>NC_135362.1:0-5395000 GCF_051622035.1 Arctopsyche grandis
CACCGAAATCAAAGGATTGGACATTGATAAAATATCCACAAAACATGCTTACCTCACAATACCTAACCCAACCTAACCTAACCATCACCGAAGTCAGAGAATTCGACATTGCCAAAATATCCACAAAAAGTTCTTATCCTACCAAACCTCACTTATCTGAACCTAACCATCACCGAAATCAAAGAATTAGACAATGATAAAATATCCACAAAACGTGCTTACTTCACAATACCTAACCCAATCTAACCTAACCATCACCGAAGTCAGAGAATTCGACATTGCCAAAATATCCACAAAAAGTTCTTATCCTACCAAACCTCACCCATCTGAACCGAACTATCACCGAAATCAAGAATTTGACATTAAGAAAATATCCACAAAACGTGCTTACCTCACAATACCTAACTCAACCTAACCTAACCATCACCGAAGTCAGAGAATTCGACATTGCCAAAATATCCACAAAAAGTGCTTATCCTACCAAACCTCACCCATCTGAACCTAACCATCACCAAAATCAAAGAATTGGACATTAATAAAATATCCGCAAAACGTGCTTACCTCACAATACCTAACCAACCTAACCTAACCATCACCGAAGTCAGAGAATTCGACATTGCCAAAATATCCACAAAAAGTTCTTATCCTACCAAACCTCACCCATCTGAACCTAACCATCACCGAAATCAAAGAATTTGACGTTGCGAAAATATCCACAAAACGTGCTTCCCTCACAATACCTAACCCAACCTAACCTAACCATCACCGAAATCAGAAAATTCGACATTGCTAAAATATCCACAAAAAGTGCTTATCCTACCAAACCTCACCCATCTGAACCTAACCATCACCGAAATCAAAGAATTGGACAATAAAAAAATATCCACAAAACGAGCTTACCTCACAATACCTAACCCAACCTAACCTAACCATCACCGAAGTCAAAGAATTCGACATTGCCAAAATATCCACAAAAAGTGCTTATCCTACCAAACCTCACCCATCTAAACCTAACCATCACCGAAATCAAAGAATTTGACGTTGCGAAAATATTCACAAAACGTGCTTCCCTCACAATACCTAACCCAACCTACCCTAACCATCACCGAAGTCAGAAAATTCGATATTGCCAAAATATCAACAAAAAGTTCTTATCCTACCAAACCTTACCCATCTGAACCTAACCATCACCGAAATCAAAGAACTGGACATTGAAAAAATATCCACAAAACGAGCTTACCTCACAATACCTAACCCAACCTAACCTAACCATCACCGAAGTCAGAGAATTCGACATTGCCAAAATATCCAAAAAAAGTTCTTATCCTACCAAACCTCACCCATCTGAATCCAACCATCACCGAAATCAAAGAATTTGACGTTGCGAAAATATCCACAAAACGTGCTTCCCTCACAATACCTAACCCAACCTAACCTAACCATCACCGAAAACAGAAAATTCGACATTGCTTAAATATCCACAAAAAGTGCTTATCCTACCAAACCTCACCCATCTGAACCTAACCATCACCGAAATCAAAGAATTGGAAATTGCGAAAATATCCACAAAACGTGCTTACCCCTCAATATCTAACCCAAACTAACCTAACCATCACCGAAGTCAGAGAATTCGACATTGCCAATATATCCACAAAAAGTTCTTATCCTACCAAACCTCACCCATCTGAACCTAACCATCACCGAAATCAAAGAACTGGACATTGCCAAAATATCCACAAAACGTGCTTACCTTTCAATACCTAACTCAACCTAACCTAACCATCACCGAAGTCAGAGAATTCGACATTGCCAAAATATCCACAAAAAGTGCTTATCCTACCAAACCTCACCCATCTGAACCTAACCATCACCAAAATCAAAGAATTGGACATTAATAAAATATCCGCAAAACGTGCTTACCTCACAATACCTAACCCAACCTAACCTAACCATCACCGAAGTCAGAGAATTCGACATTGCCAAAATATCTACAAAAAGTGCTTATCCTACCAAACCTCACCCATCTGAACCTAACCATCACCGAAATCAAAGAATTTGACGTTGCGAAAATATCCACAAAACGTGTTTCCCTCACAATACCTAACCCAACCTAACGTAACCATCACTGAAGTCAGAAAATTTGACATTGCCAAAATTTCCACAAAAAGTTCTTATCCGTCCAAACCTCACCCATCTGAACCTAACCGTCACCGAAATCAAAGAATTGGACATTGATAAAATATCCACAAAACGTGCTTACCTCACAATACCTAACCTTACCTAACCTAACCATCACCGAAGTCAGAGAATTCGACATTGCCAAAATATCCAAAAAAAGTTCTTATCCTACCAAACCTCACCCATCTGAATCCAACCATCACCGAAATCAAGAATTTGACGTTGCGAAAATATCCACAAAACGTGCTTCCCTCACAATACCTAACCATCTCTGACTTCGGTGATGGTTAGGTTAGGTTGGGTTAGGTATTGTAAGGTAAGCACGTTTTGTGGATATTTTGGCAATGTCCAGTTCTTTGATTTCGGTGATGGTTAGGTTCAGATGGGTGAGGTTTGGTAGGATAAGAACTTTTTGTGGATATATTGGCAATGTCGAATTCTCTGACTTCGGTGATGGTTAGGTTAGTTTGGGTTAGATATTGAGGGGTAAGCACGTTTTGTGGATATTTTCGCAATTTCCAATTCTTTGATTTCGGTGATGGTTAGGTTCAGATGGGTGAGGTTTGGTAGGATAAGCACTTTTTGTGGATATTTAAGCAATGTCGAATTTTCTGTTTTCGGTTATGGTAAGGTTAGGTTTGGTTAGGTATTGTGAGGGAAGCACGTTTTGTGGATATTTTCGCAACGTCAAATTCTTTGATTTCGGTGATGGTTGGATTCAGATGGGTGAGGTTTGGTAGGATAAGAACTTTTTGTGGATATTTTGGCAATGTCGAATTTTCTGACTTCGGTGATGGTTAGGTTAGGTTAGGTTAGGTATTATGAGGTAAGCACGTTTTGTGGATATTTTATCAATGTCTAATTCTTTGATTTCGGTGATGGTTAGGTTCAGATGAGTGTGGTTTGGTAGGATAAGAACTTTTTGTGGATATTTTGGCAATGTCGAATTCTCTGACTTCGGTGATGGTTAGGTTAGGTTGGGTTAGGTATTGTGAGGTAAGCACGTTTTGTGGATATTTTCTTAATGTCAAATTCTTTGATTTCGGTGATAGTTCGGTTCAGATGGGTGAGGTTTGGTAGGATAAGAACTTTTTGTGGATATTTTGGCAATGTCGAATTCTCTGACTTCGGTGATGGTTAGGTAAGGTTGGGTTAGGTATTGTGAGGTAAGCACGTTTTGTGGATATTTTATCAATGTCCAATTCTTTGATTTCGGTGATGGTTAGGTTCAGATGGGTGTGGTTTGGTAGGATAAGATTTTTTTGTGGATATTTTGGCAATGTCGAATTCTCTGACTTCGGTGATGGTTAGGTTAGGTTAGGTTAGGTATTGTGAAGTAAGCACGTTTTGTGGATATTTTATCAATGTCCAATTCTTTGATTTCGGTGATGGTTAGGTTCAGATGGGTGAGGTTTGGTAGGATAAGCACTTTTTGTGGATATTTTAGCAATGTCGAATTTTCTGATTTCGGTGATGGTTAGGTTAGGTTGGGTTAGGTATTGTGAGGGAAGCACGTTTTGGGGATATTTTCGCAACGTCAAATTCTTTGATTTCGGTGATGGTTAGGTTCAGATGGGTGAGGTTTGGTAGGATAAGAACTTTTTGTGGATATTTTGGCAATGTCGAATTCTCTGACTTCGGTGATGGTTAGGTTAGGTTGGGTTAGGTATTGTGAGGTAAGCACGTTTTGCGGATATTTTATTAATGTCCAATTCTTTGATTTTGGTGATGGTTAGGTTCAGATGGGTGAGGTTTGGTAGGATAAGCACTTTTTGTGGATATTTTGGCAATGTCGAATTCTCTGACTTCGGTGATGGTTAGGTTAGGTTGGGTTAGGTATTGTAAGGTAAGCACGTTTTGTGGATATTTTGGCAATGTCCAGTTCTTTGATACTGGACTCCACAAAAAGTGCTTATCCTACCAAACCTCACCCATCTGAACCTAACCATCACCAAAATCAAAGAATTGGACATTAATAAAATATCCGCAAACGTGCTTACCTCACAATACCTAACCCAACCTAACCTAACCATCACCGAAGTCAGAGAATTCGACATTGCCAAAATATCCACAAAAAGTTCTTATCCTACCAAACCTCACCCATCTGAACCTAACCATCACCGAAATCAAAGAATTTGACGTTGCGAAAATATCCCCAAAACGTGCTTCCCTCACAATACCTAACCTAACCTAACCTAACCATCACCAAAGTCAGAAAATTCGACATTGCCAAAATATCCACAAAAAGTGCTTATCCTACCAAACCTCACCCATCTGAACCTAACCATCACTGAAATCAAAGAATTGGACATTGATAAAATATCCACAAAACGTGCTTACTTCACAATACCTAACCCAACCTAACCTAACCATCACCGAAGTCAGAGAATTCGACATTGCCAAAATATCCACAAAAAGTGCTTATCCTACCAAACCTCACCCATCTGAAACTAACCATCACCGAAATCAAAGAATTGGACATTGAAAAAATATCCACAAAACGAGCTTACCTCACAATACCTAACCCAACCTAACCTAACCATCACCGAAGTCAGAGAATTCGACATTGCCAAAATATCCACAAAAAGTGCTTATCCTACCAAACCTCACCCATCTGAACCTAACCATCACCGAAATCAAAGAATTTGACGTTGCGAAAATATCCACAAAACGTGCTTCCCTCACAATACCTAACCCAACCTAACGTAACCATCACTGAAGTCAGAAAATTCGACATTGCCAAAATTTCCACAAAAAGTTCATATCCGTCCAAACCTCACCCATCTGAACCTAACCGTCACCGAAATCAAAGAATTGGACATTGATAAAATATCCTGGGTGAGGTTTGGTAGGATAAGCACTTTTTGTGGATATTTTAGCAATGTCGAATTTTCTGATTTCGGTGATGGTTAGGTTAGGTTGGGTTAGGTATTGTGAGGGAAGCACGTTTTGGGGATATTTTCGCAACGTCAAATTCTTTGATTTCGGTGATGGTTAGGTTCAGATGGGTGAGGTTTGGTAGGATAAGAACTTTTTGTGGATATTTTGGCAATGTCGAATTCTCTGACTTCGGTGATGGTTAGGTTAGGTTGGGTTAGGTATTGTGAGGTAAGCACGTTTTGCGGATATTTTATTAATGTCCAATTCTTTGATTTTGGTGATGGTTAGGTTCAGATGGGTGAGGTTTGGTAGGATAAGCACTTTTTGTGGAGTCCAGTATCAAAGAACTGGACATTGCCAAAATATCCACAAAACGTGCTTACCTTACAATACCTAACCCAACCTAACCTAACCATCACCGAAGTCAGAGAATTCGACATTGCCAAAATATCCACAAAAAGTGCTTATCCTACCAAACCTCACCCATCTGAACCTAACCATCACCAAAATCAAAGAATTGGACATTAATAAAATATCCGCAAAACGTGCTTACCTCACAATACCTAACCCAACCTAACCTAACCATCACCGAAGTCAGAGAATTCGACATTGCCAAAATATCCACAAAAAGTTCTTATCCTACCAAACCTCACCCATCTGAACCTAACCATCACCGAAATCAAAGAATTTGACGTTGCGAAAATATCCCCAAAACGTGCTTCCCTCACAATACCTAACCCAACCTAACCTAACCATCACCGAAATCAGAAAATTCGACATTGCTAAAATATCCACAAAAAGTGCTTATCCTACCAAACCTCACCCATCTGAACCTAACCATCACCGAAATCAAAGAATTGGACATTGATAAAATATCCACAAAACGTGCTTACTTCACAATACCTAACCTAACCTAACCTAACCATCACCGAAGTCAGAGAATTCGACATTGCCAAAATATCCACAAAAAAATCTTATCCTACCAAACCACACCCATCTGAACCTAACCATCACCGAAATCAAAGAATTGGACATTGATAAAATATCCACAAAACGTGCTTACCTCACAATACCTAACCCAACCTTACCTAACCATCACCGAAGTCAGAGAATTCGACATTGCCAAAATATCCACAAAAAGTTCTTATCCTACCAAACCTCACCCATCTGAACCGAACTATCACCGAAATCAAAGAATTTGACATTAAGAAAATATCCACAAAACGTGCTTACCTCACAATACCTAACCCAACCTAACCTAACCATCACCGAAGTCAGAGAATTCGACATTGCCAAAATATCCACAAAAAGTTCTTATCCTACCAAACCACACTCATCTGAACCTAACCATCACCGAAATCAAAGAATTAGACATTGATAAAATATCCACAAAACGTGCTTACCTCATAATACCTAACCTAACCTAACCTAACCATCACCGAAGTCAGAAAATTCGACATTGCCAAAATATCCACAAAAAGTTCTTATCCTACCAAACCTCACCCATCTGAATCCAACCATCACCGAAATCAAAGAATTTGACGTTGCGAAAATATCCACAAAACGTGCTTCCCTCACAATACCTAACCAAACCTAACCTTACCATAACCGAAAACAGAAAATTCGACATTGCTTAAATATCCACAAAAAGTGCTTATCCTACCAAACCTCACCCATCTGAACCTAACCATCACCGAAATCAAAGAATTGGAAATTGCGAAAATATCCACAAAACGTGCTTACCCCTCAATATCTAACCCAAACTAACCTAACCATCACCGAAGTCAGAGAATTCGACATTGCCAATATATCCACAAAAAGTTCTTATCCTACCAAACCTCACCCATCTGAACCTAACCATCACCGAAATCAAAGAACTGGACATTGCCAAAATATCCACAAAACGTGCTTACCTTTCAATACCTAACTCAACCTAACCTAACCATCACCGAAGTCAGAGAATTCGACATTGCCAAAATATCCACAAAAAGTGCTTATCCTACCAAACCTCACCCATCTGAACCTAACCATCACCAAAATCAAAGAATTGGACATTAATAAAATATCCGCAAAACGTGCTTACCTCACAATACCTAACCCAACCTAACCTAACCATCACCGAAGTCAGAGAATTCGACATTGCCAAAATATCTACAAAAAGTGCTTATCCTACCAAACCTCACCCATCTGAACCTAACCATCACCGAAATCAAAGAATTGGAAATTGCGAAAATATCCACAAAACGTGCTTACCCCTCAATATCTAACCCAAACTAACCTAACCATCACCGAAGTCAGAGAATTCGACATTGCCAATATATCCACAAAAAGTTCTTATCCTACCAAACCTCACCCATCTGAACCTAACCATCACCGAAATCAAAGAACTGGACATTGCCAAAATATCCACAAAACGTGCTTACCTTTCAATACCTAACTCAACCTAACCTAACCATCACCGAAGTCAGAGAATTCGACATTGCCAAAATATCCACAAAAAGTGCTTATCCTACCAAACCTCACCCATCTGAACCTAACCATCACCAAAATCAAAGAATTGGACATTAATAAAATATCCGCAAAACGTGCTTACCTCACAATACCTAACCCAACCTAACCTAACCATCACCGAAGTCAGAGAATTCGACATTGCCAAAATATCTACAAAAAGTGCTTATCCTACCAAACCTCACCCATCTGAACCTAACCATCACCGAAATCAAAGAATTTGACGTTGCGAAAATATCCACAAAACGTGTTTCCCTCACAATACCTAACCCAACCTAACGTAACCATCACTGAAGTCAGAAAATTTGACATTGCCAAAATTTCCACAAAAAGTTCTTATCCGTCCAAACCTCACCCATCTGAACCTAACCGTCACCGAAATCAAAGAATTGGACATTGATAAAATATCCACAAAACGTGCTTACCTCACAATACCTAACCTTACCTAACCTAACCATCACCGAAGTCAGAGAATTCGACATTGCCAAAATATCCAAAAAAAGTTCTTATCCTACCAAACCTCACCCATCTGAATCCAACCATCACCGAAATCAAAGAATTTGACGTTGCGAAAATATCCACAAAACGTGCTTCCCTCACAATACCTAACCATCTCTGACTTCGGTGATGGTTAGGTTAGGTTGGGTTAGGTATTGTAAGGTAAGCACGTTTTGTGGATATTTTGGCAATGTCCAGTTCTTTGATTTCGGTGATGGTTAGGTTCAGATGGGTGAGGTTTGGTAGGATAAGAACTTTTTGTGGATATATTGGCAATGTCGAATTCTCTGACTTCGGTGATGGTTAGGTTAGTTTGGGTTAGATATTGAGGGGTAAGCACGTTTTGTGGATATTTTCGCAATTTCCAATTCTTTGATTTCGGTGATGGTTAGGTTCAGATGGGTGAGGTTTGGTAGGATAAGCACTTTTTGTGGATATTTAAGCAATGTCGAATTTTCTGTTTTCGGTTATGGTAAGGTTAGGTTTGGTTAGGTATTGTGAGGGAAGCACGTTTTGTGGATATTTTCGCAACGTCAAATTCTTTGATTTCGGTGATGGTTGGATTCAGATGGGTGAGGTTTGGTAGGATAAGAACTTTTTGTGGATATTTTGGCAATGTCGAATTTTCTGACTTCGGTGATGGTTAGGTTAGGTTAGGTTAGGTATTATGAGGTAAGCACGTTTTGTGGATATTTTATCAATGTCTAATTCTTTGATTTCGGTGATGGTTAGGTTCAGATGAGTGTGGTTTGGTAGGATAAGAACTTTTTGTGGATATTTTGGCAATGTCGAATTCTCTGACTTCGGTGATGGTTAGGTTAGGTTGGGTTAGGTATTGTGAGGTAAGCACGTTTTGTGGATATTTTCTTAATGTCAAATTCTTTGATTTCGGTGATAGTTCGGTTCAGATGGGTGAGGTTTGGTAGGATAAGAACTTTTTGTGGATATTTTGGCAATGTCGAATTCTCTGACTTCGGTGATGGTTAGGTAAGGTTGGGTTAGGTATTGTGAGGTAAGCACGTTTTGTGGATATTTTATCAATGTCCAATTCTTTGATTTCGGTGATGGTTAGGTTCAGATGGGTGTGGTTTGGTAGGATAAGATTTTTTTGTGGATATTTTGGCAATGTCGAATTCTCTGACTTCGGTGATGGTTAGGTTAGGTTAGGTTAGGTATTGTGAAGTAAGCACGTTTTGTGGATATTTTATCAATGTCCAATTCTTTGATTTCGGTGATGGTTAGGTTCAGATGGGTGAGGTTTGGTAGGATAAGCACTTTTTGTGGATATTTTAGCAATGTCGAATTTTCTGATTTCGGTGATGGTTAGGTTAGGTTGGGTTAGGTATTGTGAGGGAAGCACGTTTTGGGGATATTTTCGCAACGTCAAATTCTTTGATTTCGGTGATGGTTAGGTTCAGATGGGTGAGGTTTGGTAGGATAAGAACTTTTTGTGGATATTTTGGCAATGTCGAATTCTCTGACTTCGGTGATGGTTAGGTTAGGTTGGGTTAGGTATTGTGAGGTAAGCACGTTTTGCGGATATTTTATTAATGTCCAATTCTTTGATTTTGGTGATGGTTAGGTTCAGATGGGTGAGGTTTGGTAGGATAAGCACTTTTTGTGGATATTTTGGCAATGTCGAATTCTCTGACTTCGGTGATGGTTAGGTTAGGTTGGGTTAGGTATTGTAAGGTAAGCACGTTTTGTGGATATTTTGGCAATGTCCAGTTCTTTGATACTGGACTCCACAAAAAGTGCTTATCCTACCAAACCTCACCCATCTGAACCTAACCATCACCAAAATCAAAGAATTGGACATTAATAAAATATCCGCAAAACGTGCTTACCTCACAATACCTAACCCAACCTAACCTAACCATCACCGAAGTCAGAGAATTCGACATTGCCAAAATATCCACAAAAAGTTCTTATCCTACCAAACCTCACCCATCTGAACCTAACCATCACCGAAATCAAAGAATTTGACGTTGCGAAAATATCCCCAAAACGTGCTTCCCTCACAATACCTAACCCAACCTAACCTAACCATCACCGAAATCAGAAAATTCGACATTGCTAAAATATCCACAAAAAGTGCTTATCCTACCAAACCTCACCCAGGATATTTTATCAATGTCCAATTCTTTGATTTCGGTGACGGTTAGGTTCAGATGGGTGAGGTTTGGACGGATATGAACTTTTTGTGGAAATTTTGGCAATGTCGAATTTTCTGACTTCAGTGATGGTTACGTTAGGTTGGGTTAGGTATTGTGAGGGAAGCACGTTTTGTGGATATTTTCGCAACGTCAAATTCTTTGATTTCGGTGATGGTTAGGTTCAGATGGGTGAGGTTTGGTAGGATAAGCACTTTTTGTGGATATTTTGGCAATGTCGAATTCTCTGACTTCGGTGATGGTTAGGTTAGGTTGGGTTAGGTATTGTGAGGTAAGCTCGTTTTGTGGATATTTTTTCAATGTCCAATTCTTTGATTTCGGTGATGGTTAGTTTCAGATGGGTGAGGTTTGGTAGGATAAGCACTTTTTGTGGATATTTTGGCAATGTCGAATTCTCTGACTTCGGTGATGGTTAGGTTAGGTTGGGTTAGGTATTGTGAAGTAAGCACGTTTTGTGGATATTTTATCAATGTCCAATTCTTTGATTTCAGTGATGGTTAGGTTCAGATGGGTGAGGTTTGGTAGGATAAGCACTTTTTGTGGATATTTTGGCAATGTCGAATTTTCTGACTTTGGTGATGGTTAGGTTAGGTTAGGTTAGGTATTGTGAGGGAAGCACGTTTTGGGGATATTTTCGCAACGTCAAATTCTTTGATTTCGGTGATGGTTAGGTTCAGATGGGTGAGGTTTGGTAGGATAAGAACTTTTTGTGGATATTTTGGCAATGTCGAATTCTCTGACTTCGGTGATGGTTAGGTTAGGTTGGGTTAGGTATTGTGAGGTAAGCACGTTTTGCGGATATTTTATTAATGTCCAATTCTTTGATTTTGGTGATGGTTAGGTTCAGATGGGTGAGGTTTGGTAGGATAAGCACTTTTTGTGGAGTCCAGTATCAAAGAACTGGACATTGCCAAAATATCCACAAAACGTGCTTACCTTACAATACCTAACCCAACCTAACCTAACCATCACCGAAGTCAGAGAATTCGACATTGCCAAAATATCCACAAAAAGTGCTTATCCTACCAAACCTCACCCATCTGAACCTAACCATCACCAAAATCAAAGAATTGGACATTAATAAAATATCCGCAAAACGTGCTTACCTCACAATACCTAACCCAACCTAACCTAACCATCACCGAAGTCAGAGAATTCGACATTGCCAAAATATCCACAAAAAGTTCTTATCCTACCAAACCTCACCCATCTGAACCTAACCATCACCGAAATCAAAGAATTTGACGTTGCGAAAATATCCCCAAAACGTGCTTCCCTCACAATACCTAACCCAACCTAACCTAACCATCACCGAAATCAGAAAATTCGACATTGCTAAAATATCCACAAAAAGTGCTTATCCTACCAAACCTCACCCATCTGAACCTAACCATCACCGAAATCAAAGAATTGGACATTGATAAAATATCCACAAAACGTGCTTACTTCACAATACCTAACCTAACCTAACCTAACCATCACCGAAGTCAGAGAATTCGACATTGCCAAAATATCCACAAAAAAATCTTATCCTACCAAACCACACCCATCTGAACCTAACCATCACCGAAATCAAAGAATTGGACATTGATAAAATATCCACAAAACGTGCTTACCTCACAATACCTAACCCAACCTTACCTAACCATCACCGAAGTCAGAGAATTCGACATTGCCAAAATATCCACAAAAAGTTCTTATCCTACCAAACCTCACCCATCTGAACCGAACTATCACCGAAATCAAAGAATTTGACATTAAGAAAATATCCACAAAACGTGCTTACCTCACAATACCTAACCCAACCTAACCTAACCATCACCGAAGTCAGAGAATTCGACATTGCCAAAATATCCACAAAAAGTTCTTATCCTACCAAACCACACTCATCTGAACCTAACCATCACCGAAATCAAAGAATTAGACATTGATAAAATATCCACAAAACGTGCTTACCTCATAATACCTAACCTAACCTAACCTAACCATCACCGAAGTCAGAAAATTCGACATTGCCAAAATATCCACAAAAAGTTCTTATCCTACCAAACCTCACCCATCTGAATCCAACCATCACCGAAATCAAAGAATTTGACGTTGCGAAAATATCCACAAAACGTGCTTCCCTCACAATACCTAACCAAACCTAACCTTACCATAACCGAAAACAGAAAATTCGACATTGCTTAAATATCCACAAAAAGTGCTTATCCTACCAAACCTCACCCATCTGAACCTAACCATCACCGAAATCAAAGAATTGGAAATTGCGAAAATATCCACAAAACGTGCTTACCCCTCAATATCTAACCCAAACTAACCTAACCATCACCGAAGTCAGAGAATTCGACATTGCCAATATATCCACAAAAAGTTCTTATCCTACCAAACCTCACCCATCTGAACCTAACCATCACCGAAATCAAAGAACTGGACATTGCCAAAATATCCACAAAACGTGCTTACCTTACAATACCTAACCCAACCTAACCTAACCATCACCGAAGTCAGAGATGGTTAGGTATTGTGAGGGAAGCACGTTTTGTGGATATTTTCGCAACGTCAAATTCTTTGATTTCGGTGATGGTTGGATTCAGATGGGTGAGGTTTGGTAGGATAAGAACTTTTTTTGGATATTTTGGCAATGTCGAATTCTCTGACTTCGGTGATGGTTAGGTTAGGTAAGGTTAGGTATTGTGAGGTAAGCACGTTTTGTGGATATTTTATCAATGTCCAATTCTTTGATTTCGGTGACGGTTAGGTTCAGATGGGTGAGGTTTGGACGGATAAGAACTTTTTGTGGAAATTTTGGCAATGTCAAATTTTCTGACTTCAGTGATGGTTACGTTAGGTTGGGTTAGGTATTGTGAGGGAAACACGTTTTGTGGATATTTTCGCAACGTCAAATTCTTTGATTTCGGTGATGGTTAGGTTCAGATGGGTGAGGTTTGGTAGGATAAGCACTTTTTGTAGATATTTTGGCAATGTCGAATTCTCTGACTTCGGTGATGGTTAGGTTAGGTTGGGTTAGGTATTGTGAGGTAAGCACGTTTTGCGGATATTTTATTAATGTCCAATTCTTTGATTTTGGTGATGGTTAGGTTCAGATGGGTGAGGTTTGGTAGGATAAGCACTTTTTGTGGATATTTTGGCAATGTCGAATTCTCTGACTTCGGTGATGGTTAGGTTAGGTTGAGTTAGGTATTGAAAGGTAAGCACGTTTTGTGGATATTTTGGCAATGTCCAGTTCTTTGATTTCGGTGATGGTTAGGTTCAGATGGGTGAGGTTTGGTAGGATAAGAACTTTTTGTGGATATATTGGCAATGTCGAATTCTCTGACTTCGGTGATGGTTAGGTTAGTTTGGGTTAGATATTGAGGGGTAAGCACGTTTTGTGGATATTTTCGCAATTTCCAATTCTTTGATTTCGGTGATGGTTAGGTTCAGATGGGTGAGGTTTGGTAGGATAAGCACTTTTTGTGGATATTTAAGCAATGTCGAATTTTCTGTTTTCGGTGATGGTTAGGTTAGGTTGGGTTAGGTATTGTGAGGGAAGCACGTTTTGTGGATATTTTCGCAACGTCAAATTCTTTGATTTCGGTGATGGTTGGATTCAGATGGGTGAGGTTTGGTAGGATAAGAACTTTTTTTGGATATTTTGGCAATGTCGAATTCTCTGACTTCGGTGATGGTTAGGTTAGGTTGGGTTAGGTATTGTGAGGTAAGCTCGTTTTGTGGATATTTTTTCAATGTCCAGTTCTTTGATTTCGGTGATGGTTAGGTTCAGATGGGTAAGGTTTGGTAGGATAAGAACTTTTTGTTGATATTTTGGCAATATCGAATTTTCTGACTTCGGTGATGGTTAGGGTAGGTTGGGTTAGGTATTGTGAGGGAAGCACGTTTTGTGAATATTTTCGCAACGTCAAATTCTTTGATTTCGGTGATGGTTAGGTTTAGATGGGTGAGGTTTGGTAGGATAAGCACTTTTTGTGGATATTTTGGCAATGTCGAATTCTTTGACTTCGGTGATGGTTAGGTTAGGTTGGGTTAGGTATTGTGAGGTAAGCTCGTTTTGTGGATATTTTTTTATTGTCCAATTCTTTGATTTCGGTGATGGTTAGGTTCAGATGGGTGAGGTTTGGTAGGATAAGCACTTTTTGTGGATATTTTAGCAATGTCGAATTTTCTGATTTCGGTGATGGTTAGGTTAGGTTGGGTTAGGTATTGTGAGGGAAGCACGTTTTGTGGATATTTTCGCAACGTCAAATTCTTTGATTTCGGTGATGGTTAGGTTCAGATGGGTGAGGTTTGGTAGGATAAGAACTTTTTGTGGATATTTTGGCAATGTCGAATTCTCTGACTTCGGTGATGGTTAGGTTAGGTTGGGTTAGGTATTGTGAGGTAAGCACGTTTTGCGGATATTTTATTAATGTCCAATTCTTTGATTTTGGTGATGGTTAGGTTCAGATGGGTGAGGTTTGGTAGGATAAGCACTTTTTGTGGATATTTTGGCAATGTCGAATTCTCTGACTTCGGTGATGGTTAGGTTAGGTTGAGTTAGGTATTGTGAGGTAAGCACGTTTTGTGGATATTTTCTTAATGTCAAATTCTTTGATTTCGGTGATAGTTCGGTTCAGATGGGTGAGGTTTGGTAGGATAAGAACTTTTTGTGGATATTTTGGCAATGTCGAATTCTCTGACTTCGGTGATGGTTAGGTAAGGTTGGGTTAGGTATTGTGAGGTAAGCACGTTTTGTGGATATTTTATCAATGTCCAATTCTTTGATTTCGGTGATGGTTAGGTTCAGATGGGTGAGGTTTGGTAGAATAAGAACTTTTTGTGGATATTTTGGCAATGTCGAATTCTCTGACTTCGGTGATGGTTAGGTAAGGTTGGGTTAGGTATTGTGAGGTAAGCACGTTTTGTGGATATTTTATCAATGTCCAATTCTTTGATTTCGGTGATGGTTAGGTTCAGATGGGTGTGGTTTGGTAGGATAAGATTTTTTTGTGGATATTTTGGCAATGTCGAATTTTCTGACTTCGGTGATGGTTAGGTTAGGTTAGGTTAGGTATTGTGAAGTAAGCACGTTTTGTGGATATTTTATCAATGTCCAATTCTTTGATTTCGGTGATGGTTAGGTTCAGATGGGTGAGGTTTGGTAGGATAAGAACTTTTTGTGGATATTTTGGCAATGTCGAATTCTCTGACTTCGGTGATGGTTAGGTTAGGTTGGGTTAGGTATTGTGAGGTAAGCACGTTTTGCGGATATTTTATTAATGTCCAATTCTTTGATTTTGGTGATGGTTAGGTTCAGATGGGTGAGGTTTGGTAGGATAAGCACTTTTTGTGGATATTTTGGCAATGTCGAATTCTCTGACTTCGGTGATGGTTAGGTTAGGTTGGGTTAGGTATTGTAAGGTAAGCACGTTTTGTGGATATTTTGGCAATGTCCAGTTCTTTGATTTCGGTGACGGTTAGGTTCAGATGGGTGAGGTTTGGTAGGATAAGAACTTTTTGTTGATATTTTGGCAATATCGAATTTTCTGACTTCGGTGATGGTTAGGGTAGGTTGGGTTAGGTATTGTGAGGGAAGCACGTTTTGTGAATATTTTCGCAACGTCAAATTCTTTGATTTCGGTGATGGTTAGGTTTAGATGGGTGAGGTTTGGTAGGATAAGCACTTTTTGTGGATATTTTGGCAATGTCGAATTCTCTGACTTCGGTGATGGTTAGGTTAGGTTGGGTTAGGTATTGTGAGGTAAGCTCGTTTTGTGGATATTTTCGCAATTTCCAATTCTTTGATTTCGGTGATGGTTAGGTTCAGATGGGTGAGGTTTGGTAGGATAAGCACTTTTTGTGGATATTTAAGCAATGTCGAATTTTCTGTTTTCGGTGATGGTTAGGTTAGGTTGAGTTAGGTATTGAAAGGTAAGCACGTTTTGTGGATATTTTGGCAATGTCCAGTTCTTTGATTTCGGTGATGGTTAGGTTCAGATGGGTGAGGTTTGGTAGGATAAGAACTTTTTGTGGATATATTGGCAATGTCGAATTCTCTGACTTCGGTGATGGTTAGGTTAGTTTGGGTTAGATATTGAGGGGTAAGCACGTTTTGTGGATATTTTCGCAATTTCCAATTCTTTGATTTCGGTGATGGTTAGGTTCAGATGGGTGAGGTTTGGTAGGATAAGCACTTTTTGTGGATATTTAAGCAATGTCGAATTTTCTGTTTTCGGTGATGGTTAGGTTAGGTTGGGTTAGGTATTGTGAGGGAAGCACGTTTTGTGGATATTTTCGCAACGTCAAATTCTTTGATTTCGGTGATGGTTGGATTCAGATGGGTGAGGTTTGGTAGGATAAGAACTTTTTTTGGATATTTTGGCAATGTCGAATTCTCTGACTTCGGTGATGGTTAGGTTAGGTTGGGTTAGGTATTGTGAGGTAAGCTCGTTTTGTGGATATTTTTTCAATGTCCAGTTCTTTGATTTCGGTGATGGTTAGGTTCAGATGGGTAAGGTTTGGTAGGATAAGAACTTTTTGTTGATATTTTGGCAATATCGAATTTTCTGACTTCGGTGATGGTTAGGGTAGGTTGGGTTAGGTATTGTGAGGGAAGCACGTTTTGTGAATATTTTCGCAACGTCAAATTCTTTGATTTCGGTGATGGTTAGGTTTAGATGGGTGAGGTTTGGTAGGATAAGCACTTTTTGTGGATATTTTGGCAATGTCGAATTCTTTGACTTCGGTGATGGTTAGGTTAGGTTGGGTTAGGTATTGTGAGGTAAGCTCGTTTTGTGGATATTTTTTTATTGTCCAATTCTTTGATTTCGGTGATGGTTAGGTTCAGATGGGTGAGGTTTGGTAGGATAAGCACTTTTTGTGGATATTTTAGCAATGTCGAATTTTCTGATTTCGGTGATGGTTAGGTTAGGTTGGGTTAGGTATTGTGAGGGAAGCACGTTTTGTGGATATTTTCGCAACGTCAAATTCTTTGATTTCGGTGATGGTTAGGTTCAGATGGGTGAGGTTTGGTAGGATAAGAACTTTTTGTGGATATTTTGGCAATGTCGAATTCTCTGACTTCGGTGATGGTTAGGTTAGGTTGGGTTAGGTATTGTGAGGTAAGCACGTTTTGCGGATATTTTATTAATGTCCAATTCTTTGATTTTGGTGATGGTTAGGTTCAGATGGGTGAGGTTTGGTAGGATAAGCACTTTTTGTGGATATTTTGGCAATGTCGAATTCTCTGACTTCGGTGATGGTTAGGTTAGGTTGAGTTAGGTATTGTGAGGTAAGCACGTTTTGTGGATATTTTCTTAATGTCAAATTCTTTGATTTCGGTGATAGTTCGGTTCAGATGGGTGAGGTTTGGTAGGATAAGAACTTTTTGTGGATATTTTGGCAATGTCGAATTCTCTGACTTCGGTGATGGTTAGGTAAGGTTGGGTTAGGTATTGTGAGGTAAGCACGTTTTGTGGATATTTTATCAATGTCCAATTCTTTGATTTCGGTGATGGTTAGGTTCAGATGGGTGAGGTTTGGTAGAATAAGAACTTTTTGTGGATATTTTGGCAATGTCGAATTCTCTGACTTCGGTGATGGTTAGGTAAGGTTGGGTTAGGTATTGTGAGGTAAGCACGTTTTGTGGATATTTTATCAATGTCCAATTCTTTGATTTCGGTGATGGTTAGGTTCAGATGGGTGTGGTTTGGTAGGATAAGATTTTTTTGTGGATATTTTGGCAATGTCGAATTTTCTGACTTCGGTGATGGTTAGGTTAGGTTAGGTTAGGTATTGTGAAGTAAGCACGTTTTGTGGATATTTTATCAATGTCCAATTCTTTGATTTCGGTGATGGTTAGGTT
The DNA here is from genome assembly GCF_051622035.1 of Arctopsyche grandis. Lineage (NCBI taxonomy): Eukaryota > Metazoa > Arthropoda > Insecta > Trichoptera > Hydropsychidae > Arctopsyche > Arctopsyche grandis. The sequence goes on from NC_135362.1 coordinate 18,103, forward strand.
CAGATGGGTGAGGTTTGGTAGGATAAGAACTTTTTGTGGATATTTTGGCAATGTCGAATTCTCTGACTTCGGTGATGGTTAGGTTAGGTTGGGTTAGGTATTGTGAGGTAAGCACGTTTTGCGGATATTTTATTAATGTCCAATTCTTTGATTTTGGTGATGGTTAGGTTCAGATGGGTGAGGTTTGGTAGGATAAGCACTTTTTGTGGATATTTTGGCAATGTCGAATTCTCTGACTTCGGTGATGGTTAGGTTAGGTTGGGTTAGGTATTGTAAGGTAAGCACGTTTTGTGGATATTTTGGCAATGTCCAGTTCTTTGATTTCGGTGACGGTTAGGTTCAGATGGGTGAGGTTTGGTAGGATAAGAACTTTTTGTTGATATTTTGGCAATATCGAATTTTCTGACTTCGGTGATGGTTAGGGTAGGTTGGGTTAGGTATTGTGAGGGAAGCACGTTTTGTGAATATTTTCGCAACGTCAAATTCTTTGATTTCGGTGATGGTTAGGTTTAGATGGGTGAGGTTTGGTAGGATAAGCACTTTTTGTGGATATTTTGGCAATGTCGAATTCTCTGACTTCGGTGATGGTTAGGTTAGGTTGGGTTAGGTATTGTGAGGTAAGCTCGTTTTGTGGATATTTTTTTATTGTCCAATTCTTTGATTTCGGTGATGGTTAGGTTCAGATGGGTGAGGTTTGGTAGGATAAGCACTTTTTGTGGATATTTTAGCAATGTCGAATTTTCTGATTTCGGTGATGGTTAGGTTAGGTTGGGTTAGGTATTGTGAGGGAAGCACGTTTTGTGGATATTTTCGCAACGTCAAATTCTTTGATTTCGGTGATGGTTAGGTTCAGATGGGTGAGGTTTGGTAGGATAAGAACTTTTTTTGGATATTTTGGCAATTTCGAATTCTCTGACTTCGGTGATGGTTAGGTTAGGTTAGGTTAGGTATTGTGAGGTAAGCACGTTTTGTGGATATTTTATCAATGTCCAATTCTTTGATTTCGGTGACGGTTAGGTTCAGATGGGTGAGGTTTGGACGGATATGAACTTTTTGTGGAAATTTTGGCAATGTCGAATTTTCTGACTTCAGTGATGGTTACGTTAGGTTGGGTTAGGTATTGTGAGGGAAGCACGTTTTGTGGATATTTTCGCAACGTCAAATTCTTTGATTTCGGTGATGGTTAGGTTCAGATGGGTGAGGTTTGGTAGGATAAGCACTTTTTGTGGATATTTTGGCAATGTCGAATTCTCTGACTTCGGTGATGGTTAGGTTAGGTTGGGTTAGGTATTGTGAGGTAAGCTCGTTTTGTGGATATTTTTTCAATGTCCAATTCTTTGATTTCGGTGATGGTTAGTTTCAGATGGGTGAGGTTTGGTAGGATAAGCACTTTTTGTGGATATTTTGGCAATGTCGAATTCTCTGACTTCGGTGATGGTTAGGTTAGGTTGGGTTAGGTATTGTGAAGTAAGCACGTTTTGTGGATATTTTATCAATGTCCAATTCTTTGATTTCAGTGATGGTTAGGTTCAGATGGGTGAGGTTTGGTAGGATAAGCACTTTTTGTGGATATTTTGGCAATGTCGAATTTTCTGACTTTGGTGATGGTTAGGTTAGGTTAGGTTAGGTATTGTGAGGGAAGCACGTTTTGTGGATATTTTTGCAATGTCAAATTCTTTGATTTCTGTGATGGTTAGGTTCAGATGAGTGTGGATTGGTAGGAAAAGAACTTTTTGTGGATATTTTGGCAATGTCGAATTCTCTGACTTCGGTGATGGTTAGGTTAGGTTGGGTTAGGTATTGTGAGGTAAGCACGTTTTGTGGATATTTTATCAATGTCCAATTCTTTGATTTCGGTGATGGTTAGGTTCAGATGGGTGTGGTTTGGTAGGATAAGAACTTTTTGTGGATATTTTGGCAATGTCGAATTCTCTGACTTCGGTGATGGTTAGGTTAGGTTGGGTTAGGTATTGTGAGGTAAGCACGTTTTGTGGATATTTTCTTAATGTCAAATTCTTTGATTTCGGTGATAGTTCGGTTCAGATGGGTGAGGTTTGGTAGGATAAGAACTTTTTGTGGATATTTTGGCAATGTCGAATTCTCTGACTTCGGTGATGGTTAGGTAAGGTTGGGTTAGGTATTGTGAGGTAAGCACGTTTTGTGGATATTTTATCAATGTCCAATTCTTTGATTTCGGTGATGGTTAGGTTCAGATGGGTGTGGTTTGGTAGGATAAGATTTTTTTGTGGATATTTTGGCAATGTCGAATTCTCTGACTTCGGTGATGGTTAGGTTAGGTTAGGTTAGGTATTGTGAAGTAAGCACGTTTTGTGGATATTTTATCAATGTCCAATTCTTTGATTTCGGTGATGGTTAGGTTCAGATGGGTGAGGTTTGGTAGGATAAGCACTTTTTGTGGATATTTTAGCAATGTCGAATTTTCTGATTTCGGTGATGGTTAGGTTAGGTTGGGTTAGGTATTGTGAGGGAAGCACGTTTTGGGGATATTTTCGCAACGTCAAATTCTTTGATTTCGGTGATGGTTAGGTTCAGATGGGTGAGGTTTGGTAGGATAAGAACTTTTTGTGGATATTTTGGCAATGTCGAATTCTCTGACTTCGGTGATGGTTAGGTTAGGTTGGGTTAGGTATTGTGAGGTAAGCACGTTTTGCGGATATTTTATTAATGTCCAATTCTTTGATTTTGGTGATGGTTAGGTTCAGATGGGTGAGGTTTGGTAGGATAAGCACTTTTTGTGGATATTTTGGCAATGTCGAATTCTCTGACTTCGGTGATGGTTAGGTTAGGTTGGGTTAGGTATTGTAAGGTAAGCACGTTTTGTGGATATTTTGGCAATGTCCAGTTCTTTGATACTGGACTCCACAAAAAGTGCTTATCCTACCAAACCTCACCCATCTGAACCTAACCATCACCAAAATCAAAGAATTGGACATTAATAAAATATCCGCAAAACGTGCTTACCTCACAATACCTAACCCAACCTAACTTACCATCACCGAAGTCAGAGAATTCGACATTGCCAAAATATCCACAAAAAGTTCTTATCCTACCAAACCTCACCCATCTGAACCTAACCATCACCGAAATCAAAGAATTTGACGTTGCGAAAATATCCCCAAAACGTGCTTCCCTCACAATACCTAACCCAACCTAACCTAACCATCACCGAAATCAGAAAATTCGACATTGCTAAAATATCCACAAAAAGTGCTTATCCTACCAAACCTCACCCAGGATATTTTATCAATGTCCAATTCTTTGATTTCGGTGACGGTTAGGTTCAGATGGGTGAGGTTTGGACGGATATGAACTTTTTGTGGAAATTTTGGCAATGTCGAATTTTCTGACTTCAGTGATGGTTACGTTAGGTTGGGTTAGGTATTGTGAGGGAAGCACGTTTTGTGGATATTTTCGCAACGTCAAATTCTTTGATTTCGGTGATGGTTAGGTTCAGATGGGTGAGGTTTGGTAGGATAAGCACTTTTTGTGGATATTTTGGCAATGTCGAATTCTCTGACTTCGGTGATGGTTAGGTTAGGTTGGGTTAGGTATTGTGAGGTAAGCTCGTTTTGTGGATATTTTTTCAATGTCCAATTCTTTGATTTCGGTGATGGTTAGTTTCAGATGGGTGAGGTTTGGTAGGATAAGCACTTTTTGTGGATATTTTGGCAATGTCGAATTCTCTGACTTCGGTGATGGTTAGGTTAGGTTGGGTTAGGTATTGTGAAGTAAGCACGTTTTGTGGATATTTTATCAATGTCCAATTCTTTGATTTCAGTGATGGTTAGGTTCAGATGGGTGAGGTTTGGTAGGATAAGCACTTTTTGTGGATATTTTGGCAATGTCGAATTTTCTGACTTTGGTGATGGTTAGGTTAGGTTAGGTTAGGTATTGTGAGGGAAGCACGTTTTGTGGATATTTTTGCAATGTCAAATTCTTTGATTTCTGTGATGGTTAGGTTCAGATGAGTGTGGATTGGTAGGAAAAGAACTTTTTGTGGATATTTTGGCAATGTCGAATTCTCTGACTTCGGTGATGGTTAGGTTAGGTTGGGTTAGGTATTGTGAGGTAAGCACGTTTTGTGGATATTTTATCAATGTCCAATTCTTTGATTTCGGTGATGGTTAGGTTCAGATGGGTGAGGTTTGGTAGGATAAGAACTTTTTGTGGATATTTTGGCAATGTCGAATTTTCTGACTTCGGTGATGGTTAGGTTAGGTTAGGTTAGGTATTATGAGGTAAGCACGTTTTGTGGATATTTTATCAATGTCTAATTCTTTGATTTCGGTGATGGTTAGGTTCAGATGAGTGTGGTTTGGTAGGATAAGAACTTTTTGTGGATATTTTGGCAATGTCGAATTCTCTGACTTCGGTGATGGTTAGGTTAGGTTGGGTTAGGTATTGTGAGGTAAGCACGTTTTGTGGATATTTTCTTAATGTCAAATTCTTTGATTTCGGTGATAGTTCGGTTCAGATGGGTGAGGTTTGGTAGGATAAGAACTTTTTGTGGATATTTTGGCAATGTCGAATTCTCTGACTTCGGTGATGGTTAGGTAAGGTTGGGTTAGGTATTGTGAGGTAAGCACGTTTTGTGGATATTTTATCAATGTCCAATTCTTTGATTTCGGTGATGGTTAGGTTCAGATGGGTGTGGTTTGGTAGGATAAGATTTTTTTGTGGATATTTTGGCAATGTCGAATTCTCTGACTTCGGTGATGGTTAGGTTAGGTTAGGTTAGGTATTGTGAAGTAAGCACGTTTTGTGGATATTTTATCAATGTCCAATTCTTTGATTTCGGTGATGGTTAGGTTCAGATGGGTGAGGTTTGGTAGGATAAGCACTTTTTGTGGATATTTTAGCAATGTCGAATTTTCTGATTTCGGTGATGGTTAGGTTAGGTTGGGTTAGGTATTGTGAGGGAAGCACGTTTTGGGGATATTTTCGCAACGTCAAATTCTTTGATTTCGGTGATGGTTAGGTTCAGATGGGTGAGGTTTGGTAGGATAAGAACTTTTTGTGGATATTTTGGCAATGTCGAATTCTCTGACTTCGGTGATGGTTAGGTTAGGTTGGGTTAGGTATTGTGAGGTAAGCACGTTTTGCGGATATTTTATTAATGTCCAATTCTTTGATTTTGGTGATGGTTAGGTTCAGATGGGTGAGGTTTGGTAGGATAAGCACTTTTTGTGGAGTCCAGTATCAAAGAACTGGACATTGCCAAAATATCCACAAAACGTGCTTACCTTACAATACCTAACCCAACCTAACCTAACCATCACCGAAGTCAGAGAATTCGACATTGCCAAAATATCCACAAAAAGTGCTTATCCTACCAAACCTCACCCATCTGAACCTAACCATCACCAAAATCAAAGAATTGGACATTAATAAAATATCCGCAAAACGTGCTTACCTCACAATACCTAACCCAACCTAACCTAACCATCACCGAAGTCAGAGAATTCGACATTGCCAAAATATCCACAAAAAGTTCTTATCCTACCAAACCTCACCCATCTGAACCTAACCATCACCGAAATCAAAGAATTTGACGTTGCGAAAATATCCCCAAAACGTGCTTCCCTCACAATACCTAACCCAACCTAACCTAACCATCACCGAAATCAGAAAATTCGACATTGCTAAAATATCCACAAAAAGTGCTTATCCTACCAAACCTCACCCATCTGAACCTAACCATCACCGAAATCAAAGAATTGGACATTGATAAAATATCCACAAAACGTGCTTACTTCACAATACCTAACCTAACCTAACCTAACCATCACCGAAGTCAGAGAATTCGACATTGCCAAAATATCCACAAAAAAATCTTATCCTACCAAACCACACCCATCTGAACCTAACCATCACCGAAATCAAAGAATTGGACATTGATAAAATATCCACAAAACGTGCTTACCTCACAATACCTAACCCAACCTTACCTAACCATCACCGAAGTCAGAGAATTCGACATTGCCAAAATATCCACAAAAAGTTCTTATCCTACCAAACCTCACCCATCTGAACCGAACTATCACCGAAATCAAAGAATTTGACATTAAGAAAATATCCACAAAACGTGCTTACCTCACAATACCTAACCCAACCTAACCTAACCATCACCGAAGTCAGAGAATTCGACATTGCCAAAATATCCACAAAAAGTTCTTATCCTACCAAACCACACTCATCTGAACCTAACCATCACCGAAATCAAAGAATTAGACATTGATAAAATATCCACAAAACGTGCTTACCTCATAATACCTAACCTAACCTAACCTAACCATCACCGAAGTCAGAAAATTCGACATTGCCAAAATATCCACAAAAAGTTCTTATCCTACCAAACCTCACCCATCTGAACCTAACCATCACCGAAATCAAAGAATTGGACATTGATAAAATATCCACAAAACGTGCTTACCTCACAATACCTAACCCAACCTAACCTAACCATCACCGAAGTCAGAGAATTCGACATTGCCAAAATATCCACAAAAAGTTCTTTTCCTACCAATCCACACTCATCTGAACCTAACCATCACAGAAATCAAAGAATTTGACATTGCAAAAATATCCACAAAACGTGCTTCCCTCACAATACCTAACCTAACCTAACCTAACCATCACCAAAGTCAGAAAATTCGACATTGCCAAAATATCCACAAAAAGTGCTTATCCTACCAAACCTCACCCATCTGAACCTAACCATCACTGAAATCAAAGAATTGGACATTGATAAAATATCCACAAAACGTGCTTACTTCACAATACCTAACCCAACCTAACCTAACCATCACCGAAGTCAGAGAATTCGACATTGCCAAAATATCCACAAAAAGTGCTTATCCTACCAAACCTCACCCATCTGAAACTAACCATCACCGAAATCAAAGAATTGGACATTGAAAAAATATCCACAAAACGAGCTTACCTCACAATACCTAACCCAACCTAACCTAACCATCACCGAAGTCAGAGAATTCGACATTGCCAAAATATCCACAAAAAGTGCTTATCCTACCAAACCTCACCCATCTGAACCTAACCATCACCGAAATCAAAGAATTTGACGTTGCGAAAATATCCACAAAACGTGCTTCCCTCACAATACCTAACCCAACCTAACGTAACCATCACTGAAGTCAGAAAATTCGACATTGCCAAAATTTCCACAAAAAGTTCATATCCGTCCAAACCTCACCCATCTGAACCTAACCGTCACCGAAATCAAAGAATTGGACATTGATAAAATATCCACAAAACGTGCTTACCTCACAATACCTAACCTAACCTAACCTAACCATCACCGAAGTCAGAGAATTCGAAATTGCCAAAATATCCAAAAAAAGTTCTTATCCTACCAAACCTCACCCATCTGAACCTAACCATCACCGAAATCAAAGAATTTGACGTTGCGAAAATATCCACAAAACGTGCTTCCCTCACAATACCTAACCCAACCTAACCTAACCATCACCGAAATCAGAAAATTCGACATTGCTAAAATATCCACAAAAAGTGCTTATCCTACCAAACCTCACCCATCTGAACCTAACCATCACCGAAATCAAAGAATTGGACAATAAAAAAATATCCACAAAACGAGCTTACCTCACAATACCTAACCCAACCTAACCTAACCATCACCGAAGTCAGAGAATTCGACATTGCCAAAATATCCACAAAAAGTGCTTATCCTACCAAACCTCACCCATCTAAACCTAACCATCACCGAAATCAAAGAATTTGACGTTGCGAAAATATTCACAAAACGTGCTTCCCTCACAATACCTAACCCAACCTACCCTAACCATCACCGAAGTCAGAAAATTCGATATTGCCAAAATATCAACAAAAAGTTCTTATCCTACCAAACCTCACCCATCTGAACCTAACCGTCACCGAAATCAAAGAACTGGACATTGCCAAAATATCCACAAAACGTGCTTACCTTACAATACCTAACCCAACCTAACCTAACCATCACCGAAGTCAGAGAATTCGACATTGCCAAAATATCCACAAAAAGTGCTTATCCTACCAAACCTCACCCATCTGAACCTAACCATCACCAAAATCAAAGAATTGGACATTAATAAAATATCCGCAAAACGTGCTTACCTCACAATACCTAACCCAACCTAACCTAACCATCACCGAAGTCAGAGAATTCGACATTGCCAAAATATCCACAAAAAGTTCTTATCCTACCAAACCTCACCCATCTGAACCTAACCATCACCGAAATCAAAGAATTGGACATTGATAAAATATCCACAAAACGTGCTTACTTCACAATACCTAACCTAACCTAACCTAACCATCACCGAAGTCAGAAAATTCGACATTGCCAAAATATCCACAAAAAAATCTTATCCTACCAAACCACACCCATCTGAACCTAACCATCACCGAAATCAAAGAATTGGACATTGATAAAATATCCACAAAACGTGCTTACCTCACAATACCTAACCCAACCTTACCTAACCATCACCGAAGTCAGAGAATTCGACATTGCCAAAATATCCACAAAAAGTTCTTATTCTACCAAACCTCACCCATCTGAACCTAACCATCACCGAAATCAAAGAATTGGACATTGATAAAATATCCACAAAACGTGCTTACCTCACAATACCTAACCCAACCTTACCTAACCATCACCGAAGTCAGAGAATTCGACATTGCCAAAATATCCACAAAAAGTTCTTATCCTACCAAACCTCACCCATCTGAACCGAACTATCACCGAAATCAAAGAATTTGACATTAAGAAAATATCCACAAAACGTGCTTACCTCACAATACCTAACTCAACCTAACCTAACCATCACCGAAGTCAGAGAATTCGACATTGCCAAAATATCCACAAAAAGTGCTTATCCTACCAAACCTCACCCATCTGAACCTAACCATCACCAAAATCAAAGAATTGGACATTAATAAAATATCCGCAAAACGTGCTTACCTCACAATACCTAACCCAACCTAACCTAACCATCACCGAAGTCAGAGAATTCGACATTGCCAAAATATCCACAAAAAGTTCTTATCCTACCAAACCTCACCCATCTGAACCTAACCATCACCGAAATCAAAGAATTTGACGTTGCGAAAATATCCACAAAACGTGCTTCCCTCACAATACCTAACCCAACCTAACCTAACCATCACCGAAATCAGAAAATTCGACATTGCTAAAATATCCACAAAAAGTGCTTATCCTACCAAACCTCACCCATCTGAACCTAACCATCACCGAAATCAAAGAATTGGACAATAAAAAAATATCCACAAAACGAGCTTACCTCACAATACCTAACCCAACCTAACCTAACCATCACCGAAGTCAAAGAATTCGACATTGCCAAAATATCCACAAAAAGTGCTTATCCTACCAAACCTCACCCATCTAAACCTAACCATCACCGAAATCAAAGAATTTGACGTTGCGAAAATATTCACAAAACGTGCTTCCCTCACAATACCTAACCCAACCTACCCTAACCATCACCGAAGTCAGAAAATTCGATATTGCCAAAATATCAACAAAAAGTTCTTATCCTACCAAACCTTACCCATCTGAACCTAACCATCACCGAAATCAAAGAACTGGACATTGAAAAAATATCCACAAAACGAGCTTACCTCACAATACCTAACCCAACCTAACCTAACCATCACCGAAGTCAGAGAATTCGACATTGCCAAAATATCCAAAAAAAGTTCTTATCCTACCAAACCTCACCCATCTGAATCCAACCATCACCGAAATCAAAGAATTTGACGTTGCGAAAATATCCACAAAACGTGCTTCCCTCACAATACCTAACCCAACCTAACCTAACCATCACCGAAAACAGAAAATTCGACATTGCTTAAATATCCACAAAAAGTGCTTATCCTACCAAACCTCACCCATCTGAACCTAACCATCACCGAAATCAAAGAATTGGAAATTGCGAAAATATCCACAAAACGTGCTTACCCCTCAATATCTAACCCAAACTAACCTAACCATCACCGAAGTCAGAGAATTCGACATTGCCAATATATCCACAAAAAGTTCTTATCCTACCAAACCTCACCCATCTGAACCTAACCATCACCGAAATCAAAGAACTGGACATTGCCAAAATATCCACAAAACGTGCTTACCTTTCAATACCTAACTCAACCTAACCTAACCATCACCGAAGTCAGAGAATTCGACATTGCCAAAATATCCACAAAAAGTGCTTATCCTACCAAACCTCACCCATCTGAACCTAACCATCACCAAAATCAAAGAATTGGACATTAATAAAATATCCGCAAAACGTGCTTACCTCACAATACCTAACCCAACCTAACCTAACCATCACCGAAGTCAGAGAATTCGACATTGCCAAAATATCTACAAAAAGTGCTTATCCTACCAAACCTCACCCATCTGAACCTAACCATCACCGAAATCAAAGAATTTGACGTTGCGAAAATATCCACAAAACGTGTTTCCCTCACAATACCTAACCCAACCTAACGTAACCATCACTGAAGTCAGAAAATTTGACATTGCCAAAATTTCCACAAAAAGTTCTTATCCGTCCAAACCTCACCCATCTGAACCTAACCGTCACCGAAATCAAAGAATTGGACATTGATAAAATATCCACAAAACGTGCTTACCTCACAATACCTAACCTTACCTAACCTAACCATCACCGAAGTCAGAGAATTCGACATTGCCAAAATATCCAAAAAAAGTTCTTATCCTACCAAACCTCACCCATCTGAATCCAACCATCACCGAAATCAAAGAATTTGACGTTGCGAAAATATCCACAAAACGTGCTTCCCTCACAATACCTAACCATCTCTGACTTCGGTGATGGTTAGGTTAGGTTGGGTTAGGTATTGTAAGGTAAGCACGTTTTGTGGATATTTTGGCAATGTCCAGTTCTTTGATTTCGGTGATGGTTAGGTTCAGATGGGTGAGGTTTGGTAGGATAAGAACTTTTTGTGGATATATTGGCAATGTCGAATTCTCTGACTTCGGTGATGGTTAGGTTAGTTTGGGTTAGATATTGAGGGGTAAGCACGTTTTGTGGATATTTTCGCAATTTCCAATTCTTTGATTTCGGTGATGGTTAGGTTCAGATGGGTGAGGTTTGGTAGGATAAGCACTTTTTGTGGATATTTAAGCAATGTCGAATTTTCTGTTTTCGGTTATGGTAAGGTTAGGTTTGGTTAGGTATTGTGAGGGAAGCACGTTTTGTGGATATTTTCGCAACGTCAAATTCTTTGATTTCGGTGATGGTTGGATTCAGATGGGTGAGGTTTGGTAGGATAAGAACTTTTTTTGGATATTTTGGCAATGTCGAATTCTCTGACTTCGGTGATGGTTAGGTTAGGTAAGGTTAGGTATTGTGAGGTAAGCACGTTTTGTGGATATTTTATCAATGTCCAATTCTTTGATTTCGGTGACGGTTAGGTTCAGATGGGTGAGGTTTGGACGGATAAGAACTTTTTGTGGAAATTTTGGCAATGTCAAATTTTCTGACTTCAGTGATGGTTACGTTAGGTTGGGTTAGGTATTGTGAGGGAAACACGTTTTGTGGATATTTTCGCAACGTCAAATTCTTTGATTTCGGTGATGGTTAGGTTCAGATGGGTGAGGTTTGGTAGGATAAGCACTTTTTGTAGATATTTTGGCAATGTCGAATTCTCTGACTTCGGTGATGGTTAGGTTAGGTTGGGTTAGGTATTGTGAGGTAAGCACGTTTTGCGGATATTTTATTAATGTCCAATTCTTTGATTTTGGTGATGGTTAGGTTCAGATGGGTGAGGTTTGGTAGGATAAGCACTTTTTGTGGATATTTTGGCAATGTCGAATTCTCTGACTTCGGTGATGGTTAGGTTAGGTTGAGTTAGGTATTGAAAGGTAAGCACGTTTTGTGGATATTTTGGCAATGTCCAGTTCTTTGATTTCGGTGATGGTTAGGTTCAGATGGGTGAGGTTTGGTAGGATAAGAACTTTTTGTGGATATATTGGCAATGTCGAATTCTCTGACTTCGGTGATGGTTAGGTTAGTTTGGGTTAGATATTGAGGGGTAAGCACGTTTTGTGGATATTTTCGCAATTTCCAATTCTTTGATTTCGGTGATGGTTAGGTTCAGATGGGTGAGGTTTGGTAGGATAAGCACTTTTTGTGGATATTTAAGCAATGTCGAATTTTCTGTTTTCGGTGATGGTTAGGTTAGGTTGGGTTAGGTATTGTGAGGGAAGCACGTTTTGTGGATATTTTCGCAACGTCAAATTCTTTGATTTCGGTGATGGTTGGATTCAGATGGGTGAGGTTTGGTAGGATAAGAACTTTTTTTGGATATTTTGGCAATGTCGAATTCTCTGACTTCGGTGATGGTTAGGTTAGGTTGGGTTAGGTATTGTGAGGTAAGCTCGTTTTGTGGATATTTTTTCAATGTCCAGTTCTTTGATTTCGGTGATGGTTAGGTTCAGATGGGTAAGGTTTGGTAGGATAAGAACTTTTTGTTGATATTTTGGCAATATCGAATTTTCTGACTTCGGTGATGGTTAGGGTAGGTTGGGTTAGGTATTGTGAGGGAAGCACGTTTTGTGAATATTTTCGCAACGTCAAATTCTTTGATTTCGGTGATGGTTAGGTTTAGATGGGTGAGGTTTGGTAGGATAAGCACTTTTTGTGGATATTTTGGCAATGTCGAATTCTTTGACTTCGGTGATGGTTAGGTTAGGTTGGGTTAGGTATTGTGAGGTAAGCTCGTTTTGTGGATATTTTTTTATTGTCCAATTCTTTGATTTCGGTGATGGTTAGGTTCAGATGGGTGAGGTTTGGTAGGATAAGCACTTTTTGTGGATATTTTAGCAATGTCGAATTTTCTGATTTCGGTGATGGTTAGGTTAGGTTGGGTTAGGTATTGTGAGGGAAGCACGTTTTGTGGATATTTTCGCAACGTCAAATTCTTTGATTTCGGTGATGGTTAGGTTCAGATGGGTGAGGTTTGGTAGGATAAGAACTTTTTGTGGATATTTTGGCAATGTCGAATTCTCTGACTTCGGTGATGGTTAGGTTAGGTTGGGTTAGGTATTGTGAGGTAAGCACGTTTTGCGGATATTTTATTAATGTCCAATTCTTTGATTTTGGTGATGGTTAGGTTCAGATGGGTGAGGTTTGGTAGGATAAGCACTTTTTGTGGATATTTTGGCAATGTCGAATTCTCTGACTTCGGTGATGGTTAGGTTAGGTTGAGTTAGGTATTGTGAGGTAAGCACGTTTTGTGGATATTTTCTTAATGTCAAATTCTTTGATTTCGGTGATAGTTCGGTTCAGATGGGTGAGGTTTGGTAGGATAAGAACTTTTTGTGGATATTTTGGCAATGTCGAATTCTCTGACTTCGGTGATGGTTAGGTAAGGTTGGGTTAGGTATTGTGAGGTAAGCACGTTTTGTGGATATTTTATCAATGTCCAATTCTTTGATTTCGGTGATGGTTAGGTTCAGATGGGTGAGGTTTGGTAGAATAAGAACTTTTTGTGGATATTTTGGCAATGTCGAATTCTCTGACTTCGGTGATGGTTAGGTAAGGTTGGGTTAGGTATTGTGAGGTAAGCACGTTTTGTGGATATTTTATCAATGTCCAATTCTTTGATTTCGGTGATGGTTAGGTTCAGATGGGTGTGGTTTGGTAGGATAAGATTTTTTTGTGGATATTTTGGCAATGTCGAATTTTCTGACTTCGGTGATGGTTAGGTTAGGTTAGGTTAGGTATTGTGAAGTAAGCACGTTTTGTGGATATTTTATCAATGTCCAATTCTTTGATTTCGGTGATGGTTAGGTTCAGATGGGTGAGGTTTGGTAGGATAAGAACTTTTTGTGGATATTTTGGCAATGTCGAATTCTCTGACTTCGGTGATGGTTAGGTTAGGTTGGGTTAGGTATTGTGAGGTAAGCACGTTTTGCGGATATTTTATTAATGTCCAATTCTTTGATTTTGGTGATGGTTAGGTTCAGATGGGTGAGGTTTGGTAGGATAAGCACTTTTTGTGGATATTTTGGCAATGTCGAATTCTCTGACTTCGGTGATGGTTAGGTTAGGTTGGGTTAGGTATTGTAAGGTAAGCACGTTTTGTGGATATTTTGGCAATGTCCAGTTCTTTGATTTCGGTGACGGTTAGGTTCAGATGGGTGAGGTTTGGTAGGATAAGAACTTTTTGTTGATATTTTGGCAATATCGAATTTTCTGACTTCGGTGATGGTTAGGGTAGGTTGGGTTAGGTATTGTGAGGGAAGCACGTTTTGTGAATATTTTCGCAACGTCAAATTCTTTGATTTCGGTGATGGTTAGGTTTAGATGGGTGAGGTTTGGTAGGATAAGCACTTTTTGTGGATATTTTGGCAATGTCGAATTCTCTGACTTCGGTGATGGTTAGGTTAGGTTGGGTTAGGTATTGTGAGGTAAGCTCGTTTTGTGGATATTTTTTTATTGTCCAATTCTTTGATTTCGGTGATGGTTAGGTTCAGATGGGTGAGGTTTGGTAGGATAAGCACTTTTTGTGGATATTTTAGCAATGTCGAATTTTCTGATTTCGGTGATGGTTAGGTTAGGTTGGGTTAGGTATTGTGAGGGAAGCACGTTTTGTGGATATTTTCGCAACGTCAAATTCTTTGATTTCGGTGATGGTTAGGTTCAGATGGGTGAGGTTTGGTAGGATAAGAACTTTTTTTGGATATTTTGGCAATTTCGAATTCTCTGACTTCGGTGATGGTTAGGTTAGGTTAGGTTAGGTATTGTGAGGTAAGCACGTTTTGTGGATATTTTATCAATGTCCAATTCTTTGATTTCGGTGACGGTTAGGTTCAGATGGGTGAGGTTTGGACGGATATGAACTTTTTGTGGAAATTTTGGCAATGTCGAATTTTCTGACTTCAGTGATGGTTACGTTAGGTTGGGTTAGGTATTGTGAGGGAAGCACGTTTTGTGGATATTTTCGCAACGTCAAATTCTTTGATTTCGGTGATGGTTAGGTTCAGATGGGTGAGGTTTGGTAGGATAAGCACTTTTTGTGGATATTTTGGCAATGTCGAATTCTCTGACTTCGGTGATGGTTAGGTTAGGTTGGGTTAGGTATTGTGAGGTAAGCTCGTTTTGTGGATATTTTTTCAATGTCCAATTCTTTGATTTCGGTGATGGTTAGTTTCAGATGGGTGAGGTTTGGTAGGATAAGCACTTTTTGTGGATATTTTGAACCATCACTGAAATCAAAGAATTGGACATTGATAAAATATCCACAAAACGTGCTTACTTCACAATACCTAACCCAACCTAACCTAACCATCACCGAAGTCAGAGAATTCGACATTGCCAAAATATCCACAAAAAGTGCTTATCCTACCAAACCTCACCCATCTGAAACTAACCATCACCGAAATCAAAGAATTGGACATTGAAAAAATATCCACAAAACGAGCTTACCTCACAATACCTAACCCAACCTAACCTAACCATCACCGAAGTCAGAGAATTCGACATTGCCAAAATATCCACAAAAAGTGCTTATCCTACCAAACCTCACCCATCTGAACCTAACCATCACCGAAATCAAAGAATTTGACGTTGCGAAAATATCCACAAAACGTGCTTCCCTCACAATACCTAACCCAACCTAACGTAACCATCACTGAAGTCAGAAAATTCGACATTGCCAAAATTTCCACAAAAAGTTCATATCCGTCCAAACCTCACCCATCTGAACCTAACCGTCACCGAAATCAAAGAATTGGACATTGATAAAATATCCACAAAACGTGCTTACCTCACAATACCTAACCTAACCTAACCTAACCATCACCGAAGTCAGAGAATTCGAAATTGCCAAAATATCCAAAAAAAGTTCTTATCCTACCAAACCTCACCCATCTGAACCTAACCATCACCGAAATCAAAGAATTTGACGTTGCGAAAATATCCACAAAACGTGCTTCCCTCACAATACCTAACCCAACCTAACCTAACCATCACCGAAATCAGAAAATTCGACATTGCTAAAATATCCACAAAAAGTGCTTATCCTACCAAACCTCACCCATCTGAACCTAACCATCACCGAAATCAAAGAATTGGACAATAAAAAAATATCCACAAAACGAGCTTACCTCACAATACCTAACCCAACCTAACCTAACCATCACCGAAGTCAGAGAATTCGACATTGCCAAAATATCCACAAAAAGTGCTTATCCTACCAAACCTCACCCATCTAAACCTAACCATCACAGAAATCAAAGAATTTGACGTTGCGAAAATATTCACAAAACGTGCTTCCCTCACAATACCTAACCCAACCTACCCTAACCATCACCGAAGTCAGAAAATTCGATATTGCCAAAATATCAACAAAAAGTTCTTATCCTACCAAACCTCACCCATCTGAACCTAACCGTCACCGAAATCAAAGAACTGGACATTGCCAAAATATCCACAAAACGTGCTTACCTTACAATACCTAACCCAACCTAACCTAACCATCACCGAAGTCAGAGAATTCGACATTGCCAAAATATCCACAAAAAGTGCTTATCCTACCAAACCTCACCCATCTGAACCTAACCATCACCAAAATCAAAGAATTGGACATTAATAAAATATCCGCAAAACGTGCTTACCTCACAATACCTAACCCAACCTAACCTAACCATCACCGAAGTCAGAGAATTCGACATTGCCAAAATATCCACAAAAAGTTCTTATCCTACCAAACCTCACCCATCTGAACCTAACCATCACCGAAATCAAAGAATTGGACATTGATAAAATATCCACAAAACGTGCTTACTTCACAATACCTAACCTAACCTAACCTAACCATCACCGAAGTCAGAAAATTCGACATTGCCAAAATATCCACAAAAAAATCTTATCCTACCAAACCACACCCATCTGAACCTAACCATCACCGAAATCAAAGAATTGGACATTGATAAAATATCCACAAAACGTGCTTACCTCACAATACCTAACCCAACCTTACCTAACCATCACCGAAGTCAGAGAATTCGACATTGCCAAAATATCCACAAAAAGTTCTTATTCTACCAAACCTCACCCATCTGAACCTAACCATCACCGAAATCAAAGAATTGGACATTGATAAAATATCCACAAAACGTGCTTACCTCACAATACCTAACCCAACCTTACCTAACCATCACCGAAGTCAGAGAATTCGACATTGCCAAAATATCCACAAAAAGTTCTTATCCTACCAAACCTCACCCATCTGAACCGAACTATCACCGAAATCAAAGAATTTGACATTAAGAAAATATCCACAAAACGTGCTTACCTCACAATACCTAACTCAACCTAACCTAACCATCACCGAAGTCAGAGAATTCGACATTGCCAAAATATCCACAAAAAGTGCTTATCCTACCAAACCTCACCCATCTGAACCTAACCATCACCAAAATCAAAGAATTGGACATTAATAAAATATCCGCAAAACGTGCTTACCTCACAATACCTAACCCAACCTAACCTAACCATCACCGAAGTCAGAGAATTCGACATTGCCAAAATATCCACAAAAAGTTCTTATCCTACCAAACCTCACCCATCTGAACCTAACCATCACCGAAATCAAAGAATTTGACGTTGCGAAAATATCCACAAAACGTGCTTCCCTCACAATACCTAACCCAACCTAACCTAACCATCACCGAAATCAGAAAATTCGACATTGCTAAAATATCCACAAAAAGTGCTTATCCTACCAAACCTCACCCATCTGAACCTAACCATCACCGAAATCAAAGAATTGGACAATAAAAAAATATCCACAAAACGAGCTTACCTCACAATACCTAACCCAACCTAACCTAACCATCACCGAAGTCAAAGAATTCGACATTGCCAAAATATCCACAAAAAGTGCTTATCCTACCAAACCTCACCCATCTAAACCTAACCATCACCGAAATCAAAGAATTTGACGTTGCGAAAATATTCACAAAACGTGCTTCCCTCACAATACCTAACCCAACCTACCCTAACCATCACCGAAGTCAGAAAATTCGATATTGCCAAAATATCAACAAAAAGTTCTTATCCTACCAAACCTTACCCATCTGAACCTAACCATCACCGAAATCAAAGAACTGGACATTGAAAAAATATCCACAAAACGAGCTTACCTCACAATACCTAACCCAACCTAACCTAACCATCACCGAAGTCAGAGAATTCGACATTGCCAAAATATCCAAAAAAAGTTCTTATCCTACCAAACCTCACCCATCTGAATCCAACCATCACCGAAATCAAAGAATTTGACGTTGCGAAAATATCCACAAAACGTGCTTCCCTCACAATACCTAACCCAACCTAACCTAACCATCACCGAAAACAGAAAATTCGACATTGCTTAAATATCCACAAAAAGTGCTTATCCTACCAAACCTCACCCATCTGAACCTAACCATCACCGAAATCAAAGAATTGGAAATTGCGAAAATATCCACAAAACGTGCTTACCCCTCAATATCTAACCCAAACTAACCTAACCATCACCGAAGTCAGAGAATTCGACATTGCCAATATATCCACAAAAAGTTCTTATCCTACCAAACCTCACCCATCTGAACCTAACCATCACCGAAATCAAAGAACTGGACATTGCCAAAATATCCACAAAACGTGCTTACCTTTCAATACCTAACTCAACCTAACCTAACCATCACCGAAGTCAGAGAATTCGACATTGCCAAAATATCCACAAAAAGTGCTTATCCTACCAAACCTCACCCATCTGAACCTAACCATCACCAAAATCAAAGAATTGGACATTAATAAAATATCCGCAAAACGTGCTTACCTCACAATACCTAACCCAACCTAACCTAACCATCACCGAAGTCAGAGAATTCGACATTGCCAAAATATCTACAAAAAGTGCTTATCCTACCAAACCTCACCCATCTGAACCTAACCATCACCGAAATCAAAGAATTTGACGTTGCGAAAATATCCACAAAACGTGTTTCCCTCACAATACCTAACCCAACCTAACGTAACCATCACTGAAGTCAGAAAATTTGACATTGCCAAAATTTCCACAAAAAGTTCTTATCCGTCCAAACCTCACCCATCTGAACCTAACCGTCACCGAAATCAAAGAATTGGACATTGATAAAATATCCACAAAACGTGCTTACCTCACAATACCTAACCTTACCTAACCTAACCATCACCGAAGTCAGAGAATTCGACATTGCCAAAATATCCAAAAAAAGTTCTTATCCTACCAAACCTCACCCATCTGAATCCAACCATCACCGAAATCAAAGAATTTGACGTTGCGAAAATATCCACAAAACGTGCTTCCCTCACAATACCTAACCAAACCTAACCTTACCATAACCGAAAACAGAAAATTCGACATTGCTTAAATATCCACAAAAAGTGCTTATCCTACCAAACCTCACCCATCTGAACCTAACCATCACCGAAATCAAAGAATTGGAAATTGCGAAAATATCCACAAAACGTGCTTACCCCTCAATATCTAACCCAAACTAACCTAACCATCACCGAAGTCAGAGAATTCGACATTGCCAATATATCCACAAAAAGTTCTTATCCTACCAAACCTCACCCATCTGAACCTAACCATCACCGAAATCAAAGAACTGGACATTGCCAAAATATCCACAAAACGTGCTTACCTTACAATACCTAACCCAACCTAACCTAACCATCACCGAAGTCAGAGATGGTTAGGTATTGTGAGGGAAGCACGTTTTGTGGATATTTTCGCAACGTCAAATTCTTTGATTTCGGTGATGGTTGGATTCAGATGGGTGAGGTTTGGTAGGATAAGAACTTTTTTTGGATATTTTGGCAATGTCGAATTCTCTGACTTCGGTGATGGTTAGGTTAGGTAAGGTTAGGTATTGTGAGGTAAGCACGTTTTGTGGATATTTTATCAATGTCCAATTCTTTGATTTCGGTGACGGTTAGGTTCAGATGGGTGAGGTTTGGACGGATAAGAACTTTTTGTGGAAATTTTGGCAATGTCAAATTTTCTGACTTCAGTGATGGTTACGTTAGGTTGGGTTAGGTATTGTGAGGGAAACACGTTTTGTGGATATTTTCGCAACGTCAAATTCTTTGATTTCGGTGATGGTTAGGTTCAGATGGGTGAGGTTTGGTAGGATAAGCACTTTTTGTAGATATTTTGGCAATGTCGAATTCTCTGACTTCGGTGATGGTTAGGTTAGGTTGGGTTAGGTATTGTGAGGTAAGCACGTTTTGCGGATATTTTATTAATGTCCAATTCTTTGATTTTGGTGATGGTTAGGTTCAGATGGGTGAGGTTTGGTAGGATAAGCACTTTTTGTGGATATTTTGGCAATGTCGAATTCTCTGACTTCGGTGATGGTTAGGTTAGGTTGAGTTAGGTATTGAAAGGTAAGCACGTTTTGTGGATATTTTGGCAATGTCCAGTTCTTTGATTTCGGTGATGGTTAGGTTCAGATGGGTGAGGTTTGGTAGGATAAGAACTTTTTGTGGATATATTGGCAATGTCGAATTCTCTGACTTCGGTGATGGTTAGGTTAGTTTGGGTTAGATATTGAGGGGTAAGCACGTTTTGTGGATATTTTCGCAATTTCCAATTCTTTGATTTCGGTGATGGTTAGGTTCAGATGGGTGAGGTTTGGTAGGATAAGCACTTTTTGTGGATATTTAAGCAATGTCGAATTTTCTGTTTTCGGTGATGGTTAGGTTAGGTTGGGTTAGGTATTGTGAGGGAAGCACGTTTTGTGGATATTTTCGCAACGTCAAATTCTTTGATTTCGGTGATGGTTGGATTCAGATGGGTGAGGTTTGGTAGGATAAGAACTTTTTTTGGATATTTTGGCAATGTCGAATTCTCTGACTTCGGTGATGGTTAGGTTAGGTTGGGTTAGGTATTGTGAGGTAAGCTCGTTTTGTGGATATTTTTTCAATGTCCAGTTCTTTGATTTCGGTGATGGTTAGGTTCAGATGGGTAAGGTTTGGTAGGATAAGAACTTTTTGTTGATATTTTGGCAATATCGAATTTTCTGACTTCGGTGATGGTTAGGGTAGGTTGGGTTAGGTATTGTGAGGGAAGCACGTTTTGTGAATATTTTCGCAACGTCAAATTCTTTGATTTCGGTGATGGTTAGGTTTAGATGGGTGAGGTTTGGTAGGATAAGCACTTTTTGTGGATATTTTGGCAATGTCGAATTCTTTGACTTCGGTGATGGTTAGGTTAGGTTGGGTTAGGTATTGTGAGGTAAGCTCGTTTTGTGGATATTTTTTTATTGTCCAATTCTTTGATTTCGGTGATGGTTAGGTTCAGATGGGTGAGGTTTGGTAGGATAAGCACTTTTTGTGGATATTTTAGCAATGTCGAATTTTCTGATTTCGGTGATGGTTAGGTTAGGTTGGGTTAGGTATTGTGAGGGAAGCACGTTTTGTGGATATTTTCGCAACGTCAAATTCTTTGATTTCGGTGATGGTTAGGTTCAGATGGGTGAGGTTTGGTAGGATAAGAACTTTTTGTGGATATTTTGGCAATGTCGAATTCTCTGACTTCGGTGATGGTTAGGTTAGGTTGGGTTAGGTATTGTGAGGTAAGCACGTTTTGCGGATATTTTATTAATGTCCAATTCTTTGATTTTGGTGATGGTTAGGTTCAGATGGGTGAGGTTTGGTAGGATAAGCACTTTTTGTGGATATTTTGGCAATGTCGAATTCTCTGACTTCGGTGATGGTTAGGTTAGGTTGAGTTAGGTATTGTGAGGTAAGCACGTTTTGTGGATATTTTCTTAATGTCAAATTCTTTGATTTCGGTGATAGTTCGGTTCAGATGGGTGAGGTTTGGTAGGATAAGAACTTTTTGTGGATATTTTGGCAATGTCGAATTCTCTGACTTCGGTGATGGTTAGGTAAGGTTGGGTTAGGTATTGTGAGGTAAGCACGTTTTGTGGATATTTTATCAATGTCCAATTCTTTGATTTCGGTGATGGTTAGGTTCAGATGGGTGAGGTTTGGTAGAATAAGAACTTTTTGTGGATATTTTGGCAATGTCGAATTCTCTGACTTCGGTGATGGTTAGGTAAGGTTGGGTTAGGTATTGTGAGGTAAGCACGTTTTGTGGATATTTTATCAATGTCCAATTCTTTGATTTCGGTGATGGTTAGGTTCAGATGGGTGTGGTTTGGTAGGATAAGATTTTTTTGTGGATATTTTGGCAATGTCGAATTTTCTGACTTCGGTGATGGTTAGGTTAGGTTAGGTTAGGTATTGTGAAGTAAGCACGTTTTGTGGATATTTTATCAATGTCCAATTCTTTGATTTCGGTGATGGTTAGGTTCAGATGGGTGAGGTTTGGTAGGATAAGAACTTTTTGTGGATATTTTGGCAATGTCGAATTCTCTGACTTCGGTGATGGTTAGGTTAGGTTGGGTTAGGTATTGTGAGGTAAGCACGTTTTGCGGATATTTTATTAATGTCCAATTCTTTGATTTTGGTGATGGTTAGGTTCAGATGGGTGAGGTTTGGTAGGATAAGCACTTTTTGTGGATATTTTGGCAATGTCGAATTCTCTGACTTCGGTGATGGTTAGGTTAGGTTGGGTTAGGTATTGTAAGGTAAGCACGTTTTGTGGATATTTTGGCAATGTCCAGTTCTTTGATTTCGGTGACGGTTAGGTTCAGATGGGTGAGGTTTGGTAGGATAAGAACTTTTTGTTGATATTTTGGCAATATCGAATTTTCTGACTTCGGTGATGGTTAGGGTAGGTTGGGTTAGGTATTGTGAGGGAAGCACGTTTTGTGAATATTTTCGCAACGTCAAATTCTTTGATTTCGGTGATGGTTAGGTTTAGATGGGTGAGGTTTGGTAGGATAAGCACTTTTTGTGGATATTTTGGCAATGTCGAATTCTCTGACTTCGGTGATGGTTAGGTTAGGTTGGGTTAGGTATTGTGAGGTAAGCTCGTTTTGTGGATATTTTTTTATTGTCCAATTCTTTGATTTCGGTGATGGTTAGGTTCAGATGGGTGAGGTTTGGTAGGATAAGCACTTTTTGTGGATATTTTAGCAATGTCGAATTTTCTGATTTCGGTGATGGTTAGGTTAGGTTGGGTTAGGTATTGTGAGGGAAGCACGTTTTGTGGATATTTTCGCAACGTCAAATTCTTTGATTTCGGTGATGGTTAGGTTCAGATGGGTGAGGTTTGGTAGGATAAGAACTTTTTTTGGATATTTTGGCAATTTCGAATTCTCTGACTTCGGTGATGGTTAGGTTAGGTTAGGTTAGGTATTGTGAGGTAAGCACGTTTTGTGGATATTTTATCAATGTCCAATTCTTTGATTTCGGTGACGGTTAGGTTCAGATGGGTGAGGTTTGGACGGATATGAACTTTTTGTGGAAATTTTGGCAATGTCGAATTTTCTGACTTCAGTGATGGTTACGTTAGGTTGGGTTAGGTATTGTGAGGGAAGCACGTTTTGTGGATATTTTCGCAACGTCAAATTCTTTGATTTCGGTGATGGTTAGGTTCAGATGGGTGAGGTTTGGTAGGATAAGCACTTTTTGTGGATATTTTGGCAATGTCGAATTCTCTGACTTCGGTGATGGTTAGGTTAGGTTGGGTTAGGTATTGTGAGGTAAGCTCGTTTTGTGGATATTTTTTCAATGTCCAATTCTTTGATTTCGGTGATGGTTAGTTTCAGATGGGTGAGGTTTGGTAGGATAAGCACTTTTTGTGGATATTTTGGCAATGTCGAATTCTCTGACTTCGGTGATGGTTAGGTTAGGTTGGGTTAGGTATTGTGAAGTAAGCACGTTTTGTGGATATTTTATCAATGTCCAATTCTTTGATTTCAGTGATGGTTAGGTTCAGATGGGTGAGGTTTGGTAGGATAAGCACTTTTTGTGGATATTTTGGCAATGTCGAATTTTCTGACTTTGGTGATGGTTAGGTTAGGTTAGGTTAGGTATTGTGAGGGAAGCACGTTTTGTGGATATTTTTGCAATGTCAAATTCTTTGATTTCTGTGATGGTTAGGTTCAGATGAGTGTGGATTGGTAGGAAAAGAACTTTTTGTGGATATTTTGGCAATGTCGAATTCTCTGACTTCGGTGATGGTTAGGTTAGGTTGGGTTAGGTATTGTGAGGTAAGCACGTTTTGTGGATATTTTATCAATGTCCAATTCTTTGATTTCGGTGATGGTTAGGTTCAGATGGGTGAGGTTTGGTAGGATAAGAACTTTTTGTGGATATTTTGGCAATGTCGAATTTTCTGACTTCGGTGATGGTTAGGTTAGGTTAGGTTAGGTATTATGAGGTAAGCACGTTTTGTGGATATTTTATCAATGTCTAATTCTTTGATTTCGGTGATGGTTAGGTTCAGATGAGTGTGGTTTGGTAGGATAAGAACTTTTTGTGGATATTTTGGCAATGTCGAATTCTCTGACTTCGGTGATGGTTAGGTTAGGTTGGGTTAGGTATTGTGAGGTAAGCACGTTTTGTGGATATTTTCTTAATGTCAAATTCTTTGATTTCGGTGATAGTTCGGTTCAGATGGGTGAGGTTTGGTAGGATAAGAACTTTTTGTGGATATTTTGGCAATGTCGAATTCTCTGACTTCGGTGATGGTTAGGTAAGGTTGGGTTAGGTATTGTGAGGTAAGCACGTTTTGTGGATATTTTATCAATGTCCAATTCTTTGATTTCGGTGATGGTTAGGTTCAGATGGGTGTGGTTTGGTAGGATAAGATTTTTTTGTGGATATTTTGGCAATGTCGAATTCTCTGACTTCGGTGATGGTTAGGTTAGGTTAGGTTAGGTATTGTGAAGTAAGCACGTTTTGTGGATATTTTATCAATGTCCAATTCTTTGATTTCGGTGATGGTTAGGTTCAGATGGGTGAGGTTTGGTAGGATAAGCACTTTTTGTGGATATTTTAGCAATGTCGAATTTTCTGATTTCGGTGATGGTTAGGTTAGGTTGGGTTAGGTATTGTGAGGGAAGCACGTTTTGGGGATATTTTCGCAACGTCAAATTCTTTGATTTCGGTGATGGTTAGGTTCAGATGGGTGAGGTTTGGTAGGATAAGAACTTTTTGTGGATATTTTGGCAATGTCGAATTCTCTGACTTCGGTGATGGTTAGGTTAGGTTGGGTTAGGTATTGTGAGGTAAGCACGTTTTGCGGATATTTTATTAATGTCCAATTCTTTGATTTTGGTGATGGTTAGGTTCAGATGGGTGAGGTTTGGTAGGATAAGCACTTTTTGTGGATATTTTGGCAATGTCGAATTCTCTGACTTCGGTGATGGTTAGGTTAGGTTGGGTTAGGTATTGTAAGGTAAGCACGTTTTGTGGATATTTTGGCAATGTCCAGTTCTTTGATTTCGGTGATGGTTAGGTTCAGATGGGTGAGGTTTGGTAGGATAAGAACTTTTTGTGGATATATTGGCAATGTCGAATTCTCTGACTTCGGTGATGGTTAGGTTAGTTTGGGTTAGATATTGAGGGGTAAGCACGTTTTGTGGATATTTTTGCAATTTCCAATTCTTTGATTTCGGTGATGGTTAGGTTCAGATGGGTGAGGTTTGGTAGGATAAGCACTTTTTGTCGATATTTAAGCAATGTCGAATTTTCTGTTTTCGGTTATGGTAAGGTTAGGTTTGGTTAGGTATTGTGAGGGAAGCACGTTTTGTGGATATTTTCGCAACGTCAAATTCTTTGATTTCGGTGATGGTTGGTTTCAGATGGGTGAGGTTTGGTAGGATAAGAACTTTTTTTGGATATTTTGGCAATGTCGAATTCTCTGACTTCGGTGATGGTTAGGTTAGGTAAGGTTAGGTATTGTGAGGTAAGCACGTTTTGTGGATATTTTATCAATGTCCAATTCTTTGATTTCGGTGACGGTTAGGTTCAGATGGGTGAGGTTTGGACGGATAAGAACTTTTTGTGGAAATTTTGGCAATGTCGAATTTTCTGACTTCAGTGATGGTTACGTTAGGTTGGGTTAGGTATTGTGAGGGAAACACGTTTTGTGGATATTTTCGCAACGTCAAATTCTTTGATTTCGGTGATGGTTAGGTTCAGATGGGTGAGGTTTGGTAGGATAAGCACTTTTTGTAGATATTTTGGCAATGTCGAATTCTCTGACTTCGGTGATGGTTAGGTTAGGTTGGGTTAGGTATTGTGAGGTAAGCACGTTTTGCGGATATTTTATTAATGTCCAATTCTTTGATTTTGGTGATGGTTAGGTTCAGATGGGTGAGGTTTGGTAGGATAAGCACTTTTTGTGGATATTTTGGCAATGTCGAATTCTCTGACTTCGGTGATGGTTAGGTTAGGTTGAGTTAGGTATTGAAAGGTAAGCACGTTTTGTGGATATTTTGGCAATGTCCAGTTCTTTGATTTCGGTGATGGTTAGGTTCAGATGGGTGAGGTTTGGTAGGATAAGAACTTTTTGTGGATATATTGGCAATGTCGAATTCTCTGACTTCGGTGATGGTTAGGTTAGTTTGGGTTAGATATTGAGGGGTAAGCACGTTTTGTGGATATTTTCGCAATTTCCAATTCTTTGATTTCGGTGATGGTTAGGTTCAGATGGGTGAGGTTTGGTAGGATAAGCACTTTTTGTGGATATTTAAGCAATGTCGAATTTTCTGTTTTCGGTGATGGTTAGGTTAGGTTGGGTTAGGTATTGTGAGGGAAGCACGTTTTGTGGATATTTTCGCAACGTCAAATTCTTTGATTTCGGTGATGGTTGGGTAACCATCACCGAAGTCAGAGAATTCGACATTGCCAAAATATCCACAAAAAGTTCTTATCCTACCAAACCTCACCCATCTGAACCTAACCATCACCGAAATCAAAGAACTGGACATTAAAAAAATATCCACAAAACGAGCTTACCTCACAATACCTAACCCAACCTAACCTAACCATCACCGAAGTCAGAGAATTCGACATTGCCAAAATGTCCAAAAAAAGTTCTTATCCTACCAAACCTCACCCATCTGAATCCAACCATCACCGAAATCAAAGAATTTGACGTTGCGAAAATATCCACAAAACGTGCTTCCCTCACAATACCTAACCCAACCTAACCTAACCATCACCGAAAACAGAAAATTCGACATTGCTTAAATATCCACAAAAAGTGCTTATCCTACCAAACCTCACCCATCTGAACCTAACCATCACCGAAATCAAAGAATTGGAAATTGCGAAAATATCCACAAAACGTGCTTACCCCTCAATATCTAACCCAAACTAACCTAACCATCACCGAAGTCAGAGAATTCGACATTGCCAATATATCCACAAAAAGTTCTTATCCTACCAAACCTCACCCATCTGAACCTAACCATCACCGAAATCAAAGAATTGGAAATTGCGAAAATATCCACAAAACGTGCTTACCCCTCAATATCTAACCCAAACTAACCTAACCATCACCGAAGTCAGAGAATTCGACATTGCCAATATATCCACAAAAAGTTCTTATCCTACCAAACCTCACCCATCTGAACCTAACCATCACCGAAATCAAAGAACTGGACATTGCCAAAATATCCACAAAACGTGCTTACCTTTCAATACCTAACTCAACCTAACCTAACCATCACCGAAGTCAGAGAATTCGACATTGCCAAAATATCCACAAAAAGTGCTTATCCTACCAAACCTCACCCATCTGAACCTAACCATCACCAAAATCAAAGAATTGGACATTAATAAAATATCCGCAAAACGTGCTTACCTCACAATACCTAACCCAACCTAACCTAACCATCACCGAAGTCAGAGAATTCGACATTGCCAAAATATCTACAAAAAGTGCTTATCCTACCAAACCTCACCCATCTGAACCTAACCATCACCGAAATCAAAGAATTTGACGTTGCGAAAATATCCACAAAACGTGTTTCCCTCACAATACCTAACCCAACCTAACGTAACCATCACTGAAGTCAGAAAATTCGACATTGCCAAAATTTCCACAAAAAGTTCTTATCCGTCCAAACCTCACCCATCTGAACCTAACCGTCACCGAAATCAAAGAATTGGACATTGATAAAATATCCACAAAACGTGCTTACCTCACAATACCTAACCTTACCTAACCTAACCATCACCGAAGTCAGAGAATTCGACATTGCCAAAATATCCAAAAAAAGTTCTTATCCTACCAAACCTCACCCATCTGAAACCAACCATCACCGAAATCAAAGAATTTGACGTTGCGAAAATATCCACAAAACGTGCTTCCCTCACAATACCTAACCAAACCTAACCTTACCATAACCGAAAACAGAAAATTCGACATTGCTTAAATATCGACAAAAAGTGCTTATCCTACCAAACCTCACCCATCTGAACCTAACCATCACCGAAATCAAAGAATTGGAAATTGCAAAAATATCCACAAAACGTGCTTACCCCTCAATATCTAACCCAAACTAACCTAACCATCACCGAAGTCAGAGAATTCGACATTGCCAATATATCCACAAAAAGTTCTTATCCTACCAAACCTCACCCATCTGAACCTAACCATCACCGAAATCAAAGAACTGGACATTGCCAAAATATCCACAAAACGTGCTTACCTTACAATACCTAACCCAACCTAACCTAACCATCACCGAAGTCAGAGAATTCGACATTGCCAAAATATCCACAAAAAGTGCTTATCCTACCAAACCTCACCCATCTGAACCTAACCATCACCAAAATCAAAGAATTGGACATTAATAAAATATCCGCAAAACGTGCTTACCTCACAATACCTAACCCAACCTAACCTAACCATCACCGAAGTCAGAGAATTCGACATTGCCAAAATATCCACAAAAAGTTCTTATCCTACCAAACCTCACCCATCTGAACCTAACCATCACCGAAATCAAAGAATTTGACGTTGCGAAAATATCCCCAAAACGTGCTTCCCTCACAATACCTAACCCAACCTAACCTAACCATCACCGAAATCAGAAAATTCGACATTGCTAAAATATCCACAAAAAGTGCTTATCCTACCAAACCTCACCCATCTGAACCTAACCATCACCGAAATCAAAGAATTGGACATTGATAAAATATCCACAAAACGTGCTTACTTCACAATACCTAACCTAACCTAACCTAACCATCACCGAAGTCAGAGAATTCGACATTGCCAAAATATCCACAAAAAAATCTTATCCTACCAAACCACACCCATCTGAACCTAACCATCACCGAAATCAAAGAATTGGACATTGATAAAATATCCACAAAACGTGCTTACCTCACAATACCTAACCCAACCTTACCTAACCATCACCGAAGTCAGAGAATTCGACATTGCCAAAATATCCACAAAAAGTTCTTATCCTACCAAACCTCACCCATCTGAACCGAACTATCACCGAAATCAAAAAATTTGACATTAAGAAAATATCCACAAAACGTGCTTACCTCACAATACCTAACCCAACCTAACCTAACCATCACCGAAGTCAGAGAATTCGACATTGCCAAAATATCCACAAAAAGTTCTTATCCTACCAAACCACACTCATCTGAACCTAACCATCACCGAAATCAAAGAATTAGACATTGATAAAATATCCACAAAACGTGCTTACCTCATAATACCTAACCTAACCTAACCTAACCATCACCGAAGTCAGAAAATTCGACATTGCCAAAATATCCACAAAAAGTTCTTATCCTACCAAACCTCACCCATCTGAACCTAACCATCACCGAAATCAAAGAATTGGACATTGATAAAATATCCACAAAACGTGCTTACCTCACAATACCTAACCCAACCTAACCTAACCATCACCGAAGTCAGAGAATTCGACATTGCCAAAATATCCACAAAAAGTTCTTTTCCTACCAATCCACACTCATCTGAACCTAACCATCACAGAAATCAAAGAATTTGACATTGCAAAAATATCCACAAAACGTGCTTCCCTCACAATACCTAACCTAACCTAACCTAACCATCACCAAAGTCAGAAAATTCGACATTGCCAAAATATCCACAAAAAGTGCTTATCCTACCAAACCTCACCCATCTGAACCTAACCATCACTGAAATCAAAGAATTGGACATTGATAAAATATCCACAAAACGTGCTTACTTCACAATACCTAACCCAACCTAACCTAACCATCACCGAAGTCAGAGAATTCGACATTGCCAAAATATCCACAAAAAGTGCTTATCCTACCAAACCTCACCCATCTGAAACTAACCATCACCGAAATCAAAGAATTGGACATTGAAAAAATATCCACAAAACGAGCTTACCTCACAATACCTAACCCAACCTAACCTAACCATCACCGAAGTCAGAGAATTCGACATTGCCAAAATATCCACAAAAAGTGCTTATCCTACCAAACCTCACCCATCTGAACCTAACCATCACCGAAATCAAAGAATTTGACGTTGCGAAAATATCCACAAAACGTGCTTCCCTCACAATACCTAACCCAACCTAACGTAACCATCACTGAAGTCAGAAAATTCGACATTGCCAAAATTTCCACAAAAAGTTCATATCCGTCCAAACCTCACCCATCTGAACCTAACCGTCACCGAAATCAAAGAATTGGACATTGATAAAATATCCACAAAACGTGCTTACCTCACAATACCTAACCTAACCTAACCTAACCATCACCGAAGTCAGAGAATTCGAAATTGCCAAAATATCCAAAAAAAGTTCTTATCCTACCAAACCTCACCCATCTGAACCTAACCATCACCGAAATCAAAGAATTTGACGTTGCGAAAATATCCACAAAACGTGCTTCCCTCACAATACCTAACCCAACCTAACCTAACCATCACCGAAATCAGAAAATTCGACATTGCTAAAATATCCACAAAAAGTGCTTATCCTACCAAACCTCACCCATCTGAACCTAACCATCACCGAAATCAAAGAATTGGACAATAAAAAAATATCCACAAAACGAGCTTACCTCACAATACCTAACCCAACCTAACCTAACCATCACCGAAGTCAGAGAATTCGACATTGCCAAAATATCCACAAAAAGTGCTTATCCTACCAAACCTCACCCATCTAAACCTAACCATCACCGAAATCAAAGAATTTGACGTTGCGAAAATATTCACAAAACGTGCTTCCCTCACAATACCTAACCCAACCTACCCTAACCATCACCGAAGTCAGAAAATTCGATATTGCCAAAATATCAACAAAAAGTTCTTATCCTACCAAACCTCACCCATCTGAACCTAACCGTCACCGAAATCAAAGAACTGGACATTGCCAAAATATCCACAAAACGTGCTTACCTTACAATACCTAACCCAACCTAACCTAACCATCACCGAAGTCAGAGAATTCGACATTGCCAAAATATCCACAAAAAGTGCTTATCCTACCAAACCTCACCCATCTGAACCTAACCATCACCAAAATCAAAGAATTGGACATTAATAAAATATCCGCAAAACGTGCTTACCTCACAATACCTAACCCAACCTAACCTAACCATCACCGAAGTCAGAGAATTCGACATTGCCAAAATATCCACAAAAAGTTCTTATCCTACCAAACCTCACCCATCTGAACCTAACCATCACCGAAATCAAAGAATTGGACATTGATAAAATATCCACAAAACGTGCTTACTTCACAATACCTAACCTAACCTAACCTAACCATCACCGAAGTCAGAAAATTCGACATTGCCAAAATATCCACAAAAAAATCTTATCCTACCAAACCACACCCATCTGAACCTAACCATCACCGAAATCAAAGAATTGGACATTGATAAAATATCCACAAAACGTGCTTACCTCACAATACCTAACCCAACCTTACCTAACCATCACCGAAGTCAGAGAATTCGACATTGCCAAAATATCCACAAAAAGTTCTTATTCTACCAAACCTCACCCATCTGAACCTAACCATCACCGAAATCAAAGAATTGGACATTGATAAAATATCCACAAAACGTGCTTACCTCACAATACCTAACCCAACCTTACCTAACCATCACCGAAGTCAGAGAATTCGACATTGCCAAAATATCCACAAAAAGTTCTTATCCTACCAAACCTCACCCATCTGAACCGAACTATCACCGAAATCAAAGAATTTGACATTAAGAAAATATCCACAAAACGTGCTTACCTCACAATACCTAACTCAACCTAACCTAACCATCACCGAAGTCAGAGAATTCGACATTGCCAAAATATCCACAAAAAGTGCTTATCCTACCAAACCTCACCCATCTGAACCTAACCATCACCAAAATCAAAGAATTGGACATTAATAAAATATCCGCAAAACGTGCTTACCTCACAATACCTAACCCAACCTAACCTAACCATCACCGAAGTCAGAGAATTCGACATTGCCAAAATATCCACAAAAAGTTCTTATCCTACCAAACCTCACCCATCTGAACCTAACCATCACCGAAATCAAAGAATTTGACGTTGCGAAAATATCCACAAAACGTGCTTCCCTCACAATACCTAACCCAACCTAACCTAACCATCACCGAAATCAGAAAATTCGACATTGCTAAAATATCCACAAAAAGTGCTTATCCTACCAAACCTCACCCATCTGAACCTAACCATCACCGAAATCAAAGAATTGGACAATAAAAAAATATCCACAAAACGAGCTTACCTCACAATACCTAACCCAACCTAACCTAACCATCACCGAAGTCAAAGAATTCGACATTGCCAAAATATCCACAAAAAGTGCTTATCCTACCAAACCTCACC
This sequence comes from Arctopsyche grandis, assembly GCF_051622035.1. NCBI lineage: Eukaryota > Metazoa > Arthropoda > Insecta > Trichoptera > Hydropsychidae > Arctopsyche > Arctopsyche grandis. Next base: position 51,001 of record NC_135362.1, read on the forward strand.
CATCTAAACCTAACCATCACCGAAATCAAAGAATTTGACGTTGCGAAAATATTCACAAAACGTGCTTCCCTCACAATACCTAACCCAACCTACCCTAACCATCACCGAAGTCAGAAAATTCGATATTGCCAAAATATCAACAAAAAGTTCTTATCCTACCAAACCTTACCCATCTGAACCTAACCATCACCGAAATCAAAGAACTGGACATTGAAAAAATATCCACAAAACGAGCTTACCTCACAATACCTAACCCAACCTAACCTAACCATCACCGAAGTCAGAGAATTCGACATTGCCAAAATATCCAAAAAAAGTTCTTATCCTACCAAACCTCACCCATCTGAATCCAACCATCACCGAAATCAAAGAATTTGACGTTGCGAAAATATCCACAAAACGTGCTTCCCTCACAATACCTAACCCAACCTAACCTAACCATCACCGAAAACAGAAAATTCGACATTGCTTAAATATCCACAAAAAGTGCTTATCCTACCAAACCTCACCCATCTGAACCTAACCATCACCGAAATCAAAGAATTGGAAATTGCGAAAATATCCACAAAACGTGCTTACCCCTCAATATCTAACCCAAACTAACCTAACCATCACCGAAGTCAGAGAATTCGACATTGCCAATATATCCACAAAAAGTTCTTATCCTACCAAACCTCACCCATCTGAACCTAACCATCACCGAAATCAAAGAACTGGACATTGCCAAAATATCCACAAAACGTGCTTACCTTTCAATACCTAACTCAACCTAACCTAACCATCACCGAAGTCAGAGAATTCGACATTGCCAAAATATCCACAAAAAGTGCTTATCCTACCAAACCTCACCCATCTGAACCTAACCATCACCAAAATCAAAGAATTGGACATTAATAAAATATCCGCAAAACGTGCTTACCTCACAATACCTAACCCAACCTAACCTAACCATCACCGAAGTCAGAGAATTCGACATTGCCAAAATATCTACAAAAAGTGCTTATCCTACCAAACCTCACCCATCTGAACCTAACCATCACCGAAATCAAAGAATTTGACGTTGCGAAAATATCCACAAAACGTGTTTCCCTCACAATACCTAACCCAACCTAACGTAACCATCACTGAAGTCAGAAAATTTGACATTGCCAAAATTTCCACAAAAAGTTCTTATCCGTCCAAACCTCACCCATCTGAACCTAACCGTCACCGAAATCAAAGAATTGGACATTGATAAAATATCCACAAAACGTGCTTACCTCACAATACCTAACCTTACCTAACCTAACCATCACCGAAGTCAGAGAATTCGACATTGCCAAAATATCCAAAAAAAGTTCTTATCCTACCAAACCTCACCCATCTGAATCCAACCATCACCGAAATCAAAGAATTTGACGTTGCGAAAATATCCACAAAACGTGCTTCCCTCACAATACCTAACCATCTCTGACTTCGGTGATGGTTAGGTTAGGTTGGGTTAGGTATTGTAAGGTAAGCACGTTTTGTGGATATTTTGGCAATGTCCAGTTCTTTGATTTCGGTGATGGTTAGGTTCAGATGGGTGAGGTTTGGTAGGATAAGAACTTTTTGTGGATATATTGGCAATGTCGAATTCTCTGACTTCGGTGATGGTTAGGTTAGTTTGGGTTAGATATTGAGGGGTAAGCACGTTTTGTGGATATTTTCGCAATTTCCAATTCTTTGATTTCGGTGATGGTTAGGTTCAGATGGGTGAGGTTTGGTAGGATAAGCACTTTTTGTGGATATTTAAGCAATGTCGAATTTTCTGTTTTCGGTTATGGTAAGGTTAGGTTTGGTTAGGTATTGTGAGGGAAGCACGTTTTGTGGATATTTTCGCAACGTCAAATTCTTTGATTTCGGTGATGGTTGGATTCAGATGGGTGAGGTTTGGTAGGATAAGAACTTTTTTTGGATATTTTGGCAATGTCGAATTCTCTGACTTCGGTGATGGTTAGGTTAGGTAAGGTTAGGTATTGTGAGGTAAGCACGTTTTGTGGATATTTTATCAATGTCCAATTCTTTGATTTCGGTGACGGTTAGGTTCAGATGGGTGAGGTTTGGACGGATAAGAACTTTTTGTGGAAATTTTGGCAATGTCAAATTTTCTGACTTCAGTGATGGTTACGTTAGGTTGGGTTAGGTATTGTGAGGGAAACACGTTTTGTGGATATTTTCGCAACGTCAAATTCTTTGATTTCGGTGATGGTTAGGTTCAGATGGGTGAGGTTTGGTAGGATAAGCACTTTTTGTAGATATTTTGGCAATGTCGAATTCTCTGACTTCGGTGATGGTTAGGTTAGGTTGGGTTAGGTATTGTGAGGTAAGCACGTTTTGCGGATATTTTATTAATGTCCAATTCTTTGATTTTGGTGATGGTTAGGTTCAGATGGGTGAGGTTTGGTAGGATAAGCACTTTTTGTGGATATTTTGGCAATGTCGAATTCTCTGACTTCGGTGATGGTTAGGTTAGGTTGAGTTAGGTATTGAAAGGTAAGCACGTTTTGTGGATATTTTGGCAATGTCCAGTTCTTTGATTTCGGTGATGGTTAGGTTCAGATGGGTGAGGTTTGGTAGGATAAGAACTTTTTGTGGATATATTGGCAATGTCGAATTCTCTGACTTCGGTGATGGTTAGGTTAGTTTGGGTTAGATATTGAGGGGTAAGCACGTTTTGTGGATATTTTCGCAATTTCCAATTCTTTGATTTCGGTGATGGTTAGGTTCAGATGGGTGAGGTTTGGTAGGATAAGCACTTTTTGTGGATATTTAAGCAATGTCGAATTTTCTGTTTTCGGTGATGGTTAGGTTAGGTTGGGTTAGGTATTGTGAGGGAAGCACGTTTTGTGGATATTTTCGCAACGTCAAATTCTTTGATTTCGGTGATGGTTGGATTCAGATGGGTGAGGTTTGGTAGGATAAGAACTTTTTTTGGATATTTTGGCAATGTCGAATTCTCTGACTTCGGTGATGGTTAGGTTAGGTTGGGTTAGGTATTGTGAGGTAAGCTCGTTTTGTGGATATTTTTTCAATGTCCAGTTCTTTGATTTCGGTGATGGTTAGGTTCAGATGGGTAAGGTTTGGTAGGATAAGAACTTTTTGTTGATATTTTGGCAATATCGAATTTTCTGACTTCGGTGATGGTTAGGGTAGGTTGGGTTAGGTATTGTGAGGGAAGCACGTTTTGTGAATATTTTCGCAACGTCAAATTCTTTGATTTCGGTGATGGTTAGGTTTAGATGGGTGAGGTTTGGTAGGATAAGCACTTTTTGTGGATATTTTGGCAATGTCGAATTCTTTGACTTCGGTGATGGTTAGGTTAGGTTGGGTTAGGTATTGTGAGGTAAGCTCGTTTTGTGGATATTTTTTTATTGTCCAATTCTTTGATTTCGGTGATGGTTAGGTTCAGATGGGTGAGGTTTGGTAGGATAAGCACTTTTTGTGGATATTTTAGCAATGTCGAATTTTCTGATTTCGGTGATGGTTAGGTTAGGTTGGGTTAGGTATTGTGAGGGAAGCACGTTTTGTGGATATTTTCGCAACGTCAAATTCTTTGATTTCGGTGATGGTTAGGTTCAGATGGGTGAGGTTTGGTAGGATAAGAACTTTTTGTGGATATTTTGGCAATGTCGAATTCTCTGACTTCGGTGATGGTTAGGTTAGGTTGGGTTAGGTATTGTGAGGTAAGCACGTTTTGCGGATATTTTATTAATGTCCAATTCTTTGATTTTGGTGATGGTTAGGTTCAGATGGGTGAGGTTTGGTAGGATAAGCACTTTTTGTGGATATTTTGGCAATGTCGAATTCTCTGACTTCGGTGATGGTTAGGTTAGGTTGAGTTAGGTATTGTGAGGTAAGCACGTTTTGTGGATATTTTCTTAATGTCAAATTCTTTGATTTCGGTGATAGTTCGGTTCAGATGGGTGAGGTTTGGTAGGATAAGAACTTTTTGTGGATATTTTGGCAATGTCGAATTCTCTGACTTCGGTGATGGTTAGGTAAGGTTGGGTTAGGTATTGTGAGGTAAGCACGTTTTGTGGATATTTTATCAATGTCCAATTCTTTGATTTCGGTGATGGTTAGGTTCAGATGGGTGAGGTTTGGTAGAATAAGAACTTTTTGTGGATATTTTGGCAATGTCGAATTCTCTGACTTCGGTGATGGTTAGGTAAGGTTGGGTTAGGTATTGTGAGGTAAGCACGTTTTGTGGATATTTTATCAATGTCCAATTCTTTGATTTCGGTGATGGTTAGGTTCAGATGGGTGTGGTTTGGTAGGATAAGATTTTTTTGTGGATATTTTGGCAATGTCGAATTTTCTGACTTCGGTGATGGTTAGGTTAGGTTAGGTTAGGTATTGTGAAGTAAGCACGTTTTGTGGATATTTTATCAATGTCCAATTCTTTGATTTCGGTGATGGTTAGGTTCAGATGGGTGAGGTTTGGTAGGATAAGAACTTTTTGTGGATATTTTGGCAATGTCGAATTCTCTGACTTCGGTGATGGTTAGGTTAGGTTGGGTTAGGTATTGTGAGGTAAGCACGTTTTGCGGATATTTTATTAATGTCCAATTCTTTGATTTTGGTGATGGTTAGGTTCAGATGGGTGAGGTTTGGTAGGATAAGCACTTTTTGTGGATATTTTGGCAATGTCGAATTCTCTGACTTCGGTGATGGTTAGGTTAGGTTGGGTTAGGTATTGTAAGGTAAGCACGTTTTGTGGATATTTTGGCAATGTCCAGTTCTTTGATTTCGGTGACGGTTAGGTTCAGATGGGTGAGGTTTGGTAGGATAAGAACTTTTTGTTGATATTTTGGCAATATCGAATTTTCTGACTTCGGTGATGGTTAGGGTAGGTTGGGTTAGGTATTGTGAGGGAAGCACGTTTTGTGAATATTTTCGCAACGTCAAATTCTTTGATTTCGGTGATGGTTAGGTTTAGATGGGTGAGGTTTGGTAGGATAAGCACTTTTTGTGGATATTTTGGCAATGTCGAATTCTCTGACTTCGGTGATGGTTAGGTTAGGTTGGGTTAGGTATTGTGAGGTAAGCTCGTTTTGTGGATATTTTTTTATTGTCCAATTCTTTGATTTCGGTGATGGTTAGGTTCAGATGGGTGAGGTTTGGTAGGATAAGCACTTTTTGTGGATATTTTAGCAATGTCGAATTTTCTGATTTCGGTGATGGTTAGGTTAGGTTGGGTTAGGTATTGTGAGGGAAGCACGTTTTGTGGATATTTTCGCAACGTCAAATTCTTTGATTTCGGTGATGGTTAGGTTCAGATGGGTGAGGTTTGGTAGGATAAGAACTTTTTTTGGATATTTTGGCAATTTCGAATTCTCTGACTTCGGTGATGGTTAGGTTAGGTTAGGTTAGGTATTGTGAGGTAAGCACGTTTTGTGGATATTTTATCAATGTCCAATTCTTTGATTTCGGTGACGGTTAGGTTCAGATGGGTGAGGTTTGGACGGATATGAACTTTTTGTGGAAATTTTGGCAATGTCGAATTTTCTGACTTCAGTGATGGTTACGTTAGGTTGGGTTAGGTATTGTGAGGGAAGCACGTTTTGTGGATATTTTCGCAACGTCAAATTCTTTGATTTCGGTGATGGTTAGGTTCAGATGGGTGAGGTTTGGTAGGATAAGCACTTTTTGTGGATATTTTGGCAATGTCGAATTCTCTGACTTCGGTGATGGTTAGGTTAGGTTGGGTTAGGTATTGTGAGGTAAGCTCGTTTTGTGGATATTTTTTCAATGTCCAATTCTTTGATTTCGGTGATGGTTAGTTTCAGATGGGTGAGGTTTGGTAGGATAAGCACTTTTTGTGGATATTTTGGCAATGTCGAATTCTCTGACTTCGGTGATGGTTAGGTTAGGTTGGGTTAGGTATTGTGAAGTAAGCACGTTTTGTGGATATTTTATCAATGTCCAATTCTTTGATTTCAGTGATGGTTCAAAATATCCACAAAAAGTGCTTATCCTACCAAACCTCACCCATCTGAAACTAACCATCACCGAAATCAAAGAATTGGACATTGAAAAAATATCCACAAAACGAGCTTACCTCACAATACCTAACCCAACCTAACCTAACCATCACCGAAGTCAGAGAATTCGACATTGCCAAAATATCCACAAAAAGTGCTTATCCTACCAAACCTCACCCATCTGAACCTAACCATCACCGAAATCAAAGAATTTGACGTTGCGAAAATATCCACAAAACGTGCTTCCCTCACAATACCTAACCCAACCTAACCTAACCATCACCGAAATCAGAAAATTCGACATTGCTAAAATATCCACAAAAAGTGCTTATCCTACCAAACCTCACCCATCTGAACCTAACCATCACCGAAATCAAAGAATTGGACAATAAAAAAATATCCACAAAACGAGCTTACCTCACAATACCTAACCCAACCTAACCTAACCATCACCGAAGTCAGAGAATTCGACATTGCCAAAATATCCACAAAAAGTGCTTATCCTACCAAACCTCACCCATCTAAACCTAACCATCACCGAAATCAAAGAATTTGACGTTGCGAAAATATTCACAAAACGTGCTTCCCTCACAATACCTAACCCAACCTACCCTAACCATCACCGAAGTCAGAAAATTCGATATTGCCAAAATATCAACAAAAAGTTCTTATCCTACCAAACCTCACCCATCTGAACCTAACCGTCACCGAAATCAAAGAACTGGACATTGCCAAAATATCCACAAAACGTGCTTACCTTACAATACCTAACCCAACCTAACCTAACCATCACCGAAGTCAGAGAATTCGACATTGCCAAAATATCCACAAAAAGTGCTTATCCTACCAAACCTCACCCATCTGAACCTAACCATCACCAAAATCAAAGAATTGGACATTAATAAAATATCCGCAAAACGTGCTTACCTCACAATACCTAACCCAACCTAACCTAACCATCACCGAAGTCAGAGAATTCGACATTGCCAAAATATCCACAAAAAGTTCTTATCCTACCAAACCTCACCCATCTGAACCTAACCATCACCGAAATCAAAGAATTGGACATTGATAAAATATCCACAAAACGTGCTTACTTCACAATACCTAACCTAACCTAACCTAACCATCACCGAAGTCAGAAAATTCGACATTGCCAAAATATCCACAAAAAAATCTTATCCTACCAAACCACACCCATCTGAACCTAACCATCACCGAAATCAAAGAATTGGACATTGATAAAATATCCACAAAACGTGCTTACCTCACAATACCTAACCCAACCTTACCTAACCATCACCGAAGTCAGAGAATTCGACATTGCCAAAATATCCACAAAAAGTTCTTATTCTACCAAACCTCACCCATCTGAACCTAACCATCACCGAAATCAAAGAATTGGACATTGATAAAATATCCACAAAACGTGCTTACCTCACAATACCTAACCCAACCTTACCTAACCATCACCGAAGTCAGAGAATTCGACATTGCCAAAATATCCACAAAAAGTTCTTATCCTACCAAACCTCACCCATCTGAACCGAACTATCACCGAAATCAAAGAATTTGACATTAAGAAAATATCCACAAAACGTGCTTACCTCACAATACCTAACTCAACCTAACCTAACCATCACCGAAGTCAGAGAATTCGACATTGCCAAAATATCCACAAAAAGTGCTTATCCTACCAAACCTCACCCATCTGAACCTAACCATCACCAAAATCAAAGAATTGGACATTAATAAAATATCCGCAAAACGTGCTTACCTCACAATACCTAACCCAACCTAACCTAACCATCACCGAAGTCAGAGAATTCGACATTGCCAAAATATCCACAAAAAGTTCTTATCCTACCAAACCTCACCCATCTGAACCTAACCATCACCGAAATCAAAGAATTTGACGTTGCGAAAATATCCACAAAACGTGCTTCCCTCACAATACCTAACCCAACCTAACCTAACCATCACCGAAATCAGAAAATTCGACATTGCTAAAATATCCACAAAAAGTGCTTATCCTACCAAACCTCACCCATCTGAACCTAACCATCACCGAAATCAAAGAATTGGACAATAAAAAAATATCCACAAAACGAGCTTACCTCACAATACCTAACCCAACCTAACCTAACCATCACCGAAGTCAAAGAATTCGACATTGCCAAAATATCCACAAAAAGTGCTTATCCTACCAAACCTCACCCATCTAAACCTAACCATCACCGAAATCAAAGAATTTGACGTTGCGAAAATATTCACAAAACGTGCTTCCCTCACAATACCTAACCCAACCTACCCTAACCATCACCGAAGTCAGAAAATTCGATATTGCCAAAATATCAACAAAAAGTTCTTATCCTACCAAACCTTACCCATCTGAACCTAACCATCACCGAAATCAAAGAACTGGACATTGAAAAAATATCCACAAAACGAGCTTACCTCACAATACCTAACCCAACCTAACCTAACCATCACCGAAGTCAGAGAATTCGACATTGCCAAAATATCCAAAAAAAGTTCTTATCCTACCAAACCTCACCCATCTGAATCCAACCATCACCGAAATCAAAGAATTTGACGTTGCGAAAATATCCACAAAACGTGCTTCCCTCACAATACCTAACCCAACCTAACCTAACCATCACCGAAAACAGAAAATTCGACATTGCTTAAATATCCACAAAAAGTGCTTATCCTACCAAACCTCACCCATCTGAACCTAACCATCACCGAAATCAAAGAATTGGAAATTGCGAAAATATCCACAAAACGTGCTTACCCCTCAATATCTAACCCAAACTAACCTAACCATCACCGAAGTCAGAGAATTCGACATTGCCAATATATCCACAAAAAGTTCTTATCCTACCAAACCTCACCCATCTGAACCTAACCATCACCGAAATCAAAGAACTGGACATTGCCAAAATATCCACAAAACGTGCTTACCTTTCAATACCTAACTCAACCTAACCTAACCATCACCGAAGTCAGAGAATTCGACATTGCCAAAATATCCACAAAAAGTGCTTATCCTACCAAACCTCACCCATCTGAACCTAACCATCACCAAAATCAAAGAATTGGACATTAATAAAATATCCGCAAAACGTGCTTACCTCACAATACCTAACCCAACCTAACCTAACCATCACCGAAGTCAGAGAATTCGACATTGCCAAAATATCTACAAAAAGTGCTTATCCTACCAAACCTCACCCATCTGAACCTAACCATCACCGAAATCAAAGAATTTGACGTTGCGAAAATATCCACAAAACGTGTTTCCCTCACAATACCTAACCCAACCTAACGTAACCATCACTGAAGTCAGAAAATTTGACATTGCCAAAATTTCCACAAAAAGTTCTTATCCGTCCAAACCTCACCCATCTGAACCTAACCGTCACCGAAATCAAAGAATTGGACATTGATAAAATATCCACAAAACGTGCTTACCTCACAATACCTAACCTTACCTAACCTAACCATCACCGAAGTCAGAGAATTCGACATTGCCAAAATATCCAAAAAAAGTTCTTATCCTACCAAACCTCACCCATCTGAATCCAACCATCACCGAAATCAAAGAATTTGACGTTGCGAAAATATCCACAAAACGTGCTTCCCTCACAATACCTAACCAAACCTAACCTTACCATAACCGAAAACAGAAAATTCGACATTGCTTAAATATCCACAAAAAGTGCTTATCCTACCAAACCTCACCCATCTGAACCTAACCATCACCGAAATCAAAGAATTGGAAATTGCGAAAATATCCACAAAACGTGCTTACCCCTCAATATCTAACCCAAACTAACCTAACCATCACCGAAGTCAGAGAATTCGACATTGCCAATATATCCACAAAAAGTTCTTATCCTACCAAACCTCACCCATCTGAACCTAACCATCACCGAAATCAAAGAACTGGACATTGCCAAAATATCCACAAAACGTGCTTACCTTACAATACCTAACCCAACCTAACCTAACCATCACCGAAGTCAGAGATGGTTAGGTATTGTGAGGGAAGCACGTTTTGTGGATATTTTCGCAACGTCAAATTCTTTGATTTCGGTGATGGTTGGATTCAGATGGGTGAGGTTTGGTAGGATAAGAACTTTTTTTGGATATTTTGGCAATGTCGAATTCTCTGACTTCGGTGATGGTTAGGTTAGGTAAGGTTAGGTATTGTGAGGTAAGCACGTTTTGTGGATATTTTATCAATGTCCAATTCTTTGATTTCGGTGACGGTTAGGTTCAGATGGGTGAGGTTTGGACGGATAAGAACTTTTTGTGGAAATTTTGGCAATGTCAAATTTTCTGACTTCAGTGATGGTTACGTTAGGTTGGGTTAGGTATTGTGAGGGAAACACGTTTTGTGGATATTTTCGCAACGTCAAATTCTTTGATTTCGGTGATGGTTAGGTTCAGATGGGTGAGGTTTGGTAGGATAAGCACTTTTTGTAGATATTTTGGCAATGTCGAATTCTCTGACTTCGGTGATGGTTAGGTTAGGTTGGGTTAGGTATTGTGAGGTAAGCACGTTTTGCGGATATTTTATTAATGTCCAATTCTTTGATTTTGGTGATGGTTAGGTTCAGATGGGTGAGGTTTGGTAGGATAAGCACTTTTTGTGGATATTTTGGCAATGTCGAATTCTCTGACTTCGGTGATGGTTAGGTTAGGTTGAGTTAGGTATTGAAAGGTAAGCACGTTTTGTGGATATTTTGGCAATGTCCAGTTCTTTGATTTCGGTGATGGTTAGGTTCAGATGGGTGAGGTTTGGTAGGATAAGAACTTTTTGTGGATATATTGGCAATGTCGAATTCTCTGACTTCGGTGATGGTTAGGTTAGTTTGGGTTAGATATTGAGGGGTAAGCACGTTTTGTGGATATTTTCGCAATTTCCAATTCTTTGATTTCGGTGATGGTTAGGTTCAGATGGGTGAGGTTTGGTAGGATAAGCACTTTTTGTGGATATTTAAGCAATGTCGAATTTTCTGTTTTCGGTGATGGTTAGGTTAGGTTGGGTTAGGTATTGTGAGGGAAGCACGTTTTGTGGATATTTTCGCAACGTCAAATTCTTTGATTTCGGTGATGGTTGGATTCAGATGGGTGAGGTTTGGTAGGATAAGAACTTTTTTTGGATATTTTGGCAATGTCGAATTCTCTGACTTCGGTGATGGTTAGGTTAGGTTGGGTTAGGTATTGTGAGGTAAGCTCGTTTTGTGGATATTTTTTCAATGTCCAGTTCTTTGATTTCGGTGATGGTTAGGTTCAGATGGGTAAGGTTTGGTAGGATAAGAACTTTTTGTTGATATTTTGGCAATATCGAATTTTCTGACTTCGGTGATGGTTAGGGTAGGTTGGGTTAGGTATTGTGAGGGAAGCACGTTTTGTGAATATTTTCGCAACGTCAAATTCTTTGATTTCGGTGATGGTTAGGTTTAGATGGGTGAGGTTTGGTAGGATAAGCACTTTTTGTGGATATTTTGGCAATGTCGAATTCTTTGACTTCGGTGATGGTTAGGTTAGGTTGGGTTAGGTATTGTGAGGTAAGCTCGTTTTGTGGATATTTTTTTATTGTCCAATTCTTTGATTTCGGTGATGGTTAGGTTCAGATGGGTGAGGTTTGGTAGGATAAGCACTTTTTGTGGATATTTTAGCAATGTCGAATTTTCTGATTTCGGTGATGGTTAGGTTAGGTTGGGTTAGGTATTGTGAGGGAAGCACGTTTTGTGGATATTTTCGCAACGTCAAATTCTTTGATTTCGGTGATGGTTAGGTTCAGATGGGTGAGGTTTGGTAGGATAAGAACTTTTTGTGGATATTTTGGCAATGTCGAATTCTCTGACTTCGGTGATGGTTAGGTTAGGTTGGGTTAGGTATTGTGAGGTAAGCACGTTTTGCGGATATTTTATTAATGTCCAATTCTTTGATTTTGGTGATGGTTAGGTTCAGATGGGTGAGGTTTGGTAGGATAAGCACTTTTTGTGGATATTTTGGCAATGTCGAATTCTCTGACTTCGGTGATGGTTAGGTTAGGTTGAGTTAGGTATTGTGAGGTAAGCACGTTTTGTGGATATTTTCTTAATGTCAAATTCTTTGATTTCGGTGATAGTTCGGTTCAGATGGGTGAGGTTTGGTAGGATAAGAACTTTTTGTGGATATTTTGGCAATGTCGAATTCTCTGACTTCGGTGATGGTTAGGTAAGGTTGGGTTAGGTATTGTGAGGTAAGCACGTTTTGTGGATATTTTATCAATGTCCAATTCTTTGATTTCGGTGATGGTTAGGTTCAGATGGGTGAGGTTTGGTAGAATAAGAACTTTTTGTGGATATTTTGGCAATGTCGAATTCTCTGACTTCGGTGATGGTTAGGTAAGGTTGGGTTAGGTATTGTGAGGTAAGCACGTTTTGTGGATATTTTATCAATGTCCAATTCTTTGATTTCGGTGATGGTTAGGTTCAGATGGGTGTGGTTTGGTAGGATAAGATTTTTTTGTGGATATTTTGGCAATGTCGAATTTTCTGACTTCGGTGATGGTTAGGTTAGGTTAGGTTAGGTATTGTGAAGTAAGCACGTTTTGTGGATATTTTATCAATGTCCAATTCTTTGATTTCGGTGATGGTTAGGTTCAGATGGGTGAGGTTTGGTAGGATAAGAACTTTTTGTGGATATTTTGGCAATGTCGAATTCTCTGACTTCGGTGATGGTTAGGTTAGGTTGGGTTAGGTATTGTGAGGTAAGCACGTTTTGCGGATATTTTATTAATGTCCAATTCTTTGATTTTGGTGATGGTTAGGTTCAGATGGGTGAGGTTTGGTAGGATAAGCACTTTTTGTGGATATTTTGGCAATGTCGAATTCTCTGACTTCGGTGATGGTTAGGTTAGGTTGGGTTAGGTATTGTAAGGTAAGCACGTTTTGTGGATATTTTGGCAATGTCCAGTTCTTTGATTTCGGTGACGGTTAGGTTCAGATGGGTGAGGTTTGGTAGGATAAGAACTTTTTGTTGATATTTTGGCAATATCGAATTTTCTGACTTCGGTGATGGTTAGGGTAGGTTGGGTTAGGTATTGTGAGGGAAGCACGTTTTGTGAATATTTTCGCAACGTCAAATTCTTTGATTTCGGTGATGGTTAGGTTTAGATGGGTGAGGTTTGGTAGGATAAGCACTTTTTGTGGATATTTTGGCAATGTCGAATTCTCTGACTTCGGTGATGGTTAGGTTAGGTTGGGTTAGGTATTGTGAGGTAAGCTCGTTTTGTGGATATTTTTTTATTGTCCAATTCTTTGATTTCGGTGATGGTTAGGTTCAGATGGGTGAGGTTTGGTAGGATAAGCACTTTTTGTGGATATTTTAGCAATGTCGAATTTTCTGATTTCGGTGATGGTTAGGTTAGGTTGGGTTAGGTATTGTGAGGGAAGCACGTTTTGTGGATATTTTCGCAACGTCAAATTCTTTGATTTCGGTGATGGTTAGGTTCAGATGGGTGAGGTTTGGTAGGATAAGAACTTTTTTTGGATATTTTGGCAATTTCGAATTCTCTGACTTCGGTGATGGTTAGGTTAGGTTAGGTTAGGTATTGTGAGGTAAGCACGTTTTGTGGATATTTTATCAATGTCCAATTCTTTGATTTCGGTGACGGTTAGGTTCAGATGGGTGAGGTTTGGACGGATATGAACTTTTTGTGGAAATTTTGGCAATGTCGAATTTTCTGACTTCAGTGATGGTTACGTTAGGTTGGGTTAGGTATTGTGAGGGAAGCACGTTTTGTGGATATTTTCGCAACGTCAAATTCTTTGATTTCGGTGATGGTTAGGTTCAGATGGGTGAGGTTTGGTAGGATAAGCACTTTTTGTGGATATTTTGGCAATGTCGAATTCTCTGACTTCGGTGATGGTTAGGTTAGGTTGGGTTAGGTATTGTGAGGTAAGCTCGTTTTGTGGATATTTTTTCAATGTCCAATTCTTTGATTTCGGTGATGGTTAGTTTCAGATGGGTGAGGTTTGGTAGGATAAGCACTTTTTGTGGATATTTTGGCAATGTCGAATTCTCTGACTTCGGTGATGGTTAGGTTAGGTTGGGTTAGGTATTGTGAAGTAAGCACGTTTTGTGGATATTTTATCAATGTCCAATTCTTTGATTTCAGTGATGGTTAGGTTCAGATGGGTGAGGTTTGGTAGGATAAGCACTTTTTGTGGATATTTTGGCAATGTCGAATTTTCTGACTTTGGTGATGGTTAGGTTAGGTTAGGTTAGGTATTGTGAGGGAAGCACGTTTTGTGGATATTTTTGCAATGTCAAATTCTTTGATTTCTGTGATGGTTAGGTTCAGATGAGTGTGGATTGGTAGGAAAAGAACTTTTTGTGGATATTTTGGCAATGTCGAATTCTCTGACTTCGGTGATGGTTAGGTTAGGTTGGGTTAGGTATTGTGAGGTAAGCACGTTTTGTGGATATTTTATCAATGTCCAATTCTTTGATTTCGGTGATGGTTAGGTTCAGATGGGTGAGGTTTGGTAGGATAAGAACTTTTTGTGGATATTTTGGCAATGTCGAATTTTCTGACTTCGGTGATGGTTAGGTTAGGTTAGGTTAGGTATTATGAGGTAAGCACGTTTTGTGGATATTTTATCAATGTCTAATTCTTTGATTTCGGTGATGGTTAGGTTCAGATGAGTGTGGTTTGGTAGGATAAGAACTTTTTGTGGATATTTTGGCAATGTCGAATTCTCTGACTTCGGTGATGGTTAGGTTAGGTTGGGTTAGGTATTGTGAGGTAAGCACGTTTTGTGGATATTTTCTTAATGTCAAATTCTTTGATTTCGGTGATAGTTCGGTTCAGATGGGTGAGGTTTGGTAGGATAAGAACTTTTTGTGGATATTTTGGCAATGTCGAATTCTCTGACTTCGGTGATGGTTAGGTAAGGTTGGGTTAGGTATTGTGAGGTAAGCACGTTTTGTGGATATTTTATCAATGTCCAATTCTTTGATTTCGGTGATGGTTAGGTTCAGATGGGTGTGGTTTGGTAGGATAAGATTTTTTTGTGGATATTTTGGCAATGTCGAATTCTCTGACTTCGGTGATGGTTAGGTTAGGTTAGGTTAGGTATTGTGAAGTAAGCACGTTTTGTGGATATTTTATCAATGTCCAATTCTTTGATTTCGGTGATGGTTAGGTTCAGATGGGTGAGGTTTGGTAGGATAAGCACTTTTTGTGGATATTTTAGCAATGTCGAATTTTCTGATTTCGGTGATGGTTAGGTTAGGTTGGGTTAGGTATTGTGAGGGAAGCACGTTTTGGGGATATTTTCGCAACGTCAAATTCTTTGATTTCGGTGATGGTTAGGTTCAGATGGGTGAGGTTTGGTAGGATAAGAACTTTTTGTGGATATTTTGGCAATGTCGAATTCTCTGACTTCGGTGATGGTTAGGTTAGGTTGGGTTAGGTATTGTGAGGTAAGCACGTTTTGCGGATATTTTATTAATGTCCAATTCTTTGATTTTGGTGATGGTTAGGTTCAGATGGGTGAGGTTTGGTAGGATAAGCACTTTTTGTGGATATTTTGGCAATGTCGAATTCTCTGACTTCGGTGATGGTTAGGTTAGGTTGGGTTAGGTATTGTAAGGTAAGCACGTTTTGTGGATATTTTGGCAATGTCCAGTTCTTTGATTTCGGTGATGGTTAGGTTCAGATGGGTGAGGTTTGGTAGGATAAGAACTTTTTGTGGATATATTGGCAATGTCGAATTCTCTGACTTCGGTGATGGTTAGGTTAGTTTGGGTTAGATATTGAGGGGTAAGCACGTTTTGTGGATATTTTTGCAATTTCCAATTCTTTGATTTCGGTGATGGTTAGGTTCAGATGGGTGAGGTTTGGTAGGATAAGCACTTTTTGTCGATATTTAAGCAATGTCGAATTTTCTGTTTTCGGTTATGGTAAGGTTAGGTTTGGTTAGGTATTGTGAGGGAAGCACGTTTTGTGGATATTTTCGCAACGTCAAATTCTTTGATTTCGGTGATGGTTGGTTTCAGATGGGTGAGGTTTGGTAGGATAAGAACTTTTTTTGGATATTTTGGCAATGTCGAATTCTCTGACTTCGGTGATGGTTAGGTTAGGTAAGGTTAGGTATTGTGAGGTAAGCACGTTTTGTGGATATTTTATCAATGTCCAATTCTTTGATTTCGGTGACGGTTAGGTTCAGATGGGTGAGGTTTGGACGGATAAGAACTTTTTGTGGAAATTTTGGCAATGTCGAATTTTCTGACTTCAGTGATGGTTACGTTAGGTTGGGTTAGGTATTGTGAGGGAAACACGATTTGTGGATATTTTCGCAACGTCAAATTCTTTGATTTCGGTGATGGTTAGGTTCAGATGGGTGAGGTTTGGTAGGATAAGCACTTTTTGTAGATATTTTGGCAATGTCGAATTCTCTGACTTCGGTGATGGTTAGGTTAGGTTGGGTTAGGTATTGTGAGGTAAGCACGTTTTGCGGATATTTTATTAATGTCCAATTCTTTGATTTTGGTGATGGTTAGGTTCAGATGGGTGAGGTTTGGTAGGATAAGCACTTTTTGTGGATATTTTGGCAATGTCGAATTCTCTGACTTCGGTGATGGTTAGGTTAGGTTGAGTTAGGTATTGAAAGGTAAGCACGTTTTGTGGATATTTTGGCAATGTCCAGTTCTTTGATTTCGGTGATGGTTAGGTTCAGATGGGTGAGGTTTGGTAGGATAAGAACTTTTTGTGGATATATTGGCAATGTCGAATTCTCTGACTTCGGTGATGGTTAGGTTAGTTTGGGTTAGATATTGAGGGGTAAGCACGTTTTGTGGATATTTTCGCAATTTCCAATTCTTTGATTTCGGTGATGGTTAGGTTCAGATGGGTGAGGTTTGGTAGGATAAGCACTTTTTGTGGATATTTAAGCAATGTCGAATTTTCTGTTTTCGGTGATGGTTAGGTTAGGTTGGGTTAGGTATTGTGAGGGAAGCACGTTTTGTGGATATTTTCGCAACGTCAAATTCTTTGATTTCGGTGATGGTTGGATTCAGATGGGTGAGGTTTGGTAGGATAAGAACTTTTTTTGGACATTTTGGCAATGTCGAATTCTCTGACTTCGGTGATGGTTAGGTTAGGTTGGGTTAGGTATTGTGAGGTAAGCTCGTTTTGTGGATATTTTTTTAATGTCCAGTTCTTTGATTTCGGTGATGGTTAGGTTCAGATGGGTAAGGTTTGGTAGGATAAGAACTTTTTGTTGATATTTTGGCAATATCGAATTTTCTGACTTCGGTGATGGTTAGGGTAGGTTGGGTTAGGTATTGTGAGGGAAGCACGTTTTGTGAATATTTTCGCAACGTCAAATTCTTTGATTTCGGTGATGGTTAGGTTTAGATGGGTGAGGTTTGGTAGGATAAGCACTTTTTGTGGATATTTTGGCAATGTCGAATTCTCTGACTTCGGTGATGGTTAGGTTAGGTTGGGTTAGGTATTGTGAGGTAAGCTCGTTTTGTGGATATTTTTTTATTGTCCAATTCTTTGATTTCGGTGATGGTTAGGTTCAGATGGGTGAGGTTTGGTAGGATAAGCACTTTTTGTGGATATTTTAGCAATGTCGAATTTTCTGATTTCGGTGATGGTTAGGTTAGGTTGGGTTAGGTATTGTGAGGGAAGCACGTTTTGTGGATATTTTCGCAACGTCAAATTCTTTGATTTCGGTGATGGTTAGGTTCAGATGGGTGAGGTTTGGTAGGATAAGAACTTTTTGTGGATATTTTGGCAATGTCGAATTCTCTGACTTCGGTGATGGTTAGGTTAGGTTGGGTTAGGTATTGTGAGGTAAGCACGTTTTGCGGATATTTTATTAATGTCCAATTCTTTGATTTTGGTGATGGTTAGGTTCAGATGGGTGAGGTTTGGTAGGATAAGCACTTTTTGTGGATATTTTGGCAATGTCGAATTCTCTGACTTCGGTGATGGTTAGGTTAGGTTGAGTTAGGTATTGTGAGGTAAGCACGTTTTGTGGATATTTTCTTAATGTCAAATTCTTTGATTTCGGTGATAGTTCGGTTCAGATGGGTGAGGTTTGGTAGGATAAGAACTTTTTGTGGATATTTTGGCAATGTCGAATTCTCTGACTTCGGTGATGGTTAGGTAAGGTTGGGTTAGGTATTGAGAGGTAAGCACGTTTTGTGGATATTTTATCAATGTCCAATTCTTTGATTTCGGTGATGGTTAGGTTCAGATGGGTAAGGTTTGGTAGGATAAGAACTTTTTGTTGATATTTTGGCAATATCGAATTTTCTGACTTCGGTGATGGTTAGGGTAGGTTGGGTTAGGTATTGTGAGGGAAGCACGTTTTGTGAATATTTTCGCAACGTCAAATTCTTTGATTTCGGTGATGGTTAGGTTTAGATGGGTGAGGTTTGGTAGGATAAGCACTTTTTGTGGATATTTTGGCAATGTCGAATTCTCTGACTTCGGTGATGGTTAGGTTAGGTTGGGTTAGGTATTGTGAGGTAAGCTCGTTTTGTGGATATTTTTTTATTGTCCAATTCTTTGATTTCGGTGATGGTTAGGTTCAGATGGGTGAGGTTTGGTAGGATAAGCACTTTTTGTGGATATTTAAGCAATGTCGAATTTTCTGATTTCGGTGATGGTTAGGTTAGGTTGGGTTAGGTATTGTGAGGGAAGCACGTTTTGTGGATATTTTCGCAACGTCAAATTCTTTGATTTCGGTGATGGTTAGGTTCAGATGGGTGAGGTTTGGTAGGATAAGAACTTTTTGTGGATATTTTGGCAATGTCGAATTCTCTGACTTCGGTGATGGTTAGGTTAGGTTGGGTTAGGTATTGTGAGGTAAGCACGTTTTGCGGATATTTTATTAATGTCCAATTCTTTGATTTTGGTGATGGTTAGGTTCAGATGGGTGAGGTTTGGTAGGATAAGCACTTTTTGTGGATATTTTGGCAATGTCGAATTCTCTGACTTCGGTGATGGTTAGGTTAGGTTGGGTTAGGTATTGTAAGGTAAGCACGTTTTGTGGATATTTTGGCAATGTCCAGTTCTTTGATTTCGGTGATGGTTAGGTTCAGATGGGTGAGGTTTGGTAGGATAAGCACTTTTTGTGGATATTTTGGCAATGTCGAATTTTCTGACTTTGGTGATGGTAAGGTTAGGTTAGGTTAGGTATTGTGAGGGAAGCACGTTTTGTGGATATTTTTGCAATGTCAAATTCTTTGATTTCGGTGATGGTTAGGTTCAGATGAGTGTGGATTGGTAGGATAAGAACTTTTTGTGGATATTTTGGCAATGTCGAATTCTCTGACTTCGGCGATGGTAAGGTTAGGTTAGGTTAGGTATTGTGAGGTAAGCACGTTTTGTGGATATTTTATCAATGTCCAATTCTTTGATTTCGGTGATGGTTAGGTTCAGATGGGTGAGGTTTGGTAGGATAAGAACTTTTTGTGGATATTTTGGCAATGTCGAATTCTCTGACTTCGGTGATGATAAGGATAGGTTGGGTTAGGTATTGTGAGGAAAGCACGTTTTGTGGATATTTTCGCAACGTCAAATTCTTTGATTTCGGTGATGGTTAGGTTCAGATGGGTGAGGTTTGGTAGGATAAGAACTTTTTGTGGATATTTTGGCAATGTCGAATTCTCTGACTTCGGTGATGGTTAGGTTAGGTTGGGTTAGGTATTGTGAGGTAAGCACGTTTTGCGGATATTTTATTAATGTCCAATTCTTTGATTTTGGTGATGGTTAGGTTCAGATGGGTGAGGTTTGGTAGGATAAGCACTTTTTGTGGATATTTTGGCAATGTCGAATTCTCTGACTTCGGTGATGGTTAGGTTAGGTTGGGTTAGGTATTGTAAGGTAAGCACGTTTTGTGGATATTTTGGCAATGTCCAGTTCTTTGATTTCGGTGATGGTTAGGTTCAGATGGGTGAGGTTTGGTAGGATATAAACTTTTTGTGGATATATTGGCAATGTCGAATTCTCTGACTTCGGTGATGGTTAGGTTAGTTTGGGTTAGATATTGAGGGGTAAGCACGTTTTGTGGATATTTTCGCAATTTCCAATTCTTTGATTTCGGTGATGGTTAGGTTCAGATGGGTGAGGTTTGGTAGGATAAGCACTTTTTGTGGATATTAAAGCAATGTCGAATTTTCTGTTTTCGGTGATGGTTAGGTTAGGTTGGGTTAGGTATTGTGAGGGAAGCACGTTTTGTGGATATTTTCGCAACGTCAAATTCTTTGATTTCGGTGATGGTTGGATTCAGATGGGTGAGGTTTGGTAGGATAAGAACTTTTTGTGGATATTTTGGCAATGTCGAATTCTCTGACTTCGGTGATGGTTAGGTTAGGTTGTGTTAGGTTGTGTGAGGTAAGCACGTTTTGCGGATATTTTATTAATGTCCAATTCTTTGATTTTGGTGATGGTTAGGTTCAGATGGGTGAGGTTTGGTAGGATAAGCACTTTTTGTGGATATTTTGGCAATGTCGAATTCTCTGACTTCGGTGATGGTTAGGTTAGTTTGGGTTAGATATTGAGAGGTAAGCACGTTTTGTGGATATTTTCGCAATTTCCAATTCTTTGATTTCGGTGATGGTTAGGTTCAGATGGGTGAGGTTTGGTAGGATAAGCACTTTTTGTGGATATTTAAGCAATGTCGAATTTTCTGTTTTCGGTGATGGTTAGGTTAGGTTGGGTTAGGTATTGTGAGGGAAGCACATTTTGTGGATATTTTCGCAACGTCAAATTCTTTGATT
This sequence comes from Arctopsyche grandis, assembly GCF_051622035.1. Lineage (NCBI taxonomy): Eukaryota > Metazoa > Arthropoda > Insecta > Trichoptera > Hydropsychidae > Arctopsyche > Arctopsyche grandis. The sequence goes on from NC_135362.1 coordinate 71,814, forward strand.
TCGGTGATGGTTGGATTCAGATGGGTGAGGTTTGGTAGGATAAGAACTTTTTTTGGATATTTTGGCAATTTCGAATTCTCTGACTTCGGTGATGGTTAGGTTAGGTTAGGTAAGGTATTGTGAGGTAAGCACGTTTTGTGGATATTTTATCAATGTCCAATTCTTTGATTTCGGTGACGGTTAGGTTCAGATGGGTGAGGTTTGGACGGATAAGAACTTTTTGTGGAAATTTTGGCAATGTCGAATTTTCTGACTTCAGTGATGGTTACGTTAGGTTGGGTTAGGTATTGTGAGGGAAGCACGTTTTGTGGATATTTTCGCAACGTCAAATTCTTTGATTTCGGTGATGGTTAGGTTCAGATGGGTGAGGTTTGGTAGGATAAGCACTTTTTGTGGATATTTTGGCAATGTCGAATTCTCTGACTTCGGTGATGGTTAGGTTAGGTTGGGTTAGGTATTGTGAAGTAAGCACGTTTTGTGGATATTTTATCAATGTCCAATTCTTTGATTTCAGTGATAGTTAGGTTCAGATGGGTGAGGTTTGGTAGGATAAGCACTTTTTGTGGATATTTTGGCAATGTCGAATTTTCTGACTTTGGTGATGGTTAGGTTAGGTTAGGTTAGGTATTGTGAGGGAAGCACGTTTTGTGGATATTTTTGCAATGTCAAATTCTTTGATTTCTGTGATGGTTAGGTTCAGATGAGTGTGGATTGGTAGGAAAAGATCTTTTTGTGGATATTTTGGCAATGTCGAATTCTCTGACTTCGGTGATGGTTAGGTAAGGTTGGGTTAGGTATTGTGAGGTAAGCACGTTTTGTGGATATTTTATCAATGTCCAATTCTTTGATTTCGGTGATGGTTAGGTTCAGATGGGTGAGGTTTGGTAGGATAAGAACTTTTTGTGGATATTTTGGCAATGTCGAATTTTCTGACTTCGGTGATGGTAAGTTAGGTTAGGTTAGGTATTGTGAGGTAAGCACGTTTTGTGGATATTTTATCAATGTCTAATTCTTTGATTTCGGTGATGGTTAGGTTCAGATGAGTGTGGTTTGGTAGGATAAGAACTTTTTGTGGATATTTTGGCAATGTCTAATTCTCTGACTTCGGTGATGGTTAGGTTAGGTTGGGTTAGGTATTGTGAGGTAAGCACGTTTTGTGGATATTTTATTAATGTCCAATTTTTTGATTTCGGTGATGGTTAGGTTCAGATGGGTGAGGTTTGGTAGGATAAGAACTTTTTGTGGATATTTTGGCAATGTCAAATTCTCTGACTTCGGTGATGGTTAGGTTAGGTTGGGTTTGGTTTTGTGAGGTAAGAACGTTTTGTGGATATTTTATCAATGTCCAATTCTTTGATATCGGTGATGGTTAGGTTCAGATGGGTGAGGTTTGGTAGGATAAGAACTTTTTGTGGAAGTTTGGCAATGTCGAATTCTCTGACTTCGGTGATGGTTAGGTTAGGTAGGGTTAGGTATTGTGAGGTAAACACGTTTTGTGGATATTTTGGCAATGTCCAATTCTTTGATTTCGGTGATGGTTAGGTTCAGATGGGTGAGGTTTGGTAGGATAAGAACTTTTTGTGGATATTTTGGCAATGTCGAATTCTCTGACTTCGGTGATGGTTAGGGTAGGTTGGGTTAGGTATTGTGAGGGAAACACGTTTTGTGGATATTTTATCAATGTCAAATTCTTTGATTTCGGTGAAGGTTAGGTTAAGATCGGTGAGGTTTGGTAGGATAAGAACTTTTTGTGGAAATTTTGGCAATGTCGAATTTTCTGACTTCAGTGATGGTTACGTTAGGTTGGGTTAGGTATTGTGAGGGAAGCACGTTTTGTGGATATTTAAGCAATGTCGAATTTTCTGTTTTCGGTGATGGTTAGGTTAGGTTGGGTTAGGTATTGTGAGGGAAGCACGTTTTGTGGATATTTTCGCAACGTCAAATTCTTTGATTTCGGTGATGGTTGGGTTCAGATGGGTGAGGTTTGGTAGGATAAGAACTTTTTGTGGATATTTTGGCAATGTCGAATTCTCTGATTTCGGTGATGGTAAGGTTAGGTTAGGTTAGGTATTGTGAGGTAAGCACGTTTTGTTGATATTTTATCAATATCCAATTCTTTGATTTCGGTGACGGTTAGGTTCAGATGGGTGAGGTTTTGTAGGATAAGAACTTTTTGTGGATATTTTGGCAATGTCGAATTCTCTGACTTCGGTGATGGTTAGGTTAGGTTGGGTTAGGTATTGTGAGGTAAGCACGTTTTGTGGATATTTTATTAATGTCAAATTCTTTGATTTCGGTGATAGTTCGGTTCAGATGGGTGAGGTTTGGTAGGATAAGAACTTTTTGTGGATATTTTGGCAATGTCGAATTCTCTGACTTCGGTGATGGTTAGGTAAGGTTGGGTTAGGTATTGTGAGGTAAGCACGTTTTGTGGATATTTTATCAATGTCCAATTCTTTGATTTCGGTGATGGTTAGGTTCAGATGGGTGAGGTTTGGTAGGATAAGCACTTTTTGTGGATATTTTAGCAATGTCGAATTTTCTGATTTCGGTGATGGTTAGGTTAGGTTGGGTTAGGTATTGTGAGGGAAGCACGTTTTGTGGATATTTTCGCAACGTCAAATTCTTTGATTTCGGTGATGGTTAGGTTCAGATGGGTGAGGTTTGGTAGGATAAGAACTTTTTGTGGATATTTTGGCAATGTCGAATTCTCTGACTTCGGTGATGGTTAGGTTAGGTTGGGTTAGGTATTGTGAGGTAAGCACGTTTTGCGGATATTTTATTAATGTCCAATTCTTTGATTTTGGTGATGGTTAGGTTCAGATGGGTGAGGTTTGGTAGGATAAGCACTTTTTGTGGATATTTTGGCAATGTCGAATTCTCTGACTTCGGTGATGGTTAGGTTAGGTTGGGTTAGGTATTGTAAGGTAAGCACGTTTTGTGGATATTTTGGCAATGTCCAGTTCTTTGATTTCGGTGATGGTTAGGTTCAGATGGGTGAGGTTTGGTAGGATAAGAACTTTTTGTGGATATATTGGCAATGTCGAATTCTCTGACTTCGGTGATGGTTAGGTTAGTTTGGGTTAGATATTGAGGGGTAAGCACGTTTTGTGGATATTTTCGCAATTTCCAATTCTTTGATTTCGGTGATGGTTAGGTTCAGATGGGTGAGGTTTGGTAGGATAAGCACTTTTTGTGGATATTTAAGCAATGTCGAATTTTCTGTTTTCGGTTATGGTAAGGTTAGGTTGGGTTAGGTATTGTGAGGGAAGCACGTTTTGTGGATATTTTCGCAACGTCAAATTCTTTGATTTCGGTGATGGTTGGGTTCAGATGGGTGAGGTTTGGTAGGATAAGAACTTTTTGTGGATATTTTGGCAATGTCGAATTCTCTGACTTCGGTGATGGTTAGGTTAGGTTAGGTTAGGTATTGTGAGGTAAGCACGTTTTGTTGATATTTTATCAATATCCAATTCTTTGATTTCGGTGACGGTTAGGTTCAGATGGGTGAGGTTTTGTAGGATAAGAACTTTTTGTGGATATTTTGGCAATGTCGAATTCTCTGACTTCGGTGATGGTTAGGTTAGGTTGGGTTAGGTATTGTGAGGTAAGCACGTTTTGTGGATATTTTCTTAATGTCAAATTCTTTGATTTCGGTGATAGTTCGGTTCAGATGGGTGAGGTTTGGTAGGATAAGAACTTTTTGTGGATATTTTGGCAATGTCGAATTCTCTGACTTCGGTGATGGTTAGGTTAGGTTAGGTTAGGTATTGTGAGGTAAGCACGTTTTGTGGATATTTTATCAATGTCCAATTCTTTGATTTCGGTGACGGTTAGGTTCAGATGGGTGAGGTTTGGTAGGATAAGAACTTTTTGTGGATATTTTGGCAATGTCGAATTCTCTGACTTCGGTGATGGTTAGGTTAGGTTGGGTTAGGTATTGTGAGGTAAGCACGTTTTGTGGATATTTTATCAATGTCAAATTCTTTGATTTCGGTGACGGTTAGGTTAAGATGGGTGAGTTTGGTAGGATAAGAACTTTTTGTGGAAATTTTGGCAATGTCGAATTTTCTGACTTCAGTGATGGTTACGTTAGGTTGGGTTAGGTATTGTGAGGGAAGCACGTTTTGTGGATATTTAAGCAATGTCGAATTTTCTGTTTTCGGTGATGGTTAGGTTAGGTTGGGTTAGGTATTGTGAGGGAAGCACGTTTTGTGGATATTTTCGCAACGTCAAATTCTTTGATTTCGGTGATGGTTGGGTTCAGATGGGTGAGGTTTGGTAGGATAAGAACTTTTTGTGGATATTTTGGCAATGTCGAATTCTCTGACTTCAGTGATGGTAAGGTTAGGTTAGGTTAGGTATTGTGAGGTAAGCACGTTTTGTGGATATTTTAGCAATGTCCAATTCTTTGATTTCGGTGACGGTTAGGTTCAGATGGGTGAGGTTTGGTAGGATAAGAACTTTTTGTGGATATTTTGGCAATGTCGAATTCTCTGACTTCGGTGATGGTTAGGTTAGGTTGGGTTAGGTATTGTGAGGTAAGCACGTTTTGTGGATATTTTCTTAATGTCAAATTCTTTGATTTCGGTGATAGTTCGGTTCAGATGGGTGAGGTTCGGTAGGATAAGAACTTTTTGTGGATATTTTGGCAATGTCGAATTCTCTGACTTCGGTGATGGTTAGGTTAGGTTGGGTTAGGTATTGTGAGGTAAGCACGTTTTGTGGATATTTTCTTAATGTCAAATTCTTTGATTTCGGTGATAGTTCGGTTCAGATGGGTGAGGTTTGGTAGGATAAGAACTTTTTGTGGATATTTTGGCAATGTCGAATTCTCTGACTTCGGTGATGGTTAGGTAAGGTTGGGTTAGGTATTGTGAGGTAAGCACGTTTTGTGGATATTTTATCAATGTCCAATTCTTTGATTTCGGTGATGGTTAGGTTCAGATGGGTGTGGTTTGGTAGGATAAGATTTTTTTGTGGATATTTTGGCAATGTCGAATTCTCTGACTTCGGTGATGGTTAGGTTAGGTTAGGTTAGGTATTGTGAAGTAAGCACGTTTTGTGGATATTTTATCAATGTCCAATTCTTTGATTTCGGTGATGGTTAGGTTCAGATGGGTGAGGTTTGGTAGGATAAGCACTTTTTGTGGATATTTTAGCAATGTCGAATTTTCTGATTTCGGTGATGGTTAGGTTAGGTTGGGTTAGGTATTCTGAGGGAAGCACGTTTTGTGGATATTTTCGCAACGTCAAATTCTTTGATTTCGGTGATGGTTAGGTTCAGATGGGTGAGGTTTGGTAGGATAAGAACTTTTTGTGGATATTTTGGCAATGTCGAATTCTCTGACTTCGGTGATGGTAAGGTAAGGTTGGGTTAGGTATTGTGAGGTAAGCACGTTTTGTGGATATTTTATCAATGTCCAATTCTTTGATTTCGGTGATGGTTAGGTTCAGATGGGTGTGGTTTGGTAGGATAAGATTTTTTTGTGGATATTTTGGCAATGTCGAATTCTCTGACTTCGGTGATGGTTAGGTTAGGTTAGGTTAGGTATTGTGAAGTAAACACGTTTTGTGGATATTTTATCAATGTCCAATTCTTTGATTTCGGTGATGGTTAGGTTCAGTTGGGTGAGGTTTGGTAGGATAAGCACTTTTTGTGGATATTTTAGCAATGTCGAATTTTCTGATTTCGGTGATGGTTAGGTTAGGTTGGGTTAGGTATTGTGAGGGAAGCACGTTTTGTGGATATTTTCGCAACGTCAAATTCTTTGATTTCGGTGATGGTTAGGTTCAGATGGGTGAGGTTTGGTAGGATAAGAACTTTTTGTGGATATTTTGGCAATGTCGAATTCTCTGACTTCGGTGATGGTTAGGTTAGGTTGTGTTAGGTATTGTGAGGTAAGCACGTTTTGCGGATATTTTCGCAATTTCCAATTCTTTGATTTCGGTAATGGTTAGGTTCAGATGGGTGAGGTTTGGTAGGATAAGCACTTTTTGTGGATATTTAAGCAATGTCGAATTTTCTGTTTTCGGTGATGGTTAGGTTAGGTTGGGTTAGGTATTGTGAGGGAAGCACATTTTGTGGATATTTTCGCAACGTCAAATTCTTTGATTTCGGTGATGGTTGGATTCAGATGGGTGAGGTTTGGTAGGATAAGAACTTTTTTTGGATATTTTGGCAATTTCGAATTCTCTGACTTCGGTGATGGTTAGGTTAGGTTAGGTTAGGTATTGTGAGGTAAGCATGTTTTGTGGATATTTTATCAATGTCCAATTCTTTGATTTCGGTGACGGTTAGGTTCAGATGGGTGAGGTTTGGACGGATAAGAACTTTTTGTGGAAATTTTGGCAATGTCGAATTTTCTGACTTCAGTGATGGTTACGTTAGGTTGGGTTAGGTATTGTGAGGGAAGCACGTTTTGTGGATATTTTCGCAACGTCAAATTCTTTGATTTCGGTGATGGTTAGGTTCAGATGGGTGAGGTTTGGTAGGATAAGCACTTTTTGTGGATATTTTGGCAATGTCGAATTCTCTGACTTCGGTGATGGTTAGGTTAGGTTGGGTTAGGTATTGTGAGGTAAGCACGTTTTGTGGATATTTTATCAATGTCAAATTCTTTGATTTCGGTGACGGTTAGGTTAAGATGGGTGAGTTTGGTAGGATAAGAACTTTTTGTGGAAATTTTGGCAATGTCGAATTTTCTGACTTCAGTGATGGTTACGTTAGGTTGGGTTAGGTATTGTGAGGGAAGCACGTTTTGTGGATATTTAAGCAATGTCGAATTTTCTGTTTTCGGTGATGGTTAGGTTAGGTTGGGTTAGGTATTGTGAGGGAAGCACGTTTTGTGGATATTTTCGCAACGTCAAATTCTTTGATTTCGGTGATGGTTGGGTTCAGATGGGTGAGGTTTGGTAGGATAAGAACTTTTTGTGGATATTTTGGCAATGTCGAATTCTCTGACTTCAGTGATGGTAAGGTTAGGTTAGGTTAGGTATTGTGAGGTAAGCACGTTTTGTGGATATTTTAGCAATGTCCAATTCTTTGATTTCGGTGACGGTTAGGTTCAGATGGGTGAGGTTTGGTAGGATAAGAACTTTTTGTGGATATTTTGGCAATGTCGAATTCTCTGACTTCGGTGATGGTTAGGTTAGGTTGGGTTAGGTATTGTGAGGTAAGCACGTTTTGTGGATATTTTCTTAATGTCAAATTCTTTGATTTCGGTGATAGTTCGGTTCAGATGGGTGAGGTTCGGTAGGATAAGAACTTTTTGTGGATATTTTGGCAATGTCGAATTCTCTGACTTCGGTGATGGTTAGGTTAGGTTGGGTTAGGTATTGTGAGGTAAGCACGTTTTGTGGATATTTTCTTAATGTCAAATTCTTTGATTTCGGTGATAGTTCGGTTCAGATGGGTGAGGTTTGGTAGGATAAGAACTTTTTGTGGATATTTTGGCAATGTCGAATTCTCTGACTTCGGTGATGGTTAGGTAAGGTTGGGTTAGGTATTGTGAGGTAAGCACGTTTTGTGGATATTTTATCAATGTCCAATTCTTTGATTTCGGTGATGGTTAGGTTCAGATGGGTGTGGTTTGGTAGGATAAGATTTTTTTGTGGATATTTTGGCAATGTCGAATTCTCTGACTTCGGTGATGGTTAGGTTAGGTTAGGTTAGGTATTGTGAAGTAAGCACGTTTTGTGGATATTTTATCAATGTCCAATTCTTTGATTTCGGTGATGGTTAGGTTCAGATGGGTGAGGTTTGGTAGGATAAGCACTTTTTGTGGATATTTTAGCAATGTCGAATTTTCTGATTTCGGTGATGGTTAGGTTAGGTTGGGTTAGGTATTCTGAGGGAAGCACGTTTTGTGGATATTTTCGCAACGTCAAATTCTTTGATTTCGGTGATGGTTAGGTTCAGATGGGTGAGGTTTGGTAGGATAAGAACTTTTTGTGGATATTTTGGCAATGTCGAATTCTCTGACTTCGGTGATGGTAAGGTAAGGTTGGGTTAGGTATTGTGAGGTAAGCACGTTTTGTGGATATTTTATCAATGTCCAATTCTTTGATTTCGGTGATGGTTAGGTTCAGATGGGTGTGGTTTGGTAGGATAAGATTTTTTTGTGGATATTTTGGCAATGTCGAATTCTCTGACTTCGGTGATGGTTAGGTTAGGTTAGGTTAGGTATTGTGAAGTAAACACGTTTTGTGGATATTTTATCAATGTCCAATTCTTTGATTTCGGTGATGGTTAGGTTCAGTTGGGTGAGGTTTGGTAGGATAAGCACTTTTTGTGGATATTTTAGCAATGTCGAATTTTCTGATTTCGGTGATGGTTAGGTTAGGTTGGGTTAGGTATTGTGAGGGAAGCACGTTTTGTGGATATTTTCGCAACGTCAAATTCTTTGATTTCGGTGATGGTTAGGTTCAGATGGGTGAGGTTTGGTAGGATAAAAACTTTTTGTGGATATTTTGGCAATGTCGAATTCTCTGACTTCGGTGATGGTTAGGTTAGGTTGTGTTAGGTATTGTGAGGTAAGCACGTTTTGCGGATATTTTCGCAATTTCCAATTCTTTGATTTCGGTAATGGTTAGGTTCAGATGGGTGAGGTTTGGTAGGATAAGCACTTTTTGTGGATATTTAAGCAATGTCGAATTTTCTGTTTTCGGTGATGGTTAGGTTAGGTTGGGTTAGGTATTGTGAGGGAAGCACATTTTGTGGATATTTTCGCAACGTCAAATTCTTTGATTTCGGTGATGGTTGGATTCAGATGGGTGAGGTTTGGTAGGATAAGAACTTTTTTTGGATATTTTGGCAATTTCGAATTCTCTGACTTCGGTGATGGTTAGGTTAGGTTAGGTTAGGTATTGTGAGGTAAGCATGTTTTGTGGATATTTTATCAATGTCCAATTCTTTGATTTCGGTGACGGTTAGGTTCAGATGGGTGAGGTTTGGACGGATAAGAACTTTTTGTGGAAATTTTGGCAATGTCGAATTTTCTGACTTCAGTGATGGTTACGTTAGGTTGGGTTAGGTATTGTGAGGGAAGCACGTTTTGTGGATATTTTCGCAACGTCAAATTCTTTGATTTCGGTGATGGTTAGGTTCAGATGGGTGAGGTTTGGTAGGATAAGCACTTTTTGTGGATATTTTGGCAATGTCGAATTCTCTGACTTCGGTGATGGTTAGGTTAGGTTGGGTTAGGTATTGTGAAGTAAGCTCGTTTTGTGGATATTTTTTTAATGTCCAATTCTTTGATTTCGGTGATGGTTAGTTTCAGATGGGTGAGGTTTGGTAGGATAAGCACTTTTTGTGGATATTTTGGCAATGTCGAATTCTCTGACTTCGGTGATGGTTAGGTTAGGTTGGGTTAGGTATTGTGAAGTAAGCACGTTTTGTGGATATTTTATCAATGTCCAATTCTTTGATTTCAGTGATGGTTAGGTTCAGATGGGTGAGGTTTGGTAGGATAAGCACTTTTTGTGGATATTTTGGCAATGTCGAATTTTCTGACTTTGGTGATGGTTAGGTTAGGTTAGGTTAGGTATTGTGAGGGAAGCACGTTTTGTGGATATTTTTGCAATGTCAAATTCTTTGATTTCTGTGATGGTTAGGTTCAGATGAGTGTGGATTGGTAGGAAAAGAACTTTTTGTGGATATTTTGGCAATGTCGAATTCTCTGACTTCGGTGATGGTTAGGTTAGGTTGGGTTAGGTATTGTGAGGTAAGCACGTTTTGTGGATATTTTATCAATGTCCAATTCTTTGATTTCGGTGATGGTTAGGTTCAGATGGGTGAGGTTTGGTAGGATAAGAACTTTTTGTGGATATTTTGGCAATGTCGAATTTTCTGACTTCGGTGATGGTTAGGTTAGGTTAGGTTAGGTATTGTGAGGTAAGCACGTTTTGTGGATATTTTATCAATGTCTAATTCTTTGATTTCGGTGATGGTTAGGTTCAGATGAGTGTGGTTTGGTAGGATAAGAACTTTTTGTGGATATTTTGGCAATGTCGAATTCTCTGACTTCGGTGATGGTTAGCTTAGGTTGGGTTAGGTATTGTGAGGTAAGCACGTTTTGTGGATATTTTCTTAATGTCAAATTCTTTGATTTCGGTGATAGTTCGGTTCAGATGGGTGAGGTTTGGTAGGATAAGAACTTTTTGTGGATATTTTGGCAATGTCGAATTCTCTGACTTCGGTGATGGTTAGGTAAGGTTGGGTTAGGTATTGTGAGGTAAGCACGTTTTGTGGATATTTGATCAATGTCCAATTCTTTGATTTCGGTGATGGTTAGGTTCAGATGGGTGTGGTTTGGTAGGATAAGATTTTTTTGTGGATATTTTGGCAATGTCGAATTCTCTGACTTCGGTGATGGTTAGGTTAGGTAAGGTTTGGTATTGTGAAGTAAGCACGTTTTGTGGATATTTTATCAATGTCCAATTCTTTGATTTCGGTGATGGTTAGGTTCAGATGGGTGAGGTTTGGTAGGATAAGCACTTTTTGTGGATATTTTAGCAATGTCGAATTTTCTGATTTCGGTGATGGTTAGGTTAGGTTGGGTTAGGTATTGTGAGGGAAGCACGTTTTGTGGATATTTTCGCAACGTCAAATTCTTTGATTTCGGTGATGGTTAGGTTCAGATGGGTGAGGTTTGGTAGGATAAGAACTTTTTGTGGATATTTTGGCAATGTCGAATTCTCTGACTTCGGTGATGGTTAGGTTAGGTTGGGTTAGGTATTGTGAGGTAAGCACGTTTTGCGGATATTTTATTAATGTCCAATTCTTTGATTTTGGTGATGGTTAGGTTCAGATGGGTGAGGTTTGGTAGGATAAGCACTTTTTGTGGATATTTTGGCAATGTCGAATTCTCTGACTTCGGTGATGGTTAGGTTAGGTTGGGTTAGGTATTGTAAGGTAAGCACGTTTTGTGGATATTTTGGCAATGTCCAGTTCTTTGATTTCGGTGATGGTTAGGTTCAGATGGGTGAGGTTTGGTAGGATAAGAACTTTTTGTGGATATATTGGCAATGTCGAATTCTCTGACTTCGGTGATGGTTAGGTTAGTTTGGGTTAGATATTGAGGGGTAAGCACGTTTTGTGGATATTTTCGCAATTTCCAATTCTTTGATTTCGGTGATGGTTAGGTTCAGATGGGTGAGGTTTGGTAGGATAAGCACTTTTTGTGGATATTTAAGCAATGTCGAATTTTCTGTTTTCGGTTATGGTAAGGTTAGGTTTGGTTAGGTATTGTGAGGGAAGCACGTTTTGTGGATATTTTCGCAACGTCAAATTCTTTGATTTCGGTGATGGTTGGATTCAGATGGGTGAGGTTTGGTAGGATAAGAACTTTTTTTGGATATTTTGGCAATGTCGAATTCTCTGACTTCGGTGATGGTTAGGTTAGGTAAGGTTAGGTATTGTGAGGTAAGCACGTTTTGTGGATATTTTATCAATGTCCAATTCTTTGATTTCGGTGACGGTTAGGTTCAGATGGGTGAGGTTTGGACGGATAAGAACTTTTTGTGGAAATTTTGGCAATGTCGAATTTTCTGACTTCAGTGATGGTTACGTTAGGTTGGGTTAGGTATTGTGAGGGAAACACGTTTTGTGGATATTTTTGCAACGTCAAATTCTTTGATTTCGGTGATGGTTAGGTTCAGATGGGTGAGGTTTGGTAGGATAAGCACTTTTTGTAGATATTTTGGCAATGTCGAATTCTCTGACTTCGGTGATGGTTAGGTTAGGTTGGGTTAGGTATTGTGAGGTAAGCACGTTTTGCGGATATTTTATTAATGTCCAATTCTTTGATTTTGGTGATGGTTAGGTTCAGATGGGTGAGGTTTGGTAGGATAAGCACTTTTTGTGGATATTTTGGCAATGTCGAATTCTCTGACTTCGGTGATGGTTAGGTTAGGTAAAGTTAGGTATTGAAAGGTAAGCACGTTTTGTGGATATTTTGGCAATGTCCAGTTCTTTGATTTCGGTGATGGTTAGGTTCAGATGGGTGAGGTTTGGTAGGATAAGAACTTTTTGTGGATATATTGGCAATGTCGAATTCTCTGACTTCGGTGATGGTTAGGTTAGTTTGGGTTAGATATTGAGGGGTAAGCACGTTTTGTGGATATTTTCGCAATTTCCAATTCTTTGATTTCGGTGATGGTTAGGTTCAGATGGGTGAGGTTTGGTAGGATAAGCACTTTTTGTGGATATTTAAGCAATGTCGAATTTTCTGTTTTCGGTGATGGTTAGGTAAGGTTGGGTTAGGTATTGTGAGGGAAGCACGTTTTGTGGATATTTTCGCAACGTCAAATTCTTTGATTTCGGTGATGGTTGGATTCAGATGGGTGAGGTTTGGTAGGATAAGAACTTTTTTTGGATATTTTGGCAATGTCGAATTCTCTGACTTCGGTGATGGTTAGGTTAGGTTGGGTAAGGTATTGTGAGGTAAGCTCGTTTTGTGGATATTTTTTCAATGTCCAGTTCTTTGATTTCGGTGATGGTTAGGTTCAGATGGGTAAGGTTTGGTAGGATAAGAACTTTTTGTTGATATTTTGGCAATATCGAATTTTCTGACTTCGGTGATGGTTAGGGTAGGTTGGGTTAGGTATTGTGAGGGAAGCACGTTTTGTGAATATTTTCGCAACGTCAAATTCTTTGATTTCGGTGATGGTTAGGTTTAGATGGGTGAGGTTTGGTAGGATAAGCACTTTTTGTGGATATTTTGGCAATGTCGAATTCTTTGACTTCGGTGATGGTTAGGTTAGGTTGGGTTAGGTATTGTGAGGTAAGCTCGTTTTGTGGATATTTTTTTATTGTCCAATTCTTTGATTTCGGTGATGGTTAGGTTCAGATGGATGAGGTTTGGTAGGATAAGCACTTTTTGTGGATATTTTAGCAATGTCGAATTTTCTGATTTCGGTGATGGTTAGGTTAGGTTGGGTTAGGTATTGTGAGGGAAGCACGTTTTGTGGATATTTTCGCAACGTCAAATTCTTTGATTTCGCTGATGGTTAGGTTCAGATGGGTGAGGTTTGGTAGGATAAGAACTTTTTGTGGATATTTTGGCAATGTCGAATTCTCTGACTTCGGTGATGGTTAGGTTAGGTTGGATTAGGTATTGTGAGGTAAGCACGTTTTGCGGATATTTTATTAATGTCCAATTCTTTGATTTTGGTGATGGTTAGGTTCAGATGGGTGAGGTTTGGTAGGATAAGCACTTTTTGTGGATATTTTGGCAATGTCGAATTCTCTGACTTCGGTGATGGTTAGGTTAGGTTGAGTTAGGTATTGTGAGGTAAGCACGTTTTGTGGATATTTTCTTAATGTCAAATTCTTTGATTTCGGTGATAGTTCGGTTCAGATGGGTGAGGTTTGGTAGGATAAGAACTTTTTGTGGATATTTTGGCAATGTCGAATTCTCTGACTTCGGTGATGGTTAGGTAAGGTTGGGTTAGGTATTGTGAGGTAAGCACGTTTTGTGGATATTTTATCAATGTCCAATTCTTTGATTTCGGTGATGGTTAGGTTCAGATGGGTAAGGTTTGGTAGGATAAGAACTTTTTGTTGATATTTTGGCAATATCGAATTTTCTGACTTCGGTGATGGTTAGGGTAGGTTGGGTTAGGTATTGTGAGGGAAGCACGTTTTGTGAATATTTTCGCAACGTCAAATTCTTTGATTTCGGTGATGGTTAGGTTTAGATGGGTGAGGTTTGGTAGGATAAGCACTTTTTGTGGATATTTTGGCAATGTCGAATTCTCTGACTTCGGTGATGGTTAGGTTAGGTTGGGTTAGGTATTGTGAGGTAAGCTCGTTTTGTGGATATTTTTTTATTGTCCAATTCTTTGATTTCGGTGATGGTTAGGTTCAGATGGGTGAGGTTTGGTAGGATAAGAACTTTTTGTGGATATATTGGCAATGTCGAATTCTCTGACTTCGGTGATGGTTAGGTTAGTTTGGGTTAGATATTGAGAGGTAAGCACGTTTTGTGGATATTTTCGCAATGTCCAATTCTTTGATTTCGGTGATGGTTGGGTTCAGATGGGTGAGGTTTGGTAGGATAAGAACTTTTTGTGGATATTTTGGCAATGTCGAATTCTCTGACTTCGGTGATGGTTAGGTTAGGTTAGGTTAGGTATTGTGAGGTAAGCACGTTTTGTGGATATTTTATCAATGTCCAATTCTTTGATTTCGGTGACGGTTAGGTTCAGATGGGTGAGGTTTGGTAGGATAAGAACTTTTTGTGGATATTTTGGCAATGTCGAATTCTCTGACTTCGGTGATGGGTAGGTTAGGTTGGGTTAGGTTTTGTGAGGTAAGCACGTTTTGTGGATATTTTTTTAATGTCCAATTCTTTGATTTCGGTGATGGTTAGGTTCAGATGGGTGAGGTTTGGTAGGATAAGAACTTTTTGTGGAATTTTTGGCAATGTCGAATTTTCTGACTTCGGTGATGGTTAGGTTAGGTTGGGTTAGGAATTGTGAGGTAAGCACGTTTTGTGGATATTTTCGCAATGTCCAATTCTTTGATTTCGGTGATGGTTAGGTTCAGATGAGTGTGGTCTGGTAGGATAAGAACTTTTTGTGGATATTTTGGCATTGTCGAATTCTCTGACTTCGGTGTTGGTAAGGTTAGGTTGGGTTAGGTATTGTGAAGTAAGCACGTTTTGTGAATATTTTCGCAATGTCCAATTCTTTGATTTCGGTGATGGTTAGGTTCAGATGGGTGAGGTTTGGTAGGATAAGAACTTTTTGTGGATATTTTGGCAATGTCGAATTCTCTGACTTTGGTGATGGTTAGGTTAGGTTGGGTTAGGTTTTGTGAGGTAAGCACGTTTTGTGGATATTTTTTAATGTCCAATTCTTTGATTTCGGTGATGGTTAGGTTCAGATGGGTGAGGTTTGGTAGGATAAACACTTTTTGTGGAATTTTTGGCATTGTCGAATTCTCTGACTTTGGTGATGGTAAGGTTAGGTTGGCTTAGGTATTGTGAGGTAAGCACGTTTTGTGGATATTTTCGCAATGTCCAATTCTTTGATTTCGGTGATGGTTAGGTTCAGATGGGTGAGGTTTGGTAGAATAAGAACTTTTTGTGGATATTTTGGCAATGTCGAATTCTCTGACTTCGGTGATGGTTAGGTTAGGTTAGGTTAGGTATTGTCAGGTAAGCACGTTTTGTGGATATTTTATCAATGTCCAATTATTTGATTTCGGTGATGGTTAGGTTCAGATGGGTGAGGTTTGGTAGGATAAGATTTTTTTGTGGATATTTTGGCAATGTCGAATTCTCTGACTTCGGTGATGGTTAGGTTAGGTTGGGTTAGGTTTTGTGAGGTAAGCACGTTTTGTGGATATTTTTTTAATGTCCAATTCTTTGATTTCGGTGATGGTTAGGTTCAGATGGGTGAGGTTTGGTAGGATAAGAACTTTTTGTGGAATTTTTGGCAATGTCGAATTCTCTGACTTCGGTGATGGTAAGGGTAAGTTGGGTTAGGTATTGTGAGGTAAGCACGTTTTGTGGATATTTTCGCAATGTCCAATTCTTTGATTTCGGTGATGGTTAGGTTCAGATGGGTGAGGTTTGGTAGGATAAGAACTTTTTGTGGATATTTTGGCAATGTCGAATTCTCTGACTTCGGTGATGGTTAGGTTAGGTTAGGTTAGGTATTGTGAGGTAAGCACGTTTTGTGGATATTTTATCAATGTCCAATTCTTTGATTTCGGTGATGGTTAGGTTCAGATGGGTGAGGTTTGGTAGGATAAGAACTTTTTGTGGATATTTTGGCAATGTCGAATTCTCTGACTTCGGTGATGGTTAGGTTAGGTTGGGTTAGGTGATGTGAGGAAAGCACGTTTTGTGGATATTTTATCAATGTCCAATTCATTGATTTCGGTGATGGTTAGGTTCAGATGGGTGAGGTTTGGTAGGATAAGAACTTTTTGTGGAAGTTTGGCAATGTCGAATTCTCTGACTTCGGTAATGGTAAGGTTTGGTAGGGTTAGGTATTGTGAGGTAAGCACGTTTTGTAGATATTTTGGCAATGTCCAATTCTTTGATTTCGGTGATGGTTAGGTTCAGATGGGTGAGGTTTGGTAGGATAAGAACTTTTTGTGGATATTTTGGCAATGTCGAATTCTCTGACTTCGGTGATGGTTAGGGTAGGTTGGGTTAGGTATTGTGAGGGAAGCACGTTTTGTGAATATTTTCGCAACGTCAAATTCTTTGATTTCGGTGATGGTTAGGTTCAGATGGGTGAGGTTTGGTAGGATAAGAACTTTTTGTGGATATATTGGCAATGTCGAATTCTCTGACTTCGGTGATGGTTAGGTTAGTTTGGGTTAGATATTGAGAGGTAAGCACGTTTTGTGGATATTTTCGCAATTTCCAATTCTTTGATTTCGGTGATGGTTAGGTTCAGATGGGTGAGGTTTGGTAGGATAAGCACTTTTTGTGGATATTTAAGCAATGTCGAATTTTCTGTTTTCGGTGATGGTTAGGTTAGGTTGGGTTAGGTATTGTGAGGGAAGCACGTTTTGTGGATATTTTCGCAACGTCAAATTCTTTGATTTCGGTGATGGTTGGATTCAGATGGGTGAGGTTTGGTAGGATAAGAACTTTTTGTGGATATTTTGGCAATGTCGAATTCTCTGACTTCGGTGATGGTTAGGTTAGGTTGGGTTAGGTATTGTGAGGTAAGCACGTTTTGCGGATATTTTATTAATGTCCAATTCTTTGATTTTGGTGATGGTTAGGTTCAGATGGGTGAGGTTTGGTAGGATAAGCACTTTTTGTGGATATTTTGGCAATGTCGAATTCTCTGACTTCGGTGATGGTTAGGTTAGGTTGGGTTAGGTATTGTAAGGTAAGCACGTTTTGTGGATATTTTGGCAATGTCCAGTTCTTTGATTTCGGTGATGGTTAGGTTCAGATGGGTGAGGTTTGGTAGGATAAGAACTTTTTGTGGATATATTGGCAATGTCAAATTCTCTGACTTCGGTGATGGTAAGGTTAGTTTGGGTTAGATATTGAGGGGTAAGCACGTTTTGTGGATATTTTCGCAATTTCCAATTCTTTGATTTCGGTGATGGTTAGGTTCAGATGGGTGAGGTTTGGTAGGATAAGCACTTTTTGTGGATATTTAAGCAATGTCGAATTTTCTGTTTTCGGTTATGGTAAGGTTAGGTTTGGTTAGGTATTGTGAGGGAAGCACGTTTTGTGGATATTTTCGCAACGTCAAATTCTTTGATTTCGGTGATGGTTGGATTCAGATGGGTGAGGTTTGGTAGGATAAGAACTTTTTTTGGATATTTTGGCAATGTCGAATTCTCTGACTTCGGTGATGGTTAGGTTAGGTAAGGTTAGGTATTGTGAGGTAAGCACGTTTTGTGGATATTTTATCAATGTCCAATTCTTTGATTTCGGTGACGGTTAGGTTCAGATGGGTGAGGTTTGGACGGATAAGAACTTTTTGTGGAAATTTTGGCAATGTCGAATTTTCTGACTTCAGTGATGGTTACGTTAGGTTGGGTTAGGTATTGTGAGGGAAACACGTTTTGTGGATATTTTCGCAACGTCAAATTCTTTGATTTCGGTGATGGTTAGGTTCAGATGGGTGAGGTTTGGTAGGATAAGCACTTTTTGTAGATATTTTGGCAATGTCGAATTCTCTGACTTCGGTGATGGTTAGGTTAGGTTGGGTTAGGTATTGTGAGGTAAGCACGTTTTGCGGATATTTTATTAATGTCCAATTCTTTGATTTTGGTGATGGTTAGGTTCAGATGGGTGAGGTTTGGTAGGATAAGCACTTTTTGTGGATATTTTGGCAATGTCGAATTCTCTGACTTCGGTGATGGTTAGGTTAGGTTGAGTTAGGTATTGAAAGGTAAGCACGTTTTGTGGATATTTTGGCAATGTCCAGTTCTTTGATTTCGGTGATGGTTAGGTTCAGATGGGTGAGGTTTGGTAGGATAATAACTTTTTGTGGATATATTGGCAATGTCGAATTCTCTGACTTCGGTGATGGTTTGGTTAGTTTGGGTTAGATATTGAGGGGTAAGCACGTTTTGTGGATATTTTCGCAATTTCCAATTCTTTGATTTCGGTGATGGTTAGGTTCAGATGGGTGAGGTTTGGTAGGATAAGCACTTTTTGTGGATATTTAAGCAATGTCGAATTTTCTGTTTTCGGTGATGGTTAGGTTAGGTTGGGTTAGGTATTGTGAGGGAAGCACGTTTTGTGGATATTTTCGCAACGTCAAATTCTTTGATTTCGGTGATGGTTGGATTCAGATGGGTGAGGTTTGGTAGGATAAGAACTTTTTTTGGATATTTTGGCAATGTCGAATTCTCTGACTTCGGTGATGGTTAGGTTAGGTTGGGTTAGGTATTGTGAGGTAAGCTCGTTTTGTGGATATTTTTTTAATGTCCAGTTCTTTGATTTCGGTGATGGTTAGGTTCAGATGGGTAAGGTTTGGTAGGATAAGAACTTTTTGTTGATATTTTGGCAATATCGAATTTTCTGACTTCGGTGATGGTTAGGGTAGGTTGGGTTAGGTATTGTGAGGGAAGCACGTTTTGTGAATATTTTCGCAACGTCAAATTCTTTGATTTCGGTGATGGTTAGGTTTAGATGGGTGAGGTTTGGTAGGATAAGCACTTTTTGTGGATATTTTGGCAATGTCGAATTCTATGACTTCGGTGATGGTTAGGTTAGGTTGGGTTAGGTATTGTGAGGTAAGCTCGTTTTGTGGATATTTTTTTATTGTCCAATTCTTTGATTTCGGTGATGGTTAGGTTCAGATGGGTGAGGTTTGGTAGGATAAGCACTTTTTGTGGATATTTTAGCAATGTCGAATTTTCTGATTTCGGTGATGGTTAGGTTAGGTTGGGTTAGGTATTGTGAGGGAAGCACGTTTTGTGGATATTTTCGCAACGTCAAATTCTTTGATTTCGGTGATGGTTAGGTTCAGATGGGTGAGGTTTGGTAGGATAAGAACTTTTTGTGGATATTTTGGCAATGTCGAATTCTCTGACTTCGGTGATGGTTAGGTTAGGTTGGGTTAGGTATTGTGAGGTAAGCACGTTTTGCGGATATTTTATTAATGTCCAATTCTTTGATTTTGGTGATGGTTAGGTTCAGATGGGTGAGGTTTGGTAGGATAAGAACTTTTTGTGGATATTTTGGCAATGTCGAATTCTCTGACTTCGGTGATGGTTAGGTAAGGTTGGGTTAGGTATTGTGAGGTAAGCACGTTTTGTGGATATTTTATCAATGTCCAATTCTTTGATTTCGGTGACGGTTAGGTAAAGATGGGTGAGGTTTGGTAGGATAAGAACTTTTTGTGGAAATTTTTGCAATGTCGAATTTTCTGACTTCAGTGATGGTTACGTTAGGTTGGGTTAGGTATTGTGAGGGAAGCACGTTTTGTGGATATTTGAGCAATGTCGAATTTTCTGTTTTCGGTGATGGTTAGGTTAGGTTGGGTTAGGTATTGTGAGGGAAGCACGTTTTGTGGATATTTTCGCAACGTCAAATTCTTTGATTTTGGTGATGGTTGGGTTCAGATGGGTGAGGTTTGGTAGGATAAGAACTTTTTGTGGATATTTTGGCAATCTCGAATTCTCTGACTTCGGTGATGGTTAGGTTAAGTCGGGTTAGGTTTTGTGAGGTAAGCACGTTTTGTGGATATTTTTTTAATGTCCAATTCTTTGATTTCGGTGATGGTTAGGTTCAGATGGGTGAGGTTTGGTAGGATAAGAACTTTTTGTGGAATTTTTGGCAATGTCGAATTTTCTGACTTCGGTGATGGTTAGGTTAGGTTGGGTTAGGAATTGTGAGGTAAGCACGTTTTGTGGATATTTTCGCAATGTCCAATTCTTTGATTTCGGTGATGGTTAGGTTCAGATGAGTGTGGTCTGGTAGGATAAGAACTTTTTGTGGATATTTTGGCATTGTCGAATTCTCTGACTTCGGTGTTGGTAAGGTTAGGTTGGGTTAGGTATTGTGAAGTAAGCACGTTTTGTGAATATTTTCGCAATGTCCAATTCTTTGATTTCGGTGATGGTTAGGTTCAGATGGGTGAGGTTTGGTAGGATAAGAACTTTTTGTGGATATTTTGGCAATGTCGAATTCTCTGACTTTGGTGATGGTTAGGTTAGGTTGGGTTAGGTTTTGTGAGGTAAGCACGTTTTGTGGATATTTTTTTAATGTCCAATTCTTTGATTTCGGTGATGGTTAGGTTCAGATGGGTGAGGTTTGGTAGAATAAGAACTTTTTGTGGATATTTTGGCAATGTCGAATTCTCTGACTTCGGTGATGGTTAGGTTAGGTTAGGTTAGGTATTGTCAGGTAAGCACGTTTTGTGGATATTTTATCAATGTCCAATTATTTGATTTCGGTGATGGTTAGGTTCAGATGGGTGAGGTTTGGTAGGATAAGATTTTTTTGTGGATATTTTGGCAATGTCGAATTCTCTGACTTCGGTGATGGTTAGGTTAGGTTGGGTTAGGTTTTGTGAGGTAAGCACGTTTTGTGGATATTTTTTTAATGTCCAATTCTTTGATTTCAGTGATGGTTAGGTTCAGATGGGTGAGGTTTGGTAGGATAAGAACTTTTTGTGGAATTTTTGGCAATGTCGAATTCTCTGACTTCGGTGATGGTAAGGGTAAGTTGGGTTAGGTATTGTGAGGTAAGCACGTTTTGTGGATATTTTCGCAATGTCCAATTCTTTGATTTCGGTGATGGTTAGGTTCAGATGGGTGAGGTTTGGTAGGATAAGAACTTTTTTTGGATATTTTGGCAATGTCGAATTCTCTGACTTCGGTGATGGTTAGGTTAGGTTAGGTTAGGTATTTTGAGGTAAGCACGTTTTGTGGATATTTTATCAATGTCCAATTCTTTGATTTCGGTGATGGTTAGGTTCAGATGGGTGAGGTTTGGTAGGATAAGAACTTTTTGTGGATATTTTGGCAATGTCGAATTCTCTGACTTCGGTGATGGTTAGGTTAGGTTGGGTTAGGTATTGTGAGGAAAACACGTTTTGTGGATATTTTATCAATGTCCAATTCATTGATTTCGGTGATGGTTAGGTTCAGATGGGTGAGGTTTGGTAGGATAAGAACTTTTTGTGGAAGTTTGGCAATGTCGAATTCTCTGACTTCGGTGATGGTAAGGTTTGGTAGGGTTAGGTATTGTGAGGTAAGCACGTTTTGTAGATATTTTGGCAATGTCCAATTCTTTGATTTCGGTGATGGTTAGGTTCAGATGGGTGAGGTTTGGTAGGATAAGAACTTTTTGTGGATATTTTGGCAATGTCGAATTCTCTGACTTCGGTGATGGTTAGGGTAGGTTGGGTTAGGTATTGTGAGGGAAGCACGTTTTGTTAATATTTTCGCAACGTCAAATTCTTTGATTTCGGTGATGGTTAGGTTCAGATGGGTGAGGTTTGGTAGGATAAGAACTTTTTGTGGATATATTGGCAATGTCGAATTCTCTGACTTCGGTGATGGTTAGGTTAGTTTGGGTTAGATATTGAGAGGTAAGCACGTTTTGTGGATATTTTCGCAATTTCCAATTCTTTGATTTCGGTGATGGTTAGGTTCAGATGGGTGAGGTTTGGTAGGATAAGCACTTTTTGTGGATATTTAAGCAATGTCGAATTTTCTGTTTTCGGTGATGGTTAGGTTAGGTTGGGTTAGGTATTGTGAGGGAAGCACGTTTTGTGGATATTTTCGCAACGTCAAATTCTTTGATTTCGGTGATGGTTGGATTCAGATGGGTGAGGTTTGGTAGGATAAGAACTTTTTTTGAATATTTTGGCAATGTCGAATTCTCTGACTTTGGTGATGGTTAGATTAGGTTAGGTTAGGTATTGTGAGGTAAGCACGTTTTGTGGATATTTTATTAATGTCCAATTCTTTGATTTCGGTGACGGTTAGGTTCAGATGGGTGAGGTTTGGACGGAGAAGAACTTTTTGTGGAAATTTTGGCAATGTCGAATTTTCTGACTTCAGTGATGGTTACGTTAGGTTGGGTTTGGTATTGTGAGGGAAGCACGTTTTGTGGATATTTTCGCAATGTCAAATTCTTTGATTTCGGTGATGGTTAGGTTCAGATGGGTGAGGTTTGGTAGGATAAGCACTTTTTGTGGATATTTTGGCAATGTCGAATTCTCTGACTTCGGTGATGGTTAGGTTAGGTTGGGTTAGGTATTGTGAGGTAAGCTCGTTTTGTGGATATTTTTTCAATGTCCAATTCTTTGATTTCGGTGATGGTTAGGTTCAGATGGGTAAGGTTTGGTAGGATAAGAACTTTTTGTTGATATTTTGGCAATGTCGAATTTTCTGACTTCGGTGATGGTTAGGTTAGGTTGGGTTAGGTATTGTGAGGTAAACACGTTTTGTGGATATTTTATCAATGTCCAATTCTTTGATTTCGGTGATAGTTAGGTTCAGATGGGTGAGGTTTGGTAGGATAAGAACTTTTTGTGGAAATTTTGGCAATGTCGAATTTTCTGACTTCAGTGATGGTTACGTTAGGTTGGGTTAGGTATTGTGAGGGAAGCACGTTTTGTGGATATTAAAGCAATGTCGAATTTTTTGTTTTCGGTGATGGTTAGGTTAGGTTGGGTTAGGTATTGTGAGGGAAGCACGTTTTGTGGATATTTTCGCAACGTCAAATTCTTTGATTTCGGTGATGGTTGGGTTCAGATGGGTGAGGTTTGGTAGGATAAGAACTTTTTGTGGATATTTTGGCAATGTCGAATTCTCTGACTTCGGTGATGGTTAGGTTAGGTTAGGTTAGGTATTGTGAGGTAAGCACGTTTTGTGGATATTTTATCAATGTCCAATTCTTTGATTTCGGTGACGGTTAGGTTCAGATGGGTGAGGTTTGGTAGGATAAGAACATTTTGTGGATATTTTGGCAATGTCGAATTCTCTGACTTCGGTGATGGTTAGGTTAGGTTGGGTTAGGTATTGTGAGGTAAGCACGTTTTGTGGATATTTTCTTAATGTCAAATTCTTTGATTTCGGTGATAGTTCGGTTCAGATGGGTGAGGTTTGGTAGGATAAGAACTTTTTGTGGATATTTTGGCAATGTCGAATTCTCTGACTTCGGTGATGGTTAGGTTAGGTTAGGTTAGGTATTGTGAGGTAAGCACGTTTTGTGGATATTTTATCAATGTCCAATTCTTTAATTTCGGTGACGGTTAGGTTCAGATGGGTGAGGTTTGGTAGGATAAGAACTTTTTGTGGATATTTTGGCAATGTCGAATTCTCTGACTTCGGTGATGGTTAGGTTATGTTGGGTTAGGTATTGTGAGGTAAGCACGTTTTGTGGATATTTTATCAATGTCAAATTCTTTGATTTCGGTGACGGTTAGGTAAAGATGGGTGAGGTTTGTTAGGATAAGAACTTTTTGTGGAAATTTTGGCAATGTCGAATTTTCTGACTTCAGTGATGGTTACGTTAGGTTGGGTTAGGTATTGTGAGGGAAGCACGTTTTGTGGATATTTGAGCAATGTCGAATTTTCTGTTTTCGGTGATGGTTAGGTTAGGTTGGGTTAGGTATTGTGAGGGAAGCACGTTTTGTGGATATTTTCGCAACGTCAAATTCTTTGATTTCGGTGATGGTTGGGTTCAGATGGGTGAGGTTTGGTAGGATAAGAACTTATGTGGATATTTTGGCAATGTCGAATTCTCTGACTTCGGTGATGGTTAGGTTAGGTTGGGTTAGGTATTGTGAGGTAAGCACGTTTTGTGGATATTTTATCAATGTCCAATTCTTTGATTTCGGTGACGGTTAGGTTCAGATGGGTGAGGTTTGGTAGGATAAGAACTTTTTGTGGATATTTTGGCAATGTCGAATTCTCTGACTTCGGTGATGGTTAGGTTAGGTTGGGTTAGGTATTGTGAGGTAAGCACGTTTTGTGGATATTTTCTTAATGTCAAATTCTTTGATTTCGGTGATAGTTCGGTTCAGATGGGTGAGGTTTGGTAGGATAAGAACTTTTTGTGGATATTTTGGCAATGTCGGATTCTCTGACTTCGGTG
Source organism: Arctopsyche grandis (assembly GCF_051622035.1). Taxonomy (NCBI): domain Eukaryota; kingdom Metazoa; phylum Arthropoda; class Insecta; order Trichoptera; family Hydropsychidae; genus Arctopsyche; species Arctopsyche grandis. The sequence continues at coordinate 95,867 of NC_135362.1, forward strand.
ATGGTAAGGTAAGGTTGGGTTAGGTATTGTGAGGTAAGCACGTTTTGTGGATATTTTATCAATGTCCAATTCTTTGATTTCGGTGATGGTTAGCTTCAGATGGGTGTGGTTTGGTAGGATAAGATTTTTTTGTGGATATTTTGGCAATGTCGAATTCTCTGACTTCGGTGATGGTTAGGTTAGGTTAGGTTAGGTATTGTGAAGTAAGCACGTTTTGTGGATATTTTATCAATGTCCAATTCTTTGATTTCGGTGATAGTTAGGTTCAGATGGGTGAGGTTTGGTAGGATAAGAACTTTTTGTGGAAATTTTGGCAATGTCGAATTTTCTGACTTCAGTGATGGTTACGTTAGGTTGGGTTAGGTATTGTGAGGGAAGCACGTTTTGTGGATATTAAAGCAATGTCGAATTTTTTGTTTTCGGTGATGGTTAGGTTAGGTTGGGTTAGGTATTGTGAGGGAAGCACGTTTTGTGGATATTTTCGCAACGTCAAATTCTTTGATTTCGGTGATGGTTGGGTTCAGATGGGTGAGGTTTGGTAGGATAAGAACTTTTTGTGGATATTTTGGCAATGTCGAATTCTCTGACTTCGGTGATGGTTAGGTTAGGTTAGGTTAGGTATTGTGAGGTAAGCACGTTTTGTGGATATTTTATCAATGTCCAATTCTTTGATTTCGGTGACGGTTAGGTTCAGATGGGTGAGGTTTGGTAGGATAAGAACATTTTGTGGATATTTTGGCAATGTCGAATTCTCTGACTTCGGTGATGGTTAGGTTAGGTTGGGTTAGGTATTGTGAGGTAAGCACGTTTTGTGGATATTTTCTTAATGTCAAATTCTTTGATTTCGGTGATAGTTCGGTTCAGATGGGTGAGGTTTGGTAGGATAAGAACTTTTTGTGGATATTTTGGCAATGTCGAATTCTCTGACTTCGGTGATGGTTAGGTTAGGTTAGGTTAGGTATTGTGAGGTAAGCACGTTTTGTGGATATTTTATCAATGTCCAATTCTTTAATTTCGGTGACGGTTAGGTTCAGATGGGTGAGGTTTGGTAGGATAAGAACTTTTTGTGGATATTTTGGCAATGTCGAATTCTCTGACTTCGGTGATGGTTAGGTTATGTTGGGTTAGGTATTGTGAGGTAAGCACGTTTTGTGGATATTTTATCAATGTCAAATTCTTTGATTTCGGTGACGGTTAGGTAAAGATGGGTGAGGTTTGTTAGGATAAGAACTTTTTGTGGAAATTTTGGCAATGTCGAATTTTCTGACTTCAGTGATGGTTACGTTAGGTTGGGTTAGGTATTGTGAGGGAAGCACGTTTTGTGGATATTTGAGCAATGTCGAATTTTCTGTTTTCGGTGATGGTTAGGTTAGGTTGGGTTAGGTATTGTGAGGAAAGCACGTTTTGTGGATATTTTCGCAACGTCAAATTCTTTGATTTCGGTGATGGTTGGGTTCAGATGGGTGAGGTTTTGTAGGATAAGAACTTATGTGGATATTTTGGCAATGTCGAATTCTCTGACTTCGGTGATGGTTAGGTTAGGTTGGGTTAGGTATTGTGAGGTAAGCACGTTTTGTGGATATTTTATCAATGTCCAATTCTTTGATTTCGGTGACGGTTAGGTTCAGATGGGTGAGGTTTGGTAGGATAAGAACTTTTTGTGGATATTTTGGCAATGTCGAATTCTCTGACTTCGGTGATGGTTAGGTTAGGTTGGGTTAGGTATTGTGAGGTAAGCACGTTTTGTGGATATTTTCTTAATGTCAAATTCTTTGATTTCGGTGATAGTTCGGTTCAGATGGGTGAGGTTTGGTAGGATAAGAACTTTTTGTGGATATTTTGGCAATGTCGGATTCTCTGACTTCGGTGATGGTAAGGTAAGGTTGGGTTAGGTATTGTGAGGTAAGCACGTTTTGTGGATATTTTATCAATGTCTAATTCTTTGATTTCGGTGATGGTTAGGTTCAGATGGGTGTGGTTTGGTAGGATAAGATTTTTTTGTGGATATTTTGGCAATGTCGAATTCTCTGACTTCGGTGATGGTTAGGTTAGGTTAGGTTAGGTATTGTGAAGTAAACACGTTTTGTGGATATTTTATTAATGTCCAATTCTTTGATTTCGGTGATGGTTAGGTTCAGATGGGTGAGGTTTGGTAGGACAAGCACTTTTTGTGGATATTTTAGCAATGTCGAATTTTCTGACTTCGGTGATGGTTAGGTTAGGTTGGGTTAGGTATTGTGAGGGAAGCACGTTTTGTGGATATTTTCGCAACGTCAAATTCTTTGATTTCGGTGATGGTTAGGTTCAGATGGGTGAGGTTTGGTAGGATAAGAACTTTTTGTGGATATTTTGGCAATGTCGAATTCTCTGACTTCGGTGATGGTTAGGTTAGGTTAGGTTAGGTATTGTGAGGTAAGCACGTTTTGTGGATATTTTATCAATGTCCAATTCTTTGATTTCGGTGACGGTTAGGTTCAGATGGGTGAGGTTTGGTAGGATAAGAACTTTTTGTGGATATTTTGGCAATGTCGAATTCTCTGACTTCGGTGATGGTTAGGTTAGGTTGGGTTAGGTATTGTGAGGTAAGCACGTTTTGTGGATATTTTCTTAATGTCAAATTCTTTGATTTTGGTGATAGTTCGGTTCAGATGGGTGAGGTTTGGTAGGATAAGAACTTTTTGTGGATATTTTGGCAATGTCGGATTCTCTGACTTCGGTGATGGTAAGGTAAGGTTGGGTTAGGTATTGTGAGGTAAGCACGTTTTGTGGATATTTTATCAATGTCTAATTCTTTGATTTCGGTGATGGTTAGGTTCAGATGGGTGTGGTTTGGTAGGATAAGATTTTTTTGTGGATATTTTGGCAATGTCGAATTCTCTGACTTCGGTGATGGTTAGGTTAGGTTAGGTTAGGTATTGTGAAGTAAACACGTTTTGTGGATATTTTATTAATGTCCAATTCTTTGATTTCGGTGATGGTTAGGTTCAGATGGGTGAGGTTTGGTAGGACAAGCACTTTTTGTGGATATTTTAGCAATGTCGAATTTTCTGACTTCGGTGATGGTTAGGTTAGGTTAAGTTAGGTATTGTGAGGGAAGCACGTTTTGTGGATATTTTCGCAACGTCAAATTCTTTGATTTCGGTGATGGTTAGGTTCAGATGGGTGAGGTTTGGTAGGATAAGAACTTTTTGTGGATATTTTGGCAATGTCGAATTCTCTGACTTCGGTGATGGTTAGGTTAGGTTAGGTTAGGTATTGTGAGGTAAGCACGTTTTGTGGATATTTTATCAATGTCCAATTCTTTGATTTCGGTGACGGTTAGGTTCAGATGGGTGAGGTTTGGTAGGATAAGAACTTTTTGTGGATATTTTGGCAATGTCGAATTCTCTGACTTCGGTGATGGTTAGGTTAGGTTGGGTTAGGTATTGTGAGGTAAGCACGTTTTGTGGATATTTTCTTAATGTCAAATTCTTTGATTTCGGTGATAGTTCGGTTCAGATGGGTGAGGTTTGGTAGGATAAGAACTTTTTGTGGATATTTTGGCAATGTCGAATTCTCTGACTTCGGTGATGGTTAGGTTATGTTGGGTTAGGTATTGTGAGGTAAGCACGTTTTGTGGATATTTTATCAATGTCAAATTCTTTGATTTCGGTGACGGTTAGGTAAAGATGGGTGAGGTTTGGTAGGATAAGAACTTTTTGTGGAAATTTTGGCAATGTCGAATTTTCTGACTTCAGTGATGGTTACGTAAGGTTGGGTTAGGTATTGTGAGGGAAGCACGTTTTGTGGATATTTGAGCAATGTCGAATTTTCTGTTTTCGGTGATGGTTAGGTTAGGTTGGGTTAGGTATTGTGAGGGAAGCACGTTTTGTGGATATTTTCGCAACGTCAAATTCTTTGATTTCGGTGATGGTTGGGTTCAGATGGGTGAGGTTTGGTAGGATAAGAACTTTTTGTGGATATTTTGGCAATGTCGAATTCTCTGACTTCGGTGATGGTTAGATTAGGTTGGGTTAGGTATTGTGAGGTAAGCACGTTTTGTGGATATTTTATCAATGTCCAATTCTTTGATTTCGGTGACGGTTAGGTTCAGATGGGTGAGGTTTGGTAGGATAAGAACTTTTTGTGGATATTTTGGCAATGTCGAATTCTCTGACTTCGGTGATGGTTAGGTTAGGTTGGGTTAGGTATTGTGAGGTAAGCACGTTTTGTGGATATTTTCTTAATGTCAAATTCTTTGATTTCGGTGATAGTTCGGTTCAGATGGGTGAGGTTTGGTAGGATAAGAACTTTTTGTGGATATTTTGGCAATGTCGGATTCTCTGACTTCGGTGATGGTAAGGTAAGGTTGGGTTAGGTATTGTGAGGTGAACACGTTTTGTGGATATTTTATCAATGTCTAATTCTTTGATTTCGGTGATGGTTAGGTTCAGATGGGTGTGGTTTGGTAGGATAAGATTTTTTTGTGGATATTTTGGCAATGTCGAATTCTCTGACTTCGGTGATGGTTAGGTTAGGTTAGGTTAGGTATTGTGAAGTAAACACGTTTTGTGGATATTTTATTAATGTCCAATTCTTTGATTTCGGTGATGGTTAGGTTCAGATGGGTGAGGTTTGGTAGGACAAGCACTTTTTGTGGATATTTTAGCAATGTCGAATTTTCTGACTTCGGTGATGGTTAGGTTAGGTTGGGTTAGGTATTGTGAGGGAAGCACGTTTTGTGGATATTTTCGCAACGTCAAATTCTTTGATTTCGGTGATGGTTAGGTTCAGATGGGTGAGGTTTGGTAGGATAAGAACTTTTTGTGGATATTTTGGCAATGTCGAATTCTCTGACTTCGGTGATGGTTAGGTTAGGTAAGGTTAGGTATTGTGAGGTAAGCACGTTTTGTGGATATTTTATCAATGTCCAATTCTTTGATTTCGGTGACGGTTAGGTTCAGATGGGTGAGGTTTGGTAGGATAAGAACTTTTTGTGGATATTTTGGCAATGTCGAATTCTCTGACATCGGTGATGGTTAGGTTAGGTTGGGTTAGGTATTGTGAGGTAAGCACGTTTTGTGGATATTCTCTTAATGTCAAATTCTTTGATTTCGGTGATAGTTCGGTTCAGATGGGTGAGGTTTGGTAGGATAAGAACTTTTTGTGGATATTTTGGCAATGTCGAATTCTCTGACTTCGGTGATGGTTAGGTTAGGTTAGGTTAGGTATTGTGAGGTAAGCACGTTTTGTGGATATTTTATCAATGTCCAATTCTTTGATTTCGGTGACGGTTAGGTTCAGATGGGTGAGGTTTGGTAGGATAAGAACTTTTTGTGGATATTTTGGCAATGTCGAATTCTCTGACTTCGGTGATGGTTAGGTTAGGTTGGGTTAGGTATTGTGAGGTAAGCACGTTTTGTGGATATTTTCTTAATGTCAAATTCTTTGATTTCGGTGATAGTTCGGTTCAGATGGGTGAGGTTTGGTAGGATAAGAACTTTTTGTGGATATTTTGGCAATGTCGGATTCTCTGACTTCGGTGATGGTAAGGTAAGGTTGGGTTAGGTATTGTGAGGTAAGCACGTTTTGTGGATATTTTATCAATGTCTAATTCTTTGATTTCGGTGATGGTTAGGTTCAGATGGGTGTGGTTTGGTAGGATAAGATTTTTTTGTGGATATTTTGGCAATGTCGAATTCTCTGACTTCGGTGATGGTTAGGTTAGGTTAGGTTAGGTATTGTGAAGTAAACACGTTTTGTGGATATTTTATTAATGTCCAATTCTTTGATTTCGGTGATGGTTAGGTTCAGATGGGTGAGGTTTGGTAGGACAAGCATTTTTTGTGGATATTTTAGCAATGTCGAATTTTCTGACTTCGGTGATGGTTAGGTTAGGTTGGGTTAGGTATTGTGAGGGAAGCACGTTTTGTGGATATTTTCGCAACGTCAAATTCTTTGATTTCGGTGATGGTTAGGTTCAGATGGGTGAGGTTTGGTAGGATAAGAACTTTTTGTGGATATTTTGGCAATGTCGAATTCTCTGACTTCGGTGATGGTTAGGTTAGGTAAGGTTAGGTATTGTGAGGTAAGCACGTTTTGTGGATATTTTATCAATGTCCAATTCTTTGATTTCGGTGACGGTTAGGTTCAGATGGGTGAGGTTTGGTAGGATAAGAACTTTTTGTGGATATTTTGGCAATGTCGAATTCTCTGACATCGGTGATGGTTAGGTTAGGTTGGGTTAGGTATTGTGAGGTAAGCACGTTTTGTGGATATTCTCTTAATGTCAAATTCTTTGATTTCGGTGATAGTTCGGTTCAGATGGGTGAGGTTTGGTAGGATAAGAACTTTTTGTGGATATTTTGGCAATGTCGAATTCTCTGACTTCGGTGATGGTTAGGTTAGGTTAGGTTAGGTATTGTGAGGTAAGCACGTTTTGTGGATATTTTATCAATGTCCAATTCTTTGATTTCGGTGACGGTTAGGTTCAGATGGGTGAGGTTTGGTAGGATAAGAACTTTTTGTGGATATTTTGGCAATGTCGAATTCTCTGACTTCGGTGATGGTTAGGTTAGGTTGGGTTAGGTATTGTGAGGTAAGCACGTTTTGTGGATATTTTATCAATGTCAAATTCTTTGATTTCGGTGACGGTTAGGTTAAGATGGGTGAGGTTTGGTAGGATTAGAACTTTTTGTGGAAATTTTGGCAATGTCGAATTTTCTGACTTCAGTGATGGTTAGGTTAGGTTGGGTTAGGTATTGTGAGGGAAGCACGTTTTGTGGATATTTTCGCAACGTCAAATTCTTTGATTTCGGTGATGGTTAGGTTCAGATGGGTGAGGTTTGGTAGGATAAGAACTTTTTGTGGATATTTTGGCAATGTCGAATTCTCTGACTTCGGTGATGGTTAGGTTAGGTTGTGTTAGGTATTGTGAGGTAAGCACGTTTTGCGGATATTTTATTAATGTCCAATTCTTTGATTTTGGTGATGGTTAGGTTCAGATGGGTGAGGTTTGGTAGGATAAGCACTTTTTGTGGATATTTTGGCAATGTCGAATTCTCTGACTTCGGTGATGGTTAGGTTAGGTTGGGTTAGGTATTGTAAGGTAAGCACGTTTTGTGGATATTTTGGCAATGTTCAGTTCTTTGATTTCGGTGATGGTTAGGTTCAGATGGGTGAGGTTTGGTAGGATAAGAACTTTTTGTGGATATATTGGCAATGTCGAATTCTCTGACTTCGGTGATGGTTAGGTTAGTTTGGGTTAGATATTGAGAGGTAAGCACGTTTTGTGGATATTTTCGCAATTTCCAATTCTTTGATTTCGGTGATGGTTAGGTTCAGATGGGTGAGGTTTGGTAGGATAAGCACTTTTTGAGGATATTTAAGCAATGTCGAATTTTCTGTTTTCGGTGATGGTTAGGTTAGGTTGGGTTAGGTATTGTGAGGGAAGCACATTTTGTGGATATTTTCGCAACGTCAAATTCTTTGATTTCGGTGATGGTTGGATTCAGATGGGTGAGGTTTGGTAGGATAAGAACTTTTTTAGGATATTTTAGCAATGTCGAATTTTCTGATTTCGGTGATGGTTAGGTTAGGTTGGGTTAGGTATTGTGAGGGAAGCACGTTTTGTGGATATTTTCGCAACGTCAAATTCTTTGATTTCGGTGATGGTTAGGTTCAGATGGGTGAGGTTTGGTAGGATAAGAACTTTTTGTGGATATTTTGGCAATGTCGAATTCTCTGACTTCGGTGATGGTTAGGTTAGGTTGTGTTAGGTATTGTGAGGTAAGCACGTTTTGCGGATATTTTATTAATGTCCAATTTTTTGATTTTGGTGATGGTTAGGTTCAGATGGGTGAGGTTTGGTAGGATAAGCACTTTTTGTGGATATTTTGGCAATGTCGAATTCTCTGACTTCGGTGATGGTTAGGTTAGGTTGGGTTAGGTATTGTAAGGTAAGCACGTTTTGTGGATATTTTGGCAATGTCCAGTTCTTTGATTTCGGTGATGGTTAGGTTCAGATGGGTGAGGTTTGGTAGGATAAGCACTTTTTGTGGATATTTTGGCAATGTCGAATTCTCTGACTTCGGTGATGGTTAGGTTAGGTTAGGTTAGGTATTGTGAGGTAAGCACGTTTTGTGGATATTTTATCAATGTCCAATTCTTTGATTTCGGTGACGGTTAGGTTCAGATGGGTGAGGTTTGGTAGGATAAGAACTTTTTGTGGATATTTTGGCAATGTCGAATTCTCTGACTTCGGTGATGGTTAGGTTAGGTTGGGTTAGGTATTGTGAGGTAAGCACGTTTTGTGGATATTTTATCAATGTCAAATTCTTTGATTTCGGTGACGGTTAGGTTAAGATGGGTGAGGTTTGGTAGGATTAGAACTTTTTGTGGAATTTTTGGCAATGTCGAATTTTCTGACTTCAGTGATGGTTACGTTAGGTTGCGTTAGGTATTGTGAGGGAAGCACGTTTTGTGGATATTTAAGCAATGTCGAATTTTCTGTTTTCGGTGATGGTTAGGTTAGGTTGGGTTAGGTATTGTGAGGGAAGCACGTTTTGTGGATATTTTCGCAACGTCAAATTCTTTGATTTCGGTGATGGTTGGGTTCAGATGGGTGACGTTTGGTAGGATAAGAACTTTTTGTGGATATTTTGGCAATGTCGAAATCTCTGACTTCGGTGATGGTTAGGTTAGGTTGGGTTAGGTATTGTGAGGTAAGCACGTTTTGTGGATATTTTCTTAATATCAAATTCTTTGATTTCGGTGATAGTTCGGTTCAGATGGGTGAGGTTTGGTAGGATAAGAACTTTTTGTGGATATTTTGGCAATGTCGAATTCTCTGAATTCGGTGATGGTAAGGTAAGGTTGGGTTGGGTATTGTGAGGTAAGCACGTTTTGTGGATATTTTATCAATGTCCAATTCTTTGATTTCGGTGATGGTTAGGTTCAGATGGGTGAGGTTTGGTAGGACAAGCACTTTTTGTGGATATTTTGGCAATGTCGAATTCTCTGAATTCGGTGATGGTAAGGTAAGGTTGGGTTGGGTATTGTGAGGTAAGCACGTTTTGTGGATATTTTATTAATGTCCAATTCTTTGATTTCGGTGATGGTTAGGTTCAGATGGGTGAGGTTTGGTAGGACAAGCACTTTTTGTGGATATTTTAGCAATGTCGAATTTTCTGACTTCGGTGATGGTTAGGTTAGGTTGGGTTAGGTATTGTGAGGGAAGCACGTTTTGTGGATATTTTCGCAACGTCAAATTCTTTGATTTCGGTGATGGTTAGGTTCAGATGGGTGAGGTTTGGTAGGATAAGAACTTTTTGTGGATATTTTGGCAATGTCGAATTCTCTGACTTCGGTGATGGTTAGGTTAGGTAAGGTTAGGTATTGTGAGGTAAGCACGTTTTGTGGATATTTTATCAATGTCCAATTCTTTGATTTCGGTGACGGTTAGGTTCAGATGGGTGAGGTTTGGTAGGATAAGAACTTTTTGTGGATATTTTGGCAATGTCGAATTCTCTGACTTCGGTGATGGTTAGGTTAGGTTGGGTTAGGTATTGTGAGGTAAGCACGTTTTGTGGATATTTTCTTAATGTCAAATTCTTTGATTTCGGTGATAGTTCGGTTCAGATGGGTGAGGTTTGGTAGGATAAGAACTTTTTGTGGATATTTTGGCAATGTCGAATTCTCTGACTTCGGTGATGGTTAGGTTAGGTTAGGTTAGGTATTGTGAGGTAAGCACGTTTTGTGGATATTTTATCAATGTCCAATTCTTTGATTTCGGTGACGGTTAGGTTCAGATGGGTGAGGTTTGGTAGGATAAGAACTTTTTGTGGATATTTTGGCAATGTCGAATTCTCTGACTTCGGTGATGGTTAGGTTAGGTTGGGTTAGGTATTGTGAGGTAAGCACGTTTTGTGGATATTTTATCAATGTCAAATTCTTTGATTTCGGTGACGGTTAGGTTAAGATGGGTGAGGTTTGGTAGGATTAGAACTTTTTGTGGAATTTTTGGCAATGTCGAATTTTCTGACTTCAGTGATGGTTACGTTAGGTTGGGTTAGGTATTGTGAGGGAAGCACGTTTTGTGGATATTTAAGCAATGTCGAATTTTCTGTTTTCGGTGATGGTTAGGTTAGGTTGGGTTAGGTATTGTGAGGGAAGCACGTTTTGTGGATATTTTCGCAACGTCAAATTCTTTGATTTCGGTGATGGTTGGGTTCAGATGGGTGAGGTTTGGTAGGATAAGAACTTTTTGTGGATATTTTGGCAATGTCGAAATCTCTGACTTCGGTGATGGTTAGGTTAGGTTGGGTTAGGTATTGTGAGGTAAGCACGTTTTGTGGATATTTTCTTAATATCAAATTCTTTGATTTCGGTGATAGTTCGGTTCAGATGGGTGAGGTTTGGTAGGATAAGAACTTTTTGTGGATATTTTGGCAATGTCGAATTCTCTGAATTCGGTGATGGTAAGGTAAGGTTGGGTTGGGTATTGTGAGGTAAGCACGTTTTGTGGATATTTTATCAATGTCCAATTCTTTGATTTCGGTGATGGTTAGGTTCAGATGGGTGTGGTTTGGTAGGATAAGATTTTTTTGTGGATATTTTGGCAATGTCGAATTCTCTGACTACGGTGATGGTTAGGTTAGGTTAGGTTAGGTATTGTGAAAAAAACACGTTTTGTGGATATTTTATCAATGTCCAATTCTTTGATTTCGGTGATGGTTAGGTTCAGATGGGTGAGGTTTGGTAGGATAAGCACTTTTTGTGGATATTTTAGCAATGTCGAATTTTCTGATTTCGGTGATGGTTAGGTTAGGTTGGGTTAGGTATTGTGAGGGAAGCACGTTTTGTGGATATTTTCGCAACGTCAAATTCTTTGATTTCGGTGATGGTTAGGTTCAGATGGGTGAGGTTTGGTAGGATAAGAACTTTTTGTGGATATTTTGGCAATGTCGAATTCTCTGACTTCGGTGATGGTTAGGTTACGTTGTGTTAGGTATTGTGAGGTAAGCACGTTTTGCGGATTATTTATTAATGTCCAATTCTTTGATTTTGGTGATGGTTAGCTTCAGATGGGTGAGGTTTGGTAGGATAAGCACTTTTTGTGGATATTTTGGCAATGTCGAATTCTCTGACTTCGGTGATGGTTAGGTTAGGTTATGTTAGGTATTGTAAGGTAAGCACGTTTTGTGGATATTTTGGCAATGTCCAGTTCTTTGATTTCGGTAATGGTTAGGTTCAGATGGGTGAGGTTTTGTAGGATAAGAACTTTTTGTGGATATATTGGCAATGTCGAATTCTCTGACTTCGGTGATGGTTAGGTTAGTTTGGGTTAGATATTGAGAGGTAAGCACGTTTTGTGGATATTTTCGCAATTTCCAATTCTTTGATTTCGGTGATGGTTAGGTTCAGATGGGTGAGGTTTGGTAGGATAAGCACTTTTTGAGGATATTTAAGCAATGTCGAATTTTCTGTTTTCGGTGATGGTTAGGTTAGGTTGGGTTAGATATTGTGAGGGAAGCACATTTTGTGGATATTTTCGCAACGTCAAATTCTTTGATTTCGGTGATGGTTGGATTCAGATGGGTGAGGTTTGGTAGGATAAGAACTTTTTTTGGATATTTTGGCAATGTCGAATTCTCTGACTTCGGTGATGGTTAGGTTAGATTAGGTTAGGTATTGTGAGGTAAGCACGTTTTGTGGATATTTTATCAATGTCCAATTCTTTGATTTCGGTGACGGTTAGGTTCAGATGGGTGAGGTTTGGTAGGATAAGAACTTTTTGTGGATATTTTGGCAATGTCGAATTCTCTGACTTCGGTGATGGTTAGGGTAGGTTGGGTTAGGTATTGTGAGGGAAACACGTTTTGTGAATATTTTCGAAACGTCAAATTCTTTGATTTCAGTGATGGTTAGGTTCAGATGGGTGAGGTTTGGTAGGATAAGCACTTTTTGTGGATATTTTGGCAATGTCGAATTCTCTGACTTCGGTGATGGTTAGGTTAGGTTGGGTTAGGTATTGTGAGGTAAGCACGTTTTTGTGGATATTTTATCAATGTCAAATTCTTTGATTTCGGTGACGGTTAGGTTAAGATGGGTGAGGTTTGGTAGGATAAGAACTTTTTGTGGAAATTTTGGCAATGTCGAATTTTCTGACTTCAGTGATGGTTACGTTAGGTTGGGTTAGGTATTGTGAGGGAAGCACGTTTTGTGGATATTTAAGCAATGTCGAATTTTCTGTTTTCGGTGATGGTTAGGTTAGGTTGGGTTAGGTATTGTGAGGGAAGCACGTTTTGTGGATATTTTCGCAACGTCAAATTCTTTGATTTCGGTGATGGTTGGGTTCAGATGGGTGAGGTTTGGTAGGATAAGAACTTTTTGTGGATATTTTGGCAATGTCGAATTCTCTGACTTCGGTGATGGTTAGGTTAGGTTAGGTTAGGTATTGTGAGGTAAGCACGTTTTGTGGATATTTTATCAATATCCAATTCTTTGATTTCGGTGACGGTAAGGTTCAGATGGGTGAGGTTTGGTAGGATAAGAACTTTTTGTGGATATTTTGGCAATGTCGAATTCTCTGACTTCGGTGATGGTTAGGTTAGGTTGGGTTAGGTATTGTGAGGTAAGCTCGTTTTGTGGATATTTTCTTAATGTCAAATTCTTTGATTTCGGTGATAGTTCGGTTCAGATGGGTGAGGTTTGGTAGGATAAGAACTTTTTGTGGATATTTTGGCAATGTCGAATTCTCTGACTTCGGTGATGGTTAGGTTAGGTTGGGTTAGGTATTGTGAGGGAAGCACGTTTTGTGGATATTTAAGCAATGTCGAATTTTCTGTTTTCGGTGATGGTTAGGTTAGGTTGAGTTAGGTATTGTGAGGGAAGCACGTTTTGTGGATATTTTCGCAACGTCAAATTCTTTGATTTCGGTGATGGTTGGGTTCAGATGGGTGAGGTTTGGTAGGATAAGAACTTTTTGTGGATATTTTGGCAATGTCGAAATCTCTGACTTCGGTGATGGTTAGGTTAGGTTGGGTAAGGTATTGTGAGGTAAGCACGTTTTGTGGATATTTTCTTAATATCAAATTCTTTGATTTCGGTGATAGTTCGGTTCAGATGGGTGAGGTTTGGTAGGATAAGAACTTTTTGTGGATATTTTGGCAATGTCGAATTCTCTGAATTCGGTGATGGTAAGGTAAGGTTGGGTTGGGTATTGTGAGGTAAGCACGTTTTGTGGATATTTTATCAATGTCCAATTCTTTGATTTCGGTGATGGTTAGGTTCAGATGGGTGTGGTTTGGTAGGATAAGATTTTTTTGTGGATATTTTGGCAATGTCGAATTCTCTGACTACGGTGATGGTAAGGTTAGGTTAGGTTAGGTATTGTGAAGTAAACACGTTTTGTGGATATTTTATCAATGTCCAATTCTTTGATTTCGGTGATGGTTAGGTTCAGATGGGTGAGGTTTGGTAGGATAAGCACTTTTTGTGGATATTTTAGCAATGTCGAATTTTCTGATTTCGGTGATGGTTAGGTTAGGTTGGGTTAGGTATTGTGAGGGAAGCACGTTTTGTGGATATTTTCGCAACGTCAAATTCTTTGATTTCGGTGATGGTTAGGTTCAGATGGGTGAGGTTTGGTAGGATAAGAACTTTTTGTGGATATTTTGGAAATGTCGAATTCTCTGACTTCGGTGATGGTTAGGTTACGTTGTGTTAGGTATTGTGAGGTAAGCACGTTTTGCGGATATTTTATTAATGTCCAATTCTTTGATTTTGGTGATGGTTAGCTTCAGATGGGTGAGGTTTGGTAGGATAAGCACTTTTTGTGGATATTTTGGCAATGTCGAATTCTCTGACTTCGGTGATGGTTAGGTTAGGTTGGGTTAAGTATTGTAAGGTAAGCACGTTTTGTGGATATTTTGGCAATGTCCAGTTCTTTGATTTCGGTGATGGTTAGGTTCAGATGGGTGAGGTTTGGTAGGATAAGAACTTTTTGTGGATATATTGGCAATGTCGAATTCTCTGACTTCGGTGATGGTTAGGTTAGTTTGGGTTAGATATTGAGAGGTAAGCACGTTTTGTGGATATTTTCGCAATTTCCAATTCTTTGATTTCGGTGATGGTTAGGTTCAGATGGGTGAGGTTTGGTAGGATAAGCACTTTTTGAGGATATTTAAGCAATGTCGAATTTTCTGTTTTCGGTGATGGTTAGGTTAGGTTGGGTTAGGTATTGTGAGGGAAGCACATTTTGTGGATATTTTCGCAACGTCAAATTCTTTGATTTCGGTGATGGTTGGATTCAGATGGGTGAGGTTTGGTAGGATAAGAACTTTTTTTGGATATTTTGGCAATGTCGAATTCTCTGACTTCGGTGATGGTTAGGTTAGGTTAGGTTAGGTATTGTGAGGTAAGCACGTTTTGTGGATATTTTATCAATGTCCAATTCTTTGATTTCGGTGACGGTTAGGTTCAGATGGGTGAGGTTTGGTAGGATAAGAACTTTTTGTGGATATTTTGGCAATGTCGAATTCTCTGACTTCGGTGATGGTTAGGGTAGGTTGGGTTAGGTATTGTGAGGGAAACACGTTTTGTGAATATTTTCGAAACGTCAAATTCTTTGATTTCGGTGATGGTTAGGTTCAGATGGGTGAGGTTTGGTAGGATAAGCACTTTTTGTGGATATTTTGGCAATGTCGAATTCTCTGACTTCGGTGATGGTTAGGTTAGGTTGGGTTAGGTATTGTGAGGTAAGCACGTTTTTGTGGATATTTTATCAATGTCAAATTCTTTGATTTCGGTGACGGTTAGGTTAAGATGGGTGAGGTTTGGTAGGATAAGAACTTTTTGTGGAAATTTTGGCAATGTCGAATTTTCTGACTTCAGTGATGGTTACGTTAGGTTGGGTTAGGTATTGTGAGGGAAGCACGTTTTGTGGATATTTAAGCAATGTCGAATTTTCTGTTTTCGGTGATGGTTAGGTTAGGTTGGGTTAGGTATTGTGAGGGAAGCACGTTTTGTGGATATTTTCGCAACGTCAAATTCTTTGATTTCGGTGATGGTTGGGTTCAGATGGGTGAGGTTTGGTAGGATAAGAACTTTTTGTGGATATTTTGGCAATGTCGAATTCTCTGACTTCGGTGATGGTTAGGTTAGGTTAGGTTAGGTATTGTGAGGTAAGCACGTTTTGTGGATATTTTATCAATATCCAATTCTTTGATTTCGGTGACGGTTAGGTTCAGATGGGTGAGGTTTGGTAGGATAAGAACTTTTTGTGGATATTTTGGCAATGTCGAATTCTCTGACTTCGGTGATGGTTAGGTTAGGTTGGGTTAGGTATTGTGAGGTAAGCTCGTTTTGTGGATATTTTCTTAATGTCAAATTCTTTGATTTCGGTGATAGTTCGGTTCAGATGGGTGAGGTTTGGTAGGATAAGAACTTTTTGTGGATATTTTGGCAATGTCGAATTCTCTGACTTCGGTGATGGTTAGGTTAGGTTGGGTTAGGTATTGTGAGGGAAGCACGTTTTGTGGATATTTAAGCAATGTCGAATTTTCTGTTTTCGGTGATGGTTAGGTTAGGTTGAGTTAGGTATTGTGAGGGAAGCACGTTTTGTGGATATTTTCGCAACGTCAAATTCTTTGATTTCGGTGATGGTTGGGTTCAGATGGGTGAGGTTTGGTAGGATAAGAACTTTTTGTGGATATTTTGGCAATGTCGAAATCTCTGACTTCGGTGATGGTTAGGTTAGGTTGGGTAAGGTATTGTGAGGTAAGCACGTTTTGTGGATATTTTCTTAATATCAAATTCTTTGATTTCGGTGATAGTTCGGTTCAGATGGGTGAGGTTTGGTAGGATAAGAACTTTTTGTGGATATTTTGGCAATGTCGAATTCTCTGAATTCGGTGATGGTAAGGTAAGGTTGGGTTGGGTATTGTGAGGTAAGCACGTTTTGTGGATATTTTATCAATGTCCAATTCTTTGATTTCGGTGATGGTTAGGTTCAGATGGGTGTGGTTTGGTAGGATAAGATTTTTTTGTGGATATTTTGGCAATGTCGAATTCTCTGACTACGGTGATGGTAAGGTTAGGTTAGGTTAGGTATTGTGAAGTAAACACGTTTTGTGGATATTTTATCAATGTCCAATTCTTTGATTTCGGTGATGGTTAGGTTCAGATGGGTGAGGTTTGGTAGGATAAGCACTTTTTGTGGATATTTTAGCAATGTCGAATTTTCTGATTTCGGTGATGGTTAGGTTAGGTTGGGTTAGGTATTGTGAGGGAAGCACGTTTTGTGGATATTTTCGCAACGTCAAATTCTTTGATTTCGGTGATGGTTAGGTTCAGATGGGTGAGGTTTGGTAGGATAAGAACTTTTTGTGGATATTTTGGAAATGTCGAATTCTCTGACTTCGGTGATGGTTAGGTTACGTTGTGTTAGGTATTGTGAGGTAAGCACGTTTTGCGGATATTTTATTAATGTCCAATTCTTTGATTTTGGTGATGGTTAGCTTCAGATGGGTGAGGTTTGGTAGGATAAGCACTTTTTGTGGATATTTTGGCAATGTCGAATTCTCTGACTTCGGTGATGGTTAGGTTAGGTTGGGTTAAGTATTGTAAGGTAAGCACGTTTTGTGGATATTTTGGCAATGTCCAGTTCTTTGATTTCGGTGATGGTTAGGTTCAGATGGGTGAGGTTTGGTAGGATAAGAACTTTTTGTGGATATATTGGCAATGTCGAATTCTCTGACTTCGGTGATGGTTAGGTTAGTTTGGGTTAGATATTGAGAGGTAAGCACGTTTTGTGGATATTTTCGCAATTTCCAATTCTTTGATTTCGGTGATGGTTAGGTTCAGATGGGTGAGGTTTGGTAGGATAAGCACTTTTTGAGGATATTTAAGCAATGTCGAATTTTCTGTTTTCGGTGATGGTTAGGTTAGGTTGGGTTAGGTATTGTGAGGGAAGCACATTTTGTGGATATTTTCGCAACGTCAAATTCTTTGATTTCGGTGATGGTTGGATTCAGATGGGTGAGGTTTGGTAGGATAAGAACTTTTTTTGGATATTTTGGCAATGTCGAATTCTCTGACTTCGGTGATGGTTAGGTTAGGTTAGGTTAGGTATTGTGAGGTAAGCACGTTTTGTGGATATTTTATCAATGTCCAATTCTTTGATTTCGGTGACGGTTAGGTTCAGATGGGTGAGGTTTGGTAGGATAAGAACTTTTTGTGGATATTTTGGCAATGTCGAATTCTCTGACTTCGGTGATGGTTAGGGTAGGTTGGGTTAGGTATTGTGAGGGAAACACGTTTTGTGAATATTTTCGAAACGTCAAATTCTTTGATTTCGGTGATGGTTAGGTTCAGATGGGTGAGGTTTGGTAGGATAAGCACTTTTTGTGGATATTTTGGCAATGTCGAATTCTCTGACTTCGGTGATGGTTAGGTTAGGTTGGGTTAGGTATTGTGAGGTAAGCACGTTTTGTGGATATTTTATCAATGTCAAATTCTTTGATTTCGGTGACGGTTAGGTTAAGATGGGTGAGGTTTGGTAGGATAAGAACTTTTTGTGGAAATTTTGGCAATGTCGAATTTTCTGACTTCAGTGATGGTTACGTTAGGTTGGGTTAGGTATTGTGAGGGAAGCACGTTTTGTGGATATTTAAGCAATGTCGAATTTTCTGTTTTCGGTGATGGTTAGGTTAGGTTGGGTTAGGTATTGTGAGGGAAGCACGTTTTGTGGATATTTTCGCAACGTCAAATTCTTTGATTTCGGTGATGGTTGGGTTCAGATGGGTGAGGTTTGGTAGGATAAGAACTTTTTGTGGATATTTTGGCAATGTCGAATTCTCTGACTTCGGTGATGGTTAGGTTAGGTTAGGTTAGGTATTGTGAGGTAAACACGTTTTGTGGATATTTTATCAATATCCAATTCTTTGATTTCGGTGACGGTTAGGTTCAGATGGGTGAGGTTTGGTAGGATAAGAACTTTTTGTGGATATTTTGGCAATGTCGAATTCTCTGACTTCGGTGATGGTTAGGTTAGGTTGGGTTAGGTATTGTGAGGTAAGCTCGTTTTGTGGATATTTTCTTAATGTCAAATTCTTTGATTTCGGTGATAGTTCGGTTCAGATGGGTGAGGTTTGGTAGGATAAGAACTTTTTGTGGATATTTTGGCAATGTCGAATTCTCTGACTTCGGTGATGGTTAGGTTAGGTTAGGTTAGGTATTGTGAGGTAAGCACGTTTTGTGGATATTTTATCAATGTCCAATTCTTTGATTTCGGTGACGGTTAGGTTCAGATGGGTGAGGTTTGGTAGGATAAGAACTTTTTGTGGATATTTTGGCAATGTCGAATTCTCTGACTTCGGTGATGGTTAGGGTAGGTTGGGTTAGGTATTGTGAGGGAAACACGTTTTGTGAATATTTTCGAAACGTCAAATTCTTTGATTTCGGTGATGGTTAGGTTCAGATGGGTGAGGTTTGGTAGGATAAGCACTTTTTGTGGATATTTTGGCAATGTCGAATTCTCTGACTTCGGTGATGGTTAGGTTAGGTTGGGTTAGGTATTGTGAGGTAAGCACGTTTTGTGGATATTTTATCAATGTCAAATTCTTTGATTTCGGTGACGGTTAGGTTAAGATGGGTGAGGTTTGGTAGGATAAGAACTTTTTGTGGAAATTTTGGCAATGTCGAATTTTCTGACTTCAGTGATGGTTACGTTAGGTTGGGTTAGGTATTGTGAGGGAAGCACGTTTTGTGGATATTTAAGCAATGTCGAATTTTCTGTTTTCGGTGATGGTTAGGTTAGGTTGGGTTAGGTATTGTGAGGGAAGCACGTTTTGTGGATATTTTCGCAACGTCAAATTCTTTGATTTCGGTGATGGTTGGGTTCAGATGGGTGAGGTTTGGTAGGATAAGAACTTTTTGTGGATATTGTGGCAATGTCGAATTCTCTGACTTCGGTGATGGTTAGGTTAGGTTAGGTTAGGTATTGTGAGGTAAGCACGTTTTGCGGATATTTTATCAATATCCAATTCTTTGATTTCGGTGACGGTTAGGTTCAGATGGGTGAGGTTTGGTAGGATAAGAACTTTTTGTGGATATTTTGGCAATGTCGAATTCTCTGACTTCGGTGATGGTTAGGTTAGTTTGGGTTAGGTATTGTGAGGTAAGCACGTTTTGTGGATATTTTCTTAATGTCAAATTCTTTGATTTCAGTGATAGTTCGGTTCAGATGGGTGAGGTTTGGTAGGATAAGAACTTTTTGTGGATATTTTGGAAATGTCGAATTCTCTGACTTCGGTGATGGTTAGGTTAGGTTAGGTTAGGTATTGTGAGGTAAGCACGTTTTGTGGATATTTTATTAATGTCCAATTCTTTGATTTCGGTGACGGTTAGGTTCAGATGGGTGAGGTTTGGTAGGATAAGAACTTTTTGTGGATATTTTGGCAATGTCGAATTGTCTGACTTCGGTGATGGTTAGGGTAGGTTGGGTTAGGTATTGTGAGGGAAACACGTTTTGTGAATATTTTCGAAACGTCAAATTCTTTGATTTCGGTGATGGTTAGGTTCAGATGGGTGAGGTTTGGTAGGATAAGCACTTTTTGTGGATATTTTGGCAATGTCGAATTCTCTGACTTCGGTGATGGTTAGGTTAGGTTGGGTTAGGTATTGTGAGGTAAGCACGTTTTGTGGATATTTTATCAATGTCAAATTCTTTGATTTCGGTGACGGTTAGGTTAAGATGGGTGAGGTTTGGTAGGATAAGAACTATTTGTGGAAATTTTAGCAATGTCGAATTTTCTGACTTCAGTGATGGTTACGTTAGGTTGGGTTAGGTATTGTGAGGGAAGCACGTTTTGTGGATATTTAAGCAATGTCGAATTTTCTGTTTTCGGTGATGGTTAGGTTAGGTTGGGTTAGGGATTGTGAGGGAAGCACGTTTTGTGGATATTTTCGCAACGTCAAATTCTTTGATTTCGGTGATGGTTGGGTTCAGATGGGTGAGGTTTGGTAGGATAAGAACTTTTTGTGGATATTTTTGCAATGTCGAATTCTCTGACTTCGGTGATGGTTAGGTTAGGTTAGGTTAGGTATTGTGAGGTAAGCACGTTTTGTGGATATTTTATCAATATCCAATTCTTTGATTTCGGTGACGGTTAGGTTCAGATGGGTGAGGTTTGGTAGGATAAGAACTTTTTGTGGATATTTTGGCAATGTCGAATTCTCTGACTTCGGTGATGGTTAGGTTAGGTTGGGTTAGGTATTGTGAGGTAAGCACGTTTTGTGGATATTTTCTTAATGTCAAATTCTTTGATTTCGGTGATAGTTCGGTTCAGATGGGTGAGGTTTGGTAGGATAAGAACTTTTTGTGGATATTTTGGCAATGTCGAATTCTCTGACTTCGGTGATGGTTAGGTTAGGTTAGGTTAGGTATTGTGAGGTAAGCACGTTTTGTGGATATTTTATCAATGTCCAATTCTTTGATTTCGGTGACGGTTAGGTTCAGATGGGTGAGGTTTGGTAGGATAAGAACTTTTTGTGGATATTTTGGCAATGTCGAATTCTCTGACTTCGGTGATGGTTAGGGTAGGTTGGGTTAGGTATTGTGAGGGAAACACGTTTTGTGAATATTTTCGAAACGTCAAATTCTTTGATTTCGGTGATGGTTAGGTTCAGATGGGTGAGGTTTGGTAGGATAAGCACTTTTTGTGGATATTTTGGCAATGTCGAATTCTCTGACTTCGGTAAAGGTTAGGTTAGGTTGGGTTAGGTATTGTGAGGTAAGCACGTTTTGTGGATATTTTATCAATGTCAAATTCTTTGATTTCGGTGACGGTTAGGTTAAGATGGGTGAGGTTTGGTAGGATAAGAACTTTTTGTGGAAATTTTGGCAATGTCGAATTTTCTGACTTCAGTGATGGTTACGTTAGGTTGGGTTAGGTATTGTGAGGGAAGCACGTTTTGTGGATATTTAAGCAATGTCGAATTTTCTGTTTTCGGTGATGGTTAGGTTAGGTTGGGTTAGGTATTGTGAGGGAAGCACGTTTTGTGGATATTTTCGCAACGTCAAATTCTTTGATTTCGGTGATGGTTGGGTTCAGATGGGTGAGGTTTGGTAGGATAAGAACTTTTTGTGGATATTGTGGCAATGTCGAATTCTCTGACTTCGGTGATGGTTAGGTTAGTTTGGGTTAGGTATTGTGAGGTAAGCACGTTTTGTGGATATTTTCTTAATGTCAAATTCTTTGATTTCGGTGATAGTTCGGTTCAGATGGGTGAGGTTTGGTAGGATAAGAACTTTTTGTGGATATTTTGGAAATGTCGAATTCTCTGACTTCGGTGATGGTTAGGTTAGGTTAGGTTAGGTATTGTGAGGTAAGCACGTTTTGTGGATATTTTATCAATGTCCAATTCTTTGATTTCGGTGACGGTTAGGTTCAGATGGGTGAGGTTTGGTAGGATAAGAACTTTTTGTGGATATTTTGGCAATGTCGAATTCTCTGACTTCGGTGATGGTTAGGGTAGGTTGGGTTAGGTATTGTGAGGGAAACACGTTTTGTGAATATTTTCGAAACGTCAAATTCTTTGATTTCGGTGATGGTTAGGTTCAGATGGGTGAGGTTTGGTAGGATAAGCACTTTTTGTGGATATTTTGGCAATGTCGAATTCTCTGACTTCGGTGATGGTTAGGTTAGGTTGGGTTAGGTATTGTGAGGTAAGCACGTTTTGTGGATATTTTATCAATGTCAAATTCTTTGATTTCGGTGACGGTTAGGTTAAGATGGGTGAGGTTTGGTAGGATAAGAACTTTTTGTGGAAATTTTAGCAATGTCGAATTTTCTGACTTCAGTGATGGTTACGTTAGGTTGGGTTAGGTATTGTGAGGGAAGCACGTTTTGTGGATATTTAAGCAATGTCGAATTTTCTGTTTTCGGTGATGGTTAGGTTAGGTTGGGTTAGGGATTGTGAGGGAAGCACGTTTTGTGGATATTTTCGCAACGTCAAATTCTTTGATTTCGGTGATGGTTGGGTTCAGATGGGTGAGGTTTGGTAGGATAAGAACTTTTTGTGGATATTTTGGCAATGTCGAATTCTCTGACTTCGGTGATGGTTAGGTTAGGTTAGGTTAGGTATTGTGAGGTAAGCACGTTTTGTGGATATTTTATCAATATCCAATTCTTTGATTTCGGTGACGGTTAGGTTCAGATGGGTGAGGTTTGGTAGGATAAGAACTTTTTGTGGATATTTTGGCAATGTCGAATTCTCTGACTTCGGTGATGGTTAGGTTAGGTTGGGTTAGGTATTGTGAGGTAAGCACGTTTTGTGGATATTTTCTTAATGTCAAATTCTTTGATTTCGGTGATAGTTCGGTTCAGATGGGTGAGGTTTGGTAGGATAAGAACTTTTTGTGGATATTTTGGCAATGTCGAATTCTCTGACTTCGGTGATGGTTAGGTTAGGTTAGGTTAGGTATTGTGAGGTAAGCACGTTTTGTGGATATTTTATCAATGTCCAATTCTTTGATTTCGGTGACGGTTAGGTTCAGATGGGTGAGGTTTGGTAGGATAAGAACTTTTTGTGGATATTTTTGCAATGTCGAATTCTCTGACTTCGGTGATGGTTAGGTTAGGTTGGGTTAGGTATTGTGAGGTAAGCACGTTTTGTGGATATTTTATCAATGTCAAATTCTTTGATTTCGGTGACGGTTAGGTTAAGATGGGTGAGGTTTGGTAGGATAAGAACTTTTTGTGGAAATTTTGGCAATGTCGAATTTTCTGACTTCAGTGATGGTTACGTTAGGTTGGGTTAGGTATTGTGAGGGAAGCA
Organism: Arctopsyche grandis; assembly: GCF_051622035.1. NCBI lineage: Eukaryota > Metazoa > Arthropoda > Insecta > Trichoptera > Hydropsychidae > Arctopsyche > Arctopsyche grandis. The sequence goes on from NC_135362.1 coordinate 118,688, forward strand.
CGTATTGTGGATATTTAAGCAATGTCGAATTTTCTGTTTTCGGTGAAGGTTAGGTTAGGTTGGGTTAGGTATTGTGAGGGAAGCACGTTTTGTGGATATTTTCGCAACGTCAAATTCTTTGATTTCGGTGATGGTTGGGTTCAGATGGGTGAGGTTTGGTAGGATAAGAACTTTTTGTGGATATTTTGGCAATGTCGAATTCTCTGACTTCGGTGATGGTTAGGTTAGGTTAGGTTAGGTATTGTGAGGTAAGCACGTTTTGTGGATATTTTATCAATGTCCAATTCTTTGATTTCGGTGACGGTTAGGTTCAGATGGGTGAGGTTTGGTAGGATAAGAACTTTTTGTGGATATTTTGGCAATGTCGAATTCTCTGACTTCGGTGATGGTTAGGGTAGGTTGGGTTAGGTATTGTGAGGGAAACACGTTTTGTGAATATTTTCGAAACGTCAAATTCTTTGATTTCGGTGATGGTTAGGTTCAGATGGGTGAGGTTTGGTAGGATAAGCACTTTTTGTGGATATTTTGGCAATGTCGAATTCTCTGACTTCGGTGATGGTTAGGTTAGGTTGGGTTAGGTATTGTGAGGTAAGCACGTTTTGTGGATATTTTATCAATGTCAAATTCTTTGATTTCGGTGACGGTTAGGTTAAGATGGGTGAGGTTTGGTAGGATAAGAACTTTTTGTGGAAATTTTGGCAATGTCGAATTTTCTGACTTCAGTGATGGTTACGTTAGGTTGGGTTAGGTATTGTGAGGGAAGCACGTTTTGTGGATATTTAAGCAATGTCGAATTTTCTGTTTTCGGTGATGGTTAGGTTAGGTTGGGTTAGGTATTGTGAGGGAAGCACGTTTTGTGGATATTTTCTTAATGTCAAATTTTTTGATTTCGGTGATAGTTCGGTTCAGATGGGTGAGGTTTGGTAGGATAAGAACTTTTTGTGGATATTTTGGCAATGTCGAATTCTCTGACTTCGGTGATGGTTAGGTTAGGTTAGGTTAGGTATTGTGAGGTAAGCACGTTTTGTGGATATTTTATCAATGTCCAATTCTTTGATTTCGGTGACGGTTAGGTTCAGATGGGTGAGGTTTGGTAGGATAAGAACTTTTTGTGGATATTTTGGCAATGTCGAATTCTCTGACTTCGGTGATGGTTAGGTTAGGTTGGGTTAGGTATTGTGAGGTAAGCACGTTTTGTGGATATTTTATCAATGTCAAATTCTTTGATTTCGGTGACGGTTAGGTTAAGATGGGTGAGGTTTGGTAGGATAAGAACTTTTTGTGGAAATTTTGGCAATGTCGAATTTTCTGACTTCAGTGATGGTTACGTTAGGTTGGGTTAGGTATTGTGAGGGAAGCACGTTTTGTGGATATTTAAGCAATGTCGAATTTTCTGTTTTCGGTGATGGTTAGGTTAGGTTGGGTTAGGTATTGTGAGGGAAGCACGTTTTGTGGATATTTTCTTAATGTCAAATTTTTTGATTTCGGTGATAGTTCGGTTCAGATGGGTGAGGTTTGGTAGGATAAGAACTTTTTGTGGATATTTTGGCAATGTCGAATTCTCTGACTTCGGTGATGGTTAGGTTAGGTTAGAATAGGTATTGTGAGGTAAGCACGTTTTGTGGATATTTTATCAATGTCCAATTCTTTGATTTCGGTGACGGTTAGGTTCAGATGGGTGAGGTTTGGTAGGATAAGAACTTTTTGTGGATATTTTGGCAATGTCGAATTCTCTGACTTCGGTGATGGTTAGGTTAGGTTGGGTTAGGTATTGTGAGGTAAGCACGTTTTGTGGATATTTTCTTAATGTCAAATTCTTTGATTTCGGTGATAGTTCGGTTCAGATGGGTGAGGTTTGGTAGGATAAGAACTTTTTGTGGATATTTTGGCAATGTCGAATTCTCTGACTTCGGTGATGGTTAGGTAAGGTTGGGTTAGGTATTGTGAGGTAAGCACGTTTTGTGGATATTTTATCAATGTCCATTTCTTTGATTTCGGTGATGGTTAGGTTCAGATGGGTGTGGTTTGGTAGGATAAGCACTTTTTGTGGATATTTTAGCAATGTCGAATTTTCTGATTTCGGTGATGGTTAGATTAGGTTGGGTTAGGTATTGTGAGGGAAGCACGTTTTGTGGATATTTTCGCAACGTCAAATTCTTTGATTTCGGTGATGGTTAGGTTCAGATGGGTGAGGTTTGGTAGGATAAGAACTTTTTGTGGATATTTTGGCAATGTCGAATTCTCTGACTTCGGTGATGGTTAGGTTAGGTTGGGTTAGGTATTGTGAGGTAAGCACGTTTTGCGGATATTTTATTAATGTCCAATTCTTTGATTTTGGTGATGGTTAGGTTCAGATGGGTGAGGTTTGGTAGGATAAGCACTTTTTGTGGATATTTTGGCAATGTCGAATTCTCTGACTTCGGTGATGGTTAGGTTAGGTTGGGTTAGGTATTGTAAGGTAAGCACGTTTTGTGGATATTTTGGCAATGTCCAGTTCTTTGATTTCGGTGATGGTTAGGTTCAGATGGGTGAGGTTTGGTAGGATAAGAACTTTTTGTGGATATATTGGCAATGTCGAATTCTCTGACTTCGGTGATGGTTAGGTTAGTTTGGGTTAGATATTGAGAGGTAAGCACGTTTTGTGGATATTTTTGCAATTTCTAATTCTTTGATTTCGCTGATGGTTAGGTTCAGATGGGTGAGGTTTGGTAGGATAAGCACTTTTTGTGGATATTTAAGCAATGTCGAATTTTCTGTTTTCGGTGATGGTTAGGTTAGGGTGGGTTAGGTATTGTGAGGGAAGCACGTTTTGTGGATATTTTCGCAACGTCAAATTCTTTGATTTCGGTGATGGTTGGATTCAGATGGGTGAGGTTTGGTAGGATAAGAACTTTTTTTGGATATTTTGGCAATGTCGAATTCTCTGACTTCGGTGATGGTTAGGTTAGGTTGGGTTAGGTATTGTGAGGTAAGCACGTTTTGCGGATATTTTATTAATGTCCAATTCTTTGATTTTGGTGATGGTTAGGTTCAGATGGGTGAGGTTTGGTAGGATAAGCACTTTTTGTGGATATTTTGGCAATGTCGAATTCTCTGACTTCGGTGCTGGTTAGGTTAGGTTGGGTTAGGTATTGTAAGGTAAGCACGTTTTGTGGATATTTTGGCAATGTCCAGTTCTTTGATTTCGGTGATGGTTAGGTTCAGATGGGTGAGGTTTGGTAGGATAAGAACTTTTTGTGGATATATTGGCAATGTCGAATTCTCTTACTTCGGTGATGGTTAGGTTAGTTTGGGTTAGATATTGAGAGGGAAGCACGTTTTGTGGATATTTTCGCAATTTCCAATTCTTTGATTTCGCTGATGGTTAGGTTCAGATGGGTGAGGTTTGGTAGGATAAGCACTTTTTGTGGATATTTAAGCAATGTCGAATTTTCTGTTTTCGGTGATGGTTAGGTTAGGTTGGGTTAGGTATTGTAAGGGAAGCACGTTTTGTGGATATTTTCGCAACGTCAAATTCTTTGATTTCGGTGATGGTTGGATTCAGATGGGTGAGGTTTGGTAGGATAAGAACTTTTTTTGGATATTTTGGCAATGTCGAATTCTCTGACTTTGGTGATGGTTAGGTTAGGTTAGGTTAGGTATTGTGAGGTAAGCACGTTTTGTGGATATTTTATCAATGTCCAATTCTTTGATTTCGGTGACGGTTAGGTTCAGATGGGTGAGGTTTGGTAGGATAAGCACTTTTTGTGGATATTTTAGCAATGTCGAATTTTCTGATTTCGGTGATGGTTAGGTTAGGTTGGGTTAGGTATTGTGAGGGAAGCACGTTTTGTGGATATTTTCGCAACGTCAAATTCTTTGATTTCGGTGATGGTTAGGTTCAGATGGGTGAGGTTTGGTAGGATAAGAACTTTTTGTGGATATTTTGGCAATGTCGAATTCTCTAACTTCGGTGATGGTTAGGTTAGGTTGGGTTAGGTATTGTGAGGTAAGCACGTTTTGCGGATATTTTATTAATGTCCAATTCTTTGATTTTGGTGATGGTTAGGTTCAGATGGGTGAGGTTTGGTAGGATAAGCACTTTTTGTGGATATTTTGGCAATGTCGAATTCTCTGACTTCGGTGATGGTTAGGTTAGGTTGGGTTAGGTATTGTGAGGGAAGCACGTTTTGTGGATATTTTCGCAACGTCAAATTCTTTGATTTCGGTGATGGTTAGGTTCAGATGGGTGAGGTTTGGTAGGATAAGAACTTTTTGTGGATATTTTGGCAATGTCGAATTCTCTGACTTCGGTGATGGTTAGGTTAGGTTGGGTTAGGTATTGTGAGGTAAGCACGTTTTGCGGATATTTTATTAATGTCCAATTCTTTGATTTTGGTGATGGTTAGGTTCAGATGGGTGAGGTTTGGTAGGATAAGCACTTTTTGTGGATATTTTGGCAATGTCGAATTCTCTGACTTCGCTGATGGTTAGGTTAGGTTGGGTTAGGTATTGTATGGTAAGCACGTTTTGTGGATATTTTGGCAATGTCCAGTTCTTTGATTTCGGTGATGGTTAGGTTCAGATGGGTGAGGTTTGGTAGGATAAGAACTTTTTGTGGATATATTGGCAATGTCGAATTCTCTGACTTCGGTGATGGTTAGGTTAGTTTGGGTTAGATATTGAGAGGTAAGCACGTTTTGTGGATATTTTCGCAATTTCCAATTCTTTGATTTCGGTGATGGTTAGGTTCAGATGGGTGAGGTTTGGTAGGATAAGCACTTTTTGTGGATATTTTGGCAATGTCGAATTCTCTGACTTTGGTGATGGTTAGGTTAGGTTAGGTTAGGTATTGTGAGGTAAGCACGTTTTGTGGATATTTTCGCAACGTCAAATTCTTTGATTTCGGTGATGGTTAGGTTCAGATGGGTGAGGTTTGGTAGGATAAGCACTTTTTGTGGATATTTTGGCAATGTCGAATTCTCTGACTTCGGTGATGGTTAGGTTAGGTTGGGCTAGGTATTGTGAGGTAAGCTCGTTTTGTGGATATTTTTTCAATGTCCAATTCTTTGATTTCGGTGATGGTTAGGTTCAGATGGGTAAGGTTTGGTAGGATAAGAACTTTTTGTTGATATTTTGGCAATGTCGAATTTTCTGACTTCGGTGATGGTTAGGGTAGGTTGGGTTAGGTATTGTGAGGGAAGCACGTTTTGTGAATATTTTCGCAACGTCAAATTCTTTGATTTCGGTATTGGTTAGGTTCAGATGGGTGAGGTTTGGTAGGATAAGCACTTTTTGTGGATATTTTGGCAATGTCGAATTCTCTGACTTCGGTGATGGTTAGGTTAGGTTGGGTTAGGTATTGTGAAGTAAGCACGTTTTGTGGATATTTTATCAATGTCCAATTCTTTGATTTCAGTGATGGTTAGGTTCAGATGGGGAAGGTTTGGTAGGATAAGCACTTTTTGTGGATATTTTGGCAATGTCGAATTTTCTGACTTTGGTGATGGTTAGGTTAGGTTAGGTTAGGTATTGTGAGGGAAGCACGTTTTGTGGATATTTTTGCAATGTCAAATTCTTTGATTTCGGTGATGGTTAGGTTCAGATGAGTGTGGATTGGTAGGATAAGAACTTTTTGTGGATATTTTGGCAATGTCGAATTCTCTGACTTCGGTGATGGTTAGGTTAGGTTGGGTTAGGTATTGTGAGGTAAGCACGTTTTGTGGATATTTTATCAATGTCAAATTCTTTGATTTCGGTGACGGTTAGGTTAAGATGGGTGAGGTTTGGTAGGATAAGAACTTTTTGTGGAAATTTTGGCAATGTCGAATTTTCTGACTTCAGTGATGGTTACGTTAGGTTGGGTTAGGTATTGTGAGGGAAGCACGTTTTGTGGATATTTAAGCAATGTCGAATTTTCTGTTTTCGGTGATGGTTAGGTTAGGTTGGGTTAGGTATTGTGAGGGAAGCACGTTTTGTGGATATTTTCTTAATGTCAAATTTTTTGATTTCGGTGATAGTTCGGTTCAGATGGGTGAGGTTTGGTAGGATAAGAACTTTTTGTGGATATTTTGGCAATGTCGAATTCTCTGACTTCGGTGATGGTTAGGTTAGGTTAGGTTAGGTATTGTGAGGTAAGCACGTTTTGTGGATATTTTATCAATGTCCAATTCTTTGATTTCGGTGACGGTTAGGTTCAGATGGGTGAGGTTTGGTAGGATAAGAACTTTTTGTGGATATTTTGGCAATGTCGAATTCTCTGACTTCGGTGATGGTTAGGTTAGGTTGGGTTAGGTATTGTGAGGTAAGCACGTTTTGTGGATATTTTCTTAATGTCAAATTCTTTGATTTCGGTGATAGTTCGGTTCAGATGGGTGAGGTTTGGTAGGATAAGAACTTTTTGTGGATATTTTGGCAATGTCGAATTCTCTGACTTCGGTGATGGTTAGGTAAGGTTGGGTTAGGTATTGTGAGGTAAGCACGTTTTGTGGATATTTTATCAATGTCCATTTCTTTGATTTCGGTGATGGTTAGGTTCAGATGGGTGTGGTTTGGTAGGATAAGCACTTTTTGTGGATATTTTAGCAATGTCGAATTTTCTGATTTCGGTGATGGTTAGATTAGGTTGGGTTAGGTATTGTGAGGGAAGCACGTTTTGTGGATATTTTCGCAACGTCAAATTCTTTGATTTCGGTGATGGTTAGGTTCAGATGGGTGAGGTTTGGTAGGATAAGAACTTTTTGTGGATATTTTGGCAATGTCGAATTCTCTGACTTCGGTGATGGTTAGGTTAGGTTGGGTTAGGTATTGTGAGGTAAGCACGTTTTGCGGATATTTTATTAATGTCCAATTCTTTGATTTTGGTGATGGTTAGGTTCAGATGGGTGAGGTTTGGTAGGATAAGCACTTTTTGTGGATATTTTGGCAATGTCGAATTCTCTGACTTCGGTGATGGTTAGGTTAGGTTGGGTTAGGTATTGTAAGGTAAGCACGTTTTGTGGATATTTTGGCAATGTCCAGTTCTTTGATTTTGGTGATGGTTAGGTTCAGATGGGTGAGGTTTGGTAGGATAAGAACTTTTTGTGGATATATTGGCAATGTCGAATTCTCTGACTTCGGTGATGGTTAGGTTAGTTTGGGTTAGATATTGAGAGGTAAGCACGTTTTGTGGATATTTTTGCAATTTCTAATTCTTTGATTTCGCTGATGGTTAGGTTCAGATGGGTGAGGTTTGGTAGGATAAGCACTTTTTGTGGATATTTAAGCAATGTCGAATTTTCTGTTTTCGGTGATGGTTAGGTTAGGGTGGGTTAGGTATTGTGAGGGAAGCACGTTTTGTGGATATTTTCGCAACGTCAAATTCTTTGATTTCGGTGATGGTTGGATTCAGATGGGTGAGGTTTGGTAGGATAAGAACTTTTTTTGGATATTTTGGCAATGTCGAATTCTCTGACTTCGGTGATGGTTAGGTTAGGTTGGGTTAGGTATTGTGAGGTAAGCACGTTTTGCGGATATTTTATTAATGTCCAATTCTTTGATTTTGGTGATGGTTAGGTTCAGATGGGTGAGGTTTGGTAGGATAAGCACTTTTTGTGGATATTTTGGCAATGTCGAATTCTCTGACTTCGGTGCTGGTTAGGTTAGGTTGGGTTAGGTATTGTAAGGTAAGCACGTTTTGTGGATATTTTGGCAATGTCCAGTTCTTTGATTTCGGTGATGGTTAGGTTCAGATGGGTGAGGTTTGGTAGGATAAGAACTTTTTGTGGATATATTGGCAATGTCGAATTCTCTTACTTCGGTGATGGTTAGGTTAGTTTGGGTTAGATATTGAGAGGGAAGCACGTTTTGTGGATATTTTCGCAATTTCCAATTCTTTGATTTCGCTGATGGTTAGGTTCAGATGGGTGAGGTTTGGTAGGATAAGCACTTTTTGTGGATATTTAAGCAATGTCGAATTTTCTGTTTTCGGTGATGGTTAGGTTAGGTTGGGTTAGGTATTGTAAGGGAAGCACGTTTTGTGGATATTTTCGCAACGTCAAATTCTTTGATTTCGGTGATGGTTGGATTCAGATGGGTGAGGTTTGGTAGGATAAGAACTTTTTTTGGATATTTTGGCAATGTCGAATTCTCTGACTTTGGTGATGGTTAGGTTAGGTTAGGTTAGGTATTGTGAGGTAAGCACGTTTTGTGGATATTTTATCAATGTCCAATTCTTTGATTTCGGTGACGGTTAGGTTCAGATGGGTGAGGTTTGGTAGGATAAGCACTTTTTGTGGATATTTTAGCAATGTCGAATTTTCTGATTTCGGTGATGGTTAGGTTAGGTTGGGTTAGGTATTGTGAGGGAAGCACGTTTTGTGGATATTTTCGCAACGTCAAATTCTTTGATTTCGGTGATGGTTAGGTTCAGATGGGTGAGGTTTGGTAGGATAAGAACTTTTTGTGGATATTTTGGCAATGTCGAATTCTCTAACTTCGGTGATGGTTAGGTTAGGTTGGGTTAGGTATTGTGAGGTAAGCACGTTTTGTTGATATTTTATTAATGTCCAATTCTTTGATTTTGGTGATGGTTAGGTTCAGATGGGTGAGGTTTGGTAGGATAAGCACTTTTTGTGGATATTTTGGCAATGTCGAATTCTCTGACTTCGGTGATGGTTAGGTTAGGTTGGGTTAGGTATTGTGAGGGAAGCACGTTTTGTGGATATTTTCGCAACGTCAAATTCTTTGATTTCGGTGATGGTTAGGTTCAGATGGGTGAGGTTTGGTAGGATAAGAACTTTTTGTGGATATTTTGGCAATGTCGAATTCTCTGACTTCGGTGATGGTTAGGTTAGGTTGGGTTAGGTATTGTGAGGTAAGCACGTTTTGCGGATATTTTATTAATGTCCAATTCTTTGATTTTGGTGATGGTTAGGTTCAGATGGGTGAGGTTTGGTAGGATAAGCACTTTTTGTGGATATTTTGGCAATGTCGAATTCTCTGACTTCGCTGATGGTTAGGTTAGGTTGGGTTAGGTATTGTATGGTAAGCACGTTTTGTGGATATTTTGGCAATGTCCAGTTCTTTGATTTCGGTGATGGTTAGGTTCAGATGGGTGAGGTTTGGTAGGATAAGAACTTTTTGTGGATATATTGGCAATGTCGAATTCTCTGACTTCGGTGATGGTTAGGTTAGTTTGGGTTAGATATTGAGAGGTAAGCACGTTTTGTGGATATTTTCGCAATTTCCAATTCTTTGATTTCGGTGATGGTTAGGTTCAGATGGGTGAGGTTTGGTAGGATAAGCACTTTTTGTGGATATTTTGGCAATGTCGAATTCTCTGACTTTGGTGATGGTTAGGTTAGGTTAGGTTAGGTATTGTGAGGTAAGCACGTTTTGTGGATATTTTCGCAACGTCAAATTCTTTGATTTCGGTGATGGTTAGGTTCAGATGGGTGAGGTTTGGTAGGATAAGCACTTTTTGTGGATATTTTGGCAATGTCGAATTCTCTGACTTCGGTGATGGTTAGGTTAGGTTGGGCTAGGTATTGTGAGGTAAGCTCGTTTTGTGGATATTTTTTCAATGTCCAATTCTTTGATTTCGGTGATGGTTAGGTTCAGATGGGTAAGGTTTGGTAGGATAAGAACTTTTTGTTGATATTTTGGCAATGTCGAATTTTCTGACTTCGGTGATGGTTAGGGTAGGTTGGGTTAGGTATTGTGAGGGAAGCACGTTTTGTGAATATTTTCGCAACGTCAAATTCTTTGATTTCGGTATTGGTTAGGTTCAGATGGGTGAGGTTTGGTAGGATAAGCACTTTTTGTGGATATTTTGGCAATGTCGAATTCTCTGACTTCGGTGATGGTTAGGTTAGGTTGGGTTAGGTATTGTGAAGTAAGCACGTTTTGTGGATATTTTATCAATGTCCAATTCTTTGATTTCAGTGATGGTTAGGTTCAGATGGGGAAGGTTTGGTAGGATAAGCACTTTTTGTGGATATTTTGGCAATGTCGAATTTTCTGACTTTGGTGATGGTTAGGTTAGGTTAGGTTAGGTATTGTGAGGGAAGCACGTTTTGTGGATATTTTTGCAATGTCAAATTCTTTGATTTCGGTGATGGTTAGGTTCAGATGAGTGTGGATTGGTAGGATAAGAACTTTTTGTGGATATTTTGGCAATGTCGAATTCTCTGACTTCGGTGATGGTTAGGTTAGGTTGGGTTAGGTATTGTGAGGTAAGCACGTTTTGTGGATATTTTATCAATGTCCAATTCTTTGATTTCGGTGATGGTTAGGTTCAGATGGGTGAGGTTTGGTAGGATAAGAACTTTTTGTGGATATTTTGGCAATGTCGAATTCTCTGACTTCGGTGATGGTTAGGGTAGGTTGGGTTAGGTATTGTGAGGGAAGCACGTTTTGTGAATATTTTCGCAACGTCAAATTCTTTGATTTCGGTGATGGTTAGGTTCAGATGGGTGAGGTTTGGTAGGATAAGCACTTTTTGTGGATATTTTGGCAATGTCGAATTCTCTGACTTCGGTGATGGTTAGGTTAGGTTGGGTTAGGTATTGTGAAGTAAGCACGTTTTGTGGATATTTTATTAATGTCCAATTCTTTGATTTCTGTGATGGTTAGGTTCAGATGGGTGAGGTTTGGTAGGATAAGCACTTTTTGTGGATATTTTGGCAATGTCGAATTTTCTGACTTTGGTGATGGTTAGGTTAGGTTAGGTTAGGTATTGTGAGGGAAGCACGTTTTGTGGATATTTATGCAATGTCGAATTCTTTGATTTCGGTGATGGTTAGGTTCAGATGAGTGTGGATTGGTAGGGAAGGAACTTTTTGTGGATATTTTGGCAATGTCGAATTCTCTGACTTCGGTGATGGTTAGGTTAGGTTGGGTTAGGTATTGTGAGGTGAGCACGTTTTGTGGATATTTTATCAATGTCCAATTCTTTGATTTCGGTGATGGTTAGGTTCAGATGGGTGAGGTTTAGTAGGATAAGAACTTTTTGTGGATATTTTGGCAATGTCGAATTCTCTGACTTCGGTGATGGTAAGGATAGGTTGGGTTAGGTATTGTGAGGTAAGCACGTTTTGTGGATATTTTGGCAATGTCAAATTCTTTGATTTCGGTGATGGTTAAGTTCAGATGAGTGTGGATTGGTAGGATAAGAACTTTTTGTGGATATTTTGGCAATGTCGAATTCTCTGACTTCGGTGATGGTTAGGTTAGGTTGGGTTAGGTATTGTGAGGAAAGCACGTTTTGTGGATATTTTATCAATGTCCAATTCTTTGATTTCGGTGATGGTTAGGATCAGATGGGTGAGGTTTGGTAGGATAAGCACTTTTTGTGGATATTTTGGCAATGTCGAATTTTCTGACTTCGGTGATGGTTAGGTTAGGTTGGGTTAGGTATTGTGAGGTAAGCACGTTTTGTAGATATTTTATCAATGTCCAATTCTTTGATTTCGGTGACGGTTAGGTTAAGATGGGTGAGGTTTGGTAGGATAAGAACTTTTTGTGGAAATTTTGGCAATGTCGAATTTTCTGACTTCAGTGATGGTTTCGTTAGGTTGGGTTAGGTATTGTGAGGTAAGCACGTTTTGTGGATATTAAAGCAATGTCGAATATTTTGTTTTCGGTGATGGTTAGGTTAGGTTGGGTTAGGTATTGTGAGGGAAGCACGTTTTGTGGATATTTTCGCAACGTCAAATTCTTTGATTTCGGTGATGGTTGGGTTCAGATGGGTGAGGTTTGGTAGGATAAGAACTTTTTGTGGATATTTTGGCAATGTCGAATTCTCTGACTTCGGTGATGGTTAGGTTAGGTTGGGTTAGGTATTGTGAGGAAAGCACGTTTTGTGGATATTTTATCAATGTCCAATTCTTTGATTTCGGTGATGGTTAGGATCAGATGGGTGAGGTTTGGTAGGATAAGCACTTTTTGTGGATATTTTGGCAATGTCGAATTTTCTGACTTCGGTGATGGTTAGGTTAGGTTGGGTTAGGTATTGTGAGGTAAGCACGTTTTGTGGATATTTTATCAATGTCAAATTCTTTGATTTCGGTGACGGTTAGGTTAAGATGGGTGAGGTTTGGTAGGATTAGAACTTTTTGTGGAAATTTTGGCAATGTCGAATTTTCTGACTTCAGTGATGGTTAGGTTAGGTTGGGTTAGGTATTGTGAGGGAAGCACGTTTTGTGGATATTTTCGCAACGTCAAATTCTTTGATTTCGGTGATGGTTAGGTTCAGATGGGTGAGGTTTGGTAGGATAAGAACTTTTTGTGGATATTTTGGCAATGTCGAATTCTCTGACTTCGGTGATGGTTAGGTTAGGTTGTGTTAGGTATTGTGAGGTAAGCACGTTTTGCGGATATTTTATTAATGTCCAATTCTTTGATTTTGGTGATGGTTAGGTTCAGATGGGTGAGGTTTGGTAGGATAAGCACTTTTTGTGGATATTTTGGCAATGTCGAATTCTCTGACTTCGGTGATGGTTAGGTTAGGTTGGGTTAGGTATTGTAAGGTAAGCACGTTTTGTGGATATTTTGGCAATGTCCAGTTCTTTGATTTCGGTGATGGTTAGGTTCAGATGAGTGTGGATTGGTAGGGAAGGAACTTTTTGTGGATATTTTGGCAATGTCGAATTCTCTGACTTCGGTGATGGTTAGGTTAGGTTGGGTTAGGTATTGTGAGGTGAGCACGTTTTGTGGATATTTTATCAATGTCCAATTCTTTGATTTCGGTGATGGTTAGGTTCAGATGGGTGAGGTTTAGTAGGATAAGAACTTTTTGTGGATATTTTGGCAATGTCGAATTCTCTGACTTCGGTGATGGTAAGGATAGGTTGGGTTAGGTATTGTGAGGTAAGCACGTTTTGTGGATATTTTGGCAATGTCAAATTCTTTGATTTCGGTGATGGTTAAGTTCAGATGAGTGTGGATTGGTAGGATAAGAACTTTTTGTGGATATTTTGGCAATGTCGAATTCTCTGACTTCGGTGATGGTTAGGTTAGGTTGGGTTAGGTATTGTGAGGAAAGCACGTTTTGTGGATATTTTATCAATGTCCAATTCTTTGATTTCGGTGATGGTTAGGATCAGATGGGTGAGGTTTGGTAGGATAAGCACTTTTTGTGGATATTTTGGCAATGTCGAATTTTCTGACTTCGGTGATGGTTAGGTTAGGTTGGGTTAGGTATTGTGAGGTAAGCACGTTTTGTAGATATTTTATCAATGTCCAATTCTTTGATTTCGGTGACGGTTAGGTTAAGATGGGTGAGGTTTGGTAGGATAAGAACTTTTTGTGGAAATTTTGGCAATGTCGAATTTTCTGACTTCAGTGATGGTTTCGTTAGGTTGGGTTAGGTATTGTGAGGTAAGCACGTTTTGTGGATATTAAAGCAATGTCGAATATTTTGTTTTCGGTGATGGTTAGGTTAGGTTGGGTTAGGTATTGTGAGGGAAGCACGTTTTGTGGATATTTTCGCAACGTCAAATTCTTTGATTTCGGTGATGGTTGGGTTCAGATGGGTGAGGTTTGGTAGGATAAGAACTTTTTGTGGATATTTTGGCAATGTCGAATTCTCTGACTTCGGTGATGGTTAGGTTAGGTTGGGTTAGGTATTGTGAGGAAAGCACGTTTTGTGGATATTTTATCAATGTCCAATTCTTTGATTTCGGTGATGGTTAGGATCAGATGGGTGAGGTTTGGTAGGATAAGCACTTTTTGTGGATATTTTGGCAATGTCGAATTTTCTGACTTCGGTGATGGTTAGGTTAGGTTGGGTTAGGTATTGTGAGGTAAGCACGTTTTGTGGATATTTTATCAATGTCAAATTCTTTGATTTCGGTGACGGTTAGGTTAAGATGGGTGAGGTTTGGTAGGATTAGAACTTTTTGTGGAAATTTTGGCAATGTCGAATTTTCTGACTTCAGTGATGGTTAGGTTAGGTTGGGTTAGGTATTGTGAGGGAAGCACGTTTTGTGGATATTTTCGCAACGTCAAATTCTTTGATTTCGGTGATGGTTAGGTTCAGATGGGTGAGGTTTGGTAGGATAAGAACTTTTTGTGGATATTTTGGCAATGTCGAATTCTCTGACTTCGGTGATGGTTAGGTTAGGTTGTGTTAGGTATTGTGAGGTAAGCACGTTTTGCGGATATTTTATTAATGTCCAATTCTTTGATTTTGGTGATGGTTAGGTTCAGATGGGTGAGGTTTGGTAGGATAAGCACTTTTTGTGGATATTTTGGCAATGTCGAATTCTCTGACTTCGGTGATGGTTAGGTTAGGTTGGGTTAGGTATTGTAAGGTAAGCACGTTTTGTGGATATTTTGGCAATGTCCAGTTCTTTGATTTCGGTGATGGTTAGGTTCAGATGGGTGAGGTTTGGTAGGATAAGAACTTTTTGTGGATATATTGGCAATGTCGAATTCTCTGACTTCGGTGATGGTAAGGTTAGTTTGGGTTAGATATTGAGAGGTAAGCACGTTTTGTGGATATTTTCGCAATTTCCAATTCTTTGATTTCGGTGATGGTTAGGTTCAGATGGGTGAGGTTTGGTAGGATAAGCACTTTTTGAGGATATTTAAGCAATGTCGAATTTTCTGTTTTCGGTGATGGTTAGGTTAGGTTGGGTTAGGTATTGTGAGGGAAGCACATTTTGTGGATATTTTCGCAACGTCAAATTCTTTGATTTCGGTGATGGTTGGATTCAGATGGGTGAGGTTTGGTAGGATAAGAACTTTTTTAGGATATTTTAGCAATGTCGAATTTTCTGATTTCGGTGATGGTTAGGTTAGGTTGGGTTAGGTATTGTGAGGGAAGCACGTTTTGTGGATATTTTCGCAACGTCAAATTCTTTGATTTCGGTGATGGTTAGGTTCAGATGGGTGAGGTTTGGTAGGATAAGAACTTTTTGTGGATATTTTGGCAATGTCGAATTCTCTGACTTCGGTGATGGTTAGGTTAGGTTGTGTTAGGTATTGTGAGGTAAGCACGTTTTGCGGATATTTTATTAATGTCCAATTCTTTGATTTTGGTGATGGTTAGGTTCAGATGGGTGAGGTTTGGTAGGATAAGCACTTTTTGTGGATATTTTGGCAATGTCGAATTCTCTGACTTCGGTGATGGTTAGGTTAGGTTGGGTTAGGTATTGTAAGGTAAGCACGTTTTGTGGATATTTTGGCAATGTCCAGTTCTTTGATTTTGGTGATGGTTAGGTTCAGATGGGTGAGGTTTGGTAGGATAAGCACTTTTTGTGGATATTTTGGCAATGTCGAATTCTCTGACTTCGGTGATGGTTAGGTTAGGTTGGGTTAGGTATTGTAAGGTAAGCACGTTTTGTGGATATTTTGGCAATGTCCAGTTCTTTGATTTCGGTGATGGTTAGGTTCAGATGAGTGTGGATTGGTAGGGAAGGAACTTTTTGTGGATATTTTGGCAATGTCGAATTCTCTGACTTCGGTGATGGTTAGGTTAGGTTGGGTTAGGTATTGTGAGGTGAGCACGTTTTGTGGATATTTTATCAATGTCCAATTCTTTGATTTCGGTGATGGTTAGGTTCAGATGGGTGAGGTTTAGTAGGATAAGAACTTTTTGTGGATATTTTGGCAATGTCGAATTCTCTGACTTCGGTGATGGTAAGGATAGGTTGGGTTAGGTATTGTGAGGTAAGCACGTTTTGTGGATATTTTGGCAATGTCAAATTCTTTGATTTCGGTGATGGTTAAGTTCAGATGAGTGTGGATTGGTAGGATAAGAACTTTTTGTGGATATTTTGGCAATGTCGAATTCTCTGACTTCGGTGATGGTTAGGTTAGGTTGGGTTAGGTATTGTGAGGAAAGCACGTTTTGTGGATATTTTATCAATGTCCAATTCTTTGATTTCGGTGATGGTTAGGATCAGATGGGTGAGGTTTGGTAGGATAAGCACTTTTTGTGGATATTTTGGCAATGTCGAATTTTCTGACTTCGGTGATGGTTAGGTTAGGTTGGGTTAGGTATTGTGAGGTAAGCACGTTTTGTAGATATTTTATCAATGTCCAATTCTTTGATTTCGGTGACGGTTAGGTTAAGATGGGTGAGGTTTGGTAGGATAAGAACTTTTTGTGGAAATTTTGGCAATGTCGAATTTTCTGACTTCAGTGATGGTTTCGTTAGGTTGGGTTAGGTATTGTGAGGTAAGCACGTTTTGTGGATATTAAAGCAATGTCGAATATTTTGTTTTCGGTGATGGTTAGGTTAGGTTGGGTTAGGTATTGTGAGGGAAGCACGTTTTGTGGATATTTTCGCAACGTCAAATTCTTTGATTTCGGTGATGGTTGGGTTCAGATGGGTGAGGTTTGGTAGGATAAGAACTTTTTGTGGATATTTTGGCAATGTCGAATTCTCTGACTTCGGTGATGGTTAGGTTAGGTTGGGTTAGGTATTGTGAGGAAAGCACGTTTTGTGGATATTTTATCAATGTCCAATTCTTTGATTTCGGTGATGGTTAGGATCAGATGGGTGAGGTTTGGTAGGATAAGCACTTTTTGTGGATATTTTGGCAATGTCGAATTTTCTGACTTCGGTGATGGTTAGGTTAGGTTGGGTTAGGTATTGTGAGGTAAGCACGTTTTGTGGATATTTTATCAATGTCAAATTCTTTGATTTCGGTGACGGTTAGGTTAAGATGGGTGAGGTTTGGTAGGATTAGAACTTTTTGTGGAAATTTTGGCAATGTCGAATTTTCTGACTTCAGTGATGGTTAGGTTAGGTTGGGTTAGGTATTGTGAGGGAAGCACGTTTTGTGGATATTTTCGCAACGTCAAATTCTTTGATTTCGGTGATGGTTAGGTTCAGATGGGTGAGGTTTGGTAGGATAAGAACTTTTTGTGGATATTTTGGCAATGTCGAATTCTCTGACTTCGGTGATGGTTAGGTTAGGTTGTGTTAGGTATTGTGAGGTAAGCACGTTTTGCGGATATTTTATTAATGTCCAATTCTTTGATTTTGGTGATGGTTAGGTTCAGATGGGTGAGGTTTGGTAGGATAAGCACTTTTTGTGGATATTTTGGCAATGTCGAATTCTCTGACTTCGGTGATGGTTAGGTTAGGTTGGGTTAGGTATTGTAAGGTAAGCACGTTTTGTGGATATTTTGGCAATGTCCAGTTCTTTGATTTCGGTGATGGTTAGGTTCAGATGGGTGAGGTTTGGTAGGATAAGAACTTTTTGTGGATATATTGGCAATGTCGAATTCTCTGACTTCGGTGATGGTAAGGTTAGTTTGGGTTAGATATTGAGAGGTAAGCACGTTTTGTGGATATTTTCGCAATTTCCAATTCTTTGATTTCGGTGATGGTTAGGTTCAGATGGGTGAGGTTTGGTAGGATAAGCACTTTTTGAGGATATTTAAGCAATGTCGAATTTTCTGTTTTCGGTGATGGTTAGGTTAGGTTGGGTTAGGTATTGTGAGGGAAGCACATTTTGTGGATATTTTCGCAACGTCAAATTCTTTGATTTCGGTGATGGTTGGATTCAGATGGGTGAGGTTTGGTAGGATAAGAACTTTTTTAGGATATTTTAGCAATGTCGAATTTTCTGATTTCGGTGATGGTTAGGTTAGGTTGGGTTAGGTATTGTGAGGGAAGCACGTTTTGTGGATATTTTCGCAACGTCAAATTCTTTGATTTCGGTGATGGTTAGGTTCAGATGGGTGAGGTTTGGTAGGATAAGAACTTTTTGTGGATATTTTGGCAATGTCGAATTCTCTGACTTCGGTGATGGTTAGGTTAGGTTGTGTTAGGTATTGTGAGGTAAGCACGTTTTGCGGATATTTTATTAATGTCCAATTTTTTGATTTTGGTGATGGTTAGGTTCAGATGGGTGAGGTTTGGTAGGATAAGCACTTTTTGTGGATATTTTGGCAATGTCGAATTCTCTGACTTCGGTGATGGTTAGGTTAGGTTGGGTTAGGTATTGTAAGGTAAGCACGTTTTGTGGATATTTTGGCAATGTCCAGTTCTTTGATTTCGGTGATGGTTAGGTTCAGATGGGTGAGGTTTGGTAGGATAAGCACTTTTTGTGGATATTTTAGCAATGTCGAAATCTCTGACTTCTGTGATGGTTAGGTTAGGTTGGGTTAGGTATTGTGAGGTAAGCACGTTTTGTGGATATTTTCTTAATATCAAATTCTTTGATTTCGGTGATAGTTCGGTTCAGATGGGTGAGGTTTGGTAGGATAAGAACTTTTTGTGGATATTTTGGCAATGTCGAATTCTCTGAATTCGGTGATGGTAAGGTAAGGTTGGGTTAGGTATTGTGAGGTAAGCACGTTTTGTGGATATTTTATCAATGTCCAATTCTTTGATTTCGGTGATGGTTAGGTTCAGATGGGTGTGGTTTGGTAGGATAAGATTTTTTTGTGGATATTTTGGCAATGTCGAATTCTCTGACTTCGGTGATGGTTAGGTTAGGTTAGGTTAGGTATTGTGAAGTAAACACGTTTTGTGGATATTTTATCAATGTCCAATTCTTT
Organism: Arctopsyche grandis; assembly: GCF_051622035.1. Classification (NCBI taxonomy): domain Eukaryota; kingdom Metazoa; phylum Arthropoda; class Insecta; order Trichoptera; family Hydropsychidae; genus Arctopsyche; species Arctopsyche grandis. Next base: position 137,168 of record NC_135362.1, read on the forward strand.
GATTTCGGTGATGGTTAGGTTCAGATGGGTGAGGTTTGGTAGGATAAGCACTTTTTGTGGATATTTTAGCAATGTCGAATTTTCTGATTTCGGTGATGGTTAGGTTAGGTTGGGTTAGGTATTGTGAGGAAAGCACGTTTTGTGGATATTTTCGCAACGTCAAATTCTTTGATTTCGGTGATGGTTAGGTTCAGATGGGTGAGGTTTGGTAGGATAAGAACTTTTTGTGGATATTTTGGCAATGTCGAATTCTCTGACTTCGGTGATGGTTAGGTTAGGTTGTGTTAGGTATTGTGAGGTAAGCACGTTTTGCGGATATTTTATTAATGTCCAATTCTTTGATTTTGGTGATGGTTAGGTTCAGATGGGTGAGGTTTGGTAGGATAAGCACTTTTTGTGGATATTTTGGCAATGTCGAATTCTCTGACTTCGGTGATGGTTAGGTTAGGTTGGGTTAGGTATTGTAAGGAATGCACGTTTTGTGGATATTTTGGCAATGTCCAGTTCTTTGATTTCGGTGATGGTTAGGTTCAGATGGGTGAGGTTTGGTAGGATAAGAACTTTTTGTGGATATATTGGCAATGTCGAATTCTCTGACTTCGGTGATGGTTAGGTTAGTTTGGGTTAGATATTGAGAGGTAAGCACGTTTTGTGGATATTTTCGCAATTTCCAATTCTTTGATTTCGGTGATGGTTAGGTTCAGATGGGTGAGGTTTGGTAGGCTAAGCACTTTTTGAGGATATTTAAGCAATGTCGAATTTTCTGTTTTCGGTGATGGTTAGGTTAGGTTGGGTTAGGTATTGTGAGGGAAGCACATTTTGTGGATATTTTCGCAACGTCAAATTCTTTGATTTCGGTGATGGTTGGATTCAGATGGGTGAGGTTTGGTAGGATAAGAACTTTTTTTGGATATTTTGGCAATGTCGAATTCTCTGACTTCGGTGATGGTTAGGTGAGGTAAGGTTAGGTATTGTGAGGTAAGCACGTTTTGTGGATATTTTATCAATGTCCAATTCTTTGATTTCGGTGACGGTTAGGTTCAGATGGGTGAGGTTTGGACGGATAAGAATTTTTTGTGGAAATTTTGGCAATGTCGAATTTTCTGACTTCAGTGATGGTTACGTTAGGTTGGGTTAGGTATTGTGAGGGAAGCACGTTTTGTGGATATTTTCGCAACGTCAAATTCTTTGATTTCGGTGATGGTTAGGTTCAGATGGGTGAGGTTTGGTAGGATAAGAACTTTTTGTGGATATTTTGGCAATGTCAAATTCTCTGACTTCAGTGATGGTTAGGTTAGGTTGGGTTTGGTTTTGTGAGGTAAGAACGTTTTGTGGATATTTTATCAATGTCCAATTCTTTGATATCGGTGATGGTTAGGTTCAGATGGGTGAGGTTTGGTAGGATAAGCACTTTTTGTGGATATTTTGGCAATGTCGAATTCTCTGACTTCGGTGATGGTTAGGTTAGGTAGGGTTAGGTATTGTGAGGTAAACACGTTTTGTGGATATTTTGGCAATGTCCAATTCTTTGATTTCGGTGATGGTTAGGTTCAGATGGGTGAGGTTTGGTAGGATAAGCACTTTTTGTGGATATTTTGGCAATGTCGAATTCTCTGACTTCGGTGATGGTAAGGTTAGGTTGGGTTAGGTATTGTGAGGTAAGCACGTTTTGTGGATATTTTATCAATGTCCAATTCTTTGATTTCGGTGATGGTTAGGTTTAGATGAGTGTGGATTGGTAGGATAAGACTTTTTTGTGGATATTTTGGCAATGTCGAATTCTCTGACTTCGGTGATGGTAAGGTAAGGTTGGGTTAGGTATTGTGAGGTAAGCACGTTTTGTGGATATTTAATCAATGTCCAATTCTTTGATTTCGGTGATGGTTAGGTTCAGATGGGTGTGGTTTGGTAGGATAAGATTTTTTTGTGGATATTTTGGCAATGTCGAATTCTCTGACTTCGGTGATGGTTAGGTTAGGTTAGGTTAGGTATTGTGAAGTAAACACGTTTTGTGGATATTTTATTAATGTCCAATTCTTTGATTTCGGTGATGGTTAGGTTCAGATGGGTGAGGTTTGGTAGGACAAGCACTTTTTGTGGATATTTTAGCAATGTCGAATTTTCTGACTTCGGTGATGGTTAGGTTAGGTTGGGTTAGGTATTGTGAGGGAAGCACGTTTTGTGGATATTTTCGCAACGTCAAATTCTTTGATTTCGGTGATGGTTAGGTTCAGATGGGTGAGGTTTGGTAGGATAAGAACTTTTTGTGGATATTTTGGCAATGTCGAATTCTCTGACTTCGGTGATGGTTAGGTTAGGTAAGGTTAGGTATTGTGAGGTAAGCACGTTTTGTGGATATTTTATCAATGTCCAATTCTTTGATTTCGGTGACGGTTAGGTTCAGATGGGTGAGGTTTGGTAGGATAAGAACTTTTTGTGGATATTTTGGCAATGTCGAATTCTCTGACTTCGGTGATGGTTAGGTTAGGTTGGGTTAGGTATTGTGAGGTAAGCACGTTTTGTGGATATTTTCTTAATGTCAAATTCTTTGATTTCGGTGATAGTTCGGTTCAGATGGGTGAGGTTTGGTAGGATAAGAACTTTTTGTGGATATTTTGGCAATGTCGAATTCTCTGACTTCGGTGATGGTGAGGTTAGGTTAGGTTAGGTATTGTGAGGTAAGCACGTTTTGTGGATATTTTATCAATGTCCAATTCTTTGATTTCGGTGACGGTTAGGTTCAGATGGGTGAGGTTTGGTAGGATAAGAACTTTTTGTGGATATTTTGGCAATGTCGAATTCTCTAACTTCGGTGATGGTTAGGTTAGGTTGGGTTAGGTATTGTGAGGTAAGCACGTTTTGTGGATATTTTATCAATGTCAAATTCTTTGATTTCGGTGACGGTTAGGTTAAGATGGGTGAGGTTTGGTAGGATTAGAACTTTTTGTGGAATTTTTGGCAATGTCGAATTTTCTGACTTCAGTGATGGTTACGTTAGGTTGCGTTAGGTATTGTGAGGGAAGCACGTTTTGTGGATATTTAAGCAATGTCGAATTTTCTGTTTTCGGTGATGGTTAGGTTAGGTTGGGTTAGGTATTGTGAGGGAAGCACGTTTTGTGGATATTTTCGCAACGTCAAATTCTTTGATTTCGGTGATGGTTGGGTTCAGATGGGTGAGGTTTGGTAGGATAAGAACTTTTTGTGGATATTTTGGCAATGTCGAAATCTCTGACTTCGGTGATGGTTAGGTTAGGTTGGGTTAGGTATTGTGAGGTAAGCACGTTTTGTGGATATTTTCTTAATATCAAATTCTTTGATTTCGGTGATAGTTCGGTTCAGATGGGTGAGGTTTGGTAGGATAAGAACTTTTTGTGGATATTTTGGCAATGTCGAATTCTCTGAATTCGGTGATGGTAAGGTAAGGTTGGGTTGGGTATTGTGAGGTAAGCACGTTTTGTGGATATTTTATCAATGTCCAATTCTTTGATTTCGGTGATGGTTAGGTTCAGATGGGTGAGGTTTGGTAGGACAAGCACTTTTTGTGGATATTTTGGCAATGTCGAATTCTCTGAATTCGGTGATGGTAAGGTAAGGTTGGGTTGGGTATTGTGAGGTAAGCACGTTTTGTGGATATTTTATTAATGTCCAATTCTTTGATTTCGGTGATGGTTAGGTTCAGATGGGTGAGGTTTGGTAGGACAAGCACTTTTTGTGGATATTTTAGCAATGTCGAATTTTCTGACTTCGGTGATGGTTAGGTTAGGTTAAGTTAGGTATTGTGAGGGAAGCACGTTTTGTGGATATTTTCGCAACGTCAAATTCTTTGATTTCGGTGATGGTTAGGTTCAGATGGGTGAGGTTTGGTAGGATAAGAACTTTTTGTGGATATTTTGGCAATGTCGAATTCTCTGACTTCGGTGATGGTTAGGTTAGGTAAGGTTAGGTATTGTGAGGTAAGCACGTTTTGTGGATATTTTATCAATGTCCAATTCTTTGATTTCGGTGACGGTTAGGTTCAGATGGGTGAGGTTTGGTAGGATAAGAACTTTTTGTGGATATTTTGGCAATGTCGAATTCTCTGACTTCGGTGATGGTTAGGTTAGGTTGGGTTAGGTATTGTGAGGTAAGCACGTTTTGTGGATATTTTCTTAATGTCAAATTCTTTGATTTCGGTGATAGTTCGGTTCAGATGGGTGAGGTTTGGTAGGATAAGAACTTTTTGTGGATATTTTGGCAATGTCGAATTCTCTGACTTCGGTGATGGTTAGGTTAGGTTAGGTTAGGTATTGTGAGGTAAGCACGTTTTGTGGATATTTTATCAATGTCCAATTCTTTGATTTCGGTGACGGTTAGGTTCAGATGGGTGAGGTTTGGTAGGATAAGAACTTTTTGTGGATATTTTGGCAATGTCGAATTCTCTGACTTCGGTGATGGTTAGGTTAGGTTGGGTTAGGTATTGTGAGGTAAGCACGTTTTGTGGATATTTTATCAATGTCAAATTCTTTGATTTCGGTGACGGTTAGGTTAAGATGGGTGAGGTTTGGTAGGATTAGAACTTTTTGTGGAATTTTTGGCAATGTCGAATTTTCTGACTTCAGTGATGGTTACGTTAGGTTGGGTTAGGTATTGTGAGGGAAGCACGTTTTGTGGATATTTAAGCAATGTCGAATTTTCTGTTTTCGGTGATGGTTAGGTTAGGTTGGGTTAGGTATTGTGAGGGAAGCACGTTTTGTGGATATTTTCGCAACGTCAAATTCTTTGATTTCGGTGATGGTTGGGTTCAGATGGGTGAGGTTTGGTAGGATAAGAACTTTTTGTGGATATTTTGGCAATGTCGAAATCTCTGACTTCGGTGATGGTTAGGTTAGGTTGGGTTAGGTATTGTGAGGTAAGCACGTTTTGTGGATATTTTCTTAATATCAAATTCTTTGATTTCGGTGATAGTTCGGTTCAGATGGGTGAGGTTTGGTAGGATAAGAACTTTTTGTGGATATTTTGGCAATGTCGAATTCTCTGAATTCGGTGATGGTAAGGTAAGGTTATGTTGGGTATTGTGAGGTAAGCACGTTTTGTGGATATTTTATCAATGTCCAATTCTTTGATTTCGGTGATGGTTAGGTTCAGATGGGTGTGGTTTGGTAGGATAAGATTTTTTTGTGGATATTTTGGCAATGTCGAATTCTCTGACTACGGTGATGGTTAGGTTAGGTTAGGTTAGGTATTGTGAAGTAAACACGTTTTGTGGATATTTTATCAATGTCCAATTCTTTGATTTCGGTGATGGTTAGGTTCAGATGGGTGAGGTTTGGTAGGATAAGCACTTTTTGTGGATATTTTAGCAATGTCGAATTTTCTGATTTCGGTGATGGTTAGGTTAGGTTGGGTTAGGTATTGTGAGGGAAGCACGTTTTGTGGATATTTTCGCAACGTCAAATTCTTTGATTTCGGTGATGGTTAGGTTCAGATGGGTGAGGTTTGGTAGGATAAGAACTTTTTGTGGATATTTTGGCAATGTCGAATTCTCTGACTTCGGTGATGGTTAGGTTACGTTGTGTTAGGTATTGTGAGGTAAGCACGTTTTGCGGATTATTTATTAATGTCCAATTCTTTGATTTTGGTGATGGTTAGCTTCAGATGGGTGAGGTTTGGTAGGATAAGCACTTTTTGTGGATATTTTGGCAATGTCGAATTCTCTGACTTCGGTGATGGTTAGGTTAGGTTGGGTTAGGTATTGTAAGGTAAGCACGTTTTGTGGATATTTTGGCAATGTCCAGTTCTTTGATTTCGGTAATGGTTAGGTTCAGATGGGTGAGGTTTGGTAGGATAAGAACTTTTTGTGGATATATTAGCAATGTCGAATTCTCTGACTTCGGTGATGGTTAGGTTAGTTTGGGTTAGATATTGAGAGGTAAGCACGTTTTGTGGATATTTTCGCAATTTCCAATTCTTTGATTTCGGTGACGGTTAGGTTCAGATGGGTGAGGTTTGGTAGGATAAGAACTTTTTGTGGATATTTTGGCAATGTCGAATTCTCTGACTTCGGTGATGGTTAGGGTAGGTTGGGTTAGGTATTGTGAGGGAAACACGTTTTGTGAATATTTTCGAAACGTCAAATTCTTTGATTTCGGTGATGGTTAGGTTCAGATGGGTGAGGTTTGGTAGGATAAGCACTTTTTGTGGATATTTTGGCAATGTCGAATTCTCTGACTTCGGTGATGGTTAGGTTAGGTTGGGTTAGGTATTGTGAGGTAAGCACGTTTTGTGGATATTTTATCAATGTCAAATTCTTTGATTTCGGTGACGGTTAGGTTAAGATGGGTGAGGTTTGGTAGGATAAGAACTTTTTGTGGAAATTTTGGCAATGTCGAATTTTCTGACTTCAGTGATGGTTACGTTAGGTTGGGTTAGGTATTGTGAGGGAAGCACGTTTTGTGGATATTTAAGCAATGTCGAATTTTCTGTTTTCGGTGATGGTAAGGTTAGGTTGGGTTAGGTATTGTGAGGGAAGCACGTTTTGTGGATATTTTCGCAACGTCAAATTCTTTGATTTCGGTGATGGTTGGGTTCAGATGGGTGAGGTTTGGTAGGATAAGAACTTTTTGTGGATATTTTGGCAATGTCGAATTCTCTGACTTCGGTGATGGTTAGGTTAGGTTAGGTTAGGTATTGTGAGGTAAGCACGTTTTGTGGATATTTTATCAATATCCAATTCTTTGATTTCGGTGACGGTTAGGTTCAGATGGGTGAGGTTTGGTAGGATAAGAACTTTTTGTGGATATTTTGGCAATGTCGAATTCTCTGACTTCGGTGATGGTTAGGTTAGGTTGGGTTAGGTATTGTGAGGTAAGCTCGTTTTGTGGATATTTTCTTAATGTCAAATTCTTTGATTTCGGTGATAGTTCGGTTCAGATGGGTGAGGTTTGGTAGGATAAGAACTTTTTGTGGATATTTTGGCAATGTCGAATTCTCTGACTTCGGTGATGGTTAGGTTAGGTTGGGTTAGGTATTGTGAGGGAAGCACGTTTTGTGGATATTTAAGCAATGTCGAATTTTCTGTTTTCGGTGATGGTTAGGTTAGGTTGGGTTAGGTATTGTGAGGAAAGCACGTTTTGTGGATATTTTCGCAACGTCAAATTCTTTGATTTCGGTGATGGTTGGGTTCAGATGGGTGAGGTTTGGTAGGATAAGAACTTTTTGTGGATATTTTGGCAATGTCGAAATCTCTGACTTCGGTGATGGTTAGGTTAGGTTGGGTAAGGTATTGTGAGGTAAGCACGTTTTGTGGATATTTTCTTAATATCAAATTCTTTGATTTCGGTGATAGTTCGGTTCAGATGGGTGAGGTTTGGTAGGATAAGAACTTTTTGTGGATATTTTGGCAATGTCGAATTCTCTGAATTCGGTGATGGTAAGGTAAGGTTGGGTTGGGTATTGTGAGGTAAGCACGTTTTGTGGATATTTTATCAATGTCCAATTCTTTGATTTCGGTGATGGTTAGGTTCAGATGGGTGTGGTTTGGTAGGATAAGATTTTTTTGTGGATATTTTGGCAATGTCGAATTCTCTGACTACGGTGATGGTTAGGTTAGGTTAGGTTAGGTATTGTGAAGTAAACACGTTTTGTGGATATTTTATCAATGTCCAATTCTTTGATTTCGGTGATGGTTAGGTTCAGATGGGTGAGGTTTGGTAGGATAAGCACTTTTTGTGGATATTTTAGCAATGTCGAATTTTCTGATTTCGGTGATGGTTAGGTTAGGTTGGGTTAGGTATTGTGAGGGAAGCACGTTTTGTGGATATTTTCGCAACGTCAAATTCTTTGATTTCGGTGATGGTTAGGTTCAGATGGGTGAGGTTTGGTAGGATAAGAACTTTTTGTGGATATTTTGGAAATGTCGAATTCTCTGACTTCGGTGATGGTTAGGTTACGTTGTGTTAGGTATTGTGAGGTAAGCACGTTTTGCGGATATTTTATTAATGTCCAATTCTTTGATTTTGGTGATGGTTAGCTTCAGATGGGTGAGGTTTGGTAGGATAAGCACTTTTTGTGGATATTTTGGCAATGTCGAATTCTCTGACTTCGGTGATGGTTAGGTTAGGTTAAGTTAGGTATTGTAAGGTAAGCACGTTTTGTGGATATTTTGGCAATGTCCAGTTCTTTGATTTCGGTGATGGTTAGGTTCAGATGGGTGAGGTTTGGTAGGATAAGAACTTTTTGTGGATATATTGGCAATGTCGAATTCTCTGACTTCGGTGATGGTTAGGTTAGTTTGGGTTAGATATTGAGAGGTAAGCACGTTTTGTGGATATTTTCGCAATTTCCAATTCTTTGATTTCGGTGATGGTTAGGTTCAGATGGGTGAGGTTTGGTAGGATAAGCACTTTTTGAGGATATTTAAGCAATGTCGAATTTTCTGTTTTTGGTGATGGTTAGGTTAGGTTGGGTTAGGTATTGTGAGGGAAGCACATTTCGTGGATATTTTCGCAACGTCAAATTCTTTGATTTCGGTGATGGTTGGATTCAGATGGGTGAGGTTTGGTAGGATAAGAACTTTTTTTGGATATTTTGGCAATGTCGAATTCTCTGACTTCGGTGATGGTTAGGTTAGGTTAGGTTAGGTATTGTGAGGTAAGCACGTTTTGTGGATATTTTATCAATGTCCAATTCTTTGATTTCGGTGACGGTTAGGTTCAGATGGGTGAGGTTTGGTAGGATAAGAACTTTTTGTGGATATTTTGGCAATGTCGAATTCTCTGACTTCGGTGATGGTTAGGGTAGGTTGGGTTAGGTATTGTGAGGGAAACACGTTTTGTGAATATTTTCGAAACGTCAAATTCTTTGATTTCGGTGATGGTTAGGTTCAGATGGGTGAGGTTTGGTAGGATAAGCACTTTTTGTGGATATTTTGGCAATGTCGAATTCTCTGACTTCGGTGATGGTTAGGTTAGGTTGGGTTAGGTATTGTGAGGTAAGCACGTTTTGTGGATATTTTATCAATGTCAAATTCTTTGATTTCGGTGACGGTTAGGTTAAGATGGGTGAGGTTTGGTAGGATAAGAACTTTTTGTGGAAATTTTGGCAATGTCGAATTTTCTGACTTCAGTGATGGTTACGTTAGGTTGGGTTAGGTATTGTGAGGGAAGCACGTTTTGTGGATATTTAAGCAATGTCGAATTTTCTGTTTTCGGTGATGGTTAGGTTAGGTTGGGTTAGGTATTGTGAGGGAAGCACGTTTTGTGGATATTTTCGCAACGTCAAATTCTTTGATTTCGGTGATGGTTGGGTTCAGATGGGTGAGGTTTGGTAGGATAAGAACTTTTTGTGGATATTTTGGCAATGTCGAATTCTCTGACTTCGGTGATGGTTAGGTTAGGTTAGGTTAGGTATTGTGAGGTAAACACGTTTTGTGGATATTTTATCAATATCCAATTCTTTGATTTCGGTGACGGTTAGGTTCAGATGGGTGAGGTTTGGTAGGATAAGAACTTTTTGTGGATATTTTGGCAATGTCGAATTCTCTGACTTCGGTGATGGTTAGGTTAGGTCGGGTTAGGTATTGTGAGGTAAGCTCGTTTTGTGGATATTTTCTTAATGTCAAATTCTTTGATTTCGGTGATAGTTCGGTTCAGATGGGTGAGGTTTGGTAGGATAAGAACTTTTTGTGGATATTTTGGCAATGTCGAATTCTCTGACTTCGGTGATGGTTAGGTTAGGTTAGGTTAGGTATTGTGAGGTAAGCACGTTTTGTGGATATTTTATCAATGTCCAATTCTTTGATTTCGGTGACGGTTAGGTTCAGATGGGTGAGGTTTGGTAGGATAAGAACTTTTTGTGGATATTTTGGCAATGTCGAATTCTCTGACTTCGGTGATGGTTAGGGTAGGTTGGGTTAGGTATTGTGAGGGAAACACGTTTTGTGAATATTTTCGAAACGTCAAATTCTTTGATTTCGGTGATGGTTAGGTTCAGATGGGTGAGGTTTGGTAGGATAAGCACTTTTTGTGGATATTTTGGCAATGTCGAATTCTCTGACTTCGGTGATGGTTAGGTTAGGTTGGGTTAGGTATTGTGAGGTAAGCACGTTTTGTGGATATTTTATCAATGTCAAATTCTTTGATTTCGGTAACGGTTAGGTTAAGATGGGTGAGGTTTGGTAGGATAAGAACTTTTTGTGGAAATTTTGGCAATGTCGAATTTTCTGACTTCAGTGATGGTTACGTTAGGTTGGGTTAGGTATTGTGAGGGAAGCACGTTTTGTGGATATTTAAGCAATGTCGAATTTTCTGTTTTCGGTGATGGTTAGGTTAGGTTGGGTTAGGTATTGTGAGGGAAGCACGTTTTGTGGATATTTTCGCAACGTCAAATTCTTTGATTTCGGTGATGGTTGGGTTCAGATGGGTGAGGTTTGGTAGGATAAGAACTTTTTGTGGATATTGTGGCAATGTCGAATTCTCTGACTTCGGTGATGGTTAGGTTAGGTTAGGTTAGGTATTGTGAGGTAAGCACGTTTTGCGGATATTTTATCAATATCCAATTCTTTGATTTCGGTGACGGTTAGGTTCAGATGGGTGAGGTTTGGTAGGATAAGAACTTTTTGTGGATATTTTGGCAATGTCGAATTCTCTGACTTCGGTGATGGTTAGGTTAGTTTGGGTTAGGTATTGTGAGGTAAGCACGTTTTGTGGATATTTTCTTAATGTCAAATTCTTTGATTTCGGTGATAGTTCGGTTCAGATGGGTGAGGTTTGGTAGGATAAGAACTTTTTGTGGATATTTTGGAAATGTCGAATTCTCTGACTTCGGTGATGGTTAGGTTAGGTTAGGTTAGGTATTGTGAGGTAAGCACGTTTTGTGGATATTTTATCAATGTCCAATTCTTTGATTTCGGTGACGGTTAGGTTCAGATGGGTGAGGTTTGGTAGGATAAGAACTTTTTGTGGATATTTTGGCAATGTCGAATTCTCTGACTTCGGTGATGGTTAGGGTAGGTTGGGTTAGGTATTGTGAGGGAAACACGTTTTGTGAATATTTTCGAAACGTCAAATTCTTTGATTTCGGTGATGGTTAGGTTCAGATGGGTGAGGTTTGGTAGGATAAGCACTTTTTGTGGATATTTTGGCAATGTCGAATTCTCTGACTTCGGTGATGGTTAGGTTAGGTTGGGTTAGGTATTGTGAGGTAAGCACGTTTTGTGGATATTTTATCAATGTCAAATTCTTTGATTTCGGTGACGGTTAGGTTAAGATGGGTGAGGTTTGGTAGGATAAGAACTTTTTGTGGAAATTTTAGCAATGTCGAATTCTCTGACTTCAGTGATGGTTACGTTAGGTTGGGTTAGGTATTGTGAGGGAAGCACGTTTTGTGGATATTTAAGCAATGTCGAATTTTCTGTTTTCGGTGATGGTTAGGTTAGGTTGGGTTAGGTATTGTGAGGGAAGCACGTTTTGTGGATATTTTCGCAACGTCAAATTCTTTGATTTCGGTGATGGTTGGGTTCAGATGGGTGAGGTTTGGTAGGATAAGAACTTTTTGTGGATATTTTGGCAATGTCGAATTCTCTGACTTCGGTGATGGTTAGGTTAGGTTAGGTTAGGTATTGTGAGGTAAGCACGTTTTGTGGATATTTTATCAATATCCAATTCTTTGATTTCGGTGACGGTTAGGTTCAGATGGGTGAGGTTTGGTAGGATAAGAACTTTTTGTGGATATTTTGGCAATGTCGAATTCTCTGACTTCGGTGATGGTTAGGTTAGGTTGGGTTAGGTATTGTGAGGTAAGCACGTTTTGTGGATATTTTCTTAATGTCAAATTCTTTGATTTCGGTGATAGTTCGGTTCAGATGGGTGAGGTTTGGTAGGATAAGAACTTTTTGTGGATATTTTGGCAATGTCGAATTCTCTGACTTCGGTGATGGTTAGGTTAGGTTAGGTTAGGTATTGTGAGGTAAGCACGTTTTGTGGATATTTTATCAATGTCCAATTCTTTGATTTCGGTGACGGTTAGGTTCAGATGGGTGAGGTTTGGTAGGATAAGAACTTTTTGTGGATATTTTGGCAATGTCGAATTCTCTGACTTCGGTGATGGTTAGGTTAGGTTGGGTTAGGTATTGTGAGGTAAGCACGTTTTGTGGATATTTTATCAATGTCAAATTCTTTGATTTCGGTGACGGTTAGGTTAAGATGGGTGAGGTTTGGTAGGATAAGAACTTTTTGTGGAAATTTTGGCAATGTCGAATTTTCTGACTTCAGTGATGGTTACGTTAGGTTAAGTTAGGTATTGTGAGGGAAGCACGTATTGTGGATATTTTATCAATGTCCAATTCTTTGATTTCGGTGACGGTTAGGTTCAGATGGGTGAGGTTTGGTAGGATAAGAACTTTTTGTGGATATTTTGGCAATGTCGAATTCTCTGACTTCGGTGATGGTTAGGGTAGGTTGGGTTAGGTATTGTGAGGGAAACACGTTTTGTGAATATTTTCGAAACGTCAAATTCTTTGATTTCGGTGATGGTTAGGTTCAGATGGGTGAGGTTTGGTAGGATAAGCACTTTTTGTGGATATTTTGGCAATGTCGAATTCTCTGACTTCGGTGATGGTTAGGTTAGGTTGGGTTAGGTATTGTGAGGTAAGCACGTTTTGTGGATATTTTATCAATGTCAAATTCTTTGATTTCGGTGACGGTTAGGTTAAGATGGGTGAGGTTTGGTAGGATAAGAACTTTTTGTGGAAATTTTGGCAATGTCGAATTTTCTGACTTCAGTGATGGTTACGTTAGGTTGGGTTAGGTATTGTGAGGGAAGCACGTTTTGTGGATATTTAAGCAATGTCGAATTTTCTGTTTTCGGTGATGGTTAGGTTAGGTTGGGTTAGGTATTGTGAGGGAAGCACGTTTTGTGGATATTTTCGCAACGTCAAATTCTTTGATTTCGGTGATGGTTGGGTTCAGATGGGTGAGGTTTGGTAGGATAAGAACTTTTTGTGGATATTGTGGCAATGTCGAATTCTCTGACTTCGGTGATGGTTAGGTTAGGTAAGGTTAGGTATTGTGAGGTAAGCACGTTTTGCGGATATTTTATCAATATCCAATTCTTTGATTTCGGTGACGGTTAGTTTCAGATGGGTGAGGTTTGGTAGGATAAGAACTTTTTGTGGATATTTTGGCAATGTCGAATTCTCTGACTTTGGTGATGGTTAGGTTAGTTTGGGTTAGGTATTGTGAGGTAAGCACGTTTTGTGGATATTTTCTTAATGTCAAATTCTTTGATTTCGGTGATAGTTCGGTTCAGATGGGTGAGGTTTGGTAGGATAAGAACTTTTTGTGGATATTTTGGAAATGTCGAATTCTCTGACTTCGGTGATGGTTAGGTTAGGTTAGGTTAGGTATTGTGAGGTAAGCACGTTTTGTGGATATTTTATCAATGTCCAATTCTTTGATTTCGGTGACGGTTAGGTTCAGATGGGTGAGGTTTGGTAGGATAAGAACTTTTTGTGGATATTTTGGCAATGTCGAATTCTCTGACTTCGGTGATGGTTAGGGTAGGTTGGGTTAGGTATTGTGAGGGAAACACGTTTTGTGAATATTTTCGAAACGTCAAATTCTTTGATTTCGGTGATGGTTAGGTTCAGATGGGTGAGGTTTGGTAGGATAAGCACTTTTTGTGGATATTTTGGCAATGTCGAATTCTCTGACTTCGGTGATGGTTAGGTTAGGTTGGGTTAGGTATTGTGAGGTAAGCACGTTTTGTGGATATTTTATCAATGTCAAATTCTTTGATTTCGGTGACGGTTAGGTTAAGATGGGTGAGGTTTGGTAGGATAAGAACTTTTTGTGGAAATTTAAGCAATGTCGAATTTTCTGACTTCAGTGATGGTTACGTTAGGTTGGGTTAGGTATTGTGAGGGAAGCACGTTTTGTGGATATTTAAGCAATGTCGAATTTTCTGTTTTCGGTGATGGTTAGGTTAGGTTGGGTTAGGTATTGTGAGGGAAGCACGTTTTGTGGATATTTTCGCAACGTCAAATTCTTTGATTTCGGTGATGGTTGGGTTCAGATGGGTGAGGTTTGGTAGGATAAGAACTTTTTGTGGATATTTTGGCAATGTCGAATTCTCTGACTTCGGTGATGGTTAGGTTAGGTTAGGTTAGGTATTGTGAGGTAAGCACGTTTTGTGGATATTTTATCAATATCCAATTCTTTGATTTCGGTGACGGTTAGGTTCAGATGGGTGAGGTTTGGTAGGATAAGAACTTTTTGTGGATATTTTGGCAATGTCGAATTCTCTGACTTCGGTGATGGTTAGGTTAGGTTGGGTTAGGTATTGTGAGGTAAGCACGTTTTGTGGATATTTTCTTAATGTCAAATTCTTTGATTTCGGTGATAGTTCGGTTCAGATGGGTGAGGTTTGGTAGGATAAGAACTTTTTGTGGATATTTTGGCAATGTCGAATTCTCTGACTTCGGTGATGGTAAGGTTAGGTTAGGTTAGGTATTGTGAGGTAAGCACGTTTTGTGGATATTTTATCAATGTCCAATTCTTTGATTTCGGTGACGGTTAGGTTCAGATGGGTGAGGTTTGGTAGGATAAGAACTTTTTGTGGATATTTTGGCAATGTCGAATTCTCTGACTTCGGTGATGGTTAGGTTAGGTTGGGTTAGGTATTGTGAGGTAAGCACGTTTTGTGGATATTTTATCAATGTCAAATTCTTTGATTTCGGTGACGGTTAGGTTAAGATGGGTGAGGTTTGGTAGGATAAGAACTTTTTGTGGAAATTTTGGCAATGTCGAATTTTCTGACTTCAGTGATGGTTACGTTAGGTTGGGTTAGGTATTGTGAGGGAAGCACGTATTGTGGATATTTAAGCAATGTCGAATTTTCTGTTTTCGGTGATGGTTAGGTTAGGTTGGGTTAGGTATTGTGAGGGAAGCACGTTTTGTGGATATTTTATCACTGTCTAATTCTTTGATTTCGGTGATGGTTGGGTTCAGATGGGTGAGGTTTGGTAGGATAAGAACTTTTTGTGGATATTTTGGCAATGTCGAATTCTCTGACTTCGGTGATGGTTAGATTAGGTTAGGTTAGGTATTGTGAGGTAAGCACGTTTTGTGGATATTTTATCAATGTCCAATTCTTTGATTTCGGTGACGGTTAGGTTCAGATGGGTGAGGTTTGGTAGGATAAGAACTTTTTGTGGATATTTTGGCAATGTCGAATTCTCTGACTTCGGTGATGGTTAGGGTAGGTTGGGTTAGGTATTGTGAGGGAAACACGTTTTGTGAATATTTTCGAAACGTCAAATTCTTTGATTTCGGTGATGGTTAGGTTCAGATGGGTGAGGTTTGGTAGGATAAGCACTTTTTGTGGATATTTTGGCAATGTCGAATTCTCTGACTTCGGTGATTGTTAGGTTAGGTTGGGTTAGGTATTGTGAGGTAAGCACGTTTTGTGGATATTTTATCAATGTCAAATTCTTTGATTTCGGTGACGGTTAGATTAAGATGGGTGAGGTTTGGTAGGATAAGAACTTTTTGTGGAAATTTTGGCAATGTCGAATTTTCTGACTTCAGTGATGGTTACGTTAGGTTGGGTTAGGTATTGTGAGGGAAGCACGTTTTGTGGATATTTAAGCAATGTCGAATTTTCTGTTTTCGGTGATGGTTAGGTTAGGTTGGGTTAGGTATTGTGAGGGAAGCACGTTTTGTGGATATTTTCTTAATGTCAAATTTTTTGATTTCGGTGATAGTTCGGTTCAGATGGGTGAGGTTTGGTAGGATAAGAACTTTTTGTGGATATTTTGGCAATGTCGAATTCTCTGACTTCGGTGATGGTTAGGTTAGGTTAGGTTAGGTATTGTGAGGTAAGCACGTTTTGTGGATATTTTATCAATGTCCAATTCTTTGATTTCGGTGACGGTTAGGTTCAGATGGGTGAGGTTTGGTAGGATAAGAACTTTTTGTGGATATTTTGGCAATGTCGAATTCTCTGACTTCGGTGATGGTTAGGTTAGGTTGGGTTAGGTATTGTGAGGTAAGCACGTTTTGTGGATATTTTATCAATGTCAAATTCTTTGATTTCGGTGACGGTTAGGTTCAGATGGGTGAGGTTTGGTAGGATAATAACTTTTTGTGGATATTTTGGCAATGTCGAATTCTCTGACTTCGGTGATGGTTAGGTTAGGTTGGGTTAGGTATTGTGAGGTAAGCACGTTTTGTGGATATTTTATCAATGTCAAATTCTTTGATTTCGGTGACGGTTAGGTTCAGATGGGTGAGGTTTGGTAGGATAAGAACTTTTTGTGGATATTTTGGCAATGTCGAATTCTCTGACTTCGGTGATGGTTAGGTTAGGTTGGGTTAGGTATTGTGAGGAAAGCACGTTTTGTGGATATTTTCTTAATGTCAAATTCTTTGATTTCGGTGATAGTTCGGTTCAGATGGGTGAGGTTTGGTAGGATAAGAACTTTTTGTGGATATTTTGGCAATGTCGAATTCTCTGACTTCGGTGATGGTTAGGTTAGGTTAGGTTAGGTATTGTGAGGTAAGCACGTTTTGTGGATATTTTATCAATGTCCAATTCTTTGATTTCGGTGACGGTTAGGTTCAGATGGGTGAGGTTTGGTAGGATAAGAACTTTTTGTGGATATTTTGGCAATGTCGAATTCTCTGACTTCGGTGATGGTTAGGTTAGGTTGGGTTAGGTATTGTGAGGTAAGCACGTTTTGTGGATATTTTATCAATGTCAAATTCTTTGATTTCGGTGACGGTTAGGTTAAGATGGGTGAGGTTTGGTAGGATAAGAACTTTTTGTGGAAATTTTGGCAATGTCGAATTTTCTGACTTCAGTGATGGTTACGTTAGGTTGGGTTAGGTATTGTGAGGGAAGCACGTATTGTGGATATTTAAGCAATGTCGAATTTTCTGTTTTCGGTGATGGTTAGGTTAGGTTGGGTTAGGTATTGTGAGGGAAGCACGTTTTGTGGATATTTTCGCAACGTCAAATTCTTTGATTTCGGTGATGGTTGGGTTCAGATGGGTGAGGTTTGGTAGGATAAGAACTTTTTGTGGATATTTTGGCAATGTCGAATTCTCTGACTTCGGTGATGGTTAGGTTAGGTTAGGTTAGGTATTGTGAGGTAAGCACGTTTTGTGGATATTTTATCAATGTCCAATTCTTTGATTTCGGTGACGGTTAGGTTCAGATGGGTGAGGTTTGGTAGGATAAGAACTTTTTGTGGATATTTTGGCAATGTCGAATTCTCTGACTTCGGTGATGGTTAGGGTAGGTTGGGTTAGGTATTGTGAGGGAAACACGTTTTGTGAATATTTTCGAAACGTCAAATTCTTTGATTTCGGTGATGGTTAGGTTCAGATGGGTGAGGTTTGGTAGGATAAGCACTTTTTGTGGATATTTTGGCAATGTCGAATTCTCTGACTTCGGTGATGGTTAGGTTAGGTTGGGTTAGGTATTGTGAGGTAAGCACGTTTTGTGGATATTTTATCAATGTCAAATTCTTTGATTTCGGTGACGGTTAGGTTAAGATGGGTGAGGTTTGGTAGGATAAGAACTTTTTGTGGAAATTTTGGCAATGTCGAATTTTCTGACTTCAGTGATGGTTACGTTAGGTTGGGTTAGGTATTGTGAGGGAAGCACGTTTTGTGGATATTTAAGCAATGTCGAATTTTCTGTTTTCGGTGATGGTTAGGTTAGGTTGGGTTAGGTATTGTGAGGGAAGCACGTTTTGTGGATATTTTCTTAATGTCAAATTTTTTGATTTCGGTGATAGTTCGGTTCAGATGGGTGAGGTTTGGTAGGATAAGAACTTTTTGTGGATATTTTGGCAATGTCGAATTCTCTGACTTCGGTGATGGTTAGGTTAGGTTAGGTTAGGTATTGTGAGGTAAGCACGTTTTGTGGATATTTTATCAATGTCCAATTCTTTGATTTCGGTGACGGTTAGGTTCAGATGGGTGAGGTTTGGTAGGATAAGAACTTTTTGTGGATATTTTGGCAATGTCGAATTCTCTGACTTCGGTGATGGTTAGGTTAGGTTGGGTTAGGTATTGTGAGGTAAGCACGTTTTGTGGATATTTTATCAATGTCAAATTCTTTGATTTCGGTGACGGTTAGGTTAAGATGGGTGAGGTTTGGTAGGATAAGAACTTTTTGTGGAAATTTTGGCAATGTCGAATTTTCTGACTTCAGTGATGGTTACGTTAGGTTGGGTGAGGTATTGTGAGGGAAGCACGTATTGTGGATATTTAAGCAATGTCGAATTTTTTGTTTTCGGTGATGGTTAGGTTAGGTTGGGTTAGGTATTGTGAGGGAAGCACGTTTTGTGGATATTTTCGCAACGTCAAATTCTTTGATTTCGGTGATGGTTGGGTTCAGATGGGTGAGGTTTGGTAGGATAAGAACTTTTTGTGGATATTTTGGCAATGTCGAATTCTCTGACTTCGGTGATGGTTAGGTTAGGTTAGGTTAGGTATTGTGAGGTAAGCACGTTTTGTGGATATTTTATCAATGTCCAATTCTTTGATTTCGGTGACGGTTAGGTTCAGATGGGTGAGGTTTGGTAGGATAAGAACTTTTTGTGGATATTTTGGCAATGTCGAATTCTCTGACTTCGGTGATGGTTAGGTTAGGTTGGGTTAGGTATTGTGAGGTAAGCACGTTTTGTGGATATTTTCTTAATGTCAAATTCTTTGATTTCGGTGATAGTTCGGTTCAGATGGGTGAGGTTTGGTAGGATAAGAACTTTTTGTGGATATTTTGGCAATGTCGAATTCTCTGACTTCGGTGATGGTTAGGTAAGGTTGCGTTAGGTATTGTGAGGTAAGCACGTTTTGTGGATATTAAAGCAATGTCGAATATTTTGTTTTCGGTGATGGTTAGGTTAGGTTGGGTTAGGTATTGTGAGGGAAGCACGTTTTGTGGATATTTTCGCAACGTCAAATTCTTTGATTTCGGTGATGGTTGGGTTCAGATGGGTGAGGTTTGGTAGGATAAGAACTTTTTGTGGATATTTTGGCAATGTCGAATTCTCTGACTTCGGTGATGGTAAGGTTAGGTTAGGTTAGGTATTGTGAAGTAAACACGTTTTGTGGATATTTTATCAATGTCAAATTCTTTGATTTCGGTGATGGTTAGGTTCAGATGGGTGAGGTTTGGTAGGCTAAGCACTTTTTGTGGATATTTTAGCAATGTCGAATTTTCTGACTTCGGTGATAGTTAGGTTAGGTTGGTTTAGGTATTGTGAGGGAAGCACGTTTTGTGGATATTTTCGAAACGTCAAATTCTTTGATTTCGGTGATGGTTAGGTTCAGATGGGTGAGGTTTGGTAGGATAAGAACTTTTTGTGGATATTTTGGCAATGTCGAATTCTCTGACTTCGGTGATGGTTAGGTTAGGTTGGGTTAGGTATTGTGAGGTAAGCACGTTTTGTGGATATTTTCTTAATGTCAAATTCTTTGATTTCGGTGATAGTTCGGTTCAGATGGGTGAGGTTTGGTAGGATAAGAACTTTTTGTGGATATTTTGGCAATGTCGAATTCTCTGACTTCGGTGATAGTTAGGTTAGGTTGGGTTAGGTATTGTGAGGGAAGCACGTTTTGTGGATATTTTCGCAACGTCAAATTCTTTGATTTCGGTGATGGTTAGGTTCAGATGGGTGAGGTTTGGTAGGATAAGAACTTTTTGTGGATATTTTGGCAATGTCGAATTCTCTGACTTCGGTGATGGTTAGGTTAGGTGAGGTTAGGTATTGTGAGGTAAGCACGTTTTGTGGATATTTTATCAATGTCCAATTCTTTGATTTCGGTGACGGTTAGGTTCAGATGGGTGAGGTTTGGTAGGATAAGAACTTTTTGTGGATATTTTGGCAATGTCGAATTCTCTGACTTCGGTGATGGTTAGGTTAGCTTGGGTTAGGTATTGTGAGGTAAGCACGTTTTGTGGATATTTTCTTAATGTCAAATTCTTTGATTTCGGTGATAGTTCGGTTCAGATGGGTGAGGTTTGGTAGGATAAGAACTTTTTGTGGATATTTTGGCAATGTCGAATTCTCTGACTTCGGTGATGGTTAGGTTAGGTTAGGTTAGGTATTGTGAGGTAAGCACGTTTTGTGGATATTTTATCAACGTCCAATTCTTTGATTTCGGTGACGGTTAGGTTCAGATGGGTGAGGTTTGGTAGGATAAGAACTTTTTGTGGATATTTTGGCAATGTCGAATTCTCTGACTTCGGTGATGGTTAGGTTAGGTTGGGTTAGGTATTGTGAGGTAAGCACGTTTTGTAGATATTTTATCAATGTCAAATTCTTTGATTTCGGTGACGGTTAGGTTAAGATGGGTGAGGTTTGGTAGGATTAGAACTTTTTGTGGAAATTTTGGCAATGTCGAATTTTCTGACTTCAGTGATGGTTACGTTAGGTTGGGTTAGGTATTGTGAGGGAAGCACGTTTTGTGGATATTTAAGCAACGTCAAATTCTTTGATTTCGGTGATGGTTGGGTTCAGATGGGTGAGGTTTGGTAGGATAAGAACTTTTTGTGGATATTTTGGCAATGTCGAATTCTCTGACTTCGGTGATGGTTAGGTTAGGTTAGGTTAGGTATTGTGAGGTAAGCACGTTTTGTGGATATTTTATCAATGTCCAATTCTTTGATTTCGGTGACGGTTAGGTTCAGATGGGTGAGGTTTGGTAGGATAAGAACTTTTTGTGGATATTTTGGCAATGTCGAATTCTCTGACTTCGGTGATGGTTAGGTTAGGTTAGGTTAGGTATTGTGAGGTAAGCACGTTTTGTGGATATTTTATCAATGTCCAATTCTTTGATTTCGGTGACGGTAAGGTTCAGATGGGTGAGGTTTGGTAGGATAAGAACTTTTTGTGGATATTTTGGCAATGTCGAATTCTCTGACTTCGGTGATGGTTAGGTTAGGTTGGGTTAGGTATTGTGAGGTAAGCACGTTTTGTGGATATTTTATCAATGTCAAATTCTTTGATTTCGGTGACGGTTAGGTTAAGATGGGTGAGGTTTGGTAGGATAAGAACTTTTTGTGGAAATTTTGGCAATGTCGAATTTTCTGACTTCAGTGATGGTTACGTTAGGTTGGGTTAGGTATTGTGAGGGAAGCACGTTTTGTGGATATTTAAGCAATGTCGAATTTTCTGTTTTCGGTGATGGTTAGGTTAGGTTGGGTTAGGTATTGTGAGGGAAGCACGTTTTGTGGATATTTTCGCAACGTCAAATTCTTTGATTTCGGTGATGGTTGGGTTCAGATGGGTGAGGTTTGGTAGGATAAGAACTTTTGGTGGATATTTTGGCAATGTCGAATTCTCTGACTTCGGTGATGGTTAGGTTAGGTTAGGTTAGGTATTGTGAGGTAAGCACGTTTTGTGGATATTTTATCAATGTCCAATTCTTTGATTTCGGTGACGGTTAGGTTCAGATGGGTGAGGTTTGGTAGGATAAGAACTTTTTGTGGATATTTTGGCAATGTCGAATTCTCTGACTTCGGTGATGGTTAGGTTAGGTTGGGTTGGTATTGTGAGGTAAGCACGTTTTGTGGATATTTTCTTAATGTCAAATTCTTTGATTTCGGTGAAAGTTCGGTTCAGATGGGTGAGGTTTGGTAGGATAAGAACCTTTCAGTGGATATTTTGGCAATGTCGAATTCTCTGACTTCGGTGATGGTTAGGTTAGGTTGGGTTAGGTATTGTGAGGTAAGCACGTTTTGTGGATATTTTATCAATGTCAAATTCTTTGATTTCGGTGACGGTTAGGTTAAGATGGGTGAGGTTTGGTAGGATAAGAACTTTTTGTGGAAATTTTGGCAATGTCGAATTTTCTGACTTCAGTGATGGTTACGTTAGGTTGGGTTAGGTATTGTGAGGGAAGCACGTTTTGTGGATATTTAAGCAATGTCGAATTTTCTGTTTTCGGTGATGGTTAGGTTAGGTTGGGTTAGGTATTGTGAGGGAAGCACGTTTTGTGGATATTTTCGCAACGTCAAATTCTTTGATTTCGGTGATGGTTGGGTTCAGATGGGTGAGGTTTGGTAGGATAAGAACTTTTGGTGGATATTTTGGCAATGTCGAATTCTCTGACTTCGGTGATGGTTAGGTTAGGTTAGGTTAGGTATTGTGAGGTAAGCACGTTTTGTGGATATTTTATCAATGTCCAATTCTTTGATTTCGGTGACGGTTAGGTTCAGATGGGTGAGGTTTGGTAGGATAAGAACTTTTTGTGGATATTTTGGCAATGTCGAATTCTCTGACTTCGGTGATGGTTAGGTTAGGTTGGGTCAGGTATTGTGAGGTAAGCACGTTTTGTGGATATTTTCTTAATGTCAAATTCTTTGATTTCGGTGATAGTTCGGTTCAGATGGGTGAGGTTTGGTAGGATAAGAACTTTTTGTGGATATTTTGGCAATGTCGAATTCTCTGACTTCGGTGATGGTAAGGTAAGGTTGGGTTAGGTATTGTGAGGTAAGCACGTTTTGTGGATATTTTCTAAATGTCAAATTCTTTGATTTCGGTGACGGTTAGGTTCAGATGGGTGAGGTTTGGTAGGATAAGAACTTTTTGTGGATATTTTGGCAATGTCGAATTCTCTGACTTCGGTGACGGTTAGGTTAGGTTGGGTTAGGTATTGTGAGGTAAGCACGTTTTGTGGATATTTTATCAATGTCAAATTCTTTGATTTCGGTGACGGTTAGGTTAAGATGGGTGAGGTTTGGTAGGATTAGAACTTTTTGTGGAAATTTTGGCAATGTCGAATTTTCTGACTTCAGTGATGGTTACGTTAGGTTGGGTTAGGTATTGTGAGGGAAGCACGTTTTGTGGATATTTAAGCAACGTCAAATTCTTTGATTTCGGTGATGGTTGGGTTCAGATGGGTGAGGTTTGGTAGGATAAGAACTTTTTGTGGATATTTTGGCAATGTCGAATTCTCTGACTTCGGTGATGGTTAGGTTAGGTTAGGTTAGGTATTGTGAGGTAAGCACGTTTTGTGGATATTTTATCAATGTCCAATTCTTTGATTTCGGTGACGGTTAGGTTCAGATGGGTGAGGTTTGGTAGGATAAGAACTTTTTGTGGATATTTTGGCAATGTCGAATTCTCTGACTTCGGTGATGGTTAGGTTAGGTTAGGTTAGGTATTGTGAGGTAAGCACGTTTTGTGGATATTTTATCAATGTCCAATTCTTTGATTTCGGTGACGGTAAGGTTCAGATGGGTGAGGTTTGGTAGGATAAGAACTTTTTGTGGATATTTTGGCAATTTCGAATTCTCTGACTTCGGTGATGGTTAGGTTAGGTTGGGTTAGGTATTGTGAGGTAAGCACGTTTTGTGGATATTTTCTTAATGTCAAATTCTTTGATTTCGGTGATAGTTCGGTTCAGATGGGTGAGGTTTGGTAGGATAAGAACTTTTTGTGGATATTTTGGCAATGTCGAATTCTCTGACTTCGGTGATGGTAAGGTAAGGTTGGGTTAGGTATTGTGAGGTAAGCACGTTTTGTGGATATTTTCTTAATGTCAAATTCTTTGATTTCGGTGACGGTTAGGTTCAGATGGGTGAGGTTTGGTAGGATAAGAACTTTTTGTGGATATTTTGGCAATGTCGAATTCTCTGACTTCGGTGATGGTTAGGTTAGGTTGGGTTAGGTATTGTGAGGTAAGCACGTTTTGTGGATATTTTATCAATGTCAAATTCTTTGATTTCGGTGACGGTTAGGTTAAGATGGGTGAGGTTTGGTAGGATTAGAACTTTTTGTGGAAATTTTGGCAATGTCGAATTTTCTGACTTCAGTGATGGTTACGTTAGGTTGGGTTAGGTATTGTGAGGGAAGCACGTTTTGTGGATATTTAAGCAACGTCAAATTCTTTGATTTCGGTGATGGTTGGGTTCAGATGGGTGAGGTTTGGTAGGATAAGAACTTTTTGTGGATATTTTGGCAATGTCGAATTCTCTGACTTCGGTGATGGTTAGGTTAGGTTAGGTTAGGTATTGTGAGGTAAGCACGTTTTGTGGATATTTTATCAATGTCCAATTCTTTGATTTCGGTGACGGTTAGGTTCAGATGGGTGAGGTTTGGTAGGATAAGAACTTTTTGTGGATATTTTGGCAATGTCGAATTCTCTGACTTCGGTGATGGTTAGGTTAGGTTAGGTTAGGTATTGTGAGGTAAGCACGTTTTGTGGATATTTTATCAATGTCCAATTCTTTGATTTCGGTGACGGTAAGGTTCAGATGGGTGAGGTTTGGTAGGATAAGAACTTTTTGTGGATATTTTGGCAATGTCGAATTCTCTGACTTCGGTGATGGTTAGGTTAGGTTGGGTTAGGTATTGTGAGGTAAGCACGTTTTGTGGATATTTTATCAATGTCAAATTCTTTGATTTCGGTGACGGTTAGGTTAAGATGGGTGAGGTTTGGTAGGATAAGAACTTTTTGTGGAAATTTTGGCAATGTCGAATTTTCTGACTTCAGTGATGGTTACGTTAGGTTGGGTTAGGTATTGTGAGGGAAGCACGTTTTGTGGATATTTAAGCAATGTCGAATTTTCTGTTTTCGGTGATGGTTAGGTTAGGTTGGGTTAGGTATTGTGAGGGAAGCACGTTTTGTGGATATTTTCGCAACGTCAAATTCTTTGATTTCGGTGATGGTTGGGTTCAGATGGGTGAGGTTTGGTAGGATAAGAACTTTTGGTGGATATTTTGGCAATGTCGAATTCTCTGACTTCGGTGATGGTTAGGTTAGGTTAGGTTAGGTATTGTGAGGTAAGCACGTTTTGTGGATATTTTATCAATGTCCAATTCTTTGATTTCGGTGACGGTTAGGTTCAGATGGGTGAGGTTTGGTAGGATAAGAACTTTTTGTGGATATTTTGGCAATGTCGAATTCTCTGACTTCGGTGATGGTTAGGTTAGGTTGGGTTAGGTATTGTGAGGTAAGCACGTTTTGTGGATATTTTCTTAATGTCAAATTCTTTGATTTCGGTGATAGTTCGGTTCAGATGGGTGAGGTTTGGTAGGATAAGAACTTTTTGTGGATATTTTGGCAATGTCGAATTCTCTGACTTCGGTGATGGTAAGGTAAGGTTGGGTTAGGTATTGTGAGGTAAGCACGTTTTGTGGATATTTTCTTAATGTCAAATTCTTTGATTTCGGTGACGGTTAGGTTCAGATGGGTGAGGTTTGGTAGGATAAGAACTTTTTGTGGATATTTTGGCAATGTCGAATTCTCTGACTTCGGTGATGGTTAGGTTAGGTTGGGTTAGGTATTGTGAGGTAAGCACGTTTTGTGGATATTTTATCAATGTCAAATTCTTTGATTTCGGTGACGGTTAGGTTAAGATGGGTGAGGTTTGGTAGGATTAGAACTTTTTGTGGAAATTTTGGCAATGTCGAATTTTCTGACTTCAGTGATGGTTACGTTAGGTTGGGTTAGGTATTGTGAGGGAAGCACGTTTTGTGGATATTTAAGCAACGTCAAATTCTTTGATTTCGGTGATGGTTGGGTTCAGATGGGTGAGGTTTGGTAGGATAAGAACTTTTTGTGGATATTTTGGCAATGTCGAATTCTCTGACTTCGGTGATGGTTAGGTTAGGTTAGGTTAGGTATTGTGAGGTAAGCACGTTTTGTGGATATTTTATCAATGTCCAATTCTTTGATTTCGGTGACGGTTAGGTTCAGATGGGTGAGGTTTGGTAGGATAAGAACTTTTTGTGGATATTTTGGCAATGTCGAATTCTCTGACTTCGGTGATGGTTAGGTTAGGTTAGGTTAGGTATTGTGAGGTAAGCACGTTTTGTGGATATTTTATCAATGTCCAATTCTTTGATTTCGGTGACGGTAAGGTTCAGATGGGTGAGGTTTGGTAGGATAAGAACTTTTTGTGGATATTTTGGCAATGTCGAATTCTCTGACTTCGGTGATGGTTAGGTTAGGTTGGGTTAGGTATTGTGAGGTAAGCACGTTTTGTGGATATTTTATCAATGTCAAATTCTTTGATTTCGGTGACGGTTAGGTTAAGATGGGTGAGGTTTGGTAGGATAAGAACTTTTTGTGGAAAGTTTGGCAATGTCGAATTTTCTGACTTCAGTGATGGTTACGTTAGGTTGGGTTAGGTATTGTGAGGGAAGCACGTTTTGTGGATATTTAAGCAATGTCGAATTTTCTGTTTTCGGTGATGGTTAGGTTAGGTTGGGTTAGGTATTGTGAGGGAAGCACGTTTTGTGGATATTTTCGCAACGTCAAATTCTTTGATTTCGGTGATGGTTGGGTTCAGATGGGTGAGGTTTGGTAGGATAAGAACTTTTGGTGGATATTTTGGCAATGTCGAATTCTCTGACTTCGGTGATGGTTAGGTTAGGTTAGGTTAGGTATTGTGAGGTAAGCACGTTTTGTGGATATTTTATCAATGTCCAATTCTTTGATTTCGGTGACGGTTAGGTTCAGATGGGTGAGGTTTGGTAGGATAAGAACTTTTTGTGGATATTTTGGCAATGTCGAATTCTCTGACTTCGGTGATGGTTAGGTTAGGTTGGGTTAGGTATTGTGAGGTAAGCACGTTTTGTGGATATTTTCTTAATGTCAAATTCTTTGATTTCGGTGATAGTTCGGTTCAGATGGGTGAGGTTTGGTAGGATAAGAACTTTTTGTGGATATTTTGGCAATGTCGAATTCTCTGACTTCGGTGATGGTTAGGTTAGGTTGGGTTAGGTATTGTGAGGTAAGCACGTTTTGTGGATATTTTATCAATGTCAAATTCTTTGATTTCGGTGACGGTTAGGTTAAGATGGGTGAGGTTTGGTAGGATAAGAACTTTTTGTGGAAATTTTGGCAATGTCGAATTTTCTGACTTCAGTGATGGTTACGTTAGGTTGGGTTAGGTATTGTGAGGGAAGCACGTTTTGTGGATATTTAAGCAATGTCGAATTTTCTGTTTTCGGTGATGGTTAGGTTAGGTTGGGTTAGGTATTGTGAGGGAAGCACGTTTTGTGGATATTTTCGCAACGTCAAATTCTTTGATTTCGGTGATGGTTGGGTTCAGATGGGTGAGGTTTGGTAGGATAAGAACTTTTGGTGGATATTTTGGCAATATCGAATTCTCTGACTTCGGTGATGGTAAGGTAAGGTTGGGTTAGGTATTGTGAGGTAAGCACGTTTTGTGGATATTTTCTTAATGTCAAATTCTTTGATTTCGGTGATAGTTCGGTTCAGATGGGTGAGGTTTGGTAGGATAAGAACTTTTTGTGGATATTTTGGCAATGTCAAATTCTCTGACTTCGGTGATGGTTAGGTTAGGTTAGGTTAGGTATTGTGAGGTAAGCACGTTTTGTGGATATTTTATCAATGTCCAATTCTTTGATTTCGGTGACGGTTAGGTTCAGATGGGTGAGGTTTGGTAGGATAAGAACTTTTTGTGGATATTTTGGCAATGTCGAATTCTCTGACTTCGGTGATGGTAAGGTAAGGTTGGGTTAGGTATTGTGAGGTAAGCACGTTTTGTGGATATTTTCTTAATGTCAAATTCTTTGATTTCGGTGATAGTTCGGTTCAGATGGGTGAGGTTTGGTAGGATAAGAACTTTTTGTGGATATTTTGGCAATGTCAAATTCTCTGACTTCGGTGATGGTTAGGTTAGGTTAGGTTAGGTATTGTGAGGTAAGCACGTTTTGTGGATATTTTATCAATGTCCAATTCTTTGATTTCGGTGACGGTTAGGTTCAGATGGGTGAGGTTTGGTAGGATAAGAACTTTTTGTGGATATTTTGGCAATGTCGAATTCTCTGACTTCGGTGATGGTTAGGTTAGGTTGGGTTAGGTATTGTGAGGTAAGCACGTTTTGTGGATATTTTGTTAATGTCAAATTCTTTGATTTCGGTGATAGTTCGGTTCAGATGGGTGAGGTTTGGTAGGATAAGAACTTTTTGTGGATATTTTGGCAATGTCGAATTCTCTGACTTCGGTGATGGTTAGGTTAGGTTAGGTTAGGTATTGTGAGGTAAGCACGTTTTGTTGATATTTTATCACGTCCAATTCTTTGATTTCGGTGACAATTAGGTTCAGATGGGTGAGGTTTGGTAGGATAAGAACTTTTTGTGGATATTTTGGCAATGTCGAATTCTCTGACTTCGGTGATGGTTAGGTTAGGTTGGGTTAGGTATGGTGAGGTAAGCACGTTTTGTGGATATTTTATCAATGTCAAATTCTTTGATTTCGGTGACGGTTAGGTTAAGATGGGTGAGGTTTGGTAGGATTAGAACTTTTTGTGGAAATTTTGGCAATGTCGAATTTTCTGACTTCAGTGATGGCTACGTTAGGTTGGGTTAGGTATTGTGAGGGAAGCACGTTTTGTGGATATTTAAGCAACGTCAAATTCTTTGATTTCGGTGATGGTTGGGTTCAGATGGGTGGGGTTTGGTAGGATAAGAACTTTTTGTGGATATTTTGGCAATGTCGAATTCTCTGACTTCGGTGATGGTTAGGTTAGGTTGGGTTAGGTATTGTGAGGTAAGCACGTTTTGTGGATATTTTCTTAATGTCAAATTCTTTGATTTCGGTGATAGTTCGGTTCAGATGGGTGAGGTTTGTTAGGATAAGAACTTTTTGTGGATATTTTGGCAATGTCGAATTCTCTGACTTCGGTGATGGTAAGGTAAGGTTGGGTTAGGTATTGTGAAGTAAACACGTTTTGTGGATATTTTATCAATGTCCAATTCTTTGATTTCGGTGATGGTTAGGTTCAGATGGGTGAGGTTTGGTAGGATAAGCACTTTTTGTGGATGTTCCGACTGTTGTAATGACGTGTGGCAAACAGTCTTATTAACTGATTGTCGATTGGCATTATTGACGAGTTGGCATTAGTGTCGGCCCAAGCGGAAATACGCGACGGTCGACAGAGTCATCGAGTAGACGGCGTACGGACAGCTTGTGTTCCGTACGCTCCGCTGGCCCACCACGTGCAAATTTTACATTTCAATAAACTACATCAAACCATTATCGAAGTCTTTTCCATGATGGTCACTTCGAACCGGACACCAGTAACCTAGGCCACAACACCAAACGGACAAACCAATAGGAAAAAACGTGGTCGAGAAAAAATGGATGTCAATTAAGAAATCGGTATCGTTCCTTTGTTACTATCCATACCTTTCCAATACTAATAACATGTTTGCTTCTATTTCAGCAATATATTGATTGATGTACAGAGGTACATGACCGCGTGATTGACGCAGAAAATATATAAATAAAAACATAACCTACAAAGACGCATGGGACACAGAGGTAATCCAAAATTATCGGAACGATCACATAAACATCGTAAAGGATATTCAAGTAAGTGAATGTATTCAATCTCAGGCAATCTGTTCAAAAGGCAATCATGTGGGTAGGTCAGTTTTTAAAATATGTTTTAAAGTATAACAATTAATTAACGCGATTGTATAAAATAATATCGCGCTACGAAGGAATGTTTCATCGGTCGCATCGAATTTCGTATTAAAAGTGTAAAATCAGATGTAGTGTAAAATTAGCAAAGCACGTGGAGAATTATACTTGTAGCCCCAAAGTGGATTAAATCAAGTACATACCGGTATATTCATATCGGTAGATCTTTGTTTCTTAATGTGTGTAGAAACACCCTCCCCCCCCCCCCTTCCACGATAAATGTGGAATTATACTTGTAGCCCCAAAGTGGCTTAAACCAAGTACATACCGGTATATTCATAGCGGTAGATCTTTGTTTCTTAATGTGTGTAGAAACACCCTCCCCCCCCCCCCTTCCACGATAAATGTGGAATTATACTTGTAGCCCCAAAGTGGCTTAAACCAAGTACATACCGGTATATTCATATCGGTAGATCTTTGTTTCTTAATGTGTGTAGAAACACCCTCCCCCCCCCCCCCTTCCACGATAAATGTGGAATTACACTTGTAGCCCCAAAGTGGATTAAATCAAGTACATACCGGCATATTCATACATCGGTAGATCTCTTTGTTTCATAATGTGTGATGAAACAGTGGTGATTTAAAATAAATCACAAGACTTGTAGCCCCAAAGTGGTTTAAATCAAGCACCCACCAATTTAGGGTTGTAATTTCTTCCAAAATATGTTGGATAGATTCTGGTGATAATAGTTAAAGTAGAATATTAAGATTCACGGTTAATCATTGAATATTATTACCTTATCTCTACGAATAGTTCAATTGACAGCTATAGTAGAGAACAACTGTATTTATGAGACGAAATAGTGCAACTTTCTGAAACAAATGTCAAGTGCTGAAAACGAGGAAATAGAAGCTTCGACTTCCAAGTCGCATAAAGGTCGAAATCCAACTAGGGACGTAGAACCTATTAGAGACAGGTCAAGCTCTAGAATACATCAGACTCGAAGTCAGACTCAATCGATAGAAATATTAGCGAAGGAAAATAAAGTAGAAGTCATAATGACGTCAATAGAATTAAGGTATTCAGGCGCGGTACAAAGACTAAAAGGAAAAATAGATAAATCCTCCGAATTAGATGAAGGACAGTATCAAACCATTAAAGAAGCATACGATTATGTCCGAAAACTCCATTACGAGTATTTAGATAACCTTACAGACATACCGAAAGCGGCCAAAATAGACGAAGAGTACGATGCAATTACAATAACAGTTAAAAATCTTAAAGCAGCATTAGATTGCCAATCCTTTCAAGATAGTAAACTAAAGGTAGAGCAAGCAACAATTAAATTTGCTAGAGATAAGTTACCGACGTTAACCATTCCCACATTTCAGGGAGATCCATCTGAATGGCAATCGTTTCAACAAGCTTTTACGAATATAATAGGAAACAAAACGGAATATTCGAATGTCACGAAATTGCAATATTTGCATCAATCCTTAATCGGTCCCGCTTTGGCAGCTGTATCAGGTTTAGATATTAGCTCAGACAATTACGAAATAGCTTGGAGTATTTTAGACAAGCAATATAATTTACCAAGACTTAATCTCAAAACTAGGATTAATTCACTTTGTGACTTAAAATTAATCACAAGAGAATCACATATCGAATTGAGAAATCTATTGAATCAGGTAACAGTGTGTATTAAAAACATTGAATCGTTGGGTTACGCGAGAGAAATTTTAGATCCATGGGTAACATGTTTAGTTCTAAGGAAATTACCTTTTAATATAGTAAGAGACTGGGAAATATCGCTGGTTAGCAGAGAAATGCCACCATATGAAAGTTTAGAGACATTCTTGCAGAATAGATGTAATGTATTACAATCTACTGCATCTGTAACTACGGTGAAGGAATTCCCTCATAGTCGTCAAAGAATCATGAGAACTCATGTCGCGAACAAAAACCCATCAAGTAAGGTAAACGCATGCGCATTCTGTCGAAATAATCATTTCATAGGCAAATGTGATAAATTCAAAGCAAAATCCAGTATGGAAAGAAATGAATTCGTTAAATCTAATAACATGTGTTTTAAATGTTTAAATTCATCGCATAAGATAACAAATTGCAAGTCTAACTATAATTGCTTAAGGTGCAAACAAAACCATCACACTTTGTTGCATCAGGACGATACATTTAGTTCCAATAATACGGGAAGGAAGTCAATTAATGCTCATTCTACTCATTTCTCTCAAAGGGAGATAATTTTACCGACGGTACAAGTGGACATTATAACGTCCAATGGAACGGTCGTTAAGGGTCGCACATTATTAGATTCCGGCTCACAAGTCAACTATGTTACCACATCTTTCGCTAAGAAGAATAACTTCAAATTAGAGAAAATCTCTCAAAAAATTGTAGGTATCGCTAATCAAGAAAGTAGCATTCGTCACATCACCAAGGTGACCATAAGGTCTTCAACCACTAATTACTCAACCAAAGTGTTGTGTTTGGTATTACCAGAAATTACTGGCGAAATTCCAACTGTGAAACTGGATCAACAGTTAATTTCAATACCAGCGGGAATCAAGTTATCAGATCCCCTTTGGAATAAACCGACGCCAATCGATTTATTGCTCGGCGCCGAGATTTGCGTTCATGCTATGAAAGCAGGAACCATCCAGTTAGGAAAAGGTATGCCTATCTTAAAGGATACCGAATTCGGATGGACAATAGTTGGTCCATATCCCGAAGTAAATAATGCTCCAGGGAAGAGCCACATAGGCTTAAGTCAATTAGACAGTCACATTCAAAACTTTTGGATGATCGACCAGGTTCCTATGGTAAAACATCAATCTCTTGAGGAGAAAAGATGTGAGGAACATTTCCAAGCACACACATCACGAGATAAAAACGGTAGATTTTGTGTAGCTTTACCATATAAAAATTCCCCGGTAGTATTAGGAAGTTCATTGCACATTGCGGAGAAAAGACACAAAACTTTGGAAAGACGTTTTTTAGCCAATAATAATTTAAAAATGGAATACAATAAAGTTTTAGAAGAGTACATAAATTTAGGACATATGTCAGAGTGTGAACCTCCGGAGGCACATGAGGTTCATTGTTATTTACCTCATCACGTCGTGGTTAAGGAGTCTAGCCTTACCACTAAATATCGTGTAGTTTTTGATGCGTCCGCAAAGACAACGTCTAATATCTCACTAAATAATATTTTGATGGTGGGACCTAATGTCCAATCAGATTTGTTAAGTTTACTACTCAACTTTCGACTCCATAAATACGTGATTACTGCGGATATTAAGCAGATGTACCGACAGATTCAAATAGCAGAGGAAAATAAAAATGTACAACGAATCATTTGGCGAACAGATCCCCAGAGTAAATTCAAGCATTACAAGCTTAATACAGTAACATTCGGAACTGCTTCAGCCCCATTTTTAGCTACTAGATGTCTAAATCAGTTAGCAGAGGAGAATAGAAACAAATATCCCATCGCTAGTAAAGTGATCGAACGTGATTTTTATGTTGATGATTTGCTCACGGGAACTAATACTATTGAAGCTGGTAAATTATTAAAGGTTCAACTGGAAACCATATTATTATCAGCCGGTATGCCCTTAAGCAAATGGACATCGAACAACTCCTGTATAATCACGGATGTTAAAGCTGACGATTGTTCAGATTTTAACTTCTCTAACGAATCACACAAAACTTTAGGTTTATTTTGGAAACCGCGGGAAGACGTTTTTGTATTTAAGGTTCAAACCGAAGTCGAGACTGAAAATATAACAAAAAGAAACTTTTTATCAGTAATTAGTCAGATCTTCGACCCATTAGGACTATTATCTCCATTGTTAATTAATTATAAGATATTAATGCAATCTGTCTGGCAACAAACCATTGGTTGGGATGAATTCATTCCTCAGACAATCTTCAAAAAATGGAAAGATTGTCAATTATCCAATACAGTCATGAAACTTTATAA
Organism: Arctopsyche grandis; assembly: GCF_051622035.1. Classification (NCBI taxonomy): domain Eukaryota; kingdom Metazoa; phylum Arthropoda; class Insecta; order Trichoptera; family Hydropsychidae; genus Arctopsyche; species Arctopsyche grandis. The sequence goes on from NC_135362.1 coordinate 170,565, forward strand.
AATTCCTAGATTGATAATACTAAATAATGTCATTAATATACAGGCACACGGATTTTGTGACGCATCCGAGAAAGCTTATGGTGCTTGTATTTATGTAAAATGTACTGATCAATTGGGAAATTCCAAATGTCATCTTGTGTGTTCTCGTTCGAGAGTCGCTCCGCTCAGTTTTGTAACTATTCCGCGTTTAGAGCTGTGCTCCGCTATGTTATTATCAAAGTTAATGAAGTCAACAATAGACCAATTAACAATTCATATTAATGAAAAATATTATTGGACGGATTCAACCGTCGCATTGCATTGGATTAGAGGAGAGTCATGTAAATGGACCACCTTCGTTGCCAATCGAGTGGCCGAAATCCAATCAATATCTCAACCCATTGAGTGGTACCATGTCTCCTCTACAGACAATCCAGCAGATTTAATTTCTCGAGGGACTCAACCATCAGAATTAAATCATAATTCGTTATGGTGGGACGGCCCTAGTTGGTTGAAATTAGACGAATCACGATGGCCTCGAAGACCTCCTGAGATCACAATAGATCTTCCAGAGAGAAGGGTAGTCACTAACGCTACCCTTGTGAGGGAAAATAATTGGATAGATAAACATTCTCATCTTCCAAGACTCCTTCGAGTTTTATCATATGTTCGTCGGCCACTAAGGAATAAACAATTAAACGTTAAAGAAAATAACGAACCGTCCGCTTTAGAATTAAAAGATGCTTTAAATAATTTGATAAGGTTATCGCAAATGGAATCATTTCCATTGGAATATCGTTTGCTGAGCAAGGGACATCCAATTCCCAGTAGCAGTAAATTAGCTAAATTGTCCCCTCTATTCCACGAGAATTTAATTTGTGTTGGAAGTAGACTTCCTCTGGGAACAACTCTATCAACGTCACCCATTATCTTGTCAAATAAGCATAAACTTACACACATGATTGTCCGAGATGCGCACTTGAAATATATTCACTTGGGTACTCAAGCCTTACTGTCGTTATTGCGGCAGACCTATTGGCCATTGGCCGGACATAATACTGTCAAAGGAGTGGTGCGTTCATGTGTCATTTGTTTCAGAAATAAACCACTGTCACACAATAGATTAATGGGATTACTCCCGCTTGAACGTACCACTGCGAATTTTCCTTTCAGTCATGTGGGGATAGATTTCGCAGGACCTTTTCCTGTGAAGAGTGGTTGCAATAAGAATTCTAAGATAATTAAGGGTTACGTTTGTGTCTTTGTGTGTTTTTCCAGTAAGGCAGTTCACTTGGAACTTGTCGGAGACTTAACGAGTTCAAATTTCTTAAATTGTTTAAGAAGATTCGTAGCCAGACGTGGCAGGCCCAATACGATATATTCCGACAATGCTACTAATTTTGTCGGTGCAAGTCGTGAACTCGTTAATTTAGTAAAATTAATTTACGAACGTCCTCATGAGGAGAAGCTACTACGGTATGTAGCCTCCGAAGGGATTCGTTGGAAGTTTAACCCGCCAAGGGCGCCTCACATGGGAGGGCTGTGGGAAGCAGCGGTTAAATCCATGAAGATTCATTTAAACAAGGTGTTAAAGGCCACCACCTTAAATTTCGAATCATTTTGTACGGTATTGACTCAAATAGAAGCTTGCATGAATTCCCGTCCTCTTAGTCCCTTGTCTTCGGATCCACTAGACCTTTTACCCCTCACACCTGGACATTTCTTAATTGGCAGATCCTTACTCGCTCTTCCAATGGAGGTTAAATATAACACTAATGTCCATGCCAATCTGCTTCAGATACAATTGACCACAGCAGCATTTTGGAAACGTTGGTCGGCGGAATATTTACATTCTTTGCAGTTACGACACAAATGGAAGAAGGACTCGAGCAACAATCTGAGTGTGGGTCAAATGGTCCTGTTAAAGGAGGAACACATGCTGCCAACCCGATGGGTCTTGGGTCGAGTCACTAAATTGTATCCCGGACCAGATGGCAGAGTTCGAGTCGTCGACGTCTTTACTGCCAGCGGAGAGTTTCGTCGGTCCAGTCATCTAGTGGCGCCATTGCCGATTCTACCACAAGGACCACTTGACAGGAAGGAAGATCAGCAAGAGGGAGGAGAAACAGCAGCTTCAATTCCGTCAACTTCGGTAGCTTAGTTTAACCCGAAGACACTACCCCCAACTCATATTACTTATTAGATGTAATCATGAGTTTAAATCAGTCAATGTTAATAGTAGTACTCCGTAATTCACTTTAATTGTGTTGTGTGTATAATTTAAGCTATTTTCATTTTAACATTCGGCAGTGTATATCTCCGAATTTAATCTAATCATTTTGTCTTTATAATATAAGACTTGTCTCATGTCATCACTCGGAAGGATTATATCCGAGTTTAAAATAAACTGTTCAAATTTGACAGTTAAAATTAGATTCATGATTTGTTAATGTTAGTCTCCAAGCCACACTTAATGGAGCATCTTAAATTATTTCATGTCTACTTAATTATAACCTGCCGGGAGTCATCCGCAGGTCTTATGTTTCTTGTTATGAAAACATAAGTTAACTCTTACTGTTTATAGTATTTATGTGAATCATAGAATAAGTAAATATTATAATACTGAACATTTCGATGTAACGTAGAGACATCTATAATCATAGTTCGCCTTCATTTCCTGCTTGTAGGAATGAATGAATGACTTTCCAATTTACTTTTAATTTAGCAATGTTTGTGCTACTTGTTGATGAAATCAAGTTAACTTAGGAGCATTACACTCACTAATCAAGTTTAGTTGATCGGTAATAGCTGATCTGTCTTGACAACTGTAACAGTGTCAACATTGTATTGTCTAAGTTAACATCAAGATGAGGAATGCTTAAGTTTTAAACCATATACAGTCCACTCTCTCTTCTTTAAAGTAAACTTATCTTGTAATGCTTATTCACAGCTTCAAAGGAGATTTCAAAAATTTTAATGTAAAGAGAAACAACATTCACCAGAGGTATACCTATAAGTTGAAATATTACTGAACCAATAAATTGATTTTATCCTCACACTGGATGAGGCAAAGGTTTCATTATTCACCCTCTATTTAATTATTTTAAGAGCTATGATTTATTGTAAACGACTCGTCAGTAATGCTGTAACTCTGTAGAATAACTGTATTGTTCAACAGTTTTCCTATGTGGGACTATGTTCCGACTGTTGTAATGACGTGTGGCAAACAGTCTTATTAACTGATTGTCGATTGGCATTATTGACGAGTTGGCATTAGTGTCGGCCCAAGCGGAAATACGCGACGGTCGACAGAGTCATCGAGTAGACGGCGTACGGACAGCTTGTGTTCCGTACGCTCCGCTGGCCCACCACGTGCAAATTTTACATTTCAATAAACTACATCAAACCATTATCGAAGTCTTTTCCAGTGGATATTTTAGCAATGTCGAATTTTCTGATTTTGGTGATGGTTAGGTTAGGTTGGGTTAGGTATTGTGAGGGAAGCACGTTTTGTGGATATTTTCGCAACGTCAAATTCTTTGATTTCGGTGATGGTTAGGTTCAGATGGGTGAGGTTTGGTAGGATAAGAACTTTTTGTGGATATTTTGGCAATGTCGAATTTTCTGACTTCGGTGATGGTTAGGGTAGGTTGGGTTAGGTATTGTGAGGGAAGCACGTTTTGTGAATATTTTCGCAACGTCAAATTTTTTGATTTCGGTGATGGTTAGGTTCAGATGGGTGAGGTTTGGACGGATAAGAACTTTTTGTGGAAATTTTGGCAATGTCGAATTTTCTGACTTCAGTGATGGTTACGTTAGGTTGGGTTAGGTATTGTGAGGGAAGCACGTTTTGTGGATATTTTCGCAACGTCAAATTCTTTGATTTCGGTGATGGTTAGGTTCAGATGGGTGAGGTTTGGTAGGATAAGCACTTTTTGTGGATATTTTGGCAACGCGAATTCTCTGACTTCGGTGATGGTTAGGTTAGGTTGGGTTAGGTATTGTGAGGGAAGCACGTTTTGTAAATATTTTCGCAACGTCAAATTTTTTGATTTCGGTGATGGTTAGGTTCAGATGGGTGAGGTTTGGTAGGATAAGCACTTTTTGTGGATATTTTGGCAATGTCGAATTCTCTGACTTCGGTGATGGTTAGGTTAGGTTGGGTTAGGTATTGTGAAGTAAGCACGTTTTGTGGATATTTTATCAATGTCCAATTCTTTGATTTCAGTGATGGTTAGGTTCAGATGGGTGAGGTTTGGTAGGATAAGCACTTTTTGTGGTTTTTTTGGCAATGTCGAATTCTCTGACTTTGGTGATGGTTAGGTTAGGTTAGGTTAGGTATTGTGAAAGAAGCACGTTTTGTGGATATTTTTGCAATGTCAAATTCTTTGATTTCGGTGATGGTTAGGTTCAGATGAGTGTGGATTGGTAGGATAAGAACTTTTTGTGGATATTTTGGCAATGTCCAATTCTCTGACTTCGGTGATGGTTAGGTTAGGTTGGGTTAGGTATTGTGAGGTAAGCACGTTTTGTGGATATTTTATCAATGTCCAATTCTTTGATTTCGGTGATGGTTAGGTTCAGATGGGTGAGGTTTGGTAGGATAAGAACTTTTTGTGGATATTTTGGCAATGTCGAATTCTCTGACTTCGGTGATGGTAAGGTTAGGTTGGGTTAGGTATTGTGAGGAAAGCACGTTTTTTGGATATTTTATCAATGTCCAATTCTTTGATTTCGGTGATGGTTAGGTTCAGATGGGTGAGGTTTGGTAGAATAAGCACTTTTTGTGGATATTTTGGCAATGTCGAATTTTCTGACTTCGGTGATGGTTAGGTTAGGTTGGGTTAGGTATTGTGAGGTAAGCACGTTTTGTGAATATTTTATCAATGTCTATATCTTTGATTTCGGTGATGGTTAGGTTCAGATGAGTGTGGTTTGGTAGGATAAGAACTTTTTGTGGATATTTTGGCAATGTCTAATTCTCTGACTTCGGTGATGGTAAGGTTAGGTTGGGTTAGGGATTGTGAGGTAAGCACGTTTTGTGGATATTTTATCAATGTCCAATTTTTTGATTTCGGTGATGGTTAGGTTCAGATGGGTGAGGTTTGGTAGGATAAGAACTTTTTGTGGATATTTTGGCAATGTCGAATTCTCTGACTTCGGTGATGGTAAGGTAAGGTTGGGTTAGGTATTGTGAGGTAAGCACGTTTTGTGGATATTTTATTAATGTCCAATTCTTTGATTTCGGTGATGGTTAGGTTCAGATGGGTGTGGTTTGGTAGGATAAGATTTTTTTGTGGATATTTTGGCAATGTCGAATTCTCTGACTTCGGTGATGGTTAGGTTAGGTTAGGTTAGGTATTGTGAAGTAAACACGTTTTGTGGATATTTTATCAATGTCCAATTCTTTGATTTCGGTGATGGTTAGGTACAGATGGGTGAGGTTTGGTAGGATAAGCACTTTTTGTGGATATTTTAGCAATGTCGAATTTTCTGATTTCGGTGATGGTTAGGTTAGGTTGGGTTAGGTATTGTGAGGGAAGCACGTTTTGTGGATATTTTCGCAACGTCAAATTCTTTGATTTCGGTGATGGTTAGGTTCAGATGGGTGAGGTTTGGACGGATAAGAACTTTTTGTGGAAATTTTGGCAATGTCGAATTTTCTGACTTCAGTGATGGTTACGTTAGGTTGGGTTAGGTATTGTGAGGGAAGCACGTTTTGTGGATATTTTCGCAACTTCAAATTCTTTGATTTCGGTGATGGTTAGGTTCAGATGGGTGAGGTTTGGTAGGATAAGCACTTTTTGTGGATATTTTGGCAACGCGAATTCTCTGACTTCGGTGATGGTTAGGTTAGGTTGGGTTAGGTATTGTGAGGTAAGCTCGTTTTGTGGATATTTTTTCAATGTCCAATTCTTTGATTTCGGTGATGTTTAGGTTCAGATGGGTAAGGTTTGGTAGGATAAGCACTTTTTGTGGATATTTTGGCAATGTCGAATTTTCTGACTTTGGTGATGGTTAGGTTAGGTTAGGTTAGGTATTGTGAAAGAAGCACGTTTTGTGGATATTTTTGCAATGTCAAATTCTTTGATTTCGGTGATGGTTAGGTTCAGATGAGTGTGGATTGGTAGGATAAGAACTTTTTGTGGATATTTTGGCAATGTCGAATTCTCTGACTTCGGTGATGGTTAGGTTAGGTTGGGTTAGGTATTGTGAGGTAAGCACGTTTTGTGGATATTTTATCAATGTCCAATTCTTTGATTTCGGTGATGGTTAGGTTCAGATGGGTGTGGTTTGGTAGGATAAGATTTTTTTGTGGATATTTTGGCAATGTCGAATTCTCTGACTTCGGTGATGGTTAGGTTAGGTTAGGTTAGGTATTGTGAAGTAAACACGTTTTGTGGATATTTTATCAATGTCCAATTCTTTGATTTCGGTGATGGTTAGGTACAGATGGGTGAGGTTTGGTAGGATAAGCACTTTTTGTGGATATTTTAGCAATGTCGAATTTTCTGACTTCGGTGATGGTAAGGGTAGGTTGGGTTAGGTATTGTGAGGGAAGCACGTTTTGTGAATATTTTCGCAACGTCAAATTTTTTGATTTCGGTGATGGTTAGGTTCAGATGGGTGAGGTTTGGTAGGATAAGCACTTTTTGTGGATATTTTGGCAATGTCGAATTCTCTGACTTCGGTGATGGTTAGGTTAGGTTGGGTTAGGTATTGTGAAGTAAGCACGTTTTGTGGATATTTTATCAATGTCCAATTCTTTGATTTCAGTGATGGTTAGGTTCAGATGGGTGAGGTTTGGTAGGATAAGCACTTTTTGTGGATATTTTGGCAATGTCGAATTTTCTAACTTTGGTGATGGTTAGGTTAGGTTAGGTTAGGTATTGTGAAAGAAGCACGTTTTGTGGATATTTTTGCAATGTCAAATTCTTTGATTTCGGTGATGGTTAGGTTCAGATGAGTGTGGATTGGTAGGATAAGAACTTTTTGTGGATATTTTGGCAATGTCGAATTCTCTGACTTCGGTGATGGTTAGGTTAGGTTGGGTTAGGTATTGTGAGGTAAGCACGTTTTGTGGATATTTTATCAATGTCCAATTCTTTGATTTCGGTGATGGTTAGGTTCAGATGGGTGAGGTTTGGTAGGATAAGAACTTTTTGTGGATATTTTGGCAATGTCGAATTCTCTGACTTCGGTGATGGTAAGGTTAGGTTGGGTTAGGTATTGTGAGGAAAAAACGTTTTTTGGATATTTTATCAATGTCCAATTCTTTGATTTCGGTGATGGTTAGGTTCAGATGGGTGAGGTTTGGTAGAATAAGCACTTTTTGTGGATATTTTGGCAATGTCGAATTTTCTGACTTCGGTGATGGTTAGGTTAGGTTGGGTTAGGTATTGTGAGGTAAGCACGTTTTGTGAATATTTTATCAATGTCTATATCTTTGATTTCGGTGATAGTTAGGTTCAGATGAGTGTGGTTTGGTAGGATAAGAACTTTTTGTGGATATTTTGGCAATGTCTAATTCTCTGACTTCGGTGATGGTTAGGTTAGGTTGGGTTAGGTATTGTGAGGTAAGCACGTTTTGTGGATATTTTATCAATGTCCAATTTTTTGATTTCGGTGATGGTTAGGTTCAGATGGGTGAGGTTTGGTAGGATAAGAACTTTTTGTGGATATTTTGGCAATGTCGAATTCTCTGACTTCGGTGATAGTAAGGTAAGGTTGGGTTAGGTATTGTGAGGTAAGCACGTTTTGTGGATATTTTATCAATGTCCAATTCTTTGATTTCGGTGATGGTTAGGTTCAGATGGGTGTGGTTTGGTAGGATAAGATTTTTTTGTGGATATTTTGGCAATGTCGAATTCTCTGACTTCGGTGATGGTTAGGTTAGGTTAGGTTAGGTATTGTGAAGTAAACACGTTTTGTGGATATTTTATCAATGTCCAATTCTTTGATTTCGGTGATGGTTAGGTACAGATGGGTGAGGTTTGGTAGGATAAGCACTTTTTGTGGATATTTTAGCAATGTCGAATTTTCTGATTTCGGTGATGGTTAGGTTAGGTTGGGTTAGGTATTGTGAGGGAAGCACGTTTTGTGGATATTTTCGCAACGTCAAATTCTTTGATTTCGGTGATGGTTAGGTTCAGATGGGTGAGGTTTGGTAGGATAAGAACTTTTTGTGGATATTTTGGCAATGTCGAATTCTCTGACTTCGGTGATGGTTAGGTTAGGTTGTGTTAGGTATTGTGAGGTAAGCACGTTTTGCGGATATTTTATTAATGTCCAATTCTTTGATTTTGGTGATGGTTAGGTTCAGATGGGTGAGGTTTGGTAGGATAAGCACTTTTTGTGGATATTTTGGCAATGTCGAATTCTCTGACTTCGGTGATGGTTAGGTTAGGTTGGGTTAGGTATTGTAAGGAAAGCACGTTTTGTGGATATTTTGGCAATGTCCAGTTCTTTGATTTCGGTGATGGTTAGGTTTAGATGGGTGAGGTTTGGTAGGATAAGAACTTTTTGTGGATATATTGGCAATGTCGAATTCTCTGACTTCGGTGATGGTTAGGTTAGTTTGGGTTAGATATTAAGAGGTAAGCACGTTTTGTGGATATTTTCGCAATTTCCAATTCTTTGATTTCGGTGATGGTTAGGTTCAGATGGGTGAGGTTTGGTAGGATAAGCACTTTTTGTGGATATTTAAGCAATGTCGAATTTTCTGTTTTCGGTGATGGTTAGGTTAGGTTGGGTTAGGTATTGTGAGGGAAGCACATTTTGTGGATATTTTCGCAACGTCAAATTTTTTGATTTCGGTGATGGTTGGATTCAGATGGGTGAGGTTTGGTAGGATAAGAAATTTTTTAGGATATTTTGGCAATTTCGAATTCTCTGACTTCGGTGATGGTTAGGTTAGGTCAGGTTAGGTATTGTGAGGTAAGCACGTTTTGTGGATATTTTATCAATGTCCAATTCTTTGATTTCGGTGACGGTTAGGTTCAGATGGGTGAGGTTTGGACGGATAAGAACTTTTTGTGGATATTTTGGCAACGCGAATTCTCTGACTTCGGTGATGGTTAGGTTAGGTTGGGTTAGGTATTGTGAGGTAAGCTCGTTTTGTGGATATTTTTTCAATGTCCAATTCTTTGATTTCGGTGATGTTTAGGTTCAGATGGGTAAGGTTTGGTAGGATAAGAACTTTTTGTTGATATTTTGGCAATGTCGAATTTTCTGACTTCGGTGATGGTTAGGGTAGGTTGGGTTAGGTATTGTGAGGGAAGCACGTTTTGTGAATATTTTCGCAACGTCAAATTTTTTGATTTCGGTGATGGTTAGGTTCAGATGGGTGAGGTTTGGTAGGATAAGCACTTTTTGTGGATATTTTGGCAATGTCGAATTCTCTGACTTCGGTGATGGTTAGGTTAGGTTGGGTTAGGTATTGTGAAGTAAGCACGTTTTGTGGATATTTTATCAATGTCCAATTCTTTGATTTCAGTGATGGTTAGGTTCAGATGGGTGAGGTTTGGTAGGATAAGCACTTTTTGTGGATATTTTGGCAATGTCGAATTTTCTGACTTTGGTGATGGTTAGGTTAGGTTAGGTTAGGTATTGTGAGGGAAGCACGTTTTGTGGATATTTTTGCAATGTCAAATTCTTTGATTTCGGTGATGGTTAGGTTCAGATGAGTGTGGATTGGTAGGATAAGAACTTTTTGTGGATATTTTGGCAATGTCGAATTCTCTGACTTCGGTGATGGTTAGGTTAGGTTGGGTTAGGTATTGTGAGGTAAGCACGTTTTGTGGATATTTTATCAATGTCCAATTCTTTGATTTCGGTGATGGTTAGGTTCAGATGGGTGAGGTTTGGTAGGATAAGAACTTTTTGTGGATATTTTGGCAATGTCGAATTCTCTGACTTCGGTGATGGTAAGGTTAGGTTGGGTTAGGTATTGTGAGGAAAGCACGTTTTTTGGATATTTTATCAATGTCCAATTCTTTGATTTCGGTGATGGTTAGGTTCAGATGGGTGAGGTTTGGTAGAATAAGCACTTTTTGTGGATATTTTGGCAATGTCGAATTTTCTGACTTCGGTGATGGTTAGGTTAGGTTGGGTTAGGTAATGTGAGGTAAGCACGTTTTGTGGATATTTTATCAATGTCTAATTCTTTGATTTCGGTGATGGTTAGGTTCAGATGAGTGTGGTTTGGTAGGATAAGAACTTTTTGTGGATATTTTGGCAATGTCTAATTCTCTGACTTCGGTGATGGTTAGGTTTGGTTGGGTTAGGTATTGTGAGGTAAGCACGTTTTGTGGATATTTTATCAATGTCTAATTTTTTGATTTCGGTGATGGTTAGGTTCAGATGGGTGAGGTTTGGTAGGATAAGAACTTTTTGTGGATATTTTGGCAATGTCAAATTCTCTGACTTCGGTGATGGTTAGGTTAGGTTGGGTTTGGTTTTGTGAGGTAAGAACGTTTTGTGGATATTTAATCAATGTCCAATTCTTTGATATCGGTGATGGTTAGGTTCAGATGGGTGAGGTTTGGTAGGATAAGCACTTTTTGTGGATATTTTGGCAATGTCGAATTCTCTGACTTCGGTGATGGTTAGGTTAGGTTGGGTTAGGTATTGTGAAGTAAACACGTTTTGTGGATATTTTATCAATGTCTAATTCTTTGATTTCGGTGATGGTTAGGTTTAGATGAGTGTGGATTGGTAGGATAAGAACTTTTTGTGGATATTTTGGCAATGTCGAATTCTCTGACTTCGGTGATGGTTAGGTTAGGTTGGGTGAGGTATTGTGAGGTAAGCACGTTTTGTGGATATTTTATCAATGTCCAATTCTTTGATTTCGGTGATGGTTAAGTTCAGATGGGTGAGGTTTGGTAGGATAAGAACTTTTTGTGGAAGTTTGGCAATGTCGAATTCTCTGACTTCGGTGATGGTAAGGTAAGGTTGGGTTAGGTATTGTGAGGTAAGCACGTTTTGTGGATATTTTATCAATGTCCAATTCTTTGATTTCGGTGATGGTTAGGTTCAGATGGGTGTGGTTTGGTAGGATAAGATTTTTTTGTGGATATTTTGGCAATGTCGAATTCTCTGACTTCGGTGATGGTTAGGTTAGGTTAGGTTAGGTATTGTGAAGTAAACACGTTTTGTGGATATTTTATCAATGTCCAATTCTTTGATTTCGGTGATGGTTAGGTACAGATGGGTGAGGTTTGGTAGGATAAGCACTTTTTGTGGATATTTTAGCAATGTCGAATTTTCTGATTTCGGTGATGGTTAGGTTAGGTTGGGTTAGGTATTGTGAGGGAAGCACGTTTTGTGGATATTTTCGCAACGTCAAATTCTTTGATTTCGGTGATGGTTAGGTTCAGATGGGTGAGGTTTGGTAGGATAAGAACTTTTTGTGGATATTTTGGCAATGTCGAATTCTCTTACTTCGGTGATGGTTAGGTTAGGTTGTGTTAGGTATTGTGAGGTAAGCACGTTTTGCGGATATTTTATTAATGTCCAATTCTTTGATTTTGGTGATGGTTAGGTTCAGATGGGTGAGGTTTGGTAGGATAAGCACTTTTTGTGGATATTTTGGCAATGTCGAATTCTCTGACTTCGGTGATGGTTAGGTTAGGTTGGGTTAGGTATTGTAAGGTAAGCACGTTTTGTGGATATTTTGGCAATGTCCAGTTCTTTGATTTCGGTGATGGTTAGGTTCAGATGGGTGAGGTTTGGTAGGATAAGAACTTTTTGTGGATATATTGGCAATGTCGAATTCTCTGACTTCGGAGATGGTTAGGTTAGTTTAGGTTAGATATTAAGAGGTAAGCACGTTTTGTGGATATTTTCGCAATTTCCAATTCTTTGATTTCGGTGATGGTTAGGTTCAGATGGGTGAGGTTTGGTAGGATAAGCACTTTTTGTGGATATTTAAGCAATGTGGAATTTTCTGTTTTCGGTGATGGTTAGGTTAGGTTGGGTTAGGTATTGTGAGGGAAGCACATTTTGTGGATATTTTCGCAACGTCAAATTTTTTGATTTCGGTGATGGTTGGATTCAGATGGGTGAGGTTTGGTAGGATAAGAACTTTTTTTGGATATTTTGGCAATTTCGAATTTTCTGACTTCGGTGATGGTTAGGTTAGGTTAGGTTAGGTATTGTGAGGTAAGCACGTTTTGTGGATATTTTATCAATGTCCAATTCTTTGATTTCGGTGACGGTTAGGTTCAGATGGGTGAGGTTTGGACGGATAAGAACTTTTTGTGGAAATTTTGGCAATGTCGAATTTTCTGACTTCAGTGATGGTTACGTTAGGTTGGGTTAGGTATTGTGAGGGAAGCACGTTTTGTGGATATTTTCGCAACGTCAAATTCTTTGATTTCGGTGATGGTTAGGTTCAGATGGGTGAGGTTTGGTAGGATAAGCACTTTTTGTGGATATTTTGGCAACGCGAATTCTCTGACTTCGGTGATGGTTAGGTTAGGTTGGGTTAGGTATTGTGAGGTAAGCTCGTTTTGTGGATATTTTTTCAATGTCCAATTCTTTGATTTCGGTGATGTTTAGGTTCAGATGGGTAAGGTTTGGTAGGATAAGAACTTTTTGTTGATATTTTGGCAATGTCGAATTTTCTGACTTGGGTGATGGTTAGGGTAGGTTGGGTTAAGTAATGTGAGGGAAGCACGTTTTGTGAATATTTTCGCAACGTCAAATTTTTTGATTTCGGTGATGGTTAGGTTCAGATGGGTGAGGTTTGGTAGGATAAGCACTTTTTGTGGATATTTTGGCAATGTCGAATTCTCTGACTTCGGTGATGGTTAGGTTAGGTTGGGTTAGGTATTGTGAAGTAAGCACGTTTTGTGGATATTTTATCAATGTCCAATTCTTTGATTTCAGTGATGGTTAGGTTCAGATGGGTGAGGTTTGGTAGGATAAGCACTTTTTGTGGATATTTTGGCAATGTCGAATTTTCTGACTTTGGTGATGGTTAGGTTAGGTAAGGTTAGGTATTGTGAGGGAAGCACGTTTTGTGGATATTTTTGCAATGTCAAATTCTTTGATTTCGGTGATGGTTAGGTTCAGATGAGTGTGGATTGGTAGGATAAGAACTTTTTGTGGATATTTTGGCAATGTCGAATTCTCTGACTTCGGTGATGGTTAGGTTAGGTTGGGTTAGGTATTGTGAGGTAAGCACGTTTTGTGGATATTTTATCAATGTCCAATTCTTTGATTTCGGTGATGGTTAGGTTCAGATGGGTGAGGTTTGGTAGGATAAGAACTTTTTGTGGATATTTTGGCAATGTCGAATTCTCTGACTTCGGTGATGGTAAGGTTAGGTTGGGTTAGGTATTAAGAGGAAAGCACGTTTTTTGGATATTTAATCAATGTCCAATTCTTTGATTTCGGTGATGGTTAGGTTCAGATGGGTGAGGTTTGGTAGAATAAGCACTTTTTGTGGATATTTTGGCAATGTCGAATTTTCTGACTTCGGTGATGGTTAGGTTAGGTTGGGTTAGGTATTGTGAGGTAAGCACGTTTTGTGGATATTTTATCAATGTCTAATTCTTTGATTTCGGTGATGGTTAGGTTCAGATGAGTGTGGTTTGGTAGGATAAGAACTTTTTGTGGATATTTTGGCAATGTCTAATTCTCTGACTTCGGTGATGGTTAGGTTAGGTTGGGTTAGGTATTGTGAGGTAAGCACGTTTTGTGGATATTTTATCAATGTCCAATTTTTTTATTTCGGTGATGGTTAGGTTCAGATGGGTGAGGTTTGGACGGATAAGAACTTTTTGTGGATATTTTGGCAATGTCAAATTCTCTGACTTCGGTGATGGTTAGGTTAGGTTGGGTTTGGTTTTGTGAGGTAAGAACGTTTTGTGGATATTTTATTAATGTCCAATTCTTTGATATCGGTGATGGTTAGGTTCAGATGGGTGAGGTTTGGTAGGATAAGCACTTTTTGTGGATATTTTGGCAATGTCGAATTCTCTGACTTCGGTGATGGTTAGGTTAGGTTGGGTTAGGTATTGTGAGGTAAACACGTTTTGTAGATATTTTATCAATGTCCAATTCTTTGATTTCGGTGATGGTTAGGTTTAGATGAGTGTGGATTGGTAGGATAAGAACTTTTTGTGGATATTTTGGCAATGTCGAATTCTCTGACTTCGGTGATGGTTAGGTTAGGTTGGGTGAGGTATTGTGAGGTAAGCACGTTTTGTGGATATTTTATCAATGTCCAATTCTTTGATTTCGGTGATGGTTAGGTTCAGATGGGTGAGGTTTGGTAGGATAAGAACTTTTTGTGGAAGTTTGGCAATGTCGAATTCTCTGACTTCGGTGATGGTTAGGTTAGGTAGGGTTAGGAATTGTGAGGTAAACACGTTTTGTGGATATTTTGGCAATGTCCAATTCTTTGATTTCGGTGATGGTTAGGTTCAGATGGGTGAGGTTTGGTAGGATAAGCACTTTTTGTGGATATTTTGGCAATGTCGAATTCTCTGACTTCGGTGATGGTAAGGTTAGGTTGGGTTAGGTATTGTGAGGTAAGCACGTTTTGTGGATATTTTATCAATGTCAAATTCTTTGATTTCGGTGACGGTTAGGTTCAGATGGGTGAGGTTTGGTAGGATAAGAACTCTTTGTGGATATTTTGGCAATGTCGAATTCTCTGACTTCGGTGATGGTTAGGTTAGGTTGGGTTAGGTATTGTGAGGTAAGCACGTTTTGTGGATATTTTATCAATGTCCAATTTTTTGATTTCGGTGATGGTTAGGTTCAGATGGGTGAGGTTTGGTAGGATAAGAACTTTTTGTGGATATTTTGGCAATGTCAAATTCTCTGACTTCGGTGATGGTTAGGTTAGGTTGGGTTTGGTTTTGTGAGGTAAGAACGTTTTGTGGATATTTTATTAATGTCCAATTCTTTGATATCGGTGATGGTTAGGTTCAGATGGGTGAGGTTTGATAGGATAAGCACTTTTTGTGGATATTTTGGCAATGTCGAATTCTCTGACTTCGGTGATGGTTAGGTTAGGTTGGGTTAGGTATTGTGAGGTAAACACGTTTTGTGGATATTTTATCAATGTCCAATTCTTTGATTTCGGTGATGGTTAGGTTTAGATGAGTGTGGATTGGTAGGATAAGAACTTTTTGTGGATATTTTGGCAATGTCGAATTCTCTGATTTCGGTGATGGTTAGGTTAGGTTGGGTGAGGTATTGTGAGGTAAGCACGTTTTGTGGATATTTTATCAATGTCCAATTCTTTGATTTCGGTGATGGTTAGGTTCAGATGGGTGAGGTTTGGTAGGATAAGAACTTTTTGTGGAAGTTTGGCAATGTCGAATTCTCTGACTTCGGTGATGGTTAGGTTAGGTAGGGTAAGGTATTGTGAGGTAAACACGTTTTGTGGATATTTTGGCAATGTCCAATTCTTTGATTTCGGTGATTGTTAGGTTCAGATGGGTGAGGTTTGGTAGGATAAGAACTTTTTGTGGATATTTTGGCAATGTCGAATTCTCTGACTTCGGTGATGGTTAGGGTAGGTTGGGTTAGGTATTGTGAGGGAAACACGTTTTGTGAATATTTTCGTAACGTCAAATTTTTTGATTTCGGTGATGGTTAGGTTCAGATGGGTGAGGTTTGGTAGGATAAGCACTTTTTGTGGATATTTTGGCAATGTCGAATTCTCTGACTTCGGTGATGGTTAGGTTAGGTTGGGTTAGGTATTGTGAGGTAAGCACGTTTTGTGGATATTTTATCAATGTCAAATTCTTTGATTTCGGTGACGGTTAGGTTCAGATGGGTGAGGTTTGGTAGGATAAGAACTCTTTATGGATATTTTGGCAATGTCGAATTCTCTGACTTCGGTGATAGTAAGGTTAGGTTGGGTTAGGTATTGTGAGGGAAGCACGTTTTGTGGATATTTAAGCAATGTCGAATTTTCTGTTTTCGGTGTTGGTTAGGTTAGGTTGGGTTAGGTATTGTGAGGGAAGCACGTTTTGTGGATATTTTCGCAACGTCAAATTCTTTGATTTCGGTGATGGTTGGGTTCAGATGGGTGAGGTTTGGTAGGATAAGAACTTTTTGTGGATATTTTGGCAATGTCGAATTCTCTGACTTCGGTGATGGTAAGGTTAGGTTAGGTTAGGTATTGTGAGGTAAGCACGTTTTGTGGATATTTAATCAATATCCAATTCTTTGATTTCGGTGACGGTTAGGTTCAGATGGGTGAGGTTTTGTAGGATAAGAACTTTTTGTGGATATTTTGGCAATGTCGAATTCTCTGACTTCGGTGATGGTTAGGTTAGGTTGGGTTAGGTATTGTGAGGTAAGCACGTTTTGTGGATATTTTCTTAATGTCAAATTCTTTGATTTCGGTGATAGTTCAGTTCAGATGGGTGAGGTTTGGTAGGATAAGAACTTTTTGTGGATATTTTGGCAATGTCGAATTCTCTGACTTCGGTGATGGTTAGGTTAGGTTAGGTTAGGTATTGTGAGGTAAGCACGTTTTGTGGATATTTTATCAATGTCAAATTCTTTGATTTCGGTGACGGTTAGGTTAAGATGGGTGAGGTTTGGTAGGATAAGAACTTTTTGTGGAAATTTTGGCAATGTCGAATTTTCTGACTTCAGTGATGGTTACGTTAGGTTGGGTTAGGTATTGTGAGGGAAGCACGTTTTGTGGATATTTAAGCAATGTCGAATTTTCTGTTTTCGGTGATGGTTAGGTTAGGTTAGGTTAGGTATTGTGAGGGAAGCACGTTTTGTGGATATTTTCGCAACGTCAAATTCTTTGATTTCGGTGATGGTTGGGTTCAGATGGGTGAGGTTTGGTAGGATAAGAACTTTTTGTGGATATTTTGGCAATGTCGAATTCTCTGACTTCGGTGATGGTTAGGTTAGGTTGGGTTAGGTATTGTGAGGTAAGCACGTTTTGTGGATATTTTATCAATGTCCAATTTTTTTATTTCGGTGATGGTTAGGTTCAGATGGGTGAGGTTTGGTAGGATAAGAACTTTTTGTGGATATTTTGGCAATGTCAAATTCTCTGACTTCGGTGATGGTTAGGTTAGGTTGGGTTTGGTTTTGTGAGGTAAGAACGTTTTGTGGATATTTTATCAATGTCCAATTCTTTGATATCGGTGATGGTTAGGTTCAGATGGGTGAGGTTTGGTAGGATAAGCACTTTTTGTGGATATTTTGGCAATGTCGAATTCTCTGACTTCGGTGATGGTTAGGTTAGGTTGGGTTAGGTATTGTGAGGTAAACACGTTTTGTAGATATTTTATCAATGTCCAATTCTTTGATTTCGGTGATGGTTAGGTTTAGATGAGTGTGGATTGGTAGGATAAAAACTTTTTGTGGATATTTTGGCAATGTCGAATTCTCTGACTTCGGTGATGGTTAGGTTAGGTTGGGTGAGGTATTGTGAGGTAAGCACGTTTTGTGGATATTTTATCAATGTCCAATTCTTTGATTTCGGTGATGGTTAGGTTCAGATGGGTGAGGTTTGGTAGGATAAGAACTTTTTGTGGAAGTTTGGCAATGTCGAATTCTCTGACTTCGGTGATGGTTAGGTTAGGTAGGGTTAGGTATTGTGAGGTAAACACGTTTTGTGGATATTTTGGCAATGTCCAATTCTTTGATTTCGGTGATGGTTAGGTTCAGAAGGGTGAGGTTTGGTAGGATAAGAACTTTTTGTGGATATTTTGGCAATGTCGAATTCTCTGACTTCGGTGATGGTTAGGGTAGGTTGGGTTAGGTATTGTGAGGGAAACACGTTTTGTGAATATTTTCGAAACGTCAAATTCTTTGATTTCGGTGATGGTTAGGTTCAGATGAGTGTGGATTGGTAGGATAAGAACTTTTTGTGGATATTTTGGCAATGTCGAATTCTCTGACTTCGGTGATGGTTAGGTTAGGTTGGGTTAGGTATTGTGAGGTAAGCACGTTTTGTGGATATTTTATCAATGTCCAATTCTTTGAT
Organism: Arctopsyche grandis; assembly: GCF_051622035.1. NCBI lineage: Eukaryota > Metazoa > Arthropoda > Insecta > Trichoptera > Hydropsychidae > Arctopsyche > Arctopsyche grandis. The sequence continues at coordinate 188,530 of NC_135362.1, forward strand.
TTCGGTGATGGTTAGGTTCAGATGGGTGAGGTTTGGTAGGATAAGAACTTTTTGTGGATATTTTGGCAATGTCGAATTCTCTGACTTCGGTGATGGTAAGGTTAGGTTGGGTTAGGTATTGTGAGGAAAGCACGTTTTTTGGATATTTTATCAATGTCCAATTCTTTGATTTCGGTGATGGTTAGGTTCAGATGGGTGAGGTTTGGTAGAATAAGCACTTTTTGTGGATATTTTGGCAATGTCGAATTTTCTGACTTCGGTGATGGTTAGGTTAGGTTGGGTTAGGTATTGTGAGGTAAGCACGTTTTGTGGATATTTTATCAATGTCCAATTTTTTTATTTCGGTGATGGTTAGGTTCAGATGGGTGAGGTTTGGTAGGATAAGAACTTTTTGTGGATATTTTGGCAATGTCAAATTCTCTGACTTCGGTGATGGTTAGGTTAGGTTGGGTTTGGTTTTGTGAGGTAAGAACGTTTTGTGGATATTTTATCAATGTCCAATTCTTTGATATCGGTGATGGTTAGGTTCAGATGGGTGAGGTTTGGTAGGATAAGCACTTTTTGTGGATATTTTGGCAATGTCGAATTCTCTGACTTCGGTGATGGTTAGGTTAGGTTGGGTTAGGTATTGTGAGGTAAACACGTTTTGTAGATATTTTATCAATGTCCAATTCTTTGATTTCGGTGATGGTTAGGTTTAGATGAGTGTGGATTGGTAGGATAAGAACTTTTTGTGGATATTTTGGCAATGTCGAATTCTCTGACTTCGGTGATGGTTAGGTTAGGTTGGGTGAGGTATTGTGAGGTAAGCACGTTTTGTGGATATTTTATCAATGTCCAATTCTTTGATTTCGGTGATGGTTAGGTTCAGATGGGTGAGGTTTGGTAGGATAAGAACTTTTTGTGGAAGTTTGGCAATGTCGAATTCTCTGACTTCGGTGATGGTTAGGTTAGGTAGGGTTAGGTATTGTGGGGTAAACACGTTTTGTGGATATTTTGGCAATGTCCAATTCTTTGATTTCGGTGATGGTTAGGTTCAGATGGGTGAGGTTTGGTAGGATAAGCACTTTTTGTGGATATTTTGGCAATGTCGAATTCTCTGACTTCGGTGATGGTAAGGTTAGGTTGGGTTAGGTATTGTGAGGTAAGCACGTTTTGTGGATATTTTATCAATGTCAAATTCTTTGATTTCGGTGACGGTTAGGTTCAGATGGGTGAGGTTTGGTAGGATAAGAACTCTTTGTGGATATTTTGGCAATGTCGAATTCTCTGACTTCGGTGATGGTTAGGTTAGGTTGGGTTAGGTATTGTGAGGTAAGCACGTTTTGTGGATATTTAATCAATGTCCAATTTTTTGATTTCGGTGATGGTTAGGTTCAGATGGGTGAGGTTTGGTAGGATAAGAACTTTTTGTGGATATTTTGGCAATGTCAAATTCTCTGACTTTGGTGATGGTTAGGTTAGGTTGGGTTTGGTTTTGTGAGGTAAGAACGTTTTGTGGATATTTTATTAATGTCCAATTCTTTGATTTCGGTGATGGTAAGGTTCAGATGGGTGAGGTTTGGTAGAATAAGCACTTTTTGTGGATATTTTGGCAATGTCGAATTTTCTGACTTCGGTGATGGTTAGGTTAGGTTGGGTTAGGTATTGTGAGGTAAGCACGTTTTGTGGATATTTTATCAATGTCTAATTCTTTGATTTCGGTGATGGTTAGGTTCAGATGAGTGTGGTTTGGTAGGATAAGAACTTTTTGTGGATATTTTGGCAATGTCTAATTCTCTGACTTCGGTGATGGTTAGGTTAGGTTGGGTTAGGTATTGTGAGGTAAGCACGTTTTGTGGATATTTTATCAATGTCCAATTTTTTGATTTCGGTGATGGTTAGGTTCAGATGGGTGAGGTTTGGTAGGATAAGAACTTTTTGTGGATATTTTGGCAATGTCAAATTCTCTGACTTCGGTGATGGTTAGGTTAGGTTGGGTTTGGTTTTGTGAGGTAAGAACGTTTTGTGGATATTTTATTAATGTCCAATTCTTTGATATCGGTGATGGTTAGGTTCAGATGGGTGAGGTTTGATAGGATAAGCACTTTTTGTGGATATTTTGGCAATGTCGAATTCTCTGACTTCGGTGATGGTTAGGTTAGGTTGGGTTAGGTATTGTGAGGTAAACACGTTTTGTGGATATTTTATCAATGTCCAATTCTTTGATTTCGGTGATGGTTAGGTTTAGATGAGTGTGGATTGGTAGGATAAGAACTTTTTGTGGATATTTTGGCAATGTCGAATTCTCTGACTTCGGTGATGGTTAGGTTAGGTTGGGTGAGGTATTGTGAGGGAAACACGTTTTGTGAATATTTTCGTAACGTCAAATTCTTTGATTTCGGTGATGGTTAGGTTCAGATGGGTGAGGTTTGGTAGGATAAGCACTTTTTGTGGATATTTTGGCAATGTCGAATTCTCTGACTTCGGTGATGGTTAGGTTAGGTTGGGTTAGGTATTGTGAGGTAAGCACGTTTTGTGGATATTTTATCAATGTCAAATTCTTTGATTTCGGTGACGGTTAGGTTCAGATGGGTGAGGTTTGGTAGGATAAGAACTCTTTGTGGATATTTTGGCAATGTCGAATTCTCTGACTTCGGTGATAGTTAGGTTAGGTTGGGTTAGGTATTGTGAGGGAAGCACGTTTTGTGGATATTTAAGCAATGTCGAATTTTCTGTTTTCGGTGTTGGTTAGGTTAGGTTGGGTTAGGTATTGTGAGGGAAGCACGTTTTGTGGATATTTTCGCAACGTCAAATTCTTTGATTTCGGTGATGGTTGGGTTCAGATGGGTGAGGTTTGGTAGGATAAGAACTTTTTGTGGATATTTTGGCAATGTCGAATTCTCTGACTTCGGTGATGGTTAGGTTAGGTTGGGTTAGGTATTGTGAGGAAAGCACGTTTTGTGGATATTTTATCAATGTCCAATTCTTTGATTTCGGTGATGGTTAGGTTCAGATGGGTGTGGTTTGGTAGGATAAGATTTTTTTGTGGATATTTTGGCAATGTCGAATTCTCTGACTTCGGTGATGGTTAGGTTAGGTTAGGTTAGGTATTGTGAAGTAAACACGTTTTGTGGATATTTTATCAATGTCCAATTCTTTGATTTCGGTGATGGTTAGGTTCAGTTGGGTGAGGTTTGGTAGGATAAGCACTTTTTGTGGATATTTTAGGAATGTCGAATTTTCTGATTTTGGTGATGGTTAGGTTAGGTTGGGTTAGGTATTGTGAGGGAAGCACGTTTTGTGGATATTTTCGCAACGTCAAATTCTTTGATTTCGGTGATGGTTAGGTTCAGATGGGTGAGGTTTGGTAGGATAAGAACTTTTTGTGGATATTTTGGCAATGTCGAATTCTCTGACTTCGGTGATGGTTAGGTTAGGTTGTGTTAGGTATTGTGAGGTGAGCACGTTTTGCGGATATTTTATTATTGTCCAATTCTTTGATTTTGGTGATGGTTAGGTTCAGATGGGTGAGGTTTGGTAGGATAAGCACTTTTTGTGGATATTTTGGCAATGTCGAATTCTCTGACTTCGGTGATGGTTAGGTTAGTTTGGGTTAGATATTGAGAGGTAAGCACGTTTTGTGGATATTTTCGCAATTTCCAATTCTTTGATTTCGGTGATGGTTAGGTTCAGATGGGTGAGGTTTGGTAGGATAAGCACTTTTTGTGGATATTTAAGCAATGTCGAATTTTCTGTTTTCGGTGATGGTTAGGTTAGGTTGGGTTAGGTATTGTGAGGGAAGCACATTTTGTGGATATTTTCGCAACGTCAAATTCTTTGATTTCGGTGATCGTTGGATTCAGATGGGTGAGGTTTGGTAGGATAAGAACTTTTTTTGGATATTTTGGCAATTTCGAATTCTCTGACTTCGGTGATGGTTAGGTTAGGTTAGGTTAGGTATTGTGAGGTAAGCACGTTTTGTGGATATTTTATCAATGTCCAATTCTTTGATTTCGGTGACGGTTAGGTTCAGATGGGTGAGGTTTGGACGGATAAGAACTTTTTGTGGAAATTTTGGCAATGTCGAATTTTCTGACTTCAGTGATGGTTACGTTAGGTTGGGTTAGGTATTGTGAGGGAAGCACGTTTTGTGGATATTTTCGCAACGTCAAATTCTTTGATTTCGGTGATGGTTAGGTTCAGATGGGTGAGGTTTGGTAGGATAAGCACTTTTTGTGGATATTTTGGCAATGTCGAATTCTCTGACTTCGGTGATGGTTAGGTTAGGTTGGGTTAGGTATTGTGAGGTAAGCTCGTTTTGTGGATATTTTTTCAATGTCCAATTCTTTGATTTCGGTGATGGTTAGTTTCAGATGGGTGAGGTTTGGTAGGATAAGCACTTTTTGTGGATATTTTGGCAATGTCGAATTCTCTGACTTCGGTGATGGTTAGGTTAGGTTGGGTTAGGTATTGTGAAGTAAGCACGTTTTGTGGATATTTTATCAATGTCCAATTCTTTGATTTCAGTGATGGTTAGGTTCAGATGGGTGAGGTTTGGTAGGATAAGCACTTTTTGTGGATATTTTGGCAATGTCGAATTTTCTGACTTTGGTGATGGTTAGGTTAGGTTAGGTTAGGTATTGTGAGGGAAGCACGTTTTGTGGATATTTTTGCAATGTCAAATTCTTTGATTTCTGTGATGGTTAGGTTCAGATGAGTGTGGATTGGTAGGAAAAGAACTTTTTGTGGATATTTTGGCAATGTCGAATTCTCTGACTTCGGTGATGGTTAGGTTAGGTTGGGTTAGGTATTGTGAGGTAAGCACGTTTTGTGGATATTTTCTTAATGTCAAATTCTTTGATTTCGGTGATAGTTCGGTTCAGATGGGTGAGGTTTGGTAGGATAAGAACTTTTTGTGGATATTTTGGCAATGTCGAATTCTCTGACTTCGGTGATGGTTAGGTAAGGTTGGGTTAGGTATTGTGAGGTAAGCACGTTTTGTGGATATTTTATCAATGTCCAATTCTTTGATTTCGGTGATAGTTAGGTTCAGATGGGTGTGGTTTGGTAGGATAAGATTTTTTTGTGGATATTTTGGCAATGTCGAATTTTCTGACTTCGGTGATGGTTAGGTTAGGTTAGGTTAGGTATTGTGAAGTAAGCACGTTTTGTGGATATTTTATCAATGTCCAATTCTTTGATTTCGGTGATGGTTAGGTTCAGATGGGTGAGGTTTGGTAGGATAAGAACTTTTTGTGGATATTTTGGCAATGTCGAATTCTCTGACTTCGGTGATGGTTAGGTAAGGTTGGGTTAGGTATTGTGAGGTAAGCACGTTTTGTGGATATTTTATCAATGTCCAATTCTTTGATTTCGGTGATGGTTAGGTTCAGATGGGTGTGGTTTGGTAGGATAAGATTTTTTTGTGGATATTTTGGCAATGTCGAATTTTCTGACTTCGGTGATGGTTAGGTTAGGTTGGGTTAGGTATTGTGAGGTAAGCACGTTTTGTGGATATTTTCTTAATGTCAAATTCTTTGATTTCGGTGATAGTTCGGTTCAGATGGGTGAGGTTTGGTAGGATAAGAACTTTTTGTGGATATTTTTGCAATGTCGAATTCTCTGACTTCGGTGATGGTAAGGTAAGGTTGGGTTAGGTATTGTGAGGTAAGCACGTTTTGTGGATATTTTATCAATGTCTAATTCTTTGATTTCGGTGATGGTTAGGTTCAGATGGGTGTGGTTTGGTAGGATAAGATTTTTTTGTGGATATTTTGGCAATGTCGAATTCTCTGACTTCGGTGATGGTTAGGTTAGGTTAGGTTAGGTATTGTGAAGTAAACACGTTTTGTGGATATTTTATCAATGTCCAATTCTTTGATTTCGGTGATGGTTAGGTTCAGTTGGGTGAGGTTTGGTAGGATAAGCACTTTTTGTGGATATTGTAGCAATGTCGAATTTTCTGATTTCGGTGATGGTTAGGTTAGGTTGGGTTAGGTATTGTGAGGGAAGCACGTTTTGTGGATATTTTCGCAACGTCAAATTCTTTGATTTCGGTGATGGTTAGGTTCAGATGGGTGAGGTTTGGTAGGATAAGAACTTTTTGTGGATATTTTGGCAATGTCGAATTCTCTGACTTCGGTGATGGTTAGGTTAGGTTGTGTTAGGTATTGTGAGGTAAGCACGTTTTGCGGATATTTTCGCAATTTCCAATTCTTTGATTTCGGTAATGGTTAGGTTCAGATGGGTGAGGTTTGGTAGGATAAGCACTTTTTGTGGATATTTAAGCAATGTCGAATTTTCTGTTTTCGGTGATGGTTAGGTTAGGTTGGGTTAGGTATTGTGAGGGAAGCACATTTTGTGGATATTTTCGCAACGTCAAATTCTTTGATTTCGGTGATGGTTGGATTCAGATGGGTGAGGTTTGGTAGGATAAGAACTTTTTTTGGATATTTTGGCAATTTCGAATTCTCTGACTTCGGTGATGGTTAGGTTAGGTTAGGTTAGGTATTGTGAGGTAAGCACGTTTTGTGGATATTTTATCAATGTCCAATTCTTTGATTTCGGTGACGGTTAGGTTCAGATGGGTGAGGTTTGGACGGATAAGAACTTTTTGTGGAAATTTTGGCAATGTCGAATTTTCTGACTTCAGTGATGGTTACGTTAGGTTGGGTTAGGTATTGTGAGGGAAGCACGTTTTGTGGATATTTTCGCAACGTCAAATTCTTTGATTTCGGTGATGGTTGGGTTCAGATGGGTGAGGTTTGGTAGGATAAGAACTTTTTGTGGATATTTTGGCAATGTCGAATTCTCTGACTTCGGTGATGGTTAGGTTAGGTTGGGTTAGGTATTGTGAGGTAAGCACGTTTTGTGGATATTTTCTTAATGTCAAATTCTTTGATTTCGGTGATAGTTCGGTTCAGATGGGTGAGGTTTGGTAGGATAAGAACTTTTTGTGGATATTTTGGCAATGTCGAATTCTCTGACTTCGGTGATGGTTAGGTAAGGTTGGGTTAGGTATTGTGAGGTAAGCACGTTTTGTGGATATTTTATCAATGTCCAATTCTTTGATTTCGGTGATAGTTAGGTTCAGATGGGTGTGGTTTGGTAGGATAAGATTTTTTTGTGGATATTTTGGCAATGTCGAATTTTCTGACTTCGGTGATGGTTAGGTTAGGTTAGGTTAGGTATTGTGAAGTAAGCACGTTTTGTGGATATTTTATCAATGTCCAATTCTTTGATTTCGGTGATGGTTAGGTTCAGATGGGTGAGGTTTGGTAGGATAAGAACTTTTTGTGGATATTTTGGCAATGTCGAATTCTCTGACTTCGGTGATGGTTAGGTAAGGTTGGGTTAGGTATTGTGAGGTAAGCACGTTTTGTGGATATTTTATCAATGTCCAATTCTTTGATTTCGGTGATGGTTAGGTTCAGATGGGTGTGGTTTGGTAGGATAAGATTTTTTTGTGGATATTTTGGCAATGTCGAATTTTCTGACTTCGGTGATGGTTAGGTTAGGTTAGGTTAGGTATTGTGAAGTAAGCACGTTTTGTGGATATTTTATCAATGTCCAATTCTTTGATTTCGGTGATGGTTAGGTTCAGATGGGTGAGGTTTGGTAGGATAAGAACTTTTTGTGGATATTTTGGCAATGTCGAATTCTCTGACTTCGGTGATTGTTAGGTTAGGTTGGGTTAGGTATTGTGAGGTAAGCACGTTTTGCGGATATTTTATTAATGTCCAATTCTTTGATTTTGGTGATGGTTAGGTTCAGATGGGTGAGGTTTGGTAGGATAAGCACTTTTTGTGGATATTTTGGCAATGTCGAATTCTCTGACTTCGGTGATGGTTAGGTTAGGTTGGGTTAGGTATTGTGAGGGAAGCACGTTTTGTGGATATTTTCTTAATGTCAAATTCTTTGATTTCGGTGATAGTTCGGTTCAGATGGGTGAGGTTTGGTAGGATAAGAACTTTTTGTGGATATTTTGGCAATGTCGAATTCTCTGACTTCGGTGATGGTAAGGTAAGGTTGGGTTAGGTATTGTGAGGTAAGCACGTTTTGTGGATATTTTATCAATGTCCAATTCTTTGATTTCGGTGATGGTTAGGTTCAGATGGGTGTGGTTTGGTAGGATAAGATTTTTTTGTGGATATTTTGGCAATGTCGAATTCTCTGACTTCGGTGATGGTTAGGTTAGGTTGGGTTAGGTATTGTAAGGTAAGCACGTTTTGTGGATATTTTGGCAATGTCCAGTTCTTTGATTTCGGTGACGGTTAGGTTCAGATGGGTGAGGTTTGGTAGGATAAGAACTTTTTGTGGATATTTTGGCAATGTCGAATTCTCTGACTTCGGTGATGGTTAGGTTAGGTTGGGTTAGGTATTGTGAGGTAAGCACGTTTTGTGGATATTTTCTTAATGTCAAATTCTTTGATTTCGGTGATAGTTCGGTTCAGATGGGTGAGGTTTGGTAGGATAAGAACTTTTTGTGGATATTTTTGCAATGTCGAATTCTCTGACTTCGGTGATGGTAAGGTAAGGTTGGGTTAGGTATTGTGAGGTAAGCACGTTTTGTGGATATTTTATCAATGTCCAATTCTTTGATTTCGGTGATGGTTAGGTTCAGATGGGTGTGGTTTGGTAGGATAAGATTTTTTTGTGGATATTTTGGCAATGTCGAATTCTCTGACTTCGGTGATGGTTAGGTTAGGTTAGGTTAGGTATTGTGAAGTAAACACGTTTTGTGGATATTTTATCAATGTCCAATTCTTTGATTTCGGTGATGGTTAGGTTCAGTTGGGTGAGGTTTGGTAGGATAAGCACTTTTTGTGGATATTGTAGCAATGTCGAATTTTCTGATTTCGGTGATGGTTAGGTTAGGTTGGGTTAGGTATTGTGAGGGAAGCACGTTTTGTGGATATTTTCGCAACGTCAAATTCTTTGATTTCGGTGATGGTTAGGTTCAGATGGGTGAGGTTTGGTAGGATAAGAACTTTTTGTGGATATTTTGGCAATGTCGAATTCTCTGACTTCGGTGATGGTTAGGTTAGGTTGTGTTAGGTATTGTGAGGTAAGCACGTTTTGCGGATATTTTCGCAATTTCCAATTCTTTGATTTCGGTAATGGTTAGGTTCAGATGGGTGAGGTTTGGTAGGATAAGCACTTTTTGTGGATATTTAAGCAATGTCGAATTTTCTGTTTTCGGTGATGGTTAGGTTAGGTTGGGTTAGGTATTGTGAGGGAAGCACATTTTGTGGATATTTTCGCAACGTCAAATTCTTTGATTTCGGTGATGGTTGGATTCAGATGGGTGAGGTTTGGTAGGATAAGAACTTTTTTTGGATATTTTGGCAATTTCGAATTCTCTGACTTCGGTGATGGTTAGGTTAGGTTAGGTTAGGTATTGTGAGGTAAGCACGTTTTGTGGATATTTTATCAATGTCCAATTCTTTGATTTCGGTGACGGTTAGGTTCAGATGGGTGAGGTTTGGACGGATAAGAACTTTTTGTGGAAATTTTGGCAATGTCGAATTTTCTGACTTCAGTGATGGTTACGTTAGGTTGGGTTAGGTATTGTGAGGGAAGCACGTTTTGTGGATATTTTCGCAACGTCAAATTCTTTGATTTCGGTGATGGTTGGGTTCAGATGGGTGAGGTTTGGTAGGATAAGAACTTTTTGTGGATATTTTGGCAATGTCGAATTCTCTGACTTCGGTGATGGTTAGGTTAGGTTGGGTTAGGTATTGTGAGGTAAGCACGTTTTGTGGATATTTTCTTAATGTCAAATTCTTTGATTTCGGTGATAGTTCGGTTCAGATGGGTGAGGTTTGGTAGGATAAGAACTTTTTGTGGATATTTTGGCAATGTCGAATTCTCTGACTTCGGTGATGGTTAGGTAAGGTTGGGTTAGGTATTGTGAGGTAAGCACGTTTTGTGGATATTTTATCAATGTCCAATTCTTTGATTTCGGTGATAGTTAGGTTCAGATGGGTGTGGTTTGGTAGGATAAGATTTTTTTGTGGATATTTTGGCAATGTCGAATTTTCTGACTTCGGTGATGGTTAGGTTAGGTTAGGTTAGGTATTGTGAAGTAAGCACGTTTTGTGGATATTTTATCAATGTCCAATTCTTTGATTTCGGTGATGGTTAGGTTCAGATGGGTGAGGTTTGGTAGGATAAGAACTTTTTGTGGATATTTTGGCAATGTCGAATTCTCTGACTTCGGTGATGGTTAGGTAAGGTTGGGTTAGGTATTGTGAGGTAAGCACGTTTTGTGGATATTTTATCAATGTCCAATTCTTTGATTTCGGTGATGGTTAGGTTCAGATGGGTGTGGTTTGGTAGGATAAGATTTTTTTGTGGATATTTTGGCAATGTCGAATTTTCTGACTTCGGTGATGGTTAGGTTAGGTTAGGTTAGGTATTGTGAAGTAAGCACGTTTTGTGGATATTTTATCAATGTCCAATTCTTTGATTTCGGTGATGGTTAGGTTCAGATGGGTGAGGTTTGGTAGGATAAGAACTTTTTGTGGATATTTTGGCAATGTCGAATTCTCTGACTTCGGTGATTGTTAGGTTAGGTTGGGTTAGGTATTGTGAGGTAAGCACGTTTTGCGGATATTTTATTAATGTCCAATTCTTTGATTTTGGTGATGGTTAGGTTCAGATGGGTGAGGTTTGGTAGGATAAGCACTTTTTGTGGATATTTTGGCAATGTCGAATTCTCTGACTTCGGTGATGGTTAGGTTAGGTTGGGTTAGGTATTGTGAGGGAAGCACGTTTTGTGGATATTTTCTTAATGTCAAATTCTTTGATTTCGGTGATAGTTCGGTTCAGATGGGTGAGGTTTGGTAGGATAAGAACTTTTTGTGGATATTTTGGCAATGTCGAATTCTCTGACTTCGGTGATGGTAAGGTAAGGTTGGGTTAGGTATTGTGAGGTAAGCACGTTTTGTGGATATTTTATCAATGTCCAATTCTTTGATTTCGGTGATGGTTAGGTTCAGATGGGTGTGGTTTGGTAGGATAAGATTTTTTTGTGGATATTTTGGCAATGTCGAATTCTCTGACTTCGGTGATGGTTAGGTTAGGTTAGGTTAGGTATTGTGAAGTAAACACGTTTTGTGGATATTTTATCAATGTCCAATTCTTTGATTTCGGTGATGGTTAGGTTCAGTTGGGTGAGGTTTGGTAGGATAAGCACTTTTTGTGGATATTTTAGCAATGTCGAATTTTCTGATTTCGGTGATGGTTAGGTTAGGTTGGGTTAGGTATTGTGAGGGAAGCACGTTTTGTGGATATTTTCGCAACGTCAAATTCTTTGATTTCGGTGATGGTTAGGTTCAGATGGGTGAGGTTTGGTAGGATAAGAACTTTTTGTGGATATTTTGGCAATGTCGAATTCTCTGACTTCGGTGATGGTTAGGTTAGGTTGTGTTAGGTATTGTGAGGTACACTTACAACGGAACAAGAGTCGCAGTTGTAAAGATGGCAAGCGACAAAGCACGTACAATCCTAAAAAAAGGTAAGCTTCGCGTAGGATGGGTAAACTGCCGCGTACGACAGCACATAGAAGCGGTCCGCTGTTACAAGTGCCAGGAGTACGGACACTTGGCAGCCACCTGCAGCGGAAGTGACAGGTCCCAACTGTGTCGCCGATGTGGTAAAGGAGGCCACATAGCAGCCAAATGCGAGAACAGTCTGTGCTGCATTGTCTGCAAAGACCGCGGCACGGACACACAGCACATGGCAGGGACACCCAAGTGTCCTGCATACAAAACCGAACTGGAGAGACAGAGGAAGGGGAAGACACAAACATAATGGCTGCAAATGGAAAAATAAGAGTCCTCCAGGTAAACCTTAACCATTGCAGGGCTGCGCAGGACCTCCTCCTGCAGACCATCTATGAGAAAAAAATTGACATCACAATAATAAGCGAACAACATCGCCCATTAAATGGAGATTGGTTCGCCGACACAACCCAGCGCTCGGCGATCTACATCTCACGCGGAAGCGGGATAATCACAGAGGCAGGAACACCACAGGTAGGTGCAGTCTGGGTTCGGGTGCGGGGCGTGCGGTTCTACAGCTGTTACTGTTCGCCGAACGCCTCGGTCTCGGACTTCGTACTGTTTTTGCACGAATTGGAGGCGAGCGTCAGCAGGAGCACAGGACGAGTGGTCGTTGCCGGAGACTTCAATGCAAAGTCTACAGAGTGGGAATCACCTATCACCGATGAGCGCGGTCGCCTACTAGCTGACACAATGGCCAGACTAAACCTGCATGTCCTGAACACCGGAAGTGCAAATACCTTCGTCAGAGGAAGCACTGGCTCCATAGTCGACGTCGCTTTCGCGGACGAGGACACCATTGGCCGCATTACCAACTGGGAGGTGCTCAGCGACACAACACTAAGCGACCACCAATACATCTCATACGAGCTAAGAGACACAAGAACGACCGATTCGACCCCGCATAAGACCGAGCCGACAAGGTGGGCCGTCAGCAAGCTAGACACTAAAACGTGCGAAGAGACGCTCAAGTTCGAGTGTGGCCGTATTCAAGATACCACAACTGGAACAGAACTTTGCAAAGAGACAACGGCAGCGATCACTCGGGCTTGCGAGGCCTCGATGCCGAAGAAGGGTGGAGTGGGACGGAAACCACAATATTGGTGGAACGACGAAATTGCAGAGCTGCGAAGAACCTGCACAAGAAAACGAAGAGAGCACTGCCGGACTGAACGAAGACACAGATCAGGCCACGAAGACGACCAAACGGCCATCGAAACCGCAAGCGAAGCCCACAAAGAAGCAAGAAGAGCAGTCACCTACGCAATCAGGAGGAGTAAAAAGTTGATGTGGGAACAACTCATAGCGACGGTGGACCTGGACCCATGGGGCCAAGCGTATCGTATGGTCCGTGGTAAGCTGTCCGGCCACCGCCAAATTCCCTTCTTAAACAGAGATGGAAATTTGGAAACGATAGTTTCACACCTTTTCCCTACACACAAAGAGACGACACCACAAGCGTGGATCATAGAGCCCGAAGACATCCCAGAGTTTACACTGGGTGAACTATACTCGGCAACAAAACGGCTGTCCACTGACAAATCACCTGGACCTGACGGAATACCGAATGAAATTCTCCGCATATCGGCTAAAGTCTGCCCGAAAACATTGCTGCGGACATTCAACAGCTGCCTCAAGAGCGGAGAATTCCCAAAAATATGGAAAAGGCAGAAACTCGTGCTCATACCCAAGGGCAACAAACCACCGGAGGAGCCGTCGTCATACCGGCCACTGTGCATGTTGGACGGATTGGGCAAACTCCTCGAGCGCCTCATATTACAGAGAGTAGCGAAGACGACGGAGACGGAAGGCGGGTTATGTTCGCAGCAATACGGGTTCAGACCCGGTCGGTCCACGGTAGACGCAATAGCCGAGGTCATAAAGACAATAAAAGACGCTCATAGTGGAACATTAAAAACGAGCAGTCACTGCATAATGGTGACACTGGACGTTAAAAATGCTTTCAATTCTGCCAGATGGGATAAAATAATGTCGGCTCTATCGGAGCTCGGTGGAATACCAGACTACCTTGTAAGAATAATAGGAAGTTACCTGTCGGAGAGGGTTCTGATCACAAGACTGGCAGAACGCAAGATCTCCTCTGGTGTTCCACAGGGCTCTGTCATGGGACCAACATTATGGAACATAATGTACGACTCACTTCTTAAATTAAGACTTCCAGGAGGAGCGAAGCTGGTGGGTTTTGCAGACGACGTAGCTATCATTGTTGTGGCTAGGAAAATAACGGACCTCGAGACCGCCACAAACGACACTCTCGACCTGGTGAACGACTGGATGACGGAAGCCGGACTACAGCTTGCACCACAAAAAACCGAGGCGGTTTTGTTCACCAGAAAAAGAAAAATCGAACCCCCGAAAATCACCATTTCGGGATACGACGTGAGACTAAAAAGGTATTTGACTTATCTTGGAATAATTCTAGATGACAAATTAACCTTTAAGAAACAAGCTGAGCATGCCGCGGAGAAAGCGGCAAGAGCTGTCAACAACATCGGACGACTAATGCCCAACATCGGAGGGCCCAAACCATGCCGAAGAAAACTACTCAACAGCGTAGTGCACTCGGTGATCCTATACGGTGCACCAATATGGGCGCCCAGCATGGCAGTGGAGAGAACCAGGAAATACCTCGCAAGAGTACAACGCAGGGGCGTACTGAGAATCGTATCGGCATATACAACAGTATCCGAGTGCGCAGTACTGGTTATTGCTGGAGTACCACCCATCGACCTACTGGCACATGAAAGAAAGAAGGTATACGAGGGAAGAAAGGAGGGAACGAAAAAAGTAAGAGCGACGGCACGGGCGGAGCTCATGACGGAATGGCAGGTCCGCTGGGACGGCGCAGACAAAGGTAGATGGACACATCGACTGATCCCATCAATCGCAGCCTGGACAAGGAGGAAAAGCGCAAAACCGGACTACCACACAACCCAGCTACTAACCAGCCATGGGTGTTTCGGAGCATTCCTCAACCGCATCGGAAAGGAAACGACAGCAGGATGTCACCACTGTGCATCAATCAGAGATGACGCAGAACATACACTCCTCGTATGCCCTGCATGGGAATCTGAAAGAGCGACACTCGAAGAAAGCACCCCGGTCAACACTGAAGACATAGCACAGAACATCACTAAAGACGTAGCCTCTTGGGAAGCATTCGCAGAGTTCGCAAGGAGCGTCATGAAGCAGAAGGAGGAGGCCGAACGGCTAAGGAAAGCGGAAAGACTTATAGAAGGAAATGAATAGATGTCAACCCATAGATATAGATATACTATTACCAGCCTATGATTAATACTGCAAATGAATGTTTTTCAGGAAACAGAAACCAAGCGGGTCAACTAGATGAACTGGAAAGGAGGGATCCGCACAAAAAGGAGAAGCCAACAAGGACGAAATCAGCCCCTGCGGAAGCAATCCACCAACGAGTGGGGTCCCCAAAGGGGTGAGGTGAGTCGGGGGAGTTTTTTAGTCAGTAAAAATCTGACACTTCCCTCTAGTGCGGACTAGAGGGAGTCTTATTGAAGATTTTCTCCTCCCACGCATAGGAAAAAAAAAAAAAAAAAAAAAAAGGTATTGTGAGGTAAGCACGTTTTGCGGATATTTTATTAATGTCCAATTCTTTGATTTTGGTGATGGTTAGGTTCAGATGGGTGAGGTTTGGTAGGATAAGCACTTTTTGTGGATATTTTGGCAATGTCGAATTCTCTGACTTCGGTGATGGTTAGGTTAGTTTGGGTTAGATATTGAGAGGTAAGCACGTTTTGTGGATATTTTCGCAATTTCCAATTCTTTGATTTCGGTGATGGTTAGGTTCAGATGGGTGAGGTTTGGTAGGATAAGCACTTTTTGTGGATATTTAAGCAATGTCGAATTTTCTGTTTTCGGTGATGGTTAGGTTAGGTTGGGTTAGGTATTGTGAGGGAAGCACATTTTGTGGATATTTTCGCAACGTCAAATTCTTTGATTTCGGTGATCGTTGGATTCAGATGGGTGAGGTTTGGTAGGATAAGAACTTTTTTTGGATATTTTGGCAATTTCGAATTCTCTGACTTCGGTGATGGTTAGGTTAGGTTAGGTTAGGTATTGTGAGGTAAGCACGTTTTGTGGATATTTTATCAATGTCCAATTCTTTGATTTCGGTGACGGTTAGGTTCAGATGGGTGAGGTTTGGACGGATAAGAACTTTTTGTGGAAATTTTGGCAATGTCGAATTTTCTGACTTCAGTGATGGTTACGTTAGGTTGGGTTAGGTATTGTGAGGGAAGCACGTTTTGTGGATATTTTCGCAACGTCAATTTCTTTGATTTCGGTGATGGTTAGGTTCAGATGGGTGAGGTTTGGTAGGATAAGCACTTTTTGTGGATATTTTGGCAACGCGAATTCTCTGACTTCGGTGATGGTTAGGTTAGGTTGGGTTAGGTATTGTGAGGTAAGCTCGTTTTGTGGATATTTTTTCAATGTCCAATTCTTTGATTTCGGTGATGTTTAGGTTCAGATGGGTAAGGTTTGGTAGGATAAGAACTTTTTGTTGATATTTTGGCAATGTCGAATTTTCTGACTTGGGTGATGGTTAGGGTAGGTTGGGTTAAGTAATGTGAGGGAAGCACGTTTTGTGAATATTTTCGCAACGTCAAATTTTTTGATTTCGGTGATGGTTAGGTTCAGATGGGTGAGGTTTGGTAGGATAAGCACTTTTTGTGGATATTTTGGCAATGTCGAATTCTCTGACTTCGGTGATGGTTAGGTTAGGTTGGGTTAGGTATTGTGAAGTAAGCACGTTTTGTGGATATTTTATCAATGTCCAATTCTTTGATTTCAGTGATGGTTAGGTTCAGATGGGTGAGGTTTGGTAGGATAAGCACTTTTTGTGGATATTTTGGCAATGTCGAATTTTCTGACTTTGGTGATGGTTAGGTTAGGTTAGGTTAGGTATTGTGAGGGAAGCACGTTTTGTGGATATTTTTGCAATGTCAAATTCTTTGATTTCGGTGATGGTTAGGTTCAGATGAGTGTGGATTGGTAGGATAAGAACTTTTTGTGGATATTTTGGCAATGTCGAATTCTCTGACTTCGGTGATGGTTAGGTTAGGTTGGGTTAGGTATTGTGAGGTAAGCACGTTTTGTGGATATTTTATCAATGTCCAATTCTTTGATTTCGGTGATGGTTAGGTTCAGATGGGTGAGGTTTGGTAGGATAAGAACTTTTTGTGGATATTTTGGCAATGTCGAATTCTCTGACTTCGGTGATGGTAAGGTTAGGTTGGGTTAGGTATTAAGAGGAAAGCACGTTTTTTGGATATTTTATCAATGTCCAATTCTTTGATTTCGGTGATGGTTAGGTTCAGATGGGTGAGGTTTGGTAGAATAAGCACTTTTTGTGGATATTTTGGCAATGTCGAATTTTCTGACTTCGGTGATGGTTAGGTTAGGTTGGGTTAGGTATTGTGAGGTAAGCACGTTTTGTGGATATTTTATCAATGTCTAATTCTTTGATTTCGGTGATGGTTAGGTTCAGATGAGTGTGGTTTGGTAGGATAAGAACTTTTTGTGGATATTTTGGCAATGTCTAATTCTCTGACTTCGGTGATGGTTAGGTTAGGTTGGGTTAGGTATTGTGAGGTAAGCACGTTTTGTGGATATTTTATCAATGTCCAATTTTTTTATTTCGGTGATGGTTAGGTTCAGATGGGTGAGGTTTGGACGGATAAGAACTTTTTGTGGATATTTTGGCAATGTCAAATTCTCTGACTTCGGTGATGGTTAGGTTAGGTTGGGTTTGGTTTTGTGAGGTAAGAACGTTTTGTGGATATTTTATTAATGTCCAATTCTTTGATATCGGTGATGGTTAGGTTCAGATGGGTGAGGTTTGGTAGGATAAGCACTTTTTGTGGATATTTTGGCAATGTCGAATTCTCTGACTTCGGTGATGGTTAGGTTAGGTTGGGTTAGGTATTGTGAGGTAAACACGTTTTGTAGATATTTTATCAATGTCCAATTCTTTGATTTCGGTGATGGTTAGGTTTAGATGAGTGTGGATTGGTAGGATAAGAACTTTTTGTGGATATTTTGGCAATGTCGAATTCTCTGACTTCGGTGATGGTTAGGTTAGGTTGGGTGAGGTATTGTGAGGTAAGCACGTTTTGTGGATATTTTATCAATGTCCAATTCTTTGATTTCGGTGATGGTTAGGTTCAGATGGGTGAGGTTTGGTAGGATAAGAACTTTTTGTGGAAGTTTGGCAATGTCGAATTCTCTGACTTCGGTGATGGTTAGGTTAGGTAGGGTTAGGAATTGTGAGGTAAACACGTTTTGTGGATATTTTGGCAATGTCCAATTCTTTGATTTCGGTGATGGTTAGGTTCAGATGGGTGAGGTTTGGTAGGATAAGCACTTTTTGTGGATATTTTGGCAATGTCGAATTCTCTGACTTCGGTGATGGTAAGGTTAGGTTGGGTTAGGTATTGTGAGGTAAGCACGTTTTGTGGATATTTTATCAATGTCAAATTCTTTGATTTCGGTGACGGTTAGGTTCAGATGGGTGAGGTTTGGTAGGATAAGAACTCTTTGTGGATATTTTGGCAATGTCGAATTCTCTGACTTCGGTGATGGTTAGGTTAGGTTGGGTTAGGTATTGTGAGGTAAGCACGTTTTGTGGATATTTTATCAATGTCCAATTTTTTG
Organism: Arctopsyche grandis; assembly: GCF_051622035.1. NCBI lineage: Eukaryota > Metazoa > Arthropoda > Insecta > Trichoptera > Hydropsychidae > Arctopsyche > Arctopsyche grandis. The sequence continues at coordinate 206,784 of NC_135362.1, forward strand.
ATTTCGGTGATGGTTAGGTTCAGATGGGTGAGGTTTGGTAGGATAAGAACTTTTTGTGGATATTTTGGCAATGTCAAATTCTCTGACTTCGGTGATGGTTAGGTTAGGTTGGGTTTGGTTTTGTGAGGTAAGAACGTTTTGTGGATATTTTATTAATGTCCAATTCTTTGATTTCGGTGATGGTTAGGTTCAGATGGGTGAGGTTTGGTAGAATAAGCACTTTTTGTGGATATTTTGGCAATGTCGAATTTTCTGACTTCGGTGATGGTTAGGTTAGGTTGGGTTAGGTATTGTGAGGTAAGCACGTTTTGTGGATATTTTATCAATGTCTAATTCTTTGATTTCGGTGATGGTTAGGTTCAGATGAGTGTGGTTTGGTAGGATAAGAACTTTTTGTGGATATTTTGGCAATGTCTAATTCTCTGACTTCGGTGATGGTTAGGTTAGGTTGGGTTAGGTATTGTGAGGTAAGCACGTTTTGTGGATATTTTATCAATGTCCAATTTTTTGATTTCGGTGATGGTTAGGTTCAGATGGGTGAGGTTTGGTAGGATAAGAACTTTTTGTGGATATTTTGGCAATGTCAAATTCTCTGACTTCGGTGATGGTTAGGTTAGGTTGGGTTTGGTTTTGTGAGGTAAGAACGTTTTGTGGATATTTTATTAATGTCCAATTCTTTGATATCGGTGATGGTTAGGTTCAGATGGGTGAGGTTTGATAGGATAAGCACTTTTTGTGGATATTTTGGCAATGTCGAATTCTCTGACTTCGGTGATGGTTAGGTTAGGTTGGGTTAGGTATTGTGAGGTAAACACGTTTTGTGGATATTTTATCAATGTCCAATTCTTTGATTTCGGTGATGGTTAGGTTTAGATGAGTGTGGATTGGTAGGATAAGAACTTTTTGTGGATATTTTGGCAATGTCGAATTCTCTGATTTCGGTGATGGTTAGGTTAGGTTGGGTGAGGTATTGTGAGGTAAGCACGTTTTGTGGATATTTTATCAATGTCCAATTCTTTGATTTCGGTGATGGTTAGGTTCAGATGGGTGAGGTTTGGTAGGATAAGAACTTTTTGTGGAAGTTTGGCAATGTCGAATTCTCTGACTTCGGTGATGGTTAGGTTAGGTAGGGTAAGGTATTGTGAGGTAAACACGTTTTGTGGATATTTTGGCAATGTCCAATTCTTTGATTTCGGTGATTGTTAGGTTCAGATGGGTGAGGTTTGGTAGGATAAGAACTTTTTGTGGATATTTTGGCAATGTCGAATTCTCTGACTTCGGTGATGGTTAGGGTAGGTTGGGTTAGGTATTGTGAGGGAAACACGTTTTGTGAATATTTTCGTAACGTCAAATTCTTTGATTTCGGTGATGGTTAGGTTCAGATGGGTGAGGTTTGGTAGGATAAGCACTTTTTGTGGATATTTTGGCAATGTCGAATTCTCTGACTTCGGTGATGGTTAGGTTAGGTTGGGTTAGGTATTGTGAGGTAAGCACGTTTTGTGGATATTTTATCAATGTCAAATTCTTTGATTTCGGTGACGGTTAGGTTCAGATGGGTGAGGTTTGGTAGGATAAGAACTCTTTATGGATATTTTGGCAATGTCGAATTCTCTGACTTCGGTGATAGTAAGGTTAGGTTGGGTTAGGTATTGTGAGGGAAGCACGTTTTGTGGATATTTAAGCAATGTCGAATTTTCTGTTTTCGGTGTTGGTTAGGTTAGGTTGGGTTAGGTATTGTGAGGGAAGCACGTTTTGTGGATATTTTCGCAACGTCAAATTCTTTGATTTCGGTGATGGTTGGGTTCAGATGGGTGAGGTTTGGTAGGATAAGAACTTTTTGTGGATATTTTGGCAATGTCGAATTCTCTGACTTCGGTGATGGTAAGGTTAGGTTAGGTTAGGTATTGTGAGGTAAGCACGTTTTGTGGATATTTTATCAATATCCAATTCTTTGATTTCGGTGACGGTTAGGTTCAGATGGGTGAGGTTTTGTAGGATAAGAACTTTTTGTGGATATTTTGGCAATGTCGAATTCTCTGACTTCGGTGATGGTTAGGTTAGGTTGGGTTAGGTATTGTGAGGTAAGCACGTTTTGTGGATATTTTCTTAATGTCAAATTCTTTGATTTCGGTGATAGTTCAGTTCAGATGGGTGAGGTTTGGTAGGATAAGAACTTTTTGTGGATATTTTGGCAATGTCGAATTCTCTGACTTCGGTGATGGTAAGGTTAGGTTAGGTTAGGTATTGTGAGGTAAGCACGTTTTGTGGATATTTTATCAATGTCAAATTCTTTGATTTCGGTGACGGTTAGGTTAAGATGGGTGAGGTTTGGTAGGATAAGAACTTTTTGTGGAAATTTTGGCAATGTCGAATTTTCTGACTTCAGTGATGGTTACGTTAGGTTGGGTTAGGTATTGTGAGGGAAGCACGTTTTGTGGATATTTAAGCAATGTCGAATTTTCTGTTTTCGGTGATGGTTAGGTTAGGTTAGGTTAGGTATTGTGAGGGAAGCACGTTTTGTGGATATTTTCGCAACGTCAAATTCTTTGATTTCGGTGATGGTTGGGTTCAGATGGGTGAGGTTTGGTAGGATAAGAACTTTTTGTGGATATTTTGGCAATGTCGAATTCTCTGACTTCGGTGATGGTTAGGTTAGGTTGGGTTAGGTATTGTGAGGTAAGCACGTTTTGTGGATATTTTATCAATGTCCAATTTTTTTATTTCGGTGATGGTTAGGTTCAGATGGGTGAGGTTTGGTAGGATAAGAACTTTTTGTGGATATTTTGGCAATGTCAAATTCTCTGACTTCGGTGATGGTTAGGTTAGGTTGGGTTTGGTTTTGTGAGGTAAGAACGTTTTGTGGATATTTTATCAATGTCCAATTCTTTGATATCGGTGATGGTTAGGTTCAGATGGGTGAGGTTTAGTAGGATAAGCACTTTTTGTGGATATTTTGGCAATGTCGAATTCTCTGACTTCGGTGATGGTTAGGTTAGGTTGGGTTAGGTATTGTGAGGTAAACACGTTTTGTAGATATTTTATCAATGTCCAATTCTTTGATTTCGGTGATGGTTAGGTTTAGATGAGTGTGGATTGGTAGGATAAAAACTTTTTGTGGATATTTTGGCAATGTCGAATTCTCTGACTTCGGTGATGGTTAGGTTAGGTTGGGTGAGGTATTGTGAGGTAAGCACGTTTTGTGGATATTTTATCAATGTCCAATTCTTTGATTTCGGTGATGGTTAGGTTCAGATGGGTGAGGTTTGGTAGGATAAGAACTTTTTGTGGAAGTTTGGCAATGTCGAATTCTCTGACTTCGGTGATGGTTAGGTTAGGTAGGGTTAGGTATTGTGAGGTAAACACGTTTTGTGGATATTTTGGCAATGTCCAATTCTTTGATTTCGGTGATGGTTAGGTTCAGAAGGGTGAGGTTTGGTAGGATAAGAACTTTTTGTGGATATTTTGGCAATGTCGAATTCTCTGACTTCGGTGATGGTTAGGGTAGGTTGGGTTAGGTATTGTGAGGGAAACACGTTTTGTGAATATTTTCGAAACGTCAAATTCTTTGATTTCGGTGATGGTTAGGTTCAGATGAGTGTGGATTGGTAGGATAAGAACTTTTTGTGGATATTTTGGCAATGTCGAATTCTCTGACTTCGGTGATGGTTAGGTTAGGTTGGGTTAGGTATTGTGAGGTTAGCACGTTTTGTGGATATTTTATCAATGTCCAATTCTTTGATTTCGGTGATGGTTAGGTTCAGATGGGTGAGGTTTGGTAGGATAAGAACTTTTTGTGGATATTTTGGCAATGTCGAATTCTCTGACTTCGGTGATGGTAAGGTTAGGTTGGGTTAGGTATTGTGAGGAAAGCACGTTTTTTGGATATTTTATCAATGTCCAATTCTTTGATTTCGGTGATGGTTAGGTTCAGATGGGTGAGGTTTGGTAGAATAAGCACTTTTTGTGGATATTTTGGCAATGTCGAATTTTCTGACTTCGGTGATGGTTAGGTTAGGTTGGGTTAGGTATTGTGAGGTAAGCACGTTTTGTGGATATTTTATCAATGTCCAATTTTTTTATTTCGGTGATGGTTAGGTTCAGATGGGTGAGGTTTGGTAGGATAAGAACTTTTTGTGGATATTTTGGCAATGTCAAATTCTCTGACTTCGGTGATGGTTAGGTTAGGTTGGGTTTGGTTTTGTGAGGTAAGAACGTTTTGTGGATATTTTATCAATGTCCAATTCTTTGATATCGGTGATGGTTAGGTTCAGATGGGTGAGGTTTGGTAGGATAAGCACTTTTTGTGGATATTTTGGCAATGTCGAATTCTTTGACTTCGGTGATGGTTAGGTTAGGTTGGGTTAGGTATTGTGAGGTAAACACGTTTTGTAGATATTTTATCAATGTCCAATTCTTTGATTTCGGTGATGGTTAGGTTTAGATGAGTGTGGATTGGTAGGATAAGAACTTTTTGTGGATATTTTGGCAATGTCGAATTCTCTGACTTCGGTGATGGTTAGGTTAGGTTGGGTGAGGTATTGTGAGGTAAGCACGTTTTGTGGATATTTTATCAATGTCCAATTCTTTGATTTCGGTGATGGTTAGGTTCAGATGGGTGAGGTTTGGTAGGATAAGAACTTTTTGTGGAAGTTTGGCAATGTCGAATTCTCTGACTTCGGTGATGGTTAGGTTAGGTAGGGTTAGGTATTGTGGGGTAAACACGTTTTGTGGATATTTTGGCAATGTCCAATTCTTTGATTTCGGTGATGGTTAGGTTCAGATGGGTGAGGTTTGGTAGGATAAGCACTTTTTGTGGATATTTTGGCAATGTCGAATTCTCTGACTTCGGTGATGGTAAGGTTAGGTTGGGTTAGGTATTGTGAGGTAAGCACGTTTTGTGGATATTTTATCAATGTCAAATTCTTTGATTTCGGTGACGGTAAGGTTCAGATGGGTGAGGTTTGGTAGGATAAGAACTCTTTGTGGATATTTTGGCAATGTCGAATTCTCTGACTTCGGTGATGGTTAGGTTAGGTTGGGTTAGGTATTGTGAGGTAAGCACGTTTTGTGGATATTTAATCAATGTCCAATTTTTTGATTTCGGTGATGGTTAGGTTCAGATGGGTGAGGTTTGGTAGGATAAGAACTTTTTGTGGATATTTTGGCAATGTCAAATTCTCTGACTTTGGTGATGGTTAGGTTAGGTTGGGTTTGGTTTTGTGAGGTAAGAACGTTTTGTGGATATTTTATTAATGTCCAATTCTTTGATTTCGGTGATGGTAAGGTTCAGATGGGTGAGGTTTGGTAGAATAAGCACTTTTTGTGGATATTTTGGCAATGTCGAATTTTCTGACTTCGGTGATGGTAAGGTTAGGTTGGGTTAGGTATTGTGAGGTAAGCACGTTTTGTGGATATTTTATTAATGTCTAATTCTTTGATTTCGGTGATGGTTAGGTTCAGATGAGTGTGGTTTGGTAGGATAAGAACTTTTTGTGGATATTTTGGCAATGTCTAATTCTCTGACTTCGGTGATGGTTAGGTTAGGTTGGGTTAGGTATTGTGAGGTAAGCACGTTTTGTGGATATTTTATCAATGTCCAATTTTTTGATTTCGGTGATGGTTAGGTTCAGATGGGTGAGGTTTGGTAGGATAAGAACTTTTTGTGGATATTTTGGCAATGTCAAATTCTCTGACTTCGGTGATGGTTAGGTTAGGTTGGGTTTGGTTTTGTGAGGTAAGAACGTTTTGTGGATATTTTATTAATGTCCAATTCTTTGATATCGGTGATGGTTAGGTTCAGATGGGTGAGGTTTGATAGGATAAGCACTTTTTGTGGATATTTTGGCAATGTCGAATTCTCTGACTTCGGTGATGGTTAGGTTAGGTTGGGTTAGGTATTGTGAGGTAAACACGTTTTGTGGATATTTTATCAATGTCCAATTCTTTGATTTCGGTGATGGTTAGGTTTAGATGAGTGTGGATTGGTAGGATAAGAACTTTTTGTGGATATTTTGGCAATGTCGAATTCTCTGACTTCGGTGATGGTTAGGTTAGGTTGGGTGAGGTATTGTGAGGGAAACACGTTTTGTGAATATTTTCGTAACGTCAAATTCTTTGATTTCGGTGATGGTTAGGTTCAGATGGGTGAGGTTTGGTAGGATAAGCACTTTTTGTGGATATTTTGGCAATGTCGAATTCTCTGACTTCGGTGATGGTTAGGTTAGGTTGGGTTAGGTATTGTGAGGTAAGCACGTTTTGTGGATATTTTATCAATGTCAAATTCTTTGATTTCGGTGACGGTTAGGTTCAGATGGGTGAGGTTTGGTAGGATAAGAACTCTTTGTGGATATTTTGGCAATGTCGAATTCTCTGACTTCGGTGATAGTTAGGTTAGGTTGGGTTAGGTATTGTGAGGGAAGCACGTTTTGTGGATATTTAAGCAATGTCGAATTTTCTGTTTTCGGTGTTGGTTAGGTTAGGTTGGGTTAGGTATTGTGAGGGAAGCACGTTTTGTGGATATTTTCGCAACGTCAAATTCTTTGATTTCGGTGATGGTTGGGTTCAGATGGGTGAGGTTTGGTAGGATAAGAACTTTTTGTGGATATTTTGGCAATGTCGAATTCTCTGACTTCGGTGATGGTTAGGTTAGGTTGGGTTAGGTATTGTGAGGTAAGCACGTTTTGTGGATATTTTATCAATGTCCAATTCTTTGATTTCGGTGATGGTTAGGTTCAGATGGGTGTGGTTTGGTAGGATAAGATTTTTTTGTGGATATTTTGGCAATGTCGAATTCTCTGACTTCGGTGATGGTTAGGTTAGGTTAGGTTAGGTATTGTGAAGTAAACACGTTTTGTGGATATTTTATCAATGTCCAATTCTTTGATTTCGGTGATGGTTAGGTTCAGTTGGGTGAGGTTTGGTAGGATAAGCACTTTTTGTGGATATTTTAGGAATGTCGAATTTTCTGATTTTGGTGATGGTTAGGTTAGGTTGGGTTAGGTATTGTGAGGGAAGCACGTTTTGTGGATATTTTCGCAACGTCAAATTCTTTGATTTCGGTGATGGTTAGGTTCAGATGGGTGAGGTTTGGTAGGATAAGAACTTTTTGTGGATATTTTGGCAATGTCGAATTCTCTGACTTCGGTGATGGTTAGGTTAGGTTGTGTTAGGTATTGTGAGGTGAGCACGTTTTGCGGATATTTTATTATTGTCCAATTCTTTGATTTTGGTGATGGTTAGGTTCAGATGGGTGAGGTTTGGTAGGATAAGCACTTTTTGTGGATATTTTGGCAATGTCGAATTCTCTGACTTCGGTGATGGTTAGGTTAGTTTGGGTTAGATATTGAGAGGTAAGCACGTTTTGTGGATATTTTCGCAATTTCCAATTCTTTGATTTCGGTGATGGTTAGGTTCAGATGGGTGAGGTTTGGTAGGATAAGCACTTTTTGTGGATATTTAAGCAATGTCGAATTTTCTGTTTTCGGTGATGGTTAGGTTAGGTTGGGTTAGGTATTGTGAGGGAAGCACATTTTGTGGATATTTTCGCAACGTCAAATTCTTTGATTTCGGTGATCGTTGGATTCAGATGGGTGAGGTTTGGTAGGATAAGAACTTTTTTTGGATATTTTGGCAATTTCGAATTCTCTGACTTCGGTGATGGTTAGGTTAGGTTAGGTTAGGTATTGTGAGGTAAGCACGTTTTGTGGATATTTTATCAATGTCCAATTCTTTGATTTCGGTGACGGTTAGGTTCAGATGGGTGAGGTTTGGACGGATAAGAACTTTTTGTGGAAATTTTGGCAATGTCGAATTTTCTGACTTCAGTGATGGTTACGTTAGGTTGGGTTAGGTATTGTGAGGGAAGCACGTTTTGTGGATATTTTCGCAACGTCAAATTCTTTGATTTCGGTGATGGTTAGGTTCAGATGGGTGAGGTTTGGTAGGATAAGCACTTTTTGTGGATATTTTGGCAATGTCGAATTCTCTGACTTCGGTGATGGTTAGGTTAGGTTGGGTTAGGTATTGTGAGGTAAGCTCGTTTTGTGGATATTTTTTCAATGTCCAATTCTTTGATTTCGGTGATGGTTAGTTTCAGATGGGTGAGGTTTGGTAGGATAAGCACTTTTTGTGGATATTTTGGCAATGTCGAATTCTCTGACTTCGGTGATGGTTAGGTTAGGTTGGGTTAGGTATTGTGAAGTAAGCACGTTTTGTGGATATTTTATCAATGTCCAATTCTTTGATTTCAGTGATGGTTAGGTTCAGATGGGTGAGGTTTGGTAGGATAAGCACTTTTTGTGGATATTTTGGCAATGTCGAATTTTCTGACTTTGGTGATGGTTAGGTTAGGTTAGGTTAGGTATTGTGAGGGAAGCACGTTTTGTGGATATTTTTGCAATGTCAAATTCTTTGATTTCTGTGATGGTTAGGTTCAGATGAGTGTGGATTGGTAGGAAAAGAACTTTTTGTGGATATTTTGGCAATGTCGAATTCTCTGACTTCGGTGATGGTTAGGTTAGGTTGGGTTAGGTATTGTGAGGTAAGCACGTTTTGTGGATATTTTCTTAATGTCAAATTCTTTGATTTCGGTGATAGTTCGGTTCAGATGGGTGAGGTTTGGTAGGATAAGAACTTTTTGTGGATATTTTGGCAATGTCGAATTCTCTGACTTCGGTGATGGTTAGGTAAGGTTGGGTTAGGTATTGTGAGGTAAGCACGTTTTGTGGATATTTTATCAATGTCCAATTCTTTGATTTCGGTGATAGTTAGGTTCAGATGGGTGTGGTTTGGTAGGATAAGATTTTTTTGTGGATATTTTGGCAATGTCGAATTTTCTGACTTCGGTGATGGTTAGGTTAGGTTAGGTTAGGTATTGTGAAGTAAGCACGTTTTGTGGATATTTTATCAATGTCCAATTCTTTGATTTCGGTGATGGTTAGGTTCAGATGGGTGAGGTTTGGTAGGATAAGAACTTTTTGTGGATATTTTGGCAATGTCGAATTCTCTGACTTCGGTGATGGTTAGGTAAGGTTGGGTTAGGTATTGTGAGGTAAGCACGTTTTGTGGATATTTTATCAATGTCCAATTCTTTGATTTCGGTGATGGTTAGGTTCAGATGGGTGTGGTTTGGTAGGATAAGATTTTTTTGTGGATATTTTGGCAATGTCGAATTTTCTGACTTCGGTGATGGTTAGGTTAGGTTAGGTTAGGTATTGTGAAGTAAGCACGTTTTGTGGATATTTTATCAATGTCCAATTCTTTGATTTCGGTGATGGTTAGGTTCAGATGGGTGAGGTTTGGTAGGATAAGAACTTTTTGTGGATATTTTGGCAATGTCGAATTCTCTGACTTCGGTGATGGTTAGGTTAGGTTGGGTTAGGTATTGTGAGGAAAGCACGTTTTGCGGATATTTTATTAATGTCCAATTCTTTGATTTTGGTGATGGTTAGGTTCAGATGGGTGAGGTTTGGTAGGATAAGCACTTTTTGTGGATATTTTGGCAATGTCGAATTCTCTGACTTCGGTGATGGTTAGGTTAGGTTGGGTTAGGTATTGTAAGGTAAGCACGTTTTGTGGATATTTTGGCAATGTCCAGTTCTTTGATTTCGGTGACGGTTAGGTTCAGATGGGTGAGGTTTGGTAGGATAAGAACTTTTTGTGGATATTTTGGCAATGTCGAATTCTCTGACTTCGGTGATGGTTAGGTAAGGTTGGGTTAGGTATTGTGAGGAAAGCACGTTTTGTGGATATTTTATCAATGTCCAATTCTTTGATTTCGGTGATGGTTAGGTTCAGATGGGTGTGGTTTGGTAGGATAAGATTTTTTTGTGGATATTTTGGCAATGTCGAATTTTCTGACTTCGGTGATGGTTAGGTTAGGTTAGGTTAGGTATTGTGAAGTAAGCACGTTTTGTGGATATTTTCGCAATTTCCAATTCTTTGATTTCGGTGATGGTTAGGTTCAGATGGGTGAGGTTTGGTAGGATAAGCACTTTTTGTGGATATTTAAGCAATGTCGAATTTTCTGTTTTCGGTGATGGTTAGGTTAGGTTGGGTTAGGTATTGTGAGGGAAGCACATTTTGTGGATATTTTCGCAACGTCAAATTCTTTGATTTCGGTGATCGTTGGATTCAGATGGGTGAGGTTTGGTAGGATAAGAACTTTTTTTGGATATTTTGGCAATTTCGAATTCTCTGACTTCGGTGATGGTTAGGTTAGGTTAGGTTAGGTATTGTGAGGTAAGCACGTTTTGTGGATATTTTATCAATGTCCAATTCTTTGATTTCGGTGACGGTTAGGTTCAGATGGGTGAGGTTTGGACGGATAAGAACTTTTTGTGGAAATTTTGGCAATGTCGAATTTTCTGACTTCAGTGATGGTTACGTTAGGTTGGGTTAGGTATTGTGAGGGAAGCACGTTTTGTGGATATTTTCGTAACGTCAAATTCTTTGATTTCGGTGATGGTTAGGTTCAGATGGGTGAGGTTTGGTAGGATAAGCACTTTTTGTGGATATTTTGGCAATGTCGAATTCTCTGACTTCGGTGATGGTTAGGTTAGGTTGGGTTAGGTATTGTGAGGTAAGCTCGTTTTGTGGATATTTTTTCAATGTCCAATTCTTTGATTTCGGTGATGGTTAGTTTCAGATGGGTGAGGTTTGGTAGGATAAGCACTTTTTGTGGATATTTTGGCAATGTCGAATTCTCTGACTTCGGTGATGGTTAGGTTAGGTTGGGTTAGGTATTGTGAAGTAAGCACGTTTTGTGGATATTTTATCAATGTCCAATTCTTTGATTTCAGTGATGGTTAGGTTCAGATGGGTGAGGTTTGGTAGGATAAGCACTTTTTGTGGATATTTTGGCAATGTCGAATTTTCTGACTTTGGTGATGGTTAGGTTAGGTTAGGTTAGGTATTGTGAGGGAAGCACGTTTTGTGGATATTTTTGCAATGTCAAATTCTTTGATTTCTGTGATGGTTAGGTTCAGATGAGTGTGGATTGGTAGGAAAAGAACTTTTTGTGGATATTTTGGCAATGTCGAATTCTCTGACTTCGGTGATGGTTAGGTTAGGTTGGGTTAGGTATTGTGAGGTAAGCACGTTTTGTGGATATTTTCTTAATGTCAAATTCTTTGATTTCGGTGATAGTTCGGTTCAGATGGGTGAGGTTTGGTAGGATAAGAACTTTTTGTGGATATTTTGGCAATGTCGAATTCTCTGACTTCGGTGATGGTTAGGTAAGGTTGGGTTAGGTATTGTGAGGTAAGCACGTTTTGTGGATATTTTATCAATGTCCAATTCTTTGATTTCGGTGATAGTTAGGTTCAGATGGGTGTGGTTTGGTAGGATAAGATTTTTTTGTGGATATTTTGGCAATGTCGAATTTTCTGACTTCGGTGATGGTTAGGTTAGGTTAGGTTAGGTATTGTGAAGTAAGCACGTTTTGTGGATATTTTATCAATGTCCAATTCTTTGATTTCGGTGATGGTTAGGTTCAGATGGGTGAGGTTTGGTAGGATAAGAACTTTTTGTGGATATTTTGGCAATGTCGAATTCTCTGACTTCGGTGATGGTTAGGTAAGGTTGGGTTAGGTATTGTGAGGTAAGCACGTTTTGTGGATATTTTATCAATGTCCAATTCTTTGATTTCGGTGATGGTTAGGTTCAGATGGGTGTGGTTTGGTAGGATAAGATTTTTTTGTGGATATTTTGGCAATGTCGAATTTTCTGACTTCGGTGATGGTTAGGTTAGGTTAGGTTAGGTATTGTGAAGTAAGCACGTTTTGTGGATATTTTATCAATGTCCAATTCTTTGATTTCGGTGATGGTTAGGTTCAGATGGGTGAGGTTTGGTAGGATAAGAACTTTTTGTGGATATTTTGGCAATGTCGAATTCTCTGACTTCGGTGATGGTTAGGTTAGGTTGGGTTAGGTATTGTGAGGTAAGCACGTTTTGCGGATATTTTATTAATGTCCAATTCTTTGATTTTGGTGATGGTTAGGTTCAGATGGGTGAGGTTTGGTAGGATAAGCACTTTTTGTGGATATTTTGGCAATGTCGAATTCTCTGACTTCGGTGATGGTAAGGTTAGGTTGGGTTAGGTATTGTAAGGTAAGCACGTTTTGTGGATATTTTGGCAATGTCCAGTTCTTTGATTTCGGTGACGGTTAGGTTCAGATGGGTGAGGTTTGGTAGGATAAGAACTTTTTGTGGATATTTTGGCAATGTCGAATTCTCTGACTTCGGTGATGGTTAGGTAAGGTTGGGTTAGGTATTGTGAGGTAAGCACGTTTTGTGGATATTTTATCAATGTCCAATTCTTTGATTTCGGTGATGGTTAGGTTCAGATGGGTGTGGTTTGGTAGGATAAGATTTTTTTGTGGATATTTTGGCAATGTCGAATTTTCTGACTTCGGTGATGGTTAGGTTAGGTTAGGTTAGGTATTGTGAAGTAAGCACGTTTTGTGGATATTTTATCAATGTCCAATTCTTTGATTTCGGTGATGGTTAGGTTCAGATGGGTGAGGTTTGGTAGGATAAGAACTTTTTGTGGATATTTTGGCAATGTCGAATTCTCTGACTTCGGTGATGGTTAGGTTAGGTTGGGTTAGGTATTGTGAGGTAAGCACGTTTTGCGGATATTTTATTAATGTCCAATTCTTTGATTTTGGTGATGGTTAGGTTCAGATGGGTGAGGTTTGGTAGGATAAGCACTTTTTGTGGATATTTTGGCAATGTCGAATTCTCTGACTTCGGTGATGGTTAGGTTAGGTTGGGTTAGGTATTGTAAGGTAAGCACGTTTTGTGGATATTTTGGCAATGTCCAGTTCTTTGATTTCGGTGACGGTTAGGTTCAGATGGGTGAGGTTTGGTAGGATAAGAACTTTTTGTGGATATTTTGGCAATGTCGAATTCTCTGACTTCGGTGATGGTTAGGTTAGGTTGGGTTAGGTATTGTGAGGTAAGCACGTTTTGTGGATATTTTCTTAATGTCAAATTCTTTGATTTCGGTGATAGTTCGGTTCAGATGGGTGAGGTTTGGTAGGATAAGAACTTTTTGTGGATATTTTTGCAATGTCGAATTCTCTGACTTCGGTGATGGTAAGGTAAGGTTGGGTTAGGTATTGTGAGGTAAGCACGTTTTGTGGATATTTTATCAATGTCCAATTCTTTGATTTCGGTGATGGTTAGGTTCAGATGGGTGTGGTTTGGTAGGATAAGATTTTTTTGTGGATATTTTGGCAATGTCGAATTCTCTGACTTCGGTGATGGTTAGGTTAGGTTAGGTTAGGTATTGTGAAGTAAACACGTTTTGTGGATATTTTATCAATGTCCAATTCTTTGATTTCGGTGATGGTTAGGTTCAGTTGGGTGAGGTTTGGTAGGATAAGCACTTTTTGTGGATATTGTAGCAATGTCGAATTTTCTGATTTCGGTGATGGTTAGGTTAGGTTGGGTTAGGTATTGTGAGGGAAGCACGTTTTGTGGATATTTTCGCAACGTCAAATTCTTTGATTTCGGTGATGGTTAGGTTCAGATGGGTGAGGTTTGGTAGGATAAGAACTTTTTGTGGATATTTTGGCAATGTCGAATTCTCTGACTTCGGTGATGGTTAGGTTAGGTTGTGTTAGGTATTGTGAGGTAAGCACGTTTTGCGGATATTTTCGCAATTTCCAATTCTTTGATTTCGGTAATGGTTAGGTTCAGATGGGTGAGGTTTGGTAGGATAAGCACTTTTTGTGGATATTTAAGCAATGTCGAATTTTCTGTTTTCGGTGATGGTTAGGTTAGGTTGGGTTAGGTATTGTGAGGGAAGCACATTTTGTGGATATTTTCGCAACGTCAAATTCTTTGATTTCGGTGATGGTTGGATTCAGATGGGTGAGGTTTGGTAGGATAAGAACTTTTTTTGGATATTTTGGCAATTTCGAATTCTCTGACTTCGGTGATGGTTAGGTTAGGTTAGGTTAGGTATTGTGAGGTAAGCACGTTTTGTGGATATTTTATCAATGTCCAATTCTTTGATTTCGGTGACGGTTAGGTTCAGATGGGTGAGGTTTGGACGGATAAGAACTTTTTGTGGAAATTTTGGCAATGTCGAATTTTCTGACTTCAGTGATGGTTACGTTAGGTTGGGTTAGGTATTGTGAGGGAAGCACGTTTTGTGGATATTTTCGCAACGTCAAATTCTTTGATTTCGGTGATGGTTGGGTTCAGATGGGTGAGGTTTGGTAGGATAAGAACTTTTTGTGGATATTTTGGCAATGTCGAATTCTCTGACTTCGGTGATGGTTAGGTTAGGTTGGGTTAGGTATTGTGAGGTAAGCACGTTTTGTGGATATTTTCTTAATGTCAAATTCTTTGATTTCGGTGATAGTTCGGTTCAGATGGGTGAGGTTTGGTAGGATAAGAACTTTTTGTGGATATTTTGGCAATGTCGAATTCTCTGACTTCGGTGATGGTTAGGTAAGGTTGGGTTAGGTATTGTGAGGTAAGCACGTTTTGTGGATATTTTATCAATGTCCAATTCTTTGATTTCGGTGATAGTTAGGTTCAGATGGGTGTGGTTTGGTAGGATAAGATTTTTTTGTGGATATTTTGGCAATGTCGAATTTTCTGACTTCGGTGATGGTTAGGTTAGGTTAGGTTAGGTATTGTGAAGTAAGCACGTTTTGTGGATATTTTATCAATGTCCAATTCTTTGATTTCGGTGATGGTTAGGTTCAGATGGGTGAGGTTTGGTAGGATAAGAACTTTTTGTGGATATTTTGGCAATGTCGAATTCTCTGACTTCGGTGATGGTTAGGTAAGGTTGGGTTAGGTATTGTGAGGTAAGCACGTTTTGTGGATATTTTATCAATGTCCAATTCTTTGATTTCGGTGATGGTTAGGTTCAGATGGGTGTGGTTTGGTAGGATAAGATTTTTTTGTGGATATTTTGGCAATGTCGAATTTTCTGACTTCGGTGATGGTTAGGTTAGGTTAGGTTAGGTATTGTGAAGTAAGCACGTTTTGTGGATATTTTATCAATGTCCAATTCTTTGATTTCGGTGATGGTTAGGTTCAGATGGGTGAGGTTTGGTAGGATAAGAACTTTTTGTGGATATTTTGGCAATGTCGAATTCTCTGACTTCGGTGATTGTTAGGTTAGGTTGGGTTAGGTATTGTGAGGTAAGCACGTTTTGCGGATATTTTATTAATGTCCAATTCTTTGATTTTGGTGATGGTTAGGTTCAGATGGGTGAGGTTTGGTAGGATAAGCACTTTTTGTGGATATTTTGGCAATGTCGAATTCTCTGACTTCGGTGATGGTTAGGTTAGGTTGGGTTAGGTATTGTGAGGGAAGCACGTTTTGTGGATATTTTCTTAATGTCAAATTCTTTGATTTCGGTGATAGTTCGGTTCAGATGGGTGAGGTTTGGTAGGATAAGAACTTTTTGTGGATATTTTGGCAATGTCGAATTCTCTGACTTCGGTGATGGTAAGGTAAGGTTGGGTTAGGTATTGTGAGGTAAGCACGTTTTGTGGATATTTTATCAATGTCCAATTCTTTGATTTCGGTGATGGTTAGGTTCAGATGGGTGTGGTTTGGTAGGATAAGATTTTTTTGTGGATATTTTGGCAATGTCGAATTCTCTGACTTCGGTGATGGTTAGGTTAGGTTAGGTTAGGTATTGTGAAGTAAACACGTTTTGTGGATATTTTATCAATGTCCAATTCTTTGATTTCGGTGATGGTTAGGTTCAGTTGGGTGAGGTTTGGTAGGATAAGCACTTTTTGTGGATATTTTAGCAATGTCGAATTTTCTGATTTCGGTGATGGTTAGGTTAGGTTGGGTTAGGTATTGTGAGGGAAGCACGTTTTGTGGATATTTTCGCAACGTCAAATTCTTTGATTTCGGTGATGGTTAGGTTCAGATGGGTGAGGTTTGGTAGGATAAGAACTTTTTGTGGATATTTTGGCAATGTCGAATTCTCTGACTTCGGTGATGGTTAGGTTAGGTTGTGTTAGGTATTGTGAGGTACACTTACAACGGAACAAGAGTCGCAGTTGTAAAGATGGCAAGCGACAAAGCACGTACAATCCTAAAAAAAGGTAAGCTTCGCGTAGGATGGGTAAACTGCCGCGTACGACAGCACATAGAAGCGGTCCGCTGTTACAAGTGCCAGGAGTACGGACACTTGGCAGCCACCTGCAGCGGAAGTGACAGGTCCCAACTGTGTCGCCGATGTGGTAAAGGAGGCCACATAGCAGCCAAATGCGAGAACAGTCTGTGCTGCATTGTCTGCAAAGACCGCGGCACGGACACACAGCACATGGCAGGGACACCCAAGTGTCCTGCATACAAAACCGAACTGGAGAGACAGAGGAAGGGGAAGACACAAACATAATGGCTGCAAATGGAAAAATAAGAGTCCTCCAGGTAAACCTTAACCATTGCAGGGCTGCGCAGGACCTCCTCCTGCAGACCATCTATGAGAAAAAAATTGACATCACAATAATAAGCGAACAACATCGCCCATTAAATGGAGATTGGTTCGCCGACACAACCCAGCGCTCGGCGATCTACATCTCACGCGGAAGCGGGATAATCACAGAGGCAGGAACACCACAGGTAGGTGCAGTCTGGGTTCGGGTGCGGGGCGTGCGGTTCTACAGCTGTTACTGTTCGCCGAACGCCTCGGTCTCGGACTTCGTACTGTTTTTGCACGAATTGGAGGCGAGCGTCAGCAGGAGCACAGGACGAGTGGTCGTTGCCGGAGACTTCAATGCAAAGTCTACAGAGTGGGAATCACCTATCACCGATGAGCGCGGTCGCCTACTAGCTGACACAATGGCCAGACTAAACCTGCATGTCCTGAACACCGGAAGTGCAAATACCTTCGTCAGAGGAAGCACTGGCTCCATAGTCGACGTCGCTTTCGCGGACGAGGACACCATTGGCCGCATTACCAACTGGGAGGTGCTCAGCGACACAACACTAAGCGACCACCAATACATCTCATACGAGCTAAGAGACACAAGAACGACCGATTCGACCCCGCATAAGACCGAGCCGACAAGGTGGGCCGTCAGCAAGCTAGACACTAAAACGTGCGAAGAGACGCTCAAGTTCGAGTGTGGCCGTATTCAAGATACCACAACTGGAACAGAACTTTGCAAAGAGACAACGGCAGCGATCACTCGGGCTTGCGAGGCCTCGATGCCGAAGAAGGGTGGAGTGGGACGGAAACCACAATATTGGTGGAACGACGAAATTGCAGAGCTGCGAAGAACCTGCACAAGAAAACGAAGAGAGCACTGCCGGACTGAACGAAGACACAGATCAGGCCACGAAGACGACCAAACGGCCATCGAAACCGCAAGCGAAGCCCACAAAGAAGCAAGAAGAGCAGTCACCTACGCAATCAGGAGGAGTAAAAAGTTGATGTGGGAACAACTCATAGCGACGGTGGACCTGGACCCATGGGGCCAAGCGTATCGTATGGTCCGTGGTAAGCTGTCCGGCCACCGCCAAATTCCCTTCTTAAACAGAGATGGAAATTTGGAAACGATAGTTTCACACCTTTTCCCTACACACAAAGAGACGACACCACAAGCGTGGATCATAGAGCCCGAAGACATCCCAGAGTTTACACTGGGTGAACTATACTCGGCAACAAAACGGCTGTCCACTGACAAATCACCTGGACCTGACGGAATACCGAATGAAATTCTCCGCATATCGGCTAAAGTCTGCCCGAAAACATTGCTGCGGACATTCAACAGCTGCCTCAAGAGCGGAGAATTCCCAAAAATATGGAAAAGGCAGAAACTCGTGCTCATACCCAAGGGCAACAAACCACCGGAGGAGCCGTCGTCATACCGGCCACTGTGCATGTTGGACGGATTGGGCAAACTCCTCGAGCGCCTCATATTACAGAGAGTAGCGAAGACGACGGAGACGGAAGGCGGGTTATGTTCGCAGCAATACGGGTTCAGACCCGGTCGGTCCACGGTAGACGCAATAGCCGAGGTCATAAAGACAATAAAAGACGCTCATAGTGGAACATTAAAAACGAGCAGTCACTGCATAATGGTGACACTGGACGTTAAAAATGCTTTCAATTCTGCCAGATGGGATAAAATAATGTCGGCTCTATCGGAGCTCGGTGGAATACCAGACTACCTTGTAAGAATAATAGGAAGTTACCTGTCGGAGAGGGTTCTGATCACAAGACTGGCAGAACGCAAGATCTCCTCTGGTGTTCCACAGGGCTCTGTCATGGGACCAACATTATGGAACATAATGTACGACTCACTTCTTAAATTAAGACTTCCAGGAGGAGCGAAGCTGGTGGGTTTTGCAGACGACGTAGCTATCATTGTTGTGGCTAGGAAAATAACGGACCTCGAGACCGCCACAAACGACACTCTCGACCTGGTGAACGACTGGATGACGGAAGCCGGACTACAGCTTGCACCACAAAAAACCGAGGCGGTTTTGTTCACCAGAAAAAGAAAAATCGAACCCCCGAAAATCACCATTTCGGGATACGACGTGAGACTAAAAAGGTATTTGACTTATCTTGGAATAATTCTAGATGACAAATTAACCTTTAAGAAACAAGCTGAGCATGCCGCGGAGAAAGCGGCAAGAGCTGTCAACAACATCGGACGACTAATGCCCAACATCGGAGGGCCCAAACCATGCCGAAGAAAACTACTCAACAGCGTAGTGCACTCGGTGATCCTATACGGTGCACCAATATGGGCGCCCAGCATGGCAGTGGAGAGAACCAGGAAATACCTCGCAAGAGTACAACGCAGGGGCGTACTGAGAATCGTATCGGCATATACAACAGTATCCGAGTGCGCAGTACTGGTTATTGCTGGAGTACCACCCATCGACCTACTGGCACATGAAAGAAAGAAGGTATACGAGGGAAGAAAGGAGGGAACGAAAAAAGTAAGAGCGACGGCACGGGCGGAGCTCATGACGGAATGGCAGGTCCGCTGGGACGGCGCAGACAAAGGTAGATGGACACATCGACTGATCCCATCAATCGCAGCCTGGACAAGGAGGAAAAGCGCAAAACCGGACTACCACACAACCCAGCTACTAACCAGCCATGGGTGTTTCGGAGCATTCCTCAACCGCATCGGAAAGGAAACGACAGCAGGATGTCACCACTGTGCATCAATCAGAGATGACGCAGAACATACACTCCTCGTATGCCCTGCATGGGAATCTGAAAGAGCGACACTCGAAGAAAGCACCCCGGTCAACACTGAAGACATAGCACAGAACATCACTAAAGACGTAGCCTCTTGGGAAGCATTCGCAGAGTTCGCAAGGAGCGTCATGAAGCAGAAGGAGGAGGCCGAACGGCTAAGGAAAGCGGAAAGACTTATAGAAGGAAATGAATAGATGTCAACCCATAGATATAGATATACTATTACCAGCCTATGATTAATACTGCAAATGAATGTTTTTCAGGAAACAGAAACCAAGCGGGTCAACTAGATGAACTGGAAAGGAGGGATCCGCACAAAAAGGAGAAGCCAACAAGGACGAAATCAGCCCCTGCGGAAGCAATCCACCAACGAGTGGGGTCCCCAAAGGGGTGAGGTGAGTCGGGGGAGTTTTTTAGTCAGTAAAAATCTGACACTTCCCTCTAGTGCGGACTAGAGGGAGTCTTATTGAAGATTTTCTCCTCCCACGCATAGGAAAAAAAAAAAAAAAAAAAAAAAGGTATTGTGAGGTAAGCACGTTTTGCGGATATTTTATTAATGTCCAATTCTTTGATTTTGGTGATGGTTAGGTTCAGATGGGTGAGGTTTGGTAGGATAAGCACTTTTTGTGGATATTTTGGCAATGTCGAATTCTCTGACTTCGGTGATGGTTAGGTTAGTTTGGGTTAGATATTGAGAGGTAAGCACGTTTTGTGGATATTTTCGCAATTTCCAATTCTTTGATTTCGGTGATGGTTAGGTTCAGATGGGTGAGGTTTGGTAGGATAAGCACTTTTTGTGGATATTTAAGCAATGTCGAATTTTCTGTTTTCGGTGATGGTTAGGTTAGGTTGGGTTAGGTATTGTGAGGGAAGCACATTTTGTGGATATTTTCGCAACGTCAAATTCTTTGATTTCGGTGATCGTTGGATTCAGATGGGTGAGGTTTGGTAGGATAAGAACTTTTTTTGGATATTTTGGCAATTTCGAATTCTCTGACTTCGGTGATGGTTAGGTTAGGTTAGGTTAGGTATTGTGAGGTAAGCACGTTTTGTGGATATTTTATCAATGTCCAATTCTTTGATTTCGGTGACGGTTAGGTTCAGATGGGTGAGGTTTGGACGGATAAGAACTTTTTGTGGAAATTTTGGCAATGTCGAATTTTCTGACTTCAGTGATGGTTACGTTAGGTTGGGTTAGGTATTGTGAGGGAAGCACGTTTTGTGGATATTTTCGCAACGTCAAATTCTTTGATTTCGGTGATGGTTAGGTTCAGATGGGTGAGGTTTGGTAGGATAAGCACTTTTTGTGGATATTTTGGCAACGCGAATTCTCTGACTTCGGTGATGGTTAGGTTAGGTTGGGTTAGGTATTGTGAGGTAAGCTCGTTTTGTGGATATTTTTTCAATGTCCAATTCTTTGATTTCGGTGATGTTTAGGTTCAGATGGGTAAGGTTTGGTAGGATAAGAACTTTTTGTTGATATTTTGGCAATGTCGAATTTTCTGACTTGGGTGATGGTTAGGGTAGGTTGGGTTAAGTAATGTGAGGGAAGCACGTTTTGTGAATATTTTCGCAACGTCAAATTTTTTGATTTCGGTGATGGTTAGGTTCAGATGGGTGAGGTTTGGTAGGATAAGCACTTTTTGTGGATATTTTGGCAATGTCGAATTCTCTGACTTCGGTGATGGTTAGGTTAGGTTGGGTTAGGTATTGTGAAGTAAGCACGTTTTGTGGATATTTTATCAATGTCCAATTCTTTGATTTCAGTGATGGTTAGGTTCAGATGGGTGAGGTTTGGTAGGATAAGCACTTTTTGTGGATATTTTGGCAATGTCGAATTTTCTGACTTTGGTGATGGTTAGGTTAGGTTAGGTTAGGTATTGTGAGGGAAGCACGTTTTGTGGATATTTTTGCAATGTCAAATTCTTTGATTTCGGTGATGGTTAGGTTCAGATGAGTGTGGATTGGTAGGATAAGAACTTTTTGTGGATATTTTGGCAATGTCGAATTCTCTGACTTCGGTGATGGTTAGGTTAGGTTGGGTTAGGTATTGTGAGGTAAGCACGTTTTGTGGATATTTTATCAATGTCCAATTCTTTGATTTCGGTGATGGTTAGGTTCAGATGGGTGAGGTTTGGTAGGATAAGAACTTTTTGTGGATATTTTGGCAATGTCGAATTCTCTGACTTCGGTGATGGTAAGGTTAGGTTGGGTTAGGTATTAAGAGGAAAGCACGTTTTTTGGATATTTTATCAATGTCCAATTCTTTGATTTCGGTGATGGTTAGGTTCAGATGGGTGAGGTTTGGTAGAATAAGCACTTTTTGTGGATATTTTGGCAATGTCGAATTTTCTGACTTCGGTGATGGTTAGGTTAGGTTGGGTTAGGTATTGTGAGGTAAGCACGTTTTGTGGATATTTTATCAATGTCTAATTCTTTGATTTCGGTGATGGTTAGGTTCAGATGAGTGTGGTTTGGTAGGATAAGAACTTTTTGTGGATATTTTGGCAATGTCTAATTCTCTGACTTCGGTGATGGTTAGGTTAGGTTGGGTTAGGTATTGTGAGGTAAGCACGTTTTGTGGATATTTTATCAATGTCCAATTTTTTTATTTCGGTGATGGTTAGGTTCAGATGGGTGAGGTTTGGACGGATAAGAACTTTTTGTGGATATTTTGGCAATGTCAAATTCTCTGACTTCGGTGATGGTTAGGTTAGGTTGGGTTTGGTTTTGTGAGGTAAGAACGTTTTGTGGATATTTTATTAATGTCCAATTCTTTGATATCGGTGATGGTTAGGTTCAGATGGGTGAGGTTTGGTAGGATAAGCACTTTTTGTGGATATTTTGGCAATGTCGAATTCTCTGACTTCGGTGATGGTTAGGTTAGGTTGGGTTAGGTATTGTGAGGTAAACACGTTTTGTAGATATTTTATCAATGTCCAATTCTTTGATTTCGGTGATGGTTAGGTTTAGATGAGTGTGGATTGGTAGGATAAGAACTTTTTGTGGATATTTTGGCAATGTCGAATTCTCTGACTTCGGTGATGGTTAGGTTAGGTTGGGTGAGGTATTGTGAGGTAAGCACGTTTTGTGGATATTTTATCAATGTCCAATTCTTTGATTTCGGTGATGGTTAGGTTCAGATGGGTGAGGTTTGGTAGGATAAGAACTTTTTGTGGAAGTTTGGCAATGTCGACTTCTCTGACTTCGGTGATGGTTAGGTTAGGTAGGGTTAGGAATTGTGAGGTAAACACGTTTTGTGGATATTTTGGCAATGTCCAATTCTTTGATTTCGGTGATGGTTAGGTTCAGATGGGTGAGGTTTGGTAGGATAAGAACTTTTTGTGGATATTTTGGCAATGTCAAATTCTCTGACTTCGGTGATGGTTAGGTTAGGTTGGGTTTGGTTTTGTGAGGTAAGAACGTTTTGTGGATATTTTATTAATGTCCAATTCTTTGATTTCGGTGATGGTTAGGTTCAGATGGGTGAGGTTTGGTAGAATAAGCACTTTTTGTGGATATTTTGGCAATGTCGAATTTTCTGACTTCGGTGATGGTTAGGTTAGGTTGGGTTAGGTATTGTGAGGTAAGCACGTTTTGTGGATATTTTATCAATGTCTAATTCTTTGATTTCGGTGATGGTTAGGTTCAGATGAGTGTGGTTTGGTAGGATAAGAACTTTTTGTGGATATTTTGGCAATGTCTAATTCTCTGACTTCGGTGATGGTTAGGTTAGGTTGGGTTAGGTATTGTGAGGTAAGCACGTTTTGTGGATATTTTATCAATGTCCAATTTTTTGATTTCGGTGATGGTTAGGTTCAGATGGGTGAGGTTTGGTAGGATAAGAACTTTTTGTGGATATTTTGGCAATGTCAAATTCTCTGACTTCGGTGATGGTTAGGTTAGGTTGGGTTTGGTTTTGTGAGGTAAGAACGTTTTGTGGATATTTTATTAATGTCCAATTCTTTGATATCGGTGATGGTTAGGTTCAGATGGGTGAGGTTTGATAGGATAAGCACTTTTTGTGGATATTTTGGCAATGTCGAATTCTCTGACTTCGGTGATGGTTAGGTTAGGTTGGGTTAGGTATTGTGAGGTAAACACGTTTTGTGGATATTTTATCAATGTCCAATTCTTTGATTTCGGTGATGGTTAGGTTTAGATGAGTGTGGATTGGTAGGATAAGAACTTTTTGTGGATATTTTGGCAATGTCGAATTCTCTGATTTCGGTGATGGTTAGGTTAGGTTGGGTGAGGTATTGTGAGGTAAGCACGTTTTGTGGATATTTTATCAATGTCCAATTCTTTGATTTCGGTGATGGTTAGGTTCAGATGGGTGAGGTTTGGTAGGATAAGAACTTTTTGTGGAAGTTTGGCAATGTCGAATTCTCTGACTTCGGTGATGGTTAGGTTAGGTAGGGTAAGGTATTGTGAGGTAAACACGTTTTGTGGATATTTTGGCAATGTCCAATTCTTTGATTTCGGTGATTGTTAGGTTCAGATGGGTGAGGTTTGGTAGGATAAGAACTTTTTGTGGATATTTTGGCAATGTCGAATTCTCTGACTTCGGTGATGGTTAGGGTAGGTTGGGTTAGGTATTGTGAGGGAAACACGTTTTGTGAATATTTTCGTAACGTCAAATTCTTTGATTTCGGTGATGGTTAGGTTCAGATGGGTGAGGTTTGGTAGGATAAGCACTTTTTGTGGATATTTTGGCAATGTCGAATTCTCTGACTTCGGTGATGGTTAGGTTAGGTTGGGTTAGGTATTGTGAGGTAAGCACGTTTTGTGGATATTTTATCAATGTCAAATTCTTTGATTTCGGTGACGGTTAGGTTCAGATGGGTGAGGTTTGGTAGGATAAGAACTCTTTATGGATATTTTGGCAATGTCGAATTCTCTGACTTCGGTGATAGTAAGGTTAGGTTGGGTTAGGTATTGTGAGGGAAGCACGTTTTGTGGATATTTAAGCAATGTCGAATTTTCTGTTTTCGGTGTTGGTTAGGTTAGGTTGGGTTAGGTATTGTGAGGGAAGCACGTTTTGTGGATATTTTCGCAACGTCAAATTCTTTGATTTCGGTGATGGTTGGGTTCAGATGGGTGAGGTTTGGTAGGATAAGAACTTTTTGTGGATATTTTGGCAATGTCGAATTCTCTGACTTCGGTGATGGTAAGGTTAGGTTAGGTTAGGTATTGTGAGGTAAGCACGTTTTGTGGATATTTTATCAATATCCAATTCTTTGATTTCGGTGACGGTTAGGTTCAGATGGGTGAGGTTTTGTAGGATAAGAACTTTTTGTGGATATTTTGGCAATGTCGAATTCTCTGACTTCGGTGATGGTTAGGTTAGGTTGGGTTAGGTATTGTGAGGTAAGCACGTTTTGTGGATATTTTCTTAATGTCAAATTCTTTGATTTCGGTGATAGTTCAGTTCAGATGGGTGAGGTTTGGTAGGATAAGAACTTTTTGTGGATATTTTGGCAATGTCGAATTCTCTGACTTCGGTGATGGTTAGGTTAGGTTAGGTTAGGTATTGTGAGGTAAGCACGTTTTGTGGATATTTTATCAATGTCAAATTCTTTGATTTCGGTGACGGTTAGGTTAAGATGGGTGAGGTTTGGTAGGATAAGAACTTTTTGTGGAAATTTTGGCAATGTCGAATTTTCTGACTTCAGTGATGGTTACGTTAGGTTGGGTTAGGTATTGTGAGGGAAGCACGTTTTGTGGATATTTAAGCAATGTCGAATTTTCTGTTTTCGGTGATGGTTAGGTTAGGTTAGGTTAGGTATTGTGAGGGAAGCACGTTTTGTGGATATTTTCGCAACGTCAAATTCTTTGATTTCGGTGATGGTTGGGTTCAGATGGGTGAGGTTTGGTAGGATAAGAACTTTTTGTGGATATTTTGGCAATGTCGAATTCTCTGACTTCGGTGATGGTTAGGTTAGGTTGGGTTAGGTATTGTGAGGTAAGCACGTTTTGTGGATATTTTATCAATGTCCAATTTTTTTATTTCGGTGATGGTTAGGTTCAGATGGGTGAGGTTTGGTAGGATAAGAACTTTTTGTGGATATTTTGGCAATGTCAAATTCTCTGACTTCGGTGATGGTTAGGTTAGGTTGGGTTTGGTTTTGTGAGGTAAGAACGTTTTGTGGATATTTTATCAATGTCCAATTCTTTGATATCGGTGATGGTTAGGTTCAGATGGGTGAGGTTTGGTAGGATAAGCACTTTTTGTGGATATTTTGGCAATGTCGAATTCTCTGACTTCGGTGATGGTTAGGTTAGGTTGGGTTAGGTATTGTGAGGTAAACACGTTTTGTAGATATTTTATCAATGTCCAATTCTTTGATTTCGGTGATGGTTAGGTTTAGATGAGTGTGGATTGGTAGGATAAAAACTTTTTGTGGATATTTTGGCAATGTCGAATTCTCTGACTTCGGTGATGGTTAGGTTAGGTTGGGTGAGGTATTGTGAGGTAAGCACGTTTTGTGGATATTTTGGCAATGTCCAATTCTTTGATTTCGGTGATGGTTAGGTTCAGAAGGGTGAGGTTTGGTAGGATAAGAACTTTTTGTGGATATTTTGGCAATGTCGAATTCTCTGACTTCGGTGATGGTTAGGGTAGGTTGGGTTAGGTATTGTGAGGGAAACACGTTTTGTGAATATTTTCGAAACGTCAAATTCTTTGATTTCGGTGATGGTTAGGTTCAGATGAGTGTGGATTGGTAGGATAAGAACTTTTTGTGGATATTTTGGCAATGTCGAATTCTCTGACTTCGGTGATGGTTAGGTTAGGTTGGGTTAGGTATTGTGAGGTAAGCACGTTTTGTGGATATTTTATCAATGTCCAATTCTTTGATTTCGGTGATGGTTAGGTTCAGATGGGTGAGGTTTGGTAGGATAAGAACTTTTTGTGGATATTTTGGCAATGTCGAATTCTCTGACTTCGGTGATGGTAAGGTTAGGTTGGGTTAGGTATTGTGAGGAAAGCACGTTTTTTGGATATTTTATCAATGTCCAATTCTTTGATTTCGGTGATGGTTAGGTTCAGATGGGTGAGGTTTGGTAGAATAAGCACTTTTTGTGGATATTTTGGCAATGTCGAATTTTCTGACTTCGGTGATGGTTAGGTTAGGTTGGGTTAGGTATTGTGAGGTAAGCACGTTTTGTGGATATTTTATCAATGTCCAATTTTTTTATTTCGGTGATGGTTAGGTTCAGATGGGTGAGGTTTGGTAGGATAAGCACTTTTTGTGGATATTTAAGCAATGTCGAATTTTCTGTTTTCGGTGATGGTTAGGTTAGGTTGGGTTAGGTATTGTGAGGGAAGCACATTTTGTGGATATTTTCGCAACGTCAAATTCTTTGATTTCGGTGATCGTTGGATTCAGATGGGTGAGGTTTGGTAGGATAAGAACTTTTTTTGGATATTTTGGCAATTTCGAATTCTCTGACTTCGGTGATGGTTAGGTTAGGTTAGGTTAGGTATTGTGAGGTAAGCACGTTTTGTGGATATTTTATCAATGTCCAATTCTTTGATTTCGGTGACGGTTAGGTTCAGATGGGTGAGGTTTGGACGGATAAGAACTTTTTGTGGAAATTTTGGCAATGTCGAATTTTCTGACTTCAGTGATGGTTACGTTAGGTTGGGTTAGGTATTGTGAGGGAAGCACGTTTTGTGGATATTTTCGCAACGTCAAATTCTTTGATTTCGGTGATGGTTAGGTTCAGATGGGTGAGGTTTGGTAGGATAAGCACTTTTTGTGGATATTTTGGCAATGTCGAATTCTCTGACTTCGGTGATGGTTAGGTTAGGTTGGGTTAGGTATTGTGAGGTAAGCTCGTTTTGTGGATATTTTTTCAATGTCCAATTCTTTGATTTCGGTGATGGTTAGTTTCAGATGGGTGAGGTTTGGTAGGATAAGCACTTTTTGTGGATATTTTGGCAATGTCGAATTCTCTGACTTCGGTGATGGTTAGGTTAGGTTGGGTTAGGTATTGTGAAGTAAGCACGTTTTGTGGATATTTTATCAATGTCCAATTCTTTGATTTCAGTGATGGTTAGGTTCAGATGGGTGAGGTTTGGTAGGATAAGCACTTTTTGTGGATATTTTGGCAATGTCGAATTTTCTGACTTTGGTGATGGTTAGGTTAGGTTAGGTTAGGTATTGTGAGGGAAGCACGTTTTGTGGATATTTTTGCAATGTCAAATTCTTTGATTTCTGTGATGGTTAGGTTCAGATGAGTGTGGATTGGTAGGAAAAGAACTTTTTGTGGATATTTTGGCAATGTCGAATTCTCTGACTTCGGTGATGGTTAGGTTAGGTTGGGTTAGGTATTGTGAGGTAAGCACGTTTTGTGGATATTTTCTTAATGTCAAATTCTTTGATTTCGGTGATAGTTCGGTTCAGATGGGTGAGGTTTGGTAGGATAAGAACTTTTTTTGGATATTTTGGCAATGTCGAATTCTCTGACTTCGGTGATGGTTAGGTAAGGTTGGGTTAGGTATTGTGAGGTAAGCACGTTTTGTGGATATTTTATCAATGTCCAATTCTTTGATTTCGGTGATAGTTAGGTTCAGATGGGTGTGGTTTGGTAGGATAAGATTTTTTTGTGGATATTTTGGCAATGTCGAATTTTCTGACTTCGGTGATGGTTAGGTTAGGTTAGGTTAGGTATTGTGAAGTAAGCACGTTTTGTGGATATTTTATCAATGTCCAATTCTTTGATTTCGGTGATGGTTAGGTTCAGATGGGTGAGGTTTGGTAGGATAAGAACTTTTTGTGGATATTTTGGCAATGTCGAATTCTCTGACTTCGGTGATGGTTAGGTTAGGTTGGGTTAGGTATTGTGAGGTAAGCACGTTTTGTGGATATTTTCTTAATGTCAAATTCTTTGATTTCGGTGATAGTTCGGTTCAGATGGGTGAGGTTTGGTAGGATAAGAACTTTTTGTGGATATTTTTGCAATGTCGAATTCTCTGACTTCGGTGATGGTAAGGTAAGGTTGGGTTAGGTATTGTGAGGTAAGCACGTTTTGTGGATATTTTATCAATGTCCAATTCTTTGATTTCGGTGATGGTTAGGTTCAGATGGGTGTGGTTTGGTAGGATAAGATTTTTTTGTGGATATTTTGGCAATGTCGAATTCTCTGACTTCGGTGATGGTTAGGTTAGGTTAGGTTAGGTATTGTGAAGTAAACACGTTTTGTGGATATTTTATCAATGTCCAATTCTTTGATTTCGGTGATGGTTAGGTTCAGTTGGGTGAGGTTTGGTAGGATAAGCACTTTTTGTGGATATTTTAGCAATGTCGAATTTTCTGATTTCGGTGATGGTTAGGTTAGGTTGGGTTAGGTATTGTGAGGAAAGCACGTTTTGTGGATATTTTCGCAACGTCAAATTCTTTGATTTCGGTGATGGTTAGGTTCAGATGGGTGAGGTTTTGTAGGATAAGAACTTTTTGTGGATATTTTGGCAATGTCGAATTCTCTGACTTCGGTGATGGTTAGGTTAGGTTGTGTTAGGTATTGTGAGGTAAGCACGTTTTGCGGATATTTTCGCAATTTCCAATTCTTTGATTTCGGTAATGGTAAGGTTCAGATGGGTGAGGTTTGGTAGGATAAGCACTTTTTGTGGATATTTAAGCAATGTCAAATTTTCTGTTTTCGGTGATGGTTAGGTTAGGTTGGGTTAGGTATTGTGAGGAAAGCACATTTTGTGGATATTTTCGCAACGTCAAATTCTTTGATTTCGGTGATGGTTGGATTCAGATGGGTGAGGTTTGGTAGGATAAGAACTTTTTTTGGATATTTTGGCAATTTCGAATTCTCTGACTTCGGTGATGGTTAGGTTAGGTTAGGTTAGGTATTGTGAGGTAAGCACGTTTTGTGGATATTTTATCAATGTCCAATTCTTTGATTTCGGTGACGGTTAGGTTCAGATGGGTGAGGTTTGGACGGATAAGAACTTTTTGTGGAAATTTTGGCAATGTCGAATTTTCTGACTTCAGTGATGGTTACGTTAGGTTGGGTTAGGTATTGTGAGGGAAGCACGTTTTGTGGATATTTTCGCAACGTCAAATTCTTTGATTTCGGTGATGGTTAGGTTCAGATGGGTGAGGTTTGGTAGGATAAGCACTTTTTGTGGATATTTTGGCAATGTCGAATTCTCTGACTTCGGTGATGGTTAGGTTAGGTTGGGTTAGGTATTGTGAGGTAAGCTCGTTTTGTGGATATTTTTTCAATGTCCAATTCTTTGATTTCGGTGATGGTTAGTTTCAGATGGGTGAGGTTTGGTAGGATAAGCACTTTTTGTGGATATTTTGGCAATGTCGAATTCTCTGACTTCGGTGATGGTTAGGTTAGGTTGGGTTAGGTATTGTGAAGTAAGCACGTTTTGTGGATATTTTATCAATGTCCAATTCTTTGATTTCAGTGATGGTTAGGTTCAGATGGGTGAGGTTTGGTAGGATAAGCACTTTTTGTGGATATTTTGGCAATGTCGAATTTTCTGACTTTGGTGATGGTTAGGTTAGGTTAGGTTAGGTATTGTGAGGGAAGCACGTTTTGTGGATATTTTTGCAATGTCAAATTCTTTGATTTCTGTGATGGTTAGGTTCAGATGAGTGTGGATTGGTAGGAAAAGAACTTTTTGTGGATATTTTGGCAATGTCGAATTCTCTGACTTCGGTGATGGTTAGGTTAGGTTGGGTTAGGTATTGTGAGGTAAGCACGTTTTGTGGATATTTTATTAATGTCCAATTCTTTGATTTCGGTGATGGTTAGGTTCAGATGGGTGAGGTTTGGACGGATAAGAACTTTTTGTGGAAATTTTGGCAATGTCGAATTTTCTGACTTCAGTGATGGTTACGTTAGGTTGGGTTAGGTATTGTGAGGGAAGCACGTTTTGTGGATATTTTCGCAACGTCAAATTCTTTGATTTCGGTGATGGTTAGGTTCAGATGGGTGAGGTTTGGTAGGATAAGCACTTTTTGTGGATATTTTGGCAATGTCGAATTCTCTGACTTCGGTGATGGTTAGGTTAGGTTGGGTTAGGTATTGTGAGGTAAGCTCGTTTTGTGGATATTTTTTCAATGTCCAATTCTTTGATTTCGGTGATGGTTAGTTTCAGATGGGTGAGGTTTGGTAGGATAAGCACTTTTTGTGGATATTTTGGCAATGTCGAATTCTCTGACTTCGGTGATGGTTAGGTTAGGTTGGGTTAGGTATTGTGAAGTAAGCACGTTTTGTGGATATTTTATCAATGTCCAATTCTTTGATTTCAGTGATGGTTAGGTTCAGATGGGTGAGGTTTGGTAGGATAAGCACTTTTTGTGGATATTTTGGCAATGTCGAATTTTCTGACTTTGGTGATGGTTAGGTTAGGTTAGGTTAGGTATTGTGAGGGAAGCACGTTTTGTGGATATTTTTGCAATGTCAAATTCTTTGATTTCTGTGATGGTTAGGTTCAGATGAGTGTGGATTGGTAGGAAAAGAACTTTTTGTGGATATTTTGGCAATGTCGAATTCTCTGACTTCGGTGATGGTTAGGTTAGGTTGGGTTAGGTATTGTGAGGTAAGCACGTTTTGTGGATATTTTATCAATGTCCAATTCTTTGATTTCGGTGATGGTTAGGTTCAGATGGGTGAGGTTTGGTAGGATAAGAACTTTTTGTGGATATTTTGGCAATGTCGAATTTTCTGACTTCGATGATGGTTAGGTTAGGTTAGGTTAGGTATTATGAGGTAAGCACGTTTTGTGGATATTTTATCAATGTCTAATTCTTTGATTTCGGTGATGGTTAGGTTCAGATGAGTGTGGTTTGGTAGGATAAGAACTTTTTGTGGATATTTTGGCAATGTCGAATTCTCTGACTTCGGTGATGGTTAGGTTAGGTTGGGTTAGGTATTGTGAGGTAAGCACGTTTTGTGGATATTTTCTTAATGTCAAATTCTTTGATTTCGGTGATAGTTCGGTTCAGATGGGTGAGGTTTGGTAGGATAAGAACTTTTTGTGGATATTTTGGCAATGTCGAATTCTCTGACTTCGGTGATGGTTAGGTAAGGTTGGGTTAGGTATTGTGAGGTAAGCACGTTTTGTGGATATTTTATCAATGTCCAATTCTTTGATTTCGGTGATGGTTAGGTTCAGATGGGTGTGGTTTGGTAGGATAAGATTTTTTTGTGGATATTTTGGCAATGTCGAATTCTCTGACTTCGGTGATGGTTAGGTTAGGTTAGGTTAGGTATTGTGAAGTAAGCACGTTTTGTGGATATTTTATCAATGTCCAATTCTTTGATTTCGGTGATGGTTAGGTTCAGATGGGTGAGGTTTGGTAGGATAAGCACTTTTTGTGGATATTTTAGCAATGTCGAATTTTCTGATTTCGGTGATGGTTAGGTTAGGTTGGGTTAGGTATTGTGAGGGAAGCACGTTTTGTGGATATTTTCGCAACGTCAAATTCTTTGATTTCGGTGATGGTTAGGTTCAGATGGGTGAGGTTTGGTAGGATAAGAACTTTTTGTGGATATTTTGGCAATGTCGAATTCTCTGACTTCGGTGATGGTTAGGTTAGGTTGGGTTAGGTATTGTGAGGTAAGCACGTTTTGCGGATATTTTATTAATGTCCAATTCTTTGATTTTGGTGATGGTTAGGTTCAGATGGGTGAGGTTTGGTAGGATAAGCACTTTTTGTGGATATTTTGGCAATGTCGAATTCTCTGACTTCGGTGATGGTTAGGTTAGGTTGGGTTAGGTATTGTAAGGTAAGCACGTTTTGTGGATATTTTGGCAATGTCCAGTTCTTTGATTTCGGTGATGGTTAGGTTCAGATGGGTGAGGTTTGGTAGGATAAGAACTTTTTGTGGATATATTGGCAATGTCGAATTCTCTGACTTCGGTGATGGTTAGGTTAGTTTGGGTTAGATATTGAGGGGTAAGCACGTTTTGTGGATATTTTCGCAATTTCCAATTCTTTGATTTCGGTATGGTTAGGTTCAGATGGGTGAGGTTTGGTAGGATAAGCACTTTTTGTGGATATTTAAGCAATGTCGAATTTTCTGTTTTCGGTTATGGTAAGGTTAGGTTTGGTTAGGTATTGTGAGGGAAGCACGTTTTGTGGATATTTTCGCAACGTCAAATTCTTTGATTTCGGTGATGGTTGGATTCAGATGGGTGAGGTTTGGTAGGATAAGAACTTTTTTTGGATATTTTGGCAATGTCGAATTCTCTGACTTCGGTGATGGTTAGGTTAGGTAAGGTTAGGTATTGTGAGGTAAGCACGTTTTGTGGATATTTAATCAATGTCCAATTCTTTGATTTCGGTGACGGTTAGGTTCAGATGGGTGAGGTTTGGACGGATAAGAACTTTTTGTGGAAATTTTGGCAATGTCGAATTTTCTGACTTCAGTGATGGTTACGTTAGGTTGGGTTAGGTATTGTGAGGGAAACACGTTTTGTGGATATTTTCGCAACGTCAAATTTTTTGATTTCGGTGATGGTTAGGTTCAGATGGGTGAGGTTTGGTAGGATAAGCACTTTTTGTAGATATTTTGGCAATGTCGAATTCTCTGACTTCGGTGATGGTTAGGTTAGGTTGGGTTAGGTATTGTGAGGTAAGCACGTTTTGCGGATATTTTATTAATGTCCAATTCTTTGATTTTGGTGATGGTTAGGTTCAGATGGGTGAGGTTTGGTAGGATAAGCACTTTTTGTGGATATTTTGGCAATGTCGAATTCTCTGACTTCGGTGATGGTTAGGTTAGGTTGAGTTAGGTATTGAAAGGTAAGCACGTTTTGTGGATATTTTGGCAATGTCCAGTTCTTTGATTTCGGTGATGGTTAGGTTCAGATGGGTGAGGTTTGGTAGGATAAGAACTTTTTGTGGATATATTGGCAATGTCAAATTCTCTGACTTCGGTGATGGTTAGGTTAGTTTGGGTTAGATATTGAGGGGTAAGCACGTTTTGTGGATATTTTCGCAATTTCCAATTCTTTGATTTCGGTGATGGTTAGGTTCAGATGGGTGAGGTTTGGTAGGATAAGCACTTTTTGTGGATATTTAAGCAATGTCGAATTTTCTGTTTTCGGTGATGGTTAGGTTAGGTTGGGTTAGGTATTGTGAGGGAAGCACGTTTTGTGGATATTTTCGCAACGTCAAATTCTTTGATTTCGGTGATGGTTGGATTCAGATGGGTGAGGTTTGGTAGGATAAGAACTTTTTTTGGATATTTTGGCAATGTCGAATTCTCTGACTTCGGTGATGGTTTGGTTAGGTTGGGTTAGGTATTGTGAGGTAAGCTCGTTTTGTGGATATTTTTTCAATGTCCAGTTCTTTGATTTCGGTGATGGTTAGGTTCAGATGGGTAAGGTTTGGTAGGATAAGAACTTTTTGTTGATATTTTGGCAATATCGAATTTTCTGACTTCGGTGATGGTTAGGGTAGGTTGGGTTAGGTATTGTGAGGGAAGCACGTTTTGTGAATATTTTCGCAACGTCAAATTCTTTGATTTCGGTGATGGTTAGGTTTAGATGGGTGAGGTTTGGTAGGATAAGCACTTTTTGTGGATATTTTGGCAATGTCGAATTCTCTGACTTCGGTGATGGTTAGGTTAGGTTGGGTTAGGTATTGTGAGGTAAGCTCGTTTTGTGGATATTTTTTTATTGTCCAATTCTTTGATTTCGGTGATGGTTAGGTTCAGATGGGTGAGGTTTGGTAGGATAAGCACTTTTTGTGGATATTTTAGCAATGTCGAATTTTCTGATTTCGGTGATGGTTAGGTTAGGTTGGGTTAGGTATTGTGAGGGAAGCACGTTTTGTGGATATTTTCGCAACGTCAAATTCTTTGATTTCGGTGATGGTTAGGTTCAGATGGGTGAGGTTTGGTAGGATAAGAACTTTTTGTGGATATTTTGGCAATGTCGAATTCTCTGACTTCGGTGATGGTTAGGTTAGGTTGGGTTAGGTATTGTGAGGTAAGCACGTTTTGCGGATATTTTATTAATGTCCAATTCTTTGATTTTGGTGATGGTTAGGTTCAGATGGGTGAGGTTTGGTAGGATAAGCACTTTTTGTGGATATTTTGGCAATGTCGAATTCTCTGACTTCGGTGATGGTTAGGTTAGGTTGAGTTAGGTATTGTGAGGTAAGCACGTTTTGTGGATATTTTCTTAATGTCAAATTCTTTGATTTCGGTGATAGTTCGGTTCAGATGGGTGAGGTTTGGTAGGATAAGAACTTTTTGTGGATATTTTGGCAATGTCGAATTCTCTGACTTCGGTGATGGTTAGGTAAGGTTGGGTTAGGTATTGTGAGGTAAGCACGTTTTGTGGATATTTTATCAATGTCCAATTCTTTGATTTCGGTGATGGTTAGGTTCAGATGGGTAAGGTTTGGTAGGATAAGAACTTTTTGTTGATATTTTGGCAATATCGAATTTTCTGACTTCGGTGATGGTTAGGGTAGGTTGGGTTAGGTATTGTGAGGGAAGCACGTTTTGTGAATATTTTAGCAACGTCAAATTCTTTGATTTCGGTGATGGTTAGGTTTAGATGGGTGAGGTTTGGTAGGATAAGCAC
This sequence comes from Arctopsyche grandis, assembly GCF_051622035.1. NCBI lineage: Eukaryota > Metazoa > Arthropoda > Insecta > Trichoptera > Hydropsychidae > Arctopsyche > Arctopsyche grandis. Next base: position 241,576 of record NC_135362.1, read on the forward strand.
TTTTTGTGGATATTTTGGCAATGTCGAATTCTCTGACTTCGGTGATGGTTAGGTTAGGTTGGGTTAGGTATTGTGAGGTAAGCTCGTTTTGTGGATATTTTTTTATTGTCCAATTCTTTGATTTCGGTGATGGTTAGGTTCAGATGGGTGAGGTTTGGTAGGATAAGCACTTTTTGTGGATATTTTAGCAATGTCGAATTTTCTGATTTCGGTGATGGTTAGGTTAGGTTGGGTTAGGTATTGTGAGGGAAGCACGTTTTGTGGATATTTTCGCAACGTCAAATTCTTTGATTTCGGTGATGGTTAGGTTCAGATGAGTGTGGATTGGTAGGAAAAGAACTTTTTGTGGATATTTTGGCAATGTCGAATTCTCTGACTTCGGTGATGGTTAGGTTAGGTTGGGTTAGGTATTGTGAGGTAAGCACGTTTTGTGGATATTTTATCAATGTCCAATTCTTTGATTTCGGTGATGGTTAGGTTCAGATGGGTGAGGTTTGGTAGGATAAGAACTTTTTGTGGATATTTTGGCAATGTCGAATTTTCTGACTTCGGTGATGGTTAGGTTAGGTTAGGTTAGGTATTATGAGGTAAGCACGTTTTGTGGATATTTTATCAATGTCTAATTCTTTGATTTCGGTGATGGTTAGGTTCAGATGAGTGTGGTTTGGTAGGATAAGAACTTTTTGTGGATATTTTGGCAATGTCGAATTCTCTGACTTCGGTGATGGTGAGGTTAGGTTGGGTTAGGTATTGTGAGGTAAGCACGTTTTGTGGATATTTTCTTAATGTCAAATTCTTTGATTTCGGTGATAGTTCGGTTCAGATGGGTGAGGTTTGGTAGGATAAGAACTTTTTGTGGATATTTTGGCAATGTCGAATTCTCTGACTTCGGTGATGGTTAGGTAAGGTTGGGTTAGGTATTGTGAGGTAAGCACGTTTTGTGGATATTTTATCAATGTCCAATTCTTTGATTTCGGTGATGGTTAGGTTCAGATGGGTGTGGTTTGGTAGGATAAGATTTTTTTGTGGATATTTTGGCAATGTCGAATTCTCTGACTTCGGTGATGGTTAGGTTAGGTTAGGTTAGGTATTGTGAAGTAAGCACGTTTTGTGGATATTTTATCAATGTCCAATTCTTTGATTTCGGTGATGGTTAGGTTCAGATGGGTGAGGTTTGGTAGGATAAGCACTTTTTGTGGATATTTTAGCAATGTCGAATTTTCTGATTTCGGTGATGGTTAGGTTAGGTTGGGTTAGGTATTGTGAGGGAAGCACGTTTTGTGGATATTTTCGCAACGTCAAATTCTTTGATTTCGGTGATGGTTAGGTTCAGATGGGTGAGGTTTGGTAGGATAAGAACTTTTTGTGGATATTTTGGCAATGTCGAATTCTCTGACTTCGGTGATGGTTAGGTTAGGTTGGGTTAGGCATTGTGAGGTAAGCACGTTTTGCGGATATTTTATTAATGTCCAATTCTTTGATTTTGGTGATGGTTAGGTTCAGATGGGTGAGGTTTGGTAGGATAAGCACTTTTTGTGGATATTTTGGCAATGTCGAATTCTCTGACTTCGGTGATGGTTAGGTTAGGTTGGGTTAGGTATTGTAAGGTAAGCACGTTTTGTGGATATTTTGGCAATGTCCAGTTCTTTGATTTCGGTGATGGTTAGGTTCAGATGGGTGAGGTTTGGTAGGATAAGAACTTTTTGTGGATATATTGGCAATGTCGAATTCTCTGACTTCGGTGATGGTTAGGTTAGTTTGGGTTAGATATTGAGGGGTAAGCACGTTTTGTGGATATTTTCGCAATTTCTAATTCTTTGATTTCGGTATGGTTAGGTTCAGATGGGTGAGGTTTGGTAGGATAAGCACTTTTTGTGGATATTTAAGCAATGTCGAATTTTCTGTTTTCGGTTATGGTAAGGTTAGGTTTGGTTAGGTATTGTGAGGGAAGCACGTTTTGTGGATATTTTCGCAACGTCAAATTCTTTGATTTCGGTGATGGTTGGATTCAGATGGGTGAGGTTTGGTAGGATAAGAACTTTTTTTGGATATTTTGGCAATGTCGAATTCTCTGACTTCGGTGATGGTTAGGTTAGGTAAGGTTAGGTATTGTGAGGTAAGCACGTTTTGTGGATATTTAATCAATGTCCAATTCTTTGATTTCGGTGACGGTTAGGTTCAGATGGGTGAGGTTTGGACGGATAAGAACTTTTTGTGGAAATTTTGGCAATGTCGAATTTTCTGACTTCAGTGATGGTTACGTTAGGTTGGGTTAGGTATTGTGAGGGAAACACGTTTTGTGGATATTTTCGCAACGTCAAATTCTTTGATTTCGGTGATGGTTAGGTTCAGATGGGTGAGGTTTGGTAGGATAAGCACTTTTTGTAGATATTTTGGCAATGTCGAATTCTCTGACTTCGGTGATGGTTAGGTTAGGTTGGGTTAGGTATTGTGAGGTAAGCACGTTTTGCGGATATTTTATTAATGTCCAATTCTTTGATTTTGGTGATGGTTAGGTTCAGATGGGTGAGGTTTGGTAGGATAAGCACTTTTTGTGGATATTTTGGCAATGTCGAATTCTCTGACTTCGGTGATGGTTAGGTTAGGTTGAGTTAGGTATTGAAAGGTAAGCACGTTTTGTGGATATTTTGGCAATGTCCAGTTCTTTGATTTCGGTGATGGTTAGGTTCAGATGGGTGAGGTTTGGTAGGATAAGAACTTTTTGTGGATATATTGGCAATGTCGAATTCTCTGACTTCGGTGATGGTTAGGTTAGTTTGGGTTAGATATTGAGGGGTAAGCACGTTTTGTGGATATTTTCGCAATTTCCAATTCTTTGATTTCGGTGATGGTTAGGTTCAGATGGGTGAGGTTTGGTAGGATAAGCACTTTTTGTGGATATTTAAGCAATGTCGAATTTTCTGTTTTCGGTGATGGTTAGGTTAGGTTGGGTTAGGTATTGTGAGGGAAGCACGTTTTGTGGATATTTTCGCAACGTCAAATTCTTTGATTTCGGTGATGGTTGGATTCAGATGGGTGAGGTTTGGTAGGATAAGAACTTTTTTTGGATATTTTGGCAATGTCGAATTCTCTGACTTCGGTGATGGTTAGGTTAGGTTGGGTTAGGTATTGTGAGGTAAGCTCGTTTTGTGGATATTTTTTCAATGTCCAGTTCTTTGATTTCGGTGATGGTTAGGTTCAGATGGGTAAGGTTTGGTAGGATAAGAACTTTTTGTTGATATTTTGGCAATATCGAATTTTCTGACTTCGGTGATGGTTAGGGTAGGTTGGGTTAGGTATTGTGAGGGAAGCACGTTTTGTGAATATTTTCGCAACGTCAAATTCTTTGATTTCGGTGATGGTTAGGTTTAGATGGGTGAGGTTTGGTAGGATAAGCACTTTTTGTGGATATTTTGGCAATGTCGAATTCTCTGACTTCGGTGATGGTTAGGTTAGGTTGGGTTAGGTATTGTGAGGTAAGCTCGTTTTGTGGATATTTTTTTATTGTCCAATTCTTTGATTTCGGTGATGGTTAGGTTCAGATGGGTGAGGTTTGGTAGGATAAGCACTTTTTGTGGATATTTTAGCAATGTCGAATTTTCTGATTTCGGTGATGGTTAGGTTAGGTTGGGTTAGGTATTGTGAGGGAAGCACGTTTTGTGGATATTTTCGCAACGTCAAATTCTTTGATTTCGGTGATGGTTAGGTTCAGATGGGTGAGGTTTGGTAGGATAAGAACTTTTTGTGGATATTTTGGCAATGTCGAATTCTCTGACTTCGGTGATGGTTAGGTTAGGTTGGGTTAGGTATTGTGAGGTAAGCACGTTTTGCGGATATTTTATTAATGTCCAATTCTTTGATTTTGGTGATGGTTAGGTTCAGATGGGTGAGGTTTGGTAGGATAAGCACTTTTTGTGGATATTTTGGCAATGTCGAATTCTCTGACTTCGGTGATGGTTAGGTTAGGTTGAGTTAGGTATTGTGAGGTAAGCACGTTTTGTGGATATTTTCTTAATGTCAAATTCTTTGATTTCGGTGATAGTTCGGTTCAGATGGGTGAGGTTTGGTAGGATAAGAACTTTTTGTGGATATTTTGGCAATGTCGAATTCTCTGACTTCGGTGATGGTTAGGTAAGGTTGGGTTAGGTATTGTGAGGTAAGCACGTTTTGTGGATATTTTATCAATGTCCAATTCTTTGATTTCGGTGATGGTTAGGTTCAGATGGGTAAGGTTTGGTAGGATAAGAACTTTTTGTTGATATTTTGGCAATATCGAATTTTCTGACTTCGGTGATGGTTAGGGTAGGTTGGGTTAGGTATTGTGAGGGTAGCACGTTTTGTGAATATTTTCGCAACGTCAAATTCTTTGATTTCGGTGATGGTTAGGTTTAGATGGGTGAGGTTTGGTAGGATAAGCACTTTTTGTGGATATTTTGGCAATGTCGAATTCTCTGACTTCGGTGATGGTTAGGTTAGGTTGGGTTAGGTATTGTGAGGTAAGCTCGTTTTGTGGATATTTTTTTATTGTCCAATTCTTTGATTTCGGTGATGGTTAGGTTCAGATGGGTGAGGTTTGGTAGGATAAGCACTTTTTGTGGATATTTTAGCAATGTCGAATTTTCTGATTTCGGTGATGGTTAGGTTAGGTTGGGTTAGGTATTGTGAGGGAAGCACGTTTTGTGGATATTTTCGCAACGTCAAATTCTTTGATTTCGGTGATGGTTAGGTTCAGATGGGTGAGGTTTGGTAGGATAAGAACTTTTTGTGGATATTTTGGCAATGTCGAATTCTCTGACTTCGGTGATGGTTAGGTTAGGTTGGGTTAGGTATTGTGAGGTAAGCACGTTTTGCGGATATTTTATTAATGTCCAATTCTTTGATTTTGGTGATGGTTAGGTTCAGATGGGTGAGGTTTGGTAGGATAAGCACTTTTTGTGGATATTTTGGCAATGTCGAATTCTCTGACTTCGGTGATGGTTAGGTTAGGTTGGGTTAGGTATTGTAAGAAAAGCACGTTTTGTGGATATTTTGGCAATGTCCAGTCCTTTGATTTCGGTGATGGTTAGGTTCAGATGGGTGAGGTTTGGTAGGATAAGCACTTTTTGTGGATATTTTGGCAATGTCGAATTTTCTGACTTTGGTGATGGTAAGGTTAGGTTAGGTTAGGTATTGTGAGGGAAGCACGTTTTGTGGATATTTTTGCAATGTCAAATTCTTTGATTTCGGTGATGGTTAGGTTCAGATGAGTGTGGATTGGTAGGATAAGAACTTTTTGTGGATATTTTGGCAATGTCGAATTCTCTGACTTCGGCGATGGTAAGGTTAGGTTAGGTTAGGTATTGTGAGGTAAGCACGTTTTGTGGATATTTTATCAATGTCCAATTCTTTGATTTCGGTGATGGTTAGGTTCAGATGGGTGAGGTTTGGTAGGATAAGAACTTTTTGTGGATATTTTGGCAATGTCGAATTCTCTGACTTCGGTGATGATAAGGATAGGTTGGGTTAGGTATTGTGAGGAAAGCACGTTTTGTGGATATTTTCGCAACGTCAAATTCTTTGATTTCGGTGATGGTTAGGTTCAGATGGGTGAGGTTTGGTAGGATAAGAACTTTTTGTGGATATTTTGGCAATGTCGAATTCTCTGACTTCGGTGATGGTTAGGTTAGGTTGGGTTAGGTATTGTGAGGTAAGCACGTTTTGCGGATATTTTATTAATGTCCAATTCTTTGATTTTGGTGATGGTTAGGTTCAGATGGGTGAGGTTTGGTAGGATAAGCACTTTTTGTGGATATTTTGGCAATGTCGAATTCTCTGACTTCGGTGATGGTTAGGTTAGGTTGGGTTAGGTATTGTAAGGTAAGCACGTTTTGTGGATATTTTGGCAATGTCCAGTTCTTTGATTTCGGTGATGGTTAGGTTCAGATGGGTGAGGTTTGGTAGGATAAGAACTTTTTGTGGATATATTGGCAATGTCGAATTCTCTGACTTCGGTGATGGTTAGGTTAGTTTGGGTTAGATATTGAGGGGTAAGCACGTTTTGTGGATATTTTCGCAATTTCCAATTCTTTGATTTCGGTGATGGTTAGGTTCAGATGGGTGAGGTTTGGTAGGATAAGCACTTTTTGTGGATATTTAAGCAATGTCGAATTTTCTGTTTTCGGTGATGGTTAGGTTAGGTTGGGTTAGGTATTGTGAGGGAAGCACGTTTTGTGGATATTTTCGCAACGTCAAATTCTTTGATTTCGGTGATGGTTGGATTCAGATGGGTGAGGTTTGGTAGGATAAGAACTTTTTGTGGATATTTTGGCAATGTCGAATTCTCTGACTTCGGTGATGGTTAGGTTAGGTTGTGTTAGGTATTGTGAGGTAAGCACGTTTTGCGGATATTTTATTAATGTCCAATTCTTTGATTTTGGTGATGGTTAGGTTCAGATGGGTGAGGTTTGGTAGGATAAGCACTTTTTGTGGATATTTTGGCAATGTCGAATTCTCTGACTTCGGTGATGGTTAGGTTAGTTTGGGTTAGATATTGAGAGGTAAGCACGTTTTGTGGATATTTTCGCAATTTCCAATTCTTTGATTTCGGTGATGGTTAGGTTCAGATGGGTGAGGTTTGGTAGGATAAGCACTTTTTGTGGATATTTAAGCAATGTCGAATTTTCTGTTTTCGGTGATGGTTAGGTAAGGTTGGGTTAGGTATTGTGAGGGAAGCACATTTTGTGGATATTTTCGCAACGTCAAATTCTTTGATTTCGGTGATGGTTGGATTCAGATGGGTGAGGTTTGGTAGGATAAGAACTTTTTTTGGATATTTTGGCAATTTCGAATTCTCTGACTTCGGTGATGGTTAGGTTAGGTTAGGTAAGGTATTGTGAGGTAAGCACGTTTTGTGGATATTTTATCAATGTCCAATTCTTTGATTTCGGTGACGGTTAGGTTCAGATGGGTGAGGTTTGGACGGATAAGAACTTTTTGTGGAAATTTTGGCAATGTCGAATTTTCTGACTTCAGTGATGGTTACGTTAGGTTGGGTTAGGTATTGTGAGGGAAGCACGTTTTGTGGATATTTTCGCAACGTCAAATTCTTTGATTTCGGTGATGGTTAGGTTCAGATGGGTGAGGTTTGGTAGGATAAGCACTTTTTGTGGATATTTTGGCAATGTCGAATTCTCTGACTTCGGTGATGGTTAGGTTAGGTTGGGTTAGGTATTGTGAAGTAAGCACGTTTTGTGGATATTTTATCAATGTCCAATTCTTTGATTTCAGTGATAGTTAGGTTCAGATGGGTGAGGTTTGGTAGGATAAGCACTTTTTGTGGATATTTTGGCAATGTCGAATTTTCTGACTTTGGTGATGGTTAGGTTAGGTTAGGTTAGGTATTGTGAGGGAAGCACGTTTTGTGGATATTTTTGCAATGTCAAATTCTTTGATTTCTGTGATGGTTAGGTTCAGATGAGTGTGGATTGGTAGGAAAAGAACTTTTTGTGGATATTTTGGCAATGTCGAATTCTCTGACTTCGGTGATGGTTAGGTTAGGTTGGGTTAGGTATTGTGAGGTAAGCACGTTTTGTGGATATTTTATCAATGTCCAATTCTTTGATTTCGGTGATGGTTAGGTTCAGATGGGTGAGGTTTGGTAGGATAAGAACTTTTTGTGGATATTTTGGCAATGTCGAATTTTCTGACTTCGGTGATGGTTAGGTTAGGTTAGGTTAGGTATTGTGAGGTAAGCACGTTTTGTGGATATTTTATCACTGTCTAATTCTTTGATTTCGGTGATGGTTAGGTTCAGATGAGTGTGGTTTGGTAGGATAAGAACTTTTTGTGGATATTTTGGCAATGTCTAATTCTCTGACTTCGGTGATGGTTAGGTTAGGTTGGGTTAGGTATTGTGAGGTAAGCACGTTTTGTGGATATTTTATTAATGTCCAATTTTTTGATTTCGGTGATGGTTAGGTTCAGATGGGTGAGGTTTATTGGATAAGAACTTTTTGTGGATATTTTGGCAATGTCAAATTCTCTGACTTCGGTGATGGTTAGGTTAGGTTGGGTTTGGTTTTGTGAGGTAAGAACGTTTTGTGGATATTTTATCAATGTCCAATTCTTTGATATCGGTGATGGTTAGGTTCAGATGGGTGAGGTTTGGTAGGATAAGCACTTTTTGTGGATATTTTGGCAATGTCGAATTCTCTGACTTCGGTGATGGTTAGGTTAGGTTGGGTTAGGTATTGTGAGGTAAACACGTTTTGTGGATATTTTATCAATGTCCAATTCTTTGATTTCGGTGATGGTTAGGTTTAGATGAGTGTGGATTGGTAGGATAAGAACTTTTTGTGGATATTTTGGCAATGTCGAATTCTCTGACTTCGGTGATGGTTAGGTTAGGTTGGGTGAGGTATTGTGAGGTAAGCATGTTTTGTGGATATTTTATCAATGTCCAATTCTTTGATTTCGGTGATGGTTAGGTTCAGATGGGTGAGGTTTGGTAGGATAAGAACTTTTTGTGGAAGTTTGGCAATGACGAATTCTCTGACTTCGGTGATGGTTAGGTTAGGTAGGGTTAGGTATTGTGAGGTAAACACGTTTTGTGGATATTTTGGCAATGTCCAATTCTTTGATTTCGGTGATGGTTAGGTTCAGATGGGTGAGGTTTGGTAGGATAAGAACTTTTTGTGGATATTTTGGCAATGTCGAATTCTCTGACTTCGGTGATGGTTAGGGTAGGTTGGGTTAGGTATTGTGAGGGAAACACGTTTTGTGAATATTTTCGAAACGTCAAATTCTTTGATTTCGGTGATGGTTAGGTTCAGATGGGTGAGGTTTGGTAGGATAAGCACTTTTTGTGGATATTTTGGCAATGTCGAATTCTCTGACTTTGGTGATGGTTAGGTTAGGTTAGGTTAGGTATTGTGAGGGAAGCACGTTTTGTGGATATTTTTGCAATGTCAAATTCTTTGATTTCTGTGATGGTTAGGTTCAGATGAGTGTGGATTGGTAGGAAAAGAACTTTTTGTGGATATTTTGGCAATGTCGAATTCTCTGACTTCGGTGATGGTTAGGTTAGGTTGGGTTAGGTATTGTGAGGTAAGCACGTTTTGTGGATATTTTATCAATGTCCAATTCTTTGATTTCGGTGATGGTTAGGTTCAGATGGGTGAGGTTTGGTAGGATAAGAACTTTTTGTGGATATTTTGGCAATGTCGAATTTTCTGACTTCGGTGATGGTTAGGTTAGGTTAGGTTAGGTATTGTGAGGTAAGCACGTTTTGTGGATATTTTATCAATGTCTAATTCTTTGATTTCGGTGATGGTTAGGTTCAGATGAGTGTGGTTTGGTAGGATAAGAACTTTTTGTGGATATTTTGGCAATGTCTAATTCTCTGACTTCGGTGATGGTTAGGTTAGGTTGGGTTAGGTATTGTGAAGTAAGCACGTTTTGTGGATATTTTATCAATGTCCAATTCTTTGATTTCAGTGATAGTTAGGTTCAGATGGGTGAGGTTTGGTAGGATAAGCACTTTTTGTGGATATTTTGGCAATGTCGAATTTTCTGACTTTGGTGATGGTTAGGTTAGGTTAGGTTAGGTATTGTGAGGGAAGCACGTTTTGTGGATATTTTTGCAATGTCAAATTCTTTGATTTCTGTGATGGTTAGGTTCAGATGAGTGTGGATTGGTAGGAAAAGAACTTTTTGTGGATATTTTGGCAATGTCGAATTCTCTGACTTCGGTGATGGTTAGGTTAGGTTGGGTTAGGTATTGTGAGGTAAGCACGTTTTGTGGATATTTTATCAATGTCCAATTCTTTGATTTCGGTGATGGTTAGGTTCAGATGGGTGAGGTTTGGTAGGATAAGAACTTTTTGTGGATATTTTGGCAATGTCGAATTTTCTGACTTCGGTGATGGTTAGGTTAGGTTAGGTTAGGTATTGTGAGGTAAGCACGTTTTGTGGATATTTTATCACTGTCTAATTCTTTGATTTCGGTGATGGTTAGGTTCAGATGAGTGTGGTTTGGTAGGATAAGAACTTTTTGTGGATATTTTGGCAATGTCTAATTCTCTGACTTCGGTGATGGTTAGGTTAGGTTGGGTTAGGTATTGTGAGGTAAGCACGTTTTGTGGATATTTTATTAATGTCCAATTTTTTGATTTCGGTGATGGTTAGGTTCAGATGGGTGAGGTTTGGTAGGATAAGAACTTTTTGTGGATATTTTGGCAATGTCAAATTCTCTGACTTCGGTGATGGTTAGGTTAGGTTGGGTTTGGTTTTGTGAGGTAAGAACGTTTTGTGGATATTTTATCAATGTCCAATTCTTTGATATCGGTGATGGTTAGGTTCAGATGGGTGAGGTTTGGTAGGATAAGCACTTTTTGTGGATATTTTGGCAATGTCGAATTCTCTGACTTCGGTGATGGTTAGGTTAGGTTGGGTTAGGTATTGTGAGGTAAACACGTTTTGTGGATATTTTATCAATGTCCAATTCTTTGATTTCGGTGATGGTTAGGTTTAGATGAGTGTGGATTGGTAGGATAAGAACTTTTTGTGGATATTTTGGCAATGTCGAATTCTCTGACTTCGGTGATGGTTAGGTTAGGTTGGGTGAGGTATTGTGAGGTAAGCATGTTTTGTGGATATTTTATCAATGTCCAATTCTTTGATTTCGGTGATGGTTAGGTTCAGATGGGTGAGGTTTGGTAGGATAAGAACTTTTTGTGGAAGTTTGGCAATGACGAATTCTCTGACTTCGGTGATGGTTAGGTTAGGTAGGGTTAGGTATTGTGAGGTAAACACGTTTTGTGGATATTTTGGCAATGTCCAATTCTTTGATTTCGGTGATGGTTAGGTTCAGATGGGTGAGGTTTGGTAGGATAAGAACTTTTTGTGGATATTTTGGCAATGTCGAATTCTCTGACTTCGGTGATGGTTAGGGTAGGTTGGGTTAGGTATTGTGAGGGAAACACGTTTTGTGAATATTTTCGAAACGTCAAATTCTTTGATTTCGGTGATGGTTAGGTTCAGATGGGTGAGGTTTGGTAGGATAAGCACTTTTTGTGGATATTTTGGCAATGTCGAATTCTCTGACTTTGGTGATGGTTAGGTTAGGTTAGGTTAGGTATTGTGAGGGAAGCACGTTTTGTGGATATTTTTGCAATGTCAAATTCTTTGATTTCTGTGATGGTTAGGTTCAGATGAGTGTGGATTGGTAGGAAAAGAACTTTTTGTGGATATTTTGGCAATGTCGAATTCTCTGACTTCGGTGATGGTTAGGTTAGGTTGGGTTAGGTATTGTGAGGTAAGCACGTTTTGTGGATATTTTATCAATGTCCAATTCTTTGATTTCGGTGATGGTTAGGTTCAGATGGGTGAGGTTTGGTAGGATAAGAACTTTTTGTGGATATTTTGGCAATGTCGAATTTTCTGACTTCGGTGATGGTTAGGTTAGGTTAGGTTAGGTATTGTGAGGTAAGCACGTTTTGTGGATATTTTATCAATGTCTAATTCTTTGATTTCGGTGATGGTTAGGTTCAGATGAGTGTGGTTTGGTAGGATAAGAACTTTTTGTGGATATTTTGGCAATGTCTAATTCTCTGACTTCGGTGATGGTTAGGTTAGGTTGGGTTAGGTATTGTGAGGTAAGCACGTTTTGTGGATATTTTAATAATGTCCAATTTTTTGATTTCGGTGATGGTTAGGTTCAGATGGGTGAGGTTTGGTAGGATAAGAACTTTTTGTGGATATTTTGGCAATGTCAAATTCTCTGACTTCGGTGATGGTTAGGTTAGGTTGGGTTTGGTTTTGTGAGGTAAGAACGTTTTGTGGATATTTTATTAATGTCCAATTCTTTGATATCGGTGATGGTTAGGTTCAGATGGGTGAGGTTTGGTAGGATAAGCACTTTTTGTGGATATTTTGGCAATGTCGAATTCTCTGACTTCGGTGATGGTTAGGTTAGGTTGGGTTAGGTATTGTGAGGTAAACACGTTTTGTGGATATTTTATCAATGTCCAATTCTTTGATATCGGTGATGGTTAGGTTCAGATGGGTGAGGTTTGGTAGGATAAGCACTTTTTGTGGATATTTTGGCAATGTCGAATTCTCTGACTTCGGTGATGGTTAGGTTAGGTTAGGTAAGGTATTGTGAGGTAAGCACGTTTTGTGGATATTTTATCAATGTCCAATTCTTTGATTTCGGTGACGGTTAGGTTCAGATGGGTGAGGTTTGGACGGATAAGAACTTTTTGTGGAAATTTTGGCAATGTCGAATTTTCTGACTTCAGTGATGGTTACGTTAGGTTGGGTTTGGTATTGTGAGGGAAGCACGTTTTGTGGATATTTTCGCAACGTCAAATTCTTTGATTTCGGTGATGGTTAGGTTCAGATGGGTGAGGTTTGGTAGGATAAGCACTTTTTGTGGATATTTTGGCAATGTCGAATTCTCTGACTTCGGTGATGGTTAGGTTAGGTTGGGTTAGGTATTGTGAAGTAAGCACGTTTTGTGGATATTTTATCAATGTCCAATTCTTTGATTTCAGTGATAGTTAGGTTCAGATGGGTGAGGTTTGGTAGGATAAGCACTTTTTGTGGATATTTTGGCAATGTCGAATTTTCTGACTTTGGTGATGGTTAGGTTAGGTTAGGTTAGGTATTGTGAGGGAAGCACGTTTTGTGGATATTTTTGCAATGTCAAATTCTTTGATTTCTGTGATGGTTAGGTTCAGATGAGTGTGGATTGGTAGGAAAAGAACTTTTTGTGGATATTTTGGCAATGTCGAATTCTCTGACTTCGGTGATGGTTAGGTTAGGTTGGGTTAGGTATTGTGAGGTAAGCACGTTTTGTGGATATTTTATCAATGTCCAATTCTTTGATTTCGGTGATGGTTAGGTTCAGATGGGTGAGGTTTGGTAGGATAAGAACTTTTTGTGGATATTTTGGCAATGTCGAATTTTCTGACTTCGGTGATGGTTAGGTTAGGTTAGGTTAGGTATTGTGAGGTAAGCACGTTTTGTGGATATTTTATCACTGTCTAATTCTTTGATTTCGGTGATGGTTAGGTTCAGATGAGTGTGGTTTGGTAGGATAAGAACTTTTTGTGGATATTTTGGCAATGTCTAATTCTCTGACTTCGGTGATGGTTAGGTTAGGTTGGGTTAGGTATTGTGAGGTAAGCACGTTTTGTGGATATTTTATTAATGTCCAATTTTTTGATTTCGGTGATGGTTAGGTTCAGATGGGTGAGGTTTGGTAGGATAAGAACTTTTTGTGGATATTTTGGCAATGTCAAATTCTCTGACTTCGGTGATGGTTAGGTTAGGTTGGGTTTGGTTTTGTGAGGTAAGAACGTTTTGTGGATATTTTATCAATGTCCAATTCTTTGATATCGGTGATGGTTAGGTTCAGATGGGTGAGGTTTGGTAGGATAAGCACTTTTTGTGGATATTTTGGCAATGTCGAATTCTCTGACTTCGGTGATGGTTAGGTTAGGTTGGGTTAGGTATTGTGAGGTAAACACGTTTTGTGGATATTTTATCAATGTCCAATTCTTTGATTTCGGTGATGGTTAGGTTTAGATGAGTGTGGATTGGTAGGATAAGAACTTTTTGTGGATATTTTGGCAATGTCGAATTCTCTGACTTCGGTGATGGTTAGGTTAGGTTGGGTGAGGTATTGTGAGGTAAGCATGTTTTGTGGATATTTTATCAATGTCCAATTCTTTGATTTCGGTGATGGTTAGGTTCAGATGGGTGAGGTTTGGTAGGATAAGAACTTTTTGTGGAAGTTTGGCAATGACGAATTCTCTGACTTCGGTGATGGTTAGGTTAGGTAGGGTTAGGTATTGTGAGGTAAACACGTTTTGTGGATATTTTGGCAATGTCCAATTCTTTGATTTCGGTGATGGTTAGGTTCAGATGGGTGAGGTTTGGTAGGATAAGAACTTTTTGTGGATATTTTGGCAATGTCGAATTCTCTGACTTCGGTGATGGTTAGGGTAGGTTGGGTTAGGTATTGTGAGGGAAACACGTTTTGTGAATATTTTCGAAACGTCAAATTCTTTGATTTCGGTGATGGTTAGGTTCAGATGGGTGAGGTTTGGTAGGATAAGCACTTTTTGTGGATATTTTGGCAATGTCGAATTCTCTGACTTTGGTGATGGTTAGGTTAGGTTAGGTTAGGTATTGTGAGGGAAGCACGTTTTGTGGATATTTTTGCAATGTCAAATTCTTTGATTTCTGTGATGGTTAGGTTCAGATGAGTGTGGATTGGTAGGAAAAGAACTTTTTGTGGATATTTTGGCAATGTCGAATTCTCTGACTTCGGTGATGGTTAGGTTAGGTTGGGTTAGGTATTGTGAGGTAAGCACGTTTTGTGGATATTTTATCAATGTCCAATTCTTTGATTTCGGTGATGGTTAGGTTCAGATGGGTGAGGTTTGGTAGGATAAGAACTTTTTGTGGATATTTTGGCAATGTCGAATTTTCTGACTTCGGTGATGGTTAGGTTAGGTTAGGTTAGGTATTGTGAGGTAAGCACGTTTTGTGGATATTTTATCAATGTCTAATTCTTTGATTTCGGTGATGGTTAGGTTCAGATGAGTGTGGTTTGGTAGGATAAGAACTTTTTGTGGATATTTTGGCAATGTCTAATTCTCTGACTTCGGTGATGGTTAGGTTAGGTTGGGTTAGGTATTGTGAGGTAAGCACGTTTTGTGGATATTTTATTAATGTCCAATTTTTTGATTTCGGTGATGGTTAGGTTCAGATGGGTGAGGTTTGGTAGGATAAGAACTTTTTGTGGATATTTTGGCAATGTCAAATTCTCTGACTTCGGTGATGGTTAGGTTAGGTTGGGTTTGGTTTTGTGAGGTAAGAACGTTTTGTGGATATTTTATCAATGTCCAATTCTTTGATATCGGTGATGGTTAGGTTCAGATGGGTGAGGTTTGGTAGGATAAGCACTTTTTGTGGATATTTTGGCAATGTCGAATTCTCTGACTTCGGTGATGGTTAGGTTAGGTTGGGTTAGGTATTGTGAGGTAAACACGTTTTGTGGATATTTTATCAATGTCCAATTCTTTGATTTCGGTGATGGTTAGGTTTAGATGAGTGTGGATTGGTAGGATAAGAACTTTTTGTGGATATTTTGGCAATGTCGAATTCTCTGACTTCGGTGATGGTTAGGTTAGGTTGGGTGAGGTATTGTGAGGTAAGCATGTTTTGTGGATATTTTATCAATGTCCAATTCTTTGATTTCGGTGATGGTTAGGTTCAGATGGGTGAGGTTTGGTAGGATAACAACTTTTTGTGGAAGTTTGGCAATGTCGAATTCTCTGACTTCGGTGATGGTTAGGTTAGGTAGGGTTAGGTATTGTGAGGTAAACACGTTTTGTGGATATTTTGGCAATGTCCAATTCTTTGATTTCGGTGATGGTTAGGTTCAGATGGGTGAGGTTTGGTAGGATAAGAACTTTTTGTGGATATTTTGGCAATGTCGAATTCTCTGACTTCGGTGATGGTTAGGGTAGGTTGGGTTAGGTATTGTGAGGGAAACACGTTTTGTGAATATTTTCGAAACGTCAAATTCTTTGATTTCGGTGATGGTTAGGTTCAGATGGGTGAGGTTTGGTAGGATAAGCACTTTTTGTGGATATTTTGGCAATGTCGAATTCTCTGACTTCGGTGATGGTTAGGTTAGGTTGGGTTAGGTATTGTGAGGTAAGCACGTTTTGTGGATATTTTATCAATGTCAAATTCTTTGATTTCGGTGAAGGTTAGGTTAAGATCGGTGAGGTTTGGTAGGATAAGAACTTTTTGTGGAAATTTTGGCAATGTCGAATTTTCTGACTTCAGTGATGGTTACGTTAGGTTGGGTTAGGTATTGTGAGGGAAGCACGTTTTGTGGATATTTAAGCAATGTCGAATTTTCTGTTTTCGGTGATGGTTAGGTTAGGTTGGGTTAGGTATTGTGAGGGAAGCACGTTTTGTGGATATTTTCGCAACGTCAAATTCTTTGATTTCGGTGATAGTTGGGTTCAGATGGGTGAGGTTTGGTAGGATAAGAACTTTTTGTGGATATTTTGGCAATGTCGAATTCTCTGATTTCGGTGATGGTAAGGTTAGGTTAGGTTAGGTATTGTGAGGTAAGCACGTTTTGTTGATATTTTATCAATATCCAATTCTTTGATTTCGGTGACGGTTAGGTTTAGATGGGTGAGGTTTTGTAGGATAAGAACTTTTTGTGGATATTTTGGCAATGTCGAATTCTCTGACTTCGGTGATGGTTAGGTTAGGTTGGGTTAGGTATTGTGAGGTAAGCACGTTTTGTGGATATTTTATCAATGTCAAATTCTTTGATTTCGGTGATAGTTCGGTTCAGATGGGTGAGGTTTGGTAGGATAAGAACTTTTTGTGGATATTTTGGCAATGTCGAATTCTCTGACTTCAATGATGGTTAGGTAAGGTTGGGTTAGGTATTGTGAGGTAAGCACGTTTTGTGGATATTTTATCAATGTCCAATTCTTTGATTTCGGTGATGGTTAGGTTCAGATGGGTGAGGTTTGGTAGGATAAGCACTTTTTGTGGATATTTTAGCAATGTCGAATTTTCTGATTTCGGTGATGGTAAGGTTAGGTTGGGTTAGGTATTGTGAGGGAAGCACGTTTTGTGGATATTTTCGCAACGTCAAATTCTTTGATTTCGGTGATGGTTAGGTTCAGATGGGTGAGGTTTGGTAGGATAAGAACTTTTTGTGGATATTTTGGCAATGTCGAATTCTCTGACTTCGGTGATGGTTAGGTTAGGTTGGGTTAGGTATTGTGAGGTAAGCACGTTTTGCGGATATTTTATTAATGTCCAATTCTTTGATTTTGGTGATGGTTAGGTTCAGATGGGTGAGGTTTGGTAGGATAAGCACTTTTTGTGGATATTTTGGCAATGTCGAATTCTCTGACTTCGGTGATGGTTAGGTTAGGTCGGGTTAGGTATTGTAAGGTAAGCACGTTTTGTGGATATTTTGGCAATGTCCAGTTCTTTGATTTCGGTGATGGTTAGGTTCAGATGGGTGAGGTTTGGTAGGATAAGAACTTTTTGTGGATATATTGGCAATGTCGAATTCTCTGACTTCGGTGATGGTTAGGTTTGTTTGGGTTAGATATTGAGGGGTAAGCACGTTTTGTGGATATTTTCGCAATTTCCAATTCTTTGATTTCGGTGATGGTTAGGTTCAGATGGGTGAGGTTTGGTAGGATAAGCACTTTTTGTGGATATTTAAGCAATGTCGAATTTTCTGTTTTCGGTTATGGTAAGGTTAGGTTGGGTTAGGTATTGTGAGGGAAGCACGTTTTGTGGATATTTTCGCAACGTCAAATTCTTTGATTTCGGTGATGGTTGGGTTCAGATGGGTGAGGTTTGGTAGGATAAGAACTTTTTGTGGATATTTTGGCAATGTCGAATTCTCTGACTTCGGTGATGGTTAGGTTAGGTTAGGTTAGGTATTGTGAGGTAAGCACGTTTTGTTGATATTTTATCAATATCCAATTCTTTGATTTCGGTGACGGTTAGGTTCAGATGGGTGAGGTTTTGTAGGATAAGAACTTTTTGTGGATATTTTGGCAATGTCGAATTCTCTGACTTCGGTGATGGTTAGGTTAGGTTGGGTTAGGTATTGTGAGGTTAGCACGTTTTGTGGATATTTTCTTAATGTCAAATTCTTTGATTTCGGTGATAGTTCGGTTCAGATGGGTGAGGTTTGGTAGGATAAGAACTTTTTGTGGATATTTTGGCAATGTCGAATTCTCTGACTTCGGTGATGGTAAGGTTAGGTTAGGTTAGGTATTGTGAGGTAAGCACGTTTTGTGGATATTTTATCAATGTCCAATTCTTTGATTTCGGTGACGGTTAGGTTCAGATGGGTGAGGTTTGGTAGGATAAGAACTTTTTGTGGATATTTTGGCAATGTCGAATTCTCTGACTTCGGTGATGGTTAGGTTAGGTTGGGTTAGGTATTGTGAGGTAAGCACGTTTTGTGGATATTTTATCAATGTCAAATTCTTTGATTTCGGTGACGGTTAGGTTAAGATGGGTGAGTTTGGTAGGATAAGAACTTTTTGTGGAAATTTTGGCAATGTCGAATTTTCTGACTTCAGTGATGGTTACGTTAGGTTGGGTTAGGTATTGTGAGGGAAGCACGTTTTGTGGATATTTAAGCAATGTCGAATTTTCTGTTTTCGGTGATGGTTAGGTTAGGTTGGGTTAGGTATTGTGAGGGAAGCACGTTTTGTGGATATTTTCGCAACGTCAAATTCTTTGATTTCGGTGATGGTTGGGTTCAGATGGGTGAGGTTTGGTAGGATAAGAACTTTTTGTGGATATTTTGGCAATGTCGAATTCTCTGACTTCAGTGATGGTTAGGTTAGGTTAGGTTAGGTATTGTGAGGTAAGCACGTTTTGTGGATATTTTAGCAATGTCCAATTCTTTGATTTCGGTGACGGTTAGGTTCAGATGGGTGAGGTTTGGTAGGATAAGAACTTTTTGTGGATATTTTGGCAATGTCGAATTCTCTGACTTCGGTGATGGTTAGGTTAGGTTGGGTTAGGTATTGTGAGGTAAGCACGTTTTGTGGATATTTTCTTAATGTCAAATTCTTTGATTTCGGTGATAGTTCGGTTCAGATGGGTGAGGTTTGGTAGGATAAGAACTTTTTGTGGATATTTTGGCATTGTCGAATTCTCTGACTTCGGTGATGGTTAGGTTAGGTTGGGTTAGGTATTGTGAGGTAAGCACGTTTTGTGGATATTTTCTTAATGTCAAATTCTTTGATTTCGGTGATAGTTCGGTTCAGATGGGTGAGGTTTGGTAGGATAAGAACTTTTTGTGGATATTTTGGCAATGTCGAATTCTCTGACTTCGGTGATGGTTAGGTAAGGTTGGGTTAGGTATTGTGAGGTAAGCACGTTTTGTGGATATTTTATCAATGTCCAATTCTTTGATTTCGGTGATGGTTAGGTTCAGATGGGTGTGGTTTGGTAGGATAAGATTTTTTTGTGGATATTTTGGCAATGTCGAATTCTCTGACTTCGGTGATGGTTAGGTTAGGTTAGGTTAGGTATTGTGAAGTAAGCACGTTTTGTGGATATTTTATCAATGTCCAATTCTTTGATTTCGGTGATGGTTAGGTTCAGATGGGTGAGGTTTGGTAGGATAAGCACTTTTTGTGGATATTTTAGCAATGTCGAATTTTCTGATTTCGGTGATGGTTAGGTTAGGTTGGGTTAGGTATTCTGAGGGAAGCACGTTTTGTGGATATTTTCGCAACGTCAAATTCTTTGATTTCGGTGATGGTTAGGTTCAGATGGGTGAGGTTTGGTAGGATAAGAACTTTTTGTGGATATTTTGGCAATGTCGAATTCTCTGACTTCGGTGATGGTAAGGTAAGGTTGGGTTAGGTATTGTGAGGTAAGCACGTTTTGTGGATATTTTATCAATGTCCAATTCTTTGATTTCGGTGATGGTTAGGTTCAGATGGGTGTGGTTTGGTAGGATAAGATTTTTTTGTGGATATTTTGGCAATGTCGAATTCTCTGACTTCGGTGATGGTTAGGTTAGGTAAGGTTAGGTATTGTGAAGTAAACACGTTTTGTGGATATTTTATCAATGTCCAATTCTTTGATTTCGGTGATGGTTAGGTTCAGTTGGGTGAGGTTTGGTAGGATAAGCACTTTTTGTGGATATTTTAGCAATGTCGAATTTTCTGATTTCGGTGATGGTTAGGTTAGGTTGGGTTAGGTATTGTGAGGGAAGCACGTTTTGTGGATATTTTCGCAACGTCAAATTCTTTGATTTCGGTGATGGTTAGGTTCAGATGGGTGAGGTTTGGTAGGATAAGAACTTTTTGTGGATATTTTGGCAATGTCGAATTCTCTGACTTCGGTGATGGTTAGGTTAGGTTGTGTTAGGTATTGTGAGGTAAGCACGTTTTGCGGATATTTTCGCAATTTCCAATTCTTTGATTTCGGTAATGGTTAGGTTCAGATGGGTGAGGTTTGGTAGGATAAGCACTTTTTGTGGATATTTAAGCAATGTCGAATTTTCTGTTTTCGGTGATGGTTAGGTTAGGTTGGGTTAGGTATTGTGAGGGAAGCACGTTTTGTGGATATTTTCGCAACGTCAAATTCTTTGATTTCGGTGATGGTTAGGTTCAGATGGGTGAGGTTTGGTAGGATAAGCACTTTTTGTGGATATTTTGGCAATGTCGAATTCTCTGACTTCGGTGATGGTTAGGTTAGGTTGGGTTAGGTATTGTGAGGTAAGCTCGTTTTGTGGATATTTTTTCAATGTCCAATTCTTTGATTTCGGTGATGGTTAGTTTCAGATGGGTGAGGTTTGGTAGGATAAGCACTTTTTGTGGATATTTTGGCAATGTCGAATTCTCTGACTTCGGTGATGGTTAGGTTAGGTTGGGTTAGGTATTGTGAAGTAAGCACGTTTTGTGGATATTTTATCAATGTCCAATTCTTTGATTTCAGTGATGGTTAGGTTCAGATGGGTGAGGTTTGGTAGGATAAGCACTTTTTGTGGATATTTTGGCAATGTCGAATTTTCTGACTTTGGTGATGGTTAGGTTAGGTTAGGTTAGGTATTGTGAGGGAAGCACGTTTTGTGGATATTTTTGCAATGTCAAATTCTTTGATTTCTGTGATGGTTAGGTTCAGATGAGTGTGGATTGGTAGGAAAAGAACTTTTTGTGGATATTTTGGCAATGTCGAATTCTCTGACTTCGGTGATGGTTAGGTTAGGTTGGGTTAGGTATTGTGAGGTAAGCACGTTTTGTGGATATTTAATCAATGTCCAATTCTTTGATTTCGGTGATGGTTAGGTTCAGATGGGTGAGGTTTGGTAGGATAAGAACTTTTTGTGGATATTTTGGCAATGTCGAATTCTCTGACTTCGGTGATGGTTAGCTTAGGTTGGGTTAGGTATTGTGAGGTAAGCACGTTTTGTGGATATTTTCTTAATGTCAAATTCTTTGATTTCGGTGATAGTTCGGTTCAGATGGGTGAGGTTTGGTAGGATAAGAACTTTTTGTGGATATTTTGGCAATGTCGAATTCTCTGACTTCGGTGATGGTTAGGTAAGGTTGGGTTAGGTATTGTGAGGTAAGCACGTTTTGTGGATATTTTATCAATGTCCAATTCTTTGATTACGGTGATGGTTAGGTTCAGATGGGTGTGGTTTGGTAGGATAAGATTTTTTTGTGGATATTTTGGCAATGTCGAATTCTCTGACTTCGGTGATGGTTAGGTTAGGTTAGGTTAGGTATTGTGAAGTAAGCACGTTTTGTGGATATTTTATCAATGTCCAATTCTTTGATTTCGGTGATGGTTAGGTTCAGATGGGTGAGGTTTGGTAGGATAAGCACTTTTTGTGGATATTTTAGCAATGTCGAATTTTCTGATTTCGGTGATGGTTAGGTTAGGTTGGGTTAGGTATTGTGAGGGAAGCACGTTTTGTGGATATTTTCGCAACGTCAAATTCTTTGATTTCGGTGATGGTTAGGTTCAGATGGGTGAGGTTTGGTAGGATAAGAACTTTTTGTGGATATTTTGGCAATGTCGAATTCTCTGACTTCGGTGATGGTTAGGTTAGGTTGGGTTAGGTATTGTGAGGTAAGCACGTTTTGCGGATATTTTATTAATGTCCAATTCTTTGATTTTGGTGATGGTTAGGTTCAGATGGGTGAGGTTTGGTAGGATAAGCACTTTTTGTGGATATTTTGGCAATGTCGAATTCTCTGACTTCGGTGATAGTTAGGTTAGGTTGGGTTAGGTATTGTAAGGTAAGCACGTTTTGTGGATATTTTGGCAATGTCCAGTTCTTTGATTTCGGTGATGGTTAGGTTCAGATGGGTGAGGTTTGGTAGGATAAGAACTTTTTGTGGATATATTGGCAATGTCGAATTCTCTGACTTCGGTGATGGTTAGGTTAGTTTGGGTTAGATATTGAGGGGTAAGCACGTTTTGTGGATATTTTCGCAATTTCCAATTCTTTGATTTCGGTGATGGTTAGGTTCAGATGGGTGAGGTTTGGTAGGATAAGCACTTTTTGTGGATATTTAAGCAATGTCGAATTTTCTGTTTTCGGTTATGGTAAGGTTAGGTTTGGTTAGGTATTGTGAGGGAAGCACGTTTTGTGGATATTTTCGCAACGTCAAATTCTTTGATTTCGGTGATGGTTGGATTCAGATGGGTGAGGTTTGGTAGGATAAGAACTTTTTTTGGATATTTTGGCAATGTCGAATTCTCTGACTTCGGTGATGGTTAGGTTAGGTAAGGTTAGGTATTGTGAGGTAAGCACGTTTTGTGGATATTTTATCAATGTCCAATTCTTTGATTTCGGTGACGGTTAGGTTCAGATGGGTGAGGTTTGGACGGATAAGAACTTTTTGTGGAAATTTTGGCAATGTCGAATTTTCTGACTTCAGTGTTGGTTACGTTAGGTTGGGTTAGGTATTGTGAGGGAAACACGTTTTGTGGATATTTTCGCAACGTCAAATTCTTTGATTTCGGTGATGGTTAGGTTCAGATGGGTGAGGTTTGGTAGGATAAGCACTTTTTGTAGATATTTTGGCAATGTCGAATTCTCTGACTTCGGTGATGGTTAGGTTAGGTTGGGTTAGGTATTGTGAGGTAAGCACGTTTTGCGGATATTTTATTAATGTCCAATTCTTTGATTTTGGTGATGGTAAGGTTCAGATGGGTGAGGTTTGGTAGGATAAGCACTTTTTGTGGATATTTTGGCAATGTCGAATTCTCTGACTTCGGTGATGGTTAGGTTAGGTTGAGTTAGGTATTGAAAGGTAAGCACGTTTTGTGGATATTTTGGCAATGTCCAGTTCTTTGATTTCGGTGATGGTTAGGTTCAGATGGGTGAGGTTTGGTAGGATAAGAACTTTTTGTGGATATATTGGCAATGTCGAATTCTCTGACTTCGGTGATGGTTAGGTTAGTTTGGGTTAGATATTGAGGGGTAAGCACGTTTTGTGGATATTTTCGCAATTTCCAATTCTTTGATTTCGGTGATGGTTAGGTTCAGATGGGTGAGGTTTGGTAGGATAAGCACTTTTTGTGGATATTTAAGCAATGTCGAATTTTCTGTTTTCGGTGATGGTTAGGTTAGGTTGGGTTAGGTATTGTGAGGGAAGCACGTTTTGTGGATATTTTCGCAACGTCAAATTCTTTGATTTCGGTGATGGTTGGATTCAGATGGGTGAGGTTTGGTAGGATAAGAACTTTTTTTGGATATTTTGGCAATGTCGAATTCTCTGACTTCGGTGATGGTTAGGTTAGGTTGGGTTAGGTATTGTGAGGTAAGCTCGTTTTGTGGATATTTTTTCAATGTCCAGTTCTTTGATTTCGGTGATGGTTAGGTTCAGATGGGTAAGGTTTGGTAGGATAAGAACTTTTTGTTGATATTTTGGCAATATCGAATTTTCTGACTTCGGTGATGGTTAGGGTAGGTTGGGTTAGGTATTGTGAGGGAAGCACGTTTTGTGAATATTTTCGCAACGTCAAATTCTTTGATTTCGGTGATGGTTAGGTTTAGATCTGTGAGGTTTGGTAGGATAAGCACTTTTTGTGGATATTTTGGCAATGTCGAATTCTTTGACTTCGGTGATGGTTAGGTTAGGTTGGGTTAGGTATTGTGAGGTAAGCTCGTTTTGTGGATATTTTTTTATTGTCCAATTCTTTGATTTCGGTGATGGTTAGGTTCAGATGGGTGAGGTTTGGTAGGATAAGCACTTTTTGTGGATATTTTAGCAATGTCGAATTTTCTGATTTCGGTGATGGTTAGGTTAGGTTGGGTTAGGTATTGTGAGGGAAGCACGTTTTGTGGATATTTTCGCAACGTCAAATTCTTTGATTTCGGTGATGGTTAGGTTCAGATGGGTGAGGTTTGGTAGGATAAGAACTTTTTGTGGATATTTTGGCAATGTCGAATTCTCTGACTTCGGTGATGGTTAGGTTAGGTTGGGTTAGGTATTGTGAGGTAAGCACGTTTTGCGGATATTTTATTAATGTCCAATTCTTTGATTTTGGTGATGGTTAGGTTCAGATGGGTGAGGTTTGGTAGGATAAGCACTTTTTGTGGATATTTTGGCAATGTCGAATTCTCTGACTTCGGTGATGGTTAGGTTAGGTTGAGTTAGGTATTGTGAGGTAAGCACGTTTTGTGGATATTTTCTTAATGTCAAATTCTTTGATTTCGGTGATAGTTCGGTTCAGATGGGTGAGGTTTGGTAGGATAAGAACTTTTTGTGGATATTTTGGCAATGTCGAATTCTCTGACTTCGGTGATGGTTAGGTAAGGTTGGGTTAGGTATTGTGAGGTAAGCACGTTTTGTGGATATTTTATCAATGTCCAATTCTTTGATTTCGGTGACGGTTAGGTTCAGATGGGTGAGGTTTGGTAGGATAAGAACTTTTTGTGGATATTTTGGCAATGTCGAATTCTCTGACTTCGGTGATGGTTAGGTTAGGTTGGGTTAGGTATTGTGAGGTAAGCACGTTTTGTGGATATTTTATCAATGTCAAATTCTTTGATTTCGGTGACGGTTAGGTTAAGATGGGTGAGTTTGGTAGGATAAGAACTTTTTGTGGAAATTTTGGCAATGTCGAATTTTCTGACTTCAGTGATGGTTACGTTAGGTTGGGTTAGGTATTGTGAGGGAAGCACGTTTTGTGGATATTTGAGCAATGTCGAATTTTCTGTTTTCGGTGATGGTTAGGTTAGGTTGGGTTAGGTATTGTGAGGGAAGCACGTTTTGTGGATATTTTCGCAACGTCAAATTCTTTGATTTCGGTGATGGTTGGGTTCAGATGGGTGAGGTTTGGTAGGATAAGAACTTTTTGTGGATATTTTGGCAATGTCGAATTCTCTGACTTCAGTGATGGTTAGGTTAGGTTAGGTTAGGTATTGTGAGGTAAGCACGTTTTGTGGATATTTTAGCAATGTCCAATTCTTTGATTTCGGTGACGGTTAGGTTCAGATGGGTGAGGTTTGGTAGGATAAGAACTTTTTGTGGATATTTTGGCAATGTCGAATTCTCTGACTTCGGTGATGGTTAGGTTAGGTTGGGTTAGGTATTGTGAGGTAAGCACGTTTTGTGGATATTTTCTTAATGTCAAATTCTTTGATTTCGGTGATAGTTCGGTTCAGATGGGTGAGGTTTGGTAGGATAAGAACTTTTTGTGGATATTTTGGCATTGTCGAATTCTCTGACTTCGGTGATGGTTAGGTTAGGTTGGGTTAGGTATTGTGAGGTAAGCACGTTTTGTGGATATTTTCTTAATGTCAAATTCTTTGATTTCGGTGATAGTTCGGTTCAGATGGGTGAGGTTTGGTAGGATAAGAACTTTTTGTGGATATTTTGGCAATGTCGAATTCTCTGACTTCGGTGATGGTTAGGTAAGGTTGGGTTAGGTATTGTGAGGTAAGCACGTTTTGTGGATATTTTATCAATGTCCAATTCTTTGATTTCGGTGATGGTTAGGTTCAGATGGGTGTGGTTTGGTAGGATAAGATTTTTTTGTGGATATTTTGGCAATGTCGAATTCTCTGACTTCGGTGATGGTTAGGTTAGGTTAGGTTAGGTATTGTGAAGTAAGCACGTTTTGTGGATATTTTATCAATGTCCAATTCTTTGATTTCGGTGATGGTTAGGTTCAGATGGGTGAGGTTTGGTAGGATAAGCACTTTTTGTGGATATTTTAGCAATGTCGAATTTTCTGATTTCGGTGATGGTTAGGTTAGGTTGGGTTAGGTATTCTGAGGGAAGCACGTTTTGTGGATATTTTCGCAACGTCAAATTCTTTGATTTCGGTGATGGTTAGGTTCAGATGGGTGAGGTTTGGTAGGATAAGAACTTTTTGTGGATATTTTGGCAATGTCGAATTCTCTGACTTCGGTGATGGTAAGGTAAGGTTGGGTTAGGTATTGTGAGGTAAGCACGTTTTGTGGATATTTTATCAATGTCCAATTCTTTGATTTCGGTGATGGTTAGGTTCAGATGGGTGTGGTTTGGTAGGATAAGATTTTTTTGTGGATATTTTGGCAATGTCGAATTCTCTGACTTCGGTGATGGTTAGGTTAGGTAAGGTTAGGTATTGTGAAGTAAACACGTTTTGTGGATATTTTATCAATGTCCAATTCTTTGATTTCGGTGATGGTTAGGTTCAGTTGGGTGAGGTTTGGTAGGATAAGCACTTTTTGTGGATATTTTAGCAATGTCGAATTTTCTGATTTCGGTGATGGTTAGGTTAGGTTGGGTTAGGTATTGTGAGGGAAGCACGTTTTGTGGATATTTTCGCAACGTCAAATTCTTTGATTTCGGTGATGGTTAGGTTCAGATGGGTGAGGTTTGGTAGGATAAGAACTTTTTGTGGATATTTTGGCAATGTCGAATTCTCTGACTTCGGTGATGGTTAGGTTAGGTTGTGTTAGGTATTGTGAGGTAAGCACGTTTTGCGGATATTTTCGCAATTTCCAATTCTTTGATTTCGGTAATGGTTAGGTTCAGATGGGTGAGGTTTGGTAGGATAAGCACTTTTTGTGGATATTTAAGCAATGTCGAATTTTCTGTTTTCGGTGATGGTTAGGTTAGGTTGGGTTAGGTATTGTGAGGGAAGCACGTTTTGTGGATATTTTCGCAACGTCAAATTCTTTGATTTCGGTGATGGTTAGGTTCAGATGGGTGAGGTTTGGTAGGATAAGCACTTTTTGTGGATATTTTGGCAATGTCGAATTCTCTGACTTCGGTGATGGTTAGGTTAGGTTGGGTTAGGTATTGTGAGGTAAGCTCGTTTTGTGGATATTTTTTTAATGTCCAATTCTTTGATTTCGGTGATGGTTAGTTTCAGATGGGTGAGGTTTGGTAGGATAAGCACTTTTTGTGGATATTTTGGCAATGTCGAATTCTCTGACTTCGGTGATGGTTAGGTTAGGTTGGGTTAGGTATTGTGAAGTAAGCACGTTTTGTGGATATTTTATCAATGTCCAATTCTTTGATTTCAGTGATGGTTAGGTTCAGATGGGTGAGGTTTGGTAGGATAAGCACTTTTTGTGGATATTTTGGCAATGTCGAATTTTCTGACTTTGGTGATGGTTAGGTTAGGTTAGGTTAGGTATTGTGAGGGAAGCACGTTTTGTGGATATTTTTGCAATGTCAAATTCTTTGATTTCTGTGATGGTTAGGTTCAGATGAGTGTGGATTGGTAGGAAAAGAACTTTTTGTGGATATTTTGGCAATGTCGAATTCTCTGACTTCGGTGATGGTTAGGTTAGGTTGGGTTAGGTATTGTGAGGTAAGCACGTTTTGCGGATATTTTATTAATGTCCAATTCTTTGATTTTGGTGATGGTTAGGTTCAGATGGGTGAGGTTTGGTAGGATAAGCACTTTTTGTGGATATTTTGGCAATGTCGAATTCTCTGACTTCGGTGATGGTTAGGTTAGGTTGGGTTAGGTATTGTAAGGTAAGCACGTTTTGTGGATATTTTGGCAATGTCCAGTTCTTTGATTTCGGTGATGGTTAGGTTCAGATGGGTGAGGTTTGGTAGGATAAGAACTTTTTGTGGATATATTGGCAATGTCGAATTCTCTGACTTCGGTGATGGTTAGGTTAGTTTGGGTTAGATATTGAGGGGTAAGCACGTTTTGTGGATATTTTCGCAATTTCCAATTCTTTGATTTCGGTGATGGTTAGGTTCAGATGGGTGAGGTTTGGTAGGATAAGCACTTTTTGTGGATATTTAAGCAATGTCGAATTTTCTGTTTTCGGTTATGGTAAGGTTAGGTTTGGTTAGGTATTGTGAGGGAAGCACGTTTTGTGGATATTTTCGCAACGTCAAATTCTTTGATTTCGGTGATGGTTGGATTCAGATGGGTGAGGTTTGGTAGGATAAGAACTTTTTTTGGATATTTTGGCAATGTCGAATTCTCTGACTTCGGTGATGGTTAGGTTAGGTAAGGTTAGGTATTGTGAGGTAAGCACGTTTTGTGGATATTTTATCAATGTCCAATTCTTTGATTTCGGTGACGGTTAGGTTCAGATGGGTGAGGTTTGGACGGATAAGAACTTTTTGTGGAAATTTTGGCAATGTCGAATTTTCTGACTTCAGTGTTGGTTACGTTAGGTTGGGTTAGGTATTGTGAGGGAAACACGTTTTGTGGATATTTTCGCAACGTCAAATTCTTTGATTTCGGTGATGGTTAGGTTCAGATGGGTGAGGTTTGGTAGGATAAGCACTTTTTGTAGATATTTTGGCAATGTCGAATTCTCTGACTTCGGTGATGGTTAGGTTAGGTTGGGTTAGGTATTGTGAGGTAAGCACGTTTTGCGGATATTTTATTAATGTCCAATTCTTTGATTTTGGTGATGGTTAGGTTCAGATGGGTGAGGTTTGGTAGGATAAGCACTTTTTGTGGATATTTTGGCAATGTCGAATTCTCTGACTTCGGTGATGGTTAGGTTAGGTTGAGTTAGGTATTGAAAGGTAAGCACGTTTTGTGGATATTTTGGCAATGTCCAGTTCTTTGATTTCGGTGATGGTTAGGTTCAGATGGGTGAGGTTTGGTAGGATAAGAACTTTTTGTGGATATATTGGCAATGTCGAATTCTCTGACTTCGGTGATGGTTAGGTTAGTTTGGGTTAGATATTGAGGGGTAAGCACGTTTTGTGGATATTTTCGCAATTTCCAATTCTTTGATTTCGGTGATGGTTAGGTTCAGATGGGTGAGGTTTGGTAGGATAAGCACTTTTTGTGGATATTTAAGCAATGTCGAATTTTCTGTTTTCGGTGATGGTTAGGTTAGGTTGGGTTAGGTATTGTGAGGGAAGCACGTTTTGTGGATATTTTCGCAACGTCAAATTCTTTGATTTCGGTGATGGTTGGATTCAGATGGGTGAGGTTTGGTAGGATAAGAACTTTTTTTGGATATTTTGGCAATGTCGAATTCTCTGACTTCGGTGATGGTTAGGTTAGGTTGGGTTAGGTATTGTGAGGTAAGCTCGTTTTGTGGATATTTTTTCAATGTCCAGTTCTTTGATTTCGGTGATGGTTAGGTTCAGATGGGTAAGGTTTGGTAGGATAAGAACTTTTTGTTGATATTTTGGCAATATCGAATTTTCTGACTTCGGTGATGGTTAGGGTAGGTTGGGTTAGGTATTGTGAGGGAAGCACGTTTTGTGAATATTTTCGCAACGTCAAATTCTTTGATTTCGGTGATGGTTAGGTTTAGATCTGTGAGGTTTGGTAGGATAAGCACTTTTTGTGGATATTTTGGCAATGTCGAATTCTTTGACTTCGGTGATGGTTAGGTTAGGTTGGGTTAGGTATTGTGAGGTAAGCTCGTTTTGTGGATATTTTTTTATTGTCCAATTCTTTGATTTCGGTGATGGTTAGGTTCAGATGGGTGAGGTTTGGTAGGATAAGCACTTTTTGTGGATATTTTAGCAATGTCGAATTTTCTGATTTCGGTGATGGTTAGGTTAGGTTGGGTTAGGTATTGTGAGGGAAGCACGTTTTGTGGATATTTTCGCAACGTCAAATTCTTTGATTTCGGTGATGGTTAGGTTCAGATGGGTGAGGTTTGGTAGGATAAGAACTTTTTGTGGATATTTTGGCAATGTTTAATTCTCTGACTTCGGTGATGGTTAGGTTAGGTTGGGTTAGGTATTGTGAGGTAAGCACGTTTTGCGGATATTTTATTAATGTCCAATTCTTTGATTTTGGTGATGGTTAGGTTCAGATGGGTGAGGTTTGGTAGGATAAGCACTTTTTGTGGATATTTTGGCAATGTCGAATTCTCTGACTTCGGTGATGGTTAGGTTAGGTTGAGTTAGGTATTGTGAGGTAAGCACGTTTTGTGGATATTTTCTTAATGTCAAATTCTTTGATTTCGGTGATAGTTCGGTTCAGATGGGTGAGGTTTGGTAGGATAAGAACTTTTTGTGGATATTTTGGCAATGTCGAATTCTCTGACTTCGGTGATGGTTAGGTAAGGTTGGGTTAGGTATTGTGAGGTAAGCACGTTTTGTGGATATTTTATCAATGTCCAATTCTTTGATTTCGGTGATGGTTAGGTTCAGATGGGTAAGGTTTGGTAGGATAAGAACTTTTTGTTGATATTTTGGCAATATCGAATTTTCTGACTTCGGTGATGGTTAGGGTAGGTTGGGTTAGGTATTGTGAGGGAAGCACGTTTTGTGAATATTTTCGCAACGTCAAATTCTTTGATTTCGGTGATGGTTAGGTTTAGATGGGTGAGGTTTGGTAGGATAAGCACTTTTTGTGGATATTTTGGCAATGTCGAATTCTCTGACTTCGGTGATGGTTAGGTTAGGTTGGGTTAGGTATTGTGAGGTAAGCTCGTTTTGTGGATATTTTTTTATTGTCCAATTCTTTGATTTCGGTGATGGTTAGGTTCAGATGGGTGAGGTTTGGTAGGATAAGAACTTTTTGTGGATATATTGGCAATGTCGAATTCTCTGACTTCGGTGATGGTTAGGTTAGTTTGGGTTAGATATTGAGGGGTAAGCACGTTTTGTGGATATTTTCGCAATTTCCAATTCTTTGATTTCGGTGATGGTTAGGTTCAGATGGGTGAGGTTTGGTAGGATAAGCACTTTTTGTGGATATTTAAGCAATGTCGAATTTTCTGTTTTCGGTGATGGTTAGGTTAGGTTGGGTTAGGTATTGTGAGGGAAGCACGTTTTGTGGATATTTTCGCAACGTAAAATTCTTTGATTTCGGTGATGGTTGGATTCAGATGGGTGAGGTTTGGTAGGATAAGAACTTTTTTTGGATATTTTGGCAATGTCGAATTCTCTGACTTCGGTGATGGTTAGGTTAGGTTGGGTTAGGTATTGTGAGGTAAGCTCGTTTTGTGGATATTTTTTCAATGTCCAGTTCTTTGATTTCGGTGATGGTTAGGTTCAGATGGGTAAGGTTTGGTAGGATAAGAACTTTTTGTTGATATTTTGGCAATATCGAATTTTCTGACTTCGGTGATGGTTAGGGTAGGTTGGGTTAGGTATTGTGAGGGAAGCACGTTTTGTGAATATTTTCGGAACGTCAAATTCTTTGATTTCGGTGATGGTTAGGTTTAGATGGGTGAGGTTTGGTAGGATAAGCACTTTTTGTGGATATTTTGGCAATGTCGAATTCTCTGACTTCGGTGATGGTTAGGTTAGGTTGGGTTAGGTATTGTGAGGTAAGCTCGTTTTGTGGATATTTTTTTATTGTCCAATTCTTTGATTTCGGTGATGGTTAGGTTCAGATGGGTGAGGTTTGGTAGGATAAGCACTTTTTGTGGATATTTTAGCAATGTCGAATTTTCTGATTTCGGTGATGGTTAGGTTAGGTTGGGTTAGGTATTGTGAGGGAAGCACGTTTTGTGGATATTTTCGCAACGTCAAATTCTTTGATTTCGGTGATGGTTAGGTTCAGATGGGTGAGGTTTGGTAGGATAAGAACTTTTTGTGGATATTTTGGCAATGTCGAATTCTCTGACTTCGGTGATGGTTAGGTTAGGTTGGGTTAGGTATTGTGAGGTAAGCACGTTTTGCGGATATTTTATTAATGTCCAATTCTTTGATTTTGGTGATGGTTAGGTTCAGATGGGTGAGGTTTGGTAGGATAAGCACTTTTTGTGGATATTTTGGCAATGTCGAATTCTCTGACTTCGGTGATGGTTAGGTTAGGTTGAGTTAGGTATTGTGAGGTAAGCACGTTTTGTGGATATTTTCTTAATGTCAAATTCTTTGATTTCGGTGATAGTTCGGTTCAGATGGGTGAGGTTTGGTAGGATAAGAACTTTTTGTGGATATTTTGGCAATGTCGAATTCTCTGACTTCGGTGATGGTTAGGTAAGGTTGGGTTAGGTATTGTGAGGTAAGCACGTTTTGTGGATATTTTATCAATGTCCAATTCTTTGATTTCGGTGATGGTTAGGTTCAGATGGGTAAGGTTTGGTAGGATAAGAACTTTTTGTTGATATTTTGGCAATATCGAATTTTCTGACTTCGGTGATGGTTAGGGTAGGTTGGGTTAGGTATTGTGAGGGAAGCACGTTTTGTGAATATTTTCGCAACGTCAAATTCTTTGATTTCGGTGATGGTTAGGTTTAGATGGGTGAGGTTTGGTAGGATAAGCACTTTTTGTGGATATTTTGGCAATGTCGAATTCTCTGACTTCGGTGATGGTAAGGTTAGGTTGGGTTAGGTATTGTGAGGGAAGCACGTTTTGTGGATATTTTCGCAACGTCAAATTCTTTGATTTCGGTGATGGTTAGGTTCAGATGGGTGAGGTTTGGTAGGATAAGAACTTTTTGTGGATATTTTGGCAATGTCGAATTCTCTGACTTCGGTGATGGTTAGGTTAGGTTGGGTTAGGTATTGTGAGGTAAGCACGTTTTGCGGATATTTTATTAATGTCCAATTCTTTGATTTTGGTGATGGTTAGGTTCAGATGGGTGAGGTTTGGTAGGATAAGCACTTTTTGTGGATATTTTGGCAATGTCGAATTCTCTGACTTCGGTGATGGTTAGGTTAGGTTGGGTTAGGTATTGTAAGGTAAACACGTTTTGTGGATATTTTGGCAATGTCCAGTTCTTTGATTTCGGTGATGGTTAGGTTCAGATGGGTGAGGTTTGGTAGGATAAGCACTTTTTGTGGATATTTTGGCAATGTCGAATTTTCTGACTTTGGTGATGGTAAGGTTAGGTTAGGTTAGGTATTGTGAGGTAAGCACGTTTTGTGGATATTTTATCAATGTCCAATTCTTTGATTTCGGTGATGGTTAGGTTCAGATGGGTGAGGTTTGGTAGGATAAGAACTTTTTGTGGATATTTTGGCAATGTCGAATTCTCTGACTTCGGTGATGATAAGGATAGGTTGGGTTAGGTATTGTGAGGAAAGCACGTTTTGTGGATATTTTCGCAACGTCAAATTCTTTGATTTCGGTGATGGTTAGGTTCAGATGGGTGAGGTTTGGTAGGATAAGCACTTTTTGTGGATATTTAAGCAATGTCGAATTTTCTGTTTTCGGTGATGGTTAGGTTAGGTTGGGTTAGGTATTGTGAGGGAAGCACGTTTTGTGGATATTTTCGCAACGTCAAATTCTTTGATTCCGGTGATGGTTGGATTCAGATGGGTGAGGTTTGGTAGGATAAGAACTTTTTGTGGATATTTTGGCAATGTCGAATTCTCTGACTTCGGTGATGGTTAGGTTAGGTTGTGTTAGGTATTGTGAGGTAAGCACGTTTTGCGGATATTTTATTAATGTCCAATTCTTTGATTTTGGTGATGGTTAGGTTCAGATGGGTGAGGTTTGGTAGGATAAGCACTTTTTGTGGATATTTTGGCAATGTCGAATTCTCTGACTTCGGTGATGGTTAGGTTAGTTTGGGTTAGATATTGAGAGGTAAGCACGTTTTGTGGATATTTTCGCAATTTCCAATTCTTTGATTTCGGTGATGGTTAGGTTCAGATGGGTGAGGTTTGGTAGGATAAGCACTTTTTGTGGATATTTAAGCAATGTCGAATTTTCTGTTTTCGGTGATGGTTAGGTTAGGTTGGGTTAGGTATTGTGAGGGAAGCACATTTTGTGGATATTTTCGCAACGTCAAATTCTTTGATTTCGGTGATGGTTGGATTCAGATGGGTGAGGTTTGGTAGGATAAGAACTTTTTTTGGATATTTTGGCAATTTCGAATTCTCTGACTTCGGTGATGGTTAGGTTAGGTTAGGTAAGGTATTGTGAGGTAAGCACGTTTTGTGGATATTTTATCAATGTCCAATTCTTTGATTTCGGTGACGGTTAGGTTCAGATGGGTGAGGTTTGGACGGATAAGAACTTTTTGTGGAAATTTTGGCAATGTCGAATTTTCTGACTTCAGTGATGGTTACGTTAGGTTGGGTTAGGTATTGTGAGGGAAGCACGTTTTGTGGATATTTTCGCAACGTCAAATTCTTTGATTTCGGTGATGGTTAGGTTCAGATGGGTGAGGTTTGGTAGGATAAGCACTTTTTGTGGATATTTTGGCAATGTCGAATTCTCTGACTTCGGTGATGGTTAGGTTAGGTTGGGTTAGGTATTGTGAGGTAAGCTCGTTTTGTGGATATTTTTTCAATGTCCAATTCTTTGATTTCGGTGATGGTTAGGTTCAGATGGGTGAGGTTTGGTAGGATAAGCACTTTTTGTGGATATTTTGGCAATGTCGAATTCTCTGACTTCGGTGATGGTTAGGTTAGGTTGGGTTAGGTATTGTGAAGTAAGCACGTTTTGTGGATATTTTATCAATGTCCAATTCTTTGATTTCAGTGATGGTTAGGTTCAGATGGGTGAGGTTTGGTAGGATAAGCACTTTTTGTGGATATTTTGGCAATGTCGAATTTTCTGACTTTGGTGATGGTTAGGTTAGGTTAGGTTAGGTATTGTGAGGGAAGCACGTTTTGTGGATATTTTTGCAATGTCAAATTCTTTGATTTCTGTGATGGTTAGGTTCAGATGAGTGTGGATTGGTAGGAAAAGAACTTTTTGTGGATATTTTGGCAATGTCGAATTCTCTGACTTCGGTGATGGTTAGGTTAGGTTGGGTTAGGTATTGTGAGGTAAGCACGTTTTGTGGATATTTTATCAATGTCCAATTCTTTGATTTCGGTGATGGTTAGGTTCAGATGGGTGAGGTTTGGTAGGATAAGAACTTTTTGTGGATATTTTGGCAATGTCTAATTCTCTGACTTCGGTGATGGTTAGGTTAGGTTGGGTTAGGTATTGTGAGGTAAGCACGTTTTGTGGATATTTTATTAATGTCCAATTTTTTGATTTCGGTGATGGTTAGGTTCAGATGGGTGAGGTTTGGTAGGATAAGAACTTTTTGTGGATATTTTGGCAATGTCAAATTCTCTGACTTCGGTGATGGTTAGGTTAGGTTGGGTTTGGTTTTGTGAGGTAAGAACGTTTTGTGGATATTTAATCAATGTCCAATTCTTTGATATCGGTGATGGTTAGGTTCAGATGGGTGAGGTTTGGTAGGATAAGCACTTTTTGTGGATATTTTGGCAATGTCGAATTCTCTGACTTCGGTGATGGTTAGGTTAGGTTGGGTTAGGTATTGTGAGGTAAACACGTTTTGTGGATATTTTATCAATGTCCAATTCTTTGATTTCGGTGATGGTTAGGTTTAGATGAGTGTGGATTGGTAGGATAAGAACTTTTTGTGGATATTTTGGCAATGTCGAATTCTCTGACTTCGGTGATGGTTAGGTTAGGTTGGGTGAGGTATTGTGAGGTAAGCATGTTTTGTGGATATTTTATCAATGTCCAATTCTTTGATTTCGGTGATGGTTAGGTTCAGATGGGTGAGGTTTGGTAGGATAAGAACTTTTTGTGGAAGTTTGGCAATGTCGAATTCTCTGACTTCGGTGATGGTTAGGTTAGGTAGGGCTAGGTATTGTGAGGTAAACACGTTTTGTGGATATTTTGGCAATGTCCAATTCTTTGATTTCGGTGATGGTTAGGTTCAGATGGGTGAGGTTTGGTAGGATAAGAACTTTTTGTGGATATTTTGGCAATGTCGAATTCTCTGACTTCGGTGATGGTTAGGGTAGGTTGGGTTAGGTATTGTGAGGGAAACACGTTTTGTGAATATTTTCGAAACGTCAAATTCTTTGATTTCGGTGATGGTTAGGTTCAGATGGGTGAGGTTTGGTAGGATAAGCACTTTTTGTGGATATTTTGGCAATGTCGAATTCTCTGACTTCGGTGATGGTTAGGTTAGGTTGGGTTAGGTATTGTGAGGTAAGCACGTTTTGTGGATATTTTATCAATGTCAAATTCTTTGATTTCGGTGAAGGTTAGGTTAAGATCGGTGAGGTTTTGTAGGATAAGAACTTTTTGTGGATATTTTGGCAATGTCGAATTCTCTGACTTCGGTGATGGTTAGGTTAGGTTGGGTTAGGTATTGTGAGGTAAGCACGTTTTGTGGATATTTTCTTAATGTCAAATTCTTTGATTTCGGTGATAGTTCGGTTCAGATGGGTGAGGTTTGGTAGGATAAGAACTTTTTGTGGATATTTTGGCAATGTCGAATTCTCTGACTTCGGTGATGGTTAGGTTAGGTTAGGTTAGGTATTGTGAGGTAAGCACGTTTTGTGGATATTTTATCAATGTCCAATTCTTTGATTTCGGTGACGGTTAGGTTCAGATGGGTGAGGTTTGGTAGGATAAGAACTTTTTGTGGATATTTTGGCAATGTCGAATTCTCTGACTTCGGTGATGGTTAGGTTAGGTTGGGTTAGGTATTGTGAGGTAAGCACGTTTTGTGGATATTTTATCAATGTCAAATTCTTTGATTTCGGTGACGGTTAGGTTAAGATGGGTGAGTTTGGTAGGATAAGAACTTTTTGTGGAAATTTTGGCAATGTCGAATTTTCTGACTTCAGTGATGGTTACGTTAGGTTGGGTTAGGTATTGTGAGGGAAGCACGTTTTGTGGATATTTAAACAATGTCGAATTTTCTGTTTTCGGTGATGGTTAGGTTAGGTTGGGTTAGGTATTGTGAGGGAAGCACGTTTTGTGGATATTTTCGCAACGTCAAATTCTTTGATTTCGGTGATGGTTGGGTTCAGATGGGTGAGGTTTGGTAGGATAAGAACTTTTTGTGGATATTTTGGCAATGTCGAATTCTCTGACTTCAGTGATGGTAAGGTTAGGTTAGGTTAGGTATTGTGAGGTAAGCACGTTTTGTGGATATTTTAGCAATGTCCAATTCTTTGATTTCGGTGACGGTTAGGTTCAGATGGGTGAGGTTTGGTAGGATAAGAACTTTTTGTGGATATTTTGGCAATGTCGAATTCTCTGACTTCGGTGATGGTTAGGTTAGGTTGGGTTAGGTATTGTGAGGTAAGCACGTTTTGTGGATATTTTCTTAATGTCAAATTCTTTGATTTCGGTGATAGTTCGGTTCAGATGGGTGAGGTTTGGTAGGATAAGAACTTTTTGTGGATATTTTGGCAATGTCGAATTCTCTGACTTCGGTGATGGTTAGGTTAGGTTGGGTTAGGTATTGTGAGGTAAGCACGTTTTGTGGATATTTTCTTAATGTCAAATTCTTTGATTTCGGTGATAGTTCGGTTCAGATGGGTGAGGTTTGGTAGGATAAGAACTTTTTGTGGATATTTTGGCAATGTCGAATTCTCTGACTTTGGTGATGGTTAGGTAAGGTTGGGTTAGGTATTGTGAGGTAAGCACGTTTTGTGGATATTTTATCAATGTCCAATTCTTTGATTTCGGTGATGGTTAGGTTCAGATGGGTGTGGTTTGGTAGGATAAGATTTTTTTGTGGATATTTTGGCAATGTCGAATTCTCTGACTTCGGTGATGGTTAGGTTAGGTTAGGTTAGGTATTGTGAAGTAAGCACGTTTTGTGGATATTTTATCAATGTCCAATTCTTTGATTTCGGTGATGGTTAGGTTCAGATGGGTGAGGTTTGGTAGGATAAGCACTTTTTGTGGATATTTTAGCAATGTCGAATTTTCTGATTTCGGTGATGGTTAGGTTAGGTTGGGTTAGGTATTGTGAGGGAAGCACGTTTTGTGGATATTTTCGCAACGTCAAATTCTTTGATTTCGGTGATGGTTAGGTTCAGATGGGTGAGGTTTGGTAGGATAAGAACTTTTTGTGGATATTTTGGCAATGTCGAATTCTCTGACTTCGGTGATGGTTAGGTTAGGTTGGGTTAGGTATTGTGAGGTAAGCACGTTTTGCGGATATTTTATTAATGTCCAATTCTTTGATTTTGGTGATAGTTAGGTTCAGATGGGTGAGGTTTGGTAGGATAAGCACTTTTTGTGGATATTTTGGCAATGTCGAATTCTCTGACTTCGGTGATGGTTAGGTTAGGTTGGGTTAGGTATTGTAAGGTAAGCACGTTTTGTGGATATTTTGGCAATGTCCAGTTCTTTGATTTCGGTGATGGTTAGGTTCAGATGGGTGAGGTTTGGTAGGATAAGAACTTTTTGTGGATATATTGGCAATGTCGAATTCTCTGACTTCGGTGATGGTTAGGTTAGTTTGGGTTAGATATTGAGGGGTAAGCACGTTTTGTGGATATTTTCGCAATTTCCAATTCTTTGATTTCGGTGATGGTTAGGTTCAGATGGGTGAGGTTTGGTAGGATAAGCACTTTTTGTGGATTTTTAAGCAATGTCGAATTTTCTGTTTTCGGTTATGGTAAGGTTAGGTTGGGTTAGGTATTGTGAGGAAAGCACGTTTTGTGGATATTTTCGCAACGTCAAATTCTTTGATTTCGGTGATGGTTGGGTTCAGATGGGTGAGGTTTGGTAGGATAAGAACTTTTTGTGGATATTTTGGCAATGTCGAATTCTCTGACTTCGGTGATGGTTAGGTTAGGTTAGGTTAGGTATTGTGAGGTAAGCACGTTTTGTTGATATTTTATCAATATCTAATTCTTTGATTTCGGTGACGGTTAGGTTCAGATGGGTGAGGTTTTGTAGGATAAGAACTTTTTGTGGATATTTTGGCAATGTCGAATTCTCTGACTTCGGTGATGGTTAGGTTAGGTTGGGTTAGGTATTGTGAGGTAAGCACGTTTTGTGGATATTTTCTTAATGTCAAATTCTTTGATTTCGGTGATAGTTCGGTTCAGATGGGTGAGGTTTGGTAGGATAAGAACTTTTTGTGGATATTTTGGCAATGTCGAATTCTCTGACTTCGGTGATGGTTAGGTTAGGTTAGGTTAGGTATTGTGAGGTAAGCACGTTTTGTGGATATTTTATCAATGTCCAATTCTTTGATTTCGGTGACGGTTAGGTTCAGATGGGTGAGGTTTGGTAGGATAAGCACTTTTTGTGGATATTTAAGCAATGTCGAATTTTCTGTTTTCGGTTATGGTAAGGTTAGGTTGGGTTAGGTATTGTGAGGGAAGCACGTTTTGTGGATATTTTCGCAACGTCAAATTCTTTGATTTCGGTGATGGTTGGGTTCAGATGGGTGAGGTTTGGTAGGATAAGAACTTTTTGTGGATATTTTGGCAATGTCGAATTCTCTGACTTCGGTGATGGTTAGGTTAGGTTAGGTTAGGTATTGTGAGGTAAGCACGTTTTGTTGATATTTTATCAATATCCAATTCTTTGATTTCGGTGACGGTTAGGTTCAGATGGGTGAGGTTTTGTAGGATAAGAACTTTTTGTGGATATTTTGGCAATGTCGAATTCTCTGACTTCGGTGATGGTTAGGTTAGGTTGGGTTAGGTATTGTGAGGTAAGCACGTTTTGTGGATATTTTCTTAATGTCAAATTCTTTGATTTCGGTGATAGTTCGGTTCAGATGGGTGAGGTTTGGTAGGATAAGAACTTTTTGTGGATATTTTGGCAATGTCGAATTCTCTGACTTCGGTGATGGTTAGGTAAGGTTAGGTTAGGTATTGTGAGGTAAGCACGTTTTGTGGATATTTTATCAATGTCCAATTCTTTGATTTCGGTGACGGTTAGGTTCAGATGGGTGAGGTTTGGTAGGATAAGAACTTTTTGTGGATATTTTGGCAATGTCGAATTCTCTGACTTCGGTGATGGTTAGGTTAGGTTGGGTTAGGTATTGTGAGGTAAGCACGTTTTGTGGATATTTTATCAATGTCAAATTCTTTGATTTCGGTGACGGTTAGGTTAAGATGGGTGAGTTTGGTAGGATAAGAACTTTTTGTGGAAATTTTGGCAATGTCGAATTTTCTGACTTCAGTGATGGTTACGTTAGGTTGGGTTAGGTATTGTGAGGGAAGCACGTTTTGTGGATATTTAAGCAATGTCGAATTTTCTGTTTTCGGTGATGGTTAGGTTAGGTTGGGTTAGGTATTGTGAGGGAAGCACGTTTTGTGGATATTTTCGCAACGTCAAATTCTTTGATTTCGGTGATGGTTGGGTTCAGATGGGTGAGGTTTGGTAGGATAAGAACTTTTTGTGGATATTTTGGCAATGTCGAATTCTCTGACTTCAGTGATGGTTAGGTTAGGTTAGGTTAGGTATTGTGAGGTAAGCACGTTTTGTGGATATTTTAGCAATGTCCAATTCTTTGATTTCGGTGACGGTTAGGTTCAGATGGGTGAGGTTTGGTAGGATAAGAACTTTTTGTGGATATTTTGGCAATGTCGAATTCTCTGACTTCGGTGATGGTTAGGTTAGGTTGGGTTAGGTATTGTGAGGTAAGCACGTTTTGTGGATATTTTCTTAATGTCAAATTCTTTGATTTCGGTGATAGTTCGGTTCAGATGGGTGAGGTTTGGTAGGATAAGAACTTTTTGTGGATATTTTGGCAATGTCGAATTCTCTGACTTCGGTGATGGTTAGGTAAGGTTGGGTTAGGTATTGTGAGGTAAGCACGTTTTGTGGATATTTTATCAATGTCCAATTCTTTGATTTCGGTGATGGTTAGGTTCAGATGGGGGTGGTTTGGTAGGATAAGATTTTTTTGTGGATATTTTGGCAATGTCGAATTCTCTGACTTCGGTGATGGTTAGGTTAGGTTAGGTTAGGTATTGTGAAGTAAGCACGTTTTGTGGATATTTTATCAATGTCCAATTCTTTGATTTCGGTGATGGTTAGGTTCAGATGGGTGAGGTTTGGTAGGATAAGCACTTTTTGTGGATATTTTAGCAATGTCGAATTTTCTGATTTCGGTGATGGTTAGGTTAGGTTGGGTTAGGTATTGTGAGGGAAGCACGTTTTGTGTATATTTTCGCAACGTCAAATTCTTTGATTTCGGTGATGGTTAGGTTCAGATGGGTGAGGTTTGGTAGGATAAGAACTTTTTGTGGATATTTTGGCAATGTCGAATTCTCTGACTTCGGTGATGGTTAGGTTAGGTTGGGTTAGGTATTGTGAGGTAAGCACGTTTTGCGGATATTTTATTAATGTCCAATTCTTTGATTTTGGTGATGGTTAGGTTCAGATGGGTGAGGTTTGGTAGGATAAGCACTTTTTGTGGATATTTTGGCAATGTCGAATTCTCTGACTTCGGTGATGGTTAGGTTAGGTTGGGTTAGGTATTGTAAGGTATGCACGTTTTGTGGATATTTTGGCAATGTCCAGTTCTTTGATTTCGGTGATGGTTAGGTTCAGATGGGTGAGGTATGGTAGGATAAGAACTTTTTGTGGATATATTGGCAATGTCGAATTCTCTGACTTCGGTGATGGTTAGGTTAGTTTGGGTTAGATATTGAGGGGTAAGCACGTTTTGTGGATATTTTCGCAATTTCCAATTCTTTGATTTCGGTGAAGGTTAGGTTCAGATGGGTGAGGTTTGGTAGGATAAGCACTTTTTGTGGATTTTTAAGCAATGTCGAATTTTCTGTTTTCGGTTATGGTAAGGTTAGGTTGGGTTAGGTATTGTGAGGGAAGCACGTTTTGTGGATATTTTCGCAACGTCAAATTCTTTGATTTCGGTGATGGTTGGGTTCAGATGGGTGAGGTTTGGTAGGATAAGAACTTTTTGTGGATATTTTGGCAATGTCGAATTCTCTGACTTCGGTGATGGTTAGGTTAGGTTAGGTTAGGTATTGTGAGGTAAGCACGTTTTGTTGATATTTTATCAATATCCAATTCTTTGATTTCGGTGACGGTTAGGTTCAGATGGGTGAGGTTTTGTAGGATAAGAACTTTTTGTGGATATTTTGGCAATGTCGAATTCTCTGACTTCGGTGATGGTTAGGTTAGGTTGGGTTAGGTATTGTGAGGTAAGCACGTTTTGTGGATATTTTCTTAATGTCAAATTCTTTGATTTCAGTGATAGTTCGGTTCAGATGGGTGAGGTTTGGTAGGATAAGAACTTTTTGTGGATATTTTGGCAATGTCGAATTCTCTGACTTCGGTGATGGTTAGGTTAGGTTAGGTTAGGTATTGTGAGGTAAGCACGTTTTGTGGATATTTTATCAATGTCCAATTCTTTGATTTCGGTGACGGTTAGGTTCAGATGGGTGAGGTTTGGTAGGATAAGCACTTTTTGTGGATATTTAAGCAATGTCGAATTTTCTGTTTTCGGTTATGGTAAGGTTAGGTTGGGTTAGGTATTGTGAGGGAAGCACGTTTTGTGGATATTTTCGCAACGTCAAATTCTTTGATTTCGGTGATGGTTGGGTTCAGATGGGTGAGGTTTGGTAGGATAAGAACTTTTTGTGGATATTTTGGCAATGTCGAATTCTCTGACTTCGGTGATGGTTAGGTTAGGTTAGGTTAGGTATTGTGAGGTAAGCACGTTTTGTTGATATTTTATCAATATCCAATTCTTTGATTTCGGTGACGGTTAGGTTCAGATGGGTGAGGTTTTGTAGGATAAGAACTTTTTGTGGATATTTTGGCAATGTCGAATTCTCTGACTTCGGTGATGGTTAGGTTAGGTTGGGTTAGGTATTGTGAAGTAAGCACGTTTTGTGGATATTTTCTTAATGTCAAATTCTTTGATTTCGGTGATAGTTCGGTTCAGATGGGTGAGGTTTGGTAGGATAAGAACTTTTTGTGGATATTTTGGCAATGTCGAATTCTCTGACTTCGGTGATGGTTAGGTTAGGTTAGGTTAGGTATTGTGAAGTAAGCACGTTTTGTGGATATTTTATCAATGTCCAATTCTTTGATTTCGGTGATGGTTAGGTTCAGATGGGTGAGGTTTGGTAGGATAAGCACTTTTTGTGGATATTTTAGCAATGTCGAATTTTCTGATTTCGGTGATGGTTAGGTTAGGTTGGGTTAGGTATTGTGAGGGAAACACGTTTTGTGGATATTTTCGCAACGTCAAATTCTTTGATTTCGGTGATGGTTAGGTTCAGATGGGTGAGGTTTGGTAGGATAAGAACTTTTTGTGGATATTTTGGCAATGTCGAATTCTCTGACTTCGGTGATGGTAAGGTTAGGTTGGGTTAGGTGTTGTGAGGTAAGCACGTTTTGTGGATATTTTATCAATGTCCAATTCTTTGATTTCGGTGACGGTTAGGTTCAGATGGGTGAGGTTTGGTAGGATAAGAACTTTTTGTGGATATTTTGGCAATGTCGAATTCTCTGACTTCGGTGATGGTTAGGTTAGGTTGGGTTAAGTATTGTGAGGTAAGCACGTTTTGTGGATATTTTATCAATGTCAAATTCTTTGATTTCGGTGACGGTTAGGTTAAGATGGGTGAGTTTGGTAGGATAAGAACTTTTTGTGGAAATTTTGGCAATGTCGAATTTTCTGACTTCAGTGATGGTTACGTTAGGTTGGGTTAGGTATTGTGAGGGAAGCACGTTTTGTGGATATTTAAGCAATGTCGAATTTTCTGTTTTCGGTGATGGTTAGGTTAGGTTGGGTTAGGTATTGTGAGGGAAGCACGTTTTGTGGATATTTTCGCAACGTCAAATTCTTTGATTTCGGTGATGGTTGGGTTCAGATGGGTGAGGTTTGGTAGGATAAGAACTTTTTGTGGATATTTTGGCAATGTCGAATTCTCTGACTTCAATGATGGTTAGGTTAGGTTAGGTTAGGTATTGTGAGGTAAGCACGTTTTGTGGATATTTTAGCAATGTCCAATTCTTTGATTTCGGTGACGGTTAGGTTCAGATGGGTGAGGTTTGGTAGGATAAGAACTTTTTGTGGATATTTTGGCAATGTCGAATTCTCTGACTTCGGTGATGGTTAGGTTAGGTTGGGTTAGGTATTGTGAGGTAAGCACGTTTTGTGGATATTTTCTTAATGTCAAATTCTTTGATTTCGGTGATAGTTCGGTTCAGATGGGTGAGGTTTGGTAGGATAAGAACTTTTTGTGGATATTTTGGCAATGTCGAATTCTCTGACTTCGGTGATGGTAAGGTTAGGTTGGGTTAGGTGTTGTGAGGTAAGCACGTTTTGTGGATATTTTATCAATGTCCAATTCTTTGATTTCGGTGACGGTTAGGTTCAGATGGGTGAGGTTTGGTAGGATAAGAACTTTTTGTGGATATTTTGGCAATGTCGAATTCTCTGACTTCGGTGATGGTAAGGTTAGGTTGGGTTAGGTGTTGTGAGGTAAGCACGTTTTGTGGATATTTTATCAATGTCCAATTCTTTGATTTCGGTGACGGTTAGGTTCAGATGGGTGAGGTTTGGTAGGATAAGAACTTTTTGTGGATATTTTGGCAATGTCGAATTCTCTGACTTCGGTGATGGTTAGGTTAGGTTGGGTTAAGTATTGTGAGGTAAGCACGTTTTGTGGATATTTTATCAATGTCAAATTCTTTGATTTCGGTGACGGTTAGGTTAAGATGGGTGAGTTTGGTAGGATAAGAACTTTTTGTGGAAATTTTGGCAATGTCGAATTTTCTGACTTCAGTGATGGTTACGTTAGGTTGGGTTAGGTATTGTGAGGGAAGCACGTTTTGTGGATATTTAAGCAATGTCGAATTTTCTGTTTTCGGTGATGGTTAGGTTAGGTTGGGTTAGGTATTGTGAGGGAAGCACGTTTTGTGGATATTTTCGCAACGTCAAATTCTTTGATTTCGGTGATGGTTGGGTTCAGATGGGTGAGGTTTGGTAGGATAAGAACTTTTTGTGGATATTTTGGCAATGTCGAATTCTCTGACTTCAATGATGGTTAGGTTAGGTTAGGTTAGGTATTGTGAGGTAAGCACGTTTTGTGGATATTTTAGCAATGTCCAATTCTTTGATTTCGGTGACGGTTAGGTTCAGATGGGTGAGGTTTGGTAGGATAAGAACTTTTTGTGGATATTTTGGCAATGTCGAATTCTCTGACTTCGGTGATGGTTAGGTTAGGTTGGGTTAGGTATTGTGAGGTAAGCACGTTTTGTGGATATTTTCTTAATGTCAAATTCTTTGATTTCGGTGAT
This sequence comes from Arctopsyche grandis, assembly GCF_051622035.1. Lineage (NCBI taxonomy): Eukaryota > Metazoa > Arthropoda > Insecta > Trichoptera > Hydropsychidae > Arctopsyche > Arctopsyche grandis. The sequence continues at coordinate 286,489 of NC_135362.1, forward strand.
AGTTCGGTTCAGATGGGTGAGGTTTGGTAGGATAAGAACTTTTTGTGGATATTTTGGCAATGTCGAATTCTCTGACTTCGGTGATGGTTAGGTTAGGTTGGGTTAGGTATTGTGAGGTAAGCACGTTTTGTGGATATTTTCTTAATGTCAAATTCTTTGATTTCGGTGATAGTTCGGTTCAGATGGGTGAGGTTTGGTAGGATAAGAACTTTTTGTGGATATTTTGGCAATGTCGAATTCTCTGACTTCGGTGATGGTTAGGTAAGGTTGGGTTAGGTATTGTGAGGTAAGCACGTTTTGTGGATATTTTATCAATGTCCAATTCTTTGATTTCGGTGATGGTTAGGTTCAGATGGGTGTGGTTTGGTAGGATAAGATTTTTTTGTGGATATTTTGGCAATGTCGAATTCTCTGACTTCGGTGATGGTTAGGTTAGGTTAGGTTAGGTATTGTGAAGTAAGCACGTTTTGTGGATATTTTATCAATGTCCAATTCTTTGATTTCGGTGATGGTTAGGTTCAGATGGGTGAGGTTTGGTAGGATAAGCACTTTTTGTGGATATTTTAGCAATGTCGAATTTTCTGATTTCGGTGATGGTTAGGTTAGGTTGGGTTAGGTATTGTGAGGGAAGCACGTTTTGTGGATATTTTCGCAACGTCAAATTCTTTGATTTCGGTGATGGTTAGGTTCAGATGGGTGAGGTTTGGTAGGATAAGAACTTTTTGTGGATATTTTGGCAATGTCGAATTCTCTGACTTCGGTGATGGTTAGGTTAGGTTGGGTTAGGTGTTGTGAGGTAAGCACGTTTTGCGGATATTTTATTAATGTCCAATTCTTTGATTTTGGTGATGGTTAGGTTCAGATGGGTGAGGTTTGGTAGGATAAGCACTTTTTGTGGATATTTTGGCAATGTCGAATTCTCTGACTTCGGTGATGGTTAGGTTAGGTTGGGTTAGGTATTGTAAGGTAAGCACGTTTTGTGGATATTTTGGCAATGTCCAGTTCTTTGATTTCGGTGATGGTTAGGTTCAGATGGGTGAGGTTTGGTAGGATAAGAACTTTTTGTGGATATATTGGCAATGTCGAATTCTCTGACTTCGGTGATGGTTAGGTTAGTTTGGGTTAGATATTGAGGGGTAAGCACGTTTTGTGGATATTTTCGCAATTTCCAATTCTTTGATTTCGGTGATGGTTAGGTTCAGATGGGTGAGGTTTGGTAGGATAAGCACTTTTTGTGGATATTTAAGCAATGTCGAATTTTCTGTTTTCGGTTATGGTAAGGTTAGGTTGGGTTAGGTAATGTGAGGGAAGCACGTTTTGTGGATATTTTCGCAACGTCAAATTCTTTGATTTCGGTGATGGTTGGGTTCAGATGGGTGAGGTTTGGTAGGATAAGAACTTTTTGTGGATATTTTGGCAATGTCGAATTCTCTGACTTCGGTGATGGTTAGGTTAGGTTAGGTTAGGTATTGTGAGGTAAGCACGTTTTGTTGATATTTTATCAATATCCAATTCTTTGATTTCGGTGACGGTTAGGTTCAGATGGGTGAGGTTTTGTAGGATAAGAACTTTTTGTGGATATTTTGGCAATGTCGAATTCTCTGACTTCGGTGATGGTTAGGTTAGGTTGGGTTAGGTATTGTGAGGTAAGCACGTTTTGTGGATATTTTCTTAATGTCAAATTCTTTGATTTCGGTGATAGTTCGGTTCAGATGGGTGAGGTTTGGTAGGATAAGAACTTTTTGTGGATATTTTGGCAATGTCGAATTCTCTGACTTCGGTGATGGTTAGGTTAGGTTAGGTTAGGTATTGTGAGGTAAGCACGTTTTGTGGATATTTTATCAATGTCCAATTCTTTGATTTCGGTGACGGTTAGGTTCAGATGGGTGAGGTTTGGTAGGATAAGAACTTTTTGTGGATATTTTGGCAATGTCGAATTCTCTGACTTCGGTGATGGTTAGGTTAGGTTGGGTTAGGTATTGTGAGGTAAGCACGTTTTGTGGATATTTTATCAATGTCAAATTCTTTGATTTCGGTGATAGTTCGGTTCAGATGGGTCAGGTTTGGTAGGATAAGAACTTTTTGTGGATATTTTGGCAATGTCGAATTCTCTGACTTCGGTGATGGTTAGGTTAGGTTAGGTTAGGTATTGTGAGGTAAGCACGTTTTGTGGATATTTTATCAATGTCCAATTCTTTGATTTCGGTGACGGTTAGGTTCAGATGGGTGAGGTTTGGTAGGATAAGAACTTTTTGTGGATATTTTGGCAATGTCGAATTCTCTGACTTCAGTGATGGTTAGGTTAGGTTAGGTTAGGTATTGTGAGGTAAGCACGTTTTGTGGATATTTTAGCAATGTCCAATTCTTTGATTTCGGTGACGGTTAGGTTCAGATGGGTGAGGTTTGGTAGGATAAGAACTTTTTGTGGATATTTTGGCAATGTCGAATTCTCTGACTTCGGTGATGGTTAGGTTAGGTTGGGTTAGGTATTGTGAGGTAAGCACGTTTTGTGGATATTTTCTTAATGTCAAATTCTTTGATTTCGGTGATAGTTCGGTTCAGATGGGTGAGGTTTGGTAGGATAAGAACTTTTTGTGGATATTTTGGCAATGTCGAATTCTCTGACTTCGGTGATGGTTAGGTTAGGTTGGGTTAGGTATTGTGAGGTAAGCACGTTTTGTGGATATTTTCTTAATGTCAAATTCTTTGATTTCGGTGATAGTTCGGTTCAGATGGGTGAGGTTTGGTAGGATAAGAACTTTTTGTGGATATTTTGGCAATGTCGAATTCTCTGAATTCGGTGATGGTTAGGTAAGGTTGGGTTAGGTATTGTGAGGTAAGCACGTTTTGTGGATATTTTATCAATGTCCAATTCTTTGATTTCGGTGATGGTTAGGTTCAGATGGGTGTGGTTTGGTAGGATAAGATTTTTTTGTGGATATTTTGGCAATGTCGAATTCTCTGACTTCGGTGATGGTTAGGTTAGGTTAGGTTAGGTATTGTGAAGTAAGCACGTTTTGTGGATATTTTATCAATGTCCAATTCTTTGATTTCGGTGATGGTTAGGTTCAGATGGGTGAGGTTTGGTAGGATAAGCACTTTTTGTGGATATTTTAGCAATGTCGAATTTTCTGATTTCGGTGATGGTTAGGTTAGGTTGGGTTAGGTATTGTGAGGGAAGCACGTTTTGTGGATATTTTCGCAACGTCAAATTCTTTGATTTCGGTGATGGTTAGGTTCAGATTGGTGAGGTTTGGTAGGATAAGAACTTTTTGTGGATATTTTGGCAATGTCGAATTCTCTGACTTCGGTGATGGTTAGGTTAGGTTGGGTTAGGTATTGTGAGGTAAGCACGTTTTGCGGATATTTTATTAATGTCCAATTCTTTGATTTTGGTGATGGTTAGGTTCAGATGGGTGAGGTTTGGTAGGATAAGCACTTTTTGTGGATATTTTGGCAATGTCGAATTCTCTGACTTCGGTGATGGTTAGGTTAGGTTGGGTTAGGTATTGTAAGGTAAGCACGTTTTGTGGATATTTTGGCAATGTCCAGTTCTTTGATTTCGGTGATGGTTAGGTTCAGATGGGTGAGGTTTGGTAGGATAAGAACTTTTTGTGGATATATTGGCAATGTCGAATTCTCTGACTTCGGTGATGGTTAGGTTAGTTTGGGTTAGATATTGAGGGGTAAGCACGTTTTGTGGATATTTTCGCAATTTCCAATTCTTTGATTTCGGTGATGGTTAGGTTCAGATGGGTGAGGTTTGGTAGGATAAGCACTTTTTGTGGATATTTAAGCAATGTCGAATTTTCTGTTTTCGGTTATGGTAAGGTTAGGTTGGGTTAGGTATTGTGAGGGAAGCACGTTTTGTGGATATTTTCGCAACGTCAAATTCTTTGATTTCGGTGATGGTTGGGTTCAGATGGGTGAGGTTTGGTAGGATAAGAACTTTTTGTGGATATTTTGGCAATGTCGAATTCTCTGACTTCGGTGATGGTTAGGTTAGGTTAGGTTAGGTATTGTGAGGTAAGCACGTTTTGTTGATATTTTATCAATATCCAATTCTTTGATTTCGGTGACGGTTAGGTTCAGATGGGTGAGGTTTTGTAGGATAAGAACTTTTTGTGGATATTTTGGCAATGTCGAATTCTCTGACTTCGGTGATGGTTAGGTTAGGTTGGGTTAGGTATTGTGAGGTAAGCACGTTTTGTGGATATTTTCTTAATGTCAAATTCTTTGATTTCGGTGATAGTTCGGTTCAGATGGGTGAGGTTTGGTAGGATAAGAACTTTTTGTGGATATTTTGGCAATGTCGAATTCTCTGACTTCGGTGATGGTTAGGTTAGGTTAGGTTAGGTATTGTGAGGTAAGCACGTTTTGTGGATATTTTATCAATGTCCAATTCTTTGATTTCGGTGACGGTTAGGTTCAGATGGGTGAGGTTTGGTAGGATAAGAACTTTTTGTGGATATTTTGGCAATGTCGAATTCTCTGACTTCGGTGATGGTTAGGTTAGGTTAGGTTAGGTATTGTGAAGTAAGCACGTTTTGTGGATATTTTATCAATGTCCAATTCTTTGATTTCGGTGATGGTTAGGTTCAGATGGGTGAGGTTTGGTAGGATAAGCACTTTTTGTGGATATTTTAGCAATGTCGAATTTTCTGATTTCGGTGATGGTTAGGTTAGGTTGGGTTAGGTATTGTGAGGGAAGCACGTTTTGTGGATATTTTCGCAACGTCAAATTCTTTGATTTCGGTGATGGTTAGGTTCAGATGGGTGAGGTTTGGTAGGATAAGAACTTTTTGTGGATATTTTGGCAATGTCGAATTCTCTGACTTCGGTGATGGTTAGGTTAGGTTGGGTTAGGTATTGTGAGGTAAGCACGTTTTGCGGATATTTTATTAATGTCCAATTCTTTGATTTTGGTGATGGTTAGGTTCAGATGGGTGAGGTTTGGTAGGATAAGCACTTTTTGTGGATATTTTGGCAATGTCGAATTCTCTGACTTCGGTGATGGTTAGGTTAGGTTGGGTTAGGTATTGTAAGGTAAGCACGTTTTGTGGATATTTTGGCAATGTCCAGTTCTTTGATTTCGGTGATGGTTAGGTTCAGATGGGTGAGGTTTGGTAGGATAAGAACTTTTTGTGGATATATTGGCAATGTCGAATTCTCTGACTTCGGTGATGGTTAGGTTAGTTTGGGTTAGATATTGAGGGGTAAGCACGTTTTGTGGATATTTTCGCAATTTCCAATTCTTTGATTTCGGTGATGGTTAGGTTCAGATGGGTGAGGTTTGGTAGGATAAGCACTTTTTGTGGATATTTAAGCAATGTCGAATTTTCTGTTTTCGGTTATGGTAAGGTTAGGTTGGGTTAGGTATTGTGAGGGAAGCACGTTTTGTGGATATTTTCGCAACGTCAAATTCTTTGATTTCGGTGATGGTTGGGTTCAGATGGGTGAGGTTTGGTAGGATAAGAACTTTTTGTGGATATTTTGGCAATGTCGAATTCTCTGACTTCGGTGATGGTTAGGTTAGGTTAGGTTAGGTATTGTGAGGTAAGCACGTTTTGTTGATATTTTATCAATATCCAATTCTTTGATTTCGGTGACGGTTAGGTTCAGATGGGTGAGGTTTTGTAGGATAAGAACTTTTTGTGGATATTTTGGCAATGTCGAATTCTCTGACTTCGGTGATGGTTAGGTTAGGTTGGGTTAGGTATTGTGAGGTAAGCACGTTTTGTGGATATTTTCTTAATGTCAAATTCTTTGATTTCGGTGATAGTTCGGTTCAGATGGGTGAGGTTTGGTAGGATAAGAACTTTTTGTGGATATTTTGGCAATGTCGAATTCTCTGACTTCGGTGATGGTTAGGTTAGGTTAGGTTAGGTATTGTGAGGTAAGCACGTTTTGTGGATATTTTATCAATGTCCAATTCTTTGATTTCGGTGACGGTTAGGTTCAGATGGGTGAGATTGGTAGGATAAGAACTTTTTGTGGATATTTTGGCAATGTCGAATTCTCTGACTTCGGTGATGGTTAGGTTAGGTTGGGTTAGGTATTGTGAGGTAAGCACGTTTTGTGGATATTTTATCAATGTCAAATTTTTTGATTTCGGTGACGGTTAGGTTAAGATGGGTGAGTTTGGTAGGATAAGAACTTTTTGTGGAAATTTTGGCAATGTTGAATTTTCTGACTTCAGTGATGGTTACGTTAGGTTGGGTTAGGTATTGTGAGGGAAGCACGTTTTGTGGATATTTAAGCAATGTCGAATTTTCTGTTTTCGGTGATGGTAAGGTTAGGTTGGGTTAGGTATTGTGAGGGAAGCACGTTTTGTGGATATTTTCGCAACGTCAAATTCTTTGATTTCGGTGATGGTTGGGTTCAGATGGGTGAGGTTTGGTAGGATAAGAACTTTTTGTGGATATTTTGGCAATGTCGAATTCTCTGACTTCAGTGATGGTTAGGTTAGGTTAGGTTAGGTATTGTGAGGTAAGCACGTTTTGTGGATATTTTAGCAATGTCCAATTCTTTGATTTCGGTGACGGTTAGGTTCAGATGGGTGAGGTTTGGTAGGATAAGAACTTTTTGTGGATATTTTGGCAATGTCGAATTCTCTGACTTCGGTGATGGTTAGGTTAGGTTGGGTTAGGTATTGTGAGGTAAGCACGTTTTGTGGATATTTTCTTAATGTCAAATTCTTTGATTTCGGTGATAGTTCGGTTCAGATGGGTGAGGTTTGGTAGGATAAGAACTTTTTGTGGATATTTTGGCAATGTCGAATTCTCTGACTTCGGTGATGGTTAGGTAAGGTTGGGTTAGGTATTGTGAGGTAAGCACGTTTTGTGGATATTTTATCAATGTCCAATTCTTTGATTTCGGTGATGGTTAGGTTCAGATGGGTGTGGTTTGGTAGGATAAGATTTTTTTGTGGATATTTTGGCAATGTCGAATTCTCTGACTTCGGTGATGGTTAGGTTAGGTTAGGTTAGGTATTGTGAAGTAAGCACGTTTTGTGGATATTTTATCAATGTCCAATTCTTTGATTTCGGTGATGGTTAGGTTCAGATGGGTGAGGTTTGGTAGGATAAGCACTTTTTGTGGATATTTTAGTAATGTCGAATTTTCTGATTTCGGTGATGGTTAGGTTAGGTTGGGTTAGGTATTGTGAGGGAAGCACGTTTTGTGGATATTTTCGCAACGTCAAATTCTTTGATTTCGGTGATGGTTAGGTTCAGATGGGTGAGGTTTGGTAGGATAAGAACTTTTTGTGGATATTTTGGCAATGTCGAATTCTCTGACTTCGGTGATGGTTAGGTTAGGTTGGGTTAGGTATTGTGAGGTAAGCACGTTTTGCGGATATTTTATTAATGTCCAATTCTTTGATTTTGGTGATGGTTAGGTTCAGATGGGTGAGGTTTGGTAGGATAAGCACTTTTTGTGGATATTTTGGCAATGTCGAATTCTCTGACTTCGGTGATGGTTAGGTTAGGTTGGGTTAGGTATTGTAAGGTAAGCACGTTTTGTGGATATTTTGGCAATGTCCAGTTCTTTGATTTCGGTGATGGTTAGGTTCAGATGGGTGAGGTTTGGTAGGATAAGAACTTTTTGTGGATATATTGGCAATGTCGAATTCTCTGACTTCGGTGATGGTTAGGTTAGTTTGGGTTAGATATTGAGGGGTAAGCACGTTTTGTGGATATTTTCGCAATTTCCAATTCTTTGATTTCGGTGATGGTTAGGTTCAGATGGGTGAGGTTTGGTAGGATAAGCACTTTTTGTGGATATTTAAGCAATGTCGAATTTTCTGTTTTCGGTTATGGTAAGGTTAGGTTTGGTTAGGTATTGTGAGGGAAGCACGTTTTGTGGATATTTTCGCAACGTCAAATTCTTTGATTTCGGTGATGGTTGGGTTCAGATGGGTGAGGTTTGGTAGGATAAGAACTTTTTGTGGATATTTTGGCAATGTCGAATTCTCTGACTTCGGTGATGGTTAGGTTAGGTTAGGTTAGGTATTGTGAGGTAAGCACGTTTTGTTGATATTTTATCAATATCCAATTCTTTGATTTCGGTGACGGTTAGGTTCAGATGGGTGAGGTTTTGTAGGATAAGAACTTTTTGTGGATATTTTGGCAATGTCGAATTCTCTGACTTCGGTGATGGTTAGGTTAGGTTGGGTTAGGTATTGTGAGGTAAGCACGTTTTGTGGATATTTTCTTAATGTCAAATTCTTTGATTTCGGTGATAGTTCGGTTCAGATGGGTGAGGTTTGGTAGGATAAGAACTTTTTGTGGATATTTTGGCAATGTCGAATTCTCTGACTTCGGTGATGGTTAGGTTAGGTTAGGTTAGGTATTGTGAGGTAAGCACGTTTTGTGGATATTTTATCAATGTCCAATTCTTTGATTTCGGTGACGGTTAGGTTCAGATGGGTGAGGTTTGGTAGGATAAGAACTTTTTGTGGATATTTTGGCAATGTCGAATTCTCTGACTTCGGTGATGGTTAGGTTAGGTTGGGTTAGGTATTGTGAGGTAAGCACGTTTTGTGGATATTTTATCAATGTCAAATTTTTTGATTTCGGTGACGGTTAGGTTAAGATGGGTGAGTTTGGTAGGATAAGAACTTTTTGTGGAAATTTTGGCAATGTCGAATTTTCTGACTTCAGTGATGGTTACGTTAGGTTGGGTTAGGTATTGTGAGGGAAGCACGTTTTGTGGATATTTAAGCAATGTCGAATTTTCTGTTTTCGGTGATGGTAAGGTTAGGTTGGGTTAGGTATTGTGAGGGAAGCACGTTTTGTGGATATTTTCGCAACGTCAAATTCTTTGATTTCGGTGATGGTTGGGTTCAGATGGGTGAGGTTTGGTAGGATAAGAACTTTTTGTGGATATTTTGGCAATGTCGAATTCTCTGACTTCAGTGATGGTTAGGTTAGGTTAGGTTAGGTATTGTGAGGTAAGCACGTTTTGTGGATATTTTAGCAATGTCCAATTCTTTGATTTCGGTGACGGTTAGGTTCAGATGGGTGAGGTTTGGTAGGATAAGAACTTTTTGTGGATATTTTGGCAATGTCGAATTCTCTGACTTCGGTGATGGTTAGGTTAGGTTGGGTTAGGTATTGTGAGGTAAGCACGTTTTGTGGATATTTTCTTAATGTCAAATTCTTTGATTTCGGTGATAGTTCGGTTCAGATGGGTGAGGTTTGGTAGGATAAGAACTTTTTGTGGATATTTTGGCAATGTCGAATTCTCTGACTTCGGTGATGGTTAGGTAAGGTTGGGTTAGGTATTGTGAGGTAAGCACGTTTTGTGGATATTTTATCAATGTCCAATTCTTTGATTTCGGTGATGGTTAGGTTCAGATGGGTGTGGTTTGGTAGGATAAGATTTTTTTGTGGATATTTTGGCAATGTCGAATTCTCTGACTTCGGTGATGGTTAGGTTAGGTTAGGTTAGGTATTGTGAAGTAAGCACGTTTTGTGGATATTTTATCAATCTCCAATTCTTTGATTTCGGTGATGGTTAGGTTCAGATGGGTGAGGTTTGGTAGGATAAGCACTTTTTGTGGATATTTTAGCAATGTCGAATTTTCTGATTTCGGTGATGGTTAGGTTAGGTTGGGTTAGGTATTGTGAGGGAAGCACGTTTTGTGGATATTTTCGCAACGTCAAATTCTTTGATTTCGGTGATGGTTAGGTTCAGATGGGTGAGGTTTGGTAGGATAAGAACTTTTTGTGGATATTTTGGCAATGTCGAATTCTCTGACTTCGGTGATGGTTAGGTTAGGTTGGGTTAGGTATTGTGAGGTAAGCACGTTTTGCGGATATTTTATTAATGTCCAATTCTTTGATTTTGGTGATGGTTAGGTTCAGATGGGTGAGGTTTGGTAGGATAAGCACTTTTTGTGGATATTTTGGCAATGTCGAATTCTCTGACTTCGGTGATGGTTAGGTTAGGTTGGGTTAGGTATTGTAAGGTAAGCACGTTTTGTGGATATTTTGGCAATGTCCAGTTCTTTGATTTCGGTGATGGTTAGGTTCAGATGGGTGAGGTTTGGTAGGATAAGAACTTTTTGTGGATATATTGGCAATGTCGAATTCTCTGACTTCGGTGATGGTTAGGTTAGTTTGGGTTAGATATTGAGGGGTAAGCACGTTTTGTGGATATTTTCGCAATTTCCAATTCTTTGATTTCGGTGATGGTTAGGTTCAGATGGGTGAGGTTTGGTAGGATAAGCACTTTTTGTGGATATTTAAGCAATGTCGAATTTTCTGTTTTCGGTTATGGTAAGGTTAGGTTTGGTTAGGTATTGTGAGGGAAGCACGTTTTGTGGATATTTTCGCAACGTCAAATTCTTTGATTTCGGTGATGGTTGGATTCAGATGGGTGAGGTTTGGTTGGATAAGAACTTTTTTTGGATATTTTGGCAATGTCGAATTCTCTGACTTCGGTGATGGTTAGGTTAGGTAAGGTTAGGTATTGTGAGGTAAGCACGTTTTGTGGATATTTTATCAATGTCCAATTCTTTGATTTCGGTGACGGTTAGGTTCAGATGGGTGAGGTTTTGTAGGATAAGAACTTTTTGTGGATATTTTGGCAATGTCGAATTCTCTGACTTCGGTGATGGTTAGGTTAGGTTGGGTTAGGTATTGTGAGGTAAGCACGTTTTGTGGATATTTTCTTAATGTCAAATTCTTTGATTTCGGTGATAGTTCGGTTCAGATGGGTGAGGTTTGGTAGGATAAGAACTTTTTGTGGATATTTTGGCAATGTCGAATTCTCTGACTTCGGTGATGGTTAGGTTAGGTTAGGTTAGGTATTGTGAGGTAAGCACGTTTTGTGGATATTTTATCAATGTCCAATTCTTTGATTTCGGTGACGGTTAGGTTCAGATGGGTGAGGTTTGGTAGGATAAGCACTTTTTGTGGATATTTTGGCAATGTCGAATTCTCTGACTTCGGTGATGGTTAGGTTAGGTTGGGTTAGGTATTGTGAGGTAAGCTCGTTTTGTGGATATTTTTTTATTGTCCAATTCTTTGATTTCGGTGATGGTTAGGTTCAGATGGGTGAGGTTTGGTAGGATAAGCACTTTTTGTGGATATTTTAGCAATGTCGAATTTTCTGATTTCGGTGATGGTTAGGTTAGGTTGGGTTAGGTATTGTGAGGGAAGCACGTTTTGTGGATATTTTCGCAACGTCAAATTCTTTGATTTCAGTGATGGTTAGGTTCAGATGGGTGAGGTTTGGTAGGATAAGAACTTTTTGTGGATATTTTGGCAATGTCGAATTCTCTGACTTCGGTGATGGCTAGGTTAGGTTAGGTTAGGTATTGTGAGGTAAGCACGTTTTGTTGATATTTTATCAATATCCAATTCTTTGATTTCGGTGACGGTTAGGTTCAGATGGGTGAGGTTTTGTAGGATAAGAACTTTTTGTGGATATTTTGGCAATGTCGAATTCTCTGACTTCGGTGATGGTTAGGTTAGGTTGGGTTAGGTATTGTGAGGTAAGCACGTTTTGTGGATATTTTCTTAATGTCAAATTCTTTGATTTCGGTGATAGTTCGGTTCAGATGGGTGAGGTTTGGTAGGATAAGAACTTTTTGTGGATATTTTGGCAATGTCGAATTCTCTGACTTCGGTGATGGTAAGGTTAGGTTAGGTTAGGTATTGTGAGGTAAGCACGTTTTGTGGATATTTTATCAATGTCCAATTCTTTGATTTCGGTGACGGTTAGGTTCAGATGGGTGAGGTTTGGTAGGATAAGAACTTTTTGTGGATATTTTGGCAATGTCGAATTCTCTGACTTCGGTGATGGTTAGGTTAGGTTGGGTTAGGTATTGTGAGGTAAGCACGTTTTGTGGATATTTTATTAATGTCAAATTCTTTGATTTCGGTGACGGTTAGGTTTAGATGGGTGAGTTTGGTAGGATAAGAACTTTTTGTGGAAATTTTGGCAATGTCGAATTTTCTGACTTCAGTGATGGTTACGTTAGGTTGGGTTAGGTATTGTGAGGGAAGCACGTTTTGTGGATATTTAAGCAATGTCGAATTTTCTGTTTTCGGTGATGGTAAGGTTAGGTTGGGTTAGGTATTGTGAGGGAAGCACGTTTTGTGGATATTTTCGCAACGTCAAATTCTTTGATTTCGGTGATGGTTGGGTTCAGATGGGTGAGGTTTGGTAGGATAAGAACTTTTTGTGGATATTTTGGCAATGTCGAATTCTCTGACTTCAGTGATGGTTAGGTTAGGTTAGGTTAGGTATTGTGAGGTAAGCACGTTTTGTGGATATTTTCGCAACGTCAAATTCTTTGATTTCGGTGACGGTTAGGTTCAGATGGGTGAGGTTTGGTAGGATAAGAACTTTTTGTGGATATTTTGGCAATGTCGAATTCTCTGACTTCGGTGATGGTTAGGTTAGGTTGGGTTAGGTATTGTGAGGTAAGCACGTTTTGTGGATATTTTCTTAATGTCAAATTCTTTGATTTCGGTGATAGTTCGGTTCAGATGGGTGAGGTTTGGTAGGATAAGAACTTTTTGTGGATATTTTGGCAATGTCGAATTCTCTGACTTCGGTGATGGTTAGGTAAGGTTGGGTTAGGTATTGTGAGGTAAGCACGTTTTGTGGATATTTTATCAATGTCCAATTCTTTGATTTCGGTGATGGTTAGGTTCAGATGGGTGTGGTTTGGTAGGATAAGATTTTTTTGTGGATATTTTGGCAATGTCGAATTCTCTGACTTCGGTGATGGTTAGGTTAGGTTAGGTTAGGTATTGTGAAGTAAGCACGTTTTGTGGATATTTTATCAATGTCCAATTCTTTGATTTCGGTGATGGTTAGGTTCAGATGGGTGAGGTTTGGTAGGATAAGCACTTTTTGTGGATATTTTAGCAATGTCGAATTTTCTGATTTCGGTGATGGTTAGGTTAGGTTGGGTTAGGTATTGTGAGGGAAGCACGTTTTGTGGATATTTTCGCAACGTCAAATTCTTTGATTTCGGTGATGGTTAGGTTCAGATGGGTGAGGTTTGGTAGGATAAGAACTTTTTGTGGATATTTTGGCAATGTCGAATTCTCTGACTTCGGTGATGGTTAGGTTAGGTTGGGTTAGGTATTGTGAGGTAAGCACGTTTTGCGGATATTTTATGAATGTCCAATTCTTTGATTTTGGTGATGGTTAGGTTCAGATGGGTGAGGTTTGGTAGGATAAGCACTTTTTGTGGATATTTTGGCAATGTCGAATTCTCTGACTTCGGTGATGGTTAGGTTAGGTTAGGTTAGGTATTGTGAGGTAAGCACGTTTTGTGGATATTTTATCAATGTCCAATTCTTTGATTTCGGTGACGGTTAGGTTCAGATGGGTGAGGTTTGGTAGGATAAGCACTTTTTGTGGATATTTTGGCAATGTCGAATTCTCTGACTTCGGTGATGGTTAGGTTAGGTTGGGTTAGGTATTGTGAGGTAAGCTCGTTTTGTGGATATTTTTTTATTGTCCAATTCTTTGATTTCGGTGATGGTTAGGTTCAGATGGGTGAGGTTTGGTAGGATAAGCACTTTTTGTGGATATTTTAGCAATGTCGAATTTTCTGATTTCGGTGATGGTTAGGTTAGGTTGGGTTAGGTATTGTGAGGGAAGCACGTTTTGTGGATATTTTCGCAACGTCAAATTCTTTGATTTCGGTGATGGTTAGGTTCAGATGGGTGAGGTTTGGTAGGATAAGAACTTTTTGTGGATATTTTGGCAATGTCGAATTCTCTGACTTCGGTGATGGTTAGGTTAGGTTAGGTTAGGTATTGTGAGGTAAGCACGTTTTGTTGATATTTTATCAATATCCAATTCTTTGATTTCGGTGACGGTTAGGTTCAGATGGGTGAGGTTTTGTAGGATAAGAACTTTTTGTGGATATTTTGGCAATGTCGAATTCTCTGACTTCGGTGATGGTTAGGTTAGGTTGGGTTAGGTATTGTGAGGTAAGCACGTTTTGTGGATATTTTCTTAATGTCAAATTCTTTGATTTCGGTGATAGTTCGGTTCAGATGGGTGAGGTTTGGTAGGATAAGAACTTTTTGTGGATATTTTGGCAATGTCGAATTCTCTGACTTCGGTGATGGTAAGGTTAGGTTAGGTTAGGTATTGTGAGGTAAGCACGTTTTGTGGATATTTAATCAATGTCCAATTCTTTGATTTCGGTGACGGTTAGGTTCAGATGGGTGAGGTTTGGTAGGATAAGAACTTTTTGTGGATATTTTGGCAATGTCGAATTCTCTGACTTCGGTGATGGTTAGGTTAGGTTGGGTTAGGTATTGTGAGGTAAGCACGTTTTGTGGATATTTTATCAATGTCAAATTCTTTGATTTCGGTGACGGTTAGGTTTAGATGGGTGAGTTTGGTAGGATAAGAACTTTTTGTGGAAATTTTGGCAATGTCGAATTTTCTGACTTCAGTGATGGTTACGTTAGGTTGGGTTAGGTATTGTGAGGGAAGCACGTTTTGTGGATATTTAAGCAATGTCGAATTTTCTGTTTTCGGTGATGGTAAGGTTAGGTTGGGTTAGGTATTGTGAGGGAAGCACGTTTTGTGGATATTTTCGCAACGTCAAATTCTTTGATTTCGGTGATGGTTGGGTTCAGATGGGTGAGGTTTGGTAGGATAAGAACTTTTTGTGGATATTTTGGCAATGTCGAATTCTCTGACTTCAGTGATGGTTAGGTTAGGTTAGGTTAGGTATTGTGAGGTAAGCACGTTTTGTGGATATTTTAGCAATGTCCAATTCTTCGATTTCGGTGACGGTTAGGTTCAGATGGGTGAGGTTTGGTAGGATAAGAACTTTTTGTGGATATTTTGGCAATGTCGAATTCTCTGACTTCGGTGATGGTTAGGTTAGGTTGGGTTAGGTATTGTGAGGTAAGCACGTTTTGTGGATATTTTCTTAATGTCAAATTCTTTGATTTCGGTGATAGTTCGGTTCAGATGGGTGAGGTTTGGTAGGATAAGAACTTTTTGTGGATATTTTGGCAATGTCGAATTCTCTGACTTCGGTGATGGTTAGGTAAGGTTGGGTTAGGTATTGTGAGGTAAGCACGTTTTGTGGATATTTTATCAATGTCCAATTCTTTGATTTCGGTGATGGTTAGGTTCAGATGGGTGTGGTTTGGTAGGATAAGATTTTTTTGTGGATATTTTGGCAATGTCGAATTCTCTGACTTCGGTGATGGTTAGGTTAGGTTAGGTTAGGTATTGTGAAGTAAGCACGTTTTGTGGATATTTTATCAATGTCCAATTCTTTGATTTCGGTGATGGTTAGGTTCAGATGGGTGAGGTTTGGTAGGATAAGCACTTTTTGTGGATATTTTAGCAATGTCGAATTTTCTGATTTCGGTGATGGTTAGGTTAGGTTGGGTTAGGTATTGTGAGGGAAGCACGTTTTGTGGATATTTTCGCAACGTCAAATTCTTTGATTTCGGTGATGGTTAGGTTCAGATGGGTGAGGTTTGGTAGGATAAGAACTTTTTGTGGATATTTTGGCAATGTCGAATTCTCTGACTTCGGTGATGGTTAGGTTAGGTTGGGTTAGGTATTGTGAGGTAAGCACGTTTTGCGGATATTTTATTAATGTCCAATTCTTTGATTTTGGTGATGGTTAGGTTCAGATGGGTGAGGTTTGGTAGGATAAGCACTTTTTGTGGATATTTTGGCAATGTCGAATTCTCTGACTTCGGTGATGGTTAGGTTAGGTTGGGTTAGGTATTGTAAGGTAAGCACGTTTTGTGGATATTTTGGCAATGTCCAGTTCTTTGATTTCGGTGATGGTTAGGTTCAGATGGGTGAGGTTTGGTAGGATAAGAACTTTTTGTGGATATATTGGCAATGTCGAATTCTCTGACTTCGGTGATGGTTAGGTTAGTTTGGGTTAGATATTGAGGGGTAAGCACGTTTTGTGGATATTTTCGCAATTTCCAATTCTTTGATTTCGGTGATGGTTAGGTTCAGATGGGTGAGGTTTGGTAGGATAAGCACTTTTTGTGGATATTTAAGCAATGTCGAATTTTCTGTTTTCGGTTATGGTAAGGTTAGGTTTGGTTAAGTATTGTGAGGGAAGCACGTTTTGTGGATATTTTCGCAACGTCAAATTCTTTGATTTCGGTGATGGTTGGATTCAGATGGGTGAGGTTTGGTAGGATAAGAACTTTTTTTGGATATTTTGGCAATGTCGAATTCTCTGACTTCGGTGATGGTTAGGTTAGGTAAGGTTAGGTATTGTGAGGTAAGCACGTTTTGTGGATATTTTATCAATGTCCAATTCTTTGATTTCGGTGACGGTTAGGTTCAGATGGGTGAGGTTTGGACGGATAAGAACTTTTTGTGGAAATTTTGGCAATGTCGAATTTTCTGACTTCAGTGATGGTTACGTTAGGTTGGGTTAGGTATTGTGAGAGAAACACGTTTTGTGGATATTTTCGCAACGTCAAATTCTTTGATTTCGGTGATGGTTAGGTTCAGATGGGTGAGGTTTGGTAGGATAAGCACTTTTTGTAGATATTTTGGCAATGTCGAATTCTCTGACTTCGGTGATGGTTAGGTTAGGTTGGGTTAGGTATTGTGAGGTAAGCACGTTTTGCGGATATTTTATTAATGTCCAATTCTTTGATTTTGGTGATGGTTAGGTTCAGATGGGTGAGGTTTGGTAGGATAAGCACTTTTTGTGGATATTTTGGCAATGTCGAATTCTCTGACTTCGGTGATGGTTAGGTTAGGTTGGGTTAGGTATTGAAAGGTAAGCACGTTTTGTGGATATTTTGGCAATGTCCAGTTCTTTGATTTCGGTGATGGTTAGGTTCAGATGGGTGAGGTTTGGTAGGATAAGAACTTTTTGTGGATATATTGGCAATGTCGAATTCTCTGACTTCGGTGATGGTTAGGTTAGTTTGGGTTAGATATTGAGGGGTAAGCACGTTTTGTGGATATTTTCGCAATTTCCAATTCTTTGATTTCGGTGATGGTTAGGTTCAGATGGGTGAGGTTTGGTAGGATAAGCACTTTTTGTGGATATTTAAGCAATGTCGAATTTTCTGTTTTCGGTGATGGTTAGGTTAGGTTGGGTTAGGTATTGTGAGGGAAGCACGTTTTGTGGATATTTTCGCAACGTCAAATTCTTTGATTTCGGTGATGGTTGGATTCAGATGGGTGAGGTTTGGTAGGATAAGAACTTTTTTTGGATATTTTGGCAATGTCGAATTCTCTGACTTCGGTGATGGTTAGGTTAGGTAAGGTTAGGTATTGTGAGGTAAGCACGTTTTGTGGATATTTAATCAATGTCCAATTCTTTGATTTCGGTAACGGTTAGGTTCAGATGGGTGAGGTTTGGACGGATAAGAACTTTTTGTGGAAATTTTGGCAATGTCGAATTTTCTGACTTCAGTGATGGTTACGTTAGGTTGGGTTAGGTATTGTGAGGGAAACACGTTTTGTAGATATTTTCGCAACGTCAAATTCTTTGATTTCGGTGATGGTTAGGTTCAGATGGGTGAGGTTTGGTAGGATAAGCACTTTTTGTAGATATTTTGGCAATGTCGAATTCTCTGACTTCGGTGATGGTTAGGTTAGGTTGGGTTAGGTATTGTGAGGTAAGCTCGTTTTGTGGATATTTTTTCAATGTCCAGTTCTTTGATTTCGGTGATGGTTAGGTTCAGATGGGTAAGGTTTGGTAGGATAAGAACTTTTTGTTGATATTTTGGCAATATCGAATTTTCTGACTTCGGTGATGGTTAGGGTAGGTTGGGTTAGGTATTGTGAGGGAAGCACGTTTTGTGAATATTTTCGCAACGTCAAATTCTTTGATTTCGGTGATGGTTAGGTTTAGATGGGTGAGGTTTGGTAGGATAAGCACTTTTTGTGGATATTTTGGCAATGTCGAATTCTCTGACTTCGGTGATGGTTAGGTTAGGTTGGGTTAGGTATTGTGAGGTAAGCACGTTTTGTGGATATTTTCTTAATGTCAAATTCTTTGATTTCGGTGATAGTTCGGTTCAGATGGGTGAGGTTTGGTAGGATAAGAACTTTTTGTGGATATTTTGGCAATGTCGAATTCTCTGACTTCGGTGATGGTTAGGTAAGGTTGGGTTAGGTATTGTGAGGTAAGCACGTTTTGTGGATATTTGATCAATGTCCAATTCTTTGATTTCGGTGATGGTTAGGTTCAGATGGGTGTGGTTTGGTAGGATAAGATTTTTTTGTGGATATTTTGGCAATGTCGAATTCTCTGACTTCGGTGATGGTTAGGTTAGGTTAGGTTAGGTATTGTGAAGTAAGCACGTTTTGTGGATATTTTATCAATGTCCAATTCTTTGATTTCGGTGATGGTTAGGTTCAGATGGGTGAGGTTTGGTAGGATAAGCACTTTTTGTGGATATTTTAGCAATGTCGAATTTTCTGATTTCGGTGATGGTTAGGTTAGGTTGGGTTAGGTATTGTGAGGGAAGCACGTTTTGTGGATATTTTCGCAACGTCAAATTCTTTGATTTCGGTGATGGTTAGGTTCAGATGGGTGAGGTTTGGTAAGATAAGAACTTTTTGTGGATATTTTGGCAATGTCGAATTCTCTGACTTCGGTGATGGTTAGGTAAGGTTGGGTTAGGTATTGTGAGGTAAGCACGTTTTGTGGATATTTTATCAATGTCCAATTCTTTGATTTCGGTGATGGTTAGGTTCAGATGGGTGTGGTTTGGTAGGATAAGATTTTTTTGTGGATATTTTGGCAATGTCGAATTCTCTGACTTCGGTGATGGTTAGGTTAGGTTAGGTTAGGTATTGTGAAGTAAGCACGTTTTGTGGATATTTTATCAATGTCCAATTCTTTGATTTCGGTGATGGTTAGGTTCAGATGGGTGAGGTTTGGTAGGATAAGCACTTTTTGTGGATATTTTAGCAATGTCGAATTTTCTGATTTCGGTGATGGTTAGGTTAGGTTGGGTTAGGTATTATGAGGGAAGCACGTTTTGTGGATATTTTCGCAACGTCAAATTCTTTGATTTCGGTGATGGTTAGGTTCAGATGGGTGAGGTTTGGTAGGATAAGAACTTTTTGTGGATATATTGGCAATGTCGAATTCTCTGACTTCGGTGATGGTTAGGTTAGTTTGGGTTAGATATTGAGGGGTAAGCACGTTTTGTGGATATTTTCGCAATTTCCAATTCTTTGATTTCGGTGATGGTTAGGTTCAGATGGGTGAGGTTTGGTAGGATAAGCACTTTTTGTGGATATTTAAGCAATGTCGAATTTTCTGTTTTCGGTGATGGTTAGGTTAGGTTGGGTTAGGTATTGTGAGGTAAGCTCGTTTTGTGGATATTTTTTCAATGTCCAGTTCTTTGATTTCGGTGATGGTTAGGTTCAGATGGGTAAGGTTTGGTAGGATAAGAACTTTTTGTTGATATTTTGGCAATATCGAATTTTCTGACTTCGGTGATGGTTAGGGTAGGTTGGGTTAGGTATTGTGAGGGAAGCACGTTTTGTGAATATTTTCGCAACGTCAAATTCTTTGATTTCGGTGATGGTTAGGTTTAGATGGGTGAGGTTTGGTAGGATAAGCACTTTTTGTGGATATTTTGGCAATGTCGAATTCTCTGACTTCAGTGATGGTTAGGTTAGGTTGGGTTAGGTATTGTGAGGTAAGCTCGTTTTGTGGATATTTTTTTATTGTCCAATTCTTTGATTTCGGTGATGGTTAGGTTCAGATGGGTGAGGTTTGGTAGGATAAGCACTTTTTGTGGATATTTTAGCAATGTCGAATTTTCTGATTTCGGTGATGGTTAGGTTAGGTTGGGTTAGGTATTGTGAGGGAAGCACGTTTTGTGGATATTTTCGCAACGTCAAATTCTTTGATTTCGGTTAAGGTTAGGTTCAGATGGGTGAGGTTTGGTAGGATAAGAACTTTTTGTGGATATTTTGGCAATGTCGAATTCTCTGACTTCGGTGATGGTTAGGTTAGGTTGGGTTAGGTATTGTGAGGTAAGCACGTTTTGCGGATATTTTATTAATGTCCAATTCTTTGATTTTGGTGATGGTTAGGTTCAGATGGGTGAGGTTTGGTAGGATAAGCACTTTTTGTGGATATTTTGGCAATGTCGAATTCTCTGACTTCGGTGATGGTTAGGTTAGGTTGGGTTAGGTATTGTGAGGTAAGCACGTTTTGTGGATATTTTCTTAATGTCAAATTCTTTGATTTCGGTGATAGTTCGGTTCAGATGGGTGAGGTTTGGTAGGATAAGAACTTTTTGTGGATATTTTGGCAATGTCGAATTCTCTGACTTCGGTGATGGTTAGGTAAGGTTGGGTTAGGTATTGTGAGGTAAGCACGTTTTGTGGATATTTTATCAATGTCCAATTCTTTGATTTCGGTGATGGTTAGGTTCAGATGGGTGTGGTTTGGTAGGATAAGATTTTTTTGTGGATATTTTGGCAATGTCGAATTCTCTGACTTCGGTGATGGTTAGGTTAGGTTAGGTTAGGTATTGTGAAGTAAGCACGTTTTGTGGATATTTTATCAATGTCCAATTCTTTGATTTCGGTGATGGTTACGTTCAGATGGGTGAGGTTTGGTAGGATAAGCACTTTTTGTGGATATTTTAGCAATGTCGAATTTTCTGATTTCGGTGATGGTTAGGTTAGGTTGGGTTAGGTATTGTGAGGGAAGCACGTTTTGTGGATATTTTCGCAACGTCAAATTCTTTGATTTCGGTGATGGTTAGGTTCAGATGGGTGAGGTTTGGTAGGATAAGAACTTTTTGTGGATATTTTGGCAATGTCGAATTCTCTGACTTCGGTGATGGTTAGGTTAGGTTGGGTTAGGTATTGTGAGGTAAGCACGTTTTGCGGATATTTTATTAATGTCCAATTCTTTGATTTTGGTGATGGTTAGGTTCAGATGGGTGAGGTTTGGTAGGATAAGCACTTTTTGTGGATATTTTGGCAATGTCGAATTCTCTGACTTCGGTGATGGTTAGGTTAGGTTGGGTTAGGTATTGTAAGGTAAGCACGTTTTGTGGATATTTTGGCAATGTCCAGTTCTTTGATTTCGGTGATGGTTAGGTTCAGATGGGTGAGGTTTGGTAGGATAAGAACTTTTTGTGGATATATTGGCAATGTCGAATTCTCTGACTTCGGTGATGGTTAGGTTAGTTTGGGTTAGATATTGAGGGGTAAGCACGTTTTGTGGATATTTTCGCAATTTCCAATTCTTTGATTTCGGTGATGGTTAGGTTCAGATGGGTGAGGTTTGGTAGGATAAGCACTTTTTGTGGATATTTAAGCAATGTCGAATTTTCTGTTTTCGGTGATGGTTAGGTTAGGTTGGGTTAGGTATTGTGAGGGAAGCACGTTTTGTGGATATTTTCGCAACGTAAAATTCTTTGATTTCGGTGATGGTTGGATTCAGATGGGTGAGGTTTGGTAGGATAAGAACTTTTTTTGGATATTTTGGCAATGTCGAATTCTCTGACTTCGGTGATGGTTAGGTTAGGTAAGGTTAGGTATTGTGAGGTA
Source organism: Arctopsyche grandis (assembly GCF_051622035.1). NCBI lineage: Eukaryota > Metazoa > Arthropoda > Insecta > Trichoptera > Hydropsychidae > Arctopsyche > Arctopsyche grandis. Next base: position 308,023 of record NC_135362.1, read on the forward strand.
AGCACGTTTTGTGGATATTTTATCAATGTCCAATTCTTTGATTTCGGTGACGGTTAGGTTCAGATGGGTGAGGTTTGGACGGATAAGAACTTTTTGTGGAAATTTTGGCAATGTCGAATTTTCTGACTTCAGTGATGGTTACGTTAGGTTGGGTTAGGTATTGTGAGGGAAACACGTTTTGTAGATATTTTCGCAACGTCAAATTCTTTGATTTCGGTGATGGTTAGGTTCAGATGGGTGAGGTTTGGTAGGATAAGCCCTTTTTGTAGATATTTTGGCAATGTCGAATTCTCTGACTTCGGTGATGGTTAGGTTAGGTTGGGTTAGGTATTGTGAGGTAAGCTCGTTTTGTGGATATTTTTTCAATGTCCAGTTCTTTGATTTCGGTGATGGTTAGGTTCAGATGGGTAAGGTTTGGTAGGATAAGAACTTTTTGTTGATATTTTGGCAATATCGAATTTTCTGACTTCGGTGATGGTTAGGGTAGGTTGGGTTAGGTATTGTGAGGGAAGCACGTTTTGTGAATATTTTCGCAACGTCAAATTCTTTGATTTCGGTGATGGTTAGGTTTAGATGGGTGAGGTTTGGTAGGATAAGCACTTTTTGTGGATATTTTGGCAATGTCGAATTCTCTGACTTCGGTGATGGTTAGGTTAGGTTGGGTTAGGTATTGTGAGGTAAGCTCGTTTTGTGGATATTTTTTTATTGTCCAATTCTTTGATTTCGGTGATGGTTAGGTTCAGATGGGTGAGGTTTGGTAGGATAAGCACTTTTTGTGGATATTTTAGCAATGTCGAATTTTCTGATTTCGGTGATGGTTAGGTTAGGTTGGGTTAGGTATTGTGAGGGAAGCACGTTTTGTGGATATTTTCGCAACGTCAAATTCTTTGATTTCGGTGATGGTTAGGTTCAGATGGGTGAGGTTTGGTAGGATAAGAACTTTTTGTGGATATTTTGGCAATGTCGAATTCTCTGACTTCGGTGATGGTTAGGTTAGGTTGGGTTAGGTATTGTGAGGTAAGCACGTTTTGCGGATATTTTATTAATGTCCAATTCTTTGATTTTGGTGATGGTTAGGTTCAAAAGGGTGAGGTTTGGTAGGATAAGCACTTTTTGTGGATATTTTGGCAATGTCGAATTCTCTGACTTCGGTGATGGTTAGGTTAGGTTAGGTTAGGTATTGTGAAGTAAGCACGTTTTGTGGATATTTTATCAATGTCCAATTCTTTGATTTCGGTGATGGTTAGGTTCAGATGGGTGAGGTTTGGTAGGATAAGCACTTTTTGTGGATATTTTAGCAATGTCGAATTTTCTGATTTCGGTGATGGTTAGGTTAGGTTGGGTTAGGTATTGTGAGGGAAGCACGTTTTGTGGATATTTTCGCAACGTCAAATTCTTTGATTTCGGTGATGGTTAGGTTCAGATGGGTGAGGTTTGGTAGGATAAGCACTTTTTGTGGATATTTTGGCAATGTCGAATTCTCTGACTTCGGTGATGGTTAGGTTAGGTTGGGTTAGGTATTGTAAGGTAAGCACGTTTTGTGGATATTTTGGCAATGTCCAGTTCTTTGATTTCGGTGATGGTTAGGTTCAGATGGGTGAGGTTTGGTAGGATAAGAACTTTTTGTGGATATATTGGCAATGTCGAATTCTCTGACTTCGGTGATGGTTAGGTTAGTTTGGGTTAGATATTGAGGGGTAAGCACGTTTTGTGGATATTTTCGCAATTTCCAATTCTTTGATTTCGGTGATGGTTAGGTTCAGATGGGTGAGGTTTGGTAGGATAAGCACTTTTTGTGGATATTTAAGCAATGTCGAATTTTCTGTTTTCGGTGATGGTTAGGTTAGGTTGGGTTAGGTATTGTGAGGGAAGCACGTTTTGTGGATATTTTCGCAACGTCAAATTCTTTGATTTCGGTGATGGTTGGATTCAGATGGGTGAGGTTTGGTAGGATAAGCACTTTTTGTAGATATTTTGGCAATGTCGAATTCTCTGACTTCGGTGATGGTTAGGTTAGGTTGGGTTAGGTATTGTGAGGTAAGCTCGTTTTGTGGATATTTTTTCAATGTCCAGTTCTTTGATTTCGGTGATGGTTAGGTTCAGATGGGTAAGGTTTGGTAGGATAAGAACTTTTTGTTGATATTTTGGCAATATCGAATTTTCTGACTTCGGTGATGGTTAGGGAAGGTTGGGTTAGGTATTGTGAGGGAAGCACGTTTTGTGAATATTTTCGCAACGTCAAATTCTTTGATTTCGGTGATGGTTAGGTTTAGATGGGTGAGGTTTGGTAGGATAAGCACTTTTTGTGGATATTTTGGCAATGTCGAATTCTCTGACTTCGGTGATGGTTAGGTTAGGTTGGGTTAGGTATTGTGAGGTAAGCACGTTTTGCGGATATTTTATTAATGTCCAATTCTTTGATTTTGGTGATGGTTAGGTTCAGATGGGTGAGGTTTGGTAGGATAAGCACTTTTTGTGGATATTTTGGCAATGTCGAATTCTCTGACTTCGGTGATGGTTAGGTTAGGTTGGGTTAGGTATTGTGAGGTAAGCACGTTTTGTGGATATTTTCTTAATGTCAAATTCTTTGATTTCGGTGATAGTTCGGTTCAGATGGGTGAGGTTTGGTAGGATAAGAACTTTTTGTGGATATTTTGGCAATGTCGAATTCTCTGACTTCGGTGATGGTTAGGTAAGGTTGGGTTAGGTATTGTGAGGTAAGCACGTTTTGTGGATATTTTATCAATGTCCAATTCTTTGATTTCGGTGATGGTTAGGTTCAGATGGGTGTGGTTTGGTAGGATAAGATTTTTTTGTGGATATTTTGGCAATGTCGAATTCTCTGACTTCGGTGATGGTTAGGTTAGGTTAGGTTAGGTATTGTGAAGTAAGCACGTTTTGTGGATATTTTATCAATGTCCAATTTTTTGATTTCGGTGATGGTTAGGTTCAGATGGGTGAGGTTTGGTAGGATAAGCACTTTTTGTGGATATTTTAGCAATGTCGAATTTTCTGATTTCGGTGATGGTTAGGTTAGGTTGGGTTAGGTATTGTGAGGGAAGCACGTTTTGTGGATATTTTCGCAACGTCAAATTCTTTGATTTCGGTGATGGTTAGGTTCAGATGGGTGAGGTTTGGTAGGATAAGAACTTTTTGTGGATATTTTGGCAATGTCGAATTCTCTGACTTCGGTGATGGTTAGGTTAGGTTGGGTTAGGTATTGTGAGGTAAGCACGTTTTGTGAATATTTTCGCAACGTCAAATTCTTTGATTTCGGTGATGGTTAGGTTTAGATGGGTGAGGTTTGGTAGGATAAGCACTTTTTGTGGATATTTTGGCAATGTCGAATTCTCTGACTTCGGTGATGGTTAGGTTAGGTTGGGTTAGGTATTGTGAGGTAAGCACGTTTTGCGGATATTTTATTAATGTCCAATTCTTTGATTTTGGTGATGGTTAGGTTCAGATGGGTGAGGTTTGGTAGGATAAGCACTTTTTGTGGATATTTTGGCAATGTCGAATTCTCTGACTTCGGTGATGGTTAGGTTAGGTTGGGTTAGGTATTGTGAGGTAAGCACGTTTTGTGGATATTTTATCAATGTCCAATTCTTTGATTTCGGTGATGGTTAGGTTCAGATGGGTGTGGTTTGGTAGGATAAGATTTTTTTGTGGATATTTTGGCAATGTCGAATTCTCTGACTTCGGTGATGGTTAGGTTAGGTTAGGTTAGGTATTGTGAAGTAAGCACGTTTTGTGGATATTTTATCAATGTCCAATTCTTTGATTTCGGTGATGGTTAGGTTCAGATGGGTGAGGTTTGGTAGGATAAGCACTTTTTGTGGATATTTTAGCAATGTCGAATTTTCTGATTTCGGTGATGGTTAGGTTAGGTTGGGTTAGGTATTGTGAGGGAAGCACGTTTTGTGGATATTTTCGCAACGTCAAATTCTTTGATTTCGGTGATGGTTAGGTTCAGATGGGTGAGGTTTGGTAGGATAAGAACTTTTTGTGGATATTTTGGCAATGTCGAATTCTCTGACTTCGGTGATGGTTAGGTTAGGTTGGGTTAGGTATTGTGAGGTAAGCACGTTTTGCGGATATTTTATAAATGTCCAATTCTTTGATTTTGGTGATGGTTAGGTTCAGATGGGTGAGGTTTGGTAGGATAAGCACTTTTTGTGGATATTTTGGCAATGTCGAATTCTCTGACTTCGGTGATGGTTAGGTTAGGTTGGGTTAGGTATTGTAAGGTAAGCACGTTTTGTGGATATTTTGGCAATGTCCAGTTCTTTGATTTCGGTGATGGTTAGGTTCAGATGGGTGAGGTTTGGTAGGATAAGAACTTTTTGTGGATATATTGGCAATGTCGAATTCTCTGACTTCGGTGATGGTTAGGTTAGTTTGGGTTAGATATTGAGGGGTAAGCACGTTTTGTGGATATTTTCGCAATTTCCAATTCTTTGATTTCGGTGATGGTTAGGTTCAGATGGGTGAGGTTTGGTAGGATAAGCACTTTTTGTGGATATTTAAGCAATGTCGAATTTTCTGTTTTCGGTGATGGTTAGGTTAGGTTGGGTTAGGTATTGTGAGGGAAGCACGTTTTGTGGATATTTTCGCAACGTCAAATTCTTTGATTTCGGTGATGGTTGGATTCAGATGGGTGAGGTTTGGTAGGATAAGAACTTTTTTTGGATATTTTGGCAATGTCGAATTCTCTGACTTCGGTGATGGTTAGGTTAGGTAAGGTTAGGTATTGTGAGGTAAGCACGTTTTGTGGATATTTTATCAATGTCCAATTCTTTGATTTCGGTGACGGTTAGGTTCAGATGGGTGAGGTTTGGACGGATAAGAACTTTTTGTGGAAATTTTGGCAATGTCGAATTTTCTGACTTCAGTGATGGTTACGTTAGGTTGGGTTAGGTATTGTGAGGAAAACACGTTTTGTAGATATTTTCGCAACGTCAAATTCTTTGATTTCGGTGATGGTTAGGTTCAGATGGGTGAGGTTTGGTAGGATAAGCACTTTTTGTAGATATTTTGGCAATGTCGAATTCTCTGACTTCGGTGATGGTTAGGTTAGGTTGGGTTAGGTATTGTGAGGTAAGCTCGTTTTGTGGATATTTTTTCAATGTCCAGTTCTTTGATTTCGGTGATGGTTAGGTTCAGATGGGTAAGGTTTGGTAGGATAAGAACTTTTTGTTGATATTTTGGCAATATCGAATTTTCTGACTTCGGTGATGGTTAGGGTAGGTTGGGTTAGGTATTGTGAGGGAAGCACGTTTTGTGAATATTTTCGCAACGTCAAATTCTTTGATTTCGGTGATGGTTAGGTTTAGATGGGTGAGGTTTGGTAGGATAAGCACTTTTTGTGGATATTTTGGCAATGTCGAATTCTCTGACTTCGGTGATGGTTAGGTTAGGTTGGGTTAGGTATTGTGAGGTAAGCTCGTTTTGTGGATATTTTTTTAATGTCCAATTCTTTGATTTCGGTGATGGTTAGGTTCAGATGGGTGAGGTTTGGTAGGATAAGCACTTTTTGTGGATATTTTAGCAATGTCGAATTTTCTGATTTCGGTGATGGTTAGGTTAGGTTGGGTTAGGTATTGTGAGGGAAGCACGTTTTGTGGATATTTTCGCAAGGTCAAATTCTTTGATTTCGGTGATGGTTAGGTTCAGATGGGTGAGGTTTGGTAGGATAAGAACTTTTTGTGGATATTTTGGCAATGTCGAATTCTCTGACTTCGGTGATGGTTAGGTTAGGTTGGGTTAGGTATTGTGAGGTAAGCACGTTTTGCGGATATTTTATTAATGTCCAATTCTTTGATTTTGGTGATGGTTAGGTTCAGATGGGTGAGGTTTGGTAGGATAAGCACTTTTTGTGGATATTTTGGCAATGTCGAATTCTCTGACTTCGGTGATGGTAAGGTTAGGTTAGGTTAGGTATTGTGAAGTAAGCACGTTTTGTGGATATTTTATCAATGTCCAATTCTTTGATTTCGGTGATGGTTAGGTTCAGATGGGTGAGGTTTGGTAGGATAAGCACTTTTTGTGGATATTTTAGCAATGTCGAATTTTCTGATTTCGGTGATGGTTAGGTTAGGTTGGGTTTGGTATTGTGAGGGAAGCACGTTTTGTGGATATTTTCGCAACGTCAAATTCTTTGATTTCGGTGATGGTTAGGTTCAGATGGGTGAGGTTTGGTAGGATAAGCACTTTTTGTGGATATTTTGGCAATGTCGAATTCTCTGACTTCGGTGATGGTTAGGTTAGGTTGGGTTAGGTATTGTAAGGTAAGCACGTTTTGTGGATATTTTGGCAATGTCCAGTTCTTTGATTTCGGTGATGGTTAGGTTCAGATGGGTGAGGTTTGGTAGGATAAGAACTTTTTGTGGATATATTGGCAATGTCGAATTCTCTGACTTCGGTGATGGTTAGGTTAGTTTGGGTTAGATATTGAGGGGTAAGCACGTTTTGTGGATATTTTCGCAATTTCCAATTCTTTGATTTCGGTGATGGTTAGGTTCAGATGGGTGAGGTTTGGTAGGATAAGCACTTTTTGTGGATATTTAAGCAATGTCGAATTTTCTGTTTTCGGTGATGGTTAGGTTAGGTTGGGTTAGGTATTGTGAGGGAAGCACGTTTTGTGGATATTTTCGCAACGTCAAATTCTTTGATTTCGGTGATGGTTGGATTCAGATGGGTGAGGTTTGGTAGGATAAGAACTTTTTTTGGATATTTTCGCAATGTCGAATTCTCTGACTTCGGTGATGGTTAGGTTAGGTAAGGTTAGGTATTGTGAGGTAAGCACGTTTTGTGGATATTTTATCAATGTCCAATTCTTTGATTTCGGTGACGGTTAGGTTCAGATGGGTGAGGTTTGGACGGATAAGAACTTTTTGTGGAAATTTTGGCAATGTCGAATTTTCTGACTTCAGTGATGGTTACGTTAGGTTGGGTTAGGTATTGTGAGGGAAACACGTTTTGTAGATATTTTCGCAACGTCAAATTCTTTGATTTCGGTGATGGTTAGGTTCAGATGGGTGAGGTTTGGTAGGATAAGCACTTTTTGTAGATATTTTGGCAATGTCGAATTTTCTGACTTTGGTGATGGTTAGGTTAGGTTAGGTTAGGTATTGTGAGGGAAGCACGTTTTGTGGATATTTTTGCAATGTCAAATTCTTTGATTTCGGTGATGGTTAGGTTAGGTTGGGTTAGGTATTGTGAGGTAAGCTCGTTTTGTGGATATTTTTTCAATGTCCAGTTCTTTGATTTCGGTGATGGTTAGGTTCAGATGGGTAAGGTTTGGTAGGATAAGAACTTTTTGTTGATATTTTGGCAATATCGAATTTTCTGACTTCGGTGATGGTTAGGGTAGGTTGGGTTAGGTATTGTGAGGGAAGCACGTTTTGTGAATATTTTCGCAACGTCAAATTCTTTGATTTCGGTGATGGTTAGGTTTAGATGGGTGAGGTTTGGTAGGATAAGCACTTTTTGTGGATATTTTGGCAATGTCGAATTCTCTGACTTCGGTGATGGTTAGGTTAGGTTGGGTTAGGTATTGTGAGGTAAGCACGTTTTGCGGATATTTTATTAATGTCCAATTCTTTGATTTTGGTGATGGTTAGGTTCAGATGGGTGAGGTTTGGTAGGATAAGCACTTTTTGTGGATATTTTGGCAATGTCGAATTCTCTGACTTCGGTGATGGTTAGGTTAGGTTGGGTTAGGTATTGTGAGGTAAGCACGTTTTGTGGATATTTTCTTAATGTCAAATTCTTTGATTTCGGTGATAGTTCGGTTCAGATGGGTGAGGTTTGGTAGGATAAGAACTTTTTGTGGATATTTTGGCAATGTCGAATTCTCTGACTTCGGTGATGGTTAGGTAAGGTTGGGTTAGGTATTGTGAGGTAAGCACGTTTTGTGGATATTTTATCAATGTCCAATTCTTTGATTTCGGTGATGGTTAGGTTCAGATGGGTGTGGTTTGGTAGGATAAGATTTTTTTGTGGATATTTTGGCAATGTCGAATTCTCTGACTTCGGTGATGGTTAGGTTAGGTTAGGCTAGGTATTGTGAAGTAAGCACGTTTTGTGGATATTTTATCAATGTCCAATTCTTTGATTTCGGTGATGGTTAGGTTCAGATGGGTGAGGTTTGGTAGGATAAGCACTTTTTGTGGATATTTTAGCAATGTCGAATTTTCTGATTTCGGTGATGGTTAGGTTAGGTTGGGTTAGGTATTGTGAGGGAAGCACGTTTTGTGGATATTTTCGCAACGTCAAATTCTTTGATTTCGGTGATGGTTAGGTTCAGATGGGTGAGGTTTGGTAGGATAAGAACTTTTTGTGGATATTTTGGCAATGTCGAATTCTCTGACTTCGGTGATGGTTAGGTTAGGTTGGGTTAGGTATTGTGAGGTAAGCACGTTTTGCGGATATTTTATTAATGTCCAATTCTTTGATTTTGGTGATGGTTAGGTTCAGATGGGTGAGGTTTGGTAGGATAAGCACTTTTTGTGGATATTTTGGCAATGTCGAATTCTCTGACTTCGGTGATGGTTAGGTTAGGTTGGGTTAGGTATTGTAAGGTAAGCACGTTTTGTGGATATTTTGGCAATGTCCAGTTCTTTGATTTCGGTGATGGTTAGGTTCAGATGGGTGAGGTTTGGTAGAATAAGAACTTTTTGTGGATATATTGGCAATGTCGAATTCTCTGACTTCGGTGATGGTTAGGTTAGTTTGGGTTAGATATTGAGGGGTAAGCACGTTTTGTGGATATTTTCGCAATTTCCAATTCTTTGATTTCGGTGATGGTTAGGTTCAGATGGGTGAGTTTTGGTAGGATAAGCACTTTTTGTGGATATTTAAGCAATGTCGAATTTTCTGTTTTCGGTGATGGTTAGGTTAGGTTGGGTTAGGTATTGTGAGGGAAGCACGTTTTGTGGATATTTTCGCAACGTCAACTTCTTTGATTTCGGTGATGGTTGGATTCAGATGGGTGAGGTTTGGTAGGATAAGAACTTTTTTTGGATATTTTGGCAATGTCGAATTCTCTGACTTCGGTGATGGTTAGGTTAGGTAAGGTTAGGTATTGTGAGGTAAGCACGTTTTGTGGATATTTTATCAATGTCCGATTCTTTGATTTCGGTGACGGTTAGGTTCAGATTTGTGAGGTTTGGACGGATAAGAACTTTTTGTGGAAATTTTGGCAATGTCGAATTTTCTGACTTTAGTGATGGTCTCGTTAGGTTGGGTAAGGTATTGTGAGGGAAACACGTTTTTTGGATATTTTCGCAACGTCAAATTCTTTGATTTCGGTGATGGTTAGGTTCAGATGGGTGAGGTTTGGTAGGATAAGCACTTTTTGTAGATATTTTGGCAATGTCGAATTCTCTGACTTCGGTGATGGTTAGGTTAGGTTGGGTTAGGTATTGTGAGGTAAGCTCGTTTTGTGGATATATTTTCAATGTCCAATTCTTTGATTTCGGTGATGGTTATGTTCAGATGGGTAAGGTTTGGTAGGATAAGAACTTTTTGTTGATATTTTGGCAATATCGAATTTTCTGACTTCGGTGATGGTTAGGGTAGGTTGGGTTAGGTATTGTGAGGGAAGCACGTTTTGTGAATATTTTCGCAACGTCAAATTCTTTGATTTCGGTGATGGTTGGATTCAGATGGGTGAGGTTTGGTAGGATAAGAACTTTTTTTGGATATTTTGGCAATGTCGAATTCTCTGACTTCGGTGATGGTTAGGTTAGGTAAGGTTAGGTATTGTGAGGTAAGCACGTTTTGTGGATATTTTATCAATGTCCAATTCTTTGATTTCGGTGACGGTTAGGTTCAGATGGGTGAGGTTTGGACGGATAAGAACTTTTTGTGGAAATTTTGGCAATGTCGAATTTTCTGACTTCAGTGATGGTTACGTTAGGTTGGGTTAGGTATTGTGAGGGAAACACGTTTTGTAGATATTTTCGCAACGTCAAATTCTTTGATTTCGGTGATGGTTAGGTTCAGATGGGTGAGGTTTGGTAGGATAAGCACTTTTTGTAGATATTTTGGCAATGTCGAATTCTCTGACTTCGGTGATGGTTAGGTTAGGTTGGGTTAGGTATTGTGAGGTAAGCTCGTTTTGTGGATATTTTTTCAATGTCCAGTTCTTTGATTTCGGTGATGGTTAGGTTCAGATGGGTAAGGTTTGGTAGGATAAGAACTTTTTGTTGATATTTTGGCAATATCGAATTTTCTGACTTCGGTGATGGTTAGGGTAGGTTGGGTTAGGTATTGTGAGGGAAGCACGTTTTGTGAATATTTTCGCAACGTCAAATTCTTTGATTTCGGTGATGGTTAGGTTTAGATGGGTGAGGTTTGGTAGGATAAGCACTTTTTGTGGATATTTTGGCAATGTCGAATTCTCTGACTTCGGTGATGGTTAGGTTAGGTTGGGTTAGGTATTGTGAGGTAAGCTCGTTTTGTGGATATTTTTTTATTGTCCAATTCTTTGATTTCGGTGATGGTTAGGTTCAGATGGGTGAGGTTTGGTAGGATAAGCACTTTTTGTGGATATTTTAGCAATGTCGAATTTTCTGATTTCGGTGATGGTTAGGTTAGGTTGGGTTAGGTATTGTGAGGGAAGCACGTTTTGTGGATATTTTCGCAACGTCAAATTCTTTGATTTCGGTGATGGTTAGGTTCAGATGGGTGAGGTTTGGTAGGATAAGAACTTTTTGTGGATATTTTGGCAATGTCGAATTCTCTGACTTCGGTGATGGTTAGGTTAGGTTGGGTTAGGTATTGTGAGGTAAGCACGTTTTGCGGATATTTTATTAATGTCCAATTCTTTGATTTTGGTGATGGTTAGGTTCAGATGGGTGAGGTTTGGTAGGATAAGCACTTTTTGTGGATATTTTGGCAATGTCGAATTCTCTGACTTCGGTGATGGTTAGGTTAGGTTAGGTTAGGTATTGTGAAGTAAGCACGTTTTGTGGATATTTTATCAATGTCCAATTCTTTGATTTCGGTGATGGTTAGGTTCAGATGGGTGAGGTTTGGTAGGATAAGAACTTTTTGTGGATATATTGGCAATGTCGAATTCTCTGACTTCGGTGATGGTTAGGTTAGTTTGGGTTAGATATTGAGAGGTAAGCACGTTTTGTGGATATTTTCGCAATTTCCAATTCTTTGATTTCGGTGTTGGTTAGGTTCAGATGGGTGAGGTTTGGTAGGATAAGCACTTTTTGTGGATATTTAAGCAATGTCGAATTTTCTGTTTTCGGTGATGGTTAGGTTAGGTTAGGTTAGGTATTGTGAGGGAAGCACATTTTGTGGATATTTTCGCAACGTCAAATTCTTTGATTTCGGTGATGGTTGGATTCAGATGGGTGAGGTTTGGTAGGATAAGACCTTTTTTTGGATATTTTGGCAATGTCGAATTTTCTGACTTCATTGATGGTTACGTTAGGTTGGGTTAGGTATTGTGAGGAAAGCACGTTTTGTGGATATTTTCGCAACGTCAAATTCTTTGATTTCGGTGATGGTTAGGTTCAGATGGGTGAAGTTTGGTAGGATAAGCACTTTTTGTGGATATTTTGGCAATGTCGAATTCTCTGACTTCGGTGATGGTTAGGTTAGGTTGGGTTAGGTATTGTGAAGTAAGCACGTTTTGTGGATATTTTATCAATGTCCAATTCTTTGATTTCAGTGATGGTTAGGTTCAGATGGGTGAGGTTTGGTAGGATAAGCACTTTTTGTGGATATTTTGGCAATGTCGAATTTTCTGACTTTGGTGATGGTTAGGTTAGGTTAGGTTAGGTATTGTGAGGGAAGCACGTTTTGTGGATATTTTTGCAATGTCAAATTCTTTGATTTCGGTGATAGTTAGGTTCAGATGAGTGTGGATTGGTAGGATAAGAACTTTTTGTGGATATTTTGGCAATGTCGAATTCTCTGACTTCGGTGATGATAAGGATAGGTTGGGTTAGGTATTGTGAGGTAAGCACGTTTTGTGAATATTTTCGCAACGTCAAATTCTTTGATTTCGGTGATGGTTAGGTTCAGATGGGTGAGGTTTGGTAGGATAAGAACTTTTTGTGGATATTTTGGCAATGTCGAATTCTCTGACTTCGGTGATGGTTAGGTTAGGTTGGGTTAGGTATTGTAAGGTAAGCACGTTTTGTGGATATTTTGGCAATGTCCAGTTCTTTGATTTCGGTGATGGTTAGGTTCAGATGGGTGAGGTTTGGTAAGATAAGAACTTTTTGTGGATATATTGGCAATGTCGAATTCTCTGACTTCGGTGATGGTTAGGTTAGGTTAGGTTAGGTATTGTGAGGGAAGCACATTTTGTGGATATTTTCGCAACGTCAAATTCTTTGATTTCGGTGATGGTTGGATTCAGATGGGTGAGGTTTGGTAGGATAAGACCTTTTTTTGGATATTTTGGCAATGTCGAATTTTCTGACTTCATTGATGGTTACGTTAGGTTGGGTTCGGTATTGTGAGGAAAGCACGTTTTGTGGATATTTTCGCAACGTCAAATTCTTTGATTTCGGTGATGGTGAGGTTCAGATGGGTGAAGTTTGGTAGGATAAGCACTTTTTGTGGATATTTTGGCAATGTCGAATTCTCTGACTTCGGTGATGGTTAGGTTAGGTTGGGTTAGGTATTGTGAAGTAAGCACGTTTTGTGGATATTTTATCAATGTCCAATTCTTTGATTTCAGTGATGGTTAGGTTCAGATGGGTGAGGTTTGGTAGGATAAGCACTTTTTGTGGATATTTTGGCAATGTCGAATTTTCTGACTTTGGTGATGGTTAGGTTAGGTTAGGTTAGGTATTGTGAGGGAAGCACGTTTTGTGGATATTTTTGCAATGTCAAATTCTTTGATTTCGGTGATGGTTAGGTTCAGATGAGTGTGGATTGGTAGGATAAGAACTTTTTGTGGATATTTTGGCAATGTCGAATTCTCTGACTTCGGCGATGGTAAGGTTAGGTTAGGTTAGGTATTGTGAGGTAAGCACGTTTTGTGGATATTTTATCAATGTCCAATTCTTTGATTTCGGTGATGGTTAGGTTCAGATGGGTGAGGTTTGGTAGGATAAGAACTTTTTGTGGATATTTTGGCAATGTCGAATTCTCTGACTTCGGTGATGATAAGGATAGGTTGGGTTAGGTATTGTGAGGTAAGCACGTTTTGTGAATATTTTCGCAACGTCAAATTCTTTGATTTCGGTGATGGTTAGGTTCAGATGGGTGAGGTTTGGTAGGATAAGAACTTTTTGTGGATATTTTGGCAATGTCGAATTCTCTGACTTCGGTGATGGTTAGGTTAGGTTGGGTTAGGTATTGTGAGGTAAGCACGTTTTGCGGATATTTTATTAATGTCCAATTCTTTGATTTTGGTGATGGTTAGGTTCAGATGGGTGAGGTTTGGTAGGATAAGCACTTTTTGTGGATATTTTGGCAATGTCGAATTCTCTGACTTCGGTGATGGTTAGGTTAGGTTGGGTTAGGTATTGTAAGGTAAGCACGTTTTGTGGATATTTTATCAATGTCCAATTCTTTGATTTCGGTGACGGTTAGGTTCAGATGGGTGAGGTTTGGTAGGATAAGCACTTTTTGTGGATATTTTAGCAATGTCGAATTTTCTGATTTCGGTGATGGTTAGGTTAGGATGGGTTAGGTATTGTGAGGGAAGCACGTTTTGTGGATATTTTCGCAACGTCAAATTCTTTGATTTCGGTGATGGTTAGGTTCAGATGGGTGAGGTTTGGTAGGATAAGCACTTTTTGTGGATATTTTAGCAATGTCGAATTTTCTGATTTCGGTGATGGTTAGGTTAGGTTGGGTTAGGTATTGTGAGGGAAGCACGTTTTGTGGATATTTTCGCAACGTCAAATTCTTTGATTTCGGTGATGGTTAGGTTCAGATGGGTGAGGTTTGGTAGGATAAGAACTTTTTGTGGATATTTTGGCAATGTCGAATTCTCTGACTTCGGTGATGGTTAGGTTAGGTTGGGTTAGGTATTGTGAGGTAAGCACGTTTTGCGGATATTTTATTAATGTCCAATTCTTTGATTTTGGTGATGGTTAGGTTCAGATGGGTGAGGTTTGGTAGGATAAGCACTTTTTGTGGATATTTTGGCAATGTCGAATTCTCTGACTTCGGTGATGGTTAGGTTAGGTTAGGTTAGGTATTGTGAAGTAAGCACGTTTTGTGGATATTTTATCAATGTCCAATTCTTTGATTTCGGTGATGGTTAGGTTCAGATGGGTGAGGTTTGGTAGGATAAGCACTTTTTGTGGATATTTTAGCAATGTCGAATTTTCTGATTTCGGTGATGGTTAGGTTAGGTTGGGTTTGGTATTGTGAGGGAAGCACGTTTTGTGGATATTTTCGCAACGTCAAATTCTTTGATTTCGGTGATGGTTAGGTTCAGATGGGTGAGGTTTGGTAGGATAAGCACTTTTTGTGGATATTTTGGCAATGTCGAATTCTCTGACTTCGGTGATGGTTAGGTTAGGTTGGGTTAGGTATTGTAAGGTAAGCACGTTTTGTGGATATTTTGGCAATGTCCAGTTCTTTGATTTCGGTGATGGTTAGGTTCAGATGGGTGAGGTTTGGTAGGATAAGAACTTTTTGTGGATATATTGGCAATGTCGAATTCTCTGACTTCGGTGATGGTTAGGTTAGTTTGGGTTAGATATTGAGGGTTAAGCACGTTTTGTGGATATTTTCGCAATTTCCAATTCTTTGATTTCGGTGATGGTTAGGTTCAGATGGGTGAGGTTTGGTAGGATAAGCACTTTTTGTGGATATTTAAGCAATGTCGAATTTTCTGTTTTCGGTGATGGTTAGGTTAGGTTGGGTTAGGTATTGTGAGGGAAGCACGTTTTGTGGATATTTTCGCAACGTCAAATTCTTTGATTTCGGTGATGGTTGGATTCAGATGGGTGAGGTTTGGTAGGATAAGAACTTTTTTTGGATATTTTGGCAATGTCGAATTCTCTGACTTCGGTGATGGTTAGGTTAGGTAAGGTTAGGTATTGTGAGGTAAGCACGTTTTGTGGATATTTTATCAATGTCCAATTCTTTGATTTCGGTGACGGTTAGGTTCAGATGGGTGAGGTTTGGACGGATAAGAACTTTTTGTGGAAATTTTGGCAATGTCGAATTTTCTGACTTCAGTGATGGTTACGTTAGGTTGGGTTAGGTATTGTGAGGGAAACACGTTTTGTAGATATTTTCGCAACGTCAAATTCTTTGATTTCGGTGATGGTTAGGTTCAGATGGGTGAGGTTTGGTAGGATAAGCACTTTTTGTAGATATTTTGGCAATGTCGAATTCTCTGACTTCGGTGATGGTTAAGTTAGGTTGGGTTAGGTATTGTGAGGTAAGCTCGTTTTGTGGATATTTTTTCAATGTCCAGTTCTTTGATTTCGGTGATGGTTAGGTTCAGATGGGTAAGGTTTGGTAGGATAAGAACTTTTTGTTGATATTTTGGCAATATCGAATTTTCTGACTTCGGTGATGGTTAGGGTAGGTTGGGTTAGGTATTGTGAGGGAAGCACGTTTTGTGAATATTTTCGCAACGTCAAATTCTTTGATTTCGGTGATGGTTAGGTTTAGATGGGTGAGGTTTGGTAGGATAAGCACTTTTTGTGGATATTTTGGCAATGTCGAATTCTCTGACTTCGGTGATGGTTAGGTTAGGTTGGGTTAGGTATTGTGAGGTAAGCTCGTTTTGTGGATATTTTTTTATTGTCCAATTCTTTGATTTCGGTGATGGTTAGGTTCAGATGGGTGAGGTTTGGTAGGATAAGCACTTTTTGTGGATATTTAAGCAATGTCGAATTTTCTGATTTCGGTGATGGTTAGGTTAGGTTGGGTTA
This sequence comes from Arctopsyche grandis, assembly GCF_051622035.1. NCBI lineage: Eukaryota > Metazoa > Arthropoda > Insecta > Trichoptera > Hydropsychidae > Arctopsyche > Arctopsyche grandis. The sequence continues at coordinate 323,904 of NC_135362.1, forward strand.
GGTATTGTGAGGGAAGCACGTTTTGTGGATATTTTCGCAACGTCAAATTCTTTGATTTCGGTGATGGTTAGGTTCAGATGGGTGAGGTTTGGTAGGATAAGAACTTTTTGTGGATATTTTGGCAATGTCGAATTCTCTGACTTCGGTGATGGTTAGGTTAGGTTGGGTTAGGTATTGTGAGGTAAGCACGTTTTGCGGATATTTTATTAATGTCCAATTCTTTGATTTTGGTGATGGTTAGGTTCAGATGGGTGAGGTTTGGTAGGATAAGCACTTTTTGTGGATATTTTGGCAATGTCGAATTCTCTGACTTCGGTGATGGTTAGGTTAGGTTAGGTTAGGTATTGTGAAGTAAGCACGTTTTGTGGATATTTTATCAATGTCCAATTCTTTGATTTCGGTGATGGTTAGGTTCAGATGGGTGAGGTTTGGTAGGATAAGCACTTTTTGTGGATATTTAAGCAATGTCGAATTTTCTGTTTTCGGTGATGGTTAGGTTAGGTTGGGTTAGGTATTGTGAGGGAAGCACGTTTTGTGGATATTTTATCAATGTCCAATTCTTTGATTTCAGTGATGGTTAGGTTCAGATGGGTGAGGTTTGGTAGGATAAGCACTTTTTGTGGATATTTTGGCAATGTCGAATTTTCTGACTTTGGTGATGGTTAGGTTAGGTTAGGTTAGGTATTGTGAGGGAAGCACGTTTTGTGGATATTTTTGCAATGTCAAATTCTTTGATTTCGGTGATAGTTAGGTTCAGATGAGTGTGGATTGGTAGGATAAGAACTTTTTGTGGATATTTTGGCAATGTCGAATTCTCTGACTTCGGTGATGATAAGGATAGGTTGGGTTAGGTATTGTGAGGTAAGCACGTTTTGTGAATATTTTCGCAACGTCAAATTCTTTGATTTCGGTGATGGTTAGGTTCAGATGGGTGAGGTTTGGTAGGATAAGAACTTTTTGTGGATATTTTGGCAATGTCGAATTCTCTGACTTCGGTGATGGTTAGGTTAGGTTGGGTTAGGTATTGTAAGGTAAGCACGTTTTGTGGATATTTTGGCAATGTCCAGTTCTTTGATTTCGGTGATGGTTAGGTTCAGATGGGTGAGGTTTGGTAAGATAAGAACTTTTTGTGGATATATTGGCAATGTCGAATTCTCTGACTTCGGTGATGGTTAGGTTAGGTTAGGTTAGGTATTGTGAGGGAAGCACATTTTGTGGATATTTTCGCAACGTCAAATTCTTTGATTTCGGTGATGGTTGGATTCAGATGGGTGAGGTTTGGTAGGATAAGACCTTTTTTTGGATATTTTGGCAATGTCGAATTTTCTGACTTCATTGATGGTTACGTTAGGTTGGGTTCGGTATTGTGAGGAAAGCACGTTTTGTGGATATTTTCGCAACGTCAAATTCTTTGATTTCGGTGATGGTGAGGTTCAGATGGGTGAAGTTTGGTAGGATAAGCACTTTTTGTGGATATTTTGGCAATGTCGAATTCTCTGACTTCGGTGATGGTTAGGTTAGGTTGGGTTAGGTATTGTGAAGTAAGCACGTTTTGTGGATATTTTATCAATGTCCAATTCTTTGATTTCAGTGATGGTTAGGTTCAGATGGGTGAGGTTTGGTAGGATAAGCACTTTTTGTGGATATTTTGGCAATGTCGAATTTTCTGACTTTGGTGATGGTTAGGTTAGGTTAGGTTAGGTATTGTGAGGGAAGCACGTTTTGTGGATATTTTTGCAATGTCAAATTCTTTGATTTCGGTGATGGTTAGGTTCAGATGAGTGTGGATTGGTAGGATAAGAACTTTTTGTGGATATTTTGGCAATGTCGAATTCTCTGACTTCGGCGATGGTAAGGTTAGGTTAGGTTAGGTATTGTGAGGTAAGCACGTTTTGTGGATATTTTATCAATGTCCAATTCTTTGATTTCGGTGATGGTTAGGTTCAGATGGGTGAGGTTTGGTAGGATAAGAACTTTTTGTGGATATTTTGGCAATGTCGAATTCTCTGACTTCGGTGATGATAAGGATAGGTTGGGTTAGGTATTGTGAGGTAAGCACGTTTTGTGAATATTTTCGCAACGTCAAATTCTTTGATTTCGGTGATGGTTAGGTTCAGATGGGTGAGGTTTGGTAGGATAAGAACTTTTTGTGGATATTTTGGCAATGTCGAATTCTCTGACTTCGGTGATGGTTAGGTTAGGTTGGGTTAGGTATTGTGAGGTAAGCACGTTTTGCGGATATTTTATTAATGTCCAATTCTTTGATTTTGGTGATGGTTAGGTTCAGATGGGTGAGGTTTGGTAGGATAAGCACTTTTTGTGGATATTTTGGCAATGTCGAATTCTCTGACTTCGGTGATGGTTAGGTTAGGTTGGGTTAGGTATTGTAAGGTAAGCACGTTTTGTGGATATTTTATCAATGTCCAATTCTTTGATTTCGGTGACGGTTAGGTTCAGATGGGTGAGGTTTGGTAGGATAAGCACTTTTTGTGGATATTTTAGCAATGTCGAATTTTCTGATTTCGGTGATGGTTAGGTTAGGATGGGTTAGGTATTGTGAGGGAAGCACGTTTTGTGGATATTTTCGCAACGTCAAATTCTTTGATTTCGGTGATGGTTAGGTTCAGATGGGTGAGGTTTGGTAGGATAAGCACTTTTTGTGGATATTTTAGCAATGTCGAATTTTCTGATTTCGGTGATGGTTAGGTTAGGTTGGGTTAGGTATTGTGAGGGAAGCACGTTTTGTGGATATTTTCGCAACGTCAAATTCTTTGATTTCGGTGATGGTTAGGTTCAGATGGGTGAGGTTTGGTAGGATAAGAACTTTTTGTGGATATTTTGGCAATGTCGAATTCTCTGACTTCGGTGATGGTTAGGTTAGGTTGGGTTAGGTATTGTGAGGTAAGCACGTTTTGCGGATATTTTATTAATGTCCAATTCTTTGATTTTGGTGATGGTTAGGTTCAGATGGGTGAGGTTTGGTAGGATAAGCACTTTTTGTGGATATTTTGGCAATGTCGAATTCTCTGACTTCGGTGATGGTTAGGTTAGGTTAGGTTAGGTATTGTGAAGTAAGCACGTTTTGTGGATATTTTATCAATGTCCAATTCTTTGATTTCGGTGATGGTTAGGTTCAGATGGGTGAGGTTTGGTAGGATAAGCACTTTTTGTGGATATTTTAGCAATGTCGAATTTTCTGATTTCGGTGATGGTTAGGTTAGGTTGGGTTTGGTATTGTGAGGGAAGCACGTTTTGTGGATATTTTCGCAACGTCAAATTCTTTGATTTCGGTGATGGTTAGGTTCAGATGGGTGAGGTTTGGTAGGATAAGCACTTTTTGTGGATATTTTGGCAATGTCGAATTCTCTGACTTCGGTGATGGTTAGGTTAGGTTGGGTTAGGTATTGTAAGGTAAGCACGTTTTGTGGATATTTTGGCAATGTCCAGTTCTTTGATTTCGGTGATGGTTAGGTTCAGATGGGTGAGGTTTGGTAGGATAAGAACTTTTTGTGGATATATTGGCAATGTCGAATTCTCTGACTTCGGTGATGGTTAGGTTAGTTTGGGTTAGATATTGAGGGTTAAGCACGTTTTGTGGATATTTTCGCAATTTCCAATTCTTTGATTTCGGTGATGGTTAGGTTCAGATGGGTGAGGTTTGGTAGGATAAGCACTTTTTGTGGATATTTAAGCAATGTCGAATTTTCTGTTTTCGGTGATGGTTAGGTTAGGTTGGGTTAGGTATTGTGAGGGAAGCACGTTTTGTGGATATTTTCGCAACGTCAAATTCTTTGATTTCGGTGATGGTTGGATTCAGATGGGTGAGGTTTGGTAGGATAAGAACTTTTTTTGGATATTTTGGCAATGTCGAATTCTCTGACTTCGGTGATGGTTAGGTTAGGTAAGGTTAGGTATTGTGAGGTAAGCACGTTTTGTGGATATTTTATCAATGTCCAATTCTTTGATTTCGGTGACGGTTAGGTTCAGATGGGTGAGGTTTGGACGGATAAGAACTTTTTGTGGAAATTTTGGCAATGTCGAATTTTCTGACTTCAGTGATGGTTACGTTAGGTTGGGTTAGGTATTGTGAGGGAAACACGTTTTGTAGATATTTTCGCAACGTCAAATTCTTTGATTTCGGTGATGGTTAGGTTCAGATGGGTGAGGTTTGGTAGGATAAGCACTTTTTGTAGATATTTTGGCAATGTCGAATTCTCTGACTTCGGTGATGGTTAAGTTAGGTTGGGTTAGGTATTGTGAGGTAAGCTCGTTTTGTGGATATTTTTTCAATGTCCAGTTCTTTGATTTCGGTGATGGTTAGGTTCAGATGGGTAAGGTTTGGTAGGATAAGAACTTTTTGTTGATATTTTGGCAATATCGAATTTTCTGACTTCGGTGATGGTTAGGGTAGGTTGGGTTAGGTATTGTGAGGGAAGCACGTTTTGTGAATATTTTCGCAACGTCAAATTCTTTGATTTCGGTGATGGTTAGGTTTAGATGGGTGAGGTTTGGTAGGATAAGCACTTTTTGTGGATATTTTGGCAATGTCGAATTCTCTGACTTCGGTGATGGTTAGGTTAGGTTGGGTTAGGTATTGTGAGGTAAGCTCGTTTTGTGGATATTTTTTTATTGTCCAATTCTTTGATTTCGGTGATGGTTAGGTTCAGATGGGTGAGGTTTGGTAGGATAAGCACTTTTTGTGGATATTTAAGCAATGTCGAATTTTCTGATTTCGGTGATGGTTAGGTTAGGTTGGGTTAGGTATTGTGAGGGAAGCACGTTTTGTGGATATTTTCGCAACGTCAAATTCTTTGATTTCGGTGATGGTTAGGTTCAGATGGGTGAGGTTTGGTAGGATAAGAACTTTTTGTGGATATTTTGGCAATGTCGAATTCTCTGACTTCGGTGATGGTTAGGTTAGGTTGGGTTAGGTATTGTGAGGTAAGCACGTTTTGCGGATATTTTATTAATGTCCAATTCTTTGATTTTGGTGATGGTTAGGTTCAGATGGGTGAGGTTTGGTAGGATAAGCACTTTTTGTGGATATTTTGGCAATGTCGAATTCTCTGACTTCGGTGATGGTTAGGTTAGGTTAGGTTAGGTATTGTGAAGTAAGCACGTTTTGTGGATATTTTATCAATGTCCAATTCTTTGATTTCGGTGATGGTTAGGTTCAGATGGGTGAGGTTTGGTAGGATAAGCACTTTTTGTGGATATTTAAGCAATGTCGAATTTTCTGTTTTCGGTGATGGTTAGGTTAGGTTGGGTTAGGTATTGTGAGGGAAGCACGTTTTGTGGATATTTTCGCAACGTCAAATTCTTTGATTTCGGTGATGGTTGGATTCAGATGGGTGAGGTTTGGTAGGATAAGAACTTTTTTTGGATATTTTCGCAATGTCGAATTCTCTGACTTCGGTGATGGTAAGGTTAGGTAAGGTTAGGTATTGTGAGGTAAGCACGTTTTGTGGATATTTTATCAATGTCCAATTCTTTGATTTCGGTGACGGTTAGGTTCAGATGGGTGAGGTTTGGACGGATAAGAACTTTTTGTGGAAATTTTGGCAATGTCGAATTTTCTGACTTCAGTGATGGTTACGTTAGGTTGGGTTAGGTATTGTGAGGGAAACACGTTTTGTAGATATTTTCGCAACGTCAAATTCTTTGATTTCGGTGATGGTTGGATTCAGATGGGTGAGGTTTGGTAGGATAAGCACTTTTTGTAGATATTTTGGCAATGTCGAATTCTCTGACTTCGGTGATGGTTAGGTTAGGTAAGGTTAGGTATTGTGAGGTAAGCACGTTTTGTGGATATTTTATCAATGTCCAATTCTTTGATTTCGGTGACGGTTAGGTTCAGATGGGTGAGGTTTGGACGGATAAGAACTTTTTGTGGAAATTTTGGCAATGTCGAATTTTCTGACTTCAGTGATGGTTACGTTAGGTTGGGTTAGGTATTGTGAGGGAAACACGTTTTGTAGATATTTTCGCAACGTCAAATTCTTTGATTTCGGTGATGGTTAGGTTCAGATGGGTGAGGTTTGGTAGGATAAGCACTTTTTGTAGATATTTTGGCAATGTCGAATTCTCTGACTTCGGTGATGGTTAGGTTAGGTTGGGTTAGGTATTGTGAGGTAAGCTCGTTTTGTGGATATTTTTTCAATGTCCAGTTCTTTGATTTCGGTGATGGTTAGGTTCAGATGGGTAAGGTTTGGTAGGATAAGAACTTTTTGTTGATATTTTGGCAATATCGAATTTTCTGACTTCGGTGATGGTTAGGGTAGGTTGGGTTAGGTATTGTGAGGGAAGCACGTTTTGTGAATATTTTCGCAACGTCAAATTCTTTGATTTCGGTGATGGTTAGGTTCAGATGGGTGAGGTTTGGTAGGATAAGCACTTTTTGTAGATATTTTGGCAATGTCGAATTCTCTGACTTCGGTGATGGTTAGGTTAGGTTGGGTTAGGTATTGTGAGGTAAGCTCGTTTTGTGGATATTTTTTCAATGTCCAGTTCTTTGATTTCGGTGATGGTTAGGTTCAGATGGGTAAGGTTTGGTAGGATAAGAACTTTTTGTTGATATTTTGGCAATATCGAATTTTCTGACTTCGGTGATGGTTAGGGTAGGTTGGGTTAGGTATTGTGAGGGATGCACGTTTTGTGAATATTTTCGCAACGTCAAATTCTTTGATTTCGGTGATGGTTGGATTCAGATGGGTGAGGTTTGGTAGGATAAGAACTTTTTTTGGATATTTTGGCAATGTCGAATTCTCTGACTTCGGTGATGGTTAGGTTAGGTAAGGTTAGGTATTGTGAGGTAAGCACGTTTTGTGGATATTTTATCAATGTCCAATTCTTTGATTTCGGTGACGGTTAGGTTCAGATGGGTGAGGTTTGGACGGATAAGAACTTTTTGTGGAAATTTTGGCAATGTCGAATTTTCTGACTTCAGTGATGGTTACGTTAGGTTGGGTTAGGTATTGTGAGGGAAACACGTTTTGTAGATATTTTCGCAACGTCAAATTCTTTGATTTCGGTGATGGTTAGGTTCAGATGGGTGAGGTTTGGTAGGATAAGCACTTTTTGTAGATATTTTGGCAATGTCGAATTCTCTGACTTCGGTGATGGTTAGGTTAGGTTGGGTTAGGTATTGTGAGGTAAGCTCGTTTTGTGGATATTTTTTCAATGTCCAGTTCTTTGATTTCGGTGATGGTTAGGTTCAGATGGGTAAGGTTTGGTAGGATAAGAACTTTTTGTTGATATTTTGGCAATATCGAATTTTCTGACTTCGGTGATGGTTAGGGTAGGTTGGGTTAGGTATTGTGAGGGAAGCACGTTTTGTGAATATTTTCGCAACGTCAAATTCTTTGATTTCGGTGATGGTTAGGTTTAGATGGGTGAGGTTTGGTAGGATAAGCACTTTTTGTGGATATTTTGGCAATGTCGAATTCTCTGACTTCGGTGATGGTTAGGTTAGGTTGGGTTAGGTATTGTGAGGTAAGCTCGTTTTGTGGATATTTTTTTATTGTCCAATTCTTTGATTTCGGTGATGGTTAGGTTCAGATGGGTGAGGTTTGGTAGGATAAGCACTTTTTGTGGATATTTTAGCAATGTCGAATTTTCTGATTTCGGTGATGGTTAGGTTAGGTTGGGTTAGGTATTGTGAGGGAAGCACGTTTTGTGGATATTTTCGCAACGTCAAATTCTTTGATTTCGGTGATGGTTAGGTTCAGATGGGTGAGGTTTGGTAGGATAAGAACTTTTTGTGGATATTTTGGCAATGTCGAATTCTCTGACTTCGGTGATGGTTAGGTTAGGTTGGGTTAGGTATTGTGAGGTAAGCACGTTTTGCGGATATTTTATTAATGTCCAATTCTTTGATTTTGGTGATGGTTAGGTTCAGATGGGTGAGGTTTGGTAGGATAAGCACTTTTTGTGGATATTTTGGCAATGTCGAATTCTCTGACTTCGGTGATGGTTAGGTTAGGTTAGGTTAGGTATTGTGAAGTAAGCACGTTTTGTGGATATTTTATCAATGTCCAATTCTTTGATTTCGGTGATGGTTAGGTTCAGATGGGTGAGGTTTGGTAGGATAAGCACTTTTTGTGGATATTTTAGCAATGTCGAATTTTCTGATTTCGGTGATGGTTAGGTTAGGTTGGGTTTGGTATTGTGAGGGAAGCACGTTTTGTGGATATTTTCGCAACGTCAAATTCTTTGATTTCGGTGATGGTTAGGTTCAGATGGGTGAGGTTTGGTAGGATAAGCACTTTTTGTGGATATTTTGGCAATGTCGAATTCTCTGACTTCGGTGATGGTTAGGTTAGGTTGGGTTAGGTATTGTAAGGTAAGCACGTTTTGTGGATATTTTGGCAATGTCCAGTTCTTTGATTTCGGTGATGGTTAGGTTCAGATGGGTGAGGTTTGGTAGGATAAGAACTTTTTGTGGATATATTGGCAATGTCGAATTCTCTGACTTCGGTGATGGTTAGGTTAGTTTGGGTTAGATATTGAGGGGTAAGCACGTTTTGTGGATATTTTCGCAATTTCCAATTCTTTGATTTCGGTGATGGTTAGGTTCAGATGGGTGAGGTTTGGTAGGATAAGCACTTTTTGTGGATATTTAAGCAATGTCGAATTTTCTGTTTTCGGTGATGGTTAGGTTAGGTTGGGTTAGGTATTGTGAGGGAAGCACGTTTTGTGGATATTTTCGCAACGTCAAATTCTTTGATTTCGGTGATGGTTGGATTCAGATGGGTGAGGTTTGGTAGGATAAGAACTTTTTTTGGATATTTTGGCAATGTCGAATTCTCTGACTTCGGTGATGGTTAGGTTAGGTAAGGTTAGGTATTGTGAGGTAAGCACGTTTTGTGGATATTTTATCAATGTCCAATTCTTTGATTTCGGTGACGGTTAGGTTCAGATGGGTGAGGTTTGGACGGATAAGAACTTTTTGTGGAAATTTTGGCAATGTCGAATTTTCTGACTTCAGTGATGGTTACGTTAGGTTGGGTTAGGTATTGTGAGGGAAACACGTTTTGTAGATATTTTCGCAACGTCAAATTCTTTGATTTCGGTGATGGTTAGGTTCAGATGGGTGAGGTTTGGTAGGATAAGCACTTTTTGTAGATATTTTGGCAATGTCGAATTCTCTGACTTCGGTGATGGTTAGGTTAGGTTGGGTTAGGTATTGTGAGGTAAGCTCGTTTTGTGGATATTTTTTCAATGTCCAGTACTTTGATTTCGGTGATGGTTAGGTTCAGATGGGTGAGGTTTGGTAGGATAAGAACTTTTTGTTGATATTTTGGCAATATCGAATTTTCTGACTTCGGTGATGGTTAGGGTAGGTTGGGTTAGGTATTGTGAGGGAAGCACGTTTTGTGAATATTTTCGCAACGTCAAATTCTTTGATTTCGGTGATGGTTAGGTTTAGATGGGTGAGGTTTGGTAGGATAAGCACTTTTTGTGGATATTTTGGCAATGTCGAATTCTCTGACTTCGGTGATGGTTAGGTTAGGTTGGGTTAGGTATTGTGAGGTAAGCTCGTTTTGTGGATATTTTTTTATTGTCCAATTCTTTGATTTCGGTGATGGTTAGGTTCAGATGGGTGAGGTTTGGTAGGATAAGCACTTTTTGTGGATATTTTAGCAATGTCGAATTTTCTGATTTCGGTGATGGTTAGGTTAGGTTGGGTTAGGTATTGTGAGGGAAGCACGTTTTGTGGATATTTTCGCAACGTCAAATTCTTTGATTTCGGTGATGGTTAGGTTCAGATGGGTGAGGTTTGGTAGGATAAGAACTTTTTGTGGATATTTTGGCAATGTCGAATTCTCTGACTTCGGTGATGGTTAGGTTAGGTTGGGTTAGGTATTGTGAGGTAAGCACGTTTTGCGGATATTTTATTAATGTCCAATTCTTTGATTTTGGTGATGGTTAGGTTCAGATGGGTGAGGTTTGGTAGGATAAGCACTTTTTGTGGATATTTTGGCAATGTCGAATTCTCTGACTTCGGTGATGGTTAGGTTAGGTTAGGTTAGGTATTGTGAAGTAAGCACGTTTTGTGGATATTTTATCAATGTCCAATTCTTTGATTTCGGTGATGGTTAGGTTCAGATGGGTGAGGTTTGGTAGGATAAGCACTTTTTGTGGATATTTAAGCAATGTCGAATTTTCTGTTTTCGGTGATGGTTAGGTTAGGTTGGGTTAGGTATTGTGAGGGAAGCACGTTTTGTGGATATTTTCGCAACGTCAAATTCTTTGATTTCGGTGATGGTTGGATTCAGATGGGTGAGGTTTGGTAGGATAAGAACTTTTTTTGGATATTTTCGCAATGTCGAATTCTCTGACTTCGGTGATGGTTAGGTTAGGTAAGGTTAGGTATTGTGAGGTAAGCACGTTTTGTGGATATTTTATCAATGTCCAATTCTTTGATTTCGGTGACGGTTAGGTTCAGATGGGTGAGGTTTGGACGGATAAGAACTTTTTGTGGAAATTTTGGCAATGTCGAATTTTCTGACTTCAGTGATGGTTACGTTAGGTTGGGTTAGGTATTGTGAGGGAAACACGTTTTGTAGATATTTTCGCAACGTCAAATTCTTTGATTTCGGTGATGGTTGGATTCAGATGGGTGAGGTTTGGTAGGATAAGCACTTTTTGTAGATATTTTGGCAATGTCGAATTCTCTGACTTCGGTGATGGTTAGGTTAGGTAAGGTTAGGTATTGTGAGGTAAGCACGTTTTGTGGATATTTTATCAATGTCCAATTCTTTGATTTCGGTGACGGTTAGGTTCAGATGGGTGAGGTTTGGACGGATAAGAACTTTTTGTGGAAATTTTGGCAATGTCGAATTTTCTGACTTCAGTGATGGTTACGTTAGGTTGGGTTAGGTATTGTGAGGGAAACACGTTTTGTAGATATTTTCGCAACGTCAATTTCTTTGATTTCGGTGATGGTTAGGTTCAGATGGGTGAGGTTTGGTAGGATAAGCACTTTTTGTAGATATTTTGGCAATGTCGAATTCTCTGACTTCGGTGATGGTTAGGTTAGGTTGGGTTAGGTATTGTGAGGTAAGCTCGTTTTGTGGATATTTTTTCAATGTCCAGTTCTTTGATTTCGGTGATGGTTAGGTTCAGATGGGTAAGGTTTGGTAGGATAAGAACTTTTTGTTGATATTTTGGCAATATCGAATTTTCTGACTTCGGTGATGGTTAGGGTAGGTTGGGTTAGGTATTGTGAGGGAAGCACGTTTTGTGAATATTTTCGCAACGTCAAATTCTTTGATTTCGGTGATGGTTAGGTTCAGATGGGTGAGGTTTGGTAGGATAAGCACTTTTTGTAGATATTTTGGCAATGTCGAATTCTCTGACTTCGGTGATGGTTAGGTTAGGTTGGGTTAGGTATTGTGAGGTAAGCTCGTTTTGTGGATATTTTTTCAATGTCCAGTTCTTTGATTTCGGTGATGGTTAGGTTCAGATGGGTAAGGTTTGGTAGGATAAGAACTTTTTGTTGATATTTTGGCAATATCGAATTTTCTGACTTCGGTGATGGTTAGGGTAGGTTGGGTTAGGTATTGTGAGGGAAGCACGTTTTGTGAATATTTTCGCAACGTCAAATTCTTTGATTTCGGTGATGGTTAGGTTTAGATGGGTGAGGTTTGGTAGGATAAGCACTTTTTGTGGATATTTTGGCAATGTCGAATTCTCTGACTTCGGTGATGGTTAGGTTAGGTTGGGTTAGGTATTGTGAGGTAAGCTCGTTTTGTGGATATTTTTTTATTGTCCAATTCTTTGATTTCGGTGATGGTTAGGTTCAGATGGGTGAGGTTTGGTAGGATAAGCACTTTTTGTGGATATTTTAGCAATGTCGAATTCTTTGATTTCGGTGATGGTTAGGTTCAGATGGGTGAGGTTTGGTAGGATAAGAACTTTTTGTGGATATTTTGGCAATGTCGAATTCTCTGACTTCGGTGATGGTTAGGTTCAGATGGGTGAGGTTTGGTAGGATAAGCACTTTTTGTGGATATTTTCGCAACGTCAAATTCTTTGATTTCGGTGATGGTTAGGTTCAGATGGGTGAGGTTTGGTAGGATAAGAACTTTTTGTGGATATTTTGGCAATGTCGAATTCTCTGACTTCGGTGATGGTTAGGTTAGGTTGGGTTAGGTATTGTGAGGTAAGCACGTTTTGCGGATATTTTATTAATGTCCAATTCTTTGATTTTGGTGATGGTTAGGTTCAGATGGGTGAGGTTTGGTAGGATAAGCACTTTTTGTGGATATTTTGGCAATGTCGAATTCTCTGACTTCGGTGATGGTTAGGTTAGGTTAGGTTAGGTATTGTGAAGTAAGCACGTTTTGTGGATATTTTATCAATGTCCAATTCTTTGATTTCGGTGATGGTTAGGTTCAGATGGGTGAGGTTTGGTAGGATAATCACTTTTTGTGGATATTTAAGCAATGTCGAATTTTCTGTTTTCGGTGATGGTTAGGTTAGGTTGGGTTAGGTATTGTGAGGGAAGCACGTTTTGTGGATATTTTCGCAACGTCAAATTCTTTGATTTCGGTGATGGTTGGATTCAGATGGGTGAGGTTTGGTAGGATAAGAACTTTTTTTGGATATTTTCGCAATGTCGAATTCTCTGACTTCGGTGATGGTTAGGTTAGGTAAGGTTAGGTATTGTGAGGTAAGCACGTTTTGTGGATATTTTATCAATGTCCAATTCTTTGATTTCGGTGACGGTTAGGTTCAGATGGGTGAGGTTTGGACGGATAAGAACTTTTTGTGGAAATTTTGGCAATGTCGAATTTTCTGACTTCAGTGATGGTTACGTTAGGTTGGGTTAGGTATTGTGAGGGAAACACGTTTTGTAGATATTTTCGCAACGTCAAATTCTTTGATTTCGGTGATGGTTAGGTTCAGATGGGTGAGGTTTGGTAGGATAAGCACTTTTTGTAGATATTTTGGCAATGTCGAATTCTCTGACTTCGGTGATGGTTAGGTTAGGTTGGGTTAGGTATTGTGAGGTAAGCTCGTTTTGTGGATATTTTTTCAATGTCCAGTTCTTTGATTTCGGTGATGGTGAGGTTCAGATGGGTAAGGTTTGGTAGGATAAGAACTTTTTGTTGATATTTTGGCAATATCGAATTTTCTGACTTCGGTGATGGTTAGGGTAGGTTGGGTTAGGTATTGTGAGGGAAGCACGTTTTGTGAATATTTTCGCAACGTCAAATTCTTTGATTTCGGTGATGGTTAGGTTTAGATGGGTGAGGTTTGGTAGGATAAGCACTTTTTGTGGATATTTTGGCAATGTCGAATTCTCTGACTTCGGTGATGGTTAGGTTAGGTTAGGTTAGGTATTGTGAAGTAAGCACGTTTTGTGGATATTTTATCAATGTCCAATTCTTTGATTTCGGTGATGGTTAGGTTCAGATGGGTGAGGTTTGGTAGGATAAGCACTTTTTGTGGATATTTTAGCAATGTCGAATTTTCTGATTTCGGTGATGGTTAGGTTAGGTTGGGTTTGGTATTGTGAGGGAAGCACGTTTTGTGGATATTTTCGCAACGTCAAATTCTTTGATTTCGGTGATGGTTAGGTTCAGATGGGTGAGGTTTGGTAGGATAAGCACTTTTTGTGGATATTTTGGCAATGTCGAATTCTCTGACTTCGGTGATGGTTAGGGTAGGTTGGGTTAGGTATTGTGAGGGATGCACGTTTTGTGAATATTTTCGCAACGTCAAATTCTTTGATTTCGGTGATGGTTAGGTTTAGATGGGTGAGGTTTGGTAGGATAAGCACTTTTTGTGGATATTTTGGCAATGTCGAATTCTCTGACTTCGGTGATGGTTAGGTTAGGTTGGGTTAGGTATTAAGAGGTAAGCTCGTTTTGTGGATATTTTTTTATTGTCCAATTCTTTGATTTCGGTGATGGTTAGGTTCAGATGGGTGAGGTTTGGTAGGATAAGCACTTTTTGTGGATATTTTAGCAATGTCGAATTTTCTGATTTCGGTGATGGTTAGGTTAGGTTGGGTTAGGTATTGTGAGGGAAGCACGTTTTGTGGATATTTTCGCAACGTCAAATTCTTTGATTTCGGTGATGGTTAGGTTCAGATGGGTGAGGTTTGGTAGGATAAGAACTTTTTGTGGATATTTTGGCAATGTCGAATTCTCTGACTTCGGTGATGGTTAGGTTAGGTTGGGTTAGGTATTGTGAGGTAAGCACGTTTTGCGGATATTTTATTAATGTCCAATTCTTTGATTTTGGTGATGGTTAGGTTCAGATGGGTGAGGTTTGGTAGGATAAGCACTTTTTGTGGATATTTTGGCAATGTCGAATTCTCTGACTTCGGTGATGGTTAGGTTAGGTTAGGTTAGGTATTGTGAAGTAAGCACGTTTTGTGGATATTTTATCAATGTCCAATTCTTTGATTTCGGTGATGGTTAGGTTCAGATGGGTGAGGTTTGGTAGGATAAGCACTTTTTGTGGATATTTTAGCAATGTCGAATTTTCTGATTTCGGTGATGGTTAGGTTAGGTTGGGTTTGGTATTGTGAGGGAAGCACGTTTTGTGGATATTTTCGCAACGTCAAATTCTTTGATTTCGGTGATGGTTAGGTTCAGATGGGTGAGGTTTGGTAGGATAAGCACTTTTTGTGGATATTTTGGCAATGTCGAATTCTCTGACTTTGGTGATGGTTAGGTTAGGTTGGGTTAGGTATTGTAAGGTAAGCACGTTTTGTGGATATTTTGGCAATGTCCAGTTCTTTGATTTCGGTGATGGTTAGGTTCAGATGGGTGAGGTTTGGTAGGATAAGAACTTTTTGTGGATATATTGGCAATGTCGAATTCTCTGACTTCGGTGATGGTTAGGTTAGTTTGGGTTAGATATTGAGGGGTAAGCACGTTTTGTGGATATTTTCGCAATTTCCAATTCTTTGATTTCGGTGATGGTTAGGTTCAGATGGGTGAGGTTTGGTAGGATAAGCACTTTTTGTGGATATTTAAGCAATGTCGAATTTTCTGTTTTCGGTGATGGTTAGGTTAGGTTGGGTTAGGTATTGTGAGGGAAGCACGTTTTGTGGATATTTTCGCAACGTCAAATTCTTTGATTTCGGTGATGGTTGGATTCAGATGGGTGAGGTTTGGTAGGATAAGAACTTTTTTTGGATATTTTGGCAATGTCGAATTCTCTGACTTCGGTGATGGTTAGGTTAGGTAAGGTTAGGTATTGTGAGGTAAGCACGTTTTGTGGATATTTTATCAATGTCCAATTCTTTGATTTCGGTGACGGTTAGGTTCAGATGGGTGAGGTTTGGACGGATAAGAACTTTTTGTGGAAATTTTGGCAATGTCGAATTTTCTGACTTCAGTGATGGTTACGTTAGGTTGGGTTAGGTATTGTGAGGGAAACACGTTTTGTAGATATTTTCGCAACGTCAAATTCTTTGATTTCGGTGATGGTTAGGTTCAGATGGGTGAGGTTTGGTAGGATAAGCACTTTTTGTAGATATTTTGGCAATGTCGAATTCTCTGACTTCGGTGATGGTTAGGTTAGGTTGGGTTAGGTATTGTGAGGTAAGCTCGTTTTGTGGATATTTTTTCAATGTCCAGTACTTTGATTTCGGTGATGGTTAGGTTCAGATGGGTGAGGTTTGGTAGGATAAGAACTTTTTGTTGATATTTTGGCAATATCGAATTTTCTGACTTCGGTGATGGTTAGGGTAGGTTGGGTTAGGTATTGTGAGGGAAGCACGTTTTGTGAATATTTTCGCAACGTCAAATTCTTTGATTTCGGTGATGGTTAGGTTTAGATGGGTGAGGTTTGGTAGGATAAGCACTTTTTGTGGATATTTTGGCAATGTCGAATTCTCTGACTTCGGTGATGGTTAGGTTAGGTTGGGTTAGGTATTGTGAGGTAAGCTCGTTTTGTGGATATTTTTTTATTGTCCAATTCTTTGATTTCGGTGATGGTTAGGTTCAGATGGGTGAGGTTTGGTAGGATAAGCACTTTTTGTGGATATTTTAGCAATGTCGAATTTTCTGATTTCGGTGATGGTTAGGTTAGGTTGGGTTAGGTATTGTGAGGGAAGCACGTTTTGTGGATATTTTCGCAACGTCAAATTCTTTGATTTCGGTGATGGTTAGGTTCAGATGGGTGAGGTTTGGTAGGATAAGAACTTTTTGTGGATATTTTGGCAATGTCGAATTCTCTGACTTCGGTGATGGTTAGGTTAGGTTGGGTTAGGTATTGTGAGGTAAGCACGTTTTGCGGATATTTTATTAATGTCCAATTCTTTGATTTTGGTGATGGTTAGGTTCAGATGGGTGAGGTTTGGTAGGATAAGCACTTTTTGTGGATATTTTGGCAATGTCGAATTCTCTGACTTCGGTGATGGTTAGGTTAGGTTAGGTTAGGTATTGTGAAGTAAGCACGTTTTGTGGATATTTTATCAATGTCCAATTCTTTGATTTCGGTGATGGTTAGGTTCAGATGGGTGAGGTTTGGTAGGATAAGCACTTTTTGTGGATATTTAAGCAATGTCGAATTTTCTGTTTTCGGTGATGGTTAGGTTAGGTTGGGTTAGGTATTGTGAGGGAAGCACGTTTTGTGGATATTTTCGCAACGTCAAATTCTTTGATTTCGGTGATGGTTGGATTCAGATGGGTGAGGTTTGGTAGGATAAGAACTTTTTTTGGATATTTTCGCAATGTCGAATTCTCTGACTTCGGTGATGGTTAGGTTAGGTAAGGTTAGGTATTGTGAGGTAAGCACGTTTTGTGGATATTTTATCAATGTCCAATTCTTTGATTTCGGTGACGGTTAGGTTCAGATGGGTGAGGTTTGGACGGATAAGAACTTTTTGTGGAAATTTTGGCAATGTCGAATTTTCTGACTTCAGTGATGGTTACGTTAGGTTGGGTTAGGTATTGTGAGGGAAACACGTTTTGTAGATATTTTCGCAACGTCAAATTCTTTGATTTCGGTGATGGTTGGATTCAGATGGGTGAGGTTTGGTAGGATAAGCACTTTTTGTAGATATTTTGGCAATGTCGAATTCTCTGACTTCGGTGATGGTTAGGTTAGGTAAGGTTAGGTATTGTGAGGTAAGCACGTTTTGTGGATATTTTATCAATGTCCAATTCTTTGATTTCGGTGACGGTTAGGTTCAGATGGGTGAGGTTTGGACGGATAAGAACTTTTTGTGGAAATTTTGGCAATGTCGAATTTTCTGACTTCAGTGATGGTTACGTTAGGTTGGGTTAGGTATTGTGAGGGAAACACGTTTTGTAGATATTTTCGCAACGTCAATTTCTTTGATTTCGGTGATGGTTAGGTTCAGATGGGTGAGGTTTGGTAGGATAAGCACTTTTTGTAGATATTTTGGCAATGTCGAATTCTCTGACTTCGGTGATGGTTAGGTTAGGTTGGGTTAGGTATTGTGAGGTAAGCTCGTTTTGTGGATATTTTTTCAATGTCCAGTTCTTTGATTTCGGTGATGGTTAGGTTCAGATGGGTAAGGTTTGGTAGGATAAGAACTTTTTGTTGATATTTTGGCAATATCGAATTTTCTGACTTCGGTGATGGTTAGGGTAGGTTGGGTTAGGTATTGTGAGGGAAGCACGTTTTGTGAATATTTTCGCAACGTCAAATTCTTTGATTTCGGTGATGGTTAGGTTCAGATGGGTGAGGTTTGGTAGGATAAGCACTTTTTGTAGATATTTTGGCAATGTCGAATTCTCTGACTTCGGTGATGGTTAGGTTAGGTTGGGTTAGGTATTGTGAGGTAAGCTCGTTTTGTGGATATTTTTTCAATGTCCAGTTCTTTGATTTCGGTGATGGTTAGGTTCAGATGGGTAAGGTTTGGTAGGATAAGAACTTTTTGTTGATATTTTGGCAATATCGAATTTTCTGACTTCGGTGATGGTTAGGGTAGGTTGGGTTAGGTATTGTGAGGGAAGCACGTTTTGTGAATATTTTCGCAACGTCAAATTCTTTGATTTCGGTGATGGTTAGGTTTAGATGGGTGAGGTTTGGTAGGATAAGCACTTTTTGTGGATATTTTGGCAATGTCGAATTCTCTGACTTCGGTGATGGTTAGGTTAGGTTGGGTTAGGTATTGTGAGGTAAGCTCGTTTTGTGGATATTTTTTTATTGTCCAATTCTTTGATTTCGGTGATGGTTAGGTTCAGATGGGTGAGGTTTGGTAGGATAAGCACTTTTTGTGGATATTTTAGCAATGTCGAATTCTTTGATTTCGGTGATGGTTAGGTTCAGATGGGTGAGGTTTGGTAGGATAAGAACTTTTTGTGGATATTTTGGCAATGTCGAATTCTCTGACTTCGGTGATGGTTAGGTTCAGATGGGTGAGGTTTGGTAGGATAAGCACTTTTTGTGGATATTTTCGCAACGTCAAATTCTTTGATTTCGGTGATGGTTAGGTTCAGATGGGTGAGGTTTGGTAGGATAAGAACTTTTTGTGGATATTTTGGCAATGTCGAATTCTCTGACTTCGGTGATGGTTAGGTTAGGTTGGGTTAGGTATTGTGAGGTAAGCACGTTTTGCGGATATTTTATTAATGTCCAATTCTTTGATTTTGGTGATGGTTAGGTTCAGATGGGTGAGGTTTGGTAGGATAAGCACTTTTTGTGGATATTTTGGCAATGTCGAATTCTCTGACTTCGGTGATGGTTAGGTTAGGT
The DNA here is from genome assembly GCF_051622035.1 of Arctopsyche grandis. Taxonomy (NCBI): domain Eukaryota; kingdom Metazoa; phylum Arthropoda; class Insecta; order Trichoptera; family Hydropsychidae; genus Arctopsyche; species Arctopsyche grandis. The sequence continues at coordinate 342,597 of NC_135362.1, forward strand.
TAGGTTAGGTATTGTGAAGTAAGCACGTTTTGTGGATATTTTATCAATGTCCAATTCTTTGATTTCGGTGATGGTTAGGTTCAGATGGGTGAGGTTTGGTAGGATAATCACTTTTTGTGGATATTTAAGCAATGTCGAATTTTCTGTTTTCGGTGATGGTTAGGTTAGGTTGGGTTAGGTATTGTGAGGGAAGCACGTTTTGTGGATATTTTCGCAACGTCAAATTCTTTGATTTCGGTGATGGTTGGATTCAGATGGGTGAGGTTTGGTAGGATAAGAACTTTTTTTGGATATTTTCGCAATGTCGAATTCTCTGACTTCGGTGATGGTTAGGTTAGGTAAGGTTAGGTATTGTGAGGTAAGCACGTTTTGTGGATATTTTATCAATGTCCAATTCTTTGATTTCGGTGACGGTTAGGTTCAGATGGGTGAGGTTTGGACGGATAAGAACTTTTTGTGGAAATTTTGGCAATGTCGAATTTTCTGACTTCAGTGATGGTTACGTTAGGTTGGGTTAGGTATTGTGAGGGAAACACGTTTTGTAGATATTTTCGCAACGTCAAATTCTTTGATTTCGGTGATGGTTAGGTTCAGATGGGTGAGGTTTGGTAGGATAAGCACTTTTTGTAGATATTTTGGCAATGTCGAATTCTCTGACTTCGGTGATGGTTAGGTTAGGTTGGGTTAGGTATTGTGAGGTAAGCTCGTTTTGTGGATATTTTTTCAATGTCCAGTTCTTTGATTTCGGTGATGGTGAGGTTCAGATGGGTAAGGTTTGGTAGGATAAGAACTTTTTGTTGATATTTTGGCAATATCGAATTTTCTGACTTCGGTGATGGTTAGGGTAGGTTGGGTTAGGTATTGTGAGGGAAGCACGTTTTGTGAATATTTTCGCAACGTCAAATTCTTTGATTTCGGTGATGGTTAGGTTTAGATGGGTGAGGTTTGGTAGGATAAGCACTTTTTGTGGATATTTTGGCAATGTCGAATTCTCTGACTTCGGTGATGGTTAGGTTAGGTTGGGTTAGGTATTGTGAGGTAAGCTCGTTTTGTGGATATTTTTTTATTGTCCAATTCTTTGATTTCGGTGATGGTTAGGTTCAGATGGGTGAGGTTTGGTAGGATAAGCACTTTTTGTGGATATTTTAGCAATGTCGAATTTTCTGATTTCGGTGATGGTTAGGTTAGGTTGGGTTAGGTATTGTGAGGGAAGCACGTTTTGTGGATATTTTCGCAACGTCAAATTCTTTGATTTCGGTGATGGTTGGATTCAGATGGGTGAGGTTTGGTTGGATAAGAACTTTTTTTGGATATTTTCGCAATGTCGAATTCTCTGACTTCGGTGATGGTTAGGTTAGGTAAGGTTAGGTATTGTGAGGTAAGCACGTTTTGTGGATATTTTATCAATGTCCAATTCTTTGATTTCGGTGACGGTTAGGTTCAGATGGGTGAGGTTTGGACGGATAAGAACTTTTTGTGGAAATTTTGGCAATGTCGAATTTTCTGACTTCAGTGATGGTTACGTTAGGTTGGGTTAGGTATTGTGAGGGAAACACGTTTTGTGGATATTTTCGCAACGTCAAATTCTTTGATTTCGGTGATGGTTGGATTCAGATGGGTGAGGTTTGGTAGGATAAGAACTTTTTTTGGATATTTTGGCAATGTCGAATTCTCTGACTTCGGTGATGGTTAGGTTAGGTAAGGTTAGGTATTGTGAGGTAAGCACGTTTTGTGGATATTTTATTAATGTCCAATTCTTTGATTTCGGTGACGGTTAGGTTCAGATGGGTGAGGTTTGGACGGATAAGAACTTTTTGTGGAAATTTTGGCAATGTCGAATTTTCTGACTTCAGTGATGGTTACGTTAGGTTGGGTTAGGTATTGTGAGGGAAACACGTTTTGTAGATATTTTCGCAACGTCAAATTCTTTGATTTCGGTGATGGTTAGGTTCAGATGGGTGAGGTTTGGTAGGATAAGCACTTTTTGTAGATATTTTGGCAATGTCGAATTCTCTGACTTCGGTGATGGTTAGGTTAGGTTGGGTTAGGTATTGTGAGGTAAGCTCGTTTTGTGGATATTTTTTCAATGTCCAGTTCTTTGATTTCGGTGATGGTGAGGTTCAGATGGGTAAGGTTTGGTAGGATAAGAACTTTTTGTTGATATTTTGGCAATATCGAATTTTCTGACTTCGGTGATGGTTAGGGTAGGTTGGGTTAGGTATTGTGAGGGAAGCACGTTTTGTGAATATTTTCGCAACGTCAAATTCTTTGATTTCGGTGATGGTTAGGTTTAGATGGGTGAGGTTTGGTAGGATAAGCACTTTTTGTGGATATTTTGGCAATGTCGAATTCTCTGACTTCGGTGATGGTTAGGTTAGGTTGGGTTAGGTATTGTGAGGTAAGCTCGTTTTGTGGATATTTTTTTATTGTCCAATTCTTTGATTTCGGTGATGGTTAGGTTCAGATGGGTGAGGTTTGGTAGGATAAGCACTTTTTGTGGATATTTTAGCAATGTCGAATTTTCTGATTTCGGTGATGGTTAGGTTAGGTTGGGTTAGGTATTGTGAGGGAAGCACGTTTTGTGGATATTTTCGCAACGTCAAATTCTTTGATTTCGGTGATGGTTGGATTCAGATGGGTGAGGTTTGGTAGGATAAGAACTTTTTTTGGATATTTTCGCAATGTCGAATTCTCTGACTTCGGTGATGGTTAGGTTAGGTAAGGTTAGGTATTGTGAGGTAAGCACGTTTTGTGGATATTTTATCAATGTCCAATTCTTTGATTTCGGTGACGGTTAGGTTCAGATGGGTGAGGTTTGGACGGATAAGAACTTTTTGTGGAAATTTTGGCAATGTCGAATTTTCTGACTTCAGTGATGGTTACGTTAGGTTGGGTTAGGTATTGTGAGGGAAACACGTTTTGTGGATATTTTCGCAACGTCAAATTCTTTGATTTCGGTGATGGTTGGATTCAGATGGGTGAGGTTTGGTAGGATAAGAACTTTTTTTGGATATTTTGGCAATGTCGAATTCTCTGACTTCGGTGATGGTTAGGTTAGGTAAGGTTAGGTATTGTGAGGTAAGCACGTTTTGTGGATATTTTATTAATGTCCAATTCTTTGATTTCGGTGACGGTTAGGTTCAGATGGGTGAGGTTTGGACGGATAAGAACTTTTTGTGGAAATTTTGGCAATGTCGAATTTTCTGACTTCAGTGATGGTTACGTTAGGTTGGGTTAGGTATTGTGAGGGAAACACGTTTTGTAGATATTTTCGCAACGTCAAATTCTTTGATTTCGGTGATGGTTAGGTTCAGATGGGTGAGGTTTGGTAGGATAAGCACTTTTTGTAGATATTTTGGCAATGTCGAATTCTCTGACTTCGGTGATGGTTAGGTTAAGTTGGGTTAGGTATTGTGAGGTAAGCTCGTTTTGTGGATATTTTTTCAATGTCCAGTTCTTTGATTTCGGTGATGGTTAGGTTCAGATGGGTAAGGTTTGGTATGATAAGAACTTTTTGTTGATATTTTGGCAATATCGAATTTTCTGACTTCAGTGATGGTTAGGGTAGGTTGGGTTAGGTATTGTGAGGGAAGCACGTTTTGTGAATATTTTCGCAACGTCAAATTCTTTGATTTCGGTGATGGTTAGGTTTAGATGGGTGAGGTTTGGTAGGATAAGCACTTTTTGTGGATATTTTGGCAATGTCGAATTCTCTGACTTCGGTGATGGTTAGGTTAGGTTGGGTTAGGTATTGTGAGGTAAGCTCGTTTTGTGGATATTTTTTTACTGTCCAATTCTTTGATTTCGGTGATGGTTAGGTTCAGATGGGTGAGGTTTGGTAGGATAAGCACTTTTTGTGGATATTTGAGCAATGTCGAATTTTCTGATTTCGGTGATGGTTAGGTTAGGTTGGGTTAGGTATTGTGAGGGAAGCACGTTTTGTGGATATTTTCGCAACGTCAAATTCTTTGATTTCGGTGATGGTTAGGTTCAGATGGGTGAGGTTTGGTAGGATAAGAACTTTTTGTGGATATTTTGGCAATGTCGAATTCTCTGACTTCGGTGATGGTTAGGTTAGGTTGGGTTAGGTATTGTGAGGTAAGCACGTTTTGCGGATATTTTATTAATGTCCAATTCTTTGATTTTGGTGATGGTTAGGTTCAGATGGGTGAGGTTTGGTAGGATAAGCACTTTTTGTGGATATTTTGGCAATGTCGAATTCTCTGACTTCGGTGATGGTTAGGTTAGGTTAGGTTAGGTATTGTGAAGAAAGCACGTTTTGTGGATATTTTATCAATGTCCAATTCTTTGATTTCGGTGATGGTTAGGTTCAGATGGGTGAGGTTTGGTAGGATAAGCACTTTTTGTGGATATTTGAGCAATGTCGAATTTTCTGTTTTCGGTGATGGTTAGGTTAGGTTGGTTTAGGTATTGTGAGGGAAGCACGTTTTGTGGATATTTTCGCAACGTCAAATTCTTTGATTTCGGTGATGGTTGGATTCAGATGGGTGAGGTTTGGTAGGATAAGAACTTTTTTTGGATATTTTCGCAATGTCGAATTCTCTGATTTCGGTGATGGTTAGGTTAGGTAAGGTTAGGTATTGTGAGGTAAGCACGTTTTGTGGATATTTTATCAATGTCCAATTCTTTGATTTCGGTGACGGTTAGGTTCAGATGGGTGAGGTTTGGACGGATAAGAACTTTTTGTGGAAATTTTGGCAATGTCGAATTTTCTGACTTCAGTGATGGTTACGTTAGGTTGGGTTAGGTATTGTGAGGGAAACACGTTTTGTAGATATTTTCGCAACGTCAAATTCTTTGATTTCGGTGATGGTTAGGTTCAGATGGGTGAGGTTTGGTAGGATAAGCACTTTTTGTAGATATTTTGGCAATGTCGAATTTTCTGACTTTGGTGATGGTTAGGTTAGGTTAGGTTAGGTATTGTGAGGGAAGCACGTTTTGTGGATATTTTTGCAATGTCAAATTCTTTGATTTCGGTGATGGTTAGGTTAGGTTGGGTTAGGTATTGTGAGGTAAGCTCGTTTTGTGGATATTTTTTCAATGTCCAGTTCTTTGATTTCGGTGATGGTTAGGTTCAGATGGGTAAGGTTTGGTAGGATAAGAACTTTTTGTTGATATTTTGGCAATATCGAATTTTCTGACTTCGGTGATGGTTAGGGTAGGTTGGGTTAGGTATTGTGAGGGAAGCACGTTTTGTGAATATTTTCGCAACGTCAAATTCTTTGATTTCGGTGATGGTTAGGTTTAGATGGGTGAGGTTAGGTAGGATAAGCACTTTTTGTGGATATTTTGGCAATGTCGAATTCTTTGACTTCGGTGATGGTTAGGTTAGGTTGGGTTAGGTATTGTGAGGTAAGCACGTTTTGCGGATATTTTATTAATGTCCAATTCTTTGATTTTGGTGATGGTTAGGTTCAGATGGGTGAGGTTTGGTAGGATAAGCACTTTTTGTGGATATTTTGGCAATGTCGAATTCTCTGACTTCGGTGATGGTTAGGTTAGGTTGGGTTAGGTATTGTGAGGTAAGCACGTTTTGTGGATATTTTCTTAATGTCAAATTCTTTGATTTCGGTGATAGTTCGGTTCAGATGGGTGAGGTTTGGTAGGATAAGAACTTTTTGTGGATATTTTGGCAATGTCGAATTCTCTGACTTCGGTGATGGTTAGGTAAGGTTGGGTTAGGTATTGTGAGGTAAGCACGTTTTGTGGATATTTTATCAATGTCCAATTCTTTGATTTCGGTGATGGTTAGGTTCAGATGGGTGTGGTTTGGTAGGATAAAATTTTTTTGTGGATATTTTGGCAATGTCGAATTCTCTGACTTCGGTGATGGTTAGGTTAGGTTAGGTTAGGTATTGTGAAGTAAGCACGTTTTGTGGATATTTTATCAATGTCCAATTCTTTGATTTCGGTGATGGTTAGGTTCAGATGGGTGAGGTTTGGTAGGATAAGCACTTTTTGTGGATATTTTAGCAATGTCGAATTTTCTGATTTCGGTGATGGTTAGGTTAGGTTGGGTTAGGTATTGTGAGGGAAGCACGTTTTGTGGATATTTTCGCAACGTCAAATTCTTTGATTTCGGTGATGGTTAGGTTCAGATGGGTGAGGTTTGGTAGGATAAGAACTTTTTGTGGATATTTTGGCAATGTCGAATTCTCTGACTTCGGTGATGGTTAGGTTAGGTTGGGTTAGGTATTGTGAGGTAAGCACGTTTTGCGGATATTTTATTAATGTCCAATTCTTTGATTTTGGTGATGGTTAGGTTCAGATGGGTGAGGTTTGGTAGGATAAGCACTTTTTGTGGATATTTTGGCAATGTCGAATTCTCTGACTTCGGTGATGGTTAGGTTAGGTTGGGTTAGGTATTGTAAGGTAAGCACGTTTTGTGGATATTTTGGCAATGTCCAGTTCTTTGATTTCGGTGATGGTTAGGTTCAGATGGGTGAGGTTTGGTAGGATAAGAACTTTTTGTGGATATATTGGCAATGTCGAATTCTCTGACTTCGGTGATGGTTAGGTTAGTTTGGGTTAGATATTGAGGGGTAAGCACGTTTTGTGGATATTTTCGCAATTTCCAATTCTTTGATTTCGGTGATGGTTAGGTTCAGATGGGTGAGGTTTGGTAGGATAAGCACTTTTTGTGGATATTTAAGCAATGTCGAATTTTCTGTTTTCGGTGATGGTTAGGTTAGGTTGGGTTAGGTATTGTGAGGGAAGCACGTTTTGTGGATATTTTCGCAACGTCAACTTCTTTGATTTCGGTGATGGTTGGATTCAGATGGGTGAGGTTTGGTAGGATAAGAACTTTTTTTGGATATTTTGGCAATGTCGAATTCTCTGACTTCGGTGATGGTTAGGTTAGGTAAGGTTAGGTATTGTGAGGTAAGCACGTTTTGTGGATATTTTATCAATGTCCGATTCTTTGATTTCGGTGACGGTTAGGTTCAGATGGGTGAGGTTTGGACGGATAAGAACTTTTTGTGGAAATTTTGGCAATGTCGAATTTTCTGACTTTAGTGATGGTCTCGTTAGGTTGGGTTAGGTATTGTGAGGGAAACACGTTTTGTGGATATTTTCGCAACGTCAAATTCTTTGATTTCGGTGATGGTTAGGTTCAGATGGGTGAGGTTTGGTAGGATAAGCACTTTTTGTAGATATTTTGGCAATGTCGAATTCTCTGACTTCGGTGATGGTTAGGTTAGGTTGGGTTAGGTATTGTGAGGGAAACACGTTTTGTGGATATTTTCGCAACGTCCAATTCTTTGATTTCGGTGATGGTTAGGTTCAGATGGGTGAGGTTTGGTAGGATAAGCACTTTTTGTGGATATTTTGGCAATGTCGAATTCTCTGACTTCGGTGATGGTTAGGTTAGGTTGGGTTAGGTATTGTAAGGTAAGCACGTTTTGTGGATATTTTGGCAATGTCCAGTTCTTTGATTTCGGTGATGGTTAGGTTCAGATGGGTGAGGTTTGGTAGGATAAGAACTTTTTGTGGATATATTGGCAATGTCGAATTCTCTGACTTCGGTGATGGTTAGGTTAGTTTGGGTTAGATATTGAGAGGTAAGCACGTTTTGTGGATATTTTCGCAATTTCCAATTCTTTGATTTCGGTGTTGGTTAGGTTCAGATGGGTGAGGTTTGGTAGGATAAGCACTTTTTGTGGATATTTAAGCAATGTCGAATTTTCTGTTTTCGGTGATGGTTAGGTTAGGTTAGGTTAGGTATTGTGAGGGAAGCACATTTTGTGGATATTTTCGCAACGTCAAATTCTTTGATTTCGGTGATGGTTGGATTCAGATGGGAGAGGTTTGGTAGGATAAGACCTTTTTTTGGATATTTTGGCAATGTCGAATTTTCTGACTTCATTGATGGTTACGTTAGGTTGGGTTAGGTATTGTGAGGGAAGCACGTTTTGTGGATATTTTCGCAACGTCAAATTCTTTGATTTCGGTGATGGTTAGGTTCAGATGGGTGAAGTTTGGTAGGATAAGCACTTTTTGTGGATATTTTGGCAATGTCGAATTCTCTGACTTCGGTGATGGTTAGGTTAGGTTGGGTTAGGTATTGTGAAGTAAGCACGTTTTGTGGATATTTTATCAATGTCCAATTCTTTGATTTCAGTGATGGTTAGGTTCAGATGGGTGAGGTTTGGTAGGATAAGCACTTTTTGTGGATATTTTGGCAATGTCGAATTTTCTGACTTTGGTGATGGTTAGGTTAGGTTAGGTTAGGTATTGTGAGGGAAGCACGTTTTGTGGATATTTTTGCAATGTCAAATTCTTTGATTTCGGTGATGGTTAGGTTCAGATGAGTGTGGATTGGTAGGATAAGAACTTTTTGTGGATATTTTGGCAATGTCGAATTCTCTGACTTCGGTGATGATAAGGATAGGTTGGGTTAGGTATTGTGAGGTAAGCACGTTTTGTGAATATTTTCGCAACGTCAAATTCTTTGATTTCGGTGATGGTTAGGTTCAGATGGGTGAGGTTTGGTAGGATAAGAACTTTTTGTGGATATTTTGGCAATGTCGAATTCTCTGACTTCGGTGATGGTTAGGTTAGGTTGGGTTAGGTATTGTAAGGTAAGCACGTTTTGTGGATATTTTGGCAATGTCCAGTTCTTTGATTTCGGTGATGGTTAGGTTCAGATGGGTGAGGTTTGGTAGGATAAGAACTTTTTGTGGATATATTGGCAATGTCGAATTCTCTGACTTCGGTGATGGTTAGGTTAGGTTAGGTTAGGTATTGTGAGGAAAGCACATTTTGTGGATATTTTCGCAACGTCAAATTCTTTGATTTCGGTGATGGTTGGATTCAGATGGGTGAGGTTTGGTAGGATAAGACCTTTTTTTGGATATTTTGGCAATGTCGAATTTTCTGACTTCATTGATGGTTACGTTAGGTTGGGTTAGGTATTGTGAGGAAAGCACGTTTTGTGGATATTTTCGCAACGTCAAATTCTTTGATTTCGGTGATGGTTAGGTTCAGATGGGTGAAGTTTGGTAGGATAAGCACTTTTTGTGGATATTTTGGCAATGTCGAATTTTCTGACTTTGGTGATGGTTAGGTTAGGTTAGGTTAGGTATTGTGAGGGAAGCACGTTTTGTGGATATTTTATCAATGTCCAATTCTTTGATTTCAGTGATGGTTAGGTTCAGATGGGTGAGGTTTGGTAGGATAAGCACTTTTTGTGGATATTTTGGCAATGTCGAATTTTCTGACTTTGGTGATGGTTAGGTTAGGTTAGGTTAGGTATTGTGAGGGAAGCACGTTTTGTGGATATTTTTGCAATGTCAAATTCTTTGATTTCGGTGATGGTTAGGTTCAGATGAGTGTGGATTGGTAGGATAAGAACTTTTTGTGGATATTTTGGCAATGTCGAATTCTCTGACTTCGGCGATGGTAAGGTTAGGTTAGGTTAGGTATTGTGAGGTAAGCACGTTTTGTGGATATTTTATCAATGTCCAATTCTTTGATTTCGGTGATGGTTAGGTTCAGATGGGTGAGGTTTGGTAGGATAAGAACTTTTTGTGGATATTTTGGCAATGTCGAATTCTCTGACTTCGGTGATGATAAGGATAGGTTGGGTTAGGTATTGTGAGGTAAGCACGTTTTGTGAATATTTTCGCAACGTCAAATTCTTTGATTTCGGTGATGGTTAGGTTCAGATGGGTGAGGTTTGGTAGGATAAGAACTTTTTGTGGATATTTTGGCAATGTCGAATTCTCTGACTTCGGTGATGGTTAGGTTAGGTTGGGTTAGGTATTGTGAGGTAAGCACGTTTTGCGGATATTTTATTAATGTCCAATTCTTTGATTTTGGTGATGGTTAGGTTCAGATGGGTGAGGTTTGGAAGGATAAGCACTTTTTGTGGATATTTTGGCAATGTCGAATTCTCTGACTTCGGTGATGGTTAGGTTAGGTTAGGTTAGGTATTGTGAGGGAAGCACGTTTTGTGGATATTTTTGCAATGTCAAATTCTTTGATTTCGGTGATGGTTAGGTTCAGATGAGTGTGGATTGGTAGGATAAGAACTTTTTGTGGATATTTTGGCAATGTCGAATTCTCTGACTTCGGTGATGATAAGGATAGGTTGGGTTAGGTATTGTGAGGTAAGCACGTTTTGTGAATATTTTCGCAACGTCAAATTCTTTGATTTCGGTGATGGTTAGGTTCAGATGGGTGAGGTTTGGTAGGATAAGAACTTTTTGTGGATATTTTGGCAATGTCGAATTCTCTGACTTCGGTGATGGTTAGGTTAGGTTGGGTTAGGTATTGTAAGGTAAGCACGTTTTGTGGATATTTTGGCAATGTCCAGTTCTTTGATTTCGGTGATGGTTAGGTTCAGATGGGTGAGGTTTGGTAGGATAAGAACTTTTTGTGGATATATTGGCAATGTCGAATTCTCTGACTTCGGTGATGGTTAGGTTAGGTTAGGTTAGGTGTTCCGACTTTTGTAATGACGTGTGGCAAACAGTCTTATTAACTGATTGTCGATTGGCATTATTGACGAGTTGGCATTAGTGTCGGCCCAAGCGGAAATACGCGACGGTCGACAGAGTTCGAGCAGACGGCGTACGGACAGCTTGTGTTCCGTACGCTCCGCTGGCCCACCACGTGCAAATTTTACATTTCAATAAACTACATCAAACCATTATCGAAGTCTTTTCCATGATGGTCACTTCGAACCGGACACCAGTAACCTAGGCCACAACACCAAACGGACAAACCAATAGGAAAAAACGTGGTCGAGAAAAAATGGATGTCAATTAAGAAATCGGTATCGTTCCTTTGTTACTATCCATACCTTTCCAATACTAATAACATGTTTGCTTCTATTTCAGCAATATATTGATTGATGTACAGAGGTACATGACCGCGTGATTGACGCAGAAAATATATAAATAAAAACATAACCTACAAAGACGCATGGGACACAGAGGTAATCCAAAATTATCGGAACGATCACATAAACATCGTAAAGGATATTCAAGTAAGTGAATGTATTCAATCTCAGGCAATCTGTTCAAAAGGCAATCATGTGGGTAGGTCAGTTTTTAAAAATATGTTTTAAAGTATAACAATTAATTAACGCGATTGTATAAAATAATATCGCGCTACGAAGGAATGTTTCATCGGTCGCATCGAATTTCGTATTAAAAGTGTAAAATCAGATGTAGTGTAAAATTAGCAAAGCACGTGGGGAATTATACTTGTAGCCCCAAAGTGGCTTAAACCAAGTACATACCGGTATATTCATATACCGGCAGATCTCTTTGTTTCTTAATGTGTGTAGAAACTTTCTCCCCCATCCCCCCTCCACAATAAATGTGGAATTATACTTGTAGCCCCAAAGTGGCTTAAACCAAGTACATACCGGTATATTCATATCGGTAGATCTTTGTTTCTTAATGTGTGTAGAAACACCCTCCCCCCCCCCCCTTCCACGATAAATGTGGAATTATACTTGTAGCCCCAAAGTGGCTTAAACCAAGTACATACCGGTATATTCATATCGGTAGATCTTTGTTTCTTAATGTGTGTAGAAACACCCTCCCCCCCCCCCCCTTCCACGATAAATGTGGAATTACACTTGTAGCCCCAAAGTGGATTAAATCAAGTACATACCGGCATATTCATACATCGGTAGATCTCTTTGTTTCATAATGTGTGATGAAACAGTGGTGATTTAAAATAAATCACAAGACTTGTAGCCCCAAAGTGGTTTAAATCAAGCACCCACCAATTTAGGGTTGTAATTTCTTCCAAAATATGTTGGATAGATTCTGGTGATAATAGTTAAAGTAGAATATTAAGATTCACGGTTAATCATTGAATATTATTACCTTATCTCTACGAATAGTTCAATTGACAGCTATAGTAGAGAACAACTGTATTTATGAGACGAAATAGTGCAACTTTCTGAAACAAATGTCAAGTGCTGAAAACGAGGAAATAGAAGCTTCGACTTCCAAGTCGCATAAAGGTCGAAATCCAACTAGGGACGTAGAACCTATTAGAGACAGGTCAAGCTCTAGAATACATCAGACTCGAAGTCAGACTCAATCGATAAAAACATTAGCGAAAGAAAATAAAGTAGAAGTTACAATGACGTCAATAGAATTAAGGTATTCGGGCGCGTTTAAAAGACTACAGGAGAAAATAGACAGAATCTCCGAAATAAATGAAGGACAGTATCAATTTATTGAAAAAGCATACGACTATCTCCAAAAACTCCATTATGAGTATTTAGACAACATCACAGATATAGAGCAGGCGGATCAAATAGACGAAGAGTTCTACATAATCACAATGACAATTCAAAATCTTAAAGCAGCATTAGAGAGACAATCCATTCAAGATTGTAAACTGAAGGTAGAGCAAGCAACAATTAAATTTGCTAGAGATAAGTTACCGACGTTAACCATTCCCACATTTCAGGGAGATCCATCTGAATGGCAATCGTTTCAACAAGCTTTTAAGAATATAATAGGAAACAAAACGGAATATTCGAATGTCACGAAATTGCAATATTTGCATCAATCCTTAATCGGTCCCGCTTTGGCAGCTGTATCAGGTTTAGATATTAGCTCAGACAATTACGAAATAGCTTGGAGTATTTTAGACAAGCAATATAATTTACCAAGACTTAATCTCAAAACTAGGATTAATTCACTTTGTGACTTAAAATTAATCACAAGAGAATCACATATCGAATTGAGAAATCTATTGAATCAGGTAACAGTGTGTATTAAAAACATTGAATCGTTGGGTTACGCGAGAGAAATTTTAGATCCATGGGTAACATGTTTAGTTCTAAGGAAATTACCTTTTAATATAGTAAGAGACTGGGAAATATCGCTGGTTAGCAGAGAAATGCCACCATATGAAAGTTTAGAGACATTCTTGCAGAATAGATGTAATGTATTACAATCTACTGCATCTGTAACTACGGTGAAGGAATTCCCTCATAGTCGTCAAAGAATCATGAGAACTCATGTCGCGAACAAAAACCCATCAAGTAAGGTAAACGCATGCGCATTCTGTCGAAATAATCATTTCATAGGCAAATGTGATAAATTCAAAGCAAAATCCAGTATGGAAAGAAATGAATTCGTTAAATCTAATAACATGTGTTTTAAATGTTTAAATTCATCGCATAAGATAACAAATTGCAAGTCTAACTATAATTGCTTAAGGTGCAAACAAAACCATCATACTTTGTTGCATCAGGACGATACATTTAGTTCCAATAATACGGGAAGGAAGTCAATTAATGCTCATTCTACTCATTTCTCTCAAAGGGAGATAATTTTACCGACGGTACAAGTAGACATTATAACGTCCAATGGAACGGTCGTTAAGGGTCGCACATTATTAGATTCCGGCTCACAAGTCAACTATGTTACCACATCTTTCGCTAAGAAGAATAACTTCAAATTAGAGAAAATCTCTCAAAAAATTGTAGGTATCGCTAATCAAGAAAGTAGCATTCGTCACATCACCAAGGTGACCATAAGGTCTTCAACCACTAATTACTCAACCAAAGTGTTGTGTTTGGTATTACCAGAAATTACTGGCGAAATTCCAACGGTGAAACTGGATCAACAGTTAATTTCAATACCAGCGGGAATCAAGTTATCAGATCCCCTTTGGAATAAACCGACGCCAATCGATTTATTGCTCGGCGCCGAGATTTGCGTTCATGCTATGAAAGCAGGAACCATCCAGTTAGGAAAAGGTATGCCTATCTTAAAGGATACCGAATTCGGATGGACAATAGTTGGTCCATATCCCGAAGTAAATAATGCTCCAGGGAAGAGCCACATAGGCTTAAGTCAATTAGACAGTCACATTCAAAACTTTTGGATGATCGACCAGGTTCCTATGGTAAAACATCAATCTCTTGAGGAGAAAAGATGTGAGGAACATTTCCAAGCACACACATCACGAGATAAAAACGGTAGATTTTGTGTAGCTTTACCATATAAAAATTCCCCGGTAGTATTAGGAAGTTCATTGCACATTGCGGAGAAAAGACACAAAACTTTGGAAAGACGTTTTTTAGCCAATAATAATTTAAAAATGGAATACAATAAAGTTTTAGAAGAGTACATAAATTTAGGACATATGTCAGAGTGTGAACCTCCGGAGGCACATGAGGTTCATTGTTATTTACCTCATCACGTCGTGGTTAAGGAGTCTAGCCTTACCACTAAATATCGTGTAGTTTTTGATGCGTCCGCAAAGACAACGTCTAATATCTCACTAAATAATATATTGATGGTGGGACCTAGTGTCCAATCAGATTTGTTAAGTTTACTACTCAACTTTCGACTCCATAAATACGTGATTACTGCGGATATTAAGCAGATGTACCGACAGATTCAAATAGCAGAGAAAAATAAAAATGTACAACGAATCATTTGGCGAACAGATCCCCAGAGTAAATTCAAGCATTACAAGCTTAATACAGTAACATTCGGAACTGCTTCAGCCCCATTTTTAGCTACTAGATGTCTAAATCAGTTAGCAGAGGAGAATAGAAACAAATATCCCATCGCTAGTAAAGTGATCGAACGTGATTTTTATGTTGATGATTTGCTCACGGGAACTAATACTATTGAAGCTGGTAAATTATTAAAGGTTCAACTGGAAACCATATTATTATCAGCCGGTATGCCCTTAAGCAAATGGACATCGAACAACTCCGATATAATCACGGATGTTAAGGCTGACGATTGTTCAGATTTTAACTTCTCTAACGAATCACACAAAACTTTAGGTTTATTTTGGAAACCGCGGGAAGACGTTTTTGTATTTAAGGTTCAAACCGAAGTCGAGACTGAAAATATAACAAAAAGAAACTTTTTATCAGTAATTAGTCAGATCTTCGACCCATTAGGACTATTATCTCCATTGTTAATTAATTATAAGATATTAATGCAATCTGTCTGGCAACAAACCATTGGTTGGGATGAATTCATTCCTCAGACAATCTTCAAAAAATGGAAAGATTGTCAATTATCCAATACAGTCATGAAACTTTATAAAATTCCTAGATTGATAATACTAAATAATGTCATTAATATACAGGCACACGGATTTTGTGACGCATCCGAGAAAGCTTATGGTGCTTGTATTTATGTAAAATGTACTGATCAATTGGGAAATTCCAAATGTCATCTTGTGTGTTCTCGTTCGAGAGTCGCTCCGCTCAGTTTTGTAACTATTCCGCGTTTAGAGCTGTGCTCCGCTATGTTATTATCAAAGTTAATGAAGTCAACAATAGACCAATTAACAATTCATATTAATGAAAAATATTATTGGACGGATTCAACCGTCGCATTGCATTGGATTAGAGGAGAGTCATGTAAATGGACCACCTTCGTTGCCAATCGAGTGGCCGAAATCCAATCAATATCTCAACCCATTGAGTGGTACCATGTCTCCTCTACAGACAATCCAGCAGATTTAATTTCTCGAGGGACTCAACCATCAGAATTAAATCATAATTCGTTATGGTGGGACGGCCCTAGTTGGTTGAAATTAGACGAATCACGATGGCCTCGAAGACCTCCTGAGATCACAATAGATCTTCCAGAGAGAAGGGTAGTCACTAACGCTACCCTTGTGAGGGAAAATAATTGGATAGATAAACATTCTCATCTTCCAAGACTCCTTCGAGTTTTATCATATGTTCGTCGGCCACTAAGGAATAAACAATTAAACGTTAAAGAAAATAACGAACCGTCCGCTTTAGAATTAAAAGATGCTTTAAATAATTTGATAAGGTTATCGCAAATGGAATCATTTCCATTGGAATATCGTTTGCTGAGCAAGGGACATCCAATTCCCAGTAGCAGTAAATTAGCTAAATTGTCCCCTCTATTCCACGAGAATTTAATTTGTGTTGGAAGTAGACTTCCTCTGGGAACAACTCTATCAACGTCACCCATTATCTTGTCAAATAAGCATAAACTTACACACATGATTGTCCGAGATGCGCACTTGAAATATATTCACTTGGGTACTCAAGCCTTACTGTCGTTATTGCGGCAGACCTATTGGCCATTGGCCGGACATAATACTGTCAAAGGAGTGGTGCGTTCATGTGTCATTTGTTTCAGAAATAAACCACTGTCACACAATAGATTAATGGGATTACTCCCGCTTGAACGTACCACTGCGAATTTTCCTTTCAGTCATGTGGGGATAGATTTCGCAGGACCTTTTCCTGTGAAGAGTGGTTGCAATAAGAATTCTAAGATAATTAAGGGTTACGTTTGTGTCTTTGTGTGTTTTTCCAGTAAGGCAGTTCACTTGGAACTTGTCGGAGACTTAACGAGTTCAAATTTCTTAAATTGTTTAAGAAGATTCGTAGCCAGACGTGGCAGGCCCAATACGATATATTCCGACAATGCTACTAATTTTGTCGGTGCAAGTCGTGAACTCGTTAATTTAGTAAAATTAATTTACGAACGTCCTCATGAGGAGAAGCTACTACGGTATGTAGCCTCCGAAGGGATTCGTTGGAAGTTTAACCCGCCAAGGGCGCCTCACATGGGAGGGCTGTGGGAAGCAGCGGTTAAATCCATGAAGATTCATTTAAACAAGGTGTTAAAGGCCACCACCTTAAATTTCGAATCATTTTGTACGGTATTGACTCAAATAGAAGCTTGCATGAATTCCCGTCCTCTTAGTCCCTTGTCTTCGGATCCACTAGACCTTTTACCCCTCACACCTGGACATTTCTTAATTGGCAGATCCTTACTCGCTCTTCCAATGGAGGTTAAATATAACACTAATGTCCATGCCAATCTGCTTCAGATACAATTGACCACAGCAGCATTTTGGAAACGTTGGTCGGCGGAATATTTACATTCTTTGCAGTTACGACACAAATGGAAGAAGGACTCGAGCAACAATCTGAGTGTGGGTCAAATGGTCCTGTTAAAGGAGGAACACATGCTGCCAACCCGATGGGTCTTGGGTCGAGTCACTAAATTGTATCCCGGACCAGATGGCAGAGTTCGAGTCGTCGACGTCTTTACTGCCAGCGGAGAGTTTCGTCGGTCCAGTCATCTAGTGGCGCCATTGCCGACTCTACCACAAGGACCACTTGACAGGAAGGAAGATCAGCAAGAGGGAGGAGAAACAGCAGCTTCAATTCCGTCAACTTCGGTAGCTTAGTTTAACCCGAAGACACTACCCCCAACTCATATTACTTATTAGATGTAATCATGAGTTTAAATCAGTCAATGTTAATAGTAGTACTCCGTAATTCACTTTAATTGTGTTGTGTGTATAATTTAAGCTATTTTCATTTTAACATTCGGCAGTATATATCTCCGAATTTAATCTAATCATTTTGTCTTTATAATATAAGACTTGTCTCATGTCATCACTCGGAAGGATTATATCCGAGTTTAAAATAAACTGTTCAAATTTGACAGTTAAAATTAGATTCATGATTTGTTAATGTTAGTCTCCAAGCCACACTTAATGGAGCATCTTAAATTATTTCATGTCTACTTAATTATAACCTGCCGGGAGTCATCCGCAGGTCTTATGTTTCTTGTTATGAAAACATAAGTTAACTCTTACTGTTTATAGTATTTATGTGAATCATAGAATAAGTAAATATTATAATACTGAACATTTCGATGTAACGTAGAGACATCTATAATCATAGTTCGCCTTCATTTCCTGCTTGTAGGAATGAATGAATGACTTTCCAATTTACTTTTAATTTAGCAATGTTTGTGCTACTTGTTGATGAAATCAAGTTAACTTAGGAGCATTACACTCACTAATCAAGTTTAGTTGATCGGTAATAGCTGATCTGTCTTGACAACTGTAACAGTGTCAACATTGTATTGTCTAAGTTAACATCAAGATGAGGAATGCTTAAGTTTTAAACCATATACAGTCCACTCTCTCTTCTTTAAAGTAAACTTATCTTGTAATGCTTATTCACAGCTTCAAAGGAGATTTCAAAAATTTTAATGTAAAGAGAAACAACATTCACCAGAGGTATACCTATAAGTTGAAATATTACTGAACCAATAAATTGATTTTATCCTCACACTGGATGAGGCAAAGGTTTCATTATTCACCCTCTATTTAATTATTTTAAGAGCTATGATTTATTGTAAACGACTCGTCAGTAATGCTGTAACTCTGTAGAATAACTGTATTGTTCAACAGTTTTCCTATGTGGGACTATGTTCCGACTTTTGTAATGACGTGTGGCAAACAGTCTTATTAACTGATTGTCGATTGGCATTATTGACGAGTTGGCATTAGTGTCGGCCCAAGCGGAAATACGCGACGGTCGACAGAGTTCGAGCAGACGGCGTACGGACAACTTGTGTTCCGTACGCTCCGCTGAACCACCACGTGCAAATTTTACATTTCAATAAACTACATCAAACCATTATCGAAGTCTTTTCCATTAGGTATTGTGAGGGAAGCACATTTTGTGGATATTTTCGCAACGTCAAATTCTTTGATTTCGGTGATGGTTGGATTCAGATGGGTGAGGTTTGGTAGGATAAGACCTTTTTTTGGATATTTTGGCAATGTCGAATTTTCTGACTTCATTGATGGTTACGTTAGGTTGGGTTAGGTATTGTGAGGTAAGCACGTTTTGTGGATATTTTATTAATGTCCGATTCTTTGATTTCGGTGACGGTTAGGTTCAGATGGGTGAGGTTTGGACGGATAAGAACTTTTTGTGGAAATTTTGGCAATGTCGAATTTTCTGACTTCAGTGATGGTTACGTTAGGTTGGGTTAGGTATTGTGAGGGAAACACGTTTTGTGGATATTTTCGCAACGTCAAATTCTTTGATTTCGGTGATGGTTAGGTTCAGATGGGTGAGGTTTGGTAGGATAAGCACTTTTTGTAGATATTTTGGCAATGTCGAATTCTCTGACTTCGGTGATGGTTAGGTTAGGTTGGGTTAGGTATTGTGAGGTAAGCTCGTTTTGTGGATATTTTTTCAATGTCCAATTCTTTGATTTCGGTGATGGTTAGGTTTAGATGGGTGAGGTTTGGTAGGATAAGCACTTTTTGTGGATATTTTGGCAATGTCGAATTCTCTGACTTCGGTGATGGTTAGGTTAGGTTGGGTTAGGTATTGTGAGGTAAGCTCGTTTTGTGGATATTTTTTTATTGTCCAATTCTTTAAATTCGGTGATGGTTAGGTTCAGATGGGTGAGGTTTGGTAGGATAAGCACTTTTTGTGGATATTTTGGCAATGTCGAATTCTCTGACTTCGGTGATGGTTAGGTTAGGTTGGGTTAGGTATTGTAAGGTAAGCACGTTTTGTGGATATTTTGGCAATGTCCAGTTCTTTGATTTCGGTGATGGTTAGGTTCAGATGGGTGAGGTTTGGTAGGATAAGAACTTTTTGTGGATATATTGGCAATGTCGAATTCTCTGACTTCGGTGATGGTTAGGTTAGTTTGGGTTAGATATTGAGAGGTAAGCACGTTTTGTGGATATTTTCGCAATTTCCAATTCTTTGATTTCGGTGTTGGTTAGGTTCAGATGGGTGAGGTTTGGTAGGATAAGCACTTTTTGTGGATATTTAAGCAATGTCGAATTTTCTGTTTTCGGTGATGGTTAGGTTAGGTTAGGTTAGGTATTGTGAGGGAAGCACATTTTGTGGATATTTTCGCAACGTCAAATTCTTTGATTTCGGTGATGGTTGGATTCAGATGGGTGAGGTTTGGTAGGATAAGACCTTTTTTTGGATATTTTGGCAATGTCGAATTTTCTGACTTCATTGATGGTTACGTTAGGTTGGGTTAGGTATTGTGAGGAAAGCACGTTTTGTGGATATTTTCGCAACGTCAAATTCTTTGATTTCGGTGATGGTTAGGTTCAGATGGGTGAAGTTTGGTAGGATAAGCACTTTTTGTGGATATTTTGGCAATGTCGAATTCTCTGACTTCGGTGATGGTTAGGTTAGGTTGGGTTAGGTATTGTAAGGTAAGCACGTTTTGTGGATATTTTGGCAATGTCCAGTTCTTTGATTTCAGTGATGGTTAGGTTCAGATGGGTGAGGTTTGGTAGGATAAGCACTTTTTGTGGATATTTTGGCAATGTCGAATTTTCTGACTTTGGTGATGGTTAGGTTAGGTTAGGTTAGGTATTGTGAGGGAAGCACGTTTTGTGGATATTTTTGCAATGTCAAATTCTTTGATTTCGGTGATGGTTAGGTTCAGATGAGTGTGGATTGGTAGGATAAGAACTTTTTGTGGATATTTTGGCAATGTCGAATTCTCTGACTTCGGTGATGATAAGGATAGGTTGGGTTAGGTATTGTGAGGTAAGCACGTTTTGTGAATATTTTCGCAACGTCAAATTCTTTGATTTCGGTGATGGTTAGGATCAGATGGGTGAGGTTTGGTAGGATAAGAACTTTTTGTGGATATTTTGGCAATGTCGAATTCTCTGACTTCGGTGATGGTTAGGTTAGGTTGGGTTAGGTATTGTAAGGTAAGCACGTTTTGTGGATATTTTGGCAATGTCCAGTTCTTTGATTTCGGTGATGGTAAGGTTCAGATGGGTGAGGTTTGGTAGGATAAGACCTTTTTTTGGATATTTTGGCAATGTCGAATTTTCTGACTTCATTGATGGTTACGTTAGGTTGGGTTAGGTATTGTGAGGAAAGCACGTTTTGTGGATATTTTCGCAACGTCAAATTCTTTGATTTCGGTGATGAGTAGGTTCAGATGGGTGAAGTTTGGTAGGATAAGCACTTTTTGTGGATATTTTGGCAATGTCGAATTCTCTGACTTCGGTGATGGTTAGGTTAGGTTGGGTTAGGTATTGTGAAGTAAGCACGTTTTGTGGATATTTTATCGATGTCCAATTCTTTGATTTCAGTGATGGTTAGGTTCAGATGGGTGAGGTTTGGTAGGATAAGCACTTTTTGTGGATATTTTGGCAATGTCGAATTTTCTGACTTTGGTGATGGTTAGGTTAGGTTAGGTTAGGTATTGTGAGGGAAGCACGTTTTGTGGATATTTTTGCAATGTCAAATTCTTTGATTTCGGTGATGGTTAGGTTCAGATGAGTGTGGATTGGTAGGATAAGAACTTTTTGTGGATATTTTGGCAATGTCGATATCTCTGACTTCGGCGATGGTAAGGTTAGGTTAGGTTAGGTATTGTGAGGTAAGCACGTTTTGTGGATATTTTATCAATGTCCAATTCTTTGATTTCGGTGATGGTTAGGTTCAGATGGGTGAGGTTTGGTAGGATAAGAACTTTTTGTGGATATTTTGGCAATGTCGAATTCTCTGACTTCGGTGATGATAAGGATAGGTTGGGTTAGGTATTGTGAGGTAAGCACGTTTTGTGAATATTTTCGCAACGTCAAATTCTTTGATTTCGGTGATGGTTAGGTTCAGATGGGTGAGGTTTGGTAGGATAAGAACTTTTTGTGGATATTTTGGCAATGTCGAATTCTCTGACTTCGGTGATGGTTAGGTTAGGTTGGGTTAGGTATTGTGAGGTAAGCACGTTTTGCGGATATTTTATTAATGTCCAATTCTTTGATTTTGGTGATGGTTAGGTTCAGATGGGTGAGGTTTGGTAGGATAAGCACTTTTTGTGGATATTTTGGCAATGTCGAATTCTCTGACTTCGGTGATGGTTAGGTTAGGTTGGGTTAGGTATTGTAAGGTAAGCACGTTTTGTGGATATTTTGGCAATGTCCAGTTCTTTGATTTCGGTGATGGTTAGGTTCAGATGGGTGAGGTTTGGTAGGATAAGAACTTTTTGTGGATATATTGGCAATGTCGAATTCTCTGACTTCGGTGATGGTTAGGTTAGTTTGGGTTAGATATTGAGGGGTAAGCACGTTTTGTGGATATTTTCGCAATTTCCAATTCTTTGATTTCGGTGATGGTTAGGTTCAGATGGGTGAGGTTTGGTAGGATAAGCACTTTTTGTGGATATTTAAGCAATGTCGAATTTTCTGTTTTCGGTGATGGTTAGGTTAGGTTGGGTTAGGTATTTTGAGGGAAGCACGTTTTGTGGATATTTTCGCAACGTCAAATTCTTTGATTTCGGTGATGGTTGGATTCAGATGGGTGAGGTTTGGTAGGATAAGAACTTTTTTTGGATATTTTGGCAATGTCGAATTCTCTGACTTCGGTGATGGTAAGGTTAGGTAAGGTTAGGTATTGTGAGGTAAGCACGTTTTGTGGATATTTTATCAATGTCCGATTCTTTGATTTCGGTGACGGTTAGGTTCAGATGGGTGAGGTTTGGTAGGATAAGCACTTTTTGTAGATATTTTGGCAATGTCGAATTCTCTGACTTCGGTGATGGTTAGGTTAGGTTGGGTTAGGTATTGTGAGGTAAGCTCGTTTTTTGGATATTTTTTCAATGTCCAATTCTTTGATTTCGGTGATGGTTAGGTTCAGATGGGTAAAGTTTGGTAGGATAAGAACTTTTTGTTGATATTTTGGCAATATCGAATTTTCTGACTTCGGTGATGGTTAGGGTAGGTTGGGTTAGGTATTGTGAGGGAAGCACGTTTTGTGAATATTTTCGCAACGTCAAATTCTTTGATTTCGGTGATGGTTAGGTTTAGATGGGTGAGGTTTGGTAGGATAAGCACTTTTTGTGGATATTTTGGCAATGTCGAATTCTCTGACTTCGGTGATGGTTAGGTTAGGTTGGGTTAGGTATTGTGAGGAAAGCTCGTTTTGTGGATATTTTTTCAATGTCCAATTCTTTGATTTCGGTGATGGTTAGGTTCAGATGGGTAAGGTTTGGTAGGATAAGAACTTTTTGTTGATATTTTGGCAATATCGAATTTTCTGACTTCGGTGATGGTTAGGGTAGGTTGGGTTAGGTATTGTGAGGGAAGCACGTTTTGTGAATATTTTCGCAACGTCAAATTCTTTGATTTCGGTGATGGTTAGGTTTAGATGGGTGAGGTTTGGTAGGATAAGCACTTTTTGTGGATATTTTGGCAATGTCGAATTCTCTGACTTCGGTGATGGTTAGGTTAGGTTGGGTTAGGTATTGTGAGGTAAGCTCGTTTTGTGGATATTTTTTTATTGTCCAATTCTTTGATTTCGGTGATGGTTAGGTTCAGATGGGTGAGGTTTGGTAGGATAAGCACTTTTTGTGGATATTTTAGCAATGTCGAATTTTCTGATTTCGGTGATGGTTAGGTTAGGTTGGGTTAGGTATTGTGAGGGAAGCACGTTTTGTGGATATTTTCGCAACGTCAAATTCTTTGATTTCGGTGATGGTTAGGTTCAGATGGGTGGGGTTTGGTAGGATAAGCACTTTTTGTGGATATTTCGGCAATGTCGAATTCTCTGACTTCGGTGATGGTTAGGTTAGGTTGGGTTAGGTATTGTAAGGTAAGCTCGTTTTGTGGATATTTTCGCAATTTCCAATTCTTTGATTTCGGTGTTGGTTAGGTTCAGATGGGTGAGGTTTGGTAGGATAAGCACTTTTTGTGGATATTTAAGCAATGTCGAATTTTTTGTTTTCGGTGATGGTTAGGTTAGGTTGGGTTAGGTATTGTGAGGGAAGCACATTTTGTGGATATTTTCGCAACGTCAAATTCTTTGATTTCGGTGATGGTTGGATTCAGATGGGTGAGGTTTGGTAGGATAAGAACTTTTTTTGGATATTTTGGCAATGTCGAATTTTCTGACTTCATTGATGGTTACGTTAGGTTGGGTTAGGTATTGTGAGGAAAGCACGTTTTGTGGATATTTTCGCAACGTCAAATTCTTTGATTTCGGTGATGGTTAGGTTCAGATGGGTGAAGTTTGGTAGGATAAGCACTTTTTGTGGATATTTTGGCAATGTCGAATTCTCTGACGTCGGTGATGGTTAGGTTAGGTTGGGTTAGGTATTGTGAAGTAAGCACGTTTTGTGGATATTTTATCAATGTCCAATTCTTTGATTTCGGTGACGGTTAGGTTAAGATGGGTGAGGTTTGGTAGGATAAGAACTTTTTGTGGAAATTTTGGCAATGTCGAATTTTCTGACTTCAGTGATGGTTACGTTAGGTTGGGTTAGGTATTGTGAGGGAAGCACGTTTTGTGGATATTTAAGCAATGTCGAATTTTCTGTTATCGGTGATGGTTAGGTTAGGTTGGGTTAGGTATTGTGAGGGAAGCACGTTTTGTGGATATTTTCGCAACGTCAAATTCTTTGATTTCGGTGATGGTTGGGTTCAGATGGGTGAGGTTTGGTAGGATAAGAACTTTTTGTGGATATTTTGGCAATGTCGAAATCTCTGACTTCGGTGATGGTAAGGTTAGGTTAGGTTAGGTATTGTGAGGTAAGCACGTTTTGTGGATATTTTATCAATGTCCAATTCTTTGATTTCGGTGACGGTTAGGTTCAGATGGGTGAGGTTTGGTAGGATAAGAACTTTTTGTGGATATTTTGGCAATGTCGAATTTTCTGACTTCGGTGATGGTTAGGTAAGGTTGGGTTAGGTATTGTGAGGTAAGCACGTTTTGTGGATATTTTATCAATGTCCAATTCTTTGATTTCGGTGATGGTTAGGTTCAGATGGGTGTGGTTTGGTAGGATAAGATTTTTTTGTGGATATTTTGGCAATGTCGAATTCTCTGACTTCGGTGATGGTTAGGTTAGGTTAGGTTAGGTATTGTGAAGTAAGCACGTTTTGTGGATATTTGATCAATGTCCAATTCTTTGATTTCGGAGATGGTTAGGTTCAGATGGGTGAGGTTTGGTAGGATAAGCACTTTTTGTGGATATTTTAGCAATGTCGAATTTTCTGATTTCGGTGATGGTTAGGTTAGGTTGGGTTAGGTATTGTGAGGGAAGCACGTTTTGTGGATATTTTCGCAACGTCAAATTCTTTGATTTCGGTGATGGTTAGGTTCAGATGGGTGAGGTTTGGTAGGATAAGAACTTTTTGTGGATATTTTGGCAATGTCGAATTCTCTGACTTCGGTGATGGTAAGGTTAGGTTGGGTTAGGTATTGTGAGGTAAGCACGTTTTGCGGATATTTTATTAATGTCCAATTCTTTGATTTTGGTGATGGTTAGGTTCAGATGGGTGAGGTTTGGTAGGATAAGCACTTTTTGTGGATATTTTGGCAATGTCGAATTCTCTGACTTCGGTGATGGTTAGGTTAGGTTGGGTTAGGTATTGTAAGGTAAGCACGTTTTGTGGATATTTTGGCAATGTCCAGTTCTTTGATTTCGGTGATGGTTAGGTTCAGATGGGTGAGGTTTGGTAGGATAAGAACTTTTTGTGGATATATTGGCAATGTCGAATTCTCTGACTTCGGTGATGGTTAGGTTAGTTTGGGTTAGATATTGAGAGGTAAGCACGTTTTGTGGATATTTTCGCAATTTCCAATTCTTTGATTTCGGTGATGGTTAGGTTCAGATGGGTGAGGTTTGGTAGGATAAGCACTTTTTGTGGATATTTAAGCAATGTCGAATTTTCTGTTTTCGGTGATGGTTAGGTTAGGTTGGGTAAGGTATTGTGAGGGAAGCACGTTTTGTGGATATTTTCGCAACGTCAAATTCTTTGATTTCGGTGATGGTTGGGTTCAGATGGGTGAGGTTTGGTAGGATAAGAACTTTTTGTGGATATTTTGGCAATGTCGAATTCTCTGACTTCGGTGATGGTTAGGTTAGGTTAGGTTAGGTATTGTGAGGTAAGCACGTTTTGTGGATATTTTATCAATGTCCAATTCTTTGATTTCGGTGACGGTTAGGTTCAGATGGGTGAGGTTTGGTAGGATAAGAACTTTTTGTGGATATTTTGGCAATGTCGAATTCTCTGACTTCGGTGATGGTTAGGTTAGGTTGGGTTAGGTATTGTAAGGTAAGCACGTTTTGTGGATATTTTGGCAATGTCCAGTTCTTTGATTTCGGTGATGGTTAGGTTCAGATGGGTGAGGTTTGGTAGGATAAGAACTTTTTGTGGATATATTGGCAATGTCGAATTCTCTGACTTCGGTGATGGTTAGGTTAGTTTGGGTTAGATATTGAGAGGTAAGCACGTTTTGTGGATATTTTCGCAATTTCCAATTCTTTGATTTCGGTGATGGTTAGGTTCAGATGGGTGAGGTTTGGTAGGATAAGCACTTTTTGTGGATATTTAAGCAATGTCGAATTTTCTGTTTTCGGTGATGGTTAGGTTAGGTTGGGTTAGGTATTGTGAGGGAAGCACGTTTTGTGGATATTTTCGCAACGTCAAATTCTTTGATTTCGGTGATGGTTGGATTCAGATGGGTGAGGTTTGGTAGGATAAGAACTTTTTTTGGATATTTTGGCAATGTCGAATTCTCTGACTTTGGTGATGGTTAGGTTAGGTAAGGTTAGGTATTGTGAGGTAAGCACGTTTTGTGGATATTTTATCAATGTCCAATTCTTTGATTTCGGTGACGGTTAGGTTCAGATGGGTGAGGTTTGGACGGAGAAGAACTTTTTGTGGAAATTTTGGCAATGTCGAATTTTCTGACTTCAGTGATGGTTACGTTAGGTTGGGTTAGGTATTGTGAGGGAAGCACGTTTTGTGGATATTTTCGCAACGTCAAATTTTTTGATTTCGGTGATGGTTAGGTTCAGATGGGTGAGGTTTGGTAGGATAAGCACTTTTTGTGGATATTTTGGCAATGTCGAATTCTCTGACTTCGGTGATGGTTAGGTTAGGTTGGGTTAGGTATTGTGAAGTAAGCACGTTTTGTGGATATTTTATCAATGTCCAATTCTTTGATTTCAGTGATGGTTAGGTTCAGCTGGGTGAGGTTTGGTAGGATAAGCACTCTTTGTGGATATTTTGGCAATGTCGAATTTTCTGACTTTGGTGATGGTTAGGTTAGGTTAGGTTAGGTATTGTGAGGGAAGCACGTTTTGTGGATATTTTTGCAATGTCAAATTCTTTGATTTCGGTGATGGTTAGGTTCAGATGAGTGTGGATTGGTAGGATAAGAACTTTTTGTGGATATTTTGGCAATGTCGAATTCTCTGACTTCGGCGATGGTTAGGTTAGGTTGGGTTAGGTATTGTGAGGTAAGCACGTTTTGTGGATATTTTATTAATGTCCAATTCTTTGATTTCGGTGATGGTTAGGTTCAGATGGGTGAGGTTTGGTAGGATAAGAACTTTTTGTGGATATTTTGGCAATGTCGAATTCTCTGACTTCGGTGATGGTTAGGATAGGTTGGGTTAGGTATTGTGAGGTAAGCACGTTTTGTGGATATTTTGGCAATGTCAAATTCTTTGATTTCGGTGATAGTTAAGTTCAGATGAGTGTGGATTGGTAGGATAAGAACTTTTTGTGGATATTTTGGCAATGTCGAATTCTCTGACTTCGGTGATGGTAAGGTTAGGTTGGGTTAGGTATTGTGAGGAAAGCACGTTTATTGGATATTTTATCAATGTCCAATTCTTTGATTTCGGTGATGGTTAGGTTCAGATGGGTGAGGTTTGGTAGGATAAGCACTTTTTGTGGATATTTTGGCAATGTCGAATTCTCTGACTTCGGTGATGGTTAGGTTAGGTTGGGTTAGGTATTGTGAAGTAAGCACGTTTTGTGGATATTTTATCAATGTCCAATTCTTTGATTTCAGTGATGGTTAGGTTCAGATGGGTGAGGTTTGGTAGGATAAGCACTTTTTGTGGATATTTTGGCAATGTCGAATTTTCTGACTTTGGTGATGGTTAGGTTATGTTAGGTTAGGTATTGTGAGGGAAGCACGTTTTGTGGATATTTTTGCAATGTCAAATTCTTTGATTTCGGTGATGGTTAGGTTCAGATGAGTGTGGATTGGTAGGATAAGAACTTTTTGTGGATATTTTGGCAATGTCGAATTCTCTGACTTCGGCGATGGTTAGGTTAGGTTGGGTTAGGTATTGTGGGGTAAGCACGTTTTGTGGATATTTTATCAATGTCCAATTCTTTGATTTCGGTGACGGTTAGGTTCAGATGGGTGAGGTTTGGTAGGATAAGAACTTTTTGTGGATATTTTGGCAATGTCGAATTCTCTGACTTCGGTGATGGTTAGGTTAGGTTGGGTTAGGTATTGTGAGGTAAGCACGTTTTGCGGATATTTTATTAATGTCCAATTCTTTGATTTTGGTGATGGTTAGGTTCAGATGGGTGAGGTTTGGTAGGATAAGCACTTTTTGTGGATATTTTGGCAATGTCGAATTCTCTGACTTCGGTGATGGTTAGGTTAGGTTGGGTTAGGTATTGTAAGGTAAGCACGTTTTGTGGATATTTTGGCAATGTCCAGTTCTTTGATTTCGGTGATGGTTAGGTTCAGATGGGTGAGGTTTGGTAGGATAAGAACTTTTTGTGGATATATTGGCAATGTCGAATTCTCTGACTTCGGTGATGGTTAGGTTAGTTTGGGTTAGATATTGAGAGGTAAGCACGTTTTGTGGATATTTTCGCAATTTCCAATTCTTTGATTTCGGTGATGGTTAGGTTCAGATGGGTGAGGTTTGGTAGGATAAGCACTTTTTGTGGATATTTAAGCAATGTCGAATTTTCTGTTTTCGGTGATGGTTAGGTTAGGTTGGGTTAGGTATTTTGAGGGAAGCACGTTTTGTGGATATTTTCGCAACGTCAAATTCTTTGATTTCGGTGATGGTTGGATTCAGATGGGTGAGGTTTGGTAGGATAAGAACTTTTTTTGGATATTTTGGCAATGTCGAATTCTCTGACTTTGGTGATGGTTAGGTTAGGTTAGGTTAGGTATTGTGAGGTAAGCACGTTTTGTGGATATTTTATCAATGTCCAATTCTTTGATTTCGGTGACGGTTAGGTTCAGATGGGTGAGGTTTGGACGGAGAAGAACTTTTTGTGGAAATTTTGGCAATGTCGAATTTTCTGACTTCAGTGATGGTTACGTTAGGTTGCGTTAGGTATTGTGAGGGAAGCACGTTTTGTGGATATTTTCGCAACGTCAAATTCTTTGATTTCGGTGATGGTTAGGTTCAGATGGGTGAGGTTTGGTAGGATAAGCACTTTTTGTGGATATTTTGGCAATGTCGAATTCTCTGACTTCGGTGATGGTTAGGTTAGGTTGGGTTAGGTATTGTGAAGTAAGCACGTTTTGTGGATATTTTATCAATGTCCAATTCTTTGATTTCAGTGATGGTTAGGTTCAGATGGGTGAGGTTTGGTAGGATAAGCACTTTTTGTGGATATTTTGGCAATGTCGAATTTTCTGACATTGGTGATGGTTAGGTTAGGTTAGGTTAGGTATTGTGAGGTAAGCACGTTTTGTGGATATTTTGGCAATGTCAAATTCTTTGATTTCGGTGATGGTTAAGTTCAGATGAGTGTGGATTGGTAGGATAAGAACTTTTTGTGGATATTTTGGCAATGTCGAATTCTCTGACTTCGGTGATGGTAAGGTTAGGTTGGGTTAGGTATTGTGAGGAAAGCACGTTTATTGGATATTTTATCAATGTCCAATTCTTTGATTTCGGTGATGGTTAGGTTCAGATGGGTGAGGTTTGGTAGAATAAGCACTTTTTGTGGATATTTTGGCAATGTCGAATTTTCTGACTTCGGTGATGGTTAGGTTAGGTTGGGTTAGGTATTGTGAGGTAAGCACGTTTTGTGGATATTTAATCAATGTCCAATTCTTTGATTTTGGTGATAGTTAGGTTCAGATGGGTGAGGTTTGGTAGGATAAGAACTTTTTGTGGAAATTTTGGCAATGTCGAATTTTCTGACTTCAGTGATGGTAACGTTAGGTTGGGTTAGGTATTGTGAGGGAAGCACGTTTTGTGGATATTTAAGCAATGTCGAATTTTCTGTTTTCGGTGATGGTTAGGTTAGGTTGGGTTAGGTATTGTGAGGGAAGCACGTTTTGTGGATATTTTCGCAACGTCAAATTCTTTGATTTCGGTGATGGTTGGGTTCAGATGGGTGAGGTTTGGTAGGATAAGAACTTTTTGTGGATATTTTGGCAATGTCGAATTCTCTGACTTCGGTGATGGTTAGGTTAGGTTAGGTTAGGTATTGTGAGGTAAGCACGTTTTGTGGATATTTTATCAATGTCCAATTCTTTGATTTCGGTGACGGTTAGGTTCAGATGGGTGAGGTTTGGTAGGATAAGAACTTTTTGTGGATATTTTGGCAATGTCGAATTCTCTGACTTCGGTGATGGTTAGGTTAGGTTGGGTTAGGTATTGTGAGGTAAGCACGTTTTGTGGATATTTTCTTAATGTCAAATTCTTTGATTTCGGTGATAGTTCGGTTCAGATGGGTGAGGTTTGGTAGGATAAGAACTTTTTGTGGATATTTTGGCAATGTCGAATTCTCCGACTTCGGTGATGGTTAGGTAAGGTTAAGTTAGGTATTGTGAGGTAAGCACGTTTTGTGGATATTTTATCAATGTCCAATTCTTTGATTTCGGTGATGGTTAGGTTCAGATGGGTGAGGTTTGGTAGGATAAGAACTTTTTGTGGATATTTTGGCAATGTCGAACTCTCTGACTTCGGTGATGGTTAGGTTAGGTTGGGTTAGGTATTGTGAGGTAAGCACGTTTTGCGGATATTTTATTAATGTCCAATTCTTTGATTTTGGTGATGGTTACGTTCAGATGGGTGAGGTTTGGTAGGATAAGCACTTTTTGTGGATATTTTGGCAATGTCGAATTCTCTGACTTCGGTGATGGTTAGGTTAGGTTGGGTTAGGTATTGTGAAGTAAGCACGTTTTGTGGATATTTAATCAATGTCCAATTCTTTGATTACTGTGATGGTTAGGTTCAGATGGGTGAGGTTTGGTAGGATAAGCACTTTTTGTGGATATTTTGGCAATGTCGAATTTTCTGACTTTGGTGATGGTTAGGTTAGGTTAGGTTAAATATTGTGAGGGAAGCACGTTTTGTGGATATTTATGCAATGTCGAATTCTTTGATTTCGGTGATGGTTAGGTTCAGATGAGTGTGGATTGGTAGGGAAGGAACTTTTTGTGGATATTTTGGCAATGTCGAATTCTCTGATTTCGGTGATGGTAAGGTTAGGTTGGGTTAGGTATTGTGAGGTGAGCACGTTTTGTGGATATTTTATCAATGTCCAATTCTTTGATTTCGGTGATGGTTAGGTTCAGATGGGTGAGGTTTGGTAGGATAAGAACTTTTTGTGGATATTTTGGCAATGTCGAATTCTCTGACTTCGGTGATGGTAAGGATAGGTTGGGTTAGGTATTGTGAGGTAAGCACGTTTTGTGGATATTTTGGCAATGTCAAATTCTTTGATTTCGGTGACGGTTAGGTTAAGATGGGTGAGGTTTGGTAGGATAAGAACTTTTTGTGGAAATTTTGGCAATGTCGAATTTTCTGACTTCAGTGATGGTTACGTTAGGTTGGGTTAGGTATTGTGAGGGAAGCACGTTTTGTGCATATTTTATCAATGTCCAATTCTTTGATTTCGGTGATGGTTAGGTTCACATGGGTGAGGTTTGGTAGGATAAGCACTTTTTGTGGATATTTTGGCAATGTCGAATTTTCTGACTTCGGTGATGGTAAGGTTAGGTTCGGTTAGGTATTTTGAGGTAAGCACGTTTTGTGGATATTTAATCAATGTCTAATTCTTTGATTTTGGTGATAGTTAGGTTCAGATGGGTGAGGTTTGGTAGGATAAGAACTTTTTGTGGAAATTTTGGCAATGTCAAATTTTCTGACTTCAGTGATGGTTACGTTAGGTTGGGTTAGGTATTGTGAGGGAAGCACGTTTTGTGGATATTTTCGCAACGTCAAATTCTTTGATTTCGGTGATGGTTAGGTTCAGATGGGTGAGGTTTGGTAGGATAAGAACTTTTTGTGGATATTTTGGCAATGTCGAATTCTCTGACTTCGGTGATGGTTAGGTTAGGTTAGGTTAGGTATTGTGAGGTAAGCACGTTTTGTGGATATTTTATCAATGTCCAATTCTTTGATTTCGGTGACGGTTAGGTTCAGATGTGTGAGGTTTTATAGGATAAGAACTTTTTGTGGAAATTTTGGCAATGTCGAATTTCCTGACTTCAGTGATGGTTACGTTAGGTTGGGTTAGGTATTGTGAGGGAAGCACGTTTTGTGCATATTTTATCAATGTCCAATTCTTTGATTTCGGTGATGGTTAGGTTCACATGGGTGAGGTTTGGTAGGATAAGCACTTTTTGTGGATATTTTGGCAATGTCGAATTTTCTGACTTCGGTGATGGTAAGGTTAGGTTCGGTTAGGTATTTTGAGGTAAGCACGTTTTGTGGATATTTAATCAATGTCTAATTCTTTGATTTTGGTGATAGTTAGGTTCAGATGGGTGAGGTTTGGTAGGATAAGAACTTTTTGTGGAAATTTTGGCAATGTCAAATTTTCTGACTTCAGTGATGGTTACGTTAGGTTGGGTTAGGTATTGTGAGGGAAGCACGTTTTGTGGATATTTTCGCAAAGTCAAATTCTTTGATTTCGGTGATGGTTAGGTTCAGATGGGTGAGGTTTGGTAGGATAAGAACTTTTTGTGGATATTTTGGCAATGTCGAATTCTCTGACTTCGGTGATGGTTAGGTTAGGTTAGGTTAGGTATTGTGAGGTAAGCACGTTTTGTGGATATTTTATCAATGTCCAATTCTTTGATTTCGGTGACGGTTAGGTTCAGATGGGTGAGGTTTGGTAGGATAAGAACTTTTTGTGGATATTTTGGCAATGTCGAATTCTCTGACTTCGGTGATGGTTAGGTTAGGTTAGGTTAGGTATTGTGAGGTAAGCACGTTTTGTGGATATTTTATCAATGTCCAATTCTTTGATTTCGGTGATGGTTAGGTTCAGATGGGTGAGGTTTGGTAGGATAAGAACTTTTTGTGGATATTTTGGCAATGTCGAATTCTCTGACTTCGGTGATGGTTAGGTTAGGTTGGGTTTGGTTTTGTGAGGTAAGAACGTTTTGTGGATATTTTATCAATGTCCAATTCTTTGATATCGGTGATGGTTAGGTTCAGATGGGTGAGGTTTGGTAGGATAAGCACTTTTTGTGGATATTTTGGCAATGTCGAATTCTCTGACTTCGGTGATGGTTAGGTTAGGTAGGGTTAGGTATTGTGAGGTAAGCACGTTTTGTGGATATTTTGGCAATGTCCAATTCTTTGATTTCGGTGATGGTTAGGTTCAGATGGGTGAGGTTTGGTAGGATAAGAACTTTTTGTGGATATTTTGGCAATGTCGAATTCTCTGACTTCGGTGATGGTTAGGTTAGGTAAGGTTAGGTATTGTGAGGTAAGCACGTTTTGTGGATATTTTATCAATGTCCGATTCTTTGATTTCGGTGACGGTTAGGTTCAGATGGGTGAGGTTTGGACGGATAAGAACTTTTTGTGGAAATTTTGGCAATGTCGAATTTTCTGACTTCAGTGATGGTTACGTTAGGTTGGGTTAGGTATTGTGAGGGAAACACGTTTTGTGGATATTTTCGCAACGTCAAATTCTTTGATTTCGGTGATGGTTAGGTTCAGATGGGTGAGGTTTGGTAGGATAAGCACTTTTTGTAGATATTTTGGCAATGTCGAATTCTCTGACTTCGGTGATGGTTAGGTTAGGTTGGGTTAGGTATTGTGAGGTAAGCTCGTTTTGTGGATATTTTTTCAATGTCCAATTCTTTGATTTCGGTGATGGTTAGGTTCAGATGGGTAAGGTTTGGTAGGATAAGAACTTTTTGTTGATATTTTGGCAATATCGAATTTTCTGACTTCGGTGATGGTTAGGGTAGGTTGGGTTAGGTATTGTGAGGGAAGCACGTTTTGTGAATATTTTCGCAACGTCAAATTCTTTGATTTCGGTGATGGTTAGGTTTAGATGGGTGAGGTTTGGTAGGATAAGCACTTTTTGTGGATATTTTGGCAATGTCGAATTCTCTGACTTCGGTGATGGTTAGGTTAGGTTGGGTTAGGTATTGTGAGGTAAGCTCGTTTTGTGGATATTTTTTTATTGTCCAATTCTTTGATTTCGGTGATGGTTAGGTTCAGATGGGTGAGGTTTGGTAGGATAAGCACTTTTTGTGGATATTTTAGCAATGTCGAATTTTCTGATTTCGGTGATGGTTAGGTTAGGTTGGGTTAGGTGTTGTGAGGGAAGCACGTTTTGTGGATATTTTCGCAACGTCAAATTCTTTGATTTCGGTGATGGTTAGGTTCAGATGGGTGAGGTTTGGTAGGATAAGCACTTTTTGTGGATATTTTGGCAATGTCGAATTCTCTGACTTCGGTGATGGTTAGGTTAGGTTGGGTTAGGTATTGTAAGGTAAGCACGTTTTGTGGATATTTTCGCAATTTCCAATTCTTTGATTTCGGTGTTGGTTAGGTTCAGATGGGTGAGGTTTGGTAGGATAAGCACTTTTTGTGGATTTTTAAGCAATGTCGAATTTTCTGTTTTCGGTGATGGTTAGGTTAGGTTGGGTTAGGTATTGTGAGGGAAGCACATTTTGTGGATATTTTCGCAACGTCAAATTCTTTGATTTCGGTGATGGTTGGATTCAGATGGGTGAGGTTTGGTAGGATAAGAACTTTTTTTGGATATTTTGGCAATGTCGAATTTTCTGACTTCATTGATGGTTACGTTAGGTTGGGTTAGGTATTGTGAGGAAAGCACGTTTTGTGGATATTTTCGCAACGTCAAATTCTTTGATTTCGGTGATGGTTAGGTTCAGATGGGTGAAGTTTGGTAGGATAAGCACTTTTTGTGGATATTTTGGCAATGTCGAATTCTCTGACGTCGGTGATGGTTAGGTTAGGTTGGGTTAGGTATTGTGAAGTAAGCACGTTTTGTGGATATTTTATCAATGTCCAATTCTTTGATTTCGGTGACGGTTAGGTTAAGATGGGTGAGGTTTGGTAGGATAAGAACTTTTTGTGGAAATTTTGGCAATGTCGAATTTTCTGACTTCAGTGATGGTTACGTTAGGTTGGGTTAGGTATTGTGAGGGAAGCACGTTTTGTGGATATTTAAGCAATGTCGAATTTTCTGTTATCGGTGATGGTTAGGTTAGGTTGGGTTAGGTATTGTGAGGGAAGCACGTTTTGTGGATATTTTCGCAACGTCAAATTCTTTGATTTCGGTGATGGTTGGGTTCAGATGGGTGAGGTTTGGTAGGATAAGAACTTTTTGTGGATATTTTGGCAATGTCGAAATCTCTGACTTCGGTGATGGTTAGGTTAGGTTAGGTTAGGTATTGTGAGGTAAGCACGTTTTGTGGATATTTTATCAATGTCCAATTCTTTGATTTCGGTGACGGTTAGGTTCAGATGGGTGAGGTTTGGTAGGATAAGAACTTTTTGTGGATATTTTGGCAATGTCGAATTCTCTGACTTCGGTGATGGTTAGGTAAGGTTGGGTTAGGTATTTTGAGGTAAGCACGTTTTGTGGATATTTTATCAATGTCCAATTCTTTGATTTCGGTGATGGTTAGGTTCAGATGGGTGTGGTTTGGTAGGATAAGATTTTTTTGTGGATATTTTGGCAATGTCGAATTCTCTGACTTCGGTGATGGTTAGGTTAGGTTAGGTTAGGTATTGTGAAGTAAGCACGTTTTGTGGATATTTTATCAATGTCTAATTCTTTGATTTCGGAGATGGTTAGGTTCAGATGGGTGAGGTTTGGTAGGATAAGCACTTTTTGTGGATATTTTAGCAATGTCGAATTTTCTGATTTCGGTGATGGTTAGGTTAGGTTGGGTTAGGTATTGTGAGGGAAGCACGTTTTGTGGATATTTTCGCAACGTCAAATTCTTTGATTTCGGTGATGGTTAGGTTCAGATGGGTGAGGTTTGGTAGGATAAGAACTTTTTGTGGATATTTTGGCAATGTCGAATTCTCTGACTTCGGTGATGGTAAGGTTAGGTTGGGTTAGGTATTGTGAGGTAAGCACGTTTTGCGGATATTTTATTAATGTCCAATTCTTTGATTTTGGTGATGGTTAGGTTCAGATGGGTGAGGTTTGGTAGGATAAGCACTTTTTGTGGATATTTTGGCAATGTCGAATTCTCTGACTTCGGTGATGGTTAGGTTAGGTTGGGTTAGGTATTGTAAGGTAAGCACGTTTTGTGGATATTTTGGCAATGTCCAGTTCTTTGATTTCGGTGATGGTTAGGTTCAGATGGGTGAGGTTTGGTAGGATAAGAACTTTTTGTGGATATATTGGCAATGTCGAATTCTCTGACTTCGGTGATGGTTAGGTTAGTTTGGGTTAGATATTGAGAGGTAAGCACGTTTTGTGGATATTTTCGCAATTTCCAATTCTTTGATTTCGGTGATGGTTAGGTTCAGATGGGTGAGGTTTGGTAGGATAAGCACTTTTTGTGGATATTTAAGCAATGTCGAATTTTCTGTTTTCGGTGATGGTTAGGTTAGGTTGGGTTAGGTATTGTGAGGGAAGCACGTTTTGTGGATATTTTCGCAACGTCAAATTCTTTGATTTCGGTGATGGTTGGGTTCAGATGGGTGAGGTTTGGTAGGATAAGAACTTTTTGTGGATATTTTGGCAATGTCGAATTCTCTGACTTCGGTGATGGTTAGGTTAGGTTAGGTTAGGTATTGTGAGGTAAGCACGTTTTGTGGATATTTTATCAATGTCCAATTCTTTGATTTCGGTGACGGTTAGGTTCAGATGGGTGAGGTTTGGTAGGATAAGAACTTTTTGTGGATATTTTGGCAATGTCGAATTCTCTGACTTCGGTGATGGTTAGGTTAGGTTGGGTTAGGTATTGTAAGGTAAGCACGTTTTGTGGATATTTTGGCAATGTCCAGTTCTTTGATTTCGGTGATGGTTAGGTTCAGATGGGTGAGGTTTGGTAGGATAAGAACTTTTTGTGGATATATTGGCAATGTCGAATTCTCTGACTTCGGTGATGGTTAGGTTAGTTTGGGTTAGATATTGAGAGGTAAGCACGTTTTGTGGATATTTTCGCAATTTCCAATTCTTTGATTTCGGTGATGGTTAGGTTCAGATGGGTGAGGTTTGGTAGGATAAGCACTTTTTGTGGATATTTAAGCAATGTCGAATTTTCTGTTTTCGGTGATGGTTAGGTTAGGTTGGGTTAGGTATTGTGAGGAAAGCACGTTTTGTGGATATTTTCGCAACGTCAAATTCTTTGATTTCGGTGATGGTTGGATTCAGATGGGTGAGGTTTGGTAGGATAAGAACTTTTTTTGGATATTTTGGCAATGTCGAATTCTCTGACTTTGGTGATGGTTAGGTTAGGTAAGGTTAGGTATTGTGAGGTAAGCACGTTTTGTGGATATTTTATCAATGTCCAATTCTTTGATTTCGGTGACGGTTAGGTTCAGATGGGTGAGGTTTGGACGGAGAAGAACTTTTTGTGGAAATTTTGGCAATGTCGAATTTTCTGACTTCAGTGATGGTTACGTTAGGTTGGGTTAGGTATTGTGAGGGAAGCACGTTTTGTGGATATTTTCGCAACGTCAAATTCTTTGATTTCGGTGATGGTTAGGTTCAGATGGGTGAGGTTTGGTAGGATAAGCACTTTTTGTGGATATTTTGGCAATGTCGAATTCTCTGACTTCGGTGATGGTTAGGTTAGGTTGGGTTAGGTATTGTGAAGTAAGCACGTTTTGTGGATATTTTATCAATGTCCAATTCTTTGATTTCAGTGATGGTTAGGTTCAGCTGGGTGAGGTTTGGTAGGATAAGCACTCTTTGTGGATATTTTGGCAATGTCGAATTTTCTGACTTTGGTGATGGTTAGGTTAGGTTAGGTTAGGTATTGTGAGGGAAGCACGTTTTGTGGATATTTTTGCAATGTCAAATTCTTTGATTTCGGTGATGGTTAGGTTCAGATGAGTGTGGATTGGTAGGATAAGAACTTTTTGTGGATATTTTGGCAATGTCGAATTCTCTGACTTCGGCGATGGTTAGGTTAGGTTGGGTTAGGTGGTGTGAGGTAAGCACGTTTTGTGGATATTTTATTAATGTCCAATTCTTTGATTTCGGTGATGGTTAGGTTCAGATGGGTGAGGTTTGGTAGGATAAGAACTTTTTGTGGATATTTTGGCAATGTCGAATTCTCTGACTTCGGTGATGGTTAGGATAGGTTGGGTTAGGTATTGTGAGGTAAGCACGTTTTGTGGATATTTTGGCAATGTCAAATTCTTTGATTTCGGTGATAGTTAAGTTCAGATGAGTGTGGATTGGTAGGATAAGAACTTTTTGTGGATATTTTGGCAATGTCGAATTCTCTGACTTCGGTGATGGTAAGGTTAGGTTGGGTTAGGTATTGTGAGGAAAGCACGTTTATTGGATATTTTATCAATGTCCAATTCTTTGATTTCGGTGATGGTTAGGTTCAGATGGGTGAGGTTTGGTAGGATAAGCACTTTTTGTGGATATTTTGGCAATGTCGAATTCTCTGACTTCGGTGATGGTTAGGTTAGGTTGGGTTAGGTATTGTGAAGTAAGCACGTTTTGTGGATATTTTATCAATGTCCAATTCTTTGATTTCAGTGATGGTTAGGTTCAGATGGGTGAGGTTTGGTAGGATAAGCACTTTTTGTGGATATTTTGGCAATGTCGAATTTTCTGACTTTGGTGATGGTTAGGTTATGTTAGGTTAGGTATTGTGAGGGAAGCACGTTTTGTGGATATTTTTGCAATGTCAAATTCTTTGATTTCGGTGATGGTTAGGTTCAGATGAGTGTGGATTGGTAGGATAAGAACTTTTTGTGGATATTTTGGCAATGTCGAATTCTCTGACTTCGGCGATGGTTAGGTTAGGTTGGGTTAGGTATTGTGGGGTAAGCACGTTTTGTGGATATTTTATCAATGTCCAATTCTTTGATTTCGGTGACGGTTAGGTTCAGATGGGTGAGGTTTGGTAGGATAAGAACTTTTTGTGGATATTTTGGCAATGTCGAATTCTCTGACTTCGGTGATGGTTAGGTTAGGTTGGGTTAGGTATTGTGAGGTAAGCACGTTTTGCGGATATTTTATTAATGTCCAATTCTTTGATTTTGGTGATGGTTAGGTTCAGATGGGTGAGGTTTGGTAGGATAAGCACTTTTTGTGGATATTTTGGCAATGTCGAATTCTCTGACTTCGGTGATGGTTAGGTTAGGTTGGGTTAGGTATTGTAAGGTAAGCACGTTTTGTGGATATTTTGGCAATGTCCAGTTCTTTGATTTCGGTGATGGTTAGGTTCAGATGGGTGAGGTTTGGTAGGATAAGAACTTTTTGTGGATATATTGGCAATGTCGAATTCTCTGACTTCGGTGATGGTTAGGTTAGTTTGGGTTAGATATTGAGAGGTAAGCACGTTTTGTGGATATTTTCGCAATTTCCAATTCTTTGATTTCGGTGATGGTTAGGTTCAGATGGGTGAGGTTTGGTAGGATAAGCACTTTTTGTGGATATTTAAGCAATGTCGAATTTTCTGTTTTCGGTGATGGTTAGGTTAGGTTGGGTTAGGTATTTTGAGGTAAGCACGTTTTGTGGATATTTTCGCAACGTCAAATTCTTTGATTTCGGTGATGGTTGGATTCAGATGGGTGAGGTTTGGTAGGATAAGAACTTTTTTTGGATATTTTGGCAATGTCGAATTCTCTGACTTTGGTGATGGTTAGGTTAGGTTAGGTTAGGTATTGTGAGGTAAGCACGTTTTGTGGATATTTTATCAATGTCCAATTCTTTGATTTCGGTGACGGTTAGGTTCAGATGGGTGAGGTTTGGACGGAGAAGAACTTTTTGTGGAAATTTTGGCAATGTCGAATTTTCTGACTTCAGTGATGGTTACGTTAGGTTGCGTTAGGTATTGTGAGGGAAGCACGTTTTGTGGATATTTTCGCAACGTCAAATTCTTTGATTTCGGTGATGGTTAGGTTCAGATGGGTGAGGTTTGGTAGGATAAGCACTTTTTGTGGATATTTTGGCAATGTCGAATTCTCTGACTTCGGTGATGGTTAGGTTAGGTTGGGTTAGGTATTGTGAAGTAAGCACGTTTTGTGGATATTTTATCAATGTCCAATTCTTTGATTTCAGTGATGGTTAGGTTCAGATGGGTGAGGTTTGGTAGGATAAGCACTTTTTGTGGATATTGTGGCAATGTCGAATTTTCTGACTTTGGTGATGGTTAGGTTAGGTTAGGTTAGGTATTGTGAGGTAAGCACGTTTTGTGGATATTTTGGCAATGTCAAATTCTTTGATTTCGGTGATGGTTAAGTTCAGATGAGTGTGGATTGGTAGGATAAGAACTTTTTGTGGATATTTTGGCAATGTCGAATTCTCTGACTTCGGTGATGGTAAGGTTAGGTTGGGTTAGGTATTGTGAGGAAAGCACGTTTATTGGATATTTTATCAATGTCCAATTCTTTGATTTCGGTGATGGTTAGGTTCAGATGGGTGAGGTTTGGTAGAATAAGCACTTTTTGTGGATATTTTGGCAATGTCGAATTTTCTGACTTCGGTGATGGTTAGGTTAGGTTGGGTTAGGTATTGTGAGGTAAGCACGTTTTGTGGATATTTAATCAATGTCCAATTCTTTGATTTTGGTGATAGTTAGGTTCAGATGGGTGAGGTTTGGTAGGATAAGAACTTTTTGTGGAAATTTTGGCAATGTCGAATTTTCTGACTTCAGTGATGGTTACGTTAGGTTGGGTTAGGTATTGTGAGGGAAGCACGTTTTGTGGATATTTAAGCAATGTCGAATTTTCTGTTTTCGGTGATGGTTAGGTTAGGTTGGGTTAGGTATTGTGAGGGAAGCACGTTTTGTGGATATTTTCGCAACGTCAAATTCTTTGATTTCGGTGATGGTTGGGTTCAGATGGGTGAGGTTTGGTAGGATAAGAACTTTTTGTGGATATTTTGGCAATGTCGAATTCTCTGACTTCGGTGATGGTTAGGTTAGGTTAGGTTAGGTATTGTGAGGTAAGCACGTTTTGTGGATATTTTATCAATGTCCAATTCTTTGATTTCGGTGACGGTTAGGTTCAGATGGGTGAGGTTTGGTAGGATAAGAACTTTTTGTGGATATTTTGGCAATGTCGAATTCTCTGACTTCGGTGATGGTTAGGTTAGGTTGGGTTAGGTATTGTGAGGTAAGCACGTTTTGTGGATATTTTCTTAATGTCAAATTCTTTGATTTCGGTGATAGTTCGGTTCAGATGGGTGAGGTTTGGTAGGATAAGAACTTTTTGTGGATATTTTGGCAATGTCGAATTCTCCGACTTCGGTGATGGTTAGGTAAGGTTAAGTTAGGTATTGTGAGGTAAGCACGTTTTGTGGATATTTTATCAATGTCCAATTCTTTGATTTCGGTGATGGTTAGGTTCAGATGGGTGAGGTTTGGTAGGATAAGAACTTTTTGTGGATATTTTGGCAATGTCGAACTCTCTGACTTCGGTGATGGTTAGGTTAGGTTGGGTTAGGTATTGTGAGGTAAGCACGTTTTGCGGATATTTTATTAATGTCCAATTCTTTGATTTTGGTGATGGTTACGTTCAGATGGGTGAGGTTTGGTAGGATAAGCACTTTTTGTGGATATTTTGGCAATGTCGAATTCTCTGACTTCGGTGATGGTTAGGTTAGGTTGGGTTAGGTATTGTGAAGTAAGCACGTTTTGTGGATATTTTATCAATGTCCAATTCTTTGATTACTGTGATGGTTAGGTTCAGATGGGTGAGGTTTGGTAGGATAAGCACTTTTTGTGGATATTTTGGCAATGTCGAATTTTCTGACTTTGGTGATGGTTAGGTTAGGTTAGGT
Source organism: Arctopsyche grandis (assembly GCF_051622035.1). Classification (NCBI taxonomy): domain Eukaryota; kingdom Metazoa; phylum Arthropoda; class Insecta; order Trichoptera; family Hydropsychidae; genus Arctopsyche; species Arctopsyche grandis. The sequence continues at coordinate 384,366 of NC_135362.1, forward strand.
TAAATATTGTGAGGGAAGCACGTTTTGTGGATATTTATGCAATGTCGAATTCTTTGATTTCGGTGATGGTTAGGTTCAGATGAGTGTGGATTGGTAGGGAAGGAACTTTTTGTGGATATTTTGGCAATGTCGAATTCTCTGATTTCGGTGATGGTAAGGTTAGGTTGGGTTAGGTATTGTGAGGTGAGCACGTTTTGTGGATATTTTATCAATGTCCAATTCTTTGATTTCGGTGATGGTTAGGTTCAGATGGGTGAGGTTTGGTAGGATAAGAACTTTTTGTGGATATTTTGGCAATGTCGAATTCTCTGACTTCGGTGATGGTAAGGATAGGTTGGGTTAGGTATTGTGAGGTAAGCACGTTTTGTGGATATTTTGGCAATGTCAAATTCTTTGATTTCGGTGACGGTTAGGTTAAGATGGGTGAGGTTTGGTAGGATAAGAACTTTTTGTGGAAATTTTGGCAATGTCGAATTTTCTGACTTCAGTGATGGTTACGTTAGGTTGGGTTAGGTATTGTGAGGGAAGCACGTTTTGTGCATATTTTATCAATGTCCAATTCTTTGATTTCGGTGATGGTTAGGTTCACATGGGTGAGGTTTGGTAGGATAAGCACTTTTTGTGGATATTTTGGCAATGTCGAATTTTCTGACTTCGGTGATGGTAAGGTTAGGTTCGGTTAGGTATTTTGAGGTAAGCACGTTTTGTGGATATTTAATCAATGTCTAATTCTTTGATTTTGGTGATAGTTAGGTTCAGATGGGTGAGGTTTGGTAGGATAAGAACTTTTTGTGGAAATTTTGGCAATGTCAAATTTTCTGACTTCAGTGATGGTTACGTTAGGTTGGGTTAGGTATTGTGAGGGAAGCACGTTTTGTGGATATTTTCGCAACGTCAAATTCTTTGATTTCGGTGATGGTTAGGTTCAGATGGGTGAGGTTTGGTAGGATAAGAACTTTTTGTGGATATTTTGGCAATGTCGAATTCTCTGACTTCGGTGATGGTTAGGTTAGGTTAGGTTAGGTATTGTGAGGTAAGCACGTTTTGTGGATATTTTATCAATGTCCAATTCTTTGATTTCGGTGACGGTTAGGTTCAGATGTGTGAGGTTTTATAGGATAAGAACTTTTTGTGGAAATTTTGGCAATGTCGAATTTCCTGACTTCAGTGATGGTTACGTTAGGTTGGGTTAGGTATTGTGAGGGAAGCACGTTTTGTGCATATTTTATCAATGTCCAATTCTTTGATTTCGGTGATGGTTAGGTTCACATGGGTGAGGTTTGGTAGGATAAGCACTTTTTGTGGATATTTTGGCAATGTCGAATTTTCTGACTTCGGTGATGGTAAGGTTAGGTTCGGTTAGGTATTTTGAGGTAAGCACGTTTTGTGGATATTTAATCAATGTCTAATTCTTTGATTTTGGTGATAGTTAGGTTCAGATGGGTGAGGTTTGGTAGGATAAGAACTTTTTGTGGAAATTTTGGCAATGTCAAATTTTCTGACTTCAGTGATGGTTACGTTAGGTTGGGTTAGGTATTGTGAGGGAAGCACGTTTTGTGGATATTTTCGCAACGTCAAATTCTTTGATTTCGGTGATGGTTAGGTTCAGATGGGTGAGGTTTGGTAGGATAAGAACTTTTTGTGGATATTTTGGCAATGTCGAATTCTCTGACTTCGGTGATGGTTAGGTTAGGTTAGGTTAGGTATTGTGAGGTAAGCACGTTTTGTGGATATTTTATCAATGTCCAATTCTTTGATTTCGGTGACGGTTAGGTTCAGATGGGTGAGGTTTGGTAGGATAAGAACTTTTTGTGGATATTTTGGCAATGTCGAATTCTCTGACTTCGGTGATGGTTAGGTTAGGTTAGGTTAGGTATTGTGAGGTAAGCACGTTTTGTGGATATTTTATCAATGTCCAATTCTTTGATTTCGGTGATGGTTAGGTTCAGATGGGTGAGGTTTGGTAGGATAAGAACTTTTTGTGGATATTTTGGCAATGTCGAATTCTCTGACTTCGGTGATGGTTAGGTTAGGTTAGGTTAGGTATTGTGAGGTAAGCACGTTTTGTGGATATTTTATCAATGTCCAATTCTTTGATTTCGGTGACGGTTAGGTTCAGATGGGTGAGGTTTGGTAGGATAAGAACTTTTTGTGGATATTTTGGCAATGTCGAATTCTCTGACTTCGGTGATGGTTAGGTTAGGTTGGGTTAGGTATTGTAAGGTAAGCACGTTTTGTGGATATTTTGGCAATGTCCAGTTCTTTGATTTCGGTGATGGTTAGGTTCAGATGGGTGAGGTTTGGTAGGATAAGAACTTTTTGTGGATATATTGGCAATGTCGAATTCTCTGACTTCGGTGATGGTTAGGTTAGTTTGGGTTAGATATTGAGAGGTAAGCACGTTTTGTGGATATTTTCGCAATTTCCAATTCTTTGATTTCGGTGATGGTTAGGTTCAGATGGGTGAGGTTTGGTAGGATAAGCACTTTTTGTGGATATTTAAGCAATGTCGAATTTTCTGTTTTCGGTGATGGTTAGGTTAGGTTGGGTTAGGTATTGTGAGGAAAGCACGTTTTGTGGATATTTTCGCAACGTCAAATTCTTTGATTTCGGTGATGGTTGGATTCAGATGGGTGAGGTTTGGTAGGATAAGAACTTTTTTTGGATATTTTGGCAATGTCGAATTCTCTGACTTTGGTGATGGTTAGGTTAGGTAAGGTTAGGTATTGTGAGGTAAGCACGTTTTGTGGATATTTTATCAATGTCCAATTCTTTGATTTCGGTGACGGTTAGGTTCAGATGGGTGAGGTTTGGACGGAGAAGAACTTTTTGTGGAAATTTTGGCAATGTCGAATTTTCTGACTTCAGTGATGGTTACGTTAGGTTGGGTTAGGTATTGTGAGGGAAGCACGTTTTGTGGATATTTTCGCAACGTCAAATTCTTTGATTTCGGTGATGGTTAGGTTCAGATGGGTGAGGTTTGGTAGGATAAGCACTTTTTGTGGATATTTTGGCAATGTCGAATTCTCTGACTTCGGTGATGGTTAGGTTAGGTTGGGTTAGGTATTGTGAAGTAAGCACGTTTTGTGGATATTTTGTCAATGTCCAATTCTTTGATTTCAGTGATGGTTAGGTTCAGCTGGGTGAGGTTTGGTAGGATAAGCACTCTTTGTGGATATTTTGGCAATGTCGAATTTTCTGACTTTGGTGATGGTTAGGTTAGGTTAGGTTAGGTATTGTGAGGGAAGCACGTTTTGTGGATATTTTTGCAATGTCAAATTCTTTGATTTCGGTGATGGTTAGGTTCAGATGAGTGTGGATTGGTAGGATAAGAACTTTTTGTGGATATTTTGGCAATGTCGAATTCTCTGACTTCGGCGATGGTTAGGTTAGGTTGGGTTAGGTATTGTGAGGTAAGCACGTTTTGTGGATATTTTATTAATGTCCAATTCTTTGATTTCGGTGATGGTTAGGTTCAGATGGGTGAGGTTTGGTAGGATAAGAACTTTTTGTGGATATTTTGGCAATGTCGAATTCTCTGACTTCGGTGATGGTTAGGATAGGTTGGGTTAGGTATTGTGAGGTAAGCACGTTTTGTGGATATTTTGGCAATGTCAAATTCTTTGATTTCGGTGATAGTTAAGTTCAGATGAGTGTGGATTGGTAGGATAAGAACTTTTTGTGGATATTTTGGCAATGTCGAATTCTCTGACTTCGGTGATGGTAAGGTTAGGTTGGGTTAGGTATTGTGAGGAAAGCACGTTTATTGGATATTTTATCAATGTCCAATTCTTTGATTTCGGTGATGGTTAGGTTCAGATGGGTGAGGTTTGGTAGGATAAGCACTTTTTGTGGATATTTTGGCAATGTCGAATTCTCTGACTTCGGTGATGGTTAGGTTAGGTTGGGTTAGGTATTGTGAAGTAAGCACGTTTTGTGGATATTTTATCAATGTCCAATTCTTTGATTTCAGTGATGGTTAGGTTCAGATGGGTGAGGTTTGGTAGGATAAGCACTTTTTGTGGATATTTTGGCAATGTCGAATTTTCTGACTTTGGTGATGGTTAGGTTATGTTAGGTTAGGTATTGTGAGGGAAGCACGTTTTGTGGATATTTTTGCAATGTCAAATTCTTTGATTTCGGTGATGGTTAGGTTCAGATGAGTGTGGATTGGTAGGATAAGAACTTTTTGTGGATATTTTGGCAATGTCGAATTCTCTGACTTCGGCGATGGTTAGGTTAGGTTGGGTTAGGTATTGTGGGGTAAGCACGTTTTGTGGATATTTTATCAATGTCCAATTCTTTGATTTCGGTGACGGTTAGGTTCAGATGGGTGAGGTTTGGTAGGATAAGAACTTTTTGTGGATATTTTGGCAATGTCGAATTCTCTGACTTCGGTGATGGTTAGGTTAGGTTGGGTTAGGTATTGTGAGGTAAGCACGTTTTGCGGATATTTTATTAATGTCCAATTCTTTGATTTTGGTGATGGTTAGGTTCAGATGGGTGAGGTTTGGTAGGATAAGCACTTTTTGTGGATATTTTGGCAATGTCGAATTCTCTGACTTTGGTGATGGTTAGGTTAGGTTGGGTTAGGTATTGTAAGGTAAGCACGTTTTGTGGATATTTTGGCAATGTCCAGTTCTTTGATTTCGGTGATGGTTAGGTTCAGATGGGTGAGGTTTGGTAGGATAAGAACTTTTTGTGGATATATTGGCAATGTCGAATTCTCTGACTTCGGTGATGGTTAGGTTAGTTTGGGTTAGATATTGAGAGGTAAGCACGTTTTGTGGATATTTTCGCAATTTCCAATTCTTTGATTTCGGTGATGGTTAGGTTCAGATGGGTGAGGTTTGGTAGGATAAGCACTTTTTGTGGATATTTAAGCAATGTCGAATTTTCTGTTTTCGGTGATGGTTAGGTTAGGTTGGGTTAGGTATTTTGAGGTAAGCACGTTTTGTGGATATTTTCGCAACGTCAAATTCTTTGATTTCGGTGATGGTTGGATTCAGATGGGTGAGGTTTGGTAGGATAAGAACTTTTTTTGGATATTTTGGCAATGTCGAATTCTCTGACTTTGGTGATGGTTAGGTTAGGTTAGGTTAGGTATTGTGAGGTAAGCACGTTTTGTGGATATTTTATCAATGTCCAATTCTTTGATTTCGGTGACGGTTAGGTTCAGATGGGTGAGGTTTGGACGGAGAAGAACTTTTTGTGGAAATTTTGGCAATGTCGAATTTTCTGACTTCAGTGATGGTTACGTTAGGTTGCGTTAGGTATTGTGAGGGAAGCACGTTTTGTGGATATTTTCGCAACGTCAAATTCTTTGATTTCGGTGATGGTTAGGTTCAGATGGGTGAGGTTTGGTAGGATAAGCACTTTTTGTGGATATTTTGGCAATGTCGAATTCTCTGACTTCGGTGATGGTTAGGTTAGGTTGGGTTAGGTATTGTGAAGTAAGCACGTTTTGTGGATATTTTATCAATGTCCAATTCTTTGATTTCAGTGATGGTTAGGTTCAGATGGGTGAGGTTTGGTAGGATAAGCACTTTTTGTGGATATTGTGGCAATGTCGAATTTTCTGACTTTGGTGATGGTTAGGTTAGGTTAGGTTAGGTATTGTGAGGTAAGCACGTTTTGTGGATATTTTGGCAATGTCAAATTCTTTGATTTCGGTGATGGTTAAGTTCAGATGAGTGTGGATTGGTAGGATAAGAACTTTTTGTGGATATTTTGGCAATGTCGAATTCTCTGACTTCGGTGATGGTTAGGTTAGGTTGGGTTAGGTATTGTAAGGTAAGCACGTTTTGTGGATATTTTGGCAATGTCCAGTTCTTTGATTTCGGTGATGGTTAGGTTCAGATGGGTGAGGTTTGGTAGGATAAGAACTTTTTGTGGATATATTGGCAATGTCGAATTCTCTGACTTCGGTGATGGTTAGGTTAGTTTGGGTTAGATATTGAGAGGTAAGCACGTTTTGTGGATATTTTCGCAATTTCCAATTCTTTGATTTCGGTGATGGTTAGGTTCAGATGGGTGAGGTTTGGTAGGATAAGCACTTTTTGTGGATATTTAAGCAATGTCGAATTTTCTGTTTTCGGTGATGGTTAGGTTAGGTTGGGTTAGGTATTGTGAGGAAAGCACGTTTTGTGGATATTTTCGCAACGTCAAATTCTTTGATTTCGGTGATGGTTGGATTCAGATGGGTGAGGTTTGGTAGGATAAGAACTTTTTTTGGATATTTTGGCAATGTCGAATTCTCTGACTTTGGTGATGGTTAGGTTAGGTAAGGTTAGGTATTGTGAGGTAAGCACGTTTTGTGGATATTTTATCAATGTCCAATTCTTTGATTTCGGTGACGGTTAGGTTCAGATGGGTGAGGTTTGGACGGAGAAGAACTTTTTGTGGAAATTTTGGCAATGTCGAATTTTCTGACTTCAGTGATGGTTACGTTAGGTTGGGTTAGGTATTGTGAGGGAAGCACGTTTTGTGGATATTTTCGCAACGTCAAATTCTTTGATTTCGGTGATGGTTAGGTTCAGATGGGTGAGGTTTGGTAGGATAAGCACTTTTTGTGGATATTTTGGCAATGTCGAATTCTCTGACTTCGGTGATGGTTAGGTTAGGTTGGGTTAGGTATTGTGAAGTAAGCACGTTTTGTGGATATTTTATCAATGTCCAATTCTTTGATTTCAGTGATGGTTAGGTTCAGCTGGGTGAGGTTTGGTAGGATAAGCACTCTTTGTGGATATTTTGGCAATGTCGAATTTTCTGACTTTGGTGATGGTTAGGTTAGGTTAGGTTAGGTATTGTGAGGGAAGCACGTTTTGTGGATATTTTTGCAATGTCAAATTCTTTGATTTCGGTGATGGTTAGGTTCAGATGAGTGTGGATTGGTAGGATAAGAACTTTTTGTGGATATTTTGGCAATGTCGAATTCTCTGACTTCGGCGATGGTTAGGTTAGGTTGGGTTAGGTATTGTGAGGTAAGCACGTTTTGTGGATATTTTATTAATGTCCAATTCTTTGATTTCGGTGATGGTTAGGTTCAGATGGGTGAGGTTTGGTAGGATAAGAACTTTTTGTGGATATTTTGGCAATGTCGAATTCTCTGACTTCGGTGATGGTTAGGATAGGTTGGGTTAGGTATTGTGAGGTAAGCACGTTTTGTGGATATTTTGGCAATGTCAAATTCTTTGATTTCGGTGATAGTTAAGTTCAGATGAGTGTGGATTGGTAGGATAAGAACTTTTTGTGGATATTTTGGCAATGTCGAATTCTCTGACTTCGGTGATGGTAAGGTTAGGTTGGGTTAGGTATTGTGAGGAAAGCACGTTTATTGGATATTTTATCAATGTCCAATTCTTTGATTTCGGTGATGGTTAGGTTCAGATGGGTGAGGTTTGGTAGGATAAGCACTTTTTGTGGATATTTTGGCAATGTCGAATTCTCTGACTTCGGTGATGGTTAGGTTAGGTTGGGTTAGGTATTGTGAAGTAAGCACGTTTTGTGGATATTTTATCAATGTCCAATTCTTTGATTTCAGTGATGGTTAGGTTCAGATGGGTGAGGTTTGGTAGGATAAGCACTTTTTGTGGATATTTTGGCAATGTCGAATTTTCTGACTTTGGTGATGGTTAGGTTATGTTAGGTTAGGTATTGTGAGGGAAGCACGTTTTGTGGATATTTTTGCAATGTCAAATTCTTTGATTTCGGTGATGGTTAGGTTCAGATGAGTGTGGATTGGTAGGATAAGAACTTTTTGTGGATATTTTGGCAATGTCGAATTCTCTGACTTCGGCGATGGTTAGGTTAGGTTGGGTTAGGTATTGTGGGGTAAGCACGTTTTGTGGATATTTTATCAATGTCCAATTCTTTGATTTCGGTGACGGTTAGGTTCAGATGGGTGAGGTTTGGTAGGATAAGAACTTTTTGTGGATATTTTGGCAATGTCGAATTCTCTGACTTCGGTGATGGTTAGGTTAGGTTGGGTTAGGTATTGTGAGGTAAGCACGTTTTGCGGATATTTTATTAATGTCCAATTCTTTGATTTTGGTGATGGTTAGGTTCAGATGGGTGAGGTTTGGTAGGATAAGCACTTTTTGTGGATATTTTGGCAATGTCGAATTCTCTGACTTTGGTGATGGTTAGGTTAGGTTGGGTTAGGTATTGTAAGGTAAGCACGTTTTGTGGATATTTTGGCAATGTCCAGTTCTTTGATTTCGGTGATGGTTAGGTTCAGATGGGTGAGGTTTGGTAGGATAAGAACTTTTTGTGGATATATTGGCAATGTCGAATTCTCTGACTTCGGTGATGGTTAGGTTAGTTTGGGTTAGATATTGAGAGGTAAGCACGTTTTGTGGATATTTTCGCAATTTCCAATTCTTTGATTTCGGTGATGGTTAGGTTCAGATGGGTGAGGTTTGGTAGGATAAGCACTTTTTGTGGATATTTAAGCAATGTCGAATTTTCTGTTTTCGGTGATGGTTAGGTTAGGTTGGGTTAGGTATTTTGAGGTAAGCACGTTTTGTGGATATTTTCGCAACGTCAAATTCTTTGATTTCGGTGATGGTTGGATTCAGATGGGTGAGGTTTGGTAGGATAAGAACTTTTTTTGGATATTTTGGCAATGTCGAATTCTCTGACTTTGGTGATGGTTAGGTTAGGTTAGGTTAGGTATTGTGAGGTAAGCACGTTTTGTGGATATTTTATCAATGTCCAATTCTTTGATTTCGGTGACGGTTAGGTTCAGATGGGTGAGGTTTGGACGGAGAAGAACTTTTTGTGGAAATTTTGGCAATGTCGAATTTTCTGACTTCAGTGATGGTTACGTTAGGTTGCGTTAGGTATTGTGAGGGAAGCACGTTTTGTGGATATTTTCGCAACGTCAAATTCTTTGATTTCGGTGATGGTTAGGTTCAGATGGGTGAGGTTTGGTAGGATAAGCACTTTTTGTGGATATTTTGGCAATGTCGAATTCTCTGACTTCGGTGATGGTTAGGTTAGGTTGGGTTAGGTATTGTGAAGTAAGCACGTTTTGTGGATATTTTATCAATGTCCAATTCTTTGATTTCAGTGATGGTTAGGTTCAGATGGGTGAGGTTTGGTAGGATAAGCACTTTTTGTGGATATTGTGGCAATGTCGAATTTTCTGACTTTGGTGATGGTTAGGTTAGGTTAGGTTAGGTATTGTGAGGTAAGCACGTTTTGTGGATATTTTGGCAATGTCAAATTCTTTGATTTCGGTGATGGTTAAGTTCAGATGAGTGTGGATTGGTAGGATAAGAACTTTTTGTGGATATTTTGGCAATGTCGAATTCTCTGACTTCGGTGATGGTAAGGTTAGGTTGGGTTAGGTATTGTGAGGAAAGCACGTTTATTGGATATTTTATCAATGTCCAATTCTTTGATTTCGGTGATGGTTAGGTTCAGATGGGTGAGGTTTGGTAGAATAAGCACTTTTTGTGGATATTTTGGCAATGTCGAATTTTCTGACTTCGGTGATGGTTAGGTTAGGTTGGGTTAGGTATTGTGAGGTAAGCACGTTTTGTGGATATTTAATCAATGTCCAATTCTTTGATTTTGGTGATAGTTAGGTTCAGATGGGTGAGGTTTGGTAGGATAAGAACTTTTTGTGGAAATTTTGGCAATGTCGAATTTTCTGACTTCAGTGATGGTTACGTTAGGTTGGGTTAGGTATTGTGAGGGAAGCACGTTTTGTGGATATTTAAGCAATGTCGAATTTTCTGTTTTCGGTGATGGTTAGGTTAGGTTGGGTTAGGTATTGTGAGGGAAGCACGTTTTGTGGATATTTTCGCAACGTCAAATTCTTTGATTTCGGTGATGGTTGGGTTCAGATGGGTGAGGTTTGGTAGGATAAGAACTTTTTGTGGATATTTTGGCAATTTCGAATTCTCTGACTTCGGTGATGGTTAGGTTAGGTTAGGTTAGGTATTGTGAGGTAAGCACGTTTTGTGGATATTTTATCAATGTCCAATTCTTTGATTTCGGTGACGGTTAGGTTCAGATGGGTGAGGTTTGGTAGGATAAGAACTTTTTGTGGATATTTTGGCAATGTCGAATTCTCTGACTTCGGTGATGGTTAGGTTAGGTTGGGTTAGGTATTGTGAGGTAAGCACGTTTTGTGGATATTTTCTTAATGTCAAATTCTTTGATTTCGGTGATAGTTCGGTTCAGATGGGTGAGGTTTGGTAGGATAAGAACTTTTTGTGGATATTTTGGCAATGTCGAATTCTCCGACTTCGGTGATGGTTAGGTAAGGTTAAGTTAGGTATTGTGAGGTAAGCACGTTTTGTGGATATTTTATCAATGTCCAATTCTTTGATTTCGGTGATGGTTAGGTTCAGATGGGTGAGGTTTGGTAGGATAAGAACTTTTTGTGGATATTTTGGCAATGTCGAACTCTCTGACTTCGGTGATGGTTAGGTTAGGTTGGGTTAGGTATTGTGAGGTAAGCACGTTTTGCGGATATTTTATTAATGTCCAATTCTTTGATTTTGGTGATGGTTACGTTCAGATGGGTGAGGTTTGGTAGGATAAGCACTTTTTGTGGATATTTTGGCAATGTCGAATTCTCTGACTTCGGTGATGGTTAGGTTAGGTTGGGTTAGGTATTGTGAAGTAAGCACGTTTTGTGGATATTTTATCAATGTCCAATTCTTTGATTACTGTGATGGTTAGGTTCAGATGGGTGAGGTTTGGTAGGATAAGCACTTTTTGTGGATATTTTGGCAATGTCGAATTTTCTGACTTTGGTGATGGTTAGGTTAGGTTAGGTTAAATATTGTGAGGGAAGCACGTTTTGTGGATATTTATGCAATGTCGAATTCTTTGATTTCGGTGATGGTTAGGTTCAGATGAGTGTGGATTGGTAGGGAAGGAACTTTTTGTGGATATTTTGGCAATGTCGAATTCTCTGATTTCGGTGATGGTAAGGTTAGGTTGGGTTAGGTATTGTGAGGTGAGCACGTTTTGTGGATATTTTATCAATGTCCAATTCTTTGATTTCGGTGATGGTTAGGTTCAGATGGGTGAGGTTTGGTAGGATAAGAACTTTTTGTGGATATTTTGGCAATGTCGAATTCTCTGACTTCGGTGATGGTAAGGATAGGTTGGGTTAGGTATTGTGAGGTAAGCACGTTTTGTGGATATTTTGGCAATGTCAAATTCTTTGATTTCGGTGATAGTTAAGTTCAGATGAGTGTGGATTGGTAGGATAAGAACTTTTTGTGGATATTTTGGCAATGTCGAATTCTCTGACTTCGGTGATGGTTAGGTTAGGTTAGGTTAGGTATTGTGAGGTAAGCACGTTTTGTGGATATTTTATTAATGTCCAATTCTTTGATTTCGGTGATGGTTAGGTTCAGATGGGTGAGGTTTGGTAGGATAAGAACTTTTTGTGGATATTTTGGCAATGTCGAATTCTCTGACTTCGGTGATGGTTAGGTTAGGTTGGGTTTGGTTTTGTGAGGTAAGAACGTTTTGTGGATATTTTATCAATGTCCAATTCTTTGATATCGGTGATGGTTAGGTTCAGATGGGTGAGGTTTGGTAGGATAAGCACTTTTTGTGGATATTTTGGCAATGTCGAATTCTCTGACTTCGGTGATGGTTAGGTTAGGTAGGGTTAGGTATTGTGAGGTAAGCACGTTTTGTGGATATTTTGGCAATGTCTAATTCTTTGATTTCGGTGATGGTTAGGTTCAGATGGGTGAGGTTTGGTAGGATAAGAACTTTTTGTGGATATTTTTGCAATGTCGAATTCTCTGACTTCGGTGATGGTTAGGTTAGGTTGGGTTAGGTATTGTGAAGTAAGCACGTTTTGTGGATATTTTATCAATGTCCAATTCTTTGATTTCAGTGATGGTTAGGTTCAGCTGGGTGAGGTTTGGTAGGATAAGCACTCTTTGTGGATATTTTGGCAATGTCGAATTTTCTGACTTTGGTGATGGTTAGGTTAGGTTAGGTTAGGTATTGTGAGGGAAGCACGTTTTGTGGATATTTTGGCAATGTCAAATTCTTTGATTTCGGTGACGGTTAGGTTAAGATGGGTGAGGTTTGGTAGGATAAGAACTTTTTGTGGAAATTTTGGCAATGTCGAATTTTCTGACTTCAGTGATGGTTACGTTAGGTTGGGTTAGGTATTGTGAGGGAAGCACGTTTTGTGCATATTTTATCAATGTCCAATTCTTTGATTTCGGTGATGGTTAGGTTCACATGGGTGAGGTTTGGTAGGATAAGCACTTTTTGTGGATATTTTGGCAATGTCGAATTTTCTGACTTCGGTGATGGTAAGGTTAGGTTCGGTTAGGTATTTTGAGGTAAGCACGTTTTGTGGATATTTAATCAATGTCTAATTCTTTGATTTTGGTGATAGTTAGGTTCAGATGGGTGAGGTTTGGTAGGATAAGAACTTTTTGTGGAAATTTTGGCAATGTCAAATTTTCTGACTTCAGTGATGGTTACGTTAGGTTGGGTTAGGTATTGTGAGGGAAGCACGTTTTGTGGATATTTTCGCAACGTCCAATTCTTTGATATCGGTGATGGTTAGGTTCAGATGGGTGAGGTTTGGTAGGATAAGCACTTTTTGTGGATATTTTGGCAATGTCGAATTCTCTGACTTCGGTGATGGTTAGGTTAGGTAGGGTTAGGTATTGTGAGGTAAGCACGTTTTGTGGATATTTTGGCAATGTCCAATTCTTTGATTTCGGTGATGGTTAGGTTCAGATGGGTGAGGTTTGGTAGGATAAGAACTTTTTGTGGATATTTTGGCAATTTCGAATTCTCTGACTTCGGTGATGGTTAGGGTAGGTTGGGTTAGGTATTGTGAGGGAAGCACGTTTTGTGCATATTTTATCAATGTCCAATTCTTTGATTTCGGTGATGGTTAGGTTCACATGGGTGAGGTTTGGTAGGATAAGCACTTTTTGTGGATATTTTGGCAATGTCGAATTTTCTGACTTCGGTGATGGTAAGGTTAGGTTCGGTTAGATATTTTGAGGTAAGCACGTTTTGTGGATATTTAATCAATGTCCAATTCTTTGATTTTGGTGAAAATTAGGTTCAGATGGGTGAGGTTTGGTAGGATAAGAACTTTTTGTGGAAATTTTGGCAATGTCAAATTTTCTGACTTCAGTGATGGTTACGTTAGGTTGGGTTAGGTATTGTGAGGGAAGCACGTTTTGTGGATATTTTCGCAACGTCAAATTCTTTGATTTCGGTGATGGTTAGGTTCAGATGGGTGAGGTTTGGTAGGATAAGAACTTTTTGTGGATATTTTGGCAATGTCGAATTCTCTGACTTCGGTGATGGTTAGGTTAGGTTAGGTTAGGTATTGTGAGGTAAGCACGTTTTGTGGATATTTTATCAATGTCCAATTCTTTGATTTCGGTGACGGTTAGGTTCAGATGGGTGAGGTTTGGTAGGATAAGAACTTTTTGTGGATATTTTGGCAATGTCGAATTCTCTGACTTCGGTGATGGTTAGGTTAGGTTAGGTTAGGTATTGTGAGGTAAGCACGTTTTGTGGATATTTTATTAATGTCCAATTCTTTGATTTCGGTGATGGTTAGGTTCAGATGGGTGAGGTTTGGTAGGATAAGAATTTTTTGTGGATATTTTGGCAATGTCGAATTCTCTGACTTCGGTGATGGTTAGGTTAGGTTGGGTTTGGTTTTGTGAGGTAAGAACGTTTTGTGGATATTTTATCAATGTCCAATTCTTTGATATCGGTGATGGTTAGGTTCAGATGGGTGAGGTTTGGTAGGATAAGCACTTTTTGTGGATATTTTGGCAATGTCGAATTCTCTGACTTCGGTGATGGTTAGGTTAGGTAGGGTTAGGTATTGTGAGGTAAGCACGTTTTGTGAATATTTTGGCAATGTCCAATTCTTTGATTTCGGTGATGGTTAGGTTCAGATGGGTGAGGTTTGGTAGGATAAGAACTTTTTGTGGATATTTTGGCAATGTCGAATTCTCTGACTTCGGTGATGGTTAGGGTAGGTTGGGTTAGGTATTGTGAGGGAAGCACGTTTTGTGAATATTTTCGCAACGTCAAATTCTTTGATTTCGGTGATGGTTAGGTTCAGATGGGTGAGGTTTGGTAGGATAAGCACTTTTTGTGGATATTTTGGCAATGTCGAATTCTCTGACTTCGGTGATGGTTAGGTTAGGTTGGGTTAGGTATTGTGAAGTAAGCACGTTTTGTGGATATTTAATCAATGTCCAATTCTTTGATTTCTGTGATGGTTAGGTTCAGATGGGTGAGGTTTGGTAGGATAAGCACTTTTTGTGGATATTTTGGCAATGTCGAATTTTCTGACTTTGGTGATGGTTAGGTTAGGTTAGGTTAGGTATTGTGAGGGAAGCACGTTTTGTGGATATTTATGCAATGTCGAATTCTTTGATTTCGGTGATGGTTAGGTTCAGATGAGTGTGGATTGGTAGGGAGGGAACTTTTTGTGGATATTTTGGCAATGCCGAATTCTCTGACTTCGGTGATGGTAAGGTTAGTTTGGGTTAGGTATTGTGAGGTGAGCACGTTTTGTGGATATTTTATCAATGTCCAATTCTTTGATTTCGGTGATGGTTAGGTTCAGATGGGTGAGGTTTGGTAGGATAAGAACTTTTTGTGGATATTTTGGCAATGTCGAATTCTCTGACTTCGGTGATGGTTAGGATAGGTTGGGTTAGGTATTGTGAGGTAAGCACGTTTTGTGGATATTTTGGCAATGTCAAATTCTTTGATTTCGGTGATAGTTAAGTTCAGATGAGTGTGGATTGGTAGGATAAGAACTTTTTGTGGATATTTTGGCAATGTCGAATTCTCTGACTTCGGTGATGGTTAGGTTAGGTTAGGTTAGGTATTGTGAGGTAAGCACGTTTTGTGGATATTTTATTAATGTCCAATTCTTTGATTTCGGTGATGGTTAGGTTCAGATGGGTGAGGTTTGGTAGGATAAGAACTTTTTGTGGATATTTTGGCAATGTCGAATTCTCTGACTTCGGTGATGGTTAGGTTAGGTTGGGTTTGGTTTTGTGAGGTAAGAACGTTTTGTGGATATTTTATCAATGTCCAATTCTTTGATATCGGTGATGGTTAGGTTCAGATGGGTGAGGTTTGGTAGGATAAGCACTTTTTGTGGATATTTTGGCAATGTCGAATTCTCTGACTTCGGTGATGGTTAGGTTAGGTAGGGTTAGGTATTGTGAGGTAAGCACGTTTTGTGGATATTTTGGCAATGTCTAATTCTTTGATTTCGGTGATGGTTAGGTTCAGATGGGTGAGGTTTGGTAGGATAAGAACTTTTTGTGGATATTTTTGCAATGTCGAATTCTCTGACTTCGGTGATGGTTAGGTTAGGTTGGGTTAGGTATTGTGAAGTAAGCACGTTTTGTGGATATTTTATCAATGTCCAATTCTTTGATTTCAGTGATGGTTAGGTTCAGCTGGGTGAGGTTTGGTAGGATAAGCACTCTTTGTGGATATTTTGGCAATGTCGAATTTTCTGACTTTGGTGATGGTTAGGTTAGGTTAGGTTAGGTATTGTGAGGGAAGCACGTTTTGTGGATATTTTTGCAATGTCAAATTCTTTGATTTCGGTGATGGTTAGGTTCAGATGAGTGTGGATTGGTAGGATAAGAACTTTTTGTGGATATTTTGGCAATGTCGAATTCTCTGACTTCGGCGATGGTTAGGTTAGGTTGGGTTAGGTATTGTGAGGTAAGCACGTTTTGTGGATATTTTATTAATGTCCAATTCTTTGATTTCGGTGATGGTTAGGTTCAGATGGGTGAGGTTTGGTAGGATAAGAACTTTTTGTGGATATTTTGGCAATGTCGAATTCTCTGACTTCGGTGATGGTTAGGATAGGTTGGGTTAGGTATTGTGAGGTAAGCACGTTTTGTGGATATTTTGGCAATGTCAAATTCTTTGATTTCGGTGATAGTTAAGTTCAGATGAGTGTGGATTGGTAGGATAAGAACTTTTTGTGGATATTTTGGCAATGTCGAATTCTCTGACTTCGGTGATGGTAAGGTTAGGTTGGGTTAGGTATTGTGAGGAAAGCACGTTTATTGGATATTTTATCAATGTCCAATTCTTTGATTTCGGTGATGGTTAGGTTCAGATGGGTGAGGTTTGGTAGGATAAGCACTTTTTGTGGATATTTTGGCAATGTCGAATTCTCTGACTTCGGTGATGGTTAGGTTAGGTTGGGTTAGGTATTGTGAAGTAAGCACGTTTTGTGGATATTTTATCAATGTCCAATTCTTTGATTTCAGTGATGGTTAGGTTCAGATGGGTGAGGTTTGGTAGGATAAGCACTTTTTGTGGATATTTTGGCAATGTCGAATTTTCTGACTTTGGTGATGGTTAGGTTATGTTAGGTTAGGTATTGTGAGGGAAGCACGTTTTGTGGATATTTTTGCAATGTCAAATTCTTTGATTTCGGTGATGGTTAGGTTCAGATGAGTGTGGATTGGTAGGATAAGAACTTTTTGTGGATATTTTGGCAATGTCGAATTCTCTGACTTCGGCGATGGTTAGGTTAGGTTGGGTTAGGTATTGTGGGGTAAGCACGTTTTGTGGATATTTTATCAATGTCCAATTCTTTGATTTCGGTGACGGTTAGGTTCAGATGGGTGAGGTTTGGTAGGATAAGAACTTTTTGTGGATATTTTGGCAATGTCGAATTCTCTGACTTCGGTGATGGTTAGGTTAGGTTGGGTTAGGTATTGTGAGGTAAGCACGTTTTGCGGATATTTTATTAATGTCCAATTCTTTGATTTTGGTGATGGTTAGGTTCAGATGGGTGAGGTTTGGTAGGATAAGCACTTTTTGTGGATATTTTGGCAATGTCGAATTCTCTGACTTCGGTGATGGTTAGGTTAGGTTGGGTTAGGTATTGTAAGGTAAGCACGTTTTGTGGATATTTTGGCAATGTCCAGTTCTTTGATTTCGGTGATGGTTAGGTTCAGATGGGTGAGGTTTGGTAGGATAAGAACTTTTTGTGGATATATTGGCAATGTCGAATTCTCTGACTTCGGTGATGGTTAGGTTAGTTTGGGTTAGATATTGAGAGGTAAGCACGTTTTGTGGATATTTTCGCAATTTCCAATTCTTTGATTTCGGTGATGGTTAGGTTCAGATGGGTGAGGTTTGGTAGGATAAGCACTTTTTGTGGATATTTAAGCAATGTCGAATTTTCTGTTTTCGGTGATGGTTAGGTTAGGTTGGGTTAGGTATTTTGAGGTAAGCACGTTTTGTGGATATTTTCGCAACGTCAAATTCTTTGATTTCGGTGATGGTTGGATTCAGATGGGTGAGGTTTGGTAGGATAAGAACTTTTTTTGGATATTTTGGCAATGTCGAATTCTCTGACTTTGGTGATGGTTAGGTTAGGTTAGGTTAGGTATTGTGAGGTAAGCACGTTTTGTGGATATTTTATCAATGTCCAATTCTTTGATTTCGGTGACGGTTAGGTTCAGATGGGTGAGGTTTGGACGGAGAAGAACTTTTTGTGGAAATTTTGGCAATGTCGAATTTTCTGACTTCAGTGATGGTTACGTTAGGTTGCGTTAGGTATTGTGAGGGAAGCACGTTTTGTGGATATTTTCGCAACGTCAAATTCTTTGATTTCGGTGATGGTTAGGTTCAGATGGGTGAGGTTTGGTAGGATAAGAACTTTTTGTGGATATTTTGGCAATGTCGAATTCTCTGACTTCGGTGATGGTTAGGTTAGGTTAGGTTAGGTATTGTGAGGTAAGCACGTTTTGTGGATATTTTATCAATGTCCAATTCTTTGATTTCGGTGACGGTTAGGTTCAGATGGGTGAGGTTTGGTAGGATAAGAACTTTTTGTGGATATTTTGGCAATGTCGAATTCTCTGACTTCGGTGATGGTTAGGTTAGGTTAGGTTAGGTATTGTGAGGTAAGCACGTTTTGTGGATATTTTATCAATGTCCAATTCTTTGATTTCGGTGATGGTTAGGTTCAGATGGGTGAGGTTTGGTAGGATAAGAACTTTTTGTGGATATTTTGGCAATGTCGAATTCTCTGACTTCGGTGATGGTTAGGTTAGGTTGGGTTTGGTTTTGTGAGGTAAGAACGTTTTGTGGATATTTTATCAATGTCCAATTCTTTGATATCGGTGATGGTTAGGTTCAGATGGGTGAGGTTTGGTAGGATAAGCACTTTTTGTGGATATTTTGGCAATGTCGAATTCTCTGACTTCGGTGATGGTTAGGTTAGGTAGGGTTAGGTATTGTGAGGTAAGCACGTTTTGTGGATATTTTGGCAATGTCCAATTCTTTGATTTCGGTGATGGTTAGGTTCAGATGGGTGAGGTTTGGTAGGATAAGAACTTTTTGTGGATATTTTGGCAATTTCGAATTCTCTGACTTCGGTGATGGTTAGGGTAGGTTGGGTTAGGTATTGTGAGGGAAGCACGTTTTGTGCATATTTTATCAATGTCCAATTCTTTGATTTCGGTGATGGTTAGGTTCACATGGGTGAGGTTTGGTAGGATAAGCACTTTTTGTGGATATTTTGGCAATGTCGAATTTTCTGACTTCGGTGATGGTAAGGTTAGGTTCGGTTAGATATTTTGAGGTAAGCACGTTTTGTGGATATTTAATCAATGTCCAATTCTTTGATTTTGGTGAAAATTAGGTTCAGATGGGTGAGGTTTGGTAGGATAAGAACTTTTTGTGGAAATTTTGGCAATGTCAAATTTTCTGACTTCAGTGATGGTTACGTTAGGTTGGGTTAGGTATTGTGAGGGAAGCACGTTTTGTGGATATTTTCGCAACGTCAAATTCTTTGATTTCGGTGATGGTTAGGTTCAGATGGGTGAGGTTTGGTAGGATAAGAACTTTTTGTGGATATTTTGGCAATGTCGAATTCTCTGACTTCGGTGATGGTTAGGTTAGGTTAGGTTAGGTATTGTGAGGTAAGCACGTTTTGTGGATATTTTATCAATGTCCAATTCTTTGATTTCGGTGACGGTTAGGTTCAGATGGGTGAGGTTTGGTAGGATAAGAACTTTTTGTGGATATTTTGGCAATGTCGAATTCTCTGACTTCGGTGATGGTTAGGTTAGGTTAGGTTAGGTATTGTGAGGTAAGCACGTTTTGTGGATATTTTATTAATGTCCAATTCTTTGATTTCGGTGATGGTTAGGTTCAGATGGGTGAGGTTTGGTAGGATAAGAATTTTTTGTGGATATTTTGGCAATGTCGAATTCTCTGACTTCGGTGATGGTTAGGTTAGGTTGGGTTTGGTTTTGTGAGGTAAGAACGTTTTGTGGATATTTTATCAATGTCCAATTCTTTGATATCGGTGATGGTTAGGTTCAGATGGGTGAGGTTTGGTAGGATAAGCACTTTTTGTGGATATTTTGGCAATGTCGAATTCTCTGACTTCGGTGATGGTTAGGTTAGGTAGGGTTAGGTATTGTGAGGTAAGCACGTTTTGTGAATATTTTGGCAATGTCCAATTCTTTGATTTCGGTGATGGTTAGGTTCAGATGGGTGAGGTTTTGTAGGATAAGAACTTTTTGTGGATATTTTGGCAATGTCGAATTCTCTGACTTCGGTGATGGTTAGGGTAGGTTGGGTTAGGTATTGTGAGGGAAGCACGTTTTGTGAATATTTTCGCAACGTCAAATTCTTTGATTTCGGTGATGGTTAGGTTCAGATGGGTGAGGTTTGGTAGGATAAGCACTTTTTGTGGATATTTTGGCAATGTCGAATTCTCTGACTTCGGTGATGGTTAGGTTAGGTTGGGTTAGGTATTGTGAAGTAAGCACGTTTTGTGGATATTTAATCAATGTCCAATTCTTTGATTTCTGTGATGGTTAGGTTCAGATGGGTGAGGTTTGGTAGGATAAGCACTTTTTGTGGATATTTTGGCAATGTCGAATTTTCTGACTTTGGTGATGGTTAGGTTAGGTTAGGTTAGGTATTGTGAGGGAAGCACGTTTTGTGGATATTTATGCAATGTCGAATTCTTTGATTTCGGTGATGGTTAGGTTCAGATGAGTGTGGATTGGTAGGGAGGGAACTTTTTGTGGATATTTTGGCAATGCCGAATTCTCTGACTTCGGTGATGGTAAGGTTAGGTTGGGTTAGGTATTGTGAGGTGAGCACGTTTTGTGGATATTTTATTAATGTCCAATTCTTTGATTTCGGTGATGGTTAGGTTCAGATGGGTGAGGTTTGGTAGGATAAGAACTTTTTGTGGATATTTTGGCAATGTCGAATTCTCTGACTTCGGTGATGGTTAGGATAGGTTGGGTTAGGTATTGTGAGGTAAGCACGTTTTGTGGATATTTTGGCAATGTCAAATTCTTTGATTTCGGTGATAGTTAAGTTCAGATGAGTGTGGATTGGTAGGATAAGAACTTTTTGTGGATATTTTGGCAATGTCGAATTCTCTGACTTCGATGATGGTTAGGTTAGGTTAGGTTAGGTATTGTGAGGTAAGCACGTTTTGTGGATATTTTATTAATGTCCAATTCTTTGATTTCGGTGATGGTTAGGTTCAGATGGGTGAGGTTTGGTAGGATAAGAACTTTTTGTGGATATTTTGGCAATGTCGAATTCTCTGACTTCGGTGATGGTTAGGTTAGGTTGGGTTTGGTTTTGTGAGGTAAGAACGTTTTGTGGATATTTTATCAATGTCCAATTCTTTGATATCGGTGATGGTTAGGTTCAGATGGGTGAGGTTTGGTAGGATAAGCACTTTTTGTGGATATTTTGGCAATGTCGAATTCTCTGACTTCGGTGATGGTTAGGTTAGGTAGGGTTAGGTATTGTGAGGTAAGCACGTTTTGTGGATATTTTGGCAATGTCTAATTCTTTGATTTCGGTGATGGTTAGGTTCAGATGGGTGAGGTTTGGTAGGATAAGAACTTTTTGTGGATATTTTTGCAATGTCGAATTCTCTGACTTCGGTGATGGTTAGGTTAGGTTGGGTTAGGTATTGTGAAGTAAGCACGTTTTGTGGATATTTTATCAATGTCCAATTCTTTGATTTCAGTGATGGTTAGGTTCAGCTGGGTGAGGTTTGGTAGGATAAGCACTCTTTGTGGATATTTTGGCAATGTCGAATTTTCTGACTTTGGTGATGGTTAGGTTAGGTTAGGTTAGGTATTGTGAGGGAAGCACGTTTTGTGGATATTTTTGCAATGTCAAATTCTTTGATTTCGGTGATGGTTAGGTTCAGATGAGTGTGGATTGGTAGGATAAGAACTTTTTGTGGATATTTTGGCAATGTCGAATTCTCTGACTTCGGCGATGGTTAGGTTAGGTTGGGTTAGGTATTGTGAGGTAAGCACGTTTTGTGGATATTTTATTAATGTCCAATTCTTTGATTTCGGTGATGGTTAGGTTCAGATGGGTGAGGTTTGGTAGGATAAGAACTTTTTGTGGATATTTTGGCAATGTCGAATTCTCTGACTTCGGTGATGGTTAGGATAGGTTGGGTTAGGTATTGTGAGGTAAGCACGTTTTGTGGATATTTTGGCAATGTCAAATTCTTTGATTTCGGTGATAGTTAAGTTCAGATGAGTGTGGATTGGTAGGATAAGAACTTTTTGTGGATATTTTGGCAATGTCGAATTCTCTGACTTCGGTGATGGTAAGGTTAGGTTGGGTTAGGTATTGTGAGGAAAGCACGTTTATTGGATATTTTATCAATGTCCAATTCTTTGATTTCGGTGATGGTTAGGTTCAGATGGGTGAGGTTTGGTAGGATAAGCACTTTTTGTGGATATTTTGGCAATGTCGAATTCTCTGACTTCGGTGATGGTTAGGTTAGGTTGGGTTAGGTATTGTGAAGTAAGCACGTTTTGTGGATATTTTATCAATGTCCAATTCTTTGATTTCAGTGATGGTTAGGTTCAGATGGGTGAGGTTTGGTAGGATAAGCACTTTTTGTGGATATTTTGGCAATGTCGAATTTTCTGACTTTGGTGATGGTTAGGTTATGTTAGGTTAGGTATTGTGAGGGAAGCACGTTTTGTGGATATTTTTGCAATGTCAAATTCTTTGATTTCGGTGATGGTTAGGTTCAGATGAGTGTGGATTGGTAGGATAAGAACTTTTTGTGGATATTTTGGCAATGTCGAATTCTCTGACTTCGGCGATGGTTAGGTTAGGTTGGGTTAGGTATTGTGGGGTAAGCACGTTTTGTGGATATTTTATCAATGTCCAATTCTTTGATTTCGGTGACGGTTAGGTTCAGATGGGTGAGGTTTGGTAGGATAAGAACTTTTTGTGGATATTTTGGCAATGTCGAATTCTCTGACTTCGGTGATGGTTAGGTTAGGTTGGGTTAGGTATTGTGAGGTAAGCACGTTTTGCGGATATTTTATTAATGTCCAATTCTTTGATTTTGGTGATGGTTAGGTTCAGATGGGTGAGGTTTGGTAGGATAAGCACTTTTTGTGGATATTTTGGCAATGTCGAATTCTCTGACTTCGGTGATGGTTAGGTTAGGTTGGGTTAGGTATTGTAAGGTAAGCACGTTTTGTGGATATTTTGGCAATGTCCAGTTCTTTGATTTCGGTGATGGTTAGGTTCAGATGGGTGAGGTTTGGTAGGATAAGAACTTTTTGTGGATATATTGGCAATGTCGAATTCTCTGACTTCGGTGATGGTTAGGTTAGTTTGGGTTAGATATTGAGAGGTAAGCACGTTTTGTGGATATTTTCGCAATTTCCAATTCTTTGATTTCGGTGATGGTTAGGTTCAGATGGGTGAGGTTTGGTAGGATAAGCACTTTTTGTGGATATTTAAGCAATGTCGAATTTTCTGTTTTCGGTGATGGTTAGGTTAGGTTGGGTTAGGTATTTTGAGGTAAGCACGTTTTGTGGATATTTTCGCAACGTCAAATTCTTTGATTTCGGTGATGGTTGGATTCAGATGGGTGAGGTTTGGTAGGATAAGAACTTTTTTTGGATATTTTGGCAATGTCGAATTCTCTGACTTTGGTGATGGTTAGGTTAGGTTAGGTTAGGTATTGTGAGGTAAGCACGTTTTGTGGATATTTTATCAATGTCCAATTCTTTGATTTCGGTGACGGTTAGGTTCAGATGGGTGAGGTTTGGACGGAGAAGAACTTTTTGTGGAAATTTTGGCAATGTCGAATTTTCTGACTTCAGTGATGGTTACGTTAGGTTGCCTTAGGTATTGTGAGGGAAGCACGTTTTGTGGATATTTTCGCAACGTCAAATTCTTTGATTTCGGTGATGGTTAGGTTCAGATGGGTGAGGTTTGGTAGGATAAGAACTTTTTGTGGATATTTTGGCAATGTCGAATTCTCTGACTTCGGTGATGGTTAGGTTAGGTTAGGTTAGGTATTGTGAGGTAAGCACGTTTTGTGGATATTTTATCAATGTCCAATTCTTTGATTTCGGTGACGGTTAGGTTCAGATGGGTGAGGTTTGGTAGGATAAGAACTTTTTGTGGATATTTTGGCAATGTCGAATTCTCTGACTTCGGTGATGGTTAGGTTAGGTTAGGTTAGGTATTGTGAGGTAAGCACGTTTTGTGGATATTTTATCAATGTCCAATTCTTTGATTTCGGTGATGGTTAGGTTCAGATGGGTGAGGTTTGGTAGGATAAGAACTTTTTGTGGATATTTTGGCAATGTCGAATTCTCTGACTTCGGTGATGGTTAGGTTAGGTTGGGTTTGGTTTTGTGAGGTAAGAACGTTTTGTGGATATTTTATCAATGTCCAATTCTTTGATATCGGTGATGGTTAGGTTCAGATGGGTGAGGTTTGGTAGGATAAGCACTTTTTGTGGATATTTTGGCAATGTCGAATTCTCTGACTTCGGTGATGGTTAGGTTAGGTAGGGTTAGGTATTGTGAGGTAAGCACGTTTTGTGGATATTTTGGCAATGTCCAATTCTTTGATTTCGGTGATGGTTAGGTTCAGATGGGTGAGGTTTGGTAGGATAAGAACTTTTTGTGGATATTTTGGCAATTTCGAATTCTCTGACTTCGGTGATGGTTAGGGTAGGTTGGGTTAGGTATTGTGAGGGAAGCACGTTTTGTGCATATTTTATCAATGTCCAATTCTTTGATTTCGGTGATGGTTAGGTTCACATGGGTGAGGTTTGGTAGGATAAGCACTTTTTGTGGATATTTTGGCAATGTCGAATTTTCTGACTTCGGTGATGGTAAGGTTAGGTTCGGTTAGATATTTTGAGGTAAGCACGTTTTGTGGATATTTAATCAATGTCCAATTCTTTGATTTTGGTGAAAATTAGGTTCAGATGGGTGAGGTTTGGTAGGATAAGAACTTTTTGTGGAAATTTTGGCAATGTCAAATTTTCTGACTTCAGTGATGGTTACGTTAGGTTGGGTTAGGTATTGTGAGGGAAGCACGTTTTGTGGATATTTTCGCAACGTCAAATTCTTTGATTTCGGTGATGGTTAGGTTCAGATGGGTGAGGTTTGGTAGGATAAGAACTTTTTGTGGATATTTTGGCAATGTCGAATTCTCTGACTTCGGTGATGGTTAGGTTAGGTTAGGTTAGGTATTGTGAGGTAAGCACGTTTTGTGGATATTTTATCAATGTCCAATTCTTTGATTTCGGTGACGGTTAGGTTCAGATGGGTGAGGTTTGGTAGGATAAGAACTTTTTGTGGATATTTTGGCAATGTCGAATTCTCTGACTTCGGTGATGGTTAGGTTAGGTTAGGTTAGGTATTGTGAGGTAAGCACGTTTTGTGGATATTTTATTAATGTCCAATTCTTTGATTTCGGTGATGGTTAGGTTCAGATGGGTGAGGTTTGGTAGGATAAGAATTTTTTGTGGATATTTTGGCAATGTCGAATTCTCTGACTTCGGTGATGGTTAGGTTAGGTTGGGTTTGGTTTTGTGAGGTAAGAACGTTTTGTGGATATTTTATCAATGTCCAATTCTTTGATATCGGTGATGGTTAGGTTCAGATGGGTGAGGTTTGGTAGGATAAGCACTTTTTGTGGATATTTTGGCAATGTCGAATTCTCTGACTTCGGTGATGGTTAGGTTAGGTAGGGTTAGGTATTGTGAGGTAAGCACGTTTTGTGAATATTTTGGCAATGTCCAATTCTTTGATTTCGGTGATGGTTAGGTTCAGATGGGTGAGGTTTGGTAGGATAAGAACTTTTTGTGGATATTTTGGCAATGTCGAATTCTCTGACTTCGGTGATGGTTAGGGTAGGTTGGGTTAGGTATTGTGAGGGAAGCACGTTTTGTGAATATTTTCGCAACGTCAAATTCTTTGATTTCGGTGATGGTTAGGTTCAGATGGGTGAGGTTTGGTAGGATAAGCACTTTTTGTGGATATTTTGGCAATGTCGAATTCTCTGACTTCGGTGATGGTTAGGTAAAGGTTGGGTTAGGTATTGTGAAGTAAGCACGTTTTGTGGATATTTAATCAATGTCCAATTCTTTGATTTCTGTGATGGTTAGGTTCAGATGGGTGAGGTTTGGTAGGATAAGCACTTTTTGTGGATATTTTGGCAATGTCGAATTTTCTGACTTTGGTGATGGTTAGGTTAGGTTAGGTTAGGTATTGTGAGGGAAGCACGTTTTGTGGATATTTATGCAATGTCGAATTCTTTGATTTCGGTGATGGTTAGGTTCAGATGAGTGTGGATTGGTAGGGAGGGAACTTTTTGTGGATATTTTGGCAATGCCGAATTCTCTGACTTCGGTGATGGTAAGGTTAGGTTGGGTTAGGTATTGTGAGGTGAGCACGTTTTGTGGATATTTTATCAATGTCCAATTCTTTGATTTCGGTGATGGTTAGGTTCAGATGGGTGAGGTTTGGTAGGATAAGAACTTTTTGTGGATATTTTGGCAATGTCGAATTCTCTGACTTCGGTGATGGTTAGGATAGGTTGGGTTAGGTATTGTGAGGTAAGCACGTTTTGTGGATATTTTGGCAATGTCAAATTCTTTGATTTCGGTGATAGTTAAGTTCAGATGAGTGTGGATTGGTAGGATAAGAACTTTTTGTGGATATTTTGGCAATGTCGAATTCTCTGACTTCGGTGATGGTTAGGTTAGGTTAGGTTAGGTATTGTGAGGTAAGCACGTTTTGTGGATATTTTATTAATGTCCAATTCTTTGATTTCGGTGATGGTTAGGTTCAGATGGGTGAGGTTTGGTAGGATAAGAACTTTTTGTGGATATTTTGGCAATGTCGAATTCTCTGACTTCGGTGATGGTTAGGTTAGGTTGGGTTTGGTTTTGTGAGGTAAGAACGTTTTGTGGATATTTTATCAATGTCCAATTCTTTGATATCGGTGATGGTTAGGTTCAGATGGGTGAGGTTTGGTAGGATAAGCACTTTTTGTGGATATTTTGGCAATGTCGAATTCTCTGACTTCGGTGATGGTTAGGTTAGGTAGGGTTAGGTATTGTGAGGTAAGCACGTTTTGTGGATATTTTGGCAATGTCCAATTCTTTGATTTCGGTGATGGTTAGGTTCAGATGGGTGAGGTTTGGTAGGATAAGAACTTTTTGTGGATATTTTGGCAATGTCGAATTCTCTGACTTCGGTGATGGTTAGGGTAGGTTGGGTTAGGTATTGTGAGGGAAGCACGTTTTGTGAATATTTTCGCAACGTCAAATTCTTTGATTTCGGTGATGGTTAGGTTCAGATGGGTGAGGTTTGGTAGGATAAGCACTTTTTGTGGATATTTTGGCAATGTCGAATTCTCTGACTTCGGTGATGGTTAGGTTAGGTTGGGTTAGGTATTGTGAAGTAAGCACGTTTTGTGGATATTTAATCAATGTCCAATTCTTTGATTTCTGTGATGGTTAGGTTCAGATGGGTGAGGTTTGGTAGGATAAGCACTTTTTGTGGATATTTTGGCAATGTCGAATTTTCTGACTTTGGTGATGGTTAGGTTAGGTTAGGTTAGGTATTGTGAGGGAAGCACGTTTTGTGGATATTTATGCAATGTCGAATTCTTTGATTTCGGTGATGGTTAGGTTCAGATGAGTGTGGATTGGTAGGGAGGGAACTTTTTGTGGATATTTTGGCAATGCCGAATTCTCTGACTTCGGTGATGGTAAGGTTAGGTTGGGTTAGGTATTGTGAGGTGAGCACGTTTTGTGGATATTTTATCAATGTCCAATTCTTTGATTTCGGTGATGGTTAGGTTCAGATGGGTGAGGTTTGGTAGGATATGAACTTTTTGTGGATATTTTGGCAATGTCGAATTCTCTGACTTCGGTGATGGTTAGGATAGGTTGGGTTAGGTATTGTGAGGTAAGCACGTTTTGTGGATATTTTGGCAATGTCAAATTCTTTGATTTCGGTGATAGTTAAGTTCAGATGAGTGTGGATTGGTAGGATAAGAACTTTTTGTGGATATTTTGGCAATGTCGAATTCTCTGACTTCGGTGATGGTAAGGTTAGGTTGGGTTAGGTATTGTGAGGAAAGCACGTTTATTGGATATTTTATCAATGTCCAATTCTTTGATTTCGGTGATGGTTAGGTTCAGATGGGTGAGGTTTGGTAGGATAAGCACTTTTTGTGGATATTTTGGCAATGTCGAATTCTCTGACTTCGGTGATGGTTAGGTTAGGTTGGGTTAGGTATTGTGAAGTAAGCACGTTTTGTGGATATTTTATCAATGTCCAATTCTTTGATTTCAGTGATGGTTAGGTTCAGATGGGTGAGGTTTGGTAGGATAAGCACTTTTTGTGGATATTTTGGCAATGTCGAATTTTCTGACTTTGGTGATGGTTAGGTTATGTTAGGTTAGGTATTGTGAGGGAAGCACGTTTTGTGGATATTTTTGCAATGTCAAATTCTTTGATTTCGGTGATGGTTAGGTTCAGATGAGTGTGGATTGGTAGGATAAGAACTTTTTGTGGATATTTTGGCAATGTCGAATTCTCTGACTTCGGCGATGGTTAGGTTAGGTTGGGTTAGGTATTGTGGGGTAAGCACGTTTTGTGGATATTTTATCAATGTCCAATTCTTTGATTTCGGTGACGGTTAGGTTCAGATGGGTGAGGTTTGGTAGGATAAGAACTTTTTGTGGATATTTTGGCAATGTCGAATTCTCTGACTTCGGTGATGGTTAGGTTAGGTTGGGTTAGGTATTGTGAGGTAAGCACGTTTTGCGGATATTTTATTAATGTCCAATTCTTTGATTTTGGTGATGGTTAGGTTCAGATGGGTGAGGTTTGGTAGGATAAGCACTTTTTGTGGATATTTTGGCAATGTCGAATTCTCTGACTTCGGTGATGGTTAGGTTAGGTTGGGTTAGGTATTGTAAGGTAAGCACGTTTTGTGGATATTTTGGCAATGTCCAGTTCTTTGATTTCGGTGATGGTTAGGTTCAGATGGGTGAGGTTTGGTAGGATAAGAACTTTTTGTGGATATATTGGCAATGTCGAATTCTCTGACTTCGGTGATGGTTAGGTTAGTTTGGGTTAGATATTGAGAGGTAAGCACGTTTTGTGGATATTTTCGCAATTTCCAATTCTTTGATTTCGGTGATGGTTAGGTTCAGATGGGTGAGGTTTGGTAGGATAAGCACTTTTTGTGGATATTTAAGCAATGTCGAATTTTCTGTTTTCGGTGATGGTTAGGTTAGGTTGAGTTAGGTATTGTGAGGGAAGCACGTTTTGTGGATATTTTCGCAACGTCAAATTCTTTGATTTCGGTGATGGTTGGATTCAGATGGGTGAGGTTTGGTAGGATAAGAACTTTTTTTGGATATTTTGGCAATGTCGAATTCTCTGACTTTGGTGATGGTTAGGTTAGGTTAGGTTAGGTATTGTGAGGTAAGCACGTTTTGTGGATATTTTATCAATGTCCAATTCTTTGATTTCGGTGACGGTTAGGTTCAGATGGGTGAGGTTTGGACGGAGAAGAACTTTTTGTGGAAATTTTGGCAATGTCGAATTTTCTGACTTCAGTGATGGTTACGTTAGGTTGGGTTAGGTATTGTGAGGGAAGCACGTTTTGTGGATATTTTCGCAACGTCAAATTCTTTGATTTCGGTGATGGTTAGGTTCAGATGGGTGAGGTTTGGTAGGATAAGCACTTTTTGTGGATATTTTGGCAATGTCGAATTCTCTGACTTCGGTGATGGTTAGGTTAGGTTGGGTTAGGTATTGTGAAGTAAGCACGTTTTGTGGATATTTTATCAATGTCCAATTCTTTGATTTCAGTGATGGTTAGGTTCAGATGGGTGAGGTTTGGTAGGATAAGCACTTTTTGTGGATATTTTGGCAATGTCGAATTTTCTGACTTTGGTGATGGTTAGGTTAGGTTAGGTTAGGTATTGTGAGGTAAGCACGTTTTGTGGATATTTTGGCAATGTCAAATTCTTTGATTTCGGTGATGGTTAAGTTCAGATGAGTGTGGATTGGTAGGATAAGAATTTTTTGTGGATATTTTGGCAATGTCGAATTCTCTGACTTCGGTGATGGTAAGGTTAGGTTGGGTTAGGTATTGTGAGGAAAGCACGTTTATTGGATATTTTATCAATGTCCAATTCTTTGATTTCGGTGATGGTTAGGTTCAGATGGGTGAGGTTTGGTAGAATAAGCACTTTTTGTGGATATTTTGGCAATGTCGAATTTTCTGACTTCGGTGATGGTTAGGTTAGGTTGGGTTAGGTATTGTGAGGTAAGCTTGTTTTGTGGATATTTAATCAATGTCCAATTCTTTGATTTTGGTGATAGTTAGGTTCAGATGGGTGAGGTTTGGTAGGATAAGAACTTTTTGTGGAAATTTTGGCAATGTCGAATTTTCTGACTTCAGTGATGGTTACGTTAAGTTGGGTTAGGTATTGTGAGGGAAGCACGTTTTGTGGATATTTTCGCAACGTCAAATTCTTTGATTTCGGTGATGGTTGGGTTCAGATGGGTGAGGTTTGGTAGGATAAGAACTTTTTGTGGATATTTTGGCAATGTCGAATTCTCTGACTTCGGTGATGGTTAGGTTAGGTTAGGTTAGGTATTGTGAGGTAAGCACGTTTTGTGGATATTTTATCAATGTCCAATTCTTTGATTTCGGTGACGGTTAGGTTCAGATGGGTGAGGTTTGGTAGGATAAGAACTTTTTGTGGATATTTTGGCAATGTCGAATTCTCTGACTTCGGTGATGGTTAGGTTAGGTTGGGTTAGGTATTGTGAGGTAAGCACGTTTTGTGGATATTTTCTTAATGTCAAATTCTTTGATTTCGGTGATAGTTCGGTTCAGATGGGTGAGGTTTGGTAGGATAAGAACTTTTTGTGGATATTTTGGCAATGTCGAATTCTCCGACTTCGGTGATGGTTAGGTAAGGTTGGGTTAGGTATTGTGAGGTAAGCACGTTTTGTGGATATTTTATCAATGTCCAATTCTTTGATTTCGGTGATGGTTAGGTTCAGATGGGTGAGGTTTGGTAGGATAAGAACTTTTTGTGGATATTTTGGCAATGTCGAACTCTCTGACTTCGGTGATGGTTAGGTTAGGTTGGGTTAGGTATTGTGAGGTAAGCACGTTTTGCGGATATTTTATTAATGTCCAATTCTTTGATTTTGGTGATGGTTACGTTCAGATGGGTGAGGTTTGGTAGGATAAGCACTTTTTGTGGATATTTTGGCAATGTCGAATTCTCTGACTTCGGTGATGGTTAGGTTAGGTTGGGTTAGGTATTGTGAAGTAAGCACGTTTTGTGGATATTTAATCAATGTCCAATTCTTTGATTACTGTGATGGTTAGGTTCAGATGGGTGAGGTTTGGTAGGATAAGCACTTTTTGTGGATATTTTGGCAATGTCGAATTTTCTGACTTTGGTGATGGTTAGGTTAGGTTAGGTTAAATATTGTGAGGGAAGCACGTTTTGTGGATATTTATGCAATGTCGAATTCTTTGATTTCGGTGATGGTTAGGTTCAGATGAGTGTGGATTGGTAGGGAAGGAACTTTTTGTGGATATTTTGGCAATGTCGAATTCTCTGATTTCGGTGATGGTAAGGTTAGGTTGGGTTAGGTATTGTGAGGTGAGCACGTTTTGTGGATATTTTATCAATGTCCAATTCTTTGATTTCGGTGATGGTTAGGTTCAGATGGGTGAGGTTTGGTAGGATAAGAACTTTTTGTGGATATTTTGGCAATGTCGAATTCTCTGACTTCGGTGATGGTAAGGATAGGTTGGGTTAGGTATTGTGAGGTAAGCACGTTTTGTGGATATTTTGACAATGTCAAATTCTTTGATTTCGGTGATGGTTAAGTTCAGATGAGTGTGGATTGGTAGGATAAGAACTTTTTGTGGATATTTTGGCAATGTCGAATTCTCTGACTTCGGTGATGGTTAGGTTAGGTTGGAGTAGGTATTGTGAGGTAAGCACGTTTTGTGGATATTTTATCAATGTCAAATTCTTTGATTTCGGTGACGGTTAGGTTAAGATGGGTGAGGTTTGGTAGGATAAGAACTTTTTGTGGAAATTTTGGCAATGTCGAATTTTCTAACTTCAGTGATGGTTACGTTAGGTTGGGTTAGGTATTGTGAGGGAAGCACGTTTTGTGCATATTTTATCAATGTCCAATTCTTTGATTTCGGTGATGGTTAGGTTCACATGGGTGAGGTTTGGTAGGATAAGCACTTTTTGTGGATATTTTGGCAATGTCGAATTTTCTGACTTCGGTGATGGTAAGGTTAGGTTCGGTTAGGTATTTTGAGGTAAGCACGTTTTGTGGATATTTAATCAATGTCTAATTCTTTGATTTTGGTGATAGTTAGGTTCAGATGGGTGGGGTTTGGTAGGATAAGAACTTTTTGTGGAAATTTTGGCAATGTCAAATTTTCTGACTTCAGTGATGGTTACGTTAGGTTGGGTTAGGTATTGTGAGGGAAGCACGTTTTGTGGATATTTTCGCAACGTCAAATTCTTTGATTTCGGTGATGGTTAGGTTCAGATGGGTGAGGTTTGGTAGGATAAGAACTTTTTGTGGATATTTTGGCAATGTCGAATTCTCTGACTTCGGTGATGGTTAGGTTAGGTTAGGTTAGGTATTGTGAGGTAAGCACGTTTTGTGGATATTTTATCAATGTCCAATTCTTTGATTTCGGTGACGGTTAGGTTCAGATGGGTGAGGTTTGGTAGGATAAGAACTTTTTGTGGATATTTTGGCAATGTCGAATTCTCTGACTTCGGTGATGGTTAGGTTAGGTTGGAGTAGGTATTGTGAGGTAAGCACGTTTTGTGGATATTTTATCAATGTCCAATTCTTTGATTTCGGTGACGGTTAGGTTCAGATGTGTGAGGTTTTATAGGATAAGAACTTTTTGTGGAAATTTTGGCAATGTCGAATTTCCTGACTTCAGTGATGGTTACGTTAGGTTGGGTTAGGTATTGTGAGGGAAGCACGTTTTGTGCATATTTAATCAATGTCCAATTCTTTGATTTCGGTGATGGTTAGGTTCACATGGGTGAGGTTTGGTAGGATAAGCACTTTTTGTGGATATTTTGGCAATGTCGAATTTTCTGACTTCGGTGATGGTAAGGTTAGGTTCGGTTAGGTATTTTGAGGTAAGCACGTTTTGTGGATATTTAATCAATGTCTAATTCTTTGATTTTGGTGATAGTTAGGTTCAGATGGGTGAGGTTTGGTAGGATAAGAACTTTTTGTGGAAATTTTGGCAATGTCGAATTTTCTGACTTCAGTGATGGTTACGTTAAGTTGGGTTAGGTATTGTGAGGGAAGCACGTTTTGTGGATATTTTCGCAACGTCAAATTCTTTGATTTCGGTGATGGTTGGGTTCAGATGGGTGAGGTTTGGTAGGATAAGAACTTTTTGTGGATATTTTGGCAATGTCGAATTCTCTGACTTCGGTGATGGTTAGGTTAGGTTAGGTTAGGTATTGTGAGGTAAGCACGTTTTGTGGATATTTTATCAATGTCCAATTCTTTGATTTCGGTGACGGTTAGGTTCAGATGGGTGAGGTTTGGTAGGATAAGAACTTTTTGTGGATATTTTGGCAATGTCGAATTCTCTGACTTCGGTGATAGTTAGGTTAGGTTGGGTTAGGTATTGTGAGGTAAGCACGTTTTGTGGATATTTTCTTAATGTCAAATTCTTTGATTTCGGTGATAGTTCGGTTCAGATGGGTGAGGTTTGGTAGGATAAGAACTTTTTGTGGATATTTTGGCAATGTCGAATTCTCCGACTTCGGTGATGGTTAGGTAAGGTTGGGTTAGGTATTGTGAGGTAAGCACGTTTTGTGGATATTTTATCAATGTCCAATTCTTTGATTTCGGTGATGGTTAGGTTCAGATGGGTGAGGTTTGGTAGGATAAGAACTTTTTGTGGATATTTTGGCAATGTCGAACTCTCTGACTTCGGTGATGGTTAGGTTAGGTTGGGTTAGGTATTGTGAGGTAAGCACGTTTTGCGGATATTTTATTAATGTCCAATTCTTTGATTTTGGTGATGGTTACGTTCAGATGGGTGAGGTTTGGTAGGATAAGCACTTTTTGTGGATATTTTGGCAATGTCGAATTCTCTGACTTCGGTGATGGTTAGGTTAGGTTGGGTTAGGTATTGTGAAGTAAGCACGTTTTGTGGATATTTTATCAATGTCCAATTCTTTGATTACTGTGATGGTTAGGTTCAGATGGGTGAGGTTTGGTAGGATAAGCACTTTTTGTGGATATTTTGGCAATGTCGAATTTTCTGACTTTGGTGATGGTTAGGTTAGGTAAGGTTAAATATTGTGAGGGAAGCACGTTTTGTGGATATTTATGCAATGTCGAATTCTTTGATTTCGGTGATGGTAAGGTTCAGATGAGTGTGGATTGGTAGGGAAGGAACTTTTTGTGGATATTTTGGCAATGTCGAATTCTCTGATTTCGGTGATGGTAAGGTTAGGTTGGGTTAGGTATTGTGAGGTGAGCACGTTTTGTGGATATTTTATCAATGTCCAATTCTTTGATTTCGGTGATGGTTAGGTTCAGATGGGTGAGGTTTGGTAGGATAAGAACTTTTTGTGGATATTTTGGCAATGTCGAATTCTCTGACTTCGGTGATGGTAAGGATAGGTTGGGTTAGGTATTGTGAGGTAAGCACGTTTTGTGGATATTTTGACAATGTCAAATTCTTTGATTTCGGTGATGGTTAAGTTCAGATGAGTGTGGATTGGTAGGATAAGAACTTTTTGTGGATATTTTGGCAATGTCGAATTCTCTGACTTCGGTGATGGTTAGGTTAGGTTGGAGTAGGTATTGTGAGGTAAGCACGTTTTGTGGATATTTTATCAATGTCAAATTCTTTGATTTCGGTGACGGTTAGGTTAAGATGGGTGAGGTTTGGTAGGATAAGAACTTTTTGTGGAAATTTTGGCAATGTCGAATTTTCTAACTTCAGTGATGGTTACGTTAGGTTGGGTTAGGTATTGTGAGGGAAGCACGTTTTGTGCATATTTTATCAATGTCCAATTCTTTGATTTCGGTGATGGTTAGGTTCACATGGGTGAGGTTTGGTAGGATAAGCACTTTTTGTGGATATTTTGGCAATGTCGAATTTTCTGACTTCGGTGATGGTAAGGTTAGGTTCGGTTAGGTATTTTGAGGTAAGCACGTTTTGTGGATATTTAATCAATGTCTAATTCTTTGATTTTGGTGATAGTTAGGTTCAGATGGGTGGGGTTTGGTAGGATAAGAACTTTTTGTGGAAAATTTGGCAATGTCAAATTTTCTGACTTCAGTGATGGTTACGTTAGGTTGGGTTAGGTATTGTGAGGGAAGCACGTTTTGTGGATATTTTCGCAACGTCAAATTCTTTGATTTCGGTGATGGTTAGGTTCAGATGGGTGAGGTTTGGTAGGATAAGAACTTTTTGTGGATATTTTGGCAATGTCGAATTCTCTGACTTCGGTGATGGTTAGGTTAGGTTAGGTTAGGTATTGTGAGGTAAGCACGTTTTGTGGATATTTTATCAATGTCCAATTCTTTGATTTCGGTGACGGTTAGGTTCAGATGGGTGAGGTTTGGTAGGATAAGAACTTTTTGTGGATATTTTGGCAATGTCGAATTCTCTGACTTCGGTGATGGTTAGGTTAGGTTGGAGTAGGTATTGTGAGGTAAGCACGTTTTGTGGATATTTTATCAATGTCCAATTCTTTGATTTCGGTGACGGTTAGGTTCAGATGTGTGAGGTTTTATAGGATAAGAACTTTTTGTGGAAATTTTGGCAATGTCGAATTTCCTGACTTCAGTGATGGTTACGTTAGGTTGGGTTAGGTATTGTGAGGGAAGCACGTTTTGTGCATATTTAATCAATGTCCAATTCTTTGATTTCGGTGATGGTTAGGTTCACATGGGTGAGGTTTGGTAGGATAAGCACTTTTTGTGGATATTTTGGCAATGTCGAATTTTCTGACTTCGGTGATGGTAAGGTTAGGTTCGGTTAGGTATTTTGAGGTAAGCACGTTTTGTGGATATTTAATCAATGTCTAATTCTTTGATTTTGGTGATAGTTAGGTTCAGATGGGTGAGGTTTGGTAGGATAAGAACTTTTTGTGGAAATTTTGGCAATGTCAAATTTTCTGACTTCAGTGATGGTTACGTTAGGTTGGGTTAGGTATTGTGAGGGAAGCACGTTTTGTGGATATTTTCGCAACGTCAAATTCTTTGATTTCGGTGATGGTTAGGTTCAGATGGGTGAGGTTTGGTAGGATAAGAACTTTTTGTGGATATTTTGGCAATGTCGAATTCTTTGACTTCGGTGATGGTTAGGTTAGGTTGGGTTTGGTTTTGTGAGGTAAGAACGTTTTGTGGATATTTTATCAATGTCCAATTCTTTGATATCGGTGATGGTTAGGTTCAGATGGGTGAGGTTTGGTAGGATAAGCACTTTTTGTGGATATTTTGGCAATGTCGAATTCTCTGACTTCGGTGATGGTTAGGTTAGGTAGGGTTAGGTATTGTGAGGTAAGCACGTTTTGTGGATATTTTGGCAATGTCCAATTCTTTGATTTCGGTGATGGTTAGGTTCAGATGGGTGAGGTTTGGTAGGATAAGAACTTTTTGTGGATATTTTGGCAATGTCGAATTCTCTGACTTCGGTGATGGTTAGGGTAGGTTGGGTTAGGTATTGTGAGGGAAGCACGTTTTGTGCATATTTTATCAATGTCCAATTCTTTGATTTCGGTGATGGTTAGGTTCACATGGGTGAGGTTTGGTAGGATAAGCACTTTTTGTGGATATTTTGGCAATGTCGAATTTTCTGACTTCGGTGATGGTAAGGTTAGGTTCGGTTAGGTATTTTGAGGTAAGCACGTTTTGTGGATATTTAATCAATGTCCAATTCTTTGATTTTGGTGAAAATTAGGTTCAGATGGGTGAGGTTTGGTAGGATAAGAACTTTTTGTGGAAATTTTGGCAATGTCAAATTTTCTGACTTCAGTGATGGTTACGTTAGGTTGGGTTAGGTATTGTGAGGGAAGCACGTTTTGTGGATATTTTCGCAACGTCAAATTCTTTGATTTCGGTGATGGTTAGGTTCAGATGGGTGAGGTTTGGTAGGATAAGAACTTTTTGTGGATATTTTGGCAATGTCGAATTCTCTGACTTCGGTGATGGTTAGGTTAGGTTAGGTTAGGTATTGTGAGGTAAGCACGTTTTGTGGATATTTTATCAATGTCCAATTCTTTGATTTCGGTGATGGTTAGGTTCAGATGGGTGAGGTTTGGTAGGATAAGAACTTTTTGTGGATATTTTGGCAATGTCGAATTCTCTGACTTCGGTGATGGTTAGGTTAGGTTGGGTTTGGTTTTGTGAGGTAAGAACGTTTTGTGGATATTTTATCAATGTCCAATTCTTTGATATCGGTGATGGTTAGGTTCAGATGGGTGAGGTTTGGTAGGATAAGCACTTTTTGTGGATATTTTGGCAATGTCGAATTCTCTGACTTCGGTGATGGTTAGGTTAGGTAGGGTTAGGTATTGTGAGGTAAGCACGTTTTGTGGATATTTTGGCAATGTCCAATTCTTTGATTTCGGTGATGGTTAGGTTCAGATAGGTGAGGTTTGGTAGGATAAGAACTTTTTGTGGATATTTTGGCAATGTCGAATTCTCTGACTTCGGTGATGGTTAGGGTAGGTTGGGTTAGGTATTGTGAGGGAAGCACGTTTTGTGAATATTTTCGCAACGTCAAATTCTTTGATTTCGGTGATGGTTAGGTTCAGATGGGTGAGGTTTGGTAGGATAAGCA
This sequence comes from Arctopsyche grandis, assembly GCF_051622035.1. Lineage (NCBI taxonomy): Eukaryota > Metazoa > Arthropoda > Insecta > Trichoptera > Hydropsychidae > Arctopsyche > Arctopsyche grandis. The sequence goes on from NC_135362.1 coordinate 421,617, forward strand.
CTTTTTGTGGATATTTTGGCAATGTCGAATTCTCTGACTTCGGTGATGGTTAGGTTAGGTTGGGTTAGGTATTGTGAAGTAAGCACGTTTTGTGGATATTTAATCAATGTCCAATTCTTTGATTTCTGTGATGGTTAGGTTCAGATGGGTGAGGTTTGGTAGGATAAGCACTTTTTGTGGATATTTTGGCAATGTCGAATTTTCTGACTTTGGTGATGGTTAGGTTAGGTTAGGTTAGGTATTGTGAGGGAAGCACGTTTTGTGGATATTTATGCAATGTCGAATTCTTTGATTTCGGTGATGGTTAGGTTCAGATGAGTGTGGATTGGTAGGGAGGGAACTTTTTGTGGATATTTTGGCAATGCCGAATTCTCTGACTTCGGTGATGGTAAGGTTAGGTTGGGTTAGGTATTGTGAGGTGAGCACGTTTTGTGGATATTTTATCAATGTCCAATTCTTTGATTTCGGTGATGGTTAGGTTCAGATGGGTGAGGTTTGGTAGGATAAGAACTTTTTGTGGATATTTTGGCAATGTCGAATTCTCTGACTTCGGTGATGGTTAGGATAGGTTGGGTTAGGTATTGTGAGGTAAGCACGTTTTGTGGATATTTTGGCAATGTCAAATTCTTTGATTTCGGTAATGGTTAAGTTCAGATGAGTGTGGATTGGTAGGATAAGAACTTTTTGTGGATATTTTGGCAATGTCGAATTCTCTGACTTCGGTGATGGTTAGGTTAGGTTAGGTTAGGTATTGTGAGGTAAGCACGTTTTGTGGATATTTTATCAATGTCCAATTCTTTGATTTCGGTGACGGTTAGGTTCAGATGGGTGAGGTTTGGTAGGATAAGAACTTTTTGTGGATATTTTGGCAATGTCGAATTCTCTGACTTCGGTGATGGTTAGGTTAGGTTGGAGTAGGTATTGTGAGGTAAGCACGTTTTGTGGATATTTTATCAATGTCCAATTCTTTGATTTCGGTGACGGTTAGGTTCAGATGGGTGAGGTTTTATAGGATAAGAACTTTTTGTGGAAATTTTGTTAATGTCGAATTTCCTGACTTCAGTGATGGTTACGTTAGGTTGGGTTAGGTATTGTGAGGGAAGCACGTTTTGTGCATATTTTATCAATGTCCAATTCTTTGATTTCGGTGATGGTTAGGTTCACATGGGTGAGGTTTGGTAGGATAAGCACTTTTTGTGGATATTTTGGCAATGTCGAATTCTCTGACTTCGGTGATGGTTAGGGTAGGTTGGGTTAGGTATTGTGAGGAAAGCACGTTTTGTGAATATTTTCGCAACGTCAAATTCTTTGATTTCGGTGATGGTTAGGTTCAGATGGGTGAGGTTTGGTAGGATAAGCACTTTTTGTGGATATTTTGGCAATGTCGAATTCTCTGACTTCGGTGATGGTTAGGTTAGGTTGGGTTAGGTATTGTGAAGTAAGCACGTTTTGTGGATATTTTATTAATGTCCAATTCTTTGATTTCTGTGATGGTTAGGTTCAGATGGGTGAGGTTTGGTAGGATAAGCACTTTTTGTGGATATTTTGGCAATGTCGAATTTTCTGACTTTGGTGATGGTTAGGTTAGGTTAGGTTAGGTATTGTGAGGAAAGCACGTTTTGTGGATATTTATGCAATGTCGAATTCTTTGATTTCGGTGATGGTTAGGTTCAGATGAGTGTGGATTGGTAGGGAAGGAACTTTTTGTGGATATTTTGGCAATGTCGAATTCTCTGACTTCGGTGATGGTAAGGTTAGGTTGGGTTAGGTATTGTGAGGTGAGCACGTTTTGTGGATATTTTATCAATGTCCAATTCTTTGATTTCGGTGATGGTTAGGTTCAGATGGGTGAGGTTTGGTAGGATAAGAACTTTTTGTGGATATTTTGCAATGTCGAATTCTCTGACTTCGGTGATGGTTAGGTTAGGTTGGGTTTGGTTTGTGAGGTAAGAACGTTTTGTGGATATTTTATCAATGTCCAATTCTTTGATATCGGTGATGGTTAGGTTCAGATGGGTGAGGTTTGGTAGGATAAGCACTTTTTGTGGATATTTTGGCAATGTCGAATTCTCTGACTTCGGTGATGGTTAGGTTAGGTTGGGTTTGGTTTTGTGAGGTAAGAACGTTTTGTGGATATTTTATCAATGTCCAATTCTTTGATATCGGTGATGGTTAGGTTCAGATGGGTGAGGTTTGGTAGGATAAGCACTTTTTGTGGATATTTTGGCAATGTCGAATTCTCTGACTTCGGTGATGGTTAGGTTAGGTAGGGTTAGGTATTGTGAGGTAAGCACGTTTTGTGGATATTTTGGCAATGTCCAATTCTTTGATTTCGGTGATGGTTAGGTTCAGATGGGTGAGGTTTGGTAGGATAAGAACTTTTTGTGGATATTTTGGCAATGTCGAATTCTCTGACTTCGGTGATGGTTAGGGTAGGTTGGGTTAGGTATTGTGAGGGAAGCACGTTTTGTGAATATTTTCGCAACGTCAAATTCTTTGATTTCGGTGATGGTTAGGTTCAGATGGGTGAGGTTTGGTAGGATAAGCACTTTTTGTGGATATTTTGGCAATGTCGAATTCTCTGAATTCGGTGATGGTTAGGTTAGGTTGGGTTAGGTATTGTGAAGTAAGCACGTTTTGTGGATATTTAATCAATGTCCAATTCTTTGATTTCTGTGATGGTTAGGTTCAGATGGGTGAGGTTTGGTAGGATAAGCACTTTTTGTGGATATTTTGGCAATGTCGAATTTTCTGACTTTGGTGATGGTTAGGTTAGGTTAGGTTAGGTATTGTGAGGGAAGCACGTTTTGTGGATATTTATGCAATGTCGAATTCTTTGATTTCGGTGATGGTTAGGTTCAGATGAGTGTGGATTGGTAGGGAGGGAACTTTTTGTGGATATTTTGGCAATGCCGAATTCTCTGACTTCGGTGATGGTAAGGTTAGGTTGGGTTAGGTATTGTGAGGTGAGCACGTTTTGTGGATATTTTATCAATGTCCAATTCTTTGATTTCGGTGATGGTTAGGTTCAGATGGGTGAGGTTTGGTAGGATAAGAACTTTTTGTGGATATTTTGGCAATGTCGAATTCTCTGACTTCGGTGATGGTTAGGATAGGTTGGGTTAGGTATTGTGAGGTAAGCACGTTTTGTGGATATTTTGGCAATGTCAAATTCTTTGATTTCGGTAATGGTTAAGTTCAGATGAGTGTGGATTGGTAGGATAAGAACTTTTTGTGGATATTTTGGCAATGTCGAATTCTCTGACTTCGGTGATGGTTAGGTTAGGTTAGGTTAGGTATTGTGAGGTAAGCACGTTTTGTGGATATTTTATCAATGTCCAATTCTTTGATTTCGGTGACGGTTAGGTTCAGATGGGTGAGGTTTGGTAGGATAAGAACTTTTTGTGGATATTTTGGCAATGTCGAATTCTCTGACTTCGGTGATGGTTAGGTTAGGTTGGAGTAGGTATTGTGAGGTAAGCACGTTTTGTGGATATTTTATCAATGTCCAATTCTTTGATTTCGGTGACGGTTAGGTTCAGATGGGTGAGGTTTTATAGGATAAGAACTTTTTGTGGAAATTTTGTTAATGTCGAATTTCCTGACTTCAGTGATGGTTACGTTAGGTTGGGTTAGGTATTGTGAGGGCAGCACGTTTTGTGCATATTTTATCAATGTCCAATTCTTTGATTTCGGTGATGGTTAGGTTCACATGGGTGAGGTTTGGTAGGATAAGCACTTTTTGTGGATATTTTGGCAATGTCGAATTCTCTGACTTCGGTGATGGTTAGGGTAGGTTGGGTTAGGTATTGTGAGGAAAGCACGTTTTGTGAATATTTTCGCAACGTCAAATTCTTTGATTTCGGTGATGGTTAGGTTCAGATGGGTGAGGTTTGGTAGGATAAGCACTTTTTGTGGATATTTTGGCAATGTCGAATTCTCTGACTTCGGTGATGGTTAGGTTAGGTTGGGTTAGGTATTGTGAAGTAAGCACGTTTTGTGGATATTTTATTAATGTCCAATTCTTTGATTTCTGTGATGGTTAGGTTCAGATGGGTGAGGTTTGGTAGGATAAGCACTTTTTGTGGATATTTTGGCAATGTCGAATTTTCTGACTTTGGTGATGGTTAGGTTAGGTTAGGTTAGGTATTGTGAGGGAAGCACGTTTTGTGGATATTTATGCAATGTCGAATTCTTTGATTTCGGTGATGGTTAGGTTCAGATGAGTGTGGATTGGTAGGGAAGGAACTTTTTGTGGATATTTTGGCAATGTCGAATTCTCTGACTTCGGTGATGGTAAGGTTAGGTTGGGTTAGGTATTGTGAGGTGAGCACGTTTTGTGGATATTTTATCAATGTCCAATTCTTTGATTTCGGTGATGGTTAGGTTCAGATGGGTGAGGTTTGGTAGGATAAGAACTTTTTGTGGATATTTTGCAATGTCGAATTCTCTGACTTCGGTGATGGTTAGGTTAGGTTGGGTTTGGTTTGTGAGGTAAGAACGTTTTGTGGATATTTTATCAATGTCCAATTCTTTGATATCGGTGATGGTTAGGTTCAGATGGGTGAGGTTTGGTAGGATAAGCACTTTTTGTGGATATTTTGGCAATGTCGAATTCTCTGACTTCGGTGATGGTTAGGTTAGGTAGGGTTAGGTATTGTGAGGTAAGCACGTTTTGTGGATATTTTGGCAATGTCCAATTCTTTGATTTCGGTGATGGTTAGGTTCAGATGGGTGAGGTTTGGTAGGATAAGAACTTTTTGTGGATATTTTGGCAATGTCGAATTCTCTGACTTCGGTGATGGTTAGGGTAGGTTGGGTTAGGTATTGTGAGGGAAGCACGTTTTGTGAATATTTTCGCAACGTCAAATTCTTTGATTTCGGTGATGGTTAGGTTCAGATGGGTGAGGTTTGGTAGGATAAGCACTTTTTGTGGATATTTTGGCAATGTCGAATTCTCTGACTTCGGTGATGGTTAGGTTAGGTTGGGTTAGGTATTGTGAAGTAAGCACGTTTTGTGGATATTTTATCAATGTCCAATTCTTTGATTTCTGTGATTGTTAGGTTCAGATGGGTGAGGTTTGGTAGGATAAGCACTTTTTGTGGATATTTTGGCAATGTCGAATTTTCTGACTTTGGTGATGGTTAGGTTAGGTTAGGTTAGGTATTGTGAGGGAAGCACGTTTTGTGGATATTTATGCAATGTCGAATTCTTTGATTTCGGTGATGGTTAGGTTCAGATGAGTGTGGATTCGTAGGGAAGGAACTTTTTGTGGATATTTTGGCAATGCCGAATTCTCTGACTTCGGTGATGGTAAGGTTAGGTTGGGTTAGGTATTGTGAGGTGAGCACGTTTTGTGGATATTTTATCAATGTCCAATTCTTTGATTTCGGTGATGGTTAGGTTCAGATGGGTGAGGTTTGGTAGGATAAGAACTTTTTGTGGATATTTTGGCAATGTCGAATTCTCTGACTTCGGTGATGGTTAGGATAGGTTGGGTTAGGTATTGTGAGGTAAGCACGTTTTGTGGATATTTTGGCAATGTCAAATTCTTTGATTTCGGTGATGGTTAAGTTCAGATGAGTGTGGATTGGTAGGATAAGAACTTTTTGTGGATATTTTGGCAATGTCGAATTCTCTGACTTCGGTGATGGTTAGGTTAGGTTAGGTTAGGTATTGTGAGGTAAGCACGTTTTGTGGATATTTTATCAATGTCCAATTCTTTGATTTCGGTGACGGTTAGGTTCAGATGGGTGAGGTTTGGTAGGATAAGAACTTTTTGTGGATATTTTGGCAATGTCGAATTCTCTGACTTCGGTGATGGTTAGGTTAGGTTGGAGTAGGTATTGTGAGGTAAGCACGTTTTGTGGATATTTTATCAATGTCCAATTCTTTGATTTCGGTGACGGTTAGGTTCAGATGGGTGAGGTTTTATAGGATAAGAACTTTTTGTGGAAATTTTGGCAATGTCGAATTTCCTGACTTCAGTGATGGTTACGTTAGGTTGGGTTAGGTATTGTGAGGGAAGCACGTTTTGTGCATATTTTATCAATGTCCAATTCTTTGATTACGGTGATGGTTAGGTTCACATGGGTGAGGTTTGGTAGGATAAGCACTTTTTGTGGATATTTTGGCAATGTCGAATTCTCTGACTTCGGTGATGGTTAGGGTAGGTTGGGTTAGGTATTGTGAGGTAAGCACGTTTTGTGGATATTTTATCAATGTCCAATTCTTTGATTTCGGTCACGGTTAGGTTCAGATGGGTGAGGTTTGGTAGGATAAGAACTTTTTGTGGATATTTTGGCAATGTCGAATTCTCTGACTTCGGTGATGGTTAGGTTAGTTTGGGTTAGATATTGAGAGGTAAGCACGTTTTGTGGATATTTTCGCAATTTCCAATTCTTTGATTTCGGTGATGGTTAGGTTCAGATGGGTGAGGTTTGGTAGGATAAGCACTTTTTGTGGATATTTAAGCAATGTCGAATTTTCTGTTTTCGGTGATGGTTAGGTTAGGTTGGGTTAGGTATTGTGAGGGAAGCACGTTTTGTGGATATTAAAGCAATGTCGAATTTTCTGTTTGTCGGTGATGGTTAGGTTAGGTTGGGTTAGGTATTGTGAGGGAAGCACGTTTTGTGGATATTTTCGCAACGTCAAATTCTTTGATTTCGGTGATGGTTGGGTTCAGATGGGTGAGGTTTGGTAGGATAAGAACTTTTTGTGGATATTTTGGCAATGTCGAATTCTCTGACTTCGGTGATGGTTAGGTTAGGTTAGGTTAGGTATTGTGAGGTAAGCACGTTTTGTGGATATTTTATCAATGTCCAATTCTTTGATTTCGGTGACGGTTAGGTTCAGATGGGTGAGGTTTGGTAGGATAAGAACTTTTTGTGGATATTTTGGCAATGTCGAATTCTCTGACTTCGGTGATGGTTAGGTTAGGTTAGGTTAGGTATTGTGAAGTAAGCACGTTTTGTGGATATTTTATCAATGTCCAATTCTTTGATTTCGGTGATGGTTAGGTTCAGATGGGTGAGGTTTGGTAGGATAAGCACTTTTTGTGGATATTATAGCAATGTCGAATTCTCTGACTTCGGTGATGGTTAGGTAAGGTTGGGTTAGGTATTGTGAGGTAAGCACGTTTTGTGGATATTTTCTTAATGTCAAATTCTTTGATTTCGGTAATAGTTCGGTTCAGATGGGTGAGGTTTGGTAGGATAAGAACTTTTTGTGGATATTTTGGCAATGTCGAATTCTCTGACTTCGGTGATGGTTAGGTAAGGTTGAGTTAGGTATTGTGAGGTAAGCACGTTTTGTGGATATTTTATCAATGTCCAATTCTTTGATTTCGGTGATGGTTAGGTTCAGATGGGTGTGGTTTGGTAGGATAAGATTTTTTTGTGGATATTTTGGCAATGTCGAATTCTCTGACTTCGGTGATGGTTAGGTTAGGTTAGGTTAGGTATTGTGAAGTAAGCACGTTTTGTGGATATTTTATCAATGTCCAATTCTTTGATTTCGGTGATGGTTAGGTTCAGATGGGTGAGGTTTGGTAGGATAAGCACTTTTTGTGGATATTATAGCAATGTCGAATTTTCTGATTTCGGTGATGGTTAGGTTAGGTTGGGTTAGGTATTGTGAGGGAAGCACGTTTTGTGGATATTTTCGCAACGTCAAATTCTTTGATTTCGGTGATGGTTAGGTTCAGATGGGTGAGGTTTGGTAGGATAAGAACTTTTTGTGGATATTTTGGCAATGTCGAATTCTCTGACTTCGGTGATGGTTAGGTTAGGTTGGGTTAGGTATTGTGAGGTAAGCACGTTTTGCGGATATTTTATTAATGTCCAATTCTTTGATTTTGGTGATGGTTAGGTTCAGATGGGTGAGGTTTGGTAGGATAAGAACTTTTTGTGGATATTTTGGCAATGTCGAATTCTCTGACTTCGGTGATGGTTAGGTTAGGTTGGGTTAGGTATTGTAAGGTAAGCACGTTTTGTGGATATTTTGGCAATGTCCAGTTCTTTGATTTCGGTGATAATTAGGTTCAGATGGGTGAGGTTTGGTAGGATAAGAACTTTTTGTGGATATATTGGCAATGTCGAATTCTCTGACTTTGGTGATGGTTTGGTTAGTTTGGGTTAGATATTGAGAGGTAAGCACGTTTTGTGGATATTTTCGCAATTTCCAATTCTTTGATTTCGGTGATGGTTAGGTTCAGATGGGTGAGGTTTGGTAGGATAAGCACTTTTTGTGGATATTTAAGCAATGTCGAATTTTCTGTTTTCGGTGATGGTTAGGTTAGGTTGGGTTAGTTATTGTGAGGGCAGCACGTTTTGTGGATATTTTCGCAACGTCAAATTCCTTGATTTCGGTGATGGTTGGATTCAGATGGGTGAGGTTTGGTAGGATAAGAACTTTTTTTGGATATTTTGGCAATGTCGAATTCTCTGACTTTGGTGATGGTAAGGTTAGGTTAGGTTAGGTATTGTGAGGTAAGCACGTTTTGTGGATATTTTATCAATGTCCAATTCTTTGATTTCGGTGACGGTTAGGTTCAGATGGGTGAGGTTTGGACGGAGAAGAACTTTTTGTGGATATTTTGGCAATGTCGAATTCTCTGACTTCGGTGATGGTTAGGTTAGGTTGGGTTAGGTATTGTAAGGTAAGCACGTTTTGTGGATATTTTGGCAATGTCCAGTTCTTTGATTTCGGTGATAATTAGGTTCAGATGGGTGAGGTTTGGTAGGATAAGAACTTTTTGTGGATATATTGGCAATGTCGAATTCTCTGACTTTGGTGATGGTTAGGTTAGTTTGGGTTAGATATTGAGAGGTAAGCACGTTTTGTGGATATTTTCGCAATTTCCAATTCTTTGATTTCGGTGATGGTTAGGTTCAGATGGGTGAGGTTTGGTAGGATAAGCACTTTTTGTGGATATTTAAGCAATGTCGAATTTTCTGTTTTCGGTGATGGTTAGGTTAGGTTGGGTTAGTTATTGTGAGGGCAGCACGTTTTGTGGATATTTTCGCAACGTCAAATTCCTTGATTTCGGTGATGGTTGGATTCAGATGGGTGAGGTTTGGTAGGATAAGAACTTTTTTTGGAAATTTTGGCAATGTCGAATTCTCTGACTTTGGTGATGGTTAGGTTAGGTTAGGTTAGGTATTGTGAGGTAAGCACGTTTTGTGGATATTTTATCAATGTCCAATTCTTTGATTTCGGTGACGGTTAGGTTCAGATGGGTGAGGTTTGGACGGAGAAGAACTTTTTGTGGATATTTTGGCAATGTCGAATTCTCTGACTTCGGTGATGGTTAGGTTAGGTTGGGTTAGGTATTGTGAGGTAAGCTCGTTTAGTGGATATTTTTTCAATGTCCAATTCTTTGATTTCGGTGATGGTTAGGTTCAGATGGGTAAGGTTTGGTAGGATAAGAACTTTTTGTTGATATTTTGGCAATGTCGAATTTTCTGACTTCGGTGATGGTTAGGGTAGGTTGGGTTAGGTATTGTGAGGGAAGCACGTTTTGTGAATATTTTCGCAACGTCAAATTCTTTGATTTCGGTGATGGTTAGGTTCAGATGGAGGAGGTTTGGTAGGATAAGCACTTTTTGTGGATATTTTGGCAATGTCGAATTCTCTGACTTCGGTGATGGTTAGGTTAGGTTGGGTTAGGTATTATGAAGTAAGCACGTTTTGTGGATATTTTATCAATGTCCAATTCTTTGATTTCAGTGATGGTTAGGTTCAGATGGGGGAGGTTTGGTAGGATAAGCACTTTTTGTGGATATTTTGGCAATGTCGAATTTTCTGACTTTGGTGATGGATAGGTTAGGTTAGGTTAGGTATTGTGAGGGAAGCACGTTTTGTGGATATTTTTGCAATGTCAAATTCTTTGATTTCGGTGATGGTTAGGTTCAGATGAGTGTGGATTGGTAGGATAAGAACTTTTTGTGGATATTTTGGCAATGTCAAATTCTCTGACTTCGGTGATGGTTAGGTTAGGTTGGGTTAGGTATTGTGAGGTAAGCACGTTTTGTGGATATTTTATGAATGTCCAATTCTTTGATTTCGGTGATGGTTAGGTTCATATGGGTGAGGTTTGGTAGGATAAGCACTTTTTGTGGATATTTTAGCAATGTCGAATTCTCTGACTTCGGTGATGGTTAGGTTAGGTTGGGTTAGGTATTGTAAGGTAAGCACGTTTTGTGGATATTTTGGCAATGTCCAGTTCTTTGATTTCGGTGATAATTAGGTTCAGATGGGTGAGGTTTGGTAGGATAAGAACTTTTTGTGGATATATTGGCAATGTCGAATTCTCTGACTTTGGTGATGGTTAGGTTAGTTTGGGTTAGATATTGAGAGGTAAGCACGTTTTGTGGATATTTTCGCAATTTCCAATTCTTTGATTTCGGTGATGGTTAGGTTCAGATGGGTGAGGTTTGGTAGGATAAGCACTTTTTGTGGATATTTAAGCAATGTCGAATTTTCTGTTTTCGGTGATGGTTAGGTTAGGTTGGGTTAGGTATTGTGAGGGAAGCACGTTTTGTGGATATTAAAGCAATGTCGAATTTTCTGTTTGTCGGTGATGGTTAGGTTAGGTTGGGTTAGGTATTGTGAGGGAAGCACGTTTTGTGGATATTTTCGCAACGTCAAATTCTTTGATTTCGGTGATGGTTGGGTTCAGATGGGTGAGGTTTGGTAGGATAAGAACTTTTTGTGGATATTTTGGCAATGTCGAATTCTCTGACTTCGGTGATGGTTAGGTTAGGTTAGGTTAGGTATTGTGAGGTAAGCACGTTTTGTGGATATTTTATCAATGTCCAATTCTTTGATTTCGGTGACGGTTAGGTTCAGATGGGTGAGGTTTGGTAGGATAAGAACTTTTTGTGGATATTTGGCAATGTCGAATTCTCTGACTTCGGTGATGGTTAGGTTAGGTTAGGTTAGGTATTGTGAAGTAAGCACGTTTTGTGGATATTTTATCAATGTCCAATTCTTTGATTTCGGTGATGGTTAGGTTCAGATGGGTGAGGTTTGGTAGGATAAGCACTTTTTGTGGATATTATAGCAATGTCGAATTCTCTGACTTCGGTGATGGTTAGGTAAGGTTGGGTTAGGTATTGTGAGGTAAGCACGTTTTGTGGATATTTTCTTAATGTCAAATTCTTTGATTTCGGTGATAGTTCGGTTCAGATGGGTGAGGTTTGGTAGGATAAGAACTTTTTGTGGATATTTTGGCAATGTCGAATTCTCTGACTTCGGTGATGGTTAGGTAAGGTTGGGTTAGGTATTGTGAGGTAAGCACGTTTTGTGGATATTTTATCAATGTCCAATTCTTTGATTTCGGTGATGGTTAGGTTCAGATGGGTGTGGTTTGGTAGGATAAGATTTTTTTGTGGATATTTTGGCAATGTCGAATTCTCTGACTTCGGTGATGGTTAGGTTAGGTTAGGTTAGGTATTGTGAAGTAAGCACGTTTTGTGGATATTTTATCAATGTCCAATTCTTTGATTTCGGTGATGGTTAGGTTCAGATGGGTGAGGTTTGGTAGGATAAGCACTTTTTGTGGATATTATAGCAATGTCGAATTTTCTGATTTCGGTGATGGTTAGGTTAGGTTGGGTTAGGTATTGTGAGGGAAGCACGTTTTGTGGATATTTTCGCAACGTCAAATTCTTTGATTTCGGTGATGGTTAGGTTCAGATGGGTGAGGTTTGGTAGGATAAGAACTTTTTGTGGATATTTTGGCAATGTCGAATTCTCTGACTTCGGTGATGGTTAGGTTAGGTTGGGTTAGGTATTGTGAGGTAAGCACGTTTTGCGGATATTTTATTAATGTCCAATTCTTTGATTTTGGTGATGGTTAGGTTCAGATGGGTGAGGTTTGGTAGGATAAGCACTTTTTGTGGATATTTTGGCAATGTCGAATTCTCTGACTTCGGTGATGGTTAGGTTAGGTTGGGTTAGGTATTGTAAGGTAAGCACGTTTTGTGGATATTTTGGCAATGTCCAGTTCTTTGATTTCGGTGATAATTAGGTTCAGATGGGTGAGGTTTGGTAGGATAAGAACTTTTTGTGGATATATTGGCAATGTCGAATTCTCTGACTTTGGTGATGGTTAGGTTAGTTTGGGTTAGATATTGAGAGGTAAGCACGTTTTGTGGATATTTTCGCAATTTCCAATTCTATGATTTCGGTGATGGTTAGGTTCAGATGGGTGAGGTTTGGTAGGATAAGCACTTTTTGTGGATATTTAAGCAATGTCGAATTTTCTGTTTTCGGTGATGGTTAGGTTAGGTTGGGTTAGTTATTGTGAGGGCAGCACGTTTTGTGGATATTTTCGCAACGTCAAATTCCTTGATTTCGGTGATGGTTGGATTCAGATGGGTGAGGTTTGGTAGGATAAGAACTTTTTTTGGATATTTTGGCAATGTCGAATTCTCTGACTTTGGTGATGGTTAGGTTAGGTTAGGTTAGGTATTGTGAGGTAAGCACGTTTTGTGGATATTTTATCAATGTCCAATTCTTTGATTTCGGTGACGGTTAGGTTCAGATGGGTGAGGTTTGGACGGAGAAGAACTTTTTGTGGATATTTTGGCAATGTCGAATTCTCTGACTTCGGTGATGGTTAGGTTAGGTTGGGTTAGGTATTGTGAGGTAAGCTCGTTTAGTGGATATTTTTTCAATGTCCAATTCTTTGATTTCGGTGATGGTTAGGTTCAGATGGGTAAGGTTTGGTAGGATAAGAACTTTTTGTTGATATTTTGGCAATGTCGAATTTTCTGACTTCGGTGATGGTTAGGGTAGGTTGGGTTAGGTATTGTGAGGGAAGCACGTTTTGTGAATATTTTCGCAACGTCAAATTCTTTGATTTCGGTGATGGTTAGGTTCAGATGGGTGAGGTTTGGTAGGATAAGCACTTTTTGTGGATATTTTGGCAATGTCGAATTCTCTGACTTCGGTGATGGTTAGGTTAGGTTGGGTTAGGTATTATGAAGTAAGCACGTTTTGTGGATATTTTATCAATGTCCAATTCTTTGATTTCAGTGATGGTTAGGTTCAGATGGGGGAGGTTTGGTAGGATAAGCACTTTTTGTGGATATTTTGGCAATGTCGAATTTTCTGACTTTGGTGATGGTTAGGTTAGGTTAGGTTAGGTATTGTGAGGGAAGCACGTTTTGTGGATATTTTTACAATGTCAAATTCTTTGATTTCGGTGATGGTTAGGTTCAGATGAGTGTGGATTGGTAGGATAAGAACTTTTTGTGGATATTTTGGCAATGTCAAATTCTCTGACTTCGGTGATGGTTAGGTTAGGTTGGGTTAGGTATTGTGAGGTAAGCACGTTTTGTGGATATTTTATGAATGTCCAATTCTTTGATTTCGGTGATGGTTAGGTTCATATGGGTGAGGTTTGGTAGGATAAGCACTTTTTGTGGATATTTTAGCAATGTCGAATTTTCTGATTTCGGTGATGGTTAGGTTAGGTTGGGTTAGGTATTGTGAGGGAAGCACGTTTTGTGGATATTTTCGCAACGTCAAATTCTTTGATTTCGGTGATGGTTAGGTTCAGATGGGTGAGGTTTGGTAGGATAAGAACTTTTTGTGGATATTTTGGCAATGTCGAATTCTTTGACTTCGGTGATGGTTAGGTTAGGTTGGGTTAGGTATTGTGAGGTAAGCACGTTTTGTGGATATTTTATCAATGTCCAATTCTTTGATTTCGGTGATGGTTAGGTTCAGATGGGTGAGGTTTGGTAGGATAAGCACTTTTTGTGGATATTTTAGCAATGTCGAATTTTCTGATTTCGGTGATGGTTAGGTTAGGTTGGGTTAGGTATTGTGAGGGAAGCACGTTTTGTGGATATTTTCGCAACGTCAAATTCTTTGATTTCGGTGATGGTTAGGTTCAGATGGGTGAGGTTTGGTAGGATAAGAACTTTTTGTGGATATTTTGGCAATGTCAAATTCTCTGACTTCGGTGATGGTTAGGTTAGGTTGGGTTAGGTATTGTGAGGTAAGCACGTTTTGCGGATATTTTATTAATGTCCAATTCTTTGATTTTGGTGATGGTTAGGTTCAGATGGGTGAGGTTTGGTAGGATAAGCACTTTTTGTGGATATTTTGGCAATGTCGAATTTTCTGACTTTGGTGATGGTTAGGTTAGGTTAGGTTAGGTATTGTGAGGGAAGCACGTTTTGTGGATATTTTTGCAATGTCAAATTCTTTGATTTCGGTGATGGTTAGGTTCAGATGAGTGTGGATTGGTAGGATAAGAACTTTTTGTGGATATTTTGGCAATGTCGAATTCTCTGACTTCGGTGATGGTTAGGTTAGGTTGGGTTAGGTATTGTGAGGTAAGCACGTTTTGTGGATATTTTATCAATGTCCAATTCTTTGATTTCGGTGATGGTTAGGTTCAGATGGGTGAGGTTTGGTAGGATAAGCACTTTTTGTGGATATTTTAGCAATGTCGAATTTTCTGATTTCGGTGATGGTTAGGTTAGGTTGGGTTAGGTATTGTGAGGGAAGCACGTTTTGTGGATATTTTCGCAACGTCAAATTCTTTGATTTCGGTGATGGTTAGGTTCAGATGGGTGAGGTTTGGTAGGATAAGAACTTTTTGTGGATATTTTGGCAATGTCAAATTCTCTGACTTCGGTGATTTTTATGGTTTCGGTTGGGTTAGGTATTGTGAGGTAAGCACGTTTTGCGGATATTTTATTAATGTCCAATTCTTTGATTTTGGTGATGGTTAGGTTCAGATGGGTGAGGTTTGGTAGGATAAGCACTTTTTGTGGATATTTTGGCAATTTCGAATTCTCTGACTTCGGTGATGGTTAGGTTAGGTTGGGTTAGGTATTGTAAAGTAAGCACGTTTTGTGGATATTTTGGCAATGTCCAGTTCTTTGATTTCGGTGATGGTTAGGTTCAGATGGGTGAGGTTTGGTAGGATAAGAACTCTTTGTGGATATATTGGCAATGTCGAATTCTCTGACTTCGGTGATGGTTAGGTAAGTTTGGGTTAGATATTAAGAGGTAAGCACGTTTTGTGGATATTTTCGCAATTTCCAATTCTTTGATTTCGGTGATGGTTAGGTTCAGATGGGTGAGGTTTGGTAGGATAAGCACTTTTTGTGGATATTTAAGCAATGTCGAATTTTCTGTTTTCGGTGATGGTTAGGTTAGGTTGGGTTAGGTATTGTGAGGGAAGCACGTTTTGTGGATATTGTCGCAACGTCAAATTCTTTGATTTCGGTGATGGTTGGATTCAGATGGGTGAGGTTTGGTAGGATAAGAACTTTTTTTGGATATTTTGGCAATGTCGAATTCTCTGACTTTGGTGATGGTTAGGTTAGGTTAGGTTATGTATTGTGAGGTAAGCACGTTTTGTGGATATTTTATCAATGTCCAATTCTTTGATTTCGGTGACGGTTAGGTTCAGATGGGTGAGGTTTGGACGGAGAAGAACTTTTTGTGGAAATTTTGGCAATGTCCAGTTCTTTGATTTCGGTGATGGTTAGGTTCAGATGGGTGAGGTTTGGTAGGATAAGAACTCTTTGTGGATATATTGGCAATGTCGAATTCTCTGACTTCGGTGATGGTTAGGTAAGTTTGGGTTAGATATTAAGAGGTAAGCACGTTTTGTGGATATTTTGGCAATGTCCAGTTCTTTGATTTCGGTGATAATTAGGTTCAGATGGGTGAGGTTTGGTAGGATAAGAACTTTTTGTGGATATATTGGCAATGTCGAATTCTCTGACTTTGGTGATGGTTAGGTTAGTTTGGGTTAGATATTGAGAGGTAAGCACGTTTTGTGGATATTTTCGCAATTTCCAATTCTTTGATTTCGGTGATGGTTAGGTTCAGATGGGTGAGGTTTGGTAGGATAAGCACTTTTTGTGGATATTTAAGCAATGTCGAATTTTCTGTTTTCGGTGATGGTTAGGTTAGGTTGGGTTAGGTATTGTGAGGGAAGCACGTTTTGTGGATATTAAAGCAATGTCGAATTTTCTGTTTGTCGGTGATGGTTAGGTTAGGTTGGGTTAGGTATTGTGAGGGAAGCACGTTTTGTGGATATTTTCGCAACGTCAAATTCTTTGATTTCGGTGATGGTTGGGTTCAGATGGGTGAGGTTTGGTAGGATAATAACTTTTTGTGGATATTTTGGCAATGTCGAATTCTCTGACTTCGGTGATGGTTAGGTTAAGTTAGGTTAGGTATTGTGAGGTAAGCACGTTTTGTGGATATTTTATCAATGTCCAATTCTTTGATTTCGGTGACGGTTAGGTTCAGATGGGTGAGGTTTGGTAGGATAAGAACTTTTTGTGGATATTTTGGCAATGTCGAATTCTCTGACTTCGGTGATGGTTAGGTTAGGTTAGGTTAGGTATTGTGAAGTAAGCACGTTTTGTGGATATTTTATCAATGTCCAATTCTTTGATTTCGGTGATGGTTAGGTTCAGATGGGTGAGGTTTGGTAGGATAAGCACTTTTTGTGGATATTATAGCAATGTCGAATTCTCTGACTTCGGTGATGGTTAGGTAAGGTTGGGTTAGGTATTGTGAGGTAAGCACGTTTTGTGGATATTTTCTTAATGTCAAATTCTTTGATTTCGGTGATAGTTCGGTTCAGATGGGTGAGGTTTGGTAGGATAAGAACTTTTTGTGGATATTTTGGCAATGTCGAATTCTCTGACTTCGGTGATGGTTAGGTAAGGTTGGGTTAGGTATTGTGAGGTAAGCACGTTTTGTGGATATTTTATCAATGTCCAATTCTTTGATTTCGGTGATGGTTAGGTTCAGATGGGTGTGGTTTGGTAGGATAAGATTTTTTTGTGGATATTTTGGCAATGTCGAATTCTCTGACTTCGGTGATGGTTAGGTTAGGTTAGGTTAGGTATTGTGAAGTAAGCACGTTTTGTGGATATTTTATCAATGTCCAATTCTTTGATTTCGGTGATGGTTAGGTTCAGATGGGTGAGGTTTGGTAGGATAAGCACTTTTTGTGGATATTATAGCAATGTCGAATTTTCTGATTTTGGTGATGGTTAGGTTAGGTTGGGTTAGGTATTGTGAGGGAAGCACGTTTTGTGGATATTTTCGCAACGTCAAATTCTTTGATTTCGGTGATGGTTAGGTTCAGATGGGTGAGGTTTGGTAGGATAAGAACTTTTTGTGGATATTTTGGCAATGTCGAATTCTCTGACTTCGGTGATGGTTAGGTTAGGTTGGGTTAGGTATTGTGAGGTAAGCACGTTTTGCGGATATTTTATTAATGTCCAATTCTTTGATTTTGGTGATGGTTAGGTTCAGATGGGTGAGGTTTGGTAGGATAAGCACTTTTTGTGGATATTTTGGCAATGTCGAATTCTCTGACTTCGGTGATGGTTAGGTTAGGTTGGGTTAGGTATTGTAAGGTAAGCACGTTTTTTGGATATTTTGGCAATGTCCAGTTCTTTGATTTCGGTGATAATTAGGTTCAGATGGGTGAGGTTTGGTAGGATAAGAACTTTTTGTGGATATATTGGCAATGTCGAATTCTCTGACTTTGGTGATGGTTAGGTTAGTTTGGGTTAGATATTGAGAGGTAAGCACGTTTTGTGGATATTTTCGCAATTTCCAATTCTTTGATTTCGGTGATGGTTAGGTTCAGATGGGGGAGGTTTGGTAGGATAAGCACTTTTTGTGGATATTTTGGCAATGTCGAATTTTCTGACTTTGGTGATGGTTAGGTTAGGTTAGGTTAGGTATTGTGAGGGAAGCACGTTTTGTGGATATTTTTGCAATGTCAAATTCTTTGATTTCGGTGATGGTTAGGTTCAGATGAGTGTGGATTGGTAGGATAAGAACTTTTTGTGGATATTTTGGCAATGTCAAATTCTCTGACTTCGGTGATGGTTAGGTTAGGTTGGGTTAGGTATTGTGAGGTAAGCACGTTTTGTGGATATTTTATGAATGTCCAATTCTTTGATTTCGGTGATGGTTAGGTTCATATGGGTGAGGTTTGGTAGGATAAGCACTTTTTGTGGATATTTTAGCAATGTCGAATTTTCTGATTTCGGTGATGGTTAGGTTAGGTTGGGTTAGGTATTGTGAGGGAAGCACGTTTTGTGGATATTTTCGCAACGTCAAATTCTTTGATTTCGGTGATGGTTAGGTTCAGATGGGTGAGGTTTGGTAGGATAAGAACTTTTTGTGGATATTTTGGCAATGTCGAATTCTCTGACTTCGGTGATGGTTAGGTTAGGTTGGGTTAGGTATTGTGAGGTAAGCACGTTTTGTGGATATTTTATCAATGTTTAATTCTTTGATTTCGGTGATGGTTAGGTTCAGATGGGTGAGGTTTGGTAGGATAAGCACTTTTTGTGGATATTTTAGCAATGTCGAATTTTTTGATTTCGGTGATGGTTAGGTTAGGTTGGGTTAGGTATTGTGAGGGAAGCACGTTTTGTGGATATTTTCGCAACGTCAAATTCTTTGATTTCGGTGATGGTTAGGTTCAGATGGGTGAGGTTTGGTAGGATAAGAACTTTTTGTGGATATTTTGGCAATGTCAAATTCTCTGACTTCGGTGATTTTTATGGTTTCGGTTGGGTTAGGTATTGTGAGGTAAGCACGTTTTGCGGATATTTTATTAATGTCCAATTCTTTGATTTTGGTGATGGTTAGGTTCAGATGGGTGAGGTTTGGTAGGATAAGCACTTTTTGTGGATATTTTGGCAATTTCGAATTCTCTGACTTCGGTGATGGTTAGGTTAGGTTGGGTTAGGTATTGTAAAGTAAGCACGTTTTGTGGATATTTTGGCAATGTCCAGTTCTTTGATTTCGGTGATGGTTAGGTTCAGATGGGTGAGGTTTGGTAGGATAAGAACTCTTTGTGGATATATTGGCAATGTCGAATTCTCTGACTTCGGTGATGGTTAGGTAAGTTTGGGTTAGATATTAAGAGGTAAGCACGTTTTGTGGATATTTTCGCAATTTCCAATTCTTTGATTTCGGTGATGGTTAGGTTCAGATGGGTGAGGTTTGGTAGGATAAGCACTTTTTGTGGATATTTAAGCAATGTCGAATTTTCTGTTTTCGGTGATGGTTAGGTTAGGTTGGGTTAGGTATTGTGAGGGAAGAACGTTTTGTGGATATTGTCGCAACGTCAAATTCTTTGATTTCGGTGATGGTTGGATTCAGATGGGTGAGGTTTGGTAGGATAAGAACTTTTTTTGGATATTTTGGCAATGTCGAATTCTCTGACTTTGGTGATGGTTAGGTTAGGTTAGGTTATGTATTGTGAGGTAAGCACGTTTTGTGGATATTTTATCAATGTCCAATTCTTTGATTTCGGTGACGGTTAGGTTCAGATGGGTGAGGTTTGGACGGAGAAGAACTTTTTGTGGAAATTTTGGCAATGTCGAATTTTCTGACTTCAGTGATGGTTACGTTAGGTTGGGTTAGGTATTGTGAGGGAAGCATGTTTTGTGGATATTTTCGCAACGTCAAATTCTTTGATTTCGGTGATGGTTAGGTTCAGATGGGTGAGGTTTGGTAGGATAAGCACTTTTTGTGGATATTTTGGCAATGTCGAATTCTCTGACTTCGGTCTTGGTTAGGTTAGGTTGGGTTATTTATTGTGAGGTAAGCTCGTTTTGTGGATAATTTTTTAATGTCCAATTCTTTGATTTCGGTGATGGTTAGGTTCAGATGGGTAAGGTTTGGTAGGATAAGAACTTTTTGTTGATATTTTGGCAATGTCGAATTTTCTGACTTCGGTGATGGTTAGGGTAGGTTGGGTTAGGTATTGTGAGGGAAGCACGTTTTGTGAATATTTTCGAAACGTCAAATTCTTTGATTTCGGTGATGGTTAGGTTCAGATGGGTGAGGTTTGGTAGGATAAGCACTTTTTGTGGATATTTTGGCAATGTCGAATTCTCTGACTTCGGTGATGGTTAGGTTAGGTTGGGTTAGGTTTTGTGAGGTAAGCTCGTTTTGTGGATATTTTTTCAATGTCCAATTCTTTGATTTCGGTGATGGTTAGGTTCAGATGGGTAAGGTTTGGTAGGATAAGAACTTTTTGTTGATATTTTGGCAATGTCGAATTTTCTGACTTCGGTGATGGTTAGGTTAGGTTGGGTTAGGTATTGTGAGGTAAGCACGTTTTGCGGATATTTTATTAATGTCCAATTCTTTGATTTTGGTGATGGTTAGGTTCAGATGGGTGAGGTTTGGTAGGATAAGCACTTTTTGTGGATATTTTGGCAATGTCGAATTCTCTGACTTCGGTGATGGTTAGGTTAGGTTGGGTTAGGTATTGTGAGGTAAGCACGTTTTGCGGATATTTTATTAATGTCCAATTCTTTGATTTTGGTGATGGTTAGGTTCAGATGGGTGAGGTTTGGTAGGATAAGCACTTTTTGTGGATATTTTGGCAATGTCGAATTCTCTGACTTCGGTGATGGTTAGGTTAGGTTGGGTTAGGTATTGTAAGGTAAGCACGTTTTGTGGATATTTTGGCAATGTCCAGTTCTTTGATTTCGGTGATAATTAGGTTCAGATGGGTGAGGTTTGGTAGGATAAGAACTTTTTGTGGATATATTGGCAATGTCGAATTCTCTGACTTTGGTGATGGTTAGGTTAGTTTGGGTTAGATATTGAGAGGTAAGCACGTTTTGTGGATATTTTCGCAATTTCCAATTCTTTGATTTCGGTGATGGTTAGGTTCAGATGGGTGAGGTTTGGTAGGATAAGCACTTTTTGTGGATATTTAAGCAATGTCGAATTTTCTGTTTTCGGTGATGGTTAGGTTAGGTTGGGTTAGTTATTGTGAGGGCAGCACGTTTTGTGGATATTTTCGCAACGTCAAATTCCTTGATTTCGGTGATGGTTGGATTCAGATGGGTGAGGTTTGGTAGGATAAGAACTTTTTTTGGATATTTTGGCAATGTCGAATTCTCTGACTTTGGTGATGGTTAGGTTAGGTTAGGTTAGGTATTGTGAGGTAAGCACGTTTTGTGGATATTTTATCAATGTCCAATTCTTTGATTTCGGTGACGGTTAGGTTCAGATGGGTGAGGTTTGGACGGAGAAGAACTTTTTGTGGATATTTTGGCAATGTCGAATTCTCTGACTTCGGTGATGGTTAGGTTAGGTTGGGTTAGGTATTATGAAGAAAGCACGTTTTGTGGATATTTTATTAATGTCCAATTCTTTGATTTCAGTGATGGTTAGGTTCAGATGGGGGAGGTTTGGTAGGATAAGCACTTTTTGTGGATATTTTGGCAATGTCGAATTTTCTGACTTTGGTGATGGTTAGGTTAGGTTAGGTTAGGTATTGTGAGGGAAGCACGTTTTGTGGATATTTTTGCAATGTCAAATTCTTTGATTTCGGTGATGGTTAGGTTCAGATGAGTGTGGATTGGTAGGATAAGAACTTTTTGTGGATATTTTGGCAATGTCGAATTCTCTGACTTCGGTGATGGTTAGGTTAGGTTGGGTTAGGTATTGTGAGGTAAGCACGTTTTGTGGATATTTTATGAATGTCCAATTCTTTGATTTCGGTGATGGTTAGGTTCAGATGGGTGAGGTTTGGTAGGATAAGCACTTTTTGTGGATATTTTAGCAATGTCGAATTTTCTGATTTCGGTGATGGTTAGGTTAGGTTGGGTTAGGTATTGTGAGGGAAGCACGTTTTGTGGATATTTTCGCAACGTCAAATTCTTTGATTTCGGTGATGGTTAGGTTCAGATGGGTGAGGTTTGGTAGGATAAGAACTTTTTGTGGATATTTTGGCAATGTCGAATTCTCTGACTTCGGTGATGGTTAGGTTAGGTTGGGTTAGGTATTGTGAGGTAAGCACGTTTTGCGGATATTTTATTAATGTCCAATTCTTTGATTTTGGTGATGGTTAGGTTCAGATGGGTGAGGTTTGGTAGGATAAGCACTTTTTGTGGATATTTTGGCAATGTCGAATTTTCTGACTTTGGTGATGGTTAGGTTAGGTTAGGTTAGGTATTGTGAGGGAAGCACGTTTTGTGGATATTTTTGCAATGTCAAATTCTTTGATTTCGGTGATGGTTAGGTTCAGATGAGTGTGGATTGGTAGGATAAGAACTTTTTGTGGATATTTTGGCAATGTCGAATTCTCTGACTTCGGTGATGGTTAGGTTAGGTTGGGTTAGGTATTATGAGGTAAGCACGTTTTGTGGATATTTTATCAATGTCCAATTCTTTGATTTCGGTGATGGTTAGGTTCAGATGGGTGAGGTTTGGTAGGATAAGCACTTTTTGTGGATATTTTAGCAATGTCGAATTTTCTGATTTCGTTGATGGTTAGGTTAGGTTGGGTTAGGTATTGTGAGGGAAGCACGTTTTGTGGATATTTTCGCAACGTCAAATTCTTTGATTTCGGTGATGGTTAGGTTCAGATGGGTGAGGTTTGGTAGGATAAGAACTTTTTGTGGATATTTTGGCAATGTCAAATTCTCTGACTTCGGTGATTTTTATGGTTTCGGTTGGGTTAGGTATTGTGAGGTAAGCACGTTTTGCGGATATTTTATTAATGTCCAATTCTTTGATTTTGGTGATGGTTAGGTGCAGATGGGTGAGGTTTGGTAGGATAAGCACTTTTTGTGGATATTTTGGCAATTTCGAATTCTCTGACTTCGGTGATGGTTAGGTTAGGTTGGGTTAGGTAATGTAAAGTAAGCACGTTTTGTGGATATTTTGGCAATGTCCAGTTCTTTGATTTCGGTGATGGTTAGGTTCAGATGGGTGAGGTTTGGTAGGATAAGAACTTTTTGTGGATATTTTGGCAATGTCGAATTCTCTGACTTCGGTGATGGTTAGGTTAGGTTGGGTTAGGTATTGTGAGGTAAGCACGTTTTGCGGATATTTTATTAATGTCCAATTCTTTGATTTTGGTGATGGTTAGGTTCAGATGGGTGAGGTTTGGTAGGATAAGCACTTTTTGTGGATATTTTGGCAATGTCGAATTTTCTGACTTTGGTGATGGTTAGGTTAGGTTAGGTTAGGTATTGTGAGGGAAGCACGTTTTGTGGATATTTTTGCAATGTCAAATAGTTTGATTTCGGTGATGGTTAGGTTCAGATGAGTGTGGATTGGTAGGATAAGAACTTTTTGTGGATATTTTGGCAATGTCGAATTCTCTGACTTCGGTGATGGTTAGGTTAGGTTGGGTTAGGTATTATGAGGTAAGCACGTTTTGTGGATATTTTATCAATGTCCAATTCTTTGATTTCGGTGATGGTTAGGTTCAGATGGGTGAGGTTTGGTAGGATAAGCACTTTTTGTGGATATTTTAGCAATGTCGAATTTTCTGATTTCGGTGATGGTTAGGTTAGGTTGGGTTAGGTATTGTGAGGGAAGCACGTTTTGTGGATATTTTCGCAACGTCAAATTCTTTGATTTCGGTGATGGTTAGGTTCAGATGGGTGAGGTTTGGTAGGATAAGAACTTTTTGTGGATATTTTGGCAATGTCAAATTCTCTGACTTCGGTGATTTTTATGGTTTCGGTTGGGTAAGGTATTGTGAGGTAAGCACGTTTTGCGGATATTTTATTAATGTCCAATTCTTTGATTTTGGTGATGGTTAGGTGCAGATGGGTGAGGTTTGGTAGGATAAGCACTTTTTGTGGATATTTTGGCAATTTCGAATTCTCTGACTTCGGTGATGGTTAGGTTAGGTTGGGTTAGGTATTGTAAAGTAAGCACGTTTTGTGGATATTTTGGCAATGTCCAGTTCTTTGATTTCGGTGATGGTTAGGTTCAGATGGGTGAGGTTTGGTAGGATAAGAACTTTTTGTGGATATTTTGGCAATGTCGAATTCTCTGACTTCGGTGATGGTTAGGTTAGGTTGGGTTAGGTATTGTGAGGTAAGCACGTTTTGCGGATATTTTATTAATGTCCAATTCTTTGATTTTGGTGATGGTTAGGTTCAGATGGGTGAGGTTTGGTAGGATAAGCACTTTTTGTGGATATTTTGGCAATGTCGAATTTTCTGACTTTGGTGATGGTTAGGTTAGGTTAGGTTAGGTATTGTGAGGGAAGCACGTTTTGTGGATATTTTTGCAATGTCAAATAGTTTGATTTCGGTGATGGTTAGGTTCAGATGAGTGTGGATTGGTAGGATTAGAACTTTTTGTGGATATTTTGGCAATGTCGAATTCTCTGACTTCGGTGATGGTTAGGTTAGGTTGGGTTAGGTATTATGAGGTAAGCACGTTTTGTGGATATTTTATCAATGTCCAATTCTTTGATTTCGGTGATGGTTAGGTTCAGATGGGTGAGGTTTGGTAGGATAAGCACTTTTTGTGGATATTTTAGCAATGTCGAATTTTCTGATTTCGGTGATGGTTAGGTTAGGTTGGGTTAGGTATTGTGAGGGAAGCACGTTTTGTGGATATTTTCGCAACGTCAAATTCTTTGATTTCGGTGATGGTTAGGTTCAGATGGGTGAGGTTTGGTAGGATAAGAACTTTTTGTGGATATTTTGGCAATGTCAAATTCTCTGACTTCGGTGATTTTTATGGTTTCGGTTGGGTTAGGTATTGTGAGGTAAGCACGTTTTGCGGATATTTTATTAATGTCCAATTCTTTGATTTTGGTGATGGTTAGGTGCAGATGGGTGAGGTTTGGTAGGATAAGCACTTTTTGTGGATATTTTGGCAATTTCGAATTCCCTGACTTCGGTGATGGTTAGGTTAGGTTGGGTTAGGTATTGTAAAGTAAGCACGTTTTGTGGATATTTTGGCAATGTCCAGTTCTTTGATTTCGGTGATGGTTAGGTTCAGATGGGTGAGGTTTGGTAGGATAAGAACTCTTTGTGGATATATTGGCAATGTCGAATTCTCTGACTTCGGTGATAGTTAGGTAAGTTTGGGTTAGATATTAAGAGGTAAGC
Organism: Arctopsyche grandis; assembly: GCF_051622035.1. Lineage (NCBI taxonomy): Eukaryota > Metazoa > Arthropoda > Insecta > Trichoptera > Hydropsychidae > Arctopsyche > Arctopsyche grandis. Next base: position 446,529 of record NC_135362.1, read on the forward strand.
ACGTTTTGTGGATATTTTCGCAATTTCCAATTCTTTGATTTCGGTGATGGTTAGGTTCAGATGGGTGAGGTTTGGTAGGATAAGCACTTTTTGTGGATATTTAAGCAATGTCGAATTTTCTGTTTTCGGTGATGGTTAGGTTAGGTTGGGTTAGGTATTGTGAGGGAAGCACGTTTTGTGGATATTGTCGCAACGTCAAATTCTTTGATTTCGGTGATGGTTGGATTCAGATGGGTGAGGTTTGGTAGGATAAGAACTTTTTTTGGATATTTTGGCAATGTCGAATTCTCTGACTTTGGTGATGGTTAGGTTAGGTAAGGTTATGTATTGTGAGGTAAGCACGTTTTGTGGATATTTTATCAATGTCCAATTCTTTGATTTCGGTGACGGTTAGGTTCAGATGGGTGAGGTTTGGACGTAGAAGAACTTTTTGTGGAATTTTTGGCAATGTCGAATTTTCTGACTTCAGTGATGGTTACGTTAGGTTGGGTTAGGTATTGTGAGGGAAGCATGTTTTGTGGATATTTTCGCAACGTCAAATTCTTTGATTTCGGTGATGGTTAGGTTCAGATGGGTGAGGTTTGGTAGGATAAGCACTTTTTGTGGATATTTTGGCAATGTCGAATTCTCTGACTTCGGTCATGGTTAGGTTAGGTTGGGTTATTTATTGTGAGGTAAGCTCGTTTTGTGGATAATTTTTTAATGTCCAATTCTTTGATTTCGGTGATGGTTAGGTTCAGATGGGTAAGGTTTGGTAGGATAAGAACTTTTTGTTGATATTTTGGCAATGTCGAATTCTCTGACTTCGGTGATGGTTAGGTTAGGTTGGGTTAGGTATTGTGAGGTAAGCTCGTTTTGTGGATATTTTTTCAATGTCCAATTCTTTGATTTCGGTGATGGTTAGGTTCAGATGGGTAAGGTTTGGTAGGATAAGAACTTTTTGTTGATATTTTGGCAATGTCGAATTTTCTGACTTCGGTGATGGTTAGGTTAGGTTGGGTTAGGTATTGTGAGGTAAGCACGTTTTGTGGATATTTTATCAATGTCCAATTCTTTGATTTCGGTGATGGTTAGGTTCAGATGGGTGAGGTTTGGTAGGATAAGCACTTTTTGTGGATATTTTAGCAATGTCGAATTTTCTGATTTCGGTGATGGTTAGGTTAGGTTGGGTTAGGTATTGTGAGGGAAGCACGTTTTGTGGATATTTTATCAATGTCCAATTCTTTGATTTCGGTGATGGTTAGGTTCAGATGGGTGAGGTTTGGTAGGATAAGCACTTTTTGTGGATATTTTAGCAATGTCGAATTTTCTGACTTCGGTGATGGTTAGGTTAGGTTGGGTTAGGTATTGTGAGGGAAGCACGTTTTGTGAATATTTTCGCAACGTCAAATTCTTTGATTTCGGTGATGGTTAGGTTCAGATGGGTGAGGTTTGGTAGGATAAGCACTTTTTGTGGATATTTTGGCAATGTCGAATTCTCTGACTTCGGTGATGGTTAGGTTAGGTTGGGTTATTTATTGTGAGGTAAGCTCGTTTTGTGGATAATTTTTTAATGTCCAATTCTTTGATTTCGGTGATGGTTAGGTTCAGATGGGTAAGGTTTGGTAGGATAAGAACTTTTTGTTGATATTTTGGCAATGTCGAATTTTCTGACTTCGGTGATGGTTAGGGTAGGTTGGGTTAGGTATTGTGAGGGAAGCACGTTTTGTGAATATTTTCGCAACGTCAAATTCTTTGATTTCGGTGATGGTTAGGTTCAGATGGGTGAGGTTTGGTAGGATAAGCACTTTTTGTGGATATTTTGGCAATGTCGAATTCTCTGACTTCGGTGATGGTTAGGTTAGGTTGGGTTAGGTATTGTGAGGTAAGCTCGTTTTGTGGATATTTTTTCAATGTCCAATTCTTTGATTTCGGTGATGGTTAGGTTCAGATGGGTAAGGTTTGGTAGGATAAGAACTTTTTGTTGATATTTTGGCAATGTCGAATTTTCTGACTTCGGTGATGGTTAGGTTAGGTTGGGTTAGGTATTGTGAGGTAAGCACGTTTTGCGGATATTTTATTAATGTCCAATTCTTTGATTTTGGTGATGGTTAGGTTCAGATGGGTGAGGTTTGGTAGGATAAGCACTTTTTGTGGATATTTTGGCAATGTCGAATTCTCTGACTTCGGTGATGGTTAGGTTAGGTTGGGTTAGGTATTGTAAGGTAAGCACGTTTTGTGGATATTTTGGCAATGTCCAGTTCTTTGATTTCGGTGATAATTAGGTTCAGATGGGTGAGGTTTGGTAGGATAAGAACTTTTTGTGGATATATTGGCAATGTCGAATTCTCTGACTTTGGTGATGGTTAGGTTAGTTTGGGTTAGATATTGAGAGGTAAGCACGTTTTGTGGATATTTTCGCAATTTCCAATTCTTTGATTTCGGTGATGGTTAGGTTCAGATGGGTGAGGTTTGGTAGGATAAGCACTTTTTGTGGATATTTAAGCAATGTCGAATTTTCTGTTTTCGGTGATGGTTAGGTTAGGTTGGGTTAGGTATTGTGAGGGAAGCACGTTTTGTGGATATTTTCGCAACGTCAAATTCTTTGATTTCGGTGATGGTTGGGTTCAGATGGGTGAGGTTTGGTAGGATAAGAACTTTTTGTGGATATTTTGGCAATGTCGAATTCTCTGACTTCGGTGATGGTTAGGTTAGGTTAGGTTAGGTATTGTGAGGTAAGCACGTTTTGTGGATATTTTATCAATGTCCAATTCTTTGATTTCGGTGACGGTTAGGTTCAGATGGGTGAGGTTTGGTAGGATAAGAACTTTTTGTGGATATTTTGGCAATGTCGAATTCTCTGACTTCGGTGATGGTTAGGTTAGGTTAGGTTAGGTATTGCGAAGTAAGCACGTTTTGTGGATATTTTATCAATGTCCAATTCTTTGATTTCGGTGATGGTTAGGTTCAGATGGGTGAGGTTTGGTAGGATAAGCACTTTTTGTGGATATTATAGCAATGTCGAATTCTCTGACTTCGGTGATGGTTAGGTAAGGTTGGGTTAGGTATTGTGAGGTAAGCACGTTTTGTGGATATTTTCTTAATGTCAAATTCTTTGATTTCGGTGATAGTTCGGTTCAGATGGGTGAGGTTTGGTAGGATAAGAACTTTTTGTGGATATTTTGGCAATGTCGAATTCTCTGACTTCGGTGATGGTAAGGTAAGGTTGGGTTAGGTATTGTGAGGTAAGCACGTTTTGTGGATATTTTATCAATGTCCAATTCTTTGATTTCGGTGATGGTTAGGTTCAGATGGGTGTGGTTTGGTAGGATAAGATTTTTTTGTGGATATTTTGGCAATGTCGAATTCTCTGACTTCGGTGATGGTTAGGTTAGGTTAGGTTAGGTATTGTGAAGTAAGCACGTTTTGTGGATATTTTATCAATGTCCAATTCTTTGATTTCGGTGATGGTTAGGTTCAGATGGGTGAGGTTTGGTAGGATAAGCACTTTTTGTGGATATTATAGCAATGTCGAATTTTCTGATTTCGGTGATGGTTAGGTAAGGTTGGGTTAGGTATTGTGAGGGAAGCACGTTTTGTGGATATTTTCGCAACGTCAAATTCTTTGATTTCGGTGATGGTTAGGTTCACATGGGTGAGGTTTGGTAGGATAAGAACTTTTTGTGGATATTTTGGCAATGTCGAATTCTCTGACTTCGGTGATGGTTAGGTTAGGTTGGGTTAGGTATTGTGAGGTAAGCACGTTTTGCGGATATTTAATTAATGTCCAATTCTTTGATTTTGGTGATAGTTAGGTTCAGATGGGTGAGGTTTGGTAGGATAAGCACTTTTTGTGGATATTTTGGCAATGTCGAATTCTCTGACTTCGGTGATGGTTAGGTTAGGTTAGGTTAGGTATTGTGAAGTAAGCACGTTTTGTGGATATTTTATCAATGTCCAATTCTTTGATTTCGGTGATGGTTAGGTTCAGATGGGTGAGGTTTGGTAGGATAAGCACTTTTTGTGGATATTATAGCAATGTCGAATTCTCGGACTTCGGTGATGGTTAGGTAAGGTTGGGTTAGGTATTGTGAGGTAAGCACGTTTTGTGGATATTTTCTTAATGTCAAATTCTTTGATTTCGGTGATAGTTCGGTTCAGATGGGTGAGGTTTGGTAGGATAAGAACTTTTTGTGGATATTTTGGCAATGTCGAATTCTCTGACTTCGGTGATGGTTAGGTAAGGTTAGGTTAGGTATTGTGAGGTAAGCACGTTTTGTGGATATTTTATCAATGTCCAATTCTTTGATTTCGGTGATGGTTAGGTTCAGATGGGTGTGGTTTGGTAGGATAAGATTTTTTTGTGGATATTTTGGCAATGTCGAATTCTCTGACTTCGGTGATGGTTAGGTTAGGTTAGGTTAGGTATTGTGAAGTAAGCACGTTTTGTGGATATTTTATCAATGTCCAATTCTTTGATTTCGGTGATGGTTAGGTTAAGATGGGTGAGGTTTGGTAGGATAAGCACTTTTTGTGGATATTATAGCAATGTCGAATTTTCTGATTTCGGTGATGGTTAGGTTAGGTTGGGTTAGTTATTGTGAGGGCAGCACGTTTTGTGGATATTTTCGCAACGTCAAATTCCTTGATTTCGGTGATGGTTGGATTCAGATGGGTGAGATTTGGTAGGATAAGAACTTTTTTTGGATATTTTGGCAATGTCGAATTCTCTGACTTTGGTGATGGTTAGGTTAGGTTAGGTTAGGTATTGTGAGGTAAGCACGTTTTGTGGATATTTTATCAATGTCCAATTCTTTGATTTCGGTGACGGTTAGGTTCAGATGGGTGAGGTTTGGACGGAGAAGAACTTTTTGTGGATATTTTGGCAATGTCGAATTCTCTGACTTCGGTGATGGTTAGGTTAGGTTGGGTTAGGTATTGTGAGGTAAGCTCGTTTAGTGGATATTTTTTCAATGTCCAATTCTTTGATTTCGGTGATGGTTAGGTTCAGATGGGTAAGGTTTGGTAGGATAAGAACTTTTTGTTGATATTTTGGCAATGTCGAATTTTCTGACTTCGGTGATGGTTAGGGTAGGTTGGGTTAGGTATTAAGAGGGAAGCACGTTTTGTGAATATTTTCGCAACGTCAAATTCTTTGATTTCGGTGATGGTTAGGTTCAGATGGGTGAGGTTTGGTAGGATAAGCACTTTTTGTGGATATTTTGGCAATGTCGAATTCTCTGACTTCGGTGATGGTTAGGTTAGGTTGGGTTAGGTATTATGAAGTAAGCACGTTTTGTGGATATTTTATCAATGTCCAATTCTTTGATTTCAGTGATGGTTAGGTTCAGATGGGGGAGGTTTGGTAGGATAAGCACTTTTTGTGGATATTTTGGCAATGTCGAATTTTCTGACTTTGGTGATGGTTAGGTTAGGTTAGGTTAGGTATTGTGAGGGAAGCACGTTTTGTGGATATTTTTGCAATGTCAAATTCTTTGATTTCGGTGATGGTTAGGTTCAGATGAGTGTGGATTGGTAGGATAAGAACTTTTTGTGGATATTTTGGCAATGTCGAATTCTCTGACTTTGGTGATGGTTAGGTTAGGTTGGGTTAGGTATTGTGAGGTAAGCACGTTTTGTGGATATTTTATGAATGTCCAATTCTTTGATTTCGGTGATGGTTAGGTTCAGATGGGTGAGGTTTGGTAGGATAAGCACTTTTTGTGGATATTTTAGCAATGTCGAATTTTCTGATTTCGGTGATGGTTAGGTTAGGTTGGGTTAGGTATTGTGAGGGAAGCACGTTTTGTGGATATTTTCGCAACGTCAAATTCTTTGATTTCGGTGATGGTTAGGTTCAGATGGGTGAGGTTTGGTAGGATAAGAACTTTTTGTGGATATTTTGGCAATGTCGAATTCTCTGACTTCGGTGATGGTTAGGTTAGGTTGGGTTAGGTATTGTGAGGTAAGCACGTTTTGCGGATATTTTATTAATGTCCAATTCTTTGATTTTGGTGATGGTTAGGTTCAGATGGGTGAGGTTTGGTAGGATAAGCACTTTTTGTGGATATTTTGGCAATGTCGAATTTTCTGACTTTGGTGATGGTTAGGTTAGGTTAGGTTAGGTATTGTGAGGGAAGCACGTTTTGTGGATATTTTTGCAATGTCAAATTCTTTGATTTCGGGGATGGTTAGGTTCAGATGAGTGTGGATTGGTAGGATAAGAACTTTTTGTGGATATTTTGGCAATGTCGAATTCTCTGACTTCGGTGATGGTTAGGTTAGGTTGGGTTAGGTATTGTGAGGTAAGCACGTTTTGTGGATATTTTATCAATGTCCAATTCTTTGATTTCGGTGATGGTTAGGTTCAGATGGGTGAGGTTTGGTAGGATAAGCACTTTTTGTGGATATTTTAGCAATGTCGAATTTTCTGATTTCGGTGATGGTTAGGTTAGGTTGGGTTAGGTATTGTGAGGGAAGCACGTTTTGTGGATATTTTCGCAACGTCAAATTCTTTGATTTCGGTGATGGTTAGGTTCAGATGGGTGAGGTTTGGTAGGATAAGAACTTTTTGTGGATATTTTGGCAATGTCAAATTCTCTGACTTCGGTGATTTTTATGGTTTCGGTTGGGTTAGGTATTGTGAGGTAAGCACGTTTTGCGGATATTTTATTAATGTCCAATTCTTTGATTTTGGTGATGGTTAGGTTCAGATGGGTGAGGTTTGGTAGGATAAGCACTTTTTGTGGATATTTTGGCAATTTCGAATTCTCTGACTTCGGTGATGGTTAGGTTAGGTTGGGTTAGGTATTGTAAAGTAAGCACGTTTTGTGGATATTTTGGCAATGTCCAGTTCTTTGATTTCGGTGATGGTTAGGTTCAGATGGGTGAGGTTTGGTAGGATAAGAACTCTTTGTGGATATATTGGCAATGTCGAATTCTCTGACTTCGGTGATGGTTAGGTAAGTTTGGGTTAGATATTAAGAGGTAAGCACGTTTTGTGGATATTTTCGCAATTTCCAATTCTTTGATTTCGGTGATGGTTAGGTTCAGATGGGTGAGGTTTGGTAGGATAAGCACTTTTTGTGGATATTTAAGCAATGTCGAATTTTCTGTTTTCGGTGATGGTTAGGTTAGGTTGGGTTAGGTATTGTGAGGGAAGCACGTTTTGTGGATATTGTCGCAACGTCAAATTCTTTGATTTCGGTGATGGTTGGATTCAGATGGGTGAGGTTTGGTAGGATAAGAACTTTTTTTGGATATTTTGGCAATGTCGAATTCTCTGACTTTGGTGATGGTTAGGTTAGGTTAGGTTATGTATTGTGAGGTAAGCACGTTTTGTGGATATTTTATCAATGTCCAATTCTTTGATTTCGGTGACGGTTAGGTTCAGATGGGTGAGGTTTGGACGGAGAAGAACTTTTTGTGGAAATTTTGGCAATGTCGAATTTTCTGACTTCAGTGATGGTTACGTTAGGTTGGGTTAGGTATTGTGAGGGAAGCATGTTTTGTGGATATTTTCGCAACGTCAAATTCTTTGATTTCGGTGATGGTTAGGTTCAGATGGGTGAGGTTTGGTAGGATAAGCACTTTTTGTGGATATTTTGGCAATGTCGAATTCTCTGACTTCGGTCATGGTTAGGTTAGGTTGGGTTATTTATTGTGAGGTAAGCTCGTTTTGTGGATAATTTTTTAATGTCCAATTCTTTGATTTCGGTGATGGTTAGGTTCAGATGGGTAAGGTTTGGTAGGATAAGAACTTTTTGTTGATATTTTGGCAATGTCGAATTTTCTGACTTCGGTTATGGTTAGGGTAGGTTGGGTTAGGTATTGTGAGGGAAGCACGTTTTGTGAATATTTTCGCAACGTCAAATTCTTTGATTTCGGTGATGGTTAGGTTCAGATGGGTGAGGTTTGGTAGGATAAGCACTTTTTGTGGATATTTTGGCAATGTCGAATTCTCTGACTTCGGTGATGGTTAGGTTAGGTTGGGTTAGGTATTGTGAGGTAAGCTCGTTTTGTGGATATTTTTTCAATGTCCAATTCTTTGATTTCGGTGATGGTTAGGTTCAGATGGGTAAGGTTTGGTAGGATAAGAACTTTTTGTTGATATTTTGGCAATGTCGAATTTTCTGACTTCGGTGATGGTTAGGTTAGGTTGGGTTAGGTATTGTGAGGTAAGCACGTTTTGCGGATATTTTATTAATGTCCAATTCTTTGATTTTGGTGATGGTTAGGTTCAGATGGGTGAGGTTTGGTAGGATAAGCACTTTTTGTGGATATTTTGGCAATGTCGAATTCTCTGACTTCGGTGATGGTTAGGTTAGGTTGGGTTAGGTATTGTAAGGTAAGCACGTTTTGTGGATATTTTGGCAATGTCCAGTTCTTTGATTTCGGTGATAATTAGGTTCAGATGGGTGAGGTTTGGTAGGATAAGAACTTTTTGTGGATATATTGGCAATGTCGAATTCTCTGACTTTGGTGATGGTTAGGTTAGTTTGGGTTAGATATTGAGAGGTAAGCACGTTTTGTGGATATTTTCGCAATTTCCAATTCTTTGATTTCGGTGATGGTTAGGTTCAGATGGGTGAGGTTTGGTAGGATAAGCACTTTTTGTGGATATTTAAGCAATGTCGAATTTTCTGTTTTCGGTGATGGTTAGGTTAGGTTGGGTTAGGTATTGTGAGGGAAGCACGTTTTGTGGATATTAAAGCAATGTCGAATTTTCTGTTTGTCGGTGATGGTTAGGTTAGGTTGGGTTAGGTATTGTGAGGGAAGCACGTTTTGTGGATATTTTCGCAACGTCAAATTCTTTGATTTCGGTGATGGTTGGGTTCAGATGGGTGAGGTTTGGTAGGATAAGAACTTTTTGTGGATATTTTGTCAATGTCGAATTCTCTGACTTCGGTGATGGTTAGGTTAGGTTAGGTTAGGTATTGTGAGGTAAGCACGTTTTGTGGATATTTTATCAATGTCCAATTCTTTGATTTCGGTGACGGTTAGGTTCAGATGGGTGAGGTTTGGTAGGATAAGAACTTTTTGTGGATATTTTGGCAATGTCGAATTCTTTGACTTCGGTGATGGTTAGGTTAGGTTAGGTTAGGTATTGTGAAGTAAGCACGTTTTGTGGATATTTTATTAATGTCCAATTCTTTGATTTCGGTGATGGTTAGGTTCAGATGGGTGAGGTTTGGTAGGATAAGCACTTTTTGTGGATATTATAGCAATGTCGAATTCTCTGACTTCGGTGATGGTTAGGTAAGGTTGGGTTAGGTATTGTGAGGTAAGCACGTTTTGTGGATATTTTCTTAATGTCAAATTCTTTGATTTCGGTGATAGTTCGGTTCAGATGGGTGAGGTTTGGTAGGATAAGAACTTTTTGTGGATATTTTGGCAATGTCGAATTCTCTGACTTCGGTGATGGTTAGGTAAGGTTGGGTTAGGTATTGTGAGGTAAGCACGTTTTGTGGATATTTTATCAATGTCCAATTCTTTGATTTCGGTGATGGTTAGGTTCAGATGGGTGTGGTTTGGTAGGATAAGATTTTTTTGTGGATATTTTGGCAATGTCGAATTCTCTGACTTCGGTGATGGTTAGGTTAGGTTAGGTTAGGTATTGTGAAGTAAGCACGTTTTGTGGATATTTTATCAATGTCCAATTCTTTGATTTCGGTGATGGTTAGGTTCAGATGGGTGAGGTTTGGTAGGATAAGCACTTTTTGTGGATATTATAGCAATGTCGAATTTTCTGATTTCGGTGATGGTTAGGTTAGGTTGGGTTAGGTATTGTGAGGGAAGCACGTTTTGTGGATATTTTCGCAACGTCAAATTCTTTGATTTCGGTGATGGTTAGGTTCAGATGGGTGAGGTTTGGTAGGATAAGAACTTTTTGTGGATATTTTGGCAATGTCGAATTCTCTGACTTCGGTGATGGTTAGGTTAGGTTGGGTTAGGTATTGTGAGGTAAGCACGTTTTGCGGATATTTTATTAATGTCCAATTCTTTGATTTTGGTGATGGTTAGGTTCAGATGGGTGAGGTTTGGTAGGATAAGCACTTTTTGTGGATATTTTGGCAATGTCGAATTCTCTGACTTCGGTGATGGTTAGGTTAGGTTGGGTTAGGTATTGTAAGGTAAGCACGTTTTGTGGATATTTTGGCAATGTCCAGTTCTTTGATTTCGGTGATAATTAGGTTCAGATGGGTGAGGTTTGGTAGGATAAGAACTTTTTGTGGATATATTGGCAATGTCGAATTCTCTGACTTTGGTGATGGTTAGGTTAGTTTGGGTTAGATATTGAGAGGTAAGCACGTTTTGTGGATATTTTCGCAATTTCCAATTCTTTGATTTCGGTGATGGTTAGGTTCAGATGGGTGAGGTTTGGTAGGATAAGCACTTTTTGTGGATATTTAAGCAATGTCGAATTTTCTGTTTTCGGTGATGGTTAGGTTAGGTTGGGTTAGTTATTGTGAGGGCAGCACGTTTTGTGGATATTTTCGCAACGTCAAATTCCTTGATTTCGGTGATGGTTGGATTCAGATGGGTGAGGTTTGGTAGGATAAGAACTTTTTTTGGATATTTTGGCAATTTCGAATTCTCTGACTTTGGTGATGGTTAGGTTAGGTTAGGTTAGGTATTGTGAGGTAAGCACGTTTTGTGGATATTTTATCAATGTCCAATTCTTTGATTTCGGTGACGGTTAGGTTCAGATGGGTGAGGTTTGGACGGAGAAGAACTTTTTGTGGATATTTTGGCAATGTCGAATTCACAGACTTCGGTGATGGTTAGGTTAGGTTGGGATAGGTATTGTGAGGTAAGCTCGTTTAGTGGATATTTTTTCAATGTCCAATTCTTTGATTTCGGTGATGGTTAGGTTCAGATGGGTAAGGTTTGGTAGGATAAGAACTTTTTGTTGATATTTTGGCAATGTCGAATTTTCTGACTTCGGTGATGGTTAGGGTAGGTTGGGTTAGGTATTGTGAGGGAAGCACGTTTTGTGAATATTTTCGCAACGTCAAATTCTTTGATTTCGGTGATGGTTAGGTTCAGATGGGTGAGGTTTGGTAGGATAAGCACTTTTTGTGGATATTTTGGCAATGTCGAATTCTCTGACTTCGGTGATGGTTAGGTTAGGTTGGGTTAGGTATTATGAAGTAAGCACGTTTTGTAGATATTTTATCAATGTCCAATTCTTTGATTTCAGTGATGGTTAGGTTCAGATGGGGGAGGTTTGGTAGGATAAGCACTTTTTGTGGATATTTTGGCAATGTCGAATTCTCTGACTTCGGTGATGGTTAGGTTAGGTTGGGTTAGGTATTGTGAGGTAAGCACGTTTTGCGGATATTTTATTAATGTCCAATTCTTTGATTTTGGTGATGGTTAGGTTCAGATGGGTGAGGTTTGGTAGGATAAGCACTTTTTGTGGATATTTTGGCAATGTCGAATTTTTTGACTTTGGTGATGGTTAGGTTAGGTTAGGTTAGGTATTGTGAGGGAAGCACGTTTTGTGGATATTTTTGCAATGTCAAATTCTTTGATTTCGGTGATGGTTAGGTTCAGATGAGTGTGGATTGGTAGGATAAGAACTTTTTGTGGATATTTTGGCAATGTCGAATTCTCTGACTTCGGTGATGGTTAGGTTAGGTTGGGTTAGGTATTGTGAGGTAAGCACGTTTTGTGGATATTTTATCAATGTCCAATTCTTTGATTTCGGTGATGGTAAGGTTCAGATGGGTGAGGTTTGGTAGGATAAGCACTTTTTGTGGATATTTTAGCAATGTCGAATTTTCTGATTTCGGTGATGGTTAGGTTAGGTTGGGTTAGGTATTGTGAGGGAAGCACGTTTTGTGGATATTTTCGCAACGTCAAATTCTTTGATTTCGGTGATGGTTAGGTTCAGATGGGTGAGGTTTGGTAGGATAAGAACTTTTTGTGGATATTTTGGCAATGTCAAATTCTCTGACTTCGGTGATTTTTATGGTTTCGGTTGGGTTAGGTATTGTGAGGTAAGCACGTTTTGCGGATATTTTATTAATGTCCAATTCTTTGATTTTGGTGATGGTTAGGTTCAGATGGGTGAGGTTTGGTAGGATAAGCACTTTTTGTGGATATTTTGGCAATTTCGAATTCTCTGACTTCGGTCATGGTTAGGTTAGGTTGGGTTAGGTATTGTAAAGTAAGCACGTTTTGTGGATATTTTGGCAATGTCCAGTTCTTTGATTTCGGTGATGGTTAGGTTCAGATGGGTGAGGTTTGGTAGGATAAGAACTCTTTGTGGATATATTGGCAATGTCGAATTCTCTGACTTCGGTGATGGTTAGGTAAGTTTGGGTTAGATATTAAGAGGTAAGCACGTTTTGTGGATATTTTCGCAATTTCCAATTCTTTGATTTCGGTGATGGTTAGGTTCAGATGGGTGAGGTTTGGTAGGATAAGCACTTTTTGTGGATATTTAAGCAATGTCGAATTTTCTGTTTTCGGTGATGGTTAGGTTAGGTTGGGTTAGGTATTGTGAGGGAAGCACGTTTTGTGGATATTGTCGCAACGTCAAATTCTTTGATTTCGGTGATGGTTGGATTCAGATGGGTGAGGTTTGGTAGGATAAGAACTTTTTTTGGATATTTTGGCAATGTCGAATTCTCTGACTTTGGTGATGGTTAGGTTAGGTTAGGTTATGTATTGTGAGGTAAGCACGTTTTGTGGATATTTTATCAATGTCCAATTCTTTGATTTCGGTGACGGTTAGGTTCAGATGGGTGAGGTTTGGACGGAGAAGAACTTTTTGTGGAAATTTTGGCAATGTCGAATTTTCTGACTTCAGTGATGGTTACGTTAGGTTGGGTTTGGTATTGTGAGGGAAGCATGTTTTGTGGATATTTTCGCAACGTCAAATTCTTTGATTTCGGTGATGATTAGGTTCAGATGGGTGAGGTTTGGTAGGATAAGCACTTTTTGTGGATATTTTGGCAATGTCGAATTCTCTGACTTCGGTCATGGTTAGGTTAGGTTGGGTTATTTATTGTGAGGTAAGCTCGTTTTGTGGATAATTTTTTAATGTCCAATTCTTTGAATTCGGTGATGGTTAGGTTCAGATGGGTGAGGTTTGGTAGGATAAGCACTTTTTGTGGATATTTAAGCAATGTCGAATTTTCTGTTTTCGGTGATGGTTAGGTTAGGTTGGGTTAGGTATTGTGAGGGAAGCACGTTTTGTGGATATTAAAGCAATGTCGAATTTTCTGTTTGTCGGTGATGGTTAGGTTAGGTTGGGTTAGGTATTGTGAGGGAAGCACGTTTTGTGGATATTTTCGCAACGTCAAATTCTTTGATTTCGGTGATGGTTGGGTTCAGATGGGTGAGGTTTGGTAGGATAAGAACTTTTTGTGGATATTTTGGCAATGTCGAATTCTCTGACTTCGGTGATGGTTAGGTTAGGTTAGGTTAGGTATTGTGAGGTAAGCACGTTTTGTGGATATTTTATCAATGTCCAATTCTTTGATTTCGGTGACGGTTAGGTTCAGATGGGTGAGGTTTGGTAGGATAAGAACTTTTTGTGGATATTTTGGCAATGTCGAATTCTCTGACTTCGGTGATGGTAAGGTTAGGTTAGGTTAGGTATTGCGAATTAAGCACGTTTTGTGGATATTTTATCAATGTCCAATTCTTTGATTTCGGTGATGGTTAGGTTCAGATGGGTGAGGTTTGGTAGGATAAGCACTTTTTGTGGATATTATAGCAATGTCGAATTCTCTGACTTCGGTGATGGTTAGGTAAGGTTGGGTTAGGTATTGTGAGGTAAGCACGTTTTGTGGATATTTTCTTAATGTCAAATTCTTTGATTTCGGTGATAGTTCGGTTCAGATGGGTGAGGTTTGGTAGGATAAGAACTTTTTGTGGATATTTTGGCAATGTCGAATTCTCTGACTTCGGTGATGGTTAGGTAAGGTTGGGTTAGGTATTGTGAGGTAAGCACGTTTTGTGGATATTTTATCAATGTCCAATTCTTTGATTTCGGTGATGGTTAGGTTCAGATGGGTGTGGTTTGGTAGGATAAGATTTTTTTGTGGATATTTTGGCAATGTCGAATTCTCTGACTTCGGTGATGGTTAGGTTAGGTTAGGTTAGGTATTGTGAAGTAAGCACGTTTTGTGGATATTTTATCAATGTCCAATTCTTTGATTTCGGTGATGGTTAGGTTCAGATGGGTGAGGTTTGGTAGGATAAGCACTTTTTGTGGATATTATAGCAATGTCGAATTTTCTGATTTCGGTGATGGTTAGGTTAGGTTTGGTAGGATAAGCACTTTTTGTGGATATTTTAGCAATGTCGAATTTTCTGATTTCGGTGATGGTGAGGTTAGGTTGGGTTAGGTATTGTGAGGGAAGCACGTTTTGTGGATATTTTCGCAACGTCAAATTCTTTGATTTCGGTGATGGTTAGGTTCAGATGGGTGAGGTTTGGTAGGATAAGAACTTTTTGTGGATATTTTGGCAATGTCGAATTCTCTGACTTCGGTGATGGTTAGGTTAGGTTGGGTTAGGTATTGTGAGGTAAGCACGTTTTGCGGATATTTTATTAATGTCCAATTCTTTGATTTTGGTGATGGTTAGGTTCAGATGGGTGAGTTTTGGTAGGATAAGCACTTTTTGTGGATATTATAGCAATGTCGAATTCTCTGACTTCGGTGATGGTTAGGTAAGGTTGGGTTAGGTATTGTGAGGTAAGCACGTTTTGTGGATATTTTCTTAATGTCAAATTCTTTGATTTCGGTGATAGTTCGGTTCAGATGGGTGAGGTTTGGTAGGATAAGAACTTTTTGTGGATATTTTGGCAATGTCGAATTCTCTGACTTCGGTGATGGTTAGGTAAGGTTGGGTTAGGTATTGTGAGGTAAGCACGTTTTGTGGATATTTTATCAATGTCCAATTCTTTGATTTCGGTGATGGTTAGGTTCAGATGGGTGTGGTTTGGTAGGATAAGATTTTTTTGTGGATATTTTGGCAATGTCGAATTCTCTGACTTCGGTGATGGTTAGGTAAGGTTAGGTTAGGTATTGTGAAGTAAGCACGTTTTGTGGATATTTTATCAATGTCCAATTCTTTGATTTCGGTGATGGTTAGGTTCAGATGGGTGAGGTTTGGTAGGATAAGCACTTTTTGTGGATATTATAGCAATGTCGAATTTTCTGATTTCGGTGATGGTTAGGTTAAGTTGGGTTAGGTATTGTGAGGAAAGCACGTTTTGTGGATATTTTCGCAACGTCAAATTCTTTGATTTCGGTGATGGTTAGGTTCAGATGGGTGAGGTTTGGTAGGATAAGAACTTTTTGTGGATATTTTGGCAATGTCGAATTCTCTGACTTCGGTGATGGTTAGGTTAGGTTGGGTTAGGTATTGTGAGGTAAGCACGTTTTGCGGATATTTTATTAATGTCCAATTCTTTGATTTTGGTGATGGTTAGGTTCAGATGGGTGAGGTTTGGTAGGATAAGCACTTTTTGTGGATAATTTGGCAATGTCGAATTCTCTGACTTCGGTGATGGTTAGGTTAGGTTGGGTTAGGTATTGTAAGGTAAGCACGTTTTGTGGATATTTTGGCAATGTCCAGTTCTTTGATTTCGGTGATAATTAGGTTCAGATGGGTGAGGTTTGGTAGGATAAGAACTTTTTGTGGATATATTGGCAATGTCGAATTCTCTGACTTTGGTGATGGTTAGGTTAGTTTGGGTTAGATATTGAGAGGTAAGCACGTTTTGTGGATATTTTCGCAATTTCCAATTCTTTGATTTCGGTGATGGTTAGGTTCAGATGGGTGAGGTTTGGTAGGATAAGCACTTTTTGTGGATATTTAAGCAATGTCGAATTTTCTGTTTTCGGTGATGGTTAGGTTAGGTTGGGTTAGTTATTGTGAGGGCAGCACGTTTTGTGGATATTTTCGCAACGTCAAATTCCTTGATTTCGGTGATGGTTGGATTCAGATGGGTGAGGTTTGGTAGGATAAGAACTTTTTTTGGATATTTTGGCAATGTCGAATTCTCTGACTTTGGTGATGGTTAGGTTAGGTTAGGTTAGGTATTGTGAGGTAAGCACGTTTTGTGGATATTTTATCAATGTCCAATTCTTTGATTTCGGTGACGGTTAGGTTCAGATGGGTGAGGTTTGGACGGAGAAGAACTTTTTGTGGATATTTTGGCAATGTCGAATTCTCTGACTTCGGTGATGGTTAGGTTAGGTTGGGTTAGGTATTGTGAGGTAAGCTCGTTTAGTGGATATTTTTTCAATGTCCAATTCTTTGATTTCGGTGATGGTTAGGTTCAGATGGGTAAGGTTTGGTAGGATAAGAACTTTTTGTTGATATTTTGGCAATGTCGAATTTTCTGACTTCGGTGATGGTTAGGGTAGGTTGGGTTAGGTATTGTGAGGGAAGCACGTTTTGTGAATATTTTCGCAACGTCAAATTCTTTGATTTCGGTGATGGTTAGGTTCAGATGGGTGAGGTTTGGTAGGATAAGCACTTTTTGTGGATATTTTGGCAATGTCGAATTCTCTGACTTCGGTGATGGTTAGGTTAGGTTGGGTTAGGTATTATGAAGTAAGCACGTTTTGTGGATATTTTATCAATGTCCAATTCTTTGATTTCAGTGATGGTTAGGTTCAGATGGGGGAGGTTTGGTAGGATAAGCACTTTTTGTGGATATTTTAGCAATGTCGAATTTTCTGATTTCGGTGATGGTTAGGTTAGGTTGGGTTAGGTATTGTGAGGGAAGCACGTTTTGTGGATATTTTCGCAACGTCAAATTCTTTGATTTCGGTGATGGTTAGGTTCAGATGGGTGAGGTTTGGTAGGATAAGAACTTTTTGTGGATATTTTGGCAATGTCGAATTCTCTGACTTCGGTGATGGTTAGGTTAGGTTGGGTTAGGTATTGTGAGGTAAGCACGTTTTGCGGATATTTTATTAATGTCCAATTCTTTGATTTTGGTGATGGTTAGGTTCAGATGGGTGAGGTTTGGTAGGATAAGCACTTTTTGTGGATATTTTGGCAATGTCGAATTTTCTGACTTTGGTGATGGTTAGGTTAGGTTAGGTTAGGTATTGTGAGGGAAGCACGTTTTGTGGATATTTTTGCAATGTCAAATTCTTTGATTTCGGTGATGGTTAGGTTCAGATGAGTGTGGATTGGTAGGATAAGAACTTTTTGTGGATATTTTGGCAATGTCGAATTCTCTGACTTCGGTGATGGTTAGGTTAGGTTAGGTTAGGTATTGTGAAGTAAGCACGTTTTGTGGATATTTTATCAATGTCCAATTCTTTGATTTCGGTGATGGTTAGGTTCAGATGGGTGAGGTTTGGTAGGATAAGCACTTTTTGTGGATATTATAGCAATGTCGAATTTTCTGATTTCGGTGATGGTTAGGTTAGGTTGGGTTAGGTATTGTGAGGGAAGCACGTTTTGTGGATATTTTCGCAACGTCAAATTCTTTGATTTCGGTGATGGTTAGGTTCAGATGGGTGAGGTTTGGTAGGATAAGAACTTTTTGTGGATATTTTGGCAATGTCGAATTCTCTGACTTCGGTGATGGTTAGGTTAGGTTGGGTTAGGTATTGTGAGGTAAGCACGTTTTGCGGATATTTTATTAATGTCCAATTCTTTGATTTTGGTGATGGTTAGGTTCAGATGGGTGAGGTTTGGTAGGATAAGCACTTTTTGTGGATATTTTGGCAATGTCGAATTCTCTGACTTCGGTGATGGTTAGGTTAGGTTGGGTTAGGTATTGTAAGGTAAGCACGTTTTGTGGATATTTTGGCAATGTCCAGTTCTTTGATTTCGGTGATAATTAGGTTCAGATGGGTGAGGTTTGGTAGGATAAGAACTTTTTGTGGATATATTGGCAATGTCGAATTCTCTGACTTTGGTGATGGTTAGGTTAGTTTGGGTTAGATATTGAGAGGTAAGCACGTTTTGTGGATATTTTCGCAATTTCCAATTCTTTGATTTCGGTGATGGTTAGGTTCAGATGGGTGAGGTTTGGTAGGATAAGCACTTTTTGTGGATATTTAAGCAATGTCGAATTTTCTGTTTTCGGTGATGGTTAGGTTAGGTTGGGTTAGTTATTGTGAGGGCAGCACGTTTTGTGGATATTTTCGCAACGTCAAATTCCTTGATTTCGGTGATGGTTGGATTCAGATGGGTGAGGTTTGGTAGGATCAGAACTTTTTTTGGATATTTTGGCAATGTCGAATTTTCTGACTTCGGTGATGGTTAGGGTAGGTTGGGTTAGGTATTGTGAGGGAAGCACGTTTTGTGAATATTTTCGCAACGTCAAATTCTTTGATTTCGGTGATGGTTAGGTTCAGATGGGTGAGGTTTGGTAGGATAAGCACTTTTTGTGGATATTTTGGCAATGTCGAAATCTCTGACTTCGGTGATGGTTAGGTTAGGTTGGGTTAGGTATTATGAAGTAAGCACGTTTTGTGGATATTTTATCAATGTCCAATTCTTTGATTTCAGTGATGGTTAGGTTCAGATGGGGGAGGTTTGGTAGGATAAGCACTTTTTGTGGATATTTTGGCAATGTCGAATTTTCTGACTTTGGTGATGGTAAGGTTAGGTTAGGTTAGGTATTGTGAGGGAAGCACGTTTTGTGGATATTTTTGCAATGTCAAATTCTTTGATTTCGGTGATGGTTAGGTTCAGATGAGTGTGGATTGGTAGGATAAGAACTTTTTGTGGATATTTTGGCAATGTCGAATTCTCTGACTTCGGTGATGGTTAGGTTAGGTTGGGTTAGGTATTGTGAGGTAAGCACGTTTTGTGGATATTTTATGAATGTCCAATTCTTTGATTTCGGTGATGGTTAGGTTCAGATGGGTGAGGTTTGGTAGGATAAGCACTTTTTGTGGATATTTTAGCAATGTCGAATTTTCTGATTTCGGTGATGGTTAGGTTAGGTTGGGTTAGGTATTGTGAGGGAAGCACGTTTTGTGGATATTTTCGCAACGTCAAATTCTTTGATTTCGGTGATGGTTAGGTTCAGATGGGTGAGGTTTGGTAGGATAAGAACTTTTTGTGGATATTTTGGCAATGTCAAATTCTCTGACTTCGGTGATGGTTAGGTTAGGTTAGGTTAGGTATTGTGAGGGAAGCACGTTTTGTGGATATTTTTGCAATGTCAAATTCTTTGATTTCGGTGATGGTTAGGTTCAGATGAGTGTGGATTGGTAGGATAAGAACTTTTTGTGGATATTTTGGCAATGTCGAATTCTCTGACTTCGGTGATGGTTAGGTTAGGTTGGGTTAGGTATTGTGAGGTAAGCACGTTTTGTGGATATTTTATCAATGTCCAATTCTTTGATTTCGGTGATGGTTAGGTTCAGATGGGTGAGGTTTGGTAGGATAAGCACTTTTTGTGGATATTTTAGCAATGTCGAATTTTCTGATTTCGGTGATGGTTAGGTTAGGTTGGGTTAGGTATTGTGAGGGAAGCACGTTTTGTGGATATTTTCGCAACGTCAAATTCTTTGATTTCGGTGATGGTTAGGTTCAGATGGGTGAGGTTTGGTAGGATAAGAACTTTTTGTGGATATTTTGGCAATGTCAAATTCTCTGACTTCGGTGATTTTTATGGTTTCGGTTGGGTTAGGTATTGTGAGGTAAGCACGTTTTGCGGATATTTTATTAATGTCCAATTCTTTGATTTTGGTGATGGTTAGGTTCAGATGGGTGAGGTTTGGTAGGATAAGCACTTTTTGTGGATAATTTGGCAATTTCGAATTCTCTGACTTCGGTGATGGTTAGGTTAGGTTGGGTTAGGTATTGTAAAGTAAGCACGTTTTGTGGATATTTTGGCAATGTCCAGTTTTTTGATTTCGGTGATGGTTAGGTTCAGATGGGTGAGGTTTGGTAGGATAAGAACTCTTTGTGGATATATTGGCAATGTCGAATTCTCTGACTTCGGTGATGGTTAGGTAAGTTTGGGTTAGATATTAAGAGGTAAGCACGTTTTGTGGATATTTTCGCAATTTCCAATTCTTTGATTTCGGTGATGGTTAGGTTCAGATGGGTGAGGTTTGGTAGGATAAGCACTTTTTGTGGATATTTAAGCAATGTCGAATTTTCTGTTTTCGGTGATGGTTAGGTTAGGTTGGGTTAGGTATTGTGAGGGAAGCACGTTTTGTGGATATTGTCGCAACGTCAAATTCTTTGATTTCGGTGATGGTTGGATTCAGATGGGTGAAGTTGGTAGGATAAGAACTTTTTTTGGATATTTTGGCAATGTCGAATTCTCTGACTTTGGTGATGGTTAGGTTAGGTTAGGTTATGTATTGTGAGGTAAGCACGTTTTGTGGATATTTTATCAATGTCCAATTCTTTGATTTCGGTGACGGTTAGGTTCAGATGGGTGAGGTTTGGACGGAGAAGAACTTTTTGTGGAAATTTTGGCAATGTCGAATTTTCTGACTTCAGTGATGGTTACGTTAGGTTGGGTTAGGTATTGTGAGGGAAGCACGTTTTGTGGATATTTTCGCAACGTCAAATTCTTTGATTTCGGTGATGGTTAGGTTCAGATGGGTGAGGTTTGGTAGGATAAGAACTTTTTGTGGATATTTTGGCAATGTCAAATTCTCTGACTTCGGTGATTTTTATGGTTTCGGTTGGGTTAGGTATTGTGAGGTAAGCACGTTTTGCGGATATTTTATTAATGTCCAATTCTTTGATTTTGGTGATGGTTAGGTTCAGATGGGTGAGGTTTGGTAGGATAAGCACTTTTTGTGGATAATTTGGCAATTTCGAATTCTCTGACTTCGGTGATGGTTAGGTTAGGTTGGGTTAGGTATTGTAAAGTAAGCACGTTTTGTGGATATTTTGGCAATGTCCAGTTCTTTGATTTCGGTGATGGTTAGGTTCAGATGGGTGAGGTTTGGTAGGATAAGAACTCTTTGTGGATATATTGGCAATGTCGAATTCTCTGACTTCGGTGATGGTTAGGTAAGTTTGGGTTAGATATTAAGAGGTAAGCTCGTTTTGTGGATATTTTCGCAATTTCCAATTCTTTGATTTCGGTGATGGTTAGGTTCAGATGGGTGAGGTTTGGTAGGATAAGCACTTTTTGTGGATATTTAAGCAATGTCGAATTTTCTGTTTTCGGTGATGGTTAGGATAGGTTGGGTTAGGTATTGTGAGGGAAGCACGTTTTGTGGATATTGTCGCAACGTCAAATTCTTTGATTTCGGTGATGGTTGGATTCAGATGGGTGAGGTTTGGTAGGATAAGAACTTTTTTTGGATATTTTGGCAATGTCGAATTCTCTGACTTTGGTGATGGTTAGGTTAGGTTAGGTTATGTATTGTGAGGTAAGCACGTTTTGTGGATATTTTATCAATGTCCAATTCTTTGATTTCGGTGACGGTTAGGTTCAGATGGGTGAGGTTTGGACGGAGAAGAACTTTTTGTGGAAATTTTGGCAATGTCGAATTTTCTGACTTCAGTGATGGTTACGTTAGGTTGGGTTAGGTATTGTGAGGGAAGCCTGTTTTGTGGATATTTTCGCAACGTCAAATTCTTTGATTTCGGTGATGGTTAGGTTCAGATGGGTGAGGTTTGGTAGGATAAGCACTTTTTGTGGATATTTTGGCAATGTCGAATTCTCTGACTTCGGTCATGGTTAGGTTAGGTTGGGTTATTTATTGTGAGGTAAGCTCGTTTTGTGGATAATTTTTTAATGTCCAATTCTTTGATTTCGGTGATGGTTAGGTTCAGATGGGTAAGGTTTGGTAGGATAAGAACTTTTTGTTGATATTTTGGCAATGTCGAATTTTCTGACTTCGGTGATGGTTAGGGTAGGTTGGGTTAGGTATTGTGAGGGAAGCACGTTTTGTGAATATTTTCGCAACGTCAAATTCTTTGATTTCGGTGATGGTTAGGTTCAGATGGGTGAGGTTTGGTAGGATAAGCACTTTTTGTGGATATTTTGGCAATGTCGAATTCTCTGACTTCGGTGATGGTTAGGTTTGGTTGGGTTAGGTATTGTGAGGTAAGCTCGTTTTGTGGATATTTTTTCAATGTCCAATTCTTTGATTTCGGTGATGGTTAGGTTCAGATGGGTAAGGTTTGGTAGGATAAGAACTTTTTGTTGATATTTTGGCAATGTCGAATTTTCTGACTTCGGTGATGGTTAGGTTAGGTTGGGTTAGGTATTGTGAGGTAAGCACGTTTTGCGGATATTTTATTAATGTCCAATTCTTTGATTTTGGTGATGGTTAGGTTCAGATGGGTGAGGTTTGGTAGGATAAGCACTTTTTGTGGATATTTTGGCAATGTCGAATTCTCTGACTTCGGTGATGGTTAGGTTAGGTTGGGTTAGGTATTGTAAGGTAAGCACGTTTTGTGGATATTTTGGCAATGTCCAGTTCTTTGATTTCGGTGATAATTAGGTTCAGATGGGTGAGGTTTGGTAGGATAAGAACTTTTTGTGGATATATTGGCAATGTCGAATTCTCTGACTTTGGTGATGGTTAGGTTAGTTTGGGTTAGATATTGAGAGGTAAGCACGTTTTGTGGATATTTTCGCAATTTCCAATTCTTTGATTTCGGTGATGGTTAGGTTCAGATGGGTGAGGTTTGGTAGGATAAGCACTTTTTGTGGATATTTAAGCAATGTCGAATTTTCTGTTTTCGGTGATGGTTAGGTTAGGTTGGGTTAGGTATTGTGAGGAAAGCACGTTTTGTGGATATTAAAGCAATGTCGAATTTTCTGTTTGTCGGTGATGGTTAGGTTAGGTTGGGTTAGGTATTGTGAGGGAAGCACGTTTTGTGGATATTTTCGCAACGTCAAATTCTTTGATTTCGGTGATGGTTAGGTTCAGATGGGTGAGGTTTGGTAGGATAAGAACTTTTTGTGGATATTTTGGCAATGTCGAATTCTCTGACTTCGGTGATGGTTAGGTTAGGTTGGGTTAGGTATTGTGAGGTAAGCACGTTTTGCGGATATTTTATTAATGTCCAATTCTTTGATTTTGGTGATGGTTAGGTTCAGATGGGTGAGGTTTGGTAGGATAAGCACTTTTTGTGGATATTTTGGCAATGTCGAATTTTTTGACTTTGGTGATGGTTAGGTTAGGTTAGGTTAGGTATTGTGAGGGAAGCACGTTTTGTGGATATTTTTGCAATGTCAAATTCTTTGATTTCGGTGATGGTTAGGTTCAGATGAGTGTGGATTGGTAGGATAAGAACTTTTTGTGGATATTTTGGCAATGTCGAATTCTCTGACTTCGGTGATGGTTAGGTTAGGTTGGGTTAGGTATTGTGAGGTAAGCACGTTTTGTGGATATTTTATCAATGTCCAATTCTTTGATTTCGGTGATGGTTAGGTTCAGATGGGTGAGGTTTGGTAGGATAAGCACTTTTTGTGGATATTTTAGCAATGTCGAATTTTCTGATTTCGGTGATGGTTAGGTTAGGTTGGGTTAGGTATTGTGAGGGAAGCACGTTTTGTGGATATTTTCGCAACGTCAAATTCTTTGATTTCGGTGATGGTTAGGTTCAGATGGGTGAGGTTTGGTAGGATAAGAACTTTTTGTGGATATTTTGGCAATGTCAAATTCTCTGACTTCGGTGATTTTTATGGTTTCGGTTGGGTTAGGTATTGTGAGGTAAGCACGTTTTGCGGATATTTTATTAATGTCCAATTCTTTGATTTTGGTGATGGTTAGGTTCAGATGGGTGAGGTTTGGTAGGATAAGCACTTTTTGTGGATATTTTGGCAATTTCGAATTCTCTGACTTCGGTGATGGTTAGGTTAGGTTGGGTTAGGTATTGTAAAGTAAGCACGTTTTGTGGATATTTTGGCAATGTCCAGTTCTTTGATTTCGGTGATGGTTAGGTTCAGATGGGTGAGGTTTGGTAGGATAAGAACTCTTTGTGGATATATTGGCAATGTCGAATTCTCTGACTTCGGTGATGGTTAGGTAAGTTTGGGTTAGATATTAAGAGGTAAGCACGTTTTGTGGATATTTTCGCAATTTCCAATTCTTTGATTTCGGTGATGGTTAGGTTCAGATGGGTGAGGTTTGGTAGGATAAGCACTTTTTGTGGATATTTAAGCAATGTCGAATTTTCTGTTTTCGGTGATGGTTAGGTTAGGTTGGGTTAGGTATTGTGAGGGAAGCACGTTTCGTGGATTTTGTCGCAACGTCAAATTCTTTGATTTCGGTGATGGTTGGATTCAGATGGGTGAGGTTTGGTAGGATAAGAACTTTTTTTGGATATTTTGGCAATGTCGAATTCTCTGACTTTGGTGATGGTTAGGTTAGGTTAGGTTATGTATTGTGAGGTAAGCACGTTTTGTGGATATTTTATCAATGTCCAATTCTTTGATTTCGGTGACGGTTAGGTTCAGATGGGTGAGGTTTGGACGGAGAAGAACCTTTTGTGGAAATTTTGGCAATGTCGAATTTTCTGACTTCAGTGATGGTTACGTTAGGTTGGGTTAGGTATTGTGAGGGAAGCATGTTTTGTGGATATTTTCGCAACGTCAAATTCTTTGATTTCGGTGATGGTTAGGTTCAGATGGGTGAGGTTTGGTAGGATAAGCACTTTTTGTGGATATTTTGGCAATGTCGAATTCTCTGACTTCGGTCATGGTTAGGTTAGGTTGGGTTATTTATTGTGAGGTAAGCTCGTTTTGTGGATAATTTTTTAATGTCCAATTCTTTGATTTCGGTGATGGTTAGGTTCAGATGGGTAAGGTTTGGTAGGATAAGAACTTTTTGTTGATATTTTGGCAATGTCGAATTTTCTGACTTCGGTGATGGTTAGGGTAGGTTGGGTTAGGTATTGTGAGGGAAGCACGTTTTGTGAATTTTTTCGCAACGTCAAATTCTTTGATTTCGGTGATGGTTAGTTTCAGATGGGTGAGGTTTGGTAGGATAAGCACTTTTTGTGGATATTTTGGCAATGTCGAATTCTCTAACTTCGGTGATGGTTAGGTTAGGTTGGGTTAGGTATTGTGAGGTAAGCTCGTTTTGTGGATATTTTTTCAATGTCCAATTCTTTGATTTCGGTGATGGTTAGGTTCAGATGGGTAAGGTTTGGTAGGATAAGAACTTTTTGTTGATATTTTGGCAATGTCGAATTTTCTGACTTCGGTGATGGTTAGGGTAGGTTGGGTTAGGTATTGTGAAGGAAGCACGTTTTGTGAATATTTTCGCAACGTCAAATTCTTTGATTTCGGTGATGGTTAGGTTCAGATGGGTGAGGTTTGGTAGGATAAGAACTTTTTGTGGATATTTTGGCAATGTCGAATTCTCTGACTTCGGTGATGGTTAGGTTAGGTTAGGTTAGGTATTGTGAGGTAAGCACGTTTTGTGGATATTTTATCAATGTCCAATTCTTTGATTTCGGTGACGGTTAGGTTCAGATGGGTGAGGTTTGGTAGGATAAGAACTTTTTGTGGATATTTTGGCAATGTCGAATTTTCTGACTTCAGTGATGGTTACGTTAGGTTGGGTTAGGTATTGTGAGGGAAGCACGTTTTGTGGATATTTAAGCAATGTCGAATTTTCTGTTTTCGGTGATGGTTAGGTTAGGTTGGGTTAGGTATTGTGAGGGAAGCACGTTTTGTGGATATTTTCGCAACGTCAAATTCTTTGATTTCGGTGATGGTTGGGTTCAGATGGGTGAGGTTTGGTAGGATAAGAACTTTTTGTGGATATTTTGGCAATGTCGAATTCTCTGACTTCGGTGATGGTTAGGTTAGGTTAGGTTAGGTATTGTGAAGTAAGCACGTTTTGTGGATATTTTATTAATGTCCAATTCTTTGATTTCGGTGATGGTTAGGTTCAGATGGGTGAGGTTTGGTAGGATAAGCACTTTTTGTGGATATTATAGCAATTTCGAATTTTCTGATTTCGGTGATGGTTAGGTTAGGTTGGGTTAGGTATTGTGAGGGAAGCACGTTTTGTGGATATTTTTGCAACGTCAAATTCTTTGATTTCGGTGAAGGTTAGGTTCAGATGGGTGAGGTTTGGTAGGATAAGAACTTTTTGTGGATATTTTGGCAATGTCGAATTCTCTGACTTCGGTGATGGTTAGGTTAGGTTGGGTTAGGTATTGTGAGGTAAGCACGTTTTGCGGATATTTTATTAATGTCCAATTCTTTGATTTTGGTGATGGTTAGGTTCAGATGGGTGAGGTTTGGTAGGATAAGCACTTTTTGTGGATATTTTGGCAATGTCGAATTCTCTGACTTCGCTGATGGTTAGGTTAGGTTGGGTTAGGTATTGTAAGGTAAGCACGTTTTGTGGATATTTTGGCAATGTCCAGTTCTTTGATTTCGGTGATGGTTAGGTTCAGATGGGTGAGGTTTGGTAGGATAAGAACTTTTTGTGGATATATTGGCAATGTCGAATTCTCTGACTTCGGTGATGGTTAGGTTAGTTTGGGTTAGATATTGAGAGGTAAGCACGTTTTGTGGATATTTTCGCAATTTCCAATTCTTTGATTTCGGTGATGGTTAGGTTCAGATGGGTGAGGTTTGGTGGGATAAGCACTTTTTGTGGATATTTAAGCAATGTCGAATTTTCTGTTTTCGGTGATGGTTAGGTTAGGTTGGGTTAGTTATTGTGAGGGCAGCACGTTTTGTGGATATTTTCGCAACGTCAAATTCCTTGATTTCGGTGATGGTTGGATTCAGATGGGTGAGGTTTGGTAGGATAAGAACTTTTTTTGGATATTTTGGCAATGTCGAATTTTCTGACTTTGGTGATGGTTAGGTTAGGTTAGGTTAGGTATTGTGAGGTAAGCACGTTTTGTGGATATTTTATCAATGTCCAATTCTTTGATTTCGGTGACGGTTAGGTTCAGATGGGTGAGGTTTGGACGGAGAAGAACTTTTTGTGGAAATTTTGGCAATGTCGAATTTTCTGACTTCAGTGATGGTTACGTTAGGTTGGGTTAGGTATTGTGAGGGAAGCACGTTTTGTGGATATTTTCGCAACGTCAAATTCTTTGATTTCGGTGATGGTAAGGTTCAGATGGGTGAGGTTTGGTAGGATAAGCACTTTTTGTGGATATTTTGGCAATGTCGTATTCTCTGACTTCGGTGATGGTTAGGTTAGGTTGGGTTAGGTATTGTGAGGTAAGCTCGTTTAGTGGATATTTTTTCAATGTCCAATTCTTTGATTTTGGTGATGGTTAGGTTCAGATGGGTAAGGTTTGGTAGGATAAGAACTTTTTGTTGATATTTTGGCAATGTCGAATTTTCTGACTTCGGTGATGGTTAGGGTAGGTTGGGTTAGGTATTGTGAGGGAAGCACGTTTTGTGAATATTTTCGCAACGTCAAATTCTTTGATTTCGGTGATGGTTAGGTTCAGATGGGTGAGGTTTGGTAGGATAAGCACTTTTTGTGGATATTTTGGCAATGTCGAATTCTCTGACTTCGGTGATGGTTAGGTTAGGTTGGGTTAGGTATTGTGAGGTAAGCTCGTTTTGTGGATATTTTTTCAATGTCCAATTCTTTGATTTCGGTGATGGTTAGGTTCAGATGGGTAAGGTTTGGTAGGATAAGAACTTTTTGTTGATATTTTGGCAATGTCGAATTTTCTGACTTCGGTGATGGTTAGGTTAGGTTGGGTTAGGTATTGTGAGGTAAGCACGTTTTGCGGATATTTTATTAATGTCCAATTCTTTGATTTCGGTGATGGTTAGGTTCAGATGGGTAAGGTTTGGTAGGATAAGAACTTTTTGTTGATATTTTGGCAATGTCGAATTTTCTGACTTCGGTGATGGTTAGGTTAGGTTGGGTTAGGTATTGTGAGGTAAGCACGTTTTGCGGATATTTTATTAATGTCCAATTCTTTGATTTTGGTGATGGTTAGGTTCAGATGGGTGAGGTTTGGTAGGATAAACACTTTTTGTGGATATTTTGGCAATGTCGAATTCTCTGACTTCGGTGATGGTTAGGTTAGGTTGGG
This sequence comes from Arctopsyche grandis, assembly GCF_051622035.1. NCBI lineage: Eukaryota > Metazoa > Arthropoda > Insecta > Trichoptera > Hydropsychidae > Arctopsyche > Arctopsyche grandis. The sequence continues at coordinate 474,476 of NC_135362.1, forward strand.
TTAGGTATTGTAAGGTAAGCACGTTTTGTGGATATTTTGGCAATGTCCAGTTCTTTGATTTCGGTGATAATTAGGTTCAGATGGGTGAGGTTTGGTAGGATAAGAACTTTTTGTGGATATATTGGCAATGTCGAATTCTCTGACTTTGGTGATGGTTAGGTTAGTTTGGGTTAGATATTGAGAGGTAAGCACGTTTTGTGGATATTTTCGCAATTTCCAATTCTTTGATTTCGGTGATGGTTAGGTTCAGATGGGTGAGGTTTGGTAGGATAAGCACTTTTTGTGGATATTTAAGCAATGTCGAATTTTCTGTTTTCGGTGATGGTTAGGTTAGGTTGGGTTAGGTATTGTGAGGGAAGCACGTTTTGTGGATATTAAAGCAATGTCGAATTTTCTGTTTTTCGGTGATGGTTAGGTTAGGTTGGGTTAGGTATTGTGAGGGAAGCACGTTTTGTGGATATTTTCGCAACGTCAAATTCTTTGATTTCGGTGATGGTTGGGTTCAGATGGGTGAGGTTTGGTAGGATAAGAACTTTTTGTGGATATTTTGGCAATGTCGAATTCTCTGACTTCGGTGATGGTTAGGTTAGGTTAGGTTAGGTATTGTGAGGTAAGCACGTTTTGTGGATATTTTATCAATGTCCAATTCTTTGATTTCGGTGACGGTTAGGTTCAGATGGGTGAGGTTTGGTAGGATAAGAACTTTTTGTGGATATTTTGGCAATGTCGAATTCTCTGACTTCGGTGATGGTTAGGTTAGGTTAGGTTAGGTATTGTGAAGTAAGCACGTTTTGTGGATATTTTATCAATGTCCAATTCTTTGATTTCGGTGATGGTTAGGTTCAGATGGGTGAGGTTTGGTAGGATAAGCACTTTTTGTGGATATTATAGCAATGTCGAATTCTCTGACTTCGGTGATGGTTAGGTAAGGTTGGGTTAGGTATTGTGAGGTAAGCACGTTTTGTGGATATTTTCTTATGTCAAATTCTTTGATTTCGGTGATAGTTCGGTTCAGATGGGTGAGGTTTGGTAGGATAAGAAATTTTTGTGGATATTTTGGCAATGTCGAATTCTCTGACTTCGGTGATGGTTAGGTAAGGTTGGGTTAGGTATTGTGAGGTAAGCACGTTTTGTGGATATTTTATCAATGTCCAATTCTTTGATTTCGGTGATGGTTAGGTTCAGATGGGTGTGGTTTGGTAGGATAAGATTTTTTTGTGGATATTTTGGCAATGTCGAATTCTCTGACTTCGGTGATGGTTAGGTTAGGTTAGGTTAGGTATTGTGAAGTAAGCACGTTTTGTGGATATTTTATCAATGTCCAATTCTTTGATTTCGGTGATGGTTAGGTTCAGATGGGTGAGGTTTGGTAGGATAAGCACTTTTTGTGGATATTATAGCAATGTCGAATTTTCTGATTTCGGTGATGGTTAGGTTAGGTTGGGTTAGGTATTGTGAGGGAAGCACGTTTTGTGGATTTTTTCGCAACGTCAAATACTTTGATTTCGGTGATGGTTAGGTTCAGATGGGTGAGGTTTGGTAGGATAAGAACTTTTTGTGGATATTTTGGCAATGTCGAATTCTCTGACTTCGGTGATGGTTAGGTTAGGTTGGGTTAGGTATTGTGAGGTAAGCACGTTTTGCGGATATTTTATTAATGTCCAATTCTTTGATTTTGGTGATGGTTAGGTTCAGATGGGTGAGGTTTGGTAGGATAAGCACTTTTTGTGGATATTTTGGCAATGTCGAATTCTCTGACTTCGGTGATGGTTAGGTTAGGTTGGGTTAGGTATTGTAAGGTAAGCACGTTTTGTGGATATTTTGGCAATGTCCAGTTCTTTGATTTCGGTGATAATTAGGTTCAGATGGGTGAGGTTTGGTAGGATAAGAACTTTTTGTGGATATATTGGCAATGTCGAATTCTCTGACTTTGGTGATGGTTAGGTTAGTTTGGGTTAGATATTGAGAGGTAAGCACGTTTTGTGGATATTTTCGCAATTTCCAATTCTTTGATTTCGGTGATGGTTAGGTTCAGATGGGTGAGGTTTGGTAGGATAAGCACTTTTTGTGGATATTTAAGCAATGTCGAATTTTCTGTTTTCGGTGATGGTTAGGTTAGGTTGGGTTAGTTATTGTGAGGGCAGCACGTTTTGTGGATATTTTCGCAACGTCAAATTCCTTGATTTCGGTGATGGTTGGATTCAGATGGGTGAGGTTTGGTAGGATAAGAACTTTTTTTGGATATTTTGGCAATGTCGAATTCTCTGACTTTGGTGATGGTTAGGTTAGGTTAGGTTAGGTATTGTGAGGTAAGCACGTTTTGTGGATATTTTATCAATGTCCAATTCTTTGATTTCGGTGACGGTTAGGTTCAGATGGGTGAGGTTTGGACGGAGAAGAACTTTTTGTGGATATTTTGGCAATGTCGAATTCACAGACTTCGGTGATGGTTAGGTTAGGTTGGGATAGGTATTGTGAGGTAAGCTCGTTTAGTGGATATTTTTTCAATGTCCAATTCTTTGATTTCGGTGATGGTTAGGTTCAGATGGGTAAGGTTTGGTAGGATAAGAACTTTTTGTTGATATTTTGGCAATGTCGAATTTTCTGACTTCGGTGATGGTTAGGGTAGGTTGGGTTAGGTATTGTGAGGGAAGCACGTTTTGTGAATATTTTCGCAACGTCAAATTCTTTGATTTCGGTGATGGTTAGGTTCAGATGGGTGAGGTTTGGTAGGATAAGCACTATTTGTGGATATTTTGGCAATGTCGAATTCTCTGACTTCGGTGATGGTTAGGTTAGGTTGGGTTAGGTATTATGAAGTAAGCACGTTTTGTGGATATTTTATCAATGTCCAATTCTTTGATTTCAGTGATGGTTAGGTTCAGATGGGGGAGGTTTGGTAGGATAAGCACTTTTTGTGGATATTTTGGCAATGTCGAATTTTCTGACTTTGGTGATGGTTAGGTTAGGTTAGGTTAGGTATTGTGAGGAAAGCACGTTTTGTGGATATTTTTGCAATGTCAAATTCTTTGATTTCGGTGATGGTTAGGTTCAGATGAGTGTGGATTGGTAGGATAAGAACTTTTTGTGGATATTTTGGCAATGTCGAATTCTCTGACTTCGGTGATGGTTAGGTTAGGTTGGGTTAGGTATTGTGAGGTAAGCACGTTTTGTGGATATTTTATGAATGTCCAATTCTTTGATTTCGGTGATGGTTAGGTTCAGATGGGTGAGGTTTGGTAGGATAAGCTTTTTTTGTGGATATTTTAGCAATGTCGAATTTTCTGATTTCGGTGATGGTTAGGTTAGGTTGGGTTAGGTATTGTGAGGGAAGCACGTTTTGTGGATATTTTAGCAACGTCAAATTCTTTGATTTCGGTGATAGTTAGGTTCAGATGGGTGAGGTTTGGTAGGATAAGAACTTTTTGTGGATATTTTGGCAATGTCGAATTCTCTGACTTCGGTGATGGTTAGGTTAGGTTGGGTTAGGTATTGTGAGGTAAGCACGTTTTGCGGATATTTTATTAATGTCCAATTCTTTGATTTTGGTGATGGTTAGGTTCAGATGGGTGAGGTTTGGTAGGATAAGCACTTTTTGTGGATATTTTGGCAATGTCGAATTTTTTGACTTTGGTGATGGTTAGGTTAGGTTAGGTTAGGTATTGTGAGGGAAGCACGTTTTGTGGATATTTTTGCAATGTCAAATTCTTTGATTTCGGTGATGGTTAGGTTCAGATGAGTGTGGATTGGTAGGATAAGAACTTTTTGTGGATATTTTGGCAATGTCGAATTCTCTGACTTCGGTGATGGTTAGGTTAGGTTGGGTTAGGTATTGTGAGGTAAGCACGTTTTGTGGATATTTTATCAATGTCCAATTCTTTGATTTCGGTGATGGTTAGGTTCAGATGGGTGAGGTTTGGTAGGATAAGCACTTTTTGTGGATATTTTAGCAATGTCGAATTTTCTGATTTCGGTGATGGTTAGGTTAGGTTGGGTTAGGTATTGTGAGGGAAGCACGTTTTGTGGATATTTTCGCAACGTCAAATTCTTTGATTTCGGTGATGGTTAGGTTCAGATGGGTGAGGTTTGGTAGGATAAGAACTTTTTGTGGATATTTTGGCAATGTCAAATTCTCTGACTTCGGTGATTTTTATGGTTTCGGTTGGGTTAGGTATTGTGAAGTTAGCACGTTTTGCGGATATTTTATTAATGTCCAATTCTTTGATTTTGGTGATGGTTAGGTTCAGATGGGTGAGGTTTGGTAGGATAAGCACTTTTTGTGGATATTTTGGCAATTTCGAATTCTCTGACTTCGGTGATGGTTAGGTTAGGTTGGGTTAGGTATTGTAAAGTAAGCACGTTTTGTGGATATTTTGGCAATGTCCAGTTCTTTGATTTCGGTGATGGTTAGGTTCAGATGGGTGAGGTTTGGTAGGATAAGAACTCTTTGTGGATATATTGGCAATGTCGAATTCTCTGACTTCGGTGATGGTTAGGTAAGTTTGGGTTAGATATTAAGAGGTAAGCACGTTTTGTGGATATTTTCGCAATTTATAATTCTTTGATTTCGGTGATGGTTAGGTTCAGATGGGTGAGGTTTGGTAGGATAAGCACTTTTTGTGGATATTTAAGCAATGTCGAATTTTCTGTTTTCGGTGATGGTTAGGTTAGGTTGGGTTAGGTATTGTGAGGGAAGCACGTTTTGTGGATATTGTCGCAACGTCAAATTCTTTGATTTCGGTGATGGTTGGATTCAGATGGGTGAGGTTTGGTAGGATAAGAACTTTTTTTGGATATTTTGGCAATGTCGAATTCTCTGACTTTGGTGATGGTTAGGTTAGGTTAGGTTATGTATTGTGAGGTAAGCACGTTTTGTGGATATTTTATCAATGTCCAATTCTTTGATTTCGGTGACGGTTAGGTTCAGATGGGTGAGGTTTGGACGGAGAAGAACTTTTTGTGGAAATTTTGGCAATGTCGAATTTTCTGACTTCAGTGATGGTTACGTTAGGTTGGGTTAGGTATTGTGAGGGAAGCATGTTTTGTGGATATTTTCGCAACGTCAAATTCTTTGATTTCGGTGATGGTTAGGTTCAGATGGGTGAGGTTTGGTAGGATAAGCACTTTTTGTGGATATTTTGGCAATGTCGAATTCTCTGACTTCGGTCATGGTTAGGTTAGGTTGGGTTATTTATTGTGAGGTAAGCTCGTTTTGTGGATAATTTTTTAATGTCCAATTCTTTGATTTCGGTGATGGTTAGGTTCAGATGGGTAAGGTTTGGTAGGATAAGAACTTTTTGTTGATATTTTGGCAATGTCGAATTTTCTGACTTCGGTGATGGTTAGGGTAGGTTGGGTAAAGTATTGTGAGGGAAGCACGTTTTGTGAATTTTTTCGCAACGTCAAATTCTTTGATTTCGGTGATGGTTAGTTTCAGATGGGTGAGGTTTGGTAGGATAAGCACTTTTTGTGGATATTTTGGCAATGTCGAATTCTCTGACTTCGGTGATGGTTAGGTTAGGTTGGGTTAGGTATTGTGAGGTAAGCTCGTTTTGTGGATATTTTTTCAATGTCCAATTCTTTGATTTCGGTGATGGTTAGGTTCAGATGGGTAAGGTTTGGTAGGATAAGAACTTTTTGTTGATATTTTGGCAATGTCGAATTTTCTGACTTCGGTGATGGTTAGGGTAGGTTGGGTTAGGTATTGTGAAGGAAGCACGTTTTGTGAATATTTTCGCAACGTCAAATTCTTTGATTTCGGTGATGGTTAGGTTCAGATGGGTGAGGTTTGGTAGGATAAGAACTTTTTGTGGATATTTTGGCAATGTCGAATTCTCTGACTTCGGTGATGGTTAGGTTAGGTTAGGTTAGGTATTGTGAGGTAAGCACGTTTTGTGGATATTTTATTAATGTCCAATTCTTTGATTTCGGTGATGGTTAGGTTCAGATGGGTGAGGTTTGGTAGGATAAGCACTTTTTGTGGATATTATAGCAATTTCGAATTTTCTGATTTCGGTGATGGTTAGGTTAGGTTGGGTTAGGTATTGTGAGGGAAGCACGTTTTGTGGATATTTTCGCAACGTCAAATTCTTTGATTTCGGTGAAGGTTAGGTTCAGATGGGTGAGGTTTGGTAGGATAAGAACTTTTTGTGGATATTTTGGCAATGTCGAATTCTCTGACTTCGGTGATGGTTAGGTTAGGTTGGGTTAGATATTGAGAGGTAAGCACGTTTTGTGGATATTTTCGCAATTTCCAATTCTTTGATTTCGGTGATGGTTAGGTTCAGATGGGTGAGGTTTGGTGGGATAAGCACTTTTTGTGGATATTTAAGCAATGTCGAATTTTCTGTTTTCGGTGATGGTTAGGTTAGGTTGGGTTAGTTATTGTGAGGGCAGCACGTTTTGTGGATATTTTCGCAACGTCAAATTCCTTGATTTCGGTGATGGTTGGATTCAGATGGGTGAGGTTTGGTAGGATAAGAACTTTTTTTGGATATTTTGGCAATGTCGAATTTTCTGACTTTGGTGATGGTTAGGTTAGGTTAGGTTAGGTATTGTGAGGTAAGCACGTTTTGTGGATATTTTATCAATGTCCAATTCTTTGATTTCGGTGACGGTTAGGTTCAGATGGGTGAGGTTTGGACGGAGAAGAACTTTTTGTGGAAATTTTGGCAATGTCGAATTTTCTGACTTCAGTGATGGTTACGTTAGGTTGGGTTAGGTATTGTGAGGGAAGCACGTTTTGTGGATATTTTCGCAACGTCAAATTCTTTGATTTCGGTGATGGTTAGGTTCAGATGGGTGAGGTTTGGTAGGATAAGCACTTTTTGTGGATATTTTGGCAATGTCGAATTCTCTGACTTCGGTGATGGTTAGGTTAGGTTGGGTTAGGTATTGTGAGGTAAGCTCGTTTTGTGGATATTTTATCAATGTCCAATTCTTTGATTTCGGTGACGGTTAGGTTCAGATGGGTGAGGTTTGGACGGAGAAGAACTTTTTGTGGAAATTTTGGCAATGTCGAATTTTCTGACTTCAGTGATGGTTACGTTAGGTTGGGTTAGGTATTGTGAGGGAAGCACGTTTTGTGGATATTTTCGCAACGTCAAATTCTTTGATTTCGGTGATGGTTAGGTTCAGATGGGTGAAGTTTGGTAGGATAAGAACTTTTTGTGGATATATTGGCAATGTCGAATTCTCTGACTTTGGTGATGGTTAGGTTAGTTTGGGTTAGATATTGAGAGGTAAGCACGTTTTGTGGATATTTTCGCAATTTCCAATTCTTTGATTTCGGTGATGGTTAGGTTCAGATGGGTGAGGTTTGGTAGGATAAGCACTTTTTGTGGATATTTAAGCAATGTCGAATTTTCTGTTTTCGGTGATGGTTAGGTTAGGTTGGGTTAGGTATTGTGAGGGAAGCACGTTTTGTGGATATTAAAGCAATGTCGAATTTTCTGTTTGTCGGTGATGGTAAGGTTAGGTTGGGTTAGGTATTGTGAGGGAAGCACGTTTTGCGGATATTTTATTAATGTCCAATTCTTTGATTTTGGTGATGGTTAGGTTCAGATGGGTGAGGTTTGGTAGGATAAACACTTTTTGTGGATATTTTGGCAATGTCGAATTCTCTGACTTCGGTGATGGTTAGGTTAGGTTGGGTTAGGTATTGTAAGGTAAGCACGTTTTGTGGATATTTTGGCAATGTCCAGTTCTTTGATTTCGGTGATAATTAGGTTCAGATGGGTGAGGTTTGGTAGGATAAGAACTTTTTGTGGATATATTGGCAATGTCGAATTCTCTGACTTTGGTGATGGTTAGGTTAGTTTGGGTTAGATATTGAGAGGTAAGCACGTTTTGTGGATATTTTCGCAATTTCCAATTCTTTGATTTCGGTGATGGTTAGGTTCAGATGGGTGAGGTTTGGTAGGATAAGCACTTTTTGTGGATATTTAAGCAATGTCGAATTTTCTGTTTTCGGTGATGGTTAGGTTAGGTTGGGTTAGGTATTGTGAGGGAAGCACGTTTTGTGGATATTAAAGCAATGTCGAATTTTCTGTTTGTCGGTGATGGTAAGGTTAGGTTGGGTTAGGTATTGTGAGGGAAGCACGTTTTGTGGATATTTTCGCAACGTCAAATTCTTTGATTTCGGTGATGGTTGGGTTCAGATGGGTGAGGTTTGGTAGGATAAGAACTTTTTGTGGATATTTTGGCAATGTCGAATTCTCTGACTTCGGTGATGGTTAGGTTAGGTTGAGTTAGGTATTGTGAGGTAAGCACGTTTTGTGGATATTTTATCAATGTCCAATTCTTTGATTTCGGTGACGGTTAGGTTCAGATGGGTGAGGTTTGGTAGGATAAGAACTTTTTGTGGATATTTTGGCAATGTCGAATTCTCTGACTTCGGTGATGGTTAGGTTAGGTTAGGTTAGGTATTGTGAAGTAAGCACGTTTTGTGGATATTTTATCAATGTCCAATTCTTTGATTTCGGTGATGGTTAGGTTCAGATGGGTGAGGTTTGGTAGGATAAGCACTTTTTGTGGATATTATAGCAATGTCGAATTCTCTGACTTCGGTGATGGTTAGGTAAGGTTGGGTTAGGTATTGTGAGGTAAGCACGTTTTGTGGATATTTTCTTAATGTCAAATTCTTTGATTTCGGTGATAGTTCGGTTCAGATGGGTGAGGTTTGGTAGGATAAGAACTTTTTGTGGATATTTTGGCAATGTCGAATTCTCTGACTTCGGTGATGGTTAGGTAAGGTTGGGTTAGGTATTGTGAGGTAAGCACGTTTTGTGGATATTTTATCAATGTCCAATTCTTTGATTTCGGTGATGGTTAGGTTCAGATGGGTGTGGTTTGGTAGGATAAGATTTTTTTGTGGATATTTTGGCAATGTCGAATTCTCTGACTTCGGTGATGGTTAGGTTAGGTTAGGTTAGGTATTGTGAAGTAAGCACGTTTTGTGGATATTTTATCAATGTCCAATTCTTTGATTTCGGTGATGGTTAGGTTCAGATGGGTGAGGTTTGGTAGGATAAGCACTTTTTGTGGATATTATAGCAATGTCGAATTTTCTGATTTCGGTGATGGTTAGGTTAGGTTGGGTTAGGTATTGTGAGGGAAGCACGTTTTGTGGATATTTTCGCAACGTCAAATTCTTTGATTTCGGTGATGGTTAGGTTCAGATGGGTGAGGTTTGGTAGGATAAGAACTTTTTGTGGATATTTTGGCAATGTCGAATTCTCTGACTTCGGTGATGGTTAGGTTAGGTTGGGTTAGGTATTGTGAGGTAAGCACGTTTTGCGGATATTTAATTAATGTCCAATTCTTTGATTTTGGTGATGGTTAGGTTCAGATGGGTGAGGTTTGGTAGGATAAGCACTTTTTGTGGATATTTTGGCAATGTCGAATTCTCTGACTTCGGTGATGGTTAGGTTAGGTTGGGTTAGGTATTGTAAGGTAAGCACGTTTTGTGGATATTTTGGCAATGTCCAGTTCTTTGATTTCGGTGATAATTAGGTTCAGATGGGTGAGGTTTGGTAGGATAAGAACTTTTTGTGGATATATTGGCAATGTCGAATTCTCTGACTTTGGTGATGGTTAGGTTAGTTTGGGTTAGATATTGAGAGGTAAGCACGTTTTGTGGATATTTTCGCAATTTCCAATTCTTTGATTTCGGTGATGGTTAGGTTCAGATGGGTGAGGTTTGGTAGGATAAGCACTTTTTGTGGATATTTAAGCAATGTCGAATTTTCTGTTTTCGGTGATGGTTAGGTTAGGTTGGGTTAGTTATTGTGAGGGCAGCACGTTTTGTGGATATTTTCGCAACGTCAAATTCCTTGATTTCGGTGATGGTTGGATTCAGATGGGTGAGGTTTGGTAGAATAAGAACTTTTTTTGGATATTTTGGCAATGTCGAATTCTCTGACTTTGGTGATGGTTAGGTTAGGTTAGGTTAGGTATTGTGAGGTAAGCACGTTTTGTGGATATTTTATCAATGTCCAATTCTTTAATTTCGGTGACGGTTAGGTTCAGATGGGTGAGGTTTGGACGGAGAAGAACTTTTTGTGGATATTTTGGCAATGTCGAATTCTCTGACTTCGGTGATGGTTAGGTTAGGTTGGGTTAGGTATTGTGAGGTAAGCTCGTTTAGTGGATATTTTTTCAATGTCCAATTCTTTGATTTCGGTGATGGTTAGGTTCAGATGGGTAAGGTTTGGTAGGATAAGAACTTTTTGTTGATATTTTGGCAATGTCGAATTTTCTGACTTCGGTGATGGTTAGGGTAGGTTGGGTTAGGTATTGTGAGGGAAGCACGTTTTGTGAATATTTTCGCAACGTCAAATTCTTTGATTTCGGTGATGGTTAGGTTCAGATGGGTGAGGTTTGGTAGGATAAGCACTTTTTGTGGATATTTTGGCAATGTCGAATTCTCTGACTTCGGTGATGGTTAGGTTAGGTTGGGTTAGGTATTATGAAGTAAGCACGTTTTGTGGATATTTTATCAATGTCCAATTCTTTGATTTCAGTGATGGTTAGGTTCAGATGGGGGAGGTTTGGTAGGATAAGCACTTTTTGTGGATATTTTGGCAATGTCGAATTTTCTGACTTTGGTGATGGTTAGGTTAGGTTAGGTTAGGTATTGTGAGGGAAGCACGTTTTGTGGATATTTTTGCAATGTCAAATTCTTTGATTTCGGTGATGGTTAGGTTCAGATGAGTGTGGATTGGTAGGATAAGAACTTTTTGTGGATATTTTGGCAATGTCGAATTCTCTGACTTCGGTGATGGTTAGGTTAGGTTGGGTTAGGTATTGTGAGGTAAGCACGTTTTGTGGATATTTTATGAATGTCCAATTCTTTGATTTCGGTGATGGTTAGGTTCAGATGGGTGAGGTTTGGTAGGATAAGCACTTTTTGTGGATATTTTAGCAATGTCGAATTTTCTGATTTCGGTGATGGTTAGGTTAGGTTGGGTTAGGTATTGTGAGGGAAGCACGTTTTGTGGATATTTTCGCAACGTCAAATTCTTTGATTTCGGTGATGGTTAGGTTCAGATGGGTGAGGTTTGGTAGGATAAGAACTTTTTGTGGATATTTTGGCAATGTCGAATTCTCTGACTTCGGTGATGGTTAGGTTAGGTTGGGTTAGGTATTGTGAGGTAAGCACGTTTTGCGGATATTTTATTAATGTCCAATTCTTTGATTTTGGTGATGGTTAGGTTCAGATGGGTGAGGTTTGGTAGGATAAGCACTTTTTGTGGATATTTTGGCAATGTCGAATTTTCTGACTTTGGTGATGGTTAAGTTAGGTTAGGTTAGGTATTGTGAGGGAAGCACGTTTTGTGGATATTTTTGCAATGTCAAATTCTTTGATTTCGGTGATGGTTAGGTTCAGATGAGTGTGGATTGGTAGGATAAGAACTTTTTGTGGATATTTTGGCAATGTCGAATTCTCTGACTTCGGTGATGGTTAGGTTAGGTTGGGTTAGGTATTGTGAGGTAAGCACGTTTTGTGGATATTTTATCTATGTCCAATTCTTTGATTTCGGTGATGGTTAGGTTCAGATGGGTGAGGTTTGGTAGGATAAGCACTTTTTGTGGATATTTTAGCAATGTCGAATTTTCTGATTTCGGTGATGGTTAGGTTAGGTTGGGTTAGGTATTGTGAGGGAAGCACGTTTTGTGGATATTTTCGCAACGTCAAATTCTTTGATTTCGGTGATGGTTAGGTTCAGATGGGTGAGGTTTGGTAGGATAAGAACTTTTTGTGGATATTTTGGCAATGTCAAATTCTCTGACTTCGGTGATTTTTATGGTTTCGGTTGGGTTAGGTATTGTGAGGTAAGCACGTTTTGCGGATATTTTATTAATGTCCAATTCTTTGATTTTGGTGATGGTTAGGTTCAGATGGGTGAGGTTTGGTAGGATAAGCACTTTTTGTGGATATTTTGGCAATTTCGAATTCTCTGACTTCGGTGATGGTTAGGTTAGGTTGGGTTAGGTATTGTAAAGTAAGCACGTTTTGTGGATATTTTGGCAATGTCCAGTTCTTTGATTTCGGTGATGGTTAGGTTCAGATGGGTGAGGTTTGGTAGGATAAGCACTTTTTGTGGATATTTAAGCAATGTCGAATTTTCTGTTTTCGGTGATGGTTAGGTTAGGTTGGGTTAGTTATTGTGAGGGCAGCACGTTTTGTGGATATTTTCGCAACGTCAAATTCCTTGATTTCGGTGATGGTTGGATTCAGATGGGTGAGGTTTGGTAGAATAAGAACTTTTTTTGGATATTTTGGCAATGTCGAATTCTCTGACTTTGGTGATGGTTAGGTTAGGTTAGGTTAGGTATTGTGAGGTAAGCACGTTTTGTGGATATTTTATCAATGTCCAATTCTTTAATTTCGGTGACGGTTAGGTTCAGATGGGTGAGGTTTGGACGGAGAAGAACTTTTTGTGGATATTTTGGCAATGTCGAATTCTCTGACTTCGGTGATGGTTAGGTTAGGTTGGGTTAGGTATTGTGAGGTAAGCTCGTTTAGTGGATATTTTTTCAATGTCCAATTCTTTGATTTCGGTGATGGTTAGGTTCAGATGGGTAAGGTTTGGTAGGATAAGAACTTTTTGTTGATATTTTGGCAATGTCGAATTTTCTGACTTCGGTGATGGTTAGGGTAGGTTGGGTTAGGTATTGTGAGGGAAGCACGTTTTGTGAATATTTTCGCAACGTCAAATTCTTTGATTTCGGTGATGGTTAGGTTCAGATGGGTGAGGTTTGGTAGGATAAGCACTTTTTGTGGATATTTTGGCAATGTCGAATTCTCTGACTTCGGTGATGGTTAGGTTAGGTTGGGTTAGGTATTATGAAGTAAGCACGTTTTGTGGATATTTTATCAATGTCCAATTCTTTGATTTCAGTGATGGTTAGGTTCAGATGGGGGAGGTTTGGTAGGATAAGCACTTTTTGTGGATATTTTGGCAATGTCGAATTTTCTGACTTTGGTGATGGTTAGGTTAGGTTAGGTTAGGTATTGTGAGGGAAGCACGTTTTGTGGATATTTTTGCAATGTCAAATTCTTTGATTTCGGTGATGGTTAGGTTCAGATGAGTGTGGATTGGTAGGATAAGAACTTTTTGTGGATATTTTGGCAATGTCGAATTCTCTGACTTCGGTGATGGTTAGGTTAGGTTGGGTTAGGTATTGTGAGGTAAGCACGTTTTGTGGATATTTTATGAATGTCCAATTCTTTGATTTCGGTGATGGTTAGGTTCAGATGGGTGAGGTTTGGTAGGATAAGCACTTTTTGTGGATATTTTAGCAATGTCGAATTTTCTGATTTCGGTGATGGTTAGGTTAGGTTGGGTTAGGTATTGTGAGGGAAGCACGTTTTGTGGATATTTTCGCAACGTCAAATTCTTTGATTTCGGTGATGGTTAGGTTCAGATGGGTGAGGTTTGGTAGGATAAGAACTTTTTGTGGATATTTTGGCAATGTCGAATTCTCTGACTTCGGTGATGGTTAGGTTAGGTTGGGTTAGGTATTGTGAGGTAAGCACGTTTTGCGGATATTTTATTAATGTCCAATTCTTTGATTTTGGTGATGGTTAGGTTCAGATGGGTGAGGTTTGGTAGGATAAGCACTTTTTGTGGATATTTTGGCAATGTCGAATTTTCTGACTTTGGTGATGGTTAAGTTAGGTTAGGTTAGGTATTGTGAGGGAAGCACGTTTTGTGGATATTTTTGCAATGTCAAATTCTTTGATTTCGGTGATGGTTAGGTTCAGATGAGTGTGGATTGGTAGGATAAGAACTTTTTGTGGATATTTTGGCAATGTCGAATTCTCTGACTTCGGTGATGGTTAGGTTAGGTTGGGTTAGGTATTGTGAGGTAAGCACGTTTTGTGGATATTTTATCTATGTCCAATTCTTTGATTTCGGTGATGGTTAGGTTCAGATGGGTGAGGTTTGGTAGGATAAGCACTTTTTGTGGATATTTTAGCAATGTCGAATTTTCTGATTTCGGTGATGGTTAGGTTAGGTTGGGTTAGGTATTGTGAGGGAAGCACGTTTTGTGGATATTTTCGCAACGTCAAATTCTTTGATTTCGGTGATGGTTAGGTTCAGATGGGTGAGGTTTGGTAGGATAAGAACTTTTTGTGGATATTTTGGCAATGTCAAATTCTCTGACTTCGGTGATTTTTATGGTTTCGGTTGGGTTAGGTATTGTGAGGTAAGCACGTTTTGCGGATATTTTATTAATGTCCAATTCTTTGATTTTGGTGATGGTTAGGTTCAGATGGGTGAGGTTTGGTAGGATAAGCACTTTTTGTGGATATTTTGGCAATTTCGAATTCTCTGACTTCGGTGATGGTTAGGTTAGGTTGGGTTAGGTATTGTAAAGTAAGCACGTTTTGTGGATATTTTGGCAATGTCCAGTTCTTTGATTTCGGTGATGGTTAGGTTCAGATGTGTGAGGTTTGGTAGGATAAGAACTCTTTGTGGATATATTGGCAATGTCGAATTCTCTGACTTCGGTGATGGTTAGGTAAGTTTGGGTTAGATATTAAGAGGTAAGCACGTTTTGTGGATATTTTCGCAATTTCCAATTCTTTGATTTCGGTGATGGTTAGGTTCAGATGGGTGAGGTTTGGTAGGATAAGCACTTTTTGTGGATATTTAAGCAATGTCGAATTTTCTGTTTTCGGTGATGGTTAGGTTAGGTTGGGTTAGGTATTGTGAGGGAAGCACGTTTTGTGGATATTGTCGCAACGTCAAATTCTTTGATTTCGGTGATGGTTGGATTCAGATGGGTGAGGTTTGGTAGGATAAGAACTTTTTTTGGATATTTTGGCAATGTCGAATTCTCTGACTTTGGTGATGGTTAGGTTAGGTTAGGTTATGTATTGTGAGGTAAGCACGTTTTGTGGATATTTTATCAATGTCCAATTCTTTGATTTCGGTGACGGTTAGGTTCAGATGGGTGAGGTTTGGACGGAGAAGAACTTTTTGTGGAAATTTTGGCAATGTCGAATTTTCTGACTTCAGTGATGGTTACGTTAGGTTGGGTTAGGTATTGTGAGGGAAGCATGTTTTGTGGATATTTTCGCAACGTCAAATTCTTTGATTTCGGTGATGGTTAGGTTCAGATGGGTGAGGTTTGGTAGGATAAGCACTTTTTGTGGATATTTTGGCAATGTCGAATTCTCTGACTTCGGTCATGGTTAGGTTAGGTTGGGTTATTTATTGTGAGGTAAGCTCGTTTTGTGGATAATTTTTTAATGTCCAATTCTTTGATTTCGGTGATGGTTAGGTTCAGATGGGTAAGGTTTGGTAGGATAAGAACTTTTTGTTGATATTTTGGCAATGTCGAATTTTCTGACTTCGGTGATGGTTAGGGTAGGTTGGGTTAGGTATTGTGAGGGAAGCACGTTTTGTGAATTTTTTCGCAACGTCAAATTCTTTGATTTCGGTGATGGTTAGGTTCAGATGGGTGAGGTTTGGTAGGATAAGCACTTTTTGTGGATATTTTGGCAATGTCGAATTCTCTGACTTCGGTGATGGTTAGGTTAGGTTGGGTTAGGTATTGTGAGGTAAGCTCGTTTTGTGGATATTTTTTCAATGTCCAATTCTTTGATTTCGGTGATGGTTAGGTTCAGATGGGTAAGGTTTGGTAGGATAAGAACTTTTTGTTGATATTTTGGCAATGTCGAATTTTCTGACTTCGGTGATGGTTAGGGTAGGTTGGGATAGGTATTGTGAAGGAAGCACGTTTTGTGAATATTTTCGCAACGTCAAATTCTTTGATTTCGGTGATGGTTAGGTTCAGATGGGTGAGGTTTGGTAGGATAAGAACTTTTTGTGGATATTTTGGCAATGTCGAATTCTCTGACTTCGGTGATGGTTAGGTTAGGTTAGGTTAGGTATTGTGAGGTAAGCACGTTTTGTGGATATTTTATCAATGTCCAATTCTTTGATTTCGGTGACGGTTAGGTTCAGATGGGTGAGGTTTGGTAGGATAAGAACTTTTTGTGGATATTTTGGCAATGTCGAATTCTCTGACTTCGGTGATGGTTAGGTTAGGTTGGAGTAGGTATTGTGAGGTAAGCACGTTTTGTGGATATTTTATCAATGTCAAATTCTTTGATATCGGTGATGGTTAGGTTAGGTTGGGTTAGGTATTGTGAGGGAAGCACGTTTTGTGGATATTTTCGCAACGTCAAATTCTTTGATTTCGGTGATGGTTGGGTTCAGATGGGTGAGGTTTGGTAGGATAAGAACTTTTTGTGGATATTTTGGCAATGTCGAATTCTCTGACTTCGGTGATGGTTAGGTTAGTTTGGGTTAGATATTGAGAGGTAAGCACGTTTTGTGGATATTTTCGCAATTTCCAATTCTTTGATTTCGGTGATGGTTAGGTTCAGATGGGTGAGGTTTGGTGGGATAAGCACTTTTTGTGGATATTTAAGCAATGTCGAATTTTCTGTTTTCGGTGATGGTTAGGTTAGGTTGGGTTAGTTATTGTGAGGGCAGCACGTTTTGTGGATATTTTCGCAACGTCAAATTCCTTGATTTCGGTGATGGTTGGATTCAGATGGGTGAGGTTTGGTAGGATAAGAACTTTTTTTGGATATTTTGGCAATGTCGAATTTTCTGACTTTGGTGATGGTTAGGTTAGGTTAGGTTAGGTATTGTGAGGTAAGCACGTTTTGTGGATATTTTATCAATGTCCAATTCTTTGATTTCGGTGACAGTTAGGTTCAGATGGGTGAGGTTTGGACGGAGAAGAACTTTTTGTGGAAATTTTGGCAATGTCGAATTTTCTGACTTCAGTGATGGTTACGTTAGGTTGGGTTAGGTATTGTGAGGGAAGCACGTTTTGTGGATATTTTCGCAACGTCAAATTCTTTGATTTCGGTGATGGTAAGGTTCAGATGGGTGAGGTTTGGTAGGATAAGCACTTTTTGTGGATATTTTGGCAATGTCGAATTCTCTGACTTCGGTGATGGTTAGGTTAGGTTGGGTTAGGTATTATGAAGTAAGCACGTTTTGTGGATATTTTATCAATGTCCAATTCTTTGATTTCAGTGATGGTTAGGTTTAGATGGGGGAGGTTTGGTAGGATAAGCACTTTTTGTGGATATTTTGGCAATGTCGAATTTTCTGACTTTGGTGATGGTTAGGTTAGGTTAGGTTAGGTATTGTGAGGGAAGCACGTTTTGTGGATATTTTTGCAATGTCAAATTCTTTGATTTCGGTGATGGTTAGGTTCAGATGAGTGTGGATTGGTAGGATAAGAACTTTTTGTGGATATTTTGGCAATGTCGAATTCTCTGACTTCGGTGATGGTTAGGTTAGGTTGGGTTAGGTATTGTGAGGTAAGCACGTTTTGTGGATATTTTATCAATGTCCAATTCTTTGATTTCGGTGATGGTTAGGTTCAGATGGGTGAGGTTTGGTAGGATAAGCACTTTTTGTGGATATTTTAGCAATGTCGAATTTTCTGATTTCGGTGATGGTTAGGTTAGGTTAGGTTAGGTATTGTGAGGGAAGCACGTTTTGTGGATATTTTCGCAACGTCAAATTCTTTGATTTCGGTGATGGTTAGGTTCAGATGGGTGAGGTTTGGTAGGATAAGAACTTTTTGTGGATATTTTGGCAATGTCGAATTCTCTGACTTCGGTGATGGTTAGGTTAGGTTGGGTTAGGTATTGTGAGGTAAGCACGTTTTGTGGATATTTTATCAATGTCCAATTCTTTGATTTCGGTGACGGTTAGGTTCAGATGGGTGAGGTTTGGACGGAGAAGAACTTTTTGTGGAAATTTTGGCAATGTCGAATTTTCTGACTTCAGTGATGGTTACGTTAGGTTGGGTTAGGTATTGTGAGGGAAGCACGTTTTGTGGATATTTTCGCAACGTCAAATTCTTTGATTTCGGTGATGGTAAGGTTCAGATGGGTGAGGTTTGGTAGGATAAGCACTTTTTGTGGATATTTTGGCAATGTCGTATTCTCTGACTTCGGTGATGGTTAGGTTAGGTTGGGTTAGGTATTGTGAGGTAAGCTCGTTTAGTGGATGTTTTTTCAATGTCCAATTCTTTGATTTCGGTGATGGTTAGGTTCAGATGGGTAAGGTTTGGTAGGATAAGAACTTTTTGTTGATATTTTGGCAATGTCGAATTTTCTGACTTCGGTGATGGTTAGGTTAGGTTAGGTTAGGTATTGTGAGGTAAGCACGTTTTGTGGATATTTTATCAATGTCCAATTCTTTGATTTCGGTGACGGTTAGGTTCAGATGGGTGAGGTTTGGTAGGATAAGAACTTTTTGTGGATATTTTGGCAATGTCGAATCCTCTGACTTCGGTGATGGTTAGGTTAGGTTGGAGTAGGTATTGTGAGGTAAGCACGTTTTGTGGATATTTTATCAATGTCAAATTCTTTGATTTCGGTGACGGTTAGGTTAAGATGGGTGAGGTTTGGTAGGATAAGAACTTTTTGTGGAAATTTTGGCAATGTCGAATTTCCTGACTTCAGTGATGGTTACGTTAGGTTGGGTTAGGTATTGTGAGGGAAGCACGTTTTGTGCATATTTTATCAATGTCCAATTCTTTGATTTCGGTGATGGTTAGGTTCACATGGGTGAGGTTTGGTAGGATAAGCACTTTTTGTGGATATTTTGGCAATGTCAAATTTTCTGACTTCGGTGATGGTAAGGTTAGGTTCGGTTAGGTATTTTGAGGTAAGCACGTTTTGTGGATATTTAATCAATGTCCAATTCTTTGATTTTGGTGATAGTTAGGTTCAGATGGGTGAGGTTTGGAAGGATAAGAACTTTTTGTGGAAATTTTGGCAATGTCGAATTTTCTGACTTCAGTGATGGTTACGTTAGGTTGGGTTAGGTATTGTGAGGGAAGCACGTTTTGTGGATATTTTCGCAACGTCAAATTCTTTGATTTCGGTGATGGTTAGGTTCAGATGGGTGAGGTTTGGTAGGATAAGAACTTTTTGTGGATATTTTGGCAATGTCGAATTCTCTGACTTCGGTGATGGTTAGGTGAGGTTAGGTTAGGTATTGTGAGGTAAGCACGTTTTGTGGATATTTTATCAATGTCCAATTCTTTGATTTCGGTGACGGTTAGGTTCAGATGGGTGAGGTTTGGTAGGATAAGAACTTTTTGTGGATATTTTGGCAATGTCGAATCCTCTGACTTCGGTGATGGTTAGGTTAGGTTGGAGTAGGTATTGTGAGGTAAGCACGTTTTGTGGATATTTGATCAATGTCAAATTCTTTGATTTCGGTGACGGTTAGGTTAAGATGGGTGAGGTTTGGTAGGATAAGAACTTTTTGTGGAAATTTTGGCAATGTCGAATTTTCTGACTTCAGTGATGGTTACGTTAGGTTGGGTTAGGTATTGTGAGGGAAACACGTTTTGTGGATATTTAAGCAATGTCGAATTTTCTGTTTTCGGTGATGGTTAGGTTAGGTTGGGTTAGGTATTGTGAGGGAAGCACGTTTTGTGGATATTTTCGCAACGTCAAATTCTTTGATTTCGGTGATGGTTGGGTTCAGATGGGTGAGGTTTGGTAGGATAAGAACTTTTTGTGGATATTTTGGCAATGTCGAATTCTCTGATTTCGGTGATGGTTAGGTTAGGTTAGGTTAGGTATTGTGAGGTAAGCACGTTTTGTGGATATTTTATCAATGTCCAATTCTTTGATTTCGGTGACGGTTAGGTTCAGATGGGTGAGGTTTGGTAGAATAAGAACTTTTTGTGGATATTTTGGCAATGTCGAATTCTCTGACTTCGGTGATGGTTAGGTTAGGTTGGGTTAGGTTCTGTGAGGTAAGCACGTTTTGTGGATATTTTCTTAATGTCAAATTCTTTGATTTCGGTGATAGTTCGGTTCAGATGGGTGAGGTTTGGTAGGATAAGAACTTTTTGTGGATATTTTGGCAATGTCGAATTCTCTGACTTCGGTGATGGTTAGGTAAGGTTGGGTTAGGTATTGTGAGGTAAGCACGTTTTGTGGATATTTTATCAATGTCCAATTCTTTGATTTCGGTGATGGTTAGGTTCAGATGGGTGAGGTTTGGTAGGATAAAAACTTTTTCTGGATATTTTGGCAATGTCGAATTCTCTGACTTCGGTGATGGTAAGGTTAGTTTGGGTTAGATATGAGAGGTAGGCACGTTTTGTGGATATTTTCGCAATTTCCAATTCTTTGATTTCGGTGATGGTTAGGTTCAGATGGGTGAGGTTTGGTAGGATAAGCACTTTTTGTGGATATTTTGGCAATGTCGAATTCTCTGACTTCGGTGATGGTTAGGTTAGGTTGGGTTAGGTATTGTAAGGTAAGCACGTTTTGTGGATATTTTGGCAATGTCCAGTTCTTTGATTTCGGTGATGGTTAGGTTCAGATGGGTGAGGTTTGGTAGGATAAGAACTTTTTGTGGATATATTGGCAATGTCGAATTCTCTGACTTCGGTGATGGTAAGGTTAGTTTGGGTTAGATATGAGAGGTAGGCACGTTTTGTGGATATTTTCGCAATTTCCAATTCTTTGATTTCGGTGATGGTTAGGTTCAGATGGGTGAGGTTTGGTAGGATAAGCACTTTTTGTGGATATTTAAGCAATGTCGAATTTTCTGTTTTCGGTGATGGTTAGGTTAGGTTGGGTTAGGTATTGTGAGGGAAGCACGTTTTGTGGATATTTTCGCAACGTCAAATTCTTTGATTTCGGTGATGGTTGGATTCAGATGGGTGAGGTTTGGTAGGATAAGAACTTTTTTTGGATATTTTGGCAATGTCGAATTATCTGACTTTGGTGATGGTTAGGTTAGGTTAGGTTAGGTATTGTGAGGTAAGCACGTTTTGTGGATATTTTATCAATGTCCAATTCTTTGATTTCGGTGACGGTTAGGTTCAGATGGGAGAGGTTTGGACGGAGAAGAACTTTTTGTGGAAATTTTGGCAATGTCGAATTTTCTGACTTCAGTGATGGTTACGTTAGGTTGGGTTAGGTATTGTGAGGGAAGCACGTTTTGTGGATATTTTCGCAACGTCAAATTCTTTGATTTCGGTGATGGTTAGGTTCAGATGGGTGAGGTTTGGTAGGATAAGCACTTTTTGTGGATATTTTGGCAATGTCGAATTCTCTGACTTCGGTGATGGTTATGTTAGGTTGGGTTTGGTTTTGTGAAGTAAGAACGTTTTGTGGATATTTTATCAATGTCCAATTCTTTGATATCGGTGATGGTTAGGTTCAGATGGGTGAGGTTTGGTAGGATAAGAACTTTTTGTGGATATTTTGGCAATGTCGAATTCTCTGACTTCGGTGATGGTTAGGGTAGGTTGGGTTAGGTATTGTGAGGGAAGCACGTTTTGTGAATATTTTCGCAACGTCAAATTCTTTGATTTCGGTGATGGTTAGGTTCAGATGGGTGAGGTTTGGTAGCATAAGCACTTTTTGTGGATATTTTGGCAATGTCGAATTCTCTGACTTCGGTGATGGTTAGGTTAGGTTGGGTTAGGTATTGTGAAGTAAGCACGTTTTGTGGATATTTTATCAATGTCCAATTCTTTGATTTCTGTGATGGTTAGGTTCAGATGGGTGAGGTTTGGTAGGATAAGCACTTTTTGTGGATATTTTGGCAATGTCGAATTTTCTGACTTTGGTGATGGTTAGGTTAGGTTAGGTTAGGTATTGTGAGGGAAGCACGTTTTGTGGATATTTATGCAATGTCGAATTCTTTGATTTCGGTGATGGTTAGGTTCAGATGAGTGTGGATTGGTAGGGAAGGAACTTTTTGTGGATATTTTGGCAATGTCGAATTCTCTGACTTCGGTGATGGTAAGGTTAGGTTGGGTTAGGTATTGTGAGGTGAGCACGTTTTGTGGATATTTTATCAATGTCCAATTCTTTGATTTCAGTGATGGTTAGGTTCAGATGGGTGAGGTTTGGTAGGATAAGAACTTTTTGTTGATATTTTGGCAATGTCGAATTTTCTGACTTCGGTGAAGGTTAGGGTAGGTTGGGTTAGGTATTGTGAGGGAAGCACGTTTTGTGAATATTTTCGCAACGTCAAATTCTTTGATTTCGGTGATGGTTAGGTTCAGATGAGTGTGGATTGGTAGGATAAGAACTTTTTGTGGATATTTTGGCAATGTCGAATTCTCTGACTTCGGTGATGGTTAGGTTAGGTTGGGTTAGGTATTGTGAGGTAAGCACGTTTTGTGGATATTTTATTAATGTCCAATTCTTTGATTTCGGTGATGGTTAGGTTCAGATGGGTGAGGTTTGGTAGGATAAGAACTTTTTGTGGATATTTTGGCAATGTCGAATTCTCTGACTTCGGTGATGGTTAGGATAGGTTGGGTTAGGTATTGTGAGGTAAGCACGTTTTGTGGATATTTTGGCAATGTCAAATTCTTTGATTTCGGTGATGGTTAAGTTCAGATGAGTGTGGATTGGTAGGATAAGAACTTTTTGTGGATATTTTGGCAATGTCGAATTCTCTGACTTCGGTGATGGTAAGGTTAGGTTGGGTTAGGTATTGTGAGGAAAGCACGTTTATTGGATTTTTTATCAATGTCCAATTCTTTGATTTCGGTGATGGTTAGGTTCAGATGGGTGAGGTTTGGTAGAATAAGCACTTTTTGTGGATATTTTGGCAATGTCGAATTTTCTGACTTCGGTGATGGTTAGGTTAGGTTGGGTTAGGTATTGTGAGGTAAGCACGTTTTGTGGATATTTTATCAATGTCTAATTCTTTGATTTCGGTGATCGTTAGGTTCAGATGAGTGTGGTTTGGTAGGATAAGAACTTTTTGTGGATATTTTGGCAATGTCTAATTCTCTGACTTCGGTGATGGTTAGGTTAGGTTAGGTTAGGTATTGTGAGGTAAGCACGTTTTGTGGATATTTAATCAATGTCTAATTCTTTGATTTTGGTGATAGTTAGGTTCAGATGGGTGAGGTTTGGTAGGATAAGAACTTTTTGTGGAAATTTTGGCAATGTCGAATTTTCTGACTTCAGTGATGGTTACGTTAGGTTGAGTTAGGTATTGTGAGGGAAGCACGTTTTGTGGATATTTTATCAATGTCCAATTCTTTGATTTCGGTGACGGTTAGGTTCAGATGGGTGAGGTTTGGTAGGATAAGAACTTTTTGTGGATATTTTGGCAATGTCGAATTCTCTGACTTCGGTGATGGTTAGGTTAGGTTGGAGTAGGTATTGTGAAGTAAGCACGTTTTGTGGATATTTTATCAATGTCCAATTCTTTGATTTCGGTGACGGTTAGGTTCTGATAGGTGAGGTTTTATGGGATAAGAACTTTTTGTGGAAATTTTGGCAATGTCGAATTTCCTGACTTCAGTGATGGTTACGTTAGGTTGGGTTAGGTATTGTGAGGGAAGCACGTTTTGTGCATATTTTATCAATGTCCAATTCTTTGATTTCGGTGATGGTTAGGTTCACATGGGTGAGGTTTGGTAGGATAAGCACTTTTTGTGGATATTTTGGCAATGTCGAATTCTCTGATTTCGGTGATGGTTAGGATAGGTTGGGTTAGGTATTGTGAGGTAAGCACGTTTTGTGGATATTTTGGCAATGTCAAATTCTTTGATTTCGGTGATGGTTAAGTTCAGATGAGTGTGGATTGGTAGGATAAGAACTTTTTGTGGATATTTTGGCAATGTCGAATTCTCTGACTTCGGTGATGGTTAGGTTAGGTTGGAGTAGGTATTGTGAGGTAAGCACGTTTTGTGGATATTTTATCAATGTCAAATTCTTTGATTTCGGTGACGGTTAGGTTAAGATGGGTGAGGTTTGGTAGGATAAGAACTTTTTGTGGAAATTTTGGCAATGTCAAATTTTCTAACTTCAGTGATGGTTACGTTAGGTTGGGTTAGGTATTGTGAGGGAAGCACGTTTTGTGCATATTTTATCAATGTCCAATTCTTTGATTTCGGTGATGGTTAGCTTCACATGGGTGAGGTTTGGTAGGATAAGCACTTTTTGTGGATATTTTGGCAATGTCGAATTTTCTGACTTCGGTGATGGTAAGGTTAGGTTCGGTTAGGTATTTTGAGGTAAGCACGTTTTGTGGATATTTAATCAATGTCTAATTCTTTGATTTTGGTGATAGTTAGGTTCAGATGGGTGAGGTTTGGTAGGATAAGAACTTTTTGTGGAAATTTTGGCAATGTCGAATTTTCTAACTTCAGTGATGGTTACGTTAGGTTGGGTTAGGTATTGTGAGGGAAGCACGTTTTGTGCATATTTTATCAATGTCCAATTCTTTGATTTCGGTGATGGTTAGCTTCACATGGGTGAGGTTTGGTAGGATAAGCACTTTTTGTGGATATTTTGGCAATGTCGAATTTTCTGACTTCGGTGATGGTAAGGTTAGGTTGGGTTAGGTATTGTGAGGTGAGCACGTTTTGTGGATATTTTATCAATGTCCAATTCTTTGATTTCGGTGATGGTTAGGTTCAGATGGGTGAGGTTTGGTAGGATAAGAACTTTTTGTGGATATTTTGGCAATGTCGAATTCTCTGACTTCGGTGATGGTTAGGTTAGGTTAGGTTAGGTATTGTGAGGTAAGCACGTTTTGTGGATATTTTATTAATGTCCAATTCTTTGATTTCGGTGACGGTTAGGTTCAGATGGGTGAGGTTTGGTAGGATAAGAACTTTTTGTGGATATTTTGGCAATGTCGAATTCTCTGACTTCGGTGATGGTTAGGTTAGGTTGGAGTAGGTATTGTGAGGTAAGCACGTTTTGTGGATATTTTATCAATGTCCAATTCTTTGATTTCGGTGACGGTTAGGTTCAGATGGGTGAGGTTTTATAGGATAAGAACTTTTTGTGGAAATTTTGGCAATGTCGAATTTCCTGACTTCAGTGATGGTTACGTTAGGTTGGGTTAGGTATTGTGAGGGAAGCACGTTTTGTGCATATTTTATCAATGTCCAATTCTTTGATTTCGGTGATGGTTAGGTTCACATGGGTGAGGTTTGGTAGGATAAGCACTTTTTGTGGATATTTTGGCAATGTCGAATTTTCTGACTTCGGTGATGCTAAGGTTAGGTTCGGTTAGGTATTTTGAGGTAAGCACGTTTTGTGGATATTAAATCAATAGCCAATTCTTTGATTTTGGTGATAGTTAGGTTCAGATGGGTGAGGTTTGGTAGGATAAGAACTTTTTGTGGAAATTTTGGCAATGTCGAATTTTCTGACTTCAGTGATGGTTACGTTAGGTTGAGTTAGGTATTGTGAGGGAAGCACGTTTTGTGGATATTTTATCAATGTCCAATTCTTTGATTTCGGTGACGGTTAGGTTCAGATGGGTGAGGTTTGGTAGGATAAGAACTTTTTGTGGATATTTTGGCAATGTCGAATTCTCTGACTTCGGTGATGGTTAGGTTAGGTTGGAGTAGGTATTGTGAAGTAAGCACGTTTTGTGGATATTTTATCAATGTCCAATTCTTTGATTTCGGTGACGGTTAGGTTCTGATAGGTGAGGTTTTATGGGATAAGAACTTTTTGTGGAAATTTTGGCAATGTCGAATTTCCTGACTTCAGTGATGGTTACGTTAGGTTGGGTTAGGTATTGTGAGGGAAGCACGTTTTGTGCATATTTTATCAATGTCCAATTCTTTGATTTCGGTGATGGTTAGGTTCACATGGGTGAGGTTTGGTAGGATAAGCACTTTTTGTGGATATTTTGGCAATGTCGAATTCTCTGATTTCGGTGATGGTTAGGATAGGTTGGGTTAGGTATTGTGAGGTAAGCACGTTTTGTGGATATTTTGGCAATGTCAAATTCTTTGATTTCGGTGATGGTTAAGTTCAGATGAGTGTGGATTGGTAGGATAAGAACTTTTTGTGGATATTTTGGCAATGTCGAATTCTCTGACTTCGGTGATGGTTAGGTTAGGTTGGAGTAGGTATTGTGAGGTAAGCACGTTTTGTGGATATTTTATCAATGTCAAATTCTTTGATTTCGGTGACGGTTAGGTTAAGATGGGTGAGGTTTGGTAGGATAAGAACTTTTTGTGGAAATTTTGGCAATGTCGAATTTTCTAACTTCAGTGATGGTTACGTTAGGTTGGGTTAGGTATTGTGAGGGAAGCACGTTTTGTGCATATTTTATCAATGTCCAATTCTTTGATTTCGGTGATGGTTAGCTTCACATGGGTGAGGTTTGGTAGGATAAGCACTTTTTGTGGATATTTTGGCAATGTCGAATTTTCTGACTTCGGTGATGGTAAGGTTAGGTTCGGTTAGGTATTTTGAGGTAAGCACGTTTTGTGGATATTTAATCAATGTCTAATTCTTTGATTTTGGTGATAGTTAGGTTCAGATGGGTGAGGTTTGGTAGGATAAGAACTTTTTGTGGAAATTTTGGCAATGTCGAATTTTCTAACTTCAGTGATGGTTACGTTAGGTTGGGTTAGGTATTGTGAGGGAAGCACGTTTTGTGCATATTTTATCAATGTCCAATTCTTTGATTTCGGTGATGGTTAGCTTCACATGGGTGAGGTTTGGTAGGATAAGCACTTTTTGTGGATATTTTGGCAATGTCGAATTTTCTGACTTCGGTGATGGTAAGGTTAGGTTGGGTTAGGTATTGTGAGGTGAGCACGTTTTGTGGATATTTTATCAATGTCCAATTCTTTGATTTCGGTGATGGTTAGGTTCAGATGGGTGAGGTTTGGTAGGATAAGAACTTTTTGTGGATATTTTGGCAATGTCGAATTCTCTGACTTCGGTGATGGTTAGGTTAGGTTAGGTTAGGTATTGTGAGGTAAGCACGTTTTGTGGATATTTTATTAATGTCCAATTCTTTGATTTCGGTGACGGTTAGGTTCAGATGGGTGAGGTTTGGTAGGATAAGAACTTTTTGTGGATATTTTGGCAATGTCGAATTCTCTGACTTCGGTGATGGTTAGGTTAGGTTGGAGTAGGTATTGTGAGGTAAGCACGTTTTGTGGATATTTTATCAATGTCCAATTCTTTGATTTCGGTGACGGTTAGGTTCAGATGGGTGAGGTTTTATAGGATAAGAACTTTTTGTGGAAATTTTGGCAATGTCGAATTTCCTGACTTCAGTGATGGTTACGTTAGGTTGGGTTAGGTATTGTGAGGGAAGCACGTTTTGTGCATATTTTATCAATGTCCAATTCTTTGATTTCGGTGATGGTTAGGTTCACATGGGTGAGGTTTGGTAGGATAAGCACTTTTTGTGGATATTTTGGCAATGTCGAATTTTCTGACTTCGGTGATGCTAAGGTTAGGTTCGGTTAGGTATTTTGAGGTAAGCACGTTTTGTGGATATTAAATCAATAGCCAATTCTTTGATTTTGGTGATAGTTAGGTTCAGATGGGTGAGGTTTGGTAGGATAAGAACTTTTTGTGGAAATTTTGGCAATGTCGAATTTTCTGACTTCAGTGATGGTTACGTTAGGTTGGGTTAGGTATTGTGAGGAAAGCACGTTTTGTGGATATTTTCGCAACGTAAAATTCTTTGATTTCGGTGATGGTTAGGTTCAGATGGGTGAGGTTTGGTAGGATAAGAACTTTTTGTGGATATTTTGGCAATGTCGAATTCTCTGACTTCGGTGATGGTAAGGTTAGGTTAGGTTAGGTATTGTGAGGTAAGCACGTTTTGTGGATATTTTATCAATGTCCAATTCTTTGATTTCGGTGACGGTTAGGTTCAGATGGGTGAGGTTTGGTAGGATAAGCACTTTTTGTGGATATTTTGGCAATGTCGAATTTTCTGACTTCGGTGATGGTAAGGTTAGGTTCGGTTAGGTATTTTGAGGTAAGCACGTTTTGTGGATATTTAATCAATGTCCAATTCTTTGATTTTGGTGATAGTTAGGTTCAGATGGGTGAGGTTTGGTAGGATAAGAACTTTTTGTGGAAATTTTGGCAATGTCGAATTTTCTGACTTCAGTGATGGTTACGTTAGGTTGGGTTAGGTATTGTGAGGGAAGCACGTTTTGTGGATATTTTCGCAACGTCAAATTCTTTGATTTCGGTGATGGTTGGGTTCAGATGGGTGAGGTTTGGTAGGATAAGAACTTTTTGTGGATATTTTGGCAATGTCGAATTCTCTGACTTCGGTGATGGTTAGGTTAGGTTAGGTTAGGTATTGTGAGGTAAGCACGTTTTGTGGATATTTTATCAATGTCCAATTCTTTGATTTCGGTGACGGTTAGGTTCAGATGGGTGAGGTTTGGTAGGATAAGAACTTTTTGTGGATATTTTGACAATGTCGAATTCTCTGACTTCGGTGATGGTTAGGTTAGGTTGGAGTAGGTATTGTGAGGTAAGCACGTTTTGTGGATATTTTATCAATGTCCAATTCTTTGATTTCGGTGACGGTTAGGTTCAGATGGGTGAGGTTTTATAGGATAAGAACTTTTTTGGAAATTTTGGCAATGTCGAATTTCCTGACTTCAGTGATGGTTACGTTAGGTTTGGTTAGGTATTGTGAGGGAAGCACGTTTTGTGCATATTTTATCAATGTCCAATTCTTTGATTTCGGTGATGGTTAGGTTCACATGGGTGAGGTTTGGTAGGATAAGCACTTTTTGTGGATATTTTGGCAATGTCGAATTTTCTGACTTCGGTGATGGTAAGGTTAGGTTCGGTTAGGTATTTTGAGGTAAGCACGTTTTGTGGATATTTAATCAATGTCCAATTCTTTGATTTTGGTGATAGTTAGGTTCAGATGGGTGAGGTTTGGTAGGATAAGAACTTTTTGCGGAAATTTTGGCAATGTCGAATTTTCTGACTTCAGTGATGGTTACGTTAGGTTGGGTTAGGTATTGTGAGGGAAGCACGTTTTGTGGATATTTTCGCAACGTCAAATTCTTTGATTTCGGTGATGGTTGGGTTCAGATGGGTGAGGTTTGGTAGGATAAGAACTTTTTGTGGATATTTTGGCAATGTCGAATTCTCTGACTTCGGTGATGGTTAGGTTAGGTTTAGTTAGGTATTGTGAGGTAAGCACGTTTTGTGGATATTTTATCAATGTCCAATTCTTTGATTTCGGTGACGGTTAGGTTCAGATGGGTGAGGTTTGGTAGGATAAGAACTTTTTGTGGATATTTTGGCAATGTCGAATTCTCTGACTTCGGTGATGGTTAAGTTAGGTTAAGTTAGGTATTGTGAGGTAAGCACGTTTTGTGGATATTTTCTTAATGTCAAATTCTTTGATTTCGGTGATAGTTCGGTTCAGATGGGTGAGGTTTGGTAGGATAAGAACTTTTTGTGGATATTTTGGCAATTTCGAATTCTCTGACTTCGGTGATGGTTAGGTTAGGTTAGGTTAGGTATTGTGAAGTAAGCACGTTTTGTGGATATTTTATCAATGTCCAATTCTTTGATTTCGGTGATGGTTAGGTTCAGATGGGTGAGGTTTGGTAGGATAAGCACTTTTTGTGGATATTATAGCAATGTCGAATTTTCTGATTTCGGTGATGGTTAGGTTAGGTTGGGTTATGTATTGTGAGGGAAGCACGTTTTGTGGATATTTTCGCAACGTCAAATTCTTTGATTTCGGTGATGGTTAGGTTCAGATGGGTGAGGTTTGGTAGGATAAGAACTTTTTGTGGATAATTTGGCAATGTCGAATTCTCTGACTTCGGTGATGGTTAGGTTAGGTTGGGTTAGGTATTGTGAGGTAAGCACGTTTTGCGGATATTTTATTTATGTCCAATTCTTTGATTTTGGTGATGGTTAGGTTCAGATGGGTGAGGTTTGGTAGGATAAGCGCTTTTTGTGGATATTTTGGCAATGTCGAATTCTCTGACTTCGGTGATGGTTAGGTTAGGTTGGGTTAGGTATTGTAAGGTAAGCACGTTTTTTGTGGATATTTTGGCAATGTCCAGTTCTTTGATTTCGGTGATGGTTAGGTTCAGATGGGTGAGGTTTGGTAGGATAAGAACTTTTTGTGGATATATTGGCAATGTCGAATTCTCTGACTTCGGTGATGGTTAGGTTAGTTTGGGTTAGATATTGAGAGGTAAGCACGTTTTGTGGATATTTTCGCAATTTCCAATTCTTTGATTTCGGTGATGGTTAGGTTCAGATGGGTGAGGTTTGGTAGGATAAGCACTTTTTGTGGATATTTAAGCAATGTCGAATTTTCTGTTTTCGGTGATGGTTAGGTTAGGTTGGGTTAGTTATTGTGAGGGCAGCACGTTTTGTGGATATTTTCGCAACGTCAAATTCCTTGATTTCGGTGATGGTTGGATTCAGATGGGTGAGGTTTGGTAGGATAAGAACTTTTTTTGGATATTTTGGCAATGTCGAATTCTCTGACTTTGGTGATGGTTAGGTTAGGTTAGGTTAGGTATTGTGAGGTAAGCACGTTTTGTGGATATTTTCGCAACGTCAAATTCTTTGATTTCGGTGATGGTTAGGTTCAGATGGGTGAGGTTTGGTAGGATAAGCACTTTTTGTGGATATTTTGGCAATGTCGAATTCTCTGACTTCGGTGATGGTTAGGTTAGGTTGGGTTAGGTATTGTAAGGTAAGCACGTTTTGTGGATATTTTGGCAATGACCAGTTCTTTGATTTCGGTGATGGTTAGGTTCAGATGGGTGAGGTTTGGTAGGATAAGAACTTTTTGTGGATATATTGGCAATGTCGAATTCTCTGACTTCGGTGATGGTTTGGTTAGGTTGGGTTAGGTATTGTGAAGTAAGCACGTTTTGTGGATATTTTATCAATGTCCAATTCTTTGATTTCAGTGATGGTTAGGTTCAGATGGGGGAGGTTTGGTAGGATAAGCACTTTTTGTGGATATTTTGGCAATGTCGAATTTTCTGACTTTGGTGATGGTTAGGTTAGGTTAGGTTAGGTTAGGTTAGGTATTGTGAGGGAAGCACGTTTTGTGGATATTTTTGCAATGTCAAATTCTTTGATTTCGGTGATGGTTAGGTTCAGATGAGTGTGGATTGGTAGGATAAGAACTTTTTGTGGATATTTTGGCAATGTCGAATTCTCTGACTTCGGTGATGGTTAGGTTAGGTTGGGTTAGGTATTGTGAGGTAAGCACGTTTTGTGGATATTTTATCAATGTCCATTTCTTTAATTTCGGTGATGGTTAGGTTCAGATGGGTGAGGTTTGGTAGGATAAGAACTTTTTGTGGATATTTTGGCAATGTCGAATTCTCTGACTTCGGTGATGGTTAGGATAGGTTGGGTTAGGTATTGTGAGGTAAGCACGTTTTGTGGATATTTTGGCAATGTCAAATTCTTTGATTTCGGTGATGGTTAAGTTCAGATGAGTGTGGATTGGTAGGATAAGAACTTTTTGTGGATATTTTGGCAATGTCGAATTCTCTGACTTCGGTGATGGTTAGGTTAGGTTGGGTGAGGTATTGTGAGGTAAGCACGTTTTGTGGTTATTTAATCAATGTCTAATTCTTTGATTTCGGTGATGGTTAGGTTCAGATGGGTGAGGTTTGGTAGGATAAGAACTTTTTGTGGAAGTTTGGCAATGTCGAATTCTCTGACTTCGGTGATGGTTAGGTTAGGTAGGGTTAGGTATTGTGAGGTAAGCACGTTTTGTGGATATTTTGGCAATGTCCAATTCTTTGATTTCAGTGATGGTTAGGTTCAGATGGGTGAGGTTTGGTAGGATAAGAACTTTTTGTGGATATTTTGGCAATGTCGAATTCTCTGACTTCGGTGATGGTTAGGTTAGGTTGGGTTAGGTATTGTGAGGTAAGCACGTTTTGCGGATATTTTATTAATGTCCAATTCTTTGATTTTGGTGATGGTTAGGTTCAGATGGGTGAGGTTTGGTAGGATAAGCACTTTTTGTGGATATTTTGGCAATGTCGAATTCTCTGACTTCGGTGATGGTAAGGTTAGGTTGGGTTAGGTATTGTAAGGTAAGCACGTTTTGTGGATATTTTGGCAATGACCAGTTCTTTGATTTCGGTGATGGTTAGGTTCAGATGGGTGAGGTTTGGTAGGATAAGAACTTTTTGTGGATATATTGGCAATGTCGAATTCTCTGACTTCGGTGATGGTTAGGGTAGGTTGGGTTAGGTATTGTGAGGGAAGCACGTTTTGTGAATATTTTCGCAACGTCAAATTCTTTGATTTCGGTGATGGTTAGGTTCAGATGGGTGAGGTTTGGTAGGATAAGCACTTTTTGTGGATATTTTGGCAATGTCGAATTCTCTGACTTCGGTGATGGTTAGGTTAGGTTGGGTTAGGTATTGTGAGGGAAGCACGTTTTGTGGATATTTTCGCAACGTCAAATTCTTTGATTTCGGTGATGGTTAGGTTCAGATGGGTGAGGTTTGGTAGGATAAGCACTTTTTGTGGATATTTTGGCAATGTCGAATTCTCTGACTTCGGTGATGGTTAGGTTAGGTTGGGTTAGGTATTGTGAAGTAAGCACGTTTTGTGGATATTTTATCAATGTCCAATTCTTTGATTTCAGTGATGGTTAGGTTCAGATGGGGGAGGTTTGGTAGGATAAGCACTTTTTGTGGATATTTTGGCAATGTCGAATTTTCTGACTTTGGTGATGGTAAGGTTAGGTTGGGTTAGGTATTGTAAGGTAAGCACGTTTTGTGGATATTTTGGCAATGACCAGTTCTTTGATTTCGGTGATGGTTAGGTTCAGATGGGTGAGGTTTGGTAGGATAAGAACTTTTTGTGGATATATTGGCAATGTCGAATTCTCTGACTTCGGTGATGGTTAGGGTAGGTTGGGTTAGGTATTGTGAGGGAAGCACGTTTTGTGAATATTTTCGCAACGTCAAATTCTTTGATTTCGGTGATGGTTAGGTTCAGATGGGTGAGGTTTGGTAGGATAAGCACTTTTTGTGGATATTTTGGCAATGTCGAATTCTCTGACTTCGGTGATGGTTAGGTTAGGTTGGGTTAGGTATTGTGAGGGAAGCACGTTTTGTGGATATTTTCGCAACGTCAAATTCTTTGATTTCGGTGATGGTTAGGTTCAGATGGGTGAGGTTTGGTAGGATAAGCACTTTTTGTGGATATTTTGGCAATGTCGAATTCTCTGACTTCGGTGATGGTTAGGTTAGGTTGGGTTAGGTATTGTGAAGTAAGCACGTTTTGTGGATATTTTATCAATGTCCAATTCTTTGATTTCAGTGATGGTTAGGTTCAGATGGGGGAGGTTTGGTAGGATAAGCACTTTTTGTGGATATTTTGGCAATGTCGAATTTTCTGACTTTGGTGATGGTTAGGTTAGGTTAGGTTAGGTTAGGTTAGGTATTGTGAGGGAAGCACGTTTTGTGGATATTTTTGCAATGTCAAATTCTTTGATTTCGGTGATGGTTAGGTTCAGATGAGTGTGGATTGGTAGGATAAGAACTTTTTGTGGATATTTTGGCAATGTCGAATTCTCTGACTTCGGTGATGGTTAGGTTAGGTTGGGTTAGGTATTGTGAGGTAAGCACGTTTTGTGGATATTTTATCAATGTCCATTTCTTTGATTTCGGTGATGGTTAGGTTCAGATGGGTGAGGTTTGGTAGGATAAGAACTTTTTGTGGATATTTTGGCAATGTCGAATTCTCTGACTTCGGTGATGGTTAGGATAGGTTGGGTTAGGTATTGTGAGGTAAGCACGTTTTGTGGATATTTTGGCAATGTCAAATTCTTTGATTTCGGTGATGGTTAAGTTCAGATGAGTGTGGATTGGTAGGATAAGAACTTTTTGTGGATATTTTGGCAATGTCGAATTCTCTGACTTCGGTGATGGTTAGGTTAGGTTGGGTGAGGTATTGTGAGGTAAGCACGTTTTGTGGATATTAAATCAATGTCTAATTCTTTGATTTCGGTGATGGTTAGGTTCAGATGGGTGAGGTTTGGTAGGATAAGAACTTTTTGTGGAAGTTTGGCAATGTCGAATTCTCTGACTTCGGTGATGGTTAGGTTAGGTAGGGTTAGGTATTGTGAGGTAAGCACGTTTTGTGGATATTTTGGCAATGTCCAATTCTTTGATTTCGGTGATGGTTAGGTTCAGATGGGTGAGGTTTGGTAGGATAAGAACTTTTTGTGGATATTTTGGCAATGTCGAATTCTCTGACTTCGGTGATGGTTAGGGTAGGTTGGGTTAGGTATTGTGAGGGAAGCACGTATTGTGAATATTTTCGCAACGTCAAATTCTTTGATTTCGGTGATGGTTAGGTTCAGATGGGTGAGGTTTGGTAGGATAAGCACTTTTTGTGGATATTTTGGCAATGTCGAATTCTCTGACTTCGGTGATGGTTAGGTTAGGTTGGGTTAGGTATTATGAAGTAAGCACGTTTTGTGGATATTTTATCAATGTCCAATTCTTTGATTTCAGTGATGGTTAGGTTCAGATGGGGGAGGTTTGGTAGGATAAGCACTTTTTGTGGATATTTTGGCAATGTCGAATTTTCTGACTTTGGTGATGGTTAGGTTAGGTTAGGTTAGGTATTGTGAGGGAAGCACGTTTTGTGGATATTTTTGCAATGTCAAATTCTTTGATTTCGGTGATGGTTAGGTTCAGATGAGTGTGGATTGGTAGGATAAGAACTTTTTGTGGATATTTTGGCAATGTCGAATTCTCTGACTTCGGTGATGGTTAGGTTAGGTTGGGTTAGGTATTGTGAGGTAAGCACGTTTTGTGGATATTTTATCAATGTCCAATTCTTTGATTTCGGTGATGGTTAGGTTCAGATGGGTGAGGTTTGGTAGGATAAGCACTTTTTGTGGATATTTAAGCAATGTCGAATTTTCTGATTTCGGTGATGGTTAGGTTAGGTTGGGTTAGGTATTGTGAGGGAAGCACGTTTTGTGGATATTTTTGCAACGTCAAATTCTTTGATTTCGGTGATGGTTAGGTTCAGATGGGTGAGGTTTGGTAGGATAAGAACTTTTTGTGGATATTTTGGCAATGTCGAATTCTCTGACTTCGGTGATGGTTAGGTTAGGTTGGGTTAGGTATTGTGAGGTAAGCACGTTTTGTGGATATTTTATCAATGTCCATTTCTTTAATTTCGGTGATGGTTAGGTTCAGATGGGTGAGGTTTGGTAGGATAAGAACTTTTTGTGGATATTTTGGCAATGTCGAATTCTCTGACTTCGGTGATGGTTAGGATAGGTTGGGATAGGTATTGTGAGGTAAGCACGTTTTGTGGATATTAAATCAATGTCTAATTCTTTGATTTCGGTGATGGTTAGGTTCAGATGGGTGAGGTTTGGTAGGATAAGCACTTTTTGTGGATATTTAAGCAATGTCGAATTTTCTGATTTCGGTGATGGTTAGGTTAGGTTGGGTTAGGTATTGTGAGGGAAGCACGTTTTGTGGATATTTTTGCAACGTCAAATTCTTTGATTTCGGTGATGGTTAGGTTCAGATGGGTGAGGTTTGGTAGGATAAGAACTTTTTGTGGATATTTTGGCAATGTCGAATTCTCTGACTTCGGTGATGGTTAGGTTAGGTTGGGTTAGGTATTGTGAGGTAAGCACGTTTTGTGGATATTTTGGCAATGACCAGTTCTTTGATTTCGGTGATGGTTAGGTTCAGATGGGTGAGGTTTGGTAGGATAAGAACTTTTTGTGGATATATTGGCAATGTCGAATTCTCTGACTTCGGTGATGGTTAGGGTAGGTTGGGTTAGGTATTGTGAGGGAAGCACGTTTTGTGAATATTTTCGCAACGTCAAATTCTTTGATTTCGGTGATGGTTAGGTTCAGATGGGTGAGGTTTGGTAGGATAAGCACTTTTTGTGGATATTTTGGCAATGTCGAATTCTCTGACTTCGGTGATGGTTAGGTTAGGTTGGGTTAGGTATTGTGAGGGAAGCACGTTTTGTGGATATTTTCGCAACGTCAAATTCTTTGATTTCGGTGATGGTTAGGTTCAGATGGGTGAGGTTTGGTAGGATAAGCACTTTTTGTGGATATTTTGGCAATGTCGAATTCTCTGACTTCGGTGATGGTTTGGTTAGGTTGGGTTAGGTATTGTGAAGTAAGCACGTTTTGTGGATATTTTATCAATGTCCAATTCTTTGATTTCAGTGATGGTTAGGTTCAGATGGGGGAGGTTTGGTAGGATAAGCACTTTTTGTGGATATTTTGGCAATGTCGAATTTTCTGACTTTGGTGATGGTTAGGTTAGGTTAGGTTAGGTTAGGTTAGGTATTGTGAGGGAAGCACGTTTTGTGGATATTTTTGCAATGTCAAATTCTTTGATTTCGGTGATGGTTAGGTTCAGATGAGTGTGGATTGGTAGGATAAGAACTTTTTGTGGATATTTTGGCAATGTCGAATTCTCTGACTTCGGTGATGGTTAGGTTAGGTTGGGTTAGGTATTGTGAGGTAAGCACGTTTTGTGGATATTTTATCAATGTCCATTTCTTTAATTTCGGTGATGGTTAGGTTCAGATGGGTGAGGTTTGGTAGGATAAGAACTTTTTGTGGATATTTTGGCAATGTCGAATTCTCTGACTTCGGTGATGGTTAGGATAGGTTGGGTTAGGTATTGTGAGGTAAGCACGTTTTGTGGATATTTAATCAATGTCTAATTCTTTGATTTCGGTGATGGTTAGGTTCAGATGGGTGAGGTTTGGTAGGATAAGAACTTTTTGTGGAAGTTTGGCAATGTCGAATTCTCTGACTTCGGTGATGGTTAGGTTAGGTAGGGTTAGGTATTGTGAGGTAAGCACGTTTTGTGGATATTTTGGCAATGTCCAATTCTTTGATTTCGGTGATGGTTAGGTTCAGATGGGTGAGGTTTGGTAGGATAAGAACTTTTTGTGGATATTTTGGCAATGTCGAATTCTCTGACTTCGGTGATGGTTAGGTTAGGTTGGGTTAGGTATTGTGAGGTAAGCACGTTTTGCGGATATTTTATTAATGTCCAATTCTTTGATTTTGGTGATGGTTAGGTTCAGATGGGTGAGGTTTGGTAGGATAAGCACTTTTTGTGGATATTTTGGCAATGTCGAATTCTCTGACTTCGGTGATGGTTAGGTTAGGTTGGGTTAGGTATTGTAAGGTAAGCACGTTTTGTGGATATTTTGGCAATGACCAGTTCTTTGATTTCGGTGATGGTTAGGTTCAGATGGGTGAGGTTTGGTAGGATAAGAACTTTTTGTGGATATATTGGCAATGTCGAATTCTCTGACTTCGGTGATGGTTAGGGTAGGTTGGGTTAGGTATTGTGAGGGAAGCACGTTTTGTGAATATTTTCGCAACGTCAAATTCTTTGATTTCGGTGATGGTTAGGTTCAGATGGGTGAGGTTTGGTAGGATAAGCACTTTTTGTGGATATTTTGGCAATGTCGAATTCTCTGACTTCGGTGATGGTTAGGTTAGGTTGGGTTAGGTATTGTGAGGGAAGCACGTTTTGTGGATATTTTGGCAATGTCAAATTCTTTGATTTCGGTGATGGTTAAGTTCAGATGAGTGTGGATTGGTAGGATAAGAACTTTTTGTGGATATTTTGGCAATGTCGAATTCTCTGACTTCGGTGATGGTTAGGTTAGGTTGGGTGAGGTATTGTGAGGTAAGCACGTTTTGTGGATATTTAATCAATGTCTAATTCTTTGATTTCGGTGATGGTTAGGTTAAGATGGGTGAGGTTTGGTAGGATAAGCACTTTTTGTGGATATTTTGGCAATGTCGAATTTTCTGACTTTGGTGATGGTTAGGTTAGGTTAGGTTAGGTATTGTGAGGGAAGCACGTTTTGTGGATATTTATGCAATGTCGAATTCTTTGATTTCGGTGATGGTTAGGTTCAGATGAATGTGGATTGGTAGGGAAGGAACTTTTTGTGGATATTTTGGCAATGTCGAATTCTCTGACTTCGGTGATGGTTAGGTTAGGTTGGGTTAGGTATTGTGAGGTGAGCTCGTTTTGTGGATATTTTATCAATGTCCAATTCTTTAATTTCGGTGATGGTTAGGTTCAGATGGGTGAGGTTTGGTAGGATAAGAACTTTTTGTGGATATTTTGGCAATGTCGAATTCTCTGACTTCGGTGATGGTTAGGATAGGTTGGGTTAGGTATTGTGAGGTAAGCACGTTTTGTGGATATTTTGGCAATGTCAAATTCTTTGATTTCGGTGATGGTTAAGTTCAGATGAGTGTGGATTGGTAGGATAAGAACTTTTTGTGGATATTTTGGCAATGTCGAATTCTCTGACTTCGGTGATGGTTAGGTTAGGTTGGGTTAGGTATTGTGAGGAAAGCACGTTTTGTGGATATTTTATCAATGTCCAATTCTTTGATTTCGGTGATGGTTAGGATCAGATGGGTGAGGTTTGGTAGGATAAGCACTTTTTGTGGATATTTTGGCAATGTCTAATTCTCTGACTTCGGTGATGGTTAGGTTAGGTTCGGTTAGGTATTTTGAGGTAAGCACGTTTTGTGGATATTTTATCAATGTCCAATTCTTTGATTTCGGTGATAGTTAGGTTCAGATGGGTGAGGTTTGGTAGGATAAGAACTTTTTGTGGAAATTTTGGCAATGTCAAATTTTCTGACTTCGGTGATGGTTAGGTTAGGTTGGGTTAAATATTGTGAGGCAAGCACGTTTTGTTGATATTTTCGCAATGTCCAGTTCTTTGATTTCGGTAATGGTTAGGTTCAGATGGGTGAGGTTTGGTAGGATAGGCACTTTTTGTGGATATTTTAGCAATGTCGAATTTTCTGACTTCGGTGATGGTTAGGTTAGGTTGGGTTAGGTATTGTGAGGCAAGCACGTTTTGTGGATATTTTCGCAACGTCAAATTCTTTGATTTCGGTGATGGTTAGGTTCAGATGGGTGAGGTTTGGTAGGATAAGAACTTTTTGTGGATATTTTGGCAATGTCGAATTCTCTGACTTCGGTGATGGTTAGGTTAGGTTGGGTGAGGTATTGTGAGGTAAGCACGTTTTGTGGATATTAAATCAATGTCTAATTCTTTGATTTCGTGATGGTTAGGTTCAGATGGGTGAGGTTTGGTAGGATAAGAACTTTTTGTGGAAGTTTGGCAATGTCGAATTCTCTGACTTCGGTGATGGTTAGGTTAGGTAGGGTTAGGTATTGTGAGGTAAGCACGTTTTGTGGATATTTTGGCAATGTCCAATTCTTTGATTTCGGTGATGGTTAGGTTCAGATGGGTGAGGTTTGGTAGGATAAGAACTTTTTGTGGATATTTTGGCAATGTCGAATTCTCTGACTTCGGTGATGGTTAGGGTAGGTTGGGTGAGGTATTGTGAGGGAAGCACGTATTGTGAATATTTTCGCAACGTCAAATTCTTTGATTTCGGTGATGGTTAGGTTCAGATGGGTGAGGTTTGGTAGGATAAGCACTTTTTGTAGATATTTTGGCAATCTCGAATTCTCTGACTTCGGTGATGGTTAGGTTAGGTTGGGTTAGGTATTGTGAAGTAAGCACGTTTTGTGGATATTTTATCAATGTCCAATTCTTTGATTTCTGTGATGGTTAGGTTCAGATGGGTGAGGTTTGGTAGGATAAGCACTTTTTGTGGATATTTTGGCAATGTCGAATTTTCTGACTTTGGTGATGGTTAGGTTAGGTTAGGTTAGGTATTGTGAGGGAAGCACGTTTTGTGGATATTTATGCAATGTCGAATTCTTTGATTTCGGTGATGGTTAGGTTCAGATGAGTGTGGATTGGTAGGGAAGGAACTTTTTGTGGATATTTTGGCAATGTCGAATTCTCTGACTTCGGTGATGGTTAGGTTAGGTTGGGTTAGGTATTGTGAGGTGAGCTCGTTTTGTGGATATTTTATCAATGTCCAATTCTTTAATTTCGGTGATGGTTAGGTTCAGATGGGTGAGGTTTGGTAGGATAAGAACTTTTTGTGGATATTTTGGCAATGTCGAATTCTCTGACTTCGGTGATGGTTAGGATAGGTTGGGTTAGGTATTGTGAGGTAAGCACGTTTTGTGGATATTTTGGCAATGTCAAATTCTTTGATTTCGGTGATGGTTAAGTTCAGATGAGTGTGGATTGGTAGGATAAGAACTTTTTGTGGATATTTTGGCAATGTCGAATTCTCTGACTTCGGTGATGGTTAGGTTAGGTTGGGTTAGGTATTGTGAGGAAAGCACGTTTTGTGGATATTTTATCAATGTCCAATTCTTTGATTTCGGTGATGGTTAGGATCAGATGGGTGAGGTATGGTAGGATAAGCACTTTTTGTGGATATTTTGGCAATGTCTAATTCTCTGACTTCGGTGATGGTTAGGTTAGGTTCGGTTAGGTATTTTGAGGTAAGCACGTTTTGTGGATATTTTATCAATGTCCAATTCTTTGATTTCGGTGATAGTTAGGTTCAGATGGGTGAGGTTTGGTAGGATAAGAACTTTTTGTGGAAATTTTGGCAATGTCAAATTTTCTGACTTCGGTGATGGTTAGGTTAGGTTGGGTTAAATATTGTGAGGCAAGCACGTTTTGTTGATATTTTCGCAATGTCCAGTTCTTTGATTTCGGTAATGGTTAGGTTCAGATGGGTGAGGTTTGGTAGGATAGGCACTTTTTGTGGATATTTTAGCAATGTCGAATTTTCTGACTTCGGTGATGGTTAGGTTAGGTTGGGTTAGGTATTGTGAGGCAAGCACGTTTTGTGGATATTTTCGCAACGTCAAATTCTTTGATTTCGGTGATGGTTAGGTTCAGATGGGTGAGGTTTGGTAGGATAAGAACTTTTTGTGGATATTTTGGCAATGTCGAATTCTCTGACTTCGGTGATGGTTAGGTTAGGTAGGGTTAGGTATTGTGAGGTAAGCACGTTTTGTGGATATTTTGGCAATGTCCAATTCTTTGATTTCGGTGATGGTTAGGTTCAGATGGGTGAGGTTTGGTAGGATAAGAACTTTTTGTGGATATTTTGGCAATGTCGAATTCTCTGACTTCGGTGATGGTTAGGGTAGGTTGGGTGAGGTATTGTGAGGGAAGCACGTATTGTGAATATTTTCGCAACGTCAAATTCTTTGATTTCGGTGATGGTTAGGTTCAGATGGGTGAGGTTTGGTAGGATAAGCACTTTTTGTGGATATTTTGGCAATCTCGAATTCTCTGACTTCGGTGATGGTTAGGTTAGGTTGGGTTAGGTATTGTGAAGTAAGCACGTTTTGTGGATATTTTATCAATGTCCAATTCTTTGATTTCTGTGATGGTTAGGTTCAGATGGGTGAGGTTTGGTAGGATAAGCACTTTTTGTGGATATTTTGGCAATGTCGAATTTTCTGACTTTGGTGATGGTAAGGTTTGGTTAGGTTAGGTATTGTGAGGGAAGCACGTTTTGTGGATATTTATGCAATGTCGAATTCTTTGATTTCGGTGATGGTTAGGTTCAGATGAGTGTGGATTGGTAGGGAAGGAACTTTTTGTGGATATTTTGGCAATGTCGAATTCTCTGACTTCGGTGATGGTTAGGTTAGGTTGGGTTAGGTATTGTGAGGTGAGCTCGTTTTGTGGATATTTTATCAATGTCCAATTCTTTAATTTCGGTGATGGTTAGGTTCAGATGGGTGAGGTTTGGTAGGATAAGAACTTTTTGTGGATATTTTGGCAATGTCGAATTCTTTGACTTCGGTGATGGTTAGGATAGGTTGGGTTAGGTATTGTGAGGTAAGCACGTTTTGTGGATATTTTGGCAATGTCAAATTCTTTGATTTCGGTGATGGTTAAGTTCAGATGAGTGTGGATTGGTAGGATAAGAACTTTTTGTGGATATTTTGGCAATGTCGAATTCTCTGACTTCGGTGATGGTTAGGTTAGGTTGGGTTAGGTATTGTGAGAAAAGCACGTTTTGTGGATATTTAAACAATGTCCAATTTTTTGATTTCGGTGATGGTTAGGATCAGATGGGTGAGGTTTGGTAGGATAAGCACTTTTTGTGGATATTTTGGCAATGTCTAATTCTCTGACTTCGGTGATGGTTAGGTTAGGTTCGGTTAGGTATTTTGAGGTAAGCACGTTTTGTGGATATTTTATCAATGTCCAATTCTTTGATTTCGGTGATAGTTAGGTTCAGATGGGTGAGGTTTGGTAGGATAAGAACTTTTTGTGGAAATTTTGGCAATGTCAAATTTTCTGACTTCGGTGATGGTTAGGTTAGGTTGGGTTAAATATTGTGAGGCAAGCACGTTTGGTGGATATTTTCGCAATGTCCAGTTCTTTGATTTCGGTAATGGTTAGGTTCAGATGGGTGAGGTTTGGTAGGATAGGCACTTTTTGTGGATATTTTAGCAATGTCGAATTTTCTGACTTCGGTGATGGTTAGGTAAGGTTGGGTTAGGTATTGTGAGGCAAGCACGTTTTGTGGATATTTTCGCAACGTCAAATTCTTTGATTTCGGTGATGGTTAGGTTCAGATGGGTGAGGTTTGGTAGGATAAGAACTTTTTGTGGATATTTTGGCAATGTCGAATTCTCTGACTTCGGTGATGGTTAGGTAAGGTTGGGTTAGGTATTGTGAGGTAAACACGTTTTGTGGATATTTTATCAATGTCCAATTCTTTGATTTCGGTGATGGTTAGGTTCACATGGGTGAGGTTTAGTAGGATAAGCACTTTTTGTGGATATTTTGGCAATGTCGAATTTTCTGACTTCGGTGATGGTTAGGTTAGGTTGGGTTAGGTATTGTGAGGTAAACACGTTTTGTGGATATTTTATCAATGTCCAATTCTTTGATTTCGGTGATAGTTAGGTTCAGATGGGTGAGGTTTGGTAGGATAAGAACTTTTTGTGGAAATTTTGGCAATGTCGAATTTTCTGACTTCGGTGATGGTTAGGTTAGGTTGGGTTAAATATTGTGAGGTAAGCACGTTTTGTTGATATTTTCGCAATGTCCAATTCTTTGATTTCGGTGATGGTTGGGTTCAGATGGGTGAGGTTTGGTAGGATAAGAACTTTTTGTGGATATTTTGGCAATGTCGAATTCTCTGACTTCGGTGATGGTTAGGTAAGGTTGGGTTAGGTATTGTGAGGTAAACACGTTTTGTGGATATTTTATCAATGTCCAATTCTTTGATTTCGGTGATGGTTAGGTTCACATGGGTGAGGTTTAGTAGGATAAGCACTTTTTGTGGATATTTTGGCAATGTCGAATTCTCTGACTTCGGTGATGGTTAGGTTAGGTTAAGTTAGGTATTGTGAGGTAAGCACGTTTTGTGGATATTTTATCAATGTCAAATTCTTTGATTTCGGTGACGGTTAGGTTAAGATGGGTGAGGTTTGGTAGGATAAGAACTTTTTGTGGAAATTTTGGCAATGTCGAATTTTCTGACTTCAGTGATGGTTACGTTAGGTTGGGTTAGGTATTGTGAGGGAAGCACGTTTTGTGGATATTTAAGCAATGTCGAATTTTTTGTTTTCGGTGATGGTTAGGTTAGGTTGGGTTAGGTATTGTGAGGGAAGCACGTTTTGTGGATATTTTCGCAACGTCAAATTCTTTGATTTCGGTGATGGTTGGGTTCAGATGGGTGAGGTTTGGTAGGATAAGAACTTTTTGTGGATATTTTGGCAATGTCGAATTCTCTGACTTCGGTGATGGTTAGGTTAGGTTAGGTTAGGTATTGTGAGGTAAGCACGTTTTGTGGATATTTTATCAATGTCCAATTCTTTGATTTCGGTGACGGTTAGGTTCAGATGGGTGAGGTTTGGTAGGATAAGAACTTTTTGTGGATATTTTGGCAATGTCGAATTCTCTGACTTCGGTGATGGTTAGGTTAGGTTGGGTTAGGTATTGTGAGGTAAGCACGTTTTGTGGATATTTTCTTAATGTCAAATTCTTTGATTTCGGTGATAGTTCGGTTCAGATGGGTGAGGTTTGGTAGGATAAGAACTTTTTGTGGATATTTTGGCAATGTCGAATTCTCTGACTTCGGTGATGGTAAGGTAAGGTTGGGTTAGGTATTGTGAGGTAAGCACGTTTTGTGGACATTTTATCAATGTCCAATTCTTTGATTTCGGTGATGGTTAGGTTCAGATGGGTGTGGTTTGGTAGTATAAGATTTTTTTGTGGATATTTTGGCAATGTCGAATTCTCTGACTTCGGTGATGGTTAGGTTAGGTTAGGTTAGGTATTGTGAAGTAAACACGTTTTGTGGATATTTTATCAATGTCCAATTCTTTGATTTCGGTGATGGTTAGGTTCAGATGGGTGAGGTTTGGTAGGATAAGAACTTTTTGTGGAAGTTTGGCAATGTCGAATTCTCTGACTTCGGTGATGGTTAGGTTAGGTAGGGTTAGGTATTGTGAGGTAAACACGTTTTGTGGATATTTTGGCAATGTCCAATTCTTTGATTTCGGTGATGGTTAGGTTCAGATGGGTGAGGTTTGGTAGGATAAGAACTTTTTGTGGATATTTTGGCAATGTCGAATTCTCTGACTTCGGTGATGGTTAGGGTAGGTTGGGTTAGGTATTGTGAGGGAAGCACGTATTGTGAATATTTTCGCAACGTCAAATTCTTTGATTTCGGTGATGGTTAGGTTCAGATGGGTGAGGTTTGGTAGGATAAGCACTTTTTGTGGATATTTTGGCAATGTCGAATTCTCTGACTTCGGTGATGGTTA
Organism: Arctopsyche grandis; assembly: GCF_051622035.1. Lineage (NCBI taxonomy): Eukaryota > Metazoa > Arthropoda > Insecta > Trichoptera > Hydropsychidae > Arctopsyche > Arctopsyche grandis. The sequence goes on from NC_135362.1 coordinate 519,035, forward strand.
GGTTAGGTTGGGTTAGGTATTGTGAAGTAAGCACGTTTTGTGGATATTTAATCAATGTCCAATTCTTTGATTTCTGTGATGGTTAGGTTCAGATGGGTGAGGTTTGGTAGGATAAGCACTTTTTGTGGATATTTTGGCAATGTCGAATTTTCTGACTTTGGTGATGGTTAGGTTAGGTTAGGTTAGGTATTGTGAGGGAAGCACGTTTTGTGGATATTTATGCAATGTCGAATTCTTTGATTTCGGTGATGGTTAGGTTCAGATGAGTGTGGATTGGTAGGGAAGGAACTTTTTGTGAATAATTTGGCAATGTCGAATTCTCTGACTTCGGTGATGGTTAGGTTAGGTTGGGTTAGGTATTGTGAGGTGAGCTCGTTTTGTGGATATTTTATCAATGTCCAATTCTTTAATTTCGGTGATGGTTAGGTTCAGATGGGTGAGGTTTGGTAGGATAAGAACTTTTTGTGGATATTTTGGCAATGTCGAATTCTCTGACTTCGGTGATGGTTAGGATAGGTTGGGTTAGGTATTGTGAGGTAAGCACGTTTTGTGGATATTTTGGCAATGTCAAATTCTTTGATTTCGGTGATGGTTAAGTTCAGATGAGTGTGGATTGGTAGGATAAGAACTTTTTGTGGATATTTTGGCAATGTCGAATTCTCTGACTTCGGTGATGGTTAGGTTAGGTTGGGTTAGGTATTGTGAGGAAAGCACGTTTTGTGGATATTTTATCAATGTCCAATTCTTTGATTTCGGTGATGGTTAGGATCAGATGGGTGAGGTTTGGTAGGATAAGCACTTTTTGTGGATATTTTGGCAATGTCTAATTCTCTGACTTCGGTGATGGTTAGGTTAGGTTCGGTTAGGTATTTTGAGGTAAGCACGTTTTGTGGATATTTTATCAATGTCCAATTTTTTGATTTCGGTGATAGTTAGGTTCAGATGGGTGAGGTTTGGTAGGATAAGAACTTTTTGTGGAAATTTTGGCAATGTCAAATTTTCTGACTTCGGTGATGGTTAGGTTAGGTTGGGTTAAATATTGTGAGGCAAGCACGTTTTGTTGATATTTTCGCAATGTCCAGTTCTTTGATTTCGGTAATGGTTAGGTTCAGATGAGTGAGGTTTGGTAGGATAGGCACTTTTTGTGGATATTTTAGCAATGTCGAATTTTCTGACTTCGGTGATGGTTAGGTTAGGTTGGGTTAGGTATTGTGAGGCAAGCACGTTTTGTGGATATTTTCGCAACGTCAAATTCTTTGATTTCGGTGATGGTTAGGTTCAGATGGGTGAGGTTTGGTAGGATAAGAACTTTTTGTGGATATTTTGGCAATGTCGAATTCTCTGACTTCGGTGATGGTTAGGTTAGGTTGGGTTAGGTTTTGTGAGGTAAGCACGTTTTGTGGATATTTTCTTAATGTCAAATTCTTTGATTTCGGTGATAGTTCGGTTCAGATGGGTGAGGTTTGGTAGGATAAGAACTTTTTGTGGATATTTTGGCAATGTCGAATTCTCTGACTTCGGTGATGGTTAGGTAAGGTTGGGTTAGGTATTGTGAGGTAAACACGTTTTGTGGATATTTTATCAATGTCCAATTCTTTGATTTCGGTGATAGTTAGGTTCAGATGGGTGAGGTTTGGTAGGATAAGAACTTTTTGTGGAAATTTTGGCAATGTCGAATTTTCTGACTTCGGTGATGGTTAGGTTAGGTTGGGTTAAATATTGTGAGGTAAGCACGTTTTGTTGATATTTTCGCAATGTCCAATTCTTTGATTTCGGTGATGGTTGGGTTCAGATGGGTGAGGTTTGGTAGGATAAGAACTTTTTGTGGATATTTTGGCAATGTCGAATTCTCTGACTTCGGTGATGGTTAGGTAAGGTTGGGTTAGGTATTGTGAGGTAAACACGTTTTGTGGATATTTTATCAATGTCCAATTCTTTGATTTCGGTGATGGTTAGGTTCACATGGGTGAGGTTTAGTAGGATAAGCACTTTTTGTGGATATTTTGGCAATGTCGAATTCTCTGACTTCGGTGATGGTTAGGTTAGGTTAGGTTAGGTATTGTGAGGTAAGCACGTTTTGTGGATAGTTTATCAATGTCAAATTCTTTGATTTCGGTGACGGTTAGGTTAAGATGGGTGAGGTTTGGTAGGATAAGAACTTTTTGTGGAAATTTTGGCAATGTCGAATTTTCTGACTTCAGTGATGGTTACGTTAGGTTGGGTTAGGTATTGTGAGGGAAGCACGTTTTGTGGATATTTAAGCAATGTCGAATTTTTTGTTTTCGGTGATGGTTAGGTTAGGTTGGGTTAGGTATTGTGAGGGAAGCACGTTTTGTGGATATTTTCGCAACGTCAAATTCTTTGATTTCGGTGATGGTTGGGTTCAGATGGGTGAGGTTTGGTAGGATAAGAACTTTTTGTGGATATTTTGGCAATGTCGAATTCTCTGACTTCGGTGATGGTTAGGTTAGGTTAGGTTAGGTATTGTGAGGTAAGCACGTTTTGTGGATATTTTATCAATGTCCAATTCTTTGATTTCGGTGACGGTTAGGTTCAGATGGGTGAGGTTTGGTAGGATAAGAACTTTTTGTGGATATTTTGGCAATGTCGAATTCTCTGACTTCGGTGATGGTTAGGTTAGGTTGGGTTAGGTATTGTGAGGTAAGCACGTTTTGTGGATATTTTCTTAATGTCAAATTCTTTGATTTCGGTGATAGTTCGGTTCAGATGGGTGAGGTTTGGTAGGATAAGAACTTTTTGTGGATATTTTGGCAATGTCGAAGTCTCTGACTTCGGTGATGGTAAGGTAAGGTTGGGTTAGGTATTGTGAGGTAAGCACGTTTTGTGGATATTTTATCAATGTCCAATTCTTTGATTTCGGTGATGGTTAGGTTCAGATGGGTGTGGTTTGGTAGGATAAGATTTTTTTGTGGATATTTTGGCAATGTCGAATTCTCTGACTTCGGTGATGGTTAGGTTAGGTTAGGTTAGGTATTGTGAAGTAAACACGTTTTGTGGATATTTTATCAATGTCCAATTCTTTGATTTCGGTGATGGTTAGGTTCAGATGGGTGAGGTTTGGTAGGATAAGCACTTTTTGTGGATATTTTAGCAATGTCGAATTTTCTGATTTCGGTGTTGGTTAGGTTAGGTTGGGTTAGGTATTGTGAGGGAAGCACGTTTTATGGATATTTTCGCAACGTCAAATTCTTTGATTTCGGTGATGGTTAGGTTCAGATGGGTGAGGTTTGGTAGGATAGGAACTTTTTGTGGATATTTTGGCAATGTCGAATTCTCTGACTTCGGTGATGGTTAGGTTAGGTTGGGTTAGGTATTGTGAGGTAAGCACGTTTTGCGGATATTTTATTAATGTCCAATTCTTTGATTTTGGTGATGGTTAAGTTCAGATGAGTGTGGATTGGTAGGATAAGAACTTTTTGTGGATATTTTGGCAATGTCGAATTCTCTGACTTCGGTGATGGTTAGGTTAGGTTGGGTTAGGTATTGTGAGGAAAGCACGTTTTGTGGATATTTTATCAATGTCCAATTCTTTGATTTCGGTGATGGTTAGGATCAGATGGGTGAGGTTTGGTAGGATAAGCACTTTTTGTGGATATTTTGGCAATGTCTAATTCTCTGACTTCGGTGATGGTTAGGTTAGGTTCGGTTAGGTATTTTGAGGTAAGCACGTTTTGTGGATATTTTATCAATGTCCAATTTTTTGATTTCGGTGATAGTTAGGTTCAGATGGGTGAGGTTTGGTAGGATAAGAACTTTTTGTGGAAATTTTGGCAATGTCAAATTTTCTGACTTCGGTGATGGTTAGGTTAGGTTGGGTTAAATATTGTGAGGCAAGCACGTTTTGTTGATATTTTCGCAATGTCCAGTTCTTTGATTTCGGTAATGGTTAGGTTCAGATGAGTGAGGTTTGGTAGGATAGGCACTTTTTGTGGATATTTTAGCAATGTCGAATTTTCTGACTTCGGTGATGGTTAGGTTAGGTTGGGTTAGGTATTGTGAGGCAAGCACGTTTTGTGGATATTTTCGCAACGTCAAATTCTTTGATTTCGGTGATGGTTAGGTTCAGATGGGTGAGGTTTGGTAGGATAAGAACTTTTTGTGGATATTTTGGCAATGTCGAATTCTCTGACTTCGGTGATGGTTAGGTTAGGTTGGGTTAGGTTTTGTGAGGTAAGCACGTTTTGTGGATATTTTCTTAATGTCAAATTCTTTGATTTCGGTGATAGTTCGGTTCAGATGGGTGAGGTTTGGTAGGATAAGAACTTTTTGTGGATATTTTGGCAATGTCGAATTCTCTGACTTCGGTGATGGTTAGGTAAGGTTGGGTTAGGTATTGTGAGGTAAACACGTTTTGTGGATATTTTATCAATGTCCAATTCTTTGATTTCGGTGATAGTTAGGTTCAGATGGGTGAGGTTTGGTAGGATAAGAACTTTTTGTGGAAATTTTGGCAATGTCGAATTTTCTGACTTCGGTGATGGTTAGGTTAGGTTGGGTTAAATATTGTGAGGTAAGCACGTTTTGTTGATATTTTCGCAATGTCCAATTCTTTGATTTCGGTGATGGTTGGGTTCAGATGGGTGAGGTTTGGTAGGATAAGAACTTTTTGTGGATATTTTGGCAATGTCGAATTCTCTGACTTCGGTGATGGTTAGGTAAGGTTGGGTTAGGTATTGTGAGGTAAACACGTTTTGTGGATATTTTATCAATGTCCAATTCTTTGATTTCGGTGATGGTTAGGTTCACATGGGTGAGGTTTAGTAGGATAAGCACTTTTTGTGGATATTTTGGCAATGTCGAATTCTCTGACTTCGGTGATGGTTAGGTTAGGTTAGGTTAGGTATTGTGAGGTAAGCACGTTTTGTGGATAGTTTATCAATGTCAAATTCTTTGATTTCGGTGACGGTTAGGTTAAGATGGGTGAGGTTTGGTAGGATAAGAACTTTTTGTGGAAATTTTGGCAATGTCGAATTTTCTGACTTCAGTGATGGTTACGTTAGGTTGGGTTAGGTATTGTGAGGGAAGCACGTTTTGTGGATATTTAAGCAATGTCGAATTTTTTGTTTTCGGTGATGGTTAGGTTAGGTTGGGTTAGGTATTGTGAGGGAAGCACGTTTTGTGGATATTTTCGCAACGTCAAATTCTTTGATTTCGGTGATGGTTGGGTTCAGATGGGTGAGGTTTGGTAGGATAAGAACTTTTTGTGGATATTTTGGCAATGTCGAATTCTCTGACTTCGGTGATGGTTAGGTTAGGTTAGGTTAGGTATTGTGAGGTAAGCACGTTTTGTGGATATTTTATCAATGTCCAATTCTTTGATTTCGGTGACGGTTAGGTTCAGATGGGTGAGGTTTGGTAGGATAAGAACTTTTTGTGGATATTTTGGCAATGTCGAATTCTCTGACTTCGGTGATGGTTAGGTTAGGTTGGGTTAGGTATTGTGAGGTAAGCACGTTTTGTGGATATTTTCTTAATGTCAAATTCTTTGATTTCGGTGATAGTTCGGTTCAGATGGGTGAGGTTTGGTAGGATAAGAACTTTTTGTGGATATTTTGGCAATGTCGAAGTCTCTGACTTCGGTGATGGTAAGGTAAGGTTGGGTTAGGTATTGTGAGGTAAGCACGTTTTGTGGATATTTTATCAATGTCCAATTCTTTGATTTCGGTGATGGTTAGGTTCAGATGGGTGTGGTTTGGTAGGATAAGATTTTTTTGTGGATATTTTGGCAATGTCGAATTCTCTGACTTCGGTGATGGTTAGGTTAGGTTAGGTTAGGTATTGTGAAGTAAACACGTTTTGTGGATATTTTATCAATGTCCAATTCTTTGATTTCGGTGATGGTTAGGTTCAGATGGGTGAGGTTTGGTAGGATAAGCACTTTTTGTGGATATTTTAGCAATGTCGAATTTTCTGATTTCGGTGTTGGTTAGGTTAGGTTGGGTTAGGTATTGTGAGGGAAGCACGTTTTATGGATATTTTCGCAACGTCAAATTCTTTGATTTCGGTGATGGTTAGGTTCAGATGGGTGAGGTTTGGTAGGATAGGAACTTTTTGTGGATATTTTGGCAATGTCGAATTCTCTGACTTCGGTGATGGTTAGGTTAGGTTGGGTTAGGTATTGTGAGGTAAGCACGTTTTGCGGATATTTTATTAATGTCCAATTCTTTGATTTTGGTGATGGTTAGGTTCAGATGGGTGAGGTTTGGTAGGATAAGCACATTTTGTGGATATTTTGGCAATGTCGAATTCTCTGACTTCGGTGATGGTTAGGTTAGGTTGGGTTAGGTATTGTAAGGTAAGCACGTTTACTATACTGTGAAGTAGTACACTCAGTCCTCCTGTACGGTGCTCCGATTTGGGCGGAAAAAACAAAGGTTGAGAGGACGAGGCTCAGCCTTGCTAGAGTACAAAGAAGAGCTGCATTAAGAGTCGCAGCGGCATACCGTACAGTATCTGAAGATGCCATCCTGGTGTTGTGCGCCATTCCACCGTTCGACTTACTCGCTCTAGAACGACAAGCGATCTACAGAGGTGAAAAGAAGAGTGCAGCCAGAGAGACAACGATGATCAAATGGCAAGACAGATGGAACAACTCAGAAAAAGGTCGATGGACACACCATCTCATCGGAGACCTAAAAGCGTGGTGCCAAAGAAAGCACGGCGAACTGAATCACCACACGACCCAAATACTCACAGGTCACGGGTGCTTCGGGACCTACCTACACAAAATAGGAAAGGAAACAACTCCGAAGTGCCACCACTGTGAAAACGAGAAAGACGACGCGGCCCACACAACCTTTGATTGTCCAGCATGGGAAGACGACAGAAGAACATTCAGAACTGTAATCGGCGTAGAACACCTGACGCCGATAAACATAATCTTCGTCATACTGGATAGCGCAACTGCCTGGTCAGCGTGGGAAGCATTTGCTTCGATAATAATGAAAAATAAAGAAGAAGCAGAAAGAACCCGAGAACTCGAAGGAAGAGCCATAAATGGCTAAGACAAAACTGCTTTCCCGAAGCAAAACATGAAAATGTGTCCGGGGAGCAGGGGAGTCAAGGGGGTGGGGTTAAGTCGGTAAAAATCCGACACTATCCTCCAGTTCGGGCTGGAGGATGTCTTTGGAAGATTCCCCACCTCCGACGATAAAAAAAAAAAAAAAAAAAAAAAAAAGGTAAGCACGTTTTGTGGATATTTTGGCAATGTCCAGTTCTTTGATTTCGGTGATGGTTAGGTTCAGATGGGTGAGGTTTGGTAGGATAAGCACTTTTTGTGGATATTTTGGCAATGTCGAATTCTCTGACTTCGGTGATGGTTAGGTTAGGTTGGGTTAGGTATTGTGAAGTAAGCACGTTTTGTGGATATTTTATCAATGTCCAATTCTTTGATTTCAGTGATGGTTAGGTTCAGATGGGTGAGGTTTGGTAGGATAAGCACTTTTTGTGGATATTTTGGCAATGTCAAATTTTCTGACTTTGGTGATGGTTAGGTTAGGTAAGGTTGAGTATTGTGAGGGAAGCACGTTTTGTGGATATTTTTGCAATGTCAAATTCTTTGATTTCGGTGATGGTTAGGTTCAGATGAGTGTGGATTGGTAGGATAAGAACTTTTTGTGGATATTTTGGCAATGTCGAATTCTCTGACTTCGGTGATGGTAAGGTTAGGTTGGGTTAGGTATTGTGAGGAAAGCACGTTTTTTGGATATTTTATCAATGTCCAATTCTATGATTTCGGTGATGGTTAGGTTCAGATGGGTGAGGTTTGGTAGAATAAGCACTTTTTGTGGATATTTTGGCAATGTCGAATTTTCTGACTTCGGTGATGGTTAGGTTAGGTTGGGTTAGGTATTGTGAGGTAAGCACGTTTTGTGGATATTTTATCAATGTCTAATTCTTTGATTTCGGTGATGGTTAGGTTCAGATGAGTGTGGTTTGGTAGGATAAGAACTTTTTGTGGATATTTTGGCAATGTCTAATTCTCTGACTTCGGTGATGGTTAGGTTAGGTTGGGTTAGGTATTGTGAGGTAAGCACGTTTTGTGGATATTTTATCAATGTCCAATTCTTTGATTTCGGTGATGGTTAGGTTCAGATGGGTGAGGTTTGGTAGGATAAGAACTTTTTGTGGATATTTTGGCAATGTCAAATTCTCTGACTTCGGTGATGGTTAGGTTAGGTTGGGTTTGGTTTTGTGAGGTAAGAACGTTTTGTGGATATTTTATCAATGTATAATTCTTTGATATCGGTGATGGTTAGGTTCAGATGGGTGAGGTTTGGTAGGATAAGCACTTTTTGTGGATATTTTGGCAATGTCGAATTCTCTGACTTCGGTGATGGTAAGGTTAGGTTGGGTTAGGTATTGTGAGGAAAGCACGTTTTTTGGATATTTTATCAATGTCCAATTCTATGATTTCGGTGATGGTTAGGTTCAGATGGGTGAGGTTTGGTAGAATAAGCACTTTTTGTGGATATTTTGGCAATGTCGAATTCTCTGACTTCGGTGATGGTTAGGTTAGGTTGGGTGAGGTATTGTGAGGTAAGCACGTTTTGTGGATATTTTAACAATGTCCAATTCTTTGATTTCGGTGATGGTTAGGTTCAGATGGGTGAGGTTTGGTAGGATAAGAACTTTTTGTGGATATTTTGGCAATGTCGAATTCTCTGACTTCGGTGATGGTAAGGATAGGTTGGGTTAGGTATTGTGAGGTAAGCACGTTTTGTGGATATTTTAACAATGTCCAATTCTTTGATTTCGGTGATGGTTAGGTTCAGATGGGTGAGGTTTGGTAGGATAACCTTTTTTTGTGGATATTTTGGCAATGTCGAATTTTCTGACTTTGGTGATGGTTAGGTTAGGTTAGGTTGAGTATTGTGAGGGAAGCACGTTTTGTGGATATTTTTGCAATGTCAAATTCTTTGATTTCGGTGATGGTTAGGTTCAGATGAGTGTGGATTGGTAGGATAAGAACTTTTTGTGGATATTTTGGCAATGTCGAATTCTCTGACTTCGGTGATGGTAAGGTTAGGTTGGGTTAGGTATTGTGAGGAAAGCACGTTTTTTGGATATTTTATCAATGTCCAATTCTATGATTTCGGTGATGGTTAGGTTCAGATGGGTGAGGTTTGGTAGAATAAGCACTTTTTGTGGATATTTTGGCAATGTCGAATTTTCTGACTTCCGTGATGGTTAGGTTAGGTTGGGTTAGGTATTGTGAGGTAAGCACGTTTTGTGGATATTTTATCAATGTCTAATTCTTTGATTTCGGTGATGGTTAGGTTCAGATGAGTGTGGTTTGGTAGGATAAGAACTTTTTGTGGATATTTTGGCAATGTCTAATTCTCTGACTTCGGTGATGGTTAGTGTTCCGACTTTTGTAATGACGTGTGGCAAACAGTCTTATTAACTGATTGTCGATTGGCATTATTGACGAGTTGGCATTAGTGTCGGCCCAAGCGGAAATACGCGACGGTCGAGAGAGTTCGGGCAGACGGCGTACGGACAGCCTGTGTTCCGTACGCTCCGCTGAACCACCACGTGCAAATTTTACATTTCAATAAACTACATCAAACCATTATCGAAGTCTTTTCCATGATGGTCACTTCGAACCGGACACCAGTAACCTAGGCCACAACACCAAACGGACAAACCAATAGGAAAAAACGTGGTCGAGAAAAAATGGATGTCAATTAAGAAATCGGTATCGTTCCTTTGTTACTATCCATACCTTTCCAATACTAATAACATGTTTGCTTCTATTTCAGCAATATATTGATTGATGTACAGAGGTACATGACCGCGTGATTGACGCAGAAAATATATAAATAAAAACATAACCTACAAAGACGCATGGGACACAGAGGTAATCCAAAATTATCGGAACGATCACATAAACATCGTAAAGGATATTCAAGTAAGTGAATGTATTCAATCTCAGGCAATCTGTTCAAAAGGCAATCATGTGGGTAGGTCAGTTTTTAAAATATGTTTTAAAGTATAACAATTAATTAACGCGATTGTATAAAATAATATCGCGCTACGAAGGAATGTTTTATCGGTCGCATCGAATTTCGTATTAAAAGTGTAAAATCAGATGTAGTGTAAAATTAGCAAAGCACGTGGCGAATTATACTTGTAGCCCCAAAGTGGCTTAAACCAAGTACATACCGGTATATTCATATACCGGCAGATCTCTTTGTTTCTTAATGTGTGTAGAAACTTTCTCCCCCCTCCCCCCTCCACAATAAATGTGGAATTATACTTGTAGCCCCAAAGTGGCTTAAACCAAGTACATACCGGTATATTAATATCGGTAGATCTTTGTTTCTTAATGTGTGTAGAAACACCCTCCCCCCCCCCCCTTCCACGATAAATGTGGAATTATACTTGTAGCCCCAAAGTGGCTTAAACCAAGTACATACCGGTATATTCATATCGGTAGATCTTTGTTTCTTAATGTGTGTAGAAACACCCTCCCCCCCCCCCCCCCCTTCCACGATAAATGTGGAATTACACTTGTAGCCCCAAAGTGGATTAAATCAAGTACATACCGGCATATTCATACATCGGTAGATCTCTTTGTTTCATAATGTGTGATGAAACAGTGGTGATTTAAAATAAATCACAAGACTTGTAGCCCCAAAGTGGTTTAAATCAAGCACCCACCAATTTAGGGTTGTAATTTCTTCCAAAATATGTTGGATAGATTCTGGTGATAATAGTTAAAGTAGAATATTAAGATTCACGGTTAATCATTGAATATTATTACCTTATCTCTACGAATAGTTCAATTGACAGCTATAGTAGAGAACAACTGTATTTATGAGACGAAATAGTGCAACTTTCTGAAACAAATGTCAAGTGCTGAAAACGAGGAAATAGAAGCTTCGACTTCCAAGTCGCATAAAGGTCGAAATCCAACTAGGGACGTAGAACCTATTAGAGACAGGTCAAGCTCTAGAATACATCAGACTCGAAGTCAGACTCAATCGATAGAAATATTAGCGAAGGAAAATAAAGTAGAAGTTATAATGACGTCAATAGAATTAAGGTATTCAGGCGCGGTACAAAGACTAAAAGGAAAAATAGATAAATCCTCCGAATTAGATGAAGGACAGTATCAAACCATTAAAGAAGCATACGATTATGTCCGAAAACTCCATTACGAGTATTTAGATAACCTTACAGACATACCGAAAGCGGCCAAAATAGACGAAGAGTACGATGCAATTACAATAACAGTTAAAAATCTTAAAGCAGCATTAGATTGCCAATCCTTTCAAGATAGTAAACTAAAGGTAGAGCAAGCAACAATTAAATTTGCTAGAGATAAGTTACCGACGTTAACCATTCCCACATTTCAGGGAGATCCATCTGAATGGCAATCGTTTCAACAAGCTTTTAAGAATATAATAGGAAACAAAACGGAATATTCGAATGTCACGAAATTGCAATATTTGCATCAATCCTTAATCGGTCCCGCTTTGGCAGCTGTATCAGGTTTAGATATTAGCTCAGACAATTACGAAATAGCTTGGAGTATTTTAGACAAGCAATATAATTTACCAAGACTTAATCTCAAAACTAGGATTAATTCACTTTGTGACTTAAAATTAATCACAAGAGAATCACATATCGAATTGAGAAATCTATTGAATCAGGTAACAGTGTGTATTAAAAACATTGAATCGTTGGGTTACGCGAGAGAAATTTTAGATCCATGGGTAACATGTTTAGTTCTAAGGAAATTACCATTTAGTTTATTAAAGGACTGGGAAACATCTCTGGTTGACAGAGAAATGCCACCGTACGAGAAGTTAGAAACGTTTCTGCAGAATAGATGTAACGTATTACAATCTACTGCATCTGTAATTACGGTGAAAGAATTCCCTCATAACCGTCAACGAATCAGGAGAACTCATGTCGCGAATAAAAACCCATCAAGTAAGGTAAACGCATGTGCATTTTGTCGAAATAATCATTTCATAGGCAAATGTGATAAATTCAAAGCAAAATCCAGTATGGAAAGAAATGAATTCGTTAAATCTAATAACATGTGTTTTAAATGTTTAAATTCATCGCATAAGATAACAAATTGCAAGTCTAACTATAATTGCTTAAGGTGCAAACAAAACCATCACACTTTGTTGCATCAGGACGATACATTTAGTTCCAATAATACGGGAAGGAAGTCAATTAATGCTCATTCTACTCATTTCTCTCAAAGGGAGATAATTTTACCGACGGTACAAGTAGACATTATAACGTCCAATGGAACGGTCGTTAAGGGTCGCACATTATTAGATTCCGGCTCACAAGTCAACTATGTTACCACATCTTTCGCTAAGAAGAATAACTTCAAATTAGAGAAAATCTCTCAAAAAATTGTAGGTATCGCTAATCAAGAAAGTAGCATTCGTCACATCACCAAGGTGACCATAAGGTCTTCAACCACTAATTACTCAACCAAAGTGTTGTGTTTGGTATTACCAGAAATTACTGGCGAAATTCCAACTGTGAAACTGGATCAACAGTTAATTTCAATACCAGCGGGAATCAAGTTATCAGATCCCCTTTGGAATAAACCGACGCCAATCGATTTATTGCTCGGCGCCGAGATTTGCGTTCATGCTATGAAAGCAGGAACCATCCAGTTAGGAAAAGGTATGCCTATCTTAAAGGATACCGAATTCGGATGGACAATAGTTGGTCCATATCCCGAAGTAAATAATGCTCCAGGGAAGAGCCACATAGGCTTAAGTCAATTAGACAGTCACATTCAAAACTTTTGGATGATCGACCAGGTTCCTATGGTAAAACATCAATCTCTTGAGGAGAAAAGATGTGAGGAACATTTCCAAGCACACACATCACGAGATAAAAACGGTAGATTTTGTGTAGCTTTACCATATAAAAATTCCCCGGTAGTATTAGGAAGTTCATTGCACATTGCGGAGAAAAGACACAAAACTTTGGAAAGACGTTTTTTAGCCAATAATAATTTAAAAATGGAATACAATAAAGTTTTAGAAGAGTACATAAATTTAGGACATATGTCAGAGTGTGAACCCCCGGAGGCACATGAGGTTCATTGTTATTTACCTCATCACGTCGTGGTTAAGGAGTCTAGCCTTACCACTAAATATCGTGTAGTTTTTGATGCGTCCGCAAAGACAACGTCCAATATCTCACTAAATAATATTTTGATGGTGGGACCTAGTGTCCAATCAGATTTGTTAAGTTTACTACTCAACTTTCGACTCCATAAATACGTGATTACTGCGGATATTAAGCAGATGTACCGACAGATTCAAATAGCAGAGAAAAATAAAAATGTACAACGAATCATTTGGCGAACAGATCCCCAGAGTAAATTCAAGCATTACAAGCTTAATACAGTAACATTCGGAACTGCTTCAGCCCCATTTTTAGCTACTAGATGTCTAAATCAGTTAGCAGAGGAGAATAGAAACAAATATCCCATCGCTAGTAAAGTGATCGAACGTGATTTTTATGTTGATGATTTGCTCACGGGAACTAATACTATTGAAGCTGGTAAATTATTAAAGGTTCAACTGGAAACCATATTATTATCAGCCGGTATGCCCTTAAGCAAATGGACATCGAACAACTCCGATATAATCACGGATGTTAAAGCTGACGATTGTTCAGATTTTAACTTCTCTAACGAATCACACAAAACTTTAGGTTTATTTTGGAAACCGCGGGAAGACGTTTTTGTATTTAAGGTTCAAACCGAAGTCGAGACTGAAAATATAACAAAAAGAAACTTTTTATCAGTAATTAGTCAGATCTTCGACCCATTAGGACTATTATCTCCATTGTTAATTAATTATAAGATATTAATGCAATCTGTCTGGCAACAAACCATTGGTTGGGATGAATTCATTCCTCAGACAATCTTCAAAAAATGGAAAGATTGTCAATTATCCAATACAGTCATGAAACTTTATAAAATTCCTAGATTGATAATACTAAATAATGTCATTAATATACAGGCACACGGATTTTGTGACGCATCCGAGAAAGCTTATGGTGCTTGTATTTATGTAAAATGTACTGATCAATTGGGAAATTCCAAATGTCATCTTGTGTGTTCTCGTTCGAGAGTCGCTCCGCTCAGTTTGGTAACTATTCCGCGTTTAGAGCTGTGCTCCGCTATGTTATTATCAAAGTTAATGAAGTCAACAATAGACCAATTAACAATTCATATTAATGAAAAATATTATTGGACGGATTCAACCGTCGCATTGCATTGGATTAGAGGAGAGTCATGTAAATGGACCACCTTCGTTGCCAATCGAGTGGCCGAAATCCAATCAATATCTCAACCCATTGAGTGGTACCATGTCTCCTCTACAGACAATCCAGCAGATTTAATTTCTCGAGGGACTCAACCATCAGAATTAAATCATAATTCGTTATGGTGGGACGGCCCTAGTTGGTTGAAATTAGACGAATCACAATGGCCTCGAAGACCTCCTGAGATCACAATAGATCTTCCAGAGAGAAGGGTAGTCACTAACGCTACCCTTGTGAGGGAAAATAATTGGATAGATAAATATTCTCATCTTCCAAGACTCCTTCGAGTTTTATCATATGTTCGTCGGCCACTAAGGAATAAACAATTAAACGTTAAAGAAAATAACGAACCGTCCGCTTTAGAATTAAAAGATGCTTTAAATAATTTGATAAGGTTATCGCAAATGGAATCATTTCCATTGGAATATCGTTTGCTGAGCAAGGGACATCCAATTCCCAGTAGCAGTAAATTAGCTAAATTGTCCCCTCTATTCCACGAGAATTTAATTTGTGTTGGAAGTAGACTTCCTCTGGGAACAACTCTATCAACGTCACCCATTATCTTGTCAAATAAGCATAAACTTACACACATGATTGTCCGAGATGCGCACTTGAAATATATTCACTTGGGTACTCAAGCCTTACTGTCGTTATTGCGGCAGACCTATTGGCCATTGGCCGGACATAATACTGTCAAAGGAGTGGTGCGTTCATGTGTCATTTGTTTCAGAAATAAACCACTGTCACACAATAGATTAATGGGATTACTCCCGCTTGAACGTACCACTGCGAATTTTCCTTTCAGTCATGTGGGGATAGACTTCGCAGGACCTTTTCCTGTGAAGAGTGGTTGCAATAAGAATTCTAAGATAATTAAGGGTTACGTTTGTGTCTTTGTGTGTTTTTCCAGTAAGGCAGTTCACTTGGAACTTGTCGGAGACTTAACGAGTTCAAATTTCTTAAATTGTTTAAGAAGATTCGTAGCCAGACGTGGCAGGCCCAATACGATATATTCCGACAATGCTACTAATTTTGTCGGTGCAAGTCGTGAACTCGTTAATTTAGTAAAATTAATTTACGAACGTCCTCATGAGGAGAAGCTACTACGGTATGTAGCCTCCGAAGGGATTCGTTGGAAGTTTAACCCGCCAAGGGCGCCTCACATGGGAGGGCTGTGGGAAGCAGCGGTTAAATCCATGAAGATTCATTTAAACAAGGTGTTAAAGGCCACCACCTTAAATTTCGAATCATTTTGTACGGTATTGACTCAAATAGAAGCTTGCATGAATTCCCGTCCTCTTAGTCCCTTGTCTTCGGATCCACTAGACCTTTTACCCCTCACACCTGGACATTTCTTAATTGGCAGATCCTTACTCGCTCTTCCAATGGAGGTTAAATATAACACTAATGTCCATGCCAATCTGCTTCAGATACAATTGACCACAGCAGCATTTTGGAAACGTTGGTCGGCGGAATATTTACATTCTTTGCAGTTACGACACAAATGGAAGAAGGACTCGAGCAACAATCTGAGTGTGGGTCAAATGGTCCTGTTAAAGGAGGAACACATGCTGCCAACCCGATGGGTCTTGGGTCGAGTCACTAAATTGTATCCCGGACCAGATGGCAGAGTTCGAGTCGTCGACGTCTTTACTGCCAGCGGAGAGTTTCGTCGGTCCAGTCATCTAGTGGCGCCATTGCCGATTCTACCACAAGGACCACTTGACAGGAAGGAAGATCAGCAAGAGGGAGGAGAAACAGCAGCTTCAATTCCGTCAACTTCGGTAGCTTAGTTTAACCCGAAGACACTACCCCCAACTCATATTACTTATTAGATGTAATCATGAGTTTAAATCAGTCAATGTTAATAGTAGTACTCCGTAATTCACTTTAATTGTGTTGTGTGTATAATTTAAGCTATTTTCATTTTAACATTCGGCAGTATATATCTCCGAATTTAATCTAATCATTTTGTCTTTATAATATAAGACTTGTCTCATGTCATCACTCGGAAGGATTATATCCGAGTTTAAAATAAACTGTTCAAATTTGACAGTTAAAATTAGATTCATGATTTGTTAATGTTAGTCTCCAAGCCACACTTAATGGAGCATCTTAAATTATTTCATGTCTACTTAATTATAACCTGCCGGGAGTCATCCGCAGGTCTTATGTTTCTTGTTATGAAAACATAAGTTAACTCTTACTGTTTATAGTATTTATGTGAATCATAGAATAAGTAAATATTATAATACTGAACATTTCGATGTAACGTAGAGACATCTATAATCATAGTTCGCCTTCATTTCCTGCTTGTAGGAATGAATGAATGACTTTCCAATTTACTTTTAATTTAGCAATGTTTGTGCTACTTGTTGATGAAATCAAGTTAACTTAGGAGCATTACACTCACTAATCAAGTTTAGTTGATCGGTAATAGCTGATCTGTCTTGACAACTGTAACAGTGTCAACATTGTATTGTCTAAGTTAACATCAAGATGAGGAATGCTTAAGTTTTAAACCATATACAGTCCACTCTCTCTTCTTTAAAGTAAACTTATCTTGTAATGCTTATTCACAGCTTCAAAGGAGATTTCAAAAATTTTAATGTAAAGAGAAACAACATTCACCAGAGGTATACCTATAAGTTGAAATATTACTGAACCAATAAATTGATTTTATCCTCACACTGGATGAGGCAAAGGTTTCATTATTCACCCTCTATTTAATTATTTTAAGAGCTATGATTTATTGTAAACGACTCGTCAGTAATGCTGTAACTCTGTAGAATAACTGTATTGTTCAACAGTTTTCCTATGTGGGACTATGTTCCGACTTTTGTAATGACGTGTGGCAAACAGTCTTATTAACTGATTGTCGATTGGCATTATTGACGAGTTGGCATTAGTGTCGGCCCAAGCGGAAATACGCGACGGTCGAGAGAGTTCGAGCAGACGGCGTACGGACAACTTGTGTTCCGTACGCTCCGCTGAACCACCACGTGCAAATTTTACATTTCAATAAACTACATCAAACCATTATCGAAGTCTTTTCCAGTTAGGTTAGGTTGGGTTAGGTATTGTGAGGTAAGCACGTTTTGTGGATATTTTATCAATGTCCAATTCTTTGATTTCGGTGATGGTTAGGTTCAGATGGGTGAGTTTTGGTAGGATAAGAACTTTTTGTGGATATTTTGGCAATGTCAAATTCTCTGACTTCGGTGATGGTTAGGTTAGGTTGGGTTTGGTTTTGTGAGGTAAGATCGTTTTGTGGATATTTTATCAATGTATAATTCTTTGATATCGGTGATGGTTAGGTTCAGATGGGTGAGGTTTGGTAGGATAAGCACTTTTTGTGGATATTTTGGCAATGTCGAATTCTTTGACTTCGGTGATGGTTAGGTTAGGTTGGGTGAGGTATTGTGAGGTAAGCACGTTTTGTGGATATTTTATCAATGTCCAATTCTTTGATTTCGGTGATGGTTAGGTTCAGATGGGTGAGGTTTGGTAGGATAAGAACTTTTTGTGGAAGTTTGGCAATGTCGAATTCTCTGACTTCGGTGATGGTTAGGTTAGGTAGGGTTAGGTATTGTGAGGTAAGCACGTTTTGTGGATATTTTGGCAATGTCCAATTCTTTGATTTCGGTGATGGTTAGGTTCAGATGGGTGAGGTTTGGTAGGATAAGAACTTTTTGTGGATATTTTGGCAATGTCGAATTCTCTGACTTCGGTGATGGTTAGGGTAGGTTGGGTTAGGTATTGTGAGGGAAACACGTTTTGTGAATATTTTCGCAACGTCAAATTCTTTGATTTTGGTGATGGTTAGGTTCAGATGGGTGAGGTTTGGTAGGATAAGCACTTTTTGTGGATATTTTGGCAATGTCGAATTCTCTGACTTCGGTGATGGTTAGGTTAGGTTGGGTTAGGTATTGTGAGGTAAGCACGTTTTGTGGATATTTTATCAATGTCAAATTCTTTGATTTCGGTGACGGTTAGGTTAAGATGGGTGAGGTTTGGTAGGATAAGAACTTTTTGTGGAAATTTTGGCAATGTCGAATTTTCTGACTTCAGTGATGGTTACGTTAGGTTGGGTTAGGTATTGTGAGGGAAGCACGTTTTGTGGATATTTAAACAATGTCGAATTTTCTGTTTTCGGTGATGGTTAGGTTAGGTTGGGTTAGGTATTGTGAGGGAAGCACGTTTTGTGGATATTTTCGCAACGTCAAATTCTTTGATTTCGGTGATGGTTGGGTTCAGATGGGTGAGGTTTGGTAGGATAAGAACTTTTTGTGGATATTTTGGCAATGTCGAATTCTCTGACTTCGGTGATGGTTAGGTAAGGTTGGGTTAGGTATTGTGAGGTAAACACGTTTTGTGGATATTTTATCAATGTCCAATTCTTTGATTTCGGTGATAGTTAGGTTCAGATGGGTGAGGTTTGGTAGGATAAGAACTTTTTGTGGAAATTTTGGCAATGTCGAATTTTCTGACTTCGGTGATGGTTAGGTTAGGTTGGGTTAAATATTGTGAGGTAAGCACGTTTTGTTGATATTTTCGCAATGTCCAATTCTTTGATTTCGGTGATGGTTGGGTTCAGATGGGTGAGGTTTGGTAGGATAAGAACTTTTTGTGGATATTTTGGCAATGTCGAATTCTCTGACTTCGGTGATGGTTAGGTTAGGTTAGGTTAGGTATTGTGAGGTAAGCACGTTTTGTGGATATTTTATCAATGTCAAATTCTTTGATTTCGGTGACGGTTAGGTTAAGATGGGTGAGGTTTGGTAGGATAAGAACTTTTTGTGGAATTTTTGGCAATGTCGAATTTTCTGACTTCAGTGATGGTTACGTTAGGTTGGGTTAGGTATTGTAAGGGAAGCACGTTTTGTGGATATTTAAGCAATGTCGAATTTTTTGTTTTCGGTGATGGTTAGGTTAGGTTGGGTTAGGTATTGTGAGGGAAGCACGTTTTGTGGATATTTTCGCAACGTCAAATTCTTTGATTTCGGTGATGGTTGGGTTCAGATGGGTGAGGTTTGGTAGGATAAGAACTTTTTGTGGATATTTTGGCAATGTCGAATTCTCTGACTTCGGTGATGGTTAGGTTAGGTTAGGTTAGGTATTGTGAGGTAAGCACGTTTTGTGGATATTTTATCAATGTCCAATTCTTTGATTTCGGTGACGGTTAGGTTCAGATGGGTGAGGTTTGGTAGGATAAGAACTTTTTGTGGATATTTTGGCAATGTCGAATTCTCTGACTTCGGTGATGGTTAGGTTAGGTTGGGTTAGGTATTGTGAGGTAAGCACGTTTTGTGGATATTTTATCAATGTCCAATTCTTTGATTTCGGTGATGGTTAGGTTCAGATGGGTGAGGTTTGGTAGGATAAGAACTTTTTGTGGATATTTTGGCAATGTCGAATTCTCTGACTTCGGTGATGGTAAGGTAAGGTTGGGTTAGGTATTGTGAGGTAAGCACGTTTTGTGGATATTTTATCGATGTCCAATTCTTTGATTTCGGTGATGGTTAGGTTCAGATGGGTGTGGTTTGGTAGGATAAGATTTTTTTGTGGATATTTTGGCAATGTCGAATTCTCTGACTTCGGTGATGGTTAGGTTAGGTTAGGTTAGGTATTGTGAAGTAAACACGTTTTGTGGATATTTTATCAATGTCCAATTCTTTGATTTCGGTGATGGTTAGGTTCAGATGGGTGAGGTTTGGTAGGATAAGCACTTTTTGTGGATATTTTGGCAATGTCGAATTCTCTGACTTCGGTGATGGTTAGGTTAGGTTGGGTGAGGTATTGTGAGGTTAGCACGTTTTGTGGATATTTTATCAATGTCCAATTCTTTGATTTCGGTGATGGTTAGGTTCAGATGGGTGAGGTTTGGTAGGATAAGAACTTTTTGTGGATATTTTGGCAATGTCGAATTCTCTGACTTCGGTGATGGTAAGGATAGGTTGGGTTAGGTATTGTGAGGTAAGCACGTTTTGTGGATATTTTAACAATGTCCAATTCTTTGATTTCGGTGATGGTTAAGTTCAGATGGGTGAGGTTTGGTAGGATAACCTTTTTTTGTGGATATTTTGGCAATGTCGAATTTTCTGACTTTGGTGATGGTTAGGTTAGGTTATGTTGAGTATTGTGAGGGAAGCACGTTTTGTGGATATTTTTGCAATGTCAAATTCTTTGATTTCGGTGATGGTTAGGTTCAGATGAGTGTGGATTGGTAGGATAAGAACTTTTTGTGGATATTTTGGCAATGTCGAATTCTCTGACTTCGGTGATGGTAAGGTTAGGTTGGGTAAGGTATTGTGAGGAAAGCACGTTTTTTGGATATTTTATCAATGTCCAATTCTATGATTTCGGTGATGGTTAGGTTCAGATGGGTGAGGTTTGGTAGAATAAGCACTTTTTGTGGATATTTTGGCAATGTCGAATTTTCTGACTTCGGTGATGGTTAGGTTAGGTTGGGTTAGGTATTGTGAGGTAAGCACGTTTTGTGGATATTTTATCAATGTCTAATTCTTTGATTTCGGTGATGGTTAGGTTCAGATGAGTGTGGTTTGGTAGGATAAGAACTTTTTGTGGATATTTTGGCAATGTCTAATTCTCTGACTTCGGTGATGGTTAGTTTAGGTTGGGTTAGGTATTGTGAGGTAAGCACGTTTTGTGGATATTTTACCAATGTCCAATTCTTTGATTTCGGTGATGGTTAGGTTCAGATGGGTGAGGTTTGGTAGGATAAGAACTTTTTGTGGATATTTTGGCAATGTCAAATTCTCTGACTTCGGTGATGGTTAGGTTAGGTTGGGTTTGGTTTTGTGAGGTAAGAACGTTTTGTGGATATTTTATCAATGTATAATTCTTTGATATCGGTGATGGTTAGGTTCAGATGGGTGAGGTTTGGTAGGATAAGCACTTTTTGTGGATATTTTGGCAATGTCGAATTCTTTGACTTCGGTGATGGTTAGGTTAGGTTGGGTGAGGTATTGTGAGGTAAGCACGTTTTGTGGATATTTTATCAATGTCCAATTCTTTGATTTCGGTGATGGTTAGGTTCAGATGGGTGAGGTTTGGTAGGATAAGAACTTTTTGTGGAAGTTTGGCAATGTCGAATTCTCTGACTTCGGTGATGGTTAGGTTAGGTAGGGTTAGGTATTGTGAGGTAAGCACGTTTTGTGGATATTTTGGCAATGTCCAATTCTTTGATTTCGGTGATGGTTAGGTTCAGATGGGTGAGGTTTGGTAGGATAAGAACTTTTTGTGGATATTTTGGCAATGTCGAATTCTCTGACTTCGGTGATGGTTAGGGTAGGTTGGGTTAGGTATTGTGAGGGAAACACGTTTTGTGAATATTTTCGCAACGTCAAATTCTTTGATTTTGGTGATGGTTAGGTTCAGATGGGTGAGGTTTGGTAGGATAAGCACTTTTTGTGGATATTTTGGCAATGTCGAATTCTCTGACTTCGGTGATGGTTAGGTTAGGTTGGGTTAGGTATTGTGAGGTAAGCACGTTTTGTGGATATTTTATCAATGTCAAATTCTTTGATTTCGGTGACGGTTAGGTTAAGATGGGTGAGGTTTGGTAGGATAAGAACTTTTTGTGGAAATTTTGGCAATGTCGAATTTTCTGACTTCAGTGATGGTTACGTTAGGTTGGGTTAGGTATTGTGAGGGAAGCACGTTTTGTGGATATTTAAACAATGTCGAATTTTCTGTTTTCGGTGATGGTTAGGTTAGGTTGGGTTAGGTATTGTGAGGGAAGCACGTTTTGTGGATATTTTCGCAACGTCAAATTCTTTGATTTCGGTGATGGTTGGGTTCAGATGGGTGAGGTTTGGTAGGATAAGAACTTTTTGTGGATATTTTGGCAATGTCGAATTCTCTGACTTCGGTGATGGTTAGGTAAGGTTGGGTTAGGTATTGTGAGGTAAACACGTTTTGTGGATATTTTATCAATGTCCAATTCTTTGATTTCGGTGATAGTTAGGTTCAGATGGGTGAGGTTTGGTAGGATAAGAACTTTTTGTGGAAATTTTGGCAATGTCGAATTTTCTGACTTCGGTGATGGTTAGGTTAGGTTGGGTTAAATATTGTGAGGTAAGCACGTTTTGTTGATATTTTCGCAATGTCCAATTCTTTGATTTCGGTTAAGGTTGGGTTCAGATGGGTGAGGTTTGGTAGGATAAGAACTTTTTGTGGATATTTTGGCAATGTCGAATTCTCTGACTTCGGTGATGGTTAGGTAAGGTTGGGTTAGGTATTGTGAGGTAAACACGTTTTGTGGATATTTTATCAATGTCCAATTCTTTGATTTCGGTGATGGTTAGGTTCACATGGGTGAGGTTTAGTAGGATAAGCACTTTTTGTGGATATTTTGGCAATGTCGAATTCTCTGACTTCGGTGATGGTTAGGTTAGGTTAGGTTAGGTATTGTGAGGTAAGCACGTTTTGTGGATATTTTATCAATGTCAAATTCTTTGATTTCTGTGACGGTTAGGTTAAGATGGGTGAGGTTTGGTAGGATAAGAACTTTTTGTGGAAATTTTGGCAATGTCGAATTTTCTGACTTCAGTGATGGTTACGTTAGGTTGGGTTAGGTATTGTGAGGGAAGCACGTTTTGTGGATATTTAAGCAATGTCGAATTTTTTGTTTTCGGTGATGGTTAGGTTAGGTTGGGTTAGGTATTGTGAGGGAAGCACGTTTTGTGGATATTTTCGCAACGTCAAATTCTTTGATTTCGGTGATGGTTGGGTTCAGATGGGTGAGGTTTGGTAGGATAAGCACTTTTTGTGGATATTTTGGCAATGTCGAATTCTCTGACTTCGGTGATGGTTAGGTTAGGTTGGGTTAGGTATTGTAAGGTAAGCACGTTTTGTGGATATTTTGGCAATGTCCAGTTCTTTGATTTCGGTGATGGTTAGGTTCAGATGGGTGAGGTTTGGTAGGATAAGCACTTTTTGTGGATATTTTGGCAATGTCGAATTTTCTGACTTTGGTGATGGTTAGGTTAGGTTAGGTTGAGTATTGTGAGGGAAGCACGTTTTGTGGATATTTTTGCAATGTCAAATTCTTTGATTTCGGTGATGGTTAGGTTCAGATGAGTGTGGATTGGTAGGATAAGAACTTTTTGTGGATATTTTGGCAATGTCGAATTCTCTGACTTCGGTGATGGTTAGGTTAGGTTGGGTTAGGTATTGTGAGGTAAGCACGTTTTGTGGATATTTTATCAATGTCCAATTCTTTGATTTCGGTGATGGTTAGGTTCAGATGGGTGAGGTTTGGTAGGATAAGAACTTTTTGTGGATATTTTGGCAATGTCGAATTCTCTGACTTCGGTGATGGTAAGGATAGGTTGGGTTAGGTATTGTGAGGTAAGCACGTTTTGTGGATATTTTAACAATGTCCAATTCTCTGACTTCGGTGATGGTTAGGTAAGGTTAGGTTAGGTATTGTGAGGTAAGCACGTTTTGTGGATATTTTATCAATGTCCAATTCTTTGATTTCGGTGACGGTTAGGTTCAGATGGGTGAGGTTTGGTAGGATAAGAACTTTTTGTGGATATTTTGGCAATGTCGAATTCTCTGACTTCGGTGATGGTTAGGTTAGGTTGGGTTAGGTATTGTGAGGTAAGCACGTTTTGTGGATATTTTCTTAATGTCAAATTCTTTGATTTCGGTGATAGTTCGGTTCAGATGGGTGAGGTTTGGTAGGATAAGAACTTTTTGTGGATATTTTGGCAATGTCGAATTCTCTGACTTCGGTGATGGTAAGGTAAGGTTGGGTTAGGTATTGTGAGGTAAGCACGTTTTGTGGATATTTTATCAATGTCCAATTCTTTGATTTCGGTGATGGTTAGGTTCAGATGGGTGTGGTTTGGTAGGATAAGATTTTTTTGTGGATATTTTGGCAATGTCGAATTCTCTGACTTCGGTGATGGTTAGGTTAGGTTAGGTTAGGTATTGTGAAGTAAACACGTTTTGTGGATATTTTATCAATGTCCAATTCTTTGATTTCGGTGATGGTTAGGTTCAGATGGGTGAGGTTTGGTAGGATAAGCACTTTTTGTGGATATTTTAGCAATGTCGAATTTTCTGATTTCGGTGTTGGTTAGGTTAGGTTGGGTTAGGTATTGTGAGGGAAGCACGTTTTGTGGATATTTTCGCAACGTCAAATTCTTTGATTTCGGTGATGGTTAGGTTCAGATGGGTGAGGTTTGGTAGGATAACCTTTCTTTGTGGATATTTTGGCAATGTCGAATTTTCTGACTTTGGTGATGGTTAGGTTAGGTTAGGTTGAGTATTGTGAGGGAAGCACGTTTTGTGGATATTTTTGCAATGTCAAATTCTTTGATTTCGGTGATGGTTAGGTTCAGATGAGTGTGGATTGGTAGGATAAGAACTTTTTGTGGATATTTTGGCAATGTCGAATTCTCTGACTTCGGTGATGGTGAGGTTAGGTTGGGTTAGGTATTGTGAGGAAAGCACGTTTTTTGGATATTTTATCAATGTCCAATTCTATGATTTCGGTGATGGTTAGGTTCAGATGGGTGAGGTTTGGTAGAATAAGCACTTTTTGTGGATATTTTGGCAATGTCGAATTTTCTGACTTCGGTGATGGTTAGGTTAGGTTGGGTTAGGTATTGTGAGGTAAGCACGTTTTGTGGATATTTTATCAATGTCCAATTCTTTGATTTCGGTGATGGTTAGGTTCAGATGGGTGAGGTTTGGTAGGATAAGAACTTTTTGTGGATATTTTGGCAATGTCAAATTCTCTGACTTCGGTGATGGTTAGGTTAGGTTGGGTTTGGTTTTGTGAGGTAAGAACGTTTTGTGGATATTTTATCAATGTATAATTCTTTGATATCGGTGATGGTTAGGTTCAGATGGGTGAGGTTTGGTAGGATAAGCACTTTTTGTGGATATTTTGGCAATGTCGAATTCTCTGACTTCGGTGATGGTTAGGTTAGGTTGGGTGAGGTATTGTGAGGTAAGCACGTTTTGTGGATATTTTATCAATGTCCAATTCTTTGATTTCGGTGATGGTTAGGTTCAGATGGGTGAGGTTTGGTAGGATAAGAACTTTTTGTGGATATTTTGGCAATGTCTAATTCTCTGACTTCGGTGATGGTTAGGTTAGGTTGGGTTAGGTATTGTGAGGTAAGCACGTTTTGTGGATATTTTATCAATGTCCAATTCTTTGATTTCGGTGATGGTTAGGTTCAGATGGGTGAGGTTTGGTAGGATAAGAACTTTTTGTGGATATTTTGGCAATGTCAAATTCTCTGACTTCGGTGATGGTTAGGTTAGGTTGGGTTTGGTTTTGTGAGGTAAGAACGTTTTGTGGATATTTTATCAATGTATAATTCTTTGATATCGGTGATGGTTAGGTTCAGATGGGTGAGGTTTGGTAGGATAAGCACTTTTTGTGGATATTTTGGCAATGTCGAATTCTCTGACTTCGGTGATGGTTAGGTTAGGTTGGGTGAGGTATTGTGAGGTAAGCACGTTTTGTGGATATTTTATCAATGTCCAATTCTTTGATTTCGGTGATGGTTAGGTTCAGATGGGTGAGGTTTGGTAGGATAAGAACTTTTTGTGGATATTTTGGCAATGTCGAATTTTCTGACTTTGGTGATGGTTAGGTTAGGTTAGGTTGAGTATTGTGAGGGAAGCACGTTTTGTGGATATTTTTGCAATGTCCAATTCTTTGATTTCAATGATGGTTAGGTTCAGATGGGTGAGGTTTGGTAGGATAAGAACTTTTTGTGGATATTTTGGCAATGTCGAATTCTCTGACTTCGGTGATGGTTAGGGTAGGTTGGGTTAGGTATTGTGAGGGAAACATGTTTTGTGAATATTTTCGCAACGTCAAATTCTTTGATTTTGGTGATGATTAGCTTCAGATGGGTGAGGTTTGGTAGGATAAGCACTTTTTGTGGATATTTTGGCAATGTCGAATTCTCTGACTTCGGTGATGGTTAGGTTAGGTTGGGTTAGGTATTGTGAGGTAAGCACGTTTTGTGGATATTTTATCAATGTCAAATTCTTTGATTTCGGTGACGGTTAGGTTAAGATGGGTGAGGTTTGGTAGGATAAGAACTTTTTGTGGAAATTTTGGCAATGTCGAATTTTCTGACTTCAGTGATGGTTACGTTAGGTTGGGTTAGGTATTGTGAGGGAAGCACGTTTTGTGGATATTTAAACAATGTCGAATTTTCTGTTTTCGGTGATGGTAAGGATAGGTTGGGTTAGGTATTGTGAGGTAAGCACGTTTTGTGGATATTTTAACAATGTTCAATTCTTTGATTTCGGTGATGGTTAGGTTCAGATGGGTGAGGTTTGGTAGGATAACCTTTTTTTGTGGATATTTTGGCAATGTCGAATTTTCTGACTTTGGTGATGGTTAGGTTAGGTTAGGTTGAGTATTGTGAGGGAAGCACGTTTTGTGGATATTTTTGCAATGTCAAATTCTTTGATTTCGGTGATGGTTAGGTTCAGATGAGTGTGGATTGGTAGGATAAGAACTTTTTGTGGATATTTTGGCAATGTCGAATTCTCTGACTTCGGTGATGGTAAGGTTAGGTTGGGTTAGGTATTGTGAGGAAAGCACGTTTTTTGGATATTTTATCAATGTCCAATTCTATGATTTCGGTGATGGTTAGGTTCAGATGGGTGAGGTTTGGTAGAATAAGCACTTTTTGTGGATATTTTGGCAATGTCGAATTTTCTGACTTCGGTGATGGTTAGGTTAGGTTGGGTTAGGTATTGTGAGGTAAGCACGTTTTGTGGATATTTTATCAATGTCTAATTCTTTGATTTCGGTGATGGTTAGGTTCAGATGAGTGTGGTTTGGTAGGATAAGAACTTTTTGTGGATATTTTGGCAATGTCTAATTCTCTGACTTCGGTGATGGTTAGGTTAGGTTGGGTTAGGTATTGTGAGGTAAGCACGTTTTGTGGATATTTTATCAATGTCTAATTCTTTGATTTCGGTGATGGTTAGGTTCAGATGAGTGTGGTTTGGTAGGATAAGAACTTTTTGTGGATATTTTGGCAATGTCTAATTCTCTGACTTTGGTGATGGTTAGGTTAGGTTGGGTTAGGTATTGTGAGGTCAGCACGTTTTGTGGATATTTTATCAATGTCCAATTCTTTGATTTCGGTGATGGTTAGGTTCAGATGGGTGAGGTTTGGTAGGATAAGAACTTTTTGTGGATATTTTGGCAATGTCAAATTCTCTGACTTCGGTGATGGTTAGGTTAGGTTGGGTTTGGTTTTGTGAGGTAAGAACGTTTTGTGGATATTTTATCAATGTATAATTCTTTGATATCGGTGATGGTTAGGTTCAGATGGGTGAGGTTTGGTAGGATAAGCACTTTTTGTGGATATTTTGGCAATGTCGAATTCTCTGACTTCAATGATGGTTAGGTTAGGTTGGGTGAGATATTGTGAGGTAAGCACGTTTTTGGATATTTTATCAATGTCCAATTCTTTGATTTCGGTGATGGTTAGGTTCAGATGGGTGAGGTTTGGTAGGATAAGAACTTTTTGTGGAAGTTTGGCAATGTCGAATTCTCTGACTTCGGTGATGGTTAGGTAAGGTAGGGTTAGGTATTGTGAGGTAAGCACGTTTTGTGGATATTTTGGCAATGTCCAATTCTTTGATTTCGGTGATGGTTAGGTTCAGATGGGTGAGGTTTGGTAGGATAAGAACTTTTTGTGGATATTTTGGCAATGTCGAATTCTCTGACTTCGGTGATGGTTAGGGTAGGTTGGGTTAGGTATTGTGAGGGAAACATGTTTTGTGAATATTTTCGCAACGTCAAATTCTTTGATTTTGGTGATGGTTAGGTTCAGATGGGTGAGGTTTGGTAGGATAAGCACTTTTTGTGGATATTTTGGCAATGTCGAATTCTCTGACTTCGGTGATGGTTAGGTTAGGTTGGGTTAGGTATTGTGAGGTAAGCACGTTTTGTGGATATTTTATCAATGTCAAATTCTTTGATTTCGGTGACGGTTAGGTTAAGATGGGTGAGGTTTGGTAGGATAAGAACTTTTTGTGGAAATTTTGGCAATGTCGAATTTTCTGACTTCAGTGATGGTTACGTTAGGTTGGGTTAGGTATTGTGAGGGAAGCACGTTTTGTGGATATTTAAACAATGTCGAATTTTCTGTTTTCGGTGATGGTAAGGATAGGTTGGGTTAGGTATTGTGAGGTAAGCACGTTTTGTGGATATTTTAACAATGTCCAATTCTTTGATTTCGGTGATGGTTAGGTTCAGATGGGTGAGGTTTGGTAGGATAACCTTTTTTTGTGGATATTTTGGCAATGTCGAATTTTCTGACTTTGGTGATGGTTAGGTTAGGTTAGGTTGAGTATTGTGAGGGAAGCACGTTTTGTGGATATTTTTGCAATGTCAAATTCTTTGATTTCGGTGATGGTTAGGTTCAGATGAGTGTGGATTGGTAGGATAAGAACTTTTTGTGGATATTTTGGCAATGTCGAATTCTCTGACTTCGGTGATGGTAAGGTTAGGTTGGGTTAGGTATTGTGAGGAAAGCACGTTTTTTGGATATTTTATCAATGTCCAATTCTATGATTTCGGTGATGGTTAGGTTCAGATGGGTGAGGTTTGGTAGAATAAGCACTTTTTGTGGATATTTTGGCAATGTCGAATTTTCTGACTTCGGTGATGGTTAGGTTAGGTTGGGTTAGGTATTGTGAGGTAAGCACGTTTTGTGGATATTTTATCAATGTCTAATTCTTTGATTTCGGTGATGGTTAGGTTCAGATGAGTGTGGTTTGGTAGGATAAGAACTTTTTGTGGATATTTTGGCAATGTCTAATTCTCTGACTTCGGTGATGGTTAGGTTAGGTTGGGTTAGGTATTGTGAGGTAAGCACGTTTTGTGGATATTTTATCAATGTCCAATTCTTTGATTTCGGTGATGGTTAGGTTCAGATGGGTGAGGTTTGGTAGGATAAGAACTTTTTGTGGATATTTTGGCAATGTCAAATTCTCTGACTTCGGTGATGGTTAGGTTAGGTTGGGTTTGGTTTTGTGAGGTAAGAACGTTTTGTGGATATTTTATCAATGTATAATTCTTTGATATCGGTGATGGTTAGGTTCAGATGGGTGAGGTTTGGTAGGATAAGCACTTTTTGTGGATATTTTGGCAATGTCGAATTCTCTGACTTCGGTGATGGTTAGGTTAGGTTGGGTGAGGTATTGTGAGGTAAGCACGTTTTGTGGATATTTTATCAATGTTCAATTCTTTGATTTCGGTGATGGTTAGGTTCAGATGGGTGAGGTTTGGTAGGATAAGAACTTTTTGTGGAAGTTTGGCAATGTCGAATTCTCTGACTTCGGTGATGGTTAGGTTAGGTAGGGTTAGGTATTGTGAGGTAAGCACGTTTTGTGGATATTTTGGCAATGTCCAATTCTTTGATTTCGGTGATGGTTAGGTTCAGATGGGTGAGGTTTGGTAGGATAAGAACTTTTTGTGGATATTTTGGCAATGTCGAATTCTCTGACTTCGGTGATGGTTAGGGTAGGTTGGGTTAGGTATTGTGAGGGAAACATGTTTTGTGAATATTTTCGCAACGTCAAATTCTTTGATTTTGGTGATGGTTAGGTTCAGATGGGTGAGGTTTGGTAGGATAAGCACTTTTTGTGGATATTTTGGCAATGTCGAATTCTCTGACTTCGGTGATGGTTAGGTTAGGTTGGGTTAGGTATTGTGAGGTAAGCACGTTTTGTGGATATTTTATCAATGTCAAATTCTTTGATTTCGGTGACGGTTAGGTTAAGATGGGTGAGGTTTGGTAGGATAAGAACTTTTTGTGGAAATTTTGGCAATGTCGAATTTTCTGACTTCAGTGATGGTTACGTTAGGTTGGGTTAGGTATTGTGAGGTAAGCACGTTTTGTGGATATTTAAACAATGTCGAATTTTCTGTTTTCGGTGATGGTAAGGATAGGTTGGGTTAGGTATTGTGAGGTAAGCACGTTTTGTGGA
Organism: Arctopsyche grandis; assembly: GCF_051622035.1. Lineage (NCBI taxonomy): Eukaryota > Metazoa > Arthropoda > Insecta > Trichoptera > Hydropsychidae > Arctopsyche > Arctopsyche grandis. The sequence goes on from NC_135362.1 coordinate 549,398, forward strand.
TATTTTAACAATGTCCAATTCTTTGATTTCGGTGATGGTTAGGTTCAGATGAGTGTGGTTTGGTAGGATAAGAACTTTTTGTGGATATTTTGGCAATGTCTAATTCTCTGACTTCGGTGATGGTTAGGTTAGGTTGGGTTAGGTATTGTGAGGTAAGCACGTTTTGTGGATATTTTATCAATGTCCAATTCTTTGATTTCGGTGATGGTTAGGTTCAGATGGGTGAGGTTTGGTAAGATAAGAACTTTTTGTGGATATTTTGGCAATGTCAAATTCTCTGACTTCGGTGATGGTTAGGTTAGGTTGGGTTTGGTTTTGTGAGGTAAGAACGTTTTGTGGATATTTTATCAATGTATAATTCTTTGATATCGGTGATGGTTAGGTTCAGATGGGTGAGGTTTGGTAGGATAAGCACTTTTTGTGGATATTTTGGCAATGTCGAATTCTCTGACTTCGGTGATGGTAAGGTTAGGTTGGGTGAGGTATTGTGAGGTAAGCACGTTTTGTGGATATTTTATCAATGTCCAATTCTTTGATTTCGGTGATGGTTAGGTTCAGATGGGTGAGGTTTGGTAGGATAAGAACTTTTTGTGGAAGTTTGGCAATGTCGAATTCTCTGACTTCGGTGATGGTTAGGTTAGGTTGGGTTAGGTATTGTGAGGTAAGCACGTTTTGTGGATATTTTATCAATGTCCAATTCTTTGATTTCGGTGATGGTTAGGTTCAGATGGGTGAGGTTTTGTAGGATAAGAACTTTTTGTGGATATTTTGGCAATGTCAAATTCTCTGACTTCGGTGATGGTTAGGTTAGGTTGGGTTAGGTATTGTGAGGTAAGCACGTTTTGTGGATATTTTATCAATGTCTAATTCTTTGATTTCGGTGATGGTTAGGTTCAGATGAGTGTGGTTTGGTAGGATAAGAACTTTTTGTGGATATTTTGGCAATGTCTAATTCTCTGACTTCGGTGATGGTTAGGTTAGGTTGGGTTAGGTATTGTGAGGTAAGCACGTTTTGTGGATATTTAATCAATGTCTAATTCTTTGATTTCGGTGATGGTTAGGTTCAGATGAGTGTGGTTTGGTAGGATAAGAACTTTTTGTGGATATTTTGGCAATGTCAAATTCTCTGACTTCGGTGATGGTTAGGTTAGGTTGGGTTTGGTTTTGTGAGGTAAGAACGTTTTGTGGATATTTAATCAATGTATAATTCTTTGATATCGGTGATGGTTAGGTTCAGATGGGTGAGGTTTGGTAGGATAAGCACTTTTTGTGGATATTTTGGCAATGTCGAATTCTCTGACTTCGGTGATGGTTAGGTTAGGTTGGGTGAGATATTGTGAGGTAAGCACGTTTTGTGGATATTTTATCAATGTCCAATTCTTTGATTTCGGTGATGGTTAGGTTCAGATGGGTGAGGTTTGGTAGGATAAGAACTTTTTGTGGAAGTTTGGCAATGTCGAATTCTCTGACTTCGGTGATGGTTAGGTTAGGTAGGGTTAGGTATTGTGAGGTAAGCACGTTTTGTGGATATTTTGGCAATGTCCAATTCTTTGATTTCGGTGATGGTTAGGTTCAGATGGGTGAGGTTTGGTAGGATAAGAACTTTTTGTGGATATTTTGGCAATGTCGAATTCTCTGACTTCGGTGATGGTTAGGGTAGGTTGGGTTAGGTATTGTGAGGGAAACATGTTTTGTGAATATTTTCGCAACGTCAAATTCTTTGATTTTGGTGATGGTTAGGTTCAGATGGGTGAGGTTTGGTAGGATAAGCACTTTTTGTGGATATTTTGGCAATGTCGAATTCTCTGACTTCGGTGATGGTTAGGTTAGGTTGGGTTAGGTATTGTGAGGTAAGCACATTTTGTGGATATTTTATCAATGTCAAATTCTTTGATTTCGGTGACGGTTAGGTTAAGATGGGTGAGGTTTGGTAGGATAAGAACTTTTTGTGGAAATTTTGGCAATGTCGAATTTTCTGACTTCAGTGATGGTTACGTTAGGTTGGGTTAGGTATTGTGAGGGAAGCACGTTTTGTGGATATTTAAACAATGTCGAACTTTCTGTTTTCGGTGATGGTAAGGATAGGTTGGGTTAGGTATTGTGAGGTAAGCACGTTTTGTGGATATTTTAACAATGTCCAATTCTTTGATTTCGGTGATGGTTAGGTTCAGATGGGTGAGGTTTGGTAGGATAACCTTTTTTTGTGGATTTTTTGGCAATGTCGAATTTTCTGACTTTGGTGATGGTTAGGTTAGGTTAGGTTGAGTATTGTGAGGGAAGCACGTTTTGTGGATATTTTTGCAATGTCAAATTCTTTGATTTCGGTGATGGTTAGGTTCAGATGAGTGTGGATTGGTAGGATAAGAACTTTTTGTGGATATTTTGGCAATGTCGAATTCTCTGACTTCGGTGATGGTAAGGTTAGGTTGGGTTAGGTATTGTGAGGAAAGCACGTTTTTTGGATATTTTATCAATGTCCAATTCTATGATTTCGGTGATGGTTAGGTTCAGATGGGTGAGGTTTGGTAGAATAAGCACTTTTTGTGGATATTTTGGCAATGTCGAATTTTCTGACTTCGGTGATGGTTAGGTTAGGTTGGGTTAGGTATTGTGAGGTAAGCACGTTTTGTGGATATTTTATCAATGTCTAATTCTTTGATTTCGGTGATGGTTAGGTTCAGATGAGTGTGGTTTGGTAGGATAAGAACTTTTTGTGGATATTTTGGCAATGTCTAATTCTCTGACTTCGGTGATGGTTAGGTTAGGTTGGGTTAGGTATTGTGAGGTAAGCACGTTTTGTGGATATTTTATCAATGTCCAATTCTTTGATTTCGGTGATGGTTAGGTTCAGATGGGTGAGGTTTGGTAGGATAAGAACTTTTTGTGGATATTTTGGCAATGTCAAATTCTCTGACTTCGGTGATGGTTAGGTTAGGTTGGGTTTGGTTTTGTGAGGTAAGAACGTTTTGTGGATATTTTATCAATGTATAATTCTTTGATATCGGTGATGGTTAGGTTCAGATGGGTGAGGTTTGGTAGGATAAGCACTTTTTGTGGATATTTTGGCAATGTCGAATTCTCTGACTTCGGTGATGGTTAGGTTAGGTTGGGTGAGGTATTGTGAGGTAAGCACGTTTTGTGGATATTTTATCAATGTCCAATTCTTTGATTTCGGTGATGGTAAGGTTCAGATGGGTGAGGTTTGGTAGGATAAGAACTTTTTGTGGAAGTTTGGCAATGTCGAATTCTCTGACTTCGGTGATGGTTAGGTTAGGTAGGGTTAGGTATTGTGAGGTAAGCACGTTTTGTGGATATTTTGGCAATGTCCAATTCTTTGATTTCGGTGATGGTTAGGTTCAGATGGGTGAGGTTTGGTAGGATAAGAACTTTTTGTGGATATTTTGGCAATGTCGAATTCTCTGACTTCGGTGATGGTTAGGGTAGGTTGGGTTAGGTATTGTGAGGGAAACATGTTTTGTGAATATTTTCGCAACGTCAAATTCTTTGATTTTGGTGATGGTTAGGTTCAGATGGGTGAGGTTTGGTAGGATAAGCACTTTTTGTGGATATTTTGGCAATGTCGAATTCTCTGACTTCGGTGATGGTTAGGTTAGGTTGGGTTAGGTATTGTGAGGTAAGCACGTTTTGTGGATATTTTATCAATGTCAAATTCTTTGATTTCGGTGACGGTTAGGTTAAGATGGGTGAGGTTTGGTAGGATAAGAACTTTTTGTGGAAATTTTGGCAATGTCGAATTTTCTGACTTCAGTGATGGTTACGTTAGGTTGGGTTAGGTATTGTGAGGTAAGCACGTTTTGTGGATATTTAAACAATGTCGAATTTTCTGTTTTCGGTGATGGTAAGGATAGGTTGGGTTAGGTATTGTGAGGTAAGCACGTTTTGTGGATATTTTAACAATGTCCAATTCTTTGATTTCGGTGATGGTTAGGTTCAGATGAGTGTGGTTTGGTAGGATAAGAACTTTTTGTGGATATTTTGGCAATGTCTAATTCTCTGACTTCGGTGATGGTTAGGTTAGGTTGGGTTAGGTATTGTGAGGTAAGCACGTTTTGTGGATATTTTATCAATGTCCAATTCTTTGATTTCGGTGATGGTTAGGTTCAGATGGGTGAGGTTTGGTAGGATAAGAACTTTTTGTGGATATTTTGGCAATGTCAAATTCTCTGACTTCGGTGATGGTTAGGTTAGGTTGGGTTTGGTTTTGTGAGGTAAGAACGTTTTGTGGATATTTTATCAATGTATAATTCTTTGATATCGGTGATGGTTAGGTTCAGATGGGTGAGGTTTGGTAGGATAAGCACTTTTTGTGGATATTTTGGCAATGTCGAATTCTCTGACTTCGGTGATGGTAAGGTTAGGTTGGGTGAGGTATTGTGAGGTAAGCACGTTTTGTGGATATTTTATCAATGTCCAATTCTTTGATTTCGGTGATGGTTAGGTTCAGATGGGTGAGGTTTGGTAGGATAAGAACTTTTTGTGGAAGTTTGGCAATGTCGAATTCTCTGACTTCGGTGATGGTTAGGTTAGGTTGGGTTAGGTATTGTGAGGTAAGCACGTTTTGTGGATATTTTATCAATGTCCAATTCTTTGATTTCGGTGATGGTTAGGTTCAGATGGGTGAGGTTTTGTAGGATAAGAACTTTTTGTGGATATTTTGGCAATGTCAAATTCTCTGACTTCGGTGATGGTTAGGTTAGGTTGGGTTTGGTTTTGTGAGGTAAGAACGTTTTGTGGATATTTTATCAATGTCCAATTCTTTGATTTCGGTGATGGTTAGGTTCAGATGGGTGAGGTTTGGTAGGATAAGAACTTTTTGTGGATATTTTGGCAATGTCGAATTCTCTGACTTCGGTGATGGTAAGGTTAGGTTGGGTGAGGTATTGTGAGGTAAGCACGTTTTGTGGATATTTTATCAATGTCCAATTCTTTGATTTCGGTGATGGTTAGGTTCAGATGGGTGAGGTTTGGTAGGATAAGAACTTTTTGTGGAAGTTTGGCAATGTCGAATTCTCTGACTTCGGTGATGGTTAGGTTAGGTTGGGTTAGGTATTGTGAGGTAAGCACGTTTTGTGGATATTTTATCAATGTCCAATTCTTTGATTTCGGTGATGGTTAGGTTCAGATGGGTGAGGTTTTGTAGGATAAGAACTTTTTGTGGATATTTTGGCAATGTCAAATTCTCTGACTTCGGTGATGGTTAGGTTAGGTTGGGTTTGGTTTTGTGAGGTAAGAACGTTTTGTGGATATTTTATCAATGTCCAATTCTTTGATTTCGGTGATGGTTAGGTTCAGATGGGTGAGGTTTGGTAGGATAAGAACTTTTTGTGGATATTTTGGCAATGTCGAATTCTCTGACTTCTGTGATGGGTAGGGTAGGTTGGGTTAGGTATTGTGAGGGAAACATGTTTTGTGAATATTTTCGCAACGTCAAATTCTTTGATTTTGGTGATGGTTAGGTTCAGATGGGTGAGGTTTGGTAGGATAAGCACTTTTTGTGGATATTTTGGCAATGTCGAATTCTCTGACTTCGGTGATGGTTAGGTTAGGTTGGGTTAGGTATTGTGAGGTAAGCACGTTTTGTGGATATTTTATCAATGTCAAATTCTTTGATTTCGGTGACGGTTAGGTTAAGATGGGTGAGGTTTGGGAGGATAAGAACTTTTTGTGGAAATTTTGGCAATGTCGAATTTTCTGACTTCAGTGATGGTTACGTTAGCTTGGGTTAGGTATTGTGAGGGAAGCACGTTTTGTGGATATTTAAACAATGTCGAATTTTCTGTTTTCGGTGATGGTTAGGTTAGGTTGGGTTAGGTATTGTGAGGGAAGCACGTTTTGTGGTTATTTTCGCAACGTCAAATTCTTTGATTTCGGTGATGGTTGGGTTCAGATGGGTGAGGTTTGGTAGGATAAGAACTTTTTGTGGATATTTTGGCAATGTCGAATTCTCTGACTTCGGTGATGGTTAGGGTAGGTTGGGTTAGGTATTGTGAGGGAAACATGTTTTGTGAATATTTTCGCAACGTCAAATTCTTTGATTTTGGTGATGGTTAGGTTCAGATGGGTGAGGTTTGGTAGGATAAGAACTTTTTGTGGATATTTTGGCAATGTCGAATTCTCTGACTTCGGTGATGGTCAGGTTAGGTAAGGTTAGGTATTGTGAGGTAAGCACGTTTTGTGGATATTTTATCAATGTCCAATTCTTTGATTTCGGTGACGGTTAGGTTCAGATGGGTGAGGTTTGGTAGGATAAGAACTTTTTGTGGATATTTTGGCAATGTCGAGTTCTCTGACTTCGGTGATGGTTAGGTTAGGTTGGGTTAGGTATTGTGAGGTAAGCACGTTTTGTGGATATTTTCTTAATGTCAAATTCTTTGATTTCGGTGATAGTTCGGTTCAGATGGGTGAGGTTTGGTAGGATAAAAACTTATTGTGGATATTTTGGCAATGTCGAATTCTCTGACTTCGGTGATGGTTAGGTTAGGTTGGGTTAGGTATTGTGAGGTAAGCACGTTTTGTGGATATTTTCTTAATGTCAAATTCTTTGATTTCGGTGATAGTTCGGTTCAGATGGGTGAGGTTTGGTAGGATAAGAACTTTTTGTGGATATTTTGGCAATGTCGAATTCTCTGACTTCGGTGATGGTTAGGTAAGGTTGGGTTAGGTATTGTGAGGTAAGCACGTTTTGTGGATATTTTATCAATGTCCAATTCTTTGATTTCGGTGATGGTTAGGTTCAGATGGGTGTGGTTTGGTAGGATAAGATTTTTTTGTGGATATTTTGGCAATGTCGAATTCTCTGACTTCGGTGATGGTTAGGTTAGGTTAGGTTAGGTATTGTGAAGTAAGCACGTTTTGTGGATATTTTATCAATGTCCAATTCTTTGATTTCGGTGATGGTTAGGTTCAGATGGGTGAGGTTTGGTAGGATAAGCACTTTTTGTGGATATTTTAGCAATGTCGAATTTTCTGATTTCGGTGATGGTTAGGTTAGGTTGGGTTAGGTATTGTGAGGGAAGCACGTTTTGTGGATATTTTCGCAACGTCAAATTCTTTGATTTCGGTGATGGTTAGGTTCAGATGGGTGAGGTTTGGTAGGATAAGAACTTTTTGTGGATATTTTGGCAATGTCGAATTCTCTGACTTCGGTGATGGTTAGGTTAGGTTGGGTTAGGTATTGTGAGGTAAGCACGTTTTGCGGATATTTTATTAATGTCCAATTCTTTGATATTGGTGATGGTTAGGTTCAGATGGGTGAGGTTTGGTAGGATAAGCACTTTTTGTGGATATTTTGGCAATGTCGAATTCTCTGACTTCGGTGATGGTTAGGTTAGGTTGGGTTAGGTATTGTAAGGTAAGCACGTTTTGTGGATATTTTGGCAATGTCCAGTTCTTTGATTTCGGTGATGGTTAGGTTCAGATGGGTGAGGTTTGGTAGGATAAGAACTTTTTGTGGATATATTGGCAATGTCGAATTCTCTGAGTTCGGTGATGGTTAGGTTAGTTTGGGTTAGATATTGAGAGGTAAGCACGTTTTGTGGATATTTTCGCAATTTCCAATTCTTTGATTTCGGTGATGGTTAGGTTCAGATGGGTGAGGTTTGGTAGGATAAGCACTTTTTGTGGATATTTAAGCAATGTCGAATTTTATGTTTTCGGTGATGGTTAGGTTAGGTTGGGTTAGGTATTGTGAGGGAAGCACGTTTTGTGGATATTTTCGCAACGTCAAATTCGTTGATTTCGGTGATGGTTAGGTTCAGATGGGTGAGGTTTGTTAGGATAAGCACTTTTTGTGGATATTTTGGCAATGTCGAATTCTCTGACTTCGGTGATGGTTAGGTTAGGTTGGCTTAGGTATTGTGAAGTAAGCACGTTTTGTGGATATTTTATCAATGTCCAATTCTTTGATTTCAGTGATGGTTAGGTTCAGATGGGTGAGGTTTGGTAGGATAAGCACTTTTTGTGGATATTTTGGCAATGTCGAATTCTCTGACTTCGGTGATGGTTAGGATAGGTTGGGTTAGGTATTGTGAGGTAAGCACGTTTTGTGGATATTTTGGCAATGTCAAATTCTTTGATTTCGGTGATGGTTAAGTTCAGATGAGTGTGGATTGGTAGGATAAGAACTTTTTGTGGATATTTTGGCAATGTCGAATTCTCTGACTTCGGTGATGGTAAGGTTAGGTTGGGTTAGGTATTGTGAGGAAAGCACGTTTATTGGATTTTTTATCAATGTCCAATTCTTTGATTTCGGTGATGGTTAGGTTCAGATGGGTGAGGTTTGGTAGAATAAGCACTTTTTGTGGATATTTTGGCAATGTCGAATTTTCTGACTTCGGTGATGGTTAGGTTAGGTTAGGTTAGGTATTGTGAGGGAAGCACGTTTTGTGGATATTTTTGCAATGTCAAATTCTTTGATTTCGGTGATGGTTAGGTTCAGATGGGTGAGGTTTGGTAGGATAAGCACTTTTTGTGGATATTTTGGCAATGTCGAATTCTCTGACTTCGGTGATGGTTAGGTTAGGTTGGGTTAGGTATTGTGAAGTAAGCACGTTTTTTGGATATTTTATCAATGTCCAATTCTTTGATTTCAGTAATGGTTAGGTTCAGATGGGTGAGGTTTGGTAGGATAAGAACTTTTTGTTGATATTTTGGCAATGTCGAATTTTCTGACTTCGGTGATGGTTAGGGTAGGTTGGGTTAGGTATTGTGAGGGAAGCACGTTTTGTGAATATTTTCGCAACGTCAAATTCTTTGATTTCGGTAATAGTTAGGTTCAGATGAGTGTGGATTGGTAGGATAAGAACTTTTTGTGGATATTTTGGCAATGTCGAATTCTCTGACTTCGGTGATGGTTAGGTTAGGTTGGGTTAGGTATTGTGAGGTAAGCACGTTTTGTGGATATTTTATTAATGTCCAATTCTTTGATTTCGGTGATGGTTAGGTTCAGATGGGTGAGGTTTGGTAGGATAAGAACTTTTTGTGGATATTTTGGCAATGTCGAATTCTCTGACTTCGGTGATGGTTAGGATAGGTTGGGTTAGGTATTGTGAGGTAAGCACGTTTTGTGGATATTTTGGCAATGTCAAATTCTTTGATTTCGGTGATGGTTAAGTTCAGATGAGTGTGGATTGGTAGGATAAGAACTTTTTGTGGATATTTTGGCAATGTCGAATTCTCTGACTTCGGTGATGGTAAGGTTAGGTTGGGTTAGGTATTGTGAGGAAAGCACGTTTATTGGATTTTTTATCAATGTCCAATTCTTTGATTTCGGTGATGGTTAGGTTCAGATGGGTGAGGTTTGGTAGAATAAGCACTTTTTGTGGATATTTTGGCAATGTCGAATTTTCTGACTTCGGTGATGGTTAGGTTAGGTTGGGTTAGGTATTGTAAGGTAAGCACGTTTTGTGGATATTTTATCAATGTCTAATTCTTTGATTTCGGTGATCGTTAGGTTCAGATGAGTGTGGTTTGGTAGGATAAGAACTTTTTGTGGATATTTTGGCAATGTCTAATTTTCTGACTTCGGTGATGGTTAGGTTAGGTTGGGTTAGGTATTGTGAGGTAAGCACGTTTTGTGGATATTTTATCAATGTCCAATTCTTTGATTTCGGTGATGGTTAGGTTCAGATGGGTGAGGTTTGGTAGGATAAGAACTTTTTGTGGATATTTTGGCAATGTCGAATTCTCTGACTTCGGTGATGGTTAGGTTAGGTTGGGTTTGGTTTTGTGAGGTAAGAACGTTTTGTGGATATTTTATCAATGTCCAATTCTTTGATATCGGTGATGGTTAGGTTCAGATGGGTGAGGTTTGGTAGGATAAGCACTTTTTGTGGATATTTTGGCAATGTCGAATTCTCTGACTTCGGTGATGGTTAGGTTAGGTTGGGTTAGGTATTGTGAGGTAAGCACGTTTTGCAGATATTTTGGCAATGTCCAATTCTTTGATTTTGGTGATGGTTAGGTTCAGATGGGTGAGGTTTGGTAGGATAAGCACTTTTTGTGGATATTTTGGCAATGTCAAATTCTCTGACTTCGGTGATGGTTAGGTTAGGTTGGGTTAGGTATTGTAAGGTAAGCACGTTTTGTGGATATTTTGGCAATGTCCAGTTCTTTGATTTCGGTGATGGTTAGGTTCAGATGGGTGAGGTTTGGTAGAATAAGAACTTTTTGTGGATATATTGGCAATGTCGAATTCTCTGACTTCGGTGATGGTGAGGTTAGTTTGGGTTAGATATGAGAGGAAGGCACGTTTTGTGGATATTTTCGCAATTTCCAATTCTTTGATTTCGGTGATGGTAAGGTTCAGATGGGTGAGGTTTGGTAGGATAAGCACTTTTTGTGGATATTTAAGCAATGTCGAATTTTCTGTTTTCGGTGATGGTTAGGTTAGGTTGGGTTAGGTATTGTGAGGGAAGCACGTTTTGTGGATATTTTCGCAACGTCAAATTCTTTGATTTCGGTGATGGTTGGATTCAGATGGGTGAGGTTTGGTAGGATAAGATCTTTTTTTGGATATTTTGGCAATGTCGAATTATCTGACTTTGGTGATGGTTAGGTTAGGTTAGGTTAGGTATTGTGGGGTAAGCACGTTTTGTGGATATTTTATCAATGTCCAATGCTTTGATTTCGGTGACGGTTAGGTTCAGATGGGTGAGGTTTGGACGGAGAAGAACTTTTTGTGGAAATTTTGGCAATGTCGAATTTTCTGACTTCAGTGATGGTTACGTTAGGTTGGGTTAGGTATTGTGAGGGAAGCACGTTTTGTGGATATTTTCGCAACGTCAAATTCTTTGATTTCGGTGATGGTTAGGTTCAGATGGGTGAGGTTTGGTAGGATAAGCACTTTTTGTGGATATTTTGGCAATGTCGAATTCTCTGACTTCGGTGATGGTTAGGTTAGGTTGGGTTAGGTATTGTGAGGTAAGCTCGTTTTGTGGATATTTTTTCAATGTCCAATTCTTTGATTTCGGTGATGGTTAGGTTCAGATGGGTAAGGTTTGGTAGGATAAGAACTTTTTGTTGATATTTTGGCAATGTCGAATTTTCTGACTTCGGTGATGGTTAGGGTAGGTTGGGTTAGGTATTGTGAGGGAAGCACGTTTTGTCAATATTTTCGCAACGTCAAATTCTTTGATTTCGGTGATGGTTAGGTTCAGATGGGTGAGGTTTGGTAGGATAAGCACTTTTTGTGGATATTTTGGCAATGTCGAATTCTCTGACTTCGGTGATGGTTAGGTTAGGTTGGGTTAGGTATTGTGAGGTAAGCACGTTTTGTGGATATTTTATTAATGTCCAATTCTTTGATTTCGGTGATGGTTAGGTTCAGATGGGTGAGGTTTGGTAGGATAAGAACTTTTTGTGGATATTTTGGCAATGTCGAATTCTCTGACTTCGGTGATGGTTAGGATAGGTTGGGTTAGGTATTGTGAGGTAAGCACGTTTTGGGGATATTTTGGCAATGTCAAATTCTTTGATTTCGGTGATGGTAAAGTTCAGATGAGTGTGGATTGGTAGGATAAGAACTTTTTGTGGATATTTTGGCAATGTCGAATTCTCTGACTTCGGTGATGGTAAGGTTAGGTTGGGTTAGGTATTGTGAGGAAAGCACGTTTATTGGATTTTTTATCAATGTCCAATTCTTTGATTTCGGTGATGGTTAGGTTCAGATGGGTGAGGTTTGGTAGAATAAGCACTTTTTGTGGATATTTTGGCAATGTCGAATTTTCTGACTTCGGTGATGGTTAGGTTAGGTTGGGTTAGGTATTGTGAGGTAAGCACGTTTTGTGGATATTTTAATAATGTCTAATTCTTTGATTTCGGTGATCGTTAGGTTCAGATGAGTGTGGTTTGGTAGGATTAGAACTTTTTGTGGATATTTTGGCAATGTCTAATTCTCTGACTTCGGTGATGGTTAGGTTAGGTTGGGTTAGGTATTGTGAGGTAAGCACGTTTTGTGGATATTAAATCAATGTCCAATTCTTTGATTTCGGTGATGGTTAGGTTCAGATGGGTGAGGTTTGGTAGGATAAGAACTTTTTGTGGATATTTTGGCAATGTCGAATTCTCTGACTTCGGTGATGGTTAGGTTAGGTTGGGTTTGGTTTTGTGAGGTAAGAACGTTTTGTGGATATTTTATCAATGTCCAATTCTTTGATATCGGTGATGGTTAGGTTCAGATGGGTGAGGTTTGGTAGGATAAGCACTTTTTGTGGATATTTTGGCAATGTCGAATTCTCTGACTTCGGTGATGGTTAGGTTAGGTAGGGTTAGGTATTGTGAGGTAAGCACGTTTTGTGGATATTTTGGCAATGTCCAATTCTTTGATTTCGGTGATGGTTAGGTTCAGATGGGTGAGGTTTGGTAGGATAAGAACTTTTTGTGGATATTTTGGCAATGTCGAATTCTCTGACTTCGGTGATGGTTAGGGTAGGTTGGGTTAGGTATTGTGAAGTAAGCACGTTTTGTGGATATTCTATCAATGTCCAATTCTTTGATTTCTGTGATGGTTAGGTTCAGATGGGTGAGGTTTGGTAGGATAAGCACTTTTTGTGGATATTTTGGCAATGTCGAATTTTCTGACTTTGGTGATGGTTAGGTTAGGTTAGGTTAGGTATTGTGAGGGAAGCACGTTTTGTAGATATTTATGCAATGTCGAATTCTTTGATTTCGGTGATGGTTAAGTTCAGATGAGTGTGGATTGGTAGGATAAGAACTTTTGGTGGATATTTTGGCAATGTCGAATTCTCTGACTTCGGTGATGGTTAGGTTAGGTTGGGTTAGGTATTGTGAGGTAAGCACGTTTTGCAGATATTTTGGCAATGTCCAATTCTTTGATTTTGGTGATGGTTAGGTTCAGATGGGTGAGGTTTGGTAGGATAAGCACTTTTTGTGGATATTTTGGCAATGTCAAATTCTCTGACTTCGGTGATGGTTAGGTTAGGTTGGGTTAGGTATTGTAAGGTAAGCACGTTTTGTGGATATTTTGGCAATGTCCAGTTCTTTGATTTCGGTGATGGTTAGGTTCAGATGGGTGAGGTTTGGTAGAATAAGAACTTTTTGTGGATATATTGGCAATGTCGAATTCTCTGACTTCGGTGATGGTTAGGTTAGTTTGGGTTAGATATGAGAGGAAGGCACGTTTTGTGGATATTTTCGCAATTTCCAATTCTTTGATTTCGGTGATGGTTAGGTTCAGATGGGTGAGGTTTGGTAGGATAAGCACTTTTTGTGGATATTTAAGCAATGTCGAATTTTCTGTTTTCGGTGATGGTTAGGTTAGGTTGGGTTAGGTATTGTGAGGGAAGCACGTTTTGTGGATATTTTCGCAACGTCAAATTCTTTGATTTCGGTGATGGTTGGATTCAGATTGGTGAGGTTTGGTAGGATAAGATCTTTTTTTGGATATTTTGGCAATGTCGAATTATCTGACTTTGGTGATGGTAAGGTTAGGTTAGGTTAGGTATTGTAAGGTAAGCACGTTTTGTGGATATTTTATTAATGTCCAATGCTTTGATTTCGGTGACGGTTAGGTTCAGATGGGTGAGGTTTGGACGGAGAAGAACTTTTTGTGGAAATTTTGGCAATGTCGAATTTTCTGACTTCAGTGATGGTTACGTTAGGTTGGGTTAGGTATTGTGAGGGAAGCACGTTTTGTGGATATTTTCGCAACGTCAAATTCTTTGATTTCGGTGATGGTTAGGTTCAGATGGGTGAGGTTTGGAAGAATAAGCACTTTTTGTGGATATTTTGGCAATGTCGAATTTTCTGACTTCGGTGATGGTTAGGTTAGGTTGGGTTAGGTATTGTGAGGTAAGCACGTTTTGTGGATATTTTATTAATGTCTAATTCTTTGATTTCGGTGATCGTTAGGTTCAGATGAGTGTGGTTTGGTAGGATTAGAACTTTTTGTGGATATTTTGGCAATGTCTAATTCTCTGACTTCGGTGATGGTTAGGTTAGGTTGGGTTAGGTATTGTGAGGTAAGCACGTTTTGTGGATATTTTATCAATGTCCAATTCTTTGATTTCGGTGATGGTTAGGTTCAGATGGGTGAGGTTTGGTAGGATAAGAACTTTTTGTGGATATTTTGGCAATGTCGAATTCTCTGACTTCGGTGATGGTTAGGTTAGGTTGGGTTTGGTTTTGTGAGGTGGGAACGTTTTGTGGATATTTTATCAATGTCCAATTCTTTGATATCGGTGATGGTTAGGTTCAGATGGGTGAGGTTTGGTAGGATAAGCACTTTTTGTGGATATTTTGGCAATGTCGAATTCTCTGACTTCGGTGATGGTTAGGTTAGGTAGGGTTAGGTATTGTGAGGTAAGCACGTTTTGTGGATATTTTGGCAATGTCCAATTCTTTGATTTCGGTGATGGTTAGGTTCAGATGGGTGAGGTTTGGTAGGATAAGAACTTTTTGTGGATATTTTGGCAATGTCGAATTCTCTGACTTTGGTGATGGTTAGGGTAGGTTGGGTTAGGTATTGTGAAGTAAGCACGTTTTGTGGATATTCTATCAATGTCCAATTCTTTGATTTCTGTGATGGTTAGGTTCAGATGGGTGAGGTTTGGTAGGATAAGCACTTTTTGTGGATATTTTGGCAATGTCGAATTTTCTGACTTTGGTGATGGTTAGGTTAGGTTAGGTTAGGTATTGTGAGGGAAGCACGTTTTGTAGATATTTATGCAATGTCGAATTCTTTGATTTCGGTGATGGTTAAGTTCAGATGAGTGTGGATTGGTAGGATAAGAACTTTTGGTGGATATTTTGGCAATGTCGAATTCTCTGACTTCGGTGATGGTTAGGTTAGGTTGGGTTAGGTATTGTGAGGTAAGCACGTTTTGCAGATATTTTGGCAATGTCCAATTCTTTGATTTTGGTGATGGTTAGGTTCAGATGGGTGAGGTTTGGTAGGATAAGCACTTTTTGTGGATATTTTGGCAATGTCAAATTCTCTGACTTCGGTGATGGTTAGGTTAGGTTGGGTTAGGTATTGTAAGGTAAGCACGTTTTGTGGATATTTTGGCAATGTCCAGTTCTTTGATTTCGGTGATGGTTAGGTTCAGATGGGTGAGGTTTGGTAGAATAAGAACTTTTTGTGGATATATTGGCAATGTCGAATTCTCTGACTTCGGTGATGGTTAGGTTAGTTTGGGTTAGATATGAGAGGAAGGCACGTTTTGTGGATATTTTCGCAATTTCCAATTCTTTGATTTCGGTGATGGTTAGGTTCAGATGGGTGAGGTTTGGTAGGATAAGCACTTTTTGTGGATATTTAAGCAATGTCGAATTTTCTGTTTTCGGTGATGGTTAGGTTAGGTTGGGTTAGGTATTGTGAGGGAAGCACGTTTTGTGGATATTTTCGCAACGTCAAATTCTTTGATTTCGGTGATGGTTGGATTCAGATTGGTGAGGTTTGGTAGGATAAGATCTTTTTTTGGATATTTTGGCAATGTCGAATTATCTGACTTTGGTGATGGTTAGGTTAGGTTAGGTTAGGTATTGTGAGGTAAGCACGTTTTGTGGATATTTTATTAATGTCCAATGCTTTGATTTCGGTGACGGTTAGGTTCAGATGGGTGAGGTTTGGACGGAGAAGAACTTTTTGTGGAAATTTTGGCAATGTCGAATTTTCTGACTTCAGTGATGGTTACGTTAGGTTGGGTTAGGTATTGTGAGGGAAGCACGTTTTGTGGATATTTTCGCAACGTCAAATTCTTTGATTTCGGTGATGGTTAGGTTCAGATGGGTGAGGTTTGGTAGGATAAGCACTTTTTGTGGATATTTTGGCAATGTCGAATTCTCTGACTTCGGTGATGGTTAGGTTAGGTTGGGTTAGGTATTGTGAGGTAAGCTCGTTTTGTGGATATTTTTTCAATGTCCAATTCTTTGATTTCGGTGATGGTTAGGTTCAGATGGGTGAGGTTTGGTAGGATAAGAACTTTTTGTGGATATTTTGGCAATGTCGAATTCTCTGACTTCGGTGATGGTTAGGATAGGTTGGGTTAGGTATTGTGAGGTAAGCACGTTTTGTGGATATTTTGGCAATGTCAAATTCTTTGATTTCGGTGATGGTTAAGTTCAGATGAGTGTGGATTGGTAGGATAAGAACTTTTTGTGGATATTTTGGCAATGTCGAATTCTCTGACTTCGGTGATGGTAAGGTTAGGTTGGGTTAGGTATTGTGAGGAAAGCACGTTTATTGGATTTTTTATCAATGTCCAATTCTTTGATTTCGGTGATGGTTAGGTTCAGATGGGTGAGGTTTGGTAGAATAAGCACTTTTTGTGGATATTTTGGCAATGTCGAATTTTCTGACTTCGGTGATGGTTAGGTTAGGTTGGGTTAGGTATTGTGAGGTAAGCACGTTTTGTGGATATTTTATCAATGTCTAATTCTTTGATTTCGGTGATCGTTAGGTTCAGATGAGTGTGGTTTGGTAGGATAAGAACTTTTTGTGGATATTTTGGCAATGTCTAATTCTCTGACTTCGGTGATGGTTAGGTTAGGTTGGGTTAGGTATTGTGAGGTAAGCACGTTTTGTGGATATTTTATCAATGTCCAATTCTTTGATTTCGGTGATGGTTAGGTTCAGATGGGTGAGGTTTGGTAGGATAAGAACTTTTTGTGGATATTTTGGCAATGTCGAATTCTCTGACTTCGGTGATGGTTACGTTAGGTTGGGTTTGGTTTTGTGAGGTAAGAACGTTTTGTGGATATTTTATTAATGTCCAATTCTTTGATATCGGTGATGGTTAGGTTCAGATGGGTGAGGTTTGGTAGGATAAGCACTTTTTGTGGATATTTTGGCAATGTCGAATTCTCTGACTTCGGTGATGGTTAGGTTAGGTAGGGTAAGGTATTGTGAGGTAAGCACGTTTTGTGGATATTTTGGCAATGTCCAATTCTTTGATTTCGGTGATGGTTAGGTTCAGATGGGTGAGGTTTGGTAGGATAAGAACTTTTTGTGGATATTTTGGCAATGTCGAATTCTCTGACTTCGGTGATGGTTAGGGTAGGTTGGGTTAGGTATTGTGAAGTAAGCACGTTTTGTGGATATTTTATCAATGTCCAATTCTTTGATTTCTGTGATGGTTAGGTTCAGATGGGTGAGGTTTGGTAGGATAAGCACTTTTTGTGGATATTTTGGCAATGTCGAATTTTCTGACTTTGGTGATGGTTAGGTTAGGTTAGGTTAGATATTGTGAGGGAAGCACGTTTTGTAGATATTTATGCAATGTCCAATTCTTTGATTTCGGTGACGGTTAGGTTCAGATGGGTGAGGTTTGGTAGGATAAGAACTTTTTGTGGATATTTTGGCAATGTCGAATTCTCTGACTTCGGTGATGGTTAGGTTAGGTTGGAGTAGGTATTGTGAGGTAAGCACGTTTTGTGGATATTTTATCAATGTCCAATTCTTTGATTTCGGTGACGGTTAGGTTCTGATAGGTGAGGTTTTATGGGATAAGAACTTTTTGTGGAAATTTTGGCAATGTCGAATTTCCTGACTTCAGTGATGGTTACGTTAGGTTAGGTTAGGTATTGTGAGGGAAGCACGTTTTGTGCATATTTTATCAATGTCCAATTCTTTGATTTCGGTGATGGTTAGGTTCACATGGGTGAGGTTTGGTAGGATAAGCACTTTTTGTGGATATTTTGGCAATGTCGAATCTTCTGACTTCGGTGATGGTTAGGGTAGGTTGGGTTAGGTATTGTGAGGGAAGCACGTTTTGTGAATATTTTCGCAACGTCAAATTCTTTGATTTCGGTGATGGTTAGGTTCAGATGGGTGAGGTTTGGTAGGATAAGCACTTTTTGTGGATATTTTGGCAATGTCGAATTCTCTGACTTTGGTGATGGTTAGGTTAGGTTGGGTTAGGTATTGTGAAGTAAGCACGTTTTGTGGATATTTTATCAATGTCCAATTTTTTGATTTCTGTGATGGTTAGGTTCAGATGGGTGAGGTTTGGTAGGATAAGCACTTTTTGTGGATATTTTGGCAATGTCGAATTTTCTGACTTTGGTGATGGTTAGGTTAGGTTAGGTTAGGTATTGTGAGGGAAGCACGTTTTGTGGATATTTATGCAATGTCGAATTCTTTGATTTCGGTGATGGTTAGGTTCAGATGAGTGTGGATTGGTAGGGAAGGAACTTTTTGTGGATATTTTGGCAATGTCGAATTCTCTGACTTCGGTGATGGTAAGGTTAGGTTGGGTTAGGTATTGTGAGGTAAGCACGTTTTGTAGATATTTTATCAATGTCCAATTCTTTGATTTCGGTGATGGTTAGGTTCAGATGGGTGAGGTTTGGTAGGATAAGAACTTTTTGTGGATATTTTGGCAATGTCGAATTCTCTGACTTCGGTGATGGTTAGGATAGGTTGGGTTAGGTATTGTGAGGTAAGCACGTTTTGTAGATATTTTGGCAATGTCAAATTCTTTGATTTCGGTGATGGTTAAGTTCAGATGAGTGTAGATTGGTAGGATAAGAACTTTTTGTGGATATTTTGGCAATGTCGAATTCTCTGACTTCGGTGATGGTTAGGTTAGGTTGGGTTAGGTATTGTGAGGTAAGCACGTTTTGCGGATATTTTATTAATGTCCAATTCTTTGATTTTGGTGATGGTTAGGTTCAGATGGGTGAGGTTTGGTAGGATAAGCACTTTTTGTGGATATTTTGGCAATGTCGAATTCTCTGACTTCGGTGATGGTTAGGTTAGGTTGGGTTAGGTATTGTAAGGTAAGCACGTTTTGTGGATATTTTGGCAATGTCCAGTTCTTTGATTTCGGTGATGGTTAGGTTCAGATGGGTGAGGTTTGGTAGGATAAGAACTTTTTGTGGATATATTGGCAATGTCGAATTCTCTGACTTCGGTGATGGTTAGGTTAGTTTGGGTTAGATATTGAGAGGTAAGCACGTTTTGTGGATATTTTCGCAATTTCCAATTCTTTGATTTCGGTGATGGTTAGGTTCAGATGGGTGAGGTTTGGTAGGATAAGCACTTTTTGTGGATATTGAGGCAATGTCGAATTTTCTGTTTTCGGTGATGGTTAGGTTAGGTTGGGTTAGGTATTGTGAGGGAAGCACGTTTTGTGGATATTTTCGCAACGTCAAATTCTTTGATTTCGGTGATGGTTAGGTTCAGATGGGTGAGGTTTGGTAGGATAAGCACTTTTTGTGGATATTTTGGCAATGTCGAATTCTCTGACTTCGGTGATGGTTAGGTTAGGTTGGGTTAGGTATTGTGAAGTAAGCACGTTTTGTGGATATTTTATCAATGTCCAATTCTTTGATTTCAGTGATGGTTAGGTTCAGATGGGTGAGGTTTGGTAGGATAAGCACTTTTTGTGGATATTTTGGCAATGTCGAATTTTCTGACTTTGGTGATGGTTAGGTCAGGTTAGGTTAGGTATTGTGAGGGAAGCACGTTTTGTGGATATTTTTGCAATGTCAAATTCTTTGATTTCGGTGATGGTTAGGTTCAGATGAGTGTGGATTGGTAGGATAAGAACTTTTTGTGGATATTTTGGCAATGTCGAATTCTCTGACTTCGGTGATGGTAAGGTTAGGTTGGGTTAGGTATTGTGAGGTAAGCACGTTTTGTGGATATTTTATTAATGTCCAATTCTTTGATTTCGGTGATGGTTAGGTTCAGATGGGTGAGGTTTGGTAGGATAAGAACTTTTTGTGGATATTTTGGCAATGTCGAATTCTCTGACTTCGGTGATGGTTAGGATAGGTTGGGTTAGGTATTGTGAGGTAAGCACGTTTTGTGGATATTTTGGCAATGTCAAATTCTTTGATTTCGGTGATGGTTAAGTTCAGATGAGTGTGGATTGGTAGGATAAGAACTTTTTGTGGATATTTTGGCAATGTCGAATTCTCTGACTTCGGTGATGGTAAGGTTAGGTTGGGTTAGGTATTGTGAGGTAAGCACGTTTTGTGGATATTTTTTTCAATGTCCAATTCTTTGATTTCGGTGATGGTTAGGTTCAGATGGGTGAGGTTTGGTAGGATAAGAACTTTTTGTGGATATATTGGCGATGTCGAATTCTCTGACTTCGGTGATGGTTAGGTTAGTTTGGGTTAGATATTGAGAGGTAAGCACGTTTTGTGGATATTT
The DNA here is from genome assembly GCF_051622035.1 of Arctopsyche grandis. Lineage (NCBI taxonomy): Eukaryota > Metazoa > Arthropoda > Insecta > Trichoptera > Hydropsychidae > Arctopsyche > Arctopsyche grandis. The sequence continues at coordinate 569,541 of NC_135362.1, forward strand.
TCGCAATTTCCAATTCTTTGATTTCGGTGATGGTTAGGTTCAGATGGGTGAGGTTTGGTAGGATAAGCACTTTTTGTGGATATTTAAGCAATGTCGAATTTTCTGTTTTCGGTGATGGTTAGGTTAGGTTGGGTTAGGTATTGTGAGGTAAGCACGTTTTGTGGATATTTTCTTAATGTCAAATTCTTTGATTTCGGTGATAGTTCGGTTCAGATGGGTGAGGTTTGGTAGGATAAGAACTTTTTGTGGATATTTTGGCAATGTCGAATTTTCTGACTTCGGTGATGGTTAGGGTAGGTTGGGTTAGGTATTGTGAGGGAAGCACGTTTTGTGAATATTTTCGCAACGTCAAATTCTTTGATTTCGGTGATGGTTAGGTTCAGATGGGTGAGGTTTGGTAGGATAAGCACTTTTTGTGGATATTTTGGCAATGTCGAATTTTCTGACTTTGGTGATGGTTAGGTTAGGTTAGGTTAGGTATTGTGAGGGAAGCACGTTTTGTGGATGATTTTGCAATGTCAAATTCTTTGATTTCGGTGATGGTTAGGTTCAGATGGGTGAGGTTTGGTAGGATAAGCACTTTTTGTGGATATTTACGCAATGTCGAATTTTCTGTTTTCGGTGATGGTTAGGTTAGGTTGGGTTAGGTATTGTGAGGGAAGCACGTTTTGTGAATATTTTCGCAACGTCAAATTCTTTGATTTCGGTGATGGTTAGGTTCAGATGGGTGAGGTTTGGTAGGATAAGAACTTTTTGTGGATATATTGCCAATGTCGAATTCTCTGACTTCGGTGATGGTTAGGTTAGTTTGGGTTAGATATGAGAGGTAGGCACGTTTTGTGGATATTTTCGCAATTTCCAATTCTTTGATTTCGGTGATGGTTAGGTTCAGATGGGTGAGGTTTGGTAGGATAAGCACTTTTTGTGGATATTTAAGCAATGTCGAATTTTCTGTTTTCGGTGATGGTTAGGTTAGGTTGGGTTAGGTATTGTGAGGGAAGCACGTTTTGTGGATATTTTCGCAACGTCAAATTCTTTGATTTCGGTGATGGTTGGATTCAGATGGGTGAGGTTTGGTAGGATAAGAACTTTTTTGGATATTTTGGCAATGTCGAATTATCTGACTTTGGTGATGGTTAGGTTAGGTTAGGTTAGGTATTGTGAGGTAAGCACGTTTTGTGGATATTTTATCAATGTCCAATGCTTTGATTTCGGTGACGGTTAGGTTCAGATGGGTGAGGTTTGGACTGAGAAGAACTTTTTGTGGAAATTTTGGCAATGTCGAATTTTCTGACTTCAGTGATGGTTACGTTAGGTTGGGTTAGGTATTGTGAGGGAAGCACGTTTTGTGGATATTTTCGCAACGTCAAATTCTTTGATTTCGGTGATGGTTAGGTTCAGATGGGTGAGGTTTGGTAGGATAAGCACTTTTTGTGGATATTTTGGCAATGTCGAATTCTCTGACTTCGGTGATGGTTAGGTTAGGTTGGGTTAGGTATTGTGAGGTAAGCTCGTTTTGTGGATATTTTTTCAATGTCTAATTTTTTGATTTCGGTGATGGTTAGGTTCAGATGGGTAAGGTTTGGTAGGATAAGAACTTTTTGTTGATATTTTGGCAATGTCGAATTTTCTGACTTCGGTGATGGTTAGGGTAGGTTGGGTTAGGTATTGTGAGGGAAGCACGTTTTGTGAATATTTTCGCAACGTCAAATTCTTTGATTTCGGTGATGGTTAGGTTCAGATGGGTGAGGTTTGGTAGGATAAGCACTTTTTGTGGATATTTTGGCAATGTCGAATTTTCTGACTTTGGTGATGGTTAGGTTAGGTTAGGTTAGGTATTGTGAGGGAAGCACGTTTTGTGGATATTTTTGCAATGTCAAATTCTTTGATTTCGGTGATGGTTAGGTTCAGATGGGTGAGGTTTGGTAGGATAAGCACTTTTTGTGGATATTTAAGCAATGTCGAATTTTCTGTTTTCGGTGATGGTTAGGTTAGGTTGGGTTAGGTATTGTGAGGGAAGCACGTTTTGTGAATATTTTCGCAACGTCAAATTCTTTGATTTCGGTGATGGTTAGGTTCAGATGGGTGAGGTTTGGTAGGATAAGCACTTTTTGTGGATATTTTGGCAATGTCGAATTATCTGACTTTGGTGATGGTTAGGTTAGGTTAGGTTAGGTATTGTGAGGTAAGCACGTTTTGTGGATATTTTATCAATGTCCAATGCTTTGATTTCGGTGACGGTTAGGTTCAGATGGGTGAGGTTTGGACTGAGAAGAACTTTTTGTGGAAATTTTGGCAATGTCGAATTTTCTGACTTCAGTGATGGTTACGTTAGGTTGGGTTAGGTATTGTGAGGGAAGCACGTTTTGTGGATATTTTCGCAACGTCAAATTCTTTGATTTCGGTGATGGTTAGGTTCAGATGGGTGAGGTTTGGTAGGATAAGCACTTTTTGTGGATATTTTGGCAATGTCGAATTCTCTGACTTCGGTGATGGTTAGGTTAGGTTGGGTTAGGTATTGTGAGGTAAGCTCGTTTTGTGGATATTTTTTCAATGTCTAATTCTTTGATTTCGGTGATGGTTAGGTTCAGATGGGTAAGGTTTGGTAGGATAAGAACTTTTTGTTGATATTTTGGCAATGTCGAATTTTCTGACTTCGGTGATGGTTAGGGTAGGTTGGGTTAGGTATTGTAAGGGAAGCACGTTTTGTGAATATTTTCGCAACGTCAAATTCTTTGATTTCGGTGATGGTTAGGTTCAGATGGGTGAGGTTTGGTAGGATAAGCACTTTTTGTGGATATTTTGGCAATGTCGAATTTTCTGACTTTGGTGATGGTTAGGTTAGGTTAGGTTAGGTATTGTGAGGGAAGCACGTTTTGTGGATATTTTTGCAATGTCAAATTCTTTGATTTCGGTGATGGTTAGGTTCAGATGGGTGAGGTTTGGTAGGATAAGCACTTTTTGTGGATATTTAAGCAATGTCGAATTTTCTGTTTTCGGTGATGGTTAGGTTAGGTTGGGTTAGGTATTGTGAGGGAAGCACGTTTTGTGAATATTTTCGCAACGTCAAATTCTTTGATTTCGGTGATGGTTAGGTTCAGATGGGTGAGGTTTGGTAGGATAAGCACTTTTTGTGGATATTTTGGCAATGTCGAATTCTCTGACTTTGGTGATGGTTAGGTTAGGTTGGGTTAGGTATTGTGAAGTAAGCACGTTTTTTGGATATTTTATCAATGTCCAATTCTTTGATTTCAGTGATGGTTAGGTTCAGATGGGTGAGGTTTGGTAGGATAAGAACTTTTTGTTGATATTTTGGCAATGTCGAATTTTCTGACTTCGGTGATGGTTAGGGTAGGTTGGGTTAGGTATTGTGAGGGAAGCACGTTTTGTGAATATTTTTGCAACGTCAAATTCTTTGATTTCGGTGATGGTTAGGTTCAGATGAGTGTGGATTGGTAGGATAAGAACTTTTTGTGGATATTTTGGCAATGTCGAATTCTCTGACTTCGGTGATGGTTAGGTTAGGTTGGGTTAGGTATTGTGAGGTAAGCACGTTTTGTGGATATTTTATTAATGTCCAATTCTTTGATTTCGGTGATGGTTAGGTTCAGATGGGTGAGGTTTGGTAGGATAAGAACTTTTTGTGGATATTTTGGCAATGTCGAATTCTCTGACTTCGGTGATGGTTAGGATAGGTTGGGTTAGGTATTGTGAGGTAAGCACGTTTTGTGGATATTTTGGCAATGTCAAATTCTTTGATTTCGGTGATGGTTAAGTTCAGATGAGTGTGGATTGGTAGGATAAGAACTTTTTGTGGATATTTTGGCAATGTCTATTTCTCTGACTTCGGTGATGGTTAGGTTAGGTTGGGTTAGGTATTGTGAGGTAAGCACGTTTTGTGGATATTTTATCAATGTCCAATTCTTTGATTTCGGTGATGGTTAGGTTCAGATGGGTGAGGTTTGGTAGGATAAGAACTTTTTGTGGATATTTTGGCAATGTCGAATTCTCTGACTTCGGTGATGGTTAGGTTAGGTTGGGTTTGGTTTTGTGAGGTAAGAACGTTTTGTGGATATTTTATCAATGTCCAATTCTTTGATATCGGTGATGGTTAGGTTCAGATGGGTGAGGTTTGGTAGGATAAGCACTTTTTGTGGATATTTTGGCAATGTCGAATGCTCTGACTGGGGTGATGGTTAGGTTAGGTAGGGTTAGGTATTGTGAGGTAAGCACGTTTTGTGGATATTTTGGCAATGTCCAATTCTTTGATTTCGGTGATGGTTAGGTTCAGATGGGTGAGGTTTGGTAGGATAAGAACTTTTTGTGGATATTTTGGCAATGTCGAATTCTCTGACTTCGGTGATGGTTAGGGTAGGTTGGGTTAGGTATTGTGAAGTAAGCACGTTTTGTGGATATTTTATCAATGTCCAATTCTTTGATTTCTGTGATGGTTAGGTTCAGATGGGTGAGGTTTGGTAGGATAAGCACTTTTTGTGGATATTTTGGCAATGTCGAATTTTCTGACTTTGGTGATGGTTAGGTTAGGTTAGGTTAGGTATTGTGAGGGAAGCACGTTTTGTAGATATTTATGTAATGTCGAATTCTTTGATTTCGGTGATGGTTAGGTTCAGATGAGTGTGGATTGGTAGGGGAGGAACTTTTTGTGGATATTTTGGCAATGTCGAATTCTCTGACTTCGGTGATGGTAAGGTTAGGTTGGGTTAGGTATTGTGAGGTGAGCACGTTTTGTGGATACTTTATCAATGTCCAATTCTTTGATTTCGGTGATGGTTAGGTTCAGATGGGTGAGGTTTGGTAGGATAAGAACTTTTTGTGGATATTTTGGCAATGTCGAATTCTCTGACTTCGGTGATGGTTAGGTTAGGTTGGGTTTGGTTTTGTGAGGTAAGAACGTTTTGTGGATATTTTATCAATGTCCAATTCTTTGATATCGGTGATGGTTAGGTTCAGATGGGTGAGGTTTGGTAGGATAAGCACTTTTTGTGGATATTTTGGCAATGTCGAATGCTCTGACTGGGGTGATGGTTAGGTTAGGTAGGGTTAGGTATTGTGAGGTAAGCACGTTTTGTGGATATTTTGGCAATGTCCAATTCTTTGATTTCGTTGATGGTTAGGTTCAGATGGGTGAGGTTTGGTAGGATAAGAACTTTTTGTGGATATTTTGGCAATGTCGAATTCTCTGACTTCGGTGATGGTTAGGGTAGGTTGGGTTAGGTATTGTGAAGTAAGCACGTTTTGTGGATATTTTATCAATGTCCAATTCTTTGATTTCTGTGATGGTTAGGTTCAGATGGGTGAGGTTTGGTAGGATAAGCACTTTTTGTGGATATTTTGGCAATGTCGAATTTTCTGACTTTGGTGATGGTTAGGTTAGGTTAGGTTAGGTATTGTGAGGGAAGCACGTTTTGTAGATATTTATGTAATGTCGAATTCTTTGATTTCGGTGATGGTTAGGTTCAGATGAGTGTGGATTGGTAGGGGAGGAACTTTTTGTGGATATTTTGGCAATGTCGAATTCTCTGACTTCGGTGATGGTAAGGTTAGGTTGGGTTAGGTATTGTGAGGTGAGCACGTTTTGTGGATACTTTATCAATGTCCAATTCTTTGATTTCGGTGATGGTTAGGTTCAGATGGGTGAGGTTTGGTAGGATAAGAACTTTTTGTGGATATTTTGGCAATGTCGAATTCTCTGACTTCGGTGATGGTTAGGATAGGTTGGGTTAGGTATTGTGAGGTAAGCACGTTTTGTGGATATTTTATCAATGTCCAATTCTTTGATTTCGGTGACGGTTAGGTTCAGATGGGTGAGGTTTGGTAGGATAAGAACTTTTTGTGGATATTTTGGCAATGTCGAATTCTCTGACTTCGGTGATGGTTAGGTTAGGTTGGAGTAGGTATTGTGAGGTAAGCACGTTTTGTGGATATTTTATCAATGTCCAATTCTTTGATTTCGGTGACGGTTAGGTTCTGATAGGTGAGGTTTTATGGGATAAGAACTTTTTGTGGAAATTTTGGCAATGTCGAATTTCCTGACTTCAGTGATGGTTACGTTAGGTTGGGTTACGTATTGTGAGGGAAGCACGTTTTGTGCATATTTTATCAATGTCCAATTCTTTGATTTCGGTGATGGTTAGGTTCACATGGGTGAGGTTTGGTAGGATAAGCACTTTTTGTGGATATTTTGGCAATGTCGAATTTTCTGACTTCAGTGATGGTTACGTTAGGTTGGGTTAGGTATTGTAAGGGAAGCACGTTTTGTGGATATTTTCGCAACGTCAAATTCTTTGATTTCGGTGATGGTTGGGTTCAGATGGGTGAGGTTTGGTAGGATAAGAACTTTTTGTGGATATTTTGGCAATGTCGAATTCTCTGACTTCGGTGATGGTTAGGTTAGGTTAGGTTAGGTATTGTGAGGTAAGCACGTTTTGTGGATATTTTATCAATGTCCAATTCTTTGATTTCGGTGACGGTTAGGTTCAGATGGGTGAGGTTTGGTAGGATAAGAACTTTTTGTGGATATTTTGGCAATGTCGAATTCTCTGACTTCGGTGATGGTTAAGTTAGGTTGGGTTAGGTATTGTGAGATAAGCACGTTTTGTGGATATTTTCTTAATGTCAAATTCTTTGATTTCGGTGATAGTTTGGTTCAGATGGGTGAGGTTTGGTAGGATAAGAACTTTTTGTGGATATTTTGGCAATGTCGAATTCTCTGACTTCGGTGATGGTTAGGTAAGGTTGGGTTAGGTATTGTGAGGTAAGCACGTTTTGTGGATATTTTATCAATGTCCAATTCTTTGATTTCGGTGATGGTTAGCTTCAGATGGGTGTGGTTTGGTAGGATAAGATTTTTTTGTGGATATTTTGGCAATGTCGAATTCTCTGACTTCGGTGATGGTTAGGTTAGGTTAGGTTAGGTATTGTGAAGTAAGCACGTTTTGTGGATATTTTATCAATGTCCAATTCTTTGATTTCGGTGATGGTTAGGTTCAGATGGGTGAGGTTTGGTAGGATAAGCACTTTTTGTGGATATTATAGCAATGTCGAATTTTCTGATTTCGGTGATGGTTAGGTTAGGTTGGGTTAGGTATTGTGAGGGAAGCACGTTTTGTGGATATTTTCGCAACGTCAAATTTTTTGATTTCGGTGATGGTTAGGTTCAGATGGGTGAGGTTTGGTAGGATAAGCACTTTTTGTGGATATTTTGGCAATGTCGAATTCTCTGACTTCGGTGATGGTTAGGTTAGGTTGGGTTAGGTATTGTAAGGTAAGCACGTTTTGTGGATATTTTGGCAATGTCCAGTTCTTTGATTTCGGTGATGGTTAGGTTCAGATGGGTGAGGTTTGGTAGGATAAGAACTTTTTGTGGATATATTGGCAATGTCGAATTCTCTGACTTCGGTGATGGTTAGGTTAGGTTGGGTTAGGTATTGTGAGGTAAGCACGTTTTGCGGATATTTTATTAATGTCCAATTCTTTGATTTTGGTGATGGTTAGGTTCAGATGGGTGAGGTTTGGTAGGATAAGCACTTTTTGTGGATATTTTGGCAATGTCGAATTCTCTGACTTCGGTGATGGTTAGGTTAGGTTGGGTTAGGTATTGTAAGGTAAGCACGTTTTGTGGATATTTTGGCAATGTCCAGTTCTTTGATTTCGGTGATGGTTAGGTTCAGATGGGTGAGGTTTGGTAGGATAAGAACTTTTTGTGGATATATTGGCAATGTCGAATTCTCTGACTTCGGTGATGGTTAGGTTAGTTTGGGTTAGATATGAGAGGTAGGCACGTTTTGTGGATATTTTCGCAATTTCCAATTCTTTGATTTCGGTGATGGTTAGGTTCAGATGGGTGAGGTTTGGTAGGATAAGCACTTTTTGTGGATATTTAAGCAATGTCGAATTTTCTGTTTTCGGTGATGGTTAGGTTAGGTTGGGTTAGGTATTGTGAGGGAAGCACGTTTTGTGGATATTTTCGCAACGTCAAATTCTTTGATTTCGGTGATGGTTGGATTCAGATGGGTGAGGTTTGGTAGGATAAGAACTTTTTTTGGATATTTTGGCAATGTCGAATTATCTGACTTTGGTGATGGTTAGGTTAGGTTTGGTTAGGTATTGTGAGGTAAGCACGTTTTGTGGATATTTTATCAATGTCCAATGCTTTGATTTCGGTGACGGTTAGGTTCAGATGGGTGAGGTTTGGACTGAGAAGAACTTTTTGTGGAAATTTTGGCAATGTCGAATTTTCTGACTTCAGTGATGGTTACGTTAGGTTGGGTTAGGTATTGTGAGGGAAGCACGTTTTGTGGATATTTTCGCAACGTTAAATTCTTTGATTTCGGTGATGGTTAGGTTCAGATGGGTGAGGTTTGGTAGGATAAGCACTTTTTGTGGATATTTTGGCAATGTCGAATTCTCTGACTTCGGTGATGGTTAGGTTAGGTTGGGTTAGGTATTGTGAGGTAAGCTCGTTTTGTGGATATTTTTTCAATGTCCAATTCTTTGATTTCGGTGATGGTTAGGTTCAGATGGGTAAGGTTTGGTAGGATAAGAACTTTTTGTTGATATTTTGGCAATGTCGAATTTTCTGACTTCGGTGATGGTGAGGGTAGGTTGGGTTAGGTATTGTGAGGGAAGCACGTTTTGTGAATATTTTCGCAACGTCAAATTCTTTGATTTCGGTGATGGTTAGGTTCAGATGGGTGAGGTTTGGTAGGATAAGCACTTTTTGTGGATATTTTGGCAATGTCGAATTCTCTGACTTCGGTGATGGTTAGGTTAGGTTGGGTTAGGTATTGTGAAGTAAGCACGTTTTTTGGATATTTTATCAATGTCCAATTCTTTGATTTCAGTGATGGTTAGGTTCAGATGGGTGAGGTTTGGTAGGATAAGCACTTTTTGTGGATATTTTGGCAATGTCGAATTTTCTGACTTTGGTGATGGTTAGGTTAGGTTAGGTTAGGTATTGTGAGGGAAGCACGTTTTGTGGATATTTTTGCAATGTCAAATTCTTTGATTTCGGTGATGGTTAGGTTCAGATGGGTGAGGTTTGGTAGGATAAGCACTTTTTGTGGATATTTTGGCAATGTCGAATTCTCTGACTTTGGTGATGGTTAGGTTAGGTTGGGTTAGGTATTGTGAAGTAAGCACGTTTTTTGGATATTTTATCAATGTCCAATTCTTTGATTTCAGTGATGGTTAGGTTCAGATGGGTGAGGTTTGGTAGGATAAGAACTTTTTGTTGATATTTTGGCAATGTCGAATTTTCTGACTTCGGTGATGGTTAGGGTAGGTTGGGTTAGGTATTGTGAGGGAAGCACGTTTTGTGAATATTTTCGCAACGTCAAATTCTTTGATTTCGGTGATGGTTAGGTTCAGATGAGTGTGGATTGGTAGGATAAGAACTTTTTGTGGATATTTTGGCAATGTCGAATTCTCTGACTTCGGTGATGGTTAGGTTAGGTTGGGTTAGGTATTGTGAGGAAAGCACGTTTATTGGATTTTTTATCAATGTCCAATTCTTTGATTTCGGTGATGGTTAGGTTCAGATGGGTGAGGTTTGGTAGAATAAGCACTTTTTGTGGATATTTTGGCAATGTCGAATTTTCTGACTTCGGTGATGGTTAGGTTAGGTTGGGTTAGGTATTGTGAGGTAAGCACGTTTTGTGGATATTTTATCAATGTCTAATTCTTTGATTTCGGTGATCGTTAGGTTCAGATGAGTGTGGTTTGGTAGGATAAGAACTTTTTGTGGATATTTTGGCAATGTCTAATTCTCTGACTTCGGTGATGGTTAGGTTAGGTTGGGTTAGGTATTGTGAGGTAAGCACGTTTTGTGGATATTTTATCAATGTCCAATTCTTTGATTTCGGTGATGGTTAGGTTCAGATGGGTGAGGTTTGGTAGGATAAGAACTTTTTGTGGATATTTTGGCAATGTCGAATTCTCTGACTTCGGTGATGGTTAGGTTAGGTTGGGTTTGGTTTTGTGAGGTAAGAACGTTTTGTGGATATTTTATCAATGTCCAATTCTTTGATATCGGTGATGGTTAGGTTCAGATGGGTGAGGTTTGGTAGGATAAGCACTTTTTGTGGATATTTTGGCAATGTCGAATGCTCTGACTGGGGTGATGGTTAGGTTAGGTAGGGTTAGGTATTGTGAGGTAAGCACGTTTTGTGAATATTTTGGCAATGTCCAATTCTTTGATTTCGGTGATGGTTAGGTTCAGATGGGTGAGGTTTGGTAGGATAAGAACTTTTTGTGGATATTTTGGCAATGTCGAATTCTCTGACTTCGGTGATGGTTAGGGTAGGTTGGGTTAGGTATTGTGAAGAAAGCACGTTTTGTGGATATTTTATCAATGTCCAATTCTTTGATTTCTGTGATGGTTAGGTTCAGATGGGTGAGGTTTGGTAGGATAAGCACTTTTTGTGGATATTTTGGCAATGTCGAATTTTCTGACTTTGGTGATGGTTAGGTTAGGTTAGGTTAGGTATTGTGAGGGAAGCACGTTTTGTAGATATTTATGCAATGTCGAATACTTTGATTTCGGTGATGGTTAGGTTCAGATGAGTGTGGATTGGTAGGGGAGGAACTTTTTGTGGATATTTTGGCAATGTCGAATTCTCTGACTTCGGTGATGGTAAGGTTAGGTTGGGTTAGGTATTGTGAGGTGAGCACGTTTTGTGGATATTTTATCAATGTCCAATTCTTTGATTTCGGTGATGGTTAGGTTCAGATGGGTGAGGTTTGGTAGGATAAGAACTTTTTGTGGATATTTTGGCAATGTCGAATTCTCTGACTTCGGTGATGGTTAGGATAGGTTGGGTTAGGTATTGTGAGGTAAGCACGTTTTGTGGATATTTTATCAATGTCCAATTCTTTGATTTCGGTGACGGTTAGGTTCAGATGGGTGAGGTTTGGTAGGATAAGAACTTTTTGTGGATATTTTGGCAATGTCGAATTTTCTGACTTCGGTGATGGTTAGGGTAGGTTGGGTTAGGTATTGTGAGGGAAGCACGTTTTGTGAATATTTTCGCAACGTCAAATTCTTTGATTTCGGTGATGGTTAGGTTCAGATGAGTGTGGATTGGTAGGATAAGAACTTTTTGTGGATATTTTGGCAATGTCGAATTCTCTGACTTCGGTGATGGTTAGGTTAGGTTGGGTTAGGTATTGTGAGGAAAACACGTTTATTGGATTTTTTATCAATGTCCAATTCTTTGATTTCGGTGATGGTTAGGTTCAGATGGGTGAGGTTTGGTAGAATAAGCACTTTTTGTGGATATTTTGGCAATGTCGAATTTTCTGACTTCGGTGATGGTTAGGTTAGGTTGGGTTAGGTATTGTGAGGTAAGCACGTTTTGTGGATATTTTATCAATGTCTTATTCTTTGATTTCGGTGATCGTTAGGTTCAGATGAGTGTGGTTTGGTAGGATAAGAACTTTTTGTGGATATTTTGGCAATGTCTAATTCTCTGACTTCGGTGATGGTTAGGTTAGGTTGGGTTAGGTATTGTGAGGTAAGCACGTTTTGTGGATATTTTATCAATGTCCAATTCTTTGATTTCGGTGATGGTTAGGTTCAGATGGGTGAGGTTTGGTAGGATAAGAACTTTTTGTGGATATTTTGGCAATGTCGAATTCTCTGACTTCGGTGATGGTTAGGTTAGGTTGGGTTTGGTTTTGTGAGGTAAGAACGTTTTGTGGATATTTTATCAATGTCCAATTCTTTGATATCGGTGATGGTTAGGTTCAGATGGGTGAGGTTTGGTAGGATAAGCACTTTTTGTGGATATTTTGGCAATGTCGAATGCTCTGACTGGGGTGATGGTTAGGTTAGGTAGGGTTAGGTATTGTGAGGTAAGCACGTTTTGTGAATATTTTGGCAATGTCCAATTCTTTGATTTCGGTGATGGTTAGGTTCAGATGGGTGAGGTTTGGTAGGATAAGAACTTTTTGTGGATATTTTGGCAATGTCGAATTCTCTGACTTCGGTGATGGTTAGGGTAGGTTGGGTTAGGTATTGTGAAGTAAGCACGTTTTGTGGATATTTTATCAATGTCCAATTCTTTGATTTCTGTGATGGTTAGGTTCAGATGGGTGAGGTTTGGTAGGATAAGCACTTTTTGTGGATATTTTGGCAATGTCGAATTTTCTGACTTTGGTGATGGTTAGGTTAGGTTAGGTTAGGTATTGTGAGGGAAGCACGTTTTGTAGATATTTATGCAATGTCGAATTCTTTGATTTCGGTGATGGTTAGGTTCAGATGAGTGTGGATTGGTAGGGGAGGAACTTTTTGTGGATATTTTGGCAATGTCGAATTCTCTGACTTCGGTGATGGTAAGGTTAGGTTGGGTTAGGTATTGTGAGGTGAGCACGTTTTGTGGATATTTTATCAATGTCCAATTCTTTGATTTCGGTGATGGTTAGGTTCAGATGGGTGAGGTTTGGTAGGATAAGAACTTTTTGTGGATATTTTGGCAATGTCGAATTCTCTGACTTCGGTGATGGTTAGGATAGGTTGGGTTAGGTATTGTGAGGTAAGCACGTTTTGTGGATATTTTATCAATGTCCAATTCTTTGATTTCGGTGACGGTTAGGTTCAGATGGGTGAGGTTTGGTAGGATAAGAACTTTTTGTGGATATTTTGGCAATGTCGAATTCTCTGACTTCGGTGATGGTTAGGTTAGGTTGGAGTAGGTATTGTGAGGAAAGCACGTTTTGTGGATATTTTATCAATGTCCAATTCTTTGATTTCGGTGACGGTTAGGTTCTGATAGGTGAGGTTTTATGGGATAAGAACTTTTTGTGGAAATTTTGGCAATGTCGAATTCTCTGACTTCGGTGATGGTAAGGTTAGGTTGGGTTAGGTATTGTGAAGTAAGCACGTTTTGTGGATATTTTATCAATGTCCAATTCTTTGATTTCTGTGATGGTTAGGTTCAGATGGGTGAGGTTTGGTAGGATAAGCACTTTTTGTGGATATTTTGGCAATGTCGAATTTTCTGACTTTGGTGATGGTTAGGTTAGGTTAGGTTAGGTATTGTGAGGGAAGCACGTTTTGTGGATATTTTTGCAATGTCAAATTCTTTGATTTCGGTGATGGTTAGGTTCAGATGGGTGAGGTTTGGTAGGATAAGCACTTTTTGTGGATATTTTGGCAATGTCGAATTCTCTGACTTTGGTGATGGTTAGGTTAGGTTGGGTTAGGTATTGTGAAGTAAGCACGTTTTTTGGATATTTTATCAATGTCCAATTCTTTGATTTCAGTGATGGTTAGGTTCAGATGGGTGAGGTTTGGTAGGATAAGAACTTTTTGTTGATATTTTGGCAATGTCGAATTTTCTGACTTCGGTGATGGTTAGGGTAGGTTGGGTTAGGTATTGTGAGGGAAGCACGTTTTGTGAATATTTTCGCAACGTCAAATTCTTTGATTTCGGTGATGGTTAGGTTCAGATGAGTGTGGATTGGTAGGATAAGAACTTTTTGTGGATATTTTGGCAATGTCGAATTCTCTGACTTCGGTGATGGTTAGGTTAGGTTGGGTTAGGTATTGTGAGGTAAGCACGTTTTGTGGATATTTTATTAATGTCCAATTCTTTGATTTCGGTGATGGTTAGGTTCAGATGGGTGAGGTTTGGTAGGATAAGAACTTTTTGTGGATATTTTGGCAATGTCGAATTCTCTGACTTCGGTGATGGTTAGGATAGGTTGGGTTAGGTATTGTGAGGTAAGCACGTTTTGTGGATATTTTGGCAATGTCAAATTCTTTGATTTCGGTGATGGTTAAGTTCAGATGAGTGTGGATTGGTAGGATAAGAACTTTTTGTGGATATTTTGGCAATGTCGAATTCTCTGACTTCGGTGATGGTAAGGTTAGGTTGGGTTAGGTATTGTGAGGAAAGCACGTTTATTGGATTTTTTATCAATGTCCAATTCTTTGATTTCGGTGATGGTTAGGTTCAGATGGGTGAGGTTTGGTAGAATAAGCACTTTTTGTGGATATTTTGGCAATGTCGAATTTTCTGACTTCGGTGATGGTTAGGTTAGGTTGGGTTAGGTATTGTGAGGTAAGCACGTTTTGTGAATATTTTATCAATGTCTAATTCTTTGATTTCGGTGATGGTTAGGTTCAGATGGGTGAGGTTTGGTAGGATAAGCACTTTTTGTGGATATTTTGGCAATGTCGAATTCTCTGACTTCGGTGATGGTTAGGTTAGGTTGGGTTAGGTATTGTGAGGTAAGCACGTTTTGTGGATATTTTATTAATGTCCAATTCTTTGATTTCGATGATGGTTAGGTTCAGATGGGTGAGGTTTGGTAGGATAAGAACTTTTTGTGGATATTTTGGCAATGTCGAATTCTCTGACTTCGGTGATGGTTAGGATAGGTTGGGTTAGGTATTGTGAGGTAAGCACGTTTTGTGGATATTTTGGCAATGTCAAATTCTTTGATTTCGGTGATGGTTAAGTTCAGATGAGTGTGGATTGGTAGGATAAGAACTTTTTGTGGATATATTGGCAATGTCGAATTCTCTGACTTCGGTGATGGTTAGGTTAGTTTAGGTTAGATATTGAGAGGTAAGCACGTTTTGTGGATATTTTCGCAATTTCCAATTCTTTGATTTCGGTGATGGTTAGGTTCAGATGGGTGAGGTTTGGTAGGATAAGCACTCTTTGTGGATATTTTGGCAATGTCGAATTCTCTGACTTCGGTGATGGTTAGGTTAGGTTGGGTTAGGTATTGTGAGGTAAGCTCGTTTTGTGGATATTTTTTCAATGTCCAATTCTTTGATTTCGGTGATGGTTAGGTTCAGATGAGTGTGGATTGGTAGGATAAGAACTTTTTGTGGATATTTTGGCAATGTCGAATTCTCTGACTTCGGTGATGGTTAGGTTAGGTTGGGTTAGGTATTGTGAAGTAAGCACGTTTTGTGGATATTTAATCAATGTCCAATTCTTTGATTTCAGTGATGGTTAGGTTCAGATGGGTGAGGTTTGGTAGGATAAGCACTTTTTGTGGATATTTTGGCAATGTCGAATTTTCTGACTTTGGTGATGGTTAGGTTAGGTTAGGTTAGGTATTGTGAGGGAAACACGTTTTGTGGATATTTTTGCAATGTCAAATTCTTTGATTTCGTTGATGGTTAGGTTCAGATGAGTGTGGATTGGTAGGATAAGAACTTTTTGTGGATATTTTGGCAATGTCGAATTCTCTGACTTCGGTGATGGTTAGGTTAGGTTGGGTTAGGTATTGTGAGGAAAGCACGTTTTGTGGATATTTTATCATTGTCCAATTCTTTGATTTCGGTGATGGTTAGGATCAGATGGGTGAGGTTTGGTAGGATAAGCACTTTTTGTGGATATTTTGGCAATGTCGAATTTTCTGACCTCGGTGATGGTTAGGTTAGGTTGGGTTAGGTATTGTGAGGTAAGCACGTTTTGTAGATATTTTATCAATGTCCAATTCTTTGATTTCGGTGATGGTTAGGTTCAGATGAGTGTGGTTTGGTAGGATAAGAACTTTTTGTGGATATTTTGGCAATGTCTAATTCTTTGATTTCGGTGATGGTTAAGTTCAGATGAGTGTGGATTGGTAGGATAAGAACTTTTTGTGGATATTTTGGCAATGTCGAATTCTCTGACTTCGGTGATGGTTAGGTTAGGTTGGGTTAGGTATTGTGAGGAAAGCACGTTTTGTGGATATTTTATCAATGTCCAATTCTTTGATTTCGGTGATGGTTAGGATCAGATGGGTGAGGTTTGGTAGGATAAGCACTTTTTGTGGATATTTTGGCAATGTCGAATTTTCTGACCTCGGTGATGGTTAGGTTAGGTTGGGTTAGGTATTGTGAGGTAAGCACGTTTTGTAGATATTTTATCAATGTCCAATTCTTTGATTTCGGTGATGGTTAGGTTCAGATGGGTGAGGTTTGGTAGGATAAGAACTTTTTGTGGAAATTTTGGCAATGTCGAATTTTCTGACTTCAGTGATGGTTACGTTAGGTTGGGTTAGGTATTGTGAGGGAAGCACGTTTTGTGGATATTTTCGCAACGTCAAAATCTTTGATTTCGGTCATGGTTAGGTTCAGATGGGTGAGGTTTGGTAGGATAAGAACTTTTTGTGGATATTTTGGCAATGTCGAATTCTCTGACTTCGGTGATGGTTAGGTTAGGTTGGGTTAGGTATTGTTAGGAAAACACGTTTTGTGGATATTTTATCAATGTCTAATTCTTTGATTTCGGTGATGGTTAGGTTCACATGGGTGAGGTTTGGTAGGATAAGAACTTTTTGTGGAAATTTTGGCAATGTCAAATTTTCTGACTTCGGTGATGGTTAGGTTAGGTTGGGTTAAATATTGTGAGGTAAGCACGTTTTGTGGATATTTTATCAATGTCCAATTCTTTGATTTCTGTGATGGTTAGGTTCAGATGGGTGAGGTTTGGTAGGATAAGCACTTTATGTGGATATTTTGGCAATGTCGAATTTTCTGACTTTGGTGATGGTTAGGTTAGGTTAGGTTAGGTATTGTGAGGGAAGCACGTTTTGTGGATATTTATGCAATGTCGAATTCTTTGATTTCGGTGATGGTTAGGTTCAGATGAGTGTGGATTGGTAGGATAAGAACTTTTTGTGGATATTTTGGCAATGTCGAATTCTCTGACTTCGGTGATGGTTAGGTTAGGTTGGGTTAGGTATTGTGAGGTGAGCACGTTTTGTGGATATTTTATCAATGTCTAATTCTTTGATTTCGGTGATGGTTAGGTTCAGATGGGTGAGGTTTGGTAGGATAAGAACTTTTTGTGGATATTTTGGCAATGTCGAATTCTCTGACTTCGGTGATGGTTAGGTTAGGTTGGGTGAGGTATTGTGAGGTAAGCACGTTTTGTGGATATTTTATCAATGTCCAATTCTTTGATTTCGGTGATGGTTAGGTTCAGATGGGTGAGGTTTGGTAGGATAAGCACTTTTTGTGGAAGTTTGGCAATGTCGAATTCTCTGACTTTGGTGATGGTTAGGTTAGTTTGGGTTAGATATTGAGAGGTAAGCACGTTTTGTGGATATTTTCGCAATTTCCAATTCTTTGATTTCGGTGATGGTTAGGTTCAGATGGGTGAGGTTTGGTAGGATAAGCACTTTTTGTGGATATTTAAGCAATGTCGAATTTTCTGTTTTCGGTGATGGTTAGGTTAGGTTGGGTTAGGTATTGTGAGGGAAGCACGTTTTGTGGATATTTTCGCAACGTCAAATTCTTTGATTTCGGTGATGGTTAGGTTCAGATGGGTGAGGTTTGGTAGGATAAGCACTTTTTGTGGATATTTTGGCAATGTCGAATTCTCTGACTTCGGTGATGGTTAGGTTAGGTTGGGTTAGGTATTGTGAAGTAAGCACGTTTTGTGGATATTTTATCAATGTCCAATTCTTTGATTTCAGTGATGGTTAGGTTCAGATGGGTGAGGTTTGGTAGGATAAGCACTTTTTGTGGATATTTTGGCAATGTCGAATTTTCTGACTTTGGTGATGGTTAGGTCAGGTTAGGTTAGGTATTGTGAGGGAAGCACGTTTTGTGGATATTTTTGCAATGTCAAATTCTTTGATTTCGGTGATGGTTAGGTTCAGATGAGTGTGGATTGGTAGGATAAGAACTTTTTGTGGATATTTTGGCAATGTCGAATTCTCTGACTTCGGTGATGGTAAGGTTAGGTTGGGTTAGGTATTGTGAGGTAAGCACGTTTTGTGGATATTTTATCAATGTCCAATTCTTTGATTTCGGTGATGGTTAGGTTCAGATGGGTGAGGTTTGGTAGGATAAGAACTTTTTGTGGATATTTTGGCAATGTCGAATTCTCTGACTTCGGTGATGGTTAGGATAGGTTGGGTTAGGTATTGTGAGGTAAGCACGTTTTGTGGATATTTTGGCAATGTCAAATTCTTTGATTTCGGTGATGGTTAAGTTCAGATGAGTGTGGATTGGTAGGATAAGAACTTTTTGTGGATATTTTGGCAATGTCGAATTCTCTGACTTCGGTGATGGTAAGGTTAGGTTGGGTTAGGTATTGTGAGGAAAGCACGTTTTTTGGATATTTTATCAATGTCCAATTCTTTGATTTCGGTGAGGGTTAGGTTCAGATGGGTGAGGTTTGGTAGGATAAGAACCTTTTTGTGGATATATTGGCAATGTCGAATTCTCTGACTTCGGTGATGGTTAGGTTAGTTTGGGTTAGATATTGAGAGGTAAGCACGTTTTGTGGATATTTTCGCAATTTCCAATTCTTTGATTTCGGTGATGGTTAGGTTCAGATGGGTGAGGTTTGGTAGGATAAGCACTTTTTGTGGATATTTTGGCAATGTCGAATTCTCTGACTTCGGTGATGGTTAGGTTAGGTTGGGTTAGGTATTGTGAGGTAAGCTCGTTTTGTGGATATTTTTTCAATGTCCAATTCTTTGATTTCGGTGATGGTTAGGTTCAGATGAGTGTGGATTGGTAGGATAAGAACTTTTTGTGGATATTTTGGCAATGTCGAATTCTCTGACTTCGGTGATGGTTAGGTTAGGTTGGGTTAGGTATTGTGAAGTAAGCACGTTTTGTGGATATTTAATCAATGTCCAATTCTTTGATTTCAGTGATGGTTAGGTTCAGATGGGTGAGGTTTGGTAGGATAAGCACTTTTTGTGGATATTTTGGCAATGTCGAATTTTCTGACTTTGGTGATGGTTAGGTTAGGTTAGGTTAGGTATTGTGAGGGAAACACGTTTTGTGGATATTTTTGCAATGTCAAATTCTTTGATTTCGTTGATGGTTAGGTTCAGATGAGTGTGGATTGGTAGGATAAGAACTTTTTGTGGATATTTTGGCAATGTCGAATTCTCTGACTTCGGTGATGGTTAGGTTAGGTTGGGTTAGGTATTGTGAGGAAAGCACGTTTTGTGGATATTTTATCATTGTCCAATTCTTTGATTTCGGTGATGGTTAGGATCAGATGGGTGAGGTTTGGTAGGATAAGCACTTTTTGTGGATATTTTGGCAATGTCGAATTTTCTGACCTCGGTGATGGTTAGGTTAGGTTGGGTTAGGTATTGTGAGGTAAGCACGTTTTGTAGATATTTTATCAATGTCCAATTCTTTGATTTCGGTGATGGTTAGGTTCAGATGAGTGTGGTTTGGTAGGATAAGAACTTTTTGTGGATATTTTGGCAATGTCTAATTCTTTGATTTCGGTGATGGTTAAGTTCAGATGAGTGTGGATTGGTAGGATAAGAACTTTTTGTGGATATTTTGGCAATGTCGAATTCTCTGACTTCGGTGATGGTTAGGTTAGGTTGGGTTAGGTATTGTGAGGAAAGCACGTTTTGTGGATATTTTATCAATGTCCAATTCTTTGATTTCGGTGATGGTTAGGATCAGATGGGTGAGGTTTGGTAGGATAAGCACTTTTTGTGGATATTTTGGCAATGTCGAATTTTCTGACCTCGGTGATGGTTAGGTTAGGTTGGGTTAGGTATTGTGAGGAAAGCACGTTTTGTGGATATTTTATCAATGTCCAATTCTTTGATTTCGGTGATGGTTAGGTTCAGATGGGTGAGGTTTGGTAGGATAAGAACTTTTTGTGGAAATTTTGGCAATGTCGAATTTTCTGACTTCAGTGATGGTTACGTTAGGTTGGGTTAGGTATTGTGAGGGAAGCACGTTTTGTGGATATTTTCGCAACGTCAAAATCTTTGATTTCGGTCATGGTTAGGTTCAGATGGGTGAGGTTTGGTAGGATAAGAACTTTTTGTGGATATTTTGGCAATGTCGAATTCTCTGACTTCGGTGATGGTTAGGTTAGGTTGGGTTAGGTATTGTTAGGAAAACACGTTTTGTGGATATTTTATCAATGTCTAATTCTTTGATTTCGGTGATGGTTAGGTTCACATGGGTGAGGTTTGGTAGGATAAGAACTTTTTGTGGAAATTTTGGCAATGTCAAATTTTCTGACTTCGGTGATGGTTAGGTTAGGTTGGGTTAAATATTGTGAGGTAAGCACGTTTTGTGGATATTTTATCAATGTCCAATTCTTTGATTTCGGTGATGGTTAGGTTCAGATGGGTGAGGTTTGGTAGGATAAGAACTTTTTGTGGATATTTTGGCAATGTCGAATTCTCTGACTTCGGTGATGGTTAGGATAGGTTGGGTTAGGTATTGTGAGGTAAGCACGTTTTGTGGATATTTTATCAATGTCCAATTCTTTGATTTCGGTGACGGTTAGGTTCAGATGGGTGAGGTTTGGTAGGATAAGAACTTTTTGTGGATATTTTGGCAATGTCGAATTTTCTGACTTCGGTGATGGTTAGGGTAGGTTGGGTTAGGTATTGTGAGGGAAGCACGTTTTGTGAATATTTTCGCAACGTCAAATTCTTTGATTTCGGTGATGGTTAGGTTCAGATGAGTGTGGATTGGTAGGATAAGAACTTTTTGTGGATATTTTGGCAATGTCGAATTCTCTGACTTCGGTGATGGTTAGGTTAGGTTGGGTTAGGTATTGTGAGGAAAACACGTTTATTGGATTTTTTATCAATGTCCAATTCTTTGATTTCGGTGATGGTTAGGTTCAGATGGGTGAGGTTTGGTAGAATAAGCACTTTTTGTGGATATTTTGGCAATGTCGAATTTTCTGACTTCGGTGATGGTTAGGTTAGGTTGGGTTAGGTATTGTGAGGTAAGCACGTTTTGTGGATATTTTATCAATGTCTTATTCTTTGATTTCGGTGATCGTTAGGTTCAGATGAGTGTGGTTTGGTAGGATAAGAACTTTTTGTGGATATTTTGGCAATGTCTAATTCTCTGACTTCGGTGATGGTTAGGTTAGGTTGGGTTAGGTATTGTGAGGTAAGCACGTTTTGTGGATATTTTATCAATGTCCAATTCTTTGATTTCGGTGATGGTTAGGTTCAGATGGGTGAGGTTTGGTAGGATAAGAACTTTTTGTGGATATTTTGGCAATGTCGAATTCTCTGACTTCGGTGATGGTTAGGTTAGGTTGGGTTTGGTTTTGTGAGGTAAGAACGTTTTGTGGATATTTTATCAATGTCCAATTCTTTGATATCGGTGATGGTTAGGTTCAGATGGGTGAGGTTTGGTAGGATAAGCACTTTTTGTGGATATTTTGGCAATGTCGAATGCTCTGACTGGGGTGATGGTTAGGTTAGGTAGGGTTAGGTATTGTGAGGTAAGCACGTTTTGTGAATATTTTGGCAATGTCCAATTCTTTGATTTCGGTGATGGTTAGGTTCAGATGGGTGAGGTTTGGTAGGATAAGAACTTTTTGTGGATATTTTGGCAATGTCGAATTCTCTGACTTCGGTGATGGTTAGGGTAGGTTGGGTTAGGTATTGTGAAGTAAGCACGTTTTGTGGATATTTTATCAATGTCCAATTCTTTGATTTCTGTGATGGTTAGGTTCAGATGGGTGAGGTTTGGTAGGATAAGCACTTTTTGTGGATATTTTGGCAATGTCGAATTTTCTGACTTTGGTGATGGTTAGGTTAGGTTAGGTTAGGTATTGTGAGGGAAGCACGTTTTGTAGATATTTATGCAATGTCGAATTCTTTGATTTCGGTGATGGTTAGGTTCAGATGAGTGTGGATTGGTAGGGGAGGAACTTTTTGTGGATATTTTGGCAATGTCGAATTCTCTGACTTCGGTGATGGTAAGGTTAGGTTGGGTTAGGTATTGTGAGGTGAGCACGTTTTGTGGATATTTTATCAATGTCCAATTCTTTGATTTCGGTGATGGTTAGGTTCAGATGGGTGAGGTTTGGTAGGATAAGAACTTTTTGTGGATATTTTGGCAATGTCGAATTCTCTGACTTCGGTGATGGTTAGGATAGGTTGGGTTAGGTATTGTGAGGTAAGCACGTTTTGTGGATATTTTATCAATGTCCAATTCTTTGATTTCGGTGACGGTTAGGTTCAGATGGGTGAGGTTTGGTAGGATAAGAACTTTTTGTGGATATTTTGGCAATGTCGAATTCTCTGACTTCGGTGATGGTTAGGTTAGGTTGGAGTAGGTATTGTGAGGAAAGCACGTTTTGTGGATATTTTATCAATGTCCAATTCTTTGATTTCGGTGACGGTTAGGTTCTGATAGGTGAGGTTTTATGGGATAAGAACTTTTTGTGGAAATTTTGGCAATGTCGAATTCTCTGACTTCGGTGATGGTAAGGTTAGGTTGGGTTAGGTATTGTGAAGTAAGCACGTTTTGTGGATATTTTATCAATGTCCAATTCTTTGATTTCTGTGATGGTTAGGTTCAGATGGGTGAGGTTTGGTAGGATAAGCACTTTTTGTGGATATTTTGGCAATGTCGAATTTTCTGACTTTGGTGATGGTTAGGTTAGGTTAGGTTAGGTATTGTGAGGGAAGCACGTTTTGTGGATATTTTTGCAATGTCAAATTCTTTGATTTCGGTGATGGTTAGGTTCAGATGGGTGAGGTTTGGTAGGATAAGCACTTTTTGTGGATATTTTGGCAATGTCGAATTCTCTGACTTTGGTGATGGTTAGGTTAGGTTGGGTTAGGTATTGTGAAGTAAGCACGTTTTTTGGATATTTTATCAATGTCCAATTCTTTGATTTCAGTGATGGTTAGGTTCAGATGGGTGAGGTTTGGTAGGATAAGAACTTTTTGTTGATATTTTGGCAATGTCGAATTTTCTGACTTCGGTGATGGTTAGGGTAGGTTGGGTTAGGTATTGTGAGGGAAGCACGTTTTGTGAATATTTTCGCAACGTCAAATTCTTTGATTTCGGTGATGGTTAGGTTCAGATGAGTGTGGATTGGTAGGATAAGAACTTTTTGTGGATATTTTGGCAATGTCGAATTCTCTGACTTCGGTGATGGTTAGGTTAGGTTGGGTTAGGTATTGTGAGGTAAGCACGTTTTGTGGATATTTTATTAATGTCCAATTCTTTGATTTCGGTGATGGTTAGGTTCAGATGGGTGAGGTTTGGTAGGATAAGAACTTTTTGTGGATATTTTGGCAATGTCGAATTCTCTGACTTCGGTGATGGTTAGGATAGGTTGGGTTAGGTATTGTGAGGTAAGCACGTTTTGTGGATATTTTGGCAATGTCAAATTCTTTGATTTCGGTGATGGTTAAGTTCAGATGAGTGTGGATTGGTAGGATAAGAACTTTTTGTGGATATTTTGGCAATGTCGAATTCTCTGACTTCGGTGATGGTAAGGTTAGGTTGGGTTAGGTATTGTGAGGAAAGCACGTTTATTGGATTTTTTATCAATGTCCAATTCTTTGATTTCGGTGATGGTTAGGTTCAGATGGGTGAGGTTTGGTAGAATAAGCACTTTTTGTGGATATTTTGGCAATGTCGAATTTTCTGACTTCGGTGATGGTTAGGTTAGGTTGGGTTAGGTATTGTGAGGTAAGCACGTTTTGTGAATATTTTATCAATGTCTAATTCTTTGATTTCGGTGATGGTTAGGTTCAGATGGGTGAGGTTTGGTAGGATAAGCACTTTTTGTGGATATTTTGGCAATGTCGAATTCTCTGACTTCGGTGATGGTTAGGTTAGGTTGGGTTAGGTATTGTGAGGTAAGCACGTTTTGTGGATATTTTATTAATGTCCAATTCTTTGATTTCGGTGATGGTTAGGTTCAGATGGGTGAGGTTTGGTAGGATAAGAACTTTTTGTGGATATTTTGGCAATGTCGAATTCTCTGACTTCGGTGATGGTTAGGATAGGTTGGGTTAGGTATTGTGAGGTAAGCACGTTTTGTGGATATTTTGGCAATGTCAAATTCTTTGATTTCGGTGATGGTTAAGTTCAGATGAGTGTGGATTGGTAGGATAAGAACTTTTTGTGGATATATTGGCAATGTCGAATTCTCTGACTTCGGTGATGGTTAGGTTAGTTTAGGTTAGATATTGAGAGGTAAGCACGTTTTGTGGATATTTTCGCAATTTCCAATTCTTTGATTTCGGTGATGGTTAGGTTCAGATGGGTGAGGTTTGGTAGGATAAGCACTCTTTGTGGATATTTTGGCAATGTCGAATTCTCTGACTTCGGTGATGGTTAGGTTAGGTTGGGTTAGGTATTGTGAGGTAAGCTCGTTTTGTGGATATTTTTTCAATGTCCAATTCTTTGATTTCGGTGATGGTTAGGTTCAGATGAGTGTGGATTGGTAGGATAAGAACTTTTTGTGGATATTTTGGCAATGTCGAATTCTCTGACTTCGGTGATGGTTAGGTTAGGTTGGGTTAGGTATTGTGAAGTAAGCACGTTTTGTGGATATTTAATCAATGTCCAATTCTTTGATTTCAGTGATGGTTAGGTTCAGATGGGTGAGGTTTGGTAGGATAAGCACTTTTTGTGGATATTTTGGCAATGTCGAATTTTCTGACTTTGGTGATGGTTAGGTTAGGTTAGGTTAGGTATTGTGAGGGAAACACGTTTTGTGGATATTTTTGCAATGTCAAATTCTTTGATTTCGTTGATGGTTAGGTTCAGATGAGTGTGGATTGGTAGGATAAGAACTTTTTGTGGATATTTTGGCAATGTCGAATTCTCTGACTTCGGTGATGGTTAGGTTAGGTTGGGTTAGGTATTGTGAGGAAAGCACGTTTTGTGGATATTTTATCATTGTCCAATTCTTTGATTTCGGTGATGGTTAGGATCAGATGGGTGAGGTTTGGTAGGATAAGCACTTTTTGTGGATATTTTGGCAATGTCGAATTTTCTGACCTCGGTGATGGTTAGGTTAGGTTGGGTTAGGTATTGTGAGGTAAGCACGTTTTGTAGATATTTTATCAATGTCCAATTCTTTGATTTCGGTGATGGTTAGGTTCAGATGAGTGTGGTTTGGTAGGATAAGAACTTTTTGTGGATATTTTGGCAATGTCTAATTCTTTGATTTCGGTGATGGTTAAGTTCAGATGAGTGTGGATTGGTAGGATAAGAACTTTTTGTGGATATTTTGGCAATGTCGAATTCTCTGACTTCGGTGATGGTTAGGTTAGGTTGGGTTAGGTATTGTGAGGAAAGCACGTTTTGTGGATATTTTATCAATGTCCAATTCTTTGATTTCGGTGATGGTTAGGATCAGATGGGTGAGGTTTGGTAGGATAAGCACTTTTTGTGGATATTTTGGCAATGTCGAATTTTCTGACCTCGGTGATGGTTAGGTTAGGTTGGGTTAGGTATTGTGAGGTAAGCACGTTTTGTAGATATTTTATCAATGTCCAATTCTTTGATTTCGGTGATGGTTAGGTTCAGATGGGTGAGGTTTGGTAGGATAAGAACTTTTTGTGGAAATTTTGGCAATGTCGAATTTTCTGACTTCAGTGATGGTTACGTTAGGTTGGGTTAGGTATTGTGAGGGAAGCACGTTTTGTGGATATTTTCGCAACGTCAAAATCTTTGATTTCGGTCATGGTTAGGTTCAGATGGGTGAGGTTTGGTAGGATAAGAACTTTTTGTGGATATTTTGGCAATGTCGAATTCTCTGACTTCGGTGATGGTTAGGTTAGGTTGGGTTAGGTATTGTTAGGAAAACACGTTTTGTGGATATTTTATCAATGTCTAATTCTTTGATTTCGGTGATGGTTAGGTTCACATGGGTGAGGTTTGGTAGGATAAGAACTTTTTGTGGAAATTTTGGCAATGTCAAATTTTCTGACTTCGGTGATGGTTAGGTTAGGTTGGGTTAAATATTGTGAGGTAAGCACGTTTTGTGGATATTTTATCAATGTCCAATTCTTTGATTTCTGTGATGGTTAGGTTCAGATGGGTGAGGTTTGGTAGGATAAGCACTTTATGTGGATATTTTGGCAATGTCGAATTTTCTGACTTTGGTGATGGTTAGGTTAGGTTAGGTTAGGTATTGTGAGGGAAGCACGTTTTGTGGATATTTATGCAATGTCGAATTCTTTGATTTCGGTGATGGTTAGGTTCAGATGAGTGTGGATTGGTAGGATAAGAACTTTTTGTGGATATTTTGGCAATGTCGAATTCTCTGACTTCGGTGATGGTTAGGTTAGGTTGGGTTAGGTATTGTGAGGTGAGCACGTTTTGTGGATATTTTATCAATGTCTAATTCTTTGATTTCGGTGATGGTTAGGTTCAGATGGGTGAGGTTTGGTAGGATAAGAACTTTTTGTGGATATTTTGGCAATGTCGAATTCTCTGACTTCGGTGATGGTTAGGTTAGGTTGGGTGAGGTATTGTGAGGTAAGCACGTTTTGTGGATATTTTATCAATGTCCAATTCTTTGATTTCGGTGATGGTTAGGTTCAGATGGGTGAGGTTTGGTAGGATAAGCACTTTTTGTGGAAGTTTGGCAATGTCGAATTCTCTGACTTTGGTGATGGTTAGGTTAGTTTGGGTTAGATATTGAGAGGTAAGCACGTTTTGTGGATATTTTCGCAATTTCCAATTCTTTGATTTCGGTGATGGTTAGGTTCAGATGGGTGAGGTTTGGTAGGATAAGCACTTTTTGTGGATATTTAAGCAATGTCGAATTTTCTGTTTTCGGTGATGGTTAGGTTAGGTTGGGTTAGGTATTGTGAGGGAAGCACGTTTTGTGGATATTTTCGCAACGTCAAATTCTTTGATTTCGGTGATGGTTAGGTTCAGATGGGTGAGGTTTGGTAGGATAAGCACTTTTTGTGGATATTTTGGCAATGTCGAATTCTCTGACTTCGGTGATGGTTAGGTTAGGTTGGGTTAGGTATTGTGAAGTAAGCACGTTTTGTGGATATTTTATCAATGTCCAATTCTTTGATTTCAGTGATGGTTAGGTTCAGATGGGTGAGGTTTGGTAGGATAAGCACTTTTTGTGGATATTTTGGCAATGTCGAATTTTCTGACTTTGGTGATGGTTAGGTCAGGTTAGGTTAGGTATTGTGAGGGAAGCACGTTTTGTGGATATTTTTGCAATGTCAAATTCTTTGATTTCGGTGATGGTTAGGTTCAGATGAGTGTGGATTGGTAGGATAAGAACTTTTTGTGGATATTTTGGCAATGTCGAATTCTCTGACTTCGGTGATGGTAAGGTTAGGTTGGGTTAGGTATTGTGAGGTAAGCACGTTTTGTGGATATTTTATCAATGTCCAATTCTTTGATTTCGGTGATGGTTAGGTTCAGATGGGTGAGGTTTGGTAGGATAAGAACTTTTTGTGGATATTTTGGCAATGTCGAATTCTCTGACTTCGGTGATGGTTAGGATAGGTTGGGTTAGGTATTGTGAGGTAAGCACGTTTTGTGGATATTTTGGCAATGTCAAATTCTTTGATTTCGGTGATGGTTAAGTTCAGATGAGTGTGGATTGGTAGGATAAGAACTTTTTGTGGATATTTTGGCAATGTCGAATTCTCTGACTTCGGTGATGGTAAGGTTAGGTTGGGTTAGGTATTGTGAGGAAAGCACGTTTTTTGGATATTTTATCAATGTCCAATTCTTTGATTTCGGTGAGGGTTAGGTTCAGATGGGTGAGGTTTGGTAGGATAAGAACCTTTTTGTGGATATATTGGCAATGTCGAATTCTCTGACTTCGGTGATGGTTAGGTTAGTTTGGGTTAGATATTGAGAGGTAAGCACGTTTTGTGGATATTTTCGCAATTTCCAATTCTTTGATTTCGGTGATGGTTAGGTTCAGATGGGTGAGGTTTGGTAGGATAAGCACTTTTTGTGGATATTTTGGCAATGTCGAATTCTCTGACTTCGGTGATGGTTAGGTTAGGTTGGGTTAGGTATTGTGAGGTAAGCTCGTTTTGTGGATATTTTTTCAATGTCCAATTCTTTGATTTCGGTGATGGTTAGGTTCAGATGAGTGTGGATTGGTAGGATAAGAACTTTTTGTGGATATTTTGGCAATGTCGAATTCTCTGACTTCGGTGATGGTTAGGTTAGGTTGGGTTAGGTATTGTGAAGTAAGCACGTTTTGTGGATATTTAATCAATGTCCAATTCTTTGATTTCAGTGATGGTTAGGTTCAGATGGGTGAGGTTTGGTAGGATAAGCACTTTTTGTGGATATTTTGGCAATGTCGAATTTTCTGACTTTGGTGATGGTTAGGTTAGGTTAGGTTAGGTATTGTGAGGGAAACACGTTTTGTGGATATTTTTGCAATGTCAAATTCTTTGATTTCGTTGATGGTTAGGTTCAGATGAGTGTGGATTGGTAGGATAAGAACTTTTTGTGGATATTTTGGCAATGTCGAATTCTCTGACTTCGGTGATGGTTAGGTTAGGTTGGGTTAGGTATTGTGAGGAAAGCACGTTTTGTGGATATTTTATCATTGTCCAATTCTTTGATTTCGGTGATGGTTAGGATCAGATGGGTGAGGTTTGGTAGGATAAGCACTTTTTGTGGATATTTTGGCAATGTCGAATTTTCTGACCTCGGTGATGGTTAGGTTAGGTTGGGTTAGGTATTGTGAGGTAAGCACGTTTTGTAGATATTTTATCAATGTCCAATTCTTTGATTTCGGTGATGGTTAGGTTCAGATGAGTGTGGTTTGGTAGGATAAGAACTTTTTGTGGATATTTTGGCAATGTCTAATTCTTTGATTTCGGTGATGGTTAAGTTCAGATGAGTGTGGATTGGTAGGATAAGAACTTTTTGTGGATATTTTGGCAATGTCGAATTCTCTGACTTCGGTGATGGTTAGGTTAGGTTGGGTTAGGTATTGTGAGGAAAGCACGTTTTGTGGATATTTTATCAATGTCCAATTCTTTGATTTCGGTGATGGTTAGGATCAGATGGGTGAGGTTTGGTAGGATAAGCACTTTTTGTGGATATTTTGGCAATGTCGAATTTTCTGACCTCGGTGATGGTTAGGTTAGGTTGGGTTAGGTATTGTGAGGAAAGCACGTTTTGTGGATATTTTATCAATGTCCAATTCTTTGATTTCGGTGATGGTTAGGTTCAGATGGGTGAGGTTTGGTAGGATAAGAACTTTTTGTGGAAATTTTGGCAATGTCGAATTTTCTGACTTCAGTGATGGTTACGTTAGGTTGGGTTAGGTATTGTGAGGGAAGCACGTTTTGTGGATATTTTCGCAACGTCAAAATCTTTGATTTCGGTCATGGTTAGGTTCAGATGGGTGAGGTTTGGTAGGATAAGAACTTTTTGTGGATATTTTGGCAATGTCGAATTCTCTGACTTCGGTGATGGTTAGGTTAGGTTGGGTTAGGTATTGTTAGGAAAACACGTTTTGTGGATATTTTATCAATGTCCAATTCTTTGATTTCGGTGATGGTTAGGTTCACATGGGTGAGGTTTGGTAGGATAAGAACTTTTTGTGGAAATTTTGGCAATGTCAAATTTTCTGACTTCGGTGATGGTTAGGTTAGGTTGGGTTAAATATTGTGAGGTAAGCACGTTTTGTTGATATTTTCGCAATGTCCAGTTCTTTGATTTCGGTGATGGTTAGGTTCAGATGGGTGAGGTTTGGTAGGATAAGAACTTTTTGTGGAAATTTTGGCAATGTCAAATTTTCTGACTTCGGTGATGGTTAGGTTAGGTTGGGTTAAATATTGTGAGGTAAGCGCGTTTTGTTGATATTTTCGCAATGTCCAGTTCTTTGGTTTCGGTGATGGTTAGGTTCAGATGGGTGAGGTTTGGTAGGATAGGCACTTTTTGTGGATATTTTAGCAATGTCGAATTTTCTGACTTCGGTGATGGTTAGGTTAGGTTGGGTTAGGTATTGTGAGGTAAGCACGTTTTGTGGATATTTTATCAATGTCCAATTCTTTGATTTCGGTGATGGTTAGGTTCAGATGAGTGTGGATTGGTAGGATAAGAACTTTTTGTGGAAGTTTGGCAATGTCGAATTCTTTGAATTCGGTGATGGTTAGGTTCAGATGGGTGAGGTTTGGTAGGATAAGAACTTTTTGTGGATATTTTGGCAATGTCGAATTCTCTGACTTCGGTGATGGTTAGGGTAGGTTGGGTTAGGTATTGTGAGGGAAGCACGTTTTGTGAATATTTTCGCAACGTCAAATTCTTTGATTTCGGTGATAGTTAGGTTCAGATGGTGAGGTTTGGTAGGATAAGCACTTTTTGTGGATATTTTGGCAATGTCGAATTCTCTGACTTCGGTGATGGTTAGGGTAGGTTGGGTTAGGTATTGTGAGGGAAGCACGTTTTGTGAATATTTTCGCAACGTCAAATTCTTTGATTTCGGTGATGGTTAGGTTCAGATGGGTGAGGTTTGGTAGGATAAGCACTTTTTGTGGATATTTTGGCAATGTCGAATTCTCTGACTTCGGTGATGGTTAGGTTAGGTTGGGTTAGGTATTGTGAAGTAAGCACGTTTTGTGGATATTTTATCAATGTCCAATTCTTTGATTTCTGTGATGGTTAGGTTCAGATGGGTGAGGTTTGGTAGGATAAGCACTTTATGTGGATATTTTGGCAATGTCGAATTTTCTGACTTTGGTGATGGTTAGGTTAGGTTAGGTTAGGTATTGTGAGGGAAGCACGTTTTGTGGATATTTATGCAATGTCGAATTCTTTGATTTCGGTGATGGTTAGGTGCAGATGAGTGTGGATTGGTAGGATAAGAACTTTTTGTGGATATTTTGGCAATGTCGAATTCTCTGACTTCGGTGATGGTTAGGTTAGGTTGGGTTAGGTATTGTGAGGTGAGCACGTTTTGTGGATATTTTATCAATGTCTAATTCTTTGATTTCGGTGATGGTTAGGTTCAGATGGGTGAGGTTTGGTAGGATAAGAACTTTTTGTGGATATTTTGGCAATGTCGAATTCTCTGACTTCGGTGATGGTTAGGTTAGGTTGGGTGAGGAATTGTGAGGTAAGCACGTTTTGTGGATATTTTATCAATGTCCAATTCTTTGATTTCGGTGATGGTTAGGTTCAGATGGGTGAGGTTTGGTAGGATAAGCACTTTTTGTGGAAGTTTGGCAATGTCGAATTCTCTGACTTTGGTGATGGTTAGGTTAGTTTGGGTTAGATATTGAGAGGTAAGCACGTTTTGTGGATATTTTCGCAATTTCCAATTCTTTGATTTCGGTGATGGTTAGGTTCAGATGGGTGAGGTTTGGTAGGATAAGCACTTTTTGTGGATATTTAAGCAATGTCGAATTCTCTGACTTCGGTGATGGTTAGGTTAGGTTGGGTTAGGTATTGTGAGGAAAGCACGTTTTGTGGATATTTTATCAATGTCCAATTCTTTGATTTCGGTGATGGTTAGGATCAGATGGGTGAGGTTTGGTAGGATAAGCACTTTTTGTGGATATTTTGGCAATGTCGAATTTTCTGACCTCGGTGATGGTTAGGTTAGGTTGGGTTAGGTATTGTGAGGAAAGCACGTTTTGTGGATATTTTATCAATGTCCAATTCTTTGATTTCGGTGATGGTTAGGTTCAGATGGGTGAGGTTTGGTAGGATAAGAACTTTTTGTGGAAATTTTGGCAATGTCGAATTTTCTGACTTCAGTGATGGTTACGTTAGGTTGGGTTAGGTATTGTGAGGGAAGCACGTTTTGTGGATATTTTCGCAACGTCAAAATCTTTGATTTCGGTCATGGTTAGGTTCAGATGGGTGAGGTTTGGTAGGATAAGAACTTTTTGTGGATATTTTGGCAATGTCGAATTCTCTGACTTCGGTGATGGTTAGGTTAGGTTGGGTTAGGTATTGTTAGGAAAACACGTTTTGTGGATATTTTATCAATGTCCAATTCTTTGATTTCGGTGATGGTTAGGTTCACATGGGTGAGGTTTGGTAGGATAAGAACTTTTTGTGGAAATTTTGGCAATGTCAAATTTTCTGACTTCGGTGATGGTTAGGTTAGGTTGGGTTAAATATTGTGAGGTAAGCACGTTTTGTTGATATTTTCGCAATGTCCAGTTCTTTGATTTCGGTGATGGTTAGGTTCAGATGGGTGAGGTTTGGTAGGATAAGAACTTTTTGTGGAAATTTTGGCAATGTCAAATTTTCTGACTTCGGTGATGGTTAGGTTAGGTTGGGTTAAATATTGTGAGGTAAGCGCGTTTTGTTGATATTTTCGCAATGTCCAGTTCTTTGGTTTCGGTGATGGTTAGGTTCAGATGGGTGAGGTTTGGTAGGATAGGCACTTTTTGTGGATATTTTAGCAATGTCGAATTTTCTGACTTCGGTGATGGTTAGGTTAGGTTGGGTTAGGTATTGTGAGGTAAGCACGTTTTGTGGATATTTTATCAATGTCCAATTCTTTGATTTCGGTGATGGTTAGGTTCAGATGAGTGTGGATTGGTAGGATAAGAACTTTTTGTGGAAGTTTGGCAATGTCGAATTCTTTGAATTCGGTGATGGTTAGGTTCAGATGGGTGAGGTTTGGTAGGATAAGAACTTTTTGTGGATATTTTGGCAATGTCGAATTCTCTGACTTCGGTGATGGTTAGGGTAGGTTGGGTTAGGTATTGTGAGGGAAGCACGTTTTGTGAATATTTTCGCAACGTCAAATTCTTTGATTTCGGTGATAGTTAGGTTCAGATGGTGAGGTTTGGTAGGATAAGCACTTTTTGTGGATATTTTGGCAATGTCGAATTCTCTGACTTCGGTGATGGTTAGGGTAGGTTGGGTTAGGTATTGTGAGGGAAGCACGTTTTGTGAATATTTTCGCAACGTCAAATTCTTTGATTTCGGTGATGGTTAGGTTCAGATGGGTGAGGTTTGGTAGGATAAGCACTTTTTGTGGATATTTTGGCAATGTCGAATTCTCTGACTTCGGTGATGGTTAGGTTAGGTTGGGTTAGGTATTGTGAAGTAAGCACGTTTTGTGGATATTTTATCAATGTCCAATTCTTTGATTTCGGTGATGGTTAGGTTCAGATGGGTGAGGTTTGGTAGGATAAGCACTTTTTGTGGAAGTTTGGCAATGTCGAATTCTCTGACTTTGGTGATGGTTAGGTTAGTTTGGGTTAGATATTGAGAGGTAAGCACGTTTTGTGGATATTTTCGCAATTTCCAATTCTTTGATTTCGGTGATGGTTAGGTTCAGATGGGTGAGGTTTGGTAGGATAAGCACTTTTTGTGGATATTTAAGCAATGTCGAATTTTCTGTTTTCGGTGATGGTTAGGTTAGGTTGGGTTAGGTATTGTGAGGGAAGCACGTTTTGTGGATATTTTCGCAACGTCAAATTCTTTGATTTCGGTGATGGTTAGGTTCAGATGGGTGAGGTTTGGTAGGATAAGCACTTTTTGTGGATATTTTGGCAATGTCGAATTCTCTGACTTCGGTGATGGTTAGGTTAGGTTGGGTTAGGTATTGTGAAGTAAGCACGTTTTGTGGATATTTTATCAATGTCCAATTCTTTGATTTCAGTGATGGTTAGGTTCAGATGGGTGAGGTTTGGTAGGATAAGCACTTTTTGTGGATATTTTGGCAATGTCGAATTTTCTGACTTTGGTGATGGTTAGGTCAGGTTAGGTTAGGTATTGTGAGGGAAGCACGTTTTGTGGATATTTTTGCAATGTCAAATTCTTTGATTTCGGTGATGGTTAGGTTCAGATGAGTGTGGATTGGTAGGATAAGAACTTTTTGTGGATATTTTGGCAATGTCGAATTCTCTGACTTCGGTGATGGTAAGGTTAGGTTGGGTTAGGTATTGTGAGGTAAGCACGTTTTGTGGATATTTTATCAATGTCCAATTCTTTGATTTCGGTGATGGTTAGGTTCAGATGGGTGAGGTTTGGTAGGATAAGAACTTTTTGTGGATATTTTGGCAATGTCGAATTCTCTGACTTCGGTGATGGTTAGGATAGGTTGGGTTAGGTATTGTGAGGTAAGCACGTTTTGTGGATATTTTGGCAATGTCAAATTCTTTGATTTCGGTGATGGTTAAGTTCAGATGAGTGTGGATTGGTAGGATAAGAACTTTTTGTGGATATTTTGGCAATGTCGAATTCTCTGACTTCGGTGATGGTAAGGTTAGGTTGGGTTAGGTATTGTGAGGAAAGCACGTTTTTTGGATATTTTATCAATGTCCAATTCTTTGATTTCGGTGAGGGTTAGGTTCAGATGGGTGAGGTTTGGTAGGATAAGAACCTTTTTGTGGATATATTGGCAATGTCGAATTCTCTGACTTCGGTGATGGTTAGGTTAGTTTGGGTTAGATATTGAGAGGTAAGCACGTTTTGTGGATATTTTCGCAATTTCGAATTCTTTGATTTCGGTGATGGTTAGGTTCAGATGGGTGAGGTTTGGTAGGATAAGAACTTTTTGTGGAAATTTTGGCAATGTCGAATTTTCTGACTTCAGTGATGGTTACGTTAGGTTGGGTTAGGTATTGTGAGGGAAGCACGTTTTGTGGATATTTTCGCAACGTCAAAATCTTTGATTTCGGTCATGGTTAGGTTCAGATGGGTGAGGTTTGGTAGGATAAGAACTTTTTGTGGATATTTTGGCAATGTCGAATTCTCTGACTTCGGTGATGGTTAGGTTAGGTTGGGTTAGGTATTGTTAGGAAAACACGTTTTGTGGATATTTTATCAATGTCCAATTCTTTGATTTCGGTGATGGTTAGGTTCACATGGGTGAGGTTTGGTAGGATAAGAACTTTTTGTGGAAATTTTGGCAATGTCAAATTTTCTGACTTCGGTGATGGTTAGGTTAGGTTGGGTTAAATATTGTGAGGTAAGCACGTTTTGTTGATATTTTCGCAATGTCCAGTTCTTTGATTTCGGTGATGGTTAGGTTCAGATGGGTGAGGTTTGGTAGGATAAGAACTTTTTGTGGAAATTTTGGCAATGTCAAATTTTCTGACTTCGGTGATGGTTAGGTTAGGTTGGGTTAAATATTGTGAGGTAAGCACGTTTTGTTGATATTTTCGCAATGTCCAGTTCTTTGATTTCGGTGATGGTTAGGTTCAGATGGGTGAGGTTTGGTAGGATAGGCACTTTTTGTGGAAATTTTGGCAATGTCAAATTTTCTGACTTCGGTGATGGTTAGGTTAGGTTGGGTTAAATATTGTGAGGCAAGCACGTTTTGTGACTTCGGTGATGGTTAGGTTAGGTTGGGTTAAATATTGTGAGGTAAGCACGTTTTGTTGATATTTTCGCAATGTCCAGTTCTTTGATTTCGGTGATGGTTAGGTTCAGATGGGTGAGGTTTGGTAGGATAAGAACTTTTTGTGGAAATTTTGGCAATGTCAAATTTTCTGACTTCGGTGATGGTTAGGTTAGGTTGGGTTAAATATTGTGAGGAAAGCACGTTTTGTTGATATTTTCGCAATGTCCAGTTCTTTGATTTCGGTGATGGTGAGGTTCAGATGGGTGAGGTTTGGTAGGATAAGCACTTTTTGTGGATATTTAAGCAATGTCGAATTTTCTGTTTTCGGTGATGGTTAGGCTAGGTTGGGTTAGGTATTGTGAGGCAAGCACGTTTTGTGGATATTTTCGCAACGTCAAATTCTTTGATTTCGGTGATGGTTGGATTCAGATGGGTGAGGTTTGGTAGGATAAGAACTTTTTTTGGATATTTTGGCAATGTCGAATTCTCTGACTTCGGTGATGGTTAGGTTAGGTTAGGTTAGGTATTGTGAGGTAAGCACGTTTTGTGGATATTTTATTAATGTCCAATTCTTTGATTTCGTTGACGGTTAGGTTCAGATGGGTGAGGTTTGGACGGATAAGAACTTTTTGTGGAAATTTTGGCAATGTCGAATTTTCTGACTTCAGTGATGGTTACGTTAGGTTGGGTTAGGTATTGTGAGGGAAGCACGTTTTGTGGATATTTTCGCAACGTCAAATTCTTTGATTTCGGTGATGGTTAGGTTCAGATGGGTGAGGTTTGGTAGGATAAGCACTTTTTGTGGATATTTTGGCAATGTCGAATTCTCTGACTTCGGTGATGGTTAGGTTAGGTTGGGTTAGGTATTGTGAGGTTAGCTCGTTTTGTGGATATTTTTTCAATGTCCAATTCTTTGATTTCGGTGATGGTTAGGTTCAGATGGGTAAGGTTTGGTAGGATAAGAACTTTTTGTTGATATTTTGGCAATATCGAATTTTCTGACTTCGGTGATGGTTAGGGTAGGTTGGGTTAGGTATTGTGAGGGAAGCACGTTTTGTGAATATTTTCGCAACGTCAAATTCTTTGATTTCGGTGATGGTTAGGTTCAGATGGGTGAGGTTTGGTAGGATAAGCACTTTTTGTGGATATTTTGGCAATGTCGAATTCTCTGACTTCGGTGATGGTTAGGTTAGGTTGGGTTAGGTATTGTGAAGTAAGCACGTTTTGTGGATATTTTATCAATGTCCAATTCTTTGATTTCAGTGATGGTTAGGTTCAGATGGGTGTGGATTGGTAGGATAAGAACTTTTTGTGGATATTTTGGCAATGTCGAATTCTCTGACTTCGGTGATGGTTAGGTTAGGTTGGGTTAGGTATTGTGAGGTAAGCACGTTTTGTGGATATTTTATTAATGTCCAATTCTTTGATTTCGGTGATGGTTAGGTTCAGATGGGTGAGGTTTGGTAGGATAAGAACTTTTTGTGGATATTTTGGCAATGTCGAATTCTCTGACTTCGGTGATGGTTAGGATAGGTTGGGTTAGGTATTGTGAAGTAAGCACGTTTTGTGGATATTTTGGCAATGTCAAATTCTTTGATTTCGGTGATGGTTAAGTTCAGATGAGTGTGGATTGGTAGGATAAGAACTTTTTGTGGATATATTGGCAATGTCGAATTCTCTGACTTCGGTGATGGTTAGGTTAGTTTAGGTTAGATATTGAGAGGTAAGCACGTTTTGTGGATATTTTCGCAATTTCCAATTCTTTGATTTCGGTGATGGTTAGGTTCAGATGGGTGAGGTTTGGTAGGATAAGCACTTTTTGTGGATATTTTGGCAATGTCGAATTTTCTGACTTTGGTGATGGTTAGGTCAGGTTAGGTTAGGTATTGTGAGGGAAGCACGTTTTGTGGATATTTTTGCAATGTCAAATTCTTTGATTTCGGTGATGGTTAGGTTCAGATGAGTGTGGATTGGTAGGATAAGAACTTTTTGTGGATATTTTGGCAATGTCGAATTCTCTGACTTCGGTGATGGTAAGGTTAGGTTGGGTTAGGTATTGTGAGGTAAGCACGTTTTGTGGATATTTTATCAATGTCCAATTCTTTGATTTCGGTGACGGTTAGGTTCAGATGGGTGAGGTTTGGACGGATAAGAACTTTTTGTGGAAATTTTGGCAATGTCGAATTTTCTGACTTCAGTGATGGTTACGTTAGGTTGGGTTAGGTATTGTGAGGGAAGCACGTTTTGTGGATATTTTCGCAACGTCAAATTCTTTGATTTCGGTGATGGTTAGGTTCAGATGGGTGAGGTTTGGTAGGATAAGCACTTTTTGTGGATATTTTGGCAATGTCGAATTCTCTGACTTCGGTGATGGTTAGGTTAGGTTGGGTTAGGTATTGTGAGGTAAGCTCGTTTTGTGGATATTTTATCAATGTCTAATTCTTTGATTTCGGTGATGGTTAGGTTCAGATGAGTGTGGTTTGGTAGGATAAGAACTTTTTGTGGATATTTTGGCAATGTCTAATTCTCTGACTTCGGTGATGGTTAGGTTAGGTTGGGTTAGGTATTGTGAGGTAAGCACGTTTTGTGGATATTTTATCAATGTCCAATTCTTTGATTTCGGTGATGGTTAGGTTCAGATGGGTGAGGTTTGGTAGGATAAGAACTTTTTGTGGATATTTTGGCAATGTCGAATTTTCTGACTTCAGTGATGGTTACGTTAGGTTGGGTTAGGTATTGTGAGGGAAGCACGTTTTGTGGATATTTTATTAATGTCCAATTCTTTGATTTCGGTGATGGTTAGGTTCAGATGGGTGAGGTTTGGTAGGATAAGCACTTTTTGTGGATATTTTGGCAATGTCGAATTCTCTGACTTCGGTGATGGTTAGGTTAGGTTGGGTTAGGTATTGTGAGGTTAGCTCGTTTTGTGGATATTTTTTCAATGTCCAATTCTTTGATTTCGGTGATGGTTAGGTTCAGATGGGTAAGGTTTGGTAGGATAAGAACTTTTTGTTGATATTTTGGCAATATCGAATTTTCTGACTTCGGTGATGGTTAGGGTAGGTTGGGTTAGGTATTGTGAGGGAAGCACGTTTTGTGAATATTTTCGCAACGTCAAATTCTTTGATTTCGGTGATGGTTAGGTTCAGATGGGTGAGGTTTGGTAGGATAAGCACTTTTTGTGGATATTTTGGCAATGTCGAATTCTCTGACTTCGGTGATGGTTAGGTTAGGTTGGGTTAGGTATTGTGAAGTAAGCACGTTTTGTGGATATTTTATCAATGTCCAATTCTTTGATTTCAGTGATGGTTAGGTTCAGATGGGTGAGGTTTGGTAGGATAAGCACTTTTTGTGGATATTTTGGCAATGTCGAATTTTCTGACTTTGGTGATGGTTAGGTTAGGTTAGGTTAGGTATTGTGAGGGAAGCACGTTTTGTGGATATTTATGCAATGTCGAATTCTTTGATTTCGGTGATGGTTAGGTTCAGATGAGTGTGGATTGGTAGGATAAGAACTTTTTGTGGATATTTTGGCAATGTCGAATTCTCTGACTTCGGTGATGGTTAGGTTAGGTTGGGTTAGGTATTGTGAGGTGAGCACGTTTTGTGGATATTTTATCAATGTCTAATTCTTTGATTTCGGTGATGGTTAGGTTCAGATGGGTGAGGTTTGGTAGGATAAGCACTTTTTGTGGATATTTTGGCAATGTCGAATTTTCTGACTTTGGTGATGGTTAGGTCAGGTTAGGTTAGGTATTGTGAGGGAAGCACGTTTTGTGGATATTTTTGCAATGTCAAATTCTTTGATTTCGGTGATGGTTAGGTTCAGATGAGTGTGGATTGGTAGGATAAGAACTTTTTGTGGATATTTTGGCAATGTCGAATTCTCTGACTTCGGTGATGGTAAGGTTAGGTTGGGTTAGGTATTGTGAGGTAAGCACGTTTTGTGGATATTTTATCAATGTCCAATTCTTTGATTTCGGTGACGGTTAGGTTCAGATGGGTGAGGTTTGGACGGATAAGAACTTTTTGTGGAAATTTTGGCAATGTCGAATTTTCTGACTTCAGTGATGGTTACGTTAGGTTGGGTTAGGTATTGTGAGGGAAGCACGTTTTGTGGATATTTTCGCAACGTCAAATTCTTTGATTTCGGTGATGGTTAGGTTCAGATGGGTGAGGTTTGGTAGGATAAGCACTTTTTGTGGATATTTTGGCAATGTCGAATTCTCTGACTTCGGTGATGGTTAGGTTAGGTTGGGTTAGGTATTGTGAGGTAAGCTCGTTTTGTGGATATTTTTTCAATGTCCAATTCTTTGATTTCGGTGATGGTTAGGTTCAGATGAGTGTGGATTGGTAGGATAAGAACTTTTTGTGGATATTTTGGCAATGGCGAATTCTCTGACTTCGGTGATGGTTAGGTTAGGTTGGGTTAGGTATTGTGAAGTAAGCACGTTTTGTGGATATTTAATCAATGTCCAATTCTTTGATTTCAGTGATGGTTAGGTTCAGATGGGTGAGGTTTGGTAGGATAAGCACTTTTTGTGGATATTTTGGCAATGTCGAATTTTCTGACTTTGGTGATGGTTAGGTTAGGTTTGGTTAGGTATTGTGAGGGAAACACGTTTTGTGGATATTTTTGCAATGTCAAATTCTTTGATTTCGTTGATGGTTAGGTTCAGATGAGTGTGGATTGGTAGGATAAGAACTTTTTGTGGATATTTTGGCAATGTCGAATTCTCTGACTTCGGTGATGGTAAGGTTAGGTTGGGTTAGGTATTGTGAGGAAAGCACGTTTTTTGGATATTTTATTAATGTCCAATTCTTTGATTTCGGTGATGGTTAGGTTCAGATGGGTGAGGTTTGGTAGAATAAGCTCTTTTTGTGGATATTTTGGCAATGTCGAATTTTCTGACTTCGGTGATGGTTAGGTTAGGTTGGGTTAGGTATTGTGAGGTAAGCACGTTTTGTGGATATTTTATCAATGTCTAATTCTTTGATTTCGGTGATGGTTAGGTTCAGATGAGTGTGGTTTGGTAGGATAAGAACTTTTTGTGGATATTTTGGCAATGTCTAATTCTCTGACTTCGGTGATGGTTAGGTTAGGTTGGGTTAGGTATTGTGAGGTAAGCACGTTTTGTGGATATTTTATCAATGTCCAATTCTTTGATTTCGGTGATGGTTAGGTTCAGATGGGTGAGGTTTGGTAGGATAAGAACTTTTTGTGGATATTTTGGCAATGTCTAATTCTTTGATTTCGGTGATGGTTAAGTTCAGATGAGTGTGGATTGGTAGGATAAGAACTTTTTGTGGATATTTTGGCAATGTCGAATTCTCTGACTTCGGTGATGGTTAGGTTAGGTTGGGTTAGGTATTGTGAGGTAAGCTCGTTTTGTGGATATTTTTTCAATGTCCAATTCTTTGATTTCGGTGATGGTTAGGTTCAGATGAGTGTGGATTGGTAGGATAAGAACTTTTTGTGGATATTTTGGCAATGTCGAATTCTCTGACTTCGGTGATGGTTAGGTTAGGTTGGGTTAGGTATTGTGAAGTAAGCACGTTTTGTGGATATTTAATCAATGTCCAATTCTTTGATTTCAGTGATGGTTAGGTTCAGATGGGTGAGGTTTGGTAGGATAAGCACTTTTTGTGGATATTTTGGCAATGTCGAATTTTCTGACTTTGGTGATGGTTAGGTTAGGTTTGGTTAGGTATTGTGAGGGAAACACGTTTTGTGGATATTTTTGCAATGTCAAATTCTTTGATTTCGTTGATGGTTAGGTTCAGATGAGTGTGGATTGGTAGGATAAGAACTTTTTGTGGATATTTTGGCAATGTCGAATTCTCTGACTTCGGTGATGGTAAGGTTAGGTTGGGTTAGGTATTGTGAGGAAAGCACGTTTTTTGGATATTTTATTAATGTCCAATTCTTTGATTTCGGTGATGGTTAGGTTCAGATGGGTGAGGTTTGGTAGAATAAGCTCTTTTTGTGGATATTTTGGCAATGTCGAATTTTCTGACTTCGGTGATGGTTAGGTTAGGTTGGGTTAGGTATTGTGAGGTAAGCACGTTTTGTGGATATTTTATCAATGTCTAATTCTTTGATTTCGGTGATGGTTAGGTTCAGATG
The DNA here is from genome assembly GCF_051622035.1 of Arctopsyche grandis. Classification (NCBI taxonomy): domain Eukaryota; kingdom Metazoa; phylum Arthropoda; class Insecta; order Trichoptera; family Hydropsychidae; genus Arctopsyche; species Arctopsyche grandis. The sequence goes on from NC_135362.1 coordinate 610,692, forward strand.
AGTGTGGTTTGGTAGGATAAGAACTTTTTGTGGATATTTTGGCAATGTCTAATTCTCTGACTTCGGTGATGGTTAGGTTAGGTTGGGTTAGGTATTGTGAGGTAAGCACGTTTTGTGGATATTTTATCAATGTCCAATTCTTTGATTTCGGTGATGGTTAGGATCAGATGGGTGAGGTTTGGTAGGATAAGCACTTTTTGTGGATATTTTGGCAATGTCGAATTTTCTGACCTCGGTGATGGTTAGGTTAGGTTGGGTTAGGTATTGTGAGGTAAGCACGTTTTGTAGATATTTTATCAATGTCCAATTCTTTGATTTCGGTGATGGTTAGGTTCAGATGGGTGAGGTTTGGTAGGATAAGAACTTTTTGTGGAAATTTTGGCAATGTCGAATTTTCTGACTTCAGTGATGGTTACGTTAGGTTGGGTTAGGTATTGTGAGGGAAGAACGTTTTGTGGATATTTTCGCAACGTCAAAATCTTTGATTTCGGTCATGGTTAGGTTCAGATGGGTGAGGTTTGGTAGGATAAGATCTTTTTGTGGATATTTTGGCAATGTCGAATTTTCTGACTTCAGTGATGGTTACGTTAGGTTGGGTTAGGTATTGTGAGGGAAGCACGTTTTGTGGATATTTTATTAATGTCCAATTCTTTGATTTCGGTGATGGTTAGGTTCAGATGGGTGAGGTTTGGTAGGATAAGCACTTTTTGTGGATATTTTGGCAATGTCGAATTCTCTGACTTCGGTGATGGTTAGGTTAGGTTGGGTTAGGTATTGTGAGGTTAGCTCGTTTTGTGGATATTTTTTCAATGTCCAATTCTTTGATTTCGGTGATGGTTAGGTTCAGATGGGTAAGGTTTGGTAGGATAAGAACTTTTTGTTGATATTTTGGCAATATCGAATTTTCTGACTTCGGTGATGGTTAGGGTAGGTTGGGTTAGGTATTGTGAGGGAAGCACGTTTTGTGAATATTTTCGCAACGTCAAATTCTTTGATTTCGGTGATGGTTAGGTTCAGATGGGTGAGGTTTGGTAGGATAAGCACTTTTTGTGGATATTTTGGCAATGTCGAATTCTCTGACTTCGGTGATGGTTAGGTTAGGTTGGGTAAGGTATTGTGAAGTAAGCACGTTTTGTGGATATTTTATCAATGTCCAATTCTTTGATTTCAGTGATGGTTAGGTTCAGATGGGTGAGGTTTGGTAGGATAAGCACTTTTTGTGGATATTTTGGCAATGTCGAATTTTCTGACTTTGGTGATGGTTAGGTTAGGTTAGGTTAGGTATTGTGAGGGAAGCACGTTTTGTGGATATTTATGCAATGTCGAATTCTTTGATTTCGGTGATGGTTAGGTTCAGATGAGTGTGGATTGGTAGGATAAGAACTTTTTGTGGATATTTTGGCAATGTCGAATTCTCTGACTTCGGTGATGGTTAGGTTAGGTTGGGTTAGGTATTGTGAGGTGAGCACGTTTTGTGGATATTTTATCAATGTCTAATTCTTTGATTTCGGTGATGGTTAGGTTCAGATGGGTGAGGTTTGGTAGGATAAGCACTTTTTGTGGATATTTTGGCAATGTCGAATTTTCTGACTTTGGTGATGGTTAGGTCAGGTTAGGTTAGGTATTGTGAGGGAAGCACGTTTTGTGGATATTTTTGCAATGTCAAATTCTTTGATTTCGGTGATGGTTAGGTTCAGATGAGTGTGGATTGGTAGGATAAGAACTTTTTGTGGATATTTTGGCAATGTCGAATTCTCTGACTTCGGTGATGGTAAGGTTAGGTTGGGTTAGGTATTGTGAGGTAAGCACGTTTTGTGGATATTTTATCAATGTCCAATTCTTTGATTTCGGTGACGGTTAGGTTCAGATGGGTGAGGTTTGGACGGATAAGAACTTTTTGTGGAAATTTTGGCAATGTCGAATTTTCTGACTTCAGTGATGGTTACGTTAGGTTGGGTTAGGTATTGTGAGGGAAGCACGTTTTGTGGATATTTTCGCAACGTCAAATTCTTTGATTTCGGTGACGGTTAGGTTCAGATGGGTGAGGTTTGGTAGGATAAGCACTTTTTGTGGATATTTTGGCAATGTCGAATTCTCTGACTTCGGTGATGGTTAGGTTAGGTTGGGTTAGGTATTGTGAGGTAAGCTCGTTTTGTGGATATTTTTTCAATGTCCAATTCTTTGATTTCGGTGATGGTTAGGTTCAGATGAGTGTGGATTGGTAGGATAAGAACTTTTTGTGGATATTTTGGCAATGTCGAATTCTCTGACTTCGGTGATGGTTAGGTTAGGTTGGGTTAGGTATTGTGAAGTAAGCACGTTTTGTGGATATTTAATCAATGTCCAATTCTTTGATTTCAGTGATGGTTAGGTTCAGATGGGTGAGGTTTGGTAGGATAAGCACTTTTTGTGGATATTTTGGCAATGTCGAATTTTCTGACTTTGGTGATGGTTAGGTTAGGTTAGGTTAGGTATTGTGAGGGAAACACGTTTTGTGGATATTTTTGCAATGTCAAATTCTTTGATTTCGTTGATGGTTAGGTTCAGATGAGTGTGGATTGGTAGGATAAGAACTTTTTGTGGATATTTTGGCAATGTCGAATTCTCTGACTTCGGTGATGGTAAGGTTAGGTTGGGTTAGGTATTGTGAGGAAAGCACGTTTTTTGGATATTTTATTAATGTCCAATTCTTTGATTTCGGTGATGGTTAGGTTCAGATGGGTGAGGTTTGGTAGAATAAGCTCTTTTTGTGGATATTTTGGCAATGTCGAATTTTCTGACTTCGGTGATGGTTAGGTTAGGTTGGGTTAGGTATTGTGAGGTAAGCACGTTTTGTGGATATTTTATCAATGTCTAATTCTTTGATTTCGGTGATGGTTAGGTTCAGATGAGTGTGGTTTGGTAGGATAAGAACTTTTTGTGGATATTTTGGCAATGTCTAATTCTCTGACTTCGGTGATGGTTAGGTTAGGTTGGGTTAGGTATTGTGAGGTAAGCACGTTTTGTGGATATTTTATCAATGTCCAATTCTTTGATTTCGGTGATGGTTAGGTTCAGATGGGTGAGGTTTGGTAGGATAAGAACTTTTTGTGGATATTTTGGCAATGTCGAATTCTCTGACTTCGGTGATGGTTAGGTTAGGTTGGGTTTGGTTTTGTGAGGTAAGAACGTTTTGTGGATATTTTATCAATGTCCAATTCTTTGATATCGGTGATGGTTAGGTTCAGATGGGTGAGGTTTGTTAGGATAAGCACTTTTTGTGGATATTTTGGCAATGTCGAATTTTCTGACTTTGGTGATGGTTAGGTTAGGTTAGGTTAGGTATTGTGAGGGAAACACGTTTTGTGGATATATTTGCAATGTCAAATTCTTTGATTTCGTCGATGGTTAGGTTCAGATGAGTGTGGATTGGTAGGATAAGAACTTTTTGTGGATATTTTGGCAATGTCGAATTCTCTGACTTCGGTGATGGTTAGGTTAGGTTGGGTTAGGTATTGTGAGGAAAGCACGTTTTGTGGATATTTTATCAATGTCCAATTCTTTGATTTCGGTGATGGTTAGGATCAGATGGGTGAGGTTTGGTAGGATAAGCACTTTTTGTGGATATTTTGGCAATGTCGAATTTTCTGACCTCGGTGATGGTTAGGTTAGGTTGGGTTAGGTATTGTGAGGTAAGCACGTTTTGTAGATATTTTATCAATGTCCAATTCTTTGATTTCGGTGATGGTTAGGTTCAGATGAGTGTGGTTTGGTAGGATAAGAACTTTTTGTGGATATTTTGGCAATGTCCAATTCTTTGATTTCGGTGATGGTTAAGTTCAGATGAGTGTGGATTGGTAGGATAAGAACTTTTTGTGGATATTTTGGCAATGTCGAATTCTCTGACTTCGGTGATGGTTAGGTTAGGTTGGGTTAGGTATTGTGAGGAAAGCACGTTTTGTGGATATTTTATCAATGTCCAATTCTTTGATTTAGGTGATGGTTAGGATCAGATGGGTGAGGTTTGGTAGGATAAGCACTTTTTGTGGATATTTTGGCAATGTCGAATTTTCTGACCTCGGTGATGGTAAGGTTAGGTTGGGTTAGGTATTGTGAGGTAAGCACGTTTTGTAGATATTTTATCAATGTCCAATTCTTTGATTTCGGTGATGGTTAGGTTCAGATGGGTGAGGTTTGGTAGGATAAGAACTTTTTGTGGAAATTTTGGCAATGTCGAATTTTCTGACTTCAGTGATGGTTACGTTAGGTTGGGTTAGGTATTGTGAGGGAAGAACGTTTTGTGGATATTTTCGCAACGTCAAAATCTTTGATTTCGGTCATGGTTAGGTTCAGATGGGTGAGGTTTGGTAGGATAAGAACTTTTTGTGGATATTTTGGCAATGTCGAATTCTCTGACTTCGGTGATGGTTAGGTTAGGTTGGGTTAGGTATTGTTAGGAAAACACGTTTTGTGGATATTTTATCAATGTCCAATTCTTTGATTTCGGTGATGGTTAGGTTCACATGGGTGAGGTTTGGTAGGATAAGAACTTTTTGTGGAAATTTTGGCAATGTCAAATTTTCTGACTTCGGTGATGGTTAGGTTAGGTTGGGTTAAATATTGTGAGGTAAGCACGTTTTGTTGATATTTTTGCAATGTCCAGTTCTTTGATTTCGGTGATGGTTAGGTTCAGATGGGTGAGGTTTGGTAGGATAAGAACTTTTTGTGGAAATTTTGGCAATGTCAAATTTTCTGACTTCGGTGATGGTTAGGTTAGGTTGGGTTAAATATTGTGAGGTAAGCACGTTTTGTTGATATTTTCGCAATGTCCAGTTCTTTGATTTCGGTGATGGTTAGGTTCAGATGGGTGAGGTTTGGTAGGATAGGCACTTTTTGTGGATTATTTAGCAATGTCGAATTCTCTGACTTCGGTGATGGTTAGGTTAGGTTGGGTTAGGTATTGTGAGGTAAGCACGTTTTGTGGATATTTTATCAATGTCCAATTCTTTGATTTCGGTGATGGTTAGGTTCAGATGAGTGTGGATTGGTAGGATAAGAACTTTTTGTGGAAGTTTGGCAATGTCGAATTCTCTGACTTCGGTGATGGTTAGGTTAGGTAGGGTTAGGTATTGTGAGGTAAGCACGTTTTGTGGATATTTTGGCAATGTCCAATTCTTTGAATTCGGTGATGGTTAGGTTCAGATGGGTGAGGTTTGGTAGGATAAGAACTTTTTGTGGATATTTTGGCAATGTCGAATTCTCTGACTTCGGTGATGGTTAGGGTAGGTTGGGTTAGGTATTGTGAGGGAAGCACGTTTTGTGAATATTTTCGCAACGTCAAATTCTTTGATTTCGGTGATAGTTAGGTTCAGATGGTGAGGTTTGGTAGGATAAGCACTTTTTGTGGATATTTTGGCAATGTCGAATTCTCTGACTTCGGTGATGGTTAGGGTAGGTTGGGTTAGGTATTGTGAGGGAAGCACGTTTTGTGAATATTTTCGCAACGTCAAATTCTTTGATTTCGGTGATGGTTAGGTTCAGATGGGTGAGGTTTGGTAGGATAAGCACTTTTTGTGGATATTTTGGCAATGTCGAATTCTCTGACTTCGGTGATGGTTAGGTTAGGTTGGGTTAGGTATTGTGAAGTAAGCACGTTTTGTGGATATTTTATCAATGTCCAATTCTTTGATTTCTGTGATGGTTAGGTTCAGATGGGTGAGGTTTGGTAGGATAAGCACTTTATGTGGATATTTTGGCAATGTCGAATTTTCTGACTTTGGTGATGGTTAGGTTAGGTTAGGTTAGGTATTGTGAGGGAAGCACGTTTTGTGGATATTTATGCAATGTCGAATTCTTTGATTTCGGTGATGGTTAGGTTCAGATGAGTGTGGATTGGTAGGATAAGAACTTTTTGTGGATATTTTGGCAATGTCGAATTCTCTGACTTCGGTGATGGTTAGGTTAGGTTGGGTTAGGTATTGTGAGGTGAGCACGTTTTGTGGATATTTTATCAATGTCTAATTCTTTGATTTCGGTGATGGTTAGGTTCAGATGGGTGAGGTTTGGTAGGATAAGAACTTTTTGTGGATATTTTGGCAATGTCGAATTCTCTGACTTCGGTGATGGTTAGGTTAGGTTGGGTGAGGTATTGTGAGGTAAGCACGTTTTGTGGATATTTTATCAATGTCCAATTCTTTGATTTCGGTGATGGTTAGGTTCAGATGGGTGAGGTTTGGTAGGATAAGCACTTTTTGTGGAAGTTTGGCAATGTCGAATTCTCTGACTTTGGTGATGGTTAGGTTAGTTTGGGTTAGATATTGAGAGGTAAGCACGTTTTGTGGATATTTTCGCAATTTCCAATTCTTTGATTTCGGTGATGGTTAGGTTCAGATGGGTGAGGTTTGGTAGGATAAGCACTTTTTGTGGATATTTAAGCAATGTCGAATTTTCTGTTTTCGGTGATGGTTAGGTTAGGTTGGGTTAGGTATTGTGAGGGAAGCACGTTTTGTGGATATTTTCGCAACGTCAAATTCTTTGATTTCGGTGATGGTTAGGTTCAGATGGGTGAGGTTTGGTAGGATAAGCACTTTTTGTGGATATTTTGGCAATGTCCAATTCTTTGATTTCGGTGATGGTTAAGTTCAGATGAGTGTGGATTGGTAGGATAAGAACTTTTTGTGGATATTTTGGCAATGTCGAATTCTCTGACTTCGGTGATGGTTAGGTTAGGTTGGGTTAGGTATTGTGAGGAAAGCACGTTTTGTGGATATTTTATCAATGTCCAATTCTTTGATTTAGGTGATGGTTAGGATCAGATGGGTGAGGTTTGGTAGGATAAGCACTTTTTGTGGATATTTTGGCAATGTCGAATTTTCTGACCTCGGTGATGGTAAGGTTAGGTTGGGTTAGGTATTGTGAGGTAAGCACGTTTTGTAGATATTTTATCAATGTCCAATTCTTTGATTTCGGTGATGGTTAGGTTCAGATGGGTGAGGTTTGGTAGGATAAGAACTTTTTGTGGAAATTTTGGCAATGTCGAATTTTCTGACTTCAGTGATGGTTACGTTAGGTTGGGTTAGGTATTGTGAGGGAAGAACGTTTTGTGGATATTTTCGCAACGTCAAAATCTTTGATTTCGGTCATGGTTAGGTTCAGATGGGTGAGGTTTGGTAGGATAAGAACTTTTTGTGGATATTTTGGCAATGTCGAATTCTCTGACTTCGGTGATGGTTAGGTTAGGTTGGGTTAGGTATTGTTAGGAAAACACGTTTTGTGGATATTTTATCAATGTCCAATTCTTTGATTTCGGTGATGGTTAGGTTCACATGGGTGAGGTTTGGTAGGATAAGAACTTTTTGTGGAAATTTTGGCAATGTCAAATTTTCTGACTTCGGTGATGGTTAGGTTAGGTTGGGTTAAATATTGTGAGGTAAGCACGTTTTGTTGATATTTTTGCAATGTCCAGTTCTTTGATTTCGGTGATGGTTAGGTTCAGATGGGTGAGGTTTGGTAGGATAAGAACTTTTTGTGGAAATTTTGGCAATGTCAAATTTTCTGACTTCGGTGATGGTTAGGTTAGGTTGGGTTAAATATTGTGAGGTAAGCACGTTTTGTTGATATTTTCGCAATGTCCAGTTCTTTGATTTCGGTGATGGTTAGGTTCAGATGGGTGAGGTTTGGTAGGATAGGCACTTTTTGTGGATATTTTAGCAATGTCGAATTCTCTGACTTCGGTGATGGTTAGGTTAGGTTGGGTTAGGTATTGTGAGGTAAGCACGTTTTGTGGATATTTTATCAATGTCCAATTCTTTGATTTCGGTGATGGTTAGGTTCAGATGAGTGTGGATTGGTAGGATAAGAACTTTTTGTGGAAGTTTGGCAATGTCGAATTCTCTGACTTCGGTGATGGTTAGGTTAGGTAGGGTTAGGTATTGTGAGGTAAGCACGTTTTGTGGATATTTTGGCAATGTCCAATTCTTTGAATTCGGTGATGGTTAGGTTCAGATGGGTGAGGTTTGGTAGGATAAGAACTTTTTGTGGATATTTTGGCAATGTCGAATTCTCTGACTTCGGTGATGGTTAGGGTAGGTTGGGTTAGGTATTGTGAGGGAAGCACGTTTTGTGAATATTTTCGCAACGTCAAATTCTTTGATTTCGGTGATAGTTAGGTTCAGATGGTGAGGTTTGGTAGGATAAGCACTTTTTGTGGATATTTTGGCAATGTCGAATTCTCTGACTTCGGTGATGGTTAGGGTAGGTTGGGTTAGGTATTGTGAGGGAAGCACGTTTTGTGAATATTTTCGCAACGTCAAATTTTTTGATTTCGGTGATGGTTAGGTTCAGATGGGTGAGGTTTGGTAGGATAAGCACTTTTTGTGGATATTTTGGCAATGTCGAATTCTCTGACTTCGGTGATGGTTAGGTTAGGTTGGGTTAGGTATTGTGAAGTAAGCACGTTTTGTGGATATTTTATCAATGTCCAATTCTTTGATTTCTGTGATGGTTAGGTTCAGATGGGTGAGGTTTGGTAGGATAAGCACTTTATGTGGATATTTTGGCAATGTCGAATTTTCTGACTTTGGTGATGGTTAGGTTAGGTTAGGTTAGGTATTGTGAGGGAAGCACGTTTTGTGGATATTTATGCAATGTCGAATTCTTTGATTTCGGTGATGGTTAGGTTCAGATGAGTGTGGATTGGTAGGATAAGAACTTTTTGTGGATATTTTGGCAATGTCGAATTCTCTGACTTCGGTGATGGTTAGGTTAGGTTGGGTTAGGTATTGTGAGGTGAGCACGTTTTGTGGATATTTTATCAATGTCTAATTCTTTGATTTCGGTGATGGTTAGGTTCAGATGGGTGAGGTTTGGTAGGATAAGAACTTTTTGTGGATATTTTGGCAATGTCGAATTCTCTGACTTCGGTGATGGTTAGGTTAGGTTGGGTGAGGTATTGTGAGGTAAGCACGTTTTGTGGATATTTTATCAATGTCCAATTCTTTGATTTCGGTGATGGTTAGGTTCAGATGGGTGAGGTTTGGTAGGATAAGCACTTTTTGTGGAAGTTTGGCAATGTCGAATTCTCTGACTTTGGTGATGGTTAGGTTAGTTTGGGTTAGATATTGAGAGGTAAGCACGTTTTGTGGATATTTTCGCAATTTCCAATTCTTTGATTTCGGTGATGGTTAGGTTCAGATGGGTGAGGTTTGGTAGGATAAGCACTTTTTGTGGATATTTAAGCAATGTCGAATTTTCTGTTTTCGGTGATGGTTAGGTTAGGTTGGGTTAGGTATTGTGAGGGAAGCACGTTTTGTGGATATTTTCGCAACGTCAAATTCTTTGATTTCGGTGATGGTTAGGTTCAGATGGGTGAGGTTTGGTAGGATAAGCACTTTTTGTGGATATTTTGGCAATGTCGAATTCTCTGACTTCGGTGATGGTTAGGTTAGGTTGGGTTAGGTATTGTGAAGTAAGCACGTTTTGTGGATATTTTATCAATGTCCAATTCTTTGATTTCAGTGATGGTTAGGTTCAGATGGGTGAGGTTTGGTAGGATAAGCACTTTTTGTGGATATTTTGGCAATGTCGAATTTTCTGACTTTGGTGATGGTTAGGTTAGGTTAGGTTAGGTATTGTGAGGGAAGCACGTTTTGTGGATATTTTTGCAATGTCAAATTCTTCGATTTCGGTGATGGTTAGGTTCAGATGAGTGTGGATTGGTAGGATAAGAACTTTTTGTGGATATTTTGGCAATGTCGAATTCTCTGACTTCGGTGATGGTTAGGTTAGGTTGGGTTAGGTATTGTGAGGTAAGCACGTTTTGTGGATATTTTATTAATGTCCAATTCTTTGATTTCGGTGATGGTTAGGTTCAGATGGGTGAGGTTTGGTAGGATAAGAACTTTTTGTGGATATTTTGGCAATGTCGAATTCTCTGACTTCGGTGATGGTTAGGATAGGTTGGGTTAGGTATTGTGAAGTAAGCACGTTTTGTGGATATTTTGGCAATGTCAAATTCTTTGATTTCGGTGATGGTTAAGTTCAGATGAGTGTGGATTGGTAGGATAAGAACTTTTTGTGGATATTTTGGCAATGTCGAATTCTCTGACTTCGGTGATGGTTAGGTTAGGTTGGGTTAGGTATTGTTAGGAAAACACGTTTTGTGGATATTTAATCAATGTCCAATTCTTTGATTTCGGTGATGGTTAGGTTCACATGGGTGAGGTTTGGTAGGATAAGAACTTTTTGTGGAAATTTTGGCAATGTCAAATTTTCTGACTTCGGTGATGGTTAGGTTAGGTTGGGTTAAATATTGTGAGGTAAGCACGTTTTGTTGATATTTTCGCAATGTCCAGTTCTTTGATTTCGGTGATGGTTAGGTTCAGATGGGTGAGGTTTGGTAGGATAAGAACTTTTTGTGGAAATTTTGGCAATGTCAAATTTTCTGACTTCGGTGATGGTTAGGTTAGGTTGGGTTAAATATTGTGAGGTAAGCACGTTTTGTTGATATTTTCGCAATGTCCAGTTCTTTGATTTCGGTGATGGTTAGGTTCAGATGGGTGAGGTTTGGTAGGATAGGCACTTTTTGTGGATATTTTAGCAATGTCGAATTCTCTGACTTCGGTGATGGTTAGGTTAGGTTGGGTTAGGTATTGTGAGGTAAGCACGTTTTGTGGATATTTTATCAATGTCCAATTCTTTGATTTCGGTGATGGTTAGGTTCAGATGAGTGTGGATTGGTAGGATAAGAACTTTTTGTGGAAGTTTGGCAATGTCGAATTCTCTGACTTCGGTGATGGTTAGGTTAGGTAGGGTTAGGTATTGTGAGGTAAGCACGTTTTGTGGATATTTTGGCAATGTCCAATTCTTTGAATTCGGTGATGGTTAGGTTCAGATGGGTGAGGTTTGGTAGGATAAGAACTTTTTGTGGATATTTTGGCAATGTCGAATTCTCTGACTTCGGTGATGGTTAGGGTAGGTTGGGTTAGGTATTGTGAGGGAAGCACGTTTTGTGAATATTTTCGCAACGTCAAATTCTTTGATTTCGGTGATAGTTAGGTTCAGATGGTGAGGTTTGGTAGGATAAGCACTTTTTGTGGATATTTTGGCAATGTCGAATTCTCTGACTTCGGTGATGGTTAGGGTAGGTTGGGTTAGGTATTGTGAGGGAAGCACGTTTTGTGAATATTTTCGCAACGTCAAATTCTTTGATTTCGGTGATAGTTAGGTTCAGATGGTGAGGTTTGGTAGGATAAGCACTTTTTGTGGATATTTTGGCAATGTCGAATTCTCTGACTTCGGTGATGGTTAGGTTAGGTTGGGTTAGGTATTGTGAAGTAAGCACGTTTTGTGGATATTTTATCAATGTCCAATTCTTTGATTTCTGTGATGGTTAGGTTCAGATGGGTGAGGTTTGGTAGGATAAGCACTTTATGTGGATATTTTGGCAATGTCGAATTTTCTGACTTTGGTGATGGTTAGGTTAGGTTAGGTTAGGTATTGTGAGGGAAGCACGTTTTGTGGATATTTATGCAATGTCGAATTCTTTGATTTCGGTGATGGTTAGGTTCAGATGAGTGTGGATTGGTAGGATAAGAACTTTTTGTGGATATTTTGGCAATGTCGAATTCTCTGACTTCGGTGATGGTTAGGTTAGGTTGGGTTAGGTATTGTGAGGTGAGCACGTTTTGTGGATATTTTATCAATGTCTAATTCTTTGATTTCGGTGATGGTTAGGTTCAGATGGGTGAGGTTTGGTAGGATAAGAACTTTTTGTGGATATTTTGGCAATGTCGAATTCTCTGACTTCGGTGATGGTTAGGTTAGGTTGGGTGAGGTATTGTGAGGTAAGCACGTTTTGTGGATATTTTATCAATGTCCAATTCTTTGATTTCGGTGATGGTTAGGTTCAGATGGGTGAGGTTTGGTAGGATAAGCACTTTTTGTGGAAGTTTGGCAATGTCGAATTCTCTGACTTTGGTGATGGTTAGGTTAGTTTGGGTTAGATATTGAGAGGTAAGCACGTTTTGTGGATTTTTTCGCAATTTCCAATTCTTTGATTTCGGTGATGGTTAGGTTCAGATGGGTGAGGTTTGGTAGGATAAGCACTTTTTGTGGATATTTAAGCAATGTCGAATTTTCTGTTTTCGGTGATGGTTAGGTTAGGTTGGGTTAGGTATTGTGAGGGAAGCACGTTTTGTGGATATTTTCGCAACGTCAAATTCTTTGATTTCGGTGATGGTTAGGTTCAGATGGGTGAGGTTTGGTAGGATAAGCACTTTTTGTGGATATTTTGGCAATGTCGAATTCTCTGACTTCGGTGATGGTTAGGTTAGGTTGGGTTAGGTATTGTGAAGTAAGCACGTTTTGTGGATATTTTATCAATGTCCAATTCTTTGATTTCAGTGATGGTTAGGTTCAGATGGGTGAGGTTTGGTAGGATAAGCACTTTTTGTGGATATTTTGGCAATGTCGAATTTTCTGACTTTGGTGATGGTTAGGTTAGGTTAGGTTAGGTATTGTGAGGGAAGCACGTTTTGTGGATATTTTTGCAATGTCAAATTCTTCGATTTCGGTGATGGTTAGGTTCAGATGAGTGTGGATTGGTAGGATAAGAACTTTTTGTGGATATTTTGGCAATGTCGAATTCTCTGACTTCGGTGATGGTTAGGTTAGGTTGGGTTAGGTATTGTGAGGTAAGCACGTTTTGTGGATATTTTATTAATGTCCAATTCTTTGATTTCGGTGATGGTTAGGTTCAGATGGGTGAGGTTTGGTAGGATAAGAACTTTTTGTGGATATTTTGGCAATGTCGAATTCTCTGACTTCGGTGATGGTTAGGATAGGTTGGGTTAGGTATTGTGAAGTAAGCACGTTTTGTGGATATTTTGGCAATGTCAAATTCTTTGATTTCGGTGATGGTTAAGTTCAGATGAGTGTGGATTGGTAGGATAAGAACTTTTTGTGGATATATTGGCAATGTCGAATTCTCTGACTTCGGTGATGGTTAGGTTAGTTTAGGTTAGATATTGAGAGGTAAGCACGTTTTGTGGATATTTTCGCAATTTCCAATTCTTTGATTTCGGTGATGGTTAGGTTCAGATGGGTGAGGTTTGGTAGGATAAGCACTTTTTGTGGATATTTTGGCAATGTCGAATTTTCTGACTTTGGTGATGGTTAGGTCAGGTTAGGTTAGGTATTGTGAGGGAAGCACGTTTTGTGGATATTTTTGCAATGTCAAATTCTTTGATTTCGGTGATGGTTAGGTTCAGATGAGTGTGGATTGGTAGGATAAGAACTTTTTGTGGATATTTTGGCAATGTCGAATTCTCTGACTTCGGTGATGGTAAGGTTAGGTTGGGTTAGGTATTGTGAGGTAAGCACGTTTTGTGGATATTTTATCAATGTCCAATTCTTTGATTTCGGTGACGGTTAGGTTCAGATGGGTGAGGTTTGGACGGATAAGAACTTTTTGTGGAAATTTTGGCAATGTCGAATTTTCTGACTTCAGTGATGGTTACGTTAGGTTGGGTTAGGTATTGTGAGGGAAGCACGTTTTGTGGATATTTTCGCAACGTCAAATTCTTTGATTTCGGTGATGGTTAGGTTCAGATGGGTGAGGTTTGGTAGGATAAGCACTTTTTGTGGATATTTTGGCAATGTCGAATTCTCTGACTTCGGTGATGGTTAGGTTAGGTTGGGTTAGGTATTGTGAGGTAAGCTCGTTTTGTGGATATTTTATCAATGTCTAATTCTTTGATTTCGGTGATGGTTAGGTTCAGATGAGTGTGGTTTGGTAGGATAAGAACTTTTTGTGGATATTTTGGCAATGTCTAATTCTCTGACTTCGGTGATGGTTAGGTTAGGTTGGGTTAGGTATTGTGAGGTAAGCACGTTTTGTGGATATTTTATCAATGTCCAATTCTTTGATTTCGGTGATGGTTAGGTTCAGATGGGTGAGGTTTGGTAGGATAAGAACTTTTTGTGGATATTTTGGCAATGTCGAATTTTCTGACTTCAGTGATGGTTACGTTAGGTTGGGTTAGGTATTGTGAGGGAAGCACGTTTTGTGGATATTTTATTAATGTCCAATTCTTTGATTTCGGTGATGGTTAGGTTCAGATGGGTGAGGTTTGGTAGGATAAGCACTTTTTGTGGATATTTTGGCAATGTCGAATTCTCTGACTTCGGTGATGGTTAGGTTAGGTTGGGTTAGGTATTGTGAGGTTAGCTCGTTTTGTGGATATTTTTTCAATGTCCAATTCTTTGATTTCGGTGATGGTTAGGTTCAGATGGGTAAGGTTTGGTAGGATAAGAACTTTTTGTTGATATTTTGGCAATATCGAATTTTCTGACTTCGGTGATGGTTAGGGTAGGTTGGGTTAGGTATTGTGAGGGAAGCACGTTTTGTGAATATTTTCGCAACGTCAAATTCTTTGATTTCGGTGATGGTTAGGTTCAGATGGGTGAGGTTTGGTAGGATAAGCACTTTTTGTGGATATTTTGGCAATGTCGAATTCTCTGACTTCGGTGATGGTTAGGTTAGGTTGGGATAGGTATTGTGAAGTAAGCACGTTTTGTGGATATTTTATCAATGTCCAATTCTTTGATTTCAGTGATGGTTAGGTTCAGATGGGTGAGGTTTGGTAGGATAAGCACTTTTTGTGGATATTTTGGCAATGTCGAATTTTCTGACTTTGGTGATGGTTAGGTTAGGTTAGGTTAGGTATTGTGAGGGAAGCACGTTTTGTGGATATTTATGCAATGTCGAATTCTTTGATTTCGGTGATGGTTAGGTTCAGATGAGTGTGGATTGGTAGGATAAGAACTTTTTGTGGATATTTTGGCAATGTCGAATTCTCTGACTTCGGTGATGGTTAGGTTAGGTTGGGTTAGGTATTGTGAGGTGAGCACGTTTTGTGGATATTTTATCAATGTCTAATTCTTTGATTTCGGTGATGGTTAGGTTCAGATGGGTGAGGTTTGGTAGGATAAGCACTTTTTGTGGATATTTTGGCAATGTCGAATTCTCTGACTTCGGTGATGGTTAGGTTAGGTTGGGTTAGGTATTGTGAGGTAAGCTCGTTTTGTGGATATTTTTTCAATGTCCAATTCTTTGATTTCGGTGATGGTTAGGTTCAGATGAGTGTGGATTGGTAGGATAAGAACTTTTTGTGGATATTTTGGCAATGTCGAATTCTCTGACTTCGGTGATGGTTAGGTTAGGTTGGGTTAGGTATTGTGAAGTAAGCACGTTTTGTGGATATTTAATCAATGTCCAATTCTTTGATTTCAGTGATGGTTAGGTTCAGATGGGTGAGGTTTGGTAGGATAAGCACTTTTTGTGGATATTTTGGCAATGTCGAATTTTCTGACTTTGGTGATGGTTAGGTTAGGTTAGGTTAGGTATTGTGAGGGAAACACGTTTTGTGGATATTTTTGCAATGTCAAATTCTTTGATTTCGTTGATGGTTAGGTTCAGATGAGTGTGGATTGGTAGGATAAGAACTTTTTGTGGATATTTTGGCAATGTCGAATTCTCTGACTTCGGTGATGGTAAGGTTAGGTTGGGTTAGGTATTGTGAGGAAAGCACGTTTTTTGGATATTTTATTAATGTCCAATTCTTTGATTTCGGTGATGGTTAGGTTCAGATGGGTGAGGTTTGGTAGAATAAGCTCTTTTTGTGGATATTTTGGCAATGTCGAATTTTCTGACTTCGGTGATGGTTAGGTTAGGTTGGGTTAGGTATTGTGAGGTAAGCACGTTTTGTGGATATTTAATCAATGTCTAATTCTTTGATTTCGGTGATGGTTAGGTTCAGATGAGTGTGGTTTGGTAGGATAAGAACTTTTTGTGGATATTTTGGCAATGTCTAATTCTCTGACTTCGGTGATGGTTAGGTTAGGTTGGGTTAGGTATTGTGAGGTAAGCACGTTTTGTGGATATTTTATCAATGTCCAATTCTTTGATTTCGGTGATGGTTAGGTTCAGATGGGTGAGGTTTGTTAGGATAAGCACTTTTTGTGGATATTTTGGCAATGTCGAATTTTCTGACTTTGGTGATGGTTAGGTTAGGTTAGGTTAGGTATTGTGAGGGAAACACGTTTTGTGGATATATTTGCAATGTCAAATTCTTTGATTTCGTTGATGGTTAGGTTCAGATGAGTGTGGATTGGTAGGATAAGAACTTTTTGTGGATATTTTGGCAATGTCGAATTCTCTGACTTCGGTGATGGTTAGGTTAGGTTGGGTTAGGTATTGTGAGGAAAGCACGTTTTGTGGATATTTTATCAATGTCCAATTCTTTGATTTCGGTGATGGTTAGGATCAGATGGGTGAGGTTTGGTAGGATAAGCACTTTTTGTGGATATTTTGGCAATGTCGAATTTTCTGACCTCGGTGATGGTTAGGTTAGGTTGGGTTAGGTATTGTGAGGTAAGCACGTTTTGTAGATATTTTATCAATGTCCAATTCTTTGATTTCGGTGATGGTTAGGTTCAGATGAGTGTGGTTTGGTAGGATAAGAACTTTTTGTGGATATTTTGGCAATGTCTAATTCTTTGATTTCGGTGATGGTTAAGTTCAGATGAGTGTGGATTGGTAGGATAAGAACTTTTTGTGGATATTTTGGCAATGTCGAATTCTCTGACTTCGGTGATGGTTAGGTTAGGTTGGGTTAGGTATTGTGAGGAAAGCACGTTTTGTGGATATTTTATCAATGTCCAATTCTTTGATTTCGGTGATGGTTAGGATCAGATGGGTGAGGTTTGGTAGGATAAGCACTTTTTGTGGATATTTTGGCAATGTCGAATTTTCTGACCTCGGTGATGGTTAGGTTAGGTTGGGTTAGGTATTGTGAGGTAAGCACGTTTTGTAGATATTTTATCAATGTCCAATTCTTTGATTTCGGTGATGGTTAGGTTCAGATGGGTGAGGTTTGGTAGGATAAGAACTTTTTGTGGAAATTTTGGCAATGTCGAATTTTCTGACTTCAGTGATGGTTACGTTAGGTTGGGTTAGGTATTGTGAGGGAAGCACGTTTTGTGGATATTTTCGCAACGTCAAAATCTTTGATTTCGGTCATGGTTAGGTTCAGATGGGTGAGGTTTGGTAGGATAAGAACTTTTTGTGGATATTTTGGCAATGTCGAATTCTCTGACTTCGGTGATGGTTAGGTTAGGTTGGGTTAGGTATTGTTAGGAAAACACGTTTTGTGGATATTTTATCAATGTCCAATTCTTTGATTTCGGTGATGGTTAGGTTCACATGGGTGAGGTTTGGTAGGATAAGAACTTTTTGTGGAAATTTTGGCAATGTCAAATTTTCTGACTTCGGTGATGGTTAGGTTAGGTTGGGTTAAATATTGTGAGGTAAGCACGTTTTGTTGATATTTTCGCAATGTCCAGTTCTTTGATTTCGGTGATGGTTAGGTTCAGATGGGTGAGGTTTGGTAGGATAAGAACTTTTTGTGGAAATTTTGGCAATGTCAAATTTTCTGACTTCGGTGATGGTTAGGTTAGGTTAGGTTAAATATTGTGAGGTAAGCACGTTTTGTTGATATTTTCGCAATGTCCAGTTCTTTGATTTCGGTGATGGTTAGGTTCAGATGGGTGAGGTTTGGTAGGATAGGCACTTTTTGTGGATATTTTAGCAATGTCGAATTTTCTGACTTCGGTGATGGTTAGGTTAGGTTGGGTTAGGTATTGTGAGGTAAGCACGTTTTGTGGATATTTTATCAATGTCCAATTCTTTGATTTCGGTGATGGTTAGGTTCAGATGAGTGTGGATTGGTAGGATAAGAACTTTTTGTGGAAGTTTGGCAATGTCGAATTCTCTGACTTCGGTGATGGTTAAGTTAGGTAGGGTTAGGTATTGTGAGGTAAGCACGTTTTGTGGATATTTTGGCAATGTCCAATTCTTTGAATTCGGTGATGGTTAGGTTCAGATGGGTGAGGTTTGGTAGGATAAGAACTTTTTGTGGATATTTTGGCAATGTCGAATTCTCTGACTTCGGTGATGGTTAGGGTAGGTTGGGTTAGGTATTGTGAGGGAAGCACGTTTTGTGAATATTTTCGCAACGTCAAATTCTTTGATTTCGGTGATAGTTAGGTTCAGATGGTGAGGTTTGGTAGGATAAGCACTTTTTGTGGATATTTTGGCAATGTCGAATTCTCTGACTTCGGTGATGGTTAGGGTAGGTTGGGTTAGGTATTGTGAGGGAAGCACGTTTTGTGAATATTTTCGCAACGTCAAATTCTTTGATTTCGGTGATGGTTAGGTTCAGATGGGTGAGGTTTGGTAGGATAAGCACTTTTTGTGGATATTTTGGCAATGTCGAATTCTCTGACTTCGGTGATGGTTAGGTTAGGTTGGGTTAGGTATTGTGAAGTAAGCACGTTTTGTGGATATTTTATCAATGTCCAATTCTTTGATTTCTGTGATGGTTAGGTTCAGATGGGTGAGGTTTGGTAGGATAAGCACTTTATGTGGATATTTTGGCAATGTCGAATTTTCTGACTTTGGTGATGGTTAGGTTAGGTTAGGTTAGGTATTGTGAGGGAAGCACGTTTTGTGGATATTTATGCAATGTCGAATTCTTTGATTTCGGTGATGGTTAGGTTCAGATGAGTGTGGATTGGTAGGATAAGAACTTTTTGTGGATATTTTGGCAATGTCGAATTCTCTGACTTCGGTGATGGTTAGGTTAGGTTGGGTTAGGTATTGTGAGGTGAGCACGTTTTGTGGATATTTTATCAATGTCCAATTCTTTGATTTCGGTGATGGTTAGGTTCAGATGGGTGAGGTTTGGTAGGATAAGCACTTTTTGTGGAAGTTTGGCAATGTCGAATTCTCTGACTTTGGTGATGGTAAGGTTAGTTTGGGTTAGATATTGAGAGGTAAGCACGTTTTGTGGATATTTTCGCAATTTCCAATTCTTTGATTTCGGTGATGGTTAGGTTCAGATGGGTGAGGTTTGGTAGGATAAGCACTTTTTGTGGATATTTAAGCAATGTCGAATTTTCTGTTTTCGGTGATGGTTAGGTTAGGTTGGGTTAGGTATTGTGAGGGAAGCACGTTTTGTGGATATTTTCGCAACGTCAAATTCTTTGATTTCGGTGATGGTTAGGTTCAGATGGGTGAGGTTTGGTAGGATAAGCACTTTTTGTGGATATTTTGGCAATGTCGAATTCTCTGACTTCGGTGATGGTTAGGTTAGGTTGGGTTAGGTATTGTGAAGTAAGCACGTTTTGTGGATATTTTATCAATGTCCAATTCTTTGATTTCAGTGATGGTTAGGTTCAGATGGGTGAGGTTTGGTAGGATAAGCACTTTTTGTGGATATTTTGGCAATGTCGAATTTTCTGACTTTGGTGATGGTTAGGTCAGGTTAGGTTAGGTATTGTGAGGAAAGCACGTTTTGTGGATATTTTTGCAATGTCAAATTCTTTGATTTCGGTGATGGTTAGGTTCAGATGAGTGTGGATTGGTAGGATAAGAACTTTTTGTGGATATTTTGGCAATGTCGAATTCTCTGACTTCGGTGATGGTAAGGTTAGGTTGGGTTAGGTATTGTGAGGTAAGCACGTTTTGTGGATATTTTATCAATGTCCAATTCTTTGATTTCGGTGATGGTTAGGTTCAGATGGGTGAGGTTTGGTAGGATAAGAACTTTTTGTGGATATTTTGGCAATGTCGAATTCTCTGACTTCGGTGATGGTTAGGATAGGTTGGGTTAGGTATTGTGAGGTAAGCACGTTTTGTGGATATTTTGGCAATGTCAAATTCTTTGATTTCGGTGATGGTTAAGTTCAGATGAGTGTGGATTGGTAGGATAAGAACTTTTTGTGGATATTTTGGCAATGTCGAATTCTCTGACTTCGGTGATGGTAAGGTTAGGTTGGGTTAGGTATTGTGAGGAAAGCACAATTTTTGGATATTTTATCAATGTCCAATTCTTTGATTTCGGTGAGGGTTAGGTTAAGATGGGTGAGGTTTGGTAGGATAAGAACTTTTTGTGGATATATTGGCAATGTCGAATTTTCTGACTTCGGTGATGGTTAGGTTAGTTTGGGTTAGATATTGAGAGGTAAGCACGTTTTGTGGATATTTTCGCAATTTCCAATTCTTTGATTTCGGTGATGGTTAGGTTCAGATGGGTGAGGTTTGGTAGGATAAGAACTTTTTGTGGAAATTTTGGCAATGTCGAATTTTCTGACTTCAGTGATGGTTACGTTAGGTTGGGTTAGGTATTGTTAGGAAAACACGTTTTGTGGATATTTTATCAATGTCCAATTCTTTGATTTCGGTGATGGTTAGGTTCACATGGGTGAGGTTTGGTAGGATAAGAACTTTTTGTGGAAATTTTGGCAATGTCAAATTTTCTGACTTCGGTGATGGTTAGGTTAGGTTGGGTTAAATATTGTGAGGTAAGCACGTTTTGTTGATATTTTCGCAATGTCCAGTTCTTTGATTTCGGTGATGGTTAGGTTCAGATGGGTGAGGTTTGGTAGGATAAGCACTTTTTGTGGAAGTTTGGCAATGTCGAATTCTCTGACTTTGGTGATGGTTAGGTTAGTTTGGGTTAGATATTGAGAGGTAAGCACGTTTTGTGGATATTTTCGCAATTTCCAATTCTTTGATTTCGGTGATGGTTAGGTTCAGATGGGTGAGGTTTGGTAGGATAAGCACTTTTTGTGGATATTTAAGCAATGTCGAATTTTCTGTTTTCGGTGATGGTTAGGTTAGGTTGGGTTAGGTATTGTGAGGGAAGCACGTTTTGTGGATATTTTCGCAACGTCAAATTCTTTGATTTCGGTGATGGTTAGGTTCAGATGGGTGAGGTTTGGTAGGATAAGCACTTTTTGTGGATATTTTGGCAATGTCGAATTCTCTGACTTCGGTGATGGTTAGGTTAGGTTGGGTTAGGTATTGTGAAGTAAGCACGTTTTGTGGATATTTTATCAATGTCCAATTCTTTGATTTCAGTGATGGTTAGGTTCAGATGGGTGAGGTTTGGTAGGATAAGCACTTTTTGTGGATATTTTGGCAATGTCGAATTTTCTGACTTTGGTGATGGTTAGGTCAGGTTAGGTTAGGTATTGTGAGGAAAGCACGTTTTGTGGATATTTTTGCAATGTCAAATTCTTTGATTTCGGTGATGGTTAGGTTCAGATGAGTGTGGATTGGTAGGATAAGAACTTTTTGTGGATATTTTGGCAATGTCGAATTCTCTGACTTCGGTGATGGTAAGGTTAGGTTGGGTTAGGTATTGTGAGGTAAGCACGTTTTGTGGATATTTTATCAATGTCCAATTCTTTGATTTCGGTGATGGTTAGGTTCAGATGGGTGAGGTTTGGTAGGATAAGAACTTTTTGTGGATATTTTGGCAATGTCGAATTCTCTGACTTCGGTGATGGTTAGGATAGGTTGGGTTAGGTATTGTGAGGTAAGCACGTTTTGTGGATATTTTGGCAATGTCAAATTCTTTGATTTCGGTGATGGTTAAGTTCAGATGAGTGTGGATTGGTAGGATAAGAACTTTTTGTGGATATTTTGGCAATGTCGAATTCTCTGACTTCGGTGATGGTAAGGTTAGGTTGGGTTAGGTATTGTGAGGAAAGCACAATTTTTGGATATTTTATCAATGTCCAATTCTTTGATTTCGGTGAGGGTTAGGTTCAGATGGGTGAGGTTTGGTAGGATAAGAACTTTTTGTGGATATATTGGCAATGTCGAATTCTCTGACTTCGGTGATGGTTAGGTTAGTTTGGGTTAGATATTGAGAGGTAAGCACGTTTTGTGGATATTTTCGCAATTTCCAATTCTTTGATTTCGGTGATGGTTAGGTTCAGATGGGTGAGGTTTGGTAGGATAAGAACTTTTTGTGGAAATTTTGGCAATGTCGAATTTTCTGACTTCAGTGATGGTTACGTTAGGTTGGGTTAGGTATTGTGAGGGAAGCACGTTTTGTGGATATTTTCGCAACGTCAAAATCTTTGATTTCGGTCATAGTTAGGTTCAGATGGGTGAGGTTTGGTAGGATAAGAACTTTTTGTGGATATTTTGGCAATGTCGAATTCTCTGACTTCGGTGATGGTTAGGTTAGGTTGGGTTAGGTATTGTTAGGAAAACACGTTTTGTGGATATTTTATCAATGTCCAATTCTTTGATTTCGGTGATGGTTAGGTTCACATGGGTGAGGTTTGGTAGGATAAGAACTTTTTGTGGAAATTTTGGCAATGTCAAATTTTCTGACTTCGGTGATGGTTAGGTTAGGTTGGGTTAAATATTGTGAGGTAAGCACGTTTTGTTGATATTTTCGCAATGTCCAGTTCTTTGATTTCGGTGATGGTTAGGTTCAGATGGGTGAGGTTTGGTAGGATAAGAACTTTTTGTGGAAATTTTGGCAATGTCAAATTTTCTGACTTCGGTGATGGTTAGGTTAGGTTGGGTTAAATATTGTGAGGTAAGCACGTTTTGTTGATATTTTCGCAATGTCCAGTTCTTTGATTTCGGTGATGGTTAGGTTCAGATGGGTGAGGTTTGGTAGGATAGGCACTTTTTGTGGAAATTTTGGCAATGTCAAATTTTCTGACTTCGGTGATGGTTAGGTTAGGTTGGGTTAAATATTGTGAGGCAAGCACGTTTTGTGACTTCGGTGATGGTTAGGTTAGGTTGGGTTAAATATTGTGAGGTAAGCACGTTTTGTTGATATTTTCGCAATGTCCAGTTCTTTGATTTCGGTGATGGTTAGGTTCAGATGGGTGAGGTTTGGTAGGATAAGAACTTTTTGTGGAAATTTTGGCAATGTCAAATTTTCTGACTTCGGTGATGGTTAGGTTAGGTTGGGTTAAATATTGTGAGGTAAGCACGTTTTGTTGATATTTTCGCAATGTCCAGTTCTTTGATTTCGGTGATGGTGAGGTTCAGATGGGTGAGGTTTGGTAGGATAAGCACTTTTTGTGGATATTTAAGCAATGTCGAATTTTCTGTTTTCGGTGATGGTTAGGTTAGGTTGGGTTAGGTATTGTGAGGCAAGCACGTTTTGTGGATATTTTCGCAACGTCAAATTCTTTGATTTCGGTGATGGTTGGATTCAGATGGGTGAGGTTTGGTAGGATAAGAACTTTTTTTGGATATTTTGGCAATGTCGAATTCTCTGACTTCGGTGATGGTTAGGTTAGGTTAGGTTAGGTATTGTGAGGTAAGCACGTTTTGTGGATATTTTATTAATGTCCAATTCTTTGATTTCGTTGACGGTTAGGTTCAGATGGGTGAGGTTTGGACGGATAAGAACTTTTTGTGGAAATTTTGGCAATGTCGAATTTTCTGACTTCAGTGATGGTTACGTTAGGTTGGGTTAGGTATTGTGAGGGAAGCACGTTTTGTGGATATTTTCGCAACGTCAAATTCTTTGATTTCGGTGATGGTTAGGTTCAGATGGGTGAGGTTTGGTAGGATAAGCACTTTTTGTGGATATTTTGGCAATGTCGAATTCTCTGACTTCGGTGATGGTTAGGTTAGGTTGGGTTAGGTATTGTGAGGTTAGCTCGTTTTGTGGATATTTTTTCAATGTCCAATTCTTTGAATTCGGTGATGGTTAGGTTCAGATGGGTAAGGTTTGGTAGGATAAGAACTTTTTGTTGATATTTTGGCAATATCGAATTTTCTGACTTCGGTGATGGTTAGGGTAGGTTGGGTTAGGTATTGTGAGGGAAGCCCTTTTTTTGAATATTTTCGCAACGTCAAATTCTTTGATTTCGGTGATAATTAGGTTCAGATGGGTGAGGTTTGGTAGGATAAGCACTTTTTGTGGATATTTTGGCAATGTCGAATTCTCTGACTTCGGTGATGGTTAGGTTAGGTTGGGTTAGGTATTGTGAGGTAAGCACGTTTTGTGGATATTTTATTAATGTCCAATTCTTTGATTTCGGTGATGGTTAGGTTCAGATGGGTGAGGTTTGGTAGGATAAGAACTTTTTGTGGATATTTTGGCAATGTCGAATTCTCTGACTTCGGTGATGGTTAGGTTAGTTTAGGTTAGATATTGAGAGGTAAGCACGTATTGTGGATATTTTCGCAATTTCCAATTCTTTGATTTCGGTGATGGTTAGGTTCAGATGGGTGAGGTTTGGTAGGATAAGCACTTTTTGTGGATATTTTGGCAATGTCGAATTTTCTGACTTTGGTGATGGTTAGGTCAGGTTAGGTTAGGTATTGTGAGGGAAGCACGTTTTGTGGATATTTTTGCAATGTCAAATTCTTCGATTTCGGTGATGGTTAGGTTCAGATGAGTGTGGATTGGTAGGATAAGAACTTTTTGTGGATATTTTGGCAATGTCGAATTCTCTGACTTCGGTGATGGTTAGGTTAGGTTGGGTTAGGTATTGTGAGGAAAGCACGTTTTGTGGATATTTTATTAATGTCCAATTCTTTGATTTCGGTGATGGTTAGGTTCAGATGGGTGAGGTTTGGTAGGATAAGAACTTTTTGTGGATATTTTGGCAATGTCGAATTCTCTGGCTTCGGTGATGGTTAGGATAGGTTGGGTTAGGTATTGTGAGGTAAGCACGTTTTGTGGATATTTTGGCAATGTCAAATTCTTTGATTTCGGTGATGGTTAAGTTCAGATGAGTGTGGATTGGTAGGATAAGAACTTTTTGTGGATATATTGGCAATGTCGAATTCTCTGACTTCGGTGATGGTTAGGTTAGTTTAGGTTAGATATTGAGAGGTAAGCACGTTTTGTGGATATTTTCGCAATTTCCAATTCTTTGATTTCGGTGATGGTTAGGTTCAGATGGGTGAGGTTTGGTAGGATAAGCACTTTTTGTGGATATTTTGGCAATGTCGAATTTTCTGACTTTGGTGATGGTTAGGTCAGGTTAGGTTAGGTATTGTGAGGGAAGCACGTTTTGTGGATATTTTTGCAATGTCAAATTCTTTGATTTCGGTGATGGTTAGGTTCAGATGAGTGTGGATTGGTAGGATAAGAACTTTTTGTGGATATTTTGGCAATGTCGAATTCTCTGACTTCGGTGATGGTAAGGTTAGGTTGGGTTAGGTATTGTGAGGTAAGCACGTTTTGTGGATATTTTATCAATGTCCAATTCTTTGATTTCGGTGACGGTTAGGTTCAGATGGGTGAGGTTTGGACGGATAAGAACTTTTTGTGGAAATTTTGGCAATGTCGAATTTTCTGACTTCAGTGATGGTTACGTTAGGTTGGGTTAGGTATTGTGAGGGAAGCACGTTTTGTGGATATTTTCGCAACGTCAAATTCTTTGATTTCGGTGATGGTTAGGTTCAGATGGGTGAGGTTTGGTAGGATAAGCACTTTTTGTGGATATTTTGGCAATGTCGAATTCTCTGACTTCGGTGATGGTTAGGTTAGGTTGGGTTAGGTATTGTGAGGTAAGCTCGTTTTGTGGATATTTTTTCAATGTCCAATTCTTTGATTTCGGTGATGGTTAGGTTCAGATGAGTGTGGATTGGTAGGATAAGAACTTTTTGTGGATATTTTGGCAATGTCGAATTCTCTGACTTCGGTGATGGTTAGGTTAGGTTGGGTTAGGTATTGTGAAGTAAGCACGTTTTGTGGATATTTAATCAATGTCCAATTCTTTGATTTCAGTGATGGTTAGGTTCAGATGGGTGAGGTTTGGTAGGATAAGCACTTTTTGTGGATATTTTGGCAATGTCGAATTTTCTGACTTTGGTGATGGTTAGGTTAGGTTAGGTTAGGTATTGTGAGGGAAACACGTTTTGTGGATATTTTTGCAATGTCAAATTCTTTGATTTCGTTGATGGTTAGGTTCAGATGAGTGTGGATTGGTAGGATAAGAACTTTTTGTGGATATTTTGGCAATGTCGAATTCTCTGACTTCGGTGATGGTAAGGTTAGGTTGGGTTAGGTATTGTGAGGAAAGCACGTTTTTTGGATATTTTATTAATGTCCAATTCTTTGATTTCGGTGATGGTTAGGTTCAGATGGGTGAGGTTTGGTAGAATAAGCTCTTTTTGTGGATATTTTGGCAATGTCGAATTTTCTGACTTCGGTGATGGTTAGGTTAGGTTGGGTTAGGTATTGTGAGGTAAGCACGTTTTGTGGATATTTTATCAATGTCTAATTCTTTGATTTCGGTGATGGTTAGGTTCAGATGAGTGTGGTTTGGTAGGATAAGAACTTTTTGTGGATATTTTGGCAATGTCTAATTCTCTGACTTCGGTGATGGTAAGGTTAGGTTGGGTTAGGTATTGTGAGGTAAGCACGTTTTGTGGATATTTTATCAATGTCCAATTCTTTGATTTCGGTGATGGTTAGGTTCAGATGGGTGAGGTTTGGTAGGATAAGAACTTTTTGTGGATATTTTGGCAATGTCGAATTCTCTGACTTCGGTGATGGTTAGGTTAGGTTGGGTTTGGTTTTGTGAGGTAAGAACGTTTTGTGGATATTTTATCAATGTCCAATTCTTTGATATCGGTGATGGTTAGGTTCAGATGGGTGAGGTTTGTTAGGATAAGCACTTTTTGTGGATATTTTGGCAATGTCGAATTTTCTGACTTTGGTGATGGTTAGGTTAGGTTAGGTTAGGTATTGTGAGGGAAACACGTTTTGTGGATATTTTTGCAATGTCAAATTCTTTGATTTCGTTGATGGTTAGGTTCAGATGAGTGTGGATTGGTAGGATAAGAACTTTTTGTGGATATTTTGGCAATGTCGAATTCTCTGACTTCGGTGATGGTTAGGTTAGGTTGGGTTAGGTATTGTGAGGAAAGCACGTTTTGTGGATATTTTATCAATGTCCAATTCTTTGATTTCGGTGATGGTTAGGATCAGATGGGTGAGGTTTGGTAGGATAAGCACTTTTTGTGGATATTTTGGCAATGTCGAATTTTCTGACCTCGGTGATGGTTAGGTTAGGTTGGGTTAGGTATTGTGAGGTAAGCACGTTTTGTAGATATTTTATCAATGTCCAATTCTTTGATTTCGGTGATGGTTAGGTTCAGATGAGTGTGGTTTGGTAGGATAAGAACTTTTTGTGGATATTTTGGCAATGTCTAATTCTTTGATTTCGGTGATGGTTAAGTTCAGATGAGTGTGGATTGGTAGGATAAGAACTTTTTGTGGATATTTTGGCAATGTCGAATTCTCTGACTTCGGTGATGGTTAGGTTAGGTTGGGTTAGGTATTGTGAGGAAAGCACGTTTTGTGGATATTTTATCAATGTCCAATTCTTTGATTTCGGTGATGGTTAGGATCAGATGGGTGAGGTTTGGTAGGATAAGCACTTTTTGT
Organism: Arctopsyche grandis; assembly: GCF_051622035.1. NCBI lineage: Eukaryota > Metazoa > Arthropoda > Insecta > Trichoptera > Hydropsychidae > Arctopsyche > Arctopsyche grandis. Next base: position 637,967 of record NC_135362.1, read on the forward strand.
GGATATTTTGGCAATGTCGAATTTTCTGACCTCGGTGATGGTTAGGTTAGGTTGGGTTAGGTATTGTGAGGTAAGCACGTTTTGTAGATATTTTATCAATGTCCAATTCTTTGATTTCGGTGATGGTTAGGTTCAGATGGGTGAGGTTTGGTAGGATAAGAACTTTTTGTCGAAATTTTGGCAATGTCGAATTTTCTGACTTCAGTGATGGTTACGTTAGGTTGGGTTAGGTATTGTGAGGGAAGCACGTTTTGTGGATATTTTCGCAACGTCAAAATCTTTGATTTCGGTCATGGTTAGGTTCAGATGGGTGAGGTTTGGTAGGATAAGAACTTTTTGTGGATATTTTGGCAATGTCGAATTCTCTGACTTCGGTGATGGTTAGGTTAGGTTGGGTTAGGTATTGTTAGGAAAACACGTTTTGTGGATATTTTATCAATGTCCAATTCTTTGATTTCGGTGATGGTTAGGTTCACATGGGTGAGGTTTGGTAGGATAAGAACTTTTTGTGGAAATTTTGGCAATGTCAAATTTTCTGACTTCGGTGATGGTTAGGTTAGGTTGGGTTAAATATTGTGAGGTAAGCACGTTTTGTTGATATTTTCGCAATGTCCAGTTCTTTGATTTCGGTGATGGTTAGGTTCAGATGGGTGAGGTTTGGTAGGATAGGCACTTTTTGTGGATATTTTAGCAATGTCGAATTTTCTGACTTCGGTGATGGTTAGGTTAGGTTGGGTTAGGTATTGTGAGGTAAGCACGTTTTGTGGATATTTTATCAATGTCCAATTCTTTGATTTCGGTGATGGTTAGGTTCAGATGAGTGTGGATTGGTAGGATAAGAACTTTTTGTGGAAGTTTGGCAATGTCGAATTCTCTGACTTCGGTGATGGTTAGGTTAGGTAGGGTTAGGTATTGTGAGGTAAGCACGTTTTGTGGATATTTTGGCAATGTCCAATTCTTTGAATTCGGTGATGGTTAGGTTCAGATGGGTGAGGTTTGGTAGGATAAGAACTTTTTGTGGATATTTTGGCAATGTCGAATTCTCTGACTTCGGTGATGGTTAGGGTAGGTTGGGTTAGGTATTGTGAGGGAAGCACGTTTTGTGAATATTTTCGCAACGTCAAATTCTTTGATTTCGGTGATAGTTAGGTTCAGATGGTGAGGTTTGGTAGGATAAGCACTTTTTGTGGATATTTTGGCAATGTCGAATTCTCTGACTTCGGTGATGGTTAGGGTAGGTTGGGTTAGGTATTGTGAGGGAAGCACGTTTTGTGAATATTTTCGCAACGTCAAATTCTTTGATTTCGGTGATGGTTAGGTTCAGATGGGTGAGGTTTGGTAGGATAAGCACTTTTTGTGGATATTTTGGCAATGTCGAATTCTCTGACTTCGGTGATGGTTAGGTTAGGTTGGGTTAGGTATTGTGAAGTAAGCACGTTTTGTGGATATTTTATCAATGTCCAATTCTTTGATTTCTGTGATGGTTAGGTTCAGATGGGTGAGGTTTGGTAGGATAAGCACTTTATGTGGATATTTTGGCAATGTCGAATTTTCTGACTTTGGTGATGGTTAGGTTAGGTTAGGTTAGGTATTGTGAGGGAAGCACGTTTTGTGGATATTTATGCAATGTCGAATTCTTTGATTTCGGTGATGGTTAGGTTCAGATGAGTGTGGATTGGTAGGATAAGAACTTTTTGTGGATATTTTGGCAATGTCGAATTCTCTGACTTCGGTGATGGTTAGGTTAGGTTGGGTTAGGTATTGTGAGGTGAGCACGTTTTGTGGATATTTTATTAATGTCTAATTCTTTGATTTCGGTGATGGTTAGGTTTAGATGGGTGAGGTTTGGTAGGATAAGAACTTTTTGTGGATATTTTGGCAATGTCGAATTCTCTGACTTCGGTGATGGTTAGGACTGGTTGGGTTAGGTATTGTGAGGTAAGCACGTTTTGTGGATATTTTGGCAATGTCAAATTCTTTGATTTCGGTGACGGTTTGGTTCAGATGGGTGAGGTTTGGTAGGATAAGAACTTTTTGTGGATATTTTGGCAATGTCGAATTCTCTGACTTCGGTGATGGTAAGGATAGGTTGGGTTAGGTATTGTGAGGTAAGCACGTTTTGTGGATATTTTAACAATGTCCAATTCTTTGATTTCGGTGATGGTTAGGTTCAGATGGGTGAGGTTTGGTAGGATAACCTTTTTTTTTGGATATTTTGGCAATGTCGAATTTTCTGACTTTGGTGATGGTTAGGTTAGGTTAGGTTGAGTATTGTGAGGGAAACACGTTTTGTGGATATTTTTGCAATGTCAAATTCTTTGATTTCGGTGATGGTTAGGTTCAGATGAGTGTGGATTGGTAGGATAAGAACTTTTTGTGGATATTTTGGCAATGTCGAATTCTCTGACTTCGGTGATGGTAAGGTTAGGTTGGGTTAGGTATTGTGAGGTAAGCACGTTTTGTGGATATTTTATCAATGTCTAATTCTTTGATTTCGGTGATGGTTAGGTTCAGATGAGTGTGGTTTGGTAGGATAAGAACTTTTTGTGGATATTTTGGCAATGTCGAATTCTCTGACTTCGGTGATGGTAAGGTTAGGTTGGGTTAGGTATTGTGAGGTAAGCACGTTTTGTGGATATTTTATCAATGTCCAATTCTTTGATTTCGGTGATGGTTAGGTTCAGATGGGTGAGGTTTGGTAGGATAAGAACTTTTTGTGGATATTTTGGCAATGTCAAATTCTCTGACTTCGGTGATGGTTAGGTTAGGTTGGGTTTGGTTTTGTGAGGTTAGAACGTTTTGTGGTTATTTTATTAATGTCCAATTCTTTGATATCGGTGATGGTTAGGTTCAGATGGGTGAGGTTTGGTAGGATAAGCACTTTTTGTGGATATTTTGGCAATGTCGAATTCTCTGACTTCGGTGATGGTTAGGTTAGGTTGGGTGAGGTATTGTGAGGTAAGCACGTTTTGTGGATATTTTATCAATGTCCAATTCTTTGATTTCGGTGATGGTTAGGTTCAGATGGGTGAGGTTTGGTAGGATAAGCACTTTTTGTGGAAGTTTGGCAATGTCGAATTCTCTGACTTTGGTGATGGTTAGGTTAGTTTGGGTTAGATATTGTGAGGTAAGCACGTTTTGTGGATATTTTCGCAATTTCCAATTCTTTGATTTCGGTGATGGTTAGGTTCAGATGGGTGAGGTTTGGTAGGATAAGCACTTTTTGTGGATATTTAAGCAATGTCGAATTTTCTGTTTTCGGTGATGGTTAGGTTAGGTTGGGTTAGGTATTGTGAGGCAAGCACGTTTTGTGGATATTTTCGCAACGTCAAATTCTTTGATTTCGGTGATGGTTGGATTCAGATGGGTGAGGTTTGGTAGGATAAGAACTTTTTTTGGATATTTTGGCAATGTCGAATTCTCTGACTTCGGTGATGGTTAGGTTAGGTTAGGTTAGGTATTGTGAGGTAAGCACGTTTTGTGGATATTTTATCAATGTCCAATTCTTTGATTTCGTTGACGGTTAGGTTCAGATGGGTGAGGTTTGGACGGATAAGAACTTTTTGTGGAAATTTTGGCAATGTCGAATTTTCTGACTTCAGTGATGGTTACGTTAGGTTGGGTTAGGTATTGTGAGGGAAGCACGTTTTGTGGATATTTTCGCAACGTCAAATTCTTTGATTTCGGTGATGGTAAGGTTCAGATGGGTGAGGTTTGGTAGGATAAGCACTTTTTGTGGATATTTTGGCAATGTCGAATTCTCTGACTTCGGTGATGGTTAGGTTAGGTTGGGTTAGGTATTGTGAGGTTAGCTCGTTTTGTGGATATTTTTTCAATGTCCAATTCTTTGATTTCGGTGATGGTTAGGTTCAGATGGGTAAGGTTTGGTAGGATAAGAACTTTTTGTTGATATTTTGGCAATATCGAATTTTCTGACTTCGGTGATGGTTAGGGTAGGTTGGGTTAGGTATTGTGAGGGAAGCACGTTTTGTGAATATTTTCGCAACGTCAAATTCTTTGATTTCGGTGATGGTTAGGTTCAGATGGGTGAGGTTTGGTAGGATAAGCACTTTTTGTGGATATTTTGGCAATGTCGAATTCTCTGACTTCGGTGATGGTTAGGTTAGGTTGGGTTAGGTATTGTGAGGTAAGCACGTTTTGTGGATATTTTATTAATGTCCAATTCTTTGATTTCGGTGATGGTTAGGTTCAGATGGGTGAGGTTTGGTAGGATAAGAACTTTTTGTGGATATTTTGGCAATGTTGAATTCTCTGACTTCGGTGATGGTTAGGATAGGTTGGGTTAGGTATTGTGAGGTAAGCACGTTTTGTGGATATTTTGGCAATGTCAAATTCTTTGATTTCGGTGATGGTTAAGTTCAGATGAGTGTGGATTGGTAGGATAAGAACTTTTTGTGGATATATTGGCAATGTCGAATTCTCTGACTTCGGTGATGGTTAGGTTAGTTTAGGTTAGATATTGAGAGGTAAGCACGTTTTGTGGATATTTTCGCAATTTCCAATTCTTTGATTTCGGTGATGGTTAGGTTCAGATGGGTGAGGTTTGGTAGGATAAGCACTTTTTGTGGATATTTTGGCAATGTCGAATTCTCTGACTTCGGTGATGGTTAGGTTAGGTTGGGTTAGGTATTGTGAGGTAAGCTCGTTTTGTGGATATTTTTTCAATGTCCAATTCTTTGATTTCGGTGATGGTTAGGTTCAGATGAGTGTGGATTGGTAGGATAAGAACTTTTTGTGGATATTTTGGCAATGTCGAATTCTCTGACTTTGGTGATGGTTAGGTTAGGTTGGGTTAGGTATTGTGAGGTAAGCACGTTTTGTGGATATTTTATCAATGTCCAATTCTTTGATTTCGGTGATGGTTAGGTTCAGATGGGTGAGGTTTGGTAGGATAAGAACTTTTTGTGGATATTTTGGCAATGTCGAATTCTCTGACTTCGGTGATGGTTAGGTTAGGTTGGGTTTGGTTTTGTGAGGTAAGAACGTTTTGTGGATATTTTATCAATGTCCAATTCTTTGATATCGGTGATGGTTAGGTTCAGATGGGTGAGGTTTGTTAGGATAAGCACTTTTTGTGGATATTTTGGCAATGTCGAATTTTCTGACTTTGGTGATGGTTAGGTTAGGTTAGGTTAGGTATTGTGAGGGAAACACGTTTTGTGGATATATTTGCAATGTCAAATTCTTTGATTTCGTTGATGGTTAGGTTCAGATGAGTGTGGATTGGTAGGATAAGAACTTTTTGTGGATATTTTGGCAATGTCGAATTCTCTGACTTCGGTGATGGTTAGGTTAGGTTGGGTTAGGTATTGTGAGGAAAGCACGTTTTGTGGATATTTTATCAATGTCCAATTCTTTGATTTCGGTGATGGTTAGGATCAGATGGGTGAGGTTTGGTAGGATAAGCACTTTTTGTGGATATTTTGGCAATGTCGAATTTTCTGACCTCGGTGATGGTTAGGTTAGGTTGGGTTAAGTATTGTGAGGTAAGCACGTTTTGTAGATATTTTATCAATGTCCAATTCTTTGATTTCGGTGATGGTTAGGTTCAGATGGGTGAGGTTTGGTAGGATAAGAACTTTTTGTGGAAATTTTGGCAATGTCGAATTTTCTGACTTCAGTGATGGTTACGTTAGGTTGGGTTAGGTATTGTGAGGGAAGCACGTTTTGTGGATATTTTCGCAACGTCAAAATCTTTGATTTCGGTCATGGTTAGGTTCAGATGGGTGAGGTTTGGTAGGATAAGAACTTTTTGTGGATATTTTGGCAATGTCGAATTCTCTGACTTCGGTGATGGTTAGGTTAGGTTGGGTTAGGTATTGTGAGGAAAGCACGTTTTGTGGATATTTTATCAATGTCCAATTCTTTGATTTCGGTGATGGTTAGGATCAGATGGGTGAGGTTTGGTAGGATAAGCACTTTTTGTGGATATTTTGGCAATGTCGAATTTTCTGACCTCGGTGATGGTTAGGTTAGGTTGGGTTAAGTATTGTGAGGTAAGCACGTTTTGTAGATATTTTATCAATGTCCAATTCTTTGATTTCGGTGATGGTTAGGTTCAGATGAGTTTGGTTTGGTAGGATAAGAACTTTTTGTGGATATTTTGGCAATGTCTAATTCTTTGATTTCGGTGATGGTTAAGTTCAGATGAGTGTGGATTGGTAGGATAAGAACTTTTTGTGGATATTTTGGCAATGTCGAATTCTCTGACTTCGGTGATGGTTAGGTTAGGTTGGGTTAGGTATTGTGAGGAAAGCACGTTTTGTGGATATTTTATCAATGTCCAATTCTTTGATTTCGGTGATGGTTAGGATCAGATGGGTGAGGTTTGGTAGGATAAGCACTTTTTGTGGATATTTTGGCAATGTCGAATTTTCTGACCTCGGTGATGGTTAGGTTAGGTTGGGTTAAGTATTGTGAGGTAAGCACGTTTTGTAGATATTTTATCAATGTCCAATTCTTTGATTTCGGTGATGGTTAGGTTCAGATGGGTGAGGTTTGGTAGGATAAGAACTTTTTGTGGAAATTTTGGCAATGTCGAATTTTCTGACTTCAGTGATGGTTACGTTAGGTTGGGTTAGGTATTGTGAGGGAAGCACGTTTTGTGGATATTTTCGCAACGTCAAAATCTTTGATTTCGGTCATGGTTAGGTTCAGATGGGTGAGGTTTGGTAGGATAAGAACTTTTTGTGGATATTTTGGCAATGTCGAATTCTCTGACTTCGGTGATGGTTAGGTTAGGTTGGGTTAGGTATTGTTAGGAAAACACGTTTTGTGGATATTTTATCAATGTCCAATTCTTTGATTTCGGTGATGGTTAGGTTCACATGGGTGAGGTTTGGTAGGATAAGAACTTTTTGTGGAAATTTTGGCAATGTCAAATTTTCTGACTTCGGTGATGGTTAGGTTAGGTTGGGTTAAATATTGTGAGGTAAGCACGTTTTGTTGATATTTTCGCAATGTCCAGTTCTTTGATTTCGGTGATGGTTAGGTTCAGATGGGTGAGGTTTGGTAGGATAAGAACTTTTTGTGGAAATTTTGGCAATGTCAAATTTTCTGACTTCGGTGATGGTTAGGTTAGGTTGGGTTAAATATTGTGAGGTAAGCACGTTTTGTGGATATTTTATCAATGTCCAATTCTTTGATTTCGGTGATGGTTAGGTTCAGATGAGTGTGGATTGGTAGGATAAGAACTTTTTGTGGAAGTTTGGCAATGTCGAATTCTCTGACTTCGGTGATGGTTAAGTTAGGTAGGGTTAGGTATTGTGAGGTAAGCACGTTTTGTGGATATTTTGGCAATGTCCAATTCTTTGAATTCGGTGATGGTTAGGTTCAGATGGGTGAGGTTTGGTAGGATAAGAACTTTTTGTGGATATTTTGGCAATGTCGAATTCTCTGACTTCGGTGATGGTTAGGGTAGGTTGGGTTAGGTATTGTGAGGGAAGCACGTTTTGTGAATATTTTCGCAACGTCAAATTCTTTGATTTCGGTGATACTTAGGTTCAGATGGTGAGGTTTGGTAGGATAAGCACTTTTTGTGGATATTTTGGCAATGTCGAATTCTCTGACTTCGGTGATGGTTAGGGTAGGTTGGGTTAGGTATTGTGAGGGAAGCACGTTTTGTGAATATTTTCGCAACGTCAAATTCTTTGATTTCGGTGATGGTTAGGTTCAGATGGGTGAGGTTTGGTAGGATAAGCACTTTTTGTGGATATTTTGGCAATGTCGAATTCTCTGACTTCGGTGATGGTTAGGTTAGGTTGGGTTAGGTATTGTGAAGTAAGCACGTTTTGTGGATATTTTATCAATGTCCAATTCTTTGATTTCTGTGATGGTTAGGTTCAGATGGGTGAGGTTTGGTAGGATAAGCACTTTATGTGGATATTTTGGCAATGTCGAATTTTCTGACTTTGGTGATGGTTAGGTTAGGTTAGGTTAGGTATTGTGAGGGAAGCACGTTTTGTGGATATTTATGCAATGTCGAATTCTTTGATTTCGGTGATGGTTAGGTTCAGATGAGTGTGGATTGGTAGGATAAGAACTTTTTGTGGATATTTTGGCAATGTCGAATTCTCTGACTTCGGTGATGGTTAGGTTAGGTTGGGTTAGGTATTGTGAGGTGAGCACGTTTTGTGGATATTTTATCAATGTCTAATTCTTTGATTTCGGTGATGGTTAGGTTCAGATGGGTGAGGTTTGGTAGGATAAGAACTTTTTGTGGATATTTTGGCAATGTCGAATTCTCTGACTTCGGTGATGGTTAGGTTAGGTTGGGTGAGGTATTGTGAGGTAAGCACGTTTTGTGGATATTTTATCAATGTCCAATTCTTTGATTTCGGTGATGGTTAGGTTCAGATGGGTGAGGTTTGGTAGGATAAGCACTTTTTGTGGAAGTTTGGCAATGTCGAATTCTCTGACTTTGGTGATGGTTAGGTTAGTTTGGGTTAGATATTGAGAGGTAAGCTCGTTTTGTGGATATTTTCGCAATTTCCAATTCTTTGATTTCGGTGATGGTTAGGTTCAGATGGGTGAGGTTTGGTAGGATAAGCACTTTTTGTGGATATTTAAGCAATGTCGAATTTTCTGTTTTCGGTGATGGTTAGGTTAGGTTGGGTTAGGTATTGTGAGGGAAGCACGTTTTGTGGATATTTTCGCAACGTCAAATTCTTTGATTTCGGTGATGGTTAGGTTCAGATGGGTGAGGTTTGGTAGGATAAGCACTTTTTGTGGATATTTTGGCAATGTCGAATTCTCTGACTTCGGTGATGGTTAGGTTAGGTTGGGTTAGGTATTGTGAAGTAAGCACGTTTTGTGGATATTTTATCAATGTCCAATTCTTTGATTTCAGTGATGGTTAGGTTCAGATGGGTGAGGTTTGGTAGGATAAGCACTTTTTGTGGATATTTTGGCAATGTCGAATTTTCTGACTTTGGTGATGGTTAGGTCAGGTTAGGTTAGGTATTGTGAGGAAAGCACGTTTTGTGGATATTTTTGCAATGTCAAATTCTTTGATTTCGGTGATGGTTAGGTTCAGATGAGTGTGGATTGGTAGGATAAGAACTTTTTGTGGATATTTTGGCAATGTCGAATTCTCTGACTTCGGTGATGGTAAGGTTAGGTTGGGTTAGGTATTGTGAGGTAAGCACGTTTTGTGGATATTTTATCAATGTCCAATTCTTTGATTTCGGTGATGGTTAGGTTCAGATGGGTGAGGTTTGGTAGGATAAGAACTTTTTGTGGATATTTTGGCAATGTCGAATTCTCTGACTTCGGTGATGGTTAGGATAGGTTGGGTTAGGTATTGTGAGGTAAGCACGTTTTGTGGATATTTTCGCAATTTCCAATTCTTTGATTTCGGTGATGGTTAGGTTCAGATGGGTGAGGTTTGGTAGGATAAGAACTTTTTGTGGAAATTTTGGCAATGTCGAATTTTCTGACTTCAGTGATGGTTACGTTAGGTTGGGTTAGGTATTGTGAGGGAAGCACGTTTTGTGGATATTTTCGCAACGTCAAAATCTTTGATTTCGGTCATAGTTAGGTTCAGATGGGTGAGGTTTGGTAGGATAAGAACTTTTTGTGGATATTTTGGCAATGTCGAATTCTCTGACTTCGGTGATGGTTAGGTTAGGTTGGGTTAGGTATTGTTAGGAAAACACGTTTTGTGGATATTTTATCAATGTCCAATTCTTTGATTTCGGTGATGGTTAGGTTCACATGGGTGAGGTTTGGTAGGATAAGAACTTTTTGTGGAAATTTTGCAAATGTCAAATTTTCTGACTTCGGTGATGGTTAGGTTAGGTTGGGTTAAATATTGTGAGGTAAGCACGTTTTGTTGATATTTTCGCAATGTCCAGTTCTTTGATTTCGGTGATGGTTAGGTTCAGATGGGTGAGGTTTGGTAGGATAAGAACTTTTTGTGGAAATTTTGGCAATGTCAAATTTTCTGACTTCGGTGATGGTTAGGTTAGGTTGGGTTAAATATTGTGAGGTAAGCACGTTTTGTTGATATTTTCGCAATGTCCAGTTCTTTGATTTCGGTGATGGTTAGGTTCAGATGGGTGAGGTTTGGTAGGATAGGCACTTTTTGTGGAAATTTTGGCAATGTCAAATTTTCTGACTTCGGTGATGGTTAGGTTAGGTTGGGTTAAATATTGTGAGGCAAGCACGTTTTGTGACTTCGGTGATGGTTAGGTTAGGTTGGGTTAAATATTGTGAGGTAAGCACGTTTTGTTGATATTTTCGCAATGTCCAGTTCTTTGATTTCGGTGATGGTTAGGTTCAGATGGGTGAGGTTTGGTAGGATAAGAACTTTTTGTGGAAATTTTGGCAATGTCAAATTTTCTGACTTCGGTGATGGTTAGGTTAGGTTGGGTTAAATATTGTGAGGTAAGCACGTTTTGTTGATATTTTCGCAATGTCCAGTTCTTTGATTTCGGTGATGGTGAGGTTCAGATGGGTGAGGTTTGGTAGGATAAGCACTTTTTGTGGATATTTAAGCAATGTCGAATTTTCTGTTTTCGGTGATGGTTAGGTTAGGTTGGGTTAGGTATTGTGAGGCAAGCACGTTTTGTGGATATTTTCGCAACGTCAAATTCTTTGATTTCGGTGATGGTTGGATTCAGATGGGTGAGGTTTGGTAGGATAAGAACTTTTTTTGGATATTTTGGCAATGTCGAATTCTCTGACTTCGGTGATGGTTAGGTTAGGTTAGGTTAGGTATTGTGAGGTAAGCACGTTTTGTGGATATTTTATTAATGTCCAATTCTTTGATTTCGTTGACGGTTAGGTTCAGATGGGTGAGGTTTGGACGGATAAGAACTTTTTGTGGAAATTTTGGCAATGTCGAATTTTCTGACTTCAGTGATGGTTACGTTAGGTTGGGTTAGGTATTGTGAGGGAAGCACGTTTTGTGGATATTTTCGCAACGTCAAATTCTTTGATTTCGGTGATGGTTAGGTTCAGATGGGTGAGGTTTGGTAGGATAAGCACTTTTTGTGGATATTTTGGCAATGTCGAATTCTCTGACTTCGGTGATGGTTAGGTTAGGTTGGGTTAGGTATTGTGAGGTTAGCTCGTTTTGTGGATATTTTTTCAATGTCCAATTCTTTGATTTCGGTGATGGTTAGGTTCAGATGGGTAAGGTTTGGTAGGATAAGAACTTTTTGTTGATATTTTGGCAATATCGAATTTTCTGACTTCGGTGATGGTTAGGGTAGGTTGGGTTAGGTATTGTGAGGGAAGCCCTTTTTTTGAATATTTTCGCAACGTCAAATTCTTTGATTTCGGTGATAATTAGGTTCAGATGGGTGAGGTTTGGTAGGATAAGCACTTTTTGTGGATATTTTGGCAATGTCGAATTCTCTGACTTCGGTGATGGTTAGGTTAGGTTGGGTTAGGTATTGTGAGGTAAGCACGTTTTGTGGATATTTTATTAATGTCCAATTCTTTGATTTCGGTGATGGTTAGGTTCAGATGGGTGAGGTTTGGTAGGATAAGAACTTTTTGTGGATATTTTGGCAATGTCGAATTCTCTGACTTCGGTGATGGTTAGGATAGGTTGGGTTAGGTATTGTGAGGTAAGCACGTTTTGTGGATATTTTGGCAATGTCAAATTCTTTGATTTCGGTGATGGTTAAGTTCAGATGAGTGTGGATTGGTAGGATAAGAACTTTTTGTGGATATATTGGCAATGTCGAATTCTCTGACTTCGGTGATGGTTAGGTTAGTTTAGGTTAGATATTGAGAGGTAAGCACGTTTTGTGGATATTTTCGCAATTTCCAATTCTTTGATTTCGGTGATGGTTAGGTTCAGATGGGTGAGGTTTGGTAGGATAAGCACTTTTTGTGGATATTTTGGCAATGTCGAATTTTCTGACTTTGGTGATGGTTAGGTCAGGTTAGGTTAGGTATTGTGAGGGAAGCACGTTTTGTGGATATTTTTGCAATGTCAAATTCTTCGATTTCGGTGATGGTTAGGTTCAGATGAGTGTGGATTGGTAGGATAAGAACTTTTTGTGGATATTTTGGCAATGTCGAATTCTCTGACTTCGGTGATGGTTAGGTTAGGTTGGGTTAGGTATTGTGAGGAAAGCACGTTTTGTGGATATTTTATTAATGTCCAATTCTTTGATTTCGGTGATGGTTAGGTTCAGATGGGTGAGGTTTGGTAGGATAAGAACTTTTTGTGGATATTTTGGCAATGTCGAATTCTCTGACTTCGGTGATGGTTAGGATAGGTTGGGTTAGGTATTGTGAGGTAAGCACGTTTTGTGGATATTTTGGCAATGTCAAATTCTTTGATTTCGGTGATGGTTAAGTTCAGATGAGTGTGGATTGGTAGGATAAGAACTTTTTGTGGATATATTGGCAATGTCGAATTCTCTGACTTCGGTGATGGTTAGGTTAGTTTAGGTTAGATATTGAGAGGTAAGCACGTTTTGTGGATATTTTCGCAATTTCCAATTCTTTGATTTCGGTGATGGTTAGGTTCAGATGGGTGAGGTTTGGTAGGATAAGCACTTTTTGTGGATATTTTGGCAATGTCGAATTTTCTGACTTTGGTGATGGTTAGGTCAGGTTAGGTTAGGTATTGTGAGGGAAGCACGTTTTGTGGATATTTTTGCAATGTCAAATTCTTTGATTTCGGTGATGGTTAGGTTCAGATGAGTGTGGATTGGTAGGATAAGAACTTTTTGTGGATATTTTGGCAATGTCGAATTCTCTGACTTCGGTGATGGTAAGGTTAGGTTGGGTTAGGTATTGTGAGGTAAGCACGTTTTGTGGATATTTTATCAATGTCCAATTCTTTGATTTCGGTGACGGTTAGGTTCAGATGGGTGAGGTTTGGACGGATAAGAACTTTTTGTGGAAATTTTGGCAATGTCGAATTTTCTGACTTCAGTGATGGTTACGTTAGGTTGGGTTAGGTATTGTGAGGGAAGCACGTTTTGTGGATATTTTCGCAACGTCAAATTCTTTGATTTCGGTGATGGTTAGGTTCAGATGGGTGAGGTTTGGTAGGATAAGCACTTTTTGTGGATATTTTGGCAATGTCGAATTCTCTGACTTCGGTGATGGTTAGGTTAGGTTGGGTTAGGTATTGTGAGGTAAGCTCGTTTTGTGGATATTTTTTCAATGTCCAATTCTTTGATTTCGGTGATGGTTAGGTTCAGATGAGTGTGGATTGGTAGGATAAGAACTTTTTGTGGATATTTTGGCAATGTCGAATTCTCTGACTTCGGTGATGGTTAGGTTAGGTTGGGTTAGGTATTGTGAAGTAAGCACGTTTTGTGGATATTTAATCAATGTCCAATTCTTTGATTTCAGTGATGGTTAGGTTCAGATGGGTGAGGTTTGGTAGGATAAGCACTTTTTGTGGATATTTTGGCAATGTCGAATTTTCTGACTTTGGTGATGGTTAGGTTAGGTTAGGTTAGGTATTGTGAGGGAAACACGTTTTGTGGATATTTTTGCAATGTCAAATTCTTTGATTTCGTTGATGGTTAGGTTCAGATGAGTGTGGATTGGTAGGATAAGAACTTTTTGTGGATATTTTGGCAATGTCGAATTCTCTGACTTCGGTGATGGTAAGGTTAGGTTGGGTTAGGTATTGTGAGGAAAGCACGTTTTTTGGATATTTTATTAATGTCCAATTCTTTGATTTCGGTGATGGTTAGGTTCAGATGGGTGAGGTTTGGTAGAATAAGCTCTTTTTGTGGATATTTTGGCAATGTCGAATTTTCTGACTTCGGTGATGGTTAGGTTAGGTTGGGTTAGGTATTGTGAGGTAAGCACGTTTTGTGGATATTTTATCAATGTCTAATTCTTTGATTTCGGTGATGGTTAGGTTCAGATGAGTGTGGTTTGGTAGGATAAGAACTTTTTGTGGATATTTTGGCAATGTCTAATTCTCTGACTTCGGTGATGGTAAGGTTAGGTTGGGTTAGGTATTGTGAGGTAAGCACGTTTTGTGGATATTTTATCAATGTCCAATTCTTTGATTTCGGTGATGGTTAGGTTCAGATGGGTGAGGTTTGGTAGGATAAGAACTTTTTGTGGATATTTTGGCAATGTCGAATTCTCTGACTTCGGTGATGGTTAGGTTAGGTTGGGTTTGGTTTTGTGAGGTAAGAACGTTTTGTGGATATTTTATCAATGTCCAATTCTTTGATATCGGTGATGGTTAGGTTCAGATGGGTGAGGTTTGTTAGGATAAGCACTTTTTGTGGATATTTTGGCAATGTCGAATTTTCTGACTTTGGTGATGGTTAGGTTAGGTTAGGTTAGGTATTGTGAGGGAAACACGTTTTGTGGATATTTTTGCAATGTCAAATTCTTTGATTTCGTTGATGGTTAGGTTCAGATGAGTGTGGATTGGTAGGATAAGAACTTTTTGTGGATATTTTGGCAATGTCGAATTCTCTGACTTCGGTGATGGTTAGGTTAGGTTGGGTTAGGTATTGTGAGGAAAGCACGTTTTGTGGATATTTTATCAATGTCCAATTCTTTGATTTCGGTGATGGTTAGGATCAGATGGGTGAGGTTTGGTAGGATAAGCACTTTTTGTGGATATTTTGGCAATGTCGAATTTTCTGACCTCGGTGATGGTTAGGTTAGGTTGGGTTAGGTATTGTGAGGTAAGCACGTTTTGTAGATATTTTATCAATGTCCAATTCTTTGATTTCGGTGATGGTTAGGTTCAGATGAGTGTGGTTTGGTAGGATAAGAACTTTTTGTGGATATTTTGGCAATGTCTAATTCTTTGATTTCGGTGATGGTTAAGTTCAGATGAGTGTGGATTGGTAGGATAAGAACTTTTTGTGGATATTTTGGCAATGTCGAATTCTCTGACTTCGGTGATGGTTAGGTTAGGTTGGGTTAGGTATTGTGAGGAAAGCACGTTTTGTGGATATTTTATCAATGTCCAATTCTTTGATTTCGGTGATGGTTAGGATCAGATGGGTGAGGTTTGGTAGGATAAGCACTTTTTGTGGATATTTTGGCAATGTCGAATTTTCTGACCTCGGTGATGGTTAGGTTAGGTTGGGTTAGGTATTGTGAGGTAAGCACGTTTTGTAGATATTTTATCAATGTCCAATTCTTTGATTTCGGTGATGGTTAGGTTCAGATGGGTGAGGTTTGGTAGGATAAGAACTTTTTGTCGAAATTTTGGCAATGTCGAATTTTCTGACTTCAGTGATGGTTACGTTAGGTTGGGTTAGGTATTGTGAGGGAAGCACGTTTTGTGGATATTTTCGCAACGTCAAAATCTTTGATTTCGGTCATGGTTAGGTTCAGATGGGTGAGGTTTGGTAGGATAAGAACTTTTTGTGGATATTTTGGCAATGTCGAATTCTCTGACTTCGGTGATGGTTAGGTTAGGTTGGGTTAGGTATTGTTAGGAAAACACGTTTTGTGGATATTTTATCAATGTCCAATTCTTTGATTTCGGTGATGGTTAGGTTCACATGGGTGAGGTTTGGTAGGATAAGAACTTTTTGTGGAAATTTTGGCAATGTCAAATTTTCTGACTTCGGTGATGGTTAGGTTAGGTTGGGTTAAATATTGTGAGGTAAGCACGTTTTGTTGATATTTTCGCAATGTCCAGTTCTTTGATTTCGGTGATGGTTAGGTTCAGATGGGTGAGGTTTGGTAGGATAAGAACTTTTTGTGGAAATTTTGGCAATGTCAAATTTTCTGACTTCGGTGATGGTTAGGTTAGGTTGGGTTAAATATTGTGAGGTAAGCACGTTTTGTTGATATTTTCGCAATGTCCAGTTCTTTGATTTCGGTGATGGTTAGGTTCAGATGGGTGAGGTTTGGTAGGATAGGCACTTTTTGTGGATATTTTAGCAATGTCGAATTTTCTGACTTCGGTGATGGTTAGGTTAGGTTGGGTTAGGTATTGTGAGGTAAGCACGTTTTGTGGATATTTTATCAATGTCCAATTCTTTGATTTCGGTGATGGTTAGGTTCAGATGAGTGTGGATTGGTAGGATAAGAACTTTTTGTGGAAGTTTGGCAATGTCGAATTCTCTGACTTCGGTGATGGTTAGGTTAGGTAGGGTTAGGTATTGTGAGGTAAGCACGTTTTGTGGATATTTTGGCAATGTCCAATTCTTTGAATTCGGTGATGGTTAGGTTCAGATGGGTGAGGTTTGGTAGGATAAGAACTTTTTGTGGATATTTTGGCAATGTCGAATTCTCTGACTTCGGTGATGGTTAGGGTAGGTTGGGTTAGGTATTGTGAGGGAAGCACGTTTTGTGAATATTTTCGCAACGTCAAATTCTTTGATTTCGGTGATAGTTAGGTTCAGATGGTGAGGTTTGGTAGGATAAGCACTTTTTGTGGATATTTTGGCAATTTCGAATTCTCTGACTTCGGTGATGGTTAGGGTAGGTTGGGTTAGGTATTGTGAGGGAAGCACGTTTTGTGAATATTTTCGCAACGTCAAATTCTTTGATTTCGGTGATGGTTAGGTTCAGATGGGTGAGGTTTGGTAGGATAAGCACTTTTTGTGGATATTTTGGCAATGTCGAATTCTCTGACTTCGGTGATGGTTAGGTTAGGTTGGGTTAGGTATTGTGAAGTAAGCACGTTTTGTGGATATTTTATCAATGTCCAATTCTTTGATTTCTGTGATGGTTAGGTTCAGATGGGTGAGGTTTGGTAGGATAAGCACTTTATGTGGATATTTTGGCAATGTCGAATTTTCTGACTTTGGTGATGGTTAGGTTAGGTTAGGTTAGGTATTGTGAGGGAAGCACGTTTTGTGGATATTTATGCAATGTCGAATTCTTTGATTTCGGTGATGGTTAGGTTCAGATGAGTGTGGATTGGTAGGATAAGAACTTTTTGTGGATATTTTGGCAATGTCGAATTCTCTGACTTCGGTGATGGTTAGGTTAGGTTGGGTTAGGTATTGTGAGGTGAGCACGTTTTGTGGATATTTTATCAATGTCTAATTCTTTGATTTCGGTGATGGTTAGGTTTAGATGGGTGAGGTTTGGTAGGATAAGAACTTTTTGTGGATATTTTGGCAATGTCGAATTCTCTGACTTCGGTGATGGTTAGGTTAGGTTGGGTTAGGTATTGTGAGGTAAGCTCGTTTTGTGGATATTTTTTCAATGTCTAATTCTTTGATTTCGGTGATGGTTAGGTTCAGATGAGTGTGGATTGGTAGGATAAGAACTTTTTGTGGATATTTTGGCAATGTCGAATTCTCTGACTTCGGTGATGGTTAGGTTAGGTTGGGTTAGGTATTGTGAAGTAAGCACGTTTTGTGGATATTTAATCAATGTCCAATTCTTTGATTTCAGTGATGGTTAGGTTCAGATGGGTGAGGTTTGGTAGGATAAGCACTTTTTGTGGATATTTTGGCAATGTCGAATTTTCTGACTTTGGTGATGGTTAGGTTAGGTTAGGTTAGGTATTGTGAGGGAAACACGTTTTGTGGATATTTTTGCAATGTCAAATTCTTTGATTTCGTTGATGGTTAGGTTCAGATGAGTGTGGATTGGTAGGATAAGAACTTTTTGTGGATATTTTGGCAATGTCGAATTCTCTGACTTCGGTGATGGTAAGGTTAGGTTGGGTTAGGTATTGTGAGGAAAGCACGTTTTTTGGATATTTTATTAATGTCCAATTCTTTGATTTCGGTGATGGTTAGGTTCAGATGGGTGAGGTTTGGTAGAATAAGCTCTTTTTGTGGATATTTTGGCAATGTCGAATTTTCTGACTTCGGTGATGGTTAGGTTAGGTTGGGTTAGGTATTGTGAGGTAAGCACGTTTTGTGGATATTTTATCAATGTCTAATTCTTTGATTTCGGTGATGGTTAGGTTCAGATGAGTGTGGTTTGGTAGGATAAGAACTTTTTGTGGATATTTTGGCAATGTCTAATTCTCTGACTTCGGTGATGGTTAGGTTAGGTTGGGTTAGGTATTGTGAGGTAAGCACGTTTTGTGGATATTTTATCAATGTCCAATTCTTTGATTTCGGTGATGGTTAGGTTCAGATGGGTGAGGTTTGGTAGGATAAGAACTTTTTGTGGATATTTTGGCAATGTCGAATTCTCTGACTTCGGTGATGGTTAGGTTAGGTTGGGTTAGGTATTGTGAGGAAAGCACGTTTTGTGGATATTTTATCAATGTCCAATTCTTTGATTTCGGTGATGGTTAGGATCAGATGGGTGAGGTTTGGTAGGATAAGCACTTTTTGTGGATATTTTGGCAATGTCGAATTTTCTGACCTCGGTGATGGTTAGGTTAGGTTGGGTTAGGTATTGTGAGGTAAGCACGTTTTGTAGATATTTTATCAATGTCCAATTCTTTGATTTCGGTGATGGTTAGGTTCAGATGAGTGTGGTTTGGTAGGATAAGAACTTTTTGTGGATATTTTGGCAATGTCTAATTCTTTGATTTCGGTGATGGTTAAGTTCAGATGAGTGTGGATTGGTAGGATAAGAACTTTTTGTGGATATTTTGGCAATGTCGAATTCTCTGACTTCGGTGATGGTTAGGTTAGGTTGGGTTAGGTATTGTGAGGAAAGCACGTTTTGTGGATATTTTATCAATGTCCAATTCTTTGATTTCGGTGATGGTTAGGATCAGATGGGTGAGGTTTGGTAGGATAAGCACTTTTTGTGGATATTTTGGCAATGTCGAATTCTCTGACTTCGGTGATGGTTAGGTTAGGTTGGGTTAGGTATTGTGAGGTAAGCACGTTTTGTAGATATTTTATCAATGTCCAATTCTTTGATTTCGGTGATGGTTAGGTTCAGATGGGTGAGGTTTGGTAGGATAAGAACTTTTTGTGGAAATTTTGGCAATGTCGAATTTTCTGACTTCAGTGATGGTTACGTTAGGTTGGGTTAGGTATTGTGAGGGAAGCACGTTTTGTGGATATTTTCGCAACGTCAAAATCTTTGATTTCGGTCATGGTTAGGTTCAGATGGGTGAGGTTTGGTAGGATAAGAACTTTTTGTGGATATTTTGGCAATGTCGAATTCTCTGACTTCGGTGATGGTTAGGTTAGGTTGGGTTAGGTATTGTTAGGAAAACACGTTTTGTGGATATTTTATCAATGTCCAATTCTTTGATTTCGGTGATGGTTAGGTTCACATGGGTGAGGTTTGGTAGGATAAGAACTTTTTGTGGAAATTTTGGCAATGTCAAATTTTCTGACTTCGGTGATGGTTAGGTTAGGTTGGGTTAAATATTGTGAGGTAAGCACGTTTTTTTGATATTTTCGCAATGTCCAGTTCTTTGATTTCGGTGATGGTTAGGTTCAGATGGGTGAGGTTTGGTAGGATAAGAACTTTTTGTGGAAATTTTGGCAATGTCAAATTTTCTGACTTCGGTGATGGTTAGGTTAGGTTGGGTTAAATATTGTGAGGTAAGCACGTTTTGTTGATATTTTCGCAATGTCCAGTTCTTTGATTTCGGTGATGGTTAGGTTCAGATGGGTGAGGTTTGGTAGGATAGGCACTTTTTGTGGATATTTTAGCAATGTCGAATTTTCTGACTTCGGTGATGGTTAGGTTAGGTTGGGTTAGGTATTGTGAGGTAAGCACGTTTTGTGGATATTTTATCAATGTCCAATTCTTTGATTTCGGTGATGGTTAGGTTCAGATGAGTGTGGATTGGTAGGATAAGAACTTTTTGTGGAAGTTTGGCAATGTCGAATTCTCTGACTTCGGTGATGGTTAGGTTAGGTAGGGTTAGGTATTGTGAGGTAAGCACGTTTTGTGGATATTTTGGCAATGTCCAATTCTTTGAATTCGGTGATGGTTAGGTTCAGATGGGTGAGGTTTGGTAGGATAAGAACTTTTTGTGGATATTTTGGCAATGTCGAATTCTCTGACTTCGGTGATGGTTAGGGTAGGTTGGGTTAGGAATTGTGAGGGAAGCACGTTTTGTGAATATTTTCGCAACGTCAAATTCTTTGATTTCGGTGATAGTTAGGTTCAGATGGTGAGGTTTGGTAGGATAAGCACTTTTTGTGGATATTTTGGCAATGTCGAATTCTCTGACTTCGGTGATGGTTAGGGTAGGTTGGGTTAGGTATTGTGAGGGAAGCACGTTTTGTGAATATTTTCGCAACGTCAAATTCTTTGATTTCGGTGATGGTTAGGTTCAGATGGGTGAGGTTTGGTAGGATAAGCACTTTTTGTGGATATTTTGGCAATGTCGAATTCTCTGACTTCGGTGATGGTTAGGTTAGGTTGGGTTAGGTATTGTGAAGTAAGCACGTTTTGTGGATATTTTATCAATGTCCAATTCTTTGATTTCTGTGATGGTTAGGTTCAGATGGGTGAGGTTTGGTAGGATAAGCACTTTATGTGGATATTTTGGCAATGTCGAATTTTCTGACTTTGGTGATGGTTAGGTTAGGTTAGGTTAGGTATTGTGAGGGAAGCACGTTTTGTGGATATTTATGCAATGTCGAATTCTTTGATTTCGGTGATGGTTAGGTTCAGATGAGTGTGGATTGGTAGGATAAGAACTTTTTGTGGATATTTTGGCAATGTCGAATTCTCTGACTTCGGTGATGGTTAGGTTAGGTTGGGTTAGGTATTGTGAGGTGAGCACGTTTTGTGGATATTTTATCAATGTCTAATTCTTTGATTTCGGTGATGGTTAGGTTCAGATGGGTGAGGTTTGGTAGGATAAGAACTTTTTGTGGATATTTTGGCAATGTCGAATTCTCTGACTTCGGTGATGGTTAGGTTAGGTTGGGTGAGGTATTGTGAGGTAAGCACGTTTTGTGGATATTTTATCAATGTCCAATTCTTTGATTTCGGTGATGGTTAGGTTCAGATGGGTGAGGTTTGGTAGGATAAGCACTTTTTGTGGAAGTTTGGCAATGTCGAATTCTCTGACTTTGGTGATGGTTAGGTTAGTTTGGGTTAGATATTGAGAGGTAAGCACGTTTTGTGGATATTTTCGCAATTTCCAATTCTTTGATTTCGGTGATGGTTAGGTTCAGATGGGTGAGGTTTGGTAGGATAAGCACTTTTTGTGGATATTTAAGCAATGTCGAATTTTCTGTTTTCGGTGATGGTTAGGTTAGGTTGGGTTAGGTATTGTGAGGGAAGCACGTTTTGTGGATATTTTCGCAACGTCAAATTCTTTGATTTCGGTGATGGTTAGGTTCAGATGGGTGAGGTTTGGTAGGATAAGCACTTTTTGTGGATATTTTGGCAATGTCGAATTCTCTGACTTCGGTGATGGTTAGGTTAGGTTGGGTTAGGTATTGTTAGGAAAACACGTTTTGTGGATATTTTATCAATGTCCAATTCTTTGATTTCGGTGATGGTTAGGTTCACATGGGTGAGGTTTGGTAGGATAAGAACTTTTTGTGGAAATTTTGGCAATGTCAAATTTTCTGACTTCGGTGATGGTTAGGTTAGGTTGGGTTAAATATTGTGAGGTAAGCACGTTTTTTTGATATTTTCGCAATGTCCAGTTCTTTGATTTCGGTGATGGTTAGGTTCAGATGGGTGAGGTTTGGTAGGATAAGAACTTTTTGTGGAAATTTTGGCAATGTCAAATTTTCTGACTTCGGTGATGGTTAGGTTAGGTTGGGTTAAATATTGTGAGGTAAGCACGTTTTGTTGATATTTTCGCAATGTCCAGTTCTTTGATTTCGGTGATGGTTAGGTTCAGATGGGTGAGGTTTGGTAGGATAGGCACTTTTTGTGGATATTTTAGCAATGTCGAATTTTCTGACTTCGGTGATGGTTAGGTTAGGTTGGGTTAGGTATTGTGAGGTAAGCACGTTTTGTGGATATTTTATCAATGTCCAATTCTTTGATTTCGGTGATGGTTAGGTTCAGATGAGTGTGGATTGGTAGGATAAGAACTTTTTGTGGAAGTTTGGCAATGTCGAATTCTCTGACTTCGGTGATGGTTAGGTTAGGTAGGGTTAGGTATTGTGAGGTAAGCACGTTTTGTGGATATTTTGGCAATGTCCAATTCTTTGAATTCGGTGATGGTTAGGTTCAGATGGGTGAGGTTTGGTAGGATAAGAACTTTTTGTGGATATTTTGGCAATGTCGAATTCTCTGACTTCGGTGATGGTTAGGGTAGGTTGGGTTAGGAATTGTGAGGGAAGCACGTTTTGTGAATATTTTCGCAACGTCAAATTCTTTGATTTCGGTGATAGTTAGGTTCAGATGGTGAGGTTTGGTAGGATAAGCACTTTTTGTGGATATTTTGGCAATGTCGAATTCTCTGACTTCGGTGATGGTTAGGGTAGGTTGGGTTAGGTATTGTGAGGGAAGCACGTTTTGTGAATATTTTCGCAACGTCAAATTCTTTGATTTCGGTGATGGTTAGGTTCAGATGGGTGAGGTTTGGTAGGATAAGCACTTTTTGTGGATATTTTGGCAATGTCGAATTCTCTGACTTCGGTGATGGTTAGGTTAGGTTGGGTTAGGTATTGTGAAGTAAGCACGTTTTGTGGATATTTTATCAATGTCCAATTCTTTGATTTCTGTGATGGTTAGGTTCAGATGGGTGAGGTTTGGTAGGATAAGCACTTTATGTGGATATTTTGGCAATGTCGAATTTTCTGACTTTGGTGATGGTTAGGTTAGGTTAGGTTAGGTATTGTGAGGGAAGCACGTTTTGTGGATATTTATGCAATGTCGAATTCTTTGATTTCGGTGATGGTTAGGTTCAGATGAGTGTGGATTGGTAGGATAAGAACTTTTTGTGGATATTTTGGCAATGTCGAATTCTCTGACTTCGGTGATGGTTAGGTTAGGTTGGGTTAGGTATTGTGAGGTGAGCACGTTTTGTGGATATTTTATCAATGTCTAATTCTTTGATTTCGGTGATGGTTAGGTTCAGATGGGTGAGGTTTGGTAGGATAAGAACTTTTTGTGGATATTTTGGCAATGTCGAATTCTCTGACTTCGGTGATGGTTAGGTTAGGTTGGGTGAGGTATTGTGAGGTAAGCACGTTTTGTGGATATTTTATCAATGTCCAATTCTTTGATTTCGGTGATGGTTAGGTTCAGATGGGTGAGGTTTGGTAGGATAAGCACTTTTTGTGGAAGTTTGGCAATGTCGAATTCTCTGACTTTGGTGATGGTTAGGTTAGTTTGGGTTAGATATTGAGAGGTAAGCACGTTTTGTGGATATTTTCGCAATTTCCAATTCTTTGATTTCGGTGATGGTTAGGTTCAGATGGGTGAGGTTTGGTAGGATAAGCACTTTTTGTGGATATTTAAGCAATGTCGAATTTTCTGTTTTCGGTGATGGTTAGGTTAGGTTGGGTTAGGTATTGTGAGGGAAGCACGTTTTGTGGATATTTTCGCAACGTCAAATTCTTTGATTTCGGTGATGGTTAGGTTCAGATGGGTGAGGTTTGGTAGGATAAGCACTTTTTGTGGATATTTTGGCAATGTCGAATTCTCTGACTTCGGTGATGGTTAGGTTAGGTTGGGTTAGGTATTGTGAAGTAAGCACGTTTTGTGGATATTTTATCAATGTCCAATTCTTTGATTTCAGTGATGGTTAGGTTCAGATGGGTGAGGTTTGGTAGGATAAGCACTTTTTGTGGATATTTTGGCAATGTCGAATTTTCTGACTTTGGTGATGGTTAGGTCAGGTTAGGTTAGGTATTGTGAGGAAAGCACGTTTTGTGGATATTTTTGCAATGTCAAATTCTTTGATTTCGGTGATGGTTAGGTTCAGATGAGTGTGGATTGGTAGGATAAGAACTTTTTGTGGATATTTTGGCAATGTCGAATTCTCTGACTTCGGTGATGGTAAGGTTAGGTTGGGTTAGGTATTGTGAGGTAAGCACGTTTTGTGGATATTTTATCAATGTCCAATTCTTTGATTTCGGTGATGGTTAGGTTCAGATGGGTGAGGTTTGGTAGGATAAGAACTTTTTGTGGATATTTTGGCAATGTCGAATTCTCTGACTTCGGTGATGGTTAGGATAGGTTGGGTTAGGTATTGTGAGGTAAGCACGTTTTGTGGATATTTTGGCAATGTCAAATTCTTTGATTTCGGTGATGGTTAAGTTCAGATGAGTGTGGATTGGTAGGATAAGAACTTTTTGTTGATATTTTGGCAATGTCGAATTCTCTGACTTCGGTGATGGTAAGGTTAGGTTGGGTTAGGTATTGTGAGGAAAGCACAATTTTTGGATATTTTATCAATGTCCAATTCTTTGATTTCGGTGAGGGTTAGGTTCAGATGGGTGAGGTTTGGTAGGATAAGAACTTTTTGTGGATATATTGGCAATGTCGAATTCTCTGACTTCGGTGATGGTTAGGTTAGTTTGGGTTAGATATTGAGAGGTAAGCACGTTTTGTGGATATTTTCGCAATTTCCAATTCTTTGATTTCGGTGATGGTTAGGTTCAGATGGGTGAGGTTTGGTAGGATAAGAACTTTTTGTGGAAATTTTGGCAATGTCGAATTTTCTGACTTCAGTGATGGTTACGTTAGGTTGGGTTAGGTATTGTGAGGGAAGCACGTTTTGTGGATATTTTCGCAACGTCAAAATCTTTGATTTCGGTCATGGTTAGGTTCAGATGGGTGAGGTTTGGTAGGATAAGAACTTTTTGTGGATATTTTGGCAATGTCGAATTCTCTGACTTCGGTGATGGTTAGGTTAGGTTGGGTTAGGTATTGTTAGGAAAACACGTTTTGTGGATATTTTATCAATGTCCAATTCTTTGATTTCGGTGATGGTTAGGTTCACATGGGTGAGGTTTGGTAGGATAAGAACTTTTTGTGGAAATTTTGGCAATGTCAAATTTTCTGACTTCGGTGATGGTTAGGTTAGGTTGGGTTAAATATTGTGAGGTAAGCACGTTTTGTTGATATTTTCGCAATGTCCAGTTCTTTGATTTCGGTGATGGTTAGGTTCAGATGGGTGAGGTTTGGTAGGATAAGAACTTTTTGTGGAAATTTTGGCAATGTCAAATTTTCTGACTTCGGTGATGGTTAGGTTAGGTTGGGTTAAATATTGTGAGGTAAGCACGTTTTGTTGATATTTTCGCAATGTCCAGTTCTTTGATTTCGGTGATGGTTAGGTTCAGATGGGTGAGGTTTGGTAGGATAGGCACTTTTTGTGGAAATTTTGGCAATGTCAAATTTTCTGACTTCGGTGATGGTTAGGTTAGGTTGGGTTATATATTGTGAGGCAAGCACGTTTTGTGACTTCGGTGATGGTTAGGTTAGGTTGGGTTAAATATTGTGAGGTAAGCACGTTTTGTTGATATTTTCGCAATGTCCAGTTCTTTGATTTCGGTGATGGTTAGGTTCAGATGGGTGAGGTTTGGTAGGATAAGAACTTTTTGTGGAAATTTTGGCAATGTCAAATTTTCTGACTTCGGTGATGGTTAGGTTAGGTTGGGTTAAATATTGTGAGGTAAGCACGTTTTGTTGATATTTTCGCAATGTCCAGTTCTTTGATTTCGGTGATGGTGAGGTTCAGATGGGTGAGGTTTGGTAGGATAAACACTTTTTGTGGATATTTAAGCAATGTCGAATTTTCTGTTTTCGGTGATGGTTAGGTTAGGTTGGGTTAGGTATTGTGAGGCAAGCACGTTTTGTGGATATTTTCGCAACGTCAAATTCTTTGATTTCGGTGATGGTTGGATTCAGATGGGTGAGGTTTGGTAGGATAAGAACTTTTTTTGGATATTTTGGCAATGTCGAATTCTCTGACTTCGGTGATGGTTAGGTTAGGTTAGGTTAGGTATTGTGAGGTAAGCACGTTTTGTGGATATTTTATTAATGTCCAATTCTTTGATTTCGTTGACGGTTAGGTTCAGATGGGTGAGGTTTGGACGGATAAGAACTTTTTGTGGAAATTTTGGCAATGTCGAATTTTCTGACTTCAGTGATGGTTACGTTAGGTTGGGTTAGGTATTGTGAGGGAAGCACGTTTTGTGGATATTTTCGCAACGTCAAATTCTTTGATTTCGGTGATGGTTAGGTTCAGATGGGTGAGGTTTGGTAGGATAAGCACTTTTTGTGGATATTTTGGCAATGTCGAATTCTCTGACTTCGGTGATGGTTAGGTTAGGTTGGGTTAGGTATTGTGAGGTTAGCTCGTTTTGTGGATATTTTTTCAATGTCCAATTCTTTGATTTCGGTGATGGTTAGGTTCAGATGGGTAAGGTTTGGTAGGATAAGAACTTTTTGTTGATATTTTGGCAATATCGAATTTTCTGACTTCGGTGATGGTTAGGGTAGGTTGGGTTAGGTATTGTGAGGGAAGCCCTTTTTTTGAATATTTTCGCAACGTCAAATTCTTTGATTTCGGTGATAATTAGGTTCAGATGGGTGAGGTTTGGTAGGATAAGCACTTTTTGTGGATATTTTGGCAATGTCGAATTCTCTGACTTCGGTGATGGTTAGGTTAGGTTGAGTTAGGTATTGTGAGGTAAGCACGTTTTGTGGATATTTTATTAATGTCCAATTCTTTGATTTCGGTGATGGTTAGGTTCAGATGGGTGAGGTTTGGTAGGATAAGAACTTTTTGTGGATATTTTGGCAATGTCGAATTCTCTGACTTCGGTGATGGTTAGGATAGGTTGGGTTAGGTATTGTGAGGTAAGCACGTTTTGTGGATATTTTGGCAATGTCAAATTCTTTGATTTCGGTAATGGTTAAGTTCAGATGAGTGTGGATTGGTAGGATAAGAACTTTTTGTGGATATTTTGGCAATGTCGAATTCTCTGACTTCGGTGATGGTAAGGTTAGGTTGGGTTAGGTATTGTGAGGTAAGCACGTTTTGTGGATATTTTATCAATGTTCAATTCTTTGATTTCGGTGACGGTTAGGTTCAGATGGGTGAGGTTTGGACGGATAAGAACTTTTTGTGGAAATTTTGGCAATGTCGAATTTTCTGACTTCAGTGATGGTTACGTTAGGTTGGGTTAGGTATTGTGAGGGAAGCACGTTTTGTGGATATTTTCGCAACGTCAAATTCTTTGATTTCGGTGATGGTTAGGTTCAGATGGGTGAGGTTTGGTAGGATAAGCACTTTTTGTGGATATTTTGGCAATGTCGAATTCTCTGACTTCGGTGATGGTTAGGTTAGGTTGGGTTAGGTATTGTGAGGTAAGCTCGTTTTGTGGATATTTTTTCAATGTCCAATTCTTTGATTTCGGTGATGGTTAGGTTCAGATGAGTGTGGATTGGTAGGATAAGAACTTTTTGTGGATATTTTGGCAATGTCGAATTCTCTGACTTCGGTGATGGTTAGGTTAGGTTGGGTTAGGTATTGTGAAGTAAGCACGTTTTGTGGATATTTAATCAATGTCCAATTCTTTGATTTCAGTGATGGTTAGGTTCAGATGGGTGAGGTTTGGTAGGATAAGCACTTTTTGTGGATATTTTGGCAATGTCGAATTTTCTGACTTTGGTGATGGTTAGGTTAGGTTAGGTTAGGTATTGTGAGGGAAACACGTTTTGTGGATATTTTTGCAATGTCAAATTCTTTGATTTCGTTGATGGTTAGGTTCAGATGAGTGTGGATTGGTAGGATAAGAACTTTTTGTGGATATTTTAGCAATGTCGAATTCTCTGACTTCGGTGATGGTAAGGTTAGGTTGGGTTAGGTATTGTGAGGAAAGCACGTTTTTTGGATATTTTATTAATGTCCAATTCTTTGATTTCGGTGATGGTTAGGTTCAGATGGGTGAGGTTTGGTAGAATAAGCTCTTTTTGTGGATATTTTGGCAATGTCGAATTTTCTGACTTCGGTGATGGTTAGGTTAGGTTGGGTTAGGTATTGTGAGGTAAGCACGTTTTGTGGATATTTTATCAATGTCTAATTCTTTGATTTCGGTGATGGTTAGGTTCAGATGAGTGTGGTTTGGTAGGATAAGAACTTTTTGTGGATATTTTGGCAATGTCTAATTCTCTGACTTCGGTGATGGTAAGGTTAGGTTGGGTTAGGTATTGTGAGGTAAGCACGTTTTGTGGATATTTTATCAATGTCCAATTCTTTGATTTCGGTGATGGTTAGGTTCAGATGGGTGAGGTTTGGTAGGATAAGAACTTTTTGTGGATATTTTGGCAATGTCGAATTCTCTGACTTCGGTGATGGTTAGGTTAGGTTGGGTTTGGTTTTGTGAGGTAAGAACGTTTTGTGGATATTTTATCAATGTCCAATTCTTTGATATCGGTGATGGTTAGGTTCAGATGGGTGAGGTTTGTTAGGATAAGCACTTTTTGTGGATATTTTGGCAATGTCGAATTTTCTGACTTTGGTGATGGTTAGGTTAGGTTAGGTTAGGTATTGTGAGGGAAACACGTTTTGTGGATATTTTTGCAATGTCAAATTCTTTGATTTCGTTGATGGTTAGGTTCAGATGAGTGTGGATTGGTAGGATAAGAACTTTTTGTGGATATTTTGGCAATGTCGAATTCTCTGACTTCGGTGATGGTTAGGTTAGGTTGGGTTAGGTATTGTGAGGAAAGCACGTTTTGTGGATATTTTATCAATGTCCAATTCTTTGATTTCGGTGATGGTTAGGATCAGATGGGTGAGGTTTGGTAGGATAAGCACTTTTTGTGGATATTTTGGCAATGTCGAATTTTCTGACCTCGGTGATGGTTAGGTTAGGTTGGGTTAGGTATTGTGAGGTAAGCACGTTTTGTAGATATTTTATCAATGTCCAATTCTTTGATTTCGGTGATGGTTAGGTTCAGATGGGTGAGGTTTGGTAGGATAAGAACTTTTTGTCGAAATTTTGGCAATGTCGAATTTTCTGACTTCAGTGATGGTTACGTTAGGTTGGGTTAGGTATTGTGAGGGAAGCACGTTTTGTGGATATTTTCGCAACGTCAAAATCTTTGATTTCGGTCATGGTTAGGTTCAGATGGGTGAGGTTTGGTAGGATAAGAACTTTTTGTGGATATTTTGGCAATGTCGAATTCTCTGACTTCGGTGATGGTTAGGTTAGGTTGGGTTAGGTATTAATAGGAAAACACGTTTTGTGGATATTTTATCAATGTCCAATTCTTTGATTTCTGTGATGGTTAGGTTCAGATGGGTGAGGTTTGGTAGGATAAGCACTTTATGTGGATATTTTGGCAATGTCGAATTTTCTGACTTTGGTGATGGTTAGGTTAGGTTAGGTTAGGTATTGTGAGGGAAGCACGTTTTGTGGATATTTATGCAATGTCGAATTCTTTGATTTCGGTGATGGTTAGGTTCAGATGAGTGTGGATTGGTAGGATAAGAACTTTTTGTGGATATTTTGGCAATGTCGAATTCTCTGACTTCGGTGATGGTTAGGTTAGGTTGGGTTAGGTATTGTGAGGTGAGCACGTTTTGTGGATATTTTATCAATGTCTAATTCTTTGATTTCGGTGATGGTTAGGTTTAGATGGGTGAGGTTTGGTAGGATAAGAACTTTTTGTGGATATTTTGGCAATGTCGAATTCTCTGACTTCGGTGATGGTTAGGACTGGTTGGGTTAGGTATTGTGAGGTAAGCACGTTTTGTGGATATTTTGGCAATGTCAAATTCTTTGATTTCGGTGACGGTTTGGTTCAGATGGGTGAGGTTTGGTAGGATAAGAACTTTTTGTGGATATTTTGGCAATGTCGAATT
Organism: Arctopsyche grandis; assembly: GCF_051622035.1. Taxonomy (NCBI): domain Eukaryota; kingdom Metazoa; phylum Arthropoda; class Insecta; order Trichoptera; family Hydropsychidae; genus Arctopsyche; species Arctopsyche grandis. The sequence continues at coordinate 667,587 of NC_135362.1, forward strand.
CTCTGTCTTCGGTGATGGTTAGGTTAGGTTGGGTTAGGTATTGTGAGGTGAGCACGTTTTGTGGATATTTTATTAATGTCCAATTCTTTGATTTCGGTGACGGTTAGGTTCAGATGAGTGTGGTTTGGTAGGATAAGAACTTTTTGTGGATATTTTGGCAATGTCGAATTCTCTGACTTCGGTGATGGTTAGGTTAGGTTGGGTTAGCTATTGTGAGGTAAGCACGTTTTGTGGATATTTTTTCAATGTCAAATTCTTTGATTTCGGTGATAGTTAGGTTCAGATGGGTGAGGTTTGGTAGGATAAGAACTTTTTTGTGGATATTTTGGCAATGTCGAATTCTCTGACTTCGGTGATGGTTAGGTTAGGTTGGGTTAGGTATTGTGAGGTAAGCACGTTTTGTGGATATTTTCGCAACGTCAAAATCTTTGATTTCGGTCATGGTTAGGTTCAGATGGGTGAGGTTTGGTAGGATAAGAACTTTTTGTGGATATTTTGGCAATGTCGAATTCTCTGACTTCGGTGATGGTTAGGTTAGGTTGGGTTAGATATTGTGAGGTAAACACGTTTTGTGGATATTTTCGCAATGTCCAATTCTTTGATTTCGGTGATGGTTAGGTTCACATGGGTGAGGTTTGGTAGGATAAGCACTTTTTGTGGATATTTTAGCAATGTCGAATTTTCTGACTTCGGTGATGGTTAGGTTAGGTTCGGTTAGGTATTTTGAGGTAAGCACGTTTTGTGGATATTTTATCAATGTCAAATTCTTTGATTTCGGTGATAGTTTGGTTCAGATGGGTGAGGTTTGGTAGGATAAGAACTTTTTGTGGAAATTTTGGCAATGTCGAATTTTCTGACTTCGGTGATGGTTAGGTTAGGTTGGGTTAAATATTGTGAGGTAAGCACGTTTTGTTGATATTTTCGCAATGTCCAATTCTTTGATTTCGGTGATGGTTAGGTTCAGATGGGTGAGGTTTGGTAGGATAGGCACTTTTTGTGGATATTTTAGCAATGTCGAATTTTCTGACTTCGGTGATGGTTAGGTTAGGTTGGGTTAGGTATTGTGAGGCAAGCACGTTTTGTGGATATTTTCGCAACGTCAAATTCTTTGATTTCGGTGATGGTTAGGTTCAGATGGGTGAGGTTTGGTTGGATAAGAACTTTTTGTGGATATTTTGGCAATGTCGAATTCTCTGACTTCGGTGATGGTTAGGTTAGGTTAGGTTAGGTATTGTGAGGTAAGCACGTTTTGTGGATATTTTATCAATGTCCAATTCTTTGATTTCGGTGACGGTTAGGTTCAGATGGGTGAGGTTTGGTAGGATAAGAACTTTTTGTGGATATTTTGGCAATGTCGAATTCTCTGACTTCGGTGATGGTTAGGTTAGGTTGGGTTAGGTATTGTGAGGTAAGCACGTTTTGTGGATATTTTGGCAATGTCCAATTCTTTGATTTCGGTGATAGTTAGGTTCAGATGGGTGAGGTTTGGTAGGATAAGAACTTTTTGTGGAAATTTTGGCAATGTCGAATTTTCTGACTTCGGTGATGGTTAGGTTAGGTTGGGTTAAATATTGTGAAGTAAGCACGTTTTGTTGATATTTTCGCAATGTCCAATTCTTTGATTTCGGTGATGGTTAGGTTCAGATGGGTGAGGTTTGGTAGGATAAGCACTTTTTGTGGATATTTTAGCAATGTCGAATTTTTTGACTTCGGTGATGGTTAGGTTAGGTTGGGTTAGGTATTGTGAGGCAAGCACGTTTTGTGGATATTTTTGCAACGTCAAATTCTTTGATTTCGGGGATGGTTAGGTTCAGATGGGTGAGGTTAGGTAGGATAAGAACTTTTTGTGGATATTTTGGCAATGTCGAATTCTCTGACTTCGGTGATGGTTAGGTTAGGTTAGGTTAGGTATTGTAAGGGAAGCACGTTTTGTGGATATTTTATCAATGTCCATTTCTTTGATTTCGGTGACGGTTTGGTTCAGATGGGTGAGGTTTGGTAGGATAAGAACTTTTTGTGGATATTTTGGCAATGTCGAATTCTCTGACTTCGGTGATGGTTAGGTTAGGTTGGGTTAGGTATTGTGAGGTAAACACGTTTTGTGGATATTTTATCAAAGTCCAATTCTTTGATTTCGGTGACGGTTAGGTTCAGATGGGTGAGGTTTGGTAAGATAAAAACTTTTTGTGGATATTTTGGCAATGTCGAATTCTCTGACTTCGGTGATGGTTAGGTTAGGTTGGGTTAGCTATTGTGAGGTAAGCACGTTTTGTGGATATTTTTTCAATGTCAAATTCTTTGATTTCGGTGATAGTTAGGTTCAGATGGGTGAGGTTTGGTAAGATAAGAACTTTTTGTGGATATTTTGGCAATGTCGAATTCTCTGACTTCGGTGATGGTTAGGTTAGGTTGGGTTAGGTATTGTGAGGTAAGCACGTTTTGTGGATATTTTATCAATGTCCAATTCTTTGATTTCTGTGATGGTTAGGTTCAGATGGGTGAGGTTTGGTAGGATAAGCACTTTATGTGGATATTTTGGCAATGTCGAATTTTCTGACTTTGGTGATGGTTAGGTTAGGTTAGGTTAGGTATTGTGAGGGAAGCACGTTTTGTGGATATTTATGCAATGTCGAATTCTTTGATTTCGGTGATGGTTAGGTTCAGATGAGTGTGGATTGGTAGGATAAGAACTATTTGTGGATATTTTGGCAATGTCGAATTCTCTGACTTCGGTGATGGTTAGGTTAGGTTGGGTTAGGTATTGTGAGGTGAGCACGTTTTGTGGATATTTTATCAATGTCTAATTCTTTGATATCGGTGATGGTTAGGTTCAGATGGGTGAGGTTTGGTAGGATAAGAACTTTTTGTGGATATTTTGGCAATGTCGAATTCTCTGACTTCGGTGATGGTTAGGACTGGTTGGGTTAGGTATTGTGAGGTAAGCACGTTTTGTGGATATTTTGGCAATGTCAAATTCTTTGATTTCAGTGACGGTTTGGTTCAGATGGGTGAGGTTTGGTAGGATAAGAACTTTTTGTGGATATTTTGGCAATGTCGAATTCTCTGTCTTCGGTGATGGTTAGGTTAGGTTGGGTTAGGTATTGTGAGGTGAGCACGTTTTGTGGATATTTTGGCAATGTCCAATTCTTTGATTTTGGTGATGGTTAGGTTCAGATGAGTGTGGTTTGGTAGGATAAGAACTTTTTGTGGATATTTTGGCAATGTCGAATTCTCTGACTTCGGTGATGGTTAGGTTAGGTTGGGTTAGGTATTGTGAGGTAAGCACGTTTTGTGGATATTTTATCAATGTATAATTCTTTGATTTCGGTGACGGTTAGGTTCAGATGAGTGTGGTTTGGTAGGATAAGAACTTTTTGTGGATATTTTGGCAATGTCGAATTCTCTGACTTCGGTGATGGTTAGGTTAGGTTGGGTTAGCTATTGTGAGGTAAGCACGTTTTGTGGATATTTTTTCAATGTCAAATTCTTTGATTTCGGTGATAGTTAGGTTCAGATGGGTGAGGTTTGGTAGGATAAGAACTTTTTTGTGGATATTTTGGCAATGTCGAATTCTCTGACTTCGGTGATGGTTAGGTTAGGTTGGGTTAGGTATTGTGAGGTAAGCACGTTTTGTGGATATTTTCGCAACGTCAAAATCTTTGATTTCGGTCATGGTTAGGTTCAGATGGGTGAGGTTTGGTAGGATAAGAACTTTTTGTGGATATTTTGGCAATGTCGAATTCTCTGACTTCGGTGATGGTTAGGGTAGGTTGGGTTAGATATTGTGAGGTAAACACGTTTTGTGGATATTTTCGCAATGTCCAATTCTTTGATTTCGGTGATGGTTAGGTTCACATGGGTGAGGTTTGGTAGGATAAGCACTTTTTGTGGATATTTTGGCAATGTCGAATTTTCTGACTTCGGTGATGGTTAGGTTAGGTTCGGTTAGGTATTTTGAGGTAAGCACGTTTTGTGGATATTTTATCAATGTCCAATTCTTTGATTTCGGTGATAGTTACGTTCAGATGGGTGAGGTTTGGTAGGATAAGAACTTTTTGTGGAAATTTTGGCAATGTCGAATTTTCTGACTTCGGTGATGGTTAGGTTAGGTTGGGTTAAATATTGTGAAGTAAGCACGTTTTGTTGATATTTTCGCAATGTCCAATTCTTTGATTTCGGTGATGGTTAGGTTCAGATGGGTGAGGTTTGGTAGGATAAGCACTTTTTGTGGATATTTTAGCAATGTCGAATTTTTTGACTTCGGTGATGGTTAGGTTAGGTTGGGTTAGGTATTGTGAGGCAAGCACGTTTTGTGGATATTTTTGCAACGTCAAATTTTTTGATTTCGGTGATGGTTAGGTTCAGATGGGTGAGGTTTGGTAGGATAAGAACTTTTTGTGGATATTTTGGCAATGTCGAATTCTCTGACTTCGGTGATGGTTAGGTTAGGTAAGGTTAGGTATTGTAAGGGAAGCACGTTTTGTGGATATTTTATCAATGTCCATTTCTTTGATTTCGGTGACAGTTTGGTTCAGATGGGTGAGGTTTGGTAGGATAAGAACTTTTTGTGGATATTTTGGCAATGTCGAATTCTCTGACTTCGGTGATGGTTAGGTTAGGTTGGGTTAGGTATTGTGAGGTAAGCACGTTTTGTGGATATTTTCTTAATGTCCAATTCTTTGATTTCGGTGATGGTTAGGGTCAGATGGGTGAGGTTTGGTAGGATAAGAACTTTTGTGGATATTTTGGCAATGTCGAATTCTCTGACTTCGGTGATGGTTAGGTTAGGTTGGGTTAGGTATTGTGAGGTAAGCACGTTTTGTGGATATTTTGGCAATGTCCAATTCTTTGATTTCGGTGATGGTTAGGTTCAGATGGGTGAGGTTTGGTAGGATAAGAACTTTTTGTGGATATTTTGGCAATGTCGAATTCTCTGACTTCGGTGATGGTTAGGTTAGGTTAGGTTAGGTATTTTGAGGTAAGCACGTTTTGTGGATATTTTATCAATGTCCAATTCTTTGATTTCGGTGACGGTTAGGTTCAGATGGGTGAGGTTTGGTAAGATAAGAACTTTTTGTGGATATTTTGGCAATGTCGAATTCTCTGACTTCGGTGATTGTTAGGTTAGGTTGGGTTAGCTATTGTGAGGTAAGCACGTTTTGTGGATATTTTTTTAATGTCAAATTCTTTGATTTCGGTGATATTTAGGTTCAGATGGGTGAGGTTTGGTAGGATAAGAACTTTTTTGTGGATATTTTGGCAATGTCGAATTCTCTGACTTCGGTGATGGTTAGGTTAGGTTGGGTTAGGTATTGTGAGGTAAGCACGTTTTGTGGATATTTTCTTAATGTCCAATTCTTTGATTTCGGTGATGGTTAGGGTCAGATGGGTGAGGTTTGGTAGGATAAGAACTTTTGTGGATATTTTGGCAATGTCGAATTCTCTGACTTCGGTGATGGTTAGGTTAGGTTGGGTTAGGTATTGTGAGGTAAGCACGTTTGTGGATATTTTGGCAATGTCCAATTCTTTGATTTCGGTGATGGTTAGGTTCAGATGGGTGAGGTTTGGTAGGATAAGAACTTTTTGTGGATATTTTGGCAATGTCGAAATCTCTGACTTCGGTGATGGTTAGGTTAGGTTAGGTTAGGTATTTTGAGGTAAGCACGTTTTGTGGATATTTTATCAATGTCCAATTCTTTGATTTCGGTGACGGTTAGGTTCAGATGGGTGAGGTTTGGTAAGATAAGAACTTTTTGTGGATATTTTGGCAATGTCGAATTCTCTGACTTCGGTGATTGTTAGGTTAGGTTGGGTTAGCTATTGTGAGGTAAGCACGTTTTGTGGATATTTTTTCAATGTCAAATTCTTTGATTTCGGTGATAGTTAGGTTCAGATGGGTGAGGTTTGGTAGGATAAGAACTTTTTTGTGGATATTTTGGCAATGTCGAATTCTCTGACTTCGGTGATGGTTAGGTTAGGTTGGGTTAGGTATTGTGAGGTAAGCACGTTTTGTGGATATTTTCTTAATGTCCAAATTTTTGATTTCGGTGACGGTTAGGGTCAGATGGGTGAGGTTTGGTAGGATAAGAACTTTTGTGGATATTTTGGCAATGTCGAATTCTCTGACTTCGGTGATGGTTAGGTTAGGTTGGGTTAGGTATTGTGAGGTAAGCACGTTTTGTGGATATTTTGGCAATGTCCAATTCTTTGATTTCGGTGATGGTTAGGTTCAGATGGGTGAGGTTTGGTAGGATAAGAACTTTTTGTGGATATTTTGGCAATGTCGAATTCTCTGACTTCGGTGATGGTTAGGTTAGGTTAGGTTAGGTATTTTGAGGTAAGCACGTTTTGTGGATATTTAATCAATGTCCATTTCTTTGATTTCGGTGACAGTTTGGTTCAGATGGGTGAGGTTTGGTAGGATAAGAACTTTTTGTGGATATTTTGGCAATGTCGAATTCTCTGACTTCGGTGATGGTTAGGTTAGGTTGGGTTAGGTATTGTGAGGTAAGCACGTTTTGTGGATATTTTATCAATGTCCAATTCTTTGATTTCGGTGACGGTTAGGTTCAGATGGGTGAGGTTTGGTAAGATAAGAACTTTTTGTGGATATTTTGGCAATGTCGAATTCTCTGACTTCGGTGATGGTTAGGTTAGGTTGGGTTAGCTATTGTGAGGTAAGCACGTTTTGTGGATATTTTTTCAATGTCAAATTCTTTGATTTCGGTGATATTTAGGTTCAGATGGGTGAGGTTTGGTAGGATAAGAACTTTTTTGTGGATATTTTGGCAATGTCGAATTCTCTGACTTCGGTGATGGTTAGGTTAGGTTGGGTTAGGTATTGTGAGGTAAGCACGTTTTGTGGATATTTTCTTAATGTCCAATTCTTTGATTTCGGTGATGGTTAGGGTCAGATGGGTGAGGTTTGGTAGGATAAGAACTTTTGTGGATATTTTGGCAATGTCGAATTCTCTGACTTCGGTGATGGTTAGGTTAGGTTGGGTTAGGTATTGTGAGGTAAGCACGTTTTGTGGATATTTTGGCAATGTCCAATTCTTTGATTTCGGTGATGGTTAGGTTCAGATGGGTGAGGTTTGGTAGGATAAGAACTTTTTGTGGATATTTTGGCAATGTCGAATTCTCTGACTTCGGTGATGGTTAGGTTAGGTTAGGTTAGGTATTTTGAGGTAAGCACGTTTTGTGGATATTTTATCAATGTCCAATTCTTTGATTTCGGTGACGGTTAGGTTCAGATGGGTGAGGTTTGGTAAGATAAGAACTTTTTGTGGATATTTTGGCAATGTCGAATTCTCTGACTTCGGTGATTGTTAGGTTAGGTTGGGTTAGCTATTGTGAGGTAAGCACGTTTTGTGGATATTTTTTCAATGTCAAATTCTTTGATTTCGGTGATAGTTAGGTTCAGATGGGTGAGGTTTGGTAGGATAAGAACTTTTTTGTGGATATTTTGGCAATGTCGAATTCTCTGACTTCGGTGATGGTTAGGTTAGGTTGGGTTAGGTATTGTGAGGTAAGCACGTTTTGTGGATATTTTGGCAATGTCCAATTCTTTGATTTCGGTGATGGTTAGGGTCAGATGGGTGAGGTTTGGTAGGATAAGAACTTTTGTGGATATTTTGGCAATGTCGAATTCTCTGACTTCGGTGATGGTTAGGTTAGGTTGGGTTAGGTATTGTGAGGTAAGCACGTTTTGTGGATATTTTGGCAATGTCCAATTCTTTGATTTCGGTGATGGTTAGTGGAAAAGACTTCGATAATGGTTTGATGTAGTTTATTGAAATGTAAAATTTGCACGTGGTGGGCCAGCGGAGCGTACGGAACACAAGCTGTCCGTACGCCGTCTACTCGGTGACTCTGTCGACCGTCGCGTATTTCCGCTTGGGCCGACACTAATGCCAACTCGTCAATAATGCCAATCGACAATCAGTTAATAAGACTGTTTGCCACACGTCATTACAAAAGTCGGAACATAGTCCCACATAGGAAAACTGTTGAACAATACAGTTATTCTACAGAGTTACAGCATTACTGACGAGTCGTTTACAATAAATCATAGCTCTTAAAATAATTAAATAGAGGGTGAATAATGAAACCTTTGCCTCATCCAGTGTGAGGATAAAATCAATTTATTGGTTCAGTAATATTTCAACTTATAGGTATACCTCTGGTGAATGTTGTTTCTATTTACATTAAAATTTTTGAAATCTCCTTTGAAGCTGTGAATAAGCATTACAAGATAAGTTTACTTTAAAGAAGAGAGAGTGGACTGTATATGGTTTAAAACTTAAGCATTCCTCATCTTGATGTTAACTTAGACAATACAATGTTGACACTGTTACAGTTGTCAAGACAGATCAGCTATTACCGATCAACTAAACTTGATTAGTGAGTGTAATGCTCCTAAGTTAACTTGATTTCATCAACAAGTAGCACAAACATTGCTAAATTAAAAGTAAATTGGAAAGTCATTCATTCATTCCTACAAGCAGGAAATGAAGGCGAACTATGATTATAGATGTCTCTACGTTAAACATCGAAATGTTCAGTATTATAATATTTACTTATTCTATGATTCACATAAATACTATAAACAGTAAGAGTTAACTTACGTTTTCATAACAAGAAACATAAGACCTGCGGATGACTCCCGGCAGGTTATAATTAAGTAGACATGAAATAATTTAAGATGCTCCATTAAGTGTGGCTTGGAGACTAACATTAACAAATCATGAATCTAATTTTAACTGTCAAATTTAAACAGTTTATTTTAAACTCGGATATAATCCTTCCGAGTGATGACATGAGACAAGTCTTATATTATAAAGACAAAATGATTAGATTAAATTCGGAGATATATACTGCCGAATGTTAAAATGAAAATAGCTTAAATTATACACACAACACAATTAAAGTGAATTACGGAGTACTACTATTAACATTGAATGATTTAAACTCATGATTACATCTAATAAGTAATATGAGTTGGGGGTAGTGTCTTCGGGTTAAACTAAGCTACCGAAGTTGACGGAATTGAAGCTGCTGTTTCTCCTCCCTCTTGCTGATCTTCCTTCCTGTCAAGTGGTCCTTGTGGTAGAATCGGCAATGGCGCCACTAGATGACTGGACCGACGAAACTCTCCGCTGGCAGTAAAGACGTCGACGACTCGAACTCTGCCATCTGGTCCGGGATACAATTTAGTGACTCGACCCAAGACCCATCGGGTTGGCAGCATGTGTTCCTCCTTTAACAGGACCATTTGACCCACACTCAGATTGTTGCTCGAGTCCTTCTTCCATTTGTGTCGTAACTGCAAAGAATGTAAATATTCCGCCGACCAACGTTTCCAAAATGCTGCTGTGGTCAATTGTATCTGAAGCAGATTGGCATGGACATTAGTGTTATATTTAACCTCCATTGGAAGAGCGAGTAAGGATCTGCCAATTAAGAAATGTCCAGGTGTGAGGGGTAAAAGGTCTAGTGGATCCGAAGACAAGGGACTAAGAGGACGGGAATTCATGCAAGCTTCTATTTGAGTCAATACCGTACAAAATGATTCGAAATTTAAGGTGGTGGCCTTTAACACCTTGTTTAAATGAATCTTCATGGATTTAACCGCTGCTTCCCACAGCCCTCCCATGTGAGGCGCCCTTGGCGGGTTAAACTTCCAACGAATCCCTTCGGAGGCTACATACCGTAGTAGCTTCTCCTCATGAGGACGTTCGTAAATTAATTTTACTAAATTAACGAGTTCACGACTTGCACCGACAAAATTAGTAGCATTGTCGGAATATATCGTATTGGGCCTGCCACGTCTGGCTACGAATCTTCTTAAACAATTTAAGAAATTTGAACTCGTTAAGTCTCCGACAAGTTCCAAGTGAACTGCCTTACTGGAAAAACACACAAAGACACAAACGTAACCCTTAATTATCTTAGAATTCTTATTGCAACCACTCTTCACAGGAAAAGGTCCTGCGAAGTCTATCCCCACATGACTGAAAGGAAAATTCGCAGTGGTACGTTCAAGCGGGAGTAATCCCATTAATCTATTGTGTGACAGTGGTTTATTTCTGAAACAAATGACACATGAACGCACCACTCCTTTGACAGTATTATGTCCGGCCAATGGCCAATAGGTCTGCCGCAATAACGACAGTAAGGCTTGAGTACCCAAGTGAATATATTTCAAGTGCGCATCTCGGACAATCATGTGTGTAAGTTTATGCTTATTTGACAAGATAATGGGTGACGTTGATAGAGTTGTTCCCAGAGGAAGTCTACTTCCAACACAAATTAAATTCTCGTGGAATAGAGGGGACAATTTAGCTAATTTACTGCTACTGGGAATTGGATGTCCCTTGCTCAGCAAACGATATTCCAATGGAAATGATTCCATTTGCGATAACCTTATCAAATTATTTAAAGCATCTTTTAATTCTAAAGCGGACGGTTCGTTATTTTCTTTAACGTTTAATTGTTTATTCCTTAGTGGCCGACGAACATATGATAAAACTCGAAGGAGTCTTGGAAGATGAGAATATTTATCTATCCAATTATTTTCCCTCACAAGGGTAGCGTTAGTGACTACCCTTCTCTCTGGAAGATCTATTGTGATCTCAGGAGGTCTTCGAGGCCATCGTGATTCATCTAATTTCAACCAACTAGGGCCGTCCCACCATAACGAATTATGATTTAATTGTACATTTTTATTTTTCTCTGCTATTTGAATCTGTCGGTACATCTGCTTAATATCCGCAGTAATCACGTATTTATGGAGTCGAAAGTTGAGTAGTAAACTTAACAAATCTGATTGGACACTAGGTCCCACCATCAAAATATTATTTAGTGAGATATTCGACGTTGTCTTTGCGGACGCATCAAAAACTACACGATATTTAGTGGTAAGGCTAGACTCCTTAACCACGACGTGATGAGGTAAATAACAATGAACCTCATGTGCCTCCGGAGGTTCACACTCTGACATATGTCCTGAATTTATATACTCTTCTAAAACTTTATTGTATTCCATTTTTAAATTATTATTGGCTAAAAAACGTCTTTCCAAAGTTTTGTGTCTTTTCTCCGCAATGTGCAATGAACTTCCTAATACTACCGGGGAATTTTTATATGGTAAAGCTACACAAAATCTACCGTTTTTATCTCGTGATGTGTGTGCTTGGAAATGTTCCTCACATCTTTTCTCCTCAAGAGATTGATGTTTTACCATAGGAACCTGGTCTATCATCCAAAAGTTTTGAATGTGACTGTCTAATTGACTTAAGCCTATGTGGCTCTTCCCTGGAGCATTATTTACTTCGGGATATGGACCAACTATTGTCCATCCGAATTCGGTATCCTTTAAGATAGGCATACCTTTTCCTAACTGGATGGTTCCTGCTTTCATAGCATGAACGCAAATCTCGGCGCCGAGCAATAAATCGATTGGCGTCGGTTTATTCCAAAGGGGATCTGATAACTTGATTCCCGCTGGTATTGAAATTAACTGTTGATCCAGTTTCACAGTTGGAATTTCGCCAGTAATTTCTGGTAATACCAAACACAACACTTTGGTTGAGTAATTAGTGGTTGAAGACCTTATGGTCACCTTGGTGATGTGACGAATGCTACTTTCTTGATTAGCGATACCTACAATTTTTTGAGAGATTTTCTCTAACTTGAAGTTATTCTTCTTAGCGAAAGATGTGGTAACATAGTTGACTTGTGAGCCGGAATCTAATAATGTGCGACCCTTAACGACCGTTCCATTGGACGTTATAATGTCTACTTGTACCGTGGGTAAAATTATCTCCCTTTGAGAGAAATAAGTAGAATGAGCATTAATTGACTTCCTTCCCGTATTATTGGAACTAAATGTATCGTCCTGATGCAACAAAGTGTGATGGTTTTGTTTGCACCTTAAGCAATTATAGTTAGACTTGCAATTTGTTATCTTATGCGATGAATTTAAACATTTAAAACACATGTTATTAGATTTAACGAATTCATTTCTTTCCATACTGGATTTTGCTTTGAATTTATCACATTTGCCTATGAAATGATTATTTCGACAGAATGCGCATGCGTTTACCTTACTTGATGGGTTTTTGTTCGCGACATGAGTTCTCATGATTCTTTGACGACTATGAGGGAATTCCTTCACCGTAGTTACAGATGCAGTAGATTGTAATACATTACATCTATTCTGCAAGAATGTCTCTAAACTTTCATATGGTGGCATTTCTCTGCTAACCAGCGATATTTCCCAGTCTCTTACTATATTAAAAGGTAATTTCCTTAGAACTAAACATGTTACCCATGGATCTAAAATTTCTCTCGCGTAACCCAACGATTCAATGTTTTTAATACACACTGTTACCTGATTCAATAGATTTCTCAATTCGATATGTGATTCTCTTGTGATTAATTTTAAGTCACAAAGTGAATTAATCCTAGTTTTGAGATTAAGTCTTGGTAAATTATATTGCTTGTCTAAAATACTCCAAGCTATTTCGTAATTGTCTGAGCTAATATCTAAACCTGATACAGCTGCCAAAGCGGGACCGATTAAGGATTGATGCAAATATTGCAATTTCGTGACATTCGAATATTCCGTTTTGTTTCCTATTATATTCTTAAAAGCTTGTTGAAACGATTGCCATTCAGATGGATCTCCCTGAAATGTGGGAATGGTTAACGTCGGTAACTTATCTCTAGCAAATTTAATTGTTGCTTGCTCTACCTTTAGTTTACTATCTTGAAAGGATTGGCAATCTAATGCTGCTTTAAGATTTTTAACTGTTATTGTAATTGCATCGTACTCTTCGTCTATTTTGGCCGCTTTCGATATGTCTGTAAGGTTATCTAAATACTCGTAATGGAGTTTTCGGACATAATCGTATGCTTCTTTAATGGTTTGATACTGTCCTTCATCTAATTCGGAGGATTTATCTATTTTTCCTTTTAGTCTTTGTACCGCGCCTGAATACCTTAATTCTATTGACGTCATTATGACTTCTACTTTATTTTCTTTCGCTAATGTTTTTATCGATTGAGTCTGACTTCGAGTCTGATGTATTCTAGAGCTTGACCTGTCTCTAATAGGTTCTACGTCCCTAGTTGGATTTCGACCTTTATGCGACTGGGAAGTCGAAGCTTCTATTTCCTCGTTTTCAGCACTTGACATTTGTTTCAGAAAGTTGCACTATTTCGTCTCATAAATACAGTTATTCTCTACTATAGCTGTCAATTGAACTATTCGTAGAGATAAGGTAATAATATTCAATGATTCACCGTGAATCTTAATATTCTACTTTAACTATTATCACCAGAATCTATCCAACATATTTTGGAAGAAATAACAACCCTAAATTGGTGGGTGCTTGATTTAAACCACTTTGGGGCTACAAGTCTTGTGATTTAATTTAAATCACCACTGTTTCATCACACATTATGAAACAAAGAGATCTACCGATGTATGAATATGCCGGTATGTACTTGATTTAATCCACTTTGGGGCTACAAGTGTAATTCCACATTTATCGTGGAAGGGGGGGGGGGGGGAGGGTGTTTCTACACACATTAAGAAACAAAGATCTACCGATATGCATATACCGGTATGTACTTGGTTTAAGCCACTTTGGGGCTACAAGTATAATTCCACATTTATCGTGGAAGGGGGGGGGGGGGGAGGGTGTTTCTACACACATTAAGAAACAAAGATCTACCGATATGCATATACCGGTATGTACTTGGTTTAAGCCACTTTGGGGCTACAAGTATAATTCCACATTTATCGTGGAAGGGGGGGGGGGGAGGGTGTTTCTACACACATTAAGAAACAAAGATCTACCGATATGAATATACCGGTATGTACTTGATTTAATCCACTTTGGGGCTACAAGTATAATTCTCCACGTGCTTTGCTAATTTTACACTACATCTGATTTTACACTTTTAATACGAAATTCGATGCGACCGATGAAACATTCCTTCGTAGCGCGATATTATTTTATACAATCGCGTTAATTAATTGTTATACTTTAAAACATATTTTAAAACTGACCTACCCACATGATTGCCTTTTGAACAGATTGCCTGAGATTGAATACATTCACTTACTTGAATATCCTTTACGATGTTTATGTGATCGTTCCGATAATTTTGGATTACCTCTGTGTCCCATGCGTCTTTGTAGGTTATGTTTTTATTTATATATTTTCTGCGTCAATCACGCGGTCATGTACCTCTGTACATCAATCAATATATTGCTGAAATAGAAGCAAACATGTTATTAGTATTGGAAAGGTATGGATAGTAACAAAGGAACGATACCGATTTCTTAATTGACATCCATTTTTTCTCGACCACGTTTTTTCCTATTGGTTTGTCCGTTTGGTGTTGTGGCCTAGGTTACTGGTGTCCGGTTCGAAGTGACCATCATGGAAAAGACTTCGATAATGGTTTGATGTAGTTTATTGAAATGTAAAATTTGCACGTGGTGGGCCAGCGGAGCGTACGGAACACAAGCTGTCCGTACGCCGTCTACTCGGTGACTCTGTCGACCGTCGCGTATTTCCGCTTGGGCCGACACTAATGCCAACTCGTCAATAATGCCAATCGACAATCAGTTAATAAGACTGTTTGCCACACGTCATTACAAAAGTCGGAACAGTTAGGTTCAGATGGGTGAGGTTTGGTAGGATAAGAACTTTTTGTGGATATTTTGGCAATGTCGAATTCTCTGACTTCGGTGATGGTTAGGTTAGGTTGGGTTAGGTATTGTGAGGTAAGCACGTTTTGTGGATATTTTGGCAATGTCCAATTCTTTGATTTCGGTGATGGTTAGGTTCAGATGGGTGAGGTTTGGTAGGATAAGAACTTTTTGTGGATATTTTGGCAATGTCGAATTCTCTGACTTCGGTGATGGTTAGGTTAGGTTAGGTTAGGTATTTTGAGGTAAGCACGTTTTGTGGATATTTTATCAATGTCCAATTCTTTGATTTCGTTGACGGTTAGGTTCAGATGGGTGAGGTTTGGTAGGATAAGAACTTTTTGTGGAAATTTTGGCAATGTCGAATTTTCTGACTTCAGTGATGGTTACGTTAGGTTCGGTTAGGTATTGTGAGAGAAGCACGTTTTGTGGATATTTTCGCAACGTCAAATTCTTTGATTTCGGTGATGGTTAGGTTCAGATGAGTGTGGTTTGGTAGGATAAGAACTTTTTGTGGATATTTTGGCAATGTCGAATTCTCTGACTTCGGTGATGGTTAGGTTAGGTTAGGTTAGGTATTGTGAGGTAAGCACGTTTTGTGGATATTTTATCAATGTCCAATTCTTTGATTTCGGTGACGGTTAGGTTCAGATGGGTGAGGTTTGGTAGGATAAGAACTTTTTGTGGATATTTTGGCAATGTCGAATTCTCTGACTTCGGTGATGGTAAGGTTAGGTTAGGTTAGGTATTGTGAGGTAAGCACGTTTTGTGGATATTTTATCAATGTCCAATTCTTTGATTTCGGTGACGGTAAGGTTCAGATGGGTGAGGTTTGGTAGGATAAGAACTTTTTGTGGAAATTTTGGCAATGTCGAATTTTCTGACTTCAGTGATGGTTACGTTAGGTTGGGTTAGGTATTGTGAGGGAAGCACGTTTTGTGGATATTTTCGCAATGTCAAATTCTTTGATTTCAGTGATGGTTAGGTTCAGATGGGTGAGGTTTGGTAGGATAAGAACTTTTTGTGGATATTTTGGCAATGTCGAATTCTCTGACTTCGATGATGGTTAGGTTAGGTTGGGATAGGTATTGTGAGGTAAGCACGTTTTGCGGATATTTTATTAATGTCCAATTCTTTGATTTTGGTGATGGTTAGGTTCAGATGGATGAGGTTTGGTAGGATTAGCACTTTTTGTGGATATTTTGGCAATGTCGAATTTTCTGACTTCGGTGATGGTTAGGTTAGGTTGGGTTAGGTATTGTAAGGTAAGCACGTTTTGTGGATATTTTGGCAATGTCCAATTCTTTGATTTCGGTGATGGTTAGGTTCAGATGGGTGAGGTTTGGTAGGATAAGAACTTTTTGTTGATATTTTGGCAATGTCGAATTCTCTGACTTCGGTGATGGTTAGGTTAGGTTGGGTTAGATATTGTGAGGTAAGCACGTTTTGTGGATATTTTTGCAATTTCCAATTCTTTGATTTCGGTGATGGTTAGGTTCAGATGGGTGAGGTTTGGTAGGATAAGCACTTTTTGTGGATATTTAAGCAATGTCGAATTTTCTGTTTTCGGTGATGGTTAGGTTAGGTTGGGTTAGGTATTGTGAGGGAAGCACGTTTTGTGGATATTTTTGCAACGTCAAATTCTTTGATTTCGGTGATGGTTGGGTTCAGATGGGTGAGGTTTGGTAGGATAAGAACTTTTTGTGGATATTTTGGCAATGTCGAATTTTCTGACTTCGGTGATGGTTAGGTTAGGTTGGGTTAGGTATTGTAAGGTAAGCACGTTTTGTGGATATTTTATCAATGTCCAATTCTTTGATTTCGGTGACGGTTAGGGTCAGATGGGTGAGGTTTGGTAGGATAAGAACTTTTGTGGATATTTTGGCAATGTCGAATTCTCTGACTTCGGTGATGGTTAGGTTAGGTTGGGTTAGGTATTGTGAGGTAAGCACGTTTTGTGGATATTTTGGCAATGTCCAATTCTTTGATTTCGGTGATGGTTAGGTTCAGATGGGTGAGGTTTGGTAGGATAAGAACTTTTTGTGGATATTTTGGCAATGTCGAATTCTCTGACTTCGGTGATGGTTAGGTTAGGTTAGGTTAGGTATTTTGAGGTAAGCACGTTTTGTGGATATTTTATCAATGTCCAATTCTTTGATTTCGTTGACGGTTAGGTTCAGATGGGTGAGGTTTGGTAGGATAAGAACTTTTTGTGGAAATTTTGGCAATGTCGAATTTTCTGACTTCAGTGATGGTTACGTTAGGTTCGGTTAGGTATTGTGAGAGAAGCACGTTTTGTGGATATTTTCGCAACGTCAAATTCTTTGATTTCGGTGATGGTTAGGTTCAGATGAGTGTGGTTTGGTAGGATAAGAACTTTTTGTGGATATTTTGGCAATGTCGAATTCTCTGACTTCGGTGATGGTTAGGTTAGGTTAGGTTAGGTATTGTGAGGTAAGCACGTTTTGTGGATATTTTATCAATGTCCAATTCTTTGATTTCGGTGACGGTTAGGTTCAGATGGGTGAGGTTTGGTAGGATAAGAACTTTTTGTGGATATTTTGGCAATGTCGAATTCTCTGACTTCGGTGATGGTAAGGTTAGGTTAGGTTAGGTATTGTGAGGTAAGCACGTTTTGTGGATATTTTATCAATGTCCAATTCTTTGATTTCGGTGACGGTTAGGTTCAGATGGGTGAGGTTTGGTAGGATAAGAACTTTTTGTGGAAATTTTGGCAATGTCGAATTTTCTGACTTCAGTGATGGTTACGTTAGGTTGGGTTAGGTATTGTGAGGGAAGCACGTTTTGTGGATATTTTCGCAATGTCAAATTCTTTGATTTCAGTGATGGTTAGGTTCAGATGGGTGAGGTTTGGTAGGATAAGAACTTTTTGTGGATATTTTGGCAATGTCGAATTCTCTGACTTCGATGATGGTTAGGTTAGGTTGGGATAGGTATTGTGAGGTAAGCACGTTTTGCGGATATTTTATTAATGTCCAATTCTTTGATTTTGGTGATGGTTAGGTTCAGATGGATGAGGTTTGGTAGGATTAGCACTTTTTGTGGATATTTTGGCAATGTCGAATTTTCTGACTTCGGTGATGGTTAGGTTAGGTTGGGTTAGGTATTGTAAGGTAAGCACGTTTTGTGGATATTTTGGCAATGTCCAATTCTTTGATTTCGGTGATGGTTAGGTTCAGATGGGTGAGGTTTGGTAGGATAAGAACTTTTTGTTGATATTTTGGCAATGTCGAATTCTCTGACTTCGGTGATGGTTAGGTTAGGTTGGGTTAGATATTGTGAGGTAAGCACGTTTTGTGGATATTTTTGCAATTTCCAATTCTTTGATTTCGGTGATGGTTAGGTTCAGATGGGTGAGGTTTGGTAGGATAAGCACTTTTTGTGTATATTTAAGCAATGTCGAATTTTCTGTTTTCGGTGATGGTTAGGTTAGGTTGGGTTAGGTATTGTGAGGGAAGCACGTTTTGTGGATATTTTTGCAACGTCAAATTCTTTGATTTCGGTGATGGTTGGGTTCAGATGGGTGAGGTTTGGTAGGATAAGAACTTTTTGTGGATATTTTGGCAATGTCGAATTTTCTGACTTCGGTGATGGTTAGGTTAGGTTGGGTTAGGTATTGTAAGGTAAGCACGTTTTGTGGATATTTTATCAATGTCCAATTCTTTGATTTCGGTGACGGTTAGGTTCAGATGGGTGAGGTTTGGTAGGATAAGAACTTTTTGTGGATATTTTGGCAATGTCGAATTCTCTGACTTCGGTGATGGTAAGGTTAGGTTAGGTTAGGTTAGGTTAGGTTAGGTTAGGTATTGTAAGGTAAGCACGTTTTGTGGATATTTTGGCAATGTCCAATTCTTTGATTTCGGTGATGGTTAGGTTCAGATGGGTGAGGTTTGGTAGGATAAGAACTTTTTGTTGATATTTTGGCAATGTCGAATTTTCTGACTTCGGTGATGGTTAGGTTAGGTTGGGTTAGGTATTGTGAGGTAAGCACGTTTTGTGGATATTTAATCAATGTACAATTCTTTGATTTCGGTGATGGTTAGGTTCACATGGGTGAGGTTTGGTAGGATAAGCACTTTTTGTGGATATTTTGGCAATGTCGAATTTTCTGACTTCGGTGATGGTTAGGTTAGGTTCGGTTAGGTATTTTGAGGTAAGCACGTTTTTTGGATATTTTATCAATGTCCAATTCTTTAATTTCGGTGATGGTTAGGTTCAGATGGGTGAGGTTTGGTAGGATAAGCACTTTTTGTGGATATTTTGGCAATGTCGAATTTTCTGACTTCGGTGATGGTTAGTTTAGGTTAGGTTAGGTATTGTGAGGTAAGCACGTTTTGTTGATATTTTCGCAATGTCCAATTCTTTGATTTCGGTGATGGTTAGGTTCAGATGGGTGAGGTTTGGTAGGATAAGCACTTTTTGTGGATATTTTAGCAATGTCGAATTTTTTGACTTCGGTGATGGTTAGGTTAGGTTGGGTTAGGTATTGTGAGGCAAGCACGTTTTGTGGATATTTTTGCAACGTCAAATTCTTTGATTTCGGTGATGGTTAGGTTCAGATGGGTGAGGTTTGGTAGGATAAGAACTTTTTGTGGATATTTTGGCAATGTCGAATTCTCTGACTTCGGTGATGGTTAGGTTAGGTTAGGTTAGGTATTGTAAGGGAAGCACGTTTTGTGGATATTTTATCAATGTCCATTTCTTTGATTTCGGTGACGGTTTGGTTCAGATGGGTGAGGATTGGTAGGATAAGAACTTTTTGTGGATATTTTGGCAATGTCGAATTCTCTGACTTCGGTGATGGTTAGGTTAGGTTGGGTTAGGTATTGTGAGGTGAGCACGTTTTGTGGATATTTTGGCAATGTCCAATTCTTTGATTTTGGTGATGGTTAGGTTCAGATGAGTGTGGTTTGGTAGGATAAGAACTTTTTGTGGATATTTTGGCAATGTCGAATTCTCTGACTTCGGTGATGGTTAGGTTAGGTTGGGTTAGGTATTGTGAGGTAAGCACGTTTTGTGGATATTTTATTAATGTCCAATTCTTTGATTTCGGTGACGGTTAGGTTCAGATGGGTGAGGTTTGGTAAGATAAGAACTTTTTGTGGATATTTTGGCAATGTCGAATTCTCTGACTTCGGTGATGGTTAGGTTAGGTTTGGTTAGGTATTGTGAGGTAAGCACGTTTTGTGGATATTTTTTCAATGTCAAATTCTTTGATTTCGGTGATAGTTAGGATCAGATGGGTGAGGTTTGGTAGGATAAGAACTTTTTTGTGGATATTTTGGCAATGTCGAATTCTCTGACTTCGGTGATGGTTAGGTTAAATTGGGTTAGGTATTGTGAGGTAAGCACGTTTTGTGGATATTTTCTTAATGTCCAATTCTTTGATTTCGGTGAAGGTTAGGGTCAGATGGGTGAGGTTTGGTAGGATAAGAACTTTTGTGGATATTTTGGCAATGTCCAATTCTTTGATTTCGGTGATGGTTAGGTTCAGATGGGTGAGGTTTGGTAGGATAAGAACTTTTTGTTGATATTTTGGCAATGGCGAATTCTCTGACTTCGGTGATGGTTAGGTTAGGTTGGGTTAGATATTGTGAGGTAAGCACGTTTTGTGGATATTTTCGCAATTTCCAATTCTTTGATTTCGGTGATGGTTAGGTTCAGATGGGTGAGGTTTGGTAGGATAAGCACTTTTTGTGGATATTTAAGCAATGTCGAATTTTCTGTTTTCGGTGATGGTTAGGTTAGGTTGGGTTAGGTATTGTGAGGGAAGCACGTTTTGTGGATATTTTTGCAACGTCAAATTCTTTGATTTCGGTGATGGTTGGGTTCAGATGGGTGAGGTTTGGTAGGATAAGAACTTTTTGTGGATATTTTGGCAATGTCGAATTTTCTGACTTCGGTGATGGTTAGGTTAGGTTGGGTTAGGTATTGTAAGGTAAGCACGTTTTGTGGATATTTTATCAATGTCCAATTCTTTGATTTCGGTGACGGTTAGGTTCAGATGGGTGAGGTTTGGTAGGATAAGAACTTTTTGTGGATATTTTGGCAATGTCGAATTCTCTGACTTCGGTGATGGTAAGGTTAGGTAAGGTTAGGTTAGGTTAGGTTAGGTTAGGTATTGTAAGGTAAGCACGTTTTGTGGATATTTTGGCAATGTCCAATTCTTTGATTTCGGTGATGGTTAGGTTCAGATGGGTGAGGTTTGGTAGGATAAGAACTTTTTGTTGATATTTTGGCAATGTCGAATTTTCTGACTTCGGTGATGGTTAGGTTAGGTTGGGTTAGGTATTGTGAGGTAAGCACGTTTTGTGGATATTTTATCAATGTACAATTCTTTGATTTCGGTGAAGGTTAGGGTCAGATGGGTGAGGTTTGGTAGGATAAGAACTTTTGTGGATATTTTGGCAATGTCGAATTCTCTGACTTCGGTGATTGTTAGGTTAGGTTGGGTTAGGTATTGTGAGGTAAGCACGTTTTGTGGATATTTTGGCAATGTCCAATTCTTTGATTTCGGTGATGGTTAGGTTCAGATGGGTGAGGTTTGGTAGGATAAGAACTTTTTGTTGATATTTTGGCAATGTCGAATTCTCTGACTTCGGTGATGGTTAGGTTAGGTTGGGTTAGATATTGTGAGGTAAGCACGTTTTGTGGATATTTTCGCAATTTCCAATTCTTTGATTTCGGTGATGGTTAGGTTCAGATGGGTGAGGTTTGGTAGGATAAGCACTTTTTGTGGATATTTAAGCAATGTCGAATTTTCTGTTTTCGGTGATGGTTAGGTTAGGTTGGGTTAGGTATTGTGAGGGAAGCACGTTTTGTGGATATTTTTGCAACGTCAAATTCTTTGATTTCGGTGATGGTTGGGTTCAGATGGGTGAGGTTTGGTAGGATAAGAACTTTTTGTGGATATTTTGGCAATGTCGAATTTTCTGACTTCGGTGATGGTTAGGTTAGGTTGGGTTAGGTATTGTAAGGTAAGCACGTTTTGTGGATATTTTATTAATGTCCAATTCTTTGATTTCGGTGACGGTTAGGTTCAGATGGGTGAGGTTTGGTAGGATAAGAACTTTTTGTGGATATTTTGGCAATGTCGAATTCTCTGACTTCGAAGATGGTAAGGTTAGGTTAGGTTAGGTTAGGTTAGGTTCGGTTAGGTATTGTAAGGTAAGCACGTTTTGTGGATATTTTGGCAATGTCCAATTCTTTGATTTCGGTGATGGTTAGGTTCAGATGGGTGAGGTTTGGTAGGATAAGAACTTTTTGTTGATATTTTGGCAATGTCGAATTTTCTGACTTCGGTGATGGTTAGGTTAGGTTGGGTTAGGTATTGTGAGGTAAGCACGTTTTGTGGATATTTTATCAATGTACAATTCTTTGATTTCGGTGATGGTTAGGTTCACATGGGTGAGGTTTGGTAGGATAAGCACTTTTTGTGGATATTTTGGCAATGTCGAATTTTCTGACTTCGGTGATGGTTAGGTTAGGTTCGGTTAGGTATTTTGAGGTAAGCACGTTTTGTGGATATTTTATCAATGTCCAATTCTTTAATTTCGGTGATGGTTAGGTTCAGATGGGTGAGGTTTGGTAGGATAAGCACTTTTTGTGGATATTTTGGCATCGTCGAATTTTCTGACTTCGGTGATGGTTAGTTTAGGTTAGGTTAGGTATTGTGAGGTAAGCACGTTTTGTTGATATTTTCGCAATGTCCAATTCTTTGATTTCGGTGATGGTTAGGTTCAGATGGGTGAGGTTTGGTAGGATAAGAACTTTTTGTGGATATTTTGGCAATGTCGAATTCTCTGACTTCGGTGATGGTTAGGTTAGGTTAGGTTAGGTATTGTAAGGGAAGCACGTTTTGTGGATATTTTATCAATGTCCATTTCTTTGATTTCGGTGACGGTTTGGTTCAGATGGGTGAGGATTGGTAGGATAAGAACTTTTTGTGGATATTTTGGCAATGTCGAATTTTCTGACTTCGGTGATGGTTAGGTTAGGTTGGGTTAGGTATTGTAAGGTAAGCACGTTTTGTGGATATTTTATCAATGTCCAATTCTTTGATTTCGGTGACGGTTAGGTTCAGATGGGTGAGGTTTGGTAGGATAAGAACTTTTTGTGGATATTTTGGCAATGTCGAATTCTCTGACTTCGGTGATGGTAAGGTTAGGTAAGGTTAGGTTAGGTTAGGTTAGGTTAGGTATTGTAAGGTAAGCACGTTTTGTGGATATTTTGGCAATGTCCAATTCTTTGATTTCGGTGATGGTTAGGTTCAGATGGGTGAGGTTTGGTAGGATAAGAACTTTTTGTTGATATTTTGGCAATGTCGAATTTTCTGACTTCGGTGATGGTTAGGTTAGGTTGGGTTAGGTATTGTGAGGTAAGCACGTTTTGTGGATATTTTATCAATGTACAATTCTTTGATTTCGGTGAAGGTTAGGGTCAGATGGGTGAGGTTTGGTAGGATAAGAACTTTTGTGGATATTTTGGCAATGTCGAATTCTCTGACTTCGGTGATTGTTAGGTTAGGTTGGGTTAGGTATTGTGAGGTAAGCACGTTTTGTGGATATTTTGGCAATGTCCAATTCTTTGATTTCGGTGATGGTTAGGTTCAGATGGGTGAGGTTTGGTAGGATAAGAACTTTTTGTTGATATTTTGGCAATGTCGAATTCTCTGACTTCGGTGATGGTTAGGTTAGGTTGGGTTAGATATTGTGAGGTAAGCACGTTTTGTGGATATTTTCGCAATTTCCAATTCTTTGATTTCGGTGATGGTTAGGTTCAGATGGGTGAGGTTTGGTAGGATAAGCACTTTTTGTGGATATTTAAGCAATGTCGAATTTTCTGTTTTCGGTGATGGTTAGGTTAGGTTGGGTTAGGTATTGTGAGGGAAGCACGTTTTGTGGATATTTTTGCAACGTCAAATTCTTTGATTTCGGTGATGGTTGGGTTCAGATGGGTGAGGTTTGGTAGGATAAGAACTTTTTGTGGATATTTTGGCAATGTCGAATTTTCTGACTTCGGTGATGGTTAGGTTAGGTTGGGTTAGGTATTGTAAGGTAAGCACGTTTTGTGGATATTTTATCAATGTCCAATTCTTTGATTTCGGTGACGGTTAGGTTCAGATGGGTGAGGTTTGGTAGGATAAGAACTTTTTGTGGATATTTTGGCAATGTCGAATTCTCTGACTTCGAAGATGGTAAGGTTAGGTTAGGTTAGGTTAGGTTAGGTTCGGTTAGGTATTGTAAGGTAAGCACGTTTTGTGGATATTTTGGCAATGTCCAATTCTTTGATTTCGGTGATGGTTAGGTTCAGATGGGTGAGGTTTGGTAGGATAAGAACTTTTTGTTGATATTTTGGCAATGTCGAATTTTCTGACTTCGGTGATGGTTAGGTTAGGTTGGGTTAGGTATTGTGAGGTAAGCACGTTTTGTGGATATTTTATCAATGTACAATTCTTTGATTTCGGTGATGGTTAGGTTCACATGGGTGAGGTTTGGTAGGATAAGCACTTTTTGTGGATATTTTGGCAATGTCGAATTTTCTGACTTCGGTGATGGTTAGGTTAGGTTCGGTTAGGTATTTTGAGGTAAGCACGTTTTGTGGATATTTTATCAATGTCCAATTCTTTAATTTCGGTGATGGTTAGGTTCAGATGGGTGAGGTTTGGTAGGATAAGCACTTTTTGTGGATATTTTGGCATCGTCGAATTTTCTGACTTCGGTGATGGTTAGTTTAGGTTAGGTTAGGTATTGTGAGGTAAGCACGTTTTGTTGATATTTTCGCAATGTCCAATTCTTTGATTTCGGTGATGGTTAGGTTCAGATGGGTGAGGTTTGGTAGGATAAGAACTTTTTGTGGATATTTTGGCAATGTCGAATTCTCTGACTTCGGTGATGGTTAGGTTAGGTTAGGTTAGGTATTGTAAGGGAAGCACGTTTTGTGGATATTTTATCAATGTCCATTTCTTTGATTTCGGTGACGGTTTGGTTCAGATGGGTGAGGATTGGTAGGATAAGAACTTTTTGTGGATATTTTGGCAATGTCGAATTCTCTGACTTCGGTGATGGTTAGGTTAGGTTGGGTTAGGTATTGTGAGGTGAGCACGTTTTGTGGATATTTTGGCAATGTCCAATTCTTTGATTTTGGTGATGGTTAGGTTCAGATGAGTGTGGTTTGGTAGGATAAGAACTTTTTGTGGATATTTTGGCAATGTCGAATTCTCTGACTTCGGTGATGGTTAGGTTAGGTTAGGTTAGGTATTGTAAGGGAAGCACGTTTTGTGGATATTTTATCAATGTCCATTTCTTTGATTTCGGTGACGGTTTGGTTCAGATGGGTGAGGATTGGTAGGATAAGAACTTTTTGTGGATATTTTGGCAATGTCGAATTCTCTGACTTCGGTGATGGTTAGGTTAAGTTGGGTTAGGTATTGTGAGGTAAGCACGTTTTGTGGATATTTTCTTAATGTCCAATTCTTTGATTTCGGTGATGGTTAGGGTCAGATGGGTGAGGTTTGGTAGGATAAGAACTTTTGTGGATATTTTGGCAATGTCGAATTCTCTGACTTCGGTGATTGTTAGGTTAGGTTGGGTTAGGTATTGTGAGGTAAGCACGTTTTGTGGATATTTTGGCAATGTCCAATTCTTTGATTACGGTGATGGTTAGGTTCAGATGGGTGAGGTTTGGTAGGATAAAAACTTTTTGTGGATATTTTGGCAATGTCGAATTCTCTGACTTCGGTGATGGTTAGGTTAGGTTAAGTTAGGTATTTTGAGGTAAGCACGTTTTGTGGATATTTTATCAATGTCCAATTCTTTGATTTCGGTGACGGTTAGGTTCAGATGGGTGAGGTTTGGTAGGATAAGAACTTTTTGTGGAAATTTTGGCAATGTCGAATTTTCTGACTTCGGTGATGGTTAGGTTAGGTTAGGTTAGGTATTGTGAGGTAAGCACGTTTTGTGGATATTTTATCAATGTCCAATTCTTTGATTTCGGTGACGGTTAGGTTCAGATGGGTGAGGTTTGGTAGGATAAGAACTTTTTGTGGATATTTTGGCAATGTCGAATTCTCTGACTTCGGTGATGGTTAGGTTAGGTTAGGTTAGGTATTGTAAGGGAAGCACGTTTTGTGGATATTTTATCAATGTCCATTTCTTTGATTTTGGTGACGGTTTGGTTCAGATGGGTGAGGATTGGTAGGATAAGAACTTTTTGTGGATATTTTGGCAATGTCGAATTCTCTGACTTCGGTGATGGTTAGGTTAGGTTGGGTTAGGTATTGTGAGGTGAGCACGTTTTGTGGATATTTTGGCAATGTCCAATTCTTTGATTTTGGTGATGGTTAGGTTCAGATGAGTGTGGTTTGGTAGGATAAGAACTTTTTGTGGATATTTTGGCAATGTCGAATTCTCTGATTTCGGTGATTGTTAGGTTAGGTTGGGTTAGGTATTGTGAGGTAAGCACGTTTTGTGGATATTTTGGCAATGTCCAATTCTTTGATTACGGTGATGGTTAGGTTCAGATGGGTGAGGTTTGGTAGCATAAAAACTTTTTGTGGATATTTTGGCAATGTCGAATTCTCTGACTTCGGTGATGGTTAGGTTAGGTTAAGTTAGGTATTTTGAGGTAAGCACGTTTTGTGGATATTTTATCAATGTCCAATTCTTTGATTTCGGTGACGGTTAGGTTCAGATGGGTGAGGTTTGGTAGGATAAGAACTTTTTGTGGAAATTTTGGCAATGTCGAATTTTCTGACTTCGGTGATGGTTAGGTTAGGTTAGGTTAGGTATTGTGAGGTAAGCACGTTTTGTGGATATTTTATCAATGTCCAATTCTTTGATTTCGGTGACGGTTAGGTTCAGATGGGTGAGGTTTGGTAGGATAAGAACTTTTTGTGGATATTTTGGCAATGTCGAATTCTCTGACTTCGGTGATGGTAAGGTTAGGTTAGGTTAGGTATTGTGAGGTAAGCACGTTTTGTGGATATTAAATCAATGTCCAATTCTTTGATTTCGGTGACGGTTAGGTTCAGATGGGTGAGGTTTGGTAGGATAAGAACTTTTTGTGGAAATTTTGGCAATGTCGAATTTTCTGACTTCAGTGATGGTTACGTTAGGTTGGGTTAGGTATTGTGAGGGAAGCACGTTTTGTGGATATTTTCGCAACGTCAAATTCTTTGATTTCGGTGATGGTTAGGTTCAGATGGGTGAGGTTTAGTAGGATAAGAACTTTTTGTGGATATTTTGGCAATGTCGAATTCTCTGACTTCGGTGATGGTTAGGTTAGGTTGGGATAGGTATTGTGAGGTAAGCACGTTTTGCGGATATTTTATTAATGTCCAATTCTTTGATTTCGGTGATGGTTAGGTTCAGATGGGTGAGGTTGGGTAGGATAAGCACTTTTTGTGGATATTTTGGCAATGTCGAATTTTCTGACTTCGGTGATGGTAAGGTTAGGTTAGGTTAGGTTAGGTTAGGTTGTAGCGCGCGGACAGTGGGAGCGAGTGGACGTGTCTGTGCGCGCTCTCTCGGCCGAGCACCGACGCCGGCTGTCTACACAGTCCAGAACCGCTACCGCTACTAGAAGCCAGGAGTCGCAACTAGGAGTCAGGAGGGGCCATTGGCACTTCACTGCGTCTGTGCCAGTAGTATCAGACGTATCTGAAGGAGGTAGGAGAGGCTGTGTGTTTGCATGTAAAAAAAAAAAAAAAAAAACCAGGCCGCCACGTTGTTATAACTACCACACAACCCATAACACACCGACAGTTGTCGAAACACCACGCACATAGCGATAATAATAATTGACACTTTGCAAATTGTCGTTATATCGCGTGTAACACAACATCGCTAATCATCTGACCACGCACGCCGGTTCCGATCGCTATACGAATACGACCAGCTGACTATCTGTCAAATCGCGCGACAACCATTGACATTTCTCGGGGGCGCGGGGAGCTGCCAGTCACTGTCAAAGGTGGCTACACTGTGAAAAAAGCCAGTGAAACGCCCGCAAATCGTCGTTATATCACGTGTAATACAATACAATACATCGCTTGAACAGCTGTACCACACCACGCCGGCTCCGATCGTGACACGAATACGATCAGCTGACTAGCTGTCAAATAGCGTGACAGCCAATTATATTTCACGCCTGCCTCAGGCAAAGGTGGCTACACTGTGAATAAAGCCAGTGAAACATCCGCAAATTGTTGTAATATTACGTGTAATACAATACAATACAATACATTCCTAGACCATCTGACTACACCACGCCGGTTTCGATCGCGACACGAACACGATCAGCTGACTAGCTGTCAAATCGTGGGGGCGCCGGCGAGCCGCTTGCCACAGACGATCGCTGCAAAGCACCCACTGTACAACACGGCATTCATACAAATAAATAAACAAATATAAATAATTATCTGCAAAACCAATTAAGATTAAAACTCTAATTAAATTATTTATTCACTAGCGACACCTATGGTCAATTTAGATTAAAACCGTAATTAAATTATTTACTCACTAGCGACACCTATGGTCAATTTAGATTAAAACCTTAATTAAATTATTTATACACTAGCGACATCTATGGTCAATTAAGATCAAAACCTTAAATTAAATTATTTATTCACTAGCGACATCTATGGTCACAATTAAAAATCTTTACCGCAAAAAATCGTAAGAAGTAAACGTCACCGGGAACGAACCGCCGACATACATAGTTCGCACTATGAACAGCTGACATACATGCGCGTGACTACCTGCCCCCATACGCGAGAGACGTAACATCATTACATGCACAGCTGATTCTTAGACCAGCTGACCACAACAAACGACACATCGTGGATTATCTGCTGATATGAATGTCCATTTACTTTATCTGTCATTATAAATGCTATTCTTCATGTTTATGTATGAATGTATTTATGTTTATGTTTAATTGGTATTTTGTTTTTTCTTTTTTGTGTTATATTTTTTTTTTTGACCAGTGTGGCACTTTAGGCTTTAGCGCTTCAGGAATTCCTGTTAAGCCACAATGGTTTGTTTAAAATAAATAAATAAATAAATAAATGAATGACAATGAGCAACGAAAAGCCACAGCAACAAATTATGGATCCAATAAACAGAATAAAAGTGGAAATGGACATGCTCGTGGAGTTTGTGTCAAACGTCAAAAACACGAAGGAAAACATTAAAACCCAAATTAGCCTAGTAAGCAGATTAGTGACAAGCCTAGCCGAGGAAGAGCAGAAAAAGAATAAAATCAACAAAACTGCATCTAAAGCTTCCGACGCGAGCACGGCGACAGAGACGACAGAGAAAAACACTCAGACCGAGACCGAAGAGTGGAAGACCCAACGGAAACAGCAGCGGAAGCAAAAGTGGAAGCCCCAGAAGCCGCTACAGAAGCAACAGGAACAGGAGCAAGCGCAACAGGAAGAAAAACAGCAGCAGCGCCCACAGCCGTATCCACAGCCGCAGACGCAGCAGCAACGACAACAACAAAACAAGGTCCAGCAGAAAAAACCCAAACTGACTATACCGCGCCCAAAAACCGAAGCGATAACACTGAAGCGAAGCGAAAGTAATAACAACACGTACGCGGATATTCTCAAAAAAATAAGAACCACCGTAGACATCGCTGCAACTGGATGCCAGGTGGACCGCATCAGAAAAACCCGGAACGGTATGATCCTAATGGAACTGGAAAGGAACGGCGGCAACCCCACAACGCTAGCAGACGCCATTAAAACAGCACTAGGTGACGACACAACGGTCAGGAGATTAACGACGATGGTGAAGATAGAGGTGCGGGACCTGGATGAAGGAGAAGAGCGCCAAGATGTGATGGACGCCCTCAAACCAGTACTGGGAACGCTTACAGTCGAGGAGGCTGAAGTGGTCAGCCTATTCAACACTTACAACGGAACAAGAGTCGCAGTTGTAAAGATGGCAAGCGACAAAGCACGTACAATCCTAAAAAAAGGTAAGCTTCGCGTAGGATGGGTAAACTGCCGCGTACGACAGCACATAGAAGCGGTCCGCTGTTACAAGTGCCAGGAGTACGGACACTTGGCAGCCACCTGCAGCGGAAGTGACAGGTCCCAACTGTGTCGCCGATGTGGTAAAGGAGGCCACATAGCGGCCAAATGCGAGAACAGTCTGTGCTGCATTGTCTGCAAAGACCGCGGCACGGACACACAGCACATGGCAGGGACACCCAAGTGTCCTGCATACAAAACCGAACTGGAGAGACAGAGGAAGGGGAAGACACAAACATAATGGCTGCAAATGGAAAAATAAGAGTCCTCCAGGTAAACCTTAACCATTGCAGGGCTGCGCAGGACCTCCTCCTGCAGACCATCTATGAGAAAAAAATTGACATCACAATAATAAGCGAACAACATCGCCCATTAAATGGAGATTGGTTCGCCGACACAACCCAGCGCTCGGCGATCTACATCTCACGCGGAAGCGGGATAATCACAGAGGCAGGAACACCACAGGTAGGTGCAGTCTGGGTTCGGGTGCGGGGCGTGCGGTTCTACAGCTGTTACTGTTCGCCGAACGCCTCGGTCTCGGACTTCGTACTGTTTTTGCACGAATTGGAGGCGAGCGTCAGCAGGAGCACAGGACGAGTGGTCGTTGCCGGAGACTTCAATGCAAAGTCTACAGAGTGGGAATCACCTATCACCGATGAGCGCGGTCGCCTACTAGCTGACACAATGGCCAGACTAAACCTGCATGTCCTGAACACCGGAAGTGCAAATACCTTCGTCAGAGGAAGCACTGGCTCCATAGTCGACGTCGCTTTCGCGGACGAGGACACCATTGGCCGCATTACCAACTGGGAGGTGCTCAGCGACACAACACTAAGCGACCACCAATACATCTCATACGAGCTAAGAGACACAAGAACGACCGATTCGACCCCGCATAAGACCGAGCCGACAAGGTGGGCCGTCGGCAAGCTAGACACTAAAACGTGCGAAGAGACGCTCAAGTTCGAGTGTGGCCGTATTCAAGATACCACAACTGGAACAGAACTTTGCAAAGAGACAACGGCAGCGATCACTCGGGCTTGCGAGGCCTCGATGCCGAAGAAGGGTGGAGTGGGACGGAAACCACAATATTGGTGGAACGACGAAATTGCAGTGCTGCGAAGAACCTGCACAAGAAAACGAAGAGAGCACTGTCGGACTGAACGAAGACACAGATCAGGCCACGAAGACGACCAAACGGCCATCGAAACCGCAAGCGAAGCCCACAAAGAAGCAAGAAGAGCAGTCACCTACGCAATCAGGAGGAGTAAAAAGTTGATGTGGGAACAACTCATAGCGACGGTGGACCTGGACCCATGGGGCCAAGCGTATCGTATGGTCCGTGGTAAGCTGTCCGGCCACCGCCAAATTCCCTTCTTAAACAGAGATGGAAATTTGGAAACGATAGTTTCACACCTTTTCCCTACACACAAAGAGACGACACCACAAGCGTGGATCATAGAGCCCGAAGACATCCCAGAGTTTACACTGGGTGAACTATACTCGGCAACAAAACGGCTGTCCACTGACAAATCACCTGGACCTGACGGAATACCGAATGAAATTCTCCGCATATCGGCTAAAGTCTGCCCGAAAACATTGCTGCGGACATTCAACAGCTGCCTCAAGAGCGGAGAATTCCCAAAAATATGGAAAAGGCAGAAACTCGTGCTCATACCCAAGGGCAACAAACCACCGGAGGAGCCGTCGTCATACCGGCCACTGTGCATGTTGGACGGATTGGGCAAACTCCTCGAGCGCCTCATATTACAGAGAGTAGCGAAGACGACGGAGACGGAAGGCGGGTTATGCTCGCAGCAATACGGGTTCAGACCCGGTCGGTCCACGGTAGACGCAATAGCCGAGGTCATAAAGACAATAAAAGACGCTCATAGTGGAACATTAAAAACGAGCAGTCACTGCATAATGGTGACACTGGACGTTAAAAATGCTTTCAATTCTGCCAGATGGGATAAAATAATGTCGGCTCTATCGGAGCTCGGTGGAATACCAGACTACCTTGTAAGAATAATAGGAAGTTACCTGTCGGAGAGGGTTCTGATCACAAGACTGGCAGAACGCAAGATCTCCTCTGGTGTTCCACAGGGCTCTGTCATGGGACCAACATTATGGAACATAATGTACGACTCACTTCTTAAATTAAGACTTCCAGGAGGAGCGAAGCTGGTGGGTTTTGCAGACGACGTAGCTATCATTGTTGTGGCTAGGAAAATAACGGACCTCGAGACCGCCACAAACGACACTCTCGACCTGGTGAACGACTGGATGACGGAAGCCGGACTACAGCTTGCACCACAAAAAACCGAGGCGGTTTTGTTCACCAGAAAAAGAAAAATCGAACCCCCGAAAATCACCATTTCGGGATACGACGTGAGACTAAAAAGGTATTTGACTTATCTTGGAATAATTCTAGATGACAAATTAACCTTTAAGAAACAAGCTGAGCATGCCGCGGAGAAAGCGGCAAGAGCTGTCAACAACATCGGACGACTAATGCCCAACATCGGAGGGCCCAAACCATGCCGAAGAAAACTACTCAACAGCGTAGTGCACTCGGTGATCCTATACGGTGCACCAATATGGGCGCCCAGCATGGCAGTGGAGAGAACCAGGAAATACCTCGCAAGAGTACAACGCAGGGGCGTACTGAGAATCGTATCGGCATATACAACAGTATCCGAGTGCGCAGTACTGGTTATTGCTGGAGTACCACCCATCGACCTACTGGCACATGAAAGAAAGAAGGTATACGAGGGAAGAAAGGAGGGAACGAAAAAAGTAAGAGCGACGGCACGGGCGGAGCTCATGACGGAATGGCAGGTCCGCTGGGACGGCGCAGACAAAGGTAGATGGACACATCGACTGATCCCATCAATCGCAGCCTGGACAAGGAGGAAAAGCGCAAAACCGGACTACCACACAACCCAGCTACTAACCAGCCATGGGTGTTTCGGAGCATTCCTCAACCGCATCGGAAAGGAAACGACAGCAGGATGTCACCACTGTGCATCAATCAGAGATGACGCAGAACATACACTCCTCGTATGCCCTGCATGGGAATCTGAAAGAGCGACACTCGAAGAAAGCACCCCGGTCAACACTGAAGACATAGCACAGAACATCACTAAAGACGTAGCCTCTTGGGAAGCATTCGCAGAGTTCGCAAGGAGCGTCATGAAGCAGAAGGAGGAGGCCGAACGGCTAAGGAAAGCGGAAAGACTTATAGAAGGAAATGAATAGATGTCAACCCATAGATATAGATATACTATTACCAGCCTATGATTAATACTGCAAATGAATGTTTTCAGGAAACAGAAACCAAGCGGGTCAACTAGATGAACTGGAAAGGAGGGATCCGCACAAAAAGGAGAAGCCAACAAGGACGAAATCAGCCCCTGCGGAAGCAATCCACCAACGAGTGGGGTCCCCAAAGGGGTGAGGTGAGTCGGGGGAGTTTTTTAGTCAGTAAAAATCTGACACTTCCCTCTAGTGCGGACTAGAGGGAGTCTTATTGAAGATTTTCTCCTCCCACGCATAGGAAAAAAAAAAAAAAAAAAAAAAAAAAAAAAGGTTAGGTTAGGTTAGGTTAGGTATTGTAAGGTAAGCACGTTTTGTGGATATTTTGGCAATGTCCAATTCTTTGATTTCGGTGATGGTTAGGTTCAGATGGGTGAGGTTTGGTAGGATAAGAACTTTTTGTTGATATTTTGGCAATGTCGAATTTTCTGACTTCGGTGATGGTTAGGTTAGGTTGGGTTAGGTATTGTGAGGTAAGCACGTTTTGTGGATATTTTATCAATGTACAATTCTTTGATTTCGGTGATGGTTAAGTTCACATGGGTGAGGTTTGGTAGGATAAGCACTTTTTGTGGATATTTTGGCAATGTCGAATTTTCTGACTTCGGTGATGGTTAGGTTAGGTTCGGTTAGGTATTTTGAGGTAAGCACGTTTTGTGGATATTTTATCAATGTCCAATTCTTTAATTTCGGTGATGGTTAGGTTCAGATGGGTGAGGTTTGGTAGGATAAGCACTTTTTGTGGATATTTTGGCAATGTCGAATTTTCTGACTTCGGTGATGGTTAGGTTAGGTTAGGTTAGGTATTGTGAGGTAAGCACGTTTTGTTGATATTTTCGCAATGTCCAATTCTTTGATTTCGGTGATGGTTAGGTTCAGATGGGTGAGGTTTGGTAGGATAAGCACTTTTTGTGGATATTTTGGCAATGTCGAATTTTCTGACTTCGGTGATGGTTAGGTTAGGTTGGGTTAGGTATTGTGAGGTGAGCACGTTTTGTGGATATTTTGGCAATGTCCAATTCTTTGATTTTGGTGATGGTTAGGTTGAGATGAGTGTGGTTTGGTAGGATAAGAACTTTTTGTGGATATTTTGGCAATGTCGAATTCTCTGACTTCAGTGATGGTAAGGTTAGGTTGGGTTAGGTATTGTGAGGTGAGCACGTTTTGTGGATATTTTGGCAATGTCCAATTCTTTGATTTTGGTGATGGTTAGGTTCAGATGAGTGTGGTTTGGTAGGATAAGAACTTTTTGTGGATATTTTGGCAATGTCGAATTCTCTGACTTCGGTGATGGTTTGGTTAGGTTGGGTTAGGTATTGTGAGGTAAGCACGTTTTGTGGATATTTTATCAATGTCCAATTCTTTGATTTCGGTGACGGTTAAGTTCAGATGGGTGAGGTTTGGTAAGATAAGAACTTTTTGTGGATATTTTGGCAATGTCGAATTCTCTGACTTCGGTGATGGTTAGGTTAGGTTGGGTTAGGTATTGTGAGGTAAGCACGTTTTGTGGATATTTTTTCAATGTCAAATTCTTTGATTTCGGTGATAGTTAGGTTCAGATGGGTGAGGTTTGGTAGGATAAGAACTTTTTTGTGGATATTTTGGCAATGTCGAATTCTCTGACTTCGGTGATGGTTAGGTTAGGTTGGGTTAGGTATTGTGAGGTAAGCACGTTTTGTGGATATTTTCTTAATGTCCAATTCTTTGATTTCGGTGATGGTTAGGGTCAGATGGGTGAGGTTTGGTAGGATAAGAACTTTTGTGGATATTTTGGCAATGTCGAATTCTCTGACTTCGGTGATGGTTAGGTTAGGTTAGGTTAGGTATTTTGAGGTAAGCACGTTTTGTGGATATTTTATCAATGTCCAATTCTTTGATTTCGGTGACGGTTAGGTTCAGATGGGTGAGGTTTGGTAGGATAAGAACTTTTTGTGGATATTTTGGCAATGTCGAATTCTCTGACTTCGGTGATGGTTAGGTTAGGTTAGGTTAGGTATTTTGAGGTAAGAACGTTTAGTGGATATTTTATCAATGTCCAATTCTTTGATTTCGGTGACGGTTAGGTTCAGATGGGTGAGGTTTGGTAGGATAAGAACTTTTTGTTGATATTTTAGCAATGTCGAATTTTCTGACTTCGGTGATGGTTAGGTTAGGTTGGGTTAGGTATTGTGAGGGAAGCACGTTTTGTGAATATTTTCGCAACGTCAAATTCTTTGATTTCGGTGATGGTTAGGTTCAGATGGGTGAGGTTTGGTAGGATAAGCACTTTTTGTGGATATTTTGGCAATGTCGAATTCTCTAACTTCGGTGATGGTTAGGTTAGGTTGGGTTAGGTATTGTGAAGTAAGCACGTTTTGTGGATATTTTATCAATGTCCAATTCTTTGATTTCTGTGATGGTTAGGTTCAGATGGGTGAGGTTTGGTAGGATAAGCACTTTTTGTGGATATTTTGGCAATGTCGAATTTTCTGACTTTGGTGATGGTTAGGTTAGGTTAGGTTAGGTATTGTGAGGGAAGCACGTTTTGTGGATATTTATGCAATGTCGAATTCTTTGATTTCGGTGATGGTTAGGTTCAGATGAGTGTGGATTGGTAGGATAAGAACTTTTTGTGGATATTTTGGCAATGTCGTATTCTCTGACTTCGGTGATGGTAAGGTTAGGTTGGGTTAGGTATTGTGAGGTGAGCACGTTTTGTGGATATTTTATCAATGTCCAATTCTTTGATTTCGGTGATGGTTAGGTTCAGATGGGTGAGGTTTGGTAGGATAAGAACTTTTTGTGGATATTTTGGCAATGTCGAATTCTCTGACTTCGGTGATGGTTAGGACTGGTTGGGTTAGGTATTGTGAGGTAAGCACGTTTTGTGGATATTTTGGCAATGTCAAATTCTTTGATTTCGGTGATGGTTAAGTTCAGATGAGTGTGGATTGGTAGGATAAGAACTTTTTGTGGATATTTTGGCAATGTCGAATTCTCTGTCTTCGGTGATGGTTAGGTTAGGTTGGGTTAGGTATTGTGAGGAAAGCACGTTTTGTGGATATTTAATCAATGTCCAATTCTTTGATTACGGTGATGGTTAGGATCAGATGGGTGAGGTTTGGTAGGATAAGCACTTTTTGTGGATATTTTAGCAATGTCGAATTTTTTGACTTCGGTGATGGTTAGGTTAGGTTGGGTTAGGTATTGTGAGGCAAGCACGTTTTGTGGATATTTTTGCAACGTCAAATTCTTTGATTTCGGTGATGGTTAGGTTCAGATGGGTGAGGTTTGGTAGGATAAGAACTTTTTGTGGATATTTTGGCAATGTCGAATTCTCTGACTTCGGTGATGGTTAGGTTAGGTTGGGTTAGGTATTGTGAGGTAAGCACGTTTTTTGGATATTTTATCAATGTCCAATTCTTTGATTTCGGTGACGGTTAGGTTCAGATGGGTGAGGTTTGGTAGGATAAGAACTTTTTGTGGAAATTTTGGCAATGTCGAATTTTCTGACTTCAGTGATAGTTACGTTAGGTTGGGTTAGGTATTGTGA
This sequence comes from Arctopsyche grandis, assembly GCF_051622035.1. Lineage (NCBI taxonomy): Eukaryota > Metazoa > Arthropoda > Insecta > Trichoptera > Hydropsychidae > Arctopsyche > Arctopsyche grandis. The sequence continues at coordinate 704,226 of NC_135362.1, forward strand.
GGTATGCACGTTTTGTGGATATTTTATCAATGTCCAATTCTTTGATTTTGGTGACGGTTAGGTTCAGATGGGTGAGGTTTAGTAGGATAAGAACTTTTTGTGGATATTTTGGCAATGTCGAATTCTCTGACTTCGGTGATGGTAAGGTTAGGTTAGGTTAGGTATTGTGAGGTAAGCACGTTTTGTGGATATTTTATCAATGTCCAATTCTTTGATTTCGGTGACGGGTAGGTTCAGATGGGTGAGGTTTGGTAGGATAAGAACTTTTTGTGGAAATTTTGGCAATGTCGAATTTTCTGACTTAAGTGATGGTTACGTTAGGTTGGGTTAGGTATTGTGAGGGAAGCACGTTTTGTGGATATTTTCGCAACGTCAAATTCTTTGATTTCAGTGATGGTTAGGTTCAGATGGGTGAGGTTTGGTAGGATAAGAACTTTTTGTGGATATTTTGGCAATGTCGAATTCTCTGACTTCGGTGATGGTTAGGTTAGGTTGGGATAGGTATTGTGAGGTAAGCACGTTTTGCGGATATTTTATTAATGTCCAATTCTTTGATTTTGGTGATGGTTAGGTTCAGATGGGTGAGGTTTGGTAGGATAAGCACTTTTTGTGGATATTTTGGCAATGTCGAATTTTCTGACTTCGGTGATGGTTAGGTTAGGTTGGCTTAGGTATTGTAAGGTAAGCACGTTTTGTGGATATTTTGGCAATGTCCAATTCTTTGATTTCGGTGATGGTTAGGTTCAGATGGGTGAGGTTTGGTAGGATAAGAACTTTTTGTTGATATTTTGGCAATGTCGAATTCTCTGACTTCGGTGATGGTTAGGTTAGGTTGGGTTAGATATTGTGAGGTAAGCACGTTTTGTGGATATTTTCGCAATTTCCAATTCTTTGATTTCGGTGACGGTTAGGTTCAGATGGGTGAGGTTTGGTAGGATAAGAACTTTTTGTGGATATTTTGGCAATGTCGAATTCTCTGACTTCGGTGATGGTAAGGTTAGGTTAGGTTAGGTTAGGTTAGGTTAGGTTAGGTATTGTAAGGTAAGCACGTTTTGTGGATATTTTGGCAATGTCCAATTCTTTGATTTCGGTGATGGTTAGGTTCAGATGGGTGAGGTTTGGTAGGATAAGAACTTTTTGTTGATATTTTGGCAATGTCGAATTTTCTGACTTCGGTGATGGTTAGGTTAGGTTGGGTTAGGTATTGTGAGGTAAGCACGTTTTGTGGATATTTTATCAATGTACAATTCTTTGATTTCGGTGATGGTTAGGTTCACATGGGTGAGGTTTGGTAGGATAAGCACTTTTTGTGGATATTTTGGCAATGTCGAATTTTCTGACTTCGGTGATAGTTAGGTTAGGTTCGGTTATGTATTTTGAGGTAAGCACGTTTTGTGGATATTTTATCAATGTCCAATTCTTTAATTTTGGTGATGGTTAGGTTCAGATGGGTGAGGTTTGGTAGGATAAGCACTTTTTGTGGATATTTTGGCAATGTCGAATTTTCTGACTTCGGTGATGGTTAGGTTAGGTTAGGTTAGGTATTGTGAGGTAAGCACGTTTTGTTGATATTTTCGCAATGTCCAATTCTTTGATTTCGGTGATGGTTAGGTTCAGATGGGTGAGGTTTGGTAGGATAAGCACTTTTTGTGGATATTTTAGCAATGTCGAATTTTTTGACTTCGGTGATGGTTAGGTTAGGTTGGGTTAGGTATTGTGAGGTGAGCACGTTTTGTGGATATTTTGGCAATGTCTAATTCTTTGATTTTGGTGATGGTTAGGTTCAGATGAGTGTGGTTTGGTAGGATAAGAACTTTTTGTGGATATTTTGGCAATGTCGAATTCTCTGACTTCGGTGATGGTTAGGTTAGGTTGGGTTAGGTATTGTGAGGTGAGCACGTTTTGTGGATATTTTGGCAATGTCCAATTCTTTGATTTTGGTGATGGTTAGGTTCAGATGAGTGTGGTTTGGTAGGATAAGAACTTTTTGTGGATATTTTGGCAATGTCGAATTCTCTGACTTCGGTGTTGGTTAGGTTAGGTTGGGTTAGGTATTGTGAGGTAAGCACGTTTTGTGGATATTTTATCAATGTCCAATTCTTTGATTTCGGTGACGGTTAAGTTCAGATGGGTGAGGTTTGGTAAGATAAGAACTTTTTGTGGATATTTTGGCAATGTCGAATTCTCTGACTTCGGTGATGGTTAGGTTAGGTTGGGTTAGGTATTGTGAGGTAAGCACGTTTTATGGATATTTTTTCAATGTCAAATTCTTTGATTTCGGTGATAGTTAGGTTCAGATGGGTGAGGTTTGGTAGGATAAGAACTTTTTTGTGGATATTTTGGCAATGTCGAATTCTCTGACTTTGGTGATGGTTAGGTTAGGTTGGGTTAGGTATTGTGAGGTAAGCACGTTTTGTGGATATTTTCTTAATGTCCAATTCTTTGATTTCGGTGATGGTTAGGGTCAGATGGGTGAGGTTTGGTAGGAAAAGAACTTTTGTGGATATTTTGGCAATGTCGAATTCTCTGACTTCGGTGATGGTTAGGTTAGGTTGGGTTAGGTATTGTGAGGTAAGCACGTTTTGTGGATATTTTGGCAATGTCCAATTTTTTGATTTCGGTGATGGTTAGGTTCAGATGGGTGAGGTTTGGTAGGATAAGAACTTTTTGTGGATATTTTGGCAATGTCGAATTCTCTGACTTCGGTGATGGTTAGGTTAGGTTAGGTTAGGTATTGTGAGGTAAGCACGTTTTGTGGATATTTTATCAATGTCCAATTCTTTGATTTCGGTGACGGTTAGGTTCAGATGGGTGAGGTTTGGTAGGATAAGAACTTTTTGTGGAAATTTTGGCAATGTCGAATTTTCTGACTTCAGTGATGGTTACGTTAGGTTGGGTTAGGTATTGTGAGGGAAGCACGTTTTGTGGATATTTTCGCAACGTCAAATTCTTTGATTTCGGTGATGGTTAGGTTAGGTTGGGTTAGGTATTGTAAGGTAAGCACGTTTTGTGGATATTTTGGCAATGTCCAATTCTTTGATTTCGGTGATGGTTAGGTTCAGATGGGTGAGGTTTGGTAGGATAAGAACTTTTTGTTGATATTTTGGCAATGTCGAATTCTCTGACTTCGGTGATGGTTAGGTTAGGTTGGGTTAGATATTGTGAGGTAAGCACGTTTTGTGGATATTTTCGCAATTTCCAATTCTTTGATTTCGGTGACGGTTAGGTTCAGATGGGTGAGGTTTGGTAGGATAAGAACTTTTTGTGGATATTTTGGCAATGTCGAATTCTCTGACTTCGGTGATGGTAAGGTTAGGTTAGGTTAGGTTAGGTTAGGTTAGGTTAGGTATTGTAAGGTAAGCACGTTTTGTGGATATTTTGGCAATGTCCAATTCTTTGATTTCGGTGATGGTTAGGTTCAGATGGGTGAATGTCGAATTTTCTGACTTCGGTGATGGTTAGGTAAGGTTGGGTTAGGTATTGTGAGGTAAGCACGTTTTGTGGATATTTTATCAATGTACAATTCTTTGATTTCGGTGATGGTTAGGTTCACATGGGTGAGGTTTGGTAGGATAAGCACTTTTTGTGGATATTTTGGCAATGTCGAATTTTCTGACTTCGGTGATAGTTAGGTTAGGTTCGGTTAGGTATTTTGAGGTAAGCACGTTTTGTGGATAGTTTATCAATGTCCAATTCTTTAATTTCGGTGATGGTTAGGTTCAGATGGGTGAGGTTTGGTAGGATAAGCACTTTTTGTGGATATTTTGGCAATGTCGAATTTTCTGACTTCGGTGATGGTTAGGTTAGGTTAGTATAGGTATTGTGAGGTAAGCACGTTTTGTTGATATTTTCGCAATGTCCAATTCTTTGATTTCGGTGATGGTTAGGTTCAGATGGGTGAGGTTTGGTAGGATAAGCACTTTTTGTGGATATTTTAGCAATGTCGAATTTTTTGACTTCGGTGATGGTTAGGTTAGGTTGGGTTAGGTATTGTGAGGCAAGCACGTTTTGTGGATATTTTTGCAACGTCAAATTCTTTGATTTCGGTGATGGTTAGGTTCAGATGGGTGAGGTTTGGTAGGATAAGAACTTTTTGTGGATATTTTGGCAATGTCGAATTCTCTGACTTCGGTGATAGTTAGGTTAGGTTGGGTTAGGTATTGTGAGGTGAGCACGTTTTGTGGATATTTTGGCAATGTCCAATTCTTTGATTTTGGTGATGGTTAGGTTCAGATGAGTGTGGTTTGGTAGGATAAGAACTTTTTGTGGATATTTTGGCAATGTCGAATTCTCTGACTTCGGTGATGGTTAGGTTAGGTTGGGTTAGGTATTGTGAGGTGAGCACGTTTTGTGGATATTTTGGCAATGTCCAATTCTTTGATTTTGGTGATGGTTAGGTTCAGATGAGTGTGGTTTGGTAGGATAAGAACTTTTTGTGGATATTTTGGCAATGTCGAATTCTCTGACTTCGGTGATGGTTAGGTTAGGTTGGGTTAGGTATTGTGAGGTAAGCACGTTTTGTGGATATTTTATCAATGTCCAATTCTTTGATTTCGGTGACGGTTAAGTTCAGATGGGTGAGGTTTGGTAAGATAAGAACTTTTTGTGGATATTTTGGCAATGTCGAATTCTCTGACTTCGGTGATGGTTAGGTTAGGTTGGGTTAGGTATTGTGAGGTAAGCACGTTTTATGGATATTTTTTCAATGTCAAATTCTTTGATTTCGGTGATAGTTAGGTTCAGATGGGTGAGGTTTGGTAGGATAAGAACTTTTTTGTGGATATTTTGGCAATGTCGAATTCTCTGACTTCGGTGATGGTTAGGTTAGGTTGGGTTAGGTATTGTGAGGTAAGCGAGTTTTGTGGATATTTTCTTAATGTCCAATTCTTTGATTTCGGTGATGGTTAGGTTCAGATGGGTGAGGTTTGGTAGGATAAGAACTTTTTGTGGATATTTTGGCAATGTCGAATTCTCTGACTTCGGTGATGGTTAGGTTAGGTTGGGATAGGTATTGTGAGGTAAGCACGTTTTGCGGATATTTTATTAATGTCCATTTCTTTGATTTTGGTGATGGTTAGGTTCAAATGGGTGAGGTTTGGTAGGATAAGCACTTTTTGTGGATATTTTGGCAATGTCGAATTTTCTGACTTCGGTGATGGTTAGGTTAGGTTGGGTTAGGTATTGTAAAGTAAGCACGTTTTGTGGATATTTTGGCAATGTCCAATTCTTTGATTTCGGTGATGGTTAGGTTCAGATGGGTGAGGTTTGGTAGGATAAGAACTTTTTGTGGATATTTTGGCAATGTCGAATTCTCTGATTTCGGTGATGGTTAGGTTAGGTTGGGATAGGTATTGTGAGGTAAGCACGTTTTGCGGATATTTTATTAATGTCCATTTCTTTGATTTTGGTGATGGTTAGGTTCAGATGGGTGAGGTTTGGTAGGATAAGCACTTTTTGTGGATATTTTGGCAATGTCGAATTTTCTGACTTCGGTGATGGTTAGGTTAGGTTGGGTTAGGTATTGTGAGGGAAGCACGTTTTGTGGATATTTTTGCAACGTCAAATTCTTTGATTTCGGTGATGGTTGGGTTCAGATGGGTAAGGTTTGGTAGGATAAGAACTTTTTGTGGATATTTTGGCAATGTCGAATTTTCTGTTTTCGGTGATGGTAAGGTTAGGTTGGGTTAGGTATTGTGAGGGAAGCACGTTTTGTGGATATTTTTGCAACGTCAAATTCTTTGATTTCGGTGATGGTTGGGTTCAGATGGGTGAGGTTTGGTAGGATAAGAACTTTTTGTGGATATTTTGGCAATGTCGAATTTTCTGACTTCGGTGATGGTTAGGTTAGGTTGGGTTAGGTATTGTAAGGTAAGCACGTTTTGTGGATATTTTATCAATGTCCAATTCTTTGATTTCGGTGACGGTTAGGTTCAGATGGGTGAGGTTTGGTAGGATAAGAACTTTTTGTGGATATTTTGGCAATGTCGAATTCTCTGACTTCGGTGATGGTAAGGTTAGGTTAGGTTAGGTTAGGTTAGGTTAGGTTAGGTATTGTAAGGTAAGCACGTTTTGTGGATATTTTGGCAATGTCCAATTCTTTGATTTCGGTGATGGTTAGGTTCAGATGGGTGAGGTTTGGTAGGATAAGAACTTTTTGTTGATATTTTGGCAATGTCGAATTTTCTGACTTCGGTGATGGTTAGGTTAGGTTGGGTTAGGTATTGTGAGGTAAGCACGTTTTGTGGATATTTTATCAATGTACAATTCTTTGATTTCGGTGATGGTTAGGTTCACATGGGTGAGGTTTGGTAGGATAAGCACTTTTTGTGGATATTTTGGCAATGTCGAATTTTCTGACTTCGGTGATGGTTAGGTTAGGTTCGGTTAGGTATTTTGAGGTAAGCACGTTTTGTGGATATTTAATCAATGTCCAATTCTTTGATTTCGGTGATGGTTAGGTTCAGATGGGTGAGGTTTGGTAGGATAAGCACTTTTTGTGGATATTTTGGCAATGTCGAATTTTCTGACTTCGGTGATGGTTAGGTTAGGTTGGGTTAGGTATTGTGAGGGAAGCACGTTTTGTGGATATTTTTGCAACGTCAAATTCTTTGATTTCGGTGATGGTTGGGTTCAGATGGGTAAGGTTTGGTAGGATAAGAACTTTTTGTGGATATTTTGGCAATGTCGAATTTTCTGTTTTCGGTGATGGTAAGGTTAGGTTGGGTTAGGTATTGTGAGGGAAGCACGTTTTGTGGATATTTTTGCAACGTCAAATTCTTTGATTTCGGTGATGGTTGGGTTCAGATGGGTGAGGTTTGGTAGGATAAGAACTTTTTGTGGATATTTTGGCAATGTCGAATTTTCTGACTTCGGTGATGGTTAGGTTAGGTTGGGTTAGGTATTGTAAGGTAAGCACGTTTTGTGGATATTTTATCAATGTCCAATTCTTTGATTTCGGTGACGGTTAGGTTCAGATGGGTGAGGTTTGGTAGGATAAGAACTTTTTGTGGATATTTTGGCAATGTCGAATTCTCTGACTTCGGTGATGGTAAGGTTAGGTTAGGTTAGGTTAGGTTAGGTTAGGTTAGGTATTGTAAGGTAAGCACGTTTTGTGGATATTTTGGCAATGTCCAATTCTTTGATTTCGGTGATGGTTAGGTTCAGATGGGTGAGGTTTGGTAGGATAAGAACTTTTTGTTGATATTTTGGCAATGTCGAATTTTCTGACTTCGGTGATGGTTAGGTTAGGTTGGGTTAGGTATTGTGAGGTAAGCACGTTTTGTGGATATTTTATCAATGTACAATTCTTTGATTTCGGTGATGGTTAGGTTCACATGGGTGAGGTTTGGTAGGATAAGCACTTTTTGTGGATATTTTGGCAATGTCGAATTTTCTGACTTCGGTGATGGTTAGGTTAGGTTCGGTTAGGTATTTTGAGGTAAGCACGTTTTGTGGATATTTAATCAATGTCCAATTCTTTGATTTCGGTGATGGTTAGGTTCAGATGGGTGAGGTTTGGTAGGATAAGCACTTTTTGTGGATATTTTGGCAATGTCGAATTTTCTGACTTCGGTGATGGTTAGGTTAGGTTAGGTTAGGTATTGTGAGGTAAGCACGTTTTGTGGATATTTTATCAATGTACAATTCTTTGATTTCGGTGACGGTTAGGTTCAGATGGAGAGGTTTGGTAGGATAAGAACTTTTTGTGGAAATTTTGGCAATGTCGAATTTTCTGACTTCGGTGATGGTAAGGTTAGGTTGGGTTAAATATTGTCAGGTAAGCACGTTTTGTTGATATTTTCGCAATGTCGCATTCTTTGATTTCGGTGATGTTTAGGTTCAGATGGGTGAGGTTTGGTAGGATAAGCACTTTTCGTGGATATTTTAGCAATGTCGAATTTTCTGACTTCGGTGATGGTTAGGTTAGGTTGGGTTAGGTATTGTGAGGCAAGCACGTTTTGTGGATATTTTTGCAACGTCAAATTCTTTGATTTCGGTGATGGTTAGGTTCAGATGGGTGAGGTTTGGTAGGATAAGAACTTTTTGTGGAAATTTTGGCAATGTCGAATTTTCTGACTTCAGTGATGGTTACGTTAGGTTGGGTTAGGTATTGTGAGGGAAGCACGTTTTGTGGATATTTTCGCAACGTCAAAATCTTTGATTTCGGTCATGGTTAGGTTCAGATGGGTGAGGTTTGGTAGGATAAGAACTTTTTGTGGATATTTTGGCAATGTCGAATTCTCTGACTTCGGTGATGGTTAGGTTAGGTTGGGTTAGGTATTGTGAGGAAAACACGTTTTGTGGATATTTTATCAATGTCCAATTCTTTGATTTCGGTGATGGTTAGGTTCACATGGGTGAGGTTTGGTAGGATAAGCACTTTTTGTGGATATTTTGGCAATGTCGAATTTTCTGACTTCGGTGATGGTTAGGTTAGGTTCGGTTAGGTATTTTGAGGTAAGCACGTTTTGTGGATATTTTATCAATGTCCAATTCTTTGATTTCGGTGATAGTTAGGTTCAGATGGGTGAGGTTTGGTAGGATAAGAACTTTTTGTGGAAATTTTGGCAATGTCAAATTTTCTGACTTCGGTGATGGTTAGGTTAGGTTGGGTTAAATATTGTGAGGTAAGCACGTTTTGTTGATATTTTCGCAATGTCCAGTTCTTTGATTTCGGTGATGGTTAGGTTCAGATGGGTGAGGTTTGGTAGGATAAGAACTTTTTGTGGATATTTTGGCAATGTCAAATTCTCTGACTTCGGTGATGGTTAGGTTTGGTTGGGTTTGGTTTTGTGAGGTAAGAACGTTTTGTGGATATTTTATCAATGTCCAATTCTTTGATATCGATGATGGTTAGGTTCAGATGAGTGTGGATTGGTAGGATAAGAACTTTTTGTGGATATTTTGGCAATGTCGAATTCTCTGACTTCGGTGATGGTTAGGTTAGGTTGGGTGAGGTATTGTGAGGTAAGCACGTTTTGTGGATATTTTATCTAGGTCCAATTCTTTGATTTCGGTGATGGTTAGTTTCAGATGGGTGAGGTTTGGTAGGATAAGAACTTTTTGTGGAAGTTTGGCAATGTCGAATTCTCTGACTTTGGTGATGGTTAGGTTAGGTAGAGTTAGGTATTGTGAGGTAAGCACGTTTTGTGGATATTTTGGCAATGTCCAATTCTTTGATTTCGGTGATGGTTAGGTTCAGATGGGTGAGGTTTGGTAGGATAAGAACTTTTTGTGGATATTTTGGCAATGTCGAATTCTCTGACTTCGGTGATGGTTAGGGTAGGTTGGGTTAGGTATTGTGAGGGAAGCACGTTTTGTGAATATTTTCGCAACGTCAAATTCTTTGATTTCGGTGATGGTTAGGTTCAGATGGGTGAGGTTTGGTAGGATAAGCACTTTTTGTGGATATTTTGGCAATGTCGAATTTTCTGACTTCGGTGATGGTTAGGTTAGGTTGGGTTAGGTATTGTGAAGTAAGCACGTTTTGTGGATATTTTATCAATGTCCAATTCTTTGATTTCGGTGATAGTTAGTTTCAGATGGGTGAGGTTTGGTAGGATAAGAACTTTTTGTGGAAATTTTGGCAATGTCAAATTTTCTGACTTCGGTGATGGTTAGGTTAGGTTGGGTTAAATATTGTGAGGTATGCACGTTTTGTTGATATTTTCGCAATGTCCAATTCTTTGATTTCGGTGATGGTTAGGTTCAGATGGGTGAGGTTTGGTAGGATAAAAACTTTTTGTAAATATTTTGGCAATGTCCAATTCTCTGACTTCGGTGATGGTTAGGTTAGGTTAGGTTAGGTATTGTGAGGTAAGCACGTTTTGTGGATATTTAATCCATGTCCAATTCTTTGATTTCGGTGACGGTAAGGTTCAGATGGGTGAGGTTTGGTAGGATAAGAACTTTTTGTGTATATTTTGGCAATGTCGAATTCTCTGACTTCGGTGATGGTTAGGTTAGGTTGGGTTTGGTTTTGTGAGGTAAGAACGTTTTGTGGATATTTTATCAATGTCCAATTCTTTGATATCGATGATGGTTAGGTTCAGATGGGTGAGGTTTGGTAGGATAAGCACTTTTTGTGGATATTTTGGCAATGTCGAATTCTCTGACTTCGGTGATGGTTAGGTTAGGTTGGGTTAGGTATTGTGAGGAAAACACGTTTTGTGGATATTTTATCAATGTCCAATTCTTTGATTTCGGTGATGGTTAGGTTCACATGGGTGAGGTTTGGTAGGATAAGCACTTTTTGTGGATATTTTGGCAATGTCGAATTTTCTGACTTCGGTGATGGTTAGGCTAGGTTCGGTTAGGTATTTTGAGGTAAGCACGTTTTGTGGATATTTTATCAATGTCCAATTCTTTGATTTCGGTGATAGTTAGGTTCAGATGGGTGAGGTTTGGTAGGATAAGAACTTTTTGTGGAAATTTTGGCAATGTCAAATTTTCTGACTTCGGTGATGGTTAGGTTAGGTTGGGTTAAATATTGTGAGGTAAGCACGTTTTGTGGATATTTTATTAATGTCCAATTCTTTGATTTCGGTGACGGTTAGGTTCAGATGGGTGAGGTTTGGTAGGATAAGAACTTTTTGTGGAAATTTTGGCAATGTCGAATTTTCTGACTTCAGTGATGGTTACGTTAGGTTGGGTTAGGTATTGTGAGGGAAGCACGTTTTGTGGATATTTTCGCAACGTCAAAATCTTTGATTTCGGTCATGGTTAGGTTCAGATGGGTGAGGTTTGGTAGGATAAGAACTTTTTGTGGATATTTTGGCAATGTCGAATTCTCTGACTTCGGTGATGGTTAGGTTAGGTTGGGTTAGGTATTGTGAGGAAAACACGTTTTGTGGATATTTTATCAATGTCCAATTCTTTGATTTCGGTGATGGTTAGGTTCACATGGGTGAGGTTTGGTAGGATAAGCACTTTTTGTGGATATTTTGGCAATGTCGAATTTTCTGACTTCGGTGATGGTTAGGTTAGGTTCGGTTAGGTATTTTGAGGTAAGCACGTTTTGTGGATATTTTATCAATGTCCAATTTTTTGATTTCGGTGATAGTTAGGTTCAGATGGGTGAGGTTTGGTAGGATAAGAACTTTTTGTGGAAATTTTGGCAATGTCAAATTTTCTGACTTCGGTGATGGTTAGGTTAGGTTGGGTTAAATATTGTGAGGTAAGCACGTTTTGTTGATATTTTCGCAATGTCCAGTTCTTTGATTTCGGTGATGGTTAGGTTCAGATGGGTGAGGTTTGGTAGGATAAGAACTTTTTGTGGATATTTTGGCAATGTCAAATTCTCTGACTTCGGTGATGGTTAGGTTAGGTTGGGTTTGGTTTTGTGAGGTAAGAACGTTTTGTGGATATTTTATCAATGTCCAATTCTTTGATATCGATGATGGTTAGGTTCAGATGGGTGAGGTTTGGTAGGATAAGCACTTTTTGTGGATATTTTGGCAATGTCGAATTCTCTGACTTCGGTGATGGTTAGGTTAGGTTGGGTTAGGTATTGTGAGGTAAGCACGTTTTGTGGATATTTGATCAATGTCCAATTCTTTGATTTCGGTGATGGTTAGGTTCAGATGAGTGTGGATTGGTAGGATAAGAACTTTTTGTGGATATTTTGGCAATGTCGAATTCTCTGACTTCGGTGATGGTTAGGTTAGGTTGGGTGAGGTATTGTGAGGTAAGCACGTTTTGTGGATATTTAATCAAGGTCCAATTCTTTGATTTCGGTGATGGTTAGGTTCAGATGGGTGAGGTTTGGTAGGATAAGAACTTTTTGTGGAAGTTTGGCAATGTCGAATTCTCTGACTTTGGTGATGGTAAGGTTAGGTAGAGTTAGGTATTGTGAGGTAAGCACGTTTTGTGGATATTTTGGCAATGTCCAATTTTTTGATTTCGGTGATGGTTAGGTTCAGATGGGTGAGGTTTGGTAGGATAAGAACTTTTTGTGGATATTTTGGCAATGTCGAATTCTCTGACTTCGGTGATGGTTAGGGTAGGTTGGGTTAGGTATTGTGAGGGAAGCACGTTTTGTGAATATTTTCGAAACGTCAAATTCTTTGATTTCGGTGATGGTTAGGTTCAGATGGGTGAGGTTTGGTAGGATAAGCACTTTTTGTGGATATTTTGGCAATGTCGAATTTTCTGACTTTGGTGATGGTTAGGTTAGGTTAGGTTAGGTATTGTGAGGGAAGCACGTTTTGTGGATATTTATGCAATGTCGAATTCTTTGATTTCGGTGATGGTTAGGTTCAGATGAGTGTGGATTGGTAGGATAAGAACTTTTTGTGGATATTTTGGCAATGTCGAATTCTCTGACTTCGGTGATGGTTAGGATAGGTTGGGTTGGGTATTGTGAGGTAAGCACGTTTTGTGGATATTTTGGCAATGTCAAATTCTTTGATTTCGGTGATGGTTAAGTTCAGATGAGTGTGGATTGGTAGGATAAGAACTTTTTGTGGATATTTTGGCAATGTCGAATTCTCTGACTTCGGTGATGGTAAGGTTAGGTTGGGTTAGGTATTGTGAGGAAAGCACGTTTTTTGGATATTTTATCAATGTCCAATTCTTTGATTTCGGTGATGGTTAGGTTCAGATGGGTGAGGTTTTGGTAGAATAAGCACTTTTTGTGGATATTTTGGCAATGTCGAATTTTCTGACTTCGGTGATGGTTAGGTTAGGTTTGGTTAGGTATTGTGAGGTAAGCACGTTTTGTGGATATTTTATCAATGTCTTATTCTTTGATTTCGGTGATGGTTAGGTTCAGATGAGTGTGGTTTGGTAGGATAAGAACTTTTTGTGGATATTTTGGCAATGTCTAATTCTCTGACTTCGGTGATGGTTAGGTTAGGTTGGGTTAGGTATTGTGAGGTAAGCACGTTTTGTGGATATTTTATCAATGTCCAATTCTTTGATTTCGGTGATGGTTAGGTTCAGATGGATGAGGTTTGGTAGGATAAGAACTTTTTGTGGATATTTTGGCAATGTCGAATTCTCTGACTTCAGGGATGGTTAGGTTAGGTTGGGTTAGGTATTGTGAGGTAAGCACGTTTTGTGGATATTTTATCAATGTCCAATTCTTTGATTTCGGTGATGGTTAGGTTCAGATGAGTGTGGATTGGTAGGATAAGAACTTTTTGTGGATATTTTGGCAATGTCGAATTCTCTGACTTCGGTGATGGTTAGGTTAGGTTGGGTGAGGTATTGTGAGGTAAGCACGTTTTGTGGATATTTTATCAATGTCCAATTCTTTGATTTCGGTGATGGTTAGGTTCAGATGGGTGAGGTTTTGTAGGATAAGAACTTTTTGTGGAAGTTTGGCAATGTCGAATTCTCTGACTTCGGTGATGGTTAGGTTAGGTAGGGTTAGGTATTGTGAGGTAAGCAAGTTTTGTGGATATTTTGGCAATGTCCAATTCTCTGACTTCGGTGATGGTTAGGGTAGGTTGAGTTAGGTATTGTGAGGGAAGCACGTTTTGTGAATATTTTCGCAACGTCAAATTCTTTGATTTCGGTGATGGTTAGGTTCAGATGGGTGAGGTTTGGTAGGATAAGCACTTTTTGTGGATATTTTGGCAATGTCGAATTCTCTGACTTCGGTGATGGTTAGGTTAGGTTGGGTTAGGTATTGTGAAGAAAGCACGTTTTGTGGATATTTTATCAATGTCCAATTCTTTGATTTCTGTGATGGTTAGGTTCAGATGGGTGAGGTTTGGTAGGATAAGCACTTTTTGTGGATATTTTGGCAATGTCGAATTTTCTGACTTTGGTGATGGTTAGGTTAGGTTAGGTTAGGTATTGTGAGGTAAACACGTTTTGTGGATATTTATGCAATGTCGAATTCTTTGATTTCGGTGATGGTTAGGTTCAGATGAGTGTGGATTGGTAGGATAAGAACTTTTTGTGGATATTTTGGCAATGTCGAATTCTCTGACTTCGGTGATGGTTAGGTTAGGTTGGGTTAGGTATTGTGAGGTGAGCACGTTTTGTGGATATTTTATCAATGTCCAATTCTTTGATTTCGGTGATGGTTAGGTTCAGATGGGTGAGGTTTGGTAGGATAAGAACTTTTTGTGGAAATTTTGGCAATGTCGAATTTTCTGACTTCGGTGATGGTTAGGTTAGGTTGGGTTAAATATTGTGAGGTAAGCACGTTTTGTTGATATTTTCGCAATGTCCAATTCTTTGATTTCGGTAATGGTTAGGTTCAGATGGGTGAGGTTTGGTAGGATAAGCACTTTTTGTGGATATTTTGGCAATGTCGAATTCTCTGACTTCGGTGATGGTTAGGTTAGGTTGGGTTAGGTATTGTGAGGTAAGCACGTTTTGTGGATGATTTATCAATGTCCAATTCTTTGATTTCGGTGATGGTTAGGTTCAGATGAGTGTGGATTGGTAGGATAAGAACTTTTTGTGGATATTTTGGCAATGTCGAATTCTCTGACTTCGGTGATGGTTAGGTTAGGTTGGGTGAGGTATTGTGAGGTAAGCACGTTTTGTGGATATTTTGGCAATGTCCAATTCTTTGATTTCGGTGATGGTTAGGTTCAGATGGGTGAGGTTTGGTAGGATAAGCACTTTTTGTGGATATTTTGGCAATGTCGAATTCTCTGACTTCGGTGATGGTTAGGTTAGGTTGGGTTAAGTATTGTGAAGTAAGCACGTTTTGTGGATATTTTATCAATGTCCAATTCTTTGATTTCTGTGATGGTTAGGTTCAGATGGGTGAGGTTTGGTAGGATAAGCACTTTTTGTGGATATTTTGGCAATGTCGAATTTTCTGACTTTGGTGATGGTTAGGTTAGGTTAGGTTAGGTATTGTGAGGGAAGCACGTTTTGTGGATATTTATGCAATGTCGAATTCTTTGATTTCGGTGATGGTTAGGTTCAGATGAGTGTGGATTGGTAGGATAAGAACTTTTTGTGGATATTTTGGCAATGTCGAATTCTCTGACTTCGGTGATGGTTAGGATAGGTTGGGTTAGGTATTGTGAGGTAAGCACGTTTTGTGGATATTTTGGCAATGTCAAATTCTTTGATTTCGGTGATGGTTAAGTTCAGATGAGTGTGGATTGGTAGGATAAGAACTTTTTGTGGATATTTTGGCAATGTCGAATTCTCTGACTTCGGTGATGGTAAGGTTAGGTTGGGTTAGGTATTGTGAGGAAAGCACGTTTTTTGGATATTTTATCAATGTTTAATTCTTTGATTTCGGTGATGGTTAGGTTCAGATGGGTGAGGTTTTGGTAGAATAAGCACTTTTTGTGGATATTTTGGCAATGTCGAATTTTCTGACTTCGGTGATGGTTAGGTTAGGTTGGGTTAGGTATTGTGAGGTAAGCACGTTTTGTGGATATTTTATCAATGTCTAATTCTTTGATTTCGGTGATGGTTAGGTTCAGATGAGTGTGGATTGGTAGGATAAGAACTTTTTGTGGATATTTTGGCAATGTCGAATTCTCTGACTTCGGTGATGGTTAGGTTAGGTTGGGTGAGGTATTGTGAGGTAAGCACGTTTTGTGGATATTTTATCAATGTCCAATTTTTTGATTTCGGTAATGGTTAGGTTCAGATGGGTGAGGTTTGGTAGGATAAGAACTTTTTGTGAAAGTTTGGCAATGTCGAATTCTCTGACTTCGGTGATGGTTAGGTTAGGTAGGGTTAGGTATTGTGAGGTAAGCACGTTTTGTGGATATTTTGGCAATGTCCAATTCTCTGACTTCGGTGATGGTTAGGGTAGGTTGAGTTAGGTATTGTGAGGGAAGCACGTTTTGTGAATATTTTCGCAACGTCAAATTCTTTGATTTCGGTGATGGTTAGGTTCAGATGGGTGAGGTTTGGTAGGATAAGCACTTTTTGTGGATATTTTGGCAATGTCGAATTCTCTGACTTCGGTGATGGTTAGGTTAGGTTGGGTTAGGTATTGTGAAGAAAGCACGTTTTGTGGATATTTTATCAATGTCCAATTCTTTCATTTCTGTGATGGTTAGGTTCAGATGGGTGAGGTTTGGTAGGATAAGCACTTTTTGTGGATATTTTGGCAATGTCGAATTTTCTGACTTTGGTGATGGTTAGGTTAGGTTAGGTTAGGTATTGTGAGGTAAACACGTTTTGTGGATATTTATGCAATGTCGAATTCTTTGATTTCGGTGATGGTTAGGTTCAGATGAGTGTGGATTGGTAGGATAAGAACTTTTTGTGGATATTTTGGCAATGTCGAATTCTCTGACTTCGGTGATGGTTAGGTTAGGTTGGGTTAGGTATTGTGAGGTGAGCACGTTTTGTGGATATTTTATCAATGTCCAATTCTTTGATTTCGGTGATGGTTAGGTTCAGATGGGTGAGGTTTGGTAGGATAAGCACTTTTTGTGGATATTTTGGCAATGTCGAATTCTCTGACTTCGGTGATGGTTAGGTTAGGTTGGGTTAGGTATTTTGAGGAAAGCACGTTTTGTGGATATTTTATCAATGTCCAATTCTTTGATTTCGGTGATGGCTAGGATCAGATGGGTGAGGTTTGGTAGGATAAGCACTTTTTGTGGATATTTTGGCAATGTCGAATTTTCTGACTTCGGTGATGGTTAGGTTAGGTTGGGTTAGGTATTGTGAGGTAAGCACGTTTTGTAGATATTTTATCAATGTCCAATTCTTAGATTTCGGTGATGGTTAGGTTCAGATGAGTGTGGTTTGGTAGGATAAGAACTTTTTGTGGATATTTTGTCAATGTCTAATTCTCTGACTTCGGTGATGGTTAGGTTAGGTTGGGTTAGGTATTGTGAGGTAAGCATGTTTTGTGGATATTTTATCAATGTCCAATCCTTTGATTTCGGTGACGGTTAGGTTCACATGGGTGAGGTTTGGTAGGATAAGCACTTTTTGTGGATATTTTGGCAATGTCCAATTTTCTGACTTCGGTGATGGTTAGGTTAGGTTAGGTTAGGTATTGTGAGGTAAGCACGTTTTGTGGATATTTAATCAATGTCCAATTCTTTGATTTCGGTGACGGTAAGGTTCAGATGGGTGAGGTTTGGTAGGATAAGAACTTTTTGTGTATATTTTGGCAATGTCGAATTCTCTGACTTCGGTGATGGTTAGGTTAGGTTGGGTTAGGTATTGTGAGGTAAGCACGTTTTGTGGATATTTTGGCAATGTCCAATTCTTTGATTTCGGTGATAGTTAGGTTCAGATGGGTGAGGTTTGGTAGGATAAGAACTTTTTGTGGAAATTTTGGCAATGTCGAATTTTCTGACTTCGGTGATGGTTAGGTTAGGTTGGGTTAAATATTGTGAGGTAAGCACGTTTTGTTGATATTTTCGCAATGTCCAATTCTTTGATTTCGTGGATGGTTAGGTTCAGATGGGTGAGGTTTGGTAGGATAAGCACTTTTTGTGGATATTTTAGCAATGTCGAATTTTCTGACTTCGGTGATGGTTAGATTAGGTTGGGTTAGGTATTGTTAGGGAAGCACGTTTTGTGAATATTTTCGCAACGTCAAATTCTTTGATTTCGGTGACGGTTAGGTTCAGATGTATGAGGTTTGGTAGGATAAGAACTTTTTGTGGAAATTTTGGCAATGTCGAATTTTCTGACTTCAGTGATGGTTACGTTAGGTTGGGTTAGGTATTGTGAGGGAAGCACGTTTTGTGGATATTTTCGCAACGTCAAAATCTTTGATTTCGGTCATGGTTAGGTTCAGATGGGTGAGGTTTGGTAGGATAAGAACTTTTTGTGTATATTTTGGCAATGTCGAATTCTCTGACTTCGGTGATGGTTAGGTTAGGTTGGGTTAGGTATTGTGAGGTAAGCACGTTTTGTGGATATTTTGGCAATGTCCAATTCTTTGATTTCGGTGATAGTTAGGTTCAGATGGGTGAGGTTTGGTAGGATAAGAACTTTTTGTGGAAATTTTGGCAATGTCGAATTTTCTGACTTCGGTGATGGTTAGGTTAGGTTGGGTTAAATATTGTGAGGTAAGCACGTTTTGTTGATATTTTCGCAATGTCCAATTCTTTGATTTCGGGGATGGTTAGGTTCAGATGGGTGAGGTTTGGTAGGATAAGCACTTTTTGTGGATATTTTAGCAATGTCGAATTTTCTGACTTCGGTGATAGTTAGGTTAGGTTGGGTTAGGTATTGTGAGGGAAGCACGTTTTGTGAATATTTTCGCAACGTCAAATTCTTTGATTTCGGTGACGGTTAGGTTCAGATGTATGAGGTTTGGTAGGATAAGAACTTTTTGTGGAAATTTTGGCAATGTCGAATTTTCTGACTTCAGTGATGGTTACGTTAGGTTGGGTTAGGTATTGTGAGGGAAGCACGTTTTGTGGATATTTTCGCAACGTCAAAATCTTTGATTTCGGTCATGGTTAGGTTCAGATGGGTGAGGTTTGGTAGGATAAGAACTTTTTGGGGATATTTTGGCAATGTCGAATTCTCTGACTTCGGTGATGGTTAGGTTAGGTTGGGTTAGGTATTGTGAGGAAAACACGTTTTGTGGATATTTTATCAATGTCCAATTCTTTGATTTCGGTGATGGTTAGGTTCACATGGGTGAGGTTTGGTAGGATAAGCACTTTTTGTGGATATTTTGGCAATGTCGAATTTTCTGACTTCGATGATGGTTAGGTTAGGTTCGGTTAGGTATTTTGAGGTAAACACGTTTTGTGGATATTTTATAAATGTCCAATTCTTTGATTTCGGTGATAGTTAGGTTCAGATGGGTGAGGTTTGGTAGGATAAGAACTTTTTGTGGAAATTTTGGCAATGTCGAATTTTCTGACTTTGGTGATGGTTAGGTTAGGTTAGGTTAGGTATTGTGAGGTAAGCACGTTTTGTGGATATTTTATCAATGTCTAATTCTTTGATTTCGGTGATGGTTAGGTTCAGATGAGTGTGGTTTGGTAGGATAAGAACTTTTTGTGGATATTTTGGCAATGTCTAATTCTCTGACTTCGGTGATGGTTAGGTTAGGTTGGGTTAGGTATTGTGAGGTAAGCATGTTTTGTGGATATTTTATCAATGTCCAATCCTTTGATTTCGGTGACGGTTAGGTTCACATGGGTGAGGTTTGGTAGGATAAGCACTTTTTGTGGATATTTTGGCAATGTCGAATTTTCTGACTTCGGTGATGGTTAGGTTAGGTTGGGTTAGGTATTGTGAGGGAAGCACGTTTTGTGAATATTTTCGCAACGTCAAATTCTTTGATTTCGGTGACGGTTAGGTTCAGATGTATGAGGTTTGGTAGGATAAGAACTTTTTGTGGAAATTTTGGCAATGTCGAATTCTCTGACTTCAGTGATGGTTACGTTAGGTTGGGTTAGGTATTGTGAGGGAAGCACGTTTTGTGGATATTTTCGCAACGTCAAAATCTTTGATTTCGGTCATGGTTAGGTTCAGATGGGTGAGGTTTGGTAGGATAAGAACTTTTTGGGGATATTTTGGCAATGTCGAATTCTCTGACTTCAGTGATGGTTAGGTTAGGTTGGGTTAGGTATTGTGAGGTAAGCACGTTTTGTGGATATTTTATCAATGTCTAATTCTTTGATTTCGGTGATGGTTAGGTTCAGATGAGTGTGGTTTGGTAGGATAAGAACTTTTTGTGGATATTTTGGCAATGTCTAATTCTCTGACTTCGGTGATGGTTAGGTTAGGTTGGGTGAGGTATTGTGAGGTTAGCATGTTTTGTGGATATTTTATCAATGTCCAATTCTTTGATTTCGGTGATAGTTAGGTTCAGATGGGTGAGGTTTGGTAGGATAAGAACTTTTTGTGGAAATTTTGGCAATGTCGAATTTTCTGACTTCGGTGATGGTTAGGTTAGGTTGGGTTAAATATTGTGAGGTAAGCACGTTTTGTTGATATTTTCGCAATGTCCAATTCTTTGATTTCGGGGATGGTTAGGTTCAGATGGGTGAGGTTTGGTAGGATAAGCACTTTTTGTGGATATTTTAGCAATGTCGAATTTTCTGACTTCGGTGATGGTTAGGTTAGGTTGGGTTAGGTATTGTGAGGGAAGCACGTTTTGTGAATATTTTCGCAACGTCAAATTCTTTGATTTCGGTGACGGTTAGGTTCAGATGTATGAGGTTTGGTAGGATAAGAACTTTTTGTGGAAATTTTGGCAATGTCGAATTCTCTGACTTCAGTGATGGTTACGTTAGGTTGGGTTAGGTATTGTGAGGGAAGCACGTTTTGTGGATATTTTCGCAACGTCAAAATCTTTGATTTCGGTCATGGTTAGGTTCAGATGGGTGAGGTTTGGTAGGATAAGAACTTTTTGGGGATATTTTGGCAATGTCGAATTCTCTGACTTCGGTGATGGTTAGGTTAGGTTGGGTTAGGTATTGTGAGGAAAACACGTTTTGTGGATATTTTATCAATGTCCAATTCTTTGATTTCGGTGATGGTTAGGTTCACATGGGTGAGGTTTGGTAGGATAAGCACTTTTTGTGGATATTTTGGCAATGTCGAATTTTCTGACTTCGGTGATGGTTAGGTTAGGTTCGGTTAGGTATTTTGAGGTAAGCACGTTTTGTGGATATTTTATAAATGTCCAATTCTTTGATTTCGGTGATAGTTAGGTTCAGATGGGTGAGGTTTGGTAGGATAAGAACTTTTTGTGGAAATTTTGGCAATGTCGAATTTTCTGACTTTGGTGATGGTTAGGTTAGGTTAGGTTAGGTATTGTGAGGTAAGCACGTTTTGTGGATATTTTATCAATGTCTAATTCTTTGATTTCGGTGATGGTTAGGTTCAGATGAGTGTGGTTTGGTAGGATAAGAACTTTTTGTGGATATTTTGGCAATGTCTAATTCTCTGACTTCGGTGATGGTTAGGTTAGGTTGGGTTAGGTATTGTGAGGTAAGCATGTTTTGTGGATATTTTATCAATGTCCAATCCTTTGATTTCGGTGACGGTTAGGTTCACATGGGTGAGGTTTGGTAGGATAAGCACTTTTTGTGGATATTTTGGCAATGTCGAATTTTCTGACTTCGGTGATGGTTAGGTTAGGTTGGGTTAGGTATTGTGAGGGAAGCACGTTTTGTGAATATTTTCGCAACGTCAAATTTTTTGATTTCGGTGACGGTTAGGTTCAGATGTATGAGGTTTGGTAGGATAAGAACTTTTTGTGGAAATTTTGGCAATGTCGAATTCTCTGACTTCAGTGATGGTTACGTTAGGTTGGGTTAGGTATTGTGAGGGAAGCACGTTTTGTGGATATTTTCGCAACGTCAAAATCTTTGATTTCGGTCATGGTTAGGTTCAGATGGGTGAGGTTTGGTAGGATAAGAACTTTTTGGGGATATTTTGGCAATGTCGAATTCTCTGACTTCAGTGATGGTTAGGTTAGGTTGGGTTAGGTATTGTGAGGTAAGCACGTTTTGTGGATATTTTATCAATGTCTAATTCTTTGATTTCGGTGATGGTTAGGTTCAGATGAGTGTGGTTTGGTAGGATAAGAACTTTTTGTGGATATTTTGGCAATGTCTAATTCTCTGACTTCGGTGATGGTTAGGTTAGGTTGGGTTAGGTATTGTGAGGTTAGCATGTTTTGTGGATATTTTATCAATGTCCAATCCTTTGATTTCGGTGACGGTTAGGTTCACATGGGTGAGGTTTGGTAGGATAAGCACTTTTTGTGGATATTTTGGCAATGTCGAATTTTCTGACTTCGGTGATGGTTAGGTTAGGTTGGGTTAGGTATTGTGAGGGAAGCACGTTTTGTGAATATTTTCGCAACGTCAAATTCTTTGATTTCGGTGACGGTTAGGTTCAGATGTATGAGGTTTGGTAGGATAAGAACTTTTTGTGGAAATTTTGGCAATGTCGAATTCTCTGACTTCAGTGATGGTTACGTTAGGTTGGGTTAGGTATTGTGAGGGAAGCACGTTTTGTGGATATTTTCGCAACGTCAAAATCTTTGATTTCGGTCATGGTTAGGTTCAGATGGGTGAGGTTTGGTAGGATAAGAACTTTTTGGGGATATTTTGGCAATGTCGAATTCTCTGACTTCGGTGATGGTTAGGTTAGGTTGGGTTAGGTATTGTGAGGAAAACACGTTTTGTGGATATTTTATCAATGTCCAATTCTTTGATTTCGGTGATGGTTAGGTTCACATGGGTGAGGTTTGGTAGGATAAGCACTTTTTGTGGATATTTTGGCAATGTCGAATTTTCTGACTTCGGTGATGGTTAGGTTAGGTTCGGTTAGGTATTTTGAGGTAAGCACGTTTTGTGGATATTTTATAAATGTCCAATTCTTTGATTTCGGTGATAGTTAGGTTCAGATGGGTGAGGTTTGGTAGGATAAGAACTTTTTGTGGAAATTTTGGCAATGTCGAATTTTCTGACTTCGGTGATGGTTAGGTTAGGTTGGGTTAAATATTGTGAGGTAAGCACGTTTTGTTGATATTTTCGCAATGTCCAATTCTTTGATTTCGGTAATGGTTAGGTTCAGATGGGTGAGGTTTGGTAGGATAAGCACTTTTTGTGGATATTTTGGCAATGTCGAATTCTCTGACTTCGGTGATGGTTAGGTTAGGTTAGGTTAGGTATTGTGAGGTAAGCACGTTTTGTGGATATTTTATCAATGTCCAATTTTTTGATTTCGGTGATGGTTAGGTTCAGATGAGTGTGGATTGGTAGGATAAGAACTTTTTGTGGATATTTTGGCAATGTCGAATTCTCTGACTTCGGTGATGGTTAGGTTAGGTTGGGTGAGGTATTGTGAGGTAAGCACGTTTTGTGGATATTTTGGCAATGTCCAATTCTTTGATTTCGGTGATAGTTAGGTTCAGATGGGTGAGGTTTGGTAGGATAAGCACTTTTTGTGGATATTTTGGCAATGTCGAATTCTCTGACTTCAGTGATGGTTAGGTTAGGTTGGGTTAGGTATTGTGAAGTAAGCACGTTTTGTGGATATTTTATCAATGTCCAATTCTTTGATTTCTGTGATGGTTAGGTTCAGATGGGTGAGGTTTGGTAGGATAAGCACTTTTTGTGGATATTTTGGCAATGTCGAATTTTCTGACTTTGGTGATGGTTAGGTTAGGTTAGGTTAGGTATTGTGAGGGAAGCACGTTTTGTGGATATTTATGCAATGTCGAATTCTTTGATTTCGGTGATGGTTAGGTTCAGATGAGTGTGGATTGGTAGGATAAGAACTTTTTGTGGATATTTTGGCAATGTCGAATTCTCTGACTTCGGTGATGGTAAGGTTAGGTTGGGTTAGGTATTGTGAGGAAAGCACGTTTTTTGGATATTTTATCAATGTCCAATTCTTTGATTTCGGTGATGGTTAGGTTCAGATGGGTGAGGTTTTGGTAGAATAAGCACTTTTTGTGGATATT
Organism: Arctopsyche grandis; assembly: GCF_051622035.1. Classification (NCBI taxonomy): domain Eukaryota; kingdom Metazoa; phylum Arthropoda; class Insecta; order Trichoptera; family Hydropsychidae; genus Arctopsyche; species Arctopsyche grandis. The sequence continues at coordinate 727,579 of NC_135362.1, forward strand.
TTGGCAATGTCGAATTTTCTGACTTCGGTGATGGTTAGGTTAGGTTGGGTTAGGTATTGTGAGGTAAGCACGTTTTGTGGATATTTTATCAATGTCTAATTCTTTGATTTCGGTGATGGTTAGGTTCAGATGAGTGTGGTTTGGTAGGATAAGAACTTTTTGTGGATATTTTGGCAATGTCTAATTCTCTGACTTCGGTGATGGTTAGGTTAGGTTGGGTTAGGTATTGTGAGGTAAGCATGTTTTGTGGATATTTTTTCAATGTCCAATCCTTTGATTTCGGTGACGGTTAGGTTCACATGGGTGAGGTTTGGTAGGATAAGCACTTTTTGTGGATATTTTGGCAATGTCGAATTTTCTGACTTCGGTGATGGTTAGGTTAGGTTCGGTTAGGTATTTTTAGGTAAGCACGTTTTGTGGATATTTTATCAATGTCCAATTCTTTGATTTCGGTGATAGTTAGGTTCAGATGGGTGAGGTTTGGTAGGATAAGAACTTTTTGTGGAAATTTTGGCAATGTCAAATTTTCTGACTTCTGTGATGGTTAGGTTAGGTTGGGTTAAATATTGTGAGGTATGCACGTATTGTTGATATTTTCGCAATGTCCAATTCTTTGATTTCGGTGATGGTTAGGTTCAGATGGGTGAGGTTTGGTAGGATAAAAACTTTTTGTGGATATTTTGGCAATGTCGAATTCTCTGTTTTCGGTGATGGTTAGGTTAGGTTAGGTTAGGTATTGTAAGGTAAGCACGTTTTGTGGATATTAAATCAATGTCCAATTCTTTGATTTCGGTGACGGTAAGGTTCAGATGGGTGAGGTTTGGTAGGATAAGAACTTTTTGTGTATATTTTGGCAATGTCGAATTCTCTGACTTCGGTGATGGTTAGGTTAGGTTGGGTTAGGTATTGTGAGGTAAACACGTTTTGTGGATATTTTGGCAATGTCCAATTCTTTGATTTCGGTGATAGTTAGGTTCAGATGGGTGAGGTTTGGTAGGATAAGAACTTTTTGTGGAAATTTTGGCAATGTCGAATTTTCTGACTTCGGTGATGGTTAGGTTAGGTTGGGTTAAATATTGTGAGGTAAGCACGTTTTGTTGATATTTTCGCAATGTCCAATTCTTTGATTTCGGTGATGGTTAGGTTCAGATGGGTGAGGTTTGGTAGGATAAGCACTTTTTGTGGATATTTTAGCAATGTCGAATTTTCTGACTTCGGTGATGGTTAGGTTAGGTTGGGTTAGGTATTGTGAGGGAAGCACGTTTTGTGAATATTTTCGCAACGTCAAATTCTTTGATTTCGGTGACGGTTAGGTTCAGATGTATGAGGTTTGGTAGGATAAGAACTTTTTGTGGAAATTTTGGCAATGTCGAATTTTCTGACTTCAGTGATGGTTACGTTAGGTTGGGTTAGGTATTGTGAGGGAAGCACGTTTTGTGGATATTTTCGCAACGTCAAAATCTTTGATTTCGGTCATGGTTAGGTTCAGATGGGTGAGGTTTGGTAGGATAAGAACTTTTTGGGGATATTTTGGCAATGTCGAATTCTCTGACTTCGGTGATGGTTAGGTTAGGTTGGGTTAGGTATTGTGAGGAAAACACGTTTTGTGGATATTTTATCAATGTCCAATTCTTTGATTTCGGTGATGGTTAGGTTCACATGGGTGAGGTTTGGTAGGATAAGCACTTGTTGTGGATATTTTGGCAATGTCGAATTTTCTGACTTCGGTGATGGTTAGGTTAGGTTCGGTTAGGTATTTTGAGGTAAGCACGTTTTGTGGATATTTTATAAATGTCCAATTCTTTGATTTCGGTGATAGTTAGGTTCAGATGGGTGAGGTTTGGTAGGATAAGAACTTTTTGTGGAAATTTTGGCAATGTCGAATTTTCTGACTTCGGTGATGGTTAGGTTAGGTTGGGTTAAATATTGTGAGGTAAGCACGTTTTGTTGATATTTTCGCAATGTCCAATTCTTTGATTTCGGTAATGGTTAGGTTCAGATGGGTGAGGTTTGGTAGGATAAGCACTTTTTGTGGATATTTTGGCAATGTCGAATTCTCTGACTTCGGTGATGGTTAGGTTAGGTTGGGTGAGGTATTGTGAGGTAAGCACGTTTTGTGGATATTTTATTAATGTCCAATTCTTTGATTTCGGTGATGGTTAGGTTCAGATGGGTGAGGTTTGGTAGGATAAGAACTTTTTGTGGAAGTTTGGCAATGTCGAATTCTCTGACTTCGGTGATGGTTAGGTTAGGTAGAGTTAGGTATTGTGAGGTAAGCACTTTTTGTGGATATTTTGGCAATGTCGAATTCTCTGACTTCGGTGATGGTTAGGATAGGTTGGGTTAGGTATTGTGAGGTAAGCACGTTTTGTGGATATTTTGTCAATGTCCAATTCTTTGATTTCGGTGATGGTTAGGTTCAGATGGGTGAGGTTTTGGTAGAATAAGCACTTTTTGTGGATATTTTGGCAATGTCGAATTTTCTGACTTCGGTGATGGTTAGGTTAGGTTGGGTTAGGTATTGTGAGGTAAGCACGTTTTGTGGATATTTTATCAATGTCTTATTCTTTGATTTCGGTGATGGTTAGGTTCAGATGAGTGTGGTTTGGTAGGATAAGAACTTTTTGTGGATATTTTGGCAATGTCTAATTCTCTGACTTCGGTGATGGTTAGGTTAGGTTGGGTTAGGTATTGTGAGGTAAGCACGTTTTGTGGATATTTTATCAATGTCCAATTCTTTGATTTCGGTGAAGGTTAGGTTCAGATGGATGAGGTTTGGTAGGATAAGAACTTTTTGTGGATATTTTGGCAATGTCGAATTCTCTGACTTCAGGGATGGTTAGGTTAGGTTGGGTTAGGTATTGTGAGGTAAGCACGTTTTGTGGATATTTTATCAATGTCCAATTCTTTGATTTCGGTGATGGTTAGGTTCAGATGAGTGTGGATTGGTAGGATAAGAACTTTTTGTGGATATTTTGGCAATGTCGAATTCTCTGACTTCGGTGATGGTTAGGATAGGTTGGGTTAGGTATTGTGAGGTAAGCACGTTTTGTGGATATTTTATCAATGTCCAATTCTTTGATTTCGGTGATGGTTAGGTTCAGATGGGTGAGGTTTTGGTAGAATAAGCACTTTTTGTGGATATTTTGGCAATGTCGAATTTTCTGACTTCGGTGATGGTTAGGTTAGGTTGGGTTAGGTATTGTGAGGTAAGCACGTTTTGTGGATATTTTATCAATGTCTTATTCTTTGATTTCGGTGATGGTTAGGTTCAGATGAGTGTGGTTTGATAGGATAAGAACTTTTTGTGGATATTTTGGCAATGTCTAATTCTCTGACTTCGGTGATGGTTAGGTTAGGTTGGGTTAGGTATTGTGAGGTAAGCACGTTTTGTGGATATTTTTTTAATGTCCAATTCTTTGATTTCGGTGAAGGTTAGGTTCAGATGGATGAGGTTTGGTAGGATAAGAACTTTTTGTGGATATTTTGGCAATGTCGAATTCTCTGACTTCAGGGATGGTTAGGTTAGGTTGGGTTAGGTATTGTGAGGTAAGCACGTTTTGTGGATATTTTATCAATGTCCAATTCTTTGATTTCGGTGATGGTTAGGTTCAGATGAGTGTGGATTGGTAGGATAAGAACTTTTTGTGGATATTTTGGCAATGTCGAATTCTCTGACTTCGGTGATGGTTAGGTTAGGTTGGGTGAGGTATTGTGAGGTAAGCACGTTTTGTGGATATTTTATCAATGTCCAATTCTTTGATTTCGGTGATGGTTAGGTTCAGATGGGTGAGGTTTGGTAGGATAAGAACTTTTTGTGGAAGTTTGGCAATGTCGAATTCTCTGACTTCGGTGATGGTTAGGTTAGGTTGGGTTAGGTATTGTGAGGTAAGCACGTTTTGTGGATATTTTATCAATGTCTTATTCTTTGATTTCGGTGATGGTTAGGTTCAGATGAGTGTGGTTTGGTAGGATAAGAACTTTTTGTGGATATTTTGGCAATGTCTAATTCTCTGACTTCGGTGATGGTTAGGTTAGGTTGGGTTAGGTATTGTGAGGTAAGCACGTTTTGTGGATATTTTATCAATGTCCAATTCTTTGATTTCGGTGAAGGTTAGGTTCAGATGGATGAGGTTTGGTAGGATAAGAACTTTTTGTGGATATTTTGGCAATGTCGAATTCTCTGACTTCAGGGATGGTTAGGTTAGGTTGGGTTAGGTATTGTGAGGTAAGCACGTTTTGTGGATATTTTATCAATGTCCAATTCTTTGATTTCGGTGATGGTTAGGTTCAGATGAGTGTGGATTGGTAGGATAAGAACTTTTTGTGGATATTTTGGCAATGTCGAATTCTCTGACTTCGGTGATGGTTAGGATAGGTTGGGTTAGGTATTGTGAGGTAAGCACGTTTTGTGGATATTTTATCAATGTCCAATTCTTTGATTTCGGTGATGGTTAGGTTCAGATGGGTGAGGTTTTGGTAGAATAAGCACTTTTTGTGGATATTTTGGCAATGTCGAATTTTCTGACTTCGGTGATGGTTAGGTTAGGTTGGGTTAGGTATTGTGAGGTAAGCACGTTTTGTGGATATTTTATCAATGTCTTATTCTTTGATTTCGGTGATGGTTAGGTTCAGATGAGTGTGGTTTGGTAGGATAAGAACTTTTTGTGGATATTTTGGCAATGTCTAATTCTCTGACTTCGGTGATGGTTAGGTTAGGTTGGGTTAGGTATTGTGAGGTAAGCACGTTTTGTGGATATTTTTTTAATGTCCAATTCTTTGATTTCGGTGAAGGTTAGGTTCAGATGGATGAGGTTTGGTAGGATAAGAACTTTTTGTGGATATTTTGGCAATGTCGAATTCTCTGACTTCAGGGATGGTTAGGTTAGGTTGGGTTAGGTATTGTGAGGTAAGCACGTTTTGTGGATATTTTATCAATGTCCAATTCTTTGATTTCGGTGATGGTTAGGTTCAGATGAGTGTGGATTGGTAGGATAAGAACTTTTTGTGGATATTTTGGCAATGTCGAATTCTCTGACTTCGGTGATGGTTAGGTTAGGTTGGGTGAGGTATTGTGAGGTAAGCACGTTTTGTGGATATTTTATCAATGTCCAATTCTTTGATTTCGGTGATGGTTAGGTTCAGATGGGTGAGGTTTGGTAGGATAAGAACTTTTTGTGGAAGTTTGGCAATGTCGAATTCTCTGACTTCGGTGATGGTTAGGTTAGGTAGGGTTAGGTATTGTGAGGTAAGCACGTTTTGTGGATATTTTGGCAATGTCCAATTCTCTGACTTCGGTGATGGTTAGGGTAGGTTGAGTTAGGTATTGTGAGGGAAGCACGTTTTGTGAATATTTTCGCAACGTCAAATTCTTTGATTTCGGTGATGGTTAGGTTCAGATGGGTGAGGTTTGGTAGGATAAGCACTTTTTGTGGATATTTTGGCAATGTCGAATTCTCTGACTTCGGTGATGGTTAGGTTAGGTTGGGTTAGGTATTGAGAAGAAAGCACGTTTTGTGGATATTTTATCAATGTCCAATTCTTTGATTTCTGTGATGGTTAGGTTCAGATGGGTGAGGTTTGGTAGGATAAGCACTTTTTGTGGATATTTTGGCAATGTCGAATTTTCTGACTTTGGTGATGGTTAGGTTAGGTTAGGTTAGGTATTGTGAGGTAAACACGCTTTGTGGATATTTATGCAATGTCGAATTCTTTGATTTCGGTGATGGTTAGGTTCAGATGAGTGTGGATTGGTAGGATAAGAACTTTTTGTGGATATTTTGGCAATGTCGAATTCTCTGACTTCGGTGATGGTTAGGTTAGGTTGGGTTAGGTATTGTGAGGTGAGCACGTTTTGTGGATATTTTATCAATGTCCAATTCTTTGATTTCGGTGATGGTTAGGTTCAGATGGGTGAGGTTTGGTAGGATAAGAACTTTTTGTGGATATTTTGGCAATGTCGAATTCTCTGACTTCGGTGATGGTTAGGTTAGGTTGGGTTAGGTATTGTGAGGAAAGCACGTTTTGTGGATATTTTATCAATGTCCAATTCTTTGATTTCGGTGATGGTTAGGATCAGATGGGTGAGGTTTGGTAGGATAAGCACTTTTTGTGGATATTTTATAAATGTCCAATTCTTTGATTTCGGTGATAGTTAGGTTCAGATGGGTGAGGTTTGGTAGGATAAGAACTTTTTGTGGAAATTTTGGCAATGTCGAATTTTCTGACTTCGGTGATGGTTAGGTTAGGTTGGGTTAAATATTGTGAGGTAAGCACGTTTTGTTGATATTTTCGCAATGTCCAATTCTTTGATTTCGGTAATGGTTAGGTTCAGATGGGTGAGGTTTGGTAGGATAAGCACTTTTTGTGGATATTTTGGCAATGTCGAATTCTCTGACTTCGGTGATGGTTAGGTTAGGTTGGGTTAGGTATTGTGAGGTAAGCACGTTTTGTGGATATTTTATCAATGTCCAATTCTTTGATTTCGGTGATGGTTAGGTTCAGATGAGTGTGGATTGGTAGGATAAGAACTTTTTGTGGATATTTTGGCAATGTCGAATTCTCTGACTTCGGTGATGGTAAGGTTAGGTTGGGTGAGGTATTGTGAGGTAAGCACGTTTTGTGGATATTTTATCAATGTCCAATTCTTTGATTTCGGTGATGGTTAGGTTCAGATGGGTGAGGTTTGGTAGGATAAGAACTTTTTGTGGATATTTTGGCAATGTCGAATTCTCTGACTTCGGTGATGGTTAGGTTAGGTTGGGTTAGGTATTGTGAAGTAAGCACGTTTTGTGGATATTTTATCAATGTCCAATTCTTTGATTTCTGTGATGGTTAGGTTCAGATGGGTGAGGTTTGGTAGGATAAGCACTTTTTGTGGATATTTTGGCAATGTCGAATTCTCTGACTTCGGTGATGGTTAGGTTAGGTAGAGTTAGGTATTGTGAGGTAAGCACGTTTTGTGGATATTTTGGCAATGTCCAATTCTTTGATTTCGGTGATGGTTAGGTTCAGATGGGTGAGGTTTGGTAGGATAAGCACTTTTTGTGGATATTTTGGCAATGTCGAATTCTCTGACTTCGGTGATGGTTAGGTTAGGTTGGGTTAGGTATTGTGAAGTAAGCACGTTTTGTGGATATTTTATCAATGTCCAATTCTTTGATTTCTGTGATGGTTAGGTTCAGATGGGTGAGGTTTGGTAGGATAAGCACTTTTTGTGGATATTTTGGCAATGTCGAATTTTCTGACTTTGGTGATGGTTAGGTTAGGTTAGGTTAGGTATTGTGAGGGAAGCACGTTTTGTGGATATTTATGCAATGTCGAATTCTTTGATTTCTGTAATGGTTAGGTTTAGATGAGTGTGGATTGGTAGGATAAGAACTTTTTGTGGATATTTTGGCAATGTCGAATTCTCTGACTTCGGTGATGGTTAGGATAGGTTGGGTTAGGTATTGTGAGGTAAACACGTTTTGTGGATATTTTGGCAATGTCAAATTCTTTGATTTCGGTGATGGTTAAGTTCAGATGAGTGTGGATTGGTAGGATAAGAACTTTTTGTGGATATTTTGGCAATGTCGAATTCTCTGACTTCGGTGATGGTAAGGTTAGGTTGGGTTATTTATTGTGAGGAAAGCACGTTTTTTGGATATTTTATCAATGTCCAATTCTTTGATTTCGGTGATGGTTAGGTTCAGATGGGTGAGGTTTTGGTAGAATAAGCACTTTTTGTGGATATTTTGGCAATGTCGAATTTTCTGACTTCGGTGATGGTTAGGTTAGGTTGGGTTAGGTATTGTGAGGTAAGCACGTTTTGTGGATATTTTATCAATGTCTAATTCTTTGATTTCGGTGATGGTTAGGTTCAGATGAGTGTGGTTTGGTAGGATAAGAACTTTTTGTGGATATTTTGGCAATGTCTAATTCTCTGACTTCGGTGATGGTTAGGTTAGGTTGGGTTAGGTATTGTGAGGTAAGCACGTTTTGTGGATATTTTATCAATGTCCAATTCTTTGATTTCGGTGATGGTTAGGTTCAGATGGGTGAGGTTTGGTAGGATAAGAACTTTTTGTGGAAGTTTGGCAATGTCGAATTCTCTGACTTCGGTGATGGTTAGGTTAGGTAGGGTTAGGTATTGTGAGGTAAGCACGTTTTGTGGATATTTTGGCAATGTCCAATTCTCTGACTTCGGTGATGGTTAGGGTAGGTTGAGTTAGGTATTGTGAGGGAAGCACGTTTTGTGAATATTTTCGCAACGTCAAATTCTTTGATTTCGGTGATGGTTAGGTTCAGATGGGTGAGGTTTGGTAGGATAAGCACTTTTTGTGGATATTTTGGCAATGTCGAATTCTCTGACTTCGGTGATGGTTAGGTTAGGTTGGGTTAGGTATTGTGAAGAAAGCACGTTTTGTGGATATTTTATCAATGTCCAATTCTTTGATTTCTGTGATGGTTAGGTTCAGATGGGTGAGGTTTGGTAGGATAAGCACTTTTTGTGGATATTTTGGCAATGTCGAATTTTCTGACTTTGGTGATGGTTAGGTTAGGTTAGGTTAGGTATTGTGAGGTAAACACGTTTTGTGGATATTTATGCAATGTCGAATTCTTTGATTTCGGTGATGGTTAGGTTCAGATGAGTGTGGATTGGTAGGATAAGAACTTTTTGTGTATATTTTGGCAATGTCGAATTCTCTGACTTCGGTGATGGTTAGGTTAGGTTGGGTTAGGTATTGTGAGGTAAGCACGTTTTGTGGATATTTTGGCAATGTCCAATTCTTTGATTTCGGTGATAGTTAGGTTCAGATGGGTGAGGTTTGGTAGGATAAGAACTTTTTGTGGAAATTTTGGCAATGTCGAATTTTCTGACTTCGGTGATGGTTAGGTTAGGTTGGGTTAAATATTGTGAGGTAAGCACGTTTTGTTGATATTTTCGCAATGTCCAATTCTTTGATTTCGGTGATGGTTAGGTTCAGATGGGTGAGGTTTGGTAGGATAAGCACTTTTTGTGGATATTTTAGCAATGTCGAATTTTCTGACTTCGGTGATGGTTAGGTTAGGTTGGGTTAGGTATTGTGAGGGAAGCACGTTTTGTGAATATTTTCGCAACGTCAAATTCTTTGATTTCGGTGACGGTTAGGTTCAGATGTATGAGGTTTGGTAGGATAAGAACTTTTTGTGGAAATTTTGGCAATGTCGAATTTTCTGACTTCAGTGATGGTTACGTTAGGTTGGGTTAGGTATTGTGAGGGAAGCACGTTTTGTGGATATTTTCGCAACGTCAAAATCTTTGATTTCGGTCATGGTTAGGTTCAGATGGGTGAGGTTTGGTAGGATAAGAACTTTTTGGGGATATTTTGGCAATGTCGAATTCTCTGACTTCGGTGATGGTTAGGTTAGGTTGGGTTAGGTATTGTGAGGAAAACACGTTTTGTGGATATTTTATCAATGTCCAATTCATTGATTTCGGTGATGGTTAGGTTCACATGGGTGAGGTTTGGTAGGATAAGCACTTGTTGTGGATATTTTGGCAATGTCGAATTTTCTGACTTCGGTGATGGTTAGGTTAGGTTCGGTTAGGTATTTTGAGGTAAGCACGTTTTGTGGATATTTTATAAATGTCCAATTCTTTGATTTCGGTGATAGTTAGGTTCAGATGGGTGAGGTTTGGTAGGATAAGAACTTTTTGTGGAAATTTTGGCAATGTCGAATTTTCTGACTTCGGTGATGGTTAGGTTAGGTTGGGTTAAATATTGTGAGGTAAGCACGTTTTGTTGATATTTTCGCAATGTCCAATTCTTTGATTTCGGTAATGGTTAGGTTCAGATGGGTGAGGTTTGGTAGGATAAGCACTTTTTGTGGATATTTTGGCAATGTGGAATTCTCTGACTTCGGTGATGGTTAGGTTAGGTTGGGTGAGGTATTGTGAGGTAAGCACGTTTTGTGGATATTTTATTAATGTCCAATTCTTTGATTTCGGTGATGGTTAGGTTCAGATGGGTGAGGTTTGGTAGGATAAGAACTTTTTGTGGAAGTTTGGCAATGTCGAATTCTCTGACTTCGGTGATGGTTAGGTTAGGTAGAGTTAGGTATTGTGAGGTAAGCACTTTTTGTGGATATTTTGGCAATGTCGAATTCTCTGACTTCGGTGATGGTTAGGATAGGTTGGGTTAGGTATTGTGAGGTAAGCACGTTTTGTGGATATTTTATCAATGTCCAATTCTTTGATTTCGGTGATGGTTAGGTTCAGATGGGTGAGGTTTTGGTAGAATAAGCACTTTTTGTGGATATTTTGGCAATGTCGAATTTTCTGACTTCGGTGATGGTTAGGTTAGGTTGGGTTAGGTATTGTGAGGTAAGCACGTTTTGTGGATATTTTATCAATGTCTTATTCTTTGATTTCGGTGATGGTTAGGTTCAGATGAGTGTGGTTTGGTAGGATAAGAACTTTTTGTGGATATTTTGGCAATGTCTAATTCTCTGACTTCGGTGATGGTTAGGTTAGGTTGGGTTAGGTATTGTGAGGTAAGCACGTTTTGTGGATATTTTATCAATGTCCAATTCTTTGATTTCGGTGATGGTTAGGTTCAGATGGATGAGGTTTGGTAGGATAAGAACTTTTTGTGGATATTTTGGCAATGTCAAATTCTCTGACTTCAGGGATGGTTAGGTTAGGTTGGGTTAGGTATTGTGAGGTAAGCACGTTTTGTGGATATTTTATCAATGTCCAATTCTTTGATTTCGGTGATGGTTAGGTTCAGATGAGTGTGGATTGGTAGGATAAGAACTTTTTGTGGATACTTTGGCAATGTCGAATTCTCTGACTTCGGTGATGGTTAGGTTAGGTTGGGTGAGGTATTGTGAGGTAAGCACGTTTTGTGGATATTTTATCAATGTCCAATTCTTTGATTTCGGTGATGGTTAGGTTCAGATGGGTGAGGTTTGGTAGGATAAGAACTTTTTGTGGAAGTTTGGCAATGTCGAATTCTCTGACTTCGGTGATGGTTAGGTTAGGTAGGGTTAGGTATTGTGAGGTAAGCACGTTTTGTGGATATTTTGGCAATGTCCAATTCTCTGACTTCGGTGATGGTTAGGGTAGGTTGAGTTAGGTATTGTGAGGGAAGCACGTTTTGTGAATATTTTCGCAACGTCAAATTCTTTGATTTCGGTGATGGTTAGGTTCAGATGGGTGAGGTTTGGTAGGATAAGCACTTTTTGTGGATATTTTGGCAATGTCGAATTCTCTGACTTCGGTGATGGTTAGGTTAGGTTGGGTTAGGTATTGTGAAGAAAGCACGTTTTGTGGATATTTTATCAATGTCCAATTCTTTGATTTCTGTGATGGTTAGGTTCAGATGGGTGAGGTTTGGTAGGATAAGCACTTTTTGTGGATATTTTGGCAATGTCGAATTTTCTGACTTTGGTGATGGTTAGGTTAGGTTAGGTTAGGTATTGTGAGGTAAACACGTTTTGTGGATATTTATGCAATGTCGAATTCTTTGATTTCGGTGATGGTTAGGTTCAGATGAGTGTGGATTGGTAGGATAAGAACTTTTTGTGGATATTTTGGCAATGTCGAATTCTCTGACTTCGGTGATGGTTAGGTTAGGTTGGGTTAGGTATTGTGAGGTGAGCACGTTTTGTGGATATTTTATCAATGTCCAATTCTTTGATTTCGGTGATGGTTAGGTTCAGATGGGTGAGGTTTGGTAGGATAAGAACTTTTTGTGGATATTTTGGCAATGTCGAATTCTCTGACTTCGGTGATGGTTAGGTTAGGTTGGGTTAGGTATTGTGAGGAAAGCACGTTTTGTGGATATTTTATCAATGTCCAATTCTTTGATTTCGGTGATGGTTAGGATCAGATGGGTGAGGTTTGGTAGGATAAGCACTTTTTGTGGATATTTTATAAATGTCCAATTCTTTGATTTCGGTGATAGTTAGGTTCAGATGGGTGAGGTTTGGTAGGATAAGAACTTTTTGTGGAAATTTTGGCAATGTCGAATTTTCTGACTTCGGTGATGGTTAGGTTAGGTTGGGTTAAATATTGTGAGGTAAGCACGTTTTGTTGATATTTTCGCAATGTCCAATTCTTTGATTTCGGTAATGGTTAGGTTCAGATGGGTGAGGTTTGGTAGGATAAGCACTTTTTGTGGATATTTTGGCAATGTCGAATTCTCTGACTTCGGTGATGGTTAGGTTAGGTTGGGTTAGGTATTGTGAGGTAAGCACGTTTTGTGGATATTTTATCAATGTCCAATTCTTTGATTTCGGTGATGGTTAGGTTCAGATGAGTGTGGATTGGTAGGATAAGAACTTTTTGTGGATATTTTGGCAATGTCGAATTCTCTGACTTCGGTGATGGTAAGGTTAGGTTGGGTGAGGTATTGTGAGGTAAGCACGTTTTGTGGATATTTTATCAATGTCCAATTCTTTGATTTCGGTGATGGTTAGGTTCAGATGGGTGAGGTTTGGTAGGATAAGAACTTTTTGTGGATATTTTGGCAATGTCGAATTCTCTGACTTCGGTGATGGTTAGGTTAGGTTGGGTTAGGTATTGTGAAGTAAGCACGTTTTGTGGATATTTTATCAATGTCCAATTCTTTGATTTCTGTGATGGTTAGGTTCAGATGGGTGAGGTTTGGTAGGATAAGCACTTTTTGTGGATATTTTGGCAATGTCGAATTCTCTGACTTCGGTGATGGTTAGGTTAGGTAGAGTTAGGTATTGTGAGGTAAGCACGTTTTGTGGATATTTTGGCAATGTCCAATTCTTTGATTTCGGTGATGGTTAGGTTCAGATGGGTGAGGTTTGGTAGGATAAGCACTTTTTGTGGATATTTTGGCAATGTCGAATTCTCTGACTTCGGTGATGGTTAGGTTAGGTTGGGTTAGGTATTGTGAAGTAAGCACGTTTTGTGGATATTTTATCAATGTCCAATTCTTTGATTTCTGTGATGGTTAGGTTCAGATGGGTGAGGTTTGGAAGGATAAGCACTTTTTGTGGATATTTTGGCAATGTCGAATTTTCTGACTTTGGTGATGGTTAGGTTAGGTTAGGTTAGGTATTGTGAGGGAAGCACGTTTTGTGGATATTTATGCAATGTCGAATTCTTTGATTTCTGTAATGGTTAGGTTCAGATGAGTGTGGATTGGTAGGATAAGAACTTTTTGTGGATATTTTGGCAATGTCGAATTCTCTGACTTCGGTGATGGTTAGGATAGGTTGGGTTAGGTATTGTGAGGTAAACACGTTTTGTGGATATTTTGGCAATGTCAAATTCTTTGATTTCGGTGATGGTTAAGTTCAGATGAGTGTGGATTGGTAGGATAAGAACTTTTTGTGGATATTTTGGCAATGTCGAATTCTCTGACTTCGGTGATGGTAAGGTTAGGTTGGGTTATTTATTGTGAGGAAAGCACGTTTTTTGGATATTTTATCAATGTCCAATTCTTTGATTTCGGTGATGGTTAGGTTCAGATGGGTGAGGTTTTGGTAGAATAAGCACTTTTTGTGGATATTTTGGCAATGTCGAATTTTCTGACTTCGGTGATGGTTAGGTTAGGTTGGGTTAGGTATTGTGAGGTAAGCACGTTTTGTGGATATTTTATCAATGTCTAATTCTTTGATTTCGGTGATGGTTAGGTTCAGATGAGTGTGGTTTGGTAGGATAAGAACTTTTTGTGGATATTTTGGCAATGTCTAATTCTCTGACTTCGGTGATGGTTAGGTTAGGTTGGGTTAGGTATTGTGAGGTAAGCACGTTTTGTGGATATTTTATCAATGTCCAATTCTTTGATTTCGGTGATGGTTAGGTTCAGATGGGTGAGGTTTGGTAGGATAAGAACTTTTTGTGGAAGTTTGGCAATGTCGAATTCTCTGACTTCGGTGATGGTTAGGTTAGGTAGGGTTAGGTATTGTGAGGTAAGCACGTTTTGTGGATATTTTGGCAATGTCCAATTCTCTGACTTCGGTGATGGTTAGGGTAGGTTGAGTTAGGTATTGTGAGGGAAGCACGTTTTGTGAATATTTTCGCAACGTCAAATTCTTTGATTTCGGTGATGGTTAGGTTCAGATGGGTGAGGTTTGGTAGGATAAGCACTTTTTGTGGATATTTTGGCAATGTCGAATTCTCTGACTTCGGTGATGGTTAGGTTAGGTTGGGTTAGGTATTGTGAAGAAAGCACGTTTTGTGGATATTTTATCAATGTCCAATTCTTTGATTTCTGTGATGGTTAGGTTCAGATGGGTGAGGTTTGGTAGGATAAGCACTTTTTGTGGATATTTTGGCAATGTCGAATTTTCTGACTTTGGTGATGGTTAGGTTAGGTTAGGTTAGGTATTGTGAGGTAAACACGTTTTGTGGATATTTATGCAATGTCGAATTCTTTGATTTCGGTGATGGTGAGGTTCAGATGAGTGTGGATTGGTAGGATAAGAACTTTTTGTGTATATTTTGGCAATGTCGAATTCTCTGACTTCGGTGATGGTTAGGTTAGGTTGGGTTAGGTATTGTGAGGTAAGCACGTTTTGTGGATATTTTGGCAATGTCCAATTCTTTGATTTCGGTGATAGTTAGGTTCAGATGGGTGAGGTTTGGTAGGATAAGAACTTTTTGTGGAAATTTTGGCAATGTCGAATTTTCTGACTTCGGTGATGGTTAGGTTAGGTTGGGTTAAATATTGTGAGGTAAGCACGTTTTGTTGATATTTTCGCAATGTCCAATTCTTTGATTTCGTGGATGGTTAGGTTCAGATGGGTGAGGTTTGGTAGGATAAGCACTTTTTGTGGATATTTTAGCAATGTCGAATTTTCTGACTTCGGTGATGGTTAGGTTAGGTTGGGTTAGGTATTGTGAGGGAAGCACGTTTTGTGAATTTTTTCGCAACGTCAAATTCTTTGATTTCGGTGACGGTTAGGTTCAGATGTATGAGGTTTGGTAGGATAGAGAACTTTTTGTGGAAATTTTGGCAATGTCGAATTTTCTGACTTCAGTGATGGTTACGTTAGGTTGGGTTAGGTATTGTGAGGGAAGCACGTTTTTTGGATATTTTCGCAACGTCAAAATCTTTGATTTCGGTCATGGTTAGGTTCAGATGGGTGAGGTTTGGTAGGATAAGAACTTTTTGTGTATATTTTGGCAATGTCGAATTCTCTGACTTCGGTGATGGTTAGGTTAGGTTGGGTTAGGTATTGTGAGGTAAGCACGTTTTGTGGATATTTTGGCAATGTCCAATTCTTTGATTTCGGTGATAGTTAGGTTCAGATGGGTGAGGTTTGGTAGGATAAGAACTTTTTGTGGAAATTTTGGCAATGTCGAATTTTCTGACTTCAGTGATGGTTAAGTTAGGTTGGGTTAGGTATTGTGAGGGAAGCACGTTTTGTGGATATTTTCGCAACGTCAAAATCTTTGATTTCGGTCATGGTTAGGTTCAGATGGGTGAGGTTTGGTAGGATAAGAACTTTTTGGGGATATTTTGGCAATGTCGAATTCTCTGACTTCGGTGATGGTTAGGTTAGGTTGGGTTAGGTATTGTGAGGAAAACACGTTTTGTGGATATTTTATCAATGTCCAATTCTTTGATTTCGGTGATGGTTAGGTTCACATGGGTGAGGTTTGGTAGGATAAGCACTTTTTGTGGATATTTTGGCAATGTCGAATTTTCTGACTTCGGTGATGGTTAGGTTAGGTTCGGTTAGGTATTTTGAGGTAAGCACGTTTTGTGGATATTTTATAAATGTCCAATTCTTTGATTTCGGTGATAGTTAGGTTCAGATGGGTGAGGTTTGGTAGGATAAGAACTTTTTGTGGAAATTTTGGCAATGTCGAATTTTCTGACTTTGGTGATAGTTAGGTTAGGTTAGGTTAGGTATTGTGAGGAAAGCACGTTTTGTGGATATTTTATCAATGTCTAATTCTTTGATTTCGGTGATGGTTAGGTTCAGATGAGTGTGGTTTGGTAGGATAAGAACTTTTTGTGGATATTTTGGCAATGTCTAATTCTCTGACTTCGGTGATGGTTAGGTTAGGTTGGGTTAGGTATTGTGAGGTAAGCATGTTTTGTGGATATTTTATCAATGTCCAATCCTTTGATTTCGGTGACGGTTAGGTTCACATGGGTGAGGTTTGGTAGGATAAGCACTTTTTGTGGATATTTTGGCAATGTCGAATTTTCTGACTTCGGTGATGGTTAGGTTAGGTTGGGTTAGGTATTGGGAGGGAAGCACGTTTTGTGAATATTTTCGCAACGTCAAATTCTTTGATTTCGGTGACGGTTAGGTTCAGATGTATGAGGTTTGGTAGGATAAGAACTTTTTGTGGAAATTTTGGCAATGTCGAATTCTCTGACTTCAGTGATGGTTACGTTAGGTTGGGTTAGGTATTGTGAGGGAAGCACGTTTTGTGGATATTTTCGCAACGTCAAAATCTTTGATTTCGGTCATGGTTAGGTTCAGATGGGTGAGGTTTGGTAGGATAAGAACTTTTTGGGGATATTTTGGCAATGTCGAATTCTCTGACTTCAGTGATGGTTAGGTTAGGTTGGGTTAGGTATTGTGAGGTAAGCACGTTTTGTGGATATTTTATCAATGTCTAATTCTTTGATTTCGGTGATGGTTAGGTTCAGATGAGTGTGGTTTGGTAGGATAAGAACTTTTTGTGGATATTTTGGCAATGTCTAATTCTCTGACTTCGGTGATGGTTAGGTAAGGTTGGGTTAGGTATTGTGAGGTTAGCATGTTTTGTGGATATTTTATCAATGTCCAATTCTTTGATTTCGGTGATAGTTAGGTTCAGATGGGTGAGGTTTGGTAGGATAAGAACTTTTTGTGGAAATTTTGGCAATGTCGAATTTTCTGACTTCGGTGATGGTTAGGTTAGGTTGGGTTAAATATTGTGAGGTAAGCACGTTTTGTTGATATTTTCGCAATGTCCAATTCTTTGATTTCGGGGATGGTTAGGTTCAGATGGGTGAGGTTTGGTAGGATAAGCACTTTTTGTGGATATTTTAGCAATGTCGAATTTTCTGACTTCGGTGATGGTTAGGTTAGGTTGGGTTAGGTATTGTGAGGGAAGCACGTTTTGTGAATATTTTCGCAACGTCAAATTCATTGATTTCGGTGACGGTTAGGTTCAGATGTATGAGGTTTGGTAGGATAAGAACTTTTTGTGGAAATTTTGGCAATGTCGAATTTTCTGACTTCAGTGATGGTTACGTTAGGTAGGGTTAGGTATTGTGAGGGAAGCACGTTTTGTGGATATTTTCGCAACGTCAAAATCTTTGATTTCGGTCATGGTTAGGTTCAGATGGGTGAGGTTTGGTAGGATAAGAACTTTTTGGGGATATTTTGGCAATGTCGAATTCTCTGACTTCGGTGATGGTTAGGTTAGGTTGGGTTAGGTATTGTGAGGTAAGCACGTTTTGTGGATATTTTATCAATGTCTAATTCTTTGATTTCGGTGATGGTTAGGTTCAGATGAGTGTGGTTTGGTAGGATAAGAACTTTTTGTGGATATTTTGGCAATGTCTAATTCTCTGACTTCGGTGATGGTAAGGTTAGGTTGGGTTAGGTATTGTGAGGTAAGCATGTTTTGTGGATATTTTATCAATGTCCAATCCTTTGATTTCGGTGACGGTTAGGTTCACATGGGTGAGGTTTGGTAGGATAAGCACTTTTTGTGGATATTTTGGCAATGTCGAATTTTCTGACTTCGGTGATGGTTAGGTTAGGTTGGGTTAGGTATTGTGAGGTTAGCATGTTTTGTGGATATTTTATCAATGTCCAATCCTTTGATTTCGGTGACGGTTAGGTTCACATGGGTGAGGTTTGGTAGGATAAGCACTTTTTGTGGATATTTTGGCAATGTCGAATTTTCTGACTTCGGTGATGGTTAGGTTAGGTTCGGTTAGGTATTTTTAGGTAAGCACGTTTTGTGGATATTTTATCAATGTCCAATTCTTTGATTTCGGTGATAGTTAGGTTCAGATGGGTGAGGTTTGGTAGGATAAGAACTTTTTGTGGAAATTTTGGCAATGTCAAATTTTCTGACTTCTGTGATGGTTAGGTTAGGTTGGGTTAAATATTGTGAGGTATGCACGTATTGTTGATATTTTCGCAATGTCCAATTCTTTGATTTCGGTGATGGTTAGGTTCAGATGGGTGAGGTTTGGTAGGATAAAAACTTTTTGTGGATATTTTGGCAATGTCGAATTCTCTGTTTTCGGTGATGGTTAGGTTAGGTTAGGTTAGGTATTGTAAGGTAAGCACGTTTTGTGGATATTTTATCAATGTCCAATTCTTTGATTTCGGTGACGGTAAGGTTCAGATGGGTGAGGTTTGGTAGGATAAGAACTTTTTGTGTATATTTTGGCAATGTCGAATTCTCTGACTTCGGTGATGGTTAGGTTAGGTTGGGTTAGGTATTGTGAGGTAAGCACGTTTTGTGGATATTTTGGCAATGTCCAATTCTTTGATTTCGGTGATAGTTAGGTTCAGATGGGTGAGGTTTGGTAGGATAAGAACTTTTTGTGGAAATTTTGGCAATGTCGAATTTTCTGACTTCGGTGATGGTTAGGTTAGGTTGGGTTAAATATTGTGAGGTAAGCACGTTTTGTTGATATTTTCGCAATGTCCAATTCTTTGATTTCGGTAATGGTTAGGTTCAGATGGGTGAGGTTTGGTAGGATAAGCACTTTTTGTGGATATTTTGGCAATGTCGAATTCTCTGACTTCGGTGATGGTTAGGTTAGGTTGGGTTAGGTATTGTGAGGTAAGCACGTTTTGTGGATATTTATCAATGTCCAATTCTTTGATTTCGGTGATGGTTAGGTTCAGATGAGTGTGGATTGGTAGGATAAGAACTTTTTGTGGATATTTTGGCATAGTCGAATTCTCTGACTTCGGTGATGGTAAGGTTAGGTTGGGTGAGGTATTGTGAGGTAAGCACGTTTTGTGGATATTTTATCAATGTCCAATTCTTTGATTTCGGTGATGGTTAGGTTCAGATGGGTGAGGTTTGGTAGGATAAGAACTTTTTGTGGATATTTTGGCAATGTCGAATTCTCTGACTTCGGTGATGGTTAGGTTAGGTTGGGTTAGGTATTGTGAAGTAAGCACGTTTTGTGGATATTTTATCAATGTCCAATTCTTTGATTTCTGTGATGGTTAGGTTCAGATGGGTGAGGTTTGGTAGGATAAGCACTTTTTGTGGATATTTTGGCAATGTCGAATTCTCTGACTTCGGTGATGGTTAGGTTAGGTAGAGTTAGGTATTGTGAGGTAAGCACGTTTTGTGGATATTTTGGCAATGTCCAATTCTTTGATTTCGGTGATGGTTAGGTTCAGATGGGTGAGGTTTGGTAGGATAAGCACTTTTTGTGGATATTTTGGCAATGTCGAATTCTCTGACTTCGGTGATGGTTAGGTTAGGTTGGGTTAGGTATTGTGAAGTAAGCACGTTTTGTGGATATTTTATCAATGTCCAATTCTTTGATTTCTGTGATGGTTAGGTTCAGATGGGTGAGGTTTGGTAGGATAAGCACTTTTTGTGGATATTTTGGCAATGTCGAATTTTCTGACTTTGGTGATGGTTAGGTTAGGTTAGGTTAGGTATTGTGAGGGAAGCACGTTTTGTGGATATTTATGCAATGTCGAATTCTTTGATTTCTGTAATGGTTAGGTTCAGATGAGTGTGGATTGGTAGGATAAGAACTTTTTGTGGATATTTTGGCAATGTCGAATTCTCTGACTTCGGTGATGGTTAGGATAGGTTGGGTTAGGTATTGTGAGGTAAACACGTTTTGTGGATATTTTGGCAATGTCAAATTCTTTGATTTCGGTGATGGTTAAGTTCAGATGAGTGTGGATTGGTAGGATAAGAACTTTTTGTGGATATTTTGGCAATGTCGAATTCTCTGACTTCGGTGATGGTAAGGTTAGGTTGGGTTATTTATTGTGAGGAAAGCACGTTTTTTGGATATTTTATCAATGTCCAATTCTTTGATTTCGGTGATGGTTAGGTTCAGATGGGTGAGGTTTTGGTAGAATAAGCACTTTTTGTGGATATTTTGGCAATGTCGAATTTTCTGACTTCGGTGATGGTTAGGTTAGGTTGGGTTAGGTATTGTGAGGTAAGCACGTTTTGTGGATATTTTATCAATGTCTAATTCTTTGATTTCGGTGATGGTTAGGTTCAGATGAGTGTGGTTTGGTAGGATAAGAACTTTTTGTGGATATTTTGGCAATGTCTAATTCTCTGACTTCGGTGATGGTTAGGTTAGGTTGGGTGAGGTATTGTGAGGTAAGCACGTTTTGTGGATATTTTATCAATGTCCAATTCTTTGATTTCGGTGATGGTTAGGTTCAGATGGGTGAGGTTTGGTAGGATAAGAACTTTTTGTGGAAGTTTGGCAATGTCGAATTCTCTGACTTCGGTGATGGTTAGGTTAGGTAGGGTTAGGTATTGTGAGGTAAGCACGTTTTGTGGATATTTTGGCAATGTCCAATTCTCTGACTTCGGTGATGGTTAGGGTAGGTTGAGTTAGGTATTGTGAGGGAAGCACGTTTTGTGAATATTTTCGCAACGTCAAATTCTTTGATTTCGGTGATGGTTAGGTTCAGATGGGTGAGGTTTGGTAGGATAAGCACTTTTTGTGGATATTTTGGCAATGTCGAATTCTCTGACTTCGGTGATGGTTAGGTTAGGTTGGGTTAGGTATTGTGAAGAAAGCACGTTTTGTGGATATTTTATCAATGTCCAATTCTTTGATTTCTGTGATGGTTAGGTTCAGATGGGTGAGGTTTGGTAGGATAAGCACTTTTTGTGGATATTTTGGCAATGTCGAATTTTCTGACTTTGGTGATGGTTAGGTTAGGTTAGGTTAGGTATTGTGAGGTAAACACGTTTTGTGGATATTTATGCAATGTCGAATTCTTTGATTTCGGTGATGGTTAGGTTCAGATGAGTGTGGATTGGTAGGATAAGAACTTTTTGTGTATATTTTGGCAATGTCGAATTCTCTGACTTCGGTGATGGTTAGGTTAGGTTGGGTTAGGTATTGTGAGGTAAGCACGTTTTGTGGATATTTTGGCAATGTCCAATTCTTTGATTTCGGTGATAGTTAGGTTCAGATGGGTGAGGTTTGGTAGGATAAGAACTTTTTGTGGAAATTTTGGCAATGTCGAATTTTCTGACTTCGGTGATGGTTAGGTTAGGTTGGGTTAAATATTGTGAGGTAAGCACGTTTTGTTGATATTTTCGCAATGTCCAATTCTTTGATTTCGGTGATGGTTAGGTTCAGATGGGTGAGGTTTGGTAGGATAAGCACTTTTTGTGGATATTTTAGCAATGTCGAATTTTCTGACTTCGGTGATGGTTAGGTTAGGTTGGGTTAGGTATTGTGAGGGAAGCACGTTTTGTGAATATTTTCGCAACGTCAAATTCTTTGATTTCGGTGACGGTTAGGTTCAGATGTATGAGGTTTGGTAGGATAAGAACTTTTTGTGGAAATTTTGGCAATGTCGAATTTTCTGACTTCAGTGATGGTTACGTTAGGTTGGGTTAGGTATTGTGAGGGAAGCACGTTTTGTGGATATTTTCGCAACGTCAAAATCTTTGATTTCGGTCATGGTTAGGTTCAGATGGGTGAGGTTTGGTAGGATAAGAACTTTTTGGGGATATTTTGGCAATGTCGAATTCTCTGACTTCGGTGATGGTTAGGTTAGGTTGGGTTAGGTATTGTGAGGAAAACACGTTTTGTGGATATTTTATCAATGTCCAATTCTTTGATTTCGGTGATGGTTAGGTTCACATGGGTGAGGTTTGGTAGGATAAGCACTTGTTGTGGATATTTTGGCAATGTCGAATTTTCTGACTTCGGTGATGGTTAGGTTAGGTTCGGTTAGGTATTTTGAGGTAAGCACGTTTTGTGGATATTTTATAAATGTCCAATTCTTTGATTTCGGTGATAGTTAGGTTCAGATGGGTGAGGTTTGGTAGGATAAGAACTTTTTGTGGAAATTTTGGCAATGTCGAATTTTCTGACTTCGGTGATGGTTAGGTTAGGTTGGGTTAAATATTGTGAGGTAAGCACGTTTTGTTGATATTTTCGCAATGTCCAATTCTTTGATTTCGGTAATGGTTAGGTTCAGATGGGTGAGGTTTGGTAGGATAAGCACTTTTTGTGGATATTTTGGCAATGTGGAATTCTCTGACTTCGGTGATGGTTAGGTTAGGTTGGGTGAGGTATTGTGAGGTAAGCACGTTTTGTGGATATTTTATTAATGTCCAATTCTTTGATTTCGGTGATGGTTAGGTTCAGATGGGTGAGGTTTGGTAGGATAAGAACTTTTTGTGGAAGTTTGGCAATGTCGAATTCTCTGACTTCGGTGATGGTTAGGTTAGGTAGAGTTAGGTATTGTGAGGTAAGCACTTTTTGTGGATATTTTGGCAATGTCGAATTCTCTGACTTCGGTGATGGTTAGGATAGGTTGGGTTAGGTATTGTGAGGTAAGCACGTTTTGTGGATATTTTATCAATGTCCAATTCTTTGATTTCGGTGATGGTTAGGTTCAGATGGGTGAGGTTTTGGTAGAATAAGCACTTTTTGTGGATATTTTGGCAATGTCGAATTTTCTGACTTCGGTGATGGTTAGGTTAGGTTGGGTTAGGTATTGTGAGGTAAGCACGTTTTGTGGATATTTTATCAATGTCTTATTCTTTGATTTCGGTGATGGTTAGGTTCAGATGAGTGTGGTTTGGTAGGATAAGAACTTTTTGTGGATATTTTGGCAATGTCTAATTCTCTGACTTCGGTGATGGTTAGGTTAGGTTGGGTTAGGTATTGTGAGGTAAGCACGTTTTGTGGATATTTTATCAATGTCCAATTCTTTGATTTCGGTGATGGTTAGGTTCAGATGGATGAGGTTTGGTAGGATAAGAACTTTTTGTGGATATTTTGGCAATGTCGAATTCTCTGACTTCAGGGATGGTTAGGTTAGGTTGGGTTAGGTATTGTGAGGTAAGCACGTTTTGTGGATATTTTATCAATGTCCAATTCTTTGATTTCGGTGATGGTTAGGTTCAGATGAGTGTGGATTGGTAGGATAAGAACTTTTTGTGGATACTTTGGCAATGTCGAATTCTCTGACTTCGGTGATGGTTAGGTTAGGTTGGGTGAGGTATTGTGAGGTAAGCACGTTTTGTGGATATTTTATCAATGTCCAATTCTTTGATTTCGGTGATGGTTAGGTTCAGATGGGTGAGGTTTGGTAGGATAAGAACTTTTTGTGGAAGTTTGGCAATGTCGAATTCTCTGACTTCGGTGATGGTTAGGTTAGGTAGGGTTAGGTATTGTGAGGTAAGCACGTTTTGTGGATATTTTGGCAATGTCCAATTCTCTGACTTCGGTGATGGTTAGGGTAGGTTGAGTTAGGTATTGTGAGGGAAGCACGTTTTGTGAATATTTTCGCAACGTCAAATTCTTTGATTTCGGTGATGGTTAGGTTCAGATGGGTGAGGTTTGGTAGGATAAGCACTTTTTGTGGATATTTTGGCAATGTCGAATTCTCTGACTTCGGTGATGGTTAGGTTAGGTTGGGTTAGGTATTGTGAAGAAAGCACGTTTTGTGGATATTTTATCAATGTCCAATTCTTTGATTTCTGTGATGGTTAGGTTCAGATGGGTGAGGTTTGGTAGGATAAGCACTTTTTGTGGATATTTTGGCAATGTCGAATTTTCTGACTTTGGTGATGGTTAGGTTAGGTTAGGTTAGGTATTGTGAGGTAAACACGTTTTGTGGATATTTATGCAATGTCGAATTCTTTGATTTCGGTGATGGTTAGGTTCAGATGAGTGTGGATTGGTAGGATAAGAACTTTTTGTGGATATTTTGGCAATGTCGAATTCTCTGACTTCGGTGATGGTTAGGTTAGGTTGGGTTAGGTATTGTGAGGTGAGCACGTTTTGTGGATATTTTATCAATGTCCAATTCTTTGATTTCGGTGATGGTTAGGTTCAGATGGGTGAGGTTTGGTAGGATAAGAACTTTTTGTGGATATTTTGGCAATGTCGAATTCTCTGACTTCGGTGATGGTTAGGTTAGGTTGGGTTAGGTATTGTGAGGAAAGCACGTTTTGTGGATATTTTATCAATGTCCAATTCTTTGATTTCGGTGATGGTTAGGATCAGATGGGTGAGGTTTGGTAGGATAAGCACTTTTTGTGGATATTTAATAAATGTCAAATTCTTTGATTTCGGTGACAGTTAGGTTCAGATGGGTGAGGTTTGGTAGGATAAGAACTTTTTTGTGGATATTTTGGCAATGTCGAATTCTCTGACTTCGGTGATGGTTAGGTTAGGTTGGGTTAGGTATTGTGAGGTAAGCACGTTTTGTGGATATTTTGGCAATGTCCAATTCTTTGATTTTGGTGATGGTTAGGTTCAGATGAGTGTGGTTTGGTAGGATAAGAACTTTTTGTGGATATTTTGGCAATGTCGAATTCTCTGACTTCGGTGATGGTTAGGTTAGGTTGGGTTAGGTATTGTGAGGTAAGCACGTTTTGTGGATATTTTATCAATGTCCAATTCTTTGATTTCGGTGACGGTTAGGTTCAGATGGGTGAGGTTTGGTAAGATAAGAACTTTTTGTGGATATTTTGGCAATGTCGAAATCTCTGACTTCGGTGATGGTTAGGTTAGGTTGGGTGAGGTATTGTGAGGTAAGCACGTTTTGTGGATATTTTATTAATGTCCAATTCTTTGATTTCGGTGATGGTTAGGTTCAGATGGGTGAGGTTTGGTAGGATAAGAACTTTTTGTGGAAATTTTGGCAATGTCGAATTTTCTGACTTCGGTGATAGTTAGGTTAGGTTGGGTTAGGT
This sequence comes from Arctopsyche grandis, assembly GCF_051622035.1. Taxonomy (NCBI): domain Eukaryota; kingdom Metazoa; phylum Arthropoda; class Insecta; order Trichoptera; family Hydropsychidae; genus Arctopsyche; species Arctopsyche grandis. The sequence goes on from NC_135362.1 coordinate 752,453, forward strand.
ATTGTGAGGTAAGCACGTTTTGTGGATATTTTATAAATGTCCAATTCTTTGATTTCGGTGATAGTTAGGTTCAGATGGGTGAGGTTTGGTAGGATAGGCACTTTTTGTGGATATTTTAGCAATGTCGAATTTTCTGACTTCGGTGATGGTTAGGTTAGGTTGGGTTAGGTATTGTGAGGCAAGCACGTTTTGTGGATATTTTCGCAACGTCAAATTCTTTGATTTCGGTGATGGTTAGGTTCAGATGGGTGAGGTTTGGTAGGATAAGAACTTTTTGTGGATATATTGGCAATGTCGAATTCTCTGACTTCGGTGATGGTTAGGTTAGGTGAGGTTAGGTATTGTAAGGGAAGCACGTTTTGTGGATATTTTATCAATGTCCATTTCTTTGATTTCGGTGACGGTTAGGTTCAGATGGGTGAGGTTTGGTAGGATAAGAACTTTTTGTGGATATTTTGGCAATGTCGAATTCTCTGACTTCGGTGATGGTTAGGTTAGGTTGGGTTAGTTATTGTGAGGAAAGCACGTTTTGTGGATATTTTGGCAATGTCCAATTCTTTGATTTTGGTGATGGTTAGGTTCAGATGAGTGTGGTTTGGTAGGATAAGAACTTTTTGTGGATATTTTGGCAATGTCGAATTCTCTGACTTCGGTGATGGTTAGGTTAGGTTGGGTGAGGTATTGTGAGGTAAGCACGTTTTGTGGATATTTAATCAATGTCCAATTCTTTGATTTCGGTGACGGTTAGGTTCAGATGGGTGAGGTTTGGTAAGATAAGAACTTTTTGTGGATATTTTGGCAATGTCGAATTCTCTGACTTCGGTGATGGTTAGGTTAGGTTACGTTAGGTATTGTGAGGTAAGCACGATTTGTGGATATTTTTTCAATGTCAAATTCTTTGATTTCGGTGATAGTTAGGTTCAGATGGGTGAGGTTTGGAAGGATAAGAACTTTTTTGTGGATATTTTGGCAATGTCGAATTCTCTGACTTCGGTGATGGTTAGGTTAGGTTGGGTTAGGTATTGTGAGGTAAGCACGTTTTGTGGATATTTTCTTAATGTCCAATTCTTTGATTTCGGTGATGGTTAGGGTCAGATGGGTGAGGTTTGGTAGGATAAGAACTTTTGTGGATATTTTGGCAATGTCGAATTCTCTGACTTCGGTGATGGTTAGGTTAGGTTAGGTTAGGTATTTTGAGGTAAGCACGTTTTGTGGATATTTTATCAATGTCCAATTCTTTGATTTCGGTGACGGTTAGGTTCAGATGGGTGAGGTTTGGTAGGATAAGAACTTTTTGTGGAAATTTTGGCAATGTCGAATTTTCTGACTTCAGTGATGGTTACGTTAGGTTGGGTTAGGTATTGTGAGGGAAGCACGTTTTGTGGATATTTTCGCAACGTCAAATTCTTTGATTTCGGTGATGGTTAGGTTCAGATGAGTGTGGTTTGGTAGGATAAGAACTTTTTGTGGATATTTTGGCAATGTCGAATTCTCTGACTTCGGTGATGGTTAGGTTAGGTTAGGTTAGGTATTGTGAGGTAAGCACGTTTTGTGGATATTTTATCAATGTCCAATTCTTTGATTTCGGTGACGGTTAGGTTCAGATGGGTGAGGTTTGGTAGGATAAGAACTTTTTGTGGATATTTTGGCAATGTCGAATTCTCTGACTTCGGTGATGGTAAGGTTAGGTTAGGTTAGGTATTGTGAGGTAAGCACGTTTTGTGGATATTTTATCAATGTCCAATTCTTTGATTTCGGTGACGGTTAGGTTCAGATGGGTGAGGTTTGGTAGGATAAGAACTTTTTGTGGAAATTTTGGCAATGTCGAATTTTCTGACTTCAGTGATGGTTACGTTAGGTTGGGTTAGGTATTGTGAGGGAAGCACGTTTTGTGGATATTTTCGCAACGTCAAATTCTTTGATTTCGGTGATGGTTAGGTTCAGATGGGTGAGGTTTGGTAGGATAAAAACTTTTTGTGGATATTTTGGCAATGTCGAATTCTCTGACTTCGGTGATGGTTAGGTTAGGTTGGGTGAGGTATTGTGAGGTAAGCACGTTTTGTGGATATTTTATTAATGTTCAATTCTTTGATTTCGGTGATGGTTAGGTTCAGATGGGTGAGGTTTGGTAGGATAAGAACTTTTTGTGGAAGTTTGGCAATGTCGAATTCTCTGACTTCGGTGATGGTTAGGTTAGGTAGGGTTAGGTATTGTGAGGTAAGCACGTTTTGTGGATATTTTGGCAATGTCCAATTCTTTGATTTCGGTGATGGTTAGGTTCAGATGGGTGAGGTTTGGTAGGATAAGAACTTTTTGTGGATATTTTGGCAATGTCGAATTCTCTGACTTCGGTGATGGTTAGGTTAGGTTGGGTTAGGTATTGTGAGGTAAGCACGTTTTGTGGATATTTAATCAATGTCCAATTCTTTGATTTCGGTGACGGTTAGGTTCAGATGGGTGAGGTTTGGTAAGATAAGAACTTTTTGTGGATATTTTGGCAATGTCGAATTCTCTGACTTCGGTGATGGTTAGGTTAGGTTGGGTTAGGTATTGTGAGGTAAGCACGATTTGTGGATATTTTTTCAATGTCAAATTCTTTGATTTCGGTGATAGTTAGGTTCAGATGGGTGAGGTTTGGTAGGATAAGAACTTTTTTGTGGATATTTTGGCAATGTCGAATTCTCTGACTTCGGTGATGGTTAGGTTAGGTTGGGTTAGGTATTGTGAGGTAAGCACGTTTTGTGGATATTTTCTTAATGTCCAATTCTTTGATTTCGGTGATGGTTAGGGTCAGATGGGTGAGGTTTGGTAGGATAAGAACTTTTGTGGATATTTTGGCAATGTCGAATTCTCTGACTTCGGTGATGGTTAGGTTAGGTTAGGTTAGGTATTTTGAGGTAAGCACGTTTTGTGGATATTTTATTAATGTCCAATTCTTTGATTTCGGTGACGGTTAGGTTCAGATGGGTGAGGTTTGGTAGGATAAGATCTTTTTGTGGAAATTTTGGCAATGTCGAATTTTCTGACTTCAGTGATGGTTACGTTAGGTTGGGTTAGGTATTGTGAGGGAAGCACGTTTTGTGGATATTTTCGCAACGTCAAATTCTTTGATTTCGGTGATGGTTAGGTTCAGATGAGTGTGGTTTGGTAGGATAAGAACTTTTTGTAGATATTTTGGCAATGTCGAATTCTCTGACTTCGGTGATGGTTAGGTTAGGTTAGGTTAGGTATTGTGAGGTAGGCACGTTTTGTGGATATTTTATCAATGTCCAATTCTTTGATTTCGGTGACGGTTAGGTTCAGATGGGTGAGGTTTGGTAGGATAAGAACTTTTTGTGGATATTTTGGCAATGTCGAATTCTCTGACTTCGGTGATGGTAAGGTTAGGTTAGGTTAGGTATTGTGAGGTAAGCACGTTTTGTGGATATTTTATCAATGTCCAATTCTTTGATTTCGGTGACGGTTAGGTTCAGATGGGTGAGGTTTGGTAGGATAAGAACTTTTTGTGGAAATTTTGGCAATGTCGAATTTTCTGACTTCAGTGATGGTTACGTTAGGTTGGGTTAGGTATTGTGAGGGAAGCACGTTTTGTGGATATTTTCGCAACGTCAAATTCTTTGATTTCGGTGATGGTTAGGTTCAGATGGGTGAGGTTTGGTAGGATAAGCACTTTTTGTGGATATTTTGGCAATGTCGAATTCTCTGACTTCGGTGATGGTTAGGTTAGGTTGGGTTAGGTATTGTGAAGAAAGCACGTTTTGTGGATATTTTATCAATGTCCAATTCTTTGATTTCTGTGATGGTTAGGTTCAGATGGGTGAGGTTTGGTAGGATAAGCACTTTTTGTGGATATTTTGGCAATGTCGAATTTTCTGACTTTGGTGATGGTTAGGTTAGGTTAGGTTAGGTATTGTGAGGTAAACACGTTTTGTGGATATTTATGCAATGTCGAATTCTTTGATTTCGGTGATGGTTAGGTTCAGATGAGTGTGGATTGGTAGGATAAGAACTTTTTGTGGATATTTTGGCAATGTCGAATTCTCTGACTTCGGTGATGGTTAGGTTAGGTTGGGTTAGGTATTGTGAGGTGAGCACGTTTTGTGGATATTTTATCAATGTCCAATTCTTTGATTTCGGTGATGGTTAGGTTCAGATGGGTGAGGTTTGGTAGGATAAGAACTTTTTGTGGATATTTTGGCAATGTCGAATTCTCTGACTTCGGTGATGGTTAGGTTAGGTTGGGTTAGGTATTGTGAAGAAAGCACGTTTTGTGGATATTTTAGCAATGTCGAATTTTTTGACTTCGGTGATGGTTACGTTAGGTTGGGTTAGGTATTGTGAGGGAAGCACGTTTTGTGGATAATTTCGCAACGTCAAAATCTTTGATTTCGGTCATGGTTAGGTTCAGATGGGTGAGGTTTGGTAGGATAAGAACTTTTTGGGGATATTTTGGCAATGTCGAATTCTCTGACTTCGGTGATGGTTAGGTTAGGTTGGGTTAGGTATTGTGAGAAAAACACGTTTTGTGGATATTTTATCAATGTCCAATTCTTTGATTTCGGTGATGGTTAGGTTCACATGGGTGAGGTTTGGTAGGATAAGCACTTTTTGTGGATATTTTGGCAATGTCGAATTTTCTGACTTCGGTGATGGTTAGGTTAGCTTGGGTTAGGTATTGTGAGGCAAGCACGTTTTGTGGATATTTTCGCAACGTCAAATTCTTTGATTTCGGTGATGGTTAGGTTCAGATGGGTGAGGTTTGGTAGGATAAGAACTTTTTGTGGATATTTTGGCAATGTCGAATTCTCTGACTTCGGTGATGGTTAGGTTTGGTTAGGTTAGGTATTGTGAGGTAAGCACGTTTTGTGGATATTTTATCAATGTCCAATTCTTTGATTTCGGTGACAGTTAGGTTCAGATGGGTGAGGTTTGGTAGGATAAGAACTTTTTGTGGATATTTTGGCAATGTCGAATTCTCTGACTTCGGTGATGGTTAGGTTAGGTTGGGTTAGGTATTGTGAGGTAAGCACGTTTTGTGGATATTTTGGCAATGTCCATTTCTTTGATTTCGGTGACGGTTAGGTTCAGATGGGTGAGGTTTGGTAGGATAAGAACTTTTTGTGGATATTTTGGCAATGTCGAATTCTCTGACTTCGGTGATGGTTAGGTTAGGTTGGGTTAGGTATTGTGAGGTAAGCACGTTTTGTGGATATTTTGGCAATGTCCAATTCTTTGATTTTGGTGATGGTTAGGTTCAGATGAGTGTGGTTTGGTAGGATAAGAACTTTTTGTGGATATTTTGGCAATGTCGAATTCTCTGACTTCGGTGATGGTTAGGTTAGGTTGGGTTAGGTATTGTGAGGTAAGCACGTTTTGTGGATATTTTATCAATGTCCAATTCTTTGATTTCGGTGATGGTTAGGTTCAGATGGGTGAGGTTTTGGTAGAATAAGCACTTTTTGTGGATATTTTGGCAATGTCGAATTTTCTGACTTCGGTGATGGTTAGGTTAGGTTGGGTTAGGTATTGTGAGGTAAGCACGTTTTGTGGATATTTTATCAATGTCTAATTCTTTGATTTCGGTGATGGTTAGGTTCAGATGAGTGTGGTTTGGTAGGATAAGAACTTTTTGTGGATATTTTGGCAATGTCTAATTCTCTGACTTCGGTGATGGTTAGGTTAGGTTGGGTTAGGTATTGTGAGGTAAGCATGTTTTGTGGATATTTTTTCAATGTCCAATCCTTTGATTTCGGTGACGGTTAGGTTCACATGGGTGAGGTTTGGTAGGATAAGCACTTTTTGTGGATATTTTGGCAATGTCGAATTTTCTGACTTCGGTGATGGTTAGGTTAGGTTCGGTTAGGTATTTTTAGGTAAGCACGTTTTGTGGATATTTTATTAATGTCCAATTCTTTGATTTCGGTGATAGTTAGGTTCAGATGGGTGAGGTTTGGTAGGATAAGAACTTTTTGTGGAAATTTTGGCAATGTCAAATTTTCTGACTTCTGTGATGGTTAGGTTAGGTTGGGTTAAATATTGTGAGGTATGCACGTATTGTTGATATTTTCGCAATGTCCAATTCTTTGATTTCGGTGATGGTTAGGTTCAGATGGGTGAGGTTTGGTAGGATAAAAACTTTTTGTGGATATTTTGGCAATGTCGAATTCTCTGTTTTCGGTGATGGTTAGGTTAGGTTAGGTTAGGTATTGTAAGGTAAGCACGTTTTGTGGATATTAAATCAATGTCCAATTCTTTGATTTCGGTGACGGTAAGGTTCAGATGGGTGAGGTTTGGTAGGATAAGAACTTTTTGTGTATATTTTGGCAATGTCGAATTCTCTGACTTCGGTGATGGTTAGGTTAGGTTGGGTTAGGTATTGTGAGGTAAACACGTTTTGTGGATATTTTGGCAATGTCCAATTCTTTGATTTCGGTGATAGTTAGGTTCAGATGGGTGAGGTTTGGTAGGATAAGAACTTTTTGTGGAAATTTTGGCAATGTCGAATTTTCTGACTTCGGTGATGGTTAGGTTAGGTTGGGTTAAATATTGTGAGGTAAGGACGTTTTGTTGATATTTTCGCAATGTCCAATTCTTTGATTTCGGTGATGGTTAGGTTCAGATGGGTGAGGTTTGGTAGGATAAGCACTTTTTGTGGATATTTTAGCAATGTCGAATTTTCTGACTTCGGTGATGGTTAGGTTAGGTTGGGTTAGGTATTGTGAGGGAAGCACGTTTTGTGAATATTTTCGCAACGTCAAATTCTTTGATTTCGGTGACGGTTAGGTTCAGATGTATGAGGTTTGGTAGGATAAGAACTTTTTGTGGAAATTTTGGCAATGTCGAATTTTCTGACTTCAGTGATGGTTACGTTAGGTTGGGTTAGGTATTGTGAGGGAAGCACGTTTTGTGGATATTTTCGCAACGTCAAAATCTTTGATTTCGGTCATGGTTAGGTTCAGATGGGTGAGGTTTGGTAGGATAAGAACTTTTTGGGGATATTTTGGCAATGTCGAATTCTCTGACTTCGGTGATGGTTAGGTTAGGTTGGGTTAGGTATTGTGAGGAAAACACGTTTTGTGGATATTTTATCAATGTCCAATTCTTTGATTTCGGTGATGGTTAGGTTCACATGGGTGAGGTTTGGTAGGATAAGCACTTGTTGTGGATATTTTGGCAATGTCGAATTTTCTGACTTCGGTGATGGTTAGGTTAGGTTCGGTTAGGTATTTTGAGGTAAGCACGTTTTGTGGATATTTTATAAATGTCCAATTCTTTGATTTCGGTGATAGTTAGGTTCAGATGGGTGAGGTTTGGTAGGATAAGAACTTTTTGTGGAAATTTTGGCAATGTCGAATTTTCTGACTTCGGTGATGGTTAGGTTAGGTTGGGTTAAATATTGTGAGGTAAGCACGTTTTGTTGATATTTTCGCAATGTCCAATTCTTTGATTTCGGTAATGGTTAGGTTCAGATGGGTGAGGTTTGGTAGGATAAGCACTTTTTGTGGATATTTTGGCAATGTCGAATTCTCTGACTTCGGTGATGGTTAGGTTAGGTTGGGTGAGGTATTGTGAGGTAAGCACGTTTTGTGGATATTTTATTAATGTCCAATTCTTTGATTTCGGTGATGGTTAGGTTCAGATGGGTGAGGTTTGGTAGGATAAGAACTTTTTGTGGAAGTTTGGCAATGTCGAATTCTCTGACTTCGGTGATGGTTAGGTTAGGTAGAGTTAGGTATTGTGAGGTAAGCACTTTTTGTGGATATTTTGGCAATGTCGAATTCTCTGACTTCGGTGATGGTTAGGATAGGTTGGGTTAGGTATTGTGAGGTAAGCACGTTTTGTGGATATTTTATCAATGTCCAATTCTTTGATTTCGGTGATGGTTAGGTTCAGATGGGTGAGGTTTTGGTAGAATAAGCACTTTTTGTGGATATTTTGGCAATGTCGAATTTTCTGACTTCGGTGATGGTTAGGTTAGGTTGGGTTAGGTATTGTGAGGTAAGCACGTTTTGTGGATATTTTATCAATGTCTTATTCTTTGATTTCGGTGATGGTTAGGTTCAGATGAGTGTGGTTTGGTAGGATAAGAACTTTTTGTGGATATTTTGGCAATGTCTAATTCTCTGACTTCGGTGATGGTTAGGTTAGGTTGGGTTAGGTATTGTGAGGTAAGCACGTTTTGTGGATATTTTATCAATGTCCAATTCTTTGATTTCGGTGAAGGTTAGGTTCAGATGGATGAGGTTTGGTAGGATAAGAACTTTTTGTGGATATTTTGGCAATGTCGAATTCTCTGACTTCAGGGATGGTTAGGTTAGGTTGGGTTAGGTATTGTGAGGTAAGCACGTTTTGTGGATATTTTATCAATGTCCAATTCTTTGATTTCGGTGATGGTTAGGTTCAGATGAGTGTGGATTGGTAGGATAAGAACTTTTTGTGGATATTTTGGCAATGTCGAATTCTCTGACTTCGGTGATGGTTAGGATAGGTTGGGTTAGGTATTGTGAGGTAAGCACGTTTTGTGGATATTTTATCAATGTCCAATTCTTTGATTTCGGTGATGGTTAGGTTCAGATGGGTGAGGTTTTGGTAGAATAAGCACTTTTTGTGGATATTTTGGCAATGTCGAATTTTCTGACTTCGGTGATGGTTAGGTTAGGTTGGGTTAGGTATTGTGAGGTAAGCACGTTTTGTGGATATTTTATCAATGTCTTATTCTTTGATTTCGGTGATGGTTAGGTTCAGATGAGTGTGGTTTGGTAGGATAAGAACTTTTTGTGGATATTTTGGCAATGTCTAATTCTCTGACTTCGGTGATGGTTAGGTTAGGTTGGGTTAGGTATTGTGAGGTAAGCACGTTTTGTGGATATTTTTTTAATGTCCAATTCTTTGATTTCGGTGAAGGTTAGGTTCAGATGGATGAGGTTTGGTAGGATAAGAACTTTTTGTGGATATTTTGGCAATGTCGAATTCTCTGACTTCAGGGATGGTTAGGTTAGGTTGGGTTAGGTATTGTGAGGTAAGCACGTTTTGTGGATATTTTATCAATGTCCAATTCTTTGATTTCGGTGATGGTTAGGTTCAGATGAGTGTGGATTGGTAGGATAAGAACTTTTTGTGGATATTTTGGCAATGTCGAATTCTCTGACTTCGGTGATGGTTAGGTTAGGTTGGGTGAGGTATTGTGAGGTAAGCACGTTTTGTGGATATTTTATCAATGTCCAATTCTTTGATTTCGGTGATGGTTAGGTTCAGATGGGTGAGGTTTGGTAGGATAAGAACTTTTTGTGGAAGTTTGGCAATGTCGAATTCTCTGACTTCGGTGATGGTTAGGTTAGGTTGGGTTAGGTATTGTGAGGTAAGCACGTTTTGTGGATATTTTATCAATGTCTTATTCTTTGATTTCGGTGATGGTTAGGTTCAGATGAGTGTGGTTTGGTAGGATAAGAACTTTTTGTGGATATTTTGGCAATGTCTAATTCTCTGACTTCGGTGATGGTTAGGTTAGGTTGGGTTAGGTATTGTGAGGTAAGCACGTTTTGTGGATATTTTATCAATGTCCAATTCTTTGATTTCGGTGAAGGTTAGGTTCAGATGGATGAGGTTTGGTAGGATAAGAACTTTTTGTGGATATTTTGGCAATGTCGAATTCTCTGACTTCAGGGATGGTTAGGTTAGGTTGGGTTAGGTATTGTGAGGTAAGCACGTTTTGTGGATATTTTATCAATGTCCAATTCTTTGATTTCGGTGATGGTTAGGTTCAGATGAGTGTGGATTGGTAGGATAAGAACTTTTTGTGGATATTTTGGCAATGTCGAATTCTCTGACTTCGGTGATGGTTAGGATAGGTTGGGTTAGGTATTGTGAGGTAAGCACGTTTTGTGGATATTTTATCAATGTCCAATTCTTTGATTTCGGTGATGGTTAGGTTCAGATGGGTGAGGTTTTGGTAGAATAAGCACTTTTTGTGGATATTTTGGCAATGTCGAATTTTCTGACTTCGGTGATGGTTAGGTTAGGTTGGGTTAGGTATTGTGAGGTAAGCACGTTTTGTGGATATTTTATCAATGTCTTATTCTTTGATTTCGGTGATGGTTAGGTTCAGATGAGTGTGGTTTGGTAGGATAAGAACTTTTTGTGGATATTTTGGCAATGTCTAATTCTCTGACTTCGGTGATGGTTAGGTTAGGTTGGGTTAGGTATTGTGAGGTAAGCACGTTTTGTGGATATTTTTTTAATGTCCAATTCTTTGATTTCGGTGAAGGTTAGGTTCAGATGGATGAGGTTTGGTAGGATAAGAACTTTTTGTGGATATTTTGGCAATGTCGAATTCTCTGACTTCAGGGATGGTTAGGTTAGGTTGGGTTAGGTATTGTGAGGTAAGCACGTTTTGTGGATATTTTATCAATGTCCAATTCTTTGATTTCGGTGATGGTTAGGTTCAGATGAGTGTGGATTGGTAGGATAAGAACTTTTTGTGGATATTTTGGCAATGTCGAATTCTCTGACTTCGGTGATGGTTAGGTTAGGTTGGGTGAGGTATTGTGAGGTAAGCACGTTTTGTGGATATTTTATCAATGTCCAATTCTTTGATTTCGGTGATGGTTAGGTTCAGATGGGTGAGGTTTGGTAGGATAAGAACTTTTTGTGGAAGTTTGGCAATGTCGAATTCTCTGACTTCGGTGATGGTTAGGTTAGGTAGGGTTAGGTATTGTGAGGTAAGCACGTTTTGTGGATATTTTGGCAATGTCCAATTCTCTGACTTCGGTGATGGTTAGGGTAGGTTGAGTTAGGTATTGTGAGGGAAGCACGTTTTGTGAATATTTTCGCAACGTCAAATTCTTTGATTTCGGTGATGGTTAGGTTCAGATGGGTGAGGTTTGGTAGGATAAGCACTTTTTGTGGATATTTTGGCAATGTCGAATTCTCTGACTTCGGTGATGGTTAGGTTAGGTTGGGTTAGGTATTGAGAAGAAAGCACGTTTTGTGGATATTTTATCAATGTCCAATTCTTTGATTTCTGTGATGGTTAGGTTCAGATGGGTGAGGTTTGGTAGGATAAGCACTTTTTGTGGATATTTTGGCAATGTCGAATTTTCTGACTTTGGTGATGGTTAGGTTAGGTTAGGTTAGGTATTGTGAGGTAAACACGCTTTGTGGATATTTATGCAATGTCGAATTCTTTGATTTCGGTGATGGTTAGGTTCAGATGAGTGTGGATTGGTAGGATAAGAACTTTTTGTGGATATTTTGGCAATGTCGAATTCTCTGACTTCGGTGATGGTTAGGTTAGGTTGGGTTAGGTATTGTGAGGTGAGCACGTTTTGTGGATATTTTATCAATGTCCAATTCTTTGATTTCGGTGATGGTTAGGTTCAGATGGGTGAGGTTTGGTAGGATAAGAACTTTTTGTGGATATTTTGGCAATGTCGAATTCTCTGACTTCGGTGATGGTTAGGTTAGGTTGGGTTAGGTATTGTGAGGAAAGCACGTTTTGTGGATATTTTATCAATGTCCAATTCTTTGATTTCGGTGATGGTTAGGATCAGATGGGTGAGGTTTGGTAGGATAAGCACTTTTTGTGGATATTTTATAAATGTCCAATTCTTTGATTTCGGTGATAGTTAGGTTCAGATGGGTGAGGTTTGGTAGGATAAGAACTTTTTGTGGAAATTTTGGCAATGTCGAATTTTCTGACTTCGGTGATGGTTAGGTTAGGTTGGGTTAAATATTGTGAGGTAAGCACGTTTTGTTGATATTTTCGCAATGTCCAATTCTTTGATTTCGGTAATGGTTAGGTTCAGATGGGTGAGGTTTGGTAGGATAAGCACTTTTTGTGGATATTTTGGCAATGTCGAATTCTCTGACTTCGGTGATGGTTAGGTTAGGTTGGGTTAGGTATTGTGAGGTAAGCACGTTTTGTGGATATTTTATCAATGTCCAATTCTTTGATTTCGGTGATGGTTAGGTTCAGATGAGTGTGGATTGGTAGGATAAGAACTTTTTGTGGATATTTTGGCAATGTCGAATTCTCTGACTTCGGTGATGGTAAGGTTAGGTTGGGTGAGGTATTGTGAGGTAAGCACGTTTTGTGGATATTTTATCAATGTCCAATTCTTTGATTTCGGTGATGGTTAGGTTCAGATGGGTGAGGTTTGGTAGGATAAGAACTTTTTGTGGATATTTTGGCAATGTCGAATTCTCTGACTTCGGTGATGGTTAGGTTAGGTTGGGTTAGGTATTGTGAAGTAAGCACGTTTTGTGGATATTTTATCAATGTCCAATTCTTTGATTTCTGTGATGGTTAGGTTCAGATGGGTGAGGTTTGGTAGGATAAGCACTTTTTGTGGATATTTTGGCAATGTCGAATTCTCTGACTTCGGTGATGGTTAGGTTAGGTAGAGTTAGGTATTGTGAGGTAAGCACGTTTTGTGGATATTTTGGCAATGTCCAATTCTTTGATTTCGGTGATGGTTAGGTTCAGATGGGTGAGGTTTGGTAGGATAAGCACTTTTTGTGGATATTTTGGCAATGTCGAATTCTCTGACTTCGGTGATGGTTAGGTTAGGTTGGGTTAGGTATTGTGAAGTAAGCACGTTTTGTGGATATTTTATCAATGTCCAATTCTTTGATTTCTGTGATGGTTAGGTTCAGATGGGTGAGGTTTGGTAGGATAAGCACTTTTTGTGGATATTTTGGCAATGTCGAATTTTCTGACTTTGGTGATGGTTAGGTTAGGTTAGGTTAGGTATTGTGAGGGAAGCACGTTTTGTGGATATTTATGCAATGTCGAATTCTTTGATTTCTGTAATGGTTAGGTTTAGATGAGTGTGGATTGGTAGGATAAGAACTTTTTGTGGATATTTTGGCAATGTCGAATTCTCTGACTTCGGTGATGGTTAGGATAGGTTGGGTTAGGTATTGTGAGGTAAACACGTTTTGTGGATATTTTGGCAATGTCAAATTCTTTGATTTCGGTGATGGTTAAGTTCAGATGAGTGTGGATTGGTAGGATAAGAACTTTTTGTGGATATTTTGGCAATGTCGAATTCTCTGACTTCGGTGATGGTAAGGTTAGGTTGGGTTATTTATTGTGAGGAAAGCACGTTTTTTGGATATTTTATCAATGTCCAATTCTTTGATTTCGGTGATGGTTAGGTTCAGATGGGTGAGGTTTTGGTAGAATAAGCACTTTTTGTGGATATTTTGGCAATGTCGAATTTTCTGACTTCGGTGATGGTTAGGTTAGGTTGGGTTAGGTATTGTGAGGTAAGCACGTTTTGTGGATATTTTATCAATGTCTAATTCTTTGATTTCGGTGATGGTTAGGTTCAGATGAGTGTGGTTTGGTAGGATAAGAACTTTTTGTGGATATTTTGGCAATGTCTAATTCTCTGACTTCGGTGATGGTTAGGTTAGGTTGGGTTAGGTATTGTGAGGTAAGCACGTTTTGTGGATATTTTATCAATGTCCAATTCTTTGATTTCGGTGATGGTTAGGTTCAGATGGGTGAGGTTTGGTAGGATAAGAACTTTTTGTGGAAGTTTGGCAATGTCGAATTCTCTGACTTCGGTGATGGTTAGGTTAGGTAGGGTTAGGTATTGTGAGGTAAGCACGTTTTGTGGATATTTTGGCAATGTCCAATTCTCTGACTTCGGTGATGGTTAGGGTAGGTTGAGTTAGGTATTGTGAGGGAAGCACGTTTTGTGAATATTTTCGCAACGTCAAATTCTTTGATTTCGGTGATGGTTAGGTTCAGATGGGTGAGGTTTGGTAGGATAAGCACTTTTTGTGGATATTTTGGCAATGTCGAATTCTCTGACTTCGGTGATGGTTAGGTTAGGTTGGGTTAGGTATTGTGAAGAAAGCACGTTTTGTGGATATTTTATCAATGTCCAATTCTTTGATTTCTGTGATGGTTAGGTTCAGATGGGTGAGGTTTGGTAGGATAAGCACTTTTTGTGGATATTTTGGCAATGTCGAATTTTCTGACTTTGGTGATGGTTAGGTTAGGTTAGGTTAGGTATTGTGAGGTAAACACGTTTTGTGGATATTTATGCAATGTCGAATTCTTTGATTTCGGTGATGGTTAGGTTCAGATGAGTGTGGATTGGTAGGATAAGAACTTTTTGTGTATATTTTGGCAATGTCGAATTCTCTGACTTCGGTGATGGTTAGGTTAGGTTGGGTTAGGTATTGTGAGGTAAGCACGTTTTGTGGATATTTTGGCAATGTCCAATTCTTTGATTTCGGTGATAGTTAGGTTCAGATGGGTGAGGTTTGGTAGGATAAGAACTTTTTGTGGAAATTTTGGCAATGTCGAATTTTCTGACTTCGGTGATGGTTAGGTTAGGTTGGGTTAAATATTGTGAGGTAAGCACGTTTTGTTGATATTTTCGCAATGTCCAATTCTTTGATTTCGGTGATGGTTAGGTTCAGATGGGTGAGGTTTGGTAGGATAAGCACTTTTTGTGGATATTTTAGCAATGTCGAATTTTCTGACTTCGGTGATGGTTAGGTTAGGTTGGGTTAGGTATTGTGAGGGAAGCACGTTTTGTGAATATTTTCGCAACGTCAAATTCTTTGATTTCGGTGACGGTTAGGTTCAGATGTATGAGGTTTGGTAGGATAAGAACTTTTTGTGGAAATTTTGGCAATGTCGAATTTTCTGACTTCAGTGATGGTTACGTTAGGTTGGGTTAGGTATTGTGAGGGAAGCACGTTTTGTGGATATTTTCGCAACGTCAAAATCTTTGATTTCGGTCATGGTTAGGTTCAGATGGGTGAGGTTTGGTAGGATAAGAACTTTTTGGGGATATTTTGGCAATGTCGAATTCTCTGACTTCGGTGATGGTTAGGTTAGGTTGGGTTAGGTATTGTGAGGAAAACACGTTTTGTGGATATTTTATCAATGTCCAATTCATTGATTTCGGTGATGGTTAGGTTCACATGGGTGAGGTTTGGTAGGATAAGCACTTGTTGTGGATATTTTGGCAATGTCGAATTTTCTGACTTCGGTGATGGTTAGGTTAGGTTCGGTTAGGTATTTTGAGGTAAGCACGTTTTGTGGATATTTTATAAATGTCCAATTCTTTGATTTCGGTGATAGTTAGGTTCAGATGGGTGAGGTTTGGTAGGATAAGAACTTTTTGTGGAAATTTTGGCAATGTCGAATTTTCTGACTTCGGTGATGGTTAGGTTAGGTTGGGTTAAATATTGTGAGGTAAGCACGTTTTGTTGATATTTTCGCAATGTCCAATTCTTTGATTTCGGTAATGGTTAGGTTCAGATGGGTGAGGTTTGGTAGGATAAGCACTTTTTGTGGATATTTTGGCAATGTGGAATTCTCTGACTTCGGTGATGGTTAGGTTAGGTTGGGTGAGGTATTGTGAGGTAAGCACGTTTTGTGGATATTTTATTAATGTCCAATTCTTTGATTTCGGTGATGGTTAGGTTCAGATGGGTGAGGTTTGGTAGGATAAGAACTTTTTGTGGAAGTTTGGCAATGTCGAATTCTCTGACTTCGGTGATGGTTAGGTTAGGTAGAGTTAGGTATTGTGAGGTAAGCACTTTTTGTGGATATTTTGGCAATGTCGAATTCTCTGACTTCGGTGATGGTTAGGATAGGTTGGGTTAGGTATTGTGAGGTAAGCACGTTTTGTGGATATTTTATCAATGTCCAATTCTTTGATTTCGGTGATGGTTAGGTTCAGATGGGTGAGGTTTTGGTAGAATAAGCACTTTTTGTGGATATTTTGGCAATGTCGAATTTTCTGACTTCGGTGATGGTTAGGTTAGGTTGGGTTAGGTATTGTGAGGTAAGCACGTTTTGTGGATATTTTATCAATGTCTTATTCTTTGATTTCGGTGATGGTTAGGTTCAGATGAGTGTGGTTTGGTAGGATAAGAACTTTTTGTGGATATTTTGGCAATGTCTAATTCTCTGACTTCGGTGATGGTTAGGTTAGGTTGGGTTAGGTATTGTGAGGTAAGCACGTTTTGTGGATATTTTATCAATGTCCAATTCTTTGATTTCGGTGATGGTTAGGTTCAGATGGATGAGGTTTGGTAGGATAAGAACTTTTTGTGGATATTTTGGCAATGTCAAATTCTCTGACTTCAGGGATGGTTAGGTTAGGTTAGGTTAGGTATTGTGAGGTAAGCACGTTTTGTGGATATTTTATCAATGTCCAATTCTTTGATTTCGGTGATGGTTAGGTTCAGATGAGTGTGGATTGGTAGGATAAGAACTTTTTGTGGATACTTTGGCAATGTCGAATTCTCTGACTTCGGTGATGGTTAGGTTAGGTTGGGTGAGGTATTGTGAGGTAAGCACGTTTTGTGGATATTTTATCAATGTCCAATTCTTTGATTTCGGTGATGGTTAGGTTCAGATGGGTGAGGTTTGGTAGGATAAGAACTTTTTGTGGAAGTTTGGCAATGTCGAATTCTCTGACTTCGGTGATGGTTAGGTTAGGTAGGGTTAGGTATTGTGAGGTAAGCACGTTTTGTGGATATTTTGGCAATGTCCAATTCTCTGACTTCGGTGATGGTTAGGGTAGGTTGAGTTAGGTATTGTGAGGGAAGCACGTTTTGTGAATATTTTCGCAACGTCAAATTCTTTGATTTCGGTGATGGTTAGGTTCAGATGGGTGAGGTTTGGTAGGATAAGCACTTTTTGTGGATATTTTGGCAATGTCGAATTCTCTGACTTCGGTGATGGTTAGGTTAGGTTGGGTTAGGTATTGTGAAGAAAGCACGTTTTGTGGATATTTTATCAATGTCCAATTCTTTGATTTCTGTGATGGTTAGGTTCAGATGGGTGAGGTTTGGTAGGATAAGCACTTTTTGTGGATATTTTGGCAATGTCGAATTTTCTGACTTTGGTGATGGTTAGGTTAGGTTAGGTTAGGTATTGTGAGGTAAACACGTTTTGTGGATATTTATGCAATGTCGAATTCTTTGATTTCGGTGATGGTTAGGTTCAGATGAGTGTGGATTGGTAGGATAAGAACTTTTTGTGGATATTTTGGCAATGTCGAATTCTCTGACTTCGGTGATGGTTAGGTTAGGTTGGGTTAGGTATTGTGAGGTGAGCACGTTTTGTGGATATTTTATCAATGTCCAATTCTTTGATTTCGGTGATGGTTAGGTTCAGATGGGTGAGGTTTGGTAGGATAAGAACTTTTTGTGGATATTTTGGCAATGTCGAATTCTCTGACTTCGGTGATGGTTAGGTTAGGTTGGGTTAGGTATTGTGAGGAAAGCACGTTTTGTGGATATTTTATCAATGTCCAATTCTTTGATTTCGGTGATGGTTAGGATCAGATGGGTGAGGTTTGGTAGGATAAGCACTTTTTGTGGATATTTTATAAATGTCCAATTCTTTGATTTCGGTGATAGTTAGGTTCAGATGGGTGAGGTTTGGTAGGATAAGAACTTTTTGTGGAAATTTTGGCAATGTCGAATTTTCTGACTTCGGTGATGGTTAGGTTAGGTTGGGTTAAATATTGTGAGGTAAGCACGTTTTGTTGATATTTTCGCAATGTCCAATTCTTTGATTTCGGTAATGGTTAGGTTCAGATGGGTGAGGTTTGGTAGGATAAGCACTTTTTGTGGATATTTTGGCAATGTCGAATTCTCTGACTTCGGTGATGGTTAGGTTAGGTTGGGTTAGGTATTGTGAGGTAAGCACGTTTTGTGGATATTTTATCAATGTCCAATTCTTTGATTTCGGTGATGGTTAGGTTCAGATGAGTGTGGATTGGTAGGATAAGAACTTTTTGTGGATATTTTGGCAATGTCGAATTCTCTGACTTCGGTGATGGTAAGGTTAGGTTGGGTGAGGTATTGTGAGGTAAGCACGTTTTGTGGATATTTTATCAATGTCCAATTCTTTGATTTCGGTGATGGTTAGGTTCAGATGGGTGAGGTTTGGTAGGATAAGAACTTTTTGTGGATATTTTGGCAATGTCGAATTCTCTGACTTCGGTGATGGTTAGGTTAGGTTGGGTTAGGTATTGTGAAGTAAGCACGTTTTGTGGATATTTTATCAATGTCCAATTCTTTGATTTCTGTGATGGTTAGGTTCAGATGGGTGAGGTTTGGTAGGATAAGCACTTTTTGTGGATATTTTGGCAATGTCGAATTCTCTGACTTCGGTGATGGTTAGGTTAGGTAGAGTTAGGTATTGTGAGGTAAGCACGTTTTGTGGATATTTTGGCAATGTCCAATTCTTTGATTTCGGTGATGGTTAGGTTCAGATGGGTGAGGTTTGGTAGGATAAGCACTTTTTGTGGATATTTTGGCAATGTCGAATTCTCTGACTTCGGTGATGGTTAGGTTAGGTTGGGTTAGGTATTGTGAAGTAAGCACGTTTTGTGGATATTTTATCAATGTCCAATTCTTTGATTTCTGTGATGGTTAGGTTCAGATGGGTGAGGTTTGGAAGGATAAGCACTTTTTGTGGATATTTTGGCAATGTCGAATTTTCTGACTTTGGTGATGGTTAGGTTAGGTTAGGTTAGGTATTGTGAGGGAAGCACGTTTTGTGGATATTTATGCAATGTCGAATTCTTTGATTTCTGTAATGGTTAGGTTCAGATGAGTGTGGATTGGTAGGATAAGAACTTTTTGTGGATATTTTGGCAATGTCGAATTCTCTGACTTCGGTGATGGTTAGGATAGGTTGGGTTAGGTATTGTGAGGTAAACACGTTTTGTGGATATTTTGGCAATGTCAAATTCTTTGATTTCGGTGATGGTTAAGTTCAGATGAGTGTGGATTGGTAGGATAAGAACTTTTTGTGGATATTTTGGCAATGTCGAATTCTCTGACTTCGGTGATGGTAAGGTTAGGTTGGGTTATTTATTGTGAGGAAAGCACGTTTTTTGGATATTTTATCAATGTCCAATTCTTTGATTTCGGTGATGGTTAGGTTCAGATGGGTGAGGTTTTGGTAGAATAAGCACTTTTTGTGGATATTTTGGCAATGTCGAATTTTCTGACTTCGGTGATGGTTAGGTTAGGTTGGGTTAGGTATTGTGAGGTAAGCACGTTTTGTGGATATTTTATCAATGTCTAATTCTTTGATTTCGGTGATGGTTAGGTTCAGATGAGTGTGGTTTGGTAGGATAAGAACTTTTTGTGGATATTTTGGCAATGTCTAATTCTCTGACTTCGGTGATGGTTAGGTTAGGTTGGGTTAGGTATTGTGAGGTAAGCACGTTTTGTGGATATTTTATCAATGTCCAATTCTTTGATTTCGGTGATGGTTAGGTTCAGATGGGTGAGGTTTGGTAGGATAAGAACTTTTTGTGGAAGTTTGGCAATGTCGAATTCTCTGACTTCGGTGATGGTTAGGTTAGGTAGGGTTAGGTATTGTGAGGTAAGCACGTTTTGTGGATATTTTGGCAATGTCCAATTCTCTGACTTCGGTGATGGTTAGGGTAGGTTGAGTTAGGTATTGTGAGGGAAGCACGTTTTGTGAATATTTTCGCAACGTCAAATTCTTTGATTTCGGTGATGGTTAGGTTCAGATGGGTGAGGTTTGGTAGGATAAGCACTTTTTGTGGATATTTTGGCAATGTCGAATTCTCTGACTTCGGTGATGGTTAGGTTAGGTTGGGTTAGGTATTGTGAAGAAAGCACGTTTTGTGGATATTTTATCAATGTCCAATTCTTTGATTTCTGTGATGGTTAGGTTCAGATGGGTGAGGTTTGGTAGGATAAGCACTTTTTGTGGATATTTTGGCAATGTCGAATTTTCTGACTTTGGTGATGGTTAGGTTAGGTTAGGTTAGGTATTGTGAGGTAAACACGTTTTGTGGATATTTATGCAATGTCGAATTCTTTGATTTCGGTGATGGTGAGGTTCAGATGAGTGTGGATTGGTAGGATAAGAACTTTTTGTGTATATTTTGGCAATGTCGAATTCTCTGACTTCGGTGATGGTTAGGTTAGGTTGGGTTAGGTATTGTGAGGTAAGCACGTTTTGTGGATATTTTGGCAATGTCCAATTCTTTGATTTCGGTGATAGTTAGGTTCAGATGGGTGAGGTTTGGTAGGATAAGAACTTTTTGTGGAAATTTTGGCAATGTCGAATTTTCTGACTTCGGTGATGGTTAGGTTAGGTTGGGTTAAATATTGTGAGGTAAGCACGTTTTGTTGATATTTTCGCAATGTCCAATTCTTTGATTTCGTGGATGGTTAGGTTCAGATGGGTGAGGTTTGGTAGGATAAGCACTTTTTGTGGATATTTTAGCAATGTCGAATTTTCTGACTTCGGTGATGGTTAGGTTAGGTTGGGTTAGGTATTGTGAGGGAAGCACGTTTTGTGAATTTTTTCGCAACGTCAAATTCTTTGATTTCGGTGACGGTTAGGTTCAGATGTATGAGGTTTGGTAGGATAGAGAACTTTTTGTGGAAATTTTGGCAATGTCGAATTTTCTGACTTCAGTGATGGTTACGTTAGGTTGGGTTAGGTATTGTGAGGGAAGCACGTTTTTTGGATATTTTCGCAACGTCAAAATCTTTGATTTCGGTCATGGTTAGGTTCAGATGGGTGAGGTTTGGTAGGATAAGAACTTTTTGTGTATATTTTGGCAATGTCGAATTCTCTGACTTCGGTGATGGTTAGGTTAGGTTGGGTTAGGTATTGTGAGGTAAGCACGTTTTGTGGATATTTTGGCAATGTCCAATTCTTTGATTTCGGTGATAGTTAGGTTCAGATGGGTGAGGTTTGGTAGGATAAGAACTTTTTGTGGAAATTTTGGCAATGTCGAATTTTCTGACTTCAGTGATGGTTAAGTTAGGTTGGGTTAGGTATTGTGAGGGAAGCACGTTTTGTGGATATTTTCGCAACGTCAAAATCTTTGATTTCGGTCATGGTTAGGTTCAGATGGGTGAGGTTTGGTAGGATAAGAACTTTTTGGGGATATTTTGGCAATGTCGAATTCTCTGACTTCGGTGATGGTTAGGTTAGGTTGGGTTAGGTATTGTGAGGAAAACACGTTTTGTGGATATTTTATCAATGTCCAATTCTTTGATTTCGGTGATGGTTAGGTTCACATGGGTGAGGTTTGGTAGGATAAGCACTTTTTGTGGATATTTTGGCAATGTCGAATTTTCTGACTTCGGTGATGGTTAGGTTAGGTTCGGTTAGGTATTTTGAGGTAAGCACGTTTTGTGGATATTTTATAAATGTCCAATTCTTTGATTTCGGTGATAGTTAGGTTCAGATGGGTGAGGTTTGGTAGGATAAGAACTTTTTGTGGAAATTTTGGCAATGTCGAATTTTCTGACTTTGGTGATAGTTAGGTTAGGTTAGGTTAGGTATTGTGAGGAAAGCACGTTTTGTGGATATTTTATCAATGTCTAATTCTTTGATTTCGGTGATGGTTAGGTTCAGATGAGTGTGGTTTGGTAGGATAAGAACTTTTTGTGGATATTTTGGCAATGTCTAATTCTCTGACTTCGGTGATGGTTAGGTTAGGTTGGGTTAGGTATTGTGAGGTAAGCATGTTTTGTGGATATTTTATCAATGTCCAATCCTTTGATTTCGGTGACGGTTAGGTTCACATGGGTGAGGTTTGGTAGGATAAGCACTTTTTGTGGATATTTTGGCAATGTCGAATTTTCTGACTTCGGTGATGGTTAGGTTAGGTTGGGTTAGGTATTGGGAGGGAAGCACGTTTTGTGAATATTTTCGCAACGTCAAATTCTTTGATTTCGGTGACGGTTAGGTTCAGATGTATGAGGTTTGGTAGGATAAGAACTTTTTGTGGAAATTTTGGCAATGTCGAATTCTCTGACTTCAGTGATGGTTACGTTAGGTTGGGTTAGGTATTGTGAGGGAAGCACGTTTTGTGGATATTTTCGCAACGTCAAAATCTTTGATTTCGGTCATGGTTAGGTTCAGATGGGTGAGGTTTGGTAGGATAAGAACTTTTTGGGGATATTTTGGCAATGTCGAATTCTCTGACTTCAGTGATGGTTAGGTTAGGTTGGGTTAGGTATTGTGAGGTAAGCACGTTTTGTGGATATTTTATCAATGTCTAATTCTTTGATTTCGGTGATGGTTAGGTTCAGATGAGTGTGGTTTGGTAGGATAAGAACTTTTTGTGGATATTTTGGCAATGTCTAATTCTCTGACTTCGGTGATGGTTAGGTAAGGTTGGGTTAGGTATTGTGAGGTTAGCATGTTTTGTGGATATTTTATCAATGTCCAAGTCTTTGATTTCGGTGATAGTTAGGTTCAGATGGGTGAGGTTTGGTAGGATAAGAACTTTTTGTGGAAATTTTGGCAATGTCGAATTTTCTGACTTCGGTGATGGTTAGGTTAGGTTGGGTTAAATATTGTGAGGTAAGCACGTTTTGTTGATATTTTCGCAATGTCCAATTCTTTGATTTCGGGGATGGTTAGGTTCAGATGGGTGAGGTTTGGTAGGATAAGCACTTTTTGTGGATATTTTAGCAATGTCGAATTTTCTGACTTCGGTGATGGTTAGGTTAGGTTGGGTTAGGTATTGTGAGGGAAGCACGTTTTGTGAATATTTTCGCAACGTCAAATTCATTGATTTCGGTGACGGTTAGGTTCAGATGTATGAGGTTTGGTAGGATAAGAACTTTTTGTGGAAATTTTGGCAATGTCGAATTTTCTGACTTCAGTGATGGTTACGTTAGGTAGGGTTAGGTATTGTGAGGGAAGCACGTTTTGTGGATATTTTCGCAACGTCAAAATCTTTGATTTCGGTCATGGTTAGGTTCAGATGGGTGAGGTTTGGTAGGATAAGAACTTTTTGGGGATATTTTGGCAATGTCGAATTCTCTGACTTCGGTGATGGTTAGGTTAGGTTGGGTTAGGTATTGTGAGGTAAGCACGTTTTGTGGATATTTTATCAATGTCTAATTCTTTGATTTCGGTGATGGTTAGGTTCAGATGAGTGTGGTTTGGTAGGATAAGAACTTTTTGTGGATATTTTGGCAATGTCTAATTCTCTGACTTCGGTGATGGTAAGGTTAGGTTGGGTTAGGTATTGTGAGGTAAGCATGTTTTGTGGATATTTTATCAATGTCCAATCCTTTGATTTCGGTGACGGTTAGGTTCACATGGGTGAGGTTTGGTAGGATAAGCACTTTTTGTGGATATTTTGGCAATGTCGAATTTTCTGACTTCGGTGATGGTTAGGTTAGGTTGGGTTAGGTATTGTGAGGTTAGCATGTTTTGTGGATATTTTATCAATGTCCAATCCTTTGATTTCGGTGACGGTTAGGTTCACATGGGTGAGGTTTGGTAGGATAAGCACTTTTTGTGGATATTTTGGCAATGTCGAATTTTCTGACTTCGGTGATGGTTAGGTTAGGTTCGGTTAGGTATTTTTAGGTAAGCACGTTTTGTGGATATTTTATCAATGTCCAATTCTTTGATTTCGGTGATAGTTAGGTTCAGATGGGTGAGGTTTGGTAGGATAAGAACTTTTTGTGGAAATTTTGGCAATGTCAAATTTTCTGACTTCTGTGATGGTTAGGTTAGGTTGGGTTAAATATTGTGAGGTATGCACGTATTGTTGATATTTTCGCAATGTCCAATTCTTTGATTTCGGTGATGGTTAGGTTCAGATGGGTGAGGTTTGGTAGGATAAAAACTTTTTGTGGATATTTTGGCAATGTCGAATTCTCTGTTTTCGGTGATGGTTAGGTTAGGTTAGGTTAGGTATTGTAAGGTAAGCACGTTTTGTGGATATTTTATCAATGTCCAATTCTTTGATTTCGGTGACGGTAAGGTTCAGATGGGTGAGGTTTGGTAGGATAAGAACTTTTTGTGTATATTTTGGCAATGTCGAATTCTCTGACTTCGGTGATGGTTAGGTTAGGTTGGGTTAGGTATTGTGAGGTAAGCACGTTTTGTGGATATTTTGGCAATGTCCAATTCTTTGATTTCGGTGATAGTTAGGTTCAGATGGGTGAGGTTTGGTAGGATAAGAACTTTTTGTGGAAATTTTGGCAATGTCGAATTTTCTGACTTCGGTGATGGTTAGGTTAGGTTGGGTTAAATATTGTGAGGTAAGCACGTTTTGTTGATATTTTCGCAATGTCCAATTCTTTGATTTCGGTAATGGTTAGGTTCAGATGGGTGAGGTTTGGTAGGATAAGCACTTTTTGTGGATATTTTGGCAATGTCGAATTCTCTGACTTCGGTGATGGTTAGGTTAGGTTGGGTTAGGTATTGTGAGGTAAGCACGTTTTGTGGATATTTATCAATGTCCAATTCTTTGATTTCGGTGATGGTTAGGTTCAGATGAGTGTGGATTGGTAGGATAAGAACTTTTTGTGGATATTTTGGCATAGTCGAATTCTCTGACTTCGGTGATGGTAAGGTTAGGTTGGGTGAGGTATTGTGAGGTAAGCACGTTTTGTGGATATTTTATCAATGTCCAATTCTTTGATTTCGGTGATGGTTAGGTTCAGATGGGTGAGGTTTGGTAGGATAAGAACTTTTTGTGGATATTTTGGCAATGTCGAATTCTCTGACTTCGGTGATGGTTAGGTTAGGTTGGGTTAGGTATTGTGAAGTAAGCACGTTTTGTGGATATTTTATCAATGTCCAATTCTTTGATTTCTGTGATGGTTAGGTTCAGATGGGTGAGGTTTGGTAGGATAAGCACTTTTTGTGGATATTTTGGCAATGTCGAATTCTCTGACTTCGGTGATGGTTAGGTTAGGTAGAGTTAGGTATTGTGAGGTAAGCACGTTTTGTGGATATTTTGGCAATGTCCAATTCTTTGATTTCGGTGATGGTTAGGTTCAGATGGGTGAGGTTTGGTAGGATAAGCACTTTTTGTGGATATTTTGGCAATGTCGAATTCTCTGACTTCGGTGATGGTTAGGTTAGGTTGGGTTAGGTATTGTGAAGTAAGCACGTTTTGTGGATATTTTATCAATGTCCAATTCTTTGATTTCTGTGATGGTTAGGTTCAGATGGGTGAGGTTTGGTAGGATAAGCACTTTTTGTGGATATTTTGGCAATGTCGAATTTTCTGACTTTGGTGATGGTTAGGTTAGGTTAGGTTAGGTATTGTGAGGGAAGCACGTTTTGTGGATATTTATGCAATGTCGAATTCTTTGATTTCTGTAATGGTTAGGTTCAGATGAGTGTGGATTGGTAGGATAAGAACTTTTTGTGGATATTTTGGCAATGTCGAATTCTCTGACTTCGGTGATGGTTAGGATAGGTTGGGTTAGGTATTGTGAGGTAAACACGTTTTGTGGATATTTTGGCAATGTCAAATTCTTTGATTTCGGTGATGGTTAAGTTCAGATGAGTGTGGATTGGTAGGATAAGAACTTTTTGTGGATATTTTGGCAATGTCGAATTCTCTGACTTCGGTGATGGTAAGGTTAGGTTGGGTTATTTATTGTGAGGAAAGCACGTTTTTTGGATATTTTATCAATGTCCAATTCTTTGATTTCGGTGATGGTTAGGTTCAGATGGGTGAGGTTTTGGTAGAATAAGCACTTTTTGTGGATATTTTGGCAATGTCGAATTTTCTGACTTCGGTGATGGTTAGGTTAGGTTGGGTTAGGTATTGTGAGGTAAGCACGTTTTGTGGATATTTTATCAATGTCTAATTCTTTGATTTCGGTGATGGTTAGGTTCAGATGAGTGTGGTTTGGTAGGATAAGAACTTTTTGTGGATATTTTGGCAATGTCTAATTCTCTGACTTCGGTGATGGTTAGGTTAGGTTGGGTGAGGTATTGTGAGGTAAGCACGTTTTGTGGATATTTTATCAATGTCCAATTCTTTGATTTCGGTGATGGTTAGGTTCAGATGGGTGAGGTTTGGTAGGATAAGAACTTTTTGTGGAAGTTTGGCAATGTCGAATTCTCTGACTTCGGTGATGGTTAGGTTAGGTAGGGTTAGGTATTGTGAGGTAAGCACGTTTTGTGGATATTTTGGCAATGTCCAATTCTCTGACTTCGGTGATGGTTAGGGTAGGTTGAGTTAGGTATTGTGAGGGAAGCACGTTTTGTGAATATTTTCGCAACGTCAAATTCTTTGATTTCGGTGATGGTTAGGTTCAGATGGGTGAGGTTTGGTAGGATAAGCACTTTTTGTGGATATTTTGGCAATGTCGAATTCTCTGACTTCGGTGATGGTTAGGTTAGGTTGGGTTAGGTATTGTGAAGAAAGCACGTTTTGTGGATATTTTATCAATGTCCAATTCTTTGATTTCTGTGATGGTTAGGTTCAGATGGGTGAGGTTTGGTAGGATAAGCACTTTTTGTGGATATTTTGGCAATGTCGAATTTTCTGACTTTGGTGATGGTTAGGTTAGGTTAGGTTAGGTATTGTGAGGTAAACACGTTTTGTGGATATTTATGCAATGTCGAATTCTTTGATTTCGGTGATGGTTAGGTTCAGATGAGTGTGGATTGGTAGGATAAGAACTTTTTGTGTATATTTTGGCAATGTCGAATTCTCTGACTTCGGTGATGGTTAGGTTAGGTTGGGTTAGGTATTGTGAGGTAAGCACGTTTTGTGGATATTTTGGCAATGTCCAATTCTTTGATTTCGGTGATAGTTAGGTTCAGATGGGTGAGGTTTGGTAGGATAAGAACTTTTTGTGGAAATTTTGGCAATGTCGAATTTTCTGACTTCGGTGATGGTTAGGTTAGGTTGGGTTAAATATTGTGAGGTAAGCACGTTTTGTTGATATTTTCGCAATGTCCAATTCTTTGATTTCGGTGATGGTTAGGTTCAGATGGGTGAGGTTTGGTAGGATAAGCACTTTTTGTGGATATTTTAGCAATGTCGAATTTTCTGACTTCGGTGATGGTTAGGTTAGGTTGGGTTAGGTATTGTGAGGGAAGCACGTTTTGTGAATATTTTCGCAACGTCAAATTCTTTGATTTCGGTGACGGTTAGGTTCAGATGTATGAGGTTTGGTAGGATAAGAACTTTTTGTGGAAATTTTGGCAATGTCGAATTTTCTGACTTCAGTGATGGTTACGTTAGGTTGGGTTAGGTATTGTGAGGGAAGCACGTTTTGTGGATATTTTCGCAACGTCAAAATCTTTGATTTCGGTCATGGTTAGGTTCAGATGGGTGAGGTTTGGTAGGATAAGAACTTTTTGGGGATATTTTGGCAATGTCGAATTCTCTGACTTCGGTGATGGTTAGGTTAGGTTGGGTTAGGTATTGTGAGGAAAACACGTTTTGTGGATATTTTATCAATGTCCAATTCTTTGATTTCGGTGATGGTTAGGTTCACATGGGTGAGGTTTGGTAGGATAAGCACTTGTTGTGGATATTTTGGCAATGTCGAATTTTCTGACTTCGGTGATGGTTAGGTTAGGTTCGGTTAGGTATTTTGAGGTAAGCACGTTTTGTGGATATTTTATAAATGTCCAATTCTTTGATTTCGGTGATAGTTAGGTTCAGATGGGTGAGGTTTGGTAGGATAAGAACTTTTTGTGGAAATTTTGGCAATGTCGAATTTTCTGACTTCGGTGATGGTTAGGTTAGGTTGGGTTAAATATTGTGAGGTAAGCACGTTTTG
Source organism: Arctopsyche grandis (assembly GCF_051622035.1). Classification (NCBI taxonomy): domain Eukaryota; kingdom Metazoa; phylum Arthropoda; class Insecta; order Trichoptera; family Hydropsychidae; genus Arctopsyche; species Arctopsyche grandis. Next base: position 780,014 of record NC_135362.1, read on the forward strand.
TTGATATTTTCGCAATGTCCAATTCTTTGATTTCGGTAATGGTTAGGTTCAGATGGGTGAGGTTTGGTAGGATAAGCACTTTTTGTGGATATTTTGGCAATGTGGAATTCTCTGACTTCGGTGATGGTTAGGTTAGGTTGGGTGAGGTATTGTGAGGTAAGCACGTTTTGTGGATATTTTATTAATGTCCAATTCTTTGATTTCGGTGATGGTTAGGTTCAGATGGGTGAGGTTTGGTAGGATAAGAACTTTTTGTGGAAGTTTGGCAATGTCGAATTCTCTGACTTCGGTGATGGTTAGGTTAGGTAGAGTTAGGTATTGTGAGGTAAGCACTTTTTGTGGATATTTTGGCAATGTCGAATTCTCTGACTTCGGTGATGGTTAGGATAGGTTGGGTTAGGTATTGTGAGGTAAGCACGTTTTGTGGATATTTTATCAATGTCCAATTCTTTGATTTCGGTGATGGTTAGGTTCAGATGGGTGAGGTTTTGGTAGAATAAGCACTTTTTGTGGATATTTTGGCAATGTCGAATTTTCTGACTTCGGTGATGGTTAGGTTAGGTTGGGTTAGGTATTGTGAGGTAAGCACGTTTTGTGGATATTTTATCAATGTCTTATTCTTTGATTTCGGTGATGGTTAGGTTCAGATGAGTGTGGTTTGGTAGGATAAGAACTTTTTGTGGATATTTTGGCAATGTCTAATTCTCTGACTTCGGTGATGGTTAGGTTAGGTTGGGTTAGGTATTGTGAGGTAAGCACGTTTTGTGGATATTTTATCAATGTCCAATTCTTTGATTTCGGTGATGGTTAGGTTCAGATGGATGAGGTTTGGTAGGATAAGAACTTTTTGTGGATATTTTGGCAATGTCGAATTCTCTGACTTCAGGGATGGTTAGGTTAGGTTGGGTTAGGTATTGTGAGGTAAGCACGTTTTGTGGATATTTTATCAATGTCCAATTCTTTGATTTCGGTGATGGTTAGGTTCAGATGAGTGTGGATTGGTAGGATAAGAACTTTTTGTGGATACTTTGGCAATGTCGAATTCTCTGACTTCGGTGATGGTTAGGTTAGGTTGGGTGAGGTATTGTGAGGTAAGCACGTTTTGTGGATATTTTATCAATGTCCAATTCTTTGATTTCGGTGATGGTTAGGTTCAGATGGGTGAGGTTTGGTAGGATAAGAACTTTTTGTGGAAGTTTGGCAATGTCGAATTCTCTGACTTCGGTGATGGTTAGGTTAGGTAGGGTTAGGTATTGTGAGGTAAGCACGTTTTGTGGATATTTTGGCAATGTCCAATTCTCTGACTTCGGTGATGGTTAGGGTAGGTTGAGTTAGGTATTGTGAGGGAAGCACGTTTTGTGAATATTTTCGCAACGTCAAATTCTTTGATTTCGGTGATGGTTAGGTTCAGATGGGTGAGGTTTGGTAGGATAAGCACTTTTTGTGGATATTTTGGCAATGTCGAATTCTCTGACTTCGGTGATGGTTAGGTTAGGTTGGGTTAGGTATTGTGAAGAAAGCACGTTTTGTGGATATTTTATCAATGTCCAATTCTTTGATTTCTGTGATGGTTAGGTTCAGATGGGTGAGGTTTGGTAGGATAAGCACTTTTTGTGGATATTTTGGCAATGTCGAATTTTCTGACTTTGGTGATGGTTAGGTTAGGTTAGGTTAGGTATTGTGAGGTAAACACGTTTTGTGGATATTTATGCAATGTCGAATTCTTTGATTTCGGTGATGGTTAGGTTCAGATGAGTGTGGATTGGTAGGATAAGAACTTTTTGTGGATATTTTGGCAATGTCGAATTCTCTGACTTCGGTGATGGTTAGGTTAGGTTGGGTTAGGTATTGTGAGGTGAGCACGTTTTGTGGATATTTTATCAATGTCCAATTCTTTGATTTCGGTGATGGTTAGGTTCAGATGGGTGAGGTTTGGTAGGATAAGAACTTTTTGTGGATATTTTGGCAATGTCGAATTCTCTGACTTCGGTGATGGTTAGGTTAGGTTGGGTTAGGTATTGTGAGGAAAGCACGTTTTGTGGATATTTTATCAATGTCCAATTCTTTGATTTCGGTGATGGTTAGGATCAGATGGGTGAGGTTTGGTAGGATAAGCACTTTTTGTGGATATTTAATAAATGTCAAATTCTTTGATTTCGGTGACAGTTAGGTTCAGATGGGTGAGGTTTGGTAGGATAAGAACTTTTTTGTGGATATTTTGGCAATGTCGAATTCTCTGACTTCGGTGATGGTTAGGTTAGGTTGGGTTAGGTATTGTGAGGTAAGCACGTTTTGTGGATATTTTGGCAATGTCCAATTCTTTGATTTTGGTGATGGTTAGGTTCAGATGAGTGTGGTTTGGTAGGATAAGAACTTTTTGTGGATATTTTGGCAATGTCGAATTCTCTGACTTCGGTGATGGTTAGGTTAGGTTGGGTTAGGTATTGTGAGGTAAGCACGTTTTGTGGATATTTTATCAATGTCCAATTCTTTGATTTCGGTGACGGTTAGGTTCAGATGGGTGAGGTTTGGTAAGATAAGAACTTTTTGTGGATATTTTGGCAATGTCGAAATCTCTGACTTCGGTGATGGTTAGGTTAGGTTGGGTGAGGTATTGTGAGGTAAGCACGTTTTGTGGATATTTTATTAATGTCCAATTCTTTGATTTCGGTGATGGTTAGGTTCAGATGGGTGAGGTTTGGTAGGATAAGAACTTTTTGTGGAAATTTTGGCAATGTCGAATTTTCTGACTTCGGTGATAGTTAGGTTAGGTTGGGTTAGGTATTGTGAGGTAAGCACGTTTTGTGGATATTTTATAAATGTCCAATTCTTTGATTTCGGTGATAGTTAGGTTCAGATGGGTGAGGTTTGGTAGGATAGGCACTTTTTGTGGATATTTTAGCAATGTCGAATTTTCTGACTTCGGTGATGGTTAGGTTAGGTTGGGTTAGGTATTGTGAGGCAAGCACGTTTTGTGGATATTTTCGCAACGTCAAATTCTTTGATTTCGGTGATGGTTAGGTTCAGATGGGTGAGGTTTGGTAGGATAAGAACTTTTTGTGGATATATTGGCAATGTCGAATTCTCTGACTTCGGTGATGGTTAGGTTAGGTGAGGTTAGGTATTGTAAGGGAAGCACGTTTTGTGGATATTTTATCAATGTCCATTTCTTTGATTTCGGTGACGGTTAGGTTCAGATGGGTGAGGTTTGGTAGGATAAGAACTTTTTGTGGATATTTTGGCAATGTCGAATTCTCTGACTTCGGTGATGGTTAGGTTAGGTTGGGTTAGTTATTGTGAGGAAAGCACGTTTTGTGGATATTTTGGCAATGTCCAATTCTTTGATTTTGGTGATGGTTAGGTTCAGATGAGTGTGGTTTGGTAGGATAAGAACTTTTTGTGGATATTTTGGCAATGTCGAATTCTCTGACTTCGGTGATGGTTAGGTTAGGTTGGGTGAGGTATTGTGAGGTAAGCACGTTTTGTGGATATTTAATCAATGTCCAATTCTTTGATTTCGGTGACGGTTAGGTTCAGATGGGTGAGGTTTGGTAAGATAAGAACTTTTTGTGGATATTTTGGCAATGTCGAATTCTCTGACTTCGGTGATGGTTAGGTTAGGTTACGTTAGGTATTGTGAGGTAAGCACGATTTGTGGATATTTTTTCAATGTCAAATTCTTTGATTTCGGTGATAGTTAGGTTCAGATGGGTGAGGTTTGGAAGGATAAGAACTTTTTTGTGGATATTTTGGCAATGTCGAATTCTCTGACTTCGGTGATGGTTAGGTTAGGTTGGGTTAGGTATTGTGAGGTAAGCACGTTTTGTGGATATTTTCTTAATGTCCAATTCTTTGATTTCGGTGATGGTTAGGGTCAGATGGGTGAGGTTTGGTAGGATAAGAACTTTTGTGGATATTTTGGCAATGTCGAATTCTCTGACTTCGGTGATGGTTAGGTTAGGTTAGGTTAGGTATTTTGAGGTAAGCACGTTTTGTGGATATTTTATCAATGTCCAATTCTTTGATTTCGGTGACGGTTAGGTTCAGATGGGTGAGGTTTGGTAGGATAAGAACTTTTTGTGGAAATTTTGGCAATGTCGAATTTTCTGACTTCAGTGATGGTTACGTTAGGTTGGGTTAGGTATTGTGAGGGAAGCACGTTTTGTGGATATTTTCGCAACGTCAAATTCTTTGATTTCGGTGATGGTTAGGTTCAGATGAGTGTGGTTTGGTAGGATAAGAACTTTTTGTGGATATTTTGGCAATGTCGAATTCTCTGACTTCGGTGATGGTTAGGTTAGGTTAGGTTAGGTATTGTGAGGTAAGCACGTTTTGTGGATATTTTATCAATGTCCAATTCTTTGATTTCGGTGACGGTTAGGTTCAGATGGGTGAGGTTTGGTAGGATAAGAACTTTTTGTGGATATTTTGGCAATGTCGAATTCTCTGACTTCGGTGATGGTAAGGTTAGGTTAGGTTAGGTATTGTGAGGTAAGCACGTTTTGTGGATATTTTATCAATGTCCAATTCTTTGATTTCGGTGACGGTTAGGTTCAGATGGGTGAGGTTTGGTAGGATAAGAACTTTTTGTGGAAATTTTGGCAATGTCGAATTTTCTGACTTCAGTGATGGTTACGTTAGGTTGGGTTAGGTATTGTGAGGGAAGCACGTTTTGTGGATATTTTCGCAACGTCAAATTCTTTGATTTCGGTGATGGTTAGGTTCAGATGGGTGAGGTTTGGTAGGATAAAAACTTTTTGTGGATATTTTGGCAATGTCGAATTCTCTGACTTCGGTGATGGTTAGGTTAGGTTGGGTGAGGTATTGTGAGGTAAGCACGTTTTGTGGATATTTTATTAATGTTCAATTCTTTGATTTCGGTGATGGTTAGGTTCAGATGGGTGAGGTTTGGTAGGATAAGAACTTTTTGTGGAAGTTTGGCAATGTCGAATTCTCTGACTTCGGTGATGGTTAGGTTAGGTAGGGTTAGGTATTGTGAGGTAAGCACGTTTTGTGGATATTTTGGCAATGTCCAATTCTTTGATTTCGGTGATGGTTAGGTTCAGATGGGTGAGGTTTGGTAGGATAAGAACTTTTTGTGGATATTTTGGCAATGTCGAATTCTCTGACTTCGGTGATGGTTAGGTTAGGTTGGGTTAGGTATTGTGAGGTAAGCACGTTTTGTGGATATTTAATCAATGTCCAATTCTTTGATTTCGGTGACGGTTAGGTTCAGATGGGTGAGGTTTGGTAAGATAAGAACTTTTTGTGGATATTTTGGCAATGTCGAATTCTCTGACTTCGGTGATGGTTAGGTTAGGTTGGGTTAGGTATTGTGAGGTAAGCACGATTTGTGGATATTTTTTCAATGTCAAATTCTTTGATTTCGGTGATAGTTAGGTTCAGATGGGTGAGGTTTGGTAGGATAAGAACTTTTTTGTGGATATTTTGGCAATGTCGAATTCTCTGACTTCGGTGATGGTTAGGTTAGGTTGGGTTAGGTATTGTGAGGTAAGCACGTTTTGTGGATATTTTCTTAATGTCCAATTCTTTGATTTCGGTGATGGTTAGGGTCAGATGGGTGAGGTTTGGTAGGATAAGAACTTTTGTGGATATTTTGGCAATGTCGAATTCTCTGACTTCGGTGATGGTTAGGTTAGGTTAGGTTAGGTATTTTGAGGTAAGCACGTTTTGTGGATATTTTATTAATGTCCAATTCTTTGATTTCGGTGACGGTTAGGTTCAGATGGGTGAGGTTTGGTAGGATAAGATCTTTTTGTGGAAATTTTGGCAATGTCGAATTTTCTGACTTCAGTGATGGTTACGTTAGGTTGGGTTAGGTATTGTGAGGGAAGCACGTTTTGTGGATATTTTCGCAACGTCAAATTCTTTGATTTCGGTGATGGTTAGGTTCAGATGAGTGTGGTTTGGTAGGATAAGAACTTTTTGTAGATATTTTGGCAATGTCGAATTCTCTGACTTCGGTGATGGTTAGGTTAGGTTAGGTTAGGTATTGTGAGGTAGGCACGTTTTGTGGATATTTTATCAATGTCCAATTCTTTGATTTCGGTGACGGTTAGGTTCAGATGGGTGAGGTTTGGTAGGATAAGAACTTTTTGTGGATATTTTGGCAATGTCGAATTCTCTGACTTCGGTGATGGTAAGGTTAGGTTAGGTTAGGTATTGTGAGGTAAGCACGTTTTGTGGATATTTTATCAATGTCCAATTCTTTGATTTCGGTGACGGTTAGGTTCAGATGGGTGAGGTTTGGTAGGATAAGAACTTTTTGTGGAAATTTTGGCAATGTCGAATTTTCTGACTTCAGTGATGGTTACGTTAGGTTGGGTTAGGTATTGTGAGGGAAGCACGTTTTGTGGATATTTTCGCAACGTCAAATTCTTTGATTTCGGTGATGGTTAGGTTCAGATGGGTGAGGTTTGGTAGGATAAGCACTTTTTGTGGATATTTTGGCAATGTCGAATTCTCTGACTTCGGTGATGGTTAGGTTAGGTTGGGTTAGGTATTGTGAAGAAAGCACGTTTTGTGGATATTTTATCAATGTCCAATTCTTTGATTTCTGTGATGGTTAGGTTCAGATGGGTGAGGTTTGGTAGGATAAGCACTTTTTGTGGATATTTTGGCAATGTCGAATTTTCTGACTTTGGTGATGGTTAGGTTAGGTTAGGTTAGGTATTGTGAGGTAAACACGTTTTGTGGATATTTATGCAATGTCGAATTCTTTGATTTCGGTGATGGTTAGGTTCAGATGAGTGTGGATTGGTAGGATAAGAACTTTTTGTGGATATTTTGGCAATGTCGAATTCTCTGACTTCGGTGATGGTTAGGTTAGGTTGGGTTAGGTATTGTGAGGTGAGCACGTTTTGTGGATATTTTATCAATGTCCAATTCTTTGATTTCGGTGATGGTTAGGTTCAGATGGGTGAGGTTTGGTAGGATAAGAACTTTTTGTGGATATTTTGGCAATGTCGAATTCTCTGACTTCGGTGATGGTTAGGTTAGGTTGGGTTAGGTATTGTGAAGAAAGCACGTTTTGTGGATATTTTAGCAATGTCGAATTTTTTGACTTCGGTGATGGTTACGTTAGGTTGGGTTAGGTATTGTGAGGGAAGCACGTTTTGTGGATAATTTCGCAACGTCAAAATCTTTGATTTCGGTCATGGTTAGGTTCAGATGGGTGAGGTTTGGTAGGATAAGAACTTTTTGGGGATATTTTGGCAATGTCGAATTCTCTGACTTCGGTGATGGTTAGGTTAGGTTGGGTTAGGTATTGTGAGAAAAACACGTTTTGTGGATATTTTATCAATGTCCAATTCTTTGATTTCGGTGATGGTTAGGTTCACATGGGTGAGGTTTGGTAGGATAAGCACTTTTTGTGGATATTTTGGCAATGTCGAATTTTCTGACTTCGGTGATGGTTAGGTTAGGTTGGGTTAGGTATTGTGAGGCAAGCACGTTTTGTGGATATTTTCGCAACGTCAAATTCTTTGATTTCGGTGATGGTTAGGTTCAGATGGGTGAGGTTTGGTAGGATAAGAACTTTTTGTGGATATTTTGGCAATGTCGAATTCTCTGACTTCGGTGATGGTTAGGTTTGGTTAGGTTAGGTATTGTGAGGTAAGCACGTTTTGTGGATATTTTATCAATGTCCAATTCTTTGATTTCGGTGACAGTTAGGTTCAGATGGGTGAGGTTTGGTAGGATAAGAACTTTTTGTGGATATTTTGGCAATGTCGAATTCTCTGACTTCGGTGATGGTTAGGTTAGGTTGGGTTAGGTATTGTGAGGTAAGCACGTTTTGTGGATATTTTGGCAATGTCCATTTCTTTGATTTCGGTGACGGTTAGGTTCAGATGGGTGAGGTTTGGTAGGATAAGAACTTTTTGTGGATATTTTGGCAATGTCGAATTCTCTGACTTCGGTGATGGTTAGGTTAGGTTGGGTTAGGTATTGTGAGGTAAGCACGTTTTGTGGATATTTTGGCAATGTCCAATTCTTTGATTTTGGTGATGGTTAGGTTCAGATGAGTGTGGTTTGGTAGGATAAGAACTTTTTGTGGATATTTTGGCAATGTCGAATTCTCTGACTTCGGTGATGGTTAGGTTAGGTTGGGTTAGGTATTGTGAGGTAAGCACGTTTTGTGGATATTTTATCAATGTCCAATTCTTTGATTTCGGTGACGGTTAGGTTCAGATGGGTGAGGTTTGGTAAGATAAGAACTTTTTGTGGATATTTTGGCAATGTCGAATTCTCTGACTTCGGTGATGGTTAGGTTAGGTTGGGTGAGGTATTGTGAGGTAAGCACGTTTTGTGGATATTTTATTAATGTCCAATTCTTTGATTTCGGTGATGGTTAGGTTCAGATGGGTGAGGTTTGGTAGGATAAGAACTTTTTGTGGAAATTTTGGCAATGTCGAATTTTCTGACTTCGGTGATAGTTAGGTTAGGTTGGGTTAGGTATTGTGAGGTAAGCACGTTTTGTGGATATTTTATAAATGTCCAATTCTTTGATTTCGGTGATAGTTAGGTTCAGATGGGTGAGGTTTGGTAGGATAAGAACTTTTTGTGGATATTTTGGCAATGTCGAATTCTCTGACTTCGGTGATGGTTAGGTTAGGTTGGGTTAGGTATTGTGAGGTAAGCACGTTTTGTGGATATTTTGGCAATGTCCAATTCTTTGATTTTGGTGATGGTTAGGTTCAGATGAGTGTGGTTTGGTAGGATAAGAACTTTTTGTGGATATTTTGGCAATGTCGAATTCTCTGACTTCGGTGATGGTTAGGTTAGGTTGGGTGAGGTATTGTGAGGTAAGCACGTTTTGTGGATATTTAATCAATGTCCAATTCTTTGATTTCGGTGACGGTTAGGTTCAGATGGGTGAGGTTTGGTAAGATAAGAACTTTTTGTGGATATTTTGGCAATGTCGAATTCTCTGACTTCGGTGATGGTTAGGTTAGGTTGGGTTAGGTATTGTGAGGTAAGCACGATTTGTGGATATTTTTTTAATGTCAAATTCTTTGATTTCGGTGATAGTTAGGTTCAGATGGGTGAGGTTTGGTAGGATAAGAACTTTTTTGTGGATATTTTGGCAATGTCGAATTCTCTGACTTCGGTGATGGTTAGGTTAGGTTGGGTTAGGTATTGTGAGGTAAGCACGTTTTGTGGATATTTTCTTAATGTCCAATTCTTTGATTTCGGTGATGGTTAGGGTCAGATGGGTGAGGTTTGGTAGGATAAGAACTTTTGTGGATATTTTATCAATGTCCAATTCTTTGATTTCGGTGACGGTTAGGTTCAGATGGGTGAGGTTTGGTAAGATAAGAACTTTTTGTGGATATTTTGGCAATGTCGAATTCTCTGACTTCGGTGATGGTTAGGTTAGGTTGGGTGAGGTATTGTGAGGTAAGCACGTTTTGTGGATATTTTATTAATGTCCAATTCTTTGATTTCGGTGATGGTTAGGTTCAGATGGGTGAGGTTTGGTAGGATAAGAACTTTTTGTGGAAATTTTGGCAATGTCGAAGTTTCTGACTTCGGTGATAGTTAGGTTAGGTTGGGTTAGGTATTGTGAGGTAAGCACGTTTTGTGGATATTTTATAAATGTCCAATTCTTTGATTTCGGTGATAGTTAGGTTCAGATGGGTGAGGTTTGGTAGGATAGGCACTTTTTGTGGATATTTTAGCAATGTCGAATTTTCTGACTTCGGTGATGGTTAGGTTAGGTTGGGTTAGGTATTGTGAGGCAAGCACGTTTTGTGGATATTTTCGCAACGTCAAATTCTTTGATTTCGGTGATGGTTAGGTTCAGATGGGTGAGATTTGGTAGGATAAGAACTTTTTGTGGATATATTGGCAATGTCGAATTCTCTGACTTCGGTGATGGTTAGGTTAGGTGAGGTTAGGTATTGTAAGGGAAGCACGTTTTGTGGATATTTTATCAATGTCCATTTCTTTGATTTCGGTGACGGTTAGGTTCAGATGGGTGAGGTTTGGTAGGATAAGAACTTTTTGTGGATATTTTGGCAATGTCGAATTCTCTGACTTCGGTGATGGTTAGGTTAGGTTGGGTTAGTTATTGTGAGGTAAGCACGTTTTGTGGATATTTTGGCAATGTCCAATTCTTTGATTTTGGTGATGGTTAGGTTCAGATGAGTGTGGTTTGGTAGGATAAGAACTTTTTGTGGATATTTTGGCAATGTCGAATTCTCTGACTTCGGTGATGGTTAGGTTAGGTTGGGTGAGGTATTGTGAGGTAAGCACGTTTTGTGGATATTTAATCAATGTCCAATTCTTTGATTTCGGTGACGGTTAGGTTCAGATGGGTGAGGTTTGGTAAGATAAGAACTTTTTGTGGATATTTTGGCAATGTCGAATTCTCTGACTTCGGTGATGGTTAGGTTAGGTTGGGTTAGGTATTGTGAGGTAAGCACGATTTGTGGATATTTTTTCAATGTCAAATTCTTTGATTTCGGTGACAGTTAGGTTCAGATGGGTGAGGTTTGGTAGGATAAGAACTTTTTTGTGGATATTTTGGCAATGTCGAATTCTCTGACTTCGGTGATGGTTAGGTTAGGTTGGGTTAGGTATTGTGAGGTAAGCACGTTTTGTGGATATTTTGGCAATGTCCAATTCTTTGATTTTGGTGATGGTTAGGTTCAGATGAGTGTGGTTTGGTAGGATAAGAACTTTTTGTGGATATTTTGGCAATGTCGAATTCTCTGACTTCGGTGATGGTTAGGTTAGGTTGGGTTAGGTATTGTGAGGTAAGCACGTTTTGTGGATATTTTATCAATGTCCAATTCTTTGATTTCGGTGACGGTTAGGTTCAGATGGGTGAGGTTTGGTAAGATAAGAACTTTTTGTGGATATTTTGGCAATGTCGAATTCTCTGACTTCGGTGATGGTTAGGTTAGGTTGGGTGAGGTATTGTGAGGTAAGCACGTTTTGTGGATATTTTATTAATGTCCAATTCTTTGATTTCGGTGATGGTTAGGTTCAGATGGGTGAGGTTTGGTAGGATAAGAACTTTTTGTGGAAATTTTGGCAATGTCGAATTTTCTGACTTCGGTGATAGTTAGGTTAGGTTGGGTTAGGTATTGTGAGGTAAGCACGTTTTGTGGATATTTTATAAATGTCCAATTCTTTGATTTCGGTGATAGTTAGGTTCAGATGGGTGAGGTTTGGTAGGATAGGCACTTTTTGTGGATATTTTAGCAATGTCGAATTTTCTGACTTCGGTGATGGTTAGGTTAGGTTGGGTTAGGTATTGTGAGGCAAGCACGTTTTGTGGATATTTTCGCAACGTCAAATTCTTTGATTTCGGTGATGGTTAGGTTCAGATGGGTGAGGTTTGGTAGGATAAGAACTTTTTGTGGATATATTGGCAATGTCGAATTCTCTGACTTCGGTGATGGTTAGGTTAGGTGAGGTTAGGTATTGTAAGGGAAGCACGTTTTGTGGATATTTTATCAATGTCCATTTCTTTGATTTCGGTGACGGTTAGGTTCAGATGGGTGAGGTTTGGTAGGATAAGAACTTTTTGTGGATATTTTAGCAATGTCGAATTCTCTGACTTCGGTGATGGTTAGGTTAGGTTGGGTTAGTTATTGTGAGGTAAGCACGTTTTGTGGATATTTTGGCAATGTCCAATTCTTTGATTTTGGTGATGGTTAGGTTCAGATGAGTGTGGTTTGGTAGGATAAGAACTTGTTGTGGATATTTTGGCAATGTCGAATTCTCTGACTTCGGTGATGGTTAGGTTAGGTTGGGTGAGGTATTGTGAGGTAAGCACGTTTTTTGGATATTTAATCAATGTCCAATTCTTTGATTTCGGTGACGGTTAGGTTCAGATGGGTGAGGTTTGGTAAGATAAGAACTTTTTGTGGATATTTTGGCAATGTCGAATTCTCTGACTTCGGTGATGGTTAGGTTAGGTTGGGTTAAGTATTGTGAGGTAAGCACGATTTGTGGATATTTTTTCAATGTCAAATTCTTTGATTTCGGTGATAGTTAGGTTCAGATGGGTGAGGTTTGGTAGGATAAGAACTTTTTTGTGGATATTTTGGCAATGTCGAATTCTCTGACTTCGGTGATGGTTAGGTTAGGTTGGGTTAGGTATTGTGAGGTAAGCACGTTTTGTGGATATTTTCTTAATGTCCAATTCTTTGATTTCGGTGATGGTTAGGGTCAGATGGGTGAGGTTTGGTAGGATAAGAACTTTTGTGGATATTTTGGCAATGTCGAATTCTCTGACTTCGGTGATGGTGAGGTTAGGTTAGGTTAGGTATTTTGAGGTAAGCACGTTTTGTGGATATTTTATCAATGTCCAATTCTTTGATTTCGGTGACGGTTAGGTTCAGATGGGTGAGGTTTGGTAGGATAAGAACTTTTTGTGGAAATTTTGGCAATGTCGAATTTTCTGACTTCAGTGATGGTTACGTTAGGTTGGGTTAGGTATTGTGAGGGAAGCACGTTTTGTGGATATTTTCGCAACGTCAAATTCTTTGATTTCGGTGATGGTTAGGTTCAGATGAGTGTGGTTTGGTAGGATAAGAACTTTTTGTGGATATTTTGGCAATGTCGAATTCTCTGACTTCGGTGATGGTTAGGTTAGGTTAGGTTAGGTATTGTGAGGTAAGCACGTTTTGTGGATATTTTATCAATGTCCAATTCTTTGATTTCGGTGACGGTTAGGTTCAGATGGGTGAGGTTTGGTAGGATAAGAACTTTTTGTGGATATTTTGGCAATGTCGAATTCTCTGACTTCGGTGATGGTAGGGTTAGGTTAGGTTAGGTATTGTGAGGTAAGCACGTTTTGTGGATATTTTATCAATGTCCAATTCTTTGATTTCGGTGACGGTTAGGTTCAGATGGGTGAGGTTTGGTAGGATAAGAACTTTTTGTGGAAATTTTGGCAATGTCGAATTTTCTGACTTCAGTGATGGTTACGTTAGGTTGGGTTAGGTATTGTGAGGGAAGCACGTTTTGTGGATATTTTCGCAACGTCAAATTCTTTGATTTCGGTGATGGTTAGGTTCAGATGGGTGAGGTTTGGTAGGATAAAAACTTTTTGTGGATATTTTGGCAATGTCGAATTCTCTGACTTCGGTGATGGTTAGGTTAGGTTGGGTGAGGTATTGTGAGGTAAGCACGTTTTGTGGATATTTTATTAATGTCCAATTCTTTGATTTCGGTGATGGTTAGGTTCAGATGGGTGAGGTTTGGTAGGATAAGAACTTTTTGTGGAAGTTTGGCAATGTCGAATTCTCTGACTTCGGTGATGGTTAGGTTAGGTAGGGTTAGGTATTGTGAGGTAAGCACGTTTTGTGGATATTTTGGCAATGTCCAATTCTTTGATTTCGGTGATGGTTAGGTTCAGATGGGTGAGGTTTGGTAGGATAAGAACTTTTTGTGGATATTTTGGCAATGTCGAATTCTCTGACTTCGGTGATGGTTAGGTTAGGTTGGGTTAGGTATTGTGAGGTAAGCACGTTTTGTGGATATTTAATTAATGTCCAATTCTTTGATTTCGGTGACGGTTAGGTTCAGATGGGTGAGGTTTGGTAAGATAAGAACTTTTTGTGGATATTTTGGCAATGTCGAATTCTCTGACTTCGGTGATGGTTAGGTTAGGTTGGGTTAGGTATTGTGAGGTAAGCACGATTTGTGGATATTTTTTCAATGTCAAATTCTTTGATTTCGGTGATAGTTAGGTTCAGATGGGTGAGGTTTGGTAGGATAAGAACTTTTTTGTGGATATTTTGGCAATGTCGAATTCTCTGACTTCGGTGATGGTTAGGTTAGGTTGGGTTAGGTATTGTGAGGTAAGCACGTTTTGTGGATATTTTCTTAATGTCCAATTCTTTGATTTCGGTGACGGTTAGGTTCAGATGGGTGAGGTTTGGTAGGATAAGATCTTTTTGTGGAAATTTTGGCAATGTCGAATTTTCTGACTTCAGTGATGGTTACGTTAGGTTGGGTTAGGTATTGTGAGGGAAGCACGTTTTGTGGATATTTTCGCAACGTCAAATTCTTTGATTTCGGTGATGGTTAGGTTCAGATGAGTGTGGTTTGGTAGGATAAGAACTTTTTGTAGATATTTTGGCAATGTCGAATTCTCTGACTTCGGTGATGGTTAGGTTAGGTTAGGTTAGGTATTGTGAGGTAGGCACGTTTTGTGGATATTATATCAATGTCCAATTCTTTGATTTCGGTGACGGTTAGGTTCAGATGGGTGAGGTTTGGTAGGATAAAAACTTTTTGTGGATATTTTGGCAATGTCGAATTCTCTGACTTCGGTGATGGTTAGGTTAGGTTGGGTGAGGTATTGTGAGGTAAGCACGTTTTGTGGATATTTTATTAATGTCCAATTCTTTGATTTCGGTGATGGTTAGGTTCAGATGGGTGAGGTTTGGTAGGATAAGAACTTTTTGTGGAAGTTTGGCAATGTCGAATTCTTTGACTTCGGTGATGGTTAGGTTAGGTAGGGTTAGGTATTGTGAGGTAAGCACGTTTTGTGGATATTTTGGCAATGTCCAATTCTTTGATTTCGGTGATGGTTAGGTTCAGATGGGTGAGGTTTGGTAGGATAAGCACTTTTTGTGGATATTTTGGCAATGTCGAATTCTCTGACTTCGGTGATGGTTAGGTTAGGTGAGGTTAGGTATTGTAAGGGAAGCACGTTTTGTGGATATTTTATCAATGTCCATTTCTTTGATTTCGGTGACGGTTAGGTTCTGATGGGTGAGGTTTGGTAGGATAAGAACTTTTTGTGGATATTTTGGCAATGTCGAATTCTCTGACTTCGGTGATGGTTAGGTTAGGTTGGGTTAGGTATTGTGAGGTAAGCACGTTTTGTGGATATTTTGGCAATGTCCAATTCTTTGATTTTGGTGATGGTTAGGTTCAGATGAGTGTGGTTTGGTAGGATAAGAACTTTTTGTGGATATTTTGGCAATGTCGAATTCTCTGACTTCGGTGATGGTTAGGTTAGGTTGGGTAAGGTATTGTGAGGTTAGCACGTTTTGTGGATATTTTATCAATGTCCAATTCTTTGATTTCGGTGACGGTTAGGTTCAGATGGGTGAGGTTTGGTAAGATAAGAACTTTTTGTGGATATTTTGGCAATGTCGAATTCTCTGACTTCGGTGATGGTTAGGTTAGGTTGGGTTAGGTATTGTGAGGTAAGCACGTTTTGTGGATATTTTATAAATGTCCAATTCTTTGATTTCGGTGATAGTTAGGTTCAGATGGGTGAGGTTTGGTAGGATAAGAACTTTTTGTGGAAATTTTGGCAATGTCGAATTTTCTGACTTCGGTGATGGTTAGGTTAGGTTGGGTTAGGTATTGTGAGGTAAGCACGTTTTGTGGATATTTTATAAATGTCCAATTCTTTGATTTCGGTGATAGTTAGGTTCAGATGGGTGAGGTTTGGTAGGATAGGCACTTTTTGTGGATATTTTAGCAATGTCGAATTTTCTGACTTCGGTGATGGTTAGGTTAGGTTGGGTTAGGTATTGTGAGGCAAGCACGTTTTGTGGATATTTTCGCAACGTCAAATTCTTTGATTTCGGTGATGGTTAGGTTCAGATGGGTGAGGTTTGGTAGGATAAGAACTTTTTGTGGATATTTTGGCAATGTCGAATTCTCTGACTTCGGTGATGGTTAGGTTAGGTTAGGTTAGGTATTGTGAGGTAAGCACGTTTTGTGGATATTTTATCAATGTCCAATTCTTTGATTTCGGTGACGGTTAGGTTCAGATGGGTGAGGTTTGGTAGGATAAGAACTTTTTGTGGATATTTTGGCAATGTCGAATTCTCTGACTTCGGTGATGGTAAGGTTAGGTTAGGTTAGGTATTGTGAGGTAAGCACGTTTTGTGGATATTTTATCAATGTCCAATTCTTTGATTTCGGTGACGGTTAGGTTCAGATGGGTGAGGTTTGGTAGGATAAGAACTTTTTGTGGAAATTTTGGCAATGTCGAATTCTCTGACTTCGGTGATGGTTAGGTTAGGTTGGGTTAGGTATTGTGAGGAAAACACGTTTTGTGGATATTTTATCAATGTCCAATTCTTTGATTTCGGTGATGGTTAGGTTCACATGGGTGAGGTTTGGTAGGATAAGCACTTTTTGTGGATATTTTGGCAATGTCGAATTTTCTGACTTCGGTGATGGTTAGGTTAGGTTCGGTTAGGTATTTTGAGGTAAGCACGTTTTGTGGATATTTTATCAATGTCCAATTCTTTGATTTCGGTGATAGTTAGGTTCAGATGGGTGAGGTTTGGTAGGATAAGAACTTTTTGTGGAAATTTTGGCAATGTCAAATTTTCTGACTTCGGTGATGGTTAGGTTAGGTTGGGTTAAATATTGTGAGGTAAGCACGTTTTGTTGATATTTTCGCAATGTCCAGTTCTTTGATTTCGGTGATGGTTAGGTTCAGATGGGTGAGGTTTGGTAGGATAGGCACTTTTTGTGGATATTTTAGCAATGTCGAATTTTCTGACTTCGGTGATGGTTAGGTTAGGTTGGGTTAGGTATTGTGAGGCAAGCACGTTTTGTGGATATTTTCGCAACGTCAAATTCTTTGATTTCGGTGATGGTTAGGTTCAGATGGGTGAGGTTTGGTAGGATAAGAACTTTTTGTGGATATTTTGGCAATGTCAAATTCTCTGACTTCGGTGATGGTTAGGTTAGGTTGGGTTTGGTTTTGTGAGGTAAGAACGTTTTGTGGATATTTTATCAATGTCCAATTCTTTGATATCGGTGATGGTTAGGTTCAGATGGGTGAGGTTTGGTAGGATAAGCACTTTTTGTGGATATTTTGGCAATGTCGAATTCTCTGACTTCGGTGATGGTTAGGTTAGGTTGGGTTAGGTATTGTGAGGTAAGCACGTTTTGTGGATATTTTATCAATGTCCAATTCTTTGATTTCGGTGATGGTTAGGTTCAGATGAGTGTGGATTGGTAGGATAAGAACTTTTTGTGGATATTTTGGCAATGTCGAATTCTCTGACTTCGGTGATGGTTAGGTTAGGTTGGGTGAGGTATTGTGAGGTAAGCACGTTTTGTGGATATTTTATCAATGTCCAATTCTTTGATTTCGGTGATGGTTAGGTTCAGATGGGTGAGGTTTGGTAGGATAAGAACTTTTTGTGGAAGTTTGGCAATGTCGAATTCTCTGACTGCGGTGATGGTTAGGTTAGGTAGAGTTAGGTATTGTGAGGTAAGCACGTTTTGTGGATATTTTGGCAATGTCCAATTCTTTGATTTCGGTGATGGTTAGGTTCAGATGGGTGAGGTTTGGTAGGATAAGAACTTTTTGTGGATATTTTGGCAATGTCGAATTCTCTGACTTCGGTGATGGTTAGGGTAGGTTGGGTTAGGTATTGTGAGGGAAGCACGTTTTGTGAATATTTTCGCAACGTCAAATTCTTTGATTTCGGTGATGGTTAGGTTCAGATGGGTGAGGTTTGGTAGGATAAGCACTTTTTGTGGATATTTTGGCAATGTCGAATTCTCTGACTTCGGTGATGGTTAGGTTAGGTTGGGTTAGGTATTGTGAAGTAAGCACGTTTTGTGGATATTTTATCAATGTCCAATTCTTTGATTTCTGTGATGGTTAGGTTCAGATGGGTGAGATTTGGTAGGATAAGCACTTTTTGTGGATATTTTGGCAATGTCGAATTTTCTGACTTTGGTGATGGTTAGGTTAGGTTAGGTTAGGTATTGTGAGGGAAGCACGTTTTGTGGATATTTATGCAATGTCGAATTCTTTGATTTCGGTGATGGTTAGGTTCAGATGATTGTGGATTGGTAGGATAAGAACTTTTTGTGGATATTTTGGCAATGTCGAATTCTCTGACTTCGGTGATGGTAAGGTTAGGTTGGGTTAGGTATTGTGAGGAAAGCACGTTTTTTGGATATTTTATCAATGTCCAATTCTTTGATTTCGGTGATGGTTAGGTTCAGATGGGTGAGGTTTTGGTAGAATAAGCACTTTTTGTGGATATTTTGGCAATGTCGAATTCTCTGACTTCAGGGATGGTTAGGTTAGGTTGGGTTAGGTATTGTGAGGTAAGCACGTTTTGTGGATATTTTATCAATGTCTAATTCTTTGATTTCGGTGATGGTTAGGTTCAGATGAGTGTGGTTTGGTAGGATAAGAACTTTTTGTGGATATTTTGGCAATGTCTAATTCTCTGACTTCGGTGATGGTTAGGTTAGGTTGGGTTAGGTATTGTGAGGTAAGCACGTTTTGTGGATATTTTATCAATGTCCAATTCTTTGATTTCGGTGATGGTTAGGTTCAGATGGATGAGGTTTGGTAGGATAAGAACTTTTTGTGGATATTTTGGCAATGTCGAATTCTCTGACTTCAGGGATGGTTAGGTTAGGTTGGGTTAGGTATTGTGAGGTAAGCACGTTTTGTGGATATTTTATCAATGTCCAATTCTTTGATTTCGGTGATGGTTAGGTTCAGATGAGTGTGGATTGGTAGGATAAGAACTTTTTGTGGATATTTTGGCAATGTCGAATTCTCTGACTTCGGTGATGGTTAGGTTAGGTTGGGTGAGGTATTGTGAGGTAAGCACGTTTTGTGGATATTTTATCAATGTTAAATTCTTTGATTTCGGTGATGGTTAGGTTCAGATGGGTGAGGTTTGGTAGGATAAGAACTTTTTGTGGAAGTTTGGCAATGTCGAATTCTCTGACTTCGGTGATGGTTAGGTTAGGTAGGGTTAGGTATTGTGAGGTAAGCACGTTTGACGGCATCGACCTTACCTGTTGTCGTTGCCGGAGATTTTAACTCAAAAGCTCCAGAGTGGGGCTCTCAAAAAACGGATCGCAGAGGTATTTTACTCTCTGAAATGGCATCGCATTTACATCTGCATGCGGCCAACGTAGGAAGTGCTTACACGTTCGTTCGGGGCAGCACCGGATCGGTCATCGATGTCACATTTGCAGGTGAAACAATAATTTGCAGGATCCGAAAATGGCAAGTGCTTGACAGCTACTCTCACAGCGACCATCGCTACATTGGCTTCGAGTTGGAAGATCGCCTCGCCGGGCCACAAATGTTACCTTCTAGTACTGGCTGGGGAGCTCGTAAGCTGGACATCGTAGCTTTGGACGAAGCCGTTGCAGAACTAAGATCAAAAGTGACTGACGTCGCAAGCAGCGGGGTTGGAGCCGAAGACATTGCCAACTCATTAAATGACCTATTGAGTGAGAGCTGCGACGCATCGATGCCGAGACGCGGAGGTAAAAAGAGGCGCCCGGTCTTCTGGTGGACCGAAAACATCGCCATACTTCGCCGCGAGTGCTTAACCTGCAGACGCCGAGCACAACGACGGTCAAGCAATGAACAGCACAGAGTGAAATATCAAGAAGCCAGGATAGCTTTACGAAAAGCTATAAAAGAAAGTAAAGAGAGATGCTGGAAAGAGCTCTGCAAATCGATTGATGTGAATCCGTGGGGGAGCCCATATAAGATCATAAGGAAAAAGCTCCGAATTGGAACTGTCGATCCATATCTTGAAAATAAGGCGAGTCTTGAATTGGTCATAGATGGCCTCTTTCCGCAACACCCAGTGATGGAAAGACGATCGGCGAGCAGTACTGGTGATGAGATGCCGATTTTCACGGAGGAAGAAGTCGTAGCAGCCGCCAAACGAATAAATATTGAAAAGGCGCCGGGACCGGACTGCATTCCAAACGCAGTTATTAAAAGAATTGCCTTGAGCGATCCTGCGTTGCTGTTGACGACCTTCAATGCTTGGCTGTCGGAAGGAACCTTTCCAAAACCATGGAAAAGACAAAAACTCGTGCTGATTTCAAAAGGAAAGGGAGGCCCACCAGGACCTTCATCATACAGGCCACTCTGCCTACTTGACGGGGTAGGAAAGTTACTAGAGAGACTTCTCCTACAGCGACTACAACAACAGCTAGAAAACAGCGACACAGGACTGTCATCGCAGCAATTTGGATTTCGACCCGGTCGCTCAACTATTGACGCGATCAGTGAAGTCGTAAACACCGTAAGACTTGCATGGCGTGGGAGCGTCAAGGCGAGCAAACATGTTGTGATGATCGCGCTCGACATAAAAAATGCATTCAACACTGCCAACTGGGGAAGGACTCTCGATGCATTAGTCACTATCAATGCTCCGGAAAAACTTATCAAGATGATCGAGAGCTATTTTTCGGACAGAATCCTTCTGTATGAATGCATGGGCAAAAAATACGAACGATCAGTCACTGCGGGCGTACCACAGGGATCGGTCCTGGGCCCGGCGCTTTGGAATGTAATGTACGACGGCTTGTTGAAGATCCCAATGCCAGATGAAACGAGCCTGGTCGCCTTTGCTGACGATGTCGCGTTGCTTGTCACCGCAAAGAACACAACATCTTTACGCCTAAGAAGCGAAGAAGCCATAAGAAGGGTTAAAAAATGGCTCGTGGATGCGGGCTTGGAGCTCGCCGTCCAGAAAACCGAAGCTGTATTCTTCACAAGACGTAGAAAGCTGCTGCCTCCTCAAATAACAGTCAACGGTTTTGAGGTGACGTTCAGCAGATCACTGCGGTATTTGGGAGTGCAGTTAGATGACAAACTACGCTTTGCAAAACATGCGGAAAAAGCGGGAGCTAGGGCGGCCCAAATAGCAGAAGACCTCGCCAGACTGATGCCCAACATCGGTGGACCGAAACAGAGGAGAAAAAAACTATACTGTGAAGTAGTACACTCAGTCCTCCTGTACGGTGCTCCGATTTGGGCGGAAAAAACAAAGGTTGAGAGGACGAGGCTCAGCCTCGCTAGAGTCCAAAAAAGAGCTGCATTAAGAGTCGCAGCGGCATACCGTACAGTATCTGAAGATGCCATCCTGGTGTTGTGCGCCATTCCACCGATCGACTTACTCGCTCTAGAACGACAAGCGATCTACAGAGGTGAAAAAAAGAGTACAGCCAGAGAGACAACGATGATCAAATGGCAAGACAGATGGAACAACTCTGAAAAAGGTCGATGGACACACCATCTCATCGGAGACCTAAAAGCGTGGTGCCAAAGAAAGCACGGCGAACTGAATCACCACACGACCCAAATACTCACAGGTCACGGGTGCTTCGGGACCTACCTACACAAAATAGGAAAGGAAACAACTCCGAAGTGCCACCACTGTGAAAACGAGATAGACGACGCGGCCCACACAACCTTTGATTGTCCAGCATGGGAAGACGACAGAAGAACATTCAGAACTGTAAACGGCGTAGAACACCTGACGCCGATAAACATAATCTTCGTCATACTGGATAGCGCAACTGCCTGGTCAGCGTGGGAAGCATTTGCTTCGATGATAATGAAAAATAAAGAAGAAGCAGAAAGAACCCGAGAACTCGAAGGAAGAGCCATAAATGGCTAAGACAAAACTGCTTTCCCGAAGCAAAACATGAAAATGTGTCCGGGGAGCAGGGGAGTCAAGGGGGTGGGGTTTAGTCGGTAAAAATCCGACACTATCCTCCAGTTCGGGCTGGAGGATGTCTTTGGAAGGTTCCCCACCTCCGACGATAAAAAAAAAAAAAAAAAAAAAAAAAAAAAAAAAAAAAAAGGTAAGCACGTTTTGTGGATAATTTGGCAATGTCCAATTCTCTGACTTCGGTGATGGTTAGGGTAGGTTGAGTTAGGTATTGTGAGGGAAGCACGTTTTGTGAATATTTTCGCAACGTCAAATTCTTTGATTTCGGTGATGGTTAGGTTCAGATGGGTGAGGTTTGGTAGGATAAGCACTTTTTGTGGATATTTTGGCAATGTCGAATTCTCTGACTTCGGTAATGGTTAGGTTAGGTTGGGTTAGGTATTGTGAAGAAAGCACGTTTTGTGGATATTTTATCAATGTCCAATTCTTTGATTTCTGTGATGGTTAGGTTCAGATGGGTGAGGTTTGGTAGGATAAGCACTTTTTGTGGATATTTTGGCAATGTCGAATTTTCTGACTTTGGTGATGGTTAGGTTAGGTTAGGTTAGGTATTGTGAGGTAAACACGTTTTGTGGATATTTATGCAATGTCGAATTCTTTGATTTCGGTGATGGTTAGGTTCAGATGAGTGTGGATTGGTAGGATAAGAACTTTTTGTGGATATTTTGGCAATGTCGAATTCTCTGACTTCGGTGATGGTTAGGTTAGGTTGGGTTAGGTATTGTGAGGTGAGCACGTTTTGTGGATATTTTATCAATGTCCAATTCTTTGATTTCGGTGATGGTTAGGTTCAGATGGGTGAGGTTTGTTAGGATAAGAACTTTTTGTGGATATTTTGGCAATGTCGAATTCTCTGACTTCGGTGATGGTTAGGTTAGGTTGGGTTAGGTATTGTGAGGAAAGCACGTTTTGTGGATATTTTATCAATGTCCAATTCTTTGATTTCGGTGATGGTTAGGATCAGATGGGTGAGGTTTGGTAGGATAAGCACTTTTTGTGGATATTTTGGCAATGTCGAATTTTCTGACTTCGGTGATGGTTAGGTTAGGTTGGGTTAGGTATTGTGAGGTAAGCACGTTTTGTAGATATTTTATCAATGTCCAATTCTTAGATTTCGGTGATGGTTAGGTTCAGATGAGTGTGGTTTGGTAGGATAAGAACTTTTTGTGGATATTTTGGCAATGTCTAATTCTCTGACTTCGGTGATGGTTAGGTTAGGTTGGGTTAGGTATTGTGAGGTAAGCATGTTTTGTGGATATTTTATCAATGTCCAATCCTTTGATTTCGGTGACGGTTAGGTTCACATGGGTGAGGTTTGGTAGGATAAGCACTTTTTGTGTATATTTTGGCAATGTCGAATTTTCTGACTTCGGTGATGGTTAGGTTAGGTTCGGTTAGGTATTTTTAGGTAAGCACGTTTTGTGGATATTTTATCAATGTCCAATTCTTTGATTTCGGTGATAGTTAGGTTCAGATGGGTGAGGTTTGGTAGGATAAGAACTTTTTGTGGAAATTTTGGCAATGTCAAATTTTCTGACTTCGGTGATGGTTAGGTTAGGTTGGGTTAAATATTGTGAGGTATGCACGTTTTGATGATATTTTCGCAATGTCCAATTCTTTGATTTCGGTGATGGTTAGGTTCAGATGGGTGAGGTTTGGTAGGATAAGAACTTTTTGTGGATATTTTGGCAATGTCGAATTCTCTGACTTCGGTGATGGTTAGGTTAGGTTAGGTTAGGTATTGTGAGGTAAGCACGTTTTGTGGATATTTTATCAATGTCCAATTCTTTGATTTCGGTGACGGTAAGGTTCAGATGGGTGAGGTTTGGTAGGATAAGAACTTTTTGTGTATATTTTGGCAATGTCGAATTCTCTGACTTCGGTGATGGTTAGGTTAGGTTGGGTTAGGTATTGTGAGGTAAGCACGTTTTGTGGATATTTTGGCAATGTCCAATTCTTTGATTTCGGTGATAGTTAGGTTCAGATGGGTGAGGTTTGGTAGGATAAGAACTTTTTGTGGAAATTTTGGCAATGTCGAATTTTCTGACTTCGGTGATGGTTAGGTTAGGTTGGGTTAAATATTGTGAGGTAAGCACGTTTTGTTGATATTTTCGCAATGTCCAATTCTTTGATTTCGGTGATGGTTAGGTTCAGATGGGTGAGGTTTGGTAGGATAAGCACTTTTTGTGGATATTTTAGCAATGTCGAATTTTCTGACTTCGGTGATGGTTAGGTTAGGTTGAGTTAGGTATTGTGAGGGAAGCACGTTTTGTGAATATTTTCGCAACGTCAAATTCTTTGATTTCGGTGACGGTTAGGTTCAGATGTATGAGGTTTGGTAGGATAAGAACTTTTTGTGGAAATTTTGGCAATGTCGAATTTTCTGACTTCAGTGATGGTTACGTTAGGTTGGGTTAGGTATTGTGAGGGAAGCACGTTTTGTGGATATTTTCGCAACGTCAAAATCTTTGATTTCGGTCATGGTTAGGTTCAGATGGGTGAGGTTTGGTAGGATAAGAACTTTTTGGGGATATTTTGGCAATGTCGAATTCTCTGACTTCGGTGATGGTTAGGTTAGGTTGGGTTAGGTATTGTGAGGAAAACACGTTTTGTGGATATTTTATCAATGTCCAATTCTTTGATTTCGGTGATGGTTAGGTTCACATGGGTGAGGTTTGGTAGGATAAGCACTTTTTGTGGATATTTTGGCAATGTCGAATTTTCTGACTTCGGTGATGGTTAGGTTAGGTTCGGTTAGGTATTTTGAGGTAAGCACGTTTTGTGGATATTTTATAAATGTCCAATTCTTTGATTTCGGTGATAGTAAGGTTCAGATGGGTGAGGTTTGGTAGGATAAGAACTTTTTGTGGAAATTTTGGCAATGTCGAATTTTCTGACTTCGGTGATGGTTAGGTTAGGTTGGGTTAAATATTGTGAGGTAAGCTCGTTTTGTTGATATTTTCGCAATGTCCAAATCTTTGATTTCGGTAATGGTTAGGTTCAGATGGGTGAGGTTTGGTAGGATAAGCACTTTTTGTGGATATTTTGGCAATGTCGAATTCTCTGACTTCGGTGATGGTTAGGTTAGGTTGGGTTAGGTATTGTGAGGTAAGCACGTTTTGTGGATATTTTATCAATGTCCAATTCTTTGATTTCGGTGACGGTAAGGTTCAGATGGGTGAGGTTTGGTAGGATAAGAACTTTTTGTGTATATTTTGGCAATGTCGAATTCTCTGACTTCGGTGATGGTTAGGTTAGGTTGGGTTAGGTATTGTGAGGTAAGCACGTTTTGTTGATATTTTCGCAATGTCCAATTCTTTGATTTCGGTGATGGTTAGGTTCAGATGGGTGAGGTTTGGTAGGATAAGCACTTTTTGTGGATATTTTAGCAATGTCGAATTTTCTGACTTCGGTGATGGTTAGGTTAGGTTGAGTTAGGTATTGTGAGGGAAGCACGTTTTGTGAATATTTTCGCAACGTCAAATTCTTTGATTTCGGTGACGGTTAGGTTCAGATGTATGAGGTTTGGTAGGATAAGAACTTTTTGTGGAAATTTTGGCAATGTCGAATTTTCTGACTTCAGTGATGGTTACGTTAGGTTGGGTTAGGAATTGTGAGGGAAGCACGTCTTGTGGATATTTTCGCAACGTCAAAATCTTTGATTTCGGTCATGGTTAGGTTCAGATGGGTGAGGTTTGGTAGGATAAGAACTTTTTGGGGATATTTTGGCAATGTCGAATTCTCTGACTTCGGTGATGGTTAGGTTAGGTTGGGTTAGGTATTGTGAGGAAAACACGTTTTGTGGATATTTTATCAATGTCCAATTCTTTGATTTCGGTGATGGTTAGGTTCACATGGGTGAGGTTTGGTAGGATAAGCACTTTTTGTGGATATTTTGGCAATGTCGAATTTTCTGACTTCGGTGATGGTTAGGTTAGGTTCGGTTAGGTATTTTGAGGTAAGCACGTTTTGTGGATATTTTATAAATGTCCAATTCTTTGATTTCGGTGATAGTAAGGTTCAGATGGGTGAGGTTTGGTAGGATAAGAACTTTTTGTGGAAATTTTGGCAATGTCGAATTTTCTGACTTCGGTGATGGTTAGGTTAGGTTGGGTTAAATATTGTGAGGTAAGCTCGTTTTGTTGATATTTTCGCAATGTCCAAATCTTTGATTTCGGTAATGGTTAGGTTCAGATGGGTGAGGTTTGGTAGGATAAGCACTTTTTGTGGATATTTTGGCAATGTCGAATTCTCTGACTTCGGTGATGGTTAGGTTAGGTTAGGTTAGGTATTGTGAGGTAAGCACGTTTTGTGGATATTTTATCAATGTCCAATTCTTTGATTTCGGTGACGGTAAGGTTCAGATGGGTGAGGTTTGGTAGGATAAGAACTTTTTGTGTATATTTTGGCAATGTCGAATTCTCTGACTTCGGTGATGGTTAGGTTAGGTTGGGTTAGGTATTGTGAGGTAAGCACGTTTTGTGGATATTTTGGCAATGTCCAATTCTTTGATTTCGGTGATAGTTAGGTTCAGATGGGTGAGGTTTGGTAGGATAAGAACTTTTTGTGGAAATTTTGGCAATGTCGAATTTTCTGACTTCGGTGATGGTTAGGTTAGGTTGGGTTAAATATTGTGAGGTAAGCACGTTTTGTTGATATTTTCGCAATGTCCAATTCTTTGATTTCGGTGATGGTTAGGTTCAGATGGGTGAGGTTTGGTAGGATAAGCACTTTTTGTGGATATTTTAGCAATGTCGAATTTTCTGACTTCGGTGATGGTTAGGTTAGGTTGAGTTAGGTATTGTGAGGGAAGCACGTTTTGTGAATATTTTCGCAACGTCAAATTCTTTGATTTCGGTGACGGTTAGGTTCAGATGTATGAGGTTTGGTAGGATAAGAACTTTTTGTGGAAATTTTGGCAATGTCGAATTTTCTGACTTCAGTGATGGTTACGTTAGGTTGGGTTAGGTATTGTGAGGGAAGCACGTTTTGTGGATATTTTCGCAACGTCAAAATCTTTGATTTCGGTCATGGTTAGGTTCAGATGGGTGAGGTTTGGTAGGATAAGAACTTTTTGGGGATATTTTGGCAATGTCGAATTCTCTGACTTCGGTGATGGTTAGGTTAGGTTGGGTTAGGTATTGTGAGGAAAACACGTTTTGTGGATATTTTATCAATGTCCAATTCTTTGATTTCGGTGATGGTTAGGTTCACATGGGTGAGGTTTGGTAGGATAAGCACTTTTTGTGGATATTTTGGCAATGTCGAATTTTCTGACTTCGGTGATGGTTAGGTTAGGTTCGGTTAGGTATTTTGAGGTAAGCACGTTTTGTGGATATTTTATAAATGTCCAATTCTTTGATTTCGGTGATAGTAAGGTTCAGATGGGTGAGGTTTGGTAGGATAAGAACTTTTTGTGGAAATTTTGGCAATGTCGAATTTTCTGACTTCGGTGATGGTTAGGTTAGGTTGGGTTAAATATTGTGAGGTAAGCTCGTTTTGTTGATATTTTCGCAATGTCCAATTCTTTGATTTCGGTAATGGTTAGGTTCAGATGGGTGAGGTTTGGTAGGATAAGCACTTTTTGTGGATATTTTGGCAATGTCGAATTCTCTGACTTCGGTGATGGTTAGGTTAGGTTGGGTTAGGTATTGTGAGGTAAGCACGTTTTGTGGATATTTTATCAATGTCCAATTCTTTGATTTCGGTGATGGTTAGGTTCAGATGAGTGTGGATTGGTAGGATGGAACTTTTTGTGGATATTTTGGCAATGTCGAATTCTCTGACTTCGGTGATGGTTAGGTTAGGTTGGGTGAGGTATTGTGAGGTAAGCACGTTTTGTGGATATTTTATCAATGTCCAATTCTTTGATTTCGGTGATGGTTAGGTTCAGATGGGTGAGGTTTGGTATGATAAGAACTTTTTGTGGAAGTTTGGCAATGTCGAATTCTCTGACTTCGGTGATGGTTAGGTTAGGTAGAGTTAGGTATTGTGAGGTAAGCACGTTTTGTGGATATTTTGGCAATGTCCAATTCTTTGATTTCGGTGATGGTTAGGTTCAGATGGGTGAGGTTTGGTAGGATAAGAACTTTTTGTGGATATTTTGGCAATGTCGAATTCTCTGACTTCGGTGATGGTTAGGGTAGGTTGGGTTAGGTATTGTGAGGGAAGCACGTTTTGTGAATATTTTCGCAACGTCAAATTCTTTGATTTCGGTGATGGTTAGGTTCAGATGGGTGAGGTTTGGTAGGATAAGCACTTTTTGTGGATATTTTGGCAATGTCGAATTCTCTGACTTCGGTGATGGTTAGGTTAGGTTGGGTTAGGTATTGTGAAGTAAGCACGTTTTGTGGATATTTTATCAATGTCCAATTCTTTGATTTCTGTGATGGTTAGGTTCAGATGGGTGAGGTTTGGTAGGATAAGCACTTTTTGTGGATATTTTGGCAATGTCGAATTTTCTGACTTTGGTGATGGTTAGGTTAGGTTAGGTTAGGTATTGTGAGGGAAGCACGTTTTGTGGATATTTATGCAATGTCGAATTCTTTGATTTCGGTGATGGTTAGGTTCAGATGAGTGTGGATTGGTAGGATAAGAACTTTTTGTGGATATTTTGGCAATGTCGAATTCTCTGACTTCGGTGATGGTAAGGTTAGGTTGGGTTAGGTATTGTGAGGAAAGCACGTTTTTTGGATATTTTATCAATGTCCAATTCTTTGATTTCGGTGATGGTTAGGTTCAGATGGGTGAGGTTTTGGTAGAATAAGCACTTTTTGTGGATATTTTGGCAATGTCGAATTTTCTGACTTCGGTGATGGTTAGGTTAGGTTGGGTTAGGTATTGTGAGGTAAGCACGTTTTGTGGATATTTTATCAATGTCTAATTCTTTGATTTCGGTGATGGTTAGGTTCAGATGAGTGTGGTTTGGTAGGATAAGAACTTTTTGTGGATATTTTGGCAATGTCTAATTCTCTGACTTCGGTGATGGTTAGGTTAGGTTGGGTTAGGTATTGTGAGGTAAGCACGTTTTGTGGATATTTTATCAATGTCCAATTCTTTGATTTCGGTGATGGTTAGGTTCAGATGGATGAGGTTTGGTAGGATAAGAACTTTTTGTGGATATTTTGGCAATGTCGAATTCTCTGACTTCAGGGATGGTTAGGTTAGGTTGGGTTAGGTATTGTGAGGTAAGCACGTTTTGTAGATATTTTATCAATGTCCAATTCTTTGATTTCGGTGATGGTTAGGTTCAGATGAGTGTGGATTGGTAGGATAAGAACTTTTTGTGGATATTTTGGCAATGTCGAATTCTCTGACTTCGGTGATGGTTAGGTTAGGTTGGGTGAGGTATTGTGAGGTAAGCACGTTTTGTGGATATTTTATCAATGTCCAATTCTTTGATTTCGGTGATGGTTAGGTTCAGATGGGTGAGGTTTGGTAGGATAAGAACTTTTTGTGGAAGTTTGGCAATGTCGAATTCTCTGACTTCGGTGATGGTTAGGTTAGGTAGGGTTAGGTATTGTGAGGTAAGCACGTTTTGTGGATATTTTGGCAATGTCCAATTCTCTGACTTCGGTGATGGTTAGGGTAGGTTGAGTTAGGTATTGTGAGGGAAGCACGTTTTGTGAATATTTTCGCAACGTCAAATTCTTTGATTTCGGTGATGGTTAGGTTCAGATGGGTGAGGTTTGGTAGGATAAGCACTTTTTGTGGATATTTTGGCAATGTCGAATTCTCTGACTTCGGTGATGGTTAGGTTAGGTTGGGTTAGGTATTGTGAAGAAAGCACGTTTTGTGGATATTTTATCAATGTCCAATTCTTTGATTTCTGTGATGGTTAGGTTCAGATGGGTGAGGTTTGGTAGGATAAGCACTTTTTGTGGATATTTTGGCAATGTCGAATTTTCTGACTTTGGTGATGGTTAGGTTAGGTTAGGTTAGGTATTGTGAGGTAAACACGTTTTGTGGATATTTATGCAATGTCGAATTCTTTGATTTCGGTGATGGTTAGGTTCAGATGAGTGTGGATTGGTAGGATAAGAACTTTTTGTGGATATTTTGGCAATGTCGAATTCTCTGACTTCGGTGATGGTTAGGTTAGGTTGGGTTAGGTATTGTGAGGTGAGCACGTTTTGTGGATATTTTATCAATGTCCAATTCTTTGATTTCGGTGATGGTTAGGTTCAGATGGGTGAGGTTTGGTAGGATAAGAACTTTTTGTGGATATTTTGGCAATGTCGAATTCTCTGACTTCGGTGATGGTTAGGTTAGGTTGGGTTAGGTATTGTGAGGAAAGCACGTTTTGTGGATATTTTATTAATGTCCAATTCTTTGATTTCGGTGATGGTTAGGATCAGATGGGTGAGGTTTGGTAGGATAAGCACTTTTTGTGGATATTTTGGCAATGTCGAATTTTCTGACTTCGGTGATGGTAAGTTTAGGTTGGGTTAGGTATTGTGAGGTAAGCACGTTTTGTAGATATTTTATCAATGTCCAATTCTTAGATTTCGGTGATGGTTAGGTTCAGATGAGTGTGGTTTGGTAGGATAAGAACTTTTTGTGGATATTTTGGCAATGTCTAATTCTCTGACTTCGGTGATGGTTAGGTTAGGTTGGGTTAGGTATTGTGAGGTAAGCATGTTTTGTGGATATTTTATCAATGTCCAATCCTTTGATTTCGGTGACGGTTAGGTTCACATGGGTGAGGTTTGGTAGGATAAGCACTTTTTGTGGATATTTTGGCAATGTCGAATTTTCTGACTTCGGTGATGGTTAGGTTAGGTTCGGTTAGGTATTTTTAGGTAAGCACGTTTTGTGGATATTTTATCAATGTCCAATTCTTTGATTTCGGTGATAGTTAGGTTCAGATGGGTGAGGTTTGGTAGAATAAGAACTTTTTGTGGAAATTTTGGCAATGTCAAATTTTCTGACTTCGGTGATGGTTAGGTTAGGTTGGGTTAAATATTGTGAGGTATGCACGTTTTGTTGATATTTTCGCAATGTCCAATTCTTTGATTTCGGTGATGGTTAGGTTCAGATGGGTGAGGTTTGGTAGGATAAGAACTTTTTGTGGATATTTTGGCAATGTCGAATTCTCTGACTTCGGTGATGGTTAGGTTAGGTTAGGTTAGGTATTGTGAGGTAAGCACGTTTTGTGGATATTTTATCAATGTCCAATTCTTTGATTTCGGTGACGGTAAGGTTCAGATGGGTGAGGTTTGGTAGGATAAGAACTTTTTGTGGAAATTTTGGCAATGTCGAATTTTCTGACTTCGGTGATGGTTAGGTTAGGTTGGGTTAAATATTATGAGGTAAGCACGTTTTGTTGATATTTTCGCAATGTCCAATTCTTTGATTTCGGTGATGGTTAGGTTCAGATGGGTGAGGTTTGGTAGGATAAGCACTTTTTGTGGATATTTTAGCAATGTCGAATTTTCTGACTTCGGTGATGGTTAGGTTAGGTTGGGTTAGGTATTGTGAGGGAAGCACGTTTTGTGGATATTTTCGCAACGTCAAATTCTTTGATTTCGGTGACGGTTAGGTTCAGATGTATGAGGTTTGGTAGGATAAGAACTTTTTGTGGAAATTTTGGCAATGTCGAATGTTCTGACTTCAGTGATGGTTACGTTAGGTTGGGTTAGGTATTGTGAGGGAAGCACGTTTTGTGGATATTTTCGCAACGTCAAAATCTTTGATTTCGGTCATGGTTAGGTTCAGATGGGTGAGGTTTGGTAGGATAAGAACTTTTTGGGGATATTTTGGCAATGTCAAATTCTCTGACTTCGGTGATGGTTAGGTTAGGTTGGGTTAGGTATTGTGAGGAAAACACGTTTTGTGGATATTTTATCAATGTCCAATTCTTTGATTTCGGTGATGGTTAGGTTCACATGGGTGAGGTTTGGTAGGATAAGAACTTTTTGTGGATATTTTGGAAATGTCGAATGTTCTGACTTCGGTGATGGTTAGGTTAGGTTGGGTTAGGTATTGTGAGGCAAGCACGTTTTGTGGATATTTTCGCAACGTCAAATTCTTTGATTTCGGTGATGGTTAGGTTCAGATGGGTGAGGTTTGGTAGGATAAGAACTTTTTGTGGATATTTTGGCAATGTCGAATTCTCTGACTTCGGTGATGGTTAGGTTAGGTTAGGTTAGGTATTGTGAGGTAAGCACGTTTTGTGGATATTTTATCAATGTCCAATTCTTTGATTTCGGTGACGGTTAGGTTCAGATGGGTGAGGTTTGTTAGGATAAGAACTTTTTGTGGATATTTTGGCAATGTCGAATTTTCTGACTTCGGTGATGGTTAGGTTAGGTTGGGTTAAATATTGTGAAGTAAGCACGTTTTGTGGATATTTTCGCAACGTCAAATTCTTTGATTTCGGTGATGGTTAGGTTCAGATGGGTGAGGTTTGGTAGGATAAGAACTTTTTGTGGATATATTGGCAATGTCGAATTCTCTGACTTCGGTGATGGTTAGGTATTGTAAGGGAAGCACGTTTTGTGGATATTTTATCAATGTCCATTTCTTTGATTTCGGTGACGGTTAGGTTCAGATGGGTGAGGTTTGGTAGGATAAGAACTTTTTGTGGATATTTTGGCAATGTCGAATTCTCTGACTTCGGTGATGGTTAGGTTAGGTTGGGTTAGGTATTGTGAGGTAAGCACGTTTTGTGGATATTTTGGCAATGTCCAATTCTTTGATTTTGGTGATGGTTAGGTTCAGATGAGTGTGGTTTGGTAGGATAAGAACTTTTTGTGGATATTTTGGCAATGTCGAATTCTCTGACTTCGGTGATGGTTAGGTTAGGTTGGTTTAGGTATTGTGAGGCAAGCACGTTTTGTGGATATTTTCGCAACGTCAAATTCTTTGATTTCGGTGACGGTTAGGTTCAGATGGGTTAGGTTTGGTAGGATAAGAACTTTTTGTGGATATATTGGCAATGTCGAATTCTCTGACTTCGGTGATGGTTAGGTTAGGTGAGGTTAGGTATTGTAAGGGAAGCACGTTTTGTGGATATTTTATCAATGTCCATTTCTTTGATTTCGGTGACGGTTAGGTTCAGATGGGTGAGGTTTGGTAGGATAAGAACTTTTTGTGGATATTTTGGCAATGTCGAATTCTCTGACTTCGGTGATGGTTAGGTTAGGTTGGTTTAGGTATTGTGAGGCAAGCACGTTTTGTGGATATTTTCGCAACGTCAAATTCTTTGATTTCGGTGACGGTTAGGTTCAGATGGGTTAGGTTTGGTAGGATAAGAACTTTTTGTGGATATATTGGCAATGTCGAATTCTCTGACTTCGGTGATGGTTAGGTTAGGTTGGGTTAAATATTGTGAGGTATGCACGTTTTGTTGATATTTTCGCAATGTCCAATTCTTTGATTTCGGTGATGGTTAGGTTCAGATGGGTGAGGTTTGGTAGGATAAGAACTTTTTGTGGATATTTTGGCAATGTCGAATTCTCTGACTTCGGTGATGGTTAGGTTAGGTTAGGTTAGGTATTGTGAGGTAAGCACGTTTTGTGGATATTTTATCAATGTCCAATTCTTTGATTTCGGTGACGGTAAGGTTCAGATGGGTGAGGTTTGGTAGGATAAGAACTTTTTTGTGGATATTTTGGCAATGTCGAATTCTCTGACTTCGGTGATGGTTAGGTTAGGTTGGGTTAGGTATTGTGAGGTAAGCACGTTTTGTGGATATTTTTTCAATGTCAAATTCTTTGATTTCGGTGATAGTTAGGTTCAGATGGGTGAGGTTTGGTAGGATAAGAACTTTTTTGTGGATATTTTGGCAATGTCGAATTCTCTGACTTCGGTGATGGTTAGGTTAGGTGAGGTTAGGTATTGTAAGGGAAGCACGTTTTGTGGATATTTTATCAATGTCCATTTCTTTGATTTCGGTGACGGTTAGGTTCAGATGGGTGAGGTTTGGTAGGATAAGAACTTTTTGTGGATATTTTGGCAATGTCGAATTCTCTGACTTCGGTGATGGTTAGGTTAGGTTGGGTTAGGTATTGTGAGGTAAACACGTTTTGTGGATATTTTGGCAATGTCCAATTCTTTAATTTTGGTGATGGTTAGGTTCAGATGAGTGTGGTTTGGTAGGATAAGAACTTTTTGTGGATATTTTGGCAATGTCGAATTCTCTGACTTCGGTGATGGTTAGGTTAGGTTGGGTTAGGTATTGTGAGGTAAGCACGTTTTGTGGATATTTTATCAATGTCCAATTCTTTGATTTCGGTGACGGTTAGGTTCAGATGGGTGAGGTTTGGTAAGATAAGAACTTTTTGTGGATATTTTGGCAATGTCGAATTCTCTGACTTCGGTGATGGTTAGGTTAGGTTGGGTTAGGTATTGTGAGGTAAGCACGTTTTGTGGATATTTTTTCAATGTCAAATTCTTTGATTTCGGTGATAGTTAGGTTCAGATGGGTGAGGTTTGGTAGGATAAGAACTTTTTTGTGGATATTTTGGCAATGTCGAATTCTCTGACTTCGGTGATGGTTAGGTTAGGTTGGGTTAGGTATTGTAAGGTAAGCACGTTTTGTGGATATTTTCTTAATGTCCAATTCTTTGATTTCGGTGATGGTTAGGGTCAGATGGGTGAGGTTTGGTAGGATAAGAACTTTTGTGGATATTTTGGCAATGTCAAATTCTCTGACTTCGGTGATGGTTAGGTTAGGTAGAGTTAGGTATTGTGAGGTAAGCACGTTTTGTGGATATTTTGGCAATGTCCAATTCTTTGATTTCGGTGATGGTTAGGTTCAGATGGGTGAGGTTTGGTAGGATAAGAACTTTTTGTGGATATTTTGGCAATGTCGAATTCTCTGACTTCGGTGATGGTTAGGGTAGGTTGGGTTAGGTATTGTGAGGGAAGCACGTTTTGTGAATATTTTCGCAACGTCAAATTCTTTGATTTCGGTGATGGTTAGGTTCAGATGGGTGAGGTTTGGTAGGATAAGCACTTTTTGTGGATATTTTGGCAATGTCGAATTCTCTGACTTCGGTGATGGTTAGGTTAGGTTGGGTTAGGTATTGTGAAGTAAGCACGTTTTGTGGATATTTTATCAATGTCCAATTCTTTGATTTCTGTGATGGTTAGGTTCAGATGGGTGAGGTTTGGTAGGATAAGCACTTTTTGTGGATATTTTGGCAATGTCGAATTTTCTGACTTTGGTGATAGTTAGGTTAGGTTAGGTTAGGTATTGTGAGGGAAGCACGTTTTGTGGATATTTATGCAATGTCGAATTCTTTGATTTCGGTGATGGTTAGGTTCAGATGAGTGTGGATTGGTAGGATAAGAACTTTTTGTGGATATTTTGGCAATGTCGAATTCTCTGACTTCGGTGATGGTAAGGATAGGTTGGGTTAGGTATTGTGAAGTAAGCACGTTTTGTGGATATTTTCTTAATGTCCAATTCTTTGATTTCGGTGATGGTTAGGGTCAGATGGGTGAGGTTTGGTAGGATAAGAACTTTTGTGGATATTTTGGCAATGTCGAAATCTCTGACTTCGGTGATGGTTAGGTTAGGTAGAGTTAGGTATTGTGAGGTAAGCACGTTTTGTGGATATTTTGGCAATGTCCAATTCTTTGATTTCGGTGATGGTTAGGTTCAGATGGGTGAGGTTTGGTAGGATAAGAACTTTTTGTGGATATTTTGGCAATGTCGAATTCTCTGACTTCGGTGATGGTTAGGGTAGGTTGGGTTAGGTATTGTGAGGGAAGCACGTTTTGTGAATATTTTCGCAACGTCAAATTCTTTGATTTCGGTGATGGTTAGGTTCAGATGGGTGAGGTTTGGTAGGATAAGCACTTTTTGTGGATATTTTGGCAATGTCGAATTCTCTGACTTCGGTGATGGTTAGGTTAGGTTGGGTTAGGTATTGTGAAGTAAGCACGTTTTGTGGATATTTTATCAATGTCCAATTCTTTGATTTCGGTGATGGTTAGGATCAGATGGGTGAGGTTTGGTAGGATAAGCACTTTTTGTGGATATTTTGGCAATGTCGAATTTTCTGACTTCGGTGATGGTTAGGTTAGGTTGGGTTAGGTATTGTGAGGTAAGCACGTTTTGTAGATATTTTATCAATGTCCAATTCTTAGATTTCGGTGATGGTTAGGTTCAGATGGGTGAGGTTTGGTAGGATAAGAACTTTTTGTGGATATTTTGGCAATGTCGAATTCTCTGACTTCGGTGATGGTTAGGTTAGGTAAGGTTAGGTATTGTGAGGTAAGCACGTTTTGTGGATATTTTATCAATTTCCAATTCTTTGATTTCGGTGACGGTAAGGTTCAGATGGGTGAGGTTTGGTAGGATAAGAACTTTTTGTGGAAATTTTGGCAATGTCGAATTTTCTGACTTCGGTGATGGTTAGGTTAGGTTGGGTTAGGTATTGTGAGGGAAGCACGTTTTGTGGATATTTTCGCAACGTCAAAATCTTTGATTTCGGTCATGGTTAGGTTCAGATGGGTGAGGTTTGGAAGGATAAGAACTTTTTGGGGATATTTTGGCAATGTCGAATTCTCTGACTTCGGTGATGGTTAGGTTAGGTTGGGTTAGGTATTGTGAGGAAAACACGTTTTGTGGATATTTTATCAATGTCCAATTCTTTGATTTCGGTGATGGTTAGGTTCACATGGGTGAGGTTTGGTAGGATAAGCACTTTTTGTGGATATTTTGGCAATGTCGAATTTTCTGACTTCGGTGATGGTTAGGTTAGGTTGGGTTAGGTATTGTGAGGGAAGCACGTTTTGTGGATATTTTCGCAACGTCAAATTCTTTGATTTCGGTGACGGTTAGGTTCAGATGTATGAGGTTTGGTAGGATAAGAACTTTTTGTGGAAATTTTGGCAATGTCGAATGTTCTGACTTCAGTGATGGTTACGTTAGGTTGGGTTAGGTATTGTGAGGGAAGCACGTTTTGTGGATATTTTCGCAACGTCAAAATCTTTGATTTCGGTCATGGTTAGGTTCAGATGGGTGAGGTTTGGTAGGATAAGAACTTTTTGGGGATATTTTGGCAATGTCAAATTCTCTGACTTCGGTGATGGTTAGGTTAGGTTGGGTTAGGTATTGTGAGGAAAACACGTTTTGTGGATATTTTATCAATGTCCAATTCTTTGATTTCGGTGATGGTTAGGTTCACATGGGTGAGGTTTGGTAGGATAAGAACTTTTTGTGGATATTTTGGAAATGTCGAATGTTCTGACTTCGGTGATGGTTAGGTTAGGTTGGGTTAGGTATTGTGAGGCAAGCACGTTTTGTGGATATTTTCGCAACGTCAAATTCTTTGATTTCGGTGATGGTTAGGTTCAGATGGGTGAGGTTTGGTAGGATAAGAACTTTTTGTGGATATTTTGGCAATGTCGAATTCTCTGACTTCGGTGATGGTTAGGTTAGGTTGGGTTAGGTATTGTGAAGAAAGCACGTTTTGTGGATATTTTATCAATGTCCAATTCTTTGATTTCGGTGACGGTTAGGTTCAGATGGGTGAGGTTTGGTAGGATAAGAACTTTTTGTGGATATTTTGGCAATGTCGAATTCTCTGACTTCGGTGATGGTTAGGTTAGGTTGGGTTAGGTATTGTGAGGTAAGCACGTTTTGTGGATATTTTGGCAATGTCCAATTCTTTGATTTTGGTGATGGTTAGGTTCAGATGAGTGTGGTTTGGTAGGATAAGAACTTTTTGTGGATATTTTGGCAATGTCGAATTCTCTGACTTCGGTGATGGTTAGGTTAGGTTGGTATAGGTATTGTGAGGCAAGCACGTTTTGTGGATATTTTCGCAACGTCAAATTCTTTGATTTCGGTGATGGTTAGGTTCAGATGGGTTAGGTTTGGTAGGATAAGAACTTTTTGTGGATATATTGGCAATGTCGAATTCTCTGACTTCGGTGATGGTTAGGTTAGGTGAGGTTAGGTATTGTAAGGGAAGCACGTTTTGTGGATATTTTATCAATGTCCATTTCTTTGATTTCGGTGACGGTTAGGTTCAGATGGGTGAGGTTTGGTAGGATAAGAACTTTTTGTGGATATTTTGGCAATGTCGAATTCTCTGACTTCGGTGATGGTTAGGTTAGGTTGGGTTAGGTATTGTGAGGTAAACACGTTTTGTGGATATTTTGGCAATGTCCAATTCTTTAATTTTGGTGATGGTTAGGTTCAGATGAGTGTGGTTTGGTAGGATAAGAACTTTTTGTGGATATTTTGGCAATGTCGAATTCTCTGACTTCGGTGATGGTTAGGTTAGGTTGGGTTAGGTATTGTGAGGTAAGCACGTTTTGTGGATATTTAATCAATGTCCAATTCTTTGATTTCGGTGAC
This sequence comes from Arctopsyche grandis, assembly GCF_051622035.1. Lineage (NCBI taxonomy): Eukaryota > Metazoa > Arthropoda > Insecta > Trichoptera > Hydropsychidae > Arctopsyche > Arctopsyche grandis. The sequence goes on from NC_135362.1 coordinate 817,823, forward strand.
GGTTAGGTTCAGATGGGTGAGGTTTGGTAAGATAAGAACTTTTTGTGGATATTTTGGCAATGTCGAATTCTCTGACTTCGGTGATGGTTAGGTTAGGTTGGGTTAGGTATTGTGAGGTAAGCACGTTTTGTGGATATTTTTTCAATGTCAAATTCTTTGATTTCGGTGATAGTTAGGTTCAGATGGGTGAGGTTTGGTAGGATAAGAACTTTTTTGTGGATATTTTGGCAATGTCGAATTCTCTGACTTCGGTGATGGTTAGGTTAGGTTGGGTTAGGTATTGTAAGGTAAGCACGTTTTGTGGATATTTTCTTAATGTCCAATTCTTTGATTTCGGTGATGGTTAGGGTCAGATGGGTGAGGTTTGGTAGGATAAGAACTTTTGTGGATATTTTGGCAATGTCGAATTCTCTGACTTCGGTGATGGTTAGGTTAGGTAGAGTTAGGTATTGTGAGGTAAGCACGTTTTGTGGATATTTTGGCAATGTCCAATTCTTTGATTTCGGTGATGGTTAGGTTCAGATGGGTGAGGTTTGGTAGGATAAGAACTTTTTGTGGATATTTTGGCAATGTCGAATTCTCTGACTTCGGTGATGGTTAGGGTAGGTTGGGTTAGGTATTGTGAGGGAAGCACGTTTTGTGGATATTTTCGCAACGTCAAATTCTTTGATTTCGGTGACGGTTAGGTTCAGATGTATGAGGTTTGGTAGGATAAGAACTTTTTGTGGAAATTTTGGCAATGTCGAATGTTCTGACTTCAGTGATGGTTACGTTAGGTTGGGTTAGGTATTGTGAGGGAAGCACGTTTTGTGGATATTTTCGCAACGTCAAAATCTTTGATTTCGGTCATGGTTAGGTTCAGATGGGTGAGGTTTGGTAGGATAAGAACTTTTTGGGGATATTTTGGCAATGTCAAATTCTCTGACTTCGGTGATGGTTAGGTTAGGTTGGGTTAGGTATTGTGAGGAAAACACGTTTTGTGGATATTTTATCAATGTCCAATTCTTTGATTTCGGTGATGGTTAGGTTCACATGGGTGAGGTTTGGTAGGATAAGAACTTTTTGTGGATATTTTGGAAATGTCGAATGTTCTGACTTCGGTGATGGTTAGGTTAGGTTGGGTTAGGTATTGTGAGGCAAGCACGTTTTGTGGATATTTTCGCAACGTCAAATTCTTTGATTTCGGTGATGGTTAGGTTCAGATGGGTGAGGTTTGGTAGGATAAGAACTTTTTGTGGATATTTTGGCAATGTCGAATTCTCTGACTTCGGTGATGGTTAGGTTAGGTTGGGTTAGGTATTGTGAAGAAAGCACGTTTTGTGGATATTTTATCAATGTCCAATTCTTTGATTTCGGTGACGGTTAGGTTCAGATGGGTGAGGTTTGGTAGGATAAGAACTTTTTGTGGATATTTTGGCAATGTCGAATTCTCTGACTTCGGTGATGGTTAGGTTAGGTTGGGTTAGGTATTGTGAGGTAAGCACGTTTTGTGGATATTTTGGCAATGTCCAATTCTTTGATTTTGGTGATGGTTAGGTTCAGATGAGTGTGGTTTGGTAGGATAAGAACTTTTTGTGGATATTTTGGCAATGTCGAATTCTCTGACTTCGGTGATGGTTAGGTTAGGTTGGTATAGGTATTGTGAGGCAAGCACGTTTTGTGGATATTTTCGCAACGTCAAATTCTTTGATTTCGGTGATGGTTAGGTTCAGATGGGTTAGGTTTGGTAGGATAAGAACTTTTTGTGGATATATTGGCAATGTCGAATTCTCTGACTTCGGTGATGGTTAGGTTAGGTGAGGTTAGGTATTGTAAGGGAAGCACGTTTTGTGGATATTTTATCAATGTCCATTTCTTTGATTTCGGTGACGGTTAGGTTCAGATGGGTGAGGTTTGGTAGGATAAGAACTTTTTGTGGATATTTTGGCAATGTCGAATTCTCTGACTTCGGTGATGGTTAGGTTAGGTTGGGTTAGGTATTGTGAGGTAAACACGTTTTGTGGATATTTTGGCAATGTCCAATTCTTTAATTTTGGTGATGGTTAGGTTCAGATGAGTGTGGTTTGGTAGGATAAGAACTTTTTGTGGATATTTTGGCAATGTCGAATTCTCTGACTTCGGTGATGGTTAGGTTAGGTTGGGTTAGGTATTGTGAGGTAAGCACGTTTTGTGGATATTTAATCAATGTCCAATTCTTTGATTTCGGTGACGGTTAGGTTCAGATGGGTGAGGTTTGGTAAGATAAGAACTTTTTGTGGATATTTTGGCAATGTCGAATTCTCTGACTTCGGTGATGGTTAGGTTAGGTTGGGTTAGGTATTGTGAGGTAAGCACGTTTTGTGGATATTTTTTCAATGTCAAATTCTTTGATTTCGGTGATAGTTAGGTTCAGATGGGTGAGGTTTGGTAGGATAAGAACTTTTTTGTGGATATTTTGGCAATGTCGAATTCTCTGACTTCGGTGATGGTTAGGTTAGGTTGGGTTAGGTATTGTAAGGTAAGCACGTTTTGTGGATATTTTCTTAATGTCCAATTCTTTGATTTCGGTGATGGTTAGGGTCAGATGGGTGAGGTTTGGTAGGATAAGAACTTTTGTGGATATTTTGGCAATGTCGAATTCTCTGACTTCGGTGATGGTTAGGTTAGGTAGAGTTAGGTATTGTGAGGTAAGCACGTTTTGTGGATATTTTGGCAATGTCCAATTCTTTGATTTCGGTGATGGTTAGGTTCAGATGGGTGAGGTTTGGTAGGATAAGAACTTTTTGTGGATATTTTGGCAATGTCGAATTCTCTGACTTCGGTGATGGTTAGGGTAGGTTGGGTTAGGTATTGTGAGGGAAGCACGTTTTGTGAATATTTTCGCAACGTCAAATTCTTTGATTTCGGTGATGGTTAGGTTCAGATGGGTGAGGTTTGGTAGGATAAGCACTTTTTGTGGATATTTTGGCAATGTCGAATTCTCTGACTTCGGTGATGGTTAGGTTAGGTTGGGTTAGGTATTGTGAAGTAAGCACGTTTTGTGGATATTTTATCAATGTCCAATTCTTTGATTTCTGTGATGGTTAGGTTCAGATGGGTGAGGTTTGGTAGGATAAGCACTTTTTGTGGATATTTTGGCAATGTCGAATTTTCTGACTTTGGTGATAGTTAGGTTAGGTTAGGTTAGGTATTGTGAGGGAAGCACGTTTTGTGGATATTTATGCAATGTCGAATTCTTTGATTTCGGTGATGGTTAGGTTCAGATGAGTGTGGATTGGTAGGATAAGAACTTTTTGTGGATATTTTGGCAATGTCGAATTCTCTGACTTCGGTGATGGTTAGGGTAGGTTGGGTTAGGTATTGTGAGGGAAGCACGTTTTGTGAATATTTTCGCAACGTCAAATTCTTTGATTTCGGTGATGGTTAGGTTCAGATGGGTGAGGTTTGGTAGGATAAGCACTTTTTGTGGATATTTTGGCAATGTCGAATTCTCTGACTTCGGTGATGGTTAGGTTAGGTTGGGTTAGGTATTGTGAAGTAAGCACGTTTTGTGGATATTTTATCAATGTCCAATTCTTTGATTTCGGTGATGGTTAGGATCAGATGGGTGAGGTTTGGTAGGATAAGCACTTTTTGTGGATATTTTGGCAATGTCGAATTTTCTGACTTCGGTGATGGTTAGGTTAGGTTGGGTTAGGTATTGTGAGGTAAGCACGTTTTGTAGATATTTTATCAATGTCCAATTCTTAGATTTCGGTGATGGTTAGGTTCAGATGGGTGAGGTTTGGTAGGATAAGAACTTTTTGTGGATATTTTGGCAATGTCGAATTCTCTGACTTCGGTGATGGTTAGGTTAGGTAAGGTTAGGTATTGTGAGGTAAGCACGTTTTGTGGATATTTTATCAATTTCCAATTCTTTGATTTCGGTGACGGTAAGGTTCAGATGGGTGAGGTTTGGTAGGATAAGAACTTTTTGTGGAAATTTTGGCAATGTCGAATTTTCTGACTTCGGTGATGGTTAGGTTAGGTTGGGTTAGGTATTGTGAGGGAAGCACGTTTTGTGGATATTTTCGCAACGTCAAAATCTTTGATTTCGGTCATGGTTAGGTTCAGATGGGTGAGGTTTGGAAGGATAAGAACTTTTTGGGGATATTTTGGCAATGTCGAATTCTCTGACTTCGGTGATGGTTAGGTTAGGTTGGGTTAGGTATTGTGAGGAAAACACGTTTTGTGGATATTTTATCAATGTCCAATTCTTTGATTTCGGTGATGGTTAGGTTCACATGGGTGAGGTTTGGTAGGATAAGCACTTTTTGTGGATATTTTGGCAATGTCGAATTTTCTGACTTCGGTGATGGTTAGGTTAGGTTGGGTTAGGTATTGTGAGGGAAGCACGTTTTGTGGATATTTTCGCAACGTCAAATTCTTTGATTTCGGTGACGGTTAGGTTCAGATGTATGAGGTTTGGTAGGATAAGAACTTTTTGTGGAAATTTTGGCAATGTCGAATGTTCTGACTTCAGTGATGGTTACGTTAGGTTGGGTTAGGTATTGTGAGGGAAGCACGTTTTGTGGATATTTTCGCAACGTTAAAATCTTTGATTTCAGTCATGGTTAGGTTCAGATGGGTGAGGTTTGGTAGGATAAGAACTTTTTGGGGATATTTTGGCAATGTCAAATTCTCTGACTTCGGTGATGGTTAGGTTAGGTTGGGTTAGGTATTGTGAGGAAAACACGTTTTGTGGATATTTTATCAATGTCCAATTCTTTGATTTCGGTGATGGTTAGGTTCACATGGGTGAGGTTTGGTAGGATAAGAACTTTTTGTGGATATTTTGGAAATGTCGAATGTTCTGACTTCGGTGATGGTTAGGTTAGGTTGGGTTAGGTATTGTGAGGCAAGCACGTTTTGTGGATATTTTCGCAACGTCAAATTCTTTGATTTCGGTGATGGTTAGGTTCAGATGGGTGAGGTTTGGTAGGATAAGAACTTTTTGTGGATATTTTGGCAATGTCGAATTCTCTGACTTCGGTGATGGTTAGGTTAGGTTAGGTTAGGTATTGTGAGGTAAGCACGTTTTGTGGATATTTTATCAATGTCCAATTCTTTGATTTCGGTGACGGTTAGGTTCAGATGGGTGAGGTTTGTTAGGATAAGAACTTTTTGTGGATATTTTGGCAATGTCGAATTTTCTGACTTCGGTGATGGTTAGGTTAGGTTGGGTTAAATATTGTGAAGTAAGCACGTTTTGTGGATATTTTCGCAACGTCAAATTCTTTGATTTCGGTGATGGTTAGGTTCAGATGGGTGAGGTTTGGTAGGATAAGAACTTTTTGTGGATATATTGGCAATGTCGAATTCTCTGACTTCGGTGATGGTTAGGTATTGTAAGGGAAGCACGTTTTGTGGATATTTTATCAATGTCCATTTCTTTGATTTCGGTGACGGTTAGGTTCAGATGGGTGAGGTTTGGTAGGATAAGAACTTTTTGTGGATATTTTGGCAATGTCGAATTCTCTGACTTCGGTGATGGTTAGGTTAGGTTGGGTTAGGTATTGTGAGGTAAGCACGTTTTGTGGATATTTTGGCAATGTCCAATTCTTTGATTTTGGTGATGGTTAGGTTCAGATGAGTGTGGTTTGGTAGGATAAGAACTTTTTGTGGATATTTTGGCAATGTCGAATTCTCTGACTTCGGTGATGGTTAGGTTAGGTTGGTATAGGTATTGTGAGGCAAGCACGTTTTGTGGATATTTTCGCAACGTCAAATTCTTTGATTTCGGTGATGGTTAGGTTCAGATGGGTTAGGTTTGGTAGGATAAGAACTTTTTGTGGATATATTGGCAATGTCGAATTCTCTGACTTCGGTGATGGTTAGGTTAGGTGAGGTTAGGTATTGTAAGGGAAGCACGTTTTGTGGATATTTTATCAATGTCCATTTCTTTGATTTCGGTGACGGTTAGGTTCAGATGGGTGAGGTTTGGTAGGATAAGAACTTTTTGTGGATATTTTGGCAATGTCGAATTCTCTGACTTCGGTGATGGTTAGGTTAGGTTGGGTTAGGTATTGTGAGGTAAACACGTTTTGTGGATATTTTGGCAATGTCCAATTCTTTAATTTTGGTGATGGTTAGGTTCAGATGAGTGTGGTTTGGTAGGATAAGAACTTTTTGTGGATATTTTGGCAATGTCGAATTCTCTGACTTCGGTGATGGTTAGGTTAGGTTGGGTTAGGTATTGTGAGGTAAGCACGTTTTGTGGATATTTAATCAATGTCCAATTCTTTGATTTCGGTGACGGTTAGGTTCAGATGGGTGAGGTTTGGTAAGATAAGAACTTTTTGTGGATATTTTGGCAATGTCGAATTCTCTGACTTCGGTGATGGTTAGGTTAGGTTGGGTTAGGTATTGTGAGGTAAGCACGTTTTGTGGATATTTTTTCAATGTCAAATTCTTTGATTTCGGTGATAGTTAGGTTCAGATGGGTGAGGTTTGGTAGGATAAGAACTTTTTTGTGGATATTTTGGCAATGTCGAATTCTCTGACTTCGGTGATGGTTAGGTTAGGTTGGGTTAGGTATTGTAAGGTAAGCACGTTTTGTGGATATTTTCTTAATGTCCAATTCTTTGATTTCGGTGATGGTTAGGGTCAGATGGGTGAGGTTTGGTAGGATAAGAACTTTTGTGGATATTTTGGCAATGTCGAATTCTCTGACTTCGGTGATGGTTAGGTTAGGTTGGGTTAGGTATTGTGAAGTAAGCACGTTTTGTGGATATTTTATCAATGTCCAATTCTTTGATTTCTGTGATGGTTAGGTTCAGATGGGTGAGGTTTGGTAGGATAAGCACTTTTTGTGGATATTTTGGCAATGTCGAATTCTCTGACTTCGGTGATGGTTAGGTTAGGTTGGGTTAGGTATTGTGAAGTAAGCACGTTTTGTGGATATTTTATCAATGTCCAATTCTTTGATTTCGGTGATGGTTAGGATCAGATGGGTGAGGTTTGGTAGGATAAGCACTTTTTGTGGATATTTTGGCAATGTCGAATTTTCTGACTTCGGTGATGGTTAGGTTAGGTTGGGTTAGGTATTGTGAGGTAAGCACGTTTTGTAGATATTTTATCAATGTCCAATTCTTAGATTTCGGTGATGGTTAGGTTCAGATGGGTGAGGTTTGGTAGGATAAGAACTTTTTGTGGATATTTTGGCAATGTCGAATTCTCTGACTTCGGTGATGGTTAGGTTAGGTAAGGTTAGGTATTGTCAGGTAAGCACGTTTTGTGGATATTTTATCAATGTCCAATTCTTTGATTTCGGTGACGGTAAGGTTCAGATGGGTGAGGTTTGGTAGGATAAGAACTTTTTGTGGAAATTTTGGCAATGTCGAATTTTCTGACTTCGGTGATGGTTAGGTTAGGTTGGGTTAGGTATTGTGAGGGAAGCACGTTTTGTGGATATTTTCGCAACGTCAAAATCTTTGATTTCGGTCATGGTTAGGTTCAGATGGGTGAGGTTTGGAAGGATAAGAACTTTTTGGGGATATTTTGGCAATGTCGAATTCTCTGACTTCGGTGATGGTTAGGTTAGGTTGGGTTAGGTATTGTGAGGAAAACACGTTTTGTGGATATTTTATCAATGTCCAATTCTTTGATTTCGGTGATGGTTAGGTTCACATGGGTGAGGTTTGGTAGGATAAGCACTTTTTGTGGATATTTTGGCAATGTCGAATTTTCTGACTTCGGTGATGGTTAGGTTAGGTTCGGTTAGGTATTTTGAGGTAAGCACAATTTGTGGATATTTTATAAATGTCCAATTCTTTGATTTCGGTGATAGTTAGGTTCAGATGGGTGAGGTTTGGTAGGATAAGAACTTTTTGTGGAAATTTTGGCAATGTCGAATTTTCTGACTTCGGTGATGGTTAGGTTAGGTTGGGTTAAATATTGTGAGGTAAGCACATTTTGTTGATATTTTCGCAATGTCCAATTCTTTGATTTCGGTAATGGTTAGGTTCAGATGGGTGAGGTTTGGTAGGATAGGCACTTTTTGTGGATATTTTAGCAATGTCGAATTTTCTGACTTCGGTGATGGTTAGGTTAGGTTGGGTTAGGTATTGTGAGGCAAGCACGTTTTGTGGATATTTTCGCAACGTCAAATTCTTTGATTTCGGTGACGGTTAGGTTCAGATGGGTGAGGTTTGGTAGGATAAGAACTTTTTGTGGATATTTTGGCAATGTCGAATTTTCTGACTTCGGTGATGGTTAGGTTAGGTTGGGTTAAATATTGTGAAGTTAGCACGTTTTGTGGATATTTTATCAATGTCCAATTCTTTGATTTCGGTGCTGGTTAGGTTCAGATGGGTGAGGTTTGGTAGGATAAGAACTTTTTGTGGATATTTTGGCAATGTCGAATTTTCTGACTTCGGTGATGGTTAGGTTAGGTTGGGTTAAATATTGTGAAGTAAGCACGTTTTGTTGATATTTTCGCAATGTCCAATTCTTTGATTTCGGTGATGGTTAGGTTCAGATGGGTGAGGTTTGGTAGGATAAGCACTTTTTGTGGATATTTTAGCAATGTCGAATTTTCTGACTTCGGTGATGGTTAGGTTAGGTTGGGTTAGGTATTGTGAGGCAAGCACGTTTTGTGGATATTTTCGCAACGTCAAATTCTTTGATTTCGGTGATGGTTAGGTTCAGATGGGTGAGGTTTGGTAGGATAAGAACTTTTTGTGGATATATTGGCAATGTCGAATTCTCTGACTTCGGTGATGGTTAGGTATTGTAAGGGAAGCACGTTTTGTGGATATTTTTTCAATGTCCATTTCTTTGATTTCGGTGACGGTTAGGTTCAGATGGGTGAGGTTTGGTAGGATAAGAACTTTTTGTGGATATTTTGGCAATGTCGAATTCTCTGACTTCGGTGATGGTTAGGTTAGGTTGGGTTAGGTATTGTGAGGTAAGCACGTTTTGTGGATATTTTGGCAATGTCCAATTCTTTGATTTTGGTGATGGTTAGGTTCAGATGAGTGTGGTTTGGTAGGATAAGAACTTTTTGTGGATATTTTGGCAATGTCGAATTCTCTGACTTCGGTGATGGTTAGGTTAGGTTGGGTTAGGTATTGTGAGGTAAACACGTTTTGTGGATATTTTGGCAATGTCCAATTCTTTAATTTTGGTGATGGTTAGGTTCAGATGAGTGTGGTTTGGTAGGATAAGAACTTTTTGTGGATATTTTGGCAATGTCGAATTCTCTGACTTCGGTGATGGTTAGGTTAGGTTGGGTTAGGTATTGTGAGGTAAGCACGTTTTGTGGATATTTTCGCAACGTCAAATTCTTTGATTTCGGTGATGGTTAGGTTCAGATGGGTGAGGTTTGGTAGGATAAGAACTTTTTGTGGATATATTGGCAATGTCGAATTCTCTGACTTCGGTGATGGTTAGGTTAGGTTGGGTGAGGTATTGTGAGGTAAGCACGTTTTGTGGATATTTTATCAATGTCCAATTCTTTGATTTCGGTGATGGTTAGGTTCAGATGGGTGAGGTTTGGTAGGATAAGAACTTTTTGTGGAAGTTTGGCAATGTCGAATTCTCTGACTTCGGTGATGGTTAGGTTAGGTAGGGTTAGGTATTGTGAGGTAAGTACGTTTTGTGGATATTTTGGCAATGTCCAATTCTCTGACTTCGGTGATGGTTAGGGTAGGTTGAGTTAGGTATTGTGAGGGAAGCACGTTTTGTGAATATTTTCGCAACGTCAAATTCTTTGATTTCGGTGATGGTTAGGTTCAGATGGGTGAGGTTTGGTAGGATAAGCACTTTTTGTGGATATTTTGGCAATGTCGAATTCTCTGACTTCGGTGATGGTTAGGTTAGGTTGGGTTAGGTATTGTGAAGAAAGCACGTTTTGTGGATATTTTATCAATGTCCAATTCTTTGATTTCTGTGATGGTTAGGTTCAGATGGGTGAGGTTTGGTAGGATAAGCACTTTTTGTGGATATTTTGGCAATGTCGAATTTTCTGACTTTGGTGATGGTTAGGTTAGGTTAGGTTAGGTATTGTGAGGTAAACACGTTTTGTGGATATTTATGCAATGTCGAATTCTTTGATTTCGGTGATGGTTAGGTTCAGATGAGTGTGGATTGGTAGGATAAGAACTTTTTGTGGATATTTTGGCAATGTCGAATTCTCTGACTTCGGTGATGGTAAGGTTAGGTTGGGTTAGGTATTGTGAGGTGAGCACGTTTTGTGGATATTTTATCAATGTCCAATTCTTTGATTTCGGTGATGGTTAGGTTCAGATGGGTGAGGTTTGGTAGGATAAGAACTTTTTGTGGATATTTTGGCAATGTCGAATTCTCTGACTTCGGTGATGGTTAGGTTAGGTTGGGTTAGGTATTGTGAGGAAAGCACGTTTTGTGGATATTTTAGAATGTCCAATTCTTTGATTTCGGTGATGGTTAGGATCAGATGGGTGAGGTTTGGTAGGATAAGCACTTTTTGTGGATATTTTGGCAATGTCGAATTTTCTGACTTCGGTGATGGTTAGGTTAGGTTGGGTTAGGTATTGTGAGGTAAGCACGTTTTGTAGATATTTTATCAATGTCCAATTCTTAGATTTCGGTGATGGTTAGGTTCAGATGAGTGTGGTTTGGTAGGATAAGAACTTTTTGTGGATATTTTGGCAATGTCTAATTCTCTGACTTCGGTGATGGTTAGGTTAGGTTGGGTTAGGTATTGTGAGGTAAGCATGTTTTGTGGATATTTTATCAATGTCCAATCCTTTGATTTCGGTGACGGTTAGGTTCACATGGGTGAGGTTTGGTAGGATAAGCACTTTTTGTGGATATTTTGGCAATGTCGAATTTTCTGACTTCGGTGATGGTTAGGTTAGGTTCGGTTAGGTATTTTTAGGTAAGCACGTTTTGTGGATATTTTATCAATGTCCAATTCTTTGATTTCGGTGATAGTTAGGTTCAGATGGGTGAGGTTTGGTAGAATAAGAACTTTTTGTGGAAATTTTGGCAATGTCAAATTTTCTGACTTCGGTGATGGTTAGGTTAGGTTGGGTTAAATATTGTGAGGTATGCACGTTTTGTTGATATTTTCGCAATGTCCAATTCTTTGATTTCGGTGATGGTTACGTTCAGATGGGTGAGGTTTGGTAGGATAAGAACTTTTTGTGGATATTTTGGCAATGTCGAATTCTCTGACTTCGGTGATGGTTAGGTTAGGTTGGGTTAGGTATTGTGAGGCAAGCACGTTTTGTGGATATTTTCGCAACGTCAAATTCTTTGATTTCGGTGATGGTTAGGTTCAGATGGGTGAGGTTTGGTAGGATAAGAACTTTTTGTGGATATTTTGGCAATGTCGAATTCTCTGACTTCGGTGATGGTTAGGTTAGGTTAGGTTAGGTATTGTGAGGTAAGCACGTTTTGTGGATATTTTATCAATGTCCAATTCTTTGATTTCGGTGACGGTTAGGTTCAGATGGGTGAGGTTTGTTAGGATAAGAACTTTTTGTGGATATTTTGGCAATGTCGAATTTTCTGACTTCGGTGATGGTTAGGTTAGGTTGGGTTAGGTATTGTGAGGCAAGCACGTTTTGTGGATATTTTCGCAACGTCAAATTCTTTGATTTCGGTGATGGTTAGGTTCAGATGGGTGAGGTTTGGTAGGATAAGAACTTTTTGTGGATATATTGGCAATGTCGAATTCTCTGACTTCGGTGATGGTTAGGTATTGTAAGGGAAGCACGTTTTGTGGATATTTTATCAATGTCCATTTCTTTGATTTCGGTGACGGTTAGGTTCAGATGGGTGAGGTTTGGTAGGATAAGAACTTTTTGTGGATATTTTGGCAATGTCGAATTCTCTGACTTCGGTGATGGTTAGGTTAGGTTGGGTTAGGTATTGTGAGGTAAGCACGTTTTGTGGATATTTTGGCAATGTCCAATTCTTTGATTTTGGTGATGGTTAGGTTCAGATGAGTGTGGTTTGGTAGGATAAGAACTTTTTGTGGATATTTTGGCAATGTCGAATTCTCTGACTTCGGTGATGGTTAGGTTAGGTTGGTTTAGGTATTGTGAGGCAAGCACGTTTTGTGGATATTTTCGCAACGTCAAATTCTTTGATTTCGGTGATGGTTAGGTTCAGATGGGTGAGGTTTGGTAGGATAAGAACTTTTTGTGGATATATTGGCAATGTCGAATTCTCTGACTTCGGTGATGGTTAGGTTAGGTGAGGTTAGGTATTGTAAGGGAAGCACGTTTTGTGGATTATTTATCAATGTCCATTTCTTTGATTTCGGTGACGGTTAGGTTCAGATGGGTGAGGTTTGGTAGGATAAGAACTTTTTGTGGATATTTTGGCAATGTCGAATTCTCTGACTTCGGTGATGGTTAGGTTAGGTTGGGTTAGGTATTGTGAGGTAAACACGTTTTGTGGATATTTTGGCAATGTCCAATTCTTTAATTTTGGTGATGGTTAGGTTCAGATGAGTGTGGTTTGGTAGGATAAGAACTTTTTGTGGATATTTTGGCAATGTCGAATTCTCTGACTTCGGTGATGGTTAGGTTAGGTTGGGTTAGGTATTGTGAGGTAAGCACGTTTTGTGGATATTTTATCAATGTCCAATTCTTTGATTTCGGTGACGGTTAGGTTCAGATGGGTGAGGTTTGGTAAGATAAGAACTTTTTGTGGATATTTTGGCAATGTCGAATTCTCTGACTTCGGTGATGGTTAGGTTAGGTTGGGTTAGGTATTGTGAGGTAAGCACGTTTTGTGGATATTTTTTCAATGTCAAATTCTTTGATTTCGGTGATAGTTAGGTTCAGATGGGTGAGGTTTGGTAGGATAAGAACTTTTTTGTGGATATTTTGGCAATGTCGAATTCTCTGACTTCGGTGATGGTTAGGTTAGGTTGGGTTAGGTATTGTAAGGTAAGCACGTTTTGTGGATATTTTCTTAATGTCCAATTCTTTGATTTCGGTGATGGTTAGGGTCAGATGGGTGAGGTTTGGTAGGATAAGAACTTTTGTGGATATTTTGGCAATGTCGAATTCTCTGACTTCGGTGATGGTTAGGTTAGGTAGAGTTAGGTATTGTGAGGTAAGCACGTTTTGTGGATATTTTGGCAATGTCCAATTCTTTGATTTCGGTGATGGTTAGGTTCAGATGGGTGAGGTTTGGTAGGATAAGAACTTTTTGTGGATATTTTGGCAATGTCGAATTCTCTGACTTCGGTGATGGTTAGGGTAGGTTGGGTTAGGTATTGTGAGGGAAGCACGTTTTGTGAATATTTTCGCAACGTCAAATTCTTTGATTTCGGTGATGGTTAGGTTCAGATGGGTGAGGTTTGGTAGGATAAGCACTTTTTGTGGATATTTTGGCAATGTCGAATTCTCTGACTTCGGTGATGGTTAGGTTAGGTTGGGTTAGGTATTGTGAAGTAAGCACGTTTTGTGGATATTTTATCAATGTCCAATTCTTTGATTTCTGTGATGGTTAGGTTCAGATGGGTGAGGTTTGGTAGGATAAGCACTTTTTGTGGATATTTTGGCAATGTCGAATTTTCTGACTTTGGTGATGGTTAGGTTAGGTTAGGTTAGGTATTGTGAGGGAAGCACGTTTTGTGGATATTTATGCAATGTCAAATTCTTTGATTTCGGTGATGGTTAGGTTCAGATGAGTGTGGATTGGTAGGATAAGAACTTTTTGTGGATATTTTGGCAATGTCGAATTCTCTGACTTCGGTGATGGTTAGGATAGGTTGGGTTAGGTATTGTGAGGTAAGCACGTTTTGTGGATATTTTCTTAATGTCCAATTCTTTGATTTCGGTGATGGTTAGGGTCAGATGGGTGAGGTTTGGTAGGATAAGAACTTTTGTGGATATTTTGGCAATGTCGAATTCTCTGACTTCGGTGATGGTTAGGTTAGGTAGAGTTAGGTATTGTGAGGTAAGCACGTTTTGTGGATATTTTGGCAATGTCCAATTCTTTGATTTCGGTGATGGTTAGGTTCAGATGGGTGAGGTTTGGTAGGATAAGAACTTTTTGTGGATATTTTGGCAATGTCGAATTCTCTGACTTCGGTGATGGTTAGGGTAGGTTGGGTTAGGTATTGTGAGGGAAGCACGTTTTGTGAATATTTTCGCAACGTCAAATTCTTTGATTTCGGTGATGGTTAGGTTCAGATGGTTGAGGTTTGGTAGGATAAGCACTTTTTGTGGATATTTTGGCAATGTCGAATTTTCTGACTTCGGTGATGGTTAGGTTAGGTTCGGTTAGGTATTTTGAGGTAAGCACGTTTTGTGGATATTTTATAAATGTCCAATTCTTTGATTTCGGTGATAGTTAGGTTCAGATGGGTGAGGTTTGGTAGGATAAGAACTTTTTGTGGAAATTTTGGCAATGTCGAATTTTCTGACTTCGGTGATGGTTAGGTTAGGTTGGGTTAAATATTGTGAGGTAAGCACGTTTTGTTGATATTTTCGCAATGTCCAATTCTTTGATTTCGGTAATGGTTAGGTTCAGATGGGTGAGGTTTGGTAGGATAGGCACTTTTTGTGGATATTTTAGCAATGTCGAATTTTCTGACTTCGGTGATGGTTAGGTTAGGTTGGGTTAGGTATTGTGAGGCAAGCACGTTTTGTGGATATTTTCGCAACGTCAAATTCTTTGATTTCGGTGACGGTTAGGTTCAGATGGGTGAGGTTTGGTAGGATAAGAACTTTTTGTGGATATTTTGGCAATGTCGAATTTTCTGACTTCGGTGATGGTTAGGTTAGGTTGGGTTAAATATTGTGAAGTTAGCACGTTTTGTGGATATTTTATCAATGTCCAATTCTTTGATTTCGGTGACGGTTAGGTTCAGATGGGTGAGGTTTGGTAGGATAAGAACTTTTTGTGGATATTTTGGCAATGTCGAATTTTCTGACTTCGGTGATGGTTAGGTTAGGTTGGGTTAAATATTGTGAAGTAAGCACGTTTTGTTGATATTTTCGCAATGTCCAATTCTTTGATTTCGGTGATGGTTAGGTTCAGATGGGTGAGGTTTGGTAGGATAAGCACTTTTTGTGGATATTTTAGCAATGTCGAATTTTCTGATTTCGGTGATGGTTAGGTTAGGTTGGGTTAGGTATTGTGAGGCAAGCACGTTTTGTGGATATTTTCGCAACGTCAAATTCTTTGATTTCGGTGATGGTTAGGTTCAGATGGGTGAGGTTTGGTAGGATAAGAACTTTTTGTGGATATATTGGCAATGTCGAATTCTCTGACTTCGGTGATGGTTAGGTATTGTAAGGGAAGCACGTTTTGTGGATATTTTATCAATGTCCATTTCTTTGATTTCGGTGACGGTTAGGTTCAGATGGGTGAGGTTTGGTAGGATAAGAACTTTTTGTGGATATTTTGGCAATGTCGAATTCTCTGACTTCGGTGATGGTAAGGTTAGGTTGGGTTAGGTATTGTGAGGTAAGCACGTTTTGTGGATATTTTATCAATGTCCAATTCTTTGATTTCGGTGACGGTAAGGTTCAGATGGGTGAGGTTTGGTAGGATAAGAACTTTTTGTGGAAATTTTGGCAATGTCGAATTTTCTGACTTCGGTGATGGTTAGGTTAGGTTGGGTTAAATATTATGAGGTAAGCACGTTTTGTTGATATTTTCGCAATGTCCAATTCTTTGATTTCGGTGATGGTTAGGTTCAGATGGGTGAGGTTTGGTAGGATAAGCACTTTTTGTGGATATTTTAGCAATGTCGAATTTTCTGACTTCGGTGATGGTTAGGTTAGGTTGGGTTAGGTATTGTGAGGGAAGCACGTTTTGTGGATATTTTCGCAACGTCAAATTCTTTGATTTCGGTGACGGTTAGGTTCAGATGTATGAGGTTTGGTAGGATAAGAACTTTTTGTGGAAATTTTGGCAATGTCGAATGTTCTGACTTCAGTGATGGTTACGTTAGGTTGGGTTAGGTATTGTGAGGGAAGCACGTTTTGTGGATATTTTCGCAACGTCAAAATCTTTGATTTCGGTCATGGTTAGGTTCAGATGGGTGAGGTTTGGTAGGATAAGAACTTTTTGGGGATATTTTGGCAATGTCAAATTCTCTGACTTCGGTGATGGTTAGGTTAGGTTGGGTTAGGTATTGTGAGGGAAGCGAGTTTTGTGTAAATCTTAAAATCTCGAATTCTTTGATTTCGGTGATGTTTAGGTTAGGTTGGGTTAGGTTTGGTGAGGTAAGCGAGTTTTGTGTATATTTTTGCAATGTGTAATTCTTTGATTTCGGTGAAAGTTAGGCTAGGTTGGGTAAGGTTACGTGAGGTTAGCGAGTTTTGTGTATATTTTTGCAATGTCGAATTCTTTGATTTCGGTGATAGTTAGGCTTGGTTGGGTTAGGTTTGGTGAGGTTAATTAGTTAAGTGTATATTTTTGCAATTTAAATTCTTTGATTTCAGTGACGGTTAGGTTAGGTTGGGTTAGGTTTTGTGAGGTTAGCGAGTTTTGTGTATATTTTTGCAATGTCGAATTCTTTGATTTCGGTGATAGTTAGGCTTGGTTGGGTTAGGTTTGGTGAGGTTAACGAGTTAAGTGTATATTTTTGCAATTTGAATTCTTTGATTTCGGTGACGGTTAGGTTGGGTTGGGTTAGGTTTGGTGAGGGAAGCGAGTTTTGTGTAAATCTTTAAATCCCGAATGCTTTGATTTCGATAATGGTTAGTTTGGGTTGGGTTAGGTTTGGTGAGGTTAGCGAGTTTCGTGTATATTTTCGCAATGTCGAATTCTTTGATTTCGGTGATGGTTAGGTAAGGTTGGGTTAGGTTTGGTGAGGTTAACGAGTTTTGTGTACATCTTTCAATCTCAAATTCTTTGATTTCGGTGAGGGTTAGGTTGGGTTGGGTTAGGTTTGGTGAGGTTAGCGAGTTTCGTGTATATTTTTGCAATGTCGAATTCTTTGATTTCGGTGATAGTTAGGCTAGGTTGGGTTAGGTTTGGTGAGGTAAGCGAGTTTTGTGTAAATCTTAAAATCTCGAATTTTTTAATTTCGGTGATGGTTAGGTTAGGTTGGGTTAGGTTTGGAGGGTTTAGCGTGTTTCGTGTATATTTTTGCAATGTCGAATTTTTTGATTTCGGTGACAGTTAGGCTAGGTTGGGTTAGGTTTAGTGAGGTAAAAGAGTTTTGTGTATATTTTTGCAATGTCGAATTCTTTGATTTCGGTGATAGTTAGGCTTGATTGGGTCAGGTTTGGTGAGGTTAACGAGTTTTGTGTAAATCTTACAATCACGAATTCTTTGATTTCGGTGACAGTTAGGTTAAGTTGGGTTAGGTTTGGTGAGGGAAACGAGTTTTGTGTAAATCTTAAATTCTCGAATTCTTTGATTTCGGTGATGGTTAGGTTAGGTTGGGTTAGGTTTGGAGGGTTTAGCGTGTTTCGTGTATATTTTTGCAATGTCGAATTCTGTGATTTCGGTGATGGTTAGGTTAGGTTGGGTTAGGTTTGGTGAGGTTACCGAGTTTTGTGTATATTTTTGCATTGTCGAATTCTTTGATTTCGGTGATAGTATGGCTAGGTTGGGTTAAGTTTGGTGAGGTTAATGAGTTTTGTGTACATCTTACAATCTCAAATTCTTTGATATCGGTGACTGTTACGTTGTGTTGGGTTAGGTTTGGTGAGGTTAGCGAGTTTCGTGTAAATCTTTAAATCTCGAATTCTTTGATTTCGGTGATGTTTAGGTTAGGTTGGGTTAGGTTTGGTGAGGTTAGCGAGTTTTGTGTATATTTTTGCAATGTGTAATTCTTTGATTTCGGTGAAAGTTAGGCTAGGTTGGGTAAGGTTACGTGAGGTTAGCGAGTTTTGTGTATATTTTTGCAATGTCGAATTCTTTGATTTCGGTGATAGTTAGGCTTGGTTGGGTTAGGTTTGGTGGGGTTAACGAGTTAAGTGTATATTTTTGCAATTTGAATTCTATGATTTCGGTGACGGTTAGGTTGGGTTGGGTTAGGTTTGGTGAGGGAAGCGAGTTTTGTGTAAATCTTTAAATCTCGAATTCCTTGATTTTGATGATGGTTAGGTAGGGTAGGCTTAAGTTTTGTGAGGGAAGCGAGTTTTGTGTACATCTTAAAATCTCGAATTCTTTGATTTCGGTGATGGTTAGGTTAGGTTGGGTAAGGTTTGGAGAGTTTAGCGTGTTTCGTGTATATTTTCGCAATGTCGAATTCTTTGATTTCGGTGATGGTTAGGTAAGGTTGGGTTAGGTTTGGTGAGGTTAGCAAGTTTCGTGTATATTTTTGCATTGTCGAACTCTTTGATTTCGGTGATAGTATTGCTAGGTTGGGTTAGGTTTGGTGAGGTTAACGAGTTTTGTGTAAATCTTACAATCACGAATTCTTTGATTCCGGTGACTGTTAGGTTGGGTTGGGTTAGATTTGGTAAGGGAAGCGAGTTTGTTGTAAATCTTAAAATCTCGAATACTTTGATTTCGATAATGGTTAGGTTGGGTTGGGTTAGGTTTGGTGAGGGAAGCGAGTTTTGTGTAAATCTTAAAATCTCGAATGCTTTGATTTCGATAATGGTTAGGTTGGGTTGGGTTAGGTTTGGTGAGGTTTTTTTGAGAGTTTTGTGTATATTTTTGCAATGTGTAATTCTTTGATTTCGGTGAAAGTTAGGCTAGGTTGGGTAAGGTTACGTGAGGTAAGCGAGTTTTGTGTATATTTTTGCAATGTCGAATTCTTTGATTTCGGTGATAGTTAGGCTTGGTTGGGTTAGGTTTGGTGAGGCTAGCGAGTTTTGTGTATATTTTTGCAATGTCGAATTCTTTGATTTCGGTGATAGTTAGGCTTGATTGGGTCAGGTTTGGTGAGGTTAACGAGTTTTGTGTAAATCTTACAATCACGAATTCTTTGACTTCGGTGACGGTTAGGTTGGGTTGGGTTAGGTTTGGTGAGGGAAGCGAGTTTTGTGTAAATCTTAAATTCTCGAATTCTTTGATTTCGGTGACGGTTAGGTTAGGTTGGGTTAGGTTTGGTGAGGTTAGCAAGTTTTGTGTATATTTTTGCATTGTCGAATTCTTTGGATACGGTGATAGTAAGGCTAGGTTGGGTTAGGTTTTGTGAGGTTAACGAGTTAAGTGTATATTTTTGCAATCTCGAATTCTTTGATTTCGGTGACGGTTAGGTTAGGTTGGGTTAGGTTTGGTGAGGGAAGCGAGTTTTGTGTAAATCTTAAAATCTCGAATGCTTTGATTTCGATAATGGTTAGGTTGTGTTGGGTTAGGTTTGGTGAGGTTAGCGAGTTTCGTGTATATTTTCGCAATGTCGAATTCTTTGATTTCGGTGATGGTTAGGTAAGGTTGGGTTAGGTTTGGTGAGGTTAACGAGTTTTGTGTACATCTTTCAATCTCAAATTCTTTGATTTCGGTGACGGTTAGGTTGGGTTGGGTTAGGTTTGGTGAGGTTAGCAAGTTTCGTGTATATTTTTGCATTGTCGAACTCTTTGATTTCGGTGATAGTATTGCTAGGTTGGGTTAGGTTTGGTGAGGTTAACGAGTTTTGTGTACATCTTACAATCTCAAATTCTTTGATTTCGGTGACGGTTAGGTTGGGTTGGGTCAGGTTTGGTGAGGTTAACGAGTTTTGTGTAAATCTTACAATCACGAATTCTTTGATTCCGGTGACTGTTAGGTTGGGTTGGGTTAGATTTGGTAAGGGAAGCGAGTTTGTTGTAAATCTTAAAATCTCGAATACTTTGATTTCGATAATGGTTAGGTTGGGTTGGGTTAGGTTTGGTGAGGTTAGCAAGTTTCGTGTATATTTTTGCAATGTCGAATTCTTTGATTTCGGTGATAGTTAGGCTAGGTTGGGTTAGGTTTGGTGAGGCTAGCGAGTTTTGTGTATATTTTTGCAATGTCGAATTCTTTGATTTCGGTGATAGTTAGGCTTGATTGGGTCAGGTTTGGTGAGGTTAACGAGTTTTGTGAAAATCTTACAATCACGAATTCTTTGATTTCGGTGACGGTTAGGTTGGGTTGGGTTAGGTTTGGTGAGGGAAGCGAGTTTTGTGTAAATCTTAAATTCTCGAATTCTTTGATTTCGGTGACGGTTAGGTTAGGTTGGGTTAGGTTTGGTGAGGTTAGCAAGTTTTGTGTATATTTTTGCATTGTCGAATTCTTTGATTACGGTGATAGTTAGGCTTGGTTGGGTTAGGTTTGGTGAGGTTTACGAGTTAAGTGTATATTTTTGCAATTTGAATTCTTTGATTTCGGTGACGGTTAGGTTGGGTTGGGTTAGGTTTGGTGAGGAAAGCGAGTTTTGTGTAAATCTTTAAATCTCGAATTCCTTGATTTTGATGATGGTTAGGTAGGGTAGGCTTAGGTTTGGTGAGGGAAGCGAGTTTTGTGTACATCTTAAAATCTCGAATTCTTTGATTTCGGTGATGGTTAGGTTGGGTTGGGTAAGGTTTGGAGAGTTTAGCGTGTTTCGTGTATATTTTCGCAATGTCGAACTCTTTGATTTCGGTGATAGTATGGCTAAGTTGGGTTAGGTTTGGTGAGGTTAACGAGTTTTGTGTACATCTTACAATCTCAAATTCATTGATTTCGGTGACGGTTAGGTTGGGTTGGGTCAGGTTTGGTGAGGTTAACGAGTTTTGTGTAAATCTTACAATCACGAATTCTTTGATTCCGGTGACGGTTAGGTTGGGTTGGGTTAGGTTTGGTAAGGGAAGCGAGTTTTGTGTAAATCTTAAAATCTCGAATACTTTGTTTTCGATAATGGTTAGGTTGGGTTGGGTTAGGTTTGGTGAGGTTAGCGACTTTCGTGTATATTTTTGCAATGTCGAATTCTTTGATTTCGGTGATAGTAAGGCTAGGTTGGGTTAGGTTTTGTGAGGTTAACGAGTTAAGTGTATATTTTTGCAATCTCGAATTCTTTGATTTCGGTGACGGTTAGGTTAGGTTGGGTTAGGTTTGGTGAGGGAAGCGAGTTTTGTGTAAATCTTAAAATCTCGAATGCTTTGATTTCGATAATGGTTAGGTTGGGTTGGGTTAGGTTTAGTGAGGTTAGCGAGTTTCGTGTATATTTTCGCAATGTCGAATTCTTTGATTTCGGTGATGGTTAGGTAAGGTTGGGTTAGGTTTGGTGAGGTTAACGAGTTTTGTGTATATTTTTGCAATGTCGAATTCTTTGATTTCGGTGATAGTTAGGCTTGATTGGGTCAGGTTTGGTGAGGTTAACGAGTTTTGTGTAAATCTTACAATCACGAATTCTTTGATTTCGGTGACGGTTAGGTTGGGTTGGGTTAGGTTTGGTGAGGGAAGCGAGTTTTGTGTAAATCTTAAAATCTCGAATGCTTTGATTTCGATAATGGTTAGGTTGGGTTGGGTTAGGTTTGGTGAGGTTAACGAGTTTCGTGTACATCTTTCAATCTCAAATTCTTTGATTTCGGTGACGGTTAGGTTGGGTTGGGTTAGGTTTGGTGAGGTTAGCGAGTTTCGTGTATATTTTTGCAATGTCGAATTCTTTGATTTTGGTGATAGTGAGGCTAGGTTGGGTTAGGTTTGGTGAGGTAAGCGAGTTTTGTGTATATTTTTGCAATGTCGAATTCTTTGATTTCGGTGATAGTTAGGCTTGATTGGGTCAGGTTTGGTGAGGTTAACGAGTTTTGTGTAAATCTTACAATCACGAATTCTTTGATTTCGGTGACTGTTAGGTTGAGTTAGGTAAGGTTTGGTGAGGGAAGCGAGTTTTGTGTAAATCTTAAAATCTCGAATTCTTTGATTTCGGTGATGGTTAGGTTAGGTTGGGTTAGGTTTGGAGAGTTAAGCGTGTTTCGTGTATATATTTGCAATGTCGAATTCTTTGATTTCGGTGATGGTTAGGTTAGGTTGGGTTAGGTTTGGAGAGTTTAACGTGTTTCGTGTATATTTTTGCATTGTCGAATTCTTTGATTTCGGTGATAGTATGGCTTGATTGGGTCAGGTTTGGTAAGGTTTACGAGTTTTGTGTAAATCTTACAATCACGAATTCTTTGATTTCGGTGACGGTTAGGTTGGGTTGGGTTAGGTTTGGTAAGGGAAGCGAGTTTTGTGTAAATCTTAAAATCTCGAATACTTTGTTTTCGATAATGGTTAGGTTGGGTTGGGTTAGGTTTGGTGAGGTTAGCGACTTTCGTGTATATTTTTGCAATGTCGAATTCTTTGATTTCGGTGATAGTAAGGCTAGGTTGGGTTAGGTTAGGTTTGGTGAGGGAAGCGAGTTTTGTGTAAATCTTAAAATCTCGAATTCTTTGATTTCGTTGATGGTTAGGTTAGGTTAAGTTAGGTTTGGAGAGTTTAGCGTGTTTCGTGTATATTTTTGCAATGTCGAATTCTTTGATTTCGGTGATGGTTAGGTTAGGTTGGATTAGGTTTGGAGAGTTTAACGTGTTTCGTGTATATTTTTGCATTGTCGAACTCTTTGATTTCGGTGATAGTATGGCTAGGTTGGGTTAGGTTTGGTGAGGTTAACGAGTTTTGTGTACATCTTACGATCTCAAATTCATTGATTTCGGTGACGGTTAGGTTGGGTTGGGTCAGGTTTGGTGAGGTTAACGAGTTTTGTGTAAATCTTACAATCACGAATTCTTTGATTCCGGTGACGGTTAGGTTGGGTTGGGTTAGGTTTGGTAAGGGAAGCGAGTTTTGTGTAAATCTTAAAATCTCGAATACTTTGTTTTCGATAATGGTAAGGTTGGGTTGGGTTAGGTTTGGTGAGGTAAGCGACTTTCGTGTATATTTTTGCAATGTCGAATTCTTTGATTTCGGTGATAGTAAGGCTAGGTTGGGTTAGGTTTTGTGAGGTTAACGAGTTAAGTGTATATTTTTGCAATCTCGAATTCTTTGATTTCGGTGACGGTTAGGTTGGGTTGGGTTAGGTTTGGTGAGGGAAGCGAGTTTTGTGTAAATCTTAAAATCTCGAATGCTTTGATTTCGATAATGGTTAGGTTGGGTTGAGTAAGGTTTGGTGAGGTTAGCGAGTTTCGTGTATATTTTCGCAATGTCGAATTCTTTGATTTCGGTGATGGTTAGGTAAGGTTGGGTTAGGTTTGGTGAGGTTAACGAGTTTTGTGTACATCTTTCAATCTCAAATTCTTTGATTTCGGTGACGGTTAGGTTGGGTTGGGTTAAGTTTGGTGAGGTTAGCGAGTTTCGTGTATATTTTTGCAATGTCGAATTCTTTGATTTCGGTGATAGTTAGGCTTGGTTGGGTTAGGTTTGGTGAGGTTAACGAGTTTTGCGTAAATCTTAAAATCTCGAATTCTTTGATTTTGGTGATTGTTAGTTTAGGTTGGGTACGGTTTGGTGAGGTTAGCTAGTTTTGTGTATATATTTGCAATGTCGAATTCATTGATTTCGGTGACGGTTAGGTTGGGTTGGGTTAGGTTTGGTGAGGGAAGCGAGTTTTGTGTAAATCTTTAAATCTCGAATTCTTTGATTTCGGTGACGGTTAGGTTGGGTTGGTTTAGGTTTGGTGAGGGAAGCGAGTTTTGTGTAAATCTTAAAATCTCGAATTCTTTGATTTCGGTGATGTTTAGGTTAGGTTGGGTTAGGTTTGGTGAGGTAAGCGAGTTTTGTGTATATTTTTGCAATGTGTAATTCTTTGATTTCGGTGAAAGTTAGGCTAGGTTGGGTAAGGTTACGTGAGGTTAGCGAGTTTTGTGTATATTTTTGCAATGTCGAATTCTTTGATTTCGGTGATAGTTAGGCTTGGTTGGGTTAGGTTTGGTGAGGTTAATTAGTTAAGTGTATATTTTTGCAATTTAAATTCTTTGATTTCGGTGACGGTTAGGTTAGGTTGGGTTAGGTTTTGTGAGGTTAGCGAGTTTTGTGTATATTTTTGCAATGTCGAATTCTTTGATTTCGGTGATAGTTAGGCTTGGTTGGGTTAGGTTTGGTGAGGTTAACGAGTTAAGTGTATATTTTTGCAATTTGAATTCTTTGATTTCGGTGACGGTTAGGTTGGGTTGGGTTAGGTTTGGTGAGGGAAGCGAGTTTTGTGTAAATCTTTAAATCCCGAATGCTTTGATTTCGATAATGGTTAGTTTGGGTTGGGTTAGGTTTGGTGAGGTTAGCGGGTTTCGTGTATATTTTCGCAATGTCGAATTCTTTGATTTCGGTGATGGTAAGGTAAGGTTGGGTTAGGTTTGGTGAGGTTAACGAGTTTTGTGTACATCTTTCAATCTCAAATTCTTTGATTTCGGTGAGGGTTAGGTTGGGTTGGGTTAGGTTTGGTGAGGTTAGCGAGTTTCGTGTATATTTTTGCAATGTCGAATTCTTTGATTTCGGTGATAGTTAGGCTAGGTTGGGTTAGGTTTGGTGAGGTAAGCGAGTTTTGTGTAAATCTTAAAATCTCGAATTTTTTAATTTCGGTGATGGTTAGGTTAGGTTGGGTTAGGTTTGGAGAGTTTAGCGTGTTTCGTGTATATTTTTGCAATGTCGAATTCTTTGATTTCGGTGATGGTTAGGTTAGGTTGGGTTAGGTTTGGAGAGTTTAACGTGTTTCGTGTATATTTTTGCATTGTCGAATTCTTTGATTTCGGTGAAAGTATGGCTAGGTTGGGTTAGGTTTGGTGAGGTTAACGAGTTTTGTGTGCATCTTACAAACTCGAATTCTTTGATTTCGGTGACGGTTAGGTTGGGTTGGGTTAGGTTTGGTGAGGTTAGCGAGTTTTGTGTATATTTTTGCAATGTCGAATTCTTTGATTTCGGTGATAGTTAGGCTTGATTGGGTCAGGTTTGGTGAGGTTAACGAGTTTTGTGTAAATCTTACAATCACGAATTCTTTGATTTCGGTGACGGTTAGGTAGGGTTGGGTTAGGTTTGGTGAGGGAAGCGAGTTTTGTGTAAATCTTAAAATCTCGAATTCTTTGATTTCGGTGATGGTAAGGTTAGGTTGGGTTAGGTTTGGAGGGTTTAGCGTGTTTTGTGTATATTTTTGCAATGTCGAATTTTTTGATTTCGGTGACAGTTAGGCTAGGTTGGGTTAGGTTTAGTGAGGTAAAAGAGTTTTGTGTATATTTTTGCAATGTCGAATTCTTTGATTTCGGTGATAGTTAGGCTTGATTGGGTCAGGTTTGGTGAGGTTAACGAGTTTTGTGTAAATCTTACAATCACGAATTCTTTGATTTCGGTGACAGTTAGGTTAAGTTGGGTTAGGTTTGGTGAGGGAAACGAGTTTTGTGTAAATCTTAAATTCTCGAATTCTTTGATTTCGGTGATGGTTAGGTTAGGTTGGGTTAGGTTTGGAGGGTTTAGCGTGTTTCGTGTATATTTTTGCAATGTCGAATTCTGTGATTTCGGTGATGGTTAGGTTAGGTTGGGTTAGGTTTGGTGAGGTTAGCGAGTTTTGTGTATATTTTTGCATTGTCGAATTTTTTGATTTTGGTGATAGTATGGCTAGGTTGGGTTAAGTTTGGTGAGGTTAATGAGTTTTGTGTACATCTTACAATCTCAAATTCTTTGATATCGGTGACTGTTACGTTGTGTTGGGTTAGTTTTGGTGAGGTTAGCGAGTTTCGTGTAAATCTTTAAATCTCGAATTCTTTGATTTCGGTGATGTTTAGGTTAGGTTGGGTTAGGTTTGGTGAGGTTAGCGAGTTTTGTGTATATTTTTGCAATGTGTAATTCTTTGATTTCGGTGAAAGTTAGGCTAGGTTGGGTAAGGTTACGTGAGGTTAGCGAGTTTTGTGTATATTTTTGCAATGTCGAATTCTTTGATTTCGGTGATAGTTAGGCTTGGTTGGGTTAGGTTTGGTGAGGTGAACGAGTTAAGTGTATATTTTTGCAATTTGAATTCTATGATTTCGGTGACGGTTAGGTTGGGTTGGGTTAGGTTTGGTGAGGGAAGCGAGTTTTGTGTAAATCTTTAAATCTCGAATTCCTTGATTTTGATGATGGTTAGGTAGGGTAGGCTTAAGTTTTGTGAGGGAAGCGAGTTTTGTGTACATCTTAAAATCTCGAATTCTTTGATTTCGGTGATGGTTAGGTTAGGTTGGGTAAGGTTTGGAGAGTTTAGCGTGTTTCGTGTATATTTTCGCAATGTCGAATTCTTTGATTTCGGTGATGGTTAGGTAAGGTTGGGTTAGGTTTGGTGAGGTTAGCAAGTTTCGTGTATATTTTTGCATTGTCGAACTCTTTGATTTCGGTGATAGTATTGCTAGGTTGGGTTAGGTTTGGTGAGGTTAACGAGTTTTGTGTACATCTTACAATCTCAAATTCTTTGATTTTGGTGACGGTTAGGTTGGGTTGGGTCAGGTTTGGTGAGGTTAACGAGTTTTGTGTAAATCTTACAATCACGAATTCTTTGATTCCGGTGACTGTTAGGTTGGGTTGGGTTAGATTTGGTAAGGGAAGCGAGTTTGTTGTAAATCTTAAAATCTCGAATACTTTGATTTCGATAATGGTTAGGTTGGGTTGGGTTAGGTTTGGTGAGGGAAGCGAGTTTTGTGTAAATTTAAAAATCTCGAATGCTTTGATTTCGATAATGGTTAGGTTGGGTTGGGTTAGGTTTGGTGAGGTTTTTTTGAGAGTTTTGTGTATATTTTTGCAATGTGTAATTCTTTGATTTCGGTGAAAGTTAGGCTAGGTTGGGTAAGGTTACGTGAAGTAAGCGAGTTTTGTGTATATTTTTGCAATGTCGAATTCTTTGATTTCGGTGATAGTTAGGCTTGGTTGGGTTAGGTTTGGTGAGGTTAACGAGTTAAGTGTATATTTTTGCAATTTGAATTCTATGATTTCGGTGACGGT
This sequence comes from Arctopsyche grandis, assembly GCF_051622035.1. Taxonomy (NCBI): domain Eukaryota; kingdom Metazoa; phylum Arthropoda; class Insecta; order Trichoptera; family Hydropsychidae; genus Arctopsyche; species Arctopsyche grandis. The sequence goes on from NC_135362.1 coordinate 844,568, forward strand.
TAGGTTGGGTTGGGTTAGGTTTGGTGAGAGAAGCGAGTTTTGTGTAAATCTTTAAATCTCGAATTCCTTGATTTTGATGATGGTTAGGTAGGGTAGGCTTAAGTTTTGTGAGGGAAGCAAGTTTTGTGTACATCTTAAAATCTCGAATTCTTTGATTTCGGTGATGGTTAGGTTAGGTTGGGTAAGGTTTGGAGAGTTTAGCGTGTTTCGTGTATATTTTCGCAATGTCGAATTCTTTGATTTCGGTGATAGTTAGGCTTGGTTGGGTTAGGTTTGGTGAGGTTAACTAGTTAAGTGTATATTTTTGCAATTTAAATTCTTTGATTTCGGTGACGGTTAGGTTAGGTTGGGTTAGGTTTTGTGAGGTTAGCGAGTTTTGTGTATATTTTTGCAATGTCGAATTCTTTGATTTCGGTGATAGTTAGGCTTGGTTGGGTTAGGTTTTGTGAGGTTAACTAGTTAAGTGTATATTTTTGCAATTTAAATTCTTTGATTTCGGTGACGGTTAGGTTAGGTTGGGTTAGGTTTTGTGAGGATAGCGAGTTTTGTGTATATTTTTGCAATGTCGAATTCTTTGATTTCGGTGATAGTTAGGCTTGGTTGGGTTAGGTTTGGTGAGGTTAACGAGTTAAGTGTATATTTTTGCAATTTGAATTCTTTGATTTCGGTGACGGTTAGGTTGGGTTGGGTTAGGTTTGGTGAGGGAAGCGAGTTTTGTGTAAATCTTTTAATCCCGAATGCTTTGATTTCGATAATGGTTAGTTTGGGTTGGGTTAGGTTTGGTGAGGTTACCGAGTTTCGTGTATATTTTCGCAATGTCGAATTCTTTGATTTCGGTGATGGTTAGGTAAGGTTGGGTTAGGTTTGGTGAGGTTAACGAGTTTTGTGTACATCTTTCAATCTCAAATTCTTTGATTTCGGTGACGGTTAGGTTGGGTTTGGTTAGGTTTGGTGAGGTTAGCGAGTTTCGTGTATATTTTTGCAATGTCGAATTCTTTGATTTCGGTGATAGTTAGGCTAGGTTGGGTTAGGTTTGGTGAGGTAAGCGAGTTTTGTGTATATTTTTGCAATGTCGAATTCTTTGATTTCGGTGATAGTTAGGCTTGATTGGGTCAGGTTTGGTGAGGTTAACTGGTTTTGTGTAAATCTTACAATCACGAATTCTTTGATTTCGGTGACGGTTAGGTTGGGTTAGGTTAGGTTTGGTGAGGGAAGCGAGTTTTGTGTAAATCTTAAAATCTCGAATTCTTTGATTTCGGTGATGGTTAGGTTAGGTTGGGTTAGGTTTGGAGAGTTTAGCGTGTTTCGTGTATATTTTTGCAATGTCGAATTCTTTGATTTCGGTGATGGTTAGGTTAGGTTGGGTTAGGTTTGGAGAGTTTAACGTGTTTCGTGTATATTTTTGCATTGTCGAATTCTTTGATTTCGGTGATAGTATGGCAAGGTTGGGTTAGGTTTGGTGAGGTTAACGAGTTTTGTGTGCATCTTACAAACTCGAATTCTTTGATTTCGGTGACGGTTAGGTTGGGTTGGGTCAGGTTTGGTGAGGTTAACGAGTTTTGTGTAAATCTTACAATCACGAATTCTTTGATTCCGGTGACTGTTAGGTTGGGTTGGGTTAGATTTGGTAAGGGAAGCGAGTTTGTTGTAAATCTTAAAATCTCGAATACTTTGATTTCGATAATGGTTAGGTTGGGTTGGGTTAGGTTTGGTGAGGGAAGCGAGTTTTGTGTAAATCTTAAAATCTCGAATGCTTTGATTTCGATAATGGTTAGGTTGGGTTGGGTTAGGTTTGGTGAGGTTTTTTTGAGAGTTTTGTGTATATTTTTGCAATGTATAATTCTTTGATTTCGGTGAAAGTTAGGCTAGGTTGGGTAAGGTTACGTGAGGTTAGCGAGTTTTGTGTATATTTTTGCAATGTCGAATTCTTTGATTTCGGTGATAGTTAGGCTTGGTTGGGTTAGGTTTGGTGAGGTTAACGAGTTAAGTGTATATTTTTGCAATTCGAATTCTATGATTTCGGTGACGGTTTGGTTGGGTTGGGTAAGGTTTGGTGAGGGAAGCGAGTTTTGTGTAAATCTTTAAATCTCGAATTCCTTGATTTTGATGATGGTTAGGTAGGGTAGGCTTAAGTTTTGTGAGGGAAGCGAGTTTTGTGTACATCTTAAAATCTCGAATTCTTTGATTTCGGTGATGGTTAGGTTAGGTTGGGTAAGGTTTGGGGGGTTTAGCGTGTTTCGTGTATATTTTCGCAATGTCGAATTCTTTGATTTCGGTGATGGTTAGGTAAGGTTGGGTTAGGTTTGGTGAGGTTAGCAAGTTTCGTGTATATTTTTGCATTGTCGAACTCTTTGATTTCGGTGATAGTATTGCTAGGTTGGGTTAGGTTTGGTGAGGTTAACGAGTTTTGTGTACATCTTACAATCTCAAATTCTTTGATTTCGGTGACGGTTAGGTTGGGTTGGGTCAGGTTTGGTGAGGTTTACGAGTTTTGTGTAAATCTTACAATCACGAATTCTTTGATTCCGGTGACTGTTAGGTTGGGTTGGGTTAGATTTGGTAAGGGAAGCGAGTTTGTTGTAAATCTTAAAATCTCGAATACTTTGATTTCGATAATGGTTAGGTTGGGTTGGGTTAGGTTTGGTGAGGTTAGCAAGTTTCGTGTATATTTTTGCAATGTCGAATTCTTTGATTTCGGTGATAGTTAGGCTAGGTTGGGTTAGGTTTGGTGAGGCTAGCGAGTTTTGTGTATATTTTTGCAATGTCGAATTCTTTGATTTCGGTGATAGTTAGGCTTGATTGGGTCAGGTTTGGTGAGGTTAACGAGTTTTGTGTAAATCTTACAATCACGAATTCTTTGATTTCGTTGACGGTTAGGTTGGGTTGGGTTAGGTTTGGTGAGGGAAGCGAGTTTTGTGTAAATCTTAAATTCTCGAATTCTTTGATTTCGGTGACGGTTAGGTTAGGTTGGGTTAGGTTTGGTGAGGTTAGCAAGTTTTGTGTATATTTTTGCATTGTCGAATTCTTTGATTACGGTGATAGTTAGGCTTGGTTGGGTTAGGTTTGGTGAGGTTAACAAGTTAAGTGTATATTTTTGCAATTTGAATTCTTTGATTTCGGTGACGGTTAGGTTGGGTTGGGTTAGGTTTGGTGAGGAAAGCGAGTTTTGTGTAAATCTTTAAATCTCGAATTCCTTGATTTTGATGATGGTTAGGTAGGGTAGGCTTAGGTTTGGTGGGGGAAGCGAGTTTTGTGTACATCTTAAAATCTCGAATTCTTTGATTTCGGTGATGGTTAGGTTGGGTTGGGTAAGGTTTGGAGAGTTTAGCGTGTTTCGTGTATATTTTCGCAATGTCGAACTCTTTGATTTCGGTGATAGTATGGCTAGGTTGGGTTAGGTTTGGTGAGGTTAACGAGTTTTGTGTACATCTTACAATCTCAAATTCATTGATTTCGGTGACGGTTAGGTTGGGTTGGGTCAGGTTTGGTGAGGTTAACGAGTTTTGTGTAAATCTTACAATCACGAATTCTTTGATTCCGGTGACGGTTAGGTTGGGTTGGGTTAGGTTTGGTAAGGGAAGCGAGTTTTGTGTAAATCTTAAAATCTCGAATACTTTGTTTTCGATAATGGTTAGGTTGGGTTGGGTTAGGTTTGGTGAGGTTAGCGACTTTCGTGTATATTTTTGCAATGTCGAATTCTTTGATTTCGGTGATAGTAAGGCTAGGTTGGGTTAGGTTTTGTGAGGTTAACGAGTTAAGTGTATATTTTTGCAATCTCGAATTCTTTGATTTCGGTGACGGTTAGGTTAGGTTGGGTTAGGTTTGGTGAGGGAAGCGAGTTTTGTGTAAATCTTAAAATCTCGAATGCTTTGATTTCGATAATGGTTAGGTTGGGTTGGGTTAGGTTTGGTGAGGTTAGCGAGTTTCGTGTATATTTTCGCAATGTCGAATTCTTTGATTTCGGTGATGGTTAGGTAAGGTTGGGTTAGGTTTGGTGAGGTTAACGAGTTTTGTGTACATCTTTCAATCTCAAATTCTTTGATTTCGGTGACGGTTAGGTTGGGTTGGGTTAGGTTTGGTGAGGTTAGCAAGTTTCGTGTATATTTTTGCATTGTCGAACTGTTTGATTTCGGTGATAGTATTGCTAGGTTGGGTTAGGTTTGGTGAGGTTAACGAGTTTTGTGTACATCTTACAATCTCAAATTCTTTGATTTCGGTGACGGTTAGGTTGGGTTGGGTCAGGTTTGGTGAGGTTAACGAGTTTTGTGTAAATCTTACAATCACGAATTCTTTGATTCCGGTGACTGTTAGGTTGGGTTGGGTTAGATTTGGTAAGGGAAGCGAGTTTGTTGTAAATCTTAAAATCTCGAATACTTTGATTTCGATAATGGTTAGGTTGGGTTGGGTTAGGTTTGGTGAGGTTAGCAAGTTTCATGTATATTTTTGCAATGTCGAATTCTTTGATTTCGGTGATAGTTAGGCTTGATTGGGTCAGGTTTGGTGAGGTTAACGAGTTTTGTGTACATCTTACAATCTCAAATTCTTTGATTTCGGTGACGGTTAGGTTGGGTTGGGTCAGGTTTGGTGAGGTTAACGAGTTTTGTGTAAATCTTACAATCACGAATTCTTTGATTCCGGTGACTGTTAGGTTGGGTTGGGTTAGATTTGGTAAGGGAAGCGAGTTTGTTGTAAATCTTAAAATCTCGAATACTTTGATTTCGATAATGGTTAGGTTGGGTTGGGTTAGGTTTGGTGAGGTTAGCAAGTTTCGTGTATATTTTTGCAATTTCGAATTCTTTGATTTCGGTGATAGTTAGGCTAGGTTGGGTTAGGTTTGGTGAGGCTAGCGAGTTTTGTGTATATTTTTGCAATGTCGAATTCTTTGATTTCGGTGATAGTTAGGCTTGATTGGGTCAGGTTTGGTGAGGTTAACGAGTTTTGTGTAAATCTTACAATCACGAATTCTTTGATTTCGGTGACGGTTAGGTTGGGTTGGGTTAGGTTTGGTGAGGGAAGCGAGTTTTGTGTAAATCTTAAATTCTCGAATTCTTTGATTTCGGTGACGGTTAGGTTAGGTTGGGTTAGGTTTGGTGAGGTAAGCAAGTTTTGTGTATATTTTTGCATTGTCGAATTTTTTGATTACGGTGATAGTTAGGCTTGGTTGGGTTAGGTTTGGTGAGGTTTACGAGTTAAGTGTATATTTTTGCAATTTGAATTCTTTGATTTCGGTGACGGTTAGGTTGGGTTGGGTTAGGTTTGGTGAGGAAAGCGAGTTTTGTGTAAATCTTTAAATCTCGAATTCCTTGATTTTGATGATGGTTAGGTAGGGTAGGCTTAGGTTTGGTGGGGGAAGCGAGTTTTGTGTACATCTTAAAATCTCGAATTCTTTGATTTCGGTGAAGGTTAGGTTGGGTTGGGTAAGGTTTGGAGAGTTTAGCGTGTTTCGTGTATATTTTCGCAATGTCGAACTCTTTGATTTCGGTGATAGTATGGCTAAGTTGGGTTAGGTTTGGTGAGGTTAACGAGTTTTGTGTACATCTTACAATCTCAAATTCATTGATTCCGGTGACGGTTAGGTTGGGTTGGGTCAGGTTTGGTGAGGTTAACGAGTTTTGTGTAAATCTTACAATCACGAATTCTTTGATTCCGGTGACGGTTAGGTTAGGTTGGGTTAGGTTTGGTAAGGGAAGCGAGTTTTGTGTAAATCTTAAAATCTCGAATACTTTGTTTTCGATAATGGTTAGGTTGGGTTGGGTTAGGTTTGGTGAGGGTAGCGACTTTCGTGTATATTTTTGCAATGTCGAATTCTTTGATTTCGGTGATAGTAAAGCTAGGTTGGGTTAGGTTTTGTGAGGTTAACGAGTTAAGTGTATATTTTTGCAATCTCGAATTCTTTGATTTCGGTGACGGTTAGGTTAGGTTGGGTTAGGTTTGGTGAGGGAAGCGAGTTTTGTGTAAATCTTAAAATCTCGAATGCTTTGATTTCGATAATGGTTAGGTTGGGTTGGGTTAGGTTTAGTGAGGTTAGCGAGTTTCGTGTATATTTTCGCAATGTCGAATTCTTTGATTTCGGTGATGGTTAGGTAAGGTTGGGTTAGGTTTGGTGAGGTTAACGAGTTTTGTGTATATTTTTGCAATGTCGAATTCTTTGATTTCGGTGATAGTTAGGCTTGATTGGGTCAGGTTTGGTGAGGTTAACGAGTTTTGTGTAAATCTTACAATCACGAATTCTTTGATTTCGGTGACGGTTAGGTTGGGTTGGGTTAGGTTTGGTGAGGGAAGCGAGTTTTGTGTAAATCTTAAAATCTCGAATGCTTTGATTTCGATAATGGTTAGGTTGGGTTGGGTTAGGTTTGGTGAGGTTAACGAGTTTCGTGTACATCTTTCAATCTCAAATTCTTTGATTTCGGTGACGGTTAGGTTGGGTTGGGTTAGGATTGGTGAGGTTAGCGAGTTTCGTGTATATTTTTGCAATGTCGAATTCTTTGATTTTGGTGATAGTGAGGCTAGGTTGGGTTAGGTTTGGTGAGGTAAGCGAGTTTTGTGTATATTTTTGCAATGTCGAATTCTTTGATTTCGGTGATAGTTAGGCTTGATTGGGTCAGGTTTGGTGAGGTTAACGAGTTTTGTGTAAATCTTACAATCACGAATTCTTTGATTTCGGTGACGGTTAGGTTGAGTTAGGTAAGGTTTGGTGAGGGAAGCGAGTTTTGTGTAAATCTTAAAATCTCGAATTCTTTGATTTCGGTGATGGTAAGGTTAGGTTGGGTTAGGTTTGGAGAGTTAAGCGTGTTTCGTGTATATATTTGCAATGTCGAATTCTTTGATTTCGGTGATGGTTAGGTTAGGTTGGGTTAGGTTTGGAGAGTTTAACGTGTTTCGTGTATATTTTTGCATTGTCGAATTCTTTGATTTCGGTGATAGTATGGCTAGGTTGGGTTAGGTTTGGTGAGGTTAACGAGTTTTGTGTGCATCTTACAATCACGAATTCTTTGATTTCGGTGACGGTTAGGTTGGGTTGGGTTAGGTTTGGTGAGGTTAGCGAGTTTTGTGTATATTTTTGCAATGTCGAATTCTTTGATTGCGATGATGGTTAGGCTAGGTTGGGTTAAATTGGGTGAGGGCTACGAGTTTTGTGTACATCTAACAATCTCGAATTCTTTGATTTCGGCGACAGTTAGGTTGGGTTGGGTTAAGTTTGGTGAGGTTAGCGAGTTTTGTGTATATTTTTGCATTGTCGAATTCTTTGATTTCGGTGATAGTTAGGCTAGGTTGGGTTAGGTTTGGTGAGGTTAGCGAGTTAAGTGTTTGTTTTTGCAATCTCGAATTCTTTGATTTCGGTTACGGTTAGGTTGGGTTGGGTTAGGTTTGGTGAGGGAGGCGAGTTTTGTGTAAATCTTTGAATCTCGAATTCTCTCATTTCGATGATGGTTAGGCTAGGTTGGGTTAAATTTGGTGAGGTTTACGAGTTAAGTGTATATTTTCGCAATGTCAAAGTCTTTGATTTTGGTGATAGTTAAGCTTGGTTGGGTTAGGTCTGGTGAAGTTTACGAGATTTGTGTTAATCTTACAAGCTCGAATTCTTTGATTTCGGTGACGGTTAGGTTGGGTTGGGTTAGCTTTTGTAAGAGAAGCGAGTTTTGTGTAAATCTTACAATCACGAATTCTTTGATTTCGGTGACGGTTAAGTTGGGCTAGGTTAGGTTTGGTGAGGGAAGCGAGTTTTGTGTAAATCTTAAAATCTCGAATTCTTTGATTTCGTTGATGGTTAGGTTAGGTTGGGTTAGGTTTGGAGAGTTTAGCGTGTTTCGTGTATATTTTTGCAATGTCGAATTCTTTGATTTCGGTGATGCTTAGGTTAGGTTGGGTTAGGTTTGGAGAGTTTAACGTAATTCGTGTATATTTTTGCATTGTCGAATTCTTTGATTTCGGTGATAGTTAGGCTTGATTGGGTCAGGTTTGGTGAGGTTTACGAGTTTTGTGTAAATCTTACAATCACGAATTCTTTGATTTTGGTGACGGTTAGGTTGGGTTGGGTTAGGTTTGGTAAGGGAAGCGAGTTTTGTGTAAATCTTAAAATCTCGAATACTTTGTTTTCGATAATGGTTAGGTTGGGTTGGGTTAGGTTTGGTGAGGTTAGCGACTTTCGTGTATATTTTTGCAATGTCGAATTCTTTGATTTCGGTGATGGTTAGGTTAGGTTGGGTTAGGTTTGGAGAGTTTAACGTAATTCGTGTATATTTTTGCATTGTCGAATTCTTTGATTTCGGTGATAGTTAGGCTTGATTGGGTCAGGTTTGGTGAGGTTTACGAGTTTTGTGTAAATCTTACAATCACGAATTCTTTGATTTCGGTGACGGTTAGGTTGGGTTGGGTTAGGTTTGGTAAGGGAAGCGAGTTTTGTGTAAATCTTAAAATCTCGAATACTTTGTTTTCGATAATGGTTAGGTTGGGTTGGGTTAGGTTTGGTGAGGTTAGCGACTTTCGTGTATATTTTTGCAAAGTCGAATTCTTTGATTTCGGTGATAGTAAGGCTAGGTTGGGTTAGGTAAGGTTTGGTGAGGGAAGCGAGTTTTGTGTAAATCTTAAAATCTCGAATTCTTTGATTTCGTTGATGGTTAGGTTAGGTTGGGTTAGGTTTGGAGAGTTTAGCGTGTTTCGTGTATATTTTTGCATTGTCGAACTCTTTGATTTCGGTGATAGTATGGCTAGGTTGGGTTAGGTTTGGTGAGGTTAACGAGTTTTGTGTACATCTTACAATCTCAAATTCATTGATTTCGGTGACGGTTAGGTTGGGTTGGGTCAGGTTTGGTGAGGTTAACGAGTTTTGTGTAAATCTTACAATCACGAATTCTTTGATTCCGGTGACGGTTAGGTTGGGTTGGGTTAGGTTTGGTAAGGGAAGCGAGTTTTGTGTAAATCTTAAAATCTCGAATACTTTGTTTTCGATAATGGTAAGGTTGGGTTGGGTTAGGTTTGGTGAGGTAAGCGACTTTCGTGTATATTTTTGCAATGTCGAATTCTTTGATTTCGGTGATAGTAAGGCTAGGTTGGGTTAGGTTTTGTGAGGTTAACGAGTTAAGTGTATATTTTTGCAATCTCGAATTCTTTGATTTCGGTGACGGTTAGGTTGGGTTGGGTTAGGTTTGGTGAGGGAAGCGAGTTTTGTGTAAATCTTAAAATCTCGAATGCTTTGATTTCGATAATGGTTAGGTTGGGTTGGGTTAGGTTTGGTGAGGTTAGCGAGTTTCGTGTATATTTTCGCAATGTCGAATTCTTTGATTTCGGTGATGGTTAGGTAAGGTTGGGTTAGGTTTGGTGAGGTTAACGAGTTTTGTGTACATCTTTTAATCTCAAATTCTTTGATTTCGGTGACGGTTAGGTTGGGTTGGGTTAAGTTTGGTGAGGTTAGCGAGTTTCGTGTATATTTTTGCAATGTCGAACTCTTTGATTTCGGTGATAGTATGGCTAGGTTGGGTTAGGTTTGGTGAGGTTAACGAGTTTTTTGTACATCTTACAATCTCAAATTCATTGATTTCGGTGACGGTTAGGTTGGGTTGGGTCAGGTTTGGTGAGGTAAACGAGTTTTGTGTAAATCTTACAATCACGAATTCTTTGATTTCGGTGACGGTTAGGTTGGGCTAGGTTAGGTTTGGTGAGGGAAGCGAGTTTTGTGTAAATCTTAAAATCTCGAATTCTTTGATTTCGTTGATGGTTAGGTTAGGTTGGGTTAGGTTTGGAGAGTTTAGCGTGTTTCGTGTATATTTTTGCAATGTCGAATTCTTTGATTTCGGTGATGGTTAGGCTTGATTGGGTCAGGTTTGGTGAGGTTTACGAGTTTTGTGTAAATCTTACAATCACGAATTCTTTGATTTCGGTGACGGTTAGGTTGGGCTAGGTTAGGTTTGGTGAGGGAAGCGAGTTTTGTGTAAATCTTAAAATCTCGAATTCTTTGATTTCGTTGATGGTTAGGTTAGGTTGGGTTAGGTTTGGAGAGTTTAGCGTGTTTCGTGTATATTTTTGCAATGTCGAATTCTTTGATTTCGGTGATGGTTAGGCTTGATTGGGTCAGGTTTGGTGAGGTTTACGAGTTTTGTGTAAATCTTACAATCACGAATTCTTTGATTTCGGTGACGGTTAGGTTGGGTTGGGTAAGGTTTGGTAAGGGAAGCGAGTTTTGTGTAAATCTTAAAATCTCGAATACTTTGTTTTCGATAATGGTTAGGTTGGGTTGGGTTAGGTTTGGTGAGGTTAGCGACTTTCGTGTATATTTTTGCAATGTCGAATTCTTTGATTTCGGTGATAGTAAGGCTAGGTTGGGTTAGGTTTTGTGAGGTTAACGAGTTAAGTGTATATTTTTGCAATCTCGAATTCTTTGATTTCGGTGACGGTTAGGTTGGGTTGGGTTAGGTTTGGTGAGGGAAGCGAGTTTTGTGTAAATCTTAAAATCTCGAATGCTTTGATTTCGATAATGGTTAGGTTGGGTTGGGTTAGGTTTGGTGAGGTTAACGAGTTTCGTGTACATCTTTCAATCTCAAATTCTTTGATTTCGGTGACGGTTAGGTTGGGTTGGGTTAGGTTTGGTGAGGTAAGCGAGTTTTGTGTATATTTTTGCAATGTCGAATTCTTTGATTTCGGTGATAGTTAGGCTTGATTGGGTCAGGTTTGGTGAGGTTAACGAGTTTTGTGTAAATCTTACAATCACGAATTCTTTGATTTCGGTGACGGTTAGGTTGAGTTAGGTAAGGTTTGGTGAGGGAAGCGAGTTTTGTGTAAATCTTAAAATCTCGAATTCTTTGATTTCGGTGATGGTTAGGTTAGGTTGGGTTAGGTTTGGAGAGTTAAGCGTGTTTCGTGTATATATTTGCAATGTCGAATTCTTTGATTTCGGTGATAGTTAGGTTAGGTTGGGTTAGGTTTGGAGAGTTTAACGTGTTTCGTGTATATTTTTGCATTGTCGAATTCTTTGATTTCGGTGATAGTATGGCTAGGTTGGGTTAGGTTTGGTGAGGTTAGCGAGTTTTGTGTATATTTTTGCAATGTCGAATTCTTTGATTTCGGTGATAGTTAGGCTTGATTGGGTCAGGTTTGGTGAGGTTAACGAGTTTTGTGTAAATCTTACAATCACGAATTCTTTGATTTCGGTGACGGTTAGGTTGAGTTAGGTAAGGTTTGGTGAGGGAAGCGAGTTTTGTGTAAATCTTAAAATCTCGAATTCTTTGATTTCGGTGATGGTTAGGTTAGGTTGAGTTAGGTTTGGAGAGTTAAGCGTGTTTCGTGTATATATTTGCAATGTCGAATTCTTTGATTTCGGTGATAGTTAGGTTAGGTTGGGTTAGGTTTGGAGAGTTTAACGTGTTTCGTGTATATTTTTGTATTGTCGAATTCTTTGATTTCGGTGATAGTATGGCTAGGTTGGGTTAGGTTTGGTGAGGTTAGCGAATTTTGTGTATATTTTTGCAATGTCGAATTCTTTGATTGCGATGATGGTTAGGCTAGGTTGGGTTAAATTGGGTGAGGGCTACGAGTTTTGTGTACATCTTACAATCTCGAATTCTTTGATTTCGGCGACAGTTAGGTTGGGTTGGGTTAAGTTTGGTGAGGTTAGCGAGTTTTGTGTATATTTTTGCATTGTCGAATTCTTTGATTTCGGTGATAGTTAGGCTAGGTTGGGTTAGGTTTGGTGAGGTTAGCGAGTTAAGTGTTTGTTTTTGCAATCTCGAATTCTTTGATTTCGGTTACGGTTAGGTTGGGTTGGGTTAGGTTTTGTGAGGTTAGTGAGTTTTGTGTATATTTTTGCAATGTCGAATTCTTTGATTTCGGTGATAGTAAGGCTTGGTTGGGTTAGGTTTGGTGAGGTTAACGAGTTAAGTGTATATTTTTGCAATTTGAATTCTATGATTTCGGTGACGGTTAGGTTGGGTTGGGTTAGGTTTGGTGAGGGAAGCGAGTTTTGTGTAAATCTTTAAATCTCGAATTCCTTGATTTTGATGATGGTTAGGTAGGGTAGGCTTAAGTTTTGTGAGGGAAGCGAGTTTTGTGTACATCTTAAAATCTCGAATTCTTTGATTTCGGTGATGGTTAGGTTAGGTTGGGTAAGGTTTGGAGAGTTTAGCGTGTTTCGTGTATATTTTCGCAATGTCGAATTCTTTGATTTCGGTGATAGTTAGGCTTGGTTGGGTTAGGTTTGGTGAGGTAAACTAGTTAAGTGTATATTTTTGCAATTTAAATTCTTTGATTTCGGTGACGGTTAGGTTAGGTTGGGTTAGGTTTTGTGAGGTTAGCGAGTTTTGTGTATATTTTTGCAATGTCGAATTCTTTGATTTCGGTGATAGTTAGGCTTGGTTGGGTTAGGTTTGGTGAGGTTAACGAGTTAAGTGTATATTTTTGCAATTTGAATTCTATGATTTCGGTGACGGTTAGGTTGGGTTGGGTTAGGTTTGGTGAGGGAAGCGAGTTTTGTGTAAATCTTTAAATCTCGAATTCCTTGATTTTGATGATGGTTAGGTAGGGTAGGCTTAAGTTTTGTGAGGGAAGCGAGTTTTGTGTACATCTTAAAATCTCGAATTCTTTGATTTCGGTGATGGTTAGGTTAGGTTGGGTAAGGTTTGGAGAGTTTAGCGTGTTTCGTGTATATTTTCGCAATGTCGAATTCTTTGATTTCGGTGATAGTTAGGCTTGGTTGGGTTAGGTTTGGTGAGGTAAACTAGTTAAGTGTATATTTTTGCAATTTAAATTCTTTGATTTCGGTGACGGTTAGGTTAGGTTGGGTTAGGTTTTGTGAGGTTAGCGAGTTTTGTGTATATTTTTGCAATGTCGAATTCTTTGATTTCGGTGATAGTTAGGCTTGGTTGGGTTAGGTTTTGTGAGGTTAACTAGTTAAGTGTATATTTTTGCAATTTAAATTCTTTGATTTCGGTGACGGTTAGGTTAGGTTGGGTTAGGTTTGGAGAGTTAAGCGTGTTTCGTGTATATATTTGCAATGTCGAATTCTTTGATTTCGGTGATGGTTAGGTTAGGTTGGGTTAGGTTTGGAGAGTTTAACGTGTTTCGTGTATATTTTTGCATTGTCGAATTCTTTGATTTCGGTGATAGTATGGCTAGGTTGGGTTAGGTTTGGTGAGGTTAACGAGTTTTGTGTGCATCTTACAATCACGAATTCTTTGATTTCGGTGACGGTTAAGTTGGGTTGGGTTAGGTTTGGTGAGGTTAGCGAGTTTTGTGTATATTTTTGCAATGTCGAATTCTTTGATTGCGATGATGGTTAGGCTAGGTTGGGTTAAATTGGGTGAGGGCTACGAGTTTTGTGTACATCTTACAATCTCGAATTCTTTGATTTCGGCGACAGTTAGGTTGGGTTGGGTTAAGTTTGGTGAGGTTAGCGAGTTTTGTGTATATTTTTGCATTGTCGAATTCTTTGATTTCGGTGATAGTTAGGCTAGGTTGGGTTAGGTTTGGTGAGGTTAGCGAGTTAAGTGTTTGTTTTTGCAATCTCGAATTCTTTGATTTCGCTTACGGTTAGGTTGGGTTGGGTTAGGTTTGGTGAGGGAGGCGAGTTTTGTGTAAATCTTTGAATCTCGAATTCTCTCATTTCGATGATGGTTAGGCTAGGTTGGGTTAAATTTGGTGAGGTTTACGAGTTAAGTGTATATTTTCGCAATGTCAAAGTCTTTGATTTTGGTGATATTTAAGCTTGGTTGGGTTAGGTCTGGTGAAGTTTACGAGATTTGTGTTAATCTTACAAGCTCGAATTCTTTGATTTCGGTGACGGTTAGGTTGGGTTGGGTAAGCTTTTGTAAGAGAAGCGAGTTTTGTGTAAATCTTACAATCACGAATTCTTTGATTTCGGTGACGGTTAGGTTGAGTTAGGTAAGGTTTGGTGAGGGAAGCGAGTTTTGTGTAAATCTTAAAATCTCGAATTCTTTGATTTCGGTGATGGTTAGGTTAGGTTGGGTTAGGTTTGGAGAGTTAAGCGTGTTTCGTGTATATATTTGCAATGTCGAATTCTTTGATTTCGGTGATAGTTAGGTTAGGTTGGGTTAGGTTTGGAGAGTTTAACGTGTTTCGTGTATATTTTTGCATTGTCGAATTCTTTGATTTCGGTGATAGTATGGCTAGGTTGGGTTAGGTTTGGTGAGGTTAGCGAGTTTTGTGTATATTTTTGCAATGTCGAATTCTTTGATTTCGGTGATAGTTAGGCTTGATTGGGTCAGGTTTGGTGAGGTTAACGAGTTTTGTGTAAATCTTACAATCACGAATTCTTTGATTTCGGTGACGGTTAGGTTGAGTTAGGTAAGGTTTGGTGAGGGAAGCGAGTTTTGTGTAAATCTTAAAATCTCGAATTCTTTGATTTCGGTGATGGTTAGGTTAGGTTGAGTTAGGTTTGGAGAGTTAAGCGTGTTTCGTGTATATATTTGCAATGTCGAATTCTTTGATTTCGGTGATAGTTAGGTTAGGTTGGGTTAGGTTTGGAGAGTTTAACGTGTTTCGTGTATATTTTTGTATTGTCGAATTCTTTGATTTCGGTGATAGTATGGCTAGGTTGGGTTAGGTTTGGTGAGGTTAGCGAATTTTGTGTATATTTTTGCAATGTCGAATTCTTTGATTGCGATGATGGTTAGGCTAGGTTGGGTTAAATTGGGTGAGGGCTACGAGTTTTGTGTACATCTTACAATCTCGAATTCTTTGATTTCGGCGACAGTTAGGTTGGGTTGGGTTAAGTTTGGTGAGGTTAGCGAGTTTTGTGTATATTTTTGCATTGTCGAATTCTTTGATTTCGGTGATAGTTAGGCTAGGTTGGGTTAGGTTTGGTGAGGTTAGCGAGTTAAGTGTTTGTTTTTGCAATCTCGAATTCTTTGATTTCGGTTACGGTTAGGTTGGGTTGGGTTAGGTTTGGTGAGGGAGGCGAGTTTTGTGTAAATCTTTGAATTTCGAATTCTCTCATTTCGATGATGGTTAGGCTAGGTTGGATTAAATTTGGTGAGGTTTACGAGTTAAGTGTATATTTTCGCAATGTCAAACTCTTTGATTTTGGTGATAGTTAAGCTTGGTTGGGTTAGGTCTGGTGAAGTTTACGAGATTTGTGTTAATCTTACAAGCTCGAATTCTTTGATTTCGGTGACGGTTAGGTTGGGTTGGGTTAGCTTTTGTAAGAGAAGCGAGTTTTGTGTAAATCTTAAAATCTAGAATTCTTTGTTTTCGGTGATGGTATGGTTAGGTTGGGTAAGGTTTGGTGATGTTAGCGGTTTTCGTGTATATTTTTGCAATGTCAAATTCTTTGATTTCGGTGATAGTATGGCTAGGTTGGGTTAGGTTTGGTGAGGTTAATGAGTTTTGTGTACATCTAACAATCTCAAATTCTTTGATATCGGTGACTGTTAGGTTGTGTTGGGTTAGGTTTGGTGAGGTTAACTAGTTAAGTGTATATTTTTGCAATTTAAATTCTTTGATTTCGGTGACGGTTAGGTTAGGTTGGGTTAGGTTTTGTGAGGTTAGTGAGTTTTGTGTATATTTTTGCAATGTCGAATTCTTTGATTTCGGTGATAGTTAGGCTTGGTTGGGATAGGTTTGGTGAGGTTAACGAGTTAAGTGTATATTTTTGCAATTTGAATTCTATGATTTCGGTGACGGTTAGGTTGGGTTGGGTTAGGTTTGGTGAGGGAAGCGAGTTTTGTGTAAATCTTTAAATCTCGAATTCCTTGATTTTGATGATGGTTAGGTAGGGTAGGCTTAAGTTTTGTGAGGGAAGCGAGTTTTGTGTACATCTTAAAATCTCGAATTCTTTGATTTCGGTGATGGTTAGGTTAGGTTGGGTAAGGTTTGGAGAGTTTAGCGTGTTTCGTGTATATTTTCGCAATGTCGAATTCTTTGATTTCGGTGATAGTTAGGCTTGGTTGGGTTAGGTTTGGTGAGGTAAACTAGTTAAGTGTATATTTTTGCAATTTAAATTCTTTGATTTCGGTGACGGTTAGGTTAGGTTGGGTTAGGTTTTGTGAGGTTAGCGAGTTTTGTGTATATTTTTGCAATGTCGAATTCTTTGATTTCGGTGATAGTTAGGCTTGGTTGGGTTAGGTTTTGTGAGGTTAACTAGTTAAGTGTATATTTTTGCAATTTAAATTCTTTGATTTCGGTGACGGTTAGGTTAGGTTGGGTTAGGTTTGGAGAGTTAAGCGTGTTTCGTGTATATATTTGCAATGTCGAATTCTTTGATTTCGGTGATGGTTAGGTTAGGTTGGGTTAGGTTTGGAGAGTTTAACGTGTTTCGTGTATATTTTTGCATTGTCGAATTCTTTGATTTCGGTGATAGTATGGCTAGGTTGGGTTAGGTTTGGTGAGGTTAACGAGTTTTGTGTGCATCTTACAATCACGAATTCTTTGATTTCGGTGACGGTTAGGTTGGGTTGGGTTAGGTTTGGTGAGGTTAGCGAGTTTTGTGTATATTTTTGCAATGTCGAATTCTTTGATTGCGATGATGGTTAGGCTAGGTTGGGTTAAATTGGGTGAGGGCTACGAGTTTTGTGTACATCTTACAATCTCGAATTCTTTGATTTCGGCGACAGTTAGGTTGGGTTGGGTTAAGTTTGGTGAGGTTAGCGAGTTTTGTGTATATTTTTGCATTGTCGAATTCTTTGATTTCGGTGATAGTTAGGCTAGGTTGGGTTAGGTTTGGTGAGGTTAGCGAGTTAAGTGTTTGTTTTTGCAATCTCGAATTCTTTGATTTCGGTTACGGTTAGGTTGGGTTGGGTTAGGTTTGGTGAGGGAGGCGAGTTTTGTGTAAATCTTTGAATCTCGAATTCTCTCATTTCGATGATGGTTAGGCTAGGTTGGGTTAAATTTGGTGAGGTTTACGAGTTAAGTGTATATTTTCGCAATGTCAAAGTCTTTGATTTTGGTGATAGTTAAGCTTGGTTGGGTTAGGTCTGGTGAAGTTTACGAGATTTGTGTTAATCTTACAAGCTCGAATTCTTTGATTTCGGTGACGGTTAAGTTGGGCTAGGTTAGGTTTGTTGAGGGAAGCGAGTTTTGTGTAAATCTTAAAATCTCGAATTCTTTGATTTCGTTGATGGTTAGGTTAGGTTGGGTTAGGTTTGGAGAGTTTAGCGTGTTTCGTGTATATTTTTGCAATGTCGAATTCTTTGATTTCGGTGATGGTTAGGTTAGGTTGGGTTAGGTTTGGAGAGTTTAACGTGTTTCGTGTATATTTTTGCATTGTCGAATTCTTTGATTTCGGTGATAGTTAGGCTTGATTGGGTCAGGTTTGGTGAGGTTTACGAGTTTTGTGTAAATCTTACAATCACGAATTCTTTGATTTCGGTGACGGTTAGGTTGGGTTGGGTTAGGTTTGGTAAGGGAAGCGAGTTTTGTGTAAATCTTAAAATCTCGAATACTTTGTTTTCGATAATGGTAAGGTTGGGTTGGGTAAGGTTTGGTGAGGTAAGCGACTTTCGTGTATATTTTTGCAATGTCGAATTCTTTGATTTCGGTGATAGTAAGGCTAGGTTGGGTTAGGTTTTGTGAGGTTAACGAGTTAAGTGTATATTTTTGCAATCTCGAATTCTTTGATTTCGGTGACGGTTAGGTTGGGTTGGGTTAGGTTTGGTGAGGGAAGCGAGTTTTGTGTAAATCTTAAAATCTCGAATGCTTTGATTTCGATAATGGTTAGGTTGGGTTGGGTTAGGTTTGGTGAGGTTAGCGAGTTTCGTGTATATTTTCGCAATGTCGAACTCTTTGATTTCGGTGATGGTTAGGTAAGGTTGGGTTAGGTTTGGTGAGGTTAACGAGTTTTGTGTACATCTTTCAATCTCAAATTCTTTGATTTCGGTGACGGTTAGGTTGGGTTGGGTTAAGTTTGGTGAAGTTAGCGAGTTTCGTGTATATTTTTGCAATGTCGAACTCTTTGATTTCGGTGATAGTATGGCTAGGTTGGGTTAGGTTTGGTGAGGTTAACGAGTTTTTTGTACATCTTACAATCTCAAATTCATTGATTTCGGTGACGGTTAGGTTGGGTTGGGTCAGGTTTAGTGAGGTTAACGAGTTTTGTGTAAATCTTACAATCACGAATTCTTTGATTTCGGTGACGGTTAGGTTGGGCTAGGTTAGGTTTGGTGAGGGAAGCGAGTTTTGTGTAAATCTTAAAATCTCGAATTCTTTGATTTCGTTGATGGTTAGGTTAGGTTGGGTTAGGTTTGGAGAGTTTAGCGTGTTTCGTGTATATTTTTGCAATGTCGAATTCTTTGATTTCGGTGATGGTTAGGTTAGGTTGGGTTAGGTTTGGAGAGTTTAACGTGTTTCGTGTATATTTTTGCATTGTCGAATTCTTTGATTTCGGTGATAGTATGGCTAGGTTGGGTTAGGTTTGGTGAGGTTAACGAGTTTTGTGTGCATCTTACAAACTCGAATTCTTTGATTTCGGTGACGGTTAGGTTGGGTTGGGTTAGGTTTGGTGAGGTTAGCGAGTTTTGTGTATATTTTTGCAATGTCGAATTCTTTGATTTCGGTGATAGTTAGGCTTGATTGGGTCAGGTTTGGTGAGGTTTACGAGTTTTGTGTAAATCTTACAATCACGAATTCTTTGATTTCGGTGACGGTTAGGTTGGGTTGGGTTAGGTTTGGTAAGGGAAGCGAGTTTTGTGTAAATCTTAAAATCTCGAATACTTTGTTTTCGATAATGGTTAGGTTGGGTTGGGTTAGGTTTGGTGAGGTTAGCGACTTTCGTGTATATTTTTGCAATGTCGAATTCTTTGATTTCGGTGATAGTAAGGCTAGGTTGGGTTAGGTTTTGTGAGGTTAACGAGTTAAGTGTATATTTTTGCAATCTCGAATTCTTTGATTTCGGTGACGGTTAGGTTGAGTTAGGTAAGGTTTGGTGAGGGAAGCGAGTTTTGTGTAAATCTTAAAATCTCGAATTCTTTGATTTCGGTGATGGTTAGGTTAGGTTGGGTTAGGTTTGGAGAGTTAAGCGTGTTTCGTGTATATATTTGCAATGTCGAATTCTTTGATTTCGGTGATAGTTAGGTTAGGTTGGGATAGGTTTGGAGAGTTTAACGTGTTTCGTGTATATTTTTGCATTGTCGAATTCTTTGATTTCGGTGATAGTATGGCTAGGTTGGGTTAAATTGGGTGAGGGCTACGAGTTTTGTGTACATCTTACAATCTCGAATTCTTTGATTTCGGCGACAGTTAGGTTGGGTTGGGTTAAGTTTGGTGAGGTTAGCGAGTTTTGTGTATATTTTTGCATTGTCGAATTCTTTGATTTCGGTGATAGTTAGGCTAGGTTGGGTTAGGTTTGGTGAGGTTAGCGAGTTAAGTGTTTGTTTTTGCAATCTCGAATTCTTTGATTTCGGTTACGGTTAGGTTGGGTTGGGTTAGGTTTGGTGAGGGAGGCGAGTTTTGTGTAAATCTTTGAATTTCGAATTCTCTCATTTCGATGATGGTTAGGCTAGGTTGGGTTAAATTTGGTGAGGTTAACGAGTTAAGTGTATATTTTTGCAATTTGAATTCTTTGATTTCGGTGACGGTTAGGTTGGGTTGGGTTAGGTTTGGTGAGGGAAGCGAGTTTTGTGTAAATCTTTAAATCTCGAATTCCTTGATTTTGATGATGGTTAGGTAGGGTAGGGTTAGGTTTGGTGAGGGAAGCCAGTTTTGTGTACATCTTAAAATCTCGAATTTTTTGATTTCGGTGATGGTTAGGTTAGGTTGGGTAAGGTTTGGAGAGTTTAGCGTGTTGCGTGTATTCTTTCGCAATGTCGAATTCTTTGATTTCGCTGATGGTTAGGTAAGGTTGGGTTAGGTTTGGTGAGGTTAGCAAGTTTCGTGTATATTTTTGCATTGTCGAACTCTTTGATTTCGGTGATAGTATTGCTAGGTTGGGTTAGGTTTGGTGAGGTTAACGAGTTTTGTGTACATCTTACAATCTCAAATTCATTGATTTCGGTGACGGTTAGGTTGGGTTGGGTCAGGTTTGGTGAGGTTAACGAGTTTTGTGTAAATCTTACAATCACGAATTCTTTGATTTCGGTGACGGTTAGGTTGGGCTAGGTTAGGTTTGGTGAGGGAAGCGAGTTTTGTGTAAATCTTAAAATCTCGAATTCTTTGATTTCGTTGATGGTTAGGTTAGGTTGGGTTAGGTTTGGAGAGTTTAGCGTGTTTCGTGTATATTTTTGCAAAGTCGAATTCTTTGATTTCGGTGATGGTTAGGTTAGGTTGGGTTAGGTTTGGAGAGTTTAACGTGTTTCGTGTATATTTTTGCATTGTCGAATTCTTTGATTTCGGTGATAGTATGGCTAGGTTGGGTTAGGTTTGGTGAGGTTAACGAGTTTTGTGTGCATCTTACAAACTCGAATTCTTTGATTTCGGTGACGGTTAGGTTGGGTTGGGTTAGGTTTGGTGA
The DNA here is from genome assembly GCF_051622035.1 of Arctopsyche grandis. Classification (NCBI taxonomy): domain Eukaryota; kingdom Metazoa; phylum Arthropoda; class Insecta; order Trichoptera; family Hydropsychidae; genus Arctopsyche; species Arctopsyche grandis. The sequence goes on from NC_135362.1 coordinate 864,957, forward strand.
GGGAAGCGAGTTTTGTGTAAATCTTAAAATCTCGAATGCTTTGATTTCGATAATGGTTAGGTTGGGTTGGGTTAGGTTTGGTGAGGTTAACGAGTTTCGTGTACATCTTTCAATCTCAAATTCTTTGATTTCGGTGACGGTTAGGTTGGGTTGGGTTAAGTTTGGTGAAGTTAGCGAGTTTCGTGTATATTTTTGCAATGTCGAACTCTTTGATTTCGGTGATAGTATGGCTAGGTTGGGTTAGGTTTGGTGAGGTTAACGAGTTTTTTGTACATCTTACAATCTCAAATTCATTGATTTCGGTGACGGTTAGGTTGGGTTGGGTCAGGTTTGGTGAGGTTAACGAGTTTTGTGTAAATCTTACAATCACGAATTCTTTGATTTCGGTGACGGTTAGGTTGGGCTAGGTTAGGTTTGGTGAGGGAAGCGAGTTTTGTGTAAATCTTAAAATCTCGAATTCTTTGATTTCGTTGATGGTTAGGTTAGGTTGGGTTAGGTTTGGAGAGTTTAGCGTGTTTCGTGTATATTTTTGCAATGTCGAATTCTTTGATTTCGGTGATGGTTAGGTTAGGTTGGGTTAGGTTTGGAGAGTTTAACGTGTTTCGTGTATATTTTTGCATTGTCGAATTCTTTGATTTCGGTGATAGTATGGCTAGGTTGGGTTAGGTTTGGTGAGGTTAACGAGTTTTGTGTGCATCTTACAAACTCGAATTCTTTGATTTCGGTGACGGTTAGGTTGGGTTGGGTTAGGTTTGGTGAGGTTAGCGAGTTTTGTGTATATTTTTGCAATGTCGAATTCTTTGATTTCGGTGATAGTTAGGCTTGATTGGGTCAGGTTTGGTGAGGTTTACGAGTTTTGTGTAAATCTTACAATCACGAATTCTTTGATTTCGGTGACGGTTAGGTTGGGTTGGGTTAGGTTTGGTAAGGGAAGCGAGTTTTGTGTAAATCTTAAAATCTCGAATACTTTGTTTTCGATAATGGTTAGGTTGGGTTGGGTTAGGTTTGGTGAGGTTAGCGACTTTCGTGTATATTTTTGCAATGTCGAATTCTTTGATTTCGGTGATAGTAAGGCTAGGTTGGGTTAGGTTTTGTGAGGTTAACGAGTTAAGTGTATATTTTTGCAATCTCGAATTCTTTGATTTCGGTGACGGTTAGGTTGGGTTGGGTTAGGTTTGGTGAGGGAAGCGAGTTTTGTGTAAATCTTAAAATCTCGAATGCTTTGATTTCGATAATGGTTAGGTTGGGTTGGGTTAGGTTTGGTGAGGTTAACGAGTTTCGTGTACATCTTTCAATCTCAAATTCTTTGATTTCGGTGACGGTTAGGTTGGGTTGGGTTAAGTTTGGTGAAGTTAGCGAGTTTCGTGTATATTTTTGCAATGTCGAACTCTTTGATTTCGGTGATAGTATGGCTAGGTTGGGTTAGGTTTGGTGAGGTTAACGAGTTTTTTGTACATCTTACAATCTCAAATTCATTGATTTCGGTGACGGTTAGGTTGGGTTGGGTCAGGTTTGGTGAGGTTAACGAGTTTTGTGTAAATCTTACAATCACGAATTCTTTGATTTCGGTGACGGTTAGGTTGGGCTAGGTTAGGTTTGGTGAGGGAAGCGAGTTTTGTGTAAATCTTAAAATCTCGAATTCTTTGATTTCGTTGATGGTTAGGTTAGGTTGGGTTAGGTTTGGAGAGTTTAGCGTGTTTCGTGTATATTTTTGCAATGTCGAATTCTTTGATTTCGGTGATGGTTAGGTTAGGTTGGGTTAGGTTTGGAGAGTTTAACGTGTTTCGTGTATATTTTTGCATTGTCGAATTCTTTGATTTCGGTGATAGTATGGCTAGGTTGGGTTAGGTTTGGTGAGGTTAACGAGTTTTGTGTGCATCTTACAAACTCGAATTCTTTGATTTCGGTGACGGTTAGGTTGGGTTGGGTTAGGTTTGGTGAGGTTAGCGAGTTTTGTGTATATTTTTGCAATGTCGAATTCTTTGATTTCGGTGATAGTTAAGCTTGATTGGGTCAGGTTTGGTGAGGTTTACGAGTTTTGTGTAAATCTTACAATCACGAATTCTTTGATTTCGGTGACGGTTAGGTTGGGTTGGGTTAGGTTTGGTAAGGGAAGCGAGTTTTGTGTAAATCTTAAAATCTCGAATACTTTGTTTTCGATAATGGTTAGGTTGGGTTGGGTTAGGTTTGGTGAGGTTAGCGACTTTCGTGTATATTTTTGCAATGTCGAATTCTTTGATTTCGGTGATAGTAAGGCTAGGTTGGGTTAGGTTTTGTGAGGTTAACGAGTTAAGTGTATATTTTTGCAATCTCGAATTCTTTGATTTCGGTGACGGTTAGGTTGGGTTGGGTTAGGTTTGGTGAGGGAAGCGAGTTTTGTGTAAATCTTAAAATCTCGAATGCTTTGATTTCGATAATGGTTAGGTTGGGTTGGGTTAGGTTTGGTGAGGTTAACGAGTTTCGTGTACATCTTTCAATCTCAAATTCTTTGATTTCGGTGACGGTTAGGTTGGGTTGGGTTAGGTTTGGTGAGGTTAGCGAGTTTTGTGTATATTTTTGCAATGTCGAATTCTTTGATTTCGGTGATAGTGAGGCTAGGTTGGGTTAGGTTTGGTGAGGTAAGCGAGTTTTGTGTATATTTTTGCAATGTCGAATTCTTTGATTTCGGTGATAGTTAGGCTTGATTGGGTCAGGTTTGGTGAGGTTAACGAGTTTTGTGTAAATCTTACAATCACGAATTCTTTGATTTCGGTGACGGTTAGGTTGAGTTAGGTAAGGTTTGGTGAGGGAAGCGAGTTTTGTGTAAATCTTAAAATCTCGAATTCTTTGATTTCGGTGATGGTTAGGTTAGGTTGGGTTAGGTTTGGAGAGTTAAGCGTGTTTCGTGTATATATTTGCAATGTCGAATTCTTTGATTTCGGTGATAGTAAGGTTAGGTTGGGTTAGGTTTGGAGAGTTTAACGTGTTTCGTGTATATTTTTGCATTGTCGAATTCTTTGATTTCGGTGATAGTATGGCTAGGTTGGGTTAGGTTTGGTGAGGTTAGCGAGTTTTGTGTATATTTTTGCAATGTCGAATTCTTTGATTGCGATGATGGTTAGGCTAGGTTGGGTTAAATTGGGTGAGGGCTACGAGTTTTGTGTACATCTTACAATCTCGAATTCTTTAATTTCGGCGACAGTTAGGTTGGGTTGGGTTAAGTTTGGTGAGGTAAGCGAGTTTTGTGTATATTTTTGCATTGTCGAATTCTTTGATTTCGGTGATAGTTAGGCTAGGTTGGGTTAGGTTTGGTGAGGTTAGCGAGTTTAGTGTTTGTTTTTGCAATCTCGAATTCTTTGATTTTGGTTACGGTTAGGTTGGGTTGGGTTAGGTTTGGTGAGGGAGGCGAGTTTTGTGTAAATCTTTGAATTTCGAATTCTCTCATTTCGATGATGGTTAGGCTAGGTTGGGTTAAATTTGGTGAGGTTTACGAGTTAAGTGTATATTTTCGCAATGTCAAACTCTTTGATTTTGGTGATAGTTAAGCTTGGTTGGGTTAGGTCTGGTGAAGTTTACGAGATTTGTGTTAATCTTACAAGCTCGAATTCTTTGATTTCGGTGACGGTTAGGTTGGGTTGGGTTAGCTTTTGTAAGAGAAGCGAGTTTTGTGTAAATCTTAAAATCTAGAATTCTTTGTTTTCGGTGATGGTATGGTTAGTTTGGGTAAGGTTTGGTGATGTTAGCGGTTTTCGTGTATATTTTTGCAATGTCAAATTCTTTGATTTCGGTGATAGTATGGCTAGGTTGGGTTAGGTTTGGTGAGGTTAATGAGTTTTGTGTACATCTTACAATCTCAAATTCTTTGATATCGGTGACTGTTAGGTTGTGTTGGGTTAGGTTTGGTGAGGTTAGCGAGTTTCGTGTTAATCTTTAAATCTCGAATTCTTTGATTTCGGTGACGGTTAGGTTGGGTTGGGTTAGGTTTAGTGAGGGAAGCAAGTTTTGTGTATATTTTTGCAATGTCGAATTCTTTGATTTCGGTGATAGTTAGGCTTGGTTGGGTTAGGTTTGGTGAGGTTAACGAGTTAAGTGTATATTTTTGCAATTTGAATTCTTTGATTTCGGTGACGGTTAGGTTGGGTTGGGTTAGGTTTGGTGAGGGAAGCGAGTTTTGTGTAAATCTTTAAATCTCGAATTCCTTGATTTTGATGATGGTTAGGTAGGGTAGGGTTAGGTTTGGTGAGGGAAGCGAGTTTTGTGTACATCTTAAAATCTCGAATTTTTTGATTTCGGTGATGGTTAGGTTAGGTTGGGTAAGGTTTGGAGAGTTTAGCGTGTTGCGTGTATTCTTTCGCAATGTCGAATTCTTTGATTTCGCTGATGGTTAGGTAAGGTTGGGTTAGGTTTGGTGAGGTTAGCAAGTTTCGTGTATATTTTTGCATTGTCGAACTCTTTGATTTCGGTGATAGTATTGCTAGGTTGGGTTAGGTTTGGTGAGGTTAACGATTTTTGTGTACATCTTACAATCTCAAATTCATTGATTTCGGTGACGGTTAGGTTGGGTTGGGTCAGGTTTGGTGAGGTTAACGAGTTTTGTGTAAATCTTACAATCACGAATTCTTTGATTTCGGTGACGGTTAGGTTGGGCTAGGTTAGGTTTGGTGAGGGAAGCGAGTTTTGTGTAAATCTTAAAATCTCGAATTCTTTGATTTCGTTGATGGTTAGGTTAGGTTGGGTTAGGTTTGGAGAGTTTAGCGTGTTTCGTGTATATTTTTGCAATGTCGAATTCTTTGATTTCGGTGATAGTATGGCTAGGTTGGGTTAGGTTTGGTGAGGTTAACGAGTTTTGTGTGCATCTTACAAACTCGAATTCTTTGATTTCGGTGACGGTTAGGTTGGGTTGGGTTAGGTTTGGTGAGGTTAGCGACTTTCGTGTATATTTTTGCAATGTCGAATTCTTTGATTTCGGTGATAGTAAGGCTAGGTTGGGTTAGGTTTTGTGAGGTTAACGAGTTAAGTGTATATTTTTGCAATCTCGAATTCTTTGATTTCGGTGACGGTTAGGTTGGGTTGGGTTAGGTTTGGTGAGGGAAGCGAGTTTTGTGTAAATCTTAAAATCTCGAATGCTTTGATTTCGATAATGGTTAGGTTGGGTTGGGTTAGGTTTGGTGAGGTTAACGAGTTTCGTGTACATCTTTCAATCTCAAATTCTTTGATTTCGGTGACGGTTAGGTTGGGTTGGGTTAGGTTTGGTGAGGTTAGCGAGTTTCGTGTATATTTTTGCAATGTCAAATTCTTTGATTTCGGTGATAGTGAGGCTAGGTTGGGTTAGGTTTGGTGAGGTAAGCAAGTTTTGTGTATATTTTTGCAATGTCGAATTCTTTGATTTCGGTGATAGTTAGGCTTGATTGGGTCAGGTTTGGTGAGGTTAACGAGTTTTGTGTAAATCTTACAATCACGAATTCTTTGATTTCGGTGACGGTTAGGTTGAGTTAGGTAAGGTTTGGTGAGGGAAGCGAGTTTTGTGTAAATCTTAAAATCTCGAATTCTTTGATTTCGGTGATGGTTAGGTTAGGTTGGGTTAGGTTTGGAGAGTTAAGCGTGTTTCGTGTATATATTTGCAATGTCGAATTCTTTGATTTCGGTGATAGTTAGGTTAGGTTGGGTTAGGTTTGGAGAGTTTAACGTGTTTCGTGTATATTTTTGCATTGTCGAATTCTTTGATTTCGGTGATAGTATGGCTAGGTTGGGTTAGGTTTGGTGAGGTTAGCGAGTTTTGTGTATATTTTTGCAATGTCGAATTCTTTGATTGCGATGATGGTTAGGCTAGGTTGGGTTAAATTGTGTGAGGGCTACGAGTTTTGTGTACATCTTACAATCTCGAATTCTTTGATTTCGGCGACAGTTAGGTTGGGTTGGGTTAAGTTTGGTGAGGTTAGCGAGTTTTGTGTATATTTTTGCATTGTCGAATTCTTTGATTTCGGTGATAGTTAGGCTAGGTTGGGTTAGGTTTGGTGAGGTTAGCGAGTTAAGTGTTTGTTTTTGCAATCTCGAACTCTTTGATTTCGGTTACGGTTAGGTTGGGTTGGGTTAGGTTTGGTGAGGGAGGCGAGTTTTGTGTTAATCTTTGAATTTCGAATTCTCTCATTTCGATGATGGTTAGGCTAGGTTGGGTTAAATTTGGTGAGTTTTACGAGTTAAGTGTATATTTTCGCAATGTCAAACTCTTTGATTTTGGTGATAGTTAAGCTTGGTTGGGTTAGGTCTGGTGAAGTTTACGAGATTTGTGTTAATCTTACAAGCTCGAATTCTTTCATTTCGGTGACGGTTAGGTTGGGTTGGGTTAGCTTTTGTAAGAGAAGCGAGTTTTGTGTAAATCTTAAAATCTAGAATTCTTTGTTTTCAGTGATGGTATGGTTAAGTTGGGTAAGGTTTGGTGATGTTAGCGGTTTTCGTGTATATTTTTGCAATGTCAAATTCTTTGATTTCGGTGATAGTATGGCTAGGTTGGGTTAGGTTTGGTGAGGTTAATGAGTTTTGTGTACATCTTACAATCTCAAATTCTTTGATATCGGTGACTGTTAGGTTGTGTTGGGTTAGGTTTGGTGAGGTTAGCGAGTTTCGTGTAAATCTTTAAATCTCGAATTCTTTGATTTCGGTGACGGTTAGGTTGGGTTGGGTTAGGTTTAGTGAGGGAAGCAAGTTTTGTGTATATTTTTGCAATGTCGAATTCTTTGATTTCGGTGATAGTTAGGCTTGGTTGGGTTAGGTTTGGTGAGGTTAACGAGTTAAGTGTATATTTTTGCAATTTGAATTCTTTGATTTCGGTGACGGTTAGGTTGGGTTGGGTTAGGTTTGGTGAGGGAAGCGAGTTTTGTGTAAATCTTTAAATCTCGAATTCCTTGATTTTGATGATGGTTAGGTAGGGTAGGGTTAGGTTTGGTGAGGAAAGCGAGTTTTGTGTACATCTTAAAATCTCGAATTTTTTGATTTCGGTGATGGTTAGGTTAGGTTGGGTAAGGTTTGGAGAGTTTAGCGTGTTGCGTGTATTCTTTCGCAATGTCGAATTCTTTGATTTCGCTGATGGTTAGGTAAGGTTGGGTTAGGTTTGGTGAGGTTAGCAAGTTTCGTGTATATTTTTGCATTGTCGAACTCTTTGATTTCGGTGATAGTATTGCTAGGTTGGGTTAGGTTTGGTGAGGTTAACGAGTTTTGTGTACATCTTACAATCTCAAATTCATTGATTTCGGTGACGGTTAGGTTGGGTTGGGTCAGGTTTGGTGAGGTTAACGAGTTTTGTGTAAATCTTACAATCACGAATTCTTTGATTTCGGTGACGGTTAGGTTGGGCTAGGTTAGGTTTGGTGAGGGAAGCGAGTTTTGTGTAAATCTTAAAATCTCGAATACTTTGTTTTCGATAATGGTTAGGTTGGGTTGGGTTAGGTTTGGTGAGGTTAGCGACTTTCGTGTATATTTTTGCAATGTCGAATTCTTTAATTTCGGTGATAGTAAGGCTAGGTTGGGTTAGGTTTTGTGAGGTTAACGAGTTAAGTGTATATTTTTGCAATCTCGAATTCTTTGATTTCGGTGACGGTTAGGTTGGGTTGGGTTAGGTTTGGTGAGGGAAGCGAGTTTTGTGTAAATCTTAAAATCTCGAATGCTTTGATTTCGATAATGGTTAGGTTGGGTTGGGTTAGGTTTGGTGAGGTTAACGAGTTTCGTGTACATCTTTCAATCTCAAATTCTTTGATTTCGGTGACGGTTAGGTTGGGTTGGGTTAGGTTTGGTGAGGTTAGCGAGTTTTGTGTATATTTTTGCAATGTCGAATTCTTTGATTTCGGTGATAGTGAGGCTAGGTTGGGTTAGGTTTGGTGAGGTAAGCGAGTTTTGTGTATATTTTTGCAATGTCGAATTCTTTGATTTCGGTGATAGTTAGGCTTGATTGGGTCAGGTTTGGTGAGGTTAACGAGTTTTGTGTAAATCTTACAATCACGAATTCTTTGATTTCGGTGACGGTTAGGTTGAGTTAGGTAAGGTTTGGTGAGGAAAGCGAGTTTTGTGTAAATCTTAAAATCTCGAATTCTTTGATTTCGGTGATGGTTAGGTTAGGTTGGGTTAGGTTTGGAGAGTTAAGCGTGTTTCGTGTATATATTTGCAATGTCGAATTCTTTGATTTCGGTGATAGTTAGGTTAGGTTGGGTTAGGTTTGGAGAGTTTAACGTGTTTCGTGTATATTTTTGCATTGTCGAATTCTTTGATTTCGGTGATAGTATGGCTAGGTTGGGTTAGGTTTGGTGAGGTTAGCGAGTTTTGTGTATATTTTTGCAATGTCGAATTCTTTGATTGCGATGATGGTTAGGCTAGGTTGGGTTAAATTGGGTGAGGGCTACGAGTTTTGTGTACATCTTACAATCTCGAATTCTTTGATTTCGGCGACAGTTAGGTTGGGTTGGGTTAAGTTTGGTGAGGTAAGCGAGTTTTGTGTATATTTTTGCATTGTCGAATTCTTTGATTTCGGTGATAGTTAGGCTAGGTTGGGTTAGGTTTGGTGAGGTTAGCGAGTTAAGTGTTTGTTTTTGCAATCTCGAATTCTTTGATTTTGGTTACGGTTAGGTTGGGTTGGGTTAGGTTTGGTGAGGGAGGTGAGTTTTGTGTAAATCTTTGAATTTCGAATTCTCTCATTTCGATGATGGTTAGGCTAGGTTGGGTTAAATTTGGTGAGGTTTACGAGTTAAGTGTATATTTTCGCAATGTCAAACTCTTTGATTTTGGTGATAGTTAAGCTTGGTTGGGTTAGGTCTGGTGAAGTTTACGAGATTTGTGTTAATCTTACAAGCTCGAATTCTTTGATTTCGGTGACGGTTAGGTTGGGTTGGGATAGCTTTTGTAAGAGAAGCGAGTTTTGTGTAAATCTTAAAATCTAGAATTCTTTGTTTTCGGTGATGGTATGGTTAGTTTGGGTAAGGTTTGGTGATGTTAGCGGTTTTCGTGTATATTTTTGCAATGTCAAATTCTTTGATTTCGGTGATAGTATGGCTAGGTTGGGTTAGGTTTGGTGAGGTTAATGAGTTTTGTGTACATCTTACAATCTCAAATTCTTTGATATCGGTGACTGTTAGGTTGTGTTGGGTTAGGTTTGGTGAGGTTAGCGAGTTTCGTGTTAATCTTTAAATCTCGAATTCTTTGATTTCGGTGACGGTTAGGTTGGGTTGGGTTAGGTTTAGTGAGGGAAGCAAGTTTTGTGTATATTTTTGCAATGTCGAATTCTTTGATTTCGGTGATAGTTAGGCTTGGTTGGGTTAGGTTTGGTGAGGTTAACGAGTTAAGTGTATATTTTTGCAATTTGAATTCTTTGATTTCGGTGACGGTTAGGTTGGGTTGGGTTAGGTTTGGTGAGGGAAGCGAGTTTTGTGTAAATCTTTAAATCTCGAATTCCTTGATTTTGATGATGGTTAGGTAGGGTAGGGTTAGGTTTGGTGAGGGAAGCGAGTTTTGTGTACATCTTAAAATCTCGAATTTTTTGATTTCGGTGATGGTTAGGTTAGGTTGGGTAAGGTTTGGAGAGTTTAGCGTGTTGCGTGTATTCTTTCGCAATGTCGAATTCTTTGATTTCGCTGATGGTTAGGTAAGGTTGGGTTAGGTTTGGTGAGGTTAGCAAGTTTCGTGTATATTTTTGCATTGTCGAACTCTTTGATTTCGGTGATAGTATTGCTAGGTTGGGTTAGGTTTGGTGAGGTTAACGAGTTTTGTGTACATCTTACAATCTCAAATTCATTGATTTCGGTGACGGTTAGGTTGGGTTGGGTCAGGTTTGGTGAGGTTAACGAGTTTTGTGTAAATCTTACAATCACGAATTCTTTGATTTCGGTGACGGTTAGGTTGGGCTAGGTTAGGTTTGGTGAGGGAAGCGAGTTTTGTGTAAATCTTAAAATCTCGAATTCTTTGATTTCGTTGATGGTTAGGTTAGGTTGGGTTAGGTTTGGAGAGTTTAGCGTGTTTCGTGTATATTTTTGCAATTTCGAATTCTTTGATTTCGGTGATAGTATGGCTAGGTTGGGTTAGGTTTGGTGAGGTTAACGAGTTTTGTGTGCATCTTACAAACTCGAATTCTTTGATTTCGGTGACGGTTAGGTTGGGTTGGGTTAGGTTTGGTGAGGTTAGCGACTTTCGTGTATATTTTTGCAATGTCGAATTCTTTGATTTCGGTGATAGTAAGGCTAGGTTGGGTTAGGTTTTGTGAGGTTAACGAGTTAAGTGTATATTTTTGCAATCTCGAATTCTTTGATTTCGGTGACGGTTAGGTTGGGTTGGGTTAGGTTTGGAGAGGGAAGCGAGTTTTGTGTAAATCTTAAAATCTCGAATGCTTTGATTTCGATAATGGTTAGGTTGGGTTGGGTTAGGTTTGGTGAGGTTAACGAGTTTCGTGTACATCTTTCAATCTCAAATTCTTTGATTTCGGTGACGGTTAGGTTGGGTTGGGTAAGGTTTGGTGAGGGAAGCGAGTTTTGTGTAAATCTTAAAATCTCGAATTCTTTGATTTCGGTGATGGTTAGGTAAGGTTGGGTTAGGTTTGGTGAGGTTAGCAAGTTTCGTGTATATTTTTGCATTGTCGAACTCTTTGATTTCGGTGATAGTATTGCTAGGTTGGGTTAGGTTTGGTGAGGTTAACGAGTTTTGTGTACATCTTACAATCTCAAATTCATTGATTTCGGTGACGGTTAGGTTGGGTTGGGTCAGGTTTGGTGAGGTTAACGAGTTTTGTGTAAATCTTACAATCACGAATTCTTTGATTTCGGTGACGGTTAGGTTGGGCTAGGTTAGGTTTGGTGAGGGAAGCGAGTTTTGTGTAAATCTTAAAATCTCGAATTCTTTGATTTCGTTGATGGTTAGGTTAGGTTGGGTTAGGTTTGGAGAGTTTAGCGTGTTTCGTGTATATTTTTGCAATGTCGAATTCTTTGATTTCGGTGATAGTATGGCTAGGTTGGGTTAGGTTTGGTGAGGTTAACGAGTTTTGTGTGCATCTTACAAACTCGAATTCTTTGATTTCGGTGACGGTTAGGTTGGGTTGGGTTAGGTTTGGTGAGGTTAGCGACTTTCGTGTATATTTTTGCTATGTCGAATTCTTTGATTTCGGTGATAGTAAGGCTAGGTTGGGTTAGGTTTTGTGAGGTTAACGAGTTAAGTGTATATTTTTGCAATCTCGAATTCTTTGATTTCGGTGACGGTTAGGTTGGGTTGGGTTAGGTTTGGTGAGGGAAGCGAGTTTTGTGTAAATCTTAAAATCTCGAATGCTTTGATTTCGATAATGGTTAGGTTGGGTTGGGTTAGGTTTGGTGAGGTTAACGAGTTTCGTGTACATCTTTCAATCTCAAATTCTTTGATTTCGGTGACGGTTAGGTTGGGTTGGGTTAGGTTTGGTGAGGTTAGCGAGTTTCGTGTATATTTTTGCAATGTCAAATTCTTTGATTTCGGTGATAGTGAGGCTAGGTTGGGTTAGGTTTGGTGAGGTAAGCAAGTTTTGTGTATATTTTTGCAATGTCGAATTCTTTGATTTCGGTGATAGTTAGGCTTGATTGGGTCAGGTTTGGTGAGGTTAACGAGTTTTGTGTAAATCTTACAATCACGAATTCTTTGATTTCGGTGACGGTTAGGTTGAGTTAGGTAAGGTTTGGTGAGGGAAGCGAGTTTTGTGTAAATCTTAAAATCTCGAATTCTTTGATTTCGGTGATGGTTAGGTTAGGTTGGGTTAGGTTTGGAGAGTTAAGCGTGTTTCGTGTATATATTTGCAATGTCGAATTCTTTGATTTCGGTGATAGTTAGGTTAGGTTGGGTTAGGTTTGGAGAGTTTAACGTGTTTCGTGTATATTTTTGCATTGTCGAATTCTTTGATTTCGGTGATAGTATGGCTAGGTTGGGTTAGGTTTGGTGAGGTTAGCGAGTTTTGTGTATATTTTTGCAATGTCGAATTCTTTGATTGCGATGATGGTTAGGCTAGGTTGGGTTAAATTGGGTGAGGGCTACGAGTTTTGTGTACATCTTACAATCTCGAATTCTTTGATTTCGGCGACAGTTAGGTTGGGTTGGGTTAAGTTTGGTGAGGTAAGCGAGTTTTGTGTATATTTTTGCATTGTCGAATTCTTTGATTTCGGTGATAGTTAGGCTAGGTTGGGTTAGGTTTGGTAAGGTTAGCGAGTTAAGTGTTTGTTTTTGCAATCTCGAATTCTTTGATTTCGGTTACGGTTAGGTTGGGTTGGGTTAGGTTTGGTGAGGGAGGCGAGTTTTGTGTAAATCTTTGAATTTCGAATTCTCTCATTTCGATGATGGTTAGGCTAGGTTGGGTTAAATTTGGTGAGTTTTACGAGTTAAGTGTATATTTTCGCAATGTCAAACTCTTTGATTTTGGTGATAGTTAAGCTTGGTTGGGTTAGGTCTGGTGAAGTTTACGAGATTTGTGTTAATCTTACAAGCTCGAATTCTTTGATTTCGGTGACGGTTAGGTTGGGTTGGGTTAGCTTTTGTAAGAGAAGCGAGTTTTGTGTAAATCTTAAAATCTAGAATTCTTTGTTTTCGGTGATGGTATGGTTAGGTTGGGTAAGGTTTGGTGATGTTAGCGGTTTTCGTGTATATTTTTGCAATGTCAAATTCTTTGATTTCGGTGATAGTATGGCTAGGTTGGGTTAGGTTTGGTGAGGTTAATGAGTTTTGTGTACATCTTACAATCTCAAATTCTTTGATATCGGTGACTGTTAGGTTGTGTTGGGTTAGGTTTGGTGAGGTTAGCGAGTTTCGTGTAAATCTTTAAATCTCGAATTCTTTGATTTCGGTGACGGTTAGGTTGGGTTGGGTTAGGTTTAGTGAGGGAAGCAAGTTTTGTGTATATTTTTGCAATGTCGAATTCTTTGATTTCGGTGATAGTTAGGCTTGGTTGAGTTAGGTTTGGTGAGGTTAACGAGTTAAGTGTATATTTTTGCAATTTGAATTCTTTGATTTCGGTGACGGTTAGGTTGGGTTGGGTTAGGTTTGGTGAGGGAAGCGAGTTTTGTGTAAATCTTTAAATCTCGAATTCCTTGATTTTGATGATGGTTAGGTAGGGTAGGGTTAGGTTTGGTGAGGGAAGCGAGTTTTGTGTACATCTTAAAATCTCGAATTTTTTGATTTCGGTGATGGTTAGGTTAGGTTGGGTAAGGTTTGGAGAGTTTAGCGTGTTGCGTGTATTCTTTCGCAATGTCGAATTCTTTGATTTCGCTGATGGTTAGGTAAGGTTGGGTTAGGTTTGGTGAGGTTAGCAAGTTTCGTGTATATTTTTGCATTGTCGAACTCTTTGATTTCGGTGATAGTATTGCTAGGTTGGGTTAGGTTTGGTGAGGTTAACGAGTTTTGTGTACATCTTACAATCTCAAATTCATTGATTTCGGTGACGGTTAGGTTGGGTTGGGTCAGGTTTGGTGAGGTTAACGAGTTTTGTGTAAATCTTACAATCACGAATTCTTTGATTTCGGTGACGGTTAGGTTGGGCTAGGTTAGGTTTGGTGAGGGAAGCGAGTTTTGTGTAAATCTTAAAATCTCGAATTCTTTGATTTCGTTGATGGTTAGGTTAGGTTGGGTTAGGTTTGGAGAGTTTAGCGTGTTTCGTGTATATTTTTGCAATTTCGAATTCTTTGATTTCGGTGATAGTATGGCTAGGTTGGGTTAGGTTTGGTGAGGTTAACGAGTTTTGTGTGCATCTTACAAACTCGAATTCTTTGATTTCGGTAACGGTTAGGTTGGGTTGGGTTAGGTTTGGTGAGGTTAGCGACTTTCGTGTATATTTTTGCAATGTCGAATTCTTTGATTTCGGTGATAGTAAGGCTAGGTTGGGTTAGGTTTTGTGAGGTTAACGAGTTAAGTGTATATTTTTGCAATCTCGAATTCTTTGATTTCGGTGACGGTTAGGTTGGGTTGGGTTAGGTTTGGTGAGGGAAGCGAGTTTTGTGTAAATCTTAAAATCTCGAATGCTTTGATTTCGATAATGGTTAGGTTGGGTTGGGTTAGGTTTGGTGAGGTTAACGAGTTTCGTGTACATCTTTCAATCTCAAATTCTTTGATTTCGGTGACGGTTAGGTTGGGTTGGGTTAGGTTTGGTGAGGTTAGCGAGTTTCGTGTATATTTTTGCAATGTCGAATTCTTTGATTTTGGTGATAGTGAGGCTAGGTTGGGTTAGGTTTGGTGAGGTAAGCGAGTTTTGTGTATATTTTTGCAATGTCGAATTCTTTGATTTCGGTGATAGTTAGGCTTGATTGGGTCAGGTTTGGTGAGGTTAACGAGTTTTGTGTAGATCTTACAATCACGAATTCTTTGATTTCGGTGACGGTTAGGTTGAGTTAGGTAAGGTTTGGTGAGGGAAGCGAGTTTTGTGTAAATCTTAAAATCTCGAATTCTTTGATTTCGGTGATGGTTAGGTTAGGTTGGGTTAGGTTTGGAGAGTTAAGCGTGTTTCGTGTATATATTTGCAATGTCGAATTCTTTGATTTCGGTGATGGTTAGGTTAGGTTGGGTTAGGTTTGGAGAGTTTAACGTGTTTCGTGTATATTTTTGCATTGTCGAATTCTTTGATTTCGGTGATAGTATGGCTAGGTTGGGTTAGGTTTGGTGAGGTTAACGAGTTTTGTGTGCATCTTACAATCACGAATTCTTTGATTTCGGTGACGGTTAGGTTGGGTTGGGTTAGGTTTGGTGAGGTTAGCGAGTTTTGTGTATATTTTTGCAATGTCGAATTCTTTGATTGCGATGATGGTTAGGCTAGGTTGGGTTAAATTGGGTGAGGGTTACGAGTTTTGTGTACATCATACAATCTCGAATTCTTTGATTTCGGCGACAGTTAGGTTGGGTTGGGTTAAGTTTGGTGAGGTTAGCGAGTTTTGTGTATATTTTTGCATTGTCGAATTCTTTGATTTCGGTGATAGTTAGGCTAGGTTGGGTTAGGTTTGGTGAGGTTAGCGAGTTAAGTGTTTGTTTTTGCAATCTCGAATTCTTTGATTTCGGTTACGGTTAGGTTGGGTTGGGTTAGGTTTGGTGAGGGAGGCGAGTTTTGTGTAAATCTTTGAATCTCGAATTCTCTCATTTCGATGATGGTTAGGCTAGGTTGGGTTAAATTTGGTGAGGTTTACGAGTTAAGTGTATATTTTCGCAATGTCAAAGTCTTTGATTTTGGTGATAGTTAAGCTCGGTTGGGTTAGGTCTGGTGAAGTTTACGAGATTTGTGTTAATCTTACAAGCTCGAATTCTTTGATTTCGGTGACGGTTAGGTTGGGTTGGGTTAGCTTTTGTAAGAGAAGCGAGTTTTGTGTAAATCTTACAATCACAAATTCTTTGATTTCGGTGACGGTTAAGTTGGGTTGGGTTAGGTTTGGTAAGGGAAGCGAGTTTTGTGTAAATCTTAAAATCTCGAATACTTTGTTTTCGATAATGGTAAGGTTGGGTTGGGTTAGGTTTGGTGAGGTAAGCGACTTTCGTGTATATTTTTGCAATGTCGAATTCTTTGATTTCGGTGATAGTAAGGCTAGGTTGGGTTAGGTTAGGTTTGGTGAGGGAAGCGAGTTTTGTGTAAATCTTAAAATCTCGAATTCTTTGATTTCGTTGATGGTTAGGTTAGGTTGGGTTAGGTTTGGAGAGTTTAGCGTGTTTCGTGTATATTTTTGCAATTTTGAATTCTTTGATTTCGGTGATGGTTAGGTTAGGTTGGGTTAGGTTTGGAGAGTTTAACGTGTTTCGTGTATATTTTTGCATTGTCGAACTCTTTGATTTCGGTGATAGTATGGCTAGGTTGGGTTAGGTTTGGTGAGGTTAACGAGTTTTGTGTACATCTTACAATCTCAAATTCATTGATTTCGGTGACGGTTAGGTTGGGTTGGGTCAGGTTTGGTGAGGTTAACGAGTTTTGTGTAAATCTTACAATCACGAATTCTTTGATTCCGGTGACGGTTAGGTTGGGTTGGGTTAGGTTTGGTAAGGGAAGCGAGTTTTGTGTAAATCTTAAAATCTCGAATACTTTGTTTTCGATAATGGTAAGGTTGGGTTGGGTTAGGTTTGGTGAGGTAAGCGACTTTCGTGTATATTTTTGCAATGTCGAATTCTTTGATTTCGGTGATAGTAAGGCTAGGTTGGGTAAGGTTTTGTGAGGTTAACGAGTTAAGTGTATATTTTTGCAATCTCGAATTCTTTGATTTCGGTGACGGTTAGGTTAGGTTGGGTTAGGTTTGGTGAGGGAAGCGAGTTTTGTGTAAATCTTAAAATCTCGAATGCTTTGATTTCGATAATGGTTAGGTTGGGTTGGGTTAGGTTTGGTGAGGTTAGCGAGTTTCGTGTATATTTTCGCAATGTCGAATTCTTTGATTTCGGTGATGGTTAGGTAAGGTTGGGTTAGGTTTGGTGAGGTTAACGAGTTTTGTGTAAATCTTACAATCACGAATTCTTTGATTTCGGTGACGGTTAGGTTGGGCTAGGTTAGGTTTGGTGAGGGAGACGAGTTTTGTGTAAATCTTAAAATCTCGAATTCTTTGATTTCGTTGATGGTTAGGTTAGGTTGGGTTAGGTTTGGAGAGTTTAGCGTGTTTCGTGTATATTTTTGCAATGTCGAATTCTTTGATTTCGGTGATGGTTAGGTTAGGTTGGGTTAGGTTTGGAGAGTTTAACGTGTTTCGTGTATAGTTTTGCATTGTCGAATTCTTTGATTTCGGTGATAGTATGGCTAGGTTGGGTTAGGTTTGGTGAGGTTAACGAGTTTTGTGTGCATCTTACAAACTCGAATTCTTTGATTTCGGTGACGGTTAGGTTGGGTTGGGTTAGGTTTGGTGAGGTTAGCGAGTTTTGTGTATATTTTTGCAATGTCGAATTCTTTGATTTCGGTGATAGTTAGGCTTGATTGGGTCAGGTTTGGTGAGGTTTACGAGTTTTGTGTAAATCTTACAATCACGAATTCTTTGATTTCGGTGACGGTTAGGTTGGGTTGGGTTAGGTTTGGTAAGGGAAGCGAGTTTTGTGTAAATCTTAAAATCTCGAATACTTTGTTTTCGATAATGGTTAGGTTGGGTTGGGTTAGGTTTGGTGAGGTTAACGAGTTTCGTGTACATATTTCAATCTCAAATTCTTTGATTTCGGTGACTGTTAGGTTGTGTTGGGTTAGGTTTGGTGAGGTTAGCGAGTTTCGTGTAAATCTTTAAATATCGAATTCTTTGATTTCGGTGACGGTTAGGTTGGGTTGGGTTAGGTTTAGTGAGGGAAGCAAGTTTTGTGTTAATCTTAAAATCTCGAATTCTTTGATTTCGGTGATGTTTAGGTTTGGTTGGGTTAGGTTTGGTGAGGTTAGCGAGTTTTGTGTATATTTTTGCAATGTGTAATTCTTTGATTTCGGTGAAAGTTAGGCTAGGTTGGGTAAGGTTACGTGAGGTTAGCGTGTTGCGTGTATATTTTCGCAATGTCGAATTCTTCGATTTCGCTGATGGTTAGGTAAGGTTGGGTTAGGTTTGGTGAGGTTAGCAAGTTTCGTGTATATTTTTGCATTGTCGAACTCTTTGATTTCGGTGATAGTATTGCTAGGTTGGGTTAGGTTTGGTGAGGTTAACGAGTTTTGTGTACATCTTACAATCTCAAATTCGTTGATTTCGGTGACGGTTAGGTTGGGTTGGGTCAGGTTTGGTGACGTTAACGAGTTTTGTGTAAATCTTACAATCACGAATTCTTTGTTTTCGGTGACGGTTAGGTTGGGTTGGGTTAGGTTTGGTGAGGGAAGCGAGTTTTGTGTAAATCTTAAAATCTCGAATTCTTTGATTTCGGTGATGGTTAGGTTAGGTTGTGTAAGGTTTGGAGAGATTAGCGTGGTTCGTGTATATTTTTGCAATGTCGAATTCTTTGATTTTGGTGATGGTTAGGTTAGGTTGGGTTAGGTTTGGTGAGGTTAGCGAGTTTTGTGTATATTTTTGCAATGTCAAATTCTTTGATTTCGGTGATAGTATGGCTAGGTTGGGTTAGGTTTGGTGAGGTTAATGAGTTTTGTGTAAATCTTTAAATCTCGAATTCTTTGATTTCGGTGACGGTTAGGTTGGGTTGGGTTAGGTTTGGTGAGGGAAGCGAGTTTGTGTTAATCTTAAAATCTCGAATTCTTTGATTTCGGTGATGTTTAGGTTAGGTTGGGTTAGGTTTGGTGAGGTTAGCGAGTTTTGTGTATATTTTTGTATTGTCGAATTCTTTGATTTCGGTGATAGTTCGGCTAGGTTGGGTTAGGTTTGGTGAGGTTAACGAGTTTTGTGTACATCTAACATTCTCAAATTCTGTGATTTCGGTGACGGTTAGGTTGGGTTGGGTTAGGTTTGGTGAGGTTAGCGAGTTTCGTGTATATTTTTGCAATGTCGAATTCTTTGATTTCGGTGATAGTTAGGCTAGGTTGGGTTAGGTTTTGTGAGGTTAACGAGTTCAGTGTATATTTTTGCAATCTCGAATTCTTTTAATTCGGAGACGATTTGGTTGGGTTGAGTTAGTTTTGGTGAGGTTCGCGAGTTTTGTGTATATTTTTGCAATGTCGAATTCTTTGATTTTGCTGAATGTTAGGCTAGGTTGGGTTAGGATTGGGGAGGTTAGCGAGTTTCGTGTATATTTTTGCATTGTCGAATTCTTTGATTTCGGTGATAGTTAGGCTAGGTTGGGTTAGGATTGCTGAGGTAAGCGAGTTTCGTGTATATTTTTGCATTGTCGAATTTTTTGATTTCAGTGATAGTAAGGCTAGGTTGGGTTAGGTTTTGTGAGGTTAGCGAGTTTTGTGTATATTTTTGCAATGTCGAATTCTTTGATTTCGGTGATAGTTAGGCTTGGTTGGGTTAGGTTTGGTGAGGTTAACGAGTTTTGCGTAAATCTTAAAATCTCGAATTCTTTGATTTCGTTGATGGTTAGGTTAGGTTGGGTTAGGTTTGGAGAGTTTAGCGTGTTTCGTGTATATTTTTGCAATGTCGAATTCTTTGATTTCGGTGATAGTATGGCTAGGTTGGGTTAGGTTTGGTGAGGTTAACGAGTTTTGTGTGCATCTTACAAACTCGAATTCTTTGATTTCGGTGACGGTTAGGTTGGGTTGGGTTAGGTTTGGTGAGGTTAGCGAGTTTTGTGTATATTTTTGCAATGTCGAATTCTTTGATTTCGGTGATAGTTAGGCTTGATTGGGTCAGGTTTGGTGAGGTTTACGAGTTTTGTGTAAATCTTACAATCACGAATTCTTTGATTTCGGTGACGGTTAGGTTGGGTTGGGTTAGGTTTGGTAAGGGAAGCGAGTTTTGTGTAAATCTTAAAATCTCGAATACTTTGTTTTCGATAATGGTTAGGTTGGGTTGGGTTAGGTTTGGTGAGGTTAGCGACTTTCGTGTATATTTTTGCAATGTCGAATTCTTTGATTTCGGTGATAGTAAGGCTAGGTTGGGTTAGGTTTTGTGAGGTTAACGAGTTAAGTGTATATTTTTGCAATCTCGAATTCTTTGATTTCGGTGACGGTTAGGTTGGGTTGGGTTAGGTTTGGTGAGGGAAGCGAGTTTTGTGTAAATCTTAAAATCTCGAATGCTTTGATTTCGATAATGGTTAGGTTGGGTTGGGTTAGGTTTGGTGAGGTTAACGAGTTTCGTGTACATCTTTCAATCTCAAATTCTTTGATTTCGGTGACGGTTAGGTTGGGTTGGGTTAAGTTTGGTGAAGTTAGCGAGTTTCGTGTATATTTTTGCAATGTCGAACTCTTTGATTTCGGTGATAGTATGGCTAGGTTGGGTTAGGTTTGGTGAGGTTAACGAGTTTTTTGTACATCTTACAATCTCAAATTCATTGATTTCGGTGACGGTTAGGTTGGGTTGGGTCAGGTTTGGTGAGGTTAACGAGTTTTGTGTAAATCTTACAATCACGAATTCTTTGATTTCGGTGACGGTTAGGTTGGGCTAGGTTAGGTTTGGTGAGGGAAGCGAGTTTTGTGTAAATCTTAAAATCTCGAATTCTTTGATTTCGTTGATGGTTAGGTTAGGTTGGGTTAGGTTTGGAGAGTTTAGCGTGTTTCGTGTATATTTTTGCAATGTCGAATTCTTTGATTTCGGTGATGGTTAGGTTAGGTTGGGTTAGGTTTGGAGAGTTTAACGTGTTTCGTGTATATTTTTGCATTGTCGAATTCTTTGATTTCGGTGATAGTATGGCTAGGTTGGGTTAGGTTTGGTGAGGTTAACGAGTTTTGTGTGCATCTTACAAACTCGAATTCTTTGATTTCGGTGACGGTTAGGTTGGGTTGGGTTAGGTTTGGTGAGGTTAGCGAGTTTTGTGTATATTTTTGCAATGTCGAATTCTTTGATTTCGGTGATAGTTAGGCTTGATTGGGTCAGGTTTGGTGAGGTTTACGAGTTTTGTGTAAATCTTACAATCACGAATTCTTTGATTTCGGTGACGGTTAGGTTGGGTTGGGTTAGGTTTGGTAAGGGAAGCGAGTTTTGTGTAAATCTTAAAATCTCGAATACTTTGTTTTCGATAATGGTTAGGTTGGGTTGGGTTAGGTTTGGTGAGGTTAACGAGTTTCGTGTACATATTTCAATCTCAAATTCTTTGATTTCGGTGACTGTTAGGTTGTGTTGGGTTAGGTTTGGTGAGGTTAGCGAGTTTCGTGTAAATCTTTAAATATCGAATTCTTTGATTTCGGTGACGGTTAGGTTGGGTTGGGTTAGGTTTAGTGAGGGAAGCAAGTTTTGTGTTAATCTTAAAATCTCGAATTCTTTGATTTCGGTGATGTTTAGGTTAGGTTGGGTTAGGTTTGGTGAGGTTAGCGAGTTTTGTGTATATTTTTGCAATGTGTAATTCTTTGATTTCGGTGAAAGTTAGGCTAGGTTGGGTAAGGTTACGTGAGGTTAGCGTGTTGCGTGTATATTTTCGCAATGTCGAATTCTTCGATTTCGCTGATGGTTAGGTAAGGTTGGGTTAGGTTTGGTGAGGTTAGCAAGTTTCGTGTATATTTTTGCATTGTCGAACTCTTTGATTTCGGTGATAGTATTGCTAGGTTGGGTTAGGTTTGGTGAGGTTAACGAGTTTTGTGTACATCTTACAATCTCAAATTCGTTGATTTCGGTGACGGTTAGGTTGGGTTGGGTCAGGTTTGGTGACGTTAACAAGTTTTGTGTAAATCTTACAATCACGAATTCTTTGTTTTCGGTGACGGTTAGGTTGGGTTGGGTTAGGTTTGGTGAGGGAAGCGAGTTTTGTGTAAATCTTAAAATCTCGAATTCTTTGATTTCGGTGATGGTTAGGTTAGGTTGTGTAAGGTTTGGAGAGATTAGCGTGGTTCGTGTATATTTTTGCAATGTCGAATTCTTTGATTTTGGTGATGGTTAGGTTAGGTTGGGTTAGGTTTGGTGAGGTTAGCGAGTTTTGTGTATATTTTTGCAATGTCAAATTCTTTGATTTCGGTGATAGTATGGCTAGGTTGGGTTAGGTTTGGTGAGGTTAATGAGTTTTGTGTAAATCTTTAAATCTCGAATTCTTTGATTTCGGTGACGGTTAGGTTGGGTTGGGTTAGGTTTGGTGAGGGAAGCGAGTTTGTGTTAATCTTAAAATCTCGAATTCTTTGATTTCGGTGATGTTTAGGTTAGGTTGGGTTAGGTTTGGTGAGGTTAGCGAGTTTTGTGTATATTTTTGTATTGTCGAATTCTTTGATTTCGGTGATAGTTCGGCTAGGTTGGGTTAGGTTTGGTGAGGTTAACGAGTTTTGTGTACATCTAACATTCTCAAATTCTGTGATTTCGGTGACGGTTAGGTTGGGTTGGGTTAGGTTTGGTGAGGTTAGCGAGTTTCGTGTATATTTTTGCAATGTCGAATTCTTTGATTTCGGTGATAGTTAGGCTAGGTTGGGTTAGGTTTTGTGAGGTTAACGAGTTCAGTGTATATTTTTGCAATCTCGAATTCTTTTAATTCGGAGACGATTTGGTTGGGTTGAGTTAGTTTTGGTGAGGTTCGCGAGTTTTGTGTATATTTTTGCAATGTCGAATTCTTTGATTTTGCTGAATGTTAGGCTAGGTTGGGTTAGGATTGGGGAGGTTAGCGAGTTTCGTGTATATTTTTGCATTGTCGAATTCTTTGATTTCGGTGATAGTTAGGCTAGGTTGGGTTAGGATTGCTGAGGTAAGCGAGTTTCGTGTATATTTTTGCATTGTCGAATTTTTTGATTTCAGTGATAGTAAGGCTAGGTTGGGTTAGGTTTTGTGAGGTTAGCGAGTTTTGTGTATATTTTTGCAATGTCGAATTCTTTGATTTCGGTGATAGTTAGGCTTGGTTGGGTTAGGTTTGGTGAGGTTAACGAGTTTTGCGTAAATCTTAAAATCTCGAATTCTTTGATTTCGTTGATGGTTAGGTTAGGTTGGGTTAGGTTTGGAGAGTTTAGCGTGTTTCGTGTATATTTTTGCAATGTCGAATTCTTTGATTTCGGTGATAGTATGGCTAGGTTGGGTTAGGTTTGGTGAGGTTAACGAGTTTTGTGTGCATCTTACAAACTCGAATTCTTTGATTTCGGTGACGGTTAGGTTGGGTTGGGTTAGGTTTGGTGAGGTTAGCGAGTTTTGTGTATATTTTTGCAATGTCGAATTCTTTGATTTCGGTGATAGTTAGGCTTGATTGGGTCAGGTTTGGTGAGGTTTACGAGTTTTGTGTAAATCTTACAATCACGAATTCTTTGATTTCGGTGACGGTTAGGTTGGGTTGGGTTAGGTTTGGTAAGGGAAGCGAGTTTTGTGTAAATCTTAAAATCTCGAATACTTTGTTTTCGATAATGGTTAGGTTGGGTTGGGTTAGGTTTGGTGAGGTTAGCGACTTTCGTGTATATTTTTGCAATGTCGAATTCTTTGATTTCGGTGATAGTAAGGCTAGGTTGGGTTAGGTTTTGTGAGGTTAACGAGTTAAGTGTATATTTTTGCAATCTCGAATTCTTTGATTTCGGTGACGGTTAGGTTGGGTTGGGTTAGGTTTGGTGAGGGAAGCGAGTTTTGTGTAAATCTTAAAATCTCGAATGCTTTGATTTCGATAATGGTTAGGTTGGGTTGGGTTAGGTTTGGTGAGGTTAACGAGTTTCGTGTACATCTTTCAATCTCAAATTCTTTGATTTCGGTGACGGTTAGGTTGGGTTGGGTTAAGTTTGGTGAAGTTAGCGAGTTTCGTGTATATTTTTGCAATGTCGAACTCTTTGATTTCGGTGATAGTATGGCTAGGTTGGGTTAGGTTTGGTGAGGTTAACGAGTTTTTTGTACATCTTACAATCTCAAATTCATTGATTTCGGTGACGGTTAGGTTGGGTTGGGTCAGGTTTGGTGAGGTTAACGAGTTTTGTGTAAATCTTACAATCACGAATTCTTTGATTTCGGTGACGGTTAGGTTGGGCTAGGTTAGGTTTGGTGAGGGAAGCGAGTTTTGTGTAAATCTTAAAATCTCGAATTCTTTGATTTCGTTGATGGTTAGGTTAGGTTGGGTTAGGTTTGGAGAGTTTAGCGTGTTTCGTGTATATTTTTGCAATGTCGAATTCTTTGATTTCGGTGATGGTTAGGTTAGGTTGGGTTAGGTTTGGAGAGTTTAACGTGTTTCGTGTATATTTTTGCATTGTCGAATTCTTTGATTTCGGTGATAGTATGGCTAGGTTGGGTTAGGTTTGGTGAGGTTAACGAGTTTTGTGTGCATCTTACAAACTCGAATTCTTTGATTTCGGTGACGGTTAGGTTGGGTTGGGTTAGGTTTGGTGAGGTTAGCGAGTTTTGTGTATATTTTTGCAATGTCGAATTCTTTGATTTCGGTGATAGTTAGGCTTGATTGGGTCAGGTTTGGTGAGGTTTACGAGTTTTGTGTAAATCTTACAATCACGAATTCTTTGATTTCGGTGACGGTTAGGTTGGGTTGGGTTAGGTTTGGTAAGGGAAGCGAGTTTTGTGTAAATCTTAAAATCTCGAATACTTTGTTTTCGATAATGGTTAGGTTGGGTTGGGTTAGGTTTGGTGAGGTTAGCGACTTTCGTGTATATTTTTGCAATGTCGAATTCTTTGATTTCGGTGATAGTAAGGCTAGGTTGGGTTAGGTTTTGTGAGGGTAACGAGTTAAGTGTATATTTTTGCAATCTCGAATTCTTTGATTTCGGTGACGGTTAGGTTGGGTTGGGTTAGGTTTGGTGAGGGAAGCGAGTTTTGTGTAAATCTTAAAATCTCGAATGCTTTGATTTCGATAATGGTTAGGTTGGGTTGGGTTAGGTTTGGTGAGGTTAACGAGTTTCGTGTACATCTTTCAATCTCAAATTCTTTGATTTCGGTGACGGTTAGGTTGGGTTGGGTTAGGTTTGGTGAGGTTAGCGAGTTTCGTGTATATTTTTGCAATGTCGAATTCTTTGATTTCGGTGATAGTGAGGCTAGGTTGGGTTAGGTTTGGTGAGGTAAGCGAGTTTTGTGTATATTTTTGCAATGTCGAATTCTTTGATTTCGGTGATAGTTAGGCTTGATTGGGTCAGGTTTGGTGAGGTTAACGAGTTTTGTGTAAATCTTACAATCACGAATTCTTTGATTTCGGTGACGGTTAGGTTGAGTTAGGTAAGGTTTGGTGAGGGAAGCGAGTTTTGTGTAAATCTTAAAATCTCGAATTCTTTGATTTCGGTGATGGTTAGGTTAGGTTGGGTTAGGTTTGGAGAGTTAAGCGTGTTTCGTGTATATATTTGCAATGTCGAATTCTTTGATTTCGGTGATAGTTAGGTTAGGTTGGGTTAGGTTTGGAGAGTTTAACGTGTTTCGTGTATATTTTTGCATTGTCGAATTCTTTGATTTCGGTGATAGTATGGCTAGGTTGGGTTAGGTTTGGTGAGGTTAGCGAGTTTTGTGTATATTTTTGCAATGTCGAATTCTTTGATTGCGATGATGGTTAGGCTAGGTTGGGTTAAATTGGGTGAGGGCTACGAGTTTTGTGTACATCTTACAATCTCGAATTCTTTGATTTCGGCGACTGTTAGGTTGGGTTGGGTTAAGTTTGGTGAGGTAAGCGAGTTTTGTGTATATTTTTGCATTGTCGAATTCTTTGATTTCGGTGATAGTTAGGCTAGGTTGGGTTAGGTTTGGTGAGGTTAGCGAGTTAAGTGTTTGTTTTTGCAATCTCGAATTCTTTGATTTCGGTTACGGTTAGGTTGGGTTGGGTTAGGTTTGGTGAGGGAGGCGAGTTTTGTGTAAATCTTTGAATTTCGAATTCTCTCATTTCGATGATGGTTAGGCTAGGTTGGGTTAAATTTGGTGAGGTTAACGAGTTAAGTGTATATTTTCGCAATGTCAAACTCTTTGATTTTGGTGATAGTTAAGCTTGGTTGGGTTAGGTCTGGTGAAGTTTACGAGATTTGTGTTAATCTTACAAGCTCGAATTCTTTGATTTCGGTGACGGTTAGGTTGGGTTGGGTTAGCTTTTGTAAGAGAAGCGAGTTTTGTGTAAATCTTAAAATCTAGAATTCTTTGTTTTCGGTGATGGTATGGTTAGTTTGGGTAAGGTTTGGTGATGTTAGCGGTTTTCGTGTATATTTTTGCAATGTCAAATTCTTTGATTTCGGTGATAGTATGGCTAGGTTGGGTTAGGTTTGGTGAGGTTAATGAGTTTTGTGTACATCTTACAATCTCAAATTCTTTGATATCGGTGACTGTTAGGTTGTGTTGGGTTAGGTTTGGTGAGGTTAGCGAGTTTCGTGTAAATCTTTAAATCTCGAATTCTTTGATTTCGGTGACGGTTAGGTTGGGTTGGGTTAGGTTTAGTGAGGGAAGCAAGTTTTGTGTATATTTTTGCAATGTCGAATTCTTTGATTTCGGTGATAGTTAGGCTTGGTTGGGTTAGGTTTGGTGAGGTTAACGAGTTAAGTGTATATTTTTGCAATTTGAATTCTTTGATTTCGGTGACGGTTAGGTTGGGTTGGGTTAGGTTTGGTGAGGGAAGCGAGTTTTGTGTAAATCTTTAAATCTCGAATTCCTTGATTTTGATGATGGTTAGGTAGGGTAGGGTTAGGTTTGGTGAGGGAAGCGAGTTTTGTGTACATCTTAAAATCTCGAATTTTTTGATTTCGGTGATGGTTAGGTTAGGTTGGGTAAGGTTTGGAGAGTTTAGGGTGTTGCGTGTATTCTTTCGCAATGTCGAATTCTTTGATTTCGCTGATGGTTAGGTAAGGTTGGGTTAGGTTTGGTGAGGTTAGCAAGTTTTGTGTATATTTTTGCATTGTCGAACTCTTTGATTTCGGTGATAGTATTGCTAGGTTGGGTTAGGTTTGGTGAGGTTAACGAGTTTTGTGTACATCTTACAATCTCAAATTCATTGATTTCGGTGACGGTTAGGTTGGGTTGGGTCAGGTTTGGTGAGGTTAACGAGTTTTGTGTAAATCTTACAATCACGAATTCTTTGATTTCGGTGACGGTTAGGTTGGGCTAGGTTAGGTTTGGTGAGGGAAGCGAGTTTTGTGTAAATCTTAAAATCTCGAATACTTTGTTTTCGATAATGGTTAGGTTGGGTTGGGTTAGGTTTGGTGAGGTTAGCGACTTTCGTGTATATTTTTGCAATGTCGAATTCTTTGATTTCGGTGATAGTAAGGCTAGGTTGGGTTAGGTTTTGTGAGGTTAACGAGTTAAGTGTATATTTTTGCAATCTCGAATTCTTTGATTTCGGTGACGGTTAGGTTGGGTTGGGTTAGGTTTGGTGAGGGAAGCGAGTTTTGTGTAAATCTTAAAATCTCGAATGCTTTGATTTCGATAATGGTTAGGTTGGGTTGGGTTAGGTTTGGTGAGGTTAACGAGTTTCGTGTACATCTTTCAATCTCAAATTCTTTGATTTCGGTGACGGTTAGGTTGGGTTGGGTTAGGTTTGGTGAGGTTAGCGAGTTTCGTGTATATTTTTGCAATGTCGAATTCTTTGATTTCGGTGATAGTGAGGCTAGGTTGGGTTAGGTTTGGTGAGGTAAGCGAGTTTTGTGTATATTTTTGCAATGTCGAATTCTTTGATTTCGGTGATAGTTAGGCTTGATTGGGTCAGGTTTGGTGAGGTTAACGAGTTTTGTGTAAATCTTACAATCACGAATTCTTTGATTTCGGTGACGGTTAGGTTGAGTTAGGTAAGGTTTGGTGAGGGAAGCGAGTTTTGTGTAAATCTTAAAATCTCGAATTCTTTGATTTCGGTGATGGTTAGGTTAGGTTGGGTTAGGTTTGGAGAGTTAAGCGTGTTTCGTGTATATATTTGCAATGTCGAATTCTTTGATTTCGGTGATAGTTAGGTTAGGTTGGGTTAGGTTTGGAGAGTTTAACGTGTTTCGTGTATATTTTTGCATTGTCGAATTCTTTGATTTCGGTGATAGTATGGCTAGGTTGGGTTAGGTTTGGTGAGGTTAGCGAGTTTTGTGTATATTTTTGCAATGTCGAATTCTTTGATTGCGATGATGGTTAGGCTAGGTTGGGTTAAATTGGGTGAGGGCTACGAGTTTTGTGTACATCTTACAATCTCGAATTCTTTGATTTCGGCGACAGTTAGGTTGGGTTGGGTTAAGTTTGGTGAGGTAAGCGAGTTTTGTGTATATTTTTGCATTGTCGAATTCTTTGATTTCGGTGATAGTTAGGCTAGGTTGGGTTAGGTTTGGTAAGGTTAGCGAGTTAAGTGTTTGTTTTTGCAATCTCGAATTCTTTGATTTCGGTTACGGTTAGGTTGGGTTGGGTTAGGTTTGGTGAGGGAGGCGAGTTTTGTGTAAATCTTTGAATTTCGAATTCTCTCATTTCGATGATGGTTAGGCTAGGTTGGGTTAAATTTGGTGAGTTTTACGAGTTAAGTGTATATTTTCGCAATGTCAAACTCTTTGATTTTGGTGATAGTTAAGCTTGGTTGGGTTAGGTCTGGTGAAGTTTACGAGATTTGTGTTAATCTTACAAGCTCGAATTCTTTGATTTCGGTGACGGTTAGGTTGGGTTGGGTTAGCTTTTGTAAGAGAAGCGAGTTTTGTGTAAATCTTAAAATCTAGAATTCTTTGTTTTCGGTGATGGTATGGTTAGGTTGGGTAAGGTTTGGTGATGTTAGCGGTTTTCGTGTATATTTTTGCAATGTCAAATTCTTTGATTTCGGTGATAGTATGGCTAGGTTGGGTTAGGTTTGGTGAGGTTAATGAGTTTTGTGTACATCTTACAATCTCAAATTCTTTGATATCGGTGACTGTTAGGTTGTGTTGGGTTAGGTTTGGTGAGGTTAGCGAGTTTCGTGTAAATCTTTAAATCTCGAATTCTTTGATTTCGGTGACGGTTAGGTTGGGTTGGGTTAGGTTTAGTGAGGGAAGCAAGTTTTGTGTATATTTTTGCAATGTCGAATTCTTTGATTTCGGTGATAGTTAGGCTTGGTTGAGTTAGGTTTGGTGAGGTTAACGAGTTAAGTGTATATTTTTGCAATTTGAATTCTTTGATTTCGGTGACGGTTAGGTTGGGTTGGGTTAGGTTTGGTGAGGGAAGCGAGTTTTGTGTAAATCTTTAAATCTCGAATTCCTTGATTTTGATGATGGTTAGGTAGGGTAGGGTTAGGTTTGGTGAGGGAAGCGAGTTTTGTGTACATCTTAAAATCTCGAATTTTTTGATTTCGGTGATGGTTAGGTTAGGTTGGGTAAGGTTTGGAGAGTTTAGCGTGTTGCGTGTATTCTTTCGCAATGTCGAATTCTTTGATTTCGCTGATGGTTAGGTAAGGTTGGGTTAGGTTTGGTGAGGTTAGCAAGTTTCGTGTATATTTTTGCATTGTCGAACTCTTTGATTTCGGTGATAGTATTGCTAGGTTGGGTTAGGTTTGGTGAGGTTAACGAGTTTTGTGTACATCTTACAATCTCAAATTCATTGATTTCGGTGACGGTTAGGTTGGGTTGGGTCAGGTTTGGTGAGGTTAACGAGTTTTGTGTAAATCTTACAATCACGAATTCTTTGATTTCGGTGACGGTTAGGTTGGGCTAGGTTAGGTTTGGTGAGGGAAGCGAGTTTTGTGTAAATCTTAAAATCTCGAATTCTTTGATTTCGTTGATGGTTAGGTTAGGTTGGGTTAGGTTTGGAGAGTTTAGCGTGTTTCGTGTATATTTTTGCAATTTCGAATTCTTTGATTTCGGTGATAGTATGGCTAGGTTGGGTTAGGTTTGGTGAGGTTAACGAGTTTTGTGTGCATCTTACAAACTCGAATTCTTTGATTTCGGTAACGGTTAGGTTGGGTTGGGTTAGGTTTGGTGAGGTTAGCGACTTTCGTGTATATTTTTGCAATGTCGAATTCTTTGATTTCGGTGATAGTAAGGCTAGGTTGGGTTAGGTTTTGTGAGGTTAACGAGTTAAGTGTATATTTTTGCAATCTCGAATTCTTTGATTTCGGTGACGGTTAGGTTGGGTTGGGTTAGGTTTGGTGAGGGAAGCGAGTTTTGTGTAAATCTTAAAATCTCGAATGCTTTGATTTCGATAATGGTTAGGTTGGGTTGGGTTAGGTTTGGTGAGGTTAACGAGTTTCGTGTACATCTTTCAATCTCAAATTCTTTGATTTCGGTGACGGTTAGGTTGGGTTGGGTTAGGTTTGGTGAGGTTAGCGAGTTTCGTGTATATTTTTGCAATGTCGAATTCTTTGATTTTGGTGATAGTGAGGCTAGGTTGGGTTAGGTTTGGTGAGGTAAGCGAGTTTTGTGTATATTTTTGCAATGTCGAATTCTTTGATTTCGGTGATAGTTAGGCTTGATTGGGTCAGGTTTGGTGAGGTTAACGAGTTTTGTGTAAATCTTACAATCACGAATTCTTTGATTTCGGTGACGGTTAGGTTGAGTTAGGTAAGGTTTGGTGAGGGAAGCGAGTTTTGTGTAAATCTTAAAATCTCGAATTCTTTGATTTCGGTGATGGTTAGGTTAGGTTGGGTTAGGTTTGGAGAGTTAAGCGTGTTTCGTGTATATATTTGCAATTTCGAATTCTTTGATTTCGGTGATGGTTAGGTTAGGTTGGGTTAGGTTTGGAGAGTTTAACGTGTTTCGTGTATATTTTTGCATTGTCGAATTCTTTGATTTCGGTGATAGTATGGCTAGGTTGGGTTAGGTTTGGTGAGGTTAACGAGTTTTGTGTGCATCTTACAATCACGAATTCTTTGATTTCGGTGACGGTTAGGTTGGGTTGGGTTAGGTTTGGTGAGGTTAGCGAGTTTTGTGTATATTTTTGCAATGTCGAATTCTTTGATTGCGATGATGGTTAGGCTAGGTTGGGTTAAATTGGGTGAGGGTTACGAGTTTTGTGTACATCATACAATCTCGAATTCTTTGATTTCGGCGACAGTTAGGTTGGGTTGGGTTAAGTTTGGTGAGGTTAGCGAGTTTTGTGTATATTTTTGCATTGTCGAATTCTTTGATTTCGGTGATAGTTAGGCTAGGTTGGGTTAGGTTTGGTGAGGTTAGCGAGTTAAGTGTTTGTTTTTGCAATCTCGAATTCTTTGATTTCGGTTACGGTTAGGTTGGGTTGGGTTAGGTTTGGTGAGGGAGGCGAGTTTTGTGTAAATCTTTGAATCTCGAATTCTCTCATTTCGATGATGGTTAGGCTAGGTTGGGTTAAATTTGGTGAGGTTTACGAGTTAAGTGTATATTTTCGCAATGTCAAAGTCTTTGATTTTGGTGATAGTTAAGCTTGGTTGGGTTAGGTCTGGTGAAGTTTACGAGATTTGTGTTAATCTTACAAGCTCGAATTCTTTGATTTCGGTGACGGTTAGGTTGGGTTGGGTTAGCTTTTGTAAGAGAAGCGAGTTTTGTGTAAATCTTACAATCACAAATTCTTTGATTTCGGTGACGGTTAAGTTGGGTTGGGTTAGGTTTGGTAAGGGAAGCGAGTTTTGTGTAAATCTTAAAATCTCGAATACTTTGTTTTCGATAATGGTAAGGTTGGGTTGGGTTAGGTTTGGTGAGGTAAGCGACTTTCGTGTATATTTTTGCAATGTCGAATTCTTTGATTTCGGTGATAGTAAGGCTAGGTTGGGTTAGGTTAGGTTTGGTGAGGGAAGCGAGTTTTGTGTAAATCTTAAAATCTCGAATTCTTTGATTTCGTTGATGGTTAGGT
Organism: Arctopsyche grandis; assembly: GCF_051622035.1. NCBI lineage: Eukaryota > Metazoa > Arthropoda > Insecta > Trichoptera > Hydropsychidae > Arctopsyche > Arctopsyche grandis. The sequence continues at coordinate 896,027 of NC_135362.1, forward strand.
TAGGTTGGGTTAGGTTTGGAGAGTTTAGCGTGTTTCGTGTATATTTTTGCAATGTCGAATTCTTTGATTTCGGTGATGGTTAGGTTAGGTTGGGTTAGGTTTGGAGAGTTTAACGTGTTTCGTGTATATTTTTGCATTGTCGAACTCTTTGATTTCGGTGATAGTATGGCTAGGTTGGGTTAGGTTTGGTGAGGTTAACGAGTTTTGTGTACATCTTACAATCTCAAATTCATTGATTTCGGTGACGGTTAGGTTGGGTTGGGTCAGGTTTGGTGAGGTTAACGAGTTTTGTGTAAATCTTACAATCACGAATTCTTTGATTCCGGTGACGGTTAGGTTGGGTTGGGTTAGGTTTGGTAAGGGAAGCGAGTTTTGTGTAAATCTTAAAATCTCGAATACTTTGTTTTCGATAATGGTAAGGTTGGGTTGGGTTAGGTTTGGTGAGGTAAGCGACTTTCGTGTATATTTTTGCAATGTCGAATTCTTTGATTTCGGTGATAGTAAGGCTAGGTTGGGTAAGGTTTTGTGAGGTTAACGAGTTAAGTGTATATTTTTGCAATCTCGAATTCTTTGATTTCGGTGACGGTTAGGTTAGGTTGGGTTAGGTTTGGTGAGGGAAGCGAGTTTTGTGTAAATCTTAAAATCTCGAATGCTTTGATTTCGATAATGGTTAGGTTGGGTTGGGTTAGGTTTGGTGAGGTTAGCGAGTTTCGTGTATATTTTCGCAATGTCGAATTCTTTGATTTCGGTGATGGTTAGGTAAGGTTGGGTTAGGTTTGGTGAGGTTAACGAGTTTTGTGTACATCTTTCAATCTCAAATTCTTTGATTTCGGTGACGGTTAGGTTGGGTTGGGTTAAGTTTGGTGAGGTTAGCGAGTTTTGTGTATATTTTTGCAATGTCGAACTCTTTGATTTCGGTGATAGTATGGCTAGGTTGGGTTAGGTTTGGTGAGGTTAACGAGTTTTGTGTAAATCTTACAATCACGAATTCTTTGATTTCGGTGACGGTTAGGTTGGGCTAGGTTAGGTTTGGTGAGGGAGACGAGTTTTGTGTAAATCTTAAAATCTCGAATTCTTTGATTTCGTTGATGGTTAGGTTAGGTTGGGTTAGGTTTGGAGAGTTTAGCGTGTTTCGTGTATATTTTTGCAATGTCGAATTCTTTGATTTCGGTGATGGTTAGGTTAGGTTGGGTTAGGTTTGGAGAGTTTAACGTGTTTCGTGTATAGTTTTGCATTGTCGAATTCTTTGATTTCGGTGATAGTATGGCTAGGTTGGGTTAGGTTTGGTGAGGTTAACGAGTTTTGTGTGCATCTTACAAACTCGAATTCTTTGATTTCGGTGACGGTTAGGTTGGGTTGGGTTAGGTTTGGTGAGGTTAGCGAGTTTTGTGTATATTTTTGCAATGTCGAATTCTTTGATTTCGGTGATAGTTAGGCTTGATTGGGTCAGGTTTGGTGAGGTTTACGAGTTTTGTGTAAATCTTACAATCACGAATTCTTTGATTTCGGTGACGGTTAGGTTGGGTTGGGTTAGGTTTGGTAAGGGAAGCGAGTTTTGTGTAAATCTTAAAATCTCGAATACTTTGTTTTCGATAATGGTTAGGTTGGGTTGGGTTAGGTTTGGTGAGGTTAACGAGTTTCGTGTACATATTTCAATCTCAAATTCTTTGATTTCGGTGACTGTTAGGTTGTGTTGGGTTAGGTTTGGTGAGGTTAGCGAGTTTCGTGTAAATCTTTAAATATCGAATTCTTTGATTTCGGTGACGGTTAGGTTGGGTTGGGTTAGGTTTAGTGAGGGAAGCAAGTTTTGTGTTAATCTTAAAATCTCGAATTCTTTGATTTCGGTGATGTTTAGGTTAGGTTGGGTTAGGTTTGGTGAGGTTAGCGAGTTTTGTGTATATTTTTGCAATGTGTAATTCTTTGATTTCGGTGAAAGTTAGGCTAGGTTGGGTAAGGTTACGTGAGGTTAGCGTGTTGCGTGTATATTTTCGCAATGTCGAATTCTTCGATTTCGCTGATGGTTAGGTAAGGTTGGGTTAGGTTTGGTGAGGTTAGCAAGTTTCGTGTATATTTTTGCATTGTCGAACTCTTTGATTTCGGTGATAGTATTGCTAGGTTGGGTTAGGTTTGGTGAGGTTAACGAGTTTTGTGTACATCTTACAATCTCAAATTCGTTGATTTCGGTGACGGTTAGGTTGGGTTGGGTCAGGTTTGGTGACGTTAACGAGTTTTGTGTAAATCTTACAATCACGAATTCTTTGTTTTCGGTGACGGTTAGGTTGGGTTGGGTTAGGTTTGGTGAGGGAAGCGAGTTTTGTGTAAATCTTAAAATCTCGAATTCTTTGATTTCGGTGATGGTTAGGTTAGGTTGTGTAAGGTTTGGAGAGATTAGCGTGGTTCGTGTATATTTTTGCAATGTCGAATTCTTTGATTTTGGTGATGGTTAGGTTAGGTTGGGTTAGGTTTGGTGAGGTTAGCGAGTTTTGTGTATATTTTTGCAATGTCAAATTCTTTGATTTCGGTGATAGTATGGCTAGGTTGGGTTAGGTTTGGTGAGGTTAATGAGTTTTGTGTAAATCTTTAAATCTCGAATTCTTTGATTTCGGTGACGGTTAGGTTGGGTTGGGTTAGGTTTGGTGAGGGAAGCGAGTTTGTGTTAATCTTAAAATCTCGAATTCTTTGATTTCGGTGATGTTTAGGTTAGGTTGGGTTAGGTTTGGTGAGGTTAGCGAGTTTTGTGTATATTTTTGTATTGTCGAATTCTTTGATTTCGGTGATAGTTCGGCTAGGTTGGGTTAGGTTTGGTGAGGTTAACGAGTTTTGTGTACATCTAACATTCTCAAATTCTGTGATTTCGGTGACGGTTAGGTTGGGTTGGGTTAGGTTTGGTGAGGTTAGCGAGTTTCGTGTATATTTTTGCAATGTCGAATTCTTTGATTTCGGTGATAGTTAGGCTAGGTTGGGTTAGGTTTTGTGAGGTTAACGAGTTCAGTGTATATTTTTGCAATCTCGAATTCTTTTAATTCGGAGACGATTTGGTTGGGTTGAGTTAGTTTTGGTGAGGTTCGCGAGTTTTGTGTATATTTTTGCAATGTCGAATTCTTTGATTTTGCTGAATGTTAGGCTAGGTTGGGTTAGGATTGGGGAGGTTAGCGAGTTTCGTGTATATTTTTGCATTGTCGAATTCTTTGATTTCGGTGATAGTTAGGCTAGGTTGGGTTAGGATTGCTGAGGTAAGCGAGTTTCGTGTATATTTTTGCATTGTCGAATTTTTTGATTTCAGTGATAGTAAGGCTAGGTTGGGTTAGGTTTTGTGAGGTTAGCGAGTTTTGTGTATATTTTTGCAATGTCGAATTCTTTGATTTCGGTGATAGTTAGGCTTGGTTGGGTTAGGTTTGGTGAGGTTAACGAGTTTTGCGTAAATCTTAAAATCTCGAATTCTTTGATTTCGTTGATGGTTAGGTTAGGTTGGGTTAGGTTTGGAGAGTTTAGCGTGTTTCGTGTATATTTTTGCAATGTCGAATTCTTTGATTTCGGTGATAGTATGGCTAGGTTGGGTTAGGTTTGGTGAGGTTAACGAGTTTTGTGTGCATCTTACAAACTCGAATTCTTTGATTTCGGTGACGGTTAGGTTGGGTTGGGTTAGGTTTGGTGAGGTTAGCGAGTTTTGTGTATATTTTTGCAATGTCGAATTCTTTGATTTCGGTGATAGTTAGGCTTGATTGGGTCAGGTTTGGTGAGGTTTACGAGTTTTGTGTAAATCTTACAATCACGAATTCTTTGATTTCGGTGACGGTTAGGTTGGGTTGGGTTAGGTTTGGTAAGGGAAGCGAGTTTTGTGTAAATCTTAAAATCTCGAATACTTTGTTTTCGATAATGGTTAGGTTGGGTTGGGTTAGGTTTGGTGAGGTTAGCGACTTTCGTGTATATTTTTGCAATGTCGAATTCTTTGATTTCGGTGATAGTAAGGCTAGGTTGGGTTAGGTTTTGTGAGGTTAACGAGTTAAGTGTATATTTTTGCAATCTCGAATTCTTTGATTTCGGTGACGGTTAGGTTGGGTTGGGTTAGGTTTGGTGAGGGAAGCGAGTTTTGTGTAAATCTTAAAATCTCGAATGCTTTGATTTCGATAATGGTTAGGTTGGGTTGGGTTAGGTTTGGTGAGGTTAACGAGTTTCGTGTACATCTTTCAATCTCAAATTCTTTGATTTCGGTGACGGTTAGGTTGGGTTGGGTTAAGTTTGGTGAAGTTAGCGAGTTTCGTGTATATTTTTGCAATGTCGAACTCTTTGATTTCGGTGATAGTATGGCTAGGTTGGGTTAGGTTTGGTGAGGTTAACGAGTTTTTTGTACATCTTACAATCTCAAATTCATTGATTTCGGTGACGGTTAGGTTGGGTTGGGTCAGGTTTGGTGAGGTTAACGAGTTTTGTGTAAATCTTACAATCACGAATTCTTTGATTTCGGTGACGGTTAGGTTGGGCTAGGTTAGGTTTGGTGAGGGAAGCGAGTTTTGTGTAAATCTTAAAATCTCGAATTCTTTGATTTCGTTGATGGTTAGGTTAGGTTGGGTTAGGTTTGGAGAGTTTAGCGTGTTTCGTGTATATTTTTGCAATGTCGAATTCTTTGATTTCGGTGATGGTTAGGTTAGGTTGGGTTAGGTTTGGAGAGTTTAACGTGTTTCGTGTATATTTTTGCATTGTCGAATTCTTTGATTTCGGTGATAGTATGGCTAGGTTGGGTTAGGTTTGGTGAGGTTAACGAGTTTTGTGTGCATCTTACAAACTCGAATTCTTTGATTTCGGTGACGGTTAGGTTGGGTTGGGTTAGGTTTGGTGAGGTTAGCGAGTTTTGTGTATATTTTTGCAATGTCGAATTCTTTGATTTCGGTGATAGTTAGGCTTGATTGGGTCAGGTTTGGTGAGGTTTACGAGTTTTGTGTAAATCTTACAATCACGAATTCTTTGATTTCGGTGACGGTTAGGTTGGGTTGGGTTAGGTTTGGTAAGGGAAGCGAGTTTTGTGTAAATCTTAAAATCTCGAATACTTTGTTTTCGATAATGGTTAGGTTGGGTTGGGTTAGGTTTGGTGAGGTTAGCGACTTTCGTGTATATTTTTGCAATGTCGAATTCTTTGATTTCGGTGATAGTAAGGCTAGGTTGGGTTAGGTTTTGTGAGGGTAACGAGTTAAGTGTATATTTTTGCAATCTCGAATTCTTTGATTTCGGTGACGGTTAGGTTGGGTTGGGTTAGGTTTGGTGAGGGAAGCGAGTTTTGTGTAAATCTTAAAATCTCGAATGCTTTGATTTCGATAATGGTTAGGTTGGGTTGGGTTAGGTTTGGTGAGGTTAACGAGTTTCGTGTACATCTTTCAATCTCAAATTCTTTGATTTCGGTGACGGTTAGGTTGGGTTGGGTTAGGTTTGGTGAGGTTAGCGAGTTTCGTGTATATTTTTGCAATGTCGAATTCTTTGATTTCGGTGATAGTGAGGCTAGGTTGGGTTAGGTTTGGTGAGGTAAGCGAGTTTTGTGTATATTTTTGCAATGTCGAATTCTTTGATTTCGGTGATAGTTAGGCTTGATTGGGTCAGGTTTGGTGAGGTTAACGAGTTTTGTGTAAATCTTACAATCACGAATTCTTTGATTTCGGTGACGGTTAGGTTGAGTTAGGTAAGGTTTGGTGAGGGAAGCGAGTTTTGTGTAAATCTTAAAATCTCGAATTCTTTGATTTCGGTGATGGTTAGGTTAGGTTGGGTTAGGTTTGGAGAGTTAAGCGTGTTTCGTGTATATATTTGCAATGTCGAATTCTTTGATTTCGGTGATAGTTAGGTTAGGTTGGGTTAGGTTTGGAGAGTTTAACGTGTTTCGTGTATATTTTTGCATTGTCGAATTCTTTGATTTCGGTGATAGTATGGCTAGGTTGGGTTAGGTTTGGTGAGGTTAGCGAGTTTTGTGTATATTTTTGCAATGTCGAATTCTTTGATTGCGATGATGGTTAGGCTAGGTTGGGTTAAATTGGGTGAGGGCTACGAGTTTTGTGTACATCTTACAATCTCGAATTCTTTGATTTCGGCGACAGTTAGGTTGGGTTGGGTTAAGTTTGGTGAGGTAAGCGAGTTTTGTGTATATTTTTGCATTGTCGAATTCTTTGATTTCGGTGATAGTTAGGCTAGGTTGGGTTAGGTTTGGTGAGGTTAGCGAGTTAAGTGTTTGTTTTTGCAATCTCGAATTCTTTGATTTCGGTTACGGTTAGGTTGGGTTGGGTTAGGTTTGGTGAGGGAGGCGAGTTTTGTGTAAATCTTTGAATTTCGAATTCTCTCATTTCGATGATGGTTAGGCTAGGTTGGGTTAAATTTGGTGAGTTTTACGAGTTAAGTGTATATTTTCGCAATGTCAAACTCTTTGATTTTGGTGATAGTTAAGCTTGGTTGGGTTAGGTCTGGTGAAGTTTACGAGATTTGTGTTAATCTTACAAGCTCGAATTCTTTGATTTCGGTGACGGTTAGGTTGGGTTGGGTTAGCTTTTGTAAGAGAAGCGAGTTTTGTGTAAATCTTAAAATCTAGAATTCTTTGTTTTCGGTGATGGTATGGTTAGTTTGGGTAAGGTTTGGTGATGTTAGCGGTTTTCGTGTATATTTTTGCAATGTCAAATTCTTTGATTTCGGTGATAGTATGGCTAGGTTGGGTTAGGTTTGGTGAGGTTAATGAGTTTTGTGTACATCTTACAATCTCAAATTCTTTGATATCGGTGACTGTTAGGTTGTGTTGGGTTAGGTTTGGTGAGGTTAGCGAGTTTCGTGTAAATCTTTAAATCTCGAATTCTTTGATTTCGGTGACGGTTAGGTTGGGTTGGGTTAGGTTTAGTGAGGGAAGCAAGTTTTGTGTATATTTTTGCAATGTCGAATTCTTTGATTTCGGTGATAGTTAGGCTTGGTTGGGTTAGGTTTGGTGAGGTTAACGAGTTAAGTGTATATTTTTGCAATTTGAATTCTTTGATTTCGGTGACGGTTAGGTTGGGTTGGGTTAGGTTTGGTGAGGGAAGCGAGTTTTGTGTAAATCTTTAAATCTCGAATTCCTTGATTTTGATGATGGTTAGGTAGGGTAGGGTTAGGTTTGGTGAGGGAAGCGAGTTTTGTGTACATCTTAAAATCTCGAATTTTTTGATTTCGGTGATGGTTAGGTTAGGTTGGGTAAGGTTTGGAGAGTTTAGCGTGTTGCGTGTATTCTTTCGCAATGTCGAATTCTTTGATTTCGCTGATGGTTAGGTAAGGTTGGGTTAGGTTTGGTGAGGTTAGCAAGTTTCGTGTATATTTTTGCATTGTCGAACTCTTTGATTTCGGTGATAGTATTGCTAGGTTGGGTTAGGTTTGGTGAGGTTAACGAGTTTTGTGTACATCTTACAATCTCAAATTCATTGATTTCGGTGACGGTTAGGTTGGGTTGGGTCAGGTTTGGTGAGGTTAACGAGTTTTGTGTAAATCTTACAATCACGAATTCTTTGATTTCGGTGACGGTTAGGTTGGGCTAGGTTAGGTTTGGTGAGGGAAGCGAGTTTTGTGTAAATCTTAAAATCTCGAATTCTTTGATTTCGTTGATGGTTAGGTTAGGTTGGGTTAGGTTTGGAGAGTTTAGCGTGTTTCGTGTATATTTTTGCAATGTCGAATTCTTTGATTTCGGTGATAGTATGGCTAGGTTGGGTTAGGTTTGGTGAGGTTAACGAGTTTTGTGTGCATCTTACAAACTCGAATTCTTTGATTTCGGTGACGGTTAGGTTGGGTTGGGTTAGGTTTGGTGAGGTTAGCGACTTTCGTGTATATTTTTGCAATGTCGAATTCTTTGATTTCGGTGATAGTAAGGCTAGGTTGGGTTAGGTTTTGTGAGGTTAACGAGTTAAGTGTATGTTTTTGCAATCTCGAATTCTTTGATTTCGGTGACGGTTAGGTTGGGTTGGGTTAGGTTTGGTGAGGGAAGCGAGTTTTGTGTAAATCTTAAAATCTCGAATGCTTTGATTTCGATAATGGTTAGGTTGGGTTGGGTTAGGTTTGGTGAGGTTAACGAGTTTCGTGTACATCTTTCAATCTCAAATTCTTTGATTTCGGTGACGGTTAGGTTGGGTTGGGTCAGGTTTGGTGAGGTTAACGAGTTTTGTGTAAATCTTACAATCACGAATTCTTTGATTTCGGTGACGGTTAGGTTGGGCTAGGTTAGGTTTGGTGAGGGAAGCGAGTTTTGTGTAAATCTTAAAATCTCGAATTCTTTGATTTCGTTGATGGTTAGGTTAGGTTGGGTTAGGTTTGGAGAGTTTAGCGTGTTTCGTGTATATTTTTGCAATGTCGAATTCTTTGATTTCGGTGATAGTATGGCTAGGTTGGGTTAGGTTTGGTTAGGTTAACGAGTTTTGTGTGCATCTTACAAACTCGAATTCTTTGATTTCGGTGACGGTTAGGTTGGGTTGGGTTAGGTTTGGTGAGGTTAGCGACTTTCGTGTATATTTTTGCAATGTCGAATTCTTTGATTTCGGTGATAGTAAGGCTAGGTTGGGTTAGGTTTTGTGAGGTTAACGAGTTAAGTGTATGTTTTTGCAATCTCGAATTCTTTGATTTCGGTGACGGTTAGGTTGGGTTGGGTTAGGTTTGGTGAGGGAAGCGAGTTTTGTCTAAATCTTAAAATCTCGAATGCTTTGATTTCGATAATGGTTAGGTTGGGTTGGGTTAGGTTTGGTGAGGTTAACGAGTTTCGTGTACATCTTTAAATCTCGAATTCCTTGATTTTGATGATGGTTAGGTAGGGTAGGGTTAGGTTTGGTGAGGGAAGCGAGTTTTGTGTACATCTTAAAATCTCGAATTTTTTGATTTCGGTGATGGTTAGGTTAGGTTGGGTAAGGTTTGGAGAGTTTAGCGTGTTGCGTGTATTCTTTCGCAATGTCGAATTCTTTGATTTCGCTGATGGTTAGGTAAGGTTGGGTTAGGTTTGGTGAGGTTAGCAAGTTTCGTGTATATTTTTGCATTGTTGAACTCTTTGATTTCGGTGATAGTATTGCTAGGTTGGGTTAGGTTTGGTGAGGTTAACGAGTTTTGTGTACATCTTACAATCTCAAATTCATTGATTTCGGTGACGGTTAGGTTGGGTTGGGTCAGGTTTGGTGAGGTTAACGAGTTTTGTGTAAATCTTACAATCACGAATTCTTTGATTTCGGTGACGGTTAGGTTGAGTTAGGTAAGGTTTGGTGAGGGAAGCGAGTTTTGTGTAAATCTTAAAATCTCGAATTCTTTGATTTCGGTGATGGTTAGGTTAGGTTGGGTTAGGTTTGGAGAGTTAAGCGTGTTTCGTGTATATATTTGCAATGTCGAATTCTTTGATTTCGGTGATAGTTAGGTTAGGTTGGGTTAGGTTTGGAGAGTTTAACGTGTTTCGTGTATATTTTTGCATTGTCGAATTCTTTGATTTCGGTGATAGTATGGCTAGGTTGGGTTAGGTTTGGTGAGGTTAGCGAGTTTTGTGTATATTTTTGCAATGTCGAATTCTTTGATTGCGATGATGGTTAGGCTAGGTTGGGTTAAATTGGGTGAGGGCTACGAGTTTTGTGTACATCTTACAATCTCGAATTCTTTGATTTCGGCGACAGTTAGGTTGGGTTGGGTTAAGTTTGGTGAGGTTAGCGAGTTTTGTGAATATTTTTGCATTGTCGAATTCTTTGATTTCGGTGATAGTTAGGCTAGGTTGGGTTAGGTTTGGTGAGGTTAGCGAGTTAAGTGTTTGTTTTTGCAATCTCGAATTCTTTGATTTCGGTTACGGTTAGGTTGGGTTGGGTTAGGTTTGGTGAGGGAGGCGAGTTTTGTGTAAATCTTTGAATTTCGAATTCTCTCATTTCGATGATGGTTAGGCTAGGTTGGGTTAAATTTGGTGAGGTTTACGAGTTAAGTGTATATTTTCGCAATGTCAAACTCTTTGATTTTGGTGATAGTTAAGCTTGGTTGGGTTAGGTCTGGTGAAGTTTACGAGATTTGTGTTAATCTTACAAGCTCGAATTCTTTGATTTCGGTGACGGTTAGGTTGGGTTGGGTTAGCTTTTGTAAGAGAAGCGAGTTTTGTGTAAATCTTAAAATCTAGAATTCTTTGTTTTCGGTGATGGTATGGTTAGGTTGGGTAAGGTTTGGTGATGTTAGCGGTTTTCGTGTATATTTTTGCAATGTCAAATTCTTTGATTTCGGTGATAGTATGGCTAGGTTGGGTTAGGTTTGGTGAGGTTAATGAGTTTTGTGTACATCTTACAATCTCAAATTCTTTGATATCGGTGACTGTTAGGTTGTGTTGGGTTAGGTTTGGTGAGGTTAGCGAGTTTCGTGTAAATCTTTAAATCTCGAATTCTTTGATTTCGGTGACGGTTAGGTTGGGTTGGGTTAGGTTTAGTGAGGGAAGCAAGTTTTGTGTATATTTTTGCAATGTCGAATTCTTTGATTTTGGTGATAGTGAGGCTAGGTTGGGATAGGTTTGGTGAGGTAAGCGAGTTTTGTGTATATTTTTGCAATGTCGAATTCTTTGATTTCGGTGATAGTTAGGCTTGATTGGGTCAGGTTTGGTGAGGTTAACGAGTTTTGTGTAAATCTTACAATCACGAATTCTTTGATTTCGGTGACGGTTAGGTTGAGTTAGGTAAGGTTTGGTGAGGGAAGCGAGTTTTGTGTAAATCTTAAAATCTCGAATTCTTTGATTTCGGTGATGGTTAGGTAAGGTTGGGTTAGGTTTGGTGAGGTTAGCAAGTTTCGTGTATATTTTTGCATTGTCGAACTCTTTGATTTCGGTGATAGTATTGCTAGGTTGGGTTAGGTTTGGTGAGGTTAACGAGTTTTGTGTACATCTTACAATCTCAAATTCATTGATTTCGGTGACGGTTAGGTTGGGTTGGGTCAGGTTTGGTGAGGTTAACGAGTTTTGTGTAAATCTTACAATCACGAATTCTTTGATTTCGGTGACGGTTAGGTTGGGCTAGGTTAGGTTTGGTGAGGGAAGCGAGTTTTGTGTAAATCTTAAAATCTCGAATTCTTTGATTTCGTTGATGGTTAGGTTAGGTTGGGTTAGGTTTGGAGAGTTTAGCGTGTTTCGTGTATATTTTTGCAATGTCGAATTCTTTGATTTCGGTGATAGTATGGCTAGGTTGGGTTAGGTTTGGTGAGGTTAACGAGTTTTGTGTGCATCTTACAAACTCGAATTCTTTGATTTCGGTGACGGTTAGGTTGGGTTGGGTTAGGTTTGGTGAGGTTAGCGACTTTCGTGTATATTTTTGCAATGTCGAATTCTTTGATTTCGGTGATAGTAAGGCTAGGTTGAGTTAGGTTTTGTGAGGTTAACGAGTTAAGTGTATATTTTTGCAATCTCGAATTCTTTGATTTCGGTGACGGTTAGGTTGGGTTGGGTTAGGTTTGGTGAGGGAAGCGAGTTTTGTGTAAATCTTAAAATCTCGAATGCTTTGATTTCGATAATGGTTAGGTTGGGTTGGGTTAGGTTTGGTGAGGTTAACGAGTTTCGTGTACATCTTTCAATCTCAAATTCTTTGATTTCGGTGACGGTTAGGTTGGGTTGGGTTAGGTTTGGTGAGGTTAGCGAGTTTCGTGTATATTTTTGCAATGTCGAATTCTTTGATTTCGGTGATAGTGAGGCTAGGTTGGGTTAGGTTTGGTGAGGTAAGCGAGTTTTGTGTATATTTTTGCAATGTCGAATTCTTTGATTTCGGTGATAGTTAGGCTTGATTGGGTCAGGTTTGGTGAGGTTAACGAGTTTTGTGTAAATCTTACAATCACGAATTCTTTGATTTCGGTGACGGTTAGGTTGAGTTAGGTAAGGTTTGGTGAGGGAAGCGAGTTTTGTGTAAATCTTAAAATCTCGAATTCTTTGATTTCGGTGATGGTTAGGTTAGGTTGGGTTAGGTTTGGAGAGTTAAGCGTGTTTCGTGTATATACTTGCAATGTCGAATTCTTTGATTTCGGTGATGGTTAGGTTAGGTTGGGTTAGGTTTGGAGAGTTTAACGTGTTTCGTGTATATTTTTGCATTGTCGAATTCTTTGATTTCGGTGATAGTATGGCTAGGTTGGGTTAGGTTTGGTGAGGTTAACGAGTTTTGTGTGCATCTTACAATCACGAATTCTTTGATTTCGGTGGCGGTTAGGTTGGGTTGGGTTAGGTTTGGTGAGGTTAGCGAGTTTTGTGTATATTTTTGCAATGTCGAATTCTTTGATTGCGATGATGGTTAGGCTAGGTTGGGTTAAATTGGGTGAGGGCTACGAGTTTTGTGTACATCTTACAATCTCGAATTCTTTGATTTCGGCGACAGTTAGGTTGGGTTGGGTTAAGTTTGGTGAGGTAAGCGAGTTTTGTGTATATTTATGCATTGTCGAATTCTTTGATTTCGGTGATAGTTAGGCTAGGTTGGGTTAGGTTAGGTGAGGTTAGCGAGTTAAGTGTTTGTTTTTGCAATCTCGAATTCTTTGATTTCGGTTACGGTTAGGTTGGGTTGGGTTAGGTTTGGTGAGGGAGGCGAGTTTTGTGTAAATCTTTGAATCTCGAATTCTCTCATTTCGATGATGGTTAGGCTAGGTTGGGTTAAATTTGGTGAGGTTTACGAGTTAAGTGTATATTTTCGCAATGTCAAACTCTTTGATTTTGGTGATAGTTAAGCTTGGTTGGGTTAGGTCTGGTGAAGTTTACGAGATTTGTGTTAATCTTACAAGCTCGAATTCTTTGATTTCGGTGACGGTTAGGTTGGGTTGGGTTAGCTTTTGTAAGAGAAGCGAGTTTTGTGTAAATCTTAAAATCTAGAATTCTTTGTTTTCGGTGATGGTATGGTTAGGTTGGGTAAGGTTTGGTGATGTTAGCGGTTTTCGTGTATATTTTTGCAATGTCAAATTCTTTGATTTCGGTGATAGTATGGCTAGGTTGGGTTAGGTTTGGTGAGGTTAATGAGTTTTGTGTACATCTTACAATCTCAAATTCTTTGATATCGGTGACTGTTAGGTTGTGTTGGGTTAGGTTTGGTGAGGTTAGCGAGTTTCGTGTAAATCTTTAAATCTCGAATTCTTTGATTTCGGTGACGGTTAGGTTGGGTTGGGTTAGGTTTAGTGAGGGAAGCAAGTTTTGTGTATATTTTTGCAATGTCGAATTCTTTGATTTCGGTGATAGTTAGGCTTGGTTGGGTTAGGTTTGGTGAGGTTAACGAGTTAAGTGTATATTTTTGCAATTTGAATTCTTTGATTTCGGTGACGGTTAGGTTGGGTTGGGTTAGGTTTGGTGAGGGAAGCGAGTTTTGTGTAAATCTTTAAATCTCGAATTCCTTGATTTTGATGATGGTTAGGTAGGGTAGGGTTAGGTTTGGTGAGGGAAGCGAGTTTTGTGTACATCTTAAAATCTCGAATTTTTTGATTTCGGTGATGGTTAGGTTAGGTTGGGTAAGGTTTGGAGAGTTTAGCGTGTTGCGTGTATATTTTCGCAATGTCGAATTCTTTGATTTCGCTGATGGTTAGGTAAGGTTGGGTTAGGTTTGGTGAGGTTAGCAAGTTTCGTGTATATTTTTGCATTGTCGAACTCTTTGATTTCGGTGATAGTATTGCTAGGTTGGGTTAGGTTTGGTGAGGTTAACGAGTTTTGTGTACATCTTACAATCTCAAATTCGTTGATTTCGGTGACGGTTAGGTTGGGTTGGGTCAAGTTTGGTGAGGTTAACGAGTTTTGTGTAAATCTTACAATCACGAATTCTTTGTTTTCGGTGACGGTTAGGTTGGGTTGGGTTAGGTTTGGTGAGGGAAGCGAGTTTTGTGTAAATCTTAAAATCTCAAATTCTGTGATTTCGGTGACGGTTAGGTTGGGTTGGGTTAGGTTTTGTGAGGTTAACGAGTTAAGTGTATATTTTTGCAATCTCGAATTCTTTTAATTCGGAGACGATTTGGTTGGGTTGGGTTAGTTTTGGTGAGGTTCGCGAGTTTTGTGTATATTTTTGCAATGTCACATTCTTTGATTTTGCTGAAAGTTAGGCTAGGTTGGGTTAGGATTGGTGAGGTTAGCGAGTTTCGTGTATATTTTTGCATTGTCGAATTCTTTGATTTCGGTGATAGTTAGGCTAGGTTGGGTTAGGATTGCTGAGGTAAGCGAGTTTCGTGTATATTTTTGCATTGTCGAATTTTTTGATTTCGGTGATAGTAAGGCTAGGTTGGGTTAGGTTTTGTGAGGTAAGCGAGTTTTGTGTATATTTTTGCAATGTCGAATTCTTTGATTTCGGTGATAGTTAGGCTTGGTTGGGTTAGGTTTGGTGAGGTTAACGAGTTTTGCGTAAATCTTAAAATCTCGAATTCTTTGATTTTGGTGATTGTTAGTTTAGGTTGGGTACGGTTTGGTGAGGTTAGCTAGTTTTGTGTATATATTTGCAATGTCGAATTCATTGATTTCGGTGACGGTTAGGTTGGGTTGGGTTAGGTTTGGTGAGGGAAGCGAGTTTTGTGTAAATCTTTTAATCTCGAATTCTTTGATTTCGGTGACGGTTAGGTTGGGTTGGTTTAGGTTTGGTGAGGGAAGCGAGTTTTGTGTAAATCTTAAAATCTCGAATTCTTTGATTTCGGTGATGTTTAGGTTAGGTTGGGTTAGGTTTGGTGAGGTAAGCGAGTTTTGTATATATTTTTGCAATGTGTAATTCTTTGATTTCGGTGAAAGTTAGGCTAGGTTGGGTAAGGTTACGTGAGGTTAGCGAGTTTTGTGTATATTTTTGCAATGTCGAATTCTTTGATTTCGGTGATAGTTAGGCTTGGTTGGGTTAGGTTTGGTGAGGTTAACTAGTTAAGTGTATATTTTTGCAATTTAAATTCTTTGATTTCGGTGACGGTTAGGTTAGGTTGGGTTAGGTTTTGTGAGGTTAGCGAGTTTTGTGTATATTTTTGCAATGTCGAATTCTTTGATTTCGGTGATAGTTAGGCTTGATTGGGTCAGGTTTGGTGAGGTTAACGAGTTTTGTGTAAATCTTACAATCACGAATTCTTTGATTTCGGTGACGGTTAGGTTGGGTTGGGTTAGGTTTGGTGAGGGAAGCGAGTTTTGTGTAAATCTTAAAATCTCGAATGCTTTGATTTCGATAATGGTTAGGTTGGGTTGGGTTAGGTTTGGTGAGGTTAACGAGTTTCGTGTACATCTTTCAATCTCAAATTCTTTGATTTCGGTGACGGTTAGGTTGGGTTGGGTTAGGTTTGGTGAGGTTAGCGAGTTTCGTGTATATTTTTGCAATGTCGAATTCTTTGATTTTGGTGATAGTGAGGCTAGGTTGGGATAGGTTTGGTGAGGTAAGCGAGTTTTGTGTATATTTTTGCAATGTCGAATTCTTTGATTTCGGTGATAGTTAGGCATGATTGGGTCAGGTTTGGTGAGGTTAACGAGTTTTGTGTAAATCTTACAATCACGAATTCTTTGATTTCGGTGACGGTTAGGTTGAGTTAGGTAAGGTTTGGTGAGGGAAGCGAGTTTTGTGTAAATCTTAAAATCTCGAATTCTTTGATTTCGGTGATGGTTAGGTAAGGTTGGGTTAGGTTTGGTGAGGTTAGCAAGTTTCGTGTATATTTTTGCATTGTCGAACTCTTTGATTTCGGTGATAGTATTGCTAGGTTGGGTTAGGTTTGGTGAGGTTAACGAGTTTTGTGTACATCTTACAATCTCAAATTCATTGATTTCGGTGACGGTTAGGTTGGGTTGGGTCAGGTTTGGTGAGGTTAACGAGTTTTGTGTAAATCTTACAATCACGAATTCTTTGATTTCGGTGACGGTTAGGTTGGGCTAGGTTAGGTTTGGTGAGGGAAGCGAGTTTTGTGTAAATCTTAAAATCTCGAATTCTTTGATTTCGTTGATGGTTAGGTTAGGTTGGGTTAGGTTTGGAGAGTTTAGCGTGTTTCGTGAATATTTTTGCAATGTCGAATTCTTTGATTTCGGTGATAGTATGGCTAGGTTGGGTTAGGTTTGGTGAGGTTAACGAGTTTTGTGTGCATCTTACAAACTCGAATTCTTTGATTTCGGTGACGGTTAGGTTGGGTTGGGTTAGGTTTGGTGAGGTTAGCGACTTTCGTGTATATTTTTGCAATGTCGAATTCTTTGATTTCGGTGATAGTAAGGCTAGGTTGAGTTAGGTTTTGTGAGGTTAACGAGTTAAGTGTATATTTTTGCAATCTCGAATTCTTTGATTTCGGTGACGGTTAGGTTGGGTTGGGTTAGGTTTGGTGAGGGAAGCGAGTTTTGTGTAAATCTTAAAATCTCGAATGCTTTGATTTCGATAATGGTTAGGTTGGGTTGGGTTAGGTTTGGTGAGGTTAACGAGTTTCGTGTACATCTTTCAATCTCAAATTCTTTGATTTCGGTGACGGTTAGGTTGGGTTGGGTTAGGTTTGGTGAGGTTAGCGAGTTTCGTGTATATTTTTGCAATGTCGAATTCTTTGATTTCGGTGATAGTGAGGCTAGGTTGGGTTAGGTTTGGTGAGGTAAGCGAGTTTTGTGTATATTTTTGCAATGTCGAATTCTTTGATTTCGGTGATAGTTAGGCTTGATTGGGTCAGGTTTGGTGAGGTTAACGAGTTTTGTGTAAATCTTACAATCACGAATTCTTTGATTTCGGTGACGGTTAGGTTGAGTTAGGTAAGGTTTGGTGAGGGAAGCGAGTTTTGTGTAAATCTTAAAATCTCGAATTCTTTGATTTCGGTGATGGTTAGGTTAGGTTGGGTTAGGTTTGGAGAGTTAAGCGTGTTTCGTGTATATATTTGCAATGTCGAATTCTTTGATTTCGGTGATGGTTAGGTTAGGTTGGGTTAGGTTTGGAGAGTTTAACGTGTTTCGTGTATATTTTTGCATTGTCGAATTCTTTGATTTCGGTGATAGTATGGCTAGGTTGGGTTAGGTTTGGTGAGGTTAACGAGTTTTGTGTGCATCTTACAATCACGAATTCTTTGATTTCGGTGACGGTTAGGTTGGGTTGGGTTAGGTTTGGTGAGGTTAGCGAGTTTTGTGTATATTTTTGCAATGTCGAATTCTTTGATTGCGATGATGGTTAGGCTAGGTTGGGTTAAATTGGGTGAGGGCTACGAGTTTTGTGTACATCTTACAATCTCGAATTCTTTGATTTCGGCGACAGTTAGGTTGGGTTGGGTTAAGTTTGGTGAGGTTAGCGAGTTTTGTGTATATTTTTGCATTGTCGAATTCTTTGATTTCGGTGATAGTTAGGCTAGGTTGGGTTAGGTTAGGTGAGGTTAGCGAGTTAAGTGTTTGTTTTTGCAATCTCGAATTCTTTGATTTCGGTTACGGTTAGGTTGGGTTGGGTTAGGTTTGGTGAGGGAGGCGAGTTTTGTGTAAATCTTTGAATCTCGAATTCTCTCATTTCGATGATGGTTAGGCTAGGTTGGGTTAAATTTGGTGAGGTTTACGAGTTAAGTGTATATTTTCGCAATGTCAAACTTTTTGATTTTGGTGATAGTTAAGCTTGGTTGGGTTAGGTCTGGTGAAGTTTACGAGATTTGTGTTAATCTTACAAGCTCGAATTCTTTGATTTCGGTGACGGTTAGGTTGGG
Source organism: Arctopsyche grandis (assembly GCF_051622035.1). Taxonomy (NCBI): domain Eukaryota; kingdom Metazoa; phylum Arthropoda; class Insecta; order Trichoptera; family Hydropsychidae; genus Arctopsyche; species Arctopsyche grandis. Next base: position 913,601 of record NC_135362.1, read on the forward strand.
TTGGGTTAGCTTTTGTAAGAGAAGCGAGTTTTGTGTAAATCTTAAAATCTAGAATTCTTTGTTTTCGGTGATGGTATGGTTAGGTTGGGTAAGGTTTGGTGATGTTAGCGGTTTTCGTGTATATTTTTGCAATGTCAAATTCTTTGATTTCGGTGATAGTATGGCTAGGTTGGGTTAGGTTTGGTGAGGTTAATGAGTTTTGTGTACATCTTACAATCTCAAATTCTTTGATATCGGTGACTGTTAGGTTGTGTTGGGTTAGGTTTGGTGAGGTTAGCGAGTTTCGTGTAAATCTTTAAATCTCGAATTCTTTGATTTCGGTGACGGTTAGGTTGGGTTGGGTTAGGTTTAGTGAGGGAAGCAAGTTTTGTGTATATTTTTGCAATGTCGAATTCTTTGATTTCGGTGATAGTTAGGCTTGGTTGGGTTAGGTTTGGTGAGGTTAACGAGTTAAGTGTATATTTTTGCAATTTGAATTCTTTGATTTCGGTGACGGTTAGGTTGGGTTGGGTTAGGTTTGGTGAGGGAAGCGAGTTTTGTGTAAATCTTTAAATCTCGAATTCCTTGATTTTGATGATGGTTAGGTAGGGTAGGGTTAGGTTTGGTGAGGGAAGCGAGTTTTGTGTACATCTTAAAATCTCGAATTTTTTGATTTCGGTGATGGTTAGGTTAGGTTGGGTAAGGTTTGGAGAGTTTAGCGTGTTGCGTGTATATTTTCGCAATGTCGAATTCTTTGATTTCGCTGATGGTTAGGTAAGGTTGGGTTAGGTTTGGTGAGGTTAGCAAGTTTCGTGTATATTTTTGCATTGTCGAACTCTTTGATTTCGGTGATAGTATTGCTAGGTTGGGTTAGGTTTGGTGAGGTTAACGAGTTTTGTGTACATCTTACAATCTCAAATTCGTTGATTTCGGTGACGGTTAGGTTGGGTTGGGTCAAGTTTGGTGAGGTTAACGAGTTTTGTGTAAATCTTACAATCACGAATTCTTTGTTTTCGGTGACGGTTAGGTTGGGTTGGGTTAGGTTTGGTGAGGGAAGCGAGTTTTGTGTAAATCTTAAAATCTCGAATTCTTTGATTTCGGTGATGGTTAGGTTAGGTTGTGTAAGGTTTGGAGAGATTAGCGTGGTTCGTGTATATTTTTGCAATGTCGAATTCTTTGATTTTGGTGATGGTTAGGTTAGGTTGGGTTAGGTTTGGTGAGGTTAGCGAGTTTTGTGTATATTTTTGCAATGTCGAATTCTTTGATTTTGGTGATGGTTAGGTTAGGTTGGGTTAGGTTTGGTGAGGTAAGCGAGTTTTGTGTATATTTTTGTATTGTCGAATTCTTTGATTTCGGTGATAGTTCGGCTAGGTTGGGTTAGGTTTGGTGAGGTTAACGAGTTTTGTGTACATCTAACATTCTCAAATTCTGTGATTTCGGTGACGGTTAGGTTGGGTTGGGTTAGGTTTGGTGAGGTTAGCGAGTTTCGTGTATATTTTTGCAATGTCGAATTCTTTGATTTCGGTGATAGTTAGGCTAGGTTGGGTTAGGTTTTGTGAGGTTAACGAGTTAAGTGTATATTTTTGCAATCTCGAATTCTTTTAATTCGGAGACGATTTGGTTGGGTTGGGTTAGTTTTGGTGAGGTTCGCGAGTTTTGTGTATATTTTTGCAATGTCACATTCTTTGATTTTGCTGAAAGTTAGGCTAGGTTGGGTTAGGATTGGTGAGGTTAGCGAGTTTCGTGTATATTTTTGCATTGTCGAATTCTTTGATTTCGGTGATAGTTAGGCTAGGTTGGGTTAGGATTGCTGAGGTAAGCGAGTTTCGTGTATATTTTTGCATTGTCGAATTTTTTGATTTCGGTGATAGTAAGGCTAGGTTGGGTTAGGTTTTGTGAGGTAAGCGAGTTTTGTGTATATTTTTGCAATGTCGAATTCTTTGATTTCGGTGATAGTTAGGCTTGGTTGGGTTAGGTTTGGTGAGGTTAACGAGTTTTGCGTAAATCTTAAAATCTCGAATTCTTTGATTTTGGTGATTGTTAGTTTAGGTTGGGTACGGTTTGGTGAGGTTAGCTAGTTTTGTGTATATATTTGCAATGTCGAATTCATTGATTTCGGTGACGGTTAGGTTGGGTTGGGTTAGGTTTGGTGAGGGAAGCGAGTTTTGTGTAAATCTTTTAATCTCGAATTCTTTGATTTCGGTGACGGTTAGGTTGGGTTGGTTTAGGTTTGGTGAGGGAAGCGAGTTTTGTGTAAATCTTAAAATCTCGAATTCTTTGATTTCGGTGATGTTTAGGTTAGGTTGGGTTAGGTTTGGTGAGGTAAGCGAGTTTTGTATATATTTTTGCAATGTGTAATTCTTTGATTTCGGTGAAAGTTAGGCTAGGTTGGGTAAGGTTACGTGAGGTTAGCGAGTTTTGTGTATATTTTTGCAATGTCGAATTCTTTGATTTCGGTGATAGTTAGGCTTGGTTGGGTTAGGTTTGGTGAGGTTAACTAGTTAAGTGTATATTTTTGCAATTTAAATTCTTTGATTTCGGTGACGGTTAGGTTAGGTTGGGTTAGGTTTTGTGAGGTTAGCGAGTTTTGTGTATATTTTTGCAATGTCGAATTCTTTGATTTCGGTGATAGTTAGGCTTGATTGGGTCAGGTTTGGTGAGGTTTACGAGTTTTGTGTAAATCTTACAATCACGAATTCTTTGATTTCGGTGACGGTTAGGTTGGGTTGGGTTAGGTTTGGTGAGGGAAGCGAGTTTTGTGTAAATCTTAAAATCTCGAATGCTTTGATTTCGATAATGGTTAGGTTGGGTTGGGTTAGGTTTGGTGAGGTTAACGAGTTTCGTGTACATCTTTCAATCTCAAATTCTTTGATTTCGGTGACGGTTAGGTTGGGTTGGGTTAGGTTTGGTGAGGTTAGCGAGTTTCGTGTATATTTTTGCAATGTCGAATTCTTTGATTTTGGTGATAGTGAGGCTAGGTTGGGATAGGTTTGGTGAGGTAAGCGAGTTTTGTGTATATTTTTGCAATGTCGAATTCTTTGATTTCGGTGATAGTTAGGCTTGATTGGGTCAGGTTTGGTGAGGTTAACGAGTTTTGTGTAAATCTTACAATCACGAATTCTTTGATTTCGGTGACGGTTAGGTTGAGTTAGGTAAGGTTTGGTGAGGGAAGCGAGTTTTGTGTAAATCTTAAAATCTCGAATTCTTTGATTTCGGTGATGGTTAGGTTAGGTTGGGTTAGGTTTGGAGAGTTAAGCGTGTTTCGTGTATATATTTGCAATGTCGAATTCTTTGATTTCGGTGATGGTTAGGTTAGGTTGGGTTAGGTTTGGAGAGTTTAACGTGTTTCGTGTATATTTTTGCATTGTCGAATTCTTTGATTTCGGTGATAGTATGGCTAGGTTGGGTTAGGTTTGGTGAGGTTAACGAGTTTTGTGTGCATCTTACAATCACGAATTCTTTGATTTCGGTGACGGTTAGGTTGGGTTGGGTTAGGTTTGGTGAGGTTAGCGAGTTTTGTGTATATTTTTGCATTGTCGAATTCTTTGATTTCGGTGATAGTTAGGCTAGGTTGGGTTAGGTTTGGTGAGGTTAGCGAGTTAAGTGTTTGTTTTTGCAATCTCGAATTCTTTGATTTCGGTTACGGTTAGGTTGGGTTGGGTTAGGTTTGGTGAGGGAGGCGAGTTTTGTGTAAATCTTTGAATCTCGAATTCTCTCATTTCGATGATGGTTAGGCTAGGTTGGGTTAAATTTGGTGAGGTTTACGAGTTAAGTGTATATTTTCGCAATGTCAAAGTCTTTGATTTTGGTGATAGTTAAGCTTGGTTGGGTTAGGTCTGGTGAAGTTTACGAGATTTGTGTTAATCTTACAAGCTCGAATTCTTTGATTTCGGTGACGGTTAGGTTGGGTTGGGTTAGCTTTTGTAAGAGAAGCGAGTTTTGTGTAAATCTTACAATCACGAATTCTTTGATTTCGGTGACGGTTAAGTTGGGCTAGGTTAGGTTTGTTGAGGGAAGCGAGTTTTGTGTAAATCTTAAAATCTCGAATTCTTTGATTTCGTTGATGGTTAGGTTAGGTTGGGTTAGGTTTGGAGAGTTTAGCGTGTTTCGTGTATATTTTTGCAATGTCGAATTCTTTGATTTCGGTGATGGTTAGGTTAGGTTGCGTTAGGTTTGGAGAGTTTAACGTGTTTCGTGTATATTTTTGCATTGTCGAATTCTTTGATTTCGGTGATAGTTAGGCTTGATTGGGTCAGGTTTGGTGAGGTTTACGAGTTTTGTGTAAATCTTACAATCACGAATTCTTTGATTTCGGTGACGGTTAGGTTGGGTTGGGTTAGGTTTGGTAAGGGAAGCGAGTTTTGTGTAAATCTTAAAATCTCGAATACTTTGTTTTCGATAATGGTAAGGTTGGGTTGGGTTAGGTTTGGTGAGGTAAGCGACTTTCGTGTATATTTTTGCAATGTCGAATTCTTTGATTTCGGTGATAGTAAGGCTAGGTTGGGTTAGGTTAGGTTTGGTGAGGGAAGCGAGTTTTGTGTAAATCTTAAAATCTCGAATTCTTTGATTTCGTTGATGGTTAGGTTAGGTTGGGTTAGGTTTGGAGAGTTTAGCGTGTTTCGTGTATATTTTTGCAATGTCGAATTCTTTGATTTCGGTGATGGTTAGGTTAGGTTGGGTTAGGTTTGGAGAGTTTAACGTGTTTCGTGTATATTTTTGCATTGTCGAACTCTTTGATTTCGGTGATAGTATGGCTAGGTTGGGTTAGGTTTGGTGAGGTTAACGAGTTTTGTGTACATCTTACAATCTCAAATTCATTGATTTCGGTGACGGTTAGGTTGGGTTGGGTCAGGTTTGGTGAGGTTAACGAGTTTTGTGTAAATCTTACAATCACGAATTCTTTGATTCCGGTGACGGTTAGGTTGGGTTGGGTTAGGTTTGGTAAGGGAAGCGAGTTTTGTGTAAATCTTAAAATCTCGAATACTTTGTTTTCGATAATGGTAAGGTTGGGTTGGGTTAGGTTTGGTGAGGTAAGCGACTTTCGTGTATATTTTTGCAATGTCGAATTCTTTGATTTCGGTGATAGTAAGGCTAGGTTGGGTAAGGTTTTGTGAGGTTAACGAGTTAAGTGTATATTTTTGCAATCTCGAATTCTTTGATTTCGGTGACGGTTAGGTTAGGTTGGGTTAGGTTTGGTGAGGGAAGCGAGTTTTGTGTAAATCTTAAAATCTCGAATGCTTTGATTTCGATAATGGTTAGGTTGGGTTGGGTTAGGTTTGGTGAGGTTAGCGAGTTTCGTGTATATTTTCGCAATGTCGAATTCTTTGATTTCGGTGATGGTTAGGTAAGGTTGGGTTAGGTTTGGTGAGGTTAACGAGTTTTGTGTACATCTTTCAATCTCAAATTCTTTGATTTCGGTGACGGTTAGGTTGGGTTGGGTTAAGTTTGGTGAGGTTAGCGAGTTTTGTGTATATTTTTGCAATGTCGAACTCTTTGATTTCGGTGATAGTATGGCTAGGTTGGGTTAGGTTTGGTGAGGTTAACGAGTTTTTTGTACATCTTACAATCTCAAATTCATTGATTTCGGTGACGGTTAGGTTGGGTTGGGTCAGGTTTGGTGAGGTTAACGAGTTTTGTGTAAATCTTACAATCACGAATTCTTTGATTTCGGTGACGGTTAGGTTGGGCTAGGTTAGGTTTGGTGAGGGAGACGAGTTTTGTGTAAATCTTAAAATCTCGAATTCTTTGATTTCGTTGATGGTTAGGTTAGGTTGGGTTAGGTTTGGAGAGTTTAGCGTGTTTCGTGTATATTTTTGCAATGTCGAATTCTTTGATTTCGGTGATGGTTAGGTTAGGTTGGGTTAGGTTTGGAGAGTTTAACGTGTTTCGTGTATAGTTTTGCATTGTCGAATTCTTTGATTTCGGTGATAGTATGGCTAGGTTGGGTTAGGTTTGGTGAGGTTAACGAGTTTTGTGTGCATCTTACAAACTCGAATTCTTTGATTTCGGTGACGGTTAGGTTGGGTTGGGTTAGGTTTGGTGAGGTTAGCGAGTTTTGTGTATATTTTTGCAATGTCGAATTCTTTGATTTCGGTGATAGTTAGGCTTGGTTGGGTTAGGTCTGGTGAGGTTTACGAGTTTTGTGTTAATCTTACAATCCCGAATTCATTGATTTCGGTGACGGTTAGGTTGGGTTGGGTTAGGTTTGGTAAGGGAAGCGAGTTTTGTGTAAATCTTAAAATCTAGAATTTTTTGATTTCGGTGATGGTATGGTTAGGTTGGGTAAGGTTAGGTGATGTAAGCGGTTTTCGTGTATATTTTTGCAATGTCGAATTCTTTGATTTCGGTGATAGTAAGGCTAGGTTGAGTTAGGTTTGGTGAGGTTAACGAGTTTTGTGTACATCTCACAATCTCGAATTCTTTGATTTCGTTGAGGGTAAGGTTGGGTTGGGCTAGGTTTGGTGAGGTTCGCGAGTTTTGTGTATATTTTTGCAATGTCGAATTCTTTGATCTCGGTGATAGTTAGCCTAGGTTGGGTTAGGATTGGTGAGGTTAGCGAGTTTCGTGTATATTTTTGCATTGTCGAATTCTTTGATTTCGGTGATAGTTAGGCTAGGTTTGGTTAGGTTTGGTGAGGTTAGCGAATTTAGTGTATATTTTTGCAATGTCGAATTCTTTGATTTCAGTGATAGTTAGACTTGGATGGGTTAGGTTTGGTGAGGTAAACGAGTTTTGTGTAAATCTTACAATCTCGAATTCTTTGATTTCGGTGACGGTTAAGTTGGATTGGGTAAGGTTTGGTGAGGGAAGCGAGTTTTGTGTAACTCTTAAAATCTCGAATTCTTTGATTTTGGTGATGGTTAGGTTAGGCCAACTAAGGTTTGGTGAGGTTCGCGAGTTTTGTGTATATTTTTGCAATGTCGAATTCTTCGATTTCGGTGATAGTTAGGCTTGGTTGGGTTAGGTTTGGTGAGGTTAACGAGTTTTGCGTAAATCTTAAAATCTCGAATTCTTTGATTTTGGTGATTGTTAGTTTAGGTTGGGTACGGTTTGGTGAGGGAAGCGAGTTTTGTGTAAATCTTTAAATCTCGAATTTTTTGATTTCGGTGACGGTTAGGTTGGGTTGGTTTAGGTTTGGTGAGGGAAGCGAGTTTTGTGTAAATCTTAAAATCTCGAATTCTTTGATTTCGGTGATGTTTAGGTTAGGTTGGGTTAGGTTTGGTGAGGTAAGCGAGTTTTGTGTATATTTTTGCAATGTGTAATTCTTTGATTTCGGTGAAAGTTAGGCTAGGTTGGGTAAGGTTACGTAAGGTTAGCGAGTTTTGTGTATATTTTTGCAATGTCGAATTCTTTGATATCGGTGATAGTTAGGCTTGTTTGGGTTAGGTTTGGTGAGGTTAACGAGTTAAGTGTATATTTTTGCAATTTGAATTCTTTGATTTCGTTGACGGTTAGGTTGGGTTGGGTCAGGTTTGGTGAGGTTAAAGAGTTTTGTGTAAATCTTATATTCTCGAATTCTTTGATTTCGGTGATGGTTAGGTTAGGTTGGGTTAGGTTTGGAGGGTTTAGCGTGTTTCGTGTATATTTTTGCAATGTCGAATTCTTTGATTTCGGTGATAGTTAGGCTAGGTTGGGTTAGGTTTTGTGAGGTTAACGAGTTAAGTGTATATTTTTGCAATCTCGAATTCTTTGATTTCGGTTACGGTTAGGTTGGGTTGTTTAGGTTTGGTGAGCTTCGCGTGTTTTGTGTATATTTTTGCAATGTTGAATTCTTTGATTTCGGTGATAGTAAGGTAAGGTTAGGTTAGGTTAGGTTTGGTGAGGTTAACGAGTTTTGTGTACATCTTACAATCTCGAATTCTTTGATTTCGGTGACAGTTAGGTTGGGTTGGGTTAGGTTTGGTGAGGTTAGCGAGTTTTGTGTATATTTTTGCAATGTCGAATTCTTTGATTTCGGTGATAGTTAGGTTAGGTTGGGTTAGGTTTGGTGAGGTAAGCGAGTTTCTTGTATATTAATGCATTGTCTAATCCTTTGATTTTGCTGATAGTTAGGCTAGGTTGGGTTAGGTTTGGTGAGGTAAGCGAGTTTTTTGTATATTTTGGCATTGTCGACTTCTTTGATTTCTGTGATAGTAAGGCTAGGTTGGATTAGGTTTGGTGAGGTTAGCGAGTTTTGTGTAAATTTTTGCAATGTCGAATTCTTTGATTTCGGTGATAGTTAGGCTAGGTTGGGTTAGGATTGGTGAGGTAAGCGAGTTTTGTGTATATTTTTGCATTGTCGAATTCTTTGATTTCGGTGAGTGTTAGATTAGGTTGGGTTAGGTTTGGTGAGGTTAGCGTGTTTTTTTTTGCAATGTCGAATTCTTCGAATTCGGTTATAGTAAAGCTAGGTTGGGTTAGATTTGGTGAGGTAAGCGAGTTAAGTGTTTGTTTTTGCAATCTCGAATTCTTTGATTTCGGTTACGGTTAGGTTGGGTTGGGTTAGGTTTGGTGAGGAAGGCGAAATTTGTGTAAATCTTTGAATCTCGAATTCTTTGATTTCGATGATGGTTAGGCTAGGTTGGGTTAAATTTGGTGAGGTTTACGAGTTAAGTGTATATTTTCGCAATGTCAAATTCTTTGATTTTGGTGATAGTTAGGCTTGGTTGGGTTAGGTTTGGTGAGGTAAGCGAGTTAAGTGTTTGTTTTTGCAATCTCGAATTCTTTGATTTCGGTGACGGTTAGGTTGGGTTGGGTTAGGTTTGGTGAGGGTAGCGAGTTTTGTGTAAATCTTTAAATCTCGAATGCTTTGATTTCGATGATGGTTTGGCTAGGTTGGGTTAAATTTGTTGAGGTTTACGTTTTAGGTGTATATTTTTGCAATGTCAAATTCGTCGATTTCGGTGATAGTAAGGCTAGGTTGAGTTAGGTTTGGTGAGGTTAACGAGTTAAGTGTTTATTTTTGCAATGTCGAATTCTTTGATTTCGGTGATAGTAAGGCTAGTTTGAGTTAGGTTTGGTGAGGTTAACGAGTTTTGTGTACATCTTACAATGTTGATTTCTTTGATTTCGGTGACGGTTAGGTTGGGTTGGGTTAGGTTTGGTGAGGTTAGCGAGTTAAGTGTTTATTTTTGCAATGTCGAATTCTTTGATTTCGGTGATAGTAAGGCTAGGTTGAGTTAGGTTTGGTGAGGTTAACGAGTTTTGTGTACATCTTACAATGTTGATTTCTTTGATTTCGGTGACGGTTAGGTTGGGTTGGGTTAGGTTTGGTGAGGTTCGCGAGTTTTGTGTATATTTTTGCAATGTCGAATTCTTTGATTTCGGTGATAGTTAGGCTAGGTTGGGTTAGGTTTTGTGAGGTTTACGAGTTAAGTGTATATTTTTGCAATTTCGAATTCTTTGATTTCGGTGACAGTAAGGTTGGGTTGGGTTAGGTTTTGTGAGGTCAGTGGAAAAGACTTCGATAATGGTTTGATGTAGTTTATTGAAATGTAAAATCTGCACGTGGTGGTTCAGCGGAGCGTACGAGAACACAACTTCTCCGTACGCCGTCTTTTCGCTGACTACCGACCGTAGCGTTCTTCCGCTTGGGTCGACACTACTGCCAACTCGTCAATAATGCCAATTGACAATCAGTTAATAAGACTGTTTGCCATACGTCATTATAAAAGTCGGAACATAGTCCCACATAGGAAAACTGTTGAACAATACAGTTATTCTACAGAGTTACAGCATTACTGACGAGTCGTTTACAATAACTCATAGCTCTTAAATTAATTAAATAGAGGGTGAATAATGAAACCTTTGCCTCATCCAGTGTGAGGATAAAATCAATTTATTGGTTCAGTAATATTTCAACTTATAGGTATACCTCTGGTGAATGTTGTTTCTATTTACATTTAAATTTTTGAAATCTCCTTTGAAGCTGTGAATAAGCATTACAAGATAAGGTTACTTTAAAAAAGAGAGAGTGGACTGTATATAGTTTAAAACTTAAGCATTCCTCATCTTGAGGTTAACTTAGACAATACAATGTTGACACTATTACAGTTGTCAATACAGATCAGCTATTACCGATCAACTAAACTTGATTAGTGAGTGTAATGCTCCTAAGTTAACTTGATTTCATCAACAAGTAACACAAACATTGCTAAATTAAAAGTAAATTGGAAAGTCATTCATTCATTCCTACAAGCAGGAAATGAAGGCGAACTATGATTATAGATGTCTCTACGTTAAACATCGAAATGTTCAGTATTATAATATTTACTTATTCTATGATTCACATAGATACTATAAACAGTAAGAGTTAACTTATGTTTTCATATCAAGAAACATAAGACCTGCGGATGACTCCCGGCAGGTTATAATTAAGTAGACATGAAATAATTTAAGATGCTCCATTAAGTTTGGCTTGGAGACTAACATTAACAAATCATGAATATAATTTTAACTGTCAAATTTGAACAATTTATTTTAAACTCGGATATCCTTCCGAGTGATGACATGAGACAAGTCTTATATTATAAAGACAAAATGATTAGATTAAATTCGGAGATATATACTGCCGAATGTTAAAATGAAAATAGCTTTAATTATACACACAACACAATTAAAGTGAATTACGGAGTACTACTATTAACATTGAATGATTTAAACTCATGATTACATCTAATAAGTAATATGCGTTGGGGGTAGTGTCTTCGGGTTAAACTAAGCTACCGAAGTTGACGGAATTGAAGCTGCTGTTTCTCCTCCATCTTGCTGATCTTCCTTCCTGTCAAGTGGTCCTTGTGGTAGAATCGGCAATGGCGCCACTAGATGACTGGACCGACGAAACTCTCCGCTGGCAGTAAAGACGTCGACGACTCGAACTCTGCCATCTGGTCCGGGATACAATTTAGTGACTCGACCCAAGACCCATCGGGTTGGCAGCATGTGTTCCTCCTTTAACAGGACCATTTGACCCACACTCAGATTGTTGCTCGAGTCCTTCTTCCATTTGTGTCGTAACTGCAAAGAATGTTAATATTCCGCCGACCAACGTTTCCAAAATGCTGCTGTGGTCAATTGTATCTGAAGCAGATTGGCATGGACATTAGTGTTATATTTAACCTCCATTGGAAGAGCGAGTAAGGATCTGCCAATTAAGAAATGTCCAGGTGTGAGGGGTAAAAGGTCTAGTGGATCCGATGACAAGGGACTAAGAGGACGGGAATTCATGCAAGCTTCTATTTGAGTCAATACCGTACAAAATGATTCGAAATTTAAGGTGGTGGCCTTTAACACCTTGTTTAAATGAATTTTCATGGATTTAACCGCTGCTTCCCACAGCCCTCCCATGTGAGGCGCCCTTGGCGGGTTAAACTTCCAACGAATCCCTTCGGAGGCTACATACCGTAGTAGCTTCTCCTCATGAGGACGTTCGTAAATTAATTTTACTAAATTAACGAGTTCACGACTTGCACCGACAAAATTAGTAGCATTGTCGGAATATATCGTATTGGGCCTGCCACGTCTGGCTACGAATCTTCTTAAACAATTTAAGAAATTTGAACTCGTTAAGTCTCCGACAAGTTCCAAGTGAACTGCCTTACTGGAAAAACACACAAAGACACAAACGTAACCCTTAATTATCTTAGAGTTCTTATTGCAACCACTCTTCACAGGAAAAGGTCCTGCGAAGTCTATCCCCACATGACTGAAGGGAAAATTAGCAGTGGTACGTTCGAGCGGGAGTAATCCCATTAATCTATTGTGTGACAGTGGTTTATTTCTGAAACAAATGACACATGAACGCACCACTCCTTTGACAGTATTATGTCCGACCAATGGCCAATAGGTCTGCCGCAATAACGACAGTAAGGCTTGAGTACCCAAGTGAATATATTTCAAGTGTGCATCTCGGACAATCATGTGTGTAAGTTTATGCTTATTTGACAAGATAATGGGTGACGTTGATAGAGTTGTTCCCAGAGGAAGTCTACTTCCAACACAAATTAAATTCTCATGGAATAGAGGGGACAATTTAGCTAATTTACTGCTACTGGGAATTGGATGTCCCTTGCTCAGCAAATGATATTCCAATGGAAATGATTCCATTTGCGATAACCTAATCAAATTATTTAAAGCATCTTTTAATTCTAAAGCGGACGGTTCGTTATTTTCTTTAACGTTTAATTGTTTATTCCTTAGTGGCCGACGAACATATGATAAAACTCGAAGGAGTCTTGGAAGATGAGAATATTTATCTATCCAATTATTTTCCCTCACAAGGGTAGCGTTAGTGACTACCCTTCTCTCTGGAAGATCTATTGTGATCTCAGGAGGTCTTCGAGGCCATCGTGATTCATCTAATTTCAACCAACTAGGGCCGTCCCACCATAACGAATTATGATTTAATTCTGATGGTTGAGTCCCTCGAGAAATTAAATCTGCTGGATTGTCTGTAGAGGAGACATGGTACCACTTAATGGGTTGAGATATTGATTGGATTTCGGCCACTCGATTGGCAACGAAGGTAGTCCATTTACATGACTCTCCCCTAATCCAATGCAATGCGACGGTTGAATCCGTCCAATAATATTTTTCATTAATATGAATTGTTAATTGGTCTATTGTTGACTTCATTAACTTTGATAATAACATAGCGGAGCACAGCTCTAAACGCGGAATAGTTACAAAACTGAGCGGAGCGACTCTCGAACGAGAACACACAAGATGACATTTGGAATTTCCCAATTGATCAGTACATTTTACATAAATACAAGCACCATAAGCTTTCTCGGATGCGTCACAAAATCCGTGTGCCTGTATATTAATGGCATTATTTAGTATTATCAATCTAGGAATTTTATAAAGTTTCATGACTGTATTGGATAATTGACAATCTTTCCATTTTTTGAAGATGGTCTGAGGAATGAATTCATCCCAACCAATGGTTTGTTGCCAGACAGATTGCATTAATATCTTATAATTAATTAACAATGGAGATAATAGTCCTAATGGGTCGAAGATCTGACTTATTATTGATAAAAAGTTTCTTTTTGTTATATTTTCAGTCTCGACTTCCGTTTGAACCTTAAATACAAAAACGTCTTCCCGCGGTTTCCAAAATAAACCTAAGGTTTTGTGTGATTCGTTAGAGAAGTTAAAATCTGAACAATCGTCAGCTTTAACATCCGTGATTATATAGGAGTTGTTCGATGTCCATTTGCTTAAGGGCATACCGGCTGATAATAATATGGTTTCCAATTGAACCTTTAATAATTTACCAGCTTCAATAGTATTAGTTCCCGTGAGCAAATCATCAACATAAAAATCACGTTCGATCACTTTACTAGCGATGGGATATTTGTTTCTATTCTCCTCTGCTAACTGATTTAGACATCTAGTAGCTAAAAATGGGGCTGAAGCAGTTCCGAATGTTACTGTATTAAGCTTGTAATGCTTGAATTTACTCTGGGGATCTGTTCGCCAAATGATTCGTTGTACATTTTTATTTTCCTCTGCTATTTGAATCTGTCGGTACATCTGTTTAATATCCGCAGTAATCACGTATTTATGGAGTCGAAAGTTGAGTAGTAAACTTAACAAATCTGATTGGACACTAGGTCCCACCATCAAAATATTATTTAGTGAGATATTGGACGTTGTCTTTGCGGACGCATCAAAAACTACACGATATTTAGTGGTAAGGCTAGACTCCTTAACCACGACGTGATGAGGTAAATAACAATGAACCTCATGTGCCTCCGGAGGTTCACACTCTGACATATGTCCTAAATTTATGTACTCTTCTAAAACTTTATTGTATTCCATTTTTAAATTATTATTGGCTAAAAAACGTCTTTCCAAAGTTTTGTGTCTTTTCTCCGCAATGTGCAATGAACTTCCTATTACTACCGGGGAATTTTTATATGGTAAAGCTACACAAAATCTACCGTTTTTATCTCGTGATGTGTGTGCTTGGAAATGTTCCTCACATCTTTTCTCCTCAAGAGATTGATGTTTTACCATAGGAACCTGGTCTATCATCCAAAAGTTTTGAATGTGACTGTCTAATTGACTTAAGCCTATGTGGCTCTTCCCTGGAGCATTATTTACTTCGGGATATGGACCAACTATTGTCCATCCGAATTCGGTATCCTTTAAGATAGGCATACCTTTTCCTAACTGGATGGTTCCTGCTTTCATAGCATGAACGCAAATCTCGGCGCCGAGCAATAAATCGATTGGCGTCGGTTTATTCCAAAGGGGATCTGATAACTTGATTCCCGCTGGTATTGAAATTAACTGTTGATCCAGTTTCACAGTTGGAATTTCGCCAGTAATTTTAACACTTTGGTTGAGTAATTAGTGGTTGAAGACCTTATGGTCACCTTGGTGATATGACGAATGCTACTTTCTTGATTAGCGATACCTACAATTTTTTGAGAGATTTTCTCTAATTTGAAGTTATTCTTCTTAGCGAAAGATGTGGTAACATAGTTGACTTGTGAGCCGGAATCTAATAATGTGCGACCCTTAACGACCGTTCCATTGGACGTTATAATGTCTACTTGTACCGTGGGTAAAATTATCTCCCTTTGAGAGAAATGAGTAGAATGAGCATTAATTGACTTCCTTCCCGTATTATTTGAACTAAATGTATCGTCCTGATGCAACAAAGTATGATGGTTTTGTTTGCACCTTAAGCAATTATAGTTAGACTTGCAATTTGTTATCTTATGCGATGAATTTAAACATTTAAAACACATGTTATTAGATTTAACGAATTCATTTCTTTCCAAACTGGATTTTGCTTTGAATTTATCACATTTGCCTATGAAATGATTATTTCGACAGAATGCGCATGCGTTTACCTTACTTGATGGGTTTTTGTTCGCGACATGAGTTCTCATGATTCTTTGACGACTATGAGGGAATTCCTTCACCGTAGTTACAGATGCAGTAGATTGTAATACATTACATCTATTCTGCAAGAATGTCTCTAAACTTTCATATGGTGGCATTTCTCTGCTAACCAGCGATATTTCCCAGTCTCTTACTAGATTAAAAGGTAATTTCCTTAGAACTAAACATGTTACCCATGGATCTAAAATTTCTCTCGCGTAACCCAACGATTCAATGTTTTTAATACACACTGTTACCTGATTCAATAGATTTCTCAATTCGATATGTGATTCTCTTGTGATTAATTTCAAGTCACAAAGTGAATTAATCCTAGTTTTGAGATTAAGTCTTGGTAAATTATATTGCTTGTCTAAAATACTCCAAGCTATTTCGTAATTGTCTGAGCTAATATCTAAACCTGATACAGCTGCCAAAGCGGGACCGATTAAGGATTGATGCAAATATTGCAATTTCGTGACATTCGAATATTCCGTTTTGTTTCCTATTATATTCTTAAAAGCTTGTTGAAACGATTGCCATTCAGATGGATCTCCCTGAAATGTGGGAATGGTTAACGTCGGTAACTTATCTCTAGCAAATTTAATTGTTGCTTGCTCTACCTTCAGTTTACCATCTTGAATGGATTGTCTCTCTAATGCTACTTTAAGATTTTGAATTGTCATTGTGATTATGTAGAACTCTTCGTCTATTTGATCCGCCTGCTCTATATCTGTGAGGTTGTCTAAGTACTCATAATGGAGTTTTTGGAGATAGTCGTATGCTTTTTCAATAAATTGATACTGTCCTTCATTTATTTCGGAGATTCTGTCTATTTTCTCCTGTAGTCTTTTAAACGCGCCTGAATACCTTAATTCTATTGACGCCATTGTAACTTCTACTTTATTTTCTTTCGCTAATGTTTTTATCGATTGAGTCTGACTTCGAGTCTGATGTATTCTAGAGCTTGACCTGTCTCTAATAGGTTCTACGTCCCTAGTTGGATTTCGACCTTTATGCGACTTGGAAGTCGAAGCTTCTATTTCCTCGTTTTCAGCACTTGACATTTATTTCAGAAAGTTGCACTATTTCGTCTCATAAATACAGTTATTCTCTACTATAGCTGTCAATTGAACTATTCGTAGAGATAAGGTAACAATATTCAATAATTAACAGTGAATCTTAATATTCTACTTTAACTATTATCACCAGAATCTATCCAACATATTTTGGAAGAAATAACAACCCTAAATTGGTGGGTGCTTGATTTAAACCACTTTGGGGCTACAAGTCTTGTGATTTATTTTAAATCACCACTGTTTCATCACACATTATGAAACAAAGAGATCTACCGATGTATGAATATACCGGTATGTACTTGATTTAATCCACTTTGGGGCTACAAGTCTTGTGATTTATTTTAAATCACCACTGTTTCATCACACATTATGAAACAAAGAGATCTACCGATGTATGAATATACCGGTACGTACTTGGCTTAAGCCACTTTGGGGCTACAAGTGTAATTCCACATTTATCGTGGAGGGGGGGGGGAGGATGTTTCTACACACATTAAGAAACAAATAGATCTACCGATGTATGAATATACCGGTACGTACTTGGTTTAAGCCACTTTGGGGCTACAAGTGTAATTCCACATTTATCGTGGAGGGGGGGGGAGGGTGTTTCTACACACATTAAGAAACAAATAGATCTACCGATGTATGAATATACCGGTATGTACTTGCTTTAAACCACTTTGGGGCTACAAGTATAATTCCCCACGTGCTTTGCTAATTTTACACTACATCTGATTTTACACTTTTAATACGAAATTCGATGCGACCGATGAAACATTCCTTCGTAGCGCGATATTATTTTATACAATCGCGTTAATTAATTGTTATACTTTAAAACATATTTTAAAAACTGACCTACCCACATGATTGCCTTTTGAACAGATTGCCTGAGATTGAATACATTCACTTACTTGAATATCCTTTACGATGTTTATGTGATCGTTCCGATAATTTTGGATTACCTCTGTGTCCCATGCGTCTTTGTAGGTTATGTTTTTATTTATATATTTTCTGCGTCAATCACGCGGTCATGTACCTCTGTACATCAATCAATATATTGCTGAAATAGAAGCAAACATGTTATTAGTATTGGAAAGGTATGGATAGTAACAAAGGAACGATACCGATTTCTTAATTGACATCCATTTTTTCTCGACCACGTTTTTTCCTATTGGTTTTCCCGTTTGGTGTTGTGGCCTAGGTTACTGGTGTCCGGTTCGAAATGACCATCATGGAAAAGACTTCGATAATGGTTTGATGTAGTTTATTGAAATGTAAAATCTGCACGTGGTGGTTCAGCGGAGCGTACGAGAACACAACTTCTCCGTACGCCGTCTTTTCGCTGACTCTCCGACCGTAGCGTTCTTCCGCTTGGGTCGACACTACTGCCAACTCGTCAATAATGCCAATCGACAATCAGTTAATAAGACTGTTTGCCATACGTCATTATAAAAGTCGGAACAGTAAGCGAGTTTTGTGTATATTTTTGCAATGTCGAATTCTTTGATTTCAGTGATAGTAAGGCTAGGTTGGGTTAGGTTTGGTGAGGTAAACAAGTTTTGTGTACATCTTACAATCTCGAATTCTTTGATTTCGGTGACGGTTAGGTTGGGTTGGGTTAGGTTTGGTGAGGTTCGCGAGTTTTGTGTATATTTTTGCAATGTCGAATTCTTTGATTTCGGTGATAGTTAGGGTAGGTTGGGTAAGGATTGCTGAGGTAAGCGAGTTTCGTGTATATTTTTGCATTGTCGAATTTTTTGATTTCGGTGATAGTAAGGCTAGGTTGGGTTAGGTTTGGTGAGGTTAGCGAGTTTTGTGTATATTTTTGCAATGTCGAATTCTTTGATTTCGGTGATAGTTAGGCTTGGTTGGGTTAGGTTTGGTGAGGTAAACGAGTTTTGTGTAAATCTTAAAATCTCGAATTCATTGATTTCGGTGACTGTTAGGTTGGGTTGGGTTAGGTTTGGTAAGGGAAGCGAGTTTTGTGTAAATCTTAAAATCTCGAATTCTTTGATTTTGGTGATTGTTAGGTTAGGTTGGGTACGGTTTGGTGACGTAAGCTAGTTTTGTGTATATATTTGCAATGTCGAATTCATTGATTTCGGTTATAGTTAGGCTAGGTTGGATTAGGTTTTGTGAGGTTAACGAGTTAAGTGTATATTTTTGCAATCTTGAATTCTATGATTTCGGTGATAGTTAGGCTTGGTTGGGTTAGGTTAGGTGAGGTAAGCGAGTTTTGTGTATTTTTTTGCATTGTCGAATTCTTTGATTTCGGTTATAGTTAGGCTAGGGTGGGTTAGGTCTGGTGAGGTTTACGAGTTTTGTGTAAATCCTTCAAACTCAAATTTTTTGATTTCGGTGACGGTTAGGTTGGGTTGGGTAAGGTTTAGTGAGGTTCGCGAGTTTTGTGTATATTTTTGCAATGTTGAATTCTTTGATTTCGGTGATCGGTTAGACTAGGTTGGGTTGGGATTGGTGAGGTAAGCGAGTTTCGTGTATATTTTTGCATTGTCGAATTCTTTGATTTCGGTGATAGTTAGGCTAGGTTGGGTTAGGTTTTGTGAGGTAAACAAGTTAAGTGTATATTTTTGCACTCTCGAATTCTTTTAATTCGGTGACGATTTGGTTGGGTTGGGTTAGGTTTGGTGAGGTTCGCGAGTTTTGAGTATATTTTTGCAATGTCGAATTCTTTGATTTTGCTGAAAGTTAGGCTAGGTTGGGTTAGGATTGGTGAGGTTAGCGAGTTTCGTGTATATTTTTGCATTGTCGAATTCTTTGATTTCGGTGATAGTTAGGCTAGGTTGGGTTAGGTTTGGTGAGGTTAGCGAGTTTTGTGTATTTTTTTGCAATGTCGAATTCTTCGATTTCGGTTATAGTTAGGCTAGGTTGGGTTAGATTTGGTGAGGTAAGCGAGTTAAGTGTTTGTTTTTGCAATCTCGAATTCTTTGATTTCGGTTACGGTTAGCTTGGGTTGGGTTAGGTTTGGTGAGGAAGGCGAAATTTGTGTAAATCTTTGAATCTCGAATTCTTTGATTTCGATGATAGTAAGGCTAGGTTGGGTTAAATTTGGTGAGGTTTACGAGTTAGGTGTATATTTTTGCAATGTCAAATTCGTCGATTTCGGTGATAGTAAGGCTAGGTTGAGTTAGGTTTGGTGAGGTTAACGAGTTTTGTGTACATCTTACAATGTTGATTTCTTTGATTTCGGTGACGGTTAGGTTGGGTTGGGTTAGGTTTGGTGAGGTTAGCGAGTTAAGTGTTTATTTTTGCAATGTCGAATTCTTTGATTTCGGTGATAGTAAGGCTAGGTTGAGTTAGGTTTGGTGAGGTTAACGAGTTTTGTGTACATCTTACAATGTTGATTTCTTTGATTTCGGTGACGGTTAGGTTGGGTTGGGTTAGGTTTGGTGAGGTTCGCGAGTTTTGTGTATATTTTTGCAATGTCGAATTCTTTGATTTCGGTGATAGTTAGGCTAGGTTGGGTTAGGTTTTGTGAGGTTAACGAGTTAAGTGTATATTTTTGCAATCTCAAATTCTTTGATTTCGGTGACAGTAAGGTTGGGTTGGGTTAGGTTTTGTGAGGTAAGCGAGTTTTGTGTATATTTTTGCAATGTCGAATTCTTTGATTTCGGTGATAGTAAGGCTAGGTTGGGTTAGGTTTGGTGAGGTTAACAAGTTTTGTGTACATCTTACAATCTCGAATTCTTTGATTTCGGTGACGGTTAGGTTGTGTTGGGTTAGGTTTGGTGAGGTTCGCGAGTTTTGTGTATATATTTGCAATGTCGAATTCTTTGATTTTGGTGAAAGTTAGGCTAGGTTGGGTTAGGATTGGTGAGGTTAGCGAGTTTTGTGTATATTTTTGCATTGTCGAATTCTTTGATTTCGGTGATAGTTAGGGTAGGTTGGGTAAGGATTGCTGAGGTAAGCGAGTTTCGTGTATATTTTTGCATTGTCGAATTTTTTGATTTCGGTGATAGTAAGGCTAGGTTGGGTTAGGTTTGGTGAGGTTAGCGAGTTTTGTGTATATTTTTGCAATGTCGAATTCTTTGATTTCGGTGATAGTTAGGCTTGGTTGGGTTAGGTTTGGTGAGGTAAACGAGTTTTGTGTAAATCTTAAAATCTCGAATTCATTGATTTCGGTGACTGATAGGTTGGGTTGGGTTAGGTTTGGTAAGGGAAGCGAGTTTTGTGTAAATCTTAAAATCTCGAATTCTTTGATTTTGGTGATTGTTAGGTTAGGTTGGGTACGGTTTGGTGACGTTAGCTAGTTTTGTGTATATATTTGCAATGTCGAATTCATTGATTTCGGTTATAGTTAGGCTAGGTTGGATTAGGTTTTGTGAGGTTAACGAGTTAAGTGTATATTTTTGCAATCTTGAATTCTTTGATTTCGGTGATAGTTATGCTTGGTTGGGTTAGGTTTGGTGAGGTTAGCGAGTTTTGTGTATATTTTTGCATTGTCGAATTCTTTGATTTCGGTTATAGTTAGGCTAGGGTGGGTTAGGTCTGGTGAGATTTACGAGTTTTGTGTAAATCCTTCAAACTCAAATTCTTTGATTTCGGTGACGGTTAGGTTGGGTTGGGTAAGGTTAAGTGAGGTTCGCGAGTTTTGTGTATATTTTTGCAATGTCGAATTCTTTGATTTCGGTGATCGGTTAGACTAGGTTGGGGTGGGATTGGTGAGGTAAGCGAGTTTCGTGTATATTTTTGCATTGTCGAATTTTTTGATTTCGGTGATAGTTAGGCTAGGTTGGGTTAGGTTTGGTGAGGTTAGCAAGTTTTGTGTATATTTTTGCAATGTCGAATTCTTCGATTTCAGTTATGGTTAGGCTTGGTTGGGTTAGATTTGGTGAGGTTAGCGAGTTAAGTGTATATTTTTGCAATGTCGAATTCTTTGATTTCGGTGATAGTTAGGCTAGGTTGGGTTAGGTTTTGTGAGGTTAACGAGTTAAGTGTATATTTTTGCACTCTCGAATTCTTTTAATTCGGTGACGATTTGGTTGGGTTGGGTTAGGTTTGGTGAGGTTCGCGAGTTTTGAGTATATTTTTGCAATGTCGAATTCTTTGATTTTGCTGAAAGTTAGGCTAGGTTGGGTTAGGATTTGTGAGGTTAGCGAGTTTCGTGTATATTTTTGCATTGTCGAATTCTTTGATTTCGGTGATAGTTAGGCTAGGTTGGGTTAGGTTTGGTGAGGTTAGCGAGTTTTGTGTATATTTTTGCAATGTCGAATTCTTTGATTTCGGTGATAGTTAGGCTAGGTTGGGTTAGGTTTTGTGAGGTTAACGAGTTAAGTGTATATTTTTGCAATCTCGAATTCTTTGATTTCGGTGACGGTTAGGTTGGATTGGTTTAGGTTTGGTGAGGGAAGCGAGTTCTTTTTAAATCTTAAAATCTCGAATGCTTTGATTTCGATATTGGTTAGGTTAGGTTAGGCTTGGTTTGGTGAGGTAAGCGAGTTTCGTGTATATTTTTGCATTGTCGAATTCTTTGATTTTGGTGATAGTTAGGCTAGGTTGGGTTAAGTTTGGAGAGGTTAGCGAAATTTGTGTATATTTTTGTATTGTCGAATTCTTTGATTTCGGTGATAGTTAGGCTAGGTTGGGTAAGGTTTGGTGAGGTTAGCGAGTTTCGTGTATATTTTTGCAATGTCGTATTCTTCGATTTTGGTTATAGTTAAGCTAGGTTGGGTTAGATTTGGTAAGGTAAGCGATTTAAGTGTATATATTTGCTATCTCGAATTCTTTGATTTCGGTGACGGTTAGGTTGGGTTGGGTTAGGTTTGGTGAGCTTCGCGAGTTTTGTGTATATTTTTGCAATGTCGAATTCTTCGATTTCGGTTATAGTTAGGCTTGGTTCGGTTAGATTTGGTGAGGTTAGCAAGTTAAGTGTATATTTTTGCAATGTCGAATTCTTTGATTTCGGTGATTGTTCGGCTTGGTTGGGTTAGGTTTGTTTAGTTTAACGAGTTTTGTTTAAATCTTGAAACTTCCAATTCTTTGATTTCGGTGACGGTTAGGTTGGGTTGGGTTAGGTTTGGTAAGGGAAGCGAGTTTTGTGTAAATCTTAAAATCTCGAATACTTTGATTTCGATAATGGTTAGGTTGGGTTGGGTTAGGTTTGGTGAGGTAAGCGTGGTGCCAAAGAAAGCACGGCGAACTGAATCACCACACGACCCAAATACTCACAGGTCACGGGTGCTTCGGGACCTACCTACACAAAATAGGAAAGGAAACAACTCCGAAGTGCCACCACTGTGAAAACGAGAAAGACGACGCGGCCCACACAACCTTTGATTGTCCAGCATGGGAAGACGACAGAAGAACATTCAGAACTGTAATCGGCGTAGAACACCTGACGCCGATAAACATAATCTTCGTCATACTGGATAGCGCAACTGCCTGGTCAGCGTGGAAAGCATTTGCTTCGATGATAATGAAAAATAAAGAAGAAGCAGAAAGAACCCGAGAACTCGAAGGAAGAGCCATAAATGGCTAAGACAAAACTGCTTTCCCGAAGCAAAACATGAAAAAAGGTTAGCGACTTTCGTGTATATTTTTGCAATGTCGAATTTTTTGATTTCGGTGATAGTAAGGCTAGGTTGGGTAAGGTTTTGTGAGGTTAACGAGATAAGTGTATATTTTTGCAATCTCGAATTATTTGATTTCGGTGACGGTTTGGTTGGGTTGGGTTAGGTTTAGTGAGGTTAGCGAGTTTCTTGTATATTTTTGCAAAGTCGAATTCTTTGATTTCGGTGATTGTTAGGTAAGGTTGGGTAAGGTTTGGTGAGGTTAGCGAGATTTGTGTATATTTTTGCAATGTCGAACTCTTTGATTTCGGTGATAGTTAGGCTAGGTGGGTTAGGTTTGGTGGGTAAGCGAGTTTTGTGTATATTTTTGCAATGTCGAATTCTTTGATTTCGGTGATAAATAGGCTAGGTTGGGTCAGGTTTGGTGAGGTTAACGAGTTTTGTGTAAATCTTACAATCACGAATTCTTTGATTTCGGTGACGGATAGGTTGGGTTGGGTTAGGTTTGGTGAGGGAAGCGAGTTTTGTGTAAATCTTAAAATCTCGAATTCATTGATTTCGGTGATGGTTAGGTTAGGTTGGGTTAGGTTTGGAGGGTTTAGCGTGTTTCGTGTATATTTTTGCAATGTCAAATTCTTTGATTTCGGTGATGGTTAGGTTAGGTTGGGTTAGGTTTGGTGAGGTTAGCGAGTTTTGTGTATATTTTTGCATTGTCGAATTCTTTGATTTCGGTGATAGTTAGGCTAGGCTAGGTTAGGTTTTGTGAGGTTAACGAGTTAAGTGTATATTTTTGCAATCTCGAATTCTTTGATTTCGGTGACGGTTAGGTTGGGTTGGGTAAGGTTTGGTGAGGGAAGCGAGTTTTGTGTAAATCTTAAAATCTCGAATGCTTTGATTTCGATAATGGTTAGGTTGGGTTGGGTTAGGTTTGGTGAAGTTAGCGAGTTTCGTGTATATTTTTGCAAAGTCGAATTCTTTGATTTCGGTGATTGTAAGGTAAGGTTGGGTAAGGTTTGGTGAGGTTAGCGAGTTTTGTGAATATTTTTGCAATGTCGAATTCTTTGATTTCGGTTATAGTTAGGCTAGGTGGGTTAGGTTTGGTGGGTTAGCGAGTTTTGAGTATATTTTTTCAATCTCGATTTCTTTGATTTCGGTGACGGTTAGGTTGGGTTGGGTTAGGTTTGGTGAGGGAAGCGAGTTTTGTGTAAATCTTAAAATCTCGAATTCTTTGATTTCGGTGATGGTTAGGTTAGGTTGGGTAAGGTTTGGAGAGATTAGCGTGGTTCGTGTATATTTTTGCCATGTCGAATTCTTTGATTTCGCTGATGGTTAGGTTAGGTTGGGTTAGGTTTGGTGAGGTTAGCGAGTTTTGTGTATATTTTTGCAATGTCGAATTCTTTGATTTCGGTGATAGTTAGGCTTGATTGGGTCAGGTTTGGTGAGGTTAACGAGTTTTGTGTAAATCTTACAATCACGAATTCTTTGATTTCGGTGACGGTTAGGTTGGGTTGGGTTAGGTTTGGTGAGGGAACCGAGTTTTGTGTAAATCTTAAAATCTCGAATTCATTGATTTCGGTGATGGTTAGGTTAGGTTGGGTTAGGTTTGGAGGGTTTAGCGTGTTTCGTGTATATTTTTGCAATGTCAAATTCTTTGATTTCGGTGATGGTTAGGTTAGGTTGGGTTAGGTTTGGTGAGGTTAGCGAGTTTTGTGTATATTTTTGCATTGTCGAATTCTTTGATTTCGGTGATAGTTAGGCTAGGCTAGGTTAGGTTTTGTGAGGTTAACGAGTTAAGTGTATATTTTTGCAATCTCGAATTCTTTGATTTCGGTGACGGTTAGGTTGGGTTGGGTTAGGTTTGGTGAGGGAAGCGAGTTTTGTGTAAATCTTAAAATCTCGAATTCTTTGATTTCGGTGATGGTTAGGTTAGGTTGGGTAAGGTTTGGAGAGATTAGCGTGGTTCGTGTATATTTTTGCCATGTCGAATTCTTTGATTTCGCTGATGGTTAGGTTAGGTTGGGTTAGGTTTGGTGAGGTTAGCGAGTTTTGTGTATATTTTTGTATTGTCGAATTCTTTGATTTCGGTGATAGTACGGCTAGGTTGGGTTAGGTTTGGTGAGGTTAACGAGTTTTGTGTACATCTAACAATCTCAAATTCTGTGATTTTGGTGACGGTTAGGTTGGGTTGGGTTAGGTTTGGTGAGGTTAGCGAGTTTCGTGTATATTTTTGCAATGTCGAATTCTTTGATTTCGGTGATAGTTAGGCTTGATTGGGTCAGGTTTGGTGAGGTTAACGAGTTTTGTGTAAATCTTACAATCACGAATTCTTTGATTTCGGTGACGGTTAGGTTGGTTTGGGTAAGGTTTGGTGAGGGAAGCGAGTTTTGTGTAAATCTTAAAATCTCAAATTCTTTGATTTCGGTGATGGTTAGGTTAGGTTGGGTTAGGTTTGGAGAGTTTAGCGTGTTTCGTGTATATTTTTGCAATGTCGAATTCTTTGATTTCGGTGATAGTTAGGCTAGGTTGGGTTAGGATTGGTGAGGTAAGCGAGTTTTGTGTATATTTTTGCATTGTCGAATTCTTTGATTTCGGTGATAGTTAGATTAGGTTGGGTTAGGTTTGGTGAGGTTAGCGAGTTTTGTGTATTTTTTTGCAATGTCGAATTCTTCGATTTCGGTTATATTTAAGCTTGGTTGGGTTAGATTTGGTGAGGTTAGCGAGTTAAGTGTTTATTTTTGCAATGTCGAATTCTTTGATTTCGGTGACGGTTAGGTTGGGTTGGGTTAGGTTTGGTGAGGTTCGCGAGTTTTGTGTATATTTTTGGAATGTCGAATTCTTTGATTTTGGTGAAAGTTAGGCTAGGTTGGGTTAGGATTGGTGAGGTTAGCGAGTTTCGTGTATATTTTTGCATTGTCGAACTCTTTGATTTCGGTGATAGTATTGCTAGGTTGGGTTAGGTTTGGTGAGGTTAACGAGTTTTGTGTAAATCTTACAATCACGAATTCTTTGATTCCGGTGACTGTTAGGTTGGGTTGGGTTAGATTTGGTAAGGGAAGCAAGTTTGTTGTAAATCTTAAAATCTCGAATACTTTGATTTCGATAATGGTTAGGTTGGGTTGGGTTAGGTTTGGTGAGGGAAGCGAGTTTTGTGTAAATCTTAAAATCTCGAATGCTTTGATTTCGATAATGGTTAGGTTGGGTTGGGTTAGGTTTGGTGAGGTTTTTTTGAGAGTTTTGTGTATATTTTTGCAATGTGTAATTCTTTGATTTCGGTGAAAGTTAGGCTAGGTTGGGTAAGGTTACGTGAGGTAAGCGAGTTTTGTGTATATTTTTGCAATGTCGAATTCTTTGATTTCGGTGATAGTTAGGCTTGGTTGGGTTAGGTTTGGTGAGGCTAGCGAGTTTTGTGTATATTTTTGCAATGTCGAATTCTTTGATTTCGGTGATAGTTAGGCTTGATTGGGTCAGGTTTGGTGAGGTTAACGAGTTTTGTGTAAATCTTACAATCACGAATTCTTTGACTTCGGTGACGGTTAGGTTGGGTTGGGTTAGGTTTGGTGAGGGAAGCGAGTTTTGTGTAAATCTTAAATTCTCGAATTCTTTGATTTCGGTGACGGTTAGGTTAGGTTGGGTTAGGTTTGGTGAGGTTAGCAAGTTTTGTGTATATTTTTGCATTGTCGAATTCTTTGATTACGGTGATAGTAAGGCTAGGTTGGGTTAGGTTTTGTGAGGTTAACGAGTTAAGTGTATATTTTTGCAATCTCGAATTCTTTGATTTCGGTGACGGTTAGGTTAGGTTGGGTTAGGTTTGGTGAGGGAAGCGAGTTTTGTGTAAATCTTAAAATCTCGAATGCTTTGATTTCGATAATGGTTAGGTTGTGTTGGGTTAGGTTTGGTGAGGTTAGCGAGTTTCGTGTATATTTTCGCAATGTCGAATTCTTTGATTTCGGTGATGGTTAGGTAAGGTTGGGTTAGGTTTGGTGAGGTTAACGAGTTTTGTGTACATCTTTCAATCTCAAATTCTTTGATTTCGGTGACGGTTAGGTTGGGTTGGGTTAGGTTTGGTGAGGTTAGCAAGTTTCGTGTATATTTTTGCATTGTCGAACTCTTTGATTTCGGTGATAGTATTGCTAGGTTGGGTTAGGTTTGGTGAGGTTAACGAGTTTTGTGTACATCTTACAATCTCAAATTCTTTGATTTCGGTGACGGTTAGGTTGGGTTGGGTCAGGTTTGGTGAGGTTAACGAGTTTTGTGTAAATCTTACAATCACGAATTCTTTGATTCCGGTGACTGTTAGGTTGGGTTGGGTTAGATTTGGTAAGGGAAGCGAGTTTGTTGTAAATCTTAAAATCTCGAATACTTTGATTTCGATAATGGTTAGGTTGGGTTGGGTTAGGTTTGGTGAGGTTAGCAAGTTTCGTGTATATTTTTGCAATGTCGAATTCTTTGATTTCGGTGATAGTTAGGCTAGGTTGGGTTAGGTTTGGTGAGGCTAGCGAGTTTTGTGTATATTTTTGCAATGTCGAATTCTTTGATTTCGGTGATAGTTAGGCTTGATTGGGTCAGGTTTGGTGAGGTTAACGAGTTTTGTGAAAATCTTACAATCACGAATTCTTTGATTTCGGTGACGGTTAGGTTGGGTTGGGTTAGGTTTGGTGAGGGAAGCGAGTTTTGTGTAAATCTTAAATTCTCGAATTCTTTGATTTCGGTGACGGTTAGGTTAGGTTGGGTTAGGTTTGGTGAGGTTAGCAAGTTTTGTGTATATTTTTGCATTGTCGAATTCTTTGATTACGGTGATAGTTAGGCTTGGTTGGGTTAGGTTTGGTGAGGTTTACGAGTTAAGTGTATATTTTTGCAATTTGAATTCTTTGATTTCGGTGACGGTTAGGTTGGGTTGGGTTAGGTTTGGTGAGGAAAGCGAGTTTTGTGTAAATCTTTAAATCTCGAATTCCTTGATTTTGATGATGGTTAGGTAGGGTAGGCTTAGGTTTGGTGAGGGAAGCGAGTTTTGTGTACATCTTAAAATCTCGAATTCTTTGATTTCGTTGATGGTTAGGTTGGGTTGGGTAAGGTTTGGAGAGTTTAGCGTGTTTCGTGTATATTTTCGCAATGTCGAACTCTTTGATTTCGGTGATAGTATGGCTAAGTTGGGTTAGGTTTGGTGAGGTTAACGAGTTTTGTGTACATCTTACAATCTCAAATTCATTGATTTCGGTGACGGTTAGGTTGGGTTGGGTCAGGTTTGGTGAGGTTAACGAGTTTTGTGTAAATCTTACAATCACGAATTCTTTGATTCCGGTGACGGTTAGGTTGGGTTGGGTTAGGTTTGGTAAGGGAAGCGAGTTTTGTGTAAATCTTAAAATCTCGAATACTTTGTTTTCGATAATGGTTAGGTTGGGTTGGGTTAGGTTTGGTGAGGTTAGCGACTTTCGTGTATATTTTTGCAATGTCGAATTCTTTGATTTCGGTGATAGTAAGGCTAGGTTGGGTTAGGTTTTGTGAGGTTAACGAGTTAAGTGTATATTTTTGCAATCTCGAATTCTTTGATTTCGGTGACGGTTAGGTTAGGTTGGGTTAGGTTTGGTGAGGGAAGCGAGTTTTGTGTAAATCTTAAAATCTCGAATGCTTTGATTTCGATAATGGTTAGGTTGGGTTGGGTTAGGTTTAGTGAGGTTAGCGAGTTTCGTGTATATTTTCGCAATGTCGAATTCTTTGATTTCGGTGATGGTTAGGTAAGGTTGGGTTAGGTTTGGTGAGGTTAACGAGTTTTGTGTATATTTTTGCAATGTCGAATTCTTTGATTTCGGTGATAGTTAGGCTTGATTGGGTCAGGTTTGGTGAGGTTAACGAGTTTTGTGTAAATCTTACAATCACGAATTCTTTGATTTCGGTGACGGTTAGGTTGGGTTGGGTTAGGTTTGGTGAGGGAAGCGAGTTTTGTGTAAATCTTAAAATCTCGAATGCTTTGATTTCGATAATGGTTAGGTTGGGTTGGGTTAGGTTTGGTGAGGTTAACGAGTTTCGTGTACATCTTTCAATCTCAAATTCTTTGATTTCGGTGACGGTTAGGTTGGGTTGGGTTAGGTTTGGTGAGGTTAGCGAGTTTCGTGTATATTTTTGCAATGTCGAATTCTTTGATTTTGGTGATAGTGAGGCTAGGTTGGGTTAGGTTTGGTGAGGTAAGCGAGTTTTGTGTATATTTTTGCAATGTCGAATTCTTTGATTTCGGTGATAGTTAGGCTTGATTGGGTCAGGTTTGGTGAGGTTAACGAGTTTTGTGTAAATCTTACAATCACGAATTCTTTGATTTCGGTGACTGTTAGGTTGAGTTAGGTAAGGTTTGGTGAGGGAAGCGAGTTTTGTGTAAATCTTAAAATCTCGAATTCTTTGATTTCGGTGATGGTTAGGTTAGGTTGGGTTAGGTTTGGAGAGTTAAGCGTGTTTCGTGTATATATTTGCAATGTCGAATTCTTTGATTTCGGTGATGGTTAGGTTAGGTTGGGTTAGGTTTGGAGAGTTTAACGTGTTTCGTGTATATTTTTGCATTGTCGAATTCTTTGATTTCGGTGATAGTATGGCTTGATTGGGTCAGGTTTGGTGAGGTTTACGAGTTTTGTGTAAATCTTACAATCACGAATTCTTTGATTTCGGTGACGGTTAGGTTGGGTTGGGTTAGGTTTGGTAAGGGAAGCGAGTTTTGTGTAAATCTTAAAATCTCGAATACTTTGTTTTCGATAATGGTTAGGTTGGGTTGGGTTAGGTTTGGTGAGGTTAGCGACTTTCGTGTATATTTTTGCAATGTCGAATTCTTTGATTTCGGTGATAGTAAGGCTAGGTTGGGTTAGGTTAGGTTTGGTGAGGGAAGCGAGTTTTGTGTAAATCTTAAAATCTCGAATTCTTTGATTTCGTTGATGGTTAGGTTAGGTTAAGTTAGGTTTGGAGAGTTTAGCGTGTTTCGTGTATATTTTTGCAATGTCGAATTCTTTGATTTCGGTGATGGTTAGGTTAGGTTGGATTAGGTTTGGAGAGTTTAACGTGTTTCGTGTATATTTTTGCATTGTCGAACTCTTTGATTTCGGTGATAGTATGGCTAGGTTGGGTTAGGTTTGGTGAGGTTAACGAGTTTTGTGTACATCTTACGATCTCAAATTCATTGATTTCGGTGACGGTTAGGTTGGGTTGGGTCAGGTTTGGTGAGGTTAACGAGTTTTGTGTAAATCTTACAATCACGAATTCTTTGATTCCGGTGACGGTTAGGTTGGGTTGGGTTAGGTTTGGTAAGGGAAGCGAGTTTTGTGTAAATCTTAAAATCTCGAATACTTTGTTTTCGATAATGGTAAGGTTGGGTTGGGTTAGGTTTGGTGAGGTAAGCGACTTTCGTGTATATTTTTGCAATGTCGAATTCTTTGATTTCGGTGATAGTAAGGCTAGGTTGGGTTAGGTTTTGTGAGGTTAACGAGTTAAGTGTATATTTTTGCAATCTCGAATTCTTTGATTTCGGTGACGGTTAGGTTGGGTTGGGTTAGGTTTGGTGAGGGAAGCGAGTTTTGTGTAAATCTTAAAATCTCGAATGCTTTGATTTCGATAATGGTTAGGTTGGGTTGAGTAAGGTTTGGTGAGGTTAGCGAGTTTCGTGTATATTTTCGCAATGTCGAATTCTTTGATTTCGGTGATGGTTAGGTAAGGTTGGGTTAGGTTTGGTGAGGTTAACGAGTTTTGTGTACATCTTTCAATCTCAAATTCTTTGATTTCGGTGACGGTTAGGTTGGGTTGGGTTAAGTTTGGTGAGGTTAGCGAGTTTCGTGTATATTTTTGCAATGTCGAATTCTTTGATTTCGGTGATAGTTAGGCTTGGTTGGGTTAGGTTTGGTGAGGTTAACGAGTTTTGCGTAAATCTTAAAATCTCGAATTCTTTGATTTTGGTGATTGTTAGTTTAGGTTGGGTACGGTTTGGTGAGGTTAGCTAGTTTTGTGTATATATTTGCAATGTCGAATTCATTGATTTCGGTGACGGTTAGGTTGGGTTGGGTTAGGTTTGGTGAGGGAAGCGAGTTTTGTGTAAATCTTTAAATCTCGAATTCTTTGATTTCGGTGACGGTTAGGTTGGGTTGGTTTAGGTTTGGTGAGGGAAGCGAGTTTTGTGTAAATCTTAAAATCTCGAATTCTTTGATTTCGGTGATGTTTAGGTTAGGTTGGGTTAGGTTTGGTGAGGTAAGCGAGTTTTGTGTATATTTTTGCAATGTGTAATTCTTTGATTTCGGTGAAAGTTAGGCTAGGTTGGGTAAGGTTACGTGAGGTTAGCGAGTTTTGTGTATATTTTTGCAATGTCGAATTCTTTGATTTCGGTGATAGTTAGGCTTGGTTGGGTTAGGTTTGGTGAGGTTAATTAGTTAAGTGTATATTTTTGCAATTTAAATTCTTTGATTTCGGTGACGGTTAGGTTAGGTTGGGTTAGGTTTTGTGAGGTTAGCGAGTTTTGTGTATATTTTTGCAATGTCGAATTCTTTGATTTCGGTGATAGTTAGGCTTGGTTGGGTTAGGTTTGGTGAGGTTAACGAGTTAAGTGTATATTTTTGCAATTTGAATTCTTTGATTTCGGTGACGGTTAGGTTGGGTTGGGTTAGGTTTGGTGAGGGAAGCGAGTTTTGTGTAAATCTTTAAATCCCGAATGCTTTGATTTCGATAATGGTTAGTTTGGGTTGGGTTAGGTTTGGTGAGGTTAGCGGGTTTCGTGTATATTTTCGCAATGTCGAATTCTTTGATTTCGGTGATGGTAAGGTAAGGTTGGGTTAGGTTTGGTGAGGTTAACGAGTTTTGTGTACATCTTTCAATCTCAAATTCTTTGAATTCGGTGAGGGTTAGGTTGGGTTGGGTTAGGTTTGGTGAGGTTAGCGAGTTTCGTGTATATTTTTGCAATGTCGAATTCTTTGATTTCGGTGATAGTTAGGCTAGGTTGGGTTAGGTTTGGTGAGGTAAGCGAGTTTTGTGTAAATCTTAAAATCTCGAATTTTTTAATTTCGGTGATGGTTAGGTTAGGTTGGGTTAGGTTTGGAGAGTTTAGCGTGTTTCGTGTATATTTTTGCAATGTCGAATTCTTTGATTTCGGTGATGGTTAGGTTAGGTTGGGTTAGGTTTGGAGAGTTTAACGTGTTTCGTGTATATTTTTGCATTGTCGAATTCTTTGATTTCGGTGAAAGTATGGCTAGGTTGGGTTAGGTTTGGTGAGGTTAACGAGTTTTGTGTGCATCTTACAAACTCGAATTCTTTGATTTCGGTGACGGTTAGGTTGGGTTGGGTTAGGTTTGGTGAGGTTAGCGAGTTTTGTGTATATTTTTGCAATGTCGAATTCTTTGATTTCGGTGATAGTTAGGCTCGATTGGGTCAGGTTTGGTGAGGTTAACGAGTTTTGTGTAAATCTTACAATCACGAATTCTTTGATTTCGGTGACAGTTAGGTTAAGTTGGGTTAGGTTTGGTGAGGGAAACGAGTTTTGTGTAAATCTTAAATTCTCGAATTCTTTGATTTCGGTGATGGTTAGGTTAGGTTGGGTTAGGTTTGGAGGGTTTAGCGTGTTTCGTGTATATTTTTGCAATGTCGAATTCTGTGATTTCGGTGATGGTTAGGTTAGGTTGGGTTAGGTTTGGTGAGGTTAGCGAGTTTTGTGTATATTTTTGCATTGTCGAATTTTTTGATTTTGGTGATAGTATGGCTAGGTTGGGTTAAGTTTGGTGAGGTTAATGAGTTTTGTGTACATCTTACAATCTCAAATTCTTTGATATCGGTGACTGTTACGTTGTGTTGGGTTAGTTTTGGTGAGGTTAGCGAGTTTCGTGTAAATCTTTAAATCTCGAATTCTTTGATTTCGGTGATGTTTAGGTTAGGTTGGGTTAGGTTTGGTGAGGTTAGCGAGTTTTGTGTATATTTTTGCAATGTGTAATTCTTTGATTTCGGTGAAAGTTAGGCTAGGTTGGGTAAGGTTACGTGAGGTTAGCGAGTTTTGTGTATATTTTTGCAATGTCGAATTCTTTGATTTCGGTGATAGTTAGGCTTGGTTGGGTTAGGTTTGGTGAGGTGAACGAGTTAAGTGTATATTTTTGCAATTTGAATTCTATGATTTCGGTGACGGTTAGGTTGGGTTGGGTTAGGTTTGGTGAGGGAAGCGAGTTTTGTGTAAATCTTTAAATCTCGAATTCCTTGATTTTGATGATGGTTAGGTAGGGTAGGCTTAAGTTTTGTGAGGGAAGCGAGTTTTGTGTACATCTTAAAATCTCGAATTCTTTGATTTCGGTGATGGTTAGGTTAGGTTGGGTAAGGTTTGGAGAGTTTAGCGTGTTTCGTGTATATTTTCGCAATGTCGAATTCTTTGATTTCGGTGATAGTTAGGCTTGGTTGGGTTAGGTTTGGTGAGGTTAACTAGTTAAGTGTATATTTTTGCAATTTAAATTCTTTGATTTCGGTGACGGTTAGGTTAGGTTGGGTTAGGTTTTGTGAGGTTAGCGAGTTTTGTGTATATTTTTGCAATGTCGAATTCTTTGATTTCGGTGATAGTTAGGCTTGGTTGGGTTAGGTTTTGTGAGGTTAACTAGTTAAGTGTATATTTTTGCAATTTAAATTATATTTTTGCAATTTAATATATATTTTTGCAATGTCGAATTCTTTGATTTCGGTGATAGTTAGGCTTGGTTGGGTTAGGTTTGGTGAGGTTAACGAGTTAAGTGTATATTTTTGCAATTTGAATTCTTTGATTTCGGTGACGGTTAGGTTGGGTTGGGTTAGGTTTGGTGAGGGAAGCGAGTTTTGTGTAAATCTTTAAATCCCGAATGCTTTGATTTCGATAATGGTTAGTTTGGGTTGGGTTAGGTTTGGTGAGGTTACCGAGTTTCGTGTATATTTTCGCAATGTCGAATTCTTTGATTTCGGTGATGGTTAGGTAAGGTTGGGTTAGGTTTGGTGAGGTTAACGAGTTTTGTGTACATCTTTCAATCTCAAATTCTTTGATTTCGGTGACGGTTAGGTTGGGTTTGGTTAGGTTTGGTGAGGTTAGCGAGTTTCGTGTATATTTTTGCAATGTCGAATTCTTTGATTTCGGTGATAGTTAGGCTAGGTTGGGTTAGGTTTGGTGAGGTAAGCGAGTTTTGTGTATATTTTTGCAATGTCGAATTCTTTGATTTCGGTGATAGTTAGGCTTGATTGGGTCAGGTTTGGTGAGGTTAACTGGTTTTGTGTAAATCTTACAATCACGAATTCTTTGATTTCGGTGACGGTTAGGTTGGGTTAGGTTAGGTTTGGTGAGGGAAGCGAGTTTTGTGTAAATCTTAAAATCTCGAATTCTTTGATTTCGGTGATGGTTAGGTTAGGTTGGGTTAGGTTTGGAGAGTTTAGCGTGTTTCGTGTATATTTTTGCAATGTCGAATTCTTTGATTTCGGTGATGGTTAGGTTAGGTTGGGTTAGGTTTGGAGAGTTTAACGTGTTTCGTGTATATTTTTGCATTGTCGAATTCTTTGATTTCGGTGATAGTATGGCTAGGTTGGGTTAGGTTTGGTGAGGTTAACGAGTTTTGTGTGCATCTTACAAACTCGAATTCTTTGATTTCGGTGACGGTTAGGTTGGGTTGGGTCAGGTTTGGTGAGGTTAACGAGTTTTGTGTAAATCTTACAATCACGAATTCTTTGATTCCGGTGACTGTTAGGTTGGGTTGGGTTAGATTTGGTAAGGGAAGCGAGTTTGTTGTAAATCTTAAAATCTCGAATACTTTGATTTCGATAATGGTTAGGTTGGGTTGGGTTAGGTTTGGTGAGGGAAGCGAGTTTTGTGTAAATCTTAAAATCTCGAATGCTTTGATTTCGATAATGGTTAGGTTGGGTTGGGTTAGGTTTGGTGAGGTTTTTTTGAGAGTTTTGTGTATATTTTTGCAATGTATAATTCTTTGATTTCGGTGAAAGTTAGGCTAGGTTGGGTAAGGTTACGTGAGGTTAGCGAGTTTTGTGTATATTTTTGCAATGTCGAATTCTTTGATTTCGGTGATAGTTAGGCTTGGTTGGGTTAGGTTTGGTGAGGTTAACGAGTTAAGTGTATATTTTTGCAATTCGAATTCTATGATTTCGGTGACGGTTTGGTTGGGTTGGGTAAGGTTTGGTGAGGGAAGCGAGTTTTGTGTAAATCTTTAAATCTCGAATTCCTTGATTTTGATGATGGTTAGGTAGGGTAGGCTTAAGTTTTGTGAGGGAAGCGAGTTTTGTGTACATCTTAAAATCTCGAATTCTTTGATTTCGGTGATGGTTAGGTTAGGTTGGGTAAGGTTTGGGGGGTTTAGCGTGTTTCGTGTATATTTTCGCAATGTCGAATTCTTTGATTTCGGTGATGGTTAGGTAAGGTTGGGTTAGGTTTGGTGAGGTTAGCAAGTTTCGTGTATATTTTTGCA
Source organism: Arctopsyche grandis (assembly GCF_051622035.1). Classification (NCBI taxonomy): domain Eukaryota; kingdom Metazoa; phylum Arthropoda; class Insecta; order Trichoptera; family Hydropsychidae; genus Arctopsyche; species Arctopsyche grandis. The sequence goes on from NC_135362.1 coordinate 948,482, forward strand.
TTGTCGAACTCTTTGATTTCGGTGATAGTATTGCTAGGTTGGGTTAGGTTTGGTGAGGTTAACGAGTTTTGTGTACATCTTACAATCTCAAATTCTTTGATTTCGGTGACGGTTAGGTTGGGTTGGGTCAGGTTTGGTGAGGTTTACGAGTTTTGTGTAAATCTTACAATCACGAATTCTTTGATTCCGGTGACTGTTAGGTTGGGTTGGGTTAGATTTGGTAAGGGAAGCGAGTTTGTTGTAAATCTTAAAATCTCGAATACTTTGATTTCGATAATGGTTAGGTTGGGTTGGGTTAGGTTTGGTGAGGTTAGCAAGTTTCGTGTATATTTTTGCAATGTCGAATTCTTTGATTTCGGTGATAGTTAGGCTAGGTTGGGTTAGGTTTGGTGAGGCTAGCGAGTTTTGTGTATATTTTTGCAATGTCGAATTCTTTGATTTCGGTGATAGTTAGGCTTGATTGGGTCAGGTTTGGTGAGGTTAACGAGTTTTGTGTAAATCTTACAATCACGAATTCTTTGATTTCGGTGACGGTTAGGTTGGGTTGGGTTAGGTTTGGTGAGGGAAGCGAGTTTTGTGTAAATCTTAAATTCTCGAATTCTTTGATTTCGGTGACGGTTAGGTTAGGTTGGGTTAGGTTTGGTGAGGTTAGCAAGTTTTGTGTATATTTTTGCATTGTCGAATTCTTTGATTACGGTGATAGTTAGGCTTGGTTGGGTTAGGTTTGGTGAGGTTAACAAGTTAAGTGTATATTTTTGCAATTTGAATTCTTTGATTTCGGTGACGGTTAGGTTGGGTTGGGTTAGGTTTGGTGAGGAAAGCGAGTTTTGTGTAAATCTTTAAATCTCGAATTCCTTGATTTTGATGATGGTTAGGTAGGGTAGGCTTAGGTTTGGTGGGGGAAGCGAGTTTTGTGTACATCTTAAAATCTCGAATTCTTTGATTTCGGTGATGGTTAGGTTGGGTTGGGTAAGGTTTGGAGAGTTTAGCGTGTTTCTTGTATATTTTCGCAATGTCGAACTCTTTGATTTCGGTGATAGTATGGCTAGGTTGGGTTAGGTTTGGTGAGGTTAACGAGTTTTGTGTACATCTTACAATCTCAAATTCATTGATTTCGGTGACGGTTAGGTTGGGTTGGGTCAGGTTTGGTGAGGTTAACGAGTTTTGTGTAAATCTTACAATCACGAATTCTTTGATTCCGGTGACGGTTAGGTTGGGTTGGGTTAGGTTTGGTAAGGGAAGCGAGTTTTGTGTAAATCTTAAAATCTCGAATACTTTGTTTTCGATAATGGTTAGGTTGGGTTGGGTTAGGTTTGGTGAGGTTAGCGACTTTCGTGTATATTTTTGCAATGTCGAATTCTTTGATTTCGGTGATAGTAAGGCTAGGTTGGGTTAGGTTTTGTGAGGTTAACGAGTTAAGTGTATATTTTTGCAATCTCGAATTCTTTGATTTCGGTGACGGTTAGGTTAGGTTGGGTTAGGTTTGGTGAGGGAAGCGAGTTTTGTGTAAATCTTAAAATCTCGAATGCTTTGATTTCGATAATGGTTAGGTTGGGTTGGGTTAGGTTTGGTGAGGTTAGCGAGTTTCGTGTATATTTTCGCAATGTCGAATTCTTTGATTTCGGTGATGGTTAGGTAAGGTTGGGTTAGGTTTGGTGAGGTTAACGAGTTTTGTGTACATCTTTCAATCTCAAATTCTTTGATTTCGGTGACGGTTAGGTTGGGTTGGGTTAGGTTTGGTGAGGTTAGCAAGTTTCGTGTATATTTTTGCATTGTCGAACTGTTTGATTTCGGTGATAGTATTGCTAGGTTGGGTTAGGTTTGGTGAGGTTAACGAGTTTTGTGTACATCTTACAATCTCAAATTCTTTGATTTCGGTGACGGTTAGGTTGGGTTGGGTCAGGTTTGGTGAGGTTAACGAGTTTTGTGTAAATCTTACTATCACGAATTCTTTGATTCCGGTGACTGTTAGGTTGGGTTGGGTTAGATTTGGTAAGGGAAGCGAGTTTGTTGTAAATCTTAAAATCTCGAATACTTTGATTTCGATAATGGTTAGGTTGGGTTGGGTTAGGTTTGGTGAGGTTAGCAAGTTTCATGTATATTTTTGCAATGTCGAATTCTTTGATTTCGGTGATAGTTAGGCTTGATTGGGTCAGGTTTGGTGAGGTTAACGAGTTTTGTGTACATCTTACAATCTCAAATTCTTTGATTTCGGTGACGGTTAGGTTGGGTTGGGTCAGGTTTGGTGAGGTTAACGAGTTTTGTGTAAATCTTACAATCACGAATTCTTTGATTCCGGTGACTGTTAGGTTGGGTTGGGTTAGATTTGGTAAGGGAAGCGAGTTTGTTGTAAATCTTAAAATCTCGAATACTTTGATTTCGATAATGGTTAGGTTGGGTTGGGTTAGGTTTGGTGAGGTTAGCAAGTTTCGTGTATATTTTTGCAATTTCGAATTCTTTGATTTCGGTGATAGTTAGGCTAGGTTGGGTTAGGTTTGGTGAGGCTAGCGAGTTTTGTGTATATTTTTGCAATGTCGAATTCTTTGATTTCGGTGATAGTTAGGCTTGATTGGGTCAGGTTTGGTGAGGTTAACGAGTTTTGTGTAAATCTTACAATCACGAATTCTTTGATTTCGGTGACGGTTAGGTTGGGTTGGGTTAGGTTTGGTGAGGGAAGCGAGTTTTGTGTAAATCTTAAATTCTCGAATTCTTTGATTTCGGTGACGGTTAGGTTAGGTTGGGTTAGGTTTGGTGAGGTAAGCAAGTTTTGTGTATATTTTTGCATTGTCGAATTTTTTGATTACGGTGATAGTTAGGCTTGGTTGGGTTAGGTTTGGTGAGGTTTACGAGTTAAGTGTATATTTTTGCAATTTGAATTCTTTGATTTCGGTGACGGTTAGGTTGGGTTGGGTTAGGTTTGGTGAGGAAAGCGAGTTTTGTGTAAATCTTTAAATCTCGAATTCCTTGATTTTGATGATGGTTAGGTAGGGTAGGCTTAGGTTTGGTGGGGGAAGCGAGTTTTGTGTACATCTTAAAATCTCGAATTCTTTGATTTCGGTGAAGGTTAGGTTGGGTTGGGTAAGGTTTGGAGAGTTTAGCGTGTTTCGTGTATATTTTCGCAATGTCGAACTCTTTGATTTCGGTGATAGTATGGCTAAGTTGGGTTAGGTTTGGTGAGGTTAACGAGTTTTGTGTACATCTTACAATCTCAAATTCATTGATTCCGGTGACGGTTAGGTTGGGTTGGGTCAGGTTTGGTGAGGTTAACGAGTTTTGTGTAAATCTTACAATCACGAATTCTTTGATTCCGGTGACGGTTAGGTTAGGTTGGGTTAGGTTTGGTAAGGGAAGCGAGTTTTGTGTAAATCTTAAAATCTCGAATACTTTGTTTTCGATAATGGTTAGGTTGGGTTGGGTTAGGTTTGGTGAGGGTAGCGACTTTCGTGTATATTTTTGCAATGTCGAATTCTTTGATTTCGGTGATAGTAAAGCTAGGTTGGGTTAGGTTTTGTGAGGTTAACGAGTTAAGTGTATATTTTTGCAATCTCGAATTCTTTGATTTCGGTGACGGTTAGGTTAGGTTGGGTTAGGTTTGGTGAGGGAAGCGAGTTTTGTGTAAATCTTAAAATCTCGAATGCTTTGATTTCGATAATGGTTAGGTTGGGTTGGGTTAGGTTTAGTGAGGTTAGCGAGTTTCGTGTATATTTTCGCAATGTCGAATTCTTTGATTTCGGTGATGGTTAGGTAAGGTTGGGTTAGGTTTGGTGAGGTTAACGAGTTTTGTGTATATTTTTGCAATGTCGAATTCTTTGATTTCGGTGATAGTTAGGCTTGATTGGGTCAGGTTTGGTGAGGTTAACGAGTTTTGTGTAAATCTTACAATCACGAATTCTTTGATTTCGGTGACGGTTAGGTTGGGTTGGGTTAGGTTTGGTGAGGGAAGCGAGTTTTGTGTAAATCTTAAAATCTCGAATGCTTTGATTTCGATAATGGTTAGGTTGGGTTGGGTTAGGTTTGGTGAGGTTAACGAGTTTCGTGTACATCTTTCAATCTCAAATTCTTTGATTTCGGTGACGGTTAGGTTGGGTTGGGTTAGGATTGGTGAGGTTAGCGAGTTTCGTGTATATTTTTGCAATGTCGAATTCTTTGATTTTGGTGATAGTGAGGCTAGGTTGGGTTAGGTTTGGTGAGGTAAGCGAGTTTTGTGTATATTTTTGCAATGTCGAATTCTTTGATTTCGGTGATAGTTAGGCTTGATTGGGTCAGGTTTGGTGAGGTTAACGAGTTTTGTGTAAATCTTACAATCACGAATTCTTTGATTTCGGTGACGGTTAGGTTGAGTTAGGTAAGGTTTGGTGAGGGAAGCGAGTTTTGTGTAAATCTTAAAATCTCGAATTCTTTGATTTCGGTGATGGTAAGGTTAGGTTGGGTTAGGTTTGGAGAGTTAAGCGTGTTTCGTGTATATATTTGCAATGTCGAATTCTTTGATTTCGGTGATGGTTAGGTTAGGTTGGGTTAGGTTTGGAGAGTTTAACGTGTTTCGTGTATATTTTTGCATTGTCGAATTCTTTGATTTCGGTGATAGTATGGCTAGGTTGGGTTAGGTTTGGTGAGGTTAACGAGTTTTGTGTGCATCTTACAATCACGAATTCTTTGATTTCGGTGACGGTTAGGTTGGGTTGGGTTAGGTTTGGTGAGGTTAGCGAGTTTTGTGTATATTTTTGCAATGTCGAATTCTTTGATTGCGATGATGGTTAGGCTAGGTTGGGTTAAATTGGGTGAGGGCTACGAGTTTTGTGTACATCTAACAATCTCGAATTCTTTGATTTCGGCGACAGTTAGGTTGGGTTGGGTTAAGTTTGGTGAGGTTAGCGAGATTTGTGTATATTTTTGCATTGTCGAATTCTTTGATTTCGGTGATAGTTAGGCTAGGTTGGGTTAGGTTTGGTGAGGTTAGCGAGTTAAGTGTTTGTTTTTGCAATCTCGAATTCTTTGATTTCGGTTACGGTTAGGTTGGGTTGGGTTAGGTTTGGTGAGGGAGGCGAGTTTTGTGTAAATCTTTGAATCTCGAATTCTCTCATTTCGATGATGGTTAGGCTAGGTTGGGTTAAATTTGGTGAGGTTTACGAGTTAAGTGTATATTTTCGCAATGTCAAAGTCTTTGATTTTGGTGATAGTTAAGCTTGGTTGGGTTAGGTCTGGTGAAGTTTACGAGATTTGTGTTAATCTTACAAGCTCGAATTCTTTGATTTCGGTGACGGTTAGGTTGGGTTGGGTTAGCTTTTGTAAGAGAAGCGAGTTTTGTGTAAATCTTACAATCACGAATTCTTTGATTTCGGTGACGGTTAAGTTGGGCTAGGTTAGGTTTGGTGAGGGAAGCGAGTTTTGTGTAAATCTTAAAATCTCGAATTCTTTGATTTCGTTGATGGTTAGGTTAGGTTGGGTTAGGTTTGGAGAGTTTAGCGTGTTTCGTGTATATTTTTGCAATGTCGAATTCTTTGATTTCGGTGATGCTTAGGTTAGGTTGGGTTAGGTTTGGAGAGTTTAACGTAATTCGTGTATATTTTTGCATTGTCGAATTCTTTGATTTCGGTGATAGTTAGGCTTGATTGGGTCAGGTTTGGTGAGGTTTACGAGTTTTGTGTAAATCTTACAATCACGAATTCTTTGATTTTGGTGACGGTTAGGTTGGGTTGGGTTAGGTTTGGTAAGGGAAGCGAGTTTTGTGTAAATCTTAAAATCTCGAATACTTTGTTTTCGATAATGGTTAGGTTGGGTTGGGTTAGGTTTGGTGAGGTTAGCGACTTTCGTGTATATTTTTGCAATGTCGAATTCTTTGATTTCGGTGATGGTTAGGTTAGGTTGGGTTAGGTTTGGAGAGTTTAACGTAATTCGTGTATATTTTTGCATTGTCGAATTCTTTGATTTCGGTGATAGTTAGGCTTGATTGGGTCAGGTTTGGTGAGGTTTACGAGTTTTGTGTAAATCTTACAATCACGAATTCTTTGATTTCGGTGACGGTTAGGTTGGGTTGGGTTAGGTTTGGTAAGGGAAGCGAGTTTTGTGTAAATCTTAAAATCTCGAATACTTTGTTTTCGATAATGGTTAGGTTGGGTTGGGTTAGGTTTGGTGAGGTTAGCGACTTTCGTGTATATTTTTGCAAAGTCGAATTCTTTGATTTCGGTGATAGTAAGGCTAGGTTGGGTTAGGTAAGGTTTGGTGAGGGAAGCGAGTTTTGTGTAAATCTTAAAATCTCGAATTCTTTGATTTCGTTGATGGTTAGGTTAGGTTGGGTTAGGTTTGGAGAGTTTAGCGTGTTTCGTGTATATTTTTGCATTGTCGAACTCTTTGATTTCGGTGATAGTATGGCTAGGTTGGGTTAGGTTTGGTGAGGTTAACGAGTTTTGTGTACATCTTACAATCTCAAATTCATTGATTTCGGTGACGGTTAGGTTGGGTTGGGTCAGGTTTGGTGAGGTTAACGAGTTTTGTGTAAATCTTACAATCACGAATTCTTTGATTCCGGTGACGGTTAGGTTGGGTTGGGTTAGGTTTGGTAAGGGAAGCGAGTTTTGTGTAAATCTTAAAATCTCGAATACTTTGTTTTCGATAATGGTAAGGTTGGGTTGGGTTAGGTTTGGTGAGGTAAGCGACTTTCGTGTATATTTTTGCAATGTCGAATTCTTTGATTTCGGTGATAGTAAGGCTAGGTTGGGTTAGGTTTTGTGAGGTTAACGAGTTAAGTGTATATTTTTGCAATCTCGAATTCTTTGATTTCGGTGACGGTTAGGTTGGGTTGGGTTAGGTTTGGTGAGGGAAGCGAGTTTTGTGTAAATCTTAAAATCTCGAATGCTTTGATTTCGATAATGGTTAGGTTGGGTTGGGTTAGGTTTGGTGAGGTTAGCGAGTTTCGTGTATATTTTCGCAATGTCGAATTCTTTGATTTCGGTGATGGTTAGGTAAGGTTGGGTTAGGTTTGGTGAGGTTAACGAGTTTTGTGTACATCTTTTAATCTCAAATTCTTTGATTTCGGTGACGGTTAGGTTGGGTTGGGTTAAGTTTGGTGAGGTTAGCGAGTTTCGTGTATATTTTTGCAATGTCGAACTCTTTGATTTCGGTGATAGTATGGCTAGGTTGGGTTAGGTTTGGTGAGGTTAACGAGTTTTTTGTACATCTTACAATCTCAAATTCATTGATTTCGGTGACGGTTAGGTTGGGTTGGGTCAGGTTTGGTGAGGTAAACGAGTTTTGTGTAAATCTTACAATCACGAATTCTTTGATTTCGGTGACGGTTAGGTTGGGCTAGGTTAGGTTTGGTGAGGGAAGCGAGTTTTGTGTAAATCTTAAAATCTCGAATTCTTTGATTTCGTTGATGGTTAGGTTAGGTTGGGTTAGGTTTGGAGAGTTTAGCGTGTTTCGTGTATATTTTTGCAATGTCGAATTCTTTGATTTCGGTGATGGTTAGGCTTGATTGGGTCAGGTTTGGTGAGGTTTACGAGTTTTGTGTAAATCTTACAATCACGAATTCTTTGATTTCGGTGACGGTTAGGTTGGGTTGGGTAAGGTTTGGTAAGGGAAGCGAGTTTTGTGTAAATCTTAAAATCTCGAATACTTTGTTTTCGATTATGGTTAGGTTGGGTTGGGTTAGGTTTGGTGAGGTTAGCGACTTTCGTGTATATTTTTGCAATGTCGAATTCTTTGATTTCGGTGATAGTAAGGCTAGGTTGGGTTAGGTTTTGTGAGGTTAACGAGTTAAGTGTATATTTTTGCAATCTCGAATTCTTTGATTTCGGTGACGGTTAGGTTGGGTTGGGTTAGGTTTGGTGAGGGAAGCGAGTTTTGTGTAAATCTTAAAATCTCGAATGCTTTGATTTCGATAATGGTTAGGTTGGGTTGGGTTAGGTTTGGTGAGGTTAACGAGTTTCGTGTACATCTTTCAATCTCAAATTCTTTGATTTCGGTGACGGTTAGGTTGGGTTGGGTTAGGTTTGGTGAGGTAAGCGAGTTTTGTGTATATTTTTGCAATGTCGAATTCTTTGATTTCGGTGATAGTTAGGCTTGATTGGGTCAGGTTTGGTGAGGTTAACGAGTTTTGTGTAAATCTTACAATCACGAATTCTTTGATTTCGGTGACGGTTAGGTTGAGTTAGGTAAGGTTTGGTGAGGGAAGCGAGTTTTGTGTAAATCTTAAAATCTCGAATTCTTTGATTTCGGTGATGGTTAGGTTAGGTTGGGTTAGGTTTGGAGAGTTAAGCGTGTTTCGTGTATATATTTGCAATGTCGAATTCTTTGATTTCGGTGATAGTTAGGTTAGGTTGGGTTAGGTTTGGAGAGTTTAACGTGTTTCGTGTATATTTTTGCATTGTCGAATTCTTTGATTTCGGTGATAGTATGGCTAGGTTGGGTTAGGTTTGGTGAGGTTAGCGAGTTTTGTGTATATTTTTGCAATGTCGAATTCTTTGATTTCGGTGATAGTTAGGCTTGATTGGGTCAGGTTTGGTGAGGTTAACGAGTTTTGTGTAAATCTTACAATCACGAATTCTTTGATTTCGGTGACGGTTAGGTTGAGTTAGGTAAGGTTTGGTGAGGGAAGCGAGTTTTGTGTAAATCTTAAAATCTCGAATTCTTTGATTTCGGTGATGGTTAGGTTAGGTTGAGTTAGGTTTGGAGAGTTAAGCGTGTTTCGTGTATATATTTGCAATGTCGAATTCTTTGATTTCGGTGATAGTTAGGTTAGGTTGGGTTAGGTTTGGAGAGTTTAACGTGTTTCGTGTATATTTTTGTATTGTCGAATTCTTTGATTTCGGTGATAGTATGGCTAGGTTGGGTTAGGTTTGGTGAGGTTAGCGAATTTTGTGTATATTTTTGCAATGTCGAATTCTTTGATTGCGATGATGGTTAGGCTAGGTTGGGTTAAATTGGGTGAGGGCTACGAGTTTTGTGTACATCTTACAATCTCGAATTCTTTGATTTCGGCGACAGTTAGGTTGGGTTGGGTTAAGTTTGGTGAGGTTAGCGAGTTTTGTGTATATTTTTGCATTGTCGAATTCTTTGATTTCGGTGATAGTTAGGCTAGGTTGGGTTAGGTTTGGTGAGGTTAGCGAGTTAAGTGTTTGTTTTTGCAATCTCGAATTCTTTGATTTCGGTTACGGTTAGGTTGGGTTGGGTTAGGTTTGGTGAGGGAGGCGAGTTTTGTGTAAATCTTTGAATTTCGAATTCTCTCATTTCGATGATGGTTAGGCTAGGTTGGATTAAATTTGGTGAGGTTTACGAGTTAAGTGTATATTTTCGCAATGTCAAACTCTTTGATTTTGGTGATAGTTAAGCTTGGTTGGGTTAGGTCTGGTGAAGTTTACGAGATTTGTGTTAATCTTACAAGCTCGAATTCTTTGATTTCGGTGACGGTTAGGTTGGGTTGGGTTAGCTTTTGTAAGAGAAGCGAGTTTTGTGTAAATCTTAAAATCTAGAATTCTTTGTTTTCGGTGATGGTATGGTTAGGTTGGGTAAGGTTTGGTGATGTTAGCGGTTTTCGTGTATATTTTTGCAATGTCAAATTCTTTGATTTCGGTGATAGTATGGCTAGGTTGGGTTAGGTTTGGTGAGGTTAATGAGTTTTGTGTACATCTAACAATCTCAAATTCTTTGATATCGGTGACTGTTAGGTTGTGTTGGGTTAGGTTTGGTGAGGTTAACGAGTTTTTTGTACATCTTACAATCTCAAATTCATTGATTTCGGTGACGGTTAGGTTGGGTTGGGTCAGGTTTGGTGAGGTAAACGAGTTTTGTGTAAATCTTACAATCACGAATTCTTTGATTTCGGTGACGGTTAGGTTGGGCTAGGTTAGGTTTGGTGAGGGAAGCGAGTTTTGTGTAAATCTTAAAATCTCGAATTCTTTGATTTCGTTGATGGTTAGGTTAGGTTGGGTTAGGTTTGGAGAGTTTAGCGTGTTTCGTGTATATTTTTGCAATGTCGAATTCTTTGATTTCGGTGATGGTTAGGCTTGATTGGGTCAGGTTTGGTGAGGTTTACGAGTTTTGTGTAAATCTTACAATCACGAATTCTTTGATTTCGGTGACGGTTAGGTTGGGTTGGGTAAGGTTTGGTAAGGGAAGCGAGTTTTGTGTAAATCTTAAAATCTCGAATACTTTGTTTTCGATAATGGTTAGGTTGGGTTGGGTTAGGTTTGGTGAGGTTAGCGACTTTCGTGTATATTTTTGCAATGTCGAATTCTTTGATTTCGGTGATAGTAAGGCTAGGTTGGGTTAGGTTTTGTGAGGTTAACGAGTTAAGTGTATATTTTTGCAATCTCGAATTCTTTGATTTCGGTGACGGTTAGGTTGGGTTGGGTTAGGTTTGGTGAGGGAAGCGAGTTTTGTGTAAATCTTAAAATCTCGAATGCTTTGATTTCGATAATGGTTAGGTTGGGTTGGGTTAGGTTTGGTGAGGTTAACGAGTTTCGTGTACATCTTTCAATCTCAAATTCTTTGATTTCGGTGACGGTTAGGTTGGGTTGGGTTAGGTTTGGTGAGGTAAGCGAGTTTTGTGTATATTTTTGCAATGTCGAATTCTTTGATTTCGGTGATAGTTAGGCTTGATTGGGTCAGGTTTGGTGAGGTTAACGAGTTTTGTGTAAATCTTACAATCACGAATTCTTTGATTTCGGTGACGGTTAGGTTGAGTTAGGTAAGGTTTGGTGAGGGAAGCGAGTTTTGTGTAAATCTTAAAATCTCGAATTCTTTGATTTCGGTGATGGTTAGGTTAGGTTGGGTTAGGTTTGGAGAGTTAAGCGTGTTTCGTGTATATATTTGCAATGTCGAATTCTTTGATTTCGGTGATAGTTAGGTTAGGTTGGGTTAGGTTTGGAGAGTTTAACGTGTTTCGTGTATATTTTTGCATTGTCGAATTCTTTGATTTCGGTGATAGTATGGCTAGGTTGGGTTAGGTTTGGTGAGGTTAGCGAGTTTTGTGTATATTTTTGCAATGTCGAATTCTTTGATTTCGGTGATAGTTAGGCTTGATTGGGTCAGGTTTGGTGAGGTTAACGAGTTTTGTGTAAATCTTACAATCACGAATTCTTTGATTTCGGTGACGGTTAGGTTGAGTTAGGTAAGGTTTGGTGAGGGAAGCGAGTTTTGTGTAAATCTTAAAATCTCGAATTCTTTGATTTCGGTGATGGTTAGGTTAGGTTGAGTTAGGTTTGGAGAGTTAAGCGTGTTTCGTGTATATATTTGCAATGTCGAATTCTTTGATTTCGGTGATAGTTAGGTTAGGTTGGGTTAGGTTTGGAGAGTTTAACGTGTTTCGTGTATATTTTTGTATTGTCGAATTCTTTGATTTCGGTGATAGTATGGCTAGGTTGGGTTAGGTTTGGTGAGGTTAGCGAATTTTGTGTATATTTTTGCAATGTCGAATTCTTTGATTGCGATGATGGTTAGGCTAGGTTGGGTTAAATTGGGTGAGGGCTACGAGTTTTGTGTACATCTTACAATCTCGAATTCTTTGATTTCGGCGACAGTTAGGTTGGGTTGGGTTAAGTTTGGTGAGGTTAGCGAGTTTTGTGTATATTTTTGCATTGTCGAATTCTTTGATTTCGGTGATAGTTAGGCTAGGTTGGGTTAGGTTTGGTGAGGTTAGCGAGTTAAGTGTTTGTTTTTGCAATCTCGAATTCTTTGATTTCGGTTACGGTTAGGTTGGGTTGGGTTAGGTTTGGTGAGGGAGGCGAGTTTTGTGTAAATCTTTGAATTTCGAATTCTCTCATTTCGATGATGGTTAGGCTAGGTTGGATTAAATTTGGTGAGGTTTACGAGTTAAGTGTATATTTTCGCAATGTCAAACTCTTTGATTTTGGTGATAGTTAAGCTTGGTTGGGTTAGGTCTGGTGAAGTTTACGAGATTTGTGTTAATCTTACAAGCTCGAATTCTTTGATTTCGGTGACGGTTAGGTTGGGTTGGGTTAGCTTTTGTAAGAGAAGCGAGTTTTGTGTAAATCTTAAAATCTAGAATTCTTTGTTTTCGGTGATGGTATGGTTAGGTTGGGTAAGGTTTGGTGATGTTAGCGGTTTTCGTGTATATTTTTGCAATGTCAAATTCTTTGATTTCGGTGATAGTATGGCTAGGTTGGGTTAGGTTTGGTGAGGTTAATGAGTTTTGTGTACATCTAACAATCTCAAATTCTTTGATATCGGTGACTGTTAGGTTGTGTTGGGTTAGGTTTGGTGAGGTTAACTAGTTAAGTGTATATTTTTGCAATTTAAATTCTTTGATTTCGGTGACGGTTAGGTTAGGTTGGGTTAGGTTTTGTGAGGTTAGTGAGTTTTGTGTATATTTTTGCAATGTCGAATTCTTTGATTTCGGTGATAGTTAGGCTTGGTTGGGTTAGGTTTGGTGAGGTTAACGAGTTAAGTGTATATTTTTGCAATTTGAATTCTATGATTTCGGTGACGGTTAGGTTGGGTTGGGTTAGGTTTGGTGAGGGAAGCGAGTTTTGTGTAAATCTTTAAATCTCGAATTCCTTGATTTTGATGATGGTTAGGTAGGGTAGGCTTAAGTTTTGTGAGGGAAGCGAGTTTTGTGTACATCTTAAAATCTCGAATTCTTTGATTTCGGTGATGGTTAGGTTAGGTTGGGTAAGGTTTGGAGAGTTTAGCGTGTTTCGTGTATATTTTCGCAATGTCGAATTCTTTGATTTCGGTGATAGTTAGGCTTGGTTGGGTTAGGTTTGGTGAGGTAAACTAGTTAAGTGTATATTTTTGCAATTTAAATTCTTTGATTTCGGTGACGGTTAGGTTAGGTTGGGTTAGGTTTTGTGAGGTTAGCGAGTTTTGTGTATATTTTTGCAATGTCGAATTCTTTGATTTCGGTGATAGTTAGGCTTGGTTGGGTTAGGTTTTGTGAGGTTAACTAGTTAAGTGTATATTTTTGCAATTTAAATTCTTTGATTTCGGTGACGGTTAGGTTAGGTTGGGTTAGGTTTGGAGAGTTAAGCGTGTTTCGTGTATATATTTGCAATGTCGAATTCTTTGATTTCGGTGATGGTTAGGTTAGGTTGGGTTAGGTTTGGAGAGTTTAACGTGTTTCGTGTATATTTTTGCATTGTCGAATTCTTTGATTTCGGTGATAGTATGGCTAGGTTGGGTTAGGTTTGGTGAGGTTAACGAGTTTTGTGTGCATCTTACAATCACGAATTCTTTGATTTCGGTGACGGTTAAGTTGGGTTGGGTTAGGTTTGGTGAGGTTAGCGAGTTTTGTGTATATTTTTGCAATGTCGAATTCTTTGATTGCGATGATGGTTAGGCTAGGTTGGGTTAAATTGGGTGAGGGCTACGAGTTTTGTGTACATCTTACAATCTCGAATTCTTTGATTTCGGCGACAGTTAGGTTGGGTTGGGTTAAGTTTGGTGAGGTTAGCGAGTTTTGTGTATATTTTTGCATTGTCGAATTCTTTGATTTCGGTGATAGTTAGGCTAGGTTGGGTTAGGTTTGGTGAGGTTAGCGAGTTAAGTGTTTGTTTTTGCAATCTCGAATTCTTTGATTTCGCTTACGGTTAGGTTGGGTTGGGTTAGGTTTGGTGAGGGAGGCGAGTTTTGTGTAAATCTTTGAATCTCGAATTCTCTCATTTCGATGATGGTTAGGCTAGGTTGGGTTAAATTTGGTGAGGTTTACGAGTTAAGTGTATATTTTCGCAATGTCAAAGTCTTTGATTTTGGTGATATTTAAGCTTGGTTGGGTTAGGTCTGGTGAAGTTTACGAGATTTGTGTTAATCTTACAAGCTCGAATTCTTTGATTTCGGTGACGGTTAGGTTGGGTTGGGTAAGCTTTTGTAAGAGAAGCGAGTTTTGTGTAAATCTTACAATCACGAATTCTTTGATTTCGGTGACGGTTAGGTTGAGTTAGGTAAGGTTTGGTGAGGGAAGCGAGTTTTGTGTAAATCTTAAAATCTCGAATTCTTTGATTTCGGTGATGGTTAGGTTAGGTTGGGTTAGGTTTGGAGAGTTAAGCGTGTTTCGTGTATATATTTGCAATGTCGAATTCTTTGATTTCGGTGATAGTTAGGTTAGGTTGGGTTAGGTTTGGAGAGTTTAACGTGTTTCGTGTATATTTTTGCATTGTCGAATTCTTTGATTTCGGTGATAGTATGGCTAGGTTGGGTTAGGTTTGGTGAGGTTAGCGAGTTTTGTGTATATTTTTGCAATGTCGAATTCTTTGATTTCGGTGATAGTTAGGCTTGATTGGGTCAGGTTTGGTGAGGTTAACGAGTTTTGTGTAAATCTTACAATCACGAATTCTTTGATTTCGGTGACGGTTAGGTTGAGTTAGGTAAGGTTTGGTGAGGGAAGCGAGTTTTGTGTAAATCTTAAAATCTCGAATTCTTTGATTTCGGTGATGGTTAGGTTAGGTTGAGTTAGGTTTGGAGAGTTAAGCGTGTTTCGTGTATATTTTTGCAATGTCGAATTCTTTGATTTCGGTGATGGTTAGGTTAGGTTGGGTTAGGTTTGGAGAGTTTAACGTGTTTCGTGTATATTTTTGCATTGTCGAATTCTTTGATTTCGGTGATAGTTAGGCTTGATTGGGTCAGGTTTGGTGAGGTTTACGAGTTTTGTGTAAATCTTACAATCACGAATTCTTTGATTTCGGTGACGGTTAGGTTGGGTTGGGTTAGGTTTGGTAAGGGAAGCGAGTTTTGTGTAAATCTTAAAATCTCGAATACTTTGTTTTCGATAATGGTAAGGTTGGGTTGGGTTAGGTTTGGTGAGGTAAGCGACTTTCGTGTATATTTTTGCAATGTCGAATTCTTTGATTTCGGTGATAGTAAGGCTAGGTTGGGTTAGGTTTTGTGAGGTTAACGAGTTAAGTGTATATTTTTGCAATCTCGAATTCTTTGATTTCGGTGACGGTTAGGTTGGGTTGGGTTAGGTTTGGTGAGGGAAGCGAGTTTTGTGTAAATCTTAAAATCTCGAATGCTTTGATTTCGATAATGGTTAGGTTGGGTTGGGTTAGGTTTTGTGAGGTTAACGAGTTAAGTGTATATTTTTGCAATCTCGAATTCTTTGATTTCGGTGACGGTTAGGTTGGGTTGGGTTAGGTTTGGTGAGGGAAGCGAGTTTTGTGTAAATCTTAAAATCTCGAATGCTTTGATTTCGATAATGATTAGGTTGGGTTGGGTTAGGTTTGGTGAGGTTAACGAGTTTCGTGTACATCTTTCAATCTCAAATTCTTTGATTTCGGTGACGGTTAGGTTGGGTTCGGTTAGGTTTGGTGAGGTTAGCGAGTTTCGTGTATATTTTTGCAATGTCGAATTCTTTGATTTCGGTGATAGTGAGGCTAGGTTGGGTTAGGTTTGGTGAGGTAAGCGAGTTTTGTGTATATTTTTGCAATGTCGAATTCTTTGATTTCGGTGATAGTTAGGCTTGATTGGGTCAGGTTTGGTGAGGTTAACGAGTTTTGTGTAAATCTTACAATCACGAATTCTTTGATTTCGGTGACGGTTAGGTTGAGTTAGGTAAGGTTTGGTGAGGGAAGCGAGTTTTGTGTAAATCTTAAAATCTCGAATTCTTTGATTTCGGTGATGGTTAGGTTAGGTTGGGTTAGGTTTGGAGAGTTAAGCGTGTTTCGTGTATATATTTGCAATGTCGAATTCTTTGATTTCGGTGATAGTTAGGTTAGGTTGGGATAGGTTTGGAGAGTTTAACGTGTTTCGTGTATATTTTTGCATTGTCGAATTCTTTGATTTCGGTGATAGTATGGCTAGGTTGGGTTAGGTTTGGTGAGGTTAGCGAGTTTTGTGTATATTTTTGCAATGTCGAATTCTTTGATTGCGATGATGGTTAGGCTAGGTTGGGTTAAATTGGGTGAGGGCTACGAGTTTTGTGTACATCTTACAATCTCGAATTCTTTGATTTCGGCGACAGTTAGGTTGGGTTGGGTTAAGTTTGGTGAGGTTAGCGAGTTTTGTGTATATTTTTGCATTGTCGAATTCTTTGATTTCGGTGATAGTTAGGCTAGGTTGGGTTAGGTTTGGTGAGGTTAGCGAGTTAAGTGTTTGTTTTTGCAATCTCGAATTCTTTGATTTCGGTTACGGTTAGGTTGGGTTGGGTTAGGTTTGGTGAGGGAGGCGAGTTTTGTGTAAATCTTTGAATTTCGAATTCTCTCATTTCGATGATGGTTAGGCTAGGTTGGGTTAAATTTGGTGAGGTTAACGAGTTAAGTGTATATTTTTGCAATTTGAATTCTTTGATTTCGGTGACGGTTAGGTTGGGTTGGGTTAGGTTTGGTGAGGGAAGCGAGTTTTGTGTAAATCTTTAAATCTCGAATTCCTTGATTTTGATGATGGTTAGGTAGGGTAGGGTTAGGTTTGGTGAGGGAAGCCAGTTTTGTGTACATCTTAAAATCTCGAATTTTTTGATTTCGGTGATGGTTAGGTTAGGTTGGGTAAGGTTTGGAGAGTTTAGCGTGTTGCGTGTATTCTTTCGCAATGTCGAATTCTTTGATTTCGCTGATGGTTAGGTAAGGTTGGGTTAGGTTTGGTGAGGTTAGCAAGTTTCGTGTATATTTTTGCATTGTCGAACTCTTTGATTTCGGTGATAGTATTGCTAGGTTGGGTTAGGTTTGGTGAGGTTAACGAGTTTTGTGTACATCTTACAATCTCAAATTCATTGATTTCGGTGACGGTTAGGTTGGGTTGGGTCAGGTTTGGTGAGGTTAACGAGTTTTGTGTAAATCTTACAATCACGAATTCTTTGATTTCGGTGACGGTTAGGTTGGGCTAGGTTAGGTTTGGTGAGGGAAGCGAGTTTTGTGTAAATCTTAAAATCTCGAATTCTTTGATTTCGTTGATGGTTAGGTTAGGTTGGGTTAGGTTTGGAGAGTTTAGCGTGTTTCGTGTATATTTTTGCAAAGTCGAATTCTTTGATTTCGGTGATGGTTAGGTTAGGTTGGGTTAGGTTTGGAGAGTTTAACGTGTTTCGTGTATATTTTTGCATTGTCGAATTCTTTGATTTCGGTGATAGTATGGCTAGGTTGGGTTAGGTTTGGTGAGGTTAACGAGTTTTGTGTGCATCTTACAAACTCGAATTCTTTGATTTCGGTGACGGTTAGG
Source organism: Arctopsyche grandis (assembly GCF_051622035.1). Classification (NCBI taxonomy): domain Eukaryota; kingdom Metazoa; phylum Arthropoda; class Insecta; order Trichoptera; family Hydropsychidae; genus Arctopsyche; species Arctopsyche grandis. Next base: position 965,579 of record NC_135362.1, read on the forward strand.
TTGGGTTGGGTTAGGTTTGGTGAGGTTAGCGAGTTTTGTGTATATTTTTGCAATGTCGAATTCTTTGATTTCGGTGATAGTTAGGCTTGATTGGGTCAGGTTTGGTGAGGTTTACGAGTTTTGTGTAAATCTTACAATCACGAATTCTTTGATTTCGGTGACGGTTAGGTTGGGTTGGGTTAGGTTTGGTAAGGGAAGCGAGTTTTGTGTAAATCTTAAAATCTCGAATACTTTGTTTTCGATAATGGTTAGGTTGGGTTGGGTTAGGTTTGGTGAGGTTAGCGACTTTCGTGTATATTTTTGCAATGTCGAATTCTTTGATTTCGGTGATAGTAAGGCTAGGTTGGGTTAGGTTTTGTGAGGTTAACGAGTTAAGTGTATATTTTTGCAATCTCGAATTCTTTGATTTCGGTGACGGTTAGGTTGGGTTGGGTTAGGTTTGGTGAGGGAAGCGAGTTTTGTGTAAATCTTAAAATCTCGAATGCTTTGATTTCGATAATGGTTAGGTTGGGTTGGGTTAGGTTTGGTGAGGTTAACGAGTTTCGTGTACATCTTTCAATCTCAAATTCTTTGATTTCGGTGACGGTTAGGTTGGGTTGGGTTAAGTTTGGTGAAGTTAGCGAGTTTCGTGTATATTTTTGCAATGTCGAACTCTTTGATTTCGGTGATAGTATGGCTAGGTTGGGTTAGGTTTGGTGAGGTTAACGAGTTTTTTGTACATCTTACAATCTCAAATTCATTGATTTCGGTGACGGTTAGGTTGGGTTGGGTCAGGTTTGGTGAGGTTAACGAGTTTTGTGTAAATCTTACAATCACGAATTCTTTGATTTCGGTGACGGTTAGGTTGGGCTAGGTTAGGTTTGGTGAGGGAAGCGAGTTTTGTGTAAATCTTAAAATCTCGAATTCTTTGATTTCGTTGATGGTTAGGTTAGGTTGGGTTAGGTTTGGAGAGTTTAGCGTGTTTCGTGTATATTTTTGCAATGTCGAATTCTTTGATTTCGGTGATGGTTAGGTTAGGTTGGGTTAGGTTTGGAGAGTTTAACGTGTTTCGTGTATATTTTTGCATTGTCGAATTCTTTGATTTCGGTGATAGTATGGCTAGGTTGGGTTAGGTTTGGTGAGGTTAACGAGTTTTGTGTGCATCTTACAAACTCGAATTCTTTGATTTCGGTGACGGTTAGGTTGGGTTGGGTTAGGTTTGGTGAGGTTAGCGAGTTTTGTGTATATTTTTGCAATGTCGAATTCTTTGATTTCGGTGATAGTTAAGCTTGATTGGGTCAGGTTTGGTGAGGTTTACGAGTTTTGTGTAAATCTTACAATCACGAATTCTTTGATTTCGGTGACGGTTAGGTTGGGTTGGGTTAGGTTTGGTAAGGGAAGCGAGTTTTGTGTAAATCTTAAAATCTCGAATACTTTGTTTTCGATAATGGTTAGGTTGGGTTGGGTTAGGTTTGGTGAGGTTAGCGACTTTCGTGTATATTTTTGCAATGTCGAATTCTTTGATTTCGGTGATAGTAAGGCTAGGTTGGGTTAGGTTTTGTGAGGTTAACGAGTTAAGTGTATATTTTTGCAATCTCGAATTCTTTGATTTCGGTGACGGTTAGGTTGGGTTGGGTTAGGTTTGGTGAGGGAAGCGAGTTTTGTGTAAATCTTAAAATCTCGAATGCTTTGATTTCGATAATGGTTAGGTTGGGTTGGGTTAGGTTTGGTGAGGTTAACGAGTTTCGTGTACATCTTTCAATCTCAAATTCTTTGATTTCGGTGACGGTTAGGTTGGGTTGGGTTAGGTTTGGTGAGGTTAGCGAGTTTTGTGTATATTTTTGCAATGTCGAATTCTTTGATTTCGGTGATAGTGAGGCTAGGTTGGGTTAGGTTTGGTGAGGTAAGCGAGTTTTGTGTATATTTTTGCAATGTCGAATTCTTTGATTTCGGTGATAGTTAGGCTTGATTGGGTCAGGTTTGGTGAGGTTAACGAGTTTTGTGTAAATCTTACAATCACGAATTCTTTGATTTCGGTGACGGTTAGGTTGAGTTAGGTAAGGTTTGGTGAGGGAAGCGAGTTTTGTGTAAATCTTAAAATCTCGAATTCTTTGATTTCGGTGATGGTTAGGTTAGGTTGGGTTAGGTTTGGAGAGTTAAGCGTGTTTCGTGTATATATTTGCAATGTCGAATTCTTTGATTTCGGTGATAGTAAGGTTAGGTTGGGTTAGGTTTGGAGAGTTTAACGTGTTTCGTGTATATTTTTGCATTGTCGAATTCTTTGATTTCGGTGATAGTATGGCTAGGTTGGGTTAGGTTTGGTGAGGTTAGCGAGTTTTGTGTATATTTTTGCAATGTCGAATTCTTTGATTGCGATGATGGTTAGGCTAGGTTGGGTTAAATTGGGTGAGGGCTACGAGTTTTGTGTACATCTTACAATCTCGAATTCTTTAATTTCGGCGACAGTTAGGTTGGGTTGGGTTAAGTTTGGTGAGGTAAGCGAGTTTTGTGTATATTTTTGCATTGTCGAATTCTTTGATTTCGGTGATAGTTAGGCTAGGTTGGGTTAGGTTTGGTGAGGTTAGCGAGTTAAGTGTTTGTTTTTGCAATCTCGAATTCTTTGATTTTGGTTACGGTTAGGTTGGGTTGGGTTAGGTTTGGTGAGGGAGGCGAGTTTTGTGTAAATCTTTGAATTTCGAATTCTCTCATTTCGATGATGGTTAGGCTAGGTTGGGTTAAATTTGGTGAGGTTTACGAGTTAAGTGTATATTTTCGCAATGTCAAACTCTTTGATTTTGGTGATAGTTAAGCTTGGTTGGGTTAGGTCTGGTGAAGTTTACGAGATTTGTGTTAATCTTACAAGCTCGAATTCTTTGATTTCGGTGACGGTTAGGTTGGGTTGGGTTAGCTTTTGTAAGAGAAGCGAGTTTTGTGTAAATCTTAAAATCTAGAATTCTTTGTTTTCGGTGATGGTATGGTTAGTTTGGGTAAGGTTTGGTGATGTTAGCGGTTTTCGTGTATATTTTTGCAATGTCAAATTCTTTGATTTCGGTGATAGTATGGCTAGGTTGGGTTAGGTTTGGTGAGGTTAATGAGTTTTGTGTACATCTTACAATCTCAAATTCTTTGATATCGGTGACTGTTAGGTTGTGTTGGGTTAGGTTTGGTGAGGTTAGCGAGTTTCGTGTTAATCTTTAAATCTCGAATTCTTTGATTTCGGTGACGGTTAGGTTGGGTTGGGTTAGGTTTAGTGAGGGAAGCAAGTTTTGTGTATATTTTTGCAATGTCGAATTCTTTGATTTCGGTGATAGTTAGGCTTGGTTGGGTTAGGTTTGGTGAGGTTAACGAGTTAAGTGTATATTTTTGCAATTTGAATTCTTTGATTTCGGTGACGGTTAGGTTGGGTTGGGTTAGGTTTGGTGAGGGAAGCGAGTTTTGTGTAAATCTTTAAATCTCGAATTCCTTGATTTTGATGATGGTTAGGTAGGGTAGGGTTAGGTTTGGTGAGGGAAGCGAGTTTTGTGTACATCTTAAAATCTCGAATTTTTTGATTTCGGTGATGGTTAGGTTAGGTTGGGTAAGGTTTGGAGAGTTTAGCGTGTTGCGTGTATTCTTTCGCAATGTCGAATTCTTTGATTTCGCTGATGGTTAGGTAAGGTTGGGTTAGGTTTGGTGAGGTTAGCAAGTTTCGTGTATATTTTTGCATTGTCGAACTCTTTGATTTCGGTGATAGTATTGCTAGGTTGGGTTAGGTTTGGTGAGGTTAACGATTTTTGTGTACATCTTACAATCTCAAATTCATTGATTTCGGTGACGGTTAGGTTGGGTTGGGTCAGGTTTGGTGAGGTTAACGAGTTTTGTGTAAATCTTACAATCACGAATTCTTTGATTTCGGTGACGGTTAGGTTGGGCTAGGTTAGGTTTGGTGAGGGAAGCGAGTTTTGTGTAAATCTTAAAATCTCGAATTCTTTGATTTCGTTGATGGTTAGGTTAGGTTGGGTTAGGTTTGGAGAGTTTAGCGTGTTTCGTGTATATTTTTGCAATGTCGAATTCTTTGATTTCGGTGATAGTATGGCTAGGTTGGGTTAGGTTTGGTGAGGTTAACGAGTTTTGTGTGCATCTTACAAACTCGAATTCTTTGATTTCGGTGACGGTTAGGTTGGGTTGGGTTAGGTTTGGTGAGGTTAGCGACTTTCGTGTATATTTTTGCAATGTCGAATTCTTTGATTTCGGTGATAGTAAGGCTAGGTTGGGTTAGGTTTTGTGAGGTTAACGAGTTAAGTGTATATTTTTGCAATCTCGAATTCTTTGATTTCGGTGACGGTTAGGTTGGGTTGGGTTAGGTTTGGTGAGGGAAGCGAGTTTTGTGTAAATCTTAAAATCTCGAATGCTTTGATTTCGATAATGGTTAGGTTGGGTTGGGTTAGGTTTGGTGAGGTTAACGAGTTTCGTGTACATCTTTCAATCTCAAATTCTTTGATTTCGGTGACGGTTAGGTTGGGTTGGGTTAGGTTTGGTGAGGTTAGCGAGTTTCGTGTATATTTTTGCAATGTCAAATTCTTTGATTTCGGTGATAGTGAGGCTAGGTTGGGTTAGGTTTGGTGAGGTAAGCAAGTTTTGTGTATATTTTTGCAATGTCGAATTCTTTGATTTCGGTGATAGTTAGGCTTGATTGGGTCAGGTTTGGTGAGGTTAACGAGTTTTGTGTAAATCTTACAATCACGAATTCTTTGATTTCGGTGACGGTTAGGTTGAGTTAGGTAAGGTTTGGTGAGGGAAGCGAGTTTTGTGTAAATCTTAAAATCTCGAATTCTTTGATTTCGGTGATGGTTAGGTTAGGTTGGGTTAGGTTTGGAGAGTTAAGCGTGTTTCGTGTATATATTTGCAATGTCGAATTCTTTGATTTCGGTGATAGTTAGGTTAGGTTGGGTTAGGTTTGGAGAGTTTAACGTGTTTCGTGTATATTTTTGCATTGTCGAATTCTTTGATTTCGGTGATAGTATGGCTAGGTTGGGTTAGGTTTGGTGAGGTTAGCGAGTTTTGTGTATATTTTTGCAATGTCGAATTCTTTGATTGCGATGATGGTTAGGCTAGGTTGGGTTAAATTGGGTGAGGGCTACGAGTTTTGTGTACATCTTACAATCTCGAATTCTTTGATTTCGGCGACAGTTAGGTTGGGTTGGGTTAAGTTTGGTGAGGTTAGCGAGTTTTGTGTATATTTTTGCATTGTCGAATTCTTTGATTTCGGTGATAGTTAGGCTAGGTTGGGTTAGGTTTGGTGAGGTTAGCGAGTTAAGTGTTTGTTTTTGCAATCTCGAACTCTTTGATTTCGGTTACGGTTAGGTTGGGTTGGGTTAGGTTTGGTGAGGGAGGCGAGTTTTGTGTTAATCTTTGAATTTCGAATTCTCTCATTTCGATGATGGTTAGGCTAGGTTGGGTTAAATTTGGTGAGTTTTACGAGTTAAGTGTATATTTTCGCAATGTCAAACTCTTTGATTTTGGTGATAGTTAAGCTTGGTTGGGTTAGGTCTGGTGAAGTTTACGAGATTTGTGTTAATCTTACAAGCTCGAATTCTTTCATTTCGGTGACGGTTAGGTTGGGTTGGGTTAGCTTTTGTAAGAGAAGCGAGTTTTGTGTAAATCTTAAAATCTAGAATTCTTTGTTTTCAGTGATGGTATGGTTAAGTTGGGTAAGGTTTGGTGATGTTAGCGGTTTTCGTGTATATTTTTGCAATGTCAAATTCTTTGATTTCGGTGATAGTATGGCTAGGTTGGGTTAGGTTTGGTGAGGTTAATGAGTTTTGTGTACATCTTACAATCTCAAATTCTTTGATATCGGTGACTGTTAGGTTGTGTTGGGTTAGGTTTGGTGAGGTTAGCGAGTTTCGTGTAAATCTTTAAATCTCGAATTCTTTGATTTCGGTGACGGTTAGGTTGGGTTGGGTTAGGTTTAGTGAGGGAAGCAAGTTTTGTGTATATTTTTGCAATGTCGAATTCTTTGATTTCGGTGATAGTTAGGCTTGGTTGGGTTAGGTTTGGTGAGGTTAACGAGTTAAGTGTATATTTTTGCAATTTGAATTCTTTGATTTCGGTGACGGTTAGGTTGGGTTGGGTTAGGTTTGGTGAGGGAAGCGAGTTTTGTGTAAATCTTTAAATCTCGAATTCCTTGATTTTGATGATGGTTAGGTAGGGTAGGGTTAGGTTTGGTGAGGGAAGCGAGTTTTGTGTACATCTTAAAATCTCGAATTTTTTGATTTCGGTGATGGTTAGGTTAGGTTGGGTAAGGTTTGGAGAGTTTAGCGTGTTGCGTGTATTCTTTCGCAATGTCGAATTCTTTGATTTCGCTGATGGTTAGGTAAGGTTGGGTTAGGTTTGGTGAGGTTAGCAAGTTTCGTGTATATTCTTGCATTGTCGAACTCTTTGATTTCGGTGATAGTATTGCTAGGTTGGGTTAGGTTTGGTGAGGTTAACGAGTTTTGTGTACATCTTACAATCTCAAATTCATTGATTTCGGTGACGGTTAGGTTGGGTTGGGTCAGGTTTGGTGAGGTTAACGAGTTTTGTGTAAATCTTACAATCACGAATTCTTTGATTTCGGTGACGGTTAGGTTGGGCTAGGTTAGGTTTGGTGAGGGAAGCGAGTTTTGTGTAAATCTTAAAATCTCGAATACTTTGTTTTCGATAATGGTTAGGTTGGGTTGGGTTAGGTTTGGTGAGGTTAGCGACTTTCGTGTATATTTTTGCAATGTCGAATTCTTTGATTTCGGTGATAGTAAGGCTAGGTTGGGTTAGGTTTTGTGAGGTTAACGAGTTAAGTGTATATTTTTGCAATCTCGAATTCTTTGATTTCGGTGACGGTTAGGTTGGGTTGGGTTAGGTTTGGTGAGGGAAGCGAGTTTTGTGTAAATCTTAAAATCTCGAATGCTTTGATTTCGATAATGGTTAGGTTGGGTTGGGTTAGGTTTGGTGAGGTTAACGAGTTTCGTGTACATCTTTCAATCTCAAATTCTTTGATTTCGGTGACCGTTAGGTTGGGTTGGGTTAGGTTTGGTGAGGTTAGCGAGTTTTGTGTATATTTTTGCAATGTCGAATTCTTTGATTTCGGTGATAGTGAGGCTAGGTTGGGTTAGGTTTGGTGAGGTAAGCGAGTTTTGTGTATATTTTTGCAATGTCGAATTCTTTGATTTCGGTGATAGTTAGGCTTGATTGGGTCAGGTTTGGTGAGGTTAACGAGTTTTGTGTAAATCTTACAATCACGAATTCTTTGATTTCGGTGACGGTTAGGTTGAGTTAGGTAAGGTTTGGTGAGGAAAGCGAGTTTTGTGTAAATCTTAAAATCTCGAATTCTTTGATTTCGGTGATGGTTAGGTTAGGTTGGGTTAGGTTTGGAGAGTTAAGCGTGTTTCGTGTATATATTTGCAATGTCGAATTCTTTGATTTCGGTGATAGTTAGGTTAGGTTGGGTTAGGTTTGGAGAGTTTAACGTGTTTCGTGTATATTTTTGCATTGTCGAATTCTTTGATTTCGGTGATAGTATGGCTAGGTTGGGTTAGGTTTGGTGAGGTTAGCGAGTTTTGTGTATATTTTTGCAATGTCGAATTCTTTGATTGCGATGATGGTTAGGCTAGGTTGGGTTAAATTGGGTGAGGGCTACGAGTTTTGTGTACATCTTACAATCTCGAATTCTTTGATTTCGGCGACAGTTAGGTTGGGTTGGGTTAAGTTTGGTGAGGTAAGCGAGTTTTGTGTATATTTTTGCATTGTCGAATTCTTTGATTTCGGTGATAGTTAGGCTAGGTTGGGTTAGGTTTGGTGAGGTTAGCGAGTTAAGTGTTTGTTTTTGCAATCTCGAATTCTTTGATTTTGGTTACGGTTAGGTTGGGTTGGGTTAGGTTTGGTGAGGGAGGTGAGTTTTGTGTAAATCTTTGAATTTCGAATTCTCTCATTTCGATGATGGTTAGGCTAGGTTGGGTTAAATTTGGTGAGGTTTACGAGTTAAGTGTATATTTTCGCAATGTCAAACTCTTTGATTTTGGTGATAGTTAAGCTTGGTTGGGTTAGGTCTGGTGAAGTTTACGAGATTTGTGTTAATCTTACAAGCTCGAATTCTTTGATTTCGGTGACGGTTAGGTTGGGTTGGGTTAGCTTTTGTAAGAGAAGCGAGTTTTGTGTAAATCTTAAAATCTAGAATTCTTTGTTTTCGGTGATGGTATGGTTAGTTTGGGTAAGGTTTGGTGATGTTAGCGGTTTTCGTGTATATTTTTGCAATGTCAAATTCTTTGATTTCGGTGATAGTATGGCTAGGTTGGGTTAGGTTTGGTGAGGTTAATGAGTTTTGTGTACATCTTACAATCTCAAATTCTTTGATATCGGTGACTGTTAGGTTGTGTTGGGTTAGGTTTGGTGAGGTTAGCGAGTTTCGTGTTAATCTTTAAATCTCGAATTCTTTGATTTCGGTGACGGTTAGGTTGGGTTGGGTTAGGTTTAGTGAGGGAAGCAAGTTTTGTGTATATTTTTGCAATGTCGAATTCTTTGATTTCGGTGATAGTTAGGCTTGGTTGGGTTAGGTTTGGTGAGGTTAACGAGTTAAGTGTATATTTTTGCAATTTGAATTCTTTGATTTCGGTGACGGTTAGGTTGGGTTGGGTTAGGTTTGGTGAGGGAAGCGAGTTTTGTGTAAATCTTTAAATCTCGAATTCCTTGATTTTGATGATGGTTAGGTAGGGTAGGGTTAGGTTTGGTGAGGGAAGCGAGTTTTGTGTACATCTTAAAATCTCGAATTTTTTGATTTCGGTGATGGTTAGGTTAGGTTGGGTAAGGTTTGGAGAGTTTAGCGTGTTGCGTGTATTCTTTCGCAATGTCGAATTCTTTGATTTCGCTGATGGTTAGGTAAGGTTGGGTTAGGTTTGGTGAGGTTAGCAAGTTTCGTGTATATTTTTGCATTGTCGAACTCTTTGATTTCGGTGATAGTATTGCTAGGTTGGGTTAGGTTTGGTGAGGTTAACGAGTTTTGTGTACATCTTACAATCTCAAATTCATTGATTTCGGTGACGGTTAGGTTGGGTTGGGTCAGGTTTGGTGAGGTTAACGAGTTTTGTGTAAATCTTACAATCACGAATTCTTTGATTTCGGTGACGGTTAGGTTGGGCTAGGTTAGGTTTGGTGAGGGAAGCGAGTTTTGTGTAAATCTTAAAATCTCGAATTCTTTGATTTCGTTGATGGTTAGGTTAGGTTGGGTTAGGTTTGGAGAGTTTAGCGTGTTTCGTGTATATTTTTGCAATTTCGAATTCTTTGATTTCGGTGATAGTATGGCTAGGTTGGGTTAGGTTTGGTGAGGTTAACGAGTTTTGTGTGCATCTTACAAACTCGAATTCTTTGATTTCGGTGACGGTTAGGTTGGGTTGGGTTAGGTTTGGTGAGGTTAGCGACTTTCGTGTATATTTTTGCAATGTCGAATTCTTTGATTTCGGTGATAGTAAGGCTAGGTTGGGTTAGGTTTTGTGAGGTTAACGAGTTAAGTGTATATTTTTGCAATCTCGAATTCTTTGATTTCGGTGACGGTTAGGTTGGGTTGGGTTAGGTTTGGTGAGGGAAGCGAGTTTTGTGTAAATCTTAAAATCTCGAATGCTTTGATTTCGATAATGGTTAGGTTGGGTTGGGTTAGGTTTGGTGAGGTTAACGAGTTTCGTGTACATCTTTCAATCTCAAATTCTTTGATTTCGGTGACGGTTAGGTTGGGTTGGGTAAGGTTTGGTGAGGGAAGCGAGTTTTGTGTAAATCTTAAAATCTCGAATTCTTTGATTTCGGTGATGGTTAGGTAAGGTTGGGTTAGGTTTGGTGAGGTTAGCAAGTTTCGTGTATATTTTTGCATTGTCGAACTCTTTGATTTCGGTGATAGTATTGCTAGGTTGGGTTAGGTTTGGTGAGGTTAACGAGTTTTGTGTACATCTTACAATCTCAAATTCATTGATTTCGGTGACGGTTAGGTTGGGTTGGGTCAGGTTTGGTGAGGTTAACGAGTTTTGTGTAAATCTTACAATCACGAATTCTTTGATTTCGGTGACGGTTAGGTTGGGCTAGGTTAGGTTTGGTGAGGGAAGCGAGTTTTGTGTAAATCTTAAAATCTCGAATTCTTTGATTTCGTTGATGGTTAGGTTAGGTTGGGTTAGGTTTGGAGAGTTTAGCGTGTTTCGTGTATATTTTTGCAATGTCGAATTCTTTGATTTCGGTGATAGTATGGCTAGGTTGGGTTAGGTTTGGTGAGGTTAACGAGTTTTGTGTGCATCTTACAAACTCGAATTCTTTGATTTCGGTGACGGTTAGGTTGGGTTGGGTTAGGTTTGGTGAGGTTAGCGACTTTCGTGTATATTTTTGCTATGTCGAATTCTTTGATTTCGGTGATAGTAAGGCTAGGTTGGGTTAGGTTTTGTGAGGTTAACGAGTTAAGTGTATATTTTTGCAATCTCGAATTCTTTGATTTCGGTGACGGTTAGGTTGGGTTGGGTTAGGTTTGGTGAGGGAAGCGAGTTTTGTGTAAATCTTAAAATCTCGAATGCTTTGATTTCGATAATGGTTAGGTTGGGTTGGGTTAGGTTTGGTGAGGTTAACGAGTTTCGTGTACATCTTTCAATCTCAAATTCTTTGATTTCGGTGACGGTTAGGTTGGGTTGGGTTAGGTTTGGTGAGGTTAGCGAGTTTCGTGTATATTTTTGCAATGTCAAATTCTTTGATTTCGGTGATAGTGAGGCTAGGTTGGGTTAGGTTTGGTGAGGTAAGCAAGTTTTGTGTATATTTTTGCAATGTCGAATTCTTTGATTTCGGTGATAGTTAGGCTTGATTGGGTCAGGTTTGGTGAGGTTAACGAGTTTTGTGTAAATCTTACAATCACGAATTCTTTGATTTCGGTGACGGTTAGGTTGAGTTAGGTAAGGTTTGGTGAGGGAAGCGAGTTTTGTGTAAATCTTAAAATCTCGAATTCTTTGATTTCGGTGATGGTTAGGTTAGGTTGGGTTAGGTTTGGAGAGTTAAGCGTGTTTCGTGTATATATTTGCAATGTCGAATTCTTTGATTTCGGTGATAGTTAGGTTAGGTTGGGTTAGGTTTGGAGAGTTTAACGTGTTTCGTGTATATTTTTGCATTGTCGAATTCTTTGATTTCGGTGATAGTATGGCTAGGTTGGGTTAGGTTTGGTGAGGTTAGCGAGTTTTGTGTATATTTTTGCAATGTCGAATTCTTTGATTGCGATGATGGTTAGGCTAGGTTGGGTTAAATTGGGTGAGGGCTACGAGTTTTGTGTACATCTTACAATCTCGAATTCTTTGATTTCGGCGACAGTTAGGTTGGGTTGGGTTAAGTTTGGTGAGGTAAGCGAGTTTTGTGTATATTTTTGCATTGTCGAATTCTTTGATTTCGGTGATAGTTAGGCTAGGTTGGGTTAGGTTTGGTAAGGTTAGCGAGTTAAGTGTTTGTTTTTGCAATCTCGAATTCTTTGATTTCGGTTACGGTTAGGTTGGGTTGGGTTAGGTTTGGTGAGGGAGGCGAGTTTTGTGTAAATCTTTGAATTTCGAATTCTCTCATTTCGATGATGGTTAGGCTAGGTTGGGTTAAATTTGGTGAGTTTTACGAGTTAAGTGTATATTTTCGCAATGTCAAACTCTTTGATTTTGGTGATAGTTAAGCTTGGTTGGGTTAGGTCTGGTGAAGTTTACGAGATTTGTGTTAATCTTACAAGCTCGAATTCTTTGATTTCGGTGACGGTTAGGTTGGGTTGGGTTAGCTTTTGTAAGAGAAGCGAGTTTTGTGTAAATCTTAAAATCTAGAATTCTTTGTTTTCGGTGATGGTATGGTTAGGTTGGGTAAGGTTTGGTGATGTTAGCGGTTTTCGTGTATATTTTTGCAATGTCAAATTCTTTGATTTCGGTGATAGTATGGCTAGGTTGGGTTAGGTTTGGTGAGGTTAACGAGTTTTGTGTGCATCTTACAAACTCGAATTCTTTGATTTCGGTGACGGTTAGGTTGGGTTGGGTTAGGTTTGGTGAGGTTAGCGACTTTCGTGTATATTTTTGCTATGTCGAATTCTTTGATTTCGGTGATAGTAAGGCTAGGTTGGGTTAGGTTTTGTGAGGTTAACGAGTTAAGTGTATATTTTTGCAATTTGAATTCTTTGATTTCGGTGACGGTTAGGTTGGGTTGGGTTAGGTTTGGTGAGGGAAGCGAGTTTTGTGTAAATCTTTAAATCTCGAATTCCTTGATTTTGATGATGGTTAGGTAGGGTAGGGTTAGGTTTGGTGAGGGAAGCGAGTTTTGTGTACATCTTAAAATCTCGAATTTTTTGATTTCGGTGATGGTTAGGTTAGGTTGGGTAAGGTTTGGAGAGTTTAGCGTGTTGCGTGTATTCTTTCGCAATGTCGAATTCTTTGATTTCGCTGATGGTTAGGTAAGGTTGGGTTAGGTTTGGTGAGGTTAGCAAGTTTCGTGTATATTTTTGCATTGTCGAACTCTTTGATTTCGGTGATAGTATTGCTAGGTTGGGTTAGGTTTGGTGAGGTTAACGAGTTTTGTGTACATCTTACAATCTCAAATTCATTGATTTCGGTGACGGTTAGGTTGGGTTGGGTCAGGTTTGGTGAGGTTAACGAGTTTTGTGTAAATCTTACAATCACGAATTCTTTGATTTCGGTGACGGTTAGGTTGGGCTAGGTTAGGTTTGGTGAGGGAAGCGAGTTTTGTGTAAATCTTAAAATCTCGAATTCTTTGATTTCGTTGATGGTTAGGTTAGGTTGGGTTAGGTTTGGAGAGTTTAGCGTGTTTCGTGTATATTTTTGCAATTTCGAATTCTTTGATTTCGGTGATAGTATGGCTAGGTTGGGTTAGGTTTGGTGAGGTTAACGAGTTTTGTGTGCATCTTACAAACTCGAATTCTTTGATTTCGGTAACGGTTAGGTTGGGTTGGGTTAGGTTTGGTGAGGTTAGCGACTTTCGTGTATATTTTTGCAATGTCGAATTCTTTGATTTCGGTGATAGTAAGGCTAGGTTGGGTTAGGTTTTGTGAGGTTAACGAGTTAAGTGTATATTTTTGCAATCTCGAATTCTTTGATTTCGGTGACGGTTAGGTTGGGTTGGGTTAGGTTTGGTGAGGGAAGCGAGTTTTGTGTAAATCTTAAAATCTCGAATGCTTTGATTTCGATAATGGTTAGGTTGGGTTGGGTTAGGTTTGGTGAGGTTAACGAGTTTCGTGTACATCTTTCAATCTCAAATTCTTTGATTTCGGTGACGGTTAGGTTGGGTTGGGTTAGGTTTGGTGAGGTTAGCGAGTTTCGTGTATATTTTTGCAATGTCGAATTCTTTGATTTTGGTGATAGTGAGGCTAGGTTGGGTTAGGTTTGGTGAGGTAAGCGAGTTTTGTGTATATTTTTGCAATGTCGAATTCTTTGATTTCGGTGATAGTTAGGCTTGATTGGGTCAGGTTTGGTGAGGTTAACGAGTTTTGTGTAAATCTTACAATCACGAATTCTTTGATTTCGGTGACGGTTAGGTTGAGTTAGGTAAGGTTTGGTGAGGGAAGCGAGTTTTGTGTAAATCTTAAAATCTCGAATTCTTTGATTTCGGTGATGGTTAGGTTAGGTTGGGTTAGGTTTGGAGAGTTAAGCGTGTTTCGTGTATATATTTGCAATGTCGAATTCTTTGATTTCGGTGATGGTTAGGTTAGGTTGGGTTAGGTTTGGAGAGTTTAACGTGTTTCGTGTATATTTTTGCATTGTCGAATTCTTTGATTTCGGTGATAGTATGGCTAGGTTGGGTTAGGTTTGGTGAGGTTAACGAGTTTTGTGTGCATCTTACAATCACGAATTCTTTGATTTCGGTGACGGTTAGGTTGGGTTGGGTTAGGTTTGGTGAGGTTAGCGAGTTTTGTGTATATTTTTGCAATGTCGAATTCTTTGATTGCGATGATGGTTAGGCTAGGTTGGGTTAAATTGGGTGAGGGTTACGAGTTTTGTGTACATCATACAATCTCGAATTCTTTGATTTCGGCGACAGTTAGGTTGGGTTGGGTTAAGTTTGGTGAGGTTAGCGAGTTTTGTGTATATTTTTGCATTGTCGAATTCTTTGATTTCGGTGATAGTTAGGCTAGGTTGGGTTAGGTTTGGTGAGGTTAGCGAGTTAAGTGTTTGTTTTTGCAATCTCGAATTCTTTGATTTCGGTTACGGTTAGGTTGGGTTGGGTTAGGTTTGGTGAGGGAGGCGAGTTTTGTGTAAATCTTTGAATCTCGAATTCTCTCATTTCGATGATGGTTAGGCTAGGTTGGGTTAAATTTGGTGAGGTTTACGAGTTAAGTGTATATTTTCGCAATGTCAAAGTCTTTGATTTTGGTGATAGTTAAGCTTGGTTGGGTTAGGTCTGGTGAAGTTTACGAGATTTGTGTTAATCTTACAAGCTCGAATTCTTTGATTTCGGTGACGGTTAGGTTGGGTTGGGTTAGCTTTTGTAAGAGAAGCGAGTTTTGTGTAAATCTTACAATCACAAATTCTTTGATTTCGGTGACGGTTAAGTTGGGTTGGGTTAGGTTTGGTAAGGGAAGCGAGTTTTGTGTAAATCTTAAAATCTCGAATACTTTGTTTTCGATAATGGTAAGGTTGGGTTGGGTTAGGTTTGGTGAGGTAAGCGACTTTCGTGTATATTTTTGCAATGTCGAATTCTTTGATTTCGGTGATAGTAAGGCTAGGTTGGGTTAGGTTAGGTTTGGTGAGGGAAGCGAGTTTTGTGTAAATCTTAAAATCTCGAATTCTTTGATTTCGTTGATGGTTAGGTTAGGTTGGGTTAGGTTTGGAGAGTTTAGCGTGTTTCGTGTATATTTTTGCAATGTCGAATTCTTTGATTTCGGTGATGGTTAGGTTAGGTTGGGTTAGGTTTGGAGAGTTTAACGTGTTTCGTGTATATTTTTGCATTGTCGAACTCTTTGATTTCGGTGATAGTATGGCTAGGTTGGGTTAGGTTTGGTGAGGTTAACGAGTTTTGTGTACATCTTACAATCTCAAATTCATTGATTTCGGTGACGGTTAGGTTGGGTTGGGTCAGGTTTGGTGAGGTTAACGAGTTTTGTGTAAATCTTACAATCACGAATTCTTTGATTCCGGTGACGGTTAGGTTGGGTTGGGTTAGGTTTGGTAAGGGAAGCGAGTTTTGTGTAAATCTTAAAATCTCGAATACTTTGTTTTCGATAATGGTAAGGTTGGGTTGGGTTAGGTTTGGTGAGGTAAGCGACTTTCGTGTATATTTTTGCAATGTCGAATTCTTTGATTTCGGTGATAGTAAGGCTAGGTTGGGTAAGGTTTTGTGAGGTTAACGAGTTAAGTGTATATTTTTGCAATCTCGAATTCTTTGATTTCGGTGACGGTTAGGTTAGGTTGGGTTAGGTTTGGTGAGGGAAGCGAGTTTTGTGTAAATCTTAAAATCTCGAATGCTTTGATTTCGATAATGGTTAGGTTGGGTTGGGTTAGGTTTGGTGAGGTTAGCGAGTTTCGTGTATATTTTCGCAATGTCGAATTCTTTGATTTCGGTGATGGTTAGGTAAGGTTGGGTTAGGTTTGGTGAGGTTAACGAGTTTTGTGTACATCTTTCAATCTCAAATTCTTTGATTTCGGTGACGGTTAGGTTGGGTTGGGTTAAGTTTGGTGAGGTTAGCGAGTTTTGTGTATATTTTTGCAATGTCGAACTCTTTGATTTCGGTGATAGTATGGCTAGGTTGGGTTAGGTTTGGTGAGGTTAACGAGTTTTGTGTAAATCTTACAATCACGAATTCTTTGATTTCGGTGACGGTTAGGTTGGGCTAGGTTAGGTTTGGTGAGGGAGACGAGTTTTGTGTAAATCTTAAAATCTCGAATTCTTTGATTTCGTTGATGGTTAGGTTAGGTTGGGTTAGGTTTGGAGAGTTTAGCGTGTTTCGTGTATATTTTTGCAATGTCGAATTCTTTGATTTCGGTGATGGTTAGGTTAGGTTGGGTTAGGTTTGGAGAGTTTAACGTGTTTCGTGTATAGTTTTGCATTGTCGAATTCTTTGATTTCGGTGATAGTATGGCTAGGTTGGGTTAGGTTTGGTGAGGTTAACGAGTTTTGTGTGCATCTTACAAACTCGAATTCTTTGATTTCGGTGACGGTTAGGTTGGGTTGGGTTAGGTTTGGTGAGGTTAGCGAGTTTTGTGTATATTTTTGCAATGTCGAATTCTTTGATTTCGGTGATAGTTAGGCTTGATTGGGTCAGGTTTGGTGAGGTTTACGAGTTTTGTGTAAATCTTACAATCACGAATTCTTTGATTTCGGTGACGGTTAGGTTGGGTTGGGTTAGGTTTGGTAAGGGAAGCGAGTTTTGTGTAAATCTTAAAATCTCGAATACTTTGTTTTCGATAATGGTTAGGTTGGGTTGGGTTAGGTTTGGTGAGGTTAACGAGTTTCGTGTACATATTTCAATCTCAAATTCTTTGATTTCGGTGACTGTTAGGTTGTGTTGGGTTAGGTTTGGTGAGGTTAGCGAGTTTCGTGTAAATCTTTAAATATCGAATTCTTTGATTTCGGTGACGGTTAGGTTGGGTTGGGTTAGGTTTAGTGAGGGAAGCAAGTTTTGTGTTAATCTTAAAATCTCGAATTCTTTGATTTCGGTGATGTTTAGGTTAGGTTGGGTTAGGTTTGGTGAGGTTAGCGAGTTTTGTGTATATTTTTGCAATGTGTAATTCTTTGATTTCGGTGAAAGTTAGGCTAGGTTGGGTAAGGTTACGTGAGGTTAGCGTGTTGCGTGTATATTTTCGCAATGTCGAATTCTTCGATTTCGCTGATGGTTAGGTAAGGTTGGGTTAGGTTTGGTGAGGTTAGCAAGTTTCGTGTATATTTTTGCATTGTCGAACTCTTTGATTTCGGTGATAGTATTGCTAGGTTGGGTTAGGTTTGGTGAGGTTAACGAGTTTTGTGTACATCTTACAATCTCAAATTCGTTGATTTCGGTGACGGTTAGGTTGGGTTGGGTCAGGTTTGGTGACGTTAACGAGTTTTGTGTAAATCTTACAATCACGAATTCTTTGTTTTCGGTGACGGTTAGGTTGGGTTGGGTTAGGTTTGGTGAGGGAAGCGAGTTTTGTGTAAATCTTAAAATCTCGAATTCTTTGATTTCGGTGATGGTTAGGTTAGGTTGTGTAAGGTTTGGAGAGATTAGCGTGGTTCGTGTATATTTTTGCAATGTCGAATTCTTTGATTTTGGTGATGGTTAGGTTAGGTTGGGTTAGGTTTGGTGAGGTTAGCGAGTTTTGTGTATATTTTTGCAATGTCAAATTCTTTGATTTCGGTGATAGTATGGCTAGGTTGGGTTAGGTTTGGTGAGGTTAATGAGTTTTGTGTAAATCTTTAAATCTCGAATTCTTTGATTTCGGTGACGGTTAGGTTGGGTTGGGTTAGGTTTGGTGAGGGAAGCGAGTTTGTGTTAATCTTAAAATCTCGAATTCTTTGATTTCGGTGATGTTTAGGTTAGGTTGGGTTAGGTTTGGTGAGGTTAGCGAGTTTTGTGTATATTTTTGTATTGTCGAATTCTTTGATTTCGGTGATAGTTCGGCTAGGTTGGGTTAGGTTTGGTGAGGTTAACGAGTTTTGTGTACATCTAACATTCTCAAATTCTGTGATTTCGGTGACGGTTAGGTTGGGTTGGGTTAGGTTTGGTGAGGTTAGCGAGTTTCGTGTATATTTTTGCAATGTCGAATTCTTTGATTTCGGTGATAGTTAGGCTAGGTTGGGTTAGGTTTTGTGAGGTTAACGAGTTCAGTGTATATTTTTGCAATCTCGAATTCTTTTAATTCGGAGACGATTTGGTTGGGTTGAGTTAGTTTTGGTGAGGTTCGCGAGTTTTGTGTATATTTTTGCAATGTCGAATTCTTTGATTTTGCTGAATGTTAGGCTAGGTTGGGTTAGGATTGGGGAGGTTAGCGAGTTTCGTGTATATTTTTGCATTGTCGAATTCTTTGATTTCGGTGATAGTTAGGCTAGGTTGGGTTAGGATTGCTGAGGTAAGCGAGTTTCGTGTATATTTTTGCATTGTCGAATTTTTTGATTTCAGTGATAGTAAGGCTAGGTTGGGTTAGGTTTTGTGAGGTTAGCGAGTTTTGTGTATATTTTTGCAATGTCGAATTCTTTGATTTCGGTGATAGTTAGGCTTGGTTGGGTTAGGTTTGGTGAGGTTAACGAGTTTTGCGTAAATCTTAAAATCTCGAATTCTTTGATTTCGTTGATGGTTAGGTTAGGTTGGGTTAGGTTTGGAGAGTTTAGCGTGTTTCGTGTATATTTTTGCAATGTCGAATTCTTTGATTTCGGTGATAGTATGGCTAGGTTGGGTTAGGTTTGGTGAGGTTAACGAGTTTTGTGTGCATCTTACAAACTCGAATTCTTTGATTTCGGTGACGGTTAGGTTGGGTTGGGTTAGGTTTGGTGAGGTTAGCGAGTTTTGTGTATATTTTTGCAATGTCGAATTCTTTGATTTCGGTGATAGTTAGGCTTGATTGGGTCAGGTTTGGTGAGGTTTACGAGTTTTGTGTAAATCTTACAATCACGAATTCTTTGATTTCGGTGACGGTTAGGTTGGGTTGGGTTAGGTTTGGTAAGGGAAGCGAGTTTTGTGTAAATCTTAAAATCTCGAATACTTTGTTTTCGATAATGGTTAGGTTGGGTTGGGTTAGGTTTGGTGAGGTTAGCGACTTTCGTGTATATTTTTGCAATGTCGAATTCTTTGATTTCGGTGATAGTAAGGCTAGGTTGGGTTAGGTTTTGTGAGGTTAACGAGTTAAGTGTATATTTTTGCAATCTCGAATTCTTTGATTTCGGTGACGGTTAGGTTGGGTTGGGTTAGGTTTGGTGAGGGAAGCGAGTTTTGTGTAAATCTTAAAATCTCGAATGCTTTGATTTCGATAATGGTTAGGTTGGGTTGGGTTAGGTTTGGTGAGGTTAACGAGTTTCGTGTACATCTTTCAATCTCAAATTCTTTGATTTCGGTGACGGTTAGGTTGGGTTGGGTTAAGTTTGGTGAAGTTAGCGAGTTTCGTGTATATTTTTGCAATGTCGAACTCTTTGATTTCGGTGATAGTATGGCTAGGTTGGGTTAGGTTTGGTGAGGTTAACGAGTTTTTTGTACATCTTACAATCTCAAATTCATTGATTTCGGTGACGGTTAGGTTGGGTTGGGTCAGGTTTGGTGAGGTTAACGAGTTTTGTGTAAATCTTACAATCACGAATTCTTTGATTTCGGTGACGGTTAGGTTGGGCTAGGTTAGGTTTGGTGAGGGAAGCGAGTTTTGTGTAAATCTTAAAATCTCGAATTCTTTGATTTCGTTGATGGTTAGGTTAGGTTGGGTTAGGTTTGGAGAGTTTAGCGTGTTTCGTGTATATTTTTGCAATGTCGAATTCTTTGATTTCGGTGATGGTTAGGTTAGGTTGGGTTAGGTTTGGAGAGTTTAACGTGTTTCGTGTATATTTTTGCATTGTCGAATTCTTTGATTTCGGTGATAGTATGGCTAGGTTGGGTTAGGTTTGGTGAGGTTAACGAGTTTTGTGTGCATCTTACAAACTCGAATTCTTTGATTTCGGTGACGGTTAGGTTGGGTTGGGTTAGGTTTGGTGAGGTTAGCGAGTTTTGTGTATATTTTTGCAATGTCGAATTCTTTGATTTCGGTGATAGTTAGGCTTGATTGGGTCAGGTTTGGTGAGGTTTACGAGTTTTGTGTAAATCTTACAATCACGAATTCTTTGATTTCGGTGACGGTTAGGTTGGGTTGGGTTAGGTTTGGTAAGGGAAGCGAGTTTTGTGTAAATCTTAAAATCTCGAATACTTTGTTTTCGATAATGGTTAGGTTGGGTTGGGTTAGGTTTGGTGAGGTTAACGAGTTTCGTGTACATATTTCAATCTCAAATTCTTTGATTTCGGTGACTGTTAGGTTGTGTTGGGTTAGGTTTGGTGAGGTTAGCGAGTTTCGTGTAAATCTTTAAATATCGAATTCTTTGATTTCGGTGACGGTTAGGTTGGGTTGGGTTAGGTTTAGTGAGGGAAGCAAGTTTTGTGTTAATCTTAAAATCTCGAATTCTTTGATTTCGGTGATGTTTAGGTTAGGTTGGGTTAGGTTTGGTGAGGTTAGCGAGTTTTGTGTATATTTTTGCAATGTGTAATTCTTTGATTTCGGTGAAAGTTAGGCTAGGTTGGGTAAGGATACGTGAGGTTAGCGTGTTGCGTGTATATTTTCGCAATGTCGAATTCTTCGATTTCGCTGATGGTTAGGTAAGGTTGGGTTAGGTTTGGTGAGGTTAGCAAGTTTCGTGTATATTTTTGCATTGTCGAACTCTTTGATTTCGGTGATAGTATTGCTAGGTTGGGTTAGGTTTGGTGAGGTTAACGAGTTTTGTGTACATCTTACAATCTCAAATTCGTTGATTTCGGTGACGGTTAGGTTGGGTTGGGTCAGGTTTGGTGACGTTAACGAGTTTTGTGTAAATCTTACAATCACGAATTCTTTGTTTTCGGTGACGGTTAGGTTGGGTTGGGTTAGGTTTGGTGAGGGAAGCGAGTTTTGTGTAAATCTTAAAATCTCGAATTCTTTGATTTCGGTGATGGTTAGGTTAGGTTGTGTAAGGTTTGGAGAGATTAGCGTGGTTCGTGTATATTTTTGCAATGTCGAATTCTTTGATTTTGGTGATGGTTAGGTTAGGTTGGGTTAGGTTTGGTGAGGTTAGCGAGTTTTGTGTATATTTTTGCAATGTCAAATTCTTTGATTTCGGTGATAGTATGGCTAGGTTGGGTTAGGTTTGGTGAGGTTAATGAGTTTTGTGTAAATCTTTAAATCTCGAATTCTTTGATTTCGGTGACGGTTAGGTTGGGTTGGGTTAGGTTTGGTGAGGGAAGCGAGTTTGTGTTAATCTTAAAATCTCGAATTCTTTGATTTCGGTGATGTTTAGGTTAGGTTGGGTTAGGTTTGGTGAGGTTAGCGAGTTTTGTGTATATTTTTGTATTGTCGAATTCTTTGATTTCGGTGATAGTTCGGCTAGGTTGGGTTAGGTTTGGTGAGGTTAACGAGTTTTGTGTACATCTAACATTCTCAAATTCTGTGATTTCGGTGACGGTTAGGTTGGGTTGGGTTAGGTTTGGTGAGGTTAGCGAGTTTCGTGTATATTTTTGCAATGTCGAATTCTTTGATTTCGGTGATAGTTAGGCTAGGTTGGGTTAGGTTTTGTGAGGTTAACGAGTTCAGTGTATATTTTTGCAATCTCGAATTCTTTTAATTCGGAGACGATTTGGTTGGGTTGAGTTAGTTTTGGTGAGGTTCGCGAGTTTTGTGTATATTTTTGCAATGTCGAATTCTTTGATTTTGCTGAATGTTAGGCTAGGTTGGGTTAGGATTGGGGAGGTTAGCGAGTTTCGTGTATATTTTTGCATTGTCGAATTCTTTGATTTCGGTGATAGTTAGGCTAGGTTGGGTTAGGATTGCTGAGGTAAGCGAGTTTCGTGTATATTTTTGCATTGTCGAATTTTTTGATTTCAGTGATAGTAAGGCTAGGTTGGGTTAGGTTTTGTGAGGTTAGCGAGTTTTGTGTATATTTTTGCAATGTCGAATTCTTTGATTTCGGTGATAGTTAGGCTTGGTTGGGTTAGGTTTGGTGAGGTTAACGAGTTTTGCGTAAATCTTAAAATCTCGAATTCTTTGATTTCGTTGATGGTTAGGTTAGGTTGGGTTAGGTTTGGAGAGTTTAGCGTGTTTCGTGTATATTTTTGCAATGTCGAATTCTTTGATTTCGGTGATAGTATGGCTATGTTGGGTTAGGTTTGGTGAGGTTAACGAGTTTTGTGTGCATCTTACAAACTCGAATTCTTTGATTTCGGTGACGGTTAGGTTGGGTTGGGTTAGGTTTGGTGAGGTTAGCGAGTTTTGTGTATATTTTTGCAATGTCGAATTCTTTGATTTCGGTGATAGTTAGGCTTGATTGGGTCAGGTTTGGTGAGGTTTACGAGTTTTGTGTAAATCTTACAATCACGAATTCTTTGATTTCGGTGACGGTTAGGTTGGGTTGGGTTAGGTTTGGTAAGGGAAGCGAGTTTTGTGTAAATCTTAAAATCTCGAATACTTTGTTTTCGATAATGGTTAGGTTGGGTTGGGTTAGGTTTGGTGAGGTTAGCGACTTTCGTGTATATTTTTGCAATGTCGAATTCTTTGATTTCGGTGATAGTAAGGCTAGGTTGGGTTAGGTTTTGTGAGGTTAACGAGTTAAGTGTATATTTTTGCAATCTCGAATTCTTTGATTTCGGTGACGGTTAGGTTGGGTTGGGTTAGGTTTGGTGAGGGAAGCGAGTTTTGTGTAAATCTTAAAATCTCGAATGCTTTGATTTCGATAATGGTTAGGTTGGGTTGGGTTAGGTTTGGTGAGGTTAACGAGTTTCGTGTACATCTTTCAATCTCAAATTCTTTGATTTCGGTGACGGTTAGGTTGGGTTGGGTTAAGTTTGGTGAAGTTAGCGAGTTTCGTGTATATTTTTGCAATGTCGAACTCTTTGATTTCGGTGATAGTATGGCTAGGTTGGGTTAGGTTTGGTGAGGTTAACGAGTTTTTTGTACATCTTACAATCTCAAATTCATTGATTTCGGTGACGGTTAGGTTGGGTTGGGTCAGGTTTGGTGAGGTTAACGAGTTTTGTGTAAATCTTACAATCACGAATTCTTTGATTTCGGTGACGGTTAGGTTGGGCTAGGTTAGGTTTGGTGAGGGAAGCGAGTTTTGTGTAAATCTTAAAATCTCGAATTCTTTGATTTCGTTGATGGTTAGGTTAGGTTGGGTTAGGTTTGGAGAGTTTAGCGTGTTTCGTGTATATTTTTGCAATGTCGAATTCTTTGATTTCGGTGATGGTTAGGTTAGGTTGGGTTAGGTTTGGAGAGTTTAACGTGTTTCGTGTATATTTTTGCATTGTCGAATTCTTTGATTTCGGTGATAGTATGGCTAGGTTGGGTTAGGTTTGGTGAGGTTAACGAGTTTTGTGTGCATCTTACAAACTCGAATTCTTTGATTTCGGTGACGGTTAGGTTGGGTTGGGTTAGGTTTGGTGAGGTTAGCGAGTTTTGTGTATATTTTTGCAATGTCGAATTCTTTGATTTCGGTGATAGTTAGGCTTGATTGGGTCAGGTTTGGTGAGGTTTACGAGTTTTGTGTAAATCTTACAATCACGAATTCTTTGATTTCGGTGACGGTTAGGTTGGGTTGGGTTAGGTTTGGTAAGGGAAGCGAGTTTTGTGTAAATCTTAAAATCTCGAATACTTTGTTTTCGATAATGGTTAGGTTGGGTTGGGTTAGGTTTGGTGAGGTTAGCGACTTTCGTGTATATTTTTGCAATGTCGAATTCTTTGATTTCGGTGATAGTAAGGCTAGGTTGGGTTAGGTTTTGTGAGGGTAACGAGTTAAGTGTATATTTTTGCAATCTCGAATTCTTTGATTTCGGTGACGGTTAGGTTGGGTTGGGTTAGGTTTGGTGAGGGAAGCGAGTTTTGTGTAAATCTTAAAATCTCGAATGCTTTGATTTCGATAATGGTTAGGTTGGGTTGGGTTAGGTTTGGTGAGGTTAACGAGTTTCGTGTACATCTTTCAATCTCAAATTCTTTGATTTCGGTGACGGTTAGGTTGGGTTGGGTTAGGTTTGGTGAGGTTAGCGAGTTTCGTGTATATTTTTGCAATGTCGAATTCTTTGATTTCGGTGATAGTGAGGCTAGGTTGGGTTAGGTTTGGTGAGGTAAGCGAGTTTTGTGTATATTTTTGCAATGTCGAATTCTTTGATTTCGGTGATAGTTAGGCTTGATTGGGTCAGGTTTGGTGAGGTTAACGAGTTTTGTGTAAATCTTACAATCACGAATTCTTTGATTTCGGTGACGGTTAGGTTGAGTTAGGTAAGGTTTGGTGAGGGAAGCGAGTTTTGTGTAAATCTTAAAATCTCGAATTCTTTGATTTCGGTGATGGTTAGGTTAGGTTGGGTTAGGTTTGGAGAGTTAAGCGTGTTTCGTGTATATATTTGCAATGTCGAATTCTTTGATTTCGGTGATAGTTAGGTTAGGTTGGGTTAGGTTTGGAGAGTTTAACGTGTTTCGTGTATATTTTTGCATTGTCGAATTCTTTGATTTCGGTGATAGTATGGCTAGGTTGGGTTAGGTTTGGTGAGGTTAGCGAGTTTTGTGTATATTTTTGCAATGTCGAATTCTTTGATTGCGATGATGGTTAGGCTAGGTTGGGTTAAATTGGGTGAGGGCTACGAGTTTTGTGTACATCTTACAATCTCGAATTCTTTGATTTCGGCGACAGTTAGGTTGGGTTGGGTTAAGTTTGGTGAGGTAAGCGAGTTTTGTGTATATTTTTGCATTGTCGAATTCTTTGATTTCGGTGATAGTTAGGCTAGGTTGGGTTAGGTTTGGTGAGGTTAGCGAGTTAAGTGTTTGTTTTTGCAATCTCGAATTCTTTGATTTCGGTTACGGTTAGGTTGGGTTGGGTTAGGTTTGGTGAGGGAGGCGAGTTTTGTGTAAATCTTTGAATTTCGAATTCTCTCATTTCGATGATGGTTAGGCTAGGTTGGGTTAAATTTGGTGAGGTTAACGAGTTAAGTGTATATTTTCGCAATGTCAAACTCTTTGATTTTGGTGATAGTTAAGCTTGGTTGGGTTAGGTCTGGTGAAGTTTACGAGATTTGTGTTAATCTTACAAGCTCGAATTCTTTGATTTCGGTGACGGTTAGGTTGGGTTGGGTTAGCTTTTGTAAGAGAAGCGAGTTTTGTGTAAATCTTAAAATCTAGAATTCTTTGTTTTCGGTGATGGTATGGTTAGTTTGGGTAAGGTTTGGTGATGTTAGCGGTTTTCGTGTATATTTTTGCAATGTCAAATTCTTTGATTTCGGTGATAGTATGGCTAGGTTGGGTTAGGTTTGGTGAGGTTAATGAGTTTTGTGTACATCTTACAATCTCAAATTCTTTGATATCGGTGACTGTTAGGTTGTGTTGGGTTAGGTTTGGTGAGGTTAGCGAGTTTCGTGTAAATCTTTAAATCTCGAATTCTTTGATTTCGGTGACGGTTAGGTTGGGTTGGGTTAGGTTTAGTGAGGGAAGCAAGTTTTGTGTATATTTTTGCAATGTCGAATTCTTTGATTTCGGTGATAGTTAGGCTTGGTTGGGTTAGGTTTGGTGAGGTTAACGAGTTAAGTGTATATTTTTGCAATTTGAATTCTTTGATTTCGGTGACGGTTAGGTTGGGTTGGGTTAGGTTTGGTGAGGGAAGCGAGTTTTGTGTAAATCTTTAAATCTCGAATTCCTTGATTTTGATGATGGTTAGGTAGGGTAGGGTTAGGTTTGGTGAGGGAAGCGAGTTTTGTGTACATCTTAAAATCTCGAATTTTTTGATTTCGGTGATGGTTAGGTTAGGTTGGGTAAGGTTTGGAGAGTTTAGGGTGTTGCGTGTATTCTTTCGCAATGTCGAATTCTTTGATTTCGCTGATGGTTAGGTAAGGTTGGGTTAGGTTTGGTGAGGTTAGCAAGTTTCGTGTATATTTTTGCATTGTCGAACTCTTTGATTTCGGTGATAGTATTGCTAGGTTGGGTTAGGTTTGGTGAGGTTAACGAGTTTTGTGTACATCTTACAATCTCAAATTCATTGATTTCGGTGACGGTTAGGTTGGGTTGGGTCAGGTTTGGTGAGGTTAACGAGTTTTGTGTAAATCTTACAATCACGAATTCTTTGATTTCGGTGACGGTTAGGTTGGGCTAGGTTAGGTTTGGTGAGGGAAGCGAGTTTTGTGTAAATCTTAAAATCTCGAATACTTTGTTTTCGATAATGGTTAGGTTGGGTTGGGTTAGGTTTGGTGAGGTTAGCGACTTTCGTGTATATTTTTGCAATGTCGAATTCTTTGATTTCGGTGATAGTAAGGCTAGGTTGGGTTAGGTTTTGTGAGGTTAACGAGTTAAGTGTATATTTTTGCAATCTCGAATTCTTTGATTTCGGTGACGGTTAGGTTGGGTTGGGTTAGGTTTGGTGAGGGAAGCGAGTTTTGTGTAAATCTTAAAATCTCGAATGCTTTGATTTCGATAATGGTTAGGTTGGGTTGGGTTAGGTTTGGTGAGGTTAACGAGTTTCGTGTACATCTTTCAATCTCAAATTCTTTGATTTCGGTGACGGTTAGGTTGGGTTGGGTTAGGTTTGGTGAGGTTAGCGAGTTTTGTGTATATTTTTGCAATGTCGAATTCTTTGATTTCGGTGATAGTGAGGCTAGGTTGGGTTAGGTTTGGTGAGGTAAGCGAGTTTTGTGTATATTTTTGCAATGTCGAATTCTTTGATTTCGGTGATAGTTAGGCTTGATTGGGTCAGGTTTGGTGAGGTTAACGAGTTTTGTGTAAATCTTACAATCACGAATTCTTTGATTTCGGTGACGGTTAGGTTGAGTTAGGTAAGGTTTGGTGAGGAAAGCGAGTTTTGTGTAAATCTTAAAATCTCGAATTCTTTGATTTCGGTGATGGTTAGGTTAGGTTGGGTTAGGTTTGGAGAGTTAAGCGTGTTTCGTGTATATATTTGCAATGTCGAATTCTTTGATTTCGGTGATAGTTAGGTTAGGTTGGGTTAGGTTTGGAGAGTTTAACGTGTTTCGTGTATATTTTTGCATTGTCGAATTCTTTGATTTCGGTGATAGTATGGCTAGGTTGGGTTAGGTTTGGTGAGGTTAGCGAGTTTTGTGTATATTTTTGCAATGTCGAATTCTTTGATTGCGATGATGGTTAGGCTAGGTTGGGTTAAATTGGGTGAGGGCTACGAGTTTTGTGTACATCTTACAATCTCGAATTCTTTGATTTCGGCGACAGTTAGGTTGGGTTGGGTTAAGTTTGGTGAGGTAAGCGAGTTTTGTGTATATTTTTGCATTGTCGAATTCTTTGATTTCGGTGATAGTTAGGCTAGGTTGGGTTAGGTTTGGTGAGGTTAGCGAGTTAAGTGTTTGTTTTTGCAATCTCGAATTCTTTGATTTTGGTTACGGTTAGGTTGGGTTGGGTTAGGTTTGGTGAGGGAGGTGAGTTTTGTGTAAATCTTTGAATTTCGAATTCTCTCATTTCGATGATGGTTAGGCTAGGTTGGGTTAAATTTGGTGAGGTTTACGAGTTAAGTGTATATTTTCGCAATGTCAAACTCTTTGATTTTGGTGATAGTTAAGCTTGGTTGGGTTAGGTCTGGTGAAGTTTACGAGATTTGTGTTAATCTTACAAGCTCGAATTCTTTGATTTCGGTGACGGTTAGGTTGGGTTGGGTTAGCTTTTGTAAGAGAAGCGAGTTTTGTGTAAATCTTAAAATCTAGAATTCTTTGTTTTCGGTGATGGTATGGTTAGTTTGGGTAAGGTTTGGTGATGTTAGCGGTTTTCGTGTATATTTTTGCAATGTCAAATTCTTTGATTTCGGTGATAGTATGGCTAGGTTGGGTTAGGTTTGGTGAGGTTAATGAGTTTTGTGTACATCTTACAATCTCAAATTCTTTGATATCGGTGACTGTTAGGTTGTGTTGGGTTAGGTTTGGTGAGGTTAGCGAGTTTCGTGTTAATCTTTAAATCTCGAATTCTTTGATTTCGGTGACGGTTAGGTTGGGTTGGGTTAGGTTTAGTGAGGGAAGCAAGTTTTGTGTATATTTTTGCAATGTCGAATTCTTTGATTTCGGTGATAGTTAGGCTTGGTTGGGTTAGGTTTGGTGAGGTTAACGAGTTAAGTGTATATTTTTGCAATTTGAATTCTTTGATTTCGGTGACGGTTAGGTTGGGTTGGGTTAGGTTTGGTGAGGGAAGCGAGTTTTGTGTAAATCTTTAAATCTCGAATTCCTTGATTTTGATGATGGTTAGGTAGGGTAGGGTTAGGTTTGGTGAGGGAAGCGAGTTTTGTGTACATCTTAAAATCTCGAATTTTTTGATTTCGGTGATGGTTAGGTTAGGTTGGGTAAGGTTTTGAGAGTTTAGCGTGTTGCGTGTATTCTTTCGCAATGTCGAATTCTTTGATTTCGCTGATGGTTAGGTAAGGTTGGGTTAGGTTTGGTGAGGTTAGCAAGTTTCGTGTATATTTTTGCATTGTCGAACTCTTTGATTTCGGTGATAGTATTGCTAGGTTGGGTTAGGTTTGGTGAGGTTAACGAGTTTTGTGTACATCTTACAATCTCAAATTCATTGATTTCGGTGACGGTTAGGTTGGGTTGGGTCAGGTTTGGTGAGGTTAACGAGTTTTGTGTAAATCTTACAATCACGAATTCTTTGATTTCGGTGACGGTTAGGTTGGGCTAGGTTAGGTTTGGTGAGGGAAGCGAGTTTTGTGTAAATCTTAAAATCTCGAATTCTTTGATTTCGTTGATGGTTAGGTTAGGTTGGGTTAGGTTTGGAGAGTTTAGCGTGTTTCGTGTATATTTTTGCAATTTCGAATTCTTTGATTTCGGTGATAGTATGGCTAGGTTGGGTTAGGTTTGGTGAGGTTAACGAGTTTTGTGTGCATCTTACAAACTCGAATTCTTTGATTTCGGTGACGGTTAGGTTGGGTTGGGTTAGGTTTGGTGAGGTTAGCGACTTTCGTGTATATTTTTGCAATGTCGAATTCTTTGATTTCGGTGATAGTAAGGCTAGGTTGGGTTAGGTTTTGTGAGGTTAACGAGTTAAGTGTATATTTTTGCAATCTCGAATTCTTTGATTTCGGTGACGGTTAGGTTGGGTTGGGTTAGGTTTGGTGAGGGAAGCGAGTTTTGTGTAAATCTTAAAATCTCGAATGCTTTGATTTCGATAATGGTTAGGTTGGGTTGGGTTAGGTTTGGTGAGGTTAACGAGTTTCGTGTACATCTTTCAATCTCAAATTCTTTGATTTCGGTGACGGTTAGGTTGGGTTGGGTAAGGTTTGGTGAGGGAAGCGAGTTTTGTGTAAATCTTAAAATCTCGAATTCTTTGATTTCGGTGATGGTTAGGTAAGGTTGGGTTAGGTTTGGTGAGGTTAGCAAGTTTCGTGTATATTTTTGCATTGTCGAACTCTTTGATTTCGGTGATAGTATTGCTAGGTTGGGTTAGGTTTGGTGAGGTTAACGAGTTTTGTGTACATCTTACAATCTCAAATTCATTGATTTCGGTGACGGTTAGGTTGGGTTGGGTCAGGTTTGGTGAGGTTAACGAGTTTTGTGTAAATCTTACAATCACGAATTCTTTGATTTCGGTGACGGTTAGGTTGGGCTAGGTTAGGTTTGGTGAGGGAAGCGAGTTTTGTGTAAATCTTAAAATCTCGAATTCTTTGATTTCGTTGATGGTTAGGTTAGGTTGGGTTAGGTTTGGAGAGTTTAGCGTGTTTCGTGTATATTTTTGCAATGTCGAATTCTTTGATTTCGGTGATAGTATGGCTAGGTTGGGTTAGGTTTGGTGAGGTTAACGAGTTTTGTGTGCATCTTACAAACTCGAATTCTTTGATTTCGGTGACGGTTAGGTTGGGTTGGGTTAGGTTTGGTGAGGTTAGCGACTTTCGTGTATATTTTTGCAATGTCGAATTCTTTGATTTCGGTGATAGTAAGGCTAGGTTGGGTTAGGTTTTGTGAGGTTAACGAGTTAAGTGTATATTTTTGCAATCTCGAATTCTTTGATTTCGGTGACGGTTAGGTTGGGTTGGGTTAGGTTTGGTGAGGGAAGCGAGTTTTGTGTAAATCTTAAAATCTCGAATGCTTTGATTTCGATAATGGTTAGGTTGGGTTGGGTTAGGTTTGGTGAGGTTAACGAGTTTCGTGTACATCTTTCAATCTCAAATTCTTTGATTTCGGTGACGGTTAGGTTGGGTTGGGTTAGGTTTGGTGAGGTTAGCGAGTTTCGTGTATATTTTTGCAATGTCAAATTCTTTGATTTCGGTGATAGTGAGGCTAGGTTGGGTTAGGTTTGGTGAGGTAAGCAAGTTTTGTGTATATTTTTGCAATGTCGAATTCTTTGATTTCGGTGATAGTTAGGCTTGATTGGGTCAGGTTTGGTGAGGTTAACGAGTTTTGTGTAAATCTTACAATCACGAATTCTTTGATTTCGGTGACGGTTAGGTTGAGTTAGGTAAGGTTTGGTGAGGGAAGCGAGTTTTGTGTAAATCTTAAAATCTCGAATTCTTTGATTTCGGTGATGGTTAGGTTAGGTTGGGTTAGGTTTGGAGAGTTAAGCGTGTTTCGTGTATATATTTGCAATGTCGAATTCTTTGATTTCGGTGATAGTTAGGTTAGGTTGGGTTAGGTTTGGAGAGTTTAACGTGTTTCGTGTATATTTTTGCATTGTCGAATTCTTTGATTTCGGTGATAGTATGGCTAGGTTGGGTTAGGTTTGGTGAGGTTAGCGAGTTTTGTGTATATTTTTGCAATGTCGAATTCTTTGATTGCGATGATGGTTAGGCTAGGTTGGGTTAAATTGGGTGAGGGCTACGAGTTTTGTGTACATCTTACAATCTCGAATTCTTTGATTTCGGCGACAGTTAGGTTGGGTTGGGTTAAGTTTGGTGAGGTAAGCGAGTTTTGTGTATATTTTTGCATTGTCGAATTCTTTGATTTCGGTGATAGTTAGGCTAGGTTGGGTTAGGTTTGGTAAGGTTAGCGAGTTAAGTGTTTGTTTTTGCAATCTCGAATTCTTTGATTTCGGTTACGGTTAGGTTGGGTTGGGTTAGGTTTGGTGAGGGAGGCGAGTTTTGTGTAAATCTTTGAATTTCGAATTCTCTCATTTCGATGATGGTTAGGCTAGGTTGGGTTAAATTTGGTGAGTTTTACGAGTTAAGTGTATATTTTCGCAATGTCAAACTCTTTGATTTTGGTGATAGTTAAGCTTGGTTGGGTTAGGTCTGGTGAAGTTTACGAGATTTGTGTTAATCTTACAAGCTCGAATTCTTTGATTTCGGTGACGGTTAGGTTGGGTTGGGTTAGCTTTTGTAAGAGAAGCGAGTTTTGTGTAAATCTTAAAATCTAGAATTCTTTGTTTTCGGTGATGGTATGGTTAGGTTGGGTAAGGTTTGGTGATGTTAGCGGTTTTCGTGTATATTTTTGCAATGTCAAATTCTTTGATTTCGGTGATAGTATGGCTAGGTTGGGTTAGGTTTGGTGAGGTTAATGAGTTTTGTGTACATCTTACAATCTCAAATTCTTTGATATCGGTGACTGTTAGGTTGTGTTGGGTTAGGTTTGGTGAGGTTAGCGAGTTTCGTGTAAATCTTTAAATCTCGAATTCTTTGATTTCGGTGACGGTTAGGTTGGGTTGGGTTAGGTTTAGTGAGGGAAGCAAGTTTTGTGTATATTTTTGCAATGTCGAATTCTTTGATTTCGGTGATAGTTAGGCTTGGTTGAGTTAGGTTTGGTGAGGTTAACGAGTTAAGTGTATATTTTTGCAATTTGAATTCTTTGATTTCGGTCACCGAAATCAAAGAATTCGAGGTTAGGTTTGGTGAGGGAAGCGAGTTTTGTGTAAATCTTTAAATCTCGAATTCCTTGATTTTGATGATGGTTAGGTAGGGTAGGGTTAGGTTTGGTGAGGGAAGCGAGTTTTGTGTACATCTTA
Organism: Arctopsyche grandis; assembly: GCF_051622035.1. Taxonomy (NCBI): domain Eukaryota; kingdom Metazoa; phylum Arthropoda; class Insecta; order Trichoptera; family Hydropsychidae; genus Arctopsyche; species Arctopsyche grandis. The sequence goes on from NC_135362.1 coordinate 997,141, forward strand.
AAATCTCGAATTTTTTGATTTCGGTGATGGTTAGGTTAGGTTGGGTAAGGTTTGGAGAGTTTAGCGTGTTGCGTGTATTCTTTCGCAATGTCGAATTCTTTGATTTCGCTGATGGTTAGGTAAGGTTGGGTTAGGTTTGGTGAGGTTAGCAAGTTTCGTGTATATTTTTGCATTGTCGAACTCTTTGATTTCGGTGATAGTATTGCTAGGTTGGGTTAGGTTTGGTGAGGTTAACGAGTTTTGTGTACATCTTACAATCTCAAATTCATTGATTTCGGTGACGGTTAGGTTGGGTTGGGTCAGGTTTGGTGAGGTTAACGAGTTTTGTGTAAATCTTACAATCACGAATTCTTTGATTTCGGTGACGGTTAGGTTGGGCTAGGTTAGGTTTGGTGAGGGAAGCGAGTTTTGTGTAAATCTTAAAATCTCGAATTCTTTGATTTCGTTGATGGTTAGGTTAGGTTGGGTTAGGTTTGGAGAGTTTAGCGTGTTTCGTGTATATTTTTGCAATTTCGAATTCTTTGATTTCGGTGATAGTATGGCTAGGTTGGGTTAGGTTTGGTGAGGTTAACGAGTTTTGTGTGCATCTTACAAACTCGAATTCTTTGATTTCGGTAACGGTTAGGTTGGGTTGGGTTAGGTTTGGTGAGGTTAGCGACTTTCGTGTATATTTTTGCAATGTCGAATTCTTTGATTTCGGTGATAGTAAGGCTAGGTTGGGTTAGGTTTTGTGAGGTTAACGAGTTAAGTGTATATTTTTGCAATCTCGAATTCTTTGATTTCGGTGACGGTTAGGTTGGGTTGGGTTAGGTTTGGTGAGGGAAGCGAGTTTTGTGTAAATCTTAAAATCTCGAATGCTTTGATTTCGATAATGGTTAGGTTGGGTTGGGTTAGGTTTGGTGAGGTTAACGAGTTTCGTGTACATCTTTCAATCTCAAATTCTTTGATTTCGGTGACGGTTAGGTTGGGTTGGGTTAGGTTTGGTGAGGTTAGCGAGTTTCGTGTATATTTTTGCAATGTCGAATTCTTTGATTTTGGTGATAGTGAGGCTAGGTTGGGTTAGGTTTGGTGAGGTAAGCGAGTTTTGTGTATATTTTTGCAATGTCGAATTCTTTGATTTCGGTGATAGTTAGGCTTGATTGGGTCAGGTTTGGTGAGGTTAACGAGTTTTGTGTAAATCTTACAATCACGAATTCTTTGATTTCGGTGACGGTTAGGTTGAGTTAGGTAAGGTTTGGTGAGGGAAGCGAGTTTTGTGTAAATCTTAAAATCTCGAATTCTTTGATTTCGGTGATGGTTAGGTTAGGTTGGGTTAGGTTTGGAGAGTTAAGCGTGTTTCGTGTATATATTTGCAATGTCGAATTCTTTGATTTCGGTGATGGTTAGGTTAGGTTGGGTTAGGTTTGGAGAGTTTAACGTGTTTCGTGTATATTTTTGCATTGTCGAATTCTTTGATTTCGGTGATAGTATGGCTAGGTTGGGTTAGGTTTGGTGAGGTTAACGAGTTTTGTGTGCATCTTACAATCACGAATTCTTTGATTTCGGTGACGGTTAGGTTGGGTTGGGTTAGGTTTGGTGAGGTTAGCGAGTTTTGTGTATATTTTTGCAATGTCGAATTCTTTGATTGCGATGATGGTTAGGCTAGGTTGGGTTAAATTGGGTGAGGGTTACGAGTTTTGTGTACATCATACAATCTCGAATTCTTTGATTTCGGCGACAGTTAGGTTGGGTTGGGTTAAGTTTGGTGAGGTTAGCGAGTTTTGTGTATATTTTTGCATTGTCGAATTCTTTGATTTCGGTGATAGTTAGGCTAGGTTGGGTTAGGTTTGGTGAGGTTAGCGAGTTAAGTGTTTGTTTTTGCAATCTCGAATTCTTTGATTTCGGTTACGGTTAGGTTGGGTTGGGTTAGGTTTGGTGAGGGAGGCGAGTTTTGTGTAAATCTTTGAATCTCGAATTCTCTCATTTCGATGATGGTTAGGCTAGGTTGGGTTAAATTTGGTGAGGTTTACGAGTTAAGTGTATATTTTCGCAATGTCAAAGTCTTTGATTTTGGTGATAGTTAAGCTTGGTTGGGTTAGGTCTGGTGAAGTTTACGAGATTTGTGTTAATCTTACAAGCTCGAATTCTTTGATTTCGGTGACGGTTAGGTTGGGTTGGGTTAGCTTTTGTAAGAGAAGCGAGTTTTGTGTAAATCTTACAATCACAAATTCTTTGATTTCGGTGACGGTTAAGTTGGGTTGGGTTAGGTTTGGTAAGGGAAGCGAGTTTTGTGTAAATCTTAAAATCTCGAATACTTTGTTTTCGATAATGGTAAGGTTGGGTTGGGTTAGGTATGGTGAGGTAAGCGACTTTCGTGTATATTTTTGCAATGTCGAATTCTTTGATTTCGGTGATAGTAAGGCTAGGTTGGGTTAGGTTAGGTTTGGTGAGGGAAGCGAGTTTTGTGTAAATCTTAAAATCTCGAATTCTTTGATTTCGTTGATGGTTAGGTTAGGTTGGGTTAGGTTTGGAGAGTTTAGCGTGTTTCGTGTATATTTTTGCAATGTCGAATTCTTTGATTTCGGTGATGGTTAGGTTAGGTTGGGTTAGGTTTGGAGAGTTTAACGTGTTTCGTGTATATTTTTGCATTGTCGAACTCTTTGATTTCGGTGATAGTATGGCTAGGTTGGGTTAGGTTTGGTGAGGTTAACGAGTTTTGTGTACATCTTACAATCTCAAATTCATTGATTTCGGTGACGGTTAGGTTGGGTTGGGTCAGGTTTGGTGAGGTTAACGAGTTTTGTGTAAATCTTACAATCACGAATTCTTTGATTCCGGTGACGGTTAGGTTGGGTTGGGTTAGGTTTGGTAAGGGAAGCGAGTTTTGTGTAAATCTTAAAATCTCGAATACTTTGTTTTCGATAATGGTAAGGTTGGGTTGGGTTAGGTTTGGTGAGGTAAGCGACTTTCGTGTATATTTTTGCAATGTCGAATTCTTTGATTTCGGTGATAGTAAGGCTAGGTTGGGTAAGGTTTTGTGAGGTTAACAAGTTAAGTGTATATTTTTGCAATCTCGAATTCTTTGATTTCGGTGACGGTTAGGTTAGGTTGGGTTAGGTTTGGTGAGGGAAGCGAGTTTTGTGTAAATCTTAAAATCTCGAATGCTTTGATTTCGATAATGGTTAGGTTGGGTTGGGTTAGGTTTGGTGAGGTTAGCGAGTTTCGTGTATATTTTCGCAATGTCGAATTCTTTGATTTCGGTGATGGTTAGGTAAGGTTGGGTTAGGTTTGGTGAGGTTAACGAGTTTTGTGTACATCTTTCAATCTCAAATTCTTTGATTTCGGTGACGGTTAGGTTGGGTTGGGTTAAGTTTGGTGAGGTTAGCGAGTTTTGTGTATATTTTTGCAATGTCGAACTCTTTGATTTCGGTGATAGTATGGCTAGGTTGGGTTAGGTTTGGTGAGGTTAACGAGTTTTGTGTAAATCTTACAATCACGAATTCTTTGATTTCGGTGACGGTTAGGTTGGGCTAGGTTAGGTTTGGTGAGGGAGACGAGTTTTGTGTAAATCTTAAAATCTCGAATTCTTTGATTTCGTTGATGGTTAGGTTAGGTTGGGTTAGGTTTGGAGAGTTTAGCGTGTTTCGTGTATATTTTTGCAATGTCGAATTCTTTGATTTCGGTGATGGTTAGGTTAGGTTGGGTTAGGTTTGGAGAGTTTAACGTGTTTCGTGTATAGTTTTGCATTGTCGAATTCTTTGATTTCGGTGATAGTATGGCTAGGTTGGGTTAGGTTTGGTGAGGTTAACGAGTTTTGTGTGCATCTTACAAACTCGAATTCTTTGATTTCGGTGACGGTTAGGTTGGGTTGGGTTAGGTTTGGTGAGGTTAGCGAGTTTTGTGTATATTTTTGCAATGTCGAATTCTTTGATTTCGGTGATAGTTAGGCTTGATTGGGTCAGGTTTGGTGAGGTTTACGAGTTTTGTGTAAATCTTACAATCACGAATTCTTTGATTTCGGTGACGGTTAGGTTGGGTTGGGTTAGGTTTGGTAAGGGAAGCGAGTTTTGTGTAAATCTTAAAATCTCGAATACTTTGTTTTCGATAATGGTTAGGTTGGGTTGGGTTAGGTTTGGTGAGGTTAACGAGTTTCGTGTACATATTTCAATCTCAAATTCTTTGATTTCGGTGACTGTTAGGTTGTGTTGGGTTAGGTTTGGTGAGGTTAGCGAGTTTCGTGTAAATCTTTAAATATCGAATTCTTTGATTTCGGTGACGGTTAGGTTGGGTTGGGTTAGGTTTAGTGAGGGAAGCAAGTTTTGTGTTAATCTTAAAATCTCGAATTCTTTGATTTCGGTGATGTTTAGGTTAGGTTGGGTTAGGTTTGGTGAGGTTAGCGAGTTTTGTGTATATTTTTGCAATGTGTAATTCTTTGATTTCGGTGAAAGTTAGGCTAGGTTGGGTAAGGTTACGTGAGGTTAGCGTGTTGCGTGTATATTTTCGCAATGTCGAATTCTTCGATTTCGCTGATGGTTAGGTAAGGTTGGGTTAGGTTTGGTGAGGTTAGCAAGTTTCGTGTATATTTTTGCATTGTCGAACTCTTTGATTTCGGTGATAGTATTGCTAGGTTGGGTTAGGTTTGGTGAGGTTAACGAGTTTTGTGTACATCTTACAATCTCAAATTCGTTGATTTCGGTGACGGTTAGGTTGGGTTGGGTCAGGTTTGGTGACGTTAACGAGTTTTGTGTAAATCTTACAATCACGAATTCTATGTTTTCGGTGACGGTTAGGTTGGGTTGGGTTAGGTTTGGTGAGGGAAGCGAGTTTTGTGTAAATCTTAAAATCTCGAATTCTTTGATTTCGGTGATGGTTAGGTTAGGTTGTGTAAGGTTTGGAGAGATTAGCGTGGTTCGTGTATATTTTTGCAATGTCGAATTCTTTGATTTTGGTGATGGTTAGGTTAGGTTGGGTTAGGTTTGGTGAGGTTAGCGAGTTTTGTGTATATTTTTGCAATGTCAAATTCTTTGATTTCGGTGATAGTATGGCTAGGTTGGGTTAGGTTTGGTGAGGTTAATGAGTTTTGTGTAAATCTTTAAATCTCGAATTCTTTGATTTCGGTGACGGTTAGGTTGGGTTGGGTTAGGTTTGGTGAGGGAAGCGAGTTTGTGTTAATCTTAAAATCTCGAATTCTTTGATTTCGGTGATGTTTAGGTTAGGTTGGGTTAGGTTTGGTGAGGTTAGCGAGTTTTGTGTATATTTTTGTATTGTCGAATTCTTTGATTTCGGTGATAGTTCGGCTAGGTTGGGTTAGGTTTGGTGAGGTTAACGAGTTTTGTGTACATCTAACATTCTCAAATTCTGTGATTTCGGTGACGGTTAGGTTGGGTTGGGTTAGGTTTGGTGAGGTTAGCGAGTTTCGTGTATATTTTTGCAATGTCGAATTCTTTGATTTCGGTGATAGTTAGGCTAGGTTGGGTTAGGATTGCTGAGGTAAGCGAGTTTCGTGTATATTTTTGCATTGTCGAATTTTTTGATTTCAGTGATAGTAAGGCTAGGTTGGGTTAGGTTTTGTGAGGTTAGCGAGTTTTGTGTATATTTTTGCAATGTCGAATTCTTTGATTTCGGTGATAGTTAGGCTTGGTTGGGTTAGGTTTGGTGAGGTTAACGAGTTTTGCGTAAATCTTAAAATCTTGAATTCTTTGATTTCGTTGATGGTTAGGTTAGGTTGGGTTAGGTTTGGAGAGTTTAGCGTGTTTCGTGTATATTTTTGCAATGTCGAATTCTTTGATTTCGGTGATAGTATGGCTAGGTTGGGTTAGGTTTGGTGAGGTTAACGAGTTTTGTGTGCATCTTACAAACTCGAATTCTTTGATTTCGGTGACGGTTAGGTTGGGTTGGGTTAGGTTTGGTGAGGTTAGCGAGTTTTGTGTATATTTTTGCAATGTCGAATTCTTTGATTTCGGTGATAGTTAGGCTTGATTGGGTCAGGTTTGGTGAGGTTTACGAGTTTTGTGTAAATCTTACAATCACGAATTCTTTGATTTCGGTGACGGTTAGGTTGGGTTGGGTTAGGTTTGGTAAGGGAAGCGAGTTTTGTGTAAATCTTAAAATCTCGAATACTTTGTTTTCGATAATGGTTAGGTTGGGTTGGGTTAGGTTTGGTGAGGTTAGCGACTTTCGTGTATATTTTTGCAATGTCGAATTCTTTGATTTCGGTGATAGTAAGGCTAGGTTGGGTTAGGTTTTGTGAGGTTAACGAGTTAAGTGTATATTTTTGCAATCTCGAATTCTTTGATTTCGGTGACGGTTAGGTTGGGTTGGGTTAGGTTTGGTGAGGGAAGCGAGTTTTGTGTAAATCTTAAAATCTCGAATGCTTTGATTTCGATAATGGTTAGGTTGGGTTGGGTTAGGTTTGGTGAGGTTAACGAGTTTCGTGTACATCTTTCAATCTCAAATTCTTTGATTTCGGTGACGGTTAGGTTGGGTTGGGTTAAGTTTGGTGAAGTTAGCGAGTTTCGTGTATATTTTTGCAATGTCGAACTCTTTGATTTCGGTGATAGTATGGCTAGGTTGGGTTAGGTTTGGTGAGGTTAACGAGTTTTTTGTACATCTTACAATCTCAAATTCATTGATTTCGGTGACGGTTAGGTTGGGTTGGGTCAGGTTTGGTGAGGTTAACGAGTTTTGTGTAAATCTTACAATCACGAATTCTTTGATTTCGGTGACGGTTAGGTTGGGTTGGGTTAGGTTTGGTAAGGGAAGCGAGTTTTGTGTAAATCTTAAAATCTCGAATACTTTGTTTTCGATAATGGTTAGGTTGGGTTGGGTTAGGTTTGGTGAGGTTAGCGACTTTCGTGTATATTTTTGCAATGTCGAATTCTTTGATTTCGGTGATAGTAAGGCTAGGTTGGGTTAGGTTTTGTGAGGGTAACGAGTTAAGTGTATATTTTTGCAATCTCGAATTCTTTGATTTCGGTGACGGTTAGGTTGGGTTGGGTTAGGTTTGGTGAGGGAAGCGAGTTTTGTGTAAATCTTAAAATCTCGAATGCTTTGATTTCGATAATGGTTAGGTTGGGTTGGGTTAGGTTTGGTGAGGTTAACGAGTTTCGTGTACATCTTTCAATCTCAAATTCTTTGATTTCGGTGACGGTTAGGTTGGGTTGGGTTAGGTTTGGTGAGGTTAGCGAGTTTCGTGTATATTTTTGCAATGTCGAATTCTTTGATTTCGGTGATAGTGAGGCTAGGTTGGGTTAGGTTTGGTGAGGTAAGCGAGTTTTGTGTATATTTTTGCAATGTCGAATTCTTTGATTTCGGTGATAGTTAGGCTTGATTGGGTCAGGTTTGGTGAGGTTAACGAGTTTTGTGTAAATCTTACAATCACGAATTCTTTGATTTCGGTGACGGTTAGGTTGAGTTAGGTAAGGTTTGGTGAGGGAAGCGAGTTTTGTGTAAATCTTAAAATCTCGAATTCTTTGATTTCGGTGATGGATAGGTTAGGTTGGGTTAGGTTTGGAGAGTTAAGCGTGTTTCGTGTATATATTTGCAATGTCGAATTCTTTGATTTCGGTGATAGTTAGGTTAGGTTGGGTTAGGTTTGGAGAGTTTAACGTGTTTCGTGTATATTTTTGCATTGTCGAATTCTTTGATTTCGGTGATAGTATGGCTAGGTTGGGTTAGGTTTGGTGAGGTTAGCGAGTTTTGTGTATATTTTTGCAATGTCGAATTCTTTGATTGCGATGATGGTTAGGCTAGGTTGGGTTAAATTGGGTGAGGGCTACGAGTTTTGTGTACATCTTACAATCTCGAATTCTTTGATTTCGGCGACAGTTAGGTTGGGTTGGGTTAAGTTTGGTGAGGTAAGCGAGTTTTGTGTATATTTTTGCATTGTCGAATTCTTTGATTTCGGTGATAGTTAGGCTAGGTTGGGTTAGGTTTGGTGAGGTTAGCGAGTTAAGTGTTTGTTTTTGCAATCTCGAATTCTTTGATTTCGGTTACGGTTAGGTTGGGTTGGGTTAGGTTTGGTGAGGGAGGCGAGTTTTGTGTAAATCTTTGAATTTCGAATTCTCTCATTTCGATGATGGTTAGGCTAGGTTGGGTTAAATTTGGTGAGTTTTACGAGTTAAGTGTATATTTTCGCAATGTCAAACTCTTTGATTTTGGTGATAGTTAAGCTTGGTTGGGTTAGGTCTGGTGAAGTTTACGAGATTTGTGTTAATCTTACAAGCTCGAATTCTTTGATTTCGGTGACGGTTAGGTTGGGTTGGGTTAGCTTTTGTAAGAGAAGCGAGTTTTGTGTAAATCTTAAAATCTAGAATTCTTTGTTTTCGGTGATGGTATGGTTAGTTTGGGTAAGGTTTGGTGATGTTAGCGGTTTTCGTGTATATTTTTGCAATGTCAAATTCTTTGATTTCGGTGATAGTATGGCTAGGTTGGGTTAGGTTTGGTGAGGTTAATGAGTTTTGTGTACATCTTACAATCTCAAATTCTTTGATATCGGTGACTGTTAGGTTGTGTTGGGTTAGGTTTGGTGAGGTTAGCGAGTTTCGTGTAAATCTTTAAATCTCGAATTCTTTGATTTCGGTGACGGTTAGGTTGGGTTGGGTTAGGTTTAGTGAGGGAAGCAAGTTTTGTGTATATTTTTGCAATGTCGAATTCTTTGATTTCGGTGATAGTTAGGCTTGGTTGGGTTAGGTTTGGTGAGGTTAACGAGTTAAGTGTATATTTTTGCAATTTGAATTCTTTGATTTCGGTGACGGTTAGGTTGGGTTGGGTTAGGTTTGGTGAGGGAAGCGAGTTTTGTGTAAATCTTTAAATCTCGAATTCCTTGATTTTGATGATGGTTAGGTAGGGTAGGGTTAGGTTTGGTGAGGGAAGCGAGTTTTGTGTACATCTTAAAATCTCGAATTTTTTGATTTCGGTGATGGTTAGGTTAGGTTGGGTAAGGTTTGGAGAGTTTAGCGTGTTGCGTGTATTCTTTCGCAATGTCGAATTCTTTGATTTCGCTGATGGTTAGGTAAGGTTGGGTTAGGTTTGGTGAGGTTAGCAAGTTTCGTGTATATTTTTGCATTGTCGAACTCTTTGATTTCGGTGATAGTATTGCTAGGTTGGGTTAGGTTTGGTGAGGTTAACGAGTTTTGTGTACATCTTACAATCTCAAATTCATTGATTTCGGTGACGGTTAGGTTGGGTTGGGTCAGGTTTGGTGAGGTTAACGAGTTTTGTGTAAATCTTACAATCACGAATTCTTTGATTTCGGTGACGGTTAGGTTGGGCTAGGTTAGGTTTGGTGAGGGAAGCGAGTTTTGTGTAAATCTTAAAATCTCGAATTCTTTGATTTCGTTGATGGTTAGGTTAGGTTGGGTTAGGTTTGGAGAGTTTAGCGTGTTTCGTGTATATTTTTGCAATGTCGAATTCTTTGATTTCGGTGATAGTATGGCTAGGTTGGGTTAGGTTTGGTGAGGTTAACGAGTTTTGTGTGCATCTTACAAACTCGAATTCTTTGATTTCGGTGACGGTTAGGTTGGGTTGGGTTAGGTTTGGTGAGGTTAGCGACTTTCGTGTATATTTTTGCAATGTCGAATTCTTTGATTTCGGTGATAGTAAGGCTAGGTTGGGTTAGGTTTTGTGAGGTTAACGAGTTAAGTGTATGTTTTTGCAATCTCGAATTCTTTGATTTCGGTGACGGTTAGGTTGGGTTGGGTTAGGTTTGGTGAGGGAAGCGAGTTTTGTGTAAATCTTAAAATCTCGAATGCTTTGATTTCGATAATGGTTAGGTTGGGTTGGGTTAGGTTTGGTGAGGTTAACGAGTTTCGTGTACATCTTTAAATCTCGAATTCCTTGATTTTGATGATGGTTAGGTAGGGTAGGGTTAGGTTTGGTGAGGGAAGCGAGTTTTGTGTACATCTTAAAATCTCGAATTTTTTGATTTCGGTGATGGTTAGGTTAGGTTGGGTAAGGTTTGGAGAGTTTAGCGTGTTGCGTGTATTCTTTCGCAATGTCGAATTCTTTGATTTCGCTGATGGTTAGGTAAGGTTGGGTTAGGTTTGATGAGGTTAGCAAGTTTCGTGTATATTTTTGCATTGTTGAACTCTTTGATTTCGGTGATAGTATTGCTAGGTTGGGTTAGGTTTGGTGAGGTTAACGAGTTTTGTGTACATCTTACAATCTCAAATTCATTGATTTCGGTGACGGTTAGGTTGGGTTGGGTCAGGTTTGGTGAGGTTAACGAGTTTTGTGTAAATCTTACAATCACGAATTCTTTGATTTCGGTGACGGTTAGGTTGAGTTAGGTAAGGTTTGGTGAGGGAAGCGAGTTTTGTGTAAATCTTAAAATCTCGAATTCTTTGATTTCGGTGATGGTTAGGTTAGGTTGGGTTAGGTTTGGAGAGTTAAGCGTGTTTCGTGTATATATTTGCAATGTCGAATTCTTTGATTTCGGTGATAGTTAGGTTAGGTTGGGTTAGGTTTGGAGAGTTTAACGTGTTTCGTGTATATTTTTGCATTGTCGAATTCTTTGATTTCGGTGATAGTATGGCTAGGTTGGGTTAGGTTTGGTGAGGTTAGCGAGTTTTGTGTATATTTTTGCAATGTCGAATTCTTTGATTGCGATGATGGTTAGGCTAGGTTGGGTTAAATTGGGTGAGGGCTACGAGTTTTGTGTACATCTTACAATCTCGAATTCTTTGATTTCGGCGACAGTTAGGTTGGGTTGGGTTAAGTTTGGTGAGGTTAGCGAGTTTTGTGTATATTTTTGCATTGTCGAATTCTTTGATTTCGGTGATAGTTAGGCTAGGTTGGGTTAGGTTTGGTGAGGTTAGCGAGTTAAGTGTTTGTTTTTGCAATCTCGAATTCTTTGATTTCGGTTACGGTTAGGTTGGGTTGGGTTAGGTTTGGTGAGGGAGGCGAGTTTTGTGTAAATCTTTGAATTTCGAATTCTCTCATTTCGATGATGGTTAGGCTAGGTTGGGTTAAATTTGGTGAGGTTTACGAGTTAAGTGTATATTTTCGCAATGTCAAACTCTTTGATTTTGGTGATAGTTAAGCTTGGTTGGGTTAGGTCTGGTGAAGTTTACGAGATTTGTGTTAATCTTACAAGCTCGAATTCTTTGATTTCGGTGACGGTTAGGTTGGGTTGGGTTAGCTTTTGTAAGAGAAGCGAGTTTTGTGTAAATCTTAAAATCTAGAATTCTTTGTTTTCGGTGATGGTATGGTTAGGTTGGGTAAGGTTTGGTGATGTTAGCGGTTTTCGTGTATATTTTTGCAATGTCAAATTCTTTGATTTCGGTGATAGTATGGCTAGGTTGGGTTCGGTTTGGTGAGGTTAATGAGTTTTGTGTACATCTTACAATCTCAAATTCTTTGATATCGGTGACTGTTAGGTTGTGTTGGGTTAGGTTTGGTGAGGTTAGCGAGTTTCGTGTAAATCTTTAAATCTCGAATTCTTTGATTTCGGTGACGGTTAGGTTGGGTTGGGTTAGGTTTAGTGAGGGAAGCAAGTTTTGTGTATATTTTTGCAATGTCGAATTCTTTGATTTTGGTGATAGTGAGGCTAGGTTGGGATAGGTTTGGTGAGGTAAGCGAGTTTTGTGTATATTTTTGCAATGTCGAATTCTTTGATTTCGGTGATAGTTAGGCTTGATTGGGTCAGGTTTGGTGAGGTTAACGAGTTTTGTGTAAATCTTACAATCACGAATTCTTTGATTTCGGTGACGGTTAGGTTGAGTTAGGTAAGGTTTGGTGAGGGAAGCGAGTTTTGTGTAAATCTTAAAATCTCGAATTCTTTGATTTCGGTGATGGTTAGGTAAGGTTGGGTTAGGTTTGGTGAGGTTAGCAAGTTTCGTGTATATTTTTGCATTGTCGAACTCTTTGATTTCGGTGATAGTATTGCTAGGTTGGGTTAGGTTTGGTGAGGTTAACGAGTTTTGTGTACATCTTACAATCTCAAATTCATTGATTTCGGTGACGGTTAGGTTGGGTTGGGTCAGGTTTGGTGAGGTTAACGAGTTTTGTGTAAATCTTACAATCACGAATTCTTTGATTTCGGTGACGGTTAGGTTGGGCTAGGTTAGGTTTGGTGAGGGAAGCGAGTTTTGTGTAAATCTTAAAATCTCGAATTCTTTGATTTCGTTGATGGTTAGGTTAGGTTGGGTTAGGTTTGGAGAGTTTAGCGTGTTTGGTGTATATTTTTGCAATGTCGAATTCTTTGATTTCGGTGATAGTATGGCTAGGTTGGGTTAGGTTTGGTGAGGTTAACGAGTTTTGTGTGCATCTTACAAACTCGAATTCTTTGATTTCGGTGACGGTTAGGTTGGGTTGGGTTAGGTTTGGTGAGGTTAGCGACTTTCGTGTATATTTTTGCAATGTCGAATTCTTTGATTTCGGTGATAGTAAGGCTAGGTTGAGTTAGGTTTTGTGAGGTTAACGAGTTAAGTGTATATTTTTGCAATCTCGAATTCTTTGATTTCGGTGACGGTTAGGTTGGGTTGGGTTAGGTTTGGTGAGGGAAGCGAGTTTTGTGTAAATCTTAAAATCTCGAATGCTTTGATTTCGATAATGGTTAGGTTGGGTTGGGTTAGGTTTGGTGAGGTTAACGAGTTTCGTGTACATCTTTCAATCTCAAATTCTTTGATTTCGGTGACGGTTAGGTTGGGTTGGGTTAGGTTTGGTGAGGTTAGCGAGTTTCGTGTATATTTTTGCAATGTCGAATTCTTTGATTTCGGTGATAGTGAGGCTAGGTTGGGTTAGGTTTGGTGAGGTAAGCGAGTTTTGTGTATATTTTTGCAATGTCGAATTCTTTGATTTCGGTGATAGTTAGGCTTGATTGGGTCAGGTTTGGTGAGGTTAACGAGTTTTGTGTAAATCTTACAATCACGAATTCTTTGATTTCGGTGACGGTTAGGTTGAGTTAGGTAAGGTTTGGTGAGGGAAGCGAGTTTTGTGTAAATCTTAAAATCTCGAATTCTTTGATTTCGGTGATGGTTAGGTTAGGTTGGGTTAGGTTTGGAGAGTTAAGCGTGTTTCGTGTATATACTTGCAATGTCGAATTCTTTGATTTCGGTGATGGTTAGGTTAGGTTGGGTTAGGTTTGGAGAGTTTAACGTGTTTCGTGTATATTTTTGCATTGTCGAATTCTTTGATTTCGGTGATAGTATGGCTAGGTTGGGTTAGGTTTGGTGAGGTTAACGAGTTTTGTGTGCATCTTACAATCACGAATTCTTTGATTTCGGTGGCGGTTAGGTTGGGTTGGGTTAGGTTTGGTGAGGTTAGCGAGTTTTGTGTATATTTTTGCAATGTCGAATTCTTTGATTGCGATGATGGTTAGGCTAGGTTGGGTTAAATTGGGTGAGGGCTACGAGTTTTGTGTACATCTTACAATCTCGAATTCTTTGATTTCGGCGACAGTTAGGTTGGGTTGGGTTAAGTTTGGTGAGGTAAGCGAGTTTTGTGTATATTTATGCATTGTCGAATTCTTTGATTTCGGTGATAGTTAGGCTAGGTTGGGTTAGGTTAGGTGAGGTTAGCGAGTTAAGTGTTTGTTTTTGCAATCTCGAATTCTTTGATTTCGGTTACGGTTAGGTTGGGTTGGGTTAGGTTTGGTGAGGGAGGCGAGTTTTGTGTAAATCTTTGAATCTCGAATTCTCTCATTTCGATGATGGTTAGGCTAGGTTGGGTTAAATTTGGTGAGGTTTACGAGTTAAGTGTATATTTTCGCAATGTCAAACTCTTTGATTTTGGTGATAGTTAAGCTTGGTTGGGTTAGGTCTGGTGAAGTTTACGAGATTTGTGTTAATCTTACAAGCTCGAATTCTTTGATTTCGGTGACGGTTAGGTTGGGTTGGGTTAGCTTTTGTAAGAGAAGCGAGTTTTGTGTAAATCTTAAAATCTAGAATTCTTTGTTTTCGGTGATGGTATGGTTAGGTTGGGTAAGGTTTGGTGATGTTAGCGGTTTTCGTGTATATTTTTGCAATGTCAAATTCTTTGATTTCGGTGATAGTATGGCTAGGTTGGGTTAGGTTTGGTGAGGTTAATGAGTTTTGTGTACATCTTACAATCTCAAATTCTTTGATATCGGTGACTGTTAGGTTGTGTTGGGTTAGGTTTGGTGAGGTTAGCGAGTTTCGTGTAAATCTTTAAATCTCGAATTCTTTGATTTCGGTGACGGTTAGGTTGGGTTGGGTTAGGTTTAGTGAGGGAAGCAAGTTTTGTGTATATTTTTGCAATGTCGAATTCTTTGATTTCGGTGATAGTTAGGCTTGGTTGGGTTAGGTTTGGTGAGGTTAACGAGTTAAGTGTATATTTTTGCAATTTGAATTCTTTGATTTCGGTGACGGTTAGGTTGGGTTGGGTTAGGTTTGGTGAGGGAAGCGAGTTTTGTGTAAATCTTTAAATCTCGATTTCCTTGATTTTGATGATGGTTAGGTAGGGTAGGGTTAGGTTTGGTGAGGGAAGCGAGTTTTGTGTACATCTTAAAATCTCGAATTTTTTGATTTCGGTGATGGTTAGGTTAGGTTGGGTAAGGTTTGGAGAGTTTAGCGTGTTGCGTGTATATTTTCGCAATGTCGAATTCTTTGATTTCGCTGATGGTTAGGTAAGGTTGGGTTAGGTTTGGTGAGGTTAGCAAGTTTCGTGTATATTTTTGCATTGTCGAACTCTTTGATTTCGGTGATAGTATTGCTAGGTTGGGTTAGGTTTGGTGAGGTTAACGAGTTTTGTGTACATCTTACAATCTCAAATTCGTTGATTTCGGTGACGGTTAGGTTGGGTTGGGTCAAGTTTGGTGAGGTTAACGAGTTTTGTGTAAATCTTACAATCACGAATTCTTTGTTTTCGGTGACGGTTAGGTTGGGTTGGGTTAGGTTTGGTGAGGGAAGCGAGTTTTGTGTAAATCTTAAAATCTCGAATTCTTTGATTTCGGTGATGGTTAGGTTAGGTTGTGTAAGGTTTGGAGAGATTAGCGTGGTTCGTGTATATTTTTGCAATGTCGAATTCTTTGATTTTGGTGATGGTTAGGTTAGGTTGGGTTAGGTTTGGTGAGGTTAGCGAGTTTTGTGTATATTTTTGCAATGTCGAATTCTTTGATTTTGGTGATGGTTAGGTTAGGTTGGGTTAGGTTTGGTGAGGTTAGCGAGTTTTGTGTATATTTTTGTATTGTCGAATTCTTTGATTTCGGTGATAGTTCGGCTAGGTTGGGTTAGGTTTGGTGAGGTTAACGAGTTTTGTGTACATCTAACATTCTCAAATTCTGTGATTTCGGTGACGGTTAGGTTGGGTTGGGTTAGGTTTGGTGAGGTTAGCGAGTTTCGTGTATATTTTTGCAATGTCGAATTCTTTGATTTCGGTGATAGTTAGGCTAGGTTGGGTTAGGTTTTGTGAGGTTAACGAGTTAAGTGTATATTTTTGCAATCTCGAATTCTTTTAATTCGGAGACGATTTGGTTGGGTTGGGTTAGTTTTGGTGAGGTTCGCGAGTTTTGTGTATATTTTTGCAATGTCACATTCTTTGATTTTGCTGAAAGTTAGGCTAGGTTGGGTTAGGATTGGTGAGGTTAGCGAGTTTCGTGTATATTTTTGCATTGTCGAATTCTTTGATTTCGGTGATAGTTAGGCTAGGTTGGGTTAGGATTGCTGAGGTAAGCGAGTTTCGTGTATATTTTTGCATTGTCGAATTTTTTGATTTCGGTGATAGTAAGGCTAGGTTGGGTTAGGTTTTGTGAGGTAAGCGAGTTTTGTGTATATTTTTGCAATGTCGAATTCTTTGATTTCGGTGATAGTTAGGCTTGGTTGGGTTAGGTTTGGTGAGGTTAACGAGTTTTGCGTAAATCTTAAAATCTCGAATTCTTTGATTTTGGTGATTGTTAGTTTAGGTTGGGTACGGTTTGGTGAGGTTAGCTAGTTTTGTGTATATATTTGCAATGTCGAATTCATTGATTTCGGTGACGGTTAGGTTGGGTTGGGTTAGGTTTGGTGAGGGAAGCGAGTTTTGTGTAAATCTTTTAATCTCGAATTCTTTGATTTCGGTGACGGTTAGGTTGGGTTGGTTTAGGTTTGGTGAGGGAAGCGAGTTTTGTGTAAATCTTAAAATCTCGAATTCTTTGATTTCGGTGATGTTTAGGTTAGGTTGGGTTAGGTTTGGTGAGGTAAGCGAGTTTTGTATATATTTTTGCAATGTGTAATTCTTTGATTTCGGTGAAAGTTAGGCTAGGTTGGGTAAGGTTACGTGAGGTTAGCGAGTTTTGTGTATATTTTTGCAATGTCGAATTCTTTGATTTCGGTGATAGTTAGGCTTGGTTGGGTTAGGTTTGGTGAGGTTAACTAGTTAAGTGTATATTTTTGCAATTTAAATTCTTTGATTTCGGTGACGGTTAGGTTAGGTTGGGTTAGGTTTTGTGAGGTTAGCGAGTTTTGTGTATATTTTTGCAATGTCGAATTCTTTGATTTCGGTGATAGTTAGGCTTGATTGGGTCAGGTTTGGTGAGGTTAACGAGTTTTGTGTAAATCTTACAATCACGAATTCTTTGATTTCGGTGACGGTTAGGTTGGGTTGGGTTAGGTTTGGTGAGGGAAGCGAGTTTTGTGTAAATCTTAAAATCTCGAATGCTTTGATTTCGATAATGGTTAGGTTGGGTTGGGTTAGGTTTGGTGAGGTTAACGAGTTTCGTGTACATCTTTCAATCTCAAATTCTTTGATTTCGGTGACGGTTAGGTTGGGTTGGGTTAGGTTTGGTGAGGTTAGCGAGTTTCGTGTATATTTTTGCAATGTCGAATTCTTTGATTTTGGTGATAGTGAGGCTAGGTTGGGATAGGTTTGGTGAGGTAAGCGAGTTTTGTGTATATTTTTGCAATGTCGAATTCTTTGATTTCGGTGATAGTTAGGCTTGATTGGGTCAGGTTTGGTGAGGTTAACGAGTTTTGTGTAAATCTTACAATCACGAATTCTTTGATTTCGGTGACGGTTAGGTTGAGTTAGGTAAGGTTTGGTGAGGGAAGCGAGTTTTGTGTAAATCTTAAAATCTCGAATTCTTTGATTTCGGTGATGGTTAGGTAAGGTTGGGTTAGGTTTGGTGAGGTTAGCAAGTTTCGTGTATATTTTTGCATTGTCGAACTCTTTGATTTCGGTGATAGTATTGCTAGGTTGGGTTAGGTTTGGTGAGGTTAACGAGTTTTGTGTACATCTTACAATCTCAAATTCATTGATTTCGGTGACGGTTAGGTTGGGTTGGGTCAGGTTTGGTGAGGTTAACGAGTTTTGTGTAAATCTTACAATCACGAATTCTTTGATTTCGGTGACGGTTAGGTTGGGCTAGGTTAGGTTTGGTGAGGGAAGCGAGTTTTGTGTAAATCTTAAAATCTCGAATTCTTTGATTTCGTTGATGGTTAGGTTAGGTTGGGTTAGGTTTGGAGAGTTTAGCGTGTTTCGTGAATATTTTTGCAATGTCGAATTCTTTGATTTCGGTGATAGTATGGCTAGGTTGGGTTAGGTTTGGTGAGGTTAACGAGTTTTGTGTGCATCTTACAAACTCGAATTCTTTGATTTCGGTGACGGTTAGGTTGGGTTGGGTTAGGTTTGGTGAGGTTAGCGACTTTCGTGTATATTTTTGCAATGTCGAATTCTTTGATTTCGGTGATAGTAAGGCTAGGTTGAGTTAGGTTTTGTGAGGTTAACGAGTTAAGTGTATATTTTTGCAATCTCGAATTCTTTGATTTCGGTGACGGTTAGGTTGGGTTGGGTTAGGTTTGGTGAGGGAAGCGAGTTTTGTGTAAATCTTAAAATCTCGAATGCTTTGATTTCGATAATGGTTAGGTTGGGTTGGGTTAGGTTTGGTGAGGTTAACGAGTTTCGTGTACATCTTTCAATCTCAAATTCTTTGATTTCGGTGACGGTTAGGTTGGGTTGGGTTAGGTTTGGTGAGGTTAGCGAGTTTCGTGTATATTTTTGCAATGTCGAATTCTTTGATTTCGGTGATAGTGAGGCTAGGTTGGGTTAGGTTTGGTGAGGTAAGCGAGTTTTGTGTATATTTTTGCAATGTCGAATTCTTTGATTTCGGTGATAGTTAGGCTTGATTGGGTCAGGTTTGGTGAGGTTAACGAGTTTTGTGTAAATCTTACAATCACGAATTCTTTGATTTCGGTGACGGTTAGGTTGAGTTAGGTAAGGTTTGGTGAGGGAAGCGAGTTTTGTGTAAATCTTAAAATCTCGAATTCTTTGATTTCGGTGATGGTTAGGTTAGGTTGGGTTAGGTTTGGAGAGTTAAGCGTGTTTCGTGTATATATTTGCAATGTCGAATTCTTTGATTTCGGTGATAGTTAGGTTAGGTTGGGTTAGGTTTGGAGAGTTTAACGTGTTTCGTGTATATTTTTGCATTGTCGAATTCTTTGATTTCGGTGATAGTATGGCTAGGTTGGGTTAGGTTTGGTGAGGTTAACGAGTTTTGTGTGCATCTTACAATCACGAATTCTTTGATTTCGGTGACGGTTAGGTTGGGTTGGGTTAGGTTTGGTGAGGTTAGCGAGTTTTGTGTATATTTTTGCAATGTCGAATTCTTTGATTGCGATGATGGTTAGGCTAGGTTGGGTTAAATTGGGTGAGGGCTACGAGTTTTGTGTACATCTTACAATCTCGAATTCTTTGATTTCGGCGACAGTTAGGTTGGGTTGGGTTAAGTTTGGTGAGGTTAGCGAGTTTTGTGTATATTTTTGCATTGTCGAATTCTTTGATTTCGGTGATAGTTAGGCTAGGTTGGGTTAGGTTAGGTGAGGTTAGCGAGTTAAGTGTTTGTTTTTGCAATCTCGAATTCTTTGATTTCGGTTACGGTTAGGTTGGGTTGGGTTAGGTTTGGTGAGGGAGGCGAGTTTTGTGTAAATCTTTGAATCTCGAATTCTCTCATTTCGATGATGGTTAGGCTAGGTTGGGTTAAATTTGGTGAGGTTTACGAGTTAAGTGTATATTTTCGCAATGTCAAACTTTTTGATTTTGGTGATAGTTAAGCTTGGTTGGGTTAGGTCTGGTGAAGTTTACGAGATTTGTGTTAATCTTACAAGCTCGAATTCTTTGATTTCGGTGACGGTTAGGTTGGGTTGGGTTAGCTTTTGTAAGAGAAGCGAGTTTTGTGTAAATCTTAAAATCTAGAATTCTTTGTTTTCGGTGATGGTATGGTTAGGTTGGGTAAGGTTTGGTGATGTTAGCGGTTTTCGTGTATATTTTTGCAATGTCAAATTCTTTGATTTCGGTGATAGTATGGCTAGGTTGGGTTAGGTTTGGTGAGGTTAATGAGTTTTGTGTACATCTTACAATCTCAAATTCTTTGATATCGGTGACTGTTAGGTTGTGTTGGGTTAGGTTTGGTGAGGTTAGCGAGTTTCGTGTAAATCTTTAAATCTCGAATTCTTTGATTTCGGTGACGGTTAGGTTGGGTTGGGTTAGGTTTAGTGAGGGAAGCAAGTTTTGTGTATATTTTTGCAATGTCGAATTCTTTGATTTCGGTGATAGTTAGGCTTGGTTGGGTTAGGTTTGGTGAGGTTAACGAGTTAAGTGTATATTTTTGCAATTTGAATTCTTTGATTTCGGTGACGGTTAGGTTGGGTTGGGTTAGGTTTGGTGAGGGAAGCGAGTTTTGTGTAAATCTTTAAATCTCGAATTCCTTGATTTTGATGATGGTTAGGTAGGGTAGGGTTAGGTTTGGTGAGGGAAGCGAGTTTTGTGTACATCTTAAAATCTCGAATTTTTTGATTTCGGTGATGGTTAGGTTAGGTTGGGTAAGGTTTGGAGAGTTTAGCGTGTTGCGTGTATATTTTCGCAATGTCGAATTCTTTGATTTCGCTGATGGTTAGGTAAGGTTGGGTTAGGTTTGGTGAGGTTAGCAAGTTTCGTGTATATTTTTGCATTGTCGAACTCTTTGATTTCGGTGATAGTATTGCTAGGTTGGGTTAGGTTTGGTGAGGTTAACGAGTTTTGTGTACATCTTACAATCTCAAATTCGTTGATTTCGGTGACGGTTAGGTTGGGTTGGGTCAAGTTTGGTGAGGTTAACGAGTTTTGTGTAAATCTTACAATCACGAATTCTTTGTTTTCGGTGACGGTTAGGTTGGGTTGGGTTAGGTTTGGTGAGGGAAGCGAGTTTTGTGTAAATCTTAAAAT
This sequence comes from Arctopsyche grandis, assembly GCF_051622035.1. NCBI lineage: Eukaryota > Metazoa > Arthropoda > Insecta > Trichoptera > Hydropsychidae > Arctopsyche > Arctopsyche grandis. The sequence goes on from NC_135362.1 coordinate 1,017,253, forward strand.
CTCGAATTCTTTGATTTCGGTGATGGTTAGGTTAGGTTGTGTAAGGTTTGGAGAGATTAGCGTGGTTCGTGTATATTTTTGCAATGTCGAATTCTTTGATTTTGGTGATGGTTAGGTTAGGTTGGGTTAGGTTTGGTGAGGTTAGCGAGTTTTGTGTATATTTTTGCAATGTCGAATTCTTTGATTTTGGTGATGGTTAGGTTAGGTTGGGTTAGGTTTGGTGAGGTAAGCGAGTTTTGTGTATATTTTTGTATTGTCGAATTCTTTGATTTCGGTGATAGTTCGGCTAGGTTGGGTTAGGTTTGGTGAGGTTAACGAGTTTTGTGTACATCTAACATTCTCAAATTCTGTGATTTCGGTGACGGTTAGGTTGGGTTGGGTTAGGTTTGGTGAGGTTAGCGAGTTTCGTGTATATTTTTGCAATGTCGAATTCTTTGATTTCGGTGATAGTTAGGCTAGGTTGGGTTAGGTTTTGTGAGGTTAACGAGTTAAGTGTATATTTTTGCAATCTCGAATTCTTTTAATTCGGAGACGATTTGGTTGGGTTGGGTTAGTTTTGGTGAGGTTCGCGAGTTTTGTGTATATTTTTGCAATGTCACATTCTTTGATTTTGCTGAAAGTTAGGCTAGGTTGGGTTAGGATTGGTGAGGTTAGCGAGTTTCGTGTATATTTTTGCATTGTCGAATTCTTTGATTTCGGTGATAGTTAGGCTAGGTTGGGTTAGGATTGCTGAGGTAAGCGAGTTTCGTGTATATTTTTGCATTGTCGAATTTTTTGATTTCGGTGATAGTAAGGCTAGGTTGGGTTAGGTTTTGTGAGGTAAGCGAGTTTTGTGTATATTTTTGCAATGTCGAATTCTTTGATTTCGGTGATAGTTAGGCTTGGTTGGGTTAGGTTTGGTGAGGTTAACGAGTTTTGCGTAAATCTTAAAATCTCGAATTCTTTGATTTTGGTGATTGTTAGTTTAGGTTGGGTACGGTTTGGTGAGGTTAGCTAGTTTTGTGTATATATTTGCAATGTCGAATTCATTGATTTCGGTGACGGTTAGGTTGGGTTGGGTTAGGTTTGGTGAGGGAAGCGAGTTTTGTGTAAATCTTTTAATCTCGAATTCTTTGATTTCGGTGACGGTTAGGTTGGGTTGGTTTAGGTTTGGTGAGGGAAGCGAGTTTTGTGTAAATCTTAAAATCTCGAATTCTTTGATTTCGGTGATGTTTAGGTTAGGTTGGGTTAGGTTTGGTGAGGTAAGCGAGTTTTGTATATATTTTTGCAATGTGTAATTCTTTGATTTCGGTGAAAGTTAGGCTAGGTTGGGTAAGGTTACGTGAGGTTAGCGAGTTTTGTGTATATTTTTGCAATGTCGAATTCTTTGATTTCGGTGATAGTTAGGCTTGGTTGGGTTAGGTTTGGTGAGGTTAACTAGTTAAGTGTATATTTTTGCAATTTAAATTCTTTGATTTCGGTGACGGTTAGGTTAGGTTGGGTTAGGTTTTGTGAGGTTAGCGAGTTTTGTGTATATTTTTGCAATGTCGAATTCTTTGATTTCGGTGATAGTTAGGCTTGATTGGGTCAGGTTTGGTGAGGTTAACGAGTTTTGTGTAAATCTTACAATCACGAATTCTTTGATTTCGGTGACGGTTAGGTTGGGTTGGGTTAGGTTTGGTGAGGGAAGCGAGTTTTGTGTAAATCTTAAAATCTCGAATGCTTTGATTTCGATAATGGTTAGGTTGGGTTGGGTTGGGTTTGGTGAGGTTAACGAGTTTCGTGTACATCTTTCAATCTCAAATTCTTTGATTTCGGTGACGGTTAGGTTGGGTTGGGTTAGGTTTGGTGAGGTTAGCGAGTTTCGTGTATATTTTTGCAATGTCGAATTCTTTGATTTTGGTGATAGTGAGGCTAGGTTGGGATAGGTTTGGTGAGGTAAGCGAGTTTTGTGTATATTTTTGCAATGTCGAATTCTTTGATTTCGGTGATAGTTAGGCTTGATTGGGTCAGGTTTGGTGAGGTTAACGAGTTTTGTGTAAATCTTACAATCACGAATTCTTTGATTTCGGTGACGGTTAGGTTGAGTTAGGTAAGGTTTGGTGAGGGAAGCGAGTTTTGTGTAAATCTTAAAATCTCGAATTCTTTGATTTCGGTGATGGTTAGGTTAGGTTGGGTTAGGTTTGGAGAGTTAAGCGTGTTTCGTGTATATATTTGCAATGTCGAATTCTTTGATTTCGGTGATGGTTAGGTTAGGTTGGGTTAGGTTTGGAGAGTTTAACGTGTTTCGTGTATATTTTTGCATTGTCGAATTCTTTGATTTCGGTGATAGTATGGCTAGGTTGGGTTAGGTTTGGTGAGGTTAACGAGTTTTGTGTGCATCTTACAATCACGAATTCTTTGATTTCGGTGACGGTTAGGTTGGGTTGGGTTAGGTTTGGTGAGGTTAGCGAGTTTTGTGTATATTTTTGCATTGTCGAATTCTTTGATTTCGGTGATAGTTAGGCTAGGTTGGGTTAGGTTTGGTGAGGTTAGCGAGTTAAGTGTTTGTTTTTGCAATCTCGAATTCTTTGATTTCGGTTACGGTTAGGTTGGGTTGGGTTAGGTTTGGTGAGGGAGGCGAGTTTTGTGTAAATCTTTGAATCTCGAATTCTCTCATTTCGATGATGGTTAGGCTAGGTTGGGTTAAATTTGGTGAGGTTTACGAGTTAAGTGTATATTTTCGCAATGTCAAAGTCTTTGATTTTGGTGATAGTTAAGCTTGGTTGGGTTAGGTCTGGTGAAGTTTACGAGATTTGTGTTAATCTTACAAGCTCGAATTCTTTGATTTCGGTGACGGTTAGGTTGGGTTGGGTTAGCTTTTGTAAGAGAAGCGAGTTTTGTGTAAATCTTACAATCACGAATTCTTTGATTTCGGTGACGGTTAAGTTGGGCTAGGTTAGGTTTGTTGAGGGAAGCGAGTTTTGTGTAAATCTTAAAATCTCGAATTCTTTGATTTCGTTGATGGTTAGGTTAGGTTGGGTTAGGTTTGGAGAGTTTAGCGTGTTTCGTGTATATTTTTGCAATGTCGAATTCTTTGATTTCGGTGATGGTTAGGTTAGGTTGCGTTAGGTTTGGAGAGTTTAACGTGTTTCGTGTATATTTTTGCATTGTCGAATTCTTTGATTTCGGTGATAGTTAGGCTTGATTGGGTCAGGTTTGGTGAGGTTTACGAGTTTTGTGTAAATCTTACAATCACGAATTCTTTGATTTCGGTGACGGTTAGGTTGGGTTGGGTTAGGTTTGGTAAGGGAAGCGAGTTTTGTGTAAATCTTAAAATCTCGAATACTTTGTTTTCGATAATGGTAAGGTTGGGTTGGGTTAGGTTTGGTGAGGTAAGCGACTTTCGTGTATATTTTTGCAATGTCGAATTCTTTGATTTCGGTGATAGTAAGGCTAGGTTGGGTTAGGTTAGGTTTGGTGAGGGAAGCGAGTTTTGTGTAAATCTTAAAATCTCGAATTCTTTGATTTCGTTGATGGTTAGGTTAGGTTGGGTTAGGTTTGGAGAGTTTAGCGTGTTTCGTGTATATTTTTGCAATGTCGAATTCTTTGATTTCGGTGATGGTTAGGTTAGGTTGGGTTAGGTTTGGAGAGTTTAACGTGTTTCGTGTATATTTTTGCATTGTCGAACTCTTTGATTTCGGTGATAGTATGGCTAGGTTGGGTTAGGTTTGGTGAGGTTAACGAGTTTTGTGTACATCTTACAATCTCAAATTCATTGATTTCGGTGACGGTTAGGTTGGGTTGGGTCAGGTTTGGTGAGGTTAACGAGTTTTGTGTAAATCTTACAATCACGAATTCTTTGATTCCGGTGACGGTTAGGTTGGGTTGGGTTAGGTTTGGTAAGGGAAGCGAGTTTTGTGTAAATCTTAAAATCTCGAATACTTTGTTTTCGATAATGGTAAGGTTGGGTTGGGTTAGGTTTGGTGAGGTAAGCGACTTTCGTGTATATTTTTGCAATGTCGAATTCTTTGATTTCGGTGATAGTAAGGCTAGGTTGGGTAAGGTTTTGTGAGGTTAACGAGTTAAGTGTATATTTTTGCAATCTCGAATTCTTTGATTTCGGTGACGGTTAGGTTAGGTTGGGTTAGGTTTGGTGAGGGAAGCGAGTTTTGTGTAAATCTTAAAATCTCGAATGCTTTGATTTCGATAATGGTTAGGTTGGGTTGGGTTAGGTTTGGTGAGGTTAGCGAGTTTCGTGTATATTTTCGCAATGTCGAATTCTTTGATTTCGGTGATGGTTAGGTAAGGTTGGGTTAGGTTTGGTGAGGTTAACGAGTTTTGTGTACATCTTTCAATCTCAAATTCTTTGATTTCGGTGACGGTTAGGTTGGGTTGGGTTAAGTTTGGTGAGGTTAGCGAGTTTTGTGTATATTTTTGCAATGTCGAACTCTTTGATTTCGGTGATAGTATGGCTAGGTTGGGTTAGGTTTGGTGAGGTTAACGAGTTTTTTGTACATCTTACAATCTCAAATTCATTGATTTCGGTGACGGTTAGGTTGGGTTGGGTCAGGTTTGGTGAGGTTAACGAGTTTTGTGTAAATCTTACAATCACGAATTCTTTGATTTCGGTGACGGTTAGGTTGGGCTAGGTTAGGTTTGGTGAGGGAGACGAGTTTTGTGTAAATCTTAAAATCTCGAATTCTTTGATTTCGTTGATGGTTAGGTTAGGTTGGGTTAGGTTTGGAGAGTTTAGCGTGTTTCGTGTATATTTTTGCAATGTCGAATTCTTTGATTTCGGTGATGGTTAGGTTAGGTTGGGTTAGGTTTGGAGAGTTTAACGTGTTTCGTGTATAGTTTTGCATTGTCGAATTCTTTGATTTCGGTGATAGTATGGCTAGGTTGGGTTAGGTTTGGTGAGGTTAACGAGTTTTGTGTGCATCTTACAAACTCGAATTCTTTGATTTCGGTGACGGTTAGGTTGGGTTGGGTTAGGTTTGGTGAGGTTAGCGAGTTTTGTGTATATTTTTGCAATGTCGAATTCTTTGATTTCGGTGATAGTTAGGCTTGGTTGGGTTAGGTCTGGTGAGGTTTACGAGTTTTGTGTTAATCTTACAATCCCGAATTCATTGATTTCGGTGACGGTTAGGTTGGGTTGGGTTAGGTTTGGTAAGGGAAGCGAGTTTTGTGTAAATCTTAAAATCTAGAATTTTTTGATTTCGGTGATGGTATGGTTAGGTTGGGTAAGGTTAGGTGATGTAAGCGGTTTTCGTGTATATTTTTGCAATGTCGAATTCTTTGATTTCGGTGATAGTAAGGCTAGGTTGAGTTAGGTTTGGTGAGGTTAACGAGTTTTGTGTACATCTCACAATCTCGAATTCTTTGATTTCGTTGAGGGTAAGGTTGGGTTGGGCTAGGTTTGGTGAGGTTCGCGAGTTTTGTGTATATTTTTGCAATGTCGAATTCTTTGATCTCGGTGATAGTTAGCCTAGGTTGGGTTAGGATTGGTGAGGTTAGCGAGTTTCGTGTATATTTTTGCATTGTCGAATTCTTTGATTTCGGTGATAGTTAGGCTAGGTTTGGTTAGGTTTGGTGAGGTTAGCGAATTTAGTGTATATTTTTGCAATGTCGAATTCTTTGATTTCAGTGATAGTTAGACTTGGATGGGTTAGGTTTGGTGAGGTAAACGAGTTTTGTGTAAATCTTACAATCTCGAATTCTTTGATTTCGGTGACGGTTAAGTTGGATTGGGTTAGGTTTGGTGAGGGAAGCGAGTTTTGTGTAACTCTTAAAATCTCGAATTCTTTGATTTTGGTGATGGTTAGGTTAGGCCAACTAAGGTTTGGTGAGGTTCGCGAGTTTTGTGTATATTTTTGCAATGTCGAATTCTTCGATTTCGGTGATAGTTAGGCTTGGTTGGGTTAGGTTTGGTGAGGTTAACGAGTTTTGCGTAAATCTTAAAATCTCGAATTCTTTGATTTTGGTGATTGTTAGTTTAGGTTGGGTACGGTTTGGTGAGGGAAGCGAGTTTTGTGTAAATCTTTAAATCTCGAATTTTTTGATTTCGGTGACGGTTAGGTTGGGTTGGTTTAGGTTTGGTGAGGGAAGCGAGTTTTGTGTAAATCTTAAAATCTCGAATTCTTTGATTTCGGTGATGTTTAGGTTAGGTTGGGTTAGGTTTGGTGAGGTAAGCGAGTTTTGTGTATATTTTTGCAATGTGTAATTCTTTGATTTCGGTGAAAGTTAGGCTAGGTTGGGTAAGGTTACGTAAGGTTAGCGAGTTTTGTGTATATTTTTGCAATGTCGAATTCTTTGATTTCGGTGATAGTTAGGCTTGTTTGGGTTAGGTTTGGTGAGGTTAACGAGTTAAGTGTATATTTTTGCAATTTGAATTCTTTGATTTCGTTGACGGTTAGGTTGGGTTGGGTCAGGTTTGGTGAGGTTAAAGAGTTTTGTGTAAATCTTATATTCTCGAATTCTTTGATTTCGGTGATGGTTAGGTTAGGTTGGGTTAGGTTTGGAGGGTTTAGCGTGTTTCGTGTATATTTTTGCAATGTCGAATTCTTTGATTTCGGTGATAGTTAGGCTAGGTTGGGTTAGGTTTTGTGAGGTTAACGAGTTAAGTGTATATTTTTGCAATCTCGAATTCTTTGATTTCGGTTACGGTTAGGTTGGGTTGTTTAGGTTTGGTGAGCTTCGCGTGTTTTGTGTATATTTTTGCAATGTTGAATTCTTTGATTTCGGTGATAGTAAGGTAAGGTTAGGTTAGGTTAGGTTTGGTGAGGTTAACGAGTTTTGTGTACATCTTACAATCTCGAATTCTTTGATTTCGGTGACAGTTAGGTTGGGTTGGGTTAGGTTTGGTGAGGTTAGCGAGTTTTGTGTATATTTTTGCAATGTCGAATTCTTTGATTTCGGTGATAGTTAGGTTAGGTTGGGTTAGGTTTGGTGAGGTAAGCGAGTTTCTTGTATATTAATGCATTGTCTAATCCTTTGATTTTGCTGATAGTTAGGCTAGGTTGGGTTAGGTTTGGTGAGGTAAGCGAGTTTTTTGTATATTTTGGCATTGTCGACTTCTTTGATTTCTGTGATAGTAAGGCTAGGTTGGATTAGGTTTGGTGAGGTTAGCGAGTTTTGTGTAAATTTTTGCAATGTCGAATTCTTTGATTTCGGTGATAGTTAGGCTAGGTTGGGTTAGGATTGGTGAGGTAAGCGAGTTTTGTGTATATTTTTGCATTGTCGAATTCTTTGATTTCGGTGAGTGTTAGATTAGGTTGGGTTAGGTTTGGTGAGGTTAGCGTGTTTTTTTTTGCAATGTCGAATTCTTCGAATTCGGTTATAGTAAAGCTAGGTTGGGTTAGATTTGGTGAGGTAAGCGAGTTAAGTGTTTGTTTTTGCAATCTCGAATTCTTTGATTTCGGTTACGGTTAGGTTGGGTTGGGTTAGGTTTGGTGAGGAAGGCGAAATTTGTGTAAATCTTTGAATCTCGAATTCTTTGATTTCGATGATGGTTAGGCTAGGTTGGGTTAAATTTGGTGAGGTTTACGAGTTAAGTGTATATTTTCGCAATGTCAAATTCTTTGATTTTGGTGATAGTTAGGCTTGGTTGGGTTAGGTTTGGTGAGGTAAGCGAGTTAAGTGTTTGTTTTTGCAATCTCGAATTCTTTGATTTCGGTGACGGTTAGGTTGGGTTGGGTTAGGTTTGGTGAGGGTAGCGAGTTTTGTGTAAATCTTTAAATCTCGAATGCTTTGATTTCGATGATGGTTTGGCTAGGTTGGGTTAAATTTGTTGAGGTTTACGTTTTAGGTGTATATTTTTGCAATGTCAAATTCGTCGATTTCGGTGATAGTAAGGCTAGGTTGAGTTAGGTTTGGTGAGGTTAACGAGTTAAGTGTTTATTTTTGCAATGTCGAATTCTTTGATTTCGGTGATAGTAAGGCTAGTTTGAGTTAGGTTTGGTGAGGTTAACGAGTTTTGTGTACATCTTACAATGTTGATTTCTTTGATTTCGGTGACGGTTAGGTTGGGTTGGGTTAGGTTTGGTGAGGTTAGCGAGTTAAGTGTTTATTTTTGCAATGTCGAATTCTTTGATTTCGGTGATAGTAAGGCTAGGTTGAGTTAGGTTTGGTGAGGTTAACGAGTTTTGTGTACATCTTACAATGTTGATTTCTTTGATTTCGGTGACGGTTAGGTTGGGTTGGGTTAGGTTTGGTGAGGTTCGCGAGTTTTGTGTATATTTTTGCAATGTCGAATTCTTTGATTTCGGTGATAGTTAGGCTAGGTTGGGTTAGGTTTTGTGAGGTTTACGAGTTAAGTGTATATTTTTGCAATTTCGAATTCTTTGATTTCGGTGACAGTAAGGTTGGGTTGGGTTAGGTTTTGTGAGGTCAGTGGAAAAGACTTCGATAATGGTTTGATGTAGTTTATTGAAATGTAAAATCTGCACGTGGTGGTTCAGCGGAGCGTACGAGAACACAACTTCTCCGTACGCCGTCTTTTCGCTGACTACCGACCGTAGCGTTCTTCCGCTTGGGTCGACACTACTGCCAACTCGTCAATAATGCCAATTGACAATCAGTTAATAAGACTGTTTGCCATACGTCATTATAAAAGTCGGAACATAGTCCCAGATAGGAAAACTGTTGAACAATACAGTTATTCTACAGAGTTACAGCATTACTGACGAGTCGTTTACAATAACTCATAGCTCTTAAATTAATTAAATAGAGGGTGAATAATGAAACCTTTGCCTCATCCAGTGTGAGGATAAAATCAATTTATTGGTTCAGTAATATTTCAACTTATAGGTATACCTCTGGTGAATGTTGTTTCTATTTACATTTAAATTTTTGAAATCTCCTTTGAAGCTGTGAATAAGCATTACAAGATAAGGTTACTTTAAAAAAGAGAGAGTGGACTGTATATAGTTTAAAACTTAAGCATTCCTCATCTTGAGGTTAACTTAGACAATACAATGTTGACACTATTACAGTTGTCAATACAGATCAGCTATTACCGATCAACTAAACTTGATTAGTGAGTGTAATGCTCCTAAGTTAACTTGATTTCATCAACAAGTAACACAAACATTGCTAAATTAAAAGTAAATTGGAAAGTCATTCATTCATTCCTACAAGCAGGAAATGAAGGCGAACTATGATTATAGATGTCTCTACGTTAAACATCGAAATGTTCAGTATTATAATATTTACTTATTCTATGATTCACATAGATACTATAAACAGTAAGAGTTAACTTATGTTTTCATATCAAGAAACATAAGACCTGCGGATGACTCCCGGCAGGTTATAATTAAGTAGACATGAAATAATTTAAGATGCTCCATTAAGTTTGGCTTGGAGACTAACATTAACAAATCATGAATATAATTTTAACTGTCAAATTTGAACAATTTATTTTAAGCTCGGATATCCTTCCGAGTGATGACATGAGACAAGTCTTATATTATAAAGACAAAATGATTAGATTAAATTCGGAGATATATACTGCCGAATGTTAAAATGAAAATAGCTTTAATTATACACACAACACAATTAAAGTGAATTACGGAGTACTACTATTAACATTGAATGATTTAAACTCATGATTACATCTAATAAGTAATATGCGTTGGGGGTAGTGTCTTCGGGTTAAACTAAGCTACCGAAGTTGACGGAATTGAAGCTGCTGTTTCTCCTCCATCTTGCTGATCTTCCTTCCTGTCAAGTGGTCCTTGTGGTAGAATCGGCAATGGCGCCACTAGATGACTGGACCGACGAAACTCTCCGCTGGCAGTAAAGACGTCGACGACTCGAACTCTGCCATCTGGTCCGGGATACAATTTAGTGACTCGACCCAAGACCCATCGGGTTGGCAGCATGTGTTCCTCCTTTAACAGGACCATTTGACCCACACTCAGATTGTTGCTCGAGTCCTTCTTCCATTTGTGTCGTAACTGCAAAGAATGTTAATATTCCGCCGACCAACGTTTCCAAAATGCTGCTGTGGTCAATTGTATCTGAAGCAGATTGGCATGGACATTAGTGTTATATTTAACCTCCATTGGAAGAGCGAGTAAGGATCTGCCAATTAAGAAATGTCCAGGTGTGAGGGGTAAAAGGTCTAGTGGATCCGATGACAAGGGACTAAGAGGACGGGAATTCATGCAAGCTTCTATTTGAGTCAATACCGTACAAAATGATTCGAAATTTAAGGTGGTGGCCTTTAACACCTTGTTTAAATGAATTTTCATGGATTTAACCGCTGCTTCCCACAGCCCTCCCATGTGAGGCGCCCTTGGCGGGTTAAACTTCCAACGAATCCCTTCGGAGGCTACATACCGTAGTAGCTTCTCCTCATGAGGACGTTCGTAAATTAATTTTACTAAATTAACGAGTTCACGACTTGCACCGACAAAATTAGTAGCATTGTCGGAATATATCGTATTGGGCCTGCCACGTCTGGCTACGAATCTTCTTAAACAATTTAAGAAATTTGAACTCGTTAAGTCTCCGACAAGTTCCAAGTGAACTGCCTTACTGGAAAAACACACAAAGACACAAACGTAACCCTTAATTATCTTAGAGTTCTTATTGCAACCACTCTTCACAGGAAAAGGTCCTGCGAAGTCTATCCCCACATGACTGAAGGGAAAATTAGCAGTGGTACGTTCGAGCGGGAGTAATCCCATTAATCTATTGTGTGACAGTGGTTTATTTCTGAAACAAATGACACATGAACGCACCACTCCTTTGACAGTATTATGTCCGACCAATGGCCAATAGGTCTGCCGCAATAACGACAGTAAGGCTTGAGTACCCAAGTGAATATATTTCAAGTGTGCATCTCGGACAATCATGTGTGTAAGTTTATGCTTATTTGACAAGATAATGGGTGACGTTGATAGAGTTGTTCCCAGAGGAAGTCTACTTCCAACACAAATTAAATTCTCATGGAATAGAGGGGACAATTTAGCTAATTTACTGCTACTGGGAATTGGATGTCCCTTGCTCAGCAAATGATATTCCAATGGAAATGATTCCATTTGCGATAACCTAATCAAATTATTTAAAGCATCTTTTAATTCTAAAGCGGACGGTTCGTTATTTTCTTTAACGTTTAATTGTTTATTCCTTAGTGGCCGACGAACATATGATAAAACTCGAAGGAGTCTTGGAAGATGAGAATATTTATCTATCCAATTATTTTCCCTCACAAGGGTAGCGTTAGTGACTACCCTTCTCTCTGGAAGATCTATTGTGATCTCAGGAGGTCTTCGAGGCCATCGTGATTCATCTAATTTCAACCAACTAGGGCCGTCCCACCATAACGAATTATGATTTAATTCTGATGGTTGAGTCCCTCGAGAAATTAAATCTGCTGGATTGTCTGTAGAGGAGACATGGTACCACTTAATGGGTTGAGATATTGATTGGATTTCGGCCACTCGATTGGCAACGAAGGTAGTCCATTTACATGACTCTCCCCTAATCCAATGCAATGCGACGGTTGAATCCGTCCAATAATATTTTTCATTAATATGAATTGTTAATTGGTCTATTGTTGACTTCATTAACTTTGATAATAACATAGCGGAGCACAGCTCTAAACGCGGAATAGTTACAAAACTGAGCGGAGCGACTCTCGAACGAGAACACACAAGATGACATTTGGAATTTCCCAATTGATCAGTACATTTTACATAAATACAAGCACCATAAGCTTTCTCGGATGCGTCACAAAATCCGTGTGCCTGTATATTAATGGCATTATTTAGTATTATCAATCTAGGAATTTTATAAAGTTTCATGACTGTATTGGATAATTGACAATCTTTCCATTTTTTGAAGATGGTCTGAGGAATGAATTCATCCCAACCAATGGTTTGTTGCCAGACAGATTGCATTAATATCTTATAATTAATTAACAATGGAGATAATAGTCCTAATGGGTCGAAGATCTGACTTATTATTGATAAAAAGTTTCTTTTTGTTATATTTTCAGTCTCGACTTCCGTTTGAACCTTAAATACAAAAACGTCTTCCCGCGGTTTCCAAAATAAACCTAAGGTTTTGTGTGATTCGTTAGAGAAGTTAAAATCTGAACAATCGTCAGCTTTAACATCCGTGATTATATAGGAGTTGTTCGATGTCCATTTGCTTAAGGGCATACCGGCTGATAATAATATGGTTTCCAATTGAACCTTTAATAATTTACCAGCTTCAATAGTATTAGTTCCCGTGAGCAAATCATCAACATAAAAATCACGTTCGATCACTTTACTAGCGATGGGATATTTGTTTCTATTCTCCTCTGCTAACTGATTTAGACATCTAGTAGCTAAAAATGGGGCTGAAGCAGTTCCGAATGTTACTGTATTAAGCTTGTAATGCTTGAATTTACTCTGGGGATCTGTTCGCCAAATGATTCGTTGTACATTTTTATTTTCCTCTGCTATTTGAATCTGTCGGTACATCTGTTTAATATCCGCAGTAATCACGTATTTATGGAGTCGAAAGTTGAGTAGTAAACTTAACAAATCTGATTGGACACTAGGTCCCACCATCAAAATATTATTTAGTGAGATATTGGACGTTGTCTTTGCGGACGCATCAAAAACTACACGATATTTAGTGGTAAGGCTAGACTCCTTAACCACGACGTGATGAGGTAAATAACAATGAACCTCATGTGCCTCCGGAGGTTCACACTCTGACATATGTCCTAAATTTATGTACTCTTCTAAAACTTTATTGTATTCCATTTTTAAATTATTATTGGCTAAAAAACGTCTTTCCAAAGTTTTGTGTCTTTTCTCCGCAATGTGCAATGAACTTCCTATTACTACCGGGGAATTTTTATATGGTAAAGCTACACAAAATCTACCGTTTTTATCTCGTGATGTGTGTGCTTGGAAATGTTCCTCACATCTTTTCTCCTCAAGAGATTGATGTTTTACCATAGGAACCTGGTCTATCATCCAAAAGTTTTGAATGTGACTGTCTAATTGACTTAAGCCTATGTGGCTCTTCCCTGGAGCATTATTTACTTCGGGATATGGACCAACTATTGTCCATCCGAATTCGGTATCCTTTAAGATAGGCATACCTTTTCCTAACTGGATGGTTCCTGCTTTCATAGCATGAACGCAAATCTCGGCGCCGAGCAATAAATCGATTGGCGTCGGTTTATTCCAAAGGGGATCTGATAACTTGATTCCCGCTGGTATTGAAATTAACTGTTGATCCAGTTTCACAGTTGGAATTTCGCCAGTAATTTTAACACTTTGGTTGAGTAATTAGTGGTTGAAGACCTTATGGTCACCTTGGTGATATGACGAATGCTACTTTCTTGATTAGCGATACCTACAATTTTTTGAGAGATTTTCTCTAATTTGAAGTTATTCTTCTTAGCGAAAGATGTGGTAACATAGTTGACTTGTGAGCCGGAATCTAATAATGTGCGACCCTTAACGACCGTTCCATTGGACGTTATAATGTCTACTTGTACCGTGGGTAAAATTATCTCCCTTTGAGAGAAATGAGTAGAATGAGCATTAATTGACTTCCTTCCCGTATTATTTGAACTAAATGTATCGTCCTGATGCAACAAAGTATGATGGTTTTGTTTGCACCTTAAGCAATTATAGTTAGACTTGCAATTTGTTATCTTATGCGATGAATTTAAACATTTAAAACACATGTTATTAGATTTAACGAATTCATTTCTTTCCAAACTGGATTTTGCTTTGAATTTATCACATTTGCCTATGAAATGATTATTTCGACAGAATGCGCATGCGTTTACCTTACTTGATGGGTTTTTGTTCGCGACATGAGTTCTCATGATTCTTTGACGACTATGAGGGAATTCCTTCACCGTAGTTACAGATGCAGTAGATTGTAATACATTACATCTATTCTGCAAGAATGTCTCTAAACTTTCATATGGTGGCATTTCTCTGCTAACCAGCGATATTTCCCAGTCTCTTACTAGATTAAAAGGTAATTTCCTTAGAACTAAACATGTTACCCATGGATCTAAAATTTCTCTCGCGTAACCCAACGATTCAATGTTTTTAATACACACTGTTACCTGATTCAATAGATTTCTCAATTCGATATGTGATTCTCTTGTGATTAATTTCAAGTCACAAAGTGAATTAATCCTAGTTTTGAGATTAAGTCTTGGTAAATTATATTGCTTGTCTAAAATACTCCAAGCTATTTCGTAATTGTCTGAGCTAATATCTAAACCTGATACAGCTGCCAAAGCGGGACCGATTAAGGATTGATGCAAATATTGCAATTTCGTGACATTCGAATATTCCGTTTTGTTTCCTATTATATTCTTAAAAGCTTGTTGAAACGATTGCCATTCAGATGGATCTCCCTGAAATGTGGGAATGGTTAACGTCGGTAACTTATCTCTAGCAAATTTAATTGTTGCTTGCTCTACCTTCAGTTTACCATCTTGAATGGATTGTCTCTCTAATGCTACTTTAAGATTTTGAATTGTCATTGTGATTATGTAGAACTCTTCGTCTATTTGATCCGCCTGCTCTATATCTGTGAGGTTGTCTAAGTACTCATAATGGAGTTTTTGGAGATAGTCGTATGCTTTTTCAATAAATTGATACTGTCCTTCATTTATTTCGGAGATTCTGTCTATTTTCTCCTGTAGTCTTTTAAACGCGCCTGAATACCTTAATTCTATTGACGCCATTGTAACTTCTACTTTATTTTCTTTCGCTAATGTTTTTATCGATTGAGTCTGACTTCGAGTCTGATGTATTCTAGAGCTTGACCTGTCTCTAATAGGTTCTACGTCCCTAGTTGGATTTCGACCTTTATGCGACTTGGAAGTCGAAGCTTCTATTTCCTCGTTTTCAGCACTTGACATTTATTTCAGAAAGTTGCACTATTTCGTCTCATAAATACAGTTATTCTCTACTATAGCTGTCAATTGAACTATTCGTAGAGATAAGGTAACAATATTCAATAATTAACAGTGAATCTTAATATTCTACTTTAACTATTATCACCAGAATCTATCCAACATATTTTGGAAGAAATAACAACCCTAAATTGGTGGGTGCTTGATTTAAACCACTTTGGGGCTACAAGTCTTGTGATTTATTTTAAATCACCACTGTTTCATCACACATTATGAAACAAAGAGATCTACCGATGTATGAATATACCGGTATGTACTTGATTTAATCCACTTTGGGGCTACAAGTCTTGTGATTTATTTTAAATCACCACTGTTTCATCACACATTATGAAACAAAGAGATCTACCGATGTATGAATATACCGGTACGTACTTGGCTTAAGCCACTTTGGGGCTACAAGTGTAATTCCACATTTATCGTGGAGGGGGGGGGGAGGATGTTTCTACACACATTAAGAAACAAATAGATCTACCGATGTATGAATATACCGGTACGTACTTGGTTTAAGCCACTTTGGGGCTACAAGTGTAATTCCACATTTATCGTGGAGGGGGGGGGAGGGTGTTTCTACACACATTAAGAAACAAATAGATCTACCGATGTATGAATATACCGGTATGTACTTGCTTTAAACCACTTTGGGGCTACAAGTATAATTCCCCACGTGCTTTGCTAATTTTACACTACATCTGATTTTACACTTTTAATACGAAATTCGATGCGACCGATGAAACATTCCTTCGTAGCGCGATATTATTTTATACAATCGCGTTAATTAATTGTTATACTTTAAAACATATTTTAAAAACTGACCTACCCACATGATTGCCTTTTGAACAGATTGCCTGAGATTGAATACATTCACTTACTTGAATATCCTTTACGATGTTTATGTGATCGTTCCGATAATTTTGGATTACCTCTGTGTCCCATGCGTCTTTGTAGGTTATGTTTTTATTTATATATTTTCTGCGTCAATCACGCGGTCATGTACCTCTGTACATCAATCAATATATTGCTGAAATAGAAGCAAACATGTTATTAGTATTGGAAAGGTATGGATAGTAACAAAGGAACGATACCGATTTCTTAATTGACATCCATTTTTTCTCGACCACGTTTTTTCCTATTGGTTTTCCCGTTTGGTGTTGTGGCCTAGGTTACTGGTGTCCGGTTCGAAATGACCATCATGGAAAAGACTTCGATAATGGTTTGATGTAGTTTATTGAAATGTAAAATCTGCACGTGGTGGTTCAGCGGAGCGTACGAGAACACAACTTCTCCGT
Organism: Arctopsyche grandis; assembly: GCF_051622035.1. Classification (NCBI taxonomy): domain Eukaryota; kingdom Metazoa; phylum Arthropoda; class Insecta; order Trichoptera; family Hydropsychidae; genus Arctopsyche; species Arctopsyche grandis. The sequence goes on from NC_135362.1 coordinate 1,033,453, forward strand.
ACGCCGTCTTTTCGCTGACTCTCCGACCGTAGCGTTCTTCCGCTTGGGTCGACACTACTGCCAACTCGTCAATAATGCCAATCGACAATCAGTTAATAAGACTGTTTGCCATACGTCATTATAAAAGTCGGAACAGTAAGCGAGTTTTGTGTATATTTTTGCAATGTCGAATTCTTTGATTTCAGTGATAGTAAGGCTAGGTTGGGTTAGGTTTGGTGAGGTAAACAAGTTTTGTGTACATCTTACAATCTCGAATTCTTTGATTTCGGTGACGGTTAGGTTGGGTTGGGTTAGGTTTGGTGAGGTTCGCGAGTTTTGTGTATATTTTTGCAATGTCGAATTCTTTGATTTCGGTGATAGTTAGGGTAGGTTGGGTAAGGATTGCTGAGGTAAGCGAGTTTCGTGTATATTTTTGCATTGTCGAATTTTTTGATTTCGGTGATAGTAAGGCTAGGTTGGGTTAGGTTTGGTGAGGTTAGCGAGTTTTGTGTATATTTTTGCAATGTCGAATTCTTTGATTTCGGTGATAGTTAGGCTTGGTTGGGTTAGGTTTGGTGAGGTAAACGAGTTTTGTGTAAATCTTAAAATCTCGAATTCATTGATTTCGGTGACTGTTAGGTTGGGTTGGGTTAGGTTTGGTAAGGGAAGCGAGTTTTGTGTAAATCTTAAAATCTCGAATTCTTTGATTTTGGTGATTGTTAGGTTAGGTTGGGTACGGTTTGGTGACGTAAGCTAGTTTTGTGTATATATTTGCAATGTCGAATTCATTGATTTCGGTTATAGTTAGGCTAGGTTGGATTAGGTTTTGTGAGGTTAACGAGTTAAGTGTATATTTTTGCAATCTTGAATTCTTTGATTTCGGTGATAGTTAGGCTTGGTTGGGTTAGGTTAGGTGAGGTAAGCGAGTTTTGTGTATTTTTTTGCATTGTCGAATTCTTTGATTTCGGTTATAGTTAGGCTAGGGTGGGTTAGGTCTGGTGAGGTTTACGAGTTTTGTGTAAATCCTTCAAACTCAAATTCTTTGATTTCGGTGACGGTTAGGTTGGGTTGGGTAAGGTTTAGTGAGGTTCGCGAGTTTTGTGTATATTTTTGCAATGTTGAATTCTTTGATTTCGGTGATCGGTTAGACTAGGTTGGGTTGGGATTGGTGAGGTAAGCGAGTTTCGTGTATATTTTTGCATTGTCGAATTCTTTGATTTCGGTGATAGTTAGGCTAGGTTGGGTTAGGTTTTGTGAGGTAAACAAGTTAAGTGTATATTTTTGCACTCTCGAATTCTTTTAATTCGGTGACGATTTGGTTGGGTTGGGTTAGGTTTGGTGAGGTTCGCGAGTTTTGAGTATATTTTTGCAATGTCGAATTCTTTGATTTTGCTGAAAGTTAGGCTAGGTTGGGTTAGGATTGGTGAGGTTAGCGAGTTTCGTGTATATTTTTGCATTGTCGAATTCTTTGATTTCGGTGATAGTTAGGCTAGGTTGGGTTAGGTTTGGTGAGGTTAGCGAGTTTTGTGTATTTTTTTGCAATGTCGAATTCTTCGATTTCGGTTATAGTTAGGCTAGGTTGGGTTAGATTTGGTGAGGTAAGCGAGTTAAGTGTTTGTTTTTGCAATCTCGAATTCTTTGATTTCGGTTACGGTTAGCTTGGGTTGGGTTAGGTTTGGTGAGGAAGGCGAAATTTGTGTAAATCTTTGAATCTCGAATTCTTTGATTTCGATGATAGTAAGGCTAGGTTGGGTTAAATTTGGTGAGGTTTACGAGTTAGGTGTATATTTTTGCAATGTCAAATTCGTCGATTTCGGTGATAGTAAGGCTAGGTTGAGTTAGGTTTGGTGAGGTTAACGAGTTTTGTGTACATCTTACAATGTTGATTTCTTTGATTTCGGTGACGGTTAGGTTGGGTTGGGTTAGGTTTGGTGAGGTTAGCGAGTTAAGTGTTTATTTTTGCAATGTCGAATTCTTTGATTTCGGTGATAGTAAGGCTAGGTTGAGTTAGGTTTGGTGAGGTTAACGAGTTTTGTGTACATCTTACAATGTTGATTTCTTTGATTTCGGTGACGGTTAGGTTGGGTTGGGTTAGGTTTGGTGAGGTTCGCGAGTTTTGTGTATATTTTTGCAATGTCGAATTCTTTGATTTCGGTGATAGTTAGGCTAGGTTGGGTTAGGTTTTGTGAGGTTAACGAGTTAAGTGTATATTTTTGCAATCTCAAATTCTTTGATTTCGGTGACAGTAAGGTTGGGTTGGGTTAGGTTTTGTGAGGTAAGCGAGTTTTGTGTATATTTTTGCAATGTCGAATTCTTTGATTTCGGTGATAGTAAGGCTAGGTTGGGTTAGGTTTGGTGAGGTTAACAAGTTTTGTGTACATCTTACAATCTCGAATTCTTTGATTTCGGTGACGGTTAGGTTGTGTTGGGTTAGGTTTGGTGAGGTTCGCGAGTTTTGTGTATATATTTGCAATGTCGAATTCTTTGATTTTGGTGAAAGTTAGGCTAGGTTGGGTTAGGATTGGTGAGGTTAGCGAGTTTTGTGTATATTTTTGCATTGTCGAATTCTTTGATTTCGGTGATAGTTAGGGTAGGTTGGGTAAGGATTGCTGAGGTAAGCGAGTTTCGTGTATATTTTTGCATTGTCGAATTTTTTGATTTCGGTGATAGTAAGGCTAGGTTGGGTTAGGTTTGGTGAGGTTAGCGAGTTTTGTGTATATTTTTGCAATGTCGAATTCTTTGATTTCGGTGATAGTTAGGCTTGGTTGGGTTAGGTTTGGTGAGGTAAACGAGTTTTGTGTAAATCTTAAAATCTCGAATTCATTGATTTCGGTGACTGATAGGTTGGGTTGGGTTAGGTTTGGTAAGGGAAGCGAGTTTTGTGTAAATCTTAAAATCTCGAATTCTTTGATTTTGGTGATTGTTAGGTTAGGTTGGGTACGGTTTGGTGACGTTAGCTAGTTTTGTGTATATATTTGCAATGTCGAATTCATTGATTTCGGTTATAGTTAGGCTAGGTTGGATTAGGTTTTGTGAGGTTAACGAGTTAAGTGTATATTTTTGCAATCTTGAATTCTTTGATTTCGGTGATAGTTATGCTTGGTTGGGTTAGGTTTGGTGAGGTTAGCGAGTTTTGTGTATATTTTTGCATTGTCGAATTCTTTGATTTCGGTTATAGTTAGGCTAGGGTGGGTTAGGTCTGGTGAGATTTACGAGTTTTGTGTAAATCCTTCAAACTCAAATTCTTTGATTTCGGTGACGGTTAGGTTGGGTTGGGTAAGGTTTAGTGAGGTTCGCGAGTTTTGTGTATATTTTTGCAATGTCGAATTCTTTGATTTCGGTGATCGGTTAGACTAGGTTGGGGTGGGATTGGTGAGGTAAGCGAGTTTCGTGTATATTTTTGCATTGTCGAATTTTTTGATTTCGGTGATAGTTAGGCTAGGTTGGGTTAGGTTTGGTGAGGTTAGCAAGTTTTGTGTATATTTTTGCAATGTCGAATTCTTCGATTTCAGTTATGGTTAGGCTTGGTTGGGTTAGATTTGGTGAGGTTAGCGAGTTAAGTGTATATTTTTGCAATGTCGAATTCTTTGATTTCGGTGATAGTTAGGCTAGGTTGGGTTAGGTTTTGTGAGGTTAACGAGTTAAGTGTATATTTTTGCACTCTCGAATTCTTTTAATTCGGTGACGATTTGGTTGGGTTGGGTTAGGTTTGGTGAGGTTCGCGAGTTTTGAGTATATTTTTGCAATGTCGAATTCTTTGATTTTGCTGAAAGTTAGGCTAGGTTGGGTTAGGATTTGTGAGGTTAGCGAGTTTCGTGTATATTTTTGCATTGTCGAATTCTTTGATTTCGGTGATAGTTAGGCTAGGTTGGGTTAGGTTTGGTGAGGTTAGCGAGTTTTGTGTATATTTTTGCAATGTCGAATTCTTTGATTTCGGTGATAGTTAGGCTAGGTTGGGTTAGGTTTTGTGAGGTTAACGAGTTAAGTGTATATTTTTGCAATCTCGAATTCTTTGATTTCGGTGACGGTTAGGTTGGATTGGTTTAGGTTTGGTGAGGGAAGCGAGTTCTTTTTAAATCTTAAAATCTCGAATGCTTTGATTTCGATATTGGTTAGGTTAGGTTAGGCTTGGTTTGGTGAGGTAAGCGAGTTTCGTGTATATTTTTGCATTGTCGAATTCTTTGATTTTGGTGATAGTTAGGCTAGGTTGGGTTAAGTTTGGAGAGGTTAGCGAAATTTGTGTATATTTTTGTATTGTCGAATTCTTTGATTTCGGTGATAGTTAGGCTAGGTTGGGTAAGGTTTGGTGAGGTTAGCGAGTTTCGTGTATATTTTTGCAATGTCGTATTCTTCGATTTTGGTTATAGTTAAGCTAGGTTGGGTTAGATTTGGTAAGGTAAGCGATTTAAGTGTATATATTTGCTATCTCGAATTCTTTGATTTCGGTGACGGTTAGGTTGGGTTGGGTTAGGTTTGGTGAGCTTCGCGAGTTTTGTGTATATTTTTGCAATGTCGAATTCTTCGATTTCGGTTATAGTTAGGCTTGGTTCGGTTAGATTTGGTGAGGTTAGCAAGTTAAGTGTATATTTTTGCAATGTCGAATTCTTTGATTTCGGTGATTGTTCGGCTTGGTTGGGTTAGGTTTGTTTAGTTTAACGAGTTTTGTTTAAATCTTGAAACTTCCAATTCTTTGATTTCGGTGACGGTTAGGTTGGGTTGGGTTAGGTTTGGTAAGGGAAGCGTGGTGCCAAAGAAAGCACGGCGAACTGAATCACCACACGACCCAAATACTCACAGGTCACGGGTGCTTCGGGACCTACCTACACAAAATAGGAAAGGAAACAACTCCGAAGTGCCACCACTGTGAAAACGAGAAAGACGACGCGGCCCACACAACCTTTGATTGTCCAGCATGGGAAGACGACAGAAGAACATTCAGAACTGTAATCGGCGTAGAACACCTGACGCCGATAAACATAATCTTCGTCATACTGGATAGCGCAACTGCCTGGTCAGCGTGGAAAGCATTTGCTTCGATGATAATGAAAAATAAAGAAGAAGCAGAAAGAACCCGAGAACTCGAAGGAAGAGCCATAAATGGCTAAGACAAAACTGCTTTCCCGAAGCAAAACATGAAAAAAGGTTAGCGACTTTCGTGTATATTTTTGCAATGTCGAATTTTTTGATTTCGGTGATAGTAAGGCTAGGTTGGGTAAGGTTTTGTGAGGTTAACGAGATAAGTGTATATTTTTGCAATCTCGAATTATTTGATTTCGGTGACGGTTTGGTTGGGTTGGGTTAGGTTTAGTGAGGTTAGCGAGTTTCTTGTATATTTTTGCAAAGTCGAATTCTTTGATTTCGGTGATTGTTAGGTAAGGTTGGGTAAGGTTTGGTGAGGTTAGCGAGATTTGTGTATATTTTTGCAATGTCGAACTCTTTGATTTCGGTGATAGTTAGGCTAGGTGGGTTAGGTTTGGTGGGTAAGCGAGTTTTGTGTATATTTTTGCAATGTCGAATTCTTTGATTTCGGTGATAAATAGGCTAGGTTGGGTCAGGTTTGGTGAGGTTAACGAGTTTTGTGTAAATCTTACAATCACGAATTCTTTGATTTCGGTGACGGATAGGTTGGGTTGGGTTAGGTTTGGTGAGGGAAGCGAGTTTTGTGTAAATCTTAAAATCTCGAATTCTTTGATTTCGGTGATGGTTAGGTTAGGTTGGGTAAGGTTTGGAGAGATTAGCGTGGTTCGTGTATATTTTTGCAATGTCGAATTCTTTGATTTCGGTGATGGTTAGGTTAGGTTGGGTTAGGTTTGTTGAGGTTAGCGAGTTTTGTGTATATTTTTGTATTGTCGAATTCTTTGATTTCGGTGATAGTACGGCTAGGTTGGGTTAGGTTTGGTGAGGTTAACGAGTTTTGTGTACATCTAACAATCTCAAATTCTGTGATTTCGGTGACGGTTAGGTTGGGTTGGGTTAGGTTTGGTGAGGTGAGCGAGTTTCGTGTATATTTTTGCAATGTCGAATTCTTTGATTTCGGTGATAGTTAGGCTAGGTTGGGTTAGGTTTGGTGAGGTTAGCGAGTTTTGTGTATATTTTTGCAATGTCGAATTCTTTGATTTCGGTGATAGTTAGGCTTGATTGGGTCAGGTTTGGTGAGGTTAACGAGTTTTGTGTAAATCTTACAATCACGAATTCTTTGATTTCGGTGACGGTTAGGTTGGGTTGGGTTAGGTTTGGTGAGGGAACCGAGTTTTGTGTAAATCTTAAAATCTCGAATTCATTGATTTCGGTGATGGTTAGGTTAGGTTGGGTTAGGTTTGGAGGGTTTAGCGTGTTTCGTGTATATTTTTGCAATGTCAAATTCTTTGATTTCGGTGATGGTTAGGTTAGGTTGGGTTAGGTTTGGTGAGGTTAGCGAGTTTTGTGTATATTTTTGCATTGTCGAATTCTTTGATTTCGGTGATAGTTAGGCTAGGCTAGGTTAGGTTTTGTGAGGTTAACGAGTTAAGTGTATATTTTTGCAATCTCGAATTCTTTGATTTCGGTGACGGTTAGGTTGGGTTGGGTAAGGTTTGGTGAGGGAAGCGAGTTTTGTGTAAATCTTAAAATCTCGAATGCTTTGATTTCGATAATGGTTAGGTTGGGTTGGGTTAGGTTTGGTGAAGTTAGCGAGTTTCGTGTATATTTTTGCAAAGTCGAATTCTTTGATTTCGGTGATTGTAAGGTAAGGTTGGGTAAGGTTTGGTGAGGTTAGCGAGTTTTGTGAATATTTTTGCAATGTCGAATTCTTTGATTTCGGTTATAGTTAGGCTAGGTGGGTTAGGTTTGGTGGGTTAGCGAGTTTTGAGTATATTTTTTCAATCTCGATTTCTTTGATTTCGGTGACGGTTAGGTTGGGTTGGGTTAGGTTTGGTGAGGGAAGCGAGTTTTGTGTAAATCTTAAAATCTCGAATTCTTTGATTTCGGTGATGGTTAGGTTAGGTTGGGTAAGGTTTGGAGAGATTAGCGTGGTTCGTGTATATTTTTGCCATGTCGAATTCTTTGATTTCGCTGATGGTTAGGTTAGGTTGGGTTAGGTTTGGTGAGGTTAGCGAGTTTTGTGTATATTTTTGCAATGTCGAATTCTTTGATTTCGGTGATAGTTAGGCTTGATTGGGTCAGGTTTGGTGAGGTTAACGAGTTTTGTGTAAATCTTACAATCACGAATTCTTTGATTTCGGTGACGGTTAGGTTGGGTTGGGTTAGGTTTGGTGAGGGAACCGAGTTTTGTGTAAATCTTAAAATCTCGAATTCATTGATTTCGGTGATGGTTAGGTTAGGTTGGGTTAGGTTTGGAGGGTTTAGCGTGTTTCGTGTATATTTTTGCAATGTCAAATTCTTTGATTTCGGTGATGGTTAGGTTAGGTTGGGTTAGGTTTGGTGAGGTTAGCGAGTTTTGTGTATATTTTTGCATTGTCGAATTCTTTGATTTCGGTGATAGTTAGGCTAGGCTAGGTTAGGTTTTGTGAGGTTAACGAGTTAAGTGTATATTTTTGCAATCTCGAATTCTTTGATTTCGGTGACGGTTAGGTTGGGTTGGGTTAGGTTTGGTGAGGGAAGCGAGTTTTGTGTAAATCTTAAAATCTCGAATTCTTTGATTTCGGTGATGGTTAGGTTAGGTTGGGTAAGGTTTGGAGAGATTAGCGTGGTTCGTGTATATTTTTGCCATGTCGAATTCTTTGATTTCGCTGATGGTTAGGTTAGGTTGGGTTAGGTTTGGTGAGGTTAGCGAGTTTTGTGTATATTTTTGTATTGTCGAATTCTTTGATTTCGGTGATAGTACGGCTAGGTTGGGTTAGGTTTGGTGAGGTTAACGAGTTTTGTGTACATCTAACAATCTCAAATTCTGTGATTTTGGTGACGGTTAGGTTGGGTTGGGTTAGGTTTGGTGAGGTTAGCGAGTTTCGTGTATATTTTTGCAATGTCGAATTCTTTGATTTCGGTGATAGTTAGGCTTGATTGGGTCAGGTTTGGTGAGGTTAACGAGTTTTGTGTAAATCTTACAATCACGAATTCTTTGATTTCGGTGACGGTTAGGTTGGTTTGGGTAAGGTTTGGTGAGGGAAGCGAGTTTTGTGTAAATCTTAAAATCTCAAATTCTTTGATTTCGGTGATGGTTAGGTTAGGTTGGGTTAGGTTTGGAGAGTTTAGCGTGTTTCGTGTATATTTTTGCAATGTCGAATTCTTTGATTTCGGTGATAGTTAGGCTAGGTTGGGTTAGGATTGGTGAGGTAAGCGAGTTTTGTGTATATTTTTGCATTGTCGAATTCTTTGATTTCGGTGATAGTTAGATTAGGTTGGGTTAGGTTTGGTGAGGTTAGCGAGTTTTGTGTATTTTTTTGCAATGTCGAATTCTTCGATTTCGGTTATATTTAAGCTTGGTTGGGTTAGATTTGGTGAGGTTAGCGAGTTAAGTGTTTATTTTTGCAATGTCGAATTCTTTGATTTCGGTGACGGTTAGGTTGGGTTGGGTTAGGTTTGGTGAGGTTCGCGAGTTTTGTGTATATTTTTGGAATGTCGAATTCTTTGATTTTGGTGAAAGTTAGGCTAGGTTGGGTTAGGATTGGTGAGGTTAGCGAGTTTCGTGTATATTTTTGCATTGTCGAATTCTTTGATTTCGGTGATAGTTAGGGTAGGTTGGGTTAGGATTGCTGAGATAAGCGAGTTTCGTGTATATTTTTGCATTGTCGAATTTTTGGATTTCGGTGATAGTAAGGCTAGGTTGGGTTAGGTTTGGTGAGGTGAGCGAGTTTTGTGTATATTTTTGCAATGTCGAATTCTTTGATTTCGGTGATAGTTAGGCTTGGTTGGGTTAGGTTTGGTGAGGTTAACGAGTTTTGTGTAAATCTTAAAATCTCGAATTCTTTGTTTTCGGTTACGGTTAGGTTGGGTTGGGTTAGGTTTGGTGAGGGTAGCGAGTTTTGTGTAAATCTTTAAATCTCGAATGCTTTGATTTCGATGATGGTTTGGCTAGGTTGGGTTAAATTTGTTGAGGTTTACGAGTTAGGTGTATATTTTTGCAATGTCGAATTCGTCGATTTCGGTGATAGTAAGGCTAGGTTGAGTTAGGTTTGGTGAGGTTAACGAGTTTTGTGTACATCTTACAATCTCGAATTCTTTGAATTCGGTGATGGTTAGGTTGGGTTGGGTTAGGTTTGGTGAGGTAAGCGAGTTTTGTGTATATTTTTGCAATGTCAAATTCTTTGATTTCGGTGAAAGTTAGGCTAGGTTGGGTTAGGATTGGTGAGGTTAGCGAGTTTCGTGTATATTTTTGCATTGTCGAATTCTTTGATTTCGGTTATAGTTAGGCTTGGTTGGGTTAGATTTGGTGAGGTTAGCGAGTTTCGTGTATATTTTTGCATTGTCGAATTCTTTGATTTCCGTGTAAGTTAGGCTAGGTTGGGTTAGGTTTGGTGAGGTAAGCGAGTTTTGTGTATATTTTTGCAATCTCGAATTCTTCGATTTCAGTTATGGTTAGGCTTGGTTGGGTTAGATTTGGTGAGGTTAGCGAGTTAAGTGTATAATTTTGCAATCTCGAATTCTTTGATTTCGGTGATGGTTAGGTTGGGTTGGGTTTGGTTTGGTGAGGTTAGCGAATTTAGTGTATATTTTTCCAATGTCGAATTCTTCGATTTCGGTTATAGTTAAGCTAGGTTGGGTTAGATTTGGTGAGGTTAGCGAGTTAAGTGTATATTTTTGCAATCTCGAATTCTTTGATTTCCGTGACGGTTAGGTTGGGTTGGGTTAGGTTTGGTGAGGGAGGCGAGTTTTGTGTATATTTTTGCAATGTCGAATTCTTTGATTTCGGTGATAGTTAGGCTAGGTTGGGTTAGGTTTGGTGAGGTTAACGAGTTTTGTGTACATCTTACAATCTTGAATTCTTTGATTTCGGTGACGGTAATGTTGGGTTGGGTTAGGTTTGGTGAGGTTCGCGAGTTTTGTGTATATTTTTGCAATGTCGAATTCTTTGATTTCGGTGATAGTTAGGCTAGGTTGGGTTAGGTTTTGTGAGGTTAACGAGTTATGTGTATATTTTTGCAATCTCGAATTCTTTGATTTCGGTGACGGTTAGGTTGGGTTGGGTTAGGTTTGGTGAGGTTAGCGAGTTTCGTGTATATTTTTGCATTGTCAAATTCTTTGATTTCCGTGTAAGTTAGGCTAGGTTGGGTTAGGTTTGGTTAACGAGTTAAGTGTATATTTTTGCAATTTGAATTCTTTGATTTCGGTGACGGTTAGGTTGGGTTGTTTAGGTTTGGTGAGCTTCGCGTGTTTTGTGTATATTTTTGCAATGTTGAATTCTTTGATTTCGGTGATAGTAAGGTTAGGTTAGGTTAGGTTTGGTGAGGTTATCGATTTTTGTGTATATTTTTGCAATGTCGAATTCTTCGATTTTGGTTATATAACTATAACCGAAATCGAAGAATTTTGAATTTTAACGAGTTTTGTTTAAATCTTGAAACTTCCAATTCTTTGATTTCGGTGACGGTTAGGTTGGGTTGGGTTAGGTTTGGTAAGGGAAGCGAGTTTTGTGTAAATCTTAAAATCTCGAATGCTTTGATTTCGATAATGGTTAGTTTGGGTTGGGTTAGGTTTGGTGAGGTTAGCGAGTTTCGTGTATATTTTTGCAATGTCGAATTCTTTGATTTCGGTGATAGTTAGGCTAGGTTAGGTTAGGTTTTGTGAGGTTAACGAGTTAAGTGTATATTTTTGCAATCTCGAATTCTTTGATTTCGGTGACGGTTAGGTTGGGTTGGGTTAGGTTTGGTGAGGGAAGCGAGTTTTGTGTAAATCTTAAAATCTCGAATGCTTTGATTTCGATAATGGTTAGGTTGGGTTGGGTTAGGTTTGGTGAAGTTAGCGAGTTTCGTGTATATTTTTGCAATGTCGAATTCTTTGATTTCGGTGATAGTTAGGCTAGGTTGGGTTAGGTTTGGTGAGGTTAACGAGTTTTGTGTACATCTTACAATCTCAAATTCTTTGATTTCGGTGACGGTTAGGTTGGGTTGGGTTAGGTTTGGTAAGGTTAGCGAGTTTCGTGTATATTTTTGCAATGTCGAATTCTTTGATTTCGGTGATGGAAAGGTAATGTTGGGTTAGGTTTGGTGAAGTGATGGTAAGGTTAGGTTGGGTAAGGTTTGGTGAGGTAAGCGAGTTTTTTTTTTATATTTTTGCAATGTCGAATTCTTTTATTGCGGTCATGGTTAGGTTAGGTTGGGTTAGGTTTTTTGAAAAAAGCGAGTTTTGTGTAAATCGTACAATCACAAATTCTTTGATTTCAGTGATGGTAAGGTTAGTTTGGGTTAGGTTTGGTGAGGTAAGCGAGTTTTTTTTTATATTTTTGCAATGTCAAATTCTTCGATTTCGGTGATGGTTAGGTTGCGTTGGGTTAGGTTTGTTGAAATAAGCGAGTTTTGTGTAAATTTAACAATTTTGAATTCTTTGATTTCGTTGCAATGTCGAATTCTTTGATTTCGGTGATGGTTAGGTAAGGTTGGGTTAGGTAAGCGAGTTTTGTGTATATTTCTGCAATGTCGAATTCTTTGATTTTAGGTTTGGTGAGGGAGGCGAGTTTTGTGTAAATCTTTAAATCTCGAATGCTTTGATTCCGATGATGGTTAGGCTAGGTTGGGTTAAATTTGGTGAGGTTTACGAGTTAAGTGTATATTTTCGCAATCTCGAATTCTTTGATTTCGGTGATAGTTAGGCTTGGTTGGGTAAGGTCTGGTGAGGTTAACGAGTTTTGTGTACATCTTACAATCTCGAATTCTTTGATTTCGGTGACGGTTAGGTTGGGTTGGGTTAGGTTTGGTGAGGTTCGCGAATTTTGTGTATATTTTTGCAATGTCGAATTCCTTGATTTCGGTGATAGTAAGGCTAGGTTGGGTTAGGTTTGGTGAGGTTAACGAGTTTTGTGTACATCTTACAATCTCGAATTCTTCGATTTCGGTGACGGTTATGTTAAGTTGGGTTAGATTTGGTGAGGTTAGCGAGTTTATTGTATATTTTTGCAATGTCGAATTCTTTGATTTCGGTGATAGTTAGGCTTGGTTGGGTTAGGTTTGGTGAGGTTAACGAGTTTTGTGTTAATCTTACAATCTCGAATTCTTAGATTTCGGTGACGGTTAGGTTGGGTTGGGTTAGGTTTGGTGAGGGAAGCGAGTTTTGTGTATATTTTTGCAATGTCGAATTCTTTGATTTCGGTGATGGTTAGGTTAGGTTGGGTTAGGTTTGGTGAGGTTAGCGAGTTTTGTGTATTTTTTTGCAATGTCGAATTCTTTGATTTCGGTGATAGTTAGGCTAGGTTGGGTTAGGTTTGGGGAGGTAAGCGAATTTTGTGTAAATCTTACAATCTCATATTCTTTGATTTCGGTGACGGTTAGGTTAGGTTCGGTTAGGTTTGGTGAGGTTAGCGAGTTTCGTGTATATTTTTGCAGATTTACACAAAACTCACACACGAAATTCCTTTTTATCCATTTTTTCAAACTAATAAAAGTTGCTTCACTCAAAATGCTATAACTCACAAACTAATAGTACGATAGCTGTCAAATTTATACACGTGTCTTTTAAGGTTAGGGCTAACTAAAAATCATATGGATTTAATACTAGTAGCGCTATCTATGTTACAGCCTACGAACTTTTCAGCCCACCTAATATATATGGAAAACCATCATCAAATGATTCACATTCTTCGCCTTCCGTTCCGTACATGACATATGATCAAGAGTTCAACTCACCCTAGTTAGAATTAGAATCAGATTGTGATTTATAATTTTTTTTTTGTATCATTTCTTCCATTTTCACTATCGACATTATAAATCATAGACTTTTGCAAAACTCTATGATTTTTCGGGGCCCAGAATTTTTGTCTTTCCGGGATAGCGGAATTGTGAATCTCTCCTCTAAGTTATTTTTCGAAATGTCTCCCAAGAAATAAATCTCTTTTCTTTGCCAGAGAATTGAAACCCAATGATTTCAAGACAAAGGCACTAGAGAACAGATATGGATAAAAACCGAATTTCTTCAGATATTCATTAAAATCTAAGGAATTTCCTTTGGACTCGTTCCAACATTAGAGAGTAGCGAAGTTGATAGGGAGACCATATAATGGATCCAGACTCGAGCACACTGCGAACTAATGTTCAATATAAAAGACGAATGGCAATGAGCCCTAGATCGGACGAATTACGGATTATGAATCCAATGATTTTTGTTGCCTCATCACAGATATTCTCAATGTGGATGTTGAAACTCCAACTATTTTCGAAGATTATTCCCAGATCAGATATAAATAATTCTCTCTGAAGAAGAGAATCATGAAATTTATACGGATATTTAATAGGAGAACGAGAACAAGAGTAAGAAATGACGTGACACATTAGGATATTGAAGGGAAGTTTATTTACATCAAAAATAGAATTCAAATCCTTTTGCAAATAAAGAGCGTCAGGTAAATCAATTATTCTCTTATATATTTTTAAGTCATCCGCATTTAATAAAAATTAAGAATGGTGAATAGAAAATTGAATATCGTTGATAAATATTAGGAATAATAAAGGGCCAAGATTTGATCCTTGGGGAATTCCAGTAGTGGCAACATACTCATAAGAAAAGCAACTCCCAAACTTAACGATTTGACGTCGATACTGTAAATAAGAAATAAAAAGACTAACAAGAATATTAGTAAATCCAATAAAACTTAATTCACTAACTAAAATTGTATGATTAACTTAATCAAACGCCTTCTTAAAATCAGTATAAATTACATCCATTTGATTATTACTAGAGAAACATAACAAATTGATAATAGCTTATCTGGCCGGACGAAAGCCATGCTGCTGATCAATGAGCGTATTTTGAAAATGATGAAAAATGTATGTGTGTAATATTACCTCAAACATTTTGGCTGGCGCTGACAAGATAGTAATTGGTCTGTAGTTCCTTACACAAGATTTGTCGTGCTTCTTATGAATAGGAGCCCCTTTTTTCTATGTATGTACATAGAAGATAGGAACTTACCTGCAACCGTATTTTCCACCATCGTCTCTCGACTGGGATACAATCCACTTACAAATAAGGCAAACAAATAAAATGTCAATGTCGTGGATTTCAGCAAAGAGCTTTATCGACAAACCATTGTCTGAGATCGAAACCACCTTATACCTATATTTGTCAGGAAAGTTGACCAATTTGAGGTAATTGAAAACGAACACGCACTACAGAGTAACGACAGCAAAAGAGTCTCTCTCCCAATCTCGATTCACTTTGGCCGTTGGCATGTCAAATGGCCGACAGCGCGACTATAACGCCTGTTAGCGAATAGTGGAAACACATATAACGCATTTCACTCTCTCACTATGTGCAAGAGTGAAAGGATTCTCACATGGGTTGTGGGAATATGCATTTATGCGATAAAGTCATTGAAAATTGGACCTCCTGAATACATGCCAACAAGCAAACCCGCATCGGATATTTGAACGACGTTTTCCACACTCAATGCCATAAAATATACTTTCAAATGAAAAAAAATTGAGTGAATTTCATCTTGTTTTATTTACATTTTAAAATCGAGGGTCCTTGTTGAAAGACCCTTCAATATTTATAATTTATATTTGCAAACTATTTTATATTTTGATACATTTTTTATATTAATTTTTAATATATTTTTTTTAACCGGTCCTCTATATAATTTTGAATTTCTAAACCTGCCCAAAATGGTTGAAGACCCCTGATTTATATGCAACATAAATTTAAAACATGATGACATAAAAAAATATAAAACATAAATAAAAACGCGAATTTTTTTGCAAGAAATAAATATATTTAAGAAATATTATACATACACTGTAAATTTTGTATGAAAAATATATAATTCTTCAAGAAATAGTTTTGATAGGTGGCACACAGCAGTGTCGATTGAATAATTTAACAAAAATATGATAAATATGATTTAGTTCAATGGAAAATAAATATTAAATACATATAATAATATATAAATATATTAAATTGTAATATTATTGAAAAAAAAGTGTTATATTAAAATACAAACTTATTTAATCAAAAAAAAAATAGCATAACAATATATTTTTTAAGTAAGAAACTTACTTATATTTTGAAAATTTGACCCTCACACAAGTTGCACTTAAAATATAACAAAAATATCGCATTATTATAATATATGGATATATATATATATATATATATATATATATATATATATATATATATATATATATATATATATATATATATATATATATGTATGTATATATATATATATATATATATATATATATATATATATATATATATATATATATATATATATATATATAGGATCCGGATGTGAAGGATTCCAAGTGAAACGCGCAGATTAAGTCAGAACTATTTATTGTACACGCTCTTCGGGCTTGTCCTCCAACAAGTGACCATAACAACACGCATCCGGTCTTTCCCAGGCATACCACACACACTCTGTCTCGGCTCGTTTAAAAATCAATTCTACATATATATATTTATATATATGTATACATATTTAACAATAAACAACACAATTAGGTTACTTTAATTTGAAATCCAGCTTTTGTACCATTTTCTAAAAGCATTTGATAGATTTTTTCATTTCTATAAATCATAGCATATTGAAGTGGAGTATATCCTTTGCTATCAGATACGTCGACACGAGCACCCTTTTCTAAAAGCATTTGGCAAACGATTTCATTTTCATTCGCCGTTGCCCTATGAAGTGGAGTTTTTCCTTCGCTATCGGCTGCGTTGACACGTGCACCCTTTTCTAAAAGCATTCGACAGAATTTTTCGTTTTTATTCCTCACAGCCCAATGAAGTGGAGTTTTTCCTTCCCTATCAGGTACGTCGACATGTGTACACTTTTCTAATAGCATTTGGCAAACGATTTCATTTTCATTCAACGTAGCCCAATGAAGAGGAGTATATCCTTTGCTATCAAATACATCGACATGTGCGCCCTTTTCTAAAAGCATTTGACAGAATTTTTCATTTTTATTCCTCACAGCCCAACGAAGTGGAGTATATCCTTTATTATCGACTACATCGACATGTGCACCCTTTTCTAAAAGCATTTGACAGAATTTTTCGTTTTTATTCCTCACAGCCCAATGAAGTGGAGTATATGATTTGCTATCGGCAACGTCGACACGTGCACCCTTTTCTAAAAGCATTTGGCAAACGATTTCATTTTCATTCGCCGTTGCCCTATGAAGTGGAGTTTTTCCTTCGCTATCGGCTGCGTTGACACGTGCACCCTTTTCTAAAAGCATTCGACAGAATTTTTCGTTTTTATTCCTCACAGCCCAATGAAGTGGAGTTTTTCCTTTGCTATCGGCTACATCGACACATGCACCCTTTTCTAAAAGCATTTGGCAAACGATTTCATTTTCATTCGCAGCAGCCCAATGAAGTGGAGTTTTTCCTTTGCTATCAGCTACGTCGATACCTGCACCCTGTTCTAAAAGCATTCGGCAAAGGATTACATTTTCATTCGTCGCAGCCCAATGAAGTTGAGTTTTTCCTTCGCTATCAGCTACGTCAACATGTGCACCCTTTTCTAAAAGCATTAGATAGATATTTTCGTTTCTATAAATCACAGCATATTGAAGTGAAGTATATCCTTGGCTATCAAATACATCGACATGTGCACCCTTATCTAAAAGCATTCGACATAATTTTTCGTTGTTATTACATACAGCCCAATGAAGCGGAGTATATCCTATGCAATCGACTTCGTTGACACTTGCACCCTTTTCTAAAAGCATTTTGCCAATGATTTCATTTTCATTCGCCATAGCCCTAAGAAGTGGAGTATATCCTTTGCAATCGACTACATCGACATGTGCACCATTTTCTAAAAGCATTCGACAGAATATTTCCTTGTTATTCCACACAGCCCAATGAAGTGGAGTGTATCCTTTGGTATCGGCTTCGTTGACATGTGCACCCTTTTCTAAAAGCATTTTGCCAATGATTTCATTTTCATTCGCCATAGCCCAAAGAAGTGGAGTATATCCTTTGCAATCGACTACATCGACATGTGCACCATTTTCTAAAAGCATTCGACAGAATATTTCCTTGTTATTCCACACAGCCCAATGAAGTGGAGTGTATCCTTTGGTATCGGCTTCGTTGACATGTGCACCCTTTTCTAAAAGCATTTTGCCAATGATTTCATTTTCATTCGCCATAGCCCAAAGAAGTGGAGTATATCCTTTGCAATCGACTACATCGACATGTGCACCATTTTCTAAAAGCATTCGACAGAATATTTCCTTGTTATTCCACACAGCCCAATGAAGTGGAGTGTATCCTTTGGTATCGGCTTCGTTGACATGTGCACCCTTTTCTAAAAGCATTTTGCCAATGATTTCATTTTCATTCGCCATAGCCCAAAGAAGTGGAGTATATCCTTTGTTATCGACTACATCGACATGTGCACCCTTTTCTAAAAGAATTCGACAGAATTTTTCGTTTTTATTCCATACAGCCCAATGAAGTGGAGTTTTTCCTTTGCTATCGGCTACCTCGACACGTGCACCCTTTTTTAAAAGCATTTGGCAAACGATTTCGTTTTCATTCGCCGTAGCCCTATGAAGTGGAGTATATCCTTTGCTATCGGCTACATTGACATGTGCGCTCTTTTCTAAAAGCATTCGACAGAATTTTTCGTTTTTATTCCTCGAAGCGCAATGAATTGGAGTTTTTCCTTTGCTATCGGCTACGTCGACACATGCACCATTTTCTAAAAGCTTTTGACAGAATTTTTCGTATTTATTCCTCACAGCCCAATGAAGTGGAGATTTTCCTTCGCTATCGGCTACGTCGACCCTTGCACCCTTTTCTAAAAGCATTAGACATATTTTTTCGTTTCCATAAATCACAGCATATTGAAGTGGAGTATGTCCATTGCTATCGGCTACGTCGATATGTGCACCCTTTTCTAAAAGCATTTGAAAAATGTTTTCATTTTTATACGTCGCAGCCCAATGAAGTGGTGTTTTTCCATTTCTATCGACTGCGTTGATATGTGCACCCTTTTCTAAAATCATTTGATAGAATTTTTCGTTTTTACAAGTCACAGCGTAATGAAGAGGAGTCCTTCCACTTCTATCGCTAATTTTCACTTTGGCACCTTTATTTATTAAGAATTCAATAGCATTTTCTTTTTCAGCCTTAAGTGCATAGCAAATTGGTGTCTTGTTGTTTTTGTCACAAATATCAATATCAACTTTAGAGTTAATCAGCAGTTTAATGACCTCGACATTGTCGTTTGTAGCAGCGAAATGTAAAATACTTTCTTTATTTTGACCTAATTTTAATTGTAAATATCGGATATTATTTTTAGCTTTTATTAGCTCTTCACATAATTTCGTATTTTTCTGAATTATAACTTGTCTTAGTTTCGCATGAAACATTAATTCCTCGTTGCAATTTGGCATTAACGCACTCACAACTTGTGGGTGGCCTTTCAAAACAGCAGCGTCTAATGCCCTTTGGCCATTATATCCTCTACAATGTACAAGTGTCTTGTCTTTATTTAACAGAAATTGAACTACTTCATTATGGCCATTGGCTGCTGCAATAACAAATGATTTCCCGTTTATAATAGCTCCTTTCTCAACAAGATATTTCACTGTTTTCTTATTGCCGTTTTGAACTGCCATATCAAGAGGTGTATGACTCCATGAATTGCGACTATTTACATCAATATCTTTACTATGTGTCCATATGTTATCTATAGCTTTGCAATTATCCCGATTTGCTGCCAATAAATGCAATGGACTGTTTCTCATTTCACCATATATTGATTTGCCAAAATAGTACTCAATTAGCTGAGGATATTTACTCGAATATTCCCAGACATACACCGCGTGCTCCTTAAATTGTGTGCCATTTAATAAATCTAATGCAGTTCTCAATACGTTTTCTTCTTCATTTTTATTGCTTAAATTCAGTCTTGTCACTTTCTGGACGACGCGATGTACATTTACTTTGCCGTCAACCAGATTGATTAATGAGTAGTCGTCCAAAATTTCTGTTGCTTCTCTTATTTTTTCAATATTCTTTTCTATTCTTGAAAACAGTTCTTCAATTTGAATGTCTTCAGGTGACAGGTAGGCTATAATATTAAATATTTTCAATGCAAGATCTCCAAAATTAGGATGCGTTTGTATTTGCTCTAATATAGGTGCTTTCTTGAAGGGTGTTAATAGATACGTCTGTGGAAGAATTATATAATTTTAATAAAATGCAATGTTTGGCATTATATAATATTATGTAATGGTTACTAATTATAGTTTTGTTGATTATGTTATATTATAGTTATTAATTTTAGTTGTAACTTTTGTTATTTGTTACATATTTATTAGAAACTTGCTATTAAATAAATGAATTGGGAGGGTACAACGGGAAGTAGACAGATACGACAACTTGTCGCACCAAAAGAGTCCGTGACGGATATCCTAAGACAGGGGTTCCCAATCTTTTTGTACCCTAGAGCGCATTCTAAAATATCAGCAGGGCGGCGGGCACCACCTTTTTTCTAAGGATATTTATAATTGGACAATTATAAATAATAAACAAAAATAATAAAATTATTGTTCAAATTACATACACACAAAGAAACGTACATATAAAATGTAATACAAAGTAAACAAAAAACACACATACAAATAAAACATTTTATAAAAAAATATAATATCAATCTGTCAGTGTGATCTTTGGCATTGCATTCCATTGGCCAGTGCCTATTAAGGATTTTAGCAAAATATCATTCTTAAGGTCCAAAATTTCTAACTCTTGTTCTTATGCCTTCCCTTGAACAAGATCTGCAATACATGCGGCTATTTCCATTTCATTTATTTGGCAACTAAAAGGATTGATACAGAAGGAGGCAATTATCTCGATATTTGTAAACTGCAGAAATCTCTCCGCAAACTGTTTTTGAAGCACTTGTAAGTAATGACACGTTTAATTCATTGTTACCTAGCATTTTCTTCATATGTAGGAAATGCACGAGAGACTTGATCTGCAGATGTGATATCAACCAAACCAATTTTGATCCGTGACGTCATCGAACAAATGATTCGATTTTTTTTCGATTCTTATATGTCTTAAGCATTCTTAAACTCATTAAAATTACACTATTGAATTCAAATTTAAAAGCTAGTGGATTTATACAAATAATTATTTTAAATATTATAACATTCACGTAATATATAAGAAAAATTTTCACCCAAGTCATTATTATGTAAAAAATTAAATTTATATTTATTTTAATTTTAATTTAATTTTCACGTAATGCCTTGAACTTGAAAACACCACTGGTGGACAGCGTTTACAGTTTTTTTTTATTACTTTCCCGGCTCACTTTGGGTCTTGCCCAATTTCTCAATTTATAAATATTTATATATATAAAGACGCTAATCTGTGTGTGTGTGTGTGTCCTAATGCTAGCCGAACATAATGAATGAATCAATAAAAAGCCTAAACTTTGTATAAATTCTCATTCGGAGTCAAACTGGAGACCCCTCACACGAACACAAATATCCTCTTATTAGTTCAGAGACTTAGCCGTGACACCATCGTAGAATATTTAAATGGCCTTTTTTTAAACATTTATTGAATTTTTCGTAACGATATTTGAATAATAAAATTAGTTCCAAATCGTGGAGTCAAACCTGGCTCCCCCTTCCCTATTGCTCCACTACGTAGACCATTGCTCCATGGGGTTGGACAAAGGAAACGTTCTTAATTAAATATATATGTAATTTATAATAGACAGATTAAAAAAAAATATTTTTTAAAAAAAAATAAAAAAAAATAAATTTTTTTTTTATTTTATTTTTTAATATTAGATTAGTCATGCTTAAGCGGTTTATATTACAAATACCGAGCGAAGCCTTATTTTGAAGCTTAATTTGAAACTGAAACTTTCACTTTTCGAAACGTATCGAGAATCGGAAACGGGAACGGGAATTGCATGCGTTATTGGACGATGGAACGATGGAACTTTCACGATTTATTGTATGCATGTCCAGGAAGCTTACTGTGTAAAAACGGGAAAATACATCTTAATAATAATATTCGTAATTGTAATTCGCAATTCGCAATTACTTTCGAATCAATTACAAGTCGAATTTTGTAATTCGAATTTCGAATTTTGAATTAACATTTGAGTCCAATACTAAATAACATTTGAGTCCAATAATAGATTTTTACAAACTACATAATATATCTAGTACATATGTATGTATGTATAGACCAGGGGTTCCCAACCTTTTTGCACCCTAGACCGCATTCTAAAATATCGGTAGGGCGGCGGGCACCACCCATTTTTCTAAGGATATTTATAATTGGAATTTATAATTGTAATTTATAATTGGAATTTCGAATTACGAATTACAAATTACGAATTTCGAATTACCAATTACGAATTTCGAATTGCGAATTGCGAATTTCAAATTATAAGAATTTAAATTTCGAATAAAGCGCCATTGTTGTCATGGAAATTTGTTTGTTGACAACCACGATAGCCAGTTGGTTTTTGACGACACGGTTTTGAAAAGACGTTCTTTGTTCTCCAACCATTATTTGATATACAAGTCCGACAATTACAACCATTATTTGAAACGCGACGTCTGCCAACTGAAGAAAGCAAATTCGTATTCGCGTAAGTCGCGGAAAAAACAGACGATCAACGAAAACCAACGAACAATTAAAATTACAAAAACAAAGGAATATTTACAATACCAATTCAAACATTCAATTAATTATGCCACCCAAACGAAAAGCGATTGGTCAATCTACACCTCAAGCACGAAAAAAACAGACGAGCAACGGGATGCAAGACTGGAAACTCTTTTACTGCAAAGGAGTTTATGAAAATAACCGGAGTATGTGGTCTGCTCACGCATCGGAAAACCATCTACTTTATTCGTGTAAAAACAGGAACGGAAACGGGAAAAACGGGAATGAATGGCTTTGCAACGCAATAATTTCAAATGTTTTTTAGGGTAAAATAAACAAATAAGTGAATAGTTTCAAATGTGTTCGCTGCCTGCGTTTTTCCGACAAATGGGAACGGAAACGAGAACGGAAACGGGAACGGGAACGGGAACGAGAACGGTAATGGGAATGGGAACGGGAATTGCATGCGTTATTGTGGCATTGCAACGCATGCCGGGTTCAGCTAGTAGTATTATACATATATTACATATTTATATTTACATATGTATTTATATAAAATTAAAATTTGTACGATAGATTGGTACATACCTCGATGTGAAGCTGAATTCGACTCCGACGTTCCTAGACAATATTCTGCAAAATGCGTTGCACTTGTTGATTTTCGAATCTGAAACAAGTAGACATAAAATCTATTATACGAAAGTACTCTTCAGCACTTACAAATATACCAAATAAAATTTAAATCGATCTTTGTATTTACAAAAATACAAATACATTTCAAATCATATGAATTTAAAGTTTATAATACATACATACATATGTATGTATATCTAAGTGAGTAATTCAACGTAGACTGAATGTTGCACTCGTCATAGCTATCAATGTATTTATATCACTGACTAAAGTAGTTGGGCAGGTTTTATATAACATAGATATGTAAGTACAATCTGAATCTAATATTTAGATTAAATTCGATATAATAATGATATAAACCAGCGGTTACCAACCTTTTTTGACTCGCGTACCACTTGGTAGTACATTACGCTAAATTGTACCACCATATAAAAATAATTGTATTTCATGAAATTTCTTATTGCAAGTGTAATTATATAGTATTTGCATGGTAAGGAATGTAAAGACGCAAAGGATCTGTTTTGTTAAAAAAAGTTAATCTAATAAATAATTTCGAAAGAGACTTTGTAACTATAGTCGGGTGGGTAACGAAAACAAGTCAAAGTTTATGACGACAAATAAATTCCCCTCCGGCCCCGGAGGGTGCAGGGGGCGCAGGCGGCGGATTCTGGTATACATATAATTTAGAAAGAGACTTAGTATATATGTTTGTTTGTTCGTGACAGTTAATTTAATAAAAATCCAAATGAATATTCAAATAAATTTATTTAAAATAAAGCTATTCAAATATATTTAATAAAATGTTTTCTATAAGATTAGTCATGTTTAAGCGGTTTATATTACAAATACCGAGCGAAGCCGGGTAAAACCACTAGTAAACTAATAAAATAATAAAAAAAGTTATTTGCGGAGTCACAATTATAATATTCTCAAAGATTTATATATTTATCTACTATTTCGTTATTGATAAATGGTTTTAATAAAAAACACAAAATTACAAAGTACATATAATATATTTTGTTTTCTTAAGTATGTTTATTTATAATTTTTTTTTTTTTCTTTCCTTACAAAATAAATTTAATGAGATTCTTGTGCTTGTTTCGAGGAACGATTTTTAAAATTCGGTTTAATAATAATAATAATAATAATAATAGCTTTTATTCCAGACGATGAGGAGAATAGTGCAATCCCCAACGTCCATATAAATAATATATAGATAATAAAAAAAAGTATTGAAAAATAGTAAACAAAAAATAAATAAATAAGTAAATATATAAATATTACTGATAATAAATAATAATAATAATAATTATAATAAATAAATAATAATAAATAAGTCTAATAATAATAAATAATAATAATTTTATGTCTATTCAAGGCGGTCGGTGTAGCAGTTCCATCCATCGAACATACAATGAAGAATGCAAATGAGAAGATGCAGCAGCAAGAAGACAATTAGGCGATAAAAATATACGAAGACGTAGAGAGGCCGCTCTCATCCTGAGAATGGCTTCAAAATGAGGCACATGCCCTTCTACAAATATTTGCGACGCGCTACAGCTCCTAGGTAACCCGAAAAGAGCACGGTAAATGATGCGAAATATTCCCTTTAGGCTGAAGCTGTATTCAATCTATTTCTATATTTGTCTTTTATAAAACAGTATTAATTGCCGGATTTTCGATCATCGACTGTACATAAAAACAAATAATAAATATATATAACAAAATAACATTTGAGTCCAATAATAGATTTTTACAAAATACATAATATATCTAATACATATGTATGTATGTATAGACCAGGGGTTCCCAACCTTTTTGCACCCTAGAGCGCTTTCTAAAATATCGGTAGGGCGGCGGGCACCACCAATTTTTCTAAGGATATTTATAATTGGACAAGGGTAATAAATAATAAACAAAAATAATTTCAAAATAATAAAATTATTGTTCAAATTACATACACACAAAGAAACGTATGTACATATATACAAAATGTAATACAAAGTAAACAAAAAGCACACATATGTACAAAGAAAACATTTTATAAAAAAATATAATATCAATCTGTCAGTGTGATCTTTGGCATTGCATTTTATTGGCCAGTGCCTCATAATTAGGAGAATATGACGATAATCCTGTTAGCAAACAATCATAAAGATGCTCATCGGTGAGTCGATATCTATATCTTGATTTTATTAAATTCATGTTTGAAAACAATGATTCGCATAAATAGGTCTTATGCCTTCGCTTGAACAAGATCTGCAATACATGATAAAGATTATATAATAGAAATATAAATGAATCAATCAATCAAGACTCTCTTGATGGCAGTCCTGAATCGATGCAAGGAAATACCGAATAGATCACCATCATTCAGCTCAATTAGTTTTGAAAGGATTAAGTGAAAAGAGTGCAACGTGTTTAACCAACCAGAAGTGGGATTTTTTCCTCTTAGAAAGGTCAAAAATTTTTTGGCCACTATTGTTTACACACCCCTGAACGTATCAAGCTGAAAATTTATATTTGCATTCTTTATGTACTACATAACATAGAGCTGATAAGATTTTGGTCAGAATTCGTAAACCGGAAGTAGTTTCTTTTTTTTTCAAACAATATTTCATTATTTTATTTTGACCTTTTAAATTATTTTTATTTTCTTAATATTTAATGTGTATAATTATTATATTGATTTTAAGTAATAAAAAAAATTTCTAAGAGAATTAAATTAAAAAGAATTAAACGTACTTATTTAAATTAAATAAATAAATTCTATATTATAGTATTAATTAAATTAAAGAATTAAACGTACTTAAACGAAAAACATTTTTTTTGTATTAAACAAAAAATGTTTTACGTTCTAATTCATAGACAATTCTCAAATTGAGAAAAAAAATTCTTAGCATTTGTCTCGACATTTTCCAATCTTTCATATCAGCTATACATTCATATATAGAGCCCGGATAACCAAGGTGCCGTTTATTGTTCAAATGTTGTAAATGCATTGTTAAAGGTTTGCCGAACCTTTTTTACAAAGCATTTAAAACAATTAAACAATAAGCGGCACCTTGGCTATCCGTACTCTATTCATATGTATGTATGTACATACATAGGTATAATTCTAATGTTTTGAGTTTTTCTAGAAGCATTATAGAATTAATGTAAAACGACATCTCTGACATTTTCATTTCCTTAAAAATCTCAAAATAGGCCGTTCTATGTAATCGATTTAACAGCTGGAAATCTTCTTTTAATTTTTGTAAAGTAAAATTATACAATATAAAATTGGCACTTCTTTTATTATTGAATATAAATTTGGGCCACTTTGAAGAATTAAATTGATTATTTTAAATCTATTTTTATTGAGGAGTTGTAATTACATCAAATTATCATTACCTTGAAACTGTTTTGAAACGCTTATTATAAATTTAATGATAAAATTGATAAAAGAAATAGAGATATTAAAATTAATGAACGGTTTTAAGATTATCTACATATGTACGTATTTACAAATATGTTTATCTATGACAAATGTGCTTATCGGCTTACATTATCTATGTACATATATTATACATACACACATACTAGATAAATTTCACTGCTACAAAATAATTCGTTAATTAATTAAATTCAAAATGGCAGAATATCAGAACAACTTGAAGAACAGTCTTCTGAAAGAACTGAAGAGCAGCTCCCTGAACGGAACGAAGACGAACCTCTTCAAAGGACCGAAAAGCAGTCCTGTAGAAAAACTGGAGAGCAGCTCCCTGAAAGGAATGAATATCAACCTCTTGAAAGGGCCGAAAAAAGCCCTGTAGAAGAACTGATGAGCAGCTCTCTGAAAAGAACGAAGACCAACCACTGGAAAGGATCGAAACGCAACCCTGTAGAAGAACTGATGAAGACCCCTTTGGAAAAATTAATGAGCAGCATCTTACAACGTCTGAAGAACAGACCCCTGAAAGTACTGAAAAGAACAGTTTTCTGAAAAAGAAAATGAGGAAGAAAGTAAAGGTAAAAATGATACTGTAATGGCTCCCAATGATTATCCTATGGATTTAGCATTGTGGCCAGAGCATATATCTGAAAAAAATATTCTTTCTTTTTAATAAATAAACCGTGCTATACGTAAAAAAAATAAAAGTATAGTAGGTATTCATAGAGAAACCGAACATAGTATAGAAATATCTATGAATCAAATTTTAATTGTAATAAAGGACTCCGACACAGGTTGATATTTTCAGAAAAAAGCAAATCCATTTATTGTTATGTATTTAAAATATTTTCACAAGCTAAAACTAAATTGTTAACAGGATTTAACGATTGGAAAAACATAACACGTAGTTTAAAAGAACACGAATTTTCGCCAGTTCATTTCAAATCGATGTTCACCTTCCAAAAACGGTTATCAATTAATGGGCGTATAGATATAAACTTAGAAAAAAAAACAGAACGGAGATATTGGCGATCTGTTTTTTATCTTTGTTTGTTTTGATCTGTTTTTGATCAAATTTTATATGTTATTTTTTCATCATCGACTTGACGACGGAATATTTTTTTAAGGGGGACCACTAGTGTGACATTTTTAAAAAATCTTTTTTTTACATATTTCGATAGTCTATACCTTTAAAAATAACATACTAAAATTTCAAGTGCATATCTCGAATAGTTCTTGAGTTACAGCGAAATATAGGCGGTATATTGGCGATGGTGATAGTGCCACTTACAAAGGATTGTTGGATTTGAATCCATATGATATTCCAATACAAACACTTGAGTGCTGTCTATGTACATACATGTAAAGAAAAGAATGGGATCACGATGCCGTAGTTTGAAAAACGTTGATAAGACCTTAGGAGAAAAAAGCAAGGATACATAAAAAATAACTATCAAAATAATTAATAAACTCCAGTGGTCTTAAAACTATAGAATTATCCAATTATTTTGCTACGTCAATATTCAATGACAGTTATTCTTCTATTTTTAAAATGTTCAATGCGATGGGAATAATAGTTGGACCTGCTTATGATTATGCCGCTGACAATAGCAGATCATCATCAACAGACTGCTTCGAAAGAGGGCCTATCAGCTCGAAGAAAAGCTTCATCAGCCCAACAACTGTCTTTCAAAGAAGAGGAAGGTGCATTATAATAACCACGAAATCAGTAACTTTAAACGCATTTTTCTCGAAACTAAATTTTTCAAATTTGCTGCAGTTATAACTCGAGAATGAATCATCCGATCGATTTGATTTTTTTTCAGCTTCTTTTATATATGTTTCTCCAGTTTTCCGGTTGAATAAAAAAATGTAATTTTGGCTGGCCAAAAATCAACAAATTTATGCGCGAAATTTGAATTTTTTTTAAAAACTCCGCCATTTTGTTCAATTTCAATTTTTTTTTTGATCGAGGTTCATTATACGGGAAATATCTTCTAGTTTAATAGACTTTTTGAATTTTTTGATTTCAGGCACTGTGAAGGTCGATATCACTGCCGCAGTGGGTGTACTTTTTTTTTGGAGCCTTGGGAGATTACGTATAACTCGCTGAATTTTCAATTATTTTGTCTAAAAACTTTTATTATGTATTTAGTATATATCTATAAATATATCTATAAAATATTAAAACATTCCATTCAGTAGCTTTTTTTATTACAATTCCCAAAAATCACCTTTTTTTCGCGCGGTCACACTAGTGGTCCCCCTTAAGTAATATTTTGAATAACCAATATTCAAAAAGAATAAATAGTACGCGATGGGCGTCCAGATCAGAGGCCGTTTTTTTTTTAAATCAATATATTAAAGAAGCTCTTATTAAAATCAGTACGTCCGTATTTGAAAAACCTATGGGAAAACTGGAGGCAACAAAATTGGCAGTTTATTTCGATTAATATGAGACTGCAAACTACTTTATTTTATTTTATTTTATTTTTTATTTTATTAATTGAAAAATCAACAGACAGGATGTACAGAGATAGGTATAAAAACACAAAAAATAAATAAATAATATATGTAACACCCGAGTCCAATAATAGATTTTTACAAAAATGAAAAAGATAAATATAAGGAAAACAAATTAAAAAGTAAAGAATAAAGGCATGACAAAATATGTAGTACATTGCATAATTAAACTATAGTATTAAAATAATTGGAAAAGGTTATAAGATAGAATATAAGAAGAAATTGAAATTTACAAATATAAAAAACAAATGAAAAAGGTAAATACAAAATAAACAAATGAAATGGAAAGGAATGAAAGCTATAATATGATTAAATAGCACATTACATAACTAAACTAAAGTATAAAAATAATGGAAATATTGGAAAAATAGAATAGAAGAAAAAATGAATCAATCGGTCAAGATTCTCTTGATGTTAGACCTGAATTGATGTAGGGAAATACCAAACAGATCAACCTCATTCAGCTCTCCGTTAAACATACGATAAACGCGCTGCAGATAAAAATATTTTTGGGAATTAGTATTGAAAGGATCAAGTGAAAAGAGTGCAACGCGTCTAGGGTATCGAACTGGGATTCTGAAATTAACCTTATTCAGTAAATCAGAACAATCAAGGAAACCATTTATGAGCTTAAAGAAGAATATAGCATCAGAATGTCGTCGCCTGACAGAAAGATTGTTAAAAGAAAGGATTTTTAAAATGTCGGAAACAGTAGAATGGGTATAGGTAGGAAAAAGGTAGCGTAAGGATTTAATAAATTTAAGTTGAACTTTCTCAATACAATTAATATGGGATAAATAAAAAGGTGACCAGATAATTGAGGCAAATTCAAGGTGAGACCTTACAAAGGAAAAATAAAGTAATTTTAGTACGTAAGGATCATTAAAGGGTTTTGTTGAGCGGAGTAGGAATCCAAGAGATTTAAATGCTTTGTTGGTAATAAAAGAAATATGTTCAGAGAAATCTAGTTTATCATTGAGTATTTACTTTGTGGGATAAATTGTTACAGCGCATCAATGCTTCCACTAAATCATTACAAAATACGTAGCACAATTTTTTGTTTGGAACAAGATTGATAAAATCCCTTTCAGAATTTATGCCAAATACGAGAAATGAATTCAGTGAAATTGAAAAAGATTCTAAAATTCTTACTAAAAATCATAAATATAAAGACACTAGACGTAAAAAATGAAAATTGCAATTTGGAGAGATATGCGTTCACGTTAATTTTAGTCAAAAAGAAAACTTTATAATAAATATTCATAACATTATCTGCGATGCATTAAGTATCAAGAAGGAGCTCAATTTATGATAGTGAACTGAAAGATTTTTAATTATTTTTTAATTTTGAAATAAGTCAAATGTGTTGAAAGAATAATTTAAGAATAATAAAGAATGTGTTGAAAGAATAATTTAAGAATAATAAAGAATGTGTTGAAAGAATAATTTCAAAATATAACAATGATATTATATCAAAAGCGAAAATATTACGAATCCTATCGATAATTATAAATTATTAATTGAAAGTTTAAAAACAAATTATTAATTTTTTCAACGTTTCCAAATGTTGAAACAATTTTAAGAATATTTGTAACGCTTCCTTTAAGCAATGCAAGTGGCGAACGTTCATTTTCAGTTTTAAAACGAGTTAAAAATTGTTTAAGAAATTCGTTAAATCAAAACAATTTAAATAATTTATTGATGATGTTTATTGAAAGTGATGTGGTGCATTTATTAGATTGTGATAACATAATAGATAAATTTGCGGGATCAAAAGCTCGAAAAGTACCAATTTAAAATGTTTTCCTTTTTTTACATACCTCCTTTACGTTTTTCTTGATTGTTTGTATAAGTTTGTAAATAGATGTCTGTTTATATAATTGTATAATATATAATTTTTTGTTTGTAAATAGATTTATATTATTTAATAAACAATTGTAATTACAAAATAACACACCTACAATTCACAATTGAAAAAAAGTCACTTTATGATTAGTGGGGG
This sequence comes from Arctopsyche grandis, assembly GCF_051622035.1. Classification (NCBI taxonomy): domain Eukaryota; kingdom Metazoa; phylum Arthropoda; class Insecta; order Trichoptera; family Hydropsychidae; genus Arctopsyche; species Arctopsyche grandis. The sequence goes on from NC_135362.1 coordinate 1,063,779, forward strand.
GGGGGGCCTCTAAATTACATTGCGCCTGTGGCCTCCGAAACGCTTAATCCGCCACTGCATACATATATCTACATCCAAATACATATGTATATTTAGCAACGGAAATGATGCTCTGAAACACGGAAACGAAACGAAAGCGATGGTTTCTGTGAAAAAAATCGCCCAACAACGGGAACGGGAACGGGAATTGTATGCGTTATTGTGGCATTACAACACATGCCGGGTTCAGCTAGTAAAAAACAAAATTAACACTAAGCGAAATATCAATTATTATATGTACATACATATGAACTTTCAATTTTCCGATTTTGATTTTAATATTATTTAAATTTGTTTATCTATTTCACAGTTGGAATGTTTAAGTATTGTACAGGGGCGTCATTTCAGATTTTTCCATGGGGGGCAAAATGTTTGACCAGTAAGGAATGACTATCTAGGGGAGGATGTATTATATTTAAAAAATGAGTAATACATACATATATATGTATATAAAGTACAACTTATATATTATATTTTCAAGATTATTTAAGATTTTTTCGAATAAAACAGATCGAAAGTTCCATGGCAGAAAGTTGAAAAATATGGCAGAAAAATGAAAAATATGAAAAAAAACTAAAAAAGCGCTGGGGGCGCTGGAGGCGTCGACGGCGCTGGGGGCGTAGTCCCCGGGGCCCCGGGGTGCCGAAGGCATCGGGGGCGCTGGGGGCAAAGGCGTCGGGGCGTCGTCGATGCACAAAACGTAATTCGTAATCACTTCGTAATTTGTCATTCGTAATTTCTAATTCGTGCATCAATTTTTTTCCGAAACCAGTCGATATATCAATATCTTTCATTTTATTCGAGTTTCAATTCCTTTTCGAAACCACCCGTTGAAATCAACGGGCCCAACACTAGTGTATATATAAAGTACAACATAATCTCCTGAAAATCTTTCAAAGCAAGACAAACAACTTATATCTAGGGGGGGGGCGGTTTAATAATGTAAAAAGCATAGGCGCAAGAGTTGTGGAAGTACGCACATTAAGTTCGAGAGCGTAGTGTGTACGTAGCGAGTTGTGTGCTGCAACTGGACAGGTCGCCTTTGGTCGTTAAATCTGCGAACAAATGTATTGGTTGAGGCTACGCCTGCAGAGACTGCGCGATTGTATGCAGTGTATGAGTTGGCTGATCGTGCGGCTGCCATAGTGGACGACTTGCCGAATAACATACACGATATACTAGCTAATACAAATTAATTTTAAATACATTTAAATATATCGTTTCATGTTCTAAATTTTTGTGTGCTAGGTGTGCGACGCACACCTAGCACACCCTGAATATACGCCCTGGTGTATATGTGTGTAAATTGGTTTAATGTCTGTGTATGCTGTGTATCCTTATCTTTTTTATCTGTGAAATATTCAAAATTTTCAACATCATCATCCTGCGAGTTCCATCATCATCCTGCGAGTTGGGACCAACTCGTCCTTGTTAGTCCGTTGCTACTTGACTTTCTTTCCACTCATCACATTAAACAGTCGTGCCTTAACATATCCGGTGTTTCACTCCATACGTCCCATAATACCATTTTCACGATACACTTGTCCGAATTATTTAAAGGCTAAAATTTATATAATATCCACCTTCAAATACTTATTAATAATTTTGACATTATCTGCCTTACGGAAACCAATTTCGATGATTCTATATTTAATTAAAAATTATTCGATTGTAAATATGTACATACATATAGGATCCGGATGTGAAGGATTCCAAGCGAAACGCGCAGATTCGCAGTCAGAAATATTTATTATAACATATCGTCGGGCCTGTTCTCCAACAAGTGACCATAACAACACGCATCCGGTCTCTCCCATGCATACCACACACATACTTTATCCCTAGCAGTTTGACCAACCACACATACGGCTCGGCTCGTTCATTCCTACATACATATATACATAGCCAGCAGTTTGGCTCAATGGTAGCGTATATATTTAGCACCACTGCGATCGATGGTTCGACTCGCCAAACTGCTGGTTAGATTTGGGGGTTTTGTGACTCCAAATCGATCGTTTCTCTATCAGAGTTTACCAATTTTATCTGATCATTGTTGAAACGATTCCTGAAAATTGGTAATAGATAATTTCCTGTTGTCACAAAAATCTGTGTGTATAATTTGAAGAAAATATGCACAGAAATCTGAAATCTATAATTTCGTGTTTATTATGTGTATAAAAATTGTAATAATAATTGTGCACAAAATCTAAAAATAATCCATAGATGCCTCTATGATTATTATTTCTTTACTTGATTAATTATTGTATTCGATGTGAACGATAGCTTCAGCAGCTGTATGTGTGTGTGTATGTATTGGATGACCAATGGCTGTGTGGGTGTGTGTCGTCGTCTCTCGTTCAGCTCGCTCTGGAGCACGTGCTTGAACAGGGACGCTGGAACGTGGGGAATTAGACACGTCAAGTCGTTTTATCCTCGATTTATTAAGGAGTAGATGGCGAGCCGGGGAGTTTCTCGGCGCCTCTCGCCTGTGCCCCTTTATGGCGGGGGCTGTGGATGAGTACTGGCTGGCTGGCTGCAGCTGGTCACTGGTCACTGGTCACTGGTCAGGCAAGGTAGACCAGCCACCAGCCACGCCAATACCGTCTCGGCCGGCGGATGGCGGGCGTCTGGTTTGACAGATGAGCGCGCCTCGTAAAAGGAGTGCGCACCCGTAAGAGCCTAAAACACGGCCATGTGGGTTTTTTGGCTCGGACACGATGTTTATTGAACGTACTGTATATGTTGTCTGGCCGTTCTCGTACACTCGTCGCATTGGAGCGATCTGTAATGACGAGTGTACATTGATTGTAATAAAAATAAATAAAAATATGTAGTTTACCACGGGGACAGAGATTTCTTGAATAGCTCCAAAAAGGAAGGTGGAGGCATGCTCTTGGCAATCAAAAAACATTTAACCTCATTTAGGCTACCCTCCTGGGAAAGCACTGTTGAAGATATTTAGATTGGGATTAGAGTTTCCAATCCGAGTACTCGAGTACTCGATATTCGGATGTACCCATCCTTTTTAGGCTACTCGAAAACAGGATATTTTCAAGATTATTTAAGACTTGTTCGAATAAAACAGATCGAAAGTTTCCTGGCAGAAAGTTGCTCGGCGAGTTCTAAGCTGGCTGTCACCGCTCACTGACTGTTCACCGCTCAGCTGTCATCTGTCACACTCGCATTCGCATTCGTCCATGTCTCTATTTCTGTTTGTGTCGGTGTAGCTGAAGCTGAAGCTGAAGCTGAAGGTCGCGTAGTTGTGCTGCGACATGTGGGTCCGCCCCGAACAAGTCCTCCTCGTCTCGGCTCTCTGGTCAGATTCCGTTCACTTTTCACTCATGCATGTTTATATACATACATACATATATAGAGAATATCATTTCCAAACTTCTTACTATGTTTCTTTCACATCAACTTGTGCTCTACGTTGTTGTGTTCATTAACATTCATACGTGTGTGTGTGTGTGTGTGTGCGAACGTGTATCTAATTTCAAATTTGCCATATCGTTGTGGTCAATAATTATACTGCGCACTTGTACTCATTCTCGTTAGTACACATATATCGAGTGTCAAATCATCTATTTCATTCCAAAAAGTGTTTATATTATTTTTGGTTTATCTATGAATGTATCAGTAAACATTCATACGTCGCCTTGTGAGTCGTGTTTATTTATTCAATATGTACTTCTCCAATCTCCAACTACCGATTAGGCTCGGTAATGTTGAATATTTGATTTTTCACTGCCCCAAGCTACGTATTATACTTTTGAAAGATTCTATTTTTAGCCCCCGTTTTGTGGAGTTTGCGATTCAACTTTGTTGTTATGCTTCGCAGGGAAACGGACCAGACCAACCTATATTTTATACAGCAGCGACGAAAGGGACACGGTAAAACTAGAGGATTATCGTCCCTATTTGTCGGAACTTTGGATAGTGTGTTCGATACGAAACCAGCGCCTTTCAGAATTTTACACGTGACACCGAATTCTGAAGTATACTATGGTATCCGCTTGTCATGTAATATTTATGTACATATAAAATAAACGAAACAAAATCGATTCGATGTTGGCCTTGTGCAATTTCAGTTATCGCTTGTGCGCTGACCGAAGAAGATATTGCGAGAGATTGGAATTGGTTGCTGAGTAACGTTTCGCCGACTCTTCCCTCGATAGAAGCGGAAGATGAAATTACCAAATTTGTGTGTGGAAAAATTCGGTCCGTCATTGCCACAAATCAAGAGAGCATAACAGAGGGTGAAAAATCTATATACATTATCGCAACGATCTGACCGAAGAATTGACCAACTTTCAATTGAATTGATCGCTTTAATTTTCAGATGAAGATACGACGTCGTTCAAAAATGTATTTCACAAATTTCAAAAATTGTTTTCCATCCCCAGAGACGAAAAATTAGTTAGTTATTATTCCTGTAGGTTCGTATTAGAGTGTTCCGTCAGTAATATTATATGTATGTAGTATATGGTTCGTACAATGGGTTTGATTGACTTTTAGCTATTGGAAAGGTAAAATTCCACGCCAAGGATGGATGTACCTGTCTGTCAATCACATTTGCTTTTACGCGTACATTTTGGGCAGCGAAACAACTGTCGTCCTCCGTTGGGCCGACATCATTGAACTCGACAAGACCAACAATTTTTTCGCCTCCAACTCCATCAAAATTGCCACCCGTGACAAGGAATATAATTTCTCCATGTTCTTGCATATCACGGAAACGTTTGCATTGATGCAACAGCTCACTAACATGGCGATTAAAGGGTACATTACATACATACATATACATATATGTATATTCGCTTTTTAATTATCAATTATTTATTTAGCTTAATCGACGATAAAGCATCTGGATTCAACGAAGACAAAGATTTGTTGAGTAAATTGAGTAAAAATGTGCCGAAACAGCCGTCGTTTTTGAAACGGGACTTGGACGCTCGCCATCACTCGGCCGCGTTCACCCGTAAATTCCGATTACCCCAGTCTGAAAAATTAGATGGCATCGTCGAATGCAAACTGTGGACCCCGTACGACAAGAGTCAAAACTGGGGTTGTCTTTATTTGTCGCAAAACTACATTTGCTTCGATAGCAAGGTACGCCCGATTTTTTTGTGATATGTGTGTTGGGTACAATAATATATTATCTACTATATAGAGCATTTAAATGATTGGAAATTACAGGTACCGCATCTCGTTAGATTGATATTACCGCTTTGTACACTACATCAGGTGGAAAAAGCAGACGGATCGGACAGCAACTCCAGCCAAATGAGCGGCGGCGATAAGGCGTCCATTTTAATCACTACGTCACAGTATACAGTTTTTCTTTTCTCTCATTTGAGAGACAGAGATTTCGTCATTGAGAAATTATCTGAACTTTTAGCAAAACTTCCCAAGTATGCAAACTTAATCTATGTACATATGTATGATAAATAATTTTGTATATTTTCGAAATTATGCTGATGCTTAACGTATTTACACCGTACAGAGATAAACCAAATAAGGTTTTCAATGTTTCCGATTCGGAAGACAGTACGTGGAGTCCTCAACCACCACTTTCGACGTTGTTTAAATCTAATACATCGGCAGCCATTAAAGAGAAGCAGGAATCCAAAGTATATTTTTCGCCATCTATTATACTTACATTATTATGATTCTTTTTTGATAACTATCATGGTGTGGTATCATTTCAGGAAAAACAATGGGAGCAACATATGATGGAAGTGGGGAGGGGCGTTAGTATGTACCGAACTGTCACCGGTAGCAATTTAGTAGTAAACGGCATACCAGAAGCGTTACGGGGAGAGTTGTGGGGAGTGTTTTCCGGTTCTGTCATAAGAAGAGCTCAAAATCATGGGCTTTACAAAAAGTTGGTCGATCAAGCTTTGTCATCGCGGACTCAGGCAAATGATGAAATCGAAAGAGATTTGCACAGATCGCTACCAGAACATCCTGCCTTCCAAAATAAAATCGGTATTTACCTCTTTTTTTTTGTAATTATTTTACAAGGTACATTTTGTACAATAAAGAATGATTGTAGGAATATGTGCACTGCGTCGAGTGCTTTGTGCTTACGCATTGCGCAACCCACAAATCGGCTATTGTCAAGCTATGAATATCGTCACATCCGTGTTGCTCATTTACTGTCCGGAAGAGCAAGCGTTCTGGCTCTTGACGACCATTTGCGAAACCTTACTAACAGATTACTACAATACCAGAGTTATCGGAGCGTTGGTGAGTAATCAATAAGCGCATTATCGTTAGTGTACTAATGTAGTACATGTTTTTACTTTTTTTATTTATACTCGTAGATCGATCAAGGAGTACTGGACGATCTCATTCAAGAACACCTTCCAGACTTGCACACTAAACTGTCGCAACTCGGAATGATGAAAATGATCTCGCTGTCGTGGTTCTTGACGATATTCATCAGCGTAATGCCGTACGAAAGCGCCGTTCACATAATGGATTGCTTCTTTTATGACGGCGCCAAGGTGATCTTCCAGGTGGCTTTGACTGTCCTCGAATGGAACAAGGACAAGTTGATCGAGTGTCTCGATGACGGAGAAGCCATGCAGATTCTCGGACTCTATTTAGAAGGTGTATACAATGACGAAGCAGTCGCCGTTACAACGGAACCCAGATCTGCCAATAAAGTGATAGTTTGCTTTTTTTGTTTTAGCGAGATTTTTACTTATTTGATTTACTTATTCATATTGTGTGCAAATTAGGTCGTTCGTGTGCAAACACTGGTGTACGAATCGTACAGGCGCTACGGAGGAATTAGTAGCGAAGCGATCGAAGAGCGCAGACTCAAGCACAGACTCCGCGTCATCAGCCAGTTGGAAAAAGGACTCGAGAAGAATGCCATCCGATGCATGCTGCACGATGGATACTATTCCGCTGAAGAATTGCAGGTAAATATATATATGTATATATGATATAGTATCCATTACATACAGACTTAAATTGAACATACTACACTTGTATATTACTCGGGCCTTAGGTTACTTGAATTTGGCCAGCGATCAGATTGACATTCACTTATTTATTTAGTTATGATACTCTGTCTGTATAAACATAATTGTTTATTGATGTTTACCTGTTTTTGTATAAAATATCTATGTATGTATGTATGTATGTACATTTAGAATGCAATTGTAGGATATAGTGCTGGTGGTCCGCGAAGTACTACTCTGTGCCAAGTGGGCACCATACGAGAGAGTGGACAGTGCTAGTGGAAGTCCATGCGATGCATACATGTTAGACTTTGAACAATTCAAAACTCTAATCACCACTTTGTCGCCCTGGACTCGCGGACACTCTGCTGAAAATATTGCAGCTCGCATGTTCAGAGTAACTTTTCCTTTCTTTTTACATTCGTTACTTTCTTTGTACATATGATATGTTATGTTATGATTGTGATGACATTTTCAGTTGTCCGATAAGAACGAATGCGGCACTGTGAACATACAGGCTCTGGTGGCATGGCTGGGTAGAAGTTCACGTGCCCCGGCCGTGGTGCGTCTCCGTACCCTGTTTTGCTTACACGCTCCACCTTTGTTGTCCGCCGCCGAACTTCGAACGCAATCCACCCTTCCCACCGGTGAAGAAGTGGCGACAGACGCCGTCGACTTCTTCGACAGGTACCATCTGCATATGTATGTAACTTTCATGTGGGGAGAAATTCATTTCAAATTTCACGTGTTTTTTCAATTGCACAGTATTGAAACTCCGGGAACTCCGTTGGAATCACCGCTGCTGGATGCTATCGGTGGACCGTCTTTTCAACGCTCGGTGAGCATGTCTGGTCTAGCAATACCGGGAACTGAAAACAACGTTGACATGGAGCAATCGATCGAAAGTGGCAACAGTCAAACGGGCAAGTTTCCCCATTTCCTGTATATACATATATAATATTTATCGAGTTGCAATGTTTTGGGCATCTTTAGACGTACGTATTCTTTCGCAATAGGAATCAGCGAGTGTTGGGAAGTACGCAGCATGTCGTCTTTGCGATCTATAGCACTCGGTTCCGATTCCAACACATCGTCGTCCGGACTCTCTTCCAAAGCTACATCCAATTCTGCAACTGTCTCGAAAAAATCTCTGATTCTTCCCAAACCGCACTTTATAGAACTGTGGACACTGATGCAAGATATAATTCAAAGCCAATCCAACCCACTGGACCAAGAATTGTACGATAGCATTGTAACTGCCGGTAAGTTGATTGGCCCATTTAGTCATTCAAACTAGACTTTTTTCAAAAATTCTTAAATACAATTGTCATCCGTTCTTATATTATATGAACATATTTATATACAACTAACATAAATTTTCACTGTAAAGGAACACATTTGTTACAAATTGGAGATATGAAACGACACCAGTGGTCTCTAGGTAGAGAAGAGTCTGTGGATAGTTTGGCCCTCGAATCGAACACCGAAGCCCTCACACCGGTACTTTTATTTTTATGAAACATTGTGATATTGTTTTTGTTAGTTGTAATCCATCATTGTAATTTATTTCAGATGTCGGACTGCAACGGAAATCCATTCAGAGCACCCACACTGGAGTGGGCTGTGTCCTTGGATCAATTCCTGGACGAAGTCCTCGCGTCACAGTCGATAGTCGAGTTTTTCTCAAATAAAGAACCATTAAATTTAGCCACCGTAAGGCCCAAAGGCAGACTGCAATCTGTGTCATAGACGCGTTGCATTTTATTCAACATATCCATCTACTTTAGGTATCTCTTTTTACGTATCGTCCGTCATCTTTCCGTTTACTTTTATAATACACCTATATACACAATATTGTAATCAGATGGTGCTACATTTTATTAGTATACATACCGTATTTACATTATTATTATAATATCATATACAAATATCCGATGCACTGCAGCTTGAGCTTTTACATACATTTACTAAATGTTGTGAAATTGGTATTAGTCAACCGTTTCATGGATCATAGATTCAATTTGAACTGATTTTTAAATAGTGCATCATGAACTCTTTTATTTTCAGTTTTCTGATCAAAATTTATTTCTACGAGGTTTCAATAGCCTTAATTTTAATCAAATTGCATGCTAATTCAATTTTTTTAGAACATATACACATTATTTGTATTATAATATAATATTGTGTACTTATGTATTTGTCATTCGAATAATTATCCCTCAAATATTTAAGTTAATGTATTATATATTGTAATATTAATTTTATAGATTGTTTATACATATACTTAGTAGTAGTACAATGTACAATGATTGTAATATTATCAATCATTATTGTTGCCATATTTATGAACCTTCATCGGTGTTGATCATTCCAATTGCATATTATGTATTTTACTATAATGCATTATCAACCACATATGTATGTAGGAATGATAATGAAATTTCATCTCGAATCTGAATCTCCCGCTCTTTAAACCTACTACCAGCTACTTTATTCACTGTTAAATTCGAGATGTGACATGATTTGTATGTATACTATATGTATACCTAGACAGAACTATTAATGTATGAATACAATTGGCCTTTAAGACTGAGTTGTAATAATAATGAATTTTGCATATACATACTTGTGCATACAATTACAGCAATGTGCTTGCTTTCAAAAATTGTGTGCGAATTTTATTTCAGTTAATTCGTATGAATATACATAGAACGAGCGCTTGATTTTTTTTTTTTAATTTTAATCATTCCATGGTGAAGTGTAATATATTTATATATATGTAGGTGTATGTCATAATGATAAAATCATCCAAGATGATATAATACGCAATTTCTCAATCGAATTTTTACCAACCAGTGTGCAAATGTACATAATATATTGCCTGTAAACTTTTTAGTACAAATGTTCTATTGCTACGTTCAAAATTATTAATATATATATATAACATAATACATATTTTTTCATGTGTGCAATACTAACACGCTTATTATGTGCATAATCGAATGCGTGGTCCATTCTAATGTGTTTTATGACTTGAGCAAATCTCGAAATGGGGTCTGTTTTGTGTTTTGATTTAAGGCATGCTTTGAGCATTCATGCACATACATGCATACATACATTTATTGCTGAATTTCGCTTGAAAGTCACACACACATTCGTTTGTAAAGATTTTTAAATTGATACGAATGCTGTAATGTCTGCATGTGTGTGTGTGTGTGTGTGTGAATATACACATAATAAATTTACAAAATGTGATTATAAAATAGATATATAAGTACTAATTTTATTGTGTAAGAAAAAAATATATTTTACAAAAAACATTATACATCTGGTGGTTTATTTCATACATATTTATACGTGTTTAGAATCGACATCCGTAATTTTCAGCGTCCACGCATCTTGCGATTTGACCGTTGCCATATCTGGAAATTTGACTTGTACTCCGTCCGCTCCTTCAGTCCACTGAAAAATTAAAAGATATATTTGAATCAAACGGTCGTTGACAAACAAACGGTCGTTGAGTCACTTGTAAAATGAACTGACTTGTAACTGTATGTCTGGATCGTTCAACATCTCAATATTTGTCTTTCGCTTGTTCAGTCGTTTTGCGAGCGCTCCCAAACGCAAAGTATTGTCTGTGGGCCACTTGAGAGCTACAGCGAACACCGTTTCGCTGTTGGGATCTTTGACTAATCTGCGCACGCCACCCGTCAAAGTCAAGTCCCTCAACTTTGCTTTGGCAGCCGTGTACCACACGTCGGAATTCACCGTATCGTTCTGATATATCCAAGGTTTCGTCTTGTAGATCGCTTCTCCGTTGACGTCCAACCATTTGCCCACACTCTGCAGACGATCTTGGAACACTGGCGCTATGGTGCCATCTTTAGTCGGCCCCACGTTCATCAGTAAATTACCTCCACAACTGACGGTGCTCACCAACTCGGTTATCAGTTGGTGCACCGTCAAGAAATCGGAAAGCTTTGCGTTTTTTCTGAATCCCCAAGACTTTTTATCGATCGTCATACAATTCTCCCACTTGTGATTTTGAAGGACACCTACACATACATACATAAAGTTGAAATATACCGTGTGTACTAACGTTTTTTTATGGAACTGGTCTAAATGAACATACCTGGATTATATCTATCAGTGCAGGTGTAAAAGCCACCATGATTGCAAGGAATATCGCGACCCCATCTGTCATTGGCGACAATGGTGTCCTTAACGGGACTCTCGTTGTACAACCAAGCCAAAAATTCAGTAGACTTGAAGTAGTCATACTCGGCCTCCCAATCCCCGTCTGTCCACAGTACTTCTGGATGATACTTGTTGATGAGCTCGTGCAACTCTGGCAACATCTTTTCCACCACATACGTTTGATTTTGAAATTTGGACGTCTTGTCCGCTATGTACATAGGATTATACCATTCGTACAGCGAATAATACACGCCAAAGTGCATGTCGTTCTGTGCTCGCACGGCATTCGACAGCTCTTTCACTAGATCTCTGCGAGGACCCACATCCATAGCGTTCCAGCTGAAGGCTCGAGACGACGGCCACAGCGTGTATCCTTCGTGGTGTTTACTCGTCAGAACCACATACCTGAATTAAAACGTGTCATTCGTTTATTTTTTATTACTTTCTCTCTTTTATTTTATGTATGCATGTTACTGTAACACATTGTATTGTAAATGCTTACTTTGCACCCGATCCGTGAAAGATCTCGGCCCATTCAGTAGCATTAAAGAACTGGGCTTTAAACTCGGGGGCAAATTGTTGATAAGTGAATCCGGGCGGGTAATTTTCAAACATGAATTTGACGTAACTCGGGTTTAAACCTAGAACGAAATGAGTCCGTGTGAAACCTCGGCTAGATTGCGATTAAATTGCGATTTACCCCAAATATTACCTTTCCAGTTTGACCAAAACCACTCGCTACCAAATCCGGGCACGGCGTACACTCCCCAGTGTACGAAGATGCCGAATTTAACATCGTCGTACCATTCGGGTAGAGGTCTGGAGTCCAAGCTTTCCCAGGTGGGATCATACTTGGCCGAGATACCATTGTCTCGTCTCACATATGAGTCGACCACTTCTTTACCACTATCGTTGTAAGCCAACACTCCAAATGGAATGATCAAAAAAAAAATCTTCAACTTCATAATGCAGTGTTCGTTTCTGTAAAAAAACATACACATGTATAATATGTCTAAATCTAACATAACAACGATACAACCTTTGACTCACAGTAAATACATACATACTTAAAAGCATTATAAATTCTAATTTAAAATAAGTTTTACATTTGTTTACTTCAATATACAGAGTATGTATGTATTTATGTATCTTACAGTAGAAAGCTATGTATGTATGTTAAAAATAAAATATCAATCAAAAGTAATAAAGCGACAATTGGACACACCCAGCTAACGGCGAGATCACACCAGCACTGACCCGATGGAACAATCATCATCCCAACGGTCGTGATAAAGTCAACATGTTTTTCTCGATGATAAGATTTATATGTTTACTGGTTGAAATATGTACATTATCGATGAAATGAAATGATTTATAATAGAAAGTTTATTTATGAACTTCGATAGTATCGAAAATCGTTTGTGGACAATGTATTGTCGATTGATGATTACTTTTTTTAATTAAACAGAATCTTTATTGCAAAGAGTCGGATGATAGGCATCTGCAACAAGATAAAATCGTTTGTTTGTCGTGTTATTCTATGTACTTGCCATACATATAAAATGTTGAGTATTATTAGCCACTTGAGCTACTTTTTATTATTACTACATATTAATCTCTTTATATGGATGGAAATAGTTTTTTTCAAATTTAATGAAACTCACTAAGCAAGCAGTTATAAAAATGTATTTAATGAATAAAATTCAACTCTCCAAATAGAAAGCCCTTGAATTACTTTGGTCGTCGTTTTTTAGCGAAATTTAATTTAATTTAGTTTGGGGGCGAAGGGAAGCAGGCCATACTTTACATCAAAAACAGGTTTATTATTTGGCCTTAGTAACTAACGATATGTCTGGCATTACTAATGAGTAATACCAATACCGATTTAACATCTGATAGTATCTATTAAATAATGTATTTAAATTACATACACACATGTGTTATATAATATCAACTCTTCCACATCAAATATTTCATCTAGTGCCATCTATCGATACTAATAAAAAAAAATGTAAGCTCGTTCAAGATGTATACAAATTATTCACTTGTAATTCAAGAAATATTACATGTATACCACGCCATAGTCAGGAGTCGGAAGAGGGAGCTAAAGGGGCGTCAGACCTCCAAAATTTAAAAAATAATATATTATACATAATTATTTGAATAAGAAAAACGTATTAAATTTAAAAAAAATTATGAAGTAAATATTTTTCAAAAAAATTTCACTTCTTCGGAGCAAATTATCCATTTGATAATTTGTTTGTTTTTTAAACGCTTGGGGAGGGGGAAGGGGTGCGCCTGTGTTTCAGCCCTTCCCTAAAAAAATCCTTGCTATGGCCGTGGTGATATGTATGAATGTGCTGATGACCAAAATGTATTCCAGATTCCACTGATTCACTCGGGTGCATTTTTGTATGCTTTTATGTTAAAAGTGATTTACAATTTGCCGAGATTCAACCAGTTCATTTTAGGTTTAAAAGTGCAAGACATTTTTATAATTTCTGAAATAAAAATAGAAAAAAAAAACAAAATGGCATTATATTATGTTATTTATTTCATGATATTATATTACAGAGAATCTATTGGTCATCAATTCGCCATTGTTTGTCACGTTTACAAATAAGTATCGGGGCAACACTAATGGTATAATGCGAGTGTTTTAAATTGTGACAAAACAAAAGCTTAAGGTACTGACAGTTTCCGACTGATTATTTCTCAGTTTTACAATATTTTTTCATTTCAACATCACGCTAGGAACAATAAAAACGAGTAAATTCAAAACTTACATAATTACACTACGTATTTACATATGTACTTATGCATTCTCGCGAATTCACCGGGACGGGACGGGACTCTTTTCCTCGTTCGCCGGGTGATAACATACACTCGCTACTGTTATGTACAGTTATCCACTAAGAAGTGTGCTTATTTACAATAAATATACCTACTCATCTATCATAATAAACAGATCATATATCACAAAAATTAATATCTTACCGAAGCAAAATTCAACACAACTTGAAAGTGTAGAAAATCAGAACTACACACATGTGCATACATTCGGTGCTGTCACCTCAATTTTGGAACAAAGGGTTTCCAAAAATTAATTATATTATTTTTGTGCAAATATATTATATATTATATATATATATATATGTGTGAGGACCAAAATATATATGTATATAATAAAATTTTTAAATATGCGCCACTGGTGTCAATATTTGATATAGAATTTATACGAAATTAATGAGACATACCAAAAAAAATATGGATTTTCTAATTAAAATAGACAATTGGACAGTTTATTTCTTATGGAATATGATTAGAAGCGCAGCATGTTGTTTATTATTACCAAAATTTGCTGGAAAATGCTACTCAGGGCAAACTACATACATTCAAGCTTATATATTAGATTGATTTTTTTTACGCTATCAATTTTTGTGAAACTAACAAATCTCAATTGTAGATTTTTTTCGAAGCTGTAATACATTTTTAACAAAAATTAGAGAAATTTTATAATTGGAACTACAGATTTTTAACAATGTGTGGTTTCTGGAAACCCGCTGGGTGACAGCACACTGCGGCGGATACATTCGATACAATTTTACACATGCATATCTATAATACATATACCTACTATAATATTACATACAATAGATATAATGTAATAATATATAATACGTAACATTCATAATGGAAATGACTTAGTTTTAGAAAAGGAAAAAATTTAGATGATATTTTTTCTAAATTGTATCGATAATTTTACACGTAACTTTAATTCAACTAATGAAAATCAACGAACAATGCAAATCGACAATAAACGTAATAAACGCAATAAAATCTGAATAAAAAGTAAAAAAACGATTAATAATAATTAACATAAAGTGAATCTCAACATTATTTCGGTGTAATAATCGTGTACCCAGTATTAATCTGGTACATGTATGTATGTACATAAATTCAATACACATTTTCAATAAATACTATTTTACAATTTGCGGGCGTCGCATAAAATAATGATAAATAAATTATCTAGCCGAATACATGTATGTACACAAAGTCTTAGAATAAAATAAATAATTATACAATGTATATTTGAATGCTTAGAGAATAGGTACACATTTTGAACGTGCCATACACAATAGGTATCTATATTTTGTACACAAGAAGAGAAACGTCATTAGTCCGCGTTCCGATCACAGGAGAGGAGAGCTTCGAGGAGGTGGAAGTGGTGGTGTCATGTGACTTCACCCACGGAGACCGGAAGTGCGGCCGCTTCTCGGGCCCGGAAGAAGCCTCGCTCCGTGCGACACTCTCGGATCGTCACCGTCTGCAGGTTCACCGTCACGTCCGTGATGAAGATCTCGCTGGCCAGCGCACTCCGGGCCACCCAGAAGGCGGCCGAGTACCTGGGCGGAGCCGGGTGCTGCGATCCGAGTGCGCTCGCAGCCTCGCACGTGGAGGTGGAGGTGGAGGTAGAAGTGGAGGTAGAAGTGGTGGTGGTGGTGGCCGTGGCCGTGGAGAGGAGGGTTCCCGGGGGAGGGTCTGCCGGGCCCGAGGACTGCGGCCGCGACGCCGGAGTCTGCGTCTCCGCTTCCGGGGAGTGCGGCGGCCGCCTTCCGGTTCCGGAGCGGGGCGCAGCGCCTTCCGGGGGCGCCGCGGGCTGCTGCAGGTTGCTGAGATCCGAGGGCGGCGGCGGTGGTGGCGGCGGCGCGGCGATGGGCGAGGGCGAGGGCGCGGACGGCGGCGGCGGCTGCAGGCCGTTGACCGGCTTGTGTCGGCCGTTGAGCTTGTGGTCGTAGCGCGGCTGCTTGTGGTGCGTGTGGTGGGGGTGGTGGGTGTTGTGGGTGTTGTGGGTGTTGTGGTGGCCGTGGATGTGAGGAGGCACAGGGCTGGTGGGGCTGGTGGTGATGGTGACCCCGATCTTGCCCGACTCCCGCAACACCTCAGCCTTCCGCTTGGTGCCCGCGGGCAGGATCGGCCGATCCTCCGAGCTGGAGCTGGAGGGCGAGGGGGGGGACGGGGGCGAGGGCGGCGAAGGGGGGGACTTTCTGCGGGGCCCCCGCCGCCCCCCACTCTCTCCGCGCGTCATCAGAAAGCTGTGGATGAGCCGCGCGTCCAATATGTTCTCCTCCGGCTCCCATGTGTTAAACTTGGGACTCCAGCCCTTCCATTTCACGTAGTACTCCACTTTATTCTGAAAGCAAAAGAAAAGTTATCATCAAAACTTTTGTTCCACAAATCACATATGTAGATATATATGCACCAGAGTACTCGGGTGCAAGAGACAGATTAGAGCGCATTCAGAAGAGATTCTTGAGGTACATCAGTAGCCGTTTTGGATTATCCTATACTTCCTATGAAGATGCTTGTAGGTGTCAGCATCTACTTCCACTTGTCAAAAGAAGGGAGATAGCTGACATCTCAACAATTTTGAACATCCTTAACGGCTCGATCGACTGTCCTCAATTATTGAGCAGACTATCATTGCGTGTGCCAAATAGAATGACTAGATGTAATGAGCTCCTTTACATACCTAATACTTTTTCTAATTATGGAAGAAGCTCATTCATCTGGCGTGCAAGCTCCACCGTCAACACACTAATTTTAACAATTTCTATGTTTGACTTATTTAATATTAATGCTATACAAGCTAGAGTGATTATTGCAAATTTGTTTTTCGATGATTAATTTTATCGAAAATTTACGATTGTGATTATGAATTTTTATTTTGATGTATTTATTTTGTCTTTTTGTTTTTTGTTATATAATATATTATTTTTATTATTTCATAATTTTTATCATATTATTATTCTTATTATTTTGATATTTTTATTATACTGTTATTTCTATTTTTTTCTTTTTGTTTTCTCTAACTATCTTACTCTATTATCATTTTTGTTTCTTATTTTAAATGTTTGAGCTTTTCTTTTTTTTTACCTATATGTGAAAATTATTAATGGTTTACTTAACATAATTATGTTTTTTTACTATCAATCTATGTAACTTAATAAACTGTAAATTTTCCAAATAAATAATAGAACACGCTTCCATTCGTCTCTGCTTTGAGCAACCCTCGTCCATCTCATTCCACACATCTTTCTGATTTCACAATGATATAAAATACTATCTATGTATGTATGTATGTATAGTACATTCATTTATCAGAAACCGAAGACAAAAAAGGCGATACAAATATTTAACCGATCGAAAATTTCACGGGTAGAATCGAACTGTGGAATAATGTACGCGATGGCGTGCCGTGAAAAATCCACCTGTTTTTATCGCACAGCCTCACTTGGGTAAGTGAGGATGTGCTAGTGTGTAACCTAGTTTGTTTGTATCCTGCTCGCGCACACGAGTAAGGCTGTGTGATAAAATCGGGTATATTTTCACGGCATGTCTACTGATACAACAAACACGTAATTGAATCCCGATTTGACCTAGTTACGAGTTGCACATTCGAGGTCACCTATATCATGGAAACATCCATTCCGCTCTATTTAAAAATGTCAAATATACTTAAGGCCCGTGAAATTTTAACATAGACGTGGACGTCGAGTAAAGATAATATTAATAACATTACCATCTAAAATTTCAAAACAGAAATAATTTACCCAATCAACTAAAAGGTTTCCGACCGCTGTACCTAAACAATTTTACTCGAATATGCACAATACAACGCCTACACTTACAAAATTGAGAAAAAAATGCAGGTATGCAGATTTGTTTAGTTTTCTGGGAATTTCGCGCTCGGCTGCTATCCCATACATACAAGATGTGCGTATGTATTTTTCAATAAATAACTACATTGCATGTATTTATTGTTCAATAAATATTTTATTATTATTCAATTAAAAGCAAGCGCAGGATTGGTCATAAAAGTGTATGCACTTGACGTTGACGCACACGTTTTTCAACCCAAATGAGGGAAAGGGGGAGAGAAACGCAAACGCATTCACTCACACACACACTCTCTCGACCCCTCGCTTTTATACGGCAAAAGGGGTCTCGATAGGAAACACTGAGTAGACGTGCACATTCAAATTATTTAAGTATGTTCTTATGTACCTACACTTTATTAGCACGTAACGGTCATTTCGAAAACGTTTCATTCCGATGGTGAACTGACCGCAGAAAAACAATACGCATGTTTCGTGCACGCCATATGTTCGACAACAATCCGCAACCCGACTTTACATTGTACATACATGTACTATATACATATATTATGTGACAGGTCGAGTTTGTATAATATTTACGCGAAACAAGGAGACTCACACAAATCGGAAGCG
Source organism: Arctopsyche grandis (assembly GCF_051622035.1). Taxonomy (NCBI): domain Eukaryota; kingdom Metazoa; phylum Arthropoda; class Insecta; order Trichoptera; family Hydropsychidae; genus Arctopsyche; species Arctopsyche grandis. The sequence goes on from NC_135362.1 coordinate 1,082,284, forward strand.
TAGAACGAGTACGCGAATGACAGTCTTGTCTCGTAAGCGCAACGCAATGGCCGAGAGAACGAGAACGAAAACGAAAACCGGGAACGCGTGCAACTCCCGTGACAATTCAGTGCCGACTGCAGTTTTCCGGTGCAGCTGCACTCGTTCCCTGCACTGTTCCATCCCTCTCTCTCTCTCTCTCTCTCTAATGTACACATTTATATAAACGTCTCTATTCCCATCGCCCGCTCTCTCTCTCTCTCTCTCTCTCTCTGGCTCTTTCGCAGACCAGACAGCAGTTACGCACTGCCGGCTGCCGGAACAAATTACTGCTAATTTTTCGCGAATACACCGCGACTATCAACCGACGAAATGTAAATTATGTAATATTTATCAGCTGGCTCACAACACTCGCGGTGTGTGTTGCGACGCCGCAACGCGCCATCAATATTTCAGCATTCCTACATTTTTGACCAGTTTTCTTGAAATTGCCGGTGGTAATGCTATTTATGACAATTTCAATAAAGTTATGTAGATGGCGTTGTTCCCTGATCGAATGTTCAGTGTGTAGGTGCCTATGAAGGTTCATATAAATATATGTAAGTAGGTATGTACATACATTATTATCAAGTCTAATAATGAATAAAGCATCGTTTAGAGCTTTCGAAAAGTTCGCGGAATGCTTTGGGAAGCTGTGTTCCCCTGCATGCTACTACTCCACTTGATTGCATAAGCATTTATGAGTTCATTTTTATTTATTTATTATTATTGTTGTTTTTATTCTGTGAATGTGTGTGAGTGTGCGTTTGCTGTTTAGGTGTGTGTATGTTTTTTTTGGTTTGTGTGTGTGTGTGTGTGTGTGTGTGTGTGTGTGTGTGTGTGTGTGTGTTGGTATGTGTGTGTGTGTGTGTGTTGGTATGTGTGTGTGTGTGTGTGTGTGTGCGTGTGTGCGTGTGTGCGTGTGTGCGTGTGTGCGTGTGTGCGTGTGTGTGTGTGTGTGCGTGTGTGTGCGTGCGTGCGTGCGTGTATGTGTGTGTGTGTGTGTGTGCACGTATAAACATGCACACATGTAAGTTTACTTGAAGTGTGCGTGCATTCGCACGGCACATTTCAAGTATTGTTTCCTAACGCATGCGCGCTTTATGTGTTCATGCGTTGTTGTTTATTTTGTACTTGGTTATGTACAGTGTGCTTTTTTTTAATAGAACAGTGATGTGCGGTTGTTCTTGTGCGATATTCATGAACAACCGTCTCGTTCTCCGACGAAAGGGTAGCTTAGACTGTATTCGTTGGGGGCGGGGGGTGGTGGCCTCATGTTGAGGGCTTTAAGGGTCAAATTCCTTGACCTTTAAAGCGGGCTTAGAAAATTAAGTATGTAAATATTTTGTTTTTATAAATGTAAATTCAGACCGCATAGCTGTGATAAAATTGATCAAATACTGTGGTCGGTAGGCTTTTATTATCTCACTAGTGGCCTGGGTGCACAAACTTGGGCACTCGGTAAAAAGATCGAAATTCGGATCAACGGAAGCTGCCATTTGATAGGCCGACATGAAGAATTATTATCGCGAATACGCAAAGCCCACTCCTAGGCCCTATACGCACTTTTTATACTAGGCCCTATACGCACTACCTATACGCGATTTTCGATCGCGCGATCTTTTTCTTGCGTGACAGAAACCATCTAAAGTGGCTGTGATTATTTGGTCGCATATGCGCGCAATCGTACTTAAGTGTATGTTCTTTTTTTGCGACTAAGTGAAAATCGCAAGTGCATTATGCCCACACTATACCGCGACTCTTTCCACGATATAAGACTCCAAGGGGAGAAAGAGAGACGGAGCATAGACCATCGTTGTAAAACATTATATAATATATGTCTAAAGAAAAATTTCGGTTTTCACGCTTCATAGATATATTCAACGCTAATATTAGATTTCCATTGAGTTGGTTCTAATAATTACAAATAATAATAATCCCTTGAAAATAGATAAGTGCCTATAAAATATATCTAAAGCAAATTCCCAGTTTGGCCTCTGACGTGACCATTTTTTCATTTGAGCCCTAACTTCCATCCGATCCTTACTCATTGTAAGACATTGAAATCGAAATGAACATTTGCGTATAGTGAAAACGTATAGCATAACTATAGATACGTATAGATACGTATCTATAGTTGACAATTATAATGAATTCGCAAAATAAAGCGTAATATTCCAAAGATTGGAATGAATCAATATGCAAAAATTCGGCTCTGGTGCCACGCGTCTAGCAACACTACTGTCTTCTCAGTTGTCTTTTTTTTCAACAGACCTGAAGCTAAATACAGATACTACTTTTGGAACGCCGTCTCTCTTCGAGGAGTGAAGCCCTCGAAATTTTTCGCACGCAAAAAATATAGCACTATATGTAGGTATATCCACTGTACATGTAGGTAGGTATATGTAGGTTTAAGTCGATGCTTTTAAAACCGATTATCACAGTTTACCGCAAGTGGATATCTACGCGACAACCGAAACATTCGAATTTAACGATTCTTAGAAGCGAGTAGGTACAATGTATCTATGTAGGTACACAAACACCTACCTATTACATTATATTGCATACTCGATACAAAAATACCACACTGCATCATGTGATTGACATACGTGTAAGACGAGTCGTTAAAATGCAAAAATAATCAAATCGTCTATATGAACCCCCGAGTACGTACCTACTAGACTACATTTCAAGTTCATCGGTACCTACGGAAATGCAACCTTGCATACACCATGATGCAAGTACCTGCGATGTGAAGATAGGTGAGAAGAAATACGCGATTGAAATTGCAGTGAAATTCCACTATCCGCACCTCAATCCAACTTAAGTACGTGCTTGTAGGTGACTTTGTAAAATGCATATTGCACTTGAGACATATCATCATTCATCATACGAGTGATTAGAATTACATTGTATCTATGTATGTATGTATGTAATGTAAATGCACGCACGAAACCCCTGGGAAAAAGACGCGCGCTCTCTTCTCGGGCCACGCGGCCGGGCCAGTGCTTCTCAAAACACTTTTTAGTCGAGTGACACATACACATACCTACATGATAACGCGTGGCATCATATAATCAATATACTATTTAACTATGTTAAATTGCTCTTATTTGCAGACGACTTATATTTAAATGTATAAAAGACACCAACAATTGTACCACACTACAAACTAATTTCAACTATTTAATTGATTGGTGAAAAGGTTCACTAGATCAAATTGTAAAATTATAAAATTATTTATAATTATATTATAAGTAATGAAACTTTACCGACATCTTCGCAAATCAAAGATCTGGGAATTCAATTTTCATATAAAATATATTACAAAAAAATGCCATCAAATCACTGGGTTTACCAATAAGAGACTCCGACCACTTTAAAAATATAAAAAACAATAAAAATGTTATATGGATATTACTATAGTAAGAAATCAATTATACCAATTGGTCTCTTTGTTCATTAAAATCCAAAAAAAGTTTACAAAATTTGTTAAATTTAAACTTTTTCAAATGTATAACTATATCAATAGCATTATATACTTTTATAAAGAAATAAATTTATGAAAGTTGTGTGACAGAAGAATAATTAATTATACTTAATGTTTATGTGGTATTCTTTATGGCATCATGGACTGCTCTGAATCGGTGAGCTTAATCAGATCCCATGTACCGGGCAGATCAATTAGATGTAACCATCTCCTTGATATGCCCAAGTTTACCACCTGATTCTTCGAACTCAACCATGTCAAGATTGCACAGACCAGGCAATGAGCTCTATATGTTTGATTCATTTAATTATAGTAAATGTAAGTTAAAATGCGATTCATCCAAATACCTACTTTTTTAACATATTTATTTTTTTGTCTCTCTTTTCTTATCGTAAAATAGATATTTTTTAATCGTATAAATCAATAAATTATAAGCAAAGATCGGCGTTCAATGGATGATTTTTCACACTAAAAATGGTTCGCCATTGTTAATTTTTTTGCAAAACCATGCTCCCTTGCATTGAACACTAGTTATTAGGGAGTTTTTTGCTATTTTCAAAGCATCCATGGACCGCCTAAGACTAATTATAACCTCCGCTTTACCTGTGCGAAGGCACAACGGATCTATATATATATAATTTCGAACGAGCTTTGTAAGTATGTAATGTTGTTCGGTAACATCGAAAACAAATCAAAATTTCTATGATAACGATTCGATATGGTTTCGATTTGATATATATTTTTTCGATTAAAATAAATTTAATAAAAAAAAAAAGGAATAATTACTATTAGATTCGCCATGTTTAAACTGTTTATATTACAAATACTGAGCGAAGCCGGGTAAAACAACTAGTCCTCTATAATTATAACTCAAACACGATAGAGAAGTTGAACAAAAACACGAGTCGTCTCACGTCGAGAACTATTTTCCGTTTTAGATTTATCATCCTCATTTTTTTTAACTGGGACGACAACACACATTAATTTGCAAAAAATGTGAATAATATTTGTTGTTTAAACTGTTTATATTACAAATACTGAGCGAAGATTCGCCATGTTTAAACTGTTTATATTACAAATACTGAGCGAAGCCGGGTAAAACAACTAGTCCTCTATAACTATAACTCCAACACGATAGAGAAGTTGAACAAAAACACGAGTCGTCTCACGTCGAGAACTATTTTCCGTTTTAGATTTATCATCCTCGTTTTTTTTAACTGGAACGACAACACACATTAATTTGCAAAAAATGTGAATAATATTTGTTGGTCGGTAGGCGATGAGCGATGTTTAAAATATAGATATTAATATTAATATAGGCGCAAATAAGTAAAAAAAAAAAAAAAAAAAGTGCGCGGAACAAAGCATCGCATGGAACGTGTAGGTGATCGGCAACGTTCTCTCGTGTGTGTTGTGTTATCAACTGAAATACAATAAAAATAAAATGCAATGTAATTAGTGGTGAGTGTGACGTTGACGAGGTAAAGAGGGCGCGCCCCACAGTTGGGGCATCGCGTGTACGGGGAGGAGCAAGCCGGGCGGCCCTCCAATCAGCGTCGAGGACACGCCCCGGCTACCCCCACTCCACTCCACTAGACGCACGGCCTCGACTCGGTTTGCGATCGTTCAGTCACTCAGTCGGTCGCAGGCCGAGGCCGAGCGAGCCGCGTGCATTCACTGCGTGGTCACAGTAGCGTTCGCACTGACAACTCGCCACGCCACGCCACGCCACGCCACACGCCACGTCAATCACGCGCGCTCCTATCTATTCCAACACAAATCGGAACTCTCGTGCTAATTATTATATACAGTAGTTCTCCTCAATCCATGGGCTAACTACAGCTACGATATGACACACGTGCATTTTCAGTTTAAACGTTGCCCTACCATACCGGTGACCCTTTTTCCGTGGCTACCTACATACATATGTACATATGTATTTCGAACCGTACCCTACTCTCTCGGATGTTCTTAGAATCGACGTTAAACCAAACCGTCTGTAAAATAATTCAAACGAACAGTCACTATAACCACCACGAAAAAATAACCGACAAAAAATATCTATTGTATTATTATACTTCATGTCACTACGAACCACATGCAAGAATCTCAGGGGAATCATTAACGATGAGAAACAATAAATTGTAAATTTCACTATTTTTTAACAATAAATATATTATTTATCGTTTCTTAATAGTGGTGAATTGATTATTGAATTTGTGGGTGCAAAGCTACGTACCTGTTTAGCCAGGCTTTTAAAATCTGACTTGTACATATTGTAGTTTGTTTGAGAAATCGGAAGCTGATCGCCGATCAAGTTAATTTATCAAATAAATTAAACACCTTGCATGTTGATAGCCACTTCACGAGGCAACAGAAAGAGATGCACCATTTGGAAATTCTTGAACTGGCGATAGTTCTTTACAAGTGTTCGAATGTAACTTTGTTCAATATTGTATTTGGCGCAGTCTCGACATTAACACTACGAGTTGCTTCTATGAGAAGTATGACGAATACAGCTCCAGGCCCGTTACTGAGAGTTGGCGCGTTTTTGAATTTTGATTATTGAATGCAGTTCGACTCTACACAAGCGCAATGCTCACGCCAACTCTCGGTAACAGATCTAAAACTACGGATTATCTTAAATACCTTTAGATTCGTCGAGAGCTACACAGGTTATTCAAATCATTTTCAACTTAACTCTGAATCTTTAGTGATTTCGGTAATAGATACACCGTTTGAATTGTTCGAGAGAATGGCACGGAGACGCATTTTAAAATACCGCTGTTATTATAGGTATACGATCGTTCTTTGAATTTCGAATTAATATTTCTTAGTTCATAATCGCACGAATACCTACCCACGGTAGAACCGGATTATAAGATAACCGTACACTAAATACAAGTAAAATATTTAAAGCGGGTAGGTGTAAATACCTACATACATTGTACATTCTGATATTTCGATGATTTTCACTTATGGAGAAACGAAAATTTCCAATTTTCTCGAGAAATTGTGAAAAAAGTATGTAATCATGTTACAATATCTATACGTATACCTTGTGTCTATTGCAAATAACTGTAGATATATTCTATTATATGTAGATATGTTGGATTGTTGACCGGCAACTGGCCAAATTACAGTATGATTGGCTTCAGTTTGGGATCTGCTATAAATTCCCAATAAAATATCAAGCGGCAACTCGCACAATAGTATTTAAGAGCCGGAGTAGAAAAGGTTGAAGAAACTAGCAAGTGTGCATACATACCTACCTACACTGTACATACACACACATGTCTATGTATCTACGTACAAAATATTATTAATTAAATAGATCAGAGTTCGATGGTCGTTACAGATGTCAAGATGATTCATTATTATTAAGCTAAGAACGTTAAATTACCAACATAATTCGCGGTCGTATTTATGTACACCTGACTCAAGAAAGTAAGGTTGCTTCTAATCTAAGTGGTTTATTTTATTACCTAAACAAAGATAAGGCGGGTGCGAGTGCGAGAGATTTGTAAACAAATTTTGCAACCAAAAACTACTTCAAGAAGTAGATACATATTTCCAAACATAAGGCACGAACCCGCCATTTCTTATTCAGGGGTATAAAAAAGTTGAAAATGGTAAACCTTCTAAAATATTCGTACACATTTAATATTTTTAAAATGAAATATGGCATTTTTCTCGAAAAGAAATCGTACATAAGTAAGTACCTACATACATATGTATGTATTTATTTTATTAACTGTCAAGTAACACCACCACATCATTATGCATATAATAATTCAGCGGCGTGCGGTGAAATTCTCTGTTTTTATCACACAGCCTTTTTTACGTGTGCGCGAGCAGGATGCAAGGGGAACAACCTGTTCCTCTAAAAACAGAGAGAATTTCACCGCACGCCACTGTATATGTATGTGCAAGATAATCGCATACATATTTCTAACAATGAATGAATTTCTAACACGACCGAAAGAAGTTTCAGCAAATTAAGAATAATCAAAAATTATTTGAGATCTTTCAGTAATCAATTCGCACTTCTGATTTAGGCAAGTGTTTTGTCAATAGAACATAAATTCATGGTTGATTTAAAATTTGACGATATATTTTATGTGTTTGCTAATTTAAAAGCGAGAAAAATAAAACTATACATATGTAATGCATTCTTTAATTAAATCTCAATTATGAATACATAGTTAAATTAGTACCACGAATAAATTTAATGTTGTATTATAAATTTGTTTCACATGTTTACTGTTTTAAAAAAAGTTTAATTTTGTATAACGTAATTTTAATACAATAAATAATTTTCTTGGTAAAATTAATGGTTTTGCCACTTTAATATAATATAACATAATTTTAATATAATATAATTTAACTTTTTATGTATATCAAAAAAGACATATCTACATATGTATGTAGGTAAGGGGCGTTTATTTGATATTTGCCAAATGTATTTGTCTAGTCTTCTTTTAAATTTTTATTGTGTAATTATTTATCTAATCCCATTTCCTAATATCCCATATCTCTTTTCTCCTTTCTTTTTTTAAATTGTATATCTAACGGCGTTGCAGCTCTCTCGGAAAAACTACGAAAAAATTGTATTTACAACTACATAGTGAATATAATTAAAATAAAAACGATTAGATATTTAATATATCTACGCATTATTAATAGAGTATGTTGAATATCCAAATGCAAGATGTAATTGTAATTTTTCTGGGGGTGCGTCAACGCCGCAGAGCTCCTTTGCACGAGTTGTCACTTATTTAAAATTTATTTTTCCGGAATTTTTTTATTGTCATATATGGGAGGTTGTTAACCTTTTGGACCTCACGGACCACTAAATTCATAATTTTCAATCCCACGGTCTACCCCCCCCCCCCCCCCCCATTTTCTTAGAATATAAATATAATAAATTTAGCCCATATTCATCTATGAATTATTTACATAAAATACGTTTAATAATCATTAAAGGATCGCGACTTGAAACCATGGGGGTAATTTCAAAACGGTTAAAAAATATTTTAATTATATAATTTAATAATATTGGCAAATTTTTTTCTAACGAATTATTAAAATATCGTTGCTAACAAATTAGATTAAAAAATAATATTAACAATTATATTAAAAGTAATTAATAAAAAGAAATATTTATTAAATCAGACTATTATATTTAAAAAATTTATTAAATAGAAAATTAAATAACGGGCTCGTTTATTTTCAATAATTGTAGAACTACGCAATTCGACCGCTCCAAATTAACCAATAGATATGTAGATGCGTGCAAACTATGAAATTGTGAGAACTTATAACACAATGTGAATTAGATAAGTTGTAAAATTGAATCAAAATTTACAATTTAAAAATACCCCTGTCGCCTTTCTAGTAATTTCTCGAATTTCGTGCCATCAATATAAATGCGAAAATTAATTTTTTGATTTATTTCATTTTTTGATAAATCAAAAAAAAAATTGAAACATGGTGGATATAAATAGCATATTAAAAAATAATTTGTCTAGTGCCATAATTGAGGAAGGGAGAAGTCTAATACATTTGTATGGACAAGGCGCTGAGGTCCAGCCCTCTTAAGAGAATTTCTTAAAATATTATTTTTGTCTAATTATTAATAGAATAGAAAAAAAAAAACTACCAAAGTTTTCTTGCGGATCGCCAGTTGGCGTAATATTGTACAGTACATACATAGGTATATAACTTTTCTAAAAAAAAATAAACTAAATTAAATACATAACTACATATTATACGAGCAATGCCAAATACAATGTATGCATTTAAATTTGAAAGGGGATTCCATAATTGAAATTTTCATTAGATGGTAATTAACTTTATATAGGTAGGTATATATTATGCACTGAAGCAGGAAAAAGATCATTCTAATCAAATGTTTTAACGTCAACTTTAATTTGGAGTCGGTATTTTGAAACAGATTATTTTAACATATTTTTAGTAACAATTATCTATTCAAATAAAATATTCATATGTATGTAGATAGGTATCGTTAAATAAAAAAAGAATGTTAAAAGAGCTTTTTTGGAGTGTCGAGTGGCGACATCTCTTGAATTTTAGCCCAAGCGGTAGGACTTTAGCCTCGTTTGGCATATTCTCCTCTCTCCTCACTCCTCACCCCTCACCCAAACGAATCAAAACATCTAAACTATGTACATACATATATACATTAATATATTATATTATATATTACATTCAGCAAAACGGGACATGAATACATACATACATATGTAGATGTGAAGACTGACTCAATTGACAGCTACCACATTCAAGTAGCAAAAAAAATCGTCGCATTTCGATATTTTAAATTGATCCAAGTGAAAAAATATTTGCATACACATACATATGTACATACGTAAGTGCAATATATTTGTTAAATCGTTAAAAAATATTTTTTGTGAGATAGATTCATTTTTCTTAAGTAGGTAGGTACATATGTACATATGTATCTAGTGTCAAGTTAATTCTTTAATCGTTCACTTAGGTGCGTACCTACATATGTAATCTAATATATAATTTCGAAAGAGACATTGTATGTACGTAACTATGTAAGGTTATAAGGTTTGTTGGGAGCATCGAAAACAAATCATCAAGTTTCTATGACAACGACATCGATATCGTCAAATATATTTTTTTTTCGATTCAAATATTTTTTTTACAAATACCGAGCGAAGCCGGGTAGAATCACTAGTATAATATAACGTTGTGTTTCTTGTTTATGTCTTATTTTCATTTATATCTTTATGGTATTATAATCAATGATTCCATCGGGCCTCTTCCAAGTATTGTTAAATCTTCTTAATATCTAACATATAATTTCGAAAGCGACTTTGTAAGTATGTCATCGAACAAATGAATATTCAAATAAATTTAAATAAAATAAAACTATTCTATTAATGTAATAAAATGTTTACTATTAGATTAGATTAGCCATGTTTAAGCGGTTTATAGTACAAAAACCGAACGAAGCCGGATAAAACTACTAGTAAATAAATAAATTATATAAAATAAATTGACGAAAAGCATATTTACGGAAAAATATAGTTTCCTCGAAAAACGAATTTATATGGACACGAATGATCATGTCCCAGAGCAGAGCAAACGAACCAAATTTTTTTTTTATCTCAATTAATATATCGAAATTTTCTGTGCTGTGGTTTGGTTTTGGGGAAAAAACGACCAGAATGGAAAAGGTTTTTTGTATTATTTTGGTTCGAAAAGCGAAATAAAAAAGATTTGCAAACACACGTCGAAAGATAACGAGTTGTTTTATCAGGAACGGGTGTAGAGAAGATTATGGGTGACAATCAAACACGCGCATACGCAATCAGGACAATAATTAAAAGTTTGAAAGTTGAAGATTGTATTGCATTGCACAAGACAAACGCATTTGACTGCCTTCATTGAGCATTTTAACCATATAGTCATTAATTCATATAAGCTATTGGGATTTATCTGCCGAGTTGCGAAGCTCTTTAAGAATCCGCATCCTCTAATATTGCTTTACATATAACAGTTTAGTTCGCAGCAATATGGAGTAGGCTTCAGTCATACATATGTATGTACATATGGTCTCCTTATTACCAAACTCGTATAGATCGTTTAGAGACAATTCAGAAGCGTTTTATGTGCTATCTATCCCATAATTGTCTGGCCACAGTGTCATGTTGGGGTGACCTGTAAAGACACTGTGGTATACTTGTATATTAAAAATAAAATAAGACTGCTCTTGTAAGATTGTTACCAACTTATGACACTCTTATTTCAAGATCGCAAGTTTGTCTCATCGTAGAAAGGTTTCTGATTTGTTAATTTTATATAAGATGGTTAATGGTGTATTTAACCGGTCTCCCTGACGAGCCAGAATGTTAAATTACAGAAAACGCAAATATCGGAAGGCAAAGATCGAAAGATCAAAAAAAAAAGGGTGCATGGTAAACGGTACATATTAATGTGCGCGCGCAGAATACGGGAGGAAAAGCCTGTTCCTCTTGTTCCTGTTGTACCCTGCTCGCGCAAATTAAGTGAGTATGTACTGTTTACCATGCACCCTTTTTTTATCTTTCGATTCAAGATCTTTCGATTTTCGATCTTTACCTTCCGATATTTGTTTTCTGTAATTTAACATCTGGCTCATCACGTAGACATGTCTTTAACTGCAAAGTGTTAATGCCCGATTCACCAGATGTAAAAAAAAATTCTATCCACCAATTTGTCATTACAACACATCATGTAATAGTGTAATCGCACGGATGGTATAGATGATTCGACTCTTTCAGTACTTTTCGGGCTAAAGTGAATAAGCAAATCTATGGTTGATTTGCTTCTTCACCTTCATTGTCATTCATTATTTATTATTTTTAATAAGTTTTTGTAATTTTTCTTTTTGTTTTTTTTTTTATACATATTAATTACCATGTGGTGCTCACTGTACTTGGAATATCGTATTTTCATTTATATTTGTATCTTTCTTGTCTCACTGTATTGCTTTCTTTTATATTTTATTCGTCCACAAATCCACAAAGTAAAGAGAATATCAACAGTGATCGTATCGTTTAACGATTTAATTAATATTGCAACAAATTGCGATGCGCGATCGATTGTTTTTACTATTTCTTTATAAATTAGCGTAACAATGTATGTATATTTTCAAATGTTCATGTAGAACGTATACCTTTTAAACATAGGTACTTAAAATGTCATAATTGATCACCGATACCCCAACCGCGAGTATTTTTTGCGCAAATACATACGTGTTGTACAATAGATGTGTATCTATGTTTGTGCATACATACAATATACATATATTATTAAAGTTGATGTCTTCACGATGAAAACATTTCTATGGGTTGGGTATGGGTTCCCTCGACGGTCCACGCAATGCGTGCATTGCACATTGCATATACATATATTATATACCTATATACCTACATATATATATATATATATACACGGGTGTATTTCATACGGGGTGCGTCTTACAAAATAACAAGGGGGAGTTTTCAACTCGAACGGGGGAAACGAGAACGAGATCGAGAATGCGTGTTTTATAAATAAACGTCGATCGCTTGCCCAAATATTATATTATATTATTATAGAATATATCTATAATAATACTTATACACATACATGCGCGCATGTACTCGACGTGTATCCATTTTTTCGAAATCGCTCAAATTCATACCGACGATTCTGTCATAATAATCACAATAGTAAAGCGTATCGTTGATTTGTTTATTTCGAGGAATGAAAACGTCAAACCTAAGACTAAGCTCATTCCGAACTTATTCCTGTCGGTTCATCTAAAGACGATATTTGGAATTAACGGGACAATAGGACCTCTCCTTTGCACAGTGTTTACGTTTCCATTTGTCGTATGTAGGTATCTACTTTCTTTCGAATTTCGCACAACTCGTGTACACAATTTTGCAACGCGGATCCAGCGGGTACCTACATACATACATAAGAAACTGGGTTTCTTTTCGAACGGGTCGGGTCTTTTTAACACGTTGCGTCTAAACGGTTTTATTGTGGGATTAAAAAAAATGGGGCAATTTCCACGCGCATTCTATAACGAGTCTCCCGATTAAAAATGGTCAGAAACAAAATTGTGCATCAGTGTACGTATAAAAATGTAAAATACCTTTCTTATCCTCTTCTTGATGATCTTCTCCGCGGCGTAGACCCGGTCTCCGACGATTCCCAATTCCATGTCAATTAATCCAAGTAATCCTATACACGTAAAGTGACACTGCAATCCAATTGGTGACGTGACGGTCGGCAACACTCAGTGATGACAGCCGCGGCGCATGGCTTTCGAAAAGCGCGCCGAACGACGGGCGCGGGAAGGAGGAGGGGAGGGGAGGGGGTTTAGAGCGAGAGTGGCGCCGCGACGGAAGTGGCGGTCGACGTGGGAAGCGCGATCGGCGATCGAACCGCGACAACTACAGCAACAGCGACAGCGGCAGCGACAGCGACAACGACTACTTCCCGCCGAGACGACTGGCCGACTGAAGAGCGCCAAGTCGCGCGGGGCGGTCGGGGCGGGGGAGGGGATTCTTCTCTCGTCGCCGGCAGTCGCTAGAGGGCGCCACCGACACCGCGATAACACCGACAGCCGGTTGCGACCGTCCCGACTCTCGACTCCCGGCTCCCGACTCCTGACTCCAGATTCCTGAAACACGTCAACAACACGCATCACTACATAGCTCCCATCACATCGACACGGGGCATTCTCTCTGTAGGGCATCTTTGAAAAATGAAAAAAATCGTTGAAAGTGCGGTGCGGTGCGGTGTTTACCAATACGTGTACGAGCGAACGGGCGCGCGCGCACGCCGATAAGGTGTCGCATTCCGCACGTCGCAAAATTCGTCCGCGCCGCGTTCTATCTCGCGAGACCCGCTCTCGGCGAAACGAAAGCGGACCTTCGAAAGGATTCTTCGGGCCGAAGTCGAATCGAGCGAGCGGAGGCGCGGGGTGTGCGCGGGGCTGCACCTTAGCAGACGCGTCGCGCGCTCGTTCTCTTCGCCTCCCGCCGACAATGGACTCGTCCGCGGCGAGAGCGAGAGCGGCGCGCGGCGGCCGCGGGTGCGAGCGAGACGGCCGCCCCACCCTACCGATGCACGCGTAGCGCCGTTGCCGAACTGCGCCCGCCCGAGCGGCGAACGCGAACGCGAACGCCGAACACCGAACGCCGAACGCCGAACGCCGAACGGCCGATCGCAATCGAAACGAATGAGAATAGTAATACATATAGCGAAGCCCGCGCGCCCAAAAACGCGATCGCGATCGCGACCGCGCTCACGTCCTCGTCTACGCGGCTCGAACTACCAAAATGCAAAAAGACTAACCTCAAAATGCGGCGGAAAGTGGGGGCAGGGGGGGGGGGGGGCAGTTGAAGTCGCACAGTGAAATCGCGGGGTGGGGTGTGTGAAGAGCGGACGCGTCAGCCGGCGAGCGGCGACGAACACTGACTGAGGAAAAGGTCCCCCGCGCCGCCGCCGCCGCCACCGTCGCCGGCCGCTACGGACAATTATATATCGTAGCGGCCCCGCCATTGGTCCGTTTCGGCCCCACTCCACTCGGCACGGCGCCTCGGCCAATCGCAGGCGAGCACTCGCATCGCTCGCCCCACCTCCCTCGCGCACTGCGAGTCGGGGAAAAAAACGGTCGACGTCGCCACCCGAGTTGCACAAAAGGGCGTCAGCCGCGCTCTTCTCGCTTCGAACGACCGAATCGAACGACCCGACCCGACCGACCCGACCGACCCGACTCGACGTGAGGAGGTGAGGAAGTGAGGCAACGCCGCAAAACGAACGAACGTCTCTTTGCCGTTCGCGTTCACCGTTTTCACTTCCGGCCGCGCGCGCGCGCGTCTCCGCTCTCTGCTCTCTCGACGAGCCGAGCCGAGCCGCGCCGCACCGCACCGCGACTCCATCTGCCGCGAGCGCGTAGGCCCAAAAATCAACACGGCTGCCGAATGCCGGCTGCCGGTTGTCACTCGAGCTACTCCAAAACCGAGACGAAACAACACTCTTACGACTACGCCGATCCCTCGCCATTATCGAGGATCGATTCTCACAATCTCGGAGGAACGTAGAAATATAGAAATCCACGTCGACCGATGAGCTCGGTGCGGCATCGAACCTCTACGAATAGGCGGAAGAGCCGAGATTAGGAAGATTAGACTAAAGATTGAATATTGAAGGTATACGAGCCGAAAGAACGCCTCTCGCCTTAACGCCGGAGGATCTAGCTCGAGGCCCGGTCGGTCCACCTATAGAGGCTATAGAAAAAATGTCGTTTTTGTCGAGAAATCTGACTCGAAAGTTTCCGCTTCCGCTTCCTTCTCCGACACCACCCGTTCCGTTGATTCGGAACCGGGATATACCTCTCGAACCCGATCTCAGATTCCCGACGACGATGGCGCGAAATCCTCCCATTTTTTGTCCGTTACGTTTATCTTTCCGTACGATAAACAAAATATGTAATCGCAATTTGAGCTCCAGTGTTCGATGACGACATCCGACCGTAACTCGCGTTGCGCCGATTGTCGTTTGCCGCGGGAGAGTCGATCCCATCCGTCGACGTTGAAGAGACGACCATCTCGTCACTTTTCCGCCTCGTACGACCGTCGATCCCGTTCGATCTTCCATATTTTCCTTTCGATGTCTCCGTTTCCTACTGAGTTCGCTTATAGCCTTCGAAACTATCAGCTATCGCGAACTGGACGCTTAGGAGGAACTTTCGACTCATATTTCAGATGAGCAGACTGCCAAAATGCTTGGATTTGTTTTGCACAATGCTCCCTACTTCCGAGATCCGAGCATAATGGTGTTGCTTTATTGTTCGCTTGTCGGGAACATATTAGAGTTTGGGTCTGTTATTTGGAGTCCCACTGAAACTAAATTCTCCCTTGATAAAAAGAGTTAAAAAAAAAAAGTGGAAATATAAATATTACCCCTGTTTATTTCCCACTGCCTTTTTACAAGGTATTCTAGGCTTTGACTCACTATCTCGACCTCTTAGAAAAATTATTGTCATTTCCAAATATTTCTTTGGAGTGTTAAAAGGGAAGTATTGACAATCCTTCGATATAATCGGAATTTAAATTTTGGGCGCCTGAATTAGGTAGAGCTTTGCGTCATCGTTTACTTTTCCAACTTATTGCTGCGAGAACGTCTGCTTTCAATAACTCGTCTCTTGTAAAGGCTATCCGGTTCCTTAATGTGATAGATGAACAGTTGAACCTGTTTGATTTTCATGTTGACGAACTGGCCAGTTTCATGAGATTCAACAAGCGTCTATTTGAATGAGATAAATGATTGCCAATTTGTTATTGTTATTTTTTTGTAAGACTGGTGTGACGCATTGGGGCAACCTGTTGGGTCACATTGGTCATGATTTTGTTATTATTTTAATCTATCCATTTATATTATGTATTTATTATAATAATAATAATAAATCAAATATAAATAAATATTTTTTCACGTAGGTAGTACCTCTGAAGTTCGCAATCTCTTGTCGATCTCCTAGAAAAAAAGAAGAAGATGAATGAACGAACGCTGCGAAAATTGTGCCGTCGAAACCTATGCCGATTAATATCGGTTCTCTTCTGTTGGTACGCAAATTACGACGGATTTTAATGTAAGTAGCGTACGTCATACGCAACGCTGTAACTTAATACACACCGTCGAGTCTATCGTCAAGGTTTCATGATACGATAGATTGGATCGAGTAATTGTGTCAACTTGAAGTTGTGTAGCTGTCAATTTGCATGACAAGTGTACCTGAAGCACAGTCAATTTTCGATTCTGAAAATTTGGTCCAGCTTCAAGCTTTTATCAGAAACTTTGGTACCTATTAAATATATGATTGGTATATCATTCCGATATATCATATATCGGAATGAGGTATCAGTGGCGTGCAGTGGAAATGTCTCTGTTTCTATCGCGCAGCTTTATTTACATTTGAGCGAGTAGGATACAAGAGGATGCTGTGACGTCATACCGCATCCTCCTATGTCTTGCTCGCACACACGTAAGGCTGTGCGACGAAAACAGGGAGAATTTGACCACACGCCACTGGTAGGTATATAATATCGTTATTCTGCGTGTCTGTACGGCTGTGTGTGTGTGTGTATCTGCGATAACGCTCACCGTACTATATCTAATAGTCGTTTCGATTCGACATACATATGTACATATGTACGTCACAGCTAAACACTGCCAACAAAATGTATGAATATAATAACAAAAGAAAATACTTCTACATATGTATATATACTGTTTGCTAACAATGTTTCCTCCTAGGCAAGTCTCTCAGAAATTGCTTACGTCACACCATATAAAAAATCTATAGCGGTAATTTGATTTATCTAGGTATTACACCATTTTTTTTTCATATTAAACAATTAAATAAAAATATTAAATTAATTATATTTTTAAGATATTTGAAAAGAAATACGACCGCGATGCGAATCTAGCACATGATCGTCATATGTCTTTTATTTATTTTTTATTGAATAACTTAACATGGTATAATAACCCATGCGATGATATTTCATCGGGCTTATCACTAGTATTAAAAGGGCTGTACACCAGCGCCTTGTCCATACAAACGTATTACACTTCTCTCTTCCTCAATAATGGCACTAGAGAAATTATTTTTTATTTTAATATGCTATGGATATCCACCATTGGCATGTTTGTGGTTTTTTTTTTTTTTTATTAGTTATTTTTTATATCAGTTAGGAGCCGCCAAACATCTATAAAATCGCCTCTTTTTTACACCCACGAAAATAGTCCAGCGTGTTTATTTAACGGTTGATTTTTAAAAAAATACGACCACACAAACATAGAAAATATATTTCTTATACCGATGATGAAATTTTTTTTAAAGTTGGTCCAGTTTTGGAGGAGAAAACTGGAGAATACGAGACCTGTCGATTTAAAATAAATATTATCTGGTCAAGGCGCAACTGTCGCATTCACTCAATATATATAGATATTGATATTCTCTCAATATATACATATCTCGAAGAAAGGAACGGCAACAAAATTATCCAGGTATCCAGCCCTCGTAAGTACATGAAAAGTAAAGCTTGTGAAATATTTGTTGCCTAAAATTAAAAATATATATTTTTTTTTGTTCATACCTCGTCCCCGTTTCAAAATTCACAGCACGCCATTGGTATATACATATATAATGCTCAAGTAATATCAAGTACAAGGCACTAGCGGATCCAGAAATGATCAAGGTGGGAGCCATTTTGGAATTGATATTGGCCTAATTGAAAATAATAAATAAAAGAAAATCGGTTGTAACCAACTCATGACTTTCTCTATGTATTTGAGGAATATAAGAAGGTCACAAAACAAAATTCGATAATTAAACATACACACATTCCGATTATGACAGCATTTTCGATACAATTTGAGAGCAAATGTATGGAAACTTGCACAAGACAAAAGTTCTACTTCCGGTTGTCGCATTTTGTTCAAAATTTGTTTATTACTTAAAATCACTATAGATACTATACACATTAAATATCAAGAAAATAAATTAAAACGTCAAAATAAAATAATGAAATATAAAAAAAATACTACTTCCGGTTTACGAAATCTGACCAAATCCTTAACAACTCTAAGTTAGTAGATAAAGAACACAAATCTACTTCCGATTAATTAAATTTAGTGGTTTTTTTTTATTTTCATATCTTTGATACAAGATATATGCTCAAATTTTTTTGTGAAGAGAACATGTTTAAGAGTCCAAAAAAATAGTGGAAGAAAAATCGAAAAAGAGTAAACTGCCACTTCCGGTTGACGCATGCTTACCAAATTTTATACTTAACTTGGTATTAAGCTTCTAGATATGAAATTTCAGTTCAACAAACCAAAATATTTCTGAGAAAAACATAAAAAACCTCGATTCTCTAGAGTAAAAGTAGTAAAAATATTACGGTATAAAATTTATAATTTATATTACATGTAAAAAAAATTCAGTCTGATTCGGTTAGCGATTTGGGAGATAATTGAATTCAAAAACCTAAAAAAAAGAGTCTACACGACGTTTCTGCCGGTATACAATTTATTAATACAGCAGTTATTAATAATAGATGAGACTTCATCAACTTAAAGACATTATCTATGTAAGTATTTTGATAACATTTTGTTTTTGGTAAATTTTGAACGAGCGAGATGGTCGGTTACCGTCCTTTTCCGACTTCGATACTTTTTATACACTAAAATCGTCCAAATCCCCATTGCGAGAAATAAATAGGTACCTACCTAATGATAGAAATAATGTGTGCAAGAATTTCTTGCACAAATTATTTTCTTGCCAAGAACAGGCTGGATATTCAATTAACACGAGAAATGTAGTCAGGCTATCGACGCGACTTGCAATTTGTCTCTCAGTTTATTACACAACCAATCGCTCAAATTTTTAGAACAATCAGATGCTCGTAAACCGCCAATAGGTAATGGCGAGCAATTGCCAACTGCTTCTAGCGAAAATTTCGTCAATGTGATCCCAAAATTGCGTTTACAATTTTTTTATTTAACTTATTCATTGTCCAACTTATTGTGCTATAAATAGCTCCGTGAATCACCTCCGTTTTTGAAAAAGTGATCGGTAAGAAAATACTTTTATAAATCCACACAATTAATCCTCGCTTACGTTTATCATAAAGATATGGCGTATCATCCATTAAAATAGTTAAACATAGACACTTGTCTCGTAAATATCTGAATCACTCAACTCACTTTATAGGATTTGATTTATTTTTCCGCAAAACTTATTTCAATCTTACACTTTTCCACTCGATTTTAACATTTACTTACACCATTTGAGTATATCTAATATTTACTTGTTCATCAGAAAACATACCCCTTATTTAGCTTTTCTTCGCGCTGTCTTAATCAATTATGTAAAGCTAAATATAATAATAGCTTTTTATAATTGAAATTGCCAATATAAAACTTGTCGAAATAGTAAGATCGTACGAATTAACAATGAACTGGGAAAGCCCTTTCTCGACTCGAAGCCAAGACCGCGTGCCGTGCCGTTCATCTCTATGTTTTTTCGCCCTATTAGTGACTTCTCAATATTGTCTAAACTTCTCAACTTCTAATTAGGTAAAAATGTATGCAATAGAAAGATATGGATATACTTGCATACATATGTACATAGGCTCAGGGTTGACGAGAGGGGAAGGGAGCCGGGGTAAAGTTCCAGGGCCCGGACTACTTGAGGGGCCACGTGTCGAGACGTCCGGCTATATTTTATATTATTATACGAGGGCGGTCCAATAAGTACTTAGCCTCACCGCCCGATGGCCCCACTTTCGCATTTATTATCGTGTAGTACATTCTCGTAGACGGCTACTGTCGAAATTTCAGCCGAATCGGACTTGTAGTTTTGTTTTGGCAGCGTGTGGAAGCGGGCGTGTCGGTGGATTTTAGAAAAATGGAAAAAGAGCAATATTGGTCGCTGATTCGATTCTTGTTTTGGAAGCGAAATCAAAGAGCGCTTGGTTGCTTTGTACGGTGACTCTTCTCCTTCGATGACGACCGTCAAAAATTGGTTTAACGAGTTTCAACGTGGTCGCACGTCGGTTTTAGATGAGCCACGCGCAGGTGCTCCGAAAACGGCTACCACTGAGGATAACATGACAAAAATCCACGATCTCGTATTGGCAGACCGCCAATTGAAGGTGCGCGAGATAGCTGAGACAGTAGGCATCTCAAAAGACCGCATGGGTCATATCCTGCATGAAATTTTGGGCATGAGAAAGCTGTCGGCGCGATGGGTGCCGCATTTGCTCACTCTGGACAACAAGCGCAACCGTGAGACCACTTCTGAGCAGTGTTTGACGCTGTTTAAGCGCAATCCGAAGGAGTTTCTGCGTCGTTTCGTGACTGGTACACATCAGAGACCAAGAAACAGTCGAAACAGTGGACTTCACCCGGCGAACGTGCTCCGAAGAAGACGAAGACTGTCCTATCGGCCGGAAAGGTGATGGCCACCGTTTTCAAAAACGGGCAAAACGGTCACAGGGCTGTACTATGCAGAATTATTGGGCCGATTCGACGCCGAATTGCAGAAAAAACGGCCCCATTTGGCGAAGAAAAAAGTGCTCTTCCACCATGACAATGCACCGGCTCACACCTCCGCCCTCGCCACGGCCAAATTGGTTGAATTGGGCTATGAACTGCTGCCCCATCCACCTTATTCTCCAGATTTGGCCCCGTGCGACTTCTTTTTGTTTCTAAACTGGAAAAAGTCACTCGCCGGGCAGAAATTTGAGTCGAATGAGGAGGTCATCACCGCCACGGAGGCCTACTTTGCAGACCTGGGGAAAACGTATTTTTCAGACGGGTTAAAGAAGTTGGAGCATCGCTGGGTCAAGTGTATCGAGCTAAATGGAGACTATGTTGAGAAATAAATCGCCACTTTTCCAAAATTTTCGTTTTTCTTTTGTAGGCTAAGTACTTATCGGACCATAAAAATACATGTATTTATTTAATGCTAAATGTTTATATTTTTTTGATCCACGCATTCTTTGTCTCCATGTAACATCGTACCTGTTATAAATTATACTTTTTTATTCAATTATTTTAAAAATTGACAACCGACATATAAGTATTTTTCTAATAATTCTAATAGATTTTTCGCATATTAAAAATATATATATATAATTTTTTTTTTTTTTAGTTTGTCATAGAGCCTGGAATTAATTTTTCCAGGGCCCGGGATTCCTTTCGGCGGCCCTGCATAGACTTACTATACGACCCAACATGACCAGCATTGTCCAGTTCTAAGATATGTAGGTACATACATACGTCCCCTAGTTCCAGTAGTATTGATATCTCACTTTATAATTTTGTAGTACCTGCATAAATAAAATATGTACATACTTCGGTAAATAAGTACCTACAATGTAGGTACTTATTTACCAAAGTACTTATACGTATGTAAAATAA
The DNA here is from genome assembly GCF_051622035.1 of Arctopsyche grandis. Taxonomy (NCBI): domain Eukaryota; kingdom Metazoa; phylum Arthropoda; class Insecta; order Trichoptera; family Hydropsychidae; genus Arctopsyche; species Arctopsyche grandis. The sequence continues at coordinate 1,104,317 of NC_135362.1, forward strand.
TAGATATGTAGTACATACATATGTATATCACTTAGTTTTATGAGAAATTGAAAGACGGCATCACGAGTTGAGGCTTTTGACATCGATGATCGGAATTACGACTTTAGTTGCATGAGTCATGCGTTTCCATTAGTATTATGTATTAGGGCTTCCAATCCTGGAAGGTTACTTCAGCACCGGGATTGCGGTGCTGGGAATTTCCGATCCCGGGCACCGGGATTTCAAATGTATAAGAAAAATAATTTCAATTGCATGTTTTCATATTTCAAAAACGTTCAATTGCATTTTGGTAACTCGCCCGATGTTTCACGCAAAAAATACTCCCATATTGGCGTACTAATTTTGGGAGTTTGGCTACATTCTTTAAATTTTCGGTTCGCATCCATAAAGTGATTTTTTTTTTCATCACATTGATACAACAATTATACTTCAATTTTTACGTGAAGAGCACCACACATGTCGCAAAGAGCAAAGGGGTCGAAAAAAATAGTGGAAGAAAAAATTGAACAAGAGTAAACTGCCACTTCCAGTTGATGGATGCTTACCAACTTTTATATATATTTAACTTGGTATTAAACTTAAAACTCTAGATATTAAATTTCAGTTCAATAAATTAAAGGATTTCTTAGAAAAGCATAAAAAAGCTTGATTCTCAAAATTAAAAATACTACTTTCATACCATTTCGTGGAAACGGCAATCCGGCATCGAAACGGGTGGAAGAAATGGGTGACAAACAAATAGACTATGACTGTCATTGCTCATCCCACCATTGTTCATTATATAATATTGTTTCATGTTTTTTCCATATTATTTTTGTAAAAATAATATTTTTAAAGAAATTTCTGCCAGCACCGTAATCCCGGTATTCAGATTAGTTTCAGCACCGGGATTCACGGTACCAGAAAACACCGGGATCCCCGGATCCCGGGATTGGAAGCCTTATTATGTATGCACATACATGTATGTAGGTATGTATGTCTGTTATCGCCAGGCAGTCGAATAAACAAGGCTATCGAAATATTGTAGATGTCTGTCTTTGAGAAAATACTCTTAAATAGGTAGAAAAATTCGTGTGGATAATTAATGATAGGTACAATTAGATACAGTCTGAAATTGAAACAATTGTATGTACCTACTCACCTACCTAAAGAAAAAAAATGTTTTTTATTTAAACTATTTGTAATTTTTTTATTTTATTACTAATTTAAAAAGAAAAAAAAACAACATTTAAAAACAATCATAAAAAAATAAAAATAAAACAGTATAGTAATAAAATAGCGGATAAATGAAAAGTTAAATGAGGAATAAAATACAAAGATAATTAAATAAGTAGTAAAAATACAAAGAAGCGAATGTCTTGCACTTACAGCCTGTTCCGAAAAAAAGCTACAAATACAAAAACATCCCTGCGAGGCCCAAATGGAAGAGAGTAGATTAAAATTTCATTTATTATGAAAATAATGATGCGCGCAGATTACCAGACAAATACGTTAAAATAATATCCGATAATCTGCGCTCACCAAGGTGGAAAATTTCGCATTCAGGCACAGCAGCAACGATTTCATTGAGAACTTGAATCCTACCTCTTAAAATAGGAGCCATTCGAAAAAGAAATGTGCGAGCAGGAGTTACAACCACCAAATGATGATGTACGTATACCACGCACATAGTTATTAGGGACATAAAGTCCCAACTGTTCCAGCAACAACGGGCATGACGTATTACCACGTAGTAGCTGGAGAATGAAACCAATTAATGAGAAGTTTCTCCGAAGTTCGAGGGAATTATACCCAAGCATGCCCAAAAGGAAAGGAGTAGGGTATAGATATGGGTAATAACCAAATTCTTTCCTATAGAGAAATCGAAGAAATGCTTTTTGCACTTTTTCGGTCATAAGAGAGTAATTAATTGGCTTCATGCGGATTCCACACAATCGCATTATACTCCAGTTTACTTCTCACGAGCGAGTTGAAAAGCAAGCGAGAAGACAAAGGGTTGGAGAATAACCGAGCATATCCAGAACAAAATCCTGAGAATTCTACTGGATACCCCTGGTTTTTCCCGAACGACATAATCCACCGGGATGCGAGAGTAGCAACGGTCATTGAAGAGTCAAGCTCTGCGGGCTCGAAATATAAAGAATGGCTTAGGAACCACTCCAACAGTCTGGCCAGGGAGTTATTAGATAACAAGCCAATAAAAGACTAAAAAGAGGTGATTCCTTGGACCTCTAACAGAGAGTGAATTGCCAATGGGCATTTCACCCACAAACTTGGGAATAAGGAACAAGAAATGCGCAGAATGTCCCGAGGAGGACAGATCTTCTTCTTCTTCTCAATGCCCTGTCCGCATTCGGACCTTGGCGACCACCTCGTCGATTATTTGAGGATATCCGCATCGGTCTTCAACAGTCTTCGGCGCTCATATCTATCCACATGCGCATGTTTCGAAGCCAAGACTACTTTTTCCTGTCAATCTATTACTACTATTTTTTACCTTCTATTTTTCCCATGGTTATCAAATGGATAAATTCATATTTTGGACCCCGTATCATGTGTCCGAGGTACTCCATCTTTCTCCGCTTGATGACAGAAACAATTTTCCCGCCTCTCCCTGATCATGCCGAGGACAGCTTCATTTGATATTTTTTTTTGGTCCACGGGATCTTCAGCACACGCTTGTAGACCCACATCTCAAAAGCTTCGATGAGGCTGATCATCCTGGTCTTCAGAGTCCACGTCTCACATCCGTGTAGTAATACTGTCCAGATGTAGCTCTTCGCGAATCTCAAACGCGTACGAAGATTGAGATGCTTGTTTGTAATCGCCGCCTTCATTTTGATAAATGCTGTTCTAGCCATCTCGATGCGGATTCTTAGATCTTCATCTGCGTTCATCTCTCAGATTAGATAGCTGCATGTAAATTGGAAAAAAAAATTCAGATAACTACGTAAGTACATATTTCTTTTATTTTTACGTAAGATATTTTGCAGCAGTCGAGTGTTGGTGAGTATCAATGCAGAAATGCGACGACCAGTTGATCTCTTTTCATGGATCATGGTGATTGAATCAGTGAGTAGGTACATAAACAGGGGTGTGCGTGTGCTAGAGCCGGTTGAAAATCGACCACCTGTTTGTTAACTTGCGAGCGTAAAAAATGTCATGAAATTTCAAATTTATTTCGAACTAGCCGAACCCGGCATGCGCTGTAATGCCACAATAACGCGTGCATTTCCCGTTCCCGTTCCACAGACATAAATATATTTGTCGATGTGGGCGATTATTCTCACACTCGTAAAATGACGAATTTGATTTGTAAAACGACAAATTCGATTTGTAAAACGTTTAAAAACTGTAGCAAAAATATAAATTTAGATGAAAAATTCGGATGTGACCAAGGTCCAACGGACAAGATGCTTGGACTGCTAAAAAAATGTTTGTCTATTATCAACCATTTTTTTTGCTCACCTGCTTTTTCGGACAATGGAGAGGTATATTGTTATTTTATGGCGGCAACTCGACCGCTGATCTCTATGACCAACCCATGACTTTATCTATATATTTGAGGAATATAAGAAGGTCACAAAACAAAATTGGATCAAAATTAATTAAGCATACATACACGTTCACACATACCGGTTATGAGAGCATTTTCGATACAAATTGAGCGCAAATGTAGGCAAAAGTTCTACTTCCGGTTTTCGGATTTTGTTCAAAAATTTTTTATTACTTAAAATCACTATAAAAATAAAAATAATTTAAAAGGTCAAAATCAAATAATGAAAAATTGTTTTAAAAAAAATTACTACTTCCGGTGTACGAATTCTGTCCAAAACCTTATCAACTCTAAGTTAGTAGGTACATAAATAATACAAATATAAATTTTCAGCTAGTTACGTTCAGGGGGTGTGGTGTGGTCGGAATCGGATCTGAAATCTAGGCTTTTATCAATTTATTTTCGTCGAGCGTTAAATATATACCTATAATAATCATCAGTAAAATGGCAAAATAGCAAAATGTTTTTGATAATTTGGTCCAAAAAAGTCATAATAAGAAGAGGCGAGTAACAAAAAAAAAGAGACAAATCGATTATTCTATTCAACTTGATATTCTAAATATATGTATTTATAATATTTATCCAGGGAATTCATTATCCCCGTAAAAAAAGGCCCGACTAATGCCGTGGCACGAGTTAATTGTGTAGGTACAAGTAGAAAAGTGTGAAGTGAAGAGTGTGAGGTGAGGTGAAGTGAAGTGAAGTGTTGTGAAAAGTGAGCGATGCGGAGGGAGAACTGAAAGGCCGGGTTACGCTAGACGGCCAACACACCAAAGTACGGCTTACGCTAGACGCCCGGCTCGACCCGGCCCGGCCCGGCCCGGCCCGGCCCGGCCCTTCTCCGATCGATACAAAACGACATACCTATATTGTATCAACGAAACTCCCTCACTGTCTCTCTATGTATGTACATACATATCTCTGCTACTGTCCTTTCCGTTGTGCACTTGCACTTATGTATGCACTTTTACTCTCTAATATCGAATCATAATCAACGATTTCACTTTCACTTTTTCACTAAAAAAATTGCTCCAATTTGGTTGCTAAACTTCCGATATTTGTTACCAACTTTAAAAACCTCTGCAAGCTTTTCAGTTTCAGATCGTAAAATCAATCCTAAAAACAACGAACAACCACTTGAATACATACACAAGCAAAGTTACAGGCAATGCCTTAAAGTTCAATTTACAGATCTATGTATGTACATAATTACATATAGACAGTGTTGTAGTCGGGCCAGTTCACCACCCTGGCACTTCTTTTTGCGCCAACTCACCGCCCCTGGCACTTTGATTTGATATAAAAATTGTTTTTCGAGTAGGTACAATTAAAATATATTTTATTTATTATTTATTTGGAAAATTTACAGTTTATTATGTTACATAGATTGATAGTAAAAAAAATATAATTATTTTAGCTAATATTTCATATAAAATTTTGTATACCAAATATTGTGAGCTGACTCTCGTTGTAACATTTGGTGACTACAAACGAATAGTAATCTGAGCATATAACTCATTCTTTGAAGATTGAGGGAATCCAAAAACGGTTTCTCAGATATCTTTATTTGAAACAGTATGGTTATTATCCTTGGCTATATCCTAGTGCATTCCTATTAGGGGCGTTAGGTTTCAACTAATTGGAGTCTCGTCGGAATATGTTACTGGGAAGACACTTTTTTAAGCTGTTGAATGGGATAATACACAATCCTCAGGTTCTAAAGGAATTTAGGTTTAATGCACCTTGTAAATTCAGGGACTTGAGAAATCGTGATTTGTTTGTTCTTCCTGTGGCTCGCACAAATATGTTGTCAACGGCTCCTATATCTAGAGCGATATACCTGCTTAACAGGATTTCTGGTGAAATTGACCTCTTCAATATAAAATATACTAATCTGGTTGAGTGGTTGTTGAGGAATGCCAGTGGTTGATTTTGCCTATTATAAATATTAATGATTGTTATTACTTTATCTATGTTTTTTCTTTTTTTTTATGATTTAAATGATGTTGTGTTAATATTGTTATTATTATAAGTTATTATTACTGTTATCATGTTATTATTACTGAATGACCGGCCACAGCGACGCGTTGGAGATCTCTGTAATGTCACTGTGGCTAATATGTTAAATAAATAAATAAAATAAATAAATAAATATCCAAAACGTTTTAAAAAAATCATTATTTCAACAATCAAGAATATTTATTAATTAGCATTAAATTTTTTAATAAATATTTGAATTATCGATATTAGGATTCATATTTTTCATGTAACGAAAAAAGTGGGTGAGGGGGGGGGGGTCGTAAAAAGTAAACAGCACCCTGGTTCTTTTTTATTTAGCACTACACCACTGCATATTCTGCACTGCAGGTTACTTGAAGTATAAATGAAGCTGCATGTGCCGCCTTTTTACGATCACATATCCACTCCATTTTGTGTGTCAAACTAAAGATGAATGGCAAACTTGAGACTATAAGATAAGGTAAGATATCACAGAAATCTGTCAATTAATATGGTGTGAAAAATATAAAACGCTATATTTCTCACACAATATTTATACTCGCATGCACTTCCTTTTTTTTAATTTTATAAATATAATTTATACAAATGCTGATAAAATTAAAGAGCGGCCGATGTATGTAAGTTTTCACACAGGCGGTTGAATTCCTAGGCGCGGCCCTGCTATACAACGTTCCCTCTAATTTTTCAATCGTGTGTGCGGATCATCAACGCTTATGAGCAGTAAATTTTCAGAAAAAAAACGCGTGCAAATATTATATATCTACATACATAGATATCTTACCCACTCACTCAATTGTGCATATGTACATAGATGAATGAATTCTTCATATAGGGCTTTCATGCAACAAAATAAAACACTTCAGTCAGCCAATTTTTTGCACAATTTCAAACACAGCACTTATTAATTTGTCTCAATAAAAATATGACTTAAAATGTTATTTATTTATTTTATTTATTTATTTATTTACAAATTTGCCATAGTGACTTTACAGATCAACTCCAAGTCGTCACTATGGCTACATAAAATGTCCTTTTTCGAATGGCTCCTATTCCAAGAGCTATCCGACTTCTTAATGAAATCGTTGCTGCCGAGACTGAATGTGATATTTTCCACCTTAGTGAGCGTAAATTGTCGGAAATTACTCTAACCCATTTATCTGGTAGTCTGCGCTCATCATTGTTTTCATGATTGATTGTGATTTATGAGTGAAATTTTGATTAACTCTCTTCCATTTGGGCCTTACAGGGATGTTTTGTATTTGTAGTTGTTTCTTACATATTTATTGAAACTGGCTGTAGGTGCAAGGCATTCCTTATGCTATATTTTATATTTGATATTTTTACTTTATCTGTTATTATTAAATGCTATTTTTTATGTTTATGTATGGATGTATTTATGTTTATGTTTAATTGTTATTTTGTTTTTTTTTTTGTGTTATATTTTTTGACCATTGTGGCGCTTTAGGAATTCCTTGTTATGCCACAATGGTCTGTTTAGAATAAATAAATAAATAAATAAATAAAAAGAAAATTAATTTTTATTATATTATATTATTATTATATATTAATTTAAAAAAAAAAAACAAATATAAAATATAAAAATATGAAAAATAAAAATATAAAAACACAAAATTGTGAAAGCAAGAAATATAAAAAAATTAAAATATAAAACAAAAATATAAAAATGTAAAAATATGAAATTAAAAATATAATATGTTATAAGGTGCTACGATCTCAAACTAAACAATACCTCAACCAGATCAGTATATTTTAGATTAAACAAATCCAATCTAATAGAAATCCGGTTGAGGAGCTTGATGCCCCTGGCGACAGGGGACGAAAGCATTAAATTGGTACGTGCCTCAGGTGGGAAGAACAATTCGCGGTATCTAGTAGCTCTGAATTTGCTGGGAACATTAAATTTCAACTCCGCAAGAATACGAGGATATTAATCCAATTAGAAGTTTATAAAAATGTTTTCCCACATATACTGTACGCCGTGACTCGAGGCAATCATAGCCTAGTGCTCCCTGTAGATAGGCACTTGGATAGAGCCAGGGATAGCGACCATACACAACCATGTAAGCATATCTGAAAAACCTTTTCTATACTCTTTCGATTCTCAAACAATGAACCCTATCACTAGGGCTCCATATAATAATGCTTCGTACCAGTGAATTATATAGGATACGGAGTACCAAGGCACTCTGGAAAGGCTTACTTGCCCGAAGTATGAAACCCAACATTTTAAGAGCTCTAGCGCAAATATTATCAATGTGCCGTCCAAAATTAAAACTCGGGCAGAATAAGATTCCGAGATTACAGAAATTAACAACCGAATTTAGCGCAATTAAATGGTAAGAGTAACTAAATTGGTTTCTCGATCTGGCGAAGCTAATAAAGCAGCATTTCTCGATGTTGAACGGCAAGAAGTTCTTCATTGACCAATTGAAAATCGCGTCCAAATCCGACTGAAGGTCAGCTGAATCGCAATGGGCACCAATAGATTTGAATAGTTTGAGGTCGTCAGCAAACAATAAATTATTCAGAATGTTTAATTACCTTATATATATCATTGATAAATATATTGAATAGGAGGGGACCTACATTAGAACCCTGAGGGACACCAGAAAGGGTAGGATATTCATTGGAAACTCTGCCGCAGTACGACACATATTGTTTCCTATTTATAAAATAAGAATTTATAAGATTGAGAAAATTATTAAATAATCCCAGACTGCTCAGTTTGATGATTAAAATCTGCTCCCAGAGTTTAATCATAAAATCATTTTTTTCTCTCTCCTGACCTTTCTATCGACAAAATATTTATACACTACATTTAAGTAAACATTTTTCTCGGATAAAATAAAACTTGTATTCAACATCCATTTTGTCTCTAGAATTTTATTTAATCGCGTTCATCAAAATAAATCTTCGTTCACATTTAACGCTTGATGCCTGGAAGGTTCCACAAATATCCAGTAAAATTAAAATATCCCCGAGTTGATCTGGTTCACTATGTACCTATTAAGATTACTAAATCTGCAAATGTTTAAGTCGAACCAGTCTTTACTTTCTCGGCAACTATGTATAAGGGCGAAATCACACAGCGCGGGATGTAGTATGTGGTGCGTCGACAAGTTCTCCTATATTTCTTAAAACCGTTATCGATCACTGTAAAGCAAGGATTAATACAATTTTACCGAACACATCCAGGGAGGGGGTCTTTTTTTTGACGCTGTGTACCGGGCATCGCATGAATGTACTGGGTATCGCATGAAGGGATGCCCATTTTTTTCGCACGTTTAAAAGTATCTAAAAAAAACCATGTACCACGTCCCGCCGTGTGTGATTTCGCCCTAAATTTAAGATCACAATAATGTTCATGCATATTTACGATCATATAATTGTCACTAATTGGTATTAATTAATGAACACCAATAATAATGAAATAATTTAATTTAATAAAATAATTGATAATATCAGTCTGTCTAATTGTTTTTTTTCCGTATTAAAAAACTGCAGTTCTTCCTACTGCGGCGTGATCAAAACTACACCATTCCATTCATTCTCTTTCGGGAAATCGCAATTCTATAATAGATGTTCATAGAGCAATTGGATGAATCTCAAAATCATGGTTGTATTTATATCGCTGCTGTTCATTTAATGATTATATGTTTTTTCACATCTTCGCTCCAATAAGCAATCTCCCTTAAATATTGAGGTCTTAGTTTATTAATTTTTGCTTTTGCAAATTGAATGGTTTTTAGAATTTTTATATTGCTCTTTTTAGCATATTTGCTTTTGAATGATGTTAGTTCACACAAAACATCATTCAAAAGCATTATCGTGACGTGAATTTGAGGACCTTTCAGTATTTTGTGCAATTTTTGTTGATTCGGTAATTATTTTTGCTGATTCAGTAATTATTTTTACACTTGTTCTGTGCAATAATTTATTAAGATATTATATAATTACGCACAAAAGCGCAAACTGTTAAATACCTCGATAGCCACCTAACTCCATAAATTGGTCGAAATAAAGCAACCTCACTCACCGTAGTAAAACTTATGTGATGGTTTGGTGCATTTGAGCAAAACTAAAATTTAAAACTTTGTTTTATAATATTACTCTAGGTTTTACCCGGCTTCGTACGGTATTTGTAATTAAAACCGCTTAAACATGGCTAATCTAATAGTAAATATTCCTTTGCTTTTTATTCCGGAACTGATACAGGAAACCGTGTACGGAACTGTAAAATGAATTCAGAACCAGAACTGAAAAAGGAAGCCGGAACCGGAACAGAAAAAAGAATCGGGATCCGGAACTGAAACAGTAATTGGGATCCGGAACTGAAACAGGATTTCGGATATGGAACTGAAAAAGGAATCGGGATCCGGAACTGAAAAAGGAATGCGGAACCGGAACAGAAAAAATAATCGGGATCCGGAACTAAAAGTAGAATCAGGATCCCGAACTGAAAAAGGAATCCGGATACCGAACTGAAACAGTGATTGGGATACGGAACTGAAACAGGATTCTGAATACGGAACCGAAAAAAAAATCGGGATCCGTAACTAAAAAAGGAAACCGGTTCTGGAATTGAAACAGTAATCGGAATCCGTAACAGAAACAGTAATCGGGATCCAGAACTGAAACGGGATTCCAGATACGAAACTGAAAAAGGATTCCGGAATCCGGAAAATACATTAGTACTTGTGTGTGCGGGGGAAGAAAGCATGTGTGCGGCCACATTTCGGTGGGTGTGGACGACTTAAACAAGTGATTATATTTCACGCGTATCGACACTATTTGAATATCCATACATACATATATAACGCATTTTTTTCAACTTTCTGCCAACTTGTCGAGTTTCTGGTGTTAAAATTCTAAATTTGCAACATTCCATCTATCTATTGATAGAAAAATAGAAATGCATCTCTGGGTATTTTATTTTTAAATAAATTTACAAAAGTCGTCCTCGCGAACGAAGTGATAATTCATACGTATTTTTTTCAACTTATTTATTTGTCAAGTTTCTGGTATTAAAATTCTATATATGCAATATTTTATCTATCTATTAATACAAAAATGGAAATCCATCTTTTTTCAGCACATTTTAAAACTCAAGTTAAATATACGATTTGTAAAATAAAAACTTTTTATATTATTACATATAAACCTATATGTATTTTTAACGCTTTTAAGATTCAAAAAATAAAAAATAATATATTTTTATAAAGTTCATACTTTGTTTGTTCACCTCCATATGTATATTTGTACACATATATTTTTTTAATCATGTGTCGATAAATTAGACTTATTCGTATTGCGCCTTCAACCGCCTAAAATTCAATCTTGGGTCTTCTCGACAACTTACCTAGTTAAATCGTTGTCGTTTTCTCGATGTGCAAAATACATTTTTTTCATAAATAAGACAAAATGCGTTAGACTATTATCTAGGATTTTTTAATGAAATTTGGTGATGAATGAAAATAAATGTTATAATAATTTCTAGCTGCGGACTCGAAATATTCCACTGTGTAACGTAGCGTGTAATACATACATATGTATGTATGTACGTACATATATGTAGATATGTAATATAATCAGGCCCATATCCAGGGGGGGGCAAGCCGGGCATTTGCCCGGAGCGGCTAAATTGTTGTAAAGAAAAAATATAATTATGAGACATAAACGTGTCTTACATTTTCAACACATCGCAGGTAATGAAGTTGAGCGACCCTTCGGTGAAATAATTTCGTCTAAAACAAGACAATCACCAATGGATAATGGAATTGGTAAACAATAGATCTTCAAATTGACTCGAAAGAAAAATAGGTACCTACTGGCGTCAAATTTTATTTAGGATCGTAGTTACAGTCAAATTACACTGAGCAACAAAAAAAAAATACCAGAGCAGAGACTAGCCAATCTTTACTAAGTTTTACCCACTGAATTCGAATATGATATTGATTTTTGTTGGTGGGTGATCGTTTACGAGATATGAGCATTTAAAAAAAAGCGCGATTTTTACAGTTTTTTGGCTTTTGCGGTCTTTAACTCAAAATTTAGGATTGTTACGCTCAAAGTGAGTATTGAAATCAATAGTCAGATATTTTTCCTATTAATTGTTATATTTCATTGATTTAAAATACTTCTAACTAATTGTATAGCGAATTTTAAAAGTCAAAAATATATTTTTTTTACGGATTTTTTCTCCGTGCTATTTTGCATTCATTTGGCAAATTTTTTATTTCACCTCGTTTATAAGGATTGGTTTTCTATCTCAATATATTTTGTTTTTATCTAAGCTTACTAACTCGAGCGGTAATTGCAATTTAAATGCTTTCGTTGTGTATACATTTGTAACGCGAAATGATTTTTGTGCAAGCGAGATGGCATGTAGTCCGACCTCTGTACTCTGTGAGGGGATAAAATAAATGCAAAATAGCACGGAAAAAAATCCGTTAAAAAAATATATTTTTGACTTTTAAAATTTGCTAGACAATTAATTATAAGTATTTTAAAGCAATGAAATATAACAATTAATAATATCTGACTATTGATTCCAATACTCACTTTGAGCGTAACCATCCTAAATTTTGAGTTAAAGACCGCAAAAGCCAAAAAACTGTAAAAATCGCTCATATATCGTAAATGATCACTCACCAACAAAAATCAATATCATATTCGAATTCAGTGGGTCAAACTTAGTAAAGATTGGTTAGTCTCCACTCTGGTAACTCAAAAATGTGATTTTTTGTTGCTCAGTGTTATTAGCAAAATTAGGTTGAGCATTTTGCGAACACAGAAATAGACCAAGCAAAGTAATTTTAGAAATTGTAATTTATCAAAAAATATTGCTTTTTACAAGCCTCTTCTATATTTCACTTCGCTAATTTTACTTGTATTTTACTGGTATTTTTAAGTTTTTATATTAAATGGCCAGTATAGTAGATTGATCAGTATACAAATAGTCTGTATAAATAATAAAACCTAAATGGTTAGTAGGTATTAATGTTAAATGGTACATAAGTTTTATTTTGATGAATGGCCAATACATATTACTTTTTGGTTGGTATAATCACAAAGTTAATACGATCTTGATAGACAATTCCATCCAACGGGCATTGCTATATTTTCTGGCGATATAAGTCAAATTTTTACAATGTCCATTTTTTATATATACACTAACATTTAATAATACAATACTGACCATTTTGTTAGCAAAATACTGGCCGAAAACTGTACCAAGTATTGCAACCACAGCCTTTTCTATGCCGTTGCATAAGAAATGGCGGATTTGTGTCTAATGTTTGAAAGTATCCATACATATGTACTTCTTGGAAGGTTTTAAAAGGGGTTTGAATGAAGTATTTTGCAAATTTGTTTACAATTATCTAGCACTCACATATTTGCTTAGGTAATAAAATAACCACTTAGACAAGACGAAGGTTTGTGCTAGATTTTTGAAAATATGCATACTTTCTTGTAAGGTCGAAAGTATTCGAATGGCAAATAATTGTTAATGGATTTCTATTACTCTATCCGATTTTAAAAACTTTTTTTTTCAATAATCCAAAAAGATTTATTTTTTATATTGTTCATGTATAGCAGCAAGAGCCGAGTCAGGTATATGTACATACATACGAGCTCATTTACGAGTTTCTTTAACTATTAAAAGTTAAAATGGAAATGTGGTGAGTTGCCGCTTAATATTTCACAATTGAAATTTCTATCAAATTCCAAACTATGTAATGCCAACCAAAATGAAATATGGTGAGTTGTCGGTTGGCAGTCCAACATATTCAAAGCTATCTGCAATACTACATACATGTAATATAATATTAATACATACATACATTATTTCATTCATCAAAATTTCTCGAGAAAATTGAGAAGTAAAATCGAGAGTTCTCCAGAAATCAGAATGCCTATTAATATATGCATGTACATACTTACCGAAATTGATTAAAATACTATTTAATTTCATAATCACATTTAATTTCTTGCCTTTTGTTACTTCGTCTGCATGATAACTGAAGGAAATTTAGGTTGCAATTTTTTTGACATAACATCTCAAATGTATCTATGTATATATATTTTTTTGATATTTTAAAATAATGATACATATATAAAGGGCGGCAAAAATAATTGTTAGCCCAGGGCGACGAAAGAGCTGTATAAATATGTAGATAGTGACAGACAGGATTGTCGCGTCGCGTCATCTCATCGCATTGCGTCTGTTGTGTTCTGTCGTGATGTGTAGCGATTGCGATTGCGATTGCGTTTGCGACTGCGACTGCGACTGCGACTCGACCGATGACTGCTGAGAAGCGGCAACGTCGCTTTCCCCCCCCCCCCCACCCCTCCGCCACGTATTACGTCTCTTCCCCCCCCCTTCCCGCCTTTGGGTCGTTTGTGCCGCAATGGCCGTTCGCGTCATTTCACCTCGCTTGCTACTCACTATCCAAGAATCCACTATTCACTGTATCACCATCCACCATCCGTCCTCCCTCCACTATCCACCATCCACCATCCACCATCCACTCTCCACTCATCCAGTCCTTCGCCTTCGCTACAGGCTCGAAATTACATTACCAACTCATTTTTTTTTACATCAACAGCAGGGGCGGATCCAAACTGCAGCGCTACTTTTTCGCCATTCAATTCCAATTCAATCTAATCACACACGTGTAATACATGTACCTATGTACATACATACTTACCGACTGTCCTTTTTATATTCATATACCCACGAGTATTTTTCAGCCAAAAATTCAGAGCAACAGACTAATACACACGACCACCAATAGTTAAAATAAATTCAACATCGAATGTTGCGATTGAAATAGCAATGGATCGGACATGCATTAGCGAATTCAGAAAATGGATTAGGGGGGGGCATCCAAATTTAAAACACAATAATCCAAGGTCCATTGTCAGAAGTTGGTACTTCCACCTTATTTGCCGATTATGATAGATATACATATGTATAAGATTATAAAAAAAATCCTCAGTTTTATATCTGTATTATATCTAGAAGAGTTCAAATATTGAAAAGATTACCACGCAGTCATGAAAAGCGCATGGCTGTAAATAATGATAAAGAAGCTTGAAGTAGCCATCAAAAGTGTTGTAGGTGGATGTTTTGTTTTCGAAAAAGTGGATGAACAAATCTCAGTCGGCTTGTAGCTAATGCTACTATTTATGTAGATATAATATTTGATTGAGATAAGATGGCGCTTATGAATTAAGGGATATTTGATGGAAGTAAGGTCGAGTAAGAGTACGCGTGAAAATCCTCGAGTGACAATAAATAAAATAAAGTAAATAAGCTGGGTGCACGACTGTCGAAAATGGTGATGAATCCGAAGGTAAATGTAATCATTATCCGAAGGTAAATGTAGGTATTATATCTGAAATATAGTGGACGAATGTCACCTACGCCAGAATGTGGGGAATTTTCCATTCTGCAATAGTTTTTTAAAATTTAGATATGAAATTTTCCAAATATCTATGCAAAACAGATAGTGTGGCCAATTCTACCATGACGTATCCGCGATTATGTGTTCGAAAGTCACTTTCAAACCCAAGGACACGTAAATAAGTAAATAATTTTATTCAAATGCCTTCGATTTTAGTGGATTTTTGTCAATCTACTGGAAAACAAACAAGCGCTGTTCTGCTCACAAGTGACAAAGCATACATATTTATGTACATAGCAATCTATGTACTTTCATTATTTTGGTTGTGTTAACAAGCAGAATTTTTATTTTTTGGCGAAAAACTATATGCCACAGCTTCATGAAAGACGTTTACAATAAATAGTCAATAGTCTAGGTTTATTGCACATTCCTAGTGTTTGTTATTCTTACTTTTTTGAAGAGGGAAACTTCCGTATGTCGTATGTCGAAAGTTATGCTAGTTTTGCCTAGTTGGTCCCCGATTAGCCTTATAAAAGCATGCAAAATGGTACTCGTACTTACATTTAATTTTATTTGGAATTCTTACTACTCAAAACAATTGTCTTTCAGAGGACGAATGTTTACATTGTAGTGCACCGGACGGAGCTAGGAAGTACAAAAAAGAGATGCTTTGATGTTTGGAGTTAAAATATTATACCACTGCTGCTGCTGAATGTATAATATTTTTATCGCTTTGAATGGTTTCGTGACTGAAAAAGGAATCAAATGGAATTGTTGCATTGATGGTGCAGCAGCAATAATTGGACCGTCACTCGCGTATTAGTAGTAAAATCGTGTATTGGAAAAATATCTTAATATTTCCCGATATGATATAATATATGTATCTATATTTCCATATAACTGCATCTGTACATTACATACTGTATTTTATGTACATCGAGAATAATTTGCTTCTTAGAAAATGGCGCCAGATCTCTCGGAGGTAATTATTATGTTTATCCAAGCAGTTAAAATTGTAAATTAACTACATATCTACATATGTATATAAAGGAAAACGCAATAGATTCACGGCTTTTTACAGTTACATTTTAAGAAATGGATTAGCTTCATATTTATGTTCTTATACACAGCCGTTGAAAAGTTTTTGATAGACAAGAAATGAATGAGGATCAAGTGATTTTTTTTTGAGAATGAAAATTGGGTGGCGAATCTCACTTATTTCGATGATATCTATATGTATTTTTCATTATGGATATCTAATCTCACTATTTCTCTACAAGGTCCAAGAATGATGTAGGTAGAATGTATTTGTATTACACTATCAATACGGTTCCGTATTCTATAGGTAGTATCGCGGATTTCAAAGCAAAACAGATTCACTACTGATTATCACGATACTGACCTATTACCCTATCAATAGCTACGGATCGCGTGATAATAAAGTGGGATAGGCCCCGATGACAAAATTATTGCTTTTAAAAAAAAATGTGGATTTGGTCTGAAAGGCTTTGCGGCAAAGGCAAATTTACGATGGGAGCGGAACTCGGAGCTGGAGTACGGAGCTTTGGAGCAACGGGATTTTTCCCAAAGCAGGAGTGGAGCGGAGCCCGAACAATTTGTAGGGCTTCCTGCTCCAAATTTTTTTCTTCAATTAGGTACTACATATCTATAATAATTCTTATGATTTTATCAGGCACCAGCGAACTATCTTCAACCAAATGAAAGTGGGATAAGATGAAGAAATTGAGAGACCTCTTGTAAAAACCAAACGACACTGATATTGTTAACACTCCAAAGTGTTAATGTTACTGCGGGGATTTTCTTGAAAGAGTGGCATAAACTGGTGAAATTTTTGGATAACTTTTGTATGACAGGTTTCAATTGGAATACTATCCATGAAAAAAAGAGAAAAGGCTATTTTTGAAAACTGTCATTTTCTGGCTGTTGTTTATCTTCGAGGGTTTATTTATACCCACGCTATAGAATTGTATTAAGTCGTCACCATATGAACTTCAATTTTCAGTTCCAAAGACACTATTTCTGTTTGAATTAATTCACAAATTGTTATCACTTATTTTAATTCGATATGTCCAGAATCTCGTTAAAGCAGAATAAACGTATTACAGGCCGTTTAAATATTGTTAAACGCAAATAAATCATTATATGTATGTCATATTTTGCGAGATATTTCTCGAAATGAAGATAAGTGGACTTATGCCCCATTTAAATATAACGGCTCCTAAAAGCTGGACTACTGGATATATTTGGAAGACTCCAAAAACAAAATATATTACAACGGTTTAATGGACAATCTTCCACAAACGAATCAATTAGAAGATTCCTCAGAAGATTATGAATTTGGAAAAGAACTGGATAGACTGGAAAAACGTCAAAAAGTTGTTCAATTACATAATTTTAATGAAGAAGAACCGGAATTTAACGACGATTTTAATACGATGGAGGGTGTGGGAAGGCTTAAAGTAAAATATGTATTTGAAGCTATTAATTTATCCAGAAAGGATTCAAACAGCGTTGTCATTGTATGTACATACATAGGTATGCCCACTACTCAAGCGAGTGTGCAGCGACTGTTTTCTGCGCTAAGCTTAATTTTTAGTGATGGAAGACAAATGTTGAAAGATCATTTGTTCTCGGCCATATTATATTACAATGTAAATAACAATGACGATTTATTGTAACTTAATAAAGCTTTTTTAAGACGTTAGTATATATGTATGTATGTACTAGTTCCAATCCCGGAAGGTTACTTCAGCACCGGGATTGCGGCGCTGGGAATTGCCAATCCCGGGATCCCGGTGCTAGCACCGGGATTTCAAACGTATAAGAAAAAAAAGTTCAATTGCATATTTTAATATTTCAAAAACGTTCAATTGCATTTTGCTAACTCGCCCGATGTTTCACGCAAAAAATACTACCATATTGGCGTACTAATTTTGGGAGTTTGGCTACATTCTTTAAATTTTCGGTTCGCATCCATAAATTTCTAAGATTAAATAAAACACATCCGAAAATGTAATTAAATAAAGTAAAAAACATCGCTTTGATTGAGTTTTTTTACAAATAGTTTGTACCGAAAAAAATGAACAAGAGTACACTGCCACTTCTGGTTGACGGATGCTTACCAACTTTTATACATAACTTGGTAAAATTTCAGTTCATTAAATTAAAGGATTTCTTAGAAACACATAAAAAACCTTGATTCTCTAATTTAAAAGTACTACTTTCGATTTAGGAAAAAATATTGGGGTATAATATTAATAATTTCTATTACAAGTAAGAAATTTCAGTCCGATTTGATGAGTGGTTTGGGAGATAATTTAATTCAAAAACTTAAAAAGAAATAGGACACCTATAAGGGGATGTACCATTTCCGGTCAACTTAAAAATTTGAAAAAAAAATTTCGGTGTATCGATAAATTTCAGTAACCAATACTAAGTTTCAGTTCGATAGAACGAACAGTGTTCAAAAAATCCCCAAAATACACTGAAACACAATAAACATACAGACACTCACACAGAAACACAGACACACACACATTTTTTCTAGATCACGAAAACGTGATCAGTTGTCGATTCGGAGTTCGAATCAGTTAAAATATGCTTTAAATATCATTGCGGTTGAGCACAATATCTGCGACACAATACAGGCTGTTCATACCATTTCTTGGAAATGGCAAGCTGGCGTCGAAACGGGTGGAAGAAATGGGTGGCAAACAAATGAACTATGACTTGTTCATCCCACCATTGTTCATTATATAATGTTGTTTTATGTATTTTTCCATATTATTTTTGTAAAAATAATATTTTTAAAGAAATTTCTGCCAGCACCGTAATCCTGGTATTCAGACTAATTTCAGCACCGGGATTCATGGTACCAGAAAACACCGAGATCCCGGGATCCCGGTGCCCGGTATCCCGGGATTGGAAGCCTTAACATGTACGTATGTCTATTTTTTGACGAAAAGTTATCATTTGTATATACATATGTACATATTTTATAATTACCTACATATGTAATTATAAAATATGTTAATCATAAAATTTTAGTTACTAAATTAAGTTTTCTTGGATTTACTAACAATCTTGTTAGTCTTTTTGTTTCTTATTTGCAATTCGCAATAACGATATTCATTCTCCTATTCACCATTCTAAATTTGTATTATATGCGGATGACTTAAAAATTAATAAGAGAATAATTGATTTACCTGACGCTCATTATTTGGAAGAGGATTTGAATTCTATTTTTAAATGGGCTAATGTCAAAAATGTAATTAAATAAAGTAAAAACATCGCTTTTTTTTTCGTTTTTTACAAATAGTTTGTACCGTCTAGTAATCATTCATCGAAACAATCCACCTAATATAAAAAAAACTTCAATTTCATTTACTTTATGTAAAAAATTAGAATGTGACCAACCTACGACTTTATCTATGTATTTGAGGAATATAAGAAGGATAAAAAACAAAATTCGATAATCGAATATATGTACATATGTACATACATAAACGTTCACATATACCGGCTATGAGCATTTTCAATACAAATTGAACACAAATGTAGGAAAACTTACACAAGACAAAAGTTCTACTTCCGGCTTACGAATTCCGACCAAAACCTTATCAACTCTATGTTAGTACAAAACGAATACAAATATAAATTTTCAGCTAAATACATATGTATGTTCAGGGCGTGGAAAGAATCGAACATTTTTGACTTGTCTAAGAGGAAAAAATCCCGTTTCCGGTTATGAATCACTTAATTCATTTGGACATTTGGATTTTATCCATATCTGTTCCCTAGTGCCTTTGTCTTGGGATCTTTAGGTTCCAACTAGCTGGCAAAGAGAAGAGATTTATTACTTGGAAAACATTTCGTAAAGGTACTTAGAGGAGAGATTCACAATCACGCTATCCGTTTTTTTATATTGTTTTATTATTTTTATTTTTAGGCTTTAAACGAAATATACATATGTACATACATATGCATCTATACAATACATATTACAATATTTATTATTAAATATTTAAATGTCAAAATTGATTTAACTTGATAACATGAGAATGCAAAGTTGCTCCCGAGAACTTAATAGGTAAACAAAAGTAGAGTTCTAGTTGAACTTTTTTGCAAACGGACAGCATATTAAGATGTTTACAATTTGCATATTAAATACATAACTTGTTGTAATCATATGCGAAGTGTAAATTGGGTCAATCGATAAGGTCTGACGTTTCTCATTCTCTGTAGTCGTGTATCTTTATTACATTGATTTGTTGCCGGTCAGTTTAGTAGGTTTATATAGGCATAGTGTTTTTTAGTGATAAATTAACTAAAGACTAAAATTGAAAGTGATTAAAGTGCTGTATTGCGCCCGAAGCGCAACCAATCAAAAACAGATCGATTAACAATTAAGAAGTTATGTATAAGAGGGTTGCTATTCCATGCCACGTTGAACTGATAAGTAGGGTTTCTGGACTCGACTCGGCCGGGTAATGACTTAAAACCTGGATTCGGGATTCGGGCTTCAAAACCCTTCGGATCCGGGTATTTAAAATTTCGAGTATATACGTAAAAAATCAAAATGATTTTCAGTCGATACATTGAAAATATCCAAATATGTATGTTCATGTATGACCTTATTTGTTCGAAAACTTGATTTTACGCCTTGTGAGTTCTGAGAAAACTGCGAACAACGAAACGGATTTGGCAAATACTGAAAATGAATACCAAAAACGATACGGCGTACTGAAATTTGGCTAAATTTAGAATTTCACCCATATACAGTACACATATCAAACCAATTTCACGGACGATTTTCAAGAATCTATATTAATCGAAGATAATGATACAGCAATGACAATGGAGGAGGAATTAAATTTAATTCTGAAAAACGCAGACGATTAATTAAGACAATGTTTATTAATTATATAAAAAATATTTCTATTTTTATGATTGTAAATCATTCATTCCTGCATGTCCGCCATTACTGATTTTTTTTCACGTACCACCAACCATCAACCGCGTACCACAGGTTGGGAACCGCTTATATAGATACTATATTATATTTGTATTTTTATTTGTTTATTCTGTTTTTTATCTCCTTCTATAAAAAAATTCCAGAATTGTATAGTGAAACAAAATAAAAAATAAATAAAATTTTAATTTTAAATCTGGAAGTTTTTGATTTTGATTTTGGACCCGGATCCGTCGGGTATTCAAAATATTGGACCTGGATCCGTCGGGTTTTGAAAACCCGGGTTTTCAGAAACCCTACTGATAAGAACTGAAATATGTATAAGACAAAAATATCAAACAGTATAATCCGATACACATATATTTCACAGTATTTAATATAAAACTCATATTCGCGTTCAAGAACAAAATACATACATACATACATATGTACGTACATACAATGTAGATAGGCTGCACGAGAACAGCTTTATAAAACGTCAAAATACGGTCGGCAGTAGGGCATAAAAACAAAGATCACCACACACTCGAAGAGACAATGATTAATATATTTAGCTTTTTATAATAAGTCTTGTAATTATTAAGCTAAGTTATAAATAATAACTGTTCGGTGATTATTCCGCAAAATGCGATGATAGAGTTTTTGGGTGCCAGATGTTCTATGATCGAGATTTTAGTGACTTTTTGCGGAATAATCCGTTTACCATTTATAACACACCACAAGATTGTTATATTTAATATAACAAATATTTAACAATTTAATATTACATATGTATATGGATATGACATCGACTAAAGATACGATGGCAATGGCAACACCAACCAAATCAAAATCATTTCACCGATGAACTATCACACGTTTCAACGGGTTACGATTATTTTTTCCACTTCCACCACACGCCATCCATAATATCAATGTCACAAGGAATTTCTGGCAAAAGTTTATAAGTATGCGAAATATCAGATCGTTTTAAGATCGGAATATGTTTTTCGGAGAACGTTGCACAGAGTCATCCTTATAATTAAAAAAAAGCTCTTAATTAAACGTAGTAAAACCTTGTAAAAATGGTCTACTCCAAGCCTCTGTTTACGATAGGTATGTTCGCTAAATATATTCAATGTACGTAGGTACAATGAATTGGTAAAGGATAAAAATTTTATTTTTGATGAAGACGAATTAGCAAATAAAAACACATTTAAAAGACTATTTTTCTGTAGATAACGAAGGATATTTGTGAAAATTACTTTTGTTTTTGATTTTGCATCCCTTTGTGAATCAATCCAGTAATAAGCTTTCACATACGAAACAAAATAATCTAATTGAATTATCCAGTGACAACAATTATTTGAAGATATTAAATTAAAGTTGCTATTCAGGGAAACGAACCCATAGATTTTTTAAATTTATTATTAGATCCGAATCTCGTGATTGAACAAAGCAATTTATATGCAGTAGAAATATGTATTAGCTAGATCGAATTGTGAGCATAGCCGTATAACACGCTGGAAAGATATAACAGTCGACGAATTTAAAATTTGGCTAGGACTTTTGCTGCACATGGGGACCATACGATTGAATCGTCAAAGTGATTATTGGAAAAAACATTATTTATTCAATCTCACCACATTCTCCCAATTTATGTCTCGTGATAGATTTTTTTTGATTCAGATGGCTTTGCATTTTAATAATAATGAAGAAGATGATACTAGCGAAAATAATGAATAAATATAGGTACTGTTTAGCGTGCTTTATGCAAGATGTAGGTAGACGCGCCTTCCAAGAACTGTCTGACCTCCACACTGTCAAAACATTTGTGAGAAAGAGCTATTTTATAAAATATCAGCATAGCACGGATTCTAGCTCAGCATTGAAAGTGTTAAAGAAAAAAAGAACTTGCAGAACTTTGAATTAGCATCAAACCCATTTTTATCACAGGGAGTCCGCTAAACTTTCACACATTATAAAGGGCATTCATATTCAGTCGCCAAGATAATAGAACATAAAATACCCTAGCTCTATCTGTTATTTCTTGAATTATAGTTTGGGTGTGTTAAAAGTTGAATACATTTAAAAAAAAGTACTATGTCTTGTTTCGTATTTGTTCAGGAATATAACTTTTCAACTCTCATTTCTTTCAGCCGTGCTCCACACATTTGTACGTGTGGGGGGCGCTGCCCTGGCTATACCAACCAGAGAAATTTAATAATAATGGAAGGCCCCTTACGAATAAATAGTTATTGTCAATATTACGCGGTACGTCTCTATAAATACGCTACAACACACGGAATACAATCGGATCAATTTACTTATAAACGCCAAACATTAAACAGCTCTTTCCGAGATAAAGACATGGCACTAGAAATAATTCAATATTTTACAGGATTGCAATATTTTTAAATAATTGTGTATGGGTTTTGTACTTTAATGTATAATTAATATACCAGCTTAAATTCATGCGGTCATGGAAAGTTTTGGCCAAATAAAATATCTAAAATTATTGATAAAAATTACTCTCTAACTTTGTATTAAAAATACTACTACTTAATAGTTATTAATACTAAACTAAAGTTATGCAAAAAAATAGTACATACCTGTAGATAAAAATTCCATTGTTTTAAAACAAAATATACACTTAAGAACTTTGAAAGCAGTGTGTTCACTTTAACGTTTAAAACGAGACTAATTCAGGTGACAAATATTGCCGTCATAAAAACTTTTTTTGTGAGCGATGTGTATTTTATTAATTGAGCAGACAACAATAATAATGGTCTCTCAGGCACCACTTATTTATTCTATACTGAGAAATGCAATAATTATTAGAATTGATATCTACTTCGTTTTAGACTTTTGCATACATAGATTGCCAATTTTAACCAGTGTGCAACGCACGGAATACAATCGGATCAATTTACTTACCTATATAAAAATGTATCCCATGTTATTAATTGTGTGTTTTTGAATGCATTGTGCAATTTTTACCGATGCTTGCCCATCTTGCGGGTAATATAAATAAACAGAGAAGTTTTTATCGTACACCAAGCATCAAATACGACTGATGCTAAAATTATTTACGATTGTCTGTGGACAATCGTCTTCTATTAATATAACATGTCTCTGATACCAACATATATAATATTCTGGAACGGAAAATCACTAAAATTGATAATTCAGATATGTGGTTTCAACGGAATGGGTCCACTGCCCAAACGACAAGGAGATCAATAATGAAAGTTTTAAGACTTTTTTTCGCTACACGATCTCGTTACGTTGGGTTTTCGCTACACGATTTCGCACAAACTCGCTTCTTGTGATTTTGAAAGTTGAAGTTTCTTGAACCGTGAATGGATTCAAGGCTTAGATATACCTACCTAACTACTAACAATACGCCGAGAAATTACAACTAAAAGGTGAAAATAAGCCATCAAAAATGGACGTAGATTACTATTGTACATAGCGAATCGACTTAATCGAATCGGTATTAAATACTAAAGTAATTGAAAAACAAACTGTAAGTGGGAGATTTTTCTGCACAATTATTTTGTAATATATGCATATGAATGTATGTATGTATCAACTTATTAAAAAGTAAATAGGTAATAAGTTATAATGCAATTTTTATGCTATGCCATTTCATACTTCAGTGTGATTTTTGATTTTAAAACCTGCGAGTTCAATAAAAAATTTTGTAATTTATGTAATTAGGATGTCTGATCTGGCACTATTCTGTTTTCTCATATGAAAAGAAAACGTTTCAAGTTAAAACAGAAAACAAAGCACGGAAGCACATAACATTGAAGTCCTTCAGAACTATGTATGTACAGTATAAGTCAAAAAACTTAAAGTTAAAAGTTTGCTCGCATTTTATACAAATTTAACCCTGATATTTTTCAAATATTTATATATCTTTTGTAACTAAAAATTGCATTTTTTCTAAACGCCCATATCTCGTAAACAAGATCAAAACAAAATCATTATCATATTTGAATTCAGTGGGTCAAACTTAATAAAGATTGATTAGTCTCTGTAAACTCAAAAACGTAATTTTTGGTGTTGTAAAAAGTGTAATTAATAAATTTGGCACCGTCTTGGTTCTCTGGTGTTTAAATTTACTGGTCCGCTAAACCCAAAAGTTCAGGAAGCACTGTGCTAGGACGTACATATGTAGCACATGTATGTCGACATACAATCTATGTCCAGTGCCGGCCTAATGGCGCCCTCGGGCAATTGTTTCTTACACCCTTAGAAAAAAAATATAAAAATTGGATTACCATCCTCCTTTTTCCGGGCTTGGGACCTTGCTACAGTTTCAGGCAGTGGCAGCAAAAGCATAGCAACCCAAATTTTTGGATATAATTCTTGTAAATTATGCTGTTTTATAAAATTTATTACAATGAGTGGATTCATTTTACCTTGAACTTTATTTGAAAGAAGGGCTTTTCAATTGATAACTTTTCATTGCTAATAATATCAGATTTTGAATTCTCGGTGAGCTTAATTTGAAGACCGGCTCTTTCCAGTAGATTGTTTACAAAATACAAAATAAATATTCGTTTAACTGTTCAAATCTAAGATATTTTTTTAGGAATATAATTACACGTTATCAGTTAGAATCTTCCAGAAATATATTAAAGCAGAAAATAGTGTAAACAATCTTTGGAGAATACCGAAAAAAGTTTGCGATATTACAGAAGATTTCGCAGCGTCGTATAGCACAAGATTTAAATTGTGGCTGCCACTGGAAAACGTTAATTATAATACAAAAAGGAATGCGCCTTCACCCAATGAATAGAATTTGCCGAGTACAAATGTTTGAGTTTAGAAAGTAGAAAGTAGATTACAGGTTTCCAATTTTTTTTCAATAAAATTATTTTGAAAATATATACATATGTATATACATTTTTTTTTCGTCCAAGGCATTATTACATGAAAGTTCATTAAATTTTCAAGATTTGTATAATTTTTGACATGAATTATATGAATTTTTAGATTAAATAACGGGTTTCCGGAAACTTTTGATTTTTAACAACGGGTTTCCGGAAACCCATGGAAACCATTAGGGTGACACCACTGCCTTTGGCGCTATAATCTAAAATTTTAAAGCGCCTTTGGCGCATCGAGTGGCGCCCCAAATTATTTGCCCCCTCCTAAAACCGGCACTGTCTATGTCGTATGTACATAGTTCACATGGGAGAAACCACCATTTTATTTTTAATTTTTTTTTATGAATTTATCGAATCATTGGCACATCCAGAGAAAGCAATTCTGAACCACCTTCCCAAAATAAAACAAAAATAATAAAAATTAAAAATAATCCCAAAAAACCACGACCGCAATAATACAAATAAATTTTTATAACCGATTGATGATTTTCTAAATCATCTATATACATATATAAAATGCATATTTGGATTCGGTCACCGTCGTAAAAAAAATACTGTAGGTTCCTTATGATCATATGTAATAATTAAAAAAAATCATAACTAGTCCTAGATATATATGTATATAAATAATTATCGCCCCATCCTGAACCGCTATAAAAGCTATAGTATAAAAAAACGCATTAGAAATAGGAAAATGAATGAATCGATGCGATGTATTGAATGAGTCGGTCGGTTTGTGTGTGTGTGTGTGTGTGTGTGTGTGACCCCACAGAAAATAAGGCCTCGGCTATGACTATGACTGTGACTATGAGTTTGAGTATGCCCATGAGGGTGGTAATTTCATAAAATATGTATGCACATGTAGGTATGCGTGTGACATTGGTCGCGTTGTGTGGATGGATGGGATGTGGAGTGGAGTGGAGTGGAGTGGAGTGGAGTGGTGTGGGTGAGGAAGAGCGGCAACGTTGCTTCGTACGCGCGTTTCAAGTGACGTGTCGACGCGCGATGCGATCTCTTCCACTGCTCCCCTCTAACGCCTGGAGGTGGGGGTACGGTATTATGCCCGGCAATGCCCGGCCGGCTATTTACTAATTATACATATTTAAGCAATTCACACTACCTACTGTGTATGTGAGGGTCTCGTCAAAATACTAGCAGTCTAACGTACTACCAATTTTGAATAAACATCCATCATTTTCGATGTGCAACTTTACTCAAAATCGGGCGAAATTCGGCTGGACCAACGTTGTTGCTCTCGGTATGGGAAGTTACTTTGGCGAAAACGATTTGAAAGATGTTTGCTTGGTCGAACCAATTTTTATTTTGACAATAGATTGTACATATCTACATTTATTATAAGGTACGATGTCAGCCTGTACACCTCTCTTCATTACTACCTGTAGACAGTCAAAACAGTTAATCAAAACAACATTTTTCACTTTTTAGTATCAAACAAGCAGGTCTCCGTGACGGGCCGGAATGTGAAATTACCGAAAACGCAAATATCGGAAGGCAAAGATCGAAAATCGAAAGATCTTAAGTCGAAAGATCAAAAAAAAAAGGGTGCATGGTAAACGGTACATACTCACTTAATTTGCGTGAGCAGGATACAACAGGAACAAGAGGAACAGGCTTTTCCTCCCGTATTAATGTGCGCGCGCAGAATACGGGAGGAAAAGCCTGTGCTTTCGACTTAAGATCTTTCGATTTTCGATCTTTGCCTTCCTATATTTGCGTTTTCGGTAATTTCACATTCCGCCCCGTGAGGTAGACCCATGTGTAAGTATTACAAAATGAATTTAAGGCTTTATATATGTCAATACGGTCGTCAGTTCCGAAATGGAAATAAGAAGAAGGATCAAAATAGCAAGAAATGCCTTCGGCAGCTTGAAAAATGTTTTGTGTTGTCGAAGGTTGTCTATGAAATTGCGGCTAAGAATCCTTCGCTCCTATGTTTAGTCGGTGTGAAATATGGCCGCTCTGAAATGTGGCATACCTGAACAGGATAGAGTTCTTTGAAATGTGGTGTTACCGGAGGATGTTACAGATCTCATGAAAGGAGCGTGCGAGGAACGAAACGGAGAGCTTCTTGATACGGTGAAGCGTCATAAGATGGAATATTTTGGCCACATTATTCGCGGCCCCAAATATCGCCTTCGACAAACAATCATAAACGTCAGTAGAAGGCGAACAAACGGTGGCTTGGGAGAAAGAAGCTCTCTTGGCTCCGGAACATGGTACTCGGACTCGAAAAATTGTTTCGGCTTGCCCATGATAGGGCCATGATGTCTGCCCATGGCAGTCGCTTATGCCTGCGTACGAATACGGATTCGGCATTAGAAGAAGAAGATATCTAGGTGAAATGATTATATTTAAATAAAGCAAAGATGGAGTAGAATAAAATTTTATATTTAAAATACATATGTGGTTCTATTAGATTTAGCCACGACATTTTTTTATTCCAGTGCTCTATAATTAATTGATTGTGTTTACTAACAACCAAATAAATTTTGATGTCGAAAA
Organism: Arctopsyche grandis; assembly: GCF_051622035.1. Taxonomy (NCBI): domain Eukaryota; kingdom Metazoa; phylum Arthropoda; class Insecta; order Trichoptera; family Hydropsychidae; genus Arctopsyche; species Arctopsyche grandis. The sequence continues at coordinate 1,132,718 of NC_135362.1, forward strand.
GCATTATACAATATAATAATTTCCATTATAACACGCTACTGTTCAACACGTTTTCCTATCAAATTTGTTATATCTTCCATATAAGACGTTTGTTTACAACACAGTTGGTAATGTAATTCGTTGATTTTGTATGAAAAAAAGAAATTTTCCATATTCTTTACAGTTCATATCTAACACGTTTTCTAACGTGATTAATAGGGTGATTACATCTCAAATATGGATCGCTACCAGGATAACTGACGCTACGAAAATCGCTCGCGCGAGTCTCCTGTCGCACGAAATTTCTTCGCACAGGAAAATTGCCGCACAGAAAACTGCCCAAATATTACTCGGCAAACGCACCTAATATATGTATGTATTATGTACATAGGTACCTTAACTGGTGTAATTAGTATTAGTATAGGTGTACTATTTAGTGCAAATGAATACAGTTGCGTATAATTATGAGATATAATATACAATAAAGAGTTGAGAGTAGGTATGAAGGTACAGGTCTATTAGCTACAGAAGGCGCGTGCACAGTACTCATACAAATGCATTTTTCATATACAGGCTGTTATTTATATATTTTATTTCAACCGATCGTGTAATGTTTTTAAGATCTATGACATAATTTGGGTGGCATATTTATTTAATATTTGAATACGTACCACGAATAAAATGATAAATAGAATTTTTTTAAATTATAAGTAAAACAAACGTACGTATGCAAAAATTAATACGAATTAATTAATTTGGAAAGATATATGGATCTCTTCAGTCGAATTACATTTTTTTCAATAAGTATTTGTTTATTATTTTTCATCTTTCTCCATTTGAAACCTAGCCTACGAACGATAACTCTTAACGAAGAAATTGCACCTTTAAATTTTAAACTGTCTTTCAAAACTTCTAATAACTTTTGTAGGGTCGGTTTTTCGGGTAGGGTTTTGTAAGAACGCGTTACGTCAGTTTGTGGGGGTTGATCGGTGACTGACCAGTGAAACTGGAAAAAATCAACCTGTAGTGCACACTTGATCACTGAGCAAAAATCACCGAGCAATACAAAAAATAATTGTTGTTTCTGTCATGCTCGGAAAGTGGGTGCGTATGAAAGGGACCAACTGATTGTCCTAGAAAACATATACAAAAAATCTTATTCATATCTTCACGGATACAATATGCGTGTTTGTATTGGTACGTGCCAGCTTTCGCTGCACGAGCTATATGTAAGATATGTAAGTAAAGAGAAGAGAAGAGAAGAGAAGAGAAGAGAAGCGAGCTATAGAGAATGAAAGGCTGGGTTAATTCGGAGGGCAGGCGAGCGAGCGAGCGAGCGAGGCCTGGCAGAGCAGCTGCACTCACTTCTCACTACATTAGGTGGCTCCCTACCTTTTTTTTTGGCGGTCGCTAAAATGGCTGAACATGATTTATTGCTTTGCGGATACCAGGCGAAGGTTGGCTGCGACTGTGGCAGCTTCTTTGCTCCTTCCATTGGACATTAGTTGTGCCGTTGATTTTTCCATTTTTCCTTGGCCCCATTCTCGACATCATACATACGTACGTACACTCGACACTCGATCGCCTGTCAATTACCACTAATTCTTGCCTCGCATCGCCTCGCCACTAATTGCTCCTCTTTACGTACGCACGCCAACTCTTTCTTTTAATTCCATATTCAACAATCTAAATAGCAAAATCATATTCAACAATCTATTATCATCAACTTTGGATCTGGTTCGTATAAAATACCAAAATCAGATTGCTTCCACGTTTTCCATCAAAACAAAATGGGTTTATTTTGACAAAATTATGAAACAAAACAAAATTATGAAAACGAGCTAGACAAATTCTCTATTAGACTATCCATTATATTCATCAGGTAAGTAAAAAAAAGAGAACATTTTTCAAAAATATTTAATTTCATTAAAAATATCACAAAAAATACTCGACATTAAGAATTAATTCAAAATTTAGCATATGTTCAACAACCTGTTGCACCTCACAGACCACTAAATTCATAATTTTTAAAATCTGTGTATCACTTGGTCAGAAAACTTCCATTTTATTTATTTTGCATTTTCCCAAGTGGCAAAGTGCAAAATGTATCGCAAAGTGCTAAAATCACGAGTCTCTACGTACCTCTACATATCATCGACAGTGTGGGCTCTGCTGCAACGCTTGAAAATTTATTTTAGCATGAAATTATTTACATAAAATGCGGTTAGTAATCATTTGCCACTCGATACTTGAAATCATGATAGTATCTGCCTATTGCAACTTTCAAATACAAAAAATTCGAACGGATATTAGAACACAGATTGGTATTACTAATAAAAATGAGTGCCACTCAAGACTAAACAATTTTGTCAAAAAAGAAGACATGTTGTCGTAAAAAGAGACCTGCTGGATACTCTGATATACATATGTGGGTAGATATTACTTTCCAATTTAAAAACATACTTACCTGATAATTGTAATAAATACATACATATATCTAATACAAGTTATATCACCATCTTAGTACCTACCTATGTATATATGTATGTTGATATAAAAAATATTTTATATTCGAAATTTCGAGACGAGAGCGTATTTAACGTGGATTAAGCTCTATAAAATGTATTCGTCAAAGTCTCCTACGATTGTAATTTTAACAAGCATAGATTTAAAATATCATTTAAAAATATGAATAATAATCGACTGTTATAAAATAGGAGAGATTTTTTTTTATTTTTCAATAAATATATCTAATATTAAATAAAAAAAGATAGATATTGCATGTACAATTCTAAGAGGGCCTCATATTAATTTAATGGGTAGGGAGATAGATGACTTACATACATACATAGAAACATCTATGTACTAAACAATTACGGCTACATAGGTACATACCTACATATATAATATAATATACCTATTAGTGCTTCCAATCCCGGAAGGTTACTTCAGCACCGGGATTCAAATTAATAAGAAAAAAAAGTTCAATTGCATATTTTGATATTCCAAAACCGTTCGTTTGCATTTTACAAACTAGCGTTCTTGTTTTGAGAGTTTGGCTACATTCTTTCAATTTTCGGTTCGCACCCATAGCTATGTAGATTTCTAGATTTCTAAGATTAAATAAAACATATCCTATAATGTAATTAAATAAAGTAAAAAAAAACTTTGATTCATTGATTCGTTTTTTACAAATAGTTTTTATTGTCAATTAATTATTTATTGAAACAATTAACCAAACATAAAACCGCAATTACATTGACTTTATGTACAAATTAGGATGTAACCAACCCACGACGTTATCTATGTAGATATTTGGGGAATATATAATAAGAAGGATAAAAAAAAATTCGAAAATCAAACATACATATCTACATACACGTTCACACATACCGGCTATAAGCATTTTCGATACAAATTGAACACAAATGTAGGGAAACTTACGCAAAAGTTCTACTTCCGGTTTACGAATTCTGACCAAAACATTATCAACTCTATGTATGTTAGTACATAGAGAATACAAATATAAATTTTCAGCTTAATGTGTTCAGGGGCGTATAAATAATCGTGGTCACAACATCACGACTTTTCTAAGAGGAAAAAATCCCACTTCCGGTTTATTATATTTAGTGATTTTTTTTGTATTTTCATCACATTGATACAACAATTATAATTGGATTTTTATACTCATAACTTGGTATCAAACTTAAAATTCTAGATATGAAATTTCCGTTCAATAAACTAAGGGTTTCTGAGAAACATATAAAACCTTAATTCTCTAGAGTAAAAGTACTACTTTCGGTTCATAAAAAACATTTTAAAAATATTGGGATGTAAAATTAAAAATTTCTATTACATGTAAAAAATTTTAGTCCGATTCGATAAGCTGTTTGGGAGATATTTGAATTCCAAATCTTTAAAAAAAGGACACCTAAAAGGGGAGGTACCATTTCCGGTTAACTTGAAACTTTGAAAAAAATCTACGTCGTATTGATAAAAATTTCAGTAACCGATACTAAGCTTCAGTTCGATAGTACGAACGGTGTTTTAAAAAAATCACCAAATTACATTGACACACAGATATACACACACACCCACATTTTTTCTAGATCATAAAAACGTGATCATCGCTCGATTCAGAGTTCGGATCAGTCAAAATATGGTTCAAATATCATTGCAGTTGAGCACAAAATCTGCGACACAATACAGGCCGTTCTTACCATTTCGTGGAAACGGCGAGCCGGCATCGAAACGGGTTAGAGCAAACAAATTGACTTTGGCTGTCATTGCTTATCCCACCATTGTTCATTATATAATGTTGTTTTATATTTTTTCCTCATTATTTTTGTAAAAATAATATTCTTAAATAAATTTAGGCCAGCAACGTACTCCCGGTATTCAGACTAGTTTCAGCACCGGGATTCACGGTACCAGAAAACACCGGGATCCCGGGATTGGAAGCCTTAATACCTATGTTACAGTGAAATTATAATTTCACTGACTTTTCAGTGAAATCATATCCAATTACATTTTCACTGTGTATATTTCAGTGAAATTATAGACAATTACATTTTCTCTGGCCGCTATTCGTGAAATTATAATTTTTGACAGTTGGATGATAGTGCATCGCCGACACGAATCGCGCCACCACACGACCCCTTTCCTCTCCATCCCCACGCCGATGACGAACCCACGCTCACACGCCCTCTCCTCAATCTCGCTCGTGTCCATTCCCACTCTTCTCATGGTCCACTATGTGTTTCGATTTGCCTTTTTTTGATGCCGCGTGTGTGGGCCTGGATGTTGGCTGGACTCAAATTGGCATTCACAATATATTTAATGTCTTGAACAGTATCCTTTATTTTGTTTTGTAGTAAAACATAAGACAAGGAATGGCTCTATAATGAATAAGTGCATGAATCGTGTATAATTGAAAAATAATGCACAATCGTGCATGAGCAGTTTTGAAACTCCCATCCGAGAATCAGTGCGACGTTGTTTCCGACAATCAGAGACTTGTTTCAAAGATTTATATTCGTTTGTTATCTTCTCGGCCGAAATAATTTAAAATTATCAATTATTTATTACTATTTTTAAATAATTTATATAATTTAGTGTCTTAGAACCTTTCTCTATGAGTGGAAACATTTTCATGTTTATATCTTTCGAAGAAACTTTAACTAGTTCAGTTAAAATATCAAAAGTTTCATTATTGCCGCAATCTTCTTCGTCTTCGACCGGATCGTCAGCTATTTAGAATATCAGAAATAAAATATTATCTTAATTTAATATGTTCAGTAAAAAAAAGCATCCGCTAATTTTTATTCAAATGTTTGAGATAGCCTGGTGTAGAATATGAACTCAATAGGTCACTGTTCGAAGAAAAGAATCTTTAAAATTCTTAAAAAAGTCATACGGCCTTCCATAACTTCATCACAGGTGTGTTATTAAAATATCTATCACTCCTTTCATTTCGTAAATAAAAAATTATCATCATGATCATAAAGAGTGTTGAGATTGATCATCCAACTCGAAAATCTTACATGGTTTGTTTTTTAATTCCGTAGATAATTGATTGAATTGTGGCCTGAATGAAATGGAAGTGAAATAAATTGTGACCTGCTTCTCAAATGTGCCCTTATGCACACTCAGAAACATATCCAATATACAAATATACAACAACTAAAAAACGTGGGCCGCATGCAAAGTCTTAACTAAATCGGCGCCCTTTCCAAAATTCACCTGAGATGAGTGTCTATGTCAAACTTGAAATTAAAAAAAGCATGTTCAGATTTCACATATGTAGATACATACATCGGTAAATATGTATGTACAAATGTAGATATCTATTTTATAATTTACATATACAAATCTGCAACGCATTTCTACAAGATTTAAATGTTTCATTTCTTAATTTAAGTAAATGAACTTATCATAGATATACACATGTACATAAAATGTATCGATGATCTCATTTTTGTAAACTATCAATTAACAGTAGAAAGGCAATATAAGAATAAGGAACTAGACATGTATGCTTAATTAGTACCTATATACATACATATGTGCCAGTACTTACAAGTAAAATAAATGTGGGTACAATCTGGTCTAGTGAGCAATATGAATCAGAATTACATACATATGTATGTAGATCGTAAAACGTTCATCACATGTGGTTAGCACTTGGCTCGTATAAACTAAACAAAAACAGAATGAAAAGAAAAACAGAATATGTCACCCACCGCATATCAAAAATAATAATTTTGACCAATTATATTTTACTTGTGATACTTACTTTACTTGTACGCACTACATACGCACGTGAGCGATAAATAAAATACAAACTTTGCAAACTTTTTTTTCAACAAAATTTGTTCGATATCAGTTTTTTTATAAGCCTCTTATCAGCTTGTTTTTAATAAATATGTATATATCAACAAAATAAATACTACATATGTAGTATATACCTACATATGTATGTATGTAGGTATGTACATATGTACATATCTACATACGTATATCCGCAAATATAATAATATACATAATATAATTTAATAAAATGTGTTTGTGAAACTTTTAATAGAAAATAGTAACTACGATGTATTTATATGGCATAACTATTTACATATTAACAAATGGATATGTTAAATAAAAACTTGATTTTTATAATAGGTTAGTAAAAAACATCAATCATTGTCAAACAAGAAATGATTCAATAAGTAATGTTGGTGTGCTAATGTGGTTCGGCCCATGTAAATTTGTACCTACATATGTACATATGTACTTGTTCAAGCAGCTTATGTGTATTATATGTACATATGTATGTATGCACCTACCTATGTACCTACCCCAGTATTTGATCACATTTTCTGTTCATTTGTTTAAAGAAAAACCATCGATAAATCTGCTTGCATGTACATATTTACATATGTATGTGTACATATGTACCTAAATCGAAAATTCCATAGAAGGTGTGATAAACCTTTTGCTTTTAAATGAAGCTATTAGGTGGTGGCATGTGTGTGTGTGTAAATACATATATGGTAGTAAATAGTAGATATGTATATAATAATATAATACATATATTATGTACATATGTATGCAGGTATAACATGTAGAGCTAGGCAAGACGAGTAAGTAAGTGTTTGTGCGTGACGAAATCCGTCGAGTCATTAGTATGCGACAAACGCATTATGTACGATTACGATTACGATTCAAACACTCACTCGGCAACTGCTTCGCTGCCCTCAAAAATACATATACTACACATACACCTCTGTACATATGTACGTACACATGTACATGTCATTCAATTGGATTCTCACTAAAAATATTATTTGGAAAAATCTATTATTATAAAAGAGAGGGCAAATGATTTTCAATTTTCAATTTGTCAAAAAATTTCACACTTCCATTCAACATTACATATTTACGAGCTAAAAATAAAAGTCAACTAGATAATATTGTGCCACAGTCATTTTGACGATAATACATACATACATATGTACATGTCTCTAATATTTTTTTATTAAAAAAATATACCAGGAAGACCCAAAAGGCTAACCCAATGTGAATATTCAAATTCTGCAAATTTATTTATTTTTTATTTGGAGGGGGGAGGTGTTCAAAAAATTAATTAAATAAGATTTGTTTTTGCAAATTCCTCATTATTAAGGCCATGAGAAATTATTCCAAGAAATGTTTTTCGAAAAATTTCTTGATTTCTTGATCTTTAGTGTAACGAGCTATTTTCGGGTTTCCAAACATAAGTAATAACTGTAGCGGACACAAAGCGCGCCGTTCATTGTTCAATTATTGTAAATGCTTGGTTAAAGGTTCACCGAACCTTTTTTTTTTGCACTTTAGCTTTGTAAATAGAGCCAAACCGCCCCGATTCCTGGAAAAAGCACGCTTTCTATCCGCGCTCTAGTAATAAGTCTAGAGAGCGGACGTACTTTGCGCAGTTCATTGTTCATCGTTCGTCGTGTATTGTTCATTTTTATGGTGAACCTTTTTTTTGCTCTGTAGCTTTGTAGTTTGAGCATACAACAATGAACGGTGCAAAGTACGTCCGCTCTCTAGTAATAACAGCAGTTTCCAGTGTCATTATAACGAAATAATTTAATAGGTCCCCAGACTATGACGCGATGACGAATTTTACTGTAAATAATTGACAATAAATACGCTCACGTTCATGCTTGATTCCAATTGTGTTTTTACTTTTCTTAAATTATTAGATGATTTAATATTTTTGTTTTGAATAAAAATATAAAAATGACATTGAAATAAAAGAATCAGAACTTGAAAATGCAAACAGTTCTAGTATAGATATAATTTCGAAAGAGACTTTGTTACTATGTAAGTATGTAATGTTGGTTGGTAACATCGAAAACAAGTCAAAGTTTCTGTGACGATGATTCGATATGGTTTCGATTCAAATAAATTTAATAAAAAAACGAATGAATATTTACTATTTGATTCGCCATGTTTAATCTGTTCATATTACAAATGCTGAGCGAAGCCGGGTAAAACAACTATTACAAGATCTGTGTCGAACCACCGTTTGGGAAATGCTGAACATCGAACATATTGAAAAAAAATTAAGCAGTTAAAGGCGCTTAGTATTCCAGTGAGGATTTGGAGAGTATAACGAGCGGGTATAAAAAAGTATGTACCTAATGGCAATGGCAATGGCAATATTTGTATGCAAATATGCGAATAAATAAATGCGAGACGTAAAAGTGGAATGTGAACCGGCGGTTGGGCGCGCCTGGAAGCCAACAGCTCGCTCGAAGGTCGTTCACTGGTTTTTATACACATTCGTTCACACAACACTGCTCTGTGCTCTGCTCTGCTCTGCTACTGCTACTGCTACTACTACTACTACTAGTGTAGTGGTACTTTTCCTTCCAGCAGTGTGCTTCTACTTCTACCACTACTTCTACATATGTACATACTACTGCTGTTGAGCTGACGCGCGCTTCTACTACCTACTACCAAATGCCACACATATCGCTCTTTTGCTACTGTTCACTTTTATTTTTGCACAACTTCTCAACTTATCAACTTCTCATTCCACGATACACATTTCTAATTTTACATATACATACTATGTATCCATTTCTCTCATTGCAAATCGAACGAAGCATATTCCTCCTGAACGAACCACATCTCGTTGGTGCAAAGGTGATTCATTTATTAATGCTTAATTTTAGATTGTCACGATATGTACGTCCAGAAGACAGAATATAAGTCTATCTTTAAATTGTAAATTACTTTTGCTTTTATTTCCTTTTGCGGTTGAGATTTCGATGAATAATTTTGAAATTTGAATAGTTGTACCAGTTTATAGTTGTACCTACGATATTTTAAAAAGTTAGCATTGTGCTCTCACATAATAAGAATAGAAATAATAACTGCTACATTGTAAAGTTTAGCTACTTGTTCGTTTCTAAAATAGCCAAATAGCTAAAATAGCCAAATGATCGATAGGATTGAACTTTTCCACATTACATATTTAGGGAATGTATATATTTGAGGACATATTTCCCAAACAAGAGGATGAAAGGAACAATTGGATAATAACACCATTTGCCAAGTCCTTAAAATATGATCATATTACGTGGACAGCCCAAGAAGAGTTGATCGATATCAGATCAGATAATTTGCTTGAAGTGGAATTTAATGAAAAAAGTATTTCAGAATTTTGGTTAAAGCGACAGCAAGAATATCCTGCTATTGGAAAAGAAGCCCTGGTAACTCTTATTCCTTTCGCGACTACGTACCTATGCGAAACAGCATTTTCGTCATTACTTATATTAAAAAATAAGCAAAGGTCATGCCTTTCCACGGAGACTTTGGAAGATTCTGACATTGAACCCGATGTCGATTTGTTATGTCAAAACATGCGACCTCAACTATCGCATTAAATTGTTTCATATGTGTATAGTTTTAATTTAAACAAAATGTTTTTAAGCAAGTTCCTATAATTTTGTGCTGAATATAAATATGTGTATTATAATTGTAATAATTACTGCCAAATAAACCATTTAAGTAGAAAAAAAAATTTTTTAGGCGCCGGGAATTAATTTTTTCAGATTTAGGGGGTCGTGAGATGAAAGTAATTAGGAAGCACTGCCTTAAACGACACTATTGTCATAATCATAATTAGAGGTAGGGTAGCCAAGGGGCCGCTCATTGTTCCATTGTTGTAAATCCTTCATAAAAAAGGTTCGGCAAACCTTTAACAATGCATTTACAACATTTGAACAATACGCGGCACCTTCTGGGTCCGGGTTTAAATCATAATCAATCGAGAAAACATCTGACTGTTGATTCCTATACTCACTTTTGACACAGCAATACTAGATTTTGAGTTAAAGACGCCCATATCTCATAAACGAGAATAAACCAACAAATGTCGTTGTCATATTCATAGAATTTAGTGGGTCAAGTTAGTTAAGATTGATTAGTCTCCGCTCCGGTAAGTAAATTAGGAAGGGATGTTTTTCGAAAGTACGAAGTGAAACCGTTAAAAATGTTGTTGCTCAGTGTTATTATTTTAGTCCGTCCCCAATCTAAGCATACATACAAATCCATTGGTACATATGAAATAAATCTTTGGTGCACTTGCTTAGAATCCGAATTATAATTGATATCTACGGTTTGTTTAATTTTTAGTTTCACTTTTCACTATTTATGGATTTATGTACTTTCTCTACAATATTTTCATTCATCCAAAATGAATATGCGTACGCTGTATGAGTACGAGTAGGTAACTATGTATGCTGTGCCGTGGAAATCTTCCTGTTTTTGTCGACATACCGAGTCTCCTTATATTATGCTCGCGCACACGTAAGTTGGGCTGTGTGATAAAAAACAGAAAAATTTCCACGGCACTGAACTTATGTACTTATGAACGCTTAGGATGACATACTGGTTGTCTCTTTTAAAATATAGCCATCAGTACATAATCTTTCCAAATGTCGTTCCACACAATGCATCATTGGTAGAATTAGCATAAATGGCGGGCAGTGTGACGTAATTCATCGTGTTAGTAATGTATTTGTAAAATCGCTTCGTGAATATTTATTTTACATCGTAATCATATATCAGGTATGTCATTATTTATTTTTTACTGTGTTATTAGCTTTAGGGAAACTTATTCGTGGTGCGATTGATGCATGAGGATAACGTCAATTTCATTTCTGCGCGTTTCTAAGACGGCTAGGGTAACACATGATACACTCTGTCATCTTAGCCAGTATGCAACATGCGACATTGTTGTGTACATTTGTACATATTTTATATAGTTTTTTAGGAAGCTACAAGCATCAGCTAGAAATTATTGGCCTAACGAAGATATGGTTGAAGCAATCAAATATGTAAAAGAATATGTCCCCCCCCCCAAGCTCTATGGGTAAACATTGGGTTTGTTGTCAATTACATATTTCGTTTGCTTAGCCTTTTTTCCCTTTGGTAGGGACCACCTGAAACCAAAAAAATATCTGCGAATTGTATGAATATTAGTGGAATGTCATCTTAGACGGATGTATGTATGTATGTCATCTTATCAAAATCCAAAATTCTATGTCTTGTAATTATTATTAATATCTTTAAATTAAAAAAAAACGCTTTCTTATTATAAACATAAATAAATGTTACATGCGATTTTATATTTAGATATAAAAAATAGTTTCCAAAAACACTATTTTTCTCCCTTTAAAAAAAAGTACATATGTAGCAGAATGAAAGTATGTAGCATTTAGTAGAATTCCCCTACCGAAAAAAAAGAAACGAGTGGGTATAAGCCGCCATGTAAAAAATAATAAATAAATTTTAATTTTAATTAAATTACTACAATAGGTCAAAAGTGTGTACGTATGTATATACCTACATACATATATGTACATATAAATACATAGGCAGGTTTGTATTATAGTTGAAAGTGCAACGTAACGGGTAGCCGAAAAGCGAGTTTGAATTGTGGGCACAAGTGGCGAAGTTCTTTAGAATTTGGAATGGGGGCCCCCACCGCTCCCGGGGGGCGCAGCCTTAATGGGGGACTCCAGACGTTTCCCCGGTCGATCGACTCCCCTCCTCCAACCGCCCTCCATTTCGCCCCCTCTCACCCTCTCACCCTCTCTACAACCGCCTGTAGATATTAGATTCGTTAGCGAAACGGCCTTTCCGCCTACATACTTTCTCATTCAGGGGTATTAAATTTTCGTCTCTATCAACAAACACGTGTATTTCTACAAACGTATGCCTACAGTCAATTAGTACCTACTTATATAAATAAACAAGTTGTTCATAAGCATTGAGAAGCTTCTACTGGAGACAATTTTGTGTAGACTGGTCTGCCAACGGGCTTGTTTTCTACTAATTTCTTCGTCCGAAGGCAACTTTACATACTTATTTGTGAATTTTAACACAAACGTTGAAATTACATAGTATATATTATAAGTGGAAAGTAAATTTCACTAATACATATATAATATAGATATAAATGCTGCAAATCAGGGAAAAACTATTTAGTCTCAGAAAAGAAAATAGCTACTAGCAAGCATTTATTTTATTAATTTAGACAGTTTAATATGCTTTGATTAATTAGCTGACAGTATAATTTTTTTTTTTGAAACTTAAATTTTTCCAAAAAATGGTTAGAAAAATAATTTCAATGAAAACACTGGTCGGATGACGACTTAGTAAGTAATCATGATACGACACGAAATAGACTAGACTAAATATGTAAGTCTTACATATCTATTTACTTTTCAGTCATTTTTAGCTTAAAAATAGTCAAAAGTCATGTACATATGTACCTAATACCTACATACATATAGTATTCAAGTGAGAAGCAACTATTTACTTAGTACATAATATCCAGGTATGTACATACATATATCTAATATAAGCTGAATCTGAATGACTACATATAATTGGTAGGTAGGTAGTATGTATGTAGATATGTGAGGGAAGCGGAGACGATTTTGGCGATGGTCAGTGATTAATGGGGTCGACGGCCATTTTGTCGTGGTGTTGATGTGAAAGTGACCTCTTTGATGATTGTGCTAAAGTAAAGTACCTACTGATTTGCCGTTACAAATATAGAGCGCATATTTAGCTGGCTGGCCGCCGTCCAGAGTTTAAAATACTCCAACGAACCAACTTTCTGCTCTGTAACAACCACAAATACGTTCCAACAACAAAGCGTGGGTTTCCAAAGCAGCTTCCATCCGCGTCCGAGTCAATTTCCCTTCACCGAAAAAATAGCATAAGTACATACATTCAGAGTTGGTGAGTGCATCAGACCAAAGATGACAATGCCATGCTGGAAGTGTTGGAAGTGAAGAAAAACAAACGGTCGTTCTCAGAGAACAATGCACATTCAAATGCGGGAAACTATTCAAAGAGCAGAGAAACAATGCCTCATTCGCGCATCGAGCCGCCCATTACCTACACATTTTCGTGCTTTCAACACAGAATTATGTACCTACCTATTTTTGTCGCTTCACTATTTCGCCTCTCTAACTATCTCTCTTGTTCACATAGAAAGCTAATTTCACGAAATCCCCAAATCACTCGTTAATTTCATTTGTAAGTAATTGATTGGCGTTAAGGAATAACTAAGTAATAAAAATAATAACAATTGGTAATAACATCGTAATCGTAATAGCATTAGTACCTACATATGTGCGTACATTTATAATTAAAAATTTGTTTTAATTGTAGGCAGTTAGGTACTTACATATCTTGTGTATCAGAATTTAATAAATTGAATTAAAAAATATATATAATATGAACTTTTGTAGTTAGGTGTCTGAAAATTGGCGCGGATAATGTAATGAGACTTAATTATGAAGTTCGATTCCAATTTGAAGCCGTTGCCATTGACGAGGCGAAAACACTGAAAAAGTCTTTTCGTAATTACGGGGTTGCAATAAATCTGGAATTTCTGGAAGCAGAACCGTACCAAGGCATTGGCAACGGGACATTTGCCAAGGGCGCAAAAGCTTGAAGGGCGCTCGGAGGGTGAGGCAAAACTTGCTTACGACAAAAAATACAATACATTTATTTAAGGTTTCGTTTAAAAAGGACCGTTAGTTAGACTGGGTACCCATTCACACAGGTCTTTTTTTAACTGTGGATTTTGTAAACTCAAAGAGAAGCCGGAACCCGACGATAGTGATTTCAGCAAATTATACCTACTTTTTATGAGAGTTAAAAGCTTATTTGAATACGATGTTTATTGAATAGATACGTTGTTTTCCGTTTCTGATGAATTCATTTCGGAAATTTCCAACGGTTCGGCAAGTTGTAAGCTAAAATTCAGATTTATAAAAGAAAAAAACCTAACCAAAAGGAGCATGGATTGATTCAAAGCTAATCGGGTTCCTAAAGTGAGATTTTTTACAAAGTAAAGATAATGCTCCTTCACAGCCGAATGAAACTAAATTGAAAACAAACGACGGTCTTTTGATATCAATTTTTTAACAAAGTCTTATTCAACTTTTGTACCAAGGTGTCATATCATCAACGATACGTCTTCTCAAAACTTTTGTTGAGGAACATGATGACTAGATCAATTTCTGGAAAAGAATAAGTAGGTATATTGGATGCTACACACGGAATAGCGAAATATTGGTCAAAAGTAAAGCCAATGACAGGTGGAAATAGATTAATCGGATTTTGAATAAATCGAGGTATATCTGAAATATGCAGATTAATGAAAAATTTTAAATTATTTAATAATGTTGGGTCGGGAAACAAACACCAAGGAGTGGTTTGGTTGCGATTCATATAATCCGGGATTTCAATGCATGAGTGATGCGGATGTCGTTTTCATTGTCACTCACTCACTCACTCACTAAAACAATCGAAACGATATCAAAAATTGATAGATAATTGGATTCATGATAAAAGAAAGTAAGTATTGTATTAATTAACCCTTATCGACCCCCACGCGAATGACCCCATTAAACCGGACGACCAATGGCTTTTGATCACGTCACTGTCAATTGATTAATGCTCTCGTTTCTCTCTCCCTCTATCTCTCTCTCTCTCTCTCTCCACACCCAACAACAATCGATTTAGGTATTATATGTGTAAATACAATAGTATGCAAGTATGTAAATATTAGACACAAATTAAAATACGTATTAATTTCATATACATACATAGATATCTACTCATTAGCTATTAGGTTAACCTAATTAGCTAATGAGTAGAAGTAGAATCGGACGATGCCATGGAGCTGGATTGTAAAAAAATGAAAATTTTGGGGATAATGAAGACTCAGACTTCGTAAAATGTGTTCCAACAGGGAATTTCAGAACAAAGACACATCTTTCACATCAAATTCCATACGTTGAAGGGATAAAAATTGTGCCACATTTTTTGTACACTATTTTACTTATATATAGGCAGTGGTGTAGTGCTAAATAAAAATGAACCAGGACAGAGTCTAATTTTTACGATACCCCCCCCCCCCTGCTTTTTTCGTTACTTAAAAAATATATATACTAATCTTGGTAGTTTATTGCTACATTGTATTATATTGTATTCCTACAATAGAATAAATTTATTAAAAGCAATAAATTTGCTTTTAGCAATGCCAAAACCATATAGGTATGTCAAAAAACTGTCATGTGAATTTAGAGATGACAATTTATTTAACCCTTTGAGGAGTATGAACGTACCGGTACGTCCGTAGTAAAATGCGCGCCACAGAGTACCGTCGTACCCGTACGTTTTGACACGTTCAATCAATCAAAATATATTTTTGTATATTTTTTTTTGTTTAAGCCGAGTTCTCTTATTTTATTTATCCTCAAGTGCGTATGGTCAATAGTTCAAAGAATGATGTTACGTGATCGAGATTTTAGCGACTTGCGCGAGATCGCAGTGTGCGGAATAATCACCCAACCAAAATTTCATATGAAATATTAGTACTGTATATAGATACATACATAATATGTATGTAGGTATGTATGAAATGAAATTTCTACCCAAAGAAGAAATACGAAGACGAAACCCTAATGGTTTTTTTTGTTTCAATCACACCAAGTGTCCACTAAACTTGAAATCAAAAAAATACAAATTCATCCATTGGAAGCCATCGAACTGCCTGTAGTACACCTTACTATATTTAATATATAGATATGTATGTAGGATCAGGATACACGTGGATTATATCAGACAATGTTTATAATACATCTTTATAAACACTGATACGTAGGTACGAAAACTTCAAGCTCATCAAAATGATGGATATACATAGAAACATTTATCGATATGGAATAATGTCTATAGATATGTGTGTATGTACATACTTACATATGTATGTATGTATGTAGAATGTAGATACATATATCCACATAATAGATACAAATGAAATAATTAGCTAAAGTCGATTGATATATGTATGTTTATACCCCACGTCATTTCTTTTCAAGTAGACAATATTATTTTAAACCATTTTTAGCGGGATCAAAATGATGTACTTGAAACTATTGAACACATCGCACGTGGGATCGTTTGCAGATCTACATATCTAGACATGCACTCATTTTGTTTTAAAAACGCTTAACTCAAAAGTATCTTAAGAACTGTAACACATAATAAGTTGCAAATTTATTAATGTAAGGGTTCAGATATTGTGAGATTTTAATAGAAAGCCATGAACCGGAAGTGGTAGTTTACTTCCGAACAGAATTGAGTTTTTAATTTTTTCTTAATTTAAATATTTATGTACCTGCATATGTATATATCATAGATTAGTCCATAGAGTAATAATTAATCAGTAAAAAAGATAAATGTACGTTCGAGCGTCTTTACTTAGTCCGCTAATTAAATTGATATACTTTCCAAGATTTGCAAAAAACAGTTTTCAAACAGTTTCTTATTTCAGTCGAAATATGATTCTCTAAGTGGAATTTTATTTAATTCTCATATAAAGACAATTTAATATATTATCCCTATTAATTCAATTCAGATTCGTGTAAATACGAGTAAATAATAGTACGAGATGTTAACTCACAATTTTACCGATTTAAAATTCAGCACACTTCCAATTAACCCTTTTAAACAAAAAATAATGTGGCTAGAATACTATCCCAATAAACATGTTTCAACAGAAAAATCTCAATATAAAATAGTATTAACAGTGGGACAAAATCCCAAGTGAAAATACGTACTTTTGACTTTTGATTTGAACTGGACGACTACTTAGAGATATTTGAAGGCTGAAAAATACTACAAATAAAAGATAAAATACCCGACTATAGATTCCAATATTCATTTTGAACAGAAAATTGACAAATTTTGATACATCGACCGAACAACACCAAGATATAAAAAAATCGCGCGATTTAAAAAACACATATATCTTCGAATCTAGAGCCAATCGACATTTTTTATTACCAGATTCGTGTTCACTGGGCATAGATCTATAAGAAAAATCATATCTCGTCTCTGAACCAAAAAAAAGTCGTCATTTGTCGAACAGTGTAATCTACGCTCACCGAGGTGGAAAATATCGCATTCAGGGACGGCAGCAACGATTTCATTGAAAAGTCGAATAGCTCTTGGTATAGGAGCCATTCGAAAAAGAACTGTGCGAGCAGGAGGTACAACCATTAAATGATGATATCTACCACGCACATAATTATTAGGTACATAAAGTCCCAACTGTTCCAGCAACAATGGGCATGACGTATTACCACGCAGTAGCTGGAGAACGAAACGAATTAACGAGAAGTTTCTCCGAAATTCAAGGGAATTATACCCAAGCATGTCCAAAAGGAAAGGAGTAGGGATTCCTCTCGGCGGCCCTGGATATTCTAATAAAAATTTCTACAAAATAATTATATTTTTTGTAAAACTTAAATGAAATATATTAGAGCATGCCTTTTTGAGTAATATTCAATTGAAAATTCACCAATAAAGCTTTCGATTAGACCATAAATGACCTCGAATCTATTTCATTGCATATCACAAGTTTGATCAAGAATGACAGACTTTTGACACAACAATAAAATTTTACGTGGCAGTACGTAAAAGTATGAATAACAACGTGATATTTTATGTGAATTGCGAATAATGATAGTGAATTTTCTTTTAACAAATTTTTGATTATTCTTTTGGCCATTTTAATCTTATTGTTATTTAGTAATTATAATCCCGAGATAATATATGTACCTATGTATGTATATAAACAAAATTAAACAATTAGAAGCAGTTCTTATTTTTTACCGAAAATTCGAAATGCATAGGTTTTTCTGCGTTAGCGTTTTGACATTCGGATGTGTGTCATTAGTAATTACCCGAATTTATTTTTGATACCCCTTATATAATAGGTTTTTGAGCTCTTTTTCCAATTATGCTGCACATTAACATTAAAATAATATAATACTATGATTACTAACAAAATTAAATTAAAATTGTAAAATAGAAAATGATCAGCAGATCAGTAGCTATTAAAATAGATATAAGATGTATTGTTTAACATAATTTCGTAATAATAAAAAGCATTTAAAAATCAAAATACCATTTATATTCCTCAAATATAAAGTTATCATAGATTACCTAAACACAATCTGCGTTAGATCGTCGACTTTGAAGAGTCTTAATGTTATGTATAAGATATATTATGAGCATTTATAAGAATTGTAAATAGGTTTTTCAGCTCTTTTTCTTATTATGCTGTACATTAACATTAGAATAATATAATCAGAGAAATGTTTTATTAATAGAATTGGCTTTAGGCGTCATATTGTTGTCATGTGACGATTGTCCACAGACAATCCTAAATAATTTTAGCATCAGTCGTATTTGATGCTTGGTGCTCGATAAAAACTTATCTGTTTGTTTATATTACTCGCCAGATGGACAAGCATCGGTAAAAATTGCAACAATATGGGATACATTTTTATATAGGTAAGTAAATTGATCCGATTGTATTCAGTGCGATGCACACTGAGTGTTGATGTTGAAAATCTACATACAAACGAGTATGTGTGCAAAAGTCTAAAACGAAGTAAATGTGTAAATCCCAATAATTGTTGTATTTCTCAGTATATGTAGAATAAAGTTGAGTGGCTCCTGAGAAAGCATTATTTTAATGTCTGCTCAATAAATAAAATACACATAGCTCACAAAAAAAGTTTGTGTGACAGCAATATTTGTCACCCGAATTAGTCTGGTTTTATGCGTTAAAGTAAACACACTGCTTTCATAGTTCTTAAGTGTATTTTTCGTTTTAAAACTACGGAGTTTTTATCTACAGGTATGTACTATTTTTTTGCATAGCTTTAGTTTAATATTAATAACTATTTAGTAGTTGTATTTTTAATACAAAGTTAGAGAGTCATTTTTATCAATAATTTTAGATATTTTGTATTTTATTGGGCCAAAACTTTCCATTTCCGCATGGATCCAAGCTGGCATATTTTTTATATATTAATTATATTAAGTATACAACCCATATACAATTATTTAAATAAAATTGCAATCCTATAAAATATTGAATTATTTCAGGTTCTGTGTCTTTATCTCGGAATGAGCTGTTTAATGTTTGGCGTGAAGAAAAGACAACAAGTGCCATTTTCGTATGTTTGTGATAGATTGGGGCTATTATTACATTTCTCTGAATATAATACCTTTATTATTAACAAAAATAAAATAAAATTGTAAAATAGTGAACATAATTTAGTTATAATAAAAAGCATTTAAAATATAAAGTTTTATCATTACCGAAAAATTTATTTATTTATTTACAAATTTGCCATATTGACTTTACAGATCAACTCCAAGTCGTCACTATGGCTACATAAAAATAAAATTAATTATTATTATATTATATTATTATTTTATATTAATTTAAAAAAAAAACAAATATAAAATATAAAACAAATATAAAAATATAAAATATAAAAATACAAAATTGTAAAAACATGAAATATAAAAATACAAAAATATGTAAAATAAAAATATAAAATACAAAATTGTAAAAACATGAAATATAAAAATATAAAAATATGAAAAATAAAAACATAAAAATTTGAAAATATAAAAATATAAAATGTAAAAATAAGAATATAAAAATATAATATGTTATAACGTAAAGCCCGGACCCAGAGGGTGCCGCGTATTGTTCAAATGTTGTAAATGCATTGTTAAAGGTTTGCCGAACCTTTTTTACAAAGGATTTACAACAATGGAACAATGAGCGGCACCTTGGCTATCCTACCTCTAGTTATAACTTTATAAGGTGCTACGATCTCAAACTAAACAATACCTCAACCAGATCAGTATTCTATTTTAGATTAAACAAATCCAATCTAATATAAATCCGGTTGAGGAGCTTGATGCCCCTGGCGAAAGCATTAAATAAAAAAAAGCTAGCGAATTTTCCCCATAGGACCGATATTCTTCACCTAATTAATTGAACAAAAATAGTGCAGTGCCAAGGATATGTTTAGGTTTATAGTGGAATTAGAGGGTGAGCAGAAAAAAGAACACGAGTATTTTATTTTTTATTAATTTAATTGAAGTTGTCAGTGTGTGAAGCGTTCAATCGTCACCTCCAGCATGTGGGTGGGTGACCGACAGAAATCAATTCCTTTCCCGTCGATCTATCAACGGGCCGAATACTGGGTCTGATGTGTGTGTGGGTGTGTGTGCGTGCGTGTGGTCCCGCTTTCTAGAGCTGTAGAGTGTAGAGTGTAGAGTGTAGAGTGTAGAGCTGTAGAGCTGTAGATAGCCGTTTGTCGGCAGTTGTCGCGCGGTTGCGGTCGGCCCGACTCGTTAAAGTTCGTGTGAATCCGCTTCGTTTCCCGCTCTCGGTCTTTATTCGGTGTGTGTGTGTGTGTGTGTTTTTTTATTCCCCCGCTTCGGTCGAGTCTCGCGATCCGCTACTTCGTCGCCGGCAACCGTTGGCCCGCGAACCGTTACCTGATCACCCTGATCGTGATCAGTAGAGGTAGGACCGGAAGCGCACCGTCTATTGTTCCATTATTGTAAATGCTTTGTAAAAAAGGTTCGGCAAACCTTTAACAATGGATTTACAACATGTGAACAATGAACAGCGCGCTCTGGGTCCGCTCTTTAGTGATCAGCCTGATGCGTATTCGTTGCTTTATTAAATAGGTTGGCGACGCGCGACCACGGAAGGGTGGGGTCGAGTCGTAGCCGTAGCCCCGTAGCCTCTACTTATTCTAGGCTGGGTGTAGCCGGGTCTCGATCTCGGCCTCATCAATAGAGCGCCTCAGTGGCGCCACCGGCGGCAGACAAACCAACGACCCCATGCTAAACCAACCACCCCACCCCCTTTCATTCATGTGTTCACTTTCACACACAACTTTCAGGCGATCGCCAGCTCTTTTTTTTAAATTTCAACCTACCAAACTAAATTAACTCACTTTCATTATTAATTTTTATTCCTATTTCAAGAAATATGTAGTATTCAAAAAATACATTTAAATGTTCATTCATTGTTTTATGAGGGGGAGCAAAGTCGAATTAAAAAAAAAAAAAATCATGACGCATTTTTTGAGAAAATTTGTAATGTTTATTACCAGGGCGGTGTTTAATTTTTACGACCCCCACCCCTAATATTTTCCTAATAAAAATCAAATGCTAATTAATTTGAAAAGTCAATAAAATGGTCTGAGAAAGTTATTATTTTTTGCAATATAATAACATATAGTTCCGATGATTCGATTTCGGCATCATTCAATGTGTCTATAATATTTTAAATGGGTTGTTGTTGGGCTGTTTTTACATACCTCCTTTTTAACAATTTTTTGCACTCAAATGGGCATTTGAGTGAGGATACGGTTGTAGTCATCAAATGTTAAAACGAGATTCTGCTCACAATATTTAGTATACAAAACTTTATATGAAATATAAGCAAAAATATTTTTTAATTGTACTCAAAAAACAATTTTTGTATCAAAGTACCAGGGCGCCGGCCTGGCCCGACTACACCACTGGTAGTCATCGATTTGAATTTGGCCCGAGTGGTCCCGACCGACAAGATTCATATGTAAATAAATAGTTGTGAATGAATAAATATGAATATATCTACACTCGGGGACTTTTTGCCGGAACGAAAACCGGAACCAAACCGAAAAAAAAATTGTTTTTTTCGGTTCGTACCTACATACATACATATTTATGTATGTACATACTTGTTTTAACACGCGCGTTAACATAATTCCCCACTTCAGTCGTCATTCGTTTCACGGCGCAACACGTCTCACACGTCTTTCGTCTCTCAAAATCGCATCATGAAATTTGAATTATATGAGTTTTTTAAATAGTTTTTTTTTATATTTTAGTGAGTGCGGCCTGCGAAGATATATATTTTTTCAGTGCGACCCGCGAATCCTGGACATCTCTATTCATTAAACGTAATGAGTTTGGACATTATAATTATTATTTATTATTTTAAAGACTTCGATTAAGTCGCCCTTTATTCTTCTCGTCTCCAGCGTAGTGAGATTCATTATTTTCAACCTCTCGTTATAATAAAATGATTTAAGTTCAAAAGGTATCTTTGTAATTCTTCTTTCTTCCCTTTAGATATGTACATATAACATCTTTTTAAAATGAAGATTCCATATACTAAAAGCGTATTCGAATTGATGTAGGTCTGATGAAAGTTTGTTAAAGATGTTAAAGATTAGAAAATTAAATACACGTTTTATCATCTCTAATATATAATTTCGAAAGAGACTTTGTGTGTAAGGTTTATAGGTTTGGGTAGGAACATCGAAAACAAAGCAAAGTTTCTATGACGACATTGCTTTGCCATGTTTAAGCTGTTTATATTACAAATACCGAGCTAAGCCGGGTAAAACCACTAGTATATAATAAAAAAAATGAATAAAACTTAATACGATTAATATGAGAAGTCCGTTTTAGGTCACAAGTAGTGATGGTGTGTCTAATTGGTGTGGACACTAGGTCTAATTGGTGTGGACGCAGTTGATTAAATGATTGTTTATTTTGTAGAAAAAATTTTGATTTTTATTACCTTGGTACATTTCTTGACATTTAAAGTTAAAAGCCAAATGTTTTTGACCTCGTATTAATAGCGTCTAAATATTTTTGCAAACAGTTGTTACCGTTTGCATTGGCAGGACAATACAGTTTAATGTAATCAGTGAAAATATAATATTTACATGTAAGATCCTTAACTAGAACCTTAATAAAAAAAATTAAAAATGAATAGGGCCTAAAACTGAACCTTAGGGAACTCCGCTTAAGATAGGATAGAATTCTGAAAAGCAGGATCCAATCCTCATTGAGAAGTATCTCAACTTTAAAACACTCCGATCCAGTCAATTGGTCAGATAATATATAATTTTATAAATTTACGGCTATACCATGCCGTGCATGACCATTGCTTCGGAGAAAATAAATTTTTAATAAAAGTTAAAATATTTAAAAAAAATTCAAATTGATCACTCGAAGCTTAACCGAAAACCGAAAAAACCACTATTTTTTCGGAACCGGATCGATACATATATTTTGACTTGAACCGGAATGAAAAAAAACGGTTCGAAGCCCTGGACAAATCATAGTCCTGTCATACCCCTCGATAACTTTCTATAGATAGTTTTCATGTCTTCGACCTTCAGGATAGCAGATTGATTCCAATTTGAAAGTTCTTCAAAAGGTAAATATCACTTCCACCTATCCCTATTTGTTTTATTGCATCGATTGATTTAGCATGTCTCATTCTATCGAATGCCTATTCGAAATCGATGAAACTGGCGAACCTGCATATGTACATATACATATTCGGATGTACATATATCCTCTTCCTGAATTATTTCTGAAATTGTAATATGTTGAGCATGATTTCAGACTTACCTACATATCCAATCATCTCTTGAATGATTTTGAAAAGTAGGTTCTGTTCGTATCTCATTAAGCTGACCAATCTTTGATCACCGTTGGCGGTTGGCTTATTTATTTATTTTTTGGTGAGGGAATATAAATATTGACTGTAACCAACCAATCTTGACGAGTTTTACCAGGTTCGTATATTTGATTAAAAAATATAATCAGTGTTCTAATTCCAGTAATTTTAGTAATTCTAAGGGTATAAATTCCTTTCCTGGGGGCAAATCTTTATTGCATTTTCAACCTCAGAATATAATACACATGTGTAGATGTGATAGGTACCTGATATTTGAGTTTCTTACCTTATTTCTGGTTCAGTTTGTCATGTAATGTCATGAAAATTTTTCATGTTTGTTTTCCAAATATGTCGATTGATTAGTTACTGTTTTGATCAATAGTATCACTTACATTCTTTATTTCTCTCTGCGTGTTGAAATTATCAGGTACGTATTTTCTCCGATGTCTATTTCATTTTTCTTCTATGTACTTACATATGTACACATCGTCAGTCTGGAAGAAAAACGTCACAAGTCATAAAGAGTCGTTTTTCAGTAGAGACGATTGAAGTTTGAACGTGGTAAACACTTCCCTGCAAGTGAATAAAGGAGGTTTGTAAAAATGACACTATTGCCTTGTGTCAACCGTAACTTGAACTAAACAAATGACATTTTTCTAGCGAAAAGAACGATTTTCTTTTTAGTGTATGCAATCGATAGCTCAAAAATCGGTTTTTTTTTTACTTGTGACGTTTTTATTCCCGACTGACGAATTATGTAAGTCTTTCTCTTTCTCTTCTTTTATCTTTTTGCGAATCAAGTTTTGTATCTCTTTATAAATTTTATTTTACAATTTTGCCATAGTGACATTACAGAGTAGTTCCAAGTCGTCACTATGGCTAAACAAAAAATAAAAATGAGAAGAAAATAAAACAAAATTAGCATAATTTTAAAACAAACAGATACAACAAATATTTATCACCGTAATTTTTATTTGGGTTTTTTATCCCCTAAGTCGCTCGATGGATTGGGCTGAAACTTGAACAAATACATACATAGGTAGAGTAGGTACCTACTTACAGAGAAATATGTGGAGAATAATGCATGCGATTGTGCGGCGGAAAAGAAGAATTGTAGACTGTCAATGGCACCGTTAACACTAGCGATTGCAATATGGGAACTGGATATGGAAAATTTAGTACATATCGGTGTAGATATCGCTAGTGTTAACGGTGCCAATAGATAATGATAAACAAGGTGTCGCGTAAACACGTGAAATAGTCGTGTTCGTGTTGGTGTACCTACCTACTATACGTGGTTTCACGTGACGAGAATTTTAATTCTGGTGCACTTTCTCTTCGACGCGCAATATTCTTATGCAATTCAATTCGTTCATTTGTTGCCAGCCTTATCTGCGATCATTCCTGTAATATTACGTACTACCTATACCCCTTTTTTGCTGGATATACCTACATAAGTACATATGTATGTATAGCACGATTTATGATGCTTATCCTAGTTACTAGTAAGTATCGAAATTCTTATTTATAAATAATAAAAAAATACGCCAACTGTCGACGCGTGATTGATGATCGCTCATGCTCATCATTTGTATACCTACTGGGTAAGTACATACATATGTATTTATTTAATGACTTTTTTTAGCACCTATTTTCTTTTTAGAAGCTATTTACATACACGTTTTTATGCAGATACATAATTTTACCACTCACTGTAATAAAAAAAGCCAGAAATCGATTCACGACAAAAATATTGGTATCGTGGCGTTTAAAATCCGAATTAAAACATTGATTGAGGCTATCGAGTCAAACAATATTATTTACCTATGTATGTACTTCAATATCTTCAATTAGGTATCTACAATCTATCTACTCAAAAATTCACTTTGTGTTGATTTTTGAAATATTTCGGTGCCGTTTGCAGTTTGCAGTTTGCATATTTGCAGTTTGGCTGCCTCCGTATTTAATTTACCTACTCAATTTATAATCTTATTTGAATGTACATAGTTAAAGTGCTACTTGTAACTAGAGAAAGGACTCTATGATGTTTTTATAGCCCTTTTCTAGCTTCGTATTGTTTCTATTTTTATTACTTTTTTTTCTCAACTAATTTTTCCAATTTTATTATGTACATTTTTATTTAAAATTTTAAAATTTGTTTATTTGTTTTTGCATTAGAATTTTAAAATGTTAATTATTGCTTGCCATGACTATTCTTGTATCTAATTAAGTAAAGCATGTTTTAAAGGTGAGCCTTGACTTGTAATCCTTCAAATGCATTAAAAATTGATTGCATTTTCATTCGTTTCATAAGTTTCCACATTTCGCGCTTAGCACTCTACCTACAATTAATAATAAAATTCTATTATTTTTCTGAAACTTTTCCAATAATTGTTATTTACAAAATTGTTGGATGTTATTAACATATTTCGTATGTTCATATTTCGACTTGGCTGAAAAATATTAATTGAAGAGCAGTCAGACCGGAGGTCGCCTATAGTGTTGAAAAGACTTCGATAGTAGATAGGTAGATAGGTAGGTATCCCTCTCCTATCTATAATACAATAATTTATTCAACGTACGTCCTCTCGGTCGTTCGATCCTCGGAGGGTCCAAACTCCCTCGTAAATCGTCTACGTGCGAGGACAGCCTAACCTAACCTAACCTAACCCAAGCTTACCAACACCGGCACACGTAGCTTTCAATCTAAAATTCTAATACCTAATTTCAATTTATTAGCTTAGATAAAATGCATACACGTCTGCGACGGCGATATACGAGATCACCTTGAACAATAAATAATTAATATAATTTGTTTTAAAATTATGTTTAAGAAATTAAATAAAAACGAAATATGTTTTTAAGGGGGATTTTAAGACTCGACGCGGAAGAAATAAAAGCATGTAGATACTTACTTGGTGTTGAAGGGGACAAAATTTAATCGATGGAAGAACGAGGGGGAAAGATGAACGAGAACACAAACACAAACACACACACACACACACAAGCATACACTCGTCTAATCGATGTACATATTATCATCATATTGTTCATACATACATATGTAGGAATTCATTATAAATTTTCTATGAGAATTTAGATCCAGGATCCGGATACGAATGAGAATACGTACATATGTCAAGTTGGTGTGCAAGCTTGCAAGTTAATGTAAACACACACACACACACACACACTTAAGCGAACGCAAACAGGTTTTCGTTGCAAATCAGTTCCAATCATACATAAGTATATATCTACATAAGTATACATAGACATATTTTTCTAATATATGCATGTATTATAAATACTACGACACCGAATGTATTCAATCTACGTATACTGTATTTTATAAATACTCATAAACTGGTGTAGCTGATGTAATTTAGTAATTTGATTACTTTGGGATGGGGATGAGGGGGATATAAAAAAATTAAATATTATTATGAGAATTATGACTTAGCTTATGAATTTTTTATTCGTTTCTAAATGAGTCGTGCAAAATTTTATTTTTTTATGTTTACTATGTTTTGGTAATTTTTTTTATATTACCATGTAGTGCTCACTGTATTTGGACTCTTAATATTTCCTTTTATGTTTGTATCTTTCTTTTATTTCACTGTACTGTTACTGTACTTTATGTATTTTTATTCTGTATGTATGACATTAAAATAAAATAAAATAAAATATGAAAAATGTTATATTTTCCTTAAATTATGTTGTTTTCGTTTTAATTCATTATTACGCCTTTTCCAAATTCAGAATGAAAAAAAGATTTAATTATTTTTTAACGCTTGGAGGGGGGGGCTGATGTTTAAGCCCCCCCCCTCCCTTAAAAAAAATCCTGGCTATGGCCGTGCTGTACATACATATCTACATATAATATATCGTAATCTTACTTATATAAGTAGGTATGAAAATATACAATATCTATACATATTATGTATAGATATACCTATGTATGTATGTACATATGTAAGGATGTACATACATATATGCCTACAGGATAAAAGTGTTAATAAAAGCCCTGATGAATATTTATTTTGGTAGGTAGGTAGATATGATTCATTTTCATAAGATTTGATTTTAGTCACGATTAATTTTAAATATTCGTAACGTCTATAGACTCATTCAATGTTATAATTTTAATTATCACTCGTCATAAGATTAACTAAGAAAAAAAACAGGAATAAGAAAATAAGCTACGATAGTTGAGAAATGTTGGAAATATTGAATCGATGTGCAAAATACCGGTTTTTTAAATGTCTCAACTTTTATAGATGTAGGTATCGATTGAATCAGAAGCGCTCTTCAATACTCACTCGATGTTTCTTTTTGAAATACCTATTTATACCAAAAAGCTTATTGGTGCATAAATTATGAAAATAATTACCATTTTTATTTGAAATTTATTCTAAAATTATTTTTATCCCTACTACATAGTATATTCTATGTACATATATGTATGTAAGTAGATGTGGATATTTTCTAGGGATTTCGATTCTCGAAATAAAAGAACAGAAAAAAACATAGGTATATATGTACGTATGTATGTATGTATGTAACAATATTTTCTGCCTGAAATTCAATCCTCGGCGATTGTTACTTTATCTACTTATACAAAGTATCAAAAGATTAATTGTGGGAATAAATTTTTCAGTAAATTGTGCGATTAAAATACATATCTACTGAATAGAATGTGAATAAATTGGAAGACAAAAACTTATTGAAACGTTTCGACGTTTCAATTTCTTCAAATATTTTTAAGGTACATAAGTACCTACTTTAAATTCTTGATATTCGAGTAAGACCAGAATACTATTTACCGAGAAAGGCTCTTCAATCAATAAATATAAAATAATTGTTTAAATGTAATATTTGATCGGATAAGTAAAATCAAAATTATTAAATTTATGAATAAAAGGGAGAACTTACAATTTACAATATTTGCAGAATTTATAATACAGAAAATGACAATCCAAATCGACTACGTTCTGTGATGGTTTAGTTGATACAAATAAAAACGATCGGATAAGAGATAAGAGATATAAAAAATGACCACTAACACGAAAGCCATGTGAAACGTAAAGGAGGTAAGTAAAAACGGCCTACTCTTCCCATTCCCCTTGCTGTCACGTTACTGTCCCGATTTTGACATATATCTGCAGGTATGTATCTACATTGAATGCAATGAAAACTTGCTGAGGACAATTTGTTTTTCAAGAAATTAAAATATTGTTGATCGTTTGTTTGCAGCGAGCGGTTCATCATCAACAAGTCTCATTCTTCTCCGAACAGCATACTTAAGTCTACCTATACATACATATTTAGCCCAATACTTGTTCCCTATTCATCCACCTTTGAATGTATTTCAATTATGATCTTCCTTTCGTTATTTTACATTATATACCGGATCGAAATATTTCAGGTCAATTTCTCATCCATTTGTTAAGTGATATATTGATTTCATTTCAATATTAGTGATTAAATCAGTGATCATTAGCATGCCGTGAAAATTTCTGTTTTTATCGCACAGTCAAGGGCAATTGAGTAGGATTCGGAATGTCGTCACCTATGTACGTACATATATAGCCCCTTAAGTAAGGCTGTGCGATAAAAACATAAATTTCCACGACACGCTCCTGATCACTGATCACTCAATACTACATATCTATGTACATGAATTCAGTCAGAATACTATCTTTCAACTGACATTTCGATGGGTGGTTTTGGAAATGATGTGATTCGTGATTTGAAATTAATTCAAAACTTTTAGCTTATGTATAATATGGTTCGGTGATTACTGGTCACAAATTACTCGTCACGAAGTCACTAAAATCTCTATAACGGAACATCTGGCAGCCGAAAAGTCCATCATACTAACGATAACTATCATAGTAACGAGAACTTGAGTGGCAAATATTGTGTATTCGCGATTTTCATGGCAAAAATTGTCTTTGTGACCACCCCAATGTGACGAATAGTCCAATTACCGTATAATATGTGGGTACATTGTATGGGTATTTTGCAAAAAAAATGGTCCTTTAATTTAAAAAGTTACCAATCAGCTCTGAACAAACCCGTATTAACAACTCAATTTAGTCAAATTGCCAAGTTGTCATTCAAGAAACGTACGAATGTACATATACATATGTATGTTAGTGTCCATGTCCAAACGTCTTGACTGGCAAAGCTTAATTTTTTATTAGATCGGCATTCATTCGTATCATTTGTGGACGGACGTATTGACAAATTGTCGAAAGTGGCGTGCTTCTGAAGATGTGATCACAGATGTGTGCTGTGTGACGTGAAAAGTGTGAACATGAATAAAAATGGTGTTTGTGCGCAATTAAAGCAAGTCGCTGTCTGCGACGCGGCGCGTCTCTTGTTGCTGAATACAGAGAATAATAAACAACAAACAAAATATAAAAAAACACACGCTACGGCCGCGAGAGAGTGTGTGTGTGTGTGTGTGTTTGTGAGAGCGAGTAGAGTGCGTGCGAGTAGTGGTGGCGGCACGGCGAGCGATATGTATGTGTATAGAGTATATGTGTGAATGCATGGCGTGTCGTGGCGGGTGTGCGGTTAAATATTATCGGCGCAAAACGACGCGACGCGATGGCTAAAAATAACAGCGAGAAAAGAAACACGCGCGCGCCACTGCTACATACACTTTTGGGAACTTCAACTTCAATCTTCATCTGCAACCCTCCACTTTGACAATTGATTACAATACCTATCTTTATCACGGATCTGAATTAGTAATTCTGAAGTCTCGGCTTTTTCAACGTCTCGGGACTCGAGACATGGTCATTTCCAAATCGAGACCTTTGTTTGCTCATCAATAAAATAAAAAAAATCTTTTGATAAATATTTGAATGTTATTGTATAAGCTATTGTGTGTGATAAAAAGCCAAAGTGTTAATTTATTAAACTAAATTTAATTAAAAAGGCGTATTTCTTGATACGTTTGAGTACTTTAGAAATAGTTTTTGATACGCTAATATTCGATTCGTTCAAATATGGCTCATATTCAAATCAATCAACAATTTTTAATGCAGTTTTGTAATTTTAAAAATCTCTCTATCATGGGTATCAACGTATTCCTCCAAATTCCACAATTTTGCGAGTATCCGTAAGAGCATCATAGAAACTTACTAAATTATTCCTAGTTTCAGAATTATCAGTTTCGCAGTCACTTTCTTCAATGGAATCTTCGTTGGAATAATTAGAGTCATCGTTAGACATTCATATTTTTTCTAGTATGTATAATACATCTATTATAGATACATAGATGTATTGCATGATTCATGCAAAGTTCATTGTCGACTGGACTTTCACGCCCAATCTTTTTCAGCGCGAACGGGTCACTTAAGACAGTCGTCTTATATACATATATATATGTATATAATATCTGTTTTTATACAACGAAAAACAGTTGTTTCAGAAGTTTCGGCCATAAGAATATTATTTTCAACAAATAAAATATAAAATGTATTAGGCACATTTTAAATCAGAAAGTCTCGAGTCCCTGGACTTTTTTGTAAAAAGCCAGGAATTCCCGGAAAAAAGTCCCAAGACGCACCGTCGCAGAATCACTAGATCTGATCCAATAGCTTTTAGGAAATATTTGAATTCGAATATTTTTTTTGCAATTAAGTACAATTACGAAAATTGCATTTTTTTGTTTATTTATTTTCAAATACATATACAGATATTTTGCTTCCTCGAAAATAAGTCCCGTCTCTTACCTTTATTAATTTTGCATCCAGAAAACGCACTTGGGCTTATTTTCAGGTTAGGGCTTACTGGCGTATACGTTTGTGGGAAAAAATCCAAAAAGACAAAAAAAAAATTTCTCATGTCCTCGTGTTAAAGGAAATTGCGAATGTAATTGCATAATTGCTAATGTATGTTTTTATCACTAGGTCTTATTTTCAAGATATGGCTTATGTACAGTGGCGGATCAAGTAAATGAGGGGCCCCAAGCGCATTTGAAATTAAAAGTAAAAAAAATGTTATCATTGTTTTTACCATGCTTTTCAGTATATGGTTTTTCATTAGGATTTTACAAAACCATATATTTTTTACCCAAATATCGTAAAAAAAGCATTTTCTGAGCAATATTTGGGCAGTTTTCTGTGCGACAATGTTCCTGTTTGACAGGAATCCGCGCGAGCGATTTTCGTAGCGGCGGTTATCTTGGAAGCGATTCACATTTGGGATGTAACCCGTTTACCATAAAAAACATATCTACATATGTACATACATATGTATAATGCCGTCGAAAATTTTTCGCGTGCCCGTATTTGCCATCCCTGATGTAGTAGGTACATATGTATTTATCTAAATTTGATATGTACATATATATTACAGTAATATGTATGTATATCCCAAGCAGCCCGATTATTTTATATATATGTACATATGTAAATGTGGGATCTGGTTATTAAAAGACATGGACAGTTTATAACATTGTTTATTTGACGCAGAGTCATTGCGAACTACGCGTTCGTCACATGAAATATGACACCTTACCCATTCTTCAACGCATATTTGCCAATCTAATCATTCATATCTATATACCTATTCATTTTTCTAGGCCAGGGTTTCCCAAACTATGTTCCGCCGAACCTGAATAGGTGTTTCGCGACAATTTGGAAAGGTTTTATAAACTGCAACACATCTTCTGCTTCATATTGAAAGGTGAGTGATGAATGATGATCAATCTCCACTGATGTTTATGACGTCAAGTATCTAAGTACAGGCGGAGGACCATCTTTTCTTACACCGTGCGTATAAAAGAGATGGAATATATTGTTTTTACCTGACCGGCTGGCATTGTATTTTGTATAGGCAAGCACTGGTGACTAAAAAAATTTCATAAATTTAAAAATTGTTATGTATGAAGCCGTGAAAGTGATGAACTATGTAAAATCAAGACTTCAGTCCAGATTATTTAAAATTTTGTGCGATGGAATGAGTAGTGGCCACAATGCATTTTTACTACATACTGAAGTGAGATGGCTATCCAGTGCAATTAATTAAATCCTTAAAAATAATAGTAAAGGTATCACCGACAAGTTACTACTCGAACATAACTACGAAGTATGAAAACGAAAGACGTTTCTCAATTTCGTAACAAATTAAAAAAATATATATATTCCAGTGCTGGACCCCCTCGTGACCCAGGCCCCTGGGCTAGAGCCATGGCTGGACCCCCCCCGATTCCCGGGCCATGATATAAACCATACATATCTATGTATTACATGTAGTAAATACGTAGATCTACCAGTAATTATTAAACTAAGGTTCTCTAAACTTTGTAAGAATAGATAGATATAGAGGACTGGGCCTAGTCAGATTCCACGGTTCATGTTTATCGTTTATGGTATTTGTGGAGATAGGTAGTAATTTGGAGATCCCAAACAGAATTCATAAGATTATGCTGCTTCTAGAACCAATGTTTACGTAAGGCCGGCGGGAGATTCCATCTTGTAAGACTTCGACCCCCTGCTTTTGAAATATCTTTTGGCTTTAAAAAAAACAAAAAAGCTTACTTTTGTGGTAGGTAACGACTTCAGAAGTTACCAATTGTTTACAGTTCATGACTCTATTTAATATAGACAGTGGCGTAGCTACCATTGCGCAGAGTGATGCAAAACATCACGGCCCATGCTCGACGAGAGCCCAAATTTTTAAACACTCAATATGAAAAACTAGTGTTGGACCCGTTGATTTCAACGGGTGGTTTCGAAAAGGAATTGAAACTCGAATAAAAATAAAGTTAAAGATATTGAATCGACTGGTTTCGGAAAGAAATTGATGCACGAATTACGAAGTGATTACGAATTACGAACTACGTTTTGTGCATCGCCGACCTCCTGACGCCTTTGCCCCCGATGCCTCCGTCGCTCCGGGGCCTTCGGCCCCAGCGCCGCCGGCGCCTCCGGCGCCCCCGACGCCTTCGGCACCCCGGGGGCTTCGCCCCCAGCGCCGCCGACGCCTCCGGCGCCCCCAGCACCCCCGATGCCTTCGGCACCCCGGGGGCTTCGCCCCCAGCGTCCCCGATGCCTTCGGCACCCCGGGGGCTTCGCCCCCAGCGCCCCCGATGCCTTCGGCATCCCGGGGGCTTCGCCCCCAGCGCCCCGATGCCTTCGGCACCCCGGGGGCTTCGCCCCCAGCGCCGCCGACGCCTCCGGCGCCCCCAGCGCCCCCGATGCCTTCGGCACCCCGGGGGCTTCGCCCCCAGCGCCGCCGACGCCTCCGGCGCCCCCAGCACCCCGGATGCCTTCGGCACCCTGGGGGCTTCGCCCCCAGCGCCCCCGATGCCTTCGGCATCCCGAGGGCTTCGCCCCCAGCGCCCCGATGCAAAAATGAAAAAAATGAAAAAACTGAAAAAATGAAAAAAATGAAAAAACTGAAAAAATGAAAAAAATGAAAAAACTGAAAAAATGAAAAAAATGAAAAAACTGAAAAAATGAAAAAACTGAAAAAATGAAAAAAATGAAAAAAATGAAAAAATGAAAAAAATGAAAAAACTGAAAAAATGAAAAAACTGAAAAAATGAAAAAAATGAAAAAAATGAAAAAACTGAAAAAATAAAAAAAATGAAAAAACTGAAAAAATGAAAAAACTGAAAAAATGAAAAAAATGAAAAAAATGAAAAAAATGAAAAAACTGAAAAACTGAAAAAAATGAAAAAACTGAAAAAATGAAAAAAATGAAAAAACTGAAAAAATGAAAAAAATGAAAAATATGAAAAAAATGAAAAATATGAAAAAAAAAAATTTTGTTCCCCATACTGGTTGATGGTTGATCGTCCGTCACATACAAATATACAAATATATTTAGCGACAGTCCGTTTTTATATATAGTATATATATTATTATCCATCTAAATATATCCAAAATTGAAACAGAACAGAATAGAAAATGACAAAATACTTTCTCACGTATTCCAACAAAAGCCAAAGGAATGCAGTTAGCGAAAAACTATTTCGGTTTTCTTGAACCTCGCAATATTATGAATTCATCAGAATAAAATATTTTAGAAAATTGTTTTCTCAGATCAATTTGATGACCAGTGCATTTAAGTAATTTCATCATTGAAAAACGATTTCACTGAAAACATGACCATAAAACAACTTTCATAATTACTTATCACAAAATACAGTTGCTTAAAAAGTGAATTTTCGGAAGTTTATGTCGTGTTTATGTTATTTTTTACTTTACCAAAATCAGTGGCGAGTGTTGAAAGATTTTTCAGTAAATTAAAAATGATAAAAATCACAAAAGAAACTCTATCGGACAATCAAGGCTAAATAATTTTCCATTGTTGGCCATTAAACATAAACAAGCGACAAAATTAGAAGTTAATTTAATTAGTGAATATGAGAGCAAGAAAGAAAAAAAATTAAAATTGGTGCGCTTATTCTCTATTATATGAATATTTATTATGTAAAATATGTACATAAACTTATTTCATTTCGTATTAAAAAAAAATATCAAGGGCAATTACGTAATTTTTGCATCAGGGCCCAAAATTTCTAGCTACGCCACTGAATATAGATATAGGTACAGTATATCCATGACTAAAACCCGGACCCTGAGGGGGCTGTATATTGTTCAAATGTTGTAAATGCACTGTTAAAGGTTTGCCGAACCTTTTTTACAAAAAAT
Organism: Arctopsyche grandis; assembly: GCF_051622035.1. NCBI lineage: Eukaryota > Metazoa > Arthropoda > Insecta > Trichoptera > Hydropsychidae > Arctopsyche > Arctopsyche grandis. The sequence continues at coordinate 1,168,307 of NC_135362.1, forward strand.
TTACAACAATTGAACAATAAACGGCACGCTTCCGGTCCTACCTCTATTAATGACACAAACAAAGAGAAATAGAGGGAGAGAAATAGAGAAAGATACAGAGAAATAGAGCGAGAGAGAAAAGAGAATAATATTATGTGTTATTAGTATAAGGTACATAAATATCTATTTATTAAATAGAGTTGTTATTAAAAGTATTTATTAAATGGAGAACACTGGTTGTGAATAATCCTATTCACAAAAATATTAAATATCTATCTAGATCAGTGTTTCTCATGTACACCAACGTTTTACAGATTAATATTTCAAAAATTTATTTGTAAAATTATGACATTGATTGAATACACCTGAGTTGTCTTAATTTTTTTTCCTCGCGCAAGTAATCCGTAATGTGTTCTCATAATGATTTGATTTCATGTGCGAAATAGTTCGTTTACCGCTGGCTAAACGATGTTTCTGTCGGTTTACAATTTACAAACATTTACAGTTCAAATGTGAGACCGAATATGGAAAGAGTGGACGTCACCATTTTATTTAATACTTATCGTATTTAAATGTGTTCAATGAAATATTTCGCATGCATTGTATTGTGCATCAAGAAGTACTGTTAGTTAGCAAAGCTGTAATTAAATTTATGGAAGATGTGGAATTAACAGTAAGAAAATTATTAAATTCCAATTAGTATCTACCAGTAGTAAGTTTTTGAACTTGTTGAAATCAACAACGAAAAACATAATACATATGTATGTATGTTGCTCAATTACAACCACATTTGATGGCTAAGCTTCGTTTTGAACGCCTTTGTGAATTAACTGATTATGTTATATCCGTTTTGGGGGTAAACCATAAAGATTTAAGCGAAAAGTGATTACACGAAATGGTCAATTTTATTCCTAAAGGATTTTTGCCGCGTATAATGCGATAAATAAAAGACTACAAAAGAGTAACCTAACAATGATAGAACCCCTGTTCACCATTGACAAACTAAAAAACATACTGAAAAGTCTTGTGTCAGAAGTTAAAAATTTAAATTTTTCTATTTTACCTTCCTTTAGTGATTTCACAAATAAAATTACGGACACAACTTCGGAATTAAAATTAAAGCTTCAAATAATAGATTGTCTTAACTCTCTAAATCTGGAACTTGATAATTATTTTTTAAACTCTTTCGTAACTTCCCCTTTTCCGATGATGACAAATGAAAATTTCATAGGACTACAAACGAGATTAGCATCATTTTCAATCAGTGGCGGATCCCGGAAATTTGCAGGGTGGGGGCCATTTCTAATTTTGAATAGACATACTTTTTTTTCAAAAATAAGATGTATACAGATTCAGTTAGATATATTATTAATTTATTGTCATATAAGCTTATTAGTTTGAATTGCGTTTTTAAACGCCGAATGCTAATTTTAATTATTATGTGTATCTATGTATAATATTATAGGAAGTCCGCTGGGTAGTAGGGAGGATTGCAGGAGAGAGAGACAAGTAAAAGCGATCTCAATTCAATTTTATACGTTTATTTGAGAACAATACTCGATGCGCATACGCATCCGGTCGCGTCAGGGCGCGACTCTACTACTGTCGCTCCCGGACAAGGTTCGGGAGTACCAACCTTAACATTAATACATATGTGTATAATACCAACTGTGATGGCATGAGCCACATCATTATACATAATTATAATCATTTTATATTAATATCCTACAATATTATGTAGCCCTTTAGGGTGGTGGCCATTGACTTCGTGACACCACCGTGGATCCGCCAGTGTTTTCAATGTTCAATTTAATTAATTAGGCTAACGTTAAATATGCGTTATTGGTAATAAGTTATGAGTGTTATGACCAAGTACAAGCTTTTTAGAAAAAAAATGATCGAAGTTATACGTTAACCAAGAATCAAGTCAATTCAAAGAATTGGCAACAATTGCTTTATTAATATTGTCGATTTTCACAACTACATATGTATATACTGTGAAATATTATTAAGTGTAATGCACTTAACAAAAAATAAATATCGAAACAAGCTGACAGATGTAAACTTAGAAGCAGCCATGCGGCTCCGCATTGGAGCATTGAGGAATTTCCATTTGTATTATTTTTAAATAAATAGATACATACGTATGTACTAAAATTTTCAAATATCTTATTAAAAGAACTTACCTATAAATTAATCCATTTTTTTAGGTAACAAATATAGCTTAAATTTTTTTAATCATAACAAAAGCGAAATTTGGTACGGCCACCAGACGTTTCTATAGAACTGCCAATGTCAATTATGTGGCCACAGTAAAATTTCACGTCAGAACCACTGATCTAGATCTACATACATACATATATGCAAATATTGTGGATAAATTGAGGACAGTGATATTCCGGACACCGATTTATACAGACACCGTAGAATTTTGAATAGATATTTACTTATAGATATTTTAATCGATTCCGAATGGACACAACAAATGGTACCTATTGAATTACCATATGCACATACATATCTACTAATCAGATGAGGGTATGTGAAAGAGTCCACTTTTTTGTTGTGTTATAAATCTTATTTTATAAATAGATTCACAACAAAAAACGGTCCTTCCAAGAATTCTATTTATTGCAGTGGCAGTCACACTTTTTTGGCTGGCCAGTCAACATTGTCCACAGTGAAGCGGCTTTCGTTTTGAAATGCTAAATTGATTCTTTTATATATCAATGTCTACCTACATACTTATGTAGTTGAATAAAAAACAGGAAAACATGAACCATTTTATGAATAGTTCACGTATCTAAATTGCTAGGTACTACGAAATAGTACATCATATTTGTTGGGTCTAAAATAAAAACTGTTGACTTGATAACGAACGAACCAACAAACAAATATTCATCAGTGGCTCCCAGCCTTTTTCGATTCGCGTACTTGGTAACTAATTTCCATAAATTTTACTCTTCAATCTATCTGTTAGAAACACATTAAAAGTTTCGACATTAAAAAATATTTGTACGTATAGAAGATTAATTAGAAACTGGGACGCCATCTTCAGCATCGAAATTAGTTGAAAATAGTTTTTTAGTCCGATGAATCAAAGGTCGAATTGTCCGGTGCAAAAGACAATTCTGACGCACACTCCGAGAAAAATAATGTCAAATCATGTACCGCTAAAATTAACCATGACGGTGGTTCCATTATAAAATGGGTATCTATGTTTCTCAATAGCGAAATTAGCGATTCAAAAATTTCATCGAAATCAATAAAATTTCAAGTAAATTTTTTTTTTGTTCTATATTTATGTATATTTAAAGCAATATAATGTTCCAAGCTATATGAAATACCCCCTGAAGTTCAACTTCGGCCACTCCTGCATATACATATGTACCTATGTATGTAAGTACATATATATGTAGGTATGTACCTACATACGTACCGGTATATAGAATGTAGGTAATTACATAGGTATAGGTACTTATATGTATGGTACATATTTAAAATAAATCAGAAACTCATCAAATATCACATATCTACAAATGTATCAGATACAAGATACAAGGATACTAGGTATGACGTCACCTTGTCCCATTTTATGTTGCTCGCGCACACGTAAGTAAGTCTGTGCGACAAAAACAGGGAGGTTTTCACGGCACGCCACTGTTATGTTTCCAGTGCTGTCACCCCAAATTGAGAATAAAAGGTTTAAAAAATATGATATTATTATTTTTGTGCAATATTATAATGAGAAAAAAATTATAATTTAAAACAAAAATAAAATGAAAGCAAAATAGAACAATTAAACAGATTATTTCTTATGAAATATGATTATATGTAAGCACCGAAGAGGGTTTCTCTGAAATATACCAATATAAATTTTTAATATTTATTTTGTAATATAAGCGCCACAGGCGAAATTTTTTCTGAAAATATTTTAATGTAATTTAAATTTTTGGATATTCTTCAAGAAAGCGTTCGCAACCTTTCAAGGCAGAACGGGTTTCCGAAAACTTCGGATTTTTAACAATGGGTTTCTGGAAACCCTCCGGGTGACAGCACTGAATGTATTTATTTAATCACTTTGCTCTAAGAAAAAGATCTACGATAAATGTGTTGTGCCAGCGTTTTATTACACAAAGTCTGTGTATGGGACGCGATTAGCTCGGCAGAACGCGGAAAGATTTTTGATTTTTAAATGCTTTTTATTATTATGAAATTATGTTCACAATACATCTATTTTAATAGCTACTGATCTACTGATCATTTTCTATTTTACAATTTAATTTAATTTGGTTAGTATTCATAGTATAATATTATTCTAATGTTTATGTACAGCATTATAGGAAAAAGAGCTCAAAAACCTATTTACATGCGCGGAAAGATAGGAAGCGGAATACGTGGTTAAAAAGTATGACAAGGGTAGTGAATATAGTGGAGAGAAAGTGAATAAATTGAAATGGCAATGGGCAGGCCACGTAAGCTAGAAGAATGGACGAAAGGTGGCTAGAAGAAGTATTAGAATAGTACCCAAGAGAATGTAAAAGGGTAAAAAAAAAGACCACGAGGAAGATGATTAGACGAAATCAGGAAAATGTGAGGGGTGAGATGGATGAGAGCTGCGCAAAATAGAGACGAGTGGAAGCGTGTTGGAGAGGCTTTTATCCAGCAGTGGATGGGTGATTGAAGTAGGGTAAAAGTCGGAATTCTCGACAGGGTGGACCCACTATTGGTTCGCATATAATTTCGGACGGTTGGGCAGCCTATGAAAGATTCCGAATTCCGGTAAAAGTGGTTCACCAGGATAATTTCGTGGATCCAAATGATTAAATGAAATACATACGCAAAATGTGGAAAATATGTGGATGCGTGTGAAAAGAAAGATGAGGCGTCAATTTGGCACACCGCGTGCTCGTTATGATTCATATTTAGATGAATTTGTATTGAACCACAAACGAATGCGTGTATTCGCATATAATTTCGAACGCTGTCCAACCGTTCGAAATTATATGCGAACCAGGCAGTATATAAGTCGGAGTATTTCATCAGGTAAAAGTCGAGTTAATTTAGGGCACGGCAATACTTTTTAATTTCAACTTTTTGATGGGGGAGGGGGGGGGGGGACTAAGCATGCTAGCCCAGGGGGCCGGCTTGGGATGTGCGGGCATGGTTTAAATTATACTAAGATATAATAGATTCCTTGCCCTATTCAAGTAGGTACTCGGCAGAATCTACTCAGTATATTGATTAGGTTTCAGAGGTACATATGTACATGAGTGCATATTAAGTATGTACCACCTGTGTATAAATATTTGGGACAAGCGGACACGGCGCGGCGTTCGAAGAGTGCGTTTATTTTCGAAGCTCGTTGTTTCTGATTCGGAGGTCAGGAAGAAAGGACATGTCAGAGACCAGTGAGTGTTGAGTGTTGAGTAGTGAGTAGTGAGAGTTTTGGATAGTGAGTAGTGAGTAGTGAGTAGTGAGTATTGAGTAGTGAGTAGTGAGTAGTGAGTAGGCGTAGCTCAACCAACCCGCGCGACGGCCGACGCTCATTGGTCCATCCGAACTAACCCCGCCGTACAGCGTAACCCCGCATCGCACATACTTCGCACCTTACACTCCACACTCCACACTCCACGCTCCACACTCCACACTCCACACTCCACTCCACTAATTGGCTGTCGCCCAATTTTAGACCAGTCAATTTGTGACTGGCCATGACCACTTTAACGGTAAGCCTGCATCTATGGGTCTGGTATCTGAATCCTGTTGTCCGTGTTCTTTTCTCACATTATGTGATCCTATCCTGGGATGGAGGCTGAGAGGAGAGTTCTGGTAGACAGCGTCAGGGGTTATCTCTATGGCCCCCTGCATCATCTAAACGATGCTTCATTCCTTATCACTATTAATAATAAGGAATGAAGCATCGTTTAGAGTTTTCGAAAGGTTCGCGGAATGCTTTGGGAAGCTCTCTTCCCCTGGATGCTACTACCGCACTTAATTGCATAATCATTTATGAGTTTTTTTTTATTAATCTGTGAATGTGTGTGTGAGTGCGTTTGTGTTTAGGAGTGTACGTATGTACGCATATATGTATATGTATGCAGTGGCGGAATGGGATTGAAATTAGTGCATGCCAGGAGTCAATGGGGACCCACCCAGGGTAAAAAAAAATTGTCCCCCCCCCATATAACAAAATGTTCTTCTTTCCATCACGCTAAAAATCAAGGGTAAAAAAAAAAAAATTTTCAAAAATGGGAATAAACAAATTTAGGTATAAGAAAAATGGAAAAAGCAAAATCGATCCATAAATTACATTGTATATTTCGTTTTAACCCTTGTCCTAGGTAAATAGAATGCATCATAAAAGAATGCGGCATAAAAGCGGCTTTTACTTTCGGTAGAAAACAATCAGGGACGTCATTTCAGCTTTTTCTTGGGGAGGGGGGCAGGCAAAGATTTGTCAAATTGAATTTTTTTTCAAAAAATCTTTTTTATATCGGAATAAAAATGGAAAATATTCTTTCTATACACCTTATTTAGTTATAAAATATTTAAAAAATTTTTTTCCAAAAATCTTCACATGGTCAACAAAAATCGACCATCAAGCTGAGTCACTAAAAAACTATCAATTAACTTAATTTATACCGACAGTCTTTTCACTTAAAAACCAAAATGTACTTGCTTCGAAATAACAAAAACCCGATTTTCGATTAATGTTAATCGAAAATCGGGATTTTGGGGAGGGGGCCCCCTATCCTATATTTCTATATATGTACATGGATGTGTCTAGATTAGGAATAGATTTTATATTCTGAAACTGTTTAAATTTGTGTATTTAAATCTTACTATATCGTCGAAATATAATCAAATGTTATTTTGAAAGTATGAAGTAAATTTAAATCGCTGGTGGATGATGATTCGTCCCATCAAAATTGTTCTAAGCAATTCAGTTTATATTATTCACGGAAATTTGTTTATTCCCATTTTTATTACAGTAGGAAGTTGTTACATAGGTATTGGTATATACATAATATTGAGGTTGGAAATGGGCCCAGCAAAAGGGCCTTCGCAAATGTTGAAACTTACATTTCGAGCCTAATAAAAAAGTTATTAGTTAACAGGTATTAGTTGTTTGTGTATATCGTAAGAAATTTCTTTTGTTGAAATACCTAAAGTGCAATATCCTATAAATTTTTACACACGTGAAATAGTTAAAAAGTTAAGTTTAATTTTACTGAGGGCCCATATTTTCTAACAGATAGTGGGGCCCACATGCCATCGGGCATGTTCGCTTGTATGGCCAGTCCGCCACTGCATGTATGTATGTTTACTTGAGGTGTGCGTGAATTCGCACGGCACATTTCAGATATTAATTCCTAACACATGTACGCCTGTTTTTTTTTGTACTTGGTTATGTACAGTGTGGTTTTTTACAAAGCCTCTTCTTAGCTTCACTTCGCAATCGATTCAGTATCTTTTCCTACAGTCTTCCGATCGGTTTTTTTATATAGAGCAGTGATGTGCGGTTGTTCTTGTGCAATATTGCTGGACAACCGTCTCGTTCTCCGACGAAAGGGTCTCTTAGACTATTCGTTTGGGGGGGGAGGGGGTGGTGGCCTAATGTTGGGGGCTTTACGGGTCAAATTCTTTAATATTTAAAGCGGGATTTACTCCACACTCCACATCTACGAATGGTGTATTCGAATCCCACGATGAGATTTGGGACCACTCATTTTACAATCGACCATTGCAATTATGAGTTTATAACGAGAACTGAACTCCTACCACCTAATCGAAGGATTCGCTATATACATATATCTACCTAGTAAAGTCAGACTTTGTGCCACGGAATCCCAACCTATCTTGCCTTCTATAAGAAGAGGAGAGGCCCGAAATTGAGGATGCGAGTCGAGAATATTGTCCAAAATATTAGATGACAATTATCTTTTTCATCGTTAAAAAACATCATTAGATACTTGTACGTTATTTTATAACAGAGATTTCCAATCAAGTTACGTTTGCCCCCAAGGGTAGACGTACCTTGAATACGTGAATAAATAATGGCGGTAAAACAGCAATCTCTGACCTTCCCCAGCATCGATTATTATTTATTATTTTCTTACCTGTTGCCAAACGTTGCATTCTACGGCCTCTTATATCTATTTGTTTGATTCGAATGTAATATTAAATGGAAAAAAATGGTTAGAAAATGGATAAAGATGAAACAGTGCATGTTTATGTTCACTGAAGAATTATTTAGAATGAAAATTCATAGCATTGTGATAAACTTTTGTCTTAAATATGTAGATCGACGGTGTGAAAATAGTTAGATATACATATATGAAAACTTTCTATGGCGACTTTTTCTCTTTTTGTGGATCGATGAGGGTTCCCAATTAAAAAAAAGGCATGTAGGTAGGTAAATATACCTACATAGTATTTACCTATGTAACATAGCCCGGGCATCGGGGGGACAGCCATGGCTCTAGTCCGGGGGCCTGGGTCGCGAGGGGGCCCAGCACCGAGATCATTTTTTTTTTAATTTGTTACGAAATTAAGAAATGTCTTTCGTTTTCGTACTTTGTACTTATGTTCAAGTAGTAAATTGTCGGTGATACCTTAGTTATTATTTTTACACCATGACTTTTATTTGAAACTTGTGAAAATATCTATGTACATATATGTTATCACTTATCAGATGATGCTCAATTTTATTACTCCTTAACACTATTGTGTATTGTGAAAAATATTGATGAAATGATTTTTAATTTCAAATTTGAAACTTTTTTTTGGGGGGGGGGGAGCTTAAGAATGCTAACCCAGGGGCTCGGCTTGGGATGTGCGGGCCATATATGCAATTATAGCAAATATTTAAATAATCGCAGTTGGGGAAGGGACTTTTTTAATTTATTTTTTTTAAATTTAATTTTTTGTTACCTATTGATATTTTATATTATTCTACATAAAAACACAAGTAGGGGAACCCGGGGCATGACGGACATTCTAAGGGAAAATTGAAAAAAAAAATGGGTGTAGGAATAAAAAAAATAACAAATTTAATATTCATATCTCTTCTTTATTTATTCATCTATAATATTAAGTAAAAACATGATCATATTTTAAGCAATTTAAACAAAAAAAAAACAAGAATAGCAAAAAGTACGTTTTGCCCGTTATGCCCCAGAGCTGGGGCACAATGGACTATTATTAAATATTAAACTTAGTTTTTGGTAATTAGAAAAATATTTGCTGGTGAGTGATGATGACATTTTGAGTTTGGCGTCATGTTTATAAGTCCCGGTTGTAGGGATGTAACGTTTTGGTGATTGGCGAATCAATTCCGAGCTTAGTCTTCTGTTTGATGGTCATTGTTGTAGAAATCTTCCCTTTGTCCTGCCATTTAAAGTTGTTTGGAAAAATTAAAAATACACCTATAATTTTTTTTTTTTTTGAGAACCTGGAATAATATTTTCCAGGGCCCGGGATTCCTTTCGATGGCCCTGATCTTAGTACCATTCGATTACGTTTATTTACTCGTTCCATGAATGGACACTCTAACCTTTAACTCTCTCAGCTTATTTGTGCATCTGTCACCTTCATCATGCTTTTTACATACCTCCTTTGCATTTCACATGGCTTTCGTGTTAGTGGTCATTTTTTATTATATCTCTTATTATTAGCTTCACTAATTTAGCCATTTGCACATACTTAGATATAATCCAGAAATGTTTCCATACATCCCTGTGTATTTTGTTTTCTATAGAAAAAATGAATTGGTCAAAGTCTCTCTGCTTAAATTTTTTGCTGCTTCTTTCAAAAGCAGTATAAGTACGTAGGTATCTACATATCTATACCTTTTTCATGAATTATCTTATTTTATCTTCCTTGCGTCCAATCAAAAGTAGGTAATCACGTAGATATTTACTATGTATTATTTATTCTAAGTTATTAAATTATAACTGAAAACAATTATGTTCTTCTGAAACTACATAGCATAGTCTGCTTTGAGTAACTCCAATTAAATAGTTTAATGATCAGTCATTCTATTCTCGCTCTCCCTCAATTGTATTACTCAGATTCAGGAGACCTTGGAGATCACCCAGGTCACCATCTTGCTTTTCTATCCTAACTCCCTGTACCTATATAGAAGAATTAGGATCTCTTTGATTCATTTGCCAGAGATAATCATCTCACCCCATATGGGTTGCGGAACTGCAGCCCTCCCAGCATAAATGCCCAGTACGTATACATGCTATTTTTTTTTTGCTTCCATAAACCTGTATCTATGGTCAAGGAGCCACTTCAGTCCAATTATTCATGTCTTTAGTCCCGCCACTGTGAATTATCACGGGCTGCCACTTCACCTCTGTCTTTTTATTTTAATAAATCCTGTTGTCGGGACTGATAAAGACTTTGGGATCCCGGGTCAGTTGCGGATAAGGCGACAGAAGAAGTAAAAGAAGAGATATAATAATATGGAGTGGGGGGGGGGGGGGGGGTCTTTATAGACTGCATACAACTCACGGTTTTGGTAAGGTCTCCATTTACAAGATATTCTCGCATGAATATAGCAATAACATCCAATGGTAAGTCGAATGGGTTATCATATATATATAATCATATTCATATATCATAATAGCGCTATTCTGTGTGTGTCTGTGATAACGCTCGCCGTAGTATTATAGTGGTTTCGATTTGAAATGTACGAATATAATAACGAATCAAGAAAGAACATGTACATATGTATACATATACTCGTATGTTTGCTACCAATATTTCCTCTAGGAATATCACACACGGCACGTAACGCCATCTATTAATGAATTAATTTTTCTATTGGTGTTTTATGGGGTGACCTGTAAAGACACCGTGGTATACTTGTATATTAAAATAAATAAATAAATATTGTTTATATGTATGTAATTAGGTAAGTAGTTTTTACTTAAAATACACCCTGAAATTTTCATCGGGTCTATCATTATATTACAGGTCTGTTACCGAGCGTTCTCATACTCAAGCACATGCACGCGAAAGAGAGAGAGCGTCTTTTTATTATTGAATGCAGTATGACAGCATGCTATGCACCTATTCGGGTCTATATCACGGCATCGAAAGTAAGCAAATATCGGAAAGCAAAGATCGAAAATCTAAAGATCGAAAATAATGTATGCATGGTAAACGGTACTATGTATATATAATATTTATCAGTGGCATGCGGTGAAATTATCTCTTTTTTTGTCGTACAGCCTTGCTTAATGTGCGCGGGCAGGATACGGGAGGAAAAACCTGTTCCTCTTGTTCTTATTCACATACACTACACAATCGCATTTGTTCGCGCCAACTCTCGATAACAGACCTATTAACTCTCGATTATCCGGTTTCGGATTACCGTGCACGATAAAATTCTATTTTTTAATATTGATTTCCAATTTTTTTTTAATAAAACGATGTCTTCATTTTCGTTGCTATTTGTATGCTCGGTGAACTCATGGAATCTCTCAAAGTATATTTTATTGTTTCAAAATATATGTTGATAAATAGATATAATTGAAATTTCCGATTAATAAGTAAAAATACTTTTTATTTTAAGTTTGAAGTATTTTGGGTCTACGTGACGAGACAGAATGTTAAATTACAGAAAACACAAATATCGGAAGGCAAAGATCGAAAATCGAAAGATGTTAAGTCGAAAGATCAAAAAAAAATGGTGCATGGTAAACGGTACCTACTCCCTTAATTTGCGCGAACAGGATACAACAGGAACAAGAGGAACATGCTTTTCCTCCCGTATTCTGCGCGCTCACATTAATACGGAGGAAAAGCCTGTTCCTCTTGTTTCTGTTTTATCCTGCTCGCGCAAATTAAGTGAGTATGTACCGTTTACCATGCACCAATTTTTTTTGATCTTTCGACTTAAGATCTTTCGATTTTCGATCTTTGCCTTCCGATATTTGCGTTTTCTGTAATTTAACATTCTGTCTCGCCACGGAGACCGATTTTGAATATATGAGTATTTTTTACTAATTTAAATTAATATTAAGTATGATTACAACTGGACATCAGTGGGGTTAAAATTTTGAATATAAAATTATATTATGTGTATTCTTATTTATTTTTATTGATATTTGTTACACAATGTATCTTATATGGTACTAGTGTTGGGCCCGTTGATTTCAATGGGTGGTTTGGAAAAGGAATTGAAACTCGAATAAAAATAAAGTTAAAGATATTGAATCGACTGGTTTCGGAAAGAAATTGATGCACGAATTAGAAATTACGAAGTGATTACGAATTACGTTCTGTGCATCGCCGACGCCCCGACGCCTTTGCCCCCAGTACCCCCGAAGCCTTCGGCACCCCGGGGCCTTCGCCCCCAGCGAAAAAATTAAAAATATGAAAAAAATGAAAAAAACTGAAAAAAATGAAAATCGCATCTATCATTGTAGTGATTAATAAGAATTTAATGAACTTGTATTTGTTTATTATTGTAGTGATTTATAATGAATTTTAAATATGTTTCTGACTGTTTTTTATTCTGTGTTTATAATAGATTTTAGCAAAAAAACTAAAATAAAAAATTTAAATTTTGATAACTTAAATGAACTCTGATAACTTAAATTTTTATTTTTAACTACAATATATATTTTGTTTTTGAATTTCTATTTGTATTATATGTTTACATCAATAAGGTTTGCTATTTACATCAATGTTAATTTCCTGTACAATGTACATATTATAAAAATATGTGTGTATTATATGTTTCAGACTGTTTTCCGACTGTTTTATAAATAATGTATTTTTTTTGTATTGTGCTTTTTCCGATTTCTCTTTGGAATAATGTTTTTTTCTATTAGTAAGCATCTTTTTTTTCCATATTTTATAAATCAACAAGGTATATAAAAAGTATATTTTCCACTTTTATTTCGGCATAAAAACATTTTGTTTGAAAAAAATTTCAGTTGAACCAATTTTGGTCTGCCACACATTAGAAAAATCTGAAATGACGTCCCTTGGTATATCTTAATTTTAATTTATTTTCCGAAACCACCCGTTGAAAGATCAACGGGCAACAACACTAGTGAAATTTAAATACGTAATAAAATAAAAATAATTAGGTAGGATAAATGTAGAATATGTATTTTAAAAGCGAATGTTTTTTTAGTGAGGCAATAAAGTGTTTGAGCGAGGGGAAAAAAGGCGCCGGACCGAAAGTAGTGAGCGATTTAGTTCGGGTCGGCAGCGAGATTCGGATCGGCGAGTTTCGGTTTGCGCCATTCCGAAACCACTAACCGACTGGCCGTGCTCTTCCCACGCGAATGCGATCAAACACTTTTGGACCGGTCTCGGCCCGAAACTCACTGGTCGCATTCGTATTCCGCTCGCGTGCATTTCTGCTCATCTCTTACGGCTCTGATTTATTGGTAATGAGCGAATGAAGCCAACTGTGAATACGTGAAATTTTTCATGATATTTCTTTCTTTTATTCTTCACAATTCTAAACAAATTACCAGACTGCACATCAAACGCCACGCTCAACCTACAGTTCAACCACGACTAAAACTTTTATAATTATACATACATGCATTACTAAGCTGACCGTGACAAAACATAATGCAATTTTTTTTGCACTGCTATATTTTTATTTAGTATGAAATTATTATAAAAATCGGATATCACTAACCCATGACTTTATCTATTGTTACTTTTTGTATTTGGGAAATATAAGAAGTGACAAAAGTAAAATCCGATAATGACGCACACATGGCAATGAGAATGCTCACGTTTGAGCGCTAATGTAGGGAAACTCACACATTTTGGATTTTCAATGAGACAAAAGTTCTACTTCCGGTTTGCGGATTTTATTACTTAAATCAAGGCTTCTCAAACTATGTTCTGTGGAACACTGATGTTCCACGGAACCTGAATAGGTGTTCCGCGAAAATTTTGTAATGGTTTTATACCCTGAAACTAGGGATTCTGAAGTTCCAGGTTTTTTCGATTCCCTGGACTCCCTAGACATTCATTATTTTTCGCTCGAACCGTCAAAACTCATATTATTTGTGGAAAATCATAGGTAAATAGGTAGGTACATAACGCATCAAAGTTTGAAAAATACTGTAAGTATATTTTCTGAAAACAAGTAAGGACGATTCCTGGGTTCGGAGTCCATTTTCCGTGACAAGTGCAAGTGATTATGAAAATCTAATTGATTTAATCAGCGACTCTGATTTGAAACAGAAATACAAAGATCAGCCATCAAATGATTTCTGGGCGAGTTTGTCAGAAGAGTACCCCAATGTGTTAAAACAAGCTATTATTGTTTTACTTCCGTTTTCTACAACCTATTTATGCGAAGCAGTATTTTATAATTATGCTTTAACGATGTCACACCAAATAGATGACTTCAACTCACCAATATTGTGCCTGATATCAAGATGATTTGCGATTTAAGGACTCAAAATCATTAAAGTTATTAAGAACTTTATTTACTCATATGTATTTTTATGGGGTGTTTTAAAATCACTAATTACTAGATAACAAATTACTCTGTCTTAAATTAGTGTAAAGCATTTCTTCGTTTCCTATATAGGAAAGAGTGCGGGTATTACCCATACCTCTACCCTACTCCCTTCATTTTGGCATGCTTGGGTATAATTCCCTTAAACTTCGAAGAAACTTTTCATTGATTTGTTTTGTTCTCCAGCTTCAACGTGGTAATACATATTATGTCAGGCCCGTCATTGCTGGTTGGGACTTTATGTTCCCGTTAATTATGTGCGTGGTGGACATCATCGTTTGATGGCTGTACCTCCTGCCCGCATAGTTTTTTTTTATCGATTGGCTCTTTATTCCAAAAGCTAACTTACTTCTTAATGAAATCCATGCTGCTGAGCTTGAATGTGATTATTTTAACCTATTTGTAGGTAGACTGCACTCATCATTAGAATAAATAGATATGCAACATATCTTCAACGATATTTGGATTTGTTATGCGGAATGCGTATCATTTTAACAACCCGTTAGTGCTGTATGGCGCTCTGGTACGCAGAATCTTGTCTGGTTTAGTCTAGTTCTGAGATATGGTGCCCTTCGGAGTCAAAATACCGTTTACTCAACAAGAGAGTGCAAAAAAAGTTTCTTCGCCACTTACATAGCTGCATACATATGAATGTGAATGGTATTTACCAATATTTATATCCCACTGCTTTTCTATTAGGAAAGCTGGGATAGGTATAACTGGGGATAGGAAACTCGGAGGTGAATTTGCCTAGTGAAACATTTTTTCGGAATTTTAAAAGGTCAAGTTGAGATTCCGCGAATTCTCGAGGAACTCCGTTTGTGGGCTCCAGAATGTTCTCACATGTCTCGGTCGCGCTCTCTCTTATTGCCTGTTTGCGCACCTACCTGCTTACTCCAAAACTCGCCGATGCGGTGTTGCGTGAGTTAAGGGCTGAGGACAACCCTCTACCATTATATTCAAATATCACCAATTCGTCACTTGTATGACACCATCATGTATGACTCCTTCATTGTCACATGATATGTAATTAATTAACAATAAAACGACTAACCAGTATAGATAAGACACACCTAATTTAATAAGTAGTACCATTGATTTGTGGCACACCTAAATTAATAAATAACGCCATTGATTAAGCACTGATTAACCGAAATTATTAATTTAAATACTATAGCAGATAGGGTTAGACAAAAGAGATATTCGGCTAATTGGCAATCTCTACTGGAATCAGACGGCCGTAGTACGCGTCGAACGTAACACAACAGAGAGCGTATGAATAATGAAGGGAGTTCGGCAAGGATGTGTGCTATCACCGCTACTGTTTAATTTATATTCAGAAAATATTATTGCTGAAGCTTTGGAAGAGATAGATTCCGGAATTACAATAAATGGCACAGTAATTAATAACATTCGGTACGCGGATGGTACAGAACTACTGACCACGAACTTCAACGACTTACAGGCAACACTGGACGCAGTTGTTATGCATAGCTCTAGGGCGGGGTTGAAGCTGAATACAAAAAATAGCAAATGGATGATATTCAGCAAGTCGGCGCACAATACGGCCAGCTCTCATTTACAGATTAATAACAGCGTGGTGGAGAGAATGGATGGTTTTATATATCTTGGGTGCTATCTGGGTGAAACTTGTGAAAGTGGAAAGGAAATTCGCGTTAGAGTGGAGCAAGCAAGAGCTACTTTCTTGAAATTGAAAAAAGTCCTAACCACACGTGATTTCAGTATAGCATTTCGACTGAGACTTCTACGATGCTTTTACGTTTACAGCATCCTTCTGTATGTGACAGAGGCATTGACTGTGACGGATGCCACATGCAAGAAGCTGGAGGCATTTGAGATATGGACATACAGAAGGATGCTGAGAATCTCATGGATGGCGCGTCGTACCAATGCCGAGGTGCTTGCCCTGATGAGAAAGCATGTCGAAGTGCTCAAAAGTGTGAAAAGGCGTAAATTGGAGTACTTCGGACATGCCTAATAATCCAGGGGAAAATCGTAGGCCAACGCAGTTGGGGCAGGCGGAAAACATCGTGGCTTCGTGGGGAATCTTCGGCAGTGGTACGTCCTCAGCACCCGAGCACTATTCCGAGCAGCAATGGACAAAATAAGAATGGGACATCTAGTAGTTGCCGACGTTCTAGGAGGACATGGCACACGAACAAGAAGAAGAACCGAAATTGTAAGACACGTGTCTTCAACACATTCGTTGTTTTGAATAAGACTATATAAACTCGACACTGTTAGAATTTAAGTTAGTCCGTAATCAGCTCTTGTACTGAATATTATAATAAATCATTATTTTATTGAAACCGTTCTTCTGCAATTCTTTATTCGTGCGATACGCCTTCTCAATGAAATAACAGCAATCGATGTTGACCTACATACATATGTATTCTCCATCTCACACGTGGATTTGTAAATTGTTTTTTTTACATGTTTACATATTGTACTATTTTTATTTTCTTCATTATGTCATTGTATTATTTTTATTACTATTTTTTATGCTAATTTTTTAATGAATCTTGCTAACATGTTTACGACCATAGTGGCGTATTAAAGATTCCTGTAATGCCACAATGTTCAACACTTAAATATGTAAATATGAAAATAATTATTAAATAAAGTATTTTAATAACATATTTAATTTTAATTTTTAATTTTACTACATATTATGAACTATTCAACCTAAACAATAAGCCAAGTGTTGCGTTAAAATTTCCGGTGTGTTCAATTGCAGAAACAATTTGGGATATCTTGACTTGAATCATTATGGACCGCTCGAATATTCCTAAAACTCTATGAGAGTCCGCGTATTTTTCACAAAGTAACGGTAAAAATAATGTATGTAACTCCCGAACATTTCTATCAATTAAATTGAAAATTTAAATACAGCTTTTTTTACAGTTATCTTCGACCGTATGTATATCAGATCAGTATTTCTCAAACTATGGTGATTGCCGTATTCAATTTATATACTTTTCAATATATTTTACATAATAAATGATATCTATCTTATCTTTAAAGAATATTGGCCTGAATGACAGAGATGTCAGATTGCTACGAAATATTTAGCGTCGATGATCATTTCACTGATGAGATTCCTATAGAGTGGGGCGTCAGGAAAGGATGCATCCTATGCCTATCACCTACTCTTTTTAACACCTAAACTGAATTCATCTTCCACGATGCTCTCCTAGAAGCGGAGGGTATCAAGGTGGGCGGCGAGATGATCACCAATATAAGATATGCTGATGACACGGCAATAGTCGCAAAATATTTAGCAGACCTGCAAAGATCTCTAGACCGTGTTCATCAAGAAAGCAATCGAAGAGGTCTGCGCATAAATCTAAAGAAGACAAAGTTTATGATAGTAGATATAATGCAAACAGACACCGGTGATCTAACGTTGGATGGAGAGGTGTTAGAAAGAGTAAAAAGATTCAAATACCCGGGTACCTGGCTGAATGAAGAGATGGACCCAGATGAAGATCTAAGACTCCGCATCGAGATGGCTAGAACAGCATTTATGAAAAAAATGAAGGCGGCGCTTACAAACAAGCATCTCAATCTTCGTACGCGGTTGAGATTCGCGAAGAGCTACGTCTGGACAGTATTACTACACGTGGACTCTGAAGACCGGGATGATCAGCCGCATCGAAGCTTTTGTGATGTGGGTCTACAGGCGTATGCTGAAGATCCCGTGGACCAAAAAAATATCAAATTTTTATTTTATTTTATTTTATTTTAAAAAATCAATACCACAGAGACTTGACAGGTTGCCCCAAAGCGTCAATGTGATTTTAATACAAATAATAAAAATCATAAAAATTACAAAAAAAACATCATAAAAAAAATAATAAAAATCATAAATAAAAAAAAAACATAAGAAAATAATAAAAATCATAAATAAAAAAAAACATCATAAAAAAATAATAAAAATCAAGTAAAAAATATTTTCACAAAATAAAAACAAAGAAATAAGATTGTAAAATTTATATCGTGCTATTTAGGATGTGTTCCACCAACTCAACATAACTGGCATCGAATAGGTCCAAGTAATGTGCCAGTAAGTTAGGGAGTCGAACAGCTCTCGAGAGGGGGGAGTTCATGAGCACGTTTGATTTAGCCCTAATTGGTAAAAATATATCATGTTTTCTTAAAACTCTACGATTTTCCGGGGCCCAGAATTTTAGTTTCTCCAGGATAGTGGGATTGTGAATCTCTCCTCTAAGTAATTTTACGAAATGTTTCCCAAGAAATAAATCTCTTCTCTTTGCCAGGGAGTTGAAACCCAAAGATCCCAAGACAAAGGCACTAGGGAACAGATATGGATAAAATCCAAATGTCTTCAGATATAAAAATCTAAGGAATTTCCTTTGGACTCGTTCCAACATTAGAGAGTAACGAAGTTGATAGGGAGACCATATAATGGAGCCAAACTCGAGCACACTGCGAACTAATGTACAATATAAGAGACGAATGGCAGTGAGCCCTAGTTCGGACGAATTACGGATTACGAATCCAAGGATTTTTGTTGCCCTATCACAGATATTCTCAATGTGAATGTTGAAACTCCAACTATTTTCGAAGACAATTCCCAGATCAGATATAAATAATTCTCTCTGAAGAAGAGAATCATGAAATTTATACGGATATTTAATAGGAGAACGAGAACGAGAGTAAGAAATGACCCGACACTTTAGGATATTGAAGGGAAGTTTATTAACATTAGCCCATTCATAAATAGAATTCAAATCCTCTTGCAAATAAAGAGCGTCAGGTAAATCAATTATTCTCTTATAGATTTTTAAGTCATCCGCATATAATAAAAATTTAGAATGGTGAATAGAAGATTGAATATCGTTGATAAATATTAGGAATAATAAAGGGCCAAGATTTGATCCTTGGGGAATCCCAGAAGTGGCAACATACTCATAAGAAAAGCAACTCCCAAACTTAACGAATTGACGTCGATCCTGTAAATAAGAAATAAAAAGACCAACAAGATTATAAGTAAATCCAATAAAACTTAATTTACTAACCAAAATTTTATGATCAACTTTATCAAACGCCTTCTCAAAATCAGTATATATTACATCCATTTGATTATTACAATCCAAAGTGCTGGTTATGTCATTAGAGAAACATAACAAGTTGGTAATAGCTGATCTGGCCGGACGAAAGCCATGCTGCTGATCAATGAGCATACTTTGAAAGTGATTAAAAATGTATCTGTGTAATATTACCTCAAACATTTTGGCTGGCGCTGACAAGATAGTTATTGGTCTGTAGTTCCTTACACAAGATTTATCTTCCTTCTTATGAATTTTAAAGGTTCTAAGAGACTAACCTCACATCCTTTTAGGATGTAATTAGGGATGGAGTCAGGACCGGAAGAATAAATATTTTTTAACTTTAGAAAGCCATATTTCAGATCGGAAGAGTCAAGATGATTAATCGCTAAAGTGGGGAAAGTAAATTCCGAGTCATTGGTAGGTTCCATGGAATCAGTAGGATTATTGAAAACTGATTTAAAAAAGTCGGCAAATCCATTAGCAATGTTTTGATCACCCTCTAACAAATGAAGCTGTCCTCGGCATGATAGGGAGAGGCAGGTAACTTGTTTCTGTCATCAAGCGGAGAAAGATGGAGTACCTCGGACACATGATACAGGGTCCGAAATACGAATTTCTCCGTTTGATAACCATGGGGAAAATAGAAGGGAAGAAATGGATTGGCAGGAAAAAGTTGTCTTGGCTTCGAAACATGCACATGTGGACCGATATGAGCGCCGAAGAGGTTTTCCGAGCCGCTGAAGATCAAATAATCGACGAGGTGGTCGAAGGTGGTCGAAGTCCGGATGCGGACAGGGCATTAAGAAGAAGAAGAAGAAGATCGTATCTATAGATCATTGTACTATTTATATAGTAGTAGAAGAAAAAGCGAACAAGACCTTTTAAAGTAAAAATTAATAAACTGCCACTTCCGGTTGATGGATTTTCACTAAATTTGATATACCAGTCGATAAAAGCTTAAAACTTTTTGACATGAAATTTCAATTCATTACGCTGAACCGTATAGAATGAGAGATTTCAGAGATAAACTCTTCCGGTAAAAATATTTAAAAATATTAGTTTATGTAATTTATAATACCGACAAATTACCTATATAGGTACATGTAAAATTTTCAGTGCGATCTGTTGAGTGGCTTAAGAAAAAATCGAACCCAGAAACTTAATAAAAAACATAGATAAAGTAAAAAATGAGGAGAGCTACCACTTTTCGTAATGACACACATTTTTTAAACCATGAAAACGACGTGGAAACGATCGATCGATTATGAATTCAAATCAGTGAAAATCTCGAAGTGAAATTTCCGCATGATCACAAAACTTTGTATCTACGCACAGATCTAGTAATAAAAATGTAAGCAGTAAAACTATATCAAAATTGAAAAACGATTTGAATTGTTTGTTTAGGTAAATGTACATATGTACATAGATTATAATATAATATATATAAGTATATAAAAAAGCTTTTAAAAATAAATAAAACATGCTTACATGTTAATCATCTCCGCAAGTTAAATTAAATCTCTTATCTTTACTGCAACCTAAAATAAGAAAAGAATATTAGCATACAGGAAGTTGCACAGAATATATGTATGTAAAACAATATGAAAATTGACCGGCTGCACGATGTCTCCATAGTAACAGTTTAAGCGCCTTTGCCAATCATCTTCTTCATCACACATTTAAAATGAGTGCACATTATTTAACAAACACCGATATTTGTTTTGGATACCATATTAAAAAAATTAATTTCAAAATTTAATTCACTTATAGAAAAACAAATGAAATAATTTTTCACACGCGTAATAAAAATTTCGAGACACGAAAATACATAATGATGAAAAACGCGCACTGAAACCACTTTGTATCACAATAGATACACGTAGCCTATTAATAGTCTATGTACAGTAACCGGTGCGAATGATTATAATTTATCTGAATAAAATACATATGCGGATGGATGCTGCTTACGAAGTACCGATTCTCAGAAGATAAATTATAATCAATAAAACCATTTTTGGTTTATTAAACTTTTTTTTAAATGAAATTTTTAGTTTCATTCGCGAACCAAATCAATTTATTGATTGATAATGAATTGAAACGTTACATATTTAGCCTAGCGCTCGTCCATTATTCGCTGACTGAAAATAAACAAGTGAATTCAATTTACTAAACTCGAATGAAATTGATGTGTCATTTGTTTTAGCGCTTTTCTTTCGTTCGATCATATTTGACAAAAATATATATGTACATACATATGTATGTAGGTTCGCCGCGGTGAAACTATTGGTATCTTTTGCCAGGTTCCGCGACAAATCACTCGCGGATTTTACACTCAACAGTTTATAGTTTGTATCAAATCATATAGAGTTCAAATTAACGTGTAAATTATGATCAATACAATCGTTTGTCAGATCAATTATTTTGATAAATCTGCGGATTTTCAAAAGCTTTTATTTAGTTTATAGTACCGGTAGTACCAAAAACTTGTTTTCGGTCAAATACCGATACCACCGGTATCGGTACTTTCGGTATTGTAATCCCTAGTGACGACAACAGAGTGTATTGCCCATATTCGTTTTTTTGATAATGCTTTATATTGAGTGTAAAGTCCGTGAGTGATTTGTCGCGACATCCTTTTGCCAAACGCTATATACATATGTATATGAATAACGATATAGAATGGCTGCCAACATAAATATTGTAGAAGGTCGTGAAAACAAACAATGTAAAAAAGCAGACATGCCACCAGGAACCGAAAATTAACAGTGGGATATTGTCAACCTTTCCGTAATATGTACATAGGTACGTACAAACTTTCGTGTAAAAAATTCTCTCTCTAAGAAATATAAACAAATGTTTGGTTTGAAGTCGAAGCTTTTATTTCACAATCACAATCAGTTTCTTATCAACTTTCGTGGAGTTCAGTTCAGTGGTTTTAGTGATTTCTTTGTTTTGTGTACATATGTATATGTATTGTGGTTGTGATAAGAATTTAAATTTGACGATTTGTGAACTTTTATTATCGTGTGATTTTTTTGTGATAAAATATTCATTTCGTGTTAAAAGCGATTTATTAAATATGATACTCCTTTTTTCGAATTTTGTCATTAAATTGGTGATTTTTTTGTACTTATTGGTTATATGGGTTCAAACCAAATATTCAGTATACGCACTTACACTAACAGAAACTAATAAGTACCGATTGTTAATGTAGATTATATTTAGTATTTCTTGTAAATAAACATTAACGATGTATTGATTAACTTTCCAACTAAAAAAAAAATGTTATATTGCCGTATATTAGGGTTTCCGACAGGTCTGTTTTCAAGAGAACATGTTCTGTTTTTTGACAGGATTCTTTTCTTCTCTCACTCTCTTTTTACTATTAAATATTTTGTAATGAT
The DNA here is from genome assembly GCF_051622035.1 of Arctopsyche grandis. Classification (NCBI taxonomy): domain Eukaryota; kingdom Metazoa; phylum Arthropoda; class Insecta; order Trichoptera; family Hydropsychidae; genus Arctopsyche; species Arctopsyche grandis. The sequence continues at coordinate 1,191,304 of NC_135362.1, forward strand.
TGAATAAGCATTTATCAAAAATTAGAATCTGATCTAACCAATATTTCTTTTCTTATTAATTATTTTCAATTTATGAGTGTTAACTATATGTATGATTTACGTTACACTATTTTAGATTTAAAAAAAATTCTGACCATAATTTTTTAAATTTGAGTTTGCATTATATTAAACTGGCACTTATTTTCATAAATACCTGAATTTTATAATTTATAAACAGTTTCGAATTTTACGTATAGAATAAAATATTTTTTTGAAAAAATTTCCTCTTTACTTTTCAGTTGGCCTTTGTAAAATTCATGGAACCGTCATTGGGGGAGGGGGTACAGTTTAGTGAAATTCACTGCAAAGGGATACACGAGTCAAAAGGGTTGAGAGCTGCTGTTTAATATGGATGGGAATCATGGACCTCAAAAGTGATAACCGATAAGCTATCAGTTATCACTTTTAAGTGATAACTGATAACTAGTCTTCGGCGCTGTGATGCGCCAGCTCGAAATAAATGGATTCCTTTTGTCAATTTCTATTGTTAAAAGCAAAAAAAAGGTTAACAATAGAAATTGACAAAAGGAACCTGTTTCAGCCCCCTCGTCGGCCTATCTCTGCTGGTAACCATGAAAAGTAGAGGTAGGATAGATATTGAAAACTGGACCGGAGTAACCTCTGTGAAGAAGATATTTCACGCCGCAAAAAGTAGGTATCTATATATTTTTGTTTTCCTTTTGTTTTTTGTTTGTTTTTTTTTGTTGTTATATTTTTTGACCATTGTGGCGCATTAGGAATTCCTGTAATGCCACAATGGTCTGAACTTACAAAAATAAATAAATAATATATAATATATAAAAAAAATAATATGTATTTAATTTAATTATCCACTTATATAAAAAATAATGTTTGTCTGTCTGTGTGTCTTGAATAGGCTCCTAAACCACTGAACCGATTACGATGGAACTTTCAGGATTTATTGTATGCATGTCCGGGAAGCTTACTGTGATAAAAAATCATCCAAAAACAGGAACGGAAACGGGAAAAATGGGAATGAGTGGCATTGCAACGCAATAATTTCAAAGGTTTTCGCGTCGCGACATGCGTTGTAGGGTAAAATAAACAAATAATTGAATAATTTCAAATGTATTTGCTGCCTGCGTTTATCCGACAAATGGGAACGGGAACGAGAGCGGAGCGGGAACGGGAACGAGAACGGGAATGGGAATTGCATGCGTTATTGTGGCATTGCAACGTATGCCGGGTTCAGCTAGTTTACTTATAAAAATGTATCCCATGTTGTTTATTGAATGTTTTTGAATGTTAAAAATTGCACGATGCACTTGCCCATCTTGCGAGTAATATAAACAAACAGAGAAGTTTTTATCGGACATACGTTGAGTACCAAGCATCAAATAAGACTGACGCTAAAATGATTTGAAAAGGTCTGTGGACATTCCTCAATTGACAAAAATATGACGCCTAAAGTCACTTCTTATATTATAATATTTCTCTGTATGTAGGTATATAATGGTCTTCTTCTTCCAATGCCGAATCCGTATTCGGACGTAGGCGACTACCATGGGCAGACATCGTTTATGGCCCGTGCGAATTATCTTGCCCCTATCATGGGCAAGCCTAAATAACATTCTCGAGACCGAGTCCCATCCATGACCTGATCAGTTCCGGAGCCAAGAGAGCTTCTTCCTCCCAAGCCACCGTTTGCCTTCTATTTTCCCTTCTATGATTGTTTGTAGAAGGCGATATTTGGGGCCGCGAATAATGTGGCCAAAGTAAATATTCCATCTTACGGCGCTTCACCGTATCAATAAGCTCTCTCTTTTTATGAAGAAGCTGGAGGACCGTTTCGTTTCTTACATGCTCCTACCACGAGATCTTTAGCATCCTCCGGTAACACCACATTTCAAAGGACTCTATCCTGTTCATGGATGCCACTAACAGCGTCCACGTTTCGCATCCGTACAGCAACGCCGACCAAACATGGTCATGGTGCAGGACTCTTAACCTTCCAGCGGGCACGCTGTCGTAAAATTTACGACAAATGCGCTTTATCGCATCTCCAACTTTTACCACTTAGTGATAAGCATCGAGCTTCGAGCTATTCGAAAGTCAGTATTTCCCGAAACTGCAGGCGAATCGGTTGTGCTTAGAAGTTTTTGTGAGTCATCGATATTTGGGAATTTCCGTTGAGCGTTCCGTTGAGTCCTTGCGAGAAGCATTCAGCAGTTGAGGTGGTTTGTAATAATTGTAAAGATGAAAATAGTAATTCTAACTAATAGGTAATATTGATTCTGATTAATAATTCTGACTAATGATCGAATAGGTCGATAAAATATTTTGTTTAGAAAGTAAAATATATATTTTTTAAAGTATTGTCATTTATCATTTTTCATAACCTTACAACATTTCCTTAGCATTTACGTAAAGATATCACCATTTACATAAATAAAACACCATTTACATGGAGAAAACTTGATGACGTAAAATTTACGACAAGCGCCCGCTCAAAGGAAATAACTCCGCGCGCCCGCTGGAAGCTTAAGCGCAATTTCATAGACAACCTTCGACAACACAAAACATTTTTCATGCTGCCGAAGTAGTTTTCTAGTACATATGTAGTTTAATTTTATATAATGGTAGTTTTCTAATATGTACCTACCTATTCGAGAATGAGCGACATGCAACTTCAAGTTGGAGGTTGATATAAATAAAGGTGTAAAAAAAAAAAGTATGAAAGTTGGGAATGCGTTTGTTGGAAACATTCATCGTTGGCATCGAGAACGACATAGAGATCGCACTCGCAGTGAACAGTGAACAGTGAGGAGTGAGGAGTGAGGAGTGAGGAGTGAAGAGTGAGGAGTGAAGAGAGTAACAACAGTAACCGCGTCGCGTCAAGTTACTGCATTCGAATTAACCCCGCAAAAAACGCACAGTTAACGGTCGCGTGAACTCGCCTTCGGTTACGTTACGTTAAGCCGAAGACACACTGCACGTCTTCGTGGCTTCCACTCTTTGATATCCTTATTATGTCAACAATTTTACATCTAGTCTACACATATGGGATCCACCGATGTCGATCACTAGTTGTTTTACCCGGCTTTGCTCAGTATTTGTAATATAAACAGCTTAAACGTGGCGAATCTAATAATAAATATTCATTTGCTTTTTTATTAAATGTATTTGAATCGAAAAAAAATATCGAATCGTCGTCATAGAAACTTTGTTTTGTTTTCGAAGTTCCCTACCAAAAATACTTACAAACATACAAAGTCTCTTTCGAAATTATATATTATCGCTATTTCGAAATATTGCTATCACTGCTCTAAAAAAAAAAACCGATCGGAAGACTGTAGGAAAAGATACTGAATCGATTGCGAAGTGGAAGAGGCTAAGAAGAGGCCTTGTAAAAAACCACACTGTACATAACCAAGTACAAAATAAACAACAAGGCATGAACACATAAAGGCGTACATGAGGAATTAATACCTGACATGTACCGTGCAGATGCACGCACACCTCAAGTAAACATACATACATGTATATGCGTACATACGTACACTTCTAAACACAAACGCACACTCATACACAGATTCATAAAAAAAAACGTAAATGCTTGTGCAATTAAATGGAGTAGTAGCATCCAGGGGAAGAGAGCTTCCCAAAGCATTCCGCGAACCTTTCGAAAGCTCTAAACGATGCTTTATTCCTTATTAGATTAGATCCCTATGATGCAGGGGGCCAATGAGAGAACCCTCCTCTCAAAAGTATCTAAAAAAACATTTGCCGCGTGCCTCTGCGTGTGTTTTCGCCCTTACGTTACGTTTCGCCATTAGCACACTAATGTAATAGCCCACACACCGCAATCCTCACTCATTAAATACATACAGTCATACATATTATCATATTATATTTCGTCCACAAATATCACACATATACATGTATATTTTTTTACATCACGACAATTATCTCAACTCGTTATTTTCTTTAATTATGTATGTATTTTGACGTAGGCACTTACCTATTTAAAAAATGGTCGATACTTAGTAATATGTTTTTGATGAAGCGACAGCTATCTTAACATTGTGACATAATAGTCCGTTCGCTGATAGGATATATTATTACATACATACCTACTACGCATTTACATATGTATGTATATTTCCTGACCTTGCTGACGACTGAGTTAGAAATTATCTACATAAGATGAGAGACAATAATATTCAACGGGCGATAAATTGCTGATATAATCGATCTGCCGATCCGGTTTCATTTTGTGTTGCCTACTTACGACAAAATCGGCCGATTTCTCAGTATTCAATTAGTCGTCGGCGACTGAGCATCCAACTGTGCTTCAGAATGAAGACTAAAGTAGATACATATGTACATACATACCTACTTTGTTATGTCGCAATGGTTGTAATGTTGTTTGTAAAAACAGTACCTACATACTTACATATGTAGATATGTATTATATATCTATTCAGAGAAGTTAGAAAATAAACGCGTGGTGTGGACCAAAAGATGGCGGCTAAAAATAAAAATAAATATTCTTATAGATATTAAATTATCCATCTACTGAATGAATTTAAAATTTCATCTTGAAGATTGGCACAATTATTTGAGAACGTAGTAATCTAAGTAATTATTGCACACAAAATAATGATATTTGTGCGAGAAAGTCTATTTCTGCTCACGAACGATAAACAGCGACTAAGTAAAAAATCGTCTAAAGATCTGAACTTTTCGACAGTATTTTCACCAAAATCGTAACGTAAAATCTCTCTGCCGGGAAAAGAACTCTTAGTATCTATCTTGAAATTTTCAATTAATATTCCTTAGATTCATTTAAATGTTTCTGGGATAGGAAACAATCCGATACAATAGATACGTGAAATTTTTATTCCACACCATATTTTGCAGGTTTGCACACAATCAGCGATGCGACATGCACAAAAAATCTGCCAATCGATCGCTGACGAATCGCGAAAGATCATTTTGGATCAGCGATCAGAGATCGACGACTTGCCTACGTCGAACGATTTTTAGCCGATCGGCCGATTCGGCGAAAAACCTCAGTGATTTATGTCAGATTAAATCTAAAATTACATCTAAATAAAATATTTAGGCTTAGGCTTTGTGTGATTCTCTTTGGATTTCGCAATGTTCACCAAGCCTTCAATTTATATGTAATATCTATTAAATACGTATAAATAGTTGTTTTACCCGGCTTCGCTCATTATTTGTAATATAAAGGGCGTAAAAATGGCGAACCTAATAGTAAATATTCATTTTTTTTTATTCAATTTATTTGAATCGAAAAAAAATAATATTCAACCAATCGAATCGTCGTCATAGTGACTTACATACATACAAAGTCTCTTTCGAAATTATATATTAGATATATATCTATGTAAGGTATCTAAGTAATTATTATAGTTAAATAGATATAGAGTATACCGAAATATTCATTATTTATTGTAGGTATTACGTATTATTATTTATTCTACGGGTAGGTAGATGACAACCACTTACGATAGCTTCTATCACGAAAAGTGTCGTAAATAGCAAAATTTTAGCGCTCTCCTCATACAAAAGCCAAAAACTCTATTTTATTTTCGACGTGTAGTCTGTTTCTTGCCTTTGTTTTGATGTTCGGCAATTTTTTAGAAAACTCTAGGCCAAGAGATCGTTCACCAGATCTTAAAATTCTCTAAATCAATATCGGACTGCCGTCCACAAGAGAACTAAATCAACAATAGACCTTTATTGGATAGCTGTTATGGTTTGGATAACCGTTTTTTTTACAAGCTTTTGTGCTCTCTTGCTTTGAACACTGATGGCGGTTTGATAATGATGCTTTGAGCACTAGAAAGAAGACAAAATGTATGATAGTAGATGGAATGCAAACAGACACCGGTGATCTAACGTTGGATGGAGAGGTGTTAGAAAGAGTAAAAAGATTCAAATACCTGGGTACCTGGCTGAATGAAGAGATGGACCCAGATGAAGATCTAAAACTCCGCATCAAGATGGCTAGAACAGCATTTATGAAAAAAATGAAGGCGGCGCTTACAAACAAGCATCTCAATCTTCGTACGCGGTTGAGATTCGCGAAGACCTACATACGTTTGGACAGTTTACTACATGGATGTGAAACGTGGACTCTGAAGACCAGGATGATCAGCCACATTGAAGCTTTTGAGATGTGGGTCTACAGACGTATGCTGAAAATCCCGTGGACTAAAAAAATATCAAATAAAGCTGTCCTCGGCATGATAGGGAGAGGCAGGGAACTTGTTTCTATCATCAAGCGGAGAAAGATGGAGTACCTCGGACACATGATACGGGGTTCAAAATATGAATTTCTCCGTTTGATAACCATGGGAAAAATAGAAGGTAGAAAATTGATTGGCAGGAAGAAGTTGTCTTGGCTTAACATGCGTATGTGGACCGATATGAGCGCCGAAGACTGTTCCGAGCTACTGAAGACCGATGCGGATATCTTCAAATATTCGACGAGGTGGTCGCCAACGTTCGCCAAAGACAGGGCATTGAGAAGAATAAGAAGAGCACTAGAACAAAAAAAGAACTACTGTTGTCATTTATCGGTGCTCATGGTGGAAACATATCTATGTACTTCGGATGCAATTTTTGACATGCTTCGGATACAATTTGAAATAGTTGTTTCTTTAGCAAAATCTTAGTATCTATGTCGTATCGAATTTGTACCGCATTTACATAAATGAGAAGAATACATGTACATATGTTGGTACGTATGTACATACGTTCATAGCTCAGTGTATGTATTGTACGAATTCGATACGAAATATGGGTAACCAGACCGATGCGCGCTTGCTAAAATCGCACAAAAATGGACGTTCGGTGAAACGCAACTACAAAGATCATGCCGTTGGCGTTTGAAAGTTTTTGTATGCGGCCCAAATCTTTGGCCATTTTTTATACAAGGCTTTTACTTAGTTTCACTTCGCTAATCGGTCATTATGAGTGCGCTTAGCGACATGGTTGACTAGCAGGCACTGATGTATAATACACATAGATAGGCCCTGACGTGTGATTTTGGTCGGAGATCTTGTCTTCACTAACTGAGGGATGCAGGGGGCTTAACTAGCGGGGAAGTTGGGTTTTTTTCCCTACGACGCAGCGGTACCTACCTACCTACTGTGCATGCGCCATGTATTTTGCATGCGCCAAAAGGGAGACCAGTATAAAGCGTGAGGGCGGATCTAGTGTATTATTATTATTATTAGGTCACAATTGGATGCAGAAATGAAATCGAAGGAGTAATATAGGTATATATTTTAATAAAAAAAACTTAGATAAAGATATGAAAAACTCTTCTTTGAACAGTGGGCTCATATTCTACACAATGATGTCTCAAAAATGCAAAAATAAATATTACTCATATTTTAAAAAATGTTTTTAAAGCATAAGTTTTCTATCACCCTCCATTAAATTAATATTAGGCCCTCCCTTAATTACTGTTACAATGTATAATACCTTATTTTTGCTCAATATTATACACATTAAAAAAAAGGGGTGCAAATTTTTTTTTGTCTCGAGTGAAAAAATGTCTAATTCCGGTAGGTACTGTTGTTTAATGTCTACGAGAAAACGCAAATTGAAAATTGCATCTGAAGAATATTTTCGTAGGATCTCCAAAAGTTATCTGTATGTATGTATGTTTCCACTGTGAATATCTTTCGGCGAATGATAATTCGAATGTCCATTTATTTCTGTAGTGCCTGTAGTTGTAATTGTACACGAGCAGCCCACTGAGTTTCCTAGTGTAAGTTAGTAAAATAGCTGTACAAACGTAATCCGTGTCGAGGCACTTGCATTATTTATTCTAAACAGACCATTGTGGCATAACAGGAATTCCTAAAGCGCCACAATGGTCAAAAAATATAACACAAAAAAAAAAAAAAAATAACAATTAAACATAAACATAAATACATCCATACATAAACATAAAAAATAGCATTTAATAATAACAGATAAAGTAAAAATATCAAATATAAAATATAGCATAAGGAATGCCTTGCACCTACAGCCAGTTTCAATAAATATGTAAGAAACAACTACAAATACAAAACATCCCTGTAAGGCCCAAATGGAAGAGAGTTAATCAAAATTTCACTCATAAATCACAATCAATCATGAAAACAATGATGAGCGCAGACTACCAGATAAATGGGTTAGAGTAATTTCCGACAATTTACGCTCACTAAGGTGGAAAATATCACATTCAGTCTCGGCAGCAACGATTTCATTAAGAAGTCGAATAGCTCTTGGAATAGGAGCCATTCGAAAAAGGACTGTGCGGGCAGGAGGTACAGCCAGCAAATGATGATGTCTACCACGCACATATAATTGTCTTTGGCCGGGAAGGTGCATTGGGTTTACCTGTTAGGCCTTCTTGGTTTTACACCTAACTAAATAAAAAAATATTTATACTAACTAAATAAAAAAATAAATAAAATTACCAGTAATGTGTCATATTTTAGAAGGACTGTGAAAAACGTGACCACGACTCCGATCCGGTTACAGAAATATGTGAAAATGTGAAAAGAGGCCACGCCACACCTGAAATTAAGTAAAAATGGTTAAGAGGGATGGATTGTCGATCGATGAGTTGTCGATAGTGCATCTACCATTTTGTACAGTACAATTTGAACAGTGTTAATGTGTAGATAGGGTAGGGTAGGGTAGGGTAGGGTTGGGTAGGGTAGGGTAGGGCATTGTAGGGTAGGGGGTAGAAAGGGTAGGCGTTGCGTTGCGTTGCGTTGTAGAGAGCTGTGGCCGTTTCCGAATTAACCCCGCACTCGGGATGGTGCGGGGAGTGAGGGTGAGGGTGGTCTCTACCGAGCGGGGAGTGCGGCGAGCGGGGAGCTTCCTCTCGCCGCGGGATATTGATCCTCACCCACTCCATACGAATACGAATACGTAGCCACCTCATCACCCCACCACCCCACCACCTCACCACCGCACCCACACTTCTCTCTACCCCCGCATACTAACTTCTCTTTGTCTCCAAAAACATTACTACGACCTTCAAACTTTCTAAATCTACACGTCACCTGCACTCAGTGGAGCATTCAACACTTCATTTCAGTGGGAACGAGGGGTTAAACGGGTCATTATGTTGCAAATTCAATCAAATTCTTGAAACGGTTATAAATGCAGCTTTTTTTTCTCATCAAAAATAACTATTGAAAAAAATTTTTTTTTTTTAAGGGTCAAACCCAGAGAAATGTTATAATAATAGAAGTGCCTCTACCATTGATTTATAATACACTAGATCCGCCCTCACGTGTTATACTGGTCTCCCTTTTGGCGCATGCTAAATACATGGCGCATGCACAGTTTCTCTTAGTAGGTAGGTAGGTACCGCTGCGTCGTAGGGAAAAAAGCCCAACTTCCCCGCTAGTTAAACCCCCCGCACCCCTCAGGTAGTGAAGACAAGATCTCCGACCAAAATCACACGTCAGGGCCCATCTATGTGTATTATACATCAATGGCTTATACCAATAAATTGCCTGTTTCAAAATAATAAGCGTGCCGTCTCCATAACTACGCATATATATGCTACAACGCACCGAATATAAACAGGGTCATCACATATTCACTATATCAGAGAATTCATGCCATCACATATAGTTTTATTTTGATATAGATTTATTTACAATTTGAGTATATGGTGGTGTTGGGCGTTGGTGGCCAATCCGTTTCTTTTCTCAATTGGCGGATTATTTTAATCCACTCTTCTGTATTTGTTTGTCCTTGGGAACCCTTAAATTAACGTGTGTCACCGGACCCAGAAGATGCCGCGTATTGTTCAAAGGTTGTAAATGCATTGTTAAAGGTTTGCCGAACCTTTTTTACAAATAATAATAATAATAATAATAATAGCTTTTATTCCAGACGATGAGGAGAATAGTGCAATCCCCAACGCCCATATAGATAATATATAGATAATAAAAATAGTATTGAAAAATAGTAAACAAAAAATAAATAAATAAATATATAAGTAAATATATAAATATTACTGATAATAAATAATAATAATAATTATAATAATAAATAAATAATAATTCTAATAATAATTATAATAATAAATAAATAATAATTCTAATAATAATAAATAATAATGATAATAATTTAATGTCTATTCAAGGCGGTCGGTGTAGCAGTTCCATCCATCGAACATACAATGAAGAATGCAAATGAGAAGATGCAGCAGCAAGAAGACAATTAGGCGATAAAAATATACGAAGACGTAGAGAGGCCGCTCTCATCCTGAGAATGGCTTCAAAGTGAGGCACATGCCCTTCTACAAACATTTGCGACGCGCTGCAGCTCTTAGGTAACCCGAAAAGAGCACGGTAACAGTTGTTGTATTGTACTTTTATCTTCCTCATCGTCTCCCGCTTGTATCTGGTCCATAATTCACCAGTATAGAGGCTAGTACAAAAGGACATAAATAATTGTCTCTTAACCTCTACAGTGGAGTGGAAAAATCGTATAGCCAGCATACATATTTGCCCTTACACAAATGGCTCTTCTTTGTATTTCGATGTCACGGTCATCAGATAGATCCTCGGTCAGCAAGTGTCCCAGATACTTGACTTCCCTAACAGTTTCAAGATTAGGCCCATCTAAAATAATGGAACAATGGAACAATGGATAGCACTGTGACTATCCTACCTCTAGTAATGTATAGTTTCAACAAAAACATGTATACAATTAACGATGTTTATATTAATTAAATTGAGTATTCAGTGCCACCAAAATCAATGTTTTTACATTTATTTAAAAAGAATTTTTACATTTCTCTGGTGCCACCCCTGAAATTTTATGTAGAATGCGGGCGATCGCCATGACACTTAAAAACTTAAATGATTAATTTACTTATAATAATGTATTTTATTTTTATTTTTAAATGCTTTTTATTATTACGAAATTATGTTCACAATACATCTTATATCTATTTTAATAGCTACTGATCTACTGATCATTTTCTATTTTACAATTTAATTCAATTTGGTTAGTAATCATAGTATTATATTGTTCTAATGTAATAGGAAAAGCATAATAGGAAAAAGAGCTCAAAAACCTATATAAAAATGTATGCCATGTTGTTTATTGCGTGTTTTTGAATGCATTGTGCAATTTTTAACGATGCACTTACCCATCTTGCGAGTAAAATTAACACACAATCGGACATACATATGTATGTACGTGGAGCACCAAGCATCAAACACGACTGCCGGGCAAATTAATTATTATGAAATGTCCACAGACCTCTTCCACAGACTTTTTCCACGCCTAAAGCCACTTCTATTATTATTATAACATTTCTCTGGTCAGACCCATCTGCCTTGTGGGCCACTACCTGTACGAGTTTTTTTTTTTTTGCTTACGCCTTAGGAATAAATACTTTTACTTCGCTTTAATTTTTTTCCAGTGGATAGGTCTATTCAGTAGATATTTATTTACATGCAGATTTATCTCTCATAAGGTCTATACTTACGATATTCGCATAGCTAGAAATGCTACGACAGACAGATCTCTTGAATCTTTTACAAATCAAAAAAATATATTTTTTGAGTGTGATTGTATCTAATGTATTGATTAAAAAAAACTTAAGTTCACCTTTACACAGATATCATGAAAAAATTGTAAGTAAATAAATATATGTGATTGGAATCGATAAATAATCTATGTACCTGCATATGTATTTTGTAATTGAACATGTGTTTTCGGTTGAAAGTAGGCATTTGCCCAAAAATGAGAAGCATGATGAAAAACGATGCATGAACGCATTATGAATTTAATCAATCTTTGTGTTTTGTTTCTATCTACCTTGTATGTAGCCTAAAAATATTACTAATAAGAAAATCAAAAAAAAATTAATTTGAGTTTAGTCTTAATCAACCTTATTTTTTATATTTAAGTAAAAACCCCATTACTTTCAGTGTCTGAATAACTATTACCGATTACTGTTTATATCCGCATCGATGTAATAAATTTTTAAATATATGAAAATGCTACAATTCCTATCGGTTACTGCATGAGAAAAATCAGCGATATTTTCCATTAATTGGATACCCGATTGCATTGTGCTATAATACTGTAGGTACTTCTGGCCACTAAGTTAAATGACACTAAACGAAATTGTTGTGCATAGCTCCAGAGTGGGGCTTACATTGAATGTCAGAAAAACGTGATGATAAGTCGACTCATAATCAGACTGATAAAATAACAATAGACCTCTCCATTGTCCGATAAAGCAGGAGAGCAAAAAGGCATGATTTTTCTAATAAATTGACACTAGTGAACCATTTTTTGTGCGACAAGCATCGAGCCAACGCCCACCTCTGCTCATAATACGGATTACTCTCTAAAAAAAATGACAACAGCATGGTGGAAAGAGTCAATCATTTCAGATTTCTTAGGTGCTATCTGGGTGAAACGTGTGAAAGTAACAAGAGCAAGCAAGATCTCAGTATAGCACTCCGACTTAGATTTCTACGATATTATGTACGTTTTCGGTGTCATTCTTTATGGGACAGAAACATGGATCCTGATAGATGCCATGTGTAAAAAGCTTTGAGATGTGGACGTGCAGGAGTAGGGATTGCAATATCGAAACTATCGAACCGGTGGTATTTGACTGAAAATAATCATTTGGTAATACCGGTATTAAAAAAAGAAATACCGATAGTATCCATTTTTTTCAAATTCGTACATTTTATTTGTCGAAAACGATATCTCCATGGCTAAAAACTACGAAAACGACCGATGCGTATATATTTTGCATACGCGATATTAGTTGTTGATTTTTAGTTGATAGTTGGTGATTTTGTGTGATTGATTTTTTTACAACTTATCTATCCATAAACGATTGATTGTAAATAGCGGTGGTTTGTACGAATTATTGAATGTTTAGCTTTGAATATTTGCAAAAAAAGGTTGCTCACTGTTGGAATGAAAATCATTACGACTGATCAGTGTGATCACATGTTTTAGCAAATCTCAGAATACTCGTCATGGATATTTTTACTTACGGGCATTAAGGTAAATACACAATTATATCTTTGTATGTAAAATTGCTTTCATTTTTACTGTTTTTCGATACATACCGTTAAATACAATGTTCGGCAACATTTTCGGTATCGCGGCCCCCTTACAATGTGTCTCAAGTTCGCAAACCATTTCAATTTTAATTTAAATAAGAAAATGTTTACTATAAAGTGCTGTTTTTTTTTAATTATGTACATAGATGTACATTGAAAATATGATAATGTATATTATTTGGTAATTTTTTTAGTACGATATATACATATATGTATATGTACATATACAAAAAAAATATATAGTATATTGTCTTTCAAAAACAACTAATTCCCCAGCCAATGGTTGACTCTTCGTTTGCATCTCCAGTGAGTGATGATTGGGTATCTATCTGATAAGCTTCAGTTGGAATTCCAAAAAAAAAAAAAATGGGACGTACCTTCTTTTTTGTACTCGAATATCCTGTATTTGAATGTTTGAGGTTTGGCGTATTTTTCAATAAACATGTTGAAACATGCAAGCGGTGCTCGGGATATCGGAAACCACGTTTGTTTACCGAAAGTACCGGTAATACCGGTATCGTAAATTCTGGTATTTTTTTCAATCCCTATGCAGGAGGATGTTGAGAATCTCATGGATGGCGCGTCGAACCAATGCCGAGGTGCTAGCCCCGATGGGAAAACATGTCGAAGTACATACTCAACTATGTGAATAGGCGCAAATCAGAGTATGTAGGTATCTTAGACACGTGATGCAGAACCAGAAATTTGATCTCCGGCGCCTAGTAGTCCTGGGAAAGATCGGCAAAGGAATCGGGAAACATCATAGTTGAAGAATCTTTGGTAGTGGTACGGCCCCAGTACCCGAGCACTATTCAGAGCAGACATGGATAAAGTACGGGTGGGATTTCTGGTTGCCGACGTTCTAGGAGGACAGGGCACATGAAGAAGAAGAAAAATAAGTATTGTGCATGAACGAAAGCTTTACTAACTAACTACCTTTGACAAATTGATAGAGAATTGTCTTTCAATTTTTTTGCAGCCAACAGTTATTACTCCGATGTAATTTCTGTCGTATTCTTCTGCATCTTTGTGGATATTTGATGTACTTTGTACTTATATAGACGAATGTCATATCTTTACTTCAACTATTGGGTATATGTATATATGTATAATAGAACTATGTACAAACTGTAATAAGATAATAGAACTATGTACGATGGCAATTTAAGATGTGACACAAAGGGCATCTTTGCTTTGGATGTGGAACAAAAAATGTTGGAAGCGTGAGGTTTTCGCACATGAAATCGTGTCAATATGTACAATGCACATATTATACATATGGACGTAGCATATGTACAATGTAGATATGTATGTATAATATAGCACATAGCATATCTGTAATATAATAATGTGGGTGAAAGCAGGTTTGTATTGTGCACGTCAAGTCATTAGGTGGAATAACTGGGTCAAATTTATTTAGCGTTCATTGTATTGTACCTACATATATGTATGTACATACATACATACATACATATGTAAGTGTATTGGCATTGCGCTTTGAGCCATTCGGCAATCACGATCGCTGCGCTGCAGTGTCGATCATTTAGCAAATTTTTCCCTCGACCCATTCGAGAAGTACCCAATAATGAACAGGATAGTTGGGCCAGAGGTTGACAACCTTTTTGGTGTACATAGTAATTGGTTGCGCACGTTCGCCACGTGAATTATGAAGAGTGCTTGTGCAGCTTTCTCCGATTTTATTTAATACGTTTATAATGGAGCCAGCACGCACGCCACAGCCAACTACATATTATACCTATGTATACATACATACAATATTTTATATTACATACATACCTGTATGTACCTCAATATATTCATAGAATAATATTTACATTTGCATTTATCTATTCCGACTTAGATACATACATATGTACCTACCTATACCTTAACAATGCCGTGAAATGTATCTATGTGGGTACATACTTAAATATTATTTATTTATTTATTCATTCATATAATGGCAAAAAAAATTTGCTAATTATATGTATATATACAAAATAACAAAAATAATAAACTAAAATTAATAACTAAAACATAATAGATATAATATATCGACATTGCTTTAACTTATATATGTAATTACATCTTCCACGGGGGTATCCATTAACACCCTTCAAGAAGGCACCAATATTATTAGCACCTCTAATGTTTTCAGGAAGAGCATTATAGATTTGAACACCTCTGTGAAAAACCCTCCTGCAGTTCTTGCTTTCTTAACTCTACCTATAATTAATTTATTCCTATTTCTAGTTTTATTATTGTGCATCTCTATTTTTAACTATGTATGTAATTATGAAAGTATATAGGTAATAGATTGTTGTCAAGATTATAAACAAACTAGTGTGGTGCTGGCATATTAAGTTATTAAATAAAAAAAAATTAAAAGAAATGTGTCGTCGGTCATGTGTTCCATCCCCACGCGGTTAAATTTTTTCCAAATACCTTTAATATATTTAATTTAATGTAAAAAACTACCTACTTACATATAAACAATATAAAACACCCATAGAAAAATTAAGTAATTAAATAATTTTTCCATAGATGGGGGTAAATTCTCTGCTAAGACGAAATATTTATAGGAAATAGTATATATAGAAGTTTTTTTCTTTTTTTATTGTATTCGTATGTATGTACATACATTTGGCATTGGTTTAGCAGTGACGTACATATATGTACGTTTCGATTCGATATACATATGTATGTACTACATATGTATGTCGAATCGAAACGACTATTATAGTACGGTGAGCGTTATTTCAGACAGATAGACACAAGACGCACATACAGAATAACGTTATTATATACATACATATATGCTGATATTAAACTGATTAATTTAATACTAACCATTTCAATTCATCTAACATACGTACATATATGATATATGTATATGTACATTTAAAATTGCACGCATTGCCCTATTTTGTACTTTCTGTAGTTTATCAATGTTGAATCCACCGAATAGATTGAGCACTGTGGCGCAATACAATTATATATTATTATTTTACTTTTTACACTTAATAAATTTCTTAGCCTACAAAGTAGGCCAACTTTTTTTGCCATTTTTATAATCTGCGTGCACTTTGAAATTTAAAATACGTATGTACTAATGTACATACGTAGCTACTTCGTTTTACTTCGTTCTACTTCGTTCTACTTCGTTCTACTTCGTTCTACTTCGTTCTACTTCGTTCTACTTCGTTCTACTTCGTTCTACTTCGTTCTACTTCGTTCTACTTCGTTCTACTTCGTTCTACTTCGTTCTACTTCGTTCTACTTCGTTCTACTTCGTTCTACTTCGTTCTACTTCGTTCTACTTCGTTCTACTTCGTTCTACTTCGTTCTACTTCGTTCTACTTCGTTCTACTTCGTTCTACTTCGTTCTACTTATAATTCGTTCACATTTTATTTCTCATTGAAAATATCCAATCTGGAATTAATACGGTGACCAAAAAAGTTAGCCGATTAGCTTAGCCTTCATTTCGCCATTTTTTCCATATTATATTACGTACATGTATAATGTATAATATGTGTGTATGTACACACATATAAGCCTTTAAATGATTACATACATATAATAGTTGGTACAGTTAAGGAAAAGTGTAAAAACAATTCAAAAAGGCATGTACATACATATGTAATCAAAAAGCTATAGATAATAGCAGGCTAGTTGGTATAGGTATTATATATATATTTATTTTATTAATTGGCTTACAAATATTTTATTAAATCGAAAAAAATAGATGGTAGGTACATACATACATAGATAAAAAGCAAGCGTCGATACAATATACCTAATTGGTTCACCGGTAAGCGATTAGATAGACGGGTGAGTTGCGATCTCCGTTAACTGGCAAACGGTTGCCAATTAACCGTTAACAATGATACTATTTTCTCGGTTCTGCGCTCTCTTACGGGTATTCGGTTACTCGGATAACTCGGTAACCACATTAAGTGCATGAGAAGAATACGCATTTGAGAAGAGCTGTTTTCCCAATTGGTCTGTCGGTCATGGCACCCGTTCATTGACAACTCTTGATTAAATTAGTCCAATGTAACAGAGACTTGAAGTACAGGATGAGCAATGTGGTGAGCTCACTCTATGATTGATTCGCCCAGTAAGTCAGTTGTGCCAATTAATAAATCGGTGGAATGGGTAAAAGATAGTGAAGTGCGAAGGTATCCAGAGAAGGATTGAAGTTGCAGAATGCACTGGTAATATTGCAAAGGCAGTTGTAGATGTTATCAGGAGAGTGAAGAAGTAGCATAGCAGCAGCCAAACTCGTATATACTCGAAGAATATATGTATATATGTATTATTTTCTCGGAACTGCTGGCAGTCTGTGGACACGAAACTGGTTCTGGAACGAATATCGAGAGATCTCGCCAAACTCGAAGGAGACCTTGTCTTATAAATGTGGGTGGTTCAAGTACGTATCCAACTTTTCAGGCATTGATTGATTTGACGAATCCATTCATTATTTTACCCTTCACTATTATACAATCCTATGGTACATATGTTAGTGTTAGTATCCTAAGATTAGGTTACCTACATATGCCATGAATTTAGTATCCTAATATGTAAAAGGCGTTTGATACAAGAGATTAAGTAGGTATATCTATGTACTTAGGTTTGTGTAAAGTTTCCACGAGCTCAAAACCAATTTACAAATTATTTAAAACTACTTATTTTACCCGGCTTCGCTCAGTATTTGTAATATAAACAGCAAATTTAATAGTAAATATTCATTTGTTTTTTTGATAAATTTATTTGAATCGAAATAAATATAATATTCAACCAATTGAATTATCGTCAAAGAAACTTTGTTTTGTTTTCGAAGTTCACAACCAAAGATACAAACATACAAAGTCTCTTTCGAAATTATATATTATCGAATATTAGGTAATGCACCATCACACGACCCGATTTATCTTTGTTAAATATCGTGACACTAAATTAGTAGCAAATTTTATTTTATTTTATTTATTTATAGTTTTGGACCATTGTGGCATTACAGGAATAACCTAATGCACCCCAATGGCCTACATTTGATAAAGAAAAAACAAAGATGAAATAAGTAAAATACAAAGATAAAACAAGTAAAATATAAAATAAAAAGAATAAAGCAAAAGCAGAAAAATATGATAAAATAAAATAAATTCGCTATAATCATTCGTTCAAAATTTTGAACGAATGATTATAGCGAACTGGAAATTGCTATAATCTATTGCTCTAAATTTACCGGATCGACCCAGCGAAGTGCATAGTGTGATTTATATAAATTATTTTTATAATAAAATTTTATAAGGAAATTTAACTATTTCAAATAATTAAAAAATACTTACGAATATGCACCTATATCATTTATGTAGGTACATACATACATATGTATGTATGTAGTAGATACCTACATATTATATTTAATAACATATTAAAGTGGCGTGCCGTGAAATTCTATGTGTTTTGTCACGAAGCTTTACTTACAAAAAAAGTAAGCAGGATACAAGAAAACTAGGTGACGTCATACCGAGTCCCCATATGTCCTGTTCGCGCACACGTAAGTGAGACTGCGCGACAAAAATAGGGAGATTTTCAACGCACGCCACTGATACTTATGTACATATATATGTACCAATAAGCACATTCTCGTATATGTATGTACGTAATATAGAAGTGCCGACAATTTCCCCCTGCAAAACAAACCCTCGAGGGTTTTCTGTCTGCCGTCACTTTTCTATTCGCTTTTTCTTGAAAGAATTTAAGTACCAATCCCTCCAGCGATTTCATGTAAATCGGCCAATTCAAGGGCGTATCTAAGTGATTATTTATTTCAACAATCTATGTATGTACTTAGATATACATATGTATAACATTTCAGATTTTTTTTTACTTCAGATACCTATACATAGTACATATGTAAATACACATTATACAAATATGTACATACATATGTATGTATTTATGTATGTTTGTAAATTGGGTATTAGTCTAAGTTAGGTACGCATGTGAAATATCTGTTAAAAATAGAACGTGGTGGTTACCTACTACCTAGGCTACGATATTCGTGTCGTACGAATGAATAAATTATGCAAAATCAATAGTGTTTACCTTGTTCGGTATTGGATTTAGAAAATCGTGAAAGAGCAACGTAGCATGATATTATAGAGCGGGTAGAAGCGAAAGGTAGGTAGCCAAGGGTGGTTCGGATTGGGAAAGGGTGGGTGGTCGTCGATCGAAATGGGGTGGAAAACTGTTACCTACCACTAACTACCTCGAGGGTAACGGCTAGCGGCTCTTTCAAAACCACTTTTCATTTATTTAATATTCTACTTTAGTCACAATACAATATGTAGATATATACCTACCCAAAGTGTACTCGTTGTATCAATTTACATACGTATGTACCTACATGTGTATTAATTGTTATGTCTTCATTTAATATCCTTTTAATTGTTCGACTTTCTATATGAATTTAAATAAAAACTATTGACTCAAGGCTGGCCCTGTATAATAAGTAAGCACTAATAATAATAAGTTCGCATGCATTTCGAACAAACACGCCTGTTTTTCTCCGATGTCTGCAGGCCCAGATCTAAGGGGTGGCAGATTTGGGTATTTGCCCAGGGGCGTCAGATTTGAGGGGCGGCAAAAATTGGCGTAAAGAAAAAATAAAATTAATGAAAACAAATAAAAATTTATAAAACACAATCGTGTCGTGTCGCACATTTTCAACGCTCCGCAGGTACTTAAGATGTAGGATGACCATTTTTATCTATATATTTTTGGCGTCCCTTATTTATTTTAATGATAATTTTCTAACATCAAATTTTGTAGGTATTTTAAAAAAATAAAAATATTAGCATAGGACAAGGAGGAAGGCGAGGAGACACCATCTCGTCCAAATTATTCAATGTGGTACTTGAGGGAGTTTACAGGAACTTGGAATAGGATACAGTAGGAGTAAAAATCAATGGTCCCTTCTTGAATCATCTTCGGTTCGCTGACGATATAGTTTTAATAGCTCGCGATCCAGCTGACTTAGGGCGAAAACACACTAAGTGGGATGTGTTTTTTTTTAGATACATTTAAACATGCGAAAAAAACGCAGCACACCTAGCCCATATACATGGTATACAGTCCCAATAAGAATAAACTTGTAATAAAATTAAGAACGTATTTATGATCTAAGTAAACTTTGATCATGAATATGGCAAAGTGCTCAATCTGCCATATTCATGATTCATATTCGAGAGTCAGAACAGTGTGGACGATAGACGTCAGCGTGAAGGAAGATGCAGTATTTTCAAATGTGTCTATTACGATTATTTTTCACCATGGTAATGGCGGACGCCATTTCCATTTATATTGATGACCAAACCGAGCAAAATGGCAAAGTTTGAAAACGATCGGATAAGAACCCAAACTTCGTCACACGACTAAATCGTTTGCAAGCTAAGAAGAGGTAAGTAAAAATTACTCCCTGGAGTGTGTTCGGTGACATTTTATCCTTGTATTTATCCTTTCTTGACACTGATCGATACAGTGAATCCCATATTTGAAGAAATGTAGGAGAAACTTGTTGGTTGACCTCCCAAACATATGTACATATGCATTCTACACGTGCAAGGACACCCGAATTGGGTTTGGGGAACACCAATTGTTAACATGGTCACAGCGGGAAGCTAAAGTAAAAAAAAAAGAAGGACGTGACGTCCCATACTACTCGGTGTGTTTTCATCCTTAATAGACTAACACAGCTGGACAGAGAAAGAAGGAAATAGAAAAAATATGTTTTTTAAAAATGCCTACAAAATTTTGCTCAAGGCGGCAAGAAAGCAGACAAATTGTTACACCTAATGTAAGGTGACCATTCTATATGATTCTAAATACTTGAGTTCAGAGAAATGTTTTAATAATAGAAGTGACTTTAGGCTTCGTATTGTTTTCAAGTGACAAATGTCTGTGGACATTTCGTAATAATAATTTGCCCGGCAGTCGTATTTGATGCTTCGTACTCGACGTATGTCCGATTGTTTATTAATTTTACTCACAAGATTGGCAAGTGCATCATTAAAAATTGCACAATGCATTAAAAACACACACAATAAACAACATGGGATACATTTTTATAAGTAAATGAATCATTTGAGTACCTTGGTGGCACAGAATACCTACTCAATTTAATTAATATAAACATCGTTCATTTTATATTACACATGTTTTTGTTGAAACTATACATTACAGTATTACACGTTAATTTAAGAGTTCCCAAGGACAGACAAATACAAAAAAAGTGGATAAAAACAATCCGCCAATTGAGAAAAGAACGGATTGGCTACCCACGCCCAACACCGCCATATGTTCGAATTGTAAATAAATTTATATCAAAATAAAACTTTTATTTCTGTAGTGAATATGTGATGACCCCGGTTCTATTCTGTGCGAAACGTTACGCGTATAATTCACAGAAATGTATTGGTAAAGGCGCTTCTATTATTATAACATTTCTCTGCTTGAGTTATTATGAAAATAAAAAAAAACGATTTCAATATTTATAAACAGTCTAATCCCAAAGATTCTGCCAGGACAGATACCCAAAAACTAGTACTGTACTGGTAAAACCAATACGAATGGCCACCTTAGCCTAATGGGTTCACGTATAGATATTATTCGCAAATAGTTTTTAGATGTTGTCCAGTTGGCCTCTTACAACGAGTAGGTATGTATTTACATACATGTGCATGTACAATAGCCGATTCTGGTATTTGATACGGATGTTGTGAATAGCAGGAAGTGCGTTTAGCCGCGCGCCGGAAGTGGTTACAATTACAAAATGGCGCTTCTAAACAATGTCCCGTTTCTTTTTTTATAGACTCCGAATTCTTAGCGAATCAACTTCGCGTAATGATCTATTTTTTTTTTATCTAATGATATATTTTGAGTATTATCGAACTAATATTATATTCGATATACTATAGATTTTACACTCATTTTTAACACTGCTTATTTGGATCGAAGTTTAATTGATTGAACAGGGCAAACAAATGAATTAGGTATAGATATATGTACATATGTATAGGTACATACGTACATTGTATATACACACACATACATACCCGTATTAGGACGTAAAATCGCTATTACTGCCCCTTAACTATTAGGTATATACTAATTTCAATACTTATTCTTGATCTGTTCTAAAGTAGATATGTACCTACATACATTAGTGATAGGGACGTCTTATTAGCTTAGTTGGAAGTCTTGTTATTTTTTTACTAAATATTACACATAGTAGGTATGTATTAATTAGTACTTCCAATCCCGGAAGATAACTTCAGCACCGGGATTGCGGTTCTAGAAATTTCCAATCCGGGGATCCCGGTGCTAGCAATCAGGAAATCAATCATCATCAATTATATAACAAAACAAATGTTCAATTGTATGTTTTCATATTTCAAAACCGTTCAATTGCATTTTGCAAACTCTCCCGATGTTTCACGCAAAAAATACTCCTCATATTGGCGTTCTTGTTTTGAGAGTTCGACTACATTCTTTAAATTTTCAGTTCGCATCCATTTCTAGATTTCTAAGATTAAATAAAAGACATCCTTTTATTTAATCAAATAAAGTAAAAAACATCACTTTGATTCATTGATTCGTTTTTTACAAATAGTCTGTAACGTCTAGTAATTATTCATCAAAATAAGAGAGTGTGGATAAGAACCCAAATATTGTCAGACGAAAAAATCAAGTTGAAAAAAGGCTATTAAAAAAGAGAACACCTATAATGGGAGGTACCGTTTCCGGTCAACTTGAAAATTTGAAAAAAAATTACGTCGTACCGATAATAATTTCAGTAACCGATACTAAGTTTCAGTTTGATAGGACGAACGGTGTTCAAAAAAATCCCCAAAATACACTGACGTAAAGACACACATACAGACACTCACACAGTCACACAGACACACGTGATCAATGATCGATTCTGAGTTCGAATCAGTCATAATATGTTACAAAAATATAATTGCAGTTGAGCACAAAATCTGGCCGTTGATACCATTTCGTGGGCCGAACACAATACAGGCCGTTGATACCATTTCGTGGGAACGGCAAGCCGGCGTCAAAATGGGTCAGAGAATACAAATGGACTATGACTGTCATTGCTCATCCCACCATTGTTCATTATATAATGTTGTTTTATGTTTTTTCTTTATTATTTTTGTGAAAATAATATTTTTAAAGAAATTTTCCCCGCACCGTAATCAATTTACCAGAAAACACCGGGATCACCGGGATCCCGGTGCTTGGGATCCCGGGATTGGAAGCCTTAGTATGTACATATATATATATATACATATATACATATATACATATACTTATCAACATTTTTAGCACCCTAAAATCTCAACAGTATCTAAATATTATACATGTGTAATCATCATCATCATCATCTACAGCCACTGACCATCCACTGCTGGATGAAGGCCTCTCCAACACACTTCCACTCGTCTCTGTTTTGCGCAATTCACATCCATCTCACCCCACACATTTTCCTAATTTCGTTTACCCATCTTCCCTGCGGTTTTCCTTTTACCCTTTTACATTCTCTCGGGTATCATTCTAGCACGTATTTTGTCCACCTTTCGTCCATTCTTCTAGCCACGTGGTCTACCCATTACCATTTCAATATCCTTACTCTCTCTACTATGTCCACAACCATTTTCATACTTCTCACCCACGTATTCCGCTTCCTGTCTTTCCTCCTTATACCGAACAAACAGCGTTCCATACTTGTTTCTGTGCATTGGACTTTGTGCAGAAAATGCATGTGCATTTATGTATGTACATACATATATATCCCCAACCATGGTAATTGGAATGTTCTAGCGTAAGTATCTGTTTACACATGTATGTATGTATGTACGTATATATGTACAATCTAATGACCATACACTTTTCGTATCATCTTGAAAATCCGCTGCTCCACCGTCGAAATTTCGATAATTTAGTTTGTTGGCCTACCTATGAAAGTCTGTCTCCCAACGTAGAAACGGTGAAATAAACATACCTCTAGATTACATAGTACATATAAATACATTTGTAGGTAGGTACTTACATTTTACATAGATAGTTACCGTTTTGAACGGTTCATAGACGTTCGATCTGTTTAAAGTGTAACCATAGCTATAGAATAACTATATGTATCTATGGTTGTAACAATTTGTCTGTTGGAAACTTTGTCCACAAACAATACGATGCGATGGGCCCAGGGCCGTCGAGAGAAAAACCGGGTCAATGTGCAATTTTCAAAAATATTAAAAAAAAGTTGACCCAAACTAGTAAATGTGTTTATAAAATATATAAAGAAAACATTCCTTGTGTTATATTTTATTATTTGATATTTTTACGTTATCTGTTATTATTAAATGCTATTGTTTTATGTTTATGTATGGATGTATTTATGTTTATGTATACATGTATTTATGTATGAATGTATTTATAAATGTATTTTTATCTATAAATGATTAGTATATTATTTTCGTTATGTATTTCGATATTTTATTATATGTATTAATGTATGTATGTTTGATTGTTTTTTTTTTTTTTTATATCTTTTGCAGTGCCGGCCTTACACCCAATGGCGCCCCTGAGCAATTGTTTCTTATACTACAAGGTAAAGTGAAAAATTTGTGAAATAAAATAATAATAGATAATAAAATTACGGAAAAGGTGTATTTTTACTAACCTCTTCTTAGCTTGCAAACGATTTGGTCGTGTGACGAAGTTTGGGTTCTTATCCGATCGTTTTCAAACTTTGTCATTTTGCTCGGTTTGGTCATCAATGTAAGTGGAAATGACTTCCACCATTACGATGGTGAAAAAATATCGTATTAGACACGTTTGAAAATACTTCCTCGTATTTCTCCCTGACGTTTTTGACTTTTGAAATAGATAATCAATTATAAGTATTTTAAAGCATTGAAAAGCCACAACCAATAGGAAAAACATCTGACTATTGATTCTAATACTCATTTTTGGCATAGCAGTATGTACTAGATTTTGAGCTAAAGACTGTAAAAATTGCGCATTTTTGTAAATGCTCATATCTCATAAACAAAAGAAACCAATAAAAATCATTGACATAATCGAATTTAGTGTAATTATAGATCAGGTAATTTTTTGTTGTTGCTCAGTGTCATCAATACAGATTTGATACCATTTATGAATTGCATATTTAGATATTTTGGCGATAGTATTTTTAGCGACACAAAATAAAGGACAAAGGGGCAATTTCATAATATATATGTAAATAAATTTAAATTACAGAGCAGTGAAACAAAGGACTGTCCTCTTAAATAAAGGACGTATGGTTAGCGTAACTATGTATCCAGTTGTGTAGTCGGGCCAGGTCGCCGCCCTGGCACTTAAATTGATATAAACATTGTTTTTCGATATTTTGACTAAAATTTCATATA
Organism: Arctopsyche grandis; assembly: GCF_051622035.1. NCBI lineage: Eukaryota > Metazoa > Arthropoda > Insecta > Trichoptera > Hydropsychidae > Arctopsyche > Arctopsyche grandis. The sequence goes on from NC_135362.1 coordinate 1,216,944, forward strand.
AAATGTTGTATTCCAAATATTGTGAGCAGACTCTCGTTCTAACACTCGATGACCACAATCGAATAGTAATCTGAGCACATTCAAAAATTAAAAGACGTGTAATGAAATTTATTGACTTTTTTATCTAAAACCACCCAAAACTTCGAAAGAAAACATTCTTTTAACTATTGACCATACGCACTTGACCTAATACAGATACAATGTATAATATATGTATGCGTAGTATGTATGCACGTCTAAAAGTACCCAGATGCTACTTATGTTATATATAGTACGTACACACATATAGTACACATTATAAAAATGTGTTCATGAATAATAGTGTTTATTGTGGCGTAATTGCACGTTGGAGAGTTGTCATTAGTGAGACAGCACAGGGGTCGAATGGCGAGAGCGAGACAGCGATATATGAAGCACCGTGCGAAAGAGCGAGACAACGCTAGCCTTTGTGCTCGCAGTTTTCATTTGTCAATACATACACGCACGCTGCATATACGTGCAATACATCAGGAATCCAGAAAATAATCTACATTTTTATTCACTAATAAAACCACACAAATTCATAACAAATGGATACTTTGAGTTCATTGAATCTGATTCACTGATTACGTTTTCAATTTAATTAATTATTAAAAAAAAAATTATTGACGTAAATGTTGAATTATCGAAATTACCTTGGTTGCTTATTTTTAATCTATATAAATCATTTTAGTACGTGTACTGTACCTACGTATTATCTATAGGTACATGTACAATGTACATAAAGATATGTAGGTATATAATATAAATATTTATTTAAAACCGTATTGTTATAATAATATAGGTATGGTAAGGATTTAATCTTTAATCTACTTTTTTTCGTTTCTAATACCTACAGTCAAATCTCTGAAAAAAAAACTTCTGTGGATCTGTGAAACAAAAATAATCTATTAAAAATTTTAAAAACTTCATTATTTCAGTACATATTCGTTATAATGTAATTTGGTTATACCTAGGAGGATCTCTCTGATGAGCGTGACATCGAAAGAAAAAGAAAAGCTTTTTGTGTAAGGGCAAATATCCTGGCAAGATGGTTTTACCACTCCAGTGTAGATTTTATTATTTATGTCTTTTTTACTAGCTTCTATACTGGAGAACTATGGACCAGATACAAGCGGGAGACGATGAGGAAGATAAAGGTACAATATAATAACTGCTACCGTGCTCTCTTAAGACTACCGAGGGGCTGCAGCGCGGCGCAAATGTTTGTGGAAGGGCATGTGGCTCACTTTGAGGCCATTCTCAGGATGAGAGCGGCCTCTCTACGTCTTCGCATATTTTTATCTACTTATATGAACTACTCCACCGACCGTCTTAAATAGATATTAAATTGATTAATAAATTAATTAATTATTTTTATTATTATTATTTATATTTTTTTTAATAAAATTGTTTTTATTATCTATATATTATTTATATGGGCGTTGGGGATTTCACTATTCTCCCTATCGTCTGGAATAAAAGTTATTATTATTATTATTATTACATAATTTAAATTTTGGCCAGTAGTTTAATATGTATCCACCAAGAAAGATCGGTATTTATATTGAATGGTTTAAATAAATTAGACTATTTTTAAGACAAACGGTTTGAAGACCTCCAAAAGATTGGTTACATCTGATTTGAGCAAAGCTGAAGTCACGGTTCACGGTTCACTTCCTGTGTATTGCGTCCTTCATGCCTGATAACCCACAGCACTTAAAAAAGTATAAATCTATTATAATTTTGTCTGTTTTGTAAGTTAAGTAGGTACTTGCCTAACATTCCAATACTTTTTTTTAATTCTCACGCTCCGTCTTTCCTAATTACCTATCCAAGATACTTGAGTGTTTTCACCAAATTTTAAACATTCTACTGGATCTGTATGAGTGACCACTAATTGAAAATATCTTTTTATATATTGAGTGAATTTATTATCATTACCTATATATTTAAATAAAAAGAAACGCAACTTTTAATGGTGCAAATCGTGATATAAAATATGAGATAAAAATAGTACAGTACCTGATTAGTTATAAGTTATAACATGACGCGAGATATAACGATAATATTTGTATTATACATACGTGTTCCTAACAATTATTTAATGGACATAATATCTACTAATGATTACGTTGGTATCGACGATAATGATAGCGATGACCTGTTATATGTAACTTCCACGGGTTTCGACTATATTTTTTTGTTCATTATGACATTATCAAATATCAATCTAAAAAGAAATCTTATGCAAAAATACACAATAATATAATTTTCTATGTAGATATGCGAACTTTTAATTGGATTTGACGATTGGAAGTGACTCAACTGAAAAAGCAGGTATCCTACATCGTTTTTCAGACACAAAACATCATGAAAATATTTATATATTAAAAATAAATGAGGAAGGTGGCAAATCCGATAGACCTACGCGGTTTGATTTATATGTACATACATACATATATACAAATAATAAAATAAAAACAAAAATATTCAAAAATACCAAAAGAGAAAAATAAATATAAAGTATCAGGAACAGTAACATAATAGATAACTAAAAGAAAACAAAAATAAAGAAATTTGGAAATATTGGAAAAGAAGAATTTCAAAAATCCTTTAAATTTAAAAAAGGTATCTAGTTTATTTTTAAAAATATTAAGGGTTTTTGAATTTACTACATTGTTGGGAAGACAATTTGAAAAGAAGGAATTTCCGATCAATTTATTCAATTTTTCTTTTTGGAGTCTGAGAGTGTCACCTCTGAGATGAGTGCTTTCATTGTACGTAATAAGTTTGGACATATGGCAATTATAATGATTATTTTTAAAGACTTTGATTAAGCCGCCTCTTATTCTTTTCTTCTCCAGTGTAGTGAAATTCATTAATTTCAACCTTTCAACCTTTCAACAAAAGTGATTTAAGTTCAGAAGGTATCTTTGTATAACATCTTTTTTAAAATGAGGATTTCATATACTAAAAGCGTATTCTAATTTAGGTCTATTTATATTTAAATGTTTGATAATATATGTATATGTTTAAGTTGAGAAAATTGAATACACGTTTCATTGTATACAAAAATGAATAACATTTGTTCACAATACGATTAATATGAGAAGTCAATTTTAGGTCACAAGTAGTGATGATACCTAGGTCTAATTGATGTTGGACACAGTTGATTAAATGATTGGCGATTTTGTAGAAAAAACTTGGATTTTTATTACGTGGTGCAGTACCTACGGAACATATCTTGACATTTAAAGTTAAAAGCCAAGTTTTTAGACCGCGGCTTCCCAACCTTTTTTTACCCTAGAGCACATTCTAAAATATCGGTAGGACGGCGAGCACCGCCTATTTATAGTTGGACACAGAAAATAAATAATGCACAAGAAAATAATTTTAAAATATATAAATTCTTGTTTATATTTGTATGTAAAATCAATACACGTCATGGTTGCATCATGCGAATTTTCTATCGTTGACCAAATCGCGCAAAATGGCAAAGCTTCAAACCGATCGGAAGAATGCATGAATATTGCCTGAACCATTAGCGGAGTGAAACATATAAAAGACTTGTAATAAAAAGTAAACGTTTAATATTCTAATATCAATCTCAAAGTCAGTGTGATCTTTGGCATTGCATTTCATTGACCAGCGCTTCATAATTAGGAGGGTATGATGATATTACTGTTAGTAAACAATCATAAAGATGCTCATCGGTGAGTCGAGATCTACATACAATGTATATTATGATTTTATTAAATTCATGTTTGGAAACTATTATTCGCAATGGTATGTGGAACCGAAAAATGATTTTATCTTGTATGCTACTCTTTTTAAGAATGGAAACTTTTTTCTGTTCACTGTATTCCAGAAGTCCTCATCTGTTGTAAAGGATTTCATTCTGAATATCATTCTGAAGGTCCAACATCTCTAGCTCCAGTTATGCCTTTACTTGAACAAGCTCTGCAATGTACACAGCTATTTCAGTACGCAGCTATTGTAAAAGGATTGATTAAAAAAAAAGAGACAATTGTCTCGAGTATAGTAAACTGCTGATATCTCTTTTCAAACTGTTCTTGAACCACTCGAAGGTGTTTAACTGATAATGACACGTAGAATTCACTGTCACCTGCCTTTTCCTTCGTATTTGGGAAATGCACGAGAGACAGAAATGAGTTAACAGAACCTATGTACATGTCACTTTAGCTACATGTTTGTCTTTTCCCTGTAGTTTAAAGAATTCAATTTTTCCATGATGTCTGTGATAAAACCTAAATCCACCAGCCAAATCTGATCCGATCGACGCGGCAATCGCAATCACAATCACAATCGCAAACGAAAAGAAGATAAAAATTAGTGGTCAGAGTTAATTAATATTGCTGTCTTGCTCCCCCCCATCTAGTGTTCTACCATTGAGTACCTAGTGCAGTGTTGACAACATAAATATGTCGAATTATGCTGACAAATGAGTTCGAATTACATAATTATTAAATAAGTATTTTAGAAAGTCGTCGAATAGTGGCGAGCGCACACAAATCAGTCGGCGAGCGCCATGGCCATGGGGTTGAGAACCCCTAACTTAGACCAATTCTGAGTCAGAAAGAATAGATCCAATCAACAATCCAATAGGTCGATCACATCCTCGAAAACGAGTAGGAAAAATCAAGCAGTTGATTTAAACCCGAATCAGATATATTTATGTACATACATTCAAGAAACTCGGCTGAAGAGCCAGATAGAGAAACTTTCATTTAATATTTTGGGAAGTTAAAATCAGTGTTGGACAACTGTTACTTCCTTCTTTGACAAAAGCTTAACATCTTCCTCGAATAAGGAAGTGCGAGGTCTATAGATACAAGCTAAAATACATTTACAGCAGTTAAAACACACCTTTAGCCACAAATGCTCGATGCCTGATATTAAAATATTAGATGGTAAATATCTTTCAACCGTTATGCATGGGTTATTAATTGAAATTTTGACATAGAGGCATATTCCACCTCCTCTCTTATCTTTCCTATAGGTTCTATGTACGTATGTATATCTACATAGAGCATAATTAGGAATTTCTACGACAATGTCAAATATATTTTTATTTAACCACGATTCACTAACTAGAATTACATCAGGATTATATTAGTAATTATCTATGTATAATTGAAACTCACTGAATTTGGGAACTATTGAGGAGATATTCGTATACATACATAGCACTGTTATTAAAGTTAACAACCATAATCAGTATTGTTAATCATTATAGATACTTGGTTTTCAAATTCAGGACACTGATTTATTCTTGTAATATGATTGCTGGGTTTGTTGATCTTAGCACAGTTGTAGCATTTGGGCGAGCTTGATCTATATATGGACAGTTAGCAACTAGGGCCCAGAGGATGCACAGTGGGAACAGTTAGGGTGTTCTTCTTTGCAATCATTCTTGGAATGACCGAAGTTGCAGCATCGTGAACATTTTAGGACGTTAACGTTATCGTCAATTTTACACGAGTGCCATTCGATATAGCATCTTCCCTGAAATATAATTTTTACTTTATCTATGTATGTACGTAGTAACAATAGATGAAGTTTTGTGATCATGCAAAAATTCGAAATCTAGATTTTGACTGATTCAAACTCAGACTCGATCACTGATCACGTTTTCATGATCTAGAAAAGTGTGTGTCTGTGTATTTTTTGAACACCGTCAGTCCTATCGAACCGAAACTTAGTATCGGTTACTAACGTTATTATCGATACGACGTACATTGTTTTCAATTTTTTTTTCTAAGAGATGGCGACGTTGAAAATACACGATGGCAGTTGGGTCCTTCGCGAGAATCAGCTAAATGGCTGAATTTAATGTCGTTGTTAGTCTGCATCAATATCTTCTTTCAATTGATTTATAATACGACCGTGTGGGACTTCTCTGGGAACATTTTTTATTATATTTTTTGGCCAATGTTTTTTAGGAATTGCTACTTCGAGATTAGCCATTTTAATTTGAGAGCAGTTCGCTAGTAATTCGCATTAGTGAAAATCACCAGACCGTTGTTGTTGTTTTATTTTATCCCTTTCACTTTGGCGCCAATTTTAGAAGGGTATATGGCTGCTTGGGGAGTGGCTTGAGTAATTGAAAAGCTGGCAATTTTCGACTCGTTTTTTGGCTATATCAATACTACAGGAGATGGAGATTTTACAACAATCCCTGTATTCGCCACCATCATGTGTCTGGACTCGATTTATTGTGAAATTATATCAACAAGTTTTTGCAATGATTCTTTAATGGTTTTTGTTTTAATAGTATTTAAAATTTTACCGCCTGATAAAATACCGTAGATCTCTTTTTTGTACACTTTAGCTTCTTCTGATTTAGTCATGATAAGAGTTACTTTCAGTTAATATTAACAATTAAAATAAACATTTATTAATGTTGTAAACTTGTATAAATTGGCACAAGTGCGGCACGATAATTACGACACACGTGGCCATTCGGCCGATAAACAAATCAAACTGATGTCGTATTTCATCTTGTCAAAATATTTTTGACAAGATGAAATAATAATATGTATTTTTGACTGAACATACAACTATGTATGTAGGTATAGTATATGTTGTATTACAAATTATGTGTTATACTTACATAAGTAGGTACATTATATGAATTTAAATTCAAGAAATGGCGTACCTAACTGTAGATATTTGTTCATACATATTGTAATGAAGCAAGAATGGTTAAATATAAATATTTTCACGAATAGATGTGTAAACTAAATGCTACTGCGATTAAATTAAAATTTTGGCTAAATTGGCAGTTTTGCAAATTTACACGATATTTTGGTAACTCCACGAAAATGTCAAAAATTAATCTTGTGATACATCTCAATAATGTGCCACGAAAGAAGGAGGACGATTCTACATTTAAGATTTTATTTTTTATGTTGACATTGTCAGTACTTCTTTGGTATTAAACTATGAATTGATATTATGAGATCACTGAACGATCTGTAGATATTAGTACCTAGATGTGTATGTGCTTAATTTACATTATATTAAAGTAGACGTAGATACATCTGTTAGAGATCCTTCTCTCTACACGCAGCATTAAAAATTTATTAGACAAAAGTGGAATGGAGATTGGTAAAATAAAATTTGCTAAACTTTGTGGCGGTTGTCAATTGGCGATAGGGTCATCCATTCTATCGCTAATTTGTGTATAGTTAAGTATCTATGCTTACTAATGAAAGTCAAAATCAAATTTGATTTTTAAATGCTTTTTATTATTACGAAATTATGTTCACAATACATCTTATAGATATATATTTTAATAGCTACTGATATACTGATCATTTTCTATTTTACAATTTTAATTGAATTTTGTTAGTAATCATAGTATTATATTATACTAATGTTAATGTACAGCATTATAAGAAAAAGAGCTCAAAAACCTATTTACAATTCTTATAAATGCTCATAATAAATCTAATACATAATATTAATTAAAGACTCTCTAAAGTCGACGATCTAAAGCAGATTCTGTTTAGGTAATCTGTGTTTATACCTGAAGGGTATTTTGACATTTTGTTGTAATCACCGAGACTCTTCACAAGTGTGTTAGTATGGTTATTAGTGATCCTGTCATAAAATCCACTGGTTAGTTTGTTAGCAATGTCTGTAACAAACGGAATATTATTTATGGCATGCAGTTTTTTCAAGTTAGTATACATATGTATTATATATGGGTGTATTATAAATTATTTTTAGGGATTTATTTTGTATTATTTGGAGCTTGGAAAGGTTAGTATTGTTAGGACGTGGGCCTTGATTTCCGAATCAAAATATTTAAAAAAAACTATGATTAGTCACGAAGGTTTAACAAAGTGTATAGTAGGTATGTATAGATACTTATATAACTTAATTGACCTTTTAAAAGAAATTTGCTAATTTTGAAAACCCAAATTTAGGCTTACTTAATAGGTAATTGTAAGAAGTTCCTTAAAAGTGGCGCGGAAAAATTGAGTTTCGGAGGTTTCGATGAAGCGGAAAACTGAGTTGTGTTGCTATGGTTCCTCTTTTTTTATGTTTTGTCTTTTGATTATTACAATTAATCTGAATGTCTTTTTAAAACTCTAATTTCTTAGGCCTTAAAAACTTCCCTGAAGAGCTTGTTTAACGATTACCACCCCTCGCGAGATAAATGCTGCTGCTACGTAGAATTTTAGTCCTAATTTTCTTAATTTTCCAGTTTCATGTATTACTGTATATATGTATATGTATATGTTAAGTGCTTATACATTTGATGCGTGAAATCACAAATATTTTTATTTTTGATTATAAAAATGTCTCAAGTAGGCACATAGCTTACATGTTTACGATTCGATATTTTTCAATTCAGACTATATAATAATTGAATAGGAAAGTGATATCAAATAAGCATTATACGGTGCGAGTGAAAAGTCAAAACCATAATTAAATTAAGCGCCAATTAAACGTAATAGATTGTTCGTGTTCTTGTATTGGCTCATTGTGAAGGTGCAAAAGAGACGGAGCGCGCGCTCTATTGCAACGAGTTAGAAAGGGACGGAGATAGTTAGTCCCTTGACGTGGGAAGGGAAAGGAGCGAGGGGAGAGGGAAGGGATCACGGGAGGGGGGGGCGCTGAACTCAACCAAAGCCTTGAGCCGACGACACCCTATTCACAAACCTGTTTTTGCAATCCTTTCAATTACATCACAAATGTATGCAGAAGTGTAGAGAAAAGCCTTTTAAAAAGGACCAATTGAATATCATTCGATCATCATTCATGATCATTTGGAAGATTGATAATAATTGAAGATTGATGACAATTCAATGGTCGACAAATAAAAATGCTGTTTGATTTCGACTGATTTGTGCTCAGTATCGATCTCAGATCACGATTTAATCGTTTCTAAAAAATGTCGGTTTTTATTTCATTTTTCTTCTAGAATAAGAACTACATATCTATTGTAGAATGCTAAATTGCATTTCAAGTATATGCAAGCGCACAGAATGGCGTGACAAGACAGGAACTGATGAGATCGGACCGGCAGCGTGGCGTTCATTGTTAATTGTTCGCTGTGCTTTTTTTTTGCACTCTAGCTTTGTAAATAGACCCAAAACGCCCTGATTCCTGGAAAAAGCACGCTTCCTATCCGCCCTTTACTGATGACTAAAGATAGGCGTGGAAGCGTGCTTTTTAGACAAAAATCGGAGTTTTGGGGCTTTTTTCCAGGAAAGAGGACAAACTACAAAACTAGAAAACAAAAAAAAAAGTTTACCATAAAAATGAACATTGGTGCGCAGGGTCGCGTCAAATCTTACTGATGACAGGTCATCGCTTCGGCTCATGGGCACCCTTGATATTCGATAGTCTCAACTAATTATTATTGTCAACCATGCTTTTTTGCTCTCTTGATTTGTAGCGGTCCATTGTTATTTGACGAGCATCCAGTCGACGTCGAAGACTAATTACACTGTTCGACAAATGACGATTTTTTTTTGGTTCAGAGACGAGATATGAGTCTAGAGCCCGGAATCTGAAGGGGCTGTTTATTGTTCAAAGATTGTAAATGCATTGTTAAAGGTTTGCCGAACCTTTTTTACAAAGGATTTACTACAATAGAACAATAGGCGGCACGTTTCCGGCCCCTTCAGATTCCGACCTCTAGATATGACTTTTCTTATAGATCTATGCCCAGTGAACATGAATCTGGTAATAAAAAATGTTGATTCGCTTGAGATTCGGAGATATGTGTTTTTTAAATCGCGCGATTTTTCTATATCTTGGTGTTGTTCGGTTGATGTCTCAAAATCTGTCAATTTTCTTTTAAAAATAAATATTGAAATCTATAGTCGGGTATTTTATCTTTCATTTGTAGAACTTTTCAGCTTTCAAATCTATCTAAGTAGTCGTCCAGTTTAAATCAAAAGTCAAAAGTAAGTATTTTCACATACTATTTTATATTGAGTATTTCCTATTGAAACATGTTTATTGGGATAGTATTCTGGCCACACTATTTTTTGTTTTCGTTTAAAAGGGTTAACTGGAAGTGTGCTGAGTTTTAAATCGGTAAAATTTCGAGCTAAAAACTCGTACTATTATTTACTCGTATTGAATTAATAGGGATAATATATATGAGAATTAAATAAAATTCCACTTAGAAAAATCATATTTCGACTATTCTTGTGGATTAATAACAAAAATTCGTTTATTTTATCGAGGTAAACCAGTCTCTTGTAGGACAATAGTAATTGACAATTGTGAACCATTTTTGTGGGCAAAAGCAACTTTTGCTATATAATACGCTAGGACGGAGAATCAGTAAAATGCGTATTAAGTGAAAGATAAGCATTGTAAATTGCTTATCTTTTATTAAAAATGTTTAAATGCGAAATACAAAAAAAACAAATAAACATGACAACGGAATGTTCAGACAAGATAAAACAAATATTTATTTTGTATTCCAAACAGTGATCAATTTGATACGTATACCCATATGAAAACATGAAATGATATTTATGAATAAACTTCATGGTCATCCTGTGACAGTGGCTCACCTCACTCGTTTCACACACACACACACACACACACACATGCATGCATACATACCTCGTGTCTGCTCTGTATGCGAAGGGATCGCAAACTTTTTCATTGAATCATACCAAAATAAAACAGCGACTGAAAATCTGTTGGAAATTTTCAACATTCTGATTTTTATTGCATCGTTGTAACTTACTTCCAATTTGTCAAAATGTATTCAGTGGTGATGTATCTGTAGCATGAGGTAGAAATTTAATTACATATCGAACAATTATAAAATTATTTTTCCTTTGTAAGGTCTCACCTTGAATTTGCCTCAATTATCTGGTCACCTTTTTATTTATCCCATATTAATTGTATTGAGAAAGTTTGTTAAATCCTTACGCTACCTTTTTCCTACCTATAGCCATTCTACTGTTTCCGACATTTTAAAAATCCTTTCTTTTAACAATCTTTCTGTCAGGCGACGACATACTGATGCTATATTCTTCTTTAAGCTCATAAATGGTTTCCTTGATTGTTCTGATTTACTGAATAAGGTTAATTTCAGAATCCCAGTTCGGTACTCTAGACGCGTTGCACTCTTTTCACTTGATCCTTTCAATACTAATTCCCAAAAATATTTTTATCTGCAGCGCGTTTATCGTATGTTTAACGGAGAGCTGAATGAGGTTGATCTATTTGGTATTTCCCTACATCAATTCAGGTCTAACATCAAGAGAATCTTGACCGATTGATTCATTTCTTCTCCTATTCTATTTTTCCAATATTTCCAATATTTTTATACTTTAGTTTAGTTATGTAATGTGCTATTTAATCATATTATAGCTTTCATTCTTTTCCTTTTCATTTGTTTATTTTGTATTTACCTTTTTCATTTGTTTTATATTTGTAAATTTCAATTTCTTCTTATATTCTATTTTATAACCTTTTCCAAATATTTAAATACTATAGTTTAATTATGCAATGTTCTACATATTTTGTCATGCCTTTATTATTTACTTTTTAATTTGTTTTCCTTATATTTATCTTTTTCATTTTTGTAAAAATCTATTATTGGACTCGGATGTTACATATATTATTTATTTACTATTTGTTTTTTTATACATATCTATGTACATCCTGTCTGTTGATTTTTCAATTAATAAAATAAAAAATAAAAAAATAAAATAAAAAATAAAAAAAGCAACCGCAACAAAATAAAAATGCAAATAAAAGAACGTTCATTTATAAACAACGAATGAGAGTTAATGCTTTTCAATAATTTAAAGAAACGAAAAAAATCATGAAATTTCTAGATGCGATAAGTGATGTTTGAATTGGAATGATGCAATTGATGGATTTTTTAAACCGGTTAGATATATATGGAAAGCCATTTTAGTATTTAAGAAACGATTTTAAAACTAAGAAGCAAGATCAATTAAAGGAATTGTAAAAAAGGGATTTATTAATAAAATCGCGCACCTAAATAGTGAAAAAAAAATCTTTAAATAAAATAAAATAAAATATATTCATTAATTTGTGGTGTAATATTTGATTAAAACAATATTATGCAGTACATGATATTGTATATTATATATTATAGTCAATATTATATTTCGGTATTGGCCGTTGACCAAGGATGGTAATGTATTAAATTCAGATTGATTCGTTTCTTATCAGAGTTTGCCAATTTTTCTGATTTTCATAGATACAGTTCATGTAAAATTGGCATCTTCTTTCCTATCTCTCTTGCTAATCTCAAGTTATTCAGCGTCTTGAGGTTCGTCAATTTGATTATAAAATGCTGCAAAAATATCTACATATATGTCACTGTGGATCTTTGTATGAATTCGCATTGTATAAAATTCTTATGTATATTGATTGATTGCATTGTATCTGTGCAAGTGCACTGGTCGCTTTGGAGCGATCTGTAAAGGCGACTGTTCATGTTCTATGAAAAAAAAAGAGAAATTAGATAGTGGATGATTTTTGGTGACACAAAGATGTTTTCTGCCTCTGATTATAACCATATTTGATGTATGTAGTGATACTTGCATATTTAGTCAGATTCATTTCAAGTTGACATCGCACGATATTCATCTTTATTGTTTACATATTTTAAGTCTAGAATAATTTGGTGACGTAGTATGTAAGACAAAGCCTCGATTGGTCAAGGATTGACTTATTGTTATCATCGTTAAAGAAAAGGTTGCCGATAGCTGGCAATAGATTACCGTTAAATTGTACGAAAAATGAAGCGCATAAGTGATAAGCGGTTTTTGCACAAATAAAATATGTTCCGAAGATGATACGAAGTAAATAAAAAGGTACAGTGAATTGAAGATAAGTTTTTTTTCGTTGTAATCTTGACATATGTGTGTATGTATGTAACTAATACTAATAGGTAAGATATGTGCATATATGTACATATGTATTTAAAATGAGGCGTTGCGACCTCCGCGTTGCAACCAGGTTGAAATTTACATATATGTATATGTGTATCTCCTCTTTGTGACTTTCCTATACATACATACATACATATCATATGTATTATATGTACCTATGTAAGTGGTAGTAATAGCTTTTTTCTTGTCTGAATAGTGTCAGGCGTGCTCTGTCTAGCCGTGGACAAAGTGAAAGGCCAAAAATTGCTTATACAATACACTTACGTCAAATGCCCACAATCTCAGATTAACTTATCTCCACGTACAAATTAATCTCTAAAACTGCTATGAATACTATCACAATCTCTATGATTTTTTTTTCAGAATTGCACGAAAAATGATTTTGTAATACTTTTTTTATTCTAATGACATATATTTAGTATAAGTAGGTACACATACACCAAATAACAGCAAAGATATGTGATTGTTTGTTGGCCAGTTAAACGGATTTGTGCACGCATTTTAATTGATGTCTGCTCCTTAATTGGATGTGCTGTTTGTTATTCTATTCTATAGACGGCCCTGACTATTTTAGGAAGACGTCCATTCATAGTTGCACTTTTTGAATTTTTGAGTAGGTGTCGACCTCATATTCATATCTACTATATTATTCTTACACAAGCATTATTCATATCCACCATAGGTACGCATTATTTTTGTAATGTCATGCCAATTTCACTAGTGCTTTGTTCAGTTAGTTTCATGTATCATTTTTCTAGTAAATTTTCGATATTATCAAAAAACGAATGTTCGTTTATCGTTTTTCTCACGATTTAGTTTCCATACAAAACACAATCAGAGTAGAACAAAAACATTGATAAAATATTCTTGCATCATGATTTTGGCAATACAAAGGTTATGTTAAATTAATACCTACTTGATAGGTTTTGAACAAACGGCTATTTTATTAATACATATAGGACTCCTATTTAGGCATAATTATTACTTCTATGATAGGAGTATTATTATGTATAAATAAAATTCCAAATTTGACTTCTTTAAAACCGAAAAGCGCGGGAAATGTATTGTATTGTATGATTATACATATGTATGTGCGGATTTTTTCGTTTATCGTAAATCCCTCAATGGCGGCTTTTAATGGCTGTAATCATGCTCTTGTTTCAGTCATCAGTTGAAATTATTATCATGTAAACGTGATATGTGAATTCGTATTCAGATCTTTTCTCACACGAATTTTATGACTAAATGGCGTTTTTAAATAGTCAAAAAAGTGTTCCATTTGCTAGTCTACATATAATCTTCATGGATTTTCCGATAGAAGTGCTGATTTACCTTATCTTTTATTCAATGTATAAATGTTTAATGTTACATTAAGTGAAATCAATCCGCTCTATCCCAATTCCCTTCACCGTTTCAATGAAACCGGAATAAGATCATTTTGTTGAATTATTTTTATATCAAAGCTTCATCTTCTTACTAGCTAATTTGCTATATGTACATAAGTAGGAAGTAGACAGTAAGAGGAATTAGCATATAAATGTGCGTAAATGATGATTGCGATGTTCCTAATAACAGGAAAACGGTTGGATTTAAATCCTTACTATATTGTACTGATGACTGGAAAAAACGTTGAAGGGGGGATTTTTATAATTGTTTAAAAATAATAGTTTAATCAATTTCTAGCATCAATTCTATACTACATAGATACATATCTCACTATATAACGAGAGAGCCAACGAAAATACCTTACTTTTCCGGGATAAAATTGTATTTACAACTTAGCATCCGTGTAAATATCAATTGAAGTTACATATGTAGGTCTTACATGTCAATCACCAGTCGACGTCGTATTATTTCCCGAAATATAAAATACGTATGTAGGTATTAATACATATCTATGTATGTATGATTCAATGAAATTTATGTAAGTGCATATTGCACATAATTATAAGGTTTCAATTACCAAATTCAAACAAATAGATTCTCCTTTTAAACGCATAAGTAAGAAAATACGTATCTATAGATAAATATAATGACGGATGACGAAATTTGGGCAAATTGAGCCATTTTCTATTTTCAGACTTTTACGCATGCCAGATTTCTTTCATTATCGGTTTCATATTATAAATAGATATATCTTTATGTTTGAAAAGCACTCATCTGGAATATAAATTCATCATTGTAATATGCCAAGTTTTTCTCTTTTTTCTGACGGAATTCGATATTAAGACTTCAATATCAATTTTTTCGCAGATGTTGACAACATTGAACAAAACTACATAGATTCAATTCCCGCATCTTAGATATCGGTACTACTTTTCTTCGGTCGATCTAAATAAAAGTAGGTATATTGACGTAAGAACAAAAGTTTTGTAATTACATATACATTTACCTGGTTACATTTATAGTCCATGAACTACCTATCGAAAGTTATGTATACAAACGAAATTAACTGAAAAAGAGTGATTTAAATAAGATCGTATGTACCTATTTAAATGTTTTTACATGTTCTTCGATTACCGATGTTCTCGGCCGAAAAAAAACATTTTACGCGATAGTTATTCAATGAAATTTCATTGCAAGTATAAAATAAATAGTCAATTGACAAGGTGGGTAATAAAGGTGGGCGAGTCTTAAATCGCTATAAAGTGGATAATTTCATTTAATTTAATGTTCACAACATCATCAATCACCATAATATTATTTTATTGAACAATCTACATATCAACTTCTGCATCTCAGTATACAAGGAAAGATCTGCGGAAGGAAAGGCCACGAAAGAAGATGGAGGTCCTGGCTTAAAAACCTGAGGCAGTGGACTAAAATATAATTGCACTGTTACAATACAATAGCAGCCAACAAAGTCATCATTAGAAACATGATTGCCAAAGTCCGGTAACGGATAAGGCGCTAGAAGAAGAAGATCAACGTATATGTAAATATTTCATTTTGATCCCATAATAATTACTATTACTAAATCTACGATGTAGTATAATTATCTAGTGAATATATTTAATAATAAAATGTAGGTAACATAATTAATTTTCACCATTAATTTCTGGTTGAAGTATAAATATTTTTTGTGATAAAATATGGAATATTAACCCTTTTCACCCATAAATGATATAAAAGATGGTACATGTTAATCCATATTATCTTAAACAAAAATTGAAATGATAGGTGGCTGAGTCACCTGTTACCATCAAATAAAATTTAATTTGAATTTATATATCTAATATTTACTATATACCTACTTTGATACATATGTATGTACATATGTAATTTACTATAGACGAGCTGTCAGATAATGGTGAAATCTGATGGAATTGACAGCGTGGAAAAATTTACACGTTTTGCATCATCCCCCAAATTGGATAAGGGATAGTATGGGACGTCATCCCCCTCCTACACCAACAGCTGCTACACCCCCACAGGGATACATAAATACATACATATAAGAGAATGTGGGGGTTCGTGCCAAATACATTTCCCGCTCAATTTAAAACCTCTTTTCCAACATACATATGTACATAAGCAAATTTATAATGAAAAAATATACCATTTTTATCCAGTTTTTCAGTTCTATCTTCGAAACTATTATATTGTACTTAAGAACCTACATATGTATGTAGATTCCTAAATTCAAATTCAAAATCAATAAATTCGCCAACTAGAACTTTTCTTTTATACGATCTATATCGAGTATACGTACATAATAAATAAGATTAATCAGGTTTTGAAAGAAAAGTATTACTTGGTCTTTCTTTGTGTGAAGATTTTTGAGCATTTATGTTGCCTCTCTTGGTGAATTTGAACTTTGAAAGCATTCCGTTATTCCGACTGTCTCAGAATATAAGTAGTGTCGTTATCAGAGCAGTTCACACACAAACCTCGATTGCATTCTAAATTTAGGTTTCAAAGATAAAAAAGACAAAACTTTTACACGCAAATTTGATTTGCAGCATTATTTCTAATGGGAAAACAACTTTATCAACAAACTTTGCTTAGGGAAAGGTCACGAACTACACATGTTTACTTATAAATATGTACGATTGTATACAATACATTCATTTGTCAGTGGTTACATACATACATACATATAGATTTTTATGAAATCTACGTAGAATTAATCTCTAGATATGGCAAAAAAGAACACATAGATATATCATCATGTACATAGTAGGTACCATTAGAAAGTTCCAAACTTTAGACACTGTTTGAAATGCCTTAAATATGTGGGTGGGGGGGTGAAAAGGGATATTTTGGAGATAAAGATGTGGTAGAATAAGAATAAGGCGAGATGAGACGAGACGAGACGAGACGAGACAGTGGAGTATTCGTTCTTTGGAGGTTTGCCTTGGCGCGGAACATAAAAGGGCTAAACGTAAGCATGTTTTGCGTCACTAATGCACAATGTGTTGGTGAATGTGCGTTGGTGAATGTGAGTTGTGTGAACACTGAACGACTATCTCGGTCGCCAGACACTCGTGCCCCGGATATGGCTCACGGTCACGTCAACCATCCATTATTTTTATATCATCTTTACTTTATCTATGTGCATATGTATTATATCTACCTACATACGTAGTAACAGTAGATGAAGTTTTCTGATTATGCGAAAATTCCAACTCGAGATTTTTTTTCTTCGTTCATTTTATTCCGAGTATTTCTGCAGTGCTGCTGTCAGACTTTGCCAATTTATCTGATTTCATTGTTGAAACGGTTCCTCATCAAAATTGGTAGCAAACATTACAATACTTACTACATATTTGTCACCACTATTTGAATATAATTTCAAATTTGAAATATATAAATTTATAAAGCTATAGGAGTTGCTTTGGGGCAATTTGTAATGGCACCATGGTAAAATATATATTTTTGAATTTTTATTAGGTGTATCTTCTAACGAAAACATTTTCGTGTGCAGAACTTTTGAAATATATTTGAAAAAAATAATGTAAAAAACGTAATAATGAAAAAAAATATATAGATTAAAGTATGTTTGTCTGATGAAAAAGTACAATCAGCATGTTTGTTGTGCAATTATGATAGATTCCAATAGGAATAACGATGTCCATGAATCTGTAATGTAAATCAACCCATTGAAAAATAACAAAATTTCTAGTTAAATTAATTTTCTTTGCAATATAAATAACTATAGCTGTAATAAAATCTTGTAAAATATTTTTGGATGTCGTTTAATGACATTAAATAATGTCTTGCTTAGAGAAAAAAGAATTTAATTAATAGTAATTGCATACAAATATGTATCAATGAACGGCAATAGCAGGTACTAATATACCATAAGTACTTATTCATTTCAATTAATTCCTTTCAAAAGATGCGAGAACAATATCAATTTTTTGACTGGTATTCGTCATTTATTAGTCGAAAAAAAGGGTTTGCGTCCGAAAAAAGCCCGGGTGGCCACCACTGTAGTACATATACGAAAAAAAATGCTCCAGAAAATTTGTGATGCGGTTTTCTACCGGTGACCGTCACCGTATCGAAAGGTCGAAAAATCAAAAATGTTTGTTTACCATGAATACTCTCTCTCCCCCCGTTGTACAGCCTAACTTAATTTGCGCGAGCACGATACAAGAGGAACAGGTTTTTCCTCCCATATCCTGCCCGCACACATTAAGCAAGGCTGTACGACAAAAAGAGAGATAATTTCACCGCATGCCACTGATATACATTATATACATATACATAGTACCGTTTACCATGAATACATTATTTTTGATCTTTCGACTTAAGATCTTTCGATTTTCGATCTTTCGACCTTTCAATGCCGTGATGTAGATCCGTGTTCTACATATAGTCGATTAACAGATAAATCCAAATGCCATCAATAGAGAAAATAAAACCAGAAGAATATCTGAATAATTAGAGCTTATTCTAAAAATATTAAATTTCAACAAGGTGACATATTTATGTACATATACAATATATTATTTATTGAAAAATAAACAGACAACAGATGTAGAAATGCATAAAAATAAAGAATAAATGTAACAAAATAAAATAACATCTGAGACCAATTATAAAGTTTTACAAATTACATAAAATGGTACATAGAGACAAACAAATGAAAAGGAAAAGAATAAAAGCTAAAACATGACTAAAGCATACATATGTATATTTATGTATGTATGCATGTATATACATATAAATGAAATATGATATTAGTTGAATATTGCTAGTAGACAAGACTGCGAGTCGGTAAGCGCCATCTGCCCCAGGGAAGTGTTCCGAGGGTTATTAGACGAATATATCTTTCTCATTGGATTATACATATCTCTCTCTCTCACTCACACGCTTGCATATATCATCATATGTATACAATATATGTACATACACTCCCACACACACACATTCCTATCAACTTTGTTCACCCGACGTTTTCATTTCATCCGATTCAACTAACTCAAAACACCTCAATCAATCCAATTTTGGCTTTTACAACATCGAAAACAAAAATACAGCCAAGATTGTGTTTCGCTTGAAACGATTACAAATTTAAGCTGGCATTATTAAATGGTGCAGATGTGACTTACAAAAATGTGGGCTATTTATCCTGTACTTGAATATAGTTTGTGAAATGGAATAGAATGAAATGAATACGTCACGCCACGGCACTGGCGAGTGGAACGCTGTAGATCTCACACACATACAAACACGTATAAAACACTCATAAAATCCGCTATCGGATAAAAAGAGAACAGGAAAAAGGGCTCTACTTTTTTTCTCTCATTTTATATTAGATCCGTTCTTATTGTATTATACCTCGGTGGCATGTGAGGGTATGTGTTTTGTACAAAATTACAGGGTCTTCCACAAATATCTTCTACCACAAGATCATATCACACACTCGGACAAATCATTACATTCGAACCGAACGACCGAATGAATATGTAAAAAGTTGATAAATCAAACTGCCACTTTCCAGGTCGTACATATGTAGGTATAGGCATTAAGACGTGTTCTAATCGTATGATGTAGACGAATATTGTACGATTGAGGGTGTGTCGGCTTTTAGTGAACAGGGTGTAGGTACCGTGGGACAATGGATTGCGCTGAGAATGTTGTGGCCATGTCGGGAATATCTTCATGTGTGCTATTTATTTATTTCTTCCCTTCTATGTGTAATATTTAAAAAAGAGGAGAGTGGGTACAATATGTATGTACATAAGTACCTACTTAAGGTGATGATAAAATATTATATGTCGAGCGAGTTCCAAGTTTGGGTACCTACTGGTGGGGCCCATTTCAGAGTTTGCGGGATCAATATTTCAGCAGGCGCTCGTACTACAATGACGTGTCTTCAGAGCCTAAAGGTGACATGTCCAAAATAGTACATTTTTCAAGGATGAAGATTGAAATCAGAAAACGTTTAATTTAGATTGTATATAATATAGTACATATGTACTTTCTTGTAAATTTTGTTTTTCAGTTAACCATATATATTTACATATGTATGTTCATATATATATATATATATATATATATATATATATATATATATATATATATATATATATATATATATATATATATTTTAGAAACAATACTTACCGTCGTTTACTTATACATATGCATGAACCAATGGCGTGCCGTGACTTTTAAAACAGGGGACTAGTTATGGACAAAAGAACTATTTTTATATAAAAAAATATATTTTTAATTTTTGAATTAGAATAATTCATCTTGAAGTGACGAGTATTATTTTTTATTTTTGTGCTAACAGAAATACATATTATATATTTTATCTAGGTTTAAGTTTGAACCATTGTGGCATTACAGGAGTCCGTAATGCGCCACAAATGGCGCAAAATAAAAATATATACATATAGGTATACACAGACAAAAATGTATTTATACATAATCATAAAAAAACAGTAGCATTATAATAATAGCAGATAAAGTAAAAATATCAAATAATAAAATAAAACGTAGGGAATGTGCTGCATGCGTGTACATACATATGTATGTTGCATGTTGATATCAAATACAAAACATTCCTGCGAGGTCCAAATTTATGTATTTATTTATTTTTTATTTATACCAGGAAGGTCCACAGGTAACCCAAATGCACCTCCCTGGCCAGAAAAATTATTATACAAAGTAAATACATACAGAATAGACTAGTGGTATATATTAACCACTAGTATATTCTGCTACACATACGTTTTTTTGGGTTTGGATGAAAAGTTTTCCTACTTGTTCCGACATTACATCGTCATCGTTCAGCCTTACATCCTCCTTACATCCTCCCATCCATCGATGACTTCAAATATCGCACTCCTCAGCCCTTTTCTGTCATTTATCTATTTTTAATACGATACTATTAAATTATTTAAAAATGAAAATGTTTTTCAAATTAATTTTTATACGAAAAAACATATGACAACGCTTAATGGTTTTGCTAAGAAAATTTTCGTCACAGTTTTCGGAGACAAATTTAAACACTTCACAATTTATTTTGTCTGATTTTTTTACCGTAAATTAAGAACACTGTTTATATATTAAATTTTGCGAAACAAACACACTTTTACATTATTCAAATATTGTAAAATTTAGTACGAATAACGGACGACCAAAACTTCGACTTCTTATTTACTAGGTAACTAAGCAACAAATGGAAGAGAGAAGATCAAAATTCCACTCATACATGATATTCAATTATGAAATATCCTAAGTAGACTACCTTTCTTAATTAATAACATCTTGTTTGTCTTCAAAACTTAATCTTCTGAGTGATTTGTCGAACAATTGATCGACAATGTAATATTCAAAGGCCTCGTTATTTGTTTCTGCGCGCTTCGCACTGATTTGTTTTGGGGGAATCGTTTCGCGAGCCGAGTTCCTTGCATATTTTTACTCAAAAAGTTCTGTATAAATATTTATGCATTATTTAAAAAAAAAAGTTCAGAGCGATCTTTGATAGACACAAAATCAGAATATTCTTAATTTAAAATTCCATAAGTTCTCGAAGAGACGAGTAAATTAACAAATGTTTTGTCAGTACCGCAAACGGTGCAAAATTGAGTCTGTGAAGCAAACGACATGCCGAACCATACCATAACAATTGTTATGGTATGGAATTGTATGGCCTAGTCCCTATAGTTCAATGACGGCACGCTACTACTTATTGTTATTGTCATTTGCAACCATTTGCCATCCACCGCAGAATGTAGGACTCTCAAAAAGACGTGATAAGTGTTCTATTGGTACCCAAAAGATTGTGAAAAAATCTCGAGAAAGGCGACAAGTGAGATTTGTATCTAATTAATTTGGTATCTTTGATCAAATCATAAACATGTCACATTTGTATTCCGAGGGTGCGGTTTACCCTTATCATAGATATTTGGTACCTTTTTACCATGCAAATTAGCTATATACTTACATAATGTTTTGGGTGTAGGTACCTATACTATTTTTAAACTACCACCTTCTGAATAACTTGTACAGACGAGAGTTCAATGTCAAACCAATGTTATCTATGTATATATTTTAATTACCTTTACCTGCCTGTATACAGGTAAAGCGAGACAAATCAGACGAGGTGAAACGGGTATTGTTGGAGGCACTTGTTGATTGGAATTGACCCTCAATAAGGGTTTGATACAGTCACATGGCGGTTGCCGGAATTGAAGCAATTAGCAAACGTTGTAAACTCACCCTACATATAGGGTTGCTTTTGTGCACGTTGGTACTTGTCCTACCTACCTATCGCACGTATCTATAGGGTGAACTTATGTACCAACATAAATTCAAATGTCAGTATGTATATATGTACATATGTACCTGTGTGACTGATGAAACATTGTTTTAGTATGAAATGTATTGAAAATTTGAAAATAAAATTCGCAAATTAAATAGAAAATCAGTGTCGGGTGGGGTGGGGTGGGATGGAGTGGGGTTTGGGGTGAAATCTGTCGGTGTCAGGGTTCGCACCCTTCTCTTGGCTTACAAACGACCTCTTCCATCCCGTCCCACCCCATCCCACTGAACTTTATGGAGAGGTTTTGCCCGCTTTACGGTCGAGGCTTTATCTCTTTTCCCCGGCTAAAGCCTCGACCTTCCGCAAATGCCCCGAATTATCCTGAATATTTTATGTCGATGCGGCTTTCCTTTCTTCTTTCAATGGTAACTTCATTCTTTCAAAGTTTACTAAAATTACTAAACAAAACTTTTATTAAAATATATCTACAATTATCTACAATTTGCATTTTTAAGATAAAGATATTTTTTACAAACCTCCTTTATTACATCTACATACATTTTACGTTTTATTCACATTTATCGAATTTGCTTGTTTTGTATTCGAATAAAATAATATATCTAAATTGAATCCAAATTCGTAAGAATACAACAGATAAATCAAATTAAATAATTTTGGATATATGATGTATGTATATGCTAATTAGTCCTACGTAAAACGGGTAGACGATGCGATGTACATATATGTTACAGTGAAAACATATTTCAAGTGAGAATATATTTTCACCAATTCAAGCAGTGAAAATGTATCAAACAATGAAATTACAACGTTTAACTCTATGAATTTAACCGGGCCGGGCCGCACCGTGCGACTTGCGAGCGACTTGGTTGAGAGCGACCAGACCAATGCATGCAGGTAGATGGGACATGCCACACCCGTCAACTTGTTTGTCGCACACATTTCCATACATTTGTTCGTGTCGCGCAACTAGTCGGCCGACAAAGTTGCACGGTGCGGCCCGGCCCTAACAACCCAATCTTAAATGAATACGGCCAACCCTTACTTAACCTAACCTATCCTTACCCTTAAATAATACCAACCTTAATAATCCAATCTTAAATTAATAAAACCAACCCTGAAAATGTAACTCGTTATTATTTCACTGAAAATATATTTTCAATTGAAATATAATTTCACTGTGACATATACATTGAGTATATTCATGTATCCGTATAAATAGATACCTACACGTACATCTAATAACATTATGGAGATTTAGTAAGGTCAAATTTGCGATTTGGTATCTAAATAAAGTCCACTTTAATATTCAACGACCCGATGAGGTAACAAAGACCCCGCATCTCCCCTAGAAGTGTGACGAAATAAAAATCATGGGGTGAAACGATTCGGTGTCAAGCCAATTGAGCAAATGAACGAAATGTCATAAAGTCGATCACATTTTCACGCTCGGTTGTATTGTCACCGTTGCACCTAATTATTTAATAACAATGTCAACATTTTTTACGTTAATACTTAAAAAAGAAAATATTCTGAAACGAGGCCATCACCCAACTAATTAAATAAATTACAGTCCCCTCCACGTCGAGTGTCTAAAAAATGAAACACTAATGACGGCCACACCACCAAGTCTATCGTCAAGTGTCCATGATACGATTGACTTGATCCCATTTCAAGGATATCAATATAATCCACACATGTTCCATTTTTCTTGAAGCGACATGAACTGACTGTTCATCAGTTAACGCGTTTAGTGCAGATTTGCAATGTCCTTGGAGGACGACGAGATAGCGATGTTCGGTTTATTATTATTTTTGAAGCTTCACTTCAAAGAGACATTTTTGGTGGAAACCCTGGTTGCAAAATATTATTATTATGGTTATTTGCGTATAATTTAAGTGAATGAATTAAAATGTGCCTCAAAAGATTGACATAAATATTTAAGAATGAACGAAAAAGCTTCTTTAAAGCCTCTTTTCTAAGTACTTCAATTAATTAAAAAGAGTGACCCTATTATACGATGAGCAATAGCAACACATGAGAGATTAACTGCAACTTTGGCGATTTCTTGCTTCTAGAGTCTAGAAGATCGCATTTATTATCATATGTTAATTTCGATTTCCGATAGATATGTCATCAGAAACTCTTCGAGCACTTCGCGATAGTTGCTTCGATTCTGTAATTTGTTTGCTTCAGACAATAAGTTGGACTAAATTGATGTAAAGTGCAAGCCAGACCAAGTTGGGAGAATCGGAAATCGGTTGTTTCTTCATGTCGGTACACATTTCATTTATTATTCAATGATTATTACTTTTTTTGTAATTGGGCAGGACAATGCATTGGGTTTACGTGTTAGGCCTTCCTGGTATAAATATATATGTAATATAAGCCCACTTTAGAGGTCAATGAAGTCAACCACTAAAGCCCTCTACATGAGGTCACCACCCCCCCCCCCCCCTCCAACAAATACAGTCTGCGAGACGCTTTCGTCGGAGAACGAGACGGCTGTCCAGCGATAGCACTAAATAGAGAAACCGCACATCACTGTTCTATTAAAAAAGGAAAAACCACAGTATACCTACATACATATATAAACATACATAACAATAAAGTAAAATTTAAAGAACAAAAAAAATAAATTTCATGCAAAATGACAGTTGAACAGTGAAGTCTATTGTATCATGCAAACTTGACGTTTGACTTTATGGTGTGTGTTTATTATTATAGTTTATTCTGATATGCTAAGCGGAAGTTGTCTAACTTTTCAAAACAACCGCAAGGTGTTTCGTATCTTATATTATGTGTTTCGTAATGTACCTACATACATATATACATAGGTACTTCCGGTATGAATTCGCTCTATCGATATTATAAAAGTTTACACTTCAAAATAATACTAAATTGAAGAATTTAAATCAACACTATTCAAAACTTATTTTTTAGCTTTGACGAAATTTGAAATCTGAAATAAAAATTCTGAAGGACAGTTTAAAAAGCCAAAGGTTGAGTGCTACTGATTTGAGTAATCATCCTCATCGTCATCATCGCCTGCTTTCCAGTAACCCTCAATTATTTTCAATTTGTGCTTAGCTTACACAATTTGGCTTCGTTTTCACACGTTTTCCATGGATGCTAAACTCAAAATTTATTATTAACCGTTTTAAAATATCAACTTTAAACAACTTTCCAAAGATGAAAAACAAAAAAATATATATTTTTTATGTGTACGGTTTTTTCTATTTTGTAATATTCGGAGTGCACTTCTTTCTTGTTAACATTTTTCATGAGCGGTTTTACCAAAGAACCTTTCAAAAAAAAAAAATTAAAATTTATTTATTTATTATTAAATAGCAACACTTTTAAACTAAAACTAACAACAAAATTAACAAAACTATAATTATTAACCCTAAAATAATATAATATAATTCCAAATATTGTATTTTATTAAACTGACATAGTCATCTTCCACAGAGGTATCCATTAACACCCCTCAAGAAAGCACCAATGTTACCTCTAAAGCACCTCTAATGCTCTCAGGAAGGGCATTGTATGTATATTTGAACACCTCTGTGGAAAACACCTCCTGCAGTTTTTGCTCTACCTATAGTAAATTTATTTCTATTTCTAGTTTTATAATTGTCTATCTCTAACTATGTGATAACTAAAATATTTGGGTAATATGTAGATTCTTATCCTGCTTATATACAAATTTTAAAGGGCTTAATTTAAGACTATTTCTAATATCCAACCATTTGAATTCATCTAACATACTTCTAACATTCTTACGTTTCCTCACATTCAAAATTGCACGCATTGCTCTATTCTGCACTTTCTGCAGTTTATCAATACACGATCCACGAAATAAATTGAGCACTGTAGCGTAATATACAGTATAAGGCCGTACAATACAATTACATATACATAGATACACCCAGCGCAAAACGAATCTTATCAGTCACAAATTTTACCGGAATGGCCCATTTTTCGCCCTATTGGGTCTCACTTTCTGGCAATTTTGTTTTTATACTTTTACAGTTGTTTTCAGCATACCTCATCGTATTGTTGCCAAAAACTTTTAAAGTCAGTTTCCCCCAGACTTTCAAGTAGTGCGTGTCTTTTTTTAGTGTTGTGAGCGTTGAGCGTAAAATATGAATTTTTGTCGATCGCCGAGAAATCAAAAATTGTCACTTTCTGGGAGGAAAATTATTCTTTTGTGGAAATTTATCGACGAACGGGGACGCATTCTACCTAAAATAACTATATTTTTTAAGAAGTATAAATAAACAATGGACATAACACCTGTCGAAAGAGGAAAAATGGCAAAAAAACTGATTTCTCGAGACGAACGGATTTTAAAGAGAATTTCACTTCAAAATAGTTTCAAAACTGGGTCAAAAATTAGGTCTGAGTTCATTGAAGTTGGAAAAAACAGTAAGCCTTAGAACAGTTCAATATAAACTAAATGAACTTGGTCTATTTTAACGGGCCGTGCAAAAAAAAAACCCTCCTCACGAAGAAAATGAAGGATACTCGTCTTTGGTGAGCCAAAGAGAAAAAAAATTGGACAGTTCAAGATTGGGAGACGATTACTTTTTCAGATGAATCCAAATTCAACCTGATTGGATCAGATGGGATGGCGCTAGTACGACGAAAATCAGGCGACCGCTATAAAGAATCGTGCTAAGCGCTGACTGTTTAACATTCGCCATGGTATGGTATTGGGGGCCATCACACGGTATAGTGTTCGGTCAATCATTAAACTAAATGGGATAGTCAACTCACAGGAGTATAAAAAAATCATCGACAAAAGCGTTATTCCTACATTAGAAGGCTTACCGGAAATGGTTAAGGATCTTGTCTTTCACGAAGATTCAGCACCGGCGCATCGTTCAAAATTTTAGAGTATTCAAATTGTTTTCACAATTATTTTAATTATTTTTAATGCATTGGTATATCACCATTTAGTTTTTTTTTTAAATATCGATCAAGATAAAGATAGTTTAGGTATAAACTCCATTGAATGGCCAGGAAACAGCTCGGATCTAAATATAATCGAAAATATTTGAAGCAAAATAGGCAAAAAAATTAGAGATAAGAAACCAAAAACGATAAAATAATTAAAATACATTATTTATGATGTATGCTACAATGAAATTAGTGATGAATTATTAAAAAAATAATATGAATCACTACTTAAACGAATAAAACTATTTATTAAAAACAAAGGGGGTCCCATTAAATATTTAAATAAAAAAACATTTTTATTTGTATTCCCTACTATTATTTGAAGTCCCCTTGATATGTTGAAAAGCTTGAAAAAGAAAAAAAAATCCGTTTTTATCGATTTTTTGATTTATGAAATCTACTCCAGGTATAAAAAAAATGATCATTTTTACTCCAAATTTACAATGATTCCCCTCATAATGTTATCTATTGACGAAATCGCTTTTTTTTGCTGCATATTGATGAAGAGGAGTTGTAGAAAATAATACGAAAACTGTTATTTTAAATTCCTTTCCTAGTCTTTAAAAATATATCGTTATTTGCATGTGATGCAACTGATAAGCTTCGTTTTGCGCTGGGTGTATATTAATAATTTACTTTTTATACTTAGTAAATTTCTTAACCTACAAAGTACACCAACTTTTTTGCTATTTTTTTAATAATATAAACTGCGTGCACCTTAAAACTTAATTTACAATCCAAATAAATGCCTAAATACTTAATAGTATCTACTACTTCTACCACTCTCCCATTCATAATCACATCACTCACAACGCTTTTATTATTCATCCACATCATCTTAGTCTTACTTAAGTTCACTTTCAGTTTATTCTCACATAACCAATCACTTACATACCTACTGTAATTCCCTTCATAAAATATCACTCATAACTTACAATATAAACTAACGTATTATCCGCAAACATCTACATATATACCTATATATATAGAATTGAATGATTGTCTGTTTGTCTTGAATAAACTCCTAAAGCACTGAACCGATTACGATGGAACTTTCAGGATTTGTTGTATGCATGTCCGGGAAGCTTACTGTGAAAAAAATCGGCCAAAAACGGGAACGGAAACGGGAAAAACGACAATGAGTGGCATTTGCAACGCAATCATTTCAAATGTTTTCGCGTCGCGACATGCGATGTTAGGGTAAAATAAACAAATAATTGAATAATTTTAAAATGTGTTCACTGCCTGCGTTTTCCCGACAAATGGGAACGGCATCGAGAACGGGAACCGGAACGGGAATTGCATACGTTATTGTGGCATTGGTTTATGACGACATGGAGATACGTTAGTTGAGGTTCAACCATCACTTGAAACGGGAACAGAAATTGCATGCGTTATTGTGGCATTGCAACGCATGCCGGGTTCAGCTAGTTAATATATACAATGAAAAATAAAATAAATAATGTCCGTAATTTAATTGATCGAGAAATTCGAAGAATAAATAGTTTGAGGAGCGCCGATCTAAATGATGAGGGGACAAAAAAAGGAGTTGAATGGCATTCGGGGAGTATGAGGACGAGAAGCCATGAAGTGTAGCATTTGGTATGTAAGCGCAGACGCGTCTTCAAACCCCACACTTGATGTGGCGACTCACTCAATACTACCAAACCAGACCAGACCAGACCAGACCACACCAGACCACTGATCAGACAAGGACACAACACACACACACACACACACACGCACCCAACCTCCAAACTGATATAATTATTACGGATATATGTCAGTTTTAGTACAAGACAATCTTCACTGCTCACCAAAATACTGGAACCACCTGCTTGCCTTTTTTTATTTATAAATTGATAGCTACTGTAATTTTATAACTCGATACCTACAATCTACTGTACATATGTACATACATACATACACTAATGATCACTACACCAGGCCACACACAGCTAACTGAATACTTTTAACGAGGATAAACATTTGTGGGATATTTTTTTTCATTTTAATCAGCACATTTGGCAATATTTTCAATGAATATAAAAGATGTACCTTTACGTTTGTAGCTCCATTCTAAACTTGGGGTGGTTAAATAAGGTTACTAAATAAGGTCAATAAGGGGATGAGGTGTAGAATAGGTATGTTTATTTTTTTAACTTGGCAATAGGACTACGGTTTGCAATGATGATCCCAGGAAGCAAAAATATTGATGTGGAAGATTACTTTTTTACCTTGCAAGTAATTCTCAATAGCAAGAAAAATGTGTAGGTATAAAGGTTTATTCAATTGTCGGGGAAACTTGTCGGCAAACGATCTTTGAGATTTGTTTGTCGTAGCTCTATCTTGTCTTAGCAAATGATGAAGCTATTGTACACAATATATTATAATACAATGTAGTAACTGGAGAACCGTATCGTTCTCCGACAAAAGGGTCTTTCAGGCTGTATTCATAGGTTGTGGGTGACCTGATATTGAGGATTTTATAGGTTGACTTCATTGACGACTTAAATATTGTTAAATAAATACAATACAATTTATCGGGTTGATGAACCGAAATACCCAGTAAAAATAGTAGATTGTAATTCAAAATAATTTTTGAGCAATATACTGGACGCTTTAACTTCATCATGGGAGTTTGAAACTTATTGTGAATATATCTACTTTTATCTACATATATTTATCCATCATAAGGACTTTTAGATTGAAAAAGTTTGCGATATTTTCGAAATGCGTCCTGGCAAGTTTGTCGAGAGGACTAGGTACATTTTTACAAACCTCCTTTATGGTTCACTTACGATTACAATTCAGAGGACAATTTGCCTTTTATCCGATCGTTTTCATACTTTGCCATATTGTTCATTTATAAGAAATAAATTTCATTCGTCCAAGTAGAAGATGCGAATGAGTACATATGTATCACCATACCAAAACATGTCTACATTGATAGATACATACATATATTGTATGTATAATCGATATTTTCATCCAAGTAACAGTAAATATTGCCGACATCCGATATATAAAAGTTAGTTATATTTTACTGTCATAATTTGTCACTAAGAAAAGAATTTAATACCCAGTCACTTACAAATTTCCATTTAAGGAGACGAAAGTGTGATGTTTAAGGCCGTTTGAAAACTTGTTTTAACCCTATAAGACCCCTTATTGAACAACTCGTTCGTTAATATCTAGACTTCTAGGCCTTATTTGGCAAATAATAAATCTGTTGCAATCTAAACGTCATAAATGAATACATACATAGTACATATGTAGGTACATATTTCAGTTTTTTCTGGGACATGCTTAAGTTTCAAGCTACACGTTCGATTTCGAGTTGAATTTTTCAATAAGATACAATACATATGTAGATATATGTATGTATTGTATCTTTGATTGAAGAATCAAAAGCTATCGATGAAATAAATCACTGCATAATTTCGTATAGCAAGAGATAGGCAAATAAGTCAAATTTGTATTTAAAACGAGTATTGAGATAGTAGAATTGTAAATATTCGTATATCTAATGTGAATTTTATTGTAAAACGTTTTATTCGCGTGCTGTGGAAAAGTACCAGGTAGAAAAGAGAAGGATAAAAGTATAGCAATGCAAGCGAGTGAAAGAGAACAGTATATGTACATATTAAAACTCACGCAAATACTGTATCAAATTTCGCTAGCTAATGCAATCCATATTATGTAATTATAATTGCGTGTTTACATAATAATATATCTATGTATCTACATAGGTATGTATGTATATACATGCATAATATTTTTTCCATTAAAATTTATTTTATTATAGAAATGTAGGTAATAAATACATATAAATAATACAGTAATACCTATTCATATGAGAATTTGATTTCATTGATATCTGGTAGATATGTATATACTCCACATCTCGTCTTTATGGAAAAATTGTAGAAATCTAAGTTAGAATGTATGCAGGTACTTGTTCGTGTAAATATAATTATATAGCTTAGATATATCTTGAATGATCGCGTGACATATGATATTTTTCGGTTTTAGGTATCTCAAACACCGCTAATTACCTAATTATAAAGTATTCTATACTTAAGGTCATAGAAGCAGATGCAGCAACTTGTTACCTAATCTGTCTGTCGTCGAATCGCACAACAGCAAAACAAATTACATGAAGTGTAGTTTACTTTTGATTGCTTATCCTTCTGCTATTGTTTTAAGCTTCTTACCTCTATGTACATATGCACATAATTATAGGCACATATGTACATGCGTATGTACGTACATAGGTATAGGTAAGTGTTCACTGTGAATATGCGACATCGTAAAAAGACGGTAAAAATTTAGCACATAGATATTTGCATTTGTTTAAATATTTATGGCGACCGAGTGCAGCGACCTCACCTCTTACGGCACTTTCCCCGTTGCAAAAAAACAACCGATATAAGAATTAAGACGTGTAGGCAATCAATCATTATCATATCACATCATTATCATCAAATAGCGTTCGCGTTACCTATAAATGCTGCTTCTAACAATACCTACTATACATACACACGTACCTAATTCTTATGCATTGATGTACATACATAAATATCGTATATGTAACTATTCCAAGATCAAACATTCTCTACATACATAAATAAATAACATAATAAGGTACACGAGTAGCTAATGTGGGAATCACCGTCTGTGTTTAATTGGTCAGTAGCTTAAAATGCTTTTAGTCAGTTATTATAGAACGAGAGGCTTGTGTGGACATAATTGTGCACTCGGTAAAATATCGCAATTCGTATCAATGTAGTTAATAATCTAATATATATGGAATTTCGAAAGAGACTTTGTATGTATGTTTGTTCATTTGTTTGGGTCGTAGATTCCGTGACGTTCAATTTAATAAAAAAAAAACAAATAAATTTAATAAAATGTTTACTATTAGATTGGCCATGTTTAATCGGATTATATATTATAAATACCGAGCGAAGCCGGGTAAAAACACTAGCTTACGTTTTTGAGTTACCAGAGTGGAGACTAACCAATCTTTACTAACTTTGACCCACTGAATTGGAATATGATAATGATTTTTGTTGGTTGGTGATCGTTTACGAGATATGAGTGAAAAAATATATTTTTGACTTTTAAAATTAGCTAGACAATTAATTATAAGTATTTTAAAGTAATAAAATATTACAATCAATAGGAAAAACATCTGACTATTGATTCCAATACCCACTTTGTGCACAGCAATACTAGATTTTGAGTTAAAGACCGCAAAAGACAAAAAAACTGTAAAAATCGCACATTTTTTTAAACGCTCATATCTCGCAAACGATCACTATTCAACAAAAATCAATGCCATATTCGAATTCAGTGGGTCAAACTTAGTAAAGATTGGTTAGTCTCCGCTCTGGTAATTTTTTTGTTACTCAGTGTAATTTGAAATTTAATTACTTTTTTTGAAAAAAAAAATCTTTTGTTTTTGTCGGTCGATCATGTGAACGAAGTGATAAGCCGCGTCTCTTTCCACGATATACGATTCCAAGGGTAGAAAGAGAGGCGAAGCATGGTGTTAATAGCGAGTACTTTATTATGTACGATAATAGATTCTCAATAGATAATTATAATAAAGTGGTTAGTAAATGAAATGAACGGTTAGTGGGAAAACTGATAAATTACTTGACCATATTACTATATTAGTGTACGTATTATATTATAGTTATTGACCAACTGTACAGTTAGAAAAACTTAGTTTTCCAATAAAAATATTTAAAAAAATTACGTTATCAGAATATTGTACGTATATGTATGTATGTACTTTTTGTACTTTAATTTAAATGAGTTTCATAAATTAGAGATCGATATCTGAGCACCCAACACTGAGTGTTTTGATGTACCTACATATTTAGCCTATCAATAAATATAAAGATAAAGCTGGTTTATCTTGAAAGGTGTAATTTGTTCTCTGTTTTTAGAAAAATACTTAGATGTTATCCTATTGTACAATAATACATATGTACATATGCATATGTAACATACAATACACATGTAACATACAATGCATATGTACATCAAGATGTACCACATCGAAAAGGAAAAAGTATTAAATGTATTTATTTAATAGCAAGTTCCTAATTATAACATCTTTAACTAGGTAGTTCAAGAAGGTACTACATAATGTTGTTAGCAAGAAATTTGATAAAAATAATGACATGCGTGGAAAATCTTTGGGCACGTTAGTATGCGTCGTGAGAAATTAAAAAAAAATCTACTTACTTTCCATAAAGAATGATACAATTCATCATCCAACTGTCATGAAAAAGAAGTGCCGGCAGAAGAAAATGTCTAAATGAATCTTCGAGAGCCATTGCTTTGTATTTAATATACTCACCTATTATATGACAAATAATACCAACCAATAGTAATGAGAAAAACTAGAAACCATTGAAACGTGATCTGAGATCGAGAACAAATCCGTCGAATTTTTTCACGATTACAAAACTTCAATATATGGAGCCGTTATATTTAAAGTTGGCATAAGTCCTCTTTTCTTCATTTCGAGAAATATGTGACCTGTAATACGTTTATTCTGCTTTTCCGTAATTCTGGACATATCGAATTAAAATAAATGATAACAATTTGTGAATTAAGTCAAACAGAAAGTGTTTTTGGAACTGAAAATTGGACTTCCGCCACTTTCAAATATAACGGCTCATATATTGATACTTCGAATTAGTGCTTTCAATCGTGGAATGTTTTTTCAGAACTAGGATTACTGTGCTGTGATTACTGTACTAGGATTACTGTGGAAATTTTCAATCCCGGAATCCCGGTGCCAGCATCGAAAATCTAAATGTATAAATATATAAATCGAGGTTTGAAAGTGTTGCAATGACATTCGATTTAAAAATCTTTTTATTTGGCTCACACTTTTTTGAAACAAATATAATAATGTATGTACATACATATGTATGTACTTGTATATGTACTTACATTGTAATGGACATTCTTTGAAGAATCAACAAGTATAATAGCGTATTACGCTAAAATCTACCAACACCGTAATCCCGTTATTCAAATCAATCTCAGCACCAGAAACGGTTGGGATTCCCGGGATTCCGGAATTGGGTGCAATAGTTAAAATTTACAGCCGTGGACAAATTTATTAGGCCACACGTAAAAATGCTTTTGAAAGAAAATACTCGGGTATTTGAAACAGCCACTACTTGCATTGCATTTTACTAGAAACTGCTTCGTTATTTAATCCTACTTTCTCTTCCTAGGGTTGCCTATTAATTTAAAATATACGAAATTGTCCATTTTAATACGAGTCTCGGATTATTTTAATACCTTTTTAATGGTCAGGATAGATCAAAAGGATACAGTGAAATTGGTTCTATAAAAAGATATCAAAAGCGAGAAGAGTAGTCAAAAGAACACTGTGTCAAGATCTCATTTTAATGACCACGTCTTTTAAAAATCGCGAAAACGGGCTTTCTAAGCTAACTGGAGAAGTGAAAAGAGAATGAAATTTAAAATTTTCTTCACAAACCGTAAGAAGATGTCTGATGAATGCTGGATTATGAGGATACAGTGAAAAAAACATCGATACTGGAAACCCTATTACCCAATACTAGTTTTTGAATATCAAAAAGATTATTTGGAGAAAAATATTTTAGAATCAGATACCGATACAATACACATTATGAGGGTTTCTATATTTTCTTGAATTATCATTAGAATAAACATTACCCACCTACGATTTTTATTTAACACTATCGATATTTTTAATTTATGGCAACCCTACATTGAGTATCTAAGCAATATGATTATTTATGTGCATTGTGATAAAATAATAATTACAGGCCCCCTTTTTTGAGGGGGGGGCACGCTCTTTTACATCAATTAATTCTATTTTATATTATTCTTAATTAAATTTATTTCTAAAATCGTCATCATCATACACTGCTGGATGAATACCTCTCCAACACGCTTCCACTCGTCTCTGTTTTGCGCAACTCTCATCCATCTCATCCCACACATTATTCTAATTTCGTCTACCCATCTTTCATGTGGTCTTCCTTTAACCCTTTACATTCTCTCAGGAATCTTTCTAGCACTTCTTTTGTACATTATTTTAACCACGTGGCCCGCCCATTGCCATTTCAATATTTTTACTCTATCTACTACTCTTGTCATAGTTCTCACTCACGTATTCCATTTCCTACCTTTCCTCGTCATGCCAAGCATACAACGTTCCATACTTCTTTGAGTGCATTGGAATTTGTGTAACAATTTGGCGTTCAAAGATCAAAACACATTGATCAAAGATCTTTTTCTTCAGGCAAAGTGGTATTTTTTTTACAAGGCTTTTATATGTTTCACTTCGCTTATTGGTCTGACATTTCGCTTATGTTTTTGTGGGTGTTAATTGATATGTACATATTTACTTTGTATCAAAAGTACAATGTTTCTGGCCAGGAAGGCGCATTGGGGTTACCTGTTAGCAGTTGTGTAGTCGGGCCAGGTACTTATTTTTGAGCCAGGTCGCCACCCTGGCACTTTGATTGATATAAACATTGTTTTTCGAGTACAATTAAAACATATTTTTGCTAATATTTTATATAAAATGTTGTATAGATACCAAATATTGTGAGCAGACTCTCGTTCTAACATTCGATGACCACAACCGAAAAGTAATCTGAGCATATTCAAAAGTTAAAAGACGTAATGAAATGTATGGGCTTTTTTTTATCTAAAACCACCCAAAACTTCGAAAGAAAACATTCTTTGAACTATTGACCATGCGCACTTGAGGATAGATAAAATAAGGGAACTCAGCTTAAATAAATAGTCATCTCTGAATTGTTACACTTTGATAGTTTTTCGACACACAAACACGGGTTTGACAAATCAAAGATGTTGAAGATGATGCAGTGTGGAAGTTTTTATAAAATATAAAAAAAACAACATAATTTCAACAAGTAAGAATATTTGTCAATAAGCATTTGATTTTTTTTTTAATAAATATTTGAATTACCAATATTAGGATACACATTTTTTAATTACGGAAAAAAGCAGGTCATAAAAGTTAAAAACTGATCAGGTTCTTTTTAATTTAGCACTACACCACTGGTGTTAATTGATGTGTGCATATTTACATTGTATCAAATGTACAATGTTTCTGGCCAGGAAGGCGCATTGAGGTTACCGGTTAGTCCTTCCTAGTATAGATTGAAAATAAAAATAAATAAAAATATGTGCCTATAATTACGAAAGTGGACTAAGACAAGAAAAAAGTAGTTTTTTTAATCAATTCTTCTTCTTGTTAATGCCTTGTCCGCATCCGGACGTTGGCGACCACCTCGTCGATTATTTGAATATATCCGCATCGGTCTTCAGCGGCTCGGAACAACTCTTCGTTTGATATCTTTTTGGTCCACGGAATCTTCAGCATACGCCTATAGACCCACATCTCAAAAGCTTCAATGCGGCTGATCATCTTGGTTTTCAGAGTCCACGTCTCACATCCGTGTAGTAATACTGTCCAGACGTAGCTCTTCGCGAATCTCAACCGCGTATGAAGATTGAGATGCTTGTTTGTAAGCGCCGCCTTCATTTTTACAAATGCTGTTCTAGCCATCTCGATGCAGATTCTTAGATCTTCATCTGGGTCCATCTCTTCATTCAGCCAGGTACCCAGGTATTTGAATCTTTTTACTCTTTCTATCACCTCTCCATCAAAGGTTAGATTCCCGGTGTCTGTTTGCATTCTATCTACTATCATAAATTTTGTCTTCTTTAGATTTATGCGCAGAACTCTTCGATTGCTTTCTTGTACACGGTCTAGAGATCTTTGCAGGTCTGCTAAATTTTCAGCGACTAGTGCCGTGTCATCAGCATATCTTATATTTGTGATCGTCTCGCCGCCCACCTTGATGCCCTCCGCCTCTTGGAGAGCATCGTGGAAGATAGATTCGGTGTAGGTGTTAAAAAGACTAGGTGATAGGATGCATCCTTGCCTGACGCCCCGTTCTATAGGAATCTCATCAGTGAATTGATCATCGACACGTACTACTGCAGTCTGATTCCAATAAATATTTCGTAGCAATCTGACATCTCTGTCATCCAGGCCAATATTTTTTAATGTTTCCATCAGGCAATCGTGTTGGACACGGTCAAAGGCCTTTTCAAAGTCTATAAAGCAGATGTACACAGGTTTACAGACTTTTCTGCATCTTTGGAGTAGTGTTTTCATACAGAAAAGGGCCTCTCGGGTACCCAAGCCTTGTCTGAACCCAAACTGCTCTCTGCTAATCGCCTCTTGACACCGTGAGTAAATTCTGCCCTGTATTATCTTTAGTAGGATCTTCAATGTGTGACTCATTAGGCTAATTATTCTGAAGTCGCTACACGTCCTCGCGTTACTCTTTTTGGGCAACGGGATAAATATGGGATAAAAAAATACAACGGGATAAAATTACAATATAACCGATATTAAACAATAAAATCGACTTCAATTTTTTTTCCCGACTTGGACCACTCTCACAAACATGGAGACATATGTACATAGGTATTAATTAGTCAGTTTTGTTCATTGTCATGGATTGATTTGTCGCAGGATGCTTAGAGTGAGGCGGAGAGATGACGTCAGACGTATTGATGAGTAATAATGAGTAAGTAGTATTGTTAGTGTAAGCGGTAAGGTAAGCGAGCGTGAATGATTAGTGAGTTGCAGTGCGCTCGCTCCAGTTGTTTAGTGGTAAGAAGTGTGGTTTGTTGTCGTGGTTTTGGTGTTAGTTAGTGTTAGTTGTTTCCGTTGTATTGGTGTTAGTGTTGCGTAGCGTTGCGTTGGTTGCGTGCGATTGGACCCGTCGATAAAGTTGCGTCTGCGCTCTCGACTCCACACTCCACGCTCCAAGCTCCAAACTCCACACCACGTGGACGACTAACCTCAACTACCACGCACTCTCAACATGTGGCACGGCACCCTTTTTATGTGCCACATATCTCCGTATTTTAATTTAGATACATGTCTATGACTAACACATGTACTTATATACATTACATGAAAAACGTCGTGTATGCGATTTTTTTTTTAATATTGAAGTACAAATATTAATACTCATTTTGTCCTCCACCAACAAACAAAACTGAATTTCGACACTGTCCGAAAAATCGTAACTGAAAAAATTTACGAATTCATAATAAATTCAATTACCCAACTGTTATAATTAGAGGTAGGACCGGAATTATTTATTGTCGCCCATGCTCTTCAATCTGTATTCGAAAATGGTGTTCAACCAGGCAGTCGATAGTCGAATAGGAGTGAGAATAGGCGGCGAAATTATAAATAATATCCGTTTCGCTGATGTTACGGCAACATTGACTGAGAGTGCCGAAGACCTGCAAATGGTTACTGATCGCAATTGATCAATCATGTCAAAAATGGGGTCTGTCTATTAATATCAAAAAGACAAAATCAATGGTCATATGTAAAGAAAAGACGGATCCATTAAACCTGAGTGTGCGCGGACAAATTTATTTATTTATTTATTTACATACATACATATATACAAATATACCAGGAAGGCTTAACAGGTAAGCCCCAAATGCGCCTTCCTGGTCCACATAATTATTACATAGATCTAAATATCTGACATATATGGTCAGTATACATATGTATATTACAAACATCGTATTAATACGATAAATAACGACGAATAACTTTCATGTAACAATACGAATTTTATATTCGATAAACAACCACAGAGACATCTATGGTGAGCAATATGGCGAAACCTAAGATATAACAATAACTAAAGGTTCGCAACAGAAAATTGGGAAGGAAACGCCAATTTTACAGGAATCGTTTCAATGAAAATCAGAAAAATTGGAAAATTCTGATAAGAAACGATCGACCTAGATAAATCAAGGTCTGGCCAACAACGAGACTTAGCGGGGAATCGAACTCGTAACATCAAGTACGAAATAATTCAACATTCACCACTAGACCACGCTTCTGGTTATGACCAAATGATTGAACAGGTCGAACAATACAAATACCTAGGAGCAATGATCAATACGGACGTCAGTTCCGAAATGGAGATAAGAAGAAGGATCGAAATAGCAAGAAATGCCTTCGGCAGCATGAAAACTGTTTTATGCTGTCGAAGGTTGTCTATGAAATTGCGCTTAAGGGCCGGAACGCACCGCTCAACTCGCGAACAACTTAGTTGAGGGCGACCAGACCAATACATGCAGGTAGATGAGACATGCCACACTCGTCAACTTGTTTGTCGCACACATTTCCATACATTTTTTCGTGTCGCGCAACAAGTCGGCCGACAAAGTTGCACGGTACGGCCCGGCCCCAAGAGTCGTGCACTCCTATGTTTGTCCGGTGTTGCTGTACGGATGCGAAACGTGGACGCTGTTAGTGGCATCCATGAACAGGATAGAGTTCTTTGAAATGTGGTGTTACCGGAGGATGCTAAAGATCTCGTGGAAGGAGCATGTAAGAAACGAAAGAGTCCTCCAGGTTCTTCATAAAAAGAGAGAGCTTCTTGGCACGGTGAAGTGCCGTAAGATGTAATACTTTGGCCACATTATTCGCTGCCCCAAATATCGCCTTCTACAAACAATTATAGAAAGGAAAATAGAAGGCAAACGGTGGATTGCGAGAAAGAAGCTCTCTTGGCTCCGGAACTGATCAGGTCATGGATGGGACTCGATCTCGAAAAGTTATTTCCCATTCCCAATTCTGCCCATGATAGGGAAGAATTCGCACGGGCCATAAACGAAGTCTACCCTTGGTAGTCACCTACGTCCGAATACGGATCCGGCATTAGAAGAAGAAGAAGGACCGGAATCGTGCTTTTTCTAAGAAATAGGACATTTTGGGTCTATTTTCCAGGAAACAAGGCAAACTACAAAGCTAGAGTGCATAAGAAAGGTTCATCATAAAAATGAACAAAGCACGGCGAACAATGAACAAAGAACGGCGCAAAGTTGGTCCACTCTTTAGTTATAATCCGTTCAACCTTCTCCCCCATTTTTTTAGGTTGCTTAAATAAGCAACGAAATGTTCATTAAATATGAACATTTTATTTAATGTTACAAAAAGGTTAAGTTATGACTTTAATGTATTTATTCATAAATAAAAAGATAGTTGACAAAGAAAAAATATTGTCAGATGAAAAAGCAAAATGAAGGGTGAAATAACACAGCGGTGATTGTGGCACGTGGTTTTTTTTTTAGATAGTTTTAAAAATGTGACGTTCATGGCATGCCTGCATGGGATAGTCCTTTCAAAACGACACATTCGACCTATGTCGTTGAAATTGTATGATAGTATTTATCCTTGCTTGACAGTGATCTATACCAAAACGACCCTTTGGACCATTTTCGGTAAAATTGTATCCTTGCTTGACAGTGATCGATAACGAATATGGGATACATTTCGTGTGATTTTGCCCTAAGAGGCTTGTAAAAATAACAAGACAAAAGCCCTTAAAATGCATATATGTATACATAGATATGTTCATATATGTGATTTCCTAAATGTGCTGTTGTTCTATATGTAATATTTTTAATCTTTTTTCTAATTTTTCATTTATCGGATGCGAAACGGGAACGCTATTTGAGATATTTTTTTAAAATCAACAAATTCATACTAGTCTTTTTTGTGAGAAACGGGATGGGAAATTCTCCCTCTTTTTTGATCGGAAACGTCTCTAAAATTAAGTTAGATGAATTGGCAGACTCTAACAAGAGACTGTCGATCTGGATTTAATAACCATCAAAATCTTAGCAACAACGACAAACGTACCCTTAACTTAATCATCAAGAAAATCAAATACATTTTGCGATTACAACCAGGATATAAGTCCACCATTTATTATTTTACCCGTAAATTGCACGAAAATCCCTTTATATTCTAACAGATACTACAAGGGTATCTATGCTTTGTATGAAAAGTGATTTTTTTTGTTCCGCGCATCACTGTTTGAGAAACCCCGCGTTAGTATACACAGTACAATAAATACAAAGAGGCACTGCGATAGGTCAATCGGTAGGGCAGACTGCTTTATTATAATTAAGAGGTCGGCTTAACCACTAAACTTACTATATTCTATGATTATGGTTAAGATATTTTGTTGTGATTTCTAGCAAAATAAATGTCGCAATTTAATAAGTACATATATAGAGGTAATTAGCATTGATAAACAATTTTTTCGTCCCATTAATGCTGTTAAGAAAGAGGTTAACACTATAGTCGGATTTATCTATAGGCTAACCGGGCTGAAGATGTATAATTTTTTTCTTATCCAGCGTTAATGGGACGAAAAAATTGTTTATCAATGCTAATTACCTCTACATATGTACTTATTATATATGTGCTTATTCAAAATAAAAATTCGCAAAAGTTCTCATCCTCGTATTCGGGCGCCGATACACAGGTGTACATTGTTTTATTGCAGGGTCCGAGTCCTGGACCTCCATTTTATTAGCTACTAGTTTATAACTTTTTGCATATGTCCTGAGATATGGGTTCGTGTAATTATTTAATTTGCTGCTCGTTAGAATGACCGCTATGACAAAAACGCCTTCTAACATATCAAAAACTGTATGTGAAGTTATTATCTAACTCGTGTCAAAGAAAGCCAAGGATGTAATTGTGGCTGATGTGAAAAAGGCTGGATATTTCAGATTCCACTCCTGACATTTCACATACCTACTGATCAGTTATAGTTATCAGATACGTAACATCTGAAGACGGTTTGCCGAGTGACATATTTTTAACTTTCCTTGAGCTAAAACATGACTAAATGGAAAGCATGGCCGATTAAGTGTTTCACTATTTCTCTATTGAGTTTGACATTGACTTCAGAAAATGTCGAGGGCAGTGTTCTGAAAATACAGCCAACATGGATGGTAGTTGCAACAGAATGCAACAAAAATCATCGAAAAAACAAATTTTCAAGATTCATTCCGTGCGTTGGTAACTCTTTAAATTTGGTAGGCCGTTCATTTGTTGATTGTTGCCATGATGCAGTTAACTGTTTTGAAGTTATCAATGAAATTTATCATTTCTTTCCATCCTCCACA
This sequence comes from Arctopsyche grandis, assembly GCF_051622035.1. Classification (NCBI taxonomy): domain Eukaryota; kingdom Metazoa; phylum Arthropoda; class Insecta; order Trichoptera; family Hydropsychidae; genus Arctopsyche; species Arctopsyche grandis. Next base: position 1,259,709 of record NC_135362.1, read on the forward strand.
AAGAAATGGGTAGTTCTAAAATCCATTTTGTAACCTCAGTTTGGCCTGGTCATCTATCCATCCCTGGTCAACACACCAATTAATGTAGATATATGTATGATTATATATGTAGGTATCTAACAAAGATCATTATACATGTATGTATACAATTAGGTACAGTTAAAAATTTAATGCAATAATGCAAAAATCTAATACAACCTTGGTATTTCGTTAAATTGTGATTCTTCTCAAGGATTGCTGAATTACACGATGTTTTACATTATGTTTTTGTGATTTTCATATTTCACTGTGCTTATTCGGATACCTTTTTATATACTGGAGATTTCGTCATTTGCTTAATAAATACGTGTGATTTTAAAATAATAAGAGGTAAGTAAAAAATTGCCATTGTTATAGATGCGCCCGCGAATACATAAATAAAATCAGACAAATAACTGCATGACGTTTATTATATTGAGTTGGTACATACATATGACGTGTTTATAAGAAATGGCGGTACAACTTTCAGCCCTGCAAAAATAAACGAATAACCATAAAAATAGAACCTTATTGGAAATCAAATCACGAGTCCATTTCATTCTATAAAAAATATTAACCATAGGATTTACGCATCAAGTGCATACACATTATAAGTAGATACATACATAAATGTTTACAGCAGGTAGATATGTAGTAATAAGTGAGTTCCATCAACGTTTGTTGACTGATCAAAACCAGCGATAATTTCTTTGTATCTTGTTATAACCAGATATTTGAAATTGAACAGTGAAGTAAATAGCTAAATACGTTATCTGAAAATGTAATTTAAGAGACTTTTCTAAATATTATAAGAAGGCAACAGTCGAAATAAGTCCTTCTAGTTATTGTACGAATTAAAATAAAACGTTTAACAAGTGATATATAATAAAATTAATAATATTTCGAACATAAAACGTTTCGAGGGATACAAAATTACGTATTTCGTAACGATAACTTATAAGTTCGAAATGATGCATTTAACGTCTATTTCTTAATCAAATATCGATTCTATAAGAAAAATTGCTTCTGTCATTGAATATTTTTCCCCGTGGCAATCAAAATAACTGCTTAGATTTCGTTTTTAGTATTAAAAAATGCGCGGCATCCGCAATCAAACGCGTTTTTCGTCAAAAATTGCATTAATATGCATCATATCTATCGTCATTGTCGTGCGCAATGTTGTATCATCATTGCTTATAAAGAATTTATATTCGTTCGATGATAGTTACAATTGTTCCATCTATAATAATTCGTCATTTGGCGTTTTATTGTGAATAGATTCATCTATGCTCTATTCCGATTCTCGAATTTACGATGTCTATAATTTAACAGTGAGTTTTGATGTTTTTCTCAGCCTTTTAATACATATCTATCGGTTCTTAATTATCTACTTGTAGTGGAATGACAGGTTTAAATGATGGGCACAACATTTTTATGATAAAATAGGTTGGAGATAGCTCATCAACATATTATATATATACATATACGTACATACAATAACAATGAAGAGTCTTCATTGTCGCCATTGAAGACACTTCTTCATAATAGATCGTACAAAGGAATTTCGCTACATTCCGGATATTCTTCCGTATATCGAAACTAGCACAAGTCTATCGTAATAGAAGTATGAATTTCTATTTGTATGGCGATCAATTACAGCAGGTACGTGTTGCGCAATAGAGATCTAGTTTTTGGTTTTCCATGTGCGGAAGTTGAATACCGAATCAGTAGTCACTAGTCAGGACAAATGCATGGAAATTCTGTTGGTTTTCAGATTGAAATTCTCGCATTGGAGATAAAGTGAGAATCGAGAAGATTTCACAGTACAGTTCGTGCTGAGTGCGCGAGAGGGAGACAGCGAGCCGCTCTCGCAGTGCGAAAGAGCGAGACACCAACAACTCTGTCTGCTGCTTATTATTACACCAACACACACACACCCTGCTTTATATACAGCTTGTCTGCAGTACAGTCACACACGACGAATTATTTTATTTTAATTTATTCCACATTTATTACTTTTTTTTTCAATTATTGTTGAAAAACATTTGAGCTCTTCACAGATACTCTGAAACTCAATTGTTCGGATACAATAACAAACATTCGAGTGTGAAAATCTAACGTCTAATTATAATATAACAAGTATATTTGATGCAGGGCTGTGGAGTCGAAGCGGATTTCATGCGGAATCGGAGTGAGTCGTAAAAAATTAAATGCCTCCTTTTTATTATTATTACGGGTTGTGTCAAAGAGAGACCACTAATAAACTTGAATTTAATAATTCATTTATGAAAATCATGAATTTAAATTACATTATAAATAAAATCGTTGAATTGGACGTATTTTAGTATGTTGTGGCTAAAACCGACTGTTTCCCCCGTCTCGTACTTTTTTTTTATTTTTTCATTTTTATTCTCAATTTTATTATTAAATTTATTTTTTTGTATATGAAATTCATAAACATACACTATAAATGTGCTAACTTTTTATTTATACCTACTTAATTACCAATAATTCAATAGATTGGATTAAATGTCAATTTTTGGTAAATTTTAAAATTCCTTTAAGAATAGTTGATCTTACTAAAATCGTTCAAGTTGGAGTTTGAGTTCGGAGTCGGGGTCAGAGTCGGAGTCGAATGTTACCATGTATTTTTGTTTTATATACTTTTTTTCGTTTATTGTTGTTTTGTACAAATGTTTTGTGCACTTTCTTTTTTATTTTTCCATCGTGATTAAATTATATTCTTGATTATTTTCTCTATTCTTGTTACTATGGTAGTTTGGAACAACCATGTGTGCAACGTGTAGTATAGTTATATCTATGTATGTTTTTTCATGATATATATTAAATATTAAATATTTTAATAATAAATAAATTGTCTATAAATAAAATTTTATAATTTTTTATCATATGTATGTATATGAATAAAATTAATAAATGAAATAAATAAAGATAAATAATATGATTCATATTCGGAGCACGGAGCGGAGCTGGAGTGGAGTTGGAGCAAGTACTGAGGTGTCGAAGTGGAGCTAGAGCGGAGCAACTCAAAAAAGTGGTTGCTCCACATCTATTATATCACAATATATTGGTATTTACCGGTAAATGAAAAAGTTTTTTTCGTTGATTATATAACTATGTATATGTGGTTACTTTTCCTAAATACTTTAACCCAAATTGAATCATCAATAATTAAAAATAAATCCCAGGTGAATAAATGCATTAAAATAAATTCATAATAATAAATAAATTTTATTTTTTATATTTATTTATTATAAGTTTCGATTATAGTTGAAACAACCATCGGATCACGTTTATTTCAATTTGGTTGATCTGTGTCTGTGTTGCCAGTGTATTTATCAACTTGCAACAGCCATATTTAATACTGTAAATAAACAATTTTCAGCCAACTTTAATAATACGCCAATGGCATCGATTTTTAATGTAATATTAGACAATTATATGCTTTTACATGCACTTAATTTCCGGCAATTACCGGTAAATTTTAACATTTACCGGTATTTACCGATGGCGACATTCTGCAGATTTACCAGTATACCGGTTACCGGTATACGGTCACCGGTATACCGGTATTGCATATCTACTGGATACTCATAGTTGAAGTTGTGAAACATTTCATGACTCCGACTTCAAAAAATATTTTTCAAATTTCTCTTACAATAAACTATAGTGAGATCACAACGAGATCCAAATTACATTTTCGGGAATACATATATAAAATGTAAGAAATTTTAATTACAAAACCCAATTCTACGGATCATAGCATTTCTCGAGAAATAAATCCACTATAAAAAGTGTCTCGATTCGCAAAAAGTAGATTTGTGCCATATGTTAAATTACATATATCTTTCCTTACTTTAGGTTTTCGTGTGGAAAGTAATAATAATAATAATATCGCTATTCTGTCTGTCTGAGATAGCGCCCACCGTACTATAATAGTCGTTTTGATTCGACATACATATGTAAGTAAGCTTCCAACAAAATGACGTACAATGTAATACGAACAAAAGAAAAAAAGTTCTATATTAATACTGTTCGATACGATTTTTTCCGTTAGACAAATAGACCGAAATAATTTAGAAATATTTTACCGCCATCTATTGAAAATTTATTTAATCAAGTAATTCATTAATTAATTTTATATTGGTGTTTTATATTGTTTATATGTGGGTAGGTAGTTTTTACCTTTTTTTCGTATTAAAAAATCAATATATATAAAATTGAATATTTGTCTGTCTCGTATAGGCTCTTTAACCACTCAACTGATTACGATGGAACTTTCAGGATTTGTTTTAAGGATGTCCGAGAAGCTTACTGTGAAAAAATAATGGGAAAAAACCTCTTAATAATAATATTCGAATTTTCGATTTTACTGACGCGAAAGTTTGAAGCGCCAAGGTATGTTGTCAAGGAAATGTGTTCGTTGGTAACCATGTTACCAGTTAGTTTATGACGACACGGCGTTGAAGAGACGTCAGTAGAGAACCAACATCTTGAAACGGGAACGGGAATTGCATGCCTTATTCTAGCATTGCAACGCATGCGGGGTTCAGCTAGTTAAATATAAATATACTAGTGGTTTTACTCGGCTTCGCTCGGTATTTGTAATATAAACCGCTTAAACATGACTAATCTAATAGTAAACATTTTATTAAATTTATTTGAATACTCATTTGTTTTTTTTATTAAATTGATTCTCACGAACAAACAAACATATGTATATACTCTTTCGAAATTATATATATATATATACCATAATCCGAAGAGAAATCGGGTAGGACTTCGCCCCCTAAGGCTTTGCCCCCTAGGTCTTCGCATCTGGGGACTTCAAATCCTTTGAATCGAAAAAAAATCGAATCGGCGCCTATCAATCGAAAAAAAGATAAATCGAATGTGTTGTTTCCAACTAACCAAACAAACAAACAACGAATGTTACATACAAACAGAGAAATGTAATAATAATAGAAGGGCCTTTACGAATAAATAATTGTTGTCAATATTACGCGGTACGTCTCTTTAAATACGCTATAACGCACGGAATAAAATCGGATCAATTTACTTATAAAAATGTATCCCACGTTGTTTATTGGGTGTTTTTGAATGCATTGTGAAATTTTTACCGATGCTTGCCCATCTTGCGAGTAATATAAACAAACGGAGAAGTTTTTATCGGACATACGTTGAGCACCAAGCATCAAATACGATTGATGCTAAAATTATTTAAGATTGTCTGTGGACAATCGTCACATATGACGCCTAAAGCCACTTCTATTAATATAACATTTCTCTGCACACAAAGTCTCTTTCCATATTTATACATTAGATATAAAAGGTATTTAAAAAAAATTTGACCGCGGGCGGCTCGAACCGAGACATTTTTTAAATTTTTTATTTATTTAATAACTTAATATGCCAACAGCCATGCGATGATATGTCGTCGGGTACAACACTAGTATAATATAATAGAGACATCGCTATAGGTGTTTGAACAAAATGTAGTAGAAAGTAGATTTATCATATAATTTCGAATATTATAATATACATATGTAAATAATAAATATGGATACGCGAATGTGGCGACTGTACACGAAATCGGCTGCGGCTCATTTGAAAGAGTGTCACGTCACGTCACTTCACTTCACTTCACTTCACTTCACTTCACATATGCACTCACACACTCGCACTCACTATCGCCGTCTCTCTCTGGCGCGTTCGCTCGCCGCACTCTTTCTCTCTCTCTCTCTCTCTCTCTCTCTCACTCGCTCGCTCGCTTGCTCCCTCTCTGTCGGCACTCTCGGCGTGACCTTCGGTGTCGCATTCCCTTTTCAATGGATTTATTCCCTGTTTATCGCACACACATTTGTTTCAATTAAACACATACCACATTTTAGACTCGCTACCACATTTTCAATCAACATACCTACTTACATACATACTTACATTACACACATGAAACATGACACGACTCGCTTCATACTGACCACGCATTCGGCATTATTACAATCATCACGATGCATGCAGCACGTTTGACGTTCCACATGTCATATCCACAGCCACATTTAAAGCCGATTTCCGACCATCTAATTAATGACACCCAATAAAGAGTCATACACACCGTGCTGACTGCTGACATGTCGAAAGAATCCACAAAATTTGTAGCAACATGTTTATTACTTACTGCACGTTTCACATCATTGGGAAACCAGCTTCAACATGTTGACCCAAACGTTGTTGACAAATCGTGTCATTGCTATGCGATGGTTCTAACTTGAATTATAGCGTACACTCAACGCTTCAATAAACGATTCAATCTGGAGCTGTTCTGCATGAAAATGGATGAAAAAGTTAGAAAGAAAAAGAAAAATAATGAAATTGTAAAAGAACACGATAAAGGATAACGCCCCCTTATGTATGTATATCTATACATTTTCTGTTTTTTTTTTAGTTTTTATTTATTTTATTTAAATTGGCACGCATACAGAATAAAATATAAAAAAGAAGCAGTACAGTGAGACAAAAAATATATAAATATAAATGAAAATATTATATTCCATGTACAGTGTGCACCACATGGTAATATAAAGCAAACAAAAAATAAAAATTACAAAAACATGAATGACAATGAAGGCGAAGAAGCAAATCAATCACTCACTTCTTCACCTTCGCCCTAAAAGTATTGAAAAAGTCAGCAAATAGGTCGGGACAATCATCCATACTATCGTAAAGACGGCATATACATATGTATGTACATGCGATTGTACTACATATTAAATTAAATATTATTTTCTTTACTTTTCTTATGTTATTTTCCTGAACAGGTCTAACGCATCATAATGCTCATTGTAGTTAAATGGTTTTACATTTAAACAATTTAGAATATTATAATAAAGTATATCTATATGTAAGTAGACACCTACGTACACACATCAATGTAAATATATCTATTCTAAAATAAAAAGGGATCAAATCCTCTTTTACGTCCATTCGATTGCATAGTTTGGATATAATTCTACATACAATACACGTATCTATGAGTGATTTATAAGAAATTTTTAGCTATGTTTTTTTTACCATTTACAAAAAAGTCAACATTTTAATAAACCATATCATTATATTGATTCTAAGGTTAATCCTGGAGTAAGTAGTATCAGTCATGCAGAAGTTGGTTAAAAAGGTTTTATTATAAATATGAAGTCAAATGGCTAATATTAGATATGTTTTTTAAGGGTCTACCCCACGGGATCGAATTAGAAATGCACGAAAAACCAAATATCGGAAGGCAAAGATCGAAAATCGAAAGATCTTAAGTCGAAAGATCAAAAAAAAAGGGTGCATGGTAAACAATACATACTCACGTACATCCTCACTTAATTTTCGCGAGCAGGATACAACAGGAACAAGAGGAACAGGCTTTTCCTCCCGTATTAATGTGCGCGCGCAGAATACCGGAGGAAAAGCCTTGCATTTCTAATTCGATCCCGTGAGGTGCACCCGTTTTTTAAGTAGGTATCTACAATTGCAACTCATCTTTTATGTAGGTATGCATATACCTATGTACATATATCGAGTTTTGATACATGCCGTGATTTCTACAATATTTATGAGAAATTTAAAAATAAGTAAGTCGTCTAATCATCTAGGTATCAACAAATTATAAGAATGATACATATGGTTTTTCTATTGACCCATTCAAATTGTCCTTGTTTGTTGATTATTTTGTAGGTATTTTTTATCGTAAATGTTCATTTACCTGGACGAGTGTGTCTTCTGTTTCGCAATTTGGGAGCAAGCCCAAGAATCGTACGCTGTCAACGCTCAAGTGTTTCATTTTAATTTATTTTGGTACAAAGGCCTTGCATGAAGCATTCGCTGGCAATGAAATCGCATTTGATGACATATTTATGAACCAACTAGAAAAGTGATGAAAAAACACGCTGCAGATTGCAAACGGAACGTTTGTGAATATTCAAAGTCAGTCTTCTATTATATTATATGTAACATAGATGATATGTATAATATCTAAATATTCTGTTTCCAACTTTTTGACATCGATAATTGAGTAGGTATGTGTTATTTTAAAAACAACAAAATAGATTTGAATGGATAGATAAGTACTAAAATTTAAATCAGTATTATCAGAAAAATATTCTATATATTTGTTTGGAGGCTCCACGTCTTTAATTAGATTCGTCCTACTCGTCTTCAGTTGGATTGAGCTCAATTAATTTTCTCAGTCCTTCTTGGGTCTTTCTTGAGAACGTCACCCAGACAGCTTAATTGAGAATTCTCAATATATTTGTGAGAGGTAAAACTGAATCCCCGACATTGCTCGGGCGAGTTCATAGATATAGTTATTCCAATATACATATAGAATCCAATATTTTGAAATCCAATGCTGAGAAATATCATCATCATAATTTACAACCATTCGATGAAGATGGAGAAAGGAGTAAGGTAAGAAAAGGATGTATTCTTTCACCTATTTTATTCAATGGGGAGTTTATAATGCGGAATGGTGGAGTACCTATCTATAGGGGGAAAGAAACTGTCCAACCTAAGGTATGCTGATGAGGATGACACGACTCCCATAACAGTCATAAGTTATGAATAGAGGTAGGATAGTCACAGTGCTATCCATTGTTGGGCAAACCTTTAACAATGCATTTACAGCCTTTGAACAATACTCGGCCCCCTCAGGCTCCGGTGACTAGTTATGACATATAACTTATGAGTCATAACAATACCGAAGATATGGCCGAACTTATTTATTGTGAAAAAAAACCTCGTAAAAAGAGAGCGAAAGATTGGGTCTCAGATTAAATATACCGAATAAGTGTTGTTTTGAAATATATTTTACATACTCTCTGTGGATTGGAAATGGTTAGAGATTTCCTATATGTGGGTATTACTATTAGGGTTCTCGAATCGACAATTTTATCGTGGAGGATGCGATGGAGAAAACTGGTAAGTAGCCTTGTTTTATCTATACCCATGACTATATTATGCCGAAACTAGAACAGTATAGGTAGTCAAACGGAATAAAATTGAAACTTTTGAAGTGTGGTGCTGGATACGACAGTTGAGGATCCCTTTGACAGCAAAACGAACCAATGTTTCAATTCTGAATATGTTTGCTACTTGTTTGCGGCGAATTCTCTAATTTTTTGACACGTAGCGAGAAGAGACGACAGTAGCTTTGAAATCATGTCAGCTTTTGGCTGTTCTGTCGTCGGTGCCCTTTAAAATATCATTTCAAGAGGAGACTGGAGAAGAGTCATAAGTCACATCCCAGCTCATGGAGCTGGTCACGATCCTCAGTATTGAGGGACCGGACTCAGTATAAGGGAGTAAAGATGGAGGCCTTTCCAACACGCTTGATTCCATTCGACTCTGCTAATTTCAACTATTCATCTCTTCCCTGTGGCCTTCTTTTAATTATTTTACATTATCTCGGGTATCATTCCAGCACTTCTCTCGTCCAACTTTCGTCCATTCTTACAGCCACGTGATCCACCAATATTGTCATTCAAGTCTCTCCGTTCTCTCCACTATGTCAACTTTCCGCGTTATATGTACTTCTCACCCGCATATTCCATTTCTTATCTTTCCTGGTTTTGCCGAGCGTACAGCTTTCCATGCTTTTTAGACTTTTTTCCAATCTTTCCAAGTTTCACATCCATAACGTCATTACTGGATTTAAAAACGGCGTTCATTCACCGAACAAATCATTCATCAAACAAAATTTCATACATCTCATTATTTCCCCTTCCTTTTTACCGGACATGTATACTACAGTGAGATCTGAAGTATGTAGGTACATGTATAAAATCTGGTGATTTTAAACTGAAAACTGTATGTACTGTATATACATACATAGATTAGCATAGTGGACAAACAAAATTTCATCTTTAAATATCCATTGTACTTACGTAAGTACATACTTGTATATATTTCAATTGGAAATCACGTCTTTCAAATATCAACGAAATTCTTATTGACACAGATACCTACATACGTACGAATGTACATTATTTAAAAATAAAATCCAAGACCAATACTATATGAGCCGCTACATTTGAAAGTGGCAGAAGTACAATTTTCAGTTACAAAAACACTATTTCAGTTTGACTTAATTCACAAATTGTTATCACTTATTTTAATTTGATATGTCCAGAACCTTGGAAAAGCAGAATAAACCATTATTTTTAAATATTGTTAAACGCAAAAGTTTATACATATTTAATGTTTTGCGATATATTATATGTATTTCTCGAAATTAAGAAAAGTGAACTTATGCCACTTACAATTATAACGGCTCATATGTATGTAGATATATGTATGTACCTATATCTCATATACATATAACACATTTATTGATTTGGTTAATTCGTTAATAACTGACTTAGATATTAGCTTATGAAATCTGTTTGACACGCTGACACGTGTCTGCGTAGTTTTGTCTTGTTTGAGTCAGATGCACGCAAAGGGATGTTATGGGGGATGAGCCGGGGTTATTTTATTACATACCCGGATAGAGGTGAGGGTGAATCACCCTGGAGAGTAATGTGACCTATCGAGATATCTATAATCAATCTATACATATGTACATACGTATTATACAATTAACAACATATTACATATATGTATATATGTACATATGTATGTATATATGTAGGTAAATATGTATCCAATGTAAATCCAATGATAAGTATTTGAGAGGAGAATTAGTTTTATTGGTTTTATAATAGTATGGTGGCGATCGGAGGCTGGACAGGTCAGAGTCTGACCATAAATCTGTACCTGTGTCCTATTTGGTGAGCTCGTATTAACACGCCCACCTTTACAACGAGCACCTGAATTCAGAACCGAGTAGAGTAGGTATATAAATACCTGTTGTTTGCCTACTGGCAAACATTTAAATGAGGACTCGTCCTCGGGGTAAGCGATCATATAATTTGGAAGCCATTACACTTGCAAACGTACCTACCAAGTACCAACATATTATACATATGTAGGTGTGGCTATAGTGCAGTGGTTCTCAGTTGCAAATTTCATATCCTTCTCGACCTTTAATATCCTTTTCGACCTTTCATAATTCATCTGCAACGTACTTACTTACATATGTACTTTTATTAATCCTTTTATCCCAAGATATTTTGTGAGGTACATGTATCGCAAGAATTTCAACGCATTTTTGCGAAAAAATAGGTAGTCTTTATTTTCTTATTTATCTCAGCTAATATTCAAATCATGGTATTAATATTTTTGTGATTTCATCATAATGATGTATTGTATAATCTAATATATAATTTCAAAAGAGACTTTGTATATATGTACGTATGTATTATGTAACATTCGTTGGGAACATTGTAAACAGGTAATATGCCAATATATTTTCTTTTAGATTCAAATAAATTCGCAGCCGCCGATTACGAAGCCCTAGGGGGCAAAGGCTCCGGGGGCGCAGGCGCTGGATTCTGGTATACATATAATTTCGAAAGAGGCAGTATGTATGTTTGTTTGTTCGTGTAAGTCAATTTAATAAAAAAAAAAACAAATGAGTATTCAAATAAATTCATATAAAATAAAACTATTCAAATAAATTTAATAAAATGTTTACTATTAGATTAGTCATGTTTAAGCGGTTTACATTACAAATACCGAGCGAGGCCGGGTAAAATCACTAGTAAGTAATATTTATGTATTAGATTGTAAAGCGAATAAATAAAAATAAAAATGTAAATCTAAAAAAAATTGAGTTCTAATATTGAACGACTTTTGTAGTTAAACTGAATATATTATTTGTAGTTTACTGAATTATTTATAAATACGAAGTACAATGAAGGTCAAAAATTCTAAAAATAAACTTTTTTTTTTAATTTAAATTTTCAGCGATACTGCATTAAAAATCGTATGTGACCAACCCACGACTTTTTTATGTATGTATTTGAGGAATGTATGAATTATAAAAAACAAAATTCGATAATGAAACATACATACACATTCACAAATACCGGATATGAGAGCATTTTCCATAAAAAATCTACTTCCGGTTGTCAGATTTTGTTCAAAATGTTTTAATTACTTAGTGATGTGGAAAAAATCTGGTGGTCACAACATTTTTGACTTTTCTAAGAGGTAAAAATCCCACTTCTAGTTTATTGAATTTAATGATTTATTTTAATTTTTATCACATTAATACAAGGAATATACTTGAATTTTCTCGTTAATAACACACATATTTAAAGGGTCTAGAAATAGTGGAAGAAAAATCGAATAAAAGTAATCTGCCACTTCCAGTCGATGGGTGTTCACCAAATTTCATGTATAACTTATTATTAAGGTTAAACTTCTAGTTATGAAATTTTAGTTAAATACATCCAAAGGTTTCTGAGAAAAACACAAAAAGCCTCGATTCTCTAGAGTAAAAGTACTACTTCCGGCTGAGGTAAAAATATTTAAAAAAGACTAGGGTGTAAAATTTATAATTTCCATTACAAGTAAAATGTTTCAGTCTGACTTGTTGAGAGGTTTGGGTGATAATTGAATCGAAAAACTTAAAAAAAGAGGACACCTATAAGGAGAGGTTCCGTTTGCGGTCAACTTAAAAATTAAAAAAAAATTACGACGTATCGATGAGCATTTCAGTAATAGATACCAAGTTTCAGTTTGATAGGATTAACGGTGTTCTAAAAATCCACAAAATACATAGCACACACACACACGCACGCATTTTTTCTAGATTATGAAAACGTGACCAGTGCTTGATTGTGAGTTCAAATCAGTCAAAATCAATCACTGGTATCAAATCAGTCAATAAAACTCAATCTATTATTATTAGTAAAAATTTATAGCGTCAAAATTTGTTATAAATCAGGGGCCATAAATCGGACCCGTGTATGTATTATTGAAAATAAATGAAATAGATGAAAGAACAAATGGAATTTAAGAATCGTTATCTAATGAAATTTTATGTCTTAAATGTGCATTAAGGGCATTCAAAGCAATATTTATTTTGTATAATTATTGAACGTATCGAATAGGGGGGTTATATTTTATTTCTGAAATTAAAAAATAAGTGTCTCCCCCCCCTCCAAAAGGAAATTAAAATGGCTTTAAATTTAAATTAAACCAAAGAAAAGTTTGCTGCACGAAAAATTTTCACGTGAGAATCTCTGGTATAGTGGGTGAGGTGGGGTGGAGTGGGGACGTCGGAAAAGTGGATAACATAATCGTGAAAGATAGGGGAGAAAAGCCACCCCTATACTGAAATTAAGTTTGATGCCGATATTTCTCATCAAAATGTATTTCAAATTACTTTTAGACGTTTTATTTTTTTAATAACTAAATTTTTGAAAATTGAGTTTTATTTGATGAGTCATTGGTTTGGCAACTAATGAAGGCGTAGATAAAATAAATATTCATCAACTATTATATAGGTACTATAGGATATTCATCAATAATAATGATTATATTATATTATAGATAAAGCACCGTACAGTTGGATGTACAATTACATACATACATATATGTATGTATGTATCTATTATCTACAAATAATGCACAATATGCTGAAATCAAAGTAAACATTAGGTTATTATGAAATTGAATGATTTATTTACTTATAAATCGCATTCCAATATGATAAGGTGCATATTTGTGCACTCAATATTGCAATTGAAATTATTTTTGAAAGATCGATTGCAACAAATTTCCGACACAGAGAAAGAGCACACTGAATCGAGTAGCTTTAAATTATATTTAAGTGATTATTCAGTGAAAATTCCATCCAACGAGATTTACCCAAGTGAAATATCATACTAACGAGAACTCGAGAGCCAGATAATACGTATTTGAGATTTTATTTGCAAAGATTGATCGCAATGTGCGAAGTAATCTATTTACCGTTTTAAGATATGAATTATCACTGTTGAAAATAGCTCGTTTTAAAATCTAGATCCAAAGTGATCGGTTTTCTTGATGATTTCGATTACTTGTTGACAACAGATATATGTACATAGGCCGCTACCGAAAAGGATCACACTAATGGTCTTTCTTTATCTATAGATATCTATTTGCATTTTATTCGATGTTATCGGTTTTGAGAAAAAGTATATGATTCTACCAAAATTAGAAATCGATCTAAGCCGACTAAACCGACTCGATGACAATATCTTTGGTATTTTGATCGTGCATACCCATCAATTTGTCCGCGTAACTAGAGCCCGGAATCTGAGGGGGCTGTTTATTGTTCAAAGATTGTAAATGCATTGTTAAAGGTTTGCCGAACCTTTTTTACAAAGCATTTACAACAATTGAACAATGAGCAGCGCGTTTTGGATCCGTACTCTAGTTATAATAGTAGCATATTTTAATGCAATGGCGGGAGACTTTCGTCACAATATCTACTGAACGCTTTCATTAGCGAGTCAAACATTTAATTAAATATTTATTTATTTATTTATTTTAAACAGACCATTGTGGCATAACAGGAATTCCTAAAGCGCCACAATGGTCAAAAAATATAACACAAAAAAGAAAAAAAACAAAATAACAATTAAACATAAACATAAATACATCTACATACATAAAAAATAGCATTTATAATAACAGATAAAGTAAAAATATCAAATAAAATATAGCATAAGGAATGCCTTGCACCTACAGCCAGTTTCAATAAATATGTAAGAAACAACTACAAATACAAAACATCCCTGTAAGGCCCAAATGGAAGAGAGTTAATCAAAATTTCACTCATAAATCACAATCAATCATGAAAACAATGATGAGCGCAGACTACCAGATAAATGGGTTAGAGTAATTTCCGACAATTTACGCTCACTAAGGTGGAAAATATCACATTCAGTCTCGGCAGCAACGATTTCATTAAGAAGTCGGATAGCTCTTGGAATAGGAGCCATTCGAAAAAGGACTGTGCGGGCAGGAGGTACAGCCAGCAAATGATGATGTCTACCACGCACATAGTGAATAGGGACATAAAGCCCCAACTGCTCCAGCAACAACGGGCATGACGTATTACCACGTAAGAGCAGGAGAACGAAACGAATTAATGAGAAGTTTCTCCGAAGTTCAAGGGAATTATACCCAAGCATGCCCAAAAGGAAAGGAGTGGGGTAGAGATATGGGTAATACCCATATTCTTTCCTATATAGGAAACGAAGAAATGCTTTTTGCACTTTCTCAATCATCAGAGAGTAATTTGCTTCATGCGGATTCCACACAATCGCATTATACTCTAGCTTACTTCTCACAAGCGAATTGAAAAGCAAGCGAGAAGACAAAGGATTGGAGAATAATCTTGCATATCTCAAAACAAATCCAAGTCGACGAAAGGAAACGTCAGCGACTTTTTTGATATGGTTGTGAAAGGTGAGCTGAGGATCAAAAGTGATACCCAAATCGACAATATAGATGTTTACATTTATTTTAGAGTTGTTAATTATAAATTAAAAAGCGACGCCTTTTTCCAGACGTCGGGAGAAGAATCTCAATTATACGTAATACTTTCAGCTTCGCGTAGGATTCTCCGCCCACGAGTGACCAAGTGGGACACTGGTTAAAACACAACTCATCGATTTTCATTCTAATCTAAATTAGATGACAAAAATGTTACAAGTAAAATTTGAAACCCCGCATAGACTATTGACGTGACTTTAAATTTAAAAAAATCATAAGTACCTCATTTCAATAAAACACCACAACACAATTTTTTTGATATGTTAAGCGGAAGTTGTTGAAATTTACGTCGCTTTTGAATTGAATGAAAAGTTGAATATTGTTGATTTACTATTTTACACTACTATTATTGTATTTAAACAGACTGCATTCCAAACACGTAGAGCGAATGATATTTGATACAGAATATATAATACATGTATGTATGTCGGTAGGTACCTACATACATAGCTGTGGTTGTAAAGTAAGAGTAAAAAAATGTAGAAATAAATACCTACTGTACATTTGTAGATTGTGAATGAAATGAAACGAATGTAGAAAGGACGGAAAAATAAGGGAGTAATGATAAGCACATGGGTATGTTGGGTACCATTTGTAGGGCAAACGGAGCATTGATCTAGCGCTGCGCCACCCTCTGGTACTTATTCGAGGTACTTGCTACGTTTCGCTGCTAACGTTTAGTAATGCATGCGTTTATTTCGAAGACGTTTAATATGAAAATACATATGTATGAAAAATAATAGTGAAACGCGTCAACGAAAAGCCGTTTACCTTTCGCGAGTCGGCGCAGCCTTGGATTGTCTCGCTCAAATTAATCAACTGTTTTTTGCCTCGAAAATAATTTATTATCGCCTCTTGATTTTTTTGCCGTTGCAAAAAAAAAACAACTAAAGCCGTGATTAATTTATTAATAATGACGAGAAAATTTATTTTCTCTCTGCAACACGTAAAATTCCAACCTATACCTACATGGCTCGGTGATTATTGGTCACAAAAGTCACTAAAATCTTTATAACGGAACATCTGGCAGCCGAAAAGTACATCATACTAACGATAACTATCATACTAACGAGAATTCGACTTCCAAATATTCTGTATTCGCGATTTTCGTGGCAAAAATTGTCTTTTGGGCGATCGCAATGTGACTAATAATCCAATTACCACCTACATATGTACATATATGGAATTAGACGAATTGTCTTCGCCAACCTAACCTAGACCCTTAAATTACTTTCAAAATGTTAAAATTAAATAAATAAAGTGAGATGATATTTCAAATAATTTCTAATAAAGAAATAGATTGAAAAATAACGAATCTGAGAGACTATAAAAAGTCGTCTATGAACATTGTATTTATGTATTCATAGATTTTATCACACATTTTTAGGACATTTAAATTGTATTGTTTTCGACGTATAAAAATAAACAATCTGAAATCCACTTACATACATTTATATTCTAAGAATATAAATATAAATGTATTTTATATTCTAAGAATATAAATGTATTTGTAAATGTATATGAGAAAAATTTTCATCTGCGGCGTTTTTATTACAGTAAAAAGTATATAAAAAATATACATATATTATGTTATTGATATTTATAATTATTAAAAAAAATAGTATATTTTGTGGCCCCCGAGATGCCCAAAGGAAACTGACAGATTGCTAATTTTACGGACCGGATTATAGTTGAACCGATCTCGCATGAGATGTTATCACTAGACACCGGATAGTCACAGTGCTTTTTCTAGGAATCGGGGCGGCTTAGTTCTATTTAAAAAAAAAAAACGTTCGGCGAACCTTTAACAATGCAATGAACAATACATAGCACCCTCTGGGTCCGTTTTTTTCAAGACGGCACCTTGGTTATCCGGCCTTTAGCTATCACTAAAGCCCGGACCCTGAGGGGGCTGTATATTGTTCAAATGTTGTAAAAGCATTGTTAAAGGTTTGCCGAACCTTTTTTACAAAGGATTTACAACAATTGAACAATAAACGACACGCTTCCAGTCCTATCTCTAGCTATCACGTTCACTATCTCTAGCTATCACATTCCACCCTCGATGCCCAATTACATTTCGTTTCAGTTTCGTATTGCATTTTGGTCAAGAAATACAAAATTTTTCGTGCGTATAGCGGTCGATAGAATTTGACTTTAAACAATTTTTGCTAGTTTTGAGTTCTTATTTTGTATTTTGAAATATTTACATTGATAAAATTTTAATATAAAATACGTAATACGATAAAAGAAATCGTCAAAGTTTTGTCATGGATAGCAAAACTTACAGTTACATTATAATAATGACCTTGCATTGAATTGTATTGTAATAATATTATATAGTTAAATAAAATATATTAATAAAAAAAAATAAGAAATTATTTTACGTGCTTTCTATGTCACAATACATTGTACGAATGCGACAGTTGCTCGGTTTAGTCTCACGCTACATCGGATCCGATCTTTAGTAGATTCTATTAGCAGCATTTTCAAAGACTTCTCTCCTCCCAATGTTTTTGTGAGTAGGTACCTACTATTCTTCCAACTACATGATTTTTCTTTTGTAGAATAATCACTTGATAAAGTAAATATAAATATATAATGTTTTTAAAAAGTAACTACTCCCCCCCTTTATATTTATAATTATTAAAAAAATATTATATTTTGTGGCCTTCGAGAAACTATCAGATCGCTGCTTTTACGGATCCCATTAATTGCACAACTCATCGCCATTAGTAGACTTTTCAAAGACTCCTCTCCTTTGTTTGTTTTTGTGAGTAGGGACTATTCTTCCAACTACGTGATTATATTACCCTTTGTTAACGCGTATTATAATAACCCGAGCGACAAATTACTTACGTGGTTGGTAGTACGTATTTCAGTGATTTCGATAAATATAATATTATCAAACAATAAACCAGAAGCTAAGAATTCATCCACGTATCAGTATCACCATTAATCTTTTGAAACGAACCGTCCAAGTTCAGCGACTTATCACTCGTTTTTTGCGTAGTAAAATCTCCAGATCGGCAAATTAGTTTAGCGTGCGTCCATTCATTCACACGTTGTTGATTCGTGGCTATCGTTTTATTGGCCGTAACATCTCACACGACACCCATACACTCACCACCGCTCATCAATATGTATATTTATGTAAAACGCAGTGCCAATTAGCCATTGAGATTCGCGTGCTGCGGTTAGTTATGGCAAAAAATTATGGCTGCCGCGCATTTTATCTTAATGATTATGTTTATTAAAGAAAGGTGGCGTGGATGACGCGGCAAGTGTTGGAACGTGTGTCGAGTGCAGAATGTTGTCGGTGAGAATGGTGAATGCGTAACCTTATCATCGGTGACGTCACGGTTGGATCGATACCTAGTGGTGAGCTGAGGAGTGCGGAGTGCGGAGTGAGGAGTGGCGGGTGGGGAGTGGGGAGTGGGGAGTGGGGAGTGAGGAGTGAGGAGGCGCCATGGCATGTAAACATTCGCGTTGCGGCATTCAAGTGTTAAAACTATCACACAATCACTACGTAAAACCACACAATGCAGGTTGGCGACTGATAGTGATAACACCACATACATACAGATAGTAGCAACTTTTCACTTTATTCTATTCAATTGTCTATCAATAAGCACTCAACAGGTTGATTACACTCTGGAGTATCCGTGTTGAAAAACAGCGACTGCCCTAATATATAGGCTTTGACTCACTATCTTCGAGAAGAATTATTGCCATTTCCAAACATTTCTTTTGGAGTATTAAAGGGAAGAATCGACAACCGTTCGATTTTATTTGAATTTAAATTTTCGGCGCCTGAATGCGGTAGAGCTTTGCGTCATCATTTACTTTTCCAACTTATTCCTGCGAAAACGTTTGCTTTCAATAACTCGTCTCTTGTAAAGGCTATCCGGTTCCTTAATGTGATTGATGAGCATTTGGACCTGTTCAATTGTCATGTTGATGAGCTGGTTAGCTTCTTGAGATTCGACACGAGACTATTTGAATGAGATGAATGATTGGAATTTTTATTGTTTTTATTTTGTTATTTTCTTTCTTTTGTTTTGTAAAACTGGTGTTGTACAAAACAAAAGAAAGAAAATAACATAATTTATTGTAAATAATAAATTAAGTACCTACACAGTAGTAAGATTCAATGAGCTATTTCATAAATGAAACTATGTACGTTATCGCACTGATGTTCTCAAACAGCTGCCAACAATAAAAATAGCAACATTGTGATACACATTACATGGTAATTGGATTATTAGTCACATTGCGATCGCCCAAAAGACAATTTTTGCCATGAAAATCGCGAATATGGAATATTTGACACTCTTTACCATAGAAAATATGCGCCGCAGACGAAAATTTTTCTCAAATATTCTTAGAATATAAATTTGTGTGAGTAGATTTCAGATTGTTTATTTTTATACGTCGAAAACAATACAATTTAAATGTCATAAACATATGTGATAAAATCTATGAATACATACATACATGTGTTCATAAACGACTTTTTATAGTCTCTCAGATTCGTCATTTATCAATCTATTTCTTTGTTAGAAATTATTTGAAATATCATCTCACTTTATTTATTTAATTTTTAAAATTTTAAAAGTAATTTAAAGGGTTAGGTTGGTTTGGCGAGGTTGGGTTGGTAATTGGATTATTAGTCACATTGAGATCGCCCAAAAGACAATTTTTGCCATGAAAATCACAAATACGGAATATTTGGCAGTCGAGTTCTCGTTAGTATGATAGTTATCGCACTTTACGGCTGCCAGATGTTCCGTTATAGAGATTTTAGTGACTTTTGGGCGAGCGCTTTGTGACCAATAATCACCGATATATCTCCATATGTATGTATATATGTGCATATATGGAGCAAATCTATCTTTGTGTAAAGTAAATTACATATAGATATTACAGAGGAAAATCTTCGTGGATGTACTTATATAGAAATATGTACATATGTAATGAAATAGAGGCAAAAGAAAAATCAAATTGTTTTGAATTAATGACAAATTGGAAAATATCTATAATTCTACAAGTCATAATATTATACAACACTGACTTATCTCGACAATTTAAGAGGGCTGAACAGCAGCGCCTTGAGAAATTATTTTTTAATATGCTATGGATATCCACCATTGGGGTGCATCTATCGTTTTATTTTTTTGATTAATTATTTTTTATAGGAGTTAGGAGCCGCCAAACATCTATAAAATCGCCTCTTTTTTACACCCACGAAACGAGTCCAGCGTGCTTATTTAACGGTCGATTAAAAAAAAAAATACGCCAATATATGCACAGAGAGTATCTTTCTCATACCGATGATGATTTTTTTTTAAAAATTGGTCCAGTTTTGGAGGAGAAAATAGGAGAATACGAAACCTCGATTTTGTCAATTTAAAATACGTTTTATCTGGTCGAAGCGCAACTGTCGCATTCACTCAATATATATATTGATATATATTGTCGCATTCACTCAATATATACATACACTCAATATATATATCGAAGAAAGGAACGGTAACAAAATTAAGGTTTCGGGTGTACAGCCCTCTTAATGATGTAAATCGAATTTTATGAAAACAGTGTGTATGGTAGCTCTTATTCTGGTAGGAAAATTGTAATTATTTGAGAAAATACTAAAGATTAAGAAAAAAGCATACATATCAGACTTTCTCATTAGACAAAAGGCAATAAATTGAATTGCATTATCGTATTTTCAAACAGAGTAAAAATTAGCAAATTGGTTCACATCCTCCCCCAATTATTATCCCGGATAATCGAGAGTATTCAGTATGCACATATGTACATAGATATGTATAATAAAGAGTTAAAAATGTATGTAAGTAGAAAGGAAGCTTAAGGGCGCAGACACACAGAGTAGTACACGGCACGTGTTATTTCAAAAATAGATTTAGGTACTCTTGTAAAAGAAAACGCTAGCACTCTGACCTACATATATATTCTACGACCATTTAGGTCAATACTGGAGTGTTTTCCTTGATATTTTATCCCTGTATTGACAGATATGTAGTATGTAGGTTTGACAGTGATTCCCATATTTGAAGAAATGTAGGAGAAACTTGTCGAAATAAGAAATAAGATCGTCATGTCGATAAGAAGTCACGTCGTTACTGAAACCTATAAAATAAACATCGGATTTTTTGGGGCGGGACAAGTTTCCAACAGGGGCCGTATTGATATCACATTACGTATTAAATACATAAAGATAATATCTAAAAGTTATCGGAAATGTAGCAAACAAATTTCTCATCTTCCACAATCACTCTAAATACGTCCTTGACAATTGTACTATATTTTTTAAATAATTATAGAAAATCAGGGGCGTCATTTCAACTTTTCCCAAGGGGGAGCAAAATTTTGACCCGTAATAAATGACTTTCTAGGCGGGAGTGTATTATATTAAAAAAATGAGTGAACTATTTCTTTTAATCATTTTTTTATTTATATATTTTTATCAATAAAATTAATAGTAGAATAATTTAAAAAAATATATTAAAAGATTTCGGTATAAATGCATATTTATAAAGTACTAGCTGTTTTACCCGGCTTCGATGAGTATTTGTAATATAAACAGCTTAAACATGGTGAATCTAATAGTAAATGTTCATTTGAATCGAAAACAATATAATATTCAACCAATTTGTTTTGTTTACGAAGTTCCCAACCAAAAATATATACATACATATATAGATATGTATATACAAAGTCTCTTTCGAAATTATATATTAGATACATTGAACGTTTTTTTTAAACTAAAAAATATAAAATTAGCATTAAATAAATGTTGACAATTATAATGTCATTATTATAATATCATTTTGTTTACAATACCTATCACATAACAATAATGGATACCGTCTAGATTTTATTGACGCATATAAATTAATAACTTTGTCGATGTCGATTTTTTTTTATTCTTCCTGTTGGCATCCAAATAGTATTTTAATTCAAATTTATGATAATACATTAAACAATATGGATAGTCCCGTTCAAATCTAGGAGGGGCGACTGCCCACTCCAGCCCCTCCAAATGACGCCTCTATAGAAAATATCCAATGCCAATTACCGGATTGACGTGACGCGAGTGGTTTGGACGTTACTCGCAGCGTGGCAACAGGTGATGCAATCGTTTTTACAAGGCTCTTATTAGTTTTCTTTCGCAAAATATTGAACTAACATTCCTGCAGTTTTCAAATTGTTTTTGAGCGTTTTAGACGTCCAAGCTACTTGGTCCGACCTATTTGCACCGTGTCAACCTGGTATAATATTGTTGCGTAGGGGTGGGTGGAGGATCCAAGTAAAAGGCCAATAGTCGTATCACAGCATTTATTGATGATTAAGGAGATACACGCACTATCACTGCTAAATCCAGAATGACCTGATATCGCCTACGTACCGCCTTATAAGGGGTAGATCTCTCAGGACGTCTAATCTGTTTACCTACTGTATAGTCACGTATTCGGATATGTATTCCCACGGTATGAGAAGTGCAATCATTGTTTAGCTTTCATGCACTTAGCTTGTCGCTAATCTTTAAAACCACTTACACCGGTCTCACGGTCTCTCAGGACGCTACCCGGCCTAATCCGATCGCAATTACTCGGCGGCTCTTTTTAGTATACGTAACAATATTATCGTTTCCTTTTTGAATGACAATTATTGCATTGCCCAGTTCGGCCTATTGGCCGGACTGGTAATTTTTACTAGCCTCTTCTTAGCTCGCTTTCAATTTTTTCGTCTGACGAAATTTGGGTTCATATCCGATCTTTTTCAAACTTTGCCATTTTGCTAGGTTTGTTCATCAATATATGTATTTATGAGGTAATCAAATCCGCCATTAGGATGGTGAAAAATAATCATAATAGACACGTTTGAAAATACTCCATTATCGTTCTCGGTGACGTCTATTAGAAAGTTGCCGTATTTATCCAAACTCTTCCGATCGTTTTTTTTCCCTTTTTGCCACCCTCTCGCTATGTCAGATTTTCATTGTTTAAACGCCTATAACTTTTTCTTTTTTCACTCTTCTATCTATATACATACATATATAAAAATGAATGTCTGTGTGTGTGTCTCGAATAGGCTCCTAAACCACTGAACCGATTACGATGGAACTTTCAGGATTTGTTGTATGCATGTCCGGGAAGATTGCTGTGAAAAAAAACAGGAAAAACGGGAATGAGTGTCATTGCAACGCTATAATTTCAAATGTTTTCGCGTCGCGACCAACGTGTTCGCTGCCTGCATTTTTCCGACAAATAGGAACGGGAATTGCATGCGTTATTGTGGCATTGCAACTCATGCCAGGTTCAGCTAGTATTTAATAAAATTTGCATTATAGACTCTCTTTATCTCTCATATATATTTTTACTTCACTCGTAGGTTAGTTAATTTGTGCCCTAATTGCCAACCAACCCTTACTAATTAGCCTAGTAATTTCACTTTTATCAAATACAATATGTTTAGATATCTATGTTATCTTTTAGAACTGTTCCAAATTCACTTCTGTGTGAAAGACCAATAAAGCAGTCAGTAAATAGATATGTAGATATCTATTCATTCAAAATATAATTTTGGATTTGCGAGGTTTGTAAGTAGGTGTAACCCCATAGGTACTAGCAAACGTGTTTTCGGGCGGATTTAAGTCGTTTTAAGGACCGGCTAAGTTGACACTTTAAACCCTCAACACGAGGTCGCCAGCCCCCAAAGAAAACAGGGGGCTTATTAGGTACATACATTCTACAAAACTCCCGTTGTTGTAGAATGTATGTACATAATATTATAGATATCTACAGTGGCGGACTGGGACTGAAATTAGTGCATGCCAGGAGTCAAAGGGGGCCCACCCAGGGTTAAAAAAATTTGTCCCACCCCCCCATATAACAAAGTTTTCTTCTTTCCATCACGCTAAAAATCAAGGGTAAAAAAAATAAAATTTTCAAAAATGGGAATAAACAAATTTAAGTACAAGAAAAATGGCAAAAGCAGAATAGATCCATAAATTACATTGTATATTTCTTTTTAACCCTTGTCCTAGGTAAATAGAATGCATCATAAAAGAATGCGGCATAAAAGCGGCTTTTACTTTCGGTAGAAAACAATCAGGGACGTCATTTCAGCTTTTTCTTGGGGGGCGCAGGCAAAGATTGGTCAAATTGAATTTTTTTTCAAAAAATCTTTTTTATATCGGAATAAAAATGGAAAATATTCTTTGCATACTCCTTATGGAGTTATAAAATATGAAAAAAATAAGCATATTTTTGATAAAATAATTATTAAAAAATATTATGTAAAAAAGCGAAAAAAGCGCCGCAGGCGAAAATTAGTTTCTAAAAATCTTCACCCCTTTGACTCCTGGCATGCACTAATTTCAGTCCCAGTCCGCCACTGCATACATACATATGTACGTAATAACAATTGATAAAGTTTTGTGATCATGCGAAAATCGGGATTTTGGGGAGGGGGCCCCTATCCTATATTTCTATATACATGGATGTGTCTAGATTACGAATAGATTTTATATTCGGAAACTGTTTAAAATTGTGTATTTAAATCTTACTATATCGTCGAAGTATAATCAAATGTTATTTTGAAAGTATGAAGTAAATTTTAATCGCAGGTTGATGATGAATCGTCCTATCAAAATTGTTTTAAACAATTCAGTTTATATTATTCACGGAAATTTGTTTATTCCCATTTTTATTGGTATATACATACATAATATTGAGGTTAGAAATGGGCCCAGCAAAAGGGCCCACGCAAATGTTGTAACTTACATTTCGAGCCTAATAAAAAAAGTTGGCTGTTAAAGCAGGTATTAGTTGTTTGTGTATATCGTAAGAATTTTGTTTTGTTGAAATACCCAAACTTTAGGTCCCAAAGTGCAATATCCTATAAATTTTTACACACGTGAAATAGTTAAAAAGTTATTTAATTTTACTAAGGGCCCATATTTTCTAACAGATAGTGGGGCCCACATGCCATCGGGCATGTTCGCTTGTATGGCCAGTCCGCCACTGGATATCTATTATTAAAGTTGGAAATCGCAAGCATCAAGTCTACGTTAGTTTACTTTATCAAATGTACCTGCGCACAATCTACTCGTTTAAGTAGCACCCCCCTCCATTGACTTCTGATGAAACTTGTGCAACTTATGAAACATTTTGCTCACAAGCAATACTTACAAGTGAACTCGCACAGCAACTTAAATGTGCATGAAAGCTATGTAGCTTTCAACATCACCTACCGAACTTGCATAGTTGCTAGGGTTGCCAGGCGTCCCGATTAATCGGAATTGTCACCAGTTTTAAGTCTCGCGTGCCGGTGTCCCGAACAAACCTTTCGGGACGCCCAAATGTCCCAGTTTACTAATTTTTAAATTCCTACAGAAGTTTTTAACTCAGAATTAACATAAACTATAAACCAAAAGTCGATGTCGGGACCAGACAGTCTGGTAAACACTGCAGCAATATTCAACAATGAACTATTTGTCCCTGTCTTATACTTTCTGGAGAACTATATGTAGAAGGGAGACAAAAAATGTGTATCAGGCATCAATCAGTTTATCTTGAATCGAATATTTTCTCACACTCAGAATGTTTCATCACTCGCAGACGCGGAATAGACACCGTCAGAACAGAAAGACTAAAATAATTCTGTGATTTTGCTAATATTGAATATAAAAATATACTCTCACATTCAAAAACTAGGTACACTATTAGTATTAGCTAGTATTTAAACACTATTACCTGCAATAGAACGTACAGTAAAGCTATTTGAAGCTTTGAAGCACCAAAAACCTTATTTAGATGTCTTCACTAATCGTCTCAGTGAAGTCTATATTTGGTTTCTTCATTGTAATAGTAGCACTTTTCATTTACATACATACATATATTAAAAATAGAAGGGAAAGAAAATCAATTATAGATATTCTAAATATTACCACTTCGATTGAAAATATATCTATAGAAAAGTCAAAGACTTGCATGAAATCTGACAACCCTAATAGTTGCATAGGTACCTACCAATTCGAAGCACATATGTATTTAGTTTATATTAGTTTATTTAATGTTATAAATTAAATAGACAGCCTATTTCATAGCTTTTTTCGATCACCTTTAATTTCGTAATTACACGTGTAGGTACATTGTCATTTTAATCTTTTAGTTCACTCCATTGTGCAAACGCATTTTAGCATCTTTTTTCTGGTAATTGGACTATTCGTCACATTGGGGTGGTCACAAAGACAATTTTTGCCATGAAAATCGCGAATACACAATATTTGGCACTCAAGTTCTCGTTACTATGATAGTTATCGTTAGTATGATGGACTTTTCGGCTGCCAGATGTTCCGTTATAGAGATTTTAGTGACTTTGTGACGAGTAATTTGTGACCAGTAATCACCGAACCCTTTTTTCTATATACAAATTGTATAAGAAACGCAATGTAGGTATACTTATGTATGTACATACCTATAGGGTTTCAGAAATACATATGCGGCGAGAGTGAATCATCGATGATGCCGAACGCCACGCCACATATCTCGAAATTCGATATATTATTATTACTTTATTTTGAAAATGACCCGCGCTTTGTTAAATGATTATACCTACATACATACATATATAAGTATATACAGTAAAAATGCAATTACATAAATCGGCGTGCGATAAGGAATCTTATACGTATACAGAAGATACATTGTGCATACGTAAATTAATCATCGTCATACTAAATATGTACTGGTGAATCATCAATGATAACACTGGACAATGCTAAAAGTATGGCGGAGCGGAAATATAAACATTGACATTGCTTTAGTATAAGTGATTTTATGGTAAATATTTATACGTATATGTATTTCTACTTCTAATCTGAATATTTTGATATCCATGAATCTTTTTTTTTATTATATACATATACATTATAAAAGCGAACTAATAAAATTTAATAAGTTGAAGTCGTAAAATTTTATGGCCGCTTTTTATACCGTACAAAAACGATTAATGAAGTGGGCCTGCCAAAAAATTGCTCACGAGGGTTAGGTTTGTTGTGCAAAACTATTTACATATATGTATGTACATATGTATATACCTACATTAAACCATTGTTAATTAATTCTTAATTTGTATATTTTTAGACAAATTGTGGTCATTTTGTTCATCACTCATTGCAGTTTTTTAGTTTTTTTTTAGCAATTTAATTTTTTTTAGTAAAGTTGATTCAACTTGTGCTTGATTTTTTATGTCTCGTTATAAAAAAGTTCAAGGCGGGAAATAAATTCGTTGAAATTAAATCTTTCTGAAAATATAACATACCATCTTGTAAAAGTTTAGAAAAACTGCTAAAAATGATTTATACACTTTATGTTAGATGTCGCTAAAATGAAAAGGTTCCAAACTTGATAAAGACATCTATGATTATTTACATAAAAAACTTCGATGAATTGAAATGTTTTCCATCACATGTATGCAAATGAATCTCAGTTTGTATAATTAAAAACATTGTTTGATTTAAGAAACGCTTAATATAAATAAACTTTATTTTACAAATAAGTATAATAATAAATAATATAAAATTAAAAAAATGCAATTACATTCAATTTGGGCACCAAATCTATAATAATCTAAAATTTTAAATAATGGAATTTTTTTTTTAATATATTGTTTTATGTATTATATATTCTGAAAATAATAATTCTGTGTATTCTTGTTCCTCTTGAGCAGCATTAAAAAAAATAAATCAATTATTTAGTATAAAATAATTTATTATATTTACTCATTTGGTTTCGTCTTGCTTTTTTTTGACTTCGGCTTCAATATCCTTTTCCAAATTACTTAAAACTTCAGACAAGATGTCACAATTGCTTCTCGTCTTATTGGTCGGATCGGGAACATAATTTACTCCGGACGTAGACGGTTGTTCAGGTCTTGGAGTAGATTTTAGTGCAGTGATGATATTTTTACATGAATCTTGTAACTACAAAAGTGATTGGAATTTTAAAGAAATAGGACAATGTTAGTATAGAAGTTTTTGAAGTTTCAATTTGTTTATCGAGGGGAGTAAGTCTAAACAGGATGAAAAATGAAAAGTGAATCACACGTTGTTTTAGAAACTCACTCGTTGTAATTAAATACTTACATTTAATGTTTTCGAACGACGATTTTTCAATGCTTTAATTAAAGTTTGATTCATCGGCTTTTTCTGAAACAAATTTTGCATAAATATGTGTATAAAACATGTACATATATCATGTAATGAAATACAGCTATTATTACAATCGATGAAAGATTTTGAATTACTGACGGCCTCGATGGGGTTACTGGTTTCTTAAATAAACAAAAATATTTTCATTACTAACTGTTCAATGCTAAATATTATTGAATAACATATTTATGTATATAATGCAACGAAATACAGTTATTTTCACACTAGATGGATGGATTTGAGTGATTGGCGACTTCGGCGTTTCAACTGGTTTCTTGAATAAGCAAAAATATTTTCATTACTAATTGTTCAATTCTAAATATGTAATATTATATACATACATATGTACATACATGTTGAGTAGTCGTCGGCTTGATTTCTGATGTAGAATGGAAATCGATTAAGAGCTGCCTCAGTTTTGAATCGTGAGCCCAATTTATATTGATATTTATCCATGACTTGTAGAAAATGTGTATTGAATTATTAAAGAACTTGTTGTTTTCAGACAAGATGGGTGTTCCGATTAAAAGTTTTGCAACACCATTCCGAATTATCGGATCTGGATCATTTTCGATGGTGGTATATACGAAGAGTAGATCAGGAATGATTTTCGATCCAGTAAACAGAGGGTCTAAATTTTCAATTGTGATTGTCTCACAAATCATGCCGATGAGGCATTCGAGAGCCACAAGTCGCACATCTAAACAGATAAATTATTTTCATATGACTGTTCAAATCACATTGGGGTGGTGAAATGTTAAAAAATGCATGTCTCACCGACGGGCTCAGTGTTTATGGAATAAGATTTGAAAGTCTCGAAATCGTAATGTAAATGACCACATTGTTGCAATCTTCTCATACAATGTAAGCAATTGTTAATCAAAGCGACATTTTTCAATAAACTATGCTTTTCCTTCTCTTGAGCGAGCAGACGTTGAATTTCGCTCAAAATTTTATATCCGTTGTTGTGTCCATCGATCTGACGCTGAATCATGAGTAAAATTCAACATTTATTTATTGAAAATGATTGGACCGGTGGGTCTTAGGCTTTTTGGGGCTATGTAACCCTTTGAATGCTGACCAACGCCGATCGGCGTTGTATATTGAGCATGTACAAGTTAAAAGAGAATACTACCCGTTAAGACCTTCCATGTAGCATTGAAAAAAAAATGCATTGAACATGGGTCGTGTAATCCGTGTCAATATTTAGAAAGACTCGTTTACACTGGAATTTCTGAATTTATAACCATGGCAGAATAGCCTGATGGAAATTCCTAACTGCTGAGTATTTTAGATTGTGAGCATTACATTTTAACAACAATGAAGAAGATGGAACTAGTTTTGGAAAAATACATTCATTAATATACTTCTTTTGTTGATTTTATATTGTTGCAAGATATATTCAGTGCCGGCCTTACACCCTAAGCGCCACAATTTTTTAAAAAAAATGGTTTTCTATCCTCATTTTACGGGCTTGGGATCGGCAGCAAAGTGTTTAATGGTCCGTACGCACCAAACCAACGACGATTTTGGGCCAACTTTTAGAACCAGTAGCGTAAAAAATATCGAAATAAAAATTAAATTAAAAAATTGAAATTAAATATCAAAATTAAGCTAACGAGCGAGATTGAGCTAAAATTAGATCATCGTTGATGTTTTGAATTGCAACAATGTTTTGAATTACGACGATACGCATTACAACCAGAGAAATATTATAATTTCTCTGATTACGAGCGAAAAAAACCTTGTTATTGTTTCTTATAAGTCGTCACGATATACTACTACTGTGTTTCGCCGTCGATGAAACATTTAACAAAAAAAATGTCGGTGATTTGTCAAAGGGTTTTTTTTTCTTTCGTCGAAATAAAATTAATAATCACACATTATCCGATAAATTTTACCTCTGAGATGGATTTAATTATTTGATTTATTTCGACGAGAGAAACAATTGAAGACATTATCCGATAAAATTTACCTCTGAAATGATTTAATTAATTGATTTATTTCGACGAGAGAGACAATTGAAGACTAAAAAAATTTCGTTTGATAAACCGACAACGTACCGGATTGGGACCATCGCTCGGTCACCCATACTAATACATGAGATATTCTTAGTAACTGCGCATTACGGGGAAGTAAAAATAATAATTCTTTGATTTTTTTTTCGATCTTAGTGCGTATCTTCGTAAGTCAAAACATCTTCGACAACCAAAAGTCGAGGATTACGTGTATGTGATTGTTGATGATCTAATTTTAGGTCAATCTCGAAAATTTATTTAAATTGGGCATGTTCTGTTTTAACTTTCAATATTTTATTTTAATTTTATTTTGATATTTGAATTTAATTTTAATAAAATAATAATAGTTTTAATTTTGATATTTAATTTCAATTTTTAAATTTAATTTTTATTTCTATATTTTGTACGCTACTGGTTTTATCCTGCTGGTTAAAACATTGGACCAAAATCGTCGTTGGTTTGGTCCGTACGCAGTATAACAAGATTTCTCAACCCCAGGTGGAGTTAAAAATAAATAAATAAAGTGATAATTCAGAAGTGAACTTTCCCAGCTTTTCTTTCAGCAAAATCTATAATTAATGCTGAAAAATCAAGATTTTCAGCGATATCATTTTCAGTAGATAGAGTTTCAAAATTGGAAAGTCTATTTTGTGACATTATAGACTGGAGATAAGTTTTGAGTTTCAAAAAACTACGTTCACCACTTGATACAGATTCAGGCAGTGTCAGAAAAATTCGCATAGCAACCCAAATGTTCGGATACAAATTTTGTAAATCATGCTGTTTTATAAAATTTAATATAATGAGTGGATTTATTTTATCTTGAAATTTATTTGAAAGAAAGGCTTTCGAATTAATAGGTTTATCGCTAAGTTCATTACTAATAATATAAATTTTTTATTCACGGTGAGATTAATTTGAAGACCGGCTCTTTCCAGTAGATTGTTTAAATTAAAGGGCCTTTAGCGCTTTAATTTAAAATTTCAAAGACGTCAGCACTCAAAGGGATAAACACACGAGCTCATTATCTTCATGCATATTTCAAGATACTTTTCAAGTCGCCAAAAATTGTGAACATCATAGGAACCAAATTATGATGCCTTTGATTTACATAAAAATAATTTAATGAATTTACCGGAATCACAGCTTCTATCAGCACTTTCACCAGAGCCGACGTATAAGTATAAAATCGCTTATCGGATTCGCTTTTTCGCAACGAATCTATCATGATAGGAATGTACTCAGGTGGACAATATTTTCCAGCTTGCAACCGCTCTGAAACAAGCACTATTAACATCCTGCGTATTGATTCGAATCAGAAGAAATTCTAAAAGTCTTACGAATGATGATTTTCGGAAACACCCATTCGTAGAGATTGCGTTCGAAACTATTGCAATTATCAGTGCCGATTCTATACAATTTGCGGAACTTGCCAACTACATCGATGCCGTGCGAATACTTCAAAACAAGCATCACCTAAAAAGTATCACACGTACATATAATTGTTGTTGGTTTCCAAATGAAAGATTGTCATTGCAAAGTTTGTTTAGTTTAGTTTAAATTACTCGGTTCATAGCGAGGATGGCGCTGCATCGTATCATGAAAAAGTAATCATCGTCCATTATTATTCCGTTCAAATTGGTTAAAGTTGAATCTTTCGGAATAGTCGATAGAGCGATCAAAGCTTCGTATTGTCCCATGATGTTTCGTTCGCATTTAAGTTGATAATGCCACTGGTGGACTAATTGTGTGATGGCTATTGTGCGGATCATCGAAACTTCGGGATCTAATCTCACCCATAGAACTGGACAATCCGTTTCACTGAAAATATTTTGCATACTATCATGTCTATAATATCTTAACAAGGAAGAGCTCGAGATATGAATGAAACTCGGACAAATTAATGATAGTTCCAAGCTGCAAGAAATCGTGCGATAGAGAACACTGTAGGATTTGATTTACGAGTGTGAAATCTCAAACGTGCGAGGTCTGTTAATGATTGTACATACATATGTGTAGGGTTGGAATTGAACGAAAGACTGATTGTGAGAAGGGGATGTAACGGTTAGTCGCAGTTGGACCTGTGCTCCGCGCGGTTGGTCGCTAAGCCTCCGCACGTATCATCTTAATAAACAACATGACTGAAAACGCACGTGTTTGGTCTTCACCTCAACCGCCACATCCCAACCGTGGTCCTGAACAGCGTCATCTGTCAGGAATCTCTTCCACATATGTGTCGATAGTTTCATGGAAAAGTGTATTTGTTAAAGGATAATAGCTTAAACTGGTCCTCATTCCCACCCATGTCTATGAACATCGTTTTATTTTTTTATTTAGCCAGCAGCATAGCTCGGTCGTTAAGCTTCTGCCCAACACCGAGAGGCGCCGGGTTCGATCCCATGAGCTGACCTTGATTGAAAAGATTTTTTCTGAGTATATCTGTAGTGCTGCTGGTCAGACCTGGGTATTTGTGACTCCGGGTCGTTCGTTTCCTATCAGAGTTTGCCAATTTCTCTGATTTCATTGTTGAAACGGTTCCCGATTAAAATTGGCTAAAAATCCTTCCTACCTACTATGTCACCACTATTTGAGTATGATTAATGTACAATAAAATTTATGTACAATTCATAGATGTCTCGTTAGTTTGCGAGTTTTTCGGTGTCTCGTATTTCAGCGACTTGTGTAATTAAAATGCTGCATTGTTTGTAATTAGCCAGGAAGGCGCATTGGGGTTTACCTGTAAGGCCTTCCTGGTATAAAATGTAATAAATAAATAAATTTTATTTTTATATAGATATACATATGTATATACCAGGAAGACCTGACCCCAATGCGCCTTCCTAGACAATTAATTACAAACATTGCAGCATTTTTATTATATAAATCACTGTATTTCGAGAGGCTGAAGAACACCAAATTAACAATTAATTAATCCATTGAGACATTTATGGATTTAGACTTGTATATATATTTTTACATATATACAATTTGAGGAACCGTTTCAACAATGAAAATCAGATAAATTGGCAAACTCTCTGATAAGAAACGATCGACTTGGAGTCACAAATATCCAAGCCTAACCAGCAGTATTAAAGATTAGCACGGAATCGAACCCAGTAATCTCTCGGTGCTAAACATAAACGCAACCACCGAGCCATACTGCTGGCTGTATTGTATGTGTGTAAGCAGTGCTGGCCTTACACCTGATGGCACCCTCATGCAATTTTTTCTAAATACCCTGTGGGTCTCGGGGGAACAGGGTAGTTCCTCCCCCACGAGTCAGGACCGA
The DNA here is from genome assembly GCF_051622035.1 of Arctopsyche grandis. NCBI lineage: Eukaryota > Metazoa > Arthropoda > Insecta > Trichoptera > Hydropsychidae > Arctopsyche > Arctopsyche grandis. The sequence continues at coordinate 1,293,775 of NC_135362.1, forward strand.
ATGGTCGAATGACAGCTCCAATGCCGTAATGATGGCGAGCGGTGTTGCCACCCTCTTCTATGGGGTCGCCACAACCCTTAGAAAGAACTGTCACCTTTGGCGCTCTAATCTAAAACTTTGAATGGCTTTTGGCGCTCTAATTTAAAATTTTAATGCGCCTTTGGCGCATCGTTCGGCGCCCTAACTTATTTGGCGCCCTCAGGCGCCGCCCGACCTAGCCCCCCCCCTAAAACCAGCACTGTGTGTTAGTAATTATCTGTTGGTTTTTTTTTGGTACATATTTGGGATCTTCCCATTCCCAGATTTTTGGATAATGGTTCCTCGTTAAGAAAAAAAGAGTTGGTATGAGATATGCATATTTCATAAGAAAATGTATTGTAAGGAAAACTGAAAAAAATGTGTTCGAATGTTGCCCAAGATTGTGTATAAACCACAAGTATAGGAATAATAAAAAGTATCAACGACCTTAATTACACAAATCTTACCGTGCTTCTGTCAAATCAATTTTTTTCAAGACACCACCACTCACTGGTAGTATTATATGATCAGTCTCGGTAAAGTCATGGCATGGAATGTCACACTTTACAACAGCATCAACAATAGCGATTTCATGAATGTATAATCCGCTAACTTCGTGAACTTTCAACGTCAACGGGCCCAAGTATAACCGAACACCCTTCGCACAGGGAAAAGGTTGTGTAATTTCAATTGAAATTACATTCCTAAAATATTTTCTTATAATATATATTTGTATTCGGAGCAATCTATCTAGAACCAAAGTGTAATATATCTGAAACTTACGAATTCTTCTGATATTCATAAGTCATATTAAAATCGTGGTGACCCCCACTATTAACACAGCCGTGAATTAGTGTAGATATATTTTTTCCAGTCATTTGCAATATATCCGAGACAAATTGACTAGAAGATAAATATGAGCTTCGAAGAGTCGTAGTTGAATGAACTTTTGTTCTGAGTATTGATACCAGATTACTTTCGCCGATGAATTTTTCAATGATTATCATGATGAGATGCGATTTCTTTTTAGCGACCTGAAAACAGCACATCTTGTCACATACGTTAAGTAGGATAACAGTCGACTAAAAACTAAGCATACTTTAAAAAATTGATGACTCGGTATTTGAGAATTTGCTCTGGGAAGACGAGCATTATCTGGCATATAGTTTGGACAAATGGCATCATTCCAAATATTTATAACGAGTCCACCATATTTCCTTTCAAACTCCACTACCTGAAAATTCAAATCCACTGCTGTACGTATGTAAGTGATTAATTAATAAAAGTATGTATGTCTTTAGTATTACTTTTATGAGGTCAAGTAAGATTTCGCGTTGATAGTAATGGAGACCAAACGTTTGTTTGATGTAGAGTGTGGCAAAGTATTTTGCTATTCCGTAATCGAGCCACAGATCTGACCATCTGTCGAATAGAATGAAACAACCGTAGAACTGCTTTCCGTAAGCCTCAGCTAAAGTTTTCTTGATCTTATATCCATTATCGATCAATCTAGCTTTTTGCAGTAAACGGATGCTGAACAATGTCACAGATGAATATGAATAAAATTTATCATCAACCTAAAATATGCGTATTATATCTAAATTGGAACATGATTTTTTTATCATTCAAATAGCATGATTCAGGAATGCATCGACATGATTGGCAAGCAACTACTGCTACTTTGGTAAGGTATCATAATATAATAATAATAGGTTGTGGCTATTTGCAGGTACTATATCTGCAAATTATTGGCTATTTGCAGGTACGATGTCTGCAAATTATTGGCTATTTGCAGGTACTATATCTGCGACAAGCGCAAAGCCTTCTGCGCATGTCACTGTCAGCGTGTTTACTGTTAAAACTTTGTTTTAAACCTCTTAAAATTTAGTTCGAACTTGTAAAGTGACGTAGAGTAAAAAATATAATCCAAATTAGTTAATATTATTATTTGTTAGAAAATTATTATCATATACAACGTGTAATACCTACATACAAGAACAAGCCAGGAACTAGCTAAATGATATAAATCTATTATAATAACGTGCGAAATCTATTTGCCTCATGTATAATGAACGATTGATTAAACAAGTCTAGCATGCATTAAATTTAAGAAATTATAATCGGATTATAAGTTCACACGCATGCGCAGAAGGCTTTGCGCTAGTCGCAGATATAGTACCTGCAAATAGCCACAACCATAATAATAATATATATAAAAATGGACTCGATGTGCGTATGTATGTGGCAGAGCGTGGACACAGCCAATCAGAGCCAAGTATTTAAGATGCGGGGAAGCGTGGTAGCGGAGAAGTGGGGGATGTGGAGCGTCATTTGACGACAGGCATGTGCGACGTTGGTTCGAGTCACGGGCGGCGACGCGCGCCTATAAATTACCTTAGATTATATTTATATATAAAACATATAACTTTATTTTAATTCGTGTATCAATTTCGTTGAAATCACCCGTTGAAATCAACGGGCATAACACTAGTGATAATATATATACAAATGGACGCGATGTGTGTATGTGGCAGACGTGTCGACCAGTATGGAGATTTAAAAAAAAATCAATGTTTAGAATACTAGTATATGTCGTGGCTAGAGATATTTAATAATATGAATACACGCGAACAACGCGCACAGCCAATCAGAGCGAAGTGGTCCACGTGGACTGAAACCATTGACCAAATAGGTGCATTTTAAGCATCCGCTATTTTTATGCCGATAACACTGAGCAACAAAAAAATCACGTTTTTGAGTTACCAGAGCGGAGACTAACCAATCTTTACTAAGTTTGACCCATTGAATTCGAATATGATAATGAATTTTGTTGGTTAGTGATCGTTTAAAAAAATGCGCGATTTTTACAGTTTTTTGGGTTTTGCGGTCTTTAACTCAAAATCTAGTATTTTTGTGGTCATAGTGAGTATTGGAAACAATAGTCAGAAGTTTTTTCTATTGATTGTGATTTTTTATTGTTTTAAAATACTTATAATTAATTGTTTAGCGAATTCTTAAAGTGAAATATATATATTTTTTTATGGATTTTTTCTCCGTGCTATGTATGTTGCGTTTATTGAGCCAGTTTTTTATTTCACCACGTTCATAAGGATTGGTTTTCTATCTCAATATATATTTTTTTATCTAAACGTACTAATTCGAGCGGTAATAATTGAGCGCCGAGTGAGGTCAGGCTGAGCGACGGGTGACGTCATTGTCAGATGCGCTGCGCGGGAGCGTACACACATTCATTCATCATTTCGAACGGGTGAACGAGGAATTCATACGCGCGCGCGCCTATAAATTACCTTACACTATATTTATGTAGGGTTGGAATTGATCGAAAGACTGATGTATGGGCTATGGCTGAGAAAGAGTATGTTATGATTGATTGTGGGGTGAGGGATGAAAGGGACAGTGATGTAACCGCCGGTTCGGTGATTACTGGTCACAAAGTCACTAAAATCTCTATAACGGAACATCTGGCAGCCGAAAAGTCCATCATACTAACGATAACTATCATAGTAACGAGAACTTGAGTGCCAAATATTGTGTATTCGCGATTTTCATGGCAAAAATTGTCTTTGTGACCACCCCAATGTGACGAATAGTCCAATTACCGTAACCGCCAGTAGCAGTTAGACCTGTACTCCGAGCGGTCGGTCGTCAAACCAACGCATGTATCATCATCGTAATAAACAACATGACACGTGTTTGGTCTTCACCTGGCCCGCCACATCCCAACCGTGGTCCTGAACAGCGTCATCTGTCAGGATTTATATATAATGATATATAACTTTATTTTAATCCCCGTATCAATTCCTTTCCGAAGTCACTCGTTGACATCAACGGGCACAACACTAGTTTATATAATATAGTATAAGACTCACATGGTCTAAAAACACTTGCTTGTATGTAACATGAGGATATGCATTCGACAGAAGACGTCGATAAAATATTATGATATTTTGAGTGTACATGGCATAGTGGGATACGAATGGTAAAACAGACGGCATACAATAGTGGGTCACAGCTGGTACCCAAGGATCTGGATACTCTGAAAAGGGGCTGAAACGTTAAAATACCTTAGATTGTATGTATGTATATAATATGTATATGAAAGTGCATACAATTAATTGGTACGACATACCCAATTGCCATTGTAATGTTGGGCGCAGGAGTTGGGTGGAATACTTTGAAGACAATGAGCTTTCTATCGTTTTTGTAATGTTTGCCGATTTTCAAAGCATCGCCATTCGATACGACAGTTAACCTTTGGCTGATGAAATACTTCAAAGTCCACTTGCAAGCTGTGGAGTACTTGTCGATGCATGGAAACCACAATCTGGCACTGTGGCCGTGTGTAAACATGTAAGCAGAGTCCTACAATTTAGTGGAAACGATACAGTCAATGTGATCAATCATTACAATTAGATTCATTAGAGACATTCACTAAGATATTTCTATTTGGATATATTACTTAATGCAAAAAATAATCTGTGAATGCATACATAATAGAATGCATACATAATAGTCAGTACAGGTAAGTTGTAAATCAAAAATTTTCAGCAAAGTGAGGACCAATCATACATAACTTACATTTTCATGGTCGACAAACTGTATTCCAGCTGTTGGATTACGAATTGAATATTTAATTCTCACTAGGAAGCCCAGCATGAAGTTTGGAGAACTTCTTAAGGCTTCTGGAAGGTTCAAGATTAGTTCATCCGATTGTAAAGTGGGTAATGCAGGAAAAGGAGCGGTCGATGATTCTTCATGCTCTCTGTTAATTATTTTAAGTATGTATGTATGGTTAAACCCATTTCATAAAAATGTCAAAAAGTTGCAAGCTTCTTGCTTTGTTCATGATTTGGTCAGTATGTACAGGTTTTCAATCCAAATTGATCCTTTTTCATCAAAATTGAAATGAAAAAGGGTCAATTTGGAATGAAAAACCTATATAAAAACCATTAATTGCACTGAGCAATAAAAAATACTAATTAATAGTTTGGCACACTGAATTCGAATATAATAGTGATTTTGGTTGTTTTCCTCTCGGCTATGAGATAAGAAAGTTTAAAATAAAAATGATATCGGTGATTGAACTCATGAAAAAAAGCAGCAGATTTTTTGCAAGCATGTTTGAATAGAATTGATAAAATGTCTTACGATTCACGGTTGTTTAAGTGCACGAAACTAACAGGAAAGTTTTTAATTAAAACATTGTTGATTACACATTGTCGAGCATTCAATGCGATCTTTTGCAGCATTCTATCAAGTGGAACGATCGACAAATCGACATAGCCCTGAAAATATAAAGAATAATCTATATTACATGAAATACAATTACATATACGTACGATTGGATTACCATAATATATCTTTCACGAAATACAATAGACGTAATAGCAACTGTTTGGTGCACTGTAATAATTAAAATGATATAAAATTGATTTGTGGTTCACGTCCACTTTTGTTATTTTATGTATAATATAAGAAAAACTTATAATTTGAAAGGAGGGGTTGGAAGTGGTGGATCGCCGCTCGCAGCAGCCATTTCTTCACGTTCAGTTTAAATGTAATATTCGTACAATACTAACCGAAGATTACTCATTTAACAAATATGTATAATACATAATATGTAATACCATAAGTATTTACACATTCAGGGGATGCATTGTAGGTAATGGATAAATGTTGATTGTATGATAAATATGTCAGTTTGAATTTGTTAATATAAATTTATTTAAATAACTAAATACATTTAATCAATAACGAGTGTTGAGTTTGAAGCGGACATGTTATCAGGTGGAGGACTCGGACTCGAACTGTACGAGCTGAGAGTCTCGCGCGTGTCTTCCTTCACTCTCATCACAAGATCAATCGGAGTCTTTGACGCATGTTGAGACTTGTCTTTGTCTTTGTCTCTAGGAATGCTATGACTTCTTTCTTTGTCTTTTGAGGACGAGCGGCCTTTACTGCTGTGTTTGTGTTTGTGCTTATGCTTGTGCTTTTTCTTGTCTTTCTTTTTCTTCTTAGACTGAAAATATTACAAATATATGTAGTAATAAAGTTTTAATACAAAACTCGTGATAAATATTGTGTCATACCTTAGAAGCTAAATGAGGGTCAGATTTGGGTTGGAACATTCCCGGCTCAAAGCCGATAGGACCTGGTGGACCCTGAAGTCCCGGTAATGATACAGAATTCTCTGATAAATACTCTCTATGTTTTACTTCATCCTAAAAAATAATGATATGAGAATATTCAGTGTCAATCGTGGTTCTGTGATGAAATCGTTCGGTGAAAGGTATTAAATCATTATGTAAAAACTTACCTTTGGCATACTTTCATGAGATAACGGTAACTCGGGATTTTCTACATAATCTGGAAGTTCTGTTTTTATTTCAATGGGTTCCTTTTTAATATTGTCTAAGATGAGAGGGTTCGGTCCCGGCATGTTGCTAGGTGGTAAAGAGCTTGGGAACGGCTTCGGCGGCAGCGGAGGAGAATCAGCTCTACGTTTAATAGCACCACTTTCAGTTTTGATCATCGTCGGTAATTTCGCCTTATAAAACAATATATTTTTTGATTAAATTAAATGTTGTTTTGATTATAGAATTAAAAAAAAAATATATTAATACATTATACGACTTCATTAAAGCTATTTCTTGTTCTCGTTCCCATTCCCTCTCCTTCTCTAGTTCTTTCTCCCGTTGTCTTTCTTTCTCGCGCTCTCTGTGATCCCTATGATGACCTTGTCTAAGCACACCTTGCAATTCCGGAATCGGCAAACACAGTGGAATCCTAGTACCGTACAGCGTAAAATAAACATCGACAATATCACAGCGAAGTCTCGAATCGTTCGATAAGAGACTGTTTACATTGTTCCAAAGTCGATGGACCAGACTTTCCGTATCTAGACGGTGTTTGATGGCTTTTTGGAATGGAGGCATTTTGACCAGAAGTCTGACGAGTCCGTGCCGAGTGGCCGGATCCAGATCGTTTTCAACGACAGTTAAAAGAGAGCTCAAATCTTCCGGCCGTCCGTCTACTCTGACGTAATCCACCAAACATTCAAAAGCGGCCATTCGGACATCTAAAATCGATAAAAAAAGCATCACAGTATTATTATCAGTATTCATCAATTATGTTATTCGACTTTTTAAGAAAGGGAGAACTGGATGGATACTATTTATATGGGTCAGGGTTTTTTTTAATGGATTTTGGTAATACAGTCTGCGAAGTGTGCGATGCACACAGACACCGCAAAGGGAAAGGCGCCTAAAATACATAAAAAAAAGAGAAATAGAATAATACGTATAGACTATTTTGAATAGGGACCTTTAAAATGCCTCAATTTCAATCAAAATTTTTAAGGAATTCTCACTCACCGACATATTGACCGTATTCTGAATAGCTTCTGAACAGAGTCGGAGTACTGGGTAAGTGACCGCACTGTTGCAATCTTCGTATAGCGCTTAAGCAGCTGACGGTAGCCGTGTTTTTATAGCATGGTAGAACCTTTTCTAAATTAAGCACTCGTGTGATCTCCTCGAGTACTAAGCGGGTGTCGGCTGATAGCGATTCTGCCGTGATGGGAGCACCCTAAGACAATTTCCACACAAATAAGTCAAAAGCAAATATAATATATGGAACAAGACTATAACCCTTTGAATGCTAGCCAACGCCAATCGGCGTTTTGCCAACAAGTCCATGAGCCTCCAAAACGCCGATAGGCGTTGTATTTTGAGCATGTACAAAGTAAACAAGAATACTACTCGCTAAGCCTTTCCAGATAGCATTGAAAAAAAAAATGCATCGAACATGGGTAGTATAACATGTTTATAAAGACTGGTTTACACCGGAATTTCTGAATTTATAACCATAGCAGAAAAACCCGATGGAAATCTCTAACTGCCGAGTATTTTAGATTGTGAGCATTACATTTTAACACCGAAGAAGATGGAACTAGTTTTGGAAAAATACATTCATTAATAGACTTGTTTTATTTATTTTATATTATTAGTCTAAACACACCTTTACAAAACTCGAAATCCTCGGCGGTAGTTATCCAGGGTTTGTTTGGATTAGCTACAACTTTTATACCTGCTTTCTATTGGATTTCTAAATAAATCTAGTTGGAAATGTTGGCGAAATTTTCAGCGTGGCGGGCTTTCAACAGAAAAGACGTCAGTACTCAAAAGGTTAAACGGAAACTCACTTGATGTACGACTGATATGACAGGAGTTATCGTGGCCGTGAGCGCGTCGATTAAGCTCGCCCTGTAGTAATTGTCCGAGTAGTGATTTTTCGAATTGTCGTTGTACTTGAAGAGGTCCAGTAAGAATCTGATCACTTCTGGAGGACATATTCCGTGTTGATTGCGCAATCCTGGTGAAAAATCGAAACTGATGATTTGAATGATATTGACGATTGTGTTGATAGTTCCAAAGTGCGGTACAACGTACCAGCCATGGCAACGGGGATTGTTTTTTGTAGAAAATAGTGTTGGAAGTTGGTGAAGTTATTCTGTCGAACTATGTGGGGTGCCGAGAACGAGCCGAACATTTTACGGAATATGGTCAACATTGCTGGAGGTCCTGCCCACGTGCTCACCATGGCATTTGCCACCTGAAATAAGCAAATTTCACATGAGAATCAGTGCTATACAGAATGACTAATTCGTAGATGTAGATCGTAGACAAACTTTTGTCAGACAATGGGCGGCTTTGCACCGCACTTTGTAGAAAGTCTGTTCATTTTCTATCGTGTCCGTAAGAGCCATTCTCGTAGCCGGCGTCGAATACTTATCCAAAGCATATATAGCTTCATTTTGAGCCGTCACATCTCGCTCGTGTCTCAGCTGGTACTGCCACTGATAATCCGGCTGAACGATTGTCACACTCCGAAGCAGCGACATTTCCGGATCCAACCGAATCCACAAAACGGGCGAATCGCTGAAATAACAAACAATAAATCAATACATCTCGAGTGGTTTGGATAGTTCAGAGTCTACCGACGCGACCTACTCCATAGCCGTCAGATCCATATCGACCTCTTCGCCGGTGCACAGAGGAATTTTTCTTTTCTTGTTTCGTCTACTTTTCGAATGGCAAGTGATGTCGTGCTTAACGACGGTATTTTCAATTTGGATCGTATGCTTAAATGTACCGTCTAACTCTTGAATCGTCAGCAGCAACGGGCCTACGTATTTGCGGATGCCTTTTTGTGAGACGCAATCCTGTCTAATTTCAAGTTCGACTGTGTTTCTGAAAATGATTAATCAATCGAATCCATTCGTACTTTGGTAAGGTATGTGAATTCGATTTTATTTGCAAACCTTTTTCTATTGAATACGGAACTCAAAGAGAACTTTGCATGCCCGCCAGTCCTCACCCATTCGTCGACGAATACGACCATATTCTTTCCCGTAACTGTAAAGATCGCTTTAACGAATAAATTGGTAGATAGTAAAAGATGTCCCCACGCGCCTCCGCTGATTTTAGTGGTAGCTGCATTCGACGCTAGAGATAATTGTTTATTGAATACTTGCAGGAGTAATTCTTGACCGATGCGTTGTTCTAACATTCTCAGAACGAGGTGTGACTTTTTTCTCATAACCTTAAAATACATTTTTTCAATGTTATTAAATAAAATAGTGTCGTACCCAATGAAATATCATTGCATGGGTGTTGGCATATTAAATTAAATAAAAAAAATAAAAGTAATGTGTCGGTCCTGTGTTTTTATGTACATATTAAATCAAATACCTTTTAAATATATTTAATTTAATATTTATATTTAATTGTTTAGTATGAAAAAAATTAGTAAAAACTACTTACCTACCTATGTACATGTAAACAATATAAAACACCAATAGAAAAATTAATTAATTAAATAAACTTTCAATAGATGGCGGTAAATTTTCTACCAAGAGGAAAAATTGGTAGCAAATAGTATATATATAGAAGTTTTTTCTTTTGTTATATATATTGTTTGGGCAGTGGTTTAGCTGTGACGTACATACAATGTATTACAATGAAACGATTATTATAGTACAGCGAGCGTTATCTCAAACAGAAAAATAGACAGACACACAGACAGAATAGCGATATTATATATGTGGTAGAGATTCCTAACAGATGACCCTGTTCAGGACCACGGATAGGATGAGGCGGTTGAGGTGAAGACTAAACATGTGCGTTTTCAGTCATGTTGTTTATTAAGATGATACATGCGGAGGCTTAGCGACCAACCGCGCGGAGCACAGGTCCAACTGCGACTAACCGTTACATCTCTACCCCTTTTCATCCCCTTCTCACAATCAGTCGTAACATACCCTTTCTCAGCCATAGCCCATACATTAGCATTTCGTTCAATTCCAAGCCTACAACTATATGATATGATAGATAGATATTTTCGTCAGTTAGAAGTAATCGAAGATTGTACCTCCATATATCGAGGTGAAATAGTATGAATGTTTCTCAATGGGAAATAGAATGGATCTCGTGAAGAACCAGACGTCCCGACGGCTGGAGGTTGCAGAGGATCCAGAACTATTCCTCCATATTGTTCTTCATAAGCAACTACCTGTAAAAAAAAGATGGAAACCGCTGTATTACATCAATACTTTCTTAGCAAATTTATCATAGGATTAACGTAATTTTTAATAATTTTTACAAATTATGTAAATACGGGGTGGTGAAAGATATGTATACTTCGGCTAATTCATGTTGAATCCAATCTCTATATTCGTTGTTTCCAAAGCATTTTTTGGCGTACAATCCCGATAAGTACTCCGCAATGCCTTTGGCCAGCCATAAATCGGACCAATTTTGCATGGTAATAAAACATCCGAAGAATTGTTCGGCGACCGCTTGCGCCATTGCCTTCCTCGTGATGTAAGTCTGGTCGATTATGGCTATGGAGTGGAGCAGATGAGTGCTCATGATGGACATGGTCGTATAAGCAGACACGTCTTGTTCAACCTGTGTACAAAAAATATCCGTCAACTACGAAGAATCCTCGTTTTTGTAAGAAAACGTGTAAAAATAGGTAACTAACCTCGTCCACGAAAACCTGCTTATAGCACGGATACGGATATCTGGTCGATAGCGTCTCTTCGTAAAACTCGAAGGCTTCGTGCAAGTACCGCACCGAGTTTTTCAAATTTGGCATAAGTTGCGGCAGGCAATAATGCGTCACTTCGTTCATGAAAGGATCTACGTACATTTCAAAAGGCCTGTAAAAGTGATCAAATTACACATTTAAAATTTGTTTGTGATCTTCGTGGTGACTAATTGTGCATTACTAACCCGACGGCGAGGGCTATATTTGGAGCACAAGCTGGTGTATTGAGTACGTAATGAAAGACTTTCTGTCTATTGTTCAACAGATTTATAGTATCGACTAATTCTCCGCATGATACGGCGGTCAAATTCTCATCCACGGTAAACTCCAACTTCCACGTACACGGTTCTGCAAAGCTGTCGACGCACGGAAACCACAACCTCGCCGAATGACCGTAGGTGAACATGTGAGCTGACCTCTATACAGATTAATTGTAAATAAATGGAATTAGCATTGATTTTAAAAGTTTAATCGTCGAAGAATGGTTTGAACGCACTTCTGAGAGACTTCCTTCGCCTTCAGGTACGACGAAATGAACTCCGGATTGTGAATTTTCCAATGAAAATTCAATGCCGATTCGTAATCCTCTACCTTCACCAATGAGGTGTTGCGCTTCTGGAGGCACTTGAATGTGAAGCTCACCCGAGTCATGGTCGGGGTCTATTTTTTGAGCGGCAACTAAATGGCAGTTTGAAAATACTTCCAAAGACCGACTGTAAATACAAGTTTTTAATTTACATAAGAGACATTTTTTAATTATTAATAACTACTGTTTGATCTCCCGTAAAACATCAATTCTCGTTAAATGAACTCTCCGTTTCTATACTTGTCTTGTCGGTCATCATAGTAATCATTCCAGAATCATTTTCCAATATCTTTATTACATATGTTACGATTTCTACCAACTTTTAATTCAATACTTATTAAATGAAAATTAATTATTATCCTAGAATTTTCAATTTAAAAGGTTTTGGTTTCATTACATACATATGCAAGTAGCTGTAATAAACATAAAATTATTGATCTTATTCAAAATTGTATTCAAGTATAGAAAAGAAGAGTTCATTTAACAGGAATTGGGGAAACCAGGCCCACCGAATTTTGGTATATGGTTCGGCCCATGTCTCACATGTATGTCGAGTAATCAAAATTTCGTTATATTCCTGAAGTATGTGAATGAATTGAGGGTAAACACCAAGAATTGCGTCGCCTGGCATTTGATGTAAGATCCAACATGGTACCTACGAGTATATTGCTGTCACAAATACTCCCAAACACATTGGTGGAGTTGCGAAATGAATTTCTAAATTCATTTCGAATTTCAAATTGTTGCAAGTAATCCACGACTTGTACCGAATTGACGTTGTAAGTAATACACAATGGAATATAAATACATTCGTTTGTGATTCACCAGACAACTTTGTGGATGCAAATGATAGTGAATAACATACTCAACGTTTTGTGTATGTAAACGCCAGGGTACGCTATTTTCGGTGTTTACCGAATTGAGGATGATTTTATATGATACTTACGTTGTGGGATGCGATTGGCAAATGTCTAAAAACGGATCGCAATATTGGAAATTAGCCTCGTACTGGTCGTTGAGGCACACTCTATAGACGCGACATTGTTTAGCGTTCAATCTGATGAAGCGCAACGTATCACGTAATGGAACAATAGTCAGCTCTACGAAACCCTGAAATAATTGTCCAACTCGATGAACAAGGGCGTTTTTATTGAAACGTTACCGTGTATATGTCAAGTTTACTTACAATGATGACTTTCCTTTCGAAGCTGATTCCGGTGAGGCTGAGGATTTGATGGGCTGTAAGCATTGGAACATGAGTGAGGTTATGTCGTCTGTTGAAGACTGAGAAAATAGTTTGTGGATACTTATAGTTTGAACGGTCGACTGTTGTCTGCTGTTCTTTCCCGACGGGGCCGCGCGCCTCCGCCCCCGCCGCCCCCTCCACCCCCGGCGCCCCCACCTCCGCCTCCACCCCCGCTGCCGCCCCCGCTGCCACCCCCACCGGCTCCCGTCATCGCAACGCCACTTTGACAGCTACCACTTGCAGTCAGTGCTGCCACTCGCACATAAACAACCTAGTGTGGCCAGCGTCAATTAATTGCGAATTTTACCAAAACATTACAAGTTGACGTCAATACTATTATGGATTGGAGAATAAGTACAACAAAATAAGGATATTCAAGGAAAAATATTTTAGTAATAATATTATCTGTCTGGGTAAAAATGTTATAAGTTTGTTCACCATTAGTGGCCAAGATTTAGAAAAAATGCAAAAAATACAGAATAAAGCTATGAGAGCTATTTTGAATGTGAGTAGATTTAAGAGTATTGGAAGTATGTTAGATGAATTAGGATGGATGAGTATTAGAATTAGTCTAAATATTAGTACATTGTCTTTTGTTTATAAGTTAGATCATAAGTTATTACCTAAGTATTTTGATGATTATATAATAAGGAATAGAGATAAACATAGTTTTTATACTAGAAATAAGGACAAACTAGTTGTAAGTAGAGTAAGAAAGAATAAGACGGCTGGGGGTGTTTTTCACAGGGGTGTGCTCATGTATAATGCCCTCCCTGAGTGCGTCAGGTCTGCTAAAAACATGGATGCATTCCTGCGAGGTGCGAAGAGACACCTCTGTGAGGGACAGTACATATAAGTTAATTATAAATTTTAGAGTTAAGTATAATAATTAAGATGTATTTTTAAATTAGCTTGATAGCTAAAATATATATAATTAAATAATAAATATAAATAAATAATTAGTAGAGGTAGGACCGGAAGCGTGCTTTTTCCAGGAAACAGGGCAAATTACAAAGCTAGAGAGCATAAAAAAAGTTCATAATAAAAATGAACAAAGTACGACGAATAATAAAGTTGGTCCGCTATTTAACCATTTGTCACTAGCAGGGTTGTACATAGAATAGGCGATACGGCACCCCGTCACCTTTTATCGGCACCGGTAGGCGACCCGGCATAAAAATTTCAAAAATCAAAATAGTATAAAACTTTATTTTTTTCGAAAAGTTTTGCAATATTTTTCACCCAAGCTCGACGACAAGGAGCGCTGTTATGCATAAAAATGCTGTCAGGATCAAGGATACCACCAGGCTTTATGTGAGGCACCAGATGTGTCTTTAGCACATTTAAATATTGGTCCCCATTCAAGGACCCATTAACGAAATAAATGGGTCCTGGACCTTTCTTTCGCTTATGACGGCTCAAACCATTGTCTAGGGTGGATGTTTAATTGTGCTATCAATACATGAGGGTAGGTAGCGTTCTTGGGGGCTGCGACGAACAAACAAACGGCTTTGTGTCACTAACTGAAGGATACATTCATCGCTTGAATATTGCTTTGAGGATACACTCGATGAATTTCTTGCATAGTGCGAAAAAAGTGCAAAATCGAGCGTACCGGAACCTCAAAATTTAGCACAAAACCACTGGTCACTAGATCAATGGCGTGCCGAGAAATTCTCCTTGTTTTTGTCGCACAGCCTTACTTGCGTGTGCGCGAGCAAGATACAAGGGGAACATGTGACGTCATACCGAGTACTCTTGTATCCTGCTCGCGCACACGCAAGTAAGGCTGTATGACAAAAACAGAGAGAATTTCACCGCACATCACTACACTAGATGTTTCTCGGTATTTTATCGTGTATAATTTAGTAGCATAATCAACAACAAATTAATTTCCTATTGTTATAATTACCAAAAAACAAATATTAAGAAAATCGACCACATACGACCAGGAATAAAGATCATTTTAGTTTTAAAGAGAGTGCATATATGTATGTACTACATATAATATTATATAAAAGTTTGATTTTTCGTAATAGGTCACATTTGATAATAAATAATATGCCACTTCAAGGGGAGCTAAAACTAAAGACTTGTTGTCAGTTCGAGTTTTCTAGTAATAAATGCAGTGTTTTGAACACACCATTTGTTTGTTTTGTTTGATACAGGGAAATGCAGCTGAAGCTAGACCTAGCCTAAGGCATCTACTCACCTATGCATTTTAGCAAACACACCGACCTGTATGCACTTTGTGGCAAACATAAAATACCGTTTTACAGACATTACAACCGATCAGTTCGGTTTTTGCACCGGTAGATAAATTCGCTTACAAGGCACGCGCCAAATCGAACTAAAGCAGAATTCTTTGGAACATTTTGTATACGAGATCGATCGATAAAATCTCCACGAATATTCCGACCGAGAGCTATTCATTATTTTTTTAAAAGTGTAATTATCGATTCAATACCCGACGATACAGATCTAGATTCGTATCGGATGTATCGATACGTGTTTTGTATAAATTCGTAAATTTTAAATTATCGACTGTACGAATGTTTAATTGTGAAGGTTGCAGAGTGAAATATAGGCTAGTCGTTAGTGCAATTATTTATCATTTTTAATGGATATGAAATGATTGTTTTATTCTCAAGGATTCAAACGTGAACGTGCTCGAGCTTAATCTCGTAAATTAATTATATACGTAGAATTTTGTTCGCTGGTGTAATTTAATTATGTTTAGAATAAAAATGAGTTTAAATAAGTCATAGCTTATCGTGACGATTAAAATCAGCTCCATTCGCAACAACGAATATCATTGCAAACTGTTAAAGTCGTTTCTTTTGTACGCGAAAGGCTAAAATATAGGTATGTATTTTGTGACATTTTGACCTCGGCACGAGTCTCGTTTAAGATTTCTCAAAAGTCTTGTAATAATAGATTTTATATTTAAATAATAGTAATTTTTATTTAATCTGTAATACGTGTCAAGTATTGTTGAAACGTTTTAATCTAGTTTAATCCATTATAAGTAAAGCCTTGATCGCTTATTATGGTTTTGAGGATAACTCGAATACTATTAATTCAATTCACATTTGTATGTAGGTATTTGAAAATTAAATGTTAATGAAAATACATACTTAATACATTTGTGTTCTTGAGCCACTCGGTTTTATAATTGTTTTATTTGAAATTTAATATTGATCTTTTACTTTTTGGGCTTTTTAAATGCATCCCATCTTTATCATACAATTAATTTACATATATTCTTAATATCAATATCATCATCATCATCATTTACAGCCATTCGCCATCCACTGCTGGATGAAGGCCTCTCCAACACGCTTCCACTCGTCCATCACTTCCATCCATCTCATTCCGCACATTTTCCTAATTTCGTTCACCCATCTTCCTTGCGGTCTTCCTTTTACTCTTTTGCCTTCTCTCGGGTACCATTCAAGCACTTCTTTTGTCCACCTTTCGTCCATCCTCCTAGCTACGTGACCCGCCCATTGCCATTTCAATCTCTTCACTCTATCCACTATGTCCACTACCCTTGTCATATTTCTCACCCACGTGTTCCGCTTCCTGTCTTTCCTCGTTATGCCAAGCATAAATCGTTCCATACTTCTTTGAGTGCATTGGATTTTATTTTGCATCTTGGCGTTCAGTGTCCAAGTTTCACATCCATACGTCATCACTGGCAAAACGCATTGATCAAAGATCCTTTTCTTCAGGCAGAGTGGCATTTTTGATTTAAAAACAGCATTCATCCGTCCAAATGCACTCCACCCTAATTTCATACGTCTCTTTATCTCTTCATTTTTACTACCAGACATGTCAATTATTTGACCTAAATATAAATAATTATTTACTACTTCTACTGGTTTATCATCTAAGGGGATGCTATCAGGCATGCAATAACTATTGAACATTAGTTTAGTCTTATCTACGTTAATTTTTAATCCTACTTTTCTACTTTCCCTGTCCAGCTGTGTTAGTCTGATAAGTAGGTCAGCTGAATCACGAGCTACTAAAACTATATCGTCTGCGAACCGAAGGTGACTCAAAAAGCGACCATTGATGCTTACTCCGGCTGTATCCCAATCCAATTTCCTGAAAACTCCCTCAAGCACCGCATTGAATAACTTGGGCGAGATTGTATCTCCTTGTCTTACTCCTTTTCCTATGCTAAATCTATCTGTACCTGAAAAAATTTTAACCGAAGCTGTGGCATTCTTATATATTGCAGCTAACAGTCCCACATAGGGTTCCGGCACTCCCTGTGTTTTTAGAGCGTTAAGTACTGCATTATGACTAACTGTATCGAAGGCTTTCTCATAATCGACGAAACCTAGGCACAATGGCCGTTGATATTCGTTGGCGCGCTCGATTAGTTCGCCAACTACTTGGAGGTGGTCCATTGTGCTGAAATTTGCCCTAAACCCTGCCTGCTCTATAGGTTGGTTTTCGTCGAGGATATTCTTCAGCCTTTCTGTAATAACCTTCGTGAAGAGCTTGTAGACCGCTGAAAGTAGACTAATGGGTCGGTAGTTCTTGATATCGCTTTTGTCGCCTTTTTTGTGTATTAAAATGATAGTTGCGTTATTCCATCCTTCTGGTATAGCTTGGTTCTGGATGCATTTGCTGAAAAGCCTAGCTAAGATATTAATTAGGGGGGGGCCGCCACATTTTAGTAAGTCAATGGGAATATTATCTTCCCCTGGGGTTTTACCGTTCTTTGCAGTTTTTAGCGCGGCCTCTACTTCGCTAGGCAATACTGCAGGAACCCTTTGGCCGTGTGTCGATTCCAGAGCGGGGAATTGGCCGTTGTCGTTCTCGTATAGTTTTGCATAGAACGTGTAAACTCTGTCTATGATTTCTTCTCTATTCCTAATTATTACTCCGCTCTCTGATCTGATTGCGATCATTAATATCAATATCATCATCATCATCATTTACAGCCATTCGCCATCCACTGCTGGATGAAGGCCTCTCCAACACGCTTCCACTCGTCTCTGTTTTGCGCAACACTCATCCATCTCATTCCGCACATTTTCCTAATTTCGTTCACCCATCTTCCTTGCGGTCTTCCTTTTACTCTTTTGCCTTCTCTCGGGTACCATTCAAGCACTTCTTTTGTCCACCTTTCGTCCATCCTCCTAGCTACGTGACCCGCCCATTGCCATTTCAATCTCTTCACTCTATCCACTATGTCCACTACCCTTGTCATATTTCTCACCCACGTGTTCCGCTTCCTGTCTTTCCTCGTTATGCCAAGCATACAGCGTTCCATACTTCTTTGAGTGCATTGGATTTTATTTTGCATCTTGGCGTTCAGTGTCCAAGTTTCACATCCATACGTCATCACTGGCAAAACGCATTGATCAAAGATCCTTTTCTTCAGGCAGAGTGGCATTTTTGATTTAAAAACAGCATTCATCCGTCCAAATGCACTCCACCCCAATTTCATACGTCTCTTTATCTCTTCATTTTTACTACCAGACATGTCAATTATTTGACCTAAATATAAATAATTATTTACTACTTCTACTGGTTTATCATCTAAGGGGATGCTATCAGGCATGCAATAACTATTGAACATTAGTTTAGTCTTATCTACGTTAATTTTTAATCCTACTTTTCTACTTTCCCTGTCCAGCTGTGTTAGTCTGATAAGTAGGTCAGCTGAATCACGAGCTACTAAAACTATATCGTCTGCGAACCGAAGGTGACTCAAAAAGCGACCATTGATGCTTACTCCGGCTGTATCCCAATCCAATTTCCTGAAAACTCCCTCAAGCACCGCATTGAATAACTTGGGCGAACTAGGAATATCAATATATGAGCCGTTATATTTGAATGTGGTGGAAGTTCAACTTTCAGTTCCGAAAAACATTATTTATATTTGAATTAATTCACAAATTGTTATCATTTATTTTAATTCGATATGTCTAGAATATATAAAAAACAGAATAAACGTAGGTATTACAGGTCACCAGTATTTTTTAAATATTGTTAAACGCAAATCATTATATTTAATGATTTGTGAGATATTTCTCGAAATGAAGAAAAGTTATTTATGCCACTTTCAAATATAACGACTCATATTCATATAATGAAAAAAAAATGGGAGACATTTACCAGAAAATAGAAATAAATAATTACACAAAAAATGACTAAAATCAGACTAGAAATACACAATGAACTTTCTAGTATATTGAAAAAAAAATATGTAATACAATATTAATACATGGTTATCATAATTTGAACTTGGCTCACTTTATTTGATTTTTTTTCTAGCCGTGTAGTATTTGTTGTAGAGGGCAAAAAATGAGCAAGCATAATTCACTGCGAGTTGAGTCCGTGACAGTTATTTATTTACGTACAGATTGTTAAGGACGGTGATCTCATTTCTGCAGCAATTGCTCTCTTGTAAGCTTAACTATAGCGCGCTCGCGCCATTTGGCAGGTGAAAGCAAAGCCTTAAATAATAGTCTACCGTTCGCACAAACGGTTCAATAATTGCTTTCAATACGAAACGTTAATTTTTATTTCTGAAACGTGCTATTTTTGACTGAATTGGAAGCCATTTTGTCGGATTGCAAAAACAAAATGGCGGTTCTTTTTTTATATACATATGTACATACAGTGGCGGACTGGCCATACAAGCGAACATGCCCGATGGCACGTGGGCCCCACTATCTCTTAGAAAATATGGGCCCTCAGTAAAATTAAATAACTTTTTAACTATTTAACGTGTGTAAAAATTTATAGGATATTGCACTTTGGGACCTAAAGTTTAGGTATTTCAACAAAACAAATTTCTTACGATATACAAAAACAACTAATACCTGCTTTAACAGCCCAAGGATCGGTTAACTTTTTTTATTAGGCTCGAAATGTAAGTTTCAACATTTGCGTGGGCCCTTTTGCCGGGCCTATTTTCAACGTCAATACTATGTATATAACAATACCTATGTAACAACTACCTACTGAAATAAAAATGGTAACAAAACAAATAAAAAAAAATAATATAAACTGAATTGCTTAAAACAATTTTGATAGGACGATTCATCATCAACCAGCGATTTAAATTTACTTCATACTTTCAAAATAACATTTGCTTATACTTCGACGATATATGTAGTAAGATTTAAATACACAATTTTAAACAGTTTCCGAATATAAAATCTATTCCTAATATAGACACATCCATGTAAATAGAAATACAGGATAGGGGCCCCCTCCCCAAAAATTAATTGAAAATATTATGCATTTTTTTCAGGGACGTAATTTGGGGGGGGGGCATAGGGGGTAACTAATAAAATAATCGCTAAAGTGAAAGTGAAAAGACAGTCGGTAGAAATTAAGTTGATAAATTGATAGTTTTTTAGTGACTCAGTTTGATGATCGATTTTTTTTGACCATGTGAAGATTTTTGGAAAAAAATTTTCGCCTGCGGCGCTTTTTTCACTTTTTACATAATATTTTTTTATAATTATTTTTTCAAAAATAATCTTATTTTTTTCATATTTTATTAGTCAATAAGGTGTATGCAAAGAATATTTTCCATTTTTATTCCGATATAAAAAGATTTTTTGAAAAAAAGTTCAATTTGAGCAATCTTTGCCTGCCCAAGAAAAAGCTGAAATGGCGTCCCTGATTCTTTTATGATGCATTCTAATTACCTAGGAAAAGAGTTAAAACGAAATATACAATGTAATTTATGGATCTATTTTGCTTCTGCCATTTTTCTTTTACCTACATTTGTTTATTCCCATTTTTGGAAAAAAAAAATTTTCCCTTGATTTTTAGCGTGATGAAAAGAAGAAAATTTTATTATATGGGGGGGGGGAGACAAATTTTTTTAACCCTGGGGGGGCCCCTTTGACTCCTGGCATGCACTGATTTCAGTCCCAGTCCGCCACTGTGTACATAGGTACATCTAATATATAATTTCGAAAGAGACTTTGTATATATGCATATATGTATGTAACATTAGTTGGTTGGTTGGAAACAACATATTCGATTTATTTCTTTTTCAATTCATATCCGCCGATTCGATTTTTTTTCGATTCAAAGGATTAGAAAGCCCCGGGGGCGAAGGCCCCGGAGGTGAAGGCCTAAGGGGCGAAGGCAACGGGGGGAAGGCCCCGTAGGGTGAAGGGGGGGGGGGGCGCCGGATTCTGGTATACATATAATTTCGAAATAGACTTAGTATATACATGTTTGTTTGATCGTGACAGTCAATTTAATAAAAAAAACGAATGAATATTCAAATAAATTTATATAAAATAATACTATTCAAATATATAATAATTACAAATACCGAGCGAAGCCGGGTAAAACCACTGGTATATTATATTTTTATTTCAATTCAACATGTACATACAATCGCCTTGAGAGATCGCTCAAAAGCGACGAGTGTACAGAGTGTATACAGATACAATATAATAATTCAATTAATACAAGCATTTTTATACAATGCGAATTCATACAAACATCATTCACAGTGACATATATGTATGGAGAAATTTTTGCAGCATTTTATCATGGAAATTGGCGAACCTCAAGACGTTGAATAACTTGAGATTGGAAAGGAAATGCCAATTTACAGGAATCGTTTCATATCAGTCCACATGCGCATGTTTCGAAGCCAAGACAACTTTTTCCTGCCAATCAATTTTTTTCCTTCCATTTTTCCCATGGTTATCAAACGGAGAAATTCGTGTTTTGGACCCCGTATCATGTGTCCGAGGTATTCCATCTTTCTCCGCTTGATGACAGAAACAAGTTCCCTGCCTCTCCCCATCATGCCGAGGACAGCTTCGTTTGATATCTTTTTGGTCCACGGAATCTTCAGCATACGCCAGCATAGACCCACATCTCAAAAGCTTCGATGCGGCTGATCATCTTGGTCTTCAGAGTCCACGTCTCACATCCGTGTAGTAATACTGTCCAGACGTAGCTCTTCGCGAATCTCAAACGCGTACGAAGATTGTGATGCTTGTTTGCCGGCGCTGGCCGAAAATGGAAAGCGTTTATAGTGTTTATAGTGATACCTAAAAAAAGCATGGAGATAATGGTGAAGTTAATATAAGAGTCATCAGTTTGAACAAAACGAACTTTGATAGAGTGTGCGTTTGTTTTGTTCGGCGAATATTGAACACGGTCAAGTTGTGTAATGTGCGATAAGTGAGGCTGAGCCAGAGTCAGAGCAAGAGCAGAGGTTGTGAGCAAACCCGTCTAGCAGTTGGGTGTGGCCACTGTTGTACTCGTTGCTTTTGCTTTTCTGATCCGGTTGTCGTGCTGATCTCGAGCTGAACACATTCTCTTCCTGGACAGAAGCACGACGACGGAATAAATTAACGTTTCCACCGACCCAACGTTACAATTTGCACGCGTCACCTCACTATCACACCGGAAGTCGGCTCTCGCTTCAGCGGAATTTTATTTCAATTCTCTTCAACTGCCTCCTGTCTGGTTAGAAGTGATTTAGTATGGATCTTACCTGTGATTTAAGTACATATGTTGGTACATAGATTAACGATTCAAAACATTATTTTCTACAGAACTGAAAGATTTGGGTCATAATATCAGCAAGTCGAAGTAAATTTAACTTATTTGACAGGGTACGATCAAGACTACAAGAAATTGAAATGATATATTATGGGTTACATTGAGGATGGAAGATCGTATATGGCTGCAGTGGCGTAGCTAGAAATTTTGGGCCCTCATGTAAAAATAAGGGCCGCCTAAAATTAAAAAATTAGTAGTTTGGGAGATAATTGAATTCAAAAACTTGCAAATATAAGGGGAGGTATCATTTACGGTCAACTTAAAAATTAAAAAAAAATTTCGGTAACCAATAAGTTTCAGTTCGATAGGACTAACGGTGTTCGCTAGGACTAACGGTTCGATAGGACTAACAAAAAATCCCCAAAATACCCAGACACACAGACACACACACATTTTTCTAGTTCATGAAAACGTGACTAGTGATTGATTTTGAGTTCGAATCAGTCAAAATCTCGAGTTCAAATTTTCGCATGATCATAATTGTTGTATTGTTATTACTTATGTACATAGATAAAGTAAAAGTATGAAATGAAATAATTTTAACTAAATATTTGCACAAAATAAATAGAGTAAATAAGAAAATAAATTATAAACTCACCGATTTTAAAATTTCTTCTCTCTTGCTTTAATATTATATTATATTTGCGAAATCACTAATAAGTCTTTTAAGTTCTATTTTTGATACTTGTTTACATATGTTCAATGGCCAACGATGCCAGATTATTTAGTTTTAATTTTCCGATAGTCCGTTTCTCAAAAGAAACCAAAACCAAAGATTTTAATCATTTTTAACTTACTGAAAGATCTTTCAACACTCGCCACTGTTATTTGTAGAGTAAAAAATAACACAAACTTTTGAATATTCACTTTTTAAGCAACTGTATTTCGTGATGAGTAATTCTGAAAATTGTCTTATGGTCATATTTTGAGTCAAGTCTTTTTTCTATAGTGAAGTTACGCGAATGAACTTACCCAGAAGTTCTTCTGAAAAAACTTCTGGGTAAGTTTCAAACAATTTTCCAAAATATTTAACGGTGATTTAAAACTGAAATATTTTTTCAGTTTTCTTGGAAACAGAGATATTCCTTCCGTTGAGTGTCTCGTAGAACTATATGTACCTATAATGTTATATCTACTACGAGTACATGATTACAACTTGGTCTAGTATAGTTTTGGGTGTAGGGGAGGCCATCCCTCCTATTCCGATGTTATTCTCAGGAGAGAGAGATAGATTGGCGAGAGAACTCTCAAGTTAATAGATTATAATTGGTCGCATTGATATAACATTGTGGTTAACAAGGTGGTGTGTTATTTTTGCATTATTAATAATCTAGACAGTAGGATCCTTGTGAATATACATAGTTACATACAGATGTATGTATGTGTTCATGGAAAAAAAATCATTTTGTACGACACGTACCCTAGATTGTTTTTCTGATAATGTATACTCATAATATTATAGTATACTCAGTCAAGTATACATACCTAGATACAATACGCCTTTCGAATTTGGCCGAATAAGCCAAGCGAATAAGTCACGACTCCAGTGTAAACAATAACCGACCGATAAAATCGTCAGACTGATCGACACATAAATCAAGAGGCGTGTAAAAATCACTCAACTCTATCTGCCGGACGTGTGGACAAATCTTTAGAGGTTGCTTTTTTGGAATATCAAAATAATATGTATAAAAATAAGAATGTCTTTTTATTTGTCTGCCAATCAGTGTCCTTGCAGATGGAAATGAAAATGGGATCGAAACTTTATATTTAGGTTTTTATTTACTAGCCAACTGAATCTTGGTGCAAATTCAAACAATGGATCGTCAATTTAAAAAGTGATCCTTGAATGATTCTCGAAAATGCGTGGCATTTTAAATTTATAGATTTATCTTTTTTTTTTAACTACAGTTTTTTTTACCAACTTTAACCTTTTATATAACAATGAACGATTTCGATTTCAGTTACACAACTTTTGCATTATTTTAATGGAGAAACGTTTCAGTTGTGTTAAGTTATTGTTAGGTATGTATGTTTGTATCTACTTGGATATTTTTTAATTAAATATTCAATTAGCAGCGGCGGTGCGTCTCGAACACACAAAGAGCGCTTTTTAATTGGGAATAAATAACTTGGGGACAGCTCGGACCTGGATTAGAGGTGAAGACCAAAAAAAAAGCAGGACAAACGTTGTTTGGGTGACTTTCTGGCCCAATTAGGAAATACCGAATACCGTCATTCTTTTCAACTCAAATTCTCAGTATGAATACGTAATACTAGTTTTCGATTGGTTCTATACATTTACGAGTTATTGCAATCGAAAGTTTTGAATCGCCTATAAATCTTTCACAATACATGTAACAATAATCGCCCACAAATTTTATACCTTCATGTTTATTTAGATATTCGAGGACTAAGTTTTTTGAGTAAGTAGGTTTAGTTGAAAGACAGCCAGATTTATTTGAAAACTTACAGCTATATTTTCGGCCATATAGATATATAGCCAGAAGTATGACTCGTTGGTTGCGTTTATGTTTAGCACCGAGAGATTACTGGGTTCGATCCCGTGCTTATCTTTAATACTGCTGGTTAGACTTGGATATTTGTGACTCCAAGTCGATCGTTTCTTATTGCTAGTCCCAAATGACAAAGAGTAGATCAAAATTCCACTCATACATCACATTAAATTATGAAAATAATGATGAGCGCAGACTACCAGACAAATAGGTTAAAATAATCTCCGATCACTGAGGTGGAAAACATCACATTCAGGTTCAGCAGCAACGATTTAATTGGGAAGTCGTTTAGCTCTTGGAATAGGAGCCATTCGATAAATAACTGTGCGGACAAGAGGTACAACCATCAAATGATGATGTCTACACATAATTATTATTAGACATACATAATTATTATTATTAAACATACATAAATATGTACATCTATAGATAAAAACATAGAGAGACACCGGCGCAGAGAGTCAAATGCAAAGAAACACAGATATAATGTTTCCTTCTCAATGTCTCATTCCCCGATTGAGTTCGCTTATAGCCTTCGGAACTATCAATTAACGCGAACTGACTCAACTGTTGATCTTGGCATACTGTTTAGAAGTGACTGCAAATTTTTGACTCAAATTTTAGATATGTGCTGTAGGGCTACCAAAATGCTTGGATTTTCTTAGCGCAATGCTCACTACTTCCAAGATCTAATAGTAGTAATGTATAATGGTGTTGCTTTATTGTTCGCTTTTCCGGAGCATATTAGAGTTTGGGTCTGTAATTTGGAGTCCCACTGAAATTAAATTAAATTGAAATAGTTCAAAAAAAGTTTCTTAGATTATTTTATATGAGGAAATATAAATATTACCCCTATTTATTTCCCACTGCCTTTTTAAAAGGTATCGAGAAGTATTATTGCCATTTCCAAATATTTCTTTGGAGTATTAAAGGGAAGCATTGACAACTCTTCGATTTTATCGGAATTTAAATTTTCGGCGCCTGAATCTGGTAGAGCTTTGCAGCATCATTTATTTTTCCAACCTATTCCTGCGAAAACGTCTGCTTTCAATAACTCGTCTCTTGTAAAGGCTTTTCGGTTCCTTAATGCGATAGATGAACATTTGGATCTGATCAATTGTCATGTTGATGAGCTGGTCAGTTTCATGAGATTCAACACAAGTCTTTTTCAATGAGATGAATTCTTGGTATTTTTTATTGTTCTTTTCTTTTTTTGTAAGACTTGTGTAACACTTTGGGACAGCCTGTCAAGTCATATTATTGTTATCTATATATATAAAATTGAATGATTGTCTGTTTGTCTGTCTCGAATAGGCTCCTAAGCCACTGAACCGATTACGATGGAACTTTCAGGATTTGATGTATGCATGTCCGGGAAGATTACTGTGAAAAAAAACCAGGAAAAAACCTCTTAATAATAATATTCGTAATTACGATTTTATCGACGCGAAAGTATAAAGCGCCAGTGTATAGTTAAGGAAATGTGTACGTTGGTAACCAACTTGTGCGCACGCATGCCAACGTCCAAATACATTACGTACTACTCATAACATTTCTACATATGTATATAAATCAATGTTTGTCTGTCTGTCACGTATGCGTTCCTATACTTTACTATAATTTAATTTGATTATTAAGTATTAATTTGAAACTGCAACATTCACTTATCGAAACGCATCGAGAAACGGGAACGGGAACGGGAATTTGCATGCGTTATTGTACGATGGAACTTTCAGGATTTATTGTATGCATGTCCGGAAGCTTACCGTGAAAAAAATCGGCCAAAAAAGGGAACGGAAACGGAAAAAACAGGAATGAGTGGCATTACAACGCAATAATTTTAAATGTTTTAAATGACATGCGTTGTTAGGGTAAAATAAAAAAATAATTGAATAATTTCAAATGTGTTCGCTGCCTGCGTTTTTCCGACAAATGGGAACGGGCATTGCATGTGTTATTGTGGCATTGAAATGCATGCCGGGTTCAGCTAGTTATTATTAAAAAAATAATATACATGATCAAAATGGATAGATAGACGGAAATCCAATGATGAACATACAAACTAACATTTATGTAATTGAGTTAAAGACAAAAGAGCGGCCATTGGAATCGTTTGAAAAGAATTTCGTAAGGGAAATTGATCAATTCGAATTGAAAGAAGACTTAATCGTGGAGTGTTTTCGTTTATCGTTTGTACGTACTTGTCCTATTGTCGTTTATTATTACATAGCGCAGAAAGGAGAGGAAGATCCGGCTCTTTGAAAGGGGAGACCTCTCGAGAGTGTTACCTCCCGGAGGACACTCTGCGTGGAACTTAATTGTCACCTTTCAACCCTCGTCCGAGCAAACCCTTCAGCGTTTAACTTCCACATTCCTTTCGTATACACGGACGAGCGTAGTACCTACATATGTACATATGTACATCGGCCGCCATATCGTGGAAAAATTCCTTTTCACCCCGACTATTTCAATATTGAATATCACCGAGACGAGATATACCGGTCGAGGTTTAGCCGGTGACGTAACGTGGGGTGGAAGGCTCGCGTTTACACGTTCGTGTAGTTGCTTTTCCGGTGCGTGGGCACGTGAAAATTACACGTGTGGTGTGCGAATCCTATTCGCCAGAGCGCTCATTCGAATGCACACCAACGGAGTCAACGGAACGATTTAGAATTATATACGTATGTACATATCAAAAGCCAAATTCGAATGTGATATTGCTGTGCCTATTTCGGTCGATGGATTTCGAATTTGACGCTTGTAATGCGAGCGTTGCGTGCTGGAGAGGCCTTCATCCAACAGTCGACGTTAAATCATGATAATGACTTAAATCACGACAAACTTAGTCGTCAC
Organism: Arctopsyche grandis; assembly: GCF_051622035.1. NCBI lineage: Eukaryota > Metazoa > Arthropoda > Insecta > Trichoptera > Hydropsychidae > Arctopsyche > Arctopsyche grandis. The sequence continues at coordinate 1,321,706 of NC_135362.1, forward strand.
ATGTCAATTAGTAAAAAGCCCACTAACGGAAAGATTTGTCGAATTACTAGGTAAATCACTGCCTACGAATTTTACCGTAGCGAGAGATCCTACTATGTAGACCAGTGGTTCTCAAGTGCGGCCACGGTGGCCGCATCGGCCACTAGTGGATTTCACTGCGGCCACCAGCGACTTAATAGTAAATAATACTAATATTTAAAAAAAATTAAATATATTTTAAAAACTACAAAAAAGTAAATTAACAATAATATTATAGAAACCATGCTCATCATTGACAAACTAAAATTATAGCGAAAAGCCTCGTGACAGAAGTTGAAAATGACAATTTTTCAATTTTATCTTCTGTTAGTGATTTCATAGATAAGATGACAGAAATAACTTCAAAATTAAAATTAAAACTTAAAATAATAGAGTGTCTTAAATCTCTGAATCTGGAACTTGATAAAAGGTTCGAAGAATTGAATATTTTGAAAACTGTTTCTTTTGTATCTTCCCCTTATATTATGATGACAAATGAAAAATTCATAGTACTACAAAATAGATTAAAATAATTTTCAGTATTGAGATTAATTAATTGGGCTAACGTAAAATATGCATTATTAGAAATTAGTCATGATCAAGTACTTAATAACCATTTTAATAATATTTCGGTTCAAAAATTTTGGTCGGAAATATACGTTGACAATGAAACAAACCAATATACAGATTTGGCAACAATTGCTTTATTAATATTGTCTATTTTTCCCACTACCGTATATTGCGAAAGATCATTCAGTGTAATGCACTTTATTAAAAACAAATTTAGAAACCAGCTGACAGACGCAAACTTAGAAGCAGCAATGCGGCATGTATTGGAAGAAAGGAGTATTGAGCAATTTCCATTTGCATTATTATTAAATAAATAGATACCAAAATGTTAAAATTTCTTTTATTTTATGAATAAATTGATCCACCTTTTTTGTAACTTTAATTTATTTGATTAAATTTGGTGCGGCCACCAGACATTTCCATGGGACCACTATTATCACCTGTGCGGCCACGGTAGAATTTCTTCTGAGAACCACTGATGTAGACGCTTATTGATAGATATATTCTTTGTCAAATGAGATATTTTTTTTAACAAAAATATAATTGATTGACCGTAATAAAGTGAAATATGCTTTTATTTATTTACTCAGTTTGGACCATTGTCGCATTACAAAAATTCCTAATGCGCCATAATGTTTGAAAATATAATAGAGAACAAAACAATATTGTGCAGATACAGAATACATATGTACAATCTAATACATAAATTATTTCGAAAGAGACTTTATAACCAGTGGTGTAGTGCTAAATAAAAAAAGTACCAGGTCAGTGTTTAATTTTTACGACCCCCCCCCCGCTTTTTTCGTTACTTAAAAAATATGTATCCCAATATCGGTACTAAAAATATTTATATAAAATCAAATTCTAATTAGCTTGAAAAGTCAATCAAAGTGGTCTGAATAAGGCTTATTATTTTTTGCAATATAATATAATATGCAGGTCTCAAAATTTTGTTAGATGATTCGATTCCGGCATCATTTAAAGTGTCTATAATTTTTTCAAAGGGTTGTTGTTGGGCTGTTTTTAAAATATTTTCTGCACTGAATACGGTTGCAGTCACCAAATTGTAAAACGAGAGTCTGCTTACAATATTTGGTATACAAAATTTTATATGAATTTTATACTATAATAATAGCAGATAAAGTAAAAATATCAAATAATAAAATACATACAAGTATGGAATGTCTTGCACCTATAGTCAGCACCAATATATAAGAATCAGCTACAAATACAAAAAATTCTTGCGAGGCCCAAATGGAAGAGAGAAGATCAAAATTTCATTCATACATCACATTCAATTATGAAAATAATGATGAGCGCAGGCTACTAGACAATTAGGTTAAAATAACCTACGATCACTGAGGTGGAAAATATCACATTCAGGTTCAGCGGCAACGATTTCATTGAGAAGTCGGATAGTTCTTGGAACATTCGATAAAGAACTGTGCGAACAGGAGGTACAACCATCAAATGATGATGTCTATCACGTACATAATTATTAGGGACATACATAAAGTCTTAACTGTTCCAGCAACGATGGGTATGACGTCTTACCACGTAGAAGCTGGAGAACAAAACGAATTAATGAGAAGATTCTCCGAAGTTCAAGGGAATTATACGCAAGCATGCCCGAAAATAAAGAATATACATATTTTAATATTTATGAATATTTCATTCCAATCACTCGTATTGTATTGTGAACAAAGGCCTTGTCAGTTAGTCGACAATGAAAAACTAATTGCTAGAATCAAGTCTTTCTGATAATGTTTTATTTATTTTTCGATTTGTTTGCAAAGTAATTGAATAGCTTTACTTGGCCGTATACTAAGAAAATGCATAAAATATTTAGTTCAAAGCAAATACGATTTGAACGATTTTGATTCAATTTTTTGGCATGAAAAAATACGCACAATATTATATTACATTTTTTCATAAAAAATTAGTATTTTTTGTGGAATTTATAAGCTTTCAGCGCCGACGGCGACGGGTAAAGAAAAGAAAGATTTTTTTTTGAATGACAAAAATCCGGATTACTCTTTTCGGATTCTTTTATAAGGAGCTTTATTATGCGATCCTCTTAAAATTTCAACATGCATAACATATATGTACATATGTAGGTGTGATGAAAAAAGATCTGAAAAGGTGCGATTGATTGTGTGATGGATTGGGAGATTGATGTCTGACGAGTCGGCAAGTTAATCCGTCTATTTTTATTGATGATCGCGTATAATTGAATCATCCTGTGGTCGTTCCTTTCCCAATTTAAAAGTTTGATTTGAAATCGAATACCATTTTTGTACGAATTGTTTGGTACAGAATCGTGAATTTACTTAAAACGATGAAACTGAAAAAAAGTGTACTGTTTTTTCAAAAGCCACTCAGTGGGAGGGAGGCTTTTGCGAAAATAATTCATAGAAAAAATCATTTCGGTAGTTAATATCTACGTTTAATTTATGTTATGTTTATTTATAAAGCACTGTTATATCCAACTGTTACTGTTATATTTCATACTAAGGGTTCCAAAAAACCGCCCGAAAGAAAAAGCCGGTTGGCGGCTTTCACCGGTTTCAGAAAATTTATATTTTTTTTAAGTTTTAAATTTTTATATCGAAAACAAATTGTAAATTTACATATTATATCATGCATAAAAATAATTGCTTATAAATTAAATTGAGTTATAAACATTATGAACTTTCATAAGATCATTATTATTCATTTATAGTTTTGGACCATTATGGCATTACAGGAAGAACCTAATGGTGAACGCTACAATGGCGCATTAGGTTTATTATTATTAATTATATATTATTATTTCAAATATGACAAATAATAAAATTTGTATTTTATATCAAAGCCGTAAAATGTTAGAACCTGAATACGCACAAATAATTAAATGATTTAATTAAGTTATCAAGAATATATAAAAAAAAATATTAAGAATATATTTAAAAAATAATGTCTTATCTCGTAGAAAAACTGTAATCGTGGAATCGTGAATAAGAACACTGCTGAGATGAATTTGTGTCCGAAAACGTAATGAACTATGAAATATTTACTACCTTGGAAAGTTTTATTCTTAACAACTTACGATAACGTTTTCTATACTTTTAAATAAAGGCCTTGTGTAGGTTATTGAAACTACTTTCAATAATATTTTATTGGTTTAAGACATGGTTTTCGTTCATTGTTAAACAACGCACATTTATTTTGATCTTTCATATACATTTGAAATTGTCGGTTTTTGGTTTTTTGAAAAATGCCAAAAAAGCTGGTTTTCAGTTTTTTGAAAAAAATTAAAAAAAACCGGGGTTTTGACTTTTGGTTTAAACCGGCTTGGAAGCCCTAATTTCATACTCATTTATATACAGCCGTGACTGAGAAGCTCATGACTAAAGCCCGGACCCAGAAGGTGCCGCGTATTGTTCAAATGTTGTAAATGCATTGTTAAAGGTTTGCCGAACCTTTTTTACAAAGGATTTACAACAATGGAACAATGAGCGGCACCTTGGCTATCCTACCTCTACTCATGACAATCCATTCAAGAGATTCCAGAATCCTTTCAGTTAGCCTCTTTACTGTCTATCATTTGCTGTATTTTCTCAACACTATTTAAGCGTAACTGTGCTGCTTTTCCTACCTAGCATATTTTATGGAAATTTTACGGTAATCCGTATAGCGAGCTCGTTATATGTATGTACATATGTATAGTGAGCTTTGTGAAAGGAAAGTGCTTGAATTGAAATGACCGTGTACTTGTGTTACATGTTTTATTAATACACATAAATAAAATCCATAATGCATCGTTAAATATTTATTTTTATCTCATTACCTAGAAGGGCGCTCAACCTCAACCCCAACCCCAAAAAGTCCCAAGGGGTAACGCTTACCCCCGCTCTGGAGATTTACGACTCCGCAGGCAATACTCGAATATCGAATGGACCGCATTTAATATAAAATATGTACACATTAAGTACATCTACGGCGTTATCTTTATGACATTTTCCCAAGATTGAATGGCGCATTACTTATGATAGTGCGATCGATCAAAATGGCTCATTGTGATATTTGAAGAGACGCCTAGCCGCGCCTTTTATTATATTATATGTATGTATGTGTATGTACGTTGATGGGTGCGTCGAGATCAGATAATAATTGGCCGTAGTTTTTCATAAAGGAATATCTCATAACTCACACGGTGTCTGTCCGTCTGTTTGTCGGAAAGTAAAGTTTAGTTTGGGTGTTGTGGTGGGTGCTATATCACTACATACATATCATGTGTATGCACGCCGATCATCCGCCATTGTTCATGCACTATGGAAATATGGTTGCTATTGTTCAAGTATTCGTTGCTTTCAGAGACGGCTATACGTCATGTTGATCACGCTATTTTCCCCTCATACTCCACTTCTGTCTTCATTCATGTGTTTCCCTTCTTCTCCGCTAAAACCTTTTTCACCTCACGCAATCTCTCTTTCTGAAAAAACCTAAAAAAAGTAAATGAAAAATTTCACAAATCATATGTACGTACATACATAAAACGTGCCCACTTTAGTTCTTTTCAGCTTTTTCTCTGGAAAAAATGGTTTCAGTCTACGTTACATACATATTTACATAGTTTGTAAAACACGTACTACCATTTAGCAAGCAACGCACAGCTTAAAATTTTATAATACGCTATCACTAAGCCAGCAGTTTGGCTTAGTGATAGCGTATATATTTAGCATCACTGAGGTCATAGGTTCGTGTCCTCGCCACTGCTGGTTAGATTTGGGGGTTTTGTGACTCCAAATCGATCGTTTCTCTATCAGAGTTTGCCAATTTTATCTGATCATTGCTGAAACGGTTCCTGAAAATTGGTATTAGTCTAATCCTGTTGTCACAAAAATCTGCCTGTGTATAATTTGTATTAATTATACACAGTAATCTGAAAAATCCATAGATGTCACTATGATTATTATTTCTGATTAATTGTTATATTCTATATATTCTGATTGTATATGTATGTATTACTGTATTTCTGATTTCTGATTGTTTATGTATTTCATTAACGTACACCCGTCGCATTGGAGCAAATCTGTAATGGCGAGTGTGTATTGATTTGTGACAATAAATAAATAAATAATACGTAATTGGTTAGCCAATCATAAGACAGTTGAAAATGTTGTTTTTATTTTTAAATCGTCATTGTTTTATAACTATATAACTAACTGAAACTGGCATGCGTTGCAATGCCACAATAACACGTGCAATTCTCGTTCCCGTTCTTGTTCCAGTTCCACAGACAGTCAATTTTATATGTAAATAGGTATAGATATATTTATTGACGTGGGCCATCCGCTGTGTGTTTGTAGCACAACCCTGAATGGTCAGTACATTCGAGTGCGAGGTAGGCGTGGCGCGATTATTGTCACACTCTCGGCGTAATGCGTTGAAGGCGGGATAGCTTTACTTTCGCGTCAGTAAAATCGTAATTACGAATATTGTTATTGAGGATTTTCCCGTTTTTTTTCACAGTAATCTTCCCGGATATGCATACAACAAATCCGGACAGTTTCATCGTAATCGGTTCAGTGGCTTAGGAGCCTATACGAGACACACACACACAGACATTCGATTTTATATTTTTATTTTACATAAATATTTTCACATACATATATACAAATATACCAGGAAGGCTTAACAGGTAAACCCCAAATGCGCCTTCCTGGTCCACATAATTATTATATAGATACATGTAAATCTAAATATCTGACATCTATGGTCAGTATACATATATTACAAACATCGTATTAATACGATAAATAACGATGAATAACTTTCAAGTAACAATACGAATTTTATATTCGATAAACAACCACAGAGACATCTATGGTGAGCAATATGGCGAAACCTAAGATATAACAATAACTAAAGGTTCGCAACAGAAAATTGGGAAGGAAACGCCAATTTTACAGGAATCGTTTCAATGAAAATCAGAAAAATTGGCAAATTCTGATAAGAAACGATCGACCTAGACAAATCAAGGTCTGGCCAACAACGAGACTTAGCGGGGAATCGAACTCGTAACATCAAGTACGAAATAATTCAACATTCACCACTAGACCACATATATGATATACTAGTGTTGTGCCTGTTGATATTTCAACGGGTGGTGTCCGAAAGGAAATGATAATTCGAAGTCGAAGTCAAAATCGAAATCTATGTAAATCGTGCACATATAATAACTTTTGATAAGTCTAAAATTATTTTTTTGAAATCTCTATACTTGTCGATGCTCTTACCACACATATCCTTTCCGTTTTTATATATATGTATGTATGTATTAATATATAATCCGAAATATCTTAATATAATGTTTCATGAATAGCCAGACACAATATGAAATCAAATGCGAAATTGAATCATGGGATGAATGGGTTAATTTAGCGTGCGGCAACAATTGTTTTGTAGCGTATTCTGTTTCGGCGAATAATTGACAATGGGCGGCTGGCATTGTGAGGGTTAAACGTTATTTGCGACATTACAAATGTACACGTTTAACACGTGTTCCTGCTCAATAATTGTCTCCAAACACATTTACCCATACGTATGTACGTACATATATTGAAATAGAATAGTAATTTAATTCTAAGTATGTATGTATGTGATTGCAGTTTTTACTTTATTTTTGTTGAGTGCATCATTTCCTTGCAATTTTCGCGATGATCGGCACGAATCCAATTTGAAGTGTGTTGAAATTGAAGGGTGTGCATGTTGTTGCACTGCCGTTAAATTAAGGTTGTATGAGAGAGTATCCTAATAATGATATTTATTATGTCAATTTTCGCGAAGTCTGTATTACAATGTTCGAATCATTTGGATATTATACATATGTATGAATGTATGAATGAGAGGAGGTTCTGAAAGTTCGTAGAATTGCCTGAATAAACTTTTCATTTTTAATTAGTTTAGTAGTTAGCATGTTATACTTTCGATTATATTATATGATCACGGGTTATAAGCCTGGCTTTGTTGCAGGGCAGACTGCAAGGTCATTCAAGACTGCAACGGATTTCATTGGAAAAAGTTTCAGAAAATTATATCTCGCAAAATTGGATTTACCACATCTCATGGTATGTTGATATTTAAAACTAGTGTTGTACCCGATGAAATATCATTGCATGGGTGTTGGCATGTTAAGTTATTAAATAAAAAAAATTTAAAGAAATATGTCGGTCCTGTGTTCGATCCGCACGTGGTGAAATTTTTTTCAAATACATTTTAAATACATATATTTAATTTAATATTTATATTTAATTGTTTAATGTGATAAAAAGGTCAAAAATTACAAACTTACCTACATATTAACAATATAAAACACCAATAGAAAAAGAAATTAATTAAATTTTCAAAAGATAGCGGTAAATGCTATTAGCCTAGAGGAAATATTGGTAGCAAAAAGTATATATAGAAGTTTTTTCAACAAGTTTTTTATTCCGATTCAAATAAATTTAAATGAATATTTAATAAATTTTCATTTAAATTTAAAAAAATAAATGAATATTTAATAAATATTCATTTAAATTTAAAAAAATAAATGAATATTTAATATTCGATTCGCCATCCTTACGCTGTTTATATTACAAGTACTGAGTGAAGCCGGGTAAAACAACTAGTTAACATAAAGGATAGTAAGTTTTAAAATAAAATTATATTATTTCATTTTCTCCCTTTACATTTAGCATTTTCATTATAAAGATCTAATTAATATTATGTATTGGGTGTATTATATGAGCATTTATAAGAATTGTAAATAGGTTTTTGAGCTCTTTTTCCTATTATGCTGTACATTAACATAATAATAATATAATACTATGATTACTAACAAAATTAAATTAAAATTGTAAAATAGAAACTGGCCAGTAGATCAGTAGCTATTAAAATAGATATAAGATGTATTGTGAACATAATTTAGTAATAATAAAAAGCATTTAAAAACCAAATTATAAAGATCAATATCAATTAAAGTGATATTATACAGATCGCATTTGCGAAAGGCTGTCCAAATACGCATCGATTAAACACCGTCCAACTGTCGTAAATCTCGAATTCCTGAATTCTCACTCGAAATCTAGTCACAGATATCCATCAAAATTCGCATTAGGATACTCAGCAGTGTAATATAATATAATAAATTGTCGGTGAGGGCGTGTGATACAGACTTACTACATGCATACGTATATCCACCGATCGATCTTGCGCGATTCGAGCGTCAGGTGTAACACCGCTCAATTCGTCGGAACGATTTATTTTACACTACGTGTGTATGTACATACGTATATACATATACATATACATAGGTACTCATAAGTTGTTATTTTTCGAAGGAAGGAAAAGCCGTCGTTTATAACGAGCGAGCGTTTTGTTCGCAGAGTGAGATAACACCGATGGATTTGCTCGAGTCTTATTATTGAAACCAATTACGCGCCAAAGCTCGCTATACATATATGTATGTATATTCACAACATTATACTATGTATATATCTTGAGTGTGTACACAATGTAATTTACTTTATTTTCAATATACATATGTACCTACTAGGGTTTCTGACCCGGGTCGACCCGGGACAGACATTCCCGGGAATTCACGGAATTTTTGTTGTCCCGTGTCCCGGGAATTTTTATCTCGAATCCCGGGAATTGAATTTAAAAAAATCTTGAAAACATACAACATTTTTACGATTTCACGAAGAGAAATAATAAATCAAATACACAAAGAATTGTAAAATATTCTCAACAATTAAAATAGAAAAAAGAAGAAGCCTAAAACTGATTTTTTTAACACAAATTTTAAATAATTCTGATTTTATACCGAACAAAACATTCTCTAAATGTTGTAATAAAAGTGAAACTATTATGAAGCGAGTATATCCTTCTTGTATTGACGATTCCACAATGGAAGAATCTCTTTTAGATTCGGATGAAGATGAAACAATTGTGTGTTTGACGATGAATGAAGAATTAAATAAGGAGTTATCAAAGACGAATATACAGAATAACGTAAATAAAAATTAGCCTCGACTTTAAAAAAGAAATTAAAATATACATGTGGACAGGAGAAAAAACCGATAATTTAAAAAATTGTTTTCGTCCCTTTTAACAATAAAACCAACTTCGACCGAAACTAAAAGAGTTTTTTCCATTGCTAGAAATTTTTGTACCAAATCTAGAATTAGACTTTCGGATTCTCATTTAAATATATTAGTATTCTTAAGAAGCTACTTTAAATAAGTTTACTATCATAATTACATTTTTTCGTGTTAATGGATATATTACGTATTGTTTTGTAAATAAATAAATATTTTTTTATTAATAAAAAATATATTAAATTGAAGAAAATTTTTTTACATGCGTCCCGGGATCCCGGGAATCCCGGGAACGATCCGGGGCTCCGTCCCGTGTCCCGGGAATTGAAAAAGTCCGGGAAATCAGAAACCCTAGTACCTACCTACTTATGTGAAGATGAAAAATAATTGAGGTGCTTGATATAAGCCAGGTAATAAATAAGGAAGTAAGGGGAGGAAATGCTAAAATGACGAACGTATGCTTAAGATTTTATATATTATTTTATCATTTTATTTTATTATTATATTATCTTTTTGATTTATACCAGGAAGGCCTTACAGGTAACTCCAATGCGCCTTTCTGGCTAGAATCATTGAATATTTTATACAAATATAATTAGTTTTATATATGTATCTTCATAGAAAGTGTTCAAAAAATATGTGCAAGGCATTCCACATTTATGCCACATATACCATATGCCACATTCGTCGCTGTGTGTTTTCGCCCTTATTCTCTGTAAATTTGATATGTTAATGGAAAATAAAACGAGTGGTGAGTGGGTGAAAATGGTTCCCGGAAAGATGCACTAAATTGCACTGAATTGCAGCGCAGTTTCGAAAAGTCCTAATTTTCGAAGGCGCTCAAAAAGAACTTACGCAATAGAATTCCATAAAATCCTTTGACACTTTTTTGTGGAATTCTATTGCGTTAGTTCTCCTTGAGCATCTTTGAAAGTTTGGATGTCTCGAGAGTGCAACTATCTCGAGTGCATTTTTCCGGTCACCGGTGAAAATATGTGAAAAATTCGTCTACCAACTGATTGTATGACTTATCAGGACAATTTATCACTGGTAAATTTTGCCCGCAAACGATGCAATTGTCCGAACGAGAATGTTGTAATAGTAGAGTTAAAATAAGCAAACAAATCGTTATATAGGATTCAATTAAAAAAAAATAACTCGTTTTTATGGGTAACAAAGTAAAAGGAATGGAAGTAAAAATAAACATTCGCAATACTTTTTAGTATGTACATATTGGCAAATAAGCAAAACAGACACCGTGTCTGACGTAATCAGATAAAGAAGTGGGATTGGGGGAGGGGCACCAATAAAAACGGGATAGTAAAAATGATGCGAATTACGACGGACAAACAGGAAAAATGGCGAGGACGCGGAGCGGGCACACGCGACTCGAATATATAAATAAAACCCGACCGAATAAAATATATTTATGCAGGAGCAGAGGATTCTTTACCTTTCGCATTTGTACTAAATTACATGAATAAAACAATAATATTATACGTGAAATGCTAGACGCGACATTCGCGACTCGCGCCCAACAATTCGATACTCGGATTGGTCACGAATTATCTCGATTAAAAACAAAACGAGTGTATATGTGAGTGAAGTGCTCTATTCGTAATTTACAACTGCGCATGCGCACGCAATGCAAGTTGTTGACGTACAGGTCTGTTACTGAGAGTTGGCGCGTTCTCTTACTTACACAGAAGCGCGCGAAAGGGACAGAGCATCTTTTGATTATTGAATGAAGTGTGACAGTATGCTATACACATATTTACCGACACTACACAAGCGCATGTGTTCGCGCCAACTTTCGGTAACATAACTATACATTTATTTATTATTTATTGATATTTATTTATTTATTAAAATATTGCCATATTAACATACATATTATCACTATGGACAAACAAAAAAGAAAAAAATATACAATGAGAAGAAAATAAAACATAACAAAATTATAACTAAAAAAAACACAACATTAATATAAAGGTTAAAACAAATCTTTGAAGTTGGTTAAAGTTTAGTAAATCAATACTATGGATGACCACAACATTTTTTAGGTTAGACTTCAGATTTCAGTTAGTTTCACTCTGAAGAAACTATACATACCTGTGAGATAAGATGTATCTGAAATAGTTTTAGTCCCATTTATCGATCGGTACAGACCACACAGTAGTTATTTACAACTTGAAACTCATCCCATTTGAAGAGATGACAATCGCTAAATGTCAAATCTGACACAATTGGCCATAATTTAGAGGTTATACACGCCAATGTTCAATATATATGAGAGATAAAATTAAAAAATATATATAAATACATACATATGAGAGATAATGAGAATCTATAAAGCAAATTTTATAAAATGTAGAGTGAAAAAAGAAAAATTTATATGCGTTGAAACAATTAAAATCTGACATAGCAATTGGGTGGCGAAAAGGGAAAACGTGATCAGAACAATGTGGACGATAGACGTCACCGAGAAAGATGATGGAGTATTTTCAAACGTGTCTATTACGATTATTTTTTACCATCGTAATGTCAGACGTCATTTCTACATATATTGATGACCAAACCGAGCAAAATGGCAGAGTTTGAAAACGATCGGATAAGAACCCAAGTCTCGTCAGACGATAAAATCGAAAGTGAAGTAGTAAAAAACCAAATTAGTATAAATAAAAAAAATACAATAATAGAACACGCTACATCAGCATATTTTAGATTAACCAAATCCAAGTTAAAGGAAATTTGGCTGAGGAGCTTGATGCCCCTGGCAACAGGCGACAAAACCATCAAATTGGTACGTGCCCCAGGAAAAGAGAATAAATTGCTGTATCTAATGTAATAACCAACAACATAGATCAATGGTTAGCATGTGATGCTTTAAATTGTGTGGTCACGGGTTATATCCCTTATGTTGCTGGCCAAACCTTGTATATGTGACTCCAAGGTCGATTTTTTTCGACATTTTCTCCAATTTATCTGATTTCATTGAAACGGTTCCAACAAATTCGCAAACCCCGTCCTATCTCTTCTGCAAAAAATTGAGTTATTCAGCATTCCGATTTTCGCTGATGCTAGAAAATGCTGCGAAAATTTGTCCATACGTTAATCGTTTGGCCATAGATGTCTTGTTTAATAAATGGGTTTAACCTGTTTATATAATTAATAAATAATTCCCAATCTGTATGCACACTCGTTTGAGTATGTTTGTTCGTTTGTTGTATGATTGATTGAACAAATAAAAAAAAATGTTAGTAAACATTGAAGCTCAATACTGCACGAAAGATTTTGATTTTTAAATGCTTTTTATTATTACGAAATTATGTTCACAATACATATTATATCTATTTTAATAGCTACTGATCTACATTTTCTATTTTACAATTTTATTTTATTTGGTTAGTAATCATAGTATTATATTATTCTAATGTTAATGTAGGGGATGTTATGTTCTAATGTTATCTAATGTTAATGTTCTCCAGAGGGGATTTTCAGATCTGAACTTGGCTTATGCTTTCTAACACTAAAGAATATGGCGTCTGTTTTGGTTTGATTAATTTGAATTTTCCACTTAGTGAAGTGTTCATTCATTGTTTTAATTGCAAATTCAAGATTTTTAATAATAGTGTCTGGTTTTTTGCTATTTGAGGGTTTCTTTGAGGAAACCAACCAGTAATTTATAAAAGTAGTTCCCCAAATATACTTGTGACTCAAGGGAACTTGAAACTAGTGCTCAAGTTCATATATTTTATGTGTTCAAACATATTCTATATAATATTTTCAAAATACATATGTATTATGGGCAACTAAATGAGTTTTACCCAAGTTTCAACCCCTTTTCCGAAGGGATGAAAACTTCTGTCAAACTGGTAAGTCTAGTTTTCGACAAAAAAAAATACATACCTACATGTAAATAATAAAATATAAACGTAGAGGTGTATTTATTTTTTTTGAAAGTGAGATAAAATGTGAGTGTGCGTTATATAAGGAAGAGAAACGAAACGCGATAGGATATATTTTCACGTGAGTTTTCCCTCCCCATTCATAAATATAAATAATTTTGGAGTTTTCCACCTGAAAGTTCCAGTTTCCATCCGATCGTTGCATGAGAGCGATAAAAAATCAGTATAGCATTTATCAACCGTGCAACTTCCACACGAGGTGTTATGACTTAGAAAATTTTAATGATACCATGAAGAAAATTTGCATTAAATTGTTCATACATATTGTAAACACATACGTATATATATGTATGTATTATAATATTTTCCGATTTAAGATGGCTTCTGAGAAAATTGTCGTTGTCGAAACTTTTCCGCCGCATAAGTTCCATAAATAAATTGCTAATTTTATACAAGAAGATAACGCGAAGTATAAATAAGCCGCAACGCGCACTTGGAGTTTAATAAAAATAAAAATATGTAATAAGGAGAGTTTCCTAAGTGTGCAGTGGTATTTCTCGTAATCTGGCCATTAAAGACGAAACACCTGGGACTATTTATATATTTATATTTATATAATAATTAAGTACATATATGTATAAAGGTGACCATTCAAGTAAAAATTTGTCTGCAGAAAAGTACATATAAGATATTATTAATGAACCAAACAAATCATAAAGCTTTTAGAAATGCTTTTCGCACACACGAAAATGAGGCTTTGTGATAGAAACATAGTAATCAGCATATTTTAGTTATTATGTATTTTTATATTTCATAAACAAGACAATTGAAAATAATTTTAAAAATAATATATGTATATGTTACAGTAAAACTGTTATTTTCAGTGAAATTATAATTTCACTAGTGAGATTATAATTTAACTAACTCATTTAACAAGCAGTGATTATAACTTAACTAATTTAACAAGCAGTGAGTGCGGATGTAACAATAGAATTATTACAAATTCATTTCTCAATGTCAGTGAATTTTAATTGAAAATTAAAAAAAAAAACCAACCCTAACTTAACCTAACCTAACCTAGTCTTTATAAATGAGTTAGCTGCGGGATGGAGAGGAGCGAGGTTGTGACGTGGGGTGGCCGCGATTCGTATCGGCAGCACACTTACAATAATCTAATATATAATTTTGAAAGAGACTTTGTATGTAAGTTTGTATATTTGGTTGGGAATTTCGTAAACAAGTCAAAATTTCTATGACGACGAGTTGATTTTTTTTTCTAGTCTAGTCTAGTCTTAGTCTAGTCTTAATCTAATCTAGTCTTAAATAATCTTAAAATAATGGCATTTCACTATCATCTGACTGGCAAAAATCAAAATTTCACTAATAGGGGACAGTGAATATGTAATTTCCGTAGTAAAATTTAGCCAGCAGCATAGCTCGGTCGTTAAGCTTCTGCCTAGCGTCGAGAGGCGCCGGGTTCGGTCCCATGAGCCGACCTCGTAGTGCTGCTGGTCAGACCTGGATATTTGTGACTCCAGGTCGATCGTTTCCTATCAGAGTTTGCCAATTTTCTTAGATTTCATTATTGAAATTTTATTTACGGTTCCTGGCAAAATTTGCGAAATATCCTTCCTACGTACTATGTCACCACGATTTGAGATTGATTAATGTACAATAAAATTTATGTACAATTCATAGATGTCTCGTTAATTTGCGAGTTTTTCAGTGTCTCGTAATTCAGTGACTTGTATGTTGCAATGTTTGTAATTGGCCAGGAAGACGCATTGGGGTTAAATGTAAGGCCTTTCTGGTATATATGTAAAAAATAAATAAATAATAAATATACCCAGTGAAAATGTAATTATGTATTATTTCACTGAAACGTCAGTGTAATTATAATTTCACTATTATTATGATTATATAATGTAAATACATGCAAATTGTTTGCAAGGGCTGTGCACGCCGAAACTGCTAGCGACAATAGCCACGGGTGTGGTTCGTGTATCAACATTTCCAAAACCACTCGTTGAAATATCAATGGGCACAACACTAGTTAAAGTTTAAAATTTTTTCATCGCAAACAAAATTTTAATATCGGTATATAATTATCATTTTAAGGGACGACGACGACGACCAAAGCTCCAAAGTCTTTTTCCCGTGAGTGAATTTTTTTCGTGAATGGCCACCTCTAGATTACTATATAAACGTCACTTTAGGCGTAATTGAATTAATGTCCCGAAAAAAATAAAATAAACATTCTAATACAAACAGTACGTCATCTTCAAGTGGAATATTTTTACTGATATTTGCATATTTGAGTGTCGGCTACGCAGTTTTTGTAAGCGAAAGACGATTCTTGGAAAAAATTGATTTACAGGTTTGGCGATAGTATACGTATTTTCTACAGGTATATTGTTTTAATTGGCGTTGTCGTTTGGTCCACACATCGAGGATGCTTCTGAGGTTTCCGATATGATGGATCGAAGTTTGGTGGCCGATCGACTAGGACTGATTGTTTAAAAACTGGTTTGTGACAGCTGCCATTATTTATATATTGAGAGCATTGCAAACGACACACTGAGACCTTCGATTATATCTGACCCGCCTACCTACCTTCGACTCAGATTATCCTCAGATTCATCGACATCGATGAGTCTTTTTGTGTCTTTGGCCGTTGGAGATTTGGAATAGCAAAAAAAATAAAGATATTGAGTAAAAAAAATGGAAAAATTAGTCTTAAAGCTCAAATCCTGGTGGATGTTGAAATTTTTATACAAAATTGTAAAATAGGGGAAGTTGACCCAAAGTATGTATGTACATACCCAGTGGTGTCATTCTATTGGTTTTTGGAAACCTGTTGTTCAAAATCAAAAGTTCGTGTCATTTTTGTTAACAATTATACATATAATACATATGTATATTCAAATAACTTCGAAAATATTGTTTTATTCCTAGTCGAATACATAGCAAGAATAAGTAAGGACCTTCTTTTCCGTTATGAACTAGCAAAATTAACTGCACAGCTGCACTCGATATACTTCTGAGTAAAAAGTCATAAAATTCATAGCCTAGAACTGAAAATATCCAAAGGAAACCGAGCACTCGACATTTTTCTCAATTAACTGTCAGATTTTGGTGTTTTTACTTTGTATTTGATTTATATTAATATTTGTATATATCATATATAAATATTTGTATATGATTTATCTTTAATATTTTATATATGTTTTATCTTTAAAAATGACATAAAAAAAAAACCATTAGACTTTGTACAGAGTAGGGATTCAGTATTATCGAAATATAAAAAGAAAGATACCGGTATTACCGGTACTTTCCCAATCATCGTTCTCTGGATATGCAAATGAAGAGTCAAATTATACAAATTATATTTTTTTTCCATACAATAATAAGAAAAATATTCCCTGTCATGTCATCATCGTATATGTATGTACATACATATATGGTACTGAAAAATGTGCCAAATAATATATTTTATCCCATTTTCAATGTATGTACATACGTAAACATTTTCTTATTTAAATTAAAATTGAAAAGGTTTTCGGTATTACGAGGGCCGCGATACCGAAAATTTTGTATCGGAAAACAGTAAAAATCAAAACAATTTTACAGACGTGTGGCGTGATGAAATAAAGAGGGATCGAAAACAATTTAGAAAATAATAACTCGCTCAATATCGTGTATGAAAAATATATACCCATCGACGTTTTCGTAGTTTTTAGCCATGGAGATATCGTTTTCGACAAATAAGATGTACGAATTAGAAAAAAAGCAATACTATCGCTATTTATTTTTTAGTACCGGTATTATCAAAGGCTTATTTTCAGTCAAATACCGATAATGCCGGTATTGCAATTCTTAGTACTGAGGTATGTGTGGCTCAAAATGTTCTAAATGATATGAACTATCAACTCTTTATACATATATGTATACATATGTATCAATCGGAAACCCGTTGTTCCAAAATTAGATTGACACCACTATACATACCTATGTATATATAAATAATATATTTAATAATGAACTCGAGCAAGTTGTTACTTGAGTTGCTGAAATGGTAAATAAAGTTATCACTCCGCTGTATAATACAAGTGGCACAAAAAGTGTCGCATACATCAAAGGGTTAAGCAAAGTCAAGTTATAAGAAACCTTTCTTTTGTGTGTCGCGTTGAAAGCAGTGGGCAAAGGTCATCAAAGATAGAGAGCAGGGTATTTTATCTGTCGCAATTAGCACGTTCTCCAGTGTTTTTCAAGCCGTGGAGCTCGGAAGTCAAAGCGACTAATTGATCGGAAACAAAACGCTTGATTTATGTCCGAGAGCGTTTTGTTAGTTCGGAAAAGAACACGTCCGCGTTTCGAACGCTATCAATCACTCGAATTTCACTTACGAATAACCTTTTCACCGCCGACTGACAATTTTATATTTATTATTGTGGGTAGGTGTATTCCCGTGCTTTTGATTTATATTTGTTTGTATTGTTAACACGCTGCGATGCATCCGAAACAATAAAATATAAAATGGATGATGTATTACATATGGACTCGTTATTAATCGTATCGAACTAATATTTAATAAGCGGTTCGGGAATTAATCGCTTTTTGTTAGGATTTTGAAATTTTGCACACGCAAGCCGTATTATATGTACATATGTATGTATATTTGTGTATTTGTATGACGGAGAAATAAATTGGATTTGTGTGAGCGAAAAATTGTTGGCGGAAATAAATCAAAGCTAGAATTCTAATCGACGCAAATGGAATTCTGAAATATATATATATATATATATATATATATATATATATATATATATATATATATATATATATAAATTCCAATCGGGAAAATTTCATATAAAATTGTCAACCCCTTTATATTATGGATGCAATACTTGACAGAATCCATCTAACGATATTCTATTTTGGAATGTTCGTTTAACCCTCTTAGCTGTCGAAGCATTTCAAAGGCCCTTTCCAAGATTATTATATACATATGTATGTATGTATGTTTTTTAACAATTTTTTTTAAGATTTTCACATCAAAATTGCATTTAATTTAAATCTTGACCCACAATGAAGTTTTTATTTAATAAATATCGTCGGTTTAGGGGCAGAAAGCTTTAAGGCAAAAATTGGGTGTTTTAATCTAATAATGCAATTCAGTAGATTTCAAAACGCCCTGTCATTTTAAAAAACAAGCCGATTTATTTTTGATGTAATTGAAATTTTTGTTATTATTTTGTTAGTTTCGAACACTTCCATGATACACGAAAGTCTTCAGCATTAGATTAAAAATAAAAATCAATGGAGACGAGAGTCCAGGCTCACTACCCTTTAAAATGAAATCTGGTCTAAAAGATTTAATATTTTTAATTTTACCAAAACCGTAGCGTAAATCAGATAAATGGAACTTGTCAACAGACAATAATGGAAACATGGAGGAATCTAAACTAGGGGAAGTCATAACAGTAGTCGAATCAAAAACCGAATGAAAATAGTTAGCAAAGGCATTTGCTAACTATTAACTTATAGATCTATGCCCAATGCCAAATTTTACCGATTTAAAATTCAGCACACTTCCAATTAACCCTTTTAAACGAAAACAAAAAATAGTGTAGCCAGAACACTATTTCAATAAACATGTTTCAATATAAAATAGTATTAACAGTGGGAAAAAATCCCAAGTGAAAATACGTATTTTTGACTTTTAATTTGAACTGGACGACTACTTAGAGAGATTTGAAAGCTGAAAATTACTACAAATGAAAGATAAAATACCCGACTATAGATTCCAATATTCGTTTTGAACAGGAAATTGACAAATTTTGAGACATCGACCGAACAACACCAAGATATAGAAAAATCGCGCGATTTAAAAAACACATATCTCCGAATCTCGAGCCAATCAACATTTTTTATTACCAGATTCGTATTTACTGGGCATATATCTATAAGAAAAGTCACATCTCGTCTCTGAACCATTTTTCGTGTCGAACAGTGTAATTCGTAGTAATATTTGTAGAATATGGAGCATTTTAAGTTTCTACATCTCACTGACAAAACCACTATCGCAACTGGGGGTTCCAACCAAGAATCGATTAAATCTTCTTCCCGGAGCTGGAAACTCACCCGTCGATCTGTAAAATTATTATGTGTGGGAAGAAAACTACCCATTTTCTGCAATAAATGTCATCGAGCATCAATTATTGGAATGTGGGTGGTGGAGTAGCGAATCTTCTCCATTTGGAAAGGGTTAGTAATAAAAATACAATAAGCAGAATTGTGGGTGCACATTCCGATCACGCTTTTCAAATGATATGCAGCAAATGGAAAATTTCCAGGGACGAACTGAGCTCGTAATAATCCTTCCGTGCTCCACTTCCGGCGAGTAAAAAAGAAAATCGCAAACTTTACATCTCGTCGACTCTACTTTGTCATAAGACATGAAATAGCCCACCCATCTTTGAATAATACAATAGTTTCGGAAAATTCCTCTTCGATAATGTTGTATTATGTTCATGCGGAAAATTTAGCAATTTTTCTCGCTGAAATGCACGAGGCTAATCGAGTACGAGTTTTGAATATAGAAAAGGTCGATAAGTTTTTCCAATTTTTTCGGACGTCCGGAAAAAAAAGTTTCAAAATGCATAATCTAATTTTTACAGTTCGATATATATATATATATATATATATATATATATATATATATATATATATATATATATATATATATATATATATATATATATATATATTTAATATTAATTCCAAGTAGTATGTATGTATATGTACGTTCGTGTTATTTTTTAATTAAATTTGTATCCAATATGGGGGGGGGAGGAGGGATAAGAACACGATTTAGCTTTCAGAAAATAGCCATTAATTAAAGGGGAACACATTCGTATATGAAAAGCTTTCTGTGTGTGCCGAAAATGAAAATAGGTTTGCATAAATGAAAGGCGAAATAGTTTAACATAATAAAAATATATATTGTATATAATATTATTGATTTCATTTACAAAAAAAAAAAATAATAAACAATTTCATATATGATAATAAAAGATTCATTCATTTTTATTGTTATTACACATATTATATTATAAAATATTTACAATGGTGAATGTTCATTTATTTTTAAATTTTACAATATAATAAAAAAAAATTCTCTTTATTATTTATAATATAATATAATAAGATCAATACTTAATTAATTATTTATTTATTAAATTTGATATGAACATTGATTGGTTTATGTATAAATAAACTTTAAATGTATGTATAAACATTTTTAAATTATACTACAGCAAGAATTTCAAAGCATAGCGTCACATTTTTAATATATTCACAATTATTATTTCAAAACCGAATAAATTTTATATAATAATAATAATATTTACAGAAAATCACAGTTGTTTTAAGGAACCCACACGGAGAAAGATTTGTCTGCAGATAAATCTGGGCCTATAAAATTTTGGTGACCGGAAAACTGCACTCGAGATACATAGTTGCACTTTCGAGACATTCAAACTTTCAAAGACGTTCCAATTCCACAAAAAAGCGTCAATGGGGTATTTAAATGTTATCCGAGGGTGCTAGCAAACCTTTTTTTGTGGAATTCTATTGCGTAAGTTATATTTGAGCGCCTTTGAAAATTATGACCACTCGAAACTGCGCAACTCTATTCAGTGCAATTTAGTGCATCTTTCCGCGAACCAAAATTTTTCGTAGCAAAATATGCTACGACAGATAAATTTCTATGGAATAAAATATCTTTTTGCGAATGCAATTTTGGAACTGGGCAAAATATTATACTTCGTTTCAGACAAATAAATTGCTAGACTTGTCTGCAGATGAATCTCTCCGTCATTGGGCCACTTTGTATGATGTTTCAGTCAATTTTTTTTTGTATTACTTGAGGAAGACTGAATTGAAACAATTTGAGAAATACTGAGAATCGAATCGAAAAGTATACAACAGAGCACCTTTATTTATTACGTAATATCTAAGTGAATTAAATTTACATATAATTTAACAATATCAAGTAACAAACTCTAATCACAATTATATAATATTATAATATTTAGGCATCGGAACGAGGCGCGTTTTGTAAGGCAACCCACACACGTTGCGATCCAATAATAACAATAATTAATAATAGTCGACTTTAAATTACACCACTGCGAAAATATATTCGATTCGTTACACGGCCAGTATCAATTTCACCGACCATTATGCTCAAAATGTCGTAACACACATTACGAACAATCTCGTCCGAATCACCCGGTGCGAGTGTGTGTATGTATATAATATACTATACATTATTCTTTTTTTTTGTATATATTATTATTATCGTTAATATGATTTCTGTTCGGACGGTGGCCCCCCCGCGTGGAGGCCGGCCATTAAATATTTGTCTGGAGATTGTAAAGGTGAACGAAAATTATTATATATATGTATTGTATGCGCAGGTGAAAGATATACTCCCGTAAACGTGGAGATGACTTATCCGAAGATAAAGTCGACCCACCAAATCGACCGTGACTCGAGAAATGCTGGACGTGTGCGCCGCTCATTACCAATTATGATCATTTTAATTATGAAAGATTCGAATCTTTTTTCGAAACAGTTTTTTTTTGTATAAGGCGTTTGATTCGTAAAACATGAAGGCTTGATTTGAAAGGCACTCGATTGCGAAATTGTAAAGGCACTGAATAAGAGTCCCATCGGATCGAAATTAATACTTCAATTTTACAAAACGTTGAGTCATGACTAATTTATCTAATATATGTATAATTTCGAAAGAGACTTTGTATGTAAGTTTGTATGTAAATATTTTTGGTTGCGAATAGGTCTACCCGCACTCGCCCCATTCTGTGAGAACGCCAACGTATATACTGAATCCCGTTAGCCTAGTACAGGGTCTCTATTGTTCACCCACAAATACACTTAGACAGTGGATACTCTCAGGAGGTCCACACGTAATCACCACTCCGTCCAGAGCACTTGATCTACCGTGTGTATCTTATAAAGGACAAGTTGCTCATTATAGCATCGCCGATCGGTTAGCGCGTCTACTGTCTAGGCACGTAAGTCTACCCACGCTCGCCCTGTTCTGTGAGAACCCCAGCGTATCCTTTAATCGGGGAAACTGAATCCCGTTAGGATAATATGGGGTCTCTTTTGTTCACCCACGAATGCACTTAGTGGATACTCACTTTTATGTTCCCACGTTACAATATCTATCGAAACAAGAAATTCCAAAATACCAAAAATATGATGAAATGAATAAAAATAATTGAATAATTATTTTGATATGGTAAAAGAGAGTGTGAAGTGGGTTTCGAGAAAATTGTATCGACTATTAAAGCTTTCCTAAAAATGATTTATTTAGCACATTGGCTACATCTAATCTGGATAATTAATTTTTATGACCAAAACAAGTTAGTATAATTTTTCGGAATGATATTGGAGGAATATATATTTATAAAAAAAAACATATCTAATATATGTATACAATTTCGAAAGAAGACTTTGTATGTAAGTATTTTTGGTTGGGAACATCGAAAACAAGTCAAAGTTTCTAGGACGACGATTCGATTGTTTGAATATTATTTTTTTTCGATTAAAATAAATTTAATAAAAAAACAAATGAATATTTACTATTAGATTCGCCACACTGTTTTTTTATATATATTTAAAACGACTAGTTTTAAATATATAAAAAAAAATCGCACGGCAGAAGTCAAACTTCCGAACAGCGACCAAGTCGCTATAGTTCGTTACACCATTTCTGTAACGGTCTTTTGATCATGTCGTTTTATAATACAATTTACGCATTGTTCATTACCATTTTCGTAATGATACTAACAATTATTAGAATGATTTTAATATGCCGAGTTTGTGAACACGTTTTATGCGCCTAGTGTATGGACACGTTTATATTCAAACTGAAACTACAACGTATTGCACCTTCAAAGAAGAATTTGTCATGACCCAAACTATTATTATTTATGTTTATGAGAGTCATAGGAAGATCTTTTGTATAAAAAATCAGTCATTTTAAATGTCAAACCTACCCTTTTCAATTTCATAACATTTTATTGTCTAAAAACTTATTCCTATTCTATAATACAATGATGAATCAAACATTTCTAAATATAATACATTTGCAAATATAATAATATACAATAAATACCTAACATATCGTATAACCACAAGATGCAAAAATTTTGACTAGGAGAGTCTACCTTCCTGATTTTATTCAACTTATTATACAACCGAAAATATAAAAAGTGATCCAACGGTTATTTTGGAAGTTTTTCTTAAATGAAATATAAGTATTGTAGATCAAAGTAATTAAATCAATTGAATAAAGCAATTGTTTGATTATTTGTATGGGATGTGGCGTTTTCTTGCTGATGTAAATTGAATTCTAAATGTTCGAATGTTCCCCATAAAAAATGTGTATGTGAAAAGCTTCCAATACAACTGCTGGATCATGCTTTACAATTAGAAATCTTGCGGTCGTATGCAACGATACAATCATACAAATCAATGCAGACTAGAGAGTATATAAACATTCAACAACACGTTTTCGTTTTCAAAAATATAGTTCATAGCACAACAACCTTTAACTGAAGCTTTAAGCTTTTTCTAGCAGCATGGCAGTACTCGCACAGTGCACTGAGCATGACTAATGTGATGTTCAACACGTCGAGTGCACTTATGCACTTCTGCAGCATAAATCCATCTATTCAGCTGGGTTGTGAATTATCGTCCTATCTCGGACAGAAACTGAAGTATGGAAACAGGAAACAATGCAGCGACAGAAACCTGAATAAAAACAAACAAAAAAAAAAAACATCGTAAAAACATGGTTCAATTGCAGTGTGGTTTTGGGTTGGCGTCGTGCCGTGAATCTGACAAACGATATACACACATTTTGGCTATAAAAAAATTAACAAGCGCGTATATATCTCTTTAATGGCCGCAGCAATTGAAAGCGGATAGTATTATATTATATTATAGGATAGTATGTAGAGGAATCGTTAAAGTTTTGATTCATACCCGCGTCGGATAATCAAATTCCACTATGAAATTCCATTGCAAGTGTCGTTTCGAAAATAAACATCATAAAATTCTCGGTATTTTTGATAGGCCCGGTGTGAATGTGTTAAAACTACACGGTGGTCTGACAAGTTTTGATTAAAAATCTAGCAGAGAGAGAGAGATTATATTGAATGTTTTCAGTTGAAAAGGGTATTGAATTCTAGTAAAATAAACAATTTTTTTTCGCATTTCAATATACTCTCATTTATTATGTGTGAATCATGGAATCTATTTCTAAATTATTTATTTTTATTTTAAGTTTGGACCATTGTGGCATTATAGGAGACCCTAATGCACCACAATGGTCGAAAAAATACAGAGAGATGAGAAAAATAAAAATATATACTTATGTATGTATATACACAGACAAAAAACAAATGTATACATAATCAAAAAAAAAAAACAATAGCATTATAATACTAGCAGATAACGTAAAAATATCAAATAATGAAATACCAAGTAGGGAATGTCTTGCACCTACAGCCAGCACCGATATATAAGAACCAGCTGCAAATAAAAACATCCCTGCAAGGCCCAAATGGAAGAGAGATTAAAATTCCACTCATACATCACATTAAATTATGAAAATAACGATGAGCGCAAGCTACCAGACAAATAGGGTAAAACAATCTCCGATCACTGAGGTGGAACATATCATATTAAGGCTCAGCAGCAACGATTTCATTGAGAAGTCGGATATCTTTTGGAACAGGAGCCATTCGATAAAGAACTGTGCGAGCAGCAGGTGATGAACAACCATCAAATGATGGTTGATGGTTGAACAACCATCAAATGATGATGTCTACCACGCACATAATCCAGCAACCACGGGCATGACGTATTACCACGTAGAAGCTGTAGAACAAAACGAATTAATGAGAAGTTTCTCCGAAGTTCAAGGGAATTAAAAGAAAATGAGTGGGTAGAGATATGGGTAATACCCAAACTCTTTCCTACAAAGGAAACGAGGAAATGATTTTTGCACTTTCTTAATTATTAGAAAGTAATTTGCTTCATACGGATTCAAAAAATTGCATTATACTCTAGCTTTCTTCTCACAAGCGAGAAGACAAAGGGTTGGAGAATAAATTAGCATATCTCAAGACAAATCACAGTTGATGAAAGGAAACGTCAGCGACTGTCTTGATGTGGTTGTGAAAGGTGAGTTGAGGATCAAAAGTGATACCGAAATCGAGCATAGATTCCACACGCTTCAACAAGACGGATCCAATGGATTATCCGTGACAATAGAGCGAATGTGCACATATAGCTCATAATTGCACATTTATTAATATTAAGTTCTAGACCTAAAATAGAACTGAATTTCAAGACAGCGTTTCAGCAAGACTGAATTTCAAGACAGAGAGGCTTACCTCTCATTCTTGACAGCAAAGAATAATTTAACGTCGTCAGCAAACAAGAGACATGATGCATTACATAAAACTCTAGGGAGGTTATTAATAAGAATTGTAAATAGTAATGGGCCTAAAGTGGACCCCTGAGTAACACCTGATCGAGTAAAAAATGAAGGAGATTCATAAAAACCATCAGCTTGAAGAAGAGAGGCCTTAGCAGAACAGAATAATTATGAAGTCATTTTTATGTTTGGTTATTTGATTGATACTGTATAACCAGTACAGTATCAATCAAAAGTGAAGATACCAATCAATTAAAATAATAAAATGAAAACCAACCTGTTAGGATCATAGTTGAGATCGAATCCTTCGACGTTGACGACGTTCCACTCGTCCTTGTGGTTGGAGAAGGAGAACGAGACCTGGTCGTGGAGGGTGTCCCTCCTGAGGAACTTCATCGATTCCAGGTGCGAGTGGAATTGTTCGACGACCGTCAGAGGTTTTCCCAGCAGATGTTCTGCAACAGAATCGAATTCAAAGGCTCGCATAAATTGCATTTGCATTCTTTGAGTGCTTTCGCGACAGCTTGTGAGCTTTCACACGCGAAGCGAGAGACGAAGTCGAGTGAAGAGTCCCAGGAGGACTCCTCAACTTAAACTGTCATCTTTCTCTGTACAAACATACAACACGTATATGTACATATGCAACGATTTTTTTATTACAACATGCATATGTATATGTACTCCGAATTGATATCAAACTTTATGCGGCAAATACAAGTTACGACTAATAACAATTTAACGCTGTCGTTTCAAAAAATATCCCAGCTCAGAATTAATAAAGAGCGTCGTTCAATTTGACTTGTGCCATTTTATGTGTAGCTTCGATTTTATTCGAAAAGTATTCCGCTTATGATTGAAAGGTTGCGGGTTCAAACTTTACTATAGTACAATATAGGTTAATTAAATGCTTACCACGTGTCCCATCTAATTGAATTTTACATGTACACACTTCTTATCTATGATTTTTATGATTTGACATACCTATTATGTATCCCATAGTGACGTCATCTGGAAGTTTTATTTTATCCCCGATGCTGATGAATTTTCCTCCACTGTAACAAAAAATAAAAATGATAATCAGAAAAATTTCACACTTGTAATATTTAAAACCAATTATAAAAACGGCGACCACAAAATGAAAAAAAGTTTTAATAGAATTCGAGATCCAATCAAATCCACGAGATACGAAAAGAAACCCAACTGCGAAACGTTTATGCATACATTGGTAAGTCGGGCATTGTTGAGATTGCCCATTGCCATTGTCGTGTCCTAATGCATACAAAACAGTGTTTGTGCTTGTATTCACGTGTTTCTAATTTAGAAATAATAACGCCGACTCATTTTGTTTTCATTTTTTGCCACTCTTCTAATTCGTATAATCAAAAGTCATTAAATACAAATCGACCGTATTATTTGAACGTGACTCGTTGTTTTTCACATACATATGAACATATACACATCTAGTACGTACTGGGTTGCTTTCTTTTGATTAGTGAAATTAAAAATTATGCACATACAGTATAAGTATAAGCAAAAAAACAATTGCGCGAAAATTGGCGATTTCAGCGTGCTTTTAAACGAGCGATTAAAATTAACCGGTGAACGAGAAGGGTAAAATTAAAATTAACTGCACCTTTAGGGAGCGCGCGTAATTAAAATTTTCCGTGCGATAACAAACACGATGAAAGTATAAATATATATTATATTTAATGATAGTTGTTCGATTTTAATTTACAATTTTCGAAAAGTCGTTAAAAATAATCTTGATTAATAACAACCGCTGAAGATTTATTTTTTTTACTTATTTTACTACATATACAAGGACCAAGTCTCGAAATTTAATGAACAGAACACATCTATTAGTTAAGTCACATTTCATATTATACATATGTACATATTAGTGCTTCCAATCCCGGAAGGTTACTTCAGCACCGGGATTGCGGTGCTGGGAATTTCTGATCCCGGGATCCCGGTGCTAGCACCGGGATTTCAAATAGTTGCGTTGATACTAAGCACCGAGAGGTTACCGGTTTCGATCCCGTGAGCTGACCTCAATTGCTGCTGGTCAGACTTGGATATTTGTGACACCAAGTAGGTCGTTTCCTCCATCAAATTGAAAAAAAAAACATCCTACCCACTTTTTCACCATAATTTGAATATGATTTTTAAATAAAAAAAAAATCTATAACATGTATATCTCGTTAATTTGAATATGATTTCAAAATTTATTATCTAAAACATATGTAGATGTCTCGCAAATTTTCTTATATATGTACATATGTATTTATATATGTATAGTATTTGTACTCTGCTTATGTATGTATATGTACATATATTTGGTCACAATGACGAGTTAGAGTATTCTGTAATGTCACTGTAGCTAAAAATGTAAATACAGTACACTCTCGATTACCCGGGCTAATGCTGGGAAAGAAGGGCACGGATAATTGAAAAACCCGAATAATCCGAATCATCAAATTTTGACTTGGTTTCCAATACAATGTCATAGTTACAACACAACAAAAACATATTTACATGACAAATTTTTTTGCTAACAAAAAATATATCATTTGCTTCATTCTCTTCAGAATTCACTAAATCTGTTTCCATGTCAGGAAGAATCTTTCTAGATCGAAAAAGTGTTACTGGCTTTACTTGTGACCAAGATTGTGTTATTCCGTGTATAGCATCCAATATCGTCATATTTTTTCCAGAAATTGATCAGGTTGTCAACTTCCTCATCTAGAGTTTTCAGAAGACTTTTACGATAAAGACGTTTCATTAAATTAAATTAATTAAAAAAAAAAATATATATATTTTTCAAGTACGTATAATCGAGGGTTTACTGTAAATACAATAAAATTTCGT
The DNA here is from genome assembly GCF_051622035.1 of Arctopsyche grandis. Taxonomy (NCBI): domain Eukaryota; kingdom Metazoa; phylum Arthropoda; class Insecta; order Trichoptera; family Hydropsychidae; genus Arctopsyche; species Arctopsyche grandis. The sequence continues at coordinate 1,350,736 of NC_135362.1, forward strand.
TACCACTTCTGTAACCGTCTTGCACGGAATCAAAAGTTTGGACTTTTGAAGGAAATCTAGTTATGTTGAAAGTCTATTTTAGTTTTTTTAACACAACTATCATATGTATGTATATTCAGAGAAAAATGAAATGTACTTGAATGCGTTTTGGAACCATTGAACGGAACTAGTATGTTTTATATCCGACTTTTTCGTCGAATCGATTTATATAAAAGGTGCATAGATATTTATACATCCCAGGAGATTGTGTCGTGGGGTTTTGGAGCAGTTGCTCATCTCGACTACCTTTCAACAGGTCAACATTTAACCATTTATGGTGCAATTAATCTCGCTTACGACCCAACTCGCACATAAAACGGCAAAGCCTCGTACGGCTTTATATCGAAACGTTATTAAAAGACCGTTTTACTGGGTCAAAGTTCCACGAGCCAAGATTACTTACGAGCCACCCACTCACCCGTTTCGAATCGCGTAATTGAAGAGTCTTTATAGTTGAAATAAATCGTGTTGTGAAAAGGTTGACGAAACTATAGGTGGGTGAAATGTACATAAACGTATTAGCGGGAAGCTTACTTGGAAATTGGGTAAAAATGCGTAATGGCCCTCTCGCCGAGCTTCGATAATGGCAACCCCTTTGCGGCAAATCGTAAGTGCTTTGAACCCCCAGGGGTGACCCGAAGGAGGAACAGGAGAGAGCGGAATGGAGAAAGTGTGCCCTCACACTGCAAGGGAAAGCCCAAGAATGTGACCGAAATTAGGCCCACCCACCTGAGCTCTAATTCACTGAAAGCTCCTCGATAATAAATCACCAATTTTTTTTACTACACACTATTTTTATACGTGTCGCAGGCGTCAGAAATTGATGTTTTGTCTTATCCGGAAGACTTTTATAAATCGTATAATCATACTATCAAATCGATTATGCATTTGGAAATCAAAACCTTGACGGAAGAACGGCAGCAGCAGGGGATGTGAAAAAAGTAACTATTTAACTGTTAAGCCTGTGAATTGTGGGTAGAAAGACGTGTTTTTTGGATAGCTAGTTGTCATCGCTTCAACCTGACGCAAGATTCCGATGCTATTTTTAATGAATTGGTCAATGAATAAACTATTCTAGCTTAATGTTGGAGATATCAAGTTACTTCAATGTTAGCTAACCCCTGTATGTCGGTAATATATTAAAGCAACCTGAATAGTGGATGTGGTTCAAAATCAGATCTCAATATTTTGACGGGCAGGAATTTCACTGGACTATCAGAGTGAAGGTAATAAAAAGTTTGTAAGAAGAAAACGATTTGTAAGGTAGTGTAGATTTACATCTCAAAATATAGTGTTTGATTTAGGGTCTAGGAATTGGGTGTGAGATCTTAGAAGGGAGTGGTTTGATCACGGGTCTAGGAAGTGTCTGAATGATTGCAGAGAAGAGTATTTGAATAAGTGTCTAGGAAGTGGATGCCAGATCTCAGAGGATATTGTTTTATTCATGGTCTAGGAAGTAGATGCGAGATCCTGGAGAGTCTGATCTAGGGTCTAAGAAGTTGATGTACGATTGTAGAGTAGAGTATTTGAACAAGAGTCTGGGAAATGGATGCCAGTTCTTAGATGATACTGTTTGATTAGTGGTCAAAGAAGTGGATGCGAGATCCTGGAGAGTGTCTGATCTAAGGTCTAAGAAGTTGATTTACGATTGTAGAGTAGAGTATTTGAACAAGAGTCTGGGAAATGGATGCCAGTTCTTAGATGATACTGTTTGATTAGTGGTCAAAGAAGTGGATGCGAGATCCTGGAGAGTGTCTGATCTAAGGTCTAAGAAGTTGATTTACGATTGTAGAGTAGAGTATTTGAACAAGAGTCTGGGAAATGGATGCCAGATCTTAGATGATACTGTTTGATTAATGGTCAAAGAAGTGTATGCGAGATCCTAGAGGAGAGTGTCTAATCTAGGGTCTAGGAAGTGGATGCGAAATTTCAGATGCAAGGAAATTTACTGATCTTTATATTGAGAGGTTTCAATACTAGAGGAGAGTGTCTAATCTAGGGTCTAGGAAGTGGATGCGAAATCCTGTAAAGTGTCTGATCTAGGGTCTAGGAAGTGGATATTGTTAGATCAATGGCCTAAGAAGTGGGTACGAGATCCTAGAAGGGAGTGTCTGAGCAAGGGTTTAAGAAGTGGATTCGAGTTCCTAGGAAATTTTAGATGTAAGGAAATTTACTGATCTTTATACTGAGAGGTTTCAGTCAAATTAAGAAGTTTTGAAAGAAAAGGCCCAAAAGGGAAATAGAGCGAACATTGAAATCTTTGAGAGCTGAAGAAAGATTCTTTTGGAATAATGATAAAGAGAGCTAGCTAGACCAGATTGTCACCTGAACTTAAAATGTTGCAATCGACTACACGAGGGAGAGCTTTCTGAACCGTGTCAGTCATCCAATATTAAATCGTTAGGCAGTGTTTACCCGTAAATGTGGGTCGCCATAATGAATTCAGGGACGGAATGGCAAATATGTGCGATAAGCGACCATGTATAGTGCGTTCCCTCAAAGTAGACCATAATTCGATTAGGCGTTAGGACGTGTCGCACACAAAGGCTTTTATGCACACCAACTTCCGGGATAATCCCGCACTTCCCGCCATTAACATATTGACAAAGTGAGCCAACCGCTAAATTACTCAATTAATTATTGATCTCGGCTAATGACAGGGAAAATTATACCTAATCATATCCTTCACACACCAGTGTGTCTCGAGAAAGTGTTACCATCTAAACTTCAACGGCTAATGGATGAGATTATCACACTCATTAATAATAACTTTTTATAAATATTACATGTATATATGTATATACATACATACTATTTTACGAATAAAATTACTACATATGTTAATATAATATTTTAGTCTATGCCTACTTGGACGCATCGAAATATATACAGTCCCTGACCAGAATATTACGCCACCCCTCTCGAGATGCGTTTGGGTAAATTTGTCACGGTCGTAAATAACTCATTATGGGAACTTTTGACCTCATTTTTTTTGTGATCTTATCCTTAAATGCAACTCTATTCATTAGCAAAAGATATCGGTGGATTATCCCTCAAAAGGTCTTCAAAAACAAAAGATAGATGTTCAATCTTTAGATACTTAAGATACTTTCAATCCCGCTTGGACCAAACGACGTCGTATTGTTGACGTGGATATTTCACGTTTTCGTCCTTTAATTGTTGTTGAATATTTTTTTTTGTAATAAATCGATTCTTGGAAACAAGCCTGGCGATTTTTCGATCCACACGAGGGCCAAATTTTTTTTAGTACCACTATTAGCTCGCCGATTGAGTGTGTGGTCGCAATCAGTCTCCAGATTTTGTTTTATTTTTCTAATAGACGCCCTACTAACACCCTCCATTGTCGCGATTTTGTTTTGAGAAAACTTTCCTGTATTTAATAATGATGTAATGCTTGCAATTTTTTCTTTAGAAAGATCTGATTTTCTACCCATCTAAAAAAATCCAATAAAAGTTTTACAAGCAATTTAAATCATAAAACAAAGTAAAATTTCGAGATATTAAATACCAACTTACCTTAGAAATATGATAAAGTTGCAGTAAAAGAGAAAAAAACACAGTGCTTTTCACAAAATAATGAATGATTTTAACGGAAACGCACATCAATATTGAACAAAATTCAGACGCAAACCGATTTCAAACATCTTTCTTTTGTTTTTCAAGACCTTTTGAGGGATAACCCACCGATATTTTTTACTAGTGAATAGAGTTGCATTTAAGGATAAGATCACAAAAAAAATGAGGCCAAAAGTTCCCATAATGAGTTATTTACGACCGTGACAAATTTACCCAAACGCATCTCGAGAGGGGTGGCGTAATATTCTGGTCAGGGACTGTATGTAAGTGTGAATATATTTTCAAATGAATCACAGTGTATGGCGCTCATATATGTAAAGTTGAGGTGATGATGAACACACTATATAAGTGACACCTACATATATGTGCAAAACATCACACCAGGTAAGAAACAACTCTTAACAACACAGAAAAATATGCGTTCAGCGGTATAAATTGAATTCACTCGATATGGAGAATATTGCAATAACCATCGTCCATATAAATGATACAAATGAATGATAAAATAAATAAAGATAATAATAAAAAATGAATAACTACATACATACATACATATGTTATACATACATACATATGTTTTACAATTAAAATCTTACTTTTTCCATGTTGTATTATTTTGTTTATTTTTTAAATAATAAAGCTTCTTTAAACGTTCTGTATTTTGACTCACACGCTTTAGGTAACGGTTACCTGACAACTCGTTCACAGATTTTCCGTAAACCGATGATGCGCTCCAGGCATTACGTATACGGCCATCTCTTTCTCACACCGTTTGTTCACCATGATCTCGTTTACTCTGCCATTACGTATGCAGCCATCTCTTTCACAGACCGTCTGTTATCGGTGAAAAAATGGTCTGTGAAAGAGATGGCTGCATACGTAATGGCAGAGTAAACGAGATCATGGTGAACAAACGGTGTGAGAAAGAGATGGCCGTATACGTAATGCCTGGAGCGCATCATCGGTTTACGGAAAATCTGTGAACGAGTTGTCGTGACACCACTTGTAACAACCATCCCTGTCATGTGTGACAATCAAGAACCAATTCAACTAACGATCTGGGGCTATTATTAATAATTGCTATTGTTTTTTACGATTTAATAAATGTATTTTGTCTGTGTTTATATTTATTTTTCTTTCTCTTTTTTCTTTTATAAGAAATTTCCTTCTTTGTTGTTTTTTTTATAATTTGTAATTATTATTATTATCCGCTATTATTTTTATGATTGTGCTAAATGTGTTGTTTGTGTATATGTATATGTACATAGATGTTTTGTTTTTGTCATGTCTAATTTCTTTAGTTATTATTTTGTTTCTTTTTTGTTGTATTTTTGACCATTGTGGCGCATTAGGAATTCCTGTAATGCTAAAATGGTCCAAACTTTAAATAAAAAAAATAAAATTATAAAAAAAAAATAAAATTGAAAGTGTATCCGTTATTAGATATGTGTTGGCGTAAAAAATTTTGCACTAAAAAAAATAAGCAAATTTTAATAAAAGTATTATTTTTCAAGAAGATGAGATGTTTTAGCATCGACTGTCGTACGAAGAGCTAGGTACATATTTTTTTAATAAGAAAAAAGTACGTTTTTGTTCATAACGAAATTGTTCGCATCGCATAAATGCCAAATTAAAACGAAACTAATTAGTTAAAATGAATAAATTGAGTGACGCCCACGCCGAGTAACCCTCAGACGACTATACAATTTGATTTGAGCCGAGTTGCAAAATAAATTCGAATTTAATGGATTTCCCGTCGGACGAAATACAAAAGCGACATTTATTTTCCCCCTCGACGTCATTTTTATCTTGTCGAAGTTTTTCACATCCACTTTCGCTCGTCACTCGAATTGCACGAGTATTTTATATATATGTATAAATATATGTACATATGTCTACGTATATATGCCAGAGTTTCTCTCGCTAATTGGACGGGAATCCTTTGCTTATTTTTGTGTTTTATTTTATTCTCTCTTTCCCAGTCTCGATCTTCGATTCCGCACTGAATGGACCCTTTTCTAAATTATGGCCTCGATTCCGCGGAAAAATCTCCAAGTTTGTGCTGCAAATAATGCGAGGTAACAATCAATTGGTGACACGATGATAATAAATAAACACGCTTTCGAATAATCATTGCTGGAACGTAGCATGAAGACAGTACAAAGGGTTGTTTTAATATATGATGAATATTGGAGTTGATCTCGTATATCAAAATGCCAGAACGCCTGAAATAACGTTTACTAATTGATATTTGCATACATCAACGTCAAATTATTATATGTATATGTTATGCTTACATACAATAAAACAACAATGGCAGTTAGCCCATTCACTGGTTAGGATTAGAATTCAATAAATTATGGATCTACATACATATGTATTTATATCTTAGAGGTAGCTGCGAAAAATAGGTTTATTTTAATGTAGTTAAAATATCACATTGAAATCTACATATATAGTTTTAGAAAGTATTAAAATATCATTTTCTTCATTTAAAAAAAAAATTAAGTTAAGCATTTCATAAGACGCAATGAAAATGAGCGAGGATGATATCTGATATTCGAGTGGGTATCTTATATAGTATATGTACATATTTGATAACCAACGAGGGTATCCAGTTCTGTTTGACAGTTTACTAAATAAGTTATAATTACAATCGAAGTTAAACTTCGTACTTTGCAACTTTCCACTCACCGTGTGACGTTGCGACATTTATTGAAATTATGTATTTATATACTTGGTTACCTCTATAATTATACTACAGTATAAAGGTCAAATTTAAATAAATAAATTAACCGGCAAGCTAATCTCTTGATTGAATTTCATTATAAAATTTCGGATTTAATTTCAACTGTGATCCTAATAGGTTGGTTTTTGATTTATTCTTCTTCTACTTTTTTTTATATTAATGTTGCGTAGGGGTGGGTTCAGGATCCAAATGAAAGGCAAAAATCGCTTCACAGCATATATTCAACGATTCAGGAAGTCCACACGTAACCACCACTCACTCCAGAATAATTGATCAACCGTGTATACCTCTTTATAAAGAATAAGTTGCTCAACATAGCATCCCCGATCCGTTGGTGTGTCTATTGTTTAGGCACGTAGGTCTAATTCTGTGAGAGCCCCAGCGTATTCTTTGTTCGGGGACACTGAATCCTGTTAGGATAATACTGGGTCTCTATTGTTCACCCATGAATGCATTTAGACAGTGGATACTCACTCTTATGTTCCCACGTTACAATATCTATCGAAACAAGAAATTCTAAAATACCAAAAATAAACTAAACTACATATGTATGTATTTTAAGCATCTGATGAAATGAATAAAAATAATTGAATAATTGTTGTGATATGGTGTAAAATAGAGTGTGAAGTGGGTTTCGGGAAAATTGTGTTGACTATTAAAACTTTCATAAAAATGATTTATTTAGTACATTGACTACATCTAATCTGGATAATTAATTTTTATGACCAAAAATAAATCAATGTTAGTATAATTTTTCGGAATGATACTGCAGGAATATGTATAAAAAAAACATATCTAATACATTATTTTTGGTTCAGAACATTGAAAGCAAGTCAAAGTTTCTATAACGACGATTCAATTGGTTGAATATTCTTATTTTCGATTCAAATAAATTTAATAAAAAAACAAATTAATATATACTATTAGATTCGCCATGCTTACGCTGTTTATATTACAAATACTGAGCGAAATCGGGTAAAATAACTAGTAAAGAATAAAGGATAGTAAGTTTTAAAATAAAATGATATTATTTCATTTCCTCCCTTTACATTTGGCATTTTCATTATAAATATCTAATTAATATTATGTATTAGATGTATTATGAGCATTTATAAGAATATTGTAAATATGTTTTTAAGCTCTTTTTCCTATTATGCTGTACATTTACATTACAATAATATAATACTATGTGATAACTAACAAAATTAAATTAAAATGATGCAATAGAAAATGGCCAGTAGATTAGTAGCTATTAAAATATATATAAGATGTATTGTGAACATAATTTAGTAATAATAAAAAGAGTGTGAAGTGGGTTACAGGAAAATTGTGTTGACTATTAAACTTTCCTAAAAATGATTTATTTAGCACGTTGGCTATAACGTTAGCCTAATCCGGGGTTTCTATTGTTCACACACGAATGCACTTAGACAGTGGACACTCTCTCCAATGTTCCCACGTTACATTAATTTAGTGTAAATATCAATGATCATGATCCGGCACGATACCGTTACAGAAGTGGTAACGAAAAGTGGGTGCTGGTTCTTTTTTCTCAAACGTATTTCTTTCGGCATTCAAATGAAATTAAGTAAATATTATTTGCATAAACTGAATCCGAACGTTATCTTGTTCGATTCAATAAATCTGACCAGTCACAGTTCGTGCAATAAAACTACATACATACATTGAAACCGTTAGATCTAGAAGAGAAGAGCCAACATAAAAAAAGAAGAATAGGTCCACCTTTGTGCAACGCGATGGTCCAGCGATGAAATTAATTACAGTCAACGCTTTCGTCGGACATTGGCGGTCTTTGAAAAGGACTCAAAGGAGCATTGTTTCAAAAGCACAGAATAGAAGACCCGCCGATGGAGCGTTATTGTAAATTGAGAGATAAACGTTTCGACACATCTAGATTTTTATTGGAAAAAATACGTATTTAAAATATGAAAAGGTCATCGTTTGGTCGATATGAAAGGCGACGGGGGGTTCGTCCGCCACACAATGGTCAAGCCGGCCCTTATCTCCCGGATCGGATTCAATGAAAAACCAATTAAATCTCAATATAATGACCTATGGCTTCAATTAAAGATCGAAATGGTCGACAAGCAGCGCGCGGCATAAGAGTTATTGTGTGCGCGCGCGCGCCGCGCCGATCATCGGTCACGATTCGCTGCCGATTCCGATTATAAAACTGGATAATCATCTACCAAAATAAAGAATTAACCTCTAGCATACAAAAGAAACGATCGATGCAACCATGTAAATCGTATCGAAACTCACGATCGAATTTTTCGAATACGATATGTAACTTTTCGTTTATTATGAATGAACTACATAATTAGTAATCGGGTCGTTTACTGAAGCACAAACTCAGTGCTGATATTTGATCTTTCAGCAAAAAAACAATTAGAATGTAACCAACCCATGACTTTATCCATGTATTTGTGGAATATAATAAGGTCACAAAACAAAATTGGATAATTAAACATTGTACGTACACGTTCAGACGTACCGGTTATGAAAGCATTTCGATACAAATTGAGCGCAAATATAGAGAAACTTACACAATATAAAAGTTCTATTTCCGGCTGTCGGATTTTGTTCGAAATTTTTTTATTACTTAAAATCAGTATTATAAACAATAAATATCAAGAAGATTAAAATAATTTAAAAGGTCAAAATAAAATAATTAAATATTGTTTAAAAAAAAAATACTACTTCCGGTTTACGAATTTTGGCTAAAACCTTATCAGCTCTAAGTTAGTACATAAAAAATACAAATATAAATTTTCAGCTTGATACGTTCAGGGGTGTGGAAAAAAATCGTGGCCAACATTTTCGACCTTTCTAAGAGGAAAAAATCCCACTGATTTTTATTTTCATCACATTGATACAATAACTATACTTGATTTTTTTCGTGAAGAGAACACATGTTTAAGGGGACGAAAAAAATAGTGGAAGAAAAATTGAACAAGAGTAAACTGCCACTTTCGCTTGACGGATGCTTACCAAATTTTTTACATAACTTGGTATTAAGCTTCAACTTTTTGATATGAAATTTCAGTTCAATAAACCAAAAGGTTTCTGAGAAAAACATAAACCTCGATTCTCTACAGTAAAAGTACTACTTCCGGTTCTGATAAAAATATTCAAAAAATATTAGGTTATAAAATTTATAATTTTAATTACATGTAAAAAAATTTCAATCTCTCTTGCAAATTTTGACCTGTGGGCATGTTTGCATTCTGTATCCTGCTCGCACATATTTTTATTTGCATTTCTTAAATATACAGGATGAAAAATATCAAAATTTCCTCATTTAAAAAAGATAATTTAATCCCTTAAATTAATTTAACCAAGGTTAAACGGTTGACGGATTCTATTGTTACTACGTACATAGTAAAAACAAGACGCAGGGAGGAGGTTCAGCTAAGAGCAGGGGTAGCAATATGAGGAGAGAGTGATAAGGGAGGGCTTGCAATGAACTACCGCAACGAAAGTCAAAGTATACGAGCTAAAATTACTGGCGATAATTCAATCGAAAAGTTGTACAATTGGTACAACAAGTGAGCGTAGACGATTTCTGATCTCATATGCCTTGAGATGAGAGATATGGGTTGTTATTAGACTAGGTAACTTGTAATGGAACGCAAATTTGTACTTGGGCGATAATGAGACACATTTGAAAACATTGGATCGACAAAAATGTCGACGGGCGAGTTTCAAAGCAGCGCAAGGGTATCGGGGCAAAAGAGGTAAAACTGTAAGTTTATCGAGAAGCGAGCAGATAAACATCTCTGGAGAGGATAGTTTGGGACAATAGTGGTTTCGGAGATATCGTTAAAATATTTGCGGCGACGACACAAGGAATGTCGGCGACGTTCCATTAATCTGCAGTGGAAATCTTGCACCACTTCCAAATACTATTCATCTCGTTATTGGATTCTTCGGATTGCTTTCGTCGGACTCTAAATCACCGCTCCGGGGCTCAATTAGCCACACGTACATTGTGAACTGTCTCGACGATCATACTGAATGTGGGTGCTTTTCAAACACCGTTTAGTCGCATCTTGGAGATAAAGGCGTGTTGATAAATTTAATAAATGTGACGAGGAATACGTTGATTCCACGGTAATAACGGCCTACAGATGTTTATCGAATGGGTCTTTTTAAATGCCCACAAAAGGCATTTTTACGGGTCTTCCAAAATGGTTTATTACCCTGAGAATTGTCTCGTTCTACTTCCTTGAAAATAATGTTGGGATAAGTTCACGTTCCTAGCAAGTCGTCTCCCTACAACCCAAAACTTAGTAGAGCGACACTTTGAGATATGTTCACAGCTTTAGTATCCGCACCCACGAGATGCAAGTGGGTTGTTACATAAAGAAAAATAGAATACTAGGACGTTCTAACAGTCAAACTGAACTCTTATCTTCTTACATTCGAATTCCAAACTGGATAACATGTCACAGAATTCTGTTTTCGATCATTTTGATCATAAATATGAATTACTGGTGTTGTGACCGTTGAAATTTCAACGGGTGGTTTCAGAAACAATACGTATAATAATAATTAATCGAAATCGGAATTGAAACAGGAATCGAGAATCGGGGATCGGAACTGAAACAGGGATCGGGAATCGGAAATCGGAACTGAAATAGGGGTCAGGAATAGGAATTGAAACAGGAATCGGGAATCGAAACGGAAACAGGAATCGGGAATCGGAACTGAAACAGGAATTAGGAATCAGTTTTTGAAATTCGGAGCAGGTTTTTTTTTAAATCTCCATTCTTGTCCACGCATCCGCCACATACACACATCGCGTCCGTTTTTATACATATATTTTATTATTATGATGCAGTATCTTCCAAGATTCTCGTACATAGATTTTAGTACTTGATTCAAATTCAAATTGATTAAATTAACACATTAGAAATCAACAAGGAGTAAACATATTTATATGCTTGTTTTAAAGTGAAAAGGAATAGTCACATATAATATGGATGTTGTATATACCTATATGTTTGTACATGTTTACATGAATCAACGCTTTAAATACCAATATGTACCTACTTTTATTTATGCCATATCCATCACATTTTGAAAGGTTCTATCGAACATTTTTCAATCTGTTTATGCAATATTGATCATCATAAGCTCTTACTGAAGTTGCACAATTTTACATAATTAATTCTCATGCCTCCGAAAACCGTACGTATGTACATTTACAAGTTAATAAATTAAAAATTAAAAGTTATCGTACCTTTCTTCTACGTCCACTATCTCAATTCAACAGTAACGACTTCCAGATCCTAATCGAATACATTAAGGAGCCTATTATAGAAATTTCAAGAAACACACTTGTATAGGAAAGAGAACGAATGAAAGGAAACGAACCCTTTATCTACTTGTAAAACGTTGCAAGGTTTTGAAGATATGCTTTTGTTTCTCTGCGACGAAGACGTCCCAAAAATTTGGCCTCATTAGTGGGGTGGAAAAGAAAATCCGCACGAAGAGGAATGCGTCCAAATTAAAATCCCCGAGAGCCGAATTAAAAGGAAAATCCGACACAAACGAGCCGACAGACTTTCGCAGATTCGATTTCGCGAGATAAAAATACATCTGCAGGAGTGGCCCTGTATATACATACGTACATATAATGTAATATATGTATTGTATGTAGACAGCATACAAAAAGTAATGTACATATGTACGTGCAAAAGTGCTAATCCCACGAAAACGCGGGTTAAAAGCGCGCTCGTACGGGAAATTGTAAACATATTCAAAATGTCCACTCGACCCGAGTAATTTTGAGGGTTTAACCCTCGTCCGACTCGAGTAGCCTGCAAAAAACAACGTGTGCAAACAAACCAAGTCCTACAAACAAACAAACAGTGCTACTGCGAAAAAAGCGTAATTAATCGCCGATTACGAGCTACGGCTACCGACACTGGAAATTTCACAATCGATACCATTTCACATCATAAATACTATATATGGACTTTGAATTTTTTACAAATACTCACAACAAATACCTCGATATGAGACAAATAGCTAAAACCGCTAGAACAAAGTTTTTATTCTCTTAATCTCTAAATCGGATCTCTATGTTACAATTTTCACTGTATGTATGTATGTAAGTATGGTGTACCGCAAGGATCCCATCTTGCTCCCATTCTAATCTTACTTTTTATCAATGATATCAGTTTGGTTATCAAACACTCCAAGTTTGCACTCTTTGCAGACGATCTAAAGCTATATATCACCGCTTCGACTACATCAAGTAAACAATTGCAATCAGATTTCAATAGAGTCTGGTCGTGGTGCGAATCAAACAATATGAGTTTAAATATCACCAAATGTTATCATATAAAATTTACCCGTAAAAAGAAACCCTTACAATGTGACTATTCAATTAATGGTGCACTTCTACAGGAAGTGCAAGAAGTCTGCGACCTTGGGATCCTAATTGATCAGCGACTTTCCTTTGTTTCTCACATGGATCATGTTATTGGGAAATCCCTTCAAATGCTGGGTTTTCTTAAACGTAATACTACCGAATTTCACTCAGTTGAAACAAAAATTGTACTATTCAATGCTTCAAGTAGTTTGGAACCCATTCTATAGCCGTCATTCACAGCGCATTGAATCAATTCAACGCTCGTTTACGAAACACTTAGCATTTACTTCTCCTGAAATATCACATAGATGTCCCTATGACCAACGTTTAAAATTTTTTAAAATGCAGTCCCTTAAATTGCGCCGTACCTTGCTTGATTTAACGTTCCTCCACAAAGCAATTAATAACGATATTGATAGTACTGACATCCTAAATCATATATCGCTTTCCATACCCTTTAGATACCCTAGATTCCCCTTAACTAAAACCTTCCATATCCCTGTCTGTAATACTAATCTCGGATTAAATGCACCTATTGCAAGATTATGTAGAACCTATAATGAAATAAACTCTGAAAGATGTAATATATGTAGATATTTTTAATGATTCCATTATGATGTTTAGGAAGAAATTGTTATTATTATTATTATTGTTGTCTTAATTGTTCTACTGTATTCTAGATTAATTGTTTAACATTTAAAAATAATTTGTAATATACTTAAATAATGCTGTGCACACCAAGTATAGGTACCAAGTGATGTACATATATACCAGAATCATAAATATGTAAAGAATATATTGTGTAATGTATGTACATTGTTGGTGAGCCTTTTTAAATAAATAAAATAAAGTAAGTGAATTTTTTCAGATTTTAATAGTAATTTTGGAATTACTTTGCGCTTGTAAAATTGGGCAAATATTTTCGGAAAAAAGGTAATAAAAGTTTGACACACTTAATTAAAAAATAGCTCAATATCTTAAGTCCTTAATGAGATGCTTTTAATACAAAATCTAAAAACATCAACAAAGGCAGTATACACAAAGGCTTGCGCGAGCGAAATTATCCCTTTATTTAAAATATCAAAACCAATTTTAGACTTTAAAAAATATTCGCAACCCTCTGTGCTTTTGAGATAGGGGATTAGGGAGACTCCAGCTATTCAAAATAGCCCCCAGGTCCCACACGACATAATCCTCCGACCTTGTTTTTGCAATTATAAACCACCAAAGAGACGGCGGGCTCTCGTGCAAACACACTTAAGATTAAACAAAAAAATTAACATCACAAAAAGCGTAATTTAAGCATATTTTTCAAAGACTGAAGGGCGCAGGTGTTAATTAGACCGGCAGACACCTGCCGTGCGAGATGCACCGAGATGCATCTCGTTCAAATGCAACGCCCACTGCACACCTTCCGGTAATCTGAAACGCCCACGACCATCGACAGCCAACGTTTTACACCTTAAATATACATATATCGACATATCATTGATGTATAATACTTACAAAGGGTCGTCACTGATGTTTCGGTGTATTTTCATTTAATTATAATTGTCGATTGATTACATTGTATACTATGCACTAGCTGAACCCGGCATGCGTTGGCAATGCCACAATAACGCATGCAATTCCCGTTCCCATTTCAAGTGATGATTGGAGCTCAACTAACGTCTCTTCAAAGCCGTGTCGTCATAAACCAACTGGTAACGTGGTTACCAACGAACACATCTCCTTGAATACACAATGGCGCTTCCAACTTTCGAGTCACAAACATTGGTTCATCGCGGAAGGCGGGATACGTAGTACTATGTTTATTCCAATATTTCAGTATATGGAGAAACATAGATGTTACTACTTCGATTTTTTTTGTATAAGTTTGAATGTTGAGCGATTTTTATAATCTATTGTATTCTTTCGCGCAGGCTTGTGTTTTTGCTCGCTACCGCTAGTCGCTGCAAAAAAATTCGCGCGCTTAAGGTGTGTTAAGACGTTTTTCCCGTTTTTTTTCACAGTAACCTTCCCGGATATGCATACAACAAATCCTGAAAGTTTCATCGTAATCGGTTGAGTAGTTTAGGATCCTATACGAGACAGACATTAAATTTTATTTATAATATGTAGATTTGATCAGTGTCGGCCTTACACCCAATGGCGCCCTCGGGCAATTTTTTCTAAGCACTTTTAGAAAAAAAATCGCCTTTATTTTAAGTTTTTTGTATGGCTTTTGGCGCTCTAATTTTAAATTTTAAAGCACTTTTGACGCATCGAGCGGCGCCCTAACTTATTTGCCCTAACGCCCGACCAAGCCCCCCCCTAAAACCGGCACTGGATATGATATATTTGATATATAAATATATTGCAACATTTCAACATTCAATTCTCGACACTTACAAGGCATAAATTTTGAGATATTCATTTGAATAAGTCTGAAAGAGACCGCCATTATGACTTCACAGTCAAACAAAATGGCTTCCACAATTCAGATATGCCTGTCTATATCAGCTCATTCCAGATTTGTCCTCAGGAGAGATAGTGTCACCTTGTCTGACAGCGTTTTCTAAGGTGAGAGGTACTTAAATTCGTGAAAAGTTCACTATGAATCGAGTAGTCGAAAACTAATACAAAATGTAAGCGTAATCAAGTGATTTACAGTTGCGAAATTAATATCGCCGACGAGGGTTGTATTATAAATCATGTCGCTTTCGAAAAAAGGCAATAAATATAAATAAAATAGCTGGCAATCATGTCGTTTCGCGCTCCTATTTCGAGCATTATTAATCGCGATAACTCACACTTATCTCGTTGATGTTTTAAACGCATATATACATGCATATAATACAAGTATGTACGTTCGTTCTAATTAATTATTACGTATTTCGTATCGAAGTTTGTAAAGCCGCAACGTTTGGGAAAGATGCGACCTAATTATTTGGACAAAAAGTAATTTGAGCTTCGTTAAGCTTTCGAGGGGGAGTCAAGTCACCCCTGTATAACGCCATTTGGGGCTTTTAATAATTCAATAACGGGGACGAAAAGCACAGCCTTTCAACCCCCTAAACGACAGCATTTTTCCCCCTTCTAATTTCGAGCATCGTTAATATAACGAAACGGTTACTTTACTAACGAGTCAATAGCGCACCGTTACATACATTTTTACATGATTATAATTAATTAATGTTTTCGTAAAATTCTCGTGAGAAATTTTGAACTCTATTTTTAATCGTGCTCAATTTTTGGGTTCCATAACAATTAAACACGAAATAAAAATATATTAACACATGGAAAATGTGTTTTTTGTATTGCATCTATTCGCAAGGTTATCAGTGTGCGGTTTTAACCGATCACTGTATTCAGTATCGATCCTTGATAATGATTTAGTGGGATGAAAATGAACTCACCTGGCGACTGGAATCATTTTTGAAGCTAGAGCTCGACTTAGACAGAATCCAGCACCTCCCGTTGCAAACCAGAATGCTATCTTTTGCTGTAATAACAAATAAAAAAAATTAGAATCAAATAATGTATAGTATGGATCTTTCGTGCATAGGTTTATTCAAATTCTGGTGTATATGTACATACACATATACGTTTTGACCTATCTGAAGCGGTCCATTTTCGAACCATCAAATAATCTTTCAGATGAAAAACAAGTGATGTATAGTATAATATAAGATAAGGTGAAAGGTGGCACTGAATATGCAAACGCAATCTTTGCGACATTGTTTGAACGGTTGGATGGACGTGTTGGCATATGGAAATAAACGAATGGAAAAGAAAACAATCTGAAAAGAGGTTTTATAGGTCGTTCAAAAGCTATTCAAAACATAAAATGGTCTTATATATTTTTTTACGTTTTAACTATTTTAGCGAGCGAAGTAAGTCATAGTGGCGACACCTATCGGTTGTTTGGAAAAGTTTGATAACTTCCGCTTGGGCTCTAACGTTTTGATACGCTTTAATTTAAACTAAGAAACATTATACATTTGATACAAATATTATAAGTATTATGCAAAGTACATGAATACATATTGATTAATATTTACGGAGACATATATGCTCAAATTGGTAATTTTGACGCGTGACGTCAGTGTTAGATGCGCTGCGCAGGAGCGTACACACATACACGCATCCACGAAGACACACACACGTTCATTCATCATTTCGAACGGGTGAACGGGTTGAATTGATGAGCGTGTAATGCGCGCACTCAACTTTTTCTATTAATACGTGCGCGCGCGCCCCTATAAATTACCTTTCATTATACATATTAATATAAAACACATAAATTTATTTTAATTCGTTTATTAATTCCTTTCAGAAACCACCCGTTGAAATCAAAGGGCACAACACTAGTTACGTATAAAAACGTGTTCAATGCAACTTCAAATTTTCTACATTTACTGATAGTAAAAAGTTAGCAGTATTATCGAGCGTGTCTTTCCATACACTCGTTTATAAAAATAATACAATTTATATTTAAAATTTTACATAAAGACTTATTTGAAATTGTTTTATTACTTTTCGGCAAAGTGAGGACAACTATATGTATGAATATATGTACATAAAACATAAATTATATATTTTTTTGTAGTCTAGACAGGCATTATCGACCATCAGTCTGTCTCATAGGACTCGAACAAAAACGTTTAATGGTAATTTATCGATTTGAAGATTGACGATTGCGAAGTAGTGAGCGCACGTCAAAGTCATAAACAAAATGGCGGACTTTCGAACTACATTCAACGCGAGAAACTGGTGTAATTTATCAGGCGTTCCTCGCATTTTCTGCGATAAAAGTGAAGCAGTGACCTCGAAACGCTGTCGAGCCACCCTGTACAGAAGTGCAGTCAATTTATCACCGATTTAAGTGCACACTGCGAAGGTGAGTGAAGCAATCTGGCAATTTGATCGAGCTAAATTCGCTGAGGGGCAGCGAATTCCAGAGTCGTGACTTACCCAAGACTAATCTAGATGCTGCCCGACCGCGAATAATATCAAAATCGAAACATTTTATACATATTAATGGAGCTGGGCGCAGAGAAAGACTCCTTCCCTCTAGAGAGACTAGGGAGATGCTAATCGGGAGAGGACATTGCGACTGCACGAGCACAACTCGAATGTATGCATGCATGAAGAAAGTATGCGAGCTACTTGTATGTTTGTATTATATGTAGTTGGGTCTGCTATCGAGATGATGGTGGATCGTTTAGATTAGATAACGATTGCTCGATATACGGATGACCGGTGACCTCTTCCTAAACGTGCCTTTACGTTACGCTATCTTGATGACAACTTTACGACCTAAAAGAACCATCTTCGTGTAAATGTAATGCTATGCGGAAACGGTCGACATTTTATAGGAGTCGTGGCGATTTAAATATACGGTGACAATCCTGAAAAATATCTCGAAAAATTCAGATGTGACTAACCCCTACACATAGTTCACAACATGTAATTAGTTTTGCCCTATTTTTGGACCATGTGATATACATATATCGTTCATTTTGTTCGATAATCATATTTTCATAATGTAAATACATACTACATACAATAGAATTATATGCATCAACGAGCAAATGCAAACTTGCTGCATTGTGATAGTAATGGGTAGGGTAGACCGATTTTATGTAGAACCTTATCAACAATTAGATAAAAAAATTTGGATGTGACCAAACCATGACTTTATCTATGTATTTGAGGAATATAAGAAGGTCAGAAAACAAAATTCGATATTGAACCGTTCAGACACATTCACACATACCGGCAGTATTATGAAATGGTTACCTGACAACTCGTTCACAGATTTTCCGTAAACCGATGATGCGCTCCAGGCATTACGTATACGGCCATCTCTTTCTCACTCCGTCTGTTCACCATGATCTTGTTTACTATGCCATTACGTATGCAGCCATCTCTTTCACAGACCGACTGTTATCGGTGAAAAAATGGTCTGTGAAAGAGATGGCTGCATACGTAAAGGCAGAGTAAACGAGATCATGGTGAACAGACGGGGTGAGAAAGAGATGGCCGTATACGTAATGCCTGGAGCGCATCATCGGTTTACGGAAAATCTGTGAACGAGTTGTCGTGTCACCTTATGAAATACTAATAGCTATGGCAGCATTTTCTATACAAATTGAGCGCAAATGTATGGAAACTTGCACAAGACAAAAGTTCTACTTCCGGTTATCAGATTTGGTTCAATTTTTTTTTTATTATTTAAAATCACTATCAGGATTATACACAATAAATATCAAGAAGATTAAAATAATTTCAAAATTATTAAAATAAAGGTCAAAATAAAATAATAAAATATTGATTAAAAAAAATATTACTCCCGGTTTACGAATTCTGTCCAAAACCTTATCAGATCTAAGTTAGTACATACATAAATAATATAAATATAAATTTTCGGCTAGATACGTTCAGGTGTGTGGACAGAATAGTGGCCACAACATTTTTGATCTTTCTAAGAGGAAAAAATCCCACTTCCGGTTTATTAAATTTAGTGTTTTTTTTTTGTTTTCGTGACATTGATACAAGAATTAAACTTAAATTTTTTCGTGAAGAGCACACATGTTTAAGGGGTTAAAAAAAATAGTGGAAGAAAAATCGAACAAGAGTAAATTGCCACTTCCGGTTGACGGATGCTTACCAAATTTTATACATAACTTGGTATTAAGCTTAAACTTTTAGATATTAAATTTCAGTTCAACAAACCAAAAGGTTTCTGAGAAAAACATAAACCTCGATTCTCTCAAGTAACAGTACTACTTCCGGTTCAGATAAAAATATTCAAAAAATATTAGGTTATAAAATTTATAATTTCTATTACATGTAAAAAAAATTCCAATCTCTCTTGCAAATAGCAATTTATTCAGTATCTTGAGGTTCGCCAATTCCTATAATAAAATGCTGCAATAAATAAATATTGGAAAAATCGAGCTTTGCTATGCCTTAAAATTTTGACCTGTGGGCATGTTTGCATTCTGTATCCTACTCGCACATATTTTTATTTGCATTTCTTAAATATACAGGATGAAAAATATCAAAATTTACTCATTTAAAAAAAGTAATTTAATCCCTTAAATTAATTTAACCAAAGTTAAGAAGACCCATTCCATTAGAAATTTTAATGCATGAAAAGGAAAATCGACAAAACCCGGTACATCAAAGGAAGAAATATTAGTTTTTATAAATATACAGGTAAAGGTGAATATTTGTGTAAATCTACAGTTTTCAATTTAGAACCAATAGATTTAGTATTCAACTATGCGTACTTTTTCTTTAAGAAAATATTTTTTTTATTATGACACGTATCAACAGTTGCTCAGTTACTTTTAAATTATGTAAATGGTCAATAGCTACATAAATGTATATACATACGAATTCGGACAGTTAATTCATCAATTTGGGGGGTGAGTACTTATGTATATTTGATTCATCAAATGGTCCAATAATATAAATTAGAAAATCACTCGCGCAGTAATCTTCTACTTGAATGATTTCATTATGCACAATAGAGCTACATATGTTAAATTAAGAATCAACTGTCAAAATAAACTTAATAAGCCTTTATTATAATAAGCCAATAATAAGCCTTTATTATGATAATTGATTCAACTGTTTATGGTATTTCTTGTTAATTTAATTTAATATCTGCTGAAAAGTGCTGACCAATTCAATACAGGACATTCAGTTGGACAAGTTAATGTACAGGAAATAAATACGCGACATTAATGTTGTAAATAGCCATTGCGAGATGAAAATACTACATAGACATACATAGATTAACTTTGAATTTCAATATCAATATTTCGTTTTACCAAAACGCCCATTTACCTAAATGATACATAGAAAAGTTCAAATGGAATTCTCTCAAACACGCACTCATTGTAATCGAAATCAGCGCACGTACAATATACAATATATATGTATGTATATGATTGAAGACGTGCACGAGATTCTTATCGAAGTCAAACTTCACTTTCAAAAAGTTAATGGAGTGTCAGTCGTGATTCGGTTTCCACTTACGCTCAGTCATTTAAAACGCAAACACCGAGGAGAAGAACAAGAAACCAGAGTGACATATCACCCCGGCGGATCTTCAGAAACAATGATCTCGAATGAATGACGTCGAGTACTTAATTTTTTTCGTAATGTCATTTAAATACCTTGGTATTATCCCTGTTGATGATCTGGAGCGGGGCTTGGATCGACGGCTTTCCCAAGTACCAATCGCGTTGAGGATTGTAATCTTGCAGCAGACGAACCAGCCGAGGAACGTTGACGTAGTTGTCGTCGTCGAAATGGCAGAACCACCTGAAACAATAAAACTTGAGTCAAATTTTGATCGGAATCCACTTGAGGCTTAGTTGTGTGGGCTTTAATCCGATTGGGAAGCCGCAGGTGTAACCGACAGGATATGCAGGTCATCGACGTTGAAAATTAACACTAAGAATGCTTTGATTTTGATTTTTAAATGCTTTTTTTATTATTACGAAATTATGTTAAACAATACATCTTATATCTATTTTAATAGCTATTGATCTACTGATCATTTTCTATTTTACAATTTTAATTTAATTTTGTTAGTGATCATAGTATTACATTTTTCTAATGATAATGTACAGCATAATAGGAAAAATAGATCAAAAACCAATTTACAATTCTTATAAATGCTCATAATACATCTAATACATAATATTAACTAAATACTATCTAAAGTTGACGATCTAAAGCAGATAGTGTTTAGGTAATCTGTGTTTATATAAACCTGAAGGGTATAGACATTTTGTTGTAATCATCGAGACTCTTCACAAATGTGTTAGTATGGTTATTAGTGATTCTACTGGTTAGTTTGTTAGTAATGTCTGTAACTAACGGAATATTATATATGGCATGCAGTTTTTTCAAGTTAGTATATATGGGTGTGTTATAAATTATTTATAGGGATTTATTTTATATTATTTGGAGCTTGGAAAGGTTAGTATTCGAGGCATTATTCCATACAGGCGAAGCATATGTTAATAGTGGTAATATGAGCGCGCGATATAATTTTATTTTATTTTGAGTTGATAAAGAACTATGGCGATTAAATATTGGATATATTGAGGACATACCCCGCATCGCCTTGCATTTCGCTGAACGTTATTTAATTACCGATTGCCATTTCAGACTTTCTCCAAAGGGGATTTTCAGATCTGAACATGGCATATGAATACGTATGAATATGTATGTACATAGTCAGTGTGGTCATACATATATGCAATGTTTGTTAGAAGATATTTTTATTGTTTAAGTTTTGACTTTGTCGTTAGTATGCTATTGTATAATATAATAATGGAAGCGTACGTGATTCCATTTAAACGATAGTGGGTCAAAGTTTTGAGTTATGGGCAGAGAGAGGGCAGTGGTTTCTGCGATCGTTTCACAAAAACATATCGAACTGGTTCAGATTCGATTCCAGTTCCGACAGACTGGTTTTTGTCGCCGTCTCCCTGTTCCATTATTCATCTGGATGTGAGGGATTTTATGACCCGCCTTTCAAGCAAAGGTCACTCGTCGTCTCTTCGATAAAAAGCCCAATACAATATATGCGAGCTTGAAATTAACCGCGAAAATTTCAGTTTCGAATCTTATTCGTATTTTCGTGGTGCGAGCGCTGAATCGTAATTTCCAGTCTAACGAGGATTTCATCCAAATTTAAATTCTACTATGAATATTTTATATGTACATAAATTTTTATATAATGTAAAAATTTTTGTTTGGCATACTAACTACCACACGGTACGAAGTTTTCTGATGAGGTTTACATATTTTACATTTCTTACATATTTTTAAAACAACCCGGTGTTTCATTGCTGCAATAAACAGATCAATTTTAGAAATAGTCTATCAGTGAAATAAAAACGTATGAGAAAGTATAAAAGCTTGTATGAGATGAGACTTTTACATGACTTTTAAACCACTTAATAGCTACGCGTTTTTAGACAACGATTCGATTATTTTATGTTCGTGTTTATTGTCAACCCTTTACACTTCCTCTTGAATATATAACAAACTAAGGAAAAAATTTTCTTTTTTCAATTTCGTATGAGAAAACGTTTGAGAAAATATGAAAGCTTGAATGAGATAAGAGTATACGTGACTTTACCACTGTTTTATTGAGTTGTGAAGGGGCGGTAGAAAGCCGGGTTTGTAGAGCTAGCTGTCATCGCTTCAATCTGACACAAGATTCAAGTAATTTTTAATGTGTTCGTTAATGATTTAACTCCTCTAACTTGATGTCGGTGACATTAGCTTACTTCAATATTTAATATATAGCTTACTTACTTTGATATTTAACCCCCCCGTATGTCGGTAAAATATCAAAGCAATCTAAATAGTGGAAGTGATGGCAGGCATTTCATGGAACTAACAGAGTGAAACTATTAAAAATCAATCCAAAAAGTCGAAATCACAGAGTTGAAAACAAATATAGAAGATATCGAAAAGAGATACGTCAAACAAGCAGCGAGAACGCTTTGGCCAAAGAACGAATTAGCCATTTCATTTTTATAAAAATATGTTTTTATAATTAATTAAATAACCTATTAGTAAAGTCAAAATATATGTGAGAGATAATAGTACAAATTTAATAAGATTAAGAAAATGATGAAGTTATATGAGTTTAAACAATTAAAATCTGACAAACAAACAACAAAATTTTTGGATTCTTAAAGGTGTTTTTTACGATTATATTTCACCATCGACTTATCGGAAATTGAAATCTCTATCGGCAGCCAAACCTCGCAAAATAGCAAAGTTTCAAAGCGATCGGAAGAATGAAGGAAGTTTGTCAGACCAATTGGCGAAGTGAAACTAATAAAAACATTGTAAATTAAAAATATATTGTTCATGAATTACGCTTTTGTTTTGATAATTTTAATCACTATTGATCAGACGCGTCATGCAAAAATTGTGTTTATTTTATATCAAAAAGTTAATTAGTGAAATCAAGTTAAGCTTCAACAAGCATTATTGAAGCTTTAAGGCTTGTTTTCGTTTCTGTACCAAGATAAAATAAATAAGAGCAAAAAAAAAACAACATTTCCTGGCTCGGACACGTTCTTCGGTAGGTAGAAATTAAATGCAGTTTTCCGCCAATCAATAAAATATTTGATTGCATCGAACGATTTTACAAGCAGCTGCAATTTTCGACATCCGCAATAGATAAGATATCACATACCTACATACATATACTGCGTTAAAATTAATTTCGCATACAGCTATGTATGTAAGTTCAACGCTTAAATGGTATCCTTAGATTACATTCCCGGGAGATGTAGCGGTAATTAGATTATACTACAATATGGTACCGAATTCAAGCCTATAAGTTTACATAGTTCCGCCCCTGCTACGCTATGCAATTACATGTGTATATTGAAATGTTCAATTTTGAACTACGGAACAAAAGTTACAAAGCGCCGTATTGTCTTTTAAAACGATCTTTTGTCTAGGAAAGCGTCTACGTGTGTTTGATAATTAGATCTTGATAGATTTGAGAACGGCGTCGAACAATGGCTGTGAAAAAGGGACGTACGAAATAAAATGAAAAAAAGCCTCGAATCATTCCTGTCAGGTACGCTTTTAAATGGTTACCTTTCAATCATTGCGTCAATGGAACTCTGACTGGAGAGAAACGTGCGACTTTGAATACTAAACAGTCGGCAATTAAGTCGTTAGATGTTAAGGAGGAAATGTATGTTCGTTTCGATGTTTTTCTTTCGAGGAATGCGTATGCTAATTTGTCGTGTTGAAAAAACGTGCATTTTAAAACAATTTAATCAAAAAAAAAAAAAAAAAAAGCGTAGTACAATACATGAAGGATTAATGTGAATATGCTACCGTTTAAAATCTACATTTGAGGAGCTTTTAATTTTATTCTGTTAAATGTGTATAAAATGTATAAAACTCTCAGCTATGCATGGAATGAAACTATGTAGATGCAAATAAGTTAAAAAATAAGCGAGGTAGAATGTTTTAAATGAAAGCGTTGGCGTTGACGAACAAATACGCTGGTTGAGAATGAATTAATATGCATGCAATTTAATCATTTATTTAAAAAAAATGTAGGAATTATTCGGCAAAATTCTTTCTTATCTATTTCTTATATTATTTAATGAGCAAATCTTCTAAAATAGTATTTTATGTATTTAAAATTGACAATTTTTTCTCGAAATTTGAGTAAGGACTTATTTCTGACGTAAAAATTCAAATGAAATGGGTATCAACTTTGGGAAAAATCGACTGTTAGGTGTTATTACCCAATTAAACCCCGTATATAAGCTTAGGAAATTAACAAATTATTTCCAATCAAATTTCAATGAAATATTTATGATTTACGAAGCATTCATAAACTCAATACTATAAGTAAATACTTTTGCTATTTGGGAGCTAATCCTATAGTACATAATATTATATTGACGTTTTATGATGAATTATAAAAAATAATACTGTGCATTAAATAAATAGCTTTTATGATAGCATTGTTTGTTTCTCAAGTAATTGATTTTCGAGCAATTTACTAGACAAAATGATACGATTTTTTTCCAAATACATACATATATTATATATGTAGATTAGTAGTTAGCATATAATGCTTTGAACAATTTCCAAGTCGATCGTTTCCTATCGGAGTTTGTCAATTTATCTGATTTTCTTTGAAATTATTCCAATAAATTGGCAACCTTACCCATCTTCTCGCAAATCTTGAGGTTACAGTAATCTCGAATTTCGCTGATTCGTATAACATGTTGAAACGTACAAATTCAACTATAGATGTTGATTGATAATACTAATAATATGTACTTGTTGCAAATGTACAATGTTTCTGGCCAGGAAGGCGCATTGGGTTTACCTGTTAGCTAAAATGTGTAAAACATGTATATATTTTTTTATCCTCACATAATCTAAGTTGACAATTCAAGTCTTTACAAGTTTATCTGTCATTGCTATTTCTCGGCAGCTGACACCTTGTCTACGACAGATAAGGTTTTCGGTCACAATCGTTTGATGCACATATTTGACTGGTCCTTTCATACACACATTAAGAACCATTGTAGACATTCCGACTTTGTAACAGTAAACTATTCCAGGTCGACCTTATAGAAGTGAATAATAATTGGTAACGAGCGAGCAGGTAGTTGTAAAATGAAAAGTGGGAGATGCAATATCGTGCTGCAGTCGTGTGCCTCGAATCACGAACTCCTCCTACTTACTTACTTACTTACTTACAGCTTCCTTATCGGGCAGTGAGTAGTACCCAGTGAGTGCTTCGTTTTATAGGACCACCATAAAATACGTCTCAATTCATTCCCTCTCTTTCACTGATTCGTCTTTTACGATCCCGATTGTGCCAGCACCGGTTCACTGCGTTTTTAATGAACACCACCACTGTTGTAAAGTGAGATGTTTACAACCGAGATCGTTAACGCTTGTCACTTATGTATAATTTAGGTACCTCCTTCTTCTTCTTTCCAACCTTTGATTGTCTTCACGGAAGGGTTGCGTGATATCTTAAATATGTACATATTCCTGCAGTTGAAAAGACACGATGCGTATTGTATCATAAACAGACTGGAAATGTGGGATTTGCGTGGCTTAACTAAAGGTGGCCCATTCACTTCATTTTGATATCTGTCTACAGACAAGTATCCCGTACGATCTTTGGCTACATACATAGATATGTATGTATATGCACGGGAGAAAGGGGGAGGGGGACGATGTGATGGTTTTTTTGTCGCCCCTTTTAAGTTTTGTGCAATGTTTCATTGTTGCAATTATTTCACAAAACCGTCCGTAAAGAAGTTTTATTTAGTAAAATTAGTGCTTAAAATGTCCGGTCAATTATTTAATAATACGTATATTATTATCTATTTAAAGAGAATTTTTGGGCCTCTGAACAATCACTACGGCAGGAAAATCACTAGAGATTTGTCTGCACACAACTAACAGCGATTGCATTGATATTTGATACATTTATTTATTGAAAAATCAACTGACAACGCATGTAGAAATGCATTAAAATAAACATCTGAGCCCAATAAGAAATTTTTGCAACATACCCAGGCCCAGGGGGGCGCCGGGGAGAAGGCCTGGGGGGGGGGCGCCGGATTCTGGTATAATCTAATATATAATTTCGAAAGAGACTTTATATGTATGTAACTAACGTTGGTTGGTAGAATCCGTGACATTACATTTAATAAAACAAAAACAAATGAGTATTCAAATAAATTTGAATAAAACAAAACTATTCAAATAAAATAAAACTATGAGATTGGCCATTTTTAAGCGGTTTATATTACAAATACCAAGCAAAGCCGGGTATAACCTCTAGTACTATATAAAGATATGTTTGAAAGTTCTTCCAGTATGCGAATCTACAGTTTTCAATTAAAAACCAGCAAATTATGTATTTCAAATACCCTACAAACATATTATTTCAACATGTTTTTTTCGTCTACCTGGGCAACGCCGGTCAAATACTATCAAATATATCTAGAGAGCTACGTCTGGGTTATACGAGTGACACGTTTGAATATTTTATATACGTATTAGGGGTTATTTTTGTCCAGATGTTTGCGAAAAAAGAATCGCGCCTCGCCGGACTTCCGGGCAGGGCATTACTTACGGGCAAACGGTCGAACAAAGCTTGCGAAAAATCAGATTATATTCGACTGAAAGCTCCGATCGGTCGAAAATCGCAGTTTGTCCGTTAATTAAAGCCTCCGTGGGTCCAATTACCGAGTGTCGATAAATTGAAAGCGATTTAGGTACATACATAATAGGATCCAATGAATAATAATAGGGCTCCGTCATAAATATATATGTAATATAAAAAGAAAATGTAACGTATTGCGACGTCGCACAAATAAGGGGCACAAGAAAAGGTTACTATAAATTTTCCTTTATCGTGATTTCTTTGCCGCAAAATGTTTTCATTTTTTTTCGCAAATTTTACTATATTGTACACAATGTAAGACTAAGTCGATTTATTACAAAAGTAATTTTTAAGTGTGTGTGTGTGTGTGTGGTAGAAATGAAACTTTTTGAGGTTTTTGTAGACAGAGGGGGTTGGTTTACGCAGGGGTGGGGGCGTGCGGGGGTAGCGATGCGGGGAATATGAGAGTAGAGGTACCAAATAACAAAGAGGTACGATTGTCGACTTCTATTTTTCACGTATTATTTTCGTACGTATTGAAAAAAAAAAGATTTTGAGGTAATTGGCAAACTTGTCTGCAGAGTGGTATGAGCTCTAGGGGATGGCTGGGTGCGAACGAGAACCACCCGTTTTATATTAAATTTTAAAACTCATGGCGCTTTCATATTATGCTCTCTCAATGGATAAGAGGAAAGTTTAAGTTCGTATAAAACATGCAAACATACACAAAATTCGAGCTAAATTAATTTTTAATGATTTTGCATGTTGGCAAGTCGAAATTTCTTATACGAACATCAACGAAAAACTATTTCATGCCTCGGATAAAAAATGGAACTGGAATAAGACAAGATGTGTGGGTAAAGTTCATATAATATATCTCGACGACAAATATCGAATATTAAAATTATGTTATATTCAAACTCGTAACATAATCGATTTATTTAATTAGAACGTACGAAGTGCTCAAACTTTTTAACGTGCGAAATAAAATCAAATTTTATGACACACCCTTTCACATTATCCCCAAAACGATAATCAATTTCCAAAAACAAGGGTCAGAGCATACTGTATGTTCATAAAACAATAATAAACGGGTACCAGAGTTGAAATATTAATCAAAATGGATATTCATATATGTATATCTATATGTACATATGTGCACATTTAAGGTTGTATTTTTTTTTAATTTTGTATTTCATACATTAGATGTATTTCGAACCAGCAGCATGGACTAGCGGTTAGCATACGTATATGCTCTCGAACATAGTGGTCACGGGTTCTAGTCCCACTGGTTGCTGCTGGCCAGACCTTGGCATGTGACTCCAGGTCGATAGTTTCCTATCAGATTTTACCAATTTATCTGATTTTCATTGAAACGGTTCCAATAAATTGACAATTTCTCTCAATTTTAGAATTTCAACATCTCGAATTTTGCTGATTCGTATAAAAATGCTGCAAATTTATCCATAAATTTCGAGTTTTTCGGCAACTCTCGATTTGACGATATATGTATATAAAAAAATGCTCCGAAAATGTAATTTTATCAATACATAGATGTCTCTATGATGCTTTGTTAAAATTAATCTAAAAATTGTATATCGATGTTTGTAATTGGCCAGGAAGATGCATTGGGGTTTACCTGTTAGGCCTTTCTATTATATATGTCATCATCATCTACAGCCATTCACCATCCACTGCTGGATGAAGGCCTCTCCAACACGCTTCTACTCGTCTCTATTTTTCTCAACTCTCATCCATCTCACCCTACACATTTTCCTAATTTCATCTACCCATCTTCCTTGCGGTCTACCTTTTACCCTTTTGCATTCTCTCAGGTACCATTCTAGCACTTCTTTTGTCCATTCTTCTAGCCACGTGGCCCACCCATTGCCATTTCAATTTCTTCACTCTATCCACCACTCTTGTCATACTTCTCACCGACGTATTCTGTTCCCTGTCTTTCCTCGTTATGCCAAGCATACAAAGTTTCATACTTCTTTGAGTGCATTGGACTTGTGTAGCAACTTGGCGTTCAAGGATATATATGTATGTATATAAAACTAGTGCCGGCCTTACACGCAATGGCGCCCTCGGGCATTTTTTTCTAAACACCCTTAGAAAAAAATTTCGCCTTTGGCGCTCTAATTTAAAATTTTCTATGGATTTTGGCGCTCTAATTTTAAAATTTAAAGAGTCTTTGACGCATCGAGCGGCGCCCTAACTTATTTGGCGCTTCGGGTGCCGCCCGACCCAGCCCCCCCCTAAAACCGGCACTGTATAAAACATAATTAGTCGATCGATTTAGTACGTTCAAATAAAAAAAATATTGAGATTAAAGACCAATCCTTGTAAACTTAGTGAAATATAGAACTGGCCCAATAAATCCCCGACAGCTCGATAAAAAAATATGTAAAAAAAAGTATATTTTTGAATTTTAAAATTCACCAGATATTTAATTATACGTATTTTAAAATAATTAAACTCACGATCAATATAAAAACGTCCCAAATATTGATTCCAATACTCACATTTGGCACAGCAATACTAAATTTGTGAGTGAAAGACTGCAAAAGCCAAAAATATGTAAAATTTGTGCATTTTTTAAAACGCTCATATCTGTTCAAACCAACAAAAATCATTATCATATTAGAATTCAGTGGATCAAACTTAATAAAGATTGACAAGTCTCCGCTCCGGTTATTTTATTGTTGCTCAGTGATATCCGTCTGATCAACAAATGCCGTAGATACCGGACCCCTCAAATTTAAGTAATATTCGATTCATATCAATATGAAAAAATATTATATTGGATAGAAATTTTCCGTGAAAATTTTCCCTTTCGTCACGTAAAAGCCGTCACCCTTTATTGTAGTTCCGGACATTTTGAACGCTTATTGCGAATTCGCAAACATATCGCATATCCAGAGCGAACGAAAAAAAATAAAAACACACCCGTACACGTTTCGCATTATATCTATATATACATACATACATATGTACACGTTTGTGTAAAATAAATTGAAAGGAACATGTTGTCGGTCGGTTAGAAACTAATCTAATGTTCGATCGCACCGGGTAAGCCTAAAAGCTCCGCAAAGCAAACCAAAAAACGACAAAAACTCGCCCCAGAATGTGAATGGGGGGCTTTCACTTTTTTATTTTATTATTTTCAGTCGGAAAAAATCTCCATAATTGGATTGAATGCTGATCGATACGTACGTACATATGTAGATCGTTTCCGAGACTAATCTATTTGAAAGAGCGTACTATAATTTATGAAATGCCCACGCCTATTGCTTGGCCAGTTCTCGCGTGGGCAGAACAAGGAATACCAGTTACACTTCTAATGATTAACTTCGATAATTAAAACAACTTTCATATCGAACGTACATACTGATCCTAATATATGTATGTATGGTAAGTAGCTTTGGAAATCTCACCAAATTTTCTTCTATAAGAAATCGAATCATAAACGATACGTAAAGCGAAATTTACGTTAAGGGTACATCGTAAAAAATACATTTATAGATGTCTACGTTCCAAAGTATGATTTAAAGGCGGTAGCGATAAGTCTTGTTGATCGATGAATCAGTGCGAGAGAAAGAGACAGGTACATTTTAGTCAGCTATTGTTTTCGTCGCTTTTGGCGCGTGGATATTGAGTCATGCAGTCGCCTGTTGGCCTTACCTGTGTGCGTTTGCATCTTGATGCTTGTCGTTATTTTTTAATACAAAAATAGTCAAAAACATGCTATAAAGGACCAAAACTTTTTTATGTTGATGTATAAAATGATTAATAAGATATATATATATATATATATATATATATATATATATATATATATATATATATATATATATATATATATATATATATATATATATATATATATATATATATATATATATATATATATATATATATATATATATATATATATATATATATATATATATTGAACTCATTTGTATTGAGAAAAGTTGTATTTTGATTAGAAAATACTGGGGTCTTACACGACCTCGGTTCGGGACACTCCGTCCTTCAAAGGTTAATTGAGGGATCTTTATATAAATTTCGATCCAAGTAATTTCAGACGTGTCGTATAAATAAAACGAGAAGGAATCGGGTACGTGGACTTTCCATAATTATACGCATTCTGTCGAAGGTGTGCGGAGCGTTTAATAATAGCGTCATTAACCCTTTCGACGCGAGGTTATTTCAATGTCGCTTGTTCAACGACGCGTCGCGTACAAAGCAATAATACGAGTACGACGATTACTTCGAACGAAGCGAAAATCCAATTTTCCACTCACGTTGAAGAATTTTCTATGAAAGAAAACTCGCTTTTTCGACTCGCATAAATATGTACTTTTCCTTGTTGTTGTTGTATGTATTTATTTTTATATATATTTTTTTTTATTTGACCCTTATCAAAGGGGAAAAGCGTTTTATTTCATATACGAAATAAAAACTGTAGATATGTACAATACATATGCATTGATACGATATCGTATTCGTTTGGCATTGTAAAACAAATTACAACCTACAATAAAAGGTATGCACAACTGAGTTGAATCTCTATTATTTTTTTCCGCTTTCTTTGTCGTTTGCGTTTCTTTTGTACACATGAATTAAAAAATACAATAAAAATAATGAAGTCAACGGTTTTTTATATATAAACATGTATGTATTATAAAAAGCCACCAAAACATAGGTACTCGAGGATATTGTTTGTATTACAATATAATTTGTTGCCTTTGTTATTTTTAGATGCTTTTATGTTGTCAAAATTTCAAATAATTGACAGTATTTTTATTTTATTTATATACATACATATGTAGGTACATTTTTTATAATTTGTAATAGTTTTCCTTAACTGTTTTTATTGACGAAATTTGAGATTTTTCAATTATGATTTTATGTATCAAACGAAGAGTTTCCAACTTCGGGAAGGCGATTCAATTAAGCCTCCCAGGCACAAAGGTGGTTTTATATATTATACAATATGTACGTATGTACATATCTAATATATAATTTCAAAAAAGACTTTGTATATATGTATGTAACCTTCGTTCGTTGGTTCGTAGACGACATGTTCGATTTATTTTTTTTCGATTCATAGGCGCCGATTCGATTTTTTTCGATTCAAAGGATTTCAAGTCCACGGGGTCGAAGGCTCGGGGGTGCAGGCACCGGATTCTGGTATACATATAGTTTCGAAAGAGACAGTATATATGTTTGTTTGTTCGTGACAGTCAATTTAATAAAAAAAAAAACCAAAGAGTATTTAAATAAATTTGATAAAATGTTTACTATTAGATTAGTCATGTTTAAGCGGTTTATATGACAAATACCGAGCGAAGCCGGGTAAAAACACTACTACTATATAAAGAAGAACGTTTGTTTGTACAGGTCTTTCATTTGACGAAGTCTCATCGTGTAAAAACACTGCCCGTAATTAATAAATACGCATTGCTAATAAATGCGTGCATTTTGTGTCGTGGCGATTGTGTATAACGGCAGAAACATAAGTTTATATTTAAATGGTTCGATGACTATTTCGATATTAATAATAAACCTTGCTGATGATTCGGTTATTGACGTGCTATGATAAATGTGTTATGATTTGATTTAAATTTATGTTGTATTTTAATATTAAAATATAAAGTAATTAAATTAATGAATTATGGTTTTCTGCCTGCATGTGTACCATGAAATAAAACATTCTTTTTTTTCGATTGGTTTCCAATACATACACAATTTATCAATCGACAAGACTTAAATAGATTTTTGAGCTCTTTTTCCTATTATGCTGTACATTAATATTAGAATGATATAATACTATGATTACTAACAAAATTAGATTTAAATTGTAAAATAGAAAATTATCAGTAGATCAGTAGCTATTAAAATATATATAAGATGTATAGTGAACTTAAAATTTAGTAATAATAAAGAGCATTTAAAAATAAAAATAAAAAATAAATAGATAAGACGTCGTGAACTAAATAAACCTACATCTAAGAACCACGAAATTTGGTATGCTATATTTTTAAAAAGGATTGAGTATTTTCTCAATTTAAACCAGTCCAGGGCAATTCGGTTGTATTACACATGTATAATATACAATATTCATTCGCTTACTACACAGGTAATGTTGTAAAACAAAAAGCATTGAAATGTTAAATGTCGTGTTGACACAGGTCGTATTATATAATATATACCACGCCCGAGGCGTACAATTAAAACGGTACAATTAACTTACGAAAATAATTGTTTGCACTCTAATAATGATTATAACGTCCCAAACACCAAATTACAGATCGAACGAGCCGTCTCAAATGACAGGTCGGTTGTAATTGCGCGTGTAATTCGAAATGAAAGCCGTTCACCCGATAGTAGAAACAAAAAAAAAAGCTATACATAAAATATACGTATCGATCGAACGTGTATGCCGATATTATGAATCGTTACCTTAATTGGCGGACGAGTGTCTTTCTATAGGTAGGTAAATATAACCCGTGCACCTGCCCTGCGTACTTGCTAGGGGTTATTTAACTACGTAGGTAGTATGTAGGACGTGCATTGCGAAATAGGGATAAAATCGTTTTAAATAATCGTTAAAAGAGCGGTCGACTAACGAGCTTTTCTTAAGGACTTTAGCTATCTAAAGCAGCCCGCACACGCAATAAACAAACCAGGCCCTTTTCAGTCGAATATATGGCTTCTTAGATTTAAGATTTCATTAATCGAGTGCTCTGCTTTGCTTTTAATTGAATTATGGAGTTGATTTTGTATTAAGATACGAAGTAGAGAGTGATCGTTCAGGTTTTTGTATTTATCCTAATCTGTATTATTAAACGAGCTAATCTTAAAAAACTGACAAATATATATACATATATGTATATATTTATCAAATTATTCTCGAGAATTAGATTTATCGGAAACTAACTAACGATTTCGCCGAAAATTTTCATCCCTCCCCTATTTGTTAGACTATATATAATTTCAATCTATCTGTAATCTCTCAAATTTATCGATTGTATTTATTTTATTTATTGAAAAATCAACAGACAACAAGATGTAGACATGCATAAAAACAAAGAGTAAATATATAATATATGTATATATAACATCCGAGTCCAATTAAAGATTTTTACAAAGATAAACAAATGAAAAGGAAAAAAATAAAAGCTTTAACACGACTAAATTGTATGTACATAAGATATTGATGCCTATGATATTTGTATTGTAGGAAATAAATAAATAAATAAATCGCCAAGCATTCGATTCGGACAAACAGTTCCTTTGACAAATGCGATTTTGATTTGAGTCCAATTATATCAATTGATAAAATAAACAGACTGGATTTACGTAAAACGCTTAAAATTTAACAAGGAATTGTTTATTTTTAAAATATTATATTTTAATAATTTTTCATAGCCTACTATCGACTAGATTTACGAGTCTACGAAAGAAAGATCGTCACGATAAGTTGTTAAATGATTTGAAATGTAGTAATAGCTATCCAAATAAAGTAAAAACAATTACATATAGGAGAAAAGGATGATATTATTTATTATTATTAAAATGGTTTATTTATTATTTTATGATTATGTATAAATGGATTGTGTTTACATGTACATACATATATATTTTTATTTTTCTCATCTCTCTGTATTTTTTTTTCAACCATTGTGGCGCTCTAAGAGCTGGACCACACCGTGCGACTTGCGAACGACTTGGTTGAGTGCGACCAGATCAATATATGTGCCCATAATTATGAATGTGGTCTAAGCCAAGAAAAAAATAATTTTTTTTAAAGTCGATTTTATCGGTTATATTGTAATATGTAATTGATTAAAAAATTTTTTTCTTCACTTAGACCACTTTCATAATTATTGGCACATATGCAGTTAGATGTGGTATGCAACACCCGTGTTTGTCTTGTTTGTCGCTCACATTTCCATACATTTTTTCTGGTCGCACAACTTGTCGGCCGACAAAGTTACGCGGTGTGGCCCGGGTCTGAGGGATTCCTGTAATGCTACAGTGGTCCAAACTTAAACTAAAATAAATAGATAAATTATTAAACAAAAAATACCTGCTACCTATTACCTACGTATATGAGAGATAAATCGTCGCTCTAAGTTGTGCAGTTAATTGGATTAATATTTTTGTTTCTATCACAAAGACCTATAAATTGGATAAGTCATGATTGTTTTTATTATTTGGTTGTATGGTTGTGTAGATAAATTAGTTAAATAAATTATTTTTAAAAAAGCCAAATAAAAAATGTATGGGTGAAAGTTTTGATTAGTCCAAATGGAACAGGCCGTATTGAAGTTGTGGGATCGACCGCCATTCGCGTTGACCCATTAAACAGAACTCAAGGGGTTATCTCAGTTTAACTTTCAGCGCACGTTCGCAAAAAAATTTAACCCTAACACGCAAAACTCGCGTTTATAACGTAATTTTTTTTTGCTTAATTACTCCACGTACACACATCCGAATTATAATACAATATAATATTAACGATACGGCAGGAATTATTAGCATAAAAGCTCGCCGAGCAATTAACTTTCATCCCTTGCAATTGAGAACATAGAAGGCAGGTCCCCGGGGACTAAAACCTCCAGTAATTAATTAGCGAATGACGTGTTTCCGTATTAACCGCATTTAATCGATCCGGCGATGAAATTCGGAAATATGATTTTGTATTATGTATGTATGTATGTATATAATTTAATATAATGGGGGTATGTGTAACCTAGTTTCCAGGGCAAAAAACGACGGGGTTTCGCAACCCTTGTTCGCATCATAACGTAACAAGAAAGCTTTGTCGCAGATTTCAAATGCAGATAATGAAAATGTTAGAATTTTCCTCTCCCCTTGTGTATTTTTCCGGCGTAATTAGCGCTAGATTCTGAATTTTCGCAACAAATGAACGACAACTGCTTTCGAACATGCAAATCTGCTGAATAATACGACTCGTTAGCTCGCGATACATTTACAATGTACGTAATTTTTGGAATCGTAACGAATCAAATGAGTGTAAATAACAATTTGTTTACGTCTAGTAATTGAGTGGTAAGTCGCTCGGTAAATTCTGAACCGACAGTGAAGCATAATTTAATTTATTATTTATAATAATAATAACAATACAATGACCATTGTGACCTGATAGGTTGCCCCAAAGTGTCACACTAGTTTTACAAAACAAAAGAAAGAAAATAACAAAATAAAAATTCCAATCATTCATGTCATTCAAATAGTTTCGTGTTGAATCTCAAAAACCTAACCAGCTCATCAACATGACAATTGAACAGGTCCAAATGCTCATCAATGCACATTAAGGAACCGGATAGCCTTTATAAGAGACGAGTTATTGAAAGCAGACGTTTTCGCAGGAATAAGTTGGAAAAGTAAATGATGACGCAAAGCTCTACCGCATTCAGGCGCCGAAAATTTAAATTCAAATAAAATCGAAGGGTTGTCGATTCTTCCCTTTAATACTCCAAAGAAATATTTGGAAATGGCAATAATTCTTCTCGAAGATAGCGAGTCAAAGCCTAGCATACCCTGTAAAAAGGCAGTGGAAAATAAATAGGGGTAATATTTATATTTTTTCATATAAAGGCATCTAAGAATTTTTTTTCGAACTCTTTCTATCAAGAGAGAGAATTTAATTTCAGTGCGACTCAAAATTACAGACCCAAAATCCAATATGCTCCGGACAAACGAACAATAATATGATAGACGACTTTTTGAAATATGATAGAGGACTTTTTGAGTCAAATTTCAAATCTGACAGCCCTACAATTTGCGGTATGCATTTACTATAATGTATGTATTACCTACGTATGTCGCATTTGGTTCAGTTCTTGTTTTGTAAAAATCACGATTTCTCATTGTCATTGTTTTTTTTTTGTAGTGTAATCAAGATGGGTCTTGATTACATAATTGTGTAGCTCATCACCAGTTTAGACATCAGATTAGGAGGGTAAATTGACGTTTTACACACGTCCGCGTGACGTTTGAGTCGTCGGTTAATAGCTAGCAACACGCGAACCCGTTGTGAGGTCGACAGTGCTACAAAACAATGGCAAAATATAATTAAATAATAAAAAAATATATTCCATTAAACACAAATGGCGTTTAGTTCGAAATATAGACATATGTATGTCATACGGTTGGTTACATGAATGTGTTGATTTAAGTGTGTACGTCGACGTCTCAACTTGGTATGTAAATATAGTCGTTCCGGCTTATCTGTCTGCGAGATTATCTTATCTGAATATCCTCATACTCGAGCTGTCTTCAGCTCTGAACCAGATACTGCGAAATCGCGTGGGAAGATAGATAGGCGATGGAGCAAGTCTCGCGATGATGATAATTGGCCTTTTATTTTCGTTTGGAAACCAGACTCGAGTGCATTGAAATGTTTTGTCGTCGAAAAAATAACCGGTAGTTGGTGAGAATGCAGGACCGCAATTGGGTTGATTATAATGTGAATAGGAATCTGATGTATTGAAAAATTTCGATGTATATACATTATATTTAGAAGAATTATACTCCAAATTTTCTATGACTAGTTTTTTTTGCAGTTATGTCTATACATATACTGTCAACTTTCACTCGCCCAAACAATTTGGTCATCTATATACACACTTCATATATTTATTTATTTGTCTCTGTTGTACACTTATCAATTTAGGTGCGCCAATATTTTGAATAAACCTCTAGAGAACTCTGGCTCTGGGAAATTAATATAATTCTCGAAAATTAAGCAAAAAAAAAAATGGCTGCTTGTAGATTTTATGTGAATTTTACTGTAGTTGCATAATTGGCATCAGCTGAATTTCAAACAAAAAATTCTACCTTTAATAGATATCTACTATATAATTTCAAAAGAGATTTTGTATGTAAGGTTTAAAGTTTTGAGTGGGAGCATCGAAAACAATTTTCTACGACGACGATATCGATGAATATTTTTTGCGATTCAAATAAAAAAGGAAATGAATGTTTAATATTGGATGTTTAAAAAAAAATAGTTTCTAAAATCATCGTATATTTACAAGGTTTTTATTTATTTCACTTTGTCAATTAGGTTGACAAATTTTTTACATTCTTACTATCGCTTTGAAACTTTGTCATGCTAAGTAAGATGGTGAAATATTGTCGTAATAAACAAGTTAAAAAATCCAAAAAATTTGGAAAAAGTGACAGCTTACCCTTTGCCAATAGCCTTTTTCTTCTACTTTCCGCCCCCCCCCCATTCGCTTTGTCAGATTTTAATTGTTTAAACGCCTATAACTTTATCATTTTAACCATCATTCGTGCTTGATGTCACGGGTTCGATTCCGACTAAGAGTCTCGTTGTTGACCAGACCTTGGTTTGCCGAGGTCGATCGTTTCTTCATTGAAACGGTTCCTGTAAAATTGGCTTTTCTTTTCCAATTTTCTGTTGCAAACCTTGAGTTAATTTTATATCTTAGGTTTCGCCAGATTTCTCACCATAGATGTCTCTGTGGTTGTTTATCGAAAAATTCGTATTGTTACATGAAAAATGTTATCAATCGTATTTATACGATGTTTGTAATATCTGACCATAGATGTCAAGTATTGTTGCGATTAACATGTGTATGTATGTAATAATTATGTATTTAGATGTCTCGTTAATTATGAGCTTTCAATGCTTTGTAATAAATTAGCCATAGTGACGACCTGGAGCTAATCTGTAATGTCACTATGGCGAAATTGTAAAAAATAAATAAATGAATATATATATTTTATAAAATTTGCATTATAGGCTCTTATTACTGTCATATTTACATATTTTTACTTCACTAATAAATTATTGTATAGAATAATTACAATATCATATCATTTTCATATGTATATATATTATATTATATAAATATGTTACATTTGAGAGGTTGAATTTGAAAGAACTTATTTAAATAAAAAATTATGATTCAATACATGTTTCTACGTACTGTGGATACCAAAGGTACAAAAGGTACCTACTAACATATTTACGTCGATTCTTTTGAGGTAAATTTTTCATACAAAGTCCCATCCAGCATACATCGCTTTTCAGTTAACGCGGGAGAAAACTTTTAGGGATCAATCTCAATTTGAAATAGAGACATATAGAGAGAGAGAGAGACAGAGAGAAAGAGCACGAATTTTCCGACGCAATGAAACTTGAACTATCGATTTTGTAAGCGACGAGTGTATTTTATTATCCGGCAGATAATAAAATACCTAGATTTGATTTATGGCACTCGAGACGTTGGCAGAGCACCTCCTTAATTAATATCGTTTAAAAGCGCTCACCGGTTAAAAAGTGAGTTTTGATTAATCGCCCATTAGCCCGGCTCGATCCAATCAATAGCCCGCGTCCATCATCCCAAACCCGATCATTCATCTTTGTAATATCATTACCGAATGAATGGAGCGATTAACCGAATTAATTTTTACAACGAAATATGTACATCGCCCGATGCGGGCCTGTTTGTGTTGTAATTACGCTGACATTATGCAGGGTATATTTTCTTTGGAAGAAACACAAGTGGTCGACTCCACCTACTGTATACTCCAGATATTCTCAACCTTTTTATATGCTCTATGGACCCATTTTTCAAGCAGAACATTCCCCGACGTTGTTTGGGCACTTTTGAATGGGAGCCCTAGTTTGAAATTTGTGGATTTGGACAAACTGACTCAATCGGCACTTCCCAGGGGTTTTGTGTGAAGATTCGATTTCAGTAATGATGTAATTTATAGCACCATGAGATAGTTTGTAAACTGGGGACATATTCATAAATATAAAATATTACAAAACCGTTTATTCATATTTTAATTCTTAAACACTTCAATGTGAAGGCTGTTGTTGTTTATCTTGAATACGAACATTAAACTCTAGTGTGATATTTTACAAGGCAATAAGCATGTTATGTTGGACATCAAAATGATTGTTATAAATGTTGAAGATCCTGATTCGAATCGATATATATGTATTATATGTATGCATGTTGTTGCAAGTGTAATTAAATCTTCTCACTTTACAAGGCGAGGATAGGCATCTTTCAAGTACATAACATAAGCATATGCCATGTACTTGAAAGACATAGCACATATCATAAGACTTTTTGAATTAAGCTCCAATCAAGTTTTGGTCAAGTAATAAATGAAGGAATTGTTGAATTTCGTTTTGAGGTGAATTGAAATGAAGATCACTGATGACGAACTCCCGGAAATCTTCATTTGGATCACTGGTTAAGGGCCCCTGTTGTATTTCTGCTTGTACAAAGCACATACACATCACCAAAGACACATCTGGTTTTTATTTTTTCCAAACAACTTCTGTCGGGATGGGATTATAATGCAACCGGTGAAGGGACGATCAACTTTTAATGGGGAAACTTTAACCGCGATTAGACCTTAACCGGTTGGTTAAATTGCACACGGCCCATCGCGAAACTAAATACGCTCAACACAAATTAAAAAATAAATAAAATAAAAACGCCAACTGAAAGTGAAGTGGGTATGCAAGGTACATGTTTGGTCATCGTAAGCTTTGTGTGTATGTTCAATGTAAAATCAATATTTTGTGTTCAAAAACCCATTACGCTCCAAACACAACATCCCACCGGTTTTATGAGTGTCCGCAGAACAAACAATGCATGCTTAGAAAAATATTAGTATTTTAGAAGGTAATGCTAGTTTGTTATGTACACAATAATTCAACCGACTTATTTGTGTGTTATCAACAATTTCAACGTATTATATTATAAGACCTCACGCAGACTAACATTTATCAAATCGTAATTGAAACTTGGGAGCTAAACGCCGACATGTTGCATATGATTCTGAGCACTCGGAGGAATATAGAACTATAAAGGAAAAGATGCAGAAATTGAAATTGGTTGAATAATAAAAGTGGAAGTGCGGATGAAAGATATGTATGTACTTGAATGGAATTCGAGAAAATGTAGAACGAAGCAAAGGCAGTATCCTTTGAGAAGTATGACTGAAGAAGGAACAAGTGAAACTAAGAAAAACCTTGTAAAAATAGTGAATAGAGTGATGGTTGGAATGTATAGATGAATGATTAAGACATATGTATGTAAAATTATGAAACGAGAAAAGAAAATATATATATCTATAGTAATGAGAGGTATTATAGATAAATTGTACCAAAATGAATGTACATCATATATATTAATTTCGAAAGAGACGTTGTATGTGTGTAAGTTATCGAAATTTTTTTATTTTCTATGACTACGATATCGATATCGATTTTGATTCCGATTTAGATTTTGATCTAGATTCATTTTTCAGTTCCGGCTCTGGATTCCTTTTTCAGTTCCGGATCCGAATTCCTGTTTCGGTCTTAGATTCAAATAAATTTAATAAAAAAACAAATTAATGTTTACTATTAGATTAGAGTTGTTTAAGCGGTTTATATTACACATACCGAGCGAAGCAGGGTAAGACTACTAGAATTACATACAATATTATGTATTTTATTTTTCACGACGAATAAATACATTGTACGATAAACCGAAACAAACAGCATTTTTTTGCATTGAATTTTAGATGTCATGGATAAAAAAATATAATATAAATAGGGAAAAGAAATCATGAATAAAAGAAGAAGGATAGGAGTTAAGGCTTGAAAACTATTGGCCGGAATACATATGTGAAGGAAATATGCTTGAATGGTATAATAAGCGTATTCAGGTGAAAATATGATTTTACATTAAATTACATTTGCACGTATGTACAATATGTACTGGGTACTTGAGGTATCGAAGGACTAATGGAAATGACTGAAGCGCACAATTACTGTCACATTATAATTATCATTACAGATATAAATCGACGACATACATATATAATGATATAATAGAGCGGTGACAGTAATTGGTCAATTTTGGGTCAATAAGGGACAGGTTTGCGTCCAAGTGCCCGAAGGATGTTTGCGGTCGTATTCTTGTTTTGCGATTAGTTCAGGTGAACGTGCCCTTCGTTAATTCATCGAGACAATGCCGAAGATGTTCACAGGCGAACTACCAACCCTCGTGTCTGGTCTTTGGGGTCAGAGGGTCCTTTTGTTTGACCCAGAAGTGGAGAGCGATGCGGGCGAATTCGATACGGCTTCGTCTCCTGTTTGTCCTTTTGTTTGGCCAAAGTGCGTGTTCCTCGAAAGGACTCTACCCCCCTACTACTCGAAATCTTCCCTTTGTTTGTTCCAAATTGTGTATTAACCTGTATGACTGTGGGTTGATCACATTCTACGTGTCCGATCTTGTGGGTGTGTGGTATGGCACACTGGAGACGAAAACCACGTGTGTAAACAGACACGCAAGAATAACAAAATCGTTTTAAAACGAAGCCCGGTTGTTTTTACAGGGGACTTCTCGAATTTCTCGGATGAGGAGGAAGATGATGATGATGTTGTCGTCAAATATTTGAACTACACAATTCCGAGTATTTTGTGGCCGAGTATATTTAGTAGTTTTGATAACACGACACGCAACGAACGTGGAAAATGGTTCGCGTGACTTTACAATCTGCATGCGTCGATCTCTTTTGCAGTTGCACTTTGTTTGCGGAAGAAATAAAATGGTTCTGTTTCTTGTTAATAGGAGAAGCTCTATCGATAGAGACACGCGAACTTTTTCGAATAATGCCATAAGTTCTATAAATATTGGAAATCTAATGGGAGCAATTTCAAAAGATTCTCTTGGGCCCATTTTTATTATAATATTTTAGACGATTATACTTCAATTTAATCTTAGATAATATGTATATGTGGAGCAAAGTTCTTTCATTGATAGTTTCATAGCTTTCCAGTTTCAGATCTTATGATTATTAAAAATACAGATCGACCGTACCCTTCCGTTTCCCACAAATTCGAGTTATTGGCATCTCGAATTTGTTAAACCATATAAATATATGCTACCTACATGATGTATTTCTCACAAATTTGGTGTTTATCAAAAATTTTGTTGATTGTCCATATATGTATGTGTCTATTGTATTTTATGTACTGTTGTGTTTGAAAAATTGTTAGTGCTAATGTACAAAAATAATCTAAACATACATATATAATATTAATATATGTGTCGCCTTGGGGTAATTCTTATCATGGCACATATCGATGGTTTGATGCATATATATTGTATGTTTTTGAAACATAAAATTCGATACAAATTCAAAAATGGACATACAATATCTGTGCACTAAGCCATCGATATGATGTATGTATGTAATAAAAATAATAAAATAATGTAGCATATGCTAAAAGGAGCCGCCGTTATACTTGGTTTTCGAGGATTATCTCCAGGCTTAAGTGCTGTCGGCTAACAATGGAGACCTCTGAATGGACTTAGTGGTCGGTAACGGCACCCAGCTACTTCCCGCTTGAGTTATCAGAACTGACAGCGTGGGACTACATAACTGGTACGTGACTACAACAATAGGTAAACAAACGTGTCGAGGAAGATACGCTGAGCGACCTGCCCTTTATAAGCGATACCAAGGCATTCTGGACGGAGCACTGGCAGTGCGTAGATCTCCTTAAAACTTTGGCGGCCGCTGACTTATATTTGTCTCATATTGGGTGCACAATGCTTACTGGCTGCTGATACATATTTGCTTCACGACTGCGCGAATTTATTTTTCGCGCAGAATATATTTCAGTCCGCTGATATATTTTTGTATCACATTTTCGTCATAAACAAAAACGTGATACAAAATTGTATCATCAGCCACAAATGATTGACGAAAACGTGATACAAAAATTTATCGGCGGACTGAAACAGTTCACTCAGTCGTAAATCATATATGTACCAGCGGCCACTAAGCGTTGTGCACCCAACATGATACAAATATGAGTCAGCGGCCGCCATAGTGTTAATCACCCAATAAATGCTGTGAAGCGACGTTGGCCTTTTGTTTGGATCCTTCACCCACCTCTACGCAACAATAATATATAAAATATGTTTAATTTCTTTTTAATGACCGGTTTTGTTCTTCTATATTACACTAACTTACTTTTAAGCATATTAAGCATAAAAAAACCACCTTCGCGA
Source organism: Arctopsyche grandis (assembly GCF_051622035.1). Lineage (NCBI taxonomy): Eukaryota > Metazoa > Arthropoda > Insecta > Trichoptera > Hydropsychidae > Arctopsyche > Arctopsyche grandis. Next base: position 1,395,336 of record NC_135362.1, read on the forward strand.
CTAGGATGATTCCAACCTATGGTCGATTGAATCTTATTCTCGAATCTGGAAGCCTCCTAACCGATTCGTAAGCTAACCTTTTCCCACATCAAACGTCAGATCGAAAATAACAAAAAAAGCCTTCTACATATTTCAAGGAAAGTTGCTGATCTTTGAAAAACAGCTATGTAAGCACGTCAAAAATACTAGAGAAATCTTTGAGCGAATGGCCACTTTAACGATTGGTTTGAATTGGATTTAAAAGCACTCTGTATATGTGAATTTGTATTTGGAATTTAGCATGCCAAATAGCGCGTGAAGAATAAAGGAGCTTTATTAAAAATTTATCGTCACTCGTTTGTCGATAATGTGTAATAGAATACCCTTCGAGCGCAGAAACGTGTAATTCAATATCGGAACGACCCGCCTTCAAAAGGTTACATTATTGTTGCCCCCTCCCCTTCCTTCCGCCTCCCCCACCCCCCTCATCTCAAAGATGTTCAAATACTCGACACGCGAACGCAAATATTTGACGAGGACTGGGGTTTTTGATCCTGTCGTGAAGACGCCGAAGACCATTTGCTTATTATAGTATGTACGTAATTTTCGGTCGAAAAACAATATTTGACACTGGATGAAATCAACTTTGCAATTAATATTCATCGGACAAAATAAACACTAGTATGTTTGCAAGATATTTTCGAAGGCGGCCAAAGTTCCCAAATTGAGATAATATTATGTTATAATTGGCTCGGTGTTTGCGCACGGCCCCCAAGTCTTGACCCGCGCTTTAACAACCCCTTTCGGCTCAAATTATATTATTTACCATTCGATAACAATGTAAGCCAGTGTTTCTCAAATTTATGGGGCCCACCGAACTTGTGCATACAAGTCCTTGGCGATTGAACCTACATATTTTTATCAGAGAAATGTTATAATAATAGAAGTGGCTTTAGGCGTCATATTGTTGTCAAGTGAGAAATGTTCACAGACCTTTTCAGATCTTTTTGGCGTCGCTCGTATTTGATGCTTGGTACTCAACGTATGTCCGACAAAAACTTCTCTGTTTGTTTATATTACTCGCAAGATGGGCAAGTGCATCGTTAAAAATTGCACAATGCATTCAAAAACACCCAATAAACAACATGGGATACATTTGTATAAGTAAATTGATCATTTAAGTAACATATTATTCAATTAACATCGTAGTTTGACAGTTTTTAAAAGTGTCATGGCGATCGCCCGCATTCTACATAACATTTCAGGGGTGGCACCAGAGAAATGTAAAAATTATTTTTAAATAAAGGTAAAAACGTTTCTCTTGGTGGCACCGAATACCCAATTATATTAATAACTAATTATGTAAGTTTAATTAATATAAACATCGTCCATTTTATGTTATACATATTTTTGTTGAAACTATACATTACACGTTAATTTAAGACTTCCCAAGGACAGACAAATACAAAAAAGTGGATAAAAATAATTCTTCAACCGAGAAAAGAAACGGATTGGCCACCAACGCCCAAGACCACTCAAATTGTAAATAAATCTACATATATCAAAACAAAACTTTAATTTCTGTAGAGAATATGTGATGACCCTGATTATATTCCGTGCGTTGTAGCGTAGTTATGGAGGTTCAAATCCCACTAGTCTCTGCTGGGCAGTGGGATTTTTCTTATTACATATGTATGTATGTATGTCGAGTTTGAATTATTTTTTATTCAAATTCATTATTGACATACGATCAAAATTATAAAAATGCCTATCGTATGAGCTTAGTCTAATGCTATATATGAGTCAATGAATGACACGTGATATGCTGGCCGATTATATTATAAAGGATTTTATATAAAAAAAATGTCTATATTAGTCCGTCATATCGACGACTTATTGCCATTGAAACCAGCAGAATGGTCTAGCGGTTAGCATGTAATGCTTTGGTCACGGGTTCAAATCCCACTGGTTTCTGCTAACCAGACCTTGGATTTGTGACTCCAGGTCGATCGTTTCCTATCAAAGTTTGCCAATTTATATGAATTTCATTGAAACGGTTCTAACAAATTGGCAACCTTACCAATTTTCTCGCAAATCTCGAGTTTCGCTGAATTGTATAAAATGCAAATAAATACAGATTTGACCATAGATGTTTCTGTGGATGTTAATTGATATGTATTTAGTTTGTATAATACGCGTATCAAATGTACAATGTTTCTGGCCAGGAAGGCACATTGGGGTTACCTTTTAGGCCTTCTTGGTATAAATAAAAAATAAAATTCAATGGTATTCAGGGTGTTGAGACATGAAACATACCGTATGAAATTAAGTTTGAAATAATCTGTTGGAAGGATCATTAGTGGCGCGATGAGAGGTGTGTGCAGCATTTGTGCAATGCTTCTGTCGTAGATGCATTCGTGCAGTGGTTTACTGGTTTTTGTCACAAGTTTAAGTAGCACGTTTGGTCGCACGACGACGTGCCAAGATAAAGAGAGGCTGGTTGCTGGGTACGTGCCGCTTGTGCCAATGAGATTGCCCACTGCGACAACGGACACCACTTTGCAACGACTATCTACTTTTACCGAACCGACACTATACAATGTCAGTGATTCTCAATTGAAATGCCATCTATTAGAGCAAAGATCTGGCACTCATGCGTCAATTGGTGGCGGAGGTCACTCGGTTAGATCCGTGAAATTACTGCCCGTCAAAATTTGTCATCTGATTTTGAACCACTTCCACTCTTTAGATGGCTCTGATATTTTACCAGAGGAGTTTTATCATTAGTGAACTCATAAAAAGTGACATCGGAATCTTAATCGAAGCGATGACAGCTCGCTATCCGAACGCGGCTTTCTACCGCCCCTTCGCAACTCGCATGTGGAATAGTGGTTAAGTTCCTTTTTTTATTACATACCTCTTTTATGTTTTACTTACGATTACTATTAAGAAATAAATTTGCCTCTTATCCGATCTTTTTCATGCTTTGCCATATTGATCATTTTGGTCATCAATATAAGTAAAGGTATCATCCGCCATTACGAAGGTGAAAAAATATCGTATTAGACGCGTTTGAAAACTCTCCCACGAACATGTGCCTGACGTTAATCGCCCAAAATGTTCGCCTACTGCGATCGCTTTGGCGTTTTCTTGGTGAATATCCCTTTTCGCTGTCATCTAGCTTTGTCAGATTTTAATTGCTTAAACGCCTATAACTATTTCTTTTTCACTCTCATTTCCTCTCTCATCTTAATATTACCAGCTCTCACACTTTCTCGTATACCTTTTTAATTCACTAATTTTCATGTAATATTCTACGGCCGAGCTATGATAGGGATGTGTAGCAATCTTTGAATAAATTTAAATCGCTAAGGTCCAGTAGAGAGTCCTCGACACGTGAAGTGTATTTATTCATTTATATGGACCCAATTTTTTAAAAACATTTTCCCAAGATGTTGTTATCCGGTCGCCCCTGAGCGATATCTATGGTATTAAATTTGTACGTATATACATACATACATGTGTATATAAAGTTTTAAATCATATTCAAATATTGGTGAAAAAGTGGGTAGGATGGTTTTTGCCAATTTAATTGGGAACCGAAATCAGATAAATTGACAAACTCTGATAGAAACAAACGATAGACTTGGAGTCACAAGGTCCAACCAGCAGAACTACAGATAATACTGGGAATAAATTCAAGCTATGCTGCTGGCTTAATTAAGTTTATTTTTTAACAATTCTTGAACAGTCAAATTAAAAATTAAATGTTACTAATAGTAATATAGTGAAGAAAGTTCTTTCACAGAGCTTTTTGCCAGTTAGTAATTGAAATTTGGTCTAATGGTCCATCTCATTTTCGAGTGATAAAAACTATTTGTACATACGTAAAAAAAAGTAGAAAAACAAATGTAGTAGCGATATGACAAGAAAGGAACTGTCAATGCTTATTGCTCGTTCCCGTACTTTTCGGTTTATTGCTCAATCCCGTACTTTTGCACTGTCTCTGAACGAATGGAGAATACCTCGAAATTGACACAAATGGGGTGACATTTGACCTTTCGGAATTAAGGCCCGTGTAATTTACGCCGAGCGAAATAATTTCGCTTATAAATAAATAAGTATGATAAACAGCGCGTCTCGAATAAACGCACTTTCTTTTGGGCGCTTTGAGAATTTTCCAATTAAACGGCAAAGAAACGAGGGAAAAGTGGAAGCGCAATAAATACCGTTTAATTCGCACAAACGTTTTCCAATTAAAAATAAACGCTAAAAATGTGAGCACAATACATAGTATGCATATACATACATACATATGTATGTATACTTAATCAAAATTTTCCGAACAATTTTCCGACGCGTGTCGAACTAATTTTTCACGCGGCATATATGTATAATAAATAACTCGCGAAAAGCGGTCTTTCAATGGCGGAATTAAATTAAACCCATTCGGTGCCTTGTACCCGTAATCGAAAGCGATAAACAATTCCGGATAACTCGACAACATGTTTAATATCCGACCGCACCGGAGAACCCTCATTTACCATAATTATTTATTTTGAACCATCTATGTATATACATACATACATATATATTTACAGGGTGTTTCATACGAGACACCCACATTTATATTGTTAGAAAAATACGTGTTTAGCCCTAGTCATACCACGATTATTAGCAGAAGTACTCGGCTTCACTCAGGTCTAATTCATTAATATAAAATAAACGTTATCTATTTATTTTATGATGTTGATTTTAGGCCACTATATTGTATCAAGGGTATGAAATCTGAAAGTCTAAATTTTATGTAACCAGTCATGTGCAAAACGTTTTAAATGCCAACTTATACAAATTTGCAAAAGAAAGAAACAGATTTTCTGTTTTATTAATATGTATTATATGAGTGGGGGTGGGTCTTCGTAAATGGAACGACTTCCATATATGTACATATATAAATAGGGGATGGTAAGAAAAATTCGCTTGGATATACGAGAGCTATATCGTATCAATAAAAATATACATTAGACCCCTCTTACCCAAGACGACACTATTTCGAGGCTTTCAGTTGACACACCCTGTATGGGCATAATCTGCACACACCCACCCTTTTTGAGATTTATGTACGATGTGGACAATTTCCCTCACACTGTGCCATAGCAGTGCAGAAGGAACAATTCGTTAAACGAGCTAAATTCTCTCGGACAAAAACCGAAACGAATACAGGATGAGGCCAATGAAGGCCAATTCACTAAATATGACATCGAATCACGATGGTGTCGTCAACCGTTTTAACGCTTGCGTCCCAATAAAAGTTGCGGATATGTCAGATGAAGCAATTTAATACGTGACGTGAAAGCTTATATTTTGCGGTAGGAGACAGAGCATCGAATGCCATGTCAATCTCGATCTATATCAATGTTCTTACATGCATTGTATTAAAGGTGAGCAGAATGATCCAATTCAGAATTGTGGGAAATAAATATTGCCTTGCACTATTTAAAGTGTTAGTTGTATCAATATGAAAAATAAAAATAACAGTTTGGGAGAACCAAGTTAAAGAAGTATGGCTTTTTTGGTGAACTTTCTTGCCTTGATAAGGAAAAATCGCCAGTACACACTAATGCATATCATTGTGTTTCAATCTATGAATAGTGAGATTTCGAAGTTGTGTCTTGCACAATGTAAAACAAACAATAGATGACGTTTTGTGATCATGCAAAAATTCTAACTCGAGATTTTGACTGATTCGAACTCAGAATCGATCACTGATCACGTTTCATGATCTAGAAAAAATGTGTGTGGGGATTTTTTGAACACCGTTAGTCCTATCGAACTGAAACTTAGTATCGGTTACTGAAATTCTTATCGATACGACGTATCAAGCTGAAAATTTATATTTGTATTCTTTATGTACTAACTTAGAGGTGATAATGTTTTTTTCCGAATTCGTAAACCGGAAGTAGTATTTTAAACCAATATTTCATTATTTTATTTTGAACTTTTAAATTATTTTAATCTTCTTAATATTTATTGTGTACAATACTGATCGACATTTTAAGTAATAAAATAGATTTGAACATAATCCGACAACCGGAAGTAGAACTTTTGTCTTGTGCAAGTTTCCATACATTTGCGCTCAATTTGTATCGAAAATGCTGTCATAGCTATTAGTATTTCATGATGCTGCCGGTATGTGTGAATATTTATGTACGGTTCTATATCGAATTTTGTTTTGTGACCTTCTTATATTCTTCAAATACATAGATAAAGTCATGGGTTGGTCACATCCGAATATTTTTATCTAATTGTCGAGAAGGTTCTACATAAAATCGGCCTATCCTATCCATTTATATCACAATGCAGTACGTTTGCATTTGCTCGTTGATGTATATATTTATTGTATGTAGTATGTATTTACTAAGGCTTCCAATTCCGGGATCCCGGAATCGGAAATTCCTGGCACCGCAATCCCATTGCTGAAGTAATCTTCTGGGATTGGTAGCACTAGTATTTACATTAATATGATTGTCATATAATTATGAAAATATGATTATCGTACAAAACGAACGATATATGTACGTATATCGCATGGTCCAAAAATAGGGCAAAACTAATTACATGTTGTGAACTATGTGTAGGACGAAGACAGCTGGTCATTCAGAAACACGTCTCTGTATTATTGGGATTAACGACGGACGTAGGAACACCTTTGAGGTAGTTTTGAGACGTAATTGGCCCACGTCATGGCGGACACGTTTTGTTTGAAGGCTGGTAAGATCCAGCGGTCAAATTTAATCTCGGCAACAACTGTGACGAGTTTAATGAGGGTCCTGTTAAACAGAACTGACAAGGATTCGTACGAGTCATAGACGACACCGCCCACGCTACAACTAATTGACGGCTATACGGGCTGTATTTGATCATGTATATTATATTACATATATAACTCTGGCACAGTGGGAACGGCACGCGACAAGTGGGCGCAAGCCATTTGATATTAGGTAGTCATATGGGCGCAAGACTTTTGGGTACGATGCTTTTTTTTATTTGACTACTAGCTGAACCGTTTCCATTCCAGTTCTCGTTCCCGTTCCCATTTGTCGGAAAAACGCAGGCTCGTTTTATATAATTGAAATTATCCAATTATATGTTATTTTACCCTAACAACGCATGTCGCGACGCGAAAACATTTGAAATTATTGCGTTGCAATGCCACTCATTCCCGTTTTTCCCGTTTCTGTTCCTGTTTTTGGCAGATTTTTTTATCACAGTAAGCTTCCCCCGGACACGTATACAATAAATCCTGAATGTTCCATTGTACAATAACATATGCGATTCCCGTTCCCTTTTCTCGATGCGTTTCGATAAGTGAATGTTTCAGTTTCAAACTAATACTTATTAATCAAATTAAATTATAATAAAGTATAGGAACGCATACGTGACAGACAGACAAACATGGATTTATATACATATGTAGGATTGCTATGAGTGGTACGTAATGTATTTGAACGCTGGCATGCGTGCGCGCAAGTTGGTTACCAACGTTAACATTTCCTTAACTACACACTGGCACTTCATACTTTCGTGTCGATAAAATCTTAATTACGAATTATTATTAAGAGGTTTTATCCCGTTTTTTTTCACAGTAATCTTCCCGGATATGCATACAACAAATCCTGAAAGTTCCATCGTAATCGGTTCAGTGGTTTAGGAGTCTATTCGAGACAGACAGACAAACATTGATTTTTATATATATATATATATATATATATATATATATATATATATATATATATATATATATATATATATATATATATATATATATATATAGATATATGTCTGCAGCCAGAGAGCTTCGTGTGATATTAAAAAGTACATCTATCAGTAGATTGCTAAGCTTGTTATGGTATTCCTTCTAGAGTTGCGGAATAAAAGGGCCCGCATTTCGAACTAATCCGGGTTCTTTTTACGGAGGACTCAAAGTAGGGGTCTAAGCGAGGTTCGAAGCCTCGAATGCAAAGTGTGGATGTTGAGGTGTTGAATGGACGCCGAATTGAAAAGCGAAGTTGGATCGCACAATGGCGGCCATCCGGTTGGCAGCGTTCAACGCACGACCAGGCTATCACAATGGTACCTCTTATAGGTACCTACATATGTACATATGTAGGTGCCTCTTGTGTACATTTTTGGGCACCCATTGCTATGTCCGGGTCAGCTGAAATCTCCAAATTTCAGTACCTGATTGAAATCGATACCTGAAATCGACTGAATGTTGGATTTTTGTAGACCGATCTCCTCAATGAAAAGCAGATATGAAATTCAGAGAAGAAACTACTTAAGAAATAATAAAAATACTTAATTTCTGTAAGTAGTGAGTGGCTTGAATATTATTTCAAATCTTGGAAGTGGGTAGTTTGTATTCATGTTCGTACGGTCGTAAAAGTTGTGTTGCCTTTCACACTACTTACTTTTTTATTTATCCTCACACAAAATATGAAAAAAAACTATCATCCATGTAGCTTTGAAATAAAATATTTTGAAAAACATGAGCATGAAAGCTTTTTGATACGGTAAATGAGTCTTATTTGTACCGTTTTTTGCAAGAAATATAGGGATTTTATTATAGATGAGACTCAAGCTGCTCGTCTGTCGTAGATGTTTATTATCATAGCATATTCTGATAACATTTTTGAACTTTTTAAATACTGCTTTAAATGATTGTGTCTCGACATAAATTTTTGAATTTGAAACTGAACCCCACTAGAAGTTTGAATTTGAACTGAAGCTTAATCATTCGAGAAAATTAAGACAAATAGTTGAAAAGTTGATTCGCGAGAATCAAATTTAAAATTTGATACATTCAAAGTTTCAATATGTATAAAGCAAAATTTTGATCAAAGAATTTATCATTATCGATACTATATTATAAATTATAACGCAATAAATTAATTTTATATAAAATTGCAAAATTGCAAAATAAATTTCCGATGGAAACATTTCACAGTTCGATCCAGGCACATTTCCCATTAAATTCCAGGTGTTTCCAATGGAACGGAACGAAATGCGCGAAACACACTTCTTAACCGATTAAATAAAGCTGATAAATAGTATATTTAAATAGAGGCAAAGTCGTTCGAGACACGTAAAGTACGAGCGAAAACTCGAAATCTACTCGATTCCGAGCGAAACGGTAATCCAGATAATCCTGAAATAAATAAATAAATACGGCAGTAAAGGCGTCGCGAGAACCCACTGTTTTCGCATAAACATACACAATATTATATAATACACTAAAAAAATGCGATATCATCACGACACATTACTTGAACCAGATATTTCAAAACGCGAGAGCACTTCTCTCCTCCTCTCCTACACGTGTAGTTTATTCAAAAAAAAAAACGCCTCTATTCAATCACGGCTTCTATTCACACGAAGAAAATATATGTATGCGGGTGTATAATATATCTATCTATTATATATTATACGTATCTGCATACGGTCACGCTTCCGTACAGTCGTTTTGACTGATCGATTTTAACCCGTCGGTGCCGCCGAATCGAATACCCCATTCTTCATCTTAAACTGACATACATATGTATGTATATAATAGTAGCTGAATTACCCGGCGCTGCTCAGATGAGTGAAAATTGAAAAAAAACTTGATCCCTGGTTCAGACTTCTTCCAAAAGCCGTCTTCCTTTATCTTATCTTAAATGAGGCTCACATGTGTGGCGATTTATCGCATAGCGCATCGTTCGCACACTGACGACGACAAACAAGTAGGTAGTAGGTCTTTCACACACTCAAAATATTATCAAATAATGAAGCAGGCGGGTTCATGAATTCGATTTTGGACCCACTTAACCAGGTTGCGAATATTAGCATATGTATGTACATACATGCGAAGCATAACCGAGTAATCCTCAGACACAACAGTGGGCTGGTTGATCCTGTCACAAAACAAAACCCTGATAATTCCGAGTTATACGTATACGATATTCCGCATGTATACTTTACGCCAACTCGGCTGGTTTTGATCGGCCGCCATTGTTTGTGTTACGTATGCAGATATGGTTTCGTACATATTATACACAAGTATGTGCATATGCCTAATGTATTAAAATCCGTTCCGGGCTCGAATTTCATTGTACGTATTATATTCCTGCCGCGAAAAGACTACACATATGAATAAAAAAATAAAAAAAATTCGGGGAACGCATCGGAGCGTAAATATAAAGGTAACCTGGTGTGTCCCACTTTGGGCTCGTTGTCCTACTTTAACTTTTCTCTTTTTCGCATCGTTCCCTCTTCGACGGGTTCCCGATTTACTTTTTCCTCCTATATACGAATGAAAACTTCGTTTTTCGCTACTCCCCATCCCTACAGCACACCCTTTCATCTCAATAGAAAATGTTTACCTGCGCAAATACTAATGCGATCTATTTAAATGATGCGATTTGTAATACATATATACATATATAGCTTGTTTACTGTATTCGATTTCAAAATTGGGTTTGGTGTTCTTCATGTGTTTTTACCTACTGTGTTTTTACGAGGTAAGTAAGTCTAAGGGTGAAATTACACGGAGAAGAACGGCACGTCGCAAACTTGAAATTGAAATTGATAATCTATGTGTGCAAAAGTCCAAAACGATGTGTAAATCCCAATAATTATATATTTCTCAGTATAGAATAAACAAGTGGTTCCTGAGAAAGCATAATTTTTATGTCTGGTCAATAAATAAAATACATATCGCTTACAAAAAAAGTTTTTGTGACGGCAATATTTGTCACCTGAATAAGTCTCGTTTTAAACGTTAAACTGAACGCACTGCTTTCAAAGTTCTTAAGTGTATTTTTTGTTTTCACACTATGGAGTTTTCATCTACAGGTATGTACTATTTTTTTGCATAACTTTCGTTTCATATTAATAACTAAATAGTATTAGTATTTTTAATACAAAGTTAGAGAATCATCATTTATAGCCATTAGCCATCCACTGCTGGATGAAGGCCTCTCCAACACGCTTCCACTCGTCTCTGTTTTGCGCAACTCTCATCCATCTCACCCCGCACATTTTCCTAATTTCGTCCACCCACCTTCCTTGCGGTCTTCTTTTTACCCTTTTGCATTCTCTCGGGTACCATTCAAGCACTTCTTTTGTCCACCTTTCGTCCATCCTTCTAGCCATTTCTATTTTATTGGGCCAAAATTTTCCATGTCCGCATATCAAAATTTTCCATGTCCCACTATCAATGGCGACAACTATCGGTGTAATAACTAGATTACGGATAGCCAAGGTGCCGCTTATTGTTTAATTGTTGTAAATGCTTTGTAAAAAAGGCATCTTGGTTATCCGGGCTCTAGTAATAACTTTTGCTTAGTTTCGATATACATACATTCTGTACTAGTATGTCAAAAAATTTAGGCATAAAACTAGCGCCTGTTTTCGACTACATATTTTGTGTTAATGATGTATTATATTTTAACCCTTTTCCTACGAGAATATTTAAATAATTTCCGTCGGTCACGAATTGTGTCTTTGAGTAATACATATCTATTATATGAACAATACCATTTTCATGACAGGCGTACAACTGCCAAGAACAAGACAACAGATCAAACGCCCGCCGCCTCCTCATTATACCGAATTCAAACTTGTCAAAAGAAAAATTTCACAATGAAAACATTTTCCAAAAGAGACAGTTTAATTTTATACTGAAAGGTAAACCACCTTGGTTGTAGAAGGTTCTCTCTCCCATAACGAGGGACCATCGGTCGGCGTCGAATCATAATTAATAACATTAGTTACGGTGGTAGCAGCTTCCGCTCGAATACAAATGCTCCAAAACTTGCACAAAAAATACCCAGCATCAATCCGAACAGAGGCGTGCGGCTTTTTTGACAATTACTATCCATTGTAAAAAGAGCTCAAACGACCGACATGACCGACGGACGCAATCATCTCTATTCAATAACACTTTGGCCACAGAAACACGCGTTAAAAACCACTGCCAGATCAGATTTTGAATTCAAGTACCAAACTCTAGTTTTAGAGCTACTCGGATGGACGAAAGTTATAAAAAAACCATTCCAAAAGAAGATGCATATACAAAATTTGGCAGTTCTAAATTGAAAATATTGGAATTTTTGAATAAGAGTCCTTCAATTCATGGCACAGCTATTTGAAAACATTAGGCTCGGAAAATACGCTACGAAAATAGGAAAATTCGGAACCTATCAGCCGAAGTTAGCTGGGTAAATAAAAAAGAAACGTTGTTGTGATAATAAAAAACGATGCAGAATAAACTTTGACAAATTTGGTACATGGAAAAAGGACGAGGCAAACATATCGGTGAGATGAAACAGGGAAATGGTGCGTAAAATTGCCGAAAGGAAAATATAATATGTACATATAAACTCGAATCGTATTCAAAGGGTTTTCTACAAGCTCGAGTATAAGGACGGCGATTAGTCTTCCATCATAAAATGTCTGGAATGAGATTTACATACATATACAGGCTGGGCGTTCGAAAAATTCCCGGAAAGTGGTAACAGAATGCTTTATGTATTTACATTTATTTACAATTAAGCGTTTTGAGACTTGTTTCAAGAAGTAATCGCGAATTCTGAAATAAATTGTTAGCAACATAGCTTGGTGGTTGCGTTAATGCTAACCACAGAGAGATTGCCGGGTTCAACCCCCTAGGTTGACCAAGATTGAAAAGAATTTATTCCGAATGTTGACCGTAGTGCTGCTGGTCAGATTTGGATATTTGTGACTCCAAGGCGATCGTTTCCTATCAGAGTTTGCCAATTTATCTGATTTCATTGTTGAAACGATTCCTCATCCAATTTATCACTATGTTACCACTGTTTGGATATGATTTCAAAATTTATATACATATGTACAAGTTTAATACCACAGCTGTCGCTCAGTGGCAATCTCGAAAATGGCATCATGGAGAAATATAAAATTGGGTCTATCGGCCGCCTTGAAGTATTACATTAAGAACAATTTAACGTGGCATTTAAAAAAAGAGCTTTGCTTTGAATGTGACGTCACGAAGTTAAAACGTTGCACGTTTTCACAAAACAAACATAGTGTGTTTCACTACATAGGAAGTTTCACTTCTCTAGAATGCAGTATGAAACAAAAGCTCAATTAATGTAACTTTAATTGTATGACATTTAGTAGAGAAGTAAATGCAGGGTTTTTCACGTGCAATTTGCGGCACTGCCGAGTGTGTTTCTCCCTCGCTCTCCGTTAGGAGTGGCACTTCCTCTCACGTTCACTGTTTTTCCAAGAGCGGAAATATTTACTTCCTGTGAAAATATTTTGCCAAGGCTTTGGGCCGGGATTTCCCTCCGTGAGAGAAAATGCTAGAAAACGGTAAGGCCTGGAGCTATTGGCGCCTCGGCTGACGATAAGAGATGCGACGCACCAGATTACAGCTCAGCACGTGTCACCCATCTCGTAAATGTCCCTCAACTACATACGTACATACATCCACTGCTGACACATATGTACATATGTGTCGGTATCTTCCACGACACTCTCAAATCTTAATGTAAATATTTACAGGTTTAGACTGATGTTTCGTCAACACCTTATGGATAGATAGCCCAACCAACTGATCCTTTCCCATTAGAGAAGATTCGCTCCCCACCTCATATCTACCCTCGTTTATGTACTCATTTGATGCAGAATGTGAGAAGTTTTATCCACTGAATAATATGCTTTTATGGGTCAGATGGAGAGAAGAAGATTCACTCGATCCTGTACGTGCGGGTTTGCGCGCACCCCATGGGTTGCGAGAAGGCATATCAGGGGGTGCGGGAGGCGTTTCTAATAATATAAATTTAGTTTTGCGATATATGAAAACTATTTTAATATTCGATGACATCGGCCAATTTTTTTCGTGACGAAAGCGCTTGGGTAGCTATAACTAAAATAATATAATGTATGGCAGGATATCGTGTCATGCTCTCTCCTTATTTCTCGCAAATAATAATGACAGTTTTCTCAGAATTTGCACACCGTCGTCTCCACTGGTATACTGTTTACAATTGTTTTTGCGACAGTGGCAGTATAGCAAAAAACTTCTTGAGACTAGCATATGTACACACGAAAGTTGGATTGCAAACGTTATCTAGCATTTTAAAGCAGAAACAAATACATACATAATTGTTCAGTGATTAAAGCCCGAATAGGATATTTATGGTCACAAAAACGTAAGAATATTTCTCGCAAAATTTTGAAGTATATATTATTATTATTATCTATTAATTATTATTTGACCATAGTAAAGCACCCAATGTCAAAAAAACGCCAGTGGAAAGACGATTATGTTGGTTACGGATTCACTTGTACAACAGAAATATGTATATGGTACACAACGACCTCAATGCATCTTATGTTTCAAGATGTTTTCAAACTCCAATCTTAAGCCATCAAAGTTGTTAGAACATTTCAACAATGTGCATGGTGGTGAAGGTGCAGCTCGTAGTCTGAACATCTTGAAGTCAAAGAAGGCTCGATTTGATACCATCAAAAAATTATGTGGCGCAACAATTCAAAAGCCCTTGTTAAAAATGTCCTATCAAGTGGCATATCTGTGCGCTAAGAAAAAAAAGCTTGCAATAAATGTATTTTTCTAAATTAAAGATTACAAATTCATTTTTCAAGGGGGTGCGGCTCACTGAAAAGGTTAAGAGCCACTGCTATATTGGAACCTCACCAGTCGCATAGGTGGTTTTAATAGTAGTTGTATTATAGAAACCTAAAATTAGATTGATAAATTATCCAATACATAAATGTACATATGCATGAAGAGTTCAAGAAACAAAAAAAAATAATAAAAAACATATCAAATCTTTCTTAGTTGCGGGATATTTGCAAATGATATTTGAAGAGATGATTTGAATAGCACAGAAGGCATCTAAAAAAAAAAGAAGAATCATTTACATTCAATGGACGGCCGTTGCTACAAACCGATGACCTGATGAGAGCGATACCAATCAACTAAACATTAATCTTCATTGACAACCCACTGCGATTCAAATTCTAGATATGTTGATTCAATTCCGGCAACGACAAAAAAAATCACTTCATTATATCTAAATACGGAGCAAAATTGACATTTGTCTGTATATATACATATATACCTATCAACGGTTGTCAATTGCGGGCACTATACTTGATTAAAATATACCACATCTATTTTATTTACACTTTAGGAAAGGCGGCATAGCCGATGGACCCAATTTTATATTTTCCCATGATGCCGTTTAGGGATTGCCCCTGAGCGAAACCTAAAGTATAAAATTTGTACATATATTAATCTATAGATTACAAATTTGAAATCATATTCAAATAGTCGTGACATATTGTGAAAGCCAGCAGTTTGGCTTAGTGGTAGCGTATATATTTAGCACCACTGAGGTCAAAGCTTCTAGTCCTCGCCACTGCTGGTTAGATTTGGGGGTTTTGTGACTCCAAATCGATCGTTTCTCTATCAGAGTTTGCCAATTTTATCTGATCATTGCAGAAACGGTTCCTGATAATTGGTATTAGATTCCTGTTGTCACAAAATCTGCCCGTGTATAATTTGTAATAATTATACACAGTAATCTGAAATCTATAGATATCTCTATAGACATCTCTATAATTTCGTATTTATTATATTAAAAAAAATAATCCATAGTTGTCTCTATGATTATTATTTCTGATTAATTGTTATATGCTATATATTCTGATTGTATATGTATGTATTACTGTATTTCTGATTGTTTATGTATTCTGTATTTCGTTAACGTACACCCGTCGCATTGGAGCAAATCTGTAATGGCGAGTGTATATTGATTTGTAACAATAAACAAATAAATAAATAAATATGTAGTAGGTAGGATGGTTTTTCCCAATTTGTTGAGGAACCGTTTCAGCAATGAAATTAGATAAATTGACAAACTCTGATAGGAAGCGATCGTACTTGTAGTCACAAATATCCAAGTGTGACCAGCAGCACTACAGATAATACTCGGAATAAATTATTTTCAATCGCCAGCCGAAGGGATCGATCCCGCCAACCTCTCATTGGTTATTATTAATATAACCACTAAGCTATACTGCTGGCCAAATTTTATATGATTTAAGAAAATCTGTTTAATATATAAAAATTAATAATGTTGCCTGTGATTTACACATGATTTTCTTTAATAATTATTAAAGAAATCGAATAAGGGGAATAGTTTTTGTTTCGAAACTCTCCCCTTCCTTAAAAATATAACGAAAAAGTTTTAATTTTGATGCATCCATTAGACATATGTACATACATACAGCTGATACTAATTATGCAGCTACGGTAAAAAATCACATGTGAATCAATTTTATATATATATATATATATATATATATATATATATATATATATATATATATATATATATATATATATATATATAACTAGTGGTGCTACCCGGCTTCGCTTGGCAAATTTTAATGAAATAAAAACCATGAAAAAATCTCCATTTGTTTTTTTTTTATTAAATTTATTATTTTTTTTATTAAATTTATTTTTTATTAAATTTATATAAATTTGACGACCGACTAATCACAAACGTTTTTGACCAATCCAGCCAATCAGAAACGACTTTGACGACAGCCAATCAGAAGCCGTTTCGGTTTTATATACAAGACAAGATATTATACAAACTATAGGTACATACATATGTATGTATATAATAGTATCATTGCATGTTATCCTAGTTTGGAATTGGCATTGCGGCCGTGTCGCACAATTAGCATAAACACGGATCGAAGGGGGTTAGGGATTTGAAGTTCCTCAAGAAGAGGAGAATTCCAGAGACGTCCAGAGATCGAGTGTGGTTACGTGACCCGACTGTCCTCAATTTGGTCGTCCCGTTTTTGGAACGACGTCGTCAAAAAGTGTAAGAGCGGTCGGCTTATCGTCTCTGCGCCAATCAATTGCCGTTTTTATCGAAAGCCGTAACTGTAACACTTTCTGACAGAAAGAAAAGAAGTCCGTAAAACAAGAACACGTACGTATAGGTAGGCAGTGTTGTGTTATCCAGACAGGCGCAATCTGGTACCCAGATGGTGTTGCGATACGGAGCGAGTAAACGAAGGGGAAGGGATCCGATGAGATGCACATATGCACTTGCACTCGACATCCAACGAATACTGCAACTATTATCCATGCATACGAATTACACAGTATCGGTATTAGAGTTTCCAATCCGAATATTCGAATATATTCGGCCTATTTTGAACTATTCTTATTCGAATATTTGAGCAATTATTCGAATAATAAAATATTTTACAAATTTAGATTTTTTTTAACACAATACAATTTTATTTTAGCTCGAAATGTGTAACGCAACAGTGTATTGTGTGAAAGACGTATTAGTCGTCGACTCGGAGTCATTGTATCGCCTCACTGCAATGGATTTGAAATTGAACTTATGTATTTTACGAAAGATAACTTATTGCAGCGTTTATTTGAAACGGAAACAAAAATACAGTCCGAAGCGGGAATGCAATTTTTATGGATAAGCAGAAATATGTCGCTTCATTTATGTTGTTGTGTTTCGGAGTTCGTAGTGACACGATATCGATCCGGGTATTTTTTATCAAATTAAATAAATTGATTGAACGCGCGTGCATGTTATAAAAGTACTTTTTTCAAATTTCAAGATAATTCCAAAAGGTTAAAAAAGGATTTCAATTACTTGGATAACTTTAAAAAACGAACCGAAAATTTAGATATCCTTCTAAAAACTTTATTAACAATTAAACCAACGTCAACTGCAACTGAAAGAGTTTTCGCCACAGCAGGAATAATAAAAACAAAATTAAGGGGAGATTAAATTTTGAAACATTTAACGCATTATTATTTTTAAAATTAAAATAAATTTTATGAATGACCATAAATTAACTTTTTCTTTTTAATGTATGTGGACCCCACTCATTTTAATTATTTTGAATTAATATTTCACACTGTTTTCTATTGTTTAAAACTATTCAAATATTTCGAATTTTACTATTCGATATTCGAATATTTGATGAAGTCGAATAATTGGAAACTCTAATCGGTATTAAAAGTGATTATACACATTTATGTACTTTGTTGTTGTCTTCTGAGTTGAACAAAATCAAATTGAAAATAAATGGGACTAAAACTATTCCAGATACATCTTATCTCACCGGTGTGTATAGTTTCTTCAGAGTGAAACTGATATATCTGATTGAAGCCTGAAGTCTAACCTATAAAATGTTGTGGTTATTTATAGTATTGATTAACTTTTCTAAACTTTAACCAAACTTCAAAGATTTGTTTTGACCTTTATATTAATGTTGTTTTTTTTTTTTAGTTATAATTACCAATCAATTTGAATCTAATACGAGCGTACAGTATTACAGGGAAATGAGAGACCTCAAGTTGAGATACTTTCGGTGTGGGATTCAATCGTAACAACAATGCCTTTATTGCATTGCGATTGATAAGTATCTTTCGTGGTATGAAATTGAGAATTTGAAAGTGGAATTGGTTCGAGTTGAAGGAAAAAAAAAGAGCGGGAAGCTGTATTCTTTGTGCAAAGAATGAGAAATACTCGTAGTGTTCACAATGAAAGACGAGTTGAGACTTTCCTCTCTCATAATGGAAGCGGTGAAGCTTCACACGATAACAATACAAACTATGTGGTTCGTTTTGATTTATGAAATTTATTCGATCGCATTGTTTCGTTTGCGTCGTTCATTATTTTAATGCACAACTATGTGTAAACAATTCGTGGAATTGTGTCTCGATTCGCTATTTGGATGATATTCCAGATAGATTAATTGAACAACTAAAATAGATAAATGAAAATACTAATGATGGAGAACTTTGTGTGTAAAAGTGCACTTTGACCGACTCGGATAGTGTCCCTCACATTCATCTACTTGTACCATTAATCGAAAAGAAGAGTAGGTATGTGTGTTCATTATGAATACCATTTGGAAAATTGTAGTTTTTGACCTTCAATTGTTGACCTTACATATTGTTGAAAGTATTTAAACGTACATATGCGACTTGTTTTTTACGTGGCGCTTTATTCGTGTCGGTTTATGGTAGTTTTAAAAAGTAAAAAAAAAACTGTTTGTAAACAGCCCTATAAACAGAGACAATTGAGGTTGAAATTATTTGAAAAACAATAGTAAAAACGAATAATTTTCCGAAAACTCGACGCACATTCCAAAGACAGTAAAGAAAATGATGGAAAAAAGTGACGCAGATGTCTAAAGAACCACCGGGTGGTGCAAAAAGAATTAGTAAAAGTGTGACGACTCAGACAGTCGCGACTTCATTTCCTCTGGGAACTAAAACTTCCCAACTGAAAGGGGGAGTAATATTCCATAGCAAAATGGAAAAATACATATAAATCTAGAGGTCTATTACAATTCAATTTCACAACTGCCACAGCTAAATTTATAAGCGAGTTCCATATCCCAGAAGAGTTCCATTTTCTTATATAATATAATATTACACATGTACAAGATATATAATATAACAGGTCGGAACTTTCCTTCGCGTCATATGTCTAAAAATCATCGATACACAATGGATGTAACGGTTTATTGGGAAATTTACGAGCAGTGGAATATACTTTTTATATATTTATTGTTTTATAGGCGAACCGGCGAGAAACAGAGATTTTAATTAGGTCTCAGATAATCAACTACACGTAGTATTTAATACCCCGGTTTTATTACGATTATTATCATCCGTGGAATGTTCCGGTCGTTTGATCAAACGATCGAATTCATCTGTGCACTAACTATGTTTGATACGTACCAGTCGAAAGTCAAAGCCCAATTATTTAACGTCTAAGAATATGGCTTCAATAGATTCCTTGTTCAATAGAAAATTTTGAACTTTCTTTTTTTGTTGATTGCCTTCAAGAGTTAAAAAGCTTACAGATTTATCGATTGTAGACCAGCTGAAAGATAAATCGTTCAACTTTGGTTCTTGGTAAATTGCTCGAAATCAATTGTATTCGAGCAATTTACCGGATACTTCCAACTTTGATTGAACAATTTTTTCAAGTCCTGATTTAAATGCTGAGAAGGTGGAAAAATTTATAATATTTTCAGCATTTGAAAAGATGAAAACTGAAATATATTGAGAATAAATTTCAAAATGGCGGCTATCGTACATGTGTAATAAAACAGTGAGAATTGAATCCAGATGTATATATGTAGTGTAACGCGTAATAGTAATAAGCTAGAGAATGCGTATGCGACACGACACGTTCACTAAAGACAAACAAAAAATGTTGTGAAAAAAAGTGGCGTTCCAATTTAGAAGGAAATTGTCAGATTTAGCCGGCTTAAGAGCGCAAAGCGAGGCCTATTAAGATTTATCTAGATCGAAATTCCTAACGCGCGATTTAACCCGTCGACTGCGGGGGCGTACTTTTTTTTTATTCCTCGTTTTATTTTTTTGAACGATTATCAAGCCGACGACATCTTAATCCGATTTCTGACGACGATCACGACTAACTTTGAATGCGACAATTGTGACACCCGTCAAACATACTCAATTTTTACAACGTGAATCGAGCGGATTAACAAGTCCGTAAACGATGTAAAGTATGCATAGGCTCGATTATCCGTGTATTATTTTTCTTAGTGAAATAAAAACATGTTGAAAAATAATGACTGCCGTATGTTAGCAAAACTTTTGCCATTTTAATACAAATCATAAATTTCAATTCAGAAACAACATTACTATATTAATCTTAAAGCTTTTGCTAACGAAAATTGCCATTTTGAATACTTAATCTACAAAATAAATGGAATTATTCAATTTTCATCCGAAATGAAACCAGCAACACTAATTTTAACATGAAGTAAAATTTATTTAAAAAATACGTGTAAAAAGAAACTAGCCGAATTCTGACGAATTTTCTCTTTCCTTCCATTTCGTGCCGAAAAAAGCCATTGAAACCGGTCACGGTTTTGCAAAAAATATATTTTGGGATTAAATTATTCAACCATCTATGAATCCGATTTAGAAAAAATACACAAAACTTTTTATATTATACATATATAAAATACATCATACAATTCGATTTATAAAAAAATAATAAATCTAATGAAGTAATTGTACTAACACGACCTGTCTTTGGAGAGTATTTTCAAGAGTAGTGGATGTTTATATTAATGCAAATGCAAAATTTTTCTGGGGTGCTGCAGTACATCAGTCCCTATGGACGAGCCGCACCCGTATATATACATACATATGTATATGTATACATATACATATGTGTGGGTTTTAGTTTTATATCCTAGAACGATTAAGTTGGCATGCGTGAGCAGAATAAATGATGGGGTTGGTAGCATGTAATGCGACGGGCAGTCCGTTGTGGCGCTCCGCCGAATAATCAATGTTTTAAACCACCCAAAAAGTTTCATTTTACTCAACTGCCTATGTATCCTGACAATTAGATCCTACATACATATAAATTATCTCGTTTCAAAACGGAAATATAAACAAATAGGATTAGCCGTTTTTCAATCATCCGTGTCGTTTTTTTTCACAATGGACCCGGATAATCGGGAGTGTATTGTATAGTAAAAAAAAATTGTACTCACTTTTTGTTGCTTTCTAAAAAGACGTCGAATTCGACAGACATCTTGCAGCAGAGAGCTTTCCGACTGTGCGACGAGGAACAGTTGGTGTTGATCATGTGGCCATCTGCAAAATACACAAATAACAACATTAACAACGTGTAAATCGAGCCGGCGTAAATATCGGGGCTAATAAAAAGGACGATAAACTCTCTCGTCTGTCGAATTTAATTAAATCAATCAATCAAATTCGAGCGTTCCAGTTCGGAGAAGACGAGCGGTTTTTCTTGAGATTTTTATGAGAAAATTTTGGAACGGGAAGGCTTTTAAATATCGCCGACTATTAATCAACTCGCTCAAATTAATGGTTGAATCGAAAAATACGTCATTTTTAACACATTCCCTTCAAATTGAAAACAAATTGAAAATTTTCGATTTCAAGGATTTTCGCCCATAATATTAAATTTATTAGTCTTTATCGAGCTGTCGATTTAGCGAACTCGCTATATCATGCATAATCAACCAATATATTACAATGTATTTTATACATACTTCTTTCCTTTATTTTTATTTTAAACGATTTTTAGTACTATAAGCTATCAAAATTAAAAATAAACGTATTAGACAGTAATTAGACTCGGCTAGGTAGACTCCAGATGGGAGTATTCTCATGTTAATGATAATTCGTATGATCTCATTATCTCAACAAGTTTATCCTATATTTTTTCATGGTTTATCTTTTATTAATTATAATTTATTATTATTTGTGATAAATTTAACTTAAAAGTTTCCAAATATAAATATTTTTTCAAATATCATTTTATCGATCACTGTCAAACCTAAATACAAGGATAAAATATCACCGAAAGCACTCCAAGGAGCGAGTTTTGGCCTGGATTGCTATAGCATAGATCAGGCGTACTAGTGTTTTTTAAATTGAATAATTAATGAATCAATTTAATGTGTATTTAAGGCGGTCGGTGGAGTAGTTCCATCTATCGAACATACATACAGTGAAGAATGCAAATGAGAAGATACAGCAGCAAGAAGACAATTAGACGATAAAAATATATGAAGACGTAGAGAGGCCGCTCTCATCTTGAGAATGGCCTCAAAGTGAGGCACATACCCTTCCACAATCATTTGCGACGCGCTGCAGCCCCTAGTTTCTAAAAATAAATATTTTTTCAAATATGGGAATCATTTTATCGATCAATGTTAAACCTAATACAAGGATAAAATATCACTGAAAGCACTCCAAGGAGTGCTTTCGGTATTTCGAGTTTTGGCCTGGATTGCTATAGCATAGATTAATTTAAAAAAAAAAAGTGGTTGAGAACCCCTGAACGATCCATTAATAAATTGAACTATGTATTTAGCAGGTGGAAAAGCTAAAATTTCCTCGTACTGTAAATCAGCGGTTTTAGTGTAACTAATTTACACATTAAAATTCACGAATTCGCCATCGAACTGATTACCACATTATTTCATTTAAATATTCAAATTTATTTATTAGTTTGACGCTCGCGACCGTAGCGTTGATCGGAAAATTTTATTTCCTGCTAATTTCAGATTTCGAATTTAATTATTATTTTTTGTCTTCTTGGAAATGATGCGACTTCACCTGTCAATTAAGGAGAGACCGGTAAGCATTCTGTCCGGGTTTCCATCAGAAGTGTCACTTTTAAACCGACACCATGTCCAATGACTTGTCCACATGCGGATTGATGGGAAAAAATCTCACTCGTCGCGTTTCTGGCATACTTTTCCTCTTACAATTCGACAATTTTTTTTGACATTAATCGCATAATTGTGAGCTCGGCAAATTAGTCCATAACGGTGACTATAAGTATTTTTAACTCGACAAGTTCCCCTTCAAAATCATATTTTTATAAGATTATTTAATATGGTGAGGATACATTAAAATGTGTACTCCTTATATGTATGTATGTTTATTAAATCTACAATTTTTAATTTGGAGCCACCAAATTTTAGCATTTTTTCTCATGGTTTACTAATTAACGTAATCGGATGGATAGATTTGATCTGTAACTATGAAAGGCTTTTCTCTAGCGACTTCTTTGTCGTAGTTATTTATCAGTGATGAACAACTTGTCTACTGACTGATAAATATATTTATTTAATTAAGTAATTTCATTCAAAACTATGTATATATTCTTTAAAAAACACTTTTGATCCCAAAATAATATTTTGTTCGATAAAGGATTTTTGGAAATAAAGTCGAGAGATTTGTCTTTAATATGATATTTTGTAGCGTCTCTCATTACGGTAGATTTCATAGGTAGAGACTTGTCTGTCGACATTCTTTTCCGTGAGTTAACTTTTTTAGACCATAGACTACAAAAATTTCTAAAAAGTTATATTTTCAACTTTTTTCATTCCAACTTTCACCTTCCTGAGCAATGCTGGGCAATTCGGCTACTCTTCATAGCACAAAGTGAAGACTAATTGTTTTGCAGACCCAATAATGCATTTAAAGGCAGCAGCATAGCTCGGTGTTTGCGTTTATTCTAAGAAC
This sequence comes from Arctopsyche grandis, assembly GCF_051622035.1. Lineage (NCBI taxonomy): Eukaryota > Metazoa > Arthropoda > Insecta > Trichoptera > Hydropsychidae > Arctopsyche > Arctopsyche grandis. The sequence continues at coordinate 1,419,490 of NC_135362.1, forward strand.
CGAGAGGCGCCGGGTTCGACCCCGATTGAAAATATTTTATTCCGAGTATAATTATTAATGCTGCTGGTCAGCCTTGGATATTTGTGACTCCAAGTCGATCGTTCCCCATCAGAGTTTGCCAATTTATATGATTTCATTGTTGAAACGGTTCCTCCATCAAATTAGCAAAAACCATCTTACCCACTTTGTCACCATTATTTGAATATGATTTATGTACAAGTTGAAATCCATAGATATTTCGTTTTTCAGGATCTCAAAATCTAACGATTTATGTATGTAATAAAAAGTGCGGCGATATTTGTAATTGGCCAGAAAAGCGCATTGGGTTAACCTGTTAAAATAAAATAAATAAATTGTACATTATATTGAGAATTCTGGATATATTCTAAGAAGCATTTTTCCTTTTTTTTTTATTTTGTAAGGTATTTTAAGAAAGAAACACTGAATTTTTTTTTCAAAAAATGTGCAGTTTTCCTTTATCATACATGTATGTATCTTTCAGGTTCTCATTAGTCTTATTTTTGGATTAATCTTCCCTTTTTTTCAATTAATCATGCACATTCGCATAACAGATTGTTCCAAAGCTGCGAGTGTGCTAAACAGATTACGAATCGAGAAATAAATTCATGTACGATTTTTTTACTTTCAATAATCATCCACAGAGAGAAATCTGGCGAAACCTGAGATATAACAATAACTCAAGGTTTGCAATAGAAAATTGGATAAGAAAAGCCAATTTTACAGGAACCGTTTCAATGAAAATTGGCAAATTCTGATAAGAAACGATCGATCTTGACAAACCAAGGTCTGGCCAATAACGAGACTCTAGTTGGAATCGAACCCGTGACACCTTACACGAAAGAATACGACACTCACCACTAGACCACGCTGCAGGTTTTAGCTTTTAGCTTTTCATTTAGTTCATCTTCTGACTTCTTTCTCTATCTCTCTCTGTAGACAACGATGGAAATTATTTTTTGATGAATAACAGTCAAGTGACCTGATCATGAGCTTCAACCCGACTCGAGTTGGAAACCAATGAACTAAAATATAAAAGGCAGAGTGCACTATGACTCAAGTCCAATAGCCAGACTAAAAAGATCGAAGTCGACATCATAAAGACGACGTGGATATTTCTCGACATGTGCACGTGTGATTTATTCACGAGATAAGCTCGACATGCGTTTCGAAGATAATACGTACCGTTGAAAGTCGAAAGCATGGTCACAGCGAATCGACGAAACTCCGGTACTACACGTTCGTATATTTCTATAATTAATTGCGTCAGCGGGTGTGGGAACGGGAACCGACTATCTCGTTCACATGCGATATTAATATACATACATATGTATGTACTATGTAATATAATTCATACTCGAAATCACAGCTTCAATTTTCGCACTCGCTGCCACTGTCATTAATAATAATTATTACCGTAATCACATTAACCGAAAAAACAATAACGAAAAAATCGTGCAATTGCCATTGTCATTATGTTTTGACGATGGTATACTTTTGTACAGTAGCTGTATATAATAATATTGTAGAAGAATAACCGGGGGATTTGATTGATTGGACAACTTGTATTTATTCTGCACACAGAATGAAACTTCTATGGGCGAAATCACACAGCGGTGCACGTGACACGTGGGGTTTTTTTTAGATGGTTTTAAACATATAGAAAAAATCTGACGTTCATGGCACGCATGCATGGCACACGGTGGAACACATCGTCTCAACATGACACTTTCGACCTACATATGTCGTTGAAATTGTATGGTAATATTTATCCTTGCTTGACAGTTATCTATACCAAAACGACCCTTTGGACCATTTTCGGTAAAATTATATCCTTGCCTGAGTTAAGGGCCGAGGACAACCTCTACCATTATATTCAAATATCACTTGTATGACACCATCATGTATGATTCCTTCGTTGTCACATGATGTATAATTAATATTAACAATAAAACGACTAACCATTAGAGATAAGACACACCTATAAATAACACCATTGATTTGTGGCACACCCAAGCACTGACTAACCGAAATTGTACAAGTGTCTTGAACACACTCATTGTCTCAAATAAGATTATGTAAACTCATCACTGTTATAATTTAAGCTAGTTCGTAATCAACTCTTGTACTGAATATATTAATAAATTATTATATGATTTATTAATTTAACCATGAACGTCAGATTTTTTCTACATGTTAAAAACTATCTAATAAAACCCCACGTGCCACATGCACCGTTGTGTGATTTCGCCCTGTGTTATGATTAGGTAGATCTGGATTAGCAGGTTTGGTTATAAACTTATCTGGATTACCGGGTTTGGTTATGCGAACGAATGTATGGTAAGGCCGAGTTTGTCATACTGTACTTTGGCCGGTGAAAGGCTGATGATAATGAGTACAATTTGATTTTTTTTTATTAAAACGTGTGTAATAAACTTAGATTTAATACGTAGTCTGTGATTGATTTGAGTAGAGTCGTGATCACACGCACGATAATTAGAAATTAATTTTGGGAAATTGGAACGGAAGAAACGGTACATACAAGATATGGCTTCCGTTCGACTGGTTCGCTTAATTGAGGCTAGTTTACATCGAGCGATTTCAGGCGACCAATCGTCACCTTTTTTGGTGAAAATTGGTCGGGAATTAAATAATAAGAGTCGCCATTTTAAATTTTAAGAATATTGGAGATGATATTCTCATTTCATATGGACAACCACATGTAAATAAATTAACTTAATACTAAAAATACTTTAATACTAAAACTAATTTCTGGGTAAACGTGTATGTAAACAGCATGTAAATATGCTGGAAAAAATTTAAACTGATCGAAGCAATCAGAAACTGTAGCAATACATTGATGTACAAATGTGAGGTTATGTATGTATTCGCCGATGACTGTCAAACGAAATCGATGACACAATACTAAAACTAATTTCCGGGCCTGGTTTGGATAGCATTTTTTTGTACATACCTCGCAAGTTTCATTACAAAATGTGATTATTTCAATAACGAAGTTTTGAAAGTTCTAATCTTCGACATGTGGGATTACAACAACGAAGTGGGACGACCTTAAAATGGCTTATAAAATCTAGTATGATAAAAGGTTCATAGAATAGTGCAGTTCGGAAGACGTTGTCAGTCCAAAATCATTCCAAAAAGTCGAAATCAAAACATATTTTTATCATTATATAACCTATTAGTGAAGTAAAAATATATATGGGAGATAATGCAAACTTTATAAGATATAGTGAGAAAATGATTTATAGGCGTTTAAACAATTAAAATCTGAAAAAATGAGTGAGGGGCAGAAAGTCAAACAAATAAGGCTACTGGCTATTGGCAGTGGCTGAGCTGTCAACTTATCCAATTTTTTTGGATTATTAAACGTATTCATTACGTTTATATTTCATCATCGACTTAACGGACCCAATTGAAATCTCTATCGGCAGCCAAACCTCGCAAAATAGCAAAGTTTCAAAGCGATCGGAAGAATATAAACTTCAAACCAATTGGCGAAGTGAAACTAATAAAAACCTTATAAATAATAATAAAAAGCAGCACTTTTCAACATATGCACCTACATGTGTTCCATTTAAGTTCCACGTTCTTTGATTTCAACCACTGAATTACGAAATGACTCACTTCACTTAATGACTCCGAAAGTCATGTAGACTAAACTTATCTTTTATAATGATCTTTCGCTGATCATATGAATATGCCTTAAGTTTCCTAAACACATACATATATTTTCTTCAGAAATTGATGTTAATAGTCTCCATTGCTGCTGTCAGATTTGATGTTTTTTAGATCCCCATTGAAACGATTAATCAAACATGGTGTACTTTTTCAAATTCAATTTAATGTTCGTGCACTCAAATGCGTGTGTCAAACTGACGTAACACCACACGTACCACTATCGCAAATATCTGATAAAACAAGTATCAAAAGTTTAATTATAAATAATAGCGTTCTGTTTACGAATAGTATAACCATACATATTTCGACAGCTTTTTGAATGCCTTACGTGTGTCGTATAATATTGTCCGAGGGGAGATTGCTTTCAACACCACACTATGGTTCTGAAGCGCGGTGGTATAATATCCCCAGTCCAGAAAATGCAGTCGGTGCATTTACGAGTAGTTGCATTTCAAAATTCAAGTTTGCATCCGGAGGCGGTTTGTTTTTAATATATTCAAGCGAGGCTACCGTACCCAATCTGGCGCGCGCATCACTAAAGACACATCACAGTTGGAACAGGTTCCACGCCAGATAACCAAATTAAACCAAATTGCTGGCCACAGCATCCTCGAAGGGGCTCAATTAGCGCCAAGGGTTGAACGACTCTTTGCATTTGCCACCTGCCTGCCCTCACTCGAGAAACGTCTTTCTGCCTTTTTTTACGTCTTTCTTGCAACGAAAGCTTTTAAAAGGCACATATTCAACGACTTGGGGGAAACGAACCATTTCGAGACCACCTAGACTTCAAAAAAGTCAGCACTATAGCTCAGTAGTGCGCATGTGCTACTAGTGACAGAGAGATCCCAGGTTTGATTGAAAATAATCTACATACTAAATACTAAATCCGCGCCCGGATAATCTAGAGTTTATGTATAACCAGCAGGGTGGACTAGTGGTTAGCATATTATGCTTTCAAGCAGAGTGGTCACGGGTTCGAGTCCTACTAGTCCCGCTGCCGCACACTGGTTGAAATTGATAATGTATGTGTGCAAAAGTCCAAAACGAAGTAAATGTCAATCCCAATAATTGTTGCATTTCTCAGTGTAGAATAAACAAGTGGTTCCTGAGAAAGCATAATTTTTATGTCTGCTCAATAAATGAATATATATGTATATAGCTCACAAAAAAAGTTTTTGTGATGGCAATCTTTGTCACCTGAATTAGTCTCGTTTTAAACGTTTAAGTGAACCCACTGCTTTCAAAGTTCTTAAGTGTATTTTTTTGTTTTAAAACTATGGAGTTTTCATCTACAGGTATGTACTATCTTTAGTTTTATATTTATAACTATTTAGTAGTAGTATTTTTAATACAAAGTTAGAGAATCATTTTTATCAATAATTTTATATATTTTGTATTGTATGGGCCAAAACTTTTTATATACTCATTTATTTGGGCTGGCACATTTTTAATGTATTAATTATACATTTAAGTATACAACGCATATAAAATTATTAAAAAAAAATTGCGACTTTGCAAAATAATGATACATAAAATAATGGTCAGACCTTGGTTTGTGCCTCCAGGTTGATCGTTTGTTGCTAATTTTGATTTTCTGATTTGCAATGGTTCTTGTTAAATTGGCATCTACTTTCCTATCTCTCTTGCAAATTTCAAGTTATTCAGCGTATCGAGGTTCACCGATTTGTATGATAAAAATGCTGCAAAAATTGTCTCCATAGATGTTTGTATGAATTTGCATTGTATTTACATATGTGTACATAAATGCTTGTATTGATCGCATTGATCGTTTGACGATATATGTCGTAAATATACCTATATAATGTAAAAAATATATAATAATAATTATGTATTTATTCATAATTTAGTGTTTCTTGATCTGTAGTGATCTTAGTACACTGGTCGCATTGGAGCGATCTGTAAAGACGAGTGTATGTATATGTATATGCAGTGGTGGCTCGTCCATAGGCACTGCGGTACTGCAGCACCCCCAAAGAAATTAAGAAAAATTTAATATTATTATTTACATAAATGTATGTATATTATATGAAAATATCAATATTATTTAAGTATGTATTAAGCTTGCCTGCACACCGATACATCCAATAATGATCATACATCGCAGTACTAATATCAGAAAGTGAGGCATCGTTTATGATTTTGTGCAGTACGGTTTTCGTTGGAATATGCCGATTGGGTGAAAGAGGGGCGCGGGGGTAGCTAGAAGCTTGGTCCGTACTGCACTCCCAACAGTACATACACATTTATTGTTGCATTCGTGTGCGCGCCGCGCCGCGCACTCAACACGCTCCTCACTTTTCCTCATTTCTTCTGTACCTCTTGTCTTTCCTTCTACATCTCTTACACTTTCTACCTTTCTACACGTCACTTTAAGTATTTAAGATGGCATCAAAATCAAGAGAAGCTGAGCCAATGTTTTCAAGAACTTAAATAATCTTCCGAAAATACTGATAAAACAATAACAGATTCTACCAATTTACTGAATACAATTTTTTATTTTAGTCAGAACTTTTTCACAAGTTAATGTCGCATGTAGAAATTATTTATAACAATTTGAAAATTTTGAAAAGTACTGAAAGAAAATGCCAATGGAAGATCTAATACTAACCGTTGAATCATATCCAATGCTAGATAGAGAAAAACTTCAAACTAAATTAGAAGTGCATTACTCAAGGAAAGAAATGCATAGTATTAATGATTTATTAATATTTTTAAACCTTATTTTTGCAATCAATTTATGCAAAGTTCGTGTGGAAATAACAAAACTTATTCAAATTCTGCTTACAACTTCAAGTACCTCTGAGCCAGAACGGTGTTTTTCATCAATAAATAGAATAAAGACATACATATATAAGAAAAACAATGGTTCAGGAAAGATTGACTTATTAATTGTTTATCTGTGCTGTCAATTGAAAAAAATGATTATGAACAGTGGAAAATTTAACGAAAAGGTGATGGACCTTTTTTCAAGGAAAAAAGACAGAAGAATCAATTTTTTAATGAAATACAATACATATAATGTTTAATTTTGATAATTTTGATGTTAATAGTAAAATATAATCCAAATAAACATTTTTTTATTTTTAATCAACCGCAGCACCCCCAGATATCTTATCCACGAGCCGCCACTGTGTATATGTATGTTCGATTGAATAAATAAATAACATTAGAACTTTGATTAAATCTTAGAATTAGGGTAGGTAAAAATGAAGAGAAAAAAAAACAGTAGATTCATACATAATATTTTACATTAAGAATGATTGAAAGCAATACGAGGTATTCGGTTAGAAGACCAGAGTGACATGGATTTTGGATATTTATATTTGATTTTAAAACTGACACAGGATATACCCAGCAATAATTTGCATTGCTGTTCAAATTATAATTAAAGACTTTGTCCTGAATTAAGATGAAGTACCTACGTTTAAAACTGTTTTTTTTTCACACGGTTGGAAATTAGAAGCCATAATTCAAAACCGGAAGACAAGATTAGCCGGTCGCAAATGGTGCAACGCGCTTAATTGCAATCGTGGGTAATTGCGTCAAAAGAAGAAAAAAAAAAGAAAGTATCGTTGTATAATTAAATTCAATTTGAAAGTCCGATCGATGCACAAAATGCTCCAAAAGTTTAATCGGATCCCATGCAAATGCTAGAACTGGAATCCAACTGTTTCAAAAGACAAAAAGAGTACACCCACTCGAGCATCGATCCTAAATCGGGTTAATTAATACAATGCATTCATTTCCAGGGCATAACTTACGACCCACGATTTAATCAATTCAAACAAACACAGATCGCGTGCAACGAACTCTACATTAACACATTCAATGTGTATAAAAGATGAAATTTAAATATTTCCCCGACGTGTTCTCCGGCCGTGAAATTAGCAGATCAGGAAGACCGGTGGAGCCAAAACTCCGAAATCTTTTGTTTCGCGCTGGTACAAAAGCAATGAGCGAAAAATATGAGTCAAATTTCAATTAAGGAAACGAGTCCACTGGCCCGTGAGCCAATTCTACAGGGTGATGTGCTGATGAGTCCTTGCCCATGAACAATGGGATACCGGAAGTGGGAATGTGCCGTCTACATCCGAGAGGATTATGTCCAGATGTGATGGAAACGCTTCATTACGAGAGTGATCAGAATTGTTCCACACATGGAACAGTGCATAAAACAATAGCGGGTGTTCGCTCCAAGCAGTGGTGTGGGTTCTTTGTCCTTGTTCAAGGATAGGATGATTATGGGAATGAAGGACAGATTTGTTTACAAGGTTTTTTTTGTAACTATGAGGTCATTTGCCTTATTTGTAAAGCTCAAGGAAAGGATGATTATAAGGGTGAAATCACACAGTGGTGCATGTGGCACGTGGTTTTCTTTTTTAGATAAGTTTAAACATATAGAAAAAATCTGACGTTCATGGCACGCATGCATGGCCCCAGGGGGAACGCGTCGTCTCAAAACGACACTTTCGACCTGTGTTGTTGAAATTGTATGGAAGTATTAATCCTTGCTTGAAAGTGATCTATACCAAAACGATCCGTTGGCCCATTTCCGGTAAAATTGTATCCTTGCTTGACAGTGACCGATAACGAATATGGGATACACCGTTATCGATCAATGTCAAGTAAGGATAAATACTATCATACAATTGCTACGACATAGACATAAAAAAAACCCACGTGCCACATGCACCGCTGCGTGATTTCGCCCTAAGGTAGCAAGGCATAAACAAATTTAAAGACCAAGGTAAGATCTGTATGTGCGAGATGCAGTTACATACGTATACTATTTTTTTTATTTAATTCGCATATGAAAGTATTTGCTAAATATAGTCTTATCTGTAATGCAGATTCCATATACGGCGATTTTAACTTTTATCTATGTACGTAGTAAAAATATATGAAGTTTTGTGATCTTCGAACGCAAGATTTTCACTGATTCGAACTCAGAATCGATTACTGATCACGTTTTGATATAAAAAAAGTGTGTGTGTGTGTGTGTGTATTTTGGGGATTTTTTGAACACCGTTAGTTCTATCAAACTGACACTTAGTATCGGTTACTGAAATTCTTAATGATGCGACGTAATTTTTTTAAGAATAATAAGATGATTCTAAGATAATAAAGAATACAAAAATTCAAGATCTGTAACTGAGAGATGTAATTATTTAGATTATTTTTTTAGAAATTTACATACTAAAGATTTCCGTAACGTAGATTCCATACCAAAGAAGGAATACAAAATTTTAATACTTGAAGCACTCGGGTAAGGTCTGTAGAGATTGATGGAGACAGTATTTTTACTTTATTATCTGTAAGAACAGAACAGGATAATTATAAGGAAAGACAATTTGAGACTACAAACCTTAAGCACAGATCTGTGGCTATGAGATTCACTTAAAAAATGTACCTATCACATATAATATATAAAAACATTTACATCTATCTCTAATAGATATGTAGATGGAATATCTTTCCACGAGAACAGTAGAATTATGAGAAAAGAAGGAATTTAAGATCTGTAAATGTGGGATGCAGTTATTTGTTCAAAATTTACAAATCAAAAATAACAAAATTTGCTAAAAAAAAGTCCTAACGTGGATTGTGAGGAAGTGGAAGGATTTCGTACCCTCGCTCAAGAATAGAATTAAGACATTTTGAAGATTGAAAAGGTTCAAATTCGGCAACGATTTTTGATGCAGAATATACTCATTATGTATTTAAATAAATGAGCATAAGATTGATTTTCGCTATCGCCAAACGACAGGCACGGCACAGCTGTGGACTTTTAGTTATTTTATTATCGCACACGCCACATGTGAATAAACGAAACAAATAAAAAATGAAGATAGAATAGAAAGAGAGTGGGAAACTATGGTGTGAGTCATTGTGACGTGACCTTCATATAACAGGATAGATAGTGAGCAAAATATGTTATTGGAAAGATTTACTTTATATAAGAACGTATATAAAAAGTTTATCGCAATACTTTTGTTCAGAAATGTCTTATTGCGCATTTCCTTTATATCTTCCGATAAGGTTATTTACAGGACTGCTTAATTTTCAATGTACATTTTGAACGAAGTCCCGAAAGGAAACGGAAAAAAAGTTGATAACACAAAGTGCGCAATATATAATACATATACACAAACTGACTCGAATTACACGACGAGACAAATACCAATATTGAAAAAATAATAATAGACTTCCATTAAATTTAAAAGCCACTAGTAATATACATACATAAAAGCTTTAATTAAATCCGAATAAAAAAATTGCAATGTGTCACTTTAACCGTAATAAAATTTGGACCAAATGTGATAAATTGACCGCAAACTCAGATAGGCATTTTAACGAACGTAAAATTCAATTCATTAACTGCGAAAAATTTGTTGGGTCATCTCGAAGATATGTATCCTTTTCGTGGGTTCCCAATCTTTCTCATTTTTTATAATAGCCAAGTAATATTGTCACGTTTGTATAATAGCTTTTAAATGGAGGTAGGAAACATATTAAAATAAAAATAGATTGTTTTAATTCAAGGGATTGAGATTTCTGAATATCTTTAATGCATTATTTTAATTATATAAAATTGCATTTAGAAGTACATACGTTACAGACTAATATAAATAAAAATGAACCTATGTGTCCGAGATTCCTTTTAGATTAAAGATCAAGGAGTATAGTCGATTTTCATTCTTACGTGTTTACCTTTCATGGATTGGTGGCAACGTGCGGTTTTACTTGATACATTCTAGACATATGTATGTACCTGCATTAAACAAACATTTTGAATCTCAATCAATAGCCAATCTACTGTGTAGTATTTGGTGACCCACTAGAAAATTCCTAAGCGTAGATTGGAAACGATTTCTTATCTCGCGAATCAGTCACAGAGAGATCTCATCTTACGTATAAAACCGAAGCTCGACTCGTTTGGAACGTGCAAGTGTTTTCTCGGCATCTTTGGATATGTTTATATTTTTTTTATCGATTTCCAATTATACCAATTATCCAGAGCGATTCGCACGCGAACGATTTAACCGTAACTGGTCCAATTTAACCGCGAAATCGAATCGAATGTCGAATCGGTTAGCGACGAACGTGATGGCAGCGACATCTCAACATAATTTTTTTATACAGTTTCAATCATTCAACAGGGCCTATTTTGTACATAAAAATATCCACTAGGACTGTCTAACTATCTAGCATAATTTTATTTGAAATCAAAAGCGATAGTTTAATATGTGCGTGCACTAAAAGTTGCGTGATCCTCGGAAGGTTCTGATTCGCGTTTCACGTGTTGTTTATTTAATTTTATTTGGGTCTACGCGTTAAGGTATTGAATGCCTCCCGTTTAATTAAATATCCGTCGTGTATTAAAACGTTTTAAATATTATTCAAATTAAGCGGCAGCAGCCGAAAACCCGGTAAAAAACCGGTACCTATCCGAACAGATCAAAGCGAACCAATTTCCCGGCCCAAATCGATCTAAAAACAGGGCCGGGCTCCGGTTTACATAATTTATTCAAAGCTGGTCAGTTTGAACGTTTTTATAAGAATTTATAAAAGCAACAGGTTCGATTCATCAAGTCAACACGTCTCGTTATCGAATAGTACCCACCCACTGGACAGAATCTGGCCATGGCCACGGAATCGACGAATCTATCTCGTCTACTTTTGTTTTTTGCATTTTGCTTTTTTTATTCGCACAAACAACTGAAACAACTGTGTACAATCGTAACGAAACACAACAGCGAGCAAAAAAATAAGTTGCAGAACGCGTTATAATTTACGATTCGATCTACATATTGAAATTTATAGCGACGTTGGACTAATCGATAATCTCCCCCACTTGGCGTTCTTCGCCGTCAATTACCCTTCTAATCCGTTTTTTACTCTTATTTATTTATTGTTTTCGTTTCTTTTAATGTTTATTATACACACGGGGGGACTGTTCCGCTTCGTTTTGTAGAGCACATGAATAATGTTCGGTTTGGGCGGAAAAAAATTTGAAAAACGGCCTTTGCAAATTGCTTTTGAAGACGCCAAAGTTTCACGTTTAAAATCTAATTAGATGTCGCGCTTATTTATAGCACAGTTTACATTAAAAAAATGTAAATATTGATATAACTTAATAATTTATTCAAAATATTCTCTCAATTCGAACCGACAAAAGTTCCGTTGTTAAATACATTCAAAAATCATTTTAAGTCAATCGTATATTCTATCGCACCTTGTGATTGTGTTTACTCATATTCGTAGGTAGGACTATATTTGAAAATAATAATACTAATAATCTTTATCATTTCAATTTCATCCCCGACAAATATAAAACAATTTAATCGTAGGCTCGTTAATTAATTTAGAATAATAATAGACTCCAAAAAGAAAAATCTAATAAATTGATCAGAGATTCCTTCTTTTCAAACAGAGTGGTTTTAGTTCTGAACAGTCTTCCCAATGAAATTGTAATTTATGATAACCCTAATATTTTTAAGAATAAGCTTAATAAGCATTTCTTAAACTTAAAGGATTTCTGCAATTCTTCTTTCCCAATTTGTTATTTCTGTTTCTTGTTTATTTTTTTTCTCATTTAATTTACATATATACATATGTATAAATGAACCTCCTTGGGTCTATCGGCTTTGCCGCCTCCCCCAAGTATATTAAATAAATAAATAATAATAATTTAATTATTACTATTGTGAATAAGTAACAATTGTGAGATTTTGTTTTATTACTAATTTTCCATTTCAAAATTAAATTGAATCCACCATTTAACGAAATTCGTATTTCGTTAAATGGAGAATTCAATTTAATTTTGCGAAATAAAATTAAACAATCTTTATGTTTTTATAATATAATGAGGAATTGATATAATTAGTACCTACCTATCTTGAAAAGGAAGAACTCATTTTCGAGCACATTTTGGTTGTAAAAACATGTATTATACGGTCCATTTAATAAACGAAATTACAAAAATAATCCATCTCACTTGATTAATATTTTCTTTAAAAGCAAACTCACATCTACATATATAAATAAAATATTCACATTTTTTAAGCCGTGAAAACGTTATCAGTGATAGATACATAGATCTACTGAATAAAATTAGTCAAAATTATGACGTAAAATTTTTCCAATATCACAATACCGGGTTTGGTGCAAACGATCGAAAAGCGCCAGACAGATTGAACAGATTAACTGAATGGCTGCTTTAAACGCAATTCTCGACTTCACGAATGAAAAATTGCACATCAGATGACGAGTAACCTTTCGATGTGCACAGATGAAATTATTAAAATAATAATTATTAAAATTGAGTTGGATCTTTCTGGCGAGTTTTTAATAATTTAATAAGGAAAAATTCGGAACTAAAGTATCAGAAGCACAGAACGTATACAAGGTAGGTATGTCGGGACTTCGAGTAGATTTCGCTTAGTGTAAGTGCAAGCAGTGCGCAGGCATAAGGTACACGTGTCGTTAATCTGTGGTTCAGTCTGTCTGGCGCTTTTCGATCCGTTGCACCGCATCGCACAATACCGCATTGATACTTCGTATCGGTATATATGAAGATAAAGTAAACATATATTTGTATAGTTGAAGTTGTCAAAATATTATTCACAACATTTTTCCTATAACATAACACACTTCAAATCAAAATTAGAGTTTTGCAGCATAAATTTATGATATACGATGATTTAAATGATAGAACACGACCGGTAAAATTTCTTAATAGTTTTATAAAGGTTTTTTTCTTTCAAAAATTCCGAACCGAAAGGGTTAAAGCCATTAGTTCACGTCTCCAAAGCAACCGTCAAGGCGACGCATGTAGGCATTCGTTCTATTCGTTTGTTCGTGCCGACGAATGGACCAGACAGAACGCTTCAACATTAACAACAAACAATAACTATAACAATTAATAGAGTGGTTTAGTAACTTACACAATAATATAAAAAATAATAACAACAACAAAAATCGATTCATATTACCCTTCACTATACACGTATAATATATCTAATATGACGACCCGCACTTATCATACATAATAAATCGATTTCGCTTGACATTATACACCATTTTAAATGAAAGCGATATTAACCTGTGAAATATTGTGTATCGTCCCCGAAGTGTTATCCAAGACTTAAAGTGCACCTTGGGACACGATAAATTCTCGTCGTAATCGCGGCTAGGGGTTAAAACTTTGAATTAACCTTTTGACGTCGTCGAGGTTAATTTAACCTACCGACACGCTCTAACGAGAGCACACGGAGCTTAATGGGTCAAATTAAACCCCACCTACTCGACGTTTTATTCACAAGAAAATGCACTTATGCTGGTATAGCCCTCTTAAGGTCGCGAGACTTAATTTAGGCTAATTATATTATGGTCGCACGGGTGAGATTTCACAATTACTGGATTACAGTGTGTTTTCTTACGATTGCTATTCGTATGGATAGGGTCTATGGCTACGACATTTGTCGTAGCTAGAGTTGCTACGATTAGGGTTTCTGGACTCGACTCGGCCGGGTAATGACTTAAAATCCGGCTTCAAAACCCGCCGGATCCGGGTATTTGAAATTTCGAGTATTACGTAAAAAATCAATATGATTTTCAGTCGATACATTGAAAATATCCAAATATGTATGTGTTATTTATAGATTCTGCGTGTACATGATTCATATATGACCTTATTTGTTCGAGAACTTGATTTTACAACTTGTGAGTTCTGAGAAAACTGCAAAAAATGGAATGGATTTTGCAAATACTGAAAATAAATACCAAAAAAGATACGGCGTACTGAAATTTGGCTTAATTTAGAATTTCACCCATATACAGTGTACATATTTTTAGAATTTTGCCTTAGACTACTCTAAGACTTCAGAGTGTAAACATCGTTTCAACATTATCATCACACCTGATTTCGTTAACGGTAAGTACTTTATTTTAATTATTTCTTGTAATTCTCTTAAAAAGTTTATTCTTGACCGAATATAAGTATAGTTTTTATTATATTTTTCGGAAAATTACACAATTCTAAAATAATGATAGAAATAAAGGGACACAAAATCACATATTTGCTAAATGTGCCGATAATATTGGTATACCTCTGTTGAGATACATATACATAATTGTTTTAAGAATATTAATATTGACCTGTATTTATTTGTTAATTAATTTTAACTTCAGTAAACAAATGGCCTGATTAAAATATGTTATTAATTTTTATAACATACGATATTTCATTCTGGTTTTTCTGTCGATATTTCACATTACTTTTCATATTTTTTAAAATGATTTTAGACCGGATCCGTCGGGTTTTCAAAATATTGGACCCATATTCGTTGGGTTTTGAAATCCCGGGTTTTCAGAAATCTTAGCTACGATACGTTGTTGAGAAGTTTCCAAGAAAGAACTGTCATCGGTTTGACAACAAGGGGGTGATCATTCTGTTAGTTCAAATTAACTTCTTTTAATCAAATTTACACGTGACTGACCAGTTTTACTCTGAATTCAGTCTGAAAAGGGTTAACGACTGGTTGGAAAGAATTAACCGCAAGTCCATTATTACGGGGTACAATTAAAACACGATCGGTTCAACTGAAGGGAATGCAGCATCCCGACACGAAACCGCCAATTATTCAACAATTAATCAATTACACACGACAAAAAAAATACTCACTCGTTTTTTCCTGGTACGTGGGACTATCCGTGTCGGTGAAGAACCATATCTGTAAAACAAAAATAATAAAAAAACATTAAAATTTATTATAAAATCATTAAATGGCGTCAACGCGGCAATCCCGCGTGATTTGTATATGATTGTGAAAATAACGGACGATCGCCAAAAATATGCATAATGTCGATAAAATATGCAAAATGCCCGATTATTATCGAGCATACCGGTGGTTATAATGCGAGAAACTTGAACTGTTAAATCTAAATATGCAAAAAAACTATATATTAAGCTGTCTTCGCTAATACGATAACGTCAGTGACAGATTTAAAAATGAAAATAAAAATTTATTGAATAATAATAATAGTTGATTTTCTAAAATAAACAAATTAAGCCGTTCGGTTCTATTATAATTAATTATTTTATAGTATTTTTCCAATGAATATACATATGTATGTAGAATTAAATTTTAATACCTATCTACCTACTCCACGAGATAATTTTATCAGATTATTATTATACGGAGTTTTTGTTCTAATGAACCAATTAAGTTTTACGATTCAATTTTTGATTTGCAAAAATACAAATATCTAAATATTTTAAAGCGTAAAAAAAACACTGCATGAAAAATCAAAACAGAAAATATAAAAACTGAACCGGCTATAAATCGAAACAGCATTAATTGACACTTGTAATATAATTTGTAATTTGAATACTCGCTTTTATACGACTAATAAAATATAAAGTTTTTCATCAAATTTTGCTATATACCTACATATAATATTATATAAAATATATATGTACATATGTTACAGTTGAAGTGTATCTACCAGTTGTAATGTAATGCGCCATATTAATATTGTCAAAATATATAACAACTGAAAATACAGTTAAACAAAAGTTGGTATCGGTTTAGATTTTCGTGAAAATGTCCCTCGACTAGTAAATTAAATCGGAAAGTCACATTTTTGTTTTTAACACATTCTTAGAGTTATGGTAATACCTAGAAAATATTAAGGCATTGTTTATGTAATCCCAAAGTATTCGTAAAAATATCAGAACTGTCAAAACTCAACTTTTATATTACATTATATTGTTGAAAGTGTATTTGCGATTGCACATATATAATTTACTAGTTGAATTGTATTCGAATATATGTATACATTTCCACTGTAACATATACATACAAATATAAAAAATAGACAATCTCTATGAATATAAATACCTTCTTATGTATGTATTGCATAAAAACCAAAAGTAATATATAGAATGTCTACACCCTTCAGGTATAAACACAGATTATCTAAACACAATCTGCTTTAGGTCATCGACTTTAGAGAGTCTTTAATTCATAATATGTATTAGATGTATTATGAACATACATATAAGAATTGTAAATAGGTTTTTGGGCTATTTTTCCTATTATGCTGTACATTAACATTAGAATAATATTATACTATGATTACTAAGAAAATTAAATTAAAATTGTAAAATAGAAAATGATCAGTAGATCAGTAGATATTAAAACAGATATAAGATGTATTGGGAACATAATTTAGTAATAATAAAAAGCATTTAAAAATCAAAATCAAAAGTAATATATTAAGTGATTTTAAATTAACAAAAACACATAATCAATGTAAATACGAATATCATGAAATTTTAATCCTTAAAAATTGTTAAAAAAAATTATTCAAAATAAACATTGCCTGATTTGTGGTACACGAATGTTTTTACAAGTTAAAAAGAATATTTCCAGACAGACAGATCGAGTATCGATAAAATAAAGACGTGTGCATCGTCCCGATTGAAAAAAGCGGAAACCCTGGAGCGGTAAACCGCAGTGAGTTAACTCGTTCGTTAAATAAAATCATCGCTTAACCGCGGGGTTAACTGACGGTCAAAGCGGTTAAACCGACCCCGGGTGCACACAAATGCAATTATCCAATTGCAGACAAATTGTCGACACGGAGACATACATCCGCACATACAGGGATCGTCAACCGCATATAATTGTACGAAATATCATGTTTGCTATGAGCTACATATGAGTAATGCATGTAAAGCAGTAAGAGAACAGGCAATAGATGGATCGTTGGGTATGTGGCTGTTTACATGCCATGTTATATAATAGACATTATAATAGGTAAGCTTCGAGGGTATTATGTGTTCTATCCAGTTTGTAATCCTACATAGCGAGACCCCAATAGCTAAGAATAACTATAATACAATAAAAGGACGTATTCAATGTCACCTTTGATTTGAATAAATGAACTAAATCGTTTTATATATGTATGTATGTACTTTCACATTTGATTTTTCCTCTTGAAAGAATTTGTCTCAGTTTTTTTTTGTTATTTCTATATATGTAGAATCTTTGTTAGCATCGTATATAAAATGTGCATTCAATTAAACATTCAGTGTTATATAAAAAGTATAAGTGTAGGAATTGACTATACTTCTGTATGGAATCTTAAAGGAAGCTAAGAAAAATAATTATTTTTACAAGGTTTTTATTAGCTTCACTCTGTTATTATTCGTAATTTATCTTCAAGGTTATGTAAGTTGGAGAAAAATGAAGTCTTTTAAAAAACAAATTCAACTTCATCAAAAATCTGTGATTCTACATAAGTTTTTAAGAACATTAGGGAAATTAAAAAAATATTACTACAGCGTATAATTTTTATTTCATAGTTATTAGCATATCGAATAAGGGGAATATATTTCATTATAAAATATCCTAATTTTAAATAACACCGAAAAACCTTAAGTGCGGCTACAAAACATTTCTATAAGACCACTGAAGTCAAATATGCGACTTTTCATCAGATTTGAAGCATTCTGTAGACACTGTCCTCTCTTGTAATGGAAACCGTGTAATTTTCTCGAACTAAAATCAGACAGGGCCATTCTGGCACTTAATCGCTATTATTTATGCGTTTTCACGTCGAAAATTAATCCGCTTTGGTCGTGTATTTGAATCCGACCAACTGGTTTTGCCACTACTCTCCTACATACTACCTCTACGTATGTATATAATAATAATAAAACCCGCTCCGTAAAAGTACACAATTATTGCTCGATATATATTTTTTATACTATTTTATAGCCAGATGTATATAATTTTTTTCGATTTTATTTAACCTTCCTGTTACGTGCATATCTAGATTAATTGTCGCGCCCGTTGAGAACAAAACGAGTTCCGTAACGAGTTTTAATCTTGGAAATCGTTCAATTTATTACAAAATATAAACGATTTTAGTATCTTAGATAGATACCTACGTGTATATCTACTTACTTAGTGAGTATTGGGAATATTGAACGGATAGGGCTACTAGGGCACGCGCTGGCTCCCGTACAACGCGATAGGGATTCATTAAATATAAAAAAAGGGAAAAAAGAGGACTGACAAATCGCAGTCCGGTACATTCCTCCGGGTGGGCCCCAATCTAGGGGGGCCCCATTGTAATTAATTGAACATTGGGCCCCGAAGAGGATAATTCAATGAAGGTTCAGCAATTAACGCGACCCAACCGGCCGGTCCGACAAAAACCTTCTTAATTGGCGGAGACCCAAACTTACAATAACACTATATGTAGTATATTATAAATACCCAGATGACGTACCAAGTCAAATCAATCTCAAAATTATCAATCTATACTTTTTTTCTTTTGATAAGTTAATTGGATCTTGGTGTTCGGCTGCTCTGGGATTTGGCGAGTTTGATATTGAAAAAAGTATTAAAATATGTTAAATACTTTGAAAGTTATGACATTTTATGTAATTTGCAAATAATTGCGGGATTGTATGTAATTGCCCGCGGTAGGTCGCAAGCAATGTGTTAACTAACACTGTTGGCGATATTGCTATTTCTGGTTTTCATCTCAAATATCATCAACACTGATATCGGATGAACAAACAGATGTACTGAGAGACCGATGTATTTGTGGTATTTGTAACAAGATATTATACATATGCCTTCGTGAGCTTTTCAAGTAGCTGATAAGATCCATTTGAAAGATAAACCAACCCTTCTTCTCCTTGAACTACGACAAGCGAAACAACTCCTTGAAGTATCATATGTAGAGGCATAAGCAAATGAATTTCTGCTATGATATAAATTATTATATCTATAACTTGGGGTATAAAATAAGTGAATAATTAGAAGGATTTGATTTGAATGAATGTATGAACCAGATTTAATAGGTGACAAGTTGTACTTTTCAAGTTACAAAATCAAGAGAAAATATGTACGAGATCTTCGCAATCGTATGGAAAGAAGAATGAATATTTACTTATCTAATATATAATTTCGAAAGAGACTTTGTATGTATTTGTTAGTAATCGAAAAACAAATGAAAGTTTCTATGACGACAAATAAATTTAATAAAAAAATAAATGAATATTTACTATTAGATTCGCCTTGTGTACTGGGCGAAGCCGGGTAAAACAACTAGTATATAATATAATGTCTTTTGGTTGAATTTCGTATTTATTACCTACTAGTTCAGATCACCTTTGGTATTCTTATTTATACTGTTACAATCCTATTTCTATTTAATAATACGACTTATAGAATGAGATGAGAGTAAATGAGAGTAAAAATGCAACTGTCATAACTATTTAACTGTTAACCCTGTGAGTTGTGAAGGGGTGATAGAAAGACCCGTATTGATGGCGAGCTGTCATCGCTTCGATTTGACACAAGATTGGTTATAAATTTTAATGAGTTCGTTAATAGTTAAACTTCATGTCGGAGACACTAGCTTAACTGAATGTTAGCTAACCCTCGAATGTAGGTAAGATATCAAAGCGACCTGAAGAGTCGAAGTGGTTCAAAATCAGATCACAATTTTTTTTCGGAAAGGAATTTCACTGAACTAACAGAACTTAACAGTTTGTAAAAATTAGTATTTTCAATGAATTTTATATTATAATAAATCTGGCTAAAGAAAAATAAAAGAAACAGCTGGGAAAATAGCATATCAGATGAGATCTGCTGTAGATAGTTTCTTCTGGAAGAAGTTGATTAAGATAATCAAAATCAAGGGTCCTCAACTCAAAATTGAAGAAAATTTAAGATGTGAGAACGAAGTCGAGATATGTATGTAGAATGAAGAGATATGTAGAATTAATATATATGTATGTAGAATGAAGAGATATGTAGAATTAATATATATGTAGAATGAATGTTTAGAAGAAAAAGAGGAAAACCAAACCCCCAACTAATCAAAACGTAAAAACTAGTTATTAGGCATCAAAATCCTTTCGAAAGCAGTAGTTAGAATCGGTGGATAAAAAACGATAGGGCGGGTTCCACGTCGGTCGAATTCGGCTTGCATTAATTAACGAGGGTTTGGATTCTGGTACCCACAACCCGTACCATTTCTGATCGGTGACTGTGCAAGAAGAAGACGGAAAGGTAGATAGATAGATATACGACGATGATAACGATGACACAGCTTCGTTCCGGCCCATGTTTTTAATTAACGACCTCCAATCAGTTGTGACGGAGTCGAATCATCGTTGTCTTTCACGTGAGATAGTAAATATTTGGCCCAGATCAACACTCCAATGACAAGCCCATATATGTACTTCAGAAGAGTGCGTGTCGAATCCGTGCCGAAGCCGAAACGTCACGCGAGCAATCAAACGAGGGATAAAGGAGAATATACACACAGAGATCAGACTCATTCGGAGAGATAAACTGTCAGTAGTCACGTCTGCTGCAAGAGAGACAGGCCCTTAAAGGGTTAATAGCGAACACGCTATCGAACACACGCTGCGAATTGGATTAAAAAATCCATTCGGAAACATACATATCTAGTCAAGCAATGAGTTTTTTTTTTATTTCAATTACGCAACAACAGATATGACACAATGATTGAAATGCCCGCAAGTTTAAATTGGTCAAACAAATCGGCTTCGGGTTTCACGTGACCCATATGCGAGACCACTCCGGGTTTCATATGATCCATATATAATGTGTATACATTCATACGGTGCGCACCATTTTAAATGTCTCAAAATCTGTCAATTTTCTGTTCAAAATGAATATTGGAATCTATAGTCGGGTATTTTATCTTTCATTTGTAGTACTTTTCAGCTTTTAAATCTCTCCAAGTAGTCGTCCAATTCAAATCAAAAGTCAAAATTACTTATTTTTATTTGGGATTTTTTCCCACTGTTAATACTATTTTATTTTCTATTGAAACATGTTTATTGGGATAGTGTTCTAGCCACACTATTTTTTGTGTTCGTTTAAAAGGGTTAATTGGAAGTGAGCTGAATTTTAAATCGGTAAAATTGCGAGCTAAAAACTCGTACTAGTATTTACTCTTATTTAAACGAATCTGAATTGAATTAATAGGGATAATATATTAAATTGTCTTTATATGACTGGATTAATAACAAAAATTCGTTCATTTTATCGAGGTAAGCCAATTATCAATAGATAGGTATTTCAAATACCTATAATATGTAGTGATTTTAATTTATTAAAAAAATTAAATACAATCCGACACCGGAAGTAGAACTTTTTTCTTGTGTAAGTTTCCCTACATTTGCGCTCAATTTGTATCGAAAATGCTCTCATAGCCGCTATGCGTGAATGTGTATATATCGAATTTTGTTTTTTATCCTTCTTATATTCCTCAAATACGTAGATAAAGTCATGGGTTGGTCACATCCGAATATTTTTTCTTCAAAATTAGATTTAAACATGTCAACAATGTTACTCCATATATAAGCAGATCCAGTGTGCGTCATGTGCACGATTTAGTGCAAATTTAGTACGACCGCGCAAATCGAGACACGGACATAATCAAGCTAATGAGACACGACACAGCAACAGTTAGAATGGAATGCCTCGACTGAAATTGAGAATAATTAGCACGTCGGGCAATTAACGCGAATAACCACAACTGAAACGCGTCAATTGAATAGCATTTTCACGCAGCGCACAGAGGTCGAGAGTGCAAATTTACCCGGCCAACAAAAAGAAGTAAAATAATAAAAAAATAAGAAAATTTGATCTAGATTGCGCGTTGATAGGAGAATCGTGACTGGCGAGAGTGTAACGAACCGAAGGGAGCTAAACAACTGCTAGAAGTAATAAAGTGGAATGATTGATGTGCAAGGAAGTAATAAAATGCTAAAAACGAAACGACCGATTTCTAATAAATCATTGCGGTGAGACGATGATGAAATTAGACTTTTTCATTTTTTATTGCGCACTCGCTGCAGAGATAGCGAGTTCAAAATTTAAACGGTTTCAAAGTGCATTTCTTCACAAAGACAAAAAATTCAGGGACCACCCTGGTTTTTTTACGCATCAAATTTGTCGCTGAATGAGAAGACGTGACGGTCAATTTGAGCGAATCAAATGGACCGATGCGCGATGACGAGGCCGTCAAGGGAATCGAATCGTCAAATTCGAATTTAAAAAACGCATATATCGATATATAGTGTTTCATACGAACGGTATAAGCGCTGATTTCGGGTGGAAGCAGTCGCGGACGCGTTTCATAGTCGAGCGGTTAACCGACAAACTCAATCATGACTGGCCAGTTAAGACTGATCTAATTCAAAATGCAAAATAGCACCATCTTATTATATATATATATCATATCATAGGAAGATGTGTATACAAAATGTAATGTTTTAAGTCCTCAGAATGTCTGTGATGTTTATATGCAGTGTTGTAGTTACATAAGACTTAAAAGGAGTTAGAAAGAACTCTATTTCTTAATTTGTTTACAATTTTTAAAATATAACCAGCAGTATGACTCGGTGGTTTCGTTCATGTTTAGCACCGAGAGGGTTCGATCCCGTGCTAATATTTAATGCTGGTCAGACTTGGATTTTATTTTTTTGATTAGTTATTTTTTATAGGAGCTAGGAGCCACCAAACATCTGTAAAATCGCCTCGTTTTTACACCCACGAAAAGAGTCCAGCGTGCTAATTTAACGGTTGATTTTCAAAAAAATACGAAAACGCTAACATAGAAAATATCTTTCTCATGCCGATGATGAAATTTTTTTTTAAATTGGTCCAGTTTCGGAGGAGAAAACTGGAGAATACGAAACCTCGATTTTGTCGATTTAAAATAGGTATTATCTGGTCGAGGCGCAACTGTCGCATCCACTCAATATATACATATATCGAAGAAAGGAACGGCAATAAAATTAAGGTTTCGGGTATCCAGCCTTCTTAATAGTGATCGTAAGTGAAAGTAAGAAGAGGTTAGTAAAAAAAAATCCTCAGGTTTACTACGATACAGACGAAGACTCGTAAGACGCCCAAAATACAAAAGGACCAAAGGATAAGTGAATGCGAACATGTCAACAGACATCCATGCAGTCATGCTTGAAAGCTTTTTCAGGCAATTTGTCGCCAAATGAATCAATTCGAACGACCCCATTGAATCAAACGGAAACATCGAAAGCACACAAGTGAGCAGAAATAGTATGGGGTAAATCACCCTGAGTCTCAAAGCGTGCAGCAGGTGTCATTCTGCATTCTATCCATTCTGGCCACCTGCCCCGAGGTGTTTACCTTTTTTTTGCTTCGTTTTATTTCGGTTAAGGTTCGCCATGATTTCAGCAGGTCGTACATCGTTGGGGCATTCGAGGATTCTTTGTCATGCGGCTAAAAGCCTCGGCGACAGGTGAGCCTGAATAATTCCTATGACCCTTCCTTGTGTATTTTTTCCTGCCCCTCCTCGGCTATTATGTTACACGTGTGCTAAAGTGTAAATACCTGTATCTGGGTGTGTATTGTATGTATGTACATATATCACCCCCATGATTTATGGGGCGCGCAATTCCTGGTTGCAGTTTGAGATATGTAGATTTAAGAAGACCACTCACAGAGCAATTTATCGAGCGATAAGTTGCTCGATAGTGTGAGAATTATCTGAAGTTACTTTGATTTTTTTCTGAGACAAAAACAATGCATCTTCGCTCCATATTACAAAATAATGTTGACTTATTCGAATCGAAAAAAATTATCATGCAAAACAACTCAATTGAAGAAAATGTACGTAATCGAGCAAAAAGTTGCAAATTTCCCACTTTACAGGTACACATATATTTATATAGCATTTTACGATGAAAAAAAGCCAATATCTCACGAACGAGAGCAGATGTACGAACGTACCTACTCTGCACGAGGGAAAAAATTTAATTAAACCTGTTTTAAAACTCGAACTCTCGAAAAACTTCGCAAATTGTACTTTAAACTTTCCAATAGCCGAGGAAACATGAGACACGCGAACGATTCTCCGGGAACAATTTCAATTCATCGCATTTTTTACGGCAAAAAGGGCAAAAATAGCGCAAAATGGCGGCGAAACGGTAAAAACTCGACGCAAGAACCCGGAATGACGGCAACAATAGAACCACACGTAATGAATAGGACAGTTTGAGAACCGACTACCGTGCTCTGTCACAACAATAATTTCAATCGACCGCAGAAAAAAATTAAAAAAAAAACGCCAAACATGACACGCAAAAGTCTAACGTTTCCTGCACGTCAAATGACACTTATTAAGTTGGGTACTGACTGATTTGTCTGCAGACAAATCATTAGCAGTTTGTATTTACGGATGGTAGAGTGAGTTTATTTATATATTTTAAAAAGAATAAAACGAATTGGATGAACGTGTTATGAGCTTATGTAAGAGGGAAAGGTTCTGAAATTGAGAGATGTATACTATGTTATAGGATATGACGACAAATGTCATAGTCAAAGTCCGTACGATAGACTTGTCTGTGGATTTATGTACACATCTCCGTCAATGGTCTGCCGCACGTCAAACGAAACTCATGACATTCGCCGATGATGGGCACGTCTCAATTGGGCAATGTTAATTATATTGTAACGTGGTCGCCCACACGAAGATGTGCAGAATTTTCGGCGAGACACTATGCAAATGGCCAATTTTGTATTATATTATACGTCTGGTTCCGAGAAATGGCGCTCAGCTAATCGACTGTCATAATTGGCGATGCGCGACTGTTGCTAATTTGAATGAATTGTACATATCCAGCCGCCAATTCGGAGATTCGGAGGTCGACGCTAATTGACATGGTGAAACTTTGGGTGAGTCAAAAATTTGATATCGGTTGGAAAAGTGCAATAAGTACCATGGACGAGTCGTCGTATCGAAGATACAAAATTCGCACAAGGCGCACACAGAGGTACAACTCGCGCACGGAGATACAACCAGTGGTGTCACCCTAATGGTTTCCATGGATTTCCGGAAACCCGTTGTTAAAAATTCATAAAATATAAAAATTCATGTAATTTTTTATCAAAGATTATACAAATCTTGAAAATTGTTTTCAGCGGTTACAACTTAGAAAAGGTCGCAGTCGATTACATAACAGGTTAAGAGAAAATACCTTTTTTTCCGTTATGCACAAGCAAAATTAACTATTGGCCGTTCAATGTATCTTCAATCTGCACTCGGAATCACCCTTTCTAGTATAATTCATAATTTATATATTTATCTAAATATTTGAATCAATTCATTAATTAATTTAAAATACTAATATTTTCGAGTATTTTAAAGAAGTATATTTGCATGTTTTTAAGCTTCTAAAGGCTTTTTTTATATATGGTATGATTTTTGGTTTTTAAAATTCATTTTACTTTAGTTTTGAGATTTTAAAATTTCAAGCTATTTGGAAGACAGCGAACACTTAGATACTTGAAGAGTGTCAAAAATTAAAATTAGTAACGTAAAAAAATCAAATTATGTACACCATTGAATTCAAATTTAACAGCTAGTGGATTTATACAAATAATCATTTGAAATAATATTACATTTAAGTAATTTATTTATAAGACAAAAATATTTATTTAAATTTTCACGTAATAGTGCATTGGACGGAAAAAAATGTATATAAATTGAGAAAAAAATTGGAAACCCATTGTTCTAAAATTGGGGTGACACTGCTGGATACAACAGTTATATTATAAGTAGTCACCGGAGCCTGAGGGGGCCGTGTATTGTTCAAAGGTTGTAAATGCATTGTTAAAGGTTTGCCGAACAATGGATAGCACTGTGACTATCCTACCTCTAATTATAAGGTATAACTTTTCAGAATAAAGCTCCATGGCAATACAATATCCAAAAAATCGGATGTTAAGATTTCCGCAAAAAAGAGTCACTCAATTTTTTTATAGTGATTTATTTTTTAAAACCAACTTCCTGAACTTCGAGACACATTAAACCGGAGTGTTTTTATCTAATCTCAGAAGACCAATTCTTGTAAAATGACCGCAAAAAACGCAAGATTTTAACATCGAACACTAATTTTATTTACTAGAAAACCCCTTATTCGGTCGAAAGTATATCAAATGTGACCCACCATAAATTAATAAATACGAACATCTAAAAACCGCATCGTTTCGAGTTTTGACATATCCCAGATAAAACTATTGTTATACTTTAGGACAAGAAAAGCATTAATGGGTCTTCGACCACAACTTCCCCATTCCTTCATAAAAGTCGAATCATAAAAAAAATAGACACGGAAAGATGGGACGAATTTTTAGATGAATACAAAAGAGGATTAATATAATGAACAGTCATTTTTTTCTCTCTTGGTATGATAAAGAAGAAGCGCAAACGTGACGTGTCAATGTTTACAACCGAACACGATCATTACGCTAATTTTCTACCGCACACAAGTGTTATATAGTGTGTTATTTTTTGTGTGTCCGCCAATTTGTCTTCATTAAGACTTGGTTCTTGAGCATTGAATAGAAGAAGCCGTTGACAATAGAGAAGACTCGACCGTTTTTTTTTTCATCATGGCAATATTCTTCTTAGAAAACAATTACCCCGAGGCGTAATCAAAAATTCAAAGTCAGCTTTTTCGTACGACTAAAGTGTCGCCGAGACACGGGACAGACAGACAGAAATTTGCGAAAAAGCCGTTAAGGCGAGTTTAATTTCGATTAGCTCGGCTACCCCTCGTTTTTATTATCACAAGAAGAACACAAACTAGGTAAACAACAATGTAATCGGAACGGACTAAAAAAAATACACAAAAAAGTGGATTCATCATGCGGACAATGGAACTAGCGTGTACATTGATTTATTATAATGAAATGTAATCAAGGCATATGAATCAAATTCAGGCACCAAAACTACTGTGCCATAAATTCTTGTATTATGTAGAGGCGCGTAAAATATTTTGCCAACGTCATCGAATCGTAAAAGTATCAACTTTCTGCCTCTATTCATATTGTAAGAAATTGATTTTTTGTATTCAAAACCTTTTTTATTTATTTATTTTTAGGGCTTGTTTTAGAATTTTGAAAACAAAACGATTCTCTAATTTAATGTATACGTACTTGAATAGTCTTACTGTATGTTTAAAGTAGGTACTATTTAAATGTCAAAAATACGATCCACATAAATATTCATATGTACATATGATCCGCATTAACTAGAGGCTTGGACTAGTGGTTAGCATTCTTTCGAGCAAAGTGTCACAGATTCGATTCCCACTAGAGTCCGGCTGCTGGCCAGACCTTCGTTTGTGACTCGAGGTCGATCGTTTGCTAATTTTTCAGATTTTCATTGAAACGGTTCCTGTAAAATTGGCATCTCCTTTCCTATCTCTCTTGCTAATCTCAAGCTATTGAACGATTCAAGGTTCAGCAGTTTGATTATAAAATGCTGCAAAAATTTCTCCTTAAATGTCATTGTGGATGTCTGTATGAATTCGCATTGTATAAAAATGCTTATTTATATGTATATTGTATTGTGCATATGTTTAAAGTGGTTACGCGACAATTGGTTCACTTCCAAATGTTCAACGACAAAATGTACCCGACAATTGGTGCACTAGCGAAATGTACCCCCGACAAAATCTTCACGCGACAAAATGTCCACGGAAATAACGTCCAACCGAAAAAATGTTCAAAAGTCCTAAATTTTCTTATTTCAATGGAAAATGTTACTTTTTACTGTGTAATATATGTATATCTATCGCGGATTTCACTGAATTGGTTTAAATGTTAGGGGTTCTCAACCGTATCCAATATTTTCTTATTTAAATTGAAAAAATACATTTGAAGCGTATGAACTGCGGATGTCATTGAATGAGTTTATATTGTTAGGGCTTCTTAACCGACTCCAAAATTTTCTTAATTTCAAATGAATAATTTACTTTTTATCGTATACATCGCGGATTTTATTAAATACAGGGGGATTTTAAGTTCAGTTTCGAATTTGATTGGACAACATTTCGATACAAGTTTCATCTAAATAGGTAGCTATGATATAAAGTATGAAAATACATAGTTTGTCGTCTTGAAATGCGGTTGCATTCGTAGCGAGTTTGAACCGGTGCATTCGACAGCAAAAATTGCATAGCTCGGTCGATACGAACGAGTGCATACAATAATTCAACGACCGATCGAACCGGTTTCGCAAAATCGAACAAACAACGATCAGACCGAAGGAAGAAAACAAAACAAAACAAACAAAAGAGAAACAAACACAGCCCTGTACACACACACACATACACACGCATTAATAATGATAGAACGAGTGGTTACAAAAGTCTAATCGAAAGGAGGTCGTCGGATAGATAAGGGTCGAAGATGAAGATGGCCAAAAATGAAGACAGCTGCAGCAGTCGAGATGGGTTCGTCAGATAAGCGGTTATGCTCGTATAACCACGGTGTTTGGGTCGAAGATAAAGATTGATAGCCCGGACGACCACCGTTGGAGATTTCTGGAGCGAAAGGTTTTCCGTTTCAATTTTTTTTCTTGTCTCGGAGATTGATGAAACCAACCAATTATATACGTCACTGGCAATGCGTGGAAGTTCACAAATTTAGGTTCGACGTCTCTACGTACAGTAAACTATCGATTATTCGGGCGCGGATTATCCGTACTCGAAAAATATTACTAAATTTTTTACGCACCGATTGATTACGACCGTAAACACGCATGTTATTTGAAACAATAATGATGTCACACAGAAATGTTTTTCAGCAACAAGTACGTGTATGCAGAGTAAATTTTTTCGTATCATACGTATGTTTAATTATTACTTTCTGAGTGAATTCATTTTCTTTCCCATAAACTCGAAAATATTTCAGATTTCCAGTTATAGTTAAACAAAAACATAAGCTAGAGGCGTTCGCGAAAGATTCTAATAGGATTCTGTAGGTCTTTCGAAACGAAAACGTATGAAAATGTCAACATACGAAGATTATGATGCAACTATGCTCATATGGTTTTATCAAAAACGAGCACAAGGAATACCAAATTAACGGTCAAATGTGTATGGAAACAGCCAAGTTTTTCCATGAATTAGAAGACAACTTCAATGCATCTGACTGGTTGAGTAGATTTTTTTTTGTATTTTGGCAACTATGTAGTACTAACTACTAACGGTCACTTATCTGCTTAACTATAAGCGTTTTTCTTAATAAATAATGATTATAAAATTTATTAAATAAAAATTTGTGTCGTAAATATGATATTATATTCGAAATCAATTCAAAATTTGATGATTCGGATTAACCGTATTTTTCAATTATTCCCCAACATTAGCCCGGATAATCGAGAGTGTACTGTATTTGAAACCTGGACAGACGTATGGATTGGAAATGTGAAAAGAACAAACTAAAATTGATTAAAATCTTTATCCACGTTGACCATAGCATATTCAAGACGAGTCAATTCCAAACATTAACAGGAATCAGTAAGATCCATGGCGCCAAAAGGTACGTTGATACCTGCTATCCAAAAAAATAAAAATAAACGAAGAATACGATCCTTTCCAAAGGAATTAAATTAATTAATCACGCACGCGCATATAAAAGATTTACCCCTCAAGGCACGCGCCTCCCATTGGTTGTGAATACAAAATAGTACTTTGTGTCTGATACAGGAAAAGTTCTAGAACTGCAAGCAAAATATTTACATGAAAGTCCTTTAATTTTTTGGCCACCCCTGTTTCGAAAGCAGTGCAGTTCAGTGGCGTGCGTACAGTTCATTATTTTGTACTGTAATTTCCAATTTAAAATATAATACAGTCGTAAATTTACATGCATACAATAGCATTGTTCGTTTTAATTACGTTCAGGTCAATGCACATCATGCTGGCCATAATAAGAGCAGGGACGTCCTCTTTGTATTATTATTATATATATTTTATTTATCTGTAGAGTATATTTCACATCCATAATTTAATAACTTGCGTGAGAACGCTAGCGGCTGTTTCGTTGGTTTCTATTTTTCTTTTTTTTGTGCTATGCGAAATTTAACGAGCATTTCTAGCACAGATAGTAACTTTCGACCTGTCCTGTTATATTTGTTGTAATTTATTTATTAATTGCATTTTATTACATTAAAACTAACAAATAAAATATAGGAAGATAATAAAAGAAATAGTAAGCACAGCGATATGTCGGGTTATCAATTGGGTGATTTGTCGGAATGATTGTGATAGTGATAGTCTTTCAAGGATTTGATGATCAATAAAATTGTTAGTAGGCAGAAATCTCGCCGACAGGCAAATTGCTTAGTCTACATATTATTTAACACGAAAATAGTAAAATATGTATGAAACATAAAATGAGTGTCATAAAATCCAGAATCAGGATTTACGCGAACACACAAGAAGCCAAAGTGCATTATTATTATGACAGGGTAGACAGCGTGCGGTGCACGGAATAATAATAAACATCACATAAGAATTCTATGCACTTTTGTGCATACAATGCATAATAGAACAAAGTCGACTCTATATACATACATACGTACATATGTACATGTACGTGTAGCGAAATATTTGTGCAAAATACAACATTTGAAATGCATTTTTTTGTGGTTTGGCAAAATAAAGAGGCAGATCGCGAGTTGAATTTTGAAAAGTCACTTATCTGCATTCCGTTTGCGTACGAGCGGCAAAATTAGGCTTTCAGCACGCACGCCACTGCATATTTTGCATATGCAACAACGAAAGTGAACGTACACATACATAACAAATTGGTATGATTACCTTTGGATAAACATTTCGGCGTATATTTTGCTTATTTTTAGTGGAACTAAGATTAAATCCTTTAAAAATGTCATCAATATTATAGACGACTTTGATTTGAATAATTTTAAATAAATCAAAATCGACTGACAGAATTTGTAGGTTTTATTTATCTTACTAATTGATTGGGGAAAAATTATAATAAAATTTTGAAATTCAATGGTAGCTTTCTTATGATAAAACTGCCCAGAAGATTACGCCCATATGCTATGAAAAAAATTCTCTATGTGCGTTTTTTTCTTATTGTATTCTGTTGGGTTTTATCCGATTACCGCTTGTTTACTTATTTATTAGAAAGAAGGCCGGAAAAGCTTCCAGTATTAAAAATGGGGTTTGTATGCGTTTTAATGAATACCTTTAAAAGTTTTATTCATCAGTCGTTGATATTTGACAGTCAACTCCTGCGTTCCTCGTAAATTATAATATTTTATAATCAGTATTTTTAATTTGAGTAGAAAAATTAAGTAGAATATAGAATGTTTTATAAGTTCAAAGAAAATCAAATTATTTATTTTATTTTTTCAATTTAATAATCAAAAAAATAAAAATGGGGGCGCCTCGCAGCGCCCCTTGTCTATGGTTTGAGCCTGCCCTGGATGTACCTAACTGATTTACATAAAAATTGAAAAAGCGATTGATCCTTCCTCGTTATGGTCGAAATATTTATACAGGTTCAATCTTTTCGTTTTTACAAGCTTTTTATTACACACTTTCAATACACTTTACGAACAAAGACTTGTTTTGTGGGACGAACCCTTCCATGTGCGGTTTTTTCACGTGCACTTTTCCGGGCGGTTTTTTATTAATTTGCGACTTTATCTGACCATCGTGGACACCAAAAATAGTCATATTACTAGAAATATATATGTGTATGTATCAGCCTTGATTTTTTTACGAATTAGACAAAATTATTAGCCTAAAGCGATTAATTACAATTTAAAAAATGTTATTTTAAAATATTCAAACGCCGAAAATTATAATAATAAAGTGGCATCATCGTGTCGATAGTCCAATTAAAAAAACGTAAAAAAAGAACCCACTGAATAATCGCATTATGTTCGTCCCACATATCGGGTCCGTTGAACCGAATCTCCGGGCACACATACAAGGCCTATTGATTGACATAGGCATGAGCAATCTGCCTCGGGGTGCGATTATTCAAATCACTGCTTCGAAAAATAAAAGGAACGACCATTGTACGTGAAAAAATAAAGTTTTTACAAGAGAAAGATTACGCCACGAGCGCTACCTAATAAGGGCACCTGCCTAGAGAAATAAACAAGTAGAAAAGAAGCTGAACGTCGAACGACTCCCTCAAAAGATAATTTCACGCCGTTTTAACATTCCGAAATGTACTGAAAAAAGTAGCAGCCGACTTGGATTCAATCAGTGTGGAGTTTGCAAGACCAAAAAAAGCGACAGCCAGAGAAAACCGCACACGAAAGAAGTGCAAGTCGGTAAAATACACCGAAAATACACACATAGAAAAACTCAATTTTGGTGTACGTCTCGAAAAATGCGAACAAGACGGAAACGCACACCGAAAATTACGCATTTATTTTAAAAATCAATACCACAGAGACTTGACAGGTAGCCCCAAAGCGTCACTGTGGTTATAATGCAAATATAAGTTAAAACAAATCAAGAATAATAAAAATCATAAAAAAAATAATAAAAATCAAGTAAGAAATATGTACATATAATAAAAAACAAGTAAATAAAATTGAAAAATGATATCGTGCCATTTAGGATGTGTTCCACCAATTCAACATAACTGTCATCTTAACTTACTGCCAAGTAATGTGCCAGTAAGTTAAGGAATCAAACAGCTCTTGAGAGGGGGGAGTTCATGAGCACGTTTGATTTAGCCCTAATTGGCAAAAATATATCATGCTTTCGCAAAACCCTATGATTTTCCGGGATCACAGGGTTTTGCAAAATTGTGAATCTCTCCTCTAGGTAATTTTACGAAATGTTTCCCAAGAAATAAATCTCTTCTCTTTGCCAGGGAGTTGAAACCCAAAGATCCCAAGACAAAGGCACTAGGGAACAGATATGGATAAAATGCAAATGTCTTCAGATATAATAAGGAATTTCCTTTGGACTCGTTCCAACATTAGAGAGTAACGAAGTTGATAGGTAAGTAAGTATTTCAATTATTTTATTTTATTTTGCGCAGTTTTGAATGCGTCTATTTTTGTATGCGAGGAATTTTCTGTATACACTTCTTTTATGTGTGGTCTGATAGAACTGAAAGAATATGTACATACATATGCACTAAGAATCGGATGAAAGGTTCGCGATCGCTGTCAATATTTACCCATGATATTATCGAGCCAAAGGCAAACACAAGCGATGCATAGTTGCATTTTTATCTCATGCTTGTTTATCAACGCCTACGAAACCTTTCGATGGTTACCTGTGAATATATGTACAGTGTGTCCCACAACGCTAACTTTTAACGTCAATATACCTACTGGTTAAAAAAACACCATTGTAAAAGCAGCCTATTGTTAACCGTTTTCACTAAAATAAAATACTAAAGTCCCATGTATAGACGACTTTGACATTACATATATGGTGATACTGATGAAAGATAGCCACGTTACAAATCATACATACGTATCTATGGAGTATTTTGATGTACACAGATTCCAAGTATGGACGTTAAAAGTAAACTTATGTAGTTTCCCGCTTAAAGTTAGCGAGCACTTGCTTTAGACGTTGACTGCGGTTTAAAACTTGGAACCAATATTGTGTTGTCGAACGTATCGTAGAACTTTAATTGAATGCACCTCGGATGCGTCTTAGCTCTCGGACAGGTGAAAGAGAATCAATTAAAAAAGTTGTAGCACAAGTGGGGAGTGCTCGTTCGCAAATAGGAAAACTTTCACGTTTTGCAAGTTTCGGAAAAGCCCCGACTAAGCCCCAGAGAATTGACGTCTTTCGAAGAAATTTGGATCGATGCACCTGAATCCTATCAATTATCTAGTTTCGGTTCCGTCACTCGGCGATTGGATACTTTTCTACGTCGTTGTTGGGTTTTTGGGTGTTAACATGTACACAATTACGATCGTATAATAGCTGATGGACGGTTGACGTCATTCTACAGAATTAATCCACTTAAATTCGGGACGTGCAATTAAAACAGAGGTGACGAATACTTTTTTGGAACGCTCAGTGCTATTCAACGTTTCAGTACAATTGAAATAAATTGACAAAATATTTCCGACAAAATCTAATTATTTGATAATATTAGTATCTACATACATACAACAGATCTTGTTAAATTATGAAGAATTTGGATGCCAAATTTTGTATTAGTCCAGTGTGAAGTATGAAACGTTTATGCTCGGTAATAAGGAAAGACAGATAGTGACATAATTGAGTGAAAGGTACGACTAGTATTTGATATAGTAGAAATAGACAAAAATAGGTATTTGAATTGTGAAAGTGAAAAAGGACTTTTTACATTCTCTTGTTACCACTTTCATTTATCAATATGAGATGCAAAGAAGGCTTACCTATGTATATACATATGTAAATAGTGGACTTTGTAAGCCTAGTGGTGGACATTGGAGAATAGATTTGCCGGCAGATAGGTACGACAGTTGAAAAAAGTCATATTATGATTGAAATATTCTGTACAAATGGCTAGTGAAAACTGCTTTTGCACGTATCCGTACATGATTTATTAATAATAACATTAATAATAAAATCTGACAAAACGAGAGAGTGGCGGAAAGATAAATAAATAAGGCTACTGACCATAAGACGTCAAGATGGTCAAAATTGTAGCATTTTTTAAACGTGTCTATTATGATTATTTTTCACCATAATACTGGCGGAATTGATTTGAAAACCTATTGTTGACGTAACCACGCAACATGACAAAGTTTCAAAACGATCGGAAGTATGTAGGATATATTATATGTACATATGTTGTAAGACCAATGAGCGAAGTGAAATATAAAAGAGCCTTGTAAAAAATAGATTTGGTTGGGGTACTGATCCTATCTATTAAATAATATTTTGGGTTTCTGAAAGAAAGTGACAATTATTACTAGGAGCAGACTATTCATTGTATTGCGCTGTGAATAAAATCCTAATATATTGATAAGAAACGACTATGAAAAAGAAATTGCTAGAGACTCGTCTAAAGACTGAACGCCCACTTTTAGATATGTACATAGATAAGAATTGCTCAGAACAAAGATCAATGGAGAAGTCAGAAGAGTCACGAATAAGTGTACAGAAAGTAGGGTTGTCAGGCGTCCCGATTAATCGGGATTGTCACCAGTTTTGTCTCGTGTCCCGGTGTCCCGAACAAACCTCTCGGGACGCCCAAATGTCCCGGTTGACTTTTTAAATTTCTACAGAAGTTTTTAACTCAGAATTAACATAAACTATTAAAAAAAGGCGATGTTTGGACCAAACAGTCTGGTAAACACTGCAACAATATTCGAGAATAAACTATTTGTCTCTATCTTACACTTTCTGGAGAGCTACATATGTGTAGAAGGGAGACAAAAAACGTGTATCAAGCATCAATCAATTTATTTTGAATCGATAATTTTCTTACAATCTGAATGATTCATCACACGCAGACGCGGAATAGACACTGTCAGAACAGAAAGACTAAAAGATTTCTGTGATTTTGCTAATATTGAATATAAATATCTACTCTCACATACAAAAACTAGGTGGCTATCACTATTACCTGCAATAGAACGCACTCTGAAGCTATTTGAAGCTTTAAAAGCTTTTTTTAGCTGCAAAAGAAAAAGCACCAAAAACCTTATTAGATTTTTTCACTAATCCTCTCAGTGATATTTTAGTTTCTTCATTTTAATTATAGCACTTTTCATTTACATATATTAAAAATAGAAGGGAAAAAAATCAATTATGGATATTCTAAATATTATCTATAGAAAAGTATTTATAGAAAAGTCAAAGATCTGATTTTTTTTAGGGGGGGGGGGTGTCCCGGTTTGACTTGCATGAAATCTGACAACCCTAACCGAAAGTCAACTAGCGATATTTCGCTACGACAAATCTCATTCAAATCAGTTTGAAAAGCTTGGTTGAAAAAGACGCTCACACAAATCGGTCCAACGCAGAAAGCCTTCAGACGAAGATTGATGCGGCTGGTAGTACGCGAACGACGTCTGCTTAATGAGAACGAAGCTGGAAATTTAAAAATTGAGAAAACCTCGGGAGATTTGCTCTCTTGATTCGGAAGTCGTGATCCGTTTTCCCGGTGTGTGGCAGAGAAATAAATAAATAAATAAAAAAGTGTGTGGGTCAACGCGCTTTACGTGATCTCGCTCAACGGGAATATCGCCGTTTGCCACTCGAACTGGGTTGAGTGGGTCACGTGCAGACCCAACACTCTGCACGCCACGCCACACCAACCTATGTATTATATCTCCACTTTTATATTACTTGCTACATGTGCATACTCTGAACCCTGTATACACAAATTTCACTTCAGATGATTTACTAAGGAGATTGAAACGTTGAACCGCAGAGACTTTTCGTCCTGCGAGAACCACTTTCGCTCGAAGAAAGGCTGCAGTATTATGTAGTATATCCCAATAAACATGTTTATAGTATAGTGTATAACATATGTAGTTTAGTGCAGAATAGTGTATAATATCCCAATAAACATGTTTCAATAGAAAATTGTATTAAAAGTGGGAAAAAAATCCCAAATAAAAATACGTACTTTTGACTTTTGATTTGAACTGGACGACTACTTTTTTACGAGATTTGAAAGTTGAAAAGTACTAAAAATGAAAGATAAAATACCCGACTATAGATTCCAATATTCATTTTGAACAGGAAATTGACAGATTTTGAGACATCGACCGAAAAACACCAAGATATAGAAAAATAGCGCGATTTAAAAAACACATATATCTCCGGATCTCGAGCCAATCAACATTTTTTATTAGAAGATTCGTGTTTATTGGGCATAGATCTATAAGAAAAGTCATATCTCGTCTCTGAACCATTTTTCGTGTCGAACAGTGTTATTAAATGAAACGATCGGTTTTACGCATTCAGGAAAAGGATCCAAGGATCAAAGGGCCATCCCTAAATTAACCTAACCTAATCTGACCCTTAAATAAATAAGTGTTGGCTGCTAGGATCTAAGATGGGCGACGCGCTATCATCCAATTATCAAAAATTATAATTTATTTGGTTTTACTTATCATTTATATTATTTAACTGATCACTTATTTAATAAATTACTAATCATTGGTCTTAATTTTTAACTGATCATTTTAGTTATTTTGAACACACCAAATAACTAGTTCCCCATACCTACGTATATTGTACACACACCGCAGGCAAATTGTTTTTAAAGAAAGTAACTTTTTGATAAAAAATTATTATTATAAATTATAAACACAGATTTCAATGCGGAGCAATACCTAGCGAGTGTATAGTCGTTATTTGCGGTCGGTTTTTAATTTTTTTTTTTTAACATATTATGATTTTCTCCAGAATTGAGTTGTCCCTTCAAATATAACAGGCCCCGGGAATTCGCCTCCCCTTTCTCGTCAGTACTACATGTAGACGAAACATTGAAAAAAAAACGAAATGAAAAAATAATATATAACTTTATTATATTATATTTACGTATCTAACCGAAGTATCCAGTTTCTGTGTTTTTTTGCCTGCGGCGCATTCTTTTTTCTTTCATAAAATTATACACATTGAAAAAGTGAAATATTTTTAAATAAGTTCCCCCCCATAAAAAATGTCTAGAATTATTATTTTCCCAAGACCCGGGTTCGTTCTGTCATAAATAAGGTTGCCATACGTCCCGTAGACATTTACGGGACTGTCACCGTATCTCACTACTCAGTTCCGTATTACTATTTGTCCCGTTTTCTCCCTAAACTCTGCGTGAGACATCCGACTGCGGAATATATTGAGAAATGGTCACAATTATTTAAAAAATTCAATGCGTTCGACTGGATGACTCTCAAATAAGTTCCTAAATGGGAAGAAATATATAGATATTGGCAAAACACTAAGTTTCTATTCAACCATTTTGAAATTTGTATACATATCTAAAAGATTATTTAGAGAAAAATAATACCAACCAAATCTACGAAGCAACTATGAAATTGAGTATGGAAGATAAATGGCTGAAGTTTTTTACAGATACAAATAACATACATATATTGTACAAAAGTCATGTCAAGCTATGCGAATACGTATTTGCCATTTCAGCCCACAATGCAAATATGGAGAGAAAATTTTCCCTAATGTCAACTCAGTAGTTGGACGAAAGAAATAGTTTGTCAGTGGAGATAATTAAAACAATTTTGATTTGTCATTATAATTTTAAAATGACTTGCGCCCAATTTTATAATTATGTGAAAGAAGAAAATGATGTAATTAAAAAAGTAAGATCAACTTATAAATATGAAGGATTAGATTTTTTATCAGAGTAAAATTAAACCATTACCTATGTACCTACTTTTTTCATGTTTTATTTATTTGGCACTTAAACTTTTATTTGTCTCTTATTAATGCTTAGCAATCATGGAAACCCTAGTCATACTACATACATACACATACATACATACATATGTACATGCATAAATATCAATTTAAATCCGAGGATACAATTGATCGCGGCAACGATCAATGAGTCAAACACCCACGAATTTTGGATCCTTTGTTCCAAATTCACCAAAGCGAAGGTGAATCGACATACAGACAGACAGACAAGGTCAATCAATGGAAACAATAGTTTAAAAAATCAACATGAAATTTGCTTGTTTCACCATACATAGAGCCAGTGGTAGTAGTGATGGGGATGGTTCTTATGTTGTATGTAAATGGTACGATTTGTTTACAGTAATTTAACACGGAAGCAAATGGGGGGAGGGTAGAACGTAGTAATTGAATGGTAGGGGAGAGGGTCGGAGAAAGTTCCCACGGTGGGGTTGAGAGAGAGAGGACAACCAACCGGCGAACGAGATTTATGAATGTGGAGAAAAAAAGCTGTTCCCCCCGTCAATTCTCACATCCCCGTGAATGTCCCATTCGTCGGTACGTGGCCGCCATATTAACTTGATTACGGCCAACAAAGCCGGGACGCACTGATTTACAACGCGGTGGGAATTGAACGGAAGTCGACGGATATGCGGGAATTGTTTCCACGCCACTATCTGATTCTAATTCACAATTGATCTTTCATTCCTTAATAAACCCACACTGTTACACTGCAATCGCACGAAAATTATCACTCAAAAGGACACCCATACACCCAGCATTCACCCAGATTATAAGCAGCGTTGATAGATGATATTGCGAAAAGGCAAAATCACCTCATTTTCATTTACAAATCTTGCACCGAATCGCGTCCCTATAAGTTTAAACTTCAAAAACGAATTAGCGAATGTTCAAGATTGAAGATACAGATTTAAACCATCTACTGTTAAACTTTTCTTAAAAATATATACTTTTATATTTTATTTTAAGTTTAAGTTTGGACCATTGTGGCATTACCGGAGACCCTAATTTTATTTTATTTTATTTTAAAAATCAATACCACAGAGACTTGACAGGTATCCCCAAAGCGTCACTATGGTTATAATACAAATATAAGTTAAAACAAATCAAGAAAAATAAAAATCATAAAAAAATCAAGTAAGAAATGTGTAAATATAATAAAAAACAAATAAATAAGTAATTTTACGAAATGTTTCCCAAGAAATAAATCTCTTCTTTGCCAGGGAGTTGAAACCCAAAGATCCCAAGACAAAGACACTAGGGAACAGATATGGATAAAATCCAAATGTCTTCAGATATATGTATGTAAAAATCTAAGGAATTTCCTTTGGACATTTCCTTAATGCGCTACAATGGTCGAAAAAATACAGAGAGATAAGAAAAATAAAAATATATAGTACATGTAAATATATATTATACATATATACACATACAAAAAAAATTCGGGTGTGACCAACCCATGACTTTATCTATGTATTTGAGGAATATAAGAAGGTTACAAAACAAAATTCGATATTGAACTGATGACTATGATAGCGATACAAATTGAGCGCAAATGTATGGAAACTTGCACAAAACAAAAGTTCTACTTCCGGTTGTCTGATTGTGTTCAAATTTTTTTTATTACTAAAAATCACTATCAGTATCATACTCATTAAATATCAAGAAAATAAAAATAATTTTAAAGGTCAAAATAAAATAATGAAATATTGTTTTAAAAAAAAATACTACTTCGGGTTTACGAATTCTGACCAAAACCCTACCAGCTCTAAGTTAGTACATAAAGGATAGAAATATAAATTTTCAGCTTAATACGTTCAGGGGTGCGGACAGAGTAGTGGGCACAACATTTTTGACCTTTCTACGAGGAAAAAAATCCCACTTCCGGTTCAATTAATTAAGTAATTTTTTTTTATTTTTACTTAAAACCACTATTTTTATTATACACAATAAATATCAAGAAGCTTAAAACAATTTAAAAGGTCAAATTAAAATAATGAAAAAATAATGAAATATTGTTTTAAAAAAAAATACTACTTCCGGTTTACGAATTCTGACCAAAACCCTACCAGATCTAAGTTAGTACATAAAGGATAGAAATATAAATTTTCAGCTTAATACGTTCAGGGGTGTGGACAGAGTAGTGGGCACAACATTTTCGACCTTTCTAAGAGAAAAAAATCCCACTTCCGGTTTATAAAAAATAATAATTTTTTTTTATTTTCATCAAATTGATACAAGAATTATACTTGAATTTTTTTGTGACGAACACACATGTTTAAGGGGTCGAAAAAAATAGTGGAAGAAAAATCGAACAAGAGTAAACTGCTACTTCCGGTTGACGGATGCTAACTAAATTTTATAATTAACTTGGTATTAAACTTAAACTTCTAGATATGAAATTTCAGTTCAATAAACCAAAAGGTTTCTGAAAAAAAAACATAAAAAACTTCGATTCTCTAGAGTAAAAGTACTACTTCCGGTTCAGATAGAAATATTTAAAAAATATGAGGTTATAAAAATTATTATTTGTATCATATTTAAAAAAAATTCAGTCCGATTCAGTTAGTGGTTTGGGAGATAATTGAATTCAAAAACTTAAAAAAAGAGGACACCTATAAGGCGAGGTACCATTTCCGGTCAACTTAAAAATTTGAAAAAAATTTACGTCGTGTCGATAAGAATTTCAGTAACCGATACTAAGTTTCAGTTCGATAGGACTAACGGTGTTAAAAATATCCCCAAAATACACACCCACACAGACACACACACACACACATTTTTTCTAGATCATGAAAACGTGATCAGTGATCGATTCTGAGTTCGAATCAGTCAAAATCTCGAGTTCGAATTTTCGCATGATCACAAAACTTCATCTATTGTTACTACGTACATAGATAAAGTAAATACATTTATATGTAATCATAAAAAACAATAGCATTATATATATATATATATATATATATATATATATATATATATATATATATATATATATATATATATATATATATAATATATAATAGCAGAAAATGTAAAAATAACAAAATACAAAGTAGGGAATGCCTTGCACCTATAGCTAACATCAATATATACGAACCGCAAATACAAATCATTCCTGCGAGGCCCAAATGGAAGGGAGAAGATCAAAATTCCACTCATACATCACATTCAATTATGCAAATAATGATGAGCACAGGTTAGAATAATCTCCGATAACCTACGCTCACTGAGGTGGAAAATATCACATTAAGGCTCAGCAGCGACGATTTATTTCATTGAGAAGTTGGATAGCTCTTGGAATAGGAGCCATTCGATAAAGAACTGTGCGAGCATGAGGTACAACCATCAAATGCTGATGTCTGTCTAACAGGGACATAAAGTTCTAACTGTTCCAGCAACAACGGTCATAACGTGTTACCACGTAGAAGTTGGAGAGCAAAACAAATTAATGAGAAGCTTCTCCGAAGTTCAAGGGAATTATATCCAAACATGCCCAAAAGGAAAGGAATAGTGTAGATATATGGGTAACACCCACACTATTTCCTATATAGGTAGTGAAGAAATGATTTTTGCATTATTTTAATCATTAGAGAGTAATTTGCTTCATGCGAATTCCACACAATCGCATTATAATCTAGTTTGCTTCTCATAAGCTAGTTGAAAAGCAAGCGAGAAGACAAAGGGTTGGAGAATAAATAACCTAGCATATCTCAAGACAAATCCGAGTCGACGAAAGAAAACGTCAGCGACTGTCATAATGTAGTTGTGAAAGGTGAATTGAGGATCAAAAGTAATATTCAAATCGGCCATATATTTGAAACAGGACGGATCCAATGGACAAATCCAAATATATTCCTTATCTCCAATTGATACAAGCCAATGATTAAAATGTTTCAACAGATTTGGGTGCGGAATATTATGAATGGTTAACACTGTCTTTATAATGGTGAGTGTGTGTTTGGCTTTATTCGGCTGTGACACATTTCTTCGAGTGTTTTTGTATATGAAAGGAGTTAGTTGTTCTTAACCATATCTGTAAGTCAGTGTTCGATACAATTGGATTAACTGTTTAGCTATCGATGTGTTTTGTATACATCGTAACTTTGGCAAGCGAAAGTTTATTTATGAAGAAGATTACGAAAATTACGAGCAGTTCATAGAAAGAATGATTTGTCGGCAGATAGGTTTCTGCCGTAGAGACTTCTCAAATATAATTTTTAATCTTCAGTTGATAATACCTTTTATGAACATCCAATAATTCATTGAATTTCATTTGGCGTAGCTTATTACTCACAATCTTGCCAAAATAAACACAATATAAGAAACCATATCATGCAAAATATACATTGCTATATATATATACAAATAAGGTTGTGAAATTATTCAAATTTTACACGGCGGAGCGAAATGCGCAAAATATAGTCTTCGTGTGTGTATATACATACATAGGTAGATAAGACTTGCAAATGTAATTTGGTCGGAATGAAAAGACCCACCTTCTGATTTGCGCAAACCGGAAAATGCAGAATTCCAGTGTGCAAGAGAGAAAAAGCGGAATGTTTTTAAGATTATCCATTCCAATCCGCCGCGAAAAGCGTTTGATAAAACGAACGCGCAAAAATAAACGAAGGTGAGGTAAAAGCGAAAGATGATAAACGCGCAGTATGCTTCCTCAATTTGCACAGATGGATACAATTCCCGGGATGAAAATGTTAACTTCGGTGGCGAAATTTACACCAGATGAATAAGACGAAAAATCGCACAACATAAAAAAAACTCGGATTTTTACGTCGTAGGATCTGTGGCTAGAGGAGACCTTACGGCAGAAAACTGTCTAGGTCAATGACCACCATAGCCTCATTTTCAAGCAAATAACAAGTTGGACTTACTACATACAATAGCGTTAAATACTATGCATACTATGTACATACAATAACGTTAAAAAGTGCATTGTTGCCTTTCATATTTAACATACAGACTTATGCATAATATGTATATGGTATGGGTCAAAAAGTCTTTTTATATACATATGTACATATATATGTAGATGTATTGAAGTGACAAAAAGGTATAAGTGCATTGTGTCGGTGCAAAATGCATTTGGTCGTATCGAGTGGTGCAACAATGAATGGCACACGTGAGTGGCACGCGACCCGCGCGCGCGTGACTCACACCGTCACACCCCGGGGCCCGGTCGCGAACGTGTTAACTAAATTCTGCATTCTGCATTAATGCACACAAATGCAACGCTTGCTAAAGATTTCCAAGCATAAATTCAGTTCGTCTGATATGTTTTTTACTTTAAGTACTTTTGAAATTTAAGATTTTAATTTTTTACACAGGATCAATCACTTATCATGTTTTAATGGTACTCAGAAAGTTTGTTTGTTTTTTAATTGCATTCTAATCTAGAGTTAAAATAAAGAATATAAAATTGATAACTGCCTCACCTCGATAAAATAAACGAATTTTTGTTATTAATCCACAAGAATAGTCGAAATATGATTTTAAGTGGAATTTTATTTAATTCTCATATAAAGATAGTTTAATATATTATCCCTATTAATTCAATTCAGATTCGTGTAAATACGAGTAAATACTAGTACGAGCTTTTTGCTCGCAATTTTATCGATTTAAAGTTCAGCACACTTCCAATTAAACCTTTTAAACGAAAACAAAAAAATAGTGTGGAGAACACTTTCCCAATAAACATGTTTGAATAGAAAAAACTCAATATAAAATAGTATTAACAGTGGGAAAAAATCCCAAGTGAAAATACGTATTTTTGACTTTTAATTTGAACTGGACGACTACTTA
This sequence comes from Arctopsyche grandis, assembly GCF_051622035.1. Lineage (NCBI taxonomy): Eukaryota > Metazoa > Arthropoda > Insecta > Trichoptera > Hydropsychidae > Arctopsyche > Arctopsyche grandis. The sequence goes on from NC_135362.1 coordinate 1,464,347, forward strand.
GAGAGATTTGAAAGCTGAAAATTATTACAAATGGAAGATAAAATACCCGACTATATGTAGATTCCAATATTCATTTTGAACAGGAAATTGACATATTTTGAGACATCGACCGAACAACACCAAGATATAGAAAAATCGCACGATTTAAAAAACACATCTCCGAATCTCGAGCCAATCAACATTTTTTATTACCAGATTCGTATTTACTGAGTATAGATCTATAAGAAAAGTTATATTTCGTCTCTGAACCATTTTTCGTGTCGAACAGTGTTATTATTCAATGAAATTTCTTCTAGAAGACAATTCTAATGAAAATATTATGTGAAGAGTTGATAATTTTCCATATAGGAATACAATTTTAAGTAATTGAAATCAGTATGCGAGATATAAAACATATTTTCTGAAAATAATAATTAATAAACATATAAATATTTGACAATTTGTCTTATGGCTTTTAGTTGGCATAACAAAACAAAAAGAGGCTTGGTTGAAATTAGGAAGGGGTGTTTTACGAACGTACAAGTGGAACTAATATAAAAAAGAGGAATAAATAATAAAAAAAAATGCATTGCCAACAGCTCGTCGTATATTGTTTGCGGAATCCGCAAAACCATCCGATTTTCTGTTTTATTAATTCATTATTGCTCAAGAGCAGTTTTTTTATATAAAAACATATGCGTCAAGATATATTATAATACATTTATGGAATAATTTCACATTAGAAAAGTCTCAAATGAAACGTATCGTTAATAAAAATATCATCCATTATCAAATTTTAATATTAGTACACTTTTAGTACAATGTCATTGTAATTCTTCGATATTTTATTTAATGAATATAATTTCAAAAATTGAAGAATTATGAACCATTCCCAGCCACCAATGTGGTTGATAAAACTATGTAAGTGTAATGCAAAAGTTCCATTCAAAATGGGAAACGGGGGACTGAAAGCATTTAGTACACTGAATTAAATAGCAGTTTCGGGAGCCAACGGAATATGTATGTAACGTAAATTCAGAGGATTTCGGCAAAAGCCAATTAACTATGCAATCCTGATCTACAATATACATCCGTAATATATGTATGTAACTTTGTCAGTTAAACCATTTTCCCATTGGCGTCGTCCGAATTTCCCCAATTTTCACTAAAAGCTATGCATGTTCGAGTTAGTTAGTTTCTACCAGTCAATCCTACACTACATACATATTATGTATGTTCGCATGTGGGTTCATTTTATGATAACGTTTCATAAAAGGTTGCCGACCGGTGATATAACATACATACATATATTGTTGCCGAAATAATTTAATTATTTATCAACCGGTTTTACGATGCGTTTTGATTTAACTGCATTCGAAACATTATTATGGCGTGTCGTAAAAAATTTATCGCCTTTCTTAAACGCTTCTTATCAAAATAGTAGTAGTATAATATGTTTTGTGAACGGTTAATTAAATTGAAAAAAAATAAATAAATAAAAGAGGTTGAATCGTAAAATGTACACTAAAAACTTGCCACCGAAAGGCAAGGTTTCATTTTTTTACACACATATTATTATAATGTGACTGTTCAAAAACCCTAGAAAAATGTTTTTTAATAAATAATTCAGTCGAAGTTCGCATAGTTATTAAACATACATATGTAAAAGATTCGTGTTTTTTGGTTTCATCGATATTTATGTATGTATATCAATGTTATGAGCGTTTTAGTTCAATTTAGACCTACATAGTCCCGACCTTTCTAATTCTTCGCCATGTCTTTTCACAGTCAACTTTCTAGTCCTATTCTTCTTTTTACTTTCGATACGGATACTGGAGATGATCTGGATTAAACCAAACAATCCGTACCTTCAATAACAATATCAACTCATTGTATACGTCTCGTCAACTTCAAACTGTCTTCCTCTCTTCATGCTACATATCCAAACAATACAAAGTATATAAAAAATATTAAAAAGATTCGCAGTTCTCAAATAATAGAAGTATCGGTTCGTCAGAACTCTGATCATCGTCTGAAGTTAACTCGGTTAGTCACTAACTATGATTTGTGCCTTCGCATTTAGATTCTGAGCATACATTTTAACAACAATGAAGAAGATGGAACTAGTTTTGGAAAAATACATTCATTAATAGACTTCTTTTGTTTATTTTATACTAGCTGAACCCGGCATGCGTTTGCAATGCCAGAATAAGACATGCATTTCCCGTTCCCGTTCCTGTTCCGGTTTCAAGTGATGGTTGGAGCTCATAAACCAACTGGTAACGTAGTTACCAAAGAACACATTTCCTTCAAACTTTCGCGTCGGGAAAATCGTAATTACGAGTATTATTATTAAGAGGTTATTCCCCGTTTTTTTTCACAGCAAGCTTCCCGGCCATGCATACAACAAATCCTGAAAGTTCCATTGTAATCGGTTGAGTGGTTTATATGAGCCTATACGAAACAGACAGACATTCAATGTAATATGTATATATGTACATATATGTATATTACATTGCAAGATTTATTAGGGAGTCTAAACACACCTTTATAAAACTCGAAATCCTCGGCGGTAGTTAGTGTAACTAGAGTAGTGATCTAGGGTTTGTTTTGATTAGCTACAATTTTTATGCCTGCTTTCTATTGGATTTTTAAATAAAATTTTCAGCGTGGCGGGCTTTCAACAGACAAGACGTCAGCACTCAAAGGGTTAAAGGCTGTTTTTAGATTATAGACGTTCAGGAGTGTGACATTTCAGGTAAATATGATGGAATCGACCCGCTCGGTTGCAGTCGCTGGCTGCAGTCGCAGAATCTGGAAACAGTACTTATTACTTAAGGTCTGGTTTGATGAACCTAGAAGAACCAAAAGGTCACGGTGGCCCATAACAAGGGAGGGGACATTGTCCACGGTTGGTGAACAAACAGAAGGGGGAGGGGTTCCGCCTCTGTGCTTCAATTAAAACAGCATTCGTGGTTGATGACCAAGGCGATAGCCATCGCGAAGTACTTTTCACGGTCATGCTTTTCCCACGCACACGCTCCACGTCCGATTCGGATGCTCACTCCGTTTCTTACTTACAACTCATATGACGTGCCCGGTCATATGAGTAGTGCGACTATATCCTGAGACAGACGAGCCACTTGTGTTTGGGTATCAGACGTCGCTAACGAATCGATAATCCACCCAAGAATACTTGTACCCGTATCAAGGGCTGCTTCATTTCGAGTAGATCATCGAACGGGCTAAAGTTTCGACTTTATCGTGGCTTATTTACAACGTCGAACATGTCGCAAATAATCATTATACCTGAAGCATGTAAAAATATGTCGCCAACGAATCGAAATCCAACCAAGGGAAACCTACGCGCTTCTTGCACTCACTCGGATCAAGGGATGCTTCATTTTGAGATTAGCTATAGACGGAACGGAGTTTTTGAGTTTATCGTGGCTTGTTTACACTGCTGAACACTTCGAAAATAAATATAATCTTAATAATGGCCGACACATTGACTGAAGTACGTCAAAATGTGAAGCGCGTGCAGGTCGATTGTTACGCGCGTGCGGTTCGCTCGAGCGTAACATTACATAATAGTGATAGGTAAGCATTTCGGATAGGTATACATATACCCAAACACTTTTTTTTTCAACTAAAAAGATCAGAGAGAGAACTTCTCAGAAAAGAATTTCCATCGATTTGGATGAACGCAAGGAAAAAAATCAATTATGTAAAAATGAATACACATGTCGATAGGAAGAATATTTGCTTTTTTGTTGTTGAATTATTAATAAAATCCCATTTAATATTGATATGGTTGTAACACTATCGTAAATTATTCACGGAATCGACTCAAACTCGCTTCATAAGCTTTTGAAAGCTTCGACTATATACATACTTATATAGGTATAATATGTACATATGTTGAAATGCACTTTGCGACTCTAGCGAATATTAAAAGCTTCGCTTCGTACATTTAAAGTTTTATGAATTATAATTATTACATATAAAACTAAAACGAAAAGTTTGGAAATAGCAAATATGAGACTGTTTTAAGTCAAAAATGCATTTTCTTCAGAGAAGAAACTTTTCAATAATTTTTAGCAATAATGACGTACATATGTACGAGTAATAGACAAACTCTAAATATCGATTACTATTGTTTGAAAATTTTCGTTATAAAACTAATATACCCAAACCTTAAAATACGTGATTCCCATCGGTCAGGACACCTTAGCTGACCAATAAGAATCGCGTGTTTCTCTCCATATTGCAAACAGATGTGGAATGAATATACTCAGAGAAGTTTTGAATGTTTTAAATGTATACTTGGTACATTTAAATGTATGTATGAGGATAGACAGAAAACGAAATACATGGCTGACCAGAGTAACTGACATAGTGAAGAGAATGAATGGTTAAAATCATTAAGCAACAAGAGAAAAATTGAAATAAGAACGCCTGTTAGAGAAGCAGTAAATGATTAACAGTTGCAATAATGATAATGATAAACAGATGAATTACCCAGAATTACTCGAGCGGGTGAAAGTTTATAAAGGGACACCTTGACTTTGGGTCCTAACCCCTTTTAAAAACAAGCTACATAAGTACTGAATGACACGAAAAACTAAATTCGGTGGATGTACGTAGATAAAATTACATATATTTATCATGTTCTTTATTTTTTTCATGATTTTTTCTATTCCGTGTAATTTTTTTGTTGTTTAAATGTTTGGCCAGTGTCGTTTTGAGCAACTGTAGAGACACTGGCAAAAAATTCTTTTAAAAATAAATAAATATGTACAAAGCGATCAAACATACTTGCCCGGGGGTTTTGTATGGGAGCCGTTTGATCTAGGACTCCGAACTCTTCCAAAATTCTACCATCAGATTGTATAGCAAATTTACATATGTATATACATACATAAATTGCGTATTATTTAAAACTGAAAGGTTTGCACTTTGGCCTAACCACTGATACCGAATGCTAATAACAATATAAAACACACATACATATAGATATGTTTAGTCATAATATTTGAATCAAAATCGTTGACACACGCGAATAATGATGATATTTGATATACACGTTCGTTATGAAAATTTGAATAACGATCGGATGACACGTGACACCCACGACCGTCACGTAGCACGTAATCTGGAATAATTTTGACGAGAGTGAAGAGAAGAGAAATTAGAAACCGTAACAAATGGCCGCCAGCACGCAAAGGGTTACGATCTTTAAACTGACCTCCGGGGGGGGGGGGGTTATAATATATGTAAAAAAATATATACCTAATGGTCCGCTTAAAGCGCTTCACTTTGAGGCCGTATATTGTTGTTATTATTATAATAAAAAAAATAGATCTACATAGTTGGGTCTCGGCACGACACTGTCCCTACTATAAAATTTTATAATACGCATATTTTACGGAATTATGGGATTATATAAATTGAATTTTATACATGTAATGCTACTCGCACGTTTGCATATTTAATTCCGAGGGTAGTTATAAATTATAGTATACGGTATCTAAAATAAGGACTTGTTCTATGTTTCGACTTAAAAAAACGGCCCTCCATTAGTTGTAAAAACAGTTATTCTTTGTCTTCCATTTCAAAAGAGAAATAAATAAATATGAATATCTAAAATCAATAGCATGGCGTTCATTGAATTTTTGATGATGTTAAAATTTACATTTTATTGAAGTAGAATATGAAAATACTCCGAAGATAAACTGCAGTATGAGCATAATTGTTTTTTGGAACTTCAAAAAATATACCATCTATTAATAATAAGACCTGAAAATGAAAAAAAAAATCCTTCTTTTTGTTACAATTCATATTCGATTTCTTTATTATCGCTAATTAAAACTCAATATATCAAAAACGAATGAAATAAACTGAATTTATTTATAAAATATGTAGTTCTGAAAAGTATGGTATTATTAAGACATTTTAGTAATAAAAGATTGATTTTGATGATAGCTTATTCTTCAAATCTACATAAATCTGCCACGATATGTTCCATTCGTCCTCATGAATGAAGAACGAGATAGATAATCTTCCAAACGTTTACGTTAAATTAAAACATTGACATGTCAATGAAGTCAAATGCATGAGCTTCTAAAACGAGATAAAAAAGACTGGAATAATGCAAAATTTTTTTTGCTCATGTCAAACAACGCAAAACAGTCTGAAATATCAACGAGTCATCATGTTGCTACGACAACAAAACGTCAACGGCGCAAAATTTAAAACAACAATAATTTAAATTGCAAAATTTTCATTAGCGACTAGTTTGAAACACAAACATCTGCCGCTCGCAAGAACGTTGACATAACACGAGATAGTTTTTGCCGGTTTTTCAAATTGATAAACACAACGGCCGAAATAAAACCGGATTTTTTCATCGATTTCAGTATTCTATAATTATATATTACACGTACGTTGATTATCGCATTTGCGCGACAAAATACGCGAGGCGACAAACCTGATCTCTGCGTCCCTGAATTTTAACATATTTTTTTCGCTTTCGGTTAACTCGTTTAAGATTCAGCACAGAGTATGTACTAATTTGCTTATGCAAAATATAATCAACAATTTGACGTGATAAGTTACATATAAAATATAATAATGTAAAAAAAAACATCAGTATGCAATCCGTATATTTAGCGCGGCCCTGAAACAAATAGGCATAATAATCTCTCTATGTACATACATTTGTATATTCTATTACAATTTTATGACAACGTATGTATTCAACAGTATAAACATCCTGAGGAAACGTTTTCAACGTCTTCATTCGATAAAACCCATTTGTATACGGATTGTATGTAAATTTTCCACTATCATTAGAAACAATAATTTCAATGCAGTTATTCTTCACAAATATTAAACTTTCGAAGTATGTTTTGACTTAAAATTGATATGAATAAGTACAATATACATATAAAAATGAAGATTTATCTTACATAATTGTATGTAAACAATGAGATAAAATATCTAAAATCTAAAAAAAAAATTGTATATATGGAAATATCATTTTTGAATTTATCATCTGCAAATTGATCGCTTTTTTTGTATAAAAAATCGCAAAGTTTCAAAACGATTTGAAGACTTAGGAATTTTAGCTCAATCTTTTGCGAAAGTAAACTTTTAATAGCCTCGTATAAATGAAGTTGCTGATGTCAAAAACAATATATAAAAAATAAACATAAAACTATAAAGAAAAAGTACTACAATATAAAAATTATAGTTCCGGCTTAAATGACAACCTTAGAGGAATTACAATTATGATCCTGGCTAAAATTAATGTAATTAATGTAATAAAATTACTCAAAATCTGGGGTCGCGTAACGATTATATGATATAAACTATATTAATTAAATTTTATTCCATATTTCGTAGACAGGGAATCCCGGGCCCTGGGAAAAATAATTTCGGGACCTATGACAAATTAAGGAAAGAGATCTTATAAATATATTTTTAATATGCGAAAAATCTATCAGAACTATTAGAAACATACCTACACACATATATGTTGGTAGATATTTTTGTAAATAATTGAATAAGAAAGATAATGATATAACAGGTATGATTTCCGACACGGGGCCCCTCGAGTAGTCCAGGTCCTGGAGCTTTACCCCGGCTCTCCCACCCCCTCTGTTCGTACAATAATATAAGTAACCACTTTGGTTGTAGCAATTCCATTGCATTTACATATGGAAAAGTTTTAAAAAGTCGGATTGGAAATAGTGCACGATTGGTACTGATTGAATGCATAATAGATTGAGTCAAGTTCCAAATCAAAGGATAAACTAAAACTTTAGTAGATGCTTCTTTGAGGAATACTAGCAGCAATTTGATTGTTGCAATTACGATGCATTTTACATACAAAAATATATATGTATCACAGTCATAACGTACATACATACATATATACCTATACATATAATCTAATATATATTATAATTTCGAAAGAGACTTTGTGTGTATGTTTGTTTGATTCGTAGATTCCGTGGCGTTAAATTTAATAAAAAAATAAATGAATATTCAAATAAATTTAAATAAAATAAAACTATTCAAATGTTTACTATTAGATTAGCCATTTTTAAGCGGTTTATATTACAAATGCCGAGCTAAGCCGGGTAAAACCACTAGGATTACATACAATATGATGTATTTCATTTTTCACGACGAATTAACTACATTGTACGAAACCGAAACAAACAAAATTTTTTTGCATTGAATTTTATATGTAAAAGAAAAATAATCACAAAGTCATATGTACATATGTATGTGCCATATTTACATTTCATTGATCGCAATTTATTTTTATTTATTTTAATAAATATAAAAAAAGAAAGCAGTACAGTGAGACAAAATATATACAAATATAAATGAAAATATTATATTCCATGTACACATGGTAATATTTATCTTTTCCAAATATTTAAATACTATAGTTGAATTATGCAATGATCTACATATTTTGTCATGCCTTTATTCTTTACTTTTTAATTCGTTTTCCTTATATTTATCTTTTTCATTTTTTTAAAAATCTATTATTGGACTCGGATGTTACATATATTATTTATTTACTATTTGTTTTTTTATACATATCTATGTACATCCTGTCTGTTGATTTTTCAATAAATAAAAATAAAATAAAATAAATAAATAAAATAAGTAATATAAAGCAAAAAAAAAGAAAAATTACAAAAACATATTAAAATTAATAAACAATGAATGGACAATCAACTACAGATTTGCTTACCCTAAAAGTACTGAAAGAGTCAGCAAAAAGTTCGGGACAATCATCCATACCATCGTAAAAACGGCACATACGTGCGATTGTACTAATAAATGAAGTGTTATGACAAATTGGTGGATAGAAAAGATTTCTACATCTGGTGAATGGGGGCATTAACGTTTAAATTAATTTCATTCAAAACAGACGTGTCAAGGATACCATTAGCAATCTTGTATAAAAGTGACAAATCAGAAACCCTTCTGCGATGAGACAAACTAGCGATCTTCAAAAGAGAAAATCTGTCATTATAAGTTGGCAGCAATCTTACAAGACCAGTCTTATGGGATAAATGACGCAGAAAACACTTCTAAATAAACGATCTACATATATGAGTTTGGTAATAAGCAGACCATATGACTGAAGCATACTCCACATTACTACGAACCAAACTGTTATAGAGCAATATCAGAGTATGCTGATAAATCCGCAACTCGGCAGATAAATCCCAACAGTTTATATGAATTAGTGACTATATGGTTAAAATGCTCATTGAAAGACAGTTTGTGATCTATTATAAACTTGCGATCTTGAAAAAAGAGAGTCTGTCCTTACAAGTCAAGCAATTGATATGTCGTATGTCGTTTGTTTGTATGTAGATTGGTTTGGGTATGGGCGTACAGTGTACGATGTTGTAGACGCGGTAACCATGGCGACGGAGTAAGCGCGCGCGCGGCAAAGCAAGACATGGCAAAGTAAGAGATGGACATGGTAAAGTAAGTAAGTAAGTACCTGATGTTTGGCCAGCTGGAACCAGGTCTTGAGGATGATGGGCAGCCTGAGGTGGTGGTAGTGGCCGGTGGTCTTGACGCTGATGAAGAGGTCGGAGAGTCCCGAGGAGGGAGGCGGCGGGGGCGGGGGCGGCTTTGCCGGGAGTCTGGAGAGAGGGGCGGCGGGGGTCTGCGGCGGGGGCGCGAGGGGCTGCGGGGGCGGAGCGCCGGCTTGGTAGAGGAGCAGGCTGATGTAGAGGAGCCCCAAGCCGGCGGCTGCGCCCTGTGCCGCGCGCCGCCAGCTGCGCGCCATTTCACTGCACTCGACACTCTACACGCGAGCACGTCGTCGTCGTGGCGCGCACGTCACATGCCTCACGCGCAACCGCTGCACGTGCACTGCACGCGCGCGCGCTCACAACTACTCCCCACCCCCCCACTCTACCCACACCACACACCACACTCTCTCGCTCTCTCTCTCGCTCTCGCAGCGCTCGCCGTCTCGCTCTCGTCGCGCGCTAATCGCCCCGTAATTGGCAGGTACGAACCGATCGCTGCTCGTTCTTCGCTCGTGTCTTCCTCCCTCCGTGCAATTACTTCTACCTGCTTCTGCTCTTCTGCTATTCTACTATTATGCCCTGCACCTCTTCTGTCGACTGTTTATGCAACTTTACACTATCATATTCAAAACATTCTGAACCAACTTACATACACAGTCACAGTGGCGTAGCTAGAAATTTTGGGCCCTCGTGAAAAACTTCGTAACGGCCCCCTAATATATTTTTTGAAATATGAATTGTAACTACATATTTGCACATAATTGCGTACACCAGGGTTTCCCAAACTTTTTATGCGATGGAACCAGTGGTGTAGTGCTAAATAAAAAAAAAAGTTTTTTAAAACATACCTCTTCTATAATTCGTATATAAAATTATTATTTTGAATAAAAATACCAATAATTTTATTTTACCGCCGCCATCTATGTTTAAAACTAAGAACTGGATAGACGTCGGGCACTTTTCAGAAATTCAAATTTCAAACGCGTCTTATGGTGCGTACGCACCAAGCCAACGAACGGCCCACAGGCCAACTTTTAAAACCAGTAGCGTACAAAATATCGAAATAAAAATTAAATTTAAAAATTGAAATTAAATATCAAAATTAAAACTATTATTATTATATTAAAATTAAAATTAAATATTGAAAGTTAAAACAGAACATGCACAATTTAAATAAATTTTCGAGATTGACCTAAAATTAGATCATCAACAATCACATACAGGTAATCCTCGACTTTTGTTTGTCGAAGATGTTTTGACTTACGAAGATACGCACTAAAATCGAAAAAAAATCAAAGAATTATTAATTTTTACTTCCCCGTAATGCGCAGTTACTGAGAATATATCATGTATTAGTATGGGTGATCCAACGATTTTTGCTAACCCGGGGTGTTGTCGGTCACATCAAACGGATCTTTTTATTCTTCAATTGTTTCTCTCGTCGAAATAAATCAATTAATTAAATCATTTCAGAGGTAAAATTTATCGGATAATGTGTGATTATTAATTTTATTTCGACGAAAGAAAAAAAACCCTTTGACAAATCACCGACATCCGACACCGCGTTTTTTTATGAATTGTTTTTTTTTATCGATCATCCACGTGGAAATACAGTAACATCTCGTGACGACTTTAACAATATTTTTTTTCGCTCGTACGCAGAGAAATTATAATATTTCTCTGGTTTTAAATGCGGTATCGTCGTAATTCAAATCATTGTTGTAATTCAAAACATCAACGATGATCTAATTTTAGCTCAATCTCGCTCTTTAGCTTGATTTTGATATTTAATTTTTATTTCGATATTTTGTACGCTACTGCTGGTTAAAAAGTTGGCCCAAAATCGTCGTTGGTTTAGTCCGTAAGCACCATTATACGCGCGTATAATCTCGTTTTTTGAAGTGCATGTAGGCGCGTATAGGCGCGTCGTTTTCCATACGCGCAACTAGTACGAGCTTAGACGCGCTTATAAGCTCGTATTATCCATGTTGATACTAAATCGCCACTACCGGTTGGAGCGAACACGCTGGAATAAGCCCGTATACGCGAGTTTGGTTTTTTGAAGCGCGAAATGTAGCGCGCGTGTAAGCGCGTATGCCGAAACGACGATATACGCACAGAAAAATACGTTAGTGAGAAACCGCCCTTACACGATATTTTTGCACCATCGTAATGGCTGAGGATCCATTTTACTTATATTGATGACTAGTCACCGGACCCAGAAGGTGCCGCGTATTGTTCAAAGGTTGTAAATGCATTGTTAAAGGTTTGCCGAACCTTTTTTACAAAGGATTTACAACAATGGAACAATGGATAGCACTGTGACTATCCTACCTCTATTGATGAACAAAATGAGCAATATGGCAAAGTATGAAAACGATCGGATAAGAGCATTGATGTATAATACACATAGATGGGCCCTGACGTGTGATTTTGGTCGGAGACCTTGTCTTGATGCGGGGGGTTTAACTAGCGGGGAAGTTGGGTTTTTTTTCCCTACGACGCAGCGGTACCTACCTACCTACTAAGAGAAACTGTACATGCGCCATGTATTTTGCATGCGCCAAAAGGGAGACCAGTATAACACGTGAGGGCGGATCTAGTGTATTATATGTACATCAATGGATAAGAGGCAAACTTTTTCCTGATTTTTAATCTTAAGTGGAACGTAAAGGAGGTATGTAAAAAGTACCAGGTCGGTATTTAATTTTTACGACCCCCCCCCCGCTTTTTTAGTTACTTAAAAAATATGTATCCTAATATTGGTAGTAAAAATATTTATAAAAAATCAAATGCACTTCATTTGAAAAGTCAACCAAAGTGGTCTGAATAAGGCTTATTATTTTTTGTAATATAATATACAGTGCTGAAAATTTTGTTAGATGATTTGATTTCGGCATCATTCAAAGTGTCTATAATTTTTTCAATGGGTTGTTGTTGGACTGTTTTTTCTGCACTCGAATGAGCATTAAGTGAGTTTTATTAAAACGAGAGTCTGCTCACAATATTTGGTATACAAAATTTTGTAGAAATATAAGTAAAAATAGTATTTAATTGTACTCGAAAAACAATTTTTATATCAGGGTGGTATCAGGGTGGCGACCTGGCTCAAAAAGAAGTACCAGGGCGGCAACCTGGTCCGACTGCACCACTGAATGGAACACTTCGCAAACCCGGAAATTTTAACGGAACATTTTGTTTATTTTTTAATTCCAAGTAGTAAAAATTAAAAAAATACGTTATTAAAACACATTAATAGTGTCATAAACAACCTTCAGAATCTCCTTTGTAGTGTGCAGTTTAACAAAGCGTCTTGCTAATTTAGTTTTAGCTTGTTCTGCTACAGCTTCCCGGACATGCATACAACAAATCCTGAAAATTCCATCGTGATCGGTTGAATGTTTTAGGAGCTTTGTTTATTTAAATGTTTGAAATGGTAGTTTCCTACTTTACCTATCAATAAAAACACTGGTAATGTAAATGTTCCTTTGTTTTTGTATTTGTTAATTTTCCTGGCTTTCCATTGCTTTGCTTGCGGTTTTAATATAAATTTGCTTTCTGAAATTTGGCAGACGTCGCGTTTCAAGTAATGGTTGGAGCTGCGGACTTGTATATCACGTTTGTGATGATTGGAGATCAAACAACGTCTTTTCAAAGCCGTGTCGTCAAAAACCAACAGGTTATCGTGGTTGTTAGCAAACAAAATTTCCTTGACTACACAATGGCGCTTCATACTTTCGCGTCGATAAGACGAATTACGAATCGTAATTACGAATATTATTATTAAGAGGTATTTCCCGTTTTTTTTTCACAGTAATCTTCACGGATATGCATGCAAAAAATCCTGAAAGTTCCATCGTAATTGGTTCAGTTGCTTAGGAGCCTATTCGAGACAGACAGACAAACATTCGATTTTATATATATATAGATTATTTTAAAATATAAAACTATAGTATAATGTAAACATAAAAATATTAATAAATAAAACACTTAATGACTATGATAATTTTGAGTCCATGGATGCACATCTTCTGAGATCATTTAAAGGATGATCTTTGTATTTTTGTTTCAAATGAGAATTACTAATTAAATGAATTAGATTTTCATAGTCACTTGCGCTTATGCCTACTGGTTTAGCTGTCACGGAAAATTGATTCCGAACCCAGGAATCGTCCTTACTAGTGTTCGGAAAATATTGCAAACGAGTTGTCTTCAAGTTATGTAGGTGTTCTAAAAATGCTTTGGAAATTTCTTCATCTACTTTAAAATTTAATTTAAACATCAATGGAGATTGATCATCACTCGCCTTTCAATATGAAGTAGAAGATCTTTAAATGTGTTGCAATCTACCTATGTATATAAAAACTTTCCAAATTGTCGCGGAACACCTATTCAGGTTCAGCAGAACACTGGTGTTCCGCGGAACATAGTTTGGCGTATACCAAATAGAGTGACCAGATACAATTAACTCCTTTACCTACCCAATATCTATTCAAATTATGGAAGAAGTTCATTTATCTAGCGTTCAAGTTCCACCATTAATACACTCAGTACTGCTACTTATGAATTATGACTTCAATATTTTAATGTAAACGCAAGCCAAGCTAGGAATGGTTACTGCAAATTTATTTTTAAATGTATTGCAGTGTTGTTAATTAATTGATCATTTGAATTGTAAATTTTTATTATTTTTTTCTTATTATTTTACTTACTCTTATGAAATTTTTTTTAATTATTTTGCTGAAATATGGAATTATAATTATTATTATTATTCTTTGTTTATTATTATAATTGTAATCTACGTTATTATTAATATTATTTTTTACTGCTATCATTAACACTACTGTTGTCAATATTATTATCACTTCTTATAATATATATTTTATTATTATTTATATTTTATTAAAACTGCTAATTTTCCAAAATAAATAAACTAACATTTTTTAGCTATATCATATATCATTTTAATTATGTAAAAAAATAAAAATAAAATTACATTCTTTTTTTTTGTATTTTAAAATTGCGATAAAATTTAATTTAATTTAATTTGTTACCATATACCTACGAGTAGCTATTATACATACATGCATAACAAATTGAAATTTTTTTAAACTGTAAGGGCGATGAGTAATAAGTAGACTACGGACACAGACCGTGCTTTTTCCAGGAATCGGGGCGGTTTGGCTCTATTTACAAAGCTAGAGTGCAAAAAAAAAAAGTTCGGTGAACCTTTAACAAAGCATTTACAACGATTGAACAATGGACGGCGCGCTGTGGGTCCGGTGTCTAGTAATAAGGACAGGAAGCGTGCCTTTCTTTGTTTATTGTTCGCCGTGCATTGTTCATTTTTATGATGAACCTTTTTTATTTTGCACTCTAGCTTTGTACATATAGTTTGCTCTATTTCTTGGAAAATAGACTCAAAACGCCCTGTTTCCTGGAAAAAGCACGCTTCCGGTCCTACCTCTAGTGATGACCCTGATTATATTCTGTGCGTTGTAGCGTAGTTATGGAGACGTACCGCGTAATATTGACACAATTTATTTATTCGTAAAGGCACTTCTATAATTATAATATTTCTCTGATTACATGTATATGCTTATTTGATCATTATTTGAAAAATTAGATGAATGAATGTTGCTCAGAATACATAAGTGAATAGGAAAAAAAAAATTGTTACAAATAGTTGAATCGACTCATATGAGCGGGGAAACAAAATTCGATGGAGGCATATTAGATATATTATTGTAGGTAGATTGAACTGGAGCAAAATGCGGTGGCTGAGCAACTTTCCAAGTGGCGTAAATTACACTATGTATGTACCACACCGAGACGACAGAACGATTCGGAATCGATTCCCGTAACCGACAATTAAAGATTTGCCCCACGGCCATGGCTACTCATTACAACTCTTCGTCGAAAATAAGCGAACACGAAAAAGAAATAAAATAAGCGAGGAGAACACACTCGGAGAAAAAAGCGATCCAATTTACATACAGGTCAAATTGAAAAGCGCTAGATATAATATAATATATGTACACACATGAGTATAATATTGTAGTTGTGGACTTGCTTTGCCTCCGAGCTAAATAAACGCACGTTGGCGAAACGCTAACGACGAATATGTTCGATATATTGAAAACCATTAATCAAACCGTCAAAATATTTACAAATGAACGTAGCTTGTAAACGCGCCATTACATAATGCATGTGATTTTTTTTCCAAATTTTATCTCAATCTTAATAATTAATGCACGAGTCGATGCGCATTTGGCGTTTTTGTTTTTGGTTGATTGCTGTTGTTTTTATGATCAAAAAAAAAAAAAATAATAAACGTGATGTTGAAGAAAGCATCCTTTGGGGATCGAGAGCACGTGTAGTATACTCGCCTCCAAGGAAGAAATCTCAACAAAAAAAGAAAAAAACAAGGATAAAATAGGGTCTGTTGAAAAACAACAGCTTGCCAACAGCCAGAAGGGATGAGGTTTCGTTTGAATAATACGAAAAGGATATCTTCATTCGATGGTTTTAATTCAAATAGTGCTTGGATAGTTTCCATTCGTTTATAGGCACAAAAACTATATACATACTTTTCAATTGAAGAAGGAAAAAATCACAAATGATTTCAAATGCATTATATGTGTATCTAATATGAGGGTCTACGTGACGAGCCAGAATGTTAAATTACAGAAAACACAAATATCGGAAGGCAAAGATCGAAAATCGAATGATCTTAAGTCGAAAGTTCAAAAAAAAAAGGGTGCATGGTAAACGGTACATACTCACTTAATTTGCGCGAGCAGGGTACAACAGGAACAAGAGGAACAGGCTTTTCCTCCCGTATTCTGCGCGCGCACATTAATATTTACGAGTTAACAAGTATATAAATCAATCAGTTTATTGAACAAAAACATGTAGTGATAATTGTGATAAATTTAAAATATTCTAATGAACGATCTCTCGAGTAACGAGAATCTCGAATTTTCATAATAAAATATTCTCGAGAAATTTCACAGTAAATAGTTTCAAGAAACGAGAATCAAAATTTCTCGAGAAATCTCGAGCCGAGATTTCTTGATCACAACCTCTACTTACAACGTAACGAATTAGTATTTCATTAAAGTTTTAGTGCGATCAGATTGAAATTGATCTAACTATCTCCAAAATACACACATGCATTGGGACACATTTTTAAAAAGTATAAAAACGTAATCAGTCATTGATTCTGAGTACTTTTCTGACGACCACAAAACCTCATATATTGACAAAGCAATAACGAAGTATTTTAGTGAGATACTTAATATCATAATTAATATGATAGCTACTTAATTTTTTAAAAGCTGAGTGTGTTGAAGTGCTTTTGAAGCCGGTTCGACTGTAAACCAATCATGGTTGCGGTACACTAATTTAGCGTTTAAGTCTTTGAAAAGGCAACATGTTGTGCGAAGTAAGTGAGCACTCGAGTATTACTTGTACCGAAACATTTTTCATTTCGGGACAAGCTCCTTGTAAGTCAGTAATTTACAACCGTCGGAACGTGTACTCGATCCCACAAAATCGATAATTAACTGCACCTCTACTCGTAATGTAAGTTCACTTGGAGCACGAACAATACATATTGTATATAGCATAATCGGAAAACGTGGCACGTGGCTCGGCAAATTCAAAATGGTTCCAGTATGTGTACCTATACTTCTCAGTAATTAAGTTATCGTTACAATGGTTACCGAATGAACCGAAGCACTTAACTTCAATTAAAATTCTTCACAATAATTATATCGGTTGCTGCCAGAGTACCATTAAGCGCTCTGGCAATTATTGCGATCGATTTCTCCAAAGGCTTCAATTTTTTCCGTATTTAATAAATGACATAGGAGATGTTGTACAATACGATTAGAATCACGTTAGAAAAGAAAGCTATGAACAATTACCTGTGTTGAAACGCGTATAGGAGCTCGATATGTATGTAGACTACATAATTATATTTAACTGTTTTTTAGATTTATGTACCATAGTTTTAATAATATACATAAATGAGTGTTTAAACAAATCTATTTTATTTGTATTACATGTTGTTTCAAACTCTTGTAAATAAGTGATGAAAATATTTTAAGCCAACGGAACGATGAAATAAAGTTACAGACAAGTTAACTATAATTTTTTTTTAAATTGAAATATTGCCTGATATTTTTTGCACATGCAATAACAATATGAATAATGAAAGAAATACAGTTAAAAACTACTAAGAAAATTGATATTTATATGGCAGTTTTAAAGTTTGGATCAATTTTTTTTTATATTTTGAAAAGAAATGTAATTAATTAAAACAAAAATACATTTTTTAAATATGCAAAAACATTTTCAAAACAAGTTTAATTTTGATTTGTAATTTAATCGATATTTGTGTAATAAATAAATCCATATAAGAAAATTCAAACATTTCTGGTAAAATATTCATAAATTGGAAATAATTTCAGTTCAAATTTAACTAAATAGTATACAAGTGAATTTTTGAATATATAAATATATTAATAATATATATTCCTGTATTTGTATTTTTTCTTATTTTAAATTTTAATTACTATAAAGTTTTTTATGAATGTGTTAAATGCTGCATTTTTTATTTTTTGTATCTTAATTTTTCTCCCTCTCTTATTTTATTTTATTATTTTATTATGTAGGCCATTGTGGCGCATTAGGTTTTACCTGTAATGCCACAATGGTAAAAAAGTTAAATAAATAAATGTATAAACAAAATCACATAACGCTGCATAGCTTTTTAGTGATTTTCCGTTTTATAAAAGTGGTCATGATTGCTTCGTCAAATACTTCTTTTAAATCTTCCTAAAATCGAACAAAAATTACAATATGTAATACTTTCAGAACTCACAGTAAGTTCACTTGTCACTGTGTTCAGTTGTCGTGATACATATTATATCTATTTTAATAGCTACTGATCTATTAATCATTTTCTATTTTACAATTTTAATTTAATTTTGTTAGTAATCATAGTATTATATTATTCTTATGTTCATGTACAGCATAATAGGAGAAATAGCTCAAAAACCTATTTACAATTCTTATAAATGCTCATAATACATCTATGTAATACATAAAATTAATTAAAGACTCTAAAGTTGATGACCTAAAGCAGATTGTGTTTAGGTAATCTGTGTGTTATACCTGAAGGGTATAGACATTTTGTTGTAATCACCGAGACTCTTCACAAGTGTGTTAGTATGGTTATTAGTGATTCTGTCATAGAATCTACTGGTAGATTCTATGAATAGATTCTATGAATAACAAAAGGAATATTATATATGGCATGCAGTTTTTTCAAGTTAGTATATATGGGTGTATTATAAATTATTTTTAGGGATTAAGGTGCCAAAGTATGAGTATGAATGTATGTATGTGGGTTGTTTATGTACGGTTTTAATTTTAAAACGAAAAATATACTTGAATAATAGGTGTTGTTTGAGCGAATAAGTTATAAAAAATGTAAATAAATCGATCTGGATATTAAAGCCAAAGAAAAAAATATTCGCCTTGGATGGGTCTCAAACCCATGAGCCTCTTATTGATAACTGGAGCACATTACAGTTGAGTTAATCACGAATTCGAAATTCTAATTATATGTATCATGAAGGTAGAAGTAAATGGAGTATCGAAGATTGTTGTTGAAATGTTGATCATAAGTAGAGACACGTATTTTGGGCATTTTGTTATTAATGCTTAATTGAATGCTAAAATTCGGAATAGATGCTAATAGATATTAAATTCGTAAAATATGCGAATAGATGCTAAAATAACAAACAAAAGTGAAATTTGCATACAATTTATAAAATTAATAGACAATTTAGAAGGGTCTTCCTATCCCTGTGCCCATTTATTATGTGAAGAAATTGAGGTGATAAAACAGAGCTTGCAGTTTACCATAGACGGAACTATTCAATCCATCTGTGGCAGGTACAAAATCTAATATTAATGTTAAAGAAACAGTTTTGTTCTTTAGAAACCTGCCATTGTTTTATGTATTAACAGAGGCTCAATGTTTGGAAGGATATCAGCACTTTTTTAGACAATTAATAGAGAATATAAAAAGTAAATCCACGCCGGATATATTGCTATTATTGATGGCAACAAAAATTAAAAATATGAAGAGTTTGGTTGTGCAGCTCTAAAATCTATTTGGTGTCCCGTCAATAGTGTGGATGCTGAAAGGTATTTTAGTAAATATAATATAATTGTTACCGATCGTCACACGAATTTAAAAAAAAAAATCTGTAGAAATACGCTCCATGTTGAGTTTAAATAAATTTTAATTGGTATTATATTTTTATATTCATATTTTTTGTGTTTGTATTTTTATATTCATGTTTTTTTCATTGTAATTTTAATTCCAAAACATTTTTGAATTTTTCTATTATTTTTTAATTGTTGTGTTGTCTTTAAATTGTAGATATGTATGTACATACATATATAATTTTTATTAAAATTCATCGAAATTTTTTATTATTTAAAATTAAACTTAAACAAAAATAGATGCCCGAAATACGTGTCTCTAATCATAAGCAATGGTGAATCTAGTCAGCAATGTAGACCCCAGCTAAAAGGGCCGTGTACGACTAAAAAGGGTAAAAAAGTTGCACAATACGATTAAAATCACGTCAGCAGATAACAGTACCAGCTTCCTACGAAGCGGTTTGAATCGAATTAATTGTTGGAAGCTCGTGGGCCACCTACCCGATGATTGAAAGGGAGTTCGATTCCACTTCGTCATCATCAGACCCTTTGAAGGTGGGCAAGCTGACCGTCTCAGACGTCATTAAGTCGGTAGTCGCGGAGAAAATGCCTCGTCATCTCCATAACGACCTTTATCTTGCACCTAAGCCCTGCAAACTCGGTGACATCAGTCAGACCAGCCAGCGGGCAATTTGCCCGAGCTTCATTTCCATAATCGGACTACATTACCACGAAAACGTTGCCAGTGCTAAAATTGCAAATTGCCAAATTCTTCAGAAGATGTTCCACCATCTAAGAGGCCCGGAGCTGAATTTAAGCGGCATTAAAATCAACGATTGTGTCAAAAAACACGCAAGGTTGTCTACGTTGTATCGTTGCATTTTTGAAAATCGTCATTTTATTTATTATTATTTTTTCAATTAATCATGCACAGTCGCCTAACAGATTGCTCCAAAGCGGCGAGTGTATTAAACAGATTAAGACTCAAAAAATTATATATACATGTATTAAATACATAATTATTACATACACCGAAACAATACCTGACACCTATGGTCAGAGATTACAATCATCGTATATAATACGATCAATATCATTTTTCATTTAACAATACGCATTTTTATATTAATTACCATCCACAGAGAAATCTGGCGAAACCTGAGATATGTTTATTTTATTCTAAACAGACCATTATGGCATAACAGGAATTCCTAAAGCGCCACAATGGTCAAAAAATATAACACAAAAAAACAAAATAGCAATTAAACATAAATTAATACATAACGAAAATAATATACTCATCAATTATATATAAAAAAAAACATTTGAACATAAACATAAATACATCCATACATAAACATAAAAAATAGCATTTAATAATAACAGATTAAGTAAAAATATCAAATAAAAAATTATTTCATAAGGAATGCCTTGCACCTACAGCCAGTTCCAATAAATATGTAAGAAACAACTACAAATACAAAACATCCCTGTAAGGCCCAAATGGAAGAGAGTTAATCAAAATTTCACTCATAAATCACAATCAATCATGAAAACAATGATGAGCGCAGACTACCAGATAAATGGGTTAGAGTAATTTCCGACAATTTACGCTCACTAAGGTGGAAAATATCACATTCAGTCTCGGCAGCAACGATTTCATTAAGAAGTCGAATAGCTCTTGGAATAGGAGCCATTCGAAAAAGAACTGTGCGGGCAGAAGGTACAGCCAGCAAATGATGATGTCTACCACGCACATAGTGATTAGGGACATAAAGTCCCAACTGCTCCAGCAACAACGGGCATGACGTATATATGTAACAATAACTCAATAAGCCAATTTTACAGGAACCGTTTCAATGCAAAAAGAGTTTACCAATTTTTCTGATTTTCATTGAAACTGTTCCTGTAAAATTGGCATCTCCTTTCCTATCTCTCTTGCTAACTTCAAGCTATTCAGCGTCTTATTCGCCAGTTTGATTATAAAATGCTGCCAAAATTTCTCCATGGATGTCACTGTGGATGTTTATTTGAATTCACATTGTATAAAAATGCTTATGTACGAATATATATATATATAGATTGTATTTTATCTGTATAAGTGCACTCGTCGCTTTGGAGCGATTTGTTAAGGTGTATATTCATGTTCTATGAAATAAAATACAATATTTTTGTATACAATAATATGTGTGTGTGTGTGTGTATTATAAAATTGCAACCAAGATCAATTAAAAGTTAATGACCAATAAGTTGGAAATATGCATTGTCAAAATTAACATTGAAAATATGATACGGACGATGACGTCATTCAATAATTGAGACACCTTTACACGAAATGATAAATGCGCGTTTAAATCAAACGAACTAATGACGAGCAAATAGAAATGTCAACGGCAGTTGATTTACCTGTTTCCGCATAATTTATTGATGACCTCGTCGAATTTATACAACTGGCCGAACATCCTCAGGTAATTAATTTATGGCGATTCGGGCGTACCTGGACAGGTGTTAACTGATCATGTCCACGGGTGATGCTCCTGAATAATTCTCCGCTAAAGCGCGTTTATATTTATTGCCATTATTTTCATTCGTTCGATTGAGGAGCCCTATTTTTAATCGGCCTAAAATGGCGGCCATAAATCGGCACGTCATTACCTGATATATATCCGTGTTTTAAAACGACTACCGTTTGGAATTGTTTCATATTATTGTAAGTGATGATATTGTGGCGTCTTCGTGTATCTGATTTTGTGATTTTTACGTATGAAATGATTTTTAAAAGTTGGCGGTAAAAGTTTTTATTTGGAGGCTGAGCTGGTGCACGTGTTTGGGTAATAAAAATAAATGACTGGGATGCGAATAAACTGCATTCTCGTTAGCGCCTTATAAAAGATCGCCTAGTCATGGTTTGAAATGAGCGATTGGGAAATGAGCGCGTTTCCTAAGTCATCGTTGACAAATTGGATTGATGCTCTCAAAGTGTGATGCTGAGGGATAATAATAATATTTGATTTTTAATACATTATTTAAGGTTTGCATGTATGTAATTTAATCCTATGCTTAAATAACATGATTGTATATATATATATTTATAATTTTTTTCTCGAAAACTCAACTTATGATTTTGACAAAATTTTTAAAAACATTTATTTATTTATTTATTTAATAGTTTTGGACCATTGTGGCATTACAGGAAGAACCTAATGCGCCACAATGGCCTACATTTGAAAAATATATAAAAACATGATATAAAAACAAGTAAACTGTAAATAAAGGAAAAAAGCAAAAGCAGGAAACATGGTAAAATAAAATAATAAAAAAAAAGTAACAAAAGGAAAATAATACATCATTCAGAGAGAAAAAAAAATAACAAAAGTGTAAAAATCAAAAATAAAATCCATAAATCCCATTCTTTGTTTACACTGAACAAAATTAAAATAGTATATAAAAATATACAAAGGAGAAAGAAAAAGTAAAATAAAATAAAACAAAATATAAATAAAAATAAAATCACAGCGAGGCCCAAATGGAAGAGAGTAGATTAAGATTCCACTCATTCATCACATTCAAATTAAGAAAGTAATGATGAGCGCAGGTTACCAGATAAATATGTTAAAATAATATCCGATAATCTACGCTCCCCAAGGTGGAAAAACATGACCGGGGGTATGTGTTCGGCGGGTATGTGTCCTAGAACCCACATATTTTTAAATATGTGAGTTCTAGGTTCTTGCTAGAAAATGTTATTGTCAGTGAAATTTTAATTTCACTCTTGAGATTATAATTTCACAAGTAGTGAGTACGATATAACAATATAATTACAAATTCACTTCTCATTTTCAGTGAGTTTGTAATTCGAATTATATTGTACGAATTCGAATTACAACGTACTAGCAACCCTTACAACCTGATCTTAAATAAATAAAACCAACCCTAACTTAACCTAACCTAATCTAACCTTGAATAAATATGTAAGTGTTGGCTGCTATGATATTATATCCTGTTCCACAAAGGGGGCATAAAGAAAAACAAATCGAAACATATAGTGGTCCACGAGGAGAGTGGAAATGGATAGGAGCAGGGTTGCGGGGTTGCGGGGAGGAATTGTGAGTGTGACATGGGCATCGGAGTGGGGATGGGGAGGAATGGGGTTGTGACGTGGGGTGGCGCGATTCGTATCAGCGACGCACTATTGACTAACTGTCAAAAATTATAATTTCACTAATAGGGGCAAGTAAAAATGTAATTTGATATGATTTCACTGAACCATACCCAGTGAAAATGACACTGGTTATGATTTCACTGAATCGTCAGTGAAATTATAATTTCACTGCTGTTATAATTTCACTGTGACATATATAATACATATGTATTTTTCATAAGATGACTTCATCTATCAAATTCTAAAATTAATAGATACATTAACGGAGATACGCGTATATAAACTGGTTTCGGAATTTTTAAAACAATAATGAAGTGTATAAAGCAAGATTGAAATAAAAATTTTAGCAAAGATTCCATTCGAATGATTTTATTGATGATCGCCATGTCGTGTTTCGTCGAACAACATGTTGTATCGAAAAGAAAAGGATAAGAAAAAAAAGACGACATGCATTATTCATATTTCGGAATTAATTCGAGCACCTGCAAAAATCCGTGTTCGTTTAAATCCAAAGCGAATCTTAATCTATAATTTGGAAAGAGACTTTGTATGTATGTAAATATGTAAATATCCTTGGTCGTCGTCGTCTTCGTCGTCCGTAGATCGGTGACGTCATCGAACACGTGATTCGATTTTTTTTTTTTTTCGATCCATGGGCGCCGATTTGTTTTTTTCGATTCAATGGATTCACCCCCGCGGGGGCGCAAAGCGAGTAGTTTCATGGGGCCCCGCCAGGGGCGCCACAAGGGGCGCAGCCCCGTGGGGCTCAAAAGGGGGCGCCACAAGGGGCGCAGCCCCGTGGGGCCCCGAAGGGGGCCCGGGGGGCCCAGCCTCATGGGGCGCAGCCCCATGGGGCTCAAAAGGGGGTGCCACAAGGGGCGCAGCCCCGTGAAGCCCCGAAGGGGGCGCGGGGGGCCCAGCCTCATGGGGCGCAGCCCCATGGGGCTCAAAAGGGGGCGCCACAAGGGGCGCAGCCCCGTGGGGCCCCGAAGGGGGCGCGGGGGGCCCAGCCTCATGGGGCGCAGCCCCATGGGGCTCAAAAGGGGGCGCCACAAGGGGCGCAGCCCCGTGGGGCCCCGAAGGGGGCCCGGGGGGCCCAGCCTCATGGGGCGCAAGCCCTAATAGGCATTAACTAAGGGGGGCGAAGCCCTAGACGGCATTTAATCATGGGGGCGCGGAGGGGCGAAGCGCTAAAAGGCAACTGATCATGGGGGCGAAGCCTTAGACGGCATTTAATCATGGGGGCGCGGAGGGGCGAAGCCCTAAAAGGCATTAACTAAGGGGGGCGAAGCCCTAAACGGCAATTAATCTTGGGGGCGCGGGGGGCGAAGCCCTAAAAGGCAACTGATCATGGGGGCGAAGCCTTAGACGGCATTTAATCATGGGGGCGTGGAGGGGCGAAGCCCTAAAAGGCATTAACTAAGGGGGGCGAAGCCCTAAACGGCAATTAATCTTGGGGGCGCGGGGGGCGAAGCCCTAAAAGGCAACTGATCATGGGGGCGAAGCCTTAGACGGCATTTAATCATGGGGGCGCGGAGGGGCGAAGCCCTAAAAGGCATTAACTAAGGGGGGCGAAGCCCTAAACGGCAATTAATCTTGGGGGCGCGGGGGGCGAAGCCCTAAAAGGCATTAACTAAGGGGGGCGAAGCCCTAGACGGCATTTAATCATGGGGGTGCGGAGGGGCGAAGCCCTAAAAGGCATTAACTAAGGGGGGCGAAGCCCTAAACGGCAATTGCTCATGGGGCGTGGAGGGGCGAAGCCCTAGAAGGCAAAGGCTCAGGGGGGCGCCGAGGGCGAAGCCCTAGAAGGCAAAAAAAATTTTGATTTTTTTTTTTGATTTTTTAAAAAAATTTTTTTTAATTTTTTTTTAATTTTTTTTTTATTTTTTTTATTTTTTTTTTGATTTTTTTTTTTATTTTTTTTTTATTTTTTTTTTTAATTTTTAAATTTTTTTTTAATTTTTTTTTTTTTTAATTAAATTAGCTTAGTCATGTTTAAGCGGTTTATATTATAAACACTGAGCGAAGCCGGGTAATACAGCTAGTACTTAATAAACA
This sequence comes from Arctopsyche grandis, assembly GCF_051622035.1. Taxonomy (NCBI): domain Eukaryota; kingdom Metazoa; phylum Arthropoda; class Insecta; order Trichoptera; family Hydropsychidae; genus Arctopsyche; species Arctopsyche grandis. The sequence goes on from NC_135362.1 coordinate 1,490,369, forward strand.
AGACGCAGTAAGTGATTACTGAAACGTTCAGTGACAAAAAATAATAATACGAACCACATTTTTGAGTGGTAAAGGTTAACGTGTCAATTTTCGATAGAATATTCCGAACAATAGCGTTTTAGATTTCGAACCGCTGGATTTTTTCCTGTGAAATCAGAGGAAAACAGCCGAAAAATGGTGTCTAATTAAATAAAGATTCGACTTTTTTTATTTTAAATGTAAAAGTCATCGCTTCGAAGCGCGAACGGACGGACAGCCACACAAAATGCTTTTTAGATGCATTTGAAAAATAAATGACACCGTAAAAAAATTTAAGGGTCACTGATCGGATTATATGCGTTTTCTATGTTATCTTTGATTTGTTTTTATGTTTCAAACAGGGCTGAATTATGTATTAGAATATCTTTGATTTAAATTATTTTAGTTTTTATTATAATAATTATAACTTTTTATTGCATACGATAAGGAGTCGTTATGATTCGATTTAAATATGTACGTCACAGGTAAACACCACTGCTAACAAAGCCTATCATATTATTAGGCCCGCTTTAAAGTTCAAGGAACTTGACCCTTAAAGCCCTTAACATGAGGCCACCACCCCCTCAACGAATACAGTCTAAGAGACCCTTTCGTCAGAGAACGAGACGGTTGATTATGAATATCGCACAAGAACAACCGCACATCACTGCTCTAATAAAAAAAACCACACTGTAAATAACCAAGTACAAAATAAACAACAAAGCATGAACACATAAAGCGCGCATGCGTTAGGAATTAATTAATGAATACCAATATAATAAAAATAAAAAAAAACTTCTATATATACTGTTGGATATCAATGTTTCTTTTAGGAAAATAGCCGGCGCTAAGTTTCTGATCGTTTTCCGCCATCTATTGAAAATTTATTTAATTAATTTTTCCATTGGTGTTTTATATTGTTTATATGTACATAGGTAGGTAAGTAGCATTTGTTTTTCATATTAAACAATTAAATATAAATAGTAAATTAAATATATTTAAAAGGTATTTGAAAAAATTAGACCGCGTGCGGATCGAATACAGGACCGACACATTCCTTTTAATTTTTTTTATTCAATAACTATAACGTCAACATCCATGTGATGATATTACATCGGGTACAATACTAGTAAATATAATATAATGCTATAATAATTACGATAATAATATATGTATATATAATAATAATAATAAATGAATCAATTCAGCTAGTCCGAATTTGTGGATTACTTATTATCAGTGTTCATACCTACATTGTACATACATATTTATTTATTTTTTACATTGCAGTTTTTTTTTATTATACAAGTCGCTGAATTACGAGACACGCAAATTAACGAGACTTCTATGAATTGTACATAAATTTTATTGTACATTAATCAATTTCAAACAGTAGTGACATAGTACGTAGGAACGATATTTAGTCAATTTTACCGGGAACCGTTTCAACAATGAAATCAGAGAAAATTGTCAATCTCTGATAGGAAACGATCGACCTGGAGTCAAAAATATCCAGGTCTGACCAGCAGCACTTCAGATATACTCAGAAAAATTATTTTCAATCGAGGTCAGCTCATGGGATTGAACCCGGCGCCTCTCGACACTAAGCAGTAGCTTAACGACCGAGCTATGCTGCTGGCTAATGTGTATAATGTACACGGCTATAGTAACCTGTCATGGCATATCCGATATTTCCCAATTGATTCTGAATTTCATTATGAGTGAAAAAGTTTCAGATCTGAATTTCATAGTCATATTATATCCTAGTGGACCTGAATTTGTAACATACATCTCTATTCAATCTATCGAATGCTTCAACTTTACCGTTTAAGCCCGGAAAAGTCATATTTTATAATACAAAATGGCGGCTATGAACTATGGCGGCAAACAACTTTCGCCCAGATTGAACCCTTTCTTTATGCAATACAAACTTAGACTTAATATAAGCAAATATTGTATATAATAGTGGTATAAAATCGAGTGAATAACGAGGTGATGCGGACGACATTTATGTTTCAGTGGCGGCTCGTCTGGGGAATTTTAATCCAAGCCTGCGAGCGATCATCCAACTCTTGTCCAACAAACTTTCCCTGTGTGGAAACCACCCGGGGAAAAGAAAACGACCCCTCAGACTTTAGACTTCTACTTCACTGACAAATTCTACCCCTTTTTTCCCCCCTCCATCGCTAAACTACCATCTTTAATTCAGGAGCAGTGTACTGAGCTTGTGCCTCGCTAAACTTTAAGATGGGTGTGCAGAGATTTGGTCTAGTTTCTACCATAAGAATGGGTAATCCATCGAAAGCTTTTTTTTTAAATAAAACTCTATACTGTATCTGAAAGCTTAAATCATCCTGTACTCGTGCCAATTTAATTATTTATATACATATGTACTGTTACATACTGAAATGTCATTTGTTTAGTTGCAAACTAAGCAACGAATTTTGCATATGTACTGTTATGTACCTCACTTATCAATGTAGTTGACTAACTAGTAGGGATAAGACACACCATTGATTTGTGGCACACCTCAATTAATAATTAGCACCATTGATTTGTGGCACACCTAATTTATTAAGTAAAACCATTGATTTATAGCACACCTTAAACACTGACTAATCAAAATTGTACGACGTGTCTTCAACACTTCATTGTTTTTAAGAAGAGTATATAAACTTATTACTGTTAGAATTTAAGTAAGTCATCACCATTGAGACTCCGAGGGTGGTAGTCGATACCATCGAGACTTCGAGAGTAGCAGTCAACACATAAGCAGCAGAACAAAGTTAAATAGTGAAGCAAAGTTGAAGTGAAACAGTTCTACGTATCTCAATCAAATTTTCCGTTAATAATAATTAAATCTGTCGTTTTTCGAATATAATCGTAAAATCACAAGTGTTCCGGTTTCCGAAACCGCGACGGTATGTATGTATCTACCAATAAGATAAATGTAACGTTTTAATAATAATAAAGAAATCTTGGTTGGTTAACTAAGTAGTTTAAAATTATTTAATCTTTCATTGTAACGTGACAGTACATACATATATGTACATAATAGAGAAATTAATAAAATTCAACCTATTAGTGGATTTACTTCAATATAATTGACGACTCTAGTTGACACATACTGTAATAAAGAAAATAATAAAAACAAAAAAAAATTGCCTTGTAAAAAAAAGTTTTTTAAAAAAAAGCCTATTTTTTAGTTTTGTATATAATATTTAGATATATAAATTATTATTTTGAATAAAAATACCAATAATTTTATTTTACTACCGCCATCTATGTATAAAACTAAAGACTACATAGACGTCATCCAGATTTCAAATTTGCAAACTTCAAACGCGTCTTATGCTGCGTACGGAACAAACCAACGACGATTTTGGTCCAACGTTTTAACCAGCAGGATAAAATCAGTAGCGTACAAAATATCGAAATAAAAATTAAATTTAAAAATTGAAATTAAATATTAAAATTAAAACTATTATTATTATATTAAAATTAAATTCAAATATCAAAATGAAATTATAATCAATATATTAAAATTAAAATAAAGTTAAAACAGAACATGCCCAATTTAAATAATTTTTCGAGATTGACCTAAAATTAGATCATCAACAATCACATACAGGTAATCCTCGACTTTTGTTTGTCGAAGATGTTTTGACTTACGAAGATACGCACTAAGATCGAAAAAAAAATCAAAGAATTATTATTTTTCCTTCCCCGTAATGCGCAATTACTGAGAATATCTGATGTATTAGTATGGGTGACCGAGCGATGCTCGCAATCCGGAGCGTTGTCGGTCTATCAATCGAATTTTTTTTAGTCTTCAATTGTTTCTCTCGTCGAAATAATTCAATTAATTAAATCATTTCAGAGGTAAATTTTATCGGATAATGTCTTCAATTGTTTTTCTCGTCGAAATAAATCAAATAATTAAATCCATCTCAGAGGTAAAATTTATCAAATAATGTGTGATTATTAATTTTATTTCGACGAAAGAAAAAAAAACCCTTTGACAAATCACCGACATTTTTTTTGTTAAATATTTCATCGACGGCGGAAACAAAGTAGTATATCGTAACAACTTATAAGAAACAATAACAAGGTTTTTTTCGCTCGTAATTATAATATTTCTCTGGTTGTAACAACAACGATGATCTAATTTTAGCTCAATCTCGCTCGTTAGCTTAATTTTGATATTTAATTTCAATTTTTTAATTTAATTTTTATTTCGATATTTTGTACGCTATTGGTTTTAAAAGTTGGCCCAAAATCGTCGTTGGTTTGGTGCGTACGGACCATTAAACGATATTTTATCTCTATCGTAATGGCGGAGGATCCATTTACTTATACTGATGACCAAAATGAGCAATATGGCAAAGTATGAAAACGATCGGATAAGAGGCAAATTTTTTCCTGAATTATAATCGTAAGTGAAACGTAAAGGAGGTTTGTAAAAAAAGTAACAGGCTTGCTTTGTTCACGACCTGAGCATTTTTTTGACATTTTCATGAATTCAGCAATTTCATGAGTTGGTTGTAGCATAAAGATACATGTTTTAGAAATATGTATAGGTATATAAATATGTACATAGCTGCGAAATTTCGGTTCATTCCGTATGCATACAACTGTCAGGTATATAATCTGACCTCGGTACACATACTTGAGCCCAACTATGTGAATAATGAATGGCGGGGTTCCCGCGACCCCACCTTTGAGCGCCCCTGTTGCGGAACACTCGATTCGCCAACCCCGCAAATATTTAACCGTCAAAGTCCGGCGGTCGACTTCAATTCCGAAACATACACACATACATATATACATATTGTATAATATTCACTTAAAATCCTTTTCATATTTTTGAATATATTTATAATATAATAATCCCGGGATTTATATTTGACGAGATGTCGCTTGCGGTTTTCCACGACAATGTGTTTTTGACGTGAGCGTGTGATTTTATTGAATTGTATGGTGAAAGTCATTTCCGTTCCTATCGTACATTTCAAATTTGATTTATCCATTATATTTATTGGTATTCTGAATTTAGACCCAATTGATTATTAAGGTACATATGTATAATACGTACCGAGCATGAGTGTATGTAATTACACTGAGCAACAAAAAATCACATTTTTGAGTTACCAGAGCGGAGAATAATCAATCTTTACTAAGTTTGACCCACTGAATTCGAATATGATAATGATTTTTGTCGGTTCGGTCTCGTTTATAAATTTATCCAATTTAAATTACACGAATTTATCCATTTTTTGAAATTGCAACGGATAGTATAAAAGCTGTCCAGATGCTCTAAAAATTAATATTCTCAAAAATTCTCGGTTTGGAGAATATTCCCCAAAAGATTATCACTGGGAATTTTACAACACTAAGTGGAAGTGGTTTAAAATCAGATGACAAATTTTTAACGGGCAGGAACTTCATGGAATTAGCAGAGTGAAACTTGTAATAAGCAATGAACTTGCACTGTTCATGAAATAAGCATTTTTTCGACAATTTCATTAAATGATCAATTTCACGAATCGTAGAACGAAAAATAAATTACACTTATAGAACCGTCAAATCCGCCTACGATTAAAACTTGCTCATTTTTTTTGGTTCCGGACTTTGAATTCATCGAAGTCAAAAAAGATCTATTTTCAGGCATTTGGTGCCACTTTAAGGCATCCAACAGTAGTTGACACTCTTCGATTGATTCGTAACAAAGTGACGTCACTTATTTCAACAAAAACTTAAAAAGAAATAAGACACAATATGAAAACTCTGATTGATTGATTAATTTAAGATTCAGTACATAGATAAGAATACGAACCGGAACAGAACAAAGTGGTAGTCTGACACATTTCATCAGTGAATACAGATCATTCTTCCTATTGATCCAATCACGCTTAACCCACTGAGATAGTCCTGTGAAGACCTGTTCTTCTGATGACACATTCAAATTGTCAGAAGACAGCAATTTTTTCAGATTGTCAAAGGACATGTTCAAAAATTTTTCATGGGCTAATATCTAAAATATCTAAAAATTTGAGTTTGTAGTAAATTTTTCTAAATATAAACATAATTGTTTTGCTACAAACTTATCATACATATATCAGAAAAGTAATTGCAGAAGTAATTTTCTATTTTTTTAATTTTTGTGACACTTTTTCATTGTCTCGACAAAATTGTATAGCAATGATTCTTGAGCTCTTTTAACTCCCACAATTCTGCCAATTTTATAATGTTTGCCACCTCGTGTAATCTTAGTTCTGTAAAAAAACAAGGATAAAATTTATCTTATGAAAGAAAATTGTGTCAAGCCCAGGCCCAGATTGGTTTCAGCGCCCCATCCCTTTAAATTTTTAAACAATAAATATCATGAAAGTTCTTGAATGTTAAAGAAAAATATATTAAGACAAAAACATATTCAAAATAGGCACGTTTTGTGTATAAAAATTAATAAAATACGGATAGTTATGAAAACATTCGGTAATGAATACATTAATTTATGTACATATTCAACAATGAATTGAAGAAAAATACAGCTTTTCTCAATACAAATTGGTTCAATATATATCTTATTAATCATTTTATACATCAACATAAAAGAGTTTTAGTCCTATAGCATGTTTTTGACTATTTTTGTATTAAAAAATAACGACAACCTTCGACATGCAAACGCATGTAGGCAAGGTCAACAGGCGACTGCATGACGCAATAGCCACGCGCCAAAAGCGACGAAAACAATAGCTTACGAAAATATAGATGTCTCTTTCTCTCGCATTGATTCATCGATCAACAAGAATATGCAAGCGAACAGTCAAAAACTTGACTTATCGCTACCGCCTTCAAATCATACTTTGGAACGTAGAAATGTATAAATCTATTTTTTTACGATGTACCCCTTTTAAATCTAAATCATAAAAAATCTATTAAAATAAATTTCTTGTAGTTCATTTTAGGAATACAAGAAATATAGGGTGAATATCTTTGAAAACCACATAGTTAAAATTGGGGCACTTGCATACCCCACTTCGGTGAGGGAGGGTTAATTTCTAGAAGAAAAATCCTTCCCTGATATATGTTAATATTTATATAAATACAGACAAACATATGTTTCAGCGGTATTTTTATATAAAATACAATTCCAAATTACCATTTGCACCGATGACAGTTTGTTGTTTTACATGTTTTATTCGTGAGTGGTTGATATTTGACCGTCAACTTTCTGCGTTCCTCGTTAATTTTAATATTTTACAATTAGTATTGTTACTTATTATTAAAAAATTAATTTGAATAGAAAATTTTTAAGTTCAATGAAAGCCAAATATATTTTTTTATTTTTTCAATTTAATAATCAAAAAATGAAAAATGGGGGGCGCCTTGCAGCGCCCCTTGTCTATGGCGCCTTAGGCACTTGCCTAGTCTGCTGCACCTTTGAGCCGACCCTGGTCAGGCCTCGTACGGTAGAAATGAAACTTCCGAACCCAAAATCCCAGAAAAGATAAATGAACGTTCAAATATTTGTTTAGATATTTATTTTTATTTGATGTATAGGCATGTTTTTAAAAGTGTTGCTAAAGCTTTATCTAGATACTGAACATTCTGTATGTGTGTGTCTTTGGAACATTCTGTACACTGCAGGTGGCGTAAGATATAATCGTTAATTTCATAAAACGAATCGGCCAAATCGGCAACTGCACGGGGGAGCATCATCATCATCATCACCATCACCATCACCCACCCACCCACGATCTTAAACTGGATTGCTTCGCCGAATAATATATTTCAGTCATTCATCATATCGATAACACATCAATACATACATACATACACCTATATTTTTTTCACAATAAATAACACAACAATGCGTTAATAAATCGCATTTGGACATTCTCAGAAATATCTATGTATATGTAGTCGTATTATATTTACATGTAGGTGTGGCAATCATTCGGTCGTTGAGTTTTATGCGATCGTAAAAGTAATTGCTTTTAATTGCATTGATGTTCAATTTGCAATTCTGAATAGTAATTTCAAACGGCGAAGTACTTTTTATGTATTTTACTTACAATTACATACGCATACATAATACGTATGCGTATATATATGTACATATATCATTTTAATTAAAATTTTTGGTTGTTTCGATTGTTCAAAAATGTTGTTATTCTATTATGTATTATTATATGCCGATTTTTTCTTAAAATAATAATTGATAAAATATCTCAACTTAAAAAAAACTTTTTGATATAGAACTATATGTACTTAAAAGAAAAAGTTTGATGTAGAACTGAGCACATAAAATGTATGGGGTACATATTAGTAGAATAGACTAGAGCTTAGCATATGTACAATTTTGTGATCAAAGTGGTCACGGGTTCAAATCACACTGGTTTCTGCTGGCCAGACCTTCGATTTGTGACTTTAGGTCGATCGTTTCTTATCAGAGGTTGCCAATTTATCTGTTTTTCATTGAAATTCTAATACATAATATTAACTAAAGACTATCTAAAGTCGACGATCTAAAGCAGATTGTGTTTAGGTAAAAAGTTTCATAGTATGGCATTAAAAATAAGTGATAGTAAAAGAGCTATGGAGTACGATATTTGAAGTTATCGATGGAATATTTGCAAGGCTGGGCGATGACGATGACGATGTAATGTCGGAACAAGTATTCTTTCATTCTAACCCAAATAAACGTGTGTGCAGCAGAATAGACTAGTGATTAACATATGTATAATGCTTTGGACAAAGTGGTTACGGGTTCAAATTCCACTGGTTTCTGCCGGCCAGACCTTCGATTTGTGACTTTAGGTCGATCGTTTCTTATCAGAGTTTGCCAATTTATCTGTTTTTCGTTGAAATTGTTCCAACGAATTGTTCCATTTTCTCGCAAATCTCAAGTTTTCAGTAATCTAGAATTTCGCTGTATAGTATAAAATGCTGCAAATTTACAAATTTGACCATAGTTGTCTCTGTGGATGTTAATTGTTATATATTTACTTTTTATAATACTAATAAACCTTTCCAGAGTGCGTTGGTGCTTAAAATTCTTTATGAATCTCTAGTACGTGGCATTCTAGAATTTTCTTCCATTATATGGAGTCCTATCCATATGACTCATTCATTGAAGATTGAGAGAATCCAAAAACGGTTTCTCAGATATCTTTATATGAAACTGTATGGTTATTATCCGTGGCTATATCCTAGTGCATTCCTATTAGGGGCGTTGGGTTTCAACTCATTGGAGTCTTGTAGGGTTATGTTTCTAGGAAGGCATTTTTTTAAGCTGCTGAATGCGATAATACACACTACTCAGTTTCAGTAATGAAGTTAGATTTTATGCACCTAGTAAATTCAGGATCCTGAGGAATCGTGATTTGTTTGTTCCTCCTGTGGCTCGCACAAATATATTGGCAACAACTCCTATATCTAGGGCGATATATCTGCTTAACCGGATTGCTGGTGAAATTGACCTCTTCAATATATATATATTTTTTTATTTTATTGTTACAAATAAATATACACTCGCCATTAGAGATTTGCTCCAATGCGACGGGTGTACGTTAACGAAATAAAGAATACATAAACAATCAGAAATACAATAATACATACATATACAATCAGAATATATAGCATATAACAATTAATCAGAAATAATAATCATAGAGACATCTATGGATTATTTTTAGATTTTTTTTTGTATACAATTTTTATAAATTATACACAGGCAGATTTTGTGACAACAGGATTAGATCTAATACCAATTTTCAGGAACCGTTTCAGCAATGATCAGATAAAATTGTCAAACTCTGATAGAGAAACGATCGATTTGGAGTCACAAAACCCCCAAATCTAACCAGCAGTGGCGAGGACTCGAACTTTTGACCTTAGTGGTGCTAAATATATACGCTACCACTAAGCCAAACTGCTGGCTAAACTATGCTAATCTGGTTGAGTGGTTGTTGAGGAATGCCAATAGTTGTTTGTAACAATTGTAGATGTGATGATGTATTTTGTTATTGTTATTATTATGATGTAGTATTGTTGATATTATTTATTTATTTTTAAACATACCATTGTGGCATAACAGGAATTCCTAAAGCGCCACAATGGTCAAAAAATATAACACAAAAAAGAAAAAAAACAAAATAACAATTAAACATAAACATAAATACATTCATACATAAACATAAAAAATAGCATTTAATAATAACAGATAAGTAAAAATATCAAATAAAATATAGCAGAAGGAATGCCTTGCACCTACAGCCAGTTTCAATAAATATGTAAGAAACAACTACAAATACAAAACATCCCTGTAAGGCCCAAATGGAAGAGAGTTAATCAAAATTTCACTCATAAATCACAATCAATCATGAAAACAATGATGAGCGCAGACTACCAGATAAATGGGTTAGAGTAATTTCCGACAATTTACGCTCACTAAGGTGGAAAATATCACATTCAGTCTCGGCAGCAACGATTTCATTAAGAAGTCGGATAGCTCTTGGAATAGGAGCCATTCGAAAAAGGACTGTGCGGGCAGGAGGTACAGCCAGCAAATGATGATGTCTACCACGCACATAGTGATTAGGGACATAAAGTCCCAACTGCTCCAGCAACAACGGGCATGACGTATTACCACGTAAGAGCAGGAGAACGAAACGAATTAATGAGAAGTTTCTCCGAAGTTCAAGGGAATTATACCCAAGCATGCCCAAAAGGAAAGGAGTGGGGTAGAGATATGGGTAATACCCATATTCTTTTCTATATAGGAAACGAAGAAATGCTTTTTGCACTTTCTCAATCATCAGAGAGTAATTTGCTTCATGCGGATTCCACACAATCGCATTATACTCTAGCTTACTTCTCACAAGCGAATTGAAAAGCAAGCGAGAAGACAAAGGATTGGAGAATAATCTTGCATATCTCAAAACAAATCCAAGTTGACGAAAGGAAACATCAGCGACTTTCTTGATATGGTTGTGAAAGGTGAGCTGAGGATCAAAAGTGATACCCAAATCGACAATAGATTCCACACGCTTCAACAAGACGCATCTAATGGAATATCCGTGACAATAGAGCGAATGTGCACGTCCATAGCTCATAATTGCACATTTGTTTAAATTAAGTTCAAGGCCTAAACTAGAACTGAACTCCAAGACAGCGTTAATATCAGCTTGAAGGAGAGAGGCTTGCCTCTCATCCTTGACAGCAAAAAATAATTTAACGTCGTCAGCAAACAAGAGACATGATGCATTACATAAAACTCTAGGGAGGTTATTAATAAGAATTGTAAATAGTAATGGGCCTAAAGTGGACCCCTGAGTAACACCAGATCGAGTAAAAAATGAAGGAGATTCATAAAGACCATTATGTTGTGTTGTATTGTATTATTATTGTATTGCTGTAATTAATTGACTGGCCAAAGTGAAGCGTTGGAGCTCTCTGTAATGTCACTGTGGCTAATATGTTAAATAAAAAAAATAAAAAATAATAATACTTGTATCAAATGCACAATGTTTCTGGCCAGGAAAGCGCATTGGAGCTACCTGTTAGGCCTTCCTGGTATAAAAATTAATAAAATTAGCTTTATTGCAATACGAAAACATTAACAGTAGTAATACAAAGTTAAAAATGTATGAAATTTTGTATGTAAAATAATTTTTTGAGTAATCCTGTAGGCAAAGAGTGGTTGAAATTATTTTCCCGGCTTAAACTTCATAGTGAATAAGTAAATATTTTAACGATAGACGAAATAAAAAGCGAAGTATTATACTAGTCGGTAACAGTTGGCGTCCGAGAGCAATTCCGGATGCAAACTAGAATTAAATTTATGCGCTTCCTCTGCCTGTACCAATTTCCATTGCCGGGAAAATCGTCATTTGGAAAAGCGCCTCTTCGGATCTTCCATGAATATTTATGGGATTATGCGATTTCTGTATTATCGCTCGTCGCGTTTTAATCCCCGTCCCACCAAAAACATGGAGACAATTTTAGCGCTTTAATCAAATTATGGTAAAAACTGTAGGCCGTTGAACTCAACGAGCTGAATTTTCTATGCTTTGAACAAATATTTCGATGCTCTGAACTGTCGTCAATTGCAGTAATATAAGTGTGATACATATAATCATATCGTGTGCTATCGTTGTGTCTGGACGTGTTAAATCGTTCGCATTCTACCATGGAGGATATTGTTACTATAAGCCAGAGAATACTCGCGGACCTTTCAAAAAAAGGATCTGGTGCCAATGTCCTTACCAAGGACAGGGTGCGATACATCAGCGACGAAATTAAAAATATAGTATCCATCGCACGCGTCGCTTTTAATAACCTGGCCTCGCTAAAAATCGCTGTGGAGTCCCTCCAGACTATCCACACTGATGTCGGTGAAATAAAGAGGATGATGTGTCGTCCCTTTCCAGCAGCTCTGGCTCCAGCTGTTTTTGTTGAACCTACAACTCTGCAATCGGGCGAGGTAACATTACGAGAACTCTCCACACTGTCAACTGAATGTAACAATACTACAGTACATAAACAAACACCTGTCAGATGCCCGTATGACGTTATAGCGGCATCCTCTACCGTTTCACCTCCGCCTTATTCAGCTTCAACTTCACTCGCGTCTGCTTTAGCTTCAGCATCTACTCCTGGGTGTGCTACTGTTTCTGCTTCTACTGTTTCTGTTTCTGCTTCTCCTCCTTCTCCTATAAAACCTGCGAAATCTTACAGTCAGGTCGCAGCGCTATCTTCTACTGCTTCACCTCTGCCATCTTCATCTTCAGCTACACTTACATCAGCTTCTGCTTCAACATCTGATTATGTTCCTGTCTCTTGTGCTCCTGCTTCTGCTTCTACTGTAGATCCTTCAAATTCGTTCAGTCAGGTCGCTGGGACTTCTTCCGGGAGACTGCCATACACTCGTGGATCTGGAGCACCTGATAAAACTTTACAGGTGGCCACTATTCCGAAATTGAAGAATGTACACGTTTTTAATTTGGCAAATAACTGCACTTGTGATACTGTGAAACAGTTCATATTAAATAAAATTAAAAATAAAAGAATCAACGTTTCTCAGGTTGCTAAAACTGACATGTGCTCGTCATTTAAAATTAGTGTAGATACTGAAACTTTTAATATAATTATCAATCCTGAATTTTGGCCTATGGGTACTGGCATAAGAGAATGGTTATTTCTCAAAAAAATCTCTTCGAAACCGATTGCCCAAACCCGTGACCCGTAACATTAAACTTTATTATCAAAATGTGCGGGGTTTAAATACAAAACTCAAGGAATTCTACAACAACGCCGCGTCTAGATCTATTGACGTCCTTGCTATTACTGAAACATGGCTAAACTCATCTGTACATGATGCCGAAGTACTTGACAGCAGTTTCAATATATATCGCCATGATAGATCTGCCAGAGGTGGTGGTGTTCTTCTAGCAGTTAAAAATACAAATATTATTTCGGTTGAAAGACTTAGTCATCTTGAGGACATTCATGAATGTGTATGGCTGAAACTAAGATTTGTTAACATTCCTTTTTTTATATACATATGTACTATTTATTTTCCACCAAGATCTCCACCAAATATTTATAAGCGATTTTTTGATTTAATTATATCTAATTATTCACATTTAAGTAATGGTCGCATTTTTATATCTGGAGATTTTAATCTGAATTCTTCTAACTGTTTTCCTGATGACCTTAATTTTTTTATATCTTTATTCAACTTAAAACAAATTAATACTATTCGAAACTATTTTAATAATTCCATGTTGGATTTTCTATTAACAAATTTAGATTGTCAGAATATTATTATTTCAAATTCAGTTGATTCCTTGGTTCCTGAAGACAGCTATCATCCTGCTCTTGATATTCATTTAAAATTAACTATAACTTATTCCTCACTTCGTTTAATAAATAACTGTCTTAATACCTCTGTCCTAAATGAATGGTTATTTACAAATGTTGATTTCAAATATTTAAATGATATTCTTTGTAATTGTCAATGGGAGCGAGTTTATGAGTGCAAAGATGTTAATTTGGCCCTCTCTAATTTCTATGACATTATATATTCTATTTTTAATGATTGTTTTCGGTTGAAAGGATTAATGACGAGTAAAAGGATTTATCCGCCTTGGTTTACTAAAGAAATTATTAATCTCTTAAAAAGTAAATATCAAACACATAAACTCTGGAAGAAATCGAGCAATCCTCTTATCTTAAATAATTTCCGTATTTTACGTACGGAAATTAAGAAATTAATTAATAATGCATATAATGTTTATGTAGCTGATTGTGAAAGTTCCATAGTTAAAAACCCTAAGAAATTCTGGAACTTCATCAATTCTAAACGTGTAAATCGTGTAAAGTCGACCATTATGTACAATGATTCTGGATTGTTAGAGGGTGATCAAAACATTGCTAATGGATTTGCCGACTTTTTTAAATCAGTTTTCAATAATCCTACTGATTCCATGGAACCTACCAATGACTCGGAATTTACTTTCCCCACTTTAGCGATTAATCATCTTGACTCTTCCGATCTGAAATATGGCTTTCTAAAGTTAAAAAATATTTATTCTTCCGGTCCTGACTCCATCCCTAATTACATCCTAAAAGGATGTGAGGTTAGTCTCTTAGAACCTTTAAAATTCATTTTTAATTTAATTCTAAGGAACTCTTCATTCCCCAATTTATGGAAATGCTCTAAAGTAACTCCTATTCATAAGAAGGACGATAAATCTTGTGTAAGGAACTACAGACCAATAACTATCTTGTCAGCGCCAGCCAAAATGTTTGAGGTAATATTACACAGATACATTTTTAATCACTTTCAAAGTATGCTCATTGATCAGCAGCATGGCTTTCGTCCGGCCAGATCAGCAATTACCAACTTGTTATGTTTCTCTAATGACATAACCAGCACTTTGGATTGTAATAATCAAATGGATGTAATATATACTGATTTTGAGAAGGCGTTTGATAAAGTTGATCATAAAATTTTGGTTAGTAAATTAAGTTTTATTGGATTTACTTATAATCTTGTTGGTCTTTTTATTTCTTATTTACAGGATCGACGTCAATTCGTTAAGTTTGGGAGTTGCTTTTCTTATGAGTATGTTGCCACTTCTGGGATTCCCCAAGGATCAAATCTTGGCCCTTTATTATTCCTAATATTTATCAACGATATTCAATCTTCTATTCACCATTCTAAATTTTTATTATATGCGGATGACTTAAAAATCTATAAGAGAATAATTGATTTACCTGACGCTCTTTATTTGCAAGAGGATTTGAATTCTATTTATGAATGGGCTAATGTTAATAAACTTCCCTTCAATATCCTAAAGTGTCGGGTCATTTCTTACTCTCGTTCTCGTTCTCCTATTAAATATCCGTATAAATTTCATGATTCTCTTCTTCAGAGAGAATTATTTATATCTGATCTGGGAATAGTCTTCGAAAATAGTTGGAGTTTCAACATTCACATTGAGAATATCTGTGATAGGGCAACAAAAATCCTTGGATTCGTAATCCGTAATTCGTCCGAACTAGGGCTCACTGCCATTCGTCTCTTATATTGTACATTAGTTCGCAGTGTGCTCGAGTTTGGCTCCATTATATGGTCTCCCTATCTACTTCGTTACTCTCTAATGTTGGAACGAGTCCAAAGGAAATTCCTTAGATTTTTATATCTGAAGACATTTGGATTTTATCCATATCTGTTCCCTAGTGCCTTTGTCTTGGGATCTTTGGGTTTCAACTCCCTGGCAAAGAGAAGAGATTTATTTCTTGGGAAACATTTCGTAAAATTACTTAGAGGAGAGATTCACAATCCCACTATCCTGGAGAAACTAAAATTCTGGGCCCCGGAAAATCGTAGAGTTTTAAGAAAACATGATATATTTTTACCAATTAGGGCTAAATCAAACGTGCTCATGAACTCCCCCCTCTCGAGAGCTGTTCGACTCCTTAACTTACTGGCACATTACTTGGACCTATTCGATGCCAGTTATGTTGAGTTGGTGGAACACATCCTAAATAGCACGATATAAATTTTTCAATCTTATTTCTTTGTTTTTATTTTGTGTACATATTTTTTACTTGATTTTTATTATTTATTTATGATGTTTTTTTTTTTATTTATGATTTTTATTATTTTCTTATGTTTTTTTTATTTATGATTTTTATTATTTGTATTAAAATCACATTGACGCTTTGGGGCAACCTGTCAAGTCTCTGTGGTATTGATTTTTTTTAAAATAAAATAAAATAAAATAAATAAAATAATCAAAATCAAATGGCTATAAAGCGATTTCATTAGTTTCTTTGTTAGTAGGTAAAATTTTTTGCCGTGTAGATGATGAAATCCTCAAAGTAAAGTGCAATCGTCACTTTGCGATAGAGAAGAATAAAATTACAAAATAAAAAGAGACAGATAATAGTTCTCTTTGTGTGTGGACACGATTGCAACACGAACTTTTGAGTCTAGAGCACGTCGGAGGAATCCTTTTTGTCGGTGGGTGTTTGTCGACAGAAGGCCCTGGGGAATGTGCAATGTGCATTTTGAATTGCAGTAGACGTAGTAGAATGTGAAATTGCATAGCCGTAGGCCACCTCACTGTTACACCCAGCAATAAAGGGAAAACGCCAGATTTTCCGACTTTCGATGTGGAAAGAAATGTCAATTTTGTCCAGATTATTGAACTATGATTGCAAGAATGGAAATGGGTTGAAAACGGCATATGAAATTTACATATACGAGTTATTACTGAAGTTTTGAATACATATCTACATACATACGAATTTTAATATTTGTACTAATCTACAAATGTATGTATGGATATACAAGTACTTTTAAATAATTAATGTATTTATTTATTTATACGATCAAACAAATGACCATTTTACAGAAAGAAAAGAGAAAATACAATGCAAATAAATTTAGTAATAAAAATTTAGAAAAATATGAACAAAGTATTTGGATAAATCGTTTCTATTGACATTAAATAAATCAAACATATACACTTGTGCAATCTTGACATGGTTGAGTTCGATAAATTTATAATTGGTTGTAAACCTCGGCATATCAAGAAGAAGTACATGGAATCTGATTAAGCTCACCGATTCAGAGCAGTCGATAATGGCATTAAGAATACCAAATAAACATAAAATATCATTAATTATTCTTCTGTCACACAATTTTCATAAATTTATTTCTTTATAAATGATAAACCTGTTGACATGATAGTTACATATTTAAAAACAAATAATGTAGTGAACTTTTTTTTGACAGACTCCATTAAATTAATGTATGAACCGTTATTTTTGAAAGTGACAAAAGTCCAAATTTCAGTTCCAAAACACTATTTCTGTTCACAATTATTATCAATTATTTTAATTCGATATGTCTAGAATCTTGGTAAAGTAGAATAAACGTATTACAGACTACCAGTATTTTTAAATATTATAAAACATAATATTTAATATTTTGCGAGATATTTCGCGAAATGAAGAAAAGTGGACTTTTGCCACTTTCATATTTAACTTTCCAAATTTTACTGAATAAGGAGACCAAGTGGTAGAATTGTATTCTAATTGATTTCTTACTATAGACTTTTATAACATTTTAAAGTGGTTGGAGTTTCTTATTAGGAAACCTAGTAATTTGATGGCATTTTTTGTAACATATTTTATATGAGAATTGAATGTTAATTTTTCGTCAAAAAAAAACTCCTAATGGTTCTTAATTTTTTTTAATATACCCATAGAACAGATACAAAGTAATAATATTTCTATTCCATACTATGTTTGTAGTTAATTTATTTATTTTTAATATGTAGTTGTATACATGTTAAATTAATATAATGAACTTGTTTTATAATATTCAACTTGATGGCTATAAATTTTAGAAGAAATAAAATATTCATGTAATTTTACTCGAAATTAATTTCATAACAGCATTTTAATATGTAACGAGAATATTTAATCACCCTGTACACTTTTCTTTCGGTTTAAATTAGAAACACCGAAAAGTATGTGCAAAGAAAATATTTAATTTCAATAGCGCCTATTTTATGCAATATATAATACATGCACGAAATCGTAAGATCTTGATTGCTTGTTTTGTTCGACACGGCGCAAAAATATAGAAATGAGTTTTATCGGAAAATATTTAACAGCAAATTATATAATATATATTTATTCAGTCATCTCGCAAGCACATTTTTTATTCCTTATCAACCGAGATGTTTAAATAAATTCGATTTAAACGACCTCGAATCCTTTTGATATGACGTTTGAAGTCATTCAACCGTCGCTTTCTCTTTGTCCAACTTTTCAGTTGTACGAACGGGCAGGGTTTTGGCAAAATATTTCGACAATAAAAGGCGTTCGAGTGTTGTTTCTGCTTAATGAGATTTGAGCCATTGTCTGCCCAGGACAAATATCATAGAAATACTCAAACAGACAAGCGAAAAGTTCCTCACAAAAAGCACCCATACATACGCATACCTTCAACGTTACATCATTGTGCTCTTTTATATGACACATTTCGAAACACTTTCGACTCGCATCTTCGTGATGAATAGCATTTCTGATTACTTCAAGTTCGAGTCGTTTCTTCAAATAATACGTAGGAGGACTTAGGTTCAATTTTCCAAGTAGCGCTTCGTATATTTGTCGGATATATTTCATCGGAACATACTCGCGTGCCCCGCTCCCCGTCTCAAGCGAGCTCTCATCCTTCGCAGAATGATGAAAATTTATGGAAAACTCACGGGAAAATTATAGCCCAAGTCCTGCTTTTCCTACCGCCATCACCTCGGTTGACTAATGATTCGACGATTTATCACGCACGAACGTTTTTCCTTCGAAGATCGGACACCTTCAATCATCCCACTCGAGGTTTGAGCACCAATATAAACAAGCGATCATAATTTTCCACGAAAAAGAAAGAATAGCCTTTCTCAGTTTGATATATTTTTATCGAAACACTGTCAGCGTTAAGTTATTGCGACGTAGACTTATATTAAGTCGTGAAATGCGGAAAAGTTTTCCGACAGCGCGAGTTTTTCCCACGAAAAATACACACAAACACACATATGTACATATATACACGTACATTTGCAAAGTTTTCCGGCTAAGAAACGCCACTTGGCCGCATAAGGCGCGCATGTCGGTCCAGAAGCGTAAAAAGAAAATATAAATCGGAACTCACGCGTGGAAAATCTTTCAGTTTCAACGGAAAATTTTGGGTCTCGCCTCGTCTGCAAAAACTATGAGATGCCTCACTCGATTTTAACTGTTTGCTCTATAAAACACACTTTTTGTATTTTTTAGATTTGTTTCTGGTGAAATGCTCGTCAAAACATAAAATATTGTAATATGTACAGTATTGCAAATGTTAAAAGTCAAAGTGCTTTATTGCTATTACACCATAAATCACAAATAACTCTTTTACAAAATTCATCACTAATCACTATTGCTTTTTATATTGATTTCTCATGAAGGTTCAATCAATTTAAAAGAACTTGCTTGTTGCCTTATCCTCTCTCACAAAAGTTTTCCATAGAGTTCTACCAGATGGCATACATATGTATGATATACACGTGTACAAATGTATGTACATATGTATATGTACACCACGTGGGAGTATTTTATGTGTCGCTTGCATCATCCAAATAGCCAAGATTTCAAAAGCTTCACTGAGCTTTTGTGTTGTCCGCTCGGCAAAGCCGAAACGAGTTCGCAAGTAAAATGAGAATTTCGTATAAAAATATAATATGTATATGTGAGATCAAATCAAAAAATAGATTTATTTATTTAAAAATCAACAGGCCTCAGATGTAGAAATTCATACAAACAAAGAATAAATATAACAAAAAAACATCTGAACCCAATTATAGATTTTTACAAACATATATCTTGTACACATAGACAAAGAAATGAATAAAAACTAAAATATGACTAAATAGGACAATGCATAATTAAACTTAAAGTGATATAATATAATTGGATAAAGAATATATAATAGAAATGGAAATAGAAATTGATCAATCAGTCAAGACTCTCCTGATGGTAGTCCTGAATTGATGTAAGGAATTACCGAATGAATCAACCTCATTCAGCTTCCCATTAAGCATACAATAAACACGTTGTAGATAGAAATGTTTTAGGGAATTGGTTTTGAAAAGATTCAGTGAAAAGAGCGCAACGTGTCTAGAATACCTAACTGGAATCCTGAAACCAACCTTACTCAGTAAATCAGATCAAGGAAACCATTTAGGAGCTCAAAAACAAATGTAGCATCAGTGAGTCGTCGCCTGACAGAAATATTGTTAAAGGATAGGATTTTTAAAGTATCGGGAACAGTAGTATGGGCGTAGGTAGGAAAACGGTAGCTTAAGAGGGCTGTACACCCGAAACCTTAATTTTGTTACCGTTCCTTTCTTCGATATATATATTGAGTGTATGTATATATTGAGTGAATTCGACAATATATATCAATATATATATTGAGTGAATGCGACAGTTGCGCTTCGACCAGATAAAACGTATTTTAAATTGACAAAATCAAGGTTTCGTATTCTACTATTTTCTCATCCAAAACTGGACCAATTTTTAAAAAAAATTCATCATCGGTATGAGAAAGATACTTTCTGTGCATCTATCGGCGTATTTTTTTAAAAATCGACCGTTAAATAAGCACGCTGGACTCGTTTCGTGGGTGTAAAAAAGAGGCGATTTTATAGATTTTTGGCGGCGCCTACCTCCTTTAAAAAATAATTAATCAAAAAAATAAAACCATAGATGCACCCCAATGGTGGATATCCATAGCATATTAAAAAATAATTACTCTAGTGCCATAATTGAGGAAGGGAGAAGTATAGTACGTTTGTATGGACAAGGTGTTGCTGTCCAGCCCGCCCTCTTAAGGATTTAATAAATTTTAGTTGGACTTTTTCAATACAATTAATATGGGATAAATAAAAAGGCAACCAGATAATTGAGGCAAATATAATACATGTTTAGATGTGATAAAATTGATTTTTGTAGTGAAAAAGATACAGTCTACAGAGCAGGGTAGTGATGTTTGCAACTACATTTTGTTGGATACTCATTGTTACGGAAATTGGATGTCACCATTGATTGCTTCCGAGCTAGTGACTAGAAATCGTCGAAATTACACGACGAGACGGTTGGAATTAGAGCATTGCAAGATATCGAATTGGCCAATTAATAAGAGCTAGATTCCGGAAAGTGGCGAAGCTCAAATATTGACAGTGACTTGTGGGGATTTTAATCCCCTAGAATCCTCGGAGGTGCTCTTCATTCCCTCAACCCCTTGTCGACCACCCTATGCAAACTTGCTAAATCCCCTTTGACGTGTACAACTCGACTACTCGACAGCTTTGTGTTTGACCACGATGCATATTTGCACCGGACGAGTGTTTGCCTCTTCCGACTGCTCAAATTTTGAAACGTTTCATTTCCATTTTTTGACGTGAAATCTGATGTCTATTTACGACAGTACATAACTGTATCGCGCTGTCGAAATATCATAGAAAAAAATGGCGGCTTGCAAGAATAATAATTAGTCGGTCTGATGACTTAATGTCAATCTACAATAATTGTGTGTACAGAAGTGAAAATGAAAATTAAACTAGACGGAGTTGCTGTGAATCGTTGAGAATCGTTTCACTCACTAAATATGACAATGATTTTTGTTGGCTTGATCTTTTGTTTTGTAGATATTTTATTTTTACATAGATATATACATATGTATATACCAGGAAGGCTTGATAAGAATAACTCAATGCGCCTTCCCGGATTATTAATTACAAACAATGCACAATTTTATTATTTATTTTTATATTTATTTTATTATGTAGGATATTGTGACGCATTAGGTTCTTCCTGTAATGCCACAATGGTCCAAAACGTTAAATAAATAAATTATTATATATGTAAATCACTGTATTTCCAGAAGTAGAAGAACACGAAATAACAATTGATTAATTAATTAATTAGAGAATTAATCCATTGAGACATCTATGGATTTAGATTTTACAAATTATACACACAATAAATACAGAAGATTTGTGACAACAGGAAAGATGATTTTTTGCCAATTTTCAGATAAAATTGGCAAACTAGATCAGTTGCTATATGATCAGTAATTAAATACAATGATAAGTATTTAAATAATAAGAGCAGTAATTAAACCAAAATGATCATTATAAAAAAAGAAATGATAAGATTTAAAAATAAATGATCAATTATTAAATGAAACGATCAGTTTTACGCATTCTGACAGATTAAGTAGAGCCAATGTTGCCATATCGGATCGTTTTCGGTAGTGTTTTGATTTCTCAATTTTTACCTGGATTTCGAATTCGTTTTTCAACTGGCTTTCTTTCACTTTAAGAACTTGAATATCGTTCATAAACAAATATTCTTGCGTGTCTGTTAACTTAATAAATACCGACCCTAACAACCAAATCTTAAATTAATAGGGCAACCCCAAATGTACCCTAACCTAACCTGACCCTTAAATAGAAAGTGCTGCTAAGATCTAAGATGAGCGACGCGCTATCATTCAACTGTCAAAAATTATAATTTATTTGGTTTTACTGATCATTTATATTATTTATCTGATCACTTATATAATTAATTACTGATCGGAAAAATTGTTATTTACTGATCGAAAAATGAATATTTACTGATCGTTTATAGTATTTAACTGATCGCTTATTTAGTAAATTACTGATCATTGATCCTTATTTTTAACTGATCATTTTAGTTATTTTTTAACCTACCAAATAATTAGTTCACTTTTTGTATAGATTGTGATAGTGATTTTTTTTATTGCTTTGAAAAACTTATTTATAAATTATCTATCAAATTTTAAAATATACTTTTTTTTTACACATTTTTTTACGGAATACAAACGTGTAACTATAGTATATTTTTGACTTAATTATAAACATTTCAAAGCAATACAAAATCACAATTAACCACTTAATCGCCACGCGTTTTGGCACAGCAGTACTAGATTTTGAATTAAAGACTCGAATTCGGTGGGTTAAGCTTAACAAAGATTGACAAGTTTCCGCTCCGGTAATATTTTTTGTTTCTCAGTGTTTATAAATAAATATGCTACCCAATCTGTAAAATGTACATATGTATTTCTCGCAAAAAAAATCTGTATATCGAATTTGTCTATATATGTCTCTATAAAGATAATGTTAATGTTTGTAATTGGCCAGAAAGGCACACTGAGTTTACTTGCTAAGCCTTCCTGGTATAAATTTTTATTTCATACAACATGAAAACTCGCCTTTACAGATTGCCCCAAAGTGACAAGTGCACTTATACAGATACAATACAATCAATATACATAAGCATTTTATACAAAGCGAATGCATACAAACAACAACAGTGGCATCTATGAAGAAGTTTTGCAGAAAAATGCAGCATTTTATAATCAAATTGACGAGCTTCCAGACACTGTATAACTAAAGATTAGCAAGAGAGATAGGAAAGGAGATGCCAATTTTCACAGGAACCGTTTCAACGAAAATCTGAAAAATTGACAAATTCTGATAGGAAACGATCGACCTGGAGTCACAAACAATGGTTTGGCCAGCAGCTGGACTCTATTGAGACTCGAACCCGTGACCACTTTGCTCGAAAGCATAATATGATAACAAATAGTCCACGCCGCTGGTTGTATATGTATTAATTTATATTTTTGGACCATTGTGGCATTACAGGAAGAACCTAATGCGAACCACAATGGTCTACATTTGAAAAAAAAAGAGAGAAACACAAAAATAATATACATGCATATAATAAAAAGAAAAAGCAAAAGCAGAAAAACATGACGAAAAAAATAGTAAACGAAAAAAGACAAAAGAAGGTAAAAATGAAGGTAAGGTGAAAAAATCAATAAAATCCTCAAATCCTATTCTTAGTTTCACATTGAATATAAAGTGAGTATACATTGAATATATATATTTAAACATTAGTTCGGACCATTGTGGCATTACAGGAAGAACCAAATGCGCCACAATGGCCTCCACAAGAAAATAAGAGAGAAAAATAAAAAAATCATAATAATAATAGTAATAATTCATAGAAAAAGCAGAAAAATACTATAAAACAAAAGAAAAAAAGTACATATTATATAGTATTATATATATACATTTTAGAATGTTTATAAAATGGCAGCTTTGGTTTTAACGTTTCCAGTTTGTATGTATGTATGTACTATGTAAATGAGCGTAAGCACTAACTTCGGCTTGTGTGGGGTTTTATTTACAGTGCTTCAATTAACAATCTATTGTTCATAATGCTACAAAATCCCCGCTTATGACTCATTAACGCTACCCCTTAATTGACTGGAATGAATAAACAAGAGAAATTGAAAATGTAGCAAAATTTCAACGTACCCGGCGAGATAAAGTGTGAGCTCCTACAAAACGATCTTGAAATCTTCTTTCGCGGAATAAATTACGAATTTAAAGTGCCTCCACGGCCCGGCACTGATTTAATTAAGGGTGCGTTGTGCCAGGGGTCGTGCAACTTTTCGTCGACGTCTCCCGTTAACCGGGGGCAATTAACGGCGTTGGCGTTAAGTGTTTTGTACCGCCGAAACCACTTTGTTCCCGATTTGTGCCTTAGGAGATCCGTATAAATTACCCAGGTCCATTACCATCTAGGAACGGGACCTCCGGGAAGACTTTCGCCCAAAATGGCGCCCTTTCCCATCAACGCTAATGCTCCTACAGTTGCCGACCGCTGAGCGGTGCAATAACCCTCGAAAATAATCTGGACGCACTCGTATCGTTGCTTTCACTACAAACATCCACAGGACGTTAATAAAATAAAAAAAAAAACAATTGTATGTGAGCCACACACAATAGAAGAGTAAACTTTTAAGGTTGTCTGAATTAAAAATTTGAAAAAAATAAACGTTATATCGATAAGAATTTCAGTGAGCCATAGTAAGTTTCAGTTGGATAGGACGAACGATCTTCAACCACAGGAATAAATAAAAATTATAAAAGATCTGTCAACTGTTTTGCAAAAGCAATTTGTTGTCCGAATTGTTTGGAGGAATCTCGCTTACAGTACATTCTGAGGATGAAGACGTTGATTTTGAATTATAGTTATAAAACCAATAAGTATTTGGCGTGTACTGTGTTTTCATTCCACGTTTATTTATTTATTTATATATATATATATATATTTAAAAATACTAATAGAAAATACCATTAAGAATAACCGTAGCCTGAAAAAGTGCAAACAGGATCTTTTCTTAGGCAAAAACCAAATGATCGCAATCAGATCAGAGAGCGGAGTAATAATTAGGAATAGAGAAGAAATCATAGACAGAGTTTACACGTTCTATGCAAAACTATACGAGAACGACAACGGCCAATTCCCCGCTCTGGAATCGACACACGGCCAAAGGGTTCCTGCAGTATTGCCTAGCGAAGTAGAGGCCGCGCTAAAAACTGCAAAGAACGGTAAAACCCCAGGGGAAGATAATATTCCCATTGACTTACTAAAATGTGGCGGCCCCCCCTAATTAATATCTTAGCTAGGCTTTTCAGCAAATGCATCCAGAACCAAGCTATACCAGAAGGATGGAATAACGCAACTATCATTTTAATACACAAAAAAGGCGACAAAAGCGATATCAAGAACTACCGACCCATTAGTCTACTTTCAGCGGTCTACAAGCTCTTCACGAAGGTTATTACAGAAAGGCTGAAGAATATCCTCGACGAGAACCAACCTATAGAGCAGGCAGGGTTTAGGGCAAATTTCAGCACAATGGACCACCTCCAAGTAGTTGGCGAACTAATCGAGCGCGCCAACGAATATCAACGGCCATTGTGCCTAGGTTTCGTCGATTATGAGAAAGCCTTCGATACAGTTAGTCATAATGCAGTACTTAACGCTCTAAAAACACAGGGAGTGCCGGAACCCTATGTGGGACTGTTAGCTGCAATATATAAGAATGCCACAGCTTCGGTTAAAATTTTTTCAGGTACAGATAGATTTAGCATAGGAAAAGGAGTAAGACAAGGAGATACAATCTCGCCCAAGTTATTCAATGCGGTGCTTGAGGGAGTTTTCAGGAAATTGGATTGGGATACAGCCGGAGTAAGCATCAATGGTCGCTTTTTGAGTCACCTTCGGTTCGCAGACGATATAGTTTTAGTAGCTCGTGATTCAGCTGACCTACTTATCAGACTAACACAGCTGGACAGGGAAAGTAGAAAAGTAGGATTAAAAATTAACGTAGATAAGACTAAACTAATGTTCAATAGTTATTGCATGCCTGATAGCATCCCCTTAGATGATAAACCAGTAGAAGTAGTAAATAATTATTTATATTTAGGTCAAATAATTGACATGTCTGGTAGTAAAAATGAAGAGATAAAGAGACGTATGAAATTAGGGTGGAGTGCATTTGGACGGATGAATGCTGTTTTTAAATCAAAAATGCCACTCTGCCTGAAGAAAAGGATCTTTGATCAATGCGTTTTGCCAGTGATGACGTATGGATGTGAAACTTGGACACTGAACGCCAAGATGCAAAATAAAATCCAATGCACTCAAAGAAGTATGGAACGCTGTATGCTTGGCATAACGAGGAAAGACAGGAAGCGGAACACGTGGGTGAGAAATATGACAAGGGTAGTGGACATAGTGGATAGAGTGAAGAGATTGAAATGGCAATGGGCGGGTCACGTAGCTAGGAGGATGGACGAAAGGTGGACAAAAGAAGTGCTTGAATGGTACCCGAGAGAAGGCAAAAGAGTAAAAGGAAGACCGCAAGGAAGATGGGTGAACGAAATTAGGAAAATGTGCGGAATGAGATGGATGAGTGTTGCGCAAAACAGAGACGAGTGGAAGCGTGTTGGAGAGGCCTTCATCCAGCAGTGGATGGCGAATGGCTGTAAATGATGATGATGATGATTTAAAAATACATCTTAATTATTATACTTAACTCTAAAATTTATAATTAACTTATATGTACTGTTCCTCACAGAGGTGTCTCTTCGCACCTCGCAGGAATGCATCCATGTTTTTAGCAGACCTGATGCATTCAGGGAGGGCATTATACATGAGCACACCCCTGTGAAAACACCCCCAGCCGTCTTATTCTTTCTTACTCTACTTACAACTAGTTTTTCCTTATTTCTAGTATAAAACTATTATCTCTATAACTTATGATCTAACTTATAAACAAAAGACAATGTAATAATATTTAGACTAATTCTAATAATCATCCATCCTAATTCATCTAACATACTTCCAATACTCTTAAATCTACTCACATTCAAAATACCTCTCATAGCTTTATTCTGTATTTTTTGCATTTTTTCTAAATCTTGGCCACTAAAAAAATTAAGCACAGTGGCACAATAAACCACATGTGGCAAGACAGTTGAATTAAACACTAAAATTTTACTTTTTTTACTTAAAATATTTCTTAATCTACATAATATACCAACTTTTCTAGCCATTTTTTTTATTATATAGTCAGCATGCATTTTAAAATTTAGTCCTGAGTCTATGTATACTCCTAAGTATTTTATATTTTCAACTTTTTCAATTAACTTATCATCAATTCTAATTTCATTCAATATATTTTTATTTTTACCATTCAACCACATAATTTTTGTTTTATTCACATTCAGCTTTAATTTATTTTCACACAACCAGTCATTCACATAATTTATTTCTATATTTAAAATCTCAGACATTACATCAACATTCTTTCCAATTATATATATATCAATGTATCATCTGCAAACAAATGTATTTTACACTTCTTAATTACAATTGGGTCCCAATTTGGACCCTTGCGGCACTCCATGAGGTGTTACAAATTCAGAGGATAACACCTTATCAATTTTTAATATTTGCCGTCTATTATTTAAGTATGATTGAAGCCACTTTAATACTATACCAATGATTCCTAACTTATATAATTTTTGTAATAAAATATTTCTATCTAATGTCTCAAACGCTCGTTTAAAATCTAGAAAAACTGCTCCAACAACCATGCTAGATTCATCCATCGCCTCCATCCAATCAGAAATCACCAATTGGATAGCGGTTTCTGTTGAATGTTTCACTCTAAATCCAGACTGTTCCACAACCAAACAATCATTTATACTAATGAACTCTTTCAATTGAATCATAACGATTTCCTCCAGCATCTTCTCAACAATTGGTAACATATTGATGGGCCTCATTTCACTGGCTTTATGTGTACCAGTAACCTTTGGTACCGGTACAATAGTAGATACCTTCCATGCATCCGGGACGGATCCCACTTCTAACGATTTATTTATTAATTTCAGTAACTGAGGTCCAACTATGTCCCAAGTGTTGATTAAAATATCTAGAGTCAATCCATCCATACTAGAAACTGATTTCATGCCCTTCAATACACCATTTAATCCCCCCATTTCCACTAATTTAAACCTTTCAAACTTATTTAAATCCATACTAATGTCATAATTCACACTATTATACCTTGTTTGTATTGAATCAACTATATCATTCACGCTATTGATGTAAAACTCATGAGAATGTCATTTTAAACACGTGAGAATGTCATTTTAAGTTTCCTTCCCCACATATTTCTGGTTGAAGTTTTGGCTAACACAAACAAGTCGAAACCTTGCAATGTTGCCGAGATACAAAATAAGATACTCATTGGTAGGAGATAGGGATAAAGAATCCCAAATATCCAAATGAGACCAAACAAAAAAAATACGAGGATACTAATTGTACTGTTTCTTCGAATTTGGAGTGTCCTAGTTGTTGCAACGTGGCTTTTGTTTTAACTTTGAACACAATATGAAAAAATAATATTGAGTTGATGATAACAATTAGGAAAATTGGAAGGAATACTGTGAGCCAAAACCCCAAACCATTTGGGTAGCAGATTATCGCTGATTGTTCTATCGAATCATAACATGTTGGATTGTTTTCGTTTTTTTCATCAATACTTATTTGATAAGTGTTTTTCATATTATAATTTGTAGGATCAATAAACACCAAGGGCAACACAAGTACCAAAGGAAAAATCCAACCACAAATGCAGGATTTGAGGAGCCTGTGGCTGGAATTGGTATTAGAAACGTACATCAACTTTCTGTACGAAAGCACAGCTGTTATCAGCATCCAAATGAATGTAGAAAGCACACTGTAGTGAACTACCGGGCCCAAGATTGGGCAGATGGTGTCGATTTTTGGAGAACTTTTCAAAAATATGTTTCCTAAAAATATAATTAACATAAGTCCTATGGCTACTGACAAATTTAGATACTCTTTATTGGTAAGTTCCTTCTTCCATCGTTCGAACAGTATCGCAGTGTTACAGATGACTATCAGACCAATTAGTAATGCCGCACACCCACAGTAAGTGATAACAGAAAGAATCCAATAATGATTATTAATATTTTTTGTCTTGGACTGCATTAGTAGTGCAAAATGCGTTAAGTGATTCCATCGACACGTGACCATTCCTGTGATTTTATCCCGAAACATTTCAGATCCTTTACTTGACCAACCTCCATTTTTAAAAAGAGTATAATCCCAAAAGACACATTTCACACATTCATTTTCATTCGACTTTAGGTGAATATCTATATATTGTTTATCATTGAATAATGTCATATTCGATTTACATATACTGATAATTTTACTGTTGATTTTCCAAATAGTTTGTTTTTGATCCGGTTGAAAAAATTTTTCTTTATCCATCACTGCTACAACTAGTTTTCCATTAAAATTTATAGAGTTTGATATATCCACCATGATGTCTGTATCATTCGTTACTTCTGTTCCGCAATTCAATTTAGCTAAAATAAACGAAATATAACATTCAAAAAAAAATTGTCACATACTAATGTGTAATGACGAATTATGGTACAATTACCTTTCGCATTGATCGAAAATTTAATATTACTATTGGTCATATCATCGGAAGTAATATTATTCACCAGTATACATAGACTGGCATTCTGCTCTCCAGTATCAGCAGCTCCAACAATTATATGTTTCGATGGATAATAGAATGTTCTATTCTTTATGTCCACTTTGAATAAAATTTCATCTATTTTTTTTGTTATTTCATTTGAGACATTCTCTGTTGAATTTGAAATAATACGATTTAAGTTGTCGACAACTTTATGAATGTCTTTTTCTTCAATGCGTTCCGTAACATTTCCATCGAGAAAGGAATGTATGCTTTCATCAATATCTTTCATATTATTAACCTAAAAACGGTAAAATATTTCATATAACGTTAAAGAATGAAATAATTTTATTCATATATTATATTTAGAAAATAAAAAAAAATGAACAAACTTCTGTATATGGTACAAATGATAGTTTATATATTTTAGGGCATTTAGACTCCCAGCCATATCGATTAATTTTGCCGGATTTAACACATGAATATTTACAGTGGTTACAATGTGGTTCATATTTACACTCTTCAGAGTAATTATTTTCAAGTGGGATATTATCATCTAACAATGAAATTGAAAAACAAATAAAGTTCATATTTATGAATGTAAACAAATCAAAGGTACACTTTCTTACCTGCAGCAGCAATACTTTTTGAGTCTGGAAAACAAAGCGGACTATCAATTCTTACTATTTCAGGCATATTAACATAGATGCTTCCGTGGTCATTTATTTCGTAGTAAGAAATATTACCGCGATAAATAACACCTCCATTTATGTATACTTTTTTAAGAATATATTTACTCAAATCAATTTCCCGTTCATATGATTTAAATAAACTGTGAACAGCCAGAAATTATTTTATGTATTAAGATTATAATATGGAAATAAATGTACATATATATATATATATATATATATATATATATATATATATATATATATATATATATATATATATATATATATATATATATATATATTACTTTTGAAGCTGCAGAAAGTAATGATTTTCAACATCAGATATATTTATTGGTTTCGGGAAATTGAATTCGATATCGTAAATTTCTTTCAAATCATGAATTTTATTAATGAAAAAAAATTTACGACTAATATTATATTCCCATTTAGTAGTATTACTGATGCACCAATAATATCCATCTGCACCAGTCTCAATGCTGAAGTGTGATGATTGGTTCAAATTTGTTACATTGACTTTGGTCGGATAAAATCTTGCAGAATCAGTAAAACAGATAATATCAGATGGTGATACTAAGATGCTTTCTTCGCATTCAATGGAGACGAACAGTTTCCATCTGAAAATTTCAGTAAATATGATAAACCGCTAATTTTACAAAATAAGTATTCCAAAATTCAATAAAACGTGTCGTGACAAATTAACACAGATTTATAATATATATATATTTTTTTTTTTTGGGTACATTTGTACTAGTATACATATGTGTTTCGCTTTTTATAGAAAAAAGGTGCTGGCATATTTTGTTAAGCTTTTAATTCATTACAGCACTTTTGATATACATTTATACATATGTATATTAGCATCTAGCTCATACTACATACATATATGTATAGGTAGATGCCATTGCGCTTTTCTGTTGTATTCCATTATAAAAAAAAACACACTGCATACGAAATATATGTACATATAATAAATAGGGGTTTAGCTTTATTTAACTTAAGTAGAATAGATAAATATACAGTATACTCTCGATTATCCGGTTGCGGATTATCTGTGCTTGAAAAATAATAATTAATTTTCAAAAATTAATTTAATATTTTTCTTATATGATTATGTGACGCACCGATTGATGCGACCGTAAACACGCGAACACGTGTTGCGGAAACGCATCAGAACTCATGAAATTAAACTTTTGATGATTGGGAAAGCAAAAAAACCTCCATCTTTTAAGGGATCTGAAATGAAAAATCTTCCCATTGATTATTATAGTCAGAAAGGGGCATAAATGGACAGGAAAATATTTGAAGATTGGTTTAAAAAGAAATGGGTTCCAGAAGTGCAAGATTTAAAAAAAAATAAGGGATTGCCACAGAAAGCAGTATTGTTATTAAATAATGCCCCTTCTCATCCGAACGAAAGCATATTGGAAACAGACGATGGACTTATGTATGGTTAAAAAAAATTGCCCTCTAATGTGACATATTTGATTCAGCTCATGGACCAAGGTGTTATATCATCAATGAAACGTCTTTATCGTCAAAGTCTTCTGAAAACTCTTGTTGAGGAATATGACAACCCGATCATTTTCTGGAAAAAAATGACGATATTGGATGTTATACACGGAATAACACAATCTTGGTCAAAAGTAAATCCAGTAACACTTGTACGATCATGGAGAAAGATTCTTCCTGCTATGGAAACAGATCTAGTGGATTCTGAAGAGAATGAATTTAGTGGATTCTGAAGCAAATGATATATCTGAAATATGTGGATTTTTGAAAAATTTAAAATGTTTTGAAAACGTGGATAAGGAAAATATCGAGTATGTAGTGGCTCAATCATGATTTAAATGATCCAGATTTTAAACGCATGGATGATGCAGATATCTTTTATTTTGTTTCTCAAGAGGAAGAAAATGAGATTGACACTACAAGTGGAGATGATACCAGTGGTTACGTTAGTCATAAAACGGTACAACTCTAGTACTAACTACTAACAGCCACTTATCTGCTTAACTATGAGCGTTTTTCTTAATAAATAATGAGTATTAAAATTATGAATCAAAAATTTGTGTTGTAAATATGATATTACATATATTCGAAACCAAGTCAAAATTTGATGATTCGGATTATCCGCGTTTTTCAATTATCCGTGTCCTTTCTCCCCAGCATTAGCCCGGATAATCGAGAGTGCACTGTATTTCGTTATTTAACACTTACTTTGGATTATATTCTGAATATATTTTTAAACTCATCCTCGGTTTTTCAACAGGATGTTCGTATACGGCATCGTTAGTATGATTCGAATCATATGGTTTTATCGGTTTTACTATACATAATCTATATAGCTTGTCATCGCAATCTCGTGTTACAAACTTTTGTGATTTTATATCAATGGCTAGACACGCTGATGCGGATGTGTTTATTTTATTTTGATACCCGCTATATCCATCGACCAGGTCTAAAAGCAACGGCTGACCCATATCTGGGTCCTCATGACGCCATTTGATGATGGGCCCATCATCATACGCTCGCCGGTAATCTGTCCAATATAATGTTGTGGATGTGTTGATGTTATTTGAAGAAACCAAGTATGAAAAATTGATAGGAACAGCGTTTCCGTTACATCCAGTATATTTGTTCATGTACGATTCCTCTTTTTTAAGTTTTAGACACAGAGTGGTATTCTCAATCACGACTTTTTTATACAAATATGGACAAGAAACATTATTCTCGTCAACTGCTTTTACACATCCAAAAAAAAATATAGTTGTAATGCAGATTAAATACATCACTATTTTTTTGGATAATTCGTGATTTTTCATATTTCCTGAAGTGAAATAAAATTAATTTTCACAATTATGCTATATATAAATAATTAATTAATTAATCAATCTGTATTCTTACATATATTGCACGTCTGAAATAATATTAAAGTTTTTCTTAAATATATGTTGTAGACTTCACTTTTATAACATATACGTACTTCACATACCACAGCACTATATATTAAACCTTTAAATTCACACTGAAACGAATTGTACACTATATTTTATATTTTACTTGAATCTTATCATATATTTAGTTAGTGACACACGAAATATATGTATTTACATACATATGTGAACATACATAGGGCCGACGAGAGGGAGGGGGGATCCGATGTAAATTTTAAGGGCCCGGACCGATATTGATATTTTAAATATTACTATTTGCCTGTGTGCACATAATTGTACACTTGGTAAAATATCGCAATTCGGATCAATGGAATTAATAACACTGTTCGACACGAAAAATGGTTCAGAGACGAGATATGACTTTTCTTATAGATCTTTGCCCAGTAAACATGAAACTGAACAAGAATAGTCGGAATATAATTTTTTTAAGTGGAATTTTATTTAATTCTCATATAAAGACAGTTTTAAATATTATTCCTATTAATTCAATTCAGATTCGTGTAAATACGAGTAAATAATAGTAAGAGATTTAAGCACGAAATTTTACCGATTTAAAATTCAGCACACTTCCAATTAACCATTTTAAATGAAAATAAAAAATGGTGTGGCCAGAACACTATCCCAATAAACATTTTTCAATAGAAAATACTCAATATAAAATAGTATTAACAGTGGAAAAAAATCCCAAGTGAAAATACGTACTTTTGACTTTTGATTTGAACTGGACGACTACTTAGAGAAATTTGAAAGCTGAAAAGTACTACAAATGAAAGATAAAATACTTGAATATATATTTCAATATTCATTTTGAACAGGAAATTGGCAGATTTTGAGACATCGATCAAACAGCACCAAGATATAGAAAAATCGCGTGATTTTTTCATACAATCAACATTTTTTATTACCAGATTCGTGTTTACTGGGCATAGATCTATAAAAAAATCATATCTCATCTTTAAACCAAAAAAAAGTCGTCATTTGTCGAACAGTGTGATTTGAAATTTAATAAATGTTTGTGAAAAAAAATTCAAGCTCCGTCTCTTTCCACGATATACGATTCCAAGGGGAGACGTGTTAGTGAACATCAATACACACGCAAGCACGTATTAGATAATTATTATATACGATTCTAAATACAAATACATGTATTTATTTAATTCTAAGTGTTAATTACTTTTTGATCAACGCAGGCCCAGATCGGGCATTTGCCACCCCAAAAAATTTCCCCAAGGGAAGTATTAAAATTCATTAAAAGATAAAATTTTGGGCCGAATATTGTTTACATTGCCAATAACAGTTATCAGTGGTGAAAGAAGTTTTTCCAAATTAAAGATCATAAAAAAATATTTAAGATCCACAATGACTCAAGATAGACTACAGTGTTAGGGGTTATAAAACCCGCCCGAAAGAAAAAGGCGGTTTTCAGTTTTTTTATAAATAAAAACCGTTTGGCTGGCTTTCAACGGTTTTAGAAAATTAAGTTTTTTAAGTATCAAATTTTTATATCGAAAAAAAAATCCGCCATATAGGTATTTTTCTAATATTTTTGACAGATTTTTGGCATATTAAAAATATGATACGATCATTTTTGTTTAGTTTTAGTTCTTTTTCTAGTCTGGTTTTTAGTTAAGTTTGAAAAAATAATTCCGAATTATTATTTCCCAGGCCCAGGGACTCTTCTCGGCGGCCCTGCATAAAATGTTAAATAGATAAAAATAAACGGATAAATATACATAATTCTAAATAAATATAGCTCAAGACTTAACTCAAAGATAAATATAACTTAAAGATAAATATAGCTTCTGAGAAGCAGTTAGTCATGTAGATATCTTTTATCAATTCTAAAAACCCATTTTTAACCATATATATCCAAATATATACATAGGTGTTATTAGTTTTAATGTTTTAAAAAAATATTCTCAGCTTTAAAAGTTACATAAATTAGTTGAGATTATTGAAATTACTTAGGACTACGACTTCGGTTTGCTCGGTCACCTGATTTAACCATTTTACCTACATAATTTCGTCTGAGTTTGGGCTAAGGAGTTCATTTACCCAAAAAAAAAAATAACTACAAAATAACAGATAATACTGTTTGACAAATGACGACTTTTAAAATGTTTCAGAGACGAGATATGACTTTTCTTATAGATCAATGCCCAATGCCCAGCATCCGTGCTCTACTAATACGAATTTTTTGCTCGTAAATTTACAGATTTAAAATTCAGCACACATCCAATTAACCCTTTTAAACGAAAACAAAATAGTGTGGCCAGAACACTATCCTAATAAACATGTTTCAATAGAAAATACTCTATATAATATAGTATTATAATTAAGTGGAAAAAAATCCCAAGTGAAAATACGTAATTTTGACTTTTGATTTGAACTGGACGACTACTTAGAGAGATTTGAAAGCTGAAAAGTACTACAAATGAAAGATAAAATACCCGACTGTAGATTCCAATATTCATTTTGAACAGAAAATTAGCAGATTTTGAGAAATCGACCGAACAACACCAAGATATAGAAAAATCGCGCGATTTAAAAAACACATACATACATATATCTCCGAATCTCGAGCCAATCAACACTTTTTATTACCAGATTCGTGTTCACTGGGCATTAATCTATAAGAAAAGTTATATCTCGTCTCTGAAACATTTTTCGTGTCGAACAGTGTAATCAGAAAAATCTTTTAAAAGTATTTTTTTGATTTTTAAATGCTTTTTATTATTAATAAATTATGTTCAAAATAAATCTTATATCTATTTTAAAAGCTACTGATCTACTGATCATTTTCTATTTTACAATTTTATTTTATTTGGTGAGTTATCAAAGTATTTTATTATTCTAACGTTAATGTACAGCATAATAGGAAAAAGAGCTCAAAAACCTATTTTTAAAAGTATGAAGAAGATATAAAACCTAAAATTACCATCACAGAAGTGAGACGAAGAACTCTAGTATGCATAAGAAATTGACATTTGAACCTGAACTATTAAGTCATTTTATCAAAATTTTTGTTTTATTTGACATTATACGATAACATAATGTTAAATAAAACAAAAACCGTCATTCACAAGTCGCTTGTGAATGACGGTCTCTATTCGGCGAGCTCCCTCGATGAGGTTTTACACCTTAATTCTGATAATTGGCAAGACATCTACATGAGTGATATCTTAAAACAATAAACCGGCATGTTTTTAAAAAGATTTTGTCTCTTAAAAAAATTTATTATT
The DNA here is from genome assembly GCF_051622035.1 of Arctopsyche grandis. Lineage (NCBI taxonomy): Eukaryota > Metazoa > Arthropoda > Insecta > Trichoptera > Hydropsychidae > Arctopsyche > Arctopsyche grandis. Next base: position 1,527,315 of record NC_135362.1, read on the forward strand.
ATTTTTAAATACAAAAAAATGATTTTTCCTACTTGATAAATTTTTGAAAACTTCTGGTGCCTCTATTATTACTTTATCTATGTTTATTTTCTGTTGACGCAAATGGTTGTATTTGTTTTGAATCGAAAAAAAAACGAATCGGCGCGAATGAATCGAAAAAAAAAAAAATCGATGACGTCACGGTCGTAAATCCAACCAACAGTACATAAAAAGTTTCTTTCTAAATTATATATTAGATTTAATAAAATAAATTACTCATCTATCATCATTTTTTGTTAATCTTTACTTTTTACTATGTAATATATAATTTCGAAAGAGAAAACTATTTAAATAAATTTAATAAAATGTTTACTATTAGATTGGCCATGTTTAAGCGGTTTATATTGCAAATACCGAGCAAGCCGGGTAAAAATACTAATATATAATATTTTAATGATATGTTTTTATCTTATCATATATTTGTTCGATTTATTACTAAACTAAGTTCTGAGTATTGAGGTATTACACATAAACTGATATTCTAATATGTACATATTTACATACATATGTATGTAAATATGTACATATTAGAATACATGTTAACACATGTCATACCATGTCTATATTTTTTTATATTTTACATTTTAAATATTGTATCAACATGTATTATTAACAGCAATGAAACTGAATATTTTATAATAAATGTAATTTTTTTTAATTTAACAGAACATCCATTTTATAGCTCTATAATTCTAACAGGATCAAAAAATTAAAAATCTAAAATATGTATTTAAAAGTTTCTAATTCTTGCACGTTTTTTGTTTATGACATACATACATATTTGAACTAGAAACAATTACGTAGTTAACAATGAATAATAAGGAGTTGGATTTAATTATCTCCCAATTTAATTGTCTCAACAAATCAGACTGATTTTTTTACTTGTAATATAAATTGTAAATTTATACAATAATATTTTTTAAATGTTTTTCTCAGACCCCTTTCAGTGTATTGAATTGAAATTTCATATCTAGAAGTTTTAGCTCAATAAAAAGTTATATATAAAATTTAGTGAGCACACATCAACCGGAAATGGCAGATACTCTTGTTCGATTGTTCTTCCACTACTTTTTTAGACCCTTTAAATGTGTGTGTAAAATTAAAATTATTAAATTTAATTAACCGGAAGTGGAATTTTTTCCTATTAGAAAAGTCGAAAATGTTATGACCACACGATTTTTTCCAAACCCCTGAACGCATCAAGCTGAAAATTTACATTTATAACTAAAATTTACATTTAATGTACTAACTTAGAGCTGATAAGGTTTTAGTTTGACTTTGTGAACTGGAAGTAGTATTTTTTTCTTAAACAATATTTCATTATTATATTTTGACCTTTTAAATTATTTTTATCTTCTTGATATTTAATGTGTATAATATTTAGTGATTTTAGGTAAAAAAAAAAATTGAACAAAATCCGACAACTGGAAGTAGAACTTTTATCTTGTGAAAGTTTCCGTACATTTGCGCTCACTTTCCTCTCAAATGCTCTCATAGCTGGTATGTGTGGTTTAATTATCAAATTTTGTTTTTTAAGCTTATTATATTTCTCAAATACATACATATATAAAGTCGTGGGCTGGTTACATCCGAATTTTTCATGACTTGCATACATCAATTAATATATACGCTATACATTATGTATAATATATACGGCTTAAGGGTAGATTAAGCCGCATACAGTCGAATGCAAATCTAAATATTACAATTACATGTTTTGCCGCTACTTTGAAACCACAAACAGTGTGCAAACTGAAAACGGTCTTTGCTAAATGTCATACGAACAAACTACACATGTACAATATATATATATATGTATAACCGAAACTTGGGAACAGTCTTCAAAGCAACTTTACGCATATTAATTTCGTACACATTATCATATTATACACGATTTCCCAAAACGACGTTCAATCGTTCCACTTTCAAATCGCCACACAACAGTCATACCTTGATAAAATTACTATTATCGTATCCAAAAGTGTATAAATTCGCTGGACGTGGCCCAATCCGGTCGCTCCTAGATTCATACAATGCCCCGTGCGCCATTTTGCCCTTGACATTTTCCGATTGGGGAGTTTTCCAGGCCACTCTTCCAAGATTTATTACTCCAGATAGAATACAATGTAATAATATACGACGGTTGTAATAATTTCGAAGGTGCGGTAATCCCTTTCGAATTTCCTATATACCTAGGGAATCCTGTATACCCACCTATCCTCGTCTCGAAGTACGCCATTTTAATAAGGGGTTTTTGTGTATGTGTGTGTGTATTATCCTTCGTCATAATCACATTGGAAAATCGTGCCTTTTGTGTAGCTTTCAAAATGTCCTAGTAAAGTGTTGACGTGATTAATTAACTGGCTTCTGTATGAATAATTATCATAATGTAATATATTATATAAGTAATAGTACGCTGAATTAATATATAGATTTTTATATCAATTCAATGTTGGCGTTGCTCTAATTCAGAGGTGGATGAAAGTCGGAAAAAATCCTTTAATGGACTCGAATTCTTTCCTAAACCTAGTTTATAGTTTAAATTAGGGTACCTACCATTTAGGGGTTCGCAAATATTTGCAAAATCAATTATTCGAATATCGAATATGAAATTGGTAAAATATTCGAATAATCGAATATATTATATTATAGTATTTAAATGGAATTATATATACATACATACTTACACAAAAAATTTTAGACTCAAAATTTTTCATTATGTTCAAAAAATAAAAAAGGAATATTTTTGCGAAAGACATTTATTGTTTATTGTGATAAAAAAAACCCGAGTTTTCCCAACAACTAGTTTGAAAACAAAAATGCATCCAAGATTTGAAATAAGTTATATTTGCAGTAGTTATTGTAAATAGGTTTTTGAGCTCTTTTTCCTATTATACTGTACATTAACATTCAAATAATATAATAATATGGTTACTAACAAAAATAAAATAAAAATTGGAAAATATAAAACGATCAGTAAATCAGTAGTTATATATAAATAAATATAAGATGCATTGTGAACGTAATTTAGTAATAATAAAAAGCATTTAAAAATCAGAATATTTGAAGTAGTGGTGCGTTAAAACAAAATAGAGTAATTCAAAATAAAAATCTTTCAAAACATGTACATATATATATATATATATATATATATATATATATATATATATATATATATATATATATATATATATATATATATATATATATATATATATAATTTATAATGTACGTGATGAATATTCCGTTTTATTTTCCAAGTTTATAAAAAATATTATAGCTCATTGTACAAAACTATTACGGATAATCATTCAGTTTACAATAGGGAAACGTTGAAAGTTAATATTTACGATTAGAAAAGTTGTCTAATTCGTCGCGCATCCTAAATAAAAAAATCTAAAACGTTGTTGAAGTTCTGAAGTCGAAGTCGAATTTATAAATATTGAAAAAGGGGCGAATATATTCGAATATCGAATATTCGAATACCATATATTTGAATATCGAATATTCGAATATCGAATATCCGAATATTCTAATATCGAGTATTTAAATATCGAACGGTCGAATATTAGAATATTGGCTATTCGAATATCGAATATTCGATTGGGACCCGTAGAGTAACATTGGATAATATACCAAATTTGGTGGTCTTAAGTTGTACAATTTACAAAAATTGTGGGTACAGTAAAAAACAAGCGGGTTCAGAAGCATTCTGATAATCTAAGCATTCTGAAAACTAAAAAAATTATAATATCTCTAGGAATTTTGGGAATTTTTAGAACTATTCTATGAGATAGCATACGCATTTGTTCAATTGAAAATCATAGGATTTCATAGTGAACAAACAAAAAAAAAACGAGCAAAAATTCAACTCCATATCTATAGGTATTGGATATTTTGAGTTAAAATTTTTTAACTTCTATAAAAAATATAAGCATTGATTGAAATCTGGATAATATTTTCGTTTCGTATAGTACATATGTATAATCAAACATACATCTGTAAAGATGAATAGAAGGGGAAAGCATGTAAGGTTTTCTCAGTTTGAATGTGAAAATTTCGACCGTAAAAATTTTCTCTGAAAATGAATAGGCGACCTTTGCGAGCGGTAAAGCCATACCGCGACTTGTGCACACAAAACTGTTGTAGATTTATTCCCACGATAAATTTTGATCACAATAAAAAATACAAAAAAAAAATGTAATAATAAAAATAAAAATGAAATGAAAATTTCCCCTAGCATTCAGCGGGAAAGCCCGAACGACGAATGAAAAATCGCTGGAAAATTGTAAATAATGGACCCTCTAACCGAGTGTAATCGTCGTTGCCTTTAAAATACAGTGTAGATACAATTCTCGGAAACACAAAGGAAATACTAATATATTGTAGTATAGTGGAATATATCTATACCTAGCTAAATTATAATTGTTTACTGAAAATATTAAATTATAAATTTCATATATTTATTCGTGAAATCACAAAATTATTTAAAGATTTTTATCGCAACTTTATTTCATCCGTAAATTATAAGCCCCCTGTATACACACACATACTCAAAATTAAAAAATATATGTATATGTATATATAAAAGCAATAAAATAAACAAAAATCACTATAAGTGAATGGGTGGGTATATTCAAGAAGTTATGCGTATTCTACGCCGGTAAAACATACATATGGCAGGACAATAGTACATACAATTGTTCCCGCCGAGTCTGATGCGTCAACGATTTATTTCGAGTGTGCGTTTTGTTTTGCGCTCCTATTTGAAAATTTCTCCATACAAAATCTAGTATAAAAACCAATGAGTGTGAAAGAGAACATTTAAGTATTCTCGACACGTGAAACAGATATATTTTCATACAAAAAAGGCTAATATGGATTAGCGCTTCAAATTTACGACGTTTTGCAATCGGTTTCGAATATCTCAGATCCTCTAGTCCTCTCTTAGGGCCGGGCTGCACCGCTCAACTCGCGAACAACTTGGTTGAGGGCGACCAGACCAATCCATGCAGGTTGATGGGACATGCCACACTCTTCAACTTGTTTGTCGCACACATTTCCATACATTTTTTCGTGTCGCGCAACAAGTCGGCCGACAAAGTTGCACGGTGCGGCCCGGCCAGGTAGTAAGTTATCATATTTGCTTGTGAAAGGATCGTTTTATTTCGTCTTAATTTTTATAACTAGTGAATTCCCAAAATAATCGTTCACCAGCCACCAAGGCCTCATGAAACTTATACCTTATTAAACTCATATATGTATATCATATCTAGAATTAATCAAGTATCTCTCCGAATCATGTTTTTATTTTTTAGAAACGTAAAACCTTGGGGAACAATCATGTGCATGCCTATAACAATACACGTACATACTTATATATATTTTTTGAATTTGACAGAGATTTATGCCCGGATTTATCGCGTATTTGATTTGAAGGACTTTTATGTAACTATTTCTGCATCTGAAAATCATCTCATTTTGTTATTTAGAAATTGATAGATTTTGATAGAGTCAAGAAGGCACACTTTATAACTGGTTTCATTAAATTAGAAAAAGCAAAAGTTGAAATTTAGTCCCACCAGAAAAAAAAGCTGTGACACTGTGAAAATTGAGTCGGGAATAAGTCGCAGTGCTCCTGTTCATGAATAAATTGACCGGTCTCTCCCTGGGGATATCTACCCTCACTGACCTTACCACAACTTTCTTTTTTTTGTTTCTTACCCGAAAGGAACAAAAGCATACCTACTATTTTTTGGCATACCCAGATTCACCGTGTATACACGTATACCTAACATAAAAATGTTTCGCATAACTGCAATGCAGTGACGTAATTAGAATGCAGGTGAGTTGGGACTTAAGATGAAACTTCAAACTTGGGAAAAGTTTCGTCGCATCTTATGCCGTTATTTATGTGTTGCAGGACTTAAACTTTAAATTGAACATGTTTTATATATAAATTGTCTTTCTTGAGCTTCTTTTTTACCTCATTTACAAGATTCATTCGTGTAAAAAATTTATTACGACAATTTACCAAAACTTGAATATGTAGACGGGTGCTCTCGCCATCTGCGAGAATATATACGAGTATGTAGATGGATCGTGATCAGCATGCGTGACTCGGAATGGGCATCTACACGTTCGACGAACTAACCGAACGTCAAAGGGGATATTGAATGCGCATTTGCCTAAATTGCTTGGACGATTGCTCGGATATGCTCCAAGTTCGGGAAGTTCACCGCACATACATAGAAACGCATTCATAATATCATAAATATGATCTGATATATTATTTATATAAGAAATATGGCACCCCTTCAACTGTACTGTTGTTTTTATTCTACAGGACAAGGTTTCATAAATAATGCGCAATTTCGTTGCGCTGTACGTATGCATAGCATTTTTAACCTACTCGTGAATGTATTATCATACGACCTTAGAGCTGCAGAAGGGCACGGTTTTATAAACCATGGGTCGCGACCCTTCGCTAGGTCTCCGGATTAATTTAATGGGTCGTGGCTTTCAAAGGAATTCCGTGTAATCTCGTGGATATACCGAAGAAAGCGGCGAAAATGATTAATTTCAGCCATTTAAAAGAAGACCCAAAAAGGTAAAATTAGCACTGTTTTTTGCGTCGGATTAAGAAATTGCATATTTTATCGAAACAATCTGAATATACCTTTAGAAGGTGTCTCTGCGGGATTCTTATTAAGCCAAGTGATTAATCCACTGTTAAAATCATCCTCGAGCGAAACCCAATTCGATGATAATAATTAATGAATATGGGGGAAGGGAACCGAGACAAGTCACACAAAAGGACACGGATTAAACGAGTCAAAAGGAATCTCGCAAATTGAAATTTAATATTTTACACTCTTCGACAGCTCTCTGCGAAGGAAGACACCTTCACGGAATTTTCTTCTTGGAATTTGCTACATCAGCGATTTCAAACCAGGGAATCACTCAGGGATGCGTCGAAGGTCGCTTTGGGGCAGGAAAAAATAGAATAATTGCTGAAGAAATACCGAAATCAATACTTTTGTTTAAGATATGAATATGTCTTAGCAAAGATGTGACGAATTTGAATTAGCAAGAGGCAAATCTCTGGGCATGGTTTTTAAGAATATTTTGCTTAATTATTAAGAATATTTCTCTTATTTTTAAGAATATTTCTCTCCGCCAACAAACTATTTGTTATAGTTTGGCGGATTTATTTATATATTTGTAATATGTGTGTTTAAAATGAATAAATTTCTTTAAAAAAAAAGAATATTTTGCTGAACAAAAATTTTTTCGTCAAATATATGTAATTTTGGGATCATTTTTACAAAAGATCAACATGATTGATACATACAATATTTTACTACCATTTAGCCAGTAGTGTGGCTTAATGGTAGCGTGTATGTTTAGCACAAAGTGATCAGTGAGTTCAATCCGCTATATTGCTGGTTAGATTTTGGGGTATTTGTGACTCCAATTCGATCGCTTCTTATCAGAGTTTGCCAATTTTATCTGATCATTGTTGAAATGTTTCCTCAAAATTGGCAAAAAATTATCTTTCCTCTTGTCACAAATCTTCTGTATTTATTGTATGTACAATTTGTAAAAAATATGTACAAATCTAAAATCTATCAATGTGTCAATGGATTAATTCTGTAATTAATTAATTCATTAATTAATTGTTATTTCGTGTTCTTCAGCTTCTGGAGATACAGTTATTCATGTAATAATAAAATGCTGCATTCTTTGCAATTAATTATCCAGGAAGGCGCATTGGGGTCTTCCTGTCAACCCTTTCTGGTAAATATCTATGTAAAATAAAATAAAATATTTACCAATATAAGAAATCGTAAAATTCATCATTAAAAAATATTGTATGTACATATGTACATATATACAATGTTGTTTATTTTTTGTTAATATTGAGTCTCTGAAAGACAGGCATGACAGTTTATATACAGTTGATCGTATGTAACGACATTTTAATAAGAGGAAGAAAATTTGTCCTGCATTCGTAAAGTGGCTCTACATAGCTACCCGGGGGGATTCCTGCCTTGAGGAGATTGCTTGATTTCCAAGTGTCGATGCCTCTCAGCCTCGGAGGTTTGGTAAAAATTTAATTTAAAATATATTAGTATATTAGATGGTAGCCGGCTCCTTGTTTGAATCGAAATCTATGCTCATATATGTTAGTACTATATATTTTATGTATTGAATCGACTTAATGCGAGGTGGGGGAAAGAGTTTTTCGCAAAAAAGGTTGAAAACATCAGTGCGCCACAGTGTCTGGGCAACGTTCGAAAATCCGAAACCAAGGGTCTGCGAATTAGCACAATTTTTACTTTATTTTTATATATGTAAGTAGATACAGAAAGAGAAAAAGAGAGAGAGAGAGAGAGAGATGGAAAGAAAAGAGCGATCATAAAATGGAATTTATGCGGGAAATTAAATTTTCACTGGTTCGTGTAATTGGCGAATTGGGGCCGGGCCGGTTTCTGCATTTTATTGCCAACAATTGCGCGACACACGCATTATTATTACAAAGGAATAAATTACCAATTCCAACAGGAAGGAAGGAGAGCGTCTCTGTAATTAATTTTATTCCAATTCTATCCTGTGTTGTGTTTGTGTGTGTATTGTATAAAGTGCGGAAACGTCTGTTACAACTGAGCTCAAACGTTAATTGAGAATTTCTCAAATTCTAGCACTTACTTTTGAAAACTATGTATTTCGACCCAACCTGTCACAGATGTTGGCTGACAGGGCGTGACAAACTAAGATTCGAATCTCAAATTATTATCGTACTTAAAAAAATTGGAATATTCCTGCATATGTTGTACCACCTCCCCCTCCTCCCACCAATACATTCATTATGAAAAAAAAATTATGCTTATAAATTAAATTTAATTAGTTTTTACTGATATTTTTTTGTAAAATAACCATATATGGAAATTATTCACGAAAAACCCGATAAAATAATAAAATAAATAAATAAATTTCCGATTACATATTATGAAATCGAAAATCATATATTTTTTTATGAAGCAGTTTTTTTTAATTATCTTCTTCTTGTTAATGCCTTGTCCGCATCCGGAGGTAGGCGACCACCTCGTCGATTATTTGAATATATCCGCATCGGTCTTCAGCGGCTCGGAACAGATCTTCGGCGCTCATATCGGTCCACATGCGCATGTTTCGAAGCCAAGATAACTTTTTCCTGCCAATCCATTTTTTTCCTTCTATTTTCCCCATGGTTATCAAACGGAGAAATTCGTATTTTGGACCCCGTATCATGTGTCCGAGGTACTCCATCTTTCTCCGCTTGATGACAGAAACAAGTTCCCTGCCTCTCCCCATCATGCCGAGGACAGCTTCGTTTGATATCTTTTTGGTCCACGGAATCTTCAGCATACGCCTATAGACCCACATCTCAAAAGCTTCAATGCGGCTGATCATCTTGGTTTTCAGAGTCCACGTCTCACATCCGTGTAGTAAGACTGTCCAGACGTAGCTCTTCGCGAATCTCAACCGCGTATGAAGATTGAGATGCTTGTTTGTAAGCGCCGCCTTCATTTTTACAAATGCTGTTCTAGCCATCTCGATGCGGATTCTTAGATCTTCATCTGGGTCCATCTCTTCATTCATCCAGGTACCCAGGTATTTGAATCTTTTCACTCTTTATCCTACTAACACCTCTCCATCCAACGTTAGATCACCGGTGGCTGTTCTATTACATGTTAGTTTAACGCTCGAGCGTTTGAACGATCGGTAAATTGCCTTGATAAGCTGCACAACTATTTATTTATAACTTCCACCAATTCTTTGAGAAATCTTAAATCGTATAATGGTATAGTTTATGGGTTGATTATTTACGTATTTACATCTAAAATCTTTTCCCTGTGAGCTTAAATATGGTTAATTATGCTTTTTTATTGAATTTTATCATTGTGTTTCTATATGTGTTTAGAATATTTTTTGAGAAAAATTTTTTACAAATGCTGTTCTAGCCATCTCGATGCGGATTCTTAGATCTTCATCTGGGTCCATCTCTTCATTCAGCCAGGTACCCAGGTATTTGAATCTTTTTACTCTTTCTATCACCTCTCCATCCAACGTTAGATCACCGGTGTCTGTTTGCATTCTATCTACTATCATAAATTTTGTCTTCTTTAGATTTATGCGCAGACCTCTTCGATTGCTTTCTTGATGTACACGGTCTAGAGATCTTTGCAGGTCTGCTAAATTTTCAGCGACTAGTGCCGTGTCATCAGCATATCTTATATTGGTGATCGTCTCGCCGCCCACCTTGATGCCCTCCGCCTCTTGGAGAGCATCGTGGAAGATGGATTCGGTGTAGGTGTTAAAAAGAGCAGGTGATAGGATGCATCCTTGCCTGACGCCCCGTTCTATAGGAATCTCATCAGTGAATTGATCATCGACACGTACTACTGCAGTCTGATTCCAATAAATATTTCGTAGCAATCTGACATCTCTGTCATCCAGGCCAATATTTTTTAATGTTTCCATCAGGCGAGCGTGTTGGACACGGTCAAAGGCCTTTTCAAAGTCTATAAAGCAGATGTACACAGGTTTACGGACTTCTCTGCATCTTTGGAGTAGTGTTTTCATACAGAAAAGGGCCTCTCGGGTACCCAAGCCTTGTCTGAATCCAAATTGCTCTCTGCTAATCGCCTCTTCACACCGTGAGTAAATTCTGCCCTGTATTTAATTATCTGGGTGAAGTTTATAAAAAATAAAAAAAATAAAAACTTTTCGGCTGCCAGATATTCTGTTATAGAGATTTTAGTGACTTTTGGGCGAGCGCTTTGTGACCAATAATCACCGAACCGTATGTTTACTTCACTAATAGGTTATAAAATGAATGTTAAAATGTTTATAATTCGATATGCCTGTTATGGCCAAAAGCCGACCAAGGACTAACGGTAAATATCTGACGTCTCTGCGCGTGTACACTCGGAACATGTCAACAATTCTTTGAATTTGGACTGTCCGACTGTTCTGCTAAGAGACCAGCTATCCTGAGATCGATCTGTGATATTTTAGTAAAGGTTATGAAAGATTGTCACAGAAGTTGCTTCTTCTGCCATGCGTGTGCTAGCATGCTAGGTTGCCAACATGACACCCCCTCCCTACTTGTCAAACTTTCAGAAACAACTTATTGCGACTCACTAGGCTGAAGTGTTTCGTTTCACGCCCGGTAAAAACTTACTAAGAAATGACGCTAAAAGATTCTACAACGTCGCGTCGCCAACATTGCAGTTGCACCTTTAGCACGAGTTAAGGGCTGAGGATAACCCTCTACCATTATATTAAGATATTGTTACGTACGCCGCGGATTAAGCGAATAGAATCCCAGAGACTATGTGACCGTTCAAGGGTTATCTGTTAACGGATTAACTAAGTGCTTGCACTTAGACCAACGGATATCTATTATCGGATTAACTAAGTGCTTGCACTTACTTCCAGGATTATATCTGGACTCTAAGTGCATTTAGGCTAAACAATGACCGTTATTAGTCCTTTCTCAGAATCGGTACGGGGAGACCCAATGTCGTGGAAATACATATCCGAATACGTGACTATACAACAGAATGTTCTGAACAGAATTCCCTGAATGTGATATTTTCCACCTTGGGGAGCGTAGATTATCGGATATTATTTTAACATATTTATCTGGTAACCTGCGCTCATCATTACTTTCTTAATTTGAATGTGACGAATGAGTGGAATCTTAATCTACTCTCTTCCATCTGGGCCTCGCTGTGATTTTATTTTTATTCATATTTTGTTTTATTTTATTTTACTTTTTCTTTCTCCTTTGTACATTTTTATATACTATTTTAATTTTGTTCAGTGTAAACAAAGAATGGGATTTATGGATTTTATTTTTAATTTTTACACTTTTGCTATTTTTTTTCTCTCTGAATGATGTATTATTTTCCTTTTGTTATTTTTTTTTTTTTTTATTTTATTTTATGTGTATTTTATTTTACCATGTTTTCTGCTTTTGCTTTTTTCCTTTATTTACAGTTTACTTGTTTTTATATCATGTTTTTATATCTTTTTCAAATGTAGGCCATTGTGGCGCATTAGGTTCTTCCTGTAATGCCACAATGGTCCAAAACTAAATAAATAAATAAACAACAGGTAAACAGATTAGACGTCCTGAGAGATCTACCCTTTATAAGGCGGTACGTAGGCGATATCATGTCATTATGGACTGAGCACTGTCAGTGCATGTATCTCCTTAATCATCAATAAATGCTGTGAAACGACTGTTGGCCTTTTACTTGGATCCTCCACCCACCCCTACGCAACAATATCACCAATTCGTTACTAGTATGACACCATCATTGTCACATGATGTGTAATCAATGTTAACCATTAAAATAACTAACCAGTAGGGATAAGACACACCATTGATTAGTGGCACACCTAGTTTAATAAGTAGCACCATTGATTTGAGGCACACCTAATTTAATAAATAGCACCATTGATTTGTAGCACACCTTAAGCACTGATTAATCAAAATTGTACGACACGTGTCATAAACTCGATACTGTTAAAATTTAAGTTAGTTCAAATATATTAATAAATCTAGTACTGAATGTATTAATAAATCATTATTTTGTAATTCTGCAATTCTTTATTCGCGCATCATGCAACCGTAAAACAAAAACAAACTTCTGCCATGCACGGGAAGCGTTGGCTTTGGTGAGGTACTCTCGGCGGAGAAACGTCATGTGAAGCGGTGCCCCCTCCCCTCCGATAGATGGCGCCACGTGACTCGCGTGAGGATGAGGGTGGAGGTGGGGGTGGAGAGGGCGCGCGCCCCGTGCATCGATCGCCCCTCGCCCCCTCGCCCCCTCGCCCTGAAGCCACCCCACTCCCCAACCAAGGGGAAAGGGGAGCGCGCAAGCGCCGCGAATGCGCCACTCGGCCGGGTCGTCTTCGGCCACACTTGCTCAGGCGCCCTCGCGCCACGCGTACGCGCCACACCTCGCCACACCTCGCCTCGCCTCGCCTCGCCTCGTGAATCCGACCCCTCCCCTCCCTCTCCGCTCGCTCTCTCTTTCGGACGAGTGTGTTCGCGAACGCGCGTATCCGAACGTGCCGAACGGTAAAAAGCGCGCGCAGCTCGCGACCTTGACACCGTTTTCGCCACCCCTCTCTATCCGACCACCCCTGGCAAACTTCACGCAAATAAATAACACGAGTGCGTTTTTTTTTTCAATATGATTCTTGCATATGAAACGTTTCAACTACTTTTTTTTTAAAATAAACAATTTATCTCATTGTTTCAAAATTTCATTATTTAAATAACTTTTATTTATAAAGATTGTTGACTGATTTTAATAATGTTAAATGTTTAAAATTTAATCAAAGTTTTTCAAAAAGGATCCAACCCACACGACTATCAAAGATTTTGACAATTTTTTCGTAGAAAGTTTGTTTTCATAAAACAAATTTGAAATATAACTTTTTTAACATACATACTGTCTACTTTATATGATTATAAATACAGAAAAAAGTTTTGAACTTTTGTTATATATCCAATTATGTATGTATGTATATAAATATGTGTAAATCTACAGTTTTGCATTAAGAAGTACCAAATTTGCTATATTATATCATCTAACATACATAGACTAATAAGAGCTTTGTAAAAATATTGTCAAGCGAACTTATGTGAGACTGGTAAAAATACAAAATTTACTAAAAAAAGTTTTATTTTTTACAAGGCTAAGAGTATTGCAACTTTTGGCCAAACAATATCGAGATATACTCGGGGCTTTTTTTCAATATAAAGCGGTGGAACGGTGTTCCGGCACCTTTTTGTCTCAGAATTTTTTATGTTTTAAACGGATATTCTATATAATTTGAATGTAATCTTTTCCAATAAAAAACTTAACAAAAAGTGAGTTCTGGAACTTTTTTTTTCAAAAAAAAGCCCACAATATACTTATGTATGTACGTCTAGCTTGATATACATACATATGTAATTATTTGAAATATTCGTGTTCAGTGAGTATGAATCGACAAGAAAAGTTATATTTCATCAATAACACAATTTTATATCAAATAAATTAAATTTTATTTTAATGAAAAATATTACACAATTTTTTTACGTTTAATTAAAATTGAAAAGTTTTGAAGTTTACGTATTTAAAAAATTAAATAATAATATACATATGTATATAAATCACCATTCTAAAAGTTTTTGACGTTTAAAATACATACGAAGCAAGAGCAGTGACGTCACGTTTTAGACTGTGACATCATACGCGTCGATTAAAGAATAGTTGGGTCCATTCAATTAGCACTAGAGTTGGAACGTTTCTCACTCGAATCTTATAAATTGGTGTTTGAAGGCGATTTAATGAGCAGTGATGTGCACGAGTGATTGATTACGTCTGAAAAAATAAAAAGCATCGCCTACACTGTATGTTTACATATATATGATATTATATATAATAAAATATAATAGTTGTTGTTGTTAAAAGTAGTATTTTGGGTGTGATTAATGAATCGTTTGTAACGGTCGTCGCCGTTTGACAAATGAAAAAGTGGGGGAGGCAGCAAGTTTTCCGATAGGCGGCCGGCCCACTGCTTCAACCATCTGCTGGGATGAGGAGAGGTGAGTTTTCCATCATGCTGATTGATTGTCTTTCCTATTATGCGATTTTCCCTCATTTTCCCCTCCGGCGAGATGAGACACCTAGATTGTTTCATCACTCTTTCCGTCCGTTAACTTCATTTATTTCCGGTCATCTTACGACTGCTATAAATCCTCATTGCCTGGGTGCTTACGTATCCACATAACCCACATAGCATTCAGGTAGTATAATATTTGTAGGATGAAATCCAACCAAAAAAGATCTTTGGTACAATATAATTCATTGGAGAGAAGTACAACGAAAGCACAAATACGTACATTTTGGAGTGGATACGGTCAATTGGGCGAAAGACATTTGGATATAGGGGTTCCAAAAAACCGCCCAAAAGAAAAAGCCAGTTTTCGGTTGGCCGGCTTTCACTGGTTTCAGAAAATATTTATATTTTTTTTAATTTTAAAATTTTTATATTGAAAAAAAAATTATGCAAAAAAATAGTTTATTTTAAATTAACTTAAGTTATAAACATTATGAACTTTATTATTATTACAAATATTACAAATAATACAATTTGTATTATATATCACAGCCGTAAAGTGGCAGATTTAAATAAGCTACTATTTAAATAAAATACTACCAAGAATATATGTTTCATTAAAAAAATAATGTGTTACCTCGTAGAAATTATAATTGTGGAATCGTGAATAGATATTAAGAACACTGCTGAGATGCACTCAACGTTGAAATATTTCCAGCTTTCAAAGTTATTTTTACGCATTTGTTTGAGCTTAATAATCCAAAAGCTTGTCAAACCGTTGCAAATTTCGGAAAATAATTCATTAGAAATGGCATATCACAAACATTTTAAAACCATAATAAAAAGTAGGTATGTGACCTCAAAATTTAAAGGGCTTCCAATCCCTTCGAAGAAAAATCAATTATATTCCGGAAATTTCCATGCATTTTACCATAAAGCATTTGAGTTTACGACTACTTTTTTTTAGGTTTTGCAATGATAATGTTTTCTATAATTCTATACCTGAACTTGTGTAGGTCATTGAAACTACTATCAATAATATTTTATTGGTTTATGACCTGGTCTTCGTCCATTACTAAATCTCAAAGAAACCGCTAAGTGCTGTACCTTTTTTTTATTGTTCAAAGAAATATACGCCTATTATTGACATGTATATTATTTGTCATAAACATAAATAACTATCGACTACTTCTACTATTTGTGTATCATTTATTGTGATGCTATCAGGCATGCAATAGTTATTGAACATTAAGAAGAGTCTATTTTGTTGAAAATTCTGATATCGTGGTTGAAAAGTGCAGAGATGCTCAAAAGTTTTTGAGTCTTATGCCCAGATGACTTTTTGACAATTTGACTCACCCACTCGTCTTTTGCCCAATTGTCGTTATTTTACTGTTTTGGGGTAGAATAAACTGAAGATGGATCAGAAAAACTCTTAAATGGTGCTTGAAATGTGGCAATTAGGTGATTGAAACCAACATTTAATGAGAGATGGATTTTTTTCATTAGTATCACCATTCTCAGGAAACAGTTATAGCCTGCTTCAATTCATCTTTCTTTGCGAATTATATTGCTTATTGCCTTAATATCTTGGGTACAATTTAATATGTTCTAATTCCGATTCCTTCAACTTTCTCATGGGTACATATTTTCCCTGACCACTTAGTGCACT
Organism: Arctopsyche grandis; assembly: GCF_051622035.1. Classification (NCBI taxonomy): domain Eukaryota; kingdom Metazoa; phylum Arthropoda; class Insecta; order Trichoptera; family Hydropsychidae; genus Arctopsyche; species Arctopsyche grandis. The sequence goes on from NC_135362.1 coordinate 1,543,699, forward strand.
TAATTTGGATCAGAAAAGACATTCGAATGGTACCCAAGAGGTCGAGTCAATCAAATAAATTAGATGACGCATATACTGGTACATAATTTATTATTTTTTTATGATGTTTTTTTTTATTTATGATTTTTATTATTTTCTTATGTTTTTTTTTATTTATGATTTTTATTATTTTTTTTATGATGTTTTTTTTTGTAATTTTTATGATTTTTATTATTTGTATTAAAATCACATTGACGCTTTGGGGCAACCTGTCAAGTCTCTGTGGTATTGATTTTTTAAAATAAAATAAAATAAAATAATAGGTGAATTATTGACATAATTTACTGATTATGTTTTATTCGACTATTTTCATACGTTTTTCTTTATTAAGTCAAACCAAACCACCAGTGTTATATAATATATTGATTCCTTTAATAATATACCATTTATTTATATCTTAATTCTAAATAAGGAACATTCAAGTTTACATAGTATCTTCATTGTTCGCTACATTATTTTCGGCTTCATCTAATTATTTATAACAAGCTATCGAGAAAATGTTTATAAAATTCCTTTAAACTTAAAAATGAAGGATCTGTAACTAAAGAGACCCAAAGATTGAATTTTATACGTATTTAATTTGTACTATATTTTAATATGAAAAAGCCCACTGTTAACAAAATATACATTTAAAAAGGGGCTCTAGGACACATACCCCCGGTCAAGTACCCCCTGGACATTAACCCCCCGTGCAAATAACCCCCCCCCCCATCAAGGATAAAAATATTTTATAAAAATTGACAGTATCTTTAGTAAAAATTCAGAATCAATGCTAATTTATTTCAGTCAGAAAAATACATGTTCAGAAATACATATATTAATAATACATATATCAGATTCTTTATAAATAATCAATACTCAATAAAAGTCTTTTAAATTGATATTTATTCTATTTAAAACAATAAATTGAAATTAAATATTGTACAGCCAGCAGTTTGGCTTAGTGGTAGTGTATATATTTAGCACCACTGAGGTCAAAGGTTCGAGTCCTCGCCATCTGCTGGTTAGATTTAGGGGTTTTGTGACTCCAAATCGATCGTTTCTCTATCAGAGTTTGCCAATTTTATCTGATCATTGCTGAAACGGTTCCTGAAGATTGGTATTAGATCTAATCCTGTTGTCACAAAAATCTGCCTGTGTATAATTTGTAATAATTATACACAGTAATCTGAAATCTATAGATATCTCTATAATTTCGTATTTATTATATGTATAAAAATTGTACACAACAAAAAAAAAATCTAAAAATAATCCATAGATGTCTCTATGATTATTATTTCTGATTAATTGTTATATGCTATATATTCTGATTGTATATGTATGTATTACTGTATTTCTGATTTCTGATTGTTTATGTATTCTGTATTTCGTTGACGCACACCCGTCGCATTGGAGCAAATCTGTAATGGCGAGTGTATATTGATTTGTAACAATAAAAATAAAATAAAATAAAATATAAATTGAAATTAAATATTGTATATAAATTGAAATTCAATATACTCTACCACACTTAATTTAATCTTATTTATTATTTTACTTTATTATTAATTATTCATTATTACTATTTTTATCCATGGTGGGGGTTATTTGCACGGAGGGTTAATGTCCAGGGGGTTTTTTGGCCGGGGGTATGTGTCCAGGGGGTACATGTCCGGATACCTAAAAAAAGAGGTCTCGACCCTAATAAAAATGTAAGATTAGTATCAGTTTTGCGTGTCGGTAAGACTACGAAAGATGAATCATATTGATAAGTTGTACAACTAGTATGAATCGCACCATAAAAATCAACGGGAGAAGGTTTTTACAACCGTTTTCAATTAACAGTCCAGTATTAATGAGATGTGAAAACCCATTCCTAACCAGCATTTTCCACCAAGACAATGTAGAATTGAAGGGTGCGCGAGTTGAGCATGACGAATCGAAACTTGCAAAGCAATTCAAAGTAGACAGGAACTGAGTTGTAACTCCATCAGGATATATAGCGTGTAACGCAGCGGGGAATCCCCGGATCCTTTATATTTGTTCCGACGTGTGTAATTCATCAGTTGGCCATTTTCCCTCAGACTCCCCCCCCCATGAAACGAGATAACAAATTTACGCACGAATATATTATATCATATTTCCCAGACGGAGATCCGTATCAAGGAGATGCGACAGGACTTACCGAGACGTTAGCCTTAAATTGAATTAGGGATATAACACACAGCATACTCAAAAATTTCCCTCAAACGTATCACTTTTATATGGCGGGAGGGTTTTCAAAACTTTCCCCGAAAATTTAAATTAAAAAATAATAGCTAATTTAAACAACCTGATCAACTGAGTAAAGGACATCTGGGAAATATGTAAATGAGCGCCGGATATCGATTCGATATAATACTAGATCAAATATCTTTTATTTTATTATTATCTACTGCATACTTGGATTTATTTTTTGGGAATTGAGAAGATAAGTCTTTACGTTTGAAAAGTATCGTTTGTAATAAAGTATATTTATATCATTATAAAAAATAAATTAAAATTTCCTATTTCAAAAAAGTGTCGTACTTGAACTATTCTTCTAACTTTCTAAAGTTTCTGTACTTCAACTGTCATCTATTTGTCTCCCATAAATCTGAATGGTTACCATTTCGGCATTACAGGAACAAATCAATGCGCCACAATGGTCAAAATAAGGAAAACAAGTAAACATAGAAAATTAAAATACATAAGAATAAAACGGAAAAAGCAAAAGCAGAAAAATATGTTAAAAAACAAAAGAAAAATCATATATATAATATTGCTATTTTTTGTGTTTATATGCGATAACGCTCACCGTTTCGATTCGATATATGTATGTACGTCACAGCTAAAACATTGCCAACAAAATGCACAAATATAATACTAACTTAATAACAGACCAACAAAAAACGTCAATATATATTGTTTGCTACCAATTTTTCTTGTCCCTGAGCATTTAACGCCATCCATTGAAAATTTATTTTTCGATTGGTATTTAAAATTGTTTATATGTAGGTAGGTATGTAGGTAGTTTTTATAATTTTTTTTCGAACACAGAACCGACACATTTTTTTTTTTTTTTTTTTAAATTAATAGCTTAATATGACAGCCCATGCGATGATATTTCATCGGGCACAACACTAGTAATACATAAAAATGAACATTAGAAAAACATATTAAATAAACAGAATATATAATAGGAAATGTCTTGCAGCCAGCACCAATATTTAAAACTAGCCGTAAATACTGTTGCATAGGGGTGGGTTCAGGATCCAAATGAAAGGCCAAAGTCGCTTCACAGCATTTATTCAATGATTCCAGAGGGCCACACGAAACCGTCGCTCACTCCATATACTGGATCTACCATGTGTATGTATATATATATGTGTGTGTACCTCCTTATAAAGGACAAGTTGCCCAGAATAGCATCCCTGATCTGTTGGCGTATCCATATTATCACGCAGGTCTACCCGCACTCGCCCCGTTCTGTGAAAACCTCAGCGTGTTCTTTGTTCGGGCACTTACTGACTCCCGCTTGTCTAATCCGGGATCTCTATTATTATCCCACGAATGCACTTAGAAAGTGGACACTATCTTCCATGTTCCCACGTTACAATACCAAAACTTCCAGTGAGGTCCGAATGGAAGAGAGATCAAAATTTATAATCACATCTAATGATGAGCGCAGGCTACCAGACAAATAGTAATATTATATTTTATCTATATATTTATATTCAAATGCGGTGACGGTTTCTATGAATCGCCATACCTCCAATTTCTCGTAAATTCAATTAGTACAAATTTTGGCATGCATTATGTGCTTGTTTGTGGTTTATTATAAACAAATCTACATAGGATTTATATGATTTGAAATTTTCAATTTAGAATGACTTATTATATGTACATATGTCACTTGTCTATGGCCAAAAGGAAAAAAATAAGACTTTGAGGGGACTTTTTTAGCGCCCTAGTATGTAATATGAAAATAATACTTGAAAAGGCGTCGATGATGAATCCTATTATCGAGTATATTTTTCACTCGTTTGGTTTTTTTCCTCTCTACAGTGATCGTTTATAAATAAGGGCGTCGCATTGAAGTGATATCAAAGGCAACAAAACGCCTTTGATGTCAACTATTTATAAATGTATACTTATATGTTGTAGGTGTGTACGAAAATATCCATCTATATGAGTCTTGTTGACGAGATTGGAGGCTGAAAGCTTCAGACGTTTAATACAAGTCTGAAGAATCAAAGTTTCGAATGGACGGGTCGTGTTCAATGGGAATATGGCGATAGAAATACGTATACAAGTCGAAAAGCTAAAGGATGTTACATTTTTCGCACGATAATAATATATCGTACATATATTTAAATAATACTATGTATTTGCAATCCGTAATATTACCATCTATTCTTCTTCTCAATGCCCTGTCAGCATCCAGACGTTGGCGACCACCCCGTCGATTATTTGAAGATATCTGCATCAGTCTTCAGCAGCTCGGAATAGTCTTCGGCGCTCATATCGGTCTACATGCGCACGTTTCGAAGCCAAGACAACTATTTCCTGCCAACCCATTTTTTACCTTCTATTTTCCCCCATGGTTATCAAACGGAGAAATTCATATTTTGGACCCCGTATCATGTGTCCGAGGTACTCCATCTTTCTCCGCTTGATGGTAGAAACAAGTTCTCTGCCTCTCCCTATCATATCGAGGGTGACACGACAACTCGTTCACAGATTTTCCGTAAACCGAGGATGCGCTCCAGGTATTACGTATACGGCCATCTCTTTCTCACCCCGTCTGTTCACCAAGATCTCGTTTACTATGCCATTACGTATGCAGCCATATATTTCACAGACCGTCTGTTATCGGTGAATCAGACGTAGTTCTTCGTGAATATTAACCGCGTACGAAGATTGAGATGCTTGTTTGTAAGCGCCGCCTTCCTTTTGATGAATGCTGTTCTAGCCATCTCGATGCGGATTCTTAGATCTTCATCTGGGTCCATCTCTTCATTCATCCAGGTACCCAGGTATTTGAATCTTTTCACTCTTTCTAACACCTCTCCATCCAACGTTAGATCACCGGTGTCTGTTCTATTACATATAAGTTTATCGCTCGAGCGTTTGAACGATCGGTAAATTGCCTTGATAAGCTGCACAACTATTTATTTACAACTTCCACCAATTCTTTGAGAAATCTTAAATCCAAATCCAAAATTTTATCATTGTGTTTCTATATGTGTTTAGAATATTTTTTGAGATGCTTCATACAGTAAAAAAATTCACACGAGTTATCAGTTAGTATTGTGGAATGAAAATCGTTTGATTCGTGTATATATGTATGTATATGATATAATACGAAGAGGTCGTGTCTCGTATACACGATCCGAATTTCCAAGGGATGAGCCTCGCTGAAGTTGAGATATCGAGGGTGATTTTCCTGGGGTAAAACTGGGTAAAACCGGGTAGTTTTCGCGTGTGATTGATGCGGGAAACCGTCGCCTCTGAAATTTTCCCCTCAAAAATCCCGGAAACTTACGACTCGTTTACACTTTGCGTATTTCACGCGCCCTTCGGTGTCACGAATACTAAACAGTCTTGAGAGATATTTCAGACTGGTATATACATACTTAGATATAGACATATTCTGAAAAATAACTAAACAATTGCCTTAATCTGCAATACAAACAATGTTTTGCATGTGTGTTGACGTATTGGTATGAAAGGACTGTCTTTTTACAAGCTTTTTATTATTAGCTTCAGTCTGTTTTTTATTATTAGAATTGCCCGTAAAAAAATTTTGATCTGATTTTGAACCACTTCTACTCTTCAAGTTTTGATATCTTACTGACATATGCCAGCAGTATGGCTCAGTGTTTAGCACCAAGAAATTATTCGGTTCGATCCCAGGCTAATCTTTAATACTGCTGATTAGATTTTTGACTCCAAGTCAATCGTATCTTATCAGAGTTTGCCCATTTTATCTGATCATTGTTGAAACGGTTCCTCAAAATTGGCAAAAAAGTCATCCTATCTGTCGTCACAAATTTTCTGTATTTAATGTATGTATGTACAATTTGTAAAAATTATATAAAAATCGAAATCCATAAAGGTATCAATGGATTAATTAATTATTTATTGTTAATTTCGTGTTAGCTTCTCGAAATACAGTGATTTATGTAATAAAAATGCTGCATTGTTTGTAATTACATAATTGTCTAGGAAGGCGCATTGGGGTCATCCATAAAAAAATCATAAAAAATAAAAAAATAAAAAATACGGGGGCTACCTAATATTGAAGTAAGTTAATGCCATCGACAGGAAGCTAAATGAGTTGGTTAAATCATTAACCAACTCATTTAAATCTTGTGTCAAATTGAAACTATGACAGCTAGCTATCCAAACGCGTGTTTCTACCACCCCTTCACAATTCATAGGCTAAACAGTCAATCGGTTACAACACATACTTTTTTAACTCTCGTTTACTCTCATCTCATATAAACTTTAATACTTTCTCACATAGTTTTCAATTCACTAATACTTGAATGAGATTTGTGGCCCAACTATTGAAGTGTTTTGGCCAAACCACTATCTATACCGATCGTTTTCAAACTTTGCCGTGTTGCTCAGTTTGGTCATCAATATATTATATATGGAAATCAAGTCCACTATTACGATGGTGAAAAATAATCATAATAGACACGTTTGAAAATACTCCATAATCTTTCTTGGTGACGTCATTGTCCACATTGACGCATTTGTCCACAATGTTCCGATCGTTTGTCCTTTTTCGCCACCCTGTCGCTATGTCAGATTTTAATTGTTTAAACGCCTATTTTTCTTTTTTCGCTCTATATTTTATAAAATTTGCTTTATAGGTAATCATTAAAGTTTTATCTGTCATATATATTGATGATTGGCGTATAAAACCTCTAAGATATTGTCTTATGGCCAATTGCGTCAGATTTGACAATTGGCGGTTGACGTCTCTTTGAATGGGGTTGAATTTCAAGTTGTAAATAACTACTGTGTGGTCTGTACCGATCGATAAATGGGACTAAAACCATTTCAGATACATCTTATCTCACCGGTGGGTATAGTTTCGTATAGTTTCTTCAGAGTGAAACTGATATACATATCTAACTGAAGTCTGAAGTCTAACCTAGAAAATGTTGTGGTCATTCATAGTATTGATTAACTTTTCTAAACTTTAAACAAACTTGAAAGATTTGTTTTAACCTTTATGTTAATGTAAAAACACATTTTTTTTTAGTTATAATTAATTATTCATAACATGCTCACTAGATTACAAAAAATACACTCGTACAGATCATATCACAAGTTTTTTGCACAGAGTATTTCAATATTTCAAATGCAAAAAGATCAATCACCGGTTAACCACCGTGAACCGTTACACAGTGCGATGCATAATTTATACAGTTGAGGTTAACTGGGCGATTAAACCACAGTTTAACCCTCCAGCAGCGTACCAGAGCAAGTTTCGCGGCGTTCGAGATGTCGAGTTCCACTTTGACGGTTTTGGAGAAACTCTGTCTTCGGTGAGAACAGAATGGAACCCCTCGAATATTATTACGCTTCGAGAGATTACGCTCTCCATAGAAAACTTTGCAGCACGAAAGCCCTTTATCTCCTTCTAATATGCATATTTCGCGCGAAAATTGCGCCAACGCCCAGCGAAAGCTCTATTGTGTTCGCCTTTTGTAGTTTAAGAAGATCTTGTATATATTGGCTAATTTTTCAGTGTTTATTTTATTTAATGTACATCAAGGGTATAGTAAAAATATATCAGATAGCAGTTGAAACAGTTTATTTTAAGGTCGGGGCAAGTTGCCGATGAACCGCATAGGTAATCTAATATATAATTTAGAAAGAGACTTACATATGTATATATTAGAGAATTATATTATTATAAAAGAAAAAGGCGCCGCCGGGGGCGAAACCCTAGGGGAAAAGCCCTAGAGGGAAAGCCCTAGGGGGCGGAACCCTAGGGAGCAAAGCCCTAGGGGTCGAAGGCTTCGGGGGCGCAGGCACCAGATTCTGGTATACATATAATTTCGAAAGAGACGGTATACATATATGTTTGTTTATTCATGACTGTCAATTTAATAAAAAAAACAAATGAGTATTCAAATAAATTTATATAAAATAAAACTATTTAAATAAATTTAATAAAATGTTTACTATTCGATTAGATGTTTAGTTCGGTTTATATTACAAATACCAAGCCAAGCCGGGTAAAACTACTAGTATACATATTATATAAAATAAATTATATAGGGAAAATATAGCACAAAATGTTAACAACCTTAAGCCTTTGAATTCTGACCAACGCCGATCGTCGTTTTGCCAACTAGTTCATGGTCCTCAAAAACGCCGATAGGCGTTGTATTTTGAGCATGCACAAAGTAAACAAGAATACTACCGGCTAAGCCTTTCCAGGCGGCATTGAACATGGGTCGTGTAATCCGTGTCATTCGTTTTTCAACGTTTATAAAGACTGATTTACACCGGAATTTCTGAATTTTTAATCATAGCAGAATTACCCGTTGGAAATCCCTAACTGCTGAGTATTTTAGATTGTGGCTTGGCATTTATATTGTGAGCATTACATTTTAACAACAATGAAGAAGATGGAACGAGTTTTGGAAAAATACATTCATTAATAGACTTCTTTTGTTCATTTTATATTGTTGTAAGATATATTACAGAGTTTAAACACACCTTTACAAAATTTGAAATCCTCGGCCGTAGTTATATAGGGTTTATTTTAATTAGCTGGTATTAAATTAAAATTTTTATACCAGCTATCTATTGGATTTCTAAATAATTATAGTTGGAAATATTGGCGAAATTTTCAGCGTGGAAGGCTTTCAACAGAAAAGACGTCAGCATTCAAAGGATTAACTGTTTTTGGCAAATATTTGGCACTTGTATAGAACTGCTACAATCCATCTAATCTAATATATAATTTCGAAAGAGACTTTGTAAGTACATATGTAATGTTGGTTAACATCGAAAAAAATCAAAGTTTCTATGACGACGATTCGATATGGTTTCGATTCAATATATACCTATATATGTATATTTTAAAAAAAAACTTTAATGAAAAATAAATTTAATAAAAAAACAAATGAATATTTACTATTAGATTCGTCATGTTTTAAGCTGTTTATATTACAAATGAGGGGCTCGGCAGTAAATAATGGTAAACGCCAAAATTTTTAGTATAAAAATGGTTATGAGACTTTTACAACAGATATTCGTAAATTGTTCCAAATTCTCTCAAGATGGCAGTGAAATCTCAGATTATTCCTACCATCATTTATAGCCGCAAACAACGTAAACAATTTTTTTTAACGTTTCTTTCTTACTATCTCAAAAATTGACATATGTCGCTTACCATTATTTACTGCCGAGCCCCTCAAATACTGAACGAAGCCGGGTAAAACAACTAGTATATGTACATATAATATAATATAATCTAGTATACATATATATTTCGAAAGAGACTTTGTATGTAACTATTATTGGTTCGTAGAAAAATAAATTAAAATTCAAATAAATTTAAATAAAATGTTTACTATTAGATTGGCCATGTTTAAGCGGTTTACATATATTACAAATACCGAGCGCAGCCGGGTAAAAACACTAGTATCCAATATTTATTGTAGCGAGAAATGTATGTAGGTCTTAAAATAATAGTCCTTAAAAATGGTAATATTGGCAAAAAGTATGTTTTTTTGCACAGCCTCCAATTTCCAATAACATTTAGGGCTATTAGCAAAGTATACATTTGCAAAGGTTTCTTCGACAAAGTGCTACATATTTGTAGCTCAATGTGCGGGCGTATAATGGTTTGCGTGTCACACACCCAATGAGTCGCTTATAGTAATCTTCCATGACGTCACTTTCCCGCTTAATAGGTCAAACTAGGCCTTAACGAGCTAATGTAACGTTTTCCCTCGTTGATCTCAGATAAGTTTTCCACTTCGTATTAATTGTTGAAAATTGCATTCTAAGCCGACGTGAAAAATTGTTACTATTATAGTTTTATAACTCGGATAGGGTAATGTTTTTGATTTTGCCAGAGTTCACCCTACTTCATAGGGCACTGTTCACCATAACTGCCAAGGTTATATTATATTACATGCATATATCACATTGTTTACATATATTACATGTATCAAATTTACCTCGTATGTAATTTTATTATTTTATTATATAGTACATCAATTAATCAAGCATACTCATCTAACAGATTGTTCCAAAGTGACGAGTGTGCTAAACAGATTAAGAATAGAAAAAATAAATAAACATGATATAAAAATTCTTAACTCCACTGTTCCAATTGGTCGCGACCTCTGTAATCGAGGAAGTGGTGCATAAAATGACGAGAGATGTGAGAAGTGTCAATGGCACCATCCAGTGAATTTAAAAAACGGAGGCCACGAGTAATGGGAGAATTGCTATAAGTCACAATTCTAGTCAAAGGAGTGTGAAAAAGGGAATCTTTATATTTTAAGGTCTCAATTGAACTGGGTAGGGCACATGTTTGAAATGTTATTAATGGATAGTTTTTTAACGGGGTATTTAAAGAGTATCAGTAAAAACTATAGAGTTACTCAAAAAATGGTTGAAAAAAGATGATTTCAATTTTTACACTCGAATAAAATTTGTTTCCAGAAGAAGTACCGATTGGTAAACCACGAAGAAAATAGGTTTTATTTGTAAAAAAATCCTTGTATAGATATTGGAATATCAGATATTCAGAATGTTTAAGGAAAGGTTACTTTAAAGATCATCTTCGTATTAGTTAAGGTACTTGATAATGAAATAGAGATATGATCTCGATTTGTAATTAAATCAGCCGATAACTAAAAATAAAACTATCACTGTTTGATCTGTGTACATATATAGCTTGTATTGGTTAGAAAGTTTGTTATGGAGGAATAAACAATGAAATTTGAGGTTATGAGATGCTGCCGGCAATATGTATACTCATTTATGCCGGGAACCTTACAGTTTAGAATAGTTTATTAATACTAAGATTGCTTTAAGAATAGTTTATCAATGTATGATTGTCCATAAATGAGTTTATGTATTTACAGAAATGAACTTTTCAATCATCAGATAAATTAAATCAGCTGATAGCTAAAAATAATTGTATGTGATGTATGTATGTAAGCTTATTGTAAATCATATTAACAATTAGATACAACATAACTTATTATTGAATACTTATCTCGTAGATAAAACCCAGTGAAGAGATATACTTTTAGCCGTGAAATTTCAAATCTGACATATTTGGCCAAAAATCAATATATATCGTGTATTACCCTACGAGAAGCTACACGCCAAATTTGAAATTTATATATACATATGAGAGTTAAAACTATAAATATTTATATATTAGAGATAACGAGAACCTATAGAGCAAATTTCATAAAATATAGAGTGAATTATAGGCGTTTAAACAATTAAAATCTGATAAGGCCGTGGCATGGCGAACAGTTTACGCCTTGTTAAACAACGCTTGTAAACGTCAGGAAGATTTACTATCCCCGTTTTTAAAACGCGTTGTATACGATATTTTATCTCCAACGTAATGGCAGACGATACATTAACGTGTATTGATGACCAAAATGAGCAATATGAGTATGAAAACGATCGGATAAGAGATAAAAATGACCACTAACACGAAAGCCATGTGAAACGTAAAGGAGGTATGTTATAAAAAGTATTCTCAATAGAACAAACTTCTAGAAGAATCGCTGGTAGAAACCATCCGATACAAAGTTCGAAGGGAATTTGGGAGTAATTGGGAATATAAGAGGGCAAACACCTAGCAAGGTTAACGTATTCTTATACGGAGTGTGGAACTATTAAGTCTCAGTGCATAGGTTACTGTGTCGTTTAGTTGAAAGTTTGGAATCGCTGAGTTATTTAGTCGACACAGGCGTACCCAGCCGAATAAAATATTCAACGACGATTAATCGTAGTTCAAACGAGCCAGCCTAATTACACCTGGCCTTCCTCGCTGCGGAATTTTGACACCTGGGGCACACCTGTTTTAATATTAATTTTAATGTGTATGCACTGCATCGTTATGTGCCATCGTGATATATTTTTGCTATTTTCATCAGTTTTTCCCGGGTCCTATATCTTATATCCTGTATTATTATATATGTATATAAATATTTATCAAACAGTTCACATCGCCTAATTTTGACCTTAAAATCACAATTAAATGAGTCTCAATCACAATTAAAATTCATTTAGGGGATGAAATTTTAATATCCTGTATTATATGTATGTACTGTTATATACCTCGCTTATCAATGTAGTCGACTAACCAGTAGGGATAAGACACACCATTGATTTGTCGCACACCTAGTTTAATAAGTAGCACCATTAATTTGTGGCCCACCTAATTTAATAAGTAACACCATTGATTTATAGCACACCTTAAACACTGACTAACCAAAATTGTACGACACGTGTCTTCAACACTTAATTGTTTTAAAGAAGAGTATATAAACTCATTACTGTTAGAATTTAAGCAAGTCATCACCATCAAGACTGCGAGAGTGGTAATCATCACAATCGAGACTCCGAGAGTGATTGTCATAGCCATCGAGACTCCGAGAGTAACAGTCAACACAATCAGCAGCATAAAAAATGATAGTAAAAAAGTTAAATAGTGAAGCAAAGTTAAAGTGACACAGTTCTATATATCTAATTTAAATTCTCCGTTCCATAACAAGATACTACCATTAAGATAAATATAACGTTATAATAATAATAAAGAAATTAAAAAAAAAATAGTTTTAAGAAAAAATATTTAATATTTCATTGGAACGTGATAGTACATACATATATGCACATACACAAGTAAGACTGTGTGTGACAAGCTGTGTGCCTTACTGTTGTGTGTGCGAGCAGGATTAAAGATTAAAGTTACTCTATCAGTTAACAAGTGAGGCATTTAATAACACATTGAAACGTACGGACAAGTAGATCCAGACGTTTCAATATCTGTCCGAACGTGTCGAGATAATAGCAGTGCAATCTAGTTTTCTTTTTTACCTACGTATTTACTGATGTATAATTAAGTATGTGTTATGAACACAACAATAAATAGCTTATTGAAATGAGCGGAAAAATATGGGGAACAAATTTTGATAATTTTTGAAAAATATGAATAAGATTTCAATATTTATTCCTACTGGATGAATCTCGTCCCCAGTATTAACTATGTATTTACATGATGAAGCAAGTTCATTGTGCAAATTTTATTTATGAACTCTTCACAGAATAATAAAGGAAAGCTCAACACGAGAAAGCTTTCCACGAGAATGGCTCGACATTTAAAAGTTGGAAAATTCCAATAAGAATAATTTTCAAATAACGTCAGTATAAGGAAAATTGTCGAGGAAAGCTTCGGAGAAAAGCTCGTAAATGCATATCGCACAGGGTGTATCGAACGAACCGTGACGGAGGGATTCAAGTGCCACTTAGCAAGCGATGCTTTTGAACCCACCTATATTCTACAGGGTGTATTTTTTTGAACATTATTTTATATCGCGTCAGCTATGACCAACAGAAACATTAGCCAGGTCGAGATAGCAGGAGGGACGTGAAAATGAGAAAGGAAAAAAAGGGTCATTTAATAAGTGGCTATCTCCAAAAATGAAGATAACCTGGTGGCGGCAGTTTATATTAAAATCGATATATAATTCAGGTTAATTATTTTTCTGCGCACATGGAAAGATTAATTGTTTCTAAAATGTGTAGAATTTGTGAAATGAAGGGTGGGGGAGGATACTGTTGGCCTAAAGGCAGCTAGACCCTTAAAAAGGTTCGGGATCGTAAATTGTTCAAAAGGATGTTCGTTGCGGCGTGTCGTGGAACTGCTTCGAAGACCCCCAAGTTCAAACTTTAATACTGAATTCAAAATTATGACATTTTCAGACCTGTATAAAACTTCAAAAGGGTTTACATATATACTATGTTTTTGATTAGTCGGTGATTTCGTATGATTTTGTAAATAAATTATTATAATTAAATAATAATCTGAAATTTTAGATTATTATCTAAAGTTTCAGTAGTCAACACAATGATTTCGTAATTAAGTTGAATATAGTCCCTGTTTTTATTTCTTTACAACTTGAAATTAGCACTTTAATAGTAGGTTAAATTAAATGATTAAGAGGGCTGAACAGCAGCGCCTTGTCCATACAAACGTACTATACTTCTCCCTTCCTCAATTATGGCACTAGAGAAATTATTTTTTAATATGCTATGGATATTCACCATTGGGGTGCATTTATCGTTTTATTTTTTTGATTAATTATTTTTTATAGGAGCTAGGAGCCGCCAAACATCTATAAAATCGCCTCTTTTTTACACCCACGAAACGAGTCCAGCGTGCTTATTTAACGCCGATAGATGCTCAGAAAGTATCTTTCTCATACCGATGATGATTTTTTTTTAAAAATTGGTCCAGTTTTGGAGGAGAAAATAGCAGAATACGAAACCTCGATTTTGTCAATTTAAAATACGTTTTATCTGGTCGAAGCGCAACTGTCGCATTCACTCAATATATATATTGATATATATATATATATATATATATATATATATATATATATATTGTCGCATTCACTCAATATATATATCGAAGAAAGGAACGGTAACAAAATTAAGGTTTCGGGTGTTCAGCCCTCTTAATGTATAAAAGTTACATAACATGAATCGACAAGCGAATACTGAACGCTCATCGAAACGTTAGAAGCCAAGCAGAATTTGTTACACAATCGATAGGCGTCCCCACTGGAACTCATTTAACTTATTAAAATATATTAACCTATAAAAATTATTTCGTTTCACACACAGGCTAGAATTTCTCCCCGCGAAAAAAAATATACCTTAAAAAAATTCGATGATACTGTTACGTGGTCGTGAAGTGGGGGCTTCCAGAATCGGAGAGAAAGAAGCAGGAAAGTTGTAGTAGCGGTTTATTGGTCTGCTTTCGTCGGTGCTCCAGGTCAGAATGGTGTCCAAGCCGAGAGCGCCCCATATTTATACCGCAATTGGGCGCAACACACATACATACATACACATGTAAACTATTGGTCGATGAGTGGGGCGATCCCATTGGCCTTTACATACGGCTTATTCATTCGGCGGGGACATTTTGGCGCGAACGAGAGATCAGGTGATTAGCGCTCGTAAGCCATCGGTGCACGAGCGCCACCCACCTAATCTCTACGTTACAATACTCAAATTAGAACAATTCGAATTAGAACCTTATATTATACCTTAGAAATATTCGAATATTCGAATATTTTTAAACACTAGAAAATGGTGTGAAATATTAATTCAAAATAATTAAAATGAGTGGGGTCCACATATGTATATTAAAAAGAAAAAGCAAATTTATCGTCATACATAAACTTAATTTTAATTTTAAAAATACATATTTTAAAAATAATAATGCGGTTAATGTTTCAAAATTTAATCTCACCCTTAATTTTGTTTTTATTGTTCCTGTTGTAGAGAACACTCTTTCAGTAGCAGTTGACGTTGGCTTAATTGTTAATAAAGTTTTCAGACGGATACCTAAAGCTTCGGTTCGTTTTTTAAAGTTACCTAAGTACTTGAAATCTATTTTTAACCTTTTAGAATTGTCTTGGAATTTGAAAAACGTACTTTTATGACGTGAACGCGCGTACAATCAATTTATTTAATTTGAGAAAAAATACCCGGATCGATAACGGATCGATAAGTTCCAAACAACATAAATAAAACGAAATATTTCTGGTTATCCATTAAAATAGCGTTCCCGCTTCGGACTGTATTTTCGTTTCCGTTTCAAATAAACGTTGCAATAAGTTCTCTTTCGTAAAATACATAAGGTCAATTTCTAAAGCGAGGAATTCCAATTGTCAAGTTCCACGAATCCATTGCACTGAGGCGATAAAATTACTCCGAGTCGACGACTAATACGTCTTTCACACAATACAATGTTGCGTTACACATTTCGAGTTAAAAATAAAATTGTATTATTTATTTATTTACTTTTTTATTTATAGTTTAGGACCATCTTGGCATTAGAGAAAGAACCTATGCGCCACAATGGCCTACATTTGATAAAAAATTATGTTAAAGAAATTTTTAATTTATAAAATATTGTATTAAAATTCCATATTAATATTATTCGAATAATTGCTCAAATATTCGAATAACGAATAGTTCAAAATAGGCCGAATATATTCGAATATCGAATATTTGAATATTCGGATTGGAAACTCTAGTTGTAACACCACGAAAGCCGACCATCAAACGATTAGTCTGAACAATATACATATGTATTAGTAGAGATTAGTAAAAAATAATAAAAAAAAGGTCCACTTGCTACATAGAACGATCAGGCCTTATATCGAGGAATAAGTGTGTGCGTGTATGGTTTGCATATGGAACAGTTGGTTCGTGTGAACCGGCCATAATGATCGATATTGAACGGTAGCGTTTGGTCGGGATCTAACTATTGCGGTTTTGGGTTGGGTTGGATCGTTGGAAGCAACCTTTCCCCGACCGATTAACCGGGTAAAATGTCCGTAATTTACGCGGTCGAATCTGTGTAATCCTCTTTAACGGAAAAGCCTTCGGCGAAAGGCTGGCCGGAAGAAAAAATATGAGCCAACTCCTGTTTTGAGTTTCATTATGAACCCCTTTTGAAATATTTTCAAAATTTTAATCTCACTTAAAGACCTTCCGGTGTTTCAATTTTAGCCTTGCCCGGAATCTATTTGTGTATCGACTTTAACGCGTTAACATTATATTATGTATATTAAAAATAGCAACATATCTCAGTTGTTAGCGTATAATGATTTCAACTCCGGAGTCATGGGTTCATTCCCTGACCTAGTGTTGCTGGCCAGACCTTGAATTTATATATGTGACTTCAAATCGATCGCTTCCAATCAGAGTTTGCCAATTTATGTGATTTCATTGTTGTCCATCGATGATATTGCATTCGCGCCAAAAATGCCTTACCGTATACAACAACCAATAAGGTCTTGCGACCCATCGACCAATTATCTTTCTCTACTAAGAGTGCACGCTGTGTATACATTATTTATTTATTTTATTTTATTTTACATAGATATATACCAGTAAAGTCTAACAGGTAAAACCCAATGCGCCTTCCTGACCAATTAAAAAAATTGCAGCATTTTTTATTACATAAATGGCTGAATTTCGAGAAGCTGCAAAACTTGAAATTAACTACTAATAACTAAATTAATTAATCCATAAATAAATCTATGGATTTAAACTTAGTATGGCTCAGTGGTAGCGTATATGTTTAGCACCAAGTGATCAGTGGGTTCGATCTGCTTCACTGCTGGTTAGATTTGGGGGTATTTGTGACGCCAAATCGATTGTTTCTTATCAGAGTTTGCCAATTTTATCTGATCATTGTTGAAACGGTTCCTCAAAACTGGCAAAAAATCATCTTTCCTGTTGTAACAAATCTTCTGTATTTATTGTGTGTATAATTTGTAAAAATTATTTACAAAATCTAAATCCATAGATGTCACAATGGATTAATTATGTAATTAATTAATTAATTAATTGTTATTTCGTGTTCTTCAGCTTTTGGAAATACAATGATTTATGAAATAAAAATGCTACATTGTTTGTAATTAATTGTCCAGGAAGGCGCATTGGGGTCTTCTTGTCAAGCCTTCCTGGTATATATCTATGTATGTAAAATAAAATAAATCAAATTAGTGGAGACATAAGGGGTAGGATGATTTTTGCCAATTTGATGGAGGAACCGTTTCAACAATGAAATCAGATAAATTGGCAAACTCTGCTAGGAAACGATCGACTTGGAGTCACACATATCAAAGTCTGACCAGCAGTATAACGATTAGCAGGGGATCGAACCCGGCGATGTCTCGGTGCTTAACATAAATGCACCACCGAGCCATGCTGCTGGATAATATTCAGCGAGTATTTTCCGTGCTTCATTTAGAGCTGACTGGCCGACGGATCAAGAACAATAAACTACCTCTACCACAATTCGCTCTGTCTTTTACTTTGATCTCCGAAACCCTTTTCACGTCAATGCTACAATATAATTGAATTTGTCACTCGTACTTCTGTTTGCCTCTTCTTGTTCCCTCCACGCGATCAATCTAGGCTCAAATTGCCCCCCTATCTGTTCGACAATTTAAATTTTATATCAGATTAAATTTTGACGGTTTAAAATTGAATTCCTGTGTAACGTTAATTCGACATGCGACATGTGCTTATTATGTACCTTCACAGCAATTATTGTCAATATTTGATATCACGAAGCGGGGGTTTCCGTGTTAATTCGATATTAGCACGAATTCACAACTGACCAGTAGCCATTATGTAAATATTCGGCAATGGCCTCTTTTGACGCTGAACTCGGCTAAATTTTGCAATTACAATTAAGCGGATAGGTTCTAAAAGGACTAATATCAATTAACACACACACAGCATGCTGTTTTACGTAAAAGTGTGTAAATGTGTGGATGCATATCAATTAGTAGCGAACGAGATCAGCATTGCGGATACGATTGGCTTCCAGTGTTATTTTTAGCTCAAGAGTCCTAGTGGCTGATCAATTGGTCGGTTCAATCAGTGCGGTTTCTCTCCGGTGCGGTTTTTCGAATTGTTGTGATTTATTCCACGGAATGAGGGGTACATCCGTCGATATCAGACGACCAGAAGTGGAATAGTTTATGCAGGGTTGAATCGGTTTGTTTTCGACCCAAATAAATATTTTCGATTGGAAAACACCGGCTTATATTTTCCGCGGCCGTAAACTGCGAGTTTACGATATTGGGTAACATGTTAGGTACCCTTCCTATTGGTTTTTTTTTTGTCAATATACACATGTACTATGCCATGCTTTCAGATTAATAGTGGACCGAGTCCAAAAGAAGTAATTTAGTTTTTTTTCACTATTTATTAGAAACGTACAAAATATTATACATTACCTATATATATTTTATCACTTACATATGTTAGATGAAGTTTGCTCGTTCGTACTTTATCTACATACACACATATATATGTATGTATATCTTACAGTGAAAGCATATTTCAAGTGAAAATATATTTACACCAATTCAAGCAGTGAAAATGTATCAAAAAATGAATTTACAACGTTTAACTCTATAAATTTAACCCTAAATAACCCTTAAATAACACCAATCCTAACAATCTTATCTTAAATTAATAAAACCAACCCTGAAAATGTAACTGGTTATGATTTCACTGAAACGTCAGTGAAATAAGAACCAGCAGTGTGGCACGTTTTTTTAGCACCAAGTGATCAGTGGGTTCGATCCGCTTTACTGCTGGTTAGATTTGGGGGTATTTGTGACTCTAAATAGATCGTTTCTTATCAGATTTTGCCAATTTTATCTGATCATTGTTGTAACGGTTCCTCAAAATTGTCAAAAAATCATATTTTCTGTTGTCACAAATCTTCTGTATTTATTGTGCGTATAATTTGTAAAAAATATGTACAAAATCTAAGCCCATAGATGTCACAATGGATTAATTCTGTAATTAATTAATTAATCAATTGTTATTTCGTGTTCTTCAGCTTCTGGAAATACAGTGATTTATGTAATAATAAAATGCTGCATTGTTTGTAATTGTCCAGGAAGGCGCATTGGGGTATTTCTGTCAAGACTTACTGTTATATATATATATATATATATATATATATATATATATATATATATATATATATATATATATATATATATATATATATATATATATATATATATATGTGTATGTATATGTAAAAATAAAATGTGTCTAAATTTGTATATGTGTACACATATTTTATTTTATTTATATGTAAATTATACCATATATGCACATATATAACCAGTAGCGTGGACTAGTACTTAGCATATTATGCTTTCGAGCAGAGTTGTCACGGTTCGATTCCCACTAGTAGCTGTTGGTTGGACTTTGGTTTATAACTACAGGTCAATCGTTTCCTATCAGAGTTTGCCAATTTTTCTGATTTTAATTGAAACGGTTCCTGTATAATGGCATCTCTTTTCCAATATCTTGCAAGTCTCACGTTATTCAGCGTCTGAAGGTGTGGAAGTTTTTATAATAAAATTCTGCAAATTTCATAGATGTCACTGTGACTGATATTTGTTTGAATTTGCATTGTAAAAATGCCCGTATTGATTGTATTATTGTATTGCATCTGTATTAGTACACTCGTCGCTTTGGAGCGATCTGTAAAGGCGAGTGTACATGTTCGATTTAAATAAAAATAAAATATCTAAGCACATTATATTATACAAGGTAGGTATACAGATATTAATTACAAATTGCAAGCATATGTACTGCACGCAACAATCAGTAAATTCGTACTAGCCTAATTCACAAAAGAGGGTAGGGAGTTCAATCCACGACCTCTCTACTGATAACCATTAAGTTCTTTAAAAATCTTGTTCTTAAAAGGAGTCCATGCTGTAATTTTGGCTGCGAAAAGGTCTATAGAACAAAAAAAAAGGCTAAGAATCTGTCAAAGGGCGCGTCACACAAATAGATTGTTACTTCGTAAGTAGCGTAAGGTTACGCCCTTTCGTTCACAGAAGGAGTAACAGGATTTCCTACGTCTCACATCTCATTTTTTTTCTCCCATCTAAAAAACGACGGATATAAAAGTAAGGGAGTGCCGTCATATCCGATTCCGCTGATGTTCCGAAAAAATATAAAATATATTGTATAACAAAAAAAAAAGATTTTTTATCATTTTTATACTTAATACGATTATACTATCCTTTATTTTTTCGGAGACACTTTACGAGGGGACATTATTGCTGAAGTGTGGACCGCACATAAAAGGATTACCTAGGTAGATAAAAGTTTTTATCTGCCGATATTCGCAAGTTTATACACTCGAGAGTGACAAAAGTTTATTTTCGCGTCGAGTTGGTCCTTTTGTCGTCGCCATTCGTTAGCAAAACTGAAATTTAACCTTTTATATGTATGTATATATATGTACATATGTGTAATAAAACTCGAGGTGAATAGTGTTATAAATTATTTAAGGTCTAATGCGTCGCTCCTGTGAAAGTAAAAGCTGTCACCGCTCCACTAATATGATCGATAGTGTATAGGTGATGTGAATCACCTAATTGTGAATGTTTTTTATTACAAGGCCTCTTCTTAACTTCACTTCGCAATCGATTCAGTACCTTTTGAAACGTCATATTGTGCGGTTTGGTCAACGATGAAAATTTAAATAGTTTCTGATTGTTCGATGATGAAAAATAATCGTAGTAGACCTTATGTGATCGAATCGTGATCTATATAAATGATTTTATCTTTTGGGATGGGCAAAGTCCGGCATTCCTGGCTATGGAAAAGTCCGGCACTCCTGTCTAAAAATGTTTAAAAATGCTAAAGTTGTGACCATCTTGATGTTTACTGGTAAGTAGACTTATATATTTGCTTTTTCGCCACTCTCTCGTTTTGTCAGACTTTAATTGATTAAACGACTATAACTTTATCTATTTCACGCTATGTCTGATATGTGTAATTTGCATTATAGGTTTTCATTATTTATTTTTACTTCACTCATAGGTTATATATTGAATGTTAAAATGTTTATATTATAATGGTGATTCGATATGTTTGTTATGGCCAAATACCCCATATAACAGTGTAACGTTTGTAACTGACATCTCGCTGTACGAATCGGTCGATCTTTTTGTTGTTGTTTTTAATCCTCATTAAAACTATTAAGGCATAGACATATAGAGCTAGATGCTAGGTAACTGTAAGTTATGGATTCTCAAGCCATAGGGTGTCGACCGAATTTACCGGCCAGAGTGTACATGTTCATATATGTAAATATGTATGTGCATGAAAACGATAGTACTAATGTCTCTCTGATATTCATTACTGTCATTTCCCAGTCAACGCTGTCGTAAAATATAGGTTGAAACGCAGCATAAAGCCATCAACTTTTTTGATGGACGATCAGCGTTTGATTTATTTACATCCGCAACCCTATTTGAAAATGCCTATACATTACGTCAACCGCTGTTTGTTTGCGCTCGTAGTAATATACATATACAAGTACATATGGTTCAATTTATGAAGGGACACGTGGTAAGGATGACCGCGGTGTTACGCAGAATACCAACTTTAGCATATATGTACTCGATCCAAGCATGCCAACTTCTGCATTTGAATGCTAAATTCTACATACCGTCATGTTCCAAAACGCAGTTTATATATTTTTTAAATTACTTGGTTAACAAACCAAGATTTCTTTATTATCATAAAAAGGGTACATTAATGTTATTGGTAGATATATTCGAAAACTGCAGATTTAATTATGAAACGATGATGAATTTAAAATGAGATACGTCGAACTATGTTTCACTAATTAAATTTTGATTCACTTTGTTCTGCTCCTGTGCTGACCGTCACTTGCGGGATCGATATTAACAAACCTAATTTTAGCTTCACTTACGAAAAAAATCTGAAAAAAAAAATTGCTTCTTATCCGATCGTTTTCATACTTTGCCATATTGCTCATTTTGGTCATCAATATAAGTAAATGGATCCTTCACCATTACGATGGTGCAAAAATATCGAGTTAGACGCGTTTGAAACTTCTCCCACGAAAAAGTGCCTGACTTTTATCCAGCGTTTGTTTATACTCTTCTCACTTTTCGCCATGTCAGATTTCAATTGTTTAAACGCCTATAACTTTTTATTTTTTCACTCTACATTTTTTACAAACATCTTTTTAAATATGAAGTGAAAGTCGCAATTAAAACTTGACGAACCATTAATCTCTCTTAGTGTGGCGAGTTTCCTCAGTAATTAATAATAATCGGTTGCCATGTAACTACTTATGTATAAGTATAATTATATATAGGGTGGTTTATACGCGTGATCGATAATCGCGGGTGTGAGTTGGGCCTTTAGCCCTCCGGTATCTCATTAATAACCCGATAAATTACTATATACGAGGTCTTTACCGGATGATGTTTGTTTAATCGCTCGTTTCGAATCTCATACCCGATCGCATCGCTTTTCCCATTCACGCTCCCCATTGCTTATTTCATTCAATTCTTGATGAATACATATAATTATATTTCTAAAAAAAGTTTTACAATTTTAATACACGTTTCGTAAAAAAAAGAGTAAAAAGTCTTTCTTTGAAATGGAATTATTGAATATAAATGATGATGCTTGAAACATCTATATATGTTATACATATTTTATTTTTATTTTACATAAATATACATATATCAGGAAGGCTTGACAGGAAGACTCCAATGCACCTTCCTAGACAATTAATTACGAACAATGGAGCATTTTTATTACATAAATCACTGTATTTCGAGAAGCTTAAGTACACGAAATTAACAATTAATTACAGAATTAATCCATTGAGACATCTATGGATTTTAGATATGTGCATAATTTTTACAAATTGTACATACAATAAATACAAATGATTTGTGACAACAGGAAAGATGATTTTATAAAATTGAAATGATCATATAAAATTGGTAAACTCTGATAAGAAACTATCGACTTTGATTCACAAATACTAACCAGCGGGATCGAACTCAATAATAACTTGGTGCTTAACATACACGCCACCACTGACCCATTCTGCTGGCTTTTATATAACATATAAGAGTTAAAATTGAAAATGTTAGCTTTCCCAATATGGATGTTTTGTATGTTATTTAAATTCAATTGTACAATGGCTAACTTTGTAAATATCAAAACACGTTATATATTTACATAGATATTAATTATAAACCGCAAACTTGTGTATTGAATGCAACAATCAACAAATTCAGACGAGTTGAGTCTGCGATGCCGAGAAGGGATGTCGATTACTTTGTTAAAATAATAATTATATTAGATGAATTGACAAAATCGAGCTGAAGATGGCCAATCAGGAGAAAACTTTTAAAATTTTAAAATACACGGCCTTTTACTGGTAAGCAATCGCTTAACCGCTTAGCTGCCCAAAGTGCCTTAAGGCGCAAACAGCCGTATCTATTATACGCTCAGCGCGTCGGCTGGGCGTCTAAGCGGTTAAAGAGTGAGTTGGCTAGTAAAAAAAATACAGAAGAAAAGTTCAATAGCATCAAGGTGAAGTTAAAAAAAAATTGATTTAAAACTTGTCCTATGTCTCCTACCAAGTGATTTACTTCGAAAAACAGAAAGAAAAGAAAAAGAAAAACGAAATGAAGATTTATTGAACTTTTTTGACCAATGTACCTAGGACTGACGAGAGAAGGGGGGAAAGGAGAAATTTCTGGGGCCAGTGGTATTTGAAAGGCTTCGATTATGGAGAAAATCATAACAAGAATATATTAAAAAAACTTATTAAAAACTCGCTGAGTATTTCAAATGAAAACCTATATAATTTTATAAATGTTTATTTTTATCAAAAAAATTTTTTTTTGTATACAGTGATGCGTTTACACATAATTATTTAACAGGTCAAAATCACACAAAAATTGTAAAATTATTGCTTTGCTCTCAACTGCCCAGAATCTACCTAATACGCAAGATTTTAAAATTATTAATTACTTACAGTGTTAGTCTTAAAATTAGTATTAAAACTGATTTTGTAAGTCCTTTTAATAGACACATCACTGAAATTGTGAATCAAAAGCAGGACTTTGGAGTCGGATCAAAATTTACCGACTCCAACACCGCTCCGTCTTTTATTTTATGATTCGACTGCCACTCCAACTTCGACTCCGACTCTGACTCCAACTCCAACTTGAACGATTTTAATAAGATGGGCTTTTCTTGCCAACGTATACAATTATAAGCAGTAAAAATAATAGCGATTTTCAAAATATTAAAAAATTAAAGGAATATAAAATTCATTAAAAATTGACACGTAACCCAATTTATATAGTAACCCAATAGTTATAAATAAAAAGTAAGTACATTCATAGTATACATATGTGTATGAATTTCATACGAAACAAATTAATTTAATAAAATAAAATGTATGAGACGGAGGAAACATCGGTTTTAGTTAGAACTCATCAAAATATATGCAAGTCGGCGATTTTATTTATAATGTTATTTAAATTCATGATTTTTAAAAGAAATTATTAAATTTCAATCTGATATCAAAAGATTTAATTGAATAAAATTAGAGGCTCAAGTTAACGCATACCGTAATTATATTAATTAAATAAAAATAATTAAAAGGTCTCAGTTGATTAATTTTTTACGACTCCGACTCCACAGCCCTGATTAAAAGGTTTCCGACGTTTCTAAAATTGCTAATTCAATAGCGGAAATTCTTCACGACATCGAAAATTGTAAAATATTATATATTTTGGATTTTCAAAATGACATCCTTAAAATCGAACATTATCATTTGGAATCAAGTTGGCCATAAAAAGTACTCTCTGTTGATAAAAGAGCTAATAAAATTAAATCCTGTTTCAGTTCCAAATATTTGTGCGAATTTTTCTTTTCCAGGTTTTCTTTTCTTGCACATAATAAAATCAAAAACCAGATCTCGACTTATCAATACCAACCTTGATTTTTTTTTTACGATTGGAATTAATTTTAATTCATTTATTTATTTATAGTTTTGGACCATTGCAGCATTACAGGAAGTACCTAAAGCGCCACAATGGCCTACATTTTAAAAAGAGAAGAAAAAAAAATTAAATACAGTAACATGCATAAAATAAAAAGAATAAAGCAAAAGCAGATAAACATGATAAAAAAAATTGATAAAAACGAAAAAAGACAAAAGAAAAATAATCAAATAAAGTGAAAAAAATGAAATAAAAGAATAAATAAAATCCTCAAATCCTACTCTTAGTATCACATTGAATATAAAGTGAGTATAATATTTATTTAAACATTAGTTTGGACCATTGTGGCATTACAGGAAGAACCAAATGCGCCACAATGGCGTCCATAAGAAAAAAAGAGAGAAAAATAAAATTCATAATAATAATAGTAATAATTCATAGATTAAAAAGAAATAAAAGGTAAAAGCAGAAAAAAACTATAAAACAATAGAAAAATAGTACATACGCGAGGCAGATGGAAGAGAATAGATTAAGATTCCGCTCATACATCACATTCAAATTAAGAAAATAATGATGAGCGCAGCAATTATCATCTTAAACTCCTTAAGTCTAGGAAACAATGATATACATATAATATATTAGATATGATATACATACATATATTACAGCTTAAGCTTCTGCCTAACATCGAAAGGTGCCAGGTTCGATCCCATGAGCTGAATTTTTATATCTGTAGTTCTGCTGGTCATATTTGGATATTTTTTATAATATATAATTTTTCTGAGTATATACATATGTAGTGCAGCTGGTCAAACTTGGATATTTGTGACTCCAGGTCGATCGTTTCCTATCAGAGTGTGCCAATTTTTTCTGATTTCATTATTTAAACGGTTCCCGATTGAAAATTGGCTAAAATCCTTCCTACCTACTATGTCACCACTATTTGAGTATGATTAATGTACACTAAAATGTATGTACAATTCATAGATGTCTGGTTAATTTGCGAGTTTTCAGCGTCTCGTAATTCAGCTACTTGAATAATAAAAATGCTGAATTGTAAGGCCTTCCTGGTACAAAATGTAATGTAATAGAATAAAATATGTAGACATTATTCTCCTAAATTCCGGAACCGCACCGAATGATTTTTTTTAAATATGCCTTTGTAAGTGGTGTACATATGTCAGCTAGTCGTTTCGCTTTTTGCTAGATCGTCGTACGTTAACAAGTAATCCGAAAAGCGGTCATGTCCGTGCAAATTACGGCGTATAACGGGCTAACGTTGGGTCACCGTTGCCAGCTCACAGTCGAGGGGGGCTTGCCAGACCCCAGTCCGAAGTACTAAATTCCAGTCGACGTGAAAGCTTTGCTTTTGTGGCACACACGTAGCCTTAATGTTTATTAAACCGTAAAGAGCCTCCTCGCTTACAATACGCTCACGATTTTCAACCCCTTCACCGCTACAGGCTGCAAATTGTCCACAAAAATGTTACACTAGTGTCGGCCCCGATGACATATCATCTCATGGGTGTCGGCAAAAAATCCTGAAAGTTCCACCGTAATGGGTCGAGTGGTTTAGGAGCCTATACGAGACAGACAGACAAACAAACGCATGCAATAGCGCATGCAATTCCCGTTCCCATTACCATTTCTCGGAAAAACGCAGGCAGCGAACACATTTGTTGCGCTGCAATGACACTCATTCCCGTTTTTTTTCACAGTAATCTTCCCGGACATGCATACAACAAATCCTGAAAGTTCCATCGTAATCGGTTCAGTGGTTTAGGAGCCTATTCGAGACACACAGACAGACAGACATTCATTTTTATATATAATATAATATATAGATATATAGATTTAATTGTTTAATATGAAAAAAAATGATTAAAATTACCTACCTACCTACCTATGTACATATAAACAATATAAAACAGAGATAGAAAAATGAATTAATTAAATAAATTTTCAATAGATGGCGGTAAATTCTCTGCCAAGCGGAAAAAAATAGTAGCGATCAGTATATATAGAAGTTTTTTCTTTTGTTATTGTATTCGTATTTCGGCCTTTACGAACAAATAATTGCTGTCAATATTACGCAGAAAATCTCTATAAATACGTTACAACGCACGGAATACAATCGGATCAATTTACTTATAAAAATGTATCCCATGTTGTTTATTGTGTGTTTTTGAATGCATTGTGCAATTTTTACCGATGCTTCTCTGGGTATAGCAGTTACGTACATACATACATATGTATGTCGAATCGAAACGATTATTATAGAACGGTGAGCGTTATCTCAGACAGACAGACAGAATAGACTGATATTATATATGTTTATATATATATACAATTTTCGTATTACAAGAAATGTAAGATGATGAAGTATCGGAAAGTTCTCCTACATTTTTTACATACCTCCTTTTAGCTTCACTTACGATTACAATTCAGGAAAAAATTTGCCTCCTATCCGATCGTTGTCATACTTTGCCATATTGCTCATTTTGGTCATCAATATAAATAAATGTATCCTCCGCCATTACGATGGAGAAAAAATTTCGTTTTAGACGCGTTTGAAATTTGAATTTCTGAAAAGTACCTGAAGTTTATCCAGTTTTTAGTTTTAAACATACATAGGTGGCGGTAGTAAAATAAAATTATTGGTATTTTTATTCAAAATAATAAAATAATAATTTTATATACAAATTATAGAAGAGGTTTGTTTTTAAAAAACTTTTTTTTATTACGATATTTTTCAAATATGGGATACACCGTTATGGGTTTGGTGCATCCGCTCTAAAATTGCCAGATTAACAGAACGGCAGCTTTAAACGTAATTCTCGTTTTCTCGAATGATAGATTTCGATGTGCACAGATGCAATTATTAAAATTGAGTTGGATCTTTCTGGCGAGTTTAATATGGCAAGATTCGGAAATAATCGAATCTTGCCTTATTAAACTCGCCTGAAAGATCCAACTCAATTTTAATAATTACCATTTTAATATTTGCATCTGTGCACATCGAAAGGTTACCCGTCATCTGATGTGCAATCTATCATTCGAGAAGACGAGAATTGCATTTAAAGCAGCCGTCCGTTAATCTGTCATTCAATTTGTCTGGCGATTTTAGAGCGGATGCACCGCATCCACCGTTATCGATCACTGTCAAGAAAGGATAAACACTACATATTATACAATTTCAACGAAACAGCTCGAATGTGTCGTTTTGAAAAGAATATCCCATGAATGCCATATTTTTTTCTATATGTCCACATCCCACGCTGTGTGATTTCGCCCTTATAGTTCGGGTATGTTACAAGTTTGTAACATGCAACAGCAATTCACAAGTATACAACAAGACAACCTAAATGCATTTTAAAAAGTACAATGTCTGGTTTTTTTTTTTTTAAGGAATATAATTGTTTCGACTCTCATTTCATTCGGCCGCCTTTATATTCCGGCCGCCTGTGTGTGTTGCACATTTGTACACATGGTAGGTGCGGCCCTGATTGTGTGGTACATTTAACTAT
Organism: Arctopsyche grandis; assembly: GCF_051622035.1. Classification (NCBI taxonomy): domain Eukaryota; kingdom Metazoa; phylum Arthropoda; class Insecta; order Trichoptera; family Hydropsychidae; genus Arctopsyche; species Arctopsyche grandis. Next base: position 1,572,932 of record NC_135362.1, read on the forward strand.
GAATGTACTTGAGAAACGCCTGGCATATTTTCTAGAATCCTTACGCACACATAGAAAGCGTTTCCCACGCTCGAATAATAATCCCCTGAATACATATAACTCGAATTGCGTAGTCCGGAAAATTTGCATACCCAGAAATTGTGGATAAAGTGACTGAATAATATACTCTGGAGCGACTAACTGGATTTTGCGCATGCAAAATTACCTCTGAATAATCTTTACATATTTAATAAATCTCTAATATGCAAGTGTGTTTCGACCGAAATGAAATGTACGATTTTGTGATATTGGATATTTTAATCTGAGAGGGGGGGAGGGATGACGAACATCAATACTGTTAACTGTTTCACCACCGATGTGATGTTGCATTAATTAAATAACGAAAAGCCTCTCTGGGTTTCGGTTATGACCGCAAGCGAGTCGGTGGATTTAATCGCCCGAATTTTATTAGGGATTCTGCCTCATTGTTGCTGCTTTTAATCCCCTCCCTTTTGGCTCCCTCATATTATGCTTAGGTACTTATACTGAAAATTTAATTTGAAATTATTCCACGATGAAAACGGTCTATTGTTCCGCAGCTGAACAAACGCTATGAAAATATTGTATATTTTTTTGAAGTGTTAACTTCAATTCGGAAGCTATGTATATATGTATATCTACCTGGTCGGCGAACAGTTGTTTAAGACACAATTCAAAAGTTTCACTTCTTCCGTGTGCTATTTGATTTTATTCAACTTGGATGCAATATATTTATGAATAAAAATTCATTCATTTATATCGATATAAAGTCGATTTCCCCTTTTATCCATTTCTTCGGTTGGTGGTTGCTTGAGTACCACTGCAATATTTGGGTGCTATTTTAGTATGCGGTCTACCTTAGCATGAAATCTACATTTGAATCGCAGTCGACTATTTTTTTTTATTTATATCGTAGCAACGACCTATGTATTTATTATAATTTTTTATTTTTTCTTGCCGCCCCATAATGTTGTCAAGGTATTTCTATCAAAATATCGTCAGCAGCGAAGAAAATACAGATCCTAACAACCTAATCTTAAATTAAAAGGGCCAACCCTAACTTAACCTAACCTTACCTGACCCTTAAATAAATAGGTGATCAAATTTTCACAAAAAAAACATACCTTAGCAGCCAACACCTATTTATTTAAGGGTCAGGTTAGGTTAGGTTAAGTTAGGTTTGGCCCTATTAATTTAATATTAGGTTGTTAGGGTCGGTATTATTCAGTCTCAGTATCACACGCGAGAACTGAGGCCGCATATTAAAGTAAAAAGTGAAGGCAGATCGCATACTAAAGTAGATATGTGAATGTAGACCGCATACTAAAGTGGCAGCAATATATGTATGTATTTATATACTCGATTTTATTCCGTACGGTACTAGACTCTTCCGCCAGCATCATACATATACATCTCAACAAACCATTTCGTTAGAATTTAGTAGAAATCATTCGTTCGCACGAATCGAAAGGGTTAAATATACGCACTACGTAACAACAAAACCCCACCTTTGCTGGCTCGATCGTCGGAAAACCTTTTCCCATCGTACGTTTTTCCATCAGGTCCGAATAGCGAAAGTAACGTAATTTAACAGCCATTGTTTGATTAGAGCCACCGCGGAGGTGGCTCGGGGTGGGTATGGGTGGAAAAGCGTACATTTCCCAAGATTAGATTGAAAAGTTTGACTTGAATGGACAAACGCGTCGGAAAACTCTCCGCTGAAGAAAAGCGATATTTTTCGCAGCGAGTAAACAAACGCAGGTAAACACATAAATTTATAACGGGGGCCGTTAAGGGGGAGGTGAAAAGACAAACAGAAGCGGAAGTTGGGTCCATCCAGTATATACTATGTACATATACATACGTATACACATATCCATGCTTAGTTGCGAGATTTGCAGAAGCTGCACGCCAAACAAACAGGGGTGTGCACTGTCTTTGAAACTTGCGAGTTTCAATTTTGTGTGATTTAATCCTACAAAGGAGTTACAAAGGATTCCCTCTCGTGTGTAAACTTGGAAGCCGCCGAGTTTTTTTTCAATCTAATTAAACGCGAGCTAGTTTCAAATGGCTCTCGTTTTAATTGAATTTCTAATCTCAATTATATTATATGTACATATATATATATATATATATATATATATATATATATATATATATATATATATATATATATATATATATATATATATATATATATATATACAGATACTCGAGTGCTAGCTCTAATTGCCAATTACGATCGGTTATATATACATATGTAGTTATATATCTAATTTATAATTTCGAAAGACACTTTGTAAGTATGTAAGTAAATACATATTTTATTTTATTGTTACAATCAATATACACTCGTCATTACAGATTGCTCCAATGCGACGAGTGTACGTTTTAACGGTCAGAAATACAATCAGAATACATAGCATATAACAATTAATCAGAAATAATAATCATAGAGACATCTATGGATTATTTTTAGATTTAGTGCACAATTTTATATATATAATTTTTATTTATTTTTATTTTTTATTTTTTTATTTAATTTACACCAAGAAGTCCTAACAGGTAAACCCAATGCACCTTCCTGGCCAAAGACAATTATATAAACATATATGTACACCATCCATATATACACAAATACTTACACGTATACACAAATTAACATACATACATACATAAATATAAAAATACACATATATACATATACATACATACACACCTACACATATATATATATATATATATATATATATATATATATATATATATATATATATATATATATATTCACATAAACATACATACACATATACATATACATATACACATACACATACATTACATACATCCATAAACATACAAACATTATACATGCATATACACATAAACACATAAATACACATAAATAAAGATAAATTACTCATATATATATAAAAATAAAAAATAGCATACATATATAAATAAAGATAAAACCGACATACATACACATTATGCTAAATAATAAAATTACAAAATGAAAACAACATGTGTAAATATGTATGTAGCTAGAAGTCATTTAAAATATGCTGCCTGATAGAACTGTATGATGAAGTAAAAACATCAAGGCTCCCAGAAAGCAGGTTAAATAGTCGAATGGCTCTTGAAAGGGGTGAGTCATCAAGCACATTAGTTCTGGTCCGAATAGGCAGGAATAGAGTTCTGGAGCAAGATTCTCTCAGTTTCTCAGGTACTCTAAGTTTAAAATTACACAGAACTTCAGGAATATGACCCCATGTATATGAATATTCACCCCTTAGAATTTTTAGAAAAAGCTTACCAAGATGATTGTTTCTACGTGAAGCTAAGGAGTCAAAGCCCAAGGAGCCCATGACAAACTTACTGGGAAATAAGTAAATACGAAATTATAGAGATGCCTATAGAGATATCTATAGATTTCAGATTACTGTGCATAATTTTTACAAATTATACACAGACAGATTTTTTTGTGACAACAGGAAATGATCTAATACCAATTTTTCAGGAAATGTTTCAGCAATGATCAGATAAAATTGGCAAACTCTGATAGAGAAACGATCGATTTGGAGTCACAAAACCCCCAAACCTAACGAGCAGTTTGACGATGACTCGAACCTTCGGTCTCAGTGGTGCTAATTATATACGCTACCATTAAGCCAAACTGCTGGCTATGTATGTGTTGGTTCGTAAATCCGTGACGTCATCGAACAAATGAATATTCAAATAAATTTAATAAAATGTTTACTAGATTGGCCATGTTTAAGCGGTTTCTATTACAAATACCGAGCGAAGCCGGGTAAAACAACTAGTATACTAAGTAGTAACACATTTTCTGTGAATGGAAACTACATGTATTAATTAATATGCATGTATGTATGTATGTATATAATTGAAAGGCGGATTGGCGGAAAATAAATTACACGACAAATGTCAAAACGACATTTAATGTCAAATTAACATCCCGACAGAATCGGCGTTCTCCCGGCAAATCAAACGTCAAACGAGTTGCCTGTAACAAAAACAAAATTTGACGTTTCAGTGAAATCATTACCAGTTACATTTTCACTGGGTAATCGTAATATCTTAATAGTCAATATTTATTTATTTAAGGGTTACGTTAGGTTAGGATAGGTTGTGTTACATTAAATGTCCGATTAAACCGATTAAGATGGAACTTTCAGGAGTTGTTGTATGCGTGTCCGGGAAGCTTTCTGTGAAAAAAAAACGGAATAAACCTCTTAATAATAATATTCGTAATTACGATTTCACGGACGCGAAAGTTTGAAGCGCCATTGTCCAGTCAAGGAAATGTGTTTGTTGGTAACCACGTTACCAGTTGGTTTATGACTACACGGCATTGAATAGACTTTAGTAGAGGTGCAACCATCACTTGAAACGGGAATGGCATGCCTTATTCTGGCATATCCATGTTCAGCGAGTAATAAATAAATAATAATATTACTTATTTTCGGTTGTGTTCGTATGTTGAGCCCACAGTGCGCCGTGGAGAATCCCATCAGAGCAATTATTCATTAAATTCAAGCGAAACAGTAACGGTCGTGTGCGGATCGCTTTAGAATTTCACATTAACCCAGATAGTAGAACTCGTTAGGGAAAATATCAGCGATGAGGGAAGTATCACGAAAAATGAATTTGTTTCACCGCAGAGGTTATCATATACATACTATATGTATGGATGTATGTATGTATGTACATATGTTTGTATGTAACGCGCTAGAACACATATAAAACTATCTTCCGCGTGTGAAACAATGAGTGGCCATTCAACCGCAAAGGGGGAGGCTTGGTTGTAAACGACCCCCCCCCCCCTTAACCAACCCCAACCCTGTCGGTGACGCTGTGTAGGGGTTTCGAATAATGGCATCATTATTACCCCGGGGGCGCAGTGGCTTCAAAAGTTATCTCGTCCGCTTTAACCTCATGGCTGCGGGACAGGGACACCTTCAAAGGGTTCTGGATGTCGTTCACTGTCTGGATAAAGAGAAAAAAAAGTGGAAAAAGTCCACGATAACACAAAAAAAATTATCGAGTTCACCTTGAAAATATATTGTGAAAAGTTTCCATGGAGCTAATATAAAATTTTATATATATACATTTATCTTTGGCTATCTTTTATATATTACAGCTTTAACTCGAAAAAAACTTTTTTTTGGTAATTCATAAGGTACTGTATACATATAATAGTACTATTAGTATCTATAAGTACAGTTTCAAAAGTTGTCAGGGCTGTACAAAAACAAGTATTAATTTTTTATTTAACCCTTTGAATGCCGACCAACGCCGATTGGCGTTTTGCCCACATGTCTATGGGCCTGAAAAACGCCGATAGGCGTTGGTTATTTTGAGCATGTACGAAGTAAACAAGTAAACGAGAATAAAAGTTAATAATAATAAAAAAAGTTGAAGGTTTTAGAAACTACAAGTTGAAGACTTTAACCCTTTGAATGCTGATGGGTTTGTTTCGCCAACAAGCCCATCAGCCTGAAAAATGCCGATAGGCGCTGTATTTTGAGAATGTACGAAGTAAATAAGAATACTACCCACTAAGCCTTTCCAGGTAGCATTGAAAAAAATGCATTGAACATAGGTCGTATAATCCGTGTCATTAATTTGTCAAAATAGAAGTAGAATGCATAGAATCGCTCTCAGCCTCCAAAAATGTTGCCACAAAAACTCGTTGTTTGCTAAACTTCGTCTCTCTCTCTCTTGTCTCTCTTCTGACATTCCGTCTCTCTCTTCGATGGCTCGCTTTTAGACGAAACTTTTATTAACAATGACCATTCTATGCATTCTACTTCTATGTTTGTCAACGTTTATAAAGACTGGTTTACACCGGAATTTCTGAATTTATAACCACAGTAGAATTTTCCGATGGAAATCCCTAACTGCTTAGTACTTTAGATTGTGGCTTCACATTTAGATTGTGAGCATTACATTTTAACAACAATTAAGAAGATGAAATTAGTTTTGGAAAAATACATTCATTAAGCCTTTGAATGCTGACCAACGCCGATCGGCGTTTTGTCAACAAGTTGGGGTTGTTTTTTGAGTTGGGGTTGTTTCTTGTAAAAAATAAACAAGAATACTATTTGCTAAGCCTTTCCAGGTGATTGTAAATAGGTTTTTGAGCTCTTTTTCCTATTATTCTTTAGATTAACATTAGAATAATATAATACTGTGATTACTAACCAAATTAAATTAAAATTGTAAAATAGAAAATGATCAGTAGATCAGTAGCTATTAAAATAGATATAAGATGTGTTGTGAACATAATTTCGTAATAATAAAAAGCATTTAAAAATCAAAAAATCAAGCCTTTCCAGGTAGCATTGAAAAAATGCATTGAACACGGGTCGTGTAATCCGTGTCAGTGTTTATAAAGACTGGTTGACAGCGGAATTTCTGAATTTTTTAACCATAGCAGTTGACTGAGTATTTTAGATTGTGGCTTGGCATTTAAATTATGAGCACTAAAAAAATATAAACTTCCAATATTATAAAATATATACGCATTCCATAAATAAATTTAAAATATCAACGTATTTGATATTAAAACTTTTATTTTAATTTTATTTTAAAATTTTATTAATGTAAATATTTCAAAACACGAAACACGAACTCATAACTAACAAAAAAAAAACTTGTTACTACGTACATAGATAAAGTAAAAAAAGTAAAAAAAAAAAAGCGAAACTGAAACGAAATGTAATTTGCCATCGCGGGTAGAGTTGGGGATGAATGCAATAGCATGTGCATTTTACGTAAGTCTCATGCTAGATCGGTTCGGATATATTATAAAAACTATTTCCAGTGACTAAACAATAATATGTAATATTTAAATATTAATATAATATTTAAATTTGAAAAATCTATACATACATATGTACATATGTATTGTTATTAAAGCCGTTCAAAGGTCAATGAAGTCAACCCCAAACAGGAGACCTCCCCCCACTCCCCCTCTCCCCCGACGAATACAGTCTGAGAGAGCCGTTCGTTTTAAATATTATTATATCCAAAACTAGAGAAAAATATACAATATATTCAACGGAACCCCTACCAACTACATATTTTCGCTTGCAAAAATCGTTTTATTCAGTATGCGGTCCCTGCAAATAATCCCATTTGATATTCTCTCACGTCTACGTATCGATCTTTATTTTTCTTCCCTTCGACACAAAAAAAACAGCACACACAAAAGTCGAATTGAAAATTCCCAAAAAGGCAATCATAACGGACGAAAACACATTCAAAGCCGGACATTCTATCGAACGCGTTTTTTACGCCGCATTAAGTTACATCAACGTTCAATTTTTGGACACTTTTTTACAACTCTTTTTACGATCCTCGAGTGGAATTATTATGGTATGGTTTTATTGTGTCGCAAAATCGTCAAATTATCGCCGAGAGATCACAGTTTGCGAATCGTACTCCCCCCCGTTCCATTCGTTCGGAGAGGGGTTTGGGGCCTTGGCAAAGTCCCAAAATCCCCCCCATAACACCCCCCCTTTGGCTCCCGAACCCCTTAATCCCCCTGTATTCCCAGATATAATGAGTGGGACCCCAGAGCGGCAGTTATTGCTGGCGATAAGCGAACACACCGCGTCATAACTCACCCTCTAACAAGATTGATGAGTCCGGTTGCTGATGCTGTAACGATGACTATTTTCTCGCCAATACAAAAGTCGCTGTGGAACTCCTTTGAGGAAATGATGATGATTTTGGAGGCTCTAATGAACGATGTACAATGAAATTAAATTACAATAGTTATTAACAAGTGTTTTTCTCGTTGATATTTTATACCAGGAAGGTCTAACAGGTACATTTGATACAAATATTATCAGTATTTTACAAAGTACATAAATATAGGTACATATCAATTAATATAAATATTATACATACTTTATATTCAATGTGGAACTAAGAATAGGATTTGATGATTTTATTTATTCTTTTATTTGATTTTTTTCATCTTTGTTCATTTTTTTATGTATTATTTTTCTTTTGTTATTTTTTTATCATTTTTTTCTTGTTCTTCCTGTAATGCCACAATGGTCCAAAACTAAAAATAAATAAATAAGTATTAAAAATAAATACCCACACAGACATCTATGGTCAAATTTGTAAATTTGCAGCATTTTAAACAATTTAGCGAAAAACATCTCGAGATTTTGGGAGAAAATGGGTAAGGTTGCGAGATTTTTTGGAACCGTTTCAATAAAAATCAGATAAATTGGCAAACTCTAATAGGAAACGATCGACCTAGAGTCACAAATGCAAGGTCTGGCTAGAAGAAACCAGTGGGATTTTAACCCGTGACCACTCTGTTCAAAGCATTATTTGCTAACCACTAGTCTATTCTGCTGGTTATTATATATAAATATGTCGTTTTGGAATTTAATTGATGTAAGATGTTTGTATTATATGTATGTATAATAAGGTAAATATTTTGTTTTCTAAATTTCAAAATAAATCCCCACCCCCCTCTCCAAATGTAAATTACATAGTATCAATTTTTAAATAACATCGACATTTGATGTGGCTACAGAAAATTTACATACATATGTACATATATAAGACTGATCATGCCAATTATGTAGTCACAGTGAAATTTCACATGAGAACAACTGGTATTATATAAACTTTATTCTATTTACTGACCATTAACCACAACAACTGTCCTAAATTATTTTAATATACTGACCGATTAAAGTCAGGCTATATGTTTTTATTGGTAAACGAAAACAAATTTGCTCATGTCGATCCATGAAATATCTGGCACTCGAATTCTCGTTAGGGTGAAAGTTCGCGTGGATGACTCTCGGTGGGTAGAGTTTTTGAGATTTTAGTAATGTGTGTGAGATCACCAACTCACAACATTTTCCATACAAATGTTCAGGAGTTTTACTTTGTTTTGTGATCGTATTGTATCGACAGCATTTCCTCATTTTCTTGATAACCAACAGCGTAGACTAGTGATTAGCATAATTTGCTTTCGAGCGCAGTGGTCACGGTTCGATTCCCACTAGTAGCTGTTGGCTAGACCTTGGTTTGTGACTCCAGGTCGATCGTTTCCTATCAATTTGCCAATTTTTCTGATTTTCATTGAAACGGTCCCTGTAAATTGCCATCTCCTTTCCAATATCTCTTAGTAAATCTCAAGTTATTCAGCGTTTTGAGGTTCGCCAATTTAAATAATGTCTGTGGACGATGTTTGTATGAATTTGCATTGTATAAAAATGCTTGTATCAATTGTATTGTATTTGTATTAGTACACTCGTCGCTTTGCAGCGACGAGTGTACTAATACAAAAAAAATAAAACAATAAAAAAATATGTATTATGTTCGCATTAAATAAATTGGAAAATTGTTGAAAATTTCTTTTAATACCGATGTATTATAAAAAATTAATTTTCTTGAAAATCATTTTATCAAATATGTTTGTACATATTATTACAGAATCACACAAACTTTTTCACATAAAATACTTATTTCTTTCTTACATAAATATGTACATATGTTGGAATGAAATACACAAATAATACATATTTGCACAAGAGAAAAACATTACCGGGGAATCTGAATAGATAACGATATTGCGAAACGAGTTTCCTTTATTGTCTCTTTTGTCTCGGCGTTGCGATGATTGTTTGAAATTTGAAAAGTTTTCCTGTTATGAGAATCGTAAGTGTTTTCCCGAAGTTTAATTGAGACGAAGGATTCTAAGACTCATCCCGCTTGCCTCTTAATTAACAAAATCACTGAATCGATAAATTTTAACTTCACGAATTTCCAATAATACACACACACACATAAACCGAAATATATAGAAAACGAAATATACATATTATATATATGCTATACGTTTGATTTTAGTATACATGTGTGGTTTTACGTGCGGCCCTGCTCGTGACAGCCGAGAAAACTTTCCCATCTCGAGAAAATATGACAATAATCCCTAATGGCCTCCACTTTCTGCACGAGCGAGATATTTCCCATTGTTGTACCGGATATTCGGAGACGTTACGGTTTCCGGTCTGCGGTTTCCGGTCGAATGGTCTATGGTTTTGCTCAACTTTTTCCACGGAAACACCTGAACTTTGTAGTGTAAATTGCGCAACGTGAAATACGAGCGCTTTGATTTCAGTAAAGTGGGGATGCTATGTGGCAACTCAAAATCTCTTTTTCTATGTAATGTTTTTGCCGAATCTTTTCACATCGGTCTTTCAGGCCGATTTCACACGGGAGCATGTACAAGCGCGGATCTACATATAATACAATTCGTCTTCTCGAGTGAGTGTGTCCGTTCTTGGGGTCACATTTTGTATACCTGTACGCGATGATAAATATATGATACCCATTCTTCGGTTGTGGATTTTTCTTATTTGTTGGCGTTCAAAAGTGCTGAGATCGAAAAGGGTCGCATCCGGTCCGCGATTTACGAGCTGACCGCCCCTGGCGCTAGCATGATTTATCAGTTGCACCCGAACGCGTAACGGTGCGGTCCAAAAACCAACGCACTTTACGATCCAATAAAAATGCAAATTGAAAACTCGACTGAGTTATGCACGGAGATTTTTCCGCAGGGGAAAAATCACGACGTTTCTTCCCACAAGCTCTAAAACAATTGGTTCTTTTTACGCATTACTTACATATATATATATATGTATAATATAATGTATGTATATCTGGAGTATACACTTTTTGGAATATTAGCATTTCATGATGCTCTTTATTTAATTTTTATTATATTACATTTCATATATTTTTTTGCAATAATAACAATTTTTACTAGCCTCTTCTTACTTGGCTTTCGATTTTTTCGTCTGATTTCGTATGAAGAAATTTGAGTTTTATCCGATCGTTTTCAAACTTTGCCATTTTGCCCGGTTTGGTCATCAATATATTTGGAAATCAAGATGGTGAAAAATAATCGTAATAGACACGTTTGAAAATACTCCATTATTGTTCTCGGTGATGTCTATTAGTATTAATCCACAATCTTCCGATCGATTCCCTTTTGGCCATCCTCTCGCTCTTAATTGTTTAAACGCCTATAACTTTTCTTTTTTCACTCTATCTACATATATATATATATATAAAATTTAATGTCTGCCTGTGTGTCTCTAATAGGCTCCTAAGCCACTGAACCGATTACGATGGAACTTTCAGGATTTGTTGTATGCATGTCCGGGAAGATTACTGTGAAAAAAAAGGGAAAAAAACCTCTTAATAATAAAATTCGTAATTAAGATTTTACTGACGCGAAAGTATAAAGCCTACCTCGCACTTGAATGTACTGACCATTCAGGGCTGTACCACAAACACACAGCGGATGGCCCACGTCAGCAAAAATATCTATACCTACATATATATAAAATTGAATGTCTGTGGAACGGGAACAGGATTTGCACGCGTTATTGTGGCATTTCAACGCATGCCGGGTTCAGCTAGTATTTTATAAAATATTTAGTTTTCTATTTCGAATCACAGAATTTGATGATAGATTCACACAATTAATTTTCACTTAACACCCGTGACTTCTATCCATGCCAATATTTTCAAAGGAAGAGCCTTCCAGCTTCTATAGTATACATATAATATATTTAACCAGTAGCATAGATCAATGGCTAGCATAGATGTGATGCCTTCAACTGAATGGTCACTCGTTCAATCCTTAGCCCGGTGTTACTGGGCCACACCTTGGATATATAACTCCAGATCGATTTTTTCCTATCAGAGTTTGCCAATTAATCGGATTTCATTGAAAAGGTTCCAACAAATTGGCAACCTTGTCCTATTTCTCGCAAAATTCAAGTTTTCAGTATATCAAATTTACCCATTTATAAAATTCTACAAAAATGTTTGTCAAATGTATCCATAGATGTATCTATAATGCTATATAAATTGCTTATCGATGTTTGTAATCATTGGGGTTTACCTTTCAGGCCTTTCTGGTACACATATTATATGGTACATACATAGATTTGGTGGTATTTGTAACTCCAAATCGATCGTTTCTTACCCGAGTTTGCCAATTTTATCTGATTGGCAAAAAATCACCTTTCCTGTTGTCACAAATCTTCTGTATTGATTGTGTTTATAATTTGTAAAAATTATGTATAAAATCTAAATCCATAGATGTCTCAATGGATTAATTCTGCAATTAATTTTTATTTCGTGTTCTTCAGCTTCTGGAAATACAGTGATTTATGTAATAATAAAATGCTGCATTGTTTGTAATTAATTGACCAGGAAGGCGCATTGGGGTCAACTTGTCAAGCCTTCCGGGTATATATCTATGTGAAAGTAAAATAAAATATATATATACATATTTATAATAAATTTCCCTTGCAAAATTTAAGAGTTGATTGATTGCTTCTTGTGATACTTTTGATGGACTTTAAACCGCAAAGTTTTCATGAAATGTTCCAGTTTTGACTTTTTTTCTAATCGCACCACCATTAGTTTTATCCCAATAACAGAACAAAAGGTATGAAAGCAACATATCAAACAATATTTCATCACCTCTAAATAAGTACCCCATATAACTTCCATATCATATCATGTAAACGTGGCGGGAAGTAACCAGACAAAATTTTGGTATTTTACATACGGAAGGAAGACTATCTAGAAATCAATAGAGGGAAAATTTCACATGTTAACTTGAGGAAAGCTGTTTCAAAAAATATATTTTTCATTATTATTATGTACATATACGAGTATAGTATACCCCGTACAACTTGGCACGTGTGTGCCTTAATAAATGGACCGAACGTGCGTTCGTAAAACCGCTCGTATATACTAACAATATATTAAGTACATATATACCGTGCGAATGTACATATGTACGTACTTTCGGTCGTTTATTTTCATTTCGGGTATTATGCGAATATAGATTTATGAGAGTTCGCTTTTCGCTAAATTCGCCCGGTATTTAAAACTGTCCGATTCGAGTGTTTGAAAGATTCCAAGGGAATATTATTGAAAATATCCTCTTGAAGATGGAGGAGGGGTGGGGGGGGGGGGGTTTCATTTGAATGGAAAATTCCCAAAAGATGGCCCATTTGAATGAAAAGTCTGTGTGTATTGCCATTGACAATCCTTTTCTGTGGATAAGTGGCTATTCTGTGCAGTGGCTTGGTTTTGAAAAAAAGGTTTTTAAAATGCTCTTTTATTATTCGTCCTGTTGTCGGGCAGGATTGAGGATTGTAAGTCGTGTCCAGGACTATGATGACTTTCTAAAAAAGTCTAAATCAAATATTGAATGCGTATTGAGTTCATTTTTAAAAATCAATTTTACATTTTATAACCCAATGGAGTGTTGTGTCTTGAGTATGCGGTCTTGAAATGACAATATCACAATGAGAAACTATGCCAATATTTAATTTTGCAAAGCAATATAGTAAAGAGATTGCCTGGAAAGATTTTCCTTGGATGTATTGCCAAGGATAGAAGCCCCCCAGACACAAGTGTTAGTAAAGATGAATTAACTAGCTAGAACTATTAAATATTTTTTACGAACTTTATTTTAATTTTAAATCTGAAATATATTTGTGTAGCAAACAATGCACTTAATACTAAATATAATTCTATAAATACATACATACATATTTCACACAAAGTCATGGAAAATTTAGTTTTTCACAAATGGTAGATGTTTTTAATTATGAGGTTTGGTTCTTCTCAATCATATTTTTAAAATATTTAAGGAAATTTGTAAAATTTTCATAAGCCCGTGCTACTGATGATGAATAAACTTCCCTTGCCAACAAGTTAATGTGTTTGTTGATTTATTTAGCATGTCATATCTTCGATAACCATTTTTTTGGAGAAAATAAAGGGCATACATATAAAGAACCGCTTTATGACATAAAAAATTCTTAAAATTTATTACGCTCATATATTAATATAAGCGTACAATATTTAGAATTTTAAACAATCATATTTATTACAGACTAGTTGTTTTACACGGCTTCGCTCAGTATTTGCAATATAAACAGCTTAAACATGGCGAATTTAATGGTAAATAATCATTTGTTTTTTTATTAAATTTATTTCAATCGAATCGTCGTCTTAAAATATACTTACATACAAAATCTCTTTTGAAATTATATATTAGATTATTAAAATTGAAAATATTTACCGCTAAAATTAATACGTTCAGATAAAAAAAAAACATTGAGATAGAAAACCAATTCTTATAAACGTGGTTAACTGTAAAATTAGCAAAATAAACTCTTTGAATCACGGAAAAAAGGATATTTTTGACTTTTATAATTCGCTAGATAATCAGTTATGAGTATTTTAAAACATTGGAAAATCGCAATCAATAGGAAAATAATTTTTACTGTCGGTTTCAATACTCACTTTGACATAGTATGCAATACTAGATTTTGAGCTAGAGATTGTAAAAGCCAAAAAACTATAAAAATTGCACATTTTTTCAAACACTCATGTCTCTCATATATAAAAATAAATCAACATGAATCATTGTCATATTTAAATTCAACGGATGAAACTTAGTAAATATAGATCAGTGTAATCAATACAAGTTTGGATTGCATCTTTAAATATTTCAGCGCTAATATTTTGAGCGATAGTCAATTTTAGAAAATAAATAAGTCTAAAGGAGAGAGCAGTGAAATAAATAACTGTCCTCTCAAATAAAGGACGTAAATATGATCAGTGTAGTCTTAAATCTTTTGAAAATTTTATTTATTGTTATAAATTTATGCTCGTTTCACATGTTATATGTATATTATTTTATTACATAATAGTAGTTAGTTAGTTTAGATAGCTTTCAGATGCTAACACAATTTATTACTCGGATAATGGATAGCTGTGCTTACATACTTTACTTTTAATTGATTTATCGTCAGTATAATGCGCCCCTGACACGAACACAACTTATACATACATATACGTATATATATGTACGTACATATTTATGAACATACATACATACTACATAATTTGATTATTTTTTTTTTTTGAAGCTGTGTACGTGCGAGTTGAGAATAATTATTAACCAAGTTAAATGAGAGACATGTACAATAACCCTAGCATAATTTAAAGAAATTGTAGCTCTGCAAAAAAGATCTAATCTACTTTGATACTATCATGAATCATGTAAATGGAATAATTAAAGAGTGCAAAAAGAGCACGACGCGACACAACAGAAAGCGTATAAACGAAAGTGTATAAATGAAATGATAAGATTTTAAAATAAATAATCAATTATTAAATGAAACGATCAGTTTTACGCACTCTGACAGATGAAGTCGAGCCAATGTTGTCATATAGGATAATTTTTGGTAGTGTAAAGAAATATTGTCACTAGCATCATCCTCTCCACCCGCGTTCGTTTCTTTGTATACGCCGGATCACGCGTTGATAAAATCTGACATTCACTGCTGTTTTGATTTCTCGCTTTTCTCCTGGATTCGTCGAATCCATTTTTCAACTGGTTTTCTTTCACTTGCTGATGCTACTGGCTTCCTGATTTTTGTTGTTTTCCCTTGGACTGATTTTTCTCGGATATGTGTTCGACCCGGCTATAACAACTTGACCATCGTTCATAAACAAATATTGGACCCCCTTTCCGTTTTCAACCCCCTCGCTCCAGGTTAATTTCAGTCTCACTGTCTCAGTTCTCGCTTGGCTGTTAAATTAATAAATACCGACCCTAACAACCTAATCTTAAATGAATAGGGCCAACCCTAACTTAACCTAACCTAACCTGACCCGTAAATAATTAAGTGTTGGCTGCTAAAATCTAAGATGGGCGACGTGCTATCATCCAACTGTCAAAAATTATATTTTATTTGTATTATTTATATGATCACTTATTTAATTAATTACTAATAGAAAAATCGTTATTTACTGATCGACAAATGAATATTTGCTGATCATTTATATTAAGTAACTGATAACTTATTTAATAAATTACTGATCATTAATCTTATTTTTAACTGATCATTTTAGTTATTTTTAACCTACCAAATAATTAGTCTCTCAATTTAAAGTCCATTTGATGTATGCAGAAGTTCGTAGCATGAAAAGAGTGAAAATTCTCTTTTTTTGTTATGTGCTTTAAGCTTTCAAAGCCCTTCCGCCGGAAAAGCTCCGAAATTTTCCAACTTTTCCGTTTTCCGTTCGAGACTCCTCCTGCCTTATCTACTTATATTCAACTCTAAGCGAGGCGTGCTGAAGTGGCGGAATAACAAATTTAACCCACTAGGCTCCAGTTATTTAAACTCCCCTGTGCTGAATAAATGCACAGTGGGCTGAAATTTCAGCGCGCTTCGCAATAATTAAAAGAGTACCGCGCACAGTACTTTATGAGGCGAAATAAGATTTTTTTTCAAGACTCGGTCTTTTGAAGCTTCCGCCGCGAATGCGGTTTCGCGAGGGAGAGAAAGACGAAAAATAAAAAAAAGTGAAAAATGTGGAGTTTAAATTAAAAAAATTCGTCGCAAAGTTCGCATTCTCGATGTAAACTCGAGTCTGCATAGCAGTCGTAAGAAACTTTACGAGTGGGGAAACTCGAAGCGTATTTTAAATTTACAACGCGAAATCTGTGTGTTGGCAAAGTTTTACGTTTCGCAAAGCGGACCAGTATATGGCCGATTATTCCGCCTTTATATTACACTGACGTAAAAATTATTACTTAAGTTGCAATAAACTGGATTACGTTTTTAAAAAAGTTTGCTTGTTGAATTGATTCCGACTTTTATAAGCTCTTCTATTATTAGATGGGAAATTGTGTTTTGAACGATAGTCAAACCAATTATTTTAAATAAAATCAATTCCTTTTCAAAAAGGTATCCATTAGCCCATCAATGGGTAAAAAATTTGCTTACTAAAAGTTTTGAAAGACCTAATAGTTCTAACCTAACAATTCTTATAAATGCTCATAATACATCTAATACATAACATTAATTAAAGACTCTCTAAATTCGACAATCTAAATCAGATTGCGTTTAGGTAATCTGTGTGTTATACCTGAAGGGTATAGACATTTTGTTGTAATCACCGAGACTCTTCACAAGTGTGTTAGTATGGTTATTAGTGATTCTATCATAGAATCTACTGGGCAGTTTGTTAGTAATGTCTGTAACAAATCGAATATTATTTATGGCATGTAGTTTTTTCAAGTTAGTATATATGGGTGTATTATAAATTATTTTCAGGGATTTATTTACACATACATATAAAGTATTTGAATTGTATGAAATATTTCAAATAAAAAATTCACCTTTTTTCATTTTAAGCAACCATTGGAATTTTCAGCATTGCAAGTGAAGTTGAATCGTCAGCTTGAAAGAGGGCAATTTGGTACATTTTAATACGTTAGCAGATTCGTTTAATCTCTTTGGTTCTTTGTTAACTCTTTGGCAGCGGACGTCCGCTCCCGGGGCCTGAGAGGGAAAATGGGTATTTTTCAGCGATTTTCAGCGAGAAGCGCCACTCTGAATGAAAAGACTACCCTTTTGTGCGCATCGAATGGAAAAATGTTCAGCATTTCAAACAACGACGTTTGCAATTTCTCCACTTGTTGTAGCCGACGATTTTCAACTCTCGAGTGGTACAAATCTGACGAAATATTGCGCTCCAATGGTCGTTCACAAAAACCCACACTTTGAGATTTTTTTTCTGGTCTTGACAAATCGACCGAAATGCAGACGAGTTTTGTACGCTGAAAAAGTTGTTGATAAACTTTCCAACTTGAACTCTCAAGGGGGGGTGTACTTACAAAAGTGCTAATAGCCCTCGAGCATTTGAACTTTCAGCATCGTCTCAACACATGCTTGATTTCGTTTCAAATGTTTCCATATGTGTAATGAAAAGTTTTCGCATGTAAACATTTTCAATAATAAAATGTGTATTACAAAGTCAAAGATTGGTGACTGTTGATTAGTGACATGTATCGAATACGGTGCTACATTTAAACAGATAATGAAATATTATTGTGTTTTTTACATTATCCATGTACGTAGTAGGGATCCCAAATATTCGTCGACTTCAACTATTCGAATATCAAATAGTGAATCAAGAGCTATTCGAATATTCGAATATATTCGAAAATTAAAAAAAAAGGTAACATTGAACCAAACATAAATTTGAATGAATCGTCTTATCATAGTTGCCATTGAATTCCTTCTCGGTTTTACAGTCAATATTAATTTTTTATTTTCTTTTTTCATTAAGATTTCTTGTAAAAATGTATATTTCGCCGGTGACTTCTTAAATATTCGTATTATTTTTCTGATGTTTTCTAAAATTTCGTAGAGATTATTATTGATCGAAAAGTGATTTTCTTCAAACATTTCCGTATTTATTGAATAACAATCCGTTTCTTCACATGCAGAAATTTCATCTTCTTTATTATCTTCATTTTTATCACATTTATCCCCATTATATACTTCATAATCGTCGGCTTTTCATGTTGATTTTGTGTATTTAGTTTATAAAAAATAAATACACGAATAATATTCGAATAGTTGATGAAATATTCGAATAACGAATGGCTGAAAAATCAGACGAATAATTCGAATACTTGAATATTCTGATTGGGATCCCTAGTACGTAGTAACAATAGATGAAGTTTTGTGATAATGCGAAAATTCGTACTTGAGATTTTGACTGATTCGAACTCAGAATCGATCACTGATCACGTTTTCATGATCTAGAAAAAATGCGTGTGTGTGTCTATGAATTTTTAACACCGTTAGTCCTATCGAACTGAAACTTAGTATCAATACAACGTAAATTGAAACTAACATCAATATTATAGCCAGCAGCGTGGCTCGGTCGTTAAGCTTCTGCTTAACACTGAGAGGCCCCGAGTTCGATCCCTTGAGCTGACCTCGATTGAAAAGAATTTTTCTGAGTATATCTGTAATGCTGCTGGTCAGACCAGGATTTGTGACTCCTGGTTGATCGTTTCCTATCAGAGTTTGCCAATTTTCTCTGATTTCATTGTTGAAACGATTCCCAATTAAAAATTGGCTAAAAATCCTTCCTACCCACTATGTCACCACTATTTGAGTATGATTAATGTAAATATTACAATAAAAATGTATGTAAATTCATAGATGTCTCGTTAATTGTCGAGTTTAAGTCAGTGTCTCGTAATTTAGCGACTTATATAATAAAAAATGCTGTATTGTTTGTAATTTGGCCAGGAAGGCGCATTGGGGTTTACCTGTAATGCCTTCCTGGTATGAAATAAAATAAAAATAAAATAAAACAATTATGTAAATTTTTAAGTTGACCTGAAATGGTACCTCCTATTATGGGCGTCCTCTTTTTTATTAAGTTTTTGTATTAAATTACCTCCCAAACCGCTCAACGGATCAGACTGAATTTATTTACATTTAATATAAATTATAAGTTTCATACACCATAATTTTTTTAATATTTTTACCTCAACCGGAAGTAATACTTTTACTCTAGAGAATCAAGGTTTTATGTTTTTTTCCCAAAAACCTTTTAGCGTATCGAACTGAAATTTCATATCTAGAAGTTTTAACTTAATACCAAGTTATATATAAAATTTAGTGAACACCCGTCAACCCGAAAGTGTCAGTATAATCTTGTTCGATTTTTCTTCCACTATATTTTTCGACCCTTTAAATATGTATGCTCTTCACGAGAAAATTCAATTATAATTCTTGTATCAATGTGATGAAAATAAAAATAAAAATTGACGATTTTTTCCACACAACTAAACCTATAAATCTGAAAATTTATATTTGTATTCTTTGTGTACTAACTTAGAGTTGCTAAAGTTTTGGTCAGAATTCGTAAACCGGAAGTAGTATTTCTTTTTAAAACAATATTTCATTATGTTATTTTCACCTTTTAAATTATTTTTATTTTCTTGATATTGTTGCGTAGGGGTGGGTGGAGGATCCAAGTAAAAGGCCAAAGTCGTTTCACAGTATTTATTGATGATTAAGGAGATATACACACTGGCAGTGCTCCGTCCAGAATGTCTTGATGTCGCCTAAGTATGTGCCTCCTTATAACTAACAGGTCGCTCAGGACATCTTCGACGTCCGGCTACTTCCCCATTGTTTAGTCACGTACTCGGATGTGCAGTCCCACGTTTTGGCGTTGTCAGTTCTAAGAACTCCACGGAAATGCGACCGATTGCCGCTATTATCGCCGCTAAGTGCATTTAGGGGTTTCTTATTGTTTAGCCGACTTGCACTTAAGCCTGGAGATAATCCTTGAAACCAATTATAACGGCGGCTCCTTTTAGCATACGCTACAATATTTAATGTGTATAAAAATTATAGTGATTTAATTATAGTGAAGTAATGAAAAATTTTGAACAAAATCCGACAGCCGGAAGTAGAATTTTTGTGTTGTGTAAGTTTCCCTACATTTGCGCTCAATTTGTATCGAAAACGCTCTCATAACTAGCATGTGTGAACGTGTATGTATGTTTAATTATTGATTTTTGTTTTTAATCCTTTTTATATTCCTCAAATACATAGATAAAATCGTGGGTTGGTCACATCCAAAATTTTTTATAGTATGTATGTTAAGCTTGACGGAGATTCATTGACCAAATTTTTCTCCTTTAAGAAGCTAAATAACCCACAGTGCTATTTCCTACAATTTCAAGAAGCAACTTGGTTAAATAAATCCATTCTTAACGTTATATAGTACTTAAAAACATGCTTCAAATATACCGCACGTTACAGTTCTTCAACGAAACCACAATGGGTACTAAATTACGACCATTTCCAACAAACTAATCCCTCTTCTTTTTCGCTTTAAATTGTCATTATTTGCTTTGTGCCCCGAATGGAATTGTGAGTCGAGTTATGATAAAATTTTTCGCCCCCATTGGTTAAGTTGTCATCAATCAAGAAGCGTTTCCAAGCAAGGAAGAGCGAAAGGAGGCGAGGGTGAAAATAAGAGGGAATGGAATAAATAAGGATTATTTTTGCGGTAGGGGAAGGTTTCGCCAACCCTCGTGGCCTCTGGTGGCGTAAGTAAATAGAAAATGCTCGGTAAACGTTTGTAGAGAGTCGCCATTATTATGCCCTCAAGATTGGCTATTTAACAAACACCAACTGAAACTCTGCAAATTTTTGTTTCGCCGTAATATTTTCTATGCTTCTCAAAGTTTTCAATTTGTTTTAATTCAATTTTTCAATCAATCATCAATTCATTTCCGAATTCACCCGTTAACATATCAACAGGCAAAACACTATTTCACAATCATAGTTCTTTCTATAGTAAAATGTGTTGGAATTTGTAAATCCAAATTGGAATTGGAAACGCTCCATCGTCTTCTCCTTTCCTCTCCCTTCGCCTCCTCTCTTATATCACAAGCCTAACCCATTTTTTATTTGATATGTGTGTGTAATATATTTTGCGCTTGGAATTCTCACTTCTCACTTTACATTATCACCTTATTAAATAGATAATTTCTAATGATTTTTTAACAATCAACAATTTTAAACTAATACTAACAACTATAATATAACATAGTTAACAAACGACACGACACGAAAAATGGTTCAGAGACAAGGTTCGTTTGTTTTATCAGATTTATTTAGAAAATTGACAGATTTTGAGACATCGACCGAACAACACCAAGATATAGAAAAATCGCGCGATTTAAAAAACACATATATCTCCGAATCTCGAGCTAATCAACATTTTTTATTACCAGATTCGTGTTCACTGGGCATAGATCTATGTATAAGAAAAGTCATATCTCGTCTCTGAGCCAAAAAAAAGTCGTCATTTGTCGAACAGTGTAATTAGTAACCCTAAAATAATATAATATAATTCCAAACATAGCATTTTATTAAACTTACATATATAATTACGTCATCTTCCACAGAAGTATCCATTAACACCCCTTAAAAAAGCAACAATCTTACTAGCACCTCCAATGTTCTCAGGAAGGGCATTATATATTTGAACACCCCTGTGAAAAAAACCTCCTGCAGTTTTTGCTTTATTAACTCTGCCTATAATTAATTTATTCCTATGTCTAGTTTTATAATTATGTATATTCCTTACTATGTGATTACTAAAATATTTGGGTAATAGATTCTTATCTAGCTTATATAAACATTTTAAAGTGCCTAATTTAAGACCCATTATCCAACCATTTCAATTCATCTAACATACTTCTAACATTCTTACGTTTCCTCACATTCGAAATTGCACGCATTGCTCTATTCTGCACTTTCTGCAATTTATCAATGCACAATCCTCTAAATAGATTAAGCACTGTAGCGCAATATACAGTATGAGGCCGTGCAATACAATTATATATTAATATTTTACTTTTTATACTTAATAAATTTCTTAACCTATAAAGCCATTTTTTTGATAATATAATAATATGTACTTAAACTGGTGCATAATTTTTTTTGGAAGGTTTCTTTGCCCTGGATTGAAGCAACAATCAATTCAGCTCCCATATAAAAATGCGAGTACAAAGAACCTTCAATTTTGGTATGCTAACCTTTCTCTCCCAAGGTTATTTTTATAACTTTAAACCACCCGAGCAACGCTGGGCACATATTGTACGTATATAAAACTACTACCAGAATGAATCAGATAGTAGTAGCACTTCGTTGAGTATATACAGTGAGCACTCTATTATCTCCAGTGGAGCTGATGTTATTGGTGAACATCCCCTCTTATAATGCCTGCTCGTTTGTTCCAGGATACGGATGGGCTTTTTTTGGAGCTGTAGCGCTCTTACCACCCGTCCTGCTCGTTTTCGGGACAGCCTCTCCAGGACCTCCGTTAGCAGCAGCTTCCGGTACTGACAGTCGGTGCAAGTTGTCAGAGTACCCCTGCTCCAACAGGAGATGCATCCCCATCAACAGGTACTGCGACAACGTCAACGACTGCGGAGACTCTTCAGACGAGCCCAGACACTGCACACGTAAGTACCTGCTTAGTGCTATATGCATTTTTTTGGATGAAACTGTAGCTACATGTAATTTGAAACATTATGGTAATATATTTTAATAGTGAAGCTAAGCGGTGATGTAGAGTGGTGAGAGCTCAACCCTTTGAATGCTGACCAACGCCGATCGGCATTTTTTCCAACAGGTCCATGGGCCTGAAAAACGCAGACAGGCGTTGTATTTTGAGCATGTGCAAAGTACACAAGAATATTACCCGCTAAGCCTTTCCAGGTAGCATTGAAAAAAAATACATTGAAAATGGGTCGTGTAATCTGTGTTATTAATTTGTCAACGTTTATAAAGACTGGTTTTCATCGGAATTTTTGAATTTATAACCATGGAAATCCTTAACTGTTTAGTATTTTAGATTGTGGCTTCGAATTTAGATTGCGAGCATTTCATTTTAACAACAATGAAGGAGATGAAACTAATTCTGGAAAAATATATTCAGTAATAGACTTTTTTTGTTCATTTTATGTTGTTGCAAGATATATTAGAGAGTCTAAACACAACTTTATAGAACTCGAAATCCTCACCGGTAGTATTGGAAAAATACATTATTTAACCCTTTGAATGCTGACCAACGCCGATCGGCGTTTTGCCAACAAGCTTACGAACCTGAATTACGCCGATAGGCGTTATTTTTTGAGTATGTATTAAAATAAACAAGAATACTACTCGCTAAGCCTTTCCAGGTAGCATTGAAAAACAATGCATTGAACATGGATCGTGTAATCCGTGTCAATGTTTATAAAGGTTGGTTGACACCGGACTTTCTGAATTTATAACCATAGCAGGATTTCCATCGGGAACTGTTTAGTATTTTAGATTGTAGCTTCGCAAATAGATTGTGAGCATTGCATTTTAACAATAATGAAGGAGATGGAACTAGTCTTGGAAAAATACATTCGTTAACTCTTTGAATGCTGACCAACGCCGATCGACGTTTTGCCAACAAGTTCATGAACCCGAAATACGCCGATATGTGTTGTTTTTTGAGTATGTAAAAAATAAATAAGAATACTACCCGCTAAGCCTTTCCATGTAGCATTGAAACAAAAATGCATTGAACATGGGTCATATAATCCGTGTCAATGTTTATATAGACTGGTTGACACCGAATTTATAACCATAGCAGGATTTCCCGATGGAAATCCCTAACTGCTGACTATTTTAGATTTTGGCTTGACATTTAAATTGTTAACATAACATTTTAACAACAATGAAGAAGATGGAACTACATAGTTTTGGATAAATATATTCAGCAACTTGTTTTGTTTATTTTATTACTAACCTCTTATACGTTTCACATGGTTTTCGTGGAAGCGGTCATTTTTTATATCCCTTATCTCTTATCCGATCGTTTTCATACTTTGCCATATTTCTCATTTTGGTCATCAATATAAGTTAAGGTATCATCCGCAATTACGATGGTGAAAAAATATCGTATTAGACACGTTTGAAAATACTGCATCGTATTACACGGTGACGTTTATCTGTCACATTCATCATTCACATCGGTAGTTTCATTACTTTTCGCCCTGCCATCTCGCTGTCAAATTTTAATTATTTAAACACCTATAACTTTTTCTTGTTTCACTCTATATTTTATAAAATTTGCTTTATAGTTTATCTCTAATAGCCAACGGTCTTGGGTGTTGCCACACCGGCCTTTATGCAGGGTGGCAACACTGTTCGGTGAATCTGACAGAATGACGTTTAACCCATAACCTCAAATCAAAACAAACTTTCTAACCAATACAGGCTTAATATATGTACACAGATCAAACAGTGATAGTTTTATTTTTAGTTATTAGTTATCAGCTGATTTAAAAGTTCTACTCCGGTTATATAACTAGTAAACTATAAATTTTAAAATAAAAACCCTGGTAAAAAAACTTTTTTAAATACTAACCTTTTAGTTTTATATATAATATAAAGATATATAAAATTATATTGTTGCACGATATATTAGAGAGCCTAAACACACCTTTACAAAACTCGACATCCTCAGTGGTAGTTATCTAGCATTTGTTTGGATTAGCTACAATTTTTATACCTGCTTTCTATTGTATTTCTGAATAATTCTAGTTGGAAATTTTGGTGAAATTTTCAGCGTGGCGGGCTTTCAACAGAACATATGTACGTCAGCACTGAAAGGGTTAAAGAAATGATCGCGGGCAAAGACGAGTGCTCGTTCTAAGGTGCTATATGGAGCAAAAGAATTTAACGTAATTGGAATAAATCCTCTTTGCGGTGAAGAGGTGTTTACAATGAAATACAATAGTCGAGACATTCATAGCGTAACTTACGCCCACACTCGGCGTAACAATCGAGCGCGTTCAGTGTGGCGTAACAGCGTCATCACATTTCGTGCTCCCACAAGTGAAATTATCCCCGGGGATGTACATATGGGATGTATAGGGATGTATATGCATACAAGTATGTATGTATAATATGTATGTGCGATTTGTGCACACTGGCACTTGAAAGCCCTGCATTAGTTCCGCTAATAGGACGAGAGCTGCGAGCATTGTTCTAACTGGATTACTCTCGCGGGACCAACTCCTACTACATTCTACAGATGTACGTACACATACATACATCCATATGTATATTGTATGTGCAATCCAAATGTATTCTTTTATTTATCAGAATTTTTACTGTATGGTAACACTGTGTGAAAATTTTAATTTTGCAATGTAGCATTTTCTATTTTCAACCCACTAAGAATGGTTCATCTAAAGCAGTGGTTTTTAACTCCATGGGGTGCGAGAAGGCATATCAGGGGGTGCGGGAGGCGTTTCTAACAATATAAATTTAGTTGTGTGATATTTGAAAACTATTTTAATTTTCGATGTTATCGGCCAATTTTTTTCGTGACGAAAGCGCTTAGGTAGCTGTCACTGAAATAATATAATTTATGTCAGGATATCGCGTCAAGCTCTCTCCCCGTTTCTTGCAAATAATAACAACAGTTTTTCAGAATTTGCATACCGTCGTCTCCATTGGTGTACTGTTATAGTAGTATAGCAAAAAACTTCTTGAGACTAGCATGTGTACACACACAAAGGTTCGATTGCAAACGTTATCTAGCATTTTAAAGCAGATCTTGTATCAGGTACTAGATCTGCAGATCTAGATTACCTGATACTAGATCAGCAGATCAGCAGATCTAGTATCAGGTAATATATGTAGAAGCTAGTACAAAAAAAAGTCAAATAACTGTATCGTTTTTCTTGATAATATGCAATTAAAAGGGATGTAATGAAAGAGTAGCATCCCTATAGACTTTCAAGACTTTCAATTTCAGTCGACAGTTCGAATCGAAGTCCACTAACTTCTCAAGTTCGAATATTTCGAGCTTAGACAAGGTACATGATCTGGTTTCGCGACAACTGGCTCACAGACCTTTCACTCAACGGCGTTGCGTGCACGAAATTTCACTCACGCGACAACTGACTCACGACAGTTATTTTGACAAATCTGCAGATTTTAAAAATAATTTATTTAATTTGTAGTACCGGTAGTTTCAAAGGCTTGTTTTCGGTCAAATACTGATACCACCAGTATCGGTATTTTTGGTAATGCCCGTGAGCCAGTTGTCACGTGAGTGAAATTTCGTGCGCGTAACGCCGTTGAGTGAAAGGTCCGTGAACCAGTTTTCAACTTTCGATGTTAATATTATATATGGAAACGCTCCTTACTTAATTTTTTTAAAAATGCAAATTCTTATATGTGCAATATTAATATTGTTTGTATTATAATGCAATTTAAAGTTTGATTTTGATTTTGAATAAAATAAGATAAATTCCCACGAACTACCGGAAAATTATGCCGGATGAGTGAGAAAATAAACAGCGAGCGATAACGGCAACTCGTGCTTGTATTCTTAAAATGTGTATGTTTTACATTTCGCTTTATACTATCCGGTTTAAATCGAAAACAATGAGCAGCCTCATTTTTAATGTATAAAGCGAATGTTATCAAGAAGCGATTACGCGCTCGGAAAATGCGATTTTCCGTTTTGTAACGACCGTTACATTTCCGTCTCGTTCAAATTTAAACCCACTCCCTCCTTCTCCCACAGACTCCGTATATGTTCAATATAATATACGTGTGTATATACATATCTTTTCAATTTTACCAAAATACTAAAAAAATACTGAAAAAAAATCATCGAGCTTCTGTTAATACATTAAACAATGTCAGGTTTCTAAAAAACAAAACTATTCCTTTAACATTAATATTTGATTTTGTACCTGCCACAGATGGATTGAATAGTTCACTCAATGTTTGGAGGAATATATTTGTCTCATTTAGTCTTGAGTGCGAGTCTAGTTTTAAGACGCTTTTTTGAGCAGTCTTTTGGATACACAGCTCCAACTGTCTTCTTTTGTTCAGTTCAGCAGTAGACAAAAGCAGTTGCTTGGTTTCAACAGGAAAAACACCGTCTATAGTAAACTCCAAGCTCCGTTTTATCCCCTCGATTTCTTCACATAATAAATGGGCAAAGGAATAGGAAGACCCTTCTAAATTTTCTATTAATTTTAGAAATTTTATGAAAATTTCACTTTTGTTTGTTATTTTAGCATCTATTCGCATATTTTATGAAATTAGCATCTATTCCGAATTTTAGCATTAATAGCAAAATACCCTAAATACGTGTCTCTAGAATAACTCATGTGATGATATTTCATCGGCCACAAAGACATACAAAGTCTCTTTCGAAATTAAATATTAGATATAAAGTCAGGATTCAGTCAAGTTAAATAGTCAGGATTCAGTCAAGTTCATAAAAAACGTTAATTCATTCAAGTTAATAAGTGAGGCTAGCCTTTTGAGTAAATGAAAGGCATATTTAGGAAATAATGTTAATTTGAGACCTATTCACTTGTACGGTCTGTGTTTAAGTTGACGTCGTAATCCGAAGTGACGTTCTTGCGCCCTCGACTCAGGCACAAAAACGTGATACGGTCATTAATTAATTCTGAGCCCACTGCTGGGCCTTTACAACCGAGCCGGACGAAGGAAAATCAGGTGACGTGCGAAAACTCGGAAAACCAGTGCTCGACCAATGCACGATGGAAAAATGATTGATCGTTGAAGAAATGCGGTTTAGTTGCTATATAGTTGTAAGGAATAGTTAATAATGAAGCTAATAAAAAGCCTGTGAAATTTTTCAGCACCAAATTAAATTATAATATACTATCAATAAAAAAATAATTGTGAAATAACTAAAATACGAGAAAGCGTATTGTACACGTGCGCACTACTTGTGTATGTTGCGCAGTGAATAATGAATCATAATTTAAAAACTGGAAAATTAAATAATACACATACAATGTTATATAAAACAAATTTATTAAGATTGATTTCATTTATACATTGAATAACCTGTTGATAGACAGGAATGAAAATAAAAAAAACATTGGCCTTTGTTTTTTATTATTTTATTGCCTCTCGTTTACTTTGACTTCATCTTCAGATTTTTCTGTGACGTTTTGATATGTGATATCCTCATCATTTCCATTGTAGATTCCTTTGAATAGAAAAAATATCATTTATAAATAAAATTCATCGTTTCCTTAATACAAAATACATATTAAATCAAGAACCTCTTCCATAGCTTGTAACTGGATTATACTCTTGTTTTTCTTCAACCATTTTTGCATCAGTAAAATCTGTTGTAACTTCGATTGGTGCTTCGTCTGGAGTATGGTCAATCATTTTGTTTACTTCTGTTGATGCCATTCCTGTTTCGTTGTCGGGAAACGATTTGAGATTGCAGTTTCCATTTTCACAGATCAGCCTCACATTTTTGCCGTCCAAACCTCGTCTGGAGTTTTTATCGATGTTTGAATAGGTTTCAAATGGCATTGCCAAAACCATTGATACTAAAGCAATCTAAAATAATAATGATTTCAATGAGTAAAAATTTTGTTATGAGAAATCAAACATATGTAGGTAATAGTTTGTAGTTGTATGTAAGAAAGCTTAAGTTTTGATATTAGGACGTGGCATATTGCCTCTACGCATTTTAAACAAATATAAAGAGAGAAACGTTTGATAATAGGTTTGTTAACTGAAATAAATAACTGAAGTGGTAGGAAATTTAATAAGATTTGTATGAATGATCATTTAGGTTAGAAAAGAAAGTATAAAAATTCTTACTAGTAGTATTGTAGTCTTCATTTTAAAAGTGGTTGATTGTTTGGATCTATGTAGTACCTATCTCGAACTGCTGTTGAGACCGAAGTAACTTGCTTTTGATCATTACCACAGTTTTATATGCAACAATCGAGATGTGGGAAAAAATCAAAAGCGTCCTAGTTGGTATTCAAAGCGTACAAACTTGTGGCTAAGTTTACCATATTTCAGCGAAGTTATAATAAGTCATTGTTAAATTATCCATGTTTGATTTTTTGCTGATGGACCACCAAGAGACAGAGGTATTGTACTTATGTACAATTTCAGATAAAACAAAATCTTAGAATGAAAAAAAACTGAAGTAGTAATTCCTATATTAGTCACTAAATTTTGTACGTATTCTTCTCATCGGAGACCGGCGGACAAGTTTGCTTTGACTAAAAAATTATTTCACTATTGTCAACCTTTTTTTTTCTTTCGCTTTGTAGGACAATAGTGAACCATTTTTTATGGGCAAAGGAAACTTGTCCGGCGATCTCTGCTCATCATCAATTCAGTTAATCGAAAATTATCTGTCGTAGGGTCTCTAGTTACAAAATATATATCGCCAAATCAAGAGACAAATCTGTCTACATACTTTATTTTTAAGAATATTTTGTCAAGCAACTATTGATCTGTAGACAAATCTGCCGACCAGATCATTGGTCTTTGTGAAAGATCTACGAGAGACTGATCTGCTGACCAATTTGCTTTTTATCTGTGGGGTGCTAGATTGTAGGACTGCTATAGTTCCATGTAAGTTCTGGGTTATTATAGAAAAACCTTCTTGGAATTTGTCTTATTTTGAATAATGAATTAAAAATGACATACACTTGGTTAGTATACATATATTTTTTAGATTGTATCAGTGAAAAAAAGGTTATTGACAGCTTAAATTGAATAATCTACGTCATTGGAAACGTTTGTCAAAATAAATAAGTGCTACTGAAAATAGAAATTTGTCCTGTTTGTCATTGTGTGCAAGTAATACTAATGTTAATCTCAATGTCGAGTCGAATACAAGCGAAACAGTGACGTATGTAAAATTTTTGGAATGGGTATAAATTGCGGCATTTTAATCATAGAATTGTCTTGGTTCGCTTTTACGTTTCATTGGTTCGAATTTAAATAAGGTCTTGTAAGGATATAGTCGTCCTTATGGAGGTATTTCTTTTGTTCGATGCAAGGATTTCTAATCTGATCCCCAATAAACCCGACTATTGACCCGAATACCTATGTTTATCCGGAATTCATTCAATACTACCCAGCGTACGAAACTCGTAAAATATAATATAAAAGTCCCTCAAATAATACATAGTTTTTAAATACACGTTTTTGTGATCCTTTTAGATATTGTTACATTTCCTATCTGTTGATGAATAATTAAGCACGTAATTCAATTTGCTGTCTTTTCTGTATATTCCGCAAACTCTTCAAACATTTCCCTCTCGTATGTTTTTAGAATATGTCATTCATGAAAGAGACTTTGGAGGCAAATGGGATTTTGAAATAAAATTATACGGCGAAAAAAAGAGGCGACTTGCCACTGTGTACTTACGTATAAATAGAAAGTGGGACTGTTAGAATTATTTTCTTTTCATAATTGTCCATTTATTTTCAAAGTATACTTTTCGCGTCTAATAACTCTTCAGTCGTTGTGCAAAAAAAGTTTTTTTATTACTTTTTCAAAGTACGCAAAAGCTTATAAAACATTTCTGGCGTTTGAAGAGTTCATCCAGGGCGTAATTCAATAATCTCTTCGGAGATAAAAGGAAGAACTCCATTAGCCGCAGGGAGAGAATCCCAATGGCTATCTTCAAACAAAATCTCACACAGCCAGCTCTATATTTATTACACTAATTTTTCTCGCATATTATCCAATACCAACGTATTTGGGTATGCTTTATTGCGTAAATATTATATTTCCACAGCTCGCTGCCAAAATTGAATTATCTGTCAAATACGCTTTCTATAAATATCTATGTACTTTCGTATATTAAAATGCTAACATCAAAAGTGGATTCTCACAATATGAAACAATATGCACAATATCACAGTTATCTCCGTACATATGTGTATATATATATTTTTTTTAAATGCTTTTTATTATTACGAAATTATGTTCACAATATATCTTATATCTATTTTAATAGCTACTGATCTACTGATCATTTTCTATTTTACAATTTAATTTAATTTGGTTGGTAATCATAGTATTATATTATTCTAATGTTAATCTACAGCATAATAGGAAAAAGAGCTGAAAAATCTATTTATAATCCTTATAAATGCTCATAATACATCTAATACATAATATTAATTAAATACTCTCTAAAGTCGATGACCTAAAGCAGATTGTGTTTGGGTAATCTGTGTGTTATACCTGAAGGGTATATACATTTTGTTGTAATCACCGAGACTCTTCACAAGTGTGTTAGTATGATTATATGTTATTTACCTATACATATATTCAAGCTAGGTAAAGTGTACTCCCGATTATCCGGGCTTATGACAGGGAAGGATAGCACGGATAGCAAAAATCAATAAAAAAATCGGTTAATTCGCATATACTCGTATGTACATATTTATTTTATTTATTTTTATTTCAATCGAACATCTTTTAAGACGAGTGCACTAATACAGATACAATACAATAACACGATTAATACAAGCACTTTTATACAATGCAAATTCATACAATCACCATCCACAGTGACATCTATGGAGAAATTTTTGCAGCATTTTATTATAAAAATTGGCATACCTCAAGACGCTAAATAACTTGAGATTTGCATGAGCGATTGGGAAGGAAATGCCAATTTACAGGAACAGTTTTAATGAAAATCAGAAAAATTGGCAAACTCTGAAAGGAAAAGATCGACTAGGAGTCACAAACCTAGGTCTGACCAACAGCTACTAGTGGGAATCGAACCTTAATCACTCCACTCGAAAGTATAATATGCTAACCACTAGTCCACGCTGCTGGTATATATACATATATGAACTGACTCAACTGTTGATCTTGGCATATTGCTTAGGAGTGACTTCAAATTTCCGACTTATATTTCAGATATGTGCTGTAGGGCTACCAAAATGCTTGGATTTGTTTTGCGCAATGCTCACTACTTCCTTGAGATAGGAAAGGAAATGCCAATTTATAGGAACCACTTTAATGAAAATAAGAAAAAATCTACAATCCTTATGTACATCCCTTACGTTTTTTATACATATTGTTATGAACAATGCAATATATCATCATCATCAAATTCTCGCGTTCTAGATAAAATTACATATATGAGACTTATACAAATCGATGAATATCATACATCGCTATTCCGTCGCTTTTTAGTTCTTACTATCTACATAAAACGTGGATGTCAGCATACCATTGCTATTTAAGCCGTACCCTTAGTACGACTCAGACTAAGCCAGTCAATACATCGATTTACCTACTACTCATTTCTCCAAGTTCATCGTTCCAAGTTAGACTTTCAAGATCGAGTTCAAAAGTGCTTAAAAAAATAATGGATCAAGTGCTGAAGGTAAGCCAGCTATCAATAGAATTTTTGTTATTAATCCACAAGAACAGTCGAAATATGATTTTTCTACGTGGAATTTTATTTAATTCTCATATAAGGACAATTACTATATTATCCCTATTAATTCAATTCAGATTCGTTTAAATACCAGTAAATACTAGTACGAGTTTTTGCTCGCAATTTTAACGATTTAAAATTCAACACACTTCCAATTAACCCTTTTAAACGAAAACAAAAAATAGTGTGGCCAGAACACTATCCCAATAAACATGTTTCAACAGAAAATACTCAATATAAAATAGTATTAACAGTGGGAAAAAATCCCAAGTGAAAATATGTACTTTTGATTTTCGATTTGAACTGGACGACCACTTGAGACATCGACCGAACAACACCAAGATATATGTATGTAGAAAAATCGTGTGATTTAAAAAACACACATCTCCGAATCTCGAGCCAATCAACATTTTTATTATCAGATTCGTGTTTACTGGGCATAGATCTATACGAAAAGTCATATCTCGTCTCTGAACCATTTTTCATGTCGAACAGTGTTATTAATGAAATTAATAAGAAATTATATGAATTATATAATTTCCGATTACTGTAATCGGAAATTTATTATTATAATCGCAATATTATTATAATTAATTTATTAGTCGATTCGATTCGTTGATAATAAATTTATTATTATAATCGGAAATTTATTTATTTATCGAGTTGTGGTTTGCCAGCCTTCGATCAATTGTCGGTTCCACTCACCGCAACAGTCGAAACTGTTGCAGACCATTGAATAAACAATAATCTATAAGGGTTTCATTCAAAGCATATATATGTAAAAAGTATATATATGTATATACTTTTTAGGAACTACTCGTTTATGCAGGTCATTTTGTTTTCAACTGTTGATTTATGTTACCCACTTACTTAATCGCCATAAGCGCACCGGTGCGCGCTCTTTCGTGTTTAAGACTATGACTCGTTATTAATTTTGGTTTCTTCACAGCGACATATGAAATATCTTGTGATACTAATGAAATTAACAAAATCCAATATTTTTACTAATTCCTTAGTTTGTTATACATACATACATATATTGCTTAGGATTGTAAATATGTTTTTGAGCTCTTTTTCCTATTATGCTTTAGATTAACATTAGAATAATATAATACTGTGATTACTAACCAAATTAAATTAAAATTGTAAAATAGAAAATGATCAGTAGATCAGTAGCTATTAAAATAGATATAAGATGTATTGTGAACATAATTTCGTAATAATAAAAAGCATTTAAAAATCAAAAAATACATATATTGCTTGGGTATAATTCCCTTGAACTTCGGAGAAACTTCTCGTTAATTCGTTTCGTTCTCCAGCTATTGCGTGATAATACGTCATGCCCGTTGTTGCTGGAACAGTTGGGACTTTATGTCCCTAATAATTATGTGCGTGGTAGACATCATCATTTGATGGTTGTACCTGCTGCTCGCACAGTTCTTTTTCGAATGGCTCCTATTCCAAGAGCTATTCGACTTCTCAATGAAATCGTTGCTGCTGTCCCTGAATGTGATATTTTCCACCTTGGGGAGCGTAGATTATCGGATATTATTTTAACATATTTATCTGGTAACCTGCGCTCATCATTACTTTCTTAATTTGAATGTGATGTATGAGTGGAATCTTAATCTACTCGCTGTGATTTTATTTTTTATTCATATTTTGTTTTATTTTTTCATTCTCCTTTGTACATTTTTATATACTGAAGAGTATTCAGAGGTAAGTGGAGTCAGGTCGAGGTACAAGAAAACACGCAGGCAGGTTCCAAGTCTTTATTAGCTGCTCGTCAGGTGGAGGCCAGGATCCGAATGCCACCGATCAAGAGCGTACCATACTTATATCATAGAGCGCTCAGCGCATACACGTATTATCATTGGTCAAGGAGTCTGGCGCAGCCATTGGCCGCAACGCCCGACTCCACCATTGGTCGGGGTCACCATGACGTCATCGGTCTACGGGCGTCTCTCTATGTAACGTTACAATACTATTTTAATTTTGTTCAGTGTAAACAAAGAATGGGATTTATGGATTTTGTTTTTGATTTTTACACTTTTGTTATTTTTTTTTCTCTCTGAATGATGTATTATTTTCCTTTTGTTACTTTTTTTATTATTTTATTTTACCATGTTTTCTGCTTTTGCTTTTTTCCTTTATTTACAGTTTACTTGTTTTTATATCATGTTTTTATATATTTTTCAAATGTAGGCCATTGTGGCGCATTAGGCTCTTCCTGTAATGCCACAATGGTCCAAAACTATTAAATAAATAAATAAATATTCAAGAGGTAGAGTCAAGGGTTGGCACTAAGCACAAACATAAATATTAGAAACGCGTGGCGATTAAGCGGTAAATAATAAAAGTAGGCGAAATCCAAAAATAAGAGATCTCAACCAATTTCTATCATACTTACTTCTTATGACAGTTTTAATAAGCAATTATTTTTATTCATAACTAGCTGAATGCCATGCGTTGCAATGCCAGAATAAGGCATTCAATTTCCATTCCCGTTTCAAGTAATGGTTGGAGCTCAACTAACGTCTCTTCAACGCCATGTCGTCATAAACCAACTGGTAATGTGGTTACCAACGAACACATTTCTTTGACTACACAATGGCGCTTCAAACTTTCGCGTCAGTAAAATCGTAATTATTAAGAGGTTTTTCGTATTAAGAGGTTTTTTCCCGTTATTTTTCACAGTAAGCTTCCCGGACATGCAAACAAAAAATCTTGAAAGTTGGGACTTCTAAGTTTTCATAGTTATCAAGTGGTCAAATTTGTATTTTATTTTTATTACATTTTATACCAGGAAGGCCTTACAGGTAAACCCCAATGCGCCTTCCTGGCCAATTACAAACAATACAGAATTTATATTATACAAGTTGGTGAATTACGAGACACTGAAAACTCGCAAATTAACGAGTCATCTATGAATTGTACATAAATTTTATTGTACATTCTTCTTCTTGTTAATGCCTTGTCCGCATCCGGACGTTGGCGACCACCTCGTCGATTATTTGAATATATCCGCATCGGTCTTCAGCGGCTCGGAACAGCTCTTCGGCACTCATATCGGTCCACATGCGCATGTTTCGAAGCCAAGATAACTTTTTCCTGCCAATCCATTTTTTCCTTCTATTTTCCCCATGGTTATCAAACGGAGAAATTCGTATTTTGGACCCCGTATCATGTGTCCGAGGTACTCCATCTTTCTCCGCTTGATGACAGAAACAAGTTCCCTGCCTCTCCCCATCATGCCGAGGACAGCTTCGTTTGATATCTTTTTGGTCCACGGAATCTTCAGCATACGCCTATAGACCCACATCTCAAAGGCTTCAATGCGGCTGATCATCTTGGTTTTCAGAGTCCACATCTCACATCCGTGTAGTAATACTGTCCAGACGTAGCTCTTCGCGAATCTCAACCGCGTATGAAGATTGAGATGCTTGTTTGTAAGCGCCGCCTTCATTTTTACAAATGCTGTTTTAGCCATCTCGATGCGGATTCTTAGATCATCATCTGGGTCCATTTCTTCATTCAGTCAGGTACCCAGGTATTTGAATCTTTTTACTCTTTCTATCACCTCTCCATCCAAGGTTAGATTCCCGGTGTCTGTTTGCATTCTATCTACTATCATAAATTTTGTCTTCTTTAGATGTATGCGCAGACCTCTTCGATTGCTTTCTTGATGTACACGGTCTAGAGATCTTTGCAGGTCTGCTAAATTTTCAGCGACTAGTGCCGTGTCATCAGCATATCTTATATTGGTGATCGTCTCGCCGCCCACCTTGATGCCCTCCGCCTCTTGGAGAGGATCGTGGAAGATCGATTCGGTGTAGGTGTTAAAAAGAGTAGGTGATAGGATGCATCCTTGCCTGACGCCCCGTTCTATAGGAATCTCATCAGACACGTACTACTGCAGTCTGATTCCAATAAATATTTCGTAGCAATCTGACATCTCTGTCATCCAGGCCAATATTTTTTAATGTTTCCATCAGGCGAGCGTGTTGGACACGGTCAAAGGCCTTTTCAAAGTCTATAAAGCAGATTTACACAGGTTTACGGACTTCTCTGCATCTTTGGAGTAGTGTTTCCATAC
The DNA here is from genome assembly GCF_051622035.1 of Arctopsyche grandis. Classification (NCBI taxonomy): domain Eukaryota; kingdom Metazoa; phylum Arthropoda; class Insecta; order Trichoptera; family Hydropsychidae; genus Arctopsyche; species Arctopsyche grandis. The sequence goes on from NC_135362.1 coordinate 1,609,828, forward strand.
AAAAAAGGGCCTCTCGGGTACCCAAGCCTTGTCTGAACCCAAACTGCTCTCTGCTAATCGCCTCTTTACACCGTGAGTAAATTCTGCTATTGTACATTAATCATACTCAAATAGTGGTGACATAGTAGGTAGGAAGGATTTTAGTCAATTTTTAATCGGGAACCGTTTCAACAATTCAATCAGAGAAAATTGGCAAACTCTGATAGGAAACGATCGACTTGAAGTCACAAATAACCAGGTCTGACCAGCAGCACTGCAGATATACTGAGAAAAAATCTTTTCAATCAAGGTCAGCTCATGGTGTTAGGCATAAGCTTAACAAGCGAGCTATGCTGCTGGCTAAAATGATGAAAGCTACTTTACAACTAGTATCAAATTTGCAAAGGGCTAAATTAATCAGGCAATAGCTATACCCAATAGTCCAACGCCGGTCCCTAATTCAATATCAAATATTGAATTCAATATCCAGTGGCAGACCTTGGGGGGTTGTAATGTTTACGAGAGTTTTGCTGGGTCGAATCGGTGTTTTCTCCACGTCTCGGCAAAACGATAACGCGAACGAGTTTCCGGAACAGAACCGGACTCGCTGGACCGGAATTAGATCTCGTTCGTTACCGGACCCGGTTTTCCTTCGCATACTGTACTTTGCTCTTCCGTTCGACGCTAATGCTTCGCGATTTAAGATTTCTGCTAAATTACCATCGCGTTCTCTAACCTGTATGGGTTAGCTCTTACTTACGAGATTAGATATAATAAATACTGTTCGATCTACTTAAGGTAATTGATGGCTACAAAATGTGCTCTAATGGTACCCAAGAGCTGAGCTGAGCTGAGACATTAATTTTACATTGGATGAATTAATGTTATGTATAGTAGTTTTGTCTCGAGAAAACGCTCCATATTGTCGGTGCGTCAGTGAGCGCCTTGCGTGTTCGGCGAACACTGTTCGTGCGCGCTTAATCTGGACGTGGCTTTAAAGTTGTTCTTCCTTTACTAAAAAAATGATTTTTTTTCAATAAGAACAATTTAGGGATGTATGTACATATCTAATATGAAATATCGAAAGAGACTTCTATAATAGATAAAGAGAAATATATAATGGTGACCAAAGAAATGCACTAGTGATAGTTTAACTTTCAAAGATGCTCATACAGAACTAACGCAATAGAATTCTAAAAAAATGTGTCGAGGGGTATTTTGTATGTTATCCGAGGGTGCTAACCTTTTTTTGTGGAATTCTATTGCGTAAGTTCTTTTTGAGCGCCTTTGAAAATTATGATTTCTCGAAACTGCGCTACTATTCAGTGCAATTTAGTGCATCTTTCCGGGAACCAAATATAATATAAAAAGAGACTTGTAACTATGTATGTATGTAAGGTTTGTTGGGAACTTCGAAAACAAATCAAAGTTTCTATAACGACAATATCGATATGATTGAATATTATTTTTTTTAGATTCAAATAAATTTAATAAAACAAACAAATTAATGTTTACTGTTAGATTGTTTTGCCATGTTCAAGCTGTTTCTATTACAAATACCGAGCGAAGCCGGGTAAAACTACTACATAGTAGGTTATATAGTTTATATCATATAATCATGACGCGACCCAAGGTTTTAAGTAATTGTATATGTAATTACATTAGTTTTTGTATATGATTACATTAATTATGATTCGTAAAAAAATGGTGATATTACCAGCAGCGTCGGCTAGTGGTTAGCATACAATGCATTCGATCGGAGTGGTCACGGTTCGATTCCAGCCAGTAGCTGTTGGCCAGACCTTGTTTTGTGACTCCAGATCGATTGTTTCCTTTCAGAGTTTGCCAATTTTTCAGACTTACATTGAAACGGTTCCTGTAAATTGTCATTTCCTTTCCAATCTCTCTTGAAAATTATTCAGCGTCTTGAGGTTCGCCAATTTCTATAATAAAATACTGCAAAATTTCTCCATAGATTTCACTGTGGATGATGTTTGTATGGATTTGCATTGTGTAAAAAATCTTGTATTAATTATATTATTGTATTGTATCTGTATTAGTACACTAGTCACTAAAGCCCGGACCCTGAGGGGGGCTGTATATTGTTCAAATGTTGTAAATGCATTGTTAAAGGTTTGCCGAACCTTTTTTACAAATGATTTACAACAATTGAACAATAAACGGCACGCTTCAGGTCCTACCTCTACTCGTCGCTTTGCAGTGATTTTTAAAGGCGAGTGTACATGTTCGATTGAAATAAGATAAAATAAAATGATTTGTTGCCTTTTGAAAACAAGATCGCCGATTTTGCCGAAACTTTTCATTCCCTCTATTTAAAGCATAAAAAATCCAATGAAATAGTTCTTGATCTTGCGAAAAATAATTTAGTGCGTAAAATTATCTTTGTGATTTTGATATTTTGCATCATAAGTAATACTGGATACAAGCTGTACGGTTCACTAGCTATTGGATGCAAAACACTATCACGTTTACACAAAAAGGCTTTTAAATCATCCCATTATTAATCACCTACATATATGTGTTTATAGAGCAAAGTTCGGTGTTTCGATTGTATATTTAGCATAGGCATAATATTTTAAAATACAATATGTATAATGTGAAGATGATATATGTATGTAATATACAAAAGTGGAACAAATCTAATATAATATTAAAGCTATGAATATTTTACACGGTTTTTGGTTTACCGACATTAAGGCCGGGTACATCTCCCTTGTAATCATATTACATATTATATTATACGTGTATAATATGTATATAACATGAGGGCAATTTCGTTTGAGAATTTTCGCAAGAAACGAATCCATCTTGATGTCAATACCAGATAGCTTCGTTTGATGGATCACATCCACGAGAAAAAGTGACTCGAATTTAATTTTGACCGGGAATTCGACTTTATGATGATTTATTTTACACACGGTCGTTGTCGATGCCTGCGGGATTGTATCGACTTTGCCAGTTTCAAATTTGGGTCAAATCTGCCCTGGGATACGCCGCAGAATCCGGGTGCGTAATTTACGGTCAAAGTGCGTAATTTACCTACGCGAAAAGTTCACTCGATCGAATCCGACACGGACAGGTGTGATTTCAACAAATATTCCAGGGTATTCTAATCACGAACAGATTCCTCTCGACTTTGTTTGTATTTGGAATCACTCCCGTCTCTTATTGGGACGGTCTTAGTCAAATAAAACAATCTGAACTATCCCCTTCGAGATAAGACGTGTTTACAATTGCCAAGTGGCGCTTATATTATGTGTAATTGTATATATTGACCGTACTTTGTGGTCGAGATCAGATAGTATTAGATCTGTGGTGTAAAATTTCAGTAACCCAGGAGTTTATACTTGCCTTTCATATGTATTATATGTAGGTTTGTAACAAGCTAAAGTTTAATCAGATGCATGTTTTGGTGTGGCGCAGCGTTGATTAAACTTTGCCCGAGGTACACTTTCGTGCATAGCTAATATATGTAATATAATATCAGGTTGACGTTTATTACGGTATTATATTAAAATTAAATTATGACTGAGAAATATTGTCTCAAATGAAAGGAATTATGTGTATGTAAAATCTAAACCTAAATCTATATATGTAATTATACCTATCTAACTGACAAATCGGCTTTTGAGTACTTGAAATCACATGTGACCAACACGTGACTTTATCTATGTAATTGAGGTATATAAGAAGATTACAAAAAAAAAATCGATATTTAAATATACTTACACGTTCACACATACCGGTTATTAGAGTATTTTCGATACAAATTGAGCGCAAATGTAGGGAAACTTCCACAAGACAAAAGTTTTACTTCCGGTTGTCGGCTTTTGTTCGAAGTTTTTTTATTACTTAAAATCACTATAAATATTATACACATGAAATACCAAGAAGATTAAAATAATTTAAAAGGTCAAAATAAAATAATGAAATATTGTTTTAAAAAAAAATACTACTTTCCGTTCACAAATTCAAACCAAAACCGTGTCAACTCTAAGTTAGTACATAAAGAATATAAATTTAAATTTTCAGCTTGATACATTTAGAGGTGTGGAAAGAATCGTGGCCTCAACATTTTTGACCTTTCTAAGAGGAAAAATCCCACTTCCGGATTATTAAATTTAGTGATTTTTTTTTATTTTCATCACATTGATACAATGATTATACTTGAAGTTTTTCGTGAAGAGCACACATGTTTAAGGGGTCGCAAAATATAGTGAAAGAAAAATTGAACAAGAGTAAACTGTCACTTCCGGTTGACGGATGTTTACCAAATTTTATACATAACTTGTTATTGAGCCTAAAATTCTATATATGAAATTTCAGTTCAATAAACTAAAAGGTTTCTGAGAAAAACATAAAAAACCTCGATTCTCTATAATAAAAGTACTACTTCCGGTTCAGGTAAAAATATTCAAAAAATATTGCGGTATAAAATTTATAATTTCTATAACATATAAAAAATCTCAGTTTGATTGGTTCAGAGGTTTGGGAGATAATTGAATTCAAAAACTTAAAAAAGAGGAAACCTTTATATAAGGTGTGGTACCATTTCCGGTCAACTTAAAATTTAAAAAAAAATGTATGTCGTATCGATAAGAATTTCAGCAGCCAATACTAAGGTTCAAAAAATCCCAAAATACAAAACACACCCACACATTTTTTCTAGATCATGAACACATGATCGGTGATCGATTCTGAGTTCGAATCAGTGAAAATCTCGAGTTAGAATTTTCACAGGATCACAAAACTAATACGTAACATATTGTTAATACGTATATGCATGCATATGTAGATGAAGTAAAATTATATAAAAATAATATATATTAAAGAATTTATAATCAAGTGGCTTAAGAGGGCCGTACACCCGAAACCTTAATTTTGTTACCGTTCCTTTCTTCGATATATATATATTGAGTGTATGTATATATTGAGTGAATGTGACAATATATATATACATATATCAATATATATATTGAGTGATTGTGACAGTTGCGCTTCGACCAGATAAAACGTATTTTAAATTGACAAAATCGAGGTTTCGTATTCTCCTATTTTCTCCTCCAAAACTGGACCAATTTTTAAAAAAATTTCATCATCGGTATGAGAAAGATACTTTCTGTGCATCTATCGGCGTATTTTTTTTTAAATCGATCGTTAAATAAGCACGCTGGACTCGTTTCGTGGGTGTAAAAAAGAGGCGATTTTAAAGATGTTTGGCGGTTCCTAGCTCCTATAAAAAATAATTAATCAAAAAAATAAAACGATAGATGCACCCCAATGGTGGATATCCATAGCATATTAAAAAATAATTTCTCTAGTGCCATAATTGAGGAAGGGAGAAGTATAGTACGTTTGTATGGACAAGGCGCTGCTGTCCAGCCCTCTTAAGACTCTTACTTTCATTGGTGTGCTTTAAAGATTTAACTCAATTAAAGGAAATTTTCTTTGAACTTTCCAATAGTTTCTAATATTGTAAGCGTAAATATATTTCTATGGCGTCAAAATTTTTATTGGAATCAAAATAGAATTCTATTTCAGTTCAGGTATGCATATTTTCAATAGATTAAAGGTTTTGATTCACTTTTGCAAACAAACTACCTATAGAATTGCTTTCAAATGCAAAACAAAGAGAACTTCAATAGCTCAGATTTGGTAGAATCGAGAGTGAAAAAGTTTGAATAACACGCTCCGAAATATACATGCTTTTCAAATACTATTTATATTATTTATACAAGTTAATGTGTTTTCGCGCGTAAAGCGATAAAAACAAACTCGGAAAAGCTCGCCGTTATGTCTCCTCGGGGAAATATTGAAATTTACGTTTTCCAAAAGGATTATTTTTCCCGACAAATTTTCAATATTGACCGCGTCTTGCGAAGTTTGTCCAGATATATGTAATGCACAAGTCGATAAAATTTATTTCGCAAAACGAAAACTCGGCTATGTATTTTGACAAAAATGCGATTGAAATGTGCAACTCGGTTCCAAATATAACAAAAAAGTACAATAAAAGAATTTTGTACACCAATTTGGTTTTAATCATGTGAAGTTTCTACATCCACCATCAAAACCACCTTTGCGACTAGGAGGGTTCCAATCTCGGATTGAATCTTCTTCCCAAGGTTGGAATCTGTAAAATCATTGTCTAAAATCAAACAGCCTTAGTAATATACATATAGGTTATATGTACATTCCAAGCTTTTATAATTGGTAATTATCAATTAGCCAGCAGTATGGCTCGGTGGTTGCATTTATGTTTAGCACTGAAAGATTACCGGGCTCGATCCCAATATTTAATACTGCTGGTCAGACTTGGATATTTGTGACTCCAAGTCAATCGTTTCTTATCAGGGTTTGCCAATTTATGTGATTTTATTCTCCTCCATCAAATTGGCAAACACCATCCTACCCGCTATGTCACAAATATACCTTTTTTGCTATACATATATTTAAAACTATCTAAAAAAACCCATTTGCCACATTCATCGCTGCCTGATTTCGCCCTAAAAGTGAATGAATTTTTTTTCATAAATATATTCAGAATTTTAATTGAAATCTGTATAATTTTAAAAAGTATTCTTTACTTTTCCAATGTATTTGGTTATTATCGGTGGTTGCGTTTATGTTAAGCACAGAGAGTTTGCCGGGTTCGATCCCGTGCTAATCTTTAATGCTGCTGGTCAGACTTGTACATGTGTGACTCCAAGTCGGTCGTTTCTTATCAGAGTTTGCTAATTTATCTGATTTCATTATTGAAACGGTTCCTCCTTCAAATTGGCAAACACCACCGTACACAAATATCTGAATTGGATTTATTTACAATATGTTAAAATTTATATAGTCTAAGTCTAATTCCATAGATGTCTCTATAGATTAAGTCATTAATTAATTAATTGTTAATTTCGTGTTCTTTAGCCTCTCGAAATACAGCGATTTATGTAATAAAAATGCTGCAATGTTTGTACCTAATTATCTAGAAATGTGAATTGGGGTCAACCTGTTAGGCCTTTCTGGTATATATCTATGTAAAAATAAAGAAATTCTTCTAAGACTACTTTTTACTATTCAATATTTATGCCGAAAACCAGAATACATATGTGCTTATTATTTACATACATATATGTTTCATAATCTAATTTAAAAGAGACTTTATAAGTATGTATGTAATGTTGGTTGGTAAGATCAAAAACAATTTTGTTGGTTGGTAACGATTCGATTGGTTCAATATTTTTTTTTCCATTGAAATAAATTTAATAAAACACAAATGAATATGTACTATAAGATTCGCCATGTTTAAGCTATTTATATTACAAATACTGAGCGAAGCCGGGTAAAACAACTAGTTTCATATATGTATGTATATTTACGAGAACTAAGCTGCTGTCACATTCGTGCAATGTGTTTCAACATTGATAGGACGTAAAATAATTTCTTTATTTTTATTAAATTATTTCTATATAATATTACACCAATATAATTGAATGCATGGTCTTTAATAATATTACTGTAAGTTTTGCTGTTCATAACATGAATTTGACAATAACTTTTATCATCTACAAAATATAAATTTCCATTAATATAAAATATAAATTATATAATACATTCGTATTCCATGAATAAATTTATAATATTGTAGCATATGCTAAAATGAGTCGCCGTTATAATTGGTTTTTGAGGATTATCTCCAGGCTTAAGTGCTGTCGGCTAACAATGGAGACCCCCGAATGGACTTAGTGGTCGCTTCCCGCTAGAGTTCTCAGAACTGATACCGCGAGACCGTTGGGCTGCATATCTGGTACGTGACTATAACAATAGGTAAACAAACGCGTCAAGGAAGATGCAGTGAGTGACCTGCCGTTTATAAGCAGGTACTTAGGCCATATGAAGGCATTCTGGACGGAGCACTGGCAGTGCGTAGATCTCCTTAATCACCCAATAAATGCTGTGAAGCGACTTTGGCTTTTAATTTGGATCCTCCACCCACCAACAATATCAACAACTGCCGTATTTTATATTAAAATTTTATTTATGTAATAAGATAATACCACTCTATAGTAATTTAATTACTATAGAGCGGTATTATAGTTTTTTTTTTATTTTACATTTTAGTATTTTTTTATTAAATTATACTATTATCTTATTTTTAGTACAATTTTTATTTATTTTTTTACATATACCTATAATATAATAAATTTGCGGTGGGTGTCGAGATATCGGTTATGTGTCACCGATTCATAACGTCTGATGTCGATTCATAACGATGGGGTGTAAAGGGGAGGCAGGTGTTGTTGAGGCGGGGGGGTGGGTGGGGGTGGGAGTATCTGAAGGGTGTCTCACGAAATCGAACCGAAATGCATTAATCAAATGGGAGAAGAGAAGGTATTGTTATGAGTGTGAAATATAGGGCGGTTCCGTTCCAGATTCCGCTCGCGACCCATTTTCCGAGTTTCCCGAAGCTTCGGAAAACTCTCGTCCCGGACGCTCTCAAGCCTCTCGAATCGGTCGGGTAATCCTCTTCGGTGAGCCTTTTGGACGACAGACCAATTATAGGATTTTAAGCCACACATCAAACGAATATGTAATTCAAACGCATATATACGATTTTATATTCAAAATGTTTGTATAATTGAACCTTATGCAAGTTAATTGTTTTTAACACATGTTAAGGAATCAAGTCGAGCGTATGACGTCACTTTATTGATGAGGATTATAACTTAGGACGAGTAAATCGCGCGCACAGTCATTGGCTTGATTGATGCCGCAGGTCAACTTTTAAAAGTGACTACTAATTCCTATTAAAATATATATATATATATGTAAATATATAATATATAAAAATTTATGTCTGTTTGTCTGTCTATCTCGTATAGGCTTCTAAACCACTCAACCGATTACAATGGAATTTTCAGGATTTGTGGTATGCATGTCCGGGAAGCTTACTGTAAAAAAAATCGCCCAAAAACGGGAACGGGAACGGGAAAAACGGTAATGAGTGGCATTGCAACGCAATAATTTCAAATGTTTTCGCGTCGCGACCTGCGTTGTTAGGGTAAAATAAACAAAAAATTGAACTGTTTCAAATGTGTTCGCTGCCTGTATTTTTCCGACAAATGAACAATGGGAACGGGAACGAGAACGAGAACGGGAACGGTAACAGGAACGGGAATGGTAATTGCATGCGTTATTGTGGCATTGCAACGCATGCCGGGTTCAGCTGGTGGCTTATAAAATCTAGTATGATAAAAGGTTCGTAAAATATCGCAGTATAAATACATAGGTATAATAAAATCAAGCCAGAGAGAGCCGAGCTCTCAGAAGTAATATGTTAAAAATTTGGCCGTAACACGTACATTTGTATGTACAAATATCGGAATTATAATATAAACATTTTAACATTTATTATGAGTGGTGTATTTATATATGTATATGAGATATAATGAGAGCCTATAATGCAAATGTTATAAGATATTGTTTTAAAAAGATAAAGTTATAGGCGCTTAGGGCGGCAGAAAGGCAGATAAATACGGCAACTTACCATTAGACGTCAAATTGCTCAAAATTGTAGCATTTTTTAAACTTGTCTATTGCGATTATTTTTCACCATCGTACTGGTGGATTTGATTTGAATATACATTGTTGACCAAACCGCGCAAAATGGCAAAGTTTCAAAACGATCGGAAGAACGTAGGATATCAAAACCAAAATATTGTCAGACGAAAGAAAGGAGTGAGGCTTAGAAGAGGCTTGTAATAAAAATAGATTGGTTTTGTTCGGTTTGTAAAATAATCGGTCTTTTGAGCACTCTGAAAATTGCACAGTGTGCCTGAATCGCAAAGGGGAGAGCAGAAAGTGAACAATCGCGACAAAGTAAATGGGGGAAAGACATTGTCAACAGTATCTGTTGACACATTCAATATCCGCCATCTCCATCTCCACCATCTCCATCTCCTACCCCTACTCCCCCCCCCCCCTTCTTTTGACATAATGAAATGTTCGAAGTCACACGTCTCACAATCATATTGTAGGTGTTGTATTTTTATCGCAGTATTTCTTTTCTTGTTTCAGCTTGCAACAGGACTTACTACGGAGACGTGGGTAGGACTTACGAGCTGGAATTACACAGGCCAAAAGAAGATAGACTGCCATTCATTTGCCACATCACTCTCACGGCTGGGGGTGGAATGCATGGAGATTTAATTCAAGTAAGACACACTGGGTTCATTATTCAATTTGGAGATACATACATTCTGTAACTCAATTCTATAAGTCCAGTTCCAGCAGCAGAGATCAATAGTTAACGTAGAATGCTTTTAATTGTGTAGTCACGTGTTCAATCCCTGGCTGTGCTGCTGGCCAGACCTTGGATATGTGACTCCATGGTCGATCATTTCGATCAAGGTTGATCGGAGTGTGCGAATTTATCTGATTTCATTAACACGGTTTTTAAAAATTGACAACCCCGTCCTGTTCGCTAATTTAAAAAATGCTGCAAAAATGCAAATTTATCCATAGATGTCTTTATGATACTCTGTAAAATTAAACTATAAACTGTTTATCGATGATTGCAATTGACCAAAAAGACGCATCGGGGTTAACCCGTTAGGCCTTCCTTATTTGCATTTATAAAAACATAAAAAACCTTGATTCTATAGAGTAAAAGTACTACGTTAAGTATTGGGTTATAAAATTTATAATTTCTGACACCGATACTAAGTTTCAGTTTGATAGGACTAACGATGCTCAAAAAATCCCCAAAATACACACACACACACATTTTTTCTAGATCATGAAAACGTGATCAGTGATTGATTCCGAGTTCGAATTCGTCAAAATCTCGAGTTCGAATTTTTGCACGATCATAAAACTTCATCTATTGTTACTTCGTATATACATATGTATTCTATTGGATCCGTATTGTTGAAGCGCGTGGAATCAATGGTCGACTTGGGTATCACTTTTGATCCTCAATTCACCTTTCACAACCACATCAAGACAATCGCTGACGTTTCCTTTCGTCGACTTGGATTTGTCTTGAGATATGCTAGATTATTCTCCAACCCCTTGTCTTCTCGCTTGCTTTTCAACTCGCTTGTTAGAAGTAAGCTAGAGTATAATGCAATTGTGTGGAATCCGCATGAAGCAAACTACTCTCTTATTATAGAAAAAGTGCAAAAAGCATTTCTTCGTTTTCTTTATAAGAAAGAGTATGGGTACTACCCATATCTCTATCCTACTCCTTTCCTTTTGGGCATGCTTGGGTATAATTCCCTTGAACTTCGGAGAAACTTCTCATTAATTCGTTTCGTTCTCCAGCTATTGCGTGGTAATACGTCATGCCCGTTGTTGCTGGAACAGTTGGGACTTTATGTCCCTAATAATTATGTGCGTGGTAGACATCATCATTTAATGGTTGTACCTGCTGCTCGCACAGTTCTTTTTCGAATGGCTCCTATTCCAAGAGCTATTCGACTTCTCAATGAAATCGTTGCTGCTGTCCCTGAATGTGATATTTTCCACCTTGGGGAGCGTAGATTTTCGGATATTATCTTAACATATTTATCTGGTAACCTGCGCTCATCATTACTTTCTTAATTTGAATGTGATGAATGAGTGGAATCTTAATCTACTCTCTTCCATTTGGGCCTCGCTGTGATTTTATTTTTTATTCATATTTTGTTTTATTTTATTTTATTTTTTCTTTCTCTTTTGTACATTTTTATATACTATTTTAATTTTGCTCAGTGTAAACAAAGAATGGGATTTATGGATTTTATTTTTAATTTTTACACTTTTGTTATTTTTTTTTCTCTCTGAATGATGTATTATTTTCCTTTTGTTACTTTTTTTTATTATTTTATTTTACCATGTTTTCTGCTTTTGCTTTTTTCCTTTATTTACAGTTTACTTGTTTTTATATCTTTTTCAAATGTAGGCCATTGTGGCGCATTAGGTTCTTCCTGTAATGCCACAATGGTCCAAAACTATTAAATAAATAATATGTTAAATAAATAAATGTATGTATGTACATATAATAATAAAGTAATAAAATAAAATTGTAAAATAGAAAATGATCAGTAGCTATTAAAATATATATAAGATGCATTGTGAACAAAATTTAATAATAAAGTAAACCGATTCCTATTTTATCATTTATATATGAAGTATATATTTATATATCCAGTTGCAGAGATGTCATTGATCAAAAATATTTTAAGAACACTAGTTTTCTCGGGACCCGCAGTCCAAGCGCAGACTACGTAAACACGAGAATTCTCGTGACCCGCTGCAAAGTGTTAAAAATTTGAAAAGTGGTACCAGTTACTCTTTCAATCCTTAATTTAATTTCCCATAAAAGAAAATTTGAAACAATTTATGGGAAAAACTGTTTCCTTACTATTACTAGTCTTTCACGTGACTGATTGCAATCGATAAGTCGTACGAGTAGTTGAAAGACTAGTCTTTCACTTTGCGAAATATTATAGATATAAAGCCTCGACAGGTGCGAACGTACCCAACGTTGACAAAGGACTATTCATCATCAAACATGAATTTAAAATGATTTTGCCTTCACGCAAAGTTGACGAGATCGTTCCATCACAAAAGGGACGGGAAAAATGACGAAATGCAAGCAAAGGATTGCGACAGAGAGGTGGTCGCTTTTGTGTATCGTGTTATTAATCGCACCTGTCCACGAAAATGGATCCTTGATTATTGTGTCCTGAAGAGATGGGAGACTGCAAAGGTAGACGACCTGGCGACGCCAAAACAAAGGGAAAAACATGCTTAAAGTACTTTAAGCGAACGAAACGCTTTGAAGCTAAATTTCAAAACAACTTTTACAACTCTTCTACAAACGTCCTATAGGAAACTCTGCGATGCTTAATTTTCAATAAATTATTTAAATGAAACTTCTTTACGCATGGTTGTGTGAATTAAATTTATGTGGCACTGGACGTTTTACGAAACGTTGCACCTTCACTTTTTCACATGAAGTTTCATTTTTATAGTGTTGTCGCGTATGTGTGGGTAGAGGATCCAAATAAAATGCCAAAGTCGCTTCACAGCGTTTAGTGGGTGATTCAGGAGATCCACGCACAGCCAGTTCTCCGTCCAAAATGCCTTGGAATGGCCTAAGTACCTGCTTATATAGGGCAGGTCACTCAGTGCATCTTCCTCGACACGTTTGTTTACCTATTGTTATAGTCACGTACCAGATATACAGTCCCACGCTTTCGCGCTGTCAGTTCCCAGAGCTCTAGCGGGAGTGCCGTTACCGACCACTAAGTCAATTCGGGGAGTCTTCATTGTTAGCCGACTGCACTAAAGCCTGAAGATAATCCTCGAAAACCAATTATAACGGCGGCTCCTTTTAGCATATGCTAGAATATTATAAATTTATTTATGGAATACATATATATTTTATAATAATGGAAATTTATATTTTGTAGATGGTTAAAGTTATTGTCAATTATAATTATAACGGCGGCTCCTTTTAACATATGCTACAGTGTAAAAAACACGCTCAATTTTTTTTCACAATATGGCCATTCACTGGTGTTGCTCATTAATAATGCAATTTCCATTCGAATATAATGGCGAATTTAATGCTATTTTATTCAGTTTATATACGCATAGTTGGGTTACGCGCTCGTTCCCTTTAAATAGTAAATTTTATTGCGTTGGCAAATCGGAGTGCACTCGAAACGTAACCCGCAAAAGTTATTTTCCTGTCCCTTTTATATACATATGTATATATGTATGTAATATAATGCGTATACCCTCGAGTGATATTAGTTCCGGAATATTGAGCACACGAGGGTCAATTTGACCCCATCGATTTCCATGCGTGACGCAATCCGTAATCCCAGGATATCTTGACGTAAAGTGAATAAAAATATAAAATTTGGGGTTTGTTTTTATTTAGAAATATGCATGTTTTAAAAAAAGATATGTACATACATATATTGAATGTAAGATATGGTTGTTAGAAGACATGGTTTGATTCTCGGAGCGCCACAGCGAACTGAGATCGCTCGCACGTCACATGACAAGATGACAACTAAACCATTCTTCAACTCACGCATGCCAACCTAATTAATTGTACATGCATTCTTCTATACTATAAACTAAATCCTCGCTTAGTCCCCTTGTGTCTGCACACACTGTGCGATAAAAACAGGAAGATTTACACGGTACGCAACTGATATATACATATAAATATAATATAAGTAAAATTGAGGAACCGTTTCAATAATGAAATTAGATAAATTGACAAACTTTGTTAGGAAATGATTAACTTGGAGTCACAAATATCCAAGTCTGACCAGCAGCACTGTATAAATACTTCGAATAAATTATTTTTAATCGGTCAAACCAGGGCTTGAACCCGGACCTCTCATGGGTTAGCATTAACGCAACTACCGAACTATGTTACTGCCTGTGTTAATGTGAGTTTGGTTTTCATATTTCTACTCGCACGCACGCAATCAATCTATACAGTTTGCATTCTGCTCGCACACAACTTGTATGTGCATAATTAATGTAAAATCGTTTATGTAGTTTTTGAGAAAAAAATTGGCAATTATAATATTTATATATACAATTATGATACGTCTATATATGTATGTATTATATTATAAATTGTTTCTTTGGTTTAAAATAAAACTCAATCTTGTTTTGAAGAGAACGTGTGACGTAAGAAGAACAAGACAACTTAATGTCCCCTTTGGGAAATCATGGAAAATCTCACAAGCAGTCTCTTACATTGTCGTTTCTATTCTATCGCGATTTTAATTTTTCTTTTTTATTTTCATGACATTAATATTACACGTAACGGAAAATTTTGTGAATACTGAACAATATTGAAGTCATTAAAAATATTATTTTCGTATCACGGCTTTAGAAAAGAAAATGACCCAATTGTAAATTAAAGCAATGGGAACAAAATATTAAAAATTCCAATAAAATTTTCTTCTGGATATCCAAATTAAAAAAAAAAAGTTTGACGTTAACACATGGTCTTGACCATATGTAGTTTGTCAAATATAATATATCGCGAAAACATTTTTAAAATGAGATTTTTACAAATTTCATTCAGCCTTCACGGGATACCCCAATATGACACTGTAGCCAGATAATACATAAATCTCATTTTATATAAACATACATACATATATATGTATAAAAACACATTTAATTTTATATAACAAACATTCACATGCTACCCAAAAATTTTAAAGAAAAATAAATAAATAAAGAAGAAAAAAAAAATACAAATTTAAAATATGTTCATATGTACATATTCATAGCTCATTTCTTAGCGTATAATGCTTTCAACTGAGGAGGGTTCAATCAATTGACAAGAATCAAATTTCAATTGACTAGACCTTGGATATATAAATGTGACTCCAGGTCGATTGTTTCCTATCAGAGTTTGCCAATTTATCTGATTTCATTATTGATACGGTTTCAAATAAATTGGAAACTTATCCTCATTTGTCAAATTTAAAATTTTCAAATTTATTTCTCGCAAATTTCGTTGCATATCAAATGTATTGATATTTAAAATATGCTTACCTACATTGTATGTTTCTTGCTAATTATACGAGTGTATCCATAGATGACGCTATTGTATTGTAATATTATGTTTATACAAAAATTTGACCATGTGTCGCCTTGGGGCAACCTGTCATGGCACCTATTGTATAAATATATGTAAAATTAAAAAAAAAAAATAATGTATAATAATTATCTTGGGGATTTGTTTGCAAATAAGTCTCTCGCAGGTTTACCTAGCCACGATATGCATCGTTGTTACAGACACTACGACATATCAAAAGATAGATCTTATCTGCGCGAGTGGCTCGCCTTAATTTGACGCGTATGACCTTTTGGAAGTGATCCATACGAATATTGTTTTTATTTTTGTCACACTCCAATTGCTTTCCTTTGTATGTTTTCTATATACAATATACATTTTTTTCTCGTAGTACATTTCACTTTGCAGCTTTTTCATAAAGGCGAACCCTTTTTTTCAGTACCCCGCTGCCACCAGTTTTAATTACTTCGGAGTATTTATCGCCTCTCGGCACCCTACCACCCCCTCCTCTCTCCCACCATATTTAAAAGGTTTAAACGAAGCAGTTTCATTAAATTTTATATTGTTTTGCGGAGAAAATAACAAATGACACTCCGCGAACCCGGTAATTTGTCTCGTAAAACTAATAACGAACGACCGGACGAATTAACCGGCTCCCCTTCAACTCGTTACTTGCATATTTAAAATGGAACATGTTGTAGAAATTCAAATTTTCGTTCCGAACAGTTAGCACTGCAGCCCGTTCATAAGTGTACTAAAAATTCATTGTTTCAGATATCTGTATGGTTTATTGCATACAATCCCGAAGCACGTTGGCTTACACGCCCCCTGGATATATGTACATTTACATCCTGGGATATATGTGCTTACATACAATATTCCCGCAGGAGAAATATTCCAAGGCAAAAAAAAAAAGCTCCGCGTTATAAATTATACGGGTGAGGAAACATGTACACACCCGTAGGTGCCGCGTGTAATAAAAGTTGAGAGCCGCTGTTTTGTATAATATTATATATATGTACATATGTATAAGGATAGGAACATTTTGTCGAAGTGACGCAATGCGAGTAAACAATGGTTCGGAAGTAACGCGGAACTTTATCCTTTCCATCGTAAAATCCATTAGTTTACCGACCGGAAATACATTTTACATTTCCCTCGTCGCTGCTAGTTGGGTTTTTGCGAAATGTTCAAAATTTTATCCAGATTTGCAGAATTGACAAGTTATATTTTAACCTGAAAAAATTGTACATACATATGTACATATATGCAGTGGTGTAGTCGGGCCAGGTCGTCGAGCTGGTACTTCTTTTTCAGCCAGGTCGCCGCCCTGGCACTTTGATTGATATAAACATTGTTTTTCGAGTACAATTAAAAAATATTTTGACTAAAATTTCATATAAAATTTTGTATTCCAAATATTGTGAGCATCCTCTCGCTCTAACACTCGATGACCACAATCGAATAGTAATCTGAGCACGTTCAAAACTTAAAAGACATTTAATTAACTTTATTGGATTTTTTATCTAAAACCACCCAAAACTTCGAAAGGAAACATTCTTTGAACTATTGACCATACGCACTTGAGGATAGATAAAATTAGAGGACTCAGCTTAAATGAATAGTCATCTCTAAATTCACATGTTAAAATTTGATAGTTTTTTGACATATGTACATGGTTTTAGCATTGCTAAAAGCAAATGTTGCTGTTGACACACAAACACGGGTTTTGCAAAATCAAAGATGTTGAAGAGGGTGCATTATGGAAATTTTTATAAAATATTAAAAAATACATCATAATTTCAACAAGTAAGAATATCTGTTACTTATTATTTGATTTTTTTTTATAAATATTTCAACTACCAATATTAGGATACAACTTTTTTTTAGTAAGGAAGAAAGCGGGGGGGGTCATAAAAATTGAACACTGACCTGGTTCTTTTTTATTTAGCACTACACCACTGCATATATGTATCATATACAATACAATCTCGATTTTCCGGGATAATGCTGGGGAGGAAGGTCACGGATAATTGAAAAACACGGATAATCCGAATCATCAAATTTTGACTTCGTTTCAAAAATAATATAATGTCATATTTACAACACAAATTATTTATTAAGAAAAACGCTCATAGTTAAGCAGATAAGTGGTCGTTAGTAGTTATGTAGTACTAGTGTTGTACCGTTTTATGACTAATGTAACCACTGGTATCTTCTTAACTTGTAGTGTCACTCTCATTTTCTTCCTCTTGAGAATTTTTTCCACTTCAATCATGATTGAGCCACTCCTGGATGTTTTCCTTATCCACGTTTTCAAAACATTTTCAATTTTCCAATAATCCACATATTTAAGATATTCACATTTGCTTCATTCTCTTCAGAATCCACAAAATCTGTTTTCATGTCAGGAAGAATCTTTCTACATGATCGAATAAGTGTTACTGGCTTTAATTTTGACCAAGATTGTGTTATTCCGTGTATAGCATCCAATATCGTCATTTTTGTCCAGAAATTGATCAGTTTGTCAGCTTCCTCAACAAGGGTTTCGAATTTGACAATAAAGACGTTTCATTGAGGATATAACACCTTGGTCCATGAACTGAATCAAAGATGTCACATCGGGGAGCAAAGATTTTGTAACCATAAGTCTATCGTTTGTTTTATAAGAAATAAAAAGAAAAGAAATATGTAAATTAACAATAAATAATCCACGCCCGCATAATCGATAATCGATAAAAAATATGAAAATATTTGTGTTCAAATCAATACAATAAAATCCAGCGATAAAAGTGTATTAAAATTATCTGCAAAAAATCACAGAAACACATAATTTTTTTTATAAAGCAAAAAAATAAACCAGTAAAATCCCAAAATTGAAATTTCTCAAGAAAATAATGCTGCAGGATCTCCTTGTCAGGAGACACACGCGGTTGATTAAAATGAGATTCGTTTATCGGTTTAAAACATTGTCTACTTGACAGAGCGTTACATGTTACAGATGACAACTTAAACATTCTTCAACTCATGCGTCCCATACTAATCATAAGTCACCGGAGCCTGAGGGGGCCGTGTATTTTTTTATTTTTATTTTTTATTTTTTTTATTTTATTTAAATAGGCACACATACAGAATAAAATATAAAAAGAAAGTTGTATAATGAGACAAAAAATAATAATAAACATAAATAAAAATATAATATTCCATTTACAGTGAGCACCACATGGTGATATAAAAAAGTAAAATTACAAAAACATCAAGATTTTAAAAAAAAGAAAAGAAACAGATAAAGAAAAAGATACAGATAAAGTAAAAAAGAAAAAGAAAGACTATAAGGGTGAAGAAGCAAATCAACCACATATTATTTTCTTCACCTTTGTCCTAAAAATACTAAAAGAGTCTCTAAAGAGGTCAGGACAATCATCTAAGCTATCGTAAATACGGCATATACGAACGATTGCACTATTGAAAGAGGTGTTGCTTTGACAAATAGGTGGATAAAAAAGATTTGTGCATCTGGTGAATCGGGCATTAACGTTAAAATTAATCTCGCTTAAAACAGACGTGTCAAGAATACCATTAGCAATCTTATATAAAATTAACAAATCAGAAACCCTTCTACGCTGAGACAAACTTGCAATATGGAAAAAAGAAAGTCTGTCATTATAAGATGGTAACAGTTTTTTAAGACCAGTCTTATAGGATAAATGGCGCAGAAAACGCTTCTGGATTGTTTCTAAGTGCTCAATGTAAGTTTGGTAATAGGGAGACCATATGATTGAGGCATACTCCATATTACTACGAACTAAACTGTAATAGAGTAGAATCAGAGTATGGGGATTCTTAAAGGGCTTCGCAACTCGGCAAATAAATCCCAATAGTTTATAAGATTTAGTAACAATATGATTAATATGTTCATTAAATGATAGTTTGGAATCTATAAGTATACCTAAGTCTCTGGCACAATTTTTTGCTGTAAGATCTACGTTATTAATATTGTAAGTAAAGTCAATTAGGTTACGATTTCTGGAAAGTGTCATTGAGAAGCATTTAGAAATATTGAGATGCATAAGGTTTACATTACACCATTCAGATATTATATCAATGTCGGATTGTAATTTTAAGCAATCCGACTCACTATTGATAGGATGGAAAACCTTAAGATCATCGGCATAAAGTAAGCATTGACACTTCAGTAGGGGGATTAGGTCATTAATAAAAATAATAAACAGAAGTGGTCCAAGGTGAGAACCTTGAGGAACTCCTGAAAGGATTATTTTAGGGGCAGATGAGAAACCCTTAATTGTAACCAATTGACTTCTCAAATTAAGATAAGAAGTTAACCATCTAAGTAAATTTCCATGAATTCCAAATTTAGATAATTTACGAATTAGCAAACCGTGATTAACCTTGTCAAAAGCCTTTTGAAAGTCTGTATATATAACATCTACTTGTGTACGAGTATTAAGATATTTATAAATTGTGGTAGTGAATTCAATAAGATTAGAAACGGTTGATTTTTTTTTAACAAATCCATGTTGTTCCTGTGCAATTTTAGGCACTACATGAGAATAAATATGATTATAAGTTAAACATTCAAAAATTTTAGCAAAACAGGATAAGATACTTATTGGTCTATAGTTATTACAAAGTGATTTATCGCCAGACTTGAAAATAGGTACAATATTGGCTAGTTTCCATTTAGAAGGGAATACACCAGCAGATAAAGAATTGTTAAAAATTATAAATAAGGGTTCTACAAGTTCCAAATAACAAGTTTTAATAAAGTATGGAGGTATGCCGTCAGGTCCAGCACCCTTATTTACATCTAAATTTAATAGGACATAAGTAATCTCCTTTTCTTCAACATATATTTTATCAAGGCAGTACGAGCAATTGTCAATGTGAGCGTCCACATATGAAAGGGAGCAATCATCATTGTTATGCACAGATGAAAAATATTCAGAAAACAATTCACACATATCTAAGCCAGATGAGGCACAAATGTTATTAAATCTTAAAGTTTCGGGCAAAGAATTACCCTTGCATTTAGACTTGGTGTAAGACCAAAAGCATTTAGGGTTCGATGAAATGCGGGATTCAATATACAGGCGGACCTCAACTTTCGCACATTCGACTTTCGCACAATTCGCTATTTCGCACATTTTTAAAAAATCGTTTTTTTTTTATTTTTTGGTGATAATGCAAAAATGTTTGTTTACGTGCAATTGTTTCCCTCTCCTCGATTCCCTGTCGCACTATGAAATGCGTATGAACGAGCCCGTGCTGTGAAAAGTGGTACATCCTGCTCGCACATACGTGAGTTTTGTCAAGTTGTTTGATTTACTAAATATTTCATACATTAAATATGAGTGACAAACAGAAAAACAATGAAGATACGAATAAAAATAAAAAGTCGAGAACTCATAAACTTCATACAATTGAAACAAAGATGGATATCATAAAAAGGTCGGAAAATGGAGAATCTTATGCGTCAATCGGCCGTTCGTATGATATAAACAGGTCTACGATATGTTCTATATTAAAAAATGAAGACAAAATTAAAGAATTCGTTAAAAATTGTGGAAATATATCATCAAAAATTGTTTCTAAAAGGCACGGCATAGTGATGGATGACATGGAGAAATCTTTGTCTTATTGGATAAGTGACCAAAATCAAAAAAACATCCCTCTGAGTACTTCAATAATTCAAGCTAGAACTCTTAGTTTGCATAAGGATTGGAAGGCTAGACTAAAAGAAGATTCTAACACGGTGTTTCATGCAAGTAACGGCTGATTTTAAAATTTTAAAACAAGATATTCTTTACACAATATTAAATTCACTGGAGAATCAGCTGATGCAGATGAAGATGCTGCAAAAGACTTTATTTCCTCATTGTCCAAAATTATTGAAGATGGTGAATATTCCTCTAGTCAAATATTCAATGTAGATGAGACTGGTTTATTTTGGAAGAAGATGCCTAATCATACATTCTTATCAAAGGAAGAAGCAGTTGCCCCTGGTCATAAACCTTCTAAAAACCGATTGCCATTGCTTCTTGGTGGAAATTTAGCTGGTGATTTAAAATTGATGCCAATGTTACTTTATCAACAATGAAAGATTCATGGAGAAAACTATGACCACAAATGATGGGTGATATCATAAAGTTTGATCAAACTCCAGAAACTATCACACTTGAAATAGTTCACTTTATGAACGAACTTAACCTAGATGTTAACATTGAAGATATTAATGAGATGATTGAATCTCATTCTGAACCCATGACCAATGAATTTCTAATGGACCGACAAGAGAACGAGAATGATATACATATTGAAAGTGAGGAAGAAGAACCAGAAGAAATCATTAATACCTTAACTATAAAAAATATGAACGAAGCTTTTACGCATCTCGAAAAGTTTTTGAACATTATGGAAGACTGTGATCCCAATGGAGAACGAATATCTCAAGTACGTAGGGCTATTCATAAGAGTACTGTCTGTAACAGAACTCTCTATGAAGAAAAAAAAATGTCATATTCAACCAACTCTTGACAAGTTCATTACGAGATTATAATTTGCCGTGCCTGAATGCCATTTTTTCCACCTAAGTGAGTGTAGATTATTGGATGTTATTTTAACATATTTATCTGGCAGCCTGCGCTCATCATTATTCTCTTAATTTGAATGTGATGTATGTGTGGAATTTTAATCTACTCTCTTCCATTTGGGCCTAGTTGTGATTTTTTTTTTGTTTTTATTTTCCTCTCTCCTTATGTACATTTTTTGGTACTATTTTTCTTTTGTAGAATGTAAAACTAAGAATAGGATTTGAGTATTTTATTTTATTTGATTTTTACAGCTATGTTCATTTTTTTTCTTACGTATTATTTTTCTTTTGTTTTTTTATTATTTATTTTATCGTGTTATTCTGCTTTTTATTTCATGCATTTACTTTACTTTTTAATGTATATAAATAATTTTTATTTAATACGTACATTTTTGATACAATTTTTGGTATGCTTTTTTTTTTTTTACATCCCTCTACTTTCGAACATTTAACTTTCGCACACATTTTCAGGAACCAATTACGTGCGAAAGTTGAGGTCCGCCTGTATGACAAGTAGTCAGTATGGCATTTGGACAACAGTCTCTTGGAGCGAGTTCTTAATAATGCAAAGGTGTCGTAATCTCTGGGATTACCAAAGACTTTGTACCTTTTATGTACTTTGGCTTTCTCCTTGAGACATTTCACCAATGATTTACTGAACCAGATTGGATATCGGCCAGTGTCAGATACAATTTTCTTTGTAGGTGTATTGTCACCAATAATACTGTATAATGTGTTGTAAAATACACTGACCGATTCATCAATGCTCAAATTATTAAAAAGATCAGACCAATCTATTAATGATAAATTAGTTCTGCAATTACCAAAATTACATTTTCTGTAATTCAGTACAATGTTATTACATAAGGGCTTAAAATATTTTATCTTCTTAACAACTAAGAGCACATCGAATGCTGGATGGTGTTTATCCAACTTACTAACTGGACATGCTATAGATAAGCTAGATGGTTCAAAGCTACATAAGAATAAGTCCAAAATACGACCATTAAAATTTTTTATATAATTATATTGACATAAATTACCATAAGCCATAAGATTAAATAACAAGGACGATTTCGAATCAATGGGATTGTTTATTAACATTTTAGTGCTACTAGAGTCTTTTGACCAAACAATGTTAGGTATATTAAAATCACCAACAATAATGAATTCATGGTTGGTATCAGTATTAGAAAAAATTCCATGACATTTTTCATAGAAAGCCTGTAGAAGATTATTATTTAAGTTAGGGGGTAGGTAAACTAAACAAATGTTAATAATAAAATTACAATTTAGATATATCCTAACCCAAAGATCTTCAACAGTGCTTTCCCAAGATAATAGCCTAAATGAGGTAAACTGTTTTTTTATAGCTAGGAGGACACCTCCACCTTCCTTTTTGGAGCTATTCAAAACATCTCTGTCTCTACGGTAAACTATATATCTATTATCAAACAATTCTTCGCTAAATATGGAGTTATCAAAGTTTGTTTCCGCAAGGCAGATTATATCGAAATTATTGGCAAGTACTTGAAGGTGAATATTGGAAATTTTAGACTTACATCTGTTGACATTTTGAAAAAATAAAGAAAAACCTACGAATCTAGGAGTTATATATTACACGAGTAAATAAAAAATTTAGTAAATAAAAAAAAATTTAGTAATATTACTTAATATTAGCAAGACAATTTATATCTCGAATAAATATCGAGTTCGATTTGTCGTCTTTACGCATAAATATTTTGCCAAATTTAACCCATACATATTTATAATTATTTTTTTTGGCAGTAGTTCTTGCGGCACCGTGAAGTGATTTTGATTCTGGTGATAAATGTTCAGCTGCATATATTCTAACGGGCGTACCAGAGATGCCCAAGTGAGAAGAGTTGAGTAGAGCTGAGTTGTTGTCACATTGATTTGTAGCACGCGCACTACGATTGTGGCGATGTACAGCAGACAGGATACGATCGCGGTGACGTGAACTCGGTACACTTACTATTATGTTCCGAGGGCGGTCACTGTTCTTGTTTGATTTAGCAGTTCTGTGGCAGGATAATATTAAGTTGTCATCCATCGGCTCCGAGATAGTCTTGCAAAGTTTTTTGAAAATATCTATTACATTCTCAGTGCGCTTTTCGGGTACAGCTTGCAATTCAATATTATTACTACGCGATCTGGTTTCAAAGCTATTTTGTCGAGCTTTGATATCATTGGTAGTGATTTTCTCAGTACATAGATCCCTGTAAATGTCTTTTACTTTATCCTCTACTGCACTTATTCTATTTTCAGCCTCAATAATCTTTGAGCTGTTAAATTCACATGTCGCTTTGAGGTTGCAAATATCAGTTTTTAGCGTTTTTATGTCTTCTGCAAGCGACGGTAGGCATGAAACGCTACGTTTGATATCAAAGATATCCTTAAGTAGTGTATTAAATGACGGCGAAGGTGACTCGGTTAAAGACTGAGAATTTTGTGGATTACGGCATCGTGGACACTTCCATGCAGCCCTTTTCATAGCTCCCAATCTGTTGTAGCCGCCTTCCGTAATGTTGGCACAATCAAAATCATAGTGCCTCTTACAAATACCACATTGAACACCATTAGAAAATTTCGTTTCACAAGATGCGCAACACTGCATGATTGCCAAATTTAATTGAACTAAAGGTTGACAATCTATGAAATTCACTCTGCGTACGAGAATGTACGGACTACCCACTTGAAACTTGAAATGATATTTTATGTGATTATTATGAGTATATTGAGTATATTTTATAAGTACGAATTAAAAAATAGCACTACAGGAACAAACTTTGTTGACAGATTTTTTTTAAGACCGTTTAGGTACTTTTAATTAGATATTATTTATGGAAGAGCTAATACCGGTGCGAATAGGTCATCGATCGGCAACGACCGACGGTAATCTATTGTTCAAAGGTTGTAAATGCATTGTTAAAGGTTTGCCGAACAATGGATAGCACTGTGACTATCCTACCTCTACTAATCATTCATGCATTCTTCTAGGTTATAAAACTAAATCCCACAATACTCACATATTTGTTCATTTTTTATACATGTACAAGTATGTATACATAAATATATATGTAGGATTCAATTCGTGACGGGACCCGCAATGAGGTAGGCAAAAAGCCATGTAGTAAAAAGGCAAAAAAACATGTTTTTTTCTCAATACGCCGAAACGAATTATATTTTGGATGATCTAAGCTTTAAAACTAAATCTTACATATGGATCAAGTAAAAATTTGATTTGTTTGTGTGTTTAGCTTCCTCACTGTGTAAATAACTTTTTTCTTCTTGGACTTTGTTGTTGTAGTTGCTTTCTAAATGTTAATCAACATATTTTTTTTTCATTTTCAGCTTACTCTGGAGAGCTTTACGATAGGAAGATTCGTATCTTTCACAGTAGACGGCTGTCCAGATGGATCTCTTCAAATCGGGGAGCTGGGTCGACCACCGGTCGGAGGGTCCTGGTGTGGAACCTCGTGGGGTCCCACAGTCTACTACAGCGAAACCCGTTCCATAACACTAATAGTCCGTCTGCTTCGACTCTCCAAGGACCAATCAGGCTACAACTTCGACTTCAGAATGGAATACAAAGTCCTGAACAAGGATTTGGCCACTGTGAGATACGGAGGCGCCTTGCCAGCTTCCGGTAAGCACTCAATTTTCAACTCCTGGAGGCTTAACGAGCAATTAATCAAGACACAATCGTGGGTCCTTACCGCTCGTTTAGTTCTCGCGGCAATTTATTAATTTATTATTAACTTAAACGATCCGGCTTTGGCGCGTGGAAACTAGGACGCGCGTTCCCTCTCAGGAGCACACGCCGTTAATTTCGACGTTAGCTTTTGAGCTGGGTCGAAGGATCAACTCGGGATCCCTTGGGTTTAATTAGAGGGAACTGGGCTCGCATTCATCATGGCCTTGCATTATTGAATGGTGATGTCACAATCAGGTCGATGTTTGTTTGGGTCAGAACTGCTTGAATAAACCGCAAAAATTAGCTACGCTTCGAAGTATCAGGGCCTAAAACAATTCACTGCTATTTTAATTCTACCAATTGTAATTGCGTTTTATCTTAGATTTCTGTAAATTATGAGGGTGTCTTCACTGTTGTTGAAAAGTTTCTCGAGGCAAATACTTCTGTGATGCCATCTTCGCAGATGCGAAGGATTGTGAAGAAATATATGGGTAAGAAGAAAATATAACATACAGCCAGCAGTATGGCTCGGTGGTTGGGCTTGTGCTTAGCGCCGAGAGGACGCCGGGTTCGATCCCGATCGATCTCGATTGAAAAGAATTTATTCTGAGTATTTTCTGTAATGCTGCTGGTCAGACTTGGATATTTGTGACTCCAGGTCGATCGTTTCCTATCAGAGTTTGCCAATTTTTCTGATTTCATTGTTGAAACGGTTCCTGGTAAAATTGGCTAAAAATCTTCCTACTTACTATGCCACCACTATATGATTATATGAGTCGTCTAGTTCCAAAACCCGGTAAAAGCATTTCAGTCATTTGTTGGTAAACGCAGTTTTTCTACCAACTTTATTTAGTGGATTTCATTTACAAAGTTTTATTTTGATGGAAGATATACGATTTAAAGTTATTTTGCAATTCAGTTTTTTGGAAAATTTTTGAGATTAAATGAAATATTAAGACTTGAAAACGATTTTGCCGGTGTTTGTTCCCGAGTTGTCCTTTCACGGCGATTCCGTTCCTTTGCTCACGATTTCTTTCGGATTGTTTTCTTTCTTGTATCTCCATCTTTGGTTTTTTCAATACTTCGAGACAGATCGTCCATGATAACAGCAATTACGAAGGAAATGCGGAATGACAGTTGCACCCAGGTAACCGGCCGAAATGGCCGCCATCTTGCCATATGCAGTGTTCTGATTGGCTGTCAGCAGTTTTGCCGTTAATTCGGATAAACAGAGAGAATTTTTGCCATTCTTTGGAACAAAACAAGATTTTAAATATTTTTTTTTAGTCATTTAACTTAAAAATTAGTATACAGTATTGTGTGAAAATACTCCTAGAATCGGAATACATTTTTATCTCCGTTTTGACCAAATATGCAGATCTCTTAATTCAGCGACTTGCGTAATAAAAATGCTGCATTGTTTGTAATTGACCAGGAAGGCGCATTGGGGTTTAACTGTTAGACCTTCCTGGTATATTTGTATATATACGTATATGTAAAAATAAAAAAAATAAAAATAAAGGTGTAGCCAGTATTCTCTATGCCTAGTGCAAAGATCACTAGTTATGTACATATATATAATTTTATATACAATATATTAAAAATAAGTCTAATTTTGATTCAAAGTATACATTCGGCCTAGTCGAATTTGTGAGAGAGGGAGACGATGCCGATTTTATTGGAATCGTCACAACAATGAGTCGAATAAATTGACAACTCTAAAAAGAGATGGCTGGTCGAATATTTTTTTGATTCCGGCCGGGATTCGAACCCACGACCTATCTACCGGTAAACAATTTGAACTTTGGCGAAGAACGGTTGAGCAACGCCACAATAATAAAGTAAATGTGCCACATAGTGTCAAAACAAATCCATAAATCCTGGATTGCACGTATGCTTGTTGAAAGATTGATTTTTAATTTCAGATAACAACAGGAATAAGCCTCAGATCGGCAGTAACGTCACGCGCGTCCCAGAAGTGCTACTGGGCGCTCCGCCCCCCACGCGCCCCCCGTTCCGACAGGAGTACTACCTTGGGGACCTGATCTCGGGCACGTACTGCTCGCGCATCTTCAGCGACTGCGATCGCAAAGTGTGTCGACTCCAATCACCCAATTTCCCTGGAGTGTATCCTCGGAACCTCACTTGCTACTACGCGGTGAGGCAGCACGAGGTGCCTCCGGGGAAGCACGCCTTGATCACTGTCCGGCAGAGAAAGGGTCAGCTAATCGCCATCAGGAGTCAGTCTGCTCTGTATGCACCGACCCAGCACCAGCAGCAGCAGCAGCCCTACGTGAGGACTTTGAAGGTTTGGACCGAGTGCGATGACGTTCAAGACTATGTGACCATCTATGACGGCTACACCACGAGGGATCCGGTCATACTGAAGTTTTGCGGTGGAGGTGAGGCTGTACCGGAAGCTGTGTCCAGTGGGCCGGAACTGTTGGTTGAGTTCACCACCTCACCGTATGGGACTTTCTTGCATCCAGCACCCATACAGACGCTGCATGGGTTCCAGCTGGAAGTTGAGGTATAAAAACTCCATAATAATTGAACATATTTCCGTCATTATTATTAAAGCATATTAATCTCTTGGATTCCTACTCCACTCAACTAAACCCTTTAATGTATTTGAATTGAATTTGCTTTAGTTATCTAGTCACCTTTTTATACATCCCATATTAATTGTATTGAAAAAATCAAAGTAAAATTTATCAAATCCTTTCCAAATAGTTTTCCTATCTATACCCATACTACTGTTCCCGATATTTTAACAAGCTAATAAGAGGTTAGTAAAAAATCCTATACTTTAACAACCTTTCTGTCAGGCGACGACTCACTGATACGAGTTTTTTTTTTAAGCTCCTCAATGGTTTCCTTGATTGTCTCGATTTACTGAGTAAGGTTGGTTTCAGGATCCCAGTTAGGTATACTTAAAGTGACCATACGTCCCGTTTTTAGGTAGCCTGTCCCGTTGTCCCCAAGCACAGCTTCGGGATGTCGAAATGTCCCGTTTTCAAAAAGAGAGCAACACACATAAAAAGTCGACTAGCATGATACAGTGTGTATCTGCATACAGTGTGTATCGGTGCATATGGCACAAGAGCAAATAAAAACTACAGCTGCTGAGTTCTATAAGATAAGCAAAGAATATTTGAAGCAGTGGACTTTGTTCTTTGAATAATTAGTAATATTTGA
This sequence comes from Arctopsyche grandis, assembly GCF_051622035.1. Lineage (NCBI taxonomy): Eukaryota > Metazoa > Arthropoda > Insecta > Trichoptera > Hydropsychidae > Arctopsyche > Arctopsyche grandis. The sequence goes on from NC_135362.1 coordinate 1,638,955, forward strand.
ATGGGCGGATTTAACCAAATTACCTACGTGGGAAGAAATTCAAGATGTAATGGATATATTGATTCAAAAGGGATTTATTAATTTTAATCAAGATACAGAAGTATTTGATGAATATTCTCTTATTACTAAATGCATTTTATGCCTGCCCGGAACTAATGCACCCGTAGAAAGAGTCTTTTACAGATGAAAAAGTTGTGGACGACCGAAAAAACGCAATTGCAAGTCGCAGTTCTTAAAGCGATTTTGTTAATTAAAATCCATTTTAAGAAATTCTACTAAGAGTTTCATTCTTATTTAAAAGCAAACCCAGTAATACTTAAGAAAAAAATTTCATCAGAAAAATATAAAACAACATAATTTTTTTATATTTATATTATTCATTCCTGTTCTTTTCTATTCTCCATCAACATTCCTGTTCTTTTTATTAACAAATAAAAACTATGAAAAAATACGCGTTTTCTTGAATACACATACTATTACGTAAAAATTGGTAGATGTCCCGTTTTGAGGACAAAAATAAATGGTCTCATTAGGTATACTAGACCCGTTGCACTCTTTTCACTCAATCCTTTCAAAACCAATTCCCTAAAATATTTCTATCTACAACGTGTTTATCGTATGTTTAACGGAGAGCTGAATGGTGTTGATCTATTCGGTATTTCCTTACATCAATTCAGGACTGCCATCGGGAGAGTTTTGATTGACTGATCCATTTCTATTTCTATTATATAATCTTTATCCAATAATTTATCTTTTAATTTATCCAATATTAATCTTTATCCATTTAATTGTTTAAACGCCTATACATTTATCGTTTTCACACTATATCTTGTACAATTTGCATTATAGGCTCTCAATATCTCTCATATATATTTTTACTTCACTAATAGGTTATATAATGAATGTTAAAATGTTTATATTATAATTCTAATTTATGTACATATGTACATATTACGGCCAATTTTTAAGCGCGTATCTGACAACTTTTCCTTGACTGTTTTCGTCTTTCTGGCTTGATTTTATATATTTATACTGCGATATTTTTACTATTAATACGCGCGCGTGCCTATAAATTACCATTTATTATATTATATGTATATAAAACTTATAACTTTATTTTAATTCGTGTATCAATTCCTTTACGAAATCAACGGGCACAACACTAGTAGCTCTATAAAATACAAGCTATAAAGTATTTTACGTTTATTTATTTTAGTTTCCTTTAAAAAAAGTCGTTCACTCGAGTCCTTACACAGTTTAATAGTGTTCAGTCTGGAACTGTTAAGTTTATATGCTTCTTTATAGCACTAGAATTAGAGAGTTAATTAATAACTGCTCCTGAGGCAGTAAGGAGAAAAAAATCTTCACGACAACAACTATATTCTTGACCGAAACCTTTGAAATTTTGGTTCGTTCCGTCTACGATATATGTACATACATATGTATGTAGTATTGCATATATTTATTTATTGTTGAATAGCAAATTGCTAATGAATTATTTCACAATCAACAATTTTAAACTAAAATTAACAGCTATAATTAGTGACCCTAAAATAATATAATATAATTCCAAACATAGCATCTTATTAAACTTACATATGTATATAATTACGTCATCTTCCACAGAGGTATCCATTAACAGCCCTCAAGAAAGCACCAATGTTACTAGCATCTCCAATGCTCTCAGGAAGGGCATTGTATATTTGAACACCTCTGTGAAAAACACCTCCTGCAGTTTTTGCTTTATTAACTCTGCCTATAATTAATTTATTCCTATGTCTAGTTTTATAATTATGTATGTATATCTCTATTCCTTACTATGTGATTACTAAAATATTTGGGTAATAGATTCTTATCTAGCTTATATAAACATTTTAAAGTGCCTAATTTAAGACCCATTATCCAACCATTTCAATTCATCTAACATACTTCTAACATTCTTACGTTTCCTCACATTCAAAATTGCACGCGTTGCTCTAATCTGCACTTTCTGCAGTTTATCAATACACAATCCACTAAATAGATGGAAGCACTGTAGCGCAATATATACATAGGTACAGTATGAAGCCGTACAATACAATTATACATACAATATTAATAAATTTCTTAACCTACAAAGTGCACAAATCATTAGACAACCAGTTTTTGTGATCTTCTATTCCGTATCAAAATCCGTAAAAATATATTAGAATTCAATCGAGGTAGACCGTAAAACTTTCATCTAACCGAGCTATTGTTTAAAACAACTAACTCCTCCCATCTGAAGAGCAAAAACAGTTTACACGTGTAACTAGTGTTTAAGTTCTGGCGCCGAGCTCGCGGGAATCGACCCACCCGACCGCGAATGCTTACATTACAATATTTAATTAAAAGGTCCTAAACCTTCAGTGGGTATGTGGTATAGTCGAGTTAAAAGTTTGAGCATAATTTACAAAGGAATTAACATACATTTCCCTATTTGCTTTCAGGTGAAGTTCGTGGACCAGCAGTCGCCCACTTACGCGCGAAACAAGAGGGCGTGCGAGTTCTGGATCAGGGGAACGGGCAAGGGAGTTCTGGAGAGCCCTCTGCACTCCCTCTCGCCGAACACTACGTGTCTGTACCATCTTCAAGGGATAGACACGAATTTGCCGACTTCTGCAGGGCCTATGAGACCCATGCCCATATACCCTTGGAGGAGACCCGGCTATACATATCCTCCTCCCAGGTTCCGGGTCTGGCTCTCAGTGCTCAAGTTCCACGTGACTTTGGCTCTAGGTTCCGTTCATCCGGATGAAGTGTGCGCGAGTCATCTGAACGTGTGGGATGGTCCTCTGAGGATAGCACCAGGTTGCAGCGACATATTTTGGTGAGTTTGTGCCAAGGCTCGAATAATCCCTGCAAAATCGTGTAAAATATTCATGGGCTCTGGAGTGTCGCATTTACCTATATAAAAGGAGCGAAGGACGACGCATAGGGGAATAACGTTCCGCATAAGGTGGTGGGTCGTTTTGCATATTTTACGATAAAATGTATCGTGTTTTGATAATAAAATACGTGTTGATATATTCCGATAAAACGGTGGGTTTATGTGTGTATGTATGCATTTGGAGAATATAAATTGACACGATGTATCCAATCGTGTTCTTTTCCTACCTTTTTTTCTTTCTTTTTGAAGTGTAAATATGTACTTCTGTAGTACTGTAGCGGAATCATACAGGAAGCCGCCATTGTTGCGTAGCAATAGTGGTGTCAATTGTTTATTTTGAAAGTTCAACAACCTGATTTTGGATTTTTATTTTGAGCTATACACAATAGAAGTGAATCTTCTACGAAATGGGTTGGGTTTATGAATTATAATAATTGGGGTTTATGAAGGGGGAGACGTGGAGATGCAACGATTTGTAACAGGTTCAGCACCACAAATCTGATAAATTCTACTTACTATGCACAAGAAAGTTTGACTGCAAAAATAATAAACACACATTCATAATAAAAAATCCTAGTAAAGAAATCATCCTCGTTTCCTTCCATAAGACACAGAGCCAGCGAAAATCCACAAGTGTAAAAACGAAAGAGCTCTTACTTTTCGTTACGACTTCTGTAATGGTCTTGCTACTTCAATCGCACCCAAAGAAGTTTTAATTTAAAAATGCGTATACAAAATGTCAACACACAAACTAAAACGTCACTATTTTTGACCATTGTGGCGCATTAGGAATTCCTGTTATGCTACAATGGTTCAAAATTTAAATAAATAAATAAATGTAAATGTACCTATGGAGCATATGGGGAATCCGTTAGCGGACTTTTGGCCAAATGGACACTTAGCTAACAGACGTTAAGCTGACAGTCTTTTGGCTGAACGGAATTTGACCGATTGAAATTTTTAATTTATTTCTAATCAGCAGTGGATGGCGAATAGCTGTGAATGATGCTGATGATGATAAAAAATATCGTTGCAGATTATTATTTTAATTATAATGTAATTGCGTTGTTAAAATAGTATAAAAATTAAAAAAAAAATTAAAAAAAACGCAAAAATACTTTTGTTATGTTCCACCAGACCACTAGTGCCTTAAATATCGTTTTTATCTTTATTTTTTTTATATATAAAATGATATTTGTGTAACGGAATTATTCACCACTCACTAAAAATAGATACATTATTCAAAAACCAATTCAATGTACCATAAAAATTTGATATTTTTAATAAATTTAAACAATTAATTGTCCATTTGGCGAAACGTCCGTCGGCCTAGTGTCCATTCGGCAAATTATCCGTCGGCCAAGTGTCATTCGGTCAATAGTCCGTCAACCGGGAAATCAGAATCATTCATATATGTAAGTAGTAGTTTTGACCGGTGGCTTTCGCTGCAAGGAAAGTGACTTAATAGAAAGTCGAAAGATGGAAAAAAATAAAACGATTCACCGACTCATCGTTAGCGTAGGCCGGGGGATAGATAAGGGGGATGAAAGAGATAGTTAAACCCAAATCGATTTTAAATTTTTCCATCTTCCGACTTTCCATCAAGTCACTTTACTTGTAGTGACCCAGACCCAGTTTTGACATGTGTCATTTAATTTTTTCAGCGATCGAGAAAAGTGGAAAGCCTCCAAAGCTGGAAATGGTCAGCCGATGACTGTTGGAAAACCCCCCGGAAATGCGACTGTTTTGGCAAGATATTGCAGAGATCGTGTGCCTCGCTCTTGCGACCATTCTCTACTAGCTGTGGCAGGAGGAAGATCACCCAGACCTTGTGCCCTAGCTGAAAGCTTTTTGTCTACCGGTGACAGCATGACCCTGGAGCTAAGACTTGCAGACTCTACATCGCTCAAGTAAGTCATCATCAGAATATCAACAACCTATGCACAAGTATCATCATTCACTGCTTCCATTTTTCTGTATTCTGAGCAACACCTTCTCTCCTAACTCCCTACTTTGTCCAGCCATCTCAAGTTACACTCTTCGGTACTTTGTATTTTCTTCTCCACCTTTCGTCCTTTATTTTTGCTATTGTATTCTCATCAGCAGAATAAACTAGTGGTTAGTTTATTCTGCTGATGATATAATATAATGCTTTGAACAGCGTGGTCACGGGTTCAAATCCCACTGGTTTCTGCTGGACAGACCTTGAATTTGTGACTCCAGGTCGATCGTTTCCTATCAGAGTTTGCCAATCTATCTGATTTTCATTGAAACGGTTCCAAGAAATTGGCAACCTTATCCATTTTCTCGCAAAATCTCGAGTTTAAAAATTTGCAAATTTGACAATAAATGTCTATGGATGTTAATTGATATGTATTTATGTACTTTGTATAATATTAAAAATGTTTGTATTAAATATGCAATGTTTCTGGTCAGGAAGGCGCATTGGAGTTACTTGTTATGGCTTCCTGGTATACATTAAAGATAAAAAATAAAAATAAAATAAAATATCATATCGAATAATTTAAATTCATAAGTCTCAGTAGGCAAACTCTTATTATTCTCCTATTGATCCAAAACCTTATTATGAACCACTATGGCTTATATTTTTTATTGGCTGTTGAAGTGCTTCGGTAAAAAGCTTAAGAGAGATAATATCACCTTGCCTGACACCGTTTACTATGCTGTATAATATTATAATATTGCGTTATTATAACTTCCAGACCCGTGTCCTTCAAAGCCTTGTACGAGTTTGTCGATCTCCAGCAAGATGGAGAAGCTTTCGGTAGTGGACCATGTTCTCGTCGCTTCTTCAGCAGATCTACAGACGTGACTTCAGAACCTGCCCAAAGGTTCACAGCCCCTAGGGACGTTTTCCTGTACGGAAGGGGAGGAGCCAAGAACTTGAGGTATACAAATGGTAGCCATTATCCAGTTGCGTATATTATAATCAAATTTGGTGTTATGAAATTTCATCACCACGATACGTACGTACCTCTAATCTCACTTCGGAAATCTAATAACTTCAGAAAAACCCCTTCAACTAATAAACCGAGCCCCGTCTCGGGAGGAATGTGAACAGCCTCTGGCGAAATTGCTTGAGACAGTAAAATATCATCCGGTTCGCTACAATAAAACCTCGCGAGAAAGGGGGTGGATGGGTGGTGGGTGTTTGAGGTAGTATTAACCTTTTATCGCCGGGCTTACGCGACAGGGTGAAGGGTGAAAAACCCCAGGCTTTATCTGGAAATGTTTTGTATAGAATAATCAGTCAAAAGTGAGACCGTACTTAGGATGGGGCCAAATTTTCGTCTCGACAAAGAGAAACTGTGATTTTGTGGCTTCAAATTGAAATTTCACAGAAAGTACAAAAAGTGCTGGGTATTTGCGGAAGTAGTCGCGTATGTTTAAATATCCTGTTCAGAACGACTGCTTGTAAATCGTAAAAATGCTCAGCAAAAAGATTTACATTTTCCTAAAAAGCAATAATGTGACCCAAATACTTCACGATTTATCGATCGAAGATATTGCTACCATATTTTTTATGGTAGCTGAACGAAAAATGAAACGCCAAACTTTGGTTGCTTAGTTTGTTTGAAAAAATTCTCTTGTAAAATGCAATTTTGAGATAATATTTATTCAAGCCATATTATGGACCAAATCCTTAACATGAGGCCACCAATTCTTCAATATGTAGTTTGAAAGATGGTACGAAGCAGTTTCCCAACTGTTGAATTATCTGATACTTACCTACTATAAAGATAAAGTCTTTCAAACAACATATTGATTTAATTGGTGGCCTCATGTTGAGGATTTGGTCCATAATATGGCTTGAATAAATATTGTCTATTCGTAGGCTATATTAATAAGTTTTACAGCTAGTTTGGTAACCCACAACAAATTTAAATAAGATTTCGTCTTTTTTAATTAAATATTTTGTATAATTATTTTTAATAATATCCAATATTATTTATACATCAACCCTATAAGATATTCATTTATCGTTATCGAAATCCATTTAATCCGAAAGGGATAAAGGAGGGCGCAAAAGTTCAAACGAGTCTTAAATTAAGTAAAACTGATAAAACTGCCAGTCGACAAAACTTTCTATGGTAGTAGATGCGATGACAGCCCCCAGTATAATTTTATAAATGCTCCAAAGTTTTTCTTTCATCTCCGAAAGTTAAATTCGATCTGATTCCAGCTGCGTCTATCGTTTCGAAGCCCAACGAGGAGAACGCGTCAAGGTGACAGTTACCAGCCTGTCTGCAGGTGGGATTAAGAAGAAACGTTGCGTGACACGTGACAGTTCCAGAACCAATCGTTTGGCATGCTTAGGCAAACCCAAAACAACCCTCAGAGTATATGAAGTGCCTTGGCCTGGAGCTCCAGCCCTTCCTAGAGACTGCCTTTGCTCCTCACCTCCAGGCCTTCTACCCTTCACTTTCGTGTCAAACTCCCACGTGGTGGAGGTAAGATTCGAAGCCATCAACATGAGTGCAACGGACGACTTCAAAAACATGTTCTTCGAAGCCACATACGAGTTCATAAGGACTCCAGTATGCACTCGTACACAAAAGATTCACGGACCAAGCGGAGAGATCAATCTGAAAATGCCCAGTCAGATACCCGATGAGGTATGATCAAAAACTTTCATTTTCTTTTATTTTTTGTCCTATGGACCACTTTGACCTGTGAACAATCAGATGCAAAGCCATTCAATTTTTGCATGATCCCCAAGAGAAACACCAGCTAAGAGCTCCCGATTTCAATATTCATTTCATTTCAGATGAACTGCGAGCATCATCCTTGGTTGATAGACCCAGCTCCAGGTCGCTACTTATACGTCCAAATGAAAGGTACTTATATGAAGGAGCCAGTGATTGATGAGTACAATCTGTCGAACAATATAACAATCCTGCACGATGACAAGGATCAGTGTTCTACTAGGAATAGAATAGCTATATATCCAGGCACATTGCCTCCTGTGATAGTATGTCCTTGGCCTTCGCCTTATCAGCGCCATCACATCATAGAAGTGTTCTCTGAAGGATGGTCCTCCGGTGGAAACGTGGCTGATTTTCCTATGATTGCTACAATGCCTGCTATAGATCAACTGGGACAGGAGCATTCTAGGACAATAGCTGTAGAGTTCATAGGAAGGGATTCAGGATCGTATTCCATCACTTGGCTGGAATTGAGCAGAAGGTTTGTTTTTCTGTTTATAACATTACCTAAAAAAGATTCCTCGAATTTAAAGTAGTAGTCTATCAAATAAAGCTAGATCGATCTTTGAATCTCTCAACAAGGAAACATTTAAATATTCCCATCTCATTAAATATTCACAACACGTTTCAGATGACTCAAAAATTGTTCGATTCAATTGAGTTTCACTGTCAAGGTCGTACATTAAATGCAATGCAATGATGTATAAGATGACATAATCATGATTTGCATTGATAATTCGGCCGCCTGATACAGGATAAGACTGAATGGAAAAATCATTTAGCAACACCATATACATATGTATCAGTCCCCTTGCTGATTCTACATAATAACTCAGACTCATCCGATAACTTTTATCTGTTTTAAATATACCGCTTTTTTAAAAAGGATTCAAATTTGAAATATAAATAATTCAAAACAATCAACAAACATATCAAATAGGATAAAAAATTTGAAAAGAATTATACTGTAAAGAGCTTTGTATACGTTGAGACATGTATCGACACAGGTATTCATATTATACAAATAGTAGCACATTTCTTAAAATTCGGTTTCAATTTACATGTTACAGTAAAAGGGTCAAGTCTCGGAGATGTATGTATATATCAGTTTCAGTGAAATCATAACCAGTTACATTTTCAGGGTTAGTTTGATACATTTCACTGCTTGAATTGGTGAAAATATATTTTCACTTGAAATATGCTTTCACTGTAACATATACATTGTCTAGTAAGTGCCTAAAATGTCTAGTAATACATTATACATTATCTAGTAAGTGCATAAGTGCATAATTTCACGTCATGTTCTCGACTCCATGCTGTGACAGTGGGTGTTCCTAAAAACGAATTCGAGTGCAGTTGCACATGCAGAGTGCATATGATTTATTACATTTGTTCAATAATGGGATACAACGTTATCGATCACTGTCAAGCAAGTAAAAATATAAAGATAAAATATCACTGAAAACACTCTAGGGGGTGATATTTTATCTTTGTATTTATCCTTGCTTGACACGTACCACGTACCATTCGATGTGTTTTCGCCCTTACTGATATTTAATAAAATAAATACACGCGAACAAGGCGCACAGCCAATCAGAGTGAAGTGATCCACGTGGACTTAAACATTCTTACCAATGGGTGCATTTTAAGCATCCGCTATAGGGATATATCAGTGGCGTGCGGTAAACTCTCTCTCCCCCCGTCGTACATCCTCACTTAATTTTCGCGAGCAGGATACAAGAGGAACAGATTTTTCCTCCCGTATCCTGCGCGCGCACATTAAACAAGGCTGTATGACAAAAAGAGAGATAGTTTCACCGCATGCCACTGATATATATATTATATATGGGTCTACGTGGCGAGACAGAATGTTAAATGACAGAAAACGCAAATATCGGAAGGCAAAGATCGAAAATCGAAAGATCTTAAGTCGAAAGATCAAAAAAAATGGTGCATGGTAAACGGCACATACTCACTTAATTTGCGCGAGCAGGATACAACAGGAACAAGAGGAACAGGCTTTTCCTCCCGTATTCTGCGCGCGCACATTAATACGGGAGGAAAAGCCTGTTCCTCTTGTTCCTGTTGTATCCTGCTCGCGCAAATTAAGTAAGTATGTATGTACCGTTTACCATGCACCCTTTTTTTTTGATCTTTCGACTTAAGATCTTTCGATTTTCGATCTTTGCCTTCCGATATTTGCGTTTTCTGTCGTTTAACATTCTGTCTCGTCACGGAGACCGTATAGGGATATATCAGTGGCGTGCGGTATACTCTCTCTCCCCCCGTCGTACATCCTCACTTAATTTTCGCGAGCAGGATACAAGAGGAACAGACTTTTCCTCCCGTATCCTGCGCGCGCACATTAAACAAAGCTGTATGACAAAAAGAGAGATAATTTCACCGCATGCCACTGATAAACATATATATTTATTTTATTTTATTGTCACAAATCAATACACACTCGCCATTACAGATTTGCTCCAATGCGACGGGTGTACGTTAATGAAATACATAAACAATCAGAAATCAGAAATACAGTAATACATACATATACAATCAGAATATATAGAATATAACAATTAATCAGAAATAATAATCATAGTGACATCTATGGATTTCAGATTACTGTGTATAATTAATACAAATTATACACAGGCAGATTTTTGTTACAACAGGATTAGATTTTAATACCAATTTTCAGGAACCGTTTCAGCAATGATCAGATAAAATTGGCAAACTCTGATAGAGAAAAGATCGATTTGGAGTCACAAAACCCCCAAATCTAACCAGCAGTGGCGAGGACACGAACCTATGACCTCAGTGATGCTAAATATATACGCTATCACTAAGCCAAACTGCTGGCTATAATATATATATATATATATATATATATATATATATATATATATATATATATATATATATATATATATATATATATATATATATATATATATATATATATATATTATACATATATACATAGTACCGTTTACCATGAACCATTTTTTTTTTTTTTGATCTTTCGATTTTCGATCTTTTGACTTTCGGTGCCATGAGGTAGACCCATATATACTACCCCCTTTTCATATGTATTCATGGTAAACGAACATTTTCGATTTTTCGACCTTTCGATGCGGTGACGGTCACCGGTACATATTACATATATACTCTTTAGAAAAGTGCATGTCATTGAACAAACGTTGAGATTTCGTGTCTAAATGGCGATATTCTTCCAGGAAATACACCACCTATCCAGCTGTGTTCGCCATATCGGACGAGTGCAAGTACCGGTGTCCAGAGCTGGACGCGTGCATCAACTCTTCGCTGTGGTGCGACGGAGTGTCCCACTGTCCGTCAGGCTACGACGAGTCTTTGACACACTGCTCGTTCCTGCTGCAACTGCCCGCGCAGTACTTGGCCGCCTTGTGCGCCGCCATCTTGTCCGGCGCGTCCTTCTTCGTGTACTACGTGCTGCGCATGCGCAGGAGGAGGCGATCCTCGGCGTTCCAAAGGAGGCTTGAGAGCCTCTCCTCCGACACGGCCGTCTTCGGCGACAAGGAGGTGATTTGCTGACACAGCGAGGATTCTATTCGATATGTGGAGATTGACCGCGTCACGACTGTGTGACGACGCTGCTGGTCCACCCGAAGAATCGAAGCGCATCGGTGCTGTTTCCAACGGTCGTTCGCGGCGGCCATGCGTCACATCGGATGCTGAACGTGTACTTTTTATTTGTTCAGTGCGGGCTCGTTCAGTGCAGATTTGATATCGTGAATGAAGCAGCCTGTAAAGTTCGGATTTCAAAATAGTTATAGTCACGTACCAGATACGCAGTCTCACGGTCTCGGCGTACAGTCCCACGCATTGATATAGAATAGCCTAGATGCGCCTTACAATACATTTTTGGTCGGAGATCTTGTCACCACTTACTGAGCGGTGCGGGGGGTTTAACTACCGGGGAAGTTGGGACCGCCCAGCAGTGGTAGGCATTGGTACGCAACCAGTTTATGCATAGGCGTTCCATGAATATGCGCAAGGCACGGCCCATGTTTTTTGCATGTTTAAAAGTATCGAAAATAAACCACGTGCGACGTGCATCGCTGTGTGTTTTCGCCCTTAGTCTAGACCAGATGTGAAACGAAACGCTTAAGCCTAGTTTTGAAAAGTTCAATAATGCGTAAGTTTATCGCTTTGGTGGACATTTGGCCGAACGGGCATTAGACCAATGGAGATTACATCGAACGGACATTTGGCCGATGAACATTTTAATTGTTTGAATTTATTTCTAATATGCCAAGCATAAAATACAGGCAACGAAATACGTGAGTAAGAAGTGTGACAAGGGTACTGGATAAAGTACATAGATAGAGCGAAGAGATTGAAATGGCAATGGGTGAAAGGAAGGACGAAAGGTGGACAAAAGAAGTGCTAGAATGGTACCCGAGAGAATGAAAAATGGTAAAAGGAAGACCGCAGGGAAGATGGGTAGACGAAATTCGGAAAGTGTGTGGGGTGAAATGAATGAAAGTTACGCCAAACAGAGATGAATGGAAGCATGTTGGAGAAGCTTTCATCCAGCAATGGATGGTAAATGACTGTAGATGATGATGATGATGATGATTTCTAATATGAAAAAAGAGATAAAAATAATTATAAAAAAACATCGTTGCAGATCAAATAAATAAATTTAAACAATTAAAAATTTAATTTGACCAAAAGTCCGTTGGCCTAACGTCCGTTGACCAAATGTCCGTCAACCTGTTATTGCAGATATGAAGGGTTAAATGCTCGGTTTGGTAAAGTATGACAGGAAATCTGAGATATGACTAGTTATATAGTTGACAGTGTAAGGAGTGAATAGATTGAAATGGCAATTTGTAAATTATATAGTTAGAAGAATAAATGAAAGATAAACGAGAGAAGTGCTCGAATGATAACCAAATATGGTAAAAAAAGGATATAAATAATAAAGATTGGTGGATAAAGTAAGGAAAATGTGTGGGCTTATACATATAGATGAATGTTAATGAAAGCAAGTTGTAGATACCTAAGTCTTTCATTCAGTATTGGATGGTGAATAATGAAGATGATGATTTGAATAGTCTTAAAAGTACCTACCAGCTTTTTTATATAGTTTGACGTCACTATAGATACGGTTGACTTTTTGGCTGATGTTCTATACTAAAATAAGTTTTTTCAGAGCAGAGGTGCTCAACTGAATCAGTTTGCTCAGCGTAAGTGGTTTAGAGTGAGGAAAATCGAAGGCTATTAAACGATTAGATAGATAAAGAAAAAGTACTTAACCCTTAAACATTCACGCTTTAGGAACTATCTCAGCTGAGCATCTTGAGCTAAAAATGATATTTTGATCGAATCCGAACATTTTAGAAGAATATTATTGGCTCTGACCCTACGCTTATTTTCTCAAGGGTATGTAGAGTAACTTAAATACAAAAAATATATTGGATTTGTATGATGTCAAATTAGAACTCATGAATGAGTTCTTTTTCTAAGGAGCCTACAGGTGGGGTAATAATAATAAATTCATCGATCGTACTGATATTTATATCGTTCGTATTCACTGACAAAAAAATTGCTTTGATTTGGTTGGACAATTTATTCAACCAAAAAATCTTTTGACAAATATTTTTAATGATTTTACGAGTATAAAAGCTAAAAAACTTACCTACTACTAACTATTGTACATATGTATGTACATAATTGAACGATAAGTTGTCCGACCAATTTCAAATATATATCTCCCCGTCTGTGCGACAACTAGCCGTGTATATACGTACACGTGGCATAGAACCATGCGAATCTCGTATATTGAAATGAATCCATTTTTGCACTGAATGAAAAACCGCATCTATTAAAAAAAGAACAAAGCGCACAAACGAAACGCTCGATTCGAATCTCCACTTATCGAATAGAATTGTGATATTTAATAAATCGTTAAATAATAATAATTCAATTTTAACATTGTAATTAGCAAAACTAAAAAAACGACTCATTTTTATTAAATTTAATATATACATATTTATTATTATTATTATGATTATTAAACTAATTATTAGATAGACTTTATTGGACCAAAGTTACACAGTGTAACACTTATTAATGCGAAGTTCGTTGTGTTGTTGCAACATTTTCGACGACTTTGAAAATTCGAATTTAAAAAACGAACGGTATATTATGCATAATTGATGCACCGAATGCAACTCTATAGTGAAATTTTTATTAATTTTAATAAAAATTTGTTTGTTTTAATGTGTAACATAATATAAAATTCAATAGTTGAATCAAATAGGAAATTTGTACATATGAGCTATTTATAAATATAAAAAAAATACTATTCATTCTAGTGAAATTTCTTCATTTGTTATGCAATAATATTTAAATAAACAAAGTAATATTTACTAAAAATTTGAATCATTCGGACAGAACGAGGTCGTCGTGATGACGGTTAGGCCTGATCGCAGAACTTTCATTTACAGGCCTCAATTGGCCTTCAATCGCGATGGCCTTTAACAGACGTTTATGTGTATTTATATTATTATCATTATTAGAAAATTTAAATCAATTTCTTAGAGGGCTGTTTGCATATCAGACGATGCAAATTCGATTGAATAATTTTTATAAAATTTTGATGTTGCATTTGGTTTTAAAAATTATATACTAAAAATAAAAAATCGATTCGTGAATCGCAAAATATTATTATAAAATAGTTCGCAAATATTAAACAAAAAGAAAGTAGTCGATAAATTATTAACTAATATTATAATCAAATCAGACTTCTTGAGAAAAAAAATGAGTAGTTTAATTAACTATACTTAAAGCGATTTTATAAATATAATGGGACATTTTTAGATTGTGTAAATATAATTTTATAAAAATACGAAAATACGTTTTGATAGTCGATAATAATAATAAAAAGAAATCGTACGTGAAAAGTCTATAAATTTTCCTTTTCTTTTCACAATAGCTACAGGGTGTCATAGAAAAAAATGTCAATCGAAAATAATTTTTCACATAATATTTGTTCAATGTTACGCCCATCATACACGATCGTTCATTGCATTGAAAGTTCAATAGTGTAGTGGAGCTTGAGCTGAGTGAATATTGAATTCATAATACAAAGCTTCTATATTCGCATAGCCTTATTTATATGCATATGTATGTATATTGTTAATTATATTTACTGTTACATTTTTATATTATATTCATGCAGAGCAATATACCTATACGTTTAATAGGATTATTTCATTTGAAATTTCATACTTTTGCAACAAAATGTTAAACCATATCTTAGATTTAATAAAAATTGAAATATATATTTTCAGTCACGTATAGAATGTTTAAAAATACATGTTCGAATTGTTATTTAATTCAAAATTTAAACAATCACAAAAGTTTTTAATTTGAATGCATAGATAGTTTAAACGATGGATCAATTTTATTTTTATTTTCATAATATTTTAAACATTCTATACAAAGTATTTTCAAATATGAAGCCTTCAAATTATATACATATTTAAATTGGCTTAAAAAGCATTTTTTATGTTTAAGATATATTTATACATTTTATTTGCCATTTTAAGGAGCAAAGTCGTTCATAAAAAAATACTAAAAAAAATATTTTTTTTATTATTGAACTATTCAATATCAAAGAGTGTAAATAATGAAATATTTAAAAGTCAGTATTTTAACTTAACTCCGGACAAAAATAATATGTATGTAAATATTGATTGAATAAATAGAAGTCTTATATTGATATAATCAAAAAGTTATCACAATTTCAAAAATACTTCAAACGTTAATTTATCAAAAAAAATAATTTATATAAATTATACATACATAGTACATATATTATATGAAGAGTTTCATATTTGAAAAAAAAACGTACGCTTGTTATTCTAAGTGATCATAATATATGTACATATGTACAACAAATAGGTTGTTCTTAATTATTACAAATGAACATAATAAAAATACAAACATCACACAGAAAAAGCAGATTGCGTATAATCATTTATTCATTTGAAAAAAAAATACATTCACTAGTACAATGTAAATAATAATAAAACAAAAATTGTATATGAAACGTTAAAAATAATAGATTGTTTTTCTCATTGATAAAGATAAACCAAAAAATATTTATAAAATATTCAATAAAAATAGAAAAAAAATATTCATTACATACATAAATATAGTTTAATTTATAAATTGCTCAGAAAATTGTAAATATAGGGTGTTTCAAGCAAGCAATACACACATACAAACTAAGTTTAAAAAAAATCGTATTGATTTCAAATGCATAAAGTTTATATAAAAATATATTTATTATTATCGAATTTCACCGGAAGTGTGGCATCGCTAGTTAGAAACACTCTGTATATTATTATATGATATATACATATAACATGTAAATATGATAGATTTCAATTTGTATTTGAACGACATGCACGTGGAAGCGTGGTGTTAGATTCAGAGATGTTTAAAATGAAAAAAGTGAAAATAAAAATATATACGAAATAGTTCTGTAATACCATAAGTTTACGACTACTGGTCAGGTGCAAGCCGACAATAACCTTAATAAAAAAAAATTGCGAAGCGAATTTTTTTAGCATAGAAACTCGACATTACTATGCTAAAGTAGACGGTCACTTTGTTGTGTTCAGCATTATTGTTCTAATGTGGACTGCGATATTATCTATTATATTATATTATAAATACTTATCGTTGAATCATATTATTTATTGTATTCAGAAAGGTTCTATGATAAAAGCACACAAAAATAATCCACACAGAAAAATGTGTACGCGAAATAAACGCATATAAATAAAAAAAAACCACACAAAAACACCGCATATAGAAAATTTCACACACATAAAAATGTTTCCTATAACACTGTTCGACACGAAAAATGGTTCAGAGACGAGATATAACATTTCTTATAGATCTCTTCTTGTGGATTAATAACAAAAATTCGTTTATTTTATCGAGGTAAGCCAGTTATCAATAGAATTTTTGAAGAATAGTCGAAATATGATTTTTCTAGGTGGAATTTTATTTAATTCTCATATAAAGAGAATTTAATATATTATCCCTATTAATTCAATTCAGATTCGTGTAAATACGAGTAAATATTAGTACGAGCTTTTAACTCGCAATTTTACCGATTTAAAATTCACCACACATCCAATTAACCCTTTTAAACAAAAACAAAAATAATGTGACCAGAACACTATCCCAATTAACATGTTTCAATAGAAAATACTCAATATAAAATAGTATTAACAGTGGGATAAAATTCCAAGTGCAAATACGTATTTTGACTTTTGATTTGAACTGGACGACTACTTAGAGAGATTTGAAAATTGAAAAATACTACAAATGAAAGATAAAATACCCGACTATAGATTCCAATATTCATTTGAACAGAAAATTGACAGATTTTGAGACATCGACCGAACAACACCAAGATATAGAAAAATGGCACGATTTATAAAACACATATATCTCCGAATCTCGAGCCAATCAAAATTATTTATTACCAGATTGGTGTTCACTGGGCATAGATCTATAAGAAATATCTCATCTCTGAACCAAAAAAAAGTCGTCATTTGTCGAACAGTGTAATCAAACATTTTTTTTTCTAATTTCGTCACAAGTAAAATATCATAAAAATATTTTACACTTTACTAAAAATGTTCACATTATTTAAAATCAAAAATAAGAACAGAAAAAAAGAGTATTATACACATGTGTGCTTTTTTCCATGTGCGGTTTTCTAGTCTTTCGCCTTCGAACTTTTTGTGTGCCCTTCTTCGCATTTTCTGTGCGGTTTTATCCAATCACCATTCAGGAATAGTGAAAAAATTTCACACTGCAATAATTCTACACCAATGATTATTATTATTTGTGTCGAATGTTGCAGGGCTCTTAGCTTACATATCATCTATTTATTCCATTTATTTTTTTTTGTTTACTTCATATTTTTCTGTCACACCTGAAAGAAAAAGGTTGGTGATATGCGCGCCCTATAATATTATACATACAATGTTTTGTATTCATTTGTATTTATTTTATTTTGTAAAATTCAGAACATACAGAGGAGATGATCAAAAACAAAGCTGTACAATTCAGCAATAAATAATTGAGAAAAAAATATGCTTATTTATTATTACCCAGTGTTTTGCCCGTTGATGTTTCAACGAATCGTTTTGGATTTGATAATTGATCAAAAATTAACGATGATACTTTTGTTAGGATGAGTAAGTAAGTCACAAGCAAATTTATTAAAAAATTTGTGTTGTGCCGGATGAAATACCATCGCTATTGATTAAAAAATAAATAAAAAAATGTGTCGGTCGAAAATACGACCGCTTGCGGTCGTATTTTTTCAAATATGATTTAAATATATTTATATTTAATTGTTTAATATGAAAAAGGTGGTAAAAACTACCTACATATAAACAATATAAAACACCAATAGAAACAATATAAAACACCAATAGAAATTAATTAATTAAATAAATTTTCAATAGATAGCGCCAAATGCTCATAGACTTATTTTCCTATAGAAAACGTTGGTAGCAAACAGTATACGTAGAAGTTTTTTGTTGATCTGTTATTATGTTCGTATTATATTCGTACGTTATGTTGGCAGTGTTTTAACTGTGATGTACATATTTTATTTTATTTTACATAGATATATATATACCAGGAAGGCTTGACAGGAAGACCCCAATACGCCTTCCTGGACAATTAATTACAAATAATGCAGCATTTTATTATTACATAAATCGCTGTATTTCCAGAAGCTGAAGAACACGAAATAACAATTAATTAATTAATTACAGTATTTATCCATTCAGACATCTGTGGATTTAGAATTTTGCATTATATATGTATATATGTATATATACTATATATATATATATATATATATATATATATATATATATATATATATATATATATATATATATATATATATATATATATATATATATATATATATATATATATATATATATATATATATATGTATATATATATATATATATATATATATATATATATATATATATATTATACTAATCTAGTCATAGTGGTACATTGGGGAATCTCGCGATGTCAACATTTCGATGATTTACAAAATAAAAACAAATAAGTGTTTTCAAACTTTTATTTATCCTATCAAATCTATTAACTAAAAATCACACACACTATTCATACAATAAACAGAAATAAAAAAATATATCACAGTCGTAGAAAAATACTGACATTCATAATTATCAACTAGTTCCATTGTGTGTAATTTACAAATTGCGAACTGCGTTTCTTTTGTAGACATTATTTTCCGAATTTCCATAAAAATTTTCCGCATTTCCGCTGTTTTTCCTCGTGAATATGTAGGGGTTGCTCGGGGTCGGACACGAGATCTTATCGAATAATTTAGGCCAATTTGTTGACTTGTTTCCAACCGGTTCCATCATATTTTTCCACAGTCCGTTAGCAGCTAAACAGCAAATTAAAAAAAATATATAAAATTTAACTCCATTTTTTTAACTCGGCTCTTAAAATTAAACTCACCTCTAGCATGTCCTTTTTGGCTGAAATGAAAACAATCAGTCGACAAATAGGCGTAATCAGTGTTTCCAAGCCTGTCCATGAATTTAATGTCCATACTAAATGGTTGAGAAACCACTGCAAAGTCCTCTCTCGAAAACTCTGGAGCATCTGGTATCTAGAAATATTCATAAATTTACTATAAAATCAATCAAAATTTCGATAGTCAAGTCGAAAATGTTCTTACTTCCAAATGAAACTGGCGCCATCTTTTGATTACTTCTCTAAATTGAGGCCAGGAAGACTTAATGACGTCATTGTGAAAGCACGGACAGAAAATTCTGTGTGTCAATGTGCAAATTGGAGATATATTTGTGTAGGCTTTGATGATCTCCACATCTAAAAACAAATACTTTGATTTACAGCCATAACTCCTATAACACGTTTTTCATCAACACAGAGTTCCTACAACAAACTCAATATACCCCTCCCCCTCTACATAAAAACCTTTCCACCTAACGCGTCACTGTAGCCAGTTACACAATCATAACACCAAATAAAGGTAACATCCGTGCTTGAAATTTATAATTGATAAAATCAACCCCGGGCGTTGCTCCACAACTACTCAACCAGTTCAGCACAGATTACATTAAACATACATATGTAAATTTTTACATACATACATAAA
Organism: Arctopsyche grandis; assembly: GCF_051622035.1. Taxonomy (NCBI): domain Eukaryota; kingdom Metazoa; phylum Arthropoda; class Insecta; order Trichoptera; family Hydropsychidae; genus Arctopsyche; species Arctopsyche grandis. The sequence continues at coordinate 1,658,861 of NC_135362.1, forward strand.
TACATATGTAAATTTGTACATTATTCCCAGGGGCGCATTTCAGCATTTCCCAGGGAGGGGAAGCATTTTTGATCAGTATAGAATGACTTTCTAGGGGGGGGGGGGGGTGTATTATATTAAAAAAAATGAGTGTATATAAATTTTAACTATTTCTTTTTTTCATTTTCACTTTCTATCATTTTTTTATCAATAAAATTAATAGTAAAATAATTTTAAAAAAATCTATTAAGAGATTTGGGTATAAACCCACATTTATAAAATACAAAATAATCTCCTGAAAATACATTGAACGTTTTTTTTTTTAAACTAAAAAATATAAAATTAGCATTAAATAAATGTTGAAAAATATAATGTTATTATTATAATAACATTTTATTTGCAATACCTATTATATAATATTTATTTGATACTTTTACGTTATCCGTTATTATTAAATGCTATTGTTTTTTTTATAATTATGAATAAATGTATTTTTGTCTGTGTATATACATATGTATGTATGTATATATTTATTTTTCTTTCTCTATTTTTTTCTTTTTATAAGACATTCCCCTCTTTGTTTTTTTATAATATGTAATTATTGTTATGCGCCATTTTATAGCTTATTATTTGTTATGGTTATATTAAATGTGTTGTTTCTGTATATATATATATATATACGTATATAATTATGTATATATGTATATGTTTTGTTTATGTCATGTCTAATTTCTATAGTTATTATTTTGTTTCTTTTCTTTTCTGTTATATTTTTGACCATTGTGGCGCATTCGGAATGCCTGTAATGCTATAATGGTCCAAACTTTAAATAAATAATATAAAAGAGTTTCAATATTATATTTTTGTTGGTTTAGTATTTAGTATTCAAATTCATAATAATACAATTAACAACGTGGATAATCTCGTTTAAATAACGCCCCTGATTATTCCCCCCCTCAATAACATGTTTACTTAATTGAATTTATCTGCCATGTTATAGAAAGAATGATTTTATTTTTAAATTAACCCGTAAGATGATTTTGTTTTCATACCTGGGGCTGGAACAAGATTAATCATTGTCCTAGGCAGATGTTTCATCAAATAGGTCAGAGTATAGTTGAGCTCTTTCTTATGCTCATCTAAAGCACTCAAAGGATCAGAGTAATAGCATATGTTGAAGCAGAAGTCATTGGCTCCCATCATAATGGTAATAAGCTAAAAGAAAATAGTATACATGTAATTAGCCCATTCCAATATCAAATTTGAATCAACTTTCAATTGACATACTTTCCAATCGTTCTGCAGGTCAACTCTTGGGTCTTGTTTGATACGCTTGACTAGCTCGCGTACCATGAAGGGCAAATCCATCGAAAAGGCTCCAGTTTCAGCGACATTGAACTGCGATGATCTAGAATAGCTCAACGAATCTCCCTTTGCGAAACCCACCAACTTTGGATTGAACTCCTTGATGATGTTGGGCAAAGTGAGAAACTTGCGCCAATTGCCCTTGCCACCTTTAAATTTTAAGACCTTGCTCGACTCAAAACAATACAATGGATGCTGTTACTTTGTGAATTTCACAAACCTATAGACCAAGAGACTCCTCTGTTTTCGGTTATGATTTGCAATACGTTCGAAGCACCAGCTCCGTTGGCAACAGTCAAGGAATCGCCCAAAGCCCCAATCAAATCTATATCTCCAGGTCTCAGAGTGTGTACTGAAGTTGGTTTAGTCTTGGATTTGAACAGGCTCTTGTCTGTGCAGGGGAATTTTACCGACTCTGGGATGGTATCTTGAATCTTCTGCATTTGGGTTTTTAAAAATATTAATTGTCCAATACAGGAAGGTTACACTTGGTTCTAAAAGTTTCAATGTGGGAATCTCACGATCGAAATAGAAGCACATTAAGTTAGTATGCAAGTACAGTATGGTAATGTTGAAAGAAACGGTAAAGCAAGTAGACCGCACGTGAAACCATCAGCTTGATTAAAATTAAATTAAAATCGGTAAAAGTAGCTCACTACATGTGGTAAGCATACCGCGCGCGTATTCATAAGATGTATGTACATAACTTAGGTAGACTAATCTGAGATGGCTCAATCTACATACCTCCAATTTGCAATTAGAGGATACACAAGTAGAGAGCTAAATAAAGTGGAAAGTTGAAACCTAAAACATAGGGAACTGAAAAAAGTCAATCCTATGATAGTGTCTTAGGATGAAACTACACAGGGAAGAATGGCACGTCGTGTGCTTGGCTCCCCGCTGTGGGGGTTCTCCTACATTTCTTCAAATATGGGATACACCGTTATCGATCACTGTCAATCAAAGATAAAATTTCACCGAAAACACTCCAGGGGGTGATTTTGGAACGGTGGGTGCTGGACGTGCCATGAATATATGCAAGGCATGCCATATTTATTTCGCATGTTTTAAAGTATGTAAAAAAAGCCACGTGCCGCATTCCTTCCAGTGTGATTTCGCCCGAATTGGTGGTGGTCACGACATGCGATGAGTAGATAGCGCGTGGAGTCGTCAACTTGATACATTTCAAAGATTAATCATATTTCGCAAACTGTAACAATTGGTGACAAACCAAAAGATGGATTCCTCTTAGAACTGAGTAAAATTTGCAAAGCAATAGTCGCTCTTACGTTATTGCTGTTTGCAATTTGCAGCCATCTTGGATCGTCTATGCTCTTTCCGGATACGTCGATCACAAACTGTCTGAAGATTCGACCCAGTCTAGATTGAGGATTGACGTTTCCAACCAAACATCCGCTGATGATGACGACGGCTACGATCAAACCGGTCGAAATGCTATTGAACCTGGAAAAAGAATAACAACATAATGAAAGCCCGGGAGTGTTAAGTAATGGTCATGGTTGTGAGTTGGCCATGAGCAATGGAATATTTGATGATTGAATTTGATCCGGAAGCTTGGAAACATTTTTTGTGGATAAATTAATAGTAATTACGCTGTTCGCACGATGTGAATGTGCATGTCTCATGAGATTGCTCTTCCTTTCTACAAATTCATAAATAAATATAATTGTTCTAAAACATAACCTTGATTTTGCCGTTTCTATTGGATTGTGTGGTATGTTAGTAAATGTACCGTATTGAATTTTTAATTACTTAATGGATGTGTTGTGCACACGTGTTTTTCGGTTTTAATTGATTGTACTTAAGCCAGCAGCATGGCTCGGTGGTTGGGCTGTTGCCTAGTGCCGAGAGGTCACCGGGTTCGATCCCGTGAGTTGACTCGATTGAAAAGAAGAGTCATCTGTAATGCTGCTGGTAGGACTTGGATATTTGTGACTCCAAGTCAGTCGATCGTTTCCTATCAGAGTTTTCCAATTTTTCTGATTTCATTGTGAAACGGTTCCTTCATTAAAATTGGCTAAAAAACCCATCCTACCCACCACCATGTCACCACTATTTGAGTATGATGTATGTACAATAAAATTTATATACAAAATTCATAGATGTCTTGATAATTTCAGTGTCTCGTAAGTCAGCGACTTATGTAATAAAAATGCTGCATTGTTTGTAATTGACCAGAAAAGGGCATTGGAGTTAACCTGTTAGGCCTTCCTGGTATATATGTATGTAAAATAAAATTGCAATCGATTGTACATGTGTTTACAATGTTGAATATCAACAGCGAATTTAACCTTTTTTACTTTACCTTCTATGTGCAGTGCCGATTTTAGGGGGGGGGCTGGGTCGGGTGGCACCCAAGGGCGCCACTCGATGCGCTGAAGACGCTTTAATATTTAAAATTAGAGCGCCAAAGGCCCTACAAAATTTTAGATTAGAACGCCAAAGGCGCCTCTACTTTCTAAGCTCAAACATTTGTACTTAAATTCTATTCATTGGGTGAAGGCTTATTAATTTAAAAGTTTTTCTTTCAAAATTGTATTAAATTTTATAAAATAGCATAATTTACAAGAATCTAACCGAACATTTGGGTTGCTAATCGAATTTTTCTCGACACTGCCTGAAACTGTAGCAAGTGGTAAACGTAGTTTTTGAAACTTGAGTTAATTAAAACTTATCTCTGGTCTTCAATGTCACAAAATAGACTTTCCAGTTTTGGAACTCGATCTATTGAAAATAATATCGCTGAAAATTTTGATTTTTCAACTTTAATTAAAGATCTTGCTGAAATAAAGGCTCCGAAAGTTCACTTCTGAAATATAATTTTATTTATTTATTTTTAGCTATACCTGGGCCCGGTAAGAGGACGATGGTAACCCATTTTTTTATATTTTTTTCTAAGGGCGCTTAGAAAAATTGCCCGAGGGCGCCATAGGGTCTAAGGCCGGCACTGGCTATGTGTACAGGTGAAGACATAGAATAAATGGTTCGATTACTATTTCGCACATGGCCATCTCGCAAACGTCACTTGAATCTCGATCACGGAGATCTGGCACTCGAAAATTCCACCCACCGAGAGTCATCCACGCGCACTATCACACTAACGAGAAATGAAGTGCTGGATATTCTGTATTCGCGATTTTCGTAGCAACGCTTGTCATGTGCGAGATCGCCATTTGCGAAATTCTCCGTTTATCCGAAAAAATACCATTTATCTCTACCTCTATATATGTCGTGACTTCACAAGCGAACCGTTTATGACGTCATAGTGATATCCATAGTTGGCGGATCGCGTAAATGTTTGCCGTGATGTCAAAAATCTTATTTTAATATTTTATTATGTAGGCCATTGTGGCGCATTAGGTTCTTCCTGTAATGCCACAATGGTCAAAAACGTTAAATAAATAAATAAATGGTTGTACATGTACAAATTAGAGCGGCTCAGAGAAACGCTTGCAGAATTGTTGTGAACGTCGTCGCGAGCTGTTTTTTTTTTCCAGCTGTGTCTCGGCGTCTTTACTTCATTTCTTCAAACTCGAACCACTCTCTCTATTTAAATTCACTGTTTTTGATTGTATGAATCGCAATTTTTATGTAGTTTAGTCGCATTCACAAACTATTTTACTAACTGGTGATAAGGTTAAATTTTTGTATGAATATTTGTTTTAAATTTGAATTTAAATACAAATTTCAACATTTTTTAATATTATATTAAATCGAATTGAATTTAATAAACAAAAATATGTTATGATATAATAAAATTATATAATTTAATGTTTCAGAAGTTGTTTTTTCACGGCTAATGAATATAATCATATGTTCTGTCGAAATTAAATTTAATCTGCATATTATAATATATTTTAAAGACAAGTTTATGATAATTTGTCATTGATGACTCGTCACGCAAATTTTCCACCTACGATCAATCAATATGCGGATACTTTATTATTATAGATACGATAACATATTTTTAACTTGAATTGAGTCATTGAACTGTGCAATTTATGTTATTCAATGGCAAACGTCATGAGATCGATTTTCCACTCAATGCAAATGTCGGATTGAGACAAAAAAAATCACTTTCTTGATTACCTCCGTTAATAAATTTACAACAATATAAAAAAACGAAGGCCTTTCTAACCGAGAGAGCAGTAATTGTAAATACTTGCAAACAATTTAAGAAACCTACGTATATTGGAATAATATTTGCGAACATGGGTGTGTTAGCCTACACCACTCAGTTTTGGAATTAATTTCGAAATCAATTATTATCAAATTATATATTAGCAAAGATAAAAAAATAGAGTTGAAATATATCCTTGTTCCTTCATCAAATAATTTAATACAAATAAAGCCAATTATGTATCGCAATTACACTTACAACGTGCTAAAATCATTCATACATAATTGCTCTCATCGGATAACTCGTGCGTGAACTATGATTTAATCTCAATTATGTATTCAAGTTTGCGTGTTGTAATCTCGTTTTGCATTAATATCGTCGATTGATTTATTCACCAGCTTGACTAATTTTTATTTTTATTTTAGACGTTTTGAGGTGCACGTGGTCGAACCTTTCCAAGGTCATTAAACGGAGATATTACAGATATTCTCAAAACTGGTCGTTAACTTTTTATTTACAAATTATAACTGGAATGCGGAAATTTTCATTTTTGAGTATATCAAAAGTTTCGGGAAATATACATATAATATAATTAGCATGATTATTAACATTTACAATACATATTATTTCTAAAAAAGACATTGAAAACTTATGTTTTTATGGTATAGTATATTAAATAGCGTATAAAAATTTGCCACGTCAATATTTATCTTTGATACGAAATATTTACATAGATATGATATTTTTTGTCTTAAAAAAACAAGCATTTTATATAAAATAAAAGTGACCCAACAGGTATTTTATTAGATCTTATAAGGAAAATTTTTATGCATTCCGATTGTTTTTTTTTTAAAAAGTTTAATCAATAAATACATGTATAAAAATATTCATTTTTAATATTTCAAACAACACTCGACAACAGTTTAGTTGCAAATATTTTAACATAATACACATGTATGTATGTATTTATTTTATATGCATACATATTACACACACATGATCAGTAAAATAAATAAAATACACATTTTGATCAAATAACACTCAAATATTGAAAAAAAATCTTGATATTTGTGGGTTTGAATTGATAGTCATTTTTTGAATTTAAAAAAGTACAGTCAAATATTACCTCTAAGATTCTTTTGTATGCAAATTAATAAATTATACAAAATAATTTTTATGAATTTCAATGAGTATAAGATTGAGATATGACAATTTGCATGATAGAAGATTACATACAAAATGTTTCCTGGGTATTTAAATTTATTACCAATCATAAGATAAAAGTCGCTTGCCTACGAATTTAAAACATCTTTTTGTAGATCTTCAATTTATTTGTTGACAATGTTTGTGAAGCATTAATTAACATTAAAACTAATTAATTTATTATTGAATATATGTATTTCAATCTGAAATATTGACTTGAAATGAACTTGACTCTTCGCTATTTTTATGTATGTACATACTAGGGTTTCTGACCCGGGTCGGCCCGGGACAAACATTCCCGGGAATTCATGAAATTTTTGTTGTCCCGTGTACCGGGAATTCTTATCTCGAATCCCGGGAATTAATATATATATTATATTATGTATTGTTTACTTTTTTTTATATTTATTTATTTATTTTATTTTATTTATTGAAAAATCAACAGACAGGATGTACATAGATATGTATAAAAAAACAAATAGTAAATAAATAATATATGTAACATCCGAGTCCAATAATAGATTTTTACAAAAATGAAAAAGATAAATATAAGGAAAACAAATTAAAAAGTAAATAATAAAGGCATGACAAAATATGTAGAACATTGCATAATTAAACTATAGTATTAAAATATTTGGAAAAGGTTATAAAATAGAATAAGAAGAAATTGAAATTTACAAATATAAAACAAATGAAAAAGGTAAATACAAAATAAACAAATGAAAAGGAAAAGAATGAAAGCTATAATATGATTAAATAGCACATTACATAACTAAACTATTTTGTATATAGATATTTTTTAAAAATAAAAAATGTTTTTTTACACGTGTCCCGGGATCCCGGGAATCCCGGGAACGATCCCGGGTTCCGTCCCGTGTCCCGGAAATTGAAAAAGTCCGGGAATACAGAAACCCTAGTACATACGTATTATACAATAAATGGTCAATATTATTCGGTCAGTATTGACTTTAAATGTTTAATATTAATTTAAGCAAACTTAGCCTCGATTCATATTACATAATATACTGACAAAATATTTAAATAGCAACAAATAAGCATTCAAATATTCAAATACGTATTCAAAAAGTTAAATATTTAAGTATGTATCTTCCAGTATACGTATATACATACTAACCTAAACTCAAGCATTGCATCTACTTCTACAGTGAGATGAAATTCCATACTTAGCAATTGTAAATGAAAATATATAGATTTGAATAGTGATTAAAAACAAATAAACATTCATTCATCATTCGAACTTGAAATAGTTTGGGAAACACTTTAAATATTAGTATACTGTGACCTCTTTTATTGATTTATTGTTGGTCATTATCACAAAATTCAAAGAAAAAATAAATTGGGTAAATAAATTTTTAAAAAGATATATAAATATATTTATCTTGCCATACCTTAACATGTTTGCGTTTATGTAAATATTTTAACAGTAGACGTCTCAAGCTCAATCGAGTTGTAGCACACCTTAAAAGCGAGACTTATCTGATGAACAGTCAACAGCCCAAATAGAACTATCCGAACATCTTAAACTAAACTGAACAAAATAATAAGATATTCTGTGAGTGTGTTTATAAGTATGCTGTGCACCCGATGGTGGGGTGACTTGCTAATGCGACGTTCAAGGTCTTGATCAAATTCAAAATCAAAATTCGCCAATTGAACAAGTCTACCGGTTGCTCTGCATCACTGGCAAGCCTGCTCGGATACCTATAAATCGCGGAAAAATGTCACTATACTGAAAATTCTTTTGAATGTCATCAATAAAATACAGGTTTTGTTTAAAAAAAAATGTTTGTGAAGTAAAAAAAAAGTTTATTCAAAAATTTACATTTCATAAGTGAAGGGGATTGATTAGCATTTTCATATTTATATCAATTTTCGTTAAGTTTCTGCAACTCTTCCAATCTCTTGTCATCCAATTTATTAAACTTTGTACAAATGTTTATAGAGTCACAATTCTTTGAAGGTATACGAATATTGTTTTCTAGTTCTGTAAAAAAACAATTTTTTAATCATATAAATGCATGCAATATTTCGATGATAAATCTCAGGGGCGTCATTTCAGCTTTTCCCAGGGGGGGGGATTTTTTTTACCAATAAATAATGAATTTATAGGGGGGGTGCAGTATATTAAAAAAAATGAGTGTATATGAATTTTAACTATTTCTTTTAATCATTTATATTTTTTTTTTTCAATGAAATTAATAGTAAAATAATTTTAACTATTTGGGTATTAACGCATATTTATAAAGCACAAAATAATCTACTGAAAATACATTAAAAGCTTTTTTTTAACTATAAAATATAAAATTAGCATTAAATAAATGTTGAAAACTATAATGTTATTATTATAATATCATTTTATTTACAATACCATTTTATTAATAATAATACAACGTGGATAGTCCCGTTCAAATTAGGGGGGGGTTGTTCACCCCAGCCCCACAATGACGCCCCTGATAAATCTTTTTAATCAATCTTCGTAAAGTTTTGCATACACAATTTTCAATATATTTCAGTTTATCAATCAACATAATAAAACTGTGGTGATAGGAATTTAATTTTCACTTTAATTTTTTTAATAATCCAATTTTACATGTAAATTTTACATGTAAATTTTACCCAAACATAGCTGGGTGATTTTTTAGTTATATGTAAATATTGTTATTATAAATTATTACTTATTATCAGGGGAACAGCTCTTCTTTAAGGGCAACCAGGGCACTGCCCCATACACATTTTTCCTAACCAAAAAAATAAAAATTAAATTTTATATTGTTGTTGATTCAACAAGTATTTCTTTATCCTGTTCACCACACGGTGAGCACAACTGGCTTATGATTAACTTTGAGACAGTTGCTTATCTACCGTGATCCCGTGATCCCGTGATCCAGTTTCAGTTTACCTGCTACTCTGGCACTTGTGAACTGTACTGTGTGTAGAGTGTAGAGTCTACACTCTACACATAGTACAATTCTACACTGTAGCCAATCAGTCGAGACAGAGAAAAACGTTCAGAATTTCCGTACACAAGGTCGTTTTTAGTTGCGTAAAGGTCTCCTTGGGGCAGAATATATCAGCCCCGATTGCTTATATGCTTTATACGATTCGGAAAATATACTAACACCCCCAACGTTTTTCAACATTTCAAATTGTTTTGCAAGGTATGCTTAAATTGTCAATCAAAGTACGTCAATTCTTTCATTTTTATTATCATTAAATATTATTTATTAATTAAATGGGGGATACTGAGTGTGGTACATTATTTAGTGTGGCAGGATCAAAATTTAACCCAGAGCCGCTCTAAGGGGTTATTTGAGGATGCAGAACACCCGGGCGCCAAAGCCCAAGGGCGCCAAGCTCCATGAAAAAAATATATATATATATCGACAGTTTCCGTTAATCCTTTGAGTGCTGACGTCTTTTCTGTTGCAAATTCCGCCACGCTGAAAATTTCGCCAACATTTCCAACTAGAATTATTTAAAAATCCAATAGAAAGCAGGTACAAAAATTGTAGCTAATCCAAACAAACCCTAGATCACTACCCTAGTTAACTACCGCCGAGGATTTCGAGTTTTGTAAAGGTGTGTTTAGAATATCTTATATATCTTGCAACAATATAAAATAAATAAAATAAGTCTAATTAATGAATGTATTTTTCCAAAACTAGTTCCATCTTCTTCATTGTTGTTAAAATTTTATGCTCACAATCTAAATTCCAAGTAACAATCTAAAATACTAATGATTATAAATTCAGAAATTCCGGCGTAAACGAGTATTTTTATAAACTTTGAAAAATGAATGACACGGATTACACGACCCATGTCCAATGCATTTTTTTTTCAATGCTACTTTCAAAAGCTTAGTAAAGGCAAGGTAGTATTCTTGTTTACTTTGTATATGCTCAATATACAAAGCCTATCGGCGTTTTGCAGGCCCATGGACTTGTCAGCATTCAAAAGGTTGATAACAAAGTCGATAATTTGTTAAAAGAGTAATTTTCCTTACATAAAATGTTATAAAAAATATATCAAGTTAATTTTTTTGAAAAAAAATGTAGAGCTTTTAAGATTTTTCGTGCCCCACCTGTTTTTAAAGTCATGAGCTGCTCATGCTTATTATTATAAGCCTTTTACATAAATAAATAAAATAAAGCACAGCACAACTTCACCATGAAAATCTTAAAAATGTGCAATGTAAGAAAACTTTATAACTTTATTATATATGTATGTATGTCTATCTATTTGTATATAAAACAGTTCAATAAGTGTTTATCCTCAAATCAATGCCAAAGCTATAAGAGTAATTTTGAATTAGTTGCATGACATTGATGTCCGTAATAATAGTAATTAAACAACATATTGCATTAACCTACTTTCAATAGTTGGCAAAAATGTTGAATTCAATGATATGTTTGACAATTTTTCGGCAAAGTGATATTTCAAAATGCTACTCTTTTCATTTGATTCTCTCTCCATTCGTTTAGCTTCCAATTTCCTCAAATCTAAAAAAATATTGACATTAATAAAGTTCATTACACATCTTCTTGTGTTCCTCTTATCTCGGAACAGTTCCATCAGTTGATCCTGTCTTATGCTACTTTTGAAACATGATTCCAATTAGATTCGCTACACAAATTAAGATCGTCTGCTATTTCTAGAATCTTTTACTCTTTGAGAATCCTCTTCCAAAATTCATTGGTTAAGATCAATAAATCAATTACTAGGAACTTGGACCTAGACTCTGGAGTTGACACTTTCCAAAATTGTAATAGAGCTGTAACGGGATTTCAACGCTTCCAAACTCGACAGTTTAAATACATTTATGTTGCAAAAAACATATAATGCAAACCTCTCTCTTTAGTTTTGCGTATTTTATCAAAACTCTTCTCCAACTTATCCATTCTGCAAATCCAAAGACGGTCTGGCTTTCCGCTGTCTATTTTAGACATGATGTTTGGTATATGTTTTGGAGATTCAATTTGTGATAAAAAGTAGTCTATATCCTAAAAATAATACTAATTATATTCATACAATTATACAACAAATCGAAGTTTTCTTAACTTTAATACCATTTCTCTATGCTTCTGTTCACAGTATTCTAACTGTTTCAAAATACTCGTAGTCGGCTCTACGTCTAACCAAGCTTTTTTTGCCCATTGTCTATTCACCCATTGTACCATTGATTTATCAACTCCACTTTTGATATCATGAAAATCTGTAATTTGAATCATCAAATTTAATAATTATCAAACACATACATACATAGTATTAAAATCAATGTAATGTTTCTCACCAATCTGTACATTTTCTAATAGAAGGACTTCGGGTAATGTTTTACAACCTTCTTTTATTATAAATTCTGGTTGATAAGGGTCCGTTTGTGTATATTCTTCTCTAAAATTATAATATACATATATATACATACATATGTAGGAAAAAACTTATTAATTCATTTAATATTAAAATACCTATAAAGTGTTTGAACACATTTATCAACAAATATTCCCTTCGGTGAAAACTGTTCAGGCGAAGATTGTGAAGCAGCATTTAAAGGTTGATCCATCGGAATCAATGAAATCATTGCTTTTGGTCTGTTTTATTGAAAAAAATATAAATTCAACTAATTTTTACATATGATAAAAAACGCAATTATAAAAACCCACGTGGCATAAAATTTAAATCGTTCTTTTCCGCATATCATCGCCGATGATAATCTGATGTCATCACATGTCCGGACCGAATAAGATAAATTTATATGCGATGGCAAATGAGCATTGGGAATATAAACTACGAAAAATAATGTAATCGATTATATTAAAAAGATACACATTCATTCTGTGTATTCTATGTTGATTTACCTCTTCGTGTGTTTGGATAAGTTCTTAAGTCACTAAACATATGCTCAAAAATCGGCACAACAGTCTAAAATGAATAAGACAAATTTGTTACACTGTGTCTATGTTTCTATGCGAATTCATTTAATAATAATAATTTTACCATTTGAGCTGTGGCGATAGCAGCTTTTGATATTACTTTATTATGATCCTTTTCACCAGCAACAGCGAATGTAGAATCTGTAATCCAAAAACTATTTATATTATCTGCTTGGCAGTTTGAAAATTCATGTAAATGACTAACCGAATAAATAATCATGATCTCTCATCGGTTTGTATCTGCTTGGTTTACGCTGTGAAACTACTCCAGCCATTTTGTAACGATTATATACAAATATAATCAAAAGGATATGTTTAAAAAGATAAATCTGTACGCTTAAAGATTTAACTGGTTGTATTATACATAAGTGTATGTATAAAATAGAATGATTATATTGATTAAACGGTAGCTTAGCGACTATTTATTCCTTATCTAGTATGTATTATGCGTTCTTCATAATCCACAGCATGCATTCTCAGCTGTAATTTATCTCAAGCTTAGTAAAATTTTTATTAAAAACATTATAATTTGCTACAAATTATTTTAATTCAAATACTTACCAAGTACAAAATCAATTCTGTCTACTTAATTAAATCGATTTAAATAATGATAAAAGTAAATAAATATTAAGCTTCATAAAACAGATGTATTCAAAATATGGAAAGATTTTTATTTTATTTTACACAAATATATAACCAGGAAGGCCTAACAGATAGACCCCCATGCGCCTACCTAGATAATTAATTACAAGCATTGCAGCATTTTTATTACATAAATCGGCATATTTCGAGGCTGCAGAACAAGAAATTAACAATTAATTAATTCATAGACATCTATGGATTTAGACTTGTACATAATTTTTTACATATTAAATCAAATTCAGATATTTGTAACAGCGGGTAAGATGATTTTTGCCAATTTAATGGAGGAACCGTTTCAACAATAATAACAATAAAATAAAATAATAACAATAATAACAATAATAACAATAAAATTAGATAAATTGGCAAACTCTGATAAGAAACGATCAACTTGGAGTCACAAATATCCAAGTCTGACCAGCAGTATTAAAGATTAGCACAGGATCGAACCCAGTAAGCTCTCGGTGCTAAATATAAACGCAACCATCAAGCCATACTACTGTCTATGTATGCTTAAAGATACGTGGGCATTATTAAATGTTTCTATGTATGCTTAAATTGGTAATTGGACTATTTGTCACATGGCGGTGGTCACAAAGACAATTTTTGCCATGAAAATCGCCAATACACAATATTTGGCACTCAAGTTCTCATTAGTATGATGGAGTTTTCGGCTGCCAGATGTTCCGTTATAGAGATTTTAGTGACTTTGTGACGAGTACTTTGTGACCAGTAATCACCGAACCCTTAAATTACAATAAGCATAGAAGTAGAATGCATAGAATGGTCATTGTTAATAAAAGTATCGTCTAAAAGCGAGCCATCGAAGAGAGAGACGGAAAGTCAGAAGAGAGACAAAAGAGAGAGAGACAAAGTTTAGCAAACAATGAACAAACTCTGCCGCGCAGAGTTTTTGTAGCAACATTTTTGGAGACTGAGAGCGATTCTATGCATTCTGCTTCTATGAGATTAATTAAGATACATGGGCATTACTAAAATACAGTGGTGGCTCGTCTATATGGGCTGCGGGGCTACAGCCCTCCCAGTACAGTACAAATGCATGCTATTTTTGCCGTCCATATGGGCTGCAGGGCTACAGACCTCCCAGTATAGTACATATTCATGCTATTTTTGTCTGCATTTAATTATTGGTATGGTCAACGAACTATTACATCCCGATTAATCTCTGCAGCCCCCCCCCTCTATGAATTCTCACGAGCCGCCACTGCTAAAATAGTAGATAAGGCAGTGCATAAAAAGTTTAAAGTGGACATAAAAAATGTAAAATGGATAAAGAAAGTAATAGACTCAAATACAATAACATTGACCAACAACTATAGCGTTTCTCTTTACTCAAATTAATTATATTTTTAAGAATCAAAGTAATGAATTAAATAAAATCTTTTATAGATTATGATCTTTTATTACTTATTATGGTTTATAGACGTGAATTTTAGCGCGAGAAACATAGTTTTTATCGAAAACATGAGATATGGTGTATGGACGATTTTTATGAGGTTACGGTCTGCAAAAACTAGTAGAAAGTGACAATTGACGTTTGCAGGTGACGTTTATCAATCGCTATCCCGCGAAATTACCGTAATTTTTTCTTTTCATTATATTCTAATATATTCATACATATTTAAGCATTTATTGAAAACATATTTCGCATTTTTATGAAAACTTCAAGAACTTTTCATCAAAATAAAAAATACGTCATCCTAGAACATGCATGTAAACGAAACTCCTCAAAACCGGAACTCTAGTATGAGTCATACTGCATGATGCAAAATATAATTCATCTAAAAATATAATTCATCTTATTGTATTTGATATAAATTCAAATGCATTCCTAAATTTTTCATTTGTCATGGGTTTTTAAATAAATTGCGCATGTATTTCGGAACACGACATTTGGGTTGCCGACTTCAATAATAATTTTATTGTCATTTGAAAATGGCACTGACCAGTTATCCATCAAAATTCAGCATCCTAATGCTATTTTTGTATTTCACAATATTTTTATACTGAGTATTAAAACTATTCACTTTCATTTCATTTTCAACAATTCACTACATCTAACCCCGTGAATTTCCCCTTTATATACATGCTAATTTAAACCGACAGATTCAACAATGGAAGAAACACAAGACAAACTAATTAACGAGATTGACAATGAGCCGGAGAAATTTTTGCCTACTTTCAACCCATTCGATACAAGTATAATATACTTCCTATGTAAATAAATTACATATCATATTTTTACTAATATAAATACTCATTATATATAGTATTATATTTGCTGGCTGCGTACGGCTGGTGGATTTTGGCAATATCCACACTGTTATATTGGGCTTACAACAAAAGCAGACCGACTTTAGAAAAATGGAAGATTCAAAAAGAAGACGCTGAATATCACAAAAGTATGAAAACAACGAATGATGTAATGTATTTTTGCATTGAATGTGTATGATTTGATGTTTGTTATCAGATCCGGACATCGTTCTGAAGAGATTGGAAGCCATTGAAGCCGCTCGTTCGAAACAACAGCACATCTTAGAAGCATCGGCCAGAGAATATCAACAGAGAGAACAAGAAGTATGATTTAAATATATTCATTCATTTGCTTGTATATATAGGTAATATATTAATGTATTGTTTGTAGAAAGCTGAAAAGAAGCGGCAAGAATTTATAGATAAGAACACGGGGAAGAATGCTGGGAATAAGCTTGGAAGTAAAACCGGTATGAGTTTTGTAATTATATTTGATTAGAAAAGAATAGATTGATTGTGTTGTTTTTATTTGTAGATTACTTTCCTCTGTGCGGACCGGGTACGTCCGGAGGTTATAAACCTCCGAAGAAATCCAAATGCCCTGGAGGAGGGTGTGGACGTTAAAGTCTTTTCGTATAGTCGTATAATTAGTGCAATATTCTTTTGCCATAAACATGCCTTCTTATTAAATATTCCTTAGTTTGTATTCTGATAATTTTAGACGGTGAATGAAAATACACGTAACATATTTAAATTAATATTTATATGATAATTTAAAAAAAAAAAGACATTTCATCATTAATAATTGTAATTTTGCGTGCCTTGAATCTCATTTGATCAAATTTTAAAACGTGTTTTGTTGCAAGGCACTGTTGAAAAATATAAATTGTGTTTAAAAAGTGCAATATTGAGGTTATGTTGTGTAATACTTAATAATGTAACGACCGTGGACGCGGATTTGCGTCATGAACGTTTGGTTCGATTGTTGATATAGTTTATATTGTTGGTTGGTTCGAATGTTCTTCGAAAGATTGTCGTACCAGTCGGCAAAGTGTTACGGTTTAATTCTAATAATGGCTTTCTCACCGATGTTAACCAATTAATATTTTAATAAATATAAATCATTGATTAAAAAAATTCATTATTATTTACAAACAAAATACTCCATTTAATTATTTTATTATATATTTTGCACTATCATATATTATTTACATACCTTTCGAAGATCAATTTTTCTATTACATAATATGTATTATATTTACATATACACACCTAAGAATTAAATTATTTACACTAGTTATTTAACACCATTTTTTTTTAATATAAAAAATATATACTGACAAGTCTATTTTTTGCGCAAAATAAAATCGAAAAAATATGCAAGATTATAAAAAAAATTTCACTAAAAGGAATGTTTTCCAATGTAATTGTTTTTTAAATATTATTCATGCATAAAAGTCTTTACAATCATACAGAAAGCATAGTTGCTGTGACTAGACTGTAAACTGAATGTTTTACAAATGTATTTTAGTGTTAAAAATTCATCAAAAAAATTGTCTTTGGTATACACATTAATTTCACAATTATAAATTTAATACATAACATTGATTAATTCAGCGAGGCAAGACATTAAATTAAATGTGGTACAAAAAACGTTCATGTATATATGTTAAATCATTAATAATATTATATTAAATTGGCCATAATGTATTGGAGACTTACAAGTAGATAATCTGGCAGTACAGTTCAACAGTTTCGAATCAGCAATAGTTCATTTTATAAAAATATAAGTACAAAAATTTTATAAAAATTGTCTTTGGATACAAATTATAAATAGTCCACCAAATTGTCGTGCATTTAAAGGAATTTTAAGTACTTAAGACGTTACTCAAATTATAATAATTAATATCGCTAGCACCGATTATTTTTATCTATCAATTTGGAACAATATATACATAGATACCTACATACATATTATATTCAACTCTTACCGTCATCGATAACAATAACTTTCAAATAAAACAAAAAAACTACATATATAAGGAATGCAATATAAAATTCTCACAATATGTTTGCAGCACAACAGTCTAAATGAGTCATTCAAAGCATCGAAAATTTAAAATTAAACACACTTCAAAACCCCATAACCTCGAAAGCAAAACCCGAATGAACTCAATAAAAGCAAAACATATTTATAATAATTGTGCGTTAAATCAATATGAATAAAAGTCGACGTAAGTCATGGTTGAAAATACCGGTTTATACTGGCGGTTCTTAAAACATTTTTTTTAATATCCAATTCACAACCCTAAAATTTGACAGATTATAAAATGATTAAAGCCACAACTATTCATAAAACTATTATGAATAATTGTCAATAATAATAATCACTGGTATAACTTTATTATAAACGATGTAAATATATCATTGGGTCTTCATTTGATCAAACTATACTAAAACGACTATTCAACAAAAATAATAGCATTTTAAAACCATTGTGTCAAATTTCGAATTGTCGCAAATCAATGCGGTCTACCTTAGCATGCGATCTACCTTTGAATGGCAGTCAACTATTTTTTTTTTTTTGTATCGTAGCAAGAACCTGTTTATTATAATTTTTGTTTTTTCCTGCCGCCCCATAATGTTGTCGAAGCATTTCTATCAAAATATCGTCAGCAGCGAAGAAAATACCAACCCTAACAACCTTATCTTAAATGAACAGGGCCAACCCTAACTTAACCTAACCTAACCTGACCCTTAAATAAATAGGTGTTGGCTGATAAGATTTTTTATTTCAGCAATATTTTCACAAAAAAAAAACATATCTTAGCAGCCAACACCTATTTATTTAAGGGTCAGGTTAGGTTAGGTTAGGTTAAGTTAGGGTTGTCCCTATTAATTTAAGATTAGCTTGTTAAGGTCGGTATTATTCATTCTCACTCACACGCGAGAACTGAGACCGCATATTAAAGTAAAAACGTGAAGGTAGATCGCATACTAAAGTAGATATGTGAAGGTAGACCGCATACTAAAGTGGCACCCTCCGGTCTATATATACTAATCATCAAATTACAATACATTACATGAGAGAGCCCAAGAAAATACCTTGTAAATTCCAGCTATCGTATCATATATGGAAATGCCACATCAAAATTCGGCCAAATCTTCACTTGATCTAATTTTGACGTGGCTTAATATTAAAAAAAAGCAATGGCGAACTATTTATCGTCGAACCTTTACATTCCACAAAAAAAGGGAATAGTTCCACCGAAATTCAACTACCACATATTGACTTAAAATAAAAATAAAAATCTAAATTTTTTATAATCACTGGTTTGACATTTTAGTACATACATACATATATTGTATCATGAAAACATGATGACGGTGGATTAAGAGCTTTCCTCACTATCACGGTAAAGCTTTTTATAAATACAGGGTATTAATGTTTAAAATGTCAATTAGAAAACTCTATAGCTAAAAACATACAATAAATTAACCATTGTTGAAAACAAAAACGCTTTACAAACTACATACAAAAAAAAAAAATGAACACCAATTTTAAAACTGGCCGTTTTAATAATACAAATTTAGTCCGACTCGGTTGCTTCAGCTCCACATGGGATCGTAGATGAAGTTCGGCTTGTCGGGAGCGATGTACACTCGGCGACCCTTGTAGAAGCAGTTGACCACGCCAAGGTAAGCCGTTCTGCCCACTCCGCTCTGAAAACAACGTACACTTCAGTACAGACCGGCATTCAAAACGGTATACAAACACTATGTGTATGAATCATACTCGGAAGTCTTCCATGAGACCCAAATGTCTAGCCATCTTCTTGTATTCCTCTTTGGAAGTGTATGTGAGGCGAACTGTGGCCAAAGACGGATCCGTAACTACATCAGTCATTCCACGCAATGAAGCCAAAGTCACCTCAGTGGCCGAATTGACGTCCATCATGAATTTTTTATCATATTCACTCTGAAATTAAATCAATTATGAAATTATAAATACTGTAGAAATACATTGTATCTGTATTGTACACTCAGACGAGTGACCTCGTCACACGACCCTGCACCTGGGGGAAAATGCTGGGAAGCTGCACAGAAAATGACCTCCAAACAACAACCTCTAGACACTCGTCAAGCAATCCGGAATGCGCCAACGTACAATAATAACATCACGCGACATCCATACAATGACATCAGCACATAGCCGTTTATCGAACTTAAGTATATAATCCAGTGCACCAGCCCCAGACGCCAGTGAGCCTTTGGAGTTCAGCCAGCCCACTCTTCCGAAATCGAGCAACTAGCTCCTTTACCATACATACTTGTATATTGAACAATAAATAAACTTCTTCCAAACACAAACGTGTTACCATAGGTTGGGACATTGGTCAACACACCTCCCAGCCTAAAATACTATACACACTAAACATCCAATATTAAACATTTCAACTGACTGAGCATATTTGATTAAAGTCAGTTGTGTCGCGTCGCATAGATCTGGGCTTGGGTTAAATACATATTGGGTCACTGTAAAAGTAGTTTTACTCGATAAAAGTAGCAGCCTAAAGCAACACCAGCGCCAAACTTTTTTTTTAAATACACCTGTATTACCACCCATGCTCAAATAAATATGTCTATTATAGTATAGATTACCTTCATTAGATAGCTTAGATTGAGTTTTGTGAAAGGAACTGATTGATCATTCAGTTGAATGTATTTCAAATATTTTTCGAAAAACAGTCCATTGCTGACACCAATCTGAAAATAAAATCATAAAAATGTATTATAATACAATATTTAAAATTGCATGTCTTACATATAATTTCATACGGTGTATGTGGTCAAACATTTAATGTACCTTTCCGAACGTCTTCGTCCGAGGAAGTTCAGGTCTGATGCACGCCCTGTCTTTCCTCTGTTCTGGCTTCCGTATCCAGTCATCCCAATACCTGAACAAGAACACAATTAGAATAATACATTAAGTACCCATTTTGTAATGCCCCATGATAATATAAATATTAGGCAAATCGTTAAACTAACGCAGGCGGCCATTTCGGCTGTAATTCATCCCAAAGCTGCTTCCTCAACATCCATCCGAGTCCTGGGAAGAAGTCGGACCGATGCAACAGCTCTGGCTTTGATGGGTCTACCAATCCGACTTTACCATTGTCATTCCAAGCTGACACACACCTGAAATCAGAACAAACCAATACATAAAACTCTGAGGTTTTCATTCAGTTTCGCGTTATAGTTTGATTTCTGTGTACTACAGATATAGGAGGACAACATCCATGCATATGTTTACAATATAGTTGAATGGGTCATCAGTATTTATTTATTTTGGATCCAGACCCTCTTCAGATTCAGTTTCCCTATATTCAATTAATTGCGACAATAGCTTAATTTTAAATTCTGTTATACAAGTAAGCGTATTATTACATAACTAGTGTTAACTAAATGCTCTAGAGGAAACATTGGTAGTGTTACGTACACCGCCGAGTAAGTGCAATCGGATTAGGCCGAGTAGCATCCCAGAGACTGTGTGACCGTTATAATTGGTTTCAAGGATTATCTCCAGACTAAGTGCAAGTAGGCTAAACAATGGCCACCGAATTGGCCGCTATTGGTCCCTTCTCAGAAGTGACCGATACCGTGGGACTGAGTGTCGTGGGAATACATATCCGGGTACATGCCTAAACAATAGGGAAATGACCGGACGTCGATGATGCCCTGAGCGGCCTATCCGTTATAAGGCGGTACTTAGGCGATATCAAGACATTCTGGACAGAGCACTGCCAGTGCGTGTATCTCCTTAATCACCAATAGATGCTGTGAAACGACTTTGGCCTTTTACTTGGATCCTCCACCCACCCCTACGCAACAGTAGCAAACAGTATGTATAGAAGTTTTTTCTTGATCTGTATATTGTATGTATATTATTTCTTGATCTGTATATTATTTTGTCTTGTTCGTATATTATATTCGTACATTTTGTTGGAAGTGTTTTAACTGTGACGTACATATGTCGAATTGAAACGACTATTATAGTACCGCAAGCAGTGCCGTAGCGAGGCTATGGCAAATGGGCGAGTGCCAAGGGCGCTCGATGTGAGGGGCGGCGAAGGCGCCCCTCGCCTGTTTTTAAATTTTTTTTAATAAAACATAAAATTTGAGATTAATCCGATGTGTTTTTGAAATATCCATTTGTATATACATATGGTATTTTTAACTGGTGAGGGCTTATTGACTTTACTGAACAAAATTTAGAAAACCAAGGGATAACATGTTCTCAAAAATACTTGGAAATAGATTGTGATCGATTTCTAAATGAACTTAAATGTTTAAAACATCAATTACAAACTTCTTACGAGGGTAGAGACCCCAGGAGAATGTATCACATTGATATTTTAAATATACTATGTAGATAGATAGGAGTTACAAGAATCCTATCTCAATACGTATGTATGTATATTTATCACTGTAATGCCTGCAATAGAGGCGTCAATTAAAGGCTTTAGTCAAGAGCGATTATCAATTCCAAGTATATTATCAATACAAAGTGAATTAAAAAGTAATATAAATTTTGATAATATAATAACAGACTTTGCTAACGCCTAATTCACGGAAAATTCGTCTTCAGTTTTTTCTATCTGTAATAATTAATAGTCAAGTTGTTAATAATGCAATAGATTACCGTTCTGGACAAATTTATGGTTTTAGATAAAGAAAAATTTATTTGAAACAAACATTAATAAAAAATATAAAACACCAATAGAAAAATTAATTTTCAATAGATGGTGCTAAATGGTCGTGACACTATTTTCCTAGAGGAAATATCGATAGCAAACAGTATATATATACAGGTTTTTTCTTGATTGGCGAGCGTTATCGCAGACACACAGAATAGCGCTATTATATATGTATGTAGTGTTGGAATTAAACGAAAGGCTGATGTATGGGCTATGGCTGAGAAAGGGTATGTTACGACCGATTGTAGAGAGGGGATGGAAAGTGGCAGAGGGCGCGAAAGCGACCGCTATTTTATAGTCAGTAGAAGTTAACCTTCCACTGGGGGGCGGTTGGTCGTTAAACCACCGCGTGGTGTCGTTTTAATAAACAACATGACTGAAAACGCACGTGTTTGATCTTCAATTCCACCGCCACATCCCATCGTGGTCCTGAACAGCGTCAACTGTTTAGGAATTCCACCCACATGTATATGATATGATATAATGGATTTGTAGATATCTACAATAAAAATACCATAGTGTAGGATCGTTCTTGAGCAGGGCGTAAGTGCCGAGGAAGTATTCATAGAAATCGCTGGAGATGTCCAAGTCATCCTCTACAATGATGACTGACTCATAACCGAGCACGTGGAACGTGTGGTTCAGAGCGAAACGGTAATGTCTGGCTATGTTGAAGTAGCCACGGAACTTCTTCTCCTTCGGCGGAACGAGAATGTCGGTCAGGTCCGGCTGCAAAACCAGCGACACGCCGGAATCCGGAGCGTTGGCATAACGCTCCAACACTATACGGGTCGGCTCGTGATTGCAATCCTGAAATCAATCACACAAAAAGTGCATAAATATATAAACAATGACTGGTTTTGTATTTGTATTTACTAAACTTGTATGTCAATTTTATTTTGAAAACTGAATCAACATTTCCGATGAAAAAACTGACTTTGGAAAGCTCATTTAGAGCAACAATACTAAATCGAATGCGAGAATAGTTTTACGATTTATTTTATAAACTATGTAGATTTATTTCACTGTGCAATTACCTGACTGATGATGATGGGGAATTTTTCTTTGCTTGGTCTGTATTGTATCAACAGATCAAGGCATCTCGTTACGTTGACACGATTGCAAGCCAAGACCAAAATTGGAATTTTGTCCTCCAATTGAACTGTAACGATAATAATAATGTTATATTTTAATGGAAAAATAATAACAATGTACAATTTTAATAAAACCTACAATGCTCGTGATCACTAATACGTTTGATATTTTCATTAAGATAACTTTATTTTATTTTAACACAGATATACCTGGAAAATTAATTACAAACAATGCAGCATTTTATTATTACATAAATCACTGTATTTCCAGAAATTGAAGAACACGAAATAACAATTAATTACAGAATTAATCCATTGAGTCATCTGTGGATTTTAGATTTGCACATAATTTTTACGAATTGTACATACAATAAATACAGAAGATTTGTGACTGCAGGAAAGATGATTTTTTGCCAATTTTGAGGAACCGTTTTAACAATGATTAGATAAAATTGGCAAACTCTGATAAGAAACGATCGATTGGGAGTCACAAATACCCCTAAATCTAGCCATCAGTATATTTAATATATTATCCTTATTAATTCAATTCAGATTCGTGTAAATACGAGTAAATACTAGTACGAGCTTTTAGCTCAGAATGTTACCGATTTAAAATTCAGCACACTTCCAATTAACTTTTTAAACGAAAACAAAAAATAGTGTGGCCAAAACACTATTCCAATAAACATGTTTCAATAGAAAATACTCATTATAAAATAGTATTAACAGGGGGAAAAAATCCCAAATGAAATACGTATTTTTGACTTTTGATTTGAACTGGACGACTACTTAGAGATATTTGAAAGCTGAAAAGTACTACAAACGAAAGATAAAATACCCGACTATAGATTCCAATATTCATTTTAAACAGAAAATTGACAGATTTTGAGACATCAACCGAACAACACCAAGATATAGAAAAATCGCGCGGTTTAAAAAACACATATATCTCCGAATCTCGAGCCAATCAACAATTATTATTACCAGTTTCGTGTTCACTGGGCGAAGATCTATAAGACGTCATATCTCGTCTCTGAACCAAAAAAAATCGTCATTTGTCGAACAGTGTTATCATTGCAAAATGCAGCGAGCTCACAATCTGACTGTACAAAGTAATGTAAAAAGTGTAATCTAAAGCCTTATCATAGAAATAGTAAGCCTTTACTTATAGACAAAGTAATACTAATTGGTGCACCGATTAGTATTACTATATAATTGGTAATATGAAAATTGAAATAAAACTATAAAAACAGATATGAACCAATTTGTTCGGGTTCGTCGGTCTCCTCCAAAAGCTTCTGTTTGATCTCCATCAAAATATTCTTATTGCTCTGCAGCTGAATGCTGAAATCCTTCTCGAGCTGTTCGACGCGTTCGGCCAGCCGGTTCCTGAAGCGGTCCTCCTCGGCAGAGACGGGCCCCTCTCTCGGGCGCGCCTCCAGCGGACCTCCAGCGGTGAACGTGACGTACGTGAAGATGAGCCACAGCGTGAGGCACACCAGCGACCCGATCACGGCCTTCTTCGCGTACAGACGCATGACGACGTTCACTGACACTGCCGCTGGTCATATCCCAACAGATTCTCCATAGAGTACGTGTATAACCTCAAAGTGCGACACCTTCGAATGGAACGGGCTTCGAACTTCGACTAGCTCATATCTTCGGGGACAGATTTCTGGGGGGAGGGGGAGTGAGGGGGGTCGGGGGTGCGGGGGGAGACGGCCTAAGTGGCGACACGTCAAAATAAAAACATCTGTCAACGCGTTTTTAATTTCGCACTTTGGCCGCAACACACCATTTAACTATTACGTCTATTAAGCCGGTACTGACGTTTCATTCTTTTTCATTTGATTTGTTTAAAATCTAGAAACTGTGTCATACGTCACCGGCGTTCGTTATCAAAACTTGAAAAAAATCATTAATGATCAAATATTTGTCATCGGTAAATTACAAAATATTGTGTTACAAAAACAAAACAAACGTGTCGAGGAAGATGCCCTGAGCGACCTGTCTTTTATAAGGAGGTACTTAGACCATATCAAGGCATTCTGGACGAAGCACTGGCGGTGCGTGTATCCCTTAATCACCAATAAACGCTGTGAAACGACTTTGGCCTTTTACTTGGATCCTCCACACACCCCTACGCAACGGTATGAATTCGCATTGTGTGAAAATGCTTGTATTAATCGTATTATTGTGATGTATCTGTATTAGTGCACTCATATTTACAAAACGACGCATTAGTGTAATGTATCGTTTTGTAAATTAACATTTTATTATATTTTATACTGGTGAATATTGCTCGATAAATTAATTATATTTTATTAATTTTGTAGTACTGTGGCGGCTCGCTTATACGACATGTGTTCCGACCAAGTCTTCATGGTCAGCTTTCGTGGCGTTACGACCAAAGGAGCCGTTTTGGAGGGAGATCGGCGCCGAGCGCGCGTCCCCGCCTCCTATTCGTTTTCCGCTTCGGTCGAGTGAACATCTCTGTTCGCTACCGAGTTTGTTCCCACCACCGAGTCCCGATCAGCTCAGCCTGGATCGGCAGACGATACTGGAAGTACAGCTTCAGTATACGTCCGGTGAGAAGTGAGGAAATCCTGGTCTTTCTTCGTCGAAGTCAGATCACGTAGTCACGTGAGGAGTGAGGTTATCATAACCTCTCGAACACGTGCGCGCTAATTTCACGACGGACTCCCCCCCCCCCCCCTGCTTATTCTCTGTATTTATACATATATAAAATACAGTCACCATACAAACAGAATTATAACCTGTTTTCATTATTACAATTTCCCCCCTTTTTCCACATCACGCATCCCACGCACATTACGAAGGAGAAAGGGACATAGCAGAGCAGCCGACATCAGCAGAGACCAGACCACCGACGACGAAGGAAGGCACCTTGAGGAAACCAGCCCCGCCCACGCTTACCACGAGCTTCTACAAAACCGACTTCCGGGGTGCTCTCGAGTTGAACATCCCTGGAGTCTGTACATTTGGTCCTTCGATTCCGTATGTCTTCAGAGCTGGTCTTCCAACGTCGTCGAATCCAGGTTGGTCGTAATTAGAATTTTTCTGTTGTTGTTGCTATTTTTTTTGGTCGTCAACGTCCATTTTGTTTTTTCCCGCGTCCATTTTTTCCTTTGTTTGATTTCGTCGCATTTCAATAATGGCGTCTTTGAGTACGCTTAAAAATACGCGGAAAAGAATTCGCGCTCGGTTAACGAGAAACGCGAATCAATTGGGGGACGATCTGAGCATCTTCAAGCTCAGAATCAGGCTCGAAACAATCAGACCATTACTGTCTGAATTCGAAGCGATCCAAGCTCAGATAAACGAGCTGGACCAAGAAGAGGCGCAGGCCTCCGAATCCGTCGTGGACCTATTTGATAGGGAGCATATGGCCGCCTTCGTGCGATGCACCGAAGCAATCAATTTGCGTGAGCCGCAATTGAGCGCTTCACCGTTAGATGGCGCTAACCTCACAATGTCACCTGTACCGCAATCAAATTCGGCAATAAAATTGCCCCGTTTGGAGTTGCCCACCTTCGAAGGCAACGTCCAAAATTGGCCGCTTTTTTCACAACGCTTCTTGGCCGCTATGGCCGGCGAGAGTTCGCAAATCGCTCGGTTCCAATACTTACTAGGAAGCCTAAAAGGAGAGCCCCAACGTTTAGTTGACGGCTTGGAATTAGCTTCAAATTCATTTACGAGCGCGTGGTCCATTTTGGATCAACGCTATAACAACAAAAAAATTGTTGTTCAGTATCACCTTCAGGCATTGCTTGAAGCCGAGCCAGTCGTGAGCAACAATCACGTCAGTCTGCGTCGTCTCATAGATGATGCCAACATGCATGTACGTGCGCTCGTTAACTTGGGCGTCCGGGTCGAGACCTGGAACGAGATTCTGGTGATGTTTATCACCAGAAAACTCGACCGGAGTACACTTCTGCAATGGGAGCTTCAGACTCCCAAGTATGAAGACTGCACGTTTAGCAAAATAATGCATTTTCTAACGTGCCAGTGCCAATCGATGGAAAATGCCGACTTCGTCTTAAAAGGCGAGTCGAATCCTCGACCAAGAACCATTACGAATCCGAAGGCAGCAGTTCTGCATGTGAGGAGGGAACGCCCCTCCTGCATCAGTTGCAGCGGAAGTCATTCTCTGCTAGCGTGTCCATCATTCCGCCAAATGAGCGGTGATGAGCGTAGGTCGAACGCCATAAAACGTCGACTATGTCTCAACTGCTTGAGGCCAGGGCACATAGTTCACGCGTGCCAAACAAAGCAGAGATGCTTCAAATGCGGTCATGCCCATCACACCATGTTACATGACTCAACTCCATACCAAACTTCGCCTTCAAATAAGGCCAAACATTATCGGAGCCCCAAGAAATCAGAGAACGCCAAACCCGTAAAATCATCGTTGGTTTTACACTCGGTGAGACGCGTATCGCCTTCTCACGCCCGAACTGTCCTGTTATCCACCGTGGAAGTACAAGTTCGCGGCGGAGATGGGCGTTCGCACAAGGTTCGAGCATTGTTAGATAACGGCTCCGAACTCAACCTCATCTCTGAAGACTTAAGAAGGCGACTCGCCTTAAAGTCGAAAAGGATGGACGTCAACCGGGTAGGAATAGGTTCAAATAGGACGTCCATTACTAGTGGCGCGGTAATTCGAATTCTACCGCGCATCCCCAATCAGGGCTCCAGTGTTGATCTCGATTGCGCAATCATGCCCGAGATCGCGAATCAACTTCCATCGCGCAACGTGTCCGAGATTCGGAGCCATTTGCCGCTTCATCTCCCCCTTGCCGATCCGTCATTCGATATTCCCGGTACAGTGGATATGGTGATAGGCAGCGACGCCTATCATGCGATGTTACGCAATGGCAAACGTACCATTTTAGTTCCCTCCAAGTCACGCGGTGACAGAGGAGGACGCATCGCGATGATGAATACAGCTTTCGGCTGGATATTGGGCGGCTCTCTAGAAGCGCCCACAGTTTCAAGCGATTCTCGGAATTGCCATCACACAACGGGTCGTGATCCGTTATCTTGTTTTGGCGCGAGACGTCCAGTCAAGACAGTTACGCGTCCCCTGGACGAATCGCGTATTTACGCGGAACGAAGATTCCGCTTGCCGAAGCGCAATGTACCCGCGCCCTTTAACCCTCACATCTTTCGACCTTCCCAACCCAGCTCCCATAACTCCTGGCCAGTTCCTAGTTGGCGCACCACTAGTTGCGCAACAGCAGGAGGATCTGGTCGATCAACCCGGTGCGAGGGTTCTACCACACCAGCACATGCAGCAGCGGCCCCTGGCAGACAGGGGCACAGGAGTAGGTCCTACTACTCCTCCATCAGCAACACCAAGCGAGCAGTCCGGCGAGTAGCTCGACTGCCAGTCGAGCAGCACTCAGTGAATTTGTGCAACGGTGTGGCGAACGTTCATAACGTCCCACATTAAAGTTGGCGCGTTGTTTGTATCTGTGTTGTGGATTCAGTTTATGTGTTTTAACTTAAGTTTTTGAGTTGCTTTTCTTTTATGCTTCTCTTGTTGGTTTGATTGGTGCTTTGTAATGGAGCTATCAGGATAGATTGGGACATGAAATTGGACGTTGAACAATATTGTTACCTAGCATTGGTGTTGGTTATTTGTTGGTGTTTTGGTTGTTTGTTTGTCTATTTTTTGTTTGTTTCTTGCCGGCTTAGTCAGCTGCTTATGTAGGATGGGAAACTGACGGTGGACTAATGTTATTTTGTTTGCTGACTGGGTTATTTTGTTGTGTTGTTTTTTATTTTGTTGTTATTTTTTTGCTTATTTGCTTGGTTTTTGTGTATTTCATTAGTCGCTTGTGCACCATTAATTCTTGTTTGTTTTGGAATTCGATCCTCTGACTTCCAACGGGGGGAGTATGTTCCGACCAAGTCTTCATGGTCAGCTTTCGTGGCGTTACGACCAAAGGAGCCGTTTTGGAGGGAGATCGGCGCCGAGCGCGCGTCCCCGCCTCCTATTCGTTTTCCGCTTCGGTCGAGTGAACATCTCTGTTCGCTACCGAGTTTGTTCCCACCACCGAGTCCCGATCAGCTCAGCCTGGATCGGCAGACGATACTGGAAGTACAGCTTCAGTATACGTCCGGTGAGAAGTGAGGAAATCCTGGTCTTTCTTCGTCGAAGTCAGATCACGTAGTCACGTGAGGAGTGAGGTTATCATAACCTCTCGAACACGTGCGCGCTAATTTCACGACGGACTCCCCCCCCCCCTGCTTATTCTCTGTATTTATACATATATAAAATACAGTCACCATACAAACAGAATTATAACCTGTTTTCATTATTACAATTTCCCCCCTTTTTCCACATCACGCATCCCACGCACATTACGAAGGAGAAAGGGACATAGCAGAGCAGCCGACATCAGCAGAGACCAGACCACCGACGACGAAGGAAGGCACCTTGAGGAAACCAGCCCCGCCCACGCTTACCACGAGCTTCTACAAAACCGACTTCCGGGGTGCTCTCGAGTTGAACATCCCTGGAGTCTGTACAACATGGTCGAGTTTGGTTGCCTTCCTGCGAGTGGGAACCAACTCGGCTGGGTTCGGAGAGCCACTACTCACTCTGCCTTTAGCTGTCATATAATAAACACGTGCATTAACATGCCAGTTGTCTCATTCGTTCATCCTCCATAGTACAACATATGAATGTACACATGTATATACAAATTTTGTTTTGAACTTTATCATTTGCATACATTTGTATGTTTATTGTTCGACATTATAATTGCACGATTTATTTAAATATTATATGAGTTATTGATAAATTTGGCCCAAATCAAATATGCAACTACAAATAGTTAAATAGGATAAATGCTGTGACACGATTTTGGCCTTTTACTTGAATCCTCCACCCACCCCTACGCAACAATATTATGCAATTAACATCGTATATGAAAGCGGCAGCTAGCATTCGGCAATAGCATACGCATACGCATACGCATACAATATTGCCTAGTTATGGAAATGGTACGCGTGTTATTGAAACAAGAAATGTATTCAAAAGGGCGCTGCTATTATTATAACATTTCTCTGCGAAAACCAATTAAATCGGCGGCTCCTTTTAGCGGGTCTACCTCACGGGACCGAAAGTGAAAAGGTCGAAAAAGCAAATATCGGAAGGCAAAGATCGAAAATCGAAATATCTTAAGTCGAAAGATAAAAAAAAGGGTGCATGGTAAACGGTACTATGTACATATGTATATATATTATATATCAGTGGCATGCGGTGAAATTATATGTATATATAATATATATACATATATATAATATGGGTCTACGTGACGAGACAGAATGTTAAATGGCAGAAAACGCAAATATCGGAAGGCAAAGATCGAAAATCGAAAGATCTTAAGTCGAAAGATAAAAAAAAAATGGTGCATGGTAAACGGTACATACTCACTTAATTTGCGCGAGCAGGATACAACAGGAACAAGAGAAACATGCTTTTCCTCCCGTATTTTGCGCGCGCACATTTTTTTTTGATCTTTCGACTTAAGATCTTTCGATTTTTGATCTTTGCCTTCCGATATTTGCGTTTTCTGTCATTTAACATTCTGTCTCGTCACGGTGACCGATATAATATATATCAGTGGCATGCGGTTAAATTATCTCTCTTTTTGTCATAAAGCCTTGTTTAAAGTGCACGCGCAGGATACGGGAGGAAAAGCCTCCTCTTATTCCTGTTGTATCCTGCTCGCGCAAATTAAGTGAGGATGTACGACGGGGGGGAGAAAGAGTTTTACCGCACGCCACTGATATATATATATACTAACCGTTTTTCATATATATGCATGATAAACGAATATTTTCGACATTTTCACGGTCACCCTGTAAGACAGGGAAGGTATGTTGACCGTATCCCGGTCTAACGAAACACGTGTTGTCTAGTTTGAAAGAGGATCATTTATTTTCGTTCAATTTGGTACAATGGTTATTGTATGTACGAAGAGGTTTCTTCGGAGATGTGATCTGTTTAAACTCCAGAGGCTCACTCTGCCGGTGGAGGTTGCTGCGCTGCTTTATAAACGTTTTGGGTTGAAGTGTGTCGTGTGCACATCTTTTGTTCTTGGTACTCGCGCTGCCCTAGTTATGCTGCGATCGTGGTTTTATGGGTTCATACGCCTGGACGTAGTTCGTGGTTTTTATGGGTTCAGTGAGTTCTTCCTTTGTTTCCAAAACACGTGTATAGAAACACGTGTCGACCTTTTGACGAGGCGAGCGTGTGCCATGCGTTAATGACTTTCCTGGATATGTGTCGCAGTGACCTGATGAGATCATTTCAGTTGTACTATATGCCTACAACCCCATTATGTATATAGCTTGTGTCACATTTTTTTTAAATATATTCATATTTATTGTATAAACATTTTAGACAGCGAAGCTAGGTATTTTCCCTGGTAAACGGATTATTGCTCAAATTGCGATCGCGCGCACGACAATCGTTGCCACAAAAATTGCGAATACGGAATATCTGGCACTCGAGTTCTCGTTTGTACAAAATTTCTTTTTTTGGTTTTTGGTTGCCAAATGTTCCTTGATCGAGATTTTAGTGACGTGCGCGAGATCGCTATTTGCGGAATAATCACCGAACCATTTTCCCTAGTAAATGAGTCATTAGAATTTGGTCGTATATTAGCGTGTTAAGTGAGCTATACCACTTTTTGTTCACTCAATTGCGCTCGCGCACTATATTAAACTTTAATATTTTTCGACGCATACATATTAATTAACACCGAGAGAGCCTGTCGACCCTTGTGTGTTCATAATAGCGCACACATTCATTACTAATCGATAGCAGTATTTGCTTTCAACGTCAGTTGGTAGTTTGTTAACATGTCAGTCATAGATCTGTTGATTTTCAGGTAAGCAACGAATATTTTTAGTTGTATTTTTAGTAAAAACTTCACATTAAAATGGAAAGCGCGAATCGTTTGATAGACAATTCTATTTCTAAGCGCCTGCTGCAAACATAACCCCATTTTTTTAGGTGGCCAACTACTAGTTCCAAAATATTGAACGTCACAGTAATTGGCCACATGCCAAATTTTTTTATTTTATTTGTATGCATTCATATAGTACTTAATATGCAATTCTGTTGTAATTTTAATTTGACGTCTTCACTTATAGTAGGATCTCGACTAGCCAGTTTTTTAAACTGACATTTTAATCTCTGTTATAAGAAAACCGATGAAGATCAAATGAAGAGGTAAAACGATAATACATCCAATATCAAATTATATATGACATTTCAGTAAGTCAACACTTTAGGTTAAGGTTTTATAATCAAGAATTAACAGTTGGTGTTTGGCCTCTGCCAATTACTGTACCATAAACTATACTGAACTTTTCATAAGTCATTGGCCGTGCTTAATTTGTTGACCACTAAAATTTTAATTTAAAAAGCAATAACTGACATTACTAAGTACCTTCTGTACCTTCTATACAGTTCCCTTTAACTATGAACTGATCATTTATGTATTATTTAAATCCTACTGGCCAATAACTATAGCCCTATATCATTTTCAAATAGTCTATATATTATTCTTGTAATCTTATAACTTATTTTACAGTGGAGTCTCGAATATCCAGGCATTTTTAACCAACACTGGAATACAGATAATGTTCAGAATGAGGATCAGATTGATAAAATGAATCACAAAAAAAGTAAGACTATATAAAAGAAGCATTGATATTGGATTATATTTGATATTCCAATAAATCAACTATTCCATTTAGATCTTATAATCAAGGCCACTGTTGGTATTTGGCCGCTGCCAATTACTATAACAAACATTTTATGTAGATGTATTCAAAAGTATATGACGGTTTGGTTGAACTTTTTCTAAGACATGTTTTTTTTTAATTTTTTCAGGCCTCAATGCTGCAAACTATTTTTAAAAAAATGCCACAATACAATGAAAATCAGCTTAAAAAAGCACTACAAGAAGTACAGATTGACGGTGCATCTCTAAGAGCTACTGCCAGAAAGTACAATATCCCTCGAGCTACTTTACAATTTAAATTGAAAAAGCCCACGGCGAGGAGTCGGCCCGGACCAGAACCCTTCCTAACAACAGAACTAGAAGACTCTTTAGTAAAATGGCACGAGGATATGGTCCGTAAAGGGTTTCCTAGGAAGAAAGAAGACATTATTGATTCTGTTCAAAAGTATTTGATCGACAAACCTTTGGAGACTCCCTTTAAAAATAATCGACCGGGTCGAGGATGGCTGCGAATTTTCTTGAAAAGACACCCCAACCTCACCGAAGCTCGTACGAGTCTTGGGATTACTGAAAACGACATACGGAGATGGTACCGGGATGTCATGGAATACTTGCGGGAAAATAGTTTCCAGGACACACTATTAGACCCTACGCGAATCTTCAACGCTGACGAGACTGTATTCCCGACTTGTTCAGACACTGGAAGAGTATTCGCGCCGACCGGATACAGAAATGCATATGCCAATGAAAACATCACCGTTTTGTTTACTTTTTCAGCAGACGGTAACGTCTGCCCTCCCTTATTGGTATATCCTTCCAAAAGCATATCGGAAGCAATTCCCAATTCCGTGCCTGATGACTGGTGGTTTGCTCAAAGCGAAACAGGCTCTGTTACTTCTGATGTTTTCAATGAGTTCATCACAAACATTTTCTCACCGTATTTGACGGAGCGAAATATCAAAAGACCAGTCATTCTATTCATAGACGGTCATAAAAACAACATAACTTATCAACTGAGTGTGCTGTGTAATGATTTGGAAATTATTTTGGTAGCTCTCTATCCGAATCCAATGAGGATTCTGATACAGCCTGCCGATTTGAGTGTTTTCAACGTCGCTGAAAAAATATGGAGCGATGCACTGAAAGAGTTTCAGGATGAAAATGCCGGAATAGTAGTGACGAAGGTCTCGTTGGCCGCTGTTCTAAAAATGTTCCTAGACAGTGCCGCACTGGATTCTTTTGTACACGCCTTCCAAGCGTCCGGACTATATCCTTTTGATGCAAACGCTGTGGATTATTCTGAATGCATTATACGGATAGGTTCTCCGGAGCTGACACTCGCAAGAGATCACATGTCGTTTGACGACTTTTCAAGAATCGTAGGTCAGGAAAAATTGCAAAAACTTGAAACTCTTGATATGGCGTTGGCGTGTTCTGATGACCTAGTTTTGTATAATCTGTGGAAATTCTTCAATCCAACTAACTCCAAAAATTATCTAACAGAGAATCAAACGCAGGTAAAGAGAAAAAAAAAGCATTATAATAATAGTAGATTAAGTAAAAAATACCAAGAAACAATTCATAGTTTGGAATGTCTAGCATCTATATCCAACACCAATATATAAGTACCAGCCGTAAATACAAAACATCCCTGCGAGGCCCAAATGGAAGAGAGAAGTTCGAAATTCCACTCATACATCACACACAATTATAAAAATAATGATGAGCGCAGGTTACCAGACAGATAAGTTCAAATATCTCCAATAACCTACGCTCACTGAGATGTAAAATATCACATTTAGGCACGTCAGCAACGATTTCATTTAGAAATCGGATAGTTCTTGGAATAGGAGCCATCCGATAAAGGACTGTGTGAGCAAGAGGTACAACCGTCAAATGATGATG
Source organism: Arctopsyche grandis (assembly GCF_051622035.1). Lineage (NCBI taxonomy): Eukaryota > Metazoa > Arthropoda > Insecta > Trichoptera > Hydropsychidae > Arctopsyche > Arctopsyche grandis. The sequence continues at coordinate 1,693,964 of NC_135362.1, forward strand.
TCTACCACGCACATAATTATTTATGCAAAGACGATCTGTCCAAATATTACTTAGTTACTGTGGTTCATTATTAAATCGAAAAAATGCTACAGTTGTTGCCCATTGTATAGTTATTAGCCAAATAATGTATTGCTATCGAATAGTAATGAATAAAAGCACCATTGAGAGCACAAGAGGATCTCATTTTTTATTTTCAATCCAAATTTCCAATAAGTATACACTGGTCAAGAACTGTAGCATTTCCTGAATAGGAAATAAGTCAATTACAGATATATTATTATAAGATGGAAGGCTTTGACTGTTGCCCGACCTGTGGAAACTAGGTTGAGTTTTTAAAAAGATCTTTATTTATGTTAATTATACAAGTATTATTGTATGCGAAAGAGGCCGTTGCTCGACTTCAGAGCAGTAGACTGGCTGAACTCCAGAGGCTCACGGGCGCCGGGGGCTGGTGCGATAGTTTATATATTGGTTGAGCAATGTCATCATGCTTTCGGGAGTTCCTACGGGCTCGAGGTTATTCTTTGTGTAGATGTGCCTCAAGGTTGCTTGCGGTATGATGAGATCATATGCTCTCGAGAGTTCATACAGACTCAAGGTTGTTTATCTAGATCGAGTTGAATTGTGTCTATGCCCTTGGTGCGAACGAAGTATGTATCTATTCTACAGGAAGGCGATGGTGCAATCGCACGGCTTGTGTTTTATGATTATCGACCTCAATTCGGAATAGTACAAGCTGTGCTATATTCCTACTTAATAAAAATTAAAAACTAATTTATAATCATTGTTATTTGAGTGAAGAAATCTTCCATGAACTATTTATCTTTTATAGGTTGGAGTAACACTTCAATGTCAGCAAGAAGAAATCAATCTAAAAAATGAGATAAAGTGTCGACTATGTCTCTCTTCTGTACCAGCCTTATCGTCTGTTTCCATATATGACAGTCCTCATTCATTGCAACAAATTTGGAGATGCTGTCAGTTACAGGCCAGTTAACTTGTTTTGCACTGCTGTCAATTATTTGTGTACAATGTATGTAATATATGTATATTGATTGTTTGTTTTATTTTATAGATGAAACAAGATGATTCGTTACCAGGTGCAATATGTTTGTCATGCGATTGCAAACTGGAATTCTTCACAAATTTCAAGAATGTTTGCATTCAAAGTGATAAAAATCGAAGAAAGAAATTGTCAACGGATATTAAGACGGAAGAAGTTTTACTAGATGATTTAATTTGGGAGGATAATATGATCTGTTCCCGTAACTCTGCAGCTAATGACAGTCAATCGAGCAATTTAGAACCGAAGAGAATCGCTGCATATGAAATCATAGATTCTTGTTGTTCCGAAAAGACAAAATACCCAAACATTGGTCCTTCCGCATGTAATAAAAATGATATTGGAGAAAATTTAGTGGTAATTTCATAATCTTTTCGCTTAAACTCATTGTAAACGTACATTTATATGTATTTTAATTGTTTGGTTTATCTTGTAGGTTGATGGGGATAATATTCAAAGCTGTTACGCTGAAAAAAACATGCAAATAATTGAAATTTCACCAAAAGAACATTCAACGGAAAATAGAAAATTTGAAATTGTTAATAATTTTGAAATCAAATGTGAATACTGTCAAGAAAAATTTTTTGATAGGTCCGAATTTAGATTGCACATTTTGATGCACTATGAAGAAAAATCAAAAAAAAAACACAACTGCAAAATCTGCTTAAAAGTATTTAAAAACAATCTAAGTCTCATACATCATATGAAACTTCACCCTGAAAAAATACAGCACAAATGTAACATTTGCTTACGGAATTTTTCACATAAACACATTTTATTAAAGCATAAAAAAATTCACATGGAGGGGAAAATATACACCTGCGACCTTTGCCTAAAATCTTTCGCATCTAAAATCTTCTTGGTGAAACATATGCGAATTCACACTGCCGAAAAAAAATGTAAAATCTGCCACAAATCGTTCACAAAATTATACAATTTGAAAATTCATATGGAAATTCACGCTAGAGATAAATCACATGATTGTAAAGTTTGCTTGAAGTCATTTACGAGTAAATTAAGATTTGTCAAGCATATGAATGCTCACAGTGAAAACAAGCCACACAATTGCTTAATTTGTAAAAAAACATTTTCATTGGAGTCCGAACTAGTCAAACACACAATTACGTGTGGGAAATTATTCAAATGTGACATTTGCTTGAAAGGTTTCAGATTCAAGCAAGTCTTAGTAAAGCATATGATCTCTCATACCGGGGAAAAACAGTACAAATGCGACATATGCTCAAAATCTTTTTCATACACATCGTCTCTAAACGCTCACATGGCCAGTCACACATTTGATAAGCCGTTTAAATGCGACGATTGCTCGAAATTTTTTAAATCCAAACCCAATCTAGTCAATCACATAAGAACTCACACGAATCTTCACAAATGTAGCATGTGCTCAAAATCGTTCACGGCCAAGTCCACCCTAGACCAACACATGAACACTCACACGGGGAAACAGCCGTACAGTTGTGACCTATGTCCAAAGTCGTTCATATACAAATCTAGCTTATTGCTCCATCGGAGACTCCACACTGGAGAAAACTTGCACAAGTGTACCATCTGTGCAAAATCTTTCACTGTAAGGTCAAAGTTGATTTTGCACATGAACATTGTACACGCAGGAATAAAATCGCACGAATGCAATGTTTGCTTTAAGTTTTTTCAATTTAAAGCCCATTTACTGGTACATATGAGGATTCACAGCGGCGACAAACCGTACAAGTGTGCCATCTGCTCAAAGTCATTCAGATACAAAGACATTCTAACTGATCATATGGACTCTCATAAAGATGAATCATATGAGTGTGGCGTTTGTTCGAAACACTTCACGTCAAACAGATCCTTGAAAATACATTCAAAAATCCACTTGATGAAACCACACAAGTGTGAAATGTGCTCAAAATCATTCATATACAAAAACAAACTAGCCAGACACATATCTACGCACAATAAACTCAAACTGTTGGTATGTGACATATGTCCAGAGTCTTTTTCGTCCAAAAGCAAAATGGTGACACATCTGAAAAAGCATGCTGTTAGAGAATCTTTCGAATGTGATGTGTGTTCGAAATCGTTTGCATGTAAAATCAACTTGCAGACGCATATGAAAATTCACTAGTCCAAATTTTTGCTAGATGAGCATATGACTGTTCATTCGAGGGAGAAATCTCACACTTGTGGTATATGTGTGAAATCTTTTGTATATAAAACTTGTTTGCGGACACATTTGAGTAAACATCATCATGACGTGGATTATATTATATAATAAATAATTATATTATATGACAAAGTACAAGCATTTGCAGCTGCAACCAATTATTAGAACTACATATGTATGTATATTAGACACCAATACATTGAGAAAATTACTAAATATTTCATGCATTTACAAAGCTTTTTCTAGAAAGAAAAATAAAAATTGATATCCTTAAATATTTTAATATATACTTACATACATATAAACCTTATATATTGTGTGAAATACATATTTAAAACATACATATACTGTATTATTTTGCATGAAGATATACGACTTGGATTTGTCTTGAGATATGCTCGGTTATTCTCCAACCCCTTTTCTTCTCGCTTGCTATTCAACTCGTTTGTTAGAAGTAAGCTAGAGTATAATGCGATTGTGTGGAATCCGCATGAAGCAAATTACTCTATAAGAAAGAGTATGGGTACTACTCATATGTCTACCTTACTCCTTTCCTTTTGGGCATGCTTGGGTATAATTCCCTTGAACTTCGGAGAAATTTCACATTAATTCGTTTCGTTCTCCGACTACTGCATGGTAATACGTCATGCCTGTTGTTGCTGGAACAGTTGGGACTTAATAACTATGTGCGCGGTAGACATCATCATTTGATGGTTGTACCTCCTGCTCGCACAGTTCTTTTTCGAATGGCTCCTATTCCAAGATCTATTCGACTTCTCAATGAAATCGTTGATGCCGTGCTGAATGCGATATTTTCCACCTAAGTGAGTGAAGATTGTCAGATATTGTTTTAACATATTTATCTGGTAACCTGCGCTCATCATTATTTTCTTAATTTGAATGTGATGTATGTGTGGAATCTTAATCTACTTTCTTCCATTTGGGCCTCGCTGTGGTTTTATTTTTATTTTATTTTACTTTTTCTTTTTCTTTCTCCTTATGTATATTTTTAGGTACTATTTTTTTTTTCATTGTGAAACTAAGAATAGGATTTGAGGATTTATTTATTTGATTTTTATACCTCTGTTTATTTATTATTTTTCTTGTTTTCTGTTTTATTTGTTATTGGATTGACGATGAAGTATGAATTTAATGTATGTTGCTTCGCGGAGTGAGCCATGTTCAGGCTTCTGAAGCTCACTGGTGTTGGTTCTGTTGATCAGGCAGTGCGACAGTTTCTGTTTCAGTTATATACGCGGTCGCGTGTAGTTGTCCTAGTCTAGGGTTGTTCTGCTTGATTAGAAGTGCTTTTCAGAGGGGTAACGGGGGACATATGCGTGACGGGGGAGTATGCGTGTGTATTGACATCGATAATGAATAAGTGCGCGATGCGATATATCCCTACACCAGTTTCCAAATTATTGACCAAAGCAGTAAACTCAAAAATATGAAATCTTTACTCAAAAAAAATATATTAATTGCGGAATAAATAAGTGTCACAATTATTAAACAGTTGAAAAGCAAAATTTGCGCAAATATTCGAAAGTGAAAGAGCAATCGTACAATGGACGTGTTTGAAGGTGTTATGTTGTGCGGAGGTGTCAACGCGGGCGGCGGCTGTCAGTCAGTGATGGTGCGGCTACGCTCGTGTTTGGGTCTGTCACTTTTTTCGCGGCTTTAGACCGGATTTAAAAGCGCGAACACGTCATGGGACTTCTGCTGTCGCGCTTCCGGGTGAGACGCCCCCCGCCACCCCCACCCCTCCCCACCCCTCCCCTCCCCATCCCAACCTCGCGTCCCCAGACGGGCTTCCTTTATTTTTAGCCGCTCCACTTTCCAACTACATCTACCCTTTCAAATGGATATTTCCTACTGACTGTTGTTGTTGTGCTGTATTGTATTGTATTGTATTGTATTGCACTGCATTAGATTGTATACGATTTGCATTAATAGCATTTTCGCAACGTGAGATATGAATCATTTATTTGTTGATGAAAAAAAATCGCACGAACGTTTCCTATACAATTATCATAATTTATTTCAGACGACAGAGAGGATGTCAACACGTTAATATATATGTTAAAAATATTATATTTTTTTATAAAATAACATTTATACGAACGACTGCTAAAATTTTGATTTTTCAAATGATAACAGATAAGAAATGTATGTAGTTTTAAAAGAAAACTAGTTTTTGGTCAAAATGTAGATGGAGATGTACTAGTTCTGATTATATATGTACATATGTATTGAAACATAAAGAGAACAATTAATGAACGGTCATTAACTTTTGTAGAAATTTCAAAATACCAGAATGGTATATAAATGATAATGAATGATGAGTAAACTAATGTTTTCAGTTGATGCTTTTTGACAAATGGTCCATGACGAATAATATAACTGATTAAATACAGACCTAAACAGTATTTTAAATCTGTATAATTCATTGAAAACTAATTCAAAGTTTCAAGGCTCAAATGCTAAAATGCTAGTCGTTTTATTTTTCGTTCGTCGCAATTGTTTTTTTAGTAAAAAGTGGCGTCATTTACTTCGATCAACCAAATTGATATAAATTCCGAATAAATTGTCGTATCAATTCGCTTTTTGAATTTTTGAATATCTAATAAATGATAAGCATAATAACTACATAGATTGATGATCGATTCGAAAGTAAACAAAATACTCGACAGGACTTTGATCAAAAAGTGATTCAACAACCGTCAATTTTCAGATTGCACAAGAAAGAATCGTTTTCATTATCGTGACACATTAGTGTAATATAATAATTGCAGTGAATGTCATTCGACATATGTATAAACATGATTGTAAACGTCTACGTACTTTCTGTCGAAAAATTGTACCGAGCGATGAATGCATCGTTGAATATCAATTTTGGAATAGCATTAGCACGAATTTTTTCCATTTCCATACAATTCCCGAACGAAACGCCGCACGCATAATTTATTCGATTGCATTTTCAGCGCAAAAAGACCACTTTTCAAGTGCTCGAAGAGTTGGAGAAGGAGATCCGGTCCATAGAGCAATATGGCTACAGCACGGAGGCGAAGAGGAGACGTGTCGTCGGCACTCTCATGGCCGTCTCGATAGGCCTTTATGTACTGTCTGTGATACTTTTTTACTTCTACTTTCGATTGACGAGCTGGAAGGAGATTTTATTATATGCGACACCTCTATTAGTGTTCCCGGTTGTGTAAGTTACATTAATATATATATATATATATGTATATAAGATTTTTGAACTCGATAAGGAAACTTTGCTTTGATCATTGAAAATAATATTTGCTACTTAAAAAGCGGATGTTCGCTACTTACACGTGTATTACAATGACCAAAATACGAAACGACAACGATCAACGCTTCTCTCTACTGGATTCCTTCCTTTTTACTCTTCGGCTTGCGACCTTCGACCTTTGCTTCGACTCTACGACCTGCCATCATTATTCATACGTAATACGGATTATATTAACAAAATACCAAAATACGAACCAGCTTTTGGTTAGGTTTTATTTATTTAAGATTACATTTCACTAATGAGACTATAATTTCACTAGTGAGAAACAAAAGTAAACACTTTTGACAATTGACAGTTGTCAATAGCGGAAGACTGCAATGTTGCCAATTTTTGTGTCTATTCTAATGCTAAAATCTATTTTTTCAAATGATCGTTTCATATTTTTTATTTTTCACTTTATAACGCCAAAATATTTTATTCGTTGCACAATACGAGATTGTTCAATGCACCGAAAATAATGCAAATTTTCAATGCACAAACATTTTTTTTAAGATGCAAAGTATTTTACTCAATGTACAGTTATAAATCGTAGCCAAAATAAATTTGAAATTTTTATTCAAAATAGGCACGCTTCATTTATAAAAATGAATAAAACACGGATAAATATGAATAAATTCGGTAATGAAGACATTAATTTATATTCATCAATGAATTGAAGAATTTTATATAGTGACATTTCTTCTTTCGAATATGATTGGTTTAGATATTTAATTTCGTGAAACAAATTCATCCCTTATATATATGTATGTATACATACATATGTTTCAGCGGTATTTTATACAAAATACAATTCCAAATAACCATTTGCACCAGTTTTACAAGTTTTATTCGTGAGTCGTTGATATTTGACAGTCAACTTCCTGCGTTCCTCGTAAATTATAATATTTTACAATCAGTATTGTTACTTCGATTAGAAAAATTAAGTTGAATATAGAATGCTTTATAAGTTCAAAGAATGTCAATTATTTTTTTTTTATATTTTCAATTTAATAATCAAAAAAGAAAAATGGGGGCGCCTCGCAGCGCCCCTTGTCTATGGCGCCCTAGGCACTTGCCTAGTCTGCTGCACCTTTGAGCCAGCCTTGGTTAGGCCTGTCTAATCTGCGGACATCGTTGAAAATCCTATTTAAATATTTGGAGTTACATATTTGATTTGCGCCAGATTTATCTATAACTCACTGATATTACATATATACATATTCACATATAATATTTAAATAAATCGTGCAATTATAATGTCGAACAATAAACATACAAATGTATGCAAATGGTAAAGTTCAAAACAAAATTTGTATATACATGTGTACATATGTTATACTACAAAATTAATAAAAGTGAATAAAATAGAATTAATTTATCGAGCAATATTCACCAGTATAAAATATAATAGAGTGTTGATTTACAAAACGACGAGTGCACTAATACAGATACGATACAATAATACGATTAATACAAGCATTTACACACAATGCGAATTCATACCGTTGCGTAGGGGTTGGTGGAGGATCCAAGTTAAAGGCCAAAGTCGTTTCACAGCGTTTATTGGTGATTAAGGAGATACACGCACTGGCAGTGCTCCGTCCAGAATGTCTAGATATGGTCTAAGTATCTCCTTATAAAGGACAGGTCGCTCAGGGCATCTTCGACGTCCGGTTACTTCCCCATTGTTTAGTCACTTCTTCGGCGTTGTCAGCTCTAAGAAATCCACGGGAATGCGACCGAGTTACCGCCGCTAAGTGCATTCGGGGGTCTCTCATTGTTAGCCGACTTGCACTTAAGCCTGGAGATAATCCTCGAAACCAATTATAACGGCGACTTCTTTTAGCATACGCTACAATACAAACATCATCCACAGTGACATCTATGGAGACGTTTTTGCAGCATTTTATTATAGAAATTATTAAAAGAAACGATCGACCTGGAGTCATAAACCAAGGTCTGGCCAGCAGCGGGACTCGAACCCATGACCACAGTCAAAACAGAACGCTAAAATGATTTGTGTTGCATTATTTTGCGTCCGATTGACCGTGTTTTATCAACCATGCATTACATTCTTCATCCAAATAATTTACTGTCGTAATAAGTTTCGGATATTCTTGGCAACCTGATTTTATTTATGGATGATGCTCAATTTACCATTAAGTTTATTTATAGTGCAAGTTGATTCGGGATAGTAATTGAAAAAGGAGATGTTCATTTAGCAATGGAAGTTTTCAATGCCGACCTGAGGATTTCCGGAAACCCAGTATGTACTGTCTGTTTACGTGTGGTTTGACGATGCCGAGTGACGTAATTATAGCGAGCCATTTTTAGATGGAGAGTGTTCGATTAATTAATCGCTTAAATGATAATGACTTTCACATCGGCTTACTTTCACTGGTGTTTTGCGCTCCGTGACAGTCGTCTCTTTTTTTTTATTCCGTATTGAAATTGAGTAACGGTATTGTTTGTGAATTTTTAGTGATGTTGGATTTTTTGCGTGGGATTATTGCACCCGTTACAAATGACCGATTGAAATTGCAACGTAGAGAGTTTAAGTGGTTTTTTGGAAAGACGTTCTTTCCTTCGATTCGTGCCTTCTCCTGTACTTTACTATTTCTATTAATCCAACAGTATTAACCCTTTGCCCGCGTCACCAAATTTAGCGAACATGCCCTGTACGCGGCTGCTTTTTTGCGGATTTTGTTATCTCGTTTTCGACTATAAATATAGGTTGTAATATTTTTTTGAATTTTACAACCTATATATATTTTTTTTGACTACTGCCATCTATTGAATTTGGTAAAGTATACATTTAGTAATATTTTCAACCAAGTTATAAAATTTTAACACAATAGACGGCTCTTATACCGGTTGGAACTTCCAAGACATCTATGCGTGTCTCGCGCGCTGAGGGCATGTTCGCTAGGACATGTATAGTAGTCGTACGCGGTGGAAAGGTTAATGCATATATTAAATATTATTTTTAGTATTGTACTTCTACGCGCCGGTCTTAGCCGATACTACGAATGGAAATTACACAAAAACAAATCAAAATTGATCGATATGAGAGCCGAAAAGAAAAAAATCTTAGAAGAAGTCATGGACAAAGAGACTTATAAGGTATTGCAATATATGGAAATATTTATTTTTAATTTTTATACATTTTTGATTCCGCTATATATAATTTTCTTTTTATTTTCAGTTCGCTAAACAAATTTTAGACAAATTTGGCGAACCAAAAGACACTGTTCTCGCGACAGAAACTCCTAAAAAATTACTCGTTCACGCACCATCAACCGCCTTAGGTACATATTCATATTACCCGGTTACATTACACGTTATGTTCGGTATAATTAAAGAAATATATATGTCTTGCAGTTTCAGTATCACCAGCTCAATTGCGACAGCGGCAAGTTGGAATGATTGCTAACGTAAACACGTTGAACGCTTCTAGTGCTCTAATGCCGAGAAGTCCGTACGGTCCGAATACACCGTCATATTCTAACGAACTCACCCCGATGAAGGTCGGTTATGAAGACAGCGTCGTCTTTAGAATGTAGATTGATGCAGTTTATAATTTGTTTTTTATTATTCACGATAGCGGAATCAATTGCCGAGGCCTGTATTGCCCGCCGGCGGAGGTGCTTTTGATCGTCTCGTAGACTATCTCGTCGGAGATGGTCCTGGAAGTCGATTTGCACTCATTTGCTCAAAGTGTATGGGACATAATGGTATGTGTTATACAGGGTGGAGACAATATTAGTAACTTGATGTTTGGTTTGTGTGTATATTTTCTGGTCCGTTTTGCAGGCATGGCGCTCCCTGAAGAATTTGAATATTTATCATATCGATGCGCTCATTGTCGGTGGTTGAATCCGGCGAGGAAGCAGAAGCCGAAAGCTCCTCCACTAGTCACTACGCCGATACGGACTCCGTCGGTTCCGATAAAAGGTTTTTTGCTTTATCTATGTATGTAGTAACAATAGACGAATTGTTATTTTTAGACGAATTTGACTGATTCGAACTCAGAATCGATCACTGATCCGTTTTCATAATCTAGAAAAAATCATGTCTGTGTCAGTGAATTTTGGGGATTTTTTGAACACCGTTAGTCCCGTCGAACTGAAACTTAGTATCGGTTACTGAAATTCTTATCGATACTATGTAGATTTTTTTCAAATTTTTAAGTTGACCGGAAATGGTATGTCCCCTTATACATAGGTGTTCTCTTTTTTTTTATTTTTCAATATAATTATCTCCCAAACCGCAAACCGAATCAGACTGAAAACTTTTCGCATGTATGTAATAGAAATTATAAATTTTATACACTAATATTTTTTGAATATTTTTACCTGAACCGGAAGTAGTACTTTCACTCTAGAGAATCGAGGTTTTTTTATGTTTTTCTCAGAAACCCTTTGGTTGATTGAACTGAAATTTCATATCTAGAAGTTTAACCCTTTGCCCGCGGCAATAAATATAGCGAACAAGCCCTGTACGTGGCACCTTTTTCGCGAATTTGGCAATCGAGTTTTCGACCTTAAATATAGATTTTAATATTTACTCAAGTAACCAGATATGTTAATTAACACATAAAGTATTATTTTAAACAATAAAATACATAATATATCTCGTAGTTTTGGCTTAATTGTCAAATAATCATTCTTCATACAATTGAGACGTATCGTCGCCATTGTTCAACAGACGTGACGTCACATAAACGTGGTTTCAGTATGTTTCCACAAAAAACTAATTTTGACTGGTATATATTCATTTTAAGCAAATTGAATAGATGGCATTCAACTCTCAGTAATATATTCAACCAATTTTGAACCTTAAAACAGTTGAGATAGGCACATATAAGGCTCAAAATCCCGTGCAAAGTTCAGAAATTCTATGGAAGACAGCCGCGCTACAGACTTGTCGCGCAAAGCTTCCATAGAAGACGGCAGCGGGCAAACGGTTAAGCTTAATACCAAGTTATATATAAAATGTGGTTAGCATCCGTCAACCGGAAGTGGCAGTTTACTCTTTTTCGATTTTTCTTCCACTATATTTTTCGACCCCTTAAACATGTGTAGTCTTCACGAAAAAATTCAAGTATAATTCTTGTATCAATGTGATGAAAATAAAAACAAATCACTTAATTAAATAAATTGGAAGTAGTATTTTTTTCCTCTTTAAATAAGTCAAAAATGTTGCGACCACACTATTCTTTCCACACCCCTGAATGTATCAAGCTGAAAATTTACATTTGTATTCTTTATGTACTAACTTAGAGCTGATTAGGTTTTGGCCAGAATTCGTAAACTGGAAGTAGTAATTTTTTTTAAAACAATATTTCATTATTTTATTTTGACCTTTTAAATTATTTTTATTTTCTTGATATTTTATGTGTATAATAATTATAGTGATTTTAAGTAATACAAAAATTTTGAACAAAATCCGACTATCAGAAGAATAACTTTTGTCTTGTGTGAGTTTCCTCATATTTGTGCTCAATTTGTATCGGAAATGCTCTCACAACCAGTATGTGTGAACTTTTATGTATTTTTAATCATCGAATTTTATTTTGCGACCTTCTTACATTCCTCAAATGCATAGATAAAGTCATGGGTTGGTCACTTCCGAATTTTTTAGTTTAGTTTTACAATTTCACGGTCGAATGCATGGTAGAATCGGTGTGTGCGGTCAGCTGGCCGATGTGCATTCCAGCGTTAAATCTAATGTGGTAATGCGATATTTATCTGTAATTGTATCGTGCGGTCATCTAGCATATATATGTATATGAATAAATATATTTTTATTATTGTAAATGAAATTAGCATAACTATATTTTATGTTTTTCAGAGAAAAATGTAAATAGCAGTTCCGACAGTGACTGCAGTTATGATGATAAAAAGATTGATAAAGGTATTTTTTTTTTATTATTTATTATATAATACTCCATCTGTTTTTTATATAATAAAATAATTTGAGAACTAAATTTTGACGATTTAAATGACGATCTTCAATGCTTCAAACTAAATTTATTTACTTTATATATGTACATATGTATGTATATACCAGGAAGGCCTAACAGGTAAACCCCAATGCGCCTTCCTGGTCAATTACAAACAATGCTGCATTTTTACATACCTCCTTTACGTTTCACATGGCTTTCGTGTTAGTGGTCATTTTTATCTCTTATCCGATCGTTTTCATACTTTGCCATATTGTTATTACATATAAAGGCGCTGAACTGCGAGACGCTGAAAAACTCGTAATTTTTTATGTCCATTTTATAAAATAATTTAATAATAATTTAATTTAATTTAATAAAATAATTTAAACGTCCATTTTATAAAATAAAAGTGCATTTAATAAAGCAATTTAAAAAAGTTTCTGTACATTACAAAAAAATTGTGCGCATTTCTAAGTGACGGATACAGATTGCATTAGAAAGTTTGCTTTGATCATTGAAAAAAATATTTGCTACTTAAAAAGTGGATGAAATGTGCATTAAAATGACAGATGAACTGTACCGGTAACGGTAATTGGACTATTCGTCACATTGGGGTGGTCACAAAGACAATTTTTGCCATGAAAATCGCGAATACACAATATTTGGCACTCAAGTTCTCGTTACTATGATAGTTATCGTTAGTATGATGGACTTTTCGGCTGCCAGGTGTTCCGTTATAGAGATTTTAGTGACTTTGTGACGAGTAATTTGTGACCAGTAATCACCGAACCACCGGTAACGTCGCGTATTTTGCTATTGACAACTGTCAACTGTCAAAAGTGTTTACTCTTGTTTCTCACTAGTTAAATTATAATCCCATTAGTGAAATGTAATCTTAAATAAATAAAACCAACCCTAACTTAACCTAACCAAACCATAAATAAATAAAACCTAACCAAGCGCTGGATTATATTAACAAAATACGGCAAAATACGAACCAGCGTTTGATTAGGTTTTATTTATTTATGGTTTGGTTAGGTTAGGTTAAGTTAGGGTTGGTTTTATTTATTTAAGATTATTTTTTACTTTTCTTTTTTTTGTATCTTAATTTTGTGCTTTTGCTATTTGTTATATCTATTAATTTTTTATTTTATTTTTTGTTTTCTCCCTCTCTTATTTTATTTTATTATTTATGCCATTGTGGCGCATTAGGTTCTTCCTGTAATGCCACAATGGTCAAAAACGTTAAATAAATAAATAAATTTCACTAATGAGATTATATAATTTCACTTGTGAGAAACAAAAGTAAACACTTTTGACAGTTGACAGTTGTCAATAGCGGAAGATTGCAACGTTGCCACTTTTTGTATCCATTCTAATGCTAAAATCTATTTTTTTTTAATGATCATTTCATATTGTTTAATGATCACTTTATAATGTCAAAATATTTTATTCGATGCACGATACGAGATTGTTTAATGCACCGAAAATAATGCACAAACTTTTTTTTTTTTTGAGATACAAAGTATTTTTCTCAATGTACAGTTAAAGGTCTGTTCATACCTAGTCGGCACGTACCGACTTCAGCAGGTATCCGGCCTTACGAAAAGTATTCTTTGGTACATTTTGTATGGGTATGTTCATATCAACCGTCACGTTTACGCCACGGCAGGCTTACAGCCGTACCCGACATTTCCTGTTCATACCTTACAGCAACATCCGTCAACGTATCGTATCCGTCTTTTTGGCCATCGTGGAGATATACACGCGAATTACGTGCCATGAGTCTGCCGCTTTGCTGTTTTGGACCAATTATCGATAGTGACCGTTGACAGCTGTTCAATCTTTCGACATGGTTTTGGCGCTGACAATGAATTTTTGACAATGCTTCCTTAAATTTTGTAGATTTTTTGGTGATTTATGTTTTTATTTTATCCAGTATTGTTTCAAATTGGTATCGGTTCATACGGAAATATTAAAAAAAAAATTGTCCATCATCCACAAGCTCCTTATACAGTGTCCAAAACTCTCCTTCGGTTTTTCTATTTTTTAACATGGGATGCACATCAAAACGCCTCCGTGCTTTTTTATTGCCTTCTTGAGCTTCTTCTTCCAACAACAACGCGATTATAAATAATTTTTCGTTCGATAAACGCCGAAACATTTTTGCTGACTTGTATTCTGACGCGTAGCTACGAATGCACGTGTGTGCATTCATATTGTAAGTACTCGACAATACGACGTAAGCAATATTGCGCCGTATCGTCATGGCCTGCAATGTATAAGTAAGCCGATTTTGCCTTGCACTCGGCCAAAGTGCTGTGAACGTGACGTGACCGCGACGTGTAGGTAGATATGAATAGAAATGTAATAAAATGACATATTTGAAACGGAGTCGTGCAGTGCTGAAGCCGTGCAGTGCTGTTAAGTATGAACAGACCTTAAATCGTACCCATTTTTATTGTACATAAGTCATACTCAAATAGTGGGTAGGAAGGTTTTCAGCCAATTTAATGGAGGAACCATTTCAAACATTGAAATCAGAAAAATTGGCAAACCCTGATAGGAAACAATCGACTTGGAGCATTACAGATAATAAACTCAGAATAAATTATTTTCAATCGAAGTCAACTCACGGGATCAAACCTGGCGACCTCTCAGTGCTAGGCAAAAGCTCAACTGAATTTGAATCAATGATTAATTGTTTTTGTTTTGTTTCCATTATTATATTTGCAGTCGACTCCGACACTGACGTTTCCGTAACTCAAGAGGAGGAGACCCAAGAAGAAGATGCTCAATCGACGGAGACGGAGACGGCCGACGTAGTTAAAAATGGCGAAGTCGTCAAAGACGAGTCGGCCACCGTCGATTGAACTCGTCGACGGAACATGCACGTGCGAAAATGCGAAGAGCAGCTAAAAAACTAATCTTCGATAACAATCGGCTAATATGAAATTTTTACTGCCTTGAATATTTACATGATAAATTTTATACGTACTTTTAGTTATTCCTATTTTTTAATTATTATTTCGTGGCTTTGGTTTTGAGGCTTTACAAATGTACATTTTGTATAATGAGTCATTTTTTTAAATGTTTAATTATTTATGCTTTCGCTTTACTAGTTTGTATAACCTACCTCATCGATCCGAAGCGCACGCATCCAGTGTACTTATCCTTGCTCGATCCGGTTCTGATCGCTAGTCTTTTTTTAAGTATTGCCTGTACTTATACAAGGACGTCGTGTACAGTTGTAAATTTTAAGGACCGGCTCTCGACTTTTGGCAATATTAATCGTATTTTATAGATATACATACATATATTTATGAATCTCAAACAATTTTTCGTGTGCCTTAAATGAAAATTATACTTGTTACCTTTTAGACAAATCAGTCAAAATAATCTTTTCGCTTCTCTTTTATACGGTACGTTTAATTTTTATACAATGAATGTTATTTATTATTAAAAAAAATGTATTTATATGAACGTTGAATGTGTCCGAGGCAGTCATGACAGATCCCTGTTGGTAAATTAGATTAAAATGTATTCGAAACAGAATCTTCAGGCTCGTCATAGCTGTTAGTGTCATCGCATGACTGCCTCGGTGTGTTTCGTTTTATTTCTGAATCAATTTAAAATCATATCTGAATGACGTTATCGCTGTGCAATTAGATATATGTACATACGGAATGCACTATGATTTTTTTAATTGTAAATTATCGTCAATTAGCGTAGCCGTTGGACGTTTTCGAGCTGAACATTTTTGCAATTGATTCGTAGTACACTCGGTAGTAGTGCCAAAACTGTTTTTATCCTATTTTAGAACGGCTTGTATGTATTCGGTCAATATTAATGATATATATATATTAAATATATGCCATGATATGGTCAACATTATAATATTATCATAATTTAATACTGACCGAATGATAAGAGCCGTTGTTTGTTTAAATCCAACCGATTTCGGGACGTTTTTAACTATAAAATATATTTATTTTACACTGTTCCGATTGACGTTCAGATCTTTTATACACGTGAATTGTGACAACGTTTTTGAATTATGCTATGCATTTAATTCACCTTATTTTAGAATGTGTAGACTAACTCTAAACGCTTTATATGTGTATGAATACGCGAACGTGTATAAAGTGCTTTAATTAAAAACAAAACATTGTTACACAATAATGCCATTTGTAAATCGGTTTTGTAATTTAATATATAATTATAATATAAATAATAAATTATTTGTTTTTAAAAAATACGCATATTATTGACTAGATATAAGTAAGAAGGTGAGTCGACGTCTATAATGTTTAAATATATGTAGTCGACTCGCTCTTGTGTCATATGTGAAGTTTACTATTTACATTTGTGTTCATTTTTTATGACACATGTCAGTTCTTTTTGGCTGTTGACGTCTTTCTCCAGTCCGATCTGACTGCCGTTCTCATTCACACAGTAGCAGTCATTCTTCCAGCATTGGATTGGATCCCAATTGCCGTTTGGACAGCACTTTGGCAGTTTGTGTGTACCGTTGGTCGACATCAGCAGATGCAAAGTCCGAGCGCAATCTATAACGTGTGAGGATTATTTTTTTGAGGTCACAACTTCGATTGTAATTTAAAGTATTTGTACAATACAATGCACTGTTGAATACTTACTGCAATTCATCTCGTCTGCTGCAGGACTCTTGATTTCGGCAGAATAGTTTTCAATTGGTTTATATTCAGGTGTTACGCATACTTTTCTGAAAGGTTTCAATATGTTTTACTTTTTAGTATTCGATATATTAGCTCAAAGATATTCTTTGCGATTCTGAGAACGTTGATATATCGGCTAATAGGGTTAAGATGTATAAGTTTGAGGCTTAAATGCGACTTGTGTGAGTCATATTTTAAGCTTAGGTATGTTTCTATACAATAGAAGCCGGGGTGCTGCAAATCAAATGACTTTTATAATGATAAAATAGATAATTAGTTGATAACTTCAAGGGTACAAAATTGGCGACGATGGTCTTTAAAGTCTATAATTTGCAATAATTCATCATCTACTTCTTACATTCTTCTCTGTTCAAAGCAATCTAATACATTTTTCTTACTCATTCATCCACATATAAGTATGTAGCTCGATTTTTTTAACTGAAATATGTTTATTTTATCTTTTAATTTATACCAGGAAGGCCTAACAGGTAACCCCAATGCACCTCCCTGGCCAGAAACGTTGTATATTTGATACAAATATTATTAGTATTATACAAAGTACATAAATACATATCAATTAATATCCACAGAGACATCTATGGTCAAATTTGTAAAGTTGCAGCATTTTATACAATTCAGCGAAATTCGAAATTGCTGAAAACTCGAGATTTGGGTAAGATAGCCAATTTGTTGGAACCGTTTCAATGAAAATCAGATAAATTGGCAAACTCTGATAGGAAACGATCGACCTGGAGTCACAAATCCAAGGTCTGGCCAGCGAAAACCAGTGGGATTTGAATCCGTGACCACTATATGCTAACCACTGCTGGTTTTAATAAATAATTTTCTATTTAAAGTTTCAAGTCTATTAAATACAGATGAGTAAAAATTAAAATTATCAGATAAACTGATGATGAGACGTGGCAATCCTTCAAGAACGCCTGAACAGAATCATTGGCCTCTTCGAATTTGTCTTATGATCATTAGCGAGATGCATAATTCTTGATATATAAACTTGAAACTGAGGCAAAGAATGACTTTAAAGTGTGACCAATATTATTTCTTCTATTATGAAACATAGAAGCATTAGAAAATTGACAAACTTAATCATTAGGTTCAAAGTAATCTTACACTTTACAATGAGAAAGAGCAAAGAACATACAAATAGGATTCGGTAGGTAATGTGCATCTTTGCTGAGAAATATCTATGAAAGATAAAGTATATATCTATACTCGTATTAGTGTTTATTTACCTGGTTCCGTTGATTTGAATCTTGGCGTAGTTTCCATCGGCTTGGCAGTTCGCCAATGGATATCCCAAATGTTCAAAACCTTCGTGCTTATTCTGCATTACCACCTTTAACATTTCATATCTTTCGTCCTCGCACGGTTTCAGATACTTATCTGGATTCGGTTGCATGTCACTGTTGTCTGGAAATATTACTAAAATTACATAAACAGCTTACAAGTAGACGGGACTTTGGAATCGATACACTTACAGCACGGTAATGTTGTCAATGATTGGACCTCTATGTCGATCATGACATCACTAGATAAAGCTCCCGTGTCCCGATGAATGCAGAAACATCTACTTTCAATGCACTGTATCCGGTCGAACGAACCGTCCGGGAGACATCTCGTTCCTCCGAATGTATCCGTGCCGACTAGTTCTTCCTTCTTGTCTAGTTTCCTGGAGCAAGCTGCAATGATAAAACAGTCACGAACAAAGTTACATGTTTTACTTGTCGCAATATGTTCGTTACAAATACTTACGACACATCATCCTTTGACCGATTGACTTTTCGTTGATGACTTCACCGAATATTCGCTTTCCTTCCGAATTTGTGCAGAAACATCTGAAGAAATCAGAACATGATATGAATGTTATATATGTATGTTTAGCTACTGAGAATAGATCTTGGTATGATAATTATAATAAATTGTTATTGTGATTTGAAATCTAATTGGTAGTTATAATATTTGATAGGTGCTATAATATTTAAAGAATAGATGTTTGGAGCTAGGTTTGATAGATATTTTTGTGATATTATACTCATACTGTATACTGCGCTACAGTGCTCAATCTATTTAGTGGTTTGTGTATTGATAAACTGCAGAACGTGCAGAATAGAGCAATGCGTGCAATTTTGAATGTGAGGAAACGTAAGAATGTAAGAAGTATTTTAGATGAATTGAAATGGTTGGACATTAGAAATATTCTTAAATTAAGCACTTTAAAATGTATATACATATAAGCTAGATAAGAATCTATTACCCAAATATTTTAATAATCATATAGTTGGGAATAGAGATATACATAATTATAAAACGAGAAATAGGAATAAATTAATTATAGGTAGAGTTAAGAAAGCTAAAACTGCAGGAGGTGTTTTTCACAGAGGTGTTCAAATGTATAATGCCCTTCCTGAAAGCATTAGAAGTGCTAATAACATTGATGCTTTCTTGAAGGGTGTTAATGGATACCTTTATGGAAGATGATTTGTAATTTTAGTTGTTATTTTGTGTTATATGCATTAGCAGTTTGCTATATAAATAAATAAATACGAATCTCTTGAAAGATTTATATATGTAATTTGTAAATGTGTGAGGTTATAAATGGCTCCAACTAAAAAATTAATCAAAAATGCAAAACTTTGGTTTCATACGCTAAACTCTTCGATCATATTTAATCAGAATTTTATAAGTTTTGCGTTTTTCTTAAAATAGCTCCGAAAAAAGACTATTAGTTGGTCAACGTTCAAGAGTGTACCGATTCGTAAATATATCAATCTCAACCAATACTAACGTTTGACCAGGTATGCATACTACAGGTCCAAAATTTCCTTCACTGTCACAAGTCGGCTTTTGCACCAAGAATCCAAGCGTGCCACTCTCCCTTTCTTCATCGTAAATATCTTGAGATTGGTGACAAAGAGAGTCCACTGCAAAATCAATCCAAAATTAGCAAACGCTCAATAAAAACGAAATGAACACCAAGCAAAACAATAAATCACTTCTCGTGCATCGCGGATCGTCAGGCAAATCCTCGCAGTACAATTCCGGTCCGCAAATGTTTCCCGACGGAGGAGTTCCGAGACCACCCCGTGTGCACAGATCGTTTTCAACTATAAAATATGTGTTTATTAGATACATTGTAATAGCACGGAATTAAAAACGGTGTTTTTAATACGCACATAAATTTGATATGCAATATGGACAACAATTGCAAAACGTCGGAGATAATATTCTCACTCCCGAATGTGTTGAGTTGCTTATGTCACAATCTGCTGAAGTTGCTTGACATTTACCGCTAGATACGAAGTCCTGTAAGATGGTGTGATTTTCATTTCGAAATTTGTAATTTAATTGAATGACAGGAAACAATCAGATGTTATCTAATTGTATGATAAAGTGTGATTCATAATGCATTAATTTAACCCTTTGTTGCCAAGGCATTTTGAAGTTTCCCTGTTCAGGGTTGCCAGATTGTAGATTTGATTACGCAATACTTCTTTCGAGGTATCCCTGTATTGTAATATTTTTAACTTCACAATTACTAATTTATAATATTTATTTCTTGATAGAATTTTCAAATATATTTTTTGTTTATGTTTTCTTACGCTAATAAATAAATATTTGGTTTATTTTTTATGATTTTTGTCAGGTTTCACTATGATGTTTGGTGTTTTCCAATATTCTGGGAAATATCCAGTAACATTGAGTTTATTAATATTCAAATAAAACTTTACAAACTAAATAACACAAAAAATATTTTCGACACCTGAACTGACTACTCTTACTCAGTAATTAGAAATGTTTCGTACTTGTAACATCATCAATGACTCGTTCGGCAGTTTGCAATCAACAATTTATCATAGTTTGGCAGCAAAGGGTTAATGAAAAGGTATAATATTGTTACTGTTTATTTTTAATATCTAAATCTTAAGAGAGCTGGACACCAGCGCCTTGTCCATACAAACGTATTAGACTTCTCCCTTCCTCAATTATGGCACTAGAGAAATTATTTTTTAATATGCTATGGATATCCACCATTGGGTTGCATCTATTGTTTTATTTGTTTTGATTAGTTATTTTTTATAGGAGCTAGGAGCCGCCAAACATCTATAAAATCGCCTCTTTTTTACACCCACGAAAAGAGTCCAGCGTGCTTATTTAACGGTCGATTTAAAAAAAATACGCGCACAGATGCATAGAAAATATCTTTCTCATACCGATGATGAAATTTTTTTAAAAATTGGTCCAGTTTCGGAGGAGGAAATTGGAGAATACGAAACCTCGATTTTGTCGATTTAAAATACGACAGTTGCGCTTATATATATATATATATATATATATATATATATATATATATATATATATATATATATATATATATATATATATATATATATATATATATATATATATATATATATATATATATATATATATATATATATATATATATATATATATATATATATATATATATATATATATATATATATATATATATATATATATATATATATATATATATATATATATATATATATATATATATATATATATATATATATATATATATATATATATATATATATATATACATATACATATACATATATACATATATATATATATATATATATATATATATATATATATATATATATATATATATATATATCGAAGAAAGGAACGGCAACAAAATTAAGGTTTCTGGTGTACAGCCCTCTTAATTAATAGTTAAATCAATTTAACTTTACCTCACAATAGTCAGAAGAACACAAGAGTGCTTTGGCAACTTGAGCTTCCGTAGAATGTAATTGAAGAATCACAATACCAATCAAAATGCATAGACTTCTAACCCTCAATGACTCCATGTTGAGAGAAGCATTAATTATAACCTATAGTAAATAATATTAAAAACACACCATTGAAAGATAAACGTCGTAGTTCAACAAACGGTAATGTTCTAGTAGATGTTTGCTCAATACTTGAATTATTAGTATGTATTTTAAACTATTACATTTCACAATAAATAAAGAAATGAAACGTGAACACTTTGTACAAACAAAACTTACGTGGATTGTTCAGGCTTAGTCGTCGTGCTCTCAGGGCTAATTAAAACTCTTGGAAAATTAATATGACATCAAACATGTTATCGCTCGATAAAAATAATCTTATCTTGAGAGAGGTATTCTGAAAAAAATGGCTTTGAACGAATCGCACAAACCATTGTGCAAAATGTAATAATACAATAGGTATATAAAACGTTATAAAGGTACATACATACGTGCAAAAGTAGATCAAGTCTTTACACTAGTTTGTATTTGTACAAGGTGTTGGAATTACATATTACACATCATATAAAATGCAGTACACTTTTCAAGTGTATTAGTGCATTAGTTTTTAATAGTTGGTCATACATGACTAATTGTAGGTATATTTCAGAACTATTTTTTTTATCTTATACCTACTAGAAAGCTGACGTAACGATTTTGATGAAATTATTCTTATTACACTTTTCTGGTTTAAAAAATAGATTGTAATAATTAGAGGTAGGATAGCCAAGGTGCCGCTCATTGTTCCATTGTTGTCAATCATTTGTAAAAAAGGTTCGGCGAACCTTTAAAAATGCATTTACAACATTTGAACAATACGCGGCACCTTCTGGGTCCGGGCTTTAGTAATAATTTTCAACTTTGGGAAATCCCATTTGGGCCCAAATGAACAAATTCAACCCCTTATGAACTAACGTGCCATTGCATAGCCCAGAGGTTGGCAAACTTATTAGTCAATAGAGCCAAATTTCAACAGCACAACGATTGAGATTTCTTTTAAGAGCCAAATTTCTTCAACTTAACTATATACATATGTAGGTAGGTACACTGTTTATTAAAATTAAAGTTTTAAATCTTAATTAAACTACAGGAACACTGAATAAAACTCGATATCATACTTAATAATAATCTTATTTATTAATAATAATTTTATTTTACTACCGCCATCTATGTATAAAATTAAAGATTACATAGAAGTCATCCAGATTTAAAATTTTCGAACTTCAAACGCGTCTTAAACGATATTTTATCTCTATCGTAATGGCGGAAGATCCATTTACTTATATTGATGACCAAAATGAGCAATATGGCAAAGTATGAAAACGATCGGATAAGAGGTAAATTGTCCTCTAAATTGTAATCGTAAGTGAAACATAAAGAAGGTTTGTAATAAAAATTAAATTGTAAGGTATCCATAAAATTAGATCATGACAATAATTGACAAACACCTAATGTAGACAATAGGGTTTGCTTCTTCTTGGAAATTGTTGTAGTAAGTCAGGTTTATATTTTAATATCACGCACGATTCTAGGTTTTCAACAATAAGACAACTTTTCAGTTTACTTTTGATAAGGTTCATGCTTGAAAAATATTGTTCACATGAATATGTAGAACCGAAAAGTGAAAGAATAGAAATGCTAGTTTTTTAAACCGACCATATGAGTCACGAATACTATTCCAGGTATCAAAAATCATCATGTCTTCCTTCTCCAGACCTATCAAAGCAGAACACTTGTGCTGTGAACTAAGTTCACATATTTTTTTCTCCAATATTTCCATATCGACACAAAGACGTTCAAATTTAGAGCGCCATAATTATTTGTTTTTTAAATCCACCAATTTCATTTCAAAGATTCCAATGTCAACATTAAAATGGAGAAAAATTTAAATCTGTTACAGTTGCATTAAGAGGTTTTTTACCAAGGAGCCGCAGTTTGCTGACCCCTGCTGTAGGCGAACTATCGTGAAAATGTAAATAAAATTCTGTATTTTTATTCTGTTATCGCAGACAGATTGAATTCAAATTTGACAATGAATGATTTTATCCTAAATACATACAACTCAAACTAAATAAGTAATACACCGTTGAATCTATGTCTGTCTGTTGAAAACCTATACGTACTGAAACATTATCAAAGATAAATGCAAAAAATTGATTAATATAAAAGCTGAAAATACCTGAATTAATATTATTACGTACACCGCCGAGTAAATGCAATCGGATTAGGCCGAGTAGCATCCCAGAAACTGTGTGACCATTATAATTGGTTTCGAGGATTATCTGCAGACTAAGTGCAAGTAAGCTAAACAATGGCCACCGAATTGGCGTAGTAAGCGGCACCCAGTCCCTTCTCAGAAGTGACCGATAGTGTGGGACTGAGTGTCGTGGAAATACATATCGGGGTACATGCCTAAACAATAGGGAAGTAACCGTACGTCGAAGATCTTTCCTTTATAAGGAGGTAATTAGGCGATATCGAGACATTCTGGACGAAGCACTGCCAGTGTGTGTATCTCCTTAATCACAAATAAATGCTGTGAAACGACTTTGGCGTTTTACTTGGATCCTCCACCCGCCGCTACGCAACAATATGAATCTAAAAATCAATTGATTTTTTCAAAATTTCGTATACCTTCAGCCTCTTTCATCTTTCAGATATTCATAATATAAAATGTACAAGCTAGCAGTAATTTTTGTCGATGACATAATTGTAAGTGTATTTTAAATAATTAAATTCATATTTATATTAAAGTACATTAAAAAATGTGCTATTTTACAAGTATCAGTTGAACAATCAAGTTGTGACAATAAAGTGTGATAAAGCGAGCTATGAGCACTGTTTGTATGTTGATAAGAGGTTCGTTCTGTATCGTAAAGACTCTCGAATCCCTAGTTGTTTTTCCGATAAGAAAAAGACCTGTATTTTTATTCTATCCTCTGTGTAATAAATTTTTAACATTTGTTTTAAAATTACTGTTTAATCATGGCATAGAGAAGAGGCTGATGTATGTACGCATTACGCTCGCTCATGTGCACTCAGCAAATATTTTGACACTCTTTCCGACGACTTCATTTCATATTTAATTTTAGAATCCAAAGCAGACATTGTGTACGATATGCATTTAGAATTTTAAGCAGTAGAATAATTTAAAATATTTTCAATTTTGCTGCCGCTAATGGGATGCGTTTTTCTTTATATGAATTCAATTAGATTTTTCGAAGAATATACTTAAAAATACAACAAATTACTATTATATTCATCTACATATTTTAAATATTATCATTATGTAATGAGGTATGTACATCAAATATAGCATTTCTACGGTGGAAACCTGGTGCTGCCTAGAGATAACAAAGACATTAAAAATGAGCAGTGATAATGATGTGGTTTCAAAAACATTAAAAGCTATTAACTTGTTCTTGTGCAGTAAATATATCAAAGTGTAATATTTATATGGTCAAAATGAGTATTAGAATATCTGTTAAAGCTTTATCTTATAGTCTAAAATGGTAATTGGACTATTCATCACATTGCGGTGGTCACAAAGACAATTTTTGCCATGAAAATCGCGAATAAACAATATTTTGCACTCAAGTTTTCGTTAGTATGATAGTTATCGTTAGTATCATGGACTTTTCGGCTGCCAGATGTTCCGTTATAGAGATTTTAGTGACTTTGTGACCAGTAATCACCGAACGGTCTAAAATATGTCTTTTTTATTTCAGTTCTTTCTTAGCCTTGGTAACTTTCTTGGATTATTTTAAAACATTCACATCGATTGTTTTCCAACCACTTCTTTTATTAAACCTATATCTCTATAGGGGATGAACGAATTAGACGACTGGCATGTTGATGCACGTGCTTTTATTATGAGAGCCAGAGACGGAGTGGGGTAGCCACTCTGAACACAGCCGAGTTGGTCCCAACTCGCAGGAAGGTGACCGAACTCGACCATGTCGTATAACGAGCCGCCAAAGAAGATTTAGAAATATTATTTTATTTTACATACATATATGTATACATATACCAGGAAGGCTTAACAGGTAAACCCCAATTCGCCTTCCTGTCCAATTACTAAAATCGCTATACAATTTTTAGAATAATTTTAACAAAGCATCATAGAGGCATCTATGGATAAATTTTGACAATTTTTTGATCAACTTACATTTTCGGACCAATTCGAAATTTTCGAGCCAGTTTTATACGAATCAGCGAAATTCGAGATGCCGAAAACTCGAAAATTGCGCGAAATGGGTTAAGGTTGCCAATTTATTGGAACCGTTTCAATGAAAATCAGATAAATTGGCCATCTCTGATAGGAAACGATCGACTTGGAGTCACAAACCAAGGTCTGGCCAACAGCTACTAGTGGGAATCGAACCGTGACCACTCCGTCTAAAGCATTATATGCAGTGCCGGTTTTAGGGGGGGGCTGGGTCGGGCGGCGCCCAAGGCCACCAAATAAGTTAGGACGCCGCATGATGCCCCAAAGGTGCTTTAAAATTTAAAATTAGAGCGCCAAAAGCCATACAAAATTTTATATTAGAGCGCGCAAGGCGAAAGTTTTTTCTAAGGGTGTTTAAAAAAAATTGCCCGAAGTTAATATGGAATTTCTAACAAAAAGAATTTACTATTCTTTTGACGTGACATTGGATTATTATTTTAAATTATTGTTAAAATAATAAACATTCTAAAAGAAAAATAAAATAATAGACATAATGAGAAATCAAGAATAAACTATTAATTTTAGTTTGCAGACATTCACAATGTTTATTAAACTATCGTTGTGCCCCGTTAAAATTTCAACGGGTGGTTTCCCCCCCCCCCTTGGCACTCCCCCCCGGCGCTCCCCGGCGCTTGAAATCAAAATCTGTTTTTTCGAAATCCCCATACTGTTCCCACGTTCTGCCATATACATACAAATATATGTACATATTTACATCGCGTGTCTTTATTTATATATATATATATATATATATATATATATATATATATATATATATATATATATATATATATATATAATATTATTATATAGGTATATACCTTAAATGTGAATCTTATATATGGATGTAAAATTTTAATTCTATACACCTAACAGTTTTGGTTGAAAAACGTCGAAGAAAAGTAAATTGATAAAATACCTAGTCCCGGTTGAAAAAAATATGGATGAAAGCAGGATACAAGAGGAACAGGTTGTTCCTCTTGTATCCCGTTCATGCACATTAAGTAAGCCTGTACGACAAAAAGAGAGAGAATTTCAGCGCACGCCACTGGTACATACATATTTGAAAACCCCTCAAGTTCAATCTGTTCAGAATTTGATCCCTAAATCCATAAAACAAAAGGTACGAGCAGTTTTGATCATCGTTGAGCACATTGGCTTTGCGTAGAGTTGCACCACAGTGCAAATTATAGGTCAAAAGTACCTATACAATGGGTCGTAAATCGGTCTTCATGGGTTTTCGTTTCGGAAGCGTGCTTCTTTCGCTTCTCGCATAACTTCCACCAGTTAATCGCAAAAAGCATATTCAAAATGTCGGACCGAAAATCGTTATCGATATAAAGTGCAAAGAGTTACATACATACGTCAAGGCTTTCAGACTAGTCACAGTGAATACAGACTGAAGACGCACTTTGTACTCTGTATAGAAAATAATGTTTTAAGTAGAGCACTCTGGCATTTCTCAGAAAATTACAATGACTACTTACAATAGTGTTTAAAATACCGATTTTGTTCTCAGGTGATAATTCATGAGTTATATGTGTTTTTATTTTTACTTTATCTAGCAGAACTTTTAACAATTTATCTTTAACCAGCAGAATAGACTAGTGGGTAGCATATAATGAATAGCAAATCCCACTAATTTCTCCTGGCCAGACCTTGGATTTGTGACTCTAAGTCTATCGTTTCCTATCAGACTTTTGCCAATTTATCCGATTTTCATTGAAACTGTTCCAACAAATTGGAAACCTTACCCCATTTTCTCGCAAAATCTCGTCTTTTCAGCAATCTCGAATTTCGCTGGATTGTATAAAATGCTGCAAATTTACAAATTTGACTTTATGGATGTTAATGTAAATGTCTTTAGAATTAGTCATCAAATTTAGTCATCTATGGTCAAATTTAGAAATTTGACCATAGATGTCTCTGTGGATATTAATTGATATGTATTTATGTACTTTGTATAATTCTAATAATATTTTAATGTTTCTGGCCAGGAAGGTGCATTGGGGTTACCTGTTAGGACTTCCTGTTATAAATTAAGATAACATAAAATAAAATCTACATACTTTGTAAGTTTTGTGAAGGTGAGAAAATTTGACCTCGAGATTTTGACTGATTTGAACTTGGTTTCTAGAAAATGGATGTATGTACATAATCCGATCACCATATCATTTACGTACCATACCACATTGAGTGGTATGGGACGCCACGTTCCTGGCTTGTAAACAGGGGGTGTTCCCCAAACCGAATTCGGGTGTAGTTGCACGTACAGAATGCATATGTTTGGGAGGTTGCGCGTGTATGCATATCCATATGCCACTGACAAGTTTCTCTTACGTTTATTTATAAATGGGATTCACCGTTATTGATAAATACAAGAATAAAATATCACCGAAAACACTTCAGGGGGTGATTTTTGGAACTGTGTACCATTTATATCGGCTAGAGTTTTTTCGCATGTTTAAAATTCTAACAAAAAAGACGTACCACGTACTACTCAGTGTGCTTTCGCCCTTAATTCGATTACAATGAAACTTTTTTCAAATATTTAAAAAGACCAAAAATGGTAAGTTTTTTCTATTTTCAAAAATCGCTAAATGGATTTCATTGAAACTTGTGTATATACATTAATGTGAATGTACAAAATAATAGGTATGGCTAATTTCAGAAATAGTATTTTTTTAATATTTTTATTTATTTAGTCTACTTTTACTTTTCCTCCATTACTATGTATATACTATTCGTAAAAAGTTGACTCAAAGTTGAAAATATCAAATAAAAGGTACCAACTTATTAATGATACTCCAATTATTTATGTTATATTTTATTGCAACTACATATGTACATACATACATTTATTAGATGCATACTTAAATGAATATAATAAGACGTTGTTAAGGTTAAGTAATTAAGAAATTAACAAGGTCGTTGGCCATTTAGATTTTGATTTATTTATTTAATTATTACATTTTATACCAGGAAGGCCTTACAGGTAAATCTCAATGCGCCTTCCTGGCCAATTAATATATATATATATATATATATATATATATATATATATATATATATATATATATATATATATATATATATATATATATATATATATATTTACAAAAAAAATAATACCAAAGTGACCCCAATGCATCACTGTGGTTAAATATATCTGTACATAGTTGGTAATATAAATAAAAATAATCAATATGTTGATTCAGCCCTAATATATTATTTTAATCCAAGTGCCCAACAACTGTAGTGTTTCCCCTAGTAGTATATTAATAATCGAATGATGCTTTCAGTTTAATATGAACTCTGTTATATGTATAGGTACATACATATGTATATGAAGACGGTAGATTAATACGAAAAAAATACAAGGAGTTTGAATTTGTAATGTCGTTCTACCGCTGTAAAAAATGTGTGATGCATTTCTCATGTAAGTAAGTAAGAATATAAGACGTACACATTTGTTCTATTCATCGGTATGAAAATATACCAGGAATTCTGAACGTTCAGAGTACTTGTTGCCACAGGTGTTTCCACCGTTTGTTTGCACAGACGCTCGGAACGGATGCTTTTTGCATGGGTCGGGTGTGATGATGTTCCGACAATCGTCTATTATCATCATCAAGGCATTTCACTCGACACGACGGTATAAAGGGTTAAATAAAACGTACAAAATGGTGGCGTACAAAGCTGTTACTTAACTTAGATTGGCAACATTGCGTGCATATATTGACAGTTTTATTACATCTTATGTCGCTGTAACTTTCTACAATACACCCAATGAAAGATTTATTAATTCGTAGATAAATTTGAAGGTTAAATCTGGGCTCATCTAAGGGTAGTTGGTGCCTGGGTGCAAATCCAAAATTTGCGCCCTCCCCCCCCAAAGATAAAAAAAAATAATAATAAAAAAAATCAAACATTGTTTATCACTTCGCTTATCATCAGAATATATATTTTATTTAATAGAGATAAAGTCGTTGTGCACGTAGTCGGATAGCAAACCATTGGTGTGATTTCAAACTAAATATATAATATATCCTTTTACTAAATCTAATATATAATTTCGAAAGAGACTTTGTATGTAAGTTTTGGTTCGTAAAATCCGTGACATTATCACTACAATACAAATTTTCTATGATGACGATATCGATATCGACAAACCAGCAGCGTGGTCTAGTGGTGAGTGTTGAATTCTTTCGTGCATTATGTCACGGGTTCGATTCCCACTAGAGTCGTTGTTGGCCAGACCCTGGTTTGTCGAGGTCAATCGTTTCTTCTCAGAATTTCCAATTTTTCTGATTTTCATTGAAACGGTTCCTGTAAAATTGGCTTTTCCTTCCAAATTTTCCGTTGCAAACCTTGAGTTATTGTTATATCTCAGGTTTCGCCTGATTTCTCACCATAGATGTCTCTGTGTTTGTTTATTGAATGTAAAAAATCGTATTGTTACATGAAAAATGTTATTGAACGTATTTATACGATTTTTCTAATATCTGACCATAGATGTTGGGTATTGTTTCGGTTTACATGTGTGTGTAATTGGCCAGTAAGGCGCATTGGGGTTTACCTAGTATAATATAAATAAAAATAAAATATCGATTTCGATTTCGATTCCTTTTTCAGTTCCGGATCCGGATTCCTTTTTCAGATCCGATTTGCGATCCCCTGTTTCGGTTTTGATTCCCGATCCCCGTTTCATTTCAGATTCCAATTAATTATTAATATACTTATTGTAACTTTATTTTAAATCATGTATCAATTTGTTTCCGAAACCACCCGTTGAAATTTCAACAGGCACAACACTAGTATTTTATATATGTAATTATATTTTAATTTACGAAATGTTTACGACACCCATCATATCGCGTCAAATTTTCGCTAACAGAAATAATAGATATAATATGAGGGGGGCGGCATCACAACGTGCGTATTTTTGTGTATGCACAAAAAGAACATTTCACCCTATTATTCAAAATTGAAGGGCTTTCGTAGTTATATATTTATATTATATCTTAAAGTAATATACTTATTAACTGGTCTAACTCTATAAATACTTAAATTATTGACAATTTAATTTTACTTTCAATCGAATTAGTTATTGAACGTGTATACATGTCAATGTGCATTACATTTCTGCCAACGCTGCTTTTTTTCCATACTTTTGCACACGAAACGTAGACTTTGGCAATGTTGCGAATTTATTAATTTTTGTTTAAACCTTTGTTTTGGCGTTTTGCCAACAAGTCCATTAGCCTTAAATACGTCGATAGGCGTTGTATTTTGAGTATGTAAAAAATAAACAAAAAATACTACCCTCTAAGCCTTTCCAGGCAGCATTGAAAAAAAATGCATTGAACATGGGTGGTGTAATCCGTGTCAAAGTTTATAAAGACTGGTTTACAACGGAATTTTTGAATTTATAACCATAGCAGAATTTCTCGATGTAAATCCCTAACTGCTGAGTATTTTAGATTGTGGCTTTGCATTTAAATTGTGAGCATTACATTTTAACAACAATGAAGAAGATGGAACTAGTTTTGGAAAAATATATTCATTAATAGACTTA
This sequence comes from Arctopsyche grandis, assembly GCF_051622035.1. Classification (NCBI taxonomy): domain Eukaryota; kingdom Metazoa; phylum Arthropoda; class Insecta; order Trichoptera; family Hydropsychidae; genus Arctopsyche; species Arctopsyche grandis. Next base: position 1,725,780 of record NC_135362.1, read on the forward strand.
TTTTGTTTATTTTATAAATGTTGCAAGATATATTAGAGTCTAAACACACCTTTACAAAACTTGAAATCCTCGGTGGTAGTTATCTAGGGTTTATTTGGATTAGCTACAATTTTATACCTGCTTTCTAAATAATTCTAGTTGGAAATGTTGGCGAAATTTTCAGCGTGGCAGAATTTGCAACAGAAAAGACGTCAGCACTCAAAAGGATTAACGGAAGCTGTCGATATATTTTTTTTATATATATTTTTTTAAAATGGAGCTTGGCGCCCTTGGGATTTGGCGCCCGGGTGTTCTGCACCCTCAAATAACCCCTTAGAGCGGTCCTGGGTTAAATGTTCATCCTGCCACACTTAACAATGTGACAACCACACTCAGTATCCCCCATTTTGATCGATGTTTGATCGTTACACGAACTTACATATAAACTATCCAATGACAACATTTGTATTTTTCAGTATGGAATAAATTATTGTATCATGTTTATCGAAATTTTTCGATCTTACTTTTATAGTTATGCACCGGGGAAATTAATATATGTATGATCCAGTGTGTAAGATTCTTGCTGGAATCCGAGTAGACATCTTCAGGAGTTTCAGCAGCTGTCGTAAGCAGATTCGTCCATAAAGAGAGCAACTCCATGACAGTGCTTGTAAATACTATACTGTCGACGGATAGCTCTCTTCATTAACGAATTTTCGCCATGTTCTTCGGTTGTTCTTCGCGTTTGCAAAACGGCACCAAGCAGACACCACGGTTGTTTCACTTTCAGAACAATTCAATAGGTAGACTAGTTGAAAAATAAGTCACGAACGAAAAGAACACAATTTGGTATGAGAAACCGCACACTACATATTTCTAAACGCTCATTTGCATAATTATGGCGAATGCAGATTGTAACAGCGAAACGAATTTTCAGTATTTTTCTTTAGAAAATGCTTCACGTGTTACAGCGCTTTTCAAACATCACCCACAGGCGCTTTACACACTTGTCAAAAATGATAATTTTCATGCCCCATTGCGGGCAACTGGATACTGTTGCATGTTTATGTAATGTAATGACACGTTTTGTATTCGACCTGAAATGGAATATACATTTTAAAAAATCTGGAAGATCTCCCATTCTATCATGATAACATGTTGGATTTCTTCAATCTTCATAAATACATATATGAAGTAAATATATTTTTTGGATCGGGTGTGTACAGTTATTGGCCACTTTACAACTTTTTATGCCCTTGATGATGCTTAATACTATTTAGTACTAGTTTAGGCGTAAGTGAATTGTTTTAGTTCTAGTGGCTAATAACTATTCATAGTATGGAAGATGCTACAGGTTTCAGTCTGTAAGCCTAAATATGTATTATTTTATTTTATTTCATAGAACATGAATACTCGCCTTTATAGATCGTTCCAAAGCAACGAGTGCACTTATACGGATACAATCCAATCAATCAATATAGATAAGCATTTTTATACAATGCGAATTCATATAAACATCCACAGTGACATATATGGAGAAGTTTTTGCAGCATTTTATAATCAAATTGGAGAACCTCAAGACGCTGAATAACTTGAGATTAACAAGAGAGATTTTACAGGAACCGTTTCATTGAAAATTATAAAAAAATTGACAAACTCTGATAAGAAGCGATCGACCTGGAGTCACAAACCAAGGTCTAGCCAGTAGCGAGACTCTAGTGGGAGTCGAACCTGTGACCACTCTGCTCGAAAGCATAATATACTAACCACTATTCTACGGCGCTGGTATACCGTATAGCTATTGAAACATTTATTTTTAAAAATTTATTCGCCAACAAAATTTTATTCGTTATGTCGTAGAGAGAGTATGCGATTTCGTATGAAAGACAATTTGGATATCATTATCGTCCAAGTTCATATATAGAAATATTCAAAATTTGAAACGAAGTAAAGGTATGATGATGTGTCCATTTTGAGGATACCGTTTAAATTAAATTAAATTAGATTCGGACATTTGAGACGCGTCAAAGGGTAGGAGCGTACATCTATTCTAAGCGAGTGCATGCAGCATACAGTTTCTGGTCACGTGCCGCGGCGTTAGGGCCAACAAAAGCCATTATGGTCGACAATGGGTGACAAATGGCCGGTGTGGCAACTGTGGCCATTGTGGCCGCCGCAGCCTCCTCGCAAATTCATCACTCGCATAATATCGACGACAACACGACATGACACGACACGACACGACAAATACACAAATGTCAATTTCCAATTTCAAGCCGCTGAATTATTTATGCGCTTTCGAACGGCCATTTCTCTCCCGTCAATCTTTCGCCGCACCGAAGGAAAGATGGCCGCCGCACGGAAAGACAGAGAGATGCAAACGTCATCCATCAACGATTTTATTATTATTCAAATGGCTGAAAACGACCTATATGTGTTATATTACACGTTGAATGAGTGCATGTGAACGAACGTAGACGTATTCGTGATTATCCACTCAACATTCCCGAACAAGATGGCCGGCTACGTGCTAATTGGGCACTACAACAGATCAGACCAAACGGCAAACAAATGGACGCTTATTAGACGTAGCCGTCGAACATCAAAGCTAAAAGAAAAATCTATTTTATATTAGTGTTCCGACATCAAATGATTCCGTCTCAAGGGAAGAAAAAGAAACTTCGACGAACAAATTATAGGGATCATTTTGTTTTAGCAGATTCATATCGCTTGGCGATACTAGCGCCAATTTCCAATACCAATTTTGTATATTGAACTTAACAGTTCATATTCAAAACCAGATCCAATTCAATGTATAAATATATTTACAGTAAATCGGACTCAAACTACCATCAGATTATTGTAAGTTTATCACACAAATTTCAGCTTATACATAATATAATCAGGGGCGGCTTGTGACTTTAAAAACATATGAGGCTCGAGGAAACTGAAGCCGCCCCCCCTGCATATATATTTTTTTCAAAAAATCGAACATAATATATTTTTAGTTAACATTTTATGCAATAAAAATGACTTTTTTTAAGCAAATTGTTGACATCGTACATAATGTGTTCTAAAAAATAAAAATGTATTTAATAAAAACCATTTAATGGTGAACATGACATACATATTGTGGTTACACATGAACATACATACATATTGCAAAATATAGTCGAAATGTCGAAAAACATTGACGGTGTCGTGTATTTTTCAAATCACAGAAAATATAGACGACCGGGGCTGGCGTATTCTGCCCCAAAGAGGCCTTTACGCAGCCAACTAAGAGCCACTCTCTGTATTCGAAAATACGGATCATTACAGATACGGAAATATAGAAATACGGATCATACCTCGACTGACTTTCTACATTCTTCACACAGTAGCAGGCAAACCAAAGCTGGCGACCACGGGACCACGGCAGATAAACGATTGCCCCGGGCTGAATTACAAACCGGTTCTACTCAATGCACGATATAAAGAAGCATTTGTTGGCTCTTGATGAGTTACCCGTTGAGACACAAAATTTCTTTTATTTTTCAGTTGGGAGAAATGTGTATGGGGCAGTGCCCCATTTGCCCTTAAAGACGAGCCGCCTCTGAATATAATCAACTACACAACGTAATATAAAATCAAATGGAGTCTTGAGTCCGATTTATATTATATTTGATTGCTGTTTACCAAACTGATACATTTAGTCCAAAATAAAAAGTTCTATTTAGTTGGAACTTCCCATTATTGTCACAAATCTGCATTCGTTGATTGTTCAAAAAGTATATATGTATACATATTGAAAAAGTATTGTCTACATATATAGGAATGCGGGGCATCCGCTCTAAAATCGCCAGACAAACGAACGACAGATTAACAGAACGGCTGCTTTAAATGCAATTCTCGTCTTCTCGAATGATAGATTGCACATCAGATGACGGGTAACCTTTCTATGTGCACAGATGCAATTATTAAAATGGTAATTATTAAAATTGAGTTGGATCTTTCAGGCGAGTTTAATAAGGCAAGATTCGATAAGTTCCGAATCTGTGCACATCGAAAGGTTACTCGTCATCTGATGTGCAATCTATCATTCGAGAAAACGAGAATTACGTTTAAAGCTGCCGTTCTGTTAATCTGTCGTTCGTTTGTCTGGTGATTTTAGAGCGGATGCCCCGCATTCCTATATATGTAGACAATACTTTTTGCACATCGAAAGGTTACTCGTCATCTGATGTGCAATCTATCATTCGAGAAAACTAGAATTACGGTTAAAGCTGCCGTTCTGTTAATCTGTCGTTCGTTTGTTTGGCGATTTTAGAGCCGATGCACCAAACCCCATATATAGATATGTTCTGACGCCTTGGGGAACCGTATCAACCACTACAGTAAAAAATTATAAAATAAATATAAAACAACTGTAGAATTGGAACTCAAAAGTTTCACGCTCTGCTGGGAAACCGACTGAAGTGAACTGAAATTAAACTTTCCATGTATGTATGTAGCTTATCTAAAATTCAACAAAACGGTCGGCAAAGGTAAACATGAAGACAGTGTTTATACAAACATAACTACGATATTTAATTTTTTTTATTTTATAAAATACACAATAGAAAATGCGTTGAGAAATTTCATTACATTGACCCTTTGACGACCGCTACACCATGTTCATAAAACGTAAGAAGACTTTTGGCGGTTCAGAGCGTGTTTTAAAATTTAGTCTCGGACACTATTTGAGAAACACAACCCCGTCTAAAATCCAGATTGAACGAGCAAACACCGTTCTGACAAATTAAATGTGTAACTCTAACAGGCGATACACGATCTTGGATATGTTTACGCACGTTTCAATGGTCGCTTTAAACGGGTTCTTCGCATCTTAAAAAATTGTCGGTCAATTTACAAAATTTTGTGCGACACTTTCTACAAATAAATCGTTGTGAGAAAACACAATTGACGAAAGCATCAACGCAATAAAGTTGAAAAACTTTCCATACAATATATGTAGATGTGTCGCATTTCACGTTTCGGAAGTGTATATATGTATGTACCTAAATAGAGACATAAATGGATTTAGTTTTGTTAAAAGGAACCATTCATAGCAACTTCATGATCTTGTTTATACGAAAACTACCTAATTAAGTTAATGAGCAACATTAAATTGTTGCTTGTCTCGCCTACTATTAGAAAAAGTACTCATAATTTTGCACTTTTAAAAATAAAAATAATAAGTGGTTACCGTTTTTGAAAATTTCATCCTTTTGAAATCACACATATCGTATTGGACTACAACTTATGAACAAATTGTATGTATATGATATCCATGAAACTTTGTTTGAAACTTTTTATAAATTTTTAATTTCTTTTATTTTACCCATACAAATAAACTTTCTGTAAATATACATATATATACATATATGCAAGGTCCTATATGGCATTTTTCGTACATTTCATTTGTATTTTTATATTTATTTAAATCTACATATGTATTGGTGAGCCTGGTTTCACCAATTCTCGTTAAATGAACTCTCCGTTTCTATACTGTTTTATATAATTTGTATGTATGTATGTATAATTAATTAAACATTTTTCATATACTCCTAGTACAAAGCCTACGAGACAAGTATAGAAACGAGGAATTCATTTAACGATAATTGATGTTTCGCAGGGGTATGTACATACTTATGAAATCTACTGTGTATTAAACCCGAAATTAATGTATTTACTTTACGTACTGCAGCTTGGTAAAGCAGTCTCAAAGACTTAAGAAATTTTAGAAGTGACAAATTAACATTAATAAATATTATATATGTGTATATAAATATATAAATATAATTAACAATATTATCATCATTGGTTTCCGTTTTTATAAAAAGAAAATTTACACGTAGCGGGAAAGTATTCATCATCATCGCCATTCACAGTCATTCGCCATCCACTGTTGGATGAAGGCCTCTTCAACCCGTTTCCCTTCGTCTGTATTTTTAGCAACTCTCATCCATCTCATCCCACACATTTTTCTGATGTCATCCACCAATCTCCCCTGTGGCCTTCTTTGCACCCTTTACATTCTCTCAGGTACCATTCGAGCACTTATTTCGCCCATCTATCATCCGTGTCCTTACTCTCACCATTACATTAACCACCCGTTGTCTTTTTCAATCTTTCACGTGTTGCTTTTGTGTGAACGAGTTTAAAATACAACCACTCAAAAGCAATATTGATTCAATGCTTTAAATAAAGTTTCTGACAAATATGAGACATAATAAAAAACAATTTACTACACATTTCACGGAAAACATGTAACATGAAGTGATACATTTATGCTGCCACTTGTTATACTATATGACACTTAATTATTTTATAACTTGTTCGATTTGTTTGGATCGATTTAACTGGATCGGTTTTTTTGAACGGTTATCATTATTGAATTGCAGATAAAACCTTGTGAGTATGCGCTTTATTAACTTAACCGATTAGATTTTATTTTACTGTTCTTAGATAAGGTGCTAAAATTTGTTCTCGAATGTGCCGTTCAAACTAAAAAAGGAAAATTAGTATTGTTTCTGTGCATAATTGACATAGTAGGATAAGGAAAAACCTTCATGCCGAACGATAACGACTCTATAAAAGCGATATTTTCAACAAATTCTGCAAAACTATTATTCTATATATGAAAGTAGTTCATATTGTAGTGGTGGTTTTAATCGATTTTCGTATTCCATTGTAAAGAAAACTGCGTTTGTTAATTTCAAAGCGGCTTTTATCGTTTTCGTTGCGCTGATTATAATAATAATGCACAAGATAATAATCAAATAAATAAAACATGTCGAAATTCTTCAGTGCATTTTTCACTGGGTTGTCCTTGAAAATTTTGATCGAAAAATAAATTACCATTTCTTGTTAGATTTTTCATAGAAAGTCTTCATTTAAATTTCATTAAATTTTTCACTAAAATGCATCTTGTTTGAAAGAATTCGTAAAATTACTTCTGATGCCGATCAAAGTTTACAATTTGCGTCAAAAAAGACTACATGATTTTTTTTATATCTATGTATATATTTTAGTAATCGATTTAATGTATTATATACATATGTATACATATATATAATATATAGTAATCGATTGAATGTTGCTTTAAATCCTGCAAAATTGATTTAAATAAAATAAAATGAAGCCAGTAGTATATTTTTTTTATATAAACATTCAAATGCTATAATTTGAAAATGGTAACATTTGAAAACTCGCTAATGACCACAAATTTTAATAAAACATGTGTAAAAATAAAATCATGATTAAATATATCAATTGAGTCAAATATAGAAAAAATATCGACTTAAATTCGTATTAATTTTTTGAAACCGAATCTATGTTTTATTTTACTATTTTTTTTTTTTAATAAAATAAAATTAATACTAACCATTTTAATATAAACATTCATATTTAACTATGAGAAAATTATAACATTTGTAATAAATAGATTTTTTAAATATAGTGAACATTCATAATCAAATATGTATGTATATGTAGGTACAATAAGGTGAAGTCAATAAAATATCTAGATATCTAATATATGCATCATTTCGAAAGAGACTATGTATGTATGTAAGTTTTGGATCGTAGAATCCGTGACGTTAAATTTAATAGAAAACAAATGAATATTCAAATAAAATCAACTATTTACTATTAGATTAGCCATGTTTAAGCGATTTATATTAAAAATATCGAGCAAAGCCGGGTAAAATCACTAGTCTAATATATAGTAATTTTGAAAGAGACTTTGTATGTATGTAAGTTTTGGTTCGTAGAATCCGTGACGTTAAATTTAATAAAAAAATAAATGAATTTGAATAAAATAAAACTATTCAAATAAATTTAATAAAATGTTTACTATTAAATTAGCCATATTTAAGCGATTTATATTAAAAGTACCGAGTGAAGCCGGGTAAAACTACTAGTATTAAATAAAATATCAACTTTAAAAGGCAAATACCTATGCATGCATGCATAAGGGAAGAATTGAACCGTCATCAGCATAAATACGAATGGTTTAAGAATGGACATAATTTTATTGTATCTACAACATAGTAAATAGTAATACAAATAAGCGTCATAAAAGCAATATTAAAGTTTATCAACTTAGCGACATCACGTGAGAGGCAAGTTGAAAAGAGTCACACACACACACGTGGCGCCAAAACTATCAAAGATGGACGACTTACCGCCATTTCAGAGAGTTGCAAACGTGTAGTGTTTGAATAAAGGCGGGCGTCGGGAAAGTGTCGCCGCCCCTGTGCAGAGTTGAGTGAGTGTTCTCGCGCCGCCCCTGTCCTCTTTATAGAGCTCGGCACGCAGTGACGTCACGCAGAGACTCAGATAACAAGTGTACGGTGTGTACGGTGTGTACTAGCTGTAAGTGTACCTGTCGCCTTGCACGCCACTGCACTACACCGGCGACACCTGCCGCTGCCGAATGCTCAATAACACTGAACCACTCGACACCACACTCGAACACCACACGTGACAAAACACTTCTCTTCGACTCTTTTATCACACCGTATATACTCACCTGTTTACCTGTTTGTGTGTTGGTGTGTGTGTGTGTGTGTGTGCTTAATGATTGTGCTTTACTTGAGAAACAAGAGTGTATGAAAACAAGAGGGCGCCCATACAATGGGTTCCACTGTGAAAGATTTTCAGAGGTAATGGTGTTATCGCTTCTGTTTAAAATTATGATGACTCTCATCAGCGATATCGCTCGACTGGTTTAATGACTTGATACAATATCGCCAAACGATGAACAAAGTAAAGCCTTGTATATGTTTCAGTTGAAGTTTATCTTCCAGTTGTAATATATTTTAACTAGTTGGAATATATTCAGCATAACCAGTGCCGATTTTAAGGGGGGGCGGCGCCCAAAGGCGCTGAGTAAGTTAGGGCGCCGCACGATGCGCCAAGGCACTAGCGGATCCAGAAAATGGTCAAGGTGGGGGCCATTTTGGAATTGATTTTTATTTTCATCACATTGATACAAGATATATGCTTAAATTTTTTCGTGAAGATCACACATGTTTAAGAGGCCTGGACACCAGCGCCTTGTCCATATAAACGTATTAGACTTCTCCCTTCCTCAATTATGGCACTAGAGAAATTATTTTTTAATATGCTATGGATATCCACCATTGGGTTGCATCTATTGTTTTGTTTTTTTGATTAGTTATTTTTTATAGGAGCTAGGAGCCGCCAAACATCAATAAAATCGCCTCTTTTTTACACCCACGAAAAGAGTCCAGCGCGTTTATTTAACGGTCGATTTTTAAAAAAATACGCACATAGTTGCATAGAAAATATCTTTCTCATACCGAAGATGAATTTTTTTTTAAAATGGTCCACTTTCGGAGGAGAAAATAGGAGAATACGAAACCTCGATTTTGTCAATTTAAAATACGTTTTATCTAGTCGAAACGCAACTGTCGCATTCACTCAATATATACATTCACTCAATATATATGTATATCGAAGAAAGGAACGGCAAAAAAATTAAGGTTTCAGGTGTACAGCCCTCTTAAGGGTCGAAAAAAATAGTGGAAGAAAAATCGAAAAAGAGTAAACTGCCACTTCCGGTTGATGCATGCTTACCAAATTTTACACTTAACTTGGTATTAAGCTTTAACTTCTAGATATGAAATTTCAGTTCAACAAACCAAATGTTTCTGAGAAAAACATAAAAAAAACCTCGAATCTCAAAAGAGTAGTAAAAATATTTAAAAAATATTAAGGTATAAAATTTATAATTTATATTACATGTAAAATATTTCAATCTGATTCGGTTAGTGGTTTGGGAAATAATTGAATTCAAAAACTTAAAAAAAAGAGGATACCTATAAAGAGAGGTACCATTTTCGTTCAACTTAAAAATTTGAAAAAAATTTACGTCGTGTCGGTAAGAATTTCAGTAACCGATACTAAGTTTCAGTTCGATAGGACTAACGTTGTTCAAAAAATCACCAAAATACACCTGCACACAGACATTTTTTCTAGATCATGAAAACGTAATCAGTGATCAATTCCGAGTTCGAATCAGTCAAAATCTCGAGTTCTCGAGTAAATTATGACAATTTGAACAGCACGAACAGTTACTTTCATCCAGCATTCAACTAAGCCCCCCTACCTGAAAGGGTAGTGCAGATATGCAAAAACAATAAGGGGACTTGGAACTAAAATATATTCGTAAAAATATAAATATATTGTAAAAAATATGCATATTTAAATATGAAAAATCAAAATTATATATGAAATTGAATTCATCCAAGGCTGGGATTGAATTCATTCAATTCATTGAATTCAATTGAATTCATTCAAGGGGGTGCCATAGCACCCATGGCACCCCCTGGATCCGCCAGTGCGCCAAGGGCGATTTAAAATTTAAAATTATGTAGAGTGCCAAAGGATTTTTTCAAAACAGCATAATTTAGAAGTATTATTTTATTTTATTTTATTTTTTGCATAGATATATACCAGAAAGCCTTGACAGGAAGACCCCCAATGCGCCTTCCTGGACAATTAATTACAAACAATGCAGCATTTTTTTATTATTACATAAATCACTGTATTTCCAGAAGCTAAAGAACACGAAATAACAATTAATTAATTAATTAATACATAATTAATCCATTGAGATTAACCTAACCTAACCTAAACAGTCCCGGTTTTAGTGGGGAGCTGGGTCGGGCGGCGCCCAAAGGCGCTGAGTAAGTTAGGGCGCCGCTCAATGCGCCAAGGGCGCTTTAAAATTTAAAATTAGATTGCCAAAGGATTTTTTCAAAACGGCATAATTTAGAAGTATATTTTTATTTTATTTTATTTTTCGCATAGATATATACCAGGAAAACCTCAATGCGCCTTCCTGGACAATTAATTACATACACTGCAGCATTTTTTTTATTATTACATAAATCACTGTTTTTCCAGAAGCTAAAGAACACGAAATAACAATTAATTAATACAGAATTAATCCATTGATTTGATCCAGAATTAATGATTTGATCCAGAATTAATACATAATTTTTAAAAATTATACACACTATAAATACAGAAGATTTAAGGCGGTCGGTGGAGTAGTTCCATCCATCGAACATACAATGAAGAATGCAAATGAGAAGATGCAGCAGCAAGAAGACAATTAGGCGATAAAAATATAAGAAGACGTAGAGAGGCCGCTCTCATCCTGAGAATGGCTTCAAAGTGAGGCACATGCCCTTCCACAAATATTTGCCACGCGCTGCAGCTTCTGGGTAGCCCGAAGAGAGCACGGTAGCAGTTGTTGTATTGTACCTTTATCTTCCTCATCGTCTCCCACTTGTATCTGGTCCATAATTCACCAATATATGGACATAAATAATTGTCTCTTAACCTCTACACTGGAGTGGAAAAACCGTCTAGCCAGCATATTTGCCCTTACACAAATAGCTCTTCTTTGTCTTCCGATGTCACGGTCATCAGAGAGATCCTCCGTCAGCAGGTGTCCCAGATACTTGACTTCCCTAACGGTTTCAAGATTACGCCCATATAAAATAATGTTGGGGACGAAATGAGGACCTCGACCGTATCGGAAAATCAATACCATGGATTTACTCGTATTATACTGTATATTATGTTATGCAGCATAACGCGAGTAAACTTCCAGGAGAAGATCACCATGTCATCCGCATAGCTGATGTGGTTACTGCATATTCCTCGTATGAGGCAGCCAACTCCAGTCTGTCGAAGGCGATATGAAAGTTCATCCATGTACAGGTTGAATAAGCCAGGAGACATTGACCCACCCTATATAATAAAATAATCGAATCGGTTTCTACAAATGCGTAGCGAATAAGTGGTTAATTAACGAATACCGTTTATAAACAAGTGCTTCAACTTATTCTTATCTTACATATGCATTGGTACATACATACAAATATCGTTTTGTATGTATGTACAACTTCTCATATTTTTTTGCTTTTACTAATATGTCTTTCGAGCTAGAACAATTTGTACTTTCAACTTAATATTGCAATTACTCTACCTGATTTTTTTATAGAATAGCACTTTTTAACAGATTGAGAACCACAGGGGCAGACATTTGAACTGGATTGCTTCGAATGTGATAATGAATACGCACACCTCTGCTACCATTACCGTTAAATATTGGTAGGTTTCGACTTTTGTCACAGTTTTCAATTAGGTATATGCCTAATGTAGTAATTGATTGTCTAATTTGGGTAAACTGTTGTAATTTTTGTACCAAATCTCTTCTCAAGGATATTTCTTCATACGCAAAAAAAAACATAAATTAGCAAGGTAAAGTGCAATAGGTGCGAAGTATGCATTCTTTAAATATTTAAATGTATGCGACAAAATTGTGAAGCGTTTAATGATAATTTCAAAGTTTGTATAAGGACGGTGGAAAAACAAATATTCATGTGATTTGTTTATGGCCGTAATCGTCGCGATTACGGCCCGCGTATAACAATGTTGACACAGAAACGCGGCGCACATGACGACAACTAATAACTTAATATTTTAATTATGCCACTTGTTGACAATACGACGGAAAGCATATTACTCACTCACGAGTATCGGCGATTCGTTACTTGGTTTACGGACGGTCGTAAAGAGTCAATTCGAAGGGTGCATGGTGCGTGGCGCGCCATTTATGCGTGAGCGTTAATGTATTTCGTCTTGAAATCTATGCAGACGATTGCACGGCAATGTTTGCTTTGGAACTACAGTTAAAACTGTCATGTCTGATTGTGAGACAGACGCAGAATCAACACGCAATGCTAAAGCTTATCGTAAAATCGGAGAGGCAAATTTGACGCCATTTTAAATGTAATACAGTTGTTAGCTAGTGTATAATTGTTGGCCACTTGAACACAAATAACACACTAGCACCGGTTGGGCATTTAGTCGGAGATAGAACCACCATTGGTTGCACGAAAGGCTATATTTCTCAGTAACAGAATACTTTGCTTATGATTAATTAGAAAACTCTTGTTCCGTTTTTTCGAGAGTCTCTATTGCCTTGTTTCTAAAGTGTTCCAAAATTTGAATGATAGTTTCTAAGATGATTCAATACAAAATGCCTTCCCGCTTGTGATCTATTCAAAAGATGGACACTTTTTTTATAGTTCGACTATTTATAGACCTTCCCATTACCGTACAAATCAAGTTATGAAAAAAACATGGTTGACAATAGTGAACTATTTTTTGTGCATAAAGCATCGTCCGAATGCCGCCCTTGAGTCATAAGTAGTCTTCGGCGGTGGAGCGTGCTTTTTACAGGAAAGAGGGCGTTTTGCGGCTATTTTTGAGGAAACAGGGCAAAATACAAAGCTAGAGAGCAAAAAAAAATGAACAATGGTGTGCAGGGTCGCACCGGCCTATGGTCATAAGTAGAGTACGGACCCAAAGCGCGCCGCTCATTGTTCAATTGTTGTAAATGCTTTGTAAAAAAGGTTCGGAACACCTTTAACAATGCATTTACAACATTTGAGCAAAGAACGGCGCGCGTAAGTTATGACAAATTTATTACTTATATACAGAGATCGGGTGTCAGGATTCTTTTATGCACAACAAATGGTTCATTATTATCAATTACAAGTCATAAGTAAAGCGCGGCGCGACCGTGCTATTTTCTAGGAAAAAGGGCAAACTACGAATTTAGAGGGCAAAAAAAAGGTTGGTAGTTGAAATTGACAATGGTTGACACAGTCTCTAGTCATAAGTACAAAATTTTTGTATGAACCTAGGGCACATGTGCCCAAGGTGACACGTATACAAATTTTGCCTGCATGCGAACGATTTACAATTTTGTCAGTTTTATTTTATTTTACATAGATATATACATGGAAGGCCTAACAGGTAAAACCTAATGCGCCTTCCTAGACAATTAATTACAAACATTGCAGCATTTTTATTACATAAAGCGCTGTATTTCGAGAGGCTGAAGAACAATAAATTAACAATTAATTTATTAATGAATTAATCCATAGATATATCTATGGATTTAGACTTATTTTTTTTAATTTAGTACATAAATTTTTTATACATATATTGTACATAAATCAAATTCAGATATTTGTGACATAGCGGGTAGGATGGTTTTTGCCAATTTGATGGCAAACTCTGGTAGTAAATGATCGACTTGGAGTCACAAATATCCAAGTCTGACCAACAATATTAAAGATTAGCACGGGACCAAACCCGGTAACCTCTCGGTGATAAACATAAACGCAACCACCAAACTATACTGCTGGCTAATATATACAGAACTTCGTCAGCAAACGAAGAATAAGAAATAATGAAAATTCCAGAAATCTAGCGATGGCAATATAATCAATTTTATCAATAGACGTATGATTATGTACCTACATTCATATGTACGTATGCTTATGAGTTGTTATTTTCTGAAATGAATTTTATAAAATCCAGTTTAAGAAATATAATATACATATATTGACTGATGAAACCAGTTGAATATGAAGCAGATATAAAGCACTTGGCTTTAAATTAACAAAGATATCAAGATCATCAATAAATAATTGTTGCGTATTTTTGAGTACTTGCATTTTTTAAGGTTTTATTGAAATTTTAGGTTTCAGATTATTTTTAAAAGTATTTTCATTTATTATATTTTCAGTTGTATTTCTAAGTTCATTTACAAAAAATTACACAATTTTTGAAGATTTTTTTTCGTGATTAAAAATTTTTTGACACGCCTGACATTCAGATAATAAATATTTGGAAATTTTGGCGCGCGAACGTAAAAAGCTTCGCCACCAATGGCTAAGAACTTGATTTTTGAGAAGATTTATTACGTACATATGTATTTATATCTTGACAAACGTCAACACGTCTTTCAGTGCTTTATACAAGGGTTTTCTTATTGTAAACAATTTTTGACCTGTTTCTACCGAACCGATTTTCTTGAAATTTTATTACCTACTTATTAACAAATTTACAAAATCTTTGAACCGTCAGCGATAGAAAACAGTCATATTGTATAAATGGTATCTGTTTAGGTACTTGGTTACCATATCAATTAATCAGCACACATGATACATTATAAAAAAGTGAATATGTTTAAACTATTATTTAATTTTACTGAAACTTGTCCTTAAAAACAAGAAATAAATTAAATTATATGTAATTATATTCAAATTTACAATATATGTATGTAGCTCTTGTAAGATAAAGAGTTTTATTTGTCAATGTGACAATTTTATCTAAACTCCCATACCAAATGACGTAATATTTTTTGGCCATACTTATAGCCCTTGTAAATAGATATTACTATCAAAATACATACATACACAAAAAATAAGTATTTGTGTATATGTACATACATACATATGATGTAACATAATAATTCTCGGATTTAAAAAATAATATACTTTGAGTTTGAGTCAATGTAGATTATAGTAGAAACTGAAGAGCCGTGTGTTTTAAATAATATGCAAAGTTTTTGAGCAAGTTGTTTGGGCCAAAATGTAACAAGTGGCATTGAATATGAAAATAAGCTATTTGTGGATCAAGTATGTAAACGTGAACACGAGGGTCACTTCAATAGCTAGCACACGATTCTCAATGAAAAAACACACCGTAAAGAATATAATGTTGTTGATAACAATTAACGAAGCAAGGTGGGATGGGATGACATATTTTTGAATTATTTTTTTTAGTACAATATGTACTTTGCTATTCCTTCAGATTTTTATTGACTTGCCACATTATCTTATAATTAATAACATATTGTATGCAGCATCATTAGTCATAGCACTCAGTGCGTCGGTCTTTATGTCATTTATATATGTATTGTTATTAATGTTGATTTATTCAGACGTGAAATTTTAATAAATTTTCATGTCTTTTATTATTTTTTTATATAATTTTAACTTGTTAAGTTAATCAAATATATACTTAACTCTAAAATTATATATATATATATATATACTTAACTTACATTTATGCAATATCATTCACAGAGGTGTCTCCTCGCATCTCGCAAAAATGCATCCACGGTCTTAGAAGACCTGATACACTCAGGGAGGGCATTGTACATGACTACATGAGCACACCCCTGTGAAAGACCCCACCAGCTGTCTTCTTTTTTCTTACTCCATCTACAAATAAATTATTCTTATTTCTAGTGTAATAACGGATATCGCTATTTCTTATTATATAATCCTTAAAATACTAATGTAGGTAATAACTTATGAACAAAAGACAATGTACTAAGATTTAAACTATTTCTAATACTGATCCATCCCAATTCATCTAACATATGTACTTCTAATATTTTTATATCTACCAACATTCAAAATACCTCTCATCGCTTTATTTTGTAATTTTTGTATTTTTCCTAAAACTTGGCCATTAAACATGTTAAGCACAGTGGCACAATAAACCACGTGTGGCAAGACATTGTATTATAGACTAAAACTTTACTTTTTCGACTTAAAATATTTCTTAACCTATATAAAACACCACATTTTCTAGCCATTTTTTAATTTTATATTCAGCATATACCTTAAAATTCAATCTCGAGTGTATGAAATAAATATTTAAAGATAACAGAAATATCATTTAAGAAATAATTGCAATTTTCTAACATCATTTCCATAAGAATTGCAGATACGTTTTTGATATTGTTTTTTTGTTACAAATACGTTTTTCCTATTATATAATACTTAAAACACTGGCATCAAAATAAGAACATTCTATTAATACATACTAACTGTATTAAGTCAACGGCCTGAAGTTTCACTTTAAAAAAAAAGTAGATGTTTTAAAGTCACAATGGAAGTAAGGGCGAAATCACACACGGCGGGCCGTGGTACATGTTTTTTTTTAGATACTTTAAAGCGTGCGAAATAAATGGGCATCCCTTCATGCGATACCCAGTACATTCATGCGATGCCCGGTACACAGCGTCAAAAAAAAAGACCCCCTGGGTGTGTTCGGTAAAATTATATTATTGTATTTATCCTTACTTGACAGTGATCGATAACGGTTTTAAGACATATGTATAGGAGAACTTGTCAACGTACCACATACCCGATGCAGTGCAAACGATCGACAAGCGCCAGACAGACTGAACCACAGATTAACGACACGTGTACCTTATGCGTGCGCACTGCTCGCACTTACACTAAGCGAAATCTACCCGAAGTCCCGACATACCTACCCTGTATACGTTCTGTGCTTCTGATACTTAAGTTCCGAATTTTGCCTTATTAAACTCGCCTGAAAGATCCAATTCAATTTGAATAATTACCTTTTTAATAATTGCATCTGTGCACATCGAAAGGTTACTCGTCAACTAATGTGCAATCTATCATTCGTGAAGTCGATAATTGCGTTTAAAGCAGCCATCCAGTTAATCTGTGGTTCAGTCTATCTGGCGCTTGTCGACCGTTTGCACCAAACCCCACATACCACATCCCGCGCTGTGTGATTTCGCCCTAAAACTTTCGGCGTGCAAAGGACCAGAGACTACATCCGTAACACTTTCAAGTCGATAATAGTAATAAAATTTTACACTTTCAAACTTAATAAGTATGTCAATCAACTATTGAATATTATACAACTGTTATTATTACACAACTCAAGCGTTCGATACATCCGACCTGACATGCTAGAGATTGTCGAGCTGTCGCATACATATTTTAGTATCGTTGGAAGGCTGTCGACCTCTGCTTTATCGCAGTACCTATGTATACTCGAATGTACGTATACTACATATATATCACAATATAACAGAACCGGTCTATTGTTGAGGTCCTTTTGTGTTGGGTTTTGTTCCTGATTGGATAATTCGTACATAACATATGTATGTGTGTTGATTTCACGTTTTTAAGGCGACCCTTTCAAATGATTGATAGTGGATTTTGATAGTAGAATCGAGTGCGTGCGTTTGCCGGCCCCAGTATATTTTTGAATTCCATCAGCTCGACTCCTCGAAAAGTGAGTATTCTTCACTATCGAAAGTGAAATGACTAAATATATGTAAAAAAATAATAAATAAAATGGCGGCCATTTCACTGGCAACTAGTTGATCAGTGAAATTTAATGTTTATTTATTTATAATGTTTATTTTATGTATTCAATAAAATATTTAAAAATTCTCTACAGGTTTATATGAAAAATTTGAATTGTGTAAATTATTTTTAATTTAAACTATTATGTTCGATTGTTTTCCGATGAATGTTTGAGGTTATGCGCGTATTAAAGATTTGCGCGACACACGTCATGCTTTGGCAAAAACGTTTGATTACACCGGCATACCTGCCGCACATATGATATACTTTAAAACTTAAATTAACAATAATGCAAGATTTTTTTGTAGTAAAAATGAATGATATATCGGAAATATTTTTTATTAAATTTAATTTACAGTACTGATTTAAGCGCCAATCCAACTATATGTAAACGCTATTACAAGAACCTTTATATGACGGGTTGAAAACCAGACTGGTACAAGTGACATTTTTAAAAAAGTATATAATAATAGCATTTCACATATGCTATTATTTTAGCACTTAAACCAGCTTTTTTTTTTAAATGTCACTTGTACCAGTCTAGTTTTCAGCCCGTCATATGTACTCCATACAAATTCAGCCAACAAAATAACAAAATAACTTTTAAAAGCAGACTCATATTTGTTCTAGTCTCATTAAATAGAATTTTTAGTATAAATACGGAAATATTAGAATAGGTCATTTACACAGACAGATGGATAGACCGGTATCGAACCGTCGTTGGGTACTAGGCGCTGTGTTGTATGGATGGGTAGGCAACGTTTCAGACAGGCCGGATGAATCCTAACCGGTGGATACATCCGGCCCGTCTGAAACATTGCATACCCACCCATACAACACAGCACCTAGTAACCGGTGCAGACACGGTACCGGTCTAATACATCATGCCCGTGTAAAGGGGGACAGATTTTGACCAGGGCAGCATTATTTTGGAGCGAGGCAATTTGTCAATTGGTAACACATTATATCAATTGAATCATATCTAAAATCTAGCGGAAACATAACAAATATGTTCTCTTCTTCCATTCTCAACCTAAATATGTCCTTGAAACATTTTTATTTATTTATATAGCAAACTGCTAATACACATAACACAAAATAACAAAATAATAACAAAAAATTATAAATCATCTTCCACAAATGTATCCATTAACACCCTTCAAGAAAGCATCAATAAAACTATGAATGAAAACATCAATGAAACATGTACTATTTTTTTTTAATCAGTCAAAGGGAGAATTTTGGCTAGAACGCTAATATTAGATATCCATTGATTTGGTATTAGTAATTACAATTTATATACCGTTCTCTTTTTTTAAAAATAATTTTAATTTTATAAATTACTAGTTGTTTTACCCGGCTTCGCTCAGGATTTGTAATATAAATAAATTAAACATGGCGAATCTAATAGAAATATTCATTTGTTTTTTTTATTAAATTTATTTGAATCGAAAAAAAAATCGACTCCTCGTCATAGAAACTTTGACTTGTTTACGATTCCCAACCAAAGTTACTTATAAACATATATATTTACAAAGTCTCTTTCGAAATAATATATTAGATAGTAACTGTGTGAAAAATATAGTTCGGCTAAAAAATGCTTATTTTTTTCATTCGGCTCCCACGTGGCTCCAACTCTTAGATATGACTAAATTTGATTATATAGAAATTTAACTATAATTTTTTTTAATTATTTAATCTGATACCAACAAAGTATACCAACCCTTTTTAATCCTCTCAGACTCCGTACAGATATTTAATTCTTTATACACAAATAACACGTTATATAAATTTATTGCTAAAAAGTTTCATTTTAAGATTATTTTTAATATGACATTATTTTTGTTGTCAATTTACTTTTATATTGCTGATAAAGTGTCACCTGATATTACATATACGACCTGATAAATCAGAACACGAATTTCATTTATCGCACTCAACGTTATCCCAAAGTATAACGTTTAATCCACAACAACTTTTGCCAAATTATTTGTAATTGGAATGATACAAAATTCAATTACTGTTTATAGGCAATCATGGCGAATCTTTTGAAATCAAGCTTTACACTCTCTAACGCGTTCAACAGTAGCAAAATTCTCCTATGCAATGGAAGAATAGTCCAAGAAGGGAATAGAATCAACAATCAAAGGAACTATTGCTGTTCACCTTCCAAAAATGTCGGTTTCATCGGATTGGGCAACATGGGACATCATATGGCGTCACATCTCATGAATAAAGTAAATACATAAATCTCGAATACTTGTCCAGTATCAGATTGTTTATATTATATATTCTATTTTTTATTTTACAGGGATTTTCATTGACCGTGTTCGATGTTTCAAAAGACGCCACAGCTGCCGTAGTCAAGAAAGGAGCCAAAGGTGTTAATTCTTCATCAGAAGTCGCCAGTTCAGGAGCTGATTGCATTTTCACCATGTTACCCAATAATGAAATAGTTTTAAATGTGTACTGCGGAGAAAACGGTCTGATTTCTAAAGTAAAATTAATTATAGCCTTATCACTACACCTTATCTTATCTTGACTTCGAAGTAATTTATTTTACTGTTTAATATTTATTTTCAGGCAAAAAAGGGTGCTTTTTTAATTGATTCCAGCACTGTTGATCCTAGTGTTGCTAAGGAAATAAGTGTCGAAGCTGAATCTAAAGGAGTGCTTTTCGTTGACGCCCCAGTCTCCGGAGGTGTCGTCGGAGCTCAAAATGCCACACTCACATTCATGGTGGGAGGAAAAGAAGAGTATTACAAAAAAGCCATTCCTTATATTGAACCAATGAGTGCGAAAATCACCCACTGTGGAGACGTTGGAGCTGGATTGGTGGCCAAAATTTGCAATAACATGTTGTTGGCCATTTCTATGATCGGCACAGCCGAATGCTTCAACTTGGGAATTAAGTGAGATTAGAATGATTTATTTTTAGATGTCGTAAGTAATGTAATAAATTAAATTGTATTTTTCTTTATTGTAGACTTGGTCTTGATCCTAAAGTGATGATGGGAATCATCAACAGCTCCACTGGTCGTTGTTGGTCTTCTGAAATCAATAATCCTGTTCCGGGTTAGTATTATACATATATAATTGTTTATTTTGTATCTCTAAGCTTTGCACCGAATTTTATATATAAAATACTTCTTTTTCAGGGTTAATGGAAAAAGTTCCTGCCAGCAATAATTATCAAGGAGGTTTTCAATCGAAATTGATCTGCAAAGTAATTCATTTTAATATATCTTTTTACGCTAATTAATATGAATTTTGATGTATTATATTTACTTAAAATTTTAAGGATCTTGGTTTGGCAAATGCAATCGCAACAAAATCTCACACTCCAATCCTCATGGGCGGACTTTCCCAACAAATCTACTCTACATTGGTTAACCAAGGCTACGGAGATAAAGATTTTGCTGTCATTTATGAATTCTTACAGCAAAAGCAACCAAAATGAATGAAATAATTAAATGTTGGTGAATAGGAATATTAAAACCAATTTCAACATTACTATAATGTTGCTCTACAAAAATATTTTATGTTTATTTTATAGGGCATATTTTTTATATCTGATAAATATTGATATCTTCCATGTAAATAATAATATTTGTGTATAAATTAATTATATACATAGGTTTTTTATAATAAAATTGTACATAAACTTGCATATTGCCTTACTGAACTAATACTATTTTAATCGGCTTCAAAAAAAATTCAACTGTGGACCGACATCCATTAACCAACTACCATTTCAACATTGCATATCAAATTGTCTTTATAAAAGTTATACATACTATCAAATGTAGTTGTCGAGTTGTCGACGAGCCTTGTTCTTAAATTTTGCTTATCTTTCATTTATAAGTAAATTTACATCACCGAAACAGAACATTATCTAATTTGCAGAGTTTGAATTGCTGAACTGAATGACGAATATCGGTATTATAAAACTAATAAGGTGATCATTTGTACTGGTTTTATTTTACCAGTACAGTACTGGTTTTTTGAGATATCTGTCCTGGCAGAATCCTCAGGATTGGCCTGTTTATAAATACATATTGAAATCGATTTTTTTATTTTCATAAATGAGCATTCATGAGTTTATTAATGTTTTTAATATAACATTATTTTGACAAAAATGTCATGGTTTTGTCACATAACCTAAAAACATAAAAAAACGGTCACTAACGAAAACCACATGGTATTATTTTAATCGCTTTAACCAGGGCTGTGTAGTCGTTAAAAGAAACGACACCGATTTTTAAAATTAAAAATTAAATTCCTGTAGTATAATATTATATATTGAGCTCATGTAAATCACTAACTTTTAATTAAACGGTTTTTTTTTTCATTTAATATTTCGTGTTTCTTATTTATATTTTATATTACATATATTATTTATATTTACATGTAACTAACTGATAAAAAAATATACGCATTTGTTGTACGGATTTGTCAAATATCGGGCATCTTTTCAATTCGACCTAAACATGAGAAAAATACACATCTAAAAAGACTGTGACATTGAGTATAGGAATTAAATATTTATAGACATTATTTATTATTTGAATCGCTCGAATTTGTTAACGACTTCGAAACAAGCCGAAAAGTCACAACTCCATTCCGATTCCGATCCCCAACCTTGACTTTGACGCTTTTTTTATGTTTCTTCTTTTTGTTATTTGTCAAGCCGTAGAGGGCGCGCTCGACTCACTAAAGGTGAACATTCACAAAACAATGTATTGAGCGATAAGTAAGGTGACCATATGTCCCGTTTTGTATGCGCTGCGTTCGTCTCGTCGTTTTCGACTATATATAATATTACACTAGTGGTTTTACCCGGCTTCGCTCGGTATTTGTAATATAAACTTCTTAAAAATGACTAATCTTATAGTAAACATTTTATTAAATTTATTTGAATAGCTTTATTTTATATAAATTTATTTGAATACTCATTTGTTTTTTTTATTAAATTGACTGTCACGAACAAACAAACATATATACTAATTCTCTTTCAAAATTATATGTATACCAGAATCCGGCACCTGCGCCCTTGGAGCCGTCGGTGACTTTATTTGAATCGAAAAGAAAATATATCGTCATAAAAAATTGCCTGTTTAAAAAGTCACGAACCAACAATACATATATACATACGGTAATTGGACTATTCGTCACATTGGGGTGGTCACAAAGACAATTTTTGCCATGAAAATCGCGAATACACAATATTTGGCACTCAAGTTATCGTTACTATGATAGTTATCGTTAGTATGATGGACTTTTCGGCTGCCAGATGTTCCGTTATAGAGATTTTAGTGACTTTGTGACGAGTAATTTGTGACCAGTAATCACCGAACCATACATACATACAATACCGGTCTCCCTCACGGGACCGAAAGTGAAACGCCCGAAAACGCAAATATCGGAAGGCAAAGATCGAAAATCGAAAGATCAAAAAATAGGGTGCATGGTAAATGGTACTATGTATATATAATATATATGAGTGGCATGCGGTGAAATTATCTCTCTTTTTGTCATACAGCCAGTGGCGGCTCGTGGATAAGATATCTGGGGGTGCTGCGGTTGATTAAAAATAAAAAAAATGTTTATTTGGATTATATTTTACTATTAACAACAAAATTAAACATTATATGTATTTTATTTCATTAAAAAATTGATTCTTCTGTCTTTTTTCCATGAAAAAAGGTCTATCACCTTTTCGTTAAATTTTTCACTGTTCATAATCATTTTTTTTTCAATTGACAGCATAGACAAAGCCGTCAATCTTTCTTGAACCATTGTGTTTCTTATACATATATGTATGTATGTCTTTATTCTATTTATTGGTGAAAAACACCGTTCTGGCTCAGAGGTAGTTTTTAACTTTTTAAGTTTTCTTTAATTGAAAATGCATCGATATTACTAGATTGCAGCTTTTCTTGAAAACACAAAAGGTGCAGAAGAAAGGAGGAAAAGTTAGGAGCGTGTCGAGCGCGCGCGCGCACACGAAAAAAGAAATGTGTACTGTTGGGAGTGCAGTGCGGACCAAGCTTCTAGCTGCCCCCGCGCCCCTCCTTCGCCCACTCGGCATATTCCATCGAAAACCGTACTGCACAAAATCATAAATGATACCTCACTTTATGATATTAGTACCGCGATTTATGATCATTATTGGATGTATCGGTGTACGGGCGAGCTTTATACAAGCTTAAATAATATTGATATTTTTATATAATATACCTACATACATTTATGTATATAATAATATTAAATTTTTCTCAATTTCCTTGGGGGTGCTGCAGTACTGCAGTGCGTATGGACGAGCCGCCACTGCATACAGCCTTGTTTAATGTGCGCGCGCAGAACACGGGAGGAAAAGCCTGTTCCTCTTGTCCCTGTTGTATCCTGCTCGCGCAAATTAAGTGAGTATGTACGTGATTATGTACCGTTTACCATGCACCCTTTTTTTATCTTTCGACTTAAGATCTTTCGATTTTCGATCTTTGCCTTCCGATATTTACGTTTTCGGGCATTTCACTTTCGGGCCCGTGAGGGAGACCGATATAAATATATAGATGTATAACCCATTTATATTGTAGGAATCTCGTCATAGTCATCGTCATCGAAACATTCGAGAATATTCCGCAACAACAAACCACATTCCTTGCGGAACTCACATTCATCAAAGCAGTTACTGCGACGCAGAATACATTCCCGAAAACCAGACGTCGCACACCTGCAACCATTATATTAAACTCAAGCGGAACGCCCCTACCAGTCGAGTGGAACCAAAACGGTCGAAACACGCCGCCACCATTAAACTACATCGAGCGGAACGGCACCAATCATTCCAGAAAATTCTACGCCTCGACAAAAGTGCATTCCTCGTTTACGCATCAACAACCACTTCCATCAATCATTCCAGAAAATTCTACGCCTCGACAAAAGCAAATTCCTTTCTTACGCATCAACAAACCACCACCATCGATCAGGTGATTCCAGAAACACTATAAAAGGAGGTACAACCCAAACAACGCCAGTCGACCCACAGCAGCAAGAGTCGACCCACAGCAGCAAGCGTCGACATACAGCTCCTGACCAGCCACCACTACACTACGCGGACTTGGAAGATCAACCAGCCGGACGAGCACAACAGTGTTTCGTTAGGCCGGGATACGGTCAATACACATCGCTACCCCGCCTACATTGGTACTACCCCGACGTGATCTACGCAACCTTCTGATCATTCAACAGCGCTGTCAACACGTACCTACCCCGCCTACAATATGTAGATAACAATATTATAAGGATAACTACAAACATTATAAAGAGTATAAAATATTTTACTTTTATAATAATCAAAAACAGGGAACATACGAATCGGTTCGGCGATTATTGGTCACAAAGTCACTAAAATCTCTATAACGGAACATCTGGCAGCCGAAAACTCCATCATACTAACGAGAACTTGAGTGCCAAATATTGCGTATTCACGATTTTAATGGCAAAAATTGTCTTTATGATCACCGCAATGTAACTAATAATCTAATTACCATACGAATCAACACTGAGAAATATTATATGTCGGAAACAAGTCGGAAAGACGTTGCAAGATGAAATATTTTAAAAAATAACAAACTTTTTATCAACAAAATATCACAATATTAATTGTTAAATCTACCCACATACGACAAACTGCTAGAGACTCATCAAATGTGTATGTCAATGGCCACCTTAACTAGCACCACGCCACTACTCAGTAGTCAGTACTCACTACAAACTCAGCTAGACTCAGGCACTGTTCGACAGGACCTCGTGGTTTCGTCCGTTTGTCGCGTGATACTTCTCAGCAGATTCAAAATCAACAAGAGTATTTATATTATTGTAAACAATGAGTGAATTCGATAACACGGTTCAAGGGCGACATGCGATTGCTATATTGAAACGCATCTATAACTTTTACAAAGAAGATTTACTGTGTAACGTTCAACTGGTAGTCGGCGGCAACAGGTAATTATTATTCAAAATAGAAGAATAATTAATTTAGGAAATCACAATCACATTTATTCGCATGTGAATCGTACACGTGCTTAACAATACGAAACTTGTTTGAATCCCGTGTACATTTCTGCATAATGGGATCCATTGAGTCATCCGGGACGTTGTCCTGGACTTTGACCCATTTACGAAGAGATAGTATACCAGATTTGGTGCTTCTATAGGTAGGGTTATGGTATGGTAATATTATTTTCAGAGTTGATGGTGTTATCGCTTCTGTTTAAAATTATGTATGATGACTAGAGACCCGTATTTTGGGCTTCTATTTTTGTCAATTTTAGCATTTTAGCGTTTTAGGGCATTAAAAATGATCAATTTAGCATCTATTTTTATGAAGAGTTTAATTTTAAATATTTGGTCTAACCTGTCATGACACTGGTAAAAATGAAATGCTTATATAAATTTAAAATTTGAGTGATTTTTGTGTAAGACAACAGACATTCTTGAGTGTGCTTACTATTTTGACTATACCACTGACACATACAATTTTGTGTTTTATTTCAGATTTCCAGTACACAAACTGATATTAATGTCGAATAGTGATTTGTTAAAAACTAAACTAAATGATACGAATAGTGAAGTAATTGTGGAAGACAGTCATGAGATTCAAGTGGAGTCTGTAAAAAAGGCAATTAAGTATTTTTACCTGGGTGAAATTGGTAAGAAAAATTTCGTATACAATATATGTACATATGTATGTATAATAGCACACTCTCAAGATATAAATATTCAGTTTTAGATATGAAACTACACGAAGTAATAAACATAATAAAATTCTCCAAAATGATTCAAGCGGATGAACTCCAGGAATATTGCTTGGCATATCTCGAAAGAATGATAGATAGTGAAAATTTCCTTTTCATAGAAGAATATGCAAAACAAAATGGTTATTTGCGATTGCTTGAGCAGGCAAAGATTTACATTACAAACAATTATTTAGAGGTAATTCAAATTATGCGAATTTCGTTCATTTTCAGACAGCTGATTCATATTCGATATATTGTTTTATTTTTTTCAAATTAATTTGATTATGTTTTATCGTTTCAGATAATTCAAGGAGAAGAATTTCTCAATATAAGCTTTGATCGAATGAGTGAATTATTACAATCAGATGATTTAAAAGTGATAACAGAAGAACAGGTGTTTAACGGTTTGGCGTTATGGGTGCAAAAGGATTCTGACTGTCGAAAGAAGTATTTAAATACCTTGCTAAAACACATCAGATTGCCATTATTACCTATAGAGGTATTTACCATTTTAAAGGGCGAATGTACATCTGTATAATATAATAAAATCCAAAACAGTAGCAGCAGTGAGCACTTAATTTCTATTAATGTAAACATATTTTCAGTTTTTACTAAATGAAGTAAAGCCACTCTGCCTTGATTCAGTGTATTGCTCTCAGATATCGTGGGATATTTTGGAATGGTATCAAAAACCAGAAAAGAGATCGTATTTAACCTTGAATTCTAAACCTCGAAAAAGTACAAAACAAACTATGTTAATTGTGGGTGATGACTCTACTGAAGTAACTAGCATATAATTTGTGTTAATAATATATAATTAAAAATACTTTGTTCAAATTATGTATAACATCAAAATTATCGGTGAATTTTAGATTTCTGATGAAATTGAAACTTACAATCTCAATGTCGAAAAATGGTCTCCATATTATAATTTAAACAAGAAAATTACGTCTTTCGGAGCTGTGGTATTGGATCACAAATTAATAATGATTGGTGGTGAATTTTATGGTAAAACCACAAATAGGGTAATACATAATTTTTTAAACCATGTTCTATATCACATTATTTTTATACATATTATATTAAGTATAAAACCATAGGTATGTAGTTTGGATCTTGCCACGAAGCAAACTTCAGAATTGAAAGCTATTCAGAAAGAAAGAGAACGTTTTGCAGCTACAGTAGTCGATGGTCATGTTTTCATATTCGGTGGATATTACAATAATAATATAAACACACTGAACTCCGTTGAAAAGTTAGTTATTTTTTTGTAGCTCTCATAATATATCCATATAATGATAAAAAAATTTCATTGTGGCTTGTTTCAGATATGATTTGGTTTCGAATACATGGACTTATGTTGCCCCTATGTTGACGGCACGTTGCGAACATGACATATCAGTAATCGGGAATGAAATCTATGCCATAGGAGGATACGATGGTGTAAATTATTTAAATACAATGGAAGTCTATGACATACGAAGTAATAATTGGACTATCGCACCATCATTTATAGAAAAAAGATGCGCGCATGCCGTAAGGATATATACTTTTTACTTTATCTATGTACGTAGTAAAAATAGATGAAGTTTTGTGATCATGCGAAAATTCGAACTCGAGATGTTGACTGATTCGAACTCAGAATCGATTACTGATCACGTTTTCATGATCTAGAAAAAATGTGTGTGTGTCTGGATTTTTGGAGATTTGTTGAACAACATTAGTCCTATCGAACTGAAACTTAGTATTGGTTACTGAAATTCTTATCGAGATGACGCAAATTTTTAAGTTGACCAGAAATAGTACTTTCCCCTTATAGGTGTCCCCTTTTTCTTAAGTTTTTGAATTCAACTATCTCCCAAACCGCTAATTATAATAATAATAAAATTTTTTTTACATGGAATAGAAATTATAAATTCTGTAACCTTATATTTTTTAAATATTTTTACCTGAACCGGAAGTAGTACTTCTACTCTAGAGAATTGAGTTTTTTTATGTTTATCTCGGAAACCTTTTGGTTTACTGAACTGAGATTTCATATATACAAGTTTAAGCTTAATACCAAGTTATTTATAAAATTTGGTAAGCATCCCTTAACCGGAAGTGGCAGTTTACTCTTGTTCGATTTTCCTTCCACTATTTTTTTCGACCCCTAAAACATGTTTATTCTTCGCGAAAAAATTCAAGTATAATTCTTGTATCAATGTGATGAAAATCACTAAATTTAATAAACCGGAAGTGAGATTTTTTCCTCTTAGAAAGGTCAAAAATGTTGTCGCCTCGATTCTGTCCACACCCCTGAACGAATCAAGCTGAAAATTTATATTCGTATTCTTTATGTACTAACGACCTGCTAAAGTTTTGGTCACAATTCGTAAACCGGATGTACTATTTTTTTTAAAAACAATATTTCATTATTTTATTTTGACCTTTTAAATCATTTTAATTTTCTTGATATTTATTGTGAAGATCAAAAATCAAAAAGTCAAAAATGTTGTGCCCACTACTCTGTCCACACCCCTGAACATATCAAGCTGAACATTTATATTCGTATTCTTTATGTACTAACTTAGACCTGCTAAAGTTTTGGTCACAATTCGTAAACCGGAAGTAGTATTTTTTTTAAACAATATTTCATTGTTTTATTTTGATCTTTTAAATTATTTTAATCTTCTTGATATTTAATGTAAATAATACCAATAGTAATTTTAAATTTTTGAAGAATTTTTTTTATTTATCGTAAATGTTGTTCCTAATAATCTAGTCTTTTTAATTTATGTGAATGTCCAATTTTTCGACTGTCGACTTTACGCGTTTAGTAACGTTGAAATTCTTACAGAAAAGATGCATTTTTTGGTGCTAGTTTAGTATGCGGTCTACCTGCACATTTCTGCTTTAGTGTGGGATCTACCTTCACATTTTTACTTTAATATGCGGTCTCACTGTATCAGTTCTCGCGTGTGACACTGAGACTGAATAACAACCTAATCTTAAATTAATAGGGCCAACCTTAACTTAACCTTATCTATCCTGACCCTTAAATAAATAAGTGTTGGCTACTAAGATATGTTTTTTTTTGTGAAAATATTGATGAAATAAAACTTAAAAAACATCTTAGCAGCCAACACCTATTTATCGGTCAACAGGCAACACCGGTCACAAGTAGCCAACACCGGTCAGGATAGATTAGGTTAAGTTAAGGTTGGCCACACACAACTTGTTTGTCACACACATGTCCAATTTTCCGATTGTCAACTTAACGTATTCAGTGACGTTGAGATTCTTACAGAAAAGGTGCATTTTTTTTATACTTTCCAGGCTGTTGCATTGGGAGACTATATCTATATTATTGGAGGATTTGACAAAGGAACGTGTCCTAAATCAGTGGAGCGGTTTAATATAAAGTCTAAAATCTGGACACGTGTGGCTGACCTTCCCAAAGTATTGAATGGACACAGGGCAGTTGTTTTCAATGAAAAAATTGTTTGTGTTGGTGAGTTTCTAAATCGTTTTGATGTAGCAATGCTAGAAGTACATATATAATTTCAATTTTATATGGTACTAGTGTTTTATCCGGCTTCGCTCGGTATTTGTAATATAAATCGCTTAAACATGGCCAATATATTATAATAGTAAACATTTTATTATATTTATTTCAATAGTTTTAAATATTCATTTGTTTTTCATTAAATTGAACGTCACGGATTTTACAAACCGAATAAACAAACAAACATACTTACATACAAAGTCTCTTTCGAAATTATATATTAGATATTCGTTTTGTTTTCAGGGGGCCAAGGCTCTAGAGCAGTGCTGGAATACGATCCCAGCATTGACAAATGGACTGAACGTGAAAACATTTCAAAGTCACGAATTTTTTTTAATTTGTTATTCGCTCCATCAGAACTATTTATGTAAGAGTGGATAATTTTGATTTAGTATTAATTTTTAACTCTAATGTTAATAAAAGTTATGTATTTACATATATAAAATCCTTTTTTTCTATTTGCACTTGTTTTTATTAGATAACTGTTACCCTTCCTGTTCGTCTCAATCAATAAAAACAATTAGCAAAACTTCTAAGGTAACGTATTTACATAGGATATATAATACATATGTACAAGAAACTATTATTTTTAAATACAAATACTTGGGGGGGGGGGGGGTTGAGGGCCCTAAGGGTTAAATTATTTAACCTTTAAAGTGGGTTTTAATACTAATACTGTTGCGTGGACGTGAAGAGGGGTTTCCAGGATCGGAGAGAAAGACACATTATTGTTGTAGAAGTGGTTTATTCGTCTGTACTCGTCAGCTCTCTAGTTCCGAATGCTTTCCAGTTCGAGAGCGCCCAATATTTATACTCATCGGGCGCAATACATATACAGACATAAGCGAGAACCTATTGGTCAATGAGTCGCGCGATCCTATTGGCCCAGGATTCCATATACATTCTATTGAAGCCATTTTGGCGCAAACGAGAGATAAAATGATCAGCGCTAGTAAAGGTCCAAGAGTGCCACTCACCTAATATCTATGTTACAATACTATTTTCCATCTGGTGTAAGATGAAACTTGGGTAAAACGCATATGCTTTTCTTTTCACATCATAAAAATGTTATACTGTCTGCACGAAATGCTGTCTGATCGAGAGGCAGTGTCTCTTCATACAGTGGACAAAGTATGTATAATCCTATACTTATTTATGAATTAATAAAATAAATCATTCTGCAGCAGAATTAATACAAGTTATATTGGTCTTGCTGATATAAACATTGCTTTTGCTACCACTTCTGTAAAATCTTGATAAATTTAAAATTCTGGTAAGTTTAGCTTCAATAATTAGCAATATAAATAATACATTGTTAGTTGCTTTTTTTGAAATTCATATTTAAAATTGCAATTAAATTAATAATGTAATTGTATTTTCTTTATATATAATATGTATACATACATATATCTGAAGATCAATATTTTTTTATATAGAATATTTTTTCAATAAACACGACATCTATTATCAACATTTTGTATAAGTATTATTCAAGGCCAATTACGAACATCGATCACCAAACATTACAATCATCATAGAGACACCTACGAACAATTTTTTACAGCCTTTTTAAATATTAATAAATTAGGAGATATTGTTAAATCAAATTTTGCTAGAAATAGTACAAGATTGGAAAATCGTTCCACTGAATTACGAGGTGAATAACTAATACCCCCAATGCAACAAGCCTGCAAGTTGCAACAAATTGTATTTAGTCGAGACATTTTTAATATGGCATTGATCATAGGAGATATTCAACACAAAATTGATAATCTCTAATGTGAGAATATAAGGGATGCATTTTAAATAAATTCAGTAAAAATCATAATTACAGCAAATTCGCTTCTAATGTGTTTCATAAGTGGAGCGACTTTCCATTTATTTTCTTTTATATTATACACTTCCATCGTGTTTAATTTAGTTTTAGCATCATTCCCTCCAATAACATAAATTTCCGTTCCTATTATTGCTATTTCGTGATTACTACGGTAGTTTAACATGGAATCTACTAAAGTCCAAGTGTTGGAAACCGGATCATACCTGAAATTAAAAAAAAATTGGTAGCTTTTTGTCAATACGTAATTAAAATATCGCATTAAGGACTCTATGAATTTGTATTATACATACTAACCTTTCAACACTCATCATAACCCTGTCTTACTCCATAATTTTGTCCTTCCACAATTAACATCGTGTGTTTGATATAATTTCGCGGTTTTAAAATTATCCAAGGTAATGGCGAATTAATTTGATGGTTTTAAAACAATTCTATCATATCCCATACTATTTGACAAGATAATGAATCTGAATTTACTGTCCATTGTTTTCGTCGGATACGAGAGACAATATTCCTCGAGTTCATGCTCCTGAATAATTTTGGAAATATTGATTATGTTTACCACTTGATCTAGTTGCATGTCTGAAACAAAAATTTATGTCATGAGATATATGTACATATGTACACAGAGAGATATAATATTAATAGAAGTGGCTTTAGGTGTGCTTTTGATATCAAGTGACATTCTGTCCACGGACAGATCTTAATAATTTTAGCATCAGTCGTATTTGACGCTTGGTGCTCGACGTATGTCCGATAAAAACTTCTCTGTTTGTTTATATTACTCGCAAGATGGGCAAGCATCGGTAAAAATTGCACAATGCATTCAAAAACAAACAAATAAACAACATGGGATACATTTTTTTAAGTAAATTGATCCGATTGTATTCCGTGCGATGTAGGGTATTTATAAAGACGTACCGCGTAAAATTGACAACAATTATTTATTCGTAAGGGCCCCTCTATTCTTATTACATTTCTCTGTATGTACATATATCTAATATATAATTTTGAAAAGACTTTGTATGTATGTAACAGTCTTTGGAAACTTTGTAAACAAGTTAAACAAGTTTCCATGACGACATGGGGACGGGGGCGAAGGCCCGGGGCGCGCCAGGGGCGAAGTCCCATGGGGGGTGAAGGCCCCGGGTTGAACGCTGGATTGTAACTATAAGGGTGGAATCACACAGGGAAGAATGGCACGTCTTGTGCTTCGCACCCCGTTGTGGGGGTTCTCCTACATTTCTTCAAATATGGGACTATTACCGATCACTGTCAAGCAAGGATATATACAAGGATACAATTTTACCGAAAATACTCCAGGGGGTGATTTTGGTACGGTGTGTGCTGGGCGTGCCATGAATATGCGCTGAACATGCCACATTTTTTTCGCATGTTTAAAATGTGCCACGTTCCTTGCTGTGTTTTTACCCTAATACAAACTTGAATAACGATTTCCTCGAAATGTGGCTTAGGGCCTCATTAATCTGAAATTCAAAAAATTAAAATAAAACTAACAAAATGGGTGCTTAATCTGAGCTTTTGGACGAAAAAGTATGAAAAAAGATTGAGTGAAAATGTTCCCAATTCGAATTCGTGAATTGGGAAAAATTTTGCTTACTTCGTTGAATCATTCGACTTCGCGAATTTGGCGTTACATATATGTATGTACACGTTCAAAAACAAACATGTTAAAATATTTTACGTGAAATTTACTTTGTGAAAGATCTACCTATATTTCATAGTTACTACGATAACTATCATAGTAACGAGAACTTGAGTTCCAAATATTGTGTATTCGCGATTTTCATGACAAAAATTGTCTTTGTGACCACCCCAATGTGACGAATAGTCCAATTACCATTTCATTCGCGATCGATTTGTTGCCAATTTCTGCTAAATGTATGTACAACCATAAGTACGTATGTATGTATTCATAAAAATAAAAACCCTGTAAATAGAGACATCTATTTGTAAAAAATATATATATGTAAATACTCAAACTACTCGAAAGATGTCTCGAATATAAATATATATTTTAACAAAAATTGTGTGAATATTTTAACATACGCGTACACTTTTTGATTTGGGAAATGTTCATACTTGGAATAGCACGAGCAACAGTGTGGCCCACTTGAGTTTATTTATTTTAGCCAATTAAATGCATACATTTTATTCGAAACACTGTTAACAGTGCAAATATTTAGCCTAGCAGCATACTTTGAAACAAAACAGGTGTCCACTTCGATGACTGCTCTATCCAATTGATTCGTAATCAGTTTTCTTTGGAATTAAACACACTCGGGACGTGTTTTAATTTTAAAATATATTCGTGAATCGTAAAGAAAATCTTATTAAGTTCGGAATTGAATATTATTTATATATATGTACATATTATAGAAGCTACTATGGAGATCATTGGTTAAACACATAGATATAATATGAGTCATAAATCAATATTACATTCAGAATACGGGAGTAGTTTCAAAATTGATTTTTATAATTTATTATTACTCTCCAAATTGAGACGTGCTCCATTTAAAATCAAACAACGAACAAGAGTTTTTGGGTTTTAATTGGCGTTCACAAGAAGGGCTGTTAGACCAATGATGTGAAGCTCCATAGTGTCTTCGTTAACGAAATAGAGTATAATACTAATGGTTTATTTTTCAGACAATGAACTTAACTTTAATAGACTTATTTATATTCTGTGGTGGGTTTTTTATTACTTTGTACTTATATGGTTCAAGAACTTATGACCATTTTAAAAACAAAGATGTAAAATGTGTAAAACCTCCTTTGCCATTCTTTGGAAGCGGTATTTGGGTTTTTCTAGGAATAGAACATTTTCAGGATTTTATATTGAGATGTTACAACACATGTAAAGATGACAAGTAGGTTTTATTCCTCACAATAAATATCAATCTAGGCCATAGTGATAAATCGACAGTTGGTTTCTAATGTTAAGCCCAATCTTAGACAAAAAATACTATCATTTGACGGGCTGACAACCAGACTGTTACAAGTGACATTTAAAAAAAAATCTGGTTTAAGTGCTAAAATAATAGCATATATGAAATGCTAATATTTTAGCACTTAACCCAGCTTTTTTTAAAAATGTCACTTGTACCAGTACCGTCATTTGATTGTAATTTTAAGAGTTTAATTTCTACCTTAGCTGTCAACGTCATTATTGCGACGGCTTTTGTAGTAATGAAAGATAGTAACACACCTATGTAGTTATTTGAACATTTTTCCATATATTAAATAGATATTTGGGACTGTTTGAAGTGCAACGTCCCATAATTTTGATAAAAGATGTTGAAATACTGAAATTAGTAGGAATCGAAGATTTTGATTCTTTTCCTAATCATCGTAGCATTATATCTGAAGAAATCGATCCATTATTTGGAAGCGCTTTGATATCTCTAGAAGGTAAGTTCATTTTATTAATATAAAGTTCTTCATAAATATTATATTTGTTTGTGATTATTTTTTTTTTGTAATATTTTAAGATCAAAAATGGCGAAATATGCGTGCAACTCTAAGTCCAGCCTTTGCGAGCTCGAAAATGAAAAACATGTTTGTATTAGTAGAAGAAATTGCAAAAGAGTTTTCTAACTTTTATGTAGAACAGTCTAAAAATGCAGGTAAAATAATGGTCATAAAATCCTTTGATGACAATATTAATTGTATCTCAAAAACTCAATACTAATACTTTTAATAATAATTACAGTTGATAAAACTACTGAGATTGAAGCCAATGATTCTTTCATTAGATACACTAATGACGTTATAGCTACATGTGCATTTGGCATTAAAATGAACTCCATGAAAAATACAGATCATAAGTTTTACAAACTTGAAAAAATCGGTGGATGGTTGCTGATCAAATTTACACTTTTAATTTACTTTCCAATGCTAGCAAAGGTTAGTTTTCGGTTATTATTATTATGATTTTGAAAAAAAATTGCATTTAAAATGATCAAAAACTTGTATTTAGTTTTTCAAGATGAAGTTTTTCCCGAAAAAAGTAGTATCTTTCTTTAGAAATCTCTTACAATGTACGATGAAAAGTCGAGAAAAAATGGGCATAATTCGTTATGATCTCATTAACATATTGATGGAAGTTAAAACGGGATCCTTGAAACACGAAGAAAGTATAGACGAATCCTCTGAAGCTGGAATTGCAATAGTAGAAGAATCGATTATCGAGAACGAAGTCGTAACCAAAAGTAAGTATAATTATCAAAATACATATAAAATTCTTAGAATGAGAGCATGAGAGACTGAGAGACTACATGAAGTCTGTGTACACTTGCTGAAAAGAATCCTTGCTGAGTTTTTGTTGTGTAGTGTAGTATGATATTGTTACGTACACTGCCGAGTAAGTGCCATCGGATTAGGCCGAGTAGAATCCCAGAGACAGTGTGACCGTTATAATTGGTTTCGAGGATTATCTGCAGACTAAGTGCAAGTAGGCTAAACAATGGCCACCGAATTGGCCGCTATTGGTCCCTTCTCAGAAGTGACCGATAGTGTGGGTGTCGTGGGAATAAATATCCGGGTACATGCCTAAACAATAGGGAAGTAACCGGACGTCGAAGATGTCCTAAGAGACCTGCCCCTTATAAGGCGGTACTTAGGCGATATCAAGACATTCTGGACGGAGCACTGCCAGTGTGTGTATTTCCTTAATCATCTATAAATGCTGTGACACGACTTTGGCCTTTTACTTGGATCCTCCACCCACCCCTACGCAACAATATTTACTCCCTTGACTTCTATTCGATGACTTCTGATCTGCTTTATCCATCGGGTCCTTTCCAATCATTGATTGTTTTCTAGAATGGAATGATGATGAACTGGCAGCACAGGCTATGACATTTTTCCTGGGTGGATTTGAAACAACTTCTACGCTTATCATATTTTTCTTCTATGAAATGGCTCGCAACCCAGACATCCAAAAGAAGGTTCAGGAAGAAATTGACAACCTTATCAACGAGTCTAGTCATGGCATCGTTTACACTGACTTGATGCAGTTGAAATATTTAGATATGGCAGTTTCGGGTAACAAAAGTTTTATTAAATCAAATCAATATTATTTTTCATACAAAAGGGAAATGTTTATTGGTTTTTCATATTTAGAAACATTGAGAATGTGGCCTCCAATACTTATTACTGATAGAGTTTGTGCCAAAGATTATACACTGCCACCTGCTAATGATGCTAATGCCCAAAATTACCAGGTATATTCGTCATCATATTCAAAAGTATTACAGCACTTCTATAAAAACTTATTGCTTTTCAATAGATAAAGAAAGGCGAGAGTATTTGGATTCCAATTTATGGTTTCCATCATGATCCAAAGCACTTTCCAGAACCGGATTGTTTCAATCCAGAGAGATTCTCCGTTGAGAATAAATCAAATATTAATCCAATGACATATTTGCCATTCGGTATTGGACCAAGAAACTGTATAGGTACATACTTACATGATGCAACAGTTATTTAAAATTTCACAATATGTATGTAGATGTCTGTGAAATTATTTTTGCAGGATCTCGTTTCGCTTTATTGGTTGCAAAGTTAATTATTTTCCACACATTGGCAAAGTTTGAGATTGTGGTAACGAAAAATACTCAGATACCCATAATACTGACCAAGACTTCAACAAGCTTAATGAGTGATAAGGGCATGTATGTTGGATTGAAGCTTAGAAAATCTTAATTCTTACACACAATAGAATTATTTAAAAATAGTAGTGCATCATGAAAATGCACATGCAAAAAATACACGATGGTTTGATTTTTTTTATTATATATTAATTGCTTTTTATAAAATTGAGTGTAATTGATGATAGTAATGGTATTTTTATTTTTTATAAACTGCATTCCTCATTTCAAGCATTTTATTTACAGGCGGACCTCAACTTTCGCACATTCGACTTTCGCACAATTCGCTATTTCGCACATTTTTAAAAAATCGTTTTTTTTTTTTTTGGTGATAATGCAAAAATGTTTGTTTGCGTGCAATTGTTTCCCTCTCCTCCATTCCCTGTCGCACTATGAAATGCGTATGAACGAGCCCGTACTGTGAAAAGTGTTACATCCTGCACGGCATAATGATGGATGAAATGGAGAAATCTTTGTCTTATTGAATAAGTGACCAAAATCAAAAAACTTCAACAGTTCAAGCTAGAGCTCTTAGTTTGCATAAGGATTGGAAGGATAGACTAAAAGAAGATTCTAACACGGTGTTTCATGCAAGTCACGGCTGGTTTTCAAATTTTAAAACAAGATATTCTTTACACAATATTAAATTCACTGGAGAATCAGCTGATGCGGATGAAGATGCTGCAAAAGACTTTTTTTGTTCATTGTCCAAAATTATTGAAGATGGTGAATATTCCTCTAGTCAAATATTTAATGTAGATGAGACTGGTTTATTTTGGAAGCAGATGCCTAATCGTACATTCTTATCAAAGGAAGAATCAGTTGCCCCTGGTCATAAACCTTCTAAAAACCGATTGCTTCTTGGTGGAAATTTAGCTGGTGATTTAAAATTGATGCCAATGTTAATTTATCAAGCAGAAAATCCTAGAGCATTGAAAGGGAAAGATAAAAAATTGTTTCCAGTCATTTGGAAATCAAATAAAAAAGCCTGGGTTACTGCTTTAATATTTAAAGATTGGTTCACTTCACATTTCGTACCAGCAGTAAAGCAATATTGTGAAGTTAATAATTTACCATTTCAAATATTATTAATCTTAGATAATGCTACAGGACCCCCAAAATCTCTACAAAATTTATATCCAGAAATCAATGTTGTGTTTCTTCCCCCCAATACTACGTGTCTCATACAACCCATGGACCAAACAGTGATAGCTACGTTTAAACGATATTATATGAGGTCGATAATGAATCAGGCCATCAAGACAACTGACATGGAAGGTGGGCCCACATTAAAAGATTTCTGGAGGAATTATAACATATGGAACGCAATAAACAATATTGGAGACGCGTGGGCTGAAATAAAAGAGTCAACAATGAAAGGTTCATGGAGAAAACTATGCCCACAAATGATGGGTGATATAAATTTTGATGAAACTCCAGAAACTATCACACTTGAAATAGTCCTCTTAATGAACGAACTTAACCTAGATGTTAACATTGAAGATATTAATGAGATGATTGAATGTCATTCTGAACCCATGACCAATGAATTTCTAATGGACCGGCAAGAGAACGAGAATGATATACATATTGAAAGTGAGGAAGAAGAACCAGAAGAAATCATTAATACCTTAACTATAAAAAATATGAACGAAGCTTTTACGCGTCTCGAAAAGTTTTTGAACATTATGGAAGACTGTGATCCCAATGGAGAACGAATATCTCAAGTACGTAGGGCTATTCATAAGAGTACTGTCTGTTACAGAACTCTCTATGAAGAAAAAAAAAATGTCATATTCAACTAACTCTTGACAAGTTCATTACGAGATTATAATTTGCCGTGCCTGAATGCGATCTTTTCCACCTAAGTGAGTGTAGATTATCGGATGTTATTTTAACATATGTATCTGGCAGCCTGCGCTCATCATTATTCTCTTAATTTGAATGTGATGTATGTGTGAAATCTTAATCTACTCTCTTCCATTTGGGCGTCGCTGTGATATTTTTTTTACTATTTTTCTTTTGCAGAATGTAAAACTAAGAATAGGATTTGAGTATTTTATTTACGTATTATTTTTCTTTTGTTTTTATTTTTTATTTTATCGTGTTTTTCTGCTTTTGCTTTTTTGCTTTTTATTTTATGTATTTACTTTACTTTT
The DNA here is from genome assembly GCF_051622035.1 of Arctopsyche grandis. NCBI lineage: Eukaryota > Metazoa > Arthropoda > Insecta > Trichoptera > Hydropsychidae > Arctopsyche > Arctopsyche grandis. Next base: position 1,765,849 of record NC_135362.1, read on the forward strand.
TAATGTACATATATAAATAATTTTTATTTAATACATACATTTTTTGCTTTTTTTTTTACATCCCTCAACTTTCGAACATTTAACTTTCGCACACATTTTCAGGAACCAATTGTGTGCGAAAGTTGAGGTCCGCCTGTATAAACTGCGAATTTTCTGTCCCTGAAGTATTAGCAGAAAAGCATGATTATCAACTTACTTAACTTAAATAGATCAAATAGACATGTACTATGTAACGTATTTTTGATAGCATTTTGCTTAGATACATATGTGACCTATATACATACATATGTATCAGTGGCGTGCCGTGAAATTCTCCCTGTTTTTGTCGCACAGCCTTACTTACGTGTGCGCGAGCAGGATAAAAGGGGAACAGGTGACGTCATACTGAGTCCTCCCCCACACGTAAGTAAGGCTGTGTGACAAAAACAGAGAATTTCACCGCACGCCACTGCTATATACATATGTATCTTATCGGTCTCCGTGATGAGCCAGAATGTTAAATTACAGAAAAGACAAATATCGGAAGGCAAAGACCGTATTAATGTGCGCGCGCAGAATACCGGAGTAAAAGCCTGTTCCTCTTGTTCCTGTTGTACCCTGCTCGCGCAAATTAAGTGAATATGTACCGTTTACCATGCACCCTTTTTTATCTTTCGACTTAAGATCTTTCGACTTTAGATCTTTGCCTTCCGATATTTGTGTTTTCTGTAATTTAACATTCTGGCTCGTCACGTAGACCTGTATCTTATGGAGGTGTAATATTAATATTCTATTTCCCCATTCGTTGCAATATAATAATGTTACATATCATTAAATTGTGTGCAAAGCAATCTTCTTGCAAAACAGGAAAATAATTTATTATTATTAAAAATAAAAGAGGCATTTGTGTACCTACATATGTATGTATGTATGTAAAGCAGTCAAAATAAAATTATAATGTTACATTGTTACGTAAAGCAAAACATTATCATTTCAATATTACATTTATCAAAAGCGTTCAAAGAAGAATAAAGGGTACAACAACAATAACAAATATTTCAGAAGGTAATTTATTTTCGATAAAAGGTCAACCGTCCGATAACCTTTTTGCTTTAAAAGATTTAAATAAATATTATCAACATGCGCGACTTATCCATGTGCAAGCGTAAATAGACCAAAAAAATAATCAATGGGAAACAAAAACAAAACGTTTAACCAGTTTGTGGTAAAAATATTTTCGATTCTTGGAACGAAAATAATAAACTGTAACATCAATTACGTAGTGAACACTAATATTGACATTTATTATTATTTACAACATTATTATGTATAAATAGATTCAATGTTTACATATGCAACAGAAGGCTAAGCTGAATTATTTAAAAGGGGGGAATAATATATTTTTTTTAATTTTATCATCGCAAACAACACAGTTGTTATTGAAACATTACTTAGATTGAGAGGAGTTTATTCATCATTAGTTAATCTATTTATCAACCAATTATAGTTTTGCTGTGACGGCTACTCACCTCCATTGTTGAAAAGTGGAATGTAGATGAGGCACAAATCTTCTAAGACTACTATCTTTTTAGCTAATGAATAAAATTAAAAAAAAATAATAATGAAACAGATCAACTTATAGTAAAGAAAGTTTCAATTGTAAAAATTACTATTAAGTCATAGGCTGCCATTACCTACAGCCACTGCCCTTTGGGAGAAGTTAAATGGTGCATATTTTCGAGAAATTAGTAAATATGCACATTTTGAAGTGAAGAAAAATTACGTATTAATAGAAAAATTTGAGTGCGCGCATTACACACTCGTCGATCCAACCCGTTGACCCGTTAGAAATGATGAACGTATGTGTGTGTGTGTCTTCGTGGATGTGTATGTGTGTAAGCTTCTGCGTAGCGCATTATAAATCACGATACTTGTCCACGCGTCCGCCACAAACATACCCACATATGTACATACATATTATTCCTTATATTCAATAACTATTGCATACCTGATAGCATCACAATCTATATACATATATAAAATTGAATGTCTGTCTGTGTGTCTCGTATAGGCTCCTAAGCCACTCAATCGATTACAATGGAACTTTCAGTATTTGTTGTATACATGTCCGGGAAGCTTACTGTTAAAAAAACCTCATAATTATAATATTCGTAATTACGATTTTACCGACGCGAAAGTTTGAAGCGCAATTGTGTAGTCAATGTGTTCGTTGGTTACCATGTTTCCAGTTGGTTTATTACGACACGGCGTTGAAGAGACGTTAGTTGAGCTGCAACCACCACTTGAAAAGGGAACGGAAATTGCATGCCTTATTCTGGCATTGCAAGACATGCCGGGTTCAGCTAGTTATATATAAAATATTTCTATTTATGATTGTAAATCACTTTGTCCTGCATGTCCGTCATTACTGATATTTTTTCTTGTACCACCAACCATCAACCGCATACCACAGGTTGGGAACCGCTGCTGTAGATGATGATGATGATTAGAGGTAGGACCGGAAGCGTGCCGTTCTTTGTTTATTGTTCGTTGTGCATTGTTCATTTTTATGATGAACCTTTGTTAAAGGTTCGCCGAACCTTTTTTTATTGTACTTGTTCAGACTATGTCTGATGATCGGCTTTTGTGGCCTTACGACCCACGATTTGGCCGATATATTTTTGTGCTGGCCACCCTGACAGCGGTTGGCACACAAACTGACAGTTGTCAATAGCGGTTTGGCGCGTAAACACCCCGTTTTTACGGGGCGCACCTCGCCACCGAAATCACCAGCTAGAGGCTGGTGAGGGTTGTGACGATACTTGGAGACCAGCTCCAGTATCCGTCCGGTGTGCACCAGAGGAAGCTTGGTCTGTCTTCGTCCAGAAGGCAGACAACTGATCTACGCGTGGCTAACCTCAAAGGGCACGCGTGGTTACTTTGTTATTCCCCCCCCCTGCTTATTCTCTGTATTTATATATATATATAAAATACAGTCACCATACAAACAGAATTACAACCTGTTATCATTATTGTATAATTTCCCGCCTTTGTCCTGTATCACACTCCCTTACGCACACTGTACGAGAGAGAGAGAGAGAGAGATAGACATCAGCAGAGACCAGACCGCAGACGACGACCTGTAGATCCCTTGGAGGAGACCAGTCCCGCCCACGCTTACCACGAGCTTCTAAGAAACCGACTTTCGGGGGTGCTCTCGAGTTGAACATCCCTGGAGTCTGTACATTTGGTCCTTCGAAAGAGCCGGATTTCTTCCAGAGCTGGTCTGTCAACGTCGTCTAATCTAGGTTGGTCGTAATTAGCATTTTTCTGTTGTTGTTGTGATTTTTGGTCGCCATTTTGTTTCTTTTCCCGTGTCCATTGTTTATTTTTGTCGTGTCCAAAATGGAAGCACTTCGGAATACGCGGAAAAGCATTCGCGCTCGGTTAACGAGAAATGCGAACCATTTGGAGGGGGATCTGAGTATTTCCATGCTCCAAATCAGACTCGAGATAATTAAACCTCTGTTGTCTGATTTCGAATCGGTCCAAGCTCAGATTGACGAGCTGGACGAAGCGGAGGCTCGGGCCTCCGAGTCCGTCATTGACGAGTTCGAGACGGAATACTTAATCGCCCTCGAACGATGTATGGAAATGCTCAGATTGCGGGAGCTGCAACTGAGCGCGTCGCCGGTAGGTGGCGCTGCCGTCACGATTTCCGCTGTATCGCAATCAAATTCGGCAATAAAATTGCCCCGTTTGGAGTTGCCCACCTTCGAAGGCAACGTCCAAAATTGGCCCCTTTTCTCACAACGCTTCTTGGTCGCTATGGCCGGCGAAACTTCTCAACTCGCCCGTTTCCAATACTTGTTGGCAGTCCTAAAAGGAGAACCCAATCGCGTAGTCAGTGGCTTAGAGTTATCTGATGATTCCTTCTCCCGCGCTTGGTCCATTCTGGAGCAGCGCTACAACAATAAAAAAATTGTTGTTCAGTCCCACATTCGCGCAATATTGGACGCGGAACAAATTGCGTCCAATAGTTACGCAAGTTTGCATCGCTGCATAGACGATTTTAGCATGCACGTCCGTGCACTGGCCAACTTGGGCGTTCCGGTCGACACTTGGGACGACATTTTGGTCATGTGCATCACTAGGAAGCTCGATCGATACACGGTTCGACAATGGGAGCTTCAAGCGCCAAAACATGAGGAGTGCACATTCCACAAACTCATCGAATTTCTGACGCTTCAGTGCCAATCGATGGCAAATGCCGACTTCGTCTTAAAAGGCGAGTCGAATCCTCGACCAAGAACCATTACGAATCCGAAGGCAGCAGTTCTGCATGTGAGGAGGGAACGCCCCTCCTGCATCAGTTGCAGCGGAAGTCATTCTCTGCTAGCCTGTCCATCATTCCGCCAAATGAGCGGTGATGAGCGTAGGTCGAACGCCATAAAACGTCGACTATGTCTCAACTGCTTGAGGCCAGGGCACATAGTTCACGCGTGCCAAACAAAGCAGAGATGCTTCAAATGCGGTCATGCCCATCACACCATGTTACATGACTCAACTCCATACCAAACTTCGCCTTCAAATAAGGCCAAACATTATCGGAGCCCAAAGAAATCAGAGAACGCCAAACCCGTAAAATCATCGTTGGTTTTACACTCGGTGAGACGCGTATCGCCTTCTCACGCCCGAACTGTCCTGTTATCCACCGTGGAAGTACAAGTTCGCGGCGGAGATGGGCGTTCGCACAAGGTTCGAGCATTGTTAGATAACGGCTCCGAACTCAACCTCATCTCTGAAGACTTAAGAAGGCGACTCGCCTTAAAGTCGAAAAGGATGGACGTCAACCTGGTAGGAATAGGTTCAAATAGGACGTCCATTACTAGTGGCGCGGTAATTCGAATTCTACCGCGCATCCCCAATCAGGGCTCCAGTGTTGATCTCGATTGCGCAATCATGCCCGAGATCGCGAATCAACTTCCATCGCGCAACGTGTCCGAGATTCGGAGCCATTTGCCGCTTCATCTCCCCCTTGCCGATCCGTCATTCGATATTCCCGGTACAGTGGATATGGTGATAGGCAGCGACGCCTATCATGCGATGTTACGCAATGGCAAACGTACCATTTTAGTTCCCTCCGAGTCACGCGGTGACAGAGGAGGACGCATCGCGATGATGAATACAGCTTTCGGCTGGATATTGGGCGGCTCTCTAGAAGCGCCCACAGTTTCAAGCGATTCTCGGAATTGCCATCACACAACGGGTCGTGATCCGTTATCTTGTTTTGGCGCGAGACGTCCAGTCAAGACAGTTACGCGTCCTCTGGACGAATCGCGTATTTCCGCGGAACGAAGATTCCGCTTACCGAAGCGCAATGTACCCGCGCCCTTTGACCCTCACATCTTTCGACCTTCCCAACCCAGCTCCCATAACTCCTGGCCAGTTCCTAGTTGGCGCACCACTAGTTGCGCAACAGCAGGAGGATCTGGTCGATCAGCCCGGAGCGAGGGTGCTACCACACCAGCACATGCAGCAGCGGCCCCTGGCAGACAGGGGCACAGGAGTAGGTCCTACTACTCCTCCATCAGCAACACCAAGCGAGCAGTCCGGCGAGTAGCTCGACTGCCAGTCGAGCAGCACTCAGTGAATTTGTGCAACAGTGTGGCGAACGTTCAAAACGTCCCACATTAAAGTTGGAGTCTTTAATTTGTGTTGTGATTTAGTTAAATGTGTTTCCATTTAGTTTTTTTTTGTCTCCTGTTTGTTGATTGGTGTTGGTAGTGGAGCTATCAATGCATGTGGGACATGTAACGGCTTAACAATATTGTTACCTAGCACTGGTGTTGGTTTTTTGTTGTTTTTTGTTTGTTTGTTTGTTTACCTTGTTGGTTGTTTCTTGCGGGCTTAGTCAGCTGTTAATGTACAGCGGGACGATTGACGGTGGACGAACCTTTGTTTTGATTACTAATTGTGTATTGTTTGTCTTGTTTGTTGTGTTCTTTTGTTATCTCATTTGTCATGTTTCATTAGTCTCTTGATTAATTCATTTGTTTTGGAATCCGATCCTCTGGATTCCAACGGGGGGAGTATGTTCAGACTATGTCTGATGATCGGCTTTTGTGGCCTTACGACCCACGATTTGGCCGATATATTTTTGTGCTGGCCACCCTGACAGCGGTTGGCACACAAACTGACAGTTGTCAATAGCGGTTTGGCGCGTAAACACCCCGTTTTTACGGGGCGCACCTCGCCACCGAAATCACCAGCTAGAGGCTGGTGAGGGTTGTGACGATACTTGGAGACCAGCTCCAGTATCCGTCCGGTGTGCACCAGAGGAAGCTTGGTCTGTCTTCGTCCAGAAGGCAGACAACTGATCTACGCGTGGCTAACCTCAAAGGGCACGCGTGGTTACTTTGTTATTCCCCCCCCCCCCTGCTTATTCTCTGTATTTATATATATATATAAAATACAGTCACCATACAAACAGAATTACAACCTGTTATCATTATTGTATAATTTCCCGCCTTTGTCCTGTATCACACTCCCTTACGCACACTGTACGAGAGAGAGAGAGAGAGAGATAGACATCAGCAGAGACCAGACCGCAGACGACGACCTGTAGATCCCTTGGAGGAGACCAGTCCCGCCCACGCTTACCACGAGCTTCTAAGAAACCGACTTTCGGGGGTGCTCTCGAGTTGAACATCCCTGGAGTCTGTACAGTACTCTAGCTTTGTGAATAGACCCAAAACGCCGTGTTTCCTGGAAAAAGCACGCTCTCTATCCGCCCTTTAATGATGATTAAAGGGCGGATAGAGAGCGTGCTTTTTCCAGGAATCAGGGCGTTTTAGGTCTATTCACAAAGCTAGAGTGCAAAAAAAAGATTCGGCGAACCTTTAACAAAGCACCGCGAAATATTTAACAATGAACGGCACGCTTCCGGACCAATCTCTAATGATGATGATCAACTTACGAACGAGGTGCAAGAACGTATATAAGTCGACGAATACCTACATATATACATATGTACTAGGGGTTTTACCCGGCTTCGCTCGGTATTTGTAATATAAACCACTTAAACATGACTAATCTCATAGTAAACGTTTTATTAAATTTATTTTAATAATCTTATTTTATATAAATTTATTTGTTTTTTTTTTTATTAAATTGACTGTCACGAACAAACAAACATATTTACTAAGTTTCTTTCGAAATTATATGTATACCAGAATCCGGCGGCCCACCCCGGCGACCCTCGGGCCTTTGCCTCCGGGGCTTTCGAATCCTTTGAATCGAAAAAAAATCGAATGGCTACGTCCACACTACAGATATCTACACCCGATATTTAGGAATTTTTCCATAACCAGTTCCTAAATAGCAACCACAGGTTACAATATGTACTGTTGTTGTGAAAATGCAATATTGCAATAATAAAAAAAATAATCGAAAGCGTGCAATCTAATAAATAATTTCGAAAGAGACTTTGTATATATATATGTAACCTTGGTTGGTTGGTTCGTAAACAACAGGCGCGGCTCGTGCATAGGAACTGCGGCGCTGCAGCACCCCCAGAAAAATTACAAAAAAATCGCATTTACAACTTATATTTAGATATATTTGATATTCATTAATAATGATCATGTCAAATATCTAATCATTCTTATTTAAATTATATTCACAAGTTGTAAATGTATATAAATGTGATTTTTTTGTATTTTTCTGGGGGTGCTGTAGCGCCGCAGTTCCTATGCACGAGCCGCGCCTGTTGTTTACGTACCAACCAACCAAGGTTACATATATATATACAAAGTCTCTTTCGAAATTATTTATTAGATTGCACGCTTTCGATTATTTTTTTTATTATTGCAATATTGCATTTTCACAACAACAGTACATGGCCGTGATTGGAATACGCACGACTAAGCCAAACGTCACATTTAAAATGCGCGCTATTTGAAATGAAATGTACGCACGCGATTCATTGAAACACGACTGCGACGTAACTTTTGAATACATGTTACTAACAAATAAAATGTCGTTGGGAATGGGAACGTACGAATGACAGATCACAGATGAGCGATAAAAGCTGTTGCGAGATGACAGTTGGCGCGAGTGTGTAAGTGAGGGGGTGTGCCTGAGTGTGTGTGGAGCAGAGTCAGAGTACAGTACAGCACGGAGCAGACGTCACAATCTGTGGCTTGTATTGTAGCTCTTTTGATAAGGTTTTCGCCAACGATCTGGTCAGCGATCGAAGCAGTGGCGTGTGTCGTTCCGAATGTTCTAGTCGTGTGTTTCGATCCGTACTTTGACCGGCTCCAGATCTACACATCACGTGACATAACCTCGTTTCGTATCTCCCTCTCTTTCGCACACATGAACGGTGTACGGGAATTGCTGAAACAGATAGCTCACGGTAAATTCGTTTTGTATTTATTTTTACAAATCGGTAACGTAGCTCGCTGTGTCTGCATGTTGATTTGATCGATTGATTTGAAGTGCGTGCCTCTTGTTAGTTAGATTGGATATAAGTTTAGGGCTGCCAGTTTATTGATATCCAAACCGGGACATTTTAATTGTATTCCCCCCCCCCCCTGCTGGTTTTTTTGTATAAAGCGTAAACTATACAAAATACATTTAAAATCCTTCCATTTAGAAACTAGTGTTTCCTTTCTTTTTTTCCAGTTTGTTTAGTTATTTTAATATTAAATGAAATTAATTACATATTGCCAAAGAAGATTGAAAATCGCTTTTGTTGTTTTTTTAACCATAGATGTGGATCTTTTTGTAGTTTCATAACTGCGGAGGGTCGGTATTTCTGAATAATGAAAGGTCAATAAGCAGCTATCGAAAACTGGGATATTTGGCTGTCTCAAAAGGTCACTTAGGGACACCGGGACGAGAGGCTTGAAACTGGGACGCCTGGCAGCCCTATATAAGTGGGAATTTTTCCTCTTAGAAAAGTAAAAAATGTTGTGACCACGATTCTTTCCACACCCCTGAACGTATCAAGCTGAAAATTTGTATTTGTATTCCTTATGTACTAACTTGGAGCTGATAAGGTTTTGGCCAGAATTCGTAAACTGGGAGTAGTATTTTTTTTTAAATGTAACGACAGGTTTTACGCGCGCTGATCTGATCTCGCGGTGGTGATGCAGAGGGCGTTTACGTCGTTCTTCTTCCAAGGGTCGGGTTATATGGAAACGTGGACTAACCTTGGGATACAGTTATATATAGTCGGGGAGGTTCCTGACTGCAAATCGTCTCATTGATAACAGCTTCCTCGTGGTCGGGAAGCTGGCTCTGCGGTCCTCTCACGGCTGAGGTTTCTCCGGAAACGGCGTGAGGAATACAGGGGACGTTGGGCTGGTACTCTTGGGAGGGAGTGATGCTGTACTCGACCTCACAGCGGTTCTTCAGCAATATGGTGGATCTCTGGGCCCCGTCTCCCCCTGGAGACGTGCACAGGAGAGATCTTTCTTCGTCGGTCGATGCGCGCGCGCCTATAAGGCTTTTTCCTGTGTGGCCACTCGAAATAAAGGGCGAGTGTTGCCCTATGGGACGATGGGGAGAACGTCGCGTTACAAAAACAATATTTCATTATTTTATTTTGACCTTTTAAATTATTTTTATCTTCTTGATATTTAATGTGTATCATAATGATAGTGATTTTAAGTAATATAAAAATTTCGAACAAAATCCAACAGCCGGAAGTGGAACTTTTGACTTGTGTAAGTTTCCCTACATTTGCGCTCAATTTGTATCGAAAATGCTCTCACAACCGGTATGTGTGAATGTGTATGTATGTTTAATTGTCGAATTTTGTTTTGTGGCCTTCTTATATTCCTCAAATATATAGATAAAGTCATGGGTTGGTCACATTCGAATATTTTCAATTCTGTTCTATTAGTAAACAATTGCTAAACCAGTGGGCTACATTGTTTTACAAATTTTCAGGTTGGTTTGATTCCGGTTCTCAAATAGAAGTTCTGAGACGATTGAAAAGTTCATTGGGTCGATTAGTTTCGGTTCGAACTGGTTTGCATTTATGTTTCATCATAAAAGGCGCCTTTTATGTTTCATCATTTCATTGCGTATAAAACGTATAATAAAATGGCTCAAATTATTACTTTCATAATATTTCAATCTACACTATATCACACTGAACTATTTTATTCCTTACCACAGCTCGTCTTGTTAAATATGCTGAAAATCAAAATTTGAGCACCACTATGATAACATACGCTATTAATAAACGTATTTTTCCAAAACTAGTTCCATCTTCTTCGTTATTGTTAAAATGTAATGCTCACAATCTAAATGCGAAGCCACAAGGCGGGTAGTATTGTTGTTTATTTTTTATTACATACTCAAAATACAGCATTCAAAGGTTTAAGAAGCTCCATTATTTGATTTTTAAATGCTTTTTATTATTACGAAATTATGTTCACAATACATCTTTTATATCTAGTTTAATAGCTACTGATCTACTGATCATTTTCTATTTTACAGTTTAATTTAATTTGGTTAGTAATCATAGTATTATATTATTCTAATGTTAATGTACAGCATAATAGGAAAAAGAGCTCAAAAACCTATTTACAATTCTTATAAATGTTCATAATACATCTAATACATAATATTAATTAAAGACTCTAAAGTTGATGATCTAAAGCAGATTGTGGTGTTTAGGTAATCTGTGTTTTATACCTGAAGGGTATAGACACTTTGTTGAAATCACCGAGACTCTTCACAAGTGTGTTAGTATGGTTATTAGTGATTCTGTCATAGAAGAAGCTCCATTAGTATTCCAATAACTACACCAAAACAATTTAATGGAAGGTAACTTATTTTTATAACCAATAATGGTAACTCTGGTGTTGATCAGAATTTGACGTATACTCAATAGAGCGATTTCAAGCCGGTTCAGACCAATTGATACTGATTAAAGGTTCAAAAAAACCAACATGTTTTATTATTATGACAGCATATTTTATTCTTATGTATATGTCAATACGATTTACACGATTTCAGGTCCTGCGTCCAGTAAGGCCAGACTAGACATATTCAAACGAGCTCTACACAATGAAAAGCCGAACATCGCACTGGACAAATGCCTCTTGGTCTCCAAAGTGACCCGATATGAATTCGAACAGTCAGTATATTCAAGTTCTAAACTCAAAAATAATTAATATATCTCGTGAAACGGCGTCGTCGAGATTTGCAGAATAATATTGTCATTAGATAACGCGGGGGAGTGAAAATATAATACGATTCATATTTCAATGCGTTCATTTTGACCTCCTTATCTAAAGAATGAACGCTGTAACCGTTTCTCTAAATATACCAATCGATCATTAATTCTATATTTGAAGTTGTTTGTATTGCATTTAATTGATCGTTGTTTTTTTTTTTTTTGCAGAAACCGCCATCAAGGTTCGAGCAATACGCAAATCGAAGAGTTGATACGGCGTCGAGGCTCCGACTATGAAGCCCTCATCCACTATCATAAGATGCAGAAGGAGTTCGAACGTCGGGTTCAAACTGTTTTAACAAATTTGGGCGCCGATGTTAAAGTCGTCAATAGGTCAATATTAAAAAGAAAATTACACCTCAATTGACGTTTAAATTTGTATTTACCTTTTCGAATTTGTTCACAGACTTACATACAGTCCGTCTATGATCGATTGGTGTGACGTCGTCATACCTTGCGGTGGAGACGGCACGTTTCTTTTAGCGGCATCGAAAGTTAGAGATTCCCGGTAATTTAAAATTTTCATTTTAGATATATTTTTAAATTAATTCGTCCCAAATACCACTCCCATTTGTGATTATTGACCTAATAAATATGTAAAAGACGATATAGTTTAGAATAGGTCGCGACCCAGCTGACCTACTTAACAGACTAACACAGCTGGACAGAGAAAGTAGGATTAAAAATTAACGTAGACAAGACCAAACTAATGTTCAATAGTTATTGCATGCCTGATAGCATCTCATTAGATGACAAACCAGTAGAAGTAGTAAAAAATTATTTATATTTAGGTCAAATAATTTATATGTCCGGTAGTAAAGGTGAAGAGATAAAGAGACGTATGAAATTAGGATGGAGTGCATTTGGACGAATGAATGTTGTTTTTAAATCAAAAATGCCCTTCTGTCTGAAGAAAAAGATCTTCGATAAATGCGTTTTGCCAGTGATGGCGTATGGATGTCAAGCTAGGACACTGAACGCCAAGATGCTACACAAAGTTCAATGCACTCAAAGAAGTATGGAACGCTGAATGTTCGACATAACGAGGAAAGACAGGAAGCGGAACATGTAGATAGAGTAAAGAGATTGAAATGGCAATGGGCGGGCCACGTGGCTAGAAAAATGGACGAAAGATGGACAAAAGAAGTGCTTGAATGATAACCGAGGGAATGCAAAAGGGTAAAAAGAAGACCGCAGGGAAGATGGGTAGACGAAATTAGGAAAATGTGTGGGGTGAGATGGATGAGTGTGGCGCAAAACAAAAATGAGTGGAAGCTTGTTGGAGAGGACTTCATCCAGCAGTGGATGGTGAATGGCTGTAGATGATGATAATGATGAGGTTTTGTCGAAACGTACTGATTCGAGCGGTAAATGATTGTAAATTGAGTTAAAAAAAAGGTTTGTATGGGATGATGCAAAAGCGAGATAAAGAATGGACAGCGCATCACTCCATCTCATTCGCTTTCGAGCGATGAGCGCTTTAGAACAGTTCTATTTTATTTTATGTCTAGAACATTTCGTATTTTAATTTAAAATCATTTGCCGCTCGAATTGGTACGTTCAGATAATAAATAAAAAATATTTGAGGTGGAAAACCAACCTTTATAAATGTGATCATGTGAAAAATTAGCTATTTTTGTAAAACTTGCACATTCTTTTAAACGCTCACATCTCTTAAACAAGAGCAATCCAACACAAATTATTGTCATATTCGAATTCAGTGGGTCAAACTTAGTAACGATTGATTAGTCTCCGCTCCAGTAAGTAAAAACGGTCTAAATTATAACTTATACTATTGAACAGGCGATTCTTGTATGATTTTTAATTTCATATTGAAAACTGGCTCAAAGATCTTAATGAAATGACTCTTTTCGAACCTAAAAAACATGATTGAAATAGGTTTGACCTCGAGAAGACTCACATTTAGATCGAAGCAAAGTTTAATTGGTCTGTTTTTGTTTTGTTCTGCAGGAAGCCTGTTATAGGCTTTAATAGTGATCCCAGCCGAAGTGAAGGTCGTCTTTGCTTGCCGAAATGGTGCTCTCATGAACTCAAAGAAGCTTTGGAAGCGATTAAAAATGTTTGTTTTAAAATGTGACCACTTAACATAGACAATTTTATGTGTATTACATTCCGTTTTTACATCATCAGGGTAAATTTAAATGGTTACATCGCAGTCGAATCAGAACGACGCTGTCTAGTGATGAACGTCTTCGTTCGGGTATCCCGAACATTCCCATAGATTTGCACAAACCGATTCTTCCGAGGTAATTACAAGTTTGTGTATTTATTTAAGTCTAATGACGTGTACATTTATACATATTGTAAAAATAAATCCCCACTGTATATCGTTATCTCCATGTGCAGGTACAATGTTTGCGAAACAAACAACAACTTCTCACAGAACACCGAGATTGCGAATAATTCGTACGGAATTGAACCGTTGCGCGAGAGTGAAAATCCCAACCGGAACGATCGCGAAGAACATATAGATAGAAATAATCAACCTTGCATATTTAAACGAGTGCTTCCGTATCTCGCACTCAACGAGGTACTTTTTCGTATTATACACTTTTGCTTTTATATTTCATTATTCATTTAAAATGTTAACCCTTTGCTGCCACACAACGATATATTCTTGTTTGTAGTTTAGTTTAACACGGCCGAAAGCTTTGTTGATGAAGTATGAAAGGATACAAACTTTTCTTATCACTGGATAGGAATCGTTTGTATTTGTTTTATTAGAATATAATACTTGAGCATCATTATTATTAAAAATATTACAAATAATAAAATTTGTATTATATATCACAGCCATAAAATGGTTTAATCCTGAATACACACAAATAATTAAATGATTTAAATAAGCTACCATCAATAATATATAAAAAAAAAAATGTCTTACCTCGTAGAAAAACTATAATCGTGGAATTGTGAATAAGAACACTGCTGAGATGAATTTAAGTTCGAAAACGTAATGAACTATGAAATATTTCCATCTATCAAAGTTTTTTACAGTTTTAGGTCTTCGTCCATTACTAAATCTCAAAACCACCGCTAAGTGCTGTACCTTTTTGTGTTGTTCTGTAAGAAAGTTTGGGTATACACATTTTTTTTGATCTTCCATAGAAATTATACTTAATGTTTTAAATAACATATTGAAAATATATCGGAAATTAAAAAGAAATAATAATAATTGTTAGTTTTGAGGAAAAATACATTAATTAAAGAAAACCGTAAAAAGCCGGTTGATCGAGCTTAAAAATCCGGTTTTCTGTTCTATGAATACTGGTCAAAAAGCCGGTTTTTCGGTTTCTACGTCGAATAGACGATCTGTGCGGAAATTTTGGACAGGAACTTTCAAAACGCCTCGGCAGCAAGGGGTTATGGGTTGATGACATTCAAAATTTCACATAATCTTCAACAATTACAGGTTTTCATAGGTGAAAATGTGTCAGCACGCGTGAGTCACCTACAGTTGACCATCGACGAAAGTTCAAAGCCGACTCGCACCAAGTGTTCCGGTCTCTGTGTGAGCACCGGAACAGGCTCCACGTCTTGGCACTTGAGGTGAATAGAATCTCGAATAAAATGGCACGCACGCAAATGTCGTGTTGAACTTTGTAATTTTTTACATGCAGTTATCGGCAATTTTTCAGCATTAACTGTCTGCTGACCCAGACAGTTACGGAGCTGGTGAATTTGTGGTCGGAGAGAACAGGACGAGCTCCTCCTGCAACGGAAGAAGCTCAACTGTTAACCGAAGACTACAACAAAGGCCTCATATTTCCTCCGGGTATGTATTGAAATGGACGTTCAATCGAAGTTTTATTTGGTGATGTAATCATTCGTTTTCTTTTAGATGATAATATGTTGGCGTATACGGTGCGCGAATTGATCTCGGGCGATGTTTGGCCATCTCAAAAGGATCTGAGACCGAGGGGATTCGCAAACAACATCCTCGTGAAGAGTCGGTGCGTCGATGCAGGCTTGGTAATCGACGGTGGATTATCTTTTCCGTTCAATGATGGCACGGAAGCGTTCCTCGAAATAAATCCGGAAGATTCGCTTAAAACTATCGCTCTCGATGAATGATTTTTTTTGTTTGTTTATGTTTTGTTTTTGTACTAAGATAATGTTGACTTTTATTTTGTGATGTTTTGTATATTTTTTTTTTGTTATAAAATTATTCATTAGAAATTCGACTATTAGGTTTATTAATTTGAGTATCGCAATGCTTTAATGTAATATATGATAATTCTTATCTATGTGTAAATATTGACAAAAATACTGCAATGAAATTTATTTATTAAATTGGTGTTGTATTTATTTTTGACGATTTAGAGTCGCGTTTTGAATGGCTTGCCATTCAGATTGTTATTATATTTACGTTAGCAAACTGTCATTTTGTCAGTAATGTAATTCAATGTAGATTTTAAAAAAAGTAAGACATTTTGATCAAATTTGAAAGGGTTCGTAATAAGAATATATTGGCAATTTGTATTTTTAAGAATATGTTAGTAATTTGTATTCTACTCAACGCTGAGATTTGCATGATTATATATCTGCCCCTATCAAATAGTAAACTTGTATTCATTTCACAAAGAAAAATATATAATGCCTGCTCTTCACATTGGCCGAGTCTCGACAAAAGTTTTTGTCATAGTGTTGTTCGATCTTTCTCTATTTGTAATGATTTGTCAATAACGACATACCCAGAGTTTTCACTTACGGTGATGATAGAGAATCAGACTTGGTAGTAGAATTGGAAATGTGAAATGGGAAAAATTGTTTAATACAAAGAAATAATAATTGAATATTCTTAACGTTGTGTTTTTTAGCATTGCTAATATCGTTAAATAAACTGATTCAGGATCTTAGCTTAGTGGTTAGCGTATAATGCTAACTGAGACGTCACGAGTTAGAGCCCTGATCCAGTGTTGCTGGCAAGACCTTAGATATGTGACTCCAGGTCGACCGTTTCGAATCAAAGTTTGCCAATCTATCCGATTTCATTGTTGAAACAGTTCCAACCAAATTGGCCACCTACACTAATATGTCAACATTATATATGTACATACATATGTGGTATGAATCCTGGCAGATAGTGCTGTCAGGGACCACGTTTGGGATGTGGCGGGCGAGGTAAAGACCAAACACGTGCGTTTTTCAGTTATGTTGTGTATTATAACAATACAGGCGATGTGCAGGACCGCTAGGAGTGCAGGTCTAACTGCTACTGGCGTTTAAATCTCTGCCCCTTTCACCCCTTCCCCACGATCAGTCATCATCCCCATAACACACTCTATCTCAGCCTCTCGTCCAATCTCAACCCTACATATGTATATATAGTACTGTTGCGTAGGGGTGGGTGGAGGATCCAAGTAAAAGGCCAAATTCGTTTCACAGCATTTATTGGTGATTAAGGAGATACACACACTGGCAGTGCTCCGTCCAGAATGTCTTGATATGGTCTAAGTACCTCCTTACCTAAGGACAGGTCGCTCAGGGCATCTTCGACGTCCAGTTACTTCCCCATTGTTTAGTCACGTACTCGGATGTGCAATCCCATGGTTTGGCGTTATCAGTTCTAAGAACTCGTCGTAAATGCGACCGAGTGCCGCTAAGTGCATTCGGGAATCTCTCATTGTTAGCCGACTTGCACTTAAGCCTGGGGATAATCCTCGAAACCAATTATAACGGCGGCTCCTTTTAGCATACGCTACAGTACATATTGTTTCGTAGGGGTGGGTGGAGGATCCGAATGAAATACCAAAGTCGCTTTACAGCATTTGGATAATTAAGGAGGTCCACGCGCAGCCAGCGCTCGTTCCAGAATAATCTGATATGGCCTAAGTGCCTCCTTTTAAAGGCCAGGTTCCTCACCACAGCTCCTCGATCCTTTTGTTTATCTATTGTTTCGGCACGCTTTCGCGCTCAGTTCTGAGAATTCTACCCTATGGATAATCCCTAATGCTTTTAACCGGCGGCTCTTTCCTACGCTACAATATGTACAAAGATGGCCATAGGTGTCGCCTTGGGGGCAATCCCCTGATGACACCTTGGTAAAAATAAATAAATCTTATAGGGAAATTTTGGTAAGTGGTAATAAATGAAAATTCCTTAGCTCACTCGTTCAGTTTTATTAGCAACGTGTCAGTCCATTGGCAATAATACATATTTAAAATTTACATAGATAATTGATCCCAATACTATTATATACATATGTACATATGTTATACAGAAAAAAGTTTTTTAAACAAAGAACTTGATTAAATAAAATATAAGTATAATATACCTATATGTATGTATATGTGCATGTATTTATTTGTTTAAAAGATTAAAATTAGACCCTGGTGACTTTATAGGTTGCCTAACATAAAAACAAAACACAATGTTAACCGTTTGCCCGCGGCCGTCTTCTATGGAAGCTTTGCGCGACAAGTCTGTAGCGTGGCTGTCTTCCATAGAATTTCTAAACTTTGCAAGGGATTTTGAGCCTTATATGAGCCTATTTCAACTGTTTTAAGGTTCAAAATTGGTTGAATATATTACTGAGAGTTGAATGCCATCTATTCAATTTGCTTAAAATGAATATATACCAGTCAAAATTATTTTTTTTCTGGAACCATACTGAAACCTTGTTTATGTGACGTCACGTCTGTTGGAACAATGGCGACGATACGTCTCAATTGTATGAAGAATGATTATTTGACAATTAAGCCAAAACTACGAGATATATTATGTATTTTATTGTTTAAAATAATACTTTATGTGTGTTAATTAACATATCTGGTTACTAGAGTGAATATTAAAATCTGTATTTAAGGTCGAAAACTGGATTGCCAAAATCGCGAAAAAGGTGCCGCGTACAGGGCTTGTTCGCTATATTTATTGCCGCGGGAAAATGGTTAAAAATAACAAGATAGAGAACAATTCAACATTAATTGCTATCACATTGAGAAGGAATGCGATCGACACATTCCGGAGCCCACAAACGGAGCTAGTTAACTAATAAATAAGAACAACAATAAAAAGGAAAATGAATACAACCTATTCTAATATCTATCTGTACGTCATATTTAAAGTACTAACTTTTATTGTGTTATATATAATATATACGCTTTGATACATAACATATATACTCTTTAAATAGTCTATCGATATTCTACTTCTTATATACAATAACGTTCTATTATTGTTTTGTCACGTTATTTCATTTGTACAAATCTGCTGATTTTTTCTAGTATTGGTTATTCTTCATACATGTTTGCTCGACGGCGTCTCGCTCTTTCAACTGCGGCGGCTCGTTCTGCTAATTTTTGTTCGTCGGTTAACTTTTGTCGATGACGTCGCTGTCTTTCAGTCGCAGAAATACGGTGTGCTAATTGTTGCTCTTCGGACATTTTTTCTCGACGACGTTTCGCTCTTTCAGCCGCAGAGGTACGTTCTGCTAATTGCTGTTCTTCAGATAATGGTTTTCGACGACTTCGCTGTTTTTCAGCTGCAGAAGTAGACTGGGCTGAGGGTTGTTCTTTGGTTAACTTTTGTCGGCGACGTCGTTGTCTTTCAGCTGCAGAGACACGTTGTGATAATTGTTGTTCTTCAGTCAATTTTGCTCGACGACGTCTCGCTCTCTCCGCTGCAAAGGTACGTTGTGCTAATTGCTGTTCTTCGGATAAATTTTGTCGACGGCGTCTCGCTCTTTCAGCTTCAGAGATGCGTTGTTTTGATTGCTGTTCTTCGGATAAATTTTGTTGATAACGTCGCTTTCTTTCAGCCGCGGAGGTACGTTGTGCCAATTGTTGTTCTTCTGATAGCTTTTGTCGATATCGTCGCTGTCTTTCGGCCGCAGAGTTGCGTTGTGCCAGTTGCTGTTCTTCGGATAAATTTTGTAGCCGACATCGCTTTCTTTCGGCTGCAGAGTTACGATGTGCTAATTTTTGTCTTTCTGATAATTGTTGCCGATAGCGTCGCTGTCTTTTAGCTGCAGAAGTACTTTGTTCTATTTGTTGCTGTTTAGGTCGCTCGGGCCACAGGATCAAACACCAGGTAGACCGCCTCGGTTCGAATACGGGGGCCACATAGGAAGATGAAGGTACGTTTTCTTGGTGTTGCCGCATACTTTCTGCAAAAGTATTGTGTTGTTAAAACAGTTGCTTTTCTATTAGCACCCCAAAGATCAACTTTTTCATCCACTTACATACCATCAGCGCATTCAAGTCAACCATAAAAACTACATATATATTTTATTGTATGTAATGTCAAAATATAATATGACAATAAGTGGTATTATAATTCAAAATTGGGAATAAAACTTTCCATTAATCTTTTTTCAGCAATTCAAAAACTGACAAACAGTATTCCTATTGCTCTGGAATGGCTGTTCAAAGATTTTATTCGAAAAACTTGATTATACGTACTTGATTTTTTTATTTCATAAAACTGGTATTAACACGATGGTGGCCGCCGACTCATATTTGTATCATGTTGGGTGCGCAACGCTTACTGGCCGCTGGTACATATATGATTTATGACTGTGCAAACTGTATCAGTCCGCTGATATATTTTTGTATCAAGTTTTCGTCAATCGTTTGTGGCCGATGATATAATTTTGTATCACGTTTTTGTCAAAAACGAAAACGTGATACAAATATATATCAGCGGACTGAAAAATATATTCGCGCGGTCGTGAATCATAATGTATCAGCGGCCAGTAAGCATTGTGCACCCAACATGATACAAATATGAGTCAGCGACCACATAGTGTTAACCAGTTATTTTTTTATTTCGATTCACAAAAAGAAAATATTTCCGTTTTTAGTCCTTTGATATTTATTAGTATCCTTTTTGAAGAAATTTACTTCATTATTCTTGATATATAACTAAACAAAAGCTTTTAATATTATAAAACAATATTCTTTATGATTTTTAAATGATACTAACATTAAAAAGCTTTCATTTGAAAAAAGATATTAATTTATGCCTCGAAAATAAATTTACATACTATGTTATAAAAACTGAAAATTGTAAGCCAACCCATTCATCTCTTCATCATAACTCTTATTCCATCACTGATTTTGAAAAGAATTTTTTTCTTCATTTTTGTTCAATAAATAAATGTAGTTTAGATAATTGAGAAAAAAAATTCCCGACAGCTAAACGCAATTTTCTATTCCTTCAATAATCATCAATTCTTTTTCAATACTACCTGTATATATATATTAATCAGCAAACATTAGTACATGTTTACATATGTATGTATATGTAATAGAAAGCAACAAAATGAAAATGAGCGAAATATTATATTGGAATTTATATAATTGAAGTAAATCAGGGCTATCGCTAAATTAAAACAACTTTAAATTACATATTGAAATAACATTAATACATATTAAACTAAAAAAAACATAGATAAAAAATGACTGTTATTGAAAGAGATATGGTTCACAAATAATTGAGTCGACATTGAAAACTGTTATCAAGTGACGTATAAAGTTCAAAACAAGCAAATTTACTATCGATAATGAGACAAGACTATCTATTTGGCTAAAAAATTTATTTGTACAATATTTTCCCTGGATGAGATCTTACATGGAGCACAATATGAATTTTTTTGATAATTAATTTTAAGGTTCGATTCAGACTGCATCGAACACATTTCATATGAAGTTTTTGGTAATGTATGAAGTGAAATTTTTTCAATCACCTTTTGTTTCTGCTCTGTTATTATACGGAGTAGCTTCTTTTCTACATATCTATAAAATAAAACAAATATACCGTTTTAAATATTTTTACGGAACAATGAAGTCACTTTACTGGCGAGTTTATGTTTTCAAATTAAATAGATGTTTTGCTTAGAAGTATTGAATACCTGTTCTTTTACGTCGTTAGCAACAAGGGACTCTTCTTCCCACACCAAGTCCTCCAGGAAAATGTTTTCCATCTTGATATCTAAACGATCACTTAGCTTCAGTTTTGATGTTCTGTCATTTTGAAGGCAAACGTTCCGAAAAGTGCTGAGCAATTCCAGAGTGTTGTCACAGGACATGCATATCGTGTTTGGCATTTTATCATCTTTCTCAACCTGTAAACGAGTATGGTTTAGATATGATTAGGGTTACATTGTTTTTGGGTATTGATGTAAGATAAACATATTAAGAATTGAAAATATGGGACAATTTTAAGAAATTGAGAATACAAGACACGTTCTATAACCACCCATATATATGTATATATATGTATGTATTTAAAATTATGAAAACAAACTAACGCATATTAAAATCAATTAATTTCGAGTGCATATCAAAATACAGAATATCAATATTTGAAATTGTGCAAATCCAGAATATTCTAATTAAGAATAAGTTGTCATAGGAAGAGGGGCTGAAATCACCCACTCTACCCACTGGCTGGTCGTCCTTTTATTACTATCTTAACGAACGCCGAATTTCCAACATTATGATACTCTAAATTGGAATATTCTGCATTTGTACATGTTTTCACCGCCTACCCATTTTTGTGTCGACTTGTCCGGTTACCTCAATTGGCAACCAAATGACAAAGGTTAACCGACCTGCAGTTGACAGCAGGTCCAAATGCGTTGTGCCAATGGATGAAGATTGTCATGGATGGAGACGGTCGCAGCAGGACGAAGGCAAAGTCTGCACTCCATCGCGAAAAGCAACGCAATGCGAAACCGCTGCAAGAAACCACCTTTGCAAGACGTCAAAATGACGTTTACGTCTTCTTCTTCTTCTACTCTATATTTGGCCTAAAACACGCAGTTAACAGTTTATAGAATCTAATGAAAAATTAACAAACAATATTGAATTCAGAGCTGTAAAATCGTTAAAAAATCATGGCTCGGATTCTTACCTTTCTCCACAATTTGACTTCTACTTCTGCGATTTAAAAAATATATTTTTTCACATTTTTCTTCTTTTACATGTAAGACCATTTCCAGGCATGTATATAAATACATAGTCTTATTTTCATCCTCGAATACGATGAACGTGTAAATTATTGACTTTCTTATTATTTAGATTTTTTATTTATGAAGACACAAATACACGAAACCAATAAAGGTCTGTTCATACCTATCCAGCACGACCCGTATCCTGCAGGTGTCATGCAAGTGCCGATAGTATTCTTTAGTACATTCTATATGGACGCGCATGAATGCGTAATTGCGCATGCGCGAATGGAGTATGAATACGTCCATATAATGTACCAAAGAATACTATCCGCACTTGCATAATACCTGCAGGATACGGGTCGTGCTGGATAGGTATGAACAGACCTTAAAATGAACGCATTTATCAAATATCGGTTCTCTCCTTAATTTAGTAACTACGTACATAATAATAACGTTATTCAACCACTAATAATAATCTCTTAACGTATTACATTTATTCATAATTATTATTTTCTAGATTTATTCGAACCATTTTTCTGTACACTCTATTAAAAGTACATACTTTTTCAGAGTATTTTACTAGCTTTTATTGTGTTATATTTTTTATACCGGAGAAATGTTATATTAATAGAAGGGGCTTTAGGCGTCATATTGTTGTCGAGTGACGATTGTCCACAGACAATCCTAAATAATTTTAGCATCAGTCGTATATGATGCTTGGTGCTCGATGTATATCCGATAAAAACTTCTCTATTTGTTTATATTACTCGCAAGATGGGCAAGCATCGGTAAAAATTGCACAATGCATTCAAAAACACACAATAAACAACATGGGATACATTTTTATAAGTAAAATGATCCGATTGTATTCCGTGCGTTGTAGCGTATTTATAGAGATGTACCGCGTAATATTTACAACACTTATTTATTCGTAAGGACCAGTGCCGGTTTAAGGGGGGGCTGGGTCGGGCGGTGCCCGACGGCGCCAAATAAGTTAGGGCGCTGCACGATGAGCCAAAGGCGCTCAAAATTTAAAATTAGAGTGCCAAAAGCCATACAAAATTTTAGATTAGAGCGCTAAAGGCGAAATATTTTTCTGAGTGTTTAGAAAAAATTGCCCGAGGGCGCCATTGGGTGTAAGGTCAGCACTGGTAAGGACCCTTCTACTACTATTACATTTCTGTTTTATACGCTTTAATATATTTATGGACATTCTTTAAATAATCTATCGATATTCTACCTTGGATATACGATCCATTATTTTTTTTCACTTATTTCATTTATACAATGCTGCTGATTTTTTTTTCTAGTATTGGTTATTAGATAACTTTCAGTTAAAGAGACACGTTGTGATAATTTTTGTTCTTAGGTCATTTTCGCTTGACTAAATCTCGCTCTTTCAGCTTCAGAGATGCGTTGTACTAATTGCTGTTCTTTGGATAAATTTTGTTGAAAACTACGCTTTCTTTCAGAAGCAGAGTTACGAGGTGCTAATTTTTGTCTACCAGATTATTGTTGCCGATAGCAACGCTGTCTTTTAGCTGCAGAAGTACTTTGTTCTAATTTTTGTCTATACATACCTTTCTTTATACGGCTTTTCGCTATAACTTGTTGTGATATACATAGTTAAAATGTCAATTGCAGTTTGCTGCTGGTGCACTGCAGAATAGACAAAATGCAGACAAAATAATTTTTTTTTATTCATACTTAATTGACTTTCTCTAGGCTTACCAACTTTTCATCGGGCCCTGCTTTTAGGGACGAGAGTATAAATCTTAGAAAGTATCTAGTAGTTTGTTTTATTCTAGAAGTTAATTTTTACTGGTATGGGTGTATTTACTCTTGCATACATTAAAGAATAAAATGAAATCAATTATTATTAATAATGTTAAACTAAATCGAAATTTCCTCTGATCAGTAAAATATCCTCCAGATATGAATTTTAGGCATGAAAATGAACCGAACCGAAACGAAAAAAATATCGGTTCGGTTTTAGTTCCATTCAAGTCAATAAAACAAACGATATATTTTTTAGACTTTTATTAGAATTCATTGAATTTTTAAAACTCTATAACCATTATGGTTTATATAATCTTTCACCTCTTTCATAAAAATTTTCAACTCCTAATTTTCTTTGGTTTGATTTAATGTAAATTATCCGGTTGGCTTCCATTTTCGAATATAAGTCGACAATATGTATATTGCTGAGTTAATTTCCCCGCATTCAAAATAGGATTAAATGATTCACGCACTGAAAGATGAAAACCATAGTATTGCATTCGAGTTACGTACTCTTTTTCTTATGATTCTTCCCTCAGTGCGATCCTCATCATCTATGTACCTTAATTCAATGTCAATAACCCAGCCTTTTTCACCATGGGGAAAAATATAGGATGCGTCATTGCGTCTAACGTCGGAAACAGGATGCCAATTGGTTTAACTCTATTCTATTATATTTTTAATATATGTAAGTGAAAAGTGCTACAATTACAATGAAGAAACCAAATATAGACTTCACTGAGAGGATTAGTGAAAAAATCTAATAAAGTTTTTGGTGCTTTTTCTTCAGCTAAAAAAAAGCTTCAAATAGCTTTAGAGTGCATTCTATTGCTGGTGATACTGATAGCCACCTAGTTTTTGAATGTGAGAGTAGATTTTAATATTCAATATTAGCAAAATCACAGAAATCTTTTAGTCTTTCTGTTCTTACGGTGTCTATTCCGCGTCTGCGTGTAATGAATCATTCTGAGTATGAGAAAATTATCGATTCAAGATAAATTGATTGATGCTTAATACTCATTTTTTGTCTCCCTTCTACACATAGTTCTCCGGAAATTATAAGACAGAGACAAATACATAGTTCATTGTTTAATATTGCTGCAGTGTTTACCAGACTGTCTGGTCCAGACATCGACTTTTTGTTTATAGTTAATGTTAATTCTGGGTTGCAAACTTCTGTAGCAATTTAAAAAGTAGTAAACCGAGACATTCGGGACACTGGGACACGAGATTTAAAACTGGTGACAATCCCGATTAATCGGGACGCCTGACAACCCTACGTATATTGTTCCTCAGTCATGTTGGCTCGACGACGTCGTTCCCTTTCAGCTGCAGAGGCACGTTGTGCCAATAGTTGTTCCTCTGACATGTTGGCTCGACGACGTTGTTCCCTTTCAGCTGCAGAGGCACGTTGTGCCAATAATTGTTCCTCTGACATGTTGGCTCGACGACGTCGTTCCCTTTCAGCTGCAGAGGCACGTTGTGCCAATAGTAGCTCCTTTGTCATGTTGTCTCGGCGACGTTGTGCCCTTTCAGCTGCAGAGGCACGTTGTGCCAAAAGTAGTTCCTCTGTCATGTTGTTTCGGCGATGTTGTGCCCTTTCAGCTGCAGAGGCACGTTGTGCCAAAAGTACTTCTTCTGTCATATTGGCTCGACGACGTTGTAACCTTTCAGCTACAGACGCACGTTGTGCCAATAGTTGTTCCTTTTTCCTGTTGGCTCGACGACGTCGTTCCCTTTCAGCTGCAGAGGCACGTTGTGCCAATAGTTGTTCCTCTGTCATATTTGCTCGACGTCGTTTTTCCCTTTCAGCATTAGAGGCACGTTGTGCCAATAATTGTTCCTCTGTCATGTTGGCTCGACGACGTTGATCCCTTTCAGGTGCAGAAGCACTTTGTGGTAAACGATGTTCCTCAGTCATGTTTGCTCGACGTCGTCGTCGACTTTCCGCTGCAGAGGCACGGTATGCTAAAAGTTCTTCCTCAGTCATGTTTGCTTGACGTCGTCGCCGACTTTTAGCTGCAGAAGCACTTCGTGCTAAACGTCGTTCTTCAGACATGTTGGTTCGAAGTTGTTGACTTTCAGCTGTGGAAATATTACATGTTAATTGCTGCTCTTCAAATATATTCTCTTGAGAAAGCAGCACATTATTCTTTAATATTCGTTAATATAACTATTATCTGTGACCCGGCACTGAAAAAGGAATCCTGATTCGGAACTGAATAAGGGATCTGGATCCGGAACTGAAACAGGAATCCAGATCCAGATCTGAAAAAGAAATCGGGAACCGGAACTGAAAAAGGGATCCTAGTCTGGAAATGAAAAAAAAGGGACCGGGATCTGGAATTGAAACAGGAATCCGTATCCGGAACTAAAACGGGAATCGGGAATCGGTTCTGAAAAAGGAATTCGGATCCAGATCCGGAACTGAAAAAGAAATCGGGAAACAGAACTGAAAAAGGGATCCTAGTCCGGAAATGAAAAAAAAGAGAAACAGGAACCTTTTTTGAAAAAGAAACAGTAAATACGAGCATTCGGAAAAATATACGTTACGCAT
Source organism: Arctopsyche grandis (assembly GCF_051622035.1). Taxonomy (NCBI): domain Eukaryota; kingdom Metazoa; phylum Arthropoda; class Insecta; order Trichoptera; family Hydropsychidae; genus Arctopsyche; species Arctopsyche grandis. The sequence continues at coordinate 1,792,339 of NC_135362.1, forward strand.
CTGTTGCTGTTATAAAATAAAGTAAGGCGAACCTTTCTAACAATTCGCATCATGGAATGAACAATTTCTTTTTGCCTAAAAATTTTAAACATACAAATTTATTTGTACGATATTTCCCTGGATGAGATCTTTCATGGAGCACAATATGAAATTTTTTAGTAAATTTAAAACAAAATTCACAGCTATGTGACTTTTTCCTATTTGGGAAATTCATTTTAAGGTTTGATCCGGACTGCATCTCATAAACACATTTCATAAGTTTTTAAAAACGTATCAAGTGAAATTTCAGTATCACCTTTTGTTTCCGCTTTGTTATCACACGGAGTAGCTTCTTTTCTACATATCTATAAAATAAAACAAAAAAATGATATCACTTTACTGGCGAGATTATGATTTCAAATTATATAGATGTTTTGCTTAAAAGTATTGAATACCTGTTCTTTTATTTCGTTAGTAATCGAACTCATTTCATATGTTATTTCATGAGTTTTTAGTAACGTATCAAGTGAAATTTCATTATCACCTTTTGTTTCCGCTCTATTATCACACGGAGTATCTTCTTCTCTACATATCTATAAAATAAAACAAACATACAATATATTTTTACATAAAAATTGGAAGTCACTTTACTGGCGAGTTTGTTTTCAATTAAATAGATGTTTTGATTGGAAGTATTCAATACCTGTTCTATTATGTCGTTACTAACAGGGGACTCTTCATCTTCCCATATCAAGTCTTCCAGGAAAATGCTTTCCGTCTTGATAACTAAACAATCACTTAATTTCAGTTTTGATGTTCTGTCATTTTGAATGCAAACGTCGCGAAAAGTACTAAGCAATTCCAGAGTGCAGTCACATGACAGACATATCATGTTTGGCATATTATCATCTTTCTCAGCCTGCGAATGAGTATGGTTTAGATATGATTAAGGTCACCATGTTTTTGGGAATTGTTGTAAGATAAACATATTAAGAATTGAAAATATGGGACAATTTTAAGAAATTGAGAATAGAAGACGCGTTCTATAACAACCCATATATACATATGTATTTAAAACGATGAGAACAAACTAAACCATAATAAAATTAATTAATTTCGTGGGCATATCAAAATACAGAATATCAATATTTCAAATTGTGCAAATTCAGAATATTCTAATTAAGAATAAGTTGTCAAAGGAAGAGGGGCTGAAATCACCCAGTCTACCCATTGGCTGATCTGCCTTTTATTACGATATTCTAAATTGGAATACTCTGCATTTGTACATGTTTTCACCGCCTACCCATTTTTGTGCCGACTTGTCCTGTTACCTCAATTGGCAACCAAATGACAAAGGTTAACCGACCTGCAGTTGGCAGCAGGTCCAAATGCGTTGTGCTAATGGATGAGAATTGTCATGGATGGAGACGGTCGCAGCAGGACGAAGGCAAAGTCTGCACTCCATTGCGAAAGGCAACGCAATGCGAAACCGCTACAAGAAACCACTCATGCAAGACGTCAAAATGACGTTTACATATTCTTCTTCTTCTTCTTCTACTCGATATTTGGCCTAAATCACGCAGTTAACAGTTTACAGAGTCAAATGAAAGCTTTAAACGGTTCGGTGATTACTGGTCACAAATAACTCGTCACAAAGTCACTAAAATCTCTATAGCGGAACATCTGGCAGCCGAAAAGTCCATCATACTAACGATAACTATCATAGTAATGAGAACTTGAGTGCCAAATATTGTGTATTCGCGATTTTCATGGCAAAAATTGTCTTTGTGACCACCCCAATGTGACGAATAGTCCAATTACCCTTAAAACAAACATTATTGAATTCGGACAATCGTTAAAAATCATGACTCTGATTCTAACCTTTCCTCACAATTTGATTTCTACTTTCACAAGGTAAAAATTGGGTCTTTGAATTTTAAGAAAAGGAGACGGCACAAATCCTATGTTCGAAGATAGTCGTCACTGAGGAAAATAATCCAGAACAATGACCAGAGATATTGGATCAACTGAAGAAGAAAAACAGGAATTGATAAAGAAGTGTGGCGGCTTTATGGCATGGCCGAGTTTCAGTCACCTTCCTGCGAGTTGGGACCAACTCGGCCGCGTTCAAAAGTTGTGTTCCGACCAAGTCTTCATGGTCAGCTTTCGTGGCGTTACGACCAAAGGAGCCGTTTTGGAGGGAGATCGGCGCCGAGCGCGCGTCCCCGCCTCCTATTCGTTTTCCGCGTCGGTCGAGTGAACATCTCTGTTCGCTACCGAGTTGGTTCCCACCACCGAGTCCCGATCAGCTCAGCCTTGATCGGCAGACGATACTGGAAGTACAGCTTCAGTATACGTCCGGTGAGAAGTGAGGAATTCCTGGTCTCTCTTCGTCGAAGTCAGATCACGTAGCCACGTGGTTGAGTGAGGTTATCATAACCTCTTGAACACGTGCGCGCTAATTTCAAGTCGGACTCCCCCCCCCCCCTTTTCTGTCCCCCCTGCTTGATCTCTGTATATACATATATATATAAAATACAGTCACCATACAAACAGAATTATAACCTGTTTTCATTACTATTCAATTTCCCGCCTTTGTCCCGTATCACCCTCACTTACGCACACTGTACGAGAGAGAGAGAGATATACATCGAGCCGAGCCGACAGCAGCAGAGACCAGACCGCAGACGACGACCTGTAGATCCCTTGGAGGAAACCAGCCCCGCCCACGCTTACCACGAGCTTCTACGAAACCGACTTCCGGGGTGCTCTCGAGTTGAACATCCCTGGAGTCTGTACATTTGGTCCTTCGATAGCCGAATCCTCCAGAGCTGGTCTGCCAACATCGTCTAGTCCAGGTTGGTCGTCATTTGCATTTTTCTGTTGTGGTTGCTATTTTTTTGGTCGCCAGCATCCATTTTGTTTTGTCCGTATCCATTGTCCTTTGTTTATTTTTTTTCTCTTCGCGTCCATTTTTTCCTTTGTTTGCTTTGCGTCGCAGTTCAATAATGGAGGCTTTGATTGCTCTTAAAAAGGCACGAAAAGGTATTCGAGCTAAATTAACTCGCAACGCGAATCTATTGGGGGACAATGTAAGCCTCATCGAGCTCAAGGCTAGATTCGAAATGATCAAACCACTATTGTCTGAATTTGAATCGGTCCAAGATCAGATAGACGAGCTGGACCAAGAAGAGGCGCAGGCCTCCGAGTCCGTCGTGGACATATTTGATAGGGAATATATGGCCGCCATCGTGCGATACACCGAAGCAATCAATTTACGGGAGCCGCAATTTAACGTTCCGCCATTAGATGTCGTTACATCCGCTGTCACACCTGTGCCGCAGTCACCGATACCGCAATCAAATACAGCAATCAAATTGCCCCAGTTGGAGTTGCCCACGTTTGAGGGCAACATCCAAAATTGGCCCCAATTCGCACAACGCTTCTTGGCCGCTATGGCCGGCGAGAATTCGCAAATCGCCCGCTTCCAATACTTGTTGGCAGTCCTGAAAGGAGAACCCAGTCGCGTAGTTAGTGGCCTAGAGTTAGCTGACGATGCCTTCTCCCGCGCGTGGTCCATTTTGGATCAACGCTATAACAATAAAAAAATTGTTATTCAACATCATCTTCAGGCATTATTTGAAGCCGAGCCAGTCGCGAGCAACCATCACGTCAGTTTGCGTCGTCTCATAGATGATGCTAACATGCATGTACGTGCGCTCGTTAACTTGGGCGTCCGGGTCGAGACCTGGAACGAGATTCTGGTGATGTTTATCACCAGAAAACTCGACCGGCACACACTTCAGCAATGGGAGCTTCAGGCTCCCAAGTATGAAGACTGCACGTTTGTCAACATGATGGACTTCCTAACGGGCCAGTGCCAAGCCGTGGCAAATGCCGACTTCGTTCTAAAGGGCGAGTCGAATGCCCAACCTCGAGTTGTCAGTGGCCAAAAGGCGGCCGCGTTACATGTGGGAGGGGAACACCCCTCCTGCATCAACTGTAGCGGAAGTCACTCGCTATTAGCATGCACATCTTTCCGCCGTATGAGCGGTGATGAGCGTAGGGCGGCCGCTATCAAACATAGGTTATGTCTGAACTGTCTGAGACCGGGTCACATGGTTCAAGCGTGCCGAACCAAACAAAGATGCGTGCGTTGCGGTCGGGCGCACCACACGCTCTTGCATGACGCAACGGCGTATCAGGCTTCACCTTCAAACAAGGTCAAAACTTCCCAGAGCCCCCAGAATTCGAAGTACGTCAAACCCGTAGAACCGTCAGCAGTTTTACATTCGGTGAGACACGCGACGCCTTCACATTCCCGCACCGTTTTGTTATGTACCGTAGAAGTACAAGCACGCGGTCGTGATGGGCAGTTGCATAAAGTGCGGGCTTTACTTGATAATGGCTCCGAGGTCAACATAATGTCCGAGGACTTAAGAAGGCGACTCGCCTTGAAGTCAAAAAAGATGGACGTCAACCTGCTGGGAGTAGGTTTAAATAGGACGTCCATCTCCTATGGCGCGGTAGTGCGTATACTACCGCGTCTCCCCAACCAGGGCGCCGGCATGGACATTGATTGCGCAATCATGTCCGACATCACGCATCAACTGCCATCGCGCAATGTGTCTGAGATACGGAGCCATTTGCCGCTTCATCTTCCCCTTGCTGATCCGTCATTTGACTCTCCCGGTACGGTTGATATGGTGATGGGTAGCGACATCTATCATGCCATATTGCGCAACGGAAGGCGCACCATTTCCATTCCTTCACGCGGTGACAGACAAGGAAGCATAACCATGCTAAACACCGCGTACGGTTGGATTTTAGGTGGTTCGATTGCCGCTCCCGCATCATCGAACAATGCACGTAGTTGCAATCTCTCACTCATGCGCTCCATCAGAGCATTCTGGGAACTAGAAGAACCGAACACCTCCAAGGTAGGGTTAGATGAGGGTCATCCCGCCGAGCAGTCATTCATACATGGGACTACTCGCGATTCTTCGGGTCGGTTTATGGTCAGACTGCCATTCAAGGCAGACAGTCACTTATTAGGCGATTCACGCACTGCGGCGGAAAAAAGATTCCGTGCGCTTAAGGGCAGATTTGCTCGTAACGAACAATTTCGCAATCGTTACGAGGCATTTCTGCAGGAATTTATCGATCTGGGGCATATGTCGGAGTGCAATTCAGAATCCGTCCCAAATTTCTATCTCCCTCACCACGCCGTCTCCAAAGAAAGCAGCCTCACTACAAAGCTACGCGTAGTGTTTGACGGGTCGGCAAAGTCATCTTCGGGAACATCTCTAAATGACGTTCTCCATGTCGGTCCACGAGTTCAGGACGACATATTCGACATTTTATTACGTTTTCGGCAGCACTCAGTTGCAGTGACTGCGGACATCGAAAAGATGTACCGACAAATCAGGGTACATCCAGATGACCAACCATTTCAACGCATTATCTGGGGTTTGGGTAAAGGGGCGCGAACGTATCAGCTAAACACTGTGACGTACGGCACTGCCTGTGCTTCATTCTTGGCAACCCGTTGTTTGAGGGCCTTAGCCGATGAACATAGGGCGGAATTTCCCGAAGCTTCCACAGTGTTAAGCAGAGACTTTTTCGTCGATGACTTGCTCTCGGGTGCCAGTAGCGTCCAGGAACTCACAAAACTGGCCGAGCAAATTAACTATATTCTGGCTCGGGCTGGTCTCCCTCTTCGAAAATGGGCTTCCAACACCACTGAACCCATCTCCATAATACCCGCTTCCGATCAGGGCACCGATCACTGCCATGTGATCAGCAAGGACGAGACATCCACTCTCGGATTGAACTGGCACACCAAATGTGACACGTTCGCTTTCCCCATCAATCTGAATACAAATGCGCAATTCACGAAACGGAATATACTAGCCCAAATAGCGCGGTTGTTTGACCCACTGGGCTTATTGGGCCCTACCATCGTTCTTGCAAAACAGTTAATGCAAGAACTATTCCGCGGGGGCCTCAATTGGGACGAGGCTATTCCCGAGAGATTAGCGTCCCAATGGGAGATTTTCATATCACAATTGCCCAAATTGAGGGACATAATGATTCCCAGACATGTTTTATTACCTAACCCGGTGAGCATTACGCTACTCGGGTTTTGCGATGCATCGCAAAAGGCATACGGCGCATGCATTTATGCGCTGTCCACCGACCGATTGGGACATCGCGTCTGTAGATTGTTTTGCGCAAAATCTCGAGTCGCCCCCTTAAAGACTTTGACTATTCCCAGATTGGAACTGTGCGGCGCCCATTTACTTCACACATTGGTAGAGCGAGTTAGAGTCGCAATCGCCGTTCCGATTGACGAGGTGATTTTATGGACTGATTCTACCATCGTGTTAGCTTGGCTCAAGGGTGAATCTTCACGTTGGACGACCTTTGTGTCCCATAGGGTAGCCAAAATCCAGTCAATGAGTGGAAAGCATTCCTGGAACCATATAAGTTCCCAGGACAATCCCGCTGATTCTTTGTCTCGAGGATTCATGCCCTCTGAATTACAAACCATGTCATTGTGGTGGAATGGACCCAAATGGATCCTCCAGGACAGGAACACATGGCCAAAGAGCCAGGTTCCCATTGAAGAGCCTCAAATAGAGGCTAAAGGGACGCGTGTAGCCCTAGTCGCTAGTACTAGTGACTGGGAGTTATTATCCCGATACTCTTCGTGGCACACGTTGACCAGAATTACTGCCTATTGCCTACGATTTATCGCGGCGTTGAGAAGAAGGGGGTCCATTAGTGGTCCACTATCGCGTACCGAACTAATCGCCGCGGAAACTAAAATCATCAAGCACGTTCAGTCGCGATTTTACAAAAGGGAAATTGCCCTACTCGAATCAGCGTTGCCAATTCCTAACAATCGCCTGAAGGCCTTACGACCTTTTTTGGATCCAGAAGGTGCCCTACGGGTGGGAGGGCGATTGAGCCACACTCATTGGCAGTTTGAGCGCAAGCACCCTCTGATTGTTCCAGCTAAAGCCCATATTACGGAGTTGCTAGTTAGAGCCGCTCATGAACAATTACTCCATGCAGGCACACAATTGGTGTCCGCCCACCTTCGAGAAAGGTATTGGCTAATCGGGGGGAGAAACACCGTTAGTCGCGAAATTCGAAGGTGCGTACGGTGCTCCCGGGTCATACCGAGACTTCAACAACCCATAATGGGAGATTTGCCAGCATTACGCACTGCCCCGGCACGTCCGTTCCTTAATTGTGGCGTAGATTACGCCGGCCCGATCCTCATCAAGGAGAAAGCGTCCCGAAATCGGTCTTTCCTGAAAGCCTACATCTGCATATTCGTTTGCCTTGCTACCAAGGCTGTTCATTTAGAGGTAGTGCAGAGTTTAACGTCCAGGGCATTTATCGACGCACTGAAGAGATTCATATCTCGGAGGGGGCTCGTGGCTGAGATCTGGTCCGATAACGCCACTAACTTTATAGGAACCGATAGAATGCTCACTAAACTGCTAGCATCAACCGCTCATAAGCAATCGCTACATTCATTTTGTTCTGAAAAGGGAATGAACTGGCGCTTCATTCCACCACGGGCTCCGCACTTTGGTGGGCTGTGGGAGGCCGCCGTAAAGTCAATGAAGCGCCACTTAAAACGCGTCATGGGTAGTACAACCGTAACGTACGAGTCTTTGAATACTCTAATAACACAAATAGAAGCCGTATTGAACTCGCGACCTTTGACCCCGTTGTCATCTGACCCTTCCGACCTAATTCCCCTCACTCCTGGTCATTTCCTAGTTGGTGGGCCACTGATTGCGCTACCTCAGGAAGATCTGGTCGATCAACCCTTAGCGAGGGTGTCAACTTACAAGCACCTGCAGCAGATGTTGCAGCATTTCTGGAAGAGATGGGCCCGAGAGTACGTCACGCTACTGCAGCAGCGCCACAAGAGTGGCTCCAGGGAGTCACCCAACTTGCAGCCGGGGGATATGGTGATAGTCGCCGAAGAAAACGCACCTCCCTTGGAATGGCCCATGGGACGGATCCTAGCCGTTCATCCTGGCCACGACGGAGTGGTGCGAGTCATCACCATTCGCACAGTAAAGGGAGTTATCAAAAGAGCAGCTCGGCGAGTTGCTCGACTGCCTGTTGAGCAACATTCGGTTAATTTGTGCAACGGAGTGGCGAGCGTTCATAACGTCCCACATTAAAGTTGGCGCGTTATTTGTATCTGTGTTGTGGATTCAGTTTATGTGTTTTAACTTAAGTTTTTGAGTTGCTTTTCTTTTATGCTTCTCTTGTTGGTTTGATTGGTGCTTTGTAATGGAGCTATCAGGATAGATTGGGACATATAACGGTTGAACAATATTGTTACCTAGCATTGGTGTTGGTTATTTGTTGGTGTTTTGGTTGTTTGTTTGTCTATTTTTTGTTTGTTTCTTGCCGGCTTAGTCAGCTGCTTATGTAGGATGGGAAACTGACGGTGGACTAATGTTATTTTGTTTGCTGACTGGGTTATTTTGTTGTGTTGTTTTTTATTTTGTTGTTATTTTTTTGCTTATTTGCTTGGTTTTTGTGTATTTCATTAGTCGCTTCTGCACCATTAATTCTTGTTTGTTTTGGAATTCGATCCTCTGACTTCCAACGGGGGGAGTATGTTCCGACCAAGTCTTCATGGTCAGCTTTCGTGGCGTTACGACCAAAGGAGCCGTTTTGGAGGGAGATCGGCGCCGAGCGCGCGTCCCCGCCTCCTATTCGTTTTCCGCGTCGGTCGAGTGAACATCTCTGTTCGCTACCGAGTTGGTTCCCACCACCGAGTCCCGATCAGCTCAGCCTTGATCGGCAGACGATACTGGAAGTACAGCTTCAGTATACGTCCGGTGAGAAGTGAGGAATTCCTGGTCTCTCTTCGTCGAAGTCAGATCACGTAGCCACGTGGTTGAGTGAGGTTATCATAACCTCTTGAACACGTGCGCGCTAATTTCAAGTCGGACTCCCCCCCCCCCCTTTTCTGTCCCCCCTGCTTGATCTCTGTATATACATATATATATAAAATACAGTCACCATACAAACAGAATTATAACCTGTTTTCATTACTATTCAATTTCCCGCCTTTGTCCCGTATCACCCTCACTTACGCACACTGTACGAGAGAGAGAGAGATATACATCGAGCCGAGCCGACAGCAGCAGAGACCAGACCGCAGACGACGACCTGTAGATCCCTTGGAGGAAACCAGCCCCGCCCACGCTTACCACGAGCTTCTACGAAACCGAATTCCGGGGTGCTCTCGAGTTGAACATCCCTGGAGTCTGTACAAGTTGCTACAGCACTTCTTTCTCGGCTGCCAAAATAAACACTCGTGCATCAACAAGCCAGTCGTCTCATTCGCCCTACCTGGTACCACCATAACTGGTGACCCCGACATCGAGCCACGCAGCCTTGATGATTTCAGCACGCCGAGCATCCCAGCCTCGTCAGCACCCCATCCCAAAGCGGAAAAGAAATCCTCCCGCCTTCGGCGCATCTCGCAGGCAATAACCGCGCAAACTACTTGGAATAATTATAATATTGTTTTTTTTGTCAGCAAAAAGCTAACACGGTTCACAGTACGCACTTTTCAGTTTTACTGAATAACCTAGTCACGTTATACATATGTATCTCAATCCCAGACTGGTTGATCCACTTAAAATATTTTTTGGAAAAGAATCTTTTTCCAACGAGGTCTCGAGGAAAAGATACAAGATCAGGCTGGCGAGTATCGTAATTCAAAATGAATTTCCTCAGATTGTTATCATTTTCTGTCAGCTCATTTGTTGTGTCCTCAGTCAGTCAGATATTTTTCTTAAAGAAGGAACTTGATAAATGTGGGATTTTTTGTAAGGATGTTTGGTGGGAAACAAGTAAAACGCAGCTTATACATACAAGAAGAAGCAGTTTATTCTTTTGTTAACAAATTATATGTGTTATCGCTAGCGTCTCCAGCGCAGAACTAACTAGCCAGCGTCTCCTGCGGATGCATGCCAGCCCTCCATCGCATACCACTCATATTAACCTTACATTACATACCACTCATTTCAACCATACATTACGTACCACTCATACAAATCCTACATTACGTATCACCCTTACCACCAGAAATGACTGAGGAAGAAGGGCTAGGATCGGTGGATTAAATCTCGGCAACAGCCTGCATTAAGTTCGCCATCTAAAGGTCTGTTCATACTTAAGAGCACTGCACGACTTCATTTCAAATATGTTATTTTATTACATTTGTAATGAACGGATTTACGCGCGTCTTTATGCAGAGGGCGTTATACGTCGTTATTCTTCCAAGAGTCGAGGTATGTAGAAACGTGGACTAACCTTGGGATAGTTATATATAGGTATATAGTCGGGGAGGTTCCTGACTGCAAGTCGTCTGCGTTGATAACAGCTTCCTGGCTCCGGAAGCTGGCTCTGCGGTCGGGTCACAGCAGCGGGAGGGGGGAGGCAGGAGACAAACTCCGTACTGCCTCGTGTGGACACAAGATGGCGATCTCTGGGCGTCTCTGAAGACGCTCGGCGGAGATGCTGGAGGAAGGTCCGTCCCGGATGGTGGCTGGCTGTCGAGAGAGCGCGTCTCGATACTTCTCGAGGGGTATGGTGTTTGGCGCGGTAAAGTAACTGGTGCCAACCTAAATATTACTACCGCTACCAACTGAAGGGACACTCGGGAGAACGTCGCGTTACATCCTCCCCCTCAAGTTCAGAGGGCAAGCGTCCGGTCTCTGAACTCGGATAGCGCCGAAGCCTAGCATTGTGCAACGGGCTTCGTACGAGGTCTTCCTCTGCGTCGCTTCGGCACGACCGGTGCCGGAACGTCAGCCTCCCTGGCCAGGTAGGGCGTCAGTTCCTTGACGTGGTATTTCCCCACCGTCTCCATGGGAGAGTCGATAGAGGACAAAAGAAAGGTAGTGGGACTCATCACCTTGCTGATCCTATATGGTCCATCGCGTACGGGGGCGAACTTAGCGCTCCGCCCCTTTTTGGCGTGACTGAGGATGTGGGTACGCAGCAACACCAGGTCACCGAGTTGGTAACTGGGGTGGGGCCTCCGGGTTTGATCGGCATACCGCTTGCTGTGGTCTTGCCGCTTCTCAATGGTTTCCTTGGCTTGTATCAAATCGTCGGCCAAGTTTTTCAAGTATGGCGTGATCTGGGGAACGTAATTATCCGCGGCCAGCACCGCGCGCAGGTCATGATGTACGTCCAGAGGCGACCTTAGCTCTCGGGCAAACGTGAGGTATGCAGGGGATTGGTTGGTTGCTTGCGTGATTGCACAATTCATTGCGAATCGGATGGAGGGCAAAGCGTGCGGCCAATGGGAATGCTGGTTCTTCACCAACATCGCGAGCTGAACCTTAAGGTCGCGGTTCTTCCTCTCCGCTGGGTTTCCTTCCAGGTGATATAGCGGCAGCAAGTTCTGTTTCACTCCAAAGGCAAACATGGCCTGTTGCATCACCTCTGCGACGAACTGTACTCCATTGTCGGATATGATTCGCCGTGGTAGTCCGTATCGAAGGAAAATTTCTTCTATTAACACTTTTGCGCACGCCTCCGCGGTTGCGACTGGGAGTGCGAACAGTTCGACCCACTTACTGGCCACGTTCTCTACCAGAAAAATCCAGCGCTCCCCCTGCTTGCCAGCAGGTAACGGACCGAAAAGGTCGATGGCTAGCACTTCAAAACGCTGAGCAGGTACGGGGGTTTGTAGTAGTCCGGTAGGTTTCAGGTTATCCGGTTTGTACCGTTGACATTCCACGCAGGTGCGGACGTAATCAGCGATGTACTTCCGCATTCCCGGAAAGTAATACCGCTGTTGCACCTTGCTGATGGTTCTCGCGGTTCCGGTGTGTCCAGCTGTAGGTGCGTCATGCAGCTCCTTCATTATCGTTCCGCGCATATTGACCGGCACCACTAGTTGAGGCTCCTCCACTTCTACATCGGGGTTGAGACGATAGAGAACGCCTTGAGTCAACAGGTAACCCCTCACCGTCCATCGGATTGCGGTCGCCGGGTCAATGTTCTCCATATCCCGAATGATCTTGGCAACTTCCGGGTCAGCTAGTTGTTCGGAGCGCAGGTCCGTGGCTCCTTGGCGCGGCAGGTCCAACGCGATTGCGCAAATTCCACAAGAATCGGTCGTAGTGGGGTCGCAATTTGGACGACTTAACGTGTCAGCTACTACGTTCGCCTTCCCCGGTGTATATTCGTACTGGAGATCAAACGCTTGTAGTTTAAGTGCCCAACGTACCAGGCGACCCGTCGGGGACTTGAGCGTCATCAGCCACCGCAATGGTTGGTGATCGCTGCCGTAGCCGCGAAATTTCTCCACGGACCACACCACGGCGAGAGCCTCTCTCTCTGTGGTGGAGTAGTTTGGTTCAGCGGGAATCAATAAGCGGCTCGCGTATTCGATGGGTCGCTCTTCAATTCCCTCTCCTTGCAGTAGGAAGGCTCCTAGTGCGTAATTACTGGCATCGGTTCGTAAAACGAACGGCTGTGAGTAGTCTGCTTGAGCTAACACAGGTGCGTGAGTTAACTGGTCCTTCAGTGTCTCGAACGCTTGCTGCTGCGCCGCACCCCACAAAAAGGGTCGGTCCTTCTTCGCCAATTGCGTAAGGGGTTGCGCAATGGCCGAGAACCCGTCGATGAACTTCCTGAACCACGAACACGTTTGCAGGAAGGTTCGCAGGTGTTTGATATTCGTCGGTGGCGGCATTTTTTTAATGGCTTCTACCTTTTCCAGGTCCGGGCGTATTCCTTCCGCCGAGATTATGTGTCCCAGGAACTTCACCTGTTCTCGCACGAACACGCACTTCTCACGATTCGCACGTAAATTAAATTGTCTCAGGCGCTCGAAGACGGCCTGCAGATCGTCCAAATGTTGCGTTAAAGTTTCGGACACGACGAGTAGATCGTCCAGGTACGCCAACAGCAAAACGTCGCGCTTCAGACCGGTCCGGAACCGGTCAATCAATCGCTGAAAGGTGGCCGGCGCGTTCTTCAACCCAAAGGGCATGCGGGTAAAACGGTAAGTGCCATACGGGGTGGTGGATGCCGTTTTGTCTCGATCGGCCTCCTCCACTTTCACCTGCCAGTATCCCGCCTTCAAGTCGATGGTGCTCAGGTAGCAGCCCTTTCTCGTTGACTGCACCAACTCGTCGATCAAGGGGAGGGGGTAGCTGTCTGTTCTGGTGATGGCGTTAATTCGCCGATAGTCCACGCAAAACCGGACGGATCCGTCCTTCTTGGGGATCAGCACTACGGGCGACGTCCATGCGGAGTCGCATTCTTCAACGATGCCGTCGACCAGCATCTTGTCTAGCTCCGCTTTCAGGATCTGTTTCTTTGCGGGCGTGAGACGGTACGGTGGAACAGAGATGGGAGCGCTCGTTCCGGTGTCAATTGTATGCGTCGCATATTCCGTGGGTGCTCCCCCTGGCATGAAAATGTCTTCATGCTGATGAACTGTGGCCTCTAACGATGAACGCTCGTCCGGGCTTAGCACAGCTCCTTCGTCGTCTCGGAGATGGCTGACGGCGGCACACTTCACGTCGGTGCGTCCGTGTTCGTACTCCATGGGGTAGCGGGTCGTTGGGTCACGTCCAAATCCCCACGTGCCATGTTCGTAGTCCATGAGAAGTCCTGCAGCCCTCACGAAGTCCATGCCCAGCAAGGTTTCTCCATTTCGGGCATCCGGGAATATCATGAAGGTGGTTGGGATTGTGCGATGTTTCAGCGACACCTGTAACTCGGCGAGAATCATCTTCCGGGGTCCGCGAACTCCATCGGCCAATTGGATGAGCATCTCTGAAGTATGGAGCACCTGTCCCTGTTGGATCAGCCATTGATGTACTCGGGAACTCGCGACGCTTCGACTGGCCCCGCTGTCGATGACGGTTCGTATCCGCTGGTTTCCGACGTATACGAATAAGACTTGCCGATTGGTTGGTTCCGGTATCTGGCGTGGAAACGTCGCCAGGGCGATGGTTGACAACGCGGCCCCGGTCTTCGTCTTGCACGTGGGACAATTGCTCTTCATCACACCTGGAGCCCCGCACCCGTAGCACGCGATCTGCTGTCTCGTCTGTGCCCCATTCTTCTTCCGACATTCTTCAACCGAATGTCCTCGGTTGTGACAGAAAGAGCACGTTGGTCGAAATCGCGGCCTTTGTTCACCCATTCGTTCCTTTCTCGTGAATGTTCGGTCACTTCCGGCCGCGGGCCTCTCCTTTGTGTCCAGCGCGGGTCTCGAACGGTGTGGAATGTCGTGGGTCGCCTTTGTTCTTGTTTCAGGTACCCCCGTTGGCGTTTCCGCCTCCATCTCTGCGATGGTGCGTGCGCGGAGAATCAATTCTTGGAAATTTGAAACCCTATCTCGGCTCAAACGGGTTCGTAAAAGGGGAGACAGTAGGCCGTATACTATGTCGAGCTGCATCTCTTCGGGGATGCTGTACGGCATTTTCGCGAACAACGCGCGTTTTTGATTGATGAAGAGGTCCGTTGATTCTCCTTCCTGTTGTCTCGTAGCGCTTATTTCGAGAAACAGTCGGTAAGCTGGTCTACGTTCGCCGTAGCTGCTTCGTAGCGCCTCTAGCGCCATGGACCAGGTGGGGATGGAAGGTTTCATACCAACCCACCAAATCGCTGCGTCTTTATCGAGTAGCATAGGCAAACCTCGAAGCACGTCCTCGTCTGGAATTCGGCAACAATGTTTATATGTCTCAATGGCATCAATGAAAGCTTCCACTGATTCCGATGAGTCGCCAGCAAATCGAGATTTGCAACTCGCGAAATTTCCCGCCGCGACCGGGGCAGGTGAAATGACGGGGGGGGGGGAACAGCTGCGGTTCGGGAAGCTATAAGTTGCTCCATCATCAGCTTCATCATTTCCAACAGCATTGCGCCGTCTACTGGAACTGGTGATGGGGGAGTCGACTGACCTTCCGGTGGGGAAGTCGATTGTGAAGAAGACGCGTCTGGGTCTACGTCCCCCGCGGAGCGCAGATTGTACGCTGCGGCCATCTTCGTGATGAGTCGTGAATGGACGAGCGACTTGCTCATCAGGCCCACTCGTTGGGCGCCAATGTAATGAACGGATTTACGCGCGTCTTTATACAGAGGGCGTTATACGTCGTTATTCTTCCAAGAGTCGAGGTATGTAGAAACGTGGACTAACCTTGGGATAGTTATATATAGGTATATAGTCGGGGAGGTTCCTGACTGCAAGTCGTCTGCGTTGATAACAGCTTCCTGGCTCCGGAAGCTGGCTCTGCGGTCGGGTCACAGCAGCGGGAGGGGGGAGGCAGGAGACAAACTCCGTACTGCCTCGTGTGGACACAAGATGGCGATCTCTGGGCGTCTCTGAAGACGCTCGGCGGAGATGCTGGAGGGAGGTCCGTCCCGGATGGTGGCTGGCTGTCGAGAGAGCGCGTCTCGATACTTCTCGAGAGGGGTATGGTGTTTGGCGCGGTAAAGTAACTAGTGCCAACCTAAAGATTACTACCGCTACCAACTGAAGGGACACTCGGGAGAACGTCGCGTTACACATTTCTATTAATGTGCACGCGCAGAATACGGGAGGAAAAGCATGTTCCTCTAGTTCCTGTTGTATCCTGCTCGCGCAAATTAAGTATGTACGTGAGTATGTACCGTTTACCATGCACCATTTTTTTTTATGTTTCGACTTAAGATCTTTCGATTTTCGATCTTTGCCTTCCGATATTTGCGTTGGGTCGTAAGGCCACGAACGCCGACCATCAGACAATTGGTCTGAACAGAAGTTTTCAGAATGTTTCGAATTAAGTCGGAAACCTTTTTTGAGCTTATATGTAGCATCATTTCCGGCACCTGAACATGAACAATGTAATGTTTTGCACAACATATGTACGCAGGTCGCTCAACCGTTGAACTTCCTCTAGTTCCAAAACCATGTCGAAAGATTGAACAGCTGTCAATTGTCAACTATCGATAATTGGCCCAAAACGGCAGACTCATGACACGTAATGCGCGTGAATATTTCCATGATGGCCAAAAAAAAACGGATACGATACGTTAAAGGATACTGCTGTAAAGTATGAATAACTTTTGATGGCTACTGCTGTTTGCCGTACGTTACGGATACGCTGCGACTTACATGAATAGACCCATACAAAATGTACCAAAGAATACTTTTCGTACGGCCGGATATTTGCTAATGTTGGTTCGTGCCAACTAGGTATGAACAGACCTTTACGGGGTCTGCGGACGCGGTAGTTACGCCACTGCAGAGCAAATTTCCGAGAAACACCATCGGTAGGATATAAAGTACCGGTATGGTGATATATTTGGCCTTGTATTCGAAAACAGAATGGCCCGTGCCCCAGCAGCGATCCAATATTTGCACCCATTGAAGCAAAGGCAAAGGATCTGTTGATTGATCTATAATTTTATAAAAACTTCTATCCGGATCTACATTAATCATCAAGTTTTTCAAATTCAATGGATATTCTGGAAAATTTATATAAGTTGTTCAAACTTCGCCTTTGCTACAATATTCGAGGAAATTTTCCATCACATGGTTTTTCATCAGATAAGTTTAGTGACAGACAAAATTGGCATTTAATAGTCATTTCACCACAACTATGTTCCATAAAGATTTCACAAATCACATTTCTATGATGCTGGTTTCTTCTGATTGCTCAACTCAGCTGACTTTCGGCGGTAGAGGCGTGTTGTTCTTCAGTCATGTTGGCTCGACGACGTTGTTCCCTTTCAGCTGCAGAGGCACGTTGTGCCAATAGTTGTTCCTCTGTCATGTTGGCTCGACGACGTTGTTCTCTTTCAGCTGCAGAGGCACGTTGTGCCAATAGTTGTTTCTCTGTCATGTTGGCTCGACGACGTCGTTCCCTTTCAGCTGCAGAAGCACGTTGTGCCAGTAGTTGTTCCTCAGTCATGTTGGCTCGACGACGTTGTTCCCTTTCAGCTTTAGAGGCACGTAGTGCCGATAGTTGTTCCTCTGTCATGTTGGCTCGACGACGTCGATCCCTTTCAGCTGCAGAGGCACGTTGTAACAACAGTAGTTCCTCTGTCATGTTGGCTCGACGACGTTTTTCCTTTTCAGCTGCAGACGCACGTTGTGCCAATAGTTGTTCCTCTGTCATGTTGGCTCGACGACTTTGTTCCTTTTCAGCTGCATAGGCACGTTGTGCCAATAGTTGTTCCTCTGTCAGGTTGGCTCGACGACGTTGTTCCCTTTCAGCGGCAGAGGCACGTTGTGCCAGTAGTTGGTTCTCGGTCATGTTTGCTCGACGTCGTCGTTGAATTTCAGCCGCAGAAGCACGTTGTGCCAACAGTTGTTCCTCAGTCATGTTTGCTCGACGACGTCGTTGACTTTCAGCTGCAGAAGCACGTTGTGGTAAAAGTTGCTCCTCAGTCATGTTTGCTCGATGACGTCGTTGACTTTCAGCCGCAGAAGCACGTTGTGCCAACAGTTGTTCCTCAGTCATGCTTGCTCGACGACGTCGTTGACTTTCAGCTGCAGAAGCACGTTGTGGTAAAAGTTGCTCCTCAGTCATGTTTGCTCGATAACGTCGTTGACTTTCAGCTGCGAAAGTACGTTGTGCTAAAAGTTGTTCCTCAGTCTTGTTTTCTTGACGTCGCCGCCGACTTTCAACTGCTGAGACACGTCGTGCTGCAAGATTTTTTTCAGTCAAATTGGCTCGACGTCGTTGACTTTCAGCTGTGGAAACATAACGTGCTAATTACAGCTCTTCAATTATATTTTCTTGAGGAAGCATGGTTAACAGTGTGTGTATAGTGCACACTGTTAACCATGCTCCATCATTAAATTTAATTAACCAGAATTGGGATTTCATCCGCTTATAAACGGTTTTTTCCACACCCCTGAACGTATCAAGCTGAAAATTTATATTTGTATTCTTTATGTACTAACTTAGAGTTGACGAGTTGATAAGGTTTTGGTCAGAACGCAATTTTATTAAATACATAAAACTTCTTTTTGACCGAATTCATTACACATGAAGATTAAATCCATCTCATTCATTGTATTGTGAGAGATTGGACGTTTGCAAATAAAATCAGTTGTGAACCGATTCAGTAATTAAAATATTAATTAAAAACCTTTCTTGAAAAAGAAACAGTAAATACGAGAATTCGGAAAAATATATGTTACAGATCTGTTTCTGAGATAAAATAGAGTATTCGATTCGATAGAGATTCGCATCGTGAGATGAACAATTTATTTTTGCCTAAAATTTTTAAACAAACAAATTTATTTGTACGATATTTCCCTGGATGAGATCTTTCATGGAGCACAATATGAAATTTTTTAGTAAATTTAAAACAAAAATCACATCTATGTGACTTTTTCCAATTTGGGAATTTCATTTTAAGGTTTGATCCGGACTGCATCTAACACATTTCATAAGTTTTTAAAAACGTATCAAATGAAATTTCAATATCACCTTTTGTTTCCGCTTTGTTATCACACGGAGTATCTTCTTCTCTACATATCTATAAAATAAAACAAAAAAATGATATCGCTTTACTGTCGAGTTTATGTTTTCAAATTATATAGATGTTTTGCTTAAAAGTATTGAATACCTGTTCTTTTATGTCGTTAGTAACAAAGGACTCTTCTTCTTCCCATATCAAGTCTTCCAAGAAAATGCTTTCTGTCTTGACATCTAAACAATCACTTAACTTCAGTTTTGATGTTCTGTCATTTTGAATGCAAACGTTGCGAAAAGTACTAAGCAATTCCAGATTGTACTCACAGGACAGACATATCTTGTTGGGCATATTATCATCTTTACCAGCCTGCAAATGAGTATGGTTTAGATATCATTAAGTATGTTTTTGGGAATTGATGTAATATATTAACTATGTTTTTGGGAATTGATGTAAGATAAACATATACAGAATTGAAAATATGGGACAATTTTAAGAAATTGAGAATAGAAGACGCGATCTATAACAACCCATATATACATATGTATGTATTTAAAACGATGAGAACAAACTAAACCATAATAAAATTAATTAATTTCGTGGGTGCATATCAAAATACAGAATATCAATATTTCAAATTGTGCAAATTCAGAATATTCTAATTAAGAATATGTCTAAGTAAGAGGGACTAAAATCACCCACTCTACCCATCGGCTGATCTGCCTTTTATTACGATATTCTAAATTGGAATACTCTGCAATTGTACATGTTTTCACCGCCTACCCATTTTTGTGCCGACTTGTCCTGTTACCTCAATTGGCAACCAAATGACAAAGGTTAACCGACCTGCAGTTGACAGCAGGTCCAAATGCGTTGTGCCAATGGATGAGGATTGTCATGGATGGAGACGGTCGCAGCAGGACGAAGGCAAAGTCTGCACTCCATCGCGAAGAGCAACGCGATACGAAACCTCTACAAGAAACCACCCCATGCAAAACGTCAAAATGACGTTTACGTCTTCTTCTTCTTCTACTCAATATTTGGCCTAAATCACGCACTTAACAGTTTACAGAGTCCAATGTAAAATTAACAAACAATATCGAATTCAGAGCTGTGGAATCGTTAAAAAATCATGAATCAGATCTTAGCCTTTACCACAATTTGACTTATATTTCTGTGATTTAAAAATATATATATATAGAATTAAAAAAAAAACATATATATATATATATATATATATATATATATATATATATATATATATATATATATATATATATATATATATATATATATATATATATATATATATATATATATATATATATATATATATATATATATATATATATATATATATATATATATATATATATATATATATATATATATATATATATATATATATATATATATATATATATATATTATATATATATATATATATATATATATATATATATATATATATATATATATATATATATATATATATATATATATATATATATATTTTCATAATTCTCTTATTTTATATGTAAGAAGATTTCTAGGAATGTATATAAATAAAGTCTTTAGTTTCATCAACCAATAAAATTAATGTGTAAAATATTGACTTTTTTATTATTTAGAATTTTTTATATATATGTACATCCACGAAACTAATAAATATACATTTGTTAAATATCGCTGCTCTCAAAATTTAGTAACTACGTGCATAGTAATAACGTCATTTAACCAGTAATTGTAATCACTTATTTCACTTATTCATAATAAAATAATTGTCTTCTAAATTACACAAAAACTGAAGCTACTTATTATTGGGTATCAGTGCTATAAAAAAACTACCTGTCTACTTTTCACTCGAATTTTAAATATTTTTTTAAAATTTGTGATGCGTTTTAATACATATTTTATTTAATTAAGTTAATAACATTTTATTCAATTATTGAACCCGAATAAAACTAAAATTAAAATGAATTGATTCAAGTGAGACCTTCATAAATACACCTATAGTTTGCTCATTTATGGTAAATGGATGATTGGGCAAATTGCAATCGCGCGCACGATTTCGTTGCCACAAACATTGCGAATACGAAATATCTGGTACTTTAATTCTCGTTAGTTAAATACTTATAAACCAACTATACAATTAAATACCAACTATAATCACTCTTATTTAGACAACGACTGGTCTCAAAATTTGTAAACACTAAGTTCAGCATAGACCCTGAAGAGTTAATAAACGAAAACCATGTGAAACGTATAAGAGGTTAGTAAAAATAGTATTTACATTACATAATCCCAGGTAGGTTGAAATAAAAGTGAGATTATCGTTGAGAAATGAAAAGGAATTCATATTAAAATCCCTAATTATTATTTTGAATAAAAATACCAATAATTTTATTTTACTACCGCCATCTATGTATAAAATTAATGACTACGAGACGTCACCGACATTAAAAAATTTTGATCTTGAAACGCTTCTTAAACGATATTTTATCTCTATCGTAATGGCGGAGGATCCATTTACTTATATTGATGACCAAAATGAGCAATATGGCAAAGTAGGAAAACGATCAGATAAGAGGCAAACTTTTTCCTGAATTTTAATCGTAAAGGAGGTATGTAATATGTAATAAAAATTTTAATATTCTCTGAAGCTAGATATCGGAACTACAAATTTATTTTTTCAAAGGCGGTACATTACAATTTAGGTTTGGGGAAAATAAACAACAGAAACAATCAAAGACAAGCCAACAAAATCCAAATGGACCCAAGGATGTTCCCCGGTGGTTTGGAGAAAATCCAAGCGACGAAAACTGTCCGAGCAGATGGTTAGGACTACTTTGGATCCTCTTTTTCTTTGCAGGTAGCGATCATCAGAGCTCACTCATTATGAATGGCTACCCTCCTTGACTTTTTCTGAATTCGCAAGTGTGTCACGTCTGTATGGTTTGGCTCTAGCGTGAGACTTCAAGTGGGTAACCAAATAACTTTTTTGAGCAAATGCCTTATCACAAATATCACATTTGTGCGACTTTACATTAGTATGGCATATTTTATGGGTCACGAGGTTAGATTTTTGAGAAAATGATTTCAAACAAATATCACACGTGTGGGGCTTTTCTCCAGTGTGGATTCTTTTATGAACCACAAGTTTGGAACTTGTGAAAAATGATTTTAAACATATGTCGCATTTATGCTGCTTTTCTCCAGTGTGAGATTTAGCGTGTGTGGACAGACGACTCTTGTGAGCAAATGATTTTGAACAAATTTCACATTTATGCTTCATTTCCCTAGTATGGTATCTTCTGTGGATTGCAAGGCAAGATTTGTCAGAAAATGGTTTTAAACAAATATCACATTCGTATGGCTTCTCTGCAATGTGGGTTTTGGTGTGCATAACAAAACTATTTCTGTGAATAAATAGTTTGGAACAAACATCACATTTGTATGGCTTTTCTCCAGTGTGAGATTTAGTGTGTGCAGCGAGACTACTTTTTTTAGTAAATAATTTTGAACAAACACTACATTTGTGCTTTTCCCCAGTGTGAGATCTCACATGCACAACAAGAAAACTTTTGTGACCATATGACTTGGAACATATATCACATTTGTACGGCTTTTCCCCAGTATGACATCTTTCATGGTATATAAGACAAGATTTGTCTGAAAACGATTTCAAGCAAATATCACATTTGTACGGCTTTTCCCCAGTGTGAATTCTTTTATGAATCACGAGGCTACTTTTTTGAGCAAATGATTTGATACAAACATCACATTTGTACGGTTTTTCCCCGGTATGAATTTTCATGTGTCTAACGAGATGACCTTTTTGAGAAAATGATTTTAAACAAATGTCACATTTGTGCGGCTTTTCCCCAGTATGAAATCTCTCATGGATCAACAAACAAGATCTCTTAGCAAATAATTTGAAACATGTGTCACATTTGAACGGTGTACGATTTTTTTGTTGTAGTCTTGATTTGGGCATGCGGCTAGACGTATCTTCGAAATTGAGATTTTCGTTCGATTTGGACTGTATCAAACATATTTCATAAGAAGTTTTAGATGATTTTTCCAATGTAGCTTCTTCTCCACGCATCTGTAAAATATAATAAACATGATAACTTCAAATGTGTGTTTTGCTTGATCAGAATCGTTTCATCAGGGCACTGGATACCCCTTCATTTACCTCATCAGCGATACGAGAATTGCTACAAGCTATCGATTGCGACTCGTTTTCCCAAACTAAATCTTCGAGGAAAATGTCTTCCGTCTTGATTCTCACACTTTCGTTTAGCCTCAGTTTTGATGTTTTGTCACTTTGAAGACAAACGTTTCGAAAAGTGCTGAGCAATTTCAGATTGTTGTCACACGAAAGACATATTGTTCCCGGCAACGATTCTTTTAGTTTAACCTGTAAATGTAAAAGGTTCAGAGACGATTCAGATGTTAATAGGCTAACCGAAAGGCATCCAAAATCTCCAAAATACAGTATAGGGAATCAATCATAGGTATCAAGTCATTGAAGAGTGAGTTCGATGGTTATTTAAGTCTGGAACCTGATGTGGATTCCGACATTAATGACGTCTATATCTGATCATCGGAAGGTACCTAATTGGAACATTTCAAATAGTAATGATGTAGCTCTTGAGCTGCTGGGGGAATCGAAGTCATCTTTGTTCATTCCATTAAGGCTGCGTATAATATCGAGGTCATCCTTTGTTCCCCTGGTATTTAGATTGCAGTTGTATGATGAGCTCATGTTTCTTTGCTTGTGCATGTACATATATATAGGTTGGACGAGGTTGATTTACGGTCTAAGTCATCGATTTATGATGCCTATGATTTACATACAATAGTGTACGACTGGGTTACTTGATTAAATCTTTTAAGGATTTTCACATTCAAACTATTTCGATATAAGCTTAAGTTAATCAAAGTGTACCGACCTGCAGCCGACAGCAGGTCCAAATGCGCTCCACCAATTCCGGTGTCAGTGAATAAGGATGAGGATTTCCATTAATGGAGATGGGCGGAGCAGGACGAAGGCAAAGTCTGCACTCCATTGCAAAAAACACTGAAAGAAACCGAAGGATTCGAGAAACGTCAAACTTGTTTTATTTTTCTTCTTCTTTTCCATTGTTGAGATTTGGTCGATATCACACACAGTTTACGACTATAGCAATCAGAATGAATTTGTGGTTCATTTAATTAACACCTTCAAAGTTAGAATTTCTATTATCTGCACAATATCCCTCCAACTCATTTGAATTCAATGCTGATTTCGTCATTATTTCCAATGTTTCTACGGCAATGTTAGGTAATTAAATCTAAAATTTTAGCTTGAACACCTTCTTTGCAATCAAAATATCTAATGAGGATCAGAAATAACTTTAAATCTTTATGGTTTGAAGAATCCGCGTAAATAGTAATAAGGCGTGTGTTAGTAATAAGGAGATTGCAAATGATGCTATATCTTTTTAACTATTGCCTCAGACATTTGTAAATTTAATTTGATAAATTGTTAAATCCGGGACATTTATCTATGCGGGACGCAGAGTTGGAATCCGGTACTGTCCCGGAAAATCCGGGACCAATGGTAGCCCTATACTAAGGTGAGTTGGATTTTAAAATTAAAAAGTAAGATCTTAGTGGTATAATTGATTATGTATCAATTTAAATTTTGTGCCATCAATGATACTCCCGATGACAACTAGTTTAGGGTTTCGTTGGAATCTAGTGGTCACCTACACATTATTCAAATGAAAGTTTGTGTACTTAATTATTTGTTATAACTAGTCACCGGAGCCTGAGGGGGCCGTGTATTGTTCAAAGGTTGTAAATGCATTGTTAAAGGTTTGCCGAACAATGGATAGCACTGTGACTATCCTACCTCTAGTTATAATTTATTATTTTTGTATAGCACTGGCGAAACGAGTGATTTTTAATAACATAAAATATGGGCGATTTGGGTGATGTTGTTGAGACCAAGCGATCAAGCGATCAAGCGACCAAGCGCATGGTTGACGCTGGTCGCTGTCTGTTCGTCGCGTGGTGTGACGTGTGGAGTGTGACGTAGCCTGCCCAGTGGAGGCCTCCGCGCCCCCTGCGCCTCCGCCCCGCCCTCACCATGTTGGTTCTATTCGAAACGCCGGCTGGCTACGCCATCTTCAAGGTTTGTATAGCTTTCGATTCGACCACGTGCTCTAACCTCAAAATCCGGCTTTCAATTCCAAAGCATTTTTATGTATTCCTAATGAAATTAATTCGCACTTTACACATCGAGCCTTATCATTTAAATATCTATTATTGTGTTTAAATCTCAATTATAGGCTTCCATTAGAAAGTTGGTACAATATTTCGAGGTTAGGAACGCGTCCTCCGTACTAAGTTTGATTGATGTTTATATTTACATTTTGTTTGTTTTCAGTTATTAGATGACAGTAAATTGTCCGAGGTTGACAATTTATATGAAGATTTCGCAACGCCTGAAAAAGCTAGTAAAATGTATGCACTTCTATTCCTTCCATATTCATTAAATTAATTAATTTTTAACACATACTTATTTCGACGTTTTTGTTTCAGTGTTAAATTAAAACATTTCAAAAAATTCGCCGATACAACTGAGGCTCTTTCCGCAACGACAGCCGCCATAGAAGGAAAACTTCCCAAGAGTCTAAAGAAATTCCTTCAAGGCCTTAAAAGCGACGACATACAAGACCAATTACTCGTGGCCGATTCGAAGCTCGGCAGCGCCATTAAAGATAAGCTCGACTTCCAATGCGTTTCCAACACGAACGTGCAAGAGCTGATGAGATGTATGCGGTCTCAGTTAGACAGTCTGTTGACTGGGCTCCCGAAGAAGGAAATGACGGCTATGGCTCTCGGTTTAGCTCACTCCCTATCTCGTTACAAGCTCAAGTTTTCACCGGACAAAATCGACACGATGATAGTCCAAGCTCAATGCTTATTAGATGATTTGGATAAAGAATTGAATAACTACATAATGAGGTGTAGAGAATGGTACGGCTGGCATTTCCCCGAACTCGGAAAAATTGTATCCGACAACATCACTTACGTAAAGACTGTCAAATTAGTCGGCACCAGAGATTATGCGATCAAAACAGATCTGTCCGATATATTGACCGAAGAAGATGAAGAGCGCGTCAAGGAAGCAGCTGAAGTATCGATGGGAACGGAAATATCTGAAGACGATATAACGAACATTCAAAATCTGTGTGACGAGATCATCTCGATCAACGAGTACAGAGCTCATCTCTCCGACTACCTCAAGGCTAGGATGATGGCTATGGCTCCAAATCTTTCAGTTTTGGTCGGTGAACACATCGGAGCCAGGCTCATATCCAAAGCTGGATCGTTGATGAATCTCGCCAAGCACCCGGCTTCCACTTTCCAAATCCTCGGAGCTGAGAAGGCTCTCTTCCGAGCGTTGAAAACTAGAAAGCAAACACCCAAGTACGGTATTATCTATCATGCACAACTCATCGGACAGTCAAGTACAAAGAATAAAGGAAAAATGTCGAGAATGTTGGCAGCCAAGGCTGCTTTGGCGACCAGGGTTGACGCTTTGGGTGAAGATGTCACCTTTGATCTTGGTGCTGAGCATAAAGTGAAATTGGAGGCGAGGCTCAAACTGCTCGAGGAAGGCAATTTCAGAATGATCAGCGGTAGTGGAAAGGCAAAGGCCAAGTTTGATAAATATCACGGAGTCAGGTATGACCACTGTCCTAATTTTATATGTATGTTGTTTAAATATTCAGAGTGTTTTTAATCTGTTTTATTTTACAGTGAGGTTAAACACTATCCAGCAGCAGCTGATTCGACGATTCCGAAGAAGCTAAAGCGAGAACATGAAGATGATGAAGTATGTTATACATATATTTTAACAATCTTTTGTAGTTATTCAATTGTTTTCATTTTTATTAATGTTATTTTTTTGTTTTTTCATTGAAGGAACCATCACAATCTGAGGAAGTTCCCAAGAAGAAAAAGAAGAAGTCAATGACTGGTGCGACTGATGAAGTGAAAGTAGAGGAACCAGAAGTAGAATCGCCTAATAAAAAGAAGAAGAAAGTTAAAGTAGAAGAATCAGTTGAAGAAGAATCACCTAAGAAGAAGAAGGTCAAAGTAGAGGAAGAAGCGACAGAGGCAGTCGAAGAAGAAACGCCAAAAAAGAAAAAGAAAAAAAATAAAACATGAATGAAGGATGTTTAGAATTAAAAAATTGTATAAATCTATGTGTTTTATGTAAGTTAAGATAATATGGAATTAAAGTTTATACTTTTATTCTTTTTAATATTTGTTTTATTTTGATTTGACAATATTCTCATTTTCCATTTCGACTTATGCCAATACCAAAGGGAGCACAATTAAATAAATATTTAATTTGATCTGTTAATTAATATCATTGGGTTTTTTTGGTCATGTAATTTGGACTTTTATAACTAGTAAAAAATGAAAACTCAGTGGCGGCTCGTGAGAACTCATAGGGGTTGTGGTAGTTCGTTGACCATACCGGTGATCAAATGCAGACAAAAAAAAATTAGCATGCATATGTACTATACTGGGAGGGCTGTGGCCCATATAAAATAGCCGCCACTGAAAACCGTCGATAATATTTCGACCGCTACACATTCAAATTAGAGCTAAGGTCTTATGTAGCAAATGACGCTTTCAATAATGATTGGTTTATTATTGGGAACAATTTGAATGTGCATTTAAAAGTTTCTAAACGATACAGAAAAAAAAAATTTGCTACATAAAAAACGGATGAAATGTGCATTAAAATGACAGATGAACTGAATACGAACCGGCAACGACGAACGCTTCTCTACTGGACTCCTTCATTTTTATCACTCTTCAGCTTGCGACCTTCGACACCTACAACCTTAGCTTCGAATCTACGACCTGACATCATTCATATTCATACGTAAACACTCAACAATTGACTGCAATGTTGGCACTTTTTGTATCTATTCTAATCATAGAAGTAGAATGCATAGAATGGTCATTGTTAACAAAAGTATGGTCTGAAAGCGAGCCATCGAAGAGAGAGACGAAGTTTAGCAAACAATGAACAAACTCTGCCGTGCAGAGTTTTTGTAGCAACATTTTTGGAGGCTGAGAGCGATTCTACTTCTATGATTCTAATGCTGAAATCCATTTTTTCGAATGATCTTTTCATATTTTTTAATGGTCACTTTATAATGCCAAAATATTTTATTCGATGATTGTTTACTGCACAAACATTTTTTTTAAGATACAAAGTATTTTTCTCTATGTACAAACGCACTTTTTATTACACTACTTCACTTAACTTAACCTAAAAATACTTCAATCGAGGCAATAAGGTACATTTCTTCAACACTATGGTGACCGCTGACTCATTTTTGTATCATGTTGGGTGCACAACGCTTACTGGATTCACGACTGCGCGAATATATTTTTCAGTCCACTGATATATATTCGTTTATCATCGGCAACAAAAGATTGACGCAAACGTGATACAAAAATATATCAGTGAACTAATACAGTTCGCGCAATCGTAAATCATATATGTACCAGCGGCCACTAAGCGTTGTGCACCCAACATGATACAAATATGAGTCAGTGACTGTCATAGTGTTAAAATATATTTTACAATAAGCTTGAGGCAAATATCGACACTGTAAATCATATTCATTTCACATCTCCATGATGAAAAGTAGTACATATAACCTTTACGGAAATAATTATTTCTATGCCAAGTCTATTTCATACAATTCTGTAAATGGATTGCACAGAATTTCTTTGGTCTACAGATACGTAGTAATTTAGGCCCATTTCTTTCATATTGAAAGTAAGTAAATGTAGAATAAGTAAATTTTCATATTGACAGTATGAAAAATAATAAAAAGGAAGAAAATAAAGTGCTGCAAGGCTTTTTTTATGCAAAAATGAATGGCACATTTATTGTTTAATTTCTGCATAAATGCTATTTCAATTTTATAATTATTCTTAAAACACTCTTATCAATATTATCATAATACAATATGATTATTCCATTATAATTAATATGCAGCATATTATCATCAATATATATTCTATTGTTTATTTAGGTAAACTTATGAATATCAATCGCTTACCTAACCTTTTCATTTATTTATTTATTTCAGTTTATTGTGAATTAAACACAAAAAAAAAATCATACCGCTTGAAATTGAAATTCTTCACTGGTTTTTTGACGAATACCGACATAACATAATACTATCTATATAAGGCAGTGCTTCTCGACCGGTATTTCAATTTGCACATCTAGAAAATAGTATTTATATAAATATGTATAAAACACAAATCAAATAAATGTTGAGAAGCACTGTTGTACGAAATCATGAAAAAAAAATTGACCTAACAGTGAAAAATTGCAATTTAGACCTCATTTAGAATTATTTTTTTATTTTTGTAATTTTATGGTACATTTGGGTGAATTTACAATACAGGTTTTAATATATAACCTTTAATACAAGACGTTGCAATCAAATCGTACGTAATTTCAAATAGTTGATGTTAAAATCTAGCAGATTTAAAAAAACATTATATACAGCCACCTTGTTTTTGATATATACAGAATTTTTTTTAATTTATTAGAATCAAGCGTAGATTTTGGATTGTTGAATCATTTATTCTATTGCTGAAATAAAAATCTATGAAAAATATTGAGAAACAACAAGATGGCTTAATATGAAATTTTTCATCAAATGCTTAAATATATTTTTTTGAAATTATGTACGACAAATCTGTAACATTTTGTATTTTATTTCATTTAGAAATCCTTGGCACGATTAAAATTATTGATACTGCTAAAAATTTATTTTTCCACGTGATCCAATATAAAAATACACTTTGAAAAATATGTCATCAGTCCATATCAATTATGTAACTAATATACTACTAATTTTTTTTTATTTAAAAAAAATACTAAGGAATTCAATTCGGGCATACAAACAGACTGATTCAACGTCGGAAATAAATAAAAATAAAAATTACATTTAAGATTACAATTACAATATGAAATATCACTCGATTATGTTTTTACCGTCCTTTAATACATTTGTTTTATTAAATCAAAGTTTTAAGTACATTGAAGTAGTATAATTTAACTATCGTGGATATGGCACCTTTTAGGCATTATTCAATTACATAAAAACAAAAACAAAAAACCAAAAATTTAAATTCTATTTAAGTACGGTGTAAAAAAAACATGCGTTATATAAATGGTTGCGATAAAAATGAGATAAATTCATACATATTAAAAATATTGCCGACGAAAATATAATGAAAAGTATATAAAACTAAAACTTTATAATATAATAATAATAATAATAAAATTCATTTGTACAATACGTTTAAAAATAAACCTTACAAAATAATCGTACATTTAATAAAAATTAATACCTTAAATACAATAATAATGATTTACAATAAAAAAAAAAGGAAAATAAAACAAGCCTAAAATCTATTCGATTTAAAACAATAAAAATAGAACACAATGAGTCTAAGTTTCATTCATCGTATTAAGAAAAAAATGTGTGTGGTCGTAAAATTGTATTATGCACGAGATTTCATTATATTTTATACCGTTATTAATTAAAACAACATATAAATACGAAGAACCATCATATATACAAATATATATATGAGTCACACTTTACGACAAATTATTCCTAATGAAAAAAGTATAAGAGAAGCTTAACGAGAAAACAAAAAAAACTGGAATGGAAAATTAATACGAATACGAGGAGTATTTATCAATATTTGGTAAAAAAAAAACAAAAACATAAGGCTTGTTTATATATAACGCCGTCAAATCATACAGAATAAAATATAAAAACAACGCGAATTCATATTAGCCGTATGATAAAAGTAATTGTTCATACAAAAACAGAAAAAATTTGTATATAATATTATAAAAATAACAAAAATAAAAATATATCTTGCATTCATAATAAGAGACAAATAAAATAAAATAAAAAAAGAAAGACGTGTATATAATAAGCTGCTCCTTGCGAAAAAGAAGTTAGTATTATGAAAATAAATAACAACCACTTAACAAAAGCATGGCATACTTGAAGAACTTAAAACGTATGAGTTTCATTCTAAAATAAACTAATTAAAAAAATCATCTTAATATATATATAAATATATACAATATACAGCCTATGCATCGGGCAAGAGTATAAATCGAGATAAGTATACACAATGAATGTAAATTAAAAACAATATTAAACGATTGCAATTCTTTTCCACGGTTGCGTTATAAACTGAACACTGTACTTTTGTCGAAACGAACCTGACGGGACAGTTTTCGATACTAACCGGCAACGTGTTAGTAAATAAACCATTCCCGATACTACTTTTGTACTAAATTACGTCTCATTCCATATAATTAGACAGTAGGCAGAGAAATACGCAACTGCTTTTAGCCAGAAAAACATGTATACACAGTCAAAGGTAAAAAATAAAAAACAGTTTAGTAAGATTGTACTTGACCCATAGGGCGAGCACGATATGCACATTGTGTATATTGCGCAGTGCATATTTATAATTACGTATTATCTACTAAAACATATTGAACGTCAACGTTTCATTATAACAAGTATTGTGTGAGAATCGTCGACCAATCAGAATCCAAATCCATATTACGTTTACTGCCTAGCTATATGGAATGAAGTATATCTGTAGCAAAAAATAAAAAAAACTTACTATCAATACGGTGGAAGACATTCTTAAAACCGTGAAATTATCCGAGTTCGGTACATATGTAAAAAAAAATTCAAACCATTTGAATGGCATATAATTAAATTTAAATTACTTAATAAAATAATATACACATACACATTTAAGTTGCCTGAGAATAAAACGAGGAATATTATTCAATATAATATTCTCCGCCTAGTTGGTTAATCGTAAAGCTGAGGATGTTATTTCATTTTTTAAATGGAACGGTGGCATTTCAAAAGGACGCATCCTTGACATCATCACAATTAAAAATCAATGGAACAATCATATTTAAACCGAATAATGTTCACTTACTTTTTAAGAATAATATATATATATATATAATAATAAAAAAAAATATCTAAAAGTTCTTAAACACTAAATTTTAATATAAAAATTGCAGTCTATATATATATTTATATATATATTGTTTTTTTTTTTACAATTTTTTTTCACATATCCCCACTGATCGTCTGATTGCATCCGCATCTACGTATGGTCACAATATAAATATTTGTTTCGTTTTAATCACCATTTTTTTTTAATTATTATCACACACTGCTTATCACTTTTTATTTTTTAATGATAAAAAGTCAATTCAGTCACGTACGGTACTGTGAAACCTGTCCGCGTGCATCACATTTTGAATAATTGATTTTTTTTAATACAGAAAAGTATCACTGGTTTAAAAATAATTTAATAGAATTAAAATCATCTGATATAAATTAAAAAAAAAAAAATTCATACAGATTTCACTGTAAACCGTGACCTATTTTATAAGAATATATATATTTTTGAAATTGATTCACTTCACTTTATATTTTTTTTCATTTCAATAATAAAAATCTCTATTTTTACAAAATATACTTCGATCTCTTTTTTTTTTCACATTTTTTTCTGTTTAAATTCTATAACGAATATACCTTCCTATACATGTTTATTTTTATTTATTTATAAAAGATATTTATTGAACAGTGTGGTGATGCGACAGTACGATCTGTTATAGGCGACAGTAATAACCATCGGATGCGTGATGAGGAATATTGTGTGCGATGTGAAGGGGGGGCGATCGTTATTGTGATGGTGGTGGTGGGGGACCAGGCGGCGCGTGTGACATACCAGCCGGTACCGAACCCTGAAAAATCAAAATCAAAACATTAGTTATATATAATACACAATATTTACAGCATATAATATCCGACAAGCTGGATTATAGTGATTATAAATGAGACCCTAAGCCGAACCGAACGGGTATTTTTTTCAGATCGGTAAAATTAATATATATATATATATACTTTGGGAATGATAGAATTAATGGGCAAACATACAGAAATGTATATAAAAAATGTTTTTGAAACTTTTAGAAATAATAATATCGATATCAAACAAATCTAGTCTGTTACAACAGATAATGGAGTTAATATGATCAAATTTGTTGACTTGTTAGAAACCGAATAGACGAAGAAAACCAGATTATTATTAATAATGAAAGAGATTATGAAGCACATATGCTACCTTCCATTGACAGCTGTTCTTTCCCTCATCTTATCGAAATAAAATGTGTGGCACATACTTTACAATTAGCAATCCAAAGATTCTGACGAATTGATAAGGTTTTGGTCAGAATTCGTAAACCGGAAAGTAGTAGTTTTTTAAAACAATATTTTATTATTTTATTTTAACCTTTTAAATTATTTTAATCTTCTTGATATTTAATGTGTATAATAATTATAGTGATTTTAAGAAATGAAAAAATTTCGAACAAAATTCGACAACTGCAAGTAGAACTTTTGTGGAATTTTCCCTACATTTGCGCCCAATTTGCATCGATAATGCTCTCGTAACCGGTATGTATGTCTAATTATCGAATTTTGTTTTGTGACCTTCTCATATCCCTCAAATACAAAGATAGTCATGGGTTGGTCATATCCATAAAATAACGGGTCCCTGGTTCATAATTGAATATGCATTACATTCTTCCGAATAGTGAAATATACAAACATATATTTGAAATTGAGAAAAAGCAGTAATTCAACAATCTGTCATACTGAAAATTTCACTGTTTCAGTACTAACTTATTACACACATATCGTATTACAATCTAATTTACATACACACTAATCCAAATTAGCATTATCATTGTTCAGACGAGTCGTAGCGCACACAAAGCGAATGTATGTAATTCGCATATTGAAATATACAGACTAGTGTTATCAATTACGTGTAATCGGTTTGTAGAATCACACTGTAAACTGTTTACTAACCGGCATTGTCGTGTAAGGTAGAGGATGTGAATGTGGGTGGGGGTGTGACAAAGGCAGCTGCTGTAATGGAGCACCGAGTTTGTTTGGACCGTCTTCCGCTTTCTCTTCCTCGCGTCGTTTCAAGCACGCTGCTTTGGGGTTTAAATTTCGTTCTAAAACAACAACAACAAAAATCAACAATAAAACACTCTACACACATTGAATAGTATTGACATATAATCGGTGAATATAATACCTCTAACTTGTTGTTCTAACGTCATGATGACTTCCACCGCCATATTGAGAATTCCAAGTTTGGTTTGCGGCTTATCACTCTTCAAATGCGTCATGCACATTCTTCCTAATTCCTTTAGCGCTTCGTTTATATCTCTTATCCGTATCCTGGACAAAAATATTACATTAAATATTACGCCGATGAACCGTCGAAGAATCCGGTACAAAAAAAAAAGAACTATAATTACGGTGCACGTGCAAATCAAGCAATATGTAAGTATATAATCATGCAACGAAAAATAAATAAAAACGTAATTGAAATATACTCAAATTGTGTAGATTTTCTTATTTATTGAGTATACAATATAAGCGTCCCAAGTAATCTCTCGTCTAGATCACACTGCTGCTTATAAATTGAAAAGTAAAAGCATAACAAAACGCACGTTAACGTGATAGAGTTAGTGACATATGTAAATACGAGATTACGTATTTCATTACAGGAATAAAATCAAATTGAACGAAAAAAAATGTATGTTATTAATAACGAAAATGTTCTAAAATGTGTCGTAAATTCGTACCTTTCTCTCGCGTTATTTGCCTGCCGTCTCTCTTTTTCTCTCTCGGCTTTTGCTCTTGGATCGAGATCACAATCCTCGCCCTCGTCCGCACTCGAACAACTGCGTAAATGTGCAAACCAAATAGTTTCGTTTAATACTATTGTAGTCGCTACGTAGAATTATCATATTAGCTAACCATCATTATTATTATTATATATCCCTTACTCGTATGTATTCCAAAAAATATTTCTAGACGATTCGCATAAATGAATAATAAAAAAAAAAAGAATAACTCATTTATCAGGTAAATAGATAGCCTATTCAATACTGATTGAATAAGTTAACTATTGAAGTTTCGGAAGCTTTATCTATATTAAAAAAAAATCATATATATAAAAGCAAATTAACCCTTTGAATGCTGAACAACGCCGATTAGCGTTTTGCCAACAAGTCCATGAGCCTGAAATACGCCTATCGGCGTTGTATTTTGAGTATGTAAAAAATAAACAAGAATACTACCTGCTAAGCCTTGACAAGCAGTATTGAAAAAAAATGTATTGAACATGGGTCGTGTAATCTGTGTCAATGTTTATAAAGACTGGTTTGCACCGGAATTTCTGAATTTATAACCATAGCAAAATTACCTGAAGGAAATCCCTAACTGCTGAGTATTTTAAATCGTGGCTTAGCATTTAGATTGTGAGCATTACATTTTAACAACATTGAAGAAGATGGAACTAGTTTTGGAAAAATACAATCATTAATAGACTTGTTTTGTTTTTTTTTTATTGTTACAAGATATATTAGAGAGTCTAAACACACCTTTACAAAACTCGAAATCCTCAGCGGTGGTTATCTAGGGTTTGTTTGGATTAGCTACAATTTTTATAACGGCTTTCTAAATAATTATAGTTGGAACTGTTGGCGAAATTTTCAGAGTGGCGGGCTTTCAACAGAAAATACGTCAGCACTCAAAGGGTTAAGACAATAAATAAATCAATATATACGGTGATGTATGTGTGTGATTTATATCAATGCTATTCAATATGTGACCAAAATATGAAATCAAAACTGCTAGCATGATTTTGCATCAGTCTTACGACCCAAAATCTTGCTTCATTCACGGCTTTTCAGTCACACATCAAATTGGTAATACATTCTCTTTATATTATAGTATATAGAACTGAATTGTTTCTACGCCAAATTTGTTTGCCAAATGTAAAACAGTTCTAATTATAAAAAAAGTAAAATTTCTAATTATTTTTATTTTATCTGAGCTATTTATTGTCTGCAATAAGCACCCCTGCGAGAAAATATCCACAATAAAAAAAATAATCTGGGACTGTTATAAACTTGACTGAAAATAGTTTCTTATTGCATTATAACGTACAATTTTAACTATTTAATATTTTTTTTTACTGTTTCTTTTTTCACAGGAGTCTGGGATGTTTGCTTGTCGGGTTTTTTGAAAAACATCGCTAGTAAATATATAAATAACAGCTGAAATATAACTTCACCTCACGGTTAAAGAGTTAAATTGTACGCTTATTAAACAACATAAAACAGATACATACAAATACTAATTGATGATGATTATGCTTATTAGAAAAATATGTATATCGCAATAATAGAAGAGAATGAACCTTTCAAACTATTATGTATTATCTACAGCTGAAATATTTCAAAATGTATGAATTGAAAAAATTAATCAACATACTCTACATATGTATGTGGAAATTTAAATATCATTATTAATGAAAAGGCATTACTTCCTGTTATGTGTATATAAATGTATGTATGTATTATTAAACTTAATAATTGATTGCTATCACACACTTTTCACTCACCTTAGAACGCTCGACGAAGGAGTGACAGAGAGAAAGAGAGGCGGCAGACTTTTTAAGGAGTTAAACAATAAATGTTTATATATAAATCAATATATATATAGACAAAAAATGAGGAACGATAATGAAACAATGATATGATGAAACGTTAAAAATGCAACATGATTGCAAAAAAAAAAATAAACTTCATCTCAATTTGATTATTATTATGATCTGGAAACAAAACATCAATGTTGCATTTTTTATTTATGCAAGTGCGTTAATCAATAGCACGAATCGTATATGAAGGTGAAAAACAACCTGTGGATTAATATATTTTAAATATATGAATTATTCAAAAAACATTGTTAAAAGTCAATTCCGTTGAAATTCCATGCACTTACATATCATACAATATAAAGCAATTATAATACGTATACCGGAAAAAAAGCGATACAAATCTACTTTAAATAAACGAAAATTAGGAAACTACTTTCATAAATCAAAATAACTAACAAATTATCAGATGCAAAAAATACAATGAACCGTTTAATGTTTACTATAATAGTGTTTGAGCAAGTTGTACCTGAATATGCACACCGAATAGTGTAATTACAGCCTGTAATACAAATATAGTTACTGAATGAGTAAAAAAAACGTGAATCTGTATATGTTACGAGCTGTAATCACATCAAAATGGTATTATTGTACTTCAATATGCACACCGAATAGTGTAATTACAGCCTGTAATACAAATATAGTTACTGAATGATTAAACAAAACGCAAATCTGTACATGTTACGAGCTGTAATCACAACAAAAAGGTATTAGTATCAAGCGGATGATTTGAAATAATAAATTTCATATAACCGAGTGTAATTACAACATGTAATATAAACGTTTACTTGGAACGGAATCCAATCACATTTTGTGCACATTACAAACTGTAATTACATTCGTTTAAAGATAAATATTATACCAAGTGATGATCGGGTAAAAAAAAAATACACCATACATAGATTTACAATAATGATCACATTTAAAATCAAATCAAATACACAATAAATTACATTCAATGGTATGTAATTTAACATTAAAAATGAATCTTTTTGATCATTATTAACTACGATACAACTTGCTCATATGATTGTATATTGGGAAATGAATCGATCGAAACAATCTACAGGTATTATTTTGACTATATATATATACTGTAAATTAAAAATAAACAGGAGTGATATGAGAGTGTACACAAACAACAAATGGGTGCATGCGGATGTTTAAGAAAACAAATGATCGAAAGGCATGCAACAATGTCGATACTGATTATATTCACCTCTCCCTGACGTTGTTCGCCTGCCGCCTCTCCTTCTCCCGAGCCGCTTTAGTGCTGGGATCTCCACCATCATCACCCTCATCGGCACTCGAGCAACTGCCACCATAACTATACAATGGGCCATAACAAACTGATCTTCGTTTCCAAAATACTTACACACTAAGACTCGACAGTAATATTACTTTAAAATCAATTATTCAATTTTCAAAAAAAAATCAGACCCAAAATGAGTTTGGCGAATCGACTTGAGAAGTTCAAAAATTTATTACAATTAATATGACACTTATTTGAACAGCAATATTCTTTGGAATGAGACTTTTATTAATTTAGTCAGCATTTTTAATTAAATTATTATCAATAGTGGAATCGGTAGGGATGAAAATATATACAATTTTTTTACAATCCGAATCTCTATTGACATCTGAAGTCTATTCTCCAAGTGAGTGATACATCAAAAGTTAATCAATTTCGTGTTAGCGAAACATTCATTAACCAATCTTTCTTAAATAAATACAATATTTAGCTTAGTAATAAAATGGATTGGCTTAAAGTAAAAGTTTTTTGTAAAATTATATTAAAATGAAATTCTTTTAGCTATGATTTCGTTTGTAACAATTTCCACTATAGTTAATTTAACAATGCTGACCAAATAAAAGGGGCGTTTAATAGAAAAATTACATTGAGTTATGCAATTTTTCCATTGCCCGTCCCAAATACAAGCCTAATGAAAAAATAATACGAAGAAAGCCTTACTATCTTCTTGATCGTTTGGGTGGTGGTGGTTGTGCTCGAGGAGTAGGTCCCGTCGACGACGACGAAGGCGCTGACGCTCCTGGTGGCGTACCTTCAACTACTTGTTTATTAAGTTCTGAACCTGACGAATCGGGTGGTTCTTTACGTTTTTCTGTAAAGGTTCAATAAAATCAAAATTAAATCCCACATAAGGCGATTCAACGATCACACATTTTAACTATTTATATAAAATAATTTGGAAAAAATAAATAACACTATATAATCTATTTTTGATATGTATGTATGTACATTCACGATGAGCTTACTAGAATTTGCTGAATGTAGCCTTTCAATTTTTACAGGTACATCAGTTACGGATTGTGATTGAAGATGATGAGCAGAAGGCACTACTCCGGGGTGAAGTCGACCTGTCACAAACATCAAATAATCTCATCATGTAAACTTTACTACGGCCAATATATCCTCAACGATTTTTTTGCTATCTAAATCATATTGGAATGGAGAAAGAAAAACACAAATATGTCTCGGCTTTAAAATAACCGTTGACCTGTCGTTTTAGAACTGAGCTGCATTAATTAAACGATCGAATATTGAAAATTACCAGCGGGATGAGGAGCAGAATGTAAAGGTGGCGGAGCTGTTAAATCTGGAGAATATTCGGCTCCTAATAATGAAAGTCCTATTTGTGATTCGGCGTGATTTCTTAATACGTTAATAGCGTCGTCCAGTCTCTCTTCCATACGTGTTCCCTGAAAAATAATTAAATAATTATTTTAAATATTAAAAAATATATATTTACATATTGGGTTACCAATTGAAAAAACTGATTAAATTTTAATGAGCAGTACAGTTTTAAAGTCATCGGAACGAATGCCAGTCAATGTTAATAGAAATTAATTGAATTGTGTAAAATGAAATTAAAAAAAATCATGCAAATTATGATATTGAGGGCGAATAAAAAGTAAATAATAAAATAAAAAAAAACAGCAAAGCGAATATACTTACTATAACTTCGGAATGATCTCTCAGGTACCCAATAGCATCATCGAGCCTCTGTTGTTCGGGGGCGGTGGACTTTAAAATAAATAAAAACAAAAAAACCATGCAGAAAAACGAAAAAGGAAAAACCAACAAAACATACTTCATATGTCTAACCCTTAAAATTAAATTATTCCGATAAACTTTTAATGAAAATATTTGATTTAAAAAATAAATCGTCGATTATTTAAAAAATCTTTAACATACGTTATAAAATTAACAAAAAAAGTATATATTAATAAATCATTTTAAAAGCCATGCATAATGTTCGTCCATTATGAGATGTTCAAAAATCAAATATTAAAACTTATCACAAAAAATGGCACTTTGTGATTTGTTTATATTTACGAAAATTATTAAGTAGCGAGCCTTCGATTAACGAAGCAACCGATACGGAGATATAACACGTATATAGAGAAACAGTAATGTGAAAAAAGTTTCTAAAAACAGGTTGCAAATCAATCAAAAGCTCGCTACAGCTGTATAAACTGATTCGGCAAATCAAAATGGAAAATTACCATTAAATGAGTAGAGGGGGGTTGTGAAAAGTGTCCAGGAGCACCATTACTCAGTACGAGACCGTTAACTAATTGTGGAGGTGCAGCAGGGGCTCCCGCCGCCGGAGACGATAAACCACCACCGACGACCCATTGTTGATTCTGAAATTCATAAATTAAATCATCAACCAATATATATAAACTGACACATGAAAGAAGCTTCCAATGTTTTTGCAAATCCTACTCCTTCTGAAGGAATCGAATTCAAAAAAGTTTTTCCATGCTTAAAACTTAACCTAACTCACACTTTTTAAGTGCAATAAACAACGTATACTAACTTGTGCTTGTGTATTGGCAGGTGAAGGCTGGTGTGAAGGTAAGTGTAAGTGTTTTACGTATTGCTGTTGATGATGGTGTTGCTGAAGTGGTGGCGGACTGTTTACAGGTGTGGACGGATTCGAGCCATACGAAGATATACTGTGTTCACCGCCTCCGCCGCTACCAGGGTATATCTAAAATCGAAACAAAAATTTATTAATAAATTCACGTTCACAATGGCAATCAAGTTGCATTGGCAGTTTAGTTCAGTCTTACGGCTTGCAGAGACGATTTAGTCAGGATATCAGGCGCTGGCGACGGTTGCCCGCCGCCTCTGAACGAAGACATCGGTGGTAGCGGTTGCTGTGGGGGAAGATCGCCGCCGAGCGCTTCGACCACTCCGTGTCCTGGAATTCCTGAAATTCAAAGCATGCGAAAGTTGTAATATGTGACATGCAAACGTATGCAAGGTTAAATCGATCACAATGTTTTCGGCTTATCAATGCATTCTACATGATTGATAAATCATATTCACTTTTCATCATACTGATTGATAGGCACATTGTAAATGTCACTGAGAATAAATATAGATGGAGAAGTGTAAAAGAAAAATAGCCATATTGGTTGCTAAGCTGTTACACGTATGAGAGTGAATATGATAAATTATGGAATTTATTTCAATGCGATCCTGTCAAAGGAGTATATTAAATTAACGTACAAAGCTAGACTTTTTCTCCGAATTTCGATTGCTTCAAATTTTTAATATGAAGATCAATGGTTTTGTGAGAACAAGCCTTCAAAAAATAAGAAAAGAAAAAAATAGCATTTACAAATTATTTCCAAGATTTCCTGATCACTTTGAGGCGATGAAGTTTAACAACGGACAAATACTAATTAGTTTTAAATTCAAGAAAATATAATGATATAAAATGGTGCTGTAAATTTAATTTAAAAAACTGTTTAAATGATTCAGAATCGAATTAGGTCTATTCTAATTTAGTATTTATCTGATAAAAGAGAGTCTACTGTGTTTTCCGAAACATGACTTGTATTGAAAATTAACCTGGTGACATTGTGTAAGGATCCTGTTGAAGGTATGAGTTTGGCGGCTGATATGCATGATAAGGGATCCACTCGTCCTGCGGAGGTCCTCCGTCTTGGCCGCCAGCTCCGCCGGCACTGTAATATCCTCCATGTTGGTAGCCCCCGTTGCCGCCTCCGGCTGCGGCACTCTTCGGTGAAGAATATCGTGAGGGGGAATCCTGACCGAATTCATCTGATCCATACTGAAAATTGCAATTACAAAAGCTGTTACAAATATGATTCTTTCGAATAATTCCTTACAATCGTCATAAATGATATAAATTAAAAAGATGCTATCGTAAAAAAAAGATAAAGATCACAAATATTATTGTGTCCTTCGCTTTTCTTTATATTCATATACGATACAAACGAAATTTAATAATATAGGCGTTTGGGTTACATTAGAATATAACAATAAAGAAAATAAATCTTTCAAAACATCCCTTATTCGTATTTGCTTACTAAGGGAAAGAAAAAAAAAACAATATAGAGCAAAACAAAATTCGGAGCACACATTTCTCCGATCAAGCACATATAACAAAATAAAACAAGGCACTAGATTTTTAATATAATATTCAATATATAGTTTGTGGCAAACAAAAACATTGAAGCAAATATACATATAAAAAATCATGAAGTGCCATATTTAGTACTACCCTACATACAAATTAATATGGCAACCAATACATGTAAGATTAATTTTTGGGGCAAACTTGTCAAGGCAAAGGCGAAACAAGTGTTTTCCATTGTTCGTTTAATTTCTATTAACGTGTATACGTAATGATAAACACATGTAAATTATAAAGTTAATTTTGAGGTTAAAAAATAATATTTTTATTGAGTCATGGGCAAACAATGTTATAAAGCTTACTTTTGCCCTAACATTAATTACTACGCATAAAAAATTTAATTATTCAATAAAATAAAAATGACACTTTTAATACAATTTTGAAGCTTGATAAGTGCTTGGAGTAAATATTTTTTAAAACGTGCGTTTGCTACAAAATCACTCAAATATACAAAAATTAAACATGTGATAAAAAAATTAAATATATGTATGTACGTAATTTAATTATGGTGTAATAAAAAAAAAAAAATAAAGAAGCAAATTTTTTGATCCAAAACGGTTTGCCCCAAAGTCACTTCACGGAAAAATGGCAAACACTTAATAGACAGAAAAATTTACCCCTCGTAAGTGCATATAATGCAAAAATAAACGAGGATCCCTTTCAGCGTGCGTCAGAACCTTATCCATGAAACTTTTATAGAAAAACGGAAACTGCTCCTGCATCAAACTTTGTATTCCAAAATCAACAGGCACACGTTCGTCAGCATTTTTCGCGACGTTTCTTTTTGAAGTAATCTTTTTCCTGGGCATCGACACACTCGTTTTTTTGACAGAACTTTTCGACGTGCTGGGATAAACTTTTTGAACATTCGCGGAAGGTGGAGTTCGTTTGGGTAGTTTCACAGGCCGGGATCGAGGATCGTCATTGTCTTCGCTGTCGGTGACGACGATGAGACCAGGCTCCATATTTCGATATGGACGACTTTTTACAACCTAACCGCGTTGTTGCAAATGACAAACTGACCTTTAAAAGATCGCAAATGGCGATAAGTGAACGTGAACAATACTCGAAAAAATAGGGTTTTTTAATACCTAGCCTGGGAATTTCCCGAAAGTGTCGACGTGTTGTGAAATACCGAAAACGAAAGGAAAAAAATGGTCAACTACATGAAGATTATTCGTGTTGCTCGAAAACTAATTGACTTCAAATTGATTTTACGTAAACAATTAACTAGCTTTAAAAACCCAATGGCCTTTTTTTTTTGACTAGTAACTTTATTTGAATTTTATCAGTTTTGATCACAATATCCATTCTATAGAATTAAAAAGTCACGTGTTCAAAAAAGCACTTCACGTCAAATTAAGAACCAACCGTCAGAAAAGCATTAAAAATTATTGTCCACATTAAATATTTACATTACAAAAATTGTGTATACCTGACAAATCTGAATCACTAATTAGTTTAGTAATTACTATGACGAAAACGAGAATCGATTCACAGCATATTCATTCGTGTTGGGGCAGGTCAAGGCTCAGATAAAACCCATCGACAGATCTGTACGAGCCCACCGATTCTCCCCCGTTCGAATTCACAACAAAGACCCAACCAACACGACCGATTGAACGCACGAAAGGAGAAGAGTCGGCTACCTGCGGCATCTCGATTATCCGGCTTCGAGATGCGGAAATTGATGATTAGTATGTATGTATACGTGTGTAAGTTTGGCAACGTGGATCGAGAGCTGGTGCAACAGCTGTCGTTCGCAGCAACCGACCCATGCGAGAAGAGGACGCGGACGACGACGCTTGACCCGGCCTAAACATTCAACGGCGAATTGAAAACAGTCTACTAATGCAAATCGAGCAATGGATAAAATGGAGCACACCGAGGGATCGGCTTGATCTCTTTTCAAACTAAAAAAAAGTACTGAATTTTTATATTGCGGTATGAAAAATTGAAAATTATGCACATGGAAAAAAGCGGACATAAAATGCCGTATATTTCTGTGTTTAGTGAATGAAATATAGTAAGACGGTTTAAAATCGCGAATTTTTCGGTGACCAGTTTTATCCGCTCACCTAATTTTCTATAGCACATGAAAAAATGATGAAGTTACGTATTTCG
Source organism: Arctopsyche grandis (assembly GCF_051622035.1). NCBI lineage: Eukaryota > Metazoa > Arthropoda > Insecta > Trichoptera > Hydropsychidae > Arctopsyche > Arctopsyche grandis. The sequence goes on from NC_135362.1 coordinate 1,836,177, forward strand.
TTTACATGGTTATTTATAGGACTATACAAATTATTGAAATAAAACTTCTTTACGGACAGTAGTGAATTGCTTTGGTCAGAATCACAAGCTTTGTATGAAACTAATTTCCCCATGGGCGTCATTAGGAAGGGGGGGGGGGAGGCAGTCGCCCCCCATTAGATTTGAACGGGACTATCCACGTTTTATAATGTATTATTATAAATTAAAATACTAGAATACTAAACCAATAAACCAAATCTCTTAATAGATTTTTTAAAATTATTTTACCAGTAGTTTTATTGATGAAAATATGATTAAAAAAAATATTTTTTTATATAATACCCCCCCCATTCATTACTGGTCAAAATTTTCCCCTTTCCCTCTCTGTCCAGTGTGTGTGTAAATTTTTGCATAAGGAAGTTGTACTTCTGTAGTGTGAAGGCGCAAATGCACGGCATGCCTAGATTAACTCCACCTGTGAATGGGCGTGCCTTTATGTCATTGTAAATTCGTACGATATTATTTCGATAAGTTTCTCCTACATTTTTTCAAATTTGGGAATCACCGATATCGATCACGGTCAAACCTATGTAAATAAAAGACAAATATATCACCGAAAACACTCCAGGAGGTGAGTTTTGGCCTGGCTTAGTTCAAGCGTGCTAGCGTTTTTTTTACATGTGCAAAACTATCAAAAGAAAAAACACATGCCGCTTACTGCTCTGTGTCTGTGCCCTAACTTATTGATAAGTTACCAAATATTCTAGTTATTCCAATATCGAAGAAGTATGCTTTAATATATTTAGATAAAGTTAAAAATTGTCCTAATCCGGTACATATCGAATCGAATCGACTCTTCTTTAGGTCCAAAAAATATTCCAATACACAGATTTAGAATATTTTTTCCAAATCTAATATTTTATTTAAGTACATAAACTGGTTACAGAAATAGTCTTTTTTCGCACTTAATTAATAAGGTCGGGTAATCGCACGCCCCTTACTCTCGTCACGTATCGCTATCTCTCAACCCATCTAATCACGTTTAAATTAACACAGTCGTGTTTCATTTTCAATTCGCAAGCTTCAATTCTACCGTGCGCGACCTCACACGTGAATATTTGATTGGAAAGCGTCATTCAAGCGAATAGATCAAAGATGTTAGTATTGTTGCTGAGCGAGAGATAATCTCGACTTTATAGCGATTCAAAGGCTATGTACCCTCACAAATAGATGTAGTTCTAGGTCGAAAGCATTTTCGCACTTACATTGTCGATTGATCCGTAGAGAAGATACATAGCAACCCTCCTCGCGAATACGAGGCCAACCGGTATACGTATACTATAGCATACCCCGAAGTGAATTACCGTGTACTGATGAATATTTTATTGGCCGATAGCGTATACCTATCTATGGCGGGTGCAGTAGCGGTCAACCTTTTAGGCCGCACCGAAAATTCTCAAAGTGGCTCAGGTTCGAAAACGAAATCACGAAATGACCCATCACGAAACTGCGATCGATCACAATGATAATGTGTAATAATAATTTCACCTTCTGGCCCAATTAATAATTTAAAAATCCGCATCGCCGCGGCCGATTCTATTCTTATAATATATATAAACAGATACTTCGACTGGAAAAGGGACAGTATTTTTTTAATTATGATATGAAGTAGGCTAACGACTTGTCTTATTCGGTGAATAGTATTTAATTGGAAAATCAATAAAGAAAATATTCGATTATTAGAATTATAGATCCAAAACACGTCGACAGGGTTGCCCAATGATGTTATCTGAAATAAATGATTAAATAGCGACCAATTAACATTATAAAAAATCAAATATTGGATAAATTTATAAAATAATTTACCAATTCATTTTTTATTTTATATTTTGAGCGCATCGCTTAATCTTACGTATAATGTTAATAATCAGTTGAGACTTATTTTTAGCTGATTTAAAAATCAAATATTCCAATAATATAATACATATATAATCCTCCTTCTAATAGTAAATTACAAAAAATAGCTTTTTTTTGTAAGCTTTCATCGTTTGCCCAAAACTACTATATTTGTAAAAATTTTCCTTCTCGTACTAGACAGGAAGTATCCGGTAGATTAATCGAAATCGATTGGCAGAATATCAGTTCCTCGAAATACAGTAGTATAAATATGTAGGCTTCATTCAAATAATTGACAAAATTTATCATATCATTATTTCTACTTTATTTATACAATACTAGTGGTGCTAATCGGCTTCGCTCGGTAAATGGAAATTAAATGAAAACAATGAAAAAAATATTTTATTAAATTTATTTGAATCGAAAAAATGAATATTATTTAACGACCGACCAATCACAAACATCTTTGACCGATCCAGCCAATCAGAAACGACCTTGACGACAGCCAATCAGAAACAAATTACAGACGCCGTTTCGGTTTCATATATAAGATTGTTTTCTTTTTATTATTTTCAATTTTTTGTTTTATTTTATTTTTAATATTTTTCTTTTTATTATTTTCAAATTTTATTAGACGACAAGAAAAAAACTACAAACTGACTAATATTATTTTTATAATTTCAAACCGTTAGCTGACTTTCGTACAAACGAACAGTATGTACTTACTAGTAGCTAGAGAGAGGAAAGAGGACGTCCAACTTATGTTTTACGATTTAATTTCGGTAATGGCGTATGATACGCCACCCTCACCATCCACCCTCGACGTATACTCTCTCTTCCTCTCCCCCCACCCACCCCCTCCCGCGAACGAGCAAAAAGGTTTTCTTTATAGTGTATGTTCCGCCGCGCTTCACTTAGCAAAATTCGTATACTACGCCTATGTACGTACTATCCACATATTAAATATTACATGGCATTAATGTTTAAGTAAATATAAATTCGAAATTAATAAAAATAAAAACAAATTCACTCACATACACACATTACACATTCACAATGCAAGTGATGAATAATAATTAATTGACAGGGGTACCAAATAAAAATTCCATTTATCCTATATAGTTTCCAAACTATAACTGATGGGTCAGTCAATCTAAAATTCGGATCATCTGAAATCCGCGTGTGCAAAATTTCAAGAAAAAAATTGCGCATACAAAAATGTCACGCTAGATAATAAAACATATATTGTTAATTGAACTTACATATACTGTTAATTTCGTCCATTTTTAAGCTACGTGACCCGCACATTGTCATTTAAATCTCTTCACTACATCCACTATATGTACACCATAGAATTAAAAAAAAAGGAATTACGAATCAATTCATACATTTAATACGAAGTAAAAAAAATCACGAATGCACTCGTATTGCATATCTTGTTCAATATTTAACACTACCGCACGATGACGAGTTTACACACTAATTCGTTTATTGTTAGGTGTAATAAATATGGAATGCAAGACTAATTTAACTGACTAGATTTGACAATCTGTAACACAAACACACTGTAAGTAATTAATTGATTTGCATTAGGCGTTAGTTCGTTTGCTGTAATGGTGCGTTTACAACAAGCGAATGACCGAGCGCCGATCGCTTTCGAACCGAACTAACGAGCGCCGAACGCAAACGACTACAATCATCACCAGTATCTAGTCATTCGCCATCACCTGCTGGATGAAGGCCTCTCCACTCGTCTCTGTTTTGCGCAACTGTCATACATCTCACCCCACACATTTTCCTAATTTCGTCCATCCATCTTCCCTGCGGTCTTTCTTTTACCCTTTTGCATACTGTCGGGTACCATTCTAGCACTTCTTCTGTCCACATTCTTCTAGCCACGTGGCCCGCCCATTGTCATTTAAATATCTTCACTCTATCCAAATATCCACTACCTTTGTCACACTTCTCACCCACGTATTCCGTTTCCTGTCTTTCTTCGTTATGCCAAGCATACAACGTTCCACACTTCTTTGAGTGCATTGAACTTTGTGTAGCAACTTGGCGTTCAATCCCCAAGTTCCACATACATACGTCATCACTGGCACAACACATTGGTATGCGACAAACAACGAAGGCCTACCCCCAATTGGCGAAAAAGACGCGCTCGCTCCGATCGCAGACTGTGGCGAGTAGTGGGGGGGGGTGGGCCTTCGTAGACGAGATGCGACTTGAGGTCCTTTTATTTCTTCTATGAAACTACCGGACATGTCAATTCATTGATACAAAAATTCTATTGATAACTGGGTTACCTCGATAAAATAAACGAATTTTTGTTATTAATCTACAAGAATATTCGAAATATGTGGAAAAATAAGTGGAATTTTATTTCATTCTTTTAATTTAATATATTACCCCTATTAATTCAATTCAGATTCGTGTAAATATGAGTAAATACTAGTACGAACTTTTAGCGCGCAATTTTACCGATTTAAAATTCAGCACACTTCCAATGAACCCTTTCAAACGAAAAAAATAATAATGTGGCCAAAACACTATCCCAATAAACATGTTTCAATAGAAAATACTCTATATAAAATAGTATTAACAGTGGGAATAAATCCCAAGTGAAAATACGTACTTTTGACTTTTGATTTGAACCGGACGACTACTTAGAGAGATTTGAAAGCTGAAAAGATAAAATACCCGACTATAGATTCCAATATTCATTTTGAACAGGAAATAGACATTTAAATTCGTCATAATAAAATGATAATCACAATACCATGTATGTATGTACACATATAAAATAAATTAAAAACGAAAAACAACATCGACAAAAATTCATACTCCGAAAACAACAACTTGGAGAACAAATGACAATATTAATATATTAAAATAAAAAAAACACAAGTGCATAAAAAAGTGCAACCAACGTCGCATACAAAACGTAAAATGGAAACATCACATGCTAGGTGTGTTAAAAACAAAACAAAAGTGCAAAAACAAAAATTGTCAGTGCGAACAAACGAACGAACGCACGAACGAACGAACGAACAAACGAACGAAAAAGACACAAAAGCAATTCAAGACAAGACAAGACAAGACAAGGCGGGACGAGAGACAAGAGACAAGAGGAGGGAGGGAGAGAGGGAGGGTCGGTAGTCACCCAGTGTGGGGGCACGTCTGCGGGGGCGGCGGCGTCGGCAGCGGGGGCGTGGGGCAGCAGATGGGGCGCAGCGGTGTGGGGGCGAACGCCCGCTCGGCCCGCGCACCGGAAGTACGCAGCCTCTGGACCGTAGCCGTTGTTCGCCGGCGCCACCGCGTACTGCACACCAAGCAACACTAACATCAAACACCAACAGAAACACCTACCACTTACCGCCTACTTCCATTTCGGGAGGTAGGACCTGGCTGACTTTCAGCACCTCTTTTCCTAACCCAAAACACCTCACGACTCATTCCTTGACAATTGAGCTTAGATCAGTCGAAAATCATGCCAAGCGTACTACCAGTTACAGGCATTCGGCGAACTTGCGTGTGTATTTGAAATGCCAGTGGGGCTCACCTTTGAATGATGACCAACGCTGATCGGCGTTTTGTCAACAGGTACATGGGCCTGAAAAACGCCGACAGGCGTTATATTTTGAGCATGTACAAACTAAACACGAATACTACCCGCTAAACCTTTGCAGGTAGCATTGAAAAAAACTAGATCATGAAAACGTGATCAGTAATCGAATCAGTCAAAATTTCGAGTTCGAATTTTCGCATGATCACAAAACTTCATTGCATTTGTAAAAATGCATTGAACATGGGTCGTGTTAAGGTCTGTTCATACCTAGTCGGCACGTATCGGCAGCAGCAGGCAACCTGCAAGTACGGACGGTATTCTTTGGAACATTCTATATGGAAGCGTATGAATGCGTCCATATAGAATGTACCAAAGAGTACTGTCCATACTTGCAGGTTGCCTACTGCTGCCAATACGTGCCGACTAGGCATGAACAGACCTTAATCCGTGTCAATGTTTATAAGGACTGGTTTACACCGGAATTTCTGAATTTATAATCATAGCATAATATCTCAATGGAAATCCCTAACTGCCGAGTATTTTAAATTGTGGCTTGGCATTTAGATTGTGAGCATTACATTTTAACAACAATGAAGAAGATGAAACTAGTTTTGGATATATGCATTCATTGATAGACTTTTTTTGTTTACTTTATATTGTTGCAAGATATATTAGAGAGTCTAAACACACCTTTACAAAACTCGAAATCCTCGACGGTAGTTATCTAGGATTTGATTGGATTAGCTACAATTTTTATACCGGCTTTCTATTGGAAATGTTGGCGAAATTTTCAGCGTGGCGGGCTTTCAACAGAAAATACGTCACAGCTCAAAGGGTTAGTTCACAATCGCCGAATGCCGCAATCTGGGATCTGGCTCACTGCATTTTAAGTGACTTGAACGAAAGTCGAAAGATCGAAAAGAATGTATGCATGGTAAACGGTACTATATACAACCTGCTCTTCATATGTATACATGGTAAACGAACTATTTCACACATCATCATAAAAATTGCAATTTTTTTCGATTTTTCGACTTTCGTTCAAGTCACTTTCGATACAGTGACGGCCACCGCGCAATCTGCTACTGATCGGTCGTTATTACACGTGTGACTTTGTTTTGCCGTGTTCTAGCATGTTTGTCAGTTGTCTGCGTTGAAATGCGTCGTTTATTGCGATGGACTAAATTAGATGTTTCTCTAAAATTGGAATAACAATATCGCTTTTGCATATTTCAAGGGTTAAATAATCGAGTTCCAGCGTAGAAAATTTGCACAAAATCCAACCAGCATTAGCAATTCGAAACGAGCAGGTAATTTAAATGGGTCATTGTATAATGCATGTGCAAACTTTTCAGCGAAGAATATCGAATTAATGATGGATATCTCTGACATACACGTCTCATACAGCTTTCAAAACGAAATTACACAGTTCGAAGCATTTATCGTGCGATTGCGAAATACAGAAAATGTGCAATTTCACATATTATATTTGCATCGTATTATCGCAACAACTAAATAAAACATACGAATATTCAATTACATATATCCATAGAAAGTTCCACTTTTGAACTTTCGATTCAATTTATTATTCTAATTTATGCAAAATAGGTATATTAAGCCGCGTGCACAGTGAAGCGACTAGATTATTTTTTAATTTTGCCAGTGTCATTACTAGAGGTAGGACCGGAAGCGTACCGTTTATTGTTCAATTGTTGTAAATGCTTTGTAAAAAAGGTTCGGCAAACCTTTTTTACATTGCTTTTTTACTGCATTTACAACATTTGAACAATAAACGGCCACCTCAGGGTCCGGGCTTTAGTCATTACAGAATCACTCCAAGTCGTCACTATGGCTATTATGTACTTCAACAAACGCGTCGCGTCACTCTGCTCGCAGCCTTGGCAATCATATTTAAGTAACTATCACATTTAAACTGCTTGGAAAGACGACAATTTTTAAATAGTAAATTGGATTTACATAAGTATTAGACGAATCTAACCAAAGTCTTACCAATACACAGAAAATCAATCTGGCCTGTTCGGTTGTACAGTGTCTTATCTATATAAAACATTTTTATCTCACGATGACGTTTAGCACTGTTCGAAAAAAAAAATCTATGTGAAAAAAATCCTCTCTTATACATTTAAAAAGCTTGTCCAATAAAATTAATAGCATACGCCTTCGTGAGATAAAAATATTGCAATAATATGATTGTCTCGCACGCAATGCCTCTTATAATAGTAATTTAACACCTAAAAACCTGTCATCGTTAATCAAATTGAATGATTGAATAATGTTGTCAACAAAATACGTATTAAAACAAAATAAGACCACACAATGTTGCTGAATTTGATAAAAAAAAATATATATATACATGTACATTCGTGGGAAGTTTAGGTGAAAATTCAAAGAATTTTATGTAAACGACCACCCAAAAACAGAAGTGCATAAAATGGGATAAATTTAAAGGCAATTATGTCGAGAACGTGACGATTTACTTCAGAGACGTCTCATCCACGCCGAGGAAAACGGTTTTTGCAAAAAGAAACAATAACGAATGGGAACATTTAAAACTTGTACAACTGTTTTAATTGAGTTACACAAGTGTCATTAGGGTGTGTGCTAGAGGGGAAGAGGGGGAGGTCATTTGTAGAAGGGACTCTGGAAACAGATAACTTTGCGCGCAAATTACCATATTCGTAAATAATAAAGACGACGAGCATAATTTTAATGTTACTAAAACAAATATTGTAGTTTTCGCCGACAGAGTTTCGGATTTATTTCCGCGACTCATTTAGACGAAATAATGATATAAGTTTACACGAAACGACGAGGAGAAACGGAAAAAGTAACAAATATACGAAGAGGAAAAACCGAAGTCAAGAGGAGATATGAAATAAATATTACGGAAAGAAGTGGAAGGAGTCGCTTCAACCCTTTTGAGAATTCTCAAGGGAAAACTTTATCGGATATTAAACAAGCGCTGAGATTCTGAAACTATTCTCTTCCAATATTGCATTTTTTAAATCTATTATTAAAACATATGCGAGATAAAACTAAATAAAAGCTTTTAAACAGTATGTGAACATAAATGTGACGGCATGAAAACACTGTTCGCATTGCGTCGATCCACATCATTGCCAAAATTTGGTATTTTAACCTTATTTTGAATTGGAAATATATTTAAACAGTAAAAATTTAGACGTAAAAAAAAATAAGACATACAAAAATGAATCACAGGTTAAATTATTTGAAACATACGAAACCAAATTGTAATCTATCAAATGTAGGGACAATTCTTACCTACAAATCAATATCGATATAATACAAAGTTAATATAACGTAAATCTAGTGAAATAATATCGAAATCATACAAAGTTTTAAAATGAATAAAATAATAAATAAAAAGAAAAAACTAGAGACGAAGAGAGAATATTACATATAAGGCGAGCTTATAATAAGAGAGGCGAAATCTACACGTTAAAAGGCAGAATGATACAAGAATAATGCGAGAGGCAATAATTCTTAGGCAACAGACTATGGGGAGGAAAAGATGGGAAAAGCCTGTTCCGGGGGAAAACTTCTGCAAAAGTTTTGCAGCTAACAAACTACCGAGATAATGGCTACGGAGGGAAAGAGAATAACAATATAAAACTCGAGACATATACACACACACTCACACACATACACAATATAACAGGCATATATATTTAGGAGTTTATATATCGTTAAGTTAAAGTGGCGGTTAATCTCTCATTAACTAAGCGGACGTAATGCCATTTTATTCGCAGCTTATATGTAATATCGTCTCGAGTTTGCGGGTTATGCGCCAGTTTACCTCATTTATTGCCCGCACAATTCCACATAAAAACCAAAATTTTGATCCAACTTGACTACACTATAAAGAATATATGTATAAACAGTATTGTTCGAAGCTCGGATTCGCGTGACGTCACGATCAACGCAAAATCGTCAAGTTGTCAAATTTGAGCTTTTAACAATTAGAAAACAAATCCTTCATCACATACATATGGGGCAAAATATCGAAAGTAAAAAAAAGCAACACATCTCTGTACAGGCAAAACATTTTATAAGATAGTAGTCAACTTACATCAACGTGTTGACAACTTGTTGTCTGGGTTTTAAATTTAATGACATATTCTTTTAACATCAGATATTATAAACTTGAAACATAATAATAAAAAAGTTTTAGCAACAAATGTTCCTCACTAAATATTTAGTACACAATTTTGGTAGCAACATATTTCATTAGGCACACTCCTAATCGGGTTTCAATAAGTCACTTTTTTAAGTATAATATAAAGGTATATTCACATTCACATTCATAACAGCATTAGCCGACAAAATCTATTCATACTATACAGCAGTACATGTCACCGTAACGTATCAAGCAAAACCTTTGGCCACTGAGGAAATATTCACGCGCGACGTCATAGTGGCGAGTGCACGCGTACTAACGAAAGTGCGCATATGAATATTTTCGGAAACGTTATATTACGACAGTACTGACTCGACGATACGAGAAGAGCAATATTGCGCCGTATTGTCGCGCTTTGTAATGTATATGTAAGTCAATTTTGCCTTGCATCCGGCCAAAACAATTCCGAAATGTGAGTTGCTGTAGTATGAATAGAAGCCTTCGGTTACGTGAGCTGCTGTACTGCTGGATAGTGTGAATAGACCTTAAACCGTCCCATTCACGAAGGCCTACCCCCCACTCCCTGAAAAACATGCGCACACCAGTATAAAGTACTAACCGTTGCATTTGCACACCTTGACTTAGGAGTGGGGGGAGGGGGGGCGAGCCTTCGTAAAAGAAACCTCTAGAATCGTATTTGCTTTAAGTATAACATAAACAAATGCAACAAAAAGGATCCAATCCACTTAGTAATAGTAGACCACAAAGTAAATTAGTTCCATCTTGCAAAACTCCATGATAAACTCGATTTTGACATGTTTAATTACATCAGTTCTATGATTAAATCGGTCACAAAAAACCGAGCACAAAAATCGTGGTCACGAAAGAATACACTAGACTTTTTTGCTTTTCGGGTTTTTTGTGATCGATTTTCATCAATTACATTTATATGCGCTTAAAATTATCCTCTTAAAAAAAGTAAAAAAAAAAACTACACTCACCATGCCATTGTCCATTCCACCATAGGGAGACTGGAATCCTGACTTTTCTGTGACTGAAACAATAAAATAACAAACATTGATTACTATGTACATCGAATAAATACCCCAGATACGATAACAATCTTCCACCAAGCGGAGAGATAATCACTACACGCTCACAACAATAGGGTGAAACTTGAAATTAAGTACACACACATACATTAACAAGAGGGGGAGGTTTTGTCGTTGCAAAACGCACAGAGGAACCACTGGAGCATTATATCACATATATAATATAATATCAGCGCACACATCGATCACTCGCCGGAAGAATTGCGGTATAGCCAACAACAATGTGCGAAGGACAATTAATTGAATCCCCTACCGGAGTGTGTAGTCGCGAGGGGGTTAACTAGTAGTACCGGGCGAATCCACCGACTAGTTACAGACTCCATAATAATAGTAGTGAAAAAAAAATGTACCCACTCGTAATAAATATGTCAAATGAAAATATAAAGCGGCGGTTGGTGGGAATCGCACAATAGCTTGGGCTAAACGTCGTTACAGAATCGAGCGCGTGGAAGGAGCGTGCCGAAGGGGTCAAAACTACCCCTGCTCGTTTACTATAGCTGATGTCAATATCTAAGGCAGAATCTGACGGGATCCTGCAATTACAAGTTTTGAAGTGAAGCTTCAAATGGCATTACGGTGGTCATAACGAAAAATTAGTTTCTACAAATTTCTCCTACATTTCATTATTTCGACAGGTTTCTCCTACATTTCTTCAAATATGGGAATCACCGTTATCGATCACTATCAAACATATGTCAATACAAAGATCCAATATCATTTAAAACATTTCAGGGGGTGATTTTTGGCCTGGATGCCATAGCATAGATCAAACTTGCTATCGTTTTTTTACATGTACAACACTATCAAAGGAAAAAAAACAGGTGCTCCATACTACTATGTGTCTGCGCCCTAACAAATTTACTATTCGCAAAGTTGTGAAGTTTTGTTGCGAAAGAATTTTCCTCCAGTGATTTCCCGGCGCTTTAACAATTAAAAAAAATATGGACTATGATTTCCACATAGAACCATCTCGACAATTGAGATGGTTTCATCTCGCTACTATTTTCAACAATTTTCATTTCCTACATTTATTTTATAATATTCAATGTGTAACTACTAGTTAGTTATTTAAACACGATGCAATCTTTTTAATAACTAACTGGTGGTACTACCCGGCTTCACTAGATAAATGGAAATGCAGTCTAGTAGTGAGAATAATGAAAGAAATATTTATTTGTTTTTTTATTAAATTTATTTGAATCGAAAAATATTAATATAATATAAATACATATAAAAACGGACGCGATGTGAGTATGTGTGTGGGTATGTGATAGACCGTGGACACACAGCCAATCAGAGTCAAGTGGTCGAGGAGACGCGGGGCAGTGGGGGGGGGGCATCATGTGACGTCATACCGAGCGATTACAGGCATATGCGACGGGTGATACACACACACACACACACATTCATCCATCATTTCGAACGGGTTGGATCGGTGAGGGTGTAATGCGCGCACTTTTTATTACGATTAATATTACGTGCACGAGCGCGCCTATAAATTACCTTACATTATATTTATATACAAATAACTTTTAATTCGTGTCTCAATTCCTTTCCAAAACCACACGTTGAAATCAACGGGCACAACACTAGTATTATATAACGAGCGACCAACCAAAAACGTCTTTGACCAATCCAGCCAATCAGAAACAAATTAGACGCCGTTACGGTTTTATATATGACTAGCTGAACCCGGCATGCGTTGCTATTTGTCGGAAAAATGCACGCAGCGAACACATTTGACATTATTCAATTTTTATTTCTGTCACCGTAACAATGCACGTCGCGACGCGAAAACATTTGAAATTATTGCGTTGCAATGCCACTCATTTCCGTTTTTCTCGTTTCCGTTCCCGTTTTTGGGCAATTTTTTTTCACAGTAAGCCTCCCGGACATGCATACAACAAATCCTGAAAGTTACATCGTAATCGGTTGAGTGATTTAGAAGCCTATACGAGACATACAGACATTCATTTTTTAAATTTATAGATTACAATAATTAACCTCGCATATTTTGCATTATTTGAATTTAAAACATTTAAAAAAAATTAATTGGACGCTTGACGTCCAGAGCTCAGTGGCTGGCCGGTTCTTTTTATCACAGTAATGAAATTGTCAAATGGTAATAAAAGTTAATACTTCTTTCATGCGCCTTTTTATTTTATTACAATCTTTACCCTAGGGATATGGGACCCTGAGTTTCGTCAATGCGTCACTATGACCAACGGTGTACAATATATGCATACATACTACAAATAGCAATCAGCGAACGCGATCGAAATGAAAAATGTCGAATAGCGCGACTCGACGACTTGGGAAACGGACCTTAGCTTTTTTAGAACAGGTCTAGTCGTGGAAAAGGTTGACGACAGCCGTCACGCCGATCGACCGGTCGCTTTTTTGAAAAGGGGAATCTCCCGAATACGTATGTGGCCGTAGTTTTTCCCATGCCACTTATAAAATTGGGTCACGTCAAACGAGATTATGCGCGCGCGCGCGTGCGTGCCCTCTCTTACCCCATCCCCTCATCTCACTCGCTCGCTCGCCTACATAGCAAATGAACTCGCAAAATTATGCACCGTAATAGGAGGAAAACTTTTTTAGACACCTCTGTCTACCCCGGGGCGTAATTAGCGCCAATAACGGGAAACGGCCAAGTGACCGCGGCCGCGGCGACTGGCGAGAAAGTGGTCAAAGCCGTTTATGGTGGTTAGTGTTTGACCCCGTGACGGTTATGCAAAACCCTACTACATCCATTTGCGGCGGACTCTCGATCATCCGGATTACTAGTGAAAAACTTCAACTTTCAATTACAACAACTGTTATTCTTTTCTATATTTTCAGGAGGAATGTTGCCCTTGTCAAGTTTTTGTTTGCTTTATTTAGAGGTTTTATCTCGTGTCAGTCTATTCTGGCGGAGATTGGCCATCATGTTCTGGACTCGTCATCGTCCCCTATTTCATATTCCTCTGACAAGAACTGAGGCATATCTCAATTCACCATTTGTCACAACTCTCGTCATTTGCTGCACCGCTTCCTCAGTTAAGGAGGTCGCGACCAATTGGAATAGTTGAGTTAGTTGGATTAGTTAAGAATTTTTATCACGTTTATTTATTTTTCTCTTTCTTTTCTTCTATTTATGTATTTTTACTTGAATTTTCATGTACTTTCTTCCATTATTAATCTGTTTAGCACACTCGTCGCTTTGGAGCAATCTGTTAGACGAGTGTGCATGATTATTTGATGTATAATAAAAATAAAAAATAAATATATTAGGTGGACCAGAAAGAAATCGCGTATTTCATGACCTGTTCCGAGTGCAGTTTGTGTCTAGATACGCTGAGGTAAGCGTCTCTATAAGATTTTTTTTTAACATCAGACATTGTATGCTACTTTTTCTCGACCAAGGCTTGAATGCCAGCAAAATCGTTGATGAAGCGCTAAAATAGTACGTAGATGTCAATTTTGGTTTCACAGTTTGAAATCTAAAAGATGCACTTAAATCTGGACAACCCTCCAATTTCATGGTAACATATTGTGATCCCTGGTCCAGTCAGATCCTCGATTAATCATTGACGAATTATCGCAGAGAATCAAATCCCCATGGTCCACTGTATGTATAATTACATTGCGCATTGGCAAAAGGAATAGAATAGGAATTTGGACTTAATTGTGCAATTTCTTTCTGGTCCCTCTAATATTATTAAACGTGTAGTTTATTGTCTCAATGCCAAACTTTGTATTATTTCATTTATTTTTAAAAAGACGTATGTTTAGAAACTTTCCAACGATGTATTACAAAAATGCCTTCCAAACTTAAATCACTTTCAGATGATATAAGATTGAAAAGAATGAATCTATACACTTTGGAGACGAGAAGAATGAGAGGTGATCTAATTGAAGCCTATAAAATAATGACCATTACAAGTTTCATATGATAAGCCTTCTTACGTTTAACAATAACAATTCAAAAAGATATTTACTACAAAATAATTATAGAATCTTTCTTTTCAAATAGACTGGTTAAAGTTTGGATTAGTTTATCCAATGAATTAGTAACTTCTAGTAACTTGAATCTTTTTAAAAATAAACTTAATAAATGGGTTTTGTAATTCTTCCCAACTTTAAGTTACATTTATCTTTTATATTTTCTCTTGTTTATTTTATTTTCGTATATTTTGAATTGTTAATATTTTCTTTTCCATTTTCTTTGTCCATCGGCTTACCCAAATATTCTTAAATAAAACTACATACTTTGTACTCTCGCACAAACGCATCTGTTATAAGCATACGGGAACTGAACGAAAATCTTTCTTACACAAAAACCACTAGAGTTAGTACGTTTAGATAAAAAAAAAATATATTGGGATAGAAAACCAATCCTTATAAACGTGGTGAAATAAAAAAGTGGGCAAATAAACGCAAAATAGCACGGAGAAAAAATCCGTAAAAAAAAAAAATATATTTTTGACTTTTAAAATTCGCTAGACAATTAATTATAAGTATTTTAAAGCAATGAAATATTACAATTAATAGGAAAAATATCTATTGATTCCAATACTCACTTTGAGCGTAACAATCCTAAACTTTGAGTTAAAGACCGCAAAAGCTAAAAAACTGTAAAAATCGCGGATTTTTTTAAACGCTCATATCTCGTAAACGATCACCCACCAACAAAAATCAATATCATATTCGAATTCAGTGGGTCAAACTTAGTAAAGATTGGTTAGTCTCCGCTCTGGTAACTCAAAAACGTGATTTTTTGTTGCTCAGTGTAATCAGTCACGGATAAATCGTAATTTAACCATACGTATGTCTTATTTTATCAATAATAAAACACGTGTTGTTTTAAATGATTCAAAACAGTTTCAAAATTAATAAGAAATCGATAGTAGATTAGTATCGAAGATTGGGAACGCATTATACTAAACAGCGGTCTACAACCATTATGCAGTAGTGGTGCAATTGTAAAAAATTAAATATTAACCCTCCGAATGCTGACGAACGCCGATCGGAGTTTTGCCAACACGTCCATGGGCCTGAAAAACGCCGATAGGCATTGTATTTTGAGCATGTACAAGGTAAACAAGGATACTACCCACTAAGCCTTTACAGGTAGCATTTAAAAAAAATGGATTGAACATGTGTCGTGTAATCCGTGTCATTCATTTGTCATCTGAAGTTATAACTAAAGCCCGGACCAAGAGGGTGCCGCGTATTGTTCAAATGCTGTAAATGCAATGTTAAAGGTTTGCCGAACCTTTTTTACAAAGGATTTACAACAATGGAACAATGAGAGGCACCTTGGCTATCCTACCTCTAGCTATAACTAGTCACCGGAGCCTGAGGGGGCCGTGTATTGTTCAAAGGTTGTAAATGCATTGTTAAAGGTTTGCCGAACAATGGATACCACTGCGACTATCCTACCTCTAGTTATAACCATAGCAGAATTTCCCGGTGGAAATCCCTAACTGCTGAGTATTTAAGATTGTAGCTTGGCATTTACATTGTTAACATTACATTTTAACAACAATGAAGAACATGGAACTGGTTTTGGAAAAATACAATCATTAATAGACTTCTGTTGTTTATTTTACATTGTTGCAAGATATATTAGAGTCTAAACACACCTTTACAAAACTCGAAATCCTCGGCGGTAGTTATTTAGGGTTTGTTTGGATTAGTTACAATTTTTATACCTACTTTCTATTAGATTTCTAATAGATAACTCTAGTTGTAAAAGTTGGCGAAATTTTCAGCGTGGCGGACTTTCAACAGAAAAGACGCCAGCACTCAAAGGGTTAAGCAGCAGAAGAAGGGTGGGGGGGGGAATCAGCCGTTTCAAATTTTTGATACGAAAATTATAAGCCCATTTCACATTCATTGTAAAAGTTCAAACACTAGGACGTTCTAGTCATATAATTACACCCCCTCCCCCAATATTGAGAAAAAAAATTAGAAGATTCACCGTGCGTGACCTCGCATACATCCGATTTAATTTGATTAAATAAACACAAATTCAACTTAACTACATGGAACATTTCCTTGAATACTTTTTATAACATGTACGTGCCACCTGTAGTTCCCCTACGTGCCATTATTGGCATCAGCGAAAGATCTCAATGCATAATAGGTTGCCGATCGCCGTTCTAAGCCACATACATACATAGTTCTCAATCAAAATGAAAAGATAATTTTCAGATACGCGTGAAAATATATCGAACAGCTGCGTCCGTTGGAAACGAAAAATAAACACACTATCATTAACTTGACGTTTTTGAAGAAATTATGATTCGATAGATAATAACAAACGGCGATCTCGACACTGAAAGAATTACTGCTATCGAGAATCGTAAACAAGCAAATACTGCGTACGCTCATTTTGAGAAATTTCTTACAAAATATCAAGGCGTGTTTCCATACATTTTGACATTTAATTAAAAAAAATTGCATGCGCAGCATGCTTTATCCTTTCCTACAACAATAACCAAATACAAATTATACACGATAGAAGCTTTAAAACTTAATTGTAATTAGGTTCTCGGATCAACTACATACAATGTGTAATGTTTACATTAATTTCCGTGATCCAAACAAAGTTTGGACGAATTATTTATTTTTTTACATTGCCTGTTGAATGAACGCCATATGACGCCATTTTTTTATGTTATTCATTTACAAATTAAAACATTACTTCAAATGCCTTTAACGCGTGAGGCCACGTTCGACATTTCATTTCAATGAAACCTATAATCTTTAGACATTAAACACCCATGTTCATCTGTCGATTGAAATCGAAGATTGTTCATCAAAACCATACATACCGCTATACCGCGCCTTTGGCTACCATTGAACTCTAACCTCAAAACACAAGCGTAAAGGATGGTTATCGCAAATAAACCACACCAGTATTATCAATTTGAAACATCCTATACCCACAAGTATTAATTCTTTTGGAAATCACGAGGAGCAAACATTCATAATACATTTATTTAATAACATTTTATTATATTTCGAGTCATACGGACACTTTTGGGAATATTTCGAAACGCTATATTTTGGTAATATTGCGTTTTTCACATTTGTAGAAGACACATTAATCGGATTGTTTTCTGAAATTATATGAGAATTATGTAAAAAAAATTGATTGCCCAGTTCGGCACGTATGGTCCTGCTACAATTGGAATTCGATATATAGTCATAACGAGACTTAGACGGCCAGGATGCTTTAACCCACAAAAAATGGTTCACTACTGTTAATTTCTAAGCAAAACCATGCTATTTTGCTCTCTTGCTTTGAACACTAATGGAGCGGTCTTTTTTTATTGACAAGCATTTGCTGCATGCTCATTTCGATTAATGTTTGAATTTCAGCATGTACGAAAGACGAGATATTCATAGGGTTGCGCAGGTGACATTTCGATGTACATTGATGATTGGCAATTCTTAAAATGGAGTTGGATCTTTCTGGCAAGTTTAAAATGGCAAAAGCCGAGACAAAAGTATGAAATGAGCATGCGGCCACGTGGTTTGCAACCATTTGTAGCGGAGTGAAATTGACAATGGTGAACCCATTTTTTTGTACAAATAGAAACCGACCGCCGATCCTTATTCATAACTGACTGTCACAAAGTTAAAGTGTCTAGTTTGACATCTTTGAAGTACCTCCTACCTAAAACCTACTGTGGAGTATATCGCCACGATAAATTATCCAATCGAGGCAAAGTTAAGCAAAGCTCGCAAAGGCTAAAGGCGAAATCACACAGTGAAGAACGGCACGTCATGTGCTTGTCTCCCCGCTGACGGCGATCAAGCACAAGATGTGCTTGGGGTCGTTTCTTCAAATGTGGGATACACCGTTATCGACCACTGTCAAGCAATTATACAATTTTACCGATTGATTTCGGGACGGTGGGCGCCGGGCGTTCCATGAATATGAGCGAGGCACGGCCCAGTTTTTCGCATGTTAAAAGTATCTAAAAAAAAAATTCACGTGCCACGTGCACCGCTGTGTGTTTTCGCCCCAAGTCTACAGTTGAAGCTCTGCCGAGAAAAGAGCGAGCGGGTAAAAAATAGTTCGTAGCGGCCTCGCTGGGTCAACTGATCAGTTACGAGTTTCGAGCTGAGCGAGGTAATCATTGTGGTCTTGTAACTTTATATAAACTATATTTTTCATTTCCATCCCCACTCGTCTTTAGATCAGATATCAAACGCATCTCACCAAAGCCAGCACGTGGAAGCTATCCATACCGAATATTCCACCATAACAATAAACAAACACAGCGAAACACACCATGGAAGCTGGAGAGGATAGGGGGGGGGGAGGGAACGAGAGAGCGACAAAAAAGGGACACCGCCTAACCAACACCGGTAAAGCGGACGAATGAGTGTGTGTGTGTGTGTGGCCACCTTTATATCCCCCGATATCCACACACAGTATTAAATAAGAGACAAAACGTCCCGGGGGAATTACGCACTTAAGTTCATTAAACGCAAGGGCCAGTATCGCCGGGGTGCCGTAACGGTACAAGAGCGCGTGGCTGGCACGCGACAATGACCCTTCTGCCACAGCGCAGCGCGGCCTCCTATGGTCTGCACTGACACAGACCCGAACGGCAGGCAGCTGCTCTTTTCGAGTACAACTTTTATGGGTTAATTCGTGTTTTTTTTTTTTTGCTTTTTTTGCTTTTTGTGTGTGTGTAAGCCTCTTCCTCGCTTAGCTTACTCGAGAACTCGAATGGAGCTTGTGTGTATAATATAATAATATACGTACATTGTAGGTGAATGTGAGGATATTTTGCCTCCTGCTAAAGTGAGAAAGACGAAATCTTAATAAGTCGTTCTGGATTGTTTCAATGAATCGATTTCGCTGGACTTCAGTCCAAAGTTGATACAGAAAATATTTCTCAACGGTCAAATTGAAATTATACTACATATAAATGTAGAGGATTGCCCAAGTTAATTAGGGACGGGAATTTACCGGCGAGCTGAATTTTTTTGGCATATAATATATGACTAGAGAGAGGCTTTTGAGCGGAGCAATGTCCTTTGTGGACGGGGAAACTTGCCAATGGGGCCGTATTGGTAACACATTTTATAAACTTAATAACATCTAAAAGCTAGAGGAAATATAACAAACAACGTTCTCTTCTTCGACTATCAACCTAAACAAGTACATGGTCTTGTTGAATTTTGATCCTTGCGGTTCATAGAAAGTCCATTGATTTGATATTAATAATTCCAACCATAATAATGTTCCCTTCCTGTTTAAAAAAACAATTTTAATTAATAAATTATAATAATTACTTGAAATATATAAAGCAGTTGCCTAGATCTGCCCCTATTTTTTAACCATTGCACTGACCAGACTTAGGCGGCGAGGATGCTGTCATAAAATAACAATAGAACTCTCCATTGTCCGAGAAAGCAGGAGAGCAAATAAAAAAGGGTTGACAATTTTTTTACCCGTCGAAAATCGTGTCCGCCGGTTTCTTCTGATGGCTAGAGATAGGCGGCTGAGTTGCCGCCATAAAATAACAATATATCTCTCCATTGGCCGAGAGGACAGTGGAGAGATATATTGCAAAAAAATGGTTGACAATAGAAATTGACAATAGGGAACCACTTTTTTAGCCGTCGAGCATCTTTACCGCCGGCCCTTACTGATGACTAACCAGCCATGTATCTGGTAATGATTAAAGAGCGGCGGTCAGGTTTCCGCCATAAAATAACAGGAGCAAAAAAAAATGGCTGACAATATAGTGAACCATTTTTTTAGCCTTCGAGCAACCGCCGTCCCTTAGTAATGATTAGAGGTCGGAATCTGAAGGGGCCGGAAACGTGCCGCCTATTGTTCCATTGTTGTAAATCCTTTGTATAAAAGGTTCGGCAAACCTTTAACAATGCATTTACAATCTTTGAACAATAAACAGCCCCTTCAGATTCCGGGCTCTAGTAATGATGCCCAAAAATCGGCGTTGGGACAAGCTTTTTGCAAAAAAAAAAAAAAAAATAGTTCACTATTGTCGATGTTTTTTTCCTCTCTTGCTTTGTTAACTACTGGAGAGCACCAAGCAGACTCCGAAGACTAATGATGACCCACTGAAAAATTCCACAATCTCACAGTCCAGTCTGCCTCTGTTAAAACTATTGAAAATTATAAGCGAATAGTGTTTCTTCCTACTTACTTTTTGGAAATTAGCGTACCTATAAGTCATATAAAACTAGTGTTCGGATATGGACTGACAATCAAGATTATTGATGAGCATGATCCATGTGAAAAATATAAAGCGTAGTTCTGTCAGAGCAGGTTCAATTTCTACTTGTAACATTCGACCAATATATTCGGCTGTTCACAGCATGGAATATTTGTATTAGCCAGCTAAGGTGTTCTGACTAATATGAATCGAGTTAACTCAAGGCAAATTATGCCGCATTAACTCAAGACAAATTATGTCCAGAATACAATTCAGAACAACATTTAAGGAAAGTTTCAGACCATTGTAATAAATTACGACACAAAGACATCACCTAAGGAGTTAAAACGGCAACAACATAGGCCCTTTTAAAACCAAACAACATGAACACTTTCTCTTCTCGCGTCAATTTCCTTAAACAAAGTTGGTGTATAAGTCATGGATACGTATGTATGTACGATTGTGCGCAATCCTCGTTCATACCAAGACACGATCTCATACAATATTTTACACAACGACATAAAACACAAACAATGTCCACTGGATGAGTTGCGTTCTGACGTCTCCCCCACTGAGATGACGTGCGTCATCCGTAAACTAAACGCAGTCGCCATCTCCCTCTCTCTGTATCTATCTATCCATAACAAAAATAAAAAAAAACTTACAAAACAAAAATTCGACAGCACGTGAATCGTACGCGACACGAGAACGTACACGTGAATGGTACGGGAAAAAAATCCGTATAAATTATATCACTCTTGACGATGAGAACGCCAAACCGCTCCCGACCACGTGTACTTGTATACTTAAAAACCAAGTCTCGAAATATCATAGTGAATCATCGCGCAAGCTTTCATTCATAAGTTGGACTTCCTAAACACGCCAATTGGTAATGTGCAATAGCACAACGTAAGGCCATGAGGAAGCGCATGATCGTAATACCGAAATAGGACCGTTTGGAACCGGGCCCGTAAGAAGCGAATAGAAAAATACATATATACCTAATAAAGTGAAGTCGGTAGAGCATTCCGGATAGGATTGAGAGGTCCTGGATTCGCACCCTGGGGAAAGTCGAAAAAGTTTAATCACCGTTCAAGAAAGTAGGACCGCATAAGTACAACAAAACGTCACATGTTCACTAGGATTGATCACAGATTTACATAGTTCAGTGAAAAAAAAAGATCTAAAAATTAACATATTGTAACTACTAATTCGAAAGCTCAATTTTTGCAGATTTAAAATCTCAAAAAAATGTATTCATATCTTAAAAAACACATTTCCTATAATGTTTTTACAAATTATATTACACACAACTTCCCCCCTCTTTAATAAACCCCCATCCCCCTTTCCAAGGAGACCGAGAGACCAAAAAGCTGCCTTGCTACCCGTTTTCACAAAAAGGCCTGACCAAGATTATTGTCAAGTCTTTCGTAGGATCTCCGACTACGACATTTATCGTAAGAAGAGACCCTCCGAGAGAAAATATACGTCATAGTTAAAACACTGCCAACAAAACGTACAATATAATAACGAATCAAGAAAAAACCTGTATATATACTGTTTACTACGAATGTTTCCTGAATGAATACTTATTAAATTAATGAATTAATTAATTTTCCTATTGATGTTTTACATTGTATATACTTAGGTAGATATGTAGTTTTTACTTATAATAAACCCGATTAAATTTTCATCGGGTCTATCACTATATTAATCGAAATTGTTTACGTCACACCATATAAAATATACGTAACGGGAATTTTATTTATCGAGGTTTTGAACCAAACAATTAAATAAAAATATTAAAAGAATCAACCGTTAAAATTCAAACGGGCACACTAGTTCACATATAAAAATAAAATATACTATAATTCATACAAAAACTGATTCAATTTTAGAGTTTTTGAAAACCAGCACCGAACACAACAAGGATCACCCCACCTGAACAACTGTATTATGAGCAAAAATCCCATTATTGCTGAGCTATGAAAAATCGCCACAACAGACAAATTTCTACATGATTCTTTAATATGTACTACCATTAGTCGTTTATTAAACGATTTCGGTTAGCATATGATCGGTAATCATGTGGTTAATCGTATCGTAATTATTGGCAATCTGACAGTTTTTTAAAAGACGATGAAAAACCACCAAACAAAGATACCGACTAGCTCCAAACGCGCTCACCGAAATAAATTCCACACAGTTTGTAAAACGCAGCTCGTTTTAGGCTAAAATAATTAGCGATAAGATACGCAACAATTGAAAGCGAAAAAAAATACCACAAACACACAAATCACGTTAATCGGACACACAGATAAAACAATCCTTATTTCATAACATTCGATTGTTTCAAACGGAAGACGTAACACACGTGTAACTTTCATTTGCGTTAATGTCAAAGCCAAATCAAACCCAACCCCTACAATACGAATGTTTGGGAATTCTATGAAACATTATAAAAGCCTTAAAAAAACCGCAAAATAACATTACAGATACGTGATTTACTCACATTAAAATGAAACTGTCATTATATATTTCCTATATATTATAAATTATAATCGGCCTTGGGATTCAACGAGTATGTGGAAACGATAAGGACAATTGCATATTAGAAGTATCACTAAACTGATAAAAAAAAAACAAACCAAAAAATATCAACTATTTTAGCAGTAATATTGAGTAGAGAGTATTTAATACAGAAACCTTCCGAAATATTTATTAAATTTTCCAGTAAATTATATAAAATGCTAGTCTTCTTGAAAACAATATTAATCCATACATAGTGCGAGTTCATTCGTATCAATCTTATGTGATGGCGTGCAGTCTACTAGTGTCATTTACAACCTAAGATTATTTTATCCGTTATAAAAAAAATAGAAAAATTTAGTATCAAACTCAGAAAACGGCAATAAGATTGAATCTCGAAAGGGTCGAAATGTTTATACTATACTTTATTAGAAATACGTCATCAATTAGTTATTAAATTGACTTTCTTATTATTATCGTTATTTATTATCATTATTTTATTTGTTTTTAATCTACACCAGGAAGGCCTAACATGTAGCCCCAATGCGCTTTCATGGCTAGAAACATTGTAAATTTTGATATAAGTATTACACAAAGTAAATACATATCAATTAACACCCACAGAGACATCTATGGTCAAATTTGTAAATTTGCAGCATTTTAAAAGATTCAGCGAAATTCAATAAATACATATCAATTAACATTCACAAATACACCAATGGTCAGATTTGTAAATTTGCAGCATTTTATACAATTCAGCGAAATTCGAGATTTGCGAGAAAATTGGAAAGGTTGCCAATTTGTTGGGACCGTTTCAAATTAAAATCAGATAAATTAGCAAACTCTGATAGGAAACGATCGACCTGAAGTCACAAATCCTAGGTCTGGACAGCAGAAACCAGTGGGATTTGAACCCGTGACCACTCTATGCTAACCACTAGTCTATTCAGCTGGTTATTATATATTATTATATTTATTTATTGTATCATTCATATGCGTTATCTATATGTTACAGTGAAAGCATATTTCAAGTGAAAATATATTTTCACCAATTCAAGCAGTGAAAATGTATCAAACAATGAATTTACAACGTTTAACTCTATAAATTTAACCCTAACAACCCAATATTAAATGAATAGGGCCAACCCTGAAAATGTAACTGGTTATGATTTCACTGAAACGTCAGTAAAAATATATTTAAACTTGAAATATAATTTCACTCTATTCATTGCTCTATTCTCTATATCGTCTGGAATAAAATATATTATTATTATTATTATTAATTAATTAATATCCTAAACACTGTTATTGTATTAAGCGTACCTTCTACCATTTCTATCACTCAAACACAGATTACCTCCACCTGGTAATTACGAGTAAAATATAATTTAATTTATAAGAATATTTATTTATAAAAGAGCCGAACAAATAAAGCAATAAATGACTTTGCCTATGTGCAAATAATAATAATAAAAAAAAATAATGAAAATAACTTTAGAACCTGTTTGTGTATATGTGAATGAAAAAAAAGGTCGAAGTCCGTTGGTGGGGTTATAGCAAGGGGTTTGTTGAGCTTTCGAAGAAGATTTCATACGTTCATAGAACTCGTTTGTATATCCAGTTGTACTCAAACGGTGATACCGTTCGTAAATCGTCTGATAAGACAGCGCTTCGCAACCGACGTGTCGCGGACTCGGTATACGTATTACAATATTATACAAAAACGAAAAAAACGTTTCTAAATTACACATAATATTCTATTACGATTGAGTAAAATTCCGATTTCGGTCGATGATTTCACCAGTGTTTAAATGTACAAATCTGCATACATTTGCATTTCGACAAATCCCATTTATTAATTCATTCATTCATGGGACGCTCAAAATCTTGAAAATAAATTTAATTACACCATGTAATCACCTAGTAACATAATGTTTATGTTATTACAAGTTAATTACACTTGTCCATACATGCGGCTTAAAAAAACACGACTTTCCAAATAAGGCAAAACCCGTCCCAAAGTGGCGACACCTCGTACAGATGAGTCAAAAACTCAAGGTCAAACTTTTACAAGACAACAGGAGTACATATATATTTTTAATTACAGGTAAACCCATTTTTTGTACATGCATAAATACTAACAATTCCATAAACACATACCATATATGGACAAATTCAATAAACAGCAAATTTTTGCGAGAAATATATACATTTTTACAGTGTATGTTGGTGGGTCGCATATTTATAATCAAATTTGCGAGAACACGGGGATAGGTTGCTAATTTTGGTGGAACCGCTTCAACAATTAAAACATGTAAATTGACTACGAAGCTCTTTTTTCTGTAAATTGATGGTAAGCTCTGATACGAAGCGATCGACCTGGAGTCACATGCATATATCCAAGCTCTGGCTAGTAGCATCAGGCCGGGGATTGAACCCATGAACCCTACACGCTAACTACTGAGCTACGCTGTTGGCTATGAAATCAAAATAGACCAATTACTTTCATTTAATATATCGAAATATTGTATCATGTGAAAATCGACAATTTGCATTTCTTAAAACTTTCATCCGCCCAAGCGACGCCGGGTAATTCATAAAATATACTAAAAATCCCATACTTCTAAATATCTTGCAAAGTTTGATCTATATAACAATGCGACCTTGTATCTTTTAACAACGTCGAGCCATAGACTATGGAAACACACCTTTAGTAAAGATTATATTTTATTTTTTAATTTTAATTTATACCAGGGAGGCCTAGCAGATAACCCCAATACGCCTTCCTGGCTAGAAACATTTTACATTTGATACAAGTATTATTAGTATTATACAAACATCCACAGAGACATTTTATGGTCAAATTTGTAAATTTGCAGCATTTTATACAATTTGAGATTTGCGAGAAAATGGGTAGGGTTGCCCATTTGTAGGAATCGTTTCAATGAAAATCAGATAAATCGGCAAACTCCGATAAGAAACGATCGACAAACCCAAGGTCTGGCCAGCAGAAAACCAGTGGGATCTGAACCCGTGACCACTATGTTCAAAGCATTATATGCCAACCACTTCAATCAGAAAATCGAGCGCCGTACTACACCAGACTATATTCGGTTAGTACACATGTTTGGTGTTGTGTACGTATCCAGCAAGCTCTGGGATAGGGCGAGTTTCGCCGACACCCAGCACAATCAGAGTATCAGCGTATACCCAAGAGTTCCTCCAAACATACAAAGTGCAAAACAATCGAGCATCATCCCGACACGAGTGGACGAAATTACAGATACACACACTACACACGGACAAAAACGGCAGTAGCCATTTAAACAGGTTTGAGTGACCATCCACCATCGGCGAGCCGTTGCTTTCGCGAGAGAGCAGGTGGTGGTGTGCCGAGACCCAGAACTCGTACGTACATAGTAAGAGTTTCGGCACGGGATTCGCACGGCAAGGCCACCGCAGCATACCGTGACTAGTTAAATGACACCGGAGAGGTTAACATTCTGAGAGGGTGTTTCTGTGGGTGTCCACCGTTCGTAGGTGTTGGTGTTTACCTGTTGTCGGTGGCTCGGCTCGAGGCACCAGGTGCGACCGAGCTGACAGCCACCACCTGCCTGCCCTGCGCCGACCCAGAGAGCGAGAGAACCCGCCCCGACAAAACAAACCCAGATTTCAGCTCGACGCAGATTCGCCAGACCCACCCCGGACACAACAGGTAAAGAATGCTGCCATCCATCCCTCGACCACGTACATACTTGATTCCGGTTTAAAAGAGGTTATTCCGTGTTCAGATTACTACTACTACCGGATTTACTTCAATGTCAATAAACGAGACACCTTGTCCGTAGGTAGGTGTGTTTCGGGTTCGATTCGAATGTGTTTGAAGAAATGTGAACGATAAGCGAGTCTAATTAGAATCGAGGCACG
This sequence comes from Arctopsyche grandis, assembly GCF_051622035.1. Lineage (NCBI taxonomy): Eukaryota > Metazoa > Arthropoda > Insecta > Trichoptera > Hydropsychidae > Arctopsyche > Arctopsyche grandis. The sequence continues at coordinate 1,863,546 of NC_135362.1, forward strand.
TACAACACGAGGTTTATGTTATAATAATTAGTCACCGGAGCCTGAGGGGGCCGTGTATTGTTCAAAGGTTGTAAATGCATTGTTAAAGGTTTGCCGAACAATGGATAGCACTGTGACTATCCTACCTCTAATAATAATTAGAGGTCGGAATCTGAAGGGGCCGGAAACGTGCCGCCTATTGTTCCATTGTTGTAAATCCTTTGTAAAAATGGTTCGGCAAACCTTTAACAATGCATTTACAATCTTTGAACAATAAACAGCCCCTTCAGATTCCGGGCTCTAATAATAATATAGAGAGTAATAATACGTTTCTCAAACTTCTGGAGTGGTGGAGGTGCAATGCAATGCCTGGTTGTACGAAAAATGTTTCGTGTTTGATTTTATTCAGTTGAAAGCTAGTTTGAACTTCTAGCTAGAATGAGGTATAAGCGTGTGTAGTTCTTACGATTGCGGAATCAATTCGTATGGTATTCATCGAACATACTAATAAATCATACCACTTTTATGGTGGTTTGTACTAAGAATCGATGATTCAAATTCAATATAAGATCAAAGGTAAACATTAAACGTCTACCGGCAGTTTTAAGATCAGCTCTCAGATTTATAGTTTTTCCGAGCGAACTTTCCATAACAACATAAACGAAAATAAGAATATTAAATTGGTGTTTTCCAAACGACATTTGTCAGTGTACATATTAGTTAATCGCGAGATTGACAACATCATTTGTAATTAAATAGATCTAAAAAGCTTTTTTAATCGTGAATTATCATTTTTAAAAAAATGACGATTTTTATAAAATTTTCATCTCTGGAGCATTCTATTTATATTTAAACGGTTTAAATAACAGGCTAATTAAAAAAAAAGACCATAGTATAAAATTTTTATGATCAATTCGGTTATAGTTAGGAAAGTAATACATAAATAGACTAGTGGTTAGTATATAATGCTTCGAACACAGTGGTCACGGGTTCAAATCCCACTGGTTTCTCCTGGCCAGACCTTGGATTTGTGACTCCAGGTCGATCGTTTCCTATCAGAGTTTGACAATTTATCTGATTATCACTGAAACAGTTCCAACAAATTAACCATAACGACTAAATTCTAAACCAGGCGTTGTGAAGATCTCAATTCTAAGATCTCAACTTGAAAACCTTCACAACAGACGCAGTTGTACGTCAAAGCGAAACCCAACCTACACAAACACAAAAGTGAAATTTAAAAACCCACCAATTTGAAGCAGTGCACCCTCGCGACCTCGGGGTCCCACCGACCCCATAGTCACTTCCGCTCTTCCCCAACCCCCACCACGGTTAAAATCACTACAGAAACGACCCGAACACACATTAACAAAAAAAAAAAACAAACCCCACTATACGGTATCTCCCCCGCGAGAAGTAGAGACACGTATCGACCAATAGGAATCCGATAAAGAGAATAATATACACACACGTATGTATACATATATATATACACATATATAATACGAGGTACTTCACAAGTATATACAAATAAAATATTTCTGTCGAGGCAATTATTGTTGACGACGACGACCGTATTATATACATTATGCACAAATTACCGGGTCGACTTTATATCGCCGATAAGTGGATCGTATCTCGCGATCAATAAAACTTAACGAACGAGCTGGCGGTTTGAGGAGCGGTGTAAACTATCGCAACCCCCCCCCCCCCCCTCCCCCCCCCTAATATATACTTTATATATATTTATTTTGAAATTTCGCTACAGCGATCCATTGTTCTTCGCCTCTTGAAATAAACAGCTGACCATTTGCAGAGAACGTCGACATTATGTGGGGGGGGGGGGGAGAAAACACGAGCCGTATTGCAACTGTGGGACGCGAAAATGTCTTTGAAAATAGGATAATGATTTATCATTGTAAATATTTAGCTTTTGGTAGATGTGAAAAGCATGATCGGCGGATGTTTTGAGTGCAATTCGAACACATGTCCTTTGACTGATGAGTAAAGTATCTTTTCTCACAACACACAAATCAACCATTAAAATATAGCCACTACACATCCTAATAACAAGGCCTAAAATCGTATAAACAATCATACATAACCAGCAACGTCGACTAGTGGTTAGTATATATGCTTTCGAACATGTCGAACAAGTCACGGGTTCGAGTCCCACCGGTTGCTGCTGGCCAGACCTCAGTTTGTGACTCCAGGTCGATCGTTTCTTATCAGAGTTTGCCAAATTTTATCTGATTTTCATTGAAACGGCTCCGACGAATTGGCAACCTTTAGGGCGAAAACACACAGCGCGGGATGTGGTATGTCGACAAGTTCTCCTAAATTTCTTAAAACCGTTAACGATCACTGTCAAGCAAGGATAAATACAAGGACACAATATTACCGAACACACCCAGGGGGTCTTTTTTTGGACGCTGTGTACTGGGCATCCTATGAATTTATTCAAGGGATGCCAATTTTTTTCGCACGTATAAAAGTATATAAAAAAAGCCACGTACTACATTCCGCCGTGTGTTTTCGCCCTTACCCATTTCTCGCAATTTTCGAGTTTCAGCATCTCGAATTTCGCCGATTCGTATAAAAATGCTGCAAATTTGTAAATTCATAAATGTCTCAAAAATTTCGAGTTTTTCAGCATCTTGAAATTTGACGAATTATACAAAAAAAATGCTCCGAAAATGTAAGTTTATCACAAATTTATCCATAGCTTTCTCCAAATATGATGCTTTGTTAAAATTGTATATCGATGTTGATAACTGACCAGGAAGGTGTATTGGGGGTTACCTGTTAAACCTTCCTTGTATAAATAAATATATATATATATATATATATATATATATATATATATATATATATATATATATATATATATATATATATGTATATGTAGGTATGTAATAAATAAAATAGAATACAAGGCCCGTCAAACAAAAAGTAACTTTTACCACCGAGTTTTTGATTGCGAGTTGCAAAGGGGCGGTAGAAAGCCACGTTTGGATAGCAAACTATCGTCGCTTCGATCTGACAAAAGATTCCGATGTAATTTTTAATGAATAAACTCCTTTAGCGTCATGTCGAAGACATTAGCTTACTTCAATGTTAGCTAGTATTGGTATATCGCTAAAATATCAAAACGATCCAAAGAGTTGGGGAATGGTTCAAAATCAGATCACAATTTTTTAACTTGCAGGAATTTCATGGAACTTACAAAGTGAAGTTAATAAAAAACCATGTGAACTGTATAAGAGGTATGTAAAAAACAGAAAAAAGGACTCGCCTGATCTTTACATGGCCGTTGAGATTCGGAATATTTTCAACTCGATTCCAATACACGGCGTAACTTTCAATCCACCCAAAGCAAAACAAAATCACTCTCTCATCAGAAGAACACATTGCTAGGTTCACTTTCAATAACTTCCATCATCCGAGCCAAACAATGACCGAAGTGTTTAGCTAACCAACAGCGTGAAGCTCCATATTGTCTGCACAGACTTTGTCCACATAATCGGCGAAAGATCTCACACGGAAGCGGGTTCGAACATATAAAATTAGTCACTCATTCAAAGGACGACGATGATTCACCGGACAGTTTCCGGAATTTAATAAACTCGACACCCAACTTGGGTATACGTACACTTATTATTGTACACATATTTCGCTGGTATCTCTGGTTCCCCCTCACGTGCCTCATATATTTATATATATATATATACATATATATGTATATAATTGATAATGTCGTATTTATACGACGTACACGACCTGTGATACTGTGATACGGGAAATAGGTACTATTTTCATTGCAATCTAATTTCGTGTAAAAACACACATACATGCACACACTATTTATTGCATGCATTACTGTATCGATTCAATAAGATCATGTTTAGTTATGCGTAAGTACATTATCACCGGTTAGGACTTCCAAGGTCTAAAAATTGAATGGTACATATATAAAAATAACTCGTATGCGTATTTATTTCCCTCAAGTCGCACATGATTGTTGATTTCATTGTGCTGGTGCTTTAAATCGACGAAGTAGGGAAGATAGAACGATTGAGTTAAAGCTGTATTTAATCAGTCAATGATTTTGTAAGTAAAACTTCTTTGGCGAATTGCTTTTATGTCACGGAAGTTTCCGACGCTGAAACATTGCACAAAACTAGAAAAGGATCCTGCAAAGGCGCCACCAAGACTGCCCTCCACTTTTTTAAATAGCCTCACAAACCTGCGGCGTTTCTTAAAATGATGTCTATGTAGATTTTGCGTAAGGAAGTTTCACTTTTAAAGTGCAGTATTTATTTTATTCAATTTAAGCCAGAATCCGAACCCATAACCTATTTTTGAAATTTTATGGTTTTTCTAATATAATGTAATAATTGGTTTATATCAGTGGTTAAAGTATTACAGATAGGTTTTTGAGCTATTTTTCCTATTATGCTGTACATTAACATTAGAATAATATACCATGATTACTAACAAAATTAAATTAAAATTGTAGAATAGAAAATGATCAGTAGATCAGTGGCTATTAAAAAATATTGTGAGCATAATTTAGTAATAATAAAAAACATTTAAAAATCAAATATCAGTGGTTCTCAAATTCTCAAATGTCCTGCGGGCGCAACAAATTTTTCTTGGGTGTGATTTAAAATTAATGATGTTTTATTTACTTTTTTGATATTTTATTTACTTTCACGATATTTTTACTAATTATATATATAAAAAAAAACATATGCGCCATAAGCCATATTTATAAGCAATATCCATAACAGTGCACGTAAGACTAAATTTAATGTCAAAAACAACATCATCCAAACACTTTTATATTTATTTTATTATTTTATTTCAATCGATAATGTACATTCGCATTTACATATCATTCCCAAGCGACGAGTGTACAGATACAATACAATTAATACAAGCATGATTATACAATGCAAATTCATACAAATTGACGAACCTCAAGAAGCTGCATAACTTGAGATCGGAAAGGAAGTGCCAATTTTACAGGAACCGTCAGAAAAATTGGCAAACTCTGAAAGGAAACGCTCGACATGGAGTCACAAACCGAGTTCTGGCCAACAGCTACTAGTGGGAATCGAACCGTGACCACCACAATGTTCGAAAGCATATATGCTAACCACTAGCCCACGCTGCTGGTTATGTATGTTCGTTTATACGATTTTAGGCTTTGTTATTAGGATGTATAGTGGCTATATTGGCATGGTTGATTTGTGTGAAATGTTCGAAAGCATACCTAACGCAAATACGCTAACCACTAGTACACGCTGCTGGTTATATAAAAAAAAGTCTTTCTAAAATTTGTATGTAAGTATGTTTGTAAATATGTTAGTAGTATTTTTGTTTGAGAAATTCGTGAACAAAACAAAGTTTCTATGACGACGATTCGATATATATTATTTTTTTTGATTCAAATAAATTAAATAAAAAACAAATGAATATTTACTATTAGATTCGCCATGTTTACGCTGTTTATATTACAAACACTGAGCGAAGCCGGGTAAGACAACTAGTAAAGATATAAATAAGAGATACTTTTTTTTTCAGTTTTCTTAAAGATTTCATCCAAAAATACTGATAGAATATAATTTTTCATCTACCTTTTTACCTATTGAACACAATTTTTATATTTTCTATTTTTATTGAAATTTATGTCACCATGATGCCATTACGGATTTTAGCCTTGAACGACACCCATGGTATAAAGCGTGTAGGTTAGGACAGTTTTACCAATTCGATGAGGAACCGTTTCAACAACGAAATCAGATAAATAGGCATACTCTAATAGGAAACGACCGACTCGGAATCACAAATATCTAAGTCTGACCAGCAGCACTGTAGAACACATTCTCTTCAATTGAGGTCAACCATTGGCTCGAACCCGGGAACCTTTCGGTGGTTAGCAACGCAACCAACATTAAAAAAATCCTCCAATACAGACATAGCACATTACTCATTAATTTCATGATTAAATCGACAACGTTTAAGAAGATAATTGAACTTCGACACAACAGAGCTCAATATTAGGATCGGAAATTGTCAACAGCGACTAACTTTTTTTAATAATTTCGAACAAACCGAACTAAAACAATAAACCGAACATTTCTAAACTCAATACCACATTCGATTCGATCTTGCATATCGAATAAACACACACACACATCCGAACAAAGGTATGACGAGAGTCATACTTTGAGGAATTCCTTCGCGCTTAGGTATGTCGTGACGTAGACCTCATTGACGGAGACGACCGACAATGACATACCTAACAATAAAAAAAAATAAAATTAGTCAATAACAGCGAGATTAACATACGCTCGAGTGGACGATTTTGCTACAGATTACGACTGCAACATAATGAGCCTTTATCTGCCCGACTAGTTCGTATCGTATTTCGTTCAAAGCTACCCATACTTGATTTGGCAAAAATGATCCAAAATATACTAACAATACGAAAACATCTACACACCGAGTTGGGCTAATGAAAATTGGGCCCTTTTCGAATGAGCTTTCTATGCATAATGTCGAGGTCGACGGATTTACAAATAAAGTTTCCATACATAGGCATCTTGTCTAGGTCAGTGCACGTCATCATCATCATCATCATCATCATCATTTACAGCCCTCACCATCCACTGCTGGACGAACACTCCGCTTCCAATCGTTTCTGTTTTGCGCAACTCTCATCCATCTCACCTCACACATTTTCCTAATTTCGTCCACCCATCTTCCCTGCGGTCTTCTTTTTACCCTTTTGCATTCTATCGGGTATCATTCTAGCACTTCTTTTGCCCACCTTTCGTCCATTTTTCTAACCACGTGGCCCGCCCATTCCCATTTCAATCTTTTCACTCTATCCACTACCCTCGTCATACTTCTCACTAAGCTTCGGCGCGACCCTGCGCACCATTATTCATTTTTATGGTGAATCTTTTTTATTGCTCTCTAGCTTTGTAGTTTGCCATCTTTCCTGGAAAATAGCCCGAAAACTCCCCATTTTTTGTTCCAAAAGCACGCTCCACCGCCGAAGACTACTTCTCACCCACGTATTCCGTTTCCTATCCTTTCCTCGTTATGCCAATTATACAACGTTCCATACTTCTTTGAATTCATTGGACTTTGTGTAGCAACTTGGCGTTCAACATCCATACGTCATCACTGGCACAACACATTGATCGAAGATCTTTTTCATCAGGCAAAGTGGAATTTTTGATTCAAAAACCGCATTCATTCGTCCAGATGCACTCCATCCTAATTTCACACGTCTCTTTATTTCTTCTTCTATAGTCTATACTACCGGACATACCTATCATTTGACCTAAATACGTAAATTAGGTAGACCCTAAGGTTGGTTACCACAGACCGTTCCAGGTTTGCGACATTTTTCAGTGGTCCAAATGCACTCCATCCTGACTTCATACGTCTCTTTATTTCTTCTTGTTTACTGCCGGACATACATATCTATTAATTGACCTAAATACATACGTAATTAGGTTAACCATAAGGTTCGTTTCCGTAGTCCGAGACGCAATAGACCGTTCCAGGTTTGCGACAAACAACGGAGGCCTACCCCCACTCATCGGAAAAAAACGCGAACGCTCCGATCGTAGACTGTGGCGAGTGGTGGGGGTGGGCCTTCGTAGACGGGATGCGATTCGGGGTGTACCCGAGGTCCAGGAGTTTGGAGGTCCAGGTCCGGGTCGAGAGCAGCCGCCGGAACAGAAAGTGGTCCATTCGAGTCCGCACGCCCAAGGCCATTTCATAACCAACTTAACCGCTCAAGTGTCTTTCTCCTCCGACTCGCGTTCACACACACACATGCAGGTAAATTTTTGGATATGTGCACACTTTTTTCTTAGGAGATAATCTACTTTTTATGGCGAAGCGTGAGAATTTTACGTCTTACGCGACTCCTTGCTCCTATTCTCCTCGTATGGGCGGGTCGATATACTTTCGTCCAAATGTTTCTAATTGCATACATAATATGTATGTATGTACGTGTACGATAAATGAAAATATTCATTTATGCAATCAGTTCTATCAGAGTTGCAAAAATTAACGACTAAACTACTGCGATTAAAAATTGAGTGGATATTATTTTAAATTAAACATGATTTTTATGGTAATACATATCTCTCCGTATTCAATGCAAAAATGCTATCAAATCAATCATTAGTCTCATTTCAATGGTTTCGAATCGCGGAACTTTACCTAATGCAACCGATTTATGTGAGTAATTTTTTGACATTTGCAATATTTACTTTATCTATGTACAAAGTATCAATTGTGATTGTGAGAAAATTCAACTGCGAGATTTCGACCGATTTGTATTTAGTATCGACCATTGTCATGTTTTATGGTTTTAAAAAAAATGTACATGTGCCTGTATATTTTTTTTGGCCTGTATTTATTTTGTCGGTAACTTTGTTTGACTTGGTCAGTAAATAGATAATCAGTAATTTATTTTGTTGGTCATCAACTTATTGACCATTTATTGAAAAAAAATTTACTATTTAATTCAATTTGCCGTAATTTTTATAAAGACAATTTTATTTATAAACAAATCAAAAATTTATAAAAAAAAAAACAACGACACATCAATCATTAAGCAAATTTAAAAATATCTTTAAAAAATGACATGAAAAAAATTAAATTGCATGTAAACATTCACCAAGTTTAAAAGTTAAAACACCATTTATGTGGGTTGGTTCCATTAGGTAAAACTATTGTACAACCTTACGTATGCAGTGAAGCAACATTTTAAAAGACGTTTAATAAAATGCTTATTGCAAAATATATAAATAAAAAAGGCAAAGTAACTACATTCAAAATTGGGATTGATTAATATTTCCAATTGGACTTGTTACTGAAAATCACAAAAAAATAAAGAGTAGTGTGTTTTGGTATATATTTTAATCGAGTGTAAGAATCTCATTCAAAAGTACACTTTTTGGAAATACAATAGACAACAGATGGGACGAAACAAAAAGTACTTTTTAAACTGACAACGTATTTCTAAGCCCGTCAGACGAGACCAAATAAAATATGTCACAATATTTATTATATATTCATAGAGAGAGAGAAGTAATTAGACCATTCCGATAATATTAGAATCAGAATATCTTATATTTTACTTTGTTTGTTTACATATTGAATGTTTTGATGATCATTCCTTCAATATGTTCTAGGAGTCATAAAGCATAACTTATTCAAAGAAGTGAAATACAGATACATCCGTCTATACAAATACAAATTTGTCATATTGAAAGCCTGCATCGGAGCACTGGCAGCCGCCGAGCAATAAATTCGACACTATGGCAAAAGCTATGCAAATAGTCGCCGACATTAATTATAATTGTGCGGACTCGTCGATGGTATTTTACGTCAAATTAACAATCAACATTGACACAGTCGAAAAGTAAACACAACGACGACATATATAAGTACGAATTGGTGGTAATTGTCATCGAATCGACAGATCGGAAGATTGCACAGTACATACTGCATGGGGAGGAAAAGTGTCAAATGGAACATTGCACAATGTAAATAGTCGTCAGTATGGAGGAGAACATTGCGCAATGTCGCGTAAATGTATAATATATAATGCATATCGAGGAACGGGGATTGGAGAGTGTGGTGTGTGTGTGTGTGTGTGTGTGTGTGTGTGTGTGTGTGTGTGTGTGGGAGACCTAACCTACACGGAGTCGATCGTCTGCGAGGAGTGAGTAGTGAGTGGTGAGTGGTGAGTGGTGAGGAATGAGGAATGAGGAGTGAGTAGTGCGGAGTGTGGTGGAGAACAAGTCGAATTTGAGTGGCGTGTCAACGTCAGTGGCCGACGGGAGGGGAGGGGAGAGGAGGAGTGGGGCGGGGCGGGGGGCAGGCGTGTGTTCCGAGGAGCGACAGACGAGGACGTGGACGTGGACGTGGACGTGGATGTGAATGTGGACGAAGATGTGGAAGAAGACGAGGACGAGGATGTGTCCGTGGCGTGGGTGTGGGGCGGGGTGGGGCGGGGCGGGGCGGGTGAGACCAAAACAAAGGCGAGCGGCGGGGCGGCGGGGGCGGGGGCGCGGGGGAGTGAGTGGGGGGGCGGGGGGGCGCACGCGGCGGGGCTCCGACTGACCTGTTTGCTTGTTGGCGATCTTGTTAAAGCAGTTCTGGAACACCTCGTACAGGTGCATGGGCTCGTCATCGCTCGTCGCCATTTTGAGCCGGACTGCCGCGGCCGCCGAGGTGTTGCCACACTGCGCAGCTCGCCACTCGCCATCCGCCGCTCACCGCTCTACGCTCGCCACTCGCCTCGGTCTGCAGATTGCTCGGCGCCGCGTGTGGCAATACTGACTCCCGTTGCACAAGCGCGCGCTCTGCCTTGTGCAAATCTGCGTTCGTGCTAAATTTTCGCAGTCCCCCCCCCCCCCCATTATTTATTTATTTAGTGTGTTACGGTTTTATTGATTACAAAATTGATAGTGAAATACAATTATTAGAAGATTTTACCATTTTAAAATTTTCACATACGGTTCGGTGATTACTAGAGGTAGGACCGGAAGCGCGCCGTCTATTGTTCCATTATTGTAAATGCTTTGTAAAAAAGGTTCGGCAAACCTTGAACAATGCATTTACAACATGTGAACAATGAACAGTGCGCTCTGAGTCCGCTCTTTAGTGATTACTGGTCACAAAGGACTCGTCACAGAGTCACTAAAATCTCTATAACGTAACATCTGGCAGCCGAAAAGTCCATCATACTAACGAAAACTTGAGTGCCAAATATTGCGTATTCACGATTTTAATGGCAAAAATTGTCTTTATAACCACCGCAATGTGACTAATAATCCAATTATCAAACGCAGTCCCCCCCCCCACCCCCATTATTTATTTATTTAATTTGTTTGGCAAATTTACAGTTTTATTGATTACAAAATTGATAACAAAATGTATGTAATTATTATAAGATTTTACCATTTTAAATTAACAATAATAATGATAAGTTAATAATAAAAATAATAACCTAAATTATATGCAGTTATAACAATAATAAACTAATAATAATAATTAGATTCAAATTAAACAAATAAGTACTAAATTAAATAAGATAATTAGAAAAAACACAAAAATAAAAAATTATAAAAATATTAAAATTGAAATAGGAAATCGTAATATTGAAATGAAATTTTAGCGAGTGGATAATTTAAAATATATCCAAATTTATCGATTTAATATTTTAGCTAGCGATTTGTTCCTGTGAAGACGTCTGAAATAACAGTTCGGTGATTATTCCGCAAAAAGCGATTTCACGCACGTCACTAAAATCTCGGTCACGGAACATCTGGCACCCAAAAATTCCATTAATCCAAATGAAATATTTTACTAACGAGAACTCGAGTGGCAGATATTCCGTATTCGCTACTTTTGTGAAAATTGTCGTGCGCACGATCACAATTTGCGCAATAATCCGTTTACTAAAAAAAGTATAGTATTTTTGGTAGCTTTCGATTGATAAGAGTTTTTTGGTGCCAAATGTTTCGAGATCGAGATTTAAGTGATTTTTTGCGCGAGATCGCTTTTTGAGGAATAATCACCGAATCAAAAAAACAGCTCTAATAGAACACTCGTTGAGAAATTAAAACGCTCAGACCTCAAAATGCATTAAGAATAATGCAGTTGTAGTTTCATTTAGGAAGGTTGCAACGGGAAACGAACCTTATTTGATAATGACATATTTTATACCCAAAGAAACAAATCTCCATATGTATTGTAAAGAATAAGTTTTCATTTTAAAAACGAATGACCCCTCAGAATCAAATATAACATTTGCTGAATTCTGTATAAATGTTAAATTTTATATTTTTTCCAGAAAAAGTACCCCTTCCTTGAAAAATTCCATGTTTGTCTGTTTTTTACTATTGCCCAATAAATGTAATTTACAATTAATTTCACATGCGTAATGATATTTATTTTGAAAATTATATTCAAGAGATATAGATGCTGAAATTTAACACGATGTATTTGCTCAGATGTAAAAACAGTATTGGAGAAATCACTATATTTTATTTAAAATCTTCTTGTGATACTGATCTCAACATGTTTTAAATTTGAATTTTGAAAGCAAGACGACTTTTAATTTAAAACAATTGGTAATTGGATTTTTAGTCACATTGTGGTGGTCACAAAGAAAATTTTTGTCATTAAAATTGCGAATACGCAATATTTGGCACTCAAGTTCTCGTTAGTATGATGGACTTTTCGGCTGCCGGATGTTCCGCTATAGAGATTTTAGTGACTTTGTGACCAGTAATCACCGAACCAAAACAAATATAGACAAAATGATAATATGGGGGATGAAAGAATGAGATTACTGGCATGTTAATGCACGTGTTTTATTTATGACAGCTGAAGGCAGAGTGAGTAGCTAACTTCGAACACAATCGAGTTGGTCTCCACTCGCAGGAAGGTGACCAAACTCGACCATGTCGTATAGCGAGCCGCCACAATAAAATGATATTTCAATGTTGAAAACAACCTCACTAAAAAAGTATTTTTTCGCGCTCGTCTTTTGAAAACTTTGAAACATTTGTATTCGAAGCAATGTCTTTAAAGTTACGTTAAAGCAATTCGATCTATTTCGATACCAGTACATCGTATACATTAAGGTCTGTTCATACCTAGTCAGCACGTACCGACTTCAGCTGGTATCCGGCCGTACGGAAAGTATTCTTTGGTACATTTTGTATGGGTATATTCATACCAACCGTCACGTTTACGCCACGGCAGGCTTACAGCAGTACCCGACATATCCTGTTCATACCTTACAGCAACATCCGTCAACGTATCGTATCCGTTTTTTTGGCCATCGTGGAAATATACACTCGAATTACGTGTCACGAGTCTGCCGCTTTGCTGTTTTGGACCAATTATCGATAGTGACAGTTGAAAGCTGTTCAATCTTTCGACATGGTTTTGGCGCAAATATTTAAAAAATATTTTAAAAATTTTTACGGAAATATTTAAAAAAATTTTGTCCATCATCTACAAGCTCCTTATACAGTGTCCAAAACTCTCCTTCGGTTTTTCTATTTTTTAACATGGGATGCACATCAAAACGCCTCCGTGCTTTTTTATTGCCTTCTTGAGCTTCTTCTTCCAACAAAAACGCGATTATACATAATTTTTCGTTCGATAAACGCCGAAACATTTTTGCTGACTTGTATTCTGACGCGTAGCTACGAATGCACGTGTATGCATTCATATTGTAAGTACTCGACAATACGACGTAAGCAATATTGCGCCTGTAAGCGTGACGTGACCGCGACGTGTAGGTAGATATGAATAGAAATGTAATAAAATGACATATTTTAAACGGAGTCGTGCAGTGCTGTTAAGTATGAACAGACCTTTAATTGTATTCAGCTGGAATAGAAGTTAGTGGTATATCCATTTCATAATGTATAAACTTAATTAAGATTACACATTATGACTTTAAGTATTCTAAATTTTGGCGCACCGAGCAATCGCTCGAGTCATTCTAGCCACGATTTGGCACTGTAAATATACTAGCGTATTGTGAAACAAAATGAACGATAGAAACTCAGATGACGCAACGTCATTTGCCACTTACATAATCCGCATAAGTTTAAAACTCGCAAAAGTAACTAAACGGTAGCAGGACATAAAACAAAAGTTGACGAACGATTTAAAAATAGCGCGCGAATTTTAAACCGCGCGACAAATCGCCAAAAGGGAAAATGTGCAATTGACAATTGCACATTCTCGACAATTGGCGAGCCTGGTCTATAGTGTTTATGCGCATGTGAATGTGTATGTGTGTGTGTATGGGAGCAGCCAGAGGTTGCAGTGACGTTTGGCGCATAGTCAGGGTTCGGGGCTGAAGGCGCCTCGTCGCCAAGCGGATATGTTGTCGCTCAACTCGCACAACCAGGTGAGTTCCGGTCGGCTCTGTCGACTCCCTATCTCACTCCTATCTTCTATCTGGACTGTCATCGAACAATGTGACAATGTGACGTATTGCAGGTGGTGTGCGGCCTGAGCCAGGTGTCTCGACACCTCGCACTCTTCAAATCCAAAAAGCGCGCGGTCGGCGAGAGGAGAGCCGCCCCCGCGCCCGCCTCCGCCGCGCCGCCCCTCTCGCTGTGTCCGGAGAGTCTGGCGGAGGCGGCCCAGCGATGCAGCGGCCCGCTCTTCGCAGACATGCAGCGAGCGCTCTCGTCGCGGCACCCGAGCGAGCACCTGAGCGAGGCGTGCGACTCGGTGTCGCCGTGGTCCGTCTCGCACGTGTCCCTGCACTCGTTCGCTGATAACAAGAGGTATGGGGGATGGGGCCGGAGGTATTCGCCGCTGGCCAGCGCGCTCAGGGACGCCCTCCACCTCGTCGACAGGCAGCTGGCGAGGCGGGTTCACGTGCGAGGTTTCAAGACGGACAGGAGCGTGGTGGCCGAGATGGACCGCAACCCTTCCATGTGGCTCCGACTCAAGAAATCGATGGGTTTGTATACTATACTATACAATTAACTATACGCATACACTCAGTTGTATAATAAGAACGATTCAATTTGACCTGAACATATACACATACGAACTTACTTTTCAAATTCATCCACATATGTAAATGTGTACCAATAAAACAATTGCGACTTCGTTTAAGATTTGGGATTTGATACTCAAACTTGCTTTTGGCTAAATTCATCGGTTCTAAAGAGGATCAATTTATCAAGGTGACTCGTAGATTTGTGAGCAGCGTAATTCACAAAGGTCATTGAAATACACAGATAGAGGATTTTTCCTCATACAAACAAATTGTTTGATATATTTTGTGAAATTGAGTTATGGATTGCATTTTTTTTATTCTATTCGAATTCTATCCGAAAGGTATATGTAAGATTCATCTCTTTAAAGGAATACACGGTGCAGACGCTTAAACCTTTGAATGCTGACCAACGCCGATCGGCGTTTTGCCAACAAGTCCATGGGCCTGAAAAACGCCGATAGGCGTTGTATTTTGAGCATGTACAAAGTAAACTTGAATACTACCCGCTAAGCCTTTCCAGGTAGCATTGAAAATGGGTCGTATAATCCGTGTCAATGTTTATAAAGACTGGTTTACACCGGAATATGTACATTTATAATCATAGCAGAATTTCCCAATGGAAATCCCTAACTGCTGAGTATTTTAGATTGTAGCTTGGCATTTAGATTGTGAACAATACATTTGAACAACAATTAAGAAGACAGAACTAGTTTTGGAAAAATACATTCAATAATAAATAGATTTATTTTGTTTATTTTATATTGTTGCAAGATATATTTGAGAGTCTAAACACACCTTTACAAAACTTGAAATCCTCAGGGGTAGTGATCTAGGGTTTGTTTGATTTAGCGACAATTTTTATAACTGCTTCCTATTGGATTTCTAAATAATTCTAGTTGGAAATGTTGGCGAAATTTTCAACGTGGCAAACTTTCAATAGAAAAGACGTCAGCACTCAAAGGATTAATAAGACTCGATGCGCCGAAACGAACTGCCTTTTGGTCGCAGCGTTACCCATAATACCAACTTAAACATATGTACACTCAACCTATGCATGCCAACTTAATCATTTATACATGCACTCTTTTGGACTTCTAAACTCAATCTTACACAGTGCCGGTTTTAGGGGGGGGGCTGGTTCGGGCGGCACCCGAGGGCGCCAAATAAGATAGGGCGCCGCATGATGCGCCAAAGGCGCTTTAAAATTTAAAATTAGATCGCCAAAAGCCATATAAAATATTCGATTAGAGCGCCAAAGGCGAAAGTTTTTTCTAAGGATGTTTAGAAAAAATTTCCCTAGGGCGCCATTGGGTGTAAGGCCGGCACTGATCTTACATTCGTGTAATTAGTGAGAAAATCATTTTATTAATAAAAATCAATCAATACCTCAAGGTCGAATTTTCTCACCATCACAACAGTCGATATTTCGTATATGTATGTAGAAGAATTAACAATACAGTAATCTGTGACAATAAAAATAGTAGTTGGTATTTATTTCTCAAATAATAAACAGTTTTTATTTTCAAAATCTTTGAATATTCATTCTAAATTATGATTAAATATAAAATTGAACTTTCAATATAGTTCCAATATTTAAATTAAATTAAATGAACACATTCATAATTATAATAATCGTTTGATTTGACTTGAGTGATGCCTGATATATAATTGGTTAATAAGACAAATAAGACACAACTAGTCCAATATTGATGAATAAAATTACCATAATAATATATTTTAAAAATATTTTTTCCAAATCTAGAACTTTTTAGAATCGTTTTTAATCTTAACCCTTTGCCCGCGGCAATAAATATAGCGAACAAGCCCTGTACGCAGCCTTAAATACAGATTTTAATATTTACTCAAGTAACCAGATATGTTAATTAACACAAAGTATTATTTTAAACAATAAAATACATAATATATCTCGTAGTTTTGGCTTAATTGTCAAATAATCATTCTTCATACAATTGAGACGTATCGTCGCCATTGTTCCAACAGACGTGACGTCACATAAACGAGGTTTCAGTATGGTTCCACAAAAAAACTAATTTTGACTGGTTCATCTATTCATTTTAAGCAAATTGAATAGATGGCATTCAACTCTCAGTAATATATTCAACCAATTTTGAACCTTAAAACAGTTGAAATAGGCGCATATAAGGCTCAAAATCCCATGCAAAGTTCAGAAATTCTATGGAAGACAGCCGCGCTACAGACTTGTCGCGCAAAGCTTCCATAGAAGACGGCCGCGGGCAAACGGTTAAAATGCAGTACGATAGATAGAACTCCAGACATGTATTTATATTTATAGACGATCTGTTCGTTTTAAGTATTCCGTATGAATTCCAGGCATCGGTGCTACGAAACCAGGAGCTGTACCTTCAGATATTGTATCCCGCATAGAACGCATCATATTAAACGATGAAGGGCAACACATTAAACCAGAAGACAAAGACCGTGTCAAAATAGCCTTCGCAGAGGGTTACATGGCTGGTAAGATCGAAACGACCAGCAAATTCACATACAATATATGAAAATTTCTTCTATAAATATAAAATGTCTTTCAGGTGCAAGTCCCGAAAATCGGAAGGGCGCAAAGACGACAAAGTATTTAAAATTGGTGCAACAGTTCTTGACCATCATCATATTCCTCGCCATTTTTATCAGCCTTATGACTTCTGCCAGTGGATCGGCGTTCAGGTATTTCCGTCTCTTTATCTATTGTATTGATATTGGACAAATATGAATGTTTAGTTAAACTACGGCAGACCGAAGTGACCTTCGCTTAACATTCTGAAATGGGTGTTCTATACTTTGTATATTTTATATTCATCGGTCAAATTAATGTTTCAGAATTCAATTAGGCAATCAAGTCGAAGTAGATCCTGAAGAAATTTCTGTAACTTTTGAAGATGTGAAAGGTGCCGACGAGGCTAAGCAAGAATTGAAAGATGTGGTTAGTATTTTCATCATATATTTTGCTTAGAAGAAAAATTTCACATGAGAACTACTGATCTAGAAATAGGGCAAACGTTTGAAGTTTCCCTTTGAATCCCTTTTCACATCAACGGCAGCTGGAAACGTTTTATCGATGAAGTATGAGCTATTTTATCAGTTCAAATTGAAATTTGAGCAATGTTAAAGAACCATAGTGGTCTCATAAAAAACAGGTATGTTCTTAAAAGAATACAGTCTTTAGACCGAAATAGTGAAGAATTAATTACACAGAAATGTATGTAGACGTTTCGCCCTATCTTATTGAAGATTCGTATTTGAATTGCTTATTTAAAATAATCGTTTCAATTATTCCTGTGTAATTTTTCATTGCTTTAATGCGTGCTTTAAATACTTTCGTCTTTTTAGAATGTTCAAATGAAAAAAACTAATGTACAAATTTCTTTGCAAGTTAGACGGTAACCACAATAATAAATTTTATATACAATGTGTTAATTTTTTAAATGTTAATCAATTCATCAATAACTATTGTTATCGCCGATAAAATATCATCGCATGGGTTATGGCATATTATGCTATTAATTTTAATAAAATGAAATGGAATGTGTCAGCCCTGAGTTCGATCCGCACGTGGTCGTATTTTTTTTAAATATATTTAATTGTTTAGTATGAAAAAAAAATGGTAAAAACTACCTACATATAAGCAATAAACACCAATAGAATAATTAATTAATTTTCAATAGATGGCATGGTAGTAAACAGTATATATAGAAGTTTTTTTGTTGATCTGTTATTATATTCGTATTATATTGTACGTTTTGTTGGCAGTGTTTTAACTGTGACTATAATAGAAACGACTATTATAGTACGGCGAGCGTTTTCTTACACAGAATAGCGATATTATATATATGATATGATAAAATCAGAAACTACTGGACGGTATTCTTTCCAATGAATGGCGATTAAGTATATCTGTTTGATTTTAGGTTGAATTTTTAAAATCTCCAGATAAATTCTCATCATTAGGTGGAAAGTTACCTAAAGGTGTACTATTAGTAGGCCCTCCCGGCACGGGAAAGACTTTATTGGCACGTGCCGTCGCCGGAGAAGCCGGAGTTCCATTTTTCCATGCGGCCGGACCCGAATTCGACGAAGTCCTTGTCGGTCAGGGTGCCAGAAGAGTTCGGGATCTGTTCAGTGAGTCCGAATCCGTCAATCCTGATATGATGATTAATTTCCTACATACATATTTTCATTCGCCGTAACATTACAGAAGCGGCCAAAGAACGAGCGCCGTGTGTCGTCTTCATCGACGAGATAGATTCCGTCGGCGCCAAGCGTACTAACAGCATTCTTCATCCATATGCTAATCAAGTAATGAAAGATACCTTCGATGAATTCTTCCATTTGAATGAATGTGTGTGATTGACGGGCTTGTTTCTTTTTTATTTCAGACTATAAATCAGTTGTTGTCAGAGATGGATGGGTTTCATCAGAATGAAGGTGTGATAGTGCTCGGTGCGACCAATCGAAGGGACGATCTGGATCCGGCTTTACTGCGACCTGGTCGTTTCGACGTTGAGGTGAATGTTCCTACTCCGGACTATTCGGGACGTAAAGATATATTGCACATGTATTTGGAGAGGATATTGGTGAATACCGATGTAGATGTAGAACTCTTGGCCAGAGGCACCACTGGATTCACTGGAGCTGATCTGGAAAATTTGGTTAATCAAGCTGCTTTAAAGTGTGTTTTTTTTTTTTTTTTGGTACTTATTATTTAATTGTTTGTAGGTTATGTTGAATAATGAGGAATTGTTGTGTATTTTAGAGCTGCTATGGATGGAGCTAAGACAGTTACTATGAAATATTTAGAAGCTGCTAGAGATAAGGTTTTAATGGGACCTGAAAGAAAGTCAAGGTACTTTATTTCATACACATACTATATAGATAAGTAGAGCCCAATTGACACACTTTCAAGTATTGAATAGTAGAGAAAGAATTGGGAAGTAACAACTAGGTTTATGATTCTAAAGATCTATCACTCGGAATTCCTGTAATTCTCGAATCGTTAAACTGTTCTTCTTCTTCACGTGTTATGTCCTCCCAGAAAGTCGGCAACTAGATTTCCCATTCGCACTTTATGGCTGCTCGGAATAGTGCTTGGGTGCTGAGGCCGTACCACTGCCGAAGATTATTTAGCCAAGATATTCTCCACCTGCCCCGACTGTGTTGGCCTACGATTTTCCCCTGGATTATTAGGCGCAGGAGATCGTATTTCTCGTTCTGCATCACATGTCCAAACTATTCCAATTTACGCCTATTCACACTTTTGAGCACTTTGACATGCTTTCCCACCAGGGCCAGCACCTCGGCATTGGTACGACGCGCCATCCATGAGATTCTCAGCATCCTTCTATATGTCCACATCTCAAAGGCCTGTAGTTTTTTGCAAGTGGCATCTGTCACGGTCCATGCTTTTGTCCCACACAGAAGGATGCTGAAAACGCAGAAGTCTAAGTCGGAGTGCTATACTGAGATCACGTATAGCACTCTGACATTTATCATTTTTAAGAATGCAGCTCTTGCTTGCTCCACTCTGACGCGAATTTCCTGTTTACTTTCACAAGTTTCACCCAGATAGCATCCAAGCTATCTGAAACTATCTACTCTTTCCATCACGTTGTTGTCAATTTTTATTAGAGAGTTGGCCGTATTGTGCGTCGACTTTTTTTTTACATTCAGTGTCAACCCCGCTCTAGAGTTATGCACAAAAATTGCTTCCAAGTCGTTGAAGTTAGTGATTAGTGGTTAAATATACACATTGTTCTGTAATGTGTAAATCTTCTATAAACTTCTCCATACAACAAGCTCTATTACTTCTATAGATCGTTCTCATTTGTATCTGATTCCAGTAATATAAGGTTCCCTCTCCTAACACGATTTGCATTTGGGGGACTTGCATCTTCTATATATCTTATACTTCGATAATTAATTAATTTCACACAATCTAGGTTGCCAGACGAAGAGGCAAATTTAATAACGGCATATCATGAAGGAGGACATGCCGTCGTAGCGTACTTTACTAAGGTATATTTAACTCATTATGTAATAATACATAAACCAGTACATGTATAAAACGCTTGATCGATTCACAGGAGTCTCATCCTCTTCACAAAGTAACAATTATACCGAGAGGACCCTCACTAGGACACACCGCATATATTCCGGCTAGTGAACGGTACAAATTATATACATATGTATACAGAAAAAATCATTCGCTGATACATAATACAGTTTGATATATTATCGGAATTGTATTTCAGATATCATGTCACCAAACAGCAATTGTTGGCTATGATAGATACGATGATGGGTGGCAGAGCGGCCGAAGAGTTGATCTTCGGACCTGATAAAATCACTTCTGGTGTGTATTGTGATGTTGAATTTTCATTGTGTGTACATAATTTGATTGATTTTTTTTATGTAGGGGCTTCGTCCGATTTGAAACAGGCTACATCGATCGCTTCTAATATGGTTCGAGACTGGGGGATGAGCGAGAAGGTCGGTTTAAGAACGTTAGAGTCTTCCAGAGGCGCTTTCACGTCCGGTGAAACTCTCGGACCCAATACAAACGAAGCGGTGAGTTGAAAATTTTCATGTGTATATAATCATTGTCCTGTGTTATATTCACGTTGTGTTATTGTTAGGTGGATGTTGAGATTAAGAGAATTTTGACGGAGAGCTACGAGCGGGCTAAGAGTATATTGAAAACGCACTCGAAGGAACACAAGGCGTTGGCCGAGGCTCTGATGAAGTACGAGACCCTGAACGCTCAGGATATCAAAGCTATAATGGCCGGTGAGAAGCCGTTGGGCGAGTCGGCGCCGGTCAGGAGTAAGGAGACGATCCCTACTCCCGTAACGCCTGTACCTGCAGTAGTCGGTCCCGTGCCTGCATAATAATAATGAATTAAAGACACTAACTAAAAGATGTACATTAATAATATATTATATATTATTAGCAAAGAAACGCTTTAGAAGCAATTTTGTTATAATTTTAATTGTTTGGTTTAAATATATTAATGCCATGCTGAAAAGTTCAATTTTTGCTTTTTATTTATTTATTTACTTTATCTGAAGATTTTTGGAAACGGATGAAAAATTCAAATTATTAAAATAATTGAAATCATTGTTTTCATACATAACCTAAAAAGAGCTTCGTCAATGGTCGTTGGTGTGCAAATTTGATGTTTTTTTTTAAATGATGAATTTCTTTGATGTAAAGTTTTGTAGCTATTATTTAGTATGAACTTTTCTACTCTTCGAAAGCTAGCGATAGATTTTCAACGCCATGTTTAATAAGGGGGTTTACTGATTGCCCTTTAACCCTTTGTTGCTGACCAATGCCGATTGGCGTTTTGCCAACAAGTCAATGTGCCTCGAAAACGCCGATAGGCTTTGATTTTGAGCATGTATAAAGTAAACAAGAATACTATATAACCATAGCAAAATTACCCGAAGGAAATCCCTAACTGCTGAGTATTTTAAATTGTGGCTTGGAATTTAGATTGTGAGCATTACATTTTAACAACAATGAAGAAGATGGAACTAGTTTTGGAAAAATACATTCATTAATAGACTTTTTTGTTTATTTTATATTGTTTTAAGATATATTAGATAGTCTAAACACACCTTTACAAAACTCTAAATCCTCGACGGTAGTTATCTAGGATTTGTTTGGTTTAGCTACAATTTTTATACCAGTTTTCTATTGAATTGAATTGAAAGTGGAGGCGCCTTTGGCGCTCTAATCTAAAAATTTGTAGGGCCTTTGGCGCTCTAATATTAAATTTTAAAGCGCCTTTGGCGCGTCGAGCGGCGCCCGAACTTATTTAGCGCCGGCGAACGCGCGCCTATAAATTACCGTACACTATATTTATATATAACATATTGTGACGATCGGTTTGTTCGCGCTTAAAAAGGCTCCCACGTAGAGGGCGCGGAGGGCTAACAGGTGTCCTTCCAGGTGTGCGTGTTTAGGTAAACCGTTGACTGACCTGGGATATGTCGTAGGATCGTAGAGTTCTCCTGATTGGATGCTCGTCGTCTAAATGCAGTGCAGCAGTACCAACTGGCGATCGGGTCACGAAGTCTGTCTTCTAGCGTAGATAACGAGGTCCTTCTTCAAACCGCACGTGGTTTGAAGGCTGCGTAGAAGAGACGGGGGCAGGAGATGTGATCTCCACTACGTCCAGCGAGAGGGGTTACAATATAACTTAAATTTAATTCGTGTATCAACTCCTTTCCTAAGGCACCGGTTGAAATCAACGGGCACAAGACTAGTATTGTGCATATACAGATATAGTGCATAATGGGATGTAGTGTGAAAATTACATAAAGAAAATAGCAGGAAGCAAGTGTATAATGTATTAATTTATTTTCTAGTAAAGGTTTACACAAATAACAAAAAAAAAAGTAATCAAATACAACAATATATCATGTTATATATGTACAGCCGTTTATATAGTCTTGCCGTTATAATTATATATTATAATAATGTATAAAAGGAACAAATTTGTGCAATCGACACGAGTGCTGCCACACCGTCTTTTCAGCATATCAACTCCTAACAATACCCGTTAGAAATTACAAAAAAAAAATAAAATAATAAGAAACATACAACATACAACCTGTCGTTAAACGAATCAGCGACAGCAAAATTTTTTTACATCAAACCGTCCGTAATTTGGCAGCCACAATCATCTCACACTCAATCAAACTCTATTTACAATCGAACGGCAAAGCCTTCTTTCAAATACAACGATTTTTAACACAGATTTTGGCACGCATACGAAACGTATTCGACACACACACACACACACCAGGTACATTCAATACCTTCCATACTAAAATCCGAGATCGAAGCTACGTATAGTAAACATGTAAATTGCAACAATCTCCACACAACGATGACTGTACGTATCATAATAAAAAATATATATGTATAATATATATATATATATATAAATATATAAATTACCCCCCAAAACAAAAAAAAAAATACTTTCTAACTATAATATCTATACAAATTAATTTTAATAAATTCAATGAGCGTTAAAAAATGACACAATATATACATACGTATATAATGTGTCGTTATGTGCTGCAGCTTATTTATTTGCACATTTATTATTACAAAATAAGCTATTTTTCAACGGACAGTATGAAATTGTAGACCGTTTGATCTTCGAAAGCAGCGACGAGAGATATTGTGCTACTATTTGAAATGCCAGTGGGTTTTACTGATCGAAAAACGTGGTGGGAGGTCTTCAGCACCACTAGCCATATTATTCGTCAGCCCGTTGCGGCAAGTATCGGTTATGAAACAACCGTCATAATACTGTCTGTTAAAAGATAGCTCAAAACTCACAATGATTCGTTTTTAACAAGTGAACCATCGGAGACAATGGAAACATTCAAATGGAATATACAATGTTACAACCGATTTTTGAAATTGCTCATTTCATGAAAATATCAAGATTATTCGGTCATATATATATATATGAAAAATTTTCAAGATCATATTATGTAGTTATTAATTATTCAAATGAATCACTTTTGGCAAGTTAAGTTGAAATGAACTGAACATCACTATGGTTAATCGACAGATAATGTTATATAGTGAAATGTCATTTGGTTAACTTCCGAAAAAATATCACAGGAGGCGCCACTATCCGCATTGCTTAGTTCAAGAACTAAGCAATGACTTTTTACATATTTAAAGAAATTATTTTTGACAAATTCGTGAAAAAATCATTCTTTTTATATCGCTCATTTCATGAAATAAGCAAGACAATTCTTGCATATTTTATGAAATCGACACACACTTTTGAGAGATCAAAAATTCATGAACTATGCATTTTTTAGACATTTGAATGAAATGAGCAATTCCTGAATGAAGTGCAACATATACACATATATAAAATTTAGAAAAATTTACAACTAAATACATCCATCACATAAAATATGCACATTTCGATCCGCAAAAATACAATGACAAAAATTTACAATACATTTTCATCACATACATATACATATAATATAAAAAAGCCTAATATACATATCCCAGGATACGTTTCCGAATGCTGAAACGTCCGCGACCGTAAATTCCATAAATTCCGTACGTAAGGCAGACGATGAAGCGTTCGAATATTAATTTAACATATAATATATATGTATATACACTAGAGAATTTTATACGGGGATTTTTGGCCGCACGTAAATTGCATATATTCTACCGATTATGACAATTTTTTCGCGTACGCTCGCGCCCTCGCGGATATGTGTATCGGCTCCGACGGTCAGACAAGGGTTGCGTACGAGTCGGTGCGACGTCGCCGAATCCAATCGAAGCAAGAATCGAGCAGTTCCAGGAAGCATCAGTGATCCAACTCGATCGGAGGGTCCGGCTCGGCCGCCGGCTGAGCCCCACCCTCGACGTTCAGAGTAGGATCGGCAGTCGCCTCGGCTAAATTAGTCACCGACTTGCTCTTTAAACACTGAAAATCCACGTGTCGACTCTTGGCCTCTTCCTTCTCCCAAGACATGTGGATGAACGGACGTTGGACGTAGTTGTAGATTACTTCTTCGCGTCCGCAAGCTCGCTTCTTGATCTTCTCCTTGTACGTCGGATATCCTTCGACTCCTAGGCGTATCTTTTTCAGGCCGCGGTCTTTCATCACCTGCTTGGCCACGTCTCTGTTTTCTATGTAGCGGAAGAAGCGATACAGGGGAGTGGATAGGACCGTGTCTAGAGACTCGTCGCCGATCTGAGGTGGGTATTCTTTGTCCCAGTCGACGGAGTCCTCGTCGAGGAGTATCACCACGTGGCATTCCCTGTCGCCGAGCAGGGCTCGGTCCACCATCAGCGGCACGATCAGCTCTTCTAGGAAGCGTTCGAATTGACGCCGGGCCCCGTCGTTGCTCAGCTCGTGCAAGAGGCCACGGAGGTTCTGGCAGCGAATGGTTGAAGCGTCGAACGGTATAAGGAGGTAGTCACAGGCTTCTTTCAACTCTTGGACGGATACTGCTGGAGGACATCTCACAACGCCTGATAAAAAGATAAAACATTTAATTAGTAATCATGATTTTTATATATTGCACCATAGTAAATACATAATAAATAAATTAATATTTATACACATATTATTGTTCAATTTACATGGTCAAGCGATTTTAGAAAATTTTATGTTCGCACTGTAAACAACAACTACCCATAGTGTTCAAATGTTTTTGCAATGTATTTTATATTTGTCATTTAAAAAAAAAAAATCATCTTCTCTCCAATTTTCCTACTGAATAATCTCATTCCAAATTTTTTAGCATGGGGAGTAAATCATTGTCACTTTTGAAACGAAACGCTTTAACTTAGTGAGTAGCATAATAGCAGTAGAATAGCAGTGGCGACACCTATCGTTTTGTTTCGAAAGTTCAACTAATTCCTCTTGGCCTCTGACTTTCTGATGCGCGTTCGTATTCGCACAGATAGGGCGAAGGGGTGAGATGTGTCGAAGTAATCTAATATATAATTTCGAAAGAGACTTTGTAAGTATGTAAGGTTTGGGTGGTAGAATCAAGATAAAACCTGTATATATATTGTTTGTGTCGACACTTCCTCTTGGAAAATATACAATCATTTAGCGCCATCTATTGAATCTAATATATAATTTCGAAAGAGACTTTATAATTAAGGTTTGGGTGGTTGAATCAAGAAAAAACCTGTATATATATTGTTTGTATCGACACTTCCTTTTGGAAAATACATAAGCATTTAGCGCCATCTATTGAAAATTAATTTAATTTTAATAAATTAATTCATTTTTCTATTACTGTTTTATTTTTTTTATATGTAGGTAGGTAGGTAAAATATTTACTATTATATTAGCCATGTTTAAGCGGTTTATATTACAAATACCGAGCGAAGCCGGATAAAACAACTAATTTATATCATCATTCACAGCCATTCGCCATCCACTGTTGGATGAAGACCACTTCAACACGTTTCCATTTGCCTTTGTTTTGAGCAACTCTCATTCATCCCATCTCAAATATTTTTCTGATTTCATCCACCCTTCTCCCTTTCGCCTTTTTAAATTCTCTCGGGTACAATTCGAGCACTTCTTCCATTCGTTCTTCTAGTTACGTGACCCACTCATTGTATTTACTCTCACTATTACATCAACCACCTTTGTCATACTTTTAACCCACGTATTCCGTTTTCTAACTCGCCTCGTTATGCCAAGCATACACCGTTTCATACTTCTTTGAGTGCACTGGTTTATTAAAAACTCTATTTTTCTATGGTTTTTTCCTTTGTTTAAAAAATTTACCATATATTCTCAGCTATAAGACTCAATTTTTTCTTCTCTAGTTGTAGCCAACAATTCGGATAAAGTGTCGATTCTTCAATATGTAATAAGCTTTAATAAAAATTTCTAACAGCTGAAAGTATAGAGAAAAGATTGACTTGATTGTATCATTGCATTATATATTCTAGAAAATCTATGGACTTAATTTACCATATTAAAAACTCTTTTTTTCTATGCAAATACAGCAGGTTACCCAATAAGGTTAGAATCTACGTGTTAGTTGATGAATAATGCAAAAACTATCCCTCATGAATATTGAATACATACTTCACATGATTCACGGTTCAGCCGACAAAGAAAAAGTGCTTTTGCATTTATATACACGATACTAAAAAAATTGCATGAGGAAATTGTCTTTATTTAACATACTCATATCGCGTCCTCGAAGCGCAATAGTGATAAGTCCACGAATTGACTAAATTGAGTTATTAAATCAGTCTTGTTCCTGTATTTATATTCTAACAAAGCAAACTGGTGAAATTTCAAAATAAAGTCCATTTGTTAATTTGCAATACAATATACAAAAGTTCAATTTCAGATCACGCATCAATTCCTTTCCAAAAACTGCTCATAGAAATATCAACGGGCAAAAGATTAGTAGGAAATTAAAGCAAATAGAAAATGCTTTCAACTGATTTCATGAATTCATTCCCTTGCCCGGTGTTGCTGGTCAGACCTTGAATATACGTGACTCCAAGTAAATCGTTTCCTATCAGAGTTCGCCAATTTATCTGATTTTCATTGAAACAATTCCAATAAATTGGCAACTTATCCCCGTTTCTCGCAAATTCGAGGTTCTAGCATCTTGAATTTATCGATTATTATAAATATGCTACCCACTTACATACTAACAAAAATTTGTATTTGTAATTAAAAAATGGGTTTAATATTCAGGCAAAGAAGAAGTAATATAGAAGTATTGAGGATTTTATGAGGCTTCGCCATTATTTAGAAGAGAATAGCAAAAATAGCGATGGTCAGTCTGATAAAAATATGGAAGAACCGCTCTATTATAAGAACGAAAACCCTGAAAAAAGAGAAAGGGGCATTCCAGGTGTGTTCGAAATGTGGTGTTTCAAAACGGATGTGTGAAAAGCAAGCAAGAAGACAAAGGATTGGAGAATAACCTAGCATATCTCGAGACAAATAAATCCGAGTCAACGAAAGGAAATGTCAGCATATTGAAATAATAATCATATAAATCCTGGTAGATAGCGCTGTCCAGGACCACGGTTGGGTTATGGCGGGTCTAACTGCCACTGACGCTTTCATCCCTGATACTTTCATCTCCTCCCCACAATCAGTCATTATTCCCATAACATCCTCTTTCTTAGCCACAGCCCATATATTAGCTTCTCGTTCAATTCCAACTCGGATACCTATTTCAGATTCGATTTCGGATTCCTATTTCAATTCTGTTCCTATTACCGCCGTCAAAACCCGTCTCGTGAAGTCTCGTTTTTTCTGTCTACATTTATGGATTCGAGACGTGAACTATAAAGGCGGCAGATAGACAGAGAATCGAGACCTTCGAGATGTGGTCCTGGAAGCGGCTGTTGCGTGTGCCTTGGATTGACAGACGAACAAATGTGTCCAACCTTGAGGAAATAAAAATCAAGGATAGACTGTGCACAATTTGTCTGAGACGTGTGTTAAAGTTCTTCAGTCATATTGCAAGAAGAGGTGAAGAGAGCCTGGAAAAGTTGGTTGTGGTTGGTGGCGTGGAGGGCAGACGAGGCAGAGGCAGACCTCCCGCACGCTGGACTGACCAGATATCTACAGCGATGGGCTCTTCCATAGTGGCAAATCGTCGTCTGGCCGAATCCAGAAACGAATGGAAGCAACTAGTTAACCAGACATCGTGGTCACGATCCTCAGTGATGAGGCATATGACTTTAATATATATATATTGCAATTCTGATTCCTATTTCAGATCTGGTTATGACTTCGACTTCGATCTTCGAAGTGAATAGGGCCAACCCAACCTTTAGATAAATAAATGTTGGCTGCTGAGATATGTTTTTTTTAATAGATACTGACCCTAACAACCCAATTTTTATTTATTTATTTAATAGTTTTGGACCATTGTGGCATTACAAGAACCTAATGCGCCACAATGGCCTATATTTAACAAAGATATAAATACAAGTAAAAAACAGAAAAATTAGAAAGCAGAAAACATGGTAAAATAAAATAATAATAAAAAAAAAAGTAACAAAAGGAAATAATACATCATTCAGAGAGAAAAAAAATAACAAAAGTGTAAAAATTAAAAATAAAATCCACAAATCCCATTCTTTGTTTACACTGAACAAAATTAAAATAGTATATAAAAATATACAAAGAAGAAAGAAAAAGTAAAATAAAATAAAAATAAAATCACAGCGAGGCCCAAATGGAAGAGAGTAGATTAAGATTCCACTCATTCATCACATTCAAATTAAGAAAGTAATGATGAGCGCAGGTTACCAGATAAATATGTTAAGATAATATCCGATAATCTACGCTCCCCAAGGTGGAAAATATCACATTCAGGGACAGCAGCAACGATTTCATTGAGAAGTCGAATAGCTCTTGGAATAGGAGCCATTCGAAAAAGAAGTGTGCGAGCAGCAGGTACAACCATCAAATGATGATGTCTACCACGCACATAACTATTAGGGACATAAAGTCCCAACTGTTCCAGCAACAACGGGCATGACGTATTACCACGCAATAGCTGGAGAACGAAACGAATTAACGAGAAGATCTTAAATGATTAGGGCCAACCCTAATTAAACCTAACCCTTAAATAAATAAGTGTTGGCTGCTAAGATCTAAGGTGGGCGACGCGCTATCATCCAACTGTAAAAAATTATAATTTATTTGATTTTACTTGTGATTTAAATTATTTAACTTGATCACTTATTTAATAAATTAGTGATCATTAATCTTAATTTTTAACCGATCATTTCAGTTATTCCACCAAATAATTAGTTCCCTTTGTTTATATATGTTTATTAACCTTTGAAGGATTGGAGCGTTGAGATCGAACGAGTGTCCTGAACCGGGGTCGAGTAAGACCCAAGTATTTTTTAATCCAAATACAGCTTTTCTCAATACAAATGGATTCAATATATGTATATCTTATTAATCATTTTATACATCAACATAAAAAGTTTTAGTCCTATAGCATGTTTTTGATTATTTTTGTATTCAAAAATAACGACAAGTATGAACACGCAAACGCATATAGGTAAGGCTAACAGGCGACTACATGACTCAATAGCCACGCGCCAAAAGCGACGAAAACAATAGCTTACGAAAATATAGCCGTTTCTTTCTCTTGCATTGATTCATCGATCAACAAGAATATGCAAGCTAACAGTCAAAAACGTGACTTATCGCTACCGCCTTTAAATCATACTCTGGAACGTATAAATTTATTTTCTTACGATGTACCCTCTTTCTAAATCATACAAAATCTATTAAAATAAATTTCTTGTGGTTCATTTTAGGAATAAAATAAATATAGGGTGTATGTATAGCTTTGAAAAGCACATAGTTATTACGAAAAACGTAAAAATTGGGGCACTTGCAAACAATTGGGTGCTAGTTTAGTATGCGGTCTACCTCTAAATCAGTGCTACTCAAACTATGGTCCGCGGCCCAGTACTGGTCCGTGTACCAGTGGTAGCCGGTCCGTGCACAAAGTAAATAAAAAATAGCTTGTTATAATGTACATATTAATTAATTTGGAAGATAAACTAATTGATCTGACTACAAATGAAGAATTAAAAGTGTTTTGAAACCACAACTTCACTTGCGTCTTTTTAGATCAAATTGAAAGCAGAATTCTTCCCAGATATGTAAGAATATAGACTGAAACTCTTTTACCTTTACGAGACTGGTTTCTCAACCATTAGTTTAATAAAAACAAAATATCGTAATAGTGTAAATATTCATGATCTATTACGTGTGGAATTAATTGTCTTTGATAAAACCACGACTGGATAAGTTATCTAATAACTAACAAGCTCATTTCTCATTAGTTTTTTTTTTTTATTTTCATTTTTCATCTTTGTTTAAGTACATACAATATGATGTATAAATATTGTACTTCTTTGAATTCAACAAAATAAATTTTACTAATATTTAATATTATTTTTATTTATTATATGAACAAATTTTCACTCATATTCGTATATAACTTTTTTATTTAAAAATATGATGTTGGTCCGTGAGAATTACTGAAAAATATATGCTGGTCCGCTAATTGAAAAAGTTTGAGTAGCACTGCTCTAAATCGACTATTTTTTTTTATTTGTATCGTAGCTCTTTTCATTTAAGATTTAGTTAAGAGATATGTATCGTTGTTAATGTACAAATAAAATTTAATTTGTAATAATTGTGTATTTTTTTCGCTATAAATGTAACTTTTAATAAATGTAAGGGCCAACCTTAACTTAACTTAACCTATTCTGACCCTTAAATAAATAGGTGTTGGCTGCTAAGATATGTTTTTTTTTCTGAAATTTTATTTCATCAATACTTTCACAAAAAAAAAAAAAAAAAACATATCTTAGCAGCCGACACCTATTTATTCAAGGGTCAGGATAGGATAGGTTAGGTTAAGTTAAGATTGGCTCCATTCATTTAACACTTTGCCCGTGCCAATAAATATCATGAACAAGCTCTGTACGTGGCACCTTTTTCGCGAATTTGGCAATCGAGTTTTCGACCTTAAATACAAATTTTAATATTTACTC
This sequence comes from Arctopsyche grandis, assembly GCF_051622035.1. NCBI lineage: Eukaryota > Metazoa > Arthropoda > Insecta > Trichoptera > Hydropsychidae > Arctopsyche > Arctopsyche grandis. The sequence continues at coordinate 1,895,248 of NC_135362.1, forward strand.
AAGTAACCAGATATGTTAATTAACACATAAAGTATTATTTTAAACAATAAAATACATAATATATTTCGTAGTTTTGGCTTAATTGTCAAATAATCATTCTTATACAATTGAGACGTATGGTTGCCATTGTTCAACAGATGTGACGTCACACAAACGAGGTTTCAGTATGGTTCCACAAAAAAACTAATTTTGACTGGTATATATTAATTTTAAGCAAATTGAATAGATGGCATTCAACTCTCAGTAATATATTCAACCAATTTTGAACCTTAAAACAGTTGAAATAGGCGCATATAAGGCTCAAAATCCCGTGCAAAGTTCAGAAATTTTATGGAAGACAGCCGCGCTATAGATTTGTCGCGTAAAGCTTCCATAGAAGACGGCCGCAGGCAAACGGTTAAGGGTCGACCTTAACTTAACTTAACCTATTCTGACCTCTGAATAAATAGGTGTTGGCTGCTAAGATGTTTTTTTTTTTAAGTTTTATACTTTCACCAAAAAAAACATATCTTAGCAGACACCTATTTATTTAAGGGTCAGGATAGGTTAGGTTAAGTTAAGGTTTGCCCTATTTATTTAAGATTAGGTTGTTGGGGTCGGTATTATTCAGTGTCAGTGTCAGTGTCACACGAGACAAAGTGAGACCGCATACTAAAGTAGATTAGTGCAGGTAGACCCAATTGTATGTGACTGTTCTTACCTAAACAAATAAATAAAAGAAATAAATGAATTGAAGAGGAAAAAAAATGGTGCAATAGATAGTCGAGTTGTGGTATAGTAGTACCGGTGCGATAGTAGTCGAGGAGCGCTCGGAAGAGTACAGCAGATATCCCATCGGCGACTTCGAACTCGCCCCGGCAGTTCTTCCGGGCGAACTCCAGGCCGGAGGTGAACATGCGGCCCAGCATGGTGTTGGGTTTGGCGGCCAGCAGCGCCACCGAGCACACGAACGGGGTGCCGTCCACGCTCAGCACCACTGTGTCCGCGGCTCCGGCTCCGACTCCGACTCCTGACCCCCCTCCAGCTCCCACTCCGCCCACTCCCACCCCTCCGAGAGTGCAGGCGGAGAGCGCGAGGGGGTGCGCCGGCGGGGGAGACAGCTCGGCCCGCGCCACCCTCCTCGCCCTCCTGGCCGAGCAGCCGCCCCCGCCGCCACCGCCCCCGCCGCCTCCACCCCCGCCACCCCCGCCACCCGCCCACTCGCGACTGCCCTCCGTGTCGCTGCTGCTCTCCTCGAGGCCCGACATGCCCGCCTGCACGGACTGCGCCCGCCGCCTCACCACTGACACCTTGCTGCAGCAGTGATTCATCCACCGTCTACCTTCTACCTTCTACCGTCGCGGCCGTTCTCGTCAATGGCCCACACACACCACCGACCACCGACCACCGACCCCACACTCGCAGTCGCACTGACGAGCCGATCGCACCGATTCCAGACAATGGCCGAAAGCGACACAAACAACAACTGACACTGCCCCTACCAACTACCACTACTACATTTAGCCACAAGTACGGCTCGATGTTTGCGTTTGTTTATATTTAACACCGAGAGGCTGCCGGGTTCGATCCCGTGCTAAGCTTTATAGGGGGGCTAATGTTTTTGGACCGTTTCCCAGCCTATGGAAATTCAGTTGAATTTTGAAGAGAATCTTTATTACTCGATTAATACAGGTGTCCGAGCCAAAAACCCTCATGGCCGTTGGTTGTCCTCTTACGGCTTCGGCTTTTGTTTTCTCTCTTTTACTCTGATCATCTGTCAGTCGCTCTAGAGTCTCCCGTGGGTCCGGCACCCGGTGATCCCGGCGCGGACCGCCAGATGCAGCGTCCCTCGTAAAAGCCGGCCTTGAACTAAGGCAGGCTGGCCCCGTGATCCACCCAAGCGATCACGGCGAGCGCTCATTGGCATCATAGAAGTCCTCCGAGGAGTATGGTTTATTCCATAGTGCACGGCCCGAGTGCACGCTCGACTTGAGCGTCGGGCGGGGCGGAGCGTGCAGCGTTCGTGTCAAACACATATAAACAGATGCGAGCGTCCTGAGTGGCAGGCCAGCGGCGCGGCGGCAACAGCATGCGTGTTTGCACGCAACGCTAAACGCTCCGCTGCACGCTTTTTCACTCAGGCCGTGCACTTAGTCGTACCACACCGACTATACTCGACCACGTGTTCGACCCAAGCCTCGAACACGGCGAGCTCTCAGACGCTCAGACGCTCGTGAGACTCCGACCGAGAAGGTCTTGGCGTGACTGGTCTACCCTTCCTGACCAGCCACAGCCTACTCGATCCACAGCCTCCGCCATAAAGGGGCACAGGCGCCGAGAAACTCCCCGGCGCGCCATCTATTCATAATAAAAACGAGATCATAACCGTTAATCTTTTGTATAATTCCCCCACCCCGCACCGTTCCAAAGCAAGCTGATCGAGACGACGACACATCCACAGCCACTGGTCACCCATACATATACACACAGTACAGCTCCTGCAGCTATTGTTCACGAGGAGTATGGCTCCGTGATCGACCCTTACTGATCACGGCGAGCTCTCATCACTGACATTCAATAGCGACTCGTGAGATTTCATAGTGGGGGGGGCTGCAGAGATTATTCAGGCTGTAGTAGCTCGTTAACCAAACCGGTGATCGAATGAAAACAAAAATAGCTTGAATATGTACTATACTGGGAGTTCTGCAGCCCACGTGGATGACAAAAATAGCATGCATTTGTACTGTACTGGGAGGGTTGCAACCCCGCAGCCCATACGGACGAGCCGCCACTGCTGGCATTTTAGAAGGCCTCCGAAGAGTTTGGCTTCTCCCGTAGTCGACCCGTACTGACTACGGTCAGCTCGTAACGGCCAACCGAGAAGGCCTGGCTCCGTGTACGACCCGAACTGAACACGGCGAGCGTGCTCATCCACAGCCTCAGCACTAAGGGGGCAGAGGCGCCGAGCGTACTCCCCAGCTCGGCATCATACAACAAGTTATCAATAAACGAGGTCATAACCTAACCGTGACTATTTTCTAATTACCCCACCCCGCACCGTTCCAGGACGAGCTGGTCGACAAGCCGACGACGGACACAGTCGCTGATTCATCCACACCCCTCCCCCCCCCCTGCAGCTATACGAAACAATATACATATTTCCCATACGGTGCTAAAAAAATTACCCATGCGCCGATGGTGTCGACTCTGTTGACATTTAGAAATTTGTGATTTTAAAGTCGGATAAATATGAATATTTAAAAAGGCCTCCACCATCAAATATACCAAACAGATTCAATTAGTAAAAAAAAAAAATAATAAAAGTATTGTCGACGTCAGTATGCAGTTCGAATTTGTTGAGGATACTCATTTTTTGCTTGTTACTCATATTAGCTTCATATTAATATTCATGTTAGCCTTCAAAATGGACAATAGAAAAAAGCCACTGTAGCTATAATACTCACGATTGCGTTGAAAACATAGGAGGATCCAAGAGGGAGGTGTTATACCCCCACCTTTTTTTTTTATTAATATCCACATTATGGATGCCTATAGAGACGAAAAAAATCTCTTATTTGCCAATTCGGACCAGAACTAATGCGCTCGTTAATTTATTTAGACACCATTCAGCTACCAAAACTGCTGTCCGTTTTTCATAACATTTTCATTGCCTCGTACAATTTTATCAATCAACATCTTACGTCTCATAAGTAGTTATTTGTTATTATTTTTTTTTAAATCATCAAAAAGGCAATTACCTGTTAAATTTTCCAGATATTTTTTTATTTCAAATAAAAAAAGACAAAGGGAAAATACTGTGACCGACGAGTGTATGAAAACTGTTGGATACTTAAATTTTAAGTTAAATAAAAAAAAACTTATTCCCTCAATAATGCTTTTGTTTACTGCTAAAAAATAGCAATATGTGAATTTGAAGTAAATTGTACTGTTTTAATACAAATTGGCAACTAATACAGTGTATCAACTATATTATTATGCTATTTTTATAATAATTTCAAAAATTAAAATTTTGAATGGAAAATTTAAAAAAAATTCTATAATGAGTATGGTACTAAAGTATGATACTTGGACCAAATTCATCAAACACGAAAATGTGTTTCTTCGATGTCAACATTGGCAGGTTTGTGACATTTTTATCTATTTTTACGAATTGTTTCGACTGGTATTGTAAATAATATTAAAATAGAATACATTTGAAGACGTGTTGTTTTATTAATGGTGTATTGTTTAATCAATATTTACTTTAAGGTTTCTAACCTCAAATTCGATGAATTATTCTGTGATAGTCAATTTGTGACATATGTAAGTAGGAGGGAAGAATATTTAAAAAATGTCCGATAGAAAGTGTGAGTTTGACGAGTTCCGGGATCCGGACTACATCGTCACTGTCAAGATCGAGAAGGACGATACCGAACCATCTCCTGAGAGAAGATCTGAAAAAATTAAGACAGTAGTCAAAAGGGAATTTCAAAATGAAATCGAAAACAAGCAAGAATCACTGTTAATTATAGACGAAAGGTTAAATTTAATGTTTATTTAGTCGTAGTACTCTCGGTGACATTTCATTGCAATATGTGACGAAATGATAATTATTTTTTCAGATTGTTAGAAGCGAGAAAATTATTTCATAGATTACGCTATGCAATAGTCAACAGTTTTTACAATTCGAAAAAGTTTGAATTGACTGACGATGACATCAAAAAGGAAGTTTCATTCCAGACTGACCCTGTAGCTAAATCAGAAGTAAGTTTTTTTGTAATTTTTAATTTTTGCATATTATATTATATTTATTCGATGAACTAATTGCAGATTCATTCTTTGCTGACCAACGATCAAAAGAGAATTCATCCGGCCGTTAAAGATATACTTTCAGAAAAATCGACTGACGATATGCTAGACTTACTCGCCCAAAGACCTCTACGTAAAAGATTTAAGCATGACGTAAATTTCTTCAATTCATATAATCAATCTATTCACAAATGGCATAAAAAATAAATACAAATTAATGTTATAGATTTCTGGACAGCATGTAACTATTGCGATGGACTCGAATGTAGAATCGCTGCGGCCGTCAAATGCAGAGCCGAATGGAATTAATACCTTTGACCTGACGATAAAGCAAGAGAGGCTTTCGAGTAGTGATAACGATGTCGTCAAATGTGAATTGAAAAAGCCGATGTATGTAGAGCCGAAAGGTTTAGATAATAACGTTTTAAAGATTGATTCCAGTAATAGAAATAAACAAAAGCAAAAGTTCAGAATCATCATAGGTAACGCATAGCATACATTCTTTAAATATATATAAATTTTGTATAAGTGCTATTGAGATTTAATATTTTAGGGAACACTTCCAAATACATTGAACCACATTCCGCACAAGAACGCATCACTCATCGTTGGCTGCTCTACGTACGAGGACCTCAGTCTGATCCGGACATCTCGCACATCTTAGACTATGTCACCGTTCAATTGCACGATTCTTATATTCCTCATAATATTATCAAAATAAAGTACGTTCGATTTTCAGTCGGCTTTCGATACTTTTGCCTTATTTTTTCATGTTTTAAAAGTAATGTTTCATCGATTGCAGGTCACATCCTTTTCATTTGTCACGTAGAGGTTGGGGCGAATTCCCAGTGAAGTTGAGGTTGCATTTTAAGAATGAAAAGCTCAATAAACCTGTTAATCTACTTCACAATTTAAAATTGGATAGATTGCATACCGGTTTACAAACATTAGGTAAGTTATTTCCGGAGATGGGATGGTGTTTTCGATTTTTTTTTTTGCCATAAAATTTCCATTCCTATTGGCTTTATTAAAACAAGTAGTTATCCTAATCGTCGTAGAAGTTTATTATTATTATTGCTAGGTGATTCTCCAACCCCTTGTCTTCTCGCTTGTTAGAAGTAAGCTAGAGTATAATGCGATTGTGTGGAATCCGCATGAAGCAAACTACTCTCTTATTATCGAAATAGTGCAAAAAGCATTTCTTCGTTTTCTATATAAGAAAGAGTATGAGTACTACCCATATCTCTATCCTACTCCTTTCCTTTTGGGCATGCTTGGGTATAATTCCCTTGAACTTGGGAGAAACGTCTCGTTAATTCGTTTCGTTCTCCAGCTACTGCGTGGTAATACGTCATGCCAGTTGTCGCTGGAACAGTTGGGATTATGTGCGTGGTAGATATCATCATTTGATGGTTGTACCTCCTGCTCGCACAGTTCTTTTTCGAATGGCTCCTATACCAAGAGCTATTCGACTTCTCAATGAAATCGTTGCTGCCGTCCCTGAATGCGATATTTTCCACTTCGCTGAGTGTAGATTATCGGATATTATTTTAACATATTTATGTGGTAACCTGCGCTCATCATTACTTTCTTAATTTGAATGTGATGTATGAGTGGAATTTTAATTTACTCTCTTCCATTTGGGCCTCGCAGGGATGTTTTGTGTTTGTAGCTTGTTCTTATTTATTGGAACAGGCTGCAAGTGCAAGATATTCCCTTATTTGTATTTTTTCTTATTTTAAATTTTAATTACTATAAAGTTTTTTATGATTGTGTTAAATGCTCTGGTCAAAAACGTTAAATAAATAAATAAATTTATGCAAAAAAATAATTACGAAAGTACTAATAAATTATCTCTATATTTTATTATCATAAGCTCATAATTTATAGTCGAAAGCTCACGTCTAGTGATCCAATATTGTTTGAATGCATTTTCCTCGACTTGATCGTACTCACATTGTACATATATTATCTATTTTAGGCGGTGAAACTGTCGTCGATGTTTGGCTTTACACCGACGAATCTATGCTTAGTAAAATTGGATCCGAAAGCGAAAAATCAACGGAAGAATATCAAAAAAATGGCACTCCTTATAAAACGATAGATCGGCCCAGTGATGAGGGTGCTCTAACGATGGATATAAAAACGGAAGGCTTTGACGATTGCATAAAAATAAAAGACGAACCGATGGACGTCGACGACGACTACGAAGATGGCGTTTTCAACGACGACGAAATGTTAGAATTCGATCCGAACAATTACGATAGTAAAACCTGTGATACGTTGTATAGTGATAGAGACTTGTTAGCCTTAAGTAGTAATAATTTCGTGCTCAAAAATCTGAGCAACGTCCGCTGCGACGAATCAAACTCAAATTCCGTAGACACAATTAGCCTAGTTTCGATTAAGAACAACGCATATTCTAATCCCGATGTGAAACTATTGAAAGACATCTATAACGATCATTGTTATTGTAATGGCACGAGCTATTCGGTAGACCTCTTGGATGCGTCGAAGGCTTCTTCGGTCGAAGCCAACACGATGCTAGAGCTGAACAGGACGATCGGTTTCGATCAGATCATACATTGGTACAATAATTTCAATCTGGGCTATGCACTAGACGACGATATTACACTCGGCATCGACAGAATAATCGAGTTGAATAAAGTCGTCGTCGAAAAGGTGTCTAATATCAAGGTCAAATCTGCTGACCTCAAGTTGAATTTGAAGAACATCACCGTCTTGAATAAAGTAATCGTGTCTTTTTATATGAAAGAGTTGTCTTCGATCGTGTGGAGTGGTGGCAAGGGAAGTCCTGACGATGTAGTCGGAATTGTCAACGTGCTGCGTGACGTGCATTCGTTTAATGAAATGTTTGTCAGTTTGAAAGTTGCCAAGAGTAGTGCTGTTGGTAAAGTCATAAGTAGCATTGAGAGTATGGTTCAGGATATGTCCAAGATAAGAGATGTTAGGTGCTTCGTGAATATGATGATGAAGAGGATGCCGATCGTTGATAAGTCGGCTCGCTCTACAGAGTTTCAGCAGTTGTTTCCGTATGCCGTTGAAAGTGTGGATAAATTCTTCTCGCTGCATCTAATCAAAAGGAGAAACTTACAGGTAATTTAACTTATCCACGTTAGATTATATTGACTTAAACATTTTAAATGCATATTCCCATATGGTATTATAAGAATGGTGTGTATTTAATTGATCGGTAATTTATTCAGCTTTTGATCAACAAAAATAAATAAATTGTCAGTAAATATCTCGAAATTATCAGTGAGTATTCTAAATGATCAGTACGCTGTGATCAGTTGTCATATACATTTGATTAGTTATTAAACTAAATAATCAGTTATTAAACCAAAATGATCAGATAATAAAATGAAACGGTGGATGATTATTATAAGATGATCAATAATATCAGTTAAAAATGATCATTTCATTTTGACAGCCAGAAAATCGTCAGTGTTGCCATGTCGCATTATGGATCCTAGTATAAAAAATCGGTAAACGAACTACTAGTCATATGTGAACCAGTCACAGGACAACCGGTCGCTCTAGATCGGTCACACCTGAAAATAAGTCACGAAAAAACTGGTCACACCCAAAAATTCGACCAATATTTAATTTTTGGGTGTGACTAGTTTTTTCGTGACCAATTTTCGGGTGTGACCAGTTTTAGTATGACGGGTGATCACGTGTGACCGATTTATAGCGACCGAAAATCCTGATGAATTTTGCCACTTAGCAATATTCTTTTAATAATCTCCCCCCTCTCCGTTTTCTTCTCTTCGGTCCTTTTCCTTCGCTCCAGATTCAGATCTCGCGTGTCTGTTGACGTTTACCCAACCTAACCTAATCTTAAATGAATAGGGCCAACCCTAACTTAACCTAACCTAACCTGACCCTTAAATAAATTAGTGTTGGCTGCTAAGATGCGTTTTTTTGTGAAAATATTGGTGAAATAAAACTTAAAAAAAAATAATGTATTTGGATGGATATTACGGTGTTTGGACTATGAGAAGAGTGGGAATGGACAGTAGCGGGGCGACGCGCTGTCATCCAACTGTCAAAAATTATAATTTCACTGAGAGAAAATCCTTTTTGATCAGTATTTAAATGAAATACTGATTTATTTACTGATAAAAAAGAATTATTCACTGAACACAAAAGAATAATTTACTGATCTTTTATTATATTCTATTGATCATTTAGAATAAGTTACTGATCAAGTTTATAATTGATTACCGATAAATTTTTCATTTTTTTACTGACCAATTTTGGAATTATAAATTAACCAAATAATTTTTTGCCTATAAGAATCGACTAATTTTAATCTTTCAGTGGACGAGAGCTAAAATGATCCATGAATTCATGAAAAAGTGTTTCAACACAAACGCTCCGTCGTCGATTTGGACTACTAAACAGATCCTCATCTTTGGACAGTACCACGGATATTTTCCCGTAAGAGAAGCTGACGCTTCAAACCCTTCAAACGACGATGTCCACATATTGAACGGCGACATCAAAACCGACGAGGAAAAGGTTGAGCTCAAAGAAACGTTCAGAAATTCTCTGGAGATCAATACGAAGACGGTGTATAGCGATTTTGAATCCAGCTCACACCGAGTGAAGAACGACCCGGCCGACCAAGCCCACGTCAGATCTAATAACACTCCATCGAACGATTTTTGCTACATATCGGACAGTTCCGACGATGAAATCGACATATGTGACGAACCTGATACATTAAATACCAGCCCGGAAAATAAAAAATCGAATAAAATACCCAAAACGGTATATGACATGTTGCCGATTGAAAATTCCGACGATAAAATTCTATGCCAATACATTGAACAGACGTGTTCGAAGCTGGGCATCGTTCTTCGGAATCAGAACATCGGTCATAATTATGTGTGCGGGTGAGTTGTCATACCACATATACATACGTTTGTTGGTTTGAAGTACACGTCTTGTATTGATGTGTTTGGTTTTATTTCAGTTTGGTTCACAAGTTGATTCTATCGGCCGCCAAGAGTTTCATCGAAGACGTCGTTCGAAGATCGCTCGCCGTAAAAACGACATCGTCGAAGACTGTCAACGACGTTAAAGAAAGTGTAGCCATGCTTGATCCGAGTCATCCGGGTGCTGAAGTAGTCCCAGAACATTCTGCCGAAGATAGTAAAGAAAATGTCGCAGACGAGTCGGCTTCGTGTAGTGTTCCGATAGTCGGTGGAAAAATATGGAAGTCGTAAGTATTGTACACATAACACTATTTAATAATAACAAAAAATCACGGTTTTTACTTACTGGAGCGGATACTAATCAATCGTTACTAAATTCGAATATGACAATGATTTTTGTTGGTTTCTTCTCGTTTATGAAATGTAAGAGTTTAAAAAAAAAAGTGCAATTTTTACAGGCTTTTTCAGTCTACAACTCAAAATATACATAGTATTGCTGTGCCAAAATGGAGTATTGGAATCAATTGTCAGATGTTTTTGCTATTGATTGTGATTTTTTATTGCTTTAAAATACTAAAAGTCAAGAATATATATATTCTTTTCTCAGGCTATCATGCATTTATTGCACCAGTTCTACATATATTTACAAAATTTGTTTGCAATCTTAGTATTTTATCTGAACTTACTAATTCGTGCTGTAAATGATTTTAAATTACAATTTAAAATGTTCTAGACGTGCGCTTATCGCTCGTAAGTGAGAGTGAGCGAGTGGGATGGAGTGATGCGCTCTATATTCTCGTTCTTGACATGTGCTTGTATGGTTATTATTCTTGGCTATATCCTAGTGTATTCCTATTAGGGGCGTTAGGCTTCAACTCATTGGAGTCTCGTTGTGTTATGTTTCTGGGAAAGCACTTTTTTAAGCTATTAAATGGGATAGTACACAATCCTCAGGTTGTTAATGAATTAAAGTTTTATGCACCTAGTAAGTTCAGGGACCTGAGGAATCGTGATTTGTTTTCTCCTCCTGTGGCTCGCACAAATATGCTGGCAACGTTTCCAATATCTAGAGCGATATATCTGCTCAACCGGGTTGCTGGTGAAATTGACCTCTTCAATGTAAACTGTGCTAAACTGGTTGAGTGGTTGTTGAGCAACGCCAGTGGTTGATTTTATCAATTATAAATGTCGAATGATTTTTATATCAAGGAAACAGGTTGTTATTATTATAATTAAGGTTATTATTATTACGATGTTATGATTGTATGACTGGCCACGGTGACGCGTTAGAGCTCTCTGTAATATCACTGTGGCTAATATGTATTATTTAACTCAATTTAAAATCATTTACCGCTCGAATTAGTGTTTTAGTTTAGATAATAAAAAAAAAAATTATTGAAATCTTTATAGACATGACTAAGTGGAAAATAAGCGAAATAAGCTTATAATATTACGGAAAAAAATGTGAATTATATTTTTTACTTTTAAAATTCGCTAGATATGTAATTAATTTTAAGTATTTTAAAGAAAGAAAAAAATCACAATCAATAGAAAAAACATCCTTCTATTGATTCCAATACTCACTTTTGGTACAGAAATATTCGATTTTTAGTTGAAGATTGCAAAAGCCGAAAATCCGTATAAAATTGCGCATTTTTTTAAACGCTTGTATAAGTTAGGGCGCCGCTCGATGCGCCAAAAGCGCTTTAAAATTAAAATTAGAGCGCCAAAGGCCCTACATTTGTACTCGGCAAATTCTATTCAAACAATTTACTGGAAAAAGCCAATCTTAAAATTAAGCTCACCGCGAGTATTATTAGCAATGAACTTATTAATTTAAAAGCCTTTCATTCATTGTATTAAATTTTATAAAACAGCACAATTTACAAGAATTATATCCAAACATTTGGGTTTCTATGCTTTTGCTGACACTGTCTGAACCTGTAGCAAGGTCCCAAGGCCGGGAAAAAGGAGGATCTCATAAACGAGAAGCCAACAAAAATCATTGCCATATTTGAATTTAGTGTGCAAACTTAATATATGTAGATTGATTATAAGTCTCTGCTCCGGTAATTTTTTTTTGTTGCTCAGTCTAATTGAATGATAATTCGATGTTTGATTTCAGAAGTGAATCTAATAATGTGTCGGATATTTCGCTGCGGCATATATTCGAAGCGTTGAAGTCTAGGAAGGAGTTTGATCTCGTGACGAACTTTGGTCTTGGACAAGAGTCATCTCATTATACGGGACAGTTGTGAACGTTTATTTTTTTATTTAATTTAAATTGAATATTATTGTTATTTATTTAAGTATTATTTAATGTGATAAATGTGTGTAGTGATGTAAATTTTTTAATATGAAAAAATATTTCGGTACCACGGTATATTTAGCATACGAATTTATTTTACAAACATTGCTAAGTATATTGCTCTTTCCTAAACGGTACCTAACAATTTTTTGTTATGAAATATTCGGGGTGGATCTGCCAATTACTTGCAAGCAAGTTACTGGAGCCCTTTCGGCCAGTAGCTGTCCAATACATATGTATGCATACCCACTTTTATACTGACCACTGTGAATACATAAAGATGTTAATTTTTTGATTATAACTTATTTCATTGATGATCGATTTTAAATTGTCATAAATTTTAATAAAATAAAAAAAATGATTGGGAAGGGGTACAGTTGAAAAATAAAAATTTTCACTAAACTTTATTATGTACTAAACTTTTACAAAAAATACTTTTACCTAAACAATCAGTCTAAACTTCCATAAAATGTCTATAAAAATAAATTATTTGTGACCAAACTGTGAAATAATTTTCTAAAGCAGATTATGGATCTGCCCGAGGCTGTCGTCATGGAATGACATTAATAAATAACCTGATTCTAGAAGTCAGTTTGAAGACGTACAGTCGTCGTCTTAGCTAGGGTTTGCATTGTAATACTGTTTTTACATGGTTTTATTTAGCTTGACATATTTCTACATATTTGTGTGGGTCAAAACTTGCGATCGAATTTTGACCTACTTTAGTTAATCTGATTTTCTTGAAGTTTTAAATCTTAAAAAGTCGTGTTATATAAGGAATTGCTGTATGGTAAATCGGACTCAAACTCGCATATAATATTTATCAACCGTTGACTTGAGTTCTATTTACCGCATATTTTCATCAAAGATTAAGCTCAGTACAATTCGATATGAGCTGTAACTATTGCTAGATCTTTGGTCTACTCCAAAATGGTGAAAGTACAGGTCTTAAAATGACGCAAGATGATTTTAAGATTCGTCTTTTATACATGTATAAGTTTTACGGCAGTGTAAATCTGCCATATCTAATTATGTACCTAACGATAATGAAAATACACCTTTTGGTACAAGCGTTAAAAAATAACACATTCAAGGCAGATTTTACAACAATTGGCATATTTGATTATTTGTCATAAGAAATAATTTATACGTACGCCTTCTAGACAATCTACACTAAATATTCTACTTGCACTCGAACTTCAATATGGAATCCAACTGCTTTTCAGCACCATCGATGTTTCTCTGTGAACTCATATACGATATTTGCTTTTTGAGATTGTCAATGAGGAGTGCTTGCTTCTTTACTGCCGTCTCATAGGCTTTTTCCTTCTTCTCCGCTGCTCTAATGCTCGAGATCGACTCTTCCATTTGCTTTCGAAATGTTTCCTGCGCCTCCTGCCGAATGAAACAATCGATATTTTAATAATTTCTAGCGAATTTGTATTATAAAATGATGTTTTTTGTATTGCAACCTTTTCATATTGCTTGCAAACGTTGATCGTTTCTTTGAGGGTAGCTATTTCTTTTGTAGCCCTTGATAATTTGACTTCTGCGTTCGAAATATCCTGGGCTGTCTGCTTTGTCGTCTTGATTAACGACTCGTGCTCATTTTTGACCGAGCGACTCTCCGTCTCATTAGCCTAGACGTGCAAAACAATCCCATCATTATAAAATGACAATTTTGATAGACAAATCAAATAAAAATCAAATTATAAAAAATTTCAATGAAACGAGTTTTGGTTTTTTTTTAGCCGTAGTGAGAGATAACAATACCTGAATTTTTGAATTTAAATTTAATATTTTTTCATCTTTCTTGATGTTTTGTGATTTCAGTGTGTTCAATTGTGCATTTAATTTCGTCTTCGTCTCCAAAAGTGCTTGGTTGTCTTTAAAAAGCTTATCACACTCTACCGTCTACATCAAAATGTATACAATTAATTGATTTTCCTTGACAAAATTAACAAAATAAACAAAGATTTAGGTCACTCGGCTGAAAAGTATATTGACAATTCATTATTTATAGTAACTGTTGTTATCTACCACTATTTGTCGTAAATGTTGCCTGTTATTGAAATTTCAAAACACTTATCGGCCGACTGACATTACACACTTAAATAAAACAAACATACTTTTTTCTTTAGACTATCCTGACAGCTTCTCATGTCTTCTTGTAAAGAATCGATCTTCATCTTCAAAGCTTTAACGCACTGATCGTTGATTTTAGAAACATTTTCTACCTGATGAATATCAGCGTACTTAGATTTCGCTCCGTTCTTTACATTATTCTGTACGACGAATTTGTTACTGAGAAGATTCCTAACGATATAATCGGATTCTTCCTGACGATCGATCATACCGTTTATTCCGTTCGTGTCGTTGGCCTCGTCGTTGTCTCCGTCGTCGAACGAGGAATCGTTCAGATCGTCCACGCTGGCGAAAGTCAACGACGATTTGTTCTTCTCTGACTCGCCAATGGGGAAAATGAATTTGCTCTTCACCTTGTTTTTAGTCTGTATGAATGCGTCGAAGGCTTCATTCCTGACGGAGCTGTCGTTCAGCATCACGTCTGTATCGGTGCAATTCTGTTTCGTGTCATCGAATGATTTGGAGTACTCAAAAGTTGCGCTTTCAAAATCGCTGCTAGATGCCTTTGCTTTTGAACTCGCTCTTCTCAATGTTTTGAATGATTTATTCTCATCGTCGCTTTCACTCTCTGATTCTATCTAAAAAGTCAATTAAAATTATAGTTCTTCATCATACATCATACAAGTAATTTAAAATGGTTTGAGCCAGCAGTATATCTCGGTAGTTGCGTTAATGCTAACCACCAAGAGGTTCCCGGATTCAATCCCTAGGTTGACATCGATTGAAAATAGTCTATTCGGAATTATTCCTACAGTGCTGTCGGTTAGACTTGGATATTTGTGACTCCAAGTCGATCTTTTCCTATCAGAATTTGCCAATTTATCTGATTTCATTATTGAAATGGTCTCCCATCAAATTGGCAAAACCATCCTATCCACTATTTGAATATGATTCCAAACTTATCCACATGTACAAACATAATACCATATATGTATATCGTTTGGTTTATCAATTATCCCTGGTATGGAAAAGAGTGAGAAATGTAAGAATTGGATTCAATACATCAGCTGATTATCCACTGTGAGTATTAGAGGGTGGATTTGAAATGAAGGGTGCTTTTTTATATCCGGATTGACATTAAATCTATATACATATAAATTTAATTGATTTATAATTCTAAATATTTCAATCTGAAAAGCTACCGAATTAATTATTTCCTGTATAACTTGATAATATAACAAAATATACCTGAATTCATAAAACAAAATTTTATCCCGGATACTTACATAAATCTATGTTTTAATATAAATATTTGTATTGTAAATTTACATAGTAATATTTAAACTCACCATAAGATCATCAGCAGTTTTCAGAAGAGCCAAAGCTTTTGACATCAACTGTTCATTGAGTATGCGGTATTCAGTGACTTTGTCGGTGAAATCTTTACCCAACATTTTGCTTATTTTTTTCTAAAATTAATAAAAAACCTAATAACATATTGTTTGTTATATTAGAATAATTTTCCAATTATTTATATGAACGTTGATGATTTTCGTTATTTACCTTGAAATTAAATTACAGCAACAACGAGCCCAAGGGCAATCAATGGGCAAGTGAATGTTGCGCTCTTCGGTTTCTATGGTAATATATCTTACAATGTATGTAATGTAATGTTGCCAGCGGCTAAAAGTGTGACATTTTCTCTTTCTAATTTTATTATGTCGAAATGCAATTGATTACGCCGAGAAAACGTGTGTAATAATGTGTTAATGCGATCGAGAGCAGAATTTGCATTGTACGCATATGCCTTTTGTTGCTTTGTTACATAGCAACGGCGGCGTGCTGACTCTGTATCACATCATTTCTGGAATGCTAATTGAGCCATAATTAAGTGCTAATTAACTCGACTTGTGTGTTGCAGTTTCTTTATCTTATATATAAATATATTTTTTTTACGCTAAACCAAGCATATTTATTACCAAACAACAGGATGTATGAAAACAGAATTGATAATAATAAAATACATTTATTAACAGATCATTTATCTTTTAAAACAAATTAGACTTTTAAATACATTGTTTGCTGCACTAGCAAAAACGTGTATCGAATTGACGAGTCCTTGTTAGAAGTTTTTAATTATAACCATTTTGTTATAAGTGCTGGTTGTTCAAGATATTTTCGCCAGTCAATTTTTATATACAAGGATAAACATTAGAAAATATATATTTTAAATAATATTTAGAGGAAATAAAGGGACTTATGAACTGAGGATGGAGTTCATTTGGACGAATGAATGCCGTTTTCAAATAAAAAATGCCACTGCCTGAAGAAAAAGACCTTCGTTCAATGTATTTTGCCAGTGATGATGTATATATGTGAAATTTGGACATTAAACGTCAAGATGCCACACAAAGTCCAATGTTCTCAAATAAGTACGGAAAGTTGTGTGCTTGGCATTACAAGGAAAGACAGGAAGTGAAATTCGTGGGTGAGATGTATGACAAGGGTAGTGGATATAGTGAATAGAGTAAAGAGATTGAAATGGCAATAGTTGGGCCGCGTAGCTAGAAGAATGGACTAAAGGTGGCCAAAAGAAGTGCTAGAATGGTACCCGAGAGAATGCAAAAGGGTAAAAGGTAGATCGCAGGGAAGATGGGCGGACGAAATTAGGAAGTTGTGTGGGGTGAGACTGATGGGAGTGGCGCAAAATATAAACGAGTGAAAGCGTTGTGGAGAGACCTTCATCCAGCAGTGGATGGTGAATGACTGTTGATGATGATGAAATAATTACATATTTTATATACAGAAGGTTTATCGGTAAAGAAATTGGATAACATATTTAAATGCGGTCGTGGAGTTATATTATCAAATCAAAATCCAAGTCGATCGTTTCCTATCAGAGTTTGCCAATTTATCTGATTTCATTGTTGAAACGGTTCCTCTATCAAATTGGCAAAATCCGTCCTACGCTATGTCACCAATATCTGAATTTGATTTATGTAAAAAATTATGTACAAGTTTAAATCCATAGATGTCTCTATGGATTAATTAATAGTTAATTTCGTGTTCTTTAGCATCTCAAAATTCAGCGATTTATGTAATAAAAAATGCTGTAATTGGCTAGGAAGGCGCATTGGAGTTTACCTGTTAGGCCTTCCTGGTGTATATCTATGTGAAAATAAAATAAAAATATAATGTGACTATTTTCAAGTAAATTAAATACAGATTATTTCATAAGCACATAAGCAGAGGTAGGCGTTCGGACGATGCTTTTCGCAGAAAAAATGATTCACTATTGTCAACCATGCTTTGTTGCTCTCTTGCTTTGTGAATTAATGGATAAGTCTGTTGTTATTTAAAGAGCACCAAGCCAACGCCAAAGTCTATAGATATGTTTACGTATAATTATAAGCATTGGCTGGCTTTGCTCGTGTGGAAGTAAAAACGGAACTATCAGAAAATTTTGTCGTGTAAGCTAAGATTACCATAAGATAATATACGAATCTTAATTGAAAACTTTCATATTGTAAGAGAACAAACATTCATCTGAAATTCTATTCTTTAGCGTATTTCTCGGGGTTCGGTGATTATTGGTCACAATGCGCTCGCCCAAAAGTCATTAAAATCTCTATAACGGAACATTTGGCAGCCGAAAAGTCCATCATACTAACGATAAGGGCGAAATCACAGATCGCGGTATGTGGGATGTGTAGAGACACGTATTTTGGGCATCTATTTTTGTCAATTTTAGCATTTTCATTTTGCATTTTAGCGTTTTAGAGCATAAAAATTTTTTAATTTTAGCATCTATTTTTATGAAGAGTTTAATTTTAAATAATAAAAAATTTCGATGAATTTTAATAAAATTTATATACATATATACAATTTAAAGACAACACAACAATTAAAAAATAATATAAAAAATCAAAAATGTTTTGGAATTAAAATTTCAATGAGAAAAACATGAATATAAAAATATAATACCAATTAAAATTTATTAAAACTCAACATGGAGCATATTTCTACAGATTCTTTTTTGAGATTTGTGCGACGATCGGTAACAATTATATTGTATTTACTAAAATACCTTTCAGCATCCACACTTTTGTCTACTATTTACAGTAGTAGACAAAATCAGTTGCTTGGTTTCGACAGGAAAAACACCGTCTATGGTAAACTGCAAGCTCTGTTTTATCCCCTCAATTTCTTTACATAATAAATGGGCAAAGGGATATGAAGACCCTTCTAATTTGTCTATTAATTTTATAAATTTTATGCAAATTTCACTTTTGTTTGTTATTTTAGCATATTTTACGAATTTAGCATCAATTAAGCATTAATAGCAAAATGCCTAAAATACGTGTCTCTAGGGATGTGGTATGTGCGACGTTTTTTTTTAGATAGTTTTAAACATATTTGAAGAATTTGTCGATACACCGTTATCGATCACTGTCAAGCAATTTTACCGAATTTTGGTATATGTATATCACTGTCAAGCAAGGATAAACACTAGTATAAAATTTCAACGAAACATCTTGTGTTTCGTTTTGAAATGTATATACCACATGATAACACGTACACCATATTTGTTCTGTATGTTAACTATCTAAAAAAAACGTCCCACATACCGCGCTGTGTGATTTCGCCCTAAGTATCATGCTAACAAGAACTCGAGCGCCAAATATTCCATATTCGCGATTTTCATGGCAAAATTGCCTTGTGACTAATAATCCAATTACCATTTCTCGGTTCTACTTTCATCATAAAAAATCTGATTACAGCGCATTAATTTTTCCTCAATGTTATTAAGTCCTTTTGTCCAGATCATCGTGTCATTGCAGAACTGCAATAAGTGTATTATATAATACATTAATTGTTTGTTTTTAGTCAGTGTTGCAGGTCGTGACTCATGATAGCGAGCTAGACGCAACTGTTTGCGCGCATCCCATACGATTGTATCGATTCGAACTTGTTTACTGTGTTGAACTCCATAGTTTCTCTGCGAAAATGCTCAGTGCAGCCTCGTTATGTATAGATTTGGCCGATTATCTGCCAGAAGTCGAAAGTGAGTATGCAAATCGATCTGAAAGAGTGAAAAAAGTCATGTAGAGACATTTGGTGCTGGAAGTGAGCGCCATTTGTTATTTGTTATTGTCAACAGCTGGGCGATAGCAGCGCCGTCTGCCAACACTGCACAGGTGACTGCGAACAGCTGTAGCGCGAGTTGCCAACCATCGGTTTCGTTGCGTGCCGTTTGACAGCTTTAGTGTTGAAGTTCATGAGTTTGGAGTCATTTATGTTGCGACGTTCTTTCCGATTGGCGTTTGTGTGCTGTTTCGTTTCAGTGGTTGATACACGCGTGGCTAATATTATGCTGCATTCGAATTTTCCTTTGAAAGTCATGGAAAAAACCAAGTTGGAGAAAAGTTTCAGTCGGCGAAGACTACATGTTAGCTTGGTTGTGATTATCTAAATATGTGATTCTTGATATTTGGTACATTTTAGCTGACCAATAGGAATCGTGTATTTGCCGTGAAATTTTAAATGTAGCGATGAAAATCTGGCGATAGTTTTATTTTATACTAGTGTTGTGCCCGTTGATTTCATCTATATCAAAAGCTGAGCTAAGGAATATGATATCTACGTCGTTAGAGAATTATATGGATGTGGATTTGTCACAGGTCTGTTTTTTGTTCTCGATTTATAATATACTAGTTGTTTTACCCGGCTTCGCTCAGTGTTTTTAATGTAAACAGCTTAAACATGGCGGATCTAATAGTAAATATTCTTTTGTTTTTTTATTAAATTTATTTGAATCGAAAAAAATATAATATTCAACCAATTGAATTGTCGTCATAGAAACTTTGTTTTGTTTACGAAGTTTCCATCCAAAAATACTTACATACAAAGATAAATTGTAACAATTAAATACGTTTAAAAGTATTCTAGTCGGACGTGGTTTCGGAGAGGAATTGATACACGAATTAAAAGTTATATGTTATATATAAATATGATGTAAGGCGCGTAATTTAATAAGTAATTTATAGGCGCGCGCAGGTATTAAGGTCTGTTCATACTTATCCAGCAAGAACCGGCAGCATCAGGTATTCTGTAAGTATGGACAGTATTCTTTGATACATTCTATATGGACGCATCCATACTCCATTCGCGTTTAATCGTAAAATGTTGAGTGAGCGCATTATACGCTCACCGATCCAACCCGTTCGATATGATGAATGAATGTGTGTGTCTTCGTGGATGTGTGTATGTGTTACCCGTTACTTGGCCTGACGTCGCACATGTCAAATGCTCCACACCCCCACTTCCCTGCGTCTCCCCGACCACTTTACTTTGATATGTTTCTGTGACTCTGCTTGGCTGTGTCTCCACGGTCCGTCACAAACATACATACACCCCGTCCGTTTTTATATATAAGTTTATAAACTGGAACAGACTAAAAATTGTAGGTTTAAATATCTAAGAAGTGTCATTCGTTGGCGAAAGTATGATGAAATTTCCCTGAATGTTGGGTTTTTGACATTTTATGTTATTATTTTTTTTGTTTTCAATTAATATTCCAAAAAATGATGTTCAAGTATATACACAAACGTGATGAAAAATGTCCACCACTTATAGTTCTCATATTATACGGAAAATATTTTTTTATTATTTTAAGTTCTTTGTCAATAGAAGTGCTAACCAGTATATATACCTATATATATTCGGCGTTTCATGCGAGGTTTGTACTGCTTTCCAGCGTTTTGTGCATCTTTATTTACATTTTGGACGCGTAGAACTTGTTTCGAGAGACGAGGTGATCGACCCCATTTTGCAGAATCGTACAGGAGATTCGAGCGAGTTTCAACGTGCATGTGCACATACAGACACAGACATCTATTCAAAATGATAATAATACCCCAATCGTCATTCGGAATTTGAGTAATCTTCGAATATTCACTTTTCATTATAAGCAACACTTAACAACAAGTGCGATAGAACGAACGATCCAATCGGCGAACATACATATATATTCAACGCAGTCGAAACGCGAACAAAAGATAGAAGAAAGAGCTTCTTCTGTGACGAGCAATAAAAGTGTGCGCGACCCCTGCCGTATCGCGCAACACAAACAAGAGCGTCCATGTTTCTGTTTTGACAGCTCTCGATCACATATCGAAACGAAACGTCTGAAAATGGCTCGCATAGTGCGAATATTGATGGAGTATGTTTGTAAATGGTCTATCGAAGGGATGAAAGGTGATAATTAGGGGTGAAAAGCATCGAAAGGGCGATCAATCGGGAGTTTGACGTAGCGCTAGAGAGGGACGGAGAGATGCGATGTGGCGGAGGTGAGGCGGGGGTAGGGTAGGGGAGGGGGTGTAGTGTCAGAGCGAGAACAGCTGACGGCTCAGTGTGCCGCTGCGAGTGGTCGGTGGCGGTCGTTTCGTGTGTCGGTGTTCGGATGATGGCGGCGCCGCGCGCCAGACTCAAGCGGCTGCGGCTGCGCCCCCGCTCCCGCCCTCACCCTCGCCCCCGCCGGCCGCACGCCCCCGATCTGCGCCCCCCGGCGGACACCCGCTTATAGCCCCGCCTGGTCGCCTTCGCCCCCCGCCGCTCCTGCGCCCCCCACGGTTAGTTCTTTGTCTCCGTTCTACCGCACGCTCACACCCACACACCCACACACCCATACACACACACTCACCCGTCGTGCCAAATCGAAAAAACTTTGACCAGGACATGGAGGTGTTGTGCGCTGTTACGGCCCGTTCCGCACACACACACACACACACCTCCAACGGTCCGTTTTCAATTTTCGATTTGGTCTGCGAAAATATCTGATTACAATTCGACTCCTTTTTATCACTGATTACTATTGTGTTATCCTTTTTAGTTGTTTATTTATTTTATTTTTCCACCTGTGTGCGTTCGCTCGCACACTTTGCAGTGTTGCGTTTAGGACTTCGGTTACAAAATGGCTGCCCTAAAATATCTGTTCTTTTGTTTTGGTTTTAAAACAGCTGTATTGACAAAATAGGTTTCAATATATATGTGTATATGTTTATAAAAAAAAAAAACAAACGGTTGCAACATTCTGGGTACAGTTAGTTGGACGATTTATCGCTCGTAGACTCTTGGTGATGGTAGGTAGTCGGTACAAGGTATTTAATTTCAGAAACCTTCGTTCACCCCGTCTCTTTTGTCTAATCTTTTTACCGCATGTTCTGGTCGTTGTCATTTTCACTCGTTCTAGTATCTCAGTTCTCATCCACGTGTTTAGCATAGTGTTTCGACGAGCATACCATGTTCCATACGCTTCCGATTGTTATAATTTATAAAAAAAAAAACAGTTGCAACATACTCGGTACAATTAGTTGGACGATTTATCGCTCGTAGACTCTTGGTGATGGTAGGTAGTCGGTGCAAGGTATTTAATTTCAGAAACCTTCGTTCACCCCGTCTCTTTTGTCTAATCTTTTTACCGCATGTTCCGGTCGTTGCCATTTTCACTCGTTCTGGTATCTCAGTTCTCATCCACGTGTTTAGCATAGTGTTTCGACGAGCATACCATGTTCCATACGCTTCCGATTGTTATAATTTATAAAAAAAAAACAGTTGCAACATACTCGGTACAATTAATTGGTACGATTTATCGCTCGTAGACTCTTGGTGATGGTAGGTAGTCGGTTGTAGGTATTTAATTTCAAAAACCTTCGTTTACCCCGTCTCTTTTGTCTAATCTTCTTACCGCATGTTCCGGCCGTTGCCATTTTATTATTATCTTTTCACTCGTTCTGGTATCTCAGTTCTCATCCACGTGTTTAGCGTAGTTTCGATGAGCATACCATGTTCCATACGCGTCTGATTGTTATAATTTATAACATGGTATGCTCATCGTGTCGATGAGAAACAGTATCTGATATATCATTTCGAAAGAGACTTTGTAACTAGGTATGTAGGGTTTGTTGGGAACATCGAAAACAAATCAAAGTTCCTATGACGACGATAACGATATCATTGAATATTATTATTTTTTCGATTCAAATAAATTTAATTAAAAAACAAACAAATATTTACTATTAGATTGTTTTGCCATGTTTGTATTACAAATACCGAGCCAAGCCGGGTAAAACCACTAGTTACTTTATAAATAAGGATAGTCAATTTCTATTGTTAACCTTTTTTTTGTTCTCTAGCTTTGTAGGGACAATAGTAATGAACCGTATTTCCTGGAAAATAGCACTGTCAAATCAATTGCATTGCTCGATCAAAGTTGGGCGATTTATTTGGCGATTAGTCGCAATAAAATCGCTAGCTACGATAACAAATCATATAAGCTGTTTTTACGGTCGATAAATCGGAAAGATTATCGTACCGTCTGCGTGTTCTTTGTGCACCACGTGCTCAAAACGTTTCTGTATACCAGTGGTAGCCACGGGAGCCGTGAACCTTTTTTTCGACTAATAAAGGACGAATACCAGTCATGAATTTGGTATTGTTCTTTTGAAAGAATAGTGAAAAAAAAGGTTCACGCCCAAAATATAAACTTCGCCAAAAATGGCTCTCGTGGCCATTACTGATTCATAAGATTTTTCATTGATTTATCGGTTTATTCCTTACGGCCTTTTAGGTATATAAGCCCACTTTAAAGGTCAATGAAGTCAACTAATAAAACCCTCTACATGAAGCCACCCTTCCCTCCCCCCAACTGAGAGATTCTTTCGTCCTTTTAGGTGCACACAAGCAGAATCGTACGTGGAACATGTTTTTTTTTTAGATAGTTTGCATATGCAAAAAAATCGCTAACACGCCTAATCTATGCCGTCGCGATCCTTGGTAAAACTCACCCAATGGAGTGTTTTCGGTGATATTTTATGCTTGTATAACGGTGATTTGTATAGGAGAAACTTGTCGAAATAATAAAATCATACCGAATTAACAATGATATTTATTTATTTATTTAATAGCAAATTGCTAATGAATTATTTCACAATTGACAATTTCAAACTTTAACAACTATATTATAAAACATAGTTAACAAAATTAACAAAACTATTAATTAGTAAACCTAAAATAATATAATATAATTAAACATAAAATTTATTAAACTTACGTATATAATTACATATATAATATGAAGAAACGCCCTTCCTAGCTGGAAACCACGAGCACATCTATGCCGCACGATTCAGTGTGTTTGCGCCTGTTCAAGCCTTTAAATAACTTAACTTAGGAATAGATTTGTATTATTTTTTTTTGTTTTTAATAAAAATCCTTTTTAATTTCGTATTTAAAAATATATATTATACAAAAACGAGGCATTGATTGAGCAGTATGACTCGAGTTTGACCATGTGAAAGTCAGTATGTATGTATATTATTATCATTGTGAAAACAAATGTTTCCACAATGATAATAATATACTTAGTGCGCATTGTAATCAACGTAGGTAAATATAATATACATAAAGTGCGTTCGAATGAATCATTTTACCTGCTAAAAGGAACCAACACGAATGATAAATATTTTTACGACCACTCAATAAGAAAATTGCCGCCCCTCATTTGCGCCGCCCTGGTGCCGCTCGTCCGCCTCGCACGGCCCTGCGCGTTCCGCATTGGCCTTGAAAGGCGTTTAAGGGTTGCGCCAAACATTCGCACGTCGATTAAAAACAAGCTCAAGTGTCAACGAAACAAAGTCAGCTGATCAAAACACACTCTTCGCCGACGACCTCGACTATTTATACGAAGTGTACCACACTGTGTGTACTATACACGAGCGATCAAAACACGCTTGTTTTTTTTTAGTTGTGTTTTGATAAATTACATATGCACGATATGATATGGAGCGGCTCTCGTCTTGTGTTACATCATTATTATAGCGTTTGTTTGTACAATTGTCAATGAGAAGGCGGTCGATAGTTCGCGGCTGGACCTTCGTCTGCGTCCGCTGGAGTATGCGGTCTACTCGCATATGTACACATGTACATGTACGCTCGGTTATCCAAGTTGAATTTAATCCGCGTGCGAAATGATGAACATGAATGTGATTATGTAATGGGTCTCCGATTCGTAACTCGTATGATTTTTATTGTGTGATATCATCTTTTTTTTCCGGCGTTGCATTTCCGCGTATTGTGTTTAATGTGTGCGGAAAATTTATCGCCGATTTGGAATGTTTGGAAAGAAACGCAAACGTTCGAGTGGACTGATTGCAGAATTGACGGGGTGTGATTGTATGTACATAGCAGTTTTGAATTTGATCGGATAAAACCGAATATGGAAATTGCGCTCACTATATAGAACCGGTTATTGCGAATATGTATAGAAAATTAGGTGCATGAAAAATGATCAAATGATTTTCGTGACCGGTATATTTTTATATATTTATCAGTTGGAGTGAGACGTCACTGGCACGTTCATCGATGACGTCACGCTTTTTCAAAAGTTGCGTTTGGTTTTGGCTCGTTTTGTTGTGACCTTTAAGAATCGAATTCCCTTATTTTTTTCGAATATTTAGATTTTGATTTAGTACTTCATACATATGTATACATTTTTATAGTTTAGTTGTTGGCAAGCTATATATTTCGAGAAAATTATATATTTTTCACAAAAAATTATTTACGGAGCATGAGAAAAGGTGTTATGAGTAAAGCGCGGACCCAGAGCGCGCCGTCTATTGTTCAATTATTGTAAATGCTTTATAAAAAAGATTCGGCAAGCCTTTAACAATGCATTTACAACAATGTTCACATGTAAATGCATTAACAATGCATTTACATGCATTAACAATGCGTTTACATGTGAACAATGAACGGCGCGCTCTGGGTCCGCTCTTTAGTTATGAGTAGAGATCGGCGTTAGATGGATGCTTTTCGCACAAAAAATGGTTGATTATTGTCGATTTCTTAGAAAAACCATGCTTTTTTGCTCTCTTGCTTTGAACACTAATGTATCGGACTATTTTTATTTGCAATTGCACCAAACCGTAGCCTAAGTCTAGTTATGAGCAAAGGCCGGCTAGTCGGAAATGGTTTTGAAAATAACAATAGACCGTTCATTAGAGAGCAAAAAAAGCCTGGTTTTTCTAAAGAAATTAATAATAGTGCCCCTTTTTTTCTGTCAGAAGCAACTAGCATTAGCCGAAGTCTGATTGTGAGCAGAGATCGGCGGCCAGGATTTTTTTCAGCACAAAAAATGGTTCACGATTGTCAATGTTTATAAAGACTGGTTGACACCGGTTTCTGAATTTATAACCAAGGCAGAATTTCCCGATGGAAATCCCCAACTGCCGATTATTTTAGATTGTGGCTTGGCATTTAGATTGTGAGCATTACATTTTAACAACAAAGAAGAAGATGCAACTAGTTTTGGAAAAAAAAATACATTCAATAATAGACTTATTTTGTTTATTTTATATTGTTGCAAGATATATTACTAAATTTAGAGGTAGGATAGTCACAGTGCTATACATTGTTCCATTGTTGTAAATCCTTTGTAAAAAAGGTTCGGCAAACCTTTAACAATGCATTTACAACCTTTGAACAATACGCGGCACCTTCTGGGTCCGGTGACTAAATATTAGATTCTAAACACACCTTTACAAAACTCGACATCCTCGGCGGTAGTAATCTGGGGTTTGTTTGGATTAGCTACAATTTTTACACCGGCTTTCTATTGGATTTCTAAATAATTCTAGTGGGAAATGCTGGCGAAATTTTCAGCGTGGCGGGCTTTCAATAGAAAAGACGTCAGCACTCAAAGGATTAATAAGACTAGATGCGCCGAAACGAAATGCCTTTTGGTCGCAGCTTAAGGTCGAAATACCAACTTAAACATATGTACACTCAACCTATGCCTGCTTTCTATTGGATTTCTAAATAATTCTAGTGGGAAATGTTGGCGAAATTTTCAGCGTGGCAGGCTTTCAACAGAAAAGACGTAACGAACAAATGGATGGATTTCAACAATAGTAAGAATCATCAGTAAGCCGTCCATTCAATTATTATTCAAGAAACACTATATGTAAAAGGAAAGGGTTACTTGGAAACGGAACGAGATCGAGAGAGAGAGACATATGCATATTGTGATCTCTTTATTGGCTTTGTTCGTCGGAAAATTCACCGTGTCGCCTAAATGGAGTGACACACGCTACCCGGAAGTGTCGACGGCCAACTCTCCTAAAAAAAATTAAAAAAAGAAAATGAAACATGCGAAAAGCGCCAAACATCATTCCACGACACGGCGATGACGTGAATCGCATCCTGATTTTTTGGACGGGATAATGCTCTCCCTTTGTGCGCGAGGGGGGTTGGCTGTCGGCCAGGTTTGCTCGCGCGAAATAGGTGCATTCGCACCCAAAAATAATGTGCATCAATTTGGGATGACCCGCGGTCGGTGCACGCGCCGCCTCTGGACTCCCCTCCCCTCTATCTCTCTTTCTCTTTGGTCAGTGTTGTGTTTCTCCGTCGCAAAGTGTTTGTGGCCAGCTCGGTCTCGCGATTGCATGTTACCCAGCGGTCATTTTGTGTGTATGTTTGCGAATGGAGACAGTCGTACGTGGTGAGTGAAACGGGGTTGTTTCATTTACGAAGGAAGGCTCACCCCCACTCCGCGCAAAGTTGCGCACGCCAGGATCGCACACTGAATGCTGCCTTTGCGCATCTTTCCGAGAAGTGGGGGTCGGTCTTCGTAAACGCATCGACCTCTCGAAATTGCTTACACTCTATACGTTCTATGCAAGTGTTTATTCAACCACTATTAACCAGGTGCACGCATTCGTGCACTGTGAGCACCGTTTGAAAAAACTGCGCGATCGAACTACCAGTGTGATGAAATAATCGTTCTATATATATTTTTTATTTATTTTAACAATCAATACAACAGCGGCTTGACATTGGTAGCCCCAATGCGTCTGTGTGGTTATTAAACAAATATATAATACAAGAATAACAAAGATATATAAAGCATGTAAGAAATATGTATGTATAATAAAAAACAAATAAATTATAGTAAGCAATAAAGTGTTCGACCAACTCAACATAACTGGCATTGAAGAGAAGTTAAGTAGTCGAACAGCTCTCGGGAGGGGCGAGTTCATGAGCATGTTTGTTTTGGCCCTAATGGGCAACAAGATGTCTTGTTTTCGTAAAACCCTATGATTTTCCGGGGCTAAAAATTTTAGCTTCTCCAAGATAGGAGGAGTGTGAATCTCTCCCCTTAATAATTTTATGAAATGCTTCCCAAGATGTCTTCGCTTTGCCATGGAGTTTGAAGCCCAAAGATCCCAAGACAAAGGCGCTAGGAAACAGATATGGATAAAATCCAAATGTCTTCATATATTATTGATGATTGAAAATCTTTTAGTAAGTTTTGATTTGATCTATCGAATTATTTTGGTCTGTAGAAAAGAGTTTTTCTCATTATGTGTGTTTACATTTTTAAAACAGAAGATGAAACAATTTGTAGTTCGTCATATTTAAAGGTAGGAAAACAATGAAAGGGTTGAAGTACATTTCGCTGACCGGATACTGTGCTAACGGACTTTTGGCTGAATTAAATTATTAATTCTTTAAATTTATTTTTTATATGAAAAAAAGATTTAAATTAATCCGAAACGATATTTTATTTTAATTTTATTTATCCCTTTTTCATATGAGAAATAAATTTAATCAGTTCATTCGGCCATATGTCAGTTCATAAATTTCATTCGGCCAAGTGTCCATTCAGTCAAATGTCCACGAATGAAAATTTATCAATTGAACGAAGTGTCTTTTCTTTTGGTAAATGGACTATTTCGCACATTAAGATCGCGAATACGGAATATCGAGTTGTCGTTAATATGATAGTTCGCGTGGATGGAATTTTCAGGAATGTTTCCTCGATCGAGATTTTAGTGACATGTGCGAGATCGCTTTTGCGGAATAATCACCATATCCTTTATTTTACTTTGCCATTTGATTGTCTTCTTCACGAGTGGTTGATTTGGACAATAATTAATTTAAATAGGCTAATAATAATACACGGTATAAAATATTGAATGCGGTAATTTTTTTTTAGTAAAATATAATGGTGTACGTGAATAAAAATCATAAACCAATAAGCAACAACATTGCAACAACTGCAGATTAGGAGGGTTTGCGTGCAACGGAAAACTAATAAGCACACGTATTTACCGTTTTAAGAGGGGGAGGGGGGATTTGATCTTTTCATGTATGTAGTACATATGTAGGTACTCATGTGATTTTTTTTCTTTATATTTATGCCACGAGCATCATACTAAGACCTCACTTGTTTCCAACGAGTCTTTGGGCCTGAATCATCGCTTTTTATTGAGTGCCGCCTTCCGAAAATCTAGAGTGAATCACCTGCTTATAGTTTCACCACCATTGCTGTATACGCGTGACGTCACACTCTGACAGGTCCTACATATGTATGTCGGAAGCGCAATCATAACAAACCACCCACCCACCCATCTCAGATCCACTATTGTGTGTGTCCAGTGTCATGTATTGCTCGATGTCTATTATCCCCAATCTATAATTACCTATGAAAGGGGGGGGGGGAGGGAAGGGGGTGTACAGCACGTTGAACTCGCCTATACGTATATACACACATTTGCAATCGGCTCATCTTTGTCCGCGCACTGATCTTGTTGGTTTTTTGTCAGTTTTGGAAGCTTTTTCTGCAGGGTGGGGTATGTGCAGTGGTGTAGTCGGGGCAGGTCGCCGCCCTGGAACTTCTTTTTGAGCCAGGTTGCCGCCCTGGCACTTCGATTGGTATGCAAATTGTTTTATGAGTAAAATTAAAAAATATTTTGGCTAATATTAATAACACTCGAGAAGAATAAGAGGCGACTTAATCGAAGTCTTTAAAATAATAAATAATCATCATAATTGTCTTATGTCCAAACTCATTGCGTTCAATGAAAACACTGATATTAGAGGTCACACTCTCAGACTCCAAAAAGAAAAATCGAACAAATTTATCAAATTGATTCCTACTTTTCAAACAGAGCGTTTAAAGTTTGGAATAATCATCCCAACAATGTAGTAAATTCTGAAAACCATAATATTTTTAAAAATAAGCAAGAAGTCTTTCTTAAACTTCGTAATTCTTCTTTTCCAATATCTTTTCTATTTTTTTGTTTTCTTTTAGTTATTATGTTACTTATTATTATCAGGTTTTTAGAAGATATAAAAAACATCATAATTTCAACAAGAATATTTGAGGGGTATAAAAGCAAAGGTGCGTATGTCCACACATAGGACATAATAGTACATAGGCACTTTTGCTTTTATACCCCTCATTTGTTAATTAGCATTTGATTTTTTTTATAAACATTTGAACTACCAATATTAGGATACATATTTGTTAAGTGATGAAAAAAGAGGGGGGGGGGGGCGTCATAAAAATTAAACACCGCCCTGTTTTTTTTTATTTAGCACTACACCACTGGGTATGTGTATGTGTGTATTCGTGCTCTGGGTATATTCATATGTATGCATCTGTCTCTGATGTGTTTGTGTGATGTAAAAAATCTACCTGTCATGATTTATTTGCGTGCAAAAAATATTTTTCGTTACAGGTGTTTGTGTGCGCGCGATTGTGTTTTTCCTGTTCGTCTTCGTATTTTGCTTTGTGTCGATTCTGTTGGTTTGTCGTTTCCTACTTTCTCTACTTTTCTTCTCGTGTTGAATTCAAGGTCTTCAAATGAGGCCATCGTCCTTTTTTCAGTTTAGTTTTTCATTACATTTTGTTCGTAGCATTTTTATCATTTACATATACATAGTATTCCATGTTTGATATAATTTAATAGATACAGAAAACCGCCACATGCAGCGTTTGGCAACATAGATGAAATTACGTACTTTAATGCTATGCAAATCTATAGTTTTCATTTTAAGAACATCTTCCAAACAATAACTTTTATTTACCAGCCCAAGCAACGCCATTCAGTTTGGATACTATTCCTCAAAGCTTGTATGATTAGTTACATGTCACTTTTAAGGTCCAAACATGTGAGTTTATTGTATGCTACAATATTTAGACGTTCGGTAGCCAGTAGTAAAGTACATATTTGCTTACTTATTTTGAGTCTGAAAAAAAAATGTACTGTCCGACATTTTTTTCTCTTGTTTCGTGGTAGAAACGTCTGGGGTGCAATGTTATGTATGTATATTGCCACTTTATAGAAGTGTTCGAGCTGATGGAGCTCGTCTCGAGCTCAATTCCAAAACTTTAACCCGCAACCGTATTAAGCGGTTCAAGGTCAAAGTTATTTAATGGGATTGTTTACACAAGCGAACGACCGCACATACACACGTAAGGTATGGATGTGGTTGATCATATGATACATAGTAATAGGTTGGGGGTGGTCGCTCTCGGGGCCAACGACACTTCTAAGTTTCCCCCGAAAGCGAAGGTACAAAGCAGCGAAAGACGTGCGCTGCACCCAGAAGAAAAGTGGAGGAGGAGTAGCTGCAGCAGCAGTAGGAGGATGAGGAGGAGGAGGAGGGAACGGTGAACAACCAGGCCAGACGGTGGAACAAGCTCTTTTTTGCACCGGAGCAAAGAGGAGATGGAGGTCGGCGAACCCTGGTGGGCGAAAGCAGTCTCTTAATTCGCGAGAGACAATCACGGAACGGGGGACGCGCAGATCGCCCGGAAAGCGCGTCCGGATTTTCAATCGAACCACTAACGAACGGTGCAAACTAAGTGGAACGACCACGCGTCCGTCTCTATCTGTCCGCTCGCCTCGCGATGAATCATCAAACGAGTTTCAATCCACATTATAGAAGAAAAAAAAACATCGAGATACTTTCAAATTTGAAACCGCATAAAAAAGGTTGACAGCCTCTGTTAGGTGTGAGGTGTGCGTGCAGACCAAAAGATTTGGGATTGAGCAAACAGTTTTTACTGTTTCATTCGTATCAAACGTTCTGAGGCTTTGTACAACTCTATACGCGAGTGACGTCACGTCATATGCTTTAGTGTTGAGCTGTGGCAAACCCAAAAGTGTAATGTCAAAGTACATACATATATTCACACGATACTACTATGTAAATACTTGCATAAGCCCTTTAGGTTTCGTAGAGCTTGTAGGCGTTGATATTACTCAAGTACACACTGCTTTAACTATCCACTACAATATCGTCACATTTACAGTAAAATGCATTAATGTATACCTATTTTATTTTATTTTTATTGTTACAAATCAATATACACTCGCCATTACAGATTTGCTCCAATGCGACGGGTGTACGTTAACGAAATACAGAATACATAAACAATCAGAAGTCAGAAATACTGTAATACATACATATACAATCAGAATATATAGCATATAACAATTAATCAGAAATAATAATCATAGAGACATCTATGGATTATTTTTAGATTTTTTTTGTATACAATTTTTATACATATAATAAATACGAAATTATAGAGATGTCTATAGAGATATCTATAGATTTCAGATTACTGTGTATAATTATTACAAATTATACACAGGCAGATTTTGTGACCAACAGGATTAGATCTAATACCAATTTTCAGGAACCGTTTCAGCAATGATCAGATAAAATTGGCAAAATCTGGCGAGGACTCGATCCTTTGACCTCAGTGGTGCTAAATATATACGCTACCACTAAGCCAAACTGCTGGCTAAACTATTTGTTGCATGTTTTAGTTTAATAGAAAGCGTCGATGGAATTCGAGCGCCCGATATACGCAATAGTCTTTCCCGTGTTACAGATTTGTATTAAGTAATATTTAAAATCAGTAATTAATAGTTTGTATAGACAGTATGACAACGCTGTCTACACATTCGAAAAGGCAGTTTCTGTGTTGCAAACCCTATCTATTCAAACCGAAGGTCGTCTTCCGCT
The DNA here is from genome assembly GCF_051622035.1 of Arctopsyche grandis. Classification (NCBI taxonomy): domain Eukaryota; kingdom Metazoa; phylum Arthropoda; class Insecta; order Trichoptera; family Hydropsychidae; genus Arctopsyche; species Arctopsyche grandis. The sequence goes on from NC_135362.1 coordinate 1,928,281, forward strand.
TGTCGTATTTTGGACCTTCGTATCATAGCAAATATTAGAAACAATGTTTGGTTATGTGGAATATCTTATTCTACGTATTGTGCTTTTGTTTTGTCAAGTTTCAACAAGCTCAAAACCAATCACACTCGTGGGTCATACACCCAGTCTGTCGTGCAGTTGTAACCGAGAGAGTACAGTATGCATTATGTTCCGGATAACCCGCGAATCGAACAGATCTGACATCACGCGGCGCAGCATCGTGCGGAGTACAACTGCGGATCGACGCTAGTTTAGGACCTCCTAACCCATCACACCAGGTAATTTTCGCCAGTCGCTCGTTTTGAATTATGGACCGAAATTTGTACACACGGTCGGTTCGGGTTTTGGGGTGTCGTCAATAATATAGTAGAGTACGTTCGTTCGTTGGCGTTTAAAAGGTTGATACACCCTCAGTTCGTGCACAGTTCGTTCATCCTCTTTCTCTCTCCAGCCGTGTTTTTGGCTCTTGGATTGATTTTCAGTCGGTCAAAAAGTTCAACGCACACACATTGAATGAATGCCCTCTCTAAAACTGTGACCGTCGCTAACCCCCTACTTACCCGCCTCTCGCACACTTGGCCAATTTCGATTCAATTTCGCACACGTCATCGTTCGGTGGCTTGCTTGCAGAAAAAAAATGCTAATACGTTCGAGTACAATGACCACGGTGTCGATAAGTGCAATTATATATATATATATATATATATATATATATATATATATATATATATATATATATATATATATATATATATATATATATATATATATATATATATATATATATACATATATGCATTTATTAAGATTTTTTCGTTGATGTTATACAGCATCCCGTAGTTGTCGGTTTGTGGGCGAAAATGAACGGTACCCGCAGGTATCTATCTAATTTGCTTCCGCAATTTCAGACCTTAGAAAGTTTTCGCCGCTTTTTTTCGCCGTATGCCAGCTTTCCACTCGGTGTAATGATGATTTTGACGGTCGCTCAACCTGTATTGCTTGTTTTGGATTAAAGTTCAGTCTTTTCCAATTTCACCCATCGTCCGGTGAGTGGTTTTGTAAATTCTAATGTATGTATTTAAAACCGTTTAACTATTCACGATTTTTTTGTATTTCGCTTATCTTATAAGAAATCGTACGTGGTTTTCGAAAGACCTGAGTAGTTTGTCCTTACGGAATGTTATTTTTACGTTGTAGTTCAGTTTATTCAAATTTGAAAGATTAAACATACGCATATATATGTACAGTAGCGGTTACGAAAAGGTGTTCACCTCCAAAAAATCGATATTTTGTTGAATACATATATTATATGTTTTCTAATATATTTATTGTACATTCATATTTGAAATCAATGTATTTATGATATTTTTAAGTGATTCAAACTTAAGTATAATTATATATATTGAAATTATCATCATTCTTGTGATTTTGGGGAAAAAATTCGTAGTTCAATGAAAAATTTTTTTCTGCCAAACTAATTTATTTATCTAAAAAATTTAACTTAGATTATATTAAAAATTACAATAGCTATACAAAATACACAATTTAATATTTAGTTGGGCCTCCTTTATTTTTTAAGACTGCTTTTATTCTTCTAGGCATCGATTCTATCAGATTTTTTAGGTAATCATCCGATATTTCGTTATACCACACATTTTCCAGACTTGAATGCAGTTCTCGTTTGCTACTGGGCTTCTTATCATTGATTTTAGAACCCATTATGGTCCAGAGATTCTCGATAGGGTTCAGGTATTGACTATTATAAACATTATAAACATTATTTCCTGTTTTTAACTATTCGGTTCCCCTGAGGGTATTATTTTAAAATAAAACGAACATTCCTGCTGGCAGCTAAATGATGTCTTGCTTATAGGTTATAGGTTTCCTATAAGTTATAGGAAAAACAGTAATTGCAAACAGTCTTAATGAATGGGCATAGCAGTACTTAAATTCCATAAGTATTCATTGCAGTTATTTATTTTCAAAAGATGCGAGAACAATATCAGCTTCTTGACTGGCACTCGTCCTCATTAGTCGAAAAAAAGGGTTCACGTCCAAAATATAAACTACGCCTGAAAACAGCCTACTTGACGAACGCTGCTCTACTCTAAGGGATTCTATGATCAGTAGAGTACGGACCCAAAGCGCGCCGCTCATTGTTCAATTGTTGTAATTGCTTTGTAAAAAAGGTTCGCCAAACCTTTAACAATACATTTACAACATTTGAACAATGAACGGCACGCTGGTTATCCGGGCTTTAATGATCAGAATTCTCGACAGTGATTTTTAGGTTTTTGAGGCATTGTAATCCTGCCCTAAGGATCGTAGCCTACTGAATTACGCGCGGTGGTGTTTCATAACTTTTTTCTTGACCGCATCTCTCTCGATATTCCCATTTGAATACGTACTACGTGGTCGTAAATTCGGATCGCGCAAAATCTGCTATAAATTAAATACCTCGCACATACATAGTTGTCAGATACATATATTGTTTTGTTAACTCACGCGGTCTACTTTCATATTGTAATTCGGTTGTCGCCACCGCTTTGTGTTGTCCCACCGTAACGTGGATTGTCTCCAACACACGCACGTATACTAACACTCTTTCGGATCCGATAACGGCCTGCTTTTGTTATCCTGGGTATATATGTGCATATGCATACATTCGTATGTATGTGCTGTGGATCTCTTCTCAAGTTTGTATGTATGTATGTGCGGTGTTGTGGTATACGCGTCTATATATCTATAAAGAACGGGGCTTTGTCCGCTCGTTGTGTTATCTGCTGCTCTCGTCGAACCTGGGTCGTTTCTGGGTCTGCTCTCCGTCGTGTTAACGACCCGGCCCGTCAATGACGAGCCCTGCCATGTTGTCCCCCTCGGGTCGATTAGCTCGGACGACGATAATTCGTACTCTTGTCTTTCGGAATGGAGATTGGTGACGGTTGCATTTTTGAGCTCTTTTTTATTTAGCGAGAGGAGTCAGTCTGGACTGGATGTGAAACCAAACGTTTTGGTAAGTTCGTCAACTTGCGCTTGTCCTCTGATGTTTCGATGCGCTATCAGTGTATCGCTCGGTAGATGACGGATGAGGGTTGTCGCAGAGGGGAGAGGGGCTCAATGATGTTTCCAGTATCCCTTCTAACCTCCCTGTATCTTTTTTGGTAGCCTTTCTTCAGACATCCTCAAAATGCGCCTCCCTCAACTTAACTGATATGTCTTAATGGGGTCTTCCTCACGGAACCGAAAGTGAAAAGGTAGAAAAAGCAATTATCGGAAAGCAAAGATCGAAAATCGAAAGATCAAAAAAAAAAAGAGTACATGGTAAATGTATATCAGTGGCATGCGGTGAAATTATCTCTCTTTTTGTCATACAGCCTCGTTTAATATGCGCGCGCAGAAACGGAAGGAAAAGCCTGTTCCTGTTGTATCCTGCTCGCGCAAATTAAGTGAGGATGTACGACGGGGGGAGAAAGAGTTTTACCGCACGCCACTGATATACATATATACTAACCGTTTTTCATATGTATGCATGATAAACGAATATTTTCGACTTTTTCACGGTCACCCGTCTTAATACATGCAGGATTTGGGGCAAAACACATAGGGAAGAACGGCACGTCCTGTGCTTGGCTCCCCGCTGTGGGGGGTCTCCTACATTTCTTCAAATATGGGATACACCGTTATCGACCACTGTCAAGCAAGGATAAATACAAGGATTCACTTTTACCGAAAACACTCCAGGGGGTGATTTTGGGACGGCCCGTGCTGGGTGTGCCATGAATCTGTGCAAGGCACGCCACATTTTTTTCGCACGTTTAAAACTCTTAAAAAAACCATGTGCCACGTTCATCGCTGTGTGTTTTCGCCCTTGCGACTTAATTTTTCCCATCTTATAACATTCCTTGAGAAATGTAACTTCTACTGTCTAGATCTCGTTCTGAGACTTTGTATTTTAATCGAAATTTTCTCAAAACTTCCCTCCCCTTTCTCCCATTACTGCTTCTTTATTACATGTATGTATCTTCGCGTCACTCCATGTTTGACATTTTGTGACTTGTTGCTTCTAATTATAAACAAAACTGTTTCTAAACAGAGCATTGGAGCAGTCAAAACGTTCAAATGCGGAAGTGTTCCGCTCCAACTCTGCTCCGGCTTCAATGTGGTATTCCAGGCTCTGCTCCCGTTACGTATTCCGGATTAAATATATGCATTTTGAAACCAGTAACTGGAAGCTGTAATATGGCTCGTATACTAATTTGTCGAATGTTACTAGAGCAGTCAAATTTTAACGCTCCACTCAGCTCCAGTGTCTACCCAGAAGATTTTATCCCGTCGCGTCGTTCTTAGCTCGGTGGGTTTGTTTTAAAAAGGATTGTGTACATTTGACACCGTCGACTTTGTTTTTTTTTCGACCGCACAGGATGTCGGTGGTGGTTGTGGGGTGGTGGTGGGTGCACAATATTAATTTGTATTGTTTCCGTTTTTGTGTGGTGCTCCTTGTTTGGTTGGTGTCGTATCGTTTGCTCGGTTGCGGTCGAGATTCCATCAACTCGTCCGTTTTTAGATTCCGTAAATAACCGCACAAACTAAATACGTATTAAAATTTATCAAAAAAAGTGATGCTCCAAACGTCGAATGCTCCGCCGAGTTGAATTTCAGCCAGATGGTACCCACTGAGAGGTGTTTGTTTATATCAGTTTCTGATTTTACATATTATTGCTTATATCGATGCTCACTTCAGCTCGCCTTGAACATTCTAATACTCGGCGTGGATTAGATAACTCGATTATTTTAACCTTTAGATGTAATCGTTCTGGTTTAGACATCTGTCACACTGTGCGTCTGACTAGAACTGCTCGAACGAAATTAATTTGTATGTTTTTCAAGGTTGATAAAATCGGCTGATATGACTCGCCGTTTTATCCCGAAAACGCACGCTTGTAGTTTTGGTATGTTTCCAAAAGTTTCTCGCGGAATTTTGGTTCTTGGCAATGTTTGTTTGTTTTATTTTTTCGTCACTTCCTGGAATTTTCGGTTCATTCGATTTCGTGTCAGTTGTGTTTTTGTTATTGTTTATTTTCTGTGAATAGAAAAGTCTCGATTATTCTGCACGCTTGTATGACGTCACAGACGATGAAATTGGCTCATCTGTATGATGTCGCCTGATGGGTGGTGGATATTACATTCTAAAATGTGTTTATTTCGGGAATGCTTCCTGGGATTTCGAAGCGAGGTTTATTATGCCGAGTATATTCACGATTTTCCTACTCAGACTCACTCACACATCTCACTCACCTGCTATCCAAAACTTTTGTTATAAATTCGTGAAACATTTGGTCTTTTGAAAAACCTACTCTATGGATCTACGCAGCACTGACTCAGCCCACACTAAAAGTTATCGCACCGGTGTACTCCACACATTTCACAATGCGTTCGTATCTGACCAGCTGGAACTTATCGACGTAACCTTGAAACTTCTGTAAGGAGTGTCGTAAGTCCATACGAAGGAGTGTCCAGGGTTACCGTGTGCAAAAGTTTAATACGATTCTCTTATCGTGCTCCGTACTAGTCTTAAACGGGCCAATGTCGTCTTATCTACATATTGTACTTACATATGTAGTTCATCAAAGGTCTACATATTTGTGTGAGATTTTGCATATTGAATTGTAAAGTGTGCTAAACCTGAACCGAAGCTTTCGCGATGACTTGGTATAAAAAAAAACTTGTTATAGGACAGATATTGCAGATATTTAGGTAAAAAAACAAAAAAAAAGTTACATATAAGTAATGGAGCAAACACAGTAACTAACGAGTCATATTCAACAAGTGTCTGTGTAAGCATAACATCGTGCATAGAAGAATCCTCGATTTTCGAGGACTACACCATTCGTTTATGCAACTTAAAGTCTGACCCAAAACTTTTCAGCCACTTCAACCTGTTAGAATCTTTGATTGCTTATATCTGAAACTTTTAGTTAATTGGCTAAAGTGCTAGTATACTAGTTTCATAATAAACTGGCAGCAAAATAGTATGCTAACTTCAATTCAAACGTTTACAAAAATCATATTCGGTAGCTCGATTTGTCATTGGCCCTATTAGAATCACACTGCCATCCGATTATGTGCAAGTGACTCTGCACGAACTACTTTTTGGTTTAGTTCTCTTTTTTTTCATTTTTTTTTTGTTGCCATTTGCCAACTTGACACAGATTCGACAAAGCGCGTTTTGAAACTAGCACCGTTTTCGCAGCACATATTATTATTATGTTACGTCTTGTGAGGGAACACGCCTCGGTGGTATCCACCATTACACTCGATAGCACTTTTACAATCTAACTTGGCCCAGTTACTGAATTAGTATCAGGGCTGATCAACCGCGTCACACGCTGGGAATATTACCCAATCTTTGCATCCATAACATCCACTTTCCCCTCGTCCGTACGCACGTAGTCCATCGCGAGCTGGTTTGCCATATTAGAATGTATGCGTTTGAGACGGGTTTACGCTTGTTCTTTGGTTCAGGTGTCGACGCCTAAAGGTACGTTTGGTTTCGTGTCCGTTTTCGGACGAGACCGTCGCGATGACTCATGCTAATTGTAGATGGCGATCGTGCAATTATCCAGTTACATATTTCAGTTACTATGTTGGTGAATTGAGTCTATTCATACTATACAGCAGCGCACGTTCTGGCCGAGTGCAAGGCAAAATTGGCTGACATATTGCTTACGTCGTATCGTTGAATCAATATTGTCACAATATTGCCACTATAACGTCACAGTGGCCAAATAAAACCGATATTGCTTGATATGTTACGGTGACATGTACTGATGTATAGGATGAATAGATTATGTCAGCTACTGCTGTTACTTAATGTTACGTCTACGTCTCGTTAGACCTCTTGTTCGAAAACACAGCAATGCACGTGGCACGTGGTACTTTTAAATTAGATACTTTTAAACATGCGAAAAAATTGGGCTGTGCCTTGCACATATTCATAGAACTCCCAGCACGCCCCGCCCCAAAATTACCCTCTGAAGTGTTTTTGGTAAAATTGTATCCTTGTATTTATCTTTGCTTGTGAGTGATCGATAACGGTGTATTCCATATTTGAAGAAATGTAGGATATCACCCACAGGGGGGAGCCATGCACACGACGTGCCGTTCGTCCCTGTGTGATTTCGCCCTAAATCTGTCCATACAAAATGTACCAAAGAATACTTTTCGTACTGTTGGTACGTGCTGTGCTAGCATACATATGTACATATAAAGACCTTTAATGGTATTTTCCGTAACGCTTTATCATTATGCCCAACTTTATCGTGACACTATTTTGCCAAATGTTGTAGGAGACGGCGTCCTATACCGATTCCATGACTTTACGACTTTAGAAAATAAATCATTAACAATCATAAGTGGTGCAATTTGTGAAAATGGACTGCCAATGGGTACATGACTCAAAAAAGGTTGGGAATCGCTGGTCTATATGATTATGATTCAATTCAGATCAACTTCCTGTATATGATTCAAATTGTAGCCATCTCGATCGCTACTAAATCAAAATTTGAGACAATTCTGACAAAATTAATACATTTCAATTCGATCTGGAAATACAAAGCTAACACCTGTCAGTCGTTACCACCACTTACCATTTGTCGCTTGTATAATAATTGTATCACGTATAGACAAAGTCTACGAGCGATAATCGTCTCGATTAGTTGTACATCTATTTCCTCATTGCTATGTATGTAGATACATACATAAATATTATAGCTCAAGTCTCGAATGGGCTAACAATTGAATGGTATGACATGTACATACATATGTAGCTCTAAGACCTCTCATCTTTTGCAGTGTTTCGCTTTGACGATCATCATAGGACGATTCTCGTTAAATTGGCCAGAGCTTGATCGGCGATTGTGCGAACGGTTGCGCAATGCTTGAACCAACGTCAGTCAGTCAGTCAGCCTTGGTCTCTTTCCGCAGTTGGTGCTCTTAGTAAATATGGGTGTTAGTTCAGTTAGTCGGTTAGTAGTAGCCAGTTGGCATGTGGGCCCTTCGGTCCAACCTTGTCCCTATTTCTCGAATCTCTATGATCATTGTTTCCACCGTTGGGTTGTGCAACGTTCCACCGGCCAGTTGCCAACCGCATGCGAGCGCATATGTATATTTTGCACTTTAACCCGGTGAGCAGGAAGTGGCATCTCGTGTGAGAAGGTGTGTCGCAATTAGCAGATATGGAACGAGGTTGACAGGTAGCCAAAGGGCCACGTCGCGTTTGTGAAATCCTGAAAAAAAAATTTATTAGCGTCAGAGCTGTATTACTCGAACACTGTCAGATCCTTAGCATTTCAATATTGGTAGGTCAAAGTGGGATTGGATTGTGGATTAGGTTGAAGTACAATTTGTCATATGCCTTCTATCCACTATTAAGAATTAAGGTTTGTACAGAGTTTGATCTCGATATGTTAAAACAGGCGTGGAAATGTAATAAGGAACAAACTGATTATTCTGATGAATTTAACAAACTGGGTATTTCAATGCTTATGTGTGTACATATGTATGTAATTTTATTATCAGCATTAGATATCGGAATTGTGCGAACGTGTGCATATTTTATCTGTTGCTTACCAGCCGAGCGTTTTCTTTTGTGTAAAAAGCAGGTGATTTCACTTTAGCTCACTCGTCGAATAGGTCAATTTGCAATTTGTGAAAATCCATGGATGTGTTGTATTTTAGTTTTAAATCAATTCTTGTAGAAGACGTTCTTTTTTGGGGCTTTTGATTAATTTCGAGTACATACGTTCATGTGGTCTGAAGAAAAAGACCTTGGATCAGTGTATTTTGCCTGTGTTGATGTGTTGCTACACAAAGTCCAATGCACTCAAAAAAGGATTGAACGTTGTGTGCTTGGCGTAACGAGGAAATGAGGAATGAGTGGGTGAGAAGTATGACAAGGGTTGTGGATAAAGTGAAGAGATTAAAATGGACGTAAGGTGGACAAAATAAATGCTAGAATGGTACCCGAGAGAATGCAAAAGGGTAAAAGGAAGACCGCAGGGAAGATGGGTAGACGAAATTAGGAAAATATATGGAGTGAGATGGGTGAGAGTTGCGCAAAACAGAGACGATTCGAAGCGTGTTGGGGAGGCATTCATCCAGCAGTGGATGACAAATGGTTGTAGACGATGATGATGATGATGACATACATATGAGCCATTATATTTGGTAGAAGTCCACTTTTCTTCATTTCGAAAAATATCTCGCAAAACATTAAATATAATATTTTGCGTTTAACAATATTTCAAAACACCGGTAGCCTTTAATACGTTTATTCCGCTTTTCCGAAATTCTGGGCATATTGAATTAAAATATATGATAACAGTTTGTGAATGACGTCAAAAAGAAATATTGTTTTTGGAACTGAAAATTGGTCTTTTGCCACTTTCAAATAAAACGCCTCATATGTTGATGTTTCGTTTTATATTTTTGATTGTTTATTGTAGCATTAAATCACTATGTTGTGATTCGGAGTATGTATATATTTGCAATTATACGGTATTGAAAAAAATTGCACTTATCTTTCGATTTGCACGGTGTAAAAATCGTGCGAATTGAGGCATGAAATATTGCGGCAAAATATGTCGTAGTTTAGTCATTGAGATTATAAGTTCAATCGGACTTAAATATAAGCTTGTTCTGACGCATTTCGTACGTGGCGATCTCGCACACGACAACCGCTGATTTCTCGTTAGCGTGATAGATTACGCGAATATCTCTCGGTGGGTGGAATTTTCGAGTGCCGGATATTCCGTGTTCGGGATTTTCGTGACGTGCGAAATTGTCAACGAACCGAATGTGTCGATTGTCTCTCGCGTATCAATAACCATACAATGTGATGCTTTGTAATCATTGTATGCCATGCTTTGTAAGAATAATAATTAGTTGGCCTGGTATACAGGCAAACTATAGTCATTTCATTAGTACATATTTAATATAGTGTAGGTATGTATCACTGTTCGGTACAATTCGGTGACTTCAAATTTAATGATCACAAAGCATCACATTTTACGATTATCGACACATGTGAGATAATCGACGCATTCATTGCGATATTCACATTATTCTTTGAGATATTCACATTCTTTTTGCTGACTCTTTCAGTATTTTTAGGGCTAAGGTGAAGAAGCTAATCTGTGGTTGATTTGTTTCTTCACCTTTCATTGTTTTTGTTTTTCAAATATCATTCATTGTTTTTTTTAATTTTGATATATTTTTGTAATTTTTCTTTTTTGTTTTCTTGTATTACCATGTGGTGCTCACTGTACATGGAATATTATATGTTTATTTGTATTTATTATTATTTTTTTGTCTCACTATACTGCTTTCTTTTTTATATTTTACTCTGTATGTGTGCCAATTTAAATAAATAAGTTATACTTGAAATAGAAATATGTAAATTTAATTTGATGAATCAAACATTGACTTCACATGACATTCTTGAGAGTCTGAATGATCGAGCAGCTAATGAATTCGATACGCAATCTTAATATAATTTTCAATAAGCCTAATTTTGACCTATGACATGTTATTTGCCCTAGCGAAAATCACGGCCATTTTCGGCTGCGACGTGTACAACAACTCCGGCCAGCAACACGTTTCGCAATAATAAACGCTCGAAGCGATCCACATTATTGTACATTTTTCATTTTCGTACAACGAACGAACGGTAAATTTTCATTTTCACAATACTATACCGAATACGTATAAATAACAATTCATACAATAGTCAATTCGTACGTCGAAATATCATATACTCGGTGTAGAGACGGCTGAAGAAAACGAACACTCCCGTGACGCGATCGCGTGTTTATAAACTTTACCGTTATTGAGTGAGACACGTGTGTGTGCGTCTCGCTCTCGCGCGCGCGATTCGCGTATTGCGCCGTCTCGCTCGCACACTGACACTGATGCAGCACGCGGTTTGTTTATCCAGGACAGCTGATTCTCCGACGAGTTGTTAAGGCGCGCTCGCACTCTTCCGATTTATTATTTTTTGATTTTTGTTTGTTTGTTGCAATGCAGGTATGTATGTAATTGTCGAAGGTCGGTAACTTCGCATTGCGATTGTTGTTGCATCATGGAAAAATTGCGCTTTCACTTTTTGAACGAACGCGCTAATCGCTTCTAATTGAACGAAAAAAAATATATATGTAGGCTCACCTGGTCGGTCGTTCACGTTTTTTAATTTGATTTTAGATATTATGAAAGTGTTAGTGTTAAGTAGAACTTAGATCGATTTTATATATGTATGTACCTATATAATACTACTGAACCCGGCCCGTTCCCGTTTCTCGATGTGTTTCGATAAGTGAATGTTTCAGTTTCAAATTAATACTTAACCCTTACACACCCGACTTTTTATCTTTGGATGAAAAAAAAAATTTTTTTGTACATTGCAATTTACAAATGGTCAGTACAAATGTACAAATTATCTTACCAAAAATTTTAAGCAGTTTATAAAGTCTTGAGATGAAAAATAAATAGTAATAATAAATTTAACTTAATTTAAATAAACACAGAGATCGCAATGTCAAAATAACGCAAAAAAATGATTTCTTTGCAACAAAACTACGAAAACAAATCTGACAGACCGGGATCCGTGCGCTCGGGCCGTAACATCGTTGACAAACTGTCACGTTACTCAGTTCTCGTACGATTGATGGCAGCACTGTCAATGGTAACTGAATGAGTTAAATAATACGTAAACTAGATCACAAAAAACATTCAAATTACTGTACATTGCAATGTACACTGGGACTGTAAGGGTTAATAATCAAATTGAATTACAGTAATGATAATTTGGCGGAAAAACGCAGGCGGCGAACACGTTTGAAATTATTCAATTGTTTCTTTACTTTACCCTAATAGCGCAGGTGACGGCGCGAACACATTTGAAATGATTGCGTTGCAATGCCACTCATTCCTGTTTTCTCGTTCCCATTTATTTTTTACAGAAACCATCGCGGGCATGCACACAATAACTCTTGTAAGTTTCATCGCAATCGGTTGAATGGTATGGGAACGCATCCGTGACAGACAGAAAGACAGACAAAATTGATGTACATACATGATGGGCATTAAATGCCAAAATCCGAGTATGGAATATTGTACGCTTGGTAAAATAAACACAGAAACACAAGTATAATATGTGGTTACCAACAGAGAGATCCGACTATCAGATTAGAACTTTGATTGAAAAAAATCGCTAGTTATTATTTTGAATTTATATATATGTAGTACATAAATATGTTCATATTTGGGTAATCATTGCACTATGGTAAACAATTTAATATTGAAAAAATAATAGTTACCATAGTGGGGCGACTCAAGAGATTTGAATGACACTAGACACTATAGGGGGAGGTTGACGGATAAACATATTTTCATCAAATGCTTGTAGGTATACATTAATTTGATTTATAAAATACAACTTTTTTAACTTATTAAAATTATTTTGGTCTGTACATACTCGGATGGTACTAAAACCAGTTAAAATTATGGAAGAAAGGTCACAAGTGAGGTGGTTAGATGAGGTAAGGAAAATTTGTCAGGGCTTTTCTAGTTGTCGAAACAAAAAAAAGCTTTGGATTTTTCATATTTTATGACACTTGTGTTGGAGAGTAAACTTTTGACTCGTTGGCCATTTTTCTGTTGAATTGAATCTGCTTTCTCTATCAAAACATTCAAATCTATCAAATACTTCAAAGAAGAACCCGATCTAACCCAACTCGACTAAAGCTCCACCAAAGACACGCGAGATTCTAAAAAAAATATACATTCTAATAATTTCATCATCGAATGTTATGCGACTTGGTATTTGCGAATTTCGGCCATTGCCAATTTTTTTCCGTAAACAAAACCACGTGATTTTATTATGCAAAAATAAAGACAACACGCTATAGGAAATCGAGCTGCAACTGCGGTCAAAAGCAGAGTCATTCGAGATCGACTCCAAGGATTATCACGGCTGTCGTGGATCAACTACGTGGACAAGATGGACAATTACGCAGTCTCGTATCGAATCGCGATTTCTCCGATGGCTAGTTGAGTTATTAGCCAGTTGTTCGATCAATTTCTTTTTCCACGACATCGATCTCAACACTGCAGGTAATGGTGGAACGATCGGTGATCTGATAAAAGCACCTTCGGAGTTTTGGGGTTACACGAAAGCGGCGACAAAGGACTTGGCTGTTGACCGATTAGAGGGTAAATAATAAATAATGTAGGGCAGGGGAAATTTTATGCGCAAGCAAAAAACAAAGGGCGCAGGAAACCACGAAAATAAAGTTAAAGTAGTACCTACAAAAACGATAAAAAAAAGGAACCCGCGGGCAAACAAAAAACAGTTCCCGAAAACCTGTTCTCACTTTGAGAGTGAAAAAAAAAACTATTCTAAAAAGCAGACGCACTGAATGTGCGAGAACGGATTTACAATCATGCGATATACGCGTTAAAGTTTTATAATTCGTCATTGTGAACAATGGCCGAAAACTCATTAGGCAAACTGAAAGAACTACCATAAAAAAGAGCCGCAAAACATCAATTGAGTGTAATAATTAGAGGTAGGATAGCCAAGGTGCCGCTCATTGTTCCATTGTTGTAAATCCTTTGTAAAAAAGGTTCGGCAAACCTTTAACAATGCATTTACAACATTTGAACAATACGCGGCACCCTTTGGGTCCGGGCTTTAGTAATAAATAGTCACCGGAGCCTGAGGGGGCCGTGTATTGTTCAAAGGTTGTAAATGCATTGTTAAAGGTTTGCCGAACAATGGATAGCACTGTGACTATCCTACCTCTAGTAATAATACATATAAACTCGAAAGAAAAGGGCCAAATGATTTTTTTATGATAAAAGTCGTTGATGTAACTGACGTTGTTGCAAAGAGCATACTGCTCAAGTTGTGCTATTTGAAAGTTGTACCATTTGAGAAGACCCACCCCCACCCTACGGAAAAGATGCGCACGCTGGAATCGCGTATTGACTGGTGCTTTTGCGCACATTTTCTGAAGAGTGGGGGTGGACCTTCATCAATAGATTTTGCTTTGCTAGCAATGTCGATCATCTCTGAAAAGACTTCATCAAAGATGGAATTGAAATTTACGCATGCAATTCCCGTTTCCGAGTCGTGGTAATCTGACTTATCCAACGTTTTACTGCGGAAAAACGCAGGGGGCGGACACATTTGAAATTATTCAATTGTTTGTTTATTTTACCCTAACAACCCAGGTGGCGACGCGAACACATTTGATCGGTTGAATGGTATAGGAATGTGTACGTGACAGAAAAACAGACAGACAAACATTGATTTTTGCTAACCTTTTCTTACTTTCACTTACGATTACTATTAAGGAAAAATTTTGCCTCTTATCCGATCGTTTTCATACTTTGCTATATTGCTCATCAATATAAGTAAAGGTGTCATCCGCCATTACGATGGTGAAAAATAATCGTATTAGACCCGTTCAAAAATACTCCCACGAAGATCTGCCTGACGTTAATCGCCAAAAATGTTCGGTCGCATTGTTCGCCTACTGCGATCGCTTTGGTTTCCTCTTGCTGTATATCCCTTTTCGCCGTCATCTAGCTATGTCAGATTTTAATTGCTTAAACGCCTATAACTTTCTCTTTTTCACTCTATATTATAAAATTTGCTCTATAGATTCTCATTATCTCATATATATTTTTAGGTCACTCATATTGTTGTAAATGTTGATTGTGATATAATTATATACATATGTATATAGATTTAATTTCAAGTTAAAGTTTGGACCATTGCGCAACAATGGTCGAAAAATACAGATATATGAGAAAAATAAAAATATATACCAGTCAAAAAATACATTTATACATACATAATCATAAAAAAACAATATTATTATAATAATAGCCGATAAAGTAAAAAATATCAAATAATAGAATACAAATTAGGGAGTGTCTTGAACCTATAGCCAGCACCAATATATAAGAACCAGCCGCAACTACAAAACAACCCTGCGAGCCCCAAATGGAAGAGAGAAGATCAAAAATCAACGCATACAAAATAATGATGAGCGCAGGCTACCAGACAAATAGGCCAAAATACTCTCCGATCACTGAGGCGGAAAATATCACATTCAGGCTCTGTTTTATTACATTGAGCAGTCAGATAGCTCTTGGAATAGGAGCCATTCGATAAAGAACTGTGCGAGCAGGAGTTACAACCATCAAACGATGATGTCTACCACGCACATAATTGCTTTACATCTTCATTCAATTCTTAAACGCAGAGTCGTAGCACATTGAACTTTCATACCGAAATTTGTAGCCTTGATAGTTCGGACATCGGCCCTTTTAGAACCGAAACGTAGTCACAGCATGAAAGGTCTCATGCGCAATTACGAGATCAGTGGCGCACTACTAACAGTGAAACAGTCAATAAAAGGGTCACATAACATAATTAACAGAGGAGGCGTCGCGTGTGGGCGACACGTGTCTCCCCAGCACAAGACACAACACAACAAATCTAATTATCACGGTTATAATCAAAAAATGTGTCGGCCATTTTGCTCCCAACACTGACTGATCTGAGCTAATATGAACGTGCATATAATAAATGCAGGCAAAATTTTGCTGTGGGATGTGCAAAGAGCACGATTTTGCCACGTGTTCTTCTGTCGACTCGAATGCGTTACGAAACACACGCCGACAGGCAGAGATAGACGCAAACACTCGACCTAAAAATGAGTCGGAGCTCATCATCATCGTCATCATCATCATTGTCGTCGTCGTAGTCGTAGTCGTTGTTTCCTAGTGGCGTCCGTTCTTTTTACATAATAAACTGACTTTAATGAGTGCACAGATCTGTGTGTGTCTACCTACATACATACGCACATATATAAACGTGCCTAGTCTATGTATGATATACCTAATACAATGCCAGGAAAAAAAATTTCCATTTGCAAAAAAAAAAATTGGCAATGTTTAAACGTTGCTTACGCACGTTTAGGGTTCAACGTTCTTAATTTAAATGATCCTAATGTGAAATATTTTTTGAGCAATTTTAAATCTGATAATCTGGATGTCATGTTCTGATTCTACAGTATAAAGATGTTTGTTTATCCGTTATGTAAGTCTATAGTTTTCCATTTAGGTCGAACAAGTTTAGTTTCTCAAGGTACTTGTAATTTGTATCTTAGACAACTTTTGGAATGGGTCGGAGCTTTACAAATAACTTTTACTAATTACTAACCCCTTCTTAGTTCAGAATCGCGTTTGTCGTCTGACGAAGTTTAGGTTCCTATCCGATCGTTTTCAAACTTTGCCATTTTGCTCGGTTTGGTCATCATTATAAGTGGAAATGACGTCCGCCACTGCCATGGTGAAAAATAATCGTAGTAGACACGTTTGAAAATACTGCATCTTCGTTCACGGTGACGTCTATCGTCCACACTGTCCCATTTTTCCACACTGTTCTGATAGTTTTTTCCCTTTTTGCCCCCCTCTCGCTATGGCAGATTGAGCACTTTGCCATACTCATGATTTTTAATTGAAAAAAAAATTTAATTGACATTTTAAAAATCAATCGGATTGTGGAAAGGTCGGAGTCGCAGCCCTGAGATGAAATTTTGAAATTTCGAAATCGCATTCATTTATACATACAAGAGTTCGACTTGACGTAATTTCAATCTATTAAGTAGCAATGGTTACAAGACCAAGTTCACCGTTTTGGTTTTATAAAATAAATAGAAGAAGAAGAAGAAGCAAGACTAGGAAGTGCCGAAAGTGAAAGAAACGAGCGAGCCGTCAAACGGAAAACTCAAATGGAGCGAGTTTCATAACTCGAACACGGTCACGATTTGAAAGTAACTAAACCGTAGAACAAACCGCCATTTTGTCGCGGATTACGAAAATAGCAATAATAATAATGGTCATAATTGCAATTTGCTTCTCATTTCGCCTGTGTGCATTATTATGTTATACTAGTATTACATATATACACCAGCAGTCACATAAAACGGAACGCTTGTGAATTTTACGACTTCGAGGTCATTAAAGGATTATCCCTTTATGTGTAGGGTTTTTAACGACCAAATATTCTAAATATGATTGTTTTCAAAGATTTGAGTTCAGTTTAGTGTGGGTTTTCGAGGAGAAGGCATCAAATTCGAATTTTAACACGTCAACATGAAAAAACGAGCTCAGTTATCATTGCAGAAGAGTGTAAAAATCGCGACATTGGCGAGTTCAGGATTTTCCTTTCGGTCAATTTCCAAGAAAATGGGATGTTCTATATCGACTGTTTCGAGAATACTGATAAAAAAAAGAGAATCTGGAAGTTTTGATCGTAAGAAGGGGACCGAACTGAAAAGATGCACATCGGAGAGGCAAGACCGTGTAATAACCAGATTATCTTTACAGCAGCGATTCAAAACTGCTGTAGAAATAAGAACAGATGTATCTTCACAATTTTCCATGGAAATCAGCGACTCAACAGTAAGAAGGCGACTCAGAGAAGCTGGACTGTACTGTCGGAAAGCTGCAAAAAAACCACTACTAACCAAGAGAATGAAAAACAATCGATTGGAATGGGCGAAAGCACATGAAAATTGGAGTCCATCAGATTGGCAACGAGTGATACTTTCCGAAAAATCAAAGTTTAACCTCTATAGTCCTGATGGTTTTCCGTATGTCCGAAGGAAAGTTGGCGAAAGGTATAATGAAAATTGTACCCTTAAAACTGTTAAGCATCCTCCATGTCAAATGGTCTGGGGATGCTTTTCGTACCATAGCATTGGACAATTGGAGTTTCTACAAGGTGCCATCGATGGAAAAAAATATAAAAAAATTTTAGAAGAAAGCTTTGTCCCATCGATGGAAAACCACCTTTCATATACCGATGATATAATTTTTCAAGATGACTCTGCCCCTTGTCATCGAGCTAAATTGGTGAGTATTCATTTTATTTGATAGCATTGAATATAAATTATAAAATTTCAATCAAAAAACTGATTTTTTTTTTTTACTTTTTTTTTGGTTCGGGACTATTTACAAGAAATGGGTGTAAAGACACTACCATGGCCTGGCAATAGTCCCGATTTAAATCCAATCGAAAATTTATGGATGGGTATCAAGTACAGGATAAGGAAGAACAATGTTACTACTCTTAAATCGTTGAAAGAAATAATAGAAAAGATATGGTACGAAGACTTCCCAATCGAAAATTTAAAAACTTTAGTAGATTCCATGCCAAACCGAATAAAAGAAGTTATAAAATCGAAAGGAGCCGCTACAAAATATTAATTTCTTTTTTATAAGTTGTAAATAATAATATGTGACTGTTATAAAATTAAAAATGTATATGTATAGTGTTATTTTCATTTCAAATTTCATTTAACCGTGAAGTCAACGCACGGTCGTAAAATCTGCCCTCCATTAAATTTCTCCCCAACTCATTTTTGTCAACTTTTTTTTTTCACGTTTGGTATTACACGAATGCACTATGGTACAACCTATCATTTAAATGACTTTTGGTTTTGGTTTTATATAAGATTACCGAAATTTCACGCAAAAACGTGTTTCGCGTAAGCGTTCCGTTTTATGTGACTGCTGCTGTATGTACATATGCATACGAGCGAGATTGTTCAATGTCGAATGCATAATAATGAATATATCGTAATAATAATGGCGGTCGTTGAGTAACGGGCTTCCTTCGCCCGTAATCGAATCGTTACTCAACCGAATTATAATGCCTCGTTCATATAGTATGTATGTACGTGGTGTTTATTGATATGCACGTGTGTGTATTTTCGGGTGATTCCGGAAGTCGGAAAAGTGCGTGCTGCGTGCGTCATACTTACGAAAAATTGCGTGGTTGTGGGAAATTTAATTTTTCTCATACATGTATGTATGTTTCAACCTTAAAGGGTTTTGGATCCGTTATGGTTTCCGTTTGTTATTTTATTAATTTTACGAAAAATCACAAATTAAGTAAATTTTTGCCAGATTCGTGAAATCGGCAATGCCCGTGCTGATGAATTCACGAATTACGCAACGTGTTGCACATATTGTGAATTAGACAATATTCGATATGGAAATGTTTTATTAAGTAAGCTTTGTGATATTTTGTACCGTTTAGAATCATAGCGACATATGTATGTACGATGTAAATTCCATGCTATGTAGGTATGTACTTTAACCAGCAGAATAGACTAGTGGTTAGCATATAATGGTTCGAACAATGCGGTCACGTTTTCAAATCCCACTGGTTTCTGCAGGCCGCACCTTGGATTTGTGACTCCAGGTCAATCGTTTCCTGTCAAGAGTTCATCTGGTTTTCATTGAAACCAGATGAAAACGGCCAACAAATTGGCAACCTTACTCATTTTCTCGCAAATCTCCAGCAATCTCGAATTTCGCTGGTTTGTATAAAGTGCTGCAAATCTACAAATGTGACCATAATTATCTCGTGTGGATGTTAATTGATACGTATTTACTGAATTTCTCTGAATTGCTTAAAGATGCCTGCAAATTTACAAATTTTACCATATATGTCTATGTGGGGCTAATTGATTTGTATTTACTTTGTATATTAATAATAATACTTGTATCAAATGTACAAAAAATAAATAAATAAACAAGTATTTATATGGAGTCGACGACAGAGGGCCGCTAATCGTGAATACAGTCGGACGTATATGAGCCACTACTTATTCATAAATTTGTGAAATTTAGAAAGAGAAAGATGTACCTATACATATATAAGTATACATATATAGTCGCATTGCGATCGCCCAAAAGACAATTTTTGCCATGAAAATCGCGAATACGGAATATTTTGCACTCGAGGTCTCGTTAGTATGATAGTTGTCGTTAGTATGATGGGCTTTTCGGCTGCCAGATGTTACACTATAGAGATTTTAGTAACTTTTGGTCGAGTGCTTTGTGACCAATAATCATCGAACCATATAATTCGACTTAGTTAAATTAGTCGAATATTGATCTCGAGTAGAATGAATGCTAAGATCATTCCATTTACGAAGTCCCACCCCCCCACTCTTGTAAGAGATGCGCACGTTCTGAGCGTTGCTTTTGCGCACCTTTTTCGAGGAGTGGGGGTGGGCCTTCGTTAATAGAGAATGTGAGTTGCGTATATGCACATGTTACTATAAGAATTAAAATAAAATCTACTGAAGAAGCTCAAATGTTGTTCACTTATTGAGATTGTACACGTTTTTTACCATTTTTGGAATCGAGCCACGAACCCGCACCGTGCATAAAAGTGAAATTCAATAGGCAATGATTGTGATGTGCAATGTCGCGTTTTATTGCCGTGCTGTTTGTTACAAAGGCGATGAGACCTAGACCGAGGTCAACTATCAACTTGCCATTAAACCGTTTTATGGCGACGTGTAACTCGTTTGCTTCTCATCGATATCTCTTTTTTTTTATTATTATTTCACATTACGCACGAGTACTCGACTAGTTTGGAAATTATGAGATAACACGTACTAAACATGATCCACTTCATTTATTTTTAGGCTTAGTGCTATATTCCAACGTTCAAACTTGCTGCTTTACCCGAAGTGTATTCCTATTGCTTTCCCTTACTTTCGACATACTCATGTACCTATAGGCAGTGGTGTAGTGGTAAATAAAAAAGAACCAGGTCGGTGGTTAATTTTTACGACCCCACCCCGCTTTTTTCCTTACTAAAAAAAAATTGTATCCTAATATTGGTAGTCCAAATATTTATAAAAAAATCAAATAATAATTAACAAATATTCTTACTTGTTGAAATTATGATGTATTTTTTTTATATTTTATAAAAACTTCCATAATACATCCTCTTCAACATCTTTGATTTTGCAAAACTCGTGTATGTGTGTCAACAGCAACATTTGCTTTTAGCAATGCTAAAACCATGTAGAGTATGTATACATACATATGTCAAATATCAAATTTTAACATGTGAATTTAAAGATGACTATTCATTTAAGCTGAGTCCCCTCATTTTATGTATCCTCAAGTGCGTATGGTCAATAGTTCAAAGAATGGTTTCTTTCGAAGTTGTAGATGGTTTTAGATTCAATAAAGTTCATTAAACGTCTTGAATGTGCTCAGATTACTAATCGATTGTGGTCATCGAGTTTCAGAACGAGAGTCTGCTCACAATATTTGGAATAAAAAATTTTGTAAGAAATTTTAGTCAAAATATTTTTTAATTGTACTCGAAAAACAATGTTTATATCAATCAAAGTTGCCAGGGCGGTGATCTGGCTCAAAAAGAAGTACCAGGTCGACGACCTGGCCCGACTACACCACTGCCTATAGGGGATGTCCCATTTTTTTTTGTTTCCACTACATACGTACAATTTTGTTTGTCCAATATGAAAATCTACAGTTTTGAATTTAAAATCGCCAAATTTGCTATAAAGTCTCATGGGGTTCTAAGTTAATTGCTCGAAATATAAGTTCTTCGAATGTCAATTGCTCGAAAAAAACATTATGAAATATAGACTTATGTAAAAATATTCACACAAGTCAATAAAAAACACCACAAAGCAAAAATATATAAATAAATAGCAAATTTCGAGCAATTACATACGTTCGAATATTTACTGAATACCTTATGCAGTATAAATTTGCTCGTTGGTAGGGTCAAAATTTGCGTATTTTTTTTTTCAACTTTCATTGTACTGCTTTAACTTAACCCTTTGAGTGCCGAAGTAATTTCTGTTGAAATTTCGCCACGGTAAAAATTTTGCCCACGTTTCCAAATAGCATTATTTAGAAATCCAATAAAAAACACGTATAAAAATAGTAGATAATCCAAACAATACCTAGATCAGTACGGGATTTCGACTTTTGTAAAGATGTAGTTTTAAACTCTAATATATCTTGCAACAGTATTTTTCCATCTTCTTCATTTTTGTTAAAATGTAATGATTATTAAAATTAATAAAAATCGGTCGCGTGACATGTATTGGAAAAATACCGCTATAATTAATAAGTGATGCTTCTTCCAATAATCACCTATTCGGTTCAATCTGATCGTTCCCATGTGCAACAAGAGACCATGCCACAATCTAAAATAGTCAGTAGGGCAGTAGGGGATTTACATTATCGCGTGAGCCAGTTGTCGCGTGAGTGAAATTTTGTGCGCGTAACGCCGTTGAATGAAAGGTCCGCGAGCCAGTTGTCGCGGAACCTACTGTATGTATAAGTGGAAATATCAAAGTTGCTGCTTTGCAAAGGTTTGTCTATTTCATCATGTCTTATGATTAGACACCGGACCCACAGCGCGCCGTCCTTTGTTCAATTGTTGTAAATGCTTTGTTAAAGGTTCGCCGAACCTTTTTTTGTAAATAGAGCCAAACCGCCCCGATTCCTGGAAAAAGCATGGTCTTTATTCGTAGTCTTCTTATGATTATCATCGGAATTAACAATAGTTCCATTTATTGCGGTCATTCATACGTTTGTCGCAATACTCACTGTAAATCAGCAAACTTAGGCTTACTAATTATTGCTGTAACAAAGCGTTATTTTCACTCTATTCTGCAATGATATAAAGTAATCTTTAATTTATAGCAGTATTTTTTTCTTATCCTCACGAACAGACCCAACTCCATGTCAAAGCTGTCAGAATGTAAAAACTTATTATGAATCGTATTCGCAGTCTGTTTCGTAGCTATCGAACATAATTAATTCGTCGGTGAGTCACGGGATATTCTGGCATTCTTAGATTATGATTAATCTTATTACATTTGAACGTGTCTTTATTTCAATATAATTAACTGTGCGATAACATTGCTCTGTGTTTTATTACTTTATGCGATACGATTAAAATAGACATAACATAACATAATATCGTAGACCCAGAGAGATAGTGCCATAGAAATGTCACGATTATTCGTTGATATCAATCGTAATTATTTCACCGGAGAAAAAATTGAATTACATATTTGTATGTAGTACATATGTATGTATATGTATGTATTATCAGTGCCGTGCCAAATCAAAAAAACATAATTTACGGCAGCCATGTTTTTTACTTTATCTTTTTATTTTTCTACTGGCAATAATCATAATACGTACGTACATATAATATGTATTCTATTATATCATCTAATATGTATTCCATTGTATCATATAATATGTATTCTTATATAGTATATGCATTAATATGTACATACGTATGTGATTTATAGAGTCGAAGTCAAACGTTTAATGTTATCAAATTTTATGTAATCGATGTTGAATGACATCAGTATTGACGCTATTTTGTTCTTGTCGTTCATTGTTATCAAAGTCAATGTTGATTTTTTTTAATGTAATCAAAGTTAATTGTAATGGAGGTTCGATTTGATGTAATTAAAGTTTATTGCAATCGACACGCAGCGTTATCAATTTTAATCGACTCGATGTACTGTTATCGATTCGAATGGATCCAAGGTTTATTAATGTGATAAAATGTTAAATCGTAAAAAAAAAACGTAAAATCCACTCGCACATCAGGCAATGGACAGGTTAGGTTTGTGAGATAAATCGCAAATAGGGGAGGCTATGGGAAACCTTCCCAGTGTTTCACTCTTACTCAACGGCAGTGCTGGTTTTAGGGGGGGGGGGGCTGGGTCGGGTGGCACCCGAGGGCGCCAAATAAGTTAGGGCGCCGCTCGATGCGTCAAAGGCGCCTTAAAATTTAAAATTAGTGCGCCAAAATCCATACAAAATTTTAGATTAGATCGCCCAAGGCGAAATTTTTTTCTAAAGTTGTTTAGAAAAAAATGGCTCTATAAATTAAGGAACCCCAATGCGCATTCCTGGCCAATTATTAACAATTTATGTCAATTTAGAGAGCATCATAGAGACATCTATGGATAAATTTGCATTTTTGCAGCATTTTACAAGCCAGCGAAATTCGAGATGCTCAAAAAACTCCAACAAATTTGTGAGAATTTGTTGGATTTGTTGGATCCGTTTTAATGAAAATCAGATTAACTGGCAAACTCCGATAGGAAACGATCGACCGGGAGTCACATATTATACAAACTGTGTTGCCAACAGCAACCGGAGGAAATGAACCCGTGACCATTTGGTTCAAAAGCATTTCATGCTAACTTTTTTTACACTAATTTATTTTGAATGTCGATCAATATTTTTCATCTCTCACATACAGTGGAATGTGTACGAAATTAACTGTACGTGAGTTTACATACACAGTGACGCTAAAAGCGCGACGCGATGCGACCTGGCAAAAAAGAAACAACTGTTATCATTTGCTAGGGTTGAAACTACTTCGTTCTTAGCGTTATGAGACCAAGCACACGTGTTTATAATTACACCCGTCATTTTTGACGGGTCGGTTCGCCGTCGTAATTAGCACGAGATTTGATCGATCGCGCGCCGTCCTTTTCCCGGACTCGTTTCTTCAAAGTGTAACAAATTAATTTGTGTGTTTATATGCTAGTGGGCCACTTTCACTGTGACCTCAGAGCTCACTTCTCACTTCTTTTTTGCATAATTGCATTGCGGAAAAAATGTGCGTTTGCATGTGCGATTGAGTGGCGAGGTGAAAGCAAAGTAAATTATATAGGTTTCGTTAGTTAGTTGCAAAAGCGAGATTGCTCAAAAGGTACGTAGTTGAGTCGCGAATGTTACTCGTGGAAAATTAATTGCGAGAAAATTATGATTTTTCTCGAGTGCCGTTTCTTTAGCTCGCTCGATTCGAATATGTGTCACTTTCACTGTTCGTATCAGAACGAACGTCGATAAGTGATTCCAGTTTTGCGATCGATTCTAATGGTTGCATTATAATATCTATTGGCGTTGATGCTATTAGATGAGTGATTCTATTATGTGGAATTAAAATCTTTTTTTTTTTAATTTGAATTGGGTTTCACTTTTGACGTGCAAAAGCGTTATGCTGTCAGTTTGATTAGTGTCGCTTTTCGTTGTATGTATTTCAATAGAAAGTTCGCAGTGTATTGAGTTTTTAAAAAATGGCGTCAATCTAGAAAAGTCCAGTAAAAAATCAACGATCGACACTTTCTCGTTACTTTAATTGCTTTAAGCAATGCTCAGTGCTCGTTTCGGAGTAGGTATTGGTAATTTCCTGATCATGCCCAAGATATCCAAATTGTGGTATTTGATATTTGTTAGCTCTTTTGGAGATTTGAGATTTATATTATAGTAGTGTTGTGCCCGATGAAATATCATCATGGGTTATGGCATATTAAGTTATTAAATAATAAAAAAATAAAATAAACGTGTCGGATCTTTGGTTTTTCAAATTGTACCTTGTAGTGTAATTTTAGCCACACATACCTCAGTCCAAAGTCTTACGGTTTTTTTTTTAATTTCATTTTTAAAGATTTTAAAGATCTCACAGTTAATTCCTAATACTGCCTAAGTTAAAAGTGGGATGTCAGTTATTATTTTTTGTTTGTTTAATGTTTATTCATTAAATAAATATTTATTAAATAAATAAATAAAAACAAATATAACCATCTGTGTCAACAGAAAAAAAATATAATAGAGGCACCAAGTTTTCAAAAATTTGTCGAGTAGGAAAAACTGATATTTTTTTTGTATTTAAAATAATAACAAAAATTTTATTAAGAGGTAATAAAATTTTTTAAAAACATGCCTGTTTATTGCCCTTTCTTTTAAGATATCACTCATGCAGATGTCTTGCCAATTACCAGAATTAAGGTGTAAAACCTAATTGAGGGAGCGCGCCGAACAAAGGGCGTCATTCACATTCTATCTTCTAAAATACATAATTTGGAAAGAGACTTTGTATATATGTATGTAATCTTCGTTCGTTGGGTCGTAAATCTGTGACGTCATCGAACAAATAATTCGATTTTTCTCGATTCAAAGGCAGCCGCGGGGGCGCAGGCGCCGGATTCTGGTATACATATAATTTCGTATACATATAATTTTTTTATAAGAGTCTTACTATATATGTATGTATGTTTGTTTGTTCGTGACAGTAAATTTAATAAAAAAAAAACCAAATGAGTATTCAAATAAATGTTTACTGTTAGATTAGTTATGTTTAAGCGGTTTATATTACAAATACCGAGCGAAGCCGGGTAATACAGCTAGTGTCAAATAAAACAAAAATTTTGATAAAATCATTTATTGTTTGTGTTAAAATTTCGATTTAAAATACATACTAGAGTCCTTCGTCTCACTTCCATGATGGTAATTTTACAAATTTCGTCGCCTTGGGGGTGATCTGTAATAAAATAAAATAAATAAATAAAAATAAAACATGACGGCCTACCCCCACTCTTTACCAAAAGCAACAGTCAGTACACTATCCTTACTTCCTCGTAGTGGGGGTGGGCCTTCGTAAGTGGAACAAAACTGATTTGTTGAGATACATTCTTACACGTTCATAGGTATACCCAAAAAGGAGACCCGAGACCCGTTAGCTCACTTCCTGGAGGACAGGCCTTAACCGGGTCACATCCGGGTCAAGGCTCGCGCTGAACACACTCCACAGACCAGAGAGTACCTTACGCCCTTTTGCAATCGATACGATGCCTATTTTTCAATCGGGATGGGCGCGGTTTTGACGACATGCCTAATTTGGCCCACCAGCCTTTTACCAGCCCACTCCATACATACATGTGTACTTAAAGTCTGCCACTTTCGAATTGCTTTTTTTTTGTCTTCTTGCAGTATCGAACACTTTTTGACCCAGGTCGTGTTTGTTTTATTTATATTTCATGTTATATCTATACTCGAATCGAGCCGAGATGCTGGAGTGTCGTCGGTGCTTATCTGACCTGATTTTGGAATTGGGTCAGTGGGAATGACGTCGGTTTTCTAGGTTGAAAGGGAAAATTTCGCTCGTCACAAAGGGTCGTTTGCGCTGGGTCACCCTTTCCGTTTGGGTATACATTATATGTAGGTCAATCCACATGATACGGTTATATTTAAAATACTTTTTTAAAATTTAAATAAACTAACATATTGTATTGAATTTTTATGCGATAAAATATTCATAAGGGTTTCGTGAACAGCGACGTGTCGTGATAGCGAAAGAGTTGAATTATGTATACACACCTGTATAAGATTTATGTATGTATGGTGTATTGTTAAATTGGTGCGATAAAAATTCTTATCAACTACTTAAGAATGTTGCCCTTTATTACTGTTAAATGTAATTTTTCTACTGTTTATTGTGACTGGCAACTCAAGCAGAATGTTTACTATTAGGAGCGTGACGTCACCGCGGTGCGTAAGTGTTCTTAGGAAGTGTAAGTCTATTCTTAGAAACGGTTTAGTTAGTGGTTAGCATATTCTGCTTTCGAACAGAGTAGTCACGGTTCGATTCCCACTAGTAGCCGTTGGCCGGACCTTGGTTTGTGGCTCCAGGTCGATCGATTATTTTTCCAATTTTTCTGATTTTCATTGAAACTGTCTCTGTAAATTGGCATCTCCTTACGAATTTCTCTTGCAAATCTCAAGTCATTCAGCGTCTTGAGGTTCGCCAATTTTTATAATAAAATCTCTCCATAGATGTCACTATGTATGAAATTTTTGTATGAATTCGCATTGTATAAAATGCTTGTATTGTATCTGTATTAGTATACTCGTCACTTAGGGGCGATTCGATTAAAGGCGAGTTCGATTGAAATAAAATAAAATAAAATAAATTGGTCATCAAAGTGTTCGTTGAAGCAATTTACATAATAAAGAAATGTGGTTCTAATGCCGGACATGCAGAATTCGCCAAATATGCCAAACGGCTACCACCTTAAGACTGATATGGTACATTTTTCTGAGTATTTAGTTGTTCTCGGTACAACAAATAAATATTTGTTTAGGGCCGGGCCGCACCGTGCAACTTTGTCGGCCGACTTGTTGACGTAAGTTCACAGCATTATGGTGTGTCTTTCAATACCAGGTTGCAAACTTAGGAAACACGATTTTACTTTGATTGATTAATTTATAAACGTACGATCTTATCTAATTTTTATTCGCGGCAGATGAAGCCTATTTTTATGGGAAAAAATTTTTTGTTGTTGATAAAAATGAAGTTGTACTGGATTATAACCAAATTTGCAGCATTGTAAATGAATGCGCTAAAAAATGTTAGTGAATTTTTCTCACGAAATATTGCCCACGCGGTAAAATGTCCTCAAGTTGAAATGTTCACGTTGAAATGTCCGGACACGTTTAAATAGTATATTTACAATGTTTTCTGAGCTGACAGATCTACGATCGGATACTTTCTTTAGTTGTCACTCTACTTCTGTGTGATTTCAGTCTTTTAAGGCCTTGTTATAGAGAAAGTAAGGACTATTGATTGTGCTTTGCATTTATATGTCTATTTTGGTAAAAACCGCATACATACATACACATTGAAATGGCACCAATCGTATTATTTGCTTTACGTAATTTGATTAGATTCTTTGTATGTAGGATTTTGACACGTGTATGTCAATGGAATTTTTTTCTTGTTATTTTCACTGTAGGTACTAGTCGACGTAATATTTGCACTTGTAAGGTTAGAGAGAGAGAGCGAGTAAACGCGTCGTCATTTCTCTTTGCGTAATCTTGTTTCGTTTTGAACAGGAAATAATATTGATTTGAAAAAATGGCAGCAGTAGTAATAATAACAGTAATAAAATTAACAACAAACACACTTGCGCAAATGTTTCAGGTTTGCTCAATCGAATGCCTGAAAAGGATGATGAAAAGAAATAAACGTATCCCAACAGCTGGTCACACATATACCGAGGAGTTCAGTGTAAACACAGCATTGTAGCTTCTATGTCGACATACATATATATGAATATTTTTGCAGATTTGTTCTTCTGGAAGATGGCACAATGGGACGTGTTTGTTATAGTTCGCATGAAATTATATTATCGAATGTGTGAAACTTTCACGTTCGATGGAAGCGTTGAGAATCACTGGCGATTGTTTCGTCTGTATGCATATAATTGGTGTGTAAATTTTGATTCAAGTAGAGATAAGGCGAGTTAATTATTTCGGCTGGGCTGTTACTTGTTCGCGACAATGTTCCATAATGGTTTCCAGCTGAGTAGGGCGTTTCTTCGGGTCATTATTATTTCGACAAGTTTCTCCTACATTTCTTCGAATATAGGAATCACTGTCAAACCTATGTCAATACACGGATAAAATATCACTGAAAACACTCCAGGGGCCTAGGATTCTTGGCCTGGGTACCATGGCATACATGTGCAAAACTATCTAAGAAAAACGCGCTGCGTACTTCTTTGTGTGTCTGCGCCTTTATAAGCGTGATTTTTATGGTTATGATTTTTTGGGTTATAAGTAGGGATTGCAATACCGGTATATCGGTGTACCGGTTTACCGGTAAATTGGCAAAATTTCGTAGACTATTTTATCGCGAATATAGTACATATACAGGCATATTATTGCATCACATTAAAAATCGATATAAATGGCGTATTGTGGATTGTCTCGAATTTCTTTATTTTCATTATTGAATGTGGCAATTTCAAATTGATAAATACACTGGCAACACAGACTAACCAAATCGTAATAAATGTGATACGATTGTTTCAATTATGATTGAAACTTTCAAATGGTCCAAACTTTAAATAAGTAAATATTATTGTTTAAAAATAAATAATAAAATTTATTGATTACTAAGAATTTACTTTAATGCACCTGAGATTTATTTTTGATTATTTTGGATTCAATCTAGGTTTTTAGAAAAAATAACCACATACAATTATATAATCCACGAAAAAAAATTCTTTTCATTTACCGTTTGCCGGTTTATTTAAGTAGTGTTTGTAAGTCCAACTGAAGTTTATTTGCTAATAAATTCATCTTCGGCGCATTTTATTTTGTTATAAAGAATGTATATAAATAAATAATCACTTTATATTATATTATGGCATAGGATTGTGTGAGGATATATTATAAATAAATGTGTATATTAAAAATACGAAATACAATCCACTCAAAGAAGTATGGAACGCCGCATGCTCGGCGTAACAAGGATATATAGGATACGGAACACGTGGGCTAGAAGTATGACGAAATAGTGAAGAGAATGAAATGGCAATGGAAGAATGGACGAAAGTTATACAAAAGAAGTGTTTGAATGGTACCCGAGAGAATGTAAAGGGCCGAACGGAAGATTATAAATTAGAAGTGTGAGATATGAGTGAATTCCTCGCGCAATAGTTGAGCATTCGAAATAACAAGTGCGATTAGGGGCCGAACTTGCTCTTCAAACCTGGCCTGACCCGAATCTGACCCAAATACCGCTCGGCAACACGAGATTGACCCATTTTTTGCGGCTGCGGCGCATGTGCAGTCTCACAAGCAGTTCATTTTTCAACATGCACTTCACACCCCTCATTCGATTCGTCACCCTGTCCATAATCAAAGTACAATGCGTGTGTGTATTTCGCGATAAAAAACTGCCGAATTTCATATTTTTATCGCGCATATGGCGTAATCTTTGAATTAAATCTCTTTGTTCTTGCGTAATGGCGGCGCACTTGGTTTTTTTTTATGATTCACAGCTCGTATGGCGTTTGCCAGGTTTTCGAGACAGACAGCTTGGCGCGCGCTATACTCAGAAGAGATCGAATTGAATTATGTATGTGTGTACATATATATACATGATGTAAAATTTTCCACTGAGAGGTTTCTCCAGTCCTTATGGGTGTTGCCGAGTGTGTCATGTTTGAAAATTAATCACGACTTTGACTCAAATGTTGGAAATGACGTTCTGTCGAAAGTAAAATAAACTGTTTTGTCGGTGATAAGTCAGCTTTTGCCGAAAATTAATACGACATTGTGATTGTCCTTATGCGTCACATCTACGGTGCGTTTGCGATTTTGCTTCTTTTTTTGTTTGATTTGCTTTGGAAAACAAACGGGTGGATAGAAAAATGGTGTAACGAAATGTTGCATATACGAATGTGCGTTCTGATCAGCCCACCCACTCCTTTGTAACGCTGATTTGCGTTTAGTCATTCCGTGACGTTTGTTGACGTCGGGTTTACAAGTTGGTAGTTTCGCTTTGACCGTGCGCGATCTCACTGTTTTAAATTCACTTTTTACTAAACGAATATGTGAGATTTTCACAAGGCTTTTCTATGGTTCACTTCGCCAACGATTCAGTGTATATTCCGACAATCTTCCGATCGTTTTGAAACTTTGCCATTTAGCGCGGTTTGGTCAACGATGGAAAACTTAAATCGATTCCGATAGTTCGATGGTGAAAAATAATCGTAATAAATACGTTTAAATTTCCGTCATATGTTTTATATATGTATTTTATATATTATATGTTTGACAACCGTCTCGTTCTCCGACGAAAGGGTCTCTCAGACTGTATTCGTTGGGGGGGGGGGGGGCATCATATCGAGGGCTTTATTGGTTGACTTGATCGACCTTTATTGAAGTGGACTTATATATGTTTGACTTTCCGCTATCCTCTCGTTTTGTCAGATTTTAATTGTTTAAATATAGGCATTTATCTTTTTCGCACTATCTTATAAAATTTGCATTATAGGCTCTCGTTATCTCTCATATACATTTTTACTTCACTAATAGCATAGGTTATACAATGAATGTTAAAATGTTTATATTACAATTCGATATTTGTGTTATGACCAAACGCCGAGATTTCATTGTTGACTTTTACATATGTCTGATAGTCGAAGTTTGTTTACAACTCTCTGACTTTTATTAGCTTTACTTTTATTCACTCTGTTAGTTCAGTAAAATTCCTGCCCGTCAAAAATTTGGGATCTGATTTTGAACCACGTCCACTCTTTAGATCGCTTTGATATTTTGTCGAAATACGAAGGGGGAGGGGGGGGGGGATTAGCTAACATTGAAGTAAGCTAATGTCTTATTTATTTATTTATTTATTTTAAACAGACCATTGTGGCATAACAGGAATTCCTAAAGCGCCACAATGGTCAAAAAATATAACACAAAAAAGAAAAAAAACAAAATAACAATTAAACATAAACATAAATATGAAGCTAGAAGAGTTAAATCATTAACAAACTCTTTAAAAATTACATTGTGTCAGATCGAAGCGATGACATTAAGTGTCAGATCGAAGCGGTGACAGCTAGCTATCCAAACGCGGCTTTCTACCGCCCCTTCACAACTCACTTAACACTTGCCTTACTATTAAATGTGTGCTTTAAGTTAAAATAATGCAAAACCTTCGAGGTTAATTATTTTTATTAGCTATTAAAATCATTTTATCATGTATTAAACGTCGAATAATATGAAATAAGTGCAAGAAATTAAATAAATAACGGCTGAAGCAGAGCCGTCACTCCGAGGCGGATATCATTAGCGTGGTGCGTACTGAATTTCCCTTCTCTCTCTCTCGCATCTATGAGGCAAGTTTACAAGGGGCTTCTCGTGAATATAATTATATCAGTTGATATTGATGAAAGTTTTTATTTTGGAATGCCATAATTCGAATCATAGAGGTTTTGATGAGGAATATATAAAATATGATGACCCTATATTCAGTATATTTGGAGAAATGAAACAAAATATAATTTCTCATGCTTTTGACGAGTATAATCGAAGCATATGTTCAATGTATTTTTAATCAAAATATTGTAGTAACATTTGTGGACTTATATTTCAGTTATGATATTTTGGATTTTAAAAAAAAAAATTCAGTTCTGTTGATTAATCAGTTTTAACCAAAGGTCGGTTTTCGCTTAGTATACATATGTATGTATAATCATAATGAAAAAGTGCTATAAAAATATAACCTTTTAAACGACCGTTTCCAAACGAAACTTTTCGGGAAAGAATTAAATTTTCATACAAAACTCTCTCACAAAGCATTTAAAATTCTCAAACGGCCACCACCTGCCAGTAAATTTAAATTTCATTTGTAGACAAAGCTTTAAGTTGTTTATCGTTAATAAAAAACAGTCACGTTTAACACAACTGTATAAGATTGACCTTTAATCAAAGACTTTAAACATGTAAATGTTTATTCTGTATTATACACACGCAAGTGAAATAATATACGAATACTTATTCCGATAGCGATAATTCCTATCGGCCATTTCATCGAGATATATGTATGTATGTATATCAAAACCTGTACGTTTCTACTATCGTATTATGACGCAATGGGATATTTGTATTACCGGTAAATATGAAATGCGACTAGCACCTTGAACGTAAACCGGGTGATAAGTGCGTATGATTTAGCGTGACGGTTTTTTCCTACATATGTGGTTATTCACTGGTGATTTATCTGCGGGCGTGTCTCTCGTAGGATTTCCGCCTACCACATACACTACGAGAGGTAATTCCGAATGTCAAAACTGCAATTATATTTTGTTTCGAATCTTATCGATTCGCAGAAAGGCTCTAAAAAAGATAAGATTTTATGTAAACAGTCACTCTTTAGATTTATTACACAAATTTTTGAAAATACTTGTTAATTGTTCAATATTATCAATAATATCAATGCTAATTGTTCAATATTATCTCTGCGTCAGTAGGCATGTTTATAAACGCGATCATATGAAAAACCTGCCACGGAGTTAAGTGACATTTGCTACTTTTTAGATGTGTGGGTTTCAAGTTTTGACCTTTTGAGCGCGAGCCCGTTGTTTGGATTTATGCCGTCACGATAATACGTTTGATTGTTGTTTTCTTAAACAATTGTATAAATGCGTTTCTTCTTTCTTCCGCCATGTTATGGTTTTTTAAATATAATTATATTTAATTGTTTGTTTACTTTGTAGTGTGCCTGTAGTATGCGAGCTGTGCGCTTGTATGATTAATGTTCTGTTCATTGTCAATATTTTTGACAGGATTGAGCGTTTAACAATTATTCAAGTTTAACAAATTATGAAAATATTCTAAGCCGTATGTGCAATAATCTACCCGATATATCGATCGTAGACACTGCTATTCGTATTGTAGCTAGCAATTTTATTACGTTGAATTCAGATACATATGTACATATAAATTGTTTGAGACGTATTTTTTCGGACAAGGAACTAGATTTTAGTTAAGAAAAGCCTCAGAATTGTCAACAAAAACGTTTGGTCTTCGAAACACATACCTGTTTCCTACTACCTACCAATTTGTTAACTAGGAGCGATAGATTGCTCAATTAATTGCGAAAATATATTGCTCCGCTTTTAGGCCCTATGGTTGGAGTATTTATAGGAAAAAAACATTTCATTCGCTTCATATTCGTACATTTGAGTAATAAAACTTTGTCGCTATGGGGGAAATATTTCCGTTTCTAATCAATGTATTGTAGCTAGAATTTTTACCACGCTTAGTTGAAAGACAAATCACCCAACAATGTTTGAGCAGTTCGCACAAACATATAATGATCAAGATACAGTTGACCGAAGAATTGTTGAAAAATGTTTGTTTTTTGAAAGACGTGTCAATTACTATCTATTATTTTGTTACGAATTCGTAAACCGGAATTATTATTTTTTTTTAAAACAATATTTCATTATTTGATTTTGACCTTTTAAATTATTTTTATTTTCTTGATATTTAATGTGTCTAATACTGATAGTGATAGTGATATATATAAAAAAAATTGAACAAAATCCGACAACCGGAAGTAGAACTTTTGTCTCGTGCAAGTTTCCATACATTTGCGCTCAATTTGTATCGAAAATGCTGTCATAGCTATTAGTGTTTCATAATGCTGCCGGTATGTGTGAACGGTTCAATATAGAATTTTGTTTTGTGACCTTCTTATATTCCTCAAATACATAGATAAAATCATGTTACTACCTATTATTTTGTTGTTCTTATAATTTACTGAACAAAAGCTGAATAAATTACTGATCAATTATACATACACTTTACTTACGTCATCGCAACGGCGTTGCTTGATTGTATCCTACGTTTCATTCATATTATCAATAAAGTAATTGTCATTTGTTGAAAACCCTCACATGAGGCCACCATCCCGTATAAAATATCCAATAGAATAGCGTCTAAATGGTGCAATCGCAGATTGAGTGCGAAAGTGTAATAAATTTGACATTCGCACAGCTTTGAGGTTAACCAGAGGTGGCTCGCTCTTAGTCTGTCCCACGAGCATAGCAAGCGATTCCATCAGCTGATCAGTTTGTTTTTTATTTGGACGCGAGCCGCGTTGGCAGACACGCAGGCCGACATGTTGACATTGTGACGTCACGCGAGACTGACGTTTTTTGACGTGACGTATTCTCGCCTCATCTCGGTGCTGTCAGTCGAGGGGTACAAACGAATCGTCGTCATGCCAAGCTCGGAGTATATTTACCAGCTCGCGAGCATTTTGCCACTGCAATCGGCGACAATTTGTTTGCAGACTGCGGGACCATTGGCACATGGTCAATTTTGGCTCGAGAGTGCGAGCCCTTGAATTTTATCAACGCCCCGTTTATAAATAGACCCCGACGCGATAATGGATATTTTCCAATTTGCAAATTTGGTCGAAAATGAACAAGCAATTCTGAAAAAGATCTGCTGGTTAGTCGTTCGGAAGAGTGTATAGTGTGTGGGCAAAGCTTACGAGAGGTAAATCGTCTTGATAAGTTGTGCAACTGCTTGGAAGAATAGCTCACCAAAAATAATAGGAATAAACATGAGAAGTTTATTATTATTCTGGCGGTTGGAATTGCAATACCGGTTTATCGGTAAATCGTCAAAATTTCGTCATCGGTAAATTTAAAAATTTACCGGTAATTACTGGCTATTTAATCGCGAATTAAGTACATACATACATACATATATAGGCTTATTATTGCATAACATAACATTATAGGTAGAAATGACGTATTGTGGAATAGGTTGCCTGGATTTTGTTTATTTTCAGTATTTTATTCTTAATTATTTACCATTCAATCTAGGTTAACGTTTTAAGGAAAAGTTATCACATACAGCTATGTAATCCACGATTTTTTTTATTCATTTACCGGTAAATACCGGTACAAGGAAAAATTGACGGTAAATTACAATCACTAGGTCTAAATTAGGATACCACGAGATACTATAGTACATACATATGTCAAATTTAATGGTTTTAAGTTGGAAACTGTGGATTTGAGCTGCGGACAAACATCCATTCTTCTACCTATTATGCAAACAAGCGATAAATCATAGCGATAAGTAGTACAACTGTTTGAAAGAATCACACCCTAAGAAACAATGTTAGAAAATAAGCATTAGTCTAGAAAATAGGCATTAATTAGTCCTTCAAAGAACTGCAAAAGTTGTACGACTAGCAAGATGAATCACATTGGTACATTACTAGTGCCCAAGTTTACATTAAGAAACTTATGAAAACAAGCAATATCTTATTTATTTTTTAGTATATTCTTCGTTACGTGTCAATACCACAGACCTAACTTACTGTTATCTTAAAATCGTAGCTCGTTAAGAACTGTCTTTTAGTAGAGAAACAAGCTAACAACAACTTCTAGTGTGTACACAAAAGTTGGCCAGCAAAAAAAGTAGTATTAGAAATCCCCTCTCCACGTTCGTCGGTTACCAAACTGTCTAGTAGAAGGTCGCGATGTCTGCGTATTGCGTATCGCAACTATTAACTCAAAATTAGCATAATGCTAAAACTGAAGTTATTGTAAATTATGCAGGAAGTGTGTGCGCTAGCCAGTAGTTCTTTGTTCTGCTACTGGGTGCTAATCTGCGTCGCATTTGCTCAACACGCATTATCTATTATCTATGTATGTACTTGCTGCACGTGTTTCAGATGTTTCGTAGCATACAGTTGCTCATGTATGTCTCCTAGTCAATTCGTGTTTCCTTATATTTGTATGTATCTACATACATGCGATAAGGATGAGGTTTTCAAATTGTCCTGGAGCAGTGCTCCTTGGAACTTTTGGGTCTTTGCAAACACATCCATACATATGTTCATAATGTACATAAGCTCGATTTAAATCTTACGATTCATTTTGTTTGCTTTGACGGGTTGATGCCCTCATTTGAGGGCCGTTGAAGAAAAAATCTTTTTATGAATTTTTATGCTAGTAGGCAGTATAAGAATGAAAAGTCGTCTCTTTCGGAATTTCGTCGATGTCGACTGATTTTGTTTTGTTATCTTTGTTGAGAAACCCTGCCATGAGATACGATCAATATATGTGTGATAGTAGAAGCTTTTTTCTTTTGTCCACAGTTTCAACTGCATTTGGTTTCATCCTTTTAGCACTTTGGTGTTTATCGATTTTTTCACACCCCAATACACGAACGACCTTCACCCCTTGTCGTCAAATCCTTTTTCCTCCTCTTCCTCAACCTCTGGTCGTTCCTCCTCCTCCTCCCCCCATGAGGTTGGGTTTCGAGCTCGACAAACTGAGGAATCGAACCGTCCAAGACTAAAAATATCCAGATTGCGGTGGCCCACACGCAAACTATCAGTTACTAAACAAATTTGACACTCAGTCATTGTGTAGTAGGAGCAGGACAGCCCAAAAAAAAGCACACGATAGAAAGAGTCATGCGAGTTTGTTAACCCCAGCTAGTACTAATGGGACGTATGGTACAATTATTGGACGGAAAAAAATGATTCGATGTTTTTTTTTGCTAAAAAACTGGAATTAAATTGAATGAATTGATGTTTTATAGTCTATTAAAGTTAAGTTGAGCAACATTAAATTTAGAATTTTACGTGTACCATGTACGAGTAGGTATATATGTATGTATGCAGGCCCGAGCCTACCATATGTACAAATGTGTGCAACGCACACAGGCGGCCGAAAGAAATGAGAGTCGACAAAATTATATTCCTTAAAAAATACGAAACAAGACATCATACTTTTTAAAATGCATTTAGATTGTCTTGTTGTAAACTTGTAGATTGTTGTTGTAAGTTACAACTTGTAACACATCCGAACTATAATCCGGGGAAATAGCGGGATAGCAGGTATAACTTTGGTCCGCTTAGAGCTAGGTACATATTTTATGTTCTAATATCTTTGCGACTGCCAGATGTATTTCTTCAAGGATGTTGAGTATTGGTTGGTCATCGAAAGAACAATGTCCTAAATGTGGGATTTGGGGTAAAAACACTGCATTTTCACGAATGAACTTGAAAACGTTTAGGGCGAAAACACACAGCACGGAACGTGGCACGTGGAACATCGACAAGTTCTCTTACACTTCTTCAAATATGGGATGCACCATTATAGATCAAGCAAGGATAAATACAAGGATACAATTTTACCGAAAACGCTCCAGGGAGTCATTTTGGGACGGTGCGTGCTGGACGTTCCATGAATATGTGTAAGGCGCGGCCCATTTTTTTCGCACGTTTAAAACTATCTAAAAAAAAACATGTGCCACGTTCATCGCTGTGTGTTTTCGCCCTTAGTCTCTCTTGTCGTTTGGTTCTGATCAGAACTAAACGTTTTTGGTTTTTGTCTGTTTTTCTGGTTATTTTTTATCCCCGAATTAATATGATTTATACAAATGCTGATAAAATTAAAGAGCGGCCGATTTAAGTTTGCACACAGGCGGCTGAACTCGTAGGCCATATGAGGACGCGTATACTGTTTTAGTTCTAAAGAACTTAGTAGTAGTTGTTGTGTATGAAAGTATATAATAATTTATGCTTGTTTTTTTTTTTTGTTTCCAGATGCATAGTTGCGAATTGGTGGTGACCCCACCGGTCCAGGGTGCTGCCCTGCTGGTGGAGCTGGGCACCCTCATCATCGAAGGTCGCAACTCCAAGCCTGGCTTCACGTTCAGGACTGGTCAAAATGTGGAATCGAACAACGTCAGCGAAGATAGGAAGGAATCAGAAAGTTTTGCGAACTGCGACGTGGGCAGAGGCGCCTTGCCCAAGAGGCCAGCGACGAGCTCGTCCAACGCGGCTCATCTGTCTCCAGCGAAGAGGAACCGAGATCAGGAGGGTCAGCCAGAACCTGACGAGGACTCCAAAGCTGGTCTCGAAGAATTGCAAGCCAGACTGCCGAAAGGGTCGCACAAGAGATTACAATTCTACAATGAGGAGGCGGATCCTGGAAAGGTACACCCAACTTTTTTTTCACATCAGCTATTTATGTAGTTAGTGGCCATTGAGAGTGTCATTATTGAACGAATGTTTGTTTCAGATCGCATCAACTAGTAAGGTGGTGGAAAACTTGTCAGTGTACGAGATGAAAGCGAGACTTGCCAATGGTGGTCCTTTGCGTGGCCGTGCAGATGCGTTGTGGCGTGACCATACGCCATTGTGCATCGAGGTGTTGCTCGCACCAGATTGTGGAACATGTCGAGGTCCCCTTTTGCTGCTTGAACGATGGACTATGTCTGTCTATTCGAGAAGGTAATCTATCTGCACTCTCAACTACCAACAATTCTACATACTTTATCGAAGTGTATATATATAGATGTGTAGTTTCATTCCGCTACAAATCGCTGCAAAACACGCGGCTGCATGCTCATTTCGATTTTGGTATTTTTCGTTTCAACGAAATTTGCGACTGTTTGACCGCATGTTCACTCGAACTTTTATCGATGTCGAACGTATGGATGTCTCTTTCGCACGCATATATTTTACTGTTCGCACTTATGCGAACTCTGTCAGATTCCCAATACACCTCTCCACTCATCTTGTGATCCTGATACTTTTGTCTCGACTTTTGTCTTTTTAAACTTGCCAGAAAGATCCAACTCAATTTTAATAATTGACAACCATGAATGCACATCGGAATGTCATCTGCGCGACCCAATAAATATCTCGTCTTTCCTACATGCTTAAATTCGAACAGTCGCGAACTTCGTCGAGACGAAAAATACCGAAATCGAAATGAGCATGCAGCCGCGTATTTTGCAGCGATATGTAACAAACCCATGTAGTTTTGGTAGAGACAATTCATATAAGAGGTACGTCATGACCAGTCGATGCTTTTCGCACAAAAAATGGTTCACTATTGTCAACCATGCTTTTTTGCTCTCTTGCTTAGTATATTAATGGAGCGCTCTATTGTTACTTGAAAAGCACCCAGCCAACGCCGAAGACTAGTCATCAGTGGCATCGCTAGGGGTGGTGTCACCTAAAATATATATTTTTTTATGAATTATTAATATTTGTTAATTGTTATGACGAGAAGCTAAGCTCACGCGTTGTTTCTGGATTGCGTCTCCGCCTGACTGAATCAGTTAACCTACTTACCTTTAGGTTCATATACTGATTTCTCAGGAATTCGAACAAACGCCAATTATGGATCATATTTGATGTTATGTATGTATATGTAGCTGCACCAGACGAATTTCGCGGTAGCTGTATAAATACAGAGAGCTGTTATACATAGCTGATAAATACAGAATATGTCGAATTAGCGGTTTTCAATTTGAACAATTCGGTGCTACCCCAAAAATGGTATCACCTGGTGCAGACCGCACTCCCTGCATGGGCCTAGTGACGCTACTGATGAGATGTAATGTGTATAAACGTTTATCGCATTGCGGTTGTTTTGTTCAACATCTTCAGCTTAGCATATGTATCAGAATATACCAAATAAATTTTTCCTGTCTTGAGACCACCCATTTGAACGATGACTAATTTAACATCAACTTGCTCATGAAGTTGCTCGCTCAGTTAAAGTACTATCGTTAGAGTAACTACATATGTATGTATGTACATATGTATGCAGTTAATAGTAGACATTTTTTTATATTTACCTAACTTTGGGAAAATACTTTAAATCTTTTCAAAACAATTATGATTATGGACATTGCATGGTTGTTCGTATCCCATCGATCAAGTCAAACTTAATGGGGGGGGGGTATTACGCTATCAATACGGATCGTGATTCTAGTATCGCGGATTTTAACAGTTCTACAAAATGGTCTAATTGTTACCTTGATTGATTGAATTGTATTAAAATAAGCATAAATATTAAACTTTAATGATGTGCGTTTATTTGTGTCCACTTTTATTTACTCTGTTATTTTTAAATTTCAGGACACAAGACTCGTCCTGTCACATAACATCTCAGTGGTTATTAAACGCTGTAAGATCTCAACTGCACTTCTCACAAATATCCGCATGGAGTGCAAAGCTGAAAGAGGAGGAGTTGGTCAAAGTTCAAGAACACCAGGCCAAAGTAGCGAGAGACTTGTCACCGTCGGAACGTCAACGTAAACTCAGCCGAGAGACGTGTAACTTTAAAAAGTACGAGTCTAACTGTGACCACGTCGACGACGAGCCTTCGAAGGATACCAGCTGTGACAAACTGCGCAAACTGAACGTTTTATACAATCTTAAAATACCGGACGAGACGTTCATGTCGGTGACGTTCCAGTGCCAACCGCTGAAACACACGTTTCCAATAACCGACATTGGTCATAATGTCTACTTGGAAGTACGACTTGAGAGTCTGCCGAGGATTGAAGATATACCGTTGGTCAATTGCGTGTGTGGTTTGAGGAGTAGTGATGTGCCGAGCAGAAGGAAGAGTAGAGACGAGCCGACTTTTACCGAAGATCTGTTGGCGAAGAAGCTAGCCGTAGCTTGCAGTCTGGCTAATAAGATGTCGAAACATTTGAATTCATCTACAGATAGTGAGGATCTGAAGAATCGTTCCAAAGGGTCTGCTTTTTGTACCGATTCGGGTGTCATCAACTCCGACATGGGATGTACGAGCGGTATAAGTAGAAAGTTTCCTTTGTATTCGTCGCCAAATGTGACCGAATTCGGTTATCACTCATTGTCTTCCAGGGGTTCGACTCCAGAGCGGTCTGATCTGAACGATTCGGGATTCTTCAGTACGAAGCCGGAAGCAAAGTCAGAGACGACCGATTTGTCGGCGACTAACGACGATCCATATCAGTACACTGGAGTTTCGAACAATCAAGTGCCTTTGAACAAACTTATCAGTACAGATTATTTATTGGTCGATGACAGGATGCAGACCGCTTGCAGGCAGAAGGGAAAGCATCGGTGCAATTGCGACGACGAATCTGACCAAGGCGCCTCGAAGGACCAGAACTTGCAGAGTAATGTCGTTTTGTTTAATACTAGCAGAGAAGATTATTTAGGCACCGGCCAGAAAGTAGCATCGGACGAGAAGAAAATCAAAGAAATGACGAGATATTTGAGAAGGCAAAGGAAGGAGGCCAGATTGAGGCAGATGAAATCGAATCAAGAATCGTCTTCAGTCCAGTCGAAGAGTGAAAAGAAAGTACGCACATTCAGCTCTTCGGAAAACTCAGACGGAAGAAGCTCGCCGGAACTCGTCCACTACAATAGCATCTGTCATGGTTGTTTTTGTAAACATCAAGAGCAACAGAAGCATAGCTTCGAATGCACCGATAGTACTCCAAAGGATAATTTACAATGCACAAACAACGGCGAGAAGCATGCAGAGTCTAGCAGCAGCAGCAGCAGTAGCACAACGTCCATTCCGATTCTACAAGCGTCCAAATTCGATCATGTGAACCGATTCGGCTGTTTCAAAAGCACTTTGCGTGCACCTAGAGAGTTCTACTGTCTCAAACAACAGCAAAACATGTCCGACTATGCCAAGTTTTATAACAAATGCAACAACAACGAGAGTCCGCCGGACTTTCACCGATGCTATTGTACAGTGTCGAAGATCGCCGACGACGATTATCGTCCGTCGACTAAAAAATTGATCTCAAGCGCGACCCAAACGGACGATATGCTGTGTGAGTGCGGCAAATCCCTCGTTCCAAAGTGTTCCGAGTGCACCAACAACACACCTGACGACGTGTACTGGAAATCTTGCGAGGATAGTGCCCGTGTGACGATAAAGCGCTCCGACGCCAACCACAACCTGGCCGCCGTGAGTAAGTCTAATTTGCTGCTGGAAGCCATCGTGCGAGCTCAGAAGGATCGTGACGACGATTCTGACAAACTTAAAATGGGTCATGACAAGAAAGTGATCGATTACAATTGTGATAATAGTGTTAATATGTTAAATAATTGCGAGTGTGATAAAAATATAGTATATTCAGATAGTCTTAATGAACCTAGCTGTACAAAAGATTCGCTTTCTCCCTTAATCGATAGTGATAACGACGATATTTATAAAGATGCTACCAATACAATACAGAAAGGTGATGCAGGTGTTGCATCGCCGACAAGTACAGATCTCAGCGTTTTACTAGAAAATAATAATAGTGATTTTGAATCAAACTCACATATGAAATATCTCAGCCGCAAGGAGAAACCGCCCGACTACGACGACGCCAAGCAGGATTTTGTAATCAAAAAGCCAAAGCTCAAAAGATCATCTCAAACGATCGATAAAATAAATAGAATAATGTTAGATCGAAGCCGACAAAAAACACAAAATATATTTTTAAATAGCGAAAACGGGAACACTTTAGATCGGAAACCATCTAGCGGTGATACCGACGACAATAATACAACTTCACTGTCGAACGACGACAGTAAAGATGACGATCATATTATACTGTACGAGAAGGGCGACTACGGGAAGTTTGGAAAGATCGTCGAGAGCTCGTCCGACCGTGCTCTCATGGGAAAGCTGAGCGACATCAAAAAAGAAATGTTCAACTACAACGTGTCCGGATTGAGCTTCTCGACGAATCTGCTGGATCATTCAGCCGTGCCGTCTACATCGGAGATGGACAAGTTCAGGTATAGATTGGACTCTGCGGCTTCCATGGTCTTCCATTCTAGGACTGGATTGCCGTTGACGTCTAGTCCCGCTCCACTCAGACGAGGAAAATCGTGTTTCGACTATGACAGTTCCATCAACAGCGTGTCAGGAATCAAAAGGTAAATTTGTCCTTTCTTCAAACTCGGTAATCAAATTTAGATTAGTTATTCAATCAGTTTTTGGCAACATCTGATGGTTACTGGTGAATTGATTTCGAGCAATTTACCCAGGACTACTATAAATGAACTAAATAATATTGCTAGTGGTGTTTAAGTGAACGAGTATGAACCAATAAGCCCCACTGGCATTTCAAATAGTGTTCCCACACATTCATAAACTCAATTTTGAGCGCCAGAAACCGATTTTATGTTCGCCAAATGCTTTTTAACCAGTTAATAGTTCAAAATTTAATCAATTTTGTATATTTTTACAGCGCCTTGTATGGATTGAGTAATGGTGATTTGGAAACACCGGACCCGAATCCAGCTTGGTCGCCGGGATCTAGTCCGGGGTCGCCGAGCCACGCTCACACCGAAGCCTCCATCTTCAACTACAACGTCACACCAAAAACTTTAAACCAACCGTTGCCAGTTTTGAATAGGTCTAATAAATTCCGACACGGCACTAGTAGTGGACTGTTAGGTAAAGTTTTACATTTTTAATTTTCCATTTATGCTTAATAATACACATCTTTAGCATTATATATTTAATTCGTATC
Organism: Arctopsyche grandis; assembly: GCF_051622035.1. NCBI lineage: Eukaryota > Metazoa > Arthropoda > Insecta > Trichoptera > Hydropsychidae > Arctopsyche > Arctopsyche grandis. Next base: position 1,972,720 of record NC_135362.1, read on the forward strand.
ATTTTGATATTTTTGATTGTAGGAAGCTTTGAGGAATCTGTGTTGAATGGCAGATTAGAGCCAGCTGCAACTGTAGCCGGTTTCACGGCTGAAATTGGTGCATCCGGAGAGTTTTGTCCATCACACTTGACCGTTCCCGTTACCGTGTTCTTCTACTCTTTAGGCGACAACACCACATCGTCTCCTTATTTGGTAATTATGTAGTTAATCGCGACTACTTCTCATCAGATTATTCTAGTCCAGCGATTACAATAAAAATTAAATATGAATATACAAGTTGACAATAATACTCAATGCATCACATTTATCTTGGAACATACAAATAATATAGTGTTGCGTAGGGGTGGGTGGAGGATCCAAGTAAAAGGCCAAAGTCGTTTCACAGCATTTATTGGCGTTTAAGGAGATACACGCACTGGCAGTACTCTGTCCAGAATGTTTTGATATCGTCTAAGTACCGCCTTATAACGGATAGGTCGCTCAGGGCATCTTCGACGTCCGGTTACTTCCCTATTGTTTAGGCATGTACCCGGATATGTATTCCCACGCTATCGGTCACTTCTGAGAAGGGACCAATAGCGGCCAATTCGGTGGCCATTGTTTAGCCTACTTGCACTTAGTCTGGAGATAATCCTTGAAACCAATTATAACGGTCACACAGTCTCTGGGATGCTACTCGGCCTAATCCGATTGCACTTATATCGCTCGGTGACCGATCGGCGGTATACGTAACAATAGTATATCTACCTGAAAGAAACCCCACCTAATCACGACAATCGTGACGCAAGCTGGACTGAAGCACATCGCCGACGCCGTTGCCTTTGCAATTATTTTGACAGTTCACCGTTTCGTTTCAGGGACACATCAATTTAGGAAGAAAGGGCTACTGCGTACCGCGTGCCGGCACTATTCAAGTGACCCTCTTCAACCCGCACGGAACGGTGGTCAAGATGTTCGTTGTGATGTACAATTTGGAAGACATGCCACCTCATTCGCGTACGTTCTTACGGCAACGTACTCTATGGGGCGGCACGTGTCTCCGATACCTCATCCACCTCAGGTTATTATACACTTCATTTAAGTTAATATTTTCTTCCAGCTAAGAACCGAGCCACACTGGGTGATTTGCGAGTGATTTTGTTACCCAAGCGTAGTTGCTCGTGGTCACCCAACTTGGGCAACCAGAAGCGACCAAGAATCTACTCAAAAATACGACGATACAGTCAAAAGTGTTCATAGTTTTTTCACTACTGTGGCACCGCGCTGGTCATTCAAGCAATAGAATTACCATGACCAGACCAAACGCCGGCAACCCATCACGCTGTTTGGGTGACTTTATGGTGTGGGTAACCGGTGAGTTGCCTGGTGTGGCATGCTCTATTCAACTGTATACAACTGTATACATATGAAGGTGACTTTCAGGCTGAACATTTCTTCAAATATGGAATACAGCGTTATCGATCACTGTCAAGCAAGGATAAATACAAGCATACAATTTAACCGAAAAAGGTCCAGAGGGTTATTTTGGGGCGAGGCGTGTTGGGCGTCCCATGAATATGTATGTGCATGGCACGGCTCATTTTTTTCACACACCGTTGTGTGGTTTCGCCCTTACCCGGTATGGCATGATTTATAATTCTATATAAGCTTTATAATTCTATGTATATAAGCCAGCAGCATAGCTCGGTCGTTAAGCTTCTGCTTAGCGTCGAGACGCGCCGGGTTCGATTACAGGGCCGGGCCTCGAATGAAAATGAATTTTTTTCAGAGAATGCTGTTGGTTAGACCTGGATTTGTGACTTCAGGTTGATCGTTTCCTATCAGAGTTTGCCGATTTTCTCTGATTTCATTGTTGAAACGGTTCCCGGAAAAAATTGGCTAAAATCCCTCCTATACAATATGTCACCTATAATTTGTGATTAATTAATGTGCAATAAATAAGTTTGTGTACAAATTGATAGATGTCTCATTGATTTGCGAGTTCTTCAGTGTCTCGTTATTCAGTGACTTATATAAAAAAAATGCTGCATTGTAATTGTAATTAGTAATTGGCCAGGAAGGCGCATTGGGGTTTACCTGTAAGGCCTTCCTGGTATATATGTAAAAAAATAAGTGATGTGTGGTTGTTCTTGTGCGATATTCATGAACAACCATATCGTTCTCCGACGAAAAGTTCTCTTAGACTGTATTCGTCGGGGGGTGGTGGCCTCATGTTGGGGGCTTTAAGGGTCGAATTCCTTGACCTGTAAAGATGGCTTAGTAATTCTATATAACTGTATACATATGATTAACAAAGTCACCCACCAAGTTGCCTGCAACTTGCAGGGTGCCCGGGTGATTTGCAGGCTGCTAGTCACCCAGTGTGGCCTTTCTCTAAATGCAATTTGACAGAAACGAACAGAAACAGAAACAGAAACCTTTCCCTAACTTAATATTCAAATTTTAATTGTTTCTAAATATGTAATAAATATTTAAATACTAAATATATAAATACTAAATATGTACTATTTTGTACATATTTAAATACTAAATATATAAATACTAAATATGTACTAAGTATTGTTTGCGTATATTAATAACGCAAGTTGATGCTTCGGAATTGATTATATGCTCAAAAAACAACAAAATAGTTTGCCGTGATCTGATTATCAATTACTCTTGAAATTGAAGCAATTTTTGATGATGACGTTCCACTGACTAGTTTAAAGAAATGTTCTTAATATGTATTTTCGTTTTGTTTCGACAAAATGCCTGTTTAAACATATCGAGCAAATGTTTCAAAGTATGAATACTAATATCGAAGCATCTTGGATTCCAGATTCCTGTCGTCGAAATCTGGCAAAGTGTACCTGCACACGGACATCAGGATAATAGTGTCGCGCAAGGCGGACCTGGACACGGCAGCGGCTCACTCCCTGTCGTCGGCTCTGGTCGCCAACTCGAACAGCAACTGTGATAAAGGCGAGCTCGTCAGCAAGGGCCGTAAGTCCAAAGTGGAAACGGGCACGTTTCGCAAACGGACCATCGACGAAAAGTGCAATATCGAAGCTAGGAAGCTGAATCGGTCGAACGGGTGCTATGAGCTGTCGGCCCATTGCCCCGTCGACGACCTCACCAAGTTCAAAAGAGATCTCAATCAAAACAGGCAGACATTCCCGGTGAACAGTGCGCCCGGTCTACCCTCGGCCGTCACCAACGAGCTGTCGTACGAGCTGCGCAGCTTCACCTACGGACCCGACAATCCCAAATATTCGCCTCGATGATATGTACATTATTTGTGTTTCTGTTTCATGTGATACGATAGTCTCTCCTTTCGCTTGGTAATACATACATACAACATACATATTATATACCCCTAATACTGTCGAACCTGCAATACTAATCTGTCAAATACATCTGAAAATATACCAATCACGAGCACAAATGTACATATATATGAATTTTGTATCATTATGTGTGTCTAGTGGGGCGAAATAGTGTTGCGTCGCTTCACTATGCACGCGACCTCAATTTAAATAGATTCACTCCCCTATATACTATTGTGTATAAACAAGCTTCGGTAGATTGTGGCCGTTCATTTTAAAGCGCAACCTATAGCGATGAAGGTAACGTAATATTAAAATTCGTCAAAATCATAATGCGAGTGAGTTTAAATCAGGCCCAATCTTAGATTAAAACGTGTGGTAAATCGGACTTGATTATAGTCATGCAATTACACGAGTTTGTTTGAATTTAAGTTGATTTTGACAGCGGTCTAAGGATTGAGTCTGATTTACCAAAAGTGTAAGACTAAGAGTAGGCCTGCTTAAGCTGTCATCTGACGCGATGAAAAATTGATTTTACTTATTCTTCATTTCGATACGCAATCTATGGAGTAATATTCAAATCTGTCAAAATTGGACAATCGTAATTTGGTGAGATTTTATATCAGGCCCGATCCTAGATGAAAACATGTAAAATGGACTCAAACCCCCATCTGATTATAGTGATGTATTTATATGAGTGTGTGTTAGAATTATTATATATGTCAGTGTCATTTTGTCAATCACAATGTACAATTGAGTCCAATTTACTAAACTGACAATTCTAGGATCGGGTCTGTCCATGCTGTGTAAAGAATTGCTACCGAAATAATATAGTAATCTTGGACTATTTCATGGGTTGCGTTATAAAATGTATGATTTTTTTACCATATCCCATCATTGCGAACCGAAAAGGTCTGTAATTTGCACAGGCAATGTGATGTGTTGACGAAAATATATAAATCTACTTATGAAATATAATCAAAAGCACTAGAATAATAATATGCATAAATGAGAGCAATATTTATAACGAGAGTATTTGATATGATTTTCGACATTATGAATGTTATATTAAAAAATATAAAGTTTGATGCTTGAAATTTAGCAGCTATGGATATATTTATGTATGTATATGTATATATATTTATTATTTTTATAATTTACGACTTTGTGTAAAATATATTTTACCTGCGCACCGTATTTTTATTATTGTATATGTGACTTTTTTTTTTTGTTAAGTTAGTTATATATGAATATTTATATGTACATTGTATGTATTAAAATTTGTATATACAGTATAAACATATGTACGTACAGATGATATATACATACAACGTAAAAAATTCTTAGACGTTGTATAAATGAAATGGAATTAGAAAGAAAAAAGATAGAACTTTCGTCATGCTAAGATTTGGCTTAATATTATTACACTGAAAAATCTTTAAGAAACGTATTAACGTATATGATGGTTGATTTAATTTTTTAAATTAAAATTGCCTTTTGATCCACAAAAACTGGATATAATTCATGCATAGTAATTGTTAATTTGTTTCTTTTTTTATATACTGATTTTATTTTGTGTCAAATAAAGTTGTATTATTTTATTATTAAAATATTTGAAATTCGGAATTTATTTTATTTTATTTTCATTTTTGATGGATTATTTTTTACGGGAGGTCGTCTTCTTGTCTGAAACAAAGCCTGATCCTGGCTGAAACATGTGGTAAGTCAGATTCATACGAATGTGATTTCATTATCTATGAACAATCAGCTGTTAGATTGAGTCTGACTCACCATGATAGGTCTAGGAGCAGGCCTAATGTTATATCTATGAAATATATGTTTCAATTTACATTTTTGCAAACGATTAATTTAAATAAATTATTTATTGACATACAAGACAATCAGTTTTATCAACGGTTCGACGATAATTATAACCTAAAAATTGTATCAGTTCAAAAGCGAGCAGTATTTTGATTTAAAATGTATTAGATAGGCTATAATTTCAATCATGATACACACAGGTTGTGTCAAATAAGCAAAATATTGCAATTGGTATTTAATATAAAATAAAAGTATTAGCCGACTTAAATTATGATTGATGTTTTATTTCACTAACATAATTGTTTGAAAATGATCAAGAAAATATGATTCAATACTATATTTATGAATATATATATTGCTTATTTGAAACATTGTATATATGTATGTACATATGTGTGTATGTATGTATAAATTATACATATTTATATAGTCAAATATGCTATGTACATGCATACATATATATAATGTTTTCTCAGCAATAAGATATCAATTATAAATTCATATTCGTCGTTGTGTAAACATCTACATATATTTTTGTACAAAATAAATTAAATATGATATTTTAATTGTTTGTTAGTTCGGTAGGCTGTTTTAGTCGTTAGAAGCATGTTTGTGATTTACCAATTATTATTGTAATAATTACGCGGCTCGTTTGCCTTAAATTATATAACTTTGACTTCGTTTCCATGTTCTAATTAAACTGTCGTCCATTTGAACTCATCATAATCATTAGACCGATTGATCGTACAGTCGTCCAAACGCCACTATTTATTGAATAATACAAATATGCTATACTTTGTTTTATTTTTGATACATATCAAATTTTATTCAAGTCGACAACGTTCGGTATATAGTTTGGCGTCGATGGCGAGGGCAAAATTCAATTTTAATTACGTTTTCGCAATGTGTTTTGAAAATTTGCTCGCGGGATTGACGCCAGATTTGTGCACGGCACAACATTTTAAATCAAAAACTTACAATCAGTGAGAATTAACTTATAACACACTATAAATTGTTGTTTTAATATGTATATTTCGTTTATGTCTATATTCAATTATTCATCGTATAAATTATATCTACATATTATATATATATATACATATATGCACAGCTGTATCTATTATTATAATATAATACATATATAGTATTAAGAATATTTATCTATATACAAAGAAAAAAGTATAATACATATTTAAATATAACAAAAATATAGAATATTATTTTGACTATATAATATAATATATGTATAATATATTTATCGAATATAAAATGATGAAAAATTACTAAAAAAAGAAACAAATATATAAAAATAAAAATTGAATGAGTATCTCAATTAGTGTCTCAGTTGTACAAGAATCCTGAATTAATAAATGGAAAGTGAATAAATTCTATGTTGTTTCATTTATTACCATCTTGTGTTGGTGTGCAAATTAATCATAATAATGGAGATTTTGATAAGATGATAATTTATTTATTTTATGCATTTAGGGAGATGGCCACAAATAGCTTTTATTCCGTTGAAAAAATAATAAATATTGAAGAGTATTCAAAGGTAAGTGGAGTCAGGTCGAGGTACAAGAAAACACGCAGGCAGGTTCCAGGTCTTTATTGCTGCTCGTCCGGTGGAGGTCAGGATCCGAATGCCACCGTTCGAGAGCGCACCATACTTATAAATATTCAGCGCTCAGCGCATACACGTTATGACACGTAAACAAGTATAGTCATTGGTCAAGGAGTCGGGTGCAGCCTTTGGCCGCAACGCCCGACTCCACCATTGGTCGGCGTCACCATGACGTCACCGGTCTACGGGGCGTCTCTCTATGTAACGTTACAATATAGAAAAAAATGGCTGAAAATAAAGCACATGGAAAACAAAAAAAAACAAAGATGAAATACGCAATATTGGTGTCAGGCCCGGCCTGAGAGTATATCGCGCCCCTAGGCAGATTATTAATAATAATCGCTTTTATTCCAGACGATGAGGAGAATAGTGCAATCCCCAACGCCCATCTAAATAATATATAGATAATAAAAATAAGTATTGAAAAATAGTAAACAAAAAATAAATAAATAAATACATAAGTAAATATATTAATATTACTGATAATAAATAATAGTAATAATAATTTAATGTCTATTCAAGGCGGTCGGTGTAGCAGTTCCATCCATCGAACAAACAATGAAGAATGCAAATGAGAAGATGCAGCAGCAAGAAGACAATTAGGCGATAAAAATATACGAAGACGTAGAGAGGCCGCTCTCATCCTGAGAATGGCTTCAAAGTGAGGCATATGCCCTTCCACAAACATTTGCGACGCACTGCAGCTCCTAGGTAGCCCGAAAAGAGCACGGCAACAGTTGTTGTATTGTACTTTTATCTTCCTCATCGTCTCCCGCTTGTATCTGGTCCATAATTCACCAGTATAGAGGCTAGTACAAAAGGACATAAATAATTGTCTCTTAACCTCTACACTGGAGTGGAAAAATCGTCTAGCCAGCATATTTGCCCTTACACAAACGGCTCTTCTTTGTCTTTCGATGTCACGGTCATCAGATAGATCCTCCGTCAGCAAGTGTCCCAGGTACTTGACTTCCCTAACAGTTTCAAGATTACGTCCATCTAAAATAATGTTGGGGACGAAACGAGGACCTCGACCGTATCGGAAAATCAATATCATGGATTTACTCGTATTATACCGCATATTATGTTCTGCAGCATAACTCAAGCAAACTTCCAGGAGGCGATTCAGAGCTGACGGAGAAGGCGCCAAGATCACCATGTCATCCGCATAGCTGATGTGTTTACTGCATATTCCTCCTATGTGGCAACCAACTCCAGTCTGTCGAAGGCGATGTGAAAGTTCATCCATGTAAAGGTTGAATAAGCCAGGAGACATTGACCCACCCTGTCTAACCCCGCATTTCAAAGAAGCGGAATCAGAGTATGAATTCCCCCAGCGTACATGGCTGAACTGATTCCGGTGCCAGGATGCTAAAAACCTCACGATTTGACTTGGAGCTCCACTTTTTAAAAGTTTAGACCAAAGTAGATCATGATTCACTCGATCGAAGGCCTTGGATAAGTCTAGAAAACAGGCGTATACGGATATAATAAAAAATGAATAAAATTATAATTTGCAAAAGGAACATGCTATCGTGAAATATCTATATACATATATATAAAAATGAATGTCTGTGTGTGTGTGTCTCGAATAGGCTCCTAAACCACTGAACCGATTACGATGGAACTTTCAGGATCTGTTCTATGCATGTCTGGAAAGATTACTGTGAAAAAAACAGGAAAAAACGTCTTAATAATAATATTCGTAATTACGATTTTACTGACGCGAAAATACAGCTATCCCGCCTTCGAGTGTGACAATAATCGCGCCACGCCTACCTCGCACTTGAATGTACTAACCATTCAGGGCTTTACCACAAATACACAGCGGATGGCCCAAGTCAACAAATATATCTATACCTACATATATATAAAATTGAATGTCTGTGGAACGGGAACGGGAATTGCTCGCGTTATTGTGATCGCATTGCAACGCATGCCGGGTTCAACTAGTATTATATAAAAATCATAAAATTAAATTTATAAACTATATTTCATTTAATTTTATATTGAATTTTAAACTTTTACAGTATCATATTATATTATATTATATTGTAAGTAGACTTTTGTACATTTAAGTAATTTTCCAAACCCAAATTATCTATTTCTATTGATATCTCAATTGGTAATTGGTAATGGCATATGATAATAAAGATAAAATTAAGTTTAATATAAAATGTTTTATAACTTCAAAGAAAGAAAAAGCACGTGCCATATCTGCTGTAACCCTGAGCCGGCCCTGAAGTAATCTCTAATTTTCTCTATACTTTAAGGCAGCAGTTTCCAAACTTTATGCTACTACGCCTCCCTAAAAAAAATTTTTTTCCGCGCCCCCCTACCTTTTATTTTTTCATAGATATAATAATATAGACACGTTTTAAATAATAAACCTTTATTTAAAAAATAATACTGAACACTACAATAGACAGAATAATAAAAAGGTTTTGCTATAACATACATTTATACGAACACGTATATTTATTTTTATATTAAATTACTAATTAAACTACATCTAACACATGTTGTTTATTGGCACAAAGTTTATCAAATCTTGGGGGCAATATGGAGAGTGCCACTCGTAACTCCTTTTCGACTATTAACCTGGTTCGATATTTGGTTTTCATTGCAGCTAGTGCCGAAAAGCCCGTTTCGCATAAATAAGACGTTACAAACAGTGCCGGCCTTACACCCAATGGCGCCCTCGGGCAATTTTTTCTAAACACCCTTAGAAAAAAATTTCACCTTTGGCGCTCTAATCTAAAATTTTGTATGGCTTTTGGCGCTCTAATTTTAAAATTTAAAGCGCCTTTGACGCATCGAGCGGCGCCCTAACTTTCTTGGTGCCCTCGGGCGACGCCTGACCCAGCCCTCTCCTAAAACCGGCACTGGTTACAGATGGTAGAAGCACTTGCATTGCTTTGCAATACAAAGATTCATACTCTCCACTAAGATTCATCCAAAATTTAATTATGGTTTCATTTTGAAACTTTTGTTTTAGTGAGCTATCGCATGATAATTCTATCAATTTTTTTTTTGATGGTTGTCAGTTCGAATTCATCTTCTTCATTGTAGTTAAATGGATTCTGTATACACAAAAACTTTGAGAAATCAAGGTCTTTGAAATAATTGGAAAAATGCAGCACTTAACCATCCAAGTGCTCAGTAAAAAGATTTTTACTCGCTTCAATATTGGCTGTGGCCCAGAAATATTTGGAAAGTGAAAACATATCCAACTCATTCTTATTTAAATTTGATTTCCATAACATCAACTTTTTAATGAAAGCTTTTACTTTGTCTTTTTAAACAAGTGGATGTATTTGTAATCCCTGCATTGAATTATTTAAACCGCTCAATTTTCCAAAAATTTCAACCAAATAGGCAAGTTTAACAATAAAATTTTCGTTCGTCCACAAATGTGCCTCTTCATGTTAGTTTTTTTCGTGAAAGGTTTCTAATTAAATGTGTATATAAAAATGAAAGAAAAACAAAAATGAACATTCATGTAAAACTACGTAAAACTATTTTTATTTTAAATCTTTATATGCACAGGTTAAAGGGTGGATAAAATGTTATTAAATAAAATAAAACTCCTCAATAAATTTACGTTTCGATTAAAATTATTATTAATAAATACACGATTGTCGTCTTGGATTTATTTGTGCTAATTTGTCAGTAAACTCATTTTAGCCCGGAGCTAATACATATTTCAATTTGCTTTTCTCGTATTAACACGACGTAAAAAAATATAAAAGCTTTGATTAATTAATTCTTCATTGTTATGTTTAATATAAAATCCTAGCAGATGTAGCCGAGAATACAAAAATAATGGCGCTAAAGCCTTTAAGATAACATAATTATAATATGTATATACAAAAATAATTTATAAATATATGTAGCTTGTAAATTCGTAAAATTCACTATATTACATTTTGTTTAGGGGGAATGAAAACTGTTTTATATGAGAGTTAATGCTGGAAAAGAAATGTAAATAATTCATCTTTCATTCCATTCCATGACTTTTTATAGAGGCCTAAAGTAAAATAGACAATATGACAAAAATAAAAAGATAAACAAATTAAAAAAATTAGGTCTGCTAAATATATTGATATTTTTGATAAGAAAATATATAATACGATTCAACTGTCAGAATTTTCGGAATTTACCACTCAACTGGATACATATGTATGTACATACTACGTAGACATATATTATTTCTAAATGCACGCATAGTTAAAGAAATAGTGTAATTTAAAAAATAAAAAATCAATGATATCATTTTGGAATGCGTTTCCTGCTAAAAATTTTATATTCCAAAATATTTTAAGGAACGTTTTTATTTGTCTATTTTAGCTTCGGGTCCTAAAACATTCTGAAATATTATTAGCCTTGGTAAACAAAATCTTTACCGACTGAATCTTTGATTTCCAGCCATTAATAATATACATATGTCACATTTTATTAGCTAAGACAAACTTGTCCTTCACCTCTTTTAAACAATAAATTGACCATTTTGAAGAAAAATGAAACCACATTGTAGCCGCCCTTTAATTATTACATTTTAATAAATACACGATTGTCATCTTGGATTTCTTTGTGTCAATTTGTCGGTAAGCTAATGTTTTCCCGGAGCTAATACATTTTTCAATTTGCTCCTCTCAGATTAACACACGGGCCAAATTTCCGATTCCTTGGAATGAATTATTTTATTGAACTTTTTATAAGGAAATTAATAAAAAGCTTATTTATATATGTATTTAACTAGTGTTGTGCCCGATGAAATATCATCGCATGGGTTATGACTAGTCACCGGACCCAGAAGGTGCCGCGTATTGTTCAAAGGTTGTAAATGCATTGGACAACATAAATCAATCAACAAATGACTTTTCTTTAAATCACAGACATGATATTCCTTGCTATAAAGTATGTAAAACTTTACAAATAAAAATCATGAACTAAAATTATAATACTTTTTCAACTTGTCTATTTTAAATAATTCAGTAAAATTTATTCAACAGAATAAAATTGCTTTAACATAAAAAAAAAATGATAAACTAACCCATAGCCACGTTGAAAAGATTATAATTACTACAAGCACTAAAAAGTAGTACAAAAATGAAAATTGATGTATTTTATATTACATTCAAATTGCAGTCCAATTGAGTCACAGAAATGGACAAGTTGCGATTGGTGGTGTGAATTATGTAGAATGCACTTAATTAGCTAAAAAAATAAGTATCGATTTCAATAAATATTGTTGCCAAATGCATTTTTTTATTGGGTCCCTGTGTGCGACGTTAAAAATATGAAAGCTTTGAATAATTATTTCTGCATTGTGATGTTTAATACAAAATCATAGCAAATGTGGAAATTATGACGCCAAAGCCACAATATAATATATTATATATGTCTTAACATAATACGATTATAATATATGTATATAAAAAAATACACTGTCTTGTAATTTCGGTAAATTCAATATATGTATGTATTACATTTTTTCAGGGGAAAATAAAAGCCGGATTTATAGGTAAATATTTTTTTGAAAGAGAAACAAATTAAATAATTAGGGCATTATAATTACATCGTTTATTTGACATTTCGCCAATTATTTTAAACTGGTCGTTTACTGGGTCGTACTCCTGTACTGCTTCCGAATCATATCCCCCTGAAAAGACGGAGTCAAATTAAACAACCGATTTCAGGAAACAATTGATAAAAATATGTATGTAAGTGGAAACCAACCAAAACAAATTATCTTTCCTTTATAACATACTGCTTGAAAACAATAATTTTTTACAAGTGAATCTCTCATTGAAGTCCAGGTGTCACTTCGAGGATCATATCGTTCCACATTACTAAGATGAGAAGAGCCATCATATCCACCTATGCAATAGATGTAGTCATCAACTACGACCGCCTAAAAATTGCAATAAAACAAAATCAACAGACATAAGAACTTCTACCGGCTCGTGCAAAGGGTACTGCATCAACTTAGCCAATCGGGCTTTTGTGTGACAGGTAAATGGGAGTCACAACAAGACATTCCCCGATTGAATATTTTTGACAAAACGTACACAGACGAAGTAATAATAGGAATGTAATTAAAGACGTAATTATTGCTTATAAAGTGTTTTATTCTGGACTGTGGAGTCGTTATAAAAAAGCACGACTTTGATTCCGACTCCGATGTTAAAAAATTAAAAATGTAAAATTAAATTTATTACAATTTTTTCCCCACTTCTAAACTTTGGGTTGATTTCGAATACCAATACAAGATGCTGCATATACATATTATACATTGTACATATGAAGAGTAAGCTAATTTTTATTAATCATTTAATTACATACTTTTAATTAAGCTTTTTTACAATGTTTTATTTATGAATACACAATCGTGTGTTCTAATGTAAGTACATATATGATACTAATAAAAATTATGCATTGGTGTAGCGGATTTGTTAAATATCATATCTTTCCTCAATTTGACCTAAACATGAAAAAAAGACAAAGATATAAATTGTCTCGATATGTACATACATGTATTCACTCTTCACTCGTACTCATCTTAGTTAATAATTTAATATTTATATACATACATACATACATACTTGTAATAAATAAATTTAATATAATAATATTTAATTTATCAAATTTACAAGATAGTGTAATAATTTGTTTTTTCTATTTATTATAATTTTATGTTAAGACTTATTATTATAATTATATAATATATGTATGTATTATATTGTGGCTTTGACGCCATTATTTTTGTATCCCCGTCTACATTTTCTGCGTATTTTTTATTAAAGATCGCATTGCAAAATTAATTATTAAATAATGCATTCATATTTTTCTCCATCGTGTTAATCTGAGAAGAGCAAATTGAAAAATGTATTACATAGCTCCGGGAAAAAATAAGCTTACCGACAAATTGACACAGAGCTATCCAAGATGACAATCGTGTACATATTTTATAAATACATACATATAATATTTAAGGGCCTGTTACGTCGTGGTTTTTTTTTCTTATAAATAGTCAAATTCTTATAAAATGTACAAAAGTGATGAAAAACTGATTTCACAGAGGTAGGTGGTGGCAAATGGTAAAAGTGCAATTCTCCTTTCGCCAGCTCTGGATAAAGTTCTAATTGTGTTCACCAGAATTGTTGTCCAGTTTTTCAAATTCTATTTGGATACGTGCATTGACTCAGATTTCAATGAGATCATCTTTTATTAAATCGCTGTCGTCCTAATCTCGCAGCTATAATACATAAATATATACATTCGTTCTACTGAATTTTTTTTTTCAAATTTTTAAAGAAATTGAAACTCGTTTTATGTATGTATATGCGAGTTAAAGTTGGAAAGAAATGTAAACAATTAATCTTTTTGCATGATATTTTTATAGGGGTTGAAAGTTAAAATACACAATACCATACAAATAAAAAGAGAAACAAATTAAAAATTTAGTTATGCAATAATTGTATCATATTGAAATCATCGTATTGGCATTTCGCCGATTATTTTCCACTGGTCATTTGCTGGGTCGTAATTTTGTACTGCTCTCGAATTACTAAATCCCCCTGAAAAAGACGGAGTCAAATTAAACAGCCGATTTCTGGAAATAATTGATAAATATATGAATGTACATATGTAAGATTAACGTGTAGACCAACCAAAACAAATTATATTTCCATTGTAACATATTGCTTTAAAGACAATACATTTTACAAGCGAATCGCTCATTGAAGTCCAGGTGTCACTTCCAGGATGATATCTTTCAACATTACCAAGAAAAGAAGAACCATCATAGCCACCTATGCAATAGATGTAGTCTCAACTACGATCGCCTAAATTTGTCATGTCTATTGTGTCTGTGTCTGTGTACAAAAGTTTCAATTCAAATCCATTGAGCGGCTTAGAATATTAAAATGAAATAATATACCAACTTATATGAAGAGGCACTACTACTGGTTGATTTACAATTTTGAAAAATAATAACTTCATAACAGTTAGCATTTACATAAATGACTAACATAAAGTTTAACGATATAGTGAAGAGATTGAAATGGCAATAAGTGGGCCACGTGGCTTAAAGAATGGACGAAAGGTGGACAAAAAAGTGCTAGAATGGTACCCGAAAGAATGCAAAAGGGCACAATGGAGACCACAGGGAAGATAATTTGACGAAATTAGGAAAAAGTGTGGGGTGAGATGGACGAGAGTTATATACGTAAAATAGATACGAGCAGAAGCGTGTTTGAAAGACTTTCGAATGGTTGTAGATGATGATGAATTGTTGTAGATGAAGATGAATGGTTGTAGATGATGATGAATATTGTTGTAGATGATGATGATGATATATTAATATTTTGTATGTAGATAAAGTGTTATGAAATAGATAATTAAAGTTATTGCATACCTCATTAGTGCTATTTCCATTTAAATTAATTCCGCCAAACATAATTACTCTTTATTTAAATATTAAGGCCGAAAATTCCGTGATATTCATAGTAGTTTTAATTGATTTGCTCCATGAATTTGTCATTGAGATATACACTTCTATTAAATTCTATTAAAAAATATTTAACATTTTGTATTAATAAATAATTGAAAAAGTGAACAATGGAATGGAAAATACATTTACATTAGGATCACGACCCTTAAAATCAAAACTTTTTATGTATATTTCGGCATTCGGCATTCATTAAGCTCAAAGAAGATCTTTTTTCGGACATTTGGTGCCACTTTAACGTCTTGAACTCTGAGAGCCACTATAGTGGCTTTCGGATATTCGGCTGCCAGCTCGGAAAGCCAGTATAGTGACTTTGTTAAGCGGCTACTTTGGAGCTTTATTTTTAATATTCATTGGCAAATTTTTGAAGGTTTTATTTTACAATAGTGTACTTAAAGGATACGAGATGCTAGAAAATGTATAAATAGGATAATTACAGTAAAGGACTAGCGTCTATATTGTTTCTAAGAATATTTGCATTCTTTACCTGCTTCTACATTTTAGTGAGAAATAAATATTTTCTTGAAAAAAAAATATGATTCAGACTTACTGCTGAAAACTTATCTAATAAATATTTATCAATATCTTCTGTGTTTCGAGAGACTTGATTGTTGTCCCTACATAGTCTCTAAAAACGAATAACAATTCTTCTTTAAGTTCGTCGAGTTGCAAAATTTCGGCCAACTCCTATCCTCAATTCTGTAAAGAATTCACTCATAAAATTGAACAGCAGGAACAATTACAAAATTCGTCAATTGAGAAATTCGTTTATTCTCACCCAAAGTGCCAGTATACAGAAATTCGAAAACCTTGTCCACAGATTATTTTCTAATTCCATCGACGCAAATCTCCAAATCTCGTATATCCATATTTTGATCAAGTATTGTACTAAAGTAAAGGCTTGCACTGTACAAGATTGACTTGTAAGTGTGATATCTAAAATTGCATTACCAACTAATTTAAGCCGCTTCGTTAGTAGGTATATCCCGCGTATTATATAATAAATATAATTAATGCGTTGAAAGTTTTCACCTTTTCTGCAAAATAACCAAATCGATATTAGAAAACATTCCTTGCGTATAAAAATTAAAAAAAAAAAAAAAAATTACTTGAAATGTAACAGATAGGTTTGTGGGTGTGATATATAAAATTGCATTAAAAATTGAAACCCTAATAAAATAAATAATTATAGTATAATGTTTAATTTATATTATTAATATTAATAATAATAGTATACAGTTTAATTTATTTTATTTTAATAATAATAGTATAATGTTTAGTTTATTTTATTTGAATAATAATAGTGTTACGTACGCCGCGGATTGAGCGAATTGCACTTAGACCAACGGATATCTGTTATCGGTTAACTAAATGCATGCACTTACTTACAAAGATTATATCTGGACTCTAAGTGCATTTAGGCTAAACAATGACCGTTATTAGTTATTTCTCAGAATCGGTACGGGAAGACCCAATGTCTTGGAAATACGTAACTATACAACAGGTAAACAGATTAGGCGTCCTGAGAGATCTACCCTTTATAAGGCGGTACGTAGGCGATATAATTCATTCTGGCAGTGACACTGCGTGTATCTCCTTAATCATCAATAAATGCTGTGAAACGACTGTTGGCCTTTTACTTGGATCCTCCACCCACCCGTACGCAACAATAGTATAATGTTTGATTTATTTTATTTTTATTTTTTACATACGTACATATACATATACCAGGAAGCCTAACAGATCATATATGTACATATGTACATATACATATTTCAGGAAGCCCAATGCGCCTTCATAGACAATTAATTACAAACATTGCAGTTTTTTTATTACATAAATCGCTGTATTTAGAGAGATGAAGAGCCCAAATTAACAATTAACATCTATGGAATTAGACTTGTACATATGTACATTTTTACAACCATGCACAGACACAAACATTAGTGTTTTATATAGTAGATTATATATGTATTAACAAAATAAAATTCTTATATATATAAAAAAAAATCAATTTATTAGACTATCTTGTAATTTCGATAAATTCAGTATATGTATGTATGTATTACAGTTTGTTCAGGGGGAATGAAAGCTGTTTTATAGGTAAAATAGCTGTATTTCCCGGCTTCGCACGGTATTTGTAATATAAACCGCTTATACATGACTAATCTAATAGTACACATTTTATTAAAAAAATGTTTTTTTTATTTTTTTTCCTTCTCGGGCTTCGCCCACGGTGCTCCCTGAGCCTTTGCCTTCTAGGGCTTCGCCCTCGGCGTCCCCCTGAGCCTTTGCATGCGCTGCACCCCATGAGGCTGCGCTCCCTGTGGCTTCCCTGGCGGGGCCCCATGAGGATACACCCCTTGCGCCCCCGCGGGGACTTTGAATCCATTGAATCGTAAAAAATCAAATCGGCGCCTATGAATTGAAAAAAAAAATCGAATCATTTGTTGATTTTTCAAAAAATCGAATCATACGGTTGAACGAACGAACGAACCAAGGATACATGCATAAATACATATATACAAAGTCTCTTTCCAAATTATATATTAGATGTTTTTGTTACGGGGTCTAATGTAAAAGAAAAACGCAATACCATACAAATGAAAGAGAAACAAATTAAATAATCAGGGCATTATAATAATGTCGTTGTTTTGGCATTTCGTTGATTATTTTCCACTGGTCGTTTGCTGGGTCGTACTCCTGTACTGCTTTCGAATTTGAACCCCCTGAAAAAGACGGAGTCAAATTAAACAATCGATTTCAGGAAACAATTGATAAAGATATGTATGTAAGTGGAAACCAACCGAAACAAATTATCTTTCCGTTGTAACATACTGTTTGAAAATTAGCATTGTTTACAAGTGAATTGCTCATTGAAGTCCAGGTGTCACTTCGAGGATCATATCGTTCCACATTACTAAGATGAGAAGAGCCATCATGTCCACCTATGCAATAGATGTAGTCATCGAATACGACCGCCTAAAAATTGCAATAAAACAAAATTAACAGACATAAGAACTTAACATATGTACATACATTGTACATATGTAGAGTAAGCTGATTTTTATTAATCATTTAAGTACATACTTTTAATAAGCTTTTTTAAACCGCTTAAACAAGACTAATCTAATAGTAAACATTTTATTAAATTTATTTGAATAGTTTTATTTTATATATATTTATTTAAATACTTATTTGTTTTTTTTTTTATTAAATTGACTGTTACGAACAAACATATATATGTAGTAAGTCTCTTATGATGACGTCAGAACAATATACTGTCGATTATTAATTAAATTGACGAAAAATACATAGGTACATATGTACATACATACACAAACTTTAGTGTTTTATATAGTAGATTAATACATATTACGCATTGGGTAAACTGCGGCCCGGGCAAACTGCGGCCCGCTGAGTATTTTGGTGCTACCCGCGAGCAAAATTCAAAAAAAGTTTTCTTTTTTCTGATCGTAAAAAAATTTGTCGATTTGTTAAATGTTTTATCGTTTCTGACATAAGATACAATTCAAATTGGGGCCAAACTAGAACTTTAATGAGCAATTATCATCAATATTAGAACCAATCACATGGTACTCGATAGCTCTCGACGAAAGTAATGATCGAAAAGATACCGCAGAGTAATTAATTTTCATACGCCGATGTAACTCTAAATTTGAAATTATTGAAGAGCTTTTGTCATTGGAATCACTTAAAGATCAAACAACAGGAGCTGATATTTTTGAAAAAAATTTTAAAAAGTACAAGATGACAACTGTGCCATTCGTCAACTCATGCATGCCAAATTAACTATTCATACATGCATTATTTTAGGCTAGCAAACTAAATCTCACATATGTATTATGTAAAATTATTACGCAAAAAAATAAATGCAATGTAAAAGTGAAACCAAAGTTGGAGTCACTTGATTTTTTAACGATTCCAACTCCAGCGAAATAGCCACGACTCCATGACTCTGACTCTGCGCCTTTAGTATTGTTTGATTTTATTTCAACGCGAAAAAAGCTTTTTCTTATTTTGTTGGAATAAAAGTTTAAACTTACAGATAATAAACTTATCGCCCTTTTCATCGGTCTCAAAGTCTTCCATTTATTTGTTTTCGGGCTGAATGTTTTAACAGAATTTAGACGACTGCTACCATTATACCCACCAAATACATAAATGTCTTCTTTATAGACTACTGAGGTGTGATTATATCTACTATCATTCATGGGGGCAACTTTTTTCCAGCTGTTTTTAACGTAATCGTATCTGAAAACAAAGCGAGAATGATCATTACTAAAATTTTAAAATAGCACTAAAATTTATAGCAAAATTCACTCACTCTTCTACGAAGTTTGAAGCACCGAATCCGCCAATCACGAAGATTCGGTCACCAACTACAGCTGCTGTTGATTCCGATCTTTTACAATTCATTGCTGCTAATTTATTTAGTGTTCTTGTATGAATATTAAACGAGTGAACCTGTAAAAAAATAAATTTGTCATGCCTATTGGTCTGTGTGTACAAAAGTTTCAATTAAAGTAAATTGAGCGGTTTAGGAGATTAAAATAAAATAGTAGACCTACTTATACGAAGAGGTAAAACTTGTTTGACTTAAAATTTCGAAAAATAATTACTTTATTACGGTAAACAATTATGTACATGATTGACTAACAAAAATTTTAATTAACGGTGTTCAAATTATCTCTAACAATGCAATTTAAAAACAATAAAAACGAATCAGTGATTGATTCTGAGTATCAGTCAAAATCTCGAAGTTGCATTTTTATTTTTACGATTAGATAATAATACCATGTATGTAGATAAAGTGTTATGAAGTAGAAAATTGATATTATTGCATACCTCATTAGTGATATTTCCATTTGCATCCGTTCCGCCAAAAATAAATACATTTTTTTTAAATATTACTGCCGAAAAATTAATGATTTTAAGAGTAGTGTGAAATAATTCACTCCATGAATTAGTAATTGGGTTGTACATATCTATTATACCCGATATCTGAAACAGAGTATTTAGCATTTTGTAAAGATGTTAATTAATAAATGAAAAAGTGAACAATGGAATGGAAAATACATTTACTTCGGAATAATATCCCCCTAAAATCAAAACTTGTTTATGCATATTTCGGCATTTGGCATTCATCAACCTCAAAGAAGATCTCTTTTCGGCCATTTGGTGCCACCGTAAGGCATCCAACACAATTGAAAATGGAGATTCCGAATCGGATTCGCAACACAGTGACCTCACTTCTTCCAGTAAAAACTTTAAAAGCAAATGATATACGAATATTAAAACATCAGTCAACTCATATTAAGATGCAGGCAAAAATAAAAACCCAACCGGAACATCACAAAGGGGTAATCGAATATATTTCATCAGAGAATACAGATCTTTCTTCCTATTGTTCCAATCGTATTTAATCCACTTGTATAGTCCTTTGAACACCTTAGTTTCTGATGATTCTTGCAAATCATCGGATAAAAGCAATTGCTTCACATTCTCAACAGACAAGTTTAAGTATTTTTCGTGGCTTGTTATCTTAAAAAAATAAAAGTTGATTTTACAAAAACAAATACTTTTACGGAAATAAATATTTTCTTAATAAAATAATATATGGTCCAAACTTACTTTTGAAAAGTTATATAATAAATATTTGTCAATATCTTCTGTTTTTTGCGAGACTTGATTGTTGTCCCGACATACTGTCTCTAAAAACGAATAACAATTCTTCTTAAGTTCGTCAAGCTCCAAAATTTCGGCCAACTTTAAAATATTTGCCACCTGTTCTATTGTCATTTCTGAAAAAATTCGCTCATAAAATTGAACCGCAGGAATAATTAAAAAATTCGTCAATTGAGAAAATCGTTTATCCTCACCCAAAGTGCCCTTATACAGAAATTCGAAAACCTTTTCCACAGATTCTTTTCTTATTCCATCAACGCAAATCTCCAAATCTCGTATATCCATATTTTGATCAAGTTTTGCCCTAAAGTAAGGGCTTGCACTGTACAAGATTGACTTGTGAGTGTGATATCTAAAATTGCATTATAATTTAATCTAAGCCACTTCGTTAGTAGGAATATCCCGCGTATTATATAATAAAATAATTAATGCGTTGAAAATTCTCACCTTTTCTCCAAAATAATCAAATCGATGTCGGAAAACATTCCTTGCGTATAAAAATTTTGCATCGATTGCATGTGGGAGAATCCATATTGCATTTGTTTTTGATGATCGTTGTCGGTCATTTTCAAAATTGGGAATTGGCAAGCAAAATTACTAATTTACTAAAACGAAATAAGGAAGGGAAAAACTGAAAATTATAAGTTGCATGTGGGAAAACGCGTGTCGTATTTGTGTTTTAATATTACGTAGTATAATTCATAGCATAATTTTTATCAATGTTTTGTTATATAATGTGTAAAATCTAAATTTACTTCTACATATTTACGTGCTTACCTTTGAGTCTCCAAGTCCATAATATTTTGAATCCGCGTCCTTCGCGTTTTATATCAATTTATTGGTAAATACGATAAGAAAAATCTATCACGATCTAACTGATTTTTCAAACCTTAATTTATTTTTCAATTCGATACATAATTGGCAGATATCGGACACATATTTATCTAGATAATTTATTAAAAATTCAATAATTCAATTCAAAAATTCAATTCTATTGAATTTTTAGATTAGACATGTCGATAATGGAAAATGGCGAAGTCTGGGAAAATTTCAAAGATGGTGGCAGTAAAAAATACTATACATCTCCAAAAAACTGCACGTGCAGTTTTTGGAAATCATACATTGTTAATTGTCGCCATATTTTATTCGTGCGGGAGGAACGAAAAGTCGACGCATTTCCTGAGGAATGTTTTCATCAAAGATACAAAAATCAAGATATTGAAGTCGAATTGATTCGAATTCAGATGAAGAATTTCTCAGTAGTGATGGTGAAAATCAGAAACCTTTAAAGGACAATGGAAAGTTTAATATGACATTCAATGCCATTAAAAATTTAGCCGACATTATCTCACATCACGGTACGCCATCATTCTTAAATTATATGGAAGAGTTAAAAATGATAGACAATAATTTCCGAAATGGCTTATCAATCTTCAACCAAACTCAACATACCTTAAAAACCAGCGCACAAAATCAATCACAGATAGAAATCGATCGAGACACGGCAATGGAAAATTCACAAGAACTTAAATAATACAAATGCGTTTTATATGAGACCATCAATAAACCCAATATAAATTTTAAATTTAAGAATAAAATCAAAAGCAAGGGTAGTTCCAAAACAAAAACCAAGCAAACAACATTTAATCGAAAATTAAAATAAAAAGGTAATATTGCCATTTTTTACTAATAAATTTGTACTTTGATAAGATTTAATTTGTCCTTTGCTTTTTATTAATTTAATATTCGTTGTGTGTTCGTCTATTGGCAATTTGAACAATTAACAACTGACATTATTTTTTACAACTTTAGTCTAAATCACCAAAAATTGGATTTTTATTTATTTTTGATTTTTGTAAACTGTCTTTTATAAAACAAATATACTTGATTTATTATTGTAATATTTTATTTCTAAATTTAATCCTAAGTATATAAACTCCCAAAATATCAAGTCAAGATAAAGTTACATATGTACCTACATATGTACAAATGGTCAGTAATTTGTCCAAAATTTCACTGTGATATTATGGCAGCAGTGCAAAGAAGCATTAAATAAGTGAGATTGAATTGAATCTAGTCTTGAATACGGTTTTTGAACCGTTTTGTTGACTTTTAAAATGTCAACAAAACTGTCACTTTCGCTGTCAAATGTTGCGGTTTTAGATTATGTGCAACGGCCGAAGGAAAAGTTTCTTAATCGACTTTAAATTTCTAATTTATAATTTATTAATCTTAAATCCTAAATCTTATAATCTTCTTATGTACTATGTAATGTATGTACAAATAGCCAATAATTCGTCGATACTGTATGCACAAATAGCCACATCCATTTCTTAATCATTCCGCTAACTATCTATATAATTGTATGTATGTTCCTTTGACTTGAAATTTCTACTAGTGTTTTGCCCGTTGACATTTCATGTGGTTTTGAAAAACAATCAAAATTTATAAACAAAAATAAGAATTTTATTGAAAAAAAAATTACCAATATATGTAAGTAATACCGAAACAGGAACAAGAGCTAAGTTATTAATTTGAATATACATGCGTATACTGAATACATATTATTTTTTTTATTTATACCAGGAAGGCCTAACAGGTTACCCCAAAGCGCCTCCCTGGCCAGAAACATTGTACAAAGTAAATACATATCAATATATGGTCAAATATGAACCCGTGCCTTTGTTCAAAGCATTATATGCTAACCACTAGTCCGTTTTTTTGGCTTCGGATGAAAAGCTTTCCTACTTGTTCTAACATCACATCGTCATCGTCATCACCCAGCCTTGAAAATATTCCATCGATGACTTCAAATATCAAACTCCGTAGTCCTTTTCGTAAAAGTATTGATGCGAATAACAGTTGTGAAATACTAATACAAAATATTTAATCTATTTAATGAACCTGTCACATTAACTGTCACATTTTTAATACGATACTATTACATTATTTAAAAATAAAAATGTTATTCAAATTAATTTTTATACGAAAATGACAAATGACAATGCTTACTCGTCTTGCTTAGAGAATTTCCGTCATAGTTTTCGGAGACAAATTTAAACACTTCACAATTTTGTTCGATTTTTTCACCGCAAATATTATAAATTTATGACGAATAACGGACGACCAAAACTTCGACTTTTTAGTTACTGGGTAAGCAAGCAACAATTATGCAAGTTCATATCAAACAAAGATCAAGTAAAAATAAAAAAAAAAACAACAAATTGGGCAATATAAAAGATTTTTGAACAAAAGAAGGGTAACTTTTAACGAAGTGATGGCTAACGTACTTCACTGCTCGAGATAATCCATTAAAATATAAATATAATAAGTAGAGGTAGGACCGGAAGCGTGCTTTTTCTAGGAAACAGGGCGTTTTGGGTCTATTTTCCAGGAAACGGGGGAAACTACAAAGCTATAGAGCAGAAAAAACGGTTCACCATAAAAATGAAAAATGCACGGCGAACAATGAACAATGAACGGTGCAAAGTGCCGTCGGTCCTTGATAATAAGATAAATCTGCTCGTTATATAATATTTCCACTCGTGTATATTTGACCGTATTAGTAGAATGTACATTGTACTATTTATATACATATGTACATCAGTGGCGTATATTGGGTGTGTGCTAGGTGTGCGGCGCACACCCGTGAAAACCAAAGACCACATAAAGTAGTATTTTAATACAAAATAATGTGTTGTTGTATAAACAGGCATTGATGTGTATGGTGTATTTACCGCGTGCGCTAAATGTATGGTGTATGGTGTGGTGTGCAGTCTGCAGCGTGTTGTGTGATGTTAGATGTAGTTTGTGCGCCGCGACGAGAGAATACCTATGCCGTGCAGCAAATTGGTGGGTTTGGTTGGAGTGTGCAGGCGGATATTCGCTTGTATAGGTTTGTTCGCGATATTAAGACGTACGGTGTGCTACGACTTCAGAGCACCGCGCACCGCACCGCACCGCACCGCACCGCACCGCACCACTCGGCAATTGACCGAATGCGATGCGACACGTGGTCTCGTACTTTTTCGCACATTCGTATTTTTATGGTCATATCTCAGTCATACCTCTAATAACTAATAATGGCTAACAGTGTTCAAGACATTTTAACTATTCCGTTTTCAAATAGAAGTTTTGAGATAAAATTAAAAATAATTAAATATGGGAAACCGTGTCCGTCTCTTCCAAATTTATCCAGTTTGCATAAAGAAAAAACAAAAGTTTACACTAGACATTTTTGCGTTTCAAATTATAAAAAATTCGAATGGATTACAGGCTGTGAAATTCGATCCAAACTTTTCTGCTGGCCATGTTTATTGTTCTCCAAAGATATTAATGTGTGGAACAAAGAAGGATTTGCTGATCTCAACCATTTGACAGCAGCACTGAAGAAACACGAAGGATCGCAGGCACACGTTCAATCATTTCTTTCCATACAAATGTTTGGCAAACAACGAATCGACGTATTAATTGACAGTCAACGTAAAGCCGAAATAAGTCGACATAATGAACAAGTAAATGAAGTAGAGATGTTTTAAAACGAATTATTAACGCAATAATCTATCTAGGAAAACAAGAACTGTCCCTGCGAGGTCACGACGAGTCATGTAATTCCGTAAACAAAGGCAATTACATTGCATATCTAAATGCTCTTCGAGAATATGATTCTGTTTTAGATACTCATTTAAATACTGCTACTACCTTTCGTGGTACTTCTCCAAGTATACAAAATGACATAATCGAAGCAATCGCTCATGTTATTAAAGTTCATATAAAAAATGAAGTAGAGTCAGCAAGTTTTGTTGCTATTATTCTCGATGAAACTTCAGATATAATGACAAAATCACAGCTCTCAACAGTTTTACGTTTTGTATGTAAAGGCAATGTACATGAACGGTTTATTAGTTTTACAGACGTTAGTGCTGATAAAACATCTAATGGTCTATTCCGTCACGTGGTGAACATAGTTGAAGAATTTAAAATTCAAGACAAATTGGTTGGACAGACTTATGATGGAGCAAGTGTAATGAGTGGACACGTAAATGGTTTGCAATCCAAAGTCCTCAATGCTTATCCTTTTGCTCTTTTTACACACTGTTATGCTCATGTATTGAATTTAGTATTGCAGCAAGGTCTTTCTGATATTAAAGAAAGTAAATCATTTTTTCAAACTTTAAATGGATTGTCTACATACTTTTCAAAATCTTCCAAAAGAGTATTCGCTTTACAGGAATTTGTGACAAAAAGACTTCCCTCTGTAGCACCCACAAGGTGGAATTTTACATCTCGTTTAAGTAGCACAGTACAACAATACAGAAGTCAATTTACAGATTTTTTTCGACATGTTATAGAAAATTGTGAATTATGGGACACAGATACTGTTATAAAAGCACGAGGGTTTTTAGGCTTTTTAGAGGATTTTCAAACAATTAAACTTCTTCAAATTTTTTCAAAACTGTTTGGAATAACTGATGTTTTGTATAACATTCTTCAATCTAAATCTTCGGACGTTTTATATTGTTGTAAAAAAATTAATGATGTTTTGCAGCAACTGAAATACGAAAGGGATAATAATTTTGAAATGTTATGGAATAATTATTTAAATGAAAAAAATGATGATCATGATCGTAGGCCACAAAGATTAAAAAATTATTCAGAAGTAGAAGATAAAACTTCATTTCGTCAATTATATTTCAAAATAGTTGATAGCATAATCGCACAAGTCGAATGTAGATATTCTTCACTTTCCAAATTAGAATATTTCCACCTTCTTTGTAATGATAAATATGACGAATATAAAGAAAATTTTCCAAATGTTTTAATTAATAAATTAAAAGATTTTTATGGATCACTGTTTGATTATATTCGATTGAAAAACGAACTCATTGTGCTATATTCCAGCTCTGAATTTTCAGAGAAACCTGTTCATGAATTAATACAATTCATGACAAAAAATAACCTCAAATCTGGTTTTAAAGAGGTGTTTAAGCTGGGAGAATTAATATTAACGATACCAAGCAGTACAGCTTCAGCAGAACGTTCTTTTTCGGCGCTGAAAAGAATAAAAACTTGCTATAGAGGTACGCAAGGTCAAGATAGATTATGTGGCCTTAGCTTAATTTCAATAGAAAAAAAGTTATTGGTGGAATTAAAACAGAAAGACACATTCTATGCAGACGTGATTGAAAAGTTTATGTCTCAGAAACGTCGCATTGAACTTATGTATAAATAACTAATAAATTAAACATTTTTGTAATGCAAAACGAGTATTTTTTTTTAATTGCTAATTTTATACCCTATGCCCTACGGCATACACAGCACACCCGGTATTAACACCCACCGTCCGCCACTGATGTACATACAATACACATATGTACATATGAATGTTTTACATGTTTAGGTATTGGTTACAAAATGGACCGATGTATATCGAATATAATATATCGAAGATACATTAGTTTATCTAAAAAATATCTTAATTTCAATGAAACGATTCGTATCATATTTGTATAATATAGTATTGTTGTGCTCAAAGTGAGTATTGGAATCAATAGTCAGATGTTTTTCCTATTGATTGTGATATTTCATTGCTTTAAAATACTTATAATTAATTGTCTAGCGAATTTTAATAGTCAAAAATATATTTTTTTTACGGATTTTTTTTCCGAGCTATTTTATAATGGACCGAAAGAGAGACGGGGTTGAAAGTAACAGTTACTTTCGACCCCGAGTTATTTGTTACTTTCGACCCCAAACACGTTTTGCAACTTTGTGACCATTTGGATGAAATACCATCAATGATACGCGTAATTGGCTTATTATAATCGATAATAACATCATGTAAGTATTGATTACTATTAGTTCAATTAAGGATCTTGAGATTGAACCATTTTGTCACAAAAATACAAAAAATCAAAAAACTTACTTGTGTTCCAGAAAAACACAAATGTCGCTCGCCACACGTTTATTTTGGTTACCTGACAACTTGTTCACAGAATTTCCGTTAACCGAGGACGTGCTCCAGGCATTACGTATACGGCCATCTCTTTCTCAGACTGCCCGTTCACCGATATCTCGTTTACTGACGCAGCACTCCAGGCATTACGTATGTGGCCATCTCTTTCTCAGACTGTTCGTTCACAAATATAAAATAAGTCGTTCGCGGAACTCGAATAATTTTTTTCGGCTTTTCCCATAATTAAATTATTACACCGTTTACGATTCGCAGATGACTATTCAGCGCAATATCAATTTTTTCATAAAGTTTTAAATGCGTTTTCGAAAATAATTACTGTATTGAAATTGTCGGTCATGTCTACATGATAATTTCATAAATGAGAATAAATATATTTGATACTTTTGTGCCTTGAAAAATTACGCAAGCAGGGTTTGTCAACTAAGGCCGCAAACCAGGCAGAATTTTTTTTTCCAAATAGTTTTTTAGCTATCCAAACTTTTACGTATGCAGAGTTTCTAAACTAAGGTTCGCAAATCATTAAGGAAAAATAATAATTTAGATTTTAAACGGAACATTAAATATGTCGATGTCCGTCTGATCGGCTCTATGTTTAAACAATAAATAATCATGTAGTGGTATTGTAATTATTTTATATATACTTTCTATTCAATCTTTCATATGGAAATAATTATTTATATGTTTAGAACGAATTTTTAAAATTCTTTTTACATTTATTAAAAAAAATATTTGAATAATTTATTGTACGTAAAACTTTCTCGTATTAACACGACGTAAAATAATATGAAAGCTTTGAATAATTAATTCTTCATTGTGATGTTTAATAGAAAATCCTAGCAGATGTGGCCGAGAATACAAAAATAATGGCGCTAAAGCCTTTAAGATAACATAATTATAATATACACAAAAATAATTTATAAAATTATGTAGCTTGTAAATTCGTAAAATTCACTATATTACATTTTGTTTAGGGGGAATGAAAACTGTTTTATATGAGAGTTAATGCTGGAAAAGAAATGTAAATAATTCATCTTTCATTCCATTCCATGACTTTTATAGGGGCCTAAGGTAAAATAGACAATATGACAAAAATAAAAAGAGAAACAAATTAAAAAAATTAGGTCTGCTAAATATATTGGTATTTTTGATAAGAAAATATATAATACGATCCAACTGTCGGAATTTACCACTCAACTGGATACATACATACATACTACGTAGATACATATTATTTCTACATGCACGCATAGTTAAAGAAATAATGTAATTTATGTCAATGAAATAATGTCATTTTGAAATGCGTTTCCTGCTAAAAATTTTATATTCCAAAATATTTTAAGGAACGTTTTTATTTGTCTATTTTAGCTTCGGGTCCTAAAACATTCTGAAATATTATTAGCCTTGGTAAACAAAATCTTTACCGACTGAATCCTTGATTTCCAGCCATTAATAATATACATATGTCACATTTTATTAGCTAAGACAAACTTGGCCTTCACCTCCTTTAAACAAGAAATTGACCATTTTGAAGAAAAAAGAGACCACATTGTAGCCGCCCTTTAATTATTACATTTTAATAAATACACGATTGTCATCTTGCTCCTCTCAGATTAACACACGGGCCAAATGCCCGATTCCTTGGAATGAATTATTTTATAGAACTTTTTATAAGAAAATTAATAAAAAGCTTATTTATATATGTATTTAACTAGTGTTGTGCCCGATGAAATATCATTGCATGGGTTACGGCATATTAAGTTATCGAATAAAATAAAATGTTCGATTCGCATCGCGGTCTATTTTTATTATATACCTTTAAAATATAATTAATTAATATTTGTATTTAATTGTATAATATGAAAAAAATGGCTCAAAACCGCGTTAAATTAAATAACCGTTATGTATTTTTTATATGGCGTGACGTAAACAATTTCTAACCAGTAATATAGTGAACCTTAAGTTGAACTTGGTTCTAAAAGGAAAACTTTTTTTTATAAATTTGCTTCATTATTCACACTACTAAAGAAGCTATAATATATTTAATATCAAAACTCCGCAGATTTTTTTTTTAATTCGACAACATAAATCAATCAGCAAATGACTTTTCTTAAAATCACAGACATGATATTCCTTGCTATAAAGTATGTACAACTTTACAAATAAAAATCATTAACTAAAAACATAATTCTTCTTCAACATACATATCTACTTTAAATAATTCAGTAAAATTTATTCAAAAGAATAAAATGCTTTAACATAAAAAAAAAAATGATAAACTAACCCATAGCCACGTTGAAAATATTATAATTACTACAAGCACTAAAAAAGAAGTAAAATAAAGTAAAAATGAAAATGATGTATTTTATATAACATTCAAATTGCGGTCCAATTGAGTCACAAAAATGGATAAGTTGCGATTGATGGTGTGAATTATGTAGAATGCACTTAATTAGTTAAAATAAGTATCGATTTAAATAAATATTGTTGCCAAATGCATTTTTCTTATTAGGTCCCTGTATGCGACGTTAAAAAGTATGAAAGCATTGAATAATTCATTCTGCATTGTGATGTTTAATACAAAATCATAGCAAATGTGGAAGAGGATGCAAAAATAATGACGTTCAAACCACTATATGATATATTATTTATGTATTAACATTATAAAATTATTATATATAAAAAAATCAATTTATTACACCATCTTGTAGTTTCGGTAAATTCAATATATGTATTACATTTTGTTCAAGGGGAATGAAAGCCGCTTTATAGGTAAATGTTTTTGTTACGGGGTCTAATGTCAAAAAAATACGCAATACCATACAAATGAAAGAGAAACAAATTAAAAAATTAGGGCATTATAATGTGATCGATGTTTTGGCATTGCGCCAATTATTTTCCACTGGTCGTATGCTGGGTCGTACTCCTGTACTGCTCTCGAATTTTCTCCCCCTGAAAAAGACGGACTCAAATTAAAAAACCGATTTCAGGAAACAATTGATAAAAATCTGTATGTAAGTGGAAACCAACCAAAACAAATTATCTTTCCGTTAAAACATACTGCTTTTAAACCAAAATCTTTTACAAGTGAATCGCTCATTGAAGTCCAGGTGTCACTTAGAGGATCATATCGTTCCACATTACTAAGATAAGAAGAGCCATCACGTCCACCTACGCAATAGATGTAGTCATCAACTACGACCGCCTAAAAATTCAATAAAACAAAATTAACAGACATAAGAACTTCTACCGGCTCGTACGTAGGCATCACTGCATCACCTTAGCCAATCGGGTTTTTGTGTGACAGGTAAATGGGAGTCACAACAAAACATTCCCCGACTGAATATTCTTGACAAAACGTGCACAGACGAAGTGATAATAGGAATGTGATTAAAGACGTAATTATTGCTTATAAAGAGTTTCATTCAGGGCTGTGGAGTCGTTATAAAAAGCACGACTTTGATTCCGACTCCGATGTTAAAAAATTAAAAATGTAAAATTAAATTTTTTACAATTTTTTCCTCCTTTATTATGAATATATGTATATATATATATATATATATATATATATATATATATATATATATATATATATATATATATATATATATATATAAATATATATGTATATATATATGAATATATATATATATATATGAATATATGTATATATATATATATATATATATATATATATATATATATATATATATATATATATATATATATATATATATATATATCATCATTTACAGCCATTCGCCATCCACTGCTGGATGAAGGCCTCTCCAACACGCTTCCACTCGTCTCTGTTTTGCGCAACACTCATCCATCTCATTCCGCACATTTTCCTAATTTCGTTCACCCATCTTCCTTGCGGTCTTCCTTTTACTCTTTTGCCTTCTCTCGGGTACCATTCAAGCACTTCTTTTGTCCACCTTTCGTCCATCCTCCTAGCTACGTGACCCGCCCATTGCCATTTCAATCTCTTCACTCTATCCACTATGTCCACTACCCTTGTCATATTTCTCACCCACGTGTTCCGCTTTCTGTCTTTCCTCGTTATGCCAAGCATACAGCGTTCCATACTTCTTTGAGTGCATTGGATTTTATTTAGCATCTTGGCGTTCAGTGTCCAAGTTTCACATCCATACGTCATCACTGGCAAAACGCATTGATCAAAGATCCTTTTCTTCAGGCAGAGTGGCATTTTTGATTTAAAAACAGCATTCATCCGTCCAAATGCACTCCATCCTAATTTCATACGTCTCTTTATCTCTTCATTTTTACTACCAGACATGTCAATTATTTGACCTAAATATAAATAATTATTTACTACTTCTACTGGTTTATCATCTAAGGGGATGCTATCAGGCATGCAATAACTATTGAACATTAGTTTAGTCTTATCTACGTTAATTTTTAATCCTACTTTTCTACTTTCCCTGTCCAGCTGTGTTAGTCTGATAAGTAGGTCAGCTGAATCACGAGCTACTAAAACTATATCGTCTGCGAACCGAAGGTGACTCAAAAAGCGACCATTGATGTTTACTCCGGCTGTATCCCAATCCAAGTTCCTGAAAACTCCCTCAAGCACCGCATTGAATAACTTGGGCGAGATTGTATCTCCTTGTCTTACTCCTTTTCCTATGCTAAATCTATCTGTACCCGAAAAAATTTTAACCGAAGCTGTGGCATTCTTATATATTGCAGCTAACAGTCCCACATAGGGTTCCGGCACTCCCTGTGTTTGTAGAGCGTTAAGTACTGCATTATGACTAACTGTATCGAAGGCTTTCTCATAATCGACGAAACCTAGGCACAATGGCCGTTGATATTCGTTGGCGCGCTCGATTAGTTCGCCAACTACTTGGAGGTGGTACATTGTGCTGAAATTTGCCCTAAACCCTGCCTGCTCTATAGGTTGGTTCTCGTCGAGGATATTCTTCAGCCTATCTGTAATAACCTTCGTGAAGAGCTTGTAGGCCGCTGAAAGTAAACTAATGGGTCGGTAGTTCTTGATATCGCTTTTGTCGCCTTTTTTGTGTATTAAAATGATAGTTGCGTTATTCCATCCTTCTGGTATAGCTTGGTTCTGGATGCATTTGCTGAAAAGCCTAGCTAAGATATTAATTAGGGGGGGGCCGCCACATTTTAGTAAGTCAATGGGAATATTATCTTCCCCTGGGGTTTTACCGTTTTTTGCAGTTTTTAGCGCGGCCTCTACTTCGCTAGGCAATACTGCAGGAACCCTTTGGCCGTGTGTCAATTTCGGAGCGGGAAATTGACCGTTGTTGTTCTCGTAAAGTTTTGCATAGAACGTATAAACTCTGTCTATGATCTCTTCTCTATTCCTAATTATTACTCCGCTCTCTGATCTGATTGCGATCATTTGGTTTTTGCTTAAGAAAAGATCTTGTTTGCACTTTTTCAGGCTACGGTTATTCTTAATGGTATTTTCGATTAGCTTGCTGTTAAAATCCCTGACATCCCTGACTATTCTCTTCTTAATTTCCTTATTTACTAGATTGTATTCTTGCTTATTATTATCCCTATCTAACTTCCTTTTATTCTTAATTAGATTTTTGGTTTCCTCTGAAATTTTACTTAGCTTAATCTGTTTCCTGAGTCCAAATAATTTCTTACCTGTTGAGGCTAGAACCGAACTAATTACAGTGTTCAATTCCTCGATGTCTGCTTCTGGGTTTAATTTCCCGTATCGATTTCCAAGTTCGAGTTCGAATTCCTTTTTCCTAGACCTTAGTTGAGCGAAATCTGGAGAGTTACTGCATCCTTTTATTAATTTCCTACGTTCGCAATTTATATTAATGGCCATCCTGGCACGGACTAATCTGTGATCGCTACCTATATCTACTTTACTTAAAACACTAACGTCTTTAACGGAGTGCAGGACATTTGTTAGGATGAAATCGATTTCGTTTCTGTCTCCTTTAGGACTCTCCCAAGTCCACTTATTGTTGGTGTTTTTCCTGAAAAATGAATTAGTGATAAAGAGCCTGTTGTGTTCTGCGAATTCTATGAGGCGATCGCCTCTGTCGTTTCTTTGGCCGGTACCAAAATTGCCTACTGCTCTTTCTGTGTTTGCCTTTTGTCCTATTTTTGCGTTAAAGTCGCCCATGATTATTTTAAAGTGGTGGCGGCTATTATCGTATGCGCCCTGTAGTTTTTCGTAGAAGTCTTCTATTTCCTCGTCTGGGTGGCTAGATGTGGGGGCGTACACTTGGAAGATTTGACAAGTGTACCTGCTCGAGATTCTTAATACTACATAGCATATACGTTCCGATATGTCGTTTATTTCTATAATATTTCTTTCTATTCTCTTATTGATAAGAAACCCTACTCCTCCTATTCTACCATTTGGTAGCCCTCTCCAGTAGAGACAGTTACCACTTTTTAGGATTATTTGGTTTTCCTGTTTTCGTCTTACTTCGCTAAGTCCTACTAAATCCCATTTGATACTTTCTAATTCATTCTCTAATGCAAGCACACTTCCTTCACTCGATAACGTTCTTACATTGTACGTGGCTAAATACAGGTTTCTATTAGCTAAGCTATCATCCATTGTCACTCTTACCTTGTTGGAGGTTTGGATATTATTTTTCTCGCATTTATCCAAGATGTGTTGAGAAAAAGGCGGTACTTGAGAGAGATTTCCATTCAAGGAGTGAGTTCTTACCGCCATAGACTCTTCTCTGTGGTCAGCTTTGACAGATAGTCATCCTAGGTATCACTTGGATCACTTATGAATTATTACATGCCATTTAACAGGGTTACTTTGTAAGTGAAAGTAGTTAGTTATGATAATAATAGATTAGCAATTGTTATACTACTTTTTTACAGATCTTTATCGTGAGACGCCTCTTTGGAGACAACGGATTTATATATGTGTGAGTGCGGTTTGCAATTTAATATTTTAATAATAAATTTAGTAAAGAATATAAAATTACACGAATTACTTTGATATAATTTAAATATGAGAAAGAAATGATAGACAGTTGGGAAACACTGTTTCTGCTTGTTATTAAATAAAGTTCGTTAAAAATTTTGCTGGAAGCAATTATGTGGAAGATTTATTGCTTCTGTGGGACAAACTATTGACTGACGGGAAAGGACCTTATTTTTTGTATTCAGGTAGGGAGATATTACGAATATACCCCGGCCGTATTGGCTTTGCACAGATTTTAGACACAAACAAAAAAAAAAAAAAACTAATATGACAAAATTTTACGAATTCACTGATATAAATACGCTTTACGACCGATCTGCTGATTATTTTTACACTTAAATTATACTAGGATGCAATTAGTAAAATAAGTGAGCGGATGGTTAAGTTTTTAGATTTAATTTCGTGCAATAGCCGGGTTTAAGCGAGTAGTAGCGGGGAGAACGCAGAGCACGTCTTCCCCGCATGACACGATAGACCGAACTCATATATATATATATATATATATATATATATATATATATATATATATAAATATATATATATATATATATATATATATATATATATATATATATATATATATATATATATATATATATATGTATATATATATATATATATATATATATATATATATATATATATAAAACTATACGAGAACAACAACGGTCAATTTCCCGCTCCGGAATCGACACATGGCCAAAGGGTTCCTGCAGCAAAGTAGAGGCCGCGCTAAAAACTGCAAAGAACGGTAAAACCCCAGGGGAAGATAATATTCCCATTGACTTACTAAAATGTGGCGGCCCCCCCTAATTAATATCTTAGCTAGGCTTTTCAGCAAATGCGTCCAGAACCAAGCTATACCAGAAGGATGGAATATCGCAACTATCATTTTAATACACAAAAAAGGCGACAAAAGTAAAACTAAATTATAAATATGTACTATTGATCATTATTACGAAAAAAAAAAAATGCAATGTAAACGTGAAACCAAAGTCGGAGTCACTTGATTTTTTAACGATTCCAACTCCTGCGAAAAAGCCACGACTCTATGACTCTGACTCTGCACATCTGGTATTGTTTGTTTTTATTTGAACGCGAAAAATTATATATAAATTTTTGTTAGAATAAAAGTTTAAACTTACAGATAATGAACTCGTCGCCGTTTTCATCGGTCTCAAAGTCTTCCATCTATTTGTTTTCGTGCTGAATGTTTCAACAGAATTTAAACGACTGCTACCAGTATACCCACCAAATACATAAATGTCTTCTTTATAGACTACTGAGGTGTGATTATATCTACTATCATTCATGGGGGCAACTTTTTTCCAGCTGTTTTTAACGTAATCGTATCTGAAAACAAAGCGAGAATTATCATTACTAAAATTTTAAAATAGCATTAAATTTTATAGCAAAATTCACTCACTCTTCTACGGAGTTTGAAGCACCGAATCCGCCAATCACGAAGATTCGGTCACTAACTACAGCTGCTGTCGAAGCCGATCTTTTACATTTCATTGCTTCTAATTTATTTAGTTTTCTTGTAAGAAGTCTAATCGAGTAAACCTACAAAAAATTGTCATGTCAATTGAGTCTGTGTGTACAAAAGTTTCATTTAAAATCCATTGAGCGGTTTAGGAGATTAACATAAAATAATAGACTTACTTATACGAAAGGGTAATACTTAAAATTTTGAAAAATAATTACTTTATTACAGTTAGCAATTATGTACATGATTGACTTACAAAAAGTTTAATTAACGGTGTTTAAATTATCTTAAAACACACGCACATTTTTAAAAACCATTGAAAATGTAATCAATGTTTAATTCCGAGTACAGATAAGTACATTCAAAGTTTATTACAAATTCTCGAAGTTGCATTTTCTTACGATTATGTAAAAGTAATTTGTATGTAGATAAAGTGTTATGAAATAGAAAATTGATATTATTGCATACCTCATTAGTGACATTTCCATTTGTATCCCGTCCGCCAAATATAAATATTTTTTTTTTCAAAATAACTGAAGAAAATTGAGTGATTTTAATAGCAGTGTGAGATAATTCACTCCATGAATTTGTTATTGGGTTGTAAATATCTATTATACCCGATATCTGAAATGGAGTATTTCACATTTTGTGAACATGTTAATTAATAAATGAAAAAGTGAACAATGGAATGGAAAATACACTTACGTCACGATGAGATCCCCCAAAAATCAAAACTTTTTTATGTATATTTCGGCATTTGGCATTCATCAAGCTCAAAGAAGATCTCTTTTCGGGCATTTGGTGCCACCGTAAGGCATCCAACACAATTGAAAATGGAGATTCCGAATCGGATTCGCAACACAGTGACCTCACTTCTTCCAGTAAAAACTTTAAAAGCAAATGATATACGAATATTAAAACATCAGTCAACTCATATTAAGATGCAGGCAAAAATAAAAACCCAACCGAAACATCACAAAGGGGTAATCGAATATATTTCATCAGAGAATACAGATCTTTCTTCCTATTGTTCCAATCGTATTTATTCCACTTGGATAGTCCTTTGAACACCTGAGCTTCTGATGATTCTTGCAAATCATCGGATGAAAGCATTTGCTTCACATTCTCAACAGACAAGTTTAAGTACTTTTCGTGACTTGTTATCTTAAAATAAAAGTTAATTTTACAAAAACAAATATTTTTACGGAAATAAATATTTTCTTAAAAAAATAATATATGGGCGAGACTTACTTTTGAAAAGTTATATAATAAATATTTGTCAATATCTTCTGTTTTTTGTGATACTCGTTGGTTGTCCCGACATTCTGTCTTTAAAAACGAATAACAATTCTTCTTAAGGTCATCTAGTTGCAAAATTTCGGCCAACTTTAAAATATTTGCCACCTGTTCTATTGTCATTTCTGAAAAAAATCGCTCATAAAATTAAACCGCTGGCACAATTACAAAATTCGTCAATTGAGAAATTCGTTAATTCTCACCCAAAGTGCCCTTATACAGAAATTCGAAAACCTTGTCCACAGATTCTTTTCTAATTCCATCATCGCAAATCTTCAATTCTCGTATATCCATATTTTGATCAAGTTTTGCCCTAAAGTAAGGGCTTGCACTGTACAAGATTGATTTGTGGGTGTGATATCTAAAATTGCATTACAAATTAATTTAAGCCGCTTCGTTAGTACATATGTAGGTATATCCCGCGTGTTATATAATAAAATAATTAATGCGTTGAAAATTCTCACCTTTTCTTCAAAATAATCAAATCGATGTCGGAAAACATTCCTTGCGTATAAAAATTTTGCATCCATTGCATGTGGGAGAATCCATATTGCATTTGTTTTTGATGATTGTTGTCGCTCATTTTCAAAATTGGGAATTTGTAGGCAAAATTAGCAATTTACTAAAATGAAAAAAGGAAGGGGAAAAAACAAAGAGTTGAAATAATAAAAAAATAACAAAGTTGCAAGTGGGAAAACGCGTATCGCATTTGTGTTTAAATATTACGTAGTATAATACATTGCATAATATGAAATTAATACTCCAATACTATAAAATATTATCCTAAAAGTTGATTTATGATAACATATTGTACAGTTTTATTTTTTTAATGAAATTTCTATATACATATTTTAAGCATATGATTACATATTGTAGCATATATGTACTAAAAATTATTACATATTGTAGCATATACTACGCCGGTTAAGTGCAATTGGATTAAGCCGAGGTGCATCCCTGACACTGTGCGACCGTTATAATTGGTTTCAAGGATTACTAAGTGCATGTAGGCTAAACAATGGTCCCCGAGTTGGCCGTTATTGGTCCCGTCTCAGAAGTGACCGATACCGTGGTATCGTAGGACCGAATGTCGTGGGAATACATATCCGAGTACGTGACCAAAACAATAGGTAAACAAATCAGACGTCGAAGATGTCCTGAGAGACCTGCCCTTTATAAGGCGGTACTTTGGCGATATCAAGACATTCTGGACGGAGCACTGCCAGTGTGTGTAACTCCTTAATCACCAATAAATGCTGTGACACGACTTTGGCCTTTTACTTAAATCCTCCACCCACCCCTACGCAACAATATTATATTTGTCGAGCATCAAATAAATTAAATAGTTAACAAAATTTAAATGAATTAATAGAAATTTAAAATCGAATTATGATTTTTATGAATGTTTTGTTATATAATGTGTAAAATCTAAATTTACTTCTGCATATTTAAGTGCTTACCTTTGAGTCTCCAAGTCAACAATATTTTGAATCCGCTGTCGTTCGCGTTTTATATCAATTTATTGGTAAATACGATAAGAAAATATCTATCACGATCTAATTGATTTTTCGAAGCTTAATTTATTTTTAAATTTGATACATAATTGGCAGATATCGGACACATTTTTATCTAGATAATTTATTAAAAATTCAATAGCAGCCTTTGCTGCTATTGAATTTTTAATCATTTTGGGATGCGATTAAATAACGTCATTTTCTGTTATAAACCAAAATATTTTACAGATTTGATCACCTGTTGCAACCCTGCAAAGTAAAATCCAAGTTATTTGGTCCAAACTATTTAATCCAAGCTACTTGTATCGTGTCAACACGGAATAAGGTGGCCATCAAATTTCTTACAATTCTTATGTCGTAGCAAGACAGAATATGAAATTATATTTCTTAAGGATGTGACTATTTGTACATACAGTATCAACGAATTATTGGCTATTTGTACATGCAGTACATAAGTACATAAGAAGATTATTAGAATTAGGATTTAAGACTAATAAATTATAAGATTAGACATGTCGATGATGGAAAATGGCGAAGTCTGGGAAAATTTCAAAGATGGTGGCAGCATAAAATACTATACATCTCCAAAAAACTGCACGTGCAGTTTTTGGAAATCATACATTGTTCCTTGTCGCCATATTTTATTTGTGCGGGAGAAACGAAAAATCGAAGCATTTCCAGAGGAATGTTTTCAAAAAAGATGCAAAAATCAAGATATTGAAGTCGAATCACGAATTGATTCGAATTCAGATGAAGAATTTCTCAGTAGTGATAGTGAAAATCAGAAACCTTTAAAGGACAATGGAAAATTTAATATGAAATTCAATGCCATTAAAAATTTAAGAATAAAATCAAAAGCAAAAGCATCTTCGATACTTTATGCACAAATAGCCACATCAATTTCTTAATCATTCCTCTAACTATCTATATAATTGTATGTGTGTTCCTTTGATTTGAAATTTCTACTAGTATTTTGCCCGTTGACATTTCATATGTGGTTTTGAAAAAAAATCAAAATTTATAAACAAAAAATAAGAATTTTATTAGGAACAAGAGCTATATTATTAATTTGCATATACATACATGCGTATACTGAATACATATTATTATTTTTTTATTTATACCAGGAAGGCCTAACAGGTAACCCCAAAGCGCCTCCCTGGCCAGAAACATTGTACATTTGATACGAGTATTATTATACAAAGTAAATAAATATCAATTACATCCATACATCTATGGTCAAATATGAACCCGTGACCACTTTGTTCAAAGCATTATACCACACATTTTCCAGACTTGCAGTTTGCAGTTTCCAGAATGCAGTTTGTGTCTGCATGCTTGTACGTACATACTTGTATAATGCTCAAGTATGGCTACGCCAAATTAAAAACAGTCAAAATAAAATATAAGTGCTGACCGTTAAATATAAAATACCGATCAAACGATTTGGCCATGTATTATAATTACTGCCCGTTTGTCTACCAAACACTGCTTGTTTATTTTATTTACAGACCATACATACATGTAGTATAATAATTAATTTAATAACCTACAAAAGGCATTTGAAGCTGTCGGCTAATTAAATACCGCATATTCAAATTATTGTCTTAATCAAACACCAAACTTTTTGTGGCCTGTATTATTATTATTTAAAAAATGCAAATAATTGCCCATCAAACAAAATTCTTACGATATTAGAAAAATTTTCCTTTAAGTGACATTTTTGTGGGTATTGATGAATTTTCAGTGTAAATAATTTTCGTTGAATGTAATCACTTGGATTACATGAAATATTCTCTTATCACATATCAACATATGAAATCAACTTACTTTCAAAGAAAAGCATTATATTACCTCGGAGCACACACATATATAAGTAAATTTAGATTATATAACAAAATATTGACGAAAATTAGAATTCAATTAAAAATGCATTTTAATTTATTTTGCTTCACTCAATCAATTATGTTTATCAAAAAAATTCGATAATGAAACATACGTACATAGACGCTTCAATCAATCAATTATGTTTATTGAATACTTATGAAAAATAAATTAAAAATAGATAATGAAACATACATACATAGACGTTCACGAGCTATGAGAGCAGTTTCGTACGCACACAATAATATACCGGCTATGAGAGCATTTTCGATACAAATTGAGCGCAAATGTAGGGAAACTCACACAAGATATATGTTCTTCCAGTTGTGGGATTTTGTTTAAAATTTATTAGTATATAAATCACTATATATACATATGTATGTATATATTATACACTTAAATATTAAGAAGATAACAATAATTCAAAAGGTCTATCTCTAGATCTCGTAGTTCGGATTCCATTCCGTAGCATCCTTTAATTTAACAATAACGTTACAATTAGATCAAGCTTTGTAAAAATAAAGGACCGAAAATCCGAAAGAGAGACGGGGTTGAAAGTAACAGTTACTTTCGACCCCGAGTTATTTGTTACCTTCGACCCCAAACACGTTTTACAACTTTGTGACCATTTGGACGAAATACCGTCAATGATACGCTTAATTGGCTTATTATAATCGATAATAACATCATGTAAGTATTGATTACTATTAGTTCAATTAAGGATCTTGAGATTTAATCCATTTTGTTACAAAAATACAAAAAATCAAAAACCTAAAAACACAAATGTCACTCGCCACACGTTTATTTTGGTTACCTGACAACTCGTTCACAGAATTTCGTTAAAATAAGTCGTTCGCGGAACTTGAATATTCTTTTTCGGCTTTTTCCATAGTTAAATTATTACATCGTTTACGATTCGCAGAGGCAATTCTCGAAAAAATTGGACTATTCAGCGCAAAATCAATTTTTTCAATAAGTTTTAAATGCGTTTTCGAAAATAATTACTGTATTGAAATTGTCGGTCATATCTACATGATAATTTCATAAATGAGAATAAATTTATTTGATACTCTTTGTGCCTTGAAAAATTTCGCAAGCAGGGTTTGTCAACTAAGGCCGCAAAACTTTATTTTTTAGCAGGGTTTCTAAACCGGGCAGAATTTTTTTTTCCAAATAGTTTTTTAGCTATCCAAACTTTTACGTATGCAGAGTTTCTTAACTAAGGTTCGCAAATCGTCATTATGAACTTTGCTTTTGATAAAAAAAGGGAGAATCTTTGGTTTTCGATTTTTAAATAATGCATGTATAAATGATTAAGTTGGCATGCATGAGTTGAAGAATGCCACAGTTGTCATCTTGTACGTGTGACACTTAGACGAACACTATCGTTGTGGCGCTCCGCCGAGTAAACAACATTTTAGGCCGCCCAACGAATCTCATTTACTGTACCACCTTTGTCTTGTGACAAACAGATCTTACACATACACATGTATGTATGCAGTGACGGACTGGGACTGACCCAGGATTTAAAAAAATTCCCCCCCCCCCATATAACAAAATTTTCTTCTTTCCACCACGCTAAAAATCAAGGGTAAAAAATAAATAAAATTTAAAAAAAATGGGAATAAACAAATTTAGGTACAAGAAAAGTTGTACCTAAATTTTGTCCTAGGTAAATAGAATGCATCATAAAAGAATGCGGCATAAAAGCGGCTTTTATTTAGAGTTCCGCAAAAAATATTTCTTAAAAAGAGTAAAATCTTACGTATGGACGGATTCTAGACCAAGGTTCGCAAGCTCAAGGATTCTGCTATTCATATCTAAAATGAGCGCGTATACGTATGTATGTATTGACGTATTTATCGGACATTGATTTAAATTATCGTGCATTTCAACCAATTGAAAAAAGATACATTTGTTGTTCGTACTACTTAATCTTCGGGTCTGCATATTCACGCTTACCCTATTTAAAATATACGAATAATAACACTTATTCCATAATTTGAAATATTATATGCATTACTTCGTAACGTCTACGATAGTTCGTTTACGACCGTTGCTACACAGACCTGTCGTTCACAGCCATTTCTTTCGGAAAGGTTGCTCGAAAGCGGTACCCA
Source organism: Arctopsyche grandis (assembly GCF_051622035.1). Classification (NCBI taxonomy): domain Eukaryota; kingdom Metazoa; phylum Arthropoda; class Insecta; order Trichoptera; family Hydropsychidae; genus Arctopsyche; species Arctopsyche grandis. Next base: position 2,015,934 of record NC_135362.1, read on the forward strand.
CACGGGAAAATTTGGCTATTGTCGCAACCCACTATGGACAACTCGCTACTGCGATACCCACTCAAACCGGGTTGACTTGTCGCCCGTCCCCACAAACTCTCGTATGCGCAGGTAACAAATTTGACTGAAATACTATTGTCCCAATCGCCCATCCCCACCTATCGCCTTCTACACAGCATTGAAAGTTCAACTGAAATACTTTTCGCACTCGCCGAAATTTTTCCCTAAGGCATACATATATGAACACGTGAATTTTTGTTTGTTTTATCGTCACTTGTTTGTGTGGTTTATAGTTAGCCGAGTATTTTTATGGTAGGATACTATAATACTAACATATGTACTTACTACTTTTTTATATTTTTTATTCGATTTTACATTCTAGTTGATTTTCAATTTTGTATTTTAAACAACAATTAGCGGTGAAATTAATATCAGCCAAATATCATCGTATCGTGTCCAGTGGCTCGGCATTTGGGGTGTCTGGAAGTAACCAGACTGATTAAAATATATTACATTGGAATACGATTATTTTTGTTTTTTCTTGTTGATTTCTCAGTGGTGCATTTTTATTTTTATACCTGCTATGACCGATAATTGTTCATCGTACGGCGGCCCATTTTTTTTCTTTGCAAAAGCTTATCTCAAGACAGATCTTTAAGGATGCAAACACAAACTTTATTTTAATTGAAATATGAATGTGCTTTTAATGAATGAAGAATTAGCTGAACCCGGCATTAGGGATCCCAATCGAATATTCGAATATTCCAGTATTCGAATTATTCGTCTGATTTTTCAGCCATTCGTTATTCGAATATTTCATCAACTGTTCGAATATGATTCGTGTGTATATTTTTTTATAAAATAAATACACAAAATCAATATGGAAAGACGATTATGAAGAAAATTAAATATGTAATGGAGATAAATGTGATGAAAATGAAGATAATGAGGAAGATGAAATGTCTACATGAGAAGAAATGGATTTTTATTTATTAAATACAGAAATGTTTGAAAAAAATCACTTTTCGATCGATAATAATCTCTACGAAATTTTAGAAAACATCAGAAAAATAAATCGAATATTTAAGAAGTCACCGGCGAAATATACATTTTTAGAAAAAATCATAATGAAAAAAGAAAATAAAAAATTGAAATTATTATTGGATGTAAAAACGAGGTGGAATTCAATGGCAACTATGATAAGACGATTTATTCAAGTTTACGAAAGTGTAAACATAGCACTAAAATAATATAATTTCAATACTGTTTCTAAGAATGAAATTGATATTTTGAAAATTTTAATTGATGTTCATACTCCCGTTGAAACCACAATCAAAGAATTAAACAAGAATAGTGCATATTTAATAACAGCAGAAGGAGTTTATAAATTTTTATGTTATCTTTTATGTGTGCATTTTAGTTTTATGTTTTTTTTTAATTTTCTTAAAATTATGTATTAATTGTAATATATTATATATAAATATAATGTAATTTATGATGAGTAAATATGTAATTACCTTTTTTTTAATTTTCAAATATATTCGAATATTCGAATAGCTCTTGATTTACTATTCAATATTCGAATAGTTGAAGTCGACGAATATTTGGGATCCCTACCCGGCATACGTTATAAAGTTATAATGCCACAATAACGCATGCCATTCCCGTTCCCGGTTCAACGATTCAAAAAAAATTCAACGATGTCGATATCGTAGTCATAGAAACTTTGATTTGTTTTCGATGTTCCCAACAAACCTTATGCACATAGTTACATAAAAAGTCTCTTCCCTGGGTACTATGTAGAACTCAAGTTATCAGTTTTGGTTCAATTTTCAACATTACATAATTGTCATCTTAAAAATAATATATACTAAATAACCTACTCAAAAAATAAAATAACTCGGTACCGGTATTAGCTTGAAAAATAAGATTAAATTCGAATTTTATACTTTTTGTTAGATTAAATGATCATTATTTTTCAAATGTATGTATTTATTCATATATATGTAAGTGGTCCACGGCATTTAAAATTATAAATGAAGTGATCCGTAAATTCCGAAAGGTTTACCATCGCTGCCCTTACTCAAGTGTAGGTATGCTGTGTTATTTTTAGTCACCAGAGCCTGAGGGGGCCGTGTATTGTTCAAAGGTTGTAAATTCATTGTTAAAGGTGTATCGAACAATGGATAGCACTGTGACTATCCTACCTCTAGTTATTTTACTTTACTTTATTACTGTATTAGTTCAGAGACAATTCTAAGAAATTTTAGGTAAACAAACCTTGCAACGAAGCACTTACATACTCGTTCGCTGTTCGCTGCAAATCTCGTCATGATAATATCATTTTGAAATTTTATGATAAAATGCAAGATTCAAACAGCAATCAAATCATATAAATTGATTAAATAATTCAAGTTCAAATGATAAAAGTTTGGAAATATAAAAAAGTGGATAAAATTGTATTACAATAAGTGATACTTACTTATTCATAGATCTGACACGAGTTTCAAAAAATATTTAACACTTCTTATACAAGTTATGTATATGCACTTACATTACTATTATTATAAAAATAAATTACAAATAAATTAATCACACAAGTAAGCCTGAACGTCGGCGGACGAAAATACTAAAAATAATGGAAACATTGGAACAATCATTGTTATGGTTTTTGATAGACTTTGGACATTTTGATAGATTTTGAACCAAATTTTGCTTCGAAAATTTGCAAATAATAAAATGTATACAAGTTTATAATTTTAAAAGTTATCGGTCATAGCAGGTATAAAAATAATGCAACACTGAGAAATCAACAAGAAAAAACAAAAATAATCGAATTCCAATGTAATATATTTTAATCAATGTTTAAAATACAAAATTGAAAATCAACTAGAATGTAAAATCGAATAAAAAATATAAAAAAGTAGTAAGTACATATGTTAGTATTATAGTATCCTACCATAAAAATACTCGGCTAACTATAAACCACACAAACTACTGACGAGAAAACAAACAAAAATTCACGTGTTCATATACATATGTATGCCTTTCGGCGAAAAATTTCGGCGAGTGCGAAAAGTATTTCAGTTGAACTTTCAATGCTGTGTATACGGCGATAGGTGGGAATGGGCGATTGGGACAATAGTATTTCAGTCAAATTTGCTACCTGCGCATACGAGAGTCAGTGGGTATCGCAGTGGCGGGTTGTCCATAGTGGGTTGCGACAATAGCCAAATTTTCCCGTGTGGGTACCGCTTTCGAGCAACCTCTCCGGTCACCATACAAGATAACTGTATTTTGTACATAGTTAAAAAGAATTACGTTTTTTTACCAATATACAGAAGAAATAACTAAGATAAAGTTACAAATAACGAAGTGATGATTAGAACAAACACGTATGTCGCAAAATTCACAAGCGTTCCGTTTTATGTGACTGCTGGTTTATATATATATATATATATATATATATATATATATATATATATATATATATATATATATATATATATATATACATATAATTCAATGACATCTGCAATACGATTAAAAAGTTTTTTTTTTATTTAAATAAGTAAATATTGGATACGGTTGAGAACCCCTGTCATTTATATTAATTTAATAACGCCCGCGATGTGTACGATAAAAAGTAGATTATTCATTTGAAATAAAGTAAATAAAAAGAAATAAAAAAGAATATAAACTAATTCAATGTAATCTGCAGTTCATACGCTTAGAAAGTTTTTTTTTTCAATTTAAATACATAAATATTGGATACGGTTGAGAACCCCTGACATTTATACTAATTCAATGACATCTTAAAATGATATTCAATGAGTCAAAATGACATTCGCTTAAAATGTAATTGTTCAATTTAAATAAGAATATGTTGGTACGGTTGAGAACACCTTTAATTTATAATAATTTAATAACACCCGCGATCTATACGATAAAAAGTACCATATACATCGATAAATATAATACAATAAAAAGTTACTTTTGCCATTAAAATAGGATAATTTAGGATTTTTGAACATTTTGTCGCTTGAACATTATTTCCGTTTACATTTTGTCGCGGGTACATTTTGTCGCGTGAACATTTTGTCGCGGGTACATTTTGTCAGTGCACTAATTTTCGGGTACATTTTGTCGTTGAACCGTATGTTTATATGTATATGTATATGTGTATGTACATATGTATATGTGAATATATATATATATATATATATATATATATATATATATATATATATATATATATATATATATATATATATATATATATATATCAGTGGCGTATATTGGGTGTGTGCTAGGTGTGCGGCGCACACCCGTGAAAACCAAAGACCACATAAAGTAGTATTTTAATACAAAATAATGTGTTGTTGTATAAACAGGCATTGATGTGTATGGTGTATTTACCGCGTGCGCTAAATGTATGGTGTATGGTGTGGTGTGCAGTCTGCAGCGTGTTGTGTGATGTTAGATGTAGTTTGTGCGCCGCGACGAGAGAATACCTATGCCGTGCAGCAAATTGGTGGGTTTGGTTGGAGTGTGCAGGCGGATATTCGCTTGTATAGGTTTGTTCGCGATATTAAGACGTACGGTGTGCTACGACTTCAGAGCACCGCGCACCGCACCGCACCGCACCGCACCGCACCGCACCACTCGGCAATTGACCGAATGCGATGCGACACGTGGTCTCGTACTTTTTCGCACATTCGTATTTTTATGGTCATATCTCAGTCATACCTCTAATAACTAATAATGGCTAACAGTGTTCAAGACATTTTAACTATTCCGTTTTCAAATAGAAGTTTTGAGATAAAATTAAAAATAATTAAATATGGGAAACCGTGTCCGTCTCTTCCAAATTTATCCAGTTTGCATAAAGAAAAAACAAAAGTTTACACTAGACATTTTTGCGTTTCAAATTATAAAAAATTCGAATGGATTACAGGCTGTGAAATTCGATCCAAACTTTTCTGCTGGCCATGTTTATTGTTCTCCAAAGATATTAATGTGTGGAACAAAGAAGGATTTGCTGATCTCAACCATTTGACAGCAGCACTGAAGAAACACGAAGGATCGCAGGCACACGTTCAATCATTTCTTTCCATACAAATGTTTGGCAAACAACGAATCGACGTATTAATTGACAGTCAACGTAAAGCCGAAATAAGTCGACATAATGAACAAGTAAATAAAAATAGAGATGTTTTAAAACGAATTATTAACGCAATAATCTATCTAGGAAAACAAGAACTGTCCCTGCGAGTTCACGACGAGTCATGTAATTCCGTAAACAAAGGCAATTACATTGAATATCTAAATGCTCTTCGAGAATATGATTCTGTTTTAGATACTCATTTAAATACTGCTACTACCTTTCGTGGTACTTCTCCAAGTATACAAAATGACATAATCGAAGCAATCGCTCATGTTATTAAAGTTCATATAAAAAATGAAGTAGAGTCAGCAAGTTTTGTTGCTATTATTCTCGATGAAACTTCAGATATAATGACAAAATCACAGCTCTCAACAGTTTTACGTTTTGTATGTAAAGGCAATGTACATGAACGGTTTATTAGTTTTACAGACGTTAGTGCTGATAAAACATCTAATGGTCTATTCCGTCACGTGGTGAACATAGTTGAAGAATTTAAAATTCAAGACAAATTGGTTGGACAGACTTATGATGGAGCAAGTGTAATGAGTGGACACGTAAATGGTTTGCAATCCAAAGTCCTCAATGCTTATCCTTTTGCTCTTTTTACACACTGTTATGCTCATGTATTGAATTTAGTATTGCAGCAAGGTCTTTCTGATATTAAAGAAAGTAAATCATTTTTTCAAACTTTAAATGGATTGTCTACATACTTTTCAAAATCTTCCAAAAGAGTATTCGCTTTACAGGAATTTGTGACAAAAAGACTTCCCTCTGTAGCACCCACAAGGTGGAATTTTACATCTCGTTTAAGTAGCACAGTACAACAATACAGAAGTCAATTTACAGATTTTTTTCGACATGTTATAGAAAATTGTGAATTATGGGACACAGATACTGTTATAAAAGCACGAGGGTTTTTAGGCTTTTTAGAGGATTTTCAAACAATTAAACTTCTTCAAATTTTTTCAAAACTGTTTGGAATAACTGATGTTTTGTATAACATTCTTCAATCTAAATCTTCGGACGTTTTATATTGTTGTAAAAAAATTAATGATGTTTTGCAGCAACTGAAATACGAAAGGGATAATAATTTTGAAATGTTATGGAATAATTATTTAAATGAAAAAAATGATGATCATGATCGTAGGCCACAAAGATTAAAAAATTATTCAGAAGTAGAAGATAAAACTTCATTTCGTCAATTATATTTCAAAATAGTTGATAGCATAATCGCACAAGTCGAATGTAGATATTCTTCACTTTCCAAATTAGAATATTTCCACCTTCTTTGTAATGATAAATATGACGAATATAAAGAAAATTTTCCAAATGTTTTAATTAATAAATTAAAAGATTTTTATGGATCACTGTTTGATTATATTCGATTGAAAAACGAACTCATTGTGCTATATTCCAGCTCTGAATTTTCAGAGAAACCTGTTCATGAATTAATACAATTCATGACAAAAAATAACCTCAAATCTGGTTTTAAAGAGGTGTTTAAGCTGGGAGAATTAATATTAACGATACCAAGCAGTACAGCTTCAGCAGAACGTTCTTTTTCGGCGCTGAAAAGAATAAAAACTTGCTATAGAGGTACGCAAGGTCAAGATAGATTATGTGGCCTTAGCTTAATTTCAATAGAAAAAAAGTTATTGGTGGAATTAAAACAGAAAGACACATTCTATGCAGACGTGATCGAAAAGTTTATGTCTCAGAAACGTCGCATTGAACTTATGTATAAATAACTAATAAATTAAACATTTTTGTAATGCAAAACGAGTATTTTTTTTTAATTGCTAATTTTATACCCTATGCCCTACGGCATACACAGCACACCCGGTATTAACACCCACCGTCCGCCACTGATATATATATATATATATATATATATATATATATATATATATATATATATATATATATATATATATATGGGTAGGTGTGTATGTATATATATGTATATATATGTATTTTTATATTTATGTATGTATGTATGTGTATTTGTGTATATATGGATGGTGTACATATATGTTTATATAATTGTCTTTGGCCAGGAAGGTGCATTGGGTTTACCTGTTAGGCCTTCTTGGTGTAAATTAAATAAAAAAAAATAAAAAAAAAATAAAACAAAATAAAATAAATAAATAAAATTGCTTTAACATAAAAAAATGATAAACTAACCCATAGGTGTGAAAGCCACGTTGAAAAGATTATAATTATTACAAGCACTAAAAAGTAGTACATAAATGAAAATTGATGTATTTTATATAACATTCAAATTGCAGTCCAATTGAGTCACAAAAATGGACAAAAATTGGTGGTGTGAATTATGTAGAATGCACTTAATTAGTTAAAATAAGTATCGATTTCAATAAATATTGTTGCCAAATGCATTTTTCTTATTAGGTCCCTGTATGCGACGTTAAAAAGTATGAAAGCATTGAATAATTCATTCTGCATTGTGATGTTTAATACAAAATCATAGCAAATGTGGAAGAGGATGCAAAAATAATGACTTCAAAACCACTATATGATATATTATATATGTATTAACATAATAAAGTTATTATATATAAAAAAAATCAATTTATTACACTATCTTGTAATTTCGGTAAATTCAATATATGTATTTCAGTTTGTTCAAGGGGAATGAGAGCCGCTTTATAGGTAAATGTTTTTGTTACGGGGTCCAATGTAAAAAAATACACAATACCATACAAATGAAAGATAAACAAATTAAAAAACTAGGGCATTATAACAGATTCGTTGTTTTGGCATTTTGCCAATTATTTTCCATTGGTCGTTTGCTGGGTCGTACTCCTGTACTGCATTCGAAATAAATCCCCCTTAAAAAGACGGAGTAAAATTAAACAACCGATTTCAGGAAACAATTGATAAAATATGTACATATGTAAGTGTAAACCAACCGAAACAAATTATCTTTCCGTTATAACATACTGCTTTAAAACCAAAATCTTTTACAAGTGAATCGCTCATTGAAGTCCAGGTGTCACTTCGTGGATCATATCGTTCCACATTACTAAGATGATAAGAGTCATCATCACGTCCACCTATGCAATAGATGTAGTCATCGACTACGACCGCCTAAAAATTGCAATAAAACAAAATTAACAGACATAAGAACTTCTACCGGCTTGTGCAAAGGGTACTGTATCACCTTAAACAATCGGGTTTTTGTGTGACAGGTAAATGGGAATCACGACAAAACATTCCCGGACTGAATATTCTTGACAAAACGTGCACAGACGAAGTAATAATAGGAATGTAATTAAAGACGTAATTATTGCTTATGAAAAGTTTCATTCAGGGCTGTGGAGTCGTTATAAAAAAAGCACAACTTTGATTCCGACTCCGATGCTAAAAAATTAAAAATGTAAAATTAAATTTTTTACAATTTTTTCCCCACTTCTTAACTTTGGGTTGATTTTAAATACCAATACAAGATGCTGCATATATGTATATATATATATATATATATATATTATACATTGTACATATGTAGAGTAAGCTGATTTTTATTAATCATTTAATTACATACTTTAAATTAAGCTTTTTTTCAATGTTTTATTTATGAATACACAATCGTGTGTTCTGATGTAAGTATATGATACTAATAAATATTACGCATTTGGTGTAGCGGATTTGTCAAATATCAGATCTATTGTCAATTTGACCTAAACATGAAAAAAGACAAATATAGAAATTGTCTCAGATACATGCATTCACTCTTCACTCGTAATCATCTTAGTTAATAGTTTAATATTTATATACATACATACATACATATGTATGTGTAAGATCTGGTTTTGAGAAGAAAAGGGCCGGGCAGTAAGTGAGACTCGATGGGCAGCATAAAATATTGTTTAATCGGCGGAGCGCCACAACGATAGTGTTCATCTTTAAGCGTCACACGTACAAGATGACAACTTTACCATTCTTCAACTCGTGCATGCCAACTTAATCATTCATACATGTTAATTATTTTAGGCACGAAAACTAAATTATAAATATGTACTATTTATCATTATTACGAAAAAAATAAATGCAATGTAAATGTGAAACCAAAGTCGGAGTCACTTGATTTTTTTTACGATTCCAACTACAGCGAAAAAGCCACGAATCTATGACTCTGACTCTGCACCTCTGGTATTGTTTGTTTTTATTTGAACGCGAAAAAAGCTTTTTCTGATATTGTTAGAATAAAAGTTTGAACTTACAGATAATGAACTTGTCGCCGTTTTCATCGGACTCAAAGTCTTCCATTTATTTGTTTTCGTGTTGAATGTTTCAACAGATTTTAAACAACTGCTACCTTTATACCCACCAAATACATAAATGTCGTCTTTATAGACTACTGAGGTGTGCTTCAATCTACTATCATTCATGGGGGCAACTTTTTTCCAGCTGTTTTTAACGTAATCGTATCTGAAAACATAGCGAGAATGATCATTACTAAAATTTTAAAATAGCACTAAAATTTATAGCAAAATTCACTCACTCTTCTACAGAGTTTGAAGCACCGTCTTCGCCAATCACGAAGATTCGGTCACCAACAAATAAAGCTGCTGTTGATTGCCATCTTTTACATTTCATTGCTGCTAATTTATTTAGTGTTCTTGTAAGAAGATTAAACGAGTAAACCTACAAAAAATGTCATGTCAATTGAGTCAGTGTGTACAAACGTTTCATTTAAAATCCATTGAGCGGTTTAGGAGATTAACATAAAATAGTAGTAGACCTACTTATACGAAAGGGTAATACTTAAAATTATGAAAAATAATTACTTTATTACAGTAAACAATTATGTACATGATTGACTAACAAAAAGTTTAATTAACAATGTTGAAATCATCTCTAAAAACACACGCACATTTTTAAAAACCACGAAAATGTAATCAATGTTTAATTCCGAGTACAGATAAGTACATTCAAAGTTTATTATAGATAAATCAAATACACGAGGTTGCATTTTCTTACGATTATGTAAAAGTAATTTGAAAGTAGATAAAGTGTTATGAAATAGAAAATTGATATCATTGCATACCTCATTAGTGTCAATTCCATTTGCATCCCATCCGCCAAATATCAATACTTTTTTTTTATGTATAACTGCCGAGAAATTAGTGATTTTAATAGTAGTGTGAAATAATTCACTCCATGCATTAGTTATTGGGTTGTACATATCTATTATACCCGATATCTGAAACAGAATATTAAACATTTTGTAAACACGTTAATTCATAAATGAAAAAGTGAACAATGGAATGGAAAATACACTTACATTACGATTACGTCCCCCAAAAATCAAAACTTGTTTATGTATATTTCGGCATTTGGCATTCGTCAAACTCGAAGAAGATCTCTTTTTGGGCATTTGGTGCCACCGTAAGGCATCCAACACAATTGAAAATGGAGATTCCGAATCGTATTCGCAACACAGTGACCTCACTTCTTCCAGTAAAAACTTTAAAAGCAAATGATATACGAATATTAAAACATCAGTCAACTCATATTAAGATGCAGGCAAAAATAAAAACCCAACCGAAACATCACAAAGGGGTAATCGAATATATTTCATCAGAGAATACAGATCTTTCTTCCTATTGTTCCAATCGTATTTAAGCCACTTCGATAGTCCTTTGAACACCTGTTCTTCTGATTTGCAAGATGTCATCAGTGATGACACTTGCAAATCATCGGATGACAGTAATTGCTTCACCTTATCAACAGACAAGTTTAAGTACTTTTCGTGACTTGTTATCTTAAAATAGAAGTTAATTTTACAAAATAATATATTTTTACGGAAATAAATATTTTCCTAAAAAAATAATATATAGTCCAGACTTACTTTTGAAAAGTTACATAATAAATATTTGTCAATATCTTCTGTTTTTTGTGAGACTTTTTTGTTGTCCCGACATACTGTCTCTAAAAACGAATAACAATTCTTCTTAAGTTCGTCAATCTGTAAAATTTCGGCCAATTTTAAAATATTTGCCACCTGTTCTATTGTCATTTCTGAAAAAAATCGTTAATATAAAATTGAACCGCAGGAACAATCACAAAATTCGTCAATTGAGAAATTCGTGAATTCTTACCCAAAGTGCCCTTATACAGAAATTCAAAAACCTTGTCCACAGATTCTTTTCTAATTCCATCAATGTAAATCTCCAACCCTCGTATATTCATATTTTGATCAAGTATTGACCTAAAGTAAGGACTTACACTGTACAAGATTGACTTGTGAGTGTGATATCTGAAATTGCATTACAAATTAATTTAAGCCGCTTCGTTAGTACAAAGGTATATCCCGCGTGTTATATAATAAAATAATTAATGCGTTGAAAATTCTCACCTTTTCTTCAAAATAATCAAATCGATGTCGGAAAACATTCCTTGCGTATAAAAATTTTGCATCCATTGCATGTGGGAGAATCCATATTGCATTTGTTTTTGATGATCGTTGTCCGTCATTTTCAAAATTGGGAATTGGCAAGCAAAATTAGCAATTTACTAAAACGAAAAAAGGAAGGGGAAAAATATAAAGTTATAAGTTGCAAGTGGGAAAACGCGTATCGCATTTGTGTTTAAATATTACTTATTATAATACAAAGCATAATATAAAATTAATACTCCAATACAATAAAATATTATCCTAAAAGTTGATTTGTGATAACATATTGTATAGTTTTATTTTATTAATGAATTTTTTATAAATTTTAAGCATATGAATTGATTACATATTATATTTGTTGAGCATCGAATAAATTAAATAATCGATTAAAATAAATTAAACGGCATTTAAAATTGAATTATGATTTTTATCAATGTTTTGTTATATAATGTGTATAATCTAAATTTACTTCTACATATTTAAGTGCTTACCTTTGAATCTCCAAGTCGACAATATTTTGAAGCCGCTGTCGTTCGCCTTTTATATCAATTTATTGGTAAATACGATAGGAAAATATCTATCACGATCCAACTGATAACGACTTTTTGATCCTCAATTTATTTTTCAATTTGATACATAATATTGGACACATATTTACCTAGATAATTTATTAAAAATTCGATAGCAGCAAAGAATCATTTTGGGATTCAATTGAATGACGTCATTTTCTGCTATTACCCAAAATATTTTACAGATTTGATCACCTGTTGCAACGCTGCAAAGTAACATCCAAGTTATTTGATCCAAACTATTTAGTCCAAGCTACTTGCATCGTGTCAATACGGTATAAGGCGGCCATTACAGACACTCACACAGAAACAGTCACACACACAATATTTTTTCTAGATCATGAAAACGTGATCAGTGGTCGATTCTGAGTTCGAATCAGTTAAAATATGCTTCAAATATCATTGCGGTTGAGCACAATATCTGCGACACAATACAGTTCATACCATTTCCATAATATTTTTGTAAAAATAATATTTTCAAATAAATTTCTGCCAGCACCGTAATCCCGGTATTCAGACTAGTTTCAGCACCGGGATTCACGGTACCAGAAAACACCGGGATCCCGGGATCCCGGTGCTCGGGATCCCGGAATTGGAAGCCTTAAAACCAACCAAAACAAATTATCTTGCCTTTATAACATATTACTTTAAAGCCAATATCTTTTACAAGGAAATCGCTCATTGAAGTCCAGGTGTCATTTCCAGGATGATATCTTTCAACATTACTAAGAAAAGAAGAACCATTATAGCCACCTATGCAATAGATGTATGTATGTAGTCGTCAAATACAACCACCTAAAAATTGCAAAAAAAATAAATTAACTAATATAAAGCGTCTTCGGGTTCGTGCAGAGGGGATTGTATCACTCCGACTCCGATTTTAAAAATTTTAAAACACAAAATTAAATTTTGTGCCCACTTCAAATATCTCTGGACCAGGTACCAAAACAGGTAATGTTCCGACTTAATTTGACGTATTGCAATAAGCTGTCGGTTCAATGCATTTGTTAGATGGTAACACTGATGAATCGAGCATGAATCGATTTTACTAAATAACTAAACTTTTTAAATTTAACTACATATTTTCTTTCAATATTTAATATATTTTCTACTTTATAAATCATGCCAAAATTCGAACTCGAGATTTTGACTGATTCGAACTTAAAATCGATCACTGATCACGTTTTCATGATCTAGAAAAAATGTGTGTGTGTCAGTGTATTTTGAGAATTTTTTAAACAACCTTCGTCCTATCGAACTGAAAAATGTGTATGAGTGTGTGTAGCTTTGTGTCTGTTAGTATGTGTCTGTGTATTTTGGGGAGTTTTTGAAACTTATCGTATCGGTTACTGAAATTCTTATCGAAACTATGTAAATATTTTTCAAATTTTTAAGTTGACCGGAAATGGTACCTCCCCTTATATGTAGGTATCCTCTTTTATTTAAGTTTTTGAATTCAATTATCTCCCAAACCGCTAACCAAATCGAACAAAATTTTTTTTACGTGTAATAGAAATTATAAATTTTATAACCTAATATTTTTTAAATATTTTTACCTGAACCGCAAAGTTATTTGACTCTAGGGAATCGAGGTTTTTTATGTTTTTCTCAGAAACCTTTTGATTTATTCAACTGAAATTTTATATCTAGAAGTTTAAGCTTAATACCAAGTTATGTAAGATATTTAGTAAGCATCCGTCATTCGGCAAGTGGCAGTTTACCCTTGTTCGATTTTTCTTCCACTATTTTTTTCTACTCCTTAAACATGTGTGCTCTCCACGAAAAAATAGTTCTGGTATCAATGTGATAAAAATAAAAAAAAATTACTAAATATAATAAACCAGAAGTGGTATTTTTTCCTCTTAGAAAGGTCAAAAATGTTGTGAACTGTGAAAAAAATGTGCCACTATTCTGTCCACACCATTGAAGTATAATGTATAGAATAGTCATTCCTAACAAAAGTATCGCTTAAAAGCGAGCCATCGAAGAGAGAGACGGAAAATCAGAAGAGAGACAAAAGAGCGAGGAAAAAAAATTCGTGGAAGTGATCGTCCCTTACAACAACTGGACAAAACAGCTGACATCTCCGGGCACACGGATTTTTTGTGGCAACATTTTTAGGGGCTGAGAGCAATTCTATGCATACATACTACTTCAATGTAGGTAAAGTAATAATTAAAGAGCGGATAGAGAGCGTGCTTTTTCCAGGAATCACAGCATTTTGGGTATATTCACAAAGCCAGAGTGCAATAAAAAAAGGTTCGGCGAACCTTTAACAAAGGTTCGTCATAAAAATGAACAATGCACAACGAACAATAAACAAAGAACGGCACGCTTCCGGTCCGACCTCTAGTAATAATAACTGTTTTTCAATGAGTGAGGCTGGTCCGAACATGTAGCACGTGCACATACAGATGTTCGGACTTTGTCGAACTAAACTACCACACAATTTCACTAGTAGAGCCTATTTCAAAGAGATCCTACTGCTACAGAGATCCTACTGCAACTGAGAAAAACAGCCGAAATCTCCGTCTGCACGGAGTTTTAGTAGCAACATTTTTGGAAGCTGAGAGCGCTTCTACCCATTCTACTTCAATGGTCCACACCCATGGACGTATCAAGCTGAAAATTTATATTTGTATTTTTTATGTACTAACTTAGAGCTGATAAGGTTTTGGTTAGAATTCGTAAACCGGAAGTAGTATTTTTTTAAAACAATATTTCATTATTTTATTGGTTGTGACTATTTGCAGGTACTATATCTGCGACAGGCGCAAAGCCTTCTGCGCATGCGCGAAGGCTTTGCTTCCGAAAGAACTTCCGAAAAATAATCCGATTATAATTTCTAACATTTAATGTATGTATGCTAGACTTGTTTAATCAATCGTTCATTATACATGAGGCAAATAAATTTCGATTTCAATTTTGCACCAGAAGAAGATCCACGAAAGGGAAAAGGATGGATACGAAATCCATTTTTGCCATGGAATGATGATATATCACCTAATTTGGAAGATAAACTAATTGATCTGACTGCAAATCAAGAATTAAAAAAAATGTTTTGAAACCACAACTTCACTTGCAGGCTTTTGGATCAAATTAAAAGTAGAATTCCCATATATTTCTGAACTTTCAGTGAAAACTCTTTTATCATTTGCATCAACTTACCTTTGCGAGACTGCTTTCTCAACCATGAGTATAATTAAAAAAAAAACATCGTAATAGTGTGGATATTTATGATCCATTGCGTGTGGTATTGTCTTCGATTAAACCACGACTGGATAAGTTATCTAATAACAAACAAGCTCATATGTATGTATGTCTCATTAGTTTTTTTTTATTTTAATTTTTTATCTTTATCTAAGTATATACATATTGTACTTCTTTGAATTCAATAAAATAAATTATTGTACTTCTTTGAATTCAATAGAATTCAATAAAAATAATTACTACTTAGATTTTATTTTATTTTTATTTGTTTACAAGTTTTCAACCATATACATATGTATATAACCTTTTTATTTTAAAATATGATGCCGGTCCGTGAGAATTTCTGAAAAATATATACTGGTCCGCTAGCTGAAAAAGTTTGAGTAGCACTGATGTAGGTATTATACGTTGTATATGATAATAATTTTCTAATAATTAATAATATTTGCTAATTTGGATTATATTTTTTACTCTACGTCACTTTACGAGTTCGAACTAAATTTTAAGAGGTTTAAAACAAAATTTTAACAATAAACACGCTGACAGTGACAGTTCATGCGCATGCGCAGAAGGCTTTGCGCATGTCGCAGATATAGTACCTGCAAATAGCCAATAATTCTCAGATATAGTACCTGCAAATAGCCAATAATTTGCAGATATAGTACCTGAAAATAGCCAAAACCTATTTATTGTTTATTATTTTTATTTTCTAGATATTTAATGTGTATAATTATTATAGTGATTTTAAGCAATAAAAAAATTCGAACAAAATCTGACAACTGGAAGTAGAACTTTTGTCTCGTGTAAGTTTCCCTACATTTGCGCTCAATTTGTATCGAAAACGCTCCCATAACCGGCATCGAATTTTGAAAATGGAGATTCTGAATCGAATTCGTAGCAAAGTGAACTGACTTCTTCCAGTAAAATCTTTAAAAACAAATGATATACGAACAGTATAACATCAGTCAATTCGTAATAAAATGCAGACAAAAAAATAAAAATTCCAACCGAAACAGCACAACGGGGTAATCAAATGCATTTCATCAGAGAATACAAATCTTTCTTCTACTTGACAAATTTAGACAGTACTTTCAATATCTGATCATCGGATATCAGCAATTGTTTCACATTCTCAACAGACAAATTTAATAACCTTTCGTGGTTTGATATTTTAACAATACAAGTTGATTTTATAAAAACAAATATTTTTACAGAAATAAATATTTTCCTGAAAAAGAAATATGATTCAGACTTACTTCTGAAAAGTTATCTAATAAATATATTCATAAATATCAATATCTTCTGTGTTTCATGAGACTTCATTGTTGTCCCGACATACTGTCTAAAAACGAATAACAATTCTTCTTTAGATCGTCGAGTTTCATAATTTCAGCCAACTTTACAATATTTACCACCTGTCCTATCCTAAATTCTGTAAAGAATTCATTAATAAAATTGAACCGCAGGAACAATTACAAAATTCGTCAATTGCGAAATTCGCACTCAAAGTGCCCTTATACAGAAATTCGAAAACCTTGTCCACAGATTCTTTTGACGCAAATCTCCAAATCTCGCATTTTCATATTTTGATCAAGTATTGTCCTAAAGTAAAGGCTTGCACTGTACAAGTGTGATATCTAAAATTGCATTACAAATTAATTTAAGCCGCTTCGTTAGTAGGTATATCCCGCGTATTATATAATAAATATGATTAATGTGTTGAAAGTTGTCACCTTTTCTGCAAAATAATCAAATCGATAACGGAAAACATTCCTTGTGTATAAAAATTTTGCATCCATTGTATTTGGGAGAATCCATATTGCATTTGTTTCCGATGATCGCAATCGCTCGTTTTCAAAATTAGGAATTTGCAAGAATTTACTAAAAAGAAAATAAAAACGGGGAAAAATAAAAATGTCGTAAATTGCAACCTATATAGTTGTCTTAGGACATAGCATAATTTAAAAATTAATACTCCAATACTATAAAATATTATCCTAAAAGTTGATTTATGCTAGCATATTGTAAGTTTTATTTTTTTAATGAAATTATCGTATATTTTAAGCATACGAATTGATTACATATTATATGTATTTGTTGAGGATCAAATAAATTAAATAATTGATTAACACAATTAAAATAAATTAATAGGCGTTTAAAATTAAAATAAAACACATTTTTTATATAATGTGTACAATCTAAATTTACTTGTATGTACATATGCCCCAGGATAATGTACATAAGTGTTTACCTTTTAGAGTCTCCAAAGTGGTTAGCGTTTTATAACCAATTTATTGGTAAAAATGATAAGAAAATATTATGTATCACGAACTGATAACGACTTTTCGAACCTTAATTTATTTTTCAATTGGATACATAATGTATAGATATCGACACACCTAGATAATTTATTAAAAATTCAATAACAGCAAAGAATCATGTCGATATGCGATTGAACGATTTCGATTTCTGCTATAGATCAAAATATTTTACAGGTTGGTCCAACATCAAGTTACTCGCCCATACTATTTGGTCCAAGCTACTTGCATCGAGTCAACACGGTATAAGGTGGTTTATAATTCCGCTTATTATCTATTATATACTATAATTGTATGTATCTTTCTTTGACTTGAAATTTCTACTAGTGTTTAGCCCGTTAACATTTCATATGTGGTTTTGAAAAACAATCAAAATTATAAACAAATAAAAAGGATTTTATCCAAAAAAATCTATTTATATAATTGTATGTAAGTTCCTTTTGCTTGAGTTTTAGTTGGCCTGAAGCCTAGTGTTTTGTCCGTTGACATTTCATGTGTGGTTTTGAAAAATAATAAAAATTTATAAACAAACAGGAACAAGAGTTATATTATTAATTTGCTTATACATATGTATGTAGAATACATATTAATAATAATAATTATAATAGCTTTTATTCCAGACGATAGGGAAAATAGTCGATCCCCATCGCCCATATAAATAATATATAGATAATAAATATATAATTTCGAAAGAGACTTTGTATGTAAGTATGTATGTAATGTTGGTTGTTAATCGAAAAAAAAATCAGTTTCGATATATATTTTTTTCGATTCGAGTAAATTTAATAAAAAAACAAATGAATATTTACTATTAGAATCGCCGTGTTTAAACTATTTATATTACAAATACTGAGCGAAGCCGGGTAAAACAACTAGTATAAAATAAATACAATATTATTTAAAAATAAAGTAAAAACAAAGAAAAATAAATAAATAATTAATAATAATAATAATATATAATAATAAGAATAATTAATTAATTAATCAATTTAATGTCTATTTAAGGCGGTCGGTGGAGTAGTTCCATCCATCGAACATACAGTGAAGAGTGCAAATGAGAAGATGCGGCAGCAAGAAGGCAATTAGACGATAAAAATACACGAAGACGTAGAGAGGCCGCCCTCATCCTAAGAATGGCCTCAAAGTGAGGCACATGCCCTTCCACAAACATTTGCGATGCGCTACAGCCCCTAGGTAGCAACTGAAGTTGTTATATTGTACCTTTATCTTCCTCATCGTCTCCCGCTTGTATCTGGTTCATAATTCTCCAGTATAGAAGCTATTACAAAAGGACATAAATAATTGTCTCTTAACCTCTACACTGGAGTGGTAAAACCGTCTTGCCAGCATATTTGCCCTTACACAAATACTCTTCTTTGTCTTTCGATGTCACGGTCATCAGAAGATCTTCCGTCAGCAGGTGTCCCAGGTACTTGACTTCCCTAACGATTTCAAGATTACGTCCATCTAAAATAATGTTGGGGACGAAATGAGGACCTCGAACGAATCGGAAAATCAATACCATGGATTTACCCGTATTATACCGCATATTATGTTCTGAAGCACAACTCGAGCAAACTTCTACGAGTAGGAGGCGATTCAGAGCTGACGGAGAAGGCGCCAAGATCACCATGTCATCCGCATAGCTGATGTGGTTACTGCATATTCCTCCTATGTGACAACCAACTCCAGTCTGTCGAAGACGATAGGAAAGTTCATGCATGTACAAGTTGAATAAGCCAGGACACATTGACCCACCGTACTTCAAAGAAGCGGTATCAGAGGGACACGGACAATTGGGCGCCCAGGACGATCGGTCGACCAGTGTTACTCGCCACTGCGACAACTGGACGACGAGACTGGCGGGCACTGCGTCAATTGGGCGCCCATCGCACTGGGCGATCGTCGACTGGGCGATGGCGACTGGGCGAGCTGGGCGCGTGGGCGACCGCCGACACGGCCCGCTGGTGAAGTGGTCGCCAAGCTTACGTAAACTCTGCGTTTTGCAAGGAACGACCGCGACCGTCTCCGTTATAGGAATTTCCGATGCACTGACAAATATTCTACCTACATACATATGCTTTATACCGCTTTATTTTTCGTTTCAGTTTTACCAATTTTTCGTAACAACACGAATCATACTATTATTTTTTTTCGCTATATTATATTACATTTGCTGGAATTTTATATTAAACGTACTTTTATAAATACATGTGTAGCACCTTTTCACAAAAAATAATTGTAAGATGACAAATCATATGTACCTACATATTCTCCAAAATAATATAAAAGAAAAATGATCGATTGAATCTTTCGCGCAGTGCTTTTAGTTTGTTTTCAAACGGACACACTTTTTTTTCTTTTAAATGTTATATTTCAGTTTTATCAATTGGATAAATTCACACTCTATTCTCAATTTTCTCAACACTGTATTAGTTATACATAATTACAAAATATTTTCTAGTAGCGATTCTCAAAGTTTTCAAGATTATATTTTTTTTCAATGTTGAAATACGTTTACGAAAAAAAAGCGCATACTTAAATTCGTTCGCGGAGCTCGAATAATTTTTTTCGGCTTTTCCCATAATTAAATTATTACATCGTTTACGATTCGCAGAGGCAATTCTCGAAAAAAATAGCTTTTTAAAGCAATTTTAAACATCTCCCGTTCTATGGTGATTGAGCCACAAAAAATCACGTTTTTTAGTTACCAGAGCGGAGACTAACCAATCTTTACTAACTTTGACCCACTGAATTCGAATATGATATTGATTTTTGCTGGTTGGTGATCGTTTACGAGATATGAGCGTTTAAAAAAATGCGCGATTTTTACAGTTTTTTGGCTTTTTATTTTTATTTTATTTTACATATATACCAGGAAGGCCTTACAGATAAACCCCAATGCGCCTTCCTGGCCAATTACAAATTTACAAATTACAATTCAGCATTTTTTTTTATATAAATCACTGAATTACGAGACACTGTAAAACTCGTAAATCAATGAGACATCTATTAATTTGTATACAAATTATAAGCCAATTTTAAAAATAAAATATCAGTGATCTTCGTTGAATATAAAATACTGATCAACCGATTTGGCCATCTGTTATAATTATTGCCCGTTTGTCTACTGACACTGCTTGTTTATTTTATTTACAGACCATATATGTAGTATAAATAGGCTACAAAAAGCATTTGAAGCTATCGGCTAATTAAATACCGCACATTCAAATTATTTTACTTTATCTATGTACGTAGTAACAATAAACGGAAATGGTACCTCCCCTTATAGGTATCCTCTTTTGTTTAAGTTTTTGAATCCAATTATCTCCCAAACCACTAATAGAATCGGACTGAATGTAATAGAAATTATAAATTTAATATCCTAATATTTTTTAAATATTTTTACCTGAACCGGAAGTAGTACATTTACTCTAGATAATCAAGATTTTTTTATGTTTTTATCAGAAACCTTTTAGTTTATTGAACTGAAATTTCATATCTAGAAGTTTAAGCGTAATAGCAAGTTATGTAAAGCATCCCTCAACCGGAAGTGGCAGTTTACTGTTGTTCGATTTTTCTTCCACTATTTTTTTCGATCCCTTAAACATGCGTGTTCTTCACGAAAAAATTCTGTTCTGAAAAAAAAGTATAATTCTGGTATCAATGTGATGAAAATAAAAAAATCACTAAATTTAATAAACCGGAAGTGGTATTTTTTCCTCTTAGAAAGGTCAAAAATGTTGTGGCCACCATTCTGTCCACACCTCTGAACGTATCAAGCTGAAAATTTATATTTTTAATTAAACACCAAACTTTGTGTTACCTGTATTTAGAGGTTGTGATCTCGCGACGAGATTTCTCGAGAAATTTTGATTCTCGTTTCTCGAGAATATTTCATTGTGAAATTTCGAGATTCTCATTTCTCGAGAATATTTTATTATGAAAATTCAAGATTCTCGTATCTCGAGAAATCGTTTATTAGAATCTTTTAAATAATAAGAATATTTTAGATTTATCACTCCATGTTTTGTTCAATGAACTGATTGATTTGTATACTCGTAAATAACTTTGTGAAGTATTGTAATATATGTATATATAGATGGATATTTGTCCGGTAATTTATTATTGGGTCATCATATAAGTACATATACACATGTCACAACGAAATCGCACCATTTTTAAGTTACATTTATGTGCATGTAGGTACTAGTTACTAGTGGGAAAGTATTCGGTTTCATACTCAATCCCGTTTTTCCCGTTTCCGTTCCCGTTTTTGGGCGATATTTTTTCACAGTAATCTTTCCGGACACGCATACAACAAATCCTGAAAGTTCCATCGTAATCGGTTCAGTGGTTTAGGAGCCTATTTGAGACACACACACAGACATTCAATTTTAATTGACATATATAGATTTATTCGTGTATTTTTTCCTTAAATATTAATCAATTTATAGTCAGTATTTTAATATGCACAGATGGTCAGTATTTTTATTATTTGTCCGGTATGTCCAATATTCTGCAACATAGCAACACTGGGAATTTTATAAAATTCGTTGTTACAAAATGTTATTTTTACTATTTTAAATTACTTTTGTATATTTTTATTTTCTTTTCATGCCTTCCTTCTTTTGTAATGTTTTTTTTCTATATAATTTACTTTTTCTATGCAAGGTTCTATTGTATCTCTCTATATATTTCTTTCATCATGTCTTTAATAAAGTTTTAAGCCCCTTGATATAATATATGTTACATATGTAGTGTTTGTGTCATTTTAATGTTGTCGATTTTATATGCTAAAAAAATCAATTCACTATATTAAAAATTATACTCGAGAATTCTCGATAATCTCGAGAAACTACGAGAAACAAATATTTCGAGAAAATGAGATTCTCAAATCTCGAGATTCAAATATTCCGAGAAAATGAGATTCTCGAATCTCGAGAATCAAAAAAAGTCGAGAAATCACAACCTCTACCTGTATTATTATTATTATTTAGAAAATGCAAATAAGCAAGCTCATCAAACAAAATTCTGACGATATTAGAAAATTTTTCTATTAAGTGGCAATTTTGCGAGAATCGATGAATTTTCATTGTAAATAATTGTCCAAATTCGTAATCTCTTGGTTTATATAAGACATCCGCTTATCACTTATATACCTACGCCAAAATACATATCAACATATAAAAATCAACTAACTTTCAAAGATAAGCACTTACATTACCTTGAAGCATACAAATATAGAAGTAAATTTAGATTATATAACAAAATATTGATGAAAATCACTTTTGTACGCACATTTCGAGAGCATTTTCGATACAAATTGGGCACAAATGTAGGGAAACTCACACAAGACATATGTATGTTCTTCCAGTTGTGGGATTTTGTTCAAAATTTTTTATTATTTTAAATCACTATACATGTATATATTATACACATTAAATATCAAAAAGATAACAATAATTTAAAAGGTCTAAATAAAATAATGAAATACTGTTTTAAAAAAAATTACTACTTCTGGTTTACGAATTCTCCACAAAACCTTATCACCTCTAAGTTAGTACATAAAGAATACGAATATAAATTTACAGCTTGATACATTTAGCGGTGTGGAAAAAATCATGTCGTCACATTTTTGACTAAGAGGAAAAATCCCACATTGATACAAGGATTGTACTTATTGTGAAGAATTCTCGTGAAGAGCAGACAGTTTAGGGGATCAAAAAAATAGTGGAAGAAAAATCGAACAAGGATAAACTGCCATTTCCGGTTGACGGGTGCTCACCAAATTTTATATGTAACTTGGTATTAAGCTTACACTTCTAGATATGAAGTCTCTGTTCAATACGGCGAAAAGTTTTCGAGAAAAACATAAAAAACCTCAATCTTCTGGAGTAAATAAGTACTACTTCCGGTTGAGGTAGAAGTATTTAAAATCTAAATTACATCTAAAAATTCAATCAGAATTGGTTATTGGTTCGGGAGATAATTGAATTAAAAAACTCAAAAAAGAGGACACCTATAAGGGAAGTTACCATTTCCGGTCAACTTAAAAATTTGAAAAAAAAACTACGTCGTATTGATAATAATACGCGCTTGCTGTAGTCACGCGCGAAGCATTGCATTTTTTTGCCTAAAGTCTCTATAGACTCTATTTTAGATTTTATATAATATTATTTACTGTTTTTTTATTTATTTATTTTTTTGGGAAAATTAACAGTTTATTAAATTAATTAAATTACATAAATTGATAAAAGAACATAATTATTTTAAGAAAAACCATTTAGAATTTTCGCATATACGTAAAAAAAAGAAAAATTTAAACATTTAAAATAAAAAACAAAAATAATAATACAGTAAGATAAAAAGAGAAAACAAAAAAAAATAGAAATAACAATATAATATTAATAACAAAATAATAAAAATAATAAAACGAAAACAGTATGATAGAAATAATAAAATAATATATAATAAAATCTCCCTCACGCCGAAATTTGCTTTCGCGTTTGCTCAAAGCAATAAATCTTATATTTTATTGGTCGACGAACTCTGGCTCCCAAAAATTCTAAAGTTATTTCTATACTGAATGCAAATAAAGTAACTGTTGGGGTTTTATACTCTTTAGTATTTTATATAATATTTTGATACTAAAAATATTCAATTGTAAACCACACTCACAATATATGCATATATAAATCCGTAGTCTCCAAAGAAACATTTCACGTTAAAGATCTGTATCATTCTTAACGAACTTTGTGTAATGGTACACATGATCCCTGTTCCTCAACTATCTTATAGTTTTTCATAGTAATTCATTTTAAATTAACCCTTGGAGCTTTATAATCTTTATTATATTTCATTATTAAAAAATTAAATGAAAAGCACATCCACATACATACATATATAAACCCGCTGTCTCAAAGAGGCTTTTCACGTTAAAGATCTTAAAAAGTAGTATAACAATTGTTAATCTATTATTATCATAACTAACGACCTACTCTATTAAATGGCATGCAATAACTCATAAGTGATCCAAGTAATACCTAGGATGACCATCCGAAAAAGCTGATCACAGAGAAGAGTCTACGGTCGGTATGACTCACTCCTTGAATGGAATTCTCTCTTAAGTACCGCCTTTTTCTCAACACATATTGGATAAATGCGAGAAAAATAATATCCAAACCTCCAACAAGGTAAGAGTGACGATGGATGATAGCTTAGCTAATAGAAATCTGTATTTAGCTACGTACAATGTAAGAACGTTATCGAGTGAAGGAAGTGTGCTTGCATTAGAGAATGAATTAAAAAATATCAAATGGAATATAGTAGGACTTAGTGAAGTAAGACGGAAACAGCAAAACTAAATAATCCTAAAAAGTGGTAACTGTCTCTACTGGAGAGAGCTACCAAATGGTAGAATAGGAGGAGTAAGGTTTCTTATCAATAAGATAATAGAAAAAAGTATATTAGAAATAAGCGACATATCGGAACGTATATGCTATGTAGTACTAAGAATCTCGAGCAGGTACACTTGTCAAATCTTCCCAGTGTACGCCCCCACATCTAGCCACTCAGACGAGGAAATAGAAGACTTCTACGAAAAACTGCAGGGCGCATACGATAAAAGCCGCCAAAGACAAATACAGAAAGAGCAGTAGGCATAATAATAATAAGCGAGAATACAATCTAGTAAATAAGGAAATTAAAAAGAGAATAGTCAGGGATGTCAGGGATTTTAACAGCAAGCTAATAGAAAATACCAATAATAAGAATAACCGTAGTGCAAACAGGATCTTTTCTTAGGCAAAAACCAAATGATCGCAATCAGATCTGAGAGCGGAGTAATAATTAGGAATAGAGAAGAAATCATAGACAGAGTTTACACGTTCTATGCAAAACTATACGAGAACGACAACGGTCAATTCCGCACTCTGGAATCGACACACGGCCAAAGGGTTCCTGCAGTATTGCCTAGCGAAGTAGAGGCCGCGCTAAAAACTGCAAAGAACGGTAAAAGCCCAGGGGAAGATAATATACCCACTGACTTGCTAAAATGTGGCGCCCCCCCCCTAATTAATATCTTAGCTAGGCTTTTCAGCAAACGCATCCAGAACCAAGCTATACCAGAAGGATGGAATAACGCAACTATCTATTTAATACACAAAAAGGCGACAAAAGCGATATCAAGAACTACCGACCCATTAGTTTACTTTCAGCGGTCTACAAGGTCTTCACGAAGGTTGTTACAGAAAGGCTGAAGAATATCCTCGACGAGAACCAACCTATAGAACAGGCAGGGTTAAGGGCAAATTTCAGCACAATGGACCACCTCCAAGTAGTTGGCGAACTAATCGAGCGCGCCAACGAATATCAACGGCCATTGTGCCTAGGTTTCGTCGATTATGAGAAAGCCTTCGATATAGTAATGCAGTACTTAACGCTCTACAAACACAGGGAGTGCCGAAACCCTATGTGGGACTGTTAGCTGCAATATATAAGAATGCCACAGCTTCGGTTAAATTTTTTTCAGGTACTGATAGATTTAGCATAGGAAAAGGAGTAAGACAAGGAGATACAATCTCGCCCAAGTTATTCAATGCGGTGCTTGAGGGAGTTTTCAGGAACTTGGATTGGGATACAGCCGGAGTAAGCATCAATGGTCGCTTCTTGAATCACTTTCGGTTCGCAGACAATATAGTTTTAGTAGCTCGTGATTCAGCTTACCTACTTATCAGACTAACACAGCTGGACAGGGAAAGTAGAAAAGTAGGATTAAAAATTAATGTAGATAAGACCAAACTAATGTTCAATAGTAATTGCATGCCTGATAGCATCCCATTAGATGATAAACCAGTAGAAGTAGTAAATAATTATTTATATTTAGGTCAAATAATTGACATGTCTGGTAGTAAAGATGAAGAGATAAAGATACGTAAGAAATTAGGTTGGAGTGCATTTGGACGGATGCATGCTGTTTTTAAATCAAAAATGCCACTCTGCCTGAAGAAAAGGATCTTTGATCAATGCGTTTTGCCATTGATGACGTATGGATGTGAAACTTGGACACTGAACGCCAAGATGCTAAATAAAATCCAATGCACTCAAAGAAGTATGGAACGCTGTATGCTTGGCATAACGAGGAAAGACAGAAAGCGGAACACGTGGGTGAGAAGTATGACAAGGGTAGTGGGCATAGTGAATAGAGTGAAGAGATTGAAATGGCAATGGGCGGGTCACGTAGCTAGGAGGATGGACGAAAGGTGGACAAAATAAGTGCTTGAATGGTACCCGAGAGAATGCAAAAGAGTTAAAGGAAGACCGCAAGGAAGATGGGTGAACGAAATTAGAAAAATGTGCGGAATGAGATGGATGAGTGTTGCGCAAAACAGAGACGAGTGGAAGCGTGTTGGAGAGGTCTTCATCCAGCAGTGGATGGCGAATGGCTGTAAATGATGAATGATGATATATATATATATATATATATATATATATATATATATATATATATATATATATATATATATATATATATATATTATATATATATATATATATATATATATATATATATATATATATATATATATATATATATATATATATATATATATATATATAAATATATATATATGATATATATATACATATACTATTGTCGATTTGGGTATCACTTTTGATCCTCAGCTCACCTTTCACAACCATATCAAAAAAGTCGCTGACGTTTCCTTTCGTCGACTTGGATTTGTTTTGAGATATGCAAGATTATTCTCCAATCCTTTGTCTTCTCGCTTGCTTTTCAATTCGCTTGTGAGAAGTAAGCTAGAGTATAATGCGATTGTGTGGAATCCGCATGAAGCAAATTACTCTCTGATGATTGAGAAAGTGCAAAAAGCATTTCTTCGTTTCCTATATAGGAAAGAATATGGGTATTACCCATATCTCTACCCCACTCCTTTCCTTTTGGGCATGCTTGGGTATAATTCCCTTGAACTTCGGAGAAACTTCTCATTAATTCGTTTCGTTCTCCTGCTCTTACGTGGTAATACGTCATGCCCGTTGTTGCTGGACCAGTTGGGGCTTTATGTCCCTATTCACTATGTGCGTGGTAGACATCATCATTTGCTGGCTGTACCTCCTGCCCGCACAGTCCTTTTTCGAATGGCTCCTATTCCAAGAGCTATCCGACTTCTTAATGAAATCGTTGCTGCCGAGACTGAATGTGATATTTTCCACCTTAGTGAGCGTAAATTGTCGGAAATTACTCTAACCCATTTATCTGGTAGTCTGCGCTCATCATTGTTTTCATGATTGATTGTGATTTATGAGTGAAATTTTGATTAACTCTCTTCCATTTGGGCCTTACAGGGATGTTTTGTATTTGTAGTTGTTTCTTACATATTTATTGAAACTGGCTGTAGGTGCAAGGCATTCCTTATGCTATATTTTATTTGATATTTTTACTTTATCTGTTATTATAAATGCTATTTTTTATGTATGTATGGATGTATTTATGTTTATGTTTAATTGTTATTTTGTTTTTTTTCTTTTTTGTGTTATATTTTTTGACCATTGTGGCGCTTTAGGAATTCCTGTTATGCCACAATGGTCTGTTTAAAATAAATAAATAAATAAATATATATATATATATATATATATATATATATATATATATATATATATATATATATATATAAATAAATAAATTAAAAAATTATTGCATTATAACATGATCGTTTTTTTTGCGTCTCGCTAATTATTTTCCAAACGTCGTTTGCTGGGTCGTACTTCTGTACTGCTTTCGATTGAGATCCCCCTGAAAAAGTTGGAGCCAAATTAAACAAAACAGAATTCAGGAAACAGTTGATTAAAATATGTATGTAAGTGTAAACCAAACAAAACAAATTATCTTTTCATTGTAAGATATTACTTGAAAAGCAGCATCTTTTACGAGTGAATTGGTCATTGAAGTCCAGGTGTCGCTTCCAGGATGATATCTTTCAACATTACTAATACAAGAAAAGCCATCATATCCACCAATGCAATAGATGTAGTCGTCGACTACGACCACCTAAAAATTGCATACATATATGTATTTTTATTTTATTTAAAAAGGCTCACCAACAATGTACATACATTACACAATATATTCTTTACATATTTATGATTCTGGTATATATGTAAATACATCACTTATAGGTGTGCACAACATTATTTAAGTATATTACAAATTATTTTTAAATGTTAAACAATTAATCTAGAATACAGTAGAACAAGTAAGACAACAATGATAATAATAATAATAATAATTCGATTACAATAATAATAATAATAATAACAATTTCTTCCTAAACATCATAATGGAATCACTAAAAATATCTTTATTACATCTTTCAGAGTTTACTTCATTATAGGTGCTACATAATCTTGCAATAGGTGCATTTAATCCGAGATTAGTATTCCAGACAGGGATATGGAAGGTTTTAGTTAAGGTGAATCTAGGGTATCTAAAGGGTATGGAAAGCGATATATGATTTACGATGTCAGTACTATCAATAATTAAATGCTTTGTGGAGGAACGTTAAATCAAGCAAGGTACGGCACGATTTTAGGGACTGCATTTTAAAAAAATTTAAACGTTGGTCATAAGGACATCTGTGTGATATTTCAGGAGAAGTAAATGCTAAGTGCTTCGTAAACGAGCGTTGAATTGATTCAATGCGCTGTGAATGACGGCTATAGAATGGGTTCCAAACTATACTAGCATACTCGATGTGACTTCGCACTAACGCATTGAGTAGTACAATTTTTGTTTCAACTGAGCGAAATTCGGTAGTATTACGTTTAAGAAAACCTAGCATTTGAAGGGATTTCCCAATAACATGATCCATGTGAGAAACAAAGGAAAGTCGCTGATCAATTAGGATCCCAAGGTCGTGGACTTCTTGCATTTCCTGTAGAAGTGCACCATTAATTGAATAGTCAAATTGTAAGGGTTTCTTTTTACGGGTAAATTTTATATATTTTTTATTTTATTTTACATATATACCAGGAAGGCCTTACAGGTAAATCCCAATGCGCCTTCCTGGCCAATTACAAATACAAATACAGCATTTTTATTATAAGTCGTTGAATTGCGAGACACTGAAAAAACTCGCAAATTAACGAGACATCTATGAATTGTACATAAATTTTTATTGTAGATCAATCAAATTTTTCAAATAGTGGTGACATAGTAGGTAGGAAGGATTTTTAGCCAATTTTTTTTCCGGGAACCGTTTCAACAATGAAATCAGAGAAAATTGGCAAACTCTGATAGGAAACGATCAACCTGGAGTCACAAATCCAGGTCTGACCAACAGCATACTCTGAAAAATTCATTTTCATTCAGGGATAGAACCCGGCACCTTCTTGACGGTAAGCAGAAGCTTAACGTCCGAGCTATGCTGCTGGCTTATATGATAACATTTGGTGATATTTATTATTATTTTATTATTTTTATTTTACATATATAACAGGAAGGCCTTACAGGTAAATCCCAA
Organism: Arctopsyche grandis; assembly: GCF_051622035.1. NCBI lineage: Eukaryota > Metazoa > Arthropoda > Insecta > Trichoptera > Hydropsychidae > Arctopsyche > Arctopsyche grandis. Next base: position 2,046,158 of record NC_135362.1, read on the forward strand.
TGCGCCTTCCTGGCCAATTACAAATACAAATGCAGCATTTTTATTATAAGTCGTTGAATTGCGAGACACTGAAAAAACTCGCAAATTAACGAGACATCTATGAATTGTACATAAATTTTTATTGTACATCAATCAAATTTCAAATAATGGTGACATAGTAGGTAGGAAGGATTTTTAGCCAATTTTTTTTTTCCGGGAACCGTTTCAACAATGAAATCAGAGAAAATTGGCAAACTCTGATAGGAAACGATCAACCTGGAGTCACAAGTCCAGGTCTGACCAACAGCATACTCTGAAAAATTCATTTTCATTCAGGGATTGAACCCGGCACCTTCTTGACGGTAAGCAGAAGCTTAACGTCCGAGCTATGCTGCTGGCTTCATATTTCAATATTTAAACTCATATTGTTTGATTCGCACCACGACCAGACTCTATTGAGATCTGATTGCAATTGTTTACATGATTTAGTCGAAGCGGTGATATATAGCTTTAGATCGTCTGCAAAGAGTGCAAACTTGGAGTGTTTGATAACCAAACTGATATCATTGATAAAAAGTAAGAATAGAATGGGAGCAAGATGGGATCCTTGCGGTACACCAGAGGTAGCATAACAAGTGTGTGATTTATAGCCGTTGGTCATTACTATTTGCGACCCATTACCAACGTAGGATTTAAGCCAATTTAGAAGAGATCCTTTTATACCAGCCGAATCTAGTTTGTTAATAAGTATATTGTGATCGATTTTATCAAAAGCACTTTTAAATGGCGTGCATTTCTAGACCTTTATCTATATATATATATATATATATATATATATATATATATATATATATATATATATATATATATATATATATATATATATATATATATATATATATATATATATATATATATATATATATATATATATATATATATATATATATATATATATATATATATATATATATATATATATATATATATATATAGGTATACTTACTCTTCTACGGAGTTTGAAGCACCAATTCCGCCAATCGCAAATATTCGGTCACCAACTACAGCTGCTGTTGAGTACGATCTTTCACAATTCATTGTTGCTAATTTAGTTGGTGTTCTTCTAAGAAGATTAAATGTGTGGACCTGTAAAAATAAATTTTTCATTTCTTTTGTGTCTATGTATACAAAAGATTCAATGAAAATACAATGAGTGGTTTAGGAGATTAAAATAAAATAATAGACCTACTTATACGAATTGAAGCTTATGGTCGCCTTAAAATTTTGAAAAATAATTAATTTATTACAGTTAACAATTACATGATTGAGTAACAAAAAGTATAATTAACGATGTTGAAATTATCTATATAAACACGCACACATTTTTAAAAACAATGAAAATGTAATCAATGTTTAATTCCGAGAACAGTACATTCGAAGTTTTTTATACATAAGTCAAATCCTCGAGGTTGCACTTTCTTACGATTATATAATAATACTTTGTATGTAGATAAAGTGCTATGAAATTACTGCATACCTCATTCGTGCATCTTCCATTTGCATCCTCTCCGCCAAATGTAAATACTTTTTTTTTAAATATTACTGCCGAAAAATTCTTATAAATATTAATAGTATTGTGAATTGATTGGCTCCATGCATTTGTTATTGGGTTGTACATATCTATTATACCCGATATCTGAAACAGAATATTTAACATTTTGTAAACATGTCAATTAATAAAAAAAAGTAAACAATGGAATGGAAAATACACTTACATTAAGATCATTTCCTCCTAAAATCAAAACTTGTTTATATATATTTCGGCATTTGGCATTCATCAAATGCAGAGAAGATCTCTTTTCGGGCATTTGGTGCCACTGTAAGGCATCCAACACCATTGACAATGGACATTCTGAGACGGATTCGCAACAAAGTGACCTCACTTCTTCCAGTAAAAACTTGGAAAGCAAATTATATACGAATATTAAAACATCAGTCAACTCATAATAAGATGGAGACAAAAATAAAATCCCTACCGAAACATCACAATGGGTTAATCGAATATATTTCATCAGGGAATACAGATCTTTTTTCCGATTGTTCCAATCTTATTTAATCCACTTGGAGAGTCCTCCGAACACCTGCTCTTCTGATGACACTTGCAAATCATCGGATGAAAGCAATTGCTTCACATTCTCAACAGACAAGTTTAAGTACCTTGCGTGGCTTGTTATCTTAAAATACAAGTTGATTATAAAAAAACAAATATTTTTACGGAAATAAATATTTTCATAAAAAATAAATATAAATAATATATAATTCAGACTTACTTCTGAAAAGTTATCTAATAAATATTTGTCAATATCTTCTGTGTTTTGTGAGACTTGATTATTGTCCCGATATACTGTCTCTAAAAACGAATAACAATTCTTCATAAGTTCGTCAAGCTGCAAAATTTCGGCTAACTTTAAAATATTTGCCACCTGTTCTATCCTCAATTCTGTAAAGAATTCACTCATAAAATTGATCCGCAGGAAAAATTACAAAATCCAGCAATTGAGAAATTTTGTTATTCTTACCCAAAGTGCCCTTATACAGAAATTCGAAAACCTTGTCCACAGATTCTTTTCTTATTCCATCAAAGCAAATCTCCAAATCTCGTATATCCATATTTTGATCAAGTTTTGCCCTAAAGTAAGGGCTTGCACTGTACAAGATTGACTTGTGGGTGTGATATCTAAAATTGCATTATAAACAAATTTAAGTCGTTTGGTTAGTACATCCCGAATATTATATATTAATATAGTTAATGCGTTGAAAGTTTTCACCTTTTCTTCAAAATAATCAAATCGATGTCGGAAAACATTCCTTGAGTATAAAAATTTTGCATCCATTGCATGTGGGAGAATCCATATTGCATTTGTTTTTGATGATCGTAGTCGTTCATTTTCAAAATTAGAAATTTGCAAGCAAAATTAGCAATTTACTAAAACAAAATAAGAAAGCGGAAAAACAAAAAGTTATAAGTTGCAAGTGGGAAAACGCATATCGCGTATTTGTGTTTAATTATTACGTAGTATAATACACAGCATAATTTAAAAATTAATATTACAATACTATAAAATATTATTGTAAAGGTCTGACCGCATTATGCGGCCGTCGACTGCTGCAGCACGACACGACATGGCATAGTTAATACATAATGCAACTCTGCTGTTAATACATAATGCAATGCAAAACCTGTGACACGCTGCCGTGTCGTGTCGCAGGTGCATACTACGGTCAGACCTTAAAAGTTGATTTATGATAGCATATTGTACAGTTTTTTTTAATGAAATTTCTATATATTTTAAGCATACGATTACATATTATATTTGTTGAGCATCAAATAAATTAAATAATTGATTGAATTGTGATTTTTTTAAATGTTTTGTTATAAAATGTGTATAATCTAAATTTACTTCTGCATATTTAAGTGCTTACCTTTGAGTCTCCAAGTCGACAATACGTTGGAGCCGCTGTCGTTCGCTTTTTATATCAATTTAGTGGATAATACGATAAGAAAATATCTATCACGATCCATGTGATAACGACTTTTTATACCTTAATTTATGTTTTTATTGGATCTATTATGTACGGATATCGACACATATTTACCTAGATAATTTATTAAAAATTCAATGACACCAAAGGATTATTTCGAGATGCGATTGAATGACGTCGTTTTCTGCTCTAACCAAAAATATTTTACAGGTTTGATCACCTGTTGCAACGCTGCAAGTAACATCCAAGTTACTCGCCCGAGATACTTGCATCGTGTTAACACGGTATAAGGTAGACATCAAATTTCCTACAACTTTTATCTCATAGCTAGACTGAATATTAAATTATATTTCTTAATCATTCCGCTAACTATCTACATATATAATTGTATGTATGTATGTTCCTTTGACTTGAAATTTCTACTAATTCATTTTTTTTATTCAATCAATCAAAGTACACTCGTCATTACAGATCACTCCAATGCGACGAGTATACTATACACATCAAGAAATTATATATATATATATATATATATATATATATATATATATATATATATATATATATATATATATATATATATATATATATATATATATATATATGTATATATTTTCAATACATAATCATTACATAATTCGAAACCATAAATGAAATATACGGCCAGACATTTTTATTTTACATACATATATACGGCGCAAGGACCATTGAATTAATTTTAACAATTAATTAAGTACAGAATAAAACCATTGAGATATTTATTGATTTTAGATATTGTGCACAATTATTACAATTTATACACATAATAAATATAGATGATTATTGAGATATCTATAGATTTAGATTTTGGGCATGATTTTTACAAATTATACACAATAATACATAAGATTTTTTGTGACAACAGGAAAGGATTTATTTGCCAATTTGAGGAACCGTTTCAACAATGATCAGATAAAATTGGCAAACTCTGATAGAGAAACGATCGATTTGGAGTCACAAAACCCCCAAATCTAACCAGCAGTTTTGGCGGATCGAACCAGTGATCGCATTAAGCCAAACTGCTGGCTAATGTTTTGCCCGTTCACATTTTATGTGTGGTTTTGAAAAATAATCAAAATGTATAATCAAATAAAAAGGATTTATTTTTAAAAAATCCCAATATAATACCCAAACAGGCACAAAAGCTATAATATAAATTTTCTCATACATATTATGTTCATATCAAACATAGATCAAGTAAATATAAAAAAAAATCAATAAATTGAGCAATAGAAAAGATTTTTGCACATAGCGAAGCATAACTTTTAACGAAGTGACATTTGACATACTACACTGCTTCAGGAAACCCATTAAAATATAAATACTTATAAAAAGATAAATCTGCTCGTTATATTTCCACTCGGGTAGATTTGACCGCTTCAGTAGAATGTATATACACGCATATGTATACATACAAATGTATGTTTGTACATTTGTAGTTATTTTTTTATTAAATGGACTGATGTCAAAAAATCTTTTAAAATTTATTATAAAGTACCCATTTTATATTATTTTCAATTAAAATTATCATCCTTATTTTATAATGATTTTTAAACAAAAATAATTCTGAAATCAATTTAAAACTGATAAATTATTATTTTTCGTGGTATTTCCTCAGTAACGATCTACAAAAAAATCTATATATTATAAAAGATAAAATACCCGACTATAGATTCCAATATTCATTTTGAACAGGAAATTAACAGATTTTGAGAAATCGACCGAACAACACCAAGATATAGAAAAATCGCGCGTTTTAAAAAACACATATACATATGTATCTCCGAATCTCGAGCCAATCAACACTTTTTATTACCAGATTCGTGTTTACTGGGCATAGATCTATAAGAAAAGTTATATCTCGTATCTCTGAACCTTTTTTCGTGTCGAACAGTGTTATCAATCGGAGTCGCTTCATAGCTTTTAAATTAAATGATCAGTAACTGCATCAGTAGTTGCATGAATTTGGAAAATTAGTTGCAAATATTTGTCCAAATTCGTAATCACTTGGATTACATGAGATGGATTATATGATTATACTCTTATCACATTATATGATTATGGATTATATGATTATACTCATCACATTATATGATTATATGACTATATGACTAAATACATATGAACATACATATGTACATATATATATGTAAATGTATATATATATATATATATATATATATATATATATATATATATATATATATATATATATATATATATATATATATATATATATATATATATATATGTACAGTGGCGGACTGGCCATACAAGCGAACATGCCCGATGGCATGGGGGCCCCACTATCTTTTAGAAAATATGGGCCCTCAGTAAAATTAAATAACTTTTTAACTACTTCACGTGTGTAAAAATTTATAGGATATTGCACTTTGGGACCTAAAGTTTGGATATTTCAACAAAACAAATTTCTTAGGACATACACAAACAACTAATACCAGCTTTAACAGCGCAAGGATCGGTTAACTTTTTTTATTAGGCTCGAAATGTAAGTTTCAACATTTACGTGGGCCCTTTTGCCGGGCCCATTTCCAACCTCAAGATTATGTATATACCAATATCTATGTAACGACTACCTACTGAAATAAAAATGGGAATAAACGAATTTCTGTGAATAATATAAACTGAATTGCTTAAAACAATTTTGATAGGACAATTCATTATCAACCAGCAATTTAAATTTACTTCATACTTTCAAAATAACATTTGATTATACATACTTCGACGATATAGTAAGTTTTAAATACACAATTTTAAATAGTGGAAGAAAAATCCGGTAAACTGCCAACAGGAGTAAACTGTCACTTTCGGTCAACGGGTGTTCACGAAATTTTATATGTATATCAAGCATTAGAAAATTAAAATTTTCATATTTTATAACTCAATAAGGTGTATGCAAAAAATATTTTCCATTTTTATTCCGATATAAAAAAGATTTTTTAAAAAAATATTCAATTTTGCATTCTTACCTAGGACAAGGGTTAAAACTAAATATACAATGTAATTTATGGATCTATTTGGCTTTTGCCATTTTTCTTGTACCTAAATTTGTTTATTCCATTTTTTAAAATTCCATTTATTTTTTACCCTTGATTTTAAGCGTGATGGAAAGAGGACAATTTTGTTATATGGGGGGGGGGGGGACAAATTTTTGTAACCCCGGGGGCCCCCTTTGACTCCTGGCATGCACTGATTTCAGTCCCAGTCCGCCACTGTATATGTATATATATGTATATATATATATATATATATATATATATATATATATATATATATATATATATATATATATATATATATACATATACATATATATTAACTGAATTAAATTAAAAATGCTTTTTAATTTATTTTACTTTTAACAATCAATTATTTCATTTTTAAAAAACCAATCAAAAATATAATTATTCACGTTTAAATTTCATAAAAAAATATTTTTACAAAATCTCATAAAATATTATTATAATATAGAAATTTCATAATTTTTTTTTATGATATGCATACGCATTTTTACATTGGTGTTCGCGTGCCAAAATTTTCAATTTTCGCTCGGAAATTCCCGACCAGTATGTGTATATGTATAAAGTAATAAAACTACGTTATTTTGGATTCAATACACGTATTTATCCAGTGTGAGTGTATTTGTTGATGTGATTGATTTATATTTGTCAATAATGATTAGAAAGCGTAGTGCTCTGGTGGGATTTGAGAACAATCTATTTGTTTGCATTAAATTAGATTGCTCGGATCGTATTTTTCAATCAAGAGCTTTGCCAACTCCGAGCTTTGAATAGTAAAAAAGACCTCTAGAAATACGTAGTCCACACTCTTCGGATTCTAAAACAATTTTTTATAAAAAATGAGTTTCTTTATGACAAAATTTTAATATTGTTTTTGACATATGAAATAGAAATATCTCAAAATAAAACAAAACGGTTGGCAATCACCTTTATACAAAACAAGTGGCGGTACTCGGCTTCGCTCGGTAAATGGATATGAAATGAAAACCATGAAAAAAATCTTTACCATTTTACATATTATGCAGTCTACCTTAGCATGCGATCTACCTTTGAATCGCAGTCGACTATTTTTTTTTATTTGTATCGTAACAACGACCTGTTTAATATAATTTTTGTTTTTTATAGGGCCAACCTTAACTTAACCTAACCTAACCTGACCATAGATGTAGAATAACCTAGATATGCCATTACATACAAATTTCGTTGGAAATCTTGTCACCACTAACTGAGGGGTGCGGGGGGTTTAACTAGCGGGGAAGTGGTGAAAAAAAAGGACGGGACCGTCCAGCAGTGGTTGGCAGTGGTGAGCAACCAGTTTATGTACATATGTACATCAGTGGCGTATATTGGGTGTGTGCTAGGTGTGCGGCGCACACCCGTGAAAACCAAAGACCACATAAAGTAGTATTTTAATACAAAATAATGTGTTGTTGTATAAACAGGCATTGATGTGTATGGTGTATTTACCGCGTGCGCTAAATGTATGGTGTATGGTGTGGTGTGCAGTCTGCAGCGTGTTGTGTGATGTTAGATGTAGTTTGTGCGCCGCGACGAGAGAATACCTATGCCGTGCAGCAAATTGGTGGGTTTGGTTGGAGTGTGCAGGCGGATATTCGCTTGTATAGGTTTGTTCGCGATATTAAGACGTACGGTGTGCTACGACTTCAGAGCACCGCGCACCGCACCGCACCGCACCGCACCGCACCGCACCACTCGGCAATTGACCGAATGCGATGCGACACGTGGTCTCGTACTTTTTCGCACATTCGTATTTTTATGGTCATATCTCAGTCATACCTCTAATAACTAATAATGGCTAACAGTGTTCAAGACATTTTAACTATTCCGTTTTCAAATAGAAGTTTTGAGATAAAATTAAAAATAATTAAATATGGGAAACCGTGTCCGTCTCTTCCAAATTTATCCAGTTTGCATAAAGAAAAAACAAAAGTTTACACTAGACATTTTTGCGTTTCAAATTATAAAAAATTCGAATGGATTACAGGCTGTGAAATTCGATCCAAACTTTTCTGCTGGCCATGTTTATTGTTCTCCAAAGATATTAATGTGTGGAACAAAGAAGGATTTGCTGATCTCAACCATTTGACAGCAGCACTGAAGAAACACGAAGGATCGCAGGCACACGTTCAATCATTTCTTTCCATACAAATGTTTGGCAAACAACGAATCGACGTATTAATTGACAGTCAACGTAAAGCCGAAATAAGTCGACATAATGAACAAGTAAATAAAAATAGAGATGTTTTAAAACGAATTATTAACGCAATAATCTATCTAGGAAAACAAGAACTGTCCCTGCGAGTTCACGACGAGTCATGTAATTCCGTAAACAAAGGCAATTACATTGAATATCTAAATGCTCTTCGAGAATATGATTCTGTTTTAGATACTCATTTAAATACTGCTACTACCTTTCGTGGTACTTCTCCAAGTATACAAAATGACATAATCGAAGCAATCGCTCATGTTATTAAAGTTCATATAAAAAATGAAGTAGAGTCAGCAAGTTTTGTTGCTATTATTCTCGATGAAACTTCAGATATAATGACAAAATCACAGCTCTCAACAGTTTTACGTTTTGTATGTAAAGGCAATGTACATGAACGGTTTATTAGTTTTACAGACGTTAGTGCTGATAAAACATCTAATGGTCTATTCCGTCACGTGGTGAACATAGTTGAAGAATTTAAAATTCAAGACAAATTGGTTGGACAGACTTATGATGGAGCAAGTGTAATGAGTGGACACGTAAATGGTTTGCAATCCAAAGTCCTCAATGCTTATCCTTTTGCTCTTTTTACACACTGTTATGCTCATGTATTGAATTTAGTATTGCAGCAAGGTCTTTCTGATATTAAAGAAAGTAAATCATTTTTTCAAACTTTAAATGGATTGTCTACATACTTTTCAAAATCTTCCAAAAGAGTATTCGCTTTACAGGAATTTGTGACAAAAAGACTTCCCTCTGTAGCACCCACAAGGTGGAATTTTACATCTCGTTTAAGTAGCACAGTACAACAATACAGAAGTCAATTTACAGATTTTTTTCGACATGTTATAGAAAATTGTGAATTATGGGACACAGATACTGTTATAAAAGCACGAGGGTTTTTAGGCTTTTTAGAGGATTTTCAAACAATTAAACTTCTTCAAATTTTTTCAAAACTGTTTGGAATAACTGATGTTTTGTATAACATTCTTCAATCTAAATCTTCGGACGTTTTATATTGTTGTAAAAAAATTAATGATGTTTTGCAGCAACTGAAATACGAAAGGGATAATAATTTTGAAATGTTATGGAATAATTATTTAAATGAAAAAAATGATGATCATGATCGTAGGCCACAAAGATTAAAAAATTATTCAGAAGTAGAAGATAAAACTTCATTTCGTCAATTATATTTCAAAATAGTTGATAGCATAATCGCACAAGTCGAATGTAGATATTCTTCACTTTCCAAATTAGAATATTTCCACCTTCTTTGTAATGATAAATATGACGAATATAAAGAAAATTTTCCAAATGTTTTAATTAATAAATTAAAAGATTTTTATGGATCACTGTTTGATTATATTCGATTGAAAAACGAACTCATTGTGCTATATTCCAGCTCTGAATTTTCAGAGAAACCTGTTCATGAATTAATACAATTCATGACAAAAAATAACCTCAAATCTGGTTTTAAAGAGGTGTTTAAGCTGGGAGAATTAATATTAACGATACCAAGCAGTACAGCTTCAGCAGAACGTTCTTTTTCGGCGCTGAAAAGAATAAAAACTTGCTATAGAGGTACGCAAGGTCAAGATAGATTATGTGGCCTTAGCTTAATTTCAATAGAAAAAAAGTTATTGGTGGAATTAAAACAGAAAGACACATTCTATGCAGACGTGATCGAAAAGTTTATGTCTCAGAAACGTCGCATTGAACTTATGTATAAATAACTAATAAATTAAACATTTTTGTAATGCAAAACGAGTATTTTTTTTTAATTGCTAATTTTATACCCTATGCCCTACGGCATACACAGCACACCCGGTATTAACACCCACCGTCCGCCACTGATGTACATGCACTGAAGTTTTATTTTTATTATAAATTCATTTTATTGGACACTCCGCGTGACAGTAAACCAAACCAAACTTCCACAAGGATCAATTTTAAAGCTGACACTTTAATATTTACTTCATTGTTTGTAGTTTTAAACTTAATGTCGATTTCTGAATTTCCTTCACCTGTGGCAGAGGTTGTCGACCGCTGTTCCCTCAGTGCATAGAAACCTACATACATCGCGCCAATATTTCATTATATGTTAAAATACTACTGTAATTGAAGACATTATATGTATATTAATTCTTACATATGATATGTGATGCCATCCGCCTTTTTATGTTTTCTTGAGTAATTGTAACACAATTTCACTAAACACGTTGGCATTTTCGAAAAATCTCAATCGACCTTCCCACTTAGAAGCTAACTAGCTACTGAGAGAGAGTGCATGGTCTGTACTATTTTTGTGTGTGTGCATGGTCCAACAGGGTGATCGGCTTAGAGCCTAAGGGCGTATTTATGGTATTCCATATCTATGAACCTGACCCTTAAATAAATAGGTGTTGGCTGCTAAGATATCTTTTTTTTAAGTTTTATTTCATCAATATTTTCCCAAATAAAAACATATCTTAGCAGCTAACACCAATTTATTTAAGGGTCAGGTTAGGTTAGGTTAAGTTAGGGTTGGCCCTATGCATTTAAGATTAGGTTGTTAGGGTCGGTATTATTCGGTCTCACTGTCACACGCGAGAACTGAGTCAGTGAGACCGTATATCAAAGTAAAAACGTGAATGTAGATCACATACTAAAGTAGATACATATGTGAAGGTAGACCGCATACTAAAGTGGCACCAAGAAATATTCATTTGGTTTTTTTTTATTAAATTTATTTGAATCGAATAAAATTAATTTTATTTAACGATCGACTAATCAGAAACGATTACAGTCGTTGCAGTTTTATATATAAGAATTGTTTTAATAGCTCAGTTCCAGGGCCGTGCCATGCTATTATATAGTGATGTGGCCGCAATATTTATTGAATAAAAATAAAATATGTACTATAAATAAATGATCTTCAAGATAAATTACGTTATGTATCCCAAATTCTATGAAACCTTAGCGTGTTTTAAATTATGTGTGCCAAAATAACTTAATTAATTTGTATCCGAATACAGTTGTAGCTCTGAGAATTTTATTAACACCCAGTGTTTATGTAGCTAGTGGGGAAAGAAGTTTTTCCAAATTAAAATTAATAAAATACTATTTAAGAAGTTCAATAAGCCAAACAAAACTTAGAAATCAGTCATTAGTTTATATTGAATCTACATTAGCTGCCACTCTAGACTACACATCCCTTTGAATTTGACGAATTTGCTAAAGCTAGAAGGGAAAAACTATAGTAGATTGTTGTGCTTGATTGTCGTAGTTGATATCATTATTTTTAAGTAGTATATATTTTCAAAATAAAAATAGTGTTTGTACATTTTGTGCAGTTTTTTTAAATCACAATTGAAGAATCGAAGACTTGCATCATACAGGTAGACTTGAGTATACCTGCCGCACGGCCCTGCTCAGTTCAATCAATTTTTTTAAGTACTTTTGGATGTATGTGGGTTTTTTTATTGAATATACATAATATGTATTATGTATTGGTCGTGAGGAAAAAAAATGATAATGGTCTGAAGCTCCATGGCGTGAAGCCTTCGAAAATGAATTTGAATTTAATGAAACATTAAATAAAGCTTGAGATTTTAAATGATATCCTAAAAAGAAATGTATACCCGAATGTTGAATAATTTCAGCTAAATCCGACTCTGTACAATTGCTCCCGTACAAATAAGATATTTTTCCGGGACAATAAATCCTACCTACCTTTTTAAATTCAGTCGCTCTCGGGATGTGCTTCTGTTAACAAGTCCTCGTCTACACATCGAGTTTAATTTAATATACATACATCTTATTAAATACAGTACTATTTGGGTATTGTAAATGTTGGATATGGAAGAAATGGAATGAGGTATTTAATAAACCAATTTTATTAAATTTATCTACCTATATATACATATTTCCTTTTTGCAATCAAATATTTTTAAAAATTTTCGTATTAGTACACTTTCATTATAATACTTTATTGGATTTTGAACGTGAATATTTTGTATCAAAGTGGACCAAGTCAACAAATCATATAAAATGTATCACGATTCATTATGTGCCACTGTAAATTTAATAAAAGCTTAATCTTATGATGTGATAACAAAATTGTGTTTAAAAATATTTCCAATACGTATATATATGTACATTCTAATAAAAAAAAACCACCTTTTAACCAAATCTTATATTACATTACTTATTTTTTATTTACATTACAATATTTGTATGGATTATGCATTTCTGTAAATGCTATATTTTGAACAAATTTCTGGAAACCTTCAGAAACACACCGAATTATGTACAGTACTATGTGCATATGTTACAGTGAAATTGTTATTGTCAGTGAAATTATAATTTGGGTGACTCAAGAATATAGTGAGTACGGATTTAACAATTTAATTACAAATTCACTTCTTAATATCAGTGATAATTAATTAAATTAATAATTATAATTCAATAAATTCAAAAATATTAACAATGTAGAGTGTTTAAATAACTTGAGGTTTATTGATTATTGAAACGAGTGTTTAGAAAATTTTGAAATAAGCAAATCGAAATCAGGCGTCGGCTGATTTAGATTTTGATTTTGATTTTTTGGCTGCGCGTCGAAATCGACCAATATGTGATTATTAAGAAGATGTTTCGGGTCAGTGGTATTTTCATTTTAAAACAGTCTTTTAATGAATGGTAATGTAACGTAGATATTCAGTGATTGGTGCTCGTCGACCACTGGTTTACTAGCGCAAATCACCTGATCTCGCGTTCACGTATAGACGAGCCGTATACAACAACCAATAGGGTCTTGCGACCCATCAACCAATGATCTCTCTGTACGGAAAGTACCCGATGGGTTTAAATATCCGGCGGTTTTGGTCCGTGCTTCATTCGGAGCTGGCAGGTATATAATAAACTATATAATAAACTATCTCTACCACTACTGATGCTTCTTTCACTCCGATCTTGGAAACCATTCTACACGTCCACGCTACATTAGTGTCAGACAAGTGAAATCTTAACCCGTTAACTCAAGTGGGTCACTTGAAATTGTCAAATGAGTCACTTGGTGACCGCGGGTCATACATATGTATGTAGGTTGCCGATGCCTTAAGAGGGCTGGACACCAGCGCCTTGTATTGACACAAACGTATTACACTTCTCCCTTCCTCAATTATGGCACTAGACAAATTATTTTTTTAATATGCTATGGATATCCACCATTGGCATGTTTCTGTGGTTTTATTTTTTTGATTGGTTATTTTTTATAGAAGCTAGGAACCGCCAAACATCTATAAAATCGCCTCTTTTTTACACCCACGAAAAGAGTCCAGCGTGCTAGTATAACGGTTGATTTTTAAAAAAATACGACCACACAAACATAGAACATATCTTTCTCATACTGATAATGATGTTTTTTTTTAAATTGGTCAAGTTCCGGTGGAGAAAACTGGAGAATACGAAACCTCGATTTTGTCGATTTAAAATAGGTATTATCTGGTCGAGGCGCAACTGTCGCATTCACTCAATATATATATCGAAGAAAGGAACGGCAAGAAAATTAAGGTTTCGGGTATCCAGCCAGCAAATTATAATAATGTCTTCTTCTATGTATTTCGACGATAATGTGTGTTTCATTCAGTTTGGGGTGAATTTAAAAGCGTCATTCGGGTCGTCGTAATCAGTAACGTTATTTTAATAGTATTTCAATAGCAAGTCATCATCATCATCGTCTACAGCCATTCGCCATTCACTGCTGGATGAAGGCCTCTCCAACACGCTTGTACTCGTCTCTGTTTTGCGCAACTCTCATGCATCTCACCCCGCACATTTTCTTAATTTCGTCTACCCATCTTCCCTGCGATCTTCCTTTTACCCTTTTGCATTCTCTTGGGTACCATTCAAGCAACTCCTTTTTTTTTGTTACATTTTATACCAGGAAGGCCTTACAATTAAAACCCCAATGCGCCTTCCTGGCCTATTACAACCAATACAGCATTTTTATTTTACAAGTCGCATATATGAATTGTACATAAATTTTATTGAACGTTAATCATACTCAAATAGCGGTGACATAGTAGGTAGAAAGGATTTTAGCCAATTTTTAATCGGGAACTTTTTTAACAATGAAATCAGAGAAAATTGGCAAACTCTGATAGGAAACGATCGACCAGGAGTCACAAATATCCAGGTCTGACCAGCAGCTATAGATATACTCAGAAAATTTCTTTTCAATTGAGGTCAGCTCATGGGATCGAACCCGGCGCCTCTCGGTGTTAGGCAGAAGCTTAACGATCGAGCTATGCTGCTGGCTTTTGTCCACCTTTCGTCCATTCTTCTAGCCACGTGCCATTTCAATCTCTTTACTCTATCCACTACATATGTCCACTACCCTTGTCATACTTCTTACCCACGTGTTCCGCTTCCTGTATTTACTCGTTATGCCGAGCCTACAGGGTTCCATACTTATTTAAGTGCATTGGACTTTGGGTAGCATCTTGTTCAAGTTTCACATACGTCATCACTGGCAAAACGCATTGATCGAAGCTGTTTTTACAAACCTCCTTTACGTTTTTATTCAGGTAGAGTGGCATTTTTTATTTAAAAACAACATTCATTCGTCCAAATAAATGCACTCCATCCTAATTTCAAACGTTTTTTTTATTTCTTCTTCTTTACTACCGGATATGTCAATTATTTGATCTAAATATAAATAATTATCAACTACTTCTACTAATATAAATTTATTACACTGTTCGACACGAAAAATGGTTCAGAGACGAGATATATGTGTTTTTTAAATGGTGCGATTTTTCTATATCTTGGTGTTTCGTTTATTTTATCGAGGTAAGCCAATTATCAATAGAATTTTTGTTATTAATCCACAAGAATAGTATGTGGAATTTTATTTAATTCTCATATAAAGACAATTTAATATATTATCCCTATTAATTCAATTCAGATTCGTGTAAATACGACTAAATAATAGTACGAGTTTTTAGCTCGAAATTTTACCGATTTAAAATTCAGCACACTTCCATTTTATTACTAGATTCGTGTTCACTGGGCATAGATCTATAAGAAAAGTCATATCTCGTCTCTGAACCAAAAAAAGCACTCATTTGTCGAACAGTGTTATTGAATCATAAAGCATCCTATAAAATAATCTTAAGTAGGTATTTCACTATCATTCAATTGTAAAAAATTATAATTTCACTAATAGGTCCCACTAAATATGTAATTTTCGTAGATAAAATATCCCAGTGAATGTTTAATTTGATATGAATTCACTGAAACGACAGTGTTATTATAATTTCACTTTAACATATATGTATACTGTAAATATGTACATAGATACCTACATATGTACAAAAATCTAAAAAAAAAGTTGTGTTAGTTCACTTATACAAACTAACCCATTCTCGAAAGGCGATAATTCAAATTGATAGCATAAAAGCCTTTCACTGATAACGCCGCCATTAGTATTATATTAATAAAGCAAACTCACCCCATCCTTTCAGACGAGTCAAGTGGATACACAATTTATCTTGAAGTGTAAACTAAACATCACTCAACATGGAGTGTAAAATCTTTATTTGCATCTTCGCCATTATGCGTTCAGTGCTTGCGAGCGGCAACCATTTGGCAAGCAATGCCGTCACATATAAGATGGCTTCCATCAGACGGCAAATGGACGCGAGTTCTTGCGGCTATGGTGGCAGGCTCGCAGATTGCGAACAATTGACGAATGCTTGGTTTGCCGTCGTCAACGACGAAGCTCTGCGATTTAATATCCTGGCTTCGGAAGTGGCGTGGAAGACGGCCGTCGGAAAAGATGACGATGAGACGGAAGGTGAGGCCGTCGCCATTGGTGCGGCGAGATCAAAATGGCGGGAATACGTTTGCGAGCAAGCCTCCACTTTTGTGGATTCCATATTGAACGGATCACAAAAACGTCAATTGTACTTGCTGTGCAGAGGAGTTTCGTTCACCTTTAAAGAGACAAAGTAACTATTTTCATTATGACCAATAATATTATATTATGCAACTTATGAAATTAACAACATTAAGGCAACTTATAATGAATTTTCACTGTATTTGTCAGTGTGTAAACTATATTAAACACTAGTTTTGTGTTTCCTCTACCTAACCTAATCTATCATATCGTTTCCTACCCCAACTAATATTATATAATAATTTTTTGTATCTTAATTTTTTGCTTTTTTTATTATTACTTACATACCTCCTTTACGTTTCACTTACGATTAAATTCAGGAAAAAGTTTGCCTCTTATCCGATCGTTTTCATACTTTGCCATATTGCTCATTTTGGTCATCAATATAAGTAAATGGATCCTCCGCCATTACGATGGTGCAAAAATATCGTGTAAGACGCGTCTGAAATTTTCCCGGCGAGATAGTAGGTGACGTTTATCCACCGTTTGTTTATTAGTTTTAAACATAGATGGCGGTAGTAAAATAAAATTATTGTTTTTTTTATTCAAAATAATAATTTTATATACAAATTATAGAAGAGGTATGTTTTTAAAAAACTTTTTTTTGTTGTATTTATTAATTTTTTATTTTATTTTTTGTTTTCTTCCTCTCTTATCTTATTTTATTATGTAGACCATTGTGGCGCATTAGGTTCTTCCTGTAATGCCATAATGGTCAAAAACGTTAAATAAATAAATAATATAAAAAATTCCATTATAATACTTATCAAATTTAAAAAAATATATTGTTTTTATAAACTACTAGCTGTATTACCCGGCTTCGCTCAGTGTTTATAATATAAACCGCTTAAACATGACTAAGCTAATTTAATTAAAAAAAAAAAAAAATTAAAAAAAAATTTAAAAATTAAAAAAAAAAATAAAAAATAAAATAAAAAAAAAATCAAAAAAAAAATTAAAAAAAAAATAAAAAAAAAATAAAAAAAAAATTAAAAAAAAATTTTTTAAAAAATCAAAAAAAAAAAATCAAAATTTTTTTTTGCCTTCTAGGGCTTCGCCCTCGGCGCCCCCCTGAGCCTTTGCCTTCTAGGGCTTCGCCCCTCCACGCCCCATGAGCAATTGCCGTTTAGGGCTTCGCCCCCCTTAGTTAATGCCTTTAGGGCTTCGCCCCTCCGCACCCCCATGATTAAATGCCGTCTAGGGCTTCGCCCCCCTTAGTTAATGCCTTTTAGGGCTTCGCCCCCCGCGCCCCCAAGATTAATTGCCGTTTAGGGCTTCGCCCCCCTTAGTTAATGCCTTTTAGGGCTTCGCCCCTCCGCGCCCCCATGATTAAATGCCGTCTAAGGCTTCGCTCCCATGATCAGTTGCCTTTTAGGGCTTCGCCCCCCACGCCCCCAAGATTAATTGCCGTTTAGGGCTTCGCCCCCCTTAGTTAATGCCTTTTAGGGCTTCGCCCCTCCGCGCCCCCATGATTAAATGCCGTCTAAGGCTTCGCCCCCATGATCAGTTGCCTTTTAGGGCTTCGCCCCCCGCGCCCCCAAGATTAATTGCCGTTTAGGGCTTCGCCCCCCTTAGTTAATGCCTTTTAGGGCTTCGCCCCTCCGCGCCCCCATGATTAAATGCCGTCTAAGGCTTCGCCCCCATGATCAGTTGCCTTTTAGGGCTTCGCCCCCCGCGCCCCCAAGATTAATTGCCGTTTAGGGCTTCGCCCCCCTTAGTTAATGCCTTTTAGGGCTTCGCCCCTCCGCGCCCCCATGATTAAATGCCGTCTAAGGCTTCGCCCCCATGATCAGTTGCCTTTTAGGGCTTCGCCCCTCCGCGCCCCCATGATTAATTGCCGTCTAGGGCTTCGCCCCCCTTAGTTAATGCCTATTAGGGCTTGCGCCCCATGAGGCTGGGCCCCCCGGGCCCCCTACGGGGCCCCACGGGGCTGCGCCCCTTGTGGCGCCCCCTTTTGAGCCCCATGGGGCTGCGCCCCATGAGGCTGGGCCCCCCGGGCCCCCTTCGGGGCCCCACGGGGCTGCGCCCCTTGTGGCGCCCCCTTTTGAGCCCCATGGGGCTACGCCCCATGAGGCTGGGCCCCCCGCGCCCCCTTCGGGGCTTCACGGGGCTGCGCCCCTTGTGGCACCCCCTTTTGAGCCCCATGGGGCTGCGCCCCATGAGGCTAGGCCCCCCGGGCCCCCACGGGGCTGCGCCCCTTGTGGCGCCCCCTTTTGAGCCCCATGGGACTGCGCCCCATGAGGCTGGGCCCCCCGGGCCCCCTTCGGGGCCCCACGGGGCTGCGCCCCTTGTGGCGCCCCCTTTTGAGCCCCATGGGGCTGCGCCCCATGAGGCTGGGCCCCCCCGGGGCCCCACGGGGCTGCGCCCCTCGTGGCGCCCCCTTTTGAGCCCCATGGGGCTGCGCCCCATGAGGCTGGGCCCCCCGGGCCCCCTTCGGGGCCCCACGGGGCTGCGCCCCATGAGGCTGGGCCCCCCGGGCCCCCTTCGGGGCCCCACGGGGCTGCGCCCCTTGTGGCGCCCCCTTTTGAGCCTCATGGGGCTGCGCCCCATGAGGCTGGGCCCCCCGGGCCCCCTTCGGGGCCCCACGGGGCTGCGCCCCTTGTGGCGCCCCCTTTTGAGCCCCATGGGGCTGCGCCCCATGAGGCTGGGCCCCCCGGGCCCCCTTCGGGGCCCCACGGGGCTGCGCCCCTTGTGGCGCCCCCTTTTGAGCCCCATGGGGCTGCGCCCCATGAGGCTGGGCCCCCCGGGCCCCCTTCGGGGCCCCACTGGGCTGCGCCCCTTGTGGCGCCCCCTTTTGAGCCCCACGGGGCTGCGCCCCTTGTGGCGCCCCTGGCGGGGCCCCATGAAACTACTCGCTTTGCGCCCCCGCGGGAGTGAATCCATTGAAACGAAAAAAACAAATCGGCGCCCATGGATCGAAAAAAAAAAAAAAATCGAATCACGTGTTCGATGACGTCACCGATCTACGGACGACGACGACGAAAACGACGAAAACGACGACGACCAAGGATATTTACATACAAAGTCTCTTTCCAAATTATAGATTAGATATATCAACAAAATTAATATTAAAATTTATAATAATTGATTTTATTTTTTAGGAAGTTAAATAAAGTATTAAATGAGATGCAAAATATATATACTACTTCAAAAATTTGTATTAATGTCAATGAAAATACAAAAAATCAAAGCAGTGCAGATAAAATTAAGCATTATTTATTAAAGGTATTTAATATAATTTTAAGCTACTTTAACAGTGTTTCGAATCTCTGGTGAATTATTCATAACTTTTTTTTTATTTTAATAAAACTTCATGGTTTAATATACATACATACATGATTTTGAACAGATACAGTTTGAATTGGAAAGTCAAAATCAAAATATACCCACGACAATTCTTGACAGTAAGTTTGAGAACAATTTCAATAGACCAAATAAGAAAAAAGCGTCAGATCTTGCTGTTTGGAAAGCTGCACTGCTATATAATAATAATGGTGATTTGAAAGATATGGCATGCTTTTCTGGAGAGCCTGATCTCGAAAGACTCATGGCCAACAGTAGAAGAGAAGATGTTCTCAAGTGGATCTGGCTTGTTTGGAGACAAGCCGTCGGTCCTCCGACGAAACCTTTATATACTGAAATGATAGATGTCGAAAACAAAGCTGCTCACAGAAAAGGTATTAGAATACTTTTGATAGTTGTATCAAAGTAAATATGATATAAATACATATCAAAGTAAATCTGGTGTATATATTATCTTAGGCTATGTAGATGTTGGTGAAGTGTGGCGGGAGGAATTGGAAATTGAAAACTTAAAACAGTTGACTGATGAATTGCTCGATGATGTCAAGGAATTGTACCAACTCTTGCATGCCGTAGCAAATTTTTTTATAAAGAAAAAGTATCGAATTGGTGATGAGAATGTCAAGAGTTATATTGAAGCTCATCTCACTGGTAATATGTGGGGACAGAATTGGGAAAATATACTGGATATGATATTGCCGCTGCCTAAGAATATGGATTTGAATTATATGATTCAAAGAAAAAATTGGACTTCGCATGATATGGTAGTGGAGAAAAGTTTATAAATGAATATGAAATGCTATGCCTTTTTAAATGTACTACATTTTTTTTTAGGTTAAGCGTGCCGAAGACTTTTATGTATCTTTAGGTTTTCCTTGTATGACTGAAAAGTTTTGGAAGTATTCATATTTTGGAAACGATGGTCGTAAATCATCCGAGGACGATGAAGTTAAGTGTCATGGAACTGCGGCTAATATGTTCCGGAAAAAAGACTACAGGTTTGGTTAGATCAGTACTGTGAATATTTTTTGTAGAATTGCTTTAGAAGATATATATGTACTTTCAGAATGATATATTGTGCTAATTTATCTGTGGAAGACTTTTATGTAATCCACCATGAGTTGGGACATATTCAATATTACATGGCATACAAAGATAACTTACCGACACTATTCCTGGTATGAAAATATGTACATATAATACAATTGGATTATTAATATTTTAGTATTAATGTTGTATATTTTTAAGGATGGAACTAACTCAGCATTCCAAGAGAGCATTGGAGATGCCGTAATGCTGGCCGTTATGGCACCACAACATTTACTAAGATTGGGGCTCATCGAAAATGAATCAGTATATATTTATCCAAATCGAATTAAGAACAGTGATAAAATACAATTTGACGATGTTTTACTGCTGAGACAAGGCTTGTCCAAAATTCCTCAAGTGCCGTTCGCTTACATTATCGACAAGTACCGATGGGAAACGTTCTCCGGACAGATAAAACCCCACGAATACAATGCACAGTTTTGGAAATACACAATGAAATACCAAGGATTGGCACCACCTAACGGATTACAGAGGGGTGAAGAATATTTCGACGTTGCTGCTAAATATCACATTCCCGATAACACTCCGTATGTGCGGTGGGTACACAGTGTGAACTTGGAAAAGTTTTGTTTGCAGGGATTTAATAACACATTCGAAGGTGATTTTTACAGATATTTCCTGAGTAGCTTTTTGCAAATGCAGATATTCAAAGGCATGTGTCAGTTGAGTCTGTTTGGCAGTGTTGACCCTCAACGGAAGTTGCCGATGCCATTGCACCGTTGCGATGTGTACGGTTCAAAAAAAATCGGTCCAAAGCTGAGGTACGTACATAGGCATAGTAGATATAATTTGCAGTTAAAATGTTATGTGTATCTAATTTTGGAAAATTTATGTTAAGGGAGGTGATGTCAAAAGGAAGCTCGGTGCTTTGGTCAGAAGCGTTATTCAATTTGACTGGAGAGAATACTATTTCATCTACAGCTTTTCTAGAGTATTTTGAGCCGTTGAAGATGCATCTTATTCAAATAATTGAAAAATATAATATACCCGTAGGTTGGTAAGGTTTATCCGATACTGAAAATATTGGTTTCTTAAGTATATTATTAAATATTTAATGATAAAATGTAATATGTATGTATATGTAGATATGAGAATAATATTAATGTGAATCCTTTTCACATTTAAATCAATGTCAAAAAATGAATTTAGCATTATAGCAAAATAAAATGTCTTACTGCAAATTACACCTTATGACTAGAGGTAGGATAGTCACAGTGCTATCGATTGTTCGGCAAACCTTTAACAATGCATTTACAACCTTTGAACAATACACGGCCCCCTCAGGTTCCGGTGACTACTTATGACACAAATACGCATAAAGGTCTGTTCATACCTATCCAGCACGACCCGAATCCTGCAAGTATCCTGCAAGTACGGACAGTATTCTTTAGTACATTATATATGGACGCGCATGAATGCGTCAATGCGCATGCGCGAATGGAGTATGAATACGTCCATATAATGTACCAAAGAATACTATCCGCACTTGCAGGACACCTGCAGGATACGGGTCTTGCTGGATAGGTATGAACAGACCTTAACACGCATAAAAATGTTAGTTTTAATCAATTATAATTGATATTTGGCACTCTATTAGTGTATTTGAAATGCCAATTGAAGTTTTTGGCTGGCCAGAGGTCTTTGACTGATTAACCAATTAATTTGCTAAAAAAAACTAGCTCAATATAACCTAATTTTTTTTATTAATTAGTTAAAGAATCTAACCTAAAATTAAATTATTTTTTTTAAGATCAGTGAACTACAAGATGACCATAATTAAATTAAATTGGTTTTTCAGACTTAAATGTGTAGATTATTGATTATTACAGATTAATGCCAAAGTCATATTTAATTTTTTAATTTTTAATAACAAAATTTTAATTACATATATATTATACAGTTATTGAATAAGTATAAATTTACAAATAGTACATAGTAAAAATACATCCAAAAAATATTACAAATAAATTTGGAAAGATGGCAGAGGCCACTGACTGTAGACGAATTTTTCTCCGTCGAGTATTATTATCAACAATCTTCCTTTTTGTCAAATCCTCCCGTTTCAGCACACTGAAATCTTCAGGTAATGTCGTGCATTGACTTTGGAACCAACGTCTGGCACCGGTTGCAGAATCACCCGCCAACATACATAATTCAAATTTAGACGACTTTTCATCAACAGCACTCTTTAACTCGGCATTATCATCAAGATTGATTAAAATCTGCCGCTCGTTGTACAATATAGTTTTCGAATAGATCATTTTGTTCTCCGTATTTCTAATGACAACATGAAAGTCAGCAAGATCTTTGGAAGTCTGAACGTACCAGCGAATCAATATGGAATCTTGCGAGCTGAAAATTTTGATAATTTATAATTAAATTAATACTCAAACATTATACTGTGTTGTGATGAAAGACTTACAAATGCACATCTCTGAATACCAGATCAGCTTCAATATTGTAATCGGCAGTAGAGCTAACAATGACACCGGTCTTCTTCTCCAACTTTTCTCTGACTGCTACATTTTCAATACAATTTAGACGGTCGTCCGTCACCGATAAGAATTGAGCATCTTTGAGGGTCAGTGGTAATGCACAGATTATATCTGAGTATATCAACTCTGAAGAGTCCTTTTTTGGTAAGCGGTTCAAGAAGTGTTTCAGCGGCCTGGTGAAGCAGTCGCAACTCAACGGATTGCCTAGAAGTATTCATACACAGTATGAAAATAAGCTGATCAAGCAAAAAACTTTGACTTATCTTACAAAAATTATGACTTACCTCCAAAATGTACCTGCAAATTTTTATTCTTCATTTTATCCACCAATTCGTCGTCAAAATATTCCAAAGTATTGTTGCGAACATCAAGAATAGTGAGATTGGGAGCTGCATGTAAGTGATTGATGGGTAATCTTAGCAGAGCATTGTTGGAAAGGTTTATAATGTTTATATTTGGGGGTAGTCTAAATAATTCTGAAAAAAAAACGTAAGAAAGCATTAGACGAGTTTGATATTAGCCCTAAACTTTCGCCGTCAAGAGATAACTAGTTTACATATGCCCGCAGAAGTCTATCGTATGTGCTTAGCCAAATGTTATATACGAGCCATTACTATTACGAATAATTTGCAGGTGATCACATAGCTGCAGAAGTTTAATGTGTGCTGGCCGATTAAATACATAACGTATTTTATAACATATACATATAATAAACTATCGGTATTAATGGACACACTATTGCCCACATTAATCTGTTATATCAAGGTGTAAGTATGTAATAAAACTTTTAAAAGCATACCTTTATCAGAAGTCAAATCATTCAAGCCATTATTCGACAGATCCAATAATCTCAACGAAGTCAAGTTACCTATAACATCTAAAAATGAAAAAAGCATATATGTATATAGTAAAATCTACAAATTTACTTTATTTTAAAATAAAATAATGTAATGCAACTACTCTTTCTGATGTCGTTCAAAATATTATTTGATATATTGAGAACTTGAAGCTTTTTTGTGCCGAACATTAAATCTGATGTTATAACTGGCATTACATTGTGACTCAAATCTATTTCTTTTAAGTTATAAGGAATATACGGATCGCTGGGGAACGATTTTCTACCGATGAAACTGATTTTATTATAGCTCAGATTCACCTGAAATTATACACATATGTTTATAAGTATTAAGCCTGAAATGTATATGTACATTTAAATGAAAACTAAAGCACTTACCCGGTCCAACGACAAGCAATCGTCTAACAATCCATTAGTTTTATTTTCGATTCTTTCGAGATGATTTTGCGATAAATCCAATGATCTATAATGATATTATTTCTATACATATGTATCTGGAAGACTTTATAAAAGTTAAAGAACTTACCTCAAAGAAACCAATCCAAAAAATGCTCCATTTGGAATATAATAAATGTTGTTATTTCGCAAAGAAAGGGCTAAAAGTTGAAGTAAACCATCGAAAGCTCTGATGCTGACGTTATTGATTTGATTATCCGACAGATCCAAATCAAAAACGATCGGCAGTCTACCGAATGCGGCTTTATTCAATGACGTGAGATTGTTTTTCTAAAAAAAAAAATGGTACATGTTATAAATTGTTATTTACATATGTATATAAATTGATACAAATAGTCAAAATGATATACATACGTACATTCAACTTAACGTATTGCAAAGAACTGAGCGGACTGAGAGCTTCCCACGGAGGTTTCGTCTGAGACGTACCAGTCAAAACCAAAGTTTGCAGGGTGAGTAAACCTCTAAAACTCTCAGAAAACAATCCACCAGACAGTGGATTATAACTTAAATCCAATTTCAGCAAAGCGTTCATAGTTGGCCAAGTGTTTGCTGGTATTTCAGATATGTTATTGTATGACAGATCAAATTCTCTAAAATTTTCAGTTAGTTATTGCATCATAGTAAACGTTGTATATTATTTATTTATTTATAGTAGTTTTGGACCATTGTGGCTTTACAGAAAGAACCTACATAATGCGCCACAATGGCCTACATTTGATTATGAAAAACAGAAATATATAAAATAAAAAGAAAAAATGCAAAAGCAGAAAAACATGATAAAATGAAAAAAAAAAAAAAAAAAAAACAGAAAACAAAAGAAAAATAATACATAAGAAAAAGAATAAAAGTGTAAAAATCAAAAATGAAATCCAAAAATCACATTCTTAGTTTCATATTAAACAAAAGAAAAATAGTACATAAAAATGTACATAAGGAGAAAGAAAAAGTAACATAAAATAAAACAATATATAAATAAAAATAAAATCACAACGAGGCCCAAATGGAAGAGAGTAGATTAAGATTCCACTCATACATCACATTCAAATTAAGAAATTAATTATAAGCGCAGGTTTCCAGATAAATATGTTAAAATAATATCCGATAATCTACGCTCACCAAGGTGGAAAATATCACATTCAGGGACGGCAGCAACGATGTCATTGAAAAGTCGAATAGCTCTTGGTATAGGAGCCATTCGAAAAATAACTGTGCGAGCAGGAGGTACAACCATCAAATGATGATGTCTACCACGCACATAATTATTAGGGACATAAAGTCCCAACTGTTCCAGCAACAACGGGCATGACGTATTACCACGCAGTAGCTGGAGAACGAAACGAGAAGTTTCTCCGAAGTTCAAGGAAATTATACCCAAGCATTCCCAAAAGGAAAGGAGGAGGATAGAGATATGGGTAGTACCCATACTCTTTCTTATAAAGAAAACGAAGAAATGCTTTTTGCACTTTTTCGATAATAAGAGAGTAGTTTGCTTCATGCGGATTCCACACAATCGCATTATACTCTAGCTTAATTCTAACAAGCGAGCTCAAAAGCAAGCGAGAAGACAAGGGGTTGGAGAATAACCTAGCATATCTCAAGACAAATCCAAGTCGACGAAAGGAAACGTCAGTGACTGTCTTGATGTGGTTGTGAAAGGTGAATTGAGGATCAAAAGTGATACCTAAGTCGACCATAGATTCCACACGCTTCAACAACACGGATCCAATGGAATATCCGTGACAATAGAGTGAATTTGCACGTCCATAACTCATAATGGCACATTTACTAGTATTCAGTTCAAGCCCTAAACTGGAACTGAACTCTAAAACAGCGTTAATATCCGCTTGAAGGAGAGAGGCTTGCCTCTCATCCTTAACAGTAAATAATAATTTAACGTCGTCTGCAAACAAGAGACATGAAGCATTGCGTAGTACTTTAGGGAGGTTATTAATAACTATAGTAAATAATAATATATAAACTACCATATTTACCCTAAACTGATAGGCATCATGAATATTTTTTGCAGCATATTATGACTAACATCCATGTTCCGACAACTCGCCAAGTTTGAAAGGGCTCCACGAGACACGTCTTTGAGTAAATTATGAGACAGGTCCAAGTTTAAAACGGTGGGTAAGGTGCCGAAAGTTGGAGGCTTTATTTGCTCCATCATATTGTGGCTCAAATTCAATAATCTAAATTTTTGGTTAAAATTTACAATGCATAAAATAATTTATATATGTACTACATGTGACAAAAATATATACCTCAAGGAAAATAAGGGTTGAAAAACTGCACTGGCTATTTCTTTTAGCTGATTGTGTGAAATATCTACTGTATGAAGTTCGTATAGTTTCGGAAAAGTGCTTTTGGGTATTGTCGTGATAGCGTTATATGAAACATTCAATATTTTCAAGCCGGTCATATTTTGAAGTGGTACCTGTTGAAAATTGAAAATTCAAGTCTCTCTTCCAATCTCATTATATATGAATATACATACATTATAAAGGAATCGAATCCATACTTGATTCAAAGCTGTCAATTGATTGAAGGACAGCAAAAATTCAGTCGCATAAGTCGTAATGTCAAACGCTCTCGGCACAATTTGCGTTAAATTATTATGCGACAAATCCAGCACTGTAATATTGGCACAGTTTTCAAATGATCCCACTTCAATTTTTGATAATGCATTATGCGAAATATTTATATTAGTTAAGTACAGATTTTTAAACGACTGCTTTTGTATTTCAGTAATTTGATTTTCAGACACATCTATTATCTAAAAATGTAAATAATATGACTAAAATTATGTCTACAATAATAATTTTGCATATAAAGGACTGTATTTAATTGGTCAGTAAGTTATAATATTAGTCGATGACTGTTTGCCTATTTGTCAAAATGATTCTAAAATCAAACTGACCGATTATTGTAATTTAAATAGTACACTGAGTAGCTGTTAATATTTACTCAAGTAACCAGATATGTTAATTAACACATACAGTAATATTTTAAACAATAAAATACATAATATATCTCGTAGTTTTGGATTAATTGTCAAATAATCATTCTTCATAATTGTATGAAGACGTGACGTCACATAAACGAGGTTTCAGTATGGTTCCACAAAAAACTAATTTTTGACTGGTATATATTCATTTTAAGCAAATTGAATAGATGGCATTCAACTCTCAGTAATATATTCAACCAATTTTGAACCTTAAAACAGTTGAAATAGGCACATATAAGGCTCAAAATCCCGTGCAAAGTTCAGAAATTCTATTGAAGACAGCCGCGCTACAGACTTGTCGCCCAAAGCCTCCATAGAAGACGGTTAAAGTTTATGACCATTTAATTTGTTGCTTAATAAAGATATTTAATACCTCCACATAATTCAATTCGCTGAACATTTGAAAGTCAATTTTCTTAATTTTGTTTCTTGCGAGATCTATCGTTCCGATGCGAGTCACCGATCCAAATGTACCTCGACCGACGTCTGAAATTTGATTGTCAGATAGATACAACCGTCTGCAATCGAACAATAGTTTAAATTATTATAATATAGAACAATCAACAATGAACAAATATAGAATCAATTACCTAAGGAATCGCATTCCACGGAAACTGTTTGTATCCAATCGTTTCAATTTGTTATGGTTCATATGTAATACTCTTAGAACTGCATTTCGAGCGAACATACCACTAAAATAAAATAAGGTTAAATAAAAATGAAGATAATATTATTAGCAATTGGAAAAAATGTGAGAAAGCTTCTTACCGTGGCAGCTCGGCGAGATGATTGTGAGAGACATTGCACCATGAAAGTTTTGTAAGATCGGCTATATGTGAACTGTCTAGCTTAGTTATATTATTGTAACTGAAATAAATTACAATTTTTATAATTTTAACTTTAAAATATACAATAAAAAAAATCAATAATGCAATACCTTATATCCAAGACTTCAACATCTCGAAGACCTTTGAATTGATTTTTTTTCAGTGCCACCAATTTGTTTCCATGAAGGTCTAACGTTTTTAATTTTCTCAAAGGCTGTAAGATATTATATATAATAAATTAAAATAACATCAGTATTAAATAAAGTAAAAACGACGGTGTATTTTGTGTAACAATTACTTGAAATGATTCCACAGTTAACTCGGTCAAATTTCCATTGATTAAATGAAGCCTTTCTAACTTTCCAACACTTGAACTATCGGCGAATATATCTTTATCTAAATTTTTAATAAAATGTTGATCAATGTATAATATTGTTAAATTTCCAAGAATCTGTAATTTTAAATACCACATTATTATAATATAACTTACAAATGAATGTCATTGTATATATTTATTGAAAATGAGCATACCTTGAATGCTTCCTTTGGAAAAACTTCAAGTTTTGAATGAATCAAATAAAAGTCTTGCAGCGTTTTGTTTACACCCATAAAAGTCTCTTCTTCTATTTTAGCAATGGGTGTGTTTTCTATTTTTAAAATCCTAACTTTAAGCTTGTGAAACAACGGTCCGTACAATCTCGCTATATAAAAAAACAACTAACATAAATACATATGTGAAATGTTAAATAAAATCATTAACAACACATTAAGACATGCTTCTAAAAAACTTCGATACGAACCTATGTTACAGTCACTTATAATGAGCTGTTCTATGGGCATTTTCAACGATGCTAGATTACTGAGACCAATGCTAAGAGTAGCAAGGCCGCTGTTCATGCAAGTCACATATAAGCCGGAGTCGGTTCCTTGGTCGCAAACGCAAGGATGCAATAATTTCATCTATAGAACGGTATAAAGAAATTAGTCACTATAGAATAATTGTAAATGATAGAATTTCAACAATATGTCACCTTTTCTGGAGTCGGGGGACATCTGTAGAGTGGTCCGGGTGGTATGTATTCGGCACAACATTGTGACTTCCAATAGAGCAGCACAAAAACAAATATTGACCACAGATGTTTTGTATAGAATAAACTCATTTTATTATGACCTTTATTTTATACCTACAATAAATCAACGGCACTTAGTAAACGGTCCGATGACCTTTACGTATATTTGTTTAGTGTGAATGTAGACGATTATTTTTCTTTCTATTGTATAAAATATATAAAATTAAAGATAGCCTTAAAATAAACATTTTAAATGAATACATTATATACGTATGTATGTATGAATGGGTTTGAAATATGACCGCTCGTCGACGTTTCTTTAGTAAAAGCCGTATAAAAACCTTGGTTTTCAACGATTGCTAAAATCCAATCATTGACAATATTTGATATACATAAAACCACAATAGAAACTTTCACTATTTTAAATTAATTATAAATCTTATATGACTAAGATAATAGAATCTTATAAGAATTATGGAATTATGAAAACGTTCAATTGTTACAAATAATCTAAGAATTATAGTCAAATTAGTATTTACATATTGAATCAGCCTCAAAGACAGCGTATGACAGTTCCTTGTGAAGAGAAAGTTCTTTACGAACAAGGCCATCAGTCAATAGCCAGCTGTACTGGTCTAGAACGCCTGTCAAGGAAACAAAACTGTCGTCTGTGCAATTTTTCAACATTTTCTTTATTTAAATAATGTTTTAGACATGTTTTCATTAAAAATCCTAAATGAAGGAAATACATTCATAATGAATTTATATATATAATTTTTTTTTAGATTTTAGACTTAACATCGAATTTGATTTATTAACGAACTTGTTACAGTTTCAATGCAATTCACAATTTGAGTGCTTTCTGAATTTCTCCTGTTGTCCCTGTAGACAAAAATGTCCTTTAAGAACTTTCCATCGATCATTAATTTTGTTTTTAACGGATATTTTTGTGTGAATTGGCCGTTCTGTCTTTTTAATAAAAATTGTCCTGTTTTTGAAAAAAAAATGCCTCGATATCGAGTTTGGGGGAAAATATTGAAATTTTTAGCTGTGTGACTAAATACGTGAAGGAGTTTCTTCAACAAAATTATTCATTATTAAATGGTCAAATGGGTAAACGAATTATTTCACAAATTGCGATCGAGCACACGGCAATCGTTGCCACGAAAAACGCGAATACGGAATATCTGGCACTCGAGTTCTGGGCTAAGAATCGAGACCCCCGAATTTACTAAGTAGTCGGTAACGGCACTCGGTCGCTTTCCGCTAGAGTTCTCAGAACTGACAGCACGAAACCGTGGGACTGAGTGCCTTGGACCGTGGGACTGCATATCCGGGTACGTGCCTAAACAGCCATACACCCGATTGCGCCCCCGGGCAATTTTTTCTAAACACCCTTAGAAAAAACTTTCGCTTTTGGCGCTCTAATCTAAAATTTTGAATGGCTTTTGGTGCTCTAATTTTAAATTTTAAAGCGCCTTTGGCGTATCGTGTGGCGCCCTAACTTATATAGCAACCTCGGGTGCCGCCCAACCCGGCCCCCCCTAAAACCAGCACTGTGCCTAAACAATGGGGAAGTAACCGGACGTCGAAGATGCAGTGAGTGACCTGCCCTTTATAAGCAGGCACTTGGGTCATATCAAGGCCCCCTCATAAAAACCCCCAGTGAGATCAAACTCACGTTTTATCAAAGGCCCATCGACATCCTGAAGATGGGTATAGGCTAAACTAGGATAGATATATATCTAAAACCATAACTATAAGTTAAGTTAACCAAACTACTAACATAGAAGTATAACCGCTAAAAACAGAATTAACCATACTAATCTGTAACAGTATCCAGTGGCGGCTCGTCCTAATGGGCTGCTGGGCTGCAGCCCCTCCTATAAAATTCTAAAATATATGTTTAATAATACATTTAATATTTTATTTATTAATGATATTTTTTTATTAGTTGGATGGACGAACTATTGGGGCCTTCGACAGAGTAAATATTACTTACAATATCACCCATATCCAAAAGGGTGATATTGTAAGTAATGTTGACCGTTTCGAAGACCCCACTAACTTGTATGGTGACAGATGAATTAAAATGTTGCTGTACTGGCTGTAAAGTTTTACAGCGCCGCCCTGAACGCCACGCAGCCCGGAGTCTCGGAACGAAAAAGAGAAAGAGCTATTTGCAACTGCAGATAGCTCTTTCTCTTTCACTCACTCTGTCGTTTTGGGCTGGATAGTCGGCAGCCTTCGCCTGTTAAACGACATTCATCTGTCAGTTTGTGTAAGATTTCGCGCGCTTGATCTTACATTTGATTAGTTGAATCGCACGATCACAGCTTTATTCGTTTTCGTTACTCTTAATTGGTTGTGTACGAGCCCTCATCAAATCTTCGGTGAGTCGTTTTCATTTCGATAACAGCAAACTTTTTTCAAATCTGCTTAATTTTTTCTCGTAATTTTTATTTAAATATATTAAGATTTTTTTTTCTTTCAAAAATGGAAGAAAAAAAGAATTCCTTTAACAGACCTTTAATGGTGTGAAGCGACTTTGGCCTTTTATTTGAATCCTCCACCCACCCCTACGCAACAATACTTTGTAATATCGAGAGTTTTATTATTTAAGTAGAAAACTAAATTAGCCAATGACCTTGGCATGTCCCACAACTATTAATTTTAAGTAGTAGTAATATTAATTTTGAAAATAAAGACGCTTGTTGTGTCGAAGAGCAGTGAGCGATGGTCGTGTTGTGTGGTGCTACGGTCACGAATGCAACTAGCTTTTTTGCAGTTTGACAGAAGGAGTGAGATGGTGATCGGTGGCCGCTGATTGCCGGTTGCCGATCGAAGAAATGGAGAACAGATGGGGTCGCGTCGACCCTGAAGGGGAAGAGAGCGAACGTCGCCACTTCCACGATGTCTTGTCGGCCTTCAAGAGCTACAAGTAACTTGACACCACATCCTTCACCACTGTCTTCGAAGGTTATGTATTCGACCGGCGTCTATTAACATGCTCGTATATTTGCAGAGGTCACGCTCTTAAACGCGTCTCCAAAACGGATAGGTTCATGTCGACCCTCTCGCATCGTCATCAAGAGTATTTGGAAAAATACAAAGAGGCTTTGAGTCAAATCAAAGAGTGCATACGTCAGAATGATATTGTTGTGAACAGTATAATAAGCGACGCAACGGCCATATTTATAAATGTGCCGAGTTCAAAGATTAGCTTGCCGGAACACAATGGTGATGATTTTGAGATGTCCGATAACGAAATTAACAATGGACAGGAATGTAAAAACATTTCCGACAAACCTAAAAATGAGGACATCGAGAAGGTTTCAATTTTAAATCCGTCGATTATGTAGGATTTTTTTTATTTTTTTATTATATTGTTTATATTATTTTTCAGGTACAGTCCGTGTTGAAACAGTTTGTCCGAGATTGGAGCTCCGACGGCGAGATCGAAAGAAATCAGTGCTACACACCGATTATAGACGTAATCCAAAAAGAATTTCCAGATCCGAGGTAAACCTTTTGATGATAATAAACGTTCACATTTCATTGAATCAAAATGCATATTTGTGATATTTTTTAGGGGTATTACAGTTTTGGTGCCCGGAGCCGGTCTCGGTCGTCTCGCGTACGAAATGGCAGTACGAGGCTACAGCTGCGAAGGCAATGAGTTTTCACTCTTCATGCTCTTCGCCAGTAATTTCGTTTTGAATAAGTGTCGTAAGGTGAAAATTTTTTTTGACCTTTAAATATTTCTTAATGCCCCTTCCCGCATCACCTCGTCAATTATTTGATGACATCCGCGTTGGTCTTCAGCGGATGCGGATTCTTAAATCTTCTTCTTCTCAATGCCTTGTCCGCATCTGGACGTTGGCGACCACCTCGTCGATTATTTGAAGATATCCGCATCGGTCTTCAGCGGCTAGGAACAGATCTTCGGCGTTCATATCGGTCCACATGCGCATGTTTCAAAGCCAAGACAGCTTTTTCTGCCAATGCATTTTTTGCCTTCTATTTTCCCCATGGTTATCAAACGGAGAAATTCGTATTTTGGACCCCGTATCATGTGTCCGAGGTGCTCCATCTTTCTCCGCTTGATGACAGAAATAAGTTTCCTGCCTCTCCCCATCATGCCGAGTAATGTCACAGTCCCATAACACAAAGTCAATACAAAGTAAAAACACAAAGATACACATATGTACAGAATCCAAAAAACATACATGTTTGGGTGCCACTTTAGTATGCGATCTACCTTCACGTTTTTTACTTTAATATGTGGTCTCAGTTCTCGCGTGTGACAGTGAGACTGAATAATACTGACCCTAAAAACCTAATCTTAAATGAATAAGGCCAATCCTAACTTAACCCAACATAACCTGACCTTAAATAAATAGGCGTTGGCAACTAAGATTTGTTTTTTGTTTGAAAATATTGATATAATAAAAGTAAAAAAAAAGATATCTTAGCAGCCAACACCTATATATTTAAGGGTCAGGTTAGGTTAGGTTAAGTTAGGTTCACATATCTACTTTAGTATGCGATCTACTTTCATGTTTTTACTTTAATATGCGGTCTCAGTTCTCGCGTGTGACTGAATAATACCAACCCTAACAACCTAATCTTAAATGAATAAGGCCAACCCTAACTTAACCTAACCTAACCTGATCCTTAAATAAATAGGCGTTGGCAACTAGGATATGTTTTTTGTGTGAAAATATTGATGAAATAAAAGTTAAAAAAAAAAATAGATGTCTCAGCAGCCAACACCTATATATATATATATCTATATATATATTTAAGGGTCAGATTAGGTTAGGTTAAGTTAGGGTTGGCCCTAAAAAAAACAAAAATTATAATAAACAGGTCGTTGCTATGATACAAATCGACTGCGATTCAAAGGTAGATCGCATGCTAAGGTTGACCGCATAGTAAAGTGGCACCCATGTTTGATTATATGAAATCTATTTCATGCGATTGCATTAGCAGGTCAATGGCCATAAAATATATCCATGGGCGCATCAGTACGTCAATAACTTGACTTGCGAGTCCCAAATTAGAGAGGTGAAGTTTCCCGACGTGGATCCGTACGAAATCGTCAATGCCGAGTTTTCGATGACTGCCGGAGACTTCCTCAAAGTGAGTGGTGTTCTTCCACTACCAATCAAACACATGCATTGTTGTCTTTTTTTGTTGTTATTGATTTGTTTCCTTTTAGGTGTACGTGGATCCCGACAAGTGGGACTGTGTCGCTACATGTTTCTTCATTGACTGCGCACCCAACGTGATTGTGTTCATCGAGACTATATTTAACGTATTGAAACCAGGGGGTATTTGGGTCAACCTCGGTCCGCTATTGTATCATTACAGGTCTCGATATACATATGTAGTATCCAATAGTCAATCGATACTTTCAGAATGCTCTCCTATATAAATAGTAAAGGCGTATTAAAGTCACAATGAGACCATGAATGTTTAAAGGCGAAAACACATTGAAATGAATGGCGCGGCACGTCTCCATGGCTTTCAGTCAAGAAAGGGCGTTCCCAGTTCATTGTTAATTCGTACGATCTTATTATTTCGACAAGTTTCTCTTACATTTCTTCAAATATGGGATTAACCGTTATCAATCAGTGTCAAGCTTATATCGATACAAATACAAAATATCGCCGAAAACACTCCAGGGGGTGATTTTTGGGACTGCATGCCTCAGGAATGGCTAGGCATGCTTGGATTGTTTTGCAAAAACAAAAAAAAACACGTGCCGTGTGCCTCTCAGTGTGGTTTCGCCCAAAGTCCCTGTTTAAGTAGTTCATATTATCATAATGTTAATGGCCTTTTTTAAGTTGACTTGGTTTGCCAAACTCGTTTTAAAAAACAATACTTCTACTTCTTATGTTATTTCACATCTTTCTTATATATTTATTTATATAATTTTAATACATACTTCTTTTTTTTTAATTTAATACATACTTAATTACAAAACTTCAAAACTACATATACACTAAACTTATATGCACTGTCCCTCACAGAGGTGTCTCCTCGCACTCGACTTCGACTTAAAGTTATTAATGAGGGTTTTATTTTAAGGGGAGTAGGGAGGGGCAATAGATTTGTAAATTTTAGGGGCGCCCACGAGTTTTGGGGACTTTATGCTTATGACTGTTCTTCGTGACTCGTCTGTCACACACGTCTTTGTATTGAAAGTAAGGATCGAAATACCGAAAGTACCGATAGCGTTAGTATCGGTATTTGACCGAAAATAAGCCCTTTGGTAATACCGGTATTAAAAAATTAAACACCGATAGTATCGATTTTTTTCAAATTCATACATTTTATTTGTCGAATACGATATCTACATGGCTAAAAACTACGAAAACGACCAATGCGCATATTTTTATGATTCATATTACATATATCTTTGTCTGTAAAATTGTTTTGATTTTTACTGTTTTCCGATACATATCGTTAAATACAATGGTCAGCAACATTTTCGGTATCGCGGCCTCCTTACAAAGTGTCTCAAGTTCGCAAACCTTTTCAATTTTAATTTGAATACAAAAATGCTTACTCCAAAGTGCTGATTATTCTAAATTATATAACGTGATAAAATATATTATTTGGTACATTTTTCAGTACGATTTATATGTGCATATACAATGATGACACGACAGTGACTATTTTTCTAATTAATGTATGGAAAAAATATACAATTTTTCTTTCAACAACAACTAATTCCCCAGCTGATGGTTGATTCGTTTGCATCTCTTTTTTTTTTTGTTGTGAAAATATTGATGAAATAAAACCAAAAAAAAAAAAGATCTTAGCAGCCAACACATTTAGTCAAGGGTCAGGTTAGGTTATGTTAAGTTAGGGTTGGCCCTATTCATTTAAGATTAGGTTGTTAGGGTCTAGGGTATTTTCTTCGCTGCTGACGATATTTTGATAGAAATGCTTCGAGAACATTATGGAGTGGCAGGAAAAAATTAAAATTATAATAAACAGGTCATTGCTACGATACAAATAAATAAAAATAGTCGACTGCGATTCAAAGTTGGATCACATGCTAAAGTAGCACCCAGTTTTGTTACCGAATATCATATATTTGAATGTGATCATCAACGTACATATGTATAAATGTATACATGTGTATGTACTAAGCTAATTTTATAATTCGACAAATTTTTGCCCCGGGCGTCATTTACTCTTGCTACGCCACTGTTCCCAGGTTTTAGAAGGAAGCTGGTCTGTCTTAGAAATAAACACTGACAAAATCATACTTGCAAATCTTAACTTTCAGCAAAAGGACATAACATATGGTAAACGGATTATTGCGCAAATTGCGATCGCGCGCACGACAATCGTTGCCAAAAAAATCGCGAATACGGAATATCTGGCACTCGAGTTCTCGAGAAACTCGATTGATGGAGTTTTTGGGTGCCAGATGTTCCGTAATCGAGATTTTAGCGACGTGCGCGAGATTGCTTTTTGCGGAATAATCATAGAACCATTATATACATATGTATATGTAGTCATGTGCATGTGATTAAGAAATTTTTAATATAAAATCAATTTAGAAGAAACCTCACTAGAAAAAAAATGGTAATTAGATTATTACGCACATTGCGATCGCCC
The DNA here is from genome assembly GCF_051622035.1 of Arctopsyche grandis. Classification (NCBI taxonomy): domain Eukaryota; kingdom Metazoa; phylum Arthropoda; class Insecta; order Trichoptera; family Hydropsychidae; genus Arctopsyche; species Arctopsyche grandis. The sequence continues at coordinate 2,083,700 of NC_135362.1, forward strand.
AAAAGACACTTTTTGCCATGAAAATCGCGAATACGGAATATTTGGCACTCGAGTTCTCTTTAGTGTGATAGTTATCGTTAGTATGATAGACTTTTCGGCTGCCAGATGTTCCGTTATATAGATTTTAGTGACTTTTGGGCGAGCGCTTTGTGGGCAATAATCACCGAACCGTTCAATTCCAACCCTACATGTATATACTATTAAATGCCTTTCAATTTGTGAAAAAGTCAAAATTATTCGTGTTGAAATATTATGTTCAGTATTCCGTGCATTGACGTCTATTCATTTGATTCTGAGAGCATTCCGATCGACTTTGAAACATCCCATATAAATATCTTTGACTTAGAAGTGACGATGTTTGAATTCTTACAGCGACATGGCAAACGAAGATAGCGTGGAGCCGCCCTTTGATATTTTGTGTGATATAATCGAAAAGACTGGCTTCGTAATGGAGGTCAGTATTCGTTCAGTATAAGTACGCATCGAATATCAGTAAGCCAATATTAAAGTTGTCTATGTGCATTTCAGTTTCGCAAGACGGGTGTTAAGACAAGATACGCTCAAAACCCAAGATCGATGCTTCAGTACGAGTACGACTCTGTGTTTTTCGTTTGCAGGAAGCCCAACAAAATTAGAAATGCCTAGCATGTTTATATTAACTATTCGAAATTAAAATTTAATCTCAAGTTTATCATCAATTCCCCTTTTTGTTACTATTTATAATTATATTAATTTTATTAATTAAGGTTCTATTATGTAAATTTTTATACAATTTTATACCTTCGTTGACACACCGGTTTTTTTTTGGTGGAATGTATATAAATACTGTAATTTGATGTATTGTGAGAATACTCGAAATAATTTTACCTCTAGTTTATATATAAGTGTATATATGTATATATAAATAAATAATGATAATTAACATGTAAGTAAAGTGAGGTTAGGTTAGTATATATATATATATATATATATATATATATATATATATATATATATATATATATATATATGTATACATTTGTATATATAAATAAATAATGATAATTAACATGCAGGTTAAGTTAGATTAGGTATATTAATATTAATCAATAAATATTAATAATTAACATGTAAGTTAGGTTAGTTTAGGTATATTATTCAATAAATATTGATAATTAATATGTAAGTTAAGTTAGGTTAGATATATTAATAAATAAATATTGATAATTAACATGTAAGTTTGGTTAATCAACGTATGCTGTTGCATACACGCTTATTATACATTACCTATATTTTTTCAACGTATTTCTTTTAATAAATTACATAATATTAGGTATATTTTTGGTGTTTTTTTATATATTGTTTTAACACATTCTTGGATTTTCTAACCTGCATTTAAAACCTTTCAATTGGAGAACACGCATATGTACAAATGTGTGCAACGCACACAGGCGGCCGAAAGCAATGAGAATTGAAAAAATTATATTCCTTAAAAAATACGAAACAAGACATCGTTCTTTTTAAAATGCATTTACAAAGGTTGTCTTGTTGTATACTTGCGGATTGCTGTTGCAAGTTACAACTTGTAACACACCCAAACTGTAATTCTGGGAAATAATGGGATAGCAGTAGGGATCCCAGATATTCGTCGAATTCAACTATTCGAATATCGAATAGTAAATCAAGAGCTATTCGAATATATTCGAAAATTAAAAAAAAAAAAAATTATATGTATGTATGTACTAATCATAAATTACATTATATTTATATATGTAATACATTACAATTAGTAAAATATAATTTTAAGAAAATTAAAAAAAACGTAAAACTAAAATACACATACAATATGACATAAAAATTTATAAACTCCTGCTGTTATTAAAGATGCACTATTTTTGCTTGATTCTTTGATTGCGGTTTCAAAGGGAGTAAGAACATCAATCAAAATTTTCATAATACCAATTTCATTCTTAGAAACAGTATTGAAATTATATTCTTTTAGTGCTATGTTTACACTTTGGTAAACTTGAATAAATCGTCTTATCATAGTCGCCATCGAATTCCACCTCGTTTTTACATCCAATAATAATTTAAATTTTTTATTTTCTTTTTTCATTATGTTTTCTTCTAAAAATGTATATTTCGCTGGTGACTTCTTAAATATTCGTATTATTTTTCTGATATTTTCTAAAATTTCGTAGAGATTATTATCGATCGAAAAGTGATTTTCTTCAAACATTTCTGTATTTAATGAATAAAAATCCGTTTCTTCACATGCAGACATTTCATCTTCCTCATTATCTTAATTTTCATCACAATTATCTCCATTACATATTTAATTTTCTTCATAATCGTCTGCTTCTTCGTCATCACTCTTTTCATATTGATTTTGTGTATTTGTTTTATAAAAAAATATATACACGAATAATATTCGATTAGTCGATGAAATATTCGAATAACGAATGGCTGAAAAATCAATATGAAATCAATCGAATATTCGATTTGGATCACTTCGATCCGCATAGAGCTAGGTCTCTTATATTTTATTATCTGTGCGACATGTATTTCTTCAAGGATGTTGGGTATTGATTGGTCATCGAAAGAACAATGTCCTAGATGTGGGATTGGGGGTAAAAACACTATATTCTCACGAACGACCTTGAAAATTTTCAGTCTCTAGTCCTGTTAAGAGCTAAACGTTTCGGTTTTTCTGGTTAATTTTTATTGTGATTAAAATTTTCAACACTTATACCCCGGATTTATATGATTTATATTATAAAAATGCTGATGAAATTAAAGAGCGGCCTATTTAAGTTTGCACACAGGCGGCCGAACTCCTAGGCACGGCCCTGAATAGACATGTCCGGACATTTCATCACGGTGGCTTTTTATCGCCGTTACATCTCACTGACAGATTTCATGCAAATATTTTGTTCGAAAATTTTTGTTGCTGTATAATATAGTTAAAAAAAATAGTTGCATCCAAGTTATCCCTGCGATGAAATGTCCTAAAACCGACGTACCATAGTTTTAAAAGGGTTTTTTTATTATTTTATTTATTTATTTTTATTATTCATTTCTCTTCCGATCGCTTTAAAACTTTGCCATTTTGCGGGGCTTGGCTTCCGATAGAGATTTCAATTGTGTCGGTAGTGAAATATAATCGTAATAAACATATTTAAACATTCAAATATCTCGAGACGATGACGTCTTTCGACTACGTTCAGGTTGTTTCCCATGCATATGTAGGAATATAGCACAACTTGTACTATACGAAACTAGGTCGATAATATCACCTATTTCCCTCATTGAACTCAAGCTGTACAAATGACACCATCTCAAAGTCCAATTTTCTTATGATTAGAAGACTTCAGGTATAGACATGTATAGTCAATGCCCGCTTTAAAGGTCATTGAATTCGACCCATAAAGCCTTCAATACGAGGCCAACACCCCCCTATACAAGACTTCATGTATAGACAAAGTAAAAAGGTAATGGTATTGTAAAAGTTAGTTTATTGTTCTTGATACGTCGACCTGCTAGCTCCAAATGAAGCACTGACCAAAACCGCCTAATATAAATCCAGTAGGTACTCGGAGAGGTCATTGATCTATTTTAGAAGACCAAAATGAAAGTGTGAAGGATAGAAGAGAGACTGTTGCTCAAAATGGGGAAGAATGGTAGTGGGTGGTGAACGTCTGCAAATAATTTTACAATTTATCTCCTTTTTACAAGTTTTTATTTTTAATGATGATTGATCCTAAATTGAAAATGTTCGTAAAGTATACAGTGTTTTCAGTGGGGCTGGCTAACTGCTGTTGTTGATTACTGTTTTCATTCTTATAATGTGTGTATATATCTACTGGCATCAATCAAATTAAATAATGTTAATAAATATTACAAATAAAAATCAGCTATGAAAAGTTGATTTTATCACTTTATCAGTTTCGAAACTGTTATTCGAACGGAATGCATTACTCAATGCATCAAAATATGGCTTTTCCTTTGCGCAAATGTGATAAAATGTAAAGGCTGCAAACTAATTCGTATAGCGCCATCTATGTACGAAATTATAAACTATAAAGTCTATCAAAATAATATATAGATGAGGTTAATAAATTTGGTTCATAGCTCTGGTATAGTTTCAGTATAACGTTTTAATTTTACGACGGCATATTTAGCAGTGGTGACCCTTCCGGCATAAACTATGAGTTGATGAAGACTCGAAAAATGAACTCGTACCAAAGAATTAAGATTAGGAGTGGCGGTAGACGGTTTCATAAGCTCCTCCCACGAATCTCACGCGTATTTGTCCAGTAAACCGTCTACCCCCACTCCTAATCTTAATGCTTTGGTACGAGTTCATTTTTCGAGTCTTCATCTACTCGGAGTTTGTGCCGTAAGGTGGACCTATTTTGCAGGTTTTAAATATGAGAAACAAGTACATGTAATATATAGTGAAAGCCCGCCTTTACACGTGCAGGATGGATTAGACCGACAGCCGTGCCTGCGCCTGGTACTAGGCTCAGTGTTGTGTGGGTAGGTATGCATAATTTTACACGACCCGAATGAATAGAGGTAGGATAGCCAAGGTGCCGCTCATTGTTCAATTGTTGTAAATCCCTTGTAAAAAAGGTTCGGCAAACCTTTAACAATGAATTTACAACATGTGAACAATAGACGGCGCGCTCTGGGTCCGCGCTTTACGGATGAATCCACCGGTTGTGGATTCATCCGGGACGTGTGAAACAGTGCATACCCACCCATACAACACTGAGCCTAGTACCCGGCGCAGGCGCGGTGCTGGTTTAATCCACCATTCACGTGTAAAGGTGGCAAACAGTATTATTGATCAATAACACTGTTCGACAAATGACGACTTTTTTTTGGTTCAGAGACGAGATATGACTTTTCTTATAGATCTATGCCCAGTAAACACGAATCTGGTAATAAAAAATGTTGATTAGCTCGAAATTCGGAGATATATGTGTTTTTTAAATCGCGCGATTTTTCTATATCTTGGTGTTGTTCGGTCGATGTCTCAAAATCTGTCAATACTGAATATTGGAATCTATAGTCGGGTATTTTATCTTTCATTTTTAGTACTTTTCAGCTTTCAAATATCTCTAAGTAGTCGTCCAGTTCAAATCAAAAGTCAATAGTACGTAATTTCACTTGAGATTTTTTCCCACTATTAATACTATTTTATATCGAGTATTTTCTATTGAAACATGTTTATTGGGATAGTGTTCTAGCCACACTATTTTTTTCTTTAAAAGGGTTAATTGGACGTGTGCTGGATTTGAAATCGGTAAAATTGCGAGCTAAAAGCTCGTACTATTATTTACTCGTATTTACACGATTCTAAAATTGCGAGCTAAAAGCTCGTACTGTTATTTACTCGTATTTACACGATATCTTAATATAATTAATAGGGATAATATATTAAATTTTCTTTATATGAGAATTAAATAAAATTCCACTTAGAAAAATCATATTTCGACTATTCTTGTGGATTAATAACAAAAATTCTATTGATAACTGGCTTACCTCGATAAAATAAACGAATTTTTGTTATTAATCCACAAGAATACTCGAAATATGATTTTTCTAAGTGGAATTTTATTTAACTCTCATATAAAGAAAATTACTGGGCATAGATCTATAAGAAAAGTCATATCTCGTCTCTGAACCATTTTTCGTGTCGAACAGTATAATTATATACATCATATGTACATGTTGGATATGTACATTGATGGAGATTTTCTTGAAAAAATACTCAGTAGTGAGATAAAAACACTTAAAATATGTAGAAATATTAAAAAGAAATAGTTAAGAAATATCAGGTAGGATTGTTTTTATTTTTTTTTTAAATAAATAATGTAGGAGATCACATTACAATGCTATGGATTTGTTTATAAGTCCTCGTAGGGCGATCCGCAGCGCACGTTGTAGAACTGATCGCAGACTTGGAACTGCTCGTTGAAGAGTGTGCCGTTGGTGCACAGATTCGAGGAGACCAGCTTCTCTTGTATGCACAGATGGAACGACTGGAACGATAAATTCAATCCAATCAGTCCAAGTAAATGCTATCGTATGATACGATATGATTTGCGGTTTACCTGACAGCCAGACTCGATGTCTGCAAACAGTCCCCAGTGTCTTCCGAGGCACGAGAATGTGGTTTGAGGTACTTCGTGGTGGGTGGGATACAGTGGTGGGTCGTGGGGTAGGTGAAGATCGTGGTAAGCGTCATAAGGTTCGTGGTACGGGATTATGTAGTGTCCGCACAGCACGCTGGAAAATACTGTAATAAAAAATACAATTATAAAAAAATGTTTTTTAAAAACATACCTCTTCTATAATTTGTATATAAAATTATTATTTTGAATAAAAACACCAATATTTTTTTTTACTACCGCCATCTATGTATAAAATTAATGACTACCAAACGTCACCGAGATTAAAAATTTTCGGACTTCTTAAACGATATTTTATCTCTATCGTAATGGCGGAGGATTCATTTACTTATCTTGATGACCAAAATGAGCAATATGGCAAATTATGAAAACGATCGGATAAGAGGTAAAATTTTTCCTGAATTGTAATTGTAAGTGAAACGTAAAGGAGGTATGTAAAAATTGTTAGCATGTGGCGCCATAGTCTCGCCTATAGCACGCTTTCGTACAACACGTCTTCCTATAACACGTGCGGTGCTTCCCATATAACACGTTTTCTTATGACAAGTTCCATCAACTATGTATGTATGTACATCTAATATATAATTTCGAAAAATACTTTGTAACTACATATGTATGTAAGGTTTGTTGGGATCATCGAAAACAAATCAAAGCTACTATATACTTTTTTTCGATTCGAATAAATTTAATAAAAAAACAAATGAATATTTACTATTATATTAACCATGTTTAAGGGGTTTATATTTCAAATTACATTACAAATACTGAGCGAAGCCGGGTAAAACCACTAGTGTAATATATAGCTTGATTTTATTTGTATAATTTCTATATTATTGAAGTGTTACATATCTTGTAATGATAGTGGTTTCTTTCTAATACTTGGAGATGCTCGCTAGCTGTCTCTTTCGCAATTTCAGAAATAAGTCAGAAGTGCTTTGCCTGATTTTTTTTTAAATATAATATATTAGTCGAATGTCAATGTTTAAAAATATTGTACAGTTTGTAATCGGTTTAACCCTCCCTCACCGAAGTGGGGTATGCAAGTGCTCCAATTTTTACGTTTTTCATAATAACTATGTGGTTTTCAAAGCTATACGCCCTATATTTCTTGTATTCCTAGAATGCACTACAAAAAATTTCTTTTAATACATTTTGTATGATTTAGAAAAGGGGTGCATTGTAAAAAAATACATTTATACATTTCTACGTTCCAACGTATGATTTAAAGGCGGTAGCGATAAGTCACGTTTTTGACTGTTCGCTTGCATATTCTTGTTGATCGATGAATCAATGCAAGAGAAAGAGACAGCTATATTTTCGTAAGCTATTGTTTTCGGCGCGTCGCTATTGAGTCATGCAGTCGCCTGTTGGTATTACCTATGCGCGTTTGCGTGTTGATGCTTGTCGTTATTTTTTAATACAAAAATAGTCAAAAACATGCTATAGGGCTAAAACTTTTTTATGTTGATGTATAAAATGATTAATAAGATATATATTGAACCCATTTGTATTGAGAAAAGCTGTATTTTGATTAAAAAAATACTGGGGTCTTACTCGACCCGGTTCGGGACACTCGAAGCTCCGTCCTTCAAAGGTTAAAAGTATGAGTCAAATGAAAAATTATGGGGACAATTTTGTAAATGCGCATTTATCGTAAACATTTCATAAAATTTGTGAGTTAAAAAAAATATCATTTAAAAACATATATGTATATACATATATATATATATATATATAGGATCCGGATGTGAAGGATTCCATGTGAAAAGCGCAGATTCAGTCAGTACTATTTATTATAACATGTCGTCCGGCTTGTTCTCCAACAAGTGACCATAGCCACACGCATCCGGTCTCTCCCATGCATACCACACACACTTTATCCCTAGCAGTTTGGCCAACCACACATACGGCTCGTTTAAAAATCATTCCTATATATATAATATCGCTATCTGTCTCTACGAATCGTAAACAATGTATGCCGCGAATATCAAAAGGTTGCGTGGCGCTACTGGTTTCAATTGAGTTGGCCTGTGGTGCCCTTCGTTGGCTTGGTGCGTACGCACCATAATAAGAATTGACAAAAATGGGCCCATGGCGTGCAAAATTCGCCCATTATCGATGTGACACCGATTAGTCCGTCTAGCCGGCCGTGATTACATCGCCTTTTAATTTGTGGTCTTATACGCATTCGTACATATGTACATATGTAGGTATGAGCGTGTCGAAATTAATTCGGTTATGGCAATGGCGCCGAAAGAACGTCGATAGACCGTGTTGATTTTTTTCCACGATTATTTCTAATGATCTACTTGTCATATTATACATATGACCGGTAGCACGACGCGGTGGGCGATTAAACCGTTATGATTATTATTATCAAATACTAGAATGTAAATATTACTTATGGATATGTCGGGTGAAGCCGGGTAAGACCGCACGCGTTGAATCGTTTCATTTTAAACAATTCTCGTTATGGTATGCGTCGACTTCAAGTCCACTAATAAATTCAAATTTAATAATTTCTATATAAAAAACATGAATTTAAATTACATTATAAAAAAAATCGTTGAATATATATTTTGTACATATTTTGATGTGTTGTGGCCAAAGCCAATTGTCTCCTCCGTCTCAAATTTTTACTTTATTTTTATTAAATTGATTTGTTACTTACATTTCATATGAATGAACAATAATGTAATAAATTGGGTTACATGTCAATTTTTAGTAATTTTTTTTAATTCCTTGAATTTTTTATATTTAACCTTTGAAGGACGGAGCGTCGAGATCTAACGATTGTCCCGAACCGGGGTCGAGTAAGACCCCAGTATTTTTTAATCAAAAAGCAGCTTTTCTCAATACAAATGGGTTCAATATATATCTTATTAATCATTTTATACATCAACATAAAAAAGTTTTAGTCCTATAGCATGTTTTTGACTATTTTTGTATTATAAAATAACGACAACGTTTGTTCGCGTTCGGTTTTTTCGTGTGCGTATTTATCATTTGATCCATGTGTATATGTTTGTAGATAGTTCGGTCATTATTTTTTATTATTTAACTAGCTGAACCCGGCATGCGTTGCAATGCCAGAATAAGGCATGCAATTCCTATTTCAAGTGATGGTTGGAGCTTAACTAACCTCTCTTCAATGCCGTGTCGTCATAAACCAACTGGTAACGTGGTTACCAACGAACTCATTTCCTTGACTACACAATGGCGCTTCAATCTTTCGCGTCGGTAAAATCGTAATTATGAATATTATTATTAAGAGGTTTTTTCACAGTAAGCTTCCCGGATATGCATACAACAAATCGGTTGAGTGTTTTAGGAGCCTATACGAGACAGACAGACATATTATATTTAATTAATTTATTATATCCCTAAAACTCCATATATTGAAAGTCATTCACGCGAAATATTGTACTAACGAGGACTCAAGTGCCAGATGTTCCGTGATCGAGATTTTGATGACTTGCGCGAGATCGCTTTTTGCGGAATAATCCGTTTACCGTATGTACATAGATATACAGACAGCACATATGTACATATGTATAGGCATATAAAAAAAAGATAAAATATTCAGAAAGCTTCTCTTCGTGTCTAATTTTACCAATCTCTACTCTTCGTACATAAATATATACATACATATATACATATATATGTGTGTATAATTAAAATGAAAATATTAGCATATGTTTAGTTTTAAAATTGATTTTTATCTGACGGCGTCGCACGCGAGCTTGTTACGAATATACATACATACATACATATATATAAGTATGTACTTATTGAGTAACGAAAATTCGTGATTGATGAATTGAAGCTGTAATGTAACAATTCGTGATTCGGGCAAATAACTTTTAGTTTTTTTTTTTAAGTTTTAAAGATTACATGCGTGCCTCGAAGAATTCTCACACTTCCTTAAATGGAACGAAGTGGTTCATCTTAAGTGGATTATGCATTTGAGACGTAATGCTGTTGCATAAATGGTTGCACTGTATTTAATGAGTCAAGTGCTATGTCTCGTTTCAGCTAAATTGACAGTAGGCAAACCTCTAGCATACTTTATTTTTTATAAATCGGAACGTTTTGACTGAGCAATCGACAGGAATCGTGTATTTTTCATCTGACAAATTAACTAAAATATTCTATGAGTTTGAGTCGAAATTCTAAATTAAAGATGGCTGACTTTCAATGAAGTGGTTATCTAATATATAATTTTGAAAGATACTTTGTATATACATATATGTATATATGTATGTATGTAACCTTCTTTCGTAGACGACACATCCGATTTTTTTTTTCAATTCATAGGTACCGATTCGATTTTTTTCGATTCAAAGGATTCAAAGTCCCCGAGGGCGCAGCCGCCGAGGGCGAAGCCCTAGGAAGCGAAGCCTCTGGGAGCGAAGGCTTCGGGGGCGTAGGCGCCGGATTCTGGTATAAATATAATTTCGAAAGAGACAGTATATATGTTTGTTTGTTCCTGACAGTCAATTTAATAATAAAAAAAAACAAATGAGTATTCAAATAAAGTTATATAAAATAAAACTAATTAAATAAATTTAATTAATTTTTTACTATTAGATCAGTCATGTTTAAGCGGTTTATATTACAAATACCGAGCGAAGACGAGTAAAACCACTAGTAAACTAATAATCAAAGATCGGTGTTGAGACGATGCTTTTCGCAAAAAATGGTTCACTATTCGTAATAACTAGAGATCGGACTGGATGCGTGCCGTTCATTGTTAATTGTTCGCTGTGCTTTGTCCAATTTTATGAAGAACCTTTTTTTTTCACTCTAGCTTTGTAAATAGACCCAAAACGCCCTGATTTCTGGAAAAAGCATGCTTCTTATCCGCCATTTAGTAATAACTATAGCAAACCATGCGTTTTTGCTCTCTTGCTTTGTACATTAATGGAACGGTCTATTGTTATTGTAAAATGCACAAGTCAACGCCACAAGTCTAGTTTAAATCTATTCAAGTTATAAAATAGACGTCTGTCGTCAATTTCGATGGACTTTTATGATATTTTCCGTCATTTTTGGCGAGAAAATGGTTTTCAATAGTGTTTATATAATAATAGAAAGAGTGAAATACACAGATTACCTAAACACAATCTGCTTTAGATCGTCGACTTTTGAGAGTCTATCATTAATATTATGTGTTAGATGTATTATGAGCATTTATAAGAATTGTAAATAGATTTTTGGGCTATTTTTCCTATTATGCTGTACAACATTAGAATAATATAATACTGTGATTACTAACAAAATTAAATTAAAATTGTAAAAAAGAAAATGATCAGTGGATCATTAGCTATTAAAATAGATATAAGATGTATTGTGAACATAATTTAGTGATAGTAAAAAGCATTTAAAAATCAAAATACACATTTTTTTTCCTTCATTTTTGACAAATGCCAAGTTTAGTTAACCTATAAATTGCTTTGTTATTGAACTTTGACGGCAACTCTATATAATAATTATAAAAAAATATATATATTTTCAAACCAATTTGAAGAGTTTTTTGTAATTTTTTAAATAAATATAATATATCCGAAAATGAAAACGCCAGTATAGTATATTTTTTTAACCCGACCACAGCCCAGTACTTTCGCTAATATTAAACTTAATTTTTTTTTATACATTTAATAATATATTGAACAAATGTTTTCAGTAGAATTTGTCGTCTCTTTTGATGATAGATTCGTTTTAAATATCGGTTGGAAATTGTTTTAAACATATCCATTGTAAAAGTAATGCGCTCTACAGTAAATAGTACGTACATACATCATACATCAATAAACATATACATAATACATAATAATGAAAAATTAAAACTTACAAGCGATGACGAGAACGGCCAGTGGCGTCCCGACCATTTTGAATTGTCAATTATTAATTTATTAAATTTAAAAATATGTATTATTTGAGTGTAGCAGTGAGCACTGTCAATATCGAACTGATCGAATTGGCATCAAAAAGCCCCAAAAGTAACGTTCCCTTCTCTCGGTCTCCACCTCGATGGTGAGGGTAAGAATTCTTCCATTCAAAACAGTCAACTGTTTATTCCAAGTATGCAATCTGATATTAGAAGTGATAAATTATAATAATTCAAACTTAGACGGTTCGACGGTTGATATTTCGTTATTTTTTTTGTATTTACATACATAAATAGGACAAAAATTCAAACCATTCTTACCATGTACTTTGTTTACTTTATGATTATACATACTTATGTACATATATGGTACAGTCGAAGTGTATTTTCAGTTGTAATATATTCCTACTAGCGTTTTAGGTCATTCGTTTTTTTTTTACATAGATATATACCAGGCAGGCTTGACAGGTAGACCCCAATGAGCTTTCCTAAACAATTAATTACAAAAATTGCAGCATTTTTATTACACAAATCACTGTATTTCGAGAGGCCGAAGAACACGATATTAACAATTAATTAATTAATTAATCCATAGAGATGTTTATGGATTTAGACTTGTAGATATTTTTTTACATATCTATATATATATATAAAATTGAATGTCCTGTCTGTGTGTCTCGTATAGGCTCCTAAATCACTGAACCGATTACGATGGAACTTTCAGGATTTGTTGTATAAATGTCCGGGAAGATTGCGGCGAAAAAAAAACACCCAAAAACGGGAATGGAAACGGGAAAAACGGGAATGAGTGTCATTGCAACGCAATAATTTCAAATGTTTTCGTTTCGCGACCTGCGTTTTTAGGTAAAATAAACAAACAATTAAATTATTTCAAATGTGTTCACTGCCTGCGTTTTCCCGACAAATGGGAACTGGAACGAGAACGGGAAGGGGAACGGGAACGGTAACGGGAATGAGAACGGGAACGGTAATGGGAATTGCATGCGGTATTGTGGCATTGCAACGCATGCCGGGTTCTGCTATGTAGGATGATTTTTGCCAATTTTGAGTAACCGTTTCAACAATGAAAATCAGATAAATTGGCAAACTCTGATAAGAAACGATCGACCTGGAGTCACAAATCCAAGGTCTGGCCAGCAGACAGCAGACAGTGGGATTTGAATCTGTGACCACTTTGTTCAAAGCACTATATGCTAACCACTAGTCTATTCTGCTGGTTATTATAAACTCAATATCGAAATATGTAAATACAAAAATACCTTCATCAAACTTTAATATATTTATCATCCCTACATATTTTTCAATATTTCAAATACTTTTCTTAGAAATCATATATGCAAAACCGTTTTTTTAAATAAAATATTTGTTTTTTATAACCTCAATTTGTATACAGGACAAAACTGTCATGCTTTCGATAAAATCAGATAAATTGGCAAACTCTTACAGAAAACCGTGGACCTGGAGTCACAAATTCAAGTTCTGGCCAGCAGACAGTAGACAGTGGGATTTGAACCCGTGACCACTTTGTTCATAGCATTATATGCTAACCTCTAGTCTATTCTGCTGGCATACATATGATATTCAACCACCCCTACTTGCTCGTGGGTCTTCTATTACTTCCGCTTCATAGTTTTGAACCATGGCAAAAACTAATTGTTAACCAACAATAAAATTTTTGAAGGTTTACTATCCGACAGAGTTGCTGCTGTCCTTCTGATTTCCTATCGATTTTTTTCTATTGCTTTCCTTTTTTTCATAAATATACTTCTTCCCCCTATTTTCTTTGAATTGTGTTAAAAAACGTGTCCTCATCATCTGTGTATATGATTAGTTGTACGCTGATAGACATGAACGAATATAGTAATTGTTGATTCTGAAGATCAATTTTACAAATGCCATCATCTGCTTAAAATTTTGATAAAATTAATATTTGCAAATTTTAACTCATTGCCAAGAATATATAGTCATTGTTCGCGCATAGTATTGGTTGATTGCATAAGTTTGTGCCCGATTTTCATACAAAACAATATTTTTTTTTCATCTGACATTATAAAGAAACAAACCTTATTACTATTATTTAAAGGGTCTCTCAGACTGTATTGGTTTGGGGGGATGGTGGCCTCATGTAGAGGGCTTTATTGACCTTTAAAGTGGGCTTATTATTTAAAGTTGATTTGAAAATAAGTCGAATTATTCGTGTAAAATGTTTTTAGTCATTTAAAATACATATGTAGATGAATTGCCCGGAGTTTGCTTGGACGGATGAAAATTAGCTCATTATAGCTCATTGCTCATTGCTGATATTGCGAGGAGATGAGTCTCGTAATAGCTGAGTTCGGCCGTCGCTATAACAATGACTAGTATGCCGATATATTCATGCTCTATGTAAAATATATTGTTTTGTGTTTTGAAAGTTTCAGCAACACCTGAAATACAATCCTTTCTAATAAAAACACCGCGGATTATCATAAACAAAATGAACTGTGAAAACATTGTACATAATTTGTGACGCAACACTGGCGTTCTTTTTCTTATAAATGGTGGCCGATAAAGCACGTGCTACACAAGGTTTTTTCTCTTAGATATATTATATATTTATACATAAAAAAAAATCAAATCGAACCACTTCGAAGATTGTTTACGTTCCAAAACGCTCACCGAACTGGGTTAACATTCGTCCAAGCATTATTACACACTATACGTGCCACTGACAAAGCTCATAAATCCAACATTCTGTAATTTATACTAAAAACTTAATTATTGACTGACTGCACCAACATTGTCATAAATTAAAATTTGTGATCTTTTAGCAAACGCTTTGTTAGTTAAGTCTCACGCAAGAATTTATCTGCAGACAAGTCTTTGGCTATTTGTCGATCGTAGTTCGACGGATGAAAGTTAAAAGAAACAATTTAACTTTGAATGTGTGTTAGTGAATTCAAAATTACCCACAGCGCAGTGCACTAGAAGATCTATTGCATACCAGTAGAGAGGTCGCGGGTTCGAGTCCCGGCCAAATTTGTGTTTTGCGGTTATTTAAGCACAGATCGACCGTCTCCTGTTAGAATTTTCCGATTTTTCTAGCTTAATATTAAATTAGCCAGCAGCATAGCTCGGTCGTTAAGCTTCTGCCTAACATCAAGAGGCGCCTGATTCGATCCCATGAGCTGATCTCGATTGAAAAGAATTTTTCTGAGTATATCTCTAGTGCTGCTGGTCAGACCTGGATATTTGTGACTCCCGGTTGATCGTTTCCTATCAGAGTTTGCCAATTTTCTCTGATTTCATTGTTAAAACGGTTCCCGATTAAAAATTGGCTACAAATCCTTCCTACCTACTATGTCACCACTATTTGAGTATGATTAATGTACAATAAAATGTATGTACAATTCATAGATGTCTCGTTAATTTGCGACTTTTCAGTGTCTCTTAATTTAGCGACTTGTGTAAAAAAAATGCTGTATTGTTTGTAATTAGCCAGGAAGGCGCATTGGGGTTTACCTGTAAGGCTTTCCTGGTACAAAATGTAATAAAAAAAATAATCATTGTGACGGATCCAATAAAACAGTATCACCCTCTTATTTTCTCACAAGTTCAATTTATTAGCATCTCGAATTTATTGAATCTTATTACATTTTTTTAAATTTATACCAGGACGGCCTAACAGGTAACCCCAATGCGCCTTCCTGGCCAGAAACATTGATACAAGTTTTATTTGTATTTTAAAAAGTAATTAAATATCAATTAACACCCACAGAAACATCTATGTATGGTCAAATTTGTAAATTTTCAGCATTTTTGTTAAACAATTCTGCGAAATTCAGTAAATACATATCAATTAACATCCACATAGACAATTATGATCAAATTTGTAAATTTTGCAGCATTTTATACAATTCGAGATTGCTGAAAATGATTGCGAGATTTGCGAGAAAATGGGAAAGGTTGCCAATCTGTTGGAACCGTTTTAATGAAAATCAGATAAATTGGCAAACTCTAACAGGACCTGGAGTCACCATCCAAGGTCTGGCCAGCAGTACATAAGTAAGTCTATGAAATAAAGTCTAGAGCTCATCTCTTTTAAGGGTCTATCGCAAGGTCTTCGACAAATTTCCAGGTTTCGTTCCAAATTTAAACCAGAAACTAAAGCCTGGACATTTTTAAAAAAATACAATATGAAATTTCATACATTGCCGATAGCATACGAATTATGCAAAAGAACAAGAAAGGTGGGCGGGTATAATCCGAATCGTCAACGGAACGTGCTATACAATTATTCGAACTACATACATACATAAATACATATATAGGCATGTATATAAAGTTGAATGGTCAATATCCATCATGCAAAGATTACGGGTTGTCCATCCACAATTTATTCGTCGTCAAATTTGCACATTTTTTGCGATATTTTACTTTCAGATTCGCGCAAATCTGAAAGTATTTATAAATTAGGTACATTAAATACACATGTATATTCTGAGGCGGATTACTTGTATATGTATGTATATTATAAATGCTCGATTTAAATATATGCTAATAAAATTTGCATTCCTCGATATACATAAATGTATATATTGACGCAATTGTTTTTTTGGGTGAACTGTTGCAAAATACGGTCCGTGTGTGGAATTCGTGTCATAATTATGAAATTAATAATGCATAAAGATTGAGAAGTGGTGTTTATATTATGTATGACAAAATCGTGTCCTTCTAATACTAATTGTCGCCGTTTAATCGGTCTGTTTTTGCCATGGTAAAATTCGTCTGCATGTCTTGAATGTGCCGTTTCTGTACATAGTCACCTGTATTCATATACCAACTAACTGTACATTTTTATAAAATCCATTTTATTGTACGCATACATATATGTACATGTGTTTAGGTTCGGTGATTATTGGTCACAAAGCGCTCGCCCAAAAGTCACTAAAACCTCTATAACGGAACATCTGGCAGCCGAAAAGACCATCATACTGTAGCATATGCTAAAAGGAGCCGCTGTTATAATTGCTTTTCGAGGATTATCTCCAGGCTAAGTGCAAGTAGGCTAAACAGTGACCACCGAATTGGCTTAGTAACGGCACCCGGTCCCTTCTCAGAACTGACAGCGATAGCGTGGGACTGAGTTCCATGGGAATGCATATCCGGGTACGTGCCTAATCAATAGGGAAGTAACCGGACGTCGAAGATGCAGGGAGCGACCTGTCCTTTATAAACGGGTACTAAGGCGATATCAAGGGATTCTGTACGGAGCACGGGCAGTGCGTGTATCTCCTTAATCACCAATAAATGTTGTGAAGCGACTTTCGCCTTTTCATTTGGATCCTCCACCCACCCCTACGCAACAATACTAACAATAACATACTAACGAGAACTCGAGTGCCAAATATTCCATATTCGCGATTTTCATGGCGAAAATCGTCTTTTAGGCGATCGTGATGTGAGTAATAATCCAATTACCAAGTGTTTGATTTGAACTTATATATATGTAGAGATCGGACCGGAAACGTGCCGTTCATTGTTAATTTTAAGTTGTGCAATAAACAATTTTATGAAATTTGCTATTTAATTAACAAATTTCAAAAAATTTACTATTTAATTAACTTTTTTTTTATTTTACGATTTTTTTTCATAGCTTGTGTTTTAACATTTGGCACAACGTGAATTACAAAAAAATAAGAGGTTCAATTAATAAGAGGTTAAATTAATAAAGGAATTATATTTGTAATAGAGGCGAAACAGAGGTTTGTTTTTGTTCTTTATTTTTGTATTGTTTGTTTATGTATTGGATGGGCTGCAATAATGGTTCTCGGAGAGATGCACTAAATTGCACTGAATAGTAGCGCAGTTTCGAGAAGTCCTAATTTTCAAAGGCGCTCAAAAATAACTTACGCAATAGAATTCTTTGTATAATACTTATAATATTACTTTATATTATATAATACTTATATCAAAATGTACAATGTTTCTAGCCAGGAAGGTTTTAGTTTTTTATATTGCTTTTTCTTCAAGCATATATTTTAAATCTTAATTTGCGTTTATGTTTAGCACCGAGAGGTTCCGGGTTCGATCCCGAGCTCTTTAAATACTACTGGTCAGTCCATTGTTGAGTATTTTGTATGACTTTTTTACGGTTGTTGTCTTTGTAATGTTTCAGGATGTGGATTGTTTGAGTCGTTATGCTCGTTCTCGTATTGCTTGAATGGTGCTCTTCCCATTCTCAGAAGTCCTGGGTTTAGGTGTATTATGTATGCACAATAGATGTACAATCAGCAGCGTGAACTAGTGGTTAACATACAGGCTTTCGAAAATAGTGGCCACAGGTTCGAGTGCCACTAGAGTCCCGCTGCTGGCCAGACCTTGTGGTTTGTGACTCCAAGTCGATCGTTTCTTATCAGAGTTTGCCAATTTAACTGATTTTCATTGCAACGGTTCCTACAAATTGGCAAAAATCATTCCTACCCGCTATATCAGAAATCTCCGAAAGTAAAAAAATTATGTACAAGTCGAAATCTACAGATGTCTCAATGTATTAATTAATTAATTATTAATTTCGTGTCTTCAGCCAAATACAGCGATTTATGGTAATAAAAATGCTGCAATTTATTATACTTATATAAATAAAGAAAATCTATGCCGATTTAATACGTAGAAGTATTGAACAAGTTCATGTACGAATTTAAACTACCCTAGTTTATATTGCTTATACATATAAATTATACCATTCAAAGTTACTAGTCGTTGTTTAGATCAATTTTTTAGTTCTACATAGAGTGCGTTAAGACAATGTGAAAACTTTCACAATTGCGTTGCTGGAATAGAATTTTATTTTTGGACTTTTTTTCTAATCTCAAATCCATTTAATGAATTGTTTTTGTATAGATAAGTACCCACTATACATATACATACAAGGTATTGATGAATGAGTGACACAACTGGGTCAAATGTAGGACGGTTCAAAACTATATATAGACAATTGGGGATTGATCTATGTGCGTTTGAACCGACACAATTGACCGTAACAGTCGTTGTCAAACTTTTATCGCAAAACATTACTTTACAATTAAAAACAGTTTAGTCAATCGACCTCGCAATCTCACCTAATTGGGCTTGCGACTGCTAACATTTTCGACTCGGAAAACTCTTCAATTTTATATATGTACGTTTTATATGGTTTTAAGAGTTAGCAAAAAACCTTCAAAGCGAATTTATCCATTCAAATAAAATCTACGGTCTGCAGTCAGCAGTAGGTAAGTAGCCAGCAGTATGGCTTAATGGTAGCGTGTACATATGTTTAGCACCAAGTGATCAGTGGGTTCGATCCGCCATACTGCTGGTTAGATTTGGGGGTATTTGTGACTCTAAATCGATCGTTTCTTATCAGAGTTTGCCAATTTTATCTGATCATTGTTGAAACGGTTCCTCAAAATTGGCAAAAAATCATCTTTCCTGTTGTCACAAATCTTCTGAATTTATTGTGTGTATAATTTGTAAAAATTATGTACAAAATCTTAATCCAAACATGTCTCAATGGATTAATTTTGTAATTAATTGATTAATTAATTGTTATTTCGTGTTCTTCAGCTTCTGGAAATACAGTGATTTATGTAATAATAAAAAATGCTACATTGTTTGTAATTAATTGTCCAGGAAGGCGCGTTGGGTTCTTCCTGTCAAGCCTTCCTGACTAATTACAAACATTGCAGCATTTGTTTTATTATACAAGTCGCTGAATTACGAGACACTGAAAAACGAGCCATCTATGAATTGTACATTAATCAATCTCAAATAGTGGTGACATAGTAGGTAGGAAGGTTTTTAGCCAATTTTTAATAAGGAACCGTTTCAACGTTGAAATCAGAGAAAATTGGTAAATTCTGATAGGAAACGATCTACCTGGAGTCACAAATATCCAGATCTGACCAGCAGCACTACAGATATACTCAGAAAAATTATTTTCAATCGAGGTTAGCTCATGGGGTCGAACCCGGCGCCTCTCGACCGAGCTATGCTGCTGGTATATATCTATGTAAAAATAAAAATAAAATAAAATAAAAAAGTGAGGAAGTAGATAAGATACCTAATTGACATTTTATCATGGAAGCCCTCCAAAATTCTTCTAGGATTTAAATCAAAGTACTGCGGGTATTATACCAAATTTGGGAAACTTCAATTAAAACTGTGAACTGGTATAGTCGGCAAACATATAAAACTAGCGTTTTGTCCGTTGAAATTTCAACGGGTGGTTTCGGAAATAAATTGATTCATGATTAAAAATAAAGTTACAATACGTATACGTAATAATTAATCGGAATCGGAACTAAAACATAAATCGGGAATCGGAACTGAAACAGGGATCGGTATCTGGAACTGAAAATGGAGTCCGTATCCGAAACAAACCAGACCAGACAGCTTTACATAAAAGAACTATGTACAAAATTTTATACAGATACAAGTATCTCAATGCAAAAATTTCGACCAAATGTGGGCGAGTTTCCAAAGACTTTCGTAAATAAAGAATGAAAACATTTTTCCGAGCTCTAGAGGTTGACACATTGATTTTCAGTGGATTTTTACTATAGATAAAACCAAATTTTCGTGGGCGGGTCAATAGAAAGCCGCTGAGTGGTCGAATTAGCCACGAATAGTTACATATGTAGCCTTATATGTATACCTATATTACATATACACATTATGTTGCCTTGGGTTGTCAATCGCCACTGACACCTGTATAACAATAACCGATATATAACACATAACCGATCGCACGCTGCGATAATGTGACTTAAGCGCTGTCTTAATTAGTTCGGTTGTAAATGTGTATATACATAAATATATACAGCATGGTTCGTAAGACGCGTATCGAATTAATTCGTACCGAAATTATGTTGTGTATATTATGTTATTAAACTAACGTGTTCTTCCGGCCCTCGGGCAATCAAAGCTTGGAGCGATTAATTCACGCAGAACTGTGATTGATTGATCGAAACATAAAAAAGATGATAAATTATTTTTTTTAAGATTCGGACGTGTTATATTTGAAAAATATATAAGGAGTGTCAAAAACAAAAAAAAATGGAAAATTGTTTGAAACTTACCCAGAAGTTTTCTCATATGTACTTGATGCCCAGTTCATTCACGTAACTTCACCATAAGACAATTATCAGAATTACTCATCACGAAATAAATATGTACAGTTGCTTAGAAAGTGAATATTCAGAAGTTTATGTTGTTTTTTAATCTACCAATAATAGTGGCGTGTATTGAAAGGTGTTTCAGTAAGTTAAAAAAATGTTTAAAGCCTACAAAAGAAACTCTATCGGACAATCAAGACTGAATATACTGTCGCATTACTGGCCATTGAACATAAACAAGTATCAAAAATAGAACTTATTAGTGATTACGCAAATATATGATTAAGATTAAGCAAGAGAGAAAAAACTTTAAAATATGTGAGCTGATTTACTCTATTATTAGATAATGCATTAAAGTATAAATATAATAAGTAGAGGTAGGACTGAAAGCGTGCTTTTTCCAGGAAACAGTAAATTTTCAATAGATGACAGTAAATTTTCAGCCAAACGGAAAGATTGGCATCAATTAGTATATATATATATATATATATATATATATATATATATATATATATATATATATATATATATATATATATATATACATACATATGTAGAAGTTTTTTCTTTTGTTATTATATCTTCGTATGCGTTGTAGCAGTGACGTACATATGTATGTATGTCGAATCGAAACGACTATTATAGTACGGCGAGCGTTATCTCAGACAGACAGACAGACAGACAGGCAGATGGAATAGCGATAATGTACATATATTATGTGCAAATATGTAGTTTATTGTGTGCATATTTTTACTTTATCTATGTACGTAGTAGCAATAGATGAAGTTTGGTGATCATGTGAAAATTCGAACTCGAGATTTTGACTGGTTCGAACTCAGAATCGATCACTGATCATGTTTTCATGATCTAGAAAAAATGTGTGTCTATGTATTTTGGGGATTTTTTGAACACCGTTAGTCCTATCGAACTGA
The DNA here is from genome assembly GCF_051622035.1 of Arctopsyche grandis. Lineage (NCBI taxonomy): Eukaryota > Metazoa > Arthropoda > Insecta > Trichoptera > Hydropsychidae > Arctopsyche > Arctopsyche grandis. The sequence continues at coordinate 2,105,856 of NC_135362.1, forward strand.
AACTTAGTATCGGTTACTGAAATTCTTATCGATACGACGTAAATTTTTAAGTTGACCGGAAATAGTACCTCCCCTTGTTGGTGTCCTCTTTTTTTAAATCTTAAGAGGGCTGGACACCAGCGCCTTGTCCATACAAACGTATTAGACTTCTCCCTTCCTCAATTATGGCACTAGAGAAATTATTTTTTAATATGCTATGGATATCCACCATTGAGTTGCATCTATCGTTTTATTTTTTTGATTAGTTATTTTTTATAGGTGCTAGGAGCCGCCAAACATCAATAAAATCGCCTCTTTTTTACACCCACGAAAAGAGTCCAGCGTGCTTATTTAACGGTCGATTTAAAAAAAAATACGCACATAGTTGCACAGAAAATATCTTTCTCATATCGATGATGATTTTTTTTTAAAATTGATCCAGTTTCGGAGGAGAAAATAGGAGAATACGAAACCTCGATTTTGTCAATTTAAAATACGTTTTATCTTGTCGAAGCGCAACTGTCACATTCACTCAATATATATATCGAAGAAAGGAACGGCAACAAAATTAAGGTTTCGGGTGTACAGCCCTCTTAAGGGTTACAGTTACGTATTTTTGCATGAGGGCCCAACATTTCTAGCTACGCCACTGACTTTGAGTATCGAAGCGAGAGCGGGCCCCCCCAAATCACCGGATGTGGAGAGGAATTAAACCAAGCTTAACATTACACCGAGGCATGTGGTCGTGATCGTGATTGGCAAAGATTAAAAGCGAATGTCAATCGAATTAATGAAGGATGTCAATCGGCTGGATCTGCTGAAAGGTCGCAGCCGTTCTACATAGTGGATCAAGGTGTTCTCGTGTGTCCCTTCGACACATCAGAGGGCGCCACTTACGCGAGATTTGGCAACCTGTCCAGATACGTATCGATACGCATTCCATATCTCAATCTAACAATTTATGGAGACACACCGTGGGGGGACCTTGGCGTCAGGTCGGCCAGGTCACGACTTCCCCCAGACCGAAATGTCCGATTTCAAAACAAGAAAGAAATTGGTCTGACTGATCTAAAACGCTGATGGAATACATAGTCCACTTGTTGGGCAACGTTTCAATTAGAGGCAAGAGTGCCCCCGTGGAGAGAGACCGTGTACTTTTCTATGCGCTTGATTGAATTAAGTGTGGTACCGACCGGTGCTAATAGTGTTTTAGCATTGGGACTCTTGTAGATAATGGCTTTCGACGAGGTAATCTAAGATTGTTCTGTTAATAATTATATTCTGAATTCAAAACAAAAAAAAATCCGTTCCAAATTCGACTTTCAATGCTGTTTTGAGGGTTATCTTATTCTATACATGCAAGATAGATTTTTTTTTTATTTATTTATTTATTTAAAGTTTGGACCGTTGTAGCATTACAGGAATTCCTAATGCGCCACAATGGTCAAAAATATAACAGAAAAGACAAGAAACAAAATAATAAATTAGACATAACAAAAACAAAACATATATATACACAAACAACTAAAAATAATAATTATTATTATTATATATCGTTTATCGTCTTGAATTCATTCTATGTTTACAAGGTTTTTGTATTTCGTAATATTCTTTCTCGATTATGATTTTCAAGTTATGAATTCCATAAGTCCTCACCAGATAGAGTTTTAAAATTTGTCATCCGGACTGACCGAAACCAATCACGACAAGCAAATAATACACCACCACCACGTCGATCTACTCTATCGCGACGATGCAGCCTCCAGGAAGAATCAAAAAGTTCAGCATCAAAAAATGATGAAGTCAACCATGTTTCCGTTAGTGCTACCATATCATCACAAATATGTAGTAGAAACGGCTGAATTAAACGCAGCCAGCTTTGTCCTGACACCTCGTGCATTTTGGTAATAAATTACCAATTTTCGGTCTCCCAGTTTGGCGCGTGACTTTCTTTGAGACAAGAAATGGCAGTTTTGATTGAGCCAACGGAGGTTGAGCCAATGGAGACGAAACGGAAGAGGAAGCAGAAGAAGAAGCCAACACATTCACAACAGAATCACGACTATCAGGACCATTTGAGCAGGCAGATGTAGGAGAAGAGGCAAACATCGACGTCACTGTTATTATTTTACATATATACCAGGAAGGTCTAACAGGTAAACCACAATGCGCCTTCCTGGCCAATTACAAACTATGCAGTAAGGTATTCTGGTTTAGGTTGTCCATCAGTGTAGTGTCTGGTCAAAAGGCCATTGTCGCAATTGGGATAGTCAAGGCACAAGGCTGGGAATAAACCAGCTGGAAATTCGCGAGCATAGGTAGATGCTGCGAAGCAATCAAGATAGCCTTGAAATTATGTTTTTCTTTTTTTTTTTATACCAGGTAAACCCCAATGCGCCTTCCTGGCCAATTACAAACTATGCAGCATTTTTATTACACAAACTTTTTTATTACGAAAACTCGAAATGATCGAGACATCTATGAATTGTACATAAATTTTATTGTACATTAATCATACTCAAATATTGGTGACATAGTAGGTCGGAAGGTTTTTAGCCAATTTTAATCGGAGACCGTTTCAACAATGAAATCAGAGAAAATTTGCCAACTCTGATAGGAAACGATCGACCGGGAGTCACAAATATCCAAGTCTGACCAGCATCACTACAGATATACTCAGAAAATTTCTTTTCAATCGAGGTCAGCTCATGGGATCGAATCCGGCGCCTCTTGATGTTAGGCAGATGCTTAAGAGGGCTGGACAGCAGCGCCTTGTCCATACAAACGTACTATACTTCTCCCTTCCTCAATTATGGCACTAGATAAATTATTTTTTAATATGCTATGGATATCCACCATTGGGGTGCATCTATCGTTTTATTTTATTGATTAATTATTTTTTATAGGAGCTAGGAGCCGCCAAACATCTATAAAATCGCCTCTTTTTTACACCCACGAAACGAGTCCAGCGTGCTTATTTAACGGTCGATTTTAAAAAAAATACGCCGATAGATGCACAGAAAGTATCTTTCTCATACCGATGATGAAATTTTTTTTTAAAATTGGTCCAGTTTTGGAGAAGAAAATAGGAGAATACGAAACCTCGATTTTGTCAATTTAAAATACGTTTTATCTGGTCGAAGCGCAACTGTCGCATTCACTCAATATATATATTGACATATATTGTCACATTCACTCAATATATACATACACTCGATATATATATCGAAGAAAGGAACGGTAACAAAATTAAGGTTTCGGGTGTACAGCCCTCTTAACGACCGAGTTATGCTGCTGGCTAATATACTAGTTGTTTATATACTACTTATATATGTATACATATATACTAGTTGTTTTACCGGCAACGCTCAGTTAGGTTCTTAGCATTAGGTTCTTCCTGTAGTGCCACAATGGTCCAAAACGTTAAATAAATACATATCTGTATTTGAGAAATCTTTCGCAATACACATATTTTTTTAATATGAGTAGTTTTAAGAAGTTCGGGGAAGCAGAATCCCGAAAGCGAAAAAATAGTCAAATTGTGAGTTCATCGAAATTGACTAAAGCTGACAAATTTATCAAAGCCTCTACTGACATAGTGGAATCAAATCCTTCAGCAGTTTTATCATAAAAACAAACTAGCTCTTCTTCGAGCAATGCAAATGTAATCGAACCAACAGTTACGGATAAAGGTCTGTTCATACCTATCCAGCACGAACTGGCAGCAGCAAGTATCCTGCAAGTACGGACCGTATTCTTTGGTACATTCTATATGCCAGCGGCGTGGTCTAGTGGTAAGTGTTGTATTCTCTCGTGCTAGAGGTGCCGATTTCGCTTCCTACTGGAGTCTCGTTGTTGGCCAGACCTTGGTTTGTCAAGGTCGGTCGTTTCATATCGGAATTTATCAATTTTTCTGATTTGAAACGATTCCTGTAAAATTGGCTTTCTTATCCAATTTTCTATTGCGAAAAACCTAGAGATATCTCTTAGGTTTCGTCAGATTTTCTCCATAGATGTCTCTATGGATGATTATTGAAATATATGTAAATATTTCGTATTATTTCAAAAAATAAATATTGTTATAATTCGTATTGTTTACGACGTTTATATTGTTTGACCATAGATGTCAGATGTTATTTCCATTTCTTTGTATGTTAATTTGTATGTATAATAATATATGTATTATATGATGTATCGATTCTTAATCTGTTTAGCACATTCGCCGCTTTGGAGCAATCTGTAAGGTGAATGTGCATGATTAATTGAAAAATGAAAATAAATAAATAAATATGGTCGCCAGTCGACGGACAAGACGACAGAAATTAGTAGGGCCAACTTGATGCAAATTGTTGCGGAAATTCAATCGACTGATCCTAGCCCTTCTTCCTCAGTCGTTTCTGGTGAAGTGGTCGATTCATTTCTGAGGTTCCTTCTTCAAAAAAAATATCCAACTGACCGGGGACAATACAAATGAGTTGACAGAAAATAATAGCAATCTGGGGAAATTCATATTGAATCACGATACTTGCCAACCTGATCTTGTATCTTTTCCTCGAGACCTCGTTGGAAAAAGATACTTTTCCAAAAAATATTTTAAGTGGTCTGGGATTGAGATAATGTGGCTAGTTTATTCAGTAAAACTGAATAGAGCGTACTGTGAACCGTGTTGGCTTTTTGTTGACAAAAAAAAAAAAACAATATTATAATTCTTCTTGGCTTGAAGGGATTCATGAAAAATCTCAAGTAAACACCAAATCTTTGCGGAAAAATCCAGAGACAATTGAAGAATATATCATTAGAATTGCAAAGTCATGTAAATTATTGGCGTCAGATCATATTAACATTGGCTAAAAGTAATTTGGCATTTCGAGGACATCAAGACAGTTTGATATTTTCTAACAATCCTAGTAATTTTCTATCTTTTACAATATTTTGGCAACCTATGATCCACTTTTGGAATCATTGATAGCTACACATAAAGCAGGTGACTTATTTGAGGATACAAAAATACAAAATGCGGAAGAACAGATTTTTCTACGTAAAAAAGGTATGTATTATTATTTTGGAAAGTTATTTTGTTGTAAGGTAATAATATGTGTATAAAGGGGGTGGGGTCCTGGAATTCACGTTACGCTACTGCGTATAGATCATATTAAAATAGCAGAAGCAAATGGATCAAAAATATAGTTCTGACTCCTAATCATTTTAAATAATCTATTTTTAAGAACAGTGAGTCAGTTTCAGTGCCGGAATTAAAACCAGAGCCATCGTGTGTTCACATATGTATGTATGTATTAAATAGGAACTGAAAATTACAACCTCAAAAAGGATGCGTATTTAAAAACAAGCCATATTTATAAATAAATTTTATTTTGATTTTTTATTATATAAAATACATCAATGTTTAAAAGATACAGTAAATTCAAATTAAAACTGTCTTTTCCACACATTCAATTTATCAAATTTCAATGTTCATTTGTTTCGTATGTAACTATATTTTTTTTATTTAAATTTAAACTAAACTCTACCAAAAAAGAGGAACAATAGAAAATCTCATTAAAAACTCACACAATGAGTTTCAAAATATACGAAACGTTTATTTATAATAAATGCATGTGTTTCTTCCTGATGTTTTATAAATTTTATCACGAATTATTATTGGCCAATAGTCAACTTTCCTACGTACATATATATAAATACATATTTTTAATTACAAAATTTGTTACATACATACATTAATACATATATATGTATATAGTTCGTTTTTTTATATTACATACATATATATATCTTATAATAAACTTGTTGCAAATAACGATAAAATAATGGATATTATCGCATAGCTCGTCGAAGCTGCTTTGCTTGCTTTGGTTGAATGGTCGTGGTGACCTATTTCGTTCTCCCTTTCCTTCTGTTTGATCTTCTGTTCCAGTCTCTGTTTGAGCAATTCCTCTTGTTGGGCTATGTTGACTGCCTGTTCCACAGTCCTCATCAGTGGGAAGTTGGTGTTGCTTCGTGGATGTATGACGATGGTCAAATCGCCATCTTGAACTTTGTAGGCAAAGTTGTCGTGTTTTGGCATTAGCTTATCTGCAGGATCATGAACTGAAAAAAAATACACAAATGAGCCTTTCATTATGAAGAATTGCATAAATTGATAGACTGTTTCTTTAATGAAACAAGTTGATTCAAAACTTTTATAAATCAAATAAACAACATATTACAGGAGACTCGAAACATTTAGTAGTATCGTAACGTGGAAACATGAGAGAAAGTATCCACTGTCTAAATGGATTCGTGGATGAACAATAGAGACCCCGGATTAGGCTAACGGGACTCAGTAAATGACCGAACAAAGGATACCCAGGAGTTCTCACAGACCTGGGCGAGTGACTCGCCGGGGTAGACCTTTAAGAGGGCTGTACACCCGAAACCTTAATTTTGTTGCCGTTCCTTTCTTCGATATATATATTAAGTGAATATATATATTGAGTGAATGCGACAATATATATCAATATATATATATATATATATATATATATATATATATATATATATATATATATATATATATATATATATATATATATATATATATATATATATATATATTGAGTGAATGCGACAGTTTCGCTTCGACCAGATAATACGTATTTCAAATCGACAAAATCGAGGTTTCGTATTCTCCAGTTTTCTCCTCCGAAACTGGACCAATTTAAAAAAATTTCATCATCGGTATGAAAAAGATATTTTCTATGTTTGTGTGCTCGTATTTTTTTTTAAATCAACTGTTAAATAAGCACGCTTTTCGTGGGTGTAAAAAAGGGGCGATTTTATAGATGTTTGGCCGCTCCTAGCTCCTATAAAAAATTAATAATCAAAAAAATAAAGCCACAGAAACATGCCTATGATGGATATCCATAGCATTTTAAAAATTTCTCTAGTGCCATAATTGAGGAATGGAGAAGTGTAATACGTTTGTATGGACAAGGCGCTGGTGTCCAGCCCTCTTAAGTGCCTAGACAATAGACACATTAATGGATCGAGGAAGCTGTGCTGGGCAACTCGTCTTTTATAAGGAGGTACACACCCATCCCTTACGCACGCACTCGCCCAGGTCTGTGATAACTCCAGCGTATCCATTGTTCGGGCACTTACTGAGTCCCGTTAGCCTAATCCGGGGTCTCTATTGTTCACCCACGAATGCACTTTCGCAGTGGATATTCTCTTTCAAGTTCCCATGTTACAGTATTATCTTCAGGATCGTTTGGTCCAACTGAAATCCTTTACGTGAAAAATTTTATGGAGATAATGATCAGATAAATCAATAACAGAGTAATAATGGATGAATACAGTGAATTAAATTTGTTTGCATACGATCTAACCAGTTTAGATGATTAACTAGAGGAGTTTTGGGTAGGTACAATTATGTAGTATCACATCAGCGTAAGAGAACCATAGCTGTGTATCTTTATTGACAGGTTATTAATCTGCATGGAGTTAAAGCAATTAATATGATTTCTTAAGTATATAGAGCATCAGACCCATGTGATGGAAACGTTAATTCTCTCCACTAAGAGGTCAGAATTATGATTTTCTCTGAACGCTCGAGGAAAACTTGCCAAAGAGGTTTTTAATAAAATACCGGCAGGTAAAGGACCGGTTGGACAACCCAATAGAAGTTTAAAGTTATAATCAAATAAATCGTCTCGAGTGTAGTACAGGCATCGTAACGTAGACCATATTTGGGTTAAGCAAGAAGAATATTGTAAGTACCGGTATTCATATCGAGTTCAGGCAGGACCTCCTTGAAGTACGGGTTTCTTCTCAACTCCTTCAAACTGTTATAGAAGTCGACAAAAGTATCTGGTTCTGGAGTACAATCTCCACGGAATTCGTCAGTGTCGATACTCCACACCATCACACCTCGCAACTTCCTGCTGACGGCGAACCTAAATGCAAAACGCACATTAAACACCACAAAAACCAGACAAATTCAAAAACCAAAAGCCGAACCAACCTGACTTTCTCAGCGATGGATCTCTGATTGTCGTAAGTGATCATTTTATCTCCATTGTAAGCGTATGGAGTCTTGGAGCGATCGTCCCAGGCTTGTACCCAACCTGATGTAGCATTATTCAGCTCTACACAAATCTGTACACAAAGCATAGAACTTACATAACTATTCAAACACATTTGAAAGTAATCCTGATGAAAGTATATGTACATACTTCATTGTATCCTACAAATCCTGCTTCTTTCGTATATGGTCCCTTAAATCCGGCAGGTTGGACTTTGGTGATACCCATTTGAGGAACTTCCGAGGGAGACACGTCGTCTAAAGCTGGCTGCTTCAAAAACGTACGTCCGTATAATGGAAGTCCCATGACCAACTTCTCAGGCGGTGCTCCCAATTTTAACATATAGTCTATTGTGAAAGCCTGAAAGTTTAATATTAAGAAGTCTTAGCTATATGAAATCTTTGTCATATTCGGCTTTATTCTATGCAGAGGTGTGTTCTTTCGTTAGTGTTGTTTTTAAGTCCCACTTTATATTATACATAGGTTTCTTACCACACTGAGTGTATCTGCTTCGTTTTCTCCGTACAGTGGAGCATTTGATCCGACGACTCCATCCCAGGATCCGTGGTAATCGTAGCACATCATGTGTATCAAATCCAAATATTTCGACAGTTGAACTACGTCGTAAGAGACATCTATCGTCTCTTTGCTGGCGCCCAGGGCAGCTGTCAGTATCATATTGTGTTTGCTCAATTCCGTTTTGAGTTCCTGGAATATGTGAATACATTAAACGATGATTGTTGAATTCAGGAACCTAAAGGTAATCGGCCTAGTTTTACTATAAAAAATCTTGGGATGCATTTTTACGTTTAAGTTTTGCCTTCGAACTTTGGTCCAAGCCCAATGATTAAAACGACGAAATTTTGATGTAAATGTGTAAAAGTAAAGCTGTGCGCTAAAATGCAAATGTTTAGTATATTATTATTCAAATGGCAAAAGTCAATTTTTTTATAGACACATCAGAAGAATTACGTAATAATAATATAACAGGAAACGTTGCATTTGAATAATCTGAATAAGGAAAATTAAAACATATATTACAAACTCACATATCAATATTGTAATTTGAAAAATTTAGCAACAGTCTTTTACTGACCGAAAAATAGATACATAATCAAACATTTTAAAGGTCCATTCATACTAGCACAGCACGTACCGTATTCTTCGATACATTTTGAATGGACACGTTCATGTCTAACGGAAGCAAGTAACAGTAGTAGCCGACAAAATCTATTTATACTATACAGCACCGTAATGTATCAAGCAAACCCAGTTTTCTTTGGCCACTGTGGAAATATTCACGCACGACGTGATGTCATAGTGGCGAGTGCACACGTACTAACGAAGGTGCGCATGCGCATATGAATATTTTCGGAAACGTCATATTATGATAACTTTGACTCGACGGTACAACGCAAACAATATTTCACCGTATCGTCGCGCTCTGTAATATATATGTAAGCCGATTTTGTCATGCACTCGGCCAAAACTTGTCTGAACGTGCTGGAACCGTGAGGTGCTGTATACTATGCATATAAACTGTCGTTTACGTCAGGTGCTGTATACTATGCATATAAACTCTCGTTTACGTTAGGTGCTGTATACTATGCATATAAACTGTCGTTTACGTGAGCTACTATGTTGTGCTGTAGTCGTGAACTGCCGGATAGTATAAATATACCTCAAATCGTTCCATTTACGAAGGCCTACCTTCACTCCCTGAAAAAGATGCGCACGCCAGTATAAAGTAATAAGTTATTACTTTATCTTTTGATCTGATCTGATCTTTTGTTATAACAAAAGATCGGCGTTCGATGGATGCTTTTCACACAAACATGGTTCACTATTGTCAATTTCTTAGAAAAACTATGCTTTTTTGCTCTCTGGCTTTGAATACTAATGCTATACGGCCTATTGTTATTTGAAAACCATTCATGGACCGTCGAAGACTAGTAATAACCAGATTTCGGTGACCAGGATGCTGTAACCCCCAAAAAATGGTTCAGTATTGTCAATTACTATTGTCAACCTTTTTTTTGCTCTCTTGCTTTGTAAGACAATAGTAATTGACAACAGTGAACCATTTTTTGTGGGTTAAAGCATCCTGGCCGCTTAAATCTAGTAATAACCATAGCATTTGCACACCTTGAATTAGAAGTGGGGGGTAGGCCTTCATAAAAGAACTTCTAGAAGTGTATTAGTTTTAGGTATAACACAAACAAATGCAAAATGGATCCAATCCACACAAAGAAAACTTAGTAATAGTACATTTAATGGGTCCACAGATGGCATATCTATATATCGAAAAGATCGCTTTATATGGTATTTGAATCATCAGTCAAAATTTCCAATTTCTCACGAATACAATGCTTTATCTATTTATTTTATAGATAAAGCAAAAAATAGACAAGTTTACACTACGAACTTTGTAGAAAGATCTTAATCTAATATATCTAATATATGTATATAATTTCGGAAGAGACTTTGTAACTATGTAAGGTTTGAATGGGAGCATCGAAAACAAATCAAAGTTTTTATGACGACGATATCTCGTTGAATATTATTTTTTTTTCAATTCAAATAAATTTAATAAAAAAATCAAATGAATGTTTACTATTAGATTAGCCATGTTTAAGCGGTTTATATAACAAATACCGAGCGAAGCCGGGTAAAACCACTAGTTACATATAATGAGACTAAAATTAAAATTAAATTAAAACATTTGGCACTCTAGTTTGTCGCTCAGATCGATAAATCATCTCAATAAGTTGTACAACTAGTTGGACGACGAATCGCATCGTCTGTGAACTCATTAACGGACTTTTAGATCAACTTGTATCATTAGAAATTGATACAAAATACAGAAATATAAAACAGCAATTAAGAAAAAAATCTCAATTTTCTGTGAACTACATACATACATGCATATGTACATATCGTGACAGGGAAAATGCACTCGAGATAGTTGCACTTTCGAGACATCCAAACTTTCAAAGATGCTCAAGGAGAACCAACTCAATAGAATTCCACAAAAAAGCGTCAAGGGGTATTTGAATATTATTTGAGGGTACCAGCCTTTTTTTGTGGAGTTCTATTGCGTAAGTTCTTTTCGAGCGCCTTTAAAAATTAGGACTTCTCGAAACTGCGCCACTATTCAGTGCAATTTAGTGCATCTTTCCGGGAACCGTACATATATAGCTTTATAGACAAAATACCTTGACTAAAGATACGAAATTTTCCTTATCCTTGGGACTTCCACCTCTCTTAGATGGATACTCCCAATCCAAGTCCAGACCGTCAAAGTTGTACTTCCTAGAAAAATCCACATTATCAATATGACCCTTCTGACTCTGCACAGACCATTTTCACACAAATTATGAACATATGTATGTACATACCTCAAAAAGGCAACAGCAGATGTTACAAAGATCTGACGCTGGACAGGATCTTCAGCCATTTTGGAGTAGTTGATGGAACCCTCGTTCCATCCTCCAATAGCCAGAGTGACCTTCAGGTGAGGATACCTCACCTTCATATTGGTCATCTTCTCGAAACCACCTTTGCCATAGTCGTCCTTCAAGTCTTGCCATGGATCTATTGAATATAAAAATACGCTTTTATGCACAAGAATGACTTGTGAAATTGACTTGAGGACTTTAAGACATACCCAAAGATTTTATGGTGTTGGAAGAGGAGTTCAATCCAGCGAAGGAATACACCATGTGGGTGCACAATGATGGATCCAGATCGTCCAAACCAAACTGTCCTTTTTCCGGCCTGTAGACCGCCCACGTCGCCACGTAGCACACCACGACTCGATCATGACTTGGTCCTTAAAAAGAAGTTAACACATTCAACTTAACGATGGTGTTCATATCGTGTTGCGGATCTAACGGATAGAATTGGACTTTATACATTTATAATGCGACCCACTTGCTTGTACAGTAAACTAGGAAGTGCAGAATTCAAAATTAAATTAGATACATTATTCATTGATCAAGATGCTGTAAGAAAATTAGCTTAATACATAGATCTACCATTTATTTTTATAAACAATAAACTTCTGACTTTTTATAATGAGAAAATAAATATCGAAAGTAATTCGCAACGAAGCAAGGTTAGTCATAAGTTCTTTAATGAATATACAATGATGATTTCAAAGTTCCAAATATGTTGTTGACAAAATTTGAGTCGCTTTATATACAACAGATATGCTCATATCAAAAATTAATTAATTAAATAAACGAATTTTTGTTATTAATCCACAAGAATAGTCGAAATACGATTTTTCTAAGTGGAATTTTATTTAATTCTCATATAAAGACAATTTAATATATTTTCTCTATTCAGATTCGTTTAAATACGAGTAAATACTAGTACGAGCTTTTAGCTCGCAATTTTACCGATTTAAAATTCAGCACACTTCCAATTAACCCTTTTAAACGAAAACAAAATAGTGTGGCCAGAACACTATCCCAATAAACATCTTTCAATAGAAAATACTCAATATAAAATAGTATTAACAGTGGGAAAAAATCCCACATGAAATTACGTATTTTTGACTTTTGATTTGAACTGGACGACTACTTAGAGAGATTTGAAAGCTGAAAAGTACTACAAATGAAAGATAAAATACCCTACTATAGATTTCAATATTCATTTGGAACAGGAAATTGACAGATTTTGAGACATCGACCGAACAACACGAAGATATAGAAAAATCGTATGATTAAAAAAACACAAATATCTCCGAATCTCGAGCCAATTAACATTTTTTATTACCAGATTCGTGTTCACTTGGGCATAGATCTATAAGAAAAGTCATATCTGTCTCTGAACCATTTTTCGTGTCGAACAGTGTAATCTAAGTGTGCAGAAGTCCAAAACGAAGTAGATGTCAATCCCAATAATTGTTACAATAAACAAGTGGTTCCTGAGAAAGCATAATTTTTATGTCTGCTCAATAAATAAAATACATATCGCTCACAAAAAAAAATTTATATATATAATATTTGTCACCTGAATTAGTCTCGTTTTAAACGTTAAAGTGAACGCACTGCTTTCATAGTTCTTAAGTGTATTTTGGTTTTAAAACTATGGAGTTTTCATCTACAGGTATGTACTATTTTTTTGCATAATTTTAGATTAATATTAATAACTATTTAGTAGTAGTATTTTTGATACAAAGTTAGAGAGTCATTTTTATCAATAATTTTAGATATTTTGTATTGTATTGGGCCAAAACTTTTTATATACGCATATGTTTGGGCTGGCATATTTTTTATATATTAATTATAAATTAAAGTATTCAACCCATATAAAATTATTTAAAAATAAAATGCAACTTTGTAATTTTCAACCAGTGTGCCAATTGTCAATTTCAACCAGTGTGCGGTGTATAAAAGTATGCAAAGAGAAAAAAATTATGAAATTAAATTAGAATCGCAAATAAAGAAAGGCGAAAGTTGCTTCAGTAATTCTCTATATATGTACATATTTTTTTTATTCAACCAATCATACACGCTTGTCTAACGGATTGCTCCGACGGGACGAGTGTGCTATATATAATAGATTAAGAATTATATATCAATTATTTAAACAAGTACAAGTACACTCATTTATTAAGCACGACATCTATGGTAAAACGATTAACAGCCGCAGAGACATCTATTGACAAATTTTTGCAGCATTTTCTAATCTGAATAACTCGAATTTTTGCGAAAGGGTTAGGACATGGTTGCCAATTTGTTGGAACCACTACAATTAATTCAGATAAATTGGCAAACTCTGATAGGAAACAAACGAACTTAGAGTCACATATTCAAGATATGACCAGCAGCATACGGGATAGAACCCGTGACCACACAATCGAACGCATTAATATGCTACCCATTGACTTATGCTGCTGGTTATATTTTTTATTTTTATTTTTATTTTATTAATTGAAAAATCAACAGACAGGATGTACAGAGATAGGTATAAAAAACACAAAAAGTAAATAAATAATATATGTAACACCCGAGTCCAATAATAGATTTTTACAAAAATGAAAAAGATAAATATAAGGAAAACAAATTAAAAAGTAAAGAATAAAGGCATGACAAAATATGTAGTACATTGCATAATTAAACTATAGTATTAAAATAATTGGAAAAGGTTATAAGATAGAATATAAGAAGAAATTGAAATTTACAAATATAAAAAACAAATGAAAAAGGTAAATACAAAATAAACAAATGAAATGGAAAGGAATGAAAGCTATAATATGATTAAATAGCACATTACATAACTAAACTAAAGTATAAAAATAATGGAAATATTGGAAAAATAGAATAGAAGAAAAAATGAATCAATCGGTCAAGATTCTCTTGATGTTAGACCTGAATTGATGTAGGGAAATACCAAACAGATCAACCTCATTCAGCTCTCCGTTAAACATACGATAAACGCGCTGCAGATAAAAATATTTTTGGGAATTAGTATTGAAAGGATCAAGTGAAAAGAGTGCAACGCGTCTAGGGTATCGAACTGGGATTCTGAAATTAACCTTATTCAGTAAATCAGAACAATCAAGGAAACCATTTATGAGCTTAAAGAAGAATATAGCATCAGAATGTCGTCGCCTGACAGAAAGATTGTTAAAAGAAAGGATTTTTAAAATGTCGGAAACAGTAGAATGGGTATAGGTAGGAAAAAGGTAGCGTAAGGATTTAATAAATTTAAGTTGAACTTTCTCAATACAATTAATATGGGATAAATAAAAAGGTGACCAGATAATTGAGGCAAATTCAAGGTGAGACCTTACAAAGGAAAAATAAAGTAATTTTAGTACGTAAGGATCATTAAAGGGTTTTGTTGAGCGGAGTAGGAATCCAAGAGATTTAAATGCTTTGTTGGTAATATGTGTGTATGTACATACATATGTATACAGCAAATCTGAACTCAAAAATTTCTGTTAGCACCTGTTATAATATTATAAAGCAGTTTGAGAACAGTAATAATAATTAAAATTTAAAGTAAAAAAAAATTAAAAGTAGAAGTATTCGAATCCCACGATATCTTTTAGAGATATGGCGTATGCCGTTAGTTTTGAATGAAACAATTATGTACATAAGTATGTATATTTTGAGAACCATTTATGTGCGGTTTTTCCCGTTTTCTTCAATGTGCGCAAATTTTCATATTATGTAATAATTTTCGCGAGTGCGATTTTTTCTAATTCGAACAGTTTTTCAACAAAATAAAGAATTTCAAATATAATATGTACATATATAACATAGCTCAGTAGTTAGCGTGTAATGATTTCAACTGAGGAGTCGTGGGTTCATTCCCTGGCCCGGTGTTACTGGCCAGATCTTGGATATATGTGACTACAAGTCGATAGTTTCGTATCAAGAGTTAGCCAATTTATCTGCTTTCATTGTCGAAACAGTTCCACTAAATTCTCAACTTATTCCCGTTTCTCGAAAATTTCAGTTTATATTATAGCATCTCGGATTTATTGATTATTATGAGAGATCGGCGTTGGATGAATGCTTTTCAAATAGCAATAAACCGCTCCATTAGTGTTCAAAGGAAGAGAGAAAAAAAACATGCGTCTTCTAAGAAATTGACATTAGTGAACAATTTTTTGCGCGAAAAGCATACATCGGACGCCGACCTTGGATTATTATACAATAAATATGCACTCAAAGAAGTATAGAACGCTGTATGCTCGGCATAACGAGGAAAAACAGGAAGCGGAATACGTGGGTGAGAAGTATGACAAGGGTAGTGGACTTAATGGATAGAGTAAAGAAATTGAAATGGCAATGGGCGGGCAACATGGTTAAAAGAATGGACGAAACGGTGGACAAAATAAGTACTAGAATGACACCCGAGAGAATGCAATAGGGTAAAAGGAAGACTGCAGGGATGATGGGTAGATGAAATTAGGAAAATGTGTGGGGTGATATACTTATATGGATGAGAGTTGCGCAAAACAGAGACAAATCCAGCAGTGGATGGCGAATAGCTGTAGATGATGAAGACGCTGATAATATACTTATATTGCATTTGAAATGCCAGTAGTGTTAATTAATTAGATTATTGTTTTTTTACTTTATCTATGTACGTAGTAACAATAGATGACGTTTTGTGATCATGCGAAAATTCGAACTCGAGATTTTGACTGATTTGAACTCAGAATCGATTACTGATCACGTTTTCATGATCTAGAAAAAATGTGTGTGTGTGTGTGTGTGTCTATGTATTTTGGGGATTTTTTGAACAGCGTTAGTCCTATCGAACCAAAACTTGGTATCAGGTACTAAAATTCTTATGGACATGACGAAAATTTTTTTCAAATTTTTAAGTTGACCGGAAATGGTACCTCCCTTTATAGGTGTCCTCTTTTTTTTTAAGTTTTTGAATTCAATTATCTCCCAAACCGCTAACTGAATCGGATTAAATTTTTTTTACATGTAATAGAAATAATAATATCTATAACCTTATATTTTTTAAATATTTTTATCTGAACCGGAAGTAGTAGTTTTACTCTAGAGAATCGAAGTTTTTTATGTTTCTCTCAGAAACCTTTTGGTTTATTGAACTGAAATATTATATCTAGAAGTTTAAGCGTAATAGCAAGTTATTTTTTTTGTATACTTGTATTGTTATTTTTGTATATCTATATGCATTTGCAAATTTAAAATTTGGCTATGCAAAGAAACTTTAGAAGTTGCACCGCAGCCGGTGGAAGCTGCATATAATTGTATTTCTAAAATGTTTGGAATTGTTAGTTCTTATGTACAAAAAAATGATACGAAAACATCCAGAGTTTCAATTTATTTTTTGATTCATACTTTATTACCGTTCTGATGTGCGATTTCGGTAGACCGCGTGATTTATCATCATTCAGATTTCAACCGACTGTCGCCTGCGGTCGTTTATAACTTTGTACGATTTGCGGTAAACATTGCAAATCTTTAGTACAAATCCAATACGAACTCATTTCACAAAAAAACCATAACAGGTGATGCGACACGTTAATAGAGAAAGTCATCTATTATAATATTTATCACAATGTTTTCGTGCAACAAATTACACGTATGCCGGTAATGAGCGTGTCTGCGACAAGTACGACAGTAATGTCTGCCGTGAAACGACCGTCGTCTAATTACTGAATTTTCCACGGCTCGCACACCGGAAAAGTAATCAGGCAGACGTTGAACGACCCCTGGAAAAGTTTGAGCATACGCGGGGTTTCCGATAGCAAGGAAACGAGGACCGTGACAATGGCAACGGCGATGACCCAATTGTCACGGTTGCGAGATCGCCAGATTCGCCTCTCAGGCCGTCGTAACAGTACTTGCGAAACAGGCCTTTTCAAACGGGAACCGTTACCATATATTATTGCTCATGGTATATGCAATTTTTGAGCAAAATGTGCCTTAAACCATCGTACGCCTTTTGCGTTAACGAATTGAGTGAATTTTTAGGCTCAGATTACTTTATCAATCAGGTGTGGTTAGCGTCGAATAGTCGTGACTCAATTAGTCGATTATGTATTATATATGCTCGGTATATACGGAGTGAATCGTCTCGAATAAGAGGTGATCAATTTTTCATAAAAGACCATATGCCGTTAAATTTGTCGGGAAATATCGGTTATATTTTTTAGTAAATGTCAACAATGCATACATATTGTTAATTCCAATTCAGATATGTAGGGCGTAACAATATTAATTCAAAGTTTTGTCGTTTAAAATGACGGAAACCAAAAATACTTGTACATTACTACAATGCCAATTTATAAAAAGAATATGTCACAGTGAAATTATAACAGCAGTGAAAATATATTTTCTCTGACAATTCGGTAAAATCATAACTAGTTACATTTTCAGGGTTGGTGTTATTCATTTAAGATTAGTTTGTTAGGGTTGGTATTATTTAAGGGTTAGGTTAAGTTGAGGTTGACCCTATTCATTTAAGATTGGGTTTTTAAGGTTGAATTTATAGAGTTAAACGTTGTAAATTCATTGTTTGATACATTTTCCCTGCTTGAATTGGTGAAAATATATGTTCACTGTAACATATATATACATACATAGTAAAAGATTACATATGTCAAGAAAAGCCATTCGTCAGATATGACGGGTAGTAATTTTTAAGCTTTTAAATGGTTACTCTCATTTTTTTTAAATAATCGTGTTAAAAGACCTGCATAAAATGCTAATTACTATTATACCATTTCTACGTCAAAATTGTTTTCAGGATATTATTATTTTTGTACTTTTAAAGTCGATAAATTTGATACAAGCTGTATTTGTAAATTTGATACATACTTAAATATTACAGACTTGCCCCTCTCATGTCGCGGACATTTCTTCAAAACTGGTTTTTCATCAACGATAAGACGCTCCAACTCCACTGACATACTTTCGCATTCGAAATTCACTATAAATATGACCAAAATACAAAATGGCGTGTGTTTTTAAAAAAAAAATCCATTAAAGTTATTAATTTATTATACAAATGTATGTACATTCGAGTGGTACATATTATATTAGCGAGGAGAGTTCAATGCGCGAGTACTATTCAAACCCACCGTTTGCACACGTACTGTTATTTTAGCAACACCGTGCTATAATAATGTCGTAACGCATTTATTAATTCGATGATGCATTAGAAAGGATACAAATCGAATTTAGGTTACGATTGGCGTAGATTTTTTTGAGCCAGTTTTGAAGAACGTGCGATTAAAAGCCGAAAACCTGACATACGAATGCGTTTTCATTTTTAAAGTTTATGCTAAGAAAAAATGTTTCTCCCCGTGTATACATACATGTCTGTTATAAAGGCAAAATTATCCAGGTGAGGAAGAAAAGATGATAAATACCATCCGTCACTTGTGACGTGAGCTTAAGCTTCATACAATGTATATTATACGGACAGAAATTTGGTTATAGATATGTTTGTACAAGGATACATATATTATATGTATCATATTTCCTGGAAATCATTTTTGTGTCAGCGTTTTGGAATTCCATCTAAATTTCAAATAGCCTCAGTAGGAACATTAATCCAAGGATGAAGGTGTATTTGAGGTTTATATTAATGATTCTTGCTCTATTAGTCTACATAAGTTATGTAGATATACATATCGTAACGGGAGCATTTCTCTTCAGTATTTATAAATCTGTTTTTCAGATGTTTTTACAGAATTTGTCCGTCATTTTTAACGGCAGCGTATTATAGAAAGAAGCTAGACAAGAAAAACAACAAGATTTCAGTAACTTCGAAGCGTATGTTACCTTGAGCACAATAAAACGTGATTTGAATTTGAATGTGATTTCAGAATCTAATATTCACATTTAACTACTGAATCAAGGACTTGGAATGAAATCGAAAACTATTACACTTTAAAGACTAAATTCCGACGGAATTCGAATTGTTTATAGTCGTTTTTAGCAGTAAAAGAAAATTAATTCCAAAATACGTACCCTTTTCATACAAAAGAATACGTGCTCGGAATGCCAACGTCATTCCTATAAATTTGAACAAAACAGATCCCAGACTAGATTGTAGGGACGTATTCATTCAAAGTCTCTCACGGATATAGATACCTATTTGAAATCTTAAATTTTTAAATGCTTTTTATTATTACTAAATCATGTTATAGCATCTTATATTCTTTTTAATAGCTACTGATCTACTGATCATTTTCTATTTTACAATTTTATTTTATTTTTCTTATAGTATTATACTATTCTAATGTTAATGTACAGCATAATAAGAAAAAGAGCTCATTATCATTTTTAACAAAACAGATTCCAGACTAGATTGTAGGGACGTATTCATTCAAAGTCTCTCACGGATATACCCATTTGAAATCTTTTTAATAATCAGGCCTTGAAAACAGACCCTAATAATTATAAATAAGCAGCAACCACCACAAAAATACAACCGCCCAGGGTCAAATCGAAAACAACACCAACCTGTCATGCTACTAACATCGACGGTCACAAGTGAAAGGCAAATCGCAGCAAAGGCGACCCCGGAAACGGCAGAAAAACCCGTCGGGAACATGATTAATCCACCGGGAATTGGTGCACACACAACGTGAACAACACGTCAACGGGAATCGTATGCACAAAACGTCGACATCCAGTGAAAAAACGTCGACAAACGAACCCGATCAACGGATGACACGACCGGTCGACGCAAAGTGAACGAGTCGAGAGACGCCCGAAACGCGATTTGACATTTACCGGTCGAGAATCGAACGAATGTGCAAGCAAAGTTGATCTTTACGCAAGCCGTTGATAAGGGTCGATGTCCGTCAGTGCGCGTTGAATGTGTAGCGGTTGGTGAAAGCGTGCGATTATGCGCTTTGCGCGAGAGTGCAATAGTGTCGATTTTTGCGTGATAAACAATCCCGCGTATTTTGATTCCGAAATTGAATTGCCGTCAGAGTTCATAATGTGCAACAATCGTTCTTTTGATTGTGTCTCTTTTCTGTTAAGAATGTTTTTTTGTGATTGAAATTGATGTATATTTTTGTGATTGAAACTGAATCTAATAAGACGAAAATTAACCCTCCCTCACCAAAGTGGGGAATGCAAGGGCCCCCATTTTTACGTTTTTCGCAATAACTATGTGGTTTTCAAAGCTATTCACCCTTTATTTCTTGTATTCCTCGAATGAACTACAATAAATTTATTCTCATAGAAGTTTCCGTCATTTTTGACGGAGGCTTTATTGCTGGAGTATAAGAATTTTTTCGAATAGGTGTCGATATTTATGCTGCATTTTGATGCAAAAACAAATGGTATCAAAGTAGCAAAAAATAGAAATGGCGTGCGTCATTTTAAACGCAAGAAAGTAAGAGCAGATGGTATTGAAACCAAAAAAAAATTGAACAGCAACATGCGAAATATGTATATATGTAGATGATTTTGCTAATAGAATAACAAGGAATATCACAGTGATTAAATTTAAAAAATAAACATGGTGTTTTAATTTCTTTTCCACTAATGGTTTTTTTTCCAATCAATCAGTCTACATTATATATTTTATATTTTCATAAAACATTACTACTTAATTATATGTAATTTTTTATTAAATTGACTCTTAACATTACTATTATTTCATTAAAAGTATATACAAGCCTGGCTTTGAATTCACGTCGAATTATTAGATTAAAATTTTATTTATATATATTATTTAAAAAACAAATTTTATTGTTTAATACCGGATCTTTATCTTTACATGTGATAATCAAAGCCATCTATCGGTCCGTAATAAAACTATTATACATATCTACATATGTAGTTTCAAAATATCAATATAAAATGAAAATAAACAGTGAACTAACCAGTTAAAAAAATATTGATCGGTCTAGTAATTATTACAAAATTACAAAATCATTACGACCGGACATACATATGTTATCATACATATGTAGGTTGAGTCATTTAATTCAAACGAAGTAAACAGACACATCACGAATTGACTAATCACCAATTTGTTCACCAAAATTATGACGAACCCTGCTTTCGAATCAATTATTCGTGTGATATGAACATGAAGGTTATTTTAATGATTGGGCATAAAAATAATGACGAATCCATCTCAAATTCGTGGTAAAATATTTTATCAATTTAAACATACACACATATAAATACATGTTATATTCAAGATAGACACCAATTAAAAATTACAAATGCATATTTATATAAACAAATACATATGTCATTGAAAATAAACTTTACATACCTCTGAGAACATTTTCCATATTTTATATGAAAGAAATGTGAAATGTCTTGAAAAACAACTTTGACAGCTGAGTGCGTTTGAGGTTATGTTACGTGAGTTTTTTAATTATATTTCTTTAGCACATACACATGTTAATTGACGTAAGTTCGACTTATTTATTATGCACAGACGATTCAATCATTTTGAAATTTGTCTTGTTTAGTAATAATTTCAATAAATGGCAACACGCGAACGCTCTCGCACTGCAAATACGTTTCACTGATATGTTTATAAGGTTATTTCTATTTTTTATTTTGATTTGATGACAGCTGATAACGTTTAGGCTATTCGTGAATGAGTCACACTGTTAATCGTAAATATATACGTATACTATAACAACTGTATACAATACGGGAAAACACCTGTACGAGGTACAGTGGCGTGCGGTGATTACAAGGTTTGTATTAGTGTTTTTTTTAAACAGTAATACACTAATATGTAACATATGTATAATTCTTTCTTTTTAATGTGCACCCCTTTTAACCACTTCATCGCTACACGTTTTTGTATATGTTACAGCGAAAGCATATTTCAAGTGAAAATATAGCATATTTCACTAGTATAAATATATTTTCATCAATTCAAGCAGTGAAAATGTATCAAACAATGAATTGACAACGTACAACAACGAATTTACAACCCTAACAACCCAATCTTAAATGAATAGGGCCAACCCTAACTTAACCTAACCTAAACTAACCCTTAAATAATACCAACCTAATCTTAAATGAATAAAACTAACCCTGAAAATGTAACTGGTTATGATTTAACTGAAATTTCTGTGAAAATATATTTTCCCTGCTGTTATAATTTCACTGTGACATATATACATTTATCGAAAATATTTGAAACAGATTTTTTTCCACCTTTATTATGTATTTTCAAAAACTATTCATAGATGTCGTTGTAAAGAAACCTAAATTAATGTAGCTTTATCGTTGTAGCAACTATGTATGAACCTACAGTCGGGCGCGTGGGAATTTCGAACCTGGCTCAAACACCCACCGGTGGGCGCACGGCGATGAAGTGGTTAAAAAAAATCTAAATTTAACCAGCAGAATAGACTATTTTTTAGCATATGTTCCTTTAAAGTGGTCACGGGGTCAAATCCCGCTGGCTTCTGCTGGCCAGACCTTGGATTTGTGAATCCAGGTCGATCGTTTCCTATCAAAGTTTGCCAATTTATCTGATTTTTATTGAATCGGCTCCAACAAATTGACAACCGTACACATTTTCTCACAAATCTCGAGTTTTCAGCAAACTCGAATTTCGTTGAATCGTATAAAATGCTGCAAATTTATAAATTTGACAATAGATGACTCTGTGGATGTTAATTGATATGTATTTATTTTGTTTAATACTAATAATACTAGTAGCAAATGTACAATGTTTCTGGTCAGGAAGACGCATTGGGGTTACCTGTTAGGTCTTCCTAGTATAAATTAATAACTGTTTCATTAGCATTTTGACTGTTGTATGTGTATGTTTATTTATTTTTTGGTTTTAGGGGTATCCCATTAGGCACATCACTTGTATATTTTCATAAAAAAAATAAAAATATATATACATATATAATAAAAGATAACAGGTCACCTTAAATCAACACTATGGCTAACTATGTACATATGAACACATCCAAACACATTATACAATGTAGGTGTACAGATATCAGATACAAACCGCAAGCATATATATGTATATGCTTACAAAAATCAACAAATTCGGACTGGCCGAATTGCTGATTTTATTGGAACCGTCACAATAGTTCAATTTCATAAATTGTCAAACTCTAAGTGGAGACGATTGACCTGGATTTAATATCCATCCTGATTTCGTCAGCAGTAATCATCGAGTAAATTGAATAAATTTTGCGATTCCGGCCTGGATTTGAACCCATGACCTCTCTTACTGTTAAAAAATCACTTGACTTGTGAGCAATGTACATATGTATGCTGTGGCTTAATATATATGAGCCGTTATATTTGAATATGGCTGAAGTCCAATTTTCAGTTCAAAAAATACTATTTCTGTTTGAATTAATTCAGAAATTGTCATCACTTATTTTAATTCGATGTGTCCAAAATCTCGGAAAAGCAGTCTAAGCTAATTACAGGCCATTAGTATTTTTAAATATTGTTAAACGCAAATCATTATATTTTAAGTTTTGTGAGATATTTCTCGAAATTAAGAAATGTCACTTTCAAATATACATATGTATGTACATAGAACATTATGCGTTTAAAAAAAGTCCACAAAAAGTATTGTTAATTACATTAAAAGTATTTACATATATACTTAAAACAAAACAATAATTTGAATAGGTATTTAATTTAATTTATTTGAATTCAATCAGACCGGAAACTGCTTACTCTCAAACTATTCAAATATACGAAACTGAAAGTGTTAATTTTATAGACTTATAATTAATAACAGGTATTGGGCGTATCAAAAAAAAAGACCATGTTTATAAAAATGTATTAAATGACCTTGTGTAGTAGATATAATGTTAATATTTATAATATGTGTGTATATACAAAATGCTGATGGGTGTGTAACCGTTTTTCTGCGATGATTTATTCAAATATGCGAAACATTCCGACAGGGCACTCAACCAGTTAACTGTGGCGACAAATTGTGGAATATGTAATGTGTGAAAAGCCGCAGCTAAGCTGAATAGGAAGAGTATAAAATCCACTTGTACAATTTAAAATGAATGACATAATGTGTATTAAATATGTCATTATGTATTATGTATTTAGGATAATTTATACAAACTAAATACAAGACCAAGTGTTGATTTTGCGTTATTTTGCGCGTGCTCGATATAAAGCTGCGAGATTTGTCTGCAGATAAATCGGCAGAGAAGTCTCTAGCGATTTGTCTGTCATGGCGGTTTCATAAAAACCTTGTCTGCTAACTGATAATTAAAGAGCGGACCCAGAGCGCATGTTGTAAACTCATTGTAAAAGGTTTGCCGAACCTTTTTTACAAAGCATTTACAATAATGGAACAATAGACGGCGCGTTTCCGGTCCTACCTCTACTGATAAGTAAAGCCCGGACCCAGAGCGTGCCGCGTATTGTTCAAATGTTGTAAATGCATTGTTAAAGGTTTGCCGAACCTTTTTTACAAAGGAACAATGAGCGGCCCCTTGGCTATCCTACCTCTACTGATAAGTTAGCAAGTTACAAGTTTTTGTTCGCAACAAAAAGAAATTGACACAAAATAACAGCTAATTATAAAAATATAAAAATCTGTTTAAATCGTGAAGGAAGAGGAAACTCAAAAAGGAAGTGAGACAAAAGGACTCTAGCATGCACAATAAATTGACATTTGAACATAAGCAATAAACAATTTTAACAAAATGTTTTCAAAACGGTGTATCCCATCTTCGTTATCGATCACTGTCAAGTAAGGCTACAATTTTACCGAAAATGGTCCTAATGGTCGTTTTGGTATAGATCACTGTCAAGCAAGGATAAATACTACCATACAATTTCAACGAAATAGGTATGAAACGACGCGTTCAACCGCGTGCCATGAACGTCACTTTTTTTCTATATGTTTAAAACTATCTAAAAAAAAACCACGTGCCACATGCACCGCTGTGTGATTTCGCCCTACTGCTCCCTCAATTGGGTTTTTATACCTTCCTTCTGATAATTGGCAAGATATATGCATGAGTGATATCTTAAAAGAAAGGGCAATAAGCAGGCATGTTTTTAAAAAGGTTTGACCTCTTAAGAAATATTTAGTTCTTTTTTTAAATGCAAAAAAAATATCAGTTTTTTCCCACTTGACAAATTTTTGAAAACTTATTGTGCCTCTAATAGTTTTTTTTGTTTACATAGATGATTGTATTTGTTTTTATTTGATTGAATAAACATTAAAAAAACAAAAAAAAGTGAGTAATATACCACTTTTAACTTGGGCAGTATTTATTTATTAGGAAAATTTACAGTTTATGTTATGTTACATAAATTGATAGTAAAAAAAAACATAATTAATATTAGTAATTAACTGTGATATTTTGGTGTTTTTATTAAAAATCTTTAAAAATAAACCATAAGACTTTGTACTGAGGTATGTGTGGCTTATAATGTTTTGAATTATATGAGCTATCAACCCTTTATGGCTTTGCACTTAGCTTCATAACACCCTGTATTTAAAATTTGTAACGGCGAAGCATTGATTTTTTGCCAATATTTGTCATAGAGACAATTCTCTCCTAAGAATTCAGAATTTTTGATTCAGCCTCTGATAACTGGCTTACCTCGACAAAATAAACGAATTTTTGTTATTAATCCACAAGAATAGTCGAAATATGATTTTTCTAAGTGGAATTTTATTTAATTCTCATATAAAGACAATTTAATATATTATCTCTATTAATTCAATTCAGATTCGTGTAAATACGAGTAAACAATAATTCGAGTTTTTAGCTCGCAATTTTACCGATTTAAAATTCAGCACACTTCCAATTAACCCATTTAAACGAAAACAAAAAATAGTATGGCCAGAACACTGTCCCAATAAACATGTTTCAATATAAAATAGTATTAACAGTGGGAAAAAATCCCAAGTGAAAATATGTACTTTAGACTTTTGATTTGAACTGGACGACTACTTAGAGAGATTTGAAAGCTGAAAAGTACTACAAATGAAAGATAAAATACCCGACTATAGATTCCAATATTCATTTTGAACAGGAAATTGACATTTTAAGAGATTGACCGAACAACACATATACATATCTCCGAATCTCGAGCCAATCAATATTTTTTACTACCAGATTTGTGTTCACTGGGCATAGATCTATAAGGACAGTCATATCTCGTCTCTGAAACATTTTTCGTATCGAACAGTATTATTTGAATTTCAAATATATTTTTGTTACGATTTACTCTAGAATCAGGGCTCTTCAAAAAGCACGGGCCCCAAGAATTTATATATATAAGTGATCATTATATGTATGTACTTATCTGTTGTAGGAATATAATGAAGAATAGTAGAAAAAAGAAATAGCATTTCCTTTTTCAATTTACTTCATTTTTAGATGGCGATGGTAAGTAAAATCTTTAGGCAGAACAAATAATACGATTTTTTTTATAGCTTAATATATTTATATAAAAAAAAAATAATATTCACACATAGAGTGAATACTATACTAGGCAGTATATTACTAGACGTATAGAAAGATATAGAAGAGACAGATTTTTTACACAATATGAATAAGTAAATGTTGTGGTAAAATCATAATTTAACAGAATGGATATCCTGGGCAGGCGGCTGCTGGTACTCCAGCTGGATA
Source organism: Arctopsyche grandis (assembly GCF_051622035.1). Classification (NCBI taxonomy): domain Eukaryota; kingdom Metazoa; phylum Arthropoda; class Insecta; order Trichoptera; family Hydropsychidae; genus Arctopsyche; species Arctopsyche grandis. The sequence continues at coordinate 2,133,024 of NC_135362.1, forward strand.
TTGGCGAGTTGCGAATCCTGGAAGGGGTTCAGATCCTACACCCACGTTGCAGAAGGGATAGTTGGGGCAAGCTGCTGCTGGAACACCAGCTGGGTATCTGAAAACACAAACGTCAGTGTTAATTGCTTGCAGAATGAAAGTTTAGGCATTTTTGGACTGTCGATGAAACTTACTCGGTTCTGAAAGCAGTTAATGGAGCTGAGTGAGGTACGGCAGTAAGGTATTCTGGTTTAGGTTGTCCATCAGCGTAGTATCTGGCCAAAAGGGCATTGTCGCAATTGGGATAGTCAGGGCACAGGGCTGGGAATAAACCAGCTGGATATTCGCGAGCATAGCTAGATGCTGCGAAGCAGACGATCAGGAAAGCCTGGAAATTAATTTTTATTTTTAAAATTGTTTTTATTTTTATTTTATTACATTTTATACCAGGAAGGCCTTACAGGTAAACCCCAATGCGCCTTCAAGACATCTATGAATTTTACATAAATTTTACTGTACATTTATCATGCTCAAATACATAGTTGTGACATAGTAGGTAGGAAGGTTTTTAGCCAATTTTTTAATCAGGAACCGTTTCAACAATGAAATCAGAGAAAATTGGCAAACTCTGATAGGAAACGATCGACCTGGAGTCACAAATATCCAGGTCTGACCAGCAGCACTACAGATATACTCAGAAAAATTATTTTCAATCGAGGTCTCAACTCATGGGATCGAACCTGGCGCCTCTCAGTGTTAGATAGAAACTTAACGACGAGCTACGCTACTGGCTAATGATGAAATGCTTTACCATCACTTTAAATAAAAATATTTTATACAAATTCAAACCTACCGATAATAATTATGACTTTTTTCTATTTGGATCTATTTTAATTAAAATGTGAGTAAAACTGGGTTGACACGATGCGAGTAGCTCGGACTGAGTAGTTTAGACGTATAACAAAACTTTCAGAAACGTTTGGATCACCTGTTGCCACGCTGCGAGTAACGTTAAAATTACAAGCTACTTGGTCCAAGCTACTCGCATTGTGTCAACCCAGTTTTACCCCAATACAAAAATTTTACATTTCAATTTTTTAAGTTGCTAATGCGATAAGTTAAATCCCTAGAGTGATTTCACTGCATAATTTAGAATCCTTAACCCCCCCCCCCTCCTCCGTCCTAAAAAAAGTTTTTATTTCTAAGCTTTCTCAACAGCCACGAAATAATTAAGTAATTCACAAACTGGATTTTATTATTTAATAATTATTATATAATATATTTTATGATAAAATTAATTATAACCGTTCGCTTGTACAATTGAATTAAATTTTTCTAAAATATTATGCATTTTAAAATGTATAGTCATCTTTTGAAAACCTGACTCAATATTCGTAATCGATTTAAAATTGATACGAAATAGATTTATATTATATGTATTACATAGATAAAATCTAATATATTATTTCGAAAGAGACTTTGTATGTAAGTATGTTTGTATATAAGTATTTTTGGTTAGGAACATCGAAAAAAAAAAAAAAAAATTCTATGACGACGATTCGATATATACATACGTATGTATTTTTTTTTTATTCAAATATATTTAATAAAAAACAAATGAATATTTACTATTAGATTCGCCATGTTTAAGCTGTTTATAATAAAAAATACTGAGCGAAGCCGGGTAAAACAACTAGTGTATTTATAAAGCTGTCATATATGTATGTATGTATATATAATTATATTATTAGTTTTCATATATATCTATATATGTATTTTCATATATATGTATATGTATATGTATGTATGTACATACATACATAGTTTTGTTTTTTATTGTGTTTTATTTTATTTCCATCTTATTGTATACTTTTTTCTTTTTTTGTTTAGCCATCCATAGTGACGACTTGGAACTACTATGTAATGTCATTATGGCAAAATTGTAATAAATAAATAAAAAATGAATTTAAACAAAATAATAAATATTATAACATATAATGTTTACAAATTGAATCGATGTGAAAGTTTTAATTGTATTATTATTTTAATCAGACTATTTCCGATCTAGACAATGGTCTATGATTGTTTACACAATAAAAAAAAATACTTACAGCGACGAATTTCATGTTTGGTTGAGTTGCTTGTGTATCGATTGAGTGATCAATGTCGTATCTTCGGCTGTACTGTCCCATTTGGTCTAATGCTCGACCTATTTATACGTGAGATGCTGTGCACGTAAATTGAGCTATTTGATAGATAATGTTGAACGAAACATATCGCCAATAGAAGATCACCGGTGAGATCCAGCGGTACTCAAATGGTGGCCAGAAAATGTCACTTTTAGCTCACCCAAACTCGAAACTTCGAATAGAAAAGCTCCAAATTAATATAGACTAACTATTTTAGTGGCGTGTTTATATGTACATGCATATACCTACACACCCGGTCGACCCCCTATAATGTGAGCGATCTCGTTCACAGGGATCTCGTTCACAGCTTGCAGCTGAAGAGCCATTCATTGGGAAATATTCTTTGGGCTTGCTTCGCTGGTCTATAAAGACGCAAACACACTGAATCGTACGGCACGGGCACGTTCTTGGTCTCCTGTGATGAAAAACGTCTCACACCGCATGGGCTTTTTTTCGGCAAGTTTCTCCTACATTTCGTCAAATATGGGAATCAGCGTGATCGATCACTGTCAACACAAGCGTTTCTGCTTTGTTTGCCATAACATAGGTCAGGCGTGCTAGCGATTTTTTACGTGTGCAAAACTATCTAAAAAAAAAAACACGTACCTCTCTGGTGAATAGGGTCTACTAAATAGGGTGACCGTAAAAAAGTCGACAGTGAAAAAGTCGAAAATATTCGTTTTCTATGCATACATATGAAAAACGGTTAGTATATATGTATATGTATATCAGTGGCGTGCGGTAAAAGTCTCTCTCCCCCCGTCGTACATCCTCACTTAGTTTGCGCGAGCAAGATACAACAGGAACAAATGGAACAGGCTTCTCCTCCCGTATCCCGCGTGCGCACATTAAACAAGGCTGTATGACAAAAAGAGAGATAATTTCACCGCATGCCACTGATATTTATTAAATATACTTAATACCGTTTACCATGCACCCTTTTTTATCTTTCGACTTATGATCTTTCGATTTTCGATCTTTGCCTTCCGATATTTTCTTTTTCGACCTTTTCACTTTCGGTCCCGTGAGGTAGACCCGTCGAAATACGCAGCTGTGACTTTTAGGAATGTTGGTTTTTTTTTATTAAAATCAATTTTCATAACCACTTTATAGAACCATTGAATTTATTTATTTAGCGTACTTGGTGGAGGTGGCAAAGCCGAAAGACCCAAGGGGTTTGGCTTATATATAAATTAAAAGAGAAAAAAAAATAGAACAATAAAATGATGGATAAAAGAAAATTAAATAAAAGAAAGAAATGAAAATATTGGAAAAGAATTATAAAAAGCATTTTTGTAATAAAAATATTTTTATCCAATTTTCGGTATTTTAATTTGAACTTCTTTCAATCTTCAATCAATCTTACACATTCAATATTACACATTCAATCTTACAACTTTTCCTAATAAAAATGACAACTGTGACGCTTTTTTTTAAATTAATTTTCCACGAAGTTTGATTTTACTTTACATAATTAAAATTGGTCTTCATTTTGAAAATAATTCCTAAAATCAATTGAAACTGAAACTAAACACTTTATTCGCTAAAATAAAATAAAATAAAAATCCAAAAATCACCTCTACCTCTAATAATAATCAATTGTTATTGAACAGTGAATTTAAATAATCATTCAACGTTGCGCTTTCTCCGACAAAAATGTTCACGAATGCATCACATTTGGAAGTCAATTTCCAATCATTTAAATTTAAAATAGGATTTCATTCGCTTACGTACACTTTATTTCAAATTCAAGAATACAAACACAGAAATTTTGATTTATTTCGTAAACTGTAATTGATTACAAAATTATTCGACAGTCGCAACAAAAGCGTTGACAGTTTGAAAAGCTCCAGTTATCAAATTACAATTTGTACTGCAATCTCGAGCATCGCTTTAAAATAAATCAGATATAAATATGTATTCAAACGCGATAGAAAACGCACTACTTTAATATAGAATAACTGTCAATTATCGCACTCTTAATTGGAGTCGTTAAATCCAAATCAATCAAACGACATTTTTATTTACATCATTGCCGATTTGAATGGTTATTATCACCAACGAGAGGGCTCGGATTTTAAAGTCGTTCCGCGATCAAAACTAATGAATAATTAATGTATGAATATATAACTAATTAAATATTTGCCACTCCCTTCACTGCAAAATAAACTCGTTCAGTTGTCCAGGACGAGACGACCTCAAAGTTACATACGTCGATTATTATCAGGTATAGTCAAGTGAATCGCCAAAATTTAATTCAGTTTTTATAGGTAGGTTTTCATGGTGTCCGGACATGTACCCCCTGGAAATATACCCCCAGGACACATATCCTCGGTCAAAAACCCCCTGTCATTAACCCCCCGTACAAATAACCCCCGCCATGGATAAAAATTATTTTAAAAAAGTAATAAATAATTAATAATAAAAATAGTAATAAATAAGAATAAATTAAGCGTGGTAGAGCATATTTAATTTCAATTTATTGTTTGTTTGTGGTATAGCCCTGAATGGTCAGCACATTCGAGTGCGAGGTAGGCGCGGCGCGATTATTTTCACACTCGCGGCGTTAGGCGTTAATAAGTTGCCGTATTTATTTTGCCACCCCATTTTGCGCCCATTTTGCCACCCTCTCGCTATGTCAGATTTTAATTATTTAACGCCTATAACTTTTTATTTTTTCACTATATATTTTCATGGCAAAGATTACAGTAAATCAGTCCCGTGTTATATTTTTGTCGTATAGCCTTACTTAATGTGCACGAGCAGAATACAAGGGGAAGAGCCTGTCAGAGAAATGTAATAATAATAGAAGGGCACTTACGAATAAATAATTCTTGTCAATATTACGCGGTACGTCTCTATAAATATGCTACAACGCACGGAATACAATTGGATCAATTTACTTATAAAAGTGTATCCCATGTTGTTTATTATGTGCTTTTGAATGCATTGTGCAATTTTTACCGATGCTTGCCCATCTTGCGAGTAATATAAACAAACAGAGAAGTTTTTATCGGACATCCATCGAGCACCAAGCATCAAATACGACTGATGCTGAAATTATTTAGGATTGTCTGTGGACAATCGTCACTTGACAACAAAGCCACTTATATTAATATAACAACTCTCTGGTTCTACTTGCATCCTGCTCACGCACATTAAATAAGGCTGTACGACAAAAAGAGAGATAATTTAACCGCACACCACTGGTACCATATGTACATATAAAAACTTTGGAAGATACTCTTCTTCGAACAGTGGCCCATTCAGCTCATATTCTACACCAGCCTTCCTCAAGCATTCGATAGATAAAAAATTCGCGTGATGTTTTTTAAATTTAACATATTGAAATAAGGATAATATAATATTTTATTTATGATAATATAAAAAAAATCAAAATCATGTTTTGAAAATTATCGAGCGCTCCCATTCTCCCATTCGAGTCCCGATTTGTTGGTCAGTATGGAGTTGTTGGCCAGTGTAGAATTGTTAGCCAGTGTATAGTTGTTTTTAAGGTTATTGGTCGCCAGAACAATGACGATACACTACCCACAAATTGGAGACAAAACAATACATTGCTATCAGTTAATAGTGAACGGAAACAGCAACGAGGGCCCAAAAAGTTTTCGGTAATGTCACATGGCTCATAGTTTTTAAACCTTAAAATCAAAATGGCCAACAACTGTGCGTTCCCTGTAAAACCGTTATAACGGTAAACATAAATATGTAGATAACTCTTGTATAATTTTTTGAATATACATATGTATATTCTTAGAAGGGAGCCTAAAGTATGTTTTATTTATTAAATTGGCAATTCGATTTCCGCATTAATTTAAATTATTGCATCACACCTTAACCGAATTAATTAGGTTTAAAATCCGATCGCCAGAGTCTCAGTTGAAATCTCATGATACATGAAATTGAAACGAGTTTGTAACGGTATACAATTGCAGCGTTGCAATATACTGAAATATAATTCACTTTTTCATATTCGATAATTTATACACACATTCAGTTGAAAACGCATTATTTATCGTATACTTCTTTGTGACACTCGTTACACGTGTTATTTAGACGTGTCAATTACTCTAATTGTCTGAATATTGTCAACTCTAAACGATAAGTCAGGTGTCGGAGAGACCTCATATAAATTATATTTAAACGTGCATATTTATTATATATGGAATTTGTATTCATTCGAGTTCCAGATTCATAATTAATAATTATTATACACAGTAGGCGGCAGTAGCTATTATTTTAGAACGCTACTTCTTATGTAATTTATGTGAAATATTTGTATTTACATATGTATGTATGTACATATGTAAGTGCTATGTCTATTTTTTTTTTATTTAAGTGCAAACTTCTTTCAGCTTCTTTACTTCTTTAACTTCAAGTTATTTTTTTTTTAACTTGTATGAATGTTATCAACTCAACTGTTTCACCCATTTTATAATGAGGCGTACGCACTAAGCCAACGAAGGCAAACTTAGTTGGGACCAGTGACGTACAAAATATCGAAATAAAAATTAAATTAAATATCAAAATTAAAACTATATTTATTACATTAAAATTAAAATTAAATATCGAAAGTTAAAACAGAAAATGCACTATTTAAATAAATTTTCGAGATTGAGCTGAAATTAGATCATCAACAATCATATACAGGTAGTCCTCGACTTTTTTTTTTAATTTTTAAATGATTTTTATTACTACTAAATTATGTTCACAATACATTTTATATCAATTTTAATAGCTACTGATCTACTGACCATTTTTTATTTTAGAATTTTAATTTAATTTTGTTAGTAATCATAGTATTTTAGGAAAAAGAGCTCAAAAACCTATTTACAATTCTTATAAATACATCTAATACATACTATTATTCTAATTTTAATGTACAACATAATAGGAAAAAGAGCTCAAAAACCTATTTACAATTCTGATTTAAGATGTTTTGACTTACGATCGATATAAAATCAAAGATTCTCCGAAAATAATTTTTTAAAAGTCGCTCTTTAAAACATATTTCGTAAAAAAACGCCACTAGATTAGATTAATCATAATTTTGGAATACTGCCCTTTTTACATACCTCTTTTATACTTCACTTACGATTATAATTCAGGAAAAAATTTGCCTCTTATCCGATCGTTTTCATATTTTGCGATATTGCTCATTTTGGTCATCAATATAAGTAAATGTATCCTCCATCATTACTATGGAGAAAAAATATCGTTTTAGACGCGTTTGAAATTTGATTTTCTGAAAAGTGCCTGACGTTTATCCAGTTTTTAATTTTAAACATTTATAAAAAACTTTTTTTTTTGTTTATATTAGTGTAAATTCAAAATTATCTAAGACTTTTTCACTATCCAGACACTTTTCCCGGTAGTTTTTAATTGTCTGCTCTAACTTCGGCTTACTTTCACAATAAGGAATTCCTACATTTACCCTTTTATCAATAATAAAAAAAATCATCCATCGGCAATGGTTGACTTTTAAGCGCTTTTAACGATCCAATTTGAATAATATTTAAATTATTTTAATAGGATGGAATCAAACGAAGGATGTTGATTGCTGATATATGTATGTATGAATAAACATTTGATCCAGTTGTCCGGTCGTTATGTAAAAAAAAAATACAATATGATGGCCACCACGCCTCTCATGATGCTTCAAGCGAGGAAAAAAAGTAATCTTCTAATTCTGTATTAAATGTCAAGGCAGGCTAATTTTTTTCCTTCCTTTAACTGTCATTATAAATAAACGTGGACATATTTTATAAAATAGATCAACATTTGGTATTTTAATGCAACTCATGATGCAATTCCTGATGCGCGATGCGTGAGCGTGATTACAAGCAGGATTCAACGCGCCAAAGTGACGCTCACGCATCACGCAACTTGAGAAAACGTCAGATTCGACAAAAATACGACAAGGATAAGATTTGAAATGTCGCAATAAATAAAACAGTAGCATAGGTAATGCGACGTCCCACACGAATGTTCGATTTTGAAAAATCGCATGTTTTTTTTTGTCTCCGGCTTGCTCTGATTATCATATTGACACAATGCATTTTTTTTAATGTAATCAGACTACATTTTTGCCGATAGATCGATCAGCGACCGGTCGGCCTTGTCGTGCCAAGTCTTTCTTCGATGGTATGTGCCTTATCTGAACTTTTTTTTTGTCTATCATTGATTTGTAGGTGTTGCGAGACATCTACATAAGTGTCTTCCGTCTCTGGTAAGTCGATGCAAGATATTAAAACCGATCTATAACAGGAATAATACATATGTAGTATTCGGAATTACCAATAATTAATAAATAAATCATGATTAATAGAAATTTTATATCGAAAGAAAAAATCTAATATATGTACTTGCGTATTTAACTGTAAAACTTTTCCAAATTAATTCAAAACTCAAGGCAATTGCTTAGAAATTTCATCTTGTTCCGCATTCATTTAGTTAACGCGTGTAGTTTTTTTTATATGTAAAAATTATCTACGCATTATTTATATATTTTTTTTAATGACATATATATTGATTATTCGACACGTTCAGTTCACATGTTGACAATTTTCAATACGAAATTTCGTCCATACAAAGACAAAAGATAACAATGAATATTAATCAAAACAAATTTTAAATTACACATGTGTATTGTATTTCGTATGCCTAATAAAAAAGGAAGCAAACCTAACAGGAAAACAGATAATATTTGAGATGCAAATTTCAAACATGACATTTTGATTTTCTTTAGTTTAAATTAGCTCAGTTTTTTGCCAATGCATGGCAATTCTACACCTAGATTTTCGGTTACAAAATAATAATAATTAAAATGCTCCTGTTCATTACTTACTAGGTAATTGAATTTTAATTTTTATATTAGAATGTGTAGTATTTCAATTTACGTGGCCAATAACTATATACTATACACTGTCCAAAAACTGTAGAGTTGGCCCTATCTTTGAAACTGGAAAAACAAAACGGGTGAAATACGGTTTTTCTATTACATACATAGGTACATATGTTTCTTTTATATGCAATGTTTTATTATTATATATCTGGATTCTGGAGATATTAAAAAAATGATTTAAGTACAAATAATTTTTAGAACCAGAAAATATATTTTGTTGATTTTTATATATTGTGGAAACATGGCTTTGCCCTAGTTTGTACATATGTACAAATTTGTGCAACGCACACAGGCGGCCGAAAGAAATGAGAGTCGAAAAAAAAATATTTCTTAAAAAATACGATCAAAACATCGTCTTTTTTATTGTTTTTTTATTACATTTTATACCAGAAAGGCCTTACAAGTAAACCCCAATGCGCCTTCCTGGCCAATTACAAACAATACAACATTTTTATTATACAAGTCGCTGAATTACGAGAAACTGAAAACTAGCAAATTAACGAGGCATCTCTGAATTGTACATATGTACATTTTTATTGTACATTCATCATACTCAAATAGTGGTTCAACAGCGAAATCAGAGAAAATTGGCAAACTCTGATAGGAAACGATCAACCTGGAGTCACAAATATCCAGTTCTGACCAGCAGCACTACAGATATACTCAGAAAAATTATTTTCTTATACAGAAGCTTAACGATCGAGCTATGCTGCTGGCTAATGATGAAATGCTTTACCATCACTTTAAATAAAAACATTTTATACAAATTCAAACCTACTCAGAAAAATTATTTTCAATCGAGGTCAGCTCATGGGATCGAACCCAGCGCCTCTCGGTGCTAGGCAGAAGCTTAACGACCTAGCTTTGCTGCTGGCTGTCTTGTTGTATGCTTGTGGATTGCTGTTGCAAGTTACAACTTCTAATACACCTGAACTATAATTCGGCAAAATAACGGGATAGCAGGTATAGCTTCGATCCGCATAGAGCTAGGTCTTTCTATTATCTTTGCGACATGTATTTCTTCAAGGATGTTGAGTATTGGTTGGTCATTGAAAGAACAATGTCTTAGATGTGGAATTGGAGGTAAAAACACTATATTTTCATGAATGAACTTGAAAACGTTCAATCTCTTTTGTCGTCTGGTCCTGTTCAGAACTTAACGTTTTGGTTTTCTGGTTCATTTTTTTTGTGATTAAAATTTTCAACACTATAACCCCGAATTAATATAATTTATACAAATACTGATGAAATTAAAGAGCGGCCGATTTAAGTTTGCACACTGGTGGTCGAATTCCTAGGCGCGGCCCTGGAACAAGGTGATTTATATTTCCATGTTTTTATGTATCTATTTACAAACAAGCACTAAGAAATTATTCACGGAACCCGTTTAAATTTCTGTGGAACCCAGATTGAAATATTTATTAAAAAAAAATTATACATACAAATAACGACATAGCCGCGAATGAATGTGTTTGGATCCGAATATTAGCTGTCAAATATTAACATCAGTGAAATCCGTATGTTTTGAATGATGGATAATGTCTATGCATTCGGCGCTGAATGCATCGTCTTCATTCAAACCGAGTACACATTTCCACCTTCGTTTAATTTCTCTCACTGCAACAACCATTTTAAATGTTATCCTTTCAGGTTTGCGGGCTATGACGATGTCTTCACGAAGATCAATAACCTGGCCGACCCTCGCTATACCCTCACCCATTTCTTACCGATAATCTCCATGTTCGATTCTTACTTTGCCTCTGAGTTTATTCTGGTGACTTCCATCGGTGGATGGCTTAATTCGATGTTGAAATGGTCTGTTTTCTCACTAGCATATCGTATATTAGAAAAAAATGATTTTAATAATCGGATATGTTTTCAGGATGTTGATTGAGCATAGGCCATATTGGTGGGTACGAGAGACCCATTTCTACGGGCCAATACGTTCTAATAAGCCGTTGCTGAGATTGGGTCCACAGACGTGCGAAACGGGACCCGGATCTCCGAGCGGTCATGTAATGTTTGCTGCCATCGTCCTAGCATTGATCTCTTCTTGGATTTCAATTATACTCTCGCAGAAGCAAATTCTATCGTAAATATATTTTAAAGTTTTAGTATTATATTATATTTGATACGAAATTACTGTGATTTGTTTATGTTTTATAGAGTTTTTATGCAAAAGATAATCAAGAATGTTTTATGGGTAATCATTGGAGTTATACTAATCCTGGTTACAATTTCACGATTATTCATTGCTACACATTTTCCTCATCAATGTTTGATTGGCGCTATATTTGGTAATTGTAAAAATTAACATACTAATTTCATTGCTGTCGATGGTAAACAGAATCTGACGCAATTTGATTTCATACATACATATATATGAAATAAGTTATAATTTATTTTTTATTGTGTGCATATTTCAGGATTCCTCACTGTTTATTTCATTTCGACTTTTTGGATGGAACCTTTTATGGGAATCGACAATAATAAATTAGTCAAAGAAAATCCCAACTTGTATAGAAAACATCTTAAGCTAAATATTTTATTTAATCTGTCGAATGTTGTATTTTTGGTCGCAAGTCCGTTCGCTTTGTACTGGGGACAAAAACTCTATGGCTTCGACCCTCTTTGGAGTGTTAAATTGGTAGATATTTCAACCACATTATGAAATTGTACGGCAATCATTCAATTTTATATTGTGTTAATGATAAATTTCAGGCTTTTAAATGGTGTCCGGCTCCGGAATTCGTGCATTATGATACGACTCCGTTGTATTCCTTTGTAAAGGCTACTGGATCGGTCCTCGGATGGGTGTTGTGCTCTACGCCATCTATAAAAAGGTTATTTTCATTTAATAATGTACCATTAAATAAACAATGTACTAATTATTTAATGATTAATTAATATATCGTCTGATACAGCTACAGGTACGATTCCAAGAATCGATCGATGGTGCTTGCCGCCTTATGCGCGCTCGTATTTCAACAAGTTTTCGCACAATGGCAAGAGTCGATCTCCAGAGAGGATGCTGTTTACTTTTATTTGGCAAATTTTTTCGCCAATGCTGTGAGGCCACTGTTTTTCATCAGGATGCTTCCTTTGTTGACGACGGTCGGCCAAAAGATCAAGTCGAAGAATAGAAAGGGACCGATGAACGATGAGGCTTCTAATAAAAATAATTAACTTATAATAAAAACAACTGACTTATGATTTATTTTTAGTACAAAATTTATTCTGAATGTGTATCGATACTAGAATATAAATAGGGAATGTGAATCTGCAGAGGTGTACAGTTCATGACTTGAATTGCACGAGGCCCGATGTGATATTAACCAAAAATGGCTAAAATGTGAGGATATGTGACGATTGATTTTATTTATTATAAATTAGCTCGAAATTGCGCAAAATGAATTTGTATTATTTTTGTTAGTACGTGTACGTATTTTTTGTTTGACATTCCATGTTTGTACTTGATTTATTTTAAAATTCAGTATAACTTAGTGGATTTTCTGTGAGGATTTAATATATTTTATAATTTATTTTTCGTTTGAATTATAACCTAAAAATTTTAAAGTGCAGCTGTCATAGGATTTGGTCGCCATTTTTTTTATCTGCTATATACCAGCAATACTTGGAAACGAAACAATAAAAATTAACAGCCGAAATTTAAATTAAATATTAAATCTTGTCAAATACGACAGACTTTTATTTTCCGTTTTATCCCTTTAAGTTATGAAAAAATATATATGGACGTCTGAAGAATGTTTCTTACAGATTGAAAATGCGAAATATGCAACTTGGATTAGGTACGATAAAGGTAAGCGGATTATTGCGCAATTCGCGAATACGGAATATCTGGCACTCGAGTTCTCGTTAGTACATTATTTCGCGTGTAAAGCTTTCGATTGATGGAGTTTTTGGGTGCCAGATGTTCCGTGATCGAGACTTAAGTGGCGTGCGCGAAATCGCTTTTTGCAGAATAATCACCGAACCACAATAAAGATAGTAAGAATATCGGTAGTTGTGCGACGTACACTATCAAAAACCAATTATTACGCTTTGTTGCGACGGTTCGGTGATTACTAGTCAAATGTGAACCGGTCGCTCTAGATCGGTTACACGTGATCACCCGTCACACTAAAACTGGTCACATCCTAAAATCGGTCAACCAGTTTTCTCGTTACCGATTTTAGGGTGTGACCAGTTTTAGTGTGACGGGTGATAACGTGTGACCGATCTAGAGCGACCGGTTGTCCTGTGACTGATTCACATATGACTAGTAGTCCGTTTACCGTTGCGACATCACGCTTCGACCTACATTGTCATTATTCGCGTGCATTTGTGAAGTTAGTACATCGTTTTCATGAGAAATTTCATGTATTTTATGAATTACTAGTTGTTTTAACCGGCTTCGCTCAGTGTTTGTAATATAAACAGCGTAAACATGGCGAATCTAATAGTAAATATTCATTTATTTTTTTATTAAATTTATTTCAATCGAAAAAAAAATAAAATTCAACCAATCGAATCGTCGTCATAGAAACTTTGACGAAATTATATATTAGATTAAACTAAAATTTTATTTATTTTATTAAAGTTTCAATTAAATTAGGATGAGATTATAAAATTTGAATTAATCAGTAAAATATATTGCAATTTTCAAGCCAGGTATTGTTTTTAAATTTCTTTTTTAATTTTGCATTCTCGTCTAAAATATTGCCAAATGGGTCTACGATAGGGCTGCCATACGTCCCCGTTGACAGGGACATGTCCCAGTTTCGAGGTCTGTGTCCCGGTGTCCCAGTCCGAGAGTCATTTGTCCCCGTCAATTTCAAAATTTAGACATTTAAAAAAATTATTCAATTATTTATTAATATCTATCGAACAAGACCTTTTGAACCAAGAAATCTCAGGATGCACTCTCTATACTGTGGTCCTAAAAGGAAAGACGTTTACACGTCAAAAATTGTACCCACTTAATATCTAATATGGATACGCGCGCGCATATTGGCAACACTGACAACGAGAGCGGCGGATGCCCACTGCCGGCCACTGCCCAATTTCGCCAGCTGGCAACACCGACAATGACACTGACAAGTACGAAGCGCGCGCAGTTCGTTTACTGTCTGCTGATAATATCCGTTTGTTCTGTTTGTTTCTGATCGAAGAGGACTGATATTTTGATGTAAGTTTTTCAATACATAGATATATAATAATTTTCAATAATAGTAAATATCTAGGTAATCAAGCAACCCAGGCATACAATAAACTGAAAAAACACATGGACATTACGACGACACAAGTAGAAGCATTTGAAAAAGATGTAGAGAATTTTTACAACGTTGGAATTAATTATTTGGCAAAGTGGTCAGTTCCACTGGCGAAATATGATGTTTTTTCATGGATGCTTCTCCATGAAGTACCCGAATGGGAACATGTTGAAAAAACTATTGCTTATTTAAGTGAAATGGGAATATTGTTCACGGATTCAATCTATGAGGAAGTAAAGTATATGAAGTCATTTATCGAAAATAAAAAAGCCGAAGAATGGAAAACGAAAGATGTGCATGATAAATGGTTATACTATTTCAAAAAAACTGAAGAGACAAAAAGAAAAGCTAATCTACTGAAAATGTGCCAATACTTGTTCGCCATCCCACCGCACAATGCACATGTTGAACGTGTGTTCTCATTAATTAAAACTCAATGGACAGATGAGCGCAATTCGCTTTCTATTGACACAGTAAAAAGCATAATTCAATGTACTTTAAATTATAAAATGTCATGCATTGAATTCTATAATGATATAAAAGGGGAAAAAGAGTTACTTCAAAAAACGAAAACATCGGAAAAATATGATTGGGCAAAGAAGAGCGATGATAATGAAGTCACGGAAATCAGAGAAGAGTGAAGGCGATAGAAGAATAGGCTACTGTACATGAAATATAATGTTAATGTAAGGTTTCATTTAGTTAAATTTATTTGAATCGTCCAATTATCAATATTTATTTATTTTAGATTTGGTACAGACGCTTCCACAAAAAAACCTATTATCAATCTTAAAATTTTTCTTTCAATTCAATTTTTGTTTAGTTCCAATTACTTGTTGAAATGTTGTATATTTTTTTTATAATACAGCTATGAATATCGATAAAAATGTTTTGTTTTGTTTGTTTTTTTTTTATTTTTTTTTAGGGGGTTGTCCCCGTCGGTGTTCCGACACTTATGGCAGCCCTAGTCTACGAGGATGAAAGGAATGAAATGTCGGTATGGTTTAATGCACGACTATTCAATGTGAAGCCCGTAAAGGAAGTAAAGTAGTAGCCACTAACATGATCCAGTCGGTCCCAACTCACAGAATGACGACCAAAATTCGACTTTTGTGGGCTAATAGGGTTCCCATATATCTTATCATTAAATGTCAATTTCATTTGATGCTCGTTTTCATACGCTGTTTCTTAATTGTTTACTAACCGAAATAGTGTTTCTAGATTCAGGGATTTCATAATGAAATTGGAATTGGATTATAGGAATCGCATATTGCATCACTTAACATCAGTTATAGGAAGCGTCTTGCGTGTCATCCAAATCCTTTGGCGTATGGTGTGCTAAAGAAGAAATTAATGAATAGATTTAAAAAACAGCTTTTGATAAATAATAATTAAGTCCTATATAAAGGACAGTGTAACCAAATGAGAGATATTGTCCACACGATAAAGCACCAATCAAAACAAGTAATAAAATTCGAAGACTGATCTTAGGTAAAAAATAAAATATTGAAATGCATTAATTTCTTAGATTTTAATATAGATATCATCTATCGACAGTGATGATGCAGTGAAACGTAATAATTGCGAAGGGTGCGTCGTTAAACTACATAAGAATTGGAGTATCCACATAATTCAGTTGTATATATTTTTAATTCCGTTAAGCTAAGTATTAATGTAATTTCTTCTACTGAGGAGAAATATTATTTATACATATCGCAACGGAGATGCAAAAATTCAAGAACTTTTAAACGGCGGGACAGTTGGAAATCAAAATATCAACGCGGTATTATTAATTTTAAAATTGTCTTAAATGTATATCTGAATATGTACATAAATTTCCAATTTTGAAATATTTCTTGGCATTTTGCTGTACCGTAAGATATATATAAAAAAAAAATAGTTTCATGGAGTAAATAATTTATTTATTTGTCGTTTTCCATGTGACGTTATCGAGGAGTGCCAATTTGTCGTCCACGAGTTTTCAACTGCTACGGCCTCGTCTCGATCGAATCGGCGAAGGACACGTCAACGGTTAAACGCTCATCTTTCACAGAGTGATATGGAATAAAGTCGCTACAAGTGCGAGAGTGAGTGTTGCCAGGTGGCAGGGCGAAGTGGCGGCAGTGGAGTGGCAGCGAAGTAACAGTGAAGTGAAGTGAAGTGGAGTGGCAACCCCGACTCGAAAGCCGTCCGCGTTGTCGGCCATGTCGGAGCGCGGTCGGCGTGGAGGGGGCGGCCGGGGGCGTTCGTTGGCGGGCGGCTGCGGGCGGGGCGCGGGCCACTGATCGGCCCCCCGCTCGGCTCCCCTCCCCTCCCCCCGCCCCACCCCACCGCACCCCTCGCCCGGCGCGGGTGAGGCGGAGCCCTACTGAGAGCGGAAGCGGAAGCGACACCACCACACAACCACACAACCACACATCCACCACACCACTACACCACTACACCACTACACCACTACACCATGAGCAAGCTGTCGTTCCGGGCGCGCGCGCTCGACGCGGCGCGCCCCATGCCCGTCTTCCTCGCGGAGCACCTGCCTGACCTGCCCGACCACTCGGCCATCAGCCGCGCCGTGCCCGCCATGCCCACCGGCATGGAGAAGGACGAGGAGTGTGTGAGTGCCCCCCCCGCCCCCCCCGCCCCCCACCCTCACCCCACGACCCCCCCCCCGACCCCCGCACCCCTCCGCCTCCTCTCACCCCCCCCCGCCCCGCCCCCGCGCAGCTGTCAGGCGGCGGGGCGCGGCAGTGGTGCCAACTGTTCCCCCTCGCAAACAAAAAACACACCGATGACTCACTACTGATAAACAATACCCACATGCCTGATGCTGCTACTACGACTACATCCACAACCACAACCAAAATATCAATTAATGCTTGTAAACAAATCGGCCACGCTTCGTTTCAATATGCATACACACGCAAAGTGGAATGTTTCATTCTTGTTTTCGGCCTAAATATATATATATATATACGCGTGTAAACAAATACTTGGATGAAAACAAATGAACGCGCGCTTTTTTTTTTCGAAGTTCGTTTGTTTCGAGCGCCATTTTTTTATTTAAATTCTGAAACGAATGCGCGCGTGTATGTAAATACGTCGATGTAAATGAAATTTCATCGTATACTGTGCTTGCGCATTTTGAAATATCTAGTATGTACAATGCAGAAGAAAATAAATGTGCAATTTCACGTTGACTCGGATGTAAAATGCAAAATCAGAAGTAGCCTTTATTTATTTCGTTTCATGTTGACAGATAGATAAATATCAATGTCGAATGTGTGTTGTTGAAAAGATCGGAAAAGTGAAAGAAATTTATATAAAATACTAGTGGTGCTACCCGGCTTTGCTCGGCAATGAAATGAAAACCATGAAAAAAACTTCATTTGTTTTTTTTTTTTTTTAACTAAATTTATTAGAATCGTAAAAAAATAATATTACTTAACGACCGACCAATCACAGACGTCTTTGACCAATCCAGCCAATCAGAAACGACTTATAAACACATTTCAGTTATATATAACGATTAGTACGAATTATTTGAATCAACCCTTTGAGTGCAGAATAAAGTCATGTAATTTATTAATTATATATTAAAATCAATCAAATAGTAATAGTCAAGTTAATAGTCATTCTCTGCTACATTTATAATCGCCTTCAGAATTAAATAGAAATTAATGAAAGTTGAATGAAAAGTCTACTCTATTTCTCGTATATATTCACATTGTAATAGTATTCAGATATATCCATGTAGTAATAGTATTCAGATATATCCACATATATATAGTAGCAGTATTCAGATATATCCACATCTCACACGTAAAAGCTGCGTTTTTTCATAAAGACGTAGGATAAATCTGTACCTCACATTTGAGAACCGTACACACTTCACACCCAAAGAGCTAAATATAAAATGTTTAATTTAAACTTAAAAATACTTCACTTACATGTAGATAAGAACAAAACTAAGTTTTAAGATTTTTTTGCAATAAAACCTATTAAATAGTAAATATTTATTGTTAGATTCTATATATAGTATTGCAATTCTGACAAAAATTTTCGATTGAGCTAATTTCACTCCATTTTCGGTTAATTTTATATTACATTAAACCTGAATGGGACATTAATTTGGAAAAAATTTGATTCATGTCATTAAAATGACCGTAAATACGAAAACCACAAATCGTCAAGTTCATTGGCCCTATATAGACAAATTCTTTCGGTGTTCCTTGAAAATTATATTTACAATTTATACAATCGGTGACTGATGCCTTTTTTATTATGTATCTACATATTCTAAAAACGTTAACATTAAAGATTGATAATTTTTTTTAATAAATACCTTGTCTTAAACCGCTATTGATGGACCGATTGCCGAATGTTTCAGGAGCATCATCTGCAGCGAGCCATATGTGCGGGACTAATAATTCCCACACCAGAAGTCACCGACATGGCGGACGCCGCCGCTTATGATCGTCTCTACCCCTCCGACTATCGCATGCCGAGGCAATTAATACACATGCAACGTGAGTATCGACGAAACAAATCGTATAATGCAATACGCGTACAACATTCGATGATTCGATTTCGTTTGTGTGCAGCTTTAGGATTAGAGCAAGAAGTTCCGGATTACGATATGGATTCCGAAGACGAGCATTGGCTGAGAAGACAGCATGCGGCAGCTAACGGAAGAGCTTCTGAATTGACAGGCACTTTTTTTGTGTTTTTGCTGTATTCCATACGTTCGGTTAACGAGTGATGTTTTGTAGTAATGTCTTGTTTGTCGATTATTACAGAGATAAAGTTCGAGGAGACGATAGAGAAGTTGGAACGCGGTTCCGGTCAGACTGTGGTGACGCTGAGGGAAGCGCGAGCTCTCGTCGGAAGAACGGGCCTAGCCGATCACATCTTGCTAGCGGTTTATGATTATTGGCTCAACAAACGCCTGGCGACGCAACAGCCGCTGTTGTTGGCCGTGCGTACGGAGCCGAGACCTGGCGCGCCTCAGGCGAGTCCGTATCTCGCCTTCCGTCGGCGAACCGAGAAGATGCAAACACGCAAGAATAGGTTCGACAAATTGTACTGGGTTTTTTTCATTTTAACCCTTTCCGGACACAAAATCTTTTTTGGCTTGTATTCTGAAACTCTTCCCCTTCTCTAGGGTGACAAATCTTCGGTGCATTGGTTACGCTCCTTGTCTATACGTCTATATATATATATATTTTCTGTCTTAATTTATTATATATCACTGCTTACGATAAAAATTTCAAGTTAAATATTATCTTGAGTGGTTGTAAGGTTAATATGCAAACATACATAGGTACGTATGTGTGGTTCTGTTCTGCAAATATTTCTGTATGCAATCGTCATGCATAGTAGAATGTTGATTGAAATGAAACTATTGAATATTACAGTAGAGCTAACAGTGCAGTGTTTTCCAACTTGCGGGTATGCAAAACATATTAGAAAAACTTACCGATCACCAGTTCTGATCTTCTTGCGCGCAAATTGTTAATTATTTTCGATTCTTTGACCCTTCGAATGCTGACCAACGCCGATCGGCGTTTCACGGAACTAAAAAGCGCCGATGGGCGTTGTTTTTTGTGTATGTAAAAGATAAGCAATAATACTACCTGCTATGTCTTTCCAGTTAGCATTGAAAAAAAATGCACTGAACATGGGTCGTGTAATCCATGTCAATGTTTATAAAGACTGGTTTACGCCGGAATTTCTGAATTTATAACCATAGCAGAATTTCTCGATGGAAATTCCTAACTGCTGAGTATTTTAGATTGTGGCTTGGCATTTAGATTGTGAGCAGTACATTTTAACAACAATGAAGAAGATGCAACTACTTTTGGAAAAGTACATCCATTGATAGACTTCTTCTGTTTATTTTATATTGTTGCAAGATATATTAGATAGTCTAAACACACCTTTACAAAACACGAAATTATCTAGGGTAGTGATCTAAGGTTTGTTTGGATTAGCTACAATTCTTATACCTGCTTTCTATTGGATTTCTAAATAATTCTAGGCGGGCTTTCAACAGAAGACGTCAGCACTCAAAGGGTTAACTAAGCGTTTCCTATACCTATGCGATCATGTTGAATATCGACAAAGACAGTCGATAAAATGGAAATATTGTAAACTGAATGATTGCCTCAAGTAGATTGGCAGTACGTATGCCTGAAAGATTTCTATGGCTCGTATTTAGAATCGACGAGCGTTATTTACTTACAGAATCGACCACAGTTTTTTCTATTATAGTCGATTCGATATAGCGTGATATTTATGTCAACCAAGCATGCTGTCACATTCGGGCAATATTTTGTAACACTAAGGACGTAAATAATTTCTTTATTTTTCTTATTTAACTAGATTGTGTTATTACAGTATAATTCAATGCAAGGTTTTTAATAATATTACTGTAAGTTTTGCTGTCCATAACATGACATTGACAATTACTTTTATCGTCTAAAAAATATAAATTTCCATTCATATAAACTATATAAATATTCCATAAATAAATGAATAATATCAACAACTTACGTATTTTATATTAAAATTGTATTTATGTAAATATTTCAAAATACGAAACAAACTCAAAACTAACAAAAAATGAAAAACAAATTCTACTGACCGCTCTTCTTGACCAAAATGCAATGCGAAACTGAAATGAAATGTGATAGGACATCGCGGGTCGAGTAGGGGGTGAACGTAATAGCATTTACATTTTACGTAAGTCTGTATATGACTATAAGTATGTAAAGCAAGGATTTAAATATATACGAGCTCTGTAATCACAGCTGTGGGGAGATATTTAGGGGCTGAATAAATTTTGAAATATTCGAATGGATCAGTGAATAAAAATACCTTTTATCTTCTTTTCAATTGTATGATTCAAAAATATAAAAATTTTTTATTTCGATACTTATATTTATATTTTTAAAATGCTTGAAAATCTATTATAATATATGTATTTATATTGGTGAATATATATATGTAAGTAGACGACTCTTCTGTAGTGCATTATAGATAAAAAAGTCGATCGAATGTAGCTCTACGACCGGAAAGGGATAGCTTGATTTATTTGTTCAATTGTGCGTTTTTATACTAACCCTTTTTTTCCCCATTTATTTTTGTGCAGGAAAAACGACGAGAGCTCGTACGAAAAGATGGTGAAATTACGGCGAGAGCTGACGACAGTGATGTCGATATTAGACCTAATCCGACAGCGAGAGTCTCTGAAACGAGAGGGTGTCCGTGTGGCCACCTCGTTGCTCGAAAAGCGTTATGGAGCGAGAGACTTCAGCGGACATTTGCTGGCCGAAGCCACCGCTGCCAGGTATATACATAAATATATAATAAATGTGGTTTCGATCGGTCGAATCGACTCGATTTTGACTCGGTTTGATGAATTTTCAGAGCTGCCGTTGCGCCTACGTTATTAGTACCTCCTTTCTCCACTCACCATCGTCCTCCGGTGGACTCGGCTGCCAGACAGGTAATGTCACGCATATTATGATATTTAATTAATAAAAATGGGGTCGAATTCTATATTCTATAAATGTGCGTATTTGATTTCAGAGAGAGAAAAGACAGTACAAAAGGCGGAAACACCGACACCATTCTACTCTCGTCCAGTCTCATACGGTCCATCACGGTAATCTTAACTTCTGCTTATAAAATAATTTATAAATTTATATAATTGTTTATATTGAATTGAAAAATATGTTTACGCTTTGTATTCATCGTGTTTCAGGTGCGTCAGGGTCGAGTAGTTCGTCCGAAGTGGAGACGGGTGAAACGAGTACAATTTTACCACTCGACACTTCGGGTCCGTTCACCTTTCGGCGAAAGCCTGGTTGCCAATATCACATGGTGCGTTTTGCTCTTCGTCGATTGTTTTCGACCGTTTTTCTGCCGATTTTTGTGTATTTATTTTAATCATTGCTATTGTTTTTATTATATAGCCCAAGAGTTACGATGCGTCAGAACAGGTTCCGTGGATGATGGATAGCAGTAAAGAAAATACGTATCCTGGCCAACCAGAGGCGAAACAGAGGTTCTTTATTTTTGTATTGTTTGTTTATGTATTGGATGGGCTGTAAGTATAGAAAATGGTTCCCGGAAAGATGCACTAAATTGCACTGAATAGTACCGCAGTTTCGAGAAGTCCTAATTTTCAAAGGTGCTCAAAAATAACTTACGCAATAGAATTCCACAAAAATAGGTTAACACCCTTGGATAACATGCAAATACCTCTTGACGCTTTTTTGTAGAATTCTATTGCGTTAGTTCTCGTTTAGCATCTTTGAAAGTTTGGATTTCTCGAGGTGCAACTATCTCGAGTGCATTTTTCCGGTCACTATAGATAATATATACATATATGGGATTGTCTTTTTAAATGAAGATGAAGTGTAGTATTCTATAAGACATGTTTGAACTGATGGAAGGTATGAGCATACTGTATTTTTTATTCAAATATATGTATAATGTATGTATGTAAATCAACAAATTCAAATTGTCGCTCTACAATGAAGCCCTGAAAATACAAAATTCATCTTTCATTTATTTAGTAATAATCTGTGGAAGTGAATTTGTTTTGTCAGATTATTTTCAGTGTATGAATAATTTTACTGTCGTACTAATGGTGGTGATTAATGTGATTTTCAGATATGTATTGGCGTCCATCAACTATCCGAAGCCTCGTTGTTTGGGCTTTGTGCGTCGGAGGATGGGTCGTGGTGGTCGAGTCATTCTCGACCGGCTCAGCGGCCCCAACTCGGACGAGCGGCTCTGGGAATCGCTGGGCTACACGGTGACCGACTCCCAAGACCTCCGGTCGGCCCCCGAGTCGCCCGTCTCGTGCCACAACCGCTACAGTCATTCCACAAAGCCTAACAACACCAACCCGCTGCTTAGTAAAGTCGAATGCGAAACGTCGCGATCGCCCGACCTCAGGTTGAACAGAGCGTCCCAGTCGGAAGTGAGATTGAAAGCGGACGCGAGCAGTAGACACTTTACGGGTGACGTGACTTTAAAGATTGAGGACATGGAATACAGTGATAGTGATAAACTCTCGAGGCTGGATCTGCCCGACATCGTTTCCAACGTTGACGGGTCGACCAGCGACAGTGATAGCTTAAGTTCTTGTGACGGACACGATTATTACGATAGCAAATTTAGTTTTAAGGGTAGCGGCGGCGCTTCCCTCGATCGGGGCAGGGCGTTCAGGAGATTCAGGAACAAGCGGCTCCGATTGCGGGAAGCGAGAAAAGCGACCTCAAGCATGTACCAGGAGGATATGAAGGTGATGACCGAGCTTCTCGTCGCGCGCCACTTGAAGATGTGCGAGCAGCGAGTGCCTGACATAAGCTCGTCGTGTGTCGACAATTTCCTCAAGGATGTGTGGGGCGATAGGTGCGTTGTTGGAGGATTGTGTACATTTATATATGTAATTAGAAAGGGTACGAGAGAATATCCAAATATTTATATGTATTTACAACGTTAAAGTTATCGGTTTTAATTATTAGCAATGATGAATTTTAAAAATATTCTTTGTGAGTGGTGAATTTTTGATGTATTCTACATAAAATGGTTGATTTAAAATCAGATTGATAGTCATTAATTAACTGATTGGCAGACCGACTGGAGGGGCCCACTATTTTCAATTTTAGTTTAGTCTAGTCAAGTTTATCGACCATTTATTATTTAATTGCCAATACATTTTTGTTGAAATGAATGTATGTAGTATTGTGAGTTGAAATCATTATTATGTAATTTGTCATTGTAATTTTTAGTATCAACTATTACCAGTATCAGTTTTTCAAAGTTTACACTATGATTGTTCCATTTCGTGTTATATTATGAAAAATAAAGTTACCTTCAATTTTTCCAGGTTACACTTTAAGCCCAAACCGCCAGATCCCGACATCGATTTACCATCGGCGACGACGAATCGCGACGAAGACGTTGAGCAGTTGAACGAGCACTCGTCGATAGCGGTGCATGTGCGCCTCGCGCTCCCCGACTTCCACCAGCCCCCGTCGGATTTGCTCTTCAACGACGCGTCGCCTTTCGTCACGTCCGAGTTCACCTTGGCCGACATCTACGGCGACTCCATAATAAACCCCAACCCTGACTTCGATCTGAGCATGAACGTTGACGAACAACGCTCCAAATCACCGACGGGTTGCAACGACGTTGGCTGGAGTCAAACCAATGGACCGATCAAGCTAGACAAGACTTTCAACAATAGCATGGATGTGGCGGAAAACAGCACATTCAAGGCGGAACTGTCGGAGAACTCGAGCTCGAATCACACTAGCGTTTTTTTATCATCCGAAGGAGGTCCACCGTCGGCGGCCAGCGTCAACTCTGACATAGTCACATTCTGCTCGGCGGAAGAATCCAACCACGAGGCGACGAACGGCGTGATCTCCGAATGCAACGATTCCAACGGCAGCGACAAACTTCGACAGGTCCAAAAGAAAAACGGCAACGGTCTAGCGAACAAATCAAAACCCATCGTAAACTCCATAGAGAATAGCTGTATAGCGACGCCAACTGTAATCAAAGTAGAACCTCTATTAAACAACCAGAAGGTGTATTGCGAGAGACCAGCGAGTCCTTCGTTTCCATCACTGTCGGCTTCGCCTCAACCCCGTTTAATTTCGACATCGCATCCGACCACCATCCTCTCGTTGGACAAAACTGGCAATTCAATCGTTCAGCTCCGACAGTCCAAAGTCAAACAGGTGCTCAAAAGCGTGCTGACTACGGACGGAGCTGATGGTAAAGTGCGGACACCTTTAATCGTCACTCAAGGGGGTAGTCCCGTACGGAAGGCCGGCGATGCGTTACGCGTGCGAGGAGTCGAAGACGTGGTGACAGCGTCGGGACAACAGCAACAGCTGGTCACGCTCGCGATGACCGATTCGTTCAAACTGAGGGTGCACGGCCATTTGCCAGGCGGCGCTACCGGAACTGCTGGCAGTTCCACTCACGATCTGTTGGGTCTCGTGCATCAGAAAACCCTACCGTCTACCACTTTACCTAGAGACGGTAAACAATAGCGAATATTTTTTAGATTCTGCTTGTTCCGGCTCGAGGTGCTAATTATCTCGTTGTACTTTTCAGGAATACCTGGTGGCGCTCGTCGTGCCGTTGTTCAGGTGGCTGGCGGGGCGGGGCGAGCTGTGAGAGTGGTTCATGCGAGACCTTTATCCGTGTCGCAGAGATCACGGCTGTCGATTGCGCCAGGAAATTTGCAACTTCGCGGTCTCACCAACCTGTTTCAGCTGCAAATGAGACCGGCGCCGCACAGAAGAACGTAAGCTCGCATACTTGCTGATCTTTTAGTCGATGCTTATATTTGTCATACGATAGGGAATGCTCGAAAATTTTACTCGTATTTATTGTATACTAGAGAGGTCCGTTTTTGATCATAAATAATGCAAGAGATCTTTTTCCAGTTTTGTTCTGATAATAAATTTATTTGTCGTTCAAAACTTCTCAATTTGGAATACATACATATTAGTTAAATAAGCAGTTTATTTAACGCTTTACGCTTTTAGAGGTTAAGTTAGAGGTCTAGTCTGATTCAACTACTTACGTATTTAAATCTAAATCATTGTTATCATTGTTAATTGTACACTTATATAGTCAAGACGCATTGCCGATTCAGAGTATTCAACAAATATCTAATCGGTAACAGTAATGTTGTCACTGATGAGCATATACATATATACTTATATAGTAAATAATTAAATAATTATTTATATTTAGGTGAAATAATAGACATGTTCCGTAGTAAAGAAGAAGAAATAAAGTGACGTATGAAATTAGGATGGAGTGCATTTGGACGAATGAATGTTGTTTTTAAGTCAAAAATGTCACTCTGCCTGAAGAAAAAGATCTTCGATCAATGCGTTTTGCCAGTGATGACGTATGTATGCGGAACTTGGACATTGAACGCCAAGATGCTACACAAAGTCCAATGCACTCAAAGGAGTATGGAACGCTGTATGCTTGGCATAACAAGGAAAGACAGGAAGCGGAATATGTGGGTGAGAGTAGTGGACATAGTGGATTGAGTTAGGAAATTGAAATGGCAATGGGCGGGCCACATGGTTTAAAAAATGGACGAAAGGTGGACAAAAGAAGTGCTAGAATGGCATCCGAAAGAATGCAAAAGGGTAAAAGGAAGACTGCAGGGAAAATGGGTAGATGAAATTAGGAAAATGTGTGGGGTGAGATGGATGAGGATTGCGCAAAACATAGACGAATGGAAGCGTGTGGGAGAGACATTCATCTAGCAGTGGATGGTGAGTGGCTGTAGATGATGATGATATACTTATATTGCATTTGAAATGCCAGTAGTGCTTACTGATTAGACAGTATGGAGTGAGATATGTATATTTTGATGTGACAACTTTTATTGTTTCTTCTTTATATACTTGTGTTGTTATTTTTGTATATATGTATTTTCAAACTTTAATTTTGTCTTTGCAGCGAAACTTTAGAAGTTGCACCGCAGCCGGTGGAAGCCGCAAGCGTAGGTAGTGCTGCGGCGGGAGCAGGCGGAGATGCGGGTCCAGCTCCGTCTGGTCCGGCTCCTGCTGCTGGTCCTCCGCCGCCGCCAGGGAAACCGCCACCACCTCCGCCTCCACCACGCAAAGGACAATCATCGTTACCCATGGAAGTCACGTGATGCAGGGCCCCAGCGCATTAGCGATTTTACCCCCACCACCGAAACTTTAGCCAATCTACACATCACAATATTTTTAGAAATATCTTTCTGTATTTAAATACGCAATGCGTCTGAAATGAATGTGAGCGGCGCACTCGAAGCCGTTAAACTTTATTTTCCAATAGAGTGAGAGCCGCCAATAGTCGGTGCAGATGTGAACCTCGCATGCAAGCGAACGCGTCGACCGACTCTTCGTTTCGAGTGCGTCGATTTGTTGTACTCGATATGTAATTCGTTCAATTTTGCAATGAGACTAATTCTATTCAAACGAGTCTTGCTGAATTTATTGCTCTATTATATATTTTTATTTTATTTTTAAGATCTCAACGCTTTTCTGAATTCGTTTTTGTTTTCTTTTTTTTAATAATATATCGTAATCGCACTGGTGAATTCACCTGTGATGTAAAACGGCAATGTCCTCCATGATAAGTGGTTTTAATATTTTTTTATCACATTTTTTTAAGTTTTGTACTAATTTTTTTATCAAAGTATTATCAAATTTTAGATGGACATTGCTCGATATCATTTTTATTATTTGTGATTTTTTGAACAGTAAACGCGTACATACATGTATACAAAATCTTCAATTTGTGCCGCAACTTATGGTAGTAAAGTTAACACTGAGAGTCGTCATATCATCGGTTGCGTTTCATATTGAAGGCAGCGTATACATTTATATTATTATATTTATATATATTCAAAGATGACTTTTAGCAATATGTGCAAAGTAAAAATGTAATAAAACGAATACATAAATAAATAAATGTTGATCAGAGATAAAAAAAAAAAAAATTAGCAATAGATTTTCCCGCGACACATGTAAAATTGTACGTAGGGAAACCAAAAAATTGCCAAGTGGTTATATAATGTCATTGTAGCATGCTTTACACATGTAACTAGTGTAAGGGGAAAATGATACGGATAGTTTTTCCATGTTTCTTGCTCTTATTATACGCCCTACGCTAAATACATACATATATTATATATAAATATTTTTAAGCCGATTTTCGCTCCTTATTAAACAAAAATTATATATGTATAGCTGGTTGCGCATAATATTTATATACGTATATTTTTCAATATTGATTTTTTTTCATCCATTCATTATACGACGGCCTGTCGGATAAGTTACACTTGATTACTTCACGATATGTGTTTATTATTTGTTGGGTCATTTGAAAGTGTTGACCGTGGTGCCTATTTTAAGTCACTTTATAACACTCTATTTAATAGTAGTCTTTTGTGTTGAAATGAAGATAAAACTTTCAATGTAATTTATTTGTAATTTGGTCAATGCAATTTTTGACCGGTTAACCATTTACTAATTTATTACCGCTGGTATTATAATGCTTTGGTTATGTATTACTTAAGCAGTATGCCATGTCGGTTATAAAAGTACAACTTCATTGTGACTTCTCCACATACGGTCGATATATTATGACCAAATACGCGGTAATTTGAATTTCTCATTTTGCTATGTTGAAGTCGGATATCCAATATATATTTTTGTTTTATTTCTTACAAATAGAAGTTGAACATTGTACGATATATCTACCATTTATTTTAGAGGTTATAAATCGGTCATCGTGCTATTGGCCGATTATACTGACCGGTTCTTTTACGTTGACGGTCCCGTATGCTTTTTTTTTTTTTAATATTGTGAGAAAATTAAGTCGAACGTCTCCGACGGCCTCTCCTAATGTTATATATTTATATTATATTAAAACCGTATCATCTTTTCCGCTGGAAATTATAATATGTATATGAAAAATAATATCTACTATATATATACTAATAATAATTGTGATGTATTTTGTATTCTCTGAAGTGGCAGGTGGATCAAAGGGTTAATCTTAATGTTTGCGTTATGAATACTATCTAATAATGAATAATAATGTGAACCTGCACTTTCTTGTGGGCTTGTTTCTTCTTGAATTTGGTAAAACAAAATTTGTTATCGCACGGTGCATATTATATTTATTTATTTGCACGTACGTATCACGTACGTGTGCACGCGTGCGGTCAACGAACAAAAACAAAAAAAATGCGAAAAACGAAAATGGTTTAAAAAAAATGTGATTACGCTTAGAGTCGATGTGTATTCATTATTAACAATTGCTGTTTACAAGGTATAACAATATAATGGTCATAATTTAATTACTATTTAATTGATTATCATATATAGAGCGAGGATGTTGTTTTTTTTTTCTTGATGATATAAATAGAAAGAGAGAGAGTGACGAGATGGGGGGTTTTCAATAATTATGTATGTAAATATATATTATATATATATAAATATGTATTTAAATACGCATTTTCGCACACACACACACACACACACATCCGTGTGTGTGTGCATGTGTATATTTAAATATGTATGTATGTATATATTTTGTGCGCGTACGTATGTGTGTACACGTATTTATTTAATCGTCGTCGTCGCCGCCTTTTGTGAAGGTGGCGAGCGTTCGTTCGCTCTCGTCGTCATCATCATCATCATCGTCGTCGGCCGATGATTCTAAAACTCTAGACGCCGCCGTCTGTTGTATATCGTTCGAGGTGTTCCCCTCAAATGGAGACATGCTGAGGCCGATCGGCGCTGCCGTCGTACAGTTGTAAATATTTCACGTTGTTGTGATGGCGGCGGCGCTGTCGTGATCCGATAAGTGATAAAAATAATAAATATAAAGACAGACTCGTCTCGTTTCATTCGTTCCGTTGCCGTTCGCCCGTCTCCACTCCGCCTAGAGTCTTCGGTGTGTGTGGGCCCCGTCTGCCGGAACGAGCCTCCCCGTGAATGTTTCGCACGTTTGTGATGTGCTCATTCCGGCCGGTTGCGTTTCCTACTGAAGACTCTGCTATCCATCTCCTGTGAATTTTCCGTATTTGTCAGTCCTTGCCGATGTTTTACCCTGTCGCATTTTCAACCGTCGTCTCTGTGTGATTGTCAAATGGTTTGCATATAGTGTTAGTTTTGACATTTTAATTATAAAGCATTAAACTTGCAGTATATGTACACTAGTTGACAGTGCAGCAGTTTTTTTGTATTTTTTTTTACACCATATAGGGAGAAAGGTTAAGTATTAGATGTAATCAAAATTATGGAGAAGAGGGGAGTTTGAACGCTTGGTTTACCCCCCCCCCCCCCTTAAAACGAAGTAAAATATCTATATATTATTGTCTACCTTAAGAGGGCTGTACACCCGAAACTGGACCAATTTTTAAAAAAATTTCATTATCGGTATGAGAAAGATACTTTCTGTGCATCTATCGGCGTATTTTTTTTAAAATCGACCATTAAATAAGCACGCTGGACTCGTTTCGTGGGTTTAAAAAAGAGGCGATTTTATAGATGATTGGCGGCTCCTAGCTCCTATAAAAAATAATTAATCAAAAAAATAAAACGATAGATGCAACCCCAATGGTGGATATCCATAGCATATTAAAAAATAATTTCTCTACTGCCATAATTGAGGAAGGGAGAAGTATAGTACGTTTGTATGGACAAGGCGCTGCTGTCCAGCCCTCTTAACCCTTTGAATGCTGACTGACGCCTATCGGCGTTTTGCCAACAAGTCCATGAGCCTGAAATACGCCGATAGGCGTTGTTTTTTGAGTATGTAAAAAATAAACAAGAATACTGCCCGCTAAGCCTTTCCAGGTAACATTGAAGAAAAATGCATTGAACATGGTGTAATCCATGTCAATGTTTATAAAGACTGGTTTACGCCGGAATTTCTGAATTTATAACCATATTTTCATCAGAATTTCTCGATGGAAATCCCTAACTGCTGAGTATTTTAGATTGTGAGGATTACATTTTAACAACAATGAAGATGGAACTAGTTTTGGAAAAATACATTCATTAATAGATTTATTTTGTTTATTTTATATTGTTTCAATATAAAGGTAAAGTATGGTGAATACGAGATTTAAAAGTGCCTAGTTTTTTTTGAAATTCTATTTATCGAGGTTTCACTGTGTTGGCTGCACTGTGGCAATCCAGAACACAAATCAAATAATTTATGTGTTAGCAAATGTATCCTGGTCTGGGTAAGTTGCAATTTGGCAATTTTCACCGTGTTGACTTCATCGACGTAATTAATTGTTAATTTCAAAGGTAAAAAGCGAGTAATGCTATTGATTAGAATTATTTTAAAGCTAATACATATTAAGTAATGCTATTGATTAGTATATATATTAGCAAAAACAGTAATGGACACACAAGGCTCCCACTTACAAGTTTAGTTGTATACTGCATGTGTCAGTTTCAGATTTGTGATATTCCTGGATAGTATTACGTTTGGATGTTTTGCTAAATTGAGCTAAACCTAAAGTATTTTTACAAGGTTTTTATTAATTTCATTACATTTAACCTTATAGGTATAACTTTAAAAAAAAATTGTAGGACCTAAATGTTAAAATAAATCAATGGCAACACTTTCACTAAGTGTTTGCTTCTGAAAGTCGCTAATTATTTGCAAGAGTATTTAAATAACTTATGCTACGTTCTTTGGCGTTGGATGAAAATTACGAGTATTTTATTTTTCAGGAAAAGAAGAAATTGCATTTCAGGTTAGTGTTGACTTTGTTTTTTTAATAACTAAAAATTGGATTGTTTTTTCCGTGAAATTAAAGCCAACTTGTTATCACTGGGTATCATTTATATCCTCCACGAAATCTTTCACACTTTTTAGTAAAATTTTATTCGTGAACAATCAAAGCCGTCGCGATACCTATTATGATATGTTAATTAGGTTTTATTATATTTATGTGTGCTAAATTAAACTCATTCCAACGAGATAAGTATGTAAAGTATTAATCATATAGTAACTCTTCGAGTTATAAAAACACTAGTTTTTGACCATTTATACTTCAATGTTAATAATTGTAAGTGAAAGTAAGAAGAGGCATGTAAAAAAATAAGAGGCTTACGAGATTATTGAATATTTTTTGTGCCTACGGAGGTGCTCTGGTTTACTACTAATCGATACCAATGTATATAATATAAAAAAATAATGGCCGACAATTAGTATTTCACTATATGAGAATCGGAAAACGGATTATATCGCGCACATGACAATTGTTGCCACGAAAATCGCGAATACGGAATATTTGGCACCAGAGTTTTCGTTAGTATGATAGCTCGCATGTGTGCCTGTCGATGGATGGAATTTTCGGGTGCCGTATGTTCCATGATCGAGATTTTAGTGACGTGTGCGAGATCGATTTGTGCGGAATAATCACCGAAACATGAAAATCAATTAAAAAAAGCCTTCATATAGTAATCAAGTCAAAAGTATGTATGTATGCGCATATATGTACATACATATACATATAATTGCTTCGACTTCAGACGCCGTCGTTCACCATAAGAACAATTGGTGAATGAATAATTTATTTTGTACTATCTGAGCCCGGCATGCGTTGCAATGCCAGAATAAGGCATGCGTTTCCCGTTTCAAATGATGGTCGGAGCTCTACTAGCGTTTCTTCAACGCCGTGTCGTCATAAACAGATATAAAATATCCAGCAGCATAGCTCGGTCGTTAAGCTTCTGCTTAACACCGAGAGGCGCCGGGTTTGATCCCATGAGTTGACCTCGATTGAAAATATTTTTTCTGAATACATCTGTAGTGCTGCTGGTCAGACTTGGATATTTGTGACTCCAGGTCGATCGTTTCCTATCAGAGTTTGCCAATTTTCTCTGATTTCATTGTTGAAACGGTTCCCGTTTAAAATTGGCTAAAAATCCTTCCTACCTACTATGTCACCACTATTTTAGTACGATTTATGTACAATTCATAGATGTCTCGTTAATTTGCGAGTTTTTCAGTGTCGTAATTCAACGACTGCATTGTAATTGTAATTGGCCCGGAAGGCGCATTGGGGCTTACCTGTAAGGCCTTCCGGGTATATGTACATATATGTAAAATAAATAAATAAACCAACTGGTAACGTGGTTACCAACGAACACATTTCGTGACGAGCGATCGTGTCAAGGAGAAGTGGGGGGGGGGGGGGGGGTTGTGTGGAACGTCTGATATTGCGCACCTGATTGGAACGGGTAACGTCAGCGTCAGATGCGCGGAGCATACACGTATTCACAAAGACACACACACACGTTCATTCATTATTTCGACGCAGGTGAACGGGGAGCGTTTTAATACGTGCGCGCGCCTATGAATTACCCATATTTACACTATATTTTTATATAAAACTTGCTGAAGACAGCATACGTTGCAATGCCTGAATAAGGCATGCAATTCCCGTTCCCGTTTCAAGTGATGGTTGGAGCTCAGCTAACGTCTCTTCAACGCCTTGTCGTCATAAACCAACTGGTAACATGGTTACCAACGAACACATTTCTTTGACTACACAATGGCGCTTCAATCGTTATGTAAAATCTTAATTACGAATATTATTATTGAGAGGTTTTTTTTTTCACATAAGCTTACTGTTTTTTTCACAGCTTAGGAGTCTATACGAGACAGACAAACAGACATTCAATTTTATATATGTTACACCGAATCCGTGAAATTGTCTATTACACGCATTCAACAAGAGAATTGGCGAATGCGTCAAAAATGCAAGCATGTTGCCCAGTTCACGGATTCCGTAAATTCTTTGGCGAATGCGTGTATTCGGCAAGAATTTGTCTGCTCAAAGCATGGAGTCGGCAAATAGACAGCAGCGCACCGGTGTTGTTTTTTAGAACTGGACAGCGTGGACAAGTGTCAAAGTGACAGCTGAATGAGGATGTTTAATTTACATATTATTATGTATAATATGACTACATACATATGTTTCGATCATCTCATATGACTTATACATAAATTAATGCCATTTTTATACATTTTGATCAATATTTAAACAGTGAAACATATGTATGTAGTCATATTATACATAATAATATGTAAATTTAACATCCTTATTCAGCTGTCACTTTGATACTTGGTTATAATATAACACGCTGTCCAGTTCACGCATTCGGCAAAGAATTTACGGAATCCGTGAACTGGGCAACGTGCTTGCATTTTTCACGCATTCGGCAATTCTCTTGCCGAATGCTTGTAATAGACAATTTCATAGATTCGGTGTAACATATACATATATATTATAGATTTAAATCGATAGCTCTACAATGAAGACTAATAAAGAAGGATATAGAATGTGACGTCACACGCTTTGTCAGTAGATCTTATTTTTTTTAGAAGATCAACTGGTGCCGATAGTGAGCTTGTTTAATTTCAGCCTTGAAAATGTTGCTGCAAGATTTAGCATCGCAACAAAGGAGTGCAATTTTTTTTTTTGTATGTTTCTATTATATTGGTGGTGTTTGTTGTCTCGAGTCGACGAGGCATGGTAACAAGAAGCGAGTAGGTGTAAATCACGTTCAACACTGTATAGAAGTTACCGAATCGAATCCTGGTTTGCGGATGCACACACCGTTAGAACAATTTCACCTGTTTGCGGCCGCGCGCAGGTGTGCTGTGAACGACAATGAGTCTTATCTCGGTGTTGGTGGACAGGGGAGCTCAATTTCGATCGAGTTCAGCTCCTATTCCTCTTTGCAGATTGTGTCCAAGTGCTGATAAGTTGTGTCATCATCGAGATAGGTGATTTGTTAATGGAAAAACCATCATTTTCACCGGTCTCTTGTGATGCAACTTTCATTTTCTGTATTGAATACGCTTTTTTCTAGCGTACACTTTTATTCCTTCTTGGATGCAATTTGAGCACTTCCTTTGTCAATTCATATCATTTTTGATCACGTTTTTCATGGTTCGGTGATTATTCGGCAAAAAGCGATCTCGCGCAAGTAAGTAAAATCTCGATCACGGAACATCTGGCATCCAAAAACTCCATCAATCGAAAGCTAACCATGCGAAATATTGTATTAACGAGAACTTGAGTGCCAGATGTTCCGTGATCGAGATTGCGCGAGATCGCTTTTTGCGGAATAATCCATTTACCGTTTTTCATATATGTACATGTGTACCAACTAGCCAAATTATTTGAAAATGTTTCTTGAGCGGATGGAAGTTGAAAAAAAACAGCTTTCCAAAACGTAGCTACATCCAAGTTACATAGAGTGCTATGAGAGTCTACGAAATTTGTCGATGTCTTTGATTTTCATAAGCATTAGTCTTTATTTAGTAGATAGATTTGCCATTTCTATGACAGTTAGTAATTTATGATGGTTCACGTGTGTGATATCACTTCAGTAGTGGGAGCCAAGGCTTGCCCGAATAGACCTCACGCGAATCCATTGACTTGACTGGTGATTTTTGCATTGTGCGTAAATCCTTATAAACTCTTCAAATTAACCTAAGGTTTACTATATGTTTTAGCAGTTTAGCTACATGTGTAGGCATTTGGCAAGAAAATTACATATAATAAGCAGACTTAGACATTGACTTGGTGCTCGTCAAATAACATTAGACCTCTCAATTACCGTACAAAGCAAGAGTATGATGAAAAAATGAAGCGCATGCGAGTGGTGCCTTACCTTGTGGGAAATATAGTGTTAAAGACAGAAAACCAAAACGTTTAGTTTTGAACAGGACCAGACGACACGAGAGACTGAACGTTTTCAAGTTCATTCATGAAAATATAGTGGTTTTACCCCCAATCCCACATCTAGAACATTTTTCTTTCATTTTGATTGTGAGCATTACATTTTAACAACAATGAAGAAGATGGAACTATGTAGGTTTGGAAAAATACATTCATTAATAGACTTCTTTTGTTTATTTTATATTGTTGCAAGATGTATAAGAGTCTAAACACACGTTTACAAAACTTGAAGTCCTCGGTGGTAGTTATCTAGGGTTTGTTTGGATTACCTTCAATTTATATACCTGCTTTCTATTGGATTTCTAAATAATTCTAGTTGGAAATGTTGGCGAAATTTTCAGCGTGGCGGGCTTTCAACAGAAAAGACGTCAGCACTCAAAGGGGTGAGGAATATATTTTTTCTACTCTCATTTTTTTCGGCTGCCTGTATGCGTTGCACACATTTGTACATATGTAAGTCGCGGCCCTGGTTACTTCTATGTATATACCAGAGAAATGTTATTATATTAATAGAAGTGGCTTTAGACGTCATATTGCTGTCAAGTGACGATTGTCCACAGACAATCCTAAATAATTTTAGCATCAGTCGTATTTGAAGCTTGTTGCTTGACGTATGTCCGATAAAAACTTCTCTGTTTATTTATATTACTCAAGCATCGGTAAAAATTGCACAATGTATTGAAAAACACGCAGTAAACAACATGGGATACATTTTTATAAGTAAATTGATCCGATTGTATTCCGTGCATTGTAGCGTATTTATAGAGACGTACCGCGTAATATTGAAAACAATTATTTATTCGTAAGGGCCTTTCTATTATTATTACATTTCTCTGGTATATACATAATATTTCGAGTGACACTTCTACAGTTGTATGAAGCGTTTCTATCGTCTTCCGAGGAGTTCAATTGGATTGAACACCTCTGGTCCTGTTCCATCTCCACCTCGACAGCCACTTTCCAGCGAGCTGGTGCCAGCAGCTGGCCAGTCCATCGGTGGACGAGCTAGCGCGTATACCGGGTTCCTCCTCCTACGTACCTTTGAGGTAACATTTACAACAAAAAAAAAATAATTCAATTACTTCAACAACCCCTTCTGAACCCTTCAATTACACAAGTCCCTCGACCGCAACAGTCGCAACCGCGTACCACTTTGTGTGCCTACCCACTAGGATTGTCGCGACAGGAAGACACTAATACAACAAACCGGTAACCGGTAGGTAAGACTTGAGACAGAAGTATACAGAGACGCTCCTCCACTCGGGAGAGCCACTCCTTAAAATCCTCGTATTTCAGACACTCAAGGCTCAAAAGAGAAAGGACTCGGCGATTTATCATTACCATCGTTTTCATTGTTGTATTTTTCTCGTTTTTTTTCCCCCTTCATTTGTGTCATTCTTCGGTGCCGGCTGGTGACAGTCGTGGTGCAGATTCCTCGTCCGTGTCCAGAGACGAATCACGGTAAAAAAGAGGCGTAAAAGTCATCGGACTGGTTGATCGTTTGAAAATGATTTCAGTCCGTTCCGAGAGTGGAAGCGGCGATCGCGCGTTTGTCGACAAACCAGCTTCTTTTGCGATTGTACCTTATTTGTGGCGACGACGACGCCTTTCTAAATTTGTATACTTGTGTATACACTTACCCGTTGTTTTTCTGAGTGGTACTGTACCAAGATTCGTATGTACCGTGTCGTGATTCCTCCTTTGAAGATATTTGCACAACGTGTGTGTATTTGTGTTGGTTAAGCCACCGCGCTGAAACATCCTACCACTCTTGTATGTATTTCATTTCAATAGGCTTTGTAGTAGGCAAACTCTAAATCTAGACACTTATTTGTCAACAAACTTTGTAACAAACATCTAGCATACACAAATTTAAAATTAAGCAATTCATTACGGCCAGAACGTCAATATATACTGATCAATAGAAATCGCGTATTTTCCTCCCTATTGTTTTTTTTTTTAATGCAATTTGCTTAATATTTCAATTTTTCTTTGTATTATAATATACTGTATAAATTTTTGGCGATAAATTGAGTGTATTATATATTTTTCTTTTAAATATTTCATAATAAAAAAAAAGAAATAAAACACTCGTGTCCAATTGACTATATGTATTTATCAAAGTGACTCATATTCGCGTCAGGTTTTAAAAAAATGCACTAGTTCATATCAAATTACACATTTCATAAAAAAAAAGTAAGTAATAGATAACTATTTCAGTTTGAACATATCTACAGGGGTATGCGGTGCATGCGGGCCTTTTGAATTTATGTTTTTTAATATAAATACTAGACATTTTTTAAATAAAAGTCTTGGAAGTCAAGTTATAACTTTGTTAAGAAGTGGGCTTAATGCAACAGTGTCTATTAATAAACAGTTTTTGGATTTGTAAATTTCAAAATATAATTCTATGGAAAGTGAATTCGCTGAAGTGTACACTTCTTTTTTTGTATTTCACTTTGCCGGTTACTGTCGTTAGTGTAGAACGAACTGAACAAAAAAATGAATAAAAGACCATAAAATAAATTAGATAAGCCAACTCGGACTCAGTGAATTAGCAATATTTTCAATTGAACATGAAAAAGCTTCTAAAATGTCTTTGAAAAAACATGAACATAATTGCAGAATTTTCGACTTTTGAAGGCGAAGAAAAGGAATATTTAAATTATACGAGCTAATTATCAACTTAATTTTAATAAATAAAAACTACTACTGGGGGGGGGGTCTTTTGCTAACATTTGCTTGTAGCCCCTGTTTACATGTAACATAATACGATATTCTATTGCCGTAAATTTATATTTATACGTTTAATGAAAACACTAACGATTAAAGCTTAATTCATAATTAATATGTTTTTAAAATTAGTATGATATACATATATACAAATGTAAGTAAATAAAATTGGTTAAAGTCTACATGCAAAGAAGGGACCAAGTCGAAAACTTACAATTGTTTTAGCAATTTTATCAATACGTCTAATCCAAAGAGGGAGAAGTGTTCAATTCTTTAATAGTGGCTAACCTGCTTTTGAAATTATACATTGTTCAATTCAACAATCGACACGTAACCTTGGAAGCAGACTGTAAAAACAGTTTTAGCTCATTTATTGCATTAAGATTTATGGAAAAAACTATTTAGCATCATTATGAACTAATAGGTACGCTAACATACATTTTTGAATACCATTTTTTACGTAAATAATTGAATTGCATATAATTTCATATGTGAAATAGTTAATAAAGCGCTATCTTTTTTGTCTATCGCATGCAAATAGGCTACGTCAGACGCAGATAAAATATACAATTGACACTTGGTTTAATTATGGGCTTTTTAATGAAAGGAATAATAAAATTTATTTCAAACATATTTACAAATATACGATAACTAACACATATCAATATATTCGACTTCATCCGGTCCAAAAGCTTTGGCTGTTTCTATTGTCAGTTGAACAAAATATGTTAATTAATATTAGATTGGAGTTTATTTACTATACATTATATGTATTCGCAAATAATTCGTTTTCATACATTCATAACTTTTTAGTTCAGTGATATTGAATATTTTATATTTAGATTATATAAAATACTAGTGGTTTTACCCAGCTTCGCTCCGTATTTGTAATATAAACCGCTTAAACATGACTAATCTAATAGTAAACATTTATTTGAATAGTTTTATTTTATATAAGTTTATTTGAATACTGATTTGTTTTTTTTATTAAATTGACTGTCACGAACAAAAAAACATATGTATATACTGTCTCTTTCGAAATTATATGTATACCAGAATCCGGCGTCTGCGCCCCCGGCGGCTGCATCCTCGGTGGCTGCGAATCCTTTGAATCAAAAAA
Source organism: Arctopsyche grandis (assembly GCF_051622035.1). Taxonomy (NCBI): domain Eukaryota; kingdom Metazoa; phylum Arthropoda; class Insecta; order Trichoptera; family Hydropsychidae; genus Arctopsyche; species Arctopsyche grandis. Next base: position 2,172,577 of record NC_135362.1, read on the forward strand.
AATCGAATCGGCGCCTATGAATCGAAAAAAAATCGAATTTTTCGTCTTTACATACATAAATATATGCATACATACATATATGCAAAGTCTCTTTCCAAATTATATATTAGATACCTCTATACATTTTACTATGGTGAATTTAGCACGAGAGAAACGCCCGAAAATGGCTGAACTTTCAAAGGTCAATCAGTTGCCGAGTCCAAATAATCATTTACTTCATACATATAGTTTTTAATGTTCGTTTAATGAAATCAATTTTATCCCCCAGAAGTGTATTTTATTATGTTAATTCTATTGAGAATGTTTTAAGAAACAAATAAGTTTGTGTATGGTGAAATTGGAAAAAAAAAACGAGAGGGGGAAATATGCTTCTTTTTACTAGTGCGAATTGTGAAATAAAATACGCCGTTGTGAGATAAAATCACTATGTACACAGATATACATTTGACTACCAAAATCTTTGCTCAGATTAACATTTTTACCTACATAATAAAAAAATTGCTTTGATAAGTTTAAATTAAATTAAATTTCGTATTATCGGGGTTATTTAATTGCTCTAAATAAAATACAATTGAGTTATATAAATATCAGTACTTTATTTAAAAGTATATGCTTGTGTGGTGCAAATTTTGAATTGACATAATCTGATAACGTTTGAAAATCTTCGACGACAGTTCGACGTTTGGTCGTAAGCTCGCGAAATTCGGCCAAAGTTGAACCCGTTCTTTTTTTTTTGTTGTTGTTTTGAATTGTCGGCCAACCGGTTTCGTACGGCTGGCCGTCCGTGTTTATTCTTGCAATTTCAATTAAAGTTTATTATTTGGTTGAACAGTGAGACAGAGGCGGCCAACCGGGTCGGTGGTGCGCGTCCTTCACTCACCTCCCCTTAGACGACCCCTGCTGGACCTTCGCACCGAGAGGAGAGACACCAGACCGGTGAGTTTTGCACACTCGACTCGCTAATAATAATAAACTACCATGTTTATGTACGGACTCACTTCAAAAACGAGGTAATCGCGGTACACAGTAATGACCGTGTTTGCTTATGATTTTATCCGTCATTAAAAATTACCCACAATTGTACGAGAGGTATATTTAAAAAGAGGAATGTCAAGTACGTGTGCAATTGTACGAATGCGATTTGTCTCATTGGGAAATTCCATGATTACTCTATGCGAAATTATGGTTGGTTATCTTGGCCTTTGGTGATTGGACTGCCTGTCGGAACGGTTATATTTGGACCAAATTAGACTACGTGCATATTGGGGTGACGCGATATGAAACGACCGACTTTAATCGAACAATGGGGCAAACATATATTTATTTCTACATATGTATATATGTATATGCCAGGAAGGCCTAGTAGGTAAACCCCAATGCCCCTTCCTAGACAATTAATTACAAATATTGCAGCATTATGCAACATAAATCGCTATATTTTTACTCTTCTTAGTTCGGAATCGATTTTGTCGTGTGACGAAGTTTGGGTTCTTATCCGATCGTTTTCAAACTTTGCCATTTTGCTCGGTTCGGTCATCAATATAAGTGGAAATGACGTCCGCCATTACGATGGTGAAAAATAATCGCAATAGTTTATTGTCGGACGTCTATTGTCCACATTGCTGGATTTATCCACACTATTCCGATCGTTTTTTTCCCTTTTCGCCACCCCCTCGCTATGTCAGATTATTATTGTATAAACGCCTGTAACTTTTTCTTTTTTCACTCTATATTTTGTACACTACAATTGAAAATACTGCATCTTCGTTCACGATGACGTTTATCGTCCACACTGTTCTGATCGTTTTTTCCCTTTTCGCCCCCCTCTCGCTATGACAGATTGAGTACTTTGCCATACTCATGATCAAAGTTTACGGAGAGAATTGGTGATTTCTCAATTAGGTTTTTTTTTTGAATGGCTGAAGAACACAACATTAACAATTAATTAATCCTTAGAGACATCCATGAATTCAGACTTAATGGGATACTTAATAGGAATCTCAGGATATTGTACATAAATCAAATTCAGATATTTGTGACATAGCGGGTAGGATGGTTTTTGTCAATTTGATGGAGGAACCGTTTCAACAATGAAATTAGCGATGCGGTGCAAACAATCGAAAAGCGCCAGACAGACTGAACCACAGATTAACGACACGTGTACCTTATGCGTGCGCACTGCTCGCACTTACACTAAGCGAAATCTACCAGAAGTCCCGACATACCTACCTGTATACGTTCTGTGCTTCTGATACTTTAGTTCCGAATTTTTCCTTATTAAATTATTAAAAACTCGCCAGAAAGATCCAACTCAATTTTAATTATTATCATTTTAATAATTGCATCTGTGCACATCGAAAGGTTACTCGTCATCTTATGTGCAATTTTTCATTCGTGAAGTCGAGAATTGCGTTTAAAGCAGCCATCCAGTTAATCTGTGGTTCAATCTGTCTGGCGCTTTTCGATCGTTTGCACCAAACCCTGAAATTAGATAAATTGGCAAACTCTGATAGGAAATGATTGACTTCGAGTCACAAATATCCTAGTCTGACCAGCAGCATTAAAGATTAGCACGGAATCGAACCCGGTAACCTCTCGGTGCTAAACATAAACGCAACCACCGAGCCATACTGCTGGCCAAGTATATGTATATGTATAGACGAGCCTGATACGACAGAAAGCGATGAATTTTCATCGAGCTACTTATGTATTTAGAGACGCTTATAGAAGAAGGAAAAACTATCTAATAAATGTTACCTCATTTACGCAATGCAAATAGATTTAAATTCAAATAAATTCATCACTATTATGTATAAGTAAAAAATATCCAATAAAAACCAAACAATGGAGCTTTGATAAGAAAGGCCGCGTGCATAGTGACGTGACGCAACGCGACACGACAGTTAATGACGCCATCGATGTTTGACGCTACAACGATGATATGTAGTCCTTTGTTTGAATTTGATCGATAGTGAGTTTTCACATTGATATTTTAAACGGTTACAAATGTGAAATTATACTCAAACTTCCGACTAATTGTACTGTAGTCGATAATATTTATTTATTTATTTTTAATCTATACCAGGAAGGCCTAAAAGGTAACCCCAATGCGCCTTCCTGATCTGAAACATTGTACATTTGATCAATCTATTGACACCCACAGAGACATCTATGGTTAATTTTGTAAATTTACAGCATTTTATACAATTCGAGATTGCGGAAAACTCGAGATTTGCGAGAAAATGGGTATGGTTCCCAATTTGTTGGAACCGTTTTAATGAAAATCAGATAAATTGGTAAACATTGATAGGAAACGATCGACCTGGAGTCACAAATCCAAGGTATGGCCAGCAGAAACCAGTGGGATTTGAACCCGTGACCACTCTGTTCAATGCATTGTATGCTAATCACTAGTCTATTCTGCTGGTTATATAAAATAATATATATTTATTAGTACTTTCAATGCAGGTGTGGTTTTTAAGGTACAAATGTACGTACATATATATGCGGTTGACAATCAGCTGATTTATTGAGTCCGTTAAATTGACAGCTCTAGGAACAGGCCTGTGTTGGCTATCAAAGTCACTAACGCAGCAGCTTTGAATACTCAAACGTACATATTTCCAAGAATGTGTATCCAGGATATGTTAATTAACCTTCCCGGCTTAACACGTTATCGAAGAATTATTCAGTTATCATTATTAAGCATAAAAATTGCATGACACATTCTCTCATACGATCGCGATTTTTTGCTGAAAAATGTATGTAAATTCACACTGAAAAAAAAAATCATGCAAATGCTAGTGCGCTGTTAAAGTCACGAAACCGTTATTTTGCATCGCTCTCACTCCGACAATACACTAATCAAAGACTCTGTAATAATATTGTGCAAATAATATTTTTTTGTACCCAAAGCCCATCTTTTATATTTGCGCATAAAATAATTTCGTTTTGGTTTTTTTTTTACCGTCTATGCAAATTTTCCGCATTACTCTGCAAGAAATTCTTTTAGACAATTGATTATTCATTCTGTAAATATTTATAAATGCATAATACGTCGTATTATTGTTTCGTCGGAGACAATGTGCACAACTCTCTTCCTCCACATATATTAAATTATATCTACAATATAGGTTGCGGTGAATGTGAGTAAAATGTATGCACAAAGCGGCCATTATGTGTGCACTTTCGAGCATGCTTCCATTTGCGCGAGGCGCCGTGTAAATTAAGTTCACTTCATAATATATAGTCGATACGTGTAGTGGACTAAGCACAATGACTATTAACTACATATGTACATATGTAGATAAAAGACTTTGCATTTAAGAAATCAAAGAATCGTTTAAAACTTCCCCCTTTCAACCCACCACTTGAATTTGCATTACAAGTTGCAAGTTTAGCGTTTTGTATGTTAATATGTGGGATTTAGTTTTCCTACCTAGAATAATACATGTATGAACGATTGGGTTGGCATGCATGGATTGAGGAATGGTTAAGTTGTCATCTTGTCATGTGGCGCATTAGGTTCTTCCTGTAATGCCACAGTAGTCCAAAACTATAAATAAATAAAATCTTGTATGTATGTGCTTATCCAAATACGATTTCTCCGGCTTCTTTATAAGGAGCAATATGGGTTTTATCCATATTTATTTCATTCAGGATTTGTCATGGGTATGGTCGGATACACTTCTCTTGAACACAGGAGGAATGTTGCCCTCGTCAAGTTTTTGTTTTCTGTATTTAGAGGTTTTATCTCATGTCAGTCTATTCTGGCCTTCATGATCCGGAGAGTTTGATCTGGACCCGCCATCGTCTCCTATTTCATATTCCTCTGGCAAAAACTGTGGCATATTTTAATTCTCCCATTCCTCGAGGCCTCCGTTTCTCAAATTCACTGAATGGTACTGTTGCGTAGAGGTGGGTGGAAGATCCAAGTAAAAGGCCAAAGTCGTTTCACAGCATTTATTGATGATTAAGGAGATACACGCACTGGCAGTGCTCCGTCCAGAATGTCTTGATATGGTCTAAGTACCTCCTTATAAAGGACAGGTCGCTCAGGGCGTCTTCGACGTCCGGTTACTTCCCCATTGTTTAGTCATGTACTCGGATGTGCAGTTCCACGCTTTGGCGTTGTCAGGTCTAAGAACTCCACGGGAATGGGACCGAGTGCCGCTATCGCCGCTAAGTGCATTTGGGGGTCTCTCACTGTTTAGCCGACTTGCACTTAAGCCTGGAGATAATCCTCGAAACCAATTATAACGGCGGCTCCTTTTAGCATACGCTACAGTACCATTGACATTTGTCATATCTCTTTTCATTCGCTGCACCGCTTACTCGGTTACGGGGGTTGCAACCAACTAGAGCAGTTAATAGTTGATAATTTCAATTGTTAACTGTTGACTTGGCTGTTATATTATTATTTATTTTAAGAATTCAACCAGATCCTACATATGTATGTATGTATATACATATTACATTTTTTGTTTTGGTTTTGTGTTTATTATTGCTTTGCTATACAATGCGCTGTTGCCGAAATTTTTTTATTGAGAAACATTTGCACTCAATTATTCGTGTTTTTTTACTATAAAAACAGACGGCTTTGACCATGTGTACGATAGAAATTTTAATTAATATATGAAACAACCGTGTAAATGAATCTGCTTATGGGAAATCGTGTGAAGTGAAACAAATAGTGTTTGGCGAGAATGAGCTCTACTTATACATATGTACGTATATTAGTTCAAAACTATTTATATTATTCGAAGTTACGCTGTATTGAAGATCGGTAATAAATATGTTTAATCCAAGATGCTATAAATTATAAAAAAAATGTTTTAAGTTTGCGTATCAGTAACCAACAATTTGCCATTGGTACGTATGTATGTACATTCTCTTTAGAGATTTGAGCTATTGATGTCCGCTAATTGTTCCGAGGCAACGTAGGGTTTATGATTGATATGATTAGTGTTGTTTTTAGAAAGAAACTTGGTTTAGGTAGGTCACGACAGTGTTGCCAGGGTCACGTAGCACACAAAGCAAACGCTCGCTGGTAGGAAAAAAAGAAAGTTAAAACGGCAACGGAACAGTTGGAAACAGAAACAGTTACGGCACTGCTCCGGTGGATCAACTGATGAAAACGAGAACTCGTCATGTGGAAAGCTTTTCATAAATTGGTAGTTCGTCCAAATAGTTGAAAATGCATGCGTGTGCATATTTATCCATAACTCGTTCGACCTTGAGCCTGTATAATATTATTCCAAATGCAACGTGCAACTCTTCCATGCGTGATGGACGAGTTTCCACTCTACATCGTCCGGAACGTACAATTTGTTAATTGTATGAAATTATCATACGCGTAGGTCATGCTATGATCAAACGCAGAAAGAGTTTCCAAGAAGCACTGCATTGCTGAAAGACAACGAGGAACCCACGGCGGGTGTGTCAGTTCATACGGCATGGACTTGGTGAACCTGTTTGAATTGACACAGAATAGTGTAGTGATGTCTGATGATGATAAAATCTATGCTTGTAATAAAAGCGACGAGATTGAAATAGGAACAGCTGGGGTCAGAAAGTTATCTGGGGTACATTTTTAGGATTAAAGTGGGTTCCGATAGTTCTCTTGGAAGAACCTTAACTAGATTTAGGGCTTTGACCCAATATTGGATGAGGGAGTTGAAGAAGAGGAATAAGTAAGCTAGTGAGTGGAGTGGTTACCAGTAGACATCAATCCAGAGTACAATAGAAAGGGGTGCGTTATATACGGAGGTAGAATGCTTGGAATAAGGAAAATAAATTGAAAGAGAAACAGTTGAAGGGGGGGGGGGGGGGCAAACTGAGCATTTGCCCAAGGGCAATAACTGACGGAGTCATCTGATATAAATGGAATGGACCTCGCAATGGCCTTCAGGTAGATGAGAAGATTCGGAGAGGTGGTAGTAGTAGTGGTTAGCAGATTTATAGTAAAATAAACATAACTACATAAGATAATATGTTATAGTTACGAAGAGATAGAATACATGTATGCTTCGAGTAATGAAAAGGGATCGGAAGTTAGTGTTACGAAGTGTAAACTATGTAGGTTGTTGCCATAGCAAAGTGAGTAGTATACTAGATGGGTAAAGAAATGCTTGAATTGTATCTGAAAATAAGTCGACAAGTCCTTCATTCAGCTATGTAAGATCAACGATATCACTTCTACTTTTGTCTGGTCCAGATCCCTTTATGTTTTTATGAAGTTGTGAATTAGATCTTCTATATTTTTATCCACTCTTGCTTGTGCTTTTTTTCACTGCTTCATCCCGCATATCTACTGCTCATGTTTCAGACTTATTTTTATTTTATTTTTTTATTTGATTATATACATATGTATATACCATGAAGGCCTAACATGTAAACCCCAATGCGCCTTCCTGGACAAGTATAAACAATGCAGCATTTTAATTACATAAGTCGCTGAATTACGAGACACTGAAAACTCGAAATTAATGAGACATCTATGAATTGTACATAAATTTTAAAGTGGTGACATAGTAGGTAGGAAGGTTTTTAAACAATTGAATGCAGAAACCGTTTCAACAATGAAATCAGCAAACTCTAGCAAACGATAGGAAGTGATCGACTGAAATATTCAAGTCTGACCAGCAGCATTACAGATATACTCAGAATAAATTCTTTTCAATCGAGGTCAACTCATGGGATCGAACTCGGCGCCTCTGGGTGTTAGGCAAAAGCCCAACCACCGAGCGATGCTGCTGGCTATGGCTATGAATATAATATCTTAGTTAACCAATAGAAATCGCTCATTTTTCCCTACTGGCAAGCTAAATGTGTCAACATACTACATAGTCAGCAGTACGGCTCGGTGGTTGGGTTTATGTTTAGCACCGAGAGATTACTGCTGGTTAGACTTGGATATTTGTGACTCCAAGTCGATCGTTTCTGATTTCGAACCATTTTTCGTGTCGAACAGTGATATTGATTCTGATTTTGAGACCTATTAAAACCAGCTTAACTATAAAAGTTATGATTTTAATTCTAACTGTCTGTTATGATTTATCAAAGTCATAATCCTATGCAAAAAGCAGTCGACGAATCCATCGCCAGCTCAACATTATTTAGTAGAGCAAAAGTTTCATAACAACCGGTAACCGGTCCGGATTTTTTCCGTTCAAAATTTACCGGAATCGATCGACGCAAGCGAGCCGAATGTGTTACAGATGAAAATCATCGTCATCGAAGTCTCGCCTTTTCTTAACACTCCATTTACATACATATTGGCAAAACGAATTGCACGTTGCCAAGGGAAAATATTTATACCCAATGCAGTATATAATGGGTAGATACGGCAATGTACGTCCATATGTATGTGTATACTTTCCGTCAGATATAAACTGGTTGAAGTCAACTCGGGGCAATCACCCGCTGTAAATTGTGCTGTAAAATGTGTATACCTTTGCCGTGCTTACATACCTCAACTCTTCACAATCTCGAGCGAAACATGGGTTTTCGACTTGACTTGATCGACTTCTATTTTCATCTTTCCTGTTTCTGTATGTCGTGCATTTCTTCCACCTGTCGAGCAATTAGAAGATCAGCGTCGTTCGGAATTACTGTCGACATTGCTTTCGTTCCATCTGACATATCTCGGATGAGGTGTAACCAGTTTGTTAGATAAGGAAACGTTCCGGCTGCTTCTATATACATACATATTTATAGAGCTATCAATGAGAAACTGTCAGCTATGCCCAAAAGTGATGAAAAAAGTCACTGCTGTGATAAAAATAGGTTATTATGAACATGCTTTGTAAAACTTCTTTGAGTGCTGACGTCTTTTCTGTTGAAAGCCCGCAATGCTGAAAATTTCGCCAAAATTGTAGCGAACCCAAACAAACCCTAGATAACTACCGCCGAGGATTTCGAGTTTTGTAAAGGTGTGTTTAGACTCTCTAATATATCTTGCAACAATATAAAATACACAAAAGAAGTCTATTAATTAATGTATTTTTCCAAAACTAGTTCCATCTTCTCCATTGTTGTTAAAATGTAATGCTCACAATCTAAATGCCAGGCCACAATCTAAAATACTCGGCGGCTAGGGATTTCCATCGGGAAATTCTGCTATGGTTACAAATTCAGAAATTCCGGCGTAAACCAGTCTTTATAAACATTGACACGGATTACACGACCCATGTTCAATGCATTTCTTTCAATGCTACCTGGTAAGGCTTAGCGGGTAGTATTCTTGTTTACTTTTTACATCCTCAAAATACAACGCCTATCGGATTTTTCCAGGCCCGTGGACTTGTTGGCAAAACGCCGATCGGCGTTGGTCAGCATTTAAAGGGTTAACACATTTAACGGTAGATAATCAACGTCAATACAGTTGAAATGCTGAAACCATTTCACGAAACTAATCCATCCCTGTCTTCTCATAGGGAAGCTCTATATAAATCTAAAGAGCGGACCAACTTTGCGCAGTTTATTGTTCATTGTTCGCCGTGCTTTTTTCATTTGATGAACCTTTTTTTATGCTCTCTAGTAGTTTGCCCTGTTTCCTGGAAAAAGCACGCTTCCGGTCCTACCTCTATATATAAAAAAACGACCTCATCTATAATAAAACGACCCTTCGGACCGTTTTGACGAACGACCCCTCGGACCGAATTTTACCGAAAATGGTGCGAAGGGTCGTTTTGTTATAGATCACTGTCAAGCAAATATTAATACTACCATATAATTTCAACGACGAACGGTCGAATGTATCCTTTTCAAAGGGCTATACCCAGAGAAATGCTATTTTATTAATAGAAGTGGCTTTAGGGGTCATATTGTTGTCAAGTGATGATTGTCCACAGACAATCGTAAATAATTTTAGCATCAGTCGTATTTGATGCTTGGTGCTCGACGTATGTCCGATAAAAACTTCTCTGTTTGTTTATATTACTCGCAAGATGGGCAAATAGTGTGGCTAGAACACTATCCCAATAAACATGTTTCAATAGAAAATACTCAATATAAAATAGTATTAACAGAGGGAAAAAATCCCAAGTGAAAATACGTACTTTTGACTATTGATTTGAACTGGACGACTACTTATAGAGATTTGAAAGCTGAAAAGTACTACAAATGAAAGATAAAATACCCGACTATAGATTCCAATATTCATTTTGAACAGAAAGTTGACAGATTTTGAGACATCGACCGAACAACACCAAGATATAGAAAAATCGCGCGATTTAAAAAACACATATATCTCAGAATCTCGAGCCAATCAACATTTTTTATTACCAGATTCGTGTTCACTTGGCATAGATCTATAATAAAAGTCATATCTCGTTTCTGAACCATTTTTCGTGTCGAACAGTGTTATTATTACATTTCTCTGACTATACCACGTACGCATCCCACAAACCCGACATTTTTTCTATATGTTTGTGATTTCGCCCTTATGCTATTGCACATATGTTATCAATAGACTACTGATAGAGAGCGTGCTTTTTCCAGGAATCGGAGCGATTTGGCTCTATTTATAAAGCTAGAGTGCAAAAAAAGCTTTCGGCGAACCTTTAACAAAGCATTTACAACAATTGAACAATAAACGGCGCGCTTTGGATCCGGAGTCTAGCTATCAAACATAATTTTTGGCATATGTGTGTTCGCTATGAAAAGCCACAGTTTCCAAGTGAGCACCATAAAATTTGGTATACTCGTGGTACCCACGGTACGGTACATAGTCCATACAAATGTACTATAAAAGAGTCATTGATTTTGAACTCTCAAATGTGTGTGATGTGGTAATAGTCATCATAGTGTGTCGCACTCAAAGTCCGTTGGTTTTGAACCCACCCGTTATCGTGTGCTCTCTTTCTGTCGCAACGTGACCTCATACATCCATCTCGCTTTGTCGCCTTCTATCGCCGCTTGCATCCTTCACACCGGTCGCTCTCTCTTTCTGTAACTTCTATTACGGAAACTTTCTATGAACTAATGATTCCATTGGATGTTGTGATGTGATTTCGTTTACAGTTCCAACGCAGTGACTCTCAATACGCTCTATCGAAGCAAATTAATATTCTCGAAAAAAAACAACAATTGAATATATCTAGTATTTTGTAAAAATTTCATTAATCGACCTGTGCGTTAGAGATAAATAATACATTAGATTGTGTCCGGAATTCTAATTTTACCATAACGACACGTACGGCCATTTACAAATAATGGATTTCCGACAAAAATTGATGAACGGAGCGATAGCAGCCATTATTATTACGTTTCGGAAGTGCTGCCTGATATTTTGGTCATTTTTAAGCAAGTGTGCCGTATTAAAACTGACTGTAATACTGTTAAGTAATACTGATTTTCATCTGATTAATCTTCCACTCTTGAAACGACGAAGAAAGTCTTTTATGTGTCTAATCATTGGGTTATCCGTTCTGTAATAGTGTGCTTATACTTCTGTCCTTAAAATGTTTTTAGGTTAGGTAAGGTTGTGTTTGGAATCTTTTTATTTCGTTCTTACGTTTGGGGCTATATTTTATTGAAGATGAATGCTTTTTATATATATCTTACTTCTGAAAAGCTTTTCATAATTAATTACGTTAGGTTATGATTGCTATTTCTCGGGCTGAGCAACAAACTACTTTAAATTTTGGTAGGTTAGATATAATATTTTGAATGGAAAATTTTATTGAAATTCAAGCTAGATATGCTACTTTTCAAAAGTATGTATTATAGTCTTTCACTCTCGAAACGATGAAGAATGTCTTTCATGTGTCTAATCATTGGGTTATCCGTTCTGTAATCGTGTGCTTATACTTCTGTCCTTAAAATGTGTTTAGGTTAGGTTAGGTTGTGTTTTTGGAATCTTTTTAATTCGTTCTTACGTTTGGAGCTATATATTCCTGAAGGTGAGAGATTTTTATATCTATCTTACTTCTGAAAAGCTTTTCATAATTCATTACGTTAGGTTATGATTGCTATTTATCGAGCTGAGCAACAAACTACTTTAAATTCGGTTAGGTTAGATATTTTTAATGGAAAATTTTATTGAAATTCAAGCTAGATTGGTTAGTTTTCAAAATATGCATTATAGTAGGTTAGTTTTGGTTAATTTACATTTTTAAAGTGTAAAGTATTTTTTCTGTGCATCTAAATTATATATGTAGAATGCGTGAGTCATTTTTTAGGTTAGGTTCAATAGTATTCACGCTGAATAGTTTACATATATTTAATATTGCAAATGAAATGAACACCCAGTTTATTGTTTCTGATCAAGCATGTATCATATGAAGTTGTGTGTGACATGTCATCACGTCGATCTAACTGTAAAATCCTGAATGTCGGTTAAGTTTGGTAGTGTTTCAAATTAAGATCCGGGAACTGACATCTAATGAAACTAACAAAACATTTGTAAAAAATGTGTGTAGCACTTTAAGTAACCATGTGTTTAATTTTCGGTGTAACCGATGTTCTTGGGAGCGATCGCTGAACCAGTATTCGTGTATGTAAAACTGGATTTTGTGTTTTTCATGTTAGGTTAGATTCATGTAATACTAATTAAAATTTCCAGGTTATGTTATCTTGGATGTGTTTTGAAGTAAGGATATGTTTGTTATTTTCAGGTTAAGTTTTGTATAATCTATGTATGTTGATATCAAAACAAACATTATTTAACACGTATTAGATTCCATAACTAAAAAACAACGACATGTATAGTATACCTCACACACAACTATCTAATTTGCATTTAATACATAATCGAAGAAGGATGTGTGCGTGTGTGCGTGTGTGTGTGTGAAAATAGAAAGCACGCACAGTGAAATTTTCGATATTAAAAAATTGCGTAAGGTTTTGAAAATCAAAAGTGTCATTTCCAGCAAGCGGCTGCCTGCTGATTTCACTGAATATGTGTTCAAGGGCTCGTTTGGTCATGGCCGTAAATTTGCCTCCGCTCCGACTGGTTCTCGCCGTATTAAAATACAGTTGTGATTCGTTTTGGCCATTTTCGACCAGTTTAGCATGCTAATCGATGACAAGCGGGACTTGGCTAGAAATTCTTCACCGGCTAATTTCATTTTCTTACCATTATTTGGTCACCGATTGTTACCGCAACTTTTTTTCTCTTTCTCACCGCTCGCTCGCACGTTGTCGTAAACTACCGGCTAATTTTCACACGTGATGTGAAAAAGTTTTGCGAGTGAAGAGCGTTCTATCTTTGTCTTCATTTTGTTGTGACTTTTTTAATGCACGTTTGATCTATTCACATTTAAACTTTAGAGCAGTGATTCCCAACCGGCACCGGTCCGTGAAAAATACATTTATTGAAAATACATTAACGTGAACAATTCCGGGCAAACACTAGAACAATTCCGGGTAATCCAGCTTCTACTACATGCATATATAGTTTTTGGGTCTACCTAAAGTGAAAAGGTCGAAAAAGCAAATATTGGAAGGCAAAGATCGAAAATCGAAAGATCTTAAGTCGAAAGATCAAAAAAACAGGGTGCATGGTAAACGGTACTATGTATATATAATATATATGAGTGGCACGCGGTGAAATTATCTCTCTTTTTGTCATACAGCCTTGTTTAATGTGCGCGCGTAGGATACGGGAGGAAAAGCATGTTCCTCTTGTTCCTCTTGAATCCTGCTCGCGCAAATTAAGTAAGGATGTACCTCGGGGGTAGAGAGAGTTTTACCGCACGTCACTGATATATATACTAACCGTTTTTCATATGCATGGTAAACGAACATTTTCGACTTTTTCACGTTCACCCATAGTTTTTCTCTTGCATTACTGGTCTGTAACATATTTATCCTATTCTCAGTGTTTTGAAGATTGAGAAACAAAGCTTTAGAGCATTTGTGATGTTTTAGTGATTATTTCGCACATGGAGATTTTGCACACGTCACTTAAACTTCGATCATGGAATATCTATCACTCAAAAATTCCACTCACCGAGAGGCATGCACGTGAACTATCACACTAACGAGAATTCCAGTGCCAGATATTCCGCATTCACGATTTTCATAGCAAAAATTGTCGTATGCGAGGATGCCATGTGCGAAATTTTCCGTTTGCCATTTGTTATATAATAAATTGTTTTCTGGACTCACTTCTATTGGGATGTATTGTTTACTTAGTTACTCTACATGATCGGAAAAATGCACTCGAGATAGTTGTACTTTCTACAAACTTTCAAAGATGCTCAAGAAGAACTAACGCAATAGAATTCGACAAAAAAGCGTCAAGGGGTAGTTGTATGTTATCCGAGGGTGCTGAATTTTTTAAATTATATTGCGTAAGTTCTTTTTGAGCACCTTTGAAAATTAGGACTTCTTGAAACTGCTATTCAGTGCAATTTAGTCTATCTTTCCGGTAACCATAGGCAACGTGTGTATATTTTTTTTATATTTAGAGGAAGAAGACTCATATTGATTAGTTAATATTTATTATTAAGAATTTTGTTTTATGAATGTTACCTGGGTGGAGCCCGTCTTTAATTTTGGTTTTCAAGTTGAGATTAGAACGTAATTATACATTGTTTTTGCTAAATAATGTTCCGCTCACTTTTACTTTACTTCCCTTTTCGCTTTTTGCTATTCCTTTTTTTACTCTTTCATACTTTCTTCTCATTTCTTCTTTCATCATGTTCATCTATTTATAGCTTTTTAACTTACTTTTTGAAAGTTTCAATCAAATTCTAAAAAAAAAGTATAAAAAACAATATAACCTAAAATATTACAACCTAAAAATCTTCAGGAACATATGAAGAAAATGAAGTAGCTGACCACATTTTTGTTGATAGGCAGTCAATACTCCATCATACATATAATACAGTAATGACAGTATAATTTAATCGAATCATTATGGAAACGATTCCAAAATGGCGACACTTCTTCCCCGTTCTTCGCGTTTTCTCCGGTGATAATTTGCGGCCATGGCGCCAACGGTATATCTTCGTCGGCCATTCGCTGGGCTTTTTAATTAGTGGTGTTCTTCGCCCCCACCTCCCCCATTTCCTCTGACCATAAACGGTCGAGCCGCGGAAGTGAATGCTTTGAAAGAGAAAACTGACCTTGCTGGTCATTATTATTATATACCACCAGGTGGTAAACGCGCACGACTCGGATCGATGGGTCAACTATTTGAACCGTTCGGTACGTTAGACGAAAATGAGCAATGAGATCAAATCTGAAATACAGTCATCGAGACGGCCACCACTCAACAAACGATCAATTTATCATTTTGTGACTGTTGATGTAACTGTTGTCTTACTAGGTCTGATTGGTGTCAATTCCACTTGAGAAATACAATATACAAATTGGTTTAATTAAATTTGCTATGATTGCTTTTGCAAAGCATGTAATTATTATCGTCGGCAATTAACGTATGAAAAAAAAAAACATTTGCAAAAAAGTTGTCAGACTTGAATTTGTTCAATCGATGTTTTTTCTTCAGTCTTCCGCAGACGATTTGCATTATTTTTAAATATTCTAACTTAAATGATTTTTTAATCAAATATTTAGTATGGATAGGTACATATGTCAGATTTTAAAGATTTTCAATCAGTACTTCTGAAAGGATTTTTTTCATAGACATTTCTAACCATGTTGATTTGGATTTGAACTATAAGAAAAAAAATTAAATAAAAAAATATAATTTAACTAAAAATTTCTTAAATTATTAAAATATGCAGCTTGTGACCTCTAGATGTGAGTGATAATTGCGTATTTAATTCAATTGCATCAGTAATACTAACTTACGATATCTGTAAGGAGGTGTGACAATGCACATTTTTAATCGACGATAAGTGACACACCATGCATTTATGTATAAGTAGTTTGTATGGCAAAACATCGTGATGTATAATTTACAGCCTGTTTTTTTCCATTTTTGTTAGCTTTACTGTACTCTGCGAACAAAGGAATACGATATATTGATCCAAGTATCTATCTACCAGTGGCGTACCGTAAAAATCTTCCCGTTTTTGTATCAAGTCGGGATAGTGTACTCGTATTTATATATAGCACACCCGGTTGACCCCCTACGGCTCTTGACACCCGGAATTTCCTCACGCATCAATTTCCGTGTTTTTATTCTTTTAAACACTTTAAACTCTTGTTGATCTTGTTTGCATTACAAAACTGCGATAATCTGTATGTATGTATGTAGTATTTGTGAATCAAATTGATACAGCCTATAAGCATAATTTTAAACTGCAGTTCAAAAAGATAGATCTGATCAAAATACTGATTTATCACAATGCTATTTTCAAAAACATACAATATGCCTACAAACAGAGATATGTAATAATAATATAAGTGACTTTAGGCGTTATACTGTTGTAAGATTGCGGTATGGCTATCGCCATACTTAATTAGTTTCCACCACAATTGTGTTTGGTGTGCATTATGCAACTTTTAACCCATCTTGTGAGTAATATGAACAAATGTTTATCAGACATGTGTCGAACATCATACACTAAACAAAACTGTGGCGGAAAATAATTAATTATGGCGATAGCCATACGGCAATAGCCACTTCTTACATTTCTCTACTTACAAATGCAAACTAAATATATAGGATGTGACTCGGTTGATCAGAACTTACAGAAAACTGAATCACATTGTCTGTGTAATATTTTTCTGGTACACTATTACATAAAGTTGGCGGACGTTTTGCTTGTTTTTTTTTACTATGACAGCTCTAATTCAAAAATTAACACTCTCAGTGCTCATTATTTAACCTTATCTCGCTCTGAATCAATTTGTGACGCAACTGTTCACCATTGTGGACGACGAGGATAACATGCGATGCAATTTTAAAAGCGAAACCACTCTATTTGTTATGCGCATGCGTGCCATGAATTATTTATTAATTTAATCAAAAATCACGCACTCTGCTTTGCACAGTTTCATATGAGATTCCTCCTCCTTTTTTGTATTATTTAGTTTTTTTTTTGTTTTGCAACTTTCGATGGCCACAACAAAACAAAAACATCCGCGACCTTGACTACACATGACCTGCTACAAATTGGCTCGTTTGCATTTCCCTATCTTCATTTTATACATATGTATATCTGATGAAATCGACCCAACTCAACCTTTTTCACTGTGTCCAAATCTCGCATACTCATCAGATGAGTCTTCGTCCATTTCTTTCCTTTTTTTTGTATGTAGTTTTGACCGACTTTTGAGCGTTTATTGGCGTAAAAAATAAATTGCTTGCTTACTTATTCAAATATACATACCCACACAAGACAGACAGAGATCACGTATGATGATTTGGCTTTGAGCGTTTTAGTCGGCGGGTTTGTACCGCTCGTTTATTACCGTTAAGTGTTTGCGACAATATCTTGTCTGCTGGCGAGATAGTTGCTCTGCAAATATGGGTCGTGCTCTGTGATCTGTGGTAGCTTTGCTGCACTTCCACTCCAAAAGATTTCACGGTAAAAAGCTTAACAGTGTTGTTTTACCTTAACTGATACTAATTGATCTTCGGATTCTTTCAATTATTCTATGGATCTCAGCAAATCCAGCCGTGCTTTTTTCTATACTCATTCACATGTGCTATATTTGCTGGTGGTTAGATAATTTTAAGCACCAAGAGATCCGGGCGTCTCAAGTGCTCATTAAAGTCCACTGAGTACTCTTGGGTCGTGTAAAAATGTTTACGCACATCGCTGTTGGCAAAAGATATTGAAGAGTTCAGTAAGGAAGCGGTTGCTGGGATGTCAATTGTATCCTACGATACATATGTATGTAGTAGTGTGACCAAAGAATCTCAATTGAGATGATTTAGCTGAGATAGCACATCTAGTTGATTCCAAGATATCCAAAAGAGTGTGATCTATGAATTCCAGGCGTCATTTTTGTCGATTGAGATGCTGTAGATAGGATGTCGTTTTTGCTGTAGGCTTCTATGTACAGATAGTATTCTAGATGTCTTAAAGTGTCGTAGATATCAACAGGAGTATGACACAGAAATCCCAAAAGCAATTTTATCCAATTGAAATGCTGTAGCCAAGGTGCTATTTCTGTTCCAGGATTCCAGGTGTATGCAAGTCTTAAATATGTATTTGTAGGAATGTGACCCAAGAGTTTCAGACTTCACTATCTTCTTGTGATGTACCTACACATGCTTTCCTCGCATCCCTGGTGCAAATTTGATTGTTATTGGTCTTCTTATAGTTTTGAAACATTGTTAGAAACTTATTGGTATTGTTTCTTCTGTGCTATACCTGTCAAGAAAACTTATTGTGTGAAGTTTCATGACTTCCTTCAAACCTATGTAGCTCCACACTCGGCGTTTTCCCCCACAACGCTGGACACTTTCAGTGAGCACTGTTGAATTCACAAATCCAGTTCCATCGCTTCGAATTCGAATGTCAGTTCTTGACTATTTGGCATGATCTCACGACCATCTTCTGGGATCATTGCACTTGCGAGGACCTGATGTTTTCACGTAGCAATGCGCGTCCTCACTTCATGGTCGACCAAGTAATACACTCCTCACTGTCATCGAGCGGGAAGTTGCATAACAAACAACTACATATGTACATACACATGAACAACCGGTTTCGCCAAATTTCGCACGCTCTCGGAAAAAATTTGGTTAAAAATTAACCATAATTGTACCCGCTGGGTGTGGTCGGACACTCCTCTAACTAACGTGCATACACATATGTATACAAGTATAGCAACAATAAGCCTAATTTTAGAAATGAGCCAATTCCGCTCTTAATCACAAAGGAGATTTAGTTGTGTTTTTGCAGCGATGCAAATTTGATGATCTGTGTGTGGGTGCTGTTGTTGCAAATTGTTGTCGCTCGGACAAGTGTGGTTCTGGCTCGAGGAAGACACGAGTGCAGCATCAGCTCCGGTGACGTCACACTTTCAAGGTTGGCAGCTTTTTTGCTGCTCGGTGGCTTGTTGTACAACAAAAGTGTAATAATCCGGCGAGCAATTGCGCTATGTGTTATGGCCACTGCTGTACAATACCTGTGAATATTATTATCATACGAATATATTATATATGTATGTACATCCGTATTTTATTTAGTGATGAATTCAAAACAGAAGTCGTCATTCATGAAGGCCTACCCCCACTCCATGGAAAAGATGCGCATAAACCATGTTCAGTACATGATCCTAGCACGCGCATTATCTCTGTGGAATGAGGTGCGCCATCATATATGACACCAGAGGCGTCGTTTCAGCTTTTCCCAGGGGGGGGGGGGGGACAAAATTTTTGACCTGTAAGGAATGACTTTCTAGGGGGGGAGGTGTATTATATTAAGAAGATGAGTGTATATGAATTTTAACTTTTTCTTTTAATAATTTTTTTATTTATATATTTTTATCAATAAAATTAATAGTAAAATAATTTTAAAGGATAAACGAGTTTTACACATATCTTTCAAAGCAAGACAAACAACAAAACAAAATATATTCGGGAGTTAACATTTTTTTTTCATTTTTTTGACAGTGTTCTAAAGAATTTCAATAGTATATTTTTGTTGGTTTAGTATTTTAATTCAAATTCATAATAATATTGTAGCGCAGGCAAAAAAAGAGCCGCCGTTTAAATTGGATCCGAGGATTATCTCCCTCCGTTTAAAGTGCATTCGAGGGGAACAATGGAGACCCCCGGATTGGGCCGAGTAGCATCTCCGCTATTTCCCAGAATCCGGACGAGCATGAGACGGTGCGTGCCTGAGACCGTGCCACCATACGTGATGAAACAATAAGTAAACAAACATGTCGAAGAAGATGCATTGAGCGACCTGCCCTTTATAAGCTGGTACTTAGGCCAAATCAGATCATTCTGGAAGGAGCACTGGTGGTGTGTGAAACTCCTTAATCACCCAAAAAATGCTGTGAAGCGATTTTGGCCTTTCATTCGGATCCTCTACCCACCCCTACGCAACAATAAATTAAACAACGTGGATATTCACGTTCAAATCTATGGGGGGGGGGGGCAACTGTTCCAAACCCAGCCCTCCCCAAATGACGCCCCTGCATGAAACGATCTCTAACCATCTTAAATAATAACGATAAAAATAAGAAATGGAAATAGATGATAGCATAAAAAATTCGTTGCTTTATTTTAATTTATTAAGAGTACTCCCAAATTTTATCATGTCATGTTTCGTATAAAATGTTTTTCCAAGACTTCTCAGTTGGTAGTAACCGAACCTAACCTAACAAGATGTCGCTTAAGTATCACACTTCAAGTAATTTGAAGCAGTAATTTGATTACATTTACTTTTGACAGATTATGCCATTATTTGTACCGCTGTATATCATCTCGATGTAGGTGTGTATCTTGTTATTTTGCTATCTAAACATCCAATTTATTGTGTGAGAACTGGGACATAACCGACGAGCGACCTCTTTGTCAGACTCTAGCAGTGCACGACTTCTAAGTACAGATTGAGCTGCGGTTGCCATTTCATGTCAACTATTTATCCACAAAAAAAAACTAAAAAAAATTACTCTCCCCTTTGATGATTCTGGTCGCGTTTAAAATTTCTAGGTCAGATATATGTATGTATATACTAAGTGCGTTTAATTCTATTATAGTATGTTACTTAGCGATAGCGAGACAATGCAACACACCTGACCGAGGTTTATTACTATTACGAACTCTCATTAGCGACTCGAGACACGTGCATGATATATAAATATATTGTACAACTACGTGTACTATGAACGACGGCGCTTTGAATTATTTATAAATTTAATTGCGCATAGTATCGTATTATTATTGGATTAAAAAAAGTTTCTAATAATCGCTCGTCTCTTTTGCGAATTTCGGCGCGGCCGCGAAGCCGGCTATTATGGCCAAAATAATTGCGCGCGTTATTCGCGAAACACAAACGTCAAAACAACAATGGTGTTCTCTTTTTCGCTCAAATGAGTTCTCGTTAAAAATTATATTTCGTCAAACAATATAAATAGTGAAAGTGCGTTTTCAAATTGTATTGAGTGTGTACGCACACTCGCACACTTAAAATGAGTATTGGTCGTTGGGTTTTTCGCTTAAGGCCAACGATAAGTCCGTCCGTAAATTGGTCGCCAAAATGTACGGAGAAATCAAAATGGCGTCTTTGTTTACTTTCCGATTTAAGGTTAATTCATACTGGATTGACCTTAAACACAGCACAGACCGGCAACTGCACACGTAAACAGCAGTACGAAAAGTATTCTTTGGTACATTTGATATTTATTTATTTTTTACAATTTCGCCATAGTGACATTACAGATTAGCTCCAGGTCGTCACTATGGCTAATTTATTACAAGACATTGAAAACTCATAATTAATGAGACATTTAAATACATAATTATTACATACATACACATGTAAATCGAAACAATACCCGATATCTACATGTGGTCAGATATTACAAACATCGTATAAATATGATTCATAACATTTTTCATGTAACAATACGATTTTTTAAATTTTGATAAACAACCACAGAGACATCTATGGTGAGAAATAATTTCATTTCATTCACAAAATTCATTTGTTTTTTTTTTTATTAAATTTATTTGAATCGAAAAAAATATATATTAAACGATATCGATATCGTCGTCGTAGAAACTTTGATTTGTTTTCGATGCTCCCACCCAAACCTTACATACAAAGTCTCTTTCGAAATTATATATCAGATTCATTCATCCATCAAATCGGAAAATGTATGCTAAGATGCCATTTTGATTTTGTTTGTATGAAGATTTTTATGAAGATGCCATTTTGATTTCTTGTAATTTAATAGATTAAAATTAAACATTGTTCATTTGAAGGCATCAAATGGACATTATTTCAGTGGTAGTGCTCTTTTGTATAAATATTTAGAAAAGTAAAAAACCGTTCAAATTCGTTTATTTTAAAAATATCAGCTTCGGCGCACAAAAAATATCTCAAATACATTTTTGAAAAATCAACCGTGAAGCCAAAAAAATTGAGAAACACTAAATCATTTATTCAATGACAAGTCAAATTTTTCTTCAACTTAGTGTAAAATGAATTGTTTTATATATGCTACTATATAAATCACGACCTGTTAAAGTTATTGCGACGGCCTCACACCAATTACATTATTTTCGACGCGTTGAACTGATAAAACTCATACGCGATTGAAAGTCTTAGACATAGTCACAACGTTACAACTGTCAATTGTTTGTGACAGCAAAAAGTTCCAAATTACTTATATAAAATATTTATGTGTTCATTTTTTACTTTATAAGTATAATATATAATAATTTACTTACCTATATGATTTCGTACTTTCACCGTCTATGTACATAAGTACAGGGCGGCGCCTAGGAATTCGGCCGCCCGTGTGCAAACTTAAATCGGCCGCTCTTTAATTTTATCAGCATTCGTATAAATCATATTAATTCGGGGTATAGTGTTGAAAAATTTAATCAAAATAAAAATTAACCTGAAAAACAGACTGAAAACCAAAATTTTTAGTTCTGAACAGGACCAGACGACAAGAGAGACTGGACGTTTTCAAGTTCATTCATGAAAATATATTGTGTTTTTACCCCCAATTCCAAATCTAGGACGTGGTTCTTTCGATGACCAACCAATAATCAATATCATTGAAGAAATACATTTGGCAAGCTACAAAGGTAATAATATTAGAATATATAATTTCGAAAGAGACTTTGTATATATGTAACCTTGGTTGGTTGGTTCGTAGACAACACATTCGATTTCGATTCATAGCCGCCAATTCGATTCAAAGGATTCGAAAGCCCCGGGGGCGAAGTCCTCGGAGGCGAAGTCCTGAGGGGCGACAGGGGGCTGCCAAATTTTGATATACATATAATTTCGAAAGAGACTTAGTTTATATGTTTGTCTGTTCGTGACGTGTTCGTCAATTTAATAAAAAAACAAATGAATATTCAAATAAATTTATATAAAATAAAACAATTTAAATAAATTTAATAAAATGTTTACTGTTAGATTAGTCATGTTTAAGCGGTTTATATTACAAATACCGAGTGAAGCCGAGTAAAACCACTAGTAGAACATAAAAAACCTAGCTCTACGCGGACCTGCTATATTTCCCCCTCATTTCATTCGGCCGCCTTTATATTTGGGCCGCCTGTGTGCGTTGCACACATTCGCACATATGGTAGGCGCGGCCCTGCATATGTGCATTAGCCGCAACATTCAACATTCAGTCTCGTTCTTCGACGAAAGGGTCTCTTAAACTGTATTCGTTGGGGGGGGGGGGCTCATGTTGAGGGCTTTAAGGGTCAAATTCCTTGATCTTTAAAGCGCGCGTTAACATTCAATCGGGGAAAACTTTTATAAATAAGCGTATCAGTAATATGAGCGCTTTTTATATCATATTTCAGACAACTGTCAAAGTCAAATATACGCCATTGTACAGCTTACGTTAGTTACGCATAAGGTATACATATGTAGGTTATTTTGATGTAATTTGGATCATTTGGGTCATAGCCAGCAGCATAGCTCGGTCGTTAAGCTTCTGCCTAGCACCGAGAGAGGCGCCGGGTTCGATCCCGTGAGTTGACCTCGATTGAAAATAATTTATTTTGAGTATATATGTAGTGCTGCTGGTCAGACTTGGATATTTGTGACTCCAGGTCGATCGTTTCCTATCCCAGTTTGCCAATTTTTCTGATTTCATTGTTGAAACGGTTCCCGATTAAATTGGCTAAAAACTTTTCTACCTACTATGTCACCACTATTCGAGTATGATTAATGTACAATTCATAGATGTCTCGTTAATTTCCAGTTTTCAGTGTCTCGTAATTCAGCGACTTGTGTAGTAAAAATGCTGCATCGTTTGTAATTGGCCAGGAAAGCGCATTGGGGCTTTCCCGTTAGGCCTTCCTGGTATATATGTAAAAAAAATATATACATACATATATATTTTAAACGATGCATTCGTTTCGCGTGCATTGTTCATTTATTGGAATGGTTAACATATGTGTATAATAATACAATTGCCGATAAACGATCGAAGATTGTCGAAACTATTAGAGAGGTATTCGGCACCATTTGATCGAGCGCCATTTTATTTTTTGTTTCATATCATAGATACCTAATGACGAGTGCATTTATTGCCCAGTTTGCGCAACGACGATTACGATACCGTCTGAAAATCTGTTGCAATTATGCAATGGCAATTGGACGGCGTGTGCCCCGAAAGAAAGAAAAAAGTGCAGCCGCCATTTTGTTACCGTTCGTTGCACCGAAAGCGATCGATTCGCGGCCATAGCCACATACATACATAGAATGACAGTTCCAGAGCGTTTTCAAAACGGTGCGATTTCACCGCACAATAATGGCTCGACTAAAACAATAGACCACGTCCGGTTTACATCCAGGTCGAAAGCGCGATGCAATCAAAGTGCAACGATTGAAATTGCTGCAATTCCTCCATTCAGCCGTGATATAATAATAAATTGCTAATTTTACAACACGAGACGACGGCCTGTGACTTTTGATGATTTCTTGAGATTGTTCACGACGAATTGTTCTCACTAGAATGCACCCGGGAAATGTATTTAGATATTGTTAATAGGAAGCTATGGAAATCGTTACCGTTAGTGGTCATTTTGAATTTTTATATTAAATAATAAGAACCATGTGAAGTTTTCAGAACCTTTTTGCGTCATTGATGGTGTTTACCAGTGGTGTAGTCGGGCTAGGTCGCCGCTTTGGTACTTCTTTTTGAGCCGGGTCGCCGACCTGGCACTTTGATTGATATAAAATTGTTTTTCGAGTACAATTAAAAAATATTTTGACTAAAATGTCACATAAAATTTTGTATTCCAAATATTGTGAGCAGACTCTCGTTCTAACACTCGATGACCACAATCGATTAGTAATCTGAGCACATTCAAAACTTAAAGGAAGTTAAATGAAATTTATTGGCTTTTTTTTATCTAAAACCACCTAAAAATTCAAAAGAAAACATTATTTGAACTATTGGCCATACACACTTGAGGATAGATAAAATGACGGAACTCAGCTTAAATGAATAGTCATGTCTAAATTCACCTGTTAAAATTTGATTTTTTGACATATGTACATATGTACATACATGGTTTTAGCATTGCTAAAAGCAAATGTTGCTGTTGACACACGAACACGGGTTTTGCAAAATCAAAGATGTTGAAGAGGATGCATTATGGAAGTTTTTATAAAATATAAAAAATACATCATAATTTCAACAAGCAAGAATATTTGTTAATTATTATTTGATTTTTTTTATAAATATTTGGACTACCAATATTAGGATACAACTTTTTTTAGAAAGGAAAAAAGCGGGGGGGGGGGGGGTCGTAAAAATTAAACACCGACCTGGTTCTTTTTTATTTAGCACTACACCACTGGTGTTTACTGATTGCGATGTATTATTTTACAGTCAATTGGTATGTGATAAAGTGACCAATACACTGGTCAACAACTAATGTTTACCCCATATTTTGCAAAATTGATGAATTAGTTAAAATTGTGACCGATCCATTGATTCGGCTCATCCATCACCGATTTCATGTATTCGGCAAAGTTATCACTAGAGGTAAGATAGCCAAGGGGCCGCTCATTGTTCCATTGTTGTAAATCCTTTGTAAAAACGGTTCGGCAAACCTTTAACAATGCATTTACAACGTTTGAACAAAACACGGCCCCCTCAGGCTCCGGTGACTAGTTATCACAATCACTTTGTAGTTTGAGCCCTATTTATGATATGTTTTCGTCTAGGATCTGGCCTGATATTTGAGACAAAATGGCGTCGCTCTTGAACTTAACTAATTTGACGAATGCTATCAAACAAAATGGCGGATTCTTTGAATATTTTTGGGGGTATTGGGTGTAATTTTGCCGCTGCGAGTGCTAGGTGTCTCCGAGTGCGAGTAATTCGAGCGTTTCTTGAACTTTTGTCCCATTTGGAGCGGGACCGGTCATGTCGTGACCAAACAATGGGTGTTTTCCGAACCCCATTGTGTGTTGCAAATGTGATTGCCGCGCATTCTAGGCACGTTCCACGGTTTTGTTTATCGGCCATGTTGTTCGAGTTACCTCTGCTCCCCCTCTTTCTCTCTCTCTCTTCCTCAAAAGGATTACCACCGTGCTTAATTTAGTGAACGATTACGCTTCTTTAGATGTGCTCGGTTTATAAACAAACCGCATCTCTTCATTGACAGATTGACATCAATCGTTGAATAGAATACGAGGTGTCAATGAATTGACACACACGTGTTATCTGCGTAGTTAGTTAATATACATATACATACATAGATATCTTGAATAAAATAGAAATCTCTTTTACCTTTTTGAATATTATAATATTTATTTTAATTAATATTTTTTTTGTATTTCAGAGTGTCAGGCTTCTTCCAATTTAAAACTTCCAACACCTTATAGACTTGGAGAAAAAGGCCTGAAAAAAGTGAGTCCGATACCTTTCATTATAAATACAAACTCACATTGATTTAACATTAAATATTTGAATCCTACTTGTAAAACCGGTTCGACGACAGCATGCTAACCGGTTAACCGGTTCGCGGTTCACAGCTCATCACAGATATTACTCGGTTGATTATAACGAAACGCAGAACCAATTCGCAACAAGCAACTGTTCGATTAACCGGTTCGCATAAAAATATATTTAAAATGTGGCCGTTTGTTACTTTACTTTTACTAAAAATTTGGCAATTCAACGGATTTTACTTATACTTGCTAACCGGTTCGTCAAAAAAGTATGATCGGAATGAAATCAATCGTTCAACGTCCAATATGATTACTTTGGTTGACGGGTTCAATGCAAAAATGTCTTTAAAACGGTTGCTAATTTAGTTTAAATAAAAACTGACGAATAGACCGCATTTCGAATTGACCGCAGTTTTTATTTAGTTTAAATAAAAACTGACGAATTGTAATCATTTTCCAACTAAATGATAAATGGATTGTAGGCGACTAACCGGTTCAACACCTTAAATGTGTTGAAAATCAACAGATTATAAGTGCAAACCATTTTTTAATTAAAGTTCATGATCTGTGACTTGAATCGATGTATTTTATTGAAATTCTAGACCGATTTACAAAATATCAGATTAACCGGTTCGAAAATTTTTTCATATAGAATTTTTCTCACAGAAAACTCTTACAAATGAATTTGGCTTATCCATACATTCTAAAGGCAAAGACACACAGAGGTACGCGGTATATTTTTTTTTTGCATAAATTTGCAGATGTAAATTTGTGTGGCTATTATTTTATTGTTTGGTTTTTACTGGCTTTTGAATTCGTCCGCAAAACATATTGAGAGATTAGGCAATTTCATATTTTCTTTAAATTTAGAGTATCGTCTTCTAATCAAAGTTACAGTATTGTTATGTGTACTCGTATTTCAAAATCGTTATTCTCGTGTAAGTCGAAAACATGACGGTTTATGAGAATTTTTATAAATCGAAAAATTTATAAATATTTTAAGCGCCTTTTCTTTTACGGCGCCTGTGTGTGCCAAACACTTCGCACATGCCACGAGCCGGCTCTAGCATTTATATATGCAATAATTCTGAAATATGCAGGAGATATATCAATAAATATTTGACTAGTTTTGATGTCTGATGACCAAAGGGCGGATAGGAAGCGTGCTTTTTCCAGGAATCAGGGCGTTTTGGGTCTATTTACAAAGCTAGAGTGCAAAAAAAAGGTTCTTCATAAAATTGGACAAAGGATAGCGAACAATTAACAATGAATGGCACGCTTCCGGTCCGATCTCTACTGATGACCAGACTTCAGTGACCAGGATGCTTTTACTGAATGGTTCACTATTGTCAACCTTTTCTTTGCTCTCTTGCTTTGTAGGACAATACTAATTGACAATAGTGAACCATTTTTTGTGGGTAAAAGCATCCTGACCTGTCTGCTGTTGACCCACTGGAAAATTCTCCGATTCCCGCCGACTCTTCCAAGTCAGTTGAAACTGTGAACACTTATCACTTACACTTACATCACTAACCACTTACAAGAATAGAAAACGCAATTGAAGGAATGTAAACTATTACAAAGCCACGTAGTATATGTATATGCATACTGACTATTAGCAGAGAAGGACGTTTCGTAAGCAAGCGGCATGTATTATCCGTCTGTACGAGTTCGGTTTGAATTGTGACCGTTTTCTGACATTTTATTCGCGTGAAAGTCACCAAGTCATCATCGTATGCATACCTTTTTAGATATAAGACGGGGCGTGATCGGAATAAGCCTCAGCACTTACTTTCCACTTGGTACACAATCGGAATCGAGCCCGAAACTATGCAAATTGCAACATCATCCGTAGATTCCTACACGACTGAATTATGTAGCTACGTGCACACCGAATCGTACGCCATGCGCGTGCTCGTGGTTTCCATCGGTGAAGGGCGTTTCGTCAATTATATGTGTATATATTTTTTTAATTATTCAATCGATCATGTACAGTACAGTCATACAGATCGTTCCAAAGCGACGAGTGTACTTAAACAGTTCAAGAAACATACTAAAGAGCCAGCAGCATAGCTCAGTCGTTAAGCTTGTGCCTAGCACCGAGAATTACCGGGTTCGGCATCCCATGAATTTTTCTGAGTATATGTGTAATGCTGCTGGTGAGACTTGGATATTTGTGACTCCAGGTCAATCGTTTCCTATCAGAGTTTGCCAACTCTCTCTGATTTCATTGTTGAAACGGTTCCCGATAAAAAAATGAGTATGATTAATGAACAATAAAATGTATGTACAATTCAAAGATGTCTCGCTAATTTCCAGTTTTCAGTGTCTCGTAATTCAGCGACTTGTATAATAAAAATGCTACATTGTTTGTAATTGGCCAGGAAGGCGCATTGTGGTTTACCTGTTAGGCTTCTTGGTATATATTAAAAAAATATATAAATACATAATTATTATTATATAAGACAGGTATTTATACAATACGATAAATACAAGAATTTATACAAATGTGAATACAAAACATATATACATACATGTATATGGAGAAATTTTTTGCATCATTTTTATTATAAATATGTAGATACCGGCGAACCTCAAGACACTGAATATCTTGAGATTTGTAAGAGAGATGGGCAAGGGGATGCCAATTTTACAGGAACCGTTTCAATGAAAATCTGTAATTGGCAAACTCTGGTAAGAAACGATCGATCTGGAGTCACGAACCAAGGCCTGGTCAGCAGTGGGACTCGAACCTGTGACCATTCTGCTCGAAAGCATAATATTCTAACCACTAGTCTACGCTGCTGGTTGAGTTGATTGTTAATTCGTACGATCTTATTATTTCGACAGGTTTCCCATACAGCGTATACACTCGCATAAATATATACAAACATAGCATTTTTTGCTCTTCATAATTTTGAAACGTCTGTATATTGATATGCATTTATTTAGATACTTTGAGAGCTTAACATTTTAATATGATTAAAATCGCAAGCCTCTCGGCCCAAAACTCAATTCGACATTGGCCTCTTTAAATCAGAATCAGACTCAGATATTTCCTAAGAACCTGCGATTGTTTTTTTTGAAAACGTGCAAAATTGCACTTCCCGTCAATGCGGCGAAAAAGCGCTCGGCTTGCGTTCCGGTCGGCAACGTGTTAGTTAACACCGTACGTGTCGATAATGAAGGTCGTCAAAATAAATAAATATTTGATGATACAACACACACACACACACACCTTAAATGGAAAATGAACACTTCTTCTTCAGTTTCAGTTTCACTTTTGAATAACACACAGACGGACACTTCCGTTTGTAAATATTATTATTTTATCATATAAATATTCGCATACAAATCGCAATATTCGGTGTACATACATATGCATTTGCGATAGTGGAAGTAGCCTCGAAATTATAAGGAAGTGCTTATAAATTATATATTGATCTAACATTTGAATTTGACTAATAGTTAATGAAGTTTTATGTAATTTATTTGTTTTGTATCTCACCGAGGGTCTTCCACTCTTGGTTTGAAGTTCCTATATTTGTGGATTGGGAATTAATTCTGCTCGTCTTTATGTACATACGTATGCATACAGTATTTTGTATTGAATTTTCCTGTATGTACTTACATGGTTTTATTTAAATAAATAAATGTATACATAGATCAATGGTTCTTGTGTGAAACTAGTGTTGTGCCTGTTGATCTCAACGGGTGGTTTCGGATAGGAATTGATACACGAATTAAAATAAGTTATATGTTATATATAAATATAATGTAAGGCAATTTAGAGGCGCACGTTATAATAGAAAAAGTGCGCGCATTACACGCTCGTCGATCCAACCCGTTCACCTGTTCGAAATGATGAATGAATGTGTGTGTTTGTATATGTGTACGCTCCCGCGCATGCTTAGGCGCATCCGACGCTTAAGTTACCCGTCGCTCGGCCTGACTTCGCTCAGCGCTCAATATCATGAGTTAGTTGTTGGTTGACGCGTCTGCCACATACCCACATACATCGCGTCCATTTTTATATATAATATTTTACTACAGTAGTAATCTAATAGGAGTGATTTAAAACAAAAGCTTTTTTATACTCTTCATTTGTAGGGGGAGAACAACTCTAAGTGAAGAGGATAAAAGGGAGGACTTAGTTCAGAATTTAAGCAAAATCGTCTAGTAGCCGCATGCCTTAGTTGCATTTTTGAATCATTTACGTATATAGAGATGTTATCGTATATATGTAGATAATTGTATATAGCAAGTTATACAATGTCCATTCAACAAACTACATATGTGTTTCAATTATGACTATAATCTTGTAATCTTTCCCGTATTTATATGCACGTACGATTTACGTGAAGTAAACTTAACGTGTGAACGCACCCGGAATAGCTATGACGATTATGTATGCACGTACGATCAGATAAGACACTGGCTTATCTCTGCCACTTTGAACTGAATACTGTTTTACAAATCCATCTCTCGCCGCTTTCTGTGGGGCTTTTTCAACTCTCGTTTTGGTCTCACGCCTTTCTGGGCTTGGTGCTCGACAGGTTTCATTCAAGGCCGCCACATTCGTCTGTCCTTCTGTCCTTGAAACGGTTCAGTTTTTGTCTCTCACTGGTGTTTGGTCGCTTTTCGACGCTTTGTTCAGGTTTCTTGCTTTTTGGGTGCTGATGATGGACTGGTTTCACTTAAGGTCGTTGCACTTGACTGTCTTTCTGTCCTTCTGTAATCATGTTTTAGTCCTCACTCATTATTGTTTGATGCTCTCGCAATTTGGATTTTTTTCTTTTGAAGGTCTCTTTTAATTAGGGTTGTCAGATTTCATGCAAGTTAAACCGGGACACCCCCCCCTCCAAAAAAATAATCAGATCTTTGACTTTTCTGTAGACAATCTTTGACTTTGCTATAGGCAATAATTGCTATAGTAATAGCCACCTGGTTTTTGAATGTAAGAGTAGACTTTTATATTCAATAGTGTGCGAAAATTATCGATTTAAGATAAATTGATTGATGCCTAATACACATTTTTTGTCTCCCTTCTACACATAGTAAGACAGAGACAAATATGTAGTTCATTGTTGAATATTGCTGCAGTGTTTACCAGACTGTCTGTTCCAGACATCTACTTTTTTTTATAGTTTATGTTAATTGTGGGTTAAAAACTTCTGTAGATATTTAAAAAGTAGTAAACCCGGAAATTTGGGTGTCCCGACAAGTTTGTTCGGGACACCGGGACACGAGACTTAAAACTGGTGACAATCCCGATTAATCGGGACGCCTGACAACCCTATTTTAAATACCCCTTGTTTTATGATCTTCGAGTCATTTTAGTCCTCCGAGTGTCGAAAACTTTCTCTGGTGAACCCTCAACGTCAACCTTCAATGAATTTGGAGTACTCGTTGTTTTGTGCTAGTACTGATAGACTTATTTCCTTTCAAGGATACGTTCACGTCTTCGGGGAGTTTCGCTTTGCTCCTTCATAACATAAATTTTGTGTCGTTTTTCCAAGATTTGTTGTGTTCGTTTTTGATTTCGGTGCTGATGATGGACTGGTTTCTTTCAAGGTCGCCTTAATTGTCTGTCCTTCTGAAGTCCGTGGTTGTTCTTCGCGTGCCGTTCCATTCGTCGGCCTTCGGAATGCTAACTCGCCAGTTGGTTTCTATTGAAAATTCGCTTTCTACTCGCTGAAAGCGCAAAAAAGTGCACGCGAGCTAACTTTGTATCTACCTACACCCAAACGACCAGATCCTCGTTGGTCCGAATAAGCGGTTCGATCCAATAGTTAATCGGATAAGGTGGTGACGGAGTGTTACAGAACTATGACCCATCTCAGACTTGACGCAACTTTAGTCTGATGTGGTACATGGGAACTGTTTCGGGGAACAAAAGAGTGTTTCGCATTTTTTGGGACAAACAATTACAATATTGAAATGCTGACACGTGGGAAAGTTTATCAAAACACAATATGCTTCTACTGCTAACTAATATGCTTTTTTTTAATCTGATGTGTGGTACAGTCTTCTAGTTACAACCTACATACATACACATTACAGCCTACTGCAGTAGCATTCTAGGTAGAGCCATTGTTCTATACAGAGATTAGGTCAGCAGGGTTGATTGCTATTTTTATGAAGTATGCAGTTTTAAGAAAAAAACACAAAATATCACTTTGAATAAACTGCTGTGCTCGAAACTGAATATGTTTATCTACATAGATAGTTCTCGAATTGAGAAGTGCACTCTAGACACTTCTCAATACAAAGAACACCGGCAAATGAATGTAGTCCAATTGGCAACAAGCTATCCAACATTTTTCTCTTCTTATTGATTAATCTACAAGTCTTTTTTCTCAGTATTTAGGTCTAAAACATACAGTATTATTATCCCTCTAATGATTACTAGTAAAAATCCATTAAGTCTGCCTTTTCCCCTACTTGTATTTCCAAGTGTCCTGTATTTTCAAGAACTTCTATTATTCTTCTATAAATTCTAGTCTATTTTGGATCAGCTGAGATGTTCATTCTTGACATTTCCCAACACAAAGGTCTCTTCTTTTCTCAATCATAAACGACCAGATCTACTTGATCATTTTTAAGTTTTTGCTTTTTTAAAAGATGGGACTTAAATCTAGACAAGATGTGAAAATAAACCTTAGTTAGTAAAAAATTTAGTTGAAAAGTTCGATAACTTTCACTTGGCCTCTGACGTTTTGCTTCGAAGGGTGAGGGGTGAGAGTCGTGGAGGAGAAGGGGAATGTCTCGAGGCAAAGATAATAAATGCGTTTTTAGCATGACCTTCATTTGCACATGATTTCAATTTTGCATCCCTATTATCTTGGTGTGATCAGAGTCCTATTTCATCTGCCAATTTCCTTTGCTGTCACATTCATCCGTAGAATATACTCTAGCTAGTTCAGTTGATGAGTTTTCAATGAAGGGGAAAAAGGGAAAAAAATGAATCAACAAGGAAAAAAGCCACACAATAGTTATATTCTGTAATATTGATGTACGTATTATATAATGGAATACATTCTACTTGTTAAAAATAAATAATTAAGTTTGGATACAAAACAAAGACTCTTTTATAAGTTGTTTTTTTCAATTCGTTTTCCTCAATTAAAAATCCTTTCGTGTCAGTCTAACGACCAGGATCATAGATACGAGAAATAAATTATACAGACACAATGTTCATTATTGATTGTTATATGAAACACATGAATATTTATCGCATGGACTCGTGATCATCGTGAATATACGTAAATCAAGGATTGCACATATTTATCGATTGAAAAATTGATTATAATAATACAAAACACAGCGGGAAGCTTGCATATAAATCACTAGAATCATGACGTGTAATTTACGAGCTCGATTTCCCCAAAAGATCCATCTGATTTTTATCAACAGGATATCTCAAACCGGTCGGGTTGATAGACGAGGTCATCCAGAGTAAATAATATGTAAAAAGAATACTTCTTTTCATACTATACAGCAGCGTACGTTATGGCAAGCTTTGGCCGAGGCAAGGCAAAATTGGCTTACATATGTACACATTACAGAGAGTAACGATACGGCGTAATCTTGCTTGCGTCGTATCGTTGAGTCAATATTGTCACAATGTGACGTTTCCGAAAAATATTCATATGCGCATGCGCACTTTCATTAGTACATGTCTGTTACTAAGAGTTGGCGCGTTCTCGTACTTGCACAGAAGCACACAAAAAGACAGAGCGTCTTTTTATTATTGCTTTTTATTTTATTATAATGCAGTGTGACTGCATGCTATACACCTATTCACCGACACAACACAAGCGCATTTGTTTGCGCCAACTCCCGGTAACAGACCTGTACGTATGCACTCGCTACTATTTCCACAGCGGCTAAATAAAACTGGTTTTGCTTTGTAAGTTACGGTGACATGTACTGCTATATAATATGAATAGATTTTGTCAGCTACTGCTGTTACATCTACGCCACGTACACATTATGGAACATATTATATATGTGTTTTTTTTTTTTGTGTATTATTTTCATTTTTGATTTTTCAATTTATTAATTCTCAATTTTTCAATTTTTAATTTTTATGTACAATTTTTTAAATGTTTTATTTTATTTGTTTTTCTATTATTGTTGTTTTATTTTTTCTTATGTATTTGATCTTTTATGTATTGTCTGGCCACAGTGTCATATTGGGGTGACCTGTAAAGACTCTGTGGTATACTTGTATATTAAAATAAATAAATAAATAAATATGAATGTTTCCATATAGAATGTACCAAATAATACTCTTCAAACTGCCGATTACGTGCGTTGATGGTCTGTGTTGTGCCAGTATGAAAAAAACTTTATTTAAAAAAATTTTGTGGTTCTAATTTTAAACTGTAAATTTACACTGCGAGCAAACAAAGCAACCCACATCTTTATGCTTGCTCAAAAAGAATGATAATATGTAAAAAATCGACATTGACACAACAAACTACAAAAGTAAAGCTATTTGACAGAAAACCTTTAAATCTAAAATACTTGACAGAAGTAAACATATGTATTATATACTGCTTAATAAATAGGTTAGGTTAGAGGTAGAGAGATGGTAAGGAGAAAGAAGAGGCAGAAGGTTCCTAAACTTATCCTAATTCCTAATTCCTAACTTTAGTTTCGTGTAACTTTCATTACACGCAATTCACCGAAAAAGTTGGGAAAACGAGTCGTGACATATTGCAAGTTTGGTAGAACGAGTAGAGTAGTAAAATTTCCAGCTATCCCAAATCGATTTGTTTTGTTTCCCCAATTTAAACCGATTTCCATTAAAAAACAACGTATACTATTCTATAAACTGAATAGTTTCTAAACAGTACACAATGAAGCGATTGTACAATATCGACGTATCGTTTCGCGTCGCGTCGAGTCGCGCCAAGGTGCCAAATCGATTGATAGATTTTTCTTGGCATTGAAATATGTGCATATATTAAATGCCAAAATCTTTTTTGTTGCATCAAGAACGGAATTATACTTGGTAATTGATGTTTTCACTAGTGGAACACGAATCCATAAGACTATGACCGTTTTTTTTTTGTTTGAAATTTTGCTTTCTATGAGGATGAATCATTCGATTGTTAAGCTGTTGAATAAATTTGTTTCTTTCATAGTGCTGTCATTCTTGAGGCGTGTATCTTTGGATTATCTTAAATTGGTCCGGCATAATTAGTTTAATACTATACAATAAAAGCTGAAAAGATTTGGAGCTCGAAATTTAAGGTTATAATGAGGTCGGTAAAGTAGGCTGCATTGTTACCATGACTCTAGCTATGCATGTAATTTATTAAACTACATATGTATATTTAAATCAACAGGTGAGTTTTTTTCAGGTTTAGAGTGGAAGTATCCAAGTGGTTAGGCTGTCAGGGATCAAAATTATGAAGCATGTTGCTTTTCAATGCCAAAATGGTGTCAATTTCATATTTGACACGAAAATTGACATTGAAAAAAATGACAATAATTGTTTGTTTAAAGTCAATAAAGAATAGGAAGAGCGTTTCGAATTTGCCGTCATATTTACATACTAAATTTAATTTAGCTTGGCAGTAAATCACGTTTGAATCGTTTCTTTTCATTGGTCGACGAGCTTTGCTATATTTTTTTAGCAAACGCTAATACGTGATAGCTATTTTTATGTTTTTTTTATTATATAAATTTTGGGGTTTACCTGTTAGGCCAGGAAGGCCTAACAGGTAAACCCCAATGCGCATTCCTGGCCAATTACAAACAATGCAGTATTTTTATTACACAAGTCGCTGCATTTCGAGACACTGAACGAGACATCTATGAATTTTAACTTGTACATAAATTTTATTGTGCATTAATAATACTTAAAAAGTGGCGACATAGTAGGTAGGAAAGTTTTCGGCAATTTAATCGAGGAACCGTTTGAACAATGAAATCAGAAAAAATGGCAATCTCTGATAAGAAACGATCGCCTTGGAGTCACAAACATCCAAGTCTGACCAGCAGCATTACAGATATACTCAAAATAAATTATTTTCAATCAACTCACGGGATCAAACCCGGTGCCTCTTCTTGCTAGTCAAAAGCCCAACCACTGAGGCATGCTACTGGCTATGGCTATGAATATAATATCTAAATTAACCACTAGAAATCGCTCATTTTCCCTACTGGTAAGCTAAATGTTTCCACATACTAAAGAAGCCAGCAGTACGGCTCTGTGGTTAAACATAAAGTTTAGCACCGAGAGATTACTGGGTTCGTTCCCGTGCTAATCTTTAATACTGCTGGTTAGACTTGGATATTTGTGACTCCAGGTCGATCGCTTCTTATCAGATTTTGCCAATTTATCTGATTTTCATTGTTGAAACGGTTCCTCAGATTGGCAAAAATCATCCTACCTGCTGTCACATATATCCGAATTTGATTTATGTACAATATGTACAAGTCTAAATCCATAGATGTCTCAATTGATTAATTAATTAATTAATTGTTAATTTCGTGTTCCCCAGCCTCTCGAAATACAGTGATTTGTGTAATAAAAATGCTGCAATGTTTATTATTAATTGTCTGGAAAGGCGCATTGGTGTCTACCTGTCAGGCCTTCCTGGTATCTATGTAAAAATAAGAATAAAATAAAATATTTAATTTCAGTAGGCTTTTAAAAGATACGCGATTACTATTAATATAAGGTGGGTGGTCACTAGTAGAGGTAGGATCGAAAGCGTGCCGTTCTTTTTTTATTGTTCGCCGTGCATTGTTCATTTTATGATGAACCTTTTTTTTGCACTCTAGCTTTGTAGTTTGCTCTATTTCATGGAAAATAGACCCAAAATGCCCTTTTTCCTGGAAAAGGCACGCTTCCGGTCCTACCTCTAGTCATTAGGGCAATCCCAAATAACAATACACGTTCCAACAGTGTTACCATACAATACAAGCTAATATTAACCATAAGTACATATATTGTCCCAATGACCATAGCTGTTGTTCGGAATATCTTAGTTTACCAATAGGGATGGCGCATTTAGTGAAATGAAATATAGGCATCTTCTGTTTACGAACTTGGACCTGTTTTTGGTTGCAATTTTGTTTTGTTGCCATTGAATTTTATTACTGTAGTAAATTTATAACAAGGTTGAGGGACAAATTAGTATCGTTTATATCTTTGTCTTTGCAACTTGGAGCAATTTCTCTCAAATAGACAGATGTGACAACTTTAGTTTTTCAGATCCAAGCTCACTGACGAATCATCCTTATTTTTCTTCCAATTAGATTTGCTCACAATTAAAGTTTTGATCTAGTTTAGACACGTAGTAACGGAAACGTGTCGTGAAAGGATTAGGGATGTGATGTAACAGTAATGACGGACGCTTTTGAGTCCCCAATCTCAGACGTTGGCCAGAGATGCGGTCTAAACGTCCCAGGGTCCAGCCATTATCCAATTGTGTGCGACTTGGGACACACATCCACGTCAGGACAATTCTCTTTTTAACCTCGTTTGTTCGAAGCCGCCAGCCTCACCCGGGGGACAATCTCTACAATTTTGTGGAGCACGTGTTGTGCACTATCTGGCAAAGGTGACCAAGAAAACGACCTAAGGTCATTAGCGGACTGTGATTGGTCGATAAAATTTTAAGTTCACACGTTAGAACGGTGTCAACACGGTGTCAATCCCCCCGTGAAATAATCGATAGCTTTTATTGTGATTATTCATATTTTATTACAGCCGTGACCTGAAGGCTCATTCATTTGACAGTTGAAAGAACTGTCTTGTTGATATGAAAATGACGAATGTATGTACATACATAGGTGAACCGGTTTGATTGTTGACAAATCATTATTTGTATCAAATACATACAATAAGTCAGCACTAAATTTCATCTTAGAAGAAAATTCATTTTTTCATACCTCCTATTAGCTTCACTTACGATTACAATTCAGGAAAATATTTGCCTCTTATCCGATCGTTTTCATACTTTGCCATATTGCTCATTTTGGTCATCAATATAAGTAAATGTAAACCGCCATTACGATGGAGAAAAAATATCGTTTTAGACGCGTTTGAAATTTGAATTTCTGAAAAGTGCCTGACGTTTATCCAGTTTTTAGTTTTAAACATAGATGGCGGCAGTAAAATAAAATTATTGGTATTTTTATTCAAAATAATAATGACTAGCCTCTTATTACTTCGCTTTCGATTATTTCGTCTGACGAAATTTGGGTTCTTGTCCGATCGTTTTCAAATACTGCCATTTTATCGGTTTGGTCATCAGAATGTGGAAATCAAATCCGCCATAACGATTTTGATCTAGACCGCCTAGACTAGGACACAAGACGCACGTACAAACACAGACACGCAAAGTGCTCAACGACGAGCATCTCGCGTGAAACTAAATGAAACACCTTGTGCGTCCACGTTCGTCTGTGAGCGCCTTGCATGTCTTTACCTATCGCATCCTTAGTTAGAACGCAAAATAATACGTAAATTTGCTGGGCAAAGTTTAAAGTAAACCACTCACTGAGCAATTTGTCAATTTATTGCCCAACTAATTTCCCGATTGATTGACCAGTTTTCTGGGCAACTAAAATTGATGAGCCTTTCTTCATTTCAAAATACAATCAGTCATATGAAAAAGAGTAGTTCAAAGCTAGACACAGTAAGGACGCAGACACACAGAGTGGTATGTTTTTTTTATAGTTTTGCATATTCATAAAAAAAACGCTAGTACGCCTGATCTATGACCTGAAGTGTTTTTGTATTGACACAGGTTTGACAATGATCCCATATTTGAAGAAATGTAGAAGAAACTTATTGAAATAATAAGATCGTACGAGGTAGCAATGACATAAGACACGCCTATTCATAGCCGGAGTCTATCTAGGCATGCCGTGCCGTACGATTCTGTGTGTCTGCGCTTTAACCACTTAATCCCCACGCGTTTGTAGAAACCGATTTAATTATTTTATTATATGTGCTTAGTGCCAACCCTTGACACTACTTCTTGAATATATAGCTTTCAAATCTCTCTAAGTAGTCGTCCAGTTCAAATCTAAAGTCAAAAGTACGTATTTTCACTTGGGATTTTTTCCCACTGTTAATACTATTTTATATTGTTTATTTTCTATTGAAACATGTTTATTGGGATAGTGCTATGACCACACTGAAGTGTGCTGAATTGTACCACCATTTATAAATGATTGTATTTCATGAAATTTGTTTTTGCAAGTGTAATTATATAGTATTTGTATGGTAAGGAATGTGAATACAGGATAGACGCAATAGATCAAAGCTCAAAACAGCTCAAAGTTTAATATATTTATCTGCTATTTTGTCATACTTCATACTCATTGATAAATGGTTTTAATAAAAACACAAAATTTCAAAGTACATATAATACATTTTTATTTTTGTACATATAATACAATACTAATTAAATCTCCTTTCAAAATAAATTTAATGATATTCTTGTGCTTGTTTTGAGGAACATAGATTTTTAAAATTTCGTTCAAATCATGTAAGATGTACCCTTAAGTCTGGAGCTGCATTCAATCTATTTCTATATTTGTTATTATTAAAATATATGAAGAGAAAGCTATCTCAACCAGTTCAGTGCTAGTAAACGGCGACAGAATTTTAAGCGCTATGTCAGAAAATTGTTCCGGGGTAAAAACGGGAAAAAAACCTCTTAATAATAATATTCGTAATTACGATTTTATAGACGCGAAAGTATGAAGCGACAGTGTGTAGTTAAGGAAATGCGTACGTTGGTAACCAACTTGCGCGCACACATGCCAACCCATACATTACGTACCACTCATACCAACCTTACATTACGTACCACTCATAACAATCCAACATATATATAAACATCAATGTTTGTCTGTCTGTCACGTATGCGTTCCGATAATTTAATATAATTTAATTTGATTATTAAGTATTAATTTGAAATTGAAACATTCACTTATCGAAACGCATCGAGAAACGGGAACGGGGGCGGGAATTGCATGCGTTATTGTACGATGAAACTTTCAGGATTTATTGTATGCATGTTCGGGAAGCTGTGCAAATAAATCGGCCAAAAACGGGAACGGGAATTGCATGCGTTATTGTGGCATTGCAACGCATGCCGGGTTCAGCTAGTTAATTATTTAAAAATTATTTCTATTTTTATGATTGTAAATTATTCATTCCTGCATTTTCCGCCATTACTGATTTTTTTTCGAGTACCACCAACCATCAACCGCGTACCACAGGTTGGGAACCGCTGATATATGTAATATTATATGAACGTCTATGCTATATATTTATGTATCTATGTATGTATTTGAACCATTCAAACTATATGCATGTATGAACACGGACTATTATTGACGTTCTCAAATTGCAAAGATGATGATCAGCGTATGGTGTGGCGCAAGAAGTTGACCTCCTCTCGGCACATCATATAATAATACACTCACCTCAAACTCGCTTATCATCCATGGTGTCGAAGCGGTCAAGGTGACTTCCACAAACACAAATAGACAATCTTCAAAACCAATTATTTGTATGCTTTGTGCTTTTGAACGGAAACTAAGCGTACCTACATACATATTTTATAAATAATAAAAAGCTTATAGAAATAGAGAAGTCGACTCTGTCGGATAGCAAACCTTCAAAAGTATTTATTGTTGGTTTTTATTATTACGAAATTATATTCACAATACATCTTATATGTATTTTACAATTTTAATTTAATTTTGTTAGTAATCAAAGTATTATATTATTCTAATGCTAATATATGGCATAAAGGAAAAATTGCTCAAAAACCTATTTACAATTATTGTTATAAATGCTCATAATACATCTATTACATAATATTAATTAAAGACTCTCTAAAGTCGACGATCTAAAGCAGATTGTGTTTAGGTATTCTGTGTGTTATGCCTGAAGGGTATAGACATTTTGTTGTAATCACCGAGACTCTTCACAAGTGTGTTAGTATGGTTATTAGTGATTCTGTCATAGAATCTACTGGTTAGTTTGTTAGTAATGTCTGTAACAAACGGAATATTATTTATGGCATGCAGTTTTTTCTAGTTAGTATATATGGGTGTATTATAAATTATTTTTAGGGATATATTTTGTATTGTTTGGAGCTTGGAAAAGTTAGTATTCGAGGCGTTATTCCATACAGGTGAAGCATAGGTTAATAATGGTAATATGAGCGCGCGATATAATTCTATTTTATTTTGAGTTGATAAAGAACTATGGCGATTAAATATTGGGTATATTGAGGATATACCCCGCATCGCCTTGCATTTCGCTCCCTCAATATGAGGTGCCCATCTCATTATTTTATCGAACGTCAATTAGTTTTTGCCATGGTTCAAAACTATGAAGCGGATGTAATAGAAGACCCACGAGCAATTAGGGGGTGGTTGAATATCATATGTATGCCAGGAGAATAGACTAGTGGTTAGTATATAATGCTTTGAACAAAGTGGTCACGGGTTCAAATCCCGCTAGTGTCTGCTGGCCAGACCTTGGATTTTTGACTCCAGGTAGATCGTTTCCTATCAGAGTTTGCCAATTTATGCCAATAATTTGCAAAATCTCGAGTTTTCAGCAATCTCGAATTTCGCTGAATTGTAAAAAATGCTGCAAATTTACAAATTTAACCATAGACGTCTCCGTGGATGTTAATTGATATGTAGGTATGATACTAATAATACTTGTATCAAATGTACTGGCCAGGAAGGGGCATTGGGGTTACCTGTTAGGTATTCCTGGTATAAATTAAATATAAATAAATATTTTTGTAACAACTTATTTTGACATTTTGTGTACGAATTTTTCTATTACTAATGTAATAAACTATTCAACTTTTAGTGTTTATTTTTCGGATCGAAGAGAGTCAATGGAATGATGTTTCTATTCTTTAATTTGATTCCTGAATTGCTCAATATGTAGTTATATCTTCTATTTTTATTATTACTGGTTTTATATTAGTTTCACTTCGTCTCACGGTATGGAAACACTTCCTAATCTCTTCCGATCGCTTTGAAACTTACCATTTTGTAAGGTTTAGCTCCCGATAGAATTTCAACTGTTTCGCTAAGACGTTAGAGAATTTTAATCGGCATCAACATGTTCAAAGTTCCAGATATTTTCGAGAAGGTGACAGCCGTCGTGGACGATGTTTTGACTTTCCGCCCCCCACTCGTATAACTTTAACTTTTTCACACTATCTTATAAAAATTGCATTATAGGCTCTCACTATCTAGCATAGATATTTTTACTTCACTATTAGATTATATAATGAATGAAAAAAAGTTTGTATTATAATGTCGATATGCATGTTATGGACAAACGGCCGCTCGTATTCCGCTTATATGTATTTACGTCTCGCTGCTCGTTGTGGTCTATAATTGTTTTTAATTCAAATAGATTTTTTTTTAAATTTTTAATTGTAAAATTTCGATGAAATCGAAAGTAAAAGATGACATCTTGGGCGACAAAAGATATGCAGTTAAAATCGTATAAATAGCACTTTTATAATACAACGTTGAAGTCACATTGAAATGAAAGATAGAAGAGGCTTGTAAAAATAGACTAAATTTCATCAAAAAATCTTATTCAATTGCAAAAAAGTCTTAGCTGTAACAAAACTAAAAGGTTTAGTTCATTGTTCAATAATATTTTGGGTCCTTGAAAGGCCAAAACAATATATGTGATTCAGCTCGTCCATACGGGCTGCACAGCTGCAGCCCTCCTGGTATAGTACACGCATGCTATTTTTATTATTACTAGCCTCTTCTTACTTTCGATTTTTTCGTCTCATGAAATTTGGTTTCTTATTCGATCGTGTTCAAACTTTGCCATTTTGTTCGTTTTGGTCATCAATATATGTGGAAATGAAGTCCGCCATTACGATGGTGAAAAATAATCGTAATAGACACGTTTGAAAATACTCCATGATCTTTCTCGGTGACGTCTATTGTCCACATTGACATATTTGTCCACACTGTTCCGATAGTTTTTCCCCTTTCGCCACCCTCTCACTATGTCAGATTTTAATTGTTTAAACGCCTATAACTTTTTCTTTTTTCACTCTATTTTATAATATTTGCTTTATAGGTTCTCATTGTCTCTAATATTTATATGTACATACATATATCTATATATTTTTAGTTTTATCTGTCATTGTCCCAGTATAGTACATATGCATGCTATTTTTGTTTGCATTTGGTCAACGAGCTACTACAGCCCACTTTATCTCTGCAGCCCCTCCTACTGGGAATTTTCATGAGCCGCCACTGATATACTAGCCTATGAGCGATAAATCGTCTAGATAAGTTGTACAACTAGATGGAAGTTATATGAAATCATTTGTAGGTCAAAAACAATCGACTTATACTTAATGACTGCAGGAAAAGGCCGAATATGGTACCCAGAACTTTCGCTGTGTCTACCAACGTATCTATTGCACTTTCAGACAATGTCTTGGGGCTTGTAGTTGTTTTCGAGCAAATTTCAAGTAACCGGTTCAGACTTCTGATGGAATCTACTCGGCTTGAGAACACCTTGACCAGGCCATGTTATGGTGGGGATTTATAGATGTGTATAGAAGTATATAGTAGTTGGTGCTGCCACTGCATGACCGACAATTGAGCTGTCATTAGTTGATCTGGCGACCGGCGACTCAATAGAGGCTATATCCGCTCCAGTGTTGCATTATTATTGTCGTCGTCGACGGAGATCTGTCGCCGAATCTGCTCGTTTTTAGACCGCAGATTATCTGGACGCAGAAAAAAAGTAGGTAACCTCGAAATTTTGTAGACGAAGAGGCGTGAGCGAGCGTTTGAACTCCAAATCCATTCAAACTTGACGAAGGTTAAGCTGCGGTATTAACTGGAGTAACAGTTTGCGTTTTACTTGTGTTGGTTTGCTCCGTGTCATGGGAAGGACAGTGCAGTGTATTGGGAAGCATTCTGGACAGGACAGAAACTAAAGAAGATCAATACAAAAGTGAGTAGAAGGTGTTCATTTTGTATTATCAATATGGTGTATGAAGGGTGCGGAGATGTCTTGGGAAGTATTATATTATAGTTTATTTATTCATAAACAGACAAAATGAAGGAGGGAGTGCATACATACAAAATATGGTGCTTAGTTTGGTGTCTGTTCGATCATGTCAAGTATTTTGTGGAGAAACTTTCCGTAATATTCTGGAAAGGTGCGAAAGTTAAGAAGAAAGCAAGTATAGAATCGTATTAACACTTGCCGCACTGTGATGGATAGCTAGTGACCAGGACGTATATTTTATTTTATTTCTCCAAATATACTGAATGAAGAGACTTTATATTTTATATAATCACCATCAAAGCCTTTATGATTCGAATTATGTCATTTCTAAATAAAAACATTTATCAATACCAACAGAATTTATTATTTTCGCCTCACAGATGCAAG
Organism: Arctopsyche grandis; assembly: GCF_051622035.1. Classification (NCBI taxonomy): domain Eukaryota; kingdom Metazoa; phylum Arthropoda; class Insecta; order Trichoptera; family Hydropsychidae; genus Arctopsyche; species Arctopsyche grandis. Next base: position 2,217,532 of record NC_135362.1, read on the forward strand.
AGAGAGGCAAGCATTCAGTGCGATGCACTCAACGGGCAGTTTGTGAATGATATCCGGCATGGAATGACAGCTCTGTTTCAGCCGTTATTTTATTAATTATATTATTAACATTATTCAACGTTTTAATACATGATAAAACGATTATTACAATAATTACCCTCGCTGAATTTGTATTATTTTAACTTAAAACACACATTTTCAATTGGACGCTTGGAGTCCAACACAATTGCAAGCGGATTTTGACAGTGTTAATGTCTTGAAAGTATTAGGAAGCAGTGTTCTGGAGAGAACGATGTAATGTTATATGTAGGATTTGGTTTTTAAACCTTGGCATGCTTGGGTCGAGTGTATGTTTGAGTTGGTATACTGAGTAACGCCGTGACTAAATGACAGTTCGTTTCGGCGCATCCAGTAATAAATATGGTTTAAAGTGCTAAACGAGTCTTATTGGCCTGTACCACGTGTCCCTTAATTTCGAAACTTTTGATATTTATGAAATATTTAGAATAAATTTCAAAGATGGGAAGTACATATATGTAACATTGTATGGACTTTCTAAATTGATCAAAATTAATCAAACTATACTTCTCATTCCATCTCGCAGTCTTACTAACTTCTCAATTTTGTTCTTTAAACGTCGTAGTTGCCTCGAATTTGGTAATGAATTTTTATTACTTTTGGATAACTGTCGACAACCTTAATTAGAATTGGGTCAATTTGATTCCATATTCATTCGTCGATACCTGTCAATATGAATAATGGAAAAAATGGACCAATTTTTACATTATTCAAAAGTTCATATCATTTCAACGGCACGAATGAAACAAGTAGGATCCATTTAAATTGACTTTGAATTGTCAACTGTCATTGTTAAAGCAAAACAATGAACCTTTGCTTGGAGCATCGCGTTTCCACAAGAATTGACATCTCACTTGACCTTTTTTTGATAAATTCAAGTCTGAAAGTCAGCCGCCTTGAAAAAATGTATTGCAGGCCGTTTCAGACGTTGCACAAAAAACCTTGGTCTTTATTATACCATCAATTATCGCTATATGTATACCACAGCACTGTGATGGTGTCCATGAGTAAACAAAACGGTTTACATCCGCTAATTGTGATAAACTATCTATCGTCTGTTGCCACGATAGCGTTGGGTTTTTTTCTCCCCATTTCAGAATCATAGTATTGTATATCAGAGGTGTATTCCCTTATCAATGCTCCAATGATGTGTGTATGTAATTACCAGTTTCCGAAATGGTTTAATTCGAGGAACTGTCGTATTTCACACGAACAAATGATTAAGTTGGCGTGATTGCGTCGAGTTTACATTGTACATACGAGTATGTTTAAGTTGGTATGCTGCATGCTGCAAGTCTCAATGGACCGTACCACGTGTCCCTTCAGAATTGAATCCTGCATAAATACATATGTATGTGAATTTTTATAACTTACCGCTTGCTTATCCCATTATGAACAGCAAGAAGATCTTCTCGTTCACGTTACAATAAGATAAATATAATTATGTAATTGTGGAGGGATCGTGACTGGTTTTAATGTTGTATCTATTATCCGATTGACGTACATACATACATGTGTGTTATGATGATGTTTTTTAATTGCTTATTTTACTTCTCGGTACGTATGGGTGTTATATTCTATTTTCGTTACGTGCAGACTACCTACATATAAGTGAAACGTATATTTTTTAATCATTTGTTATGAATTCTGAGAATCAATTTGCAAAAGTCGAGTTGTAAAATAATGCATCCGGCTGGTAGTTTTATTAGTTTTGTTTATTTCTCTCGTAAAGATTTTTAGATGGTTTTAAATTGTTTGGATAAGGTTTCAAATTATGAAACCCTTTTCAAAAATCATAATAATTTTATTACTTGAGTGATGAAAGAATAATGCGTTTAGTTCGCAGAATTTTGATTGCAAAATTAATGTATCTTTATTGTAAAGTTGCACATTTGATTTTGAAATTGAGATAAAGTTTGTTTAACAAACAATTATCTCCGGTTTAGTATCTTCTTGTTACCTTCTGAAGCAAACTTAATTAATTTCAAGTATTACTTCAAATTATTATGGTACTCTTAAATGTTGGATTAAAAATGAATTCGCTAGTAAAGCAATTTGGAAAAAATTCTCTCCACTTGTAGTATTTTTCCATTGACCTTGAGAAAAAAACAGGTATTTGAAACAATACGCAACGATAGAAGGCTTATTCATACTGTCACAGCACAGACCGGCAACTGCATATAAACAGCATGTCCATAAGCTTAAAATGCGTATCAAACAGATTGAACTTGTATGCATGTGGACTTTCAAGTTGACTTATGCTAGGAACATACTCGAAAGTGCGGCACGGGACGTGTACGTGGATTCCAGCTATGAGAGGCGTATTCTCATGTCATTATTAAAAGTCTGTTTATACCAGCACAGACCGGCAACTGAACGTAAACATCCGTACGAAAAGTATTCTTTGGTACATTCTATATGGAAATATCCGTAATGTGTACATGGCGTAGACTTAACAGCAGTAGCCAACAAAATCTATTCATATTATACAACAGTACATGTCACCGTAACGTATCAAGCAAAGCCGGGTTTCTTTGGCTACTGTGGAAATGTTCACGCACAAGCACATAGCGGGTGCACGCGTACTAACGAAAGTGCGCATGTGCATATGAATATTTTAGGAAACGTCATATTGGGAAAATATTTAACCAACAGCGTGGCTCGGTAGTTGCGTTGGTATTAAGCACCAGGAGGTCGCCGAGTTCGATCCCGTGAGCTGACCTCGATTGAAAAGAATTTATTCTGAATATAATCTTAAATGCTGCTGGTCAGACTTGGATATTTGTGACTCCAAGTCGATCGTTTCCTATCAGAGTTTGCCAATTGATCTGATTTCATTGTTGAAGCGGTTCCTCCATCAAATTGGCAAAAACCATCTTCCCACTCTGTCACCACTATTTGAATAAGATTTCAAAAATGTATTATCTATAACATGGATGTCTCGCTAATTCTTATATATATATATATATATATATATATATATATATATATATATATATATATATATATATATATATATATATATATATATATATATATATATATATATATATATATATATATATATATATATATATATATATATATATATATATATATATATATATATATATATATATATATATATATATATATATATATATATATATATATATATATATATATATATATATATATATATATATATATATATATATATATATATATATATATATATATATATATATATATATATATATATATATATATATATATATATATATATGTATATAGTATTTGTATTATGCTTATATGTCTGGTCATAGTGACGCGTTAATGTATTATGTTATGTTATTGTGGCAAAAATATGTAAATAAATAAATATTGGCAATATTGATGATACGACGCAAGCTTGTGTTGTGTCAGTGAATAGGTACATATATAGCATGTTGTCACACTGCATTAATAAAATAAAACAAGCAATAACAAAAAGATGCTCTGTCCCTTTCGCGTGCGTCTGTGTGAGTACGAGAACGCGCCAACTGTCAGCAACAGACCTGTACTAACGAAAGTGCGCATGCACATATGAATATTTTTGGAATCGTCATATTGTGATACTATTGACTCGACGATACGGCGCAAGCAATATTACGCCGTAACACTTATACGCGTAAACTTTTTGTAAGTTGTAAATGTAGAAAAATAGATTTTATATTCAATATGTGTTGATATAATGTTTACGTTGTCAAACTTTTCAAAACAATCGTTTATACACATGTCGTGACGTACTTCCTGTACGAATACCAAACCGTGCAGAAATTATAGAAGTTTACACTTAAAATCTAGAGTGAAAAAGAAAAAGTTATAGGTGGTTAAGCAAATAAAATCTGAAAAAGCTAGAGGACATCGAACAGCAAGCAGATCGAAGTAGGCGAACAATGCGACCGAACATTTCGGGCGATTAACGTCAGGCATATCTCCGTGGGACAATTTTCAAACATATCTAATACGATATTTTTTCACCATTTATATTTACTTATATTGATGACCAAAATGAGCAATATGGCAAAGTATGAAAACGATTGGATAAGAGGCAACATTTTTCCTTAATAGTAATCGTAAGGCGAAGTAAGAAGAGGTATGTAATATGTAAAAATAGTTCGATTTGATAATGTTTTTAAAAATTTCCATCACATTTTTCTTAGTTACTTATTTTAAGTTGAATTGTCTGTTATTTTCAGTATGGCGTTTTCTCATTGCCTCATTTGAGGAACAAAATTAATTAATTTTAATTTGTAACAAAAATAAATTACAGCAGTAACATCTCCTCATCATCGGAGATGCTTGATTGATCAATTGATTTTGAAAAAAAAGGCTAAATTGATCAATCAGCGATTGTAAAATGTGCACACGCGATGTAATTATAATATAACGACACGCATATCTCGAATGCATACCAACTCTCATTTTATTGCCATCATCATACATACATACAACAATACTTTCAATCGACTAAATGTTATCAGCACAGTGTGCAAGGCCCTGTTCGAATCATCAAATGAGAGGTGTAATTTTGAAAATCATCACTCTCGTCTCGGTCTGTCTTCGCCGAGACGAATAATCATGACAATGCGCTCAATTACCATTTTCTCACATTAGAAACGGGAACTGTTTCGTGTCAATTTTGCTTCTTTTTTTTATTTTCTTCTTCTTATTGAAGTGTGCGACAAATCCGTCGATTTTCTCACGAGAATCAAAAGAAGTGTTTTGCGCAATCTTTTTCGCTATTTATTTCTCACCGTTTTCTGCGTCGATCGGTTATAATATTTCCTGTTTGGTTATCCAACGCGGTTTATTAATGCCAATCTACTACGCTGATTGTAAAAATAATAAATGCATAGGAAGTGTGCGAGTGTTGGTTTTTGCGAAAAACGTGATTTTTGACATTTATCGCGTTTGTTTTGTGATTGTCTCCTCGTTCCGAGAAATCAGCGTAAAAATAATGATTAGAAGTGAACTACTATAATAGTAAACAAGTTTTATTTTTATTAATAATACTGAAATAACAACCATTCGAACAGGTTCTTTCAAAGAATGGATTTTTAAGTGCGTTTGAAGTTTTGTTATGTATGTTCACACGAGGCAAAATTTTACAGGAAAACTTTCAATGCTTGGAAAAAACGTATTCGTTTACATATTTACCAAAACAAAACAAACTTGATGTAAAATAAAAAAAAAACACGATTCGAACATATCTTCAACCGAGGCCGTAACACAATACTAGATTTGACAACGACGTTTCAGTGAAATCATAACCATTTACATTTTCAGGGTTGGTTTTATTTATTTAAGATTAGATTGGTAATTATTTAAAGGTTAGGTTAAGTAAGGGTTGGCCTTATTCATTTAAGATTGGGTTGTTAGGGTTAAATTTATAGAGTTAAACGTTGTGAATTAATTGTTTGATACATGTTCACTGCTTGAATTGGTGAAAATATATTTTCACTTGAAATATGCTTTCACTGTAACATATATAAATATGTATTTACCAGGAAGCCCAAACAGGTAAACTCCAATGCGCCTTCCTAGCCAATAGGGATTGCAATACCGGTTTACCGGTTAACCGGTAAATCGACACAATTTCGCGATCGATAAATACCGGTAAGTTTTAAAGTTTACCGGTAATTACCGGTGACTGTTTTATCGCAAATTAAGTATATAAACACGCATTTAATTGCATAATATTACATTAAATGTCAATGCAAATGGCGTATTGTTGATTAAGTTTTCTGGAATTTGTTTATTTTCGGTATTAAATGTGGTAATATTAAATTGATAAATTCACTGGCAACACAGACCAACCAAATCGTTAAGATGGTTGTTTCAAATTATGATCGAAACTTTCAAATGGTCCAAACTTTAAATAAATATGTAAATATGATTGGTTAAAAATAAATAAATAAAATATATTAATTATTAAATTTTAAAAATATATTTTTTTATTTATTTATTGTTATGAATTTACTTTTAATTTTTTTACTTTTAAAAGCATTTATGACATTATTTATCTGTGGTATTATTTTTAATTATTTATGATTCAATCCAGGGTAACGTTTTTAGGAAAAGTAACCACATTTAGTTACATATGTAGTCCACTTTTTTTTTTCATTTACCGGTATATAAAAGTATACTGATAGTAGGAAAAATCATTTACCGGCTTATGAAATTTGACGGTAAATTACAATCCTTACGTCGATATACAATTTTTTTTAACAAAGTATCATAAATACATCTATTGGTAAATTTTCTGATAAACTAACATTTTGGGAGCATTTCTTTTTATATAAATCGTTAAATTTCGAGATGCTGGTTGCCCATTTGACAATCAGAAAAATTGGCAAACTCTGATAAGAAACGATCGGCCCAGAGTCACAAACCAAGGTCTGGCCAGCAGCAACCAGTGGGACTCGAAACCGTGACCACTATTTTCGAAAGCATATATGCTAACCACTAGTTCATGCTTCGGTGGGTGCTTTTCAAATGACAATAGACCTCTCTATTAGTGTTCAAAGCAAGAGAGCAAAATGGATGGTTTTTTTAAGAAATTGACAATGATGAATAGTCTTCGGCGGTGGAGCGTGCTTTTTCCAGGAAAGAGGGGGTTTTGGGACTATTTTCCAGGAAACAGGGCAAACTACAAAGCTAGAGAGCAAAAAAAAGGTTACCATAAAAATGAACGATGGTGCGTAGGGTCGCGTCGGCCTATGATGATGAACCATTTTTTATGCGAAAAGCATCCATCGAACGCCGATCTTTGATCATCATGTCTAGTGTATGGTTTTTTTCTCTCTTTGGTGCTTATATATTTTAGTGTTATCTATTCTCTCCGCAATTTCTCTTCTTTTTGGAGTTGTAAAATTTTGTAAAATATGGTCTAAATTACATACTTTCGATATTTTTGATCATTTGTGACGTTCTATGTATTGGGTGTAAAATGCTAGATTTACATTTACATTCGAACTTGTCTCTATTTCAATGTTCTGCGTTGTAAATCTAGTTATCCACTGGCAGCGGTGTTCCACTTGCCTATAAGTGGTAGTTACAACAACATAGCACTGACCAAAGAAGGGTAATGCGCATTATTGACCAAAAAATGGGGCGGATGAGCGAAGGTCAAAGTGGTGAAAACAAGTCGCAATATGGGCGGATCGAGTGCCACCGATTGGGTGCAACTGCCTCTGCGATTAACCACATGGCTTTAGATATCAAATTTGCACTCGTTGCAACTTCACAACAATTAGAACGCAACACTATTTGTTGTGGCAATCGCAGCATCGGCTGGGGCAGACGTGCTCGGGCTGTAGTTTGACCCAGACGTACATACCAAGTACATATCTTGAGTGTGGTGATAAAACGCGTCGATGCAAGGGCCAGGCGCTTACGCTCTTACGCCGATTGTCTCTAGTTAGTATTTTTCATTACTATAATACTCAATTATCAATCCAATTTGTAGCTCAGCATCCAAAAAGGTCAATTCGAAAAAAAAGTTAGTGGAAATGACGGTGGATTGAAACGAGATCTACTACTGTGTTTGCCTGAAACTTGTATCAGGGAAGCAGAATAACGTATTGGATGTAAAGTTCATATGTAATTTGGGAAAAGATAAGACAGATTTTTGCAAATAGATATTTTTTTCAATACCTACCGTCATTCACAATCACATCAATGTTATTGTTACTTAATTTGACAGCTGGCTGTAGATCCATTCCGGAAAAAAATAAGTGATTTGGCTGATATTGATTTGGTTTGAGTGACAGTGTAGCTCACTAGTTAAGCGATCTATTCGGTTTATCGTTGATACGAGAATGTCTATCGCTGCTGTCAGATTCTGTATAGGTACAAAATCCTCCTGTTAGGATTGTCCAATTTATCTAACTTAATAGTTGTGACGGTTCCAATAAAATCGGCCCACTCCTACCTTTCGCAAATTCAACTATTCCGAATTTGTTGATTGTTGCAAGCTTACATTTGCTTGCCGTTTGTAATCAATATCTGTATATCTACATTGTATAATTTCGATTTGTACGTGTGTCTATCTATGGCGACCTGTCATGTCGTTATGGCTAATTGATTTTAAACATGTCATGTTTTTCGAGTTCCAACCAAGGAACCAAACGATTAATTCAAATGCCTACTGTCAGCATTTGGACAGTTTGAACTAATCCATCATCCAGAAATATCCAGAGTTTTCCAATAGATACCTTTCTACTAGCGTTTCCCCTTTTGGTACGTGCGCATAGCTTGGCTCAGCCAGCTGAATTGAGAACTTTCAAATTTTACAGAGTTTACAAACTAATACTGAGGTATTTTCATATACATATCTACATTCTTCGTTACTTCCACCTCTGAGAAACTTCATATCTGTTGTCTGCACTCTTGACCTGGCGTTGACCAAACTGGATCTGAAATTGATTCATTAGACACAACTCGTTATCTCGTATCAAGTGCTCGGTGAGTTTTTGATACTAGTTGTTGGCTTATTGTATCGATTAGATTCAAGTGGCCAATGACTATACCCCGATCGAGAATTTTTTTCTTATATCGATCAAAATTTCAACCAGGCACTAATAATTTCGCCTATTCGAAATATTTATAATTTTCTGTATGTAAGTAAGTATATTTAGTCTTAAGTTGACTTAGAATTTTAAACATAATTAACATATTTTTTATGCGTTTTGTTAGCTGTGCAGGCGCGTTAAAACGCCGTCGTAATTTAAACATGGCCGTCAAACTTAAGGAGGTTATGTACGCTCTAATTTGCATAAATGTAATATAATGGTAAAAAAAAACTACACGTCGCAGCTAAACAAACAAAATGAACATGCATATAATAGTAATGAAAAAAACACATGCCTCTTTCAGTTCTCTGAATTGGAATTGAATTACTGTAATTTGTGTTATCGTTGGCAAAGGTCTCGAGCGTCTGCACAGTTTGTTAGTAAGTAGCGCTTACTTGTTCGTTTGTTTGTGAACTTTCTACTTTTCCGAGCGCGAATGCAACTGTCGATTTCATGAGTCATGAGTCGTGTGACTTTGAAAATACGTGTGTACATGATCGTTTGTGAATAATCGAGCTAGGACTGTTGCAGCGAAACGACATATTTTATTCGCCATGAGCGGATCGCTTGGTAACCATTTTGCAAATTTTCCTTCTAAAAATCTATTCAGAGCTAATCCGTGAAAGTCAATTTACTTAATGTTTTTCGATTCTGAGAAAATGTTTTTAATTTTCCTCGTTTATTTAAGTAAATATTTTTAAATTAATTCATTTTATGTAAAAAAAAAAGCAATGTCAAATAACTTGTGATCATTTTTACAGTGTTTTTATCCCGCGACGGCTTAGTTTGTCTTACAATTCGCATTAAAAAACATATTGAATAAGTATAAAATTATGGTTTTGATTCGTTTTCCACAAAGTGAAATTAGTTGATTACTTAACTTCGCATTGGCTCCGATTTCGTCTTTCAAAACCTAGTATTTTTATTTGCCAATCTATAAACTATTTTGTAATAATTTAACCGATTGAAATACTTAAAAAAAAATCAATTTCTAGCATTGATGATCATCTTAAGTGAAGGTTATGTTTATCCGTAAATTACAAGCACTTGTTAAAAGTCGACAAATTGTAAGAACACAAGTCGACATTGTTGTAAGAATCGAATCGAGTTTCCTCAGAGATGAACTTGCTTGTATTGTAGTCCATACACATCTGTACATTCGTAATTGAAATTTTTGATTTGCATTCGAGTGCAATGACTCTTTTGAACGTATCTGTATACGACGCCCGTAGCGCGCATAATATCGCAGATGACTAAATCACAAACATTTACATTCAGAACAATGCAATACGTAGAGTAGTAGCGGTGAAATGGCACGATTAACAATGGAAACTTTCATTATGAATTAATTGGGTTCAAGTTTAATCGTATTCGATTATATAAAATTCGTGTCTGTGTATTTTTATAATTTTAAGCATTGCATATTATACATGTCAATATATTCATATATTTCAAGGAATAATACATGTATATATCAATCATTCAGTGTAATTTTAATAATAAACATGATTTTGTCGAATATATCTAATCAATGTTTCACAAAACTATGGCTCAGTCAAATATAGACTAAAAAAGTCACAATTAAAATTTTCGCCCATTATTTTTAACTTTATTTTAGTTGATGATATTGTTTTATACAAAGTTAGTGTTAGTGGATGCAAAAAGGACAAGTGTAATTCCGAAAGTTTCACTCGGAATATTTTCGAGAATGTTTGTTTTACATTTAAATCATTCTTCTCATCTTTCAAATGGCAAATAAGAACCAACCAATAAAAATACTATTTTGACTAACACAACTTTGTAAATCTTTAACAGTAATATGAATAGTATAATTTCGAATCTGTATCACCAATTTTTTTACGTTAGTTACGATGGACAGCATAAATTGGATCTTATCTGCAGAATTTCAATTTTTTTAGTTACCAATCTACGTATAAGTGTAAGCATGGTAATTATAGCTAGTATATTATATTGCATCATATAAAATGATTTATTTATGCGAACAAACTACGTCGCTCATAATAAGTTTAAAAAAATATATAGTAATAATAATATCGACTAATGTATGGGAACTTTACGCTTACTCATACACATACAAAGCGTGTGTGGTGTCAGGCTGTGCTTTGAACGGGTGCGCCAATATTCAAATGACCGTTCGTTTGTAATCGATTTTGCATCGAATGCACTCTGATTTACGGTCTATAATCGCGTGTGACTTGGTCAAAGCGGCGTGCTTTTTTTATTGTCGCGAAGTGACGTTTGATTTGCGCACGCTAAATTTATCCTTCAATAACTGCGCGATAAGGGTCATAATTGCATGTATAACGAGAATAGTCAAGCGTAGCAAGCGCCGATTAATCTGACGCGCATTTTAAATTAGGCCGTATTGCATATATACATACAGCTTATTTTCGATTGTTCGCATTATCAAAACTTTTTATTTTGTTCTGTTGTCTATTTGACGTTAGTTTGAATGATTTTAATGATGTTTTTAGATCATTTAAATACACTTAATTACATGCTCCAGTTAACTATTATGATTCTTTTTTTATTACGTGAAAAGCTTGTGTAAGTAATTTTTTTCAAAAAAAAGCTTTACTGAAAATTTATAGGAATATTTTCCTTTTGAGTGTTTAGTAGTGATAGAGCTTTAAGTTTTATTTGCATAAATAGCTTATTAATTAATACAATTTTGATTGTTTCAGCTGGGAGGATGTCGACGTTGCTGTTTTGGCAGGGACGAGGAGGACGAGGAGTGAACGGAGCTGCTGCAGGAGCAAATGGAAATGGACCTGCTGGCCGAGCTTGGCTCCATGCACCTGAATTATTACTAAAAGGACATGTTGCTTACCTCGTTAAGGTAAATTCATACAATATTATATGTACATTTCATCATATTTTTAACATTTAGATTTCTGTTATCAAGTCAGTGGGTGTCTATTCCAATGGGCGGATGCCCGCTATCACCGTACAGATTTTTATTGTAAATACATAAATTAAATGAAATCCAAATGTTTTGTTTTCAGTTCTTGGGTTCGACGGCCGTTGAGCAGCCGAAGGGCATCGAAGTAGTCAAAGAGGCAATTAGGAGGTTACAATTTACACAACAATTGCGCAAGTCAGAACCTGGTGCAAAGACCAAAAAGGTTGAAATTACAATTTCAGTGGATGGTGTAGCTATACAGGTAAAAACTGATTCATATATGTAACTACTTTGATATAGAAGACAGATGTTAGTATCAAAAACATACGTAGAATCAGACTAAATGACCACACCAGACAACTAGATACCACCGGACTAGTTAAATACCATTAGTTATTTATTTATATAATTTTAGGTAGTTAGCTTATTTAATACAACTTCTATTTTTAATCAAATATTATACATACCCAGTTACTTAACTTATAAAATTATATATATATATATATATATATATATATATATATATATATATATATATATATATATATATATATATATACTAAACTTATATGCACTGTCTCCTTGCACCTCGCAACAATGCATCCACGGTCTTAGAAGACCTGACACACTCAGGAAGGGCTTTTTTTTATATGAGCACACCTCTGTGAAAGACACCATCAGCTGTCTTCTTTTTCCTTACTCTACCTACAACTAAATTGTTCTAGTATAATAACTATGGATATCACTATTACTTAGGTAATAACTTATGATCTAACTTATAAACAAAAGACAATGTACTACGATGCAAACTATTTCTAATACTCATCCATCCCAATTCATCTAACATACTTCTAATACTTTTTAATCCAACATTCAAAATACCTCTCATAGTTTTATTTTGTATTTTTCCTAAATCTTAGCCATTACACATGTTAAGCACAATAAACCACATGCGGCAAGATAATTGTGTAATAGACTAAAACTTTACTTTTTTACTTAAAAAATTTCTTAACCTATATACATACATACATAAAACACCAAATTTTCTAGCCATTTTTTAAATTATATATTCAGCATGTACCTTAAAATTCAGTCTAGAGTCTACGTAAATTAACTATTTCAATAAGTGTATCATCAATCTTAACTTCATTAAATACACTTTTACTATTCAACCACATCATTTTTGTTTCATTTACATTTAGCTTTAATTTATTTTCACACAACCAATCACTTACATAATTTAATTCTTTACATATTTAAAATTTCAGACATTACATCAACATTATTATCTATTATATAATATACTATAATATAAATAATAAGGGTCCCAATTTAGACCCTTGCGGCACTCCATAAGGTGTTTCTAATTCAACAGATAACACCTTATCGATTTTTACTATTTGCCGTCTATTATTTAAATATGACTTAAGCCATTGATTCTTAACTTATATACTTTATCTAATAAAATACTCCTATCTATTGTCTCAAATGCTCGTTTAAAATCTTAAATTTTATTTTTCCATCATTAAATATGCATTTATTGTGATTTCAGGAACCACGTACAAATAATATACTTCACCAGTTCCCCTTACATAGGATATCATATTGCGCCGACGATAAAGGAGCCAAGAAATTCTTCTCATTCATAGCAAAAGGTGACGCTTCGTCGGCGCCGAGCTCAGTCAACGGCGACTCCGACTCCAATCACAACTCCTCAATCACGAACGGCTCCACAAATGAAACGCACGAGTGTTTCGTCTTCATATCCAACAAATTAGCAGCCGAAATCACACTCACCATAGGACAAGCGTTCGATTTGGCATACAGGTACTGTACTACATCCATCAAAGAATGATATTATGTTAAGTCATATGTATGTATTTAAATTTGTGTTCATTTTAGACGGTTTTTGACTGAGAGAGGAAGTGCAGCAGATGCGGCAAGAGCACGTGCCCAAGCTACAGAATTCCAGGCTCGCACTAGAGAATTAGCTACTTTATTAGGTAACGTTGCCAACGACCAGCTGTCGGCTTGGCTCACAAGGAAAAACATAAAAAATGCCACCGATTGGCAACCTACTGGAGCTGATTTGGGTAAATTAGTTCATCTTTTCTTATTATAATGTTGTAAACGATTTATTATTGATGTTTGATATTTTCATTTTAGGATTGGATATTAACACTCCACCAAATTCACCCCAAGATAATTCAATTATACCGGCTACGCCGCCACTTTATTCTTCTAGGTATTGATTTTTTATTGTGATTGAGTGATATAAAGATAATTTATACCATTTGGAATGCTCTCCTATAATAATGATTAATTAAATTTTAAAAGTTTGGGTTGAATTTCATAAGTCTGGGATACAAAGTTTCTTATAGATCTGTCAGTTTTAAAAACGGACTCAAATAACAGCTGTTGTGACGTGAAGTTGTTGCAATTATGACCACCATGTTCGCATGGCGTTGCAGTCAGTAACGCTTAGTATATATGTAATATTGTGACGTCAGACTATGATGACTTATGTTACAACAGCTGGTATTCGAGTCCAATTAGAACAGCTGGTCTCCAGCTATACTACATACAGCCTAGTAAAGGAGAAGTTGTTGACTTGTCTAGGGCCAAAATCAAACTGAATTTTAGGTTTCGAGTAAAATAAATACAGCAAGTCAGGGCAGAATCTGCTATTCGACTTGAAATGTTATTATTTGGATTCGTCAGTTCCGTCTTTATTTCATAGCTGTCTAATTTTGCAAACCAGACATCAGATCGTTGCAAAATTCTTTTGGATCTTTTTACAAGCCTCTTATTATTACATAACATCTTGTACAAATAGCTCAAGTTTCACTGACAAACATTTGACAGTTGGTTTCTAGACATAATACTGGATCTATCTTGATCTTACTCGTTTTAGTTTTTAAAACATCTGTATCTATAGGTACATACTGTATATATAAACATAGGGTTGCCAGATTTCTTCCGAGTCAAACCGGGAAAAAATCAACAATATTAGACCACTTAGTTTTTTCCTCTCCCCGTGATTTTGGTTCACTTGGGCTGCCATGTAGCTTCTACTTAATTTTTAATTTATATTACATAAGAAAATAAAATCAACAAATTTTGACATTAATTATTTATTAATTTGAACAAGAACAGTCAAAAAATTAAACGAAAATATAGACGCAGGAATAAAAACAAGTTTAAACATCAATTTTTATATTTTTACAAGGCTTTTATTAGCTTCACTTCGCCCTTTAGTACACCTACATTTTTCCGATCGGTTTGTTTTTTTTTTCATTGGATTTGGCCCTCTGCAAGCCTATTTTTAAGTACATAATCATACATTTGGAAACAATTGTAATCATAGTTTTCAATGCGCTGTAGAATACTTTAAAATACATCAATTGAAAGTACATATATCTCTTTCGTCAGTCCATTGAATCTCTATTAACAAGAATATTCTCTCCACGCTACCATTATGCCCTGGAATGGAGAAAATATACTCACACATGGGATATTGTTCGGGAAATTCTATTTTTATTTGCGAAAATATAACTACCCATTTTTCTACAGCTATTTTTCCATTCCAATTTTTTTTTTTTTTTTTTTTTAAATACATATGTATATGTATATTATTTATTTTATTGTCACAAATCAATACACACTCGCCATTACAGATTTGCTCCAATGCGACGGGTGTACGTTAATGAAATACATAAACAATCAGAAATCAGAAATACAGTAATACATACATATACAATCAGAATATATAGAATATAACAATTAATCAGAAATAATAATCATAGTGACATCTATGGATTTCAGATTACTGTATATAATTAATACAAATTATACACAGGCAGATTTTTGTGACAACAGGATTAGATTTTTTAATACCAATTTTCAGGAACCGTTTCAGCAATGATCAGATAAAATTGGCAAACTCTGATAGAGAAACGATCGATTTGGAGTCACTAAACCCCCAAATCTAACCAGCAGTGGCGAGGACACGAACCTATGACCTCAGTGATGCTAAATATATACGCTATCATTAAGCCAAACTGCTGGCTTTTTGGACATTTTCATTCCCTTTTTAATATATTTTTAATGAAACAAATTGATTGAACAAATACGAGTATGTGTCATTTGTTATAATATTTTTCGTATCCAAATATGCAACTGTTTTTTCAATATCTAGCCATTGTGCTATTTTTTTTCCAAGCTCATCCAGGAAAACGGAATATTTTTTTAATGGTATTGTCCATTGTTTCAAATAATCTGTCAATGTTTCTTTGTTACTTCTTTATTAAATCCATCAATCTGTCCCTTTGAAATTGCTTAAAAAATATGTATAATAGAAATATTTGAAAACTGGGATTTTTGGGCGTCCCAAAAGATTCCTTCGGGACACTGGGACACAAGACTTAAAACCGGTGACAATCCTGATTAACCGGGACGCCTGGCAACCCTATATAAACATCGTTTAAAAGGGAGAGCATTTAGATGTCGTAAAATTAATTCATAGAATTATTTGTGTATTATTATTATATTTTATGTATTTTTTTCCAGTAATCATATAACAGATTTGATGAATGATAGTGTAGATCTGTCAACGCCCAACAAAAATCCATCAGTCGGAACTAAATTAGAAGGACTTTTGCTGAACTCCGATTCAGATAGTGGTTAGTCAAAAAGCTAAGATATAAATAAAATATTTATTTTGACACGTAATATTATATGAATTGCATTTTTTTATTTCAGATTTTGATCCACGTGCAGCTGAAAGTGATCCACCAGCGATTGCCCTTAGTCCAAACAGGTCTAAGCCAACAGCGTTACAAAACGGCACAAGTCCACCTCCTCTATGTAACTATTTTCAAATTAAACTTAACTTTCTGCTATATTGACTCGAGAGGTTTCCCCAATGCATCACTATATCTAAACATGATATACAGTCGCGCTCAAATAAAACGCAACACTAAAGTAAAACGTGTTTTTTAGTGAAATTTTGGTTATCTTGCGCAAAAACAATACCGAAAGTTATTAAAATGGTAGATTATATCAAAGTACGTCAGCTAAACACCAATCGTTAAAAAAAGGTCACAAAAATGGGTTGGGGACAATTTTAACGGGAGACAGGTTTTCCAACCAAGCGCTTTCTTCACGGTTGAATACGATTTGAGATAAAAACATTAGCTTGTATAAACATTTTTAATTTTATTTCAGTTACATATTACCATTTACAAATTATAAAAAATAAATTAATATTTTTTTATACCTCCTTTTGATTCTATCATTGCTTTTTTCCACTAAGCATTAAACCTATTAAATAATTTAAAATCTCGATTGAAAAATCTTCATACCACACTTTTTCTATTGTTTCTTTTAATGATTTGAAACAAGATACATTGCTTCTGCTTATTCTATATTTGATAGCCATCTATAAGTTTTCAATTGGATTTAAATCGGGACTATTCCCAGTCCATGGTAGCGTCTTGACTCCCAATTCTAATTATAAAATATAAAAAAAATATATTATGAAATAATCTTATCCATATTATGTACATACATTGTAGATTAGTTACATTGCAATAATCTGCATAGTTATATGATTAATTAAAAATTTAATAAATTTTCAGTGGCACCTCCTCCAAAAGTGGCTAAAAGGCAGAACCTTCCGCAGACCAACGGCAATTCCGTACCTATTGTGCAACAAAATGGTAGCGATCTGTTTGGTTCCAGCCCGTTCTCCCCAATGACTGGTCAGAGTCCATCCATCGTCAACCACAACACTTCAGGATCGTCTCCTAACTACAATCTGAGCGATTTCAACACTCAAGCGTCCATATTCCCGCCGAGCGTACCGTTGAATGGAGGCTTCTCGAACGGAACTTCTGGAATGGTAGGCTTTGACCCGTTCGACACGGGAAAGTTCAACTTGAACGGTGGTGGAAACTACAACGGAATGACGAATGGATTCAGCAATCCCATGGGGAATGGATTCAGCAACGTCGTAACGAACAATGGGTTCGGAAGTACATCCCCGTTCGCCGAGAAACAAAACGGCTCGGTGATACTCGACAGCAGCTTCACCGGATTCTTGGATAAAAGAATCACAGAAATGAAGGTTAATATAATTTTTTTAACACTTTTATTGCCTTAAAGGCAAAACCTATCAAATGGAAGCTGCGGTTATTGGTCACTTTGATTTTAAAATAAAGAAAATAAGAACCATCTGACATTTTTCACCGTTCCTTGGACTACCATAACTCTGTTCATGTAGTTTATACTGATTTCCAGAAAGCCTTTGATAAGCTAAATCGTATCATATTATTGAAGAAAATGCCTGCTTATGGCTTTCTTGACAGGTTGGTGCAATTTTTCAAATCATATCTCATGAATCGTCAACAGTTTGTCGTCTTTGGTACCTCTCGCTCCCGTATCTATGTCGCTGGCTCAGGAGTTCCCCAACGCTCTAACCTCGGACCCTTGCTCTTTAATTTATTTGTCAATGATATTGGTAAGCACTTGATCAGTTGTCGTTTTTCACTATATGCGGATGATTTAAAGCTCTATTTGAGTATAGATTCTGAACGTTCTTGCGAGCTTTTACAAGAGGATTTAAATGCTCTTCATGCTGGGTCGTTAACTAACCGATTGCCTCTTAATGTCTCCAAATGTAAGGTAATGTGTTACTCTAGATCTAGTAACTGTGAATTGAATCTACTGTTGATCTTGGGGTTGCTTTTCAGAGTGACCTAAGGTTCTCCAATCACATTGATTCTGTGTGTTGCTCAGCTGCAAGGATGCTAGGGTTTTTTTTTTCGCAATTCTCGGCATTTACATAATCCGATTGTTCTGAGGCTGCTGTACAATGCTCTGGTGAGAAGTATCATGGAGTACGCCTTTATGATCTGAAGTCCTTCAGCCAAAACTCAGTCTATTAAACTTGAACTTATAACCAAAGACGCTTTCTCCGACTTCTTTATAAGGAGCAATATGGGATTTACTCATATTTATTTCCTTCAAGATTTGTCATGGGTATGGTCGGCTACACTTCTCTTGAACACAGGAGGAATGTTGCCCTCATCAGGTTCTTGATTTCTATATTGAGGTTTTATCTCATGTCAGTCTATTCTGGTGGAGATTGACCTTCATTCTCCGGAGAGTTTGATCTGGACTCGCCATCGTCCCCTATTTCATATTCCTCTGGCAAGAACTGTGGCATATTTTAATTCTCCCATTCCTAGAGGCTTCCGCTTCTTAAATTCACTGGATGGTGCCATTGACATGTGTCATATCTCTTTACATTCGCTGCACCGCTTCCTCGGTTACGGGGTCGCGACCAACTAGAGCAATTAATAGTTGACAATTTCAATTGTAAACTGTTGACGGTTGTTATATTTTTATTTATTTTATCTTTGAGGATCTTTTATGTCACCATTCACTACTGATTGATATTGAAATTAGCGTTAATGTATTGAATTATTTTGTTTCGAGGGGCCAATAACTATACACTGGTCAACGATTGTACAATTTTCCCTATTATAATTCGACTTTTATTAAAATTTAATGATTATGTTTTCAGGACGGATTCAGCAGAGGTCTTGTCATTGGCAACGAAGATTTTTCAGTAGAATCACTGGACCCGCTTAGAAAGAATTGATCATGTATACAGAATGCTTTGAATGCTATTTTATTGTGATAATAATCAGACACTACACAATAGATAAAAAAAAATTTAAAAATGATTAATTAAGTTTGCAATAGTAGAATAATCAAGTGTGTAATGTATCGGAGCGCGTTCCGTTATGGAACGCACTGTTATGATGACGCTGATATCAATAGTGAGCGTCAATTGTCAATGACTTTGACCATTTTACATAGTATTTTGTCTCTGCAAAAATTGTGCCCCACGCGTCTGTACAACCTAGTTGTCTAAATTGAGCCAGTTTCATTAAGATAATTGCATAAATGCGGACTTAACCTAACCCAACTATAGCAAATTGTGATAGCAACACTCCATGATAGTTAATTGGTTTACATTAAACGTTTATTACTATATTTAATAAGGTCTGTACAACATGATACGGGCAGGTACTTTGATATGATATACAAAGGGTTCCATAATTACATTTGAAAATACATATTGCGTGTAAGTGAGGAAAATTTTATATATTTCGTTTCATTCAGTTTTATACAGGCAATGCTAATATGCATACATATATAGGAAATTCTTAATTTCAAGCTTTACATATCAAATATGCAAACAAAATTGTATGACAGTGATTTCATAAGTATGCATTTGATTTATGATGTAAATATTTCAATGGTGAAATTGAATTGTCAAACATATGTATATTAATGTTTGAACATCAACCATCTAGCTTTATAATAATCATTTAAACATCTTAATAATGAAATGAAAGTAAGCGTTTTTTTTATTTCAGTACACAAACGAAGCTGGCTCAATTTTGCTATGACCATGGATTTGATGATGAATTTTAATGCAACAAAAGACAGTGTGCTTTCTAGATTGCGGAGTAAAATGTAAATTAAATACGTACATTCCAATCTATATATATATAGGAAAAATTAAATATTGTATATTTATATGCTAGATTAATTATTAAGTTTGTGCGAGGAAATTGAAAAAAAAAATGAATGTCTCTTTATAAATATACGTTCAAAAGCCAATTACATATATATGTATATTTAGAAATATATACGAAATGTTTACTTATTGTCATTTAAAATTGAAATATTGTTTGCGAATTGGCTACGCTTAGAACGAGGTGGTGTTAACGGAAGGCCATTTATTTGACAAGCCGCAGCGAGGCTAGGGGGTTTTAGATCTGATGAAAAAGCTGTTGAGACGGTAAAATATATAATACAAACAAGACAACTTTCATTATATCATATACATATATTATATTATTATTATATAAATAATATTTGTAACCGTTTCAGTATTTGAAAGTGTATCGGTTTTTGAAATGAGTATGATTTAAATAGGATTATAGTGTGTCATTATTATTGTTATTATATATGTATATGTATACCTTCTTTTCGTTGTTGTATAAAATGAAAGACACGAAGTTCGCTGATGATAATAATAATGATGTGCATGTATGATACATAAATTAGCGTTTAAGTAATAGCCAAATGTATTGTATGATAAAGTAATAAAATTTAAAAAAATAATGGGATTATTGTAAAATTTTAAATATTATATATATATACATATATATATATATGTATACAAGTAAATGAACGATAGATATGTATGTATATGCATATATATTTTTACATTATTACAAAGTGAAAGTGTTATTTTCTATACATGATAAATGAAATATATGTTTATATTGATACAATGACGTTTTACTTTATTTGTTTTTGATTTTTCTACTTCTGAATGAGTGCAGATCGAAATTTCAGTCATCTGTGGGATCTGGTTAATGCTAGTTGATGATCTAGTAACGAGAAATTGTTGAAAGTGAAACAGTTGGGTGAGAATTGAGGGGATTTAGTGTAGATTAAAATAGTACCAACAACAACATGAGATCAAATAGATTAGGGATTGCAATTTACCAAATTTCAAATATCATTTATCGGTAAATGGTAAATAATTTCTCCCATTACTGGTATACCGGATTTTACTGGTAAATGAAAAAAAGTGGATTACATAACTATAAACCTCCAGTGAATAATGTAATATAAGTACATAAATTTCATTCGTAATAATTAATAATCATAGTTGAAACAACCGTTTTATCGCATTTATTACGACTTGGTTGGTCTGTGTTGCCACTCTTAAGCATGCGTCAGTGTAGCCACTCTTGATTTCAGTGTAGCCAATTTTATTATAAAATGGTCACTCAGTGTATCGAATTTGATTATAAAATGCTGCAAAAATTTCTCCATAGATGTCACTGTGGATGTTTGTATGAATTCGCATTGTATAAAATGCTTATGCATATGTATATTGATTGTGTTGTAATTATGTTTAAATGCACTAGTCGCTTCGGAGCGATCTGTAAAGGCGAGTGTTCATTTTTTATGAAAATAAAAAATAATAATCATAATAGAAACAATCGTCTGATCGCATTTCTTACGACTTGGTCGTTCAGTGCTGCCACTCTTAAGCATGCATCAGTATAACCACTCTTACAAATGCATCAGTGTTGCTACAAGAGAACGATTATAGTAAAAATGCTTTTTAGACTATAAGCTTCATCCCGCACAACTTTTTTGTCATTTTTGGACATTTAATACTGAAAATAAATAAATACTACACTACCTAATCAACAATACGCCATTTGCATCAAATTTTAATGCAATATTATGCCTGAACATGTTCCCAATTCGCTATGAAATAATTTCTGGTATTACCGATGACGAAATTTTGGCGATTTAGCGATAAGTTGGTAAACAGGTATTGCAATCCGTATTCTAGATATGGTAAACGGACAATCGTTGCCATGGCACTCGAATTCTCATTAATGTGATAGTTTGCGTGGATGACTCTCGGTGGGTGGAATTTCGAGTGCCAGATATTCTGTGATCGAAATTTTAGTGACGTGTGCAAGATCGATACAATGGTGTTTTTAAGTTTTGAAGACTTGGACTACATTAGTTAAAGAAATGAAACGATTACATTTTGTATAAGTATTGTTTGTTTTTTTTTTATTATTTATCATAATATCTTCAACATCATAAATAAGTCCAAGAACAACAATTTTCAAATTACGATTTGATTATACACGCATTTTTAAATAATCTGTTTGTTGCCTTCAATATATATGTAATTATAAAACAAGTAAGATTCTCAAACCGTTGCAGCGATTCACTTAAAAATATTCAAAATTAAATCAAATCGATAAAAAAATAATGCTCTTTTATTCGTCGACAATTCAAACGAATACGTATACAAATATATGATACAACAAAATAAATATTCATTTTTTAATACATACCATTTCAAAAGGAATATTATTCAATAATATACAATAGTATAAGATGAGAATAGAATGTTACGAATTAAATAAATCTACATACAAGCAAACTTTTCCAACGGATCGACGAAGATGGCAAAAAAATGGCAACGTTCAAAAATTAACCCCTTCCACTGCTTTATATGTCATTTATTTGTATTTAACACTTACATTCTAAAATTTTCATATATATATTTCATAATATTAAAAGGACTTTACATACATTTCATATACACAACTTTGCGAAACGTTCAACATAATAATATTAATAATAATAATAATAAACAACTTTTAAATATAATATAATATAACAAAATCAACAATATTTGGATATTACTAATAAAAATAACACTAAATAATGATAAAAATAATCATCAAATCTCAATTCTATACAACATTACAGACGTACTAAATAAAATACTGATAAATACGTAATATATAGTAATTAAAAAAGCAAGTATTTTCAATGAATACTTCAGAAGAACTGATTTGTAAAATTTTAATATACATTTTTCACAAGAAAAGCACGAGTAGAATATTGTCGATGTTATTATGTTTATATATTTGTATATAATTTATTTAAATATACGTAGTATGTGTGTGCAAATTTTGCCGATAAATAAAATGCCGTCATTTCAAGGGATTGGAGAAAATGCGTACGGAGAGATTTTCCTTGGTTTCTGACACGTATATAAATTAAATACTGCATTTTTTTTTTTTGGATGGATGAGGTCACTTAAACGGTGAATCTGGTTTCCGAGCCGTCGGCGAGCGTCAGTGTGGCCTGCCGAGGACCCGACCAAGTCAGACGAGCTAGCCGAGCTGGACTGAGCCGAGCCGCATCGGCCAACGGCGCAGTGCTGTAACACTTGACGCACCTGGTCTGCGGAGCTCCGAGACCGAACATACCTAGATAAAAAAAAAACCAATGACAATTGTATGTTGCTGATGAATTTGAATTTGAAATCATAGTTAAGCGTACCAGTGGTGGTCTGCCAGAAGCTGAGACGATTCTCATTGCAAGAGTAGGTGACGAGGTGTTTTCCGTCGACGCTGAAAGCACATGCGCTGACCGGTGCTTGGTGAGCCGTCAGAAGTTGGCAACGTCCATGTCTCAGCTCGTATAGAGCCACTTGACCGCTGTGGCTTCCGACTGTAATCAGATCATCATCAGTTTGTACTCAATGCATGTGTATAAGATAAAATATTAGAGGTGCTACTTTAGTATGCAGTCTACCTTTGAATCACAGTCGACTATTTTTTTTTTATTTGTATCGTAGCAACAACCTGTTAATAACAATTTTTGTTTTTTCCTGCCGCCCCATAATGTTGTCGAAGCATAACTACCAAAATATCGTCAGCAGCGAAGAAAATACCGACTCTTAAAAACCTAATCTTCAATGAATAGGGCAAACCCTAACTTAACCTAACCTAACCTGACCCTTAAATAAATAGTTGTTTTTTTTTTCATCCATATTTTCAACATATTGTTGCGTACACACACTGGCAGTGCTCCGTCCAGAATGTCTTGATATCGCCTAAGTACTGCCTTATAACGGATAGGTCGCTCAGGGCATCTTCAACGTCCAGTTACTTCCCTATTGTTTAGGCATGTACCCGGATATGTATTCCTACGACACTCAGTCCCACGCTATCGGTCACTTCTTAGAAGGGACCAATAGCGGCCAATTCGGTGGCCATTGTTTAGCCTACTTGCACTTAGTCTGGAGATAATCCTTGAAACCAATTATAACGGTCATACAGTCTCTGGGATACTACTCGGCCTAATCCGATTGCACTTACTCGGCGTTGTACGTAACAATATCTTAGCAGCCAACACCTATTTATTTAAGTGTCAGGTTTGGTTAGGTTAAGATAGGATTAGCCAATTCGTTTAAGATTAGATTGTTAGGGTCGGTATTATTCAGTCTCAGACAGTGAGACCGCATATTAAAGTAAAAACGTGAAGGTAGATCGCATACTAATGTGGCACCTTATTACATATCTAAATATACAAACCGGAAATTCTTCTCGTAGCTGGACAATGAGATACTTGATTATACCGGCATATGGCCGGGAATACGTCACAAAGGCCTTTGCTCTTCAGATGAGACTGGTCTACGCAGTGCAACACTATATCCATTACCTAAACAAATAAATAAACATCAAATATCTCGAAACCATTATTTTTCATATTATATTGTCGAACTTAAACAGACCTCTACTAAAAGCTCTTGAACTTCTGGCAGCTGCCGATCGACGAGCAACTCTATTCCTCGCAGTACTTCAGCACGAGATCGGTGAAGAGCACCACCTCCACCGGGTGCAGCATTAGCGTTTCCGCCTGCAGCTCCTCCTCCTTGAGCGTTGTTTGAACCACCGCCGCTTCCACCACCACCGACAGTTTGTTGAGCAGCCGAACGAGCCACTTCCCGGGCCATTGTCGTGATGAAAGCAGCAGGTCTACACATCAAATCAAATCATTAATAAATTATATATGTATATATCACATTGAAAATAAACACTAGAGTCAGAACAACCTGGCAGTTGCGATGAGGGTGAGAGCGTGTCGAGCCGTCCGGCACGAGTCTGCTTGAGGAGTCAACGGCAAACCGTAGGTCATCGATGGCACTAATTTATCAGCGTCACAGCACATATCCAATAGTCCTAGAGAATTCAGATTTAATTGTAATAGTTGTAGCATGAGGGCTAACTATGTATATACATTTCTTCAGCATGAAATACTATTTATGGGTATTTGCTTACTGGTACAAAGAACACTGTTCGACAAGAAAAATGGTTCAGAGACGAGATATAACTTTTCTTATAGATCTATGCCAGTAAACACGAATCTGGTAATAAAAAATGTTGATTGGATCCAGATTCGGAAATATGTGTTTTTTAAATCGCGCAATTTTTCTATATCTTGGTGTTGTTCGGTCGATGTCTCAAAATTTGTCAATTTCCTGTTCAAAATGAATATTGAAATCTATAATCGGGTATTTTATCTTTCATTTGTAGTACTTTTCAGCTTTCAAATCTCTCTAAGTAGTCGTCCAGTTCAAATCAAAAGTCAAAAGTACGTATTTTCACTTGGGATTTTTTCCCACTGTTAATACTATTTTATATTGAGTTTTTTCTATTGAAACATGTTTATTGGGATAGTTTTCTGGCCACACTATTTTTTGTTTTCGTTTAAAAGGGTTAATTGGACGTGTGCTGAATTTTAAATCGGTGAAATTGCGAGCTAAAAGCTCGTACTAGTATTTACTCGTATTTACACGAATCTGAATTGAATTAATAGGGATAATATATTAAATTGTCTTTATATGAGAATTAAATAAAATTCCACTTAGAAAAATCATATTTCGACTATTCTTGTGGATTAATAACAAAAATTCTATTGATAACTGGCTTACGTCGATAAAATAAACGAATGTCTATACGAGACAGACAGACAAACACACAAACAGCGAAACAAACATTCAATTTTATATATATATATATATATACATAGATATGATATAATATATTGTATATTATTTCTTACCGAGCAGCACTTTACTGACATCTAAGTAGGGCTCCCAAACGGTGAATCCGCGTCCGAGTAAATCGACCGCGGCCCTTCTCAATGGCGTATGAGCCGGCAGCCGAGTGCTTCCCGGAGCCAGGACCAAGTGTGCCAAAGCCAGAGCAGTCAATCGGGATAGACTTCCGTGTCCGACGCCAAAACCTACAAGAGTTGAGGGGCGGCGTTAAAGTTTGAATGAATGAATATTCTGGTGATATATATGAAATGCAAAGGAAAACATAAAACCTATAAACGTATGAAACATAAAAGAAAGAAAATAACAGGGAATATGCAATCACCTTCGACTACAGAATTTTTACGACGGACATCATCGCCGGTGCGTCTCTTATTATTGGCCGCTCCTGGGTTAGTATATAAACAAAATTAAAATTCAAAAACATAATAAATGTCAAATCAAAAGCAAGACATACATACACACACACACACACACTCGATAATAACAAGCATTTGGATAAAAATATATACACATATAGGTGCGGGACGGGTCGTACAAATCATACACATTTAGCGGTCGGCAAAACAAAAAGATGATAATGTCGGATTCAAATAATTCGTAAAGTACCCTCGCTGGTTATGTCTTGTCCAAACTCGGCTCCAATCACTCCTAACAGTACGACGGCTGTGGTCTGCTTTCGTTTTAGTTCGGCCATTGAATATGGTTTTCTGATGGCTTCCTCTTCTTCCTCGTCTTCCAATTCTTCCATCTGAAAAAAAAAAAACGCTGTATTAACTACTATAATATTCAAAATAACACTATATACACATGTATATTTAGGAATGGTAATACTGAGAGGGGGAAAAACCCTTAATTGAGGGTTGGTAGTATAAAATTGAGCTTAAAAAATATATTATTTATTTATTTGGAAAATTTACAGTTTATTAAGTTACATAGATTGATAGTAAAAAAAATATAATTATGTTAAGTAAACCATTAATAATTTTCACATATAGGTAAAAAAAAGAAAAGCTCAAACATTTAAAATAAGAAAAGAGTAGGAAAATAAAGCACATGGAAATAAGGAACATGGAAAGTACACAGAATAAAATATAGCAATGTAATAAAAATAAGATAAATTGTAAAACGTAAATAGAAATTGGCAATTGATGAGTACGTAGTGATAGACGTGTAGATATCCAGAAGCATAACTATCAGCAGTTATGCGTATATGAATATAAATATACACATACATACTTGCATCCATAGAAGCGATACGGAATTACCGAGCAAACCATCACTCGTGATACCAATTGAGTTAAAATAAAATTAATAAAGCGAATTATATAGTTTTTTGGCAAGTATTTGTTCATAATATAATAATAAACAATGATTTAGATGACAATTGACAATAGAATTGAAAATAAAGTGCGTTTAGAAATATAAGAAAGAACCAATAATTAATAATGAAAACAAAAACCATAATATATGGGCAGAATTGATAGAGTGCGTAAAGATAGACGTATAAGCCTACATGCGTAGGTAAGCATAGACATATGTATACAAATGAACATGCATCAATAATTATAAACAAAGATATAGAACTATTGTTCAAATAATAATCATTGATGGCAGTAAATGAATCTGAACATATATTAACAAAGTGAAATATGGAATTAACCAGTTTATATTCTTTAACAATAATATTAATATTAAGACAATAATCAATAATAGAAGTGAAACTATAGTTATAAATAGAGCAAAAAGTATGGAAGAAATTACAGTAAAAAATGTAATTGCATGTACAAGTATATGTAATTATAAATGAAGATATAGAATCAATTATCAAACAACAATTATTGATGATAGCAATTGAATTGAAATAAGTATTAGTAAAATAAAATATGGAATTAGTTAGTGTATATTCTTTGATAATAATATTTATATTCAAATAATTATTATTAATAAAAGTGAAAATATAGTAAAAAATATGGTGGAAAATACAGTAAAAAATAAAGTAAGAAATGTAGATATAAAATATAGAGAAGAGAATAACAGGATCGGTAAATATAATTATCACATAAAAGAGAAGGTAAGAAAAATATAAATAAAAAATTATAATTGATTGCTTATTCATTGAAAAAATATTTATGTAATCTTTTTTAGGTCGTCCAAAGTCTTTATGTGTAGAATCTTTGAAGTGGAGTTTTTTCTTAAAAGTATGTTTGAATTTCTTACCCAGACGTATTGAAACCCCTTATCTTTAGCATAGGATTTTGTTTTGGTCAAAAGTTGTTTATTGGCAATGGTTAATTGATCATTTATGTAGATTTTGGTATTATCAACACCAACACCTATATCATTAACTGTGAGATTCTTGTGTTTACGGGTAGTCGCAACAAAGTCTTCTTTAATATATCTATTGATTAAGCTCACTACAAGTAGTTTATCCGAAGTGCGGGTGGGAACTCTTGTGATATAATTAATTTCTGATTTTGGAATATTACAATTTACAGTTTTGGAGATCGAGTCAAAAATATTAAAGACGTTTTCATTATTTTTACAAGGGATTCCTTTTATTTCAACATTGTTGAGCCTTAATCTCTGTTCATTGCTTGCGATTTTATTTTGTAATACATCAACAATATTCTGAAGTGACTCAATGTCTTTCACTTTATCCTCTACTGCACTTATCCTACTTTCGGCCTCAATAATCTTTGAACTGTTAAATTCACATGTTGCTTTGAGGTCGCTAATATCAGTTTTTATCGTTTTTATGTCCTCTGCAAGCGACGGCAGGCATGATATGTTACGTTTGATATCAAGGATCTCCTTAAGTAGTGTACCCAATGACGGCGAAGGTGACTCGGTCAAAGACTGAGGACTTTGTGGATTACGGCATCGTGGACACTTCCATGTAGCCCTTTTAGTAGCTCCCAATCTATTGTAGCCGCCTTCAGTAATTTTGGCACAATTAAAATCGTAATGCCTCTTACAATTAGCACATTGAACACCATTAGAAAATTGCGTTTCACAAGATGCACAACACTGCATGATTGCCAAATTGAATTGAACTAAAGGTTGACAATCTATGAAATTCACTGTGCGAACGAGAATGTATGGACTACCCACTTGAAACTTGAATTTATATTTTTTGTAATTATTATGAGTATATTGAGTATATTTTATAAGTACGAATTAAAAATAGCACAATAGGAACAAACTTTGTTGACAGATTATTTTTTTTTTTTTTTTTTTTTTTAAGACCGTTTAGGTACTTTAATTAAATATTATTTATGGAAGAGCTAATAACGGTGCGAATGCGTCATCGATCGACAACGAACGACGGCGAACTGATTATTTCAGTGTTTATAAAATAAGATTATTTTTTCATAATATTTTAGTTGCAGAGCACTATTTTTATAAAAATGAATAGTATTAGGGATTGCAATCCACCGTAATATTCTCCGGTTTACCGGTTTTTAATGGTAAATGAGAAAAAAATTGCACGGATTAGATAACTGTATATGGTTACTTTACGTAAAAAAAAAGGTTAACTTAGATTGAATCAAGAATAATTAAAA
Organism: Arctopsyche grandis; assembly: GCF_051622035.1. NCBI lineage: Eukaryota > Metazoa > Arthropoda > Insecta > Trichoptera > Hydropsychidae > Arctopsyche > Arctopsyche grandis. The sequence continues at coordinate 2,247,238 of NC_135362.1, forward strand.
ATAAATCTCAAATGAACAATGTCATATAAATACATAAAGTCCATTCGTAATAACCAGCGGCGTGGACTGGTGGTTAACATATTATGCTTTCGAGCAGAGTGGTCACGGGTTCGAGTCTCGCTAAAGTCCCGCTGCTGGCTAGACCTTGATTTGTGACTCTAGAGTTTGTTTGGATTAGCTTCAGTTTTATATACCTGCTTTCCATTAGATTCCTAAGTAAATCTATTTGGAAATTTTGGCGAAATTATCAACGTGGCGGGCTTTCAACAAAAAAGACGTCAGCATTCACATGGAAAAAATAGCAAACGTTCTCTATATACAAAAAAAAATGATGTTTTTTTTTAAATATCTTTACTTTCGAATATAAATCAAATTCGATTTACTTTGTAATGATGTGATTGATTTATTAATCTTAGTTGACACTGTATATCGATTGCTCGGTGCACAGATACAGATCTATTTTATCTTTCCATTCTATTGTAATTTGAAAGTATCTAAAACAAAAACACGTCCCACTCGGTGTGTTTTCGCCCTTATTATTGCCATCAAAATTCTGTATTATGTTGTATGTATGTATAATCCATTGATTGGATTCATTTCGATTATCATTTGAATGTAATTTTGTTATTCTCATAACAAACATGTTTAAATTTAACATATATTCACTCATTTATGCAATTATATTGTGTGTCCAATCACTACTCCATAAAACTTGAAATAATTCCTACCAGTTTTGAAATATTGCACGTTAAAAAACATACTTTTAACATACTTTTATAACCTTTTCCAATTATTTTAATACTATAGTTTAATTATGCAATGTACTACATATTTTGTCATGCCTTTATTCTTTACTTTTTAATTTGTTTTCCTTATATTTATCTTTTTCATTTTTGTAAAAATCTATTATTGGACTCGGGTGTTACATATATTATTTATTTACTTTTTGTGTTTTTTATACCTATCTCTGTACATCCTGTCTGTTGATTTTTCAATTAATAAAATAAAATAAAATAAAATAAAAATAAAAATACTTTAAAAGGTAGATAAATTTTCAACTGGTATACATACATATATAAATTATGTACCTTATAGAAAAAACTTGAACTATCTCAGAGCATCTACAAACTTAAATGTCTCAAAACATAAAAAAACTGGATCTAGTGATCTAGGGTTTGTTTTGCTTAGCTACAATTTTTATACCCGCTTTCTATTGGATGCCAAAATAATTCTAGTTGGGATTACAAATCTTTATTTTGAACACTCACTTTATCTTGGGTCTGCTGCGGAGCCGTAACTTGAGAATTGATCGATTCACTCTGCGTATAGCACGGCAAATACTGTGCCCAACTGTCGACGAGCGCCTTACGACCTTTCGGCGCCAATCTGTCGCACAAAAACACGTTAGAAACATTCTCAGACATAAAACGCCACAACAGAACGAATCCGGCACACGAACCGGGCAAGTTCGGCGAGCAGCAGAGCTTGCGCCGCTTCTCTCACTTCCAAACACTGATGCTGCCAACGGCGAGCCATCATCTCCACTTGAGGCCTCTTGAAATTCTTAGATCCTACAATCAAACACTTGTATTATAACATATCCAAGGATAAATACTTCTGTGCAATATAATATTGCAATAACTAACCGGCACTGATCAACTTATCGGGTAATAGGACGCAGTGGAGTGTAGCTAATAGTGACCATCCTTGTTTTATGTGAGCTTGTTGTTGACCGAAGGCTTCCTCCCGCTCTTCTTCGCCTTTGGACCAGGATGAGACCGACGCTCTGCCAGATGTTCTGAAAGTCGAAGGTCGATTCACCTCGAAGTCGTATTGGGTTGTGTTTTAATTATTTATTTAAGCTCACCTGTGCATCTTTCGGTTGAACTCTTGCTCAGGAATGAATGTCGCATTGTTCATAGACATGAGGGTGTTCGCCAAGGCTATGATAGTCAGCAAGTGATTAGACGTAAGAGTCGTACTCAACTCCCAGTGTAAACGAGCTGTGAATATCCTGAAAATGGTCAAATGTTAATGGCCGTATAAAAATGTATAAGACATTCAATGGATGGTTCTAGATTCAAGATTTAAGTTTGATTTGAAATTAGGAATTTAACTAAAGTAGTCTTAGTATATAAGGAGTAATACTGAGGCAAAGAACACTAACCTGGTGAGCATTTCCTGCCGGACCATTTCAGGAGGTAGAGACGCCGAACTGAACCCGGTCTGTGGCGGGATCTCTGTTGGGATTGTATCAGGAGCCAGAGCGTTCTGCCAAGTCGGCAACTGAACCGACATCTGTCCACCTTTCGACAGCACACCGAAGCTGACTGGTACCTATGTATGTAAAATCCAACTATTTATTTATTTATTTTTTACCAGGAAAACTCCAATGCGTCTTCCTGGCCAATTATAAAAATCCATAAACAATTTATAGAGCAACTAGCTGAACCTGGCATGCGTTCTAATGCCACAACAACGCATGCAATTCCCGTTCCCGGTTTTGGGCGGTTTTTTTTTTACAGAAACCATCACGGGCATGCACACAATAACTCATGCAAGTTTCATCGCAATCGGTTGAATGGTATAGGAACGCATACGTGACAGACAGACATTGATTTTTACATACATACATACATACATGTATGTTTACTTGAGGTGTGCGTGCATTCGCACGGCACATTTCAGGTATTATGTTCTAACGCATGCGCGCTTTATGTGTTCATGCGTTGTTGTTTATTTTGTACTTGGTTATGTACAGTGAGGTTTTTTTATTAGAACAGTGATGTGCAGTTGTTCTTTTGCGATATTAATGAACAACCGTCTCGTTCTCCGACGAAAGGGTCTCTTAGACTGTATTCATTGGGGGGGGGGGAGGTGGCCTCATGTTGAGGGCATTAAGGGTCAAATTACTTGACCTATTAAAGCGGGCTTAGTATGTATATATATAGATTTTACAGAGCATCGTAGAGACATCTATGGATAAATTTGAAAAACATTTTTGTATTTTTGAAGTATTTTATAAATAAGCAAAATCGATATGCTGAAAACTCGAATTTTGCGAGAAATAAAGACAAGGTTGTCAATTTGTTGGAACCGTTTCAATAAAATCAGATAAATTAACAAACTCTGCTAGGAAACGATCGACCTGGACTCTGGGCAGCAGCACCGGCCAGAGATTGACCTTTCACTTGAAATGCATTCAACTGAATGTGACCATTCAGTTGAAAGCATTACACGCTGACCACTGATCTATGCTGCTGGTCAGTAATGATATGCATCAAACAAGTGTATATATAGTTAATATAAGTAATATACCATAGGTCTGAGTAGGCCCAGCTTAGTCTCGCAAACTCGATCCAAATCAGGATCCAAGCCCCACGCGTGCAGGAGGGAGAGTAGTATTTGAGCTATTTCCATGGAGTGGCTCGGTTCGACATTGGCTCCGGTGCGTCGACTGCTTCCTGAACCTTGAGCGTCCAGGTTGTTTGCTGTAACACAATTCAAATTTAATCAATCAAGTTCTACAGCTCTGTGAAGAGGAAAAATTTAGAAAATAGGGGATGAATCCAGTGAACGGCAGCTATGACATTTTAAGTTGTTTAGAGGAAAAAAATAGCTGAAAGCAGGGTTCTACCCGCCATCTACTTGACGCAAGTTACAATCCCCACTACTGAAGTTATGTATATCACACGAGATTTATAAATCAAGCTGATTTGATTCAATTTGGCGCTAATCGAAACCCCCATCACTGACGTCAAGTATGGCTTAACATACGATTCAAGCACGGCTTAACCCTTTTGAGTGCTGACGTTTTTTTTGTTGAAAGCCCGCCACGCTGAAAACTTCGCCAACATATTCAACTAGAATTACTTAGAAATCCAATAGAAAGCCGGTATAAAAATTGTAGCTAATCCAAACAAACCCTAGATAACTACCGCCGAGGATTTCGAGTTTTGTAAAGGTGTGTTTAGACACTGTAATATACCTTGCAACAATATAAAATAAAAAAAGTCTATTAATGAATGTATTTTTCCAAAACTAGTTCCAACTTCTTCATTGTTGTTAAAATGTAATGCTCATAATCTAAATGCCAAGCCACAATTTAAAATACTCGGCAGCTAGGGATTTCCATCGGGAAATTTTGCTATGGTTATAAATTCAGAAATTCCGGTGTAAACCAGTCTTTATAAACATTAACAAATGTTCAATACATTTTTTTTTCAATGCTACCTGGAAATGCTTAGCGGGTAGTATTCTTGTTTACTCTATACATGCTCAAAATACAACCCATATCGGCGTGTTTCAGGCCCATGGACTTGTTGGCAAAACGCCGATCGGCGTTGGTCAGCATTCAAAGGGTTAAATTTCACTTTCATTCGATGTTTTATCGCATTGTGTGCAAAAACGATGCTCCACTAGCATTTCAAATAACCGAAGTGTTGCCAGTGTAATAAAAATAAAGCGCGTTACACACAGACAGGGGGGCAAGTTTTGAATCTAGTTACTAGCATGCGAGTCATCGTCAAAACGGCTTTATATAGTGCGAGCTTTTGGAAGCAGCTCGCATGCTCCTAGCAAGTAACTGGTGCGTTCTCCAGCTCATGCTCCAAGCTCCTAAACGAATTGCGGAAACAATTTGAGCGATTGATAAATATAACGTTCCAAGGTTTGTCAATGATGACCGCATTCTGTTCCCTGGTGAAAGCTCGGGTACGTGACTTTTGGACAGAAACATGCGTGAGCGGTTTGTCACAGTTTTACGCGGCAATGGCAAGGTGAATCGGCTCAATGTCAATTTTACGTCAAATGCCTCAAATTTCAACTGAACTTATCGAAGATTGCGAGCTGATGAAAGCGAGAGAAGAGTCTAGGATAGAAAGCGGCAAAAATGCAAAGTAGAACACAATACGTTTGAATAGTATGAGAAGGACATTTAAGTGGTCCTGTTTTTTTTTTATTCAAATACCCACAGTTTATATACGAAAGAAATACGGAAAATTGAGTCAGTGGTGGTTCGTTTGCACAATAGACAGCACACACACTTGCCAGACCATGAAGTTTGTGGTTAGTATTTTTATTTAATTGATGTTCTTTTGGTTAGAAGTGGATTTATATTGATGTTGATTTTCAGGTGGCTTTGCTCATTATTGGACATGTGCTCTATGCTGATGCTCTTTATAGGATACCGCCAAAGACTAGTCAAAAATATCCGATCGATGTTGGAGTAAGTATTATAGAATAATGAATTTTCGTAGGATACATGGATTTGAATTTTGAAAAAATGTTGAATGGAACATACTTTTTAAAGTGAAAACTTCTTTACGCGCGTTAGAGTTTATGAAACAGATCACGTTACGAAACGTTGCACGCCATCCTCTGCACCATTGAGTTAGAGTGGCTCCCTTATCCTTGATATTTACCTCAAAAACCTAACATATTTCTTATCCAGAATATTTAACAAGCTAATTATGTGTAATTATATGTTCGTCAATTTTTTATCAAAAAAACCAAATTGGCAATTTTGTTAAAACTTTTTATATCCCGTATTTCCTTGACATTCACTTGAAAAACCTAACTTATTTCTTATCCGGCGGATTTAACAAGCTAATTATGTGTAATTGTATATTTGACAATTTTTTTCTCAAAAAACCAAATTAGCAATTTATCCAACACTTTTCATATCCCCTATTTCCTTGACATTCACCTCAAAAGCCTAACTTATTTCTTATCCGGCGTATTTAACAAGCTAATTATGTATAATCGTATATTCGTCAATTTTTTCTCAAAAAACCAAACTGGCAATTTTGCCGAAACTGTTTACATCCCCTATATTTCCAGTCTAAAAATTATAATGAAATGAAATATGTGTTCTTTTTATTTATGGATCATAATTTAACTCGCATATAAACTAGCGAAAATTTGTATTCCAAAAAATTTGTAAAATTTTGCCGCCAATTCACACAATCGCTAAAAAGTCTGAAAATGGCCATAGCCATAAGTTTTGATTCCAAAAAGTACACATTCTCCAATCATACAAACAAAAAAAAAAAAACAGAACTACATATTTATTAGCTTCACTTGGTTTTTCATATAAATTCAACAAAAAATAAAGTAGGCAATAAAAAAAAAAAACACCATTTTCACATTCACATCAAAAGAACGTGCCCGAATTGAAAATTTCCGTTTGTACATTCCGTCACACGTCGAAAACCGAGCACGTCTCCGCGAGGTCGAGGTCAAGAACTTTCTGCAACCACTCACTCACACACTCACACCCAATTCGAATTTCAGCTCACGAGCTCCGAACAGAGACCATCAGCCCTGAACTCGATCCGGCGATACAACGAGGAAAAGTCAATGTACGACCGACTGAAGAAGATAGCCTACAAGCCACAGACGATACTACGCTACTATTACCATCCACGGGAGGCCATGAGATTCGACTACCAGGCTTTGGTGCCGCAAACGAACGACTACACACCCGTCATCTACAATCCCGGACTATGGAGAGGCAATCACGGCTACGGCTTCAACGAATGGGGCGGCCAAGGAATTGTATAACGCAATATTAAAATAAACCATTATTTATAACTGCTTGTATTATATTACATACGTCTGTTAGAATCTGCACCGTGTCCTTTGAAGCCGACGCTTTCGGCCTTCGCTTGAAGTTTCGTCTGCACGTTTTCGGCTCCCTCCTTCATCTTGGCGAGGATACCTGAACGAAAAGTTCAACGGTTGTAATATCAAATTAACGAAACTCACCGGCTCTTAGGTTTAGTACAGACCGTGTTTGTCTTTCTCTTTGAGAATGCGTTCCATGTCGCCGGCTTTGTCTTTCACCCTACCGAAGAAGTCTATCCCGTGAAAGACATGTTGCAAAATTCGAACAATGCCACAATGTATTTTAAAGCAACGGAGACAATCAATTAGCGTATAATCAAAAGCGGTTCTGACCTGATAGCTTCTTGGCGGCGTCAGGACTCGCCGATTGGGTGAGAGCTGCCGCTTTGTTGTACTCGGCACTTGTTAACAATCCTGCTGCCTGAATAGACAATATAATAATATATATTATATACAGTCGAAGTGTATTTTCAGTTGTAATATATTCCGACTGGCGATTTAGGTCATACATATTCGAATACAATTCAACTAGTAAATTATATCGCTACAAGCACGAATACACTTTCAACAATGTGCGCCAGTTGTAATATAACAGTTGAGTTTTGACAGCTCTGATGTTCAAAACAAAAATGGGACTTTCCAACTCAATTTATGAATCAAGTGACGTTTTCACAAAAACCTAACCTCTCCATCTAGTCTGGTACCAACTTATAGTTGAACTGTATTTTCAGTTGTAATATATTTTTTTACCAGTTGGAATATAATTCGCCATATGAATCAACTTATACGAGTTAGACGGAATATATTTCACATAATAAAATATGAATACATAATTTGATTTTCATTTTGGTCAACATGGTAAAGTTCTAGTAATTCATGGTGAGTAACTTCATATACATATGTATACTTACTTCCAAACTGGCGGGACTCATCGCCGAATATTCTTCGCTGAGCAGTTCAACGATCAAACCTTCGATGTCGAAGAACAATATATGACTTTCAGGATCTAAAAACAAAACTCATAATAATCATACATTCAGTGGGTGAAAATGTAGACTATTAGACAGAGACACACCTTTCGGATTCGCACGATGCGGCTGAATGGCGAGCGGAGCCCGACGATTGCGGGAAGCCAAGCCGGCCCCACCCAGAGCTCGTCCGGCCTGCTGCAACTGCTGCAGCTGATGCAGACCACGTTGAGTCGCGTGACGAATCGCCGAGAGATTCCGATGCCTCAAACCCCTAAAATGTACAATGTTAATAAAACCACAAACACAACTATGTATATATAAATTCCCGCAAAGAGCTAACCTGAAGAAGTGAACGGCAGGGTTGGCGAGACCATGGGAATCTCCACCGCCGGCCAAGGTACCGGCTTCTATGGCAGCCTCGTCGCAAGCTATGAGAACCTCCTCGGCGATCATGCCTGAAATCAACACACCAATATTGAGATTATAATATGCTAATTTTATTATTATAAGAATGGAAATACAGAAAAATATATAAACATGACATAAAAATTCTTAACTGCACAAACTAACTCAACTGTTCTAATTGGTCGCGACATCCGTAACAGAGGAAGTGGTGCAGGAAATGACGAGAGATGTGACAAATGTCAATGGCACCATCCCGTGAGTTTAAGAGAAGGAGGCCGTGACGAATGGGAGAGTTAAGATATGCCGCAGTTCTTGTCAGAGGAATGTGAAAATGGACGTATGTCGAAAATGGCATATTCTTATTGATCGATGAATCAATGCGAGAAAGAGACAGCTATATTTTCGTAAGAAGATATTGTATTTGTCGCTTTTGGCGCATGGCTATTGAGTCATGTAGTCGCCTGTTGGCCTTACCTATGTGCGTTTGCATGTCGATGCTTGTCATTATTTTTTAATACAAAAATAGTCAAAAACATGCTATAGGACTAAAACTTTTTTATGTTGATGTATAAAAAGATTAATAAGATATATATTGAACCCATTTGTATTGATCATTTGCAAAAGCTGTATTTAAAATACTGGGGTCTTACTTGACCCCGGTTCGGGACACTCGCTCGATCTCGACGCCCCGCCTTCAAAGGTTAATAGTATATAATATGTTGAATGTTTGTACTGACCGTGAAGAACTCGATCTAGATGTCCCGTGTCCATTTGCCAAACATAGACACTTCCATCGGAGCATGCGATGACCATGAAGTCATCCAGCGGTCGCCATTTGATGGATACAATGGGGAATAAGTGTCGGGATGCAAGAGTTACGCATTTCCTTTCGCTTAAACCTAAATGAAAAACGGTTCATTATTTCATTGGTATACACATATGTGGGATTTAGTTTTATAACCTAAAAAAATGCGTGCATGAATGATTAAGTTCGCATGCATGAGTAGAATGAATGACGAGGTTGGTAGCATGTGTCGTAACAGTTTAGACCATTTCAGCGCTCCACCGAGTAAACAATGTTTTAAACGACGAGTCTTCTGACAACCAGATCCTACACATATATGTATATAACAAGCCTATATATACGTTAAAAGTGGACTCGACAAGATTGGTAAACGGAAAATTTCGCACGTGGCAATCTAGCACACGACATTGTTGTCTCGTGCTAGCTCATTGTTGAAAATCTCGAATACAGAATATCTGACACTCGAATTTTCATTAGCGTGATAATTCGTGTGGGTGACTCTCGGTGGGTGTAGTTTCGAGTACCAGATGTTCCGTGTTCGAGATCGCCATGTGTGAAATTGTTACCGAACCGACAAGATTATTAAGTATAAAATTTCACTTCATAATAGGCATTAAATAGCCTACAATAAATAGCCAAGTCAGGCTAACAGGTCTATGCAAGCAATTCAACTATGTTTTGACTTTCAATTTCAACTCGAAAGTTGTTTGTCGAAAATGTATATCTACTCACTCAATAAACACACGCTGTGATCCGACGCAACTGAGCAGATGCATTTTTGTATCCTCGCCTGCAAAGTAAGCACGTTTAAGCATATAAATAGTGCATTTTTCATATTGTAAAAAATTATAATATTCTAAACATACACTGCAAGCGTCCGGTGGCACCAGCAACTGCTGAACTTCTCCAGCATGCACGCAAAATCTATGCAACAAAGTTCCGGCGTACAAATCCCACAGACATACGGCAAAGTCAACACCCCCAGATAGTAAATGAGATTTATCATATCTATAATATAGAAAAAAAGCTTAGTAAATCTTAAAAAAAATAATAATATTATTTAAGGAATTTATCATATTCCATTACCGTTGATGAATATGATGAGGATACAACAAGCAGTTGACTCTTCCACTGTGGCCGAGCAATAGCTGATGGGGCGGCCAATCTAGAAAAAATAAAGTCGAAGATCAAAACAAAATGGCGGAGCTTCTAGTTTCGAACGCTAGTAAAAGTTTCGACTTTTAACATACCGTGAAACTGTTGATGGGTGCCGTGCAGCAGTTGCAGCATTACGGTGTGCGTGGCTGGTACGATGACAATAGAGCCGTCTTCTCTGCCGACGACCAACCGACTCTGTCCGGCGAGGTATACGGAAGCAGTCAATTTGATTTCTGTATAAAAAATAAAACATTACATAACTATATACATACATACTATTAAGTGAACTTGCCAAAGTCAAATACATCATTCGTTCATCTGCAGTATTGATGTCAGTCAAGCCCAGCATGACATAACTTGTATCACCACATAAATAACGCCACATGCAAGCGATTTACTTGCGTCTGTGTAGACGTGTACTCGCCTAGTTCCTTATACATGTTTTCCAGCATATCAAAATGATTGAACGTATGTGCATTCATTTTGTACCTTCATTGTCAATTTTCAACCTAACTAGTAGGAACACACTCAAAAGTGCGGCAAGAGATGTGTACGTGGACTCCAGCTGTGAGAGGCGTATCCTCATGACTTTACTAAAGGTCTCTTTATACTAGCATAGCACAGATCGGCAACTGCACGTAAACAACAGTACGAAAAATGTTCTTTATTACCTTCTATATGCACATATTCATATGTAATGTAGTGTAGACGTAACCGACACTATCTATTAACTAGTGTTGTGTCCGTTGATATTTCAATTGGTGGTTTTGGGAAAAGAATTGATACGTGCATTAACTAAAAGTTGGATGTATAATAATAATAATAACAAACAACAACAGTTGTAATCGAAATCGAAAATAAAATCGATATAATGGCTCTTGATAATTGTAATATTTGTTTACACACATACACCCAGCCGGCCGGCAATTTTTTCTAAACACCCTCAGAAACAAATTTCGCCTATGGCGCTCTAATCTAAAATTTTGTATGGCTTTTGGCGCTCTAATTTTAAATTTTAAAGCGCCTTTGACGCATCGAGCGGTGCCCTATCTTATTTGGCGCCTTCAGGTTATAAGTTATTAGGATTGCTAGCAGTTTTAAAAAATAGGACAGGATTGCTAGCCTGTTGGTACCGTTTCCAATGAACTCTGATAGGAAACGATCGACCTTAGAGTCACACATCTAAGGTATGGCCAGCAACAAATCCAGGAATAGAACCCGTGACCACACAATCGAAAGCATTACTTGCTAACCACTGATCTATGTTGCTATTATTATTAAAATATAAATCAAAACTTGAATCACCAGTCATATAATTTTTGTGAAATTTTTCGCTACTGAACAAATCATTTGAATACCTGTTTCGTCAATGTGATTCAATTGATCTAAAATTCCGACTGGTCCTGGATTCATCTCGGCCCACGCCAGATTCAAGCTGATGTTTATCGTAGCAGCAATGGCTGTAAAAAACACATATAAATGAGTACTTGTTATGAGCTTCATGAAAGTTCCAATTCATAACTTGAATACCTGGGGGCCTTTGAGGCGGCGGAGTAGACGGCTGAGCTTCCGGTACAACCCACACTGACACGACACCTTCGGAATCACCGCGGAGGAGCAGAAGACGACGGCCCTTACCGGCAGCCGTTGGGCCGCTACCTCCACCGCACATCTTCATCGCAGGTGGACATGAAAGAGTCTACAAAGCAAGATCCATATAAATTTTACATCAGACTATTTAAACTATTTAAAAGTTTTGGACCATTGTGGCATTACAGGAAGAACCTAATGCGCCACAATGGCCTACATAAGATAATTTATAAAGTAATAAAAATACAAAGAAGGGAATGTCTTGCACCTGCAGCCTGTTTAGCTACAAATACACAACAATCCTGCGAGGCCCAAATGGAAGAAAGTAGATTAAAATCCCACTCATACATCACATTCAAATTATGAAAATAATGATGAGCGCAGACTACCAGACAAATAGGTTAAAATAATATCCGATAATCTACGCTCACCAAGTTGGAAAATATCGCATTCAGGCACATCAGCAACGATTTCATTGAGAAGTCGAATAGCTCTTGGAATAGGAGCCATTCAAAAAAGAACTGTGCGAGCAGGAGGTACAATCATCAAATGATGATGTCTACCATGCACATACTTATTAGGGACATAAAGTCTGAACTGTTCCAGTGACAACGGGCATGACGTATTACCACGTAGTAGCTGGAGAACGAAACGAATTAATGAGAAGTTTCTGCGAAGTTCAAGGGAATTATACCCAAGCATGCCCAAACGGAAAGGAGTAGGGCAGAGATATGGATAATACTCATACTCTTTCCTATAAAGGAAACGAACAAATGCTTCTTGCACTTTTTCGATCATCAGAGAGTAATTTGCTTCGGGCGGATTCCACACAATCGCATTATACTCTCGCTTACTTCTTACAAGCGAGTTGAAAAGCAAGCGAGAAAACAGAGGGTTCGAGAATAACCTAGCATATCTCAAGACAAATCCAAGTCGACGAAAAGAAACGTCAGCGACTGTCTTGATGTGGTTGTGAAAGGTGATTTGAGGATCAAAAGTGATACCCAAATCGACCATAGATTCCACACGCTTCAACAAGACGGATCCAATGAAATATCCGTGACAATAGAGCGAATGCGCACGTCCATAACTCATAATGGCACATTTACTAATATTAAGTTCAAGTCCTAAACTGGAACTGAAATCTAAGACAGTGTTAATATCTCCTTGAAGGAGAGAGGCTTGCCTCTCATTCTTAACAGCAAAGAATAATTTAACGTCGTCTGCAAACAAGAGACGACATAAAGCATTGCGTAACACTCTAGGGAGGTTATTATTAACTATTGTAAATATATTATATTATATTTACCTTATCTCCAGGTTGAGCTAGTAGACCATACAGGACGGGATTGTCCGTATCCACAGAGGGACTGTGAAAGCCTTGGTTGTCGGCGATGCTACTACGGAACGAAATAGAATATATTCAAAACAGAACATAAAGATATATGATATAACAAAACGCGTACGAAAACAATATACGACGTACATAGTAGTAGTGAAGCTGTTTTGTTATTTACTGTTTTTTTTTGTATAGGATGAAGGCTGGTAAGTTGTGGTTTTACCATTGCTGAACGAACACTTTATACTGGATCTCATTTATGTACATATGCTTCCGATCATCTCCTACCTACCATTTTATTTTATTTAAGAGCATTTTTATTTTAGTTTAACATCGCGATAAACTGAATAGAATATACAATGTTCATAGTCACCGTTACGAGTGTGTGTTAAATCGGACAAAAACCACAATCTGATTTGATCGGAAGTCTTACCCGCCTTCACCTTATCAAGCTCTTATCAAAAAGCGTTGACGTTAAGCTCACCACCATTTAAAGCTTATGATATAATATATTTAATATAATGTACTAATTAATCAGGGAAGTTTTAGTTTAGAAGCGTGCTGTTATTATAATATGAATATATTTGAAATGTAATATATAAGTATAGTGAATTTACAAGGATTGTACGACAGCTTTACTCGGCTTGGCTCTAACTGGACCAATATTGAAATATAATACACAATTAGGTAGTTTAAGTATTCAGAATTCGCCGTCAAGTCTGTTTGTGACCAATCGGAGAAGTTGAGCTGAGATCAAAAACATGGTCAAGTTTGTAGTTGAAATTTTCCAGTATAAATTATATGTTTCATTTGAAATTTTAATGTATGCAAATCAACCATTATGTGATATATAGAAAAGCGACCATCTTGTTTTTTTTTTTAGGTTATGTTAAAAATCACAGTTCTGGACATTTGTTGACGAATATAGAATTTATAACAGTTGTTATAATTCGAAAGTAGCCCAAATGTTTATACAGACATTGGTCCTTTTAGAATCAAGCAACAGGATTAATTGATTATACAATTACAATATACGGGATAGATTGAGGCCGTCACATAAGAGCGACACAGTCAATAACGGGCCCAATAGTAGACGATAAACATATGGCAAATCAGATTCAAACATATGATTTTGAAGTCTTCTAGTAATGATGAATCTACGATCGAGCCCGCCTGACGGCACAGCAACAGCCTCATATAAGACTACAAAGTATATATGTATACGTGGGATAAACAATAGGTGCAAATGACGACAATGAAATGATTGATGAAGTTGAGAGACACATGCAGAAGCTAAATAAATATTCACTATTTGAGGAATTCAATATTATATAGCTACGTTTACACTGATGGTATTACTGCCAGTCTGTATCGGTGAGCTTACGATTGAAATTTGAAGTGCCAGTGGGTCTATTTGATTATTTAATCTAAGATTCGTTTCTGATGCTTGCGAGCGTGATATAGAACATTCGCTGGGGACTCATGGAACATTCAGTGCCACTGTTGCAGCCATCAAAAACGAACTTTTGCCCAATATTTATTAATTCATGTACTAGATACTGTTTATGTTTCCGTAGATTGGTAGTAGTACTGACCGTGTGAACGGAACCTGAACGTATGATTTTATTTCACTTATACGGCAAGCAAAAGCACAGTAAAGCAATGCATTATTTATTAGTGTTCTGACCTACTGACGGCGCGGCCCTTCAGCTTGCTATAAAAAGGAAATTAACAAAATAGATAAAAAATAGTGAGCGATTTAAAAGAAACTATCATACCTATTTTCAAGTTTGCAATTCAAAGTTTCGGCACGTTCCAATATAAATTTAAAAAAAAAAAGTGCGAAACATTGAAAATTGCACATAATAAAGTTAATACATTTTATTACATGCTGAAAGTGTATTGTTTTTTATTATTTTAATAATTAAAATACATTAGGAATGCATATAAAAATATATATTAACACGTCAACTGTATTTCTAGCTTAATTAAAAACTGGCGTATAAAAACTGGAACACTATGTAAGCTTAGTAACTGTTGAGTTATTCATATTGTTAATAATAATAGTTCATGTTAATCAAAAAATCATTAATCAATCAAATTATGTTTAAAAACAAGAGCGGCAAAATTCATGCATAAGAATTTTTAAATAATCACATATATCGACGATCAAAAAACATTGTCAAGATAAATGCAGCGTTTATCAACGTATTCAGTTCCTATATATATATAGGTTTTTCATTCCAAATTGACCTTTTTCATTTCAAATTCTTTCAATTGACATTGAAAAGTATTTAAAAAGTAAATCACATATCAATTTGAAATGAAAAAGGGTCAGTTTGGAATTAAAAACCTGTATATTACATACATAAGTTATGAACGATTTAAAAAAAATTAAATAGACTTTGAAAAACATTGCCCGCTATGAATATTTAAGCGTTTTCGATAAACTAATCTTTGCATAGTATTATTGACTCGCACTGAAGCTGTCACTTTGACTCTCATTTTACATCTAGCCCAAATTTATAGCAGTCAAATTGAGAACTAGACTTTAGACTGCTAGTATATATTGCAAATATTTTAATAGTTTATCGAAAAGTTACTAAAACATTCGTCCCACAAGTATTATTATTATAATGAAAAAAAAACGGAATGGCGATACGGATAAAACAATGATTTATGTGAGTGCAGAAAATCAAGAAAAAAATTCCGACAACCGAGTGTCTCCGTAATTTCCGTCGCAAATAATTTCTATCACAATTTAAAGATCCTTACTTTGCCGGAAGCTTATACATGTATCCCTTGCCTTCGTCGGACCAAACTAGGATCCTGTCCGGAGATAGGAAGTCGCCGGACATCCAACGCTCGCCGACGGGAGCGTTGATGGAACACAGCACGGAGAAGTCACCTGCAAAAAAATCAACTCATAAACGTATTGTAGATTTTCAAATAAGCCAATGGACTCTGCCGGGTTTATTTTAAGACCTGCGTCGTATATCTGACAGTATTTGGCGCAGACGACGAGGACCGTTCGCTGGTTGTGAGCGCAGCAGTTCAACGACAGCGCGTTGAGGCATCGGATCTGCTTAGATTCGTTCTCATATATGGGCTCGGCTGATTTGTTTTCGTGGCCTAGCAAAGACCAGACTTTAACAGTTCCGGTGATTGTTATCGCCAGTACGACATCGTCTTTCCTTGAAGATGGCCGTAGAACCTGAATATAAAAGAAACAGTGAGAGAAAGAAAACATACATGTTACAGTCCAAATGTTCACTCCAGTCCGTTCATGAACATACTACATAGTTTGCTCAAACAGGAACTATTATTTTTAGTTTGAGTGCCACAATATGCGTCCACGAGCTACGCGACGATTCACTGTCAAAGCTTGGGACTACCCCTCAATACATCATCGCTGTCGAATCTGCTATTCACTTCGAGCAGAACTCGGTATCAGATTCAGGCCAGCACCACATACATCAGAGCGGATGGATCACAACCGCAAAAATTTCATATTTTGTATTTGAATTTATTTTTTTATAAGATTATAATTTTTCTTTGTATCGTTAGCACTAGGGGTGAGCACAGTAGGGGCCCTACGATATGGTCGTGTTTGCGACTACTTAACTTCACATTAAACAGTCGTGTTTAAAACATACCGACATTTCATTCCTTTTGCACCCATAGGTGTCGCATAAAACTTTAGACATAAGTATTTAGAAGGGAAATCCTATGAAAACCACATTACAAAGTTGCTATAAATCCCATTTCCATTTATTTTTTTGAAAATTGCAACCCATGGTAAGCATACATACATAGAGGATGAGGACAAACGATTGAAAATACTTAAACTTATACTAATATATTGTGCATGAATAAACTAGTTCGTTTGACAATTTTTTTTTTTTTGTATACTACATATGTATTTATTTATAGTTAGTTTTGGACCATTGTGGCATTACAGGTAGAACATAATGCGCCACAATGGCCTACATTTGATAAAGAAAAACAAAAATAAAATACATAAAATAAGAAGCAAAATTGCAAAGGCAGAAAAAACATGTATATGTAACTGGCTAAATTGATTTGCGTATGAACAAACTAGTATGTTCATGAACGAACAAAATAAGGATTTTGAAATAAGAAATAATAATAACCAATAAGAATTTCGATTAAATTGAGTTAATCAACCGTTTTCGAGTGTAAAAAGGTGATTTAGCTGGGTCTCGAATTCTAAAAAACTCATTTAGGTGATCAAACAATCAGAATGTTCTCTGCAAATTTATTAATAATAAAATAAATTTAAAACTTATTCACATGTATGAACCCAATCTTTTCGTTTTTGAAGTTGAACACACTCCATCTTCCGAGTATTAATGATATAAGCTCTCGATCAATATTAACTGAATGGCTAACCCGTCAAACGATAGTTAGTGCTTAAACATTTAATTCTTATTGAAATTTTGACTTTTGTAGATATCTCTACATATATGTAAATTTTCAGAGTAATGAAAGTACGACAATTGTATTACCCAACACATTTGTACGCAAATGTAATTACTAAGCCGTACATTCTCCCTCTAATTAGTAAATTGCCTGTATGACATCCCATACCACGTTTATATTTCATGTCAACCAAAAGTCAACAAATATGAAAGTGGACACATTTATTCGATCGCTACTGTATACACGATTAATACAACGTCAATTTCAAAACATTCAAAACACTTACATGAAGAGCTGATATCCAATCTGGATGAACTTTAGAACTGAGCGAGAACAAAATCTCCAACGAGAACGGATCCATGATCAGAATTTCAGCATAGTATCCGTTACAGAATAAGCGTAGATCGTCAGAGTTGCACATATGATAGGCCTGCATGACAAACAAGACAGACAGTTGATAAAACGCCGAACGCCGTCGATATCGTATCACATATCGTCGAAACGAACCTGAATATTAGTATGAACTTGAGGTAGTTTGACGTGTTCCCGACATTTGCCGTCGATCAGATCCCACGTGCACATCTCCCCGGCCTCCGACGAGCTCACTATGAAGTTGTTATCCTGAAAGTACGAATTGAAATGCTAAAATCCGTCCGACGCGTGTTTGGCTTACGGTTCGACGTGATGTATTCTATTGACT
The DNA here is from genome assembly GCF_051622035.1 of Arctopsyche grandis. Lineage (NCBI taxonomy): Eukaryota > Metazoa > Arthropoda > Insecta > Trichoptera > Hydropsychidae > Arctopsyche > Arctopsyche grandis. The sequence goes on from NC_135362.1 coordinate 2,265,276, forward strand.
TGGATTACGGAAGCTCTGGATAAGCAGAGCACCGGCGCCGAGTGGCCGACCAGCAGACACCGCGGAGTCATCTTCAGCGTGTCGGGGTCCACCTGCCATATGCATATCTGTCCGTCGTAGCAACCAGTGACGAGCGTTTTCTGGTCCCGCGACAGGAACACGGACGAGATGCAGTGGGTGGGTGCGTTCTTGCCCCACAGCACGACTGGCACCACCAGGTTAGTGCCCGGCATTTTTAAAGTGCACTGAAATAATACCAATTTGAACATATATCATTATACGAACGCATCTTTGAACATTTCGTGAAGTCTATTGTGGAAAGAAACGGTGCTACTTTAGTATGCGATCTACCTTTGAATCGCAGTTGACTATTTTTTTTTTATTTGTATCGTAGCAACGAAATGTTAATTACAATTTTTGTTTTTTCATGCCGCCCCATAATGTTGTCGGAGCATTTCTATCAAAATATTGTCAGCAGATACATATCTCTTAACCAAATCTTAAATGAATAGGGCCAACCCTAATTTAACCTAACCTAACCTGACCCTTAAATAAATAGATGTTAAAACATATCTTTCTAAGATATGTTTTTTTGTGAAAATATTGATGAAATTAAACTTAAAAAAAAGATATCTTAGCAGCCAACACCTATTTATTTAACCGTTTGCCCGCGACCGTCTTCTATGGAAGCTTTGCGCGACAAATCTGTAGCGCGGCTGTCTTCCATAGAATTTCTGAACTTTGCACGGGATTTTGAGCCTTATATACGCCTATTTCAACTGTTTTAAGGTTCAAAATTGGTTGAATATATTACTGAGAGTTGAATGCCATCTATTCAATTTGCTTAAAATGAATATATACCAGTCAAAATTAGTTGTTTGTGGAACCATACTGAAACCTCGTTTATGTGACGTCACCTCTGTTGAACAATGGCGACCATACGTCTCAATTGTATGACGATTATTTAACAATTAAGCCAAAACTACGAGATATATTATATATTTTATTGTTTAAAATAATACTTTATGTGTTAATTAACATATCTGGTTACTTGAGTAAATATTAAAATCTGTATTTAAGGTCGAAAGCTCGATTGCCAAATTTGCGAAAAAGGTGCCGCGTACAGGGCTTGTTCGCTATATTTATTGCCGCGGGCAAAGGGTTAAGGGTCAGGATAGGTTAGGTTAAGTAAAAATTGGCCCTGTTCATTATTCAGTGTCAGTGTCACGCGCGAGAACTGAGACTGTATATTAAAGTAAAAACGCGAAGGTAGATCGCACACTAAGGTAGATATGTGAAGGTAGACCGCATACTAAAGTAGACCCGAAGAAACTTTATCGAAAGCGAGACGGTTTTATCCTGTATGGTTAGTGAGTGTATAGTGAGGTAATAAAAAACAAATATTTTATTTAATAAAACGGTTTTGCATATTTGATTTCTAAGAGTATTTGAAATATTGAAAAATATGTAGGAATATCGATAGATATGTATATTAAAGTTTGATGAAGGTATTTTTATTGTATTTACATATTTCGATATTGAATTTGTAATAACCAGCAGAATAGACTAGTGGTTAGTATATAGTGCATTGAACAGAGTGGTCACGGGTTCAAATCCCACTGGTTTCTGCTGGCCAGACCTTCGATTTGTGACTCCAGGTCGATCGTTTCCAATCAGAGTTTGCCAATTTATCTGATTTTCATTGAAACGGTTCCAACAACTTATCCATTTTCTCGCAAAATCTCGAGTTTTCAGCAATCTCGAATTTCACTGAACAAAATGCTGCAAATTTACAAATTTGACCATAAATGTCTCTGTGGATGTTAATTGATGTGTATTTACTGAATTGCTCAAAATATTGCAAATTTACAAATTTGAACGTAGATGTCTCTGTGGATATTAATTGATATGTATTTATGTGTTTCTTTATGTATAATACTAATAATGTTTGTACCAAATGTACAACGTTTCTGGCCAGGAAGGCCTTCCTGGTATAAATTAAAAGATAAAATAAAATAATATATTTTTTTAATAATAGCTATAACAATTTTTTTGAAAGATCAATGAAAAATTTTGCCTTTAAAACATTTCAAGGTCGTATTAATTTATTTTTTAAGGCTTAATAAAATTACAAGTATTACACAATACTCGAGGTTACAATTTTTTGATTTTTTTGAAATTATTCTTGGAAGCATTTATTTGATATGTCTAAGCGTTCGTAAACAAGCAATGAAAAGTTTTATTGAGCGGCTATTACGAAAATCCATTAACTGACATATGTGTCATTTAAAATTAAGATATGAATGCTATTAATTACACATTTTCACTATATGTACGTATTCGGAGAGAATTAGCGTTCTAGGTGTGTTTAAACTTAATAAAAAATGTATATAATATAATAAAATTAAAAAAAATCTAACGACAAGCTGTTATTTAAAAAAACACATTCACTCATGTATGCATTGTGAATATTGCGGAATTATTTTCAATCATATTTTTTATATAAAAAAAAATGAATTATTGATATTTTTGTACGTAAATGTAAAAAAATACCTACATACACGTACTACAAAATTTGATCTTGAAATGTATCGCAACGACGAAACAAATTTATTGCATGCGCGCAAAGTCGTCAAAAACGAGGGTAGGAGAGTAAGAGTAAGAGTAAGAGTAGGAGTAAGTTGGACGTTGGCAATTCGATCGATGAGGCGAAAGAATGCGTCGAAAAGACATTGAAAAGAACAATAAAGCGTGTGATGTGTGACATAAGTGGCTTCCGCTTCGAGATGCGATTCAACGGCGGCCAACGGAACGAATCGTTATGTCAAATTGATTTATGGGCAGAGTGTAGAGTGTAGTGGAAACAATGGGCCCCTCGTTGTGAGGGCGAGGCGAGGGGCGTGGGGGGCGGGCGGGGTGGGGCGACGGGGCGCGCGCTCACCGGGGCTGGCGGGCGGGGCGGGGTGGGGGCGGAGGCGCGGGGGGCGACGCGAGGACGAGTCGGGGAGCAGCGCCAGGGAGACTGAGCGCTCTGCGCGCCCGCTCTCCGCTCGGTCACTTGACAACCGGCGCGGCAACTTCACCACATCAAACATATTGACATTCGACTTGCGCGCCGCCTCTTTTGCACGCTCTGCAACTTCCTTGTGCGTCTTACTTTTCTCATTTTATTTATTTGCCGCGTCCTCGCATGCGCGTTGTAGTAGGTAATATTGAATGATTTTGGAAATTTCAAACAGTAATCTAAATGTTATGCCCACTGTGTGTATAAAAATGCTTGTGTAAGTATGTGTGGGCAAGGCCGTCGAGAATGAAACCGGCCCCTGGGAAACATTGATGTCTGGGACGCCTCGTGGACAAGGTTAGCAATGCAGCATGTAAAGGCGTTACAGATGCTCTGGAATATCGGAGCGGTATGTCTTGCGGCGACCGATGGTGACGCAGACCGTAGCGTGTGTAGGAACATTCACCGTCAGGTCGAAGCGCATTGGCTACGTCCACACTACCGATATCTACACCCGATATTTAGGATTTTTTCCATAACCAGTTCTTAAATAGCAACCACAGGTTGCAATATGGGAACTGGATATGGAAAAATTCATAAATATCGGGTGTAGATATCGGTAGTGTGGACGTAGCCATTCAGTACGCCGCACGTCGAACCAAATTATGTTCGTTCGCCGCACGGTCCACTACAAGACATACCGCTCCGATATTCCAGAGCGTCTGTAGCGCCCTTTAGGGTAACACATTTTGAGAGGCATCAAACGAAGAAAGTAAACTAAAATCATAATATGAGGAGCTCCGCATTTGTACAACTCGAGTGAAATAGGTGATATCATCGACCTAGTTTCGTAATAGTACAAGTTGTGTTATATTCCTACATTGCGATCACACGCACGACAATCCTCGCCACAAAAATTGCGAATACGGAATATCTGGGACTCGAGTTCTCGTTTGTACAGTATTTCGCGAGGGTAGTTTTCGATTGATGGATTTTTTGGGGGAGCTAGATGTTCCGCGATCGATATTTAAGTGACGTGCGCGAGATCGCTAAGTGAGTGCATATTAATTATTTTTATTATAATTTTTTTTTTTCGTTTCTATAATATTTTTAGAAGAGGCGCTATTTTGAATTTCGCCTAAGGGTTGCACGTTGCTGACTGGCTGATTAGTCACATTGCGATCGCCCAAAAGACAATTTTTTCCATGAAAATCGCGAATATGGAATTTTTGGCAGTCTAGTTCTCGTTAGTATGATATATAGTTATTGTCCGAGCCAAAAACCCACATGGCCTATCGTTCACATGAAGCCAAAACAAGAAGCCAAAAACCCACATGGCCTATCGTTCACATGGCATGGCATATCGTTCAGTTATCGTTAAGGTCTGACTGCAATATGCGTCAAACGAACGATCCGACACTTCACAACACTGTGCGACAATATTAGGTAAACCCCACTTGAACAACAGCGATGCGACACTACGCAGTAAATTATGTCAATCATTCGTTCGGTACCTCGGGACAAGATGGACGAAACGGACGCTATTATAGTATCTTTGATATGCGAGGAAGAAGAACAATCGAGAAAAACTAAAAGATTATTACTACATGCTATTTCAAAGTCACGATATGAAGAAGTAGAATAATTATCGCAAGGCAACCCCCACTCAACGACCTTGCATCACGTCGCGAACGACACCTTGCGTCAAATTTGGTCGAAAAGTCAATGTCTCATACAATTTCACACAGACAATATTTGGTCGCGTACTGTTGTGTCGGATCATTCGGGTGTCGCATAGTGCGGTCAGCAGTGGCGGCTCGTGAGAATTCATAGAGGGGGGGCTGCAGAGATTAATCGGGCTCGTTGACCATACCGGTGATCAAATGCAGACAAAAATAGCATGCATTTGTACAATACTGGGAGGTCTGCAGCCGTGCAGCCCATATGGACGGTAAAAATAGCATGCATTTGTACTATAGACGAGCCGCCACCGGCGGTCAGCCTTCAGTATGATGGACTTTTCAGCTGCAAGATGTTTTGTTATAGAGATTTTAGTGATTTTTGGGCAAGCGCTCTGTTATTGTATATCTATGCATGAACATAAAGATGAAAAGAAAGAAAACAAAAGAGCATGGCGGTTCGCAAGGGTGTTAGGAGTGAATCGTAGGTTGTGCGATGCCGCAGTGTAGATCGGTCGTGTGGCGGCAGTGCGACGCGGCTGTGTCCGTGTGTGGACGTGCGTCAGACCGGCTCGCGTGTGGTGCGGTGCAGTGTAGTTTCGTGACACCCGGCTCGGCACCGACATCGACACCGACACCAACACCGACAACGACAACGACAACGACAACGACAACGACAACGCGACGACACTCGTCTCAACGTCACTTGCACTCGTCTCGACCGGTCCGGTCCATCTTTTCTCCCTCGGGAAGAGAGCGGCCGCCGCCATGAACAAGACGTGCGCGCGTTGCAGCAAAACCGTCTACCCCACTGAAGAACTCAAGTGCCTCGACAAGGTGACCACTCTTCTCTCTCGCTCGCACTCACACCCCCACCCACTCCCCCAACCCGTCTCGCTCCCGCACACGTGTTGCTTCTCATCATCTCCATCTCGGTCTCGTGCAGCTGCAATCCGTGCATTACCCTTGGCAATTGCCATTTGCCATTTGCCATTTACCATTTACCATTTACCATTTACCAGTTGGCAACAATGCCCACCAATGCCTTCACTTTTATTATATCCTTTTCCTTTTTATTTACATTTTTTTTACCATTATTATTTTGATCCTGTGATTTTCCTCGAAACCTACATACATACGTATCACTTGCGCAAACTTTTTACTATTTTCATTCATTTTTTTATTTGTATACTCTGTCTCTTTCTAACACACACACACATGTTTCGGGTTATTCATTCATATATTTCATTCATGACGAAATACACTGCTCGATTCTTATTTATTATTTATACAAATATAGTACGTATTATCCAGGGTTGTCGATTCGACATTTTCTCACAGTTTGACTTTGACTTAAACCTTTGAATGCTGACCGACGCTGATCGCCGTTTTGCCAACAAATCCATGAGCCTGAAATGCGCCGATAGGCGTTGTATTTTGAGCATGTATAGAGTAAACAAGAATACTACCGGCTAAGCCTTTTCAGGTAGCATTGAATAAAAAATGCATTAAATTTGTATTAACCATTGAAGTAGAATGGGTAGAAGCGCTCTCAGCTTCCAAAAATGTTGCTACAAAAACTCCGCGCAGACGGAGATTTCGGCTGTTTTGCTCAGTTGTTTGTTAAGCTCTGTAGCAGTAGGATCTCTTTGAAATAGGCTCTACTAGTGAAATTGTGTTGTAGTATTAGTTCGACAAAGTTCGAACATGTGTATGTGCACGTGCTAGATGTTCGGACCAGCCTCACTCATTGAAAAACAGGGCCGTACACCGTATTCTTTTTTAAAACTAATTATTACTTTGTCTACATTGAAGTAGTATGCGTAGAATTGCTCTCAGCCCCTAAAAATGTTGCCACAAAAAATCCGTGTGCCCGGAGATATCAGCTGTTTTGTCCAGTTGTTGTAAGGGACGATCACTTCCACGAATTTTTTTCCTCACTCTTTGTCTCTCTTCTGACTTTACGTCTCTCTCTTCGATAGCTCGCTTTTAAGCGATACTTTTGTTAGGAATGACTATTCTATACATTATACTTCAATGGTATTAACCCTTTGAATGGTGATTAGATTACATTTGTATTAACCAACGCCGATCGGCGTTTTGCTAACAAGTCAATAGGCGTGAAAAACGCCGATAGGCGTTTTATTTTGAGCATGTAGAAAGTAAACGAGAATACCACCCGCTAAGCATTGGAAAAAAAATGCATTGAACATGGGTCGTGTAATCCGTGTCGATGTTTATAAAGACTGGTTTACACGGGAATTTCTGGATTTATAACTACGATTCAAAGCTTGCGCCCCTGTCTGTGTGTAACGCGCTTTATTTTTATTACACTGGCAACACTTTGGTTATTTGAAATGCTAGTGGATCATCGTTTTTGCACACAATGCGAGAAGACATCGAGTTGAAAGTGAAAGTTAACCCTTTGAATGCTGACCAACGCCGATCGGCGTTTTGCCAACAAATCCATGAGCCTGAAATGCGCCGATAGGCGTTGTATTTTGAGCATGTATAGAGTAAACAAGAATACTACCTGCTAAGCCTTTCCAGGTAGCATTGAATAAAAAATGCATTGAACAGGGGTCGTGTAATCCGTGTCATTCAACGTTTATAAAGACTGGTTTACACCGGAATTTCTGAATTTATAACCACAGCAGAATTTATAACCCTAGCTGCCGATCCCGCTCAAAATTTTAGTCAATTTTGGAAATTAAATAATGAAAATAAACAAATTCCAGACTACATAATCCACAATACGCCATTTGCATCTACTTTTGATGCAATATTATGCCTGTAGGTATATTTGATTCTATCTAATAATCTGTTGTTGCCATTGAAAAAGGATTCAAAGGTTGAAAAAGTATACAATTAAAGGTTGTCAATATTCATACATTTCAATTTCACATTAACCATTTGAATGCTGACCAACGCTGATCGGCGTTTTGTGTACAATAAGTCCATGAGTTGCATTTTGAGTATGTAAAAAATACACACGAATACTACCCGCTAAGCCTTTCCAGGTAGCATTGCAAAAATATGCATTAAACAGCATTGTAAAAAATGCTCTCGAGATGCATTCGAGAGACATTCAAACTTTCAAAGATGCTCAAGGAGAACTAACGCAATACAATTCCACAAAAAAGCTTCAAGGGGTAGTTGAATGTTATCCAAAGGTGCTGACCTTTTTTTGTCAAATTCTATTGCGTAAGTACTTTTTGAGCGCCTTTGAAAATTGGGACTTCTCGAAACTGCGCTACTATTAAGTGCAATTTAGTGCATCTTTCCGAGAACCGGATTGAAAATGGGTCGTGTGTAATCCGATCCAAAAAGATTCCATTCTTGACCAAACTGCGCAAAATGGCAAAGTTTCAAAACGATCAGAAGGCTGTAAGACATTGATGCTACTTTAGTATGCGGTCTACCTTAGCATGCGATCTACCTTTGAATCGCAGTCGACTGTTTTTTTACATACCTCTTAGCTTGCAAACGATTTGGTCGGGAGGCAAAGCTTGGTTTTTTATCCGATCGTTTTCAAACTTTGCCATTTTGTTTATTTGTATCATAGCAATGTTGCCGCATAATGTTGTCGAGGCATTTCTATCAAAATATCGTCAGCAGCGAAGAAAATACCGACCCTAAGAACCTGATCTTAAATAAATACGGCCAACCCTAACTTAACCTAACCTAACCTGACCCTTAAATAAATAGGTGTTGGCTGCTAATAGTAGTTAAGCGTTTGATTTAAATAAAAAAAATTCACTCTGACTAAAGAAAAAGATCTTTGATCAATACGATTTACCAGGGATGACGTATGGATGTGAAAAACTTGGACTTTGAATGCCAAGATGCTACAGAATGTCCAATACACTCAAAGAAGTATGGAACACTGTATGATCAGCATAACGAGGAAAGACAGGAAGCAGAATACTTGGAAGTATGACAAGGGTAGTGGATATAGTAGATAGAATAAAGAGATTGAAAAGGCAATGGGTGGGTCACGTGCCTAGAAGAATGGACGAAAGGTGAGGAAAATAAGTGCTAGAATGGTACCCGAGTGAATGCAAAAGGGTAAAAGAAAGACCGTAGAGAAGATGGGTAGACGAAATTAGGAAAATATGTGGGGTGAGATGGATGAGAGTTGTGCAAAACAGAAACGAAGCGTGTAGGAGAGGCCTTCATCCAGCAGTGGATGGTGAGCGACTGTAGATGATGATGACATGCAACTAATAAAATTTTCTCAATTTAACCTGAACATGAGAAAAAGTCAAATGTATCTCAGATTTGCATATTTTTTATAATTAAAACACAAATTGAATTATTTCATTATGAAATGTATGTATTTAACTTATCTGATATATCGTCCAGCTTTGTATGTTTTGAGATAATCAAATTTTTAGTTGTAAATGCCTCGGATAATTCAACTTTTTGCTATACGGTAATTTATGTATACCAGTTCATTGAAAATGTATCAACCTTTTAAAGTACGTTTTTTAAAGTGTAATATTCCGAAACTGGTAGGAATTATATCAAGTTTTATGAAGGAGTGATTGGACATACAATATAATTGCATAAATAACCGTCTGAATGTGGATATGTTACATTTAAGCATGAATAAAAGTTGCACCATATATTTTCTTGAAATGTTTATTATGAGAATGATAATATTACATTCAAATGATAAAAAAATCGAAAAGAATCCAATCAATGGATTTTACATACATACAACATAATACAGAAACACACCGAGTGGGACGTGGCACGTGGTTTTTTTTTTAGATGCTTTCAAATTACAATACGTAGAATGGGAAAGATAAAAAAGTGAAAACAAATTTAATCTAATCAATAATAAAGCATATAAGTATAGTATGTATGTAGCGAATTAATAATGGATCTGAAGATAATGTAAAAGATATACTCAGATACTGATTGTATTGTAAAAGGCCCCCGATTGAAATGAAAGTCACATAGACAAGTGTTATTCAAACTGGAGAGGAACGTCGTGTCCTATTGGAAAGACCTTCACGACAGAGATTTACCGAGTGTTAAAATCAAATATCAAACCCACACGACGAATTCATACATCTTTAAAATCACAATACATGCAATTTTGTGAATGCAATACATGTTCGAGATAGTGAATACAAAAAACCATGCGATAAATATAACATTTCACTGATTAGATTGCGTGCTAAAAACAATATGGTGCATTGAAAAAAAATCTGTCGTATCCAAACGGTAAACTTTGACACTAGCGTTTGATTGATATTACATATGTATTTAACCCAGATCTAAATTCCAATGAAAGTAAATGCATAATATTCATTGTCGTTGCATTTCAATGTATGTACATATGTATATATGTTGAAATTTAGGGTGGGTCAGATTAACACTGAGATGTGTCAATTTTCAGCCAATTTGGTCTCCGAGGCCGTATCGAGGAGGCGGCCACTTTCACCCGGGCTCAGTGGACCGAAATTCGCGTTTAGAATCTTAATCAGCTCATTACGGTGAATAGAAAACGACTGTTGTTCTGTTCTATGATTTGTATGCGTCAGGATCGAAGGAAGTTTGGATTTTTTGCTTATTGTTGAGTATTTTTACGGTTGTTGTCTTTGTAATGTATCAGGATGTGGTTTGTTTGAGTCGTTATGCTCGTTCTTGTCTAGTTTGAATGGTGCCCTTCCTATTCTCAGAAGTATTCGGCTTGGGTGTACTATGTATGCACATTGTGTGTACAACCAGCAGCGTGGACTAGTGGTTGGCATGGTTCGGTGATTATTGGTCACAAAGCGTTCGCCCAAAAGCCACTGAAATCTATATAACGGAACATCTGGCAGCTGATTTCTATCGATAACTATTATAATAACGAGAGCTCGAGTGCCAAATATTCCGTATTCGCGATTTTCATGGCAAAAGTTGTCTTTTGGGCGATCGTGATGTGACTAATAATCCAATTACCGGTTAGCATATATGCTTTCGAACAGTGGTCACGGGTTCGAGTCCCGCTGCTGGCCAGACCTTGTGGTTTGTGACTCCAGGTCGATCGTTTCCTGTTAAAGTTTTCCGATTTTCTGTTAAACTGTTCCTGTAAATTGGCATCTCCTTTCCCATCTCTCTTGCTAATCCAGAGTTATTCAGCGTTTTGAGGTTCGCCAAGGTTTTAGCATCTCGAAATTCGCCGATTCGTAAAAAATGCTGGAAATTTTTCCATAAATTTGACGGTTTATTTATTTTATATAATGCTTTGAAAATGTAAGTTTATCAAAAATTTGTCACAATTTATACATAGATGTCTCTATGATGCTTTGTTAAAATTATTCTAAAAATTGTATATCCATGTTTGTAATTATCGAAAGGAAGGAAGGGCTTACTTGTTAGGCCTTCTTGGTATATATGTGTGTAGTTAGTTCCTGTTTGCGTGATTTCCATTATTCCGAAGAGTAGAAAATCAAAAAACTGAAAACCGAATTCAAAAACTGTATCATAGAAGTAGAAAGCCTTACTGGTAACCGAAAAAATATCTAGAGAGGATATTGGCATACTAAATAGGACCTTTTCTAGAGATCTCCTTTATGTTAATATGGCCTAAATATCTTCACGTAATTCAACTTTCGACATTTCTCACACGAAATTGTCTCGTGCCCGTTCGGTCGATGACGTCATGTCAACTAATGTCATTTTGAATATTTTTTCGCCCTTCCGTGAGTGGAAGCAATCTAGGTATTCGTTTAGTTTAACGGATCCACGGTCAAAAACCAAACCAAAAACGCTTCGCTTAGGCTTTCGAGTATGGAGCCGCTAAACTTGACAAGTACCTCAATTTTCATCTCATTTCAGCTAACTTCACAGTAGAATACGCAATTCTTATCGTTCAGCCAAAACTTTCTGACCGATAGGAATAAAGATCTAGAAATAAGGTCTGGCCAACGGTAAATGGATTATTTCAAATGCTAATTAACTTTTCAAGTTAATTAGCATTTGATTTGATTTTATTATAAACTAGCTGAACCCGGCAATGCGTTGCAATGCCACAATAACGCGTGCAATTCCCGTTCCCGTTCCACAGACATTCAATTTTATATATATAGGTATATTTGTTGACGTGGGCCATCCGCAGTGTGTTTGTGGTACAGCCCTGAATGGTCAATACATTCGAGTGCGAGGTAGGCGTGGCGCGATTATTTCACACTCGCGGCGTGATGCGTTGAAGGCGGGATATCTTTACTTTCGCGTCAGTAAAATCGTAATTACGAATATTATTATTATTAAGAGGTTTCTTCCCACAGTAATCTTCCCGGATATGCATACAACAAATCCTGAAAGTTCCATCGTAATCGGTTCAGTGGTTTAGGAGCCTATTCGACACACACACACACACACACACACACACAGACATTATTATATTTATTTATTTAATTTATTATTTTAAAATAATAACAACAATAAAATGACCAGTGTGACCTGACAGGTTGCCTCAAAGCGTCACACCGGTCTTACAAAAAAAAAAGAAAAATATAAAGAAAAAGCAATAAAAATTCCAATCATTCATCTCATTCAAATAGTCTCGTATTGAATCTCAAGAAACTAACCAGCTCATCAACATGACAGTTGAACAGGTCAAAATGCTCATCAATCACATTAAGGAACCGGATAGCCTCCACCAGTGACGAGTTCTTGAAAGTAGACGTTCTTGCAAAGATAGGTTGAAAGAGTCGTCGATTACGCAGCGCTCTACCGGTCTCAGGAGCCCAAAACTTAAGCTCTGATAAAATCGAAGGATTGTCAACAACTCAATTTAAAACTCCAAAGAAGTATTTGGAAATGGCAACAATCCTTCTAGAAGCCAAAGAATTAAAGCCCAAGGTACCTTGCAGAAACGCTGTGGTAAACAAATACGGATAATACCCATACTTTTTCAAGTATAGGTATCGTAGAAATTTCTTCTGGACTCTTTCTATCAATAGAGATAATTAAATTTCAGTAGGACTCCAAATTACAGACCCAAACTCCAATATGCTCCGGACAAGCGAACAATAAAGTAATAATATATATATGAAAAAAGCGGGGGGGGGGGGGAAGAGTGTTGTAAAAATTAAACACCGCCCTGGTACTTTTTTTTATTTAGCACTACACACCACTGGATATACATACTCGGAATAAATTCTTTTCAATCGAGGTCAACTCACGGGGTCGAACCCGGCGCCTCTCAGTGGTAGACAAAAGCCCAACCACCGAGCCATGCTGTCGGTTATGTCAAACAACATTTTGTCGTGGATCGACATGGCATCGATGACGTCACGAATCCGATACGGCACGTGCCATTCCGAGAGAAGACCTTGTCCTATAGATGGCGGTGTCGATAACACGCCTAAAATAGAACCGATCTGACCTCATCCCGCCGCTGACACTTTTTTTCCATGGGTTGCGTTTTAAAGTGTACGAGCGGGGGAGGGGGCGCAGCCAATTAGAGTGTCGCTTTGTATGCGGACTTTCACCTTCGCATGCGGCCGGCCATGCGACGTAGACCCTTTCCCTTTCTACCGTTTGTCGTATACGATATCGGATATGATTTATATGCTTTCGGAATTAAAACCGAAAAAAGTGGACTAAGTCTGATTTGTTATTCGCGTATTCGATACGCATCGGACAGACGTTGCGCGGGCGTTTCGGTCGACGTGTCTTTCCTACCAAATTGGCTTAATTATTCGCTTAGGCCGGGTTTTATGTGTTAACGTATATATATATATATGTGTGTGTGTGTGTGTGTGGATGAGTGAGAGACAAGTTGTTGAGATGATAAAAGTGTTGCGAAATGATAAATGTTGTCGGTCGGAATGCGTATATTCGCATTCTTCGAACGGTGAGAGTTGTGATGTAAATGTTGGGTCATGTTTATGGTCTTGTTTTGTCCATGGGTGTGATGCTGTTTGTTCCGATGTTTTTTTTTTTGGAACGATTGAGGTCTTTAATTGGTTCTGTGGTGGAAAGATGCTAAAATAGACGATTGCGCACACGAAAAATCCGCATTTGGACTAATGAAATTGGACGTTTGGAAATATGTATGACTCTCCTTGTCTGCTTTTAGGCGGAAATGTCTGTTCATTTTTTGCCATTTGGAAGTTTGCGAATTCGATAACTCACCTCTATTTTCACACACGCACGTACATTAGCGTGAATCACAATTAAAATAACAATAACACTCGAAAAAACCGCCATGTCGTAATGAAGTTTTCAATTCGTACGCAATTTAATAAAATAATAAAACCGCATCGCTTCCTCTTCGGTGTGAAATTCTACGAAAAATGATTTGATAATGTTTGTTTTAATTTTTCTTTATTAATATTACGACTACTGCCGTGGTGAAGTGCCCTGCTTCGTCCAGTTTGTAGAATCGTGTTGTCTTGTAATGTATTATTAGAGTGGGAATTGACTATTTTTTCGATCAAATTTTAATGGAAGCTAAGAGTTTATTTACTTTTGTTTTATTAAGTTTATTTTCATTCATAATTCGCCTGCAACTTACATACCAGCGGCGTGGATTAATGGTTGACATATTATCCTTTCGAGCGGAGTGGCCTTGGGTTCGAGTCCCACTGGAGTCCCGCTGCTGACCAGACCGTGGTTTGTGAATTGAGGTCGATCGTTTCTGTAAAATTGGCATCTCCTTTCCTATCTCTCTTGCTTATCTCAAGTTATTCAGCATCTTGAGGTTCGCCTTTGATTATGATTATGAAATGCTTCAAAAATTGATCCATTGATGTCGCTGTGGATGTTTGTATGAATTCGCATTATGTAAAATGCTAGTGGCTATCATATTATGTTTCGAGCAGAGCGGTGACGGGTTCGAGTCCCACTAGAGTTGTCCCACTGTTGGCCACACCTTGATTTTTACTCTGGTTCGATCGTGTCTTATCAGAGTTTGCCAATTTTTCTGATTTTCATTGAAACTGTTCTTGTATATTGGCATATCCTTTCCTATCTCTCTTACTAATCTCGAGTTATTTAGCGTCTTGAGGTTCGCCAATTTGATTATAAAATGCTTCAAAAATTTCTCCATAGATGTCACTGTATGTTTATATGAATTAGCTTTGTATAAAATGCTTATGTACATATATGATTGTATTGTATCTGTATACGTGCATTCGTCGCTTTGGAGCGATCTGTAAAGGCGAGTGTTCATATTCTATGAAATAAAATAGAATAATACGTTGTATAATACGTCAAATATTATGTCAATATTATGTTATAATATTATGTAATAATACGTCAAACTTACATCACTCCAGCTGGAGGTTTGAGTTGGTTTACTGTGTTTTCTTCTGAAGCAGTATAGATCAGTGAGATTGAGAGCCTATTATGGCACTAAAAATTGCTTTCACTGGTACTTTACGGTGTTTCTTCTTATATTTAGACATACATATCTATAAAACCGCTGATGTCAGTTATGCAGTTACCGTAAAATCTCATATAAGATATTATACAAGACTGATTTACGGACTGGGATGCATACTTTTGTACCATACTTTCTGAACAACAGAAGGGAGCAGGTTTGTAAATGTAAGAGCATCCGAAACATGCACC
The DNA here is from genome assembly GCF_051622035.1 of Arctopsyche grandis. Lineage (NCBI taxonomy): Eukaryota > Metazoa > Arthropoda > Insecta > Trichoptera > Hydropsychidae > Arctopsyche > Arctopsyche grandis. The sequence continues at coordinate 2,280,540 of NC_135362.1, forward strand.
CAAAACTTTTTTATTATAGACTGATTGCTCTGCCTACTGAGCTACTGCCGCGGCCGCACGCTGACCTTTGCTTTTTTTTTTGTTCGTATGTGGAATTGTGGTACTTTTTACATACCTCCTTTATTCCTGGTACAGATATTTTAGTGTAGCATTGTGACGATCCGGAACGGCGTACCGGCGCCGACGCCCGCATGATGTCACCTCCTCCTCCTCCTCCTCTCGCATTTAACTCGATTATCGTCGACCAGGGGCTTCCCTGCTCTGGGTCGCCGTCCCAATGTCCATTTTTTAATTATAGACACTGACACCCACTGGCGACAGATAGCGTTTTCCGTTTTGATGCGATAGAACGTTGCAAATTTCGACCGTGAAATGGTTGCATCGCTGAAAGGAAACGTGAGCCATTTTCAGCTTCCGGTGATGCGGATTGAAATTCAGCTCTGGCAGCTGCTGTGAAAGCGTCAACTGGAAGTGGTTATCGAAGATTGGATGAATGTTGGCAGTTGCGATGATTAGGCTCGTTTATTAACCGTGCCGAGTTCTGTGATATGAAATGTTCTGGGTAATACCCAAAACCCACTGGGTGGGGTACCATTCTGCAGAGTTCAGCTGCCTTCTGAAAGAATCGACGATCATGATTATGTCAACGGTAATTAGTGTATGTCATCAGTGTTTTGCCCGTTGATATATCAACGGTTTGAAGGGGTTTGAGGTTGCTTCTGTAAGTTGCTTTTTTTTCCTGAAAGTAAACAAGGGTGCGTGTATTGCCAGACGATTCTCGATCTGGAGTGCAAGTACAGCTGCCATCTTTAGATAGCATCTGAAGAACTCGTGTAGTCGTTTGTTGGTTTGTGGTCGTTGCAAAAACAATGGCGTATCCTCGAGGGCGTTATTCGACTCTGGGAAATGACTCTTGTAAATACATTATTTGTCCATTTCCTGTACTGATCGGCTCTCGCTTGCGAAACGTCCTACACGAAACGCATCAGTTCACCCGTATCTTTGTTGTCTTCGTCTGGGTTCTATGCCCTGCCACTCGGTTCCAAAACGACCGTTGTCAAACTGTCTAGTTTGGAGAAAGTCCGTTTGTCTATTCTTCACGCATACGTATGTTTGCAGTTGATAAGAAGTTTATGGCTTTTACATGTGTGTGAAGATATTGAGCTTAATTTGGGCCGTCGAACTGACTGCTAAAGCAGCTTAGAAAACATATAGTCAATCAGCCTCAAACCATCGACCGATGAAATTAACTTTTCAGTGACTTCAATCAACTGTTGGTTTTATTCCTATTTAACACATGCTTTCGGTTGGTTTTTGAGAAAGAAATTTGGTCCGGCCGCATCGTCTCTACTGGCTTAACTAGGAGAGGGAAACAGAGGTCAATGCTATGCATAGCGTTTTTAAAGTGTAAAAACTTCTATAGCAGCTATAGTGAAATTATGCAGGAAATCGTCATTATTATGACGATTCGGCACTATTGGGCTAAGGCGCAACACACAGAACGGTACGCGGCAATCGCATCGTCTCTACCGGTTCGGCGATTATTCCGCACAAAGCGATCTCGCGCACGCGGATTATTGTACTAACGAGAACTCGAGTGCCAGATGTTCCGTAATCGAGATCGCTTTTTGCGGAATAATCCGTTTACCGTCTCTACAATTTTCAAGAATTAAATATGAGAGGGAGACAGATCAATGCTATGCATAGCGCTTTTAATATGTAAAAACTTCTATAGCAGCTATAGCGAAACCATGCAGAAAATCGTCATTACTAAAGGCCGGATCTACAGCGCGCCGTTTATTGTTCAATTGTTGTAAATGCTATTGTTCAATTGTTGTAAAAGGTTCGCCCAACCCTTTTTTTGTACTCTAGCTTTGTAAATATAGCCAAACCGCCCCGATTCCTGGAAAAAGCACTGCGTCTATCCGCAGTCTAGTCATTACTAGAGGTAGGATAGTCACAGTGCTATCCATTGTTCCATTGTTGTAAATCCTTTGTAAAAAAGGTTCGGCAAACCTTTAACAATGCATTTACAATCTTTGAACAATACGCGGCACCTTCTGGGTCCGGTGACTAGTCATTACGCATGCGCACTGCTGTATTAGGCCGCGGACACACCGAGTTGTACGCGTCACTTGTTTTTTTAGATAGTTTTGCACATGTAATAAAACTTAGCTAGCACGCCTGATCTACGCTTTGGCAATCCAGGCCAAAAATCACCCCCTGATTGTTTTCGGTGATATTTTTTATCGACATAGTGATCGATAACGCTGATTGCCATACATATTTGAAGACACTTGTCGAAATAAATCATTCATATTGCGAGCGGTTATGAAATTGCGAGATTGCGCAACTGGCGTCGAAAGATTCGTCGAAATTTAGAAAGGAGAATATATTTTCGCATCAATTATTTCGTATGACAACAATAAACGAGATGCGGAAGCGTCGTTTTTTGCATTATTCATTTCGCCCACAGGGGTGTAGTGTGCGATGCGAACGCGATGGCATCTGGTTTTTTGTTGGTCCTCCGATTGGACGGCCCTCTCTCGCTTCGTGTCCATTTGAATTCATCATCATCATCGTCAGCTGTTTGTGAATCACCATGCGTTTTTATATATATATATATATATATATATATATATATATATATATATATACCATAATTCAAGGGGCCTCAATTGCTCGGTGGATGGTACTTTTCGGCGAAATGGTGCTTTTCCAATTGGCGTCACGCCACTGTCGCTCTCTATCGAAAATCATCAGTGATCAGTGTGTGCTTGCTTTCCTCTGACCTTTTGATTGATGTTCGATCGGCGAATGTGTGCTTTATGTAGTCCGGTGGGTCAGGATTTCCGTACGTGGCAAATTTTACAATTCAATCCCTTCATGTTGAGTGCAAATTTCAATAAAGGAAGGACTACGAAGTTTCTTTGCACTCTTGTTGCTCAAACTGTTTTTACTGTTGTTCAACATTTGCTGCCTCCTTACACACTTGTTCCTTAAAATTCTTTTGCTCACACTTTCGTTGCTCGAATTATGTTCGCTCTCGTTGCTTAAACTTTTACTCGAAATTATACTTTGACAATTTTTGTTGCCTTCACATTTATGTTGAGGAAACTTTTGCTGCTTTTCCATTATTTTGAGAAAAATTGACATGTTATTATTAAGGATAGGTGCGACCGTGCTATTTTCCATAAAAGAGGGCAAACTACAAAGCTAGGGAGCAAAAAAAAAAAAGGTTGGCCATAGAAATTGACAATGGTGAGCTCATTTTTGCACGCTGATCTGTAGTTATTATATTCTGCATTTTCGTTATCTTTCCTTTATATTATCGTTTTCCTATTACCTATTCCTTTATATTATCGTTCCTTAACTTTTTTGTTTACCCTCCCGTTGAAAAAAAACTTTTGCAAATTATTGCTCTTTTATTGCATTATACCCTTGCCAAATTTTTGCTGAAACTTTTGTTGCTTTTATGTATACTGTTTTTGAGAACTTTGGCAGATATCTTATGTTACGCAAATTTTAGTTGCCTTTGCACTTACGTTGCCTGAAATTTGATGCCTTTGTATTCTCGTTGCTCAACTTTTTTGTGTTTACCCCCCTATTGAACAAATTTGGCAAATTATTGCTCTTTTATTGCATTATATCTTTGTCAAATTTTGTTGCGTTTATACTGTTTTTGAGCAATTTAGCAGATCTTGTGTTAATAAGCAAACTTTAGTTGCCTAAAATTTATTGCCTTTAATTCTCGTTGCTCGACTTTTTTTGTGTTTACCCCCCTATTGAAAAGATTTGGCAAATTATTTCTCTATTGTTGCATTATATCCATTACAACTTTTTTGTGTTAACCTCCTCTATCAAACAAATTTGGCGAATTATTTTACTTTTGTCGTGCAAACTTATACACTTTATTGAGCAGCTACATATTTTACATTTTCTTTGCCTTTATATTCTCGTTGTTTAACTTTTTTGTGTTTACCCCCCCCCCCCTATTGAACAAATTGCTCTTTCGTTGCACTTGTAAAATTTTGTTGGCTTCACATTTTTGCTGAAAATTTTGTTGCTTTTATACTCTTTTTCAGAAAATTTGGCAAATTGTTTTCCTTGAGTTGTGCAAACATTTGTTGCCTTTACACTTTCGTTGCTGAAACTTTGTTGCCTTTACATTTTTGTTGCTCTAATTTTGGCGACTGTACAACATTCTCGTTGCTCAACTTATTTTTGTGTACACTCCCGTTGAACAAATTTGGAAAATTACTGCTCATTTGTTGCATTATATCCTTGTCAACTTTTGTTGCTTTTACATTATTTTTGAGCAAATTTGGCAGATTATTTTCCTTATGTCGTGCAAACATTTGTTGCCTTTGTATGTTCGTTGCTCAAACTGTATTGCCTTTACATTTTTGTTGCTCAACTTTATTGTGCTTACACTCCCGTTGAACAAATTCGGCAAATTTTTAGTCTGTTGCTGCGCAACCTTTGTTGCATTATACCCGTATCAAATTTTGTTGCCTCCTCATTCTTGTTGAGTTAATTATACTATACATACTTATGTTTCGCAATCTTTGTTGCCTTTATTATCTTCTACCTTACTACCTACTACCTTTTGAAAAACGGCAACCTATCACATCCTTCATATTGTTGTCTCTTTAACATTTAGTTGCCTTGGTAAGCCTTTTTGCGCATACTGTCTGACCATCATTTTGACATATACACTCGTTCCATACCTTCCTGACCTCCAACATTACAATACGATGATAAAAATCGACCAAAACTGAATATAGAATTATTCATATCATTGTAATCAAAAAGTACACCGCAACCGAAATTCGATGTAATCATTGCATGCAAATATTATCAAATTTTAAAGGTTGCGGTTGTGACACACCCTGTCTTAATAAAGCGATAAGATTGTGCCTGTTTATTTTAAAAAGGAAAGTTATACAACGAATCTAAATTAAGGCAAACTTGAATATATTATAGCGCATACCCGTTTGGTATGTAATGTATAATGTAATATACGACACGCATACAGCTACCGAGAAACGAACAATGCATACATAAGGTGACAGAATCGGTGAATCTCGGATGAATCAGCACAGCACATATGTAGATGTCATAGGAAGTAGTAGTATTCTATACTTTATACTCATCTGTGTATGTATTAATATATAAATACAGATTTTTTGTATATTAATCAATAAGCCAAAATACATCTATGGACAAATTAGATAATAGTAATAATTCGAGAAATACAAGTGCATAGTATATTTTTACTATATCAATAAATTTGAGATGCTATACGCTCGAATTTGCGAGAAACAGGATAGGTTGCCGATTTTGGCGGAACCGTTTCAACACTGAAATCAGATAAATTGGCAAACTCTTGTAGGAAACGATCGAGCTGGAGTCATATATCCAAGGTCTGAGCAGCAGCGTGGACTAGTGGTTAGAATGTTATGTTTCGAGCAGGGTGGTCACGGGTTCGAGTCCCACTTAAGTCCCGCTGCTGGCCAGATCTTGGTTTGTGAATAGATGCGCACGTCGCGATCGTACATTTTCTCAGGAGTGGGGGTGGGCCTTTGTAAACGAAACAAGCTTTATGTGCAAGTGCAGCTTTCTTTATAAATGAAACAACATTTCAATCGTTCCATATTAGATAACTTGATGAATGATCTCTTGACCATTTCGAGGAATCGTTTCGGATTAGTGAGTCGAATAGGAGGAATGAAAAAAAAAAGTGTAACGTTCGCCGTCGTGTGTAATTGGTTGTGATTGTCCGAAATTTGTAGACGGGCGTATGGTTAGTCTACTATTATACTACATGTGTATGCATGTCCTACGTTCAGCGTAAATTGTGGAGAATAATGGTCCCGTCTCTAAATGTGTGTTTCCTTCGGGATGTGCACCGATGAATCATAAAAGCAATAACATGTGTCGTCTGCATGTTGAGAAGCGGCAGAGGAGCAAAAACATACAAATCAAATACAAAAGAGGGGAATGCTCACATCTACTTGTATAAATGCTACTGGTGGTAATTATCTGTTGCCTTTCCTCGTGTGCTGGAATGGCCATTTTCAAATGGTAGGCCAGACTCCAGTGTTCAGCTGCTAACTGATTATATGACATTTAATGTGTCGTTATTACACTTAACCCTTTGAATGCTGATCAACGCCGATCGACGTTTTGCCAACCGAGTCCATGAGCCTGAAACACGCCGATGGGCGTTGTATTTTGAGCGGTAAACGGACTACTAGTCATATGTGAACCAGTCACAGGACAACCGGTCGCTCTAGATCGGTCACACGTGATCACCCGTCACACTAAAACTGGTCACACCCTAAAATCGGTCACAAGAAAACTGGTTGACCGATTTTAGGGTGTGACCAGTTTTAGTATGACGGGTGATCACGTGTGACCGATCTAGAGCGATCGGTTGTCCTGTGACCGGTTCACATTTGACTAGTAATCACCGAACCATTTTGAGTATATACAAAGTATACAAAAATACTGCCCCCTAAGCCTTTCCAGGTAGCATTGAAAAAATGCATTGGACATGGGTCGTGTAATCCGTGTAAATTATTATTAATTGTTTTTTTTTTTTTAATTTATACCACGAATGCTTAGGGCCTTCGCGCCTCCGTCGCACTGGGGGCTTCGCCCCCCGACGCCCAGAGGGCCTCCCGCGCTCCGGGGTCGTCCGACCCGGCCACCGTGGCTGGAGGACACTCGGCGAATGCGACAACGCTTGACGCCCCCCCCCCCTCCCCCACTACCACGCTTCCCGGGGTCTCGATTACTCGGCTGTGATTGGTTCCCCATACTGGTTTATCGTCCGTCACAAACTTTCATACATACATATTTAGCGACAGTCGGTTTTTATATATATTTATATTATTATCTAGCGAAGTTTAAGTAAAAATTATTTTTTTTACACATTTTATCAGTTTTTTTATTTTTCTACATTTTCAAGGATTGGTTTTCTATCTCAATATTTATTATTTTTTTTATTGATATGTTCTACGCTCATTGCTCAAGACTAAAATCCTTTATTGCTTTAAAACACGTATTATTAATTAATTATCTAGTGAATTTTAAAAGTCAAAAATATACTTTTTTTACAAATTTCTTCTCTAACTATTATGTATTGGGTCAGTTTTATATTTCACTACGTTTACAAGGATTGGTTTTCAATCTCAATATTTTTTTATTTATCTAAAGCGTACTAATTTGAGCGGTAAATGTCGCATTTTGGTCACAATGAAGCTGAAGTCTTTTATAAAACGTATGTCTATTTAGAGTTTTTCTATATGGTTTCTATGAGTCCTTGAAAGACCCTCTACTTACTACGCCTTCGAGCGATAAGTTGTGCAACTAATTACCACCACTAAAATTCAATAATGCTATATTTATGTTAGGAACAATGAATGCATTTAAACCTGCAAACCATGTAGTTGTCGGACCTCTACGTATCCAAAATCGTCACCTCGTCTGTCCATATCCAGTGTTAAAAGTGATGCCCGTATACGTAACGTTCTAGAAAACGACTGTTGCTTTGTACCATCTGTTTATCTCGACTGTTACATAATTAGATTTTTTTCTCTCCGTAATGTGTGTCAGCGCTTGGGTTTATTTGTCTTAATGTAAAATATGCATATTGCGTTTACGATAATTTTATTGTTTTTGCCCGCAGGTATGGCACAAAGGATGTTTCAAATGTCAAGAATGCGGCATGACCCTCAACATGAGGACGTACAAAGGATATGGAAAGTTACCCTATTGCGAATCGTAAGTGAAAATAAAAATACATTCTTTGAGTAGTCTAATCTTCAATGTCAGGACTACTCTGAAAAGAAAACATAACAAACTAGTGGTTGCGTATTGTGCTTTCGAGCAGATTTTATTTTTATTTTTACATTGATATATACCAGGAAGACCCCAATTCGCCTTCCTGGAAAATTAATTACAAAAAATAAAAAAACATTTTTTATTATTACATAAATCACTGTGTTTCCAGAAGCTGAAGAATTAATTACAGAATTAATCCATTGAGACATTTATGGATTTTAGATTTGTACATAATTTTTCAAATTGTACATACAATAAATACAGAAGATTTGTGACAACAGGAAAGATGATTTTTTGTCAATTTTAAGGAACCGTTTCAACAATGATCGGATACAATTGGCAAACTCTGATAAGAAACGATCGATTTGGAGTCACAAATACGATTTGGAGTCACACTGATCACTTGGTGCTAAACATACACGCTACCATTAAGCCACACTGCTGGCTAAAAATATGTTTATGTTCACGGGAGTCCCACTAGAGTCCCGCTGCTAGCCAGACCTTGGTTTGTGACTCCAGGTTGATCGTTTCTTATCAGAGTTTGCTAATTTTTCTGATTTTCATTGAAACGGTTCCTGTAAATTGGCATCTCCTTTCCTATCTCGTTTGCTAATCTCGAGTTATTCAGCGTCTTGAGGTTTGCCAATTTGATTATAAAATGCTGCAAAAATTTCTCCATAGATGTCACTGGATGTTTATATGAATTCGCTTTGTATGAAATGCTTATGTATATGATTGTATTGTATCTGTATAAGTGCACTCGTTGCTTTGGAGCGATCGGTAAAGGCGATTGTTCATATTCTATGAAATAAAATAAAATAATATACTGTATCGGACTCAAACTTACATCACTTCAGCTGAAGGTTTGAGTTAATTTACTGTTTTTTCTTCTGAAGTAGTATAGATCAGTGAGATTGGGAGCCTGTTATGGCACTAAAAATGTCTGTCACTGATACTTAGATACGGTTTTACTTAGATTTTGTTTTAAATAAAGTTTTTTTTTTTTACGAATTTAACCTTTTCTTATGATACATCTGAAGACTTTCAATGTAATGTTTATTTAATAAAAAAAAAAATATGTTCCAGCTAATGTTTACGTTTTAAGGTTTAAAATATAGTTCTATTTCTACTGACGCATGGTATAAGTTGAAAACGGTTTACATTCATATGTAAACTGTTATATCTGTAAACAGTTTTGCATATTTTTTTCCGTTTGAAATTTGAATGTGCTCTAACAGGGCCAATGTCAGATTGTGATTCATGATAGAAACGGAAAATGAAACTGAATGTTTTTTTTTGCAATAGCGTTATGTCATTTTGACTGGTGCAAAACTCAATACAAATCCCGTCTTCTTACATGAGGTCCGATCTCACATGACTGAGGATCGTGACCAACATGGACTTTCGGAGTGCTGCGCACCATCGTCTTTCAGTTATCGCATTCCTTGGATAATATTTCGGCCTATACCGGTCAGCTCTCGTATCGCATAGTACGTGCTCAGCTTCTTTTTCTTGGAACACTGCCCAGAACTATAATATTTTCCATACTTTCTGGTCCTTTCCGGACGTGTCAAACTAAAGTCTTTCCTTGATGTCCAGCTTTTGAAGTATTGAGACGTGTGTACGATGTTCAGTCAATAGTCCTCTCCAGAACCAAGTCCCAAAGGAGTCAATTCATTTTCTTTCTCCTTGAGGATCCACATCTCCGCTTATATGGCCTATTTAGCTTTCTGGATTATTCTCTTAACCTTTTTACAAGCCTCATATTAGGATGCTTTCGTTTTTTTTTCGTAGTGCCTCATTATAGCAGTCGTGCGTCTCATTCATAAGGATTGTGACCATGAAGTTTTTTTCCTGATTAGTTGTATCCATTTATTTCTGGATTTGGCCACATGGAGGGCTTGTAGAAGCCTATAGAAGAGCCTGTCGCTGCTCGTATTTGGTCGGTTCAGCGTGTCTAGGATATACCTCTTCGTCTTCGTGTTATGTATCTGAAGAATTGGAGAATGCGTCTCTGGCACGTGGACATTCTGTCTTTGATCTTGATTTCCTCAAGAATTCGTTCGCATATCGGTCCACTGGATTCTTAGCATGTTCTTCCAACACATCTCAAAAGCGTCCATTCTTCTTCTATCTGCTGACTTCATTTTCCAGGTCTCGGCTCCATATTTTATTTTATTTTATTTCATAGAACAAACACTCGCCTTTGCAGATCGCTCCAAGGCGACTAGTGCATTTATACATATACAATACAATCAATCAATATATTATACATAAGCATTTTATATAATGCGAATTCATACAAACATTCACAGTGACATCTATGGAGAAATTTTTGCAGCATTTTATAATCAAATTGGCGAAATTCAAGACGCTGAATAACTTGAGATTAGCAAGGAGATGCCAATTTTACAGGAATCGTTTCAATGAAAATCAGAAAAATTGGCCAACTCTGATAAGAAACGATCGACCTAGAGTCACAATCCAAGATCTGGCTAGTAGCGGGACTCGAATCCGTAACCACTCTGCTCGAAAGCATAATATGCTTACCACTGGTCCATGCCGCTGGCTATAGACAGACATATAGGAAAAATAATACTTATATACTAGACTTTTGTATATATGTATCATTAGCAAATCTTAAATTGTTTATTTTTACCAGGGAACTGGCATTAAATTTTATATATAAAATACAAAGTTGAAATGAGACCGAAATTTAATATGTAACTGAAGATCTTAATGTAAGAAATCCTGTACCATTTATACATAGTATATAAATATTTTAAAATACATCCAGAGATGAAATGATTGGAAACTGAAGAATCTTCGTCTATATTTTATCATACAACCTCTCGGGGAACCACTTTCTGGAAGATCTGATACCGATCTCTACAGAACCTTAGAACCATTGACTAAATTCCTAAACAACTTTTCACAGGGAGGTTAAAATTAATAGAATAAAAAATGGTTCATTACTTCTGACTCCTTGGACCCAGTCCTTAGTAGCCATCGTTAATTTCCACAGTTTGGACTATGATGTACAAAAATTTATGAAATTTCTAAATACATGTGTATATTCTTGAGTTCTCTTATTTGTGTTTTTTTTTTGTCCTATTTATAACTGCTCCATTGTTCAATATTGTTTTCAGACACGTTCCGAAGGTGAAACCCACAACAATGGCCGAAACGCCCGAATTAAAGAGGATAGCTGAAAATACGAAAATACAATCGAACGTTAAATACCATGCTGATTTTGAAAAATCAAAAGGAAAGTTCACTCAGGTATAGACTCATAAATTTCTCAAATCATTAATTCTTCTTTGGTACGCACTAAAAATGGAAGTTTTATTTAAAAGCATAGTGAAAGATATGTCTGTATTTTATAGTTGTCTCGGTAGATGTAAAATATAAATAAAATTGTGCATATGCATGGTTTGTATTTATTATTCTATTGAACGTGTCACATAGTGTGGCTTACATCGATTCACATATTCTATGCATTAATTTATAAATATCCAATGTTGCCGAGTCCACATATTATATGGGATTTAAACAATCAAATTGCGAACGTTTTGTATATATATATATATTTTTTTTTTTGAACGTTCCTGATATTGTGACAAACTTTTTTATATATATACTTTAACACATGTACAAACTAGTAGATGTCATATATATAATATAATATGTGTGTGTGTGTTGTTTAAAGGTTGCCGACGATCCAGAAACGCTCCGCATAAAAGCCAATTCGAAGATAATTAGCAATGTTGCATACCACGGAGACTTGGAAAAGAAAGCAGCGATGGAAAAGCAGAGGATAATTGCAGACAATGGTGAACTTATAGGTATCATGGATGTTCCGACGTTGTAAATTAACGTTTAAGTATATACATTTTGCTTGAATACCCGTATTGCTAGGTTCAATCTTGCTTCTTGTGATGTTTGTGAGGTTGTTTTTTTATTCACATACATGTATACGACGAAAATGCATTCGTTACGTTAACTAATTTTAATAATTTGAATTGTACTCAATGTTAATGGATTTTCGTTGTATGCTGAAGGTATGTATAATATATAATATGTTTACAATCATCATATCACGATTGCACTGGTCATCTATATTGTGTTGTGTGTTTACAAGGTGGATTATCTAACATGGGATTTGCATTTTGTGTTAACTTTATGGGATTTTAAAATAAGCACGACGGTTCGCATGCTAATTTTTTATACAAGTCTGGACAAAACATATATATGGTAAACTCTACTGGCATTACAGTTAGTTTGATGGCTGATTTTGGAATTATCAATGATTTTATAGCTGATGTTCTACCTGTTATGACTACCGTTCGACATAAATTTTGCTACCTCTTCTTTATTTTTTAAATTGATATTTTACCATGATGCCATTACGGGTTTTGTCCCAGAGCCATACCTATGGTATTAAAATTCTACATATGAATTTATAGAGTATAAATTCAAAATTGTATTCATATAGTGGTGGCTAATAGTAGGTAGGATGGTTTTGCCAATTTGATGAGGGACCGTTTCAACAATGAAATCAGATAAATTGGCAAACTGTGATGGGAAACGATCGATTTGGAGTCACAAAGCCTGACCAGCAGCACTGAAGAAATAATCGGAATAAACTCTTCAATCGAGGTCAACGCCGGGCTTGAACCCGGGAACCTCTCGGTGGTTACCATTAACGCAGCCACTAAGCTATACTGCTGTTTTCTTATTTTTGTGTGGCATGAACTACATATGTATTGTTTTTTTTAGACAGCTGTCTCTTGACACTGTCACGGCTGAAGTTCGAATGAGGAAATCAAAATGCCGAATCTATATATATAAAATTGAATGTCGGTTTGTTTGTCTGTCTGTCTCGTATAGGCTCCTAAACCACTCAACGGATTACGATGGAACTTTAAGGATTTGTTGTATGCATGTCCGGGAAGCTTACTGTGAAAAAAAAAACCTCAACAATTAATTACAAACCTCAAACATTATTAACCGACGCGAAAGTTTGAAGCGCCATTGTGTAGTCAAGGAAATGTGTTCGTTGGTAACCACGTTACCGGTTGGTTTATGACGATACGGCGTTGAAGAGACGTTAGTTGAGCTCCAACCATCACTTGAAACAGTAACATGAATTGCATGCCTTATTCTGGCATTGCAACGCATGCCGGTTTCAGCCAGTATTTAATAAAAAACTTGACTTTTCTAGGTCAGACGCTGGCATACTACTACATTCACGTTCTTGTGGATATGAGTTCGGGAAGTTTCATATTGCCTTTATAAACGTATACGACATTTGATTATTAATTGGGGAGGTATCTCCCAACTCAATAATGATTTAATGGATCAGCTGGGATGTTTCCAGCTTCGGGAAGTAGATTCAATCGATCCTAGGGTGGAACCCTCCCAGTCGTGGAGGTAGTTTTATTTTTGTACGTAGAATATTTACATACATGCTTAAAAGCAGTAGATTTTTTGTAAAGCTGAGGTATAAAACCGGTTCTTATCGAGCCGTCATCTATTGGACAAGGTGTAGAATACGGCTATGCTAGTAATTTTTATTCGCTAAACTGTCATTTTCACTCGTCTTAGGTCTTTAGACTCTCTTTCCATCATCACTGAAAATTGCTCTTCAAATATATAGATGTACCTATGTATATAGAAATACATAGTTTTTCTAGGTCCAACGATGTATCTAATTACTATGGGGAACTACCAGATGCCGAAATTAAATATTTTTTCGGTCTATGATCGGAATCAACGCCGGTGGTGTATTTTCTATAATACATTTGTCTTTCAATTTGAATGCACACAGACTTGCCGACGACGGACAATTATCACCTGCAAATCGACAGCTATGCCTCGGAAATGCTGCCTCCTTCAATTCCACCGCCTGCGATTCCGGCAATACAACAGCATCAGTCGAATTACTCGTCTCAGATGAGCTCGCCGAAGATGCCGCCGACGATGCAGCAACAGCAACAGATCCAGTCGAACGTCCAAAACTCGAACGAAGTCCACTACAGGCCGACGAGCGTGCAGAAGAAGAACGACTACCTCAATAGCAACAATTACAATCCTCAGTCGTACGCCAACCACAACCAGCCGCAGTACAACGTGAACCCGGCACCGAACGTTCAGATCTCCAGCTATGCGGCGAATGTGCCGCAGAACTCGATCTACGACGAGTACGACAACCAGAACGTCGACACTGGCATGCAGCAGAGGAACTACACGCACAGTTATGGAGAACAGTATGGGTATCAGGATAGAAACGTGATGCAACAGCAACAACAACAGCAACAGCAGCATCAGAGGATCGGCAGGATCGCCGACTATGATCCGATCAGCGATGGACCTCGCAACTCGCCGTTACCTCCGAGACAAGGAGCCACCGTCGTCTACAGTAGTGCGCCTCAGCAGCAGCAGCAGCACAACTATCATCATCAGCATCAACAACAGCAACAGCAGCAACAACAACAACAACAACAACAGCAACAACAGCAGCAACAACAACAACAACAACAACAGCATCATCAAGCCAATAACGGTAGAATAGGTGAGGTTTATATAACGACATAATGCATGAATCATATATATTAATAAAGGTATCTATTTTATATATATATATATATATATATAAATTTAATTGCCTTGATATATTATATACATATATACTGAAGTAGTTTCAAAAGTTTAATACATTTTTTGGTGTATTTGCAATCGAAGAATTATTTCAAACGATTTCAATTTCATTCTAATAAAATGTTGTATTCAAAAGCTCAAGCTTTGTTCATAGTGTCGAAAAATACTACAAAATTTATTTTGGAACATATTGACTAAAAAAGTAAACTAGGCTTCAAATAATTTTCCAATAGCATATAATCCGGTCCTACTTTTATCGATGATAGTCCTTCTATAGCATTAATTTAAGTTGGTTTTATCGCGTCGCGCTAATATGTACCTAAATTCAACATTACTTTGTATCGTTATCACTAGGGGGAGAGTACTGTAGGGGCCCTACGACATGGTCGAGTTTGAGTCACCATCTTGTAATTTGGGACCGATTTGACCATGTTGTTGAGCTACTTTACTTCCTTCCCGCCTGTCATATTAAATAGTCGTGTCTACAACAATTCCGTTGTCTGACTCCCAACGTTGTAATGTTCTTAATATAGAAATCAAAATGTTCAATTTAAAGACTAATAGGAAGCTACATTTGACAGCTTCGTGATCTGTGCTTTTGAACTTATAAATAATATTGTGAGTGGTGGTCAGATACAAAGCGAATGCTTCGGATTAATTATTTTATTATAGTATTTTGTTACATACGTATATTATAATAGTGTAATGCGACATTATGCCGATTTTGTATTACTTTTTAAACTACTTTACTCAAAATGATTGTTTTTATGTCAACATGTACATATATTAACTAACACCCATTGTATTGCTTTGTGTGTGTGTGTGCTTTGTTTAATGGCTTTGAACAATTAATAAGGTAGATCATGATGAGTTTTGTATGTAGGTATAACCCTTTGGATGCCAAACGATGATATATCGTTATGGGATTAATATTTTTTCACGGCTGTAAAATAAATTACACGTCAAACGTCAAAACGACATTTAATGTCATTTAACATCTCTAAAATAGCTCTCATGACAGAATCAGCATTCGCCCGGCAAATCAAACGTCAAACGGGTTACCAGTAACAAAAATAAAATTTGACAGTTCCATTTTCACTAGGTAATCTTAATATCTTAGCAGCCAACACTTATTTATTTAAGGGTTAGGTTAACTTAGGGTTGGCCTTGTTCATTTAAGATTAGGTTGTTGGGGTCGATATTTATTCTTGTCACTGGCAACCCAACTGGCATTCTTTTTATTTGCCGGTTATATTCGGTTAAGCTCAGCTCAACTGAAATTAAAAATAAATAGGCGAGTTAAAAACCATATGCTCTTGACTGCTGGAACAACAAAAAAATGACACAGCTGAAGAAGGGTCTTTTATCTCCGACTTGGTACTCAAAAGACGATCGAAATGTTTCGGTGAAGGGTTTAATGTGTTTGTGCGCGTTTCAGGTGGACATCACAATTCTAATTCAGGCTCTAGATACATCGGTTCTGTAGCCGACATGGATCCGTTGAACGATGTGTATAGCTCGATCGCCGGACAGCCGCCACCCCAGCAGCAGCATCAGCAACAGATGAAGGGAAATTTAAACAGCGGTATCCCGGGGGTGAGTGTCCAGTGCGCCGATTGGAGCAAATCAGATATTGTATTGTGTGATTTTAATGCCTTTACATGTTTCAGAGGGTTTACATGGCGATGTATGACTACGATGCGACCGATTCGGACGAGGTGTCGTTCCGAGAGGGCGATCTGATCACGAACGTGTCCTCAATAGACGAGGGGTGGATGACGGGTCGCGTGCAGCGCACCGGACACACGGGAATGTTGCCGGCGAACTACGTCGAAATAGCACAAATCTAATCATATACATACATATATACATAATGCGTGACCTGAATCTATTCAATTTTCAAATGTATCATACGTGACGACAAAATTCTAAAGTTCAATTTAATGGAAAAAAAATATACATCAGCTTTATGTTCTTAATAATATTTTGTGTATTCGACGTAGTGTGGTGAATATATAATATTATATATTTTTATATACATATATTAATTATGTACGGAAATCAGTGCCTAATCTTACCAGTTTTGCCTTATATGAAAAAAAGGTTGTTAAAATGAAAGTATGTGGATCTTAAATAGTAATTTTTCAATATACGTATATATATATATATATATATATATATATATATATATATATATATATATATATATATATATATATGTTTACATATGTATATTAAATATAAATGTAGGAATACATTACGAGAGTATTTTTTATATATATTTTTTTATAATATTATTATTATTAAAAATGAATTTGTTAAACGATCGTCAAATGTCACAATGTGATGCCGTCACTGTAGAATAACTAGTTATGATGATGAGTGGAGGTTCAAATTTGGAGTATGTGGAAGGGGACTCGGTATTAGAGATGATCTGTCATTCTATGGTTGTTGCGGCCTCACACAATGTAAAATATATTTCAAACGACATTTGAGAATTTTGAGAGTGAATGTTGAATCATGATTTAATAATGTAAATACATGTATATGTATATCTTTATATATATTAATTTGATTATTATTTATTGGTTAATTTTCTTTGAAAAATATATACAAAAAAGAAAACAATATAAGTAAAAAAAATAAACGAACTTTAACCGGGACCATTCATTCATTCATTCATTCATTCAGCTATTGCATTTTTTTAATCTAATTTTTCGTATTAAAAAAATCATTCCTATTTCTTTTAATTTCATTCCATTTTAAATCCGCAGTATATTATAATACTGAGAGCTTCCAATTAATAATTATATTATATCAATATATGAAAGTGGCCTAAGGATATATATGCGATGTAATATTTTTATACTGTGTGTGTATCTTATTATATACAAATAATAATTAAATAACATTTTCACACTTATTATAAAGATTTTCTTCATTTTATATCTGCATTTGTTTAAAAATATTTTTGATAATAAATGTATATGAGATATTTTTGTATGCAAAATGCCAAAATGTATTTTTCTCTCTTTCTTTCTGTAAAATATAACTATTTTTTTTCAAATTAGTTTACGTAATGTTTTTTAATTCTCGTTAATTTTATTTCCTCTATAAATAGAATGTTTTATTAATTTTATTCACCGTTGATCATCAGCATGATGCCTTCGAGGCGTGTGAAACTAGCCGTATTGAGGACATGTTGTTAAACTACGAGGAAAACAAGTGCTCTATCCTTATGTTTTATGTTGACAATTAATTTCTAATTAAAAGTTTGACCCTCTTGAGCCAACTTGTTCGTAGATAGCAAAACATGTTTCCCCGCTACGTTGTTATTATATATAACATTCAAATCGTGAACCTTAAATGTTTGCTTTATTTATCGCAAATATGTTGTATTTTGCAGTTTGGAAATTCCCAACTTATATCTACTGTACTATGTTATTAAAAAACGATATCTATACATCTGATAATAACACGATTGAGCCAATATCAATATTGTTGCTTGTTTGTAATCTATTTTTATAAACAATAAATGTAATTTTCATGAAATGTGTCTTACTTTATTGCATTCCCACTATCCTTATCCTCGTCACTTTCAGGCTGGGGCTGTAGCTTGTTGATGGACGTTCACAACTATCCAAATATATATTTGAATTTATATAAATGCAGTCCATTTGGGGTTTCATCTATCAAAAATATCAACATTTGACATCTTTAAGTCAAAATTAGCAACGGGTTTTGGTTCGGTGATTATTCCGCACAAAGCGATCTCGCAAACGTCACTAAAATCTCAATCACGGAACATCTGGCACCCGAAAATTCCATCCATCGAGAGTTACCCACATGAACTATCATACTAACGAGAACTCAGTATTTTATTTTATTTTTTACATAGATATATTCTAGGAAGGCCCCAATGCGCCTTCCTAGACAATTAATTACAAACAATGCAGCATTTTATTATTACATAAATCACTGTATTTCCAGAAGCTGAAGAACACGAAATAACAATTAATTAATTAATTACAGAATTAATCCATTGAGACATCTGTGGATTTAGAAAGATGATTTTTTGCCAATTTTGAGGAACCGTTTCAACAATGATCAGATAAAATTGGCAAACTCTGTTAAGAAACGATAGATTTGGAGTCACAAATACCCCCAAATCTAACCAGCAGTATGGAGGATCAAACCCACTAATCACTTGGTGTTAAACATACTGCTAAGCCATACTGCTGGCTAAAAGTGACATATTCGCGTATTTACCGTTCTTTTTCTATGCTTAAAAACTTTTAGTCCGGTCAAATTAGACCAAAAAGTAAGCGTGAAGGTACATAAATTCACAACAAGCTGAAAATGAGTAAAATTGTTCAAAACATAATTATAAATGACATGTCAAAACTCGTCATCATTCTGATACCTGGAAAAAAATTTACCTGAGGTCAAAGGTCAAAAATGTGGGTTTTTCACGATTTTCAGCAAAACGGTAAGTTTTATCATAAAATTACCTCAGACAAAAATTGTAGATCATAAAATGTATTAATACTTTTTTTCCCAAGAGCCACCGTTTCTGAGGTATAACGATTCAAAAAGTTGTAATCGTCATAATATACATTAGTACGCCACGTTTATTCCAGCGCATGAGTATTACTGCAGCATTTCAAGATGAAATAGAGAAATATTTTGAATATGAATTGGCTCCCTACCCTTTATCTTTGTTTGATGACATCGGGGTGCGTAAAACACAGAAGTCTGCTATTTACGATTGTTTTCAAAAGGTAAATATTGATATTAACAACACTAATACGACGTACATCATTGACGGAGGATACTACATACTACACCGCGTTGTGTGGGATAGCGAAGAAACATTCAACGTTATTTTAGATAAATATGTTCCGTACGTACGTCAACATTGCACGAGAAATATTAAACCTACCTACCTGCTACCTGCTTAGATAAGTATCGATATGGATGTTTCGTTAAAAACACTCGAAATAAAAAACAAGTGCAATTAGCTTGCCTTCCTCCAACCTCAGCTGCTGCTCATCAACATCTTTTTCGGGTATATTACCAAGTTCAAGTGTGGCTTGGTTATCAGCTAGACCCAAAAGACTGGGGTTGGAAGTTGGTCAACAATACATTAGAATCAATTCACACTTTACTCCCACCTGCGCCGGAAAAACTGCTTAGAACTATTTTTTGCAACTGTAAAAAGGGATGCAGTGCTAAATGTGGTTGCAAAAAACTTGGACTGTTTTGTTCTCTCGCATGTACAAATTGTCAAGGCTGGTCGTGTTCTAATGTTGAATCACCAACAGTAGAGGATTCGTTTGATATCAACGAGGAGACATGCGATACATCACTTTTTGCGCAATTTACTTACACCCAGAATGAAGAAGAAGAAGAAGAGGAAGATCAAGAAGAAGAACAAGAAGAAGTATTTGAAGATTATGAATAAATTCCAAAATTCAAAGTTCCAAAATTCAAATCTTCTAATTATTTCATTATAAAATTATTTAAAAACACATTGAAAAAAGTTTGTGACCACTATATCGTTGTATACAATGACGCACATGATGCAGCGTACAATGATGCAGCGCACACAACACAAATTTGTGCTCTACTAATACGAAGTTTTTGGTCACAATTTTACCGGTTTAAAATTCACCACACATCCAATTAACCCTTTTAAACGAAATCAAAAAATAGTGTGGCCAGAACACTATCCTAATAAACATGTTTCAATAGAAAATACTCAATATAATATAGTATTAACAGTGGGAAAAAATCACAAGTGAAAATACGTCATTTTGACTTTTGATTTGAACTGGACGACTATTTAGAGAGATTTGAAAGCTGAAAAGTACTACAAATGAAAGATAAAATACCCGACTCTAGATTCCAATATTCATTTTGAACAGAAAATTAACAGATTTTGAGAAATCGACCGAACAACACCAAGATATAGAAAAATCGCGCGATTTAAAAAACACATATATCTCCGAATCTCGAGCCAATCAACACTTTACTACCAGATTCGTGTTCACTGGGCATAGATCTATAAGAAAAGTTATATCCCGTCTCTGAAACATTTTAAAAGTCGTCATTTGTCGAACAGTGTTATTATCATTATGCATTCTTGAATTAAATATCTAAGCTTTGCAACTACATTAGGGCGGTAGAAGTAGTTGGAAAAGATTTATATCTAGGTCAAATCATTAACATGTCCGGTAATAAAGAAGAGGAAATACAGAGATATATAAAATTACGGTAATTGGATTATTAGTCACATTGCGGTGGTCACAAAGATAATTTTTGCCATTAAAATCGCGAATACGCAATATTTGGCACTCAAGTTCTCGTTAGTATGATGGACTTTTCAGCTGCCAGATGTTCCGTTATAAGATGTAAATCCTATACTATAATATGTATAAACATTTATTAAACACGACATCTATTGTCAAACGATTAACAGCCATAGAGACATATATAGACAAATTTTTGCAGCCTTTTCTAATCAGCTAAAATCGAGATGCTGAATAACTCGAATTTTTGCGAAAGGGGTGGGACAGAGTTGTCAATTTGTTGGAACCGTTTCAATGAAAAATCAGATAAATTGGCAAACTCTGATAGGAAACGATCGACCTTGAAGTCAAACATCCAAGGTCTGACTAGCAGCATACGGTATAGAACTCGTGACCACACAATTGAAAGCTTTACACGCTGGCCAGTGATCTACGCTGCTGGTTATAAGTAACTAATTGATTTACCCGGCTTCACTCAGTATTTGTAATATAAACAACTTAAACATGGAAAATCTAATAGTAAATATTTATTTATTTTTTTATTAAATTTATTTGAATCGAAAAAAATATATATCGAATCAAAACCATATCGAATTGTCGTCATAGAAATTTTGATTTGTTTTCGATGTTACCAACCAACATTACATACTTACAAAGTCTCTTTTGAAATTATATATTAGATGATATGCATCAAACAAGGGTATAAATAGTTATCATAAGTAATTATATTGATGACCAAACCGAGTAAAATGGCAAAGTTTGAAAACGATCGGATAAGAACCCAAACTTCGTCAGACGACAAAATCAATTCTGAACTAAGAAAAGGTTAGTAAAAAAAGGGTACTACTTTAGTATGCGGTCTACCTTCACATATCTACTTTAGTATGCGATCTACCGTCACATTTGTAATTTAATATGCGGTCTCAGTTCCCGCATGTGACACTGATACTGAATAATACCGACCCTAACAACCTAATCTTAAATGAATAGGGCCAACCTTAACTTAACCTAACCTATCCTGACCCTTAAGGTCTGACCGCACCATGCGTCTGCGACACGAACGGCGGTGTGCGGCCAAATATTGTTTGTATGAAATTGTATGAGATATAACGCACTATGCGTCACGCGACAGAGTTGCCTTTTGTATCAACTTTGCCGTGTTGTGTCGTATTGCAGCAGTCGACGGCCGTATAGTGCGGTCAGACCTTTAAATAAATAGTTGTTGGCTGCTAAGATTTTTTTTTTTTTGTTTTATTTCATCAATATTTTCACAAAAAAACACCGCATACTAAAGTAGCACCTAAAAAGGTATACCGTAGGTCTGAGTAGGATCGTATAGATCCAAATCAGTATCCAAGCCCCAAGTCACACATTCAAGGTCTGGCCAGCAGCAAACAGGATAAAACCTATGATAATGGAACACATGTATGAACAAAATTAATTGTAAATAGGTTTTTGAGCTATTTTTCCTATTATGCTGTACATTAACATTAGAATAATATAATACTATGATTACTAACCAAATTATATTAAATTGTAAAATAGAAAATGATCAGTAGCTATTAAAATAGATATAAGATGTATTGTGAAAATAATTTCGTAATAATAAAAAGCATTTAAAAATCAAATGAACAAAATTGGAAAAAAAGGCAATTTGACTATAATATAATTTGACTATATATAATTTGCTAGATTATTCTCCAACCCCTTGTCTTCTCGCTTGCTTTTCAACTCGCTTGTTAGAAGTAAGCTAGAGTATAATGCAATTGTGTGGAATCCGCATGAAGCAAACTACTCTCTTATTATCGAAAAAGTGCAAAAAGCATTTCTTCGTTTTCTTTATAAGAAAGAGTATGGGTACTACCCATATCTCTATCCTACTCATTTCCTTTTGGGCATGCTTGTGTATAATTCCCATGAACTTCGGAGAAACTTCTTGTTAATTCGTTTCGTTCTCCAGCTATTGCGTGGTAATACGTCATGCCCGTTGTTGCTGGAACAGTTGGGACTTTATGTCCCTAATAATTATGTGCGTGGTAGACAACATCATTTGATGGTTGTACCTGCTGCTCACACAGTTCTTTTTCGAATGGCTCCTATTCCAAGAGCTATTCGACTTCTCAATGAAATCGTTGCTGCTGTCCCTGAATGTGATATTTTCCACCTTGGGGAGCGTAGATTATCGGATATTATTTTAACATATTTATCTGGTAACCTGCGCTCATCATTACTTTCTTAATTTGAATGTGATGTATGAGTAGAATCTTAATCTACTCTGTTCCATTTGGGCCTCGCTGTGATTTTATTTTTTATTCATATTTTGTTTTATTTTATTTTATTTTTTCTTTCTACTTTGTACATTTTTATATACTGAAGAGTATTCAGAGGTAAGTGGAGTCAGGTCGAGGTACAAGAAAACACGCAGGCAGGTTCCAAGTCTTTATTAGCTGCTCGTCAGGTGGAGGCCAGGATCCGAATGCCACCGATCGAGAGCGTACCATACTTATATCATAGAGCGCTCAGCGCATACACGTATTATCATTGGTCAAGGAGTCTGGCGCAGCCATTGGCCGCAACGCCCGACTCCACCATTGGTCGGCGTCACCATGACGTCATCGGTCTACGGGCGTCTCTCTATGTAACGTTACAATACTATTTTAATTTTGTTCAGTGTAAACAAAGAATGGGATTTATGGATTTTATTTTTGATTTTTACACTTTTGTTATTTTTTTTTTCTCTCTGAATGATGTATTATTTTCCTTTTGTTACTTTTTTTTTATTATTTTATTTTACCATGTTTTCTGCTTTTGCTTTTTTCCTTTATTTACAGTTTACTTGTTTTTATATCATGTTTTTATATATTTTTCAAATGTAGGCCATTGTGGCGCATTAGGTTCTTTCTGTAATGCCACAATGGTCCAAAACTATTAAATAAATAAATAAAAAACTATAATTTAATAAATTCAGCCAGACTGTGGAAAAATAGAGTAAAAGTCGGAGTTACGTTTATTTAATGACTCTGATAAATAGTTTTTCCAAAAGTGGGAATCATTTTCAAGTTAAGAATCGTATTGAACCGTTTTCGATATAGAATATCCACTTTGTCGAGTATTTTTTCGCTCCCGTTTTGAAACTTGACCATTTACGTGTGATTTATTGAGTTATGAACGACGGCGTCCGAACAAAACCCAATTAGTGGTGGCTTTTAGCGGGGGCGAAAGGCCTGACCACCCCTCGGGATGGCTCCGGTCCGCTCCGGTCCATTGTCGTCCACTCTGATTGCATTATCGCTAGATTGATACGCACAGACCTGAAATTGTCCGCCGACCTGAAATACTATGCTTACTTTAGCTACGTATGAAAATATCAAAGGGTGCCCCCCATTTTTTCATTTTAATTTCCACGCTTTATATTTTTTACTAGCTGAACCCGGCATGCGTTGCAATGCCACAATAAGGAGTGCAATTCCCTTCCCGTTCTCGTTCCCATTCCACAGACATTCAATTTTATAATTTTATATTAGCCAGCAGCATAGCTCGGTCGTTAAGCTTCTGCTTAGCGTCAATAAGGTGCCGGTTTCGATCCCTGGGCCGGGCCTCGAATGAAAATGAATTTTTCAGAGTATGCTGTTGGTCAGACCTGGATTTGTGACTCCAGGTTGATCGTTTCCTATCAGAGTTTGCCAATTTTCTCTGATTTCCTTCCTACCTACTATGTCACCACTATTTGAAGTTTGATTGATGTACAATAGAATTTATGTACAATTCATAGATGTCTCGTTAATTTGCGAGTTTTTCAGTGTCTTGTAATTCAACGACTTGTAATAAAAATGCTGCATTTGAATTTGTAATTGTAATTTGTAATTGGCCAGGAAGGCGCATTGGGATTTACCTGTAAGGCCTTCCTGGTATATATGTAAAAAATAAATAAATATAGGTATAGGTAAAAGTCGGAATTCTCGACAGGGCGGACCAGAGAAATGTAATATTAATAGAAGTGGCTTTAGGTGTTCTTTTGTTGACAAGTGACATTCTGTCCACGGACAGATCTAAATAATTTTAGCATCAGTTGTGTTTGACGCTTGGTGCTCGACGTATGTCCGATAAAAACTTCTCTGTTTGTTTATATTACTCGCAATATGGGCAAGTATCGGTAAAAATTGCACAATACGTTCAAAAACACACAATAAACAACATGGGATACATTTTTATAAGTAAATTTATCCGATTTTATTCCGTGCGATGTAGCGTATTTATAGATACGTACCGCGTAAAATTGACAACAATTATTTATTCGTAAGGGCCCCTTTATTCTTATTACATCTCTCTGAGACGGACCTCTAGGCTCGGAGCGAGGCTCGGACGACCCGCTCCTTCCTGTGATTGGCTACTCTTTGCGATGCCAATAGTATTGCCGTGCCCTGAATTAACTCGACTTTTACTTGATGAAATACTCCGACATATACTGGCTGGTTCGCATATAATTTCGGACGGTTGGGCAGCGTACGGAAATATTCTACATATTCCACAAATTCATCTAAATATGAATCAAAACGGGCACGCGTTGTGCCAAATTGACGCTTCATCTTTCTTTTCACACGCATCCACATATTTTCCACATTTTGCGTATGTCATTATTTGGATCTATCATATGGATCCACGAAATTATCCTAGTGAACCACTTTTACCGGAATTCGGTAAAAGTGAACCTAGCTGAACTAGCTGAATCCGGCATGCGTTGCAATGCCACAATAAGGAGTGTGAATCAATGTCCATCAATCGTCCATCAGTCGAAATTCACTCGCGCGAAATATTGTACTAACGAGAACTCGAGTGTCAGATGTTCCGTGGTCGAGATTTTAGTGATGTGTGCGAGATCGTTTTTTGCGGAATAATCCGTTTACCGGATCTTCCTATGTACATATGTGGCAACTAAATAACGAAACTTTAAAATGATTGCTAATCACCAAGTATAATTTTAACCAGTCTTGTGTAGAATTTTATTAGAGCTTTCGAGAAAATGAATTCAGTGTTTGTTTTTAATAATTGAAATGGTTCGGTGATTATTGGTCACAAATCGCTCGCCCAAAATTTACTAAAATCTCTATAACGGAACATCTGGCAGCCGAAAAGTCCATCACACTAACGATAACTATCATACTAGCGAGAACTCGAATGCCAAATATTCCGTATTCTCAATAATCCAATTACCAATTGAAATACATATATAGAAATATTTTTTTGTAGAAAAGTGATCCTGATTTTGAATTTGAAAAAATGGCCACCTTAATTTGTTTACACAAAATATAAGAGGTATGTATGTACACACATACGTCATAATAGATTTGGGGAATATCATGATAACGGTCATTTTAAAACCCGTTAAGTGTAAAGGTTTCATTTGTGTTCCCTTTTCGCCAGACGCTTTCAAAATTGATTATGACACAATTATGAAGCGCGCTTGAAAGATGGGGGGAGCTTTCCGCCCACTTGTCATCCCCCGAACCACCCTCAAGTGGACTATAAATGGGGCAGCCGGCAGCAGAAAGATCACAGTCGACCCACGACCACAACAGCTCGTAGTCAACAAGCTTAACTTTAAAGTGAGGTAACATAATATAATTTCTATACATTGTTTGAGATATTAATGTACTTATTTATTTGGGCGCAGTTCTTTAGCAAAGATGGTGTTCGGACAAAGAGTAATGCTGAAAACGACGGTTTGTCTTCTGATGGCTTGTCTGCTTGTGCTAGCCTTCACATCAGGCACTGAAGCCACCTACAGAAAACCTCCATTCAACGGATCCATATTCGGAAAGAGGGGTAGCCCTGGAGGTTAGAAAACTTTATACAATATTACTTGTTTAAGTATGTTGTTGGTTATAAATGGTAATATATTTTTTACATTTTTACAGAATACGACACAGCTGGAAAAGCCTTGTCCGCAATGTGCGAAATCGCAAACGAGGCTTGCCAATCTTGGTTTCCCAACCAAGAAAACAAGTGAAACGACACATCAGCAACGATCCCGGCTCTCCAACATCATTTAAATAACAAACTTCAAAACGATACACTTTTATTTAGCACTAATTAACATTGTATTTAATCTTGTGGCTGGAAATTATTGTGATTTAAAATTTGTTGAGGGGGAGTATACAATATTATTATATAAAACCACCGGCTAAGTTTATAAAGGATCAACGAGCAATCACGGCTGAAGCGACAATATGATTCCGTATTATTTAAAATGAATAATTGTAAGCTATGTATAAAAAATGTAAATCCCTCGTATATGTTATTTTTTTATTTGTTTATGATTTTTTTTAATGGTCGCATTTTTTGCGATTGGTATAAATTGATGCTCTTTAGTTGTACTAAAATAAAATAAAGGAATCGAATAAAATAGTTTCAATTTGACAGATGTTTTTATGATTTGTTTAGAAACGATTATTTTATATATATAATATGTTGTATTATTTATAAATATGGGTTTATTGACATTCAAATAAATAATATGCATAATAATTGAAACATTTTAATTTTTATACATGTTCCTGATAATATTTTAAGCTACATATACATATATAAAAAATGACCCCTTACACGAAAACCATGTGAACTGTATAAGAGGTAAGTAAAAAATATAAAACAAGGAAAAGTCCAGTCTTTTGTTTGAATTCAGATTTTCATAACACCTACTGCATACAATCGGCAAATACAAATAAATTACTTTTATGAATTTCATTGTTAAAGTGAATATTTCATTAATTTACTTATAGATAGTATGTAGACAAATAAGGTGGTAATTTTGACGTCAATTTATTAAAATTATGTTCAAATACGACTATATTTGAAGAAATAATAAATGTAAATACCTATGGTACGTGATAACAACCTTTTTATTGATTATTTTTTAATGTAATTACGGATTATTGCGCAAACGACATTCGTTGCCACGAAAATCGCGAATGCGGAATATATGGCACTTGAGTTTTCATTAGTATGATAGTTTACTTGGGTGAGTCTCGATGGATGGAATTTTCGGGTACCAGATGTTCCAAGGTCGAGATTTTAGTGACGTTTGCGAGATCGTTTTGTGCGGAATAATCACCGAACCGTAATTACAATCAGATTTCACTGCACACGTTGGCATTTTCGAAAAATAGCAGAAAAAACAATCTCACTACGGTCAAAGAACGACTACTGGGGCTTATTGCTACCTTGGTTTGTACGGCATACGTTGGATTACTTCTTTTGGGTCCAAATTCGGTGAGTGAGGGCGCATCTGTACTTATTATTAGTCTTTGGCGATGGATGGATTCTTTTCGCACAAAAATGATTCACTTTTGTTAATTTCTTATAAAAACCATGTTTTTTTGCTCTCTTGCTTTATATACTGATGGAGCGCTCTATTCTTATTTGCAAAAGCATCCGAGACTCGCCGCCCTTTACTTATTATATTATACATTACATTTACATACTTATCGATGGTATTTATATGTATATAATGTTAGTAAACTTCCAATTAAGAGTGTACATATGTATAAGAGTACGATTTCAAGCACACAATACTTTAAATACAAGTCGTCAAATATTATAGACCAGGTTAATTATGATGATTTCTCCATTTTCATACGTACATATGTATTAGAGATTATTATTAAATATTTAAAAAACGATACAACTAAACACATTAATCAAATATATGCTTTATTTGTTTGATTTTATCATATTATTATATGTATAATACAATAGTTCTAATGAAATATTAAAAATATTATTTTGTAATTTTTAAGTTGTAATTATAATACAAGCCTGTTAAAATAGCTCATATATATATATATATATATATATATATAAAAAAAAGCTAATATAGCTAGCTAAGGCTCTAGCCTGGGTACCCAGAATTAGAAGGTGGGGGGCGACGAGCTGGGCATACATTTGTATACATATGTTACAGTTGAAGTGTATTTCCAGTTGTAATACATTTAGACTAGTTGAAATATATTCCATCTAACCTGGTATAGTTGAAGTGTATTTATAGTAGTAATATATTTTGACTCATTTGAATATATTCCATCTACATAACCAACGTAAATTGATTCCTATGGCGAATTACATTCTATCTGGTCAAAATATTACAACTGAAAATACAGTTCAACTATAAGTTGGTTCCAGGTTAGATTGAGAGGTTAGGTTTTCGTGAAAACGTCACTCGACTAGTAAATTGAGTTGGAAAGTCACATATTTGTTTAGAACACATTCTTAGATGTATCGTAATACTTATTTGTAATATCTACCAAATATTATTGAATTGCATTATAAAGCATTTGTAAAAACATCAGAATTGTCAAAACTCAACTGTTATATTACAACTGGCGCACATTGTTGAAAGTGTATTTGAGCTTGTGGAGATATAATTTACTAGTTGAATTGTATTCGAATATGAATGACCTAAAACGCCAGTTGGAATATATGTATTACAACTGAAAATACATTTTGAAAATACATATGTATGTATGTATGTATCTAAATACATCCATACTAAAGAATTTACAAAAAAATTCTACTGAGTGAAGGGAATATTATTGACTAAATACATTGATTTTGGTTTTTAAATGCTTTTTATTATTACTAAATTATGTTCACAATACATCTTATATCGATTTTAATAGCTACTGTTCTACTGATCATTTTCTATTTTACAATTTTAATTTAATTTTGTTAGTAATCATAGTATTATAGAAAAAAGAGCTCAAAAACCTATTTACAATTCTTATAAATGCTCATAACACATCTAATACATAATATTAATTAAAGACTCTCTAAGGTCGATGACCTAAAGCAGATTGCATTTAAGTAATCTGTGGACTAAATAAATGGACCTGGATTTGCACTTTAAAAACAGATATGAACCAAAATATTCAGAAATTGCACGAAATCAACAAAAAATAAATTTGATGGTTTAAAAAAAGATTAAAAGTAAAATACAATGTGCAATTTCGAAAAAAAAAGTAATGAAATAACCCACTAAATTTTATAATGAACGTTTCAGTTGGGTAAAAAAACTTTCAGATTATTATGAAAACGGAAAATAGGTTTTTCTGTTTTTATTCGGCTTCAGATAATAATGACAAATTCCCTTGTGACGCATTTCTATAATATTTATAATAAATTGAATACACAAAAATTAAAATGTTTTCCAAAAATCCTAGCTTGGAGGCCCATTTCCAGATAAGGGCATGTCTTAAAATATAAAAATATTATTATATTATAATTATGACACATTCCCAAGTGAAATAGTATTGATCTCGACGGCCAATTTCTCTCAGACGTACAACTAACACAATCAGCGAACCAATTCCAAGCCATGATAGAATCCATTCCCCGGAGAACACCGCCGAGTATAAAACGACATCTCCGCACCACCATAGTCACAGTCGATCAAAGGCCTCCTCAGCAAGTGGAGATTACAGTTCTAACTCCACTACCAGATTCTTCTATCTCAACAAAACTACAATGTTCGCTGACAGAATCATGCTGAAGACGACTGTGTGCCTTCTGCTGGTGGCGTTGCTCGTGCTAACGCTATCTTCGGAAGCCGAGGCCACATACAGGAAACCACCCTTCAATGGATCGATCTTTGGGAAACGTGGAAATCCAGCGGGTGAGAATTTGTCAATGATTAATGGTCGATGGAAAACTATCAATCTTACACGTTGTACTTTTTTATTTTATTTAGATTTTGATACAGTCGGTAAAGCTCTGTCGGCCATGTGTGAAATTGCGAACGAGGCGTGCCAATCTTGGTTTCCCAGCCAAGACAATAACTGAACGGATTTATTATTGACGACGATTCTGGATCCTCGATGAAAAATATATTGAATCGACTGACATTTATTGTACTTCTATTTTTATTTATAACAATTCAATAACAAGCTAATATTTTACATTTTGTTTTACAATTGTTTAGCATGTTTCATTAATTTTAATATAATATTTCATGTGAATATATTGTTTCCTTTGTTTTTCATTATTTAATACAAATAAAAATATAACAAAAATACCATGTAGATTGTTTTTTTTATTATTTTACATACAAATTCTTCTTTCTTGGTTTATATGATACTGTTACGTACACCGCCGAGTAGTTGCAATCGGATTAGGCCGAGTAGCATCCCAGAGACTGTGTGACCGTTATAATTGGTTTCAAGGATTATCTCTAGACTCTAAGTGCATGTAAGCTAAAAAATGGCCACCGAAGTGGCCGCTATTAGTCCCTTTGCAGAAGTGACCGATACCGTGGGACTGGGTGTTGTGGGAATACATATCCGGGGACATACCTAAACAATAGGGAAGTAACCGGACGTTGAAGATGCCTTGAGCAACCGACCCGTTATAAAGCGGTACTTAGGCGATATCAAGACATTCTGAACGAAGCACTGCCAGTGCGTGTATCTTCTTAATCACCAATAAATGCTGTGAAACGACTTTGGCCTTTTAATTGGATCCTCCACCCACCCCTACGCAACAATACGGTCAATGTTCACGATAAATTCGGTTATTATTAACAACTATTGATTAATGTGATCAATAATAATCATAATAAATGTTTAAGCAAATCTAATATAACTAAAACTTTCATGGAACGATTTCCTTGTGCTCAACCAGGGTTGCCAGATTTTCAAAATCACAGATCGAGATATTCACTATTTCGAACGATCAAAAAAAAAGTTAAAGAATTAATGAAGAAATTAAGAAAAAAATATTTGAAATTAAATTATAATGTACATATATAAATAAGTACATACATTCATATATAAATTATACATACACTATAAGTATATATGTATGTATGTAGAAGAGAACATATAAAAAGTAGTCACTTAATAATCCACAGGAATCAGAAACAGTTAATAAAATATATTGGATACAATTACAGGAATTACATTTTGTTTTAAATGCAAAAAATTATGCAATCGTTTTATTAAAAGTTTTTTAAAATATGTTCGCCAGCTTTGCTTGATAAAAATGTTCTAACGTCATTACAATTGCATTAATTCAGCTTCTACGGTTTCTATCAATAATCTGTTTCTCTCCATTCTCCAGATTGTATTCATTAGACTAAATATTATTTCGCAAATTGCAATGGAATGTAGAATTGAGAGGATGTGGGCCACAATTTTATATATATTATCGCAAGCGGAATGATCTTTAAAAAATATTATCCATCTCTCATACATTGCTTTTTTTCGTTTGCTTCAGTAAAAATTTGTTTAATAAACAGACATCTTTAGAGAAGGTCAACATTTCTAATAATATAAAATAATTTTGCTAATTCTTCAAATAGGGACGTCTGACAACCCTGTGCCAACTGTAATCAACGGCACCAATAATATAAAGATCATTTATTATACTGAATTATTATTTCAATTATGAAACGTAAATGTACTCATTATTAATGTTTAAATATTATAATATTTTCTTATCCGGTAGTCTTATATGAACAATTTTTTTTTTTTATTCGAGGACATTAACACAAAATTAGATTATTTTATGGATTTTTGTTTAAAACAGCGTTAAAAACGACGCACTCTAATCAGAAAATATCTAATAATTAAAGAATGATCTCTGACTTGACCCGTCGATTATTTACAATATTCATTTTTACTAAACAACAGTTATATCGTGACTTAATAGCGCACTTGACGCATATCCAATCCTTTATACAATAAATAAATCGGTAAGTGTAAATTTGTATGAATCGATTTTTTTGCGATATGTAATAAAAACACTTTCAAACGAAATCATTGATATTAATACGAGCTTTTTTTTATTCGTGTGAATATAAATATGAAGTTAGACGTAGTTTTACGCAAATGACCTAACCTCACTTAATACCCTTTAAGCATATAAGCTTATTTTGAAAGCGGTGGAAGTCCAATTTTCAGTTCCAAAAACACTATTTCCGTTTGACTTCATTCACAAATTATTACCACTTCTTTTAATTCGATACATCCAGAATCTCGGAAAAGCAGAATAAACAGGCCAGGTAGTTTTAAATATTGTTAAACGACAAACATTAAATATCAAGTAGATAAAAATAATTTAAATGGTCAAAATAAAATAATTAACATTTGTGATAAGTGAAAAATGTTGTGACCACACAATTTTTTCACACCCCTGAACGTATTGTTGCGTAGGGGTGGGTGGAGGATTCAAATAAAAGGCCAAAGTCGCTTCACAGCATTTATTAGGTGATTAAGGAGATCCACACACCGCCAGTGCTCCGTCCAGAATCCCTTGGTATGGCCTAAGTACCTGCTTATAAAGGGCATGTCGCTCAGTGCATCTTCCTCGACACGTTTGTTTACCTATTGTTATAGTCACGTACTAGATACGCAGTCCCAGGTCTCGCGCTGTCAGTTCTGAGAACTCTAGCGGGAAATGACCGAATGAGGTTACCGACCACTAAGTCCATTCGGGGGTCTCTATTGTTAGCCGACAGTACTTTAACCTGGAGACAATCCTCAAAAACCAATTATAACGGCGGCTCCTTTTAGAATATGCTACAGCATCAAGCTGAAAATTTATATTTGTATTCTTTATGTACTAAGAGTTGATAAGGTTTTCGCCAGAATTCATAAACCGGAAGTAGTCATTTTTTTTTAAAAAAATATTTCATTATTTTATTTGATGTCTATAATATTTATAGTGATTTTAAGTAATCCGACAACCGGAAGTAGAACTTTTGTCTTGTGTAAGTTTCCCTACACATGCGCTCAATTTGTATCGAAAATAGTTTCTCATAACCGGTATGTGTGAAAGTGTATGTATGTTTAATTATCGAATTTTGTTTTGTGACCTTCTTATATTCCTCAAATACATAGATAAAGTCATGGGTTGGTCACAAGTAATGTTTTCTAATATAAAGATTCATGAAGCTTTGTATGTCAAAAGTGACTCGTGAAGGTATGATATATTATTAGAAATTATGCCAAATTAAAATATTCCTAAAGCACTTAGATGTCAATAAAATAATTTCAATAATAAACAACAAAAAAACTAAAAACAACCATGAGATAGATAACGATGTATTATATTATAATTTGCGCAGCAAAAAATAGCAAATTGGAAATTCCTATCAATTTATATTACTATGCACTGTATAATAATATAAATACATTATGCTAAATAATGACATTGAAATTTTGATTTGCATATATGTAAATATGTACGTACTGAAAAGTTATATGATGTTTCTATTGATTCTGACCGAACTCTGGTTCAATCGTAATTCATGCCAGTTTCCAAATGATTTATCAACAATATTATGTTATATTAAAATGTAACGTAATACATTACTGCTGTACTACCAATCTAGACATGCAAATTTATCAATTGCTTTTGATCATGCAGTGATATATTAAATTAATGTAGCCGAAGCGCGATTCAAATGTAGTGTGTGCTATGCAATGGTGAGTAATATATGTTGTGTTTGTATAACATTGTAAGTATTTAAGATCATTGGAATTGGATCACTAATATAGGTTTTATAGGTTCAAACAGAAGCCAATGCCTAGGAATGACATATCACATAATTTTGCAGTCAAGTTGTCTTCCACAAATTTACTTTTCATTATATTTTATATGCTTAAGAAATATAGTGCGATTAAATTATGTATATACAGTAGTGTAGTGTCGGAGTGCTGAAATTTTTCGAATTTAATTGATTTTTCAAAACATTTTTACTAATTACTAACCTCTTCTTAGTTCAGAATCGATTTTGTCGTCTGATGAAGTTTGGGTTCTTATCCGATCGTTTTCAAACTTTGCCATTTTGCTCGGTTTGGTCATCAATATAAGTGGAAGTGGCGTCCGCCATTACCATAGTGAGAAATAATCGTAATAGACACGTTTGAAAATACTGCATCTTCGTTCACGGTGACGTCTATCGTCTACACGGTCCCATTTGTCCACACTGTTCTGATCGTTTTTTCCCTTTTCGCCCCCCCTCTCACTATGGCAGATTGAGCACTTTGCCATACTCATGATCAAGGTTTACGGAGAGAATTGGTGATTTCTTAATTAGATTTTTTATATATTGTCTTAATTTTATAAACAAAATATAGAAGAGGTTATTAATTTTTGAAATTTTGTGATAGTAAAAACATATAAATATTAGATATTATAAAGGTTTTTTTAATAATAAATTTAATATTTGTATAATGTAGCGAAAAAAAGGCGTCTATTAGGAGACTGTTTTAGATCAAGGAAGTATAGATGAGTGTTGGAGAGGACGATAAGCACTGTGTTTATTTAATATGTATTGTAAAGTAGTGATTTCAACAGGTGGCTTTCAACTGTGTTCACATAATGATAAATTCAATAAGAAAAATATCCTATGTATGTGCCGATGCGGTGCAAACGATCGACAAACGCCAGACAGACTGAACTACAGATTAACGACACGTGTACCTTATGCGTGCGCACTGCACGCACTTACACTAAACGAAATCTATCCGAAGTCCCGACATATCTACCCTGCATACGTTCTGTGCTTCTGATACTTTAGTTCCGAATTTTTCCTTATTAAACTCGCCAGAAAGATCCAACTCAATTTTAATAATTGCATCTGTGCACATTGAAAGGCTACTTGTCATCTGATGTGCAATCTATCATTCGTGAAGTCGACAATTGCGTTTAAAGCAGCCATCCAGTTAATCTGTGGTTCAGTCTGTCTGGCGCTTGTCGATCGTTTGCACCAAACCCGTATGTGCATGCCTGGTTGGGATATAACTTAAGCTAATATCTTCTAAATGTCATAAATTTTCAGAATACGATGAAGCAGGACGCTACTGTATATATTGTGATCTTTGCTATCGTCTTTCAAGCGACTAGTGCCCAGACTACATACAATATTCTTGGTAACCTGTACAAAGTCATTGTCGACCAGGAGATCACCGATATTCCTCAGCCTCAATACATACAATACGCAAACGAAATCAGAATCATAAATCGTTACATTTACTACATGAAAGATTTCACAAAGACGAACGATCCTACCGTTAGCCATACAAGGAAAATGACTAAGCGTTACAATGCACCGAAAGTGTTCATGAACAGATTCGGTGATATAATGGACGTACAAGAAGGTCGTATTTATTTCACATACAGAGAAAAATCTTACGAGGTATTTCTATACATCCCATTGTATTAATTAAGTTAATATTTACAAAATGTATTTGTCTTATTATTATTATTCCAGGTGATTACCAAAGACAACTGTAAAACGACGTACATAACCGGCAGCTATCAAAATAGTATATGCTTTCTAATGTGTAAAACGTCTTCCGAAGGGAATCAGCAGAGGTATCTGTTTGGATACGATTCTTCGAAACCCAATTTAGTGGAGAATCGAGTGAAGACGGAGGAGTTGAAT
This sequence comes from Arctopsyche grandis, assembly GCF_051622035.1. Classification (NCBI taxonomy): domain Eukaryota; kingdom Metazoa; phylum Arthropoda; class Insecta; order Trichoptera; family Hydropsychidae; genus Arctopsyche; species Arctopsyche grandis. The sequence goes on from NC_135362.1 coordinate 2,316,804, forward strand.
CTTTTGGGTGATGATTTGATCACTGTTGATTTTAACGACAAAACAGGCAACATTGCTTTAGCGGCGAAGACAAGTAACGGATGGAAGTTGATGGTGTTGGAGTACACGAAAGGAAACGAGTCTGGAGATGAAGCCGTAATTACGTCTACGGTAGAAGTGATCACAACCGAACCAGTACCGAAGACTACGACCGCTACGACTGAAAATACACCCACTACGACTACAACTACGGCTGAGAAGATAGCTGAAACATCTTCTTTAGCCTGGAACTACGACGACATAGAAGTGACCACGAGAAGGACGACAGCTCGTCCTACTGTAACGTTTACAAATTCCTCAAATGCTCAAAGTAATGTTGGAGTAGTCAATGACGACTTTCACGAAGTTTTGGAAGGAATTATAAATAAAATAATGAGAGCGCACGAGTTCAACGTGAACCGTCACACAGGCCTTTACAAAAATCGCAACAAAATGCTGGAGAGGATTTTAGAAACGCGTCAAATTAAGGTGAACAGTTTACAGACGAAAGACATCACTCAAAATTACATTGATGAATTCAAAAAGGTTGTGACAGTGAACGGAAACACTCTGGAGAAAGTCCATGTTAATAGTCACAAAGGTAAAATAATTGTATATCTAATCTATAATGTTATATCTAAATACACTGTTCGACACGTAATATGACTTTTCTTATAGATATATGCCCAGTAAACACGAATCTGGTAATAAAAAATGTTGATTGGCTCGAGATTCGGAGATATACATATGTGTTTTTAAATCGCGCGATTTTTCTATATCTTGGTGTTGTTCGGTCGATGTCTCAAAATCCGTCAATTTCCTGTTCAAAATGAATATTGGAATCTATATTCGAGTATTTTATCTTTCATTTGTAGTACTTTTCAGTTTTCAAATCTCTCTTAAGTATGTAGTCGTCCAGTTCAAATCAAAAGTCAAAAGTACGTATTTTCACTTGGGATTTTTTCTCACTGTTAATGCTATTTTATATTGAGTTTTTTCTTTTGAAACATGTTTATTGGGATAGTGTTCTGACTACACTATTTTTTGTTTTCGTTTAAAAGGGTTAATTGAAAGTGCTGAACTTTAAATCGTTAAAATTGCGAGGAAAAAGCTCGTACTAGTATTTACCCGTATTTACACGAATCTGAATTGAATTAGTAGGGATAATATATTAAATTATCTTTATATGAGAATTAAATAAAATTGCACTAAGAAAAATCATATTTCGACTATTCTTGTGGATTAATAACAAAAATTCGTTTATTTTATCGAGGTAAGCCAGTTATTAATAGAACTTTTGGCGAAGGCTCCGGTTATTTATCCAGTTATTTTTTTCCTTTAATCTAATGATATATAATTTCGAAAGAGACTTTGCATATATGTAACATTGATTGGTTGGCAACGATACATTAGATTTTTTTTCAAAGATTCAAAGGATTTGAAGTCCCTGGGGGCGCAGGCGCCGGATTCCGGTATACATATAATTTCGAAAGAGACAGTATATATGTTTGTTTGTTTGTGACAGTCAATTTAATAAAAAAAAAAAACAAATTAATATTCAAATAAATTTATATACAATGAAACTATTCAAATAAATTTAATAAAATGTTTACTGTTAGATTAGTCATGTTTAAGCGGTTTATATTACAAATACCGAGCGAAGCCGGGTAAAACTACCAGTATTTAATAAAAATATTTAAATATTTTTATTAAATACTAATACTAGTATTTAATAAAAATATTAATACTAGTATTTAATAAAAATATTAATACTAGTATTTAATAAAAATATTTGACGATCGATGTTTGTAATTGGCCTTGAATAATACTTGTACAATGTTGACCATAGATGTCGGTCAGTAGAAATGGGTGTATATCTGTACAAATAAATAATTATTAAACGTTGTTTTACTATTTTTCAGAACCGACAGTTGGAGACAAAAATAGAATAAAAGAGTTGGAGGATGAGGTGCAAAAATATAAAAAGGAGGCAGAAAGATACCGAAGAATGATTATGACGTCATCAAGAGTGGACATTGCAGAAGAAGATAGACAAGATTCAACAGGTTTCTCTCTGTCCAATATACCCTCATTACAATTCATATCAGCGTTTGAGCTGCCGACAGAAAAGAATCAGTGGTATGACTACTCGTGTATAAAAAATGAAATGTTAAGATCCCAAAAAGCGGAGACCGATGACGATGACGGTGATATTAGATTCGAATATAGTAGGTAATTTTATAAAATAATATATACTTACCCAATTTTTCATCATATTCAGCAAATTATATACATATAGCTTATCATATTTTAAATTATATTTACATATATTAAAATCACATTGTACATTTTATTATATATTTACCTACATACATATTTGTTATTCCTTGACGTGACAATTGATTGAATTTGTTCTAACCGGTGTACCAGATATCTGCTACTTTCTCTTTATACAATTCAAGGTTTTTAGTGATTAGGTTAAATTGATCACATTTCTATTTTAACTTCAACCGGGCTATTTAAGTAAGGTACGATTTAACCGCGCATTGAGAAAAATACTTTGTATCTTAAAATAAATGTTTGTGCATTAAATAATTGCATTATTTTTGGTGCATTAAACAATCTCGTATTGTGCATTGAATAAGATATTTTGACATTATACCTATAAAGTGACCATTAAAAAATATGACACGATCATTCGAAAAAATAGATTTTAGCATTAGAATAAAAAGTGGCAAGTTGCAGTCTTCTGCTATTGACAACTGTCAAAAGTGTTTACCTTTGTTTACGTATTACATATGAATGATGATGTCAGGTCGTAGAGTCGAAGCGAAGGTCGCAAGCCGAAGAGTAAAAAATTAGGAATCCAGTAGAGAGAAGCGTTGGTCGTTGTCGGTTCGTATTTTGGCCATTGTAATACACATTTAAGTAACAAACATCCGCTTTTTAAGTAGCAAATATTTTTTTCAATGATCGAAACAAAGTTTCTACTGCAATCTGTATCCGTCATTTGGAAATGTACACAATTTTTTGTAATGTACAAATTTTTTTTTAAATGCACATTTATTTTATAAAATGGACGTTTAAATTGTTTCCTTTAAGTAGATGTTAAATTAATACGCTACCCGATTTCATTTAACGCAGTCCATTAGAAATCCTAAAAATTAACTTAACCTAACCTGATCCATTAGATATATACTCGTAAAATGTAAAATTAAAAATAAAATTCAATATATTCGTGTTTTTGAAAATCACAGTAATTTACAAGGAATAAAATAAAAATAAATACGAGCACGGATAAAAAATATTTATTTGCGATACAAAATATTAATCTAAGAAAATTAAATTAGCTATCTAAACAATGAGGTATTAACGTAGACAGGCTTACACAAAAATATTAAATAAAAAAAATGCAATCAATTTTTTATTTGGTATAATGTATGTATATAATATGTATCTAGACATTTTTTTTAATTTTTAATTATCCTTTTTATTATTATAAAAATTAAGCAAGTCATATTTTTTTGAACCGGATGAAGCAATAAACAAACTAAAAAATCAAAACTAGATAAACTATAGATTCAGCATCATTAAAGTGATTCGAATAGACATTGTTGGTTTAAAGTAATTATAAAACACAAAATATCAACAGTAATTTGTCCAGAAATGTAACCTTCTTAATACAAATATATGTATGTACACATAAATAAAATATACACACACAGAGTGTAAAATTGTCTGAAATATTAGCAGGCACATTTAAAATATATAATATAGATCAAACGACAACGTTGTCTAAAACCAGTCAAATGCAAACTTTTTATGCAATACACATTAAAAAAGCTCGGACATTTTACACTCTGCATTTATTAATATGCAAAATAAATCGATAAATATACATATGTATTAATAAATGTGATAAGTTTACACAGTGAGCATAATAAAAACATTTTATGAGAGTTAAGAGCGTAATATTACTTTAAATTTATATGCATCTACGACACAGTCGCCATTGAGTTCGGTATAAAATTATTTACAAAAATATATAACGGGTCAACAACACCAGAAATTAACCGACAAGACCCGTAACTAAGCCTTAACTGTACAATAAATATTATAATACATATACATATATATATATTAAAAAAAAACATAGCCTCACTCCCGTTGATTTCAACTCTCACTAATACAATATAATCGATATTAATATACAAAATGTAATAAAATCGACCGATTGAATGAAAGTTTACCAAAAGCACCAATAAATTCATAACGGTGGAACTTTTCAAACCCTATTATACCAACGTTCCGTCAGCATGTTTCTCCCCGACAAAGACCCTCAACGTGTCGAGGAATTCGAACATGGCCGACGAGAAGGCCACGTCTAACACATACTGCGGAATCCATCCTGAAAACACAAAGGACGTTTTTTTAAATATACACATTTGTACAGTTGAATATCCTTTCGGAGACAAAAACATATAAAAATGTACAAAAATACTATGCTATGAATAAAATTACATTAACCCTCCCTCACCGGAGTGGGGTATGCAAGTGTCCCAATTTTTACGTTTTTCGTAATAACTATGTGGTTTTCAAAGCTATACACCTTATATTTCTTGTATTCCTAGAATGAACTACAAGAAATTCATTTTAATAGATTTTGTATGATTTAGAAAAGGGGTACATCGTAAAAAAATACATTTTTACGTTCGAAAGTATGATTTAAAGGCGGTAGCGATAAGTCATGTTTTTGACTGTTCGCTTGCATATTCGTGTTGATCGATGAATCAATGCGAGAGAAAGAGACAGCTATATTTTTGTAAGCTATTGTTTTCGTCGCTTTTGGCGCATGGCTATGAGTCATGCAGCCGCCTGTTGGCCTTACCTATGTGCGTTTGCATGTCGATGCTTGTCGTTATTTCTGAATACAAAAATAGTAAAAAACTTGCTATAGGACTAAAACTTTTTTATGTTGATGTATAGAATGGTTAATAAGATATATATTGAACGCAATTATATTGAGAAAAGCTGTATTTTGATTAAAAAATACTGGGATCTTACTCGACCCCAGTTCGGGACACTCGTTCGATCCCGACGCTCCGTCCTTCAAAGGTTAAAAAATGAATGGATATAACATGAAAGCAAAATACTAGGACTTGAGATAAACAGACGGGAAACTAAAGTTATGATGGTAGATCGTCATGGTAAGGATCTTGAAGTTTTACACGAGTTTATCTACATATCTTTATTGGACGACAAGGGGAGTGTGATACTGATATAAAAAGGTGGCGATAAGCTCCATGTTGAAACTGAGCAAAATTTGGAAAGCCCGGGGCATCCAAATTAGTTTTTTGGTCTTCCTCGTAGTTCTATACGGAGTGGAGATATGGACGGTGCAAGCTCGAGAAAGCTGGTCACGGGTTCGAGTCCCACTGGTTGCTGCTGGCCAGACCTTGGTTTATGATTCCAGGTCGATCGTTTCCTATCAGAGTTTGCCAATTTATCTGATTTTCATTGAAACGGTTCCAACAGATTGGGAACTTTTATCCATTTCTCGCAATTTTCGAGCTTTTCATCATTTCGAGATTTGACGATCTATATAAAAAAAAGTGCACCGAAAATGTGTAAGTTTATCAAAAACTTATACACAGATGTCTCTATGTTGCTTTGTTAAAATTGTATATCGATGTTTTTAATTGGCTAGGAAGGCGCATTGGGGTTTACCTGTTAGGCCTTCCTGGTATATAAACATATGTATGTACAATGTAAAATAGAGTAAATAAATGAAATATATGATAAATAAACAAACCTTTGAGATCGCATCCCATCAACCACTGAACTTTACATTTCGCTCTGTCGCCGGTATGCATCGGTGCAACCGGTTGAATGGCCCAACAGCTAATCTTATTTTCTCCTCTGAAAAAAATAAAGCTTGTTTTTGTACCAAATCAATCAAAAAAAATTAATATATAGCACAGATAGTGATTAAAACAAATTGAAATTATAAAATGTTTTACAATTGTTTAATTTTTAAAGTTTTTCTTTGACAGCTGTAACCAGAGAAATGTTATAATAATAGAAGTGGCTTTAGGCGTTATATTATTGTTAAGTGAAGATTGTCCAAAGACAATCCTAAATAATATTAGCATCAGTCGTATTTGATGCTTGGTGGTCGACGTATTTCCGATAAAAACTTCTCTGGGCAAGTGCATCGTTAAAAGTTGCACGATGCATTAAAAAAACACACAACAAACAACTTTTTTTTTTTTTTTTTTTTTTTTTTTTTTTTTTTTTTTTTTTGGGTGCCATCTTATCGATTCCCGATAAATCATCACCAGCGATATCGTTGCTCTTCAGATCATGTACGGGCACTACGGAATCATCACTCCGTCCCCAAAATTGTGAATTGGGCTTCTGAATCTCTCACATTCAGAACACCAATTCGTGAGGCTTTTTTCGCTTTAAACGCCTCTGCTGGTGAGTTGTGTCCAATAGCTGCAGCGCTTCTATGTTAGGGTGACGGTGCAGTCTCAACTCGTGCCTCCCGGCGCATTCTCGGATGACTTCTTTTACTTTTTTGATTTTAAGGTCCTTGTGGATCTCTTCATTTGTGACGAAGCGATATGCATCGGTGATAATCCTCAAAAACTGGTTTTGACATCTTTGCATTTTTTCGATATTGGATGGCTTACTGCATCCCCACAGTTGTATGCCATATGTCCATATTGGCTTCACGATTGCCTGGTATATCAGTTTTTTGCATTGTAGGTCTAATTTGGAGTGTCTTCCTATTAGCCAATGCATTTCTCTTTGTTTAATTCGAATCTGTTCTATTTTTTTTTTAATGTGATGCCTCCACGTAAGCCTTGAGTCAAGATGCAGTCTTGGATTCCGTTTATGAAAGTCTGAGTGCTGACACTATTTCGTCGCAGTGCAAATGTGACCTGCATTGATTTTAGCTCGTTGAGTTTCATTTTCCAGTCCTTGGTCCATTTGCTGATCTTGTCCAGTGCACGCTGCAGGCGTTCAAATGCTTCCTCCTGTGACTCGCTCGATGACATAATGACTGTGTCATCTGCAAATGTTCCAATGAATGTCTCTTCGCTTGTCGGGATGTCAGCAGTGTATATCAGGTACAGTATAGGCCCTATTAAGCTTCCCTGTGGTACTCCTGCAGAGGCTGTGAAAAAGTTAGAGAATGCCTCCTCATGAGCAACTCTGAATTTGCGTCCGGATAAGTATGATTCCAGTAATTTGACATAATTTCCAGGTAATGACTTGCTGATTTTGTGGATAAGTCCTTCGTGCCATACCCTGTCGAAGGCCTGTGAGACATCAAGAAATACAGCCGGACAATACTTTTTTTCCTCTAGCGATTGCTCTATTTTTGAAATAACACGGTGCACTTGATCGATGGTAGAATGTTTCGACCTAAATCCAAATTGGAAGTCGGGAACATCGATTAAGGGCTTGAGTCTTTTTAATAATAGTTTTTCGAATAGCTTAGAGATCGCAGGCAACAAGGATATTGGTCTGTATGATGTTACTTGTTCGGGTGACTTTTCTGGTTTCTTCAACATTATGATTTGAGCAGTTTTGAAGCACTCTGGCACATGCCTGAGCCGGAAACATGCATTGTATAAGTATGTTAGCATTATAATAGCCTTTTTCGAAAGTTCCTTGAATAGTCCCGGTGAGATTTCGTCAATTCCAGGTGCCTTTTTAGGATTTATGTTGTCATCTATTTCTTTAGCTACTTCCATAGGGGTGACAGTTTTGATTAGTTGCTGTGGTTGATACATTGGTGTATAATCAGCATCAGATTGAATATTGTGTGGTTGGAATACTGTCTCTAAGTGTTGTGCAAACAGCTCAGCTTTTTCTTTGTTGCTTCTTATCCACTCTCCTTGCGCATTTTTCAGAGGTGGTATTTGTAGAATTGGTCGTTTGAATTTCCTAGTTGCTTTCCATAGTGAGTGATTTTTATCAGCTGCAGGGCCCAAACCTTCCAAATATTTTTCAAAACAATTTTGTTTATGCTCTTTAATAAGTCGGTTAACTTTGTTACTTATGTGGTTAAATTCTCTTTTGTCTGCAATATTTCTGGTTCTTTGCCATATTCGTCTTGTTCTACGTCTTTCTTTTATCAATTGTCTAATTTCCATGGGGTAATTAATGATTTGGTCTGGTTTTTCTTTTGGTACAGGTGTAGCTTCTTTCGCAGCCTCTCGTACATAGTCAATAAAATTTTGAGTGTGTAGTTCGAGATCTTCTATAGTTTTAAGTTTCACTATTAAATTTATTGATTGGTCTAGTTTTTTCCTGAACATATCCCAGTTAGTGCGTTTATTTGTCAGGTTCTGTCTCCTTATTCTTTTAATTACCAGTGTGCTCAGTGTCATTAGCACTGGTGTGTGATCAGAAGTAAGGTCCTCTATTCCTTCGACCTGTGGTTTGGGGCTATTCCTTTGGATATAAAAAAGTCAATTAAATCTGGTACCTTTTTACTGTCGGTCGGCCAGAAGGTTGGTTTTTGTGAGGAATGATACTCGCACGAGGAGCTCTGAATCGCGTATAGAAGGTTGTTTCCTTTACCAGGAGTTATAAGTCGTGATCCCCAAGCTGTATGTTTAACGTTGTAGTCTCCTCCAATAATAAATCTTGGCCCAAGGGAATTAAAGATGTTTATAAATTGGTATTTTGTGATGGTATGCTTTGGAGGACAATATGCTGCAGCAATATTTAAGTCAGCATTGCCATATTTAATTGTGATGATAGTAGCTTGCATGAATGGTTCTCTGATATCTTTTTGTTCGAAGTGCTGGATATTTTTTTTGATTAAAATAGCAGTACCACCGCGAGCTCGTTCACTAGGATGTGTTGTCCAATAAGCCGAGTATCCGTTTATCTTTATGTAACTTCTTTGTGAAAAGTGTGTTTCTGATATTAGTGCTAGATCGATGTTGTTTGTCTTTAGAAACACTTCAAGTTCATGGACTCTCTGATTGAGTCCGTTTGCATTCCATGTTAATATGCGTAGGGAATTATCTGTCATTTTTATTATGTTTACTTGGTGATTTGCACTGATTTTCAATTTTTTCCACTCTGGTTATGAGCCAGTTGAGTTGGTGTTTTATTTCAGTTTGAAAGTCACATAGCAACTGCATCATGCCACCGATGGTAGGTTCAGTTGATTTATTTTCCTGCCCGATATCTTGTTTGCTTTTGTCTGCTTGGGACTTAGCTGCTTCACTATATGTTTTGTCCACAGTTGTTTGTTTATCAACAACTTCAATTTGATTTTGTTGTACGCGTTGTGTTACTGTTACCTTTTTGGGTTGTGATGCTTTTATCTTTTTTTTATAGACCTCACACCCCCTGTAGCTAGCTGGATGTCCTTGCTGGCCACACAGGGCATAAGTTGGGGGAACATTTTTCTGCTTGTTGCATTTTGTTGTGTGATGGTCTGCGGCACATTTGACGCATTTAGGTTGTCGATTGCAAAAATTTTTTGTATGCCCAAGTTGTTGACAGTTTGTACACTGAGGGATGTCTTTTACTTTCATTGGTGGTTCAATTGTTACTCTGCAATGTAGAAGTTCTTTAATACCATATACTTCTTTACAGTTTTCTTTTGGCACCAGGTCTACAAAAAATAGTGGGAAATGTTTTATTTGTCTTTCACCATCGGTTGTAAATTTCTTCATAATATTTGCCACATTGGCCACTTCGTATCCTTTATCTTTGAAAGAATCTTTTATTTCATTAACGTCTGTTGATGGCGGTAAACCTCTAACAACCACTCTATAGCACCTTTCATTCTTGAGTTGATAGGTGTGGTACTCTAGATTGTGAAGGGGGTTTTCGTTGTCTTTACATTCACGTTGTTTTAAATCATTTAGTGTTTTTTTGATTTTGCGATAATCTTCTTCGGTTTGTGTAGTGATTTTGATACTATTATTTGAAATTAATTTAAATTGACATTGAATGGGTGGTGTTTCTGTTGTTGATAATAGATGAGCTCTAAACTTATTGAAGTCAATAACATTGCTCACATAAATAGGCGGTGGAAGTGGTTGTTTGTTAGGTTTATTGGTTTGCTGTTTTTGTGTTTCTTTCAGGTTATTTTGCGGGGAAGATAATACTTTATCTATTTTTCTTTTTTTACTTCTTTTCTCTGCATTTTGGCTAAGTTCATTTTCAAGTTCTTCTTCATCCGTGTGGTAGTCTTTATTCATATTGTCAAGACTTTTGCTCCTATTTAGAATAGATGTAGAAGGCCTGGATTTTTTTTCCATTATTTCAATTCTTTTCTTTAAATCGGTTATAGTTATCTCATATTGTTTGCATCTGATTTCATATTGTTGGCATAGATGTGTAAGTTGATCATACGGATCGTACTGCTGCGCCAGAGGCACTGGATTATCTGTGTTCATTTTTCAGAACGGGTGCAAAACTGTGCCGCGCCGGTAACAGCGCGGCAACAGTTTGATTTTGTTGTTGTATATTCACTTATTATATTATATTATTGCAACTTTAAATTTTATTATAATAATTATTATATATTTATAAAATTTATAAATGTTATATCGAACGCGATAAGGCGATAACGCACATCGACCGATTGCAACCGTGTACGACGACGAACAAACAACATGGGAGACATTTTTATAAGTAAATTGATTATTTAAGTAACATATTGTAGGCGGGGTAGCGATGTGTTGACCGTATCCCAGCCTAACGAAACACTGTTGTGCTTGTTTTATTAAGTTTTATTGTTTGCCTATGGTTGTACAAAGGTATTATATTTGGGCAAAAGAATGTCGTTCAGCGGTCTCTGGATATGGTAGAGTGTCGCTGGCTCGGCATTCAGCTATGTTCAGAAGGTCTCTGGATGCGGCAGTGTGTTGCTGGCTCGTTGTTCGGCTATGTTCGGAAGGTCTCTGGATACGGCAGTGTGTTGCTGGCTCGTTCGGCTGGTTGATCTTCCAAGTCCGCGTAGTGTAGTGGTGGCAGGTCAGGAGCTGGATGTCGACTGGTCTGCTGCTGTGTGTCGACGCTTGCTGCTGTGGGTCGACTGGCGTTGTTTGGGTTGTACCTCCTTTTATAGTGTTTCTGGAATCACCTGACCCATGGTGGTGGTTTGTTGATGCGTAAGCGAGGAATTTGCTTTTGTCAATGGGGTGGACTTTTCTGGAACGATTGGCGCCGTTCCGCTCGATGTAGTTTAATGGTGGCGGCGTGTTTCGACCGTTTTGGTTCTGCTCGACTGGTAGGGGCGTTCCGCTTGAGTTTAATATAATGGCAGCAGGTGTGCGTCGTCTGGGTTTCGTTCCGCTCGAGTGTGAAGGGTGGATCATTCTCGAAGGATTTGGCGATTGATTCCAAGAAGTGCACGGGTTGTTTACGTGTGTGAGTTCTGCAAGGAATGTGGTTTGTTGTTGTGGAATATTCTCGAATGTTTCGATGACGATAACGATGACGAGATTCCTACAATATTATTCAATTAACATCTTAGTTTGACAGTTTTTAAAAGAGTCATGGCGATCGCCTGCATTCTACATAACATTTCAGGGGTGGCACCAGAGAAATGTAAAAAATATTTTTAAATAAATGTAAAAACATTTCTCTTGGTGGCGCCGAATACTCAATTATATTAATAACCAATTATTTAAGTTTAATTGATATAAACATCTTTGATTTTATAGTATACCTATTTTTGTTGAAACTATACATTACACGTTAATTTAAGAGTTCCCAAGGACAGACAAATACAAAAAAGTGGATAAAAATAATCCGCCAACTGAGACGTACCGCGTAATATCGAAACTAATTATTTATTCGTAATGGCGTTTCTATTATTATAACATTTATCTGGCTGTAATCTATTATATGTACATATTCTAGTAGAATTTATCATAGAACGCTACACAATTGCAGAATGCAAACAAATCCTTGAATTTCATTATTTTATTCGGTCAATGAAGTGGACGGTTATTTCTTTCGGGCCATGTGAAAATTATATTATGGTTACTTTTTCATTTCAGGCCATCTCCATGGCAATAATCCACAGTCAATTCACGCTCTCAATGCTAACATTGAAACTAGCTAACATTGAAATCTAATATACAATTTCGAAATAGACTTTGTAAGGTTTAATGTAACTATGTATGTATGTAAGGTTTGGTTGGGAGCATCGAAAACAGAAAGTTTCTATGACGACGATATTGATATCGTTGAATATATATATTTTTCGATTCAAATAAATTCAATAAAAAAACAAACGAATGTTTACTATTAGATTAGCCATTGCAAATACCGAGCGAGGTCTACATATATTTTCGAAAAAGTGATTAAAAACATCAAGAAAAAGGTGACTTTAGATGATGTGCTACTCAACATGATCCATAACGGAGTAAATATTATATACGTCTTGTCATAATTCTTTGTAATTGCATTCATAAAAACAAATCTTACACCTATTACTGAAACAGCCTATTTTTGTATATTATGTAAGACGACAAATTATCATAGATTGGATTTAAAAAAAAATATATATATATATACAATACTATCTTAACACATTGATGCATCAGGTCATGTGAGTCAAAAAATCGATTAATCTTATTAAATCTGAAAGTCATCTGTTTGATTACATTAAATAAGTATGATTGATATCATTTTTCTACCAATACATTGTTGCAGCTCATTTTTGATAGTAAATATCAAAATCTACATATCTTCTATACACTGGGGTAATAATTGCGCATGCGCACGCAACACACTGAAACAAATGTATACAAAAATAGCATACATATGTACTATACTGGGAGGACTGCAGCCCATATGGACGAGCCGCCACTGGTATGTTCGCAATTGATTAACAAAGGAGCAATAAGTTTAATAATGCGATTTTGAATTATTACACAACTATGTATGTACATATATGTACAAAACTTTATTCAAACCAAGCTGGGTATGTTCCAGTGGCGGCTCGCGAGAATTCAAAGTAGGGTCTGCACAGCTGAATCGGGCTGTAATGGTTCGTTGACCATACCGGTGACCAAATGTATACAAAAATAGCAAACATATGTACTATACTGGGAGGGCTGCAGCCCGCAGCCTATATGGACGAGCCGGCACTGGTATGTTCGTAATTGATTAACAAAGGGACAATACATTGAATGATGTGATTTTGAATTATTAGCTAACTATGTATGTAGAAAACTTAATTCAAACTGAGCTGGGTATGTTCCAGTGGCGGCTCGTGAGAATTCAAACTAGGGTTTGCAGAGAGGAATCGGGCTGTAGTAGTACATTGACCATACCGGTGACCAAATGTGTACAAAAATAGCATGCATATGTACTATACTGGGAGGGCTGCAGCCCAAATGGATGAGCCGTCACTGGTATGTTCGTAATTGATTAACAACGACACAATAAGTTGAAAGATGCGATTTTGAATTATTACACAACTATGTATATGGTTGTATGTACAAAACTTAATTCAAAAAGCTTTGTATGTTCCAGTGGCGGCTCGTGAGAATTCAAAGTAGGGTTTGCAGAGAGGAATCGGGCTGTAGTGGCTGGTTGACCATACCGGTGACCAAATGTATACAAAAATAGCATACATATGTACTATACTGGGAGGGCTGCAACCCACAGCCCATATGGACGAGCCGCCACTGGTATGTTCGTAATTGATTAACAAAGGCTCGAATGTTGAGAATTTGTATATGAATAGCCGTATTCTTATACACACATTTGATTTAGAAAGTTCCATCAGTTACCTGATATACTTCTTAGTTGGCGGATAGCCTGGATATTCCACCGACGTGCCACAGCTGATGAACCTGTCCCCAATGCGCGTATTACGTCTAAGGTTGACAAAATCCCGGGGTTTTATAGCGCCTCCGCCCCCTCCGGCCGTCAGCTGATATGTAATATCAGTTTCGTGGTCTATTCTCTGAAAATCACACAAACTCCGGTCGATCTGTCCATATCGAGTAAGTACATTTTTGAATAACGGTATACCTGTATCAGTTTACTCTCCAGGATCGTGGGATTCCACTTGCTCACCTCCTCGATTCTTTGGGTGAACTCTTCGTACAGAAATTCGGCGGGACATTCTACGTAGCCCTGAAATATAATAACAATGTTAAAAATACAAACCATGACTGTGAACACACTCGCTTGTCAAATACAAACTGTGACGTAGACTAGAATTAGCAAATATGTACATATGTAAAATCAACATATTATTTTTCGACACGGAACTTCTAAATAATATGTCACCTTTGAAATTGCCTTAAGTTTGTATCTCTCTATCGCATATACATATATAATCTATCGTTACTAAGTTTGATCCACTGAATTTGAATATAATATATGAATGTTTAAAAAATGGGCAATTGTTAACAGTATTTTGGCGATTGAAATCTTTAACTCGAAATCTAGTCTTGCTGTCCTAAAAGTGAGTATCGGAATCAATAGTTGCATGTTTTTATATTGATTGTGATTTTTTATTGTTTCAAAATACTTATAATTAATTTTCTAGCGAATTTTAAAATTTAAAAAATATATATTTTTTTCATATATTATGCATTAATGGGCCAGTTTTATATTTTACTACGTTTACAAGGATTGGTTTTCTATCTTAATATATATATTTTTTTTAATCTAAACTTACTAATTCAAGCGGAAATGATTTTAAATTACAAACTTTATGAGATATTCTAGGCGGAGCGCTCGCTTGAGAGTGAGGTCAAATTAAATTATTTAAATTAAATGTTGAATTAAATGTCATTTGAATTAAATCTGAGATCCTCGCATATTGTATTAAAGCCGTTTTAAAGGTCAACAAAGTCAGCCTATAAATTATCACCACCCCTCAACGAATACAGTCTGAAAGACTCTTTCATTGAAGAAGGAGACAGTTGAAAATAATATGATGCATAAAAATTACACTTAAGGGCGAAATCACACAGGAAGGAACACGGCACATGATATTTTTTACACACCTTTACACATACGAAAAAAATGTGGTATGTGGTAGTACATATTCATGGCACGCCCAGCAATCACAGTCCCATAATCACCCCCTGTAGTGTTTTCGGTAAAAAATTATCCTTGCTTGACATTGAGCGATAAGAGTGTATCCCATACTTCAAGAAATGTAGGAGAAAGCCCACAGCGGGGAGCCAAGCACACGACGTGCCGTTCTTCCCTTTGTGATTTCGCCCCAAATCGTCGGATGGAGCAATAATGAACAGAATAACCAGTTTTCCTGTTGATTACAGTCAGCATCAACAGATCAAGAACAATAAACTATTCCCTGTACCATATAATAGTGACACCAATGAAATAAACGAATCTTTGTAAAGCGGTGACCCTGATATTTTCATTTCAGCTGGAAATCTTAGGCTAAGGCGTATGTAGTTCTACACAGTAGTATCTTTGATGAATTCTCACCGTCAACAGGAAGAGGTTTCCGTACTTGTCCGAGTTCATCGTCTGTACGACATCTTCACTCTGGGTGCCCCTTTTGTATTCGTTCCAACGGAGAGAAGACAACAGCGACAGAACATTCTCCAGACAATCTCCGGCTTTTTTGCGGTACTCCTCATCCTGAAAATACACCAAAAAAAATAAAAAATTATAGACACATAAAATCAGTCACCGATTACATCTTCACAATCGACTCACACTCAATACGACGGGATTGAACGCTTTAGGCTGAGACCAAGGAAACAAAGTGTGCAACCATTTTTCGATGCGAGATCCTTTCTTTTCTTTCATCTTTTCTATTACGGCTGCATTGTTTCGGTCTTCGTTGAAAGCCTCGCCCTCTTTCAAATCAATCTCCACTTCCTCGGTGCCGACTTTGATTATATTCGACATGTTGGTCAAATGTCGAGCATTGATTACGTTAAAAAAGCATTCTTTGTACGCGACGAAGATAAGGAGATATTAATCGCGACGACTAATCGGTACGACCGCATGTGAAGCAACTGGTTTGTAAACGCCGGAAAAGAGTGATATAATTGAATGCAACGCTCGCGTGCCCACCACAACTTCTCAAACTTTACACGGCAATAATATATCATATTAAATCAACTCTTTTAATACTAATTTCGAACAAATTTTGACGCTATATTTATTTTATTTACTGTCGGCGAAAATTGTCAAATTTAAAGCTGTCTTTATGCGGGCACTCAATTTTTGGAGGCGTCGGAAGCGCAGGGAGGCGAAGCCCCCAGGGCGTCGGTGATGCACAAAATGTATCACTTCGTAATTCGTGCATCAATTTATTTCCGAAATCACCCATTTCGCTTTCGATTCTGGTTTCTAGAGGTGCACAAACACACACACACACACACACACACACACACACACACACACACACACACACACACACACACACACATTAATTCATCATTTCGAACGGGTTAGATTGCTAAGTGTATAATGTGCCACTTTTTATTGCGATTAATATTACGTGCGCGTGCGCCTATAAATTACCTTACATTATACTTATATTATAACATATAACTGTATTTTTATTCGTTTTTCAATTCCTTTTCGAAACCACCCGTTGAAATCAATGGGCACAACACTAGTAATATATATAAAAACGGACGCAATGTGGGTATGTATGTGGCAGACCGTGGACACACAACCAATCAGAGTCAAGTGGTCGAGGAGACGCGAGGAAGCGTGGTAGCGGGGAAGTGGGGGGGGGTGGAGCGTCATGTGACGTCAGACTGAGCGACCACCCGAAAACTGAAAGGCTGAAACCACCCGTTGAAGTCAACGGGCACGACACTAGTAAACTAATAAATACTACCTCTTTTTTCGAAAAAATGGGATTCTTTCCATGCACCTCTCAAAATAGCTTGGGATTTAAAGGGTTAAATACAAAAAAATTCAACAGTTCAATAAAATCCTGCAACATCAATACTTAATTGATCTAAACTTTGTATTTATACAAATGAAAGTACTACAGAATGTCGATTTAGCTCAAGTTCAAAGTTCAAATTACGCTTAAGTAGTATAGCAGTTAACAAGCTAAGAAGAGATATGTAAAAATGAGGACGAATCGACAATTGGTCAGTTTGTATTTATAGAAATATTAGTGGTTTTACCCGGCTTCGCTCGGTATTTGTAATATAAACATGGCCAATCTAATCTAATAGTAAACATTTTATTAAATTTCATTTGTTTTTTTATCAAATTGAACGTCACGAATTCTACGAATCAATAATAGTTACATTGGTAATACAAAGTCTCTTTCGAAATTATATATTAGACTAGATGTAGTTGTCAAAAGCGTTAAGAAACTCAGTGATAAGAAAAACTCTCATACATATGTATGTTAAAACATAATATCGCTATTCTGTGTGTCTGTGTATGTATCTGCGATAACGCTCGCCGTACTATAATAGTCGTTCCGATTCGACATATATATGTACGTCACAGCTAAGCCACTGTCAACAAAATGTAAGAATATAATATCGAAAGTAAAAATTTCTATATATACTGTTTGCTACCGATGTTTCCTCTAGGCAAATTAGTCTCTGAGCATTTACTGCCTGCCATCTATTGAAAATTTATTTAATTAATTTTTCTATTAGTGTTTTATATTGTTTATACATATGTAGGTAGGTAGGTACTTTTTATATTAAACTAGCTGAACCCGGCATTCGTTGCAATGCCCGAATAAGGCATGCAATTCCCGTTCCCGTTCTCGTTTCAAGTGATAGTTGGAGCTCTACTAACGTCTCTTCAACGCAGTGTCGTCATAAACCAACTGGTAACGTGGTTACCAACAAACACATTTCCTTGACTACAAAATGGCGCTTCAAACTTTCGCGTTGGTGAAATCGTAATTACGATTATTGTTATTAAGAGGTTTTTCCCGGTTTTTTTTTCACAGTAAGCTTCCTGGACATACATAAAACAAATTCTGAAAGTTCCGTCGTAATCGGTTGAGTGGTTTAGGAGCCTATACGAGACACTCAGACAAACAGACATTCAATTTTATATATACATATATGTAGGGTTGGAATTGAACGAAAGGCTGATGTATGGGCTATGGCTGAGAAAGGGTTATGTTAAATGTTACGACTGATTGTGAGAAGGGGATGAAGAGGGGTAGGGATGTAACGGTTAGTCGCAGTTGGACCTGTGCTCCGCGCGGTTGGTCGTTGGAGCGGAGGTTGGTTAAGCCTCCGCACGTATCATCTTAATAAACAACATGACTGAAAACGCACGAAAAAACCGCCACATCCCAACCGTGGTCCTTAACAGCGTCATCTGTCAGGATTCTCTGCCACATACATATATATCGGAATGATTTTTAAACGAGCCGAGCCGTATGTGTGGTTGGCCAAACTGCTAGGGATAAAGTGTGTGTGGTATGCATGGGAGAGACCGGATGCGTGTTGTTATGGTCACTTGTTGGAGAACAAGCCCGACGACATGTTATAATAAATAGTTCTGACTGAATCTGCGCGTTTCACTTGGAATCCTTCACATCCGGATCCCATATATATATATATATATATTAAATTAAATATATTTAAAAGGTATTCGAAAAAAATACGACCGCGTGCGGATCAAACACAGTACCGACACATTTCTTTTAATTTTTTTTTAAATTTAATAACTTAATGTGCTATAACCCATGCGATGATATTTCATCGGCTACAACACTAGTCCTATCATAATATTGCATTTGCTAGTCTTGGGGTAAACTGCAAACAACGAATCACTTGACGGTCAAAAGTTAACATTCGTTGGTGAGGATTTTGAGGATTCTAGCTGTTTAGACGTTAGTATACAATTATTAAGCAGCAATAACCTGAACGGAGGCGGTCAGCGGATGATTCAATATTTTCCTGCCGAATATGGGACTGCCGCTAGGACTGTCCCGAGGGCTGTAGTAGTCGGCAATGCTGTTCACGTCACTAATGGCTCCGATCCGTCTGCCTCGCGATACAACCGGTTGATCTATAAACAGAATCCATTTCGAATGAATTAGACATCAGATCGAATACATCAAAGGATAAACGTTCAAAGGAAACGAACCGACTGATTCGAAGATCTCCCTGGCCTGCAACTCGGAAGGCAGCACTTTGCAGTCGAGGAACCAAGCTTCGCTCCAACACAGCGAGAATGAAGCCAGAACTAGAAACACCTCGAACACCGGCTGAGCTGTCTTTGTCCACTGAAACGACATATTGCGAGATCGTAAACAAAACAAAAAAAAAAAATAACATATGTATATATCGGTAGAATAAGCACTTACGTCAAACATAAACACTTTGGCGATGAGAAACGCACACGTACCACTCGTCGTCAGCTGAAATGTGATTGAAAATCGACGTAAATGAAACGTTTGAATGTTTTTATTAATGCAAATGTTGGAAACCTATGACCTGATACAGGTTAAAGTTTACTGTAATTAATTATGATATTTTGTCCAGTCACAGAGCGTACAGTTGACATGTGATAAGCCGTCCAGAGATTACATTGATCTGACTGTTGTCAATGTTCAATGTAATCAATCACCGTACAAAATGTTGCACAGGAAAAATATATGTAGATACAATGTAATTAAAAAGCATATTCTTCACGTTAGAAAGTGTTGAGTCGTTGAAAATCGAATGACTACAAATAAAATGTTTATTTTTTTACTTAATGTGAATAACTTTAATGAATAGAATCGCTAAATAGCGTGTATTTGTGACAATAGTGGTTCATCAATACCCAATGTATGCAGAATTGAGAATAGAGATGGCAATTTATCGTCAAATTCCATTTACCAGTGAATGGTAAATAGTTATTTCCGGGTATAGGGTTTACCCGTTTTTTACCGGTAGATTAGATAACTATATGTGGTTACTTTTCTTGAAAACGTTAACCCAGATTGAACCATGAATAATTAAAAATAAATCTCAAATGAATAATGTCATATAAATATTAGGTATTCCCTGAATTAATGTCATTTTTGTAATATGCAATTTTCACTCGGTCTCTTTCGGTTAGTTGGCAAGTGAAGACGTGTCTTGTGTTATTTTTTTCTTCTTCTGGATTCGTTGCGTTCCTTTTGAACGAAAAATATCTTTTGTACCCCATACACAAAAAATTATTATTTTGAATAAAAATAACAATAATTTTATTTTACTACCGCCATTTATGTATAAAACTAAAGACTACATAGACGTCACCCAGATTTCAAATTTGCAAACTTCAAACGCGTCTTAAGCGATATTTTATTTACTTATATTGATGACCAAAATGAGCAATATGGCAAAATATGAAAACGATCGGATAAGAGGCAAATTTTTTCCTGAATTGTAATCGTAAGTGAAACGTAAAGGAGGTTTGTAATAAAAATGATAAGAGACGTGTCCATCAGAAGCTCATTTAAGGAGCAGTATGTTATTGTTGTTTCATGCGAAGTGACGTAAAGGCTTCAAAATTCATTTGCGACATATACGGAGATAACTGGATGTAAGGAAGTGCCAATGTTGGTTTAAGAAATTTCAATCAGGCAATCTCAGCTTGGATGACGAGCCTCGAAGTGGACGGTGCATTCAAGAGGATTAAGCATCTCTAAAGGCGGATAACGAAGCAAATTCAATTTTGACTCTTGATGAATTATCGCAAATCCAATGTTGACTCTTGATGAATTATAAATAATTAAAAACTTTAGGTTTAGGTAAAAACGACATAAATTCCAGGACGACCTAATACATAAAGTCCATTCGTAATAACCAGCGGCGTGGACTGGTGGATAGCATATTATGCTTTCAAGCAAAGTGGTCACAGATTCGAGTCCCACTTAAGTCCCGCTGCTGGCCACACCTTGATTTGTAACTCCAGGTTTTAATACATGCGCGCGCCTATAAATTACCTTACACTATATTAATATATAACACTAGCTGAACCTAATTGCCAGAATAAGGCATGCAATTCCCGTTCCCGTTTCAAGTGATGGTTGGAGCTCAACTAACGTCTCTTCAACGCCGTGTCGCCATAAACCAACTGGTAACGTGATTACCAACGAACGCATTTCCTTGACTATACAATGGCGCTTCAAACTTTCGCGTCTGTGAAATTTTAATTGCGAATATTATTATTAAGAGGTTTTTTTCTCGTTTTTTTTTCACGGTATGCTTCCCGGACATGCTTACAACAAATCCTGAAAGTTCCATCGTAATCGGTTGAGTGATTTACGAACCTATACGAGACAGACAGACAAAAAAACAGACATTCAATTTTATATATACATATATATAGATAAAACTTTATTTTAATTCGTGTATAAATCCCTTTCCGAAGCCCCACGGTGAAATCAACGGGCACAACACTAACAACACTAGTCTACTGATAAAAGTCTGCCGATTGCCAAAATAATCAAAATTATTTGTGCTACATATATACGTACATACATATGTAGATGTAAAATTTAGTTATGTAAATTATTTTAATTATCACTAATATAAAATATCTTATTAATGAATATAACAAAACGGAAATTCACGTCAGTCAAAAATAAACGTGACCTTTGATATGTGATTAGTTCGGTGTTTTTGTTTTCAACAGTAAAGGTATGTAGATCGCAATTTTAACCCTCAAACGTGATACAGATTGCTATAAAATAGCATACAGATTGTACCTATGAATTATTTTCTACATCTATATGCATACATATTTGCATTCACGTGTTGAAATACCACTATCTGAAAACAGTTACGATGTTAGTATTAAATATTGACACACGGTTTACATGCGAAGCGAACTTGAAGCAGAGTAAAAGATTGTTATTAATGACAATATGTATACTCACTGCAACCACGAACCAGTGGTTCAGATGAATGGCTGCGTAGGCAAGCAACAATATCACAAATCTAAATACGGCCACGCCGACCACATCGATCAGCGAAGTGGGAAAAGTATAAGCGAGCACTTGAGTCTTCCACATGTTCCATATGGAGTCACCGGTTAGCTGAAACGAAAGCGAGCATGTATGTTGTGATATTAAAATGCACACTGAATGACATTTTCCGTTGGAGTCATCTTTACCATGACGCATATCAACCAGATCAGCGAAGTGAACAGCATGTCGAAAGTGCAATAGAGGCAGAAGAACCGTCGTACTGAGGACATTCGTCCATTTCTCCGCCAGCCAGCGGCTGCTTCTTGTGAAGCCACCAAGTTGATGGAATGACTGTGACCTGAAATTCAATAATTTTTTTTTTAATTCAAATCCCAATTAATTTAGAATGTCTAGAAAGTTGTTTATAACATTTTATTTAATTTAACAGGAAAATAAAGAAATAAATTAATAAAAAACATCATTGACACTATGGTGGCCGCCGACTCATATTTGTATCATGTTGGTTGCACGACGCTTACTGCCCGCTGATACATATATGATTCACGACTGCGCCAAATGTTTCAGTCCGCTGATATATTTTTGTATCACGATTTCGTCGATCGTTTGTGGCCGATGATATAATTTTGTACAATTCACGACTTTCAAGTCCGCTGATATATTTATTTTATGACGAAAACGTGATACAAAATTGTATCATCGGCCACAAACGATTGAGGGAAACGTGATACAAAAATATGTATATCAGCGGACTGAAACAGTTGGCGCAGTCGTGAATCATATATGTATCAGTGGCCAGTAAGCGTTGTGCACCAAACATGATACAAATATGATTCAGTGGCCACCATAGTGTAAATGAGTCGAAAGACCCGTATTTTTAGCATTTTGATACAAATTAACAGTGCATTGATGCAAATTTGAGCAAATGTATTTTTCAGGGCTGTCGAGTCGGCGTTGTTAATTATATGGCCATATCAAGGCGAACAGATTGGAAGACACGGGACGAACGCTTATTAAACGTCAGGAAGGTTTACGGGCCCCGTTTTTAAAACGCGTTGTATACGATATTTTATCTCCAACGTAATGGCAGACGATACATTAACGTGTATTGATGACCAAAATTAGCAATATGGCAAAGTATGAAAACGATCGGATAAGAGATAAAAATGACACGAAAGCCATGGGAAAAGTAAAGGAAGTATGTAAAAAAAACTAGCCGATTCTGATTTTATTTCCAGAGACGTTAGAAAAATTGGCCTATTCGTCGCATTGGTTGGTGAAATTACGACTCTATTCAGTTGGATTTAGATGGACATTTTTTTAACGACTGAAAAATAGATTT
The DNA here is from genome assembly GCF_051622035.1 of Arctopsyche grandis. NCBI lineage: Eukaryota > Metazoa > Arthropoda > Insecta > Trichoptera > Hydropsychidae > Arctopsyche > Arctopsyche grandis. Next base: position 2,340,071 of record NC_135362.1, read on the forward strand.
TTCGCTAAAATTAAAAAAAAAATAGATGCTAAAAATACAGATTTTTAGAACAATGTCTGCTGAACCTATTTTTACTTTATCTTTGTACGTAGTAACAATAGATGAAGTTTTGTGATCATGCAAAAATTCGAACTCGAGATTTTGACTGATTCGAACTCAGAATCGATCACTGATCACGTTTTCATGATCTAGAAAAAATGTGCGAGTGATTTTCGTAGCGGTGGTTATCCTGGTAGCAATTCACATTTCGGATGTAACCCATTTACCATGTAAGGGGTCGAAAAAAATAGTGGAAGAAAAATAGAACAAGAGTAAATTGCCACTTCCGGTTGAGCGATATAATGAGCGAATATAGTGAGCGATTTTCGTAGCAGCGGTTATCCTGGTAGCGATTCACATTAGGGATATAATCACCGAACACCCTTAAACACGTGTGCTCATCATGAGAAAGTTCAAGTATAAGCCTTGTATTAATGTGATGAAAATAAAAAAAAAAACATTAAATTTAATAAACCGGAAGTGGGATTTTCTCCTCTTAGAAAAGTCAAAAATGTTGAGACCATACGTTTTTTTCCACACCCATGAACGAATCAAGCTGAAAATTTATATTTGTATTCATTATGTACTAACTTAGAGTTGATAAGGTTTTGGTCAGAATTCGTAAACCGGAAGTAATATTTTTTTTTAAAATAATATTTCATTATTTTATTTTGACCTTTTACATTATTTTTATTTTCTTGATATTTAATTTGTATAATATTTATAGTGATTTTAATCAATGAAAAAAATTTGAACAAAATCCGACAACCGGTAGTAAAACATTTTGTCTTGAGTAAGATTCCTTGTATTTGCGCTCAATTTGTATCGAAAATGCTCCCATAGCCGGTACGTGTGAACGTGTATGTATGTTTAATTATCGAATTTTGTTTTATGACCCTTATATTCCTCAAATATAATACATAGATAAAGTCATAGGTTGGTCACACCGGAATTTTTTTTCTTGCAAAGCATATTCACGTCCAGAGAAATCTCAAGGATTCGGAAACTCGTCTTTAGACATTAAAGATGCATTTACAAATCTCAATGATTTATTTTTGGCTTCGGCTGTGAGCAGGCTTCGCAATAAAAAATACAGGTTCCATCTATGTATATACATAGTCACCGATGAAGTTCAGATAGAAGAATATCTGCTGAAAGACACTCTCTAATACCACCAACAATTGTCACGTGAAATGCTAAGAATACTTTCCAGACGCAGTTATAATGAGTAAACAATTCAATAATCGATCTTACTTAACAGTGGCCGGTGTTGTGAGAATGACGAGGAACTACCATAGAGATTTTGAGCAGCTTCATACAATACATCGGGATCCATTTTTAAATCTGATCTGAAAAATATCAACAGACATATTAAGATTTAACGTGTTAACAATATGAACGTAAAATGCATAGATTCCAGCTGATAAAGAACACGATATTGGTTGCTTATCAAATATCGGCATTAATCATCAATGCAACAGTAACTAAGTTTTTGAATGATTCATAACATTTTGTACTAGCTTATAAATGCGATGATTTTTTTTCTATTCTTAAATATAAAATAGATCAAATTATTAATTTGAAAATAATATAATACAATACAATGACCCTTATGGGTATATGACCCGCGAGATACAGCACATAGATAAGACTAGTTGTTTAGAATGTATTGGAATAATATGATATGTATTTCAGTTCTCAAACAAAGACACATGCTATGAAAAATATTAACAATTTGCATAAAATAAAATGATAAATTATTTAAATAGTTCAATTTCAAAAATTAGTAACATTACTATGTAATAATACTAATCGAGTCGGATTACATTGTATTCATATTTTCATTGTATAAATAATAAAGATGTATATTGATGTAATTATGTATAAGAATTCAGCATATGCACGTTTATGTATACACACAGAAGATATTAAAATTAAATAATATGTATTTCCACATTTTCATACAAATATACATACATACATATATATACAAGATTGAAATCGATCAAACCAAAGTAAATAGAAAATAAATAAGGTAAGTGGGGAGTAAATCACTCACAGGAACGACGCACCAGTAGTGAATATAATCGGGCGAAATATAGCGGGATAGTTTGGTGGTCTATTTGTGTATGGTATCTTGTAAATAACGATGGTGGCCACACAAAAGAAGGTGCGTTAGAATCGAGCTAGGCATCGTTTGAGAAGTCCTGGCTTCTGATTCGAGGAGTTTTGGTGGGCTGTCATGGGGGCGCACTGGCGGGGGGCGGAGATCCCCTCGTCGAAATGCTGGAGCGTTCAATCGGTTGCTGTCACTGTGAAGCCCCCCACACTCGGCCCCGCACCTGTACGTAAACAACTGTCAAAGTGATTGTTGGCCGTAGGGTGTTGATTGCCGACCAAGTGCGAGGGATTTTTCTTATTTTATTTATGCATTTGAGCGTTTATTTTAGTATTAAAAATCTCCAGGTGTTTTATTTTAATATTATCATATTGTGATTAAGTAGTATCTGGGATATAGTTAGTTTTAAAAAATAAAAAAAGTATATCCTTTTCAACGGGTCTGAGAATACTTTTTAGATGAAGGCAGCATGGCCTGGGCATCGGGGGGGACAGCCATGGCTCTAGCCCAGGGGCCCGGCGCCGAGATCAAATGAAACTTGGAAACAATCGAGAAACCTAAAAACAATCAAGATCATGACTTTTATTTGAAACTTGTGAAAATATGTGATAACATAACATTTATCAGGTGATCCTCAATCTTATTACTCCTTAACGTGTATTGTGAAAAATATTGATGAAATGACTTTTAATTTCAATTTTGAAACATATTTGGAGGGGGGGTTTAGGATCTGACCGCACTATGCGTCTGCGACATGAACGGCAGCGTGCGGCCAAATATTGTTTGTATGAAATTGTATGAGTTGAGTTTTGTATCAACTTTGCCGTATTTTGTCGTGCTGCAGCAGTTGACGGCCGTATAGTGCGGTCAGACCTCTAAGCTTGCTAGCCTAAAGATCCGGTTTGGGATGTGTGGGCCATGGAAGCAAATAATATAAATAAATTGGCGGGCCATGGGAGTAAATATATATTTAAAAAAAAAAAATTATATATTATCTTCACTTTACTTCAATCAAATTGGATTCTCTAATTGCCATAATTGAATTAAAATAATCTAAATTCCGTAATTCATTAAATTAAAGAAAATAATATGTAGGCGGGGTACGATGTGTTGACCGTATCCCGGCCTAACGAAACACTGTTGTGCTAGTTTTATAAAGTTTTATTGTTTGCCTATGGTTGTACAAAGGTATGGTATTTGTGGGCAAAAGTATGTCGTTCAGCGGTCTCTGGATATGGTAGAGTGTCGCTGGCTCAGCATTCAGCTATGTACGGAAGGTCTCTGGATACGGCAGTGTGTTGCTGGCTCGTCCGGCTGGTTGATCTTCCAAGTCCGCGTAGTGTAGTGGTGGCTGGTCAGGAGCTGTATGTTGACTGGTCTGCTGCTGTGTGTCGACGCTTGCTGCTGTGGGTCGACTGGTCTGGTGCTGTGTGTCGACGCTTGCTGTTGTGGGTCGACTGGTCTGGTGCTGTGTGTCGACGCTTGCTGTTGTGGGTCGACTGGTCTGGTGCTGTGTGTCGACGCTTGCTGTTGTGGGTCGACTGGCGTGGTTTGGGTTGTACCTCCTTTTATAGTGTTTTTGGAATGCTTGGTGGAAGTGGTTATTGACGCGTACGAAAGGAATTTTGTTTTCGTCGAGGCGTCGAATTTTCTGGAATGCTTGATGGAAGTGGTTATTGACGCGTACGAGAGGAATTTTGTTTTCGTCGAGGCGTCGAATTTTCTGGAATGCTTGGCGCCTTTCCGCTCGATGTATTTTAATGGTGGCGGCGTGTTTCGACCGTTTTGGTTCCACTCGACTGGTAGGGGCGTTCCGCCTGAGTTTAATATAATGACTGCAGGTGCATGTCGTCTGGGTTTCGGGAATGTAGTTTGTTGTTGCGGAATATTCTCGAAGGTTTCGATGACGATGACGACGACGAGATTCCTACATGGCTCTCCGGTGAGTGTTAACGATGTGTGTGATTTTGTGGGAATCTTGATGTGTTGGAGTCTATTGACTCGATGGCGTCGTTGTTTGTCCGGTTGTGCTGGAGAAAGTTGTCTCGACAGCGGGTCTTGTGTTGCATGCCGGTCCAAGTCTTGTTCTCTACCAGGTTGCTTATTTTGGGCGAGCTGCGTTGGTAGTGAAGGTTTGCGATGGCTTGGATGGTGCTGTTGTGCAGGCTGCTGTGTTCTGCGTGGAGTCATTCGCGTGACTGTTTTGCTGGTTGTGCTGGAGTTAGTTGTCTCGGCAGCGGGTCTTGCGTGAAGAACGTTGGTTGACGAAGTGCGTTGAGTGCTAGTCTTCGTTGGTTGTGCTGGAGTTAGTTGTCTCGACAGCGGATCTTGCGTGAAGAACGTTGGTTGACGAAGTGCGTTGAGTGCTGGTCTTCGTTGGTTGTGCTGGAGTTAGTTGTCTCGACAGCGGATCTTGCGTGAAGAACGTTGGTTGACGAAGTGCGTTGAGTGCTGGTCTTCGTTGGTTGTGCTGGAGTTAGTTGTCTCGACAGCGGATCTTGCGTGAAGAACGTTGGTTGACGAAGTGCGTTGAGTGCTGGCCTTCGTTGGTTGTGCTGGAGTTAGTTGTCTCGACAGCGGCTGTGTTGTGTTGGAGCTAGTTGGCTCAGTGGCGATTTGTTTCGCCGTTTGTGCTGGAGTGGGTTGACTCAACAGCGGGTTGTGTTAGTAGCTGGTCCATATGTACTTTCACACCATGTTACTGTTTCGGTCGTTACAATGGTAGTGAAGGTTTGTGTCGGTCTGGACGGTGCTGTTGTGCAGGCTGCGGCGTCCTGCATGGGCTCATCGAGGTGATGAATCATCGAAGGTGTGATGAGCGGTGCTGGCGGATCAACAGTAGTGGATCCATTTGGTTGTTGTCTCCGGGTTGCGTCTTGTTGTGGCGAAAGCTGCGGAGTTGTTTGACATGGTCACTAGTTGTGGGGACATGTAGCGGACTGCGTTTGAAGTCTGCGTTGAGGGTTGCGTTGTAGACTGCGTTGCGTGAAGTCTGCGGTTGCATGAAGCTTGCGGTTGCGTGAAGCTTGTGGTTGCTCGAAGCTTGCGGTTGCGTGAAGGCTTCTGGCTGTTGCCTTGTCGTGGCGTTTGTTGGCTGCTTTGTAGGCTGCGCTGTGGGCTGCTATGTAGGCTGCGATGTGGGCTGCTATGTAGGCTGCGATGTGGGTTGCTATGTAGGCTGCGATGTGGGCTGCTATGTAGGCTGCGCTGTGGGCTGCTATGTAGGCTGCGGTGTGGGCTGCTATGTAGGCTGCGCTGTGGGCTGCTATGTAGGCTGCGATGTGGGCTGCTATGTAGGCTGCGATGTGGGCTGCTATGTAGGCTGCGATGTGGGCTGATATGTAGGCTGCAATGTGGGCTGCTATGTAGGCTGCGATGTGGGCTGCTATGTAGGCTGCGATGTGGGTTGCTATGTAGGCTGCGCTGTGGGCTGCTATGTAGGCTGCGATGTGGGCTGCTATGTAGGCTGCGCTGTTGACTGCTGTCGTGGCGGCTGTTGGTTGTTGTGGAGGCTGCACTGTGGGCTGCCGTGTTGACTGCGCTGTTGACTGCTATGAAGGCTGCGTAGTTCTAAGATGGGGTCACCAATGTAGGCGGGGTACGATGTGTTGACCGTATCCCGGCCTAACGAAACACTGTTGTGCTAGTTTTATAAAGTTTTATTGTTTGCCTATGGTTGTACAAAGGTATGGTATTTGTGGGCAAAAGTATGTCGTTCAGCGGTCTCTGGATATGGTAGAGTGTCGCTGGCTCAGCATTCAGCTATGTACGGAAGGTCTCTGGATACGGCAGTGTGTTGCTGGCTCGTCCGGCTGGTTGATCTTCCAAGTCCGCGTAGTGTAGTGGTGGCTGGTCAGGAGCTGTATGTTGACTGGTCTGCTGCTGTGTGTCGACGCTTGCTGCTGTGGGTCGACTGGTCTGGTGCTGTGTGTCGACGCTTGCTGTTGTGGGTCGACTGGTCTGGTGCTGTGTGTCGACGCTTGCTGTTGTGGGTCGACTGGTCTGGTGCTGTGTGTCGACGCTTGCTGTTGTGGGTCGACTGGCGTGGTTTGGGTTGTACCTCCTTTTATAGTGTTTTTGGAATGCTTGGTGGAAGTGGTTATTGACGCGTACGAAAGGAATTTTGTTTTCGTCGAGGCGTCGAATTTTCTGGAATGCTTGATGGAAGTGGTTATTGACGCGTACGAGAGGAATTTTGTTTTCGTCGAGGCGTCGAATTTTCTGGAATGCTTGGCGCCTTTCCGCTCGATGTATTTTAATGGTGGCGGCGTGTTTCGACCGTTTTGGTTCCACTCGACTGGTAGGGGCGTTCCGCCTGAGTTTAATATAATAACTGCAGGTGCATGTCGTCTGGGTTTCGGGAATGTAGTTTGTTGTTGCGGAATATTCTCGAAGGTTTCGATGACGATGACGACGACGAGATTCCTACAAATAAATAAAGGAGATATGTAAAAAGAGTCGAAGTTGGTTGATTTTTTATGACTCCGACTCTGCTTGACTCTAACTCCACAGCCCTACAATTTATTGATAAATATGTCGAACGATTATTTTTAAGCTCGCTGAAGATCGATGAAGTCGACCCATAAAGGTAAACAGACTATTTCGCAAAAAGTGATCTCGCACACGTCACTAAAATCTCGATCACGGAACATCTGACACTCGAGTTCTTGTTAGTACAATATTTCGTGTGGTTAGATTTCCATATATGGAGTTTTTGGGTGCCAGATATTCCGTGATCGAGGTTTTAGTGACGTACGCGAGATCGCATTTTGCGGAATAATCACCGAACCACTCATAAGGCCCCCAACATAAGGCCACCCTCCCTTAACGAATATAGTATGAGAGACCCTTTCATCGGAGGTTCGATGATTACATTGCAAAAGTGAATCGCTACCAGGATAACCGCTGCTACGAAAATCGCGTGCGCGGATCTCACGAAAATTCAGCGTACAGAAACATTCGCGCAATATCATTTGCGTAGTTATCCTGGTAGCAATTCACTTTTACGATGTAACTCGTTTACCCACGCAAATACGTGCATACAATACGAATTTAAAATAAATAAAGAAAAACCAATATACATAAATAAAAAACAATTATAATAAATTTAAAAAAATGACGCGTGGTTCGAAATATCTAGAGAAATGAGAATTCGCTGCGTCATGTTGTTTTGTAACAATAAATTTTAAATGAATATACTAAAACAATTCAAACTGAGTACTTTTTGACAATATGCTAGCGAGCATTGCTCAAATCAAACGCCACCATTATATGTACATAAGTGTGTAAAACTTTTATTATTATTATCGCTTTTAAAACGGTAAATTCAAAATATTAAGAGTATGGCTATTATTTTATTGCTATTTATAAACCTTACGACTTAATTGCATAGTAATCATGATAAAAAGTTTATTTTTTTTAACTAAAATAAAAATCTGAATCAAAACTATTTCTGAACTTTAAAATCCTAGTAGTGATTTTAAAACATATTCAAGGTTTTAAAATTTAAATACAAATGTATTGACAAAATATTTTATTCAACCGTAGAGACATAATATAACAAAAAGGAATATATTAAAATATTTCAATCAAAATTAAGTACATTATTATATTACTATATCTATGTATGTATATTAAAAATCACACGAGAAATTAACTTAATCTGATGTAACATGTATAATATCTTAAATAAGTACAAATATATTATAATTTAATTTAAGATCTTGTTGCATTGGCTACACGGTTATCAGGTGGGGGCTGACCACAGCAGCATGAAGACACGGCTCCGATGGAAGCCAGAATTAAGCACAAGCCGTCCATGGTGGTTACAGCACCACCGATCATTTCCCTCAAATTTCCACCTCCCCATCCAGGATCAGTGCAGAGTAGAGTCAACAAAGCTCCGCATGACAAAAGTGATAGGATTGATATCACAATATAACCTGAACAAAATTTACAATACATTACAACACCAAAACCACAGAAATGTATATGTATGCTAAGATATGAAGAGATCACCAACCAGATATGTAATTTCTGTTTGGAAGTAGTCTATCAGTGCGAGTTCTAAGTCCGAGCAAGCCGAGAAGGAAACAAGTAAAGCCCGATAATACGCTTATGTCTAAGTAGTACTGTCGTCCCACCTGAAATTTAAAATTATTGTTAACATATGAAGTATTGATTTTATTAGTGATTGATGGAATCTATAAACTTACCGTATACATCATGTAAAAGCTCAAAGCTGCTGCAAGACCTCCGCAGAGAGCAAGCATTGCAGCTGCCAATACCAAAGTGGCACACCCAGGAGTTGCACTCCACCTCTTGCTAGAAAATACAGTGCCATCTGAATAAATAGAACTGACGCTCCTTCTTGATATCATTCTATAAAGCAGATCAAAGTTATTTATTATACATGTTTACATTAAAATAATAGGCAAATTTAATAAAAATAATTACCTGGGTGATATAATTGCCGTGCTTCTTGTATTTAACATCTGCTGATTATAATTATCTCTGATTTTATTAAAATCTTTATTGGCTTCCATGTCGTAACTTCTATTTGATTCTCTGCTAATATCGAAACTTCGTTCCCTCACGTAGAAGTTGGGTGGGCCTTGTTTTCTGGGACTCATTTCATTGGGGTTTACGATTCCATAGTTCAACCTTTGTTGAGCTCTAGGACTTATGGACGAGTTTAAGTTTGTATTCCTCCTGGGAAGGGGAGGAGAAGCCAAATTGGCGCAACTCTTAGATGAGTTCAAAATCTGCTTTGGAGTGCTTGAAAGTATGGGTTTTGATGGAGTGACCATGACATTTCTGGAATTCATTTGAGACCTCAATGACGGTGAACTAGTGCACGATTTGAGTGGACTATGAGTCAGTACTTTTTTAGGAGTTGCTAAAAGTTCGTGAAGCTTTTGAGTAGCTTCTAGATTCTTGCGCGACATTCCTGGTGATGTTAAATGAAACGTGGGAGGACTTGCTTGATTGTTTACGTTCGCAACTATTCCATCCTCATCGTCGGAAGGTATTATAGCATATCTATGAATTTTTCCATTAACAGCTCGTACTATTTCTGTAGGGATTTCTTTGCACTCATCCTCGCTGTCTTTGTCCACATTGTATTCCACTGGTTCAGTTTCTATAATTCTCTTCTTTGAAGGTGAATAGTCATCGTAGTCATCTGGTATTTCAGCATACCTGTGCTTTAAAACCCTACTGCTTATCACCGTCTCTTCTTCCGCGTTACTATCAGTTCCGTCTTCTGATTTTGTCTGTCTAACTTTATACATTTCTAATTCTTCACCGCGACTATAAGCACTTTCATTCATCGAAGTATTCATTGCGTTTCTTCCGTTACGTTTGGTGGAAGTTTTCGCTTTTTGGTTTTCGATTCTGATCAAAATGTGTCTGGAAGGCTTTGGTCCTGGTTTTGGAGGTGGTTCTGCTTCGTTCTGTTGACTAGTATTGGCATAAGTTTTGGCGTGGACATTCCGTAAAGGGTTGTCCGAAATGTCTGTCCTGACTCTTTGGTTTCCGATCTGGCTGCGGTACTCTTGGTGTGGAAGAACTTTCCTCGGAGAATTGGCACCGAGCGGTGGGATTCTTTTGCTCCTCAGAGACGCACTCTTCGAATGGGGAGATGTGGTGATTCTGGGTGATACACATGGTGTTTGCTGAGTGTAAACTACTTCGCTCTGAGCACAAAATGCGGGATTTGAATAATATTTGTAGGTGATTTTAGGTGAATCCATGGTGAATGTTTATAAAATGAAGTTTGGATCTGTAATAAAAGCGAATAAACTTAACAGTCGAATGAAACTCAACATTCAGTGAAGCAGACTTTGTTTCTTTAGGGGTGTGCTTTGAACCATAACTATGGAGCAGTGACTCTTAATTTTCTAGTAACAATATCACTTTAAAGTAGCAAGTATTTCTATTTGTATATTACTTTAATTTTACTGCATAATAATTATAATAATTCATAATAATTCTTTGTGAATTTAAAGCGGCTACAAGCACATAAAAAAATATGATCATATTAAGTAGTATTCAATAACGACTAATTTTATTTTATTGGAATATCTTTGGAATGAGCAAGAAATATGCATTTAAAAAGTTAACTATCACTATAATTGCTAATTTAGTTACATAAATAATGTAATTAATGAGATTTAAAATTTATTAAATTACGCAATAAAAGAAATTACGTTTTGATACGCCTTTTAAGTTTTATCACTTAAAATATTCATAATAATATGAAAGATCACTCACAGATTCAATGTCAGACTGGATTCATGACAATACCAGACGATGGAAGACCAGGATCGTGCTTTAGAGTTGGTTTCCAACGGAAGAAGTGATGTAACCGCCACAATTTCAAACGCAGTGTGTTTACAATGGAGGATACAGGGGGAAATCGGAAGTACCCACCAATAAAGCCAGTGGCGTGCGTATGCATTTTTTTAATATGAATAATTCTGGAGGACCAAATTTTAGATTTGATTTAATTAACTTAATAATATTTGGAAAGGCGGAAAAACAGGGTTGCCGAAAGGGGAAAAATTAAATTAACAAATGACTACATTAAAAAAAAACTAACCAAAAACTGACTGAAACCAATAATATAATTTTAGAAAGGCTTTTTCAATTAAAAAATAAGCTTTCTATCAACTTAAGACAGTCTTGATTTGATATTTTTTTTATATCTTAAATGTACGTAAATAGCCAGCAGTATGGCTTTGTGGTTGCGTTTATGTTTAGCACCGAGAGATTACTGGGTTCGCTCCCGTGCTAATCTTTAATATTGCTGGTTAGACTTGAATATTTGTGACTCCAAGTCGAGCGTTTCTTATCAGAGTTTGCCAATTTATCTGATTTCATTTTTGAAACGGTTTCTCCATCAAATTGGCAAAAAATATCCTACCTGCTATGTCACAAATATCTGAATTTGATTTATGTACAATATGTAACAATCTACATATATACAAGTCTAAATCCATTGATGTCTCAATGGATTAATTCATCAATTAATTGTTAATTTCGTGTTCTTCAGCCTCTCGAAATATTGTGATTTGTGTTATAAAAATGCTGCAATCTTTGTAATTAATTGTCTACGAAGGCGCATTGGGGGTCTATCTGTCAGGTCTTCCTGTTATATATCTATGTAAAAATAAAATAAAATTAGCGGTTTTTTTCTGCCTGCGGCACATGCTTTTTATCTTCATAATTATAAGCATGTACAAAAAGGAGAATACTTTATTTAAAACATTCTAAAATAAACCTCCTCCCTACAAGGAGAGCCTAAAATGATTATTTTTCTAGGATCCTAGTTCGCTTTCAATGTTACTGAGCTAATGTACCCAAGGGTTTAGTTCTATCGTTAAAATAATAGTAATAATTAGTCACCGGAGCCTGAGGGGGCCGTGTATTGTTCAAAGGTTGTAAATGCATTGTTAGAGGTTTGCCGAACAATGGATAGCACTGTGTCTATCCATTGTTCTATCCTACCTCTAGTATCCTACCTATCCTACCTCTAGTAATAACAAAAACAAGAACAGAAAAATAAAAGTATTTGTTTAAAAAAAATAGTTAAATCAACTTGAATTCAATAATAAAACCCATCGTCATTTCTAAAATTAATGAAAATTGTAAAAAATGGAAGTTGATCTAAAAATCATCTAAATCGTGTCAGAAGCTATAGCAATGAACGTCAATTTGTATGGAAAATAAGAATTCACGCACCGCCACTGTTTGATAACGGCCAAACGTTAACTTGTGGGGAGTTTTTTCTATAGGGGCGCGTGCGCAGCTGCCATATATGCTATCTCGTTCTTAGCCATATAATTCATATAATGATATTTCATTCTCACAGTTTAAATAGTGCATTTTGTGTATCGCCATTTCTTCAACACACCTGAGAGGTCGCGTGCCCCAGCACATGGCAGATAGTACACAAAAATTATTTAAAAAAAAAATACGTACAATGAACGTATCTCAAATACCAATATCAGATTTTGATTGATAACAATTTTGTACCATTAGCAAATATTTAATTTTATTGAGTATTTTAGAAATGATGCTTCTCTGGTGGTATCGTATTGTTTGCTTGAGAGTTCATAATCAAAGATCAAAGTTGGGACATTTTTTTTGCACAAAATGGCTCACTATTGTTAATTACTATTGTCAATCATGTATTTTTGCTCTCTTGCTTTGTAAACTAATGGAGCGGTCTATTTTTAATTGACAAGCACTAAGCCAATGCTCAAGACTAGTTATAATGGGTACAGTTTTCTTAGAAATGGTAAATTTCTTAGAAAAACTACCAGTGTTAAAAGCAAGAGGGAAAAAATGCTTGTAAAAATATTTCTAAGAAATTGACAATAGAGCGTGAAGCCGAACCCACGTGTAGCTGATCTTTATTATTATTTTTTTTTACAATTTCGCCATAGTGACATTACAGATTAGCTCCGGGTCGTCACTATGGCTAATTTATTACAAGACATTGAAAACTCATAATTAACGAGACATCTAAATACATAATTATTACATACATACACATGTAAATCGAAACAATACCGGACATTATGATCAGATATTACAAACATCGTATAAATACGATTAATAACATTTAACATCCACATTGACATCTTTGGAGAAATTTTTGCAGCATTTTATAACCAAATTGGCGAACCTCAAGACGCTGAATAACTTGAGATTAGCGAAAGAGATAGGAAAGGAGATGCCAATTTTACAGGAACCGTTTCAATGAAAATCAGAAAAATTGGCAAACTGTGAAACGATCGAACTGGAGTCACAAAACCAAGGTCTGGCCAGCAGCGGGACTCTAGTGGGCTTGGAACCCGTGACCACTCTGCTCGAAAGCATAATATGCTAACCACTAGTCCACTCCTTTAAAATCTAATTGGCCAATAACTACTCACTGATCGACATATTCCTATATGTATGTACATGTCTGGTTTTATAAATTGGTATTATTATAGTTTTGCTCCATCAGCTTAATCGTGAAGATTTAATTATGTTTTTTTTAGATTAAGATCTATCAGGGCAGTTTTGTTTTAGTGGCCAATAACTGTAGCTTTTTGCTCGGTAGTATTTACATAAATATAAATATACACTTATCTTTTGTAGTGTGTAAATAAATTTACTAAAAGTCTAAAAGTGATGAAACAATTGAAGTTATCATTTGCCCTTGTATAATATGTATGTTTTTGTAAATATAGATTGTTGCAGACATACACATGTACATCATTAGTGTTTAATGTGTCTATTTATTTATATATAGATGACGATAATATGTCTCTACATAACTCGTATTATTTATACATATTTGACTGATAACTGAATAAATGGGTAATTATGAAATTATTTTAAGACATGTAATGTTTTCGTTGACAATAAATATACCTAAGGGGGCTTACACGCGATGTATGTAGATAAGTCAGGTGAACATAAAAGTGAACCTATTAAAATTACTAGTTTTATATATTCTTTGTTATAATAAAACTGCAATATGAGACAAATCTAGAATAATGCACTGGTTGTTGGTTTTGGTGAGTGGGGGTGGGCCATGGTAAGTGAAACATTTACTGTAGTTTAAGCAGTTCCTGCATCAAATTGACAAAAACCATCCTACCCACTATGTCAACACTATTTTAACGTGCTGATTGTGTGCTGACGTCTTTTCTGTTGAAAGCTCCAACATTTCCAACTAGAATTGTTTAGAAATCCTATAGAAAGCAGGCATAATAAAAATTGTAGCTAATCCAAAAAAACCCTAGATCACTACCGCCGAGGATTTCGAGTTTTGTAAAGGTTTCTTTAGACTCTGTAATATATCTTACAACAATATAAAATAAACAAAAGAAGTCTATTAAATGAATGTAGTTTTCCAAAACTAGTTCCATCTTCTTTATTGTTTGTTGTTAAATGTAATGCTCACAATCTAAATTCCAAGCCACAATCTAAAATATTCAGCAGTTCCATCGGGAAATTTTGCTATGGTTATAAATTCAGAAACTCCGGTGTAAACCAGTCTTAATAAACGTTGACAAATGAATGACTCGGATTATATGACCCATGTTCAATGCATTTTTTATTTTCAATGATACCCGGAAAGACTCAGTGGGTAGTGTCCTTGTTTACTTTGGACACCCTCAAAATACAACGCCTATCGGCGTTTTTAAGGGTCATGGACTTGTTGAGAAAACGCCGATCGGCGTTCGTCAGCATTCAAAGGGTTAATAGACGTTGACAAATGAATGACACAGATTACACGAACCATGTTCAATGCATTTTTTCTCAATGCTACCTGGAAAGGCTTTAGCGGTTAGTATGTTTGTTTACTTTGTACATGCTCAAAATACAACGCTTATCGGCGTTTATAAGGCTCATAGACTTGTTGGGAAAACGCCGATCGGCGTTGGTCAACATTCAAAGGGTTAACAAGTGAAAGTGACTATACGATGTATGTACATATGTATATATTGTAAGTTCTTACTACTTGCATATAATGTAACCCTCATAATGATTAGTTAATCATGCCTATTATTGGAACTGTCACTTTTTTAAGAAGACCTCGACTACATACATATATTTAACTTACCATTTCTATAGTTGTATATTAACATAATTATGCACGTAGGTGTATAAACGTCGTCGTACAAAACAAGTCCCCATTACGACACACTTGAAATATTCAATATCTGGAAGTGCTTTCTTCGAATCCGAACACTCTGCGTCGGAGTGCGTTGAACTTGCTCCATGACCCCACACTTGGAGCGAGCTGATGCTGCACCAGGAGCAGCGGCGATCGACCTTTCAACCGGTTTCCTCGCCTCGAGCTTCTGCTAGCCCACCGGTTAGAAAGTCCAATTTCACTCGCCACAAAATAAAGGAGAGTCGTAAATTTTAACCGAACCGAAAATGACCGTTAAAATGTTTTGATACAAGGCTTTCGATTAGGCTAAATTTCACTTCGAAACAACTCTGCGGATAAAAAATAAACACAGCAGACGGATATACATACATACATAGTAAATGCGGGTACAGAGATAATAAAACACGTAATTTTGCGGTTTAATCACACGCATAATTTGTGCGTATTCTACCTCGCAAAGGGAGAAAGTGATCTGACGAGCAGCTGTTTTTGACCGTTATTTCATGGGCTGTTATAAAGCAGATCATGACAATTTCATTCGTCAAGTATTAAATACACCTTTAAATGTTTTCTATGATACCACGCCTTTACTGTTTATTTAGAAAGCTTGCAAAAAAGACATGTCTAATTTTTCCGGTCTAGTACTCCATCAAGTGTATATGTATGTTGTACTTGAAACGTTATGATGCTGAGCTTGTGAAAGTTCGATGAATTGATGAGTTACATTATTATAGCTTAATAGCGAGTATCAATCAAGCCATTTTTATTATTATATGAAGTAGTTTAATCCAGAATGGGTAAATTCGTAGTAAAGAGCTGTTTCCGGACTCTGCGACAGCATCCAGCAGCAGCGTTTGTAAGGGCGAAAACACACACCGATGAACGTGGCACATGTTTTTTTTACGTGCCTTGCACAGATTCATGGCACGCCGTCCCAAAATTACCCCCTGGATTGTTTTCGCTAAAATTATATCCTTGCTTGACAGTGATCGATAACGGTGTATCCCATATTTGAATAAATATAGGAGAACTTGTCGAAGTTCCACGTGCCACGTTCCTTGCTGTGTGTTTTTGCCCTGAACCATCTCGCGTTTTGAGACCCTTCTTTTTCCCCTGCGATATTTTTTTCATTATAAACATTCTTATATATAAGCCCACATTAGAGGTCAATGAAGTCAACCAATAAAACCCTCTACATGAGGCCACCCCCCCTCCCTTCAATGAATACAGTCTGAAAGACCCTTTTGTCGACGAACGAGACGGTTGACCGGCAATAGCACTAGAGTAACTGCACATCACTGTTCTATTAAAAAATGAGGTTTGTAAAAAGGAAACACTGCAGTATAACTCTAAAAAAAAATTTATAGAGAAAAAAAGAAAAATGTACAAAAAACATTCTTATCTTGATTTATCATTATATTATAGCATGTAATGCTTTCAATTGTGTAGACACGGGTTTTGGAGTATTTCATCAGGTAAAAGTCAAGTTTATTCACGGCATGGTAATACTTGAGTCCTCGCAAAAAGCAGCAAATCACATGAAGGAGCGGGTCCGCCTTGTCTAGAAACCCGACTTTTACCAACATTTTCAACACTTCATATGTATATCAGTGGCGTATATTGGGTGTGTGCTAGGTGTGCGGCGCACACCCGTGAAAACCAAGTAGTATTTTAATACAAAATAATGTGTTGTTGTATAAGCAGGCATTGATGTGTATGGTGTATTTACCGCGTGCGCTAAATGTATGGTGTATGGTGTGGTGTGCAGTCTGCAGCGTGTTGTGTGATGTTAGATGTAGTTTGTGCGCCGCGACGAGAGAATACCTATGCCGTGCAGCAAATTGGTGGGTTTGGTTGGAGTGTGCAGGCGGATATTCGCTTGTATAGGTTTGTTCGCGATATTAAGACGTACGGTGTGCTACGACTTCAGAGCACCGCGCACCGCACCGCACCGCACCGCACCGCACCACTCGGCAATTGACCGAATGCGATGCGGCACGTGGTCTCGTATTTTTTCGCACATTCGTATTTTTATGGTCATATTATTACCTCTAATAACTAATAATGGCTAACAGTGTTCAAGACATTTTAACTATTCCGTTTTCAAATAGAAGTTTTGAGATAAAATTAAAAATAATTAAAGATGGGAAACCGTGTCCGTCTCTTCCAAATTTATCCAGTTTGCATAAAGAAAAAACAAAAGTTTACACTAGACATTTTTGCGTTTCAAATTATAAAAAATTCGTATGGATTACAGGCTGTGAAATTCGATCCAAACTTTTCTGCTGGCCATGTTTATTGTTCTCCAAAGATATTAATGTGTGGAACAAAGAAGGATTTGCTGATCTCAACCATTTGACAGCAGCACTGAAGAAACACAAAGGATCGCAGGCACACGTTCAATCATTTCTTTCCATACAAATGTTTGGCAAACAACGAATCGACGTATTAATTGACAGTCAACGTAAAGCCGAAATAAGTCGACATAATGAACAAGTAAATAAAAATAGAGATGTTTTAAAACGAATTATTAACGCAATAATCTATCTAGGAAAACAAGAACTGTCCCTGCGAGGTCACGACGAGTCATGTAATTCCGTAAACAAAGGCAATTACATTGAATATCTAAATGCTCTTCGAGAATATGATTCTGTTTTAGATACTCTAAATACTGCTACTACCTTTCGTGGTACTTCTCCAAGTATACAAAATGACATAATCGAAGCAATCTCTCATGTTATTAAAGTTCATATAAAAAATGAAGTAGAGTCAGCAAGTTTTGTTGCTATTATTCTCGATGAAACTTCAGATATAATGACAAAATCACAGCTCTCAACAGTTTTACGTTTTGTATGTAAAGGCAATGTACATGAACGGTTTATTAGTTTTACAGACGTTAGTGCTGATAAAACATCTAATGGTCTATTCTAATGGTGAACATAGTTGAAGAATTTAAAATTCAAGACAAATTGGTTGGACAGACTTATGATGGAGCAAGTGTAATGAGTGGACACGTAAATGGTTTGCAATCCAAAGTCCTCAATGCTTATCCTTTTGCTCTTTTTACACACTGTTATGCTCATGTATTGAATTTAGTATTGCAGCAAGGTCTTTCTGATATTAAAGAAAGTAAATCATTTTTTCAAACTTTAAATGGATTGTCTACATACTTTTCAAAATCTTCCAAAAGAGTATTCGCTTTACAGGAATTTGTGACAAAAAGACTTCCCTCTGTAGCACCCACAAGGTGGAATTTTACATCTCGTTTAAGTAGCACAGTACAACAATACAGAAGTCAATTTACATATTTTTTTTCGACATGTTATAGAAAATTGTGAATTATGGGACACAGATACTGTTATAAAAGCACGAGGGTTTTTAGGCTTTTTAGAGGATTTTCAAACAATTAAACTTCTTCAATTTTTTTCAAAACTGTTTGGAATAACTGATGTTTTGTATAACATTCTTCAATCTAAATCTTCGGACGTTTTATATTGTTGTAAAAAAATTAATGATGTTTTGCAGCAACTGAAATACGAAAGGTATAATAATTTTGAAATGTTATGGAATAATTATTTAAATGAAAAAAATGATGATCATGATCGTGGCCACAAAGATTAAAAAATTATTCAGAAGTAGAAGATAAAACTTCATTTCGTCAATTATATTTCAAAATAGTTGATAGCATAATCGCACAAGTCGAATGTAGATATTCTTCACTTTCCAAATTAGAATATTTCCACCTTCTTTGTAATGATAAATATGACGAATATAAAGAAAATTTTCCAAATGTTTTAATTAATAAATTAAAAGATTTTTATGGATCACTGTTTGATTATATTCGATTGAAAAACGAACTCATTGTGCTATATTCCAGCTCTGAATTTTCAGAGAAACCTGTTCATGAATTAATACAATTCATGACAAAAAATAACCTCGAATCTGGTTTTAAAGAGGTGTTTAAGCTGGGAGAATTAATATTAACGATACCAAGCAGTACAGCTTCAGCAGAACGGTCTTTTTCGGCGCTGAAAAGAATAAAAACTTGCTATAGAGGTACGCAAGGTCAAGATAGATTATGTGGCCTTAGCTTAATTTCAATAGAAAAAAAGTTATTGGTGGAATTAAAACAGAAAGACACATTCTATGCAGACGTGATTGAAAAGTTTATGTCTCAGAAACGTCGCATTGAACTTATGTATAAATAACTAATAAATTAAACATTTTTGTAATGCAAAACGAGTATTTTTTTTTAATTGCTAATTTTATACCCTACGCCCTACGGCATACACAGCACACCCGGTATTAACACCCACCGTCCGCCACTGATGTATATGTATTTCTCACAAGGTAAGATTTTTGCACTACTCTAATGCACTTCATTTTTCTATTAATATGATTTATACAAATGCTAATAAAATTAAAGAGCGGCCGATTTAAGTTTGCACAAATGGGGACCGAACTCCTAGGCACGGCCCTGCATATATTGACACCTGAATACTTATTTGAACTGAAAATTAAAAGTAGTTTTACGAACTATTGGCTCAAATACAATAGTTAGTTAAAATACAATTTGTTAAGGTACGGTTTTCAAATCAAACAAATGGTTTTAAAAAGGTTAGGAATCGCTGTTCTAGTACATAGCCGTCTAGCTTGTACGACGCGTGTACGTATACATATCACCGTCATTTTGCATGTACATACATAATATATAATCATTTTGATGAATGTTCACATGTATTGTGCAATTTTCGAGGCATTCGAGATGCGCTCACGTTTTCATGCATTGAAACCATTGTTTAGAGCAGTACAATGACGTTCTAGTGGCAGCTAATTATCCACATTCTATACTGAAAGTGTATTTAGAATATTGAGGTTTTTCTGTTATTTTTTTATGAACCAAGTATCGAATGACTTAAGTGTCTGTGCGATGTGGGACGCTTTAGAAGTGTCACACAGTGTCGTGGAAAAAAATAGAAATTGTTTTAAATTAACATAAATATCCCAGTGTGCGAGCGTGGTGTGGCTTTCACGGCCACCACGCGGACGACCGCAACAACTCTTCGGTTATTAAATCACACGATCTGGTCTGGTCTGGTCTGGTGTGGTCGAAGAGAGGAAGTTCCCAGAGACCGGTTCTCGCTTTGCAGAACTGCTTTTAACGCACGTGCATTACTACATCGCAATAATAATTGTTGTCACTCTTCCGTTTCCCGCGCGAGCACTTTTGAAACGGTCATGAAGATTCGACACCGAAAAACGAGAAAAATACTAACTATTTTTTTTACAAGTCGTGTAGAAATGTATGGTTTTGCCAAATTTGGAAGTGTTGTTTCAAAACAATCGGTTTTGAGGAGGGTGTGTTGAAGTTTTCGCAGGAAGGAGACACCGCAATGGTACTTATTTTATTACGGCAACAGCGTTCACCTCGCTGTAGACAGATGTTATCAATGCTTCAATTCTATAAACATTAAAGGTCTTTATTGTGAGTATAAGTTTTCAAGTTTATCTTCGCAGGTGGTCCTCAATATTGAATGTGTCAATGTTGTGATTGTTTGATGTTTTATGTAGATTAGATATCACACGACAAATTATGTCAAGTTGTTGTGAAATAGTATTGACGTTTAAACTTTCCGCTGAAATTATCAGTAATTTTACAGTACCATTATTAAGAGATAAGTAAAGTTCGCTTGCGATAACTCGAGTCGACAAACGCACAACAATTGCATATGCTATTTTACTCGAAGAAAACTCAGTAGGGGTTCTATTGTAGATGATTCTATTTATGCAGAGTGGTTCAGACATTTGTTAAATAGAATCCTGTTGGGTTTTTGACGTTTAGTGTAGAATAATTGCCACTTAGCATACAATTAATAGGTGACCGGAAAAATGCACTCGAGATACATATGTATGTAGTTGCACTCTGAGACATCCAAACTTTAAAACATGCTCAAGGAGAACTAACGCAATAGAATTCCACAAAAAACATCAAGGGGTATTTGTATGTTATCCGAGGGTGCCTTTGAATCTTTTTTTGTGGAATTCTATTGCGTAAGTTATTTTTGAGCGCCTTTGAAAATTAGGA
This sequence comes from Arctopsyche grandis, assembly GCF_051622035.1. Classification (NCBI taxonomy): domain Eukaryota; kingdom Metazoa; phylum Arthropoda; class Insecta; order Trichoptera; family Hydropsychidae; genus Arctopsyche; species Arctopsyche grandis. The sequence continues at coordinate 2,360,993 of NC_135362.1, forward strand.
CTTCTTGAAACTGCGCCACTATTCAGTGCAATTTAGTGCATCTTTCCGGGAACCCAATTAATAATACCCCTACTAACACAATGCTCAATTTCCTCAGAAAGATTCCTAAGCATAATCAAATAAGTCGCTTGCATTTCCAACATATTGAAACAATTTGTGCAAATGTACGCTTGTACCAGGTTGACACGATACGAGTGCACTCAGATCAAGTCCACTAGTTTGGTCATTCGGACGTTACTCGTATCGTTGCAACGTCCGAATAACGTATGACAAATATCCGAGTGATAAAATTAGCGTACTCGATCTGAGTACACTCGTATCGTGTCAACCCGGTATTAGTACATTTTGATGACATATTTCTATTTAAGAAGACCCAATATTTCGTTTTGTTCTTCAGCTACTACGTGGTAACAAGTCATGCCCGTCGTTGCTGGAACAGTTGGGACTTTATGTCCCTAATAATCATGTGTGTGGTAGACATCATCATTTGATCATCATCAGCTCGCACAGTTATTTTTCGAATGTCTCCTATTCCAAGAGCTATTCGACTTCTCAACGAAATCGTTGCTGATATTTTCCACCATAGTGAGCGTAGATTATCGCATATTATTCTAAACAATTTGTCTGGTAGCTTGCGTTCATCAATATTTTCATAATTGAATGTGATGTATGAGTGGAATTTTGATCTTCTCTCTACCATTTGAGCCTCGCAGGGATATTTTGTATTTGCGACTGCTTCTTATACATACATATATTGGTGCTTGCTATAGGTTTATTACATTTATTACTATTTATTACATCCAAGTCGGAATTTTAGTTTAGGATTAAAAAGGGCGCGTACGGGGTAGAGAGAGTAGGACCGTTTCGCACTCCTTCTACTCTCAATTACAGTGCTAATATCATGAGAAAATATCGGCGTTAGGACGATGAGTTCACTATTGTCAACCATGCTTTCTAGAATAATCTAGGGGGTCTATTGTTATTTGACAGCCAGCCAACGTCGAAGATTCATGAACAGAACTGCACCATCGTCACATAAAAATATATATGTATATATAAAAAAAATGTTTTTTAAAAACTAACCTCTTCTAAATTTTGTTTATAAAATTAAGACAATATATAAAAAACCTAATTAAGAAATCACCAATTCTCTCCGTAAACTTTGACCACGAGTATGGCAAAGTGCTCAATCTGCTATAGCGAGAGACGTCACCGTGAACGAAGATGCAGTATTTTCAAACGTGTCTATTACGATTATTTTTCACCATGGTAATGGCGGACGTCATTGCCACTTATATTGATGACCAAACCGAGCAAAATGGCAAAGTTTGAAAACAATCGTATAAGAACCCAAACTTCGTCAAATGACAAGATCCAATTTCAATGATCTTAAATACTCACAATGTTATACGAACACATTATATATATTACTCACCATTGCATTGCACATACTACATTTGAATCGCGCCTCGGCTACATTAATTTAATATATCACTGCATGATCAAAAGCAATTGATAAATTTGCATGCCTAAGAACAGTAGTACAGCAGCAGTGTACTACGAGTAAAATGGCAAAGTTTGAAAACGATCGGATAATAACCCAAACTTCGTCAGACGACAAAATCGATTCTGAACTAAGAAGAGGTTAGTAATAATTGGTAAAAATCAGCGTTGGGACGATGAATTTAGCACAGAAAATGGTTCACTAATATCAACCATGCTTTCTACCGTAATGTAGGGGTCTATTGTTATTTGACGAGCAGCCAGCCAACGCCGAAGACTACTCATGAACAAAACTGCACCATCGTCACATAAAAAGTTTCAATTCAAAAAAAGGTTTTGTATCTAGCGCAACGTACTAAAATCGAAGCATCACTTATCTAGACATTATAATGTATTAATTGCTCAATTCGAGTCACGTCTTACAAAGTGTGTGCATAAAATAATCACGGAGCGGATTTAGATATTTAGCTTAGCAACACCTGGAACGACTTGCACTCTCTCTTTCTCTGCACAACAAAGGAACGAGATCGTGACTCAACTCAAAGTGCCACCCTCGCCTCCAGCTAAGAGTAACTGAGTGCAACCAGTGTTACCCAGTCGTTGCACCAACGACCACAATCTAACTCTGGTGCCACGAGGAAATTGCCTTCTAAATCTGTCTGCTCTTGACACACAAGTGATATGTGCTAGTGGTGGTGGTGGTGGTGGTGGTGGTAGTGCAAAAAATCCTCATTGCAATTGAAACGTGAGTCTAATTCGACTATTTTAAACAGCATCAATCAGATCAGTCTCCTTCTTAGGCGAGCATAGCTCCTACTACTCGGCACATTGTTTGACCTTTTCATGACTTAACTTAAAATGTCATCTATAAACCGCCTACTTGGTTGTGCACTTTTCTCGTTGGAAGTGTCTTCTATTTTGTATCAGGGTCAAATGTTTCAATATTGTAAGGCCTGTGTATCAAATAACGCGAAAAGGTCACGCCGTGTAAAGGTGATTTGTGTGATCAATTTTTCATCTAAAAAGCGATTAATTAATACAAATTTTTCATCTCACTCGCTTACAAGTGCTTGATGGGATTTATGTGTTTTTAACAATAGATAGCTTCTGTGGGACAAGGTCTGACATCCAAAAATATGATGATAAGCTATGAAACTTGCATGAAAGTGGAAAATTATATTTTTATGTCATTTTTTTTACTGCACTTCTGATGTGAGAGAATACATAAATGTCAAAATAATGCCAATAAGTAGTTCAAATTTCTCAATACTAGTTAGATCTAATATATAATTTGGAAAGAGACTTTGTATGTACATATGTAACCTTCGTTCTTTGTATGTAAGTCCCCGGGAGCGAATACTCCGGGGGCGCAGGCTCCGGGGACGCAGGCGCCGTATTCTGGTATACATATAATTTCGAAATATGTTTGTTTGTTCGTGACAGTCAATTTAATAAAAAAAACAAATGAGTATTCAAATAAATTTATATAAAATAAAACTATTCAAATAAATTTAATAAAATGTTTACTATTAGATTAGTCATGTTTAAGCGGTTTATATTACAAATACCGAGCGAAACCGGGTAAAACCACTAGTTTCATATAAATCAAACTTATATTAACCTGTTAATTGTTCAATTGACTGTTAATTGTCCACTCGGTACACTTGTCTGCCGTAGGGTCACTAGCTACGATATTTGTATCTATTCTTGTAGATTTTTTTTGTTGGATAAAAGATTATTTTATCGAATATACTTTTATATAACACTAGCCCACGTTGCCCAGCATTGACTGGCATTTCTGATTTTCCATTAGAAAAAAATCATTGAAAAGGCTCTTCGAAACCCGTTTAAGATATAAATTAGAGTGCCGTGTTATACTAAATTTGGCGATCTTAAGTTTAAAATTGTGGAATGTATAGTGGACATATGTACATATATAAATATGTAGGCATACAGAAAATAATTTAACCCTAATCCGGATTAGGTGCATTAGGTGATTAGGTGCATTAGAGGCATGTGGATTAATCCTAATCCACATGCCTCTTAGAATTTCAATAACTCAATTATAGAAAAACATTGGTTAATATCCTTCTAATACTTTATTTCTTCTAACCTTTATTGACTAATTACCTTAAATATTTATTATAATAAAACATTGTATACGTTCGTTAGAAAAAAATAAAACAAATTTTTGCAACGCCACCTGATACAAGAGTCCATTAGACCCACTAAGGCATTGAGTACTATAAAATTATGCATTTTCTAAGTTCTGCTGCATTTAATTGAATTCAATGATAAAAATAGTAAAAATGAATGAAGAAAAAAAACAAAATTATATTGTTTCAGATATTTGGGATAAAATAAACGAATATTTTATATCGATATATAAGAATATTTTATATCGATAAATAACCTTATATTCGATCATCAATTAATTTCATTCATATAATTATGAGTCGGAATGAGCTTTTGAATGTGAATTTCGACAGTATGTTATTAAAAACCCGATAAATTTGGAATAAAATTTGGTTATTTAATTATGCAAGTTTACCATCAAAAGATTGCATGAAGAAAAATACTAAGAAGGTTGATTATCGCGGATCTAACGTGAGACAGTATTTTAATTTAAATAGATAAATAGCTTTTATTTTTAATGATAAAAATAAAATAATATCCCTATAGTATAGAACTAATTCATATCTAAGTCTAAATTTACACATCTTTTCCAAGCTGCCATATATTATTTTGAATTAAAACACATTTTATTTAATCAATATATGTAAATCATATCATGACTTTTATCCATTTGCGTTAGAAAATTGTAGTATCCGTAATAAGGTTAAAACAAAAAATCTGTTTTGATAATGTGAAGTGTTTGGCAATTCATTGTTTGCTCGAATCAGACAAAAATCTGTACGGCAGACAAATTTTTCGATAGATTGATGCGATTTTTAGTCAAATTCTACTATACACAAAGATATGTCATAATCATCTAATTTTTATCAAATGAAGCAGCTTTATAAGCTACCACTGCATCTACATAGTATGCTTATATTAATTCCCACTTACCATCAACTTTCTTCATTATTGTCTAGAATCAGAAGTAGAATAAAAATATTCATCAAAACGTTTGAAATGACTAAAATTGTAATGGATAAAGAAAGATATATCTGAAGTGCGTGGGGTTGTAACCCAGAATATAAAAGTGTTGGAGAGGCCTTCAACCACTAGTTGATGATAGGTGGCAACAAATATAATGATAATTATCAGAAATACACTGATAGTTATCAAAAAGTAAGGGTTTTGCACATAGGTTTGATTACAGAACATGGTCCTTCAAGCCGGATCTCTCACTGTATATACTACAATATAAAGACACTTATGTTCCATTTGCTACACATATGCACTAAATCCATGTCACGACAAGGATGGCCAGTGTTTTTCGTGTACCACTGGCACACTTGACCGTTGAACCGTGAATAGAATGGTCAATCGGCGTGTGTCGTCGATCGTGCATTGTCATTTTGTCAAGGAAGTGATCTTGAAGGACAAACGCAAATCACTTCCCGTGCGCCAAATTCAACTTTCTTTCGACATTTAATGACAATTTGTCTTGTCTTGTATGTGCAAAAAATAAAAACAGAAGTAGCGTTTTAACAGCTCGAACAATCCGCTACCTATAACGGTCGCTCATTTTTCTGGTGGTACAATCTAATTAATCATCGACGGGTCCCATCATTAGGCGATATTCTCGAAATTTGGCACAGTGACCTTTTGGTCACACTTTTAAATTAGCAAAATCGACACATAGCACAAATTAATTTCAATCCGAAGAAAGCACGGCACAGATTCTACTGTGAAAGAAGTTAGAAAGTTTTCGAATAAGAAACACTGAAAATGTAGACATTTTATTAGCAAAATATACATATATTTAGACAGACGAATCATTGAGATTTTGTAATATTTTTTGTAAGTAATGATTTGTCAAATTAGAATGTAAAATCTATACAAATTTTCTGACACAATCTTTCATATTATAGTTAATGCCGGGAACATACAGTTGTTTTACCCGGCTTCGCTCAGTATTTGTAATATAAATCTAATTGAATAAAAAAAAAAAATAACATTCAACCAATCGAATCGTCTTTATAGAAACTTTGACTTGTTTTCGATTCCCAACCAAAAATACTTACAAACTTATACCAACACGCAAAAACTACAAATTATGAAAAAGCCAATTTGCCGAAACTTTGAAAGGCCGTGTGTAGGGTATTGAAACTACTTTAAATAATATTTTATTAGTTTATTACCTGGTCTTCGTCCATAGCTAAATCTGAAAGCCAACACTAAGTGCTGTACCTTTTTTTGTTGTTCAAAGTAATATACGCCTATTCAAGAAGATAGTTTGAATATACACATTTATTTTGATCGTTCATTGAAATTTTAAATTCATAATTGTTAGTTTTGAGGAAAAAAACATTAATTAAAGAAAACCTTAAAAAGCTGGTTGATCGAGCTAAAAAAGCCGGTTTTCGGTTTTTTGAAAAATGGTCAAAAAGCCGGCTTTTCAGTGTCGGATTAAACCGGCTTGGAAGCCCTAATGCCGAGCATACACCGTTGCATACTTCTTTGAGTGCATTATAGATATAATGGATTTAAATGTGAACCACCTACATATATTACATATATTCTAATTCATTTGGCTTGAAATTTGGATATCGATTGGCAAACTTCAGTCACATTTGAAGCAGCTAATATGCCAGTACTAGACATATTCTCGACTAATACTGGTATACCTTTTCAAAATGTACCAGTCGTGATTTGAATCGAGGATAATATGAACTGGAATATGTACTCGTATATATGTATGTACATATGTATGTATATCAGATCGATAACATCATAGGTAGGTAATACTTTTTTCCTGTGACAAAAACAAAGGTGACCATGTCAGCCGGTTAGTTCGATATAACTGAATCTACGGAACTAACTGGACTTGATCAAGTTGACCAAGAACAGGTCTAGCTCGCTACGTCCACCGTTACGCGTGCTCTAATGACGATTAATTAATTAATGGTGCATGACTCGTCTGCGATTTATGGACAAAACCTTTCATAACCTTGTCCACCTTATGTGTACAATCATAGCTTAGCTATTATATACTATAAAATGGTACTTAAAGACGAAATGGCGCAACTGGAAGTCAAATACAACGATGGAACTCGTTAGATCACCTTGAAATAATTCATCTTGGAATCTTAGATGAGCCCTTGGACTCTTGGGGTCTGTGACTTTTGACCTGCATGTTGTGTTTTCCATTTCAATTCTGCTCCTTCTTGTCTTCAATGGACCTCACAGCATAGCAGCAGCAGCTCTTTTCTAATATATGCACAAATGTACACTAGTAACCAGGTGCACGCATTCGTGCACTTGATACAATCTGAGCACCGTCTAAAAAACATCGCAATGTCACATATGTATATATGTAGGTATACGAACAATCAGTGTGATGCCACTTGGCATACTGCACATGCGCTTTGTAGGTGTAACGTCTGTACGAACAGTGTGATGAAATAAGCATTTTATATAATATGTTACAGTGAAATCATATTTCAAGTGATAATATATTTTCAGCAATTCAAGCAGTGAAAAAGTATCAAACAATGAATTTACAACGTTTAACTGTATAAATTTAACCCTAACAACCCAATCTTAAATAAATAGGGCCAACCCTTACTTAACCTAACCTATCCTAACCCTTAAATAATACCAACCCTAAAAATCTAATCTTAAGTGAATAAAACCAACTCTGAAAATGTAACTGGTTATGATTTCACTGAAACGTCAGTGAAAATATGTTTTTACCTGAAACATAATTTCACTGTGACATATACGAGTATGTACATATTAGGATATATGAAACTTTCCTGCGTCATCATTAAATGAGCTCTAAATCTAACTTTATTATATAATAATAACCAGCAGAATAGTGGTTAGCATATAACGCCGTGAACAGAGTGGTCACGGGTTCAAATCCCACTGGTTTCTACTGGCCAGACCTTGGATTTGTGATTCCAGGTCGATCGTTTCCTATCAGAGTTTGCCAATTTATCTGATTTTCATTGAAACGGTTCCAACAAATTGGTAATCTTATCGATTTTCTCGCAGAATTTCGGGTTTTCAGCAATCTCGAATTTCATTGAATAGTTTAAAAATGCTGCAAATTTACAAATCTGATCATAAATGTCTCTCTGTATGTTAATTGATATGTATTTACTTTGTATTATAATACATAGTATCAAACGTACAATGTTTCTGGCCAGGAAGGTGCATTGGGGTTACCTGTTAGTCCTTCCTGGTATAAATTACGATTCAATTCGTGAAGGACCTTCACTACAGGGACACGTGGTATAAGCTAATGAAACTCGTTTAGCCCTTTAAACCAAATGTATTGGTCGATGCGCCGAAACGAACTATCGTTGCGGTCGCGGCGTTATGCAGCATACCAACTTAAGCATACACTCGACCCAAGCATGCCAATTTGATCATTTATGGTTTATGCAAAGAGATGTCCCGAGATCTAAATTTGTTAACTTAAAACATTACTGATCTTTGTAGCGAGATGATCTGAAGGTCGACGACTCAAAATAGTAAGGTGACACGTGTGACACTAATTTCTGGTTTTTTATAGTCAATGTCGGAGCAACAACCACAGGACAACCAAACTCTGGGTCATCGCAGACCTTGTCCTCAAACGAGCGGTCACTTTAACAGGTTCTCCCGTTTGCAAAAACCGGGTTTTTGTCAACTGATGGATCGGCGAAGAAAGACACAATGGCGACTCATTCTTCGCGCCACTAATGAATAGAATCATTAATAAAGCGGGACAAAAAAAGGACAAACCATTTGTTTTCAAGCGCTTTTGTGGCCGAAAATGTTTGCAGTGCAAAAAAAATTTAACCGCGACCGTTATCGATGAATTTCAAAAACAGTCCACGGCTTCAACGGTCATTTGTTTTGCCGTCAAAAGAAGTACACCTTGGCATGGTAATTTAATGATGAGCATACATAATACGTACATATAACTTACTGGCAGTTAATAATAATCATTTTTGACTGTTCAATGTCACGTTGAGTAAATCGCTCGGGGACTTGACAACTTTATGTAATCTTGTTACAATAACTGAATATATTACACATCTCAGCATATGAAAGAAATTAGAAGTATTGCTCGAAGCTAATTTGATACAATTTCGCCATATTTTTGCAATAATGGGTTGCTTATGGAAGTATTTCAAGTCCTTGACAACGTTTTATGTAATATACAATTAAAATACGATCAGGATATATTCCTAAATGTATCATTTGGTCCAAATTTCTTTTCGACAGAATCAATCTGAAGTTTTCGTGTGTGGACTTTTGGCCGAATGGACACTTGGCCGACGGACGCTAGGCTGAACGGACATTAAACCGATGGATTTTTGACTGAACGGACATTTGGCTGACGGGCTTTCGGCCGAACGGTCATTATGCTGGTTATTTTTTTATTTAAAAATACATGGGGAAGGCGGCAAAGTCGATAGACCCACGGGGTTTGACTTAATATCCATATATATATATATATATATATATATATATATATATATATATATATATATATATATATATATATATATATATATATATATATATAATTGAATGTCCGTTTGTCTGTCTGTCTCGTATAGGCTCCTAAACCACTTAACCGATTATGATGAAACTTTTAGGATTTGTTGTATGCATGTCCGGGAAGCTTACTGTGAAAAAAAACGGGAAAAATCCTCCTAATAATAATATTCGTAATTACGACTTTACAGACGCGAAAGTTTGGGGTGCCATTGTGTAATCAAGGAAATGTGTTCGTTGGTAACCCACGTTACCAGTTGGTTTATGACGACACGGCTTTGAAGAGACGCAAGTTGAGCTCCAACCATCACTTCAAACGGGAACAGGAACGGGAATTGCATGCGTTATTGTGGCATTGCAACGCATGCCTGGTTCAACTAGTATATAATAAAATTAAAACAAAAATATTCATAAAAATAATAAGATAGAAGTAAACATGAAAAAAAAATACGAAATAAGTGAAAATACCAGAAGATAAAAAATAATAAAAATATCTGATTGATTCGATTGATAAAAAAGCGTCAGATATTCCATGATCGAGATATTAGTGACTTTTCCTGAACTTTCTGGAACAGAATCTGTGCTAGTGCAAAGCCACTTCTTGAATTTTTTTGAATTATCCTGTACAGTATTACAGTTTTCAATTTAGAGCCACCAAATTTGGTGTACTTTCTTGTAACTTACATCATGTGATTGTAGGTCAGGTGACTTACATATATACAAAATATTCTGAAAAGGTTCAAATATTCAAATTTTTGTTTTACTAATTCCTTGAAAATCGAATTTGTTCGAATTATATGATGTTTGATCAATGTTAGGTTGGTATTTGTGTGTTCAGCTTATCGATGTTGGTAGATAGATAGATAAGCAATGATGTGCTCGTTTATATAGTGGTAGAATTGGGTAATTTCATTCCATAAAATAGTCACCCCACCTAATTTTTAGACAGAATTAGGTGGGGTGAGAAATTTCCAAGAACTTTTTCAATAATGTAGGATAGTAAATATGTACATCCTAATCTACAAAAAATAATGTATGTACAAGATAAATTTCAACAATGGTTGAAAATGTTGCCAATTAAAGTACACCAGGGCCAATTGTATTTAACATTCGCATTGGAAAGGTGTAACTGTATCGGATTTTGATCCAAACAGTTACAGATTGAGACGGGCTGAAATTTTTCGATGCCGTTATTGTTATTATGAAAGTTCACGCTTTATTACGACGAATTTTTGATAGTACGAAATTGTTCCACATTATTTACGATGCTATTTCGCCAAATTGCCGACATATTTTCACATTATTATTATTGTATTTTGCATACGTGCACAGTAAAGTACACGCAAATCTCGTAATGGGAATAGCGTGACCACGCTGCGATTCTCATGCAATAATTTTTAAACGTACGCAACTCTTCGTTTTATGAAACACACACACACTTCATGGTCACACGATTTCAATCGAATTTTATTTAGCACCTCCGACTTTTGACAATTTATTGTTTTTTTAGCTTTTAAGTAGCGTCATTTAGTGAGATGATGGAACTTTTTTAAGCTGACCGTGAATACATGCAGTGGTGTAGTGCTAAATAAAAAAGTACCAGGTCGGTGTTAAATTTTTACGACCCCCCCCCCCGCTATTTTCGTTACTAAAAAAATATGTATCCTAATATTGGTAGTACAAATATTTATAAAAAATCAAATGCTAATTAGCTTGAAAAGTCAATCAAAGTGGTCTGAATAAGGCTTATTATTTTTTGCAATATAATAAAATATGCAGTTCTGAAAATTTTGTTAGATGTTTCGATTTTTCAAAGGGTTGTTGTTGGGCTGTTTTTAAAATATTTTCTGCACTCAAATGAGCATTTGAGTGAAGATACGGTTGCAGTTACCAAATGTTAAAACGAGAGTCTGCTCACAATATTTGGAATACAAAATTATTATTTAATTGTACTCGAAAAACAATTTTTATATCAAAGTACCAGGGCGGCGACCTGGCCCGACTACACCACTGAATACATGTATCTATGTACATACATACCATACATATGTTGATGATCCATGTTTTTGATAGTTTAAATGACAACTATCAAACGAGCGTCTAATTCCTTTAGAGTAGACTGCTCTTTTCTCAATGAAGGTAGTATTTATTTATTTATTTTGGCACACATCTAATATATAATTTCGAAAGAACTACTTTGTAAGTTTGTATCTTTGGTTAGGAACTTCGAAAACAAAACAAAGTTTCTACGACGACAATTCAATTGGTTGAGTATTATATTTTTTTAGATTCAAATAAATTTAATACAAAAAATAAATGAAGATTTTTTTTCACGGTTTTCATTTCATTTTCATTTACTAAGCGAAGCCGGGTATCACTACTAGTCCTATATAAATCTATGTAATTTGTATTTTTTTGGTGAAATCATACAAAATCAGATAAAATCAGCAATCGACATTCACAGCTGGAATCTATCTAGGCATGCCATGCCGTACGATTCTAAACGTGTGCGCCTTAAAAGTTTTTCTTTATCCATAAATGTTCTATGTCAAAACGATAGTCGTCTTTCCTTTGACTGATGCTTCAAAACTTTCGGATTTTCCGTGTGAACTTGGTCTTATTACATATAACGATATAACCTACATAAATCTATTGTCTTTCTTTCATTATAAAACTTAACGTGAAATGTGTGCTACTAATTGATTGATTGATTGATTGAAATAACATTTAACTATTAGAGTAATTTTAAAGAATATCCTTGAACAAGTATTTTGTAATCATAAATGTAAACCTACATACAGGTTTATTTATATTGGACCTCCAGCACATTCTCCCCTCGTACACAATCTTCTAAATGGGATCATTCTAAAAGAAAGGACAACTGATTTATTATATTTAGGATATTCCAAAATTACGAAGATGTTTGAGAGGTGAGTCATATCTGTATGGATATACGTAAGCTCTCAAAAGCGTATTGTCGTAGATCCTTTATTTATTTTACGTTTAAGTTTGGCCCATTGTGGCATTACAGGAGTCCCTAATGTGCCACAATGTTCGAAAAAATAAAAATATATATGTACATATATACACAGAGAAAGAATACATTTATACATAATCATAAAAAACAATATCATTATAATAAAAGCAGATAAAGTAAAAAAAATCAAATAATAAAATACAAAGTAGGGAATCTCTTGCACCTATAGCTAGCACAAATATATAAGAACCAGCCGCAAATACAAAACATTCCTGCGAGGCCCAAATGGAAAAGAGAAGATCAAAATTCTACTCATACATCACGTTCAATTATGAAAATAATGATGAGTGCAGGCTACCATAAAAATAGGTTTCATTAATTTCCGATAACCTACGCTCACTGAGGTGGAAAATATCACATTCAGGCCCAGCAGCAACGATTTCATTGAGAATTCGGATAGCTTTTGGTATAGGAGCCATTCGACAAAGAACTGTGCGGGCAGCAGGAACAACCAACAAATGATGATGTGTACCACGCACATAAATATGAGGGATATAAAGTCTCAACTGTTCAAGCAACGACGGGCACGACGCATTATCACGTAGGATCTGGAGAACAAAATGAATTAGTGAGAAGTTTCTCGGAAGTTCAAGGGAATTATAACCAAGCATGCCCAATAGGAAAGGAGTAGGGTAGAGATATGGCTAATACCCATACTCTTTCCTATACAGGAAACGAAGAAATGCTTTTTACACTTTATGAATCATTAGAGAGTAATTTATAACGACGATTAGGCTTTTGTTGATAATATGTATGTACATTGGAATCGAACGATCCGAGCAAAAACCTAGACCGTAGCTGAAAACCAGGGATGCAATAGTTGCTCGATAAATCGCTCGTGGCATTGCCTGCTATGGTAATTACCATAGCATGAAATTTGCCGAGAGACTTATCAGTAGATTAATTGCCTTGTCTTTGGTCTCCCTGATTTCTAACCCAAAGCTAATAATGATTTCGTCTCGCACTAGCACTAGGACTTGAGTTACGTATCCTGCATCACTCATGCTGCTGCTACTATGATTAGGGCTGCCAGATTTATTCTCTTCTTTTTTTATTGCTTTTTTTTAAACAAGGATGTGGATCTACGATGAGATTGAGATTCGTGCATTTTTTGCAATTTCATAACTGCGGGACTTTGGTATTTCTGATCAATGAAAAGTCAATAAGCAGCTATCGAAAAGCGGGACATTTGAATGTCCCGAAAGATCCCTTCGAGACGCCGGGACGAGATGCTTGAAACCGGAATACCGGAACGCCTGGCAGCCCTAAGACCCGGGCCACACCGGGCAACTTTGTCGACCGACTAGTTGCGCGACGAGAAAAACTGTATGGAAATGTGAGCGACAAATAAGCTGACGGGTGTGGCATATCCCATCTAACTGCATACATTGGTCTGGTCACACTAAAAAAACTCGCTCGCAAGTTGCACTGTGTGGCCCGGCTCTAACTATGATCCACTGGGATAATTGAATTCTACTATACATAGGCCGACTTCAAAAATGCTGTATTTTGCTCCTCATCTCCGCGCTCCAGTTCCAGGCTCCGCTCCAAATCTTCTCAGTAAAAACAAATAGCGAAATATCTTAATCGACAGAGACGTAACGTCTTTCAGTTCCGGTGGTTGGACTTCTCACGCGGATCGAACCGTTCGGTTCGGAGCGTGATCGGACCCGTTCGTGTCCAATTAGTAAAACTTTGTCGGCGAGACCATTGTTCTGGGAGGACCGCCGAGCCATGGCATGGGATGGTGGGCTGATGATGGTGATGACGAAATGCCGTGGGACGCCCGCACTCCCGGACTTGCGACACGACTCCGACACGGCAAAAACGTGACGCAATCGGGCGTGATGATAACCAACTGCACACAAGTAACAATACATGCACACAATGTGCTTCGGTTACTTTCGATCGGCGAGAAAGACCTTGCAAACCCGTGGATAGCATGGGTGCCCATTAAGTTTCTGTGTGTGTGTATCCAAGTGGGCGCGATGAACTTTTAGACATGGGCGATAAGTTCAAACGACAAGGCGCTAATGTATTTGCGATAATCCTGTAATCCTGATAATCCTGTAGATATCCACTGCCTCCAGGATGGGGGCTAACCTTGCTTCTAGCCCAGGCGTCCTGTAATAGGTGAGCTAATGCAGGTACATAATATAAGCCCACTTTATAGGTCAATGAAGTCAACCAATGAAGCCCTCTATATGCACACACACGGGTCTACCTCACGGCACCAAAAGTGAAAAGTTCGAAAAAGCAAATATCGGAAGGCAAAGATCGAAAATCGAAAGATCAAAAAAAAGTGTGCATGGTAAACGGTACTATGTATATATAATATATACATATGTATATCAGTGGCATGCGGTGAAATTATCTGTCTTTTTGTCATACAGAATTGTTTAATGTGCGCGCGCAGGATACGGGAGGAAAAGCCTATTCCTCTAGATCCTGTTGTATCCTGCTCGCGCAAATTAAGTGAGGATGTACGACGTGGGGGGGGGGGGGGGGAGAGAGTTTTACCGCACGCCACTGATGAAAAACGGTTAATATATATATATATATATATATATATATATATATATATATATATATATATATATATATATATATATATATTGCTGTCGGTTCCCTCATCACTGAGGATCGTGACTATGATGTGCGGTCAACCAGCTGCCTCCATTCAGTTCTAAATTCGGCCAGGCGAAGACTTGCTACCGTGGAAGCGCCCGTCGCTGCAGATACTTGGTCAGTCCAGCGTGCGGGGGATCTGCCTCTGGCTCTTCTGCCTTCGACGCTACCAACCACAACCAACCGCTCCAGGCTCTCCTCACCTCTTCGTGCAATGTGGCCGAAGAACTGCAATATACGTTTCAGGCATATTGTTGACAATCTATCCTTGATTTTCAATTCTTCAAGAATAGACACATTCGTGCGTTTGTCGGTCCAAGGCACGCGCAGTAGCCGTCTCCAGGACCACATCTCGAAGGCATCGATTCTCCGTCTATCCGCCGCCTTCATGGTCCACGTCTCGACACCATAAAGGCAGACAGAAAAAACGAGACTCTTCACGAGACGGATTTTGACAGCAGTTGTAATGGCTCTATTCTTCCAAATCTTCGTTAGTTGTGACATTGCCGATTTTGCTAATGTAATCCGGCGCCGTATTTCCAATTCGCTGCCGCCGTTGTTAGATATGAGTGACCCCAGATAGACAAAATTATCAACCACATCTATACCGTTTAAAGCTGAGTTGTTGTTTTGCAGCTGTTGGTGACGGTCAATTATCATAATTTTTGTTTTGGGGCGGTTTATCTGGAGGCCAAGCACATTACTCTCTGTCTCAACACGACGGATCAGTTCGGCCATTTCTTCATGATTATTAGCTATGAGCGTTGTGTCATCCGCATACCGAAGATTGGATAGTTTTTTTCCACCAATGGACACTCCACCCTTCCAACCATCCAGTGCTCTACGCATTATATACTCTCCATATATATTAAATAGGTCTGGAGATAATA
Organism: Arctopsyche grandis; assembly: GCF_051622035.1. NCBI lineage: Eukaryota > Metazoa > Arthropoda > Insecta > Trichoptera > Hydropsychidae > Arctopsyche > Arctopsyche grandis. The sequence goes on from NC_135362.1 coordinate 2,376,716, forward strand.
TACACCCTTGCCTTACTCCACGTTGTACTCGAAAATTTGTCGAGTTTAGCGAATTGATTCGAACTACTGCATTGTTATCATTATACAAGTTATGTATTATCTTTACAAGATGCATGGGGACTCCCATGTCCAGTAGAACTTTCCACAGATAGTCCCAGTTCACAAAGTCAAAAGCTTTTTTATAGTCTATAAAACAAAGAACGGCTGGAGTTTGAAACTCCCGACATTTTTCAATGAGTTGACGTATATTCAGTATTTGTTCCCTCGTCCCTTTGCCTTTTACAAACCCTGCTTGTTCGTTCGGTATTTGCCATCCAAGGTAACTGCTCAAACGATCTTTAATTATATACAGCAATACTTTACTAGAGTGCGATATTAAGGCTAAGGTCCTGTAATTCTCGCATTTTTTTGTAGATCCTTTCTTGTGTAAGGGAATGAATATTGAATTGACCCAATCTTTCGGCCATACTCCGTTTACCCAGATCTTGTTGCACATATTACATAGCGCCTTTATCGCAGTTTCACCAAGCTCTTTCAGAAGTTCAGCTTGTATACCATCGCTGCCAGGAGACTTTTTACATTTCAGTTTCTTTATGGCATTTACAACTTCAGATGTCAAGATGTCAGGCTCCCTGACATCATCAATTAGGGAAACAATTGAGGTCGACGAACTACCACTGTACAATTCCGAACAGTATTCTTTCCATCGGTTGAGTATCACATCAATATCTGTAAGCGTGTTTCCAAATTGATCATCTATTGTCCAAGTTTTGGGTGAAAATTTTTGAGTGACGATTTTTACTTTGTGAAAAATATCCCTTGCCTGATTCTTTAATGCGTGTTTTTCTATCTCCTCACATATGTCATTTATATATTTAGCTTTATCCCGCCTACAACTCCTTTGAATATCTTTATGTAATATTGCATACCTTTCAAGATATTCTGTCGATGTTATGCCAGTTTGTTTAAGTCTTTTACGTTCTTTTATCTTAACCCAAGTTGAATCAGAGATAAAAGACTTACGATGTTCATTTTGCGGTGTTTGATGTTTTCTGGCATACCGAATTATGAGATCTTTAAAAATTTTCCAAGACTCTTCTACATCTTCATTAGGATTTATTTGGAATTCTGCATCTTTTTCTCTGATTACATTGCCAAAATTAATTACATCATCATTGGTGAGTTAAATTGCTTTATTTTGATGTCTTTTAATCATTTTCAATTTCAGTCGAAATTTAGCAACAAGTAAGTTATGGTCCGATCCGCAATCTGCACCTGGATATGTTTTGACGTTATGTATCGATGATTTCCATCTAGAATTTGTTAATACATAATCGATTTGGTTGCGGTGACGATCCCCAGGAGATATCCAAGTGTACAATCGCCTAGGATGATGTTGAAACCAAGTATTCATAATGGACATTTTATTTTCAATGCAGAAACTTATAAGTTTCTCTCCTCTCTCATTTTGAATACCCAATCCATATTTACCTACTATGTTATCAATGTTGCTATTATTACCGACTTTGGCATTAAAATCACCAAGAATGATGGTCATTTCTTTGTTTGAGATATTTGACAATGTATCGAGTAGTGAAGCATAGAACGCATTTATTTTAATATCTTCGGCATCTGCAGTAGGAGCATATATTTGAAGGATGTTTAGTTTATACGGATGCGTGTTGAGTTTTAAGTGTATAAGTCTGTCACTTATGGGGTTGTAGCCAATTAGTGCACTGGTTAATTTAGATGCTAAGATCACCGCGACACCGCTATGTGACGAATCTTGGTTACCAGAAAAATATATCGTATTTCCATTTGAAGTTTTATAATGGCCGTTGTTCTTCCAGTGCGTTTCCGAGATTCCGAGTATATCTAGCCCATGACTGTACATCTCTTTCTCAACAACCAGTGTTTTCCCAGGATTCAGGAGTCCTCTAACGTTCCAAGTACCTATTTTGGATTTGTTCCGTAAAGTTTCTCCAGTCGCATATTTTCCACATGATGCCTGGTGAGTCACATGCATGTGGCCAGTAGCCAATTTCACACCGTGAGACCTGGAACCTCGAAGGCGCCGGGTGTCAGCCGGAGAGTCAGACTTCTTCACACTTTTATTTTTGTACATCATAGTTATCTTGGGAGAATACTGCAATATATATATATATATATATATATATATATATATATATATATATATATATATATATATATATATATATATATATATAATATTAACCGTTTTTCATATGTGTGCAATATAAACGAATATTTTCGACTTTTTCACGGTCACGGTAAGGCTGCCAGGCGTCCCGGTATTCCGGGTTTGTCCCCAGTGGTGTCACCCTCATGGTTTCCATGGGTTTCCGGAAACCCGTTATTTAATCTAAAAATTCATATAATTTTGTCAAAAATTATACAAATCTTGATTTTATTATCTTAATCTTGTAAAAGTGCATTGGACGAAAAAAGAGATGTATATATGTACATAATTTCAAAATAAATAAATGAAAAAAAAAATGGAAACCCGTTGTTCCGAAATTGGGGTGACACCACTGTTTGTCCCGGTATTCCGGGTTTGTCCCGGTTTCAAGTCTCTCGTCCCGGCGTCCCGAAGGGAACTTTTTTGGACAGCCAAATATCCCAGTTTTCGATAGCTGCTTATTGACCTTTCATTGTTCAGAAATACCGACCCCCCGCAGTTATGAAACTGCAAAAAAATTCACGAATTTCAATCGCACCGTTATTAAAAAGCAAGAAAAGCGAGATTTAGAAAATCTTTTTTTTTTTCAATCTTTGGTAATATATAATTAATACTAAAGGAAATACTAGTTTATAAAAGGAAGGATCTTAAATGTGATTTGTTAAGTTTTTTATCATTCTTGTAATATCGTTGGCCGTCACTGGATCGAAAGTGACTTGATCGAAAGTCAAAAAACCAAGTTTTTCCACGATTTTTATAACAATATGTGAAATAGTCTTTTACCATGCATACATATGAAGAGTGGGTAGTATTACCATACATATTAAGTACCGTTTACCATGCATACATTTTTTGCTTTTCGACTTTCGATGCAGTGACCCTGACCCTTGTAATATCTGTGCCTGGGGGGGGGGGGGATACAATTAAAATGTCCCGGTTTGAATATCAATAAATCTGGCAGCTCTATTCTGGAATCAACTATTAGTTGAATAGTAGCATCCAAGGGAACATATGTAGGTTCCCAAAACACTGAAAGAAACTCTATTACTTTTAGTGACTTTTCCTGGGCTTTCTGGAACAGAATCGGCACTGGTGCAAAGCCACCTCTTGATGTAATGTAATGAGAATGTTCCGATTAATTGCAGGTATCGTGGACCGAGATCCAATCTAGACTAGACAGATTTGTGGAATTTTGTTGGCATCTTCATAGATCAGGCTCAGTTCCAAAGTTTTTTTTGTGATAAATTGTATTAGATCACTTTTGTGATTAAATTTTTTCTATAAGTGTAGCATTGATATCCTAGATCTTAATACATCAAAGTAGACCCAATTACGCCATTGGGTCTGAGCTAAAGTTTTAGCATCCTGGATTTCAGCAAATATGAAAAATCATCAACATAAATAGTGTATTGGACTTTAACTCGATACACAGTCTCAAAATAGATAAAAAAAATCCATTACAATACGTGTGTGTGCTCAGCTGTGGAAGTTCATAGATATGTACGTAGTTGCTAATAAAAATACATCACATCACGCTCGAACTAAATGGTTCTGATTAAAAAGCGTATACGCAACAGTGTTTAGATGGATTTTCAAAGGCGTTTTTTTTTTCAATCAGACACGCAAATGGTGTTTGTTATCGTCTTATTTATAATTAATGTGGCAGTTTAGCAGAACTCGAGTTGAGTTATTGGACGGATTAGTAAAACAAAAAACAGTAATATTAATGCTCGAAACGTTTTAGGCAACGTTCCAGATTAATATTAATAAAAATCATGTACAATACAAAGCTTACCTTTTCGCTCCCCTTTAACAATACATGGTCGATAATTTAAGTTCTTGGGCAGATGTCAACGCACTTTTCCACAGCGGATGCGATTAAAACGATCGTGCATTTCAGAAAGCATTGATATTCAGAAAGGGCGAAAGTTGTAAACGTCTAAAATGGGCACAGACTGTGTGCCGTGAATTAGAAATGAGATGCACAATTCTGCATTCGATCACGATGCTATGTTCGTTTCCTCTGGAAGCCATGTTTTTTCACAAACGTCAACATTCAAATCAAACGACTCGGTACAAAATAACAGTGCAGTTTACGACCATGTTTCAACTACTTATTGTTTGATAGCGAGGACCTTAGGGTCATACATAAATTACTTGGCACGATGATTTGAGATGTTTTTGACCTACCTTCCTCCAGCGTACGCTCATTTGCGACAACAGGGCCGCGCCTAGGAGTTCGGCCGCCTGTGTTCCAACTAAAATCGGCTGCTCTTTAATTTTATCAGCATTTGTATAAATTATATTAAGCCAGCAGCATAGCTCGGTCGTTAAGCTTCTGCCTAACACCGAGAGGCGCCGGGTTCGATCCCATGAGCTGAACTCGATTGAAAAGAATTATGTAGTGCTGCTGGTCAGACCTGGATATTTGTGACTCCAGGTCGATCGTTTCCTATCAGAGTTTGCCAATTTTCTCTGATTTCATTGTTGAAACGGTTCAGTGTCTCGTAATTCAGCGACTTGTATAATAAAAATGCTATATTGTTTGTAATTGGCCAAGAAAGCGCATTGGAGTTTACCTGTAAAGCCTTCCTGGTATAAAATGTAATAAAAAATAAATAAATAAAAATATTAATTCGGGGTAAAGTCATGAAAATTTTAATTATAACAAAAATTAACCAGAAAAACAGACAGAAAACCAAAACTTTTAGCTCTGAACAGGACCAGACGGCAAGAGAGACTGAGGTTCATTCTTGAAAATATAGTGTTTTTACAACAACAGTATCCCAAATCTAAACATTGATATATGTTTTTGAGGAAGTCACAGCGAAATTCAAAATCGAAAAAAGTAACAATCGAATTCATGATCATGCTCATCATTATTTATGGACATATATAATAACATCGACAAAAACCGCGCATCGTGATAAAAAGCCATCGTGAACGTATTTTTTTATTCTTCATTTTATTTGTTCTCCTTTCAATTTCAATTATTTGTTGCAATATGATGTCGACGAAAAATTCAAGGTTGTCGATGATGCGACCCGATGACCCGTTCACGACCCATCATTGAAATATATGAATCGGAGACCATGTGCTACTCTCGATTGAATTCTGTTCATTACTCATTAGTATGATTGGGATGAGGAGGGGGGGGGGGGGATATATAGTAATTGGGAGAGCCGGCTCGTGGCGTGTGTGAAGTGTATGGCATACACAGGCGTCGTAAAATAAAGGCGCCTCAGATTTTCGAAAAATGTTATAAATACTGCGATGACCAAAGAAAGAAACATTAATACACAAAATTTTTCACGTCAGAATAACGATCTGATATATTATATTTAGAAACCATCTTAGCAACAGTTAAAAGCTTTTGTTATTTTCAATTTTTTTTACAACATTACAAAATATTGTTAGATTTCTATTTTCCTTGGTGTGTGTATTGTGTATTTTTTATTTTATATTGCAATTTATTTTTGTAGTTTATTGTGTATTTGAATATTTTTCTTAGACGCCAAAGGCGTAAAAATTCATGAGCCGGCTTTAGTCATTGGACATATACACTAATATAATATCGCTATTCTCTCTCTGTGTGTGTATCTGCGATAACGCTTGGCGTACTATAATATAATAGTCGTTTCGATTCGACATACATATGTACGTCACAGCTAAAACACTGCCAACAAAGTGTACGAATATAATAACGAAAGAAAAAAACTTCTATATATGTACATATATACATATACTGTTTGCTACCAACGTTTCCTCTAGGCAAGTCTCTGAGCATTTAGCGCCATCTATTGAAGACTAATTTAATTAATTATTTTTTATATTGGTGTTTTATATTGTTTATATGTACAATTAAATATAAATATATTTAAAAGGTATTTGAAAAAATTTCAACCGGTGCGGATTAAACAAGGGACCGACACACTTCTTTCAATTTTTTATTTATTTAATAACATAATATGCCAATACTAGGGTTTTCAGGCGTTCCGATTAATCGGAATTGTCACCAGTTTTAAGTCTCGTGTCCCGGTGTCCCGAACAAACCTCTCGGGACGGCCAAATGTACCGGTTTACTACTTTTTAAATTCCTACAGAAGTTTTTAATTTAAATTATGTAACATAAACTATGAAAAAATTATGTAACATAAACTATGAACAAAATGTCGATGACAGATGAACGAAATAGACTTTCTGTGGATACTATTGAAAGTATTCTAAAATGCATTGAAAACTATGATTTAAATTGTTGCCAATTAATGTATGATTATCTAATTACAAACAAAATACTCTCGCAAAAGGCTAAAATCTAATGAAAAGTATAAAAAAATATAGATTTTAGAAACCTATTTATTACAAAAATTGTATTTTTTTAAATTTTTTATGACTGTTTTCGTTCCTATTTAAGTAATTAATATAAAGGGGGGGGTGGTGTCCCGGTTTGACTTGCATGAAATCTGACAACCCTAGCCAATACCCATGCGATGATATTTCATCGGGTACCCAAGCATACACTAATGTCAATTAACTGCATAATAATGGGAATTGACAGCTAAATTATTTCAAAGTTCTAAAGTTTTTTTGACATTCTAATATTTATAAAACGACTATTGCTATATTTATATTTATAAAACGACTATCCTCTCTTCAAATAGAGTAAAATCCTGGCGAGCTGTGAGCAGGAACATCATCGAGGGAATAAAAGGTTCTTAGTAGCGTCAGTTGGCCAATAACTGTAAACTGGTGTTTCAACTGCGATCTATTTTTTTACAAGGTTTTTTCTTAGTTTTTTATGCTCACACCTAGACTTGTTGAACTGAAACTCAACAAGTCTACCGTTGAACTTTATCCGAGTTGATAGATAGGGCACGCCTCGTTTCATGACAATGACTTTCCTCTCTTTAGTAAGTATCAGTAAGTAGGCATTGTACATGACTAAATGTGTATATATGTACGTGAAATATTGAGTCAAGGTGATAGTCAAGAAACCCCGTCAGACAAAACGAAGGTCGCCGCATTGAATCCGGCAACGAAACGCGCTAATATCGATAGACAATAGTTTTATTTGGATTATTGTATGTGTATAATTTTTGCGGGGTAAAAAATCGATGACGCTTTGCAAATTTTTTTTGCAGTTACAATACAAGGAAGTTAAAAATGGTATGATGTCATCAAGTATCGGATATCGTGGATCGCAAAGTGTGAGATGAGTTTTATTTTTTGCGCCCTGTTTGTTAAAAGTCACGAAAAAATTTCAATTTAAAAATGATCTTGTGGATGTTCTTTTATTTTTCGCCTTTGTTGGGTTTTTAATTAATGCGTGAATATATACAAAGTTCTCATGTTTTTTGGCTTCAGTGTTAATGTTACAAGGACAATGTATTGAAGGAGCATCAAAATGTAATGCAATCAGATAAATGCGTCATACAGTGACCATATTTTTTTGGAGAAAATGAAGGATATGTTGAAGCTTAATAAAATATATATGTGAAATGTTGAAGCTTGGCTATGAATAAAAAAAAAACCATTCCTCATCTAACATTTCATTAAAAAAGATTTTCAAAATCATAGGACATTTTTCCAGTTATTTTATACAATACGATTATAATGGCTTAAAATAGTTTTAAAATTATGTCTAAAGCTGGTAGAAGAGTTAGTCATCGTGTTTTGCTGCAACCAAGCAGATGTTTATATTGAACCTTTGCATCGTCACATTTTCTTTCAATTGTTCCACTCTCATTATATAAATGTAGAAATGTGAATAAATTTGTATTAATATCACTTCAATATACGTACATATGTACATATATTGGAAGACAATCAACACCACTGCTTATGCAGTTGTTAGATATGTGGGCAGCACAAGTAATGCCTATCAATTTATGGCTACTTGATTCTTGCATTTTAAAGAAAACATTATTTTTTTCTTTTCTCTGAGAACCACCAAAAATGCAGTTGGTATTGTCAGCACACAAAGCATTCATTAAAAATTGTGATTGTTTGACGCAATTTTTTGAGGGTGTGCCGTCGAGGTATTAAAAGGGACAAAATAAAGGACAAAGGGACAGGTCAAAATAAAGGACAAAAGACAAAATAAAAGGACAGATCAGGGAAATAAAGGACCGTCCTCTTAAGTAAATGACGAATGGTCAGCGTAGTCAGATAGAAAGTTCATTTTGAAATCGAGAAACCGATGTGACTTTTTTAAGTGTACACACATAAATCTTGACCCAAGAACATGGAGCCTCTATTGGTCATGGAGGACTACCTTTTTGCTGTTTTTATCTATATTTATTATACCTTACAAAGACGAGATATTCCATGACCACGCTTCGCATTCGTCCACTTTGAATGACAATGCAGGATTGTCAAATTTACCTATTAAAGTGACGATTGAATATTTATGACATCAATGTAAGTCGATCGTTTTCTGTCAGCGTTTGCCAATTTAAATGATTCAATTGGCGTTACAGTTCCTTTAGAAGTTGACTCATACCTTCCTATCATTGAAATCATTTTCTGATTACACTGTTCGACACGGAAAATGGTTCAGAGACGAGATATGACTTTTCTTTTAGATCTATGCCTAGTGAACACGAATTTAGTAATAAAAAATGTTGATTGGCTCGAGATTCGGAGATATATGTGTTTTATAAACCGCGCGATTTTTCTATATCTTGGTGTTGTTCGGTCGATGTCTCAAAATTTGTCAATTTCCTGTTCAAAATGAATATTGGAATCTATAGTCGGGTATTTTATCTTTCATTTGTAGTACTTTTCAGCTTTCAAATCTCTCCAAGTAGTCGTCCAGTTCAAATCAAAAGTCAAAAGTACGTATTTTCACTTGGGATTTTTTCCCACTGTTAATACTATTTTATATTGAGTTTTTTCTATTCATCTAAGTCATCATTTGTCGAACAGTGTTATATTTCAATTTGACAATGGTACATGTGAATTTACATGTTTGGCCATAGTGCCGATTTTGATCTACCTCTCATGGCACTATGGTAAATATGAAACAAAAAACGTGTTCGTTTATAATGTTTTCCAAATAAAATGATGTCGAAATGAACTTTATCGTTACAAACATGTTAACTGTTGAAAGTCTCTTGATTAGCGGAAATGTCGAAAAGTTTATAGTCATCACTGATAAATCATTAGATTCTGCAATAATCTAGTTCTACTGTGTTGTAATTATGGGGCTGGTAATCGTAGTAGGTTTTGCAAATAACAATAGACCGTTCCATTAGTGTTCAAAGCAAGAGAGCAAACATGAGTGGTTTTCGTATGAAATTAATAATACTGACCCTTTTTTGTGCTAAAAGCAACTGATGTTAGTCCAGTTGTTATAGTTATTAGCTAGATGAGAAGCTTTACCAATCCATTTTTTACCTTCTATTTTTCCCATAGTTATCAAACGGAGAAATTCGTATTTTGGACCCCGTATCATGTGTCCGAGGTACTCCATCTTTCTCCGCTTGATGACAGAAACAAGTTCCCTGCCTCTCCCTATCATGCCGAGGACAGCTTCATTTTATATTTTTTTGGTCCACGGGATCTTCAGCATACGCCTGTAGCTGGTCCACATCTCAAAAGCGTAGATGCGGCTGATCATCTTGGTCTTCAGAGTCCACGTTTCACATCCATGTAGTAACACTGTCCATACGTAGCTTTTCGCGAATCTCAAATGCGTACGAAGATTGAGATGCTTGTTTGTAAGCGCCGCCTTCATTTTGATAAATGCTGTTCTAGCCATCTCGATTTTCATCTGGGTCCATCTTTTCATTCAGCCAGGTACCCAGGTATTTCAATCTTTTCTCTTTCTAATACCTCTCCATCCAACGTTAGATCACCGGTGTCTATTTGCATTATATCTACTATCCTAAATAATTAGCTAGAAGTATTATAGAGTTTGAAAGCATTTTATTGTAGTTCCAATTTGCAAATATCGTCGTCCAGATGTCTGTATCTAGCTGGCCGATCATTATCTGATAAAAAAAGTTAATCGGCCTCTCTATTGTGACTAATTCACCAAGCTCAAGTATACCGAACAGTGTGCCAGTACTCTAGCAAAAATTGGACCAATTAATTAAATTGGATAGGTGTAGGTGTTGCAATACTAAAATTTCAAACGGAAACTAAATTTAGTCTTTCAACAATATGAAGAACTATCTTGAATTGGGTGCATTAGCGGGAAACTTTTTTTGCAATGCATTTCTTGGAGTTCACTCCCGTGTGTTTGTAGCAGTCATTTATCTCCTGAGACTATTTTGAGTGACAGCTGTTGCTGGAGATATTTTTATTTTTAAAATGCTTGTCTATCAAAGGGGGCCACGATAAATTAGTTCTTCGTTTAAATTAACTGTTACCTCTTCAGTGATCAGTGTATTAATAAACGTTTGAAAAGCATTAAATTTTATGTAAAAGGTGAGGGAAATGCAAAAGTTTTTGGTCAGCGTATAGTTATTGGCCACTTGAACTATATAATAAAGAAGTTTTTTTGTATAAATCGTCAAATTTCGAGATGCTGAAAACATCCGAGACATTTATGGACAAATTTGCAGCATTTTTATATGAATCAGCGAAAATCGAGATGCTGAAAACGAGAATTGGGTAAAGATTGCCAATTTGTTGGAACCGTTTCAATCAAAATTAGATAAATAGGTAAACTTTGATAGGAAACGATCGACCTGGAGTCACAAACGAAGGTCTGGCCAGCGGCAATTAGTGGGACTCGAACCCGTGACCACCATGTTTGATAGTATATATGCAGTGGTGTCACCCCAATTTTGGAGCAACGGGTTTCCAATTATTTTTCGATTTATATACATATGTATATATTTTGAAAAACGGTCTTTTCTCTTTACCTGCTGACTGTAACTGACTGTGAAATTTAATGTGAAGTTGTAAATAAAAATAAAAAATTAAAAGAAATGTATCGGTTCTGTGTTCGATCCGCACGTGGTCGAATTTTTTCAAATACCTTTTAAATGTATTTATATTTAATTGTTTAATATGAAAAGAAATGTTAAAAACTACCTACCTACCCACATTTAAACAATATAAAACGCCAATAGAAACATTAATTCACTCATTAATATTAATGAAATAAATTTTCAATAGATGGTGCTAAATGCTAAATGACTTTGCGCCGTCTATTAGCCTAGAGGAAACATTGATAGCAAACAGTATATGTATGTATATACAAGTTTTTTCGTTTGTTATTATAATCGTATTATATTCGTACGTTTTTTTGAAACACGAACAGAATAACGCTATTATATATACATATGTTAGACTGCGGAGAGCGAGCGTGCCATTTCCAGGAATCGGGGCGGTTTGGCTCTATTTACAAAGCTAGAGTGCAAAAAAAAGGTTCGGTAAACCTTTAACAAAGCATTTACAACAATTGAACAATTAACGGCGCGCTTTGGGTCCGCACTCTAATATATGTCTAGCTGAACCCGGCATGCGTTGCAATGCCACAATAACGCATGCAATTCCTGTTCCCGTTCCCATTCTCGTTGCGTTCCCGTTCCCAATTGTGAGAAAAATGCAGGCAGCGAAAACATTTGAAATTATTCAATTGTTTTTTTTTTTTTATTTTACACTAACAACGCAGGTCGCCACGCGAAAACATTTGAAATTATTTTGTTGCAATGCCACTCATTCCCGGTTTTCGAGTTTCCGTTCCCGTTTTTGGGCGATATTTTTTTACAGTAAACTTTCCGGACATGCATACAGCAAATCCTGAAAGTTTCATCGTAATCGGTTGAGTGGTTTAGGAGCCTATACGAGACACAGAGACAAACAGACATTTATGTTTATTACATACCTCTTCTTATTATATATATGTATATCTATGTATGCAGTGGTGGACTGGGACTGAAATCAATGCATGCCAGGAGTCAAAGGGGGCCCACCCAGGGTTAAAAATAATGCCCCCCTATGCCCCCCCCCCAAATTACGTCCCTGAAAAAAATGCACAATATTTTCAATTAATGTTAATCGAAAATCGGGATTTTGGGAAGGGGGCCCCTATCCTATATTTCTATTTACATGGATGTGTCTAGATTAGGAATAGATTTTATATTCGGAAACTGTTTAAAATTGTGTATTTAAATCTTACTATATTATCGAAGTATAATCAAATGTTATTTTGAAAGTATGAAGTAAATTTAAATCGCTGGTTGATGATGAATCGTCCTATCAAAATTGTCTTAAGCAATTCAGTTTATATTATTCACGAAAATTTGTTTATTCCCATTTTTATTAAAGTAGATAGTTGTTACATAGGTATTGGTATATACATAATCTTGAGGTTGGAAATGAGCCAGGCAAAATGGCCCACGCAAATGTTGAAACTTACATTTCGAGCCTAATAAAAAAGTTAACCGATCCTTGGGCTGTTAAAGCAGGTATTAGTTGTTTGTGTGCATATATCGTAAGAAATTTGTTTTGTTGAAATACCCAAACTTTAGTTCCCAAAGTGCAATATCCTATAAATTTTTACACACGTGAAATACATAGTTAAAAAGTTATTTAATTTTACTGAGGGCCCATATTTTCTAACAGATAGTGGGGCCCACATGCCATCGGGCATGTTCGCTTGTATGGCCAGTTCGCCACTGTATGTATGTATATAGATACTTAAAATCACAGCAGGTAAGAAACAGGTTAAGTTTGTGAGGTAAGGAGAAGAAGATGGAGAGGTGGTAAGGAAGGATGCCCTCCTCATCGTACTACATAATTTAGTTACGTGGAATATTTCAGCTTTACAAATTTTTGTGACCGCGTCATCGAGTAATGTCATAGGATATTTATTTTTTAGCTTTAAACACAAACACCTGTGACGTTTTCTTTATTCTTCACTATCAATAACGCGAAGAGAATGACAGGAAAGCTTCAACAATAGCTTTAGCAAAAAAATATTATTGAATTATGTAGTTCGATATTTCTTCGCGGTATATGAAACGCCCCATTATATATTTGTTTCAAAACACAAAACATTCATATTATTATGTATTTGTTAATGGATTACGTTGTTACGGCCAAAGACATTTTGTATGCCATATGCAAATGCTAATTTCAAAATGGCGGGTTGTTTTTGACCGTTAGGCAGCAGTTGAAGGTTGAAGGATTTTCAAAATTTAGTTCGAGGGTCTGCAGAAGACGATGGCGAGGGTCGCAGGAAGTTGGTATCTGGTTGGTAATGATCTCGCCGTTCGTTCGGCCGTTGAACGAAAACGAAACCGGCCGTTGCGCCCCTCCTACGACACCTCAACTTTTTCTGCATCGGCACCACTCTGCCGATTGACATTTCACGACGGGCAATTTTGTTCGCGATCGTGACATATGTACGTATGTATGTATGTCGGTATATGCGAAAATGCGAAACAGCTAGCAGCGACTGTTGGATTTTAAATTGTTACAATTTCGCGGTGCATTTGTTCTTGGCAAATCGGTGAAGGATATGGAAATAAATCATGTGATATTTTTATTAGTAACTGTAATGTATTGTACTGTTTTTATTATAACTAGCCTCTTATTAGCTCGCTTTTGATTTTTCGTCTGAAAAAATTTGGTTTCTTATACGATCGTTTTTAAACAAAACTTCTATTTGATAACTGGCTTACCTCGATAAAATAAACGAATTTTTGTTATTAATCCGCAAGAATAGTTGAAATATGATTTTTCTAAGTGGAATTTTATTTAATTCTCATATAAAGACAATTTAATATATATCATCCCTATTAATTCAATTCAGATTCGTGTAAATACGAGTAAATACTAGTACGAGCTTTTAGCTCGAAATTTTGCCGATTTAAAATTCACCACGCTTCCAATTAAGCCTTTTAAACGAAAACAAAAAATAGTGCGACCAGAATACTATCTCAATAAACATGTTTCAATAGAAAATACTCAATATAAAATAGTATTAATAGTGGGAAAAAATCCCAAGTGAAAATACGTACTTTTGACTTTTGATTTGAACTGGGCGACTACTTAGATAGATTTGAAAGCTGAAAAGTACTACAAATGAAAGATAAAATACCCGATTATAGATTCCAATATTCATTTTGAACAGAAAATTGACAGATTTTGAGACATTGGCCGAACAACACCAAGATATAGAAAAGTCGCGCGATTTAAAAAACACATATATCTCCGAATCTCAAACCATCAACATTTTTTATTACTAGATTCGTGTTCACTGGGCATAGATAAGAAAAGTCATATCTCGTATCTGAACCATTTTTCGTGTCGAACAGTGTAATTTTGTGAAAAAATGACCAAAATCTCATCATCACCGCCCTAATTATTTTAATCTCAACGAAGAGCTTAAAATAATTAGATATTTTTGGATTTCGGAAATTCACTCTTTATTAAGTGCACAAATGTGTGCACCAGGCCACTAGTGTACACACATTCTGTTAGTCACATTTTCTACAACCCTCATTGTATTATAACTAGTGGCCTGTGTGCACATACTTGTAAAATATCGCAATTCGGATCAACGGAATTTGATTGGCCGACATAACAAAATAATAAATTAAAAACGCGATTTTTTGTTTAATTAATTACATTTTAAATAATATAAATGTGAACTAAGAGACATGCATGCGCAAAGCCCACACTATGCCGCATCTCTTTCCACGATATACAAATCCAAGGGGAGAAAGAGAGACGGAGCATGTTAATGGACATTCACACGCACGTTTTTTTAGATACTTTTAGACATGCGGAAAAAAAATTATTCATATTCATGGCACGCCCGGCACACATCTTCCCAAAATCACCCCCTGGAGTGTTTTCGGTAAAAATTTATCTTTGCTTGACAGTGATCGATAATGGTGTATCCCATATTTGAAGGTATTTCATATTTGAATCTTTTCTTGACCGTAAAATAAATAAATAAATAAATGACTAATATGTAAGAGAACTCCCACAGCGAGGAGTCAAGAACACGACGTGCCGTTCTTCCCTGTGTGATTTCGTCTTATGCCACATCTTATTCTACGATATATGATTCCAAGGGGAGACAGAGAGACGGAGCATGTTAACGGACATTCACACGGACGCACGTGCATTAGATAATTAGGGCAAAAACATACAGCGATGAACGGCACCCCGCGTGCATGGCTCCTCACCGTGGGTGGTCTCCTACATTTCTTCAAATATGGGATACACCGTTATCGATCACTGTCAAGCAACGATAAATACAAGCATACAATTTGACCGAAAAAGGTCAAAGGGGAGGGGGCGTGCCGGTCATTCCACGAATGGCCGGCACGTAAAGGTAAGTAAAAGTGAGTAAAGGGTGAGTAAAGGGCTGAAGACAACCCTCGACCATTGTACTCGTTCCTCGTAAATTCATCACTTCTGTGACACCTTCATTATGACTCCTTCGTTTTCACATGATATGTAATAAATCTAAAGAACAAACGACTAACCAGTAGAGATAAGACACACCTAATTTTGTGCAAGTGCACCATTGATTAATGACATACGTAGTTAATAAATAACACTATTATATCCACCACACCCATGCACTGACTAACCAAGATTGTCTTCAACACATTCATTGTTTGCTAAAGAGTATATAAACTCAATATTGTTAGAATTTAAGTTAGTCCGTAATCAACTCTTGTACCGAATATTAAAATAAATTATTTTTTTACTCAACCGTTCGTCTGCAATTTTTTATTCGTGCCATGAACGTGACATTTTTTCTACATGTTTAAAAAACTATCTAAAAAAAACCACGTGCCACATTCACCGCTGTCTGATTTCGCCCTTATTATATTCGACGATAACATACCCCTCCCTCCGATTTTACATAATGTGTAGATGACCCATTATTAATTTTGTTGCCTTTTTCCAGTAAAAAAAATAAATTTATCCATTCCAGCCGGCAGCATAGCTAGGTCGTTAAGCTTCTGCCTAATACCGAAAGGCACCGGGTTCGATCCCACGAGCTGACCTCGAATGAAAAGAATTTTTCTGAGTATATCTGTAGTGCTGCTAGTCAGACCTGGATATTTGTTTACCTGTAGAATGTTTTTGTGCTCTCGATGATGCTGCTTTTCAACACTAACTGACAGTAAGCAGTGTGGACTAGTGGTTAGCATATATGCTTTCGAACATAGTGGTCACGGGTTCGAGTCCCGCTGGTTGCTGCTGGCCAGACCTTGGGTTGTGACTCCAGGTCGATCGTTTTCTATCAGAGTTTGTGAATTTCTCTGATTTCATTGTTGAAAAGGTTCCCGATTAAAATTGGCTAAAAACCTTCCTACCTACTATTTGAGCATGATTAATGTACAATAAAATGTATGTACAATTCATAAATGTCTCGTTAATTTGCGAATTTTCAATGTCTCGTAATTCGGTGACTTGTGTATTAAAAATGCTGCATTGTTTGTAATTGGCCAGGAAGGCGCATTGGGGTTTACCTGTAAGGCCTTCCTGGTATAAAATGTAATCTTCTATATATGTAAAAATTAATGTGTGTGTCTCGAATAGGCTCCTAAATCACTGAACCGATTACGATGGAATTTTCAGGATTTGTTGTAAATGTCAGGGAAGATTACTGTGAAAAAAAAAACGGGAACGGAAACGGAAGAAAACGGGAATGAGTGTCATTGCAACGCAATAATTTCAAATGTGTTCGCTGCCTGCGTTTTTCCGACAAATGGGAACGGGAACGAGAGTGGGAACGAGAACGGGAACGGGAACGGGAAATGCATGCGTTATTATGGCATTGCAACGCATGCCAGGTTCAGCTAGTAAAACATAAAATAATGCACCTTCATTCTATCCGCAAACAAAATGGCGACCCGATCTGATCCACGAAAACTGAATTGTTTCATTGTTTGACAGCCGATTTTTCAACGGTGGTTCGCGTTGCAACCGTCCCGTCCCACACATTCAGAGCCACTGATCGAACGGCATTCCTCGTGTTCTCCAGTGCATTAACATTTGTAAACAGTCAGTTCTTGCCTGAGCGTTGCCGTGAGGAGTCGTCATTAGTTTCCGCTGTCGTTGTTGCTTTGTCTGTTTCCAACACACCTGCGTGTGCTTCACAACTGTGCCATCGTTGTGTGATAATTAGTTTCAATTTCTAACATTGTTCTTGATTCTTGTGCTGGAGATAGCCGTACATACCGGACACAAGTTGCATCGTTGCATGTTGACTTTGGTGAGTACGGCCATCGATTTTTATTTGTACATGTGTTCCAGAGGAAGTGTGTGTGTGTGTGTGTGTGTGTGTGTGTGTGTGTGTGTGTGTGTGTGCGTTGATTGATGATCACTGGGATGTTGCAGTGTTGTTTATTTGGGGTGTGGATGGGAATGGCGGCTGCTGATCGACTTCGTATTAATAATAAAAAACTTTTAATTATCTAAAGCATAATAATATTCTGTGTGATCTGGGTTCAAATTGATATTCGGTTCCTGTTTTTATTTTTAATTAAAAATTGTTTCAAAAGTGACATCCCTAGCTGCTACTTACATAGTTTAGGGATGCCACATTTTAGCAGTTTAAAAAGCCGCCCTTTCTGAAATTTTTATATATATTATTTTTGTTTTATAATATAGTATTATATGTAGACTGATTTTTAAAATTACATTTTTATATTGTAAGTTTATTCCGAACACACAAATATCTTGAAATGTATTTGAAATACAGACACATTTTATTGAAAGATATGATCTAACTGTGAATTTGTGGTTTGTTTATGAACGACAATTTAAAATATTTTTCTTTGGTTGCCGCCTTCCTTGCTTATGTTTCTGGTAGTCAGGGTTGCCAGATGTCCTTTTTTGAGATTCTCTTAAGTTTAATTAAAGAAGTGTAATGTATAAAATATGTTTAAAATACTTAATTTTTGGAAAAAAATCTCTATTGAAATAATATTGATTTTCCGGAGCAGTTATGTGATTTTTTTTTACTAGGTTTATATTAGCTTTGATTTTTAAATGCATTTTATTATTTTCTTTTTTATATATTTTAATAGCTAGTGATCTACTGATCATTTTCTATTTTACAATTTTAATTTAATTTTGTTAGTAATCATAGTATTATATTATTCTAATGTTAATTTACAGCATAATAGGAAAAAAAGCTCAAAAACCTATTTACAATTATTATAAATGCTCGTATACATCTAATACATAATATTAATTAAAGACTCTCTATAGTTGACGATTTAAATATTATACATATATTAGCTTCACTTCGTCTGTTAGTATGGACAAACTTCCTACACTTTTCAATTTTGTTTTATTTTAAAAATGTCTTAAAATGTTTTAAAAATAAATATATGAAAAAAAAATTAAATTAACATTCTCAGTTCCGGTGCACATTACAATATACATTAACTTTATCGCCTATAATTTGATGCTATTTTCGATTTATTTTCACTGGTTGTTTTCGTGTACCACACTGTACACTACATATATGATTGAGTTTTGTCAGTGTTTTCATGTAACGTGCAAGAATTGGAGTGAAAACACACTGAGTGGTATGGAATATGACGTTTTTGGCTCCACGATGTGACAGTGGGTGTTCCCGAATCGAATTCGGGTGTAGTTACACGTGCAGAGTGCATACGTTTCTCCTTTATTCTTCAAATATGGGATTCACTGTCAAGCAAGGAAAAAATATCACCGAAAACACTCTAGGGGGTGATTTTTGGGACTGTATACCATGTATATGGGCTAGGGGTGCTGAGTTTATTCGTATGTTTTAAAATATCTAAAAAAAAAAAGCACGTACCACGTACCTCTCCGTGTATTTTCGCCCTTATGCTATAGGACAATTCGCCGCCTGGTCACACCGCTCCTGGTACGCCATGTCTATTTTCATTTTTTTGTTGTCAAAATGTCGATTATATAACATGCCGTATTTTCCACAAATAAATTTAGAAAAATATTTTTCATGCCTCTTCAATGTACTAAATAAAAAAAATCTAAATTCAATGTATCTCAATTGAAAACTGTAGGTTTGCATAGCAAATACTAACAAATCGTTATATTTTATATTATTTAATTAAAACGTGAAATGCGCCACAGGCGAAAGTATTTGCATACGAAATGTAATGCGCTGATTTATTTTTATAAGCACTACTGATATATGTACATATCTAATTTAAGTAAAAATATAATTTTATATGTATGTCTAAATTTACATACATTTAAAGCGTTATTCGTGTTAAAAAATGTTTTTTTTTTTCAAAAACAAAGAAAACTTGTTGCATTACTAATGCATTTACATAAATAATGGATTCATAATTAATAGAATCAATGAACTATTTTTTTGCTCATATTATTTTTGTTGATGTTTATCTTTACGAATTATTTAAATGATTACAAAAATATGTTATAAAAACCGTGATTTTATGCATAGTTATGTAATTGTAGTATAATAACAAAAACATTACATATTTTATCACACTCGATAAGTTTGTGTTCAAAGTTTATCGACACGTACATATGTATGTACATGTACGTGCATACATTTACTCGCATATACAATGTAAAATAATATAATACACACATTCACCGACTTCTCACATTGACCAGACCACTAGATTCACTTTTATACTTACCTGAGACGAATCAGGACTATAAATAGAAAATGTGTCTCACAGAATTACAAGCAAAATATATTATTGTCGAATTTAACGATCGTCATTACTGAAATTTCGCACAAATAAATACCCATTTCATAGGATGTGTGTGTGTAATCGTTGAAATTGCGAGGGAAAAACCGAATTTTTCTCGATTATAGGATTTAATAACGTTTTAATGTTTCATAATAAATATTTTTAATGATTATTGCCTTGCATAAAAACGTGTAGGATTTATTGTTTGTGGAAACCTTGCCCCCTTCTTGATCGTGCCGAAAAGATGACGTTGAATAATAATTTTTCTCACGATTATTATTTGATGATTTTATTTTACGTGCATCATGTGTGCGATCAAGATGAGTATTTTTATATTATTATAATACAATGCCAGGAGTATTTTAATTTAGTACACACTCAATATGAGGGCTCTCAGGAAAATCTCACAGCTCGACTCGTGAACCAAATACATATGTATACATACATACGTATATATAAATACATACTATAGTTACGTTCGTGTATCCACTTTTAAAAAGTTAACTTGTAGTGTCAACAACTACTGCCTACTCGATCAAGTCGCGCCTCCCACCGCTTTATACGTTCAAATTTCAAACTTTCCTGGCAAGTTTGAAATTTGAACGTCTATTTATATTATAGAAAAAAGTGGGGGGAATCTTTTTTAACTTTTGACTCTCCCTTTTTTTTACGCCACTGATTGGATACGTATGTAGATCATCATCTACAGCCACTCACCGTCCACTGCTGGATAAAGACCTCTCCAACAGGCTTCCAATTGTCTCTGTTTTGTGGAACTCCCATCCATCTCATCCCACACATTTTCCTAATTTCGTCTACCCATCTTCCTTTTTCTCTTTTGAATTCTCTCGGGTACCATTCTAGCACTTCTTTTGTCCATTCTTTTCGGACCGCCCATTGCCATTTCAATCTCTTTACTCTATCCACTATACCCACTACCCTTGTTATACTTCTCATTCACTTATTCCGCTACCTGTTTTTCCTCGTTATACCGAGCATACAGCGTTCCATACTTCTTTGAGTACATTGGACCACACTATTTATTTTAGAAAAATAGCCAAATTTATATTTATGAAGACTCACCCCTACACCATGGAAATGATGTGCAGAATCGTGGCCATTGCCTTTGCAAAACTCTTCCAAATGGTGGGGGTGGGTCTTCGTAAATGGAATTGATATTTACTAACAATCGTTCAATTGTCATTGCTTTCAAACTTTTCCATCACGTAGTAATTTTATATTCAAGACGCTTTTAGAGTGTAGCAAAATACATAAAACGCTTTATTCAATCATACATACATATGTACATATGTATTTTGATTTCGTGTACCGGTCGATATTACAGTTACCGATATTACCGACTGGGATGAATTCGTTATTGCCTTGTCTTTTTGGTCATTTGAGATGAAAAGTGTCTGGTTTTGAATGCTTCGGCTGGGTCAAACTCGTGTGTCTTCATAATGTAACTCATCTACGGTCTTTTAGAAAGGAATTCGTTCACGTAACTGCCGTGAAAATGGTTTGTCTTACGTTTTTCTTTTCGTAACGCTCTTGATGATTTACATTTCACCTTGCCAGCTGTCCGTCCACTCGTATGTCAATTTCACTGCTAGTCTTTTCAATTATGAACGCTTTTTGATTCGTCAGACCGACGTGCGCTGCCAAATCTCAATGTTGACTTATTTATCGGGGCAATGTTGGAATGCTTATTGTCAATTTTGACATTATTCATAGTTACAGACCCGCATTGTGGGGCATTATATGGGTATTGTCCTTGCTAGACCTTCGCATGATCTCATCATAATCTATTCCTATCTGTAATATGTATGTACATACATTGACATATAGTTTTGTACCTAACAATATATGTAGAAACATTCTACATAGCTTCTTAGTTAGAGTTTATATAAAATATTCCAATATTGAACACAAATCCTTTTTGAACGAGCTCAGTTCTTCAACAGGGAAGTTGAGAACTCCTAATCTTTTGAAACACACACAATTTACATATGTACATATATTCACATTACATTTCCCCTCTTTTGTTTAAGATGTCTTTTTCTGCATGAGACTTAAAAATATAATGAAATGGTTTAAATGGTCAACTATAGTCGATTCGATGTAGAAGAACCGAGCATGCTGTCCCATTCGTGCGATGTGTTGTAACATTGTAAGGACGTAAAATAATTTCTTTATTTTTTTTTAAACTATTTCTTATTTATCTATATTATATTATTATAATATAATTTAATGCAAGGTCTTTAATAATATTACTGTAAGTCTTGCTGTCAATAACATGACGTTGACAATTACTTTTATTGTCTATAAAATATAAATTACCATTAATACGTATTCCATAAATAAATTAATAATATCAACGACTTACTTTTTTATAACAAAATTTTATTAATGTAAATATTTCAAAATACGAACTCAAAACTAATAAAAAATAAAAGTAATATTCTACCGACCGCTACACGCACGAACAATGTTGTTTTTACTGACCAAAATGCAGTTCGAAACTGAAACGAAATGTAATTGGTCATCGTATGTAGGTCGAGTGGAGGTTGACCATTCTATTTTTGACATTTATCTTCATAAAAAAACATTAAAATCTCAATGAAGTTTAGGTAAAGTCTTATTGAACCCTGATTGAAGACTGTGGACCTCAAACATGATTGTTTCTGATATTTTTGATAACAAGGCAATATTTTGTCATTTTTATGTTTTTCTTGCGTACGTGAAACGAGTTTTTACTCCTTTTTCGCGATTAAATGTCACATACCGCATTATCTCTTGGGAAGTCAGTAGATCAGATTTCAAGGCAAGATTCGCATTTTGAATTCAATACTATGCGTGAACTTACCAAATTGCGCGTGGGTAGATTTTTTGCAGTGGAAAAACACTGGTAATATCCCAAAACGAAAATTCATAATTGGAAGAAAGAGAAAGTGACATTGGCGTGCACATTACAATGTTATATCACTCGAAATTTTTCATTTTCGTAATATCCCAAAGCAATTACTGGCTAGATATTGTTAAGACCTTATATGTATTTTATCCATTATCTTCTAATAATCTGAAATGAAAAAAATAAATAAAAAACAATTACTTGGAGTATACCTGTGCGTAATCATAGGAACAGGTATAAAAATACCCTTCCGACCTTTCGAGATATACATATCTACCTTCAAAGTACCTGATTCTTAGAAAAGAAACACGCTCAAGCCATGGAGTTCAAGTTTTGATTTATAAATTATTCAACGAATAGCTGTATGTATATGTGTATATGTTCATCTTTATCCAGACTATGATTAGTGCCTACAATATTATGTATTTAATTTCTGAATATTTTATAAGACTGGTTTTCGGGGTCTGAGATTGTTTTGTAACCGTTGTAATAAAATACGTACTTTTTTGGTTGTGTAAAGAGTAAAATATATGCCTATATAAGTTATAAGACGTATTGGTTGGAGTAAGAACTTTCTGACAATATCTTGAGATTTCATCTCCAGGTGAATCTGTTCTGGAACATCTCAAGTCCTCTTAACTACTACATAATTCCACGTCATTAAAATTCCTAGACCTTAACGTATACCTTTGGGTTTTGCATTGAATGCTTTTTTTTAAAGATACGTTCTTCTGGCACCCTCAACCAGGGCAACAGAGATTTGTTATACTCCCTCTATTTTAAGCCTTTCTTCTTTTTCACAAATAACATATTTGATCGTGTTCCAAAGCTTTGAGCAGAATGTTCGTTTCTGTGGAGTTTTCAATTTAATTGCCATTTACAATTTTATCAATAGAGATGGAATAACTTATTTTTTAGTAGTTGTAGAATAGATGCCACAAGTACTACAGTTTTTTTACCTCTATCAGTTCCTTAGCTGGAATCTATGTAGCTCTAAATTTAAATGGTTTCAAATTTATGTTGGGACGTTGATCAAACAAGCTTGTAAGGTAATATGATGCTTTAAAAAGTAATTAAAATTTTTTTTTTTTAAAAACTAGGCTTTTCTATGTTTTGTATATAAAAATATAAATCTTGTAAAATATCGCAGATCGGTCAGCGACGGCAAAGTTTCAAAACGATCGGAACACTGTAGGAATGGATACTGCATCGTCAGCGAAGTGAAACATAGAAAAGTCTAGTAAAAATAGGAGCATGTCTTGAATCCAAACACTACACACAATAAGATTAACCGAGTTATATTGAGACTGCTACTGATTCGAAAGATGACGAAACTACGAACAAAGAAAGCGACAAAGGTCAAAATTCAATGGCGCATTAGTTTTGCTCTTCGTCAGAAACTGTTGGGTACCATTTTCCCACGTGCAGAGACGCCTAGTCGATGCTCCAGTTAGCCAGTTCTGTTATTCAAGCGATATTTACATTCGATAAGGACAAACCGAGAAGTGGGACACGCACAAGTGAAGAACACACGGCTTTAATATCAAAAGCAACTGCTCTATCGAGATATCTATGTAATTTACGACTGATCGTCACGTTCTCAACGTCTCGCTGGATTTATCTCCACGATCGGACCGTTGATGTAACCTTGGCTCGAATGTTACATACAGCGGTCCCGAAGAATGTTACATCCAGCGAGTCAATGTCCTCGAGAAGAATTCTAACGACAATGATAAGAACATATTATTCATCGGCTATATTATATGAATACCTAATGCTAATGCGTTGGGTTTTGTGTCCAATACTAGCGGGATCAACCGGATCTTGTCAAGTGTCGACAATGCTTGAATGTATTTGTTGGTTCAGCTGCGGTGACTCTGCTTTCGACGTGCTGTACCAATAATAATTGCCGTGGTGCAGACAAACGGAAGTTCGCTTCCACCAGTGTGGGTTTCAATCGTTTAATTTATGGTATTTGAAAACCTTGAACTCTCACATGCTGGCAAAATCGTGTGTGTTCATTATAGTTTTCTTTTATAAATGTCTATCAATCAAACGACTTGTGGCAGTGTACGTCACGGTTGCCAGCTGAAGATGACATGTTTATAAGTACTTATTGTTTGCTCTATTCTAGTTACATTCAACTTTTCTTGTTTTCTTTATCAAATGAGGATCATCATCTGCTGCATTCAAAAGTATTTGATCTACTCCTACCTAAACCCACTCAAAATCTTTTCGAATATACATACATAGAATAGACTCACTCGAGCTTGTCCTTTATTCCAACCTTTGAGACCTAGCATTAGATCACTTTATCAATCTTTTGGAACATCTAAAATGATTCTATCAGTGGCGGCTCGTGAGAATTCATAGAGGGGGGGCTGCAGAGATTAATCGGACTGTAGTAGTTCTTTGACCATACCGGTGATTAAATGCAGACAAAAATAGCATGCATATGTACTATACTGGGAGGGCTGCAGCCCTACAGCCCATATGAACGGCAAAAATAGCATGAATTTGTAGTATACTGGGAGGGCTGTAGCCCCGCAGCCCATATAGACGAGCCACCACTGCAGTGTCTATAATTATGCCGAACACGTTTTGGGATAATAGCATTTTTTAGATTTACTTCCAGTCCTTTTAATCATCCTTCATTTTTTACTATTCCTACATATCCTGCATCTAATCTGTTCTACAATTGTACTCAAGTTCGTCCACTTCACTTTCCTTCTTTTATTTAGCATATTTTTGGGTACCATCCGGTATTTTATATTATAATATTATTCTTCATGTTTAGCTACACCCAATTCTAAAGCAGAAAATGCTCCCCTTCAATTCAATCTTGTCTAAATGGTATGCTTAAAATCTAGCTAGGTATTATTGATCGGACTATAGTCACATGTAGCTATAACCTCCCCCTCATTCATAGAAAATGTCAATGAGTATCAATTCAATGTAATGTTCAGTTGTATTGAACTCGTACTTGAGTCATTTTGAACATCGAAATATTAACATTAAGTTGAAATATCGAAAAATTCCTACACAAGTTGATGGAAAAACTACTTATTACATTGCTTATATTGAGCTTGGGATTTGGGTTTTTCATTTTGAAGACATTTTTTCTTATTGTGTTATGCTTTCGCTAATGTACTTGCAACGAAATTCATTTAGTTCGATCAAACAATATAAATTTGACGGAACCGTTTTAAATTAACAATCGGCGAAACCGGAGCAGTGGAGCATTTAAAATTTTAGCACTTTGCTCAACTCGAGCTCTGCACAGTACCAATAATGCTATACATACTTCAGTCTTTAAATATTTGGGATTCATGTGTTTTGGGTATTGTATTTTTCTCTTTTTGAATAAAAAAATCATGTAATATAATACAATTTTAATTTTTTAACATAACTTTACAGAAAATGGTCTATAATAAATACTCTACAATGCAAAATCAAGAATTCCTTGTACGTATCGTTTCTTCATTACTTTTCACATCCAATTAACTTCTGGGCTTCGTTCTAAAACAATACATACATACATATATCATTATCATTGGGATACAATCATTCAGAATGCAACTATGAGAAAAACCCATAAGAGGATTGCGCTTCCAATTCATCTCCCCCTTCTATAGAATCGTTTATTATTCATATAATACCGTTATTCTGTGTGTCTGTGTAAGATAACGCTCGCCGGACTATAAGGGCGAAATCACACAGTGGTGAATGTGGCATGTGGTTTTTTTTTTAGATAGTTTTAAACATATAGAAAAAATGTGACGTTCATGGCACGCATATGCATGGCACACGGTGGAACACATCGTCTCAAAACGACACTTTCGACCTATGTCGTTGAAATTGTACGGTAGTATTTATAATTGCTTGACAGTGATCTATACCAAAATGACCCTTAGGACCATTTTCGGTAAAATTGTATCCTTGCTTGACAGTGATCGATGACATTGACGTCACATTTTTTCTATATGTTTAAAACTATCTAAAAAAATCCACTGTGTGATTTCACCCTAATAGTCATTTCGAATCGACATATGTACGCCACAGTTAAAACAAAAAGTACGAATATAATAACATATCAACAAAAAACTTATTATTGAAAAACTGCATAGTATTAACAATGGTGGATTTTATGGATTAAATGGTTGTTGAAAGTGAAAGCTCTCAATTGAGGGTTGTAATAAATGAAATTTAAAGTAAAAATACCTGAATTAGTTTATAAATCAACATCAACGAATCAACTGAAGTTTTGCACCCGGGTTCCGATTGTCCATTTTGCACCTGAGACCCTTGAGAGACAGCTCTCTTGCCCCATCCAGGTGTAAACGTCAGTTGTGCCGTACATATGGCTGCCAAGCACAGCAACAGGGCGAAACTTGTGTAACGAAGCATTTTGTTTTCTGAAATAATGTAATGATTAATACATAGGAAACAATCGATTATATCGAATTTTTGTTTGTATTTACCTTGTTAGGAAAAGTAGTGTTGTTTGGAGGCTTGCTGCAACTGATACACCATCGAATTGGTCCATGTCTTTTATAGTAGCAGGATCTTATACGTGTGATTAATTATTGTAGCATTGAAAGGGTTTCTCGACGGAAATTAATAAGAAGCCAAAAGCATCTATTCGATTGTCTATTTTTAAATGTAAACCTGGTCTGGACAATCTTTTCACAATTCTGAACTAGGGCTTCCAAGCCGGCTTACACCGAGACCATTTTTCATAAAACCGAAAACCGGCTTTTTTCGCTCGATCAACCAACCGGCTTCAACCTTAAAAGGCTTAATGTTTTTTTCCTCAAAACTAACAATTACGAATTT
The DNA here is from genome assembly GCF_051622035.1 of Arctopsyche grandis. Lineage (NCBI taxonomy): Eukaryota > Metazoa > Arthropoda > Insecta > Trichoptera > Hydropsychidae > Arctopsyche > Arctopsyche grandis. The sequence continues at coordinate 2,404,335 of NC_135362.1, forward strand.
CAAATTTCTATGAATAATAAAAAAAAAAAGTGTATATCAAAAATTTCTTAGGGAATAGGCGTATATTTCTTTGAACAACAAAAAAAGGGACAGCACTTAGCGTTGGTTTTTTTGATTTCAGTAATGAATGAATACCAGGTCAAAAACCAATAAAATATTATTGAAAGTAGTTTCAATAACCTACACAAGGCTTTTCAGAATTTCGGCTAATTGAGTTTTCTATAATTTGTAGTTTTTGCGCGTTCATGTATAAAAGTATAGAAAACGTTATAGTTAGTTGTTATGAATTCGTTTCTGAAAATTGGAATTCAAATTCATCTCCATAGTGTTCTTATTCACTATTCCACGATTACAGATTATTTTTCTACGAGGTAAGACATTATTTTTTTAATACATTCTTGAGAGTAGCTTATTTAAATCATTTTATTATTTTTGCGTATACAGGATCTGCCATTTTATGGCTGTGATATATGTACATATAATACAAATTTTATTATTTTTAATATTTATAACAATAATATATAATAATGATCTTATGAAAGTTCATAATGTTTATAACCCAATTCAATCTATACGCAATTATTTTTTTGCATAATATTATATAATATAATATAATAATTAAATATAATTAAAAAAATCTTAATTTTCTGAAACCGGTGAAAACCGGTCAACCGGTTTTTTCTTGCGGACGGTTTTTTGGAACCCCTTATTATGAACATTTTGTCGTTGAACTTTCTGTCCGGGGACGTTTTGTCGTGGAGCTCTGGTGTAGATACGCTCACAATCTAACAGTCTGGTGACAGCTACCTCTGTCACCAGATGTAGCTGTAATGTAGTACCAGATGTACATACATATATACATATGTACATAATATACCACTCAAAATTTATCAAGCGTCACACATTTCCTCCATGTGATAAGAAAGCATATGCTGCTTGCATGGGATAAGCACGTAATCGCATAACACACATATAATGCAATTCCAAAAGTAGACGATTAGCAGTTGCTCGCGTGACCCAGTACGCCCACGCTCAGCCAGAACAATGTTTGGATTACATTGATTTAAAAGGCCCGACCGTGCGATTTGCGTTTTTATTCGCGAGAAACGAGAACGAAAGTGAAACAGAAGAAAGTGACGGCGGCCGCAAAGTCCAAAAAACGGACAAACAGGAAAACGTCCAAAATGGCATTTTGGCCATTTTTCTAACGTACGATTATAAGTGTCAAAGAAGAGAGAAAGCGGCTCCGGAGCAAAAAAAAAAAGAAGCAATAAAAGATTAGAATTTCAAATTCGACTCGGAAAACCGCAAAATTGAAAATTTGCGGTCTGCGTATTAGTTTTTGAAGCCAATGGCTTGAGTTCAACCAAATGACCGACCTTGAAAAGCAATTGATTTGATTTTTGGACGAGGTAAACTAGACATACTGCCCCAGGGCTCGAAGGATTGGTAGGGGCTCAGGAGGCTCTTGCCCATGTACCACTTGTCTTACAGAACTTAATTGTAATGGGTGGGACTTCGTGAGCTGGCAGGTGTAAGTGTTGCGCAAAACCCATAAGTTGTACTCAAAATGTTATGATGAATCAGATTGAGAGCTAATGTAATAGCACTTGATTAGTCCAAATCCAATATTCTAAATTCTTGTTCTCATTTCCATTCCAAGGTTATATATCTGTGTTTACATATTTTTGTTTAAATTCATGTGAAGCTAATTTTGGCATCTTCTGCTTTTTCAACTTCTAAACCTTGTTTCAGTTAACATACTCAAGATTTTGTTTCTTATTTGTTCGTTACGAAACTCCAATTACACTTTATTGGTCAGTTAAAATGTTCTGGCCAAAAGGAATCTTTTTATAATACTTTTCTTCCCACTGTCAAGCTAACTGAAGTGAAGTAGAAACTAATCTCGCTACTAACAATAATTGTTTTTCGAAAAATGTATTTTTTTGACCCCAAAGCTCTTTTTCAAATCAGCTAATTGTTTTAGTTGAATTTTATCTACATAGTTGTTCAACTACTGTGTTTAAAACTGATTAGGTGCTATGTAAAATCATACACAGTCATAATAAATATTTAATACTTAGACAAAATTATGCCTAAATCTACTAAGATTGGACTTTTACTTCTATACTACTGGAGTCAGGCCCAGCCCGAGAGTATACGGCGCCCCTAGACAGATTGATTACAGCGCTCCCCCCCCCCTTTAATTTTCAAACAATAAATTTCATGAAAGTTCTTGAAATTTTATGTTGTAAAATAATATATTAATTAAGACAAAAACAAAAAAAAATAATTTAAATTTTTTAATCAAAATAGGCACGACTTATGTATAAAAATTAATAAAATAATACAGATAACTATGAATAAATTCGGTAATGAAGACATTACCGTATTTTATTCAACAATGAATTAAAGAATTTTATAGTGACATTTCTTCTTTATAGTGAATTTTATAGTGATATTTAATTTCATGAAGTAAAACCATCCCTGATGTACATATATATTTATGTACATATGTTTCAGTAGTATTTTACAATTCCAAATTACCATTTCTACCGACGACAGTTTGCTGTTTTACAAGTTTTATTCGTTAGTCGTTGATATTTGACAGTCAACTTCCTGCGTTCCTCGTAAATTATTATATTTTACAATCAGTATCGTAACTTTGAGTAGAAAATTTAAGTTGAATATACATAGAATGTTAAGTTCAAAGAAAGCCAAATTATTTTTTCAAATTAATAATCAAAAAAGAGAACAATGGGGGCGCCTCGCAGCGCCTCTTGTCTATGGCGCCCTAGGCACTTGCCTAGTCTGCTGTACCTTTGAACCGCCCCTGACAGGAGTTTACGTTTTAAGAACTAACCCTTTTCCAAGCACGTCATAGGCTATGACGTGCTTGAACCGTAGCATCGATATGGCGATATAAGTGCTAGCGATTCTCGAGATGCTTGAAACCATCGATTTTTTACTTAACTTTCCATATTTTTATTGAAATCGATGACCCAATCATTTTTATTTTTCATATATACCTAGGGCGAGAACTCTGAATATATTACATATCATTTTTCAATAAAAATATATCTTTTAGAAGAAGAATAATAAGCTCTTCGCTGGAGTGTTCAATATGAGGTAAAGCAAACATATGTATACTGAACTATAGAAACCATGTCTCATAAGCGTCTTTTTTTTTGTCGATGATTCATTTAAAGTTTTAGGAAACACTCGAGCGTATATCCATGTTTGGACCATAAGAAGTTATGGAGTCATAAATACGGAGTCACGCTGCCAGCCACGAAAGCAAATGGCAGTAGAGATCACCGATTAAAAACGTTTGAGCATTGACGAAACGTTGTGCAGTAAGCAGATTTCCGATAAGCAGGCGAAGGTTGAATGCAACACTGTCTTGGGGCGAAATTTTCAGAACCTTTTATTATTGTATCGTATATATTGCTGTCAGCGTGGTTTTGAAGTATAACTGGAGTCGAACTGCTTTCGCAAGCTGCAACAAACACAACAATGGCCAATAACAAAGCAGTTGACCAATGAACTGGCTCATTGCTCACTGGGTTCTGGCAACCTATACCCACACTGAGCAATTTTCAATTTTTGATGAATTGGTCGTTGCTGAAACTGTTGCTGCTGCTGCTGCTACTGTTGCTACTTCTACTACTACCACCACTTTCGATTTCTCACAGCGAAACCGAATATGAGTGAAACTCGTGAGAACTGGCTCGACGAGCAGACCAGAGCACTTTTTTCGAGTAAAACAAATAAATAAATGGAAATTAGAAGCGTGTTGTGTATACGACGCGTGTTGTGCTGTCATTGTCTTCATGTTTTTTCTTTAAGTGTTATGCATGTACTCCTTTTGGAATTAATTCAGCCATTGTATCCATGCGACAATGGTGCACGCTGGATATTTATTTTGGTACATCTCGAGTGTTTGCTATCTCGACAGTCGAGCTATTGTCTGGCTTGATGATGGGTGTTTTTTTGTATTATCTGTCAATGTCAACGTATCATGACGGTTTCGGATTTAATATTCCTAGTAATATCCGTGATTATGTTAGATTCCGTTTCATTAACAAAGGCCCACCCCCACTTCTCGGTAAAGGTGCGTAGAATCAAGTATCAGAGTGTGCTAATTTATCTGATTTCATTGTTGAAATGGTTCCTCCATCAAATTGGCAAAAATCATTGCTAAGTCACAAATGTAAAATGTATGTACATGTTTACTAAATCCATAGATGTCTCTGGATTAATTCATTGATTAATTTCGTGTTCTTCAGCCTCTCGAAATACAGCAATTTATGTAATAAAAAATGCTGCAATTTTTTAATTCATTGTCTAGGTTTTACCTGTAAAATAATAATAATATAAAATCGGTGCTGTATGGCTAACTTTGGAATTGATTTTGTTCGTTCATGGTATCATTCGAGAATCATTTCTTAACCCTTTGAATGATGACCTGTGCCGATCGGTGTTTTGCCAAAAAGTCCATGGGCCTGAAACACGCCGATAGGCGTTATACTTTGAGCATGTACAACCAAAAGTACTACCTGCTAAGCCTTTTCAGGTAGCATTGAAAAAAAAACTGCATTGCACATGGCTCGTGTAATCCGTGTCATTCATTTGTCAACGTTTATAAAGACTGGTTTACACTGGAGTTTCTGAATTTTAACCGTAGCAGAATTACCCGATGGAAATCCCTAACTGCTGAGTATTTTAGATTGTGGCTTGGCATTTAGATTATGAGCATTACATTTTAACAACAATGCAGAAGATGGAACTAGTTTTGGAAAACTACATTCATTTAATAGACTTGTTTTGTTTATTTTATATTGTTGTAAGATATATTAGAGAGTCTAAACACACCTTTAGAAAACTCGAAATCCTCGGCGGTAGTGATCTAGTTTTTTTTTGAATTAGCTACAATTTTTACTAACCTCTTCTTAGTTCGGAAACGTTTTTGTCGTGTGACGAAGTTTGGGTTCTTATCAGATCGTTTTGAAACTTTGCTATTTTGCTATTTTTAAATGACGTCTGTCATAACTAGTCACCGGACCCAGAAGGTGCCGCGTATTGTTCAAAGGTTGTAAATGCATTGTTAAAGGTTTTGCCGAACCTTTTTTCCAAAGGATTTACAACAATGGAACAATGGATAGCACTGTGACTATCCGGTGTCTAGTCATAACTAGTCATCGGAGCCTGAGGGGGCCGTGTATTGTTCAAAGGTTGTAAATGCATTGTTAAAGGTTTGCCGAACAATGGATAGCACTGTGACTATCCTACCTCTAGTCATAACGATGGTTAAAAATAATCATATTAGACACGTTTGAAAATACTGTATCTTCATTCACGGTGACGTCTATTGTCCACACTGTTCTGATCGTTTTTTCCCTTTTCGCCCCCCTCTCGCTATGGCATGATATTCAAGTTTTACGGAGAGAATTGGTGATTTCTCAATTAGGTTTTTTTATATACATTTATTTTTTATATATCTTAATATTATTATACATGCTTTCTTTTGGATTTATAAATAATTCTAGTTGGTAATGTTGGCAAAATTTTCAGCGTGGCGGGCTTTCAACAGAAAAGATGTCAGCACACAGAGGGTTAAAAATATATTTAAATTTGATATTAAAAAATTTAGTTCACTCTTTTGCAATTTTTTTATATCGAGGCAGTTGCGATAAAGTGACAGTTCAATCTAAGATGTCCTAGTGTGAGTGTCGGATGTTAGTTATGAAACTGAAAAAAATATATAATACTTTTCCGTCATCTTATCAGATGCATCGACGCTTAACCTCAATATCCTTGTAATTGGTAATTAACAAGACTACTTTTTTATTTCGATGCGCATATAAAAAAGTAAACTCTCACTAATAACAAAACCACGCATGCAAAATATGACATTTAACATCGAGACCGGAATGGAAATGAAGAGAAAACATACTAGATTCGGAAGTCTTGGACAGTTCAGTCGCATGCGAAATTTAGCACGTTGCATTATTAGATATTAGCACGTGTAAAGATTTCACTCCGGTTTGCATAATACGAGGTGTCTACAACGTGTGTAAAATTAGTCTCAAGTCATGTTTTTACATCACAAAAACAAAACTGTTCGGACGATATACGCGTATTGTCGAACAATGTCGACACGGCCCGCGTGTCACAATCATGCAAATTTTACAAATACGTACACATGCTTTTCATTTTACTTTTTTTCCATTTTAATTTTTGTGTAACGAATGCATACATCATGCGTGAACACTTTTCTGGGGGAAAAAAATCATCTCATATACGCCACGGTTAAAAGAGCGTGTCCGAAAAATTGCTACTTCTGATTGTGAGGTCTTATGTAAGGCTAATGTGCAAGGAAGTGCATTTACGTGTGTAAGTATGCTCGCGTATAATTCATTGTGTAAAGAGGAAATTATCCAATTTAACATGGTGGGCCTCGTGTGTGCGACCGCCTTTATAATTGTACGGGAAACGATGCAATCGTTGGCCGGCGTTCAGTTATTGGCCGCTCGTATTTTGATTGTGACATTAATGATAATGTTTTTGTGCTCTCGATGATGCTGCTTTTCAACACTAACTGATAGTAAGCAGCGTGGACTAGTGGTTAGCATATATGCTTTCGAAGCGTGACCACTATGGTCACGGGTTCGAGTCCCACTGGTTGCTGCTGGCCAGACCTTGGTTTGTGACTCAAGGTCGATCTTTTCCTATCAGAGTTTGCCAATTTATCTGATTCTTATTGAAACAGTTCCAACAAATTGTCAATCAGCATGTCGAATTTCGCTGATTCGTATAAGATCAGGGTTGTAGAATAGCTGGTGCGCACCGGTACGGCGTCCCGCCACCTTTTATCGGCACCGGTACGCGACCCGCCATAAAAATGACAAAAATCAAAATAGTATTAAATTTTAATTTTTTCGAAAAGTTTTACCACTTTTGCAATATTATTCACCCAAGCTCGATGACACGGAGCGCTCTCGTGCATAAAAATTCTGTCAGGATCAAGGATACCACCAGGCTTAATGTGAGGCACCAGGTCTTTAGCACATTTAAATATTGGCAAAATCGGGCGTACCGGCACCTAAAAATTTAGATTATCCATAGATGTCTGTACGATACTTTGTTAAAATTATTCTAAAAATCGTATATTGTAATTTGAATACTCTCCCAAATACTCACCCCACACGTATTATTGCTAGCATACATATGTCTATTTGAAACACACGTCTTTACAAATCTCAACATTACTCTATTTTTCTACTAATGATAATTGTCAACCCCACAAAGTTCTTTATTACGAACGTATGTTTGTCTTTCCAGATTTCAAATTAGTATTGTCTTAACCCCACGCACATTATTGCAACAATGTGTATTCGAAACACACGTCTTTACTCAATTCTCAATGTTTTTCTATTTTTTAAAGTAGTGATAATTGTCAACCCCACAGTTCTTTATTGCAAACGCATGCTCTTTTCAGATTTAAAATTACTAGATATTGTTTTAACTCCACTTTTAACCTTTGCCATGGTCTTACGACCATTATTTATTGACTTCTCCCCTCGCATACTTATTACTTAAACCCTGTAATTCACACATATGTAAAGACTTAAGTTTTATTACTTCTTCCTCCATATTGTTATTAAAATACTTTTATAGGGGATGGTACGAATGAGACGATTGGCATGTTGATGCGCGTGCTTTTATTATGGCAGCCGAAGACGGAGTGAGGTAGCAACTCTGAACACGGCCGAGTTGGTCCCAACTCGCAGGAAGGTGACCGAACTCGACCATGTCATATAGCGAGCCGCCACACTTTGTTTCATAATTAAACTCAAGTTATATTCAGATTTAGATATATGTATCCATGCTCTGTGATTGGTTGATTTCCAACCAGCACATTGAATAAATACCGCTGTCAACCCTTCATTTATTTACTTGTGGTAGCACTTCGAGACTAGTTACTTGTAATACAAACTTGTACATTAATCTCGTTTATACTTACTGCTATTTAAAGAATATAATCATTTGACAGAATCTGTGACTATAATATGCTTGTAATTGGCCAGGAAGGCGCATTGGAGCTTACCTGTTAGGCCTTCCTGGTATATACATATATGTATAAGTGTGAAAAAATAAAAACAATACGCTTGGATATCATAACACGATGGCTTGACCATCACTGGAAGTTTAATTAGAAAAGATAATTATAGCTATAAAAATCCCCCTCTCTCTTTACTTTGTTTGCCGATAAGTCCTGCTTCTGTAATATAATTCGAAATTTTAAATATGTATTGGTCTAGGTATAGACTTTCTACTTTTCAATACACGATTAGTGTTATTATTCAAATTAAAGAAAATATATACCGGAAAGTCATTAATAGTGTATATAGTAAAAAGGAAACCGGCGTAATCTGACACATACAATATTCATTAGCGAATTTATGCTCGCATAAAGTGTTATTTATACGCGAATAAAAAATGAAGAAGAAAGCATTTTACGTCATTCGATCAAAAAGAAGAGAAAACTTTTGACAGGTTGCGTTCGAATTAGCGATGTAAAAAAAGCGACATTATGGCGCAACGTAAACATTGTGCGATAACGCTTAACGAAAACGAGAATGATGACACATTATTTTTTCGATACAATAAACCCGTACTTGTATGCTCGTAAAAAGTTATGCTTACGGCCGCAACGGCCACTGATTTTATTGTCATAAATAAGTAACAAAACTTTTATCGAGCATGACTTTTTGAGAATAAATTTTGATGACTTCCTTATTAATTACTATAGATATGGTTGAATACATGCGTATCAGATTGATAATCATTTGGTTTTGAGAGGCCAAAGGACACCCACTGAATATTCCTTCCTGTTTCTGTTTACGTGTGAAACAACAGAATCATTTCAACCAAGTGGCATAGGGCATAGGTGGTCCTATGCCATTCCAAAACCATATAATCATTTCTATGTTGAGTCATCACGATTCTTGATGTATCAGTACCAGGGTCAATAGTATATTCGAGGCCCAATCCGTATTGAAAAAATATGTACTCAATTAATCATTATCCCACTGTTAATGCTATTTTATATTGAGTATTTTCTATTGAAAGATGTTTATTGGGATAGTGTTCTGGCCACACTATTTTTTGTTTTCGTTTAAAAGGGTTAATTGGAAGTGTGCCGAATTTTGAATCGGTAAAATTGCAATAAAGATATAGAAAAATCGCGCGATTTAAAAAACAAATATACCTCCGAATTTCGAGCCAATCCACATTTTTATTACCAGATTCGTGTTCACTGGGCATAGCTCTATAAGAAAAGTCATATCTCATCTCTGAACCAAAAAAAAATCGTCATTTGTCGAACAGTGTTATTTAGAAACCCAATAGAAAGCAGATTTAAAAATTGTAGCTAATCCAAATAAACCCTAGATAACTACCACCGAGGATTTCGAGTTTTGTAAAGGTGTGTTTAGACTCTCTAATATATCTTGCAACAATATAAAATAAACAAAACAAGTCTATTAAATGAATGTAGTTTTCCAAAACTAGTTCCATCTTCATTATTGTTGTTTACATGTAATGCTCACAATCTAAATGCCAAGCCACAATCTAAAATACTGCATAAAATAAATGCAGTTAGGGATTTCCATCGGGTAATTCTGCTACGGTTATAAATTCAGAAATTCCGGTGTAAACCAGTCTTTATAAACGTTGACAGATGAATGACACGGATTACACGACCCATGTGCAATGCAGTTTTTTTCAATGCTACCTGGAAAGGCTTAGCAGGTAGTACTTTTGTTTGTACATGCTCGATATACAACGCCTATCGCCGTTTTGCTGGCCCATGGACATTATTGGTCATCATTCAAAGGGCTAAGTGTAATAACGACATATTAAATGCGATGCGGTGCAAACGATCGACAAGCGCTAGACAGACTGAACCACAGATTAACGACACGTGTACCTTATATGCGTGCGCACTGCTCGCACTTACACTAAGCGAAATCTACCCGAAGTCCTGACATACCCATCTTGTATACGTTCTGTGCTTCTGATACTTTAGTTCCGAATTTTGCCTTATTAAACTCGCCAGAAAGATCCAACTCAATTTTAATAATTACCATTTTAATAATTGCATCTGCGCACATCGAAAGGTTACTCATCATCTGTTGTGCAATTTTTCATTCGTGAAGTCGAGAATTGCGTTTAAAGCAGCCATCCAGTTAATCTGTGGTTCAGTCTGTCTGGCGCTTTTCGATCGTTTGCACCAAACCCATTAAATGTCATATAATCAGTTGGCAGCTGAATACTGGAGTCTGGCCTACCATGATTTCATACTGACTGATCTTTCTCGGAATAGGCCTGTCTTGTCTGTTAATGTCATTCAAACGTACACATTTTGATCTAATTTGTTCATTTGGCAAATTGTGAATTCGAAGAATCAATTTTTTCTTGTAATCATAATCAGACAATGTAAAATCGTTTTATCATTATATACCTACCTATGTCATTTTGGTTACACCAGTTATTATTTTTTTTGCAACGACATACCAAAGGTGTGTTTAATTTGAAATTGTCACGACCATTGTTTTTTAGACACATATAAATTATCCATTCCATCACGATTCCTTCCAGTTGTTAAAAAAAAATTAGAACAATTTTCCCCACATAACGAGTATTATATTGCATGACAGTTGAAATAAAAATTGGTTTTTAAATATAAATATAGATTGATTTTTAAATATAGAGTCGTCCTATAATTTAAGCAACCGTTAAAAATCGCTATAATATTCTGCAAAGGTCATGCATATCTCTAATTGGGATTGATTGAATGATTGTCATGGGTCAATTGTTTTTGATTGGAATAGGACCGTTGCTAGTTTAATCATCACCATATCGGAAGAGTTAAAACCGTTACTCGTGTGATCTACATATTATTGTACTGAGACTAATCATTGTTTTGTTTTGATTCCAGATGATCCATGCAGAACTGTTGATCCTTCGAATATGAACGAATAGACGTGGGCTATCTAAACTTGTGAACATGGAGCACATTTATACCATTAAAGTGAAAAGAAAATTCGATCCTCGTGACCAGTACCCTTCGGAGCGGCGATACTCTGCCTCAACTGTCTTCGGCTTTGCCTGGGTTCACTTAGCATTAGGATTCACAGCTTTTCTTTTAGCATGCCTGGCTCTGTACAATCCATCCACTGTTAAAACTCTGGTTGTAGACATACCACAAATACACCGCAATGCGCAGAACGAGCCGCAGATAGTGCACGAGAAGATAACCCTTCAATTGTCAAATGATACTTTGGAAATTGCCACCGTTGAGAATACAATAGTTGACAATGACGTGGACTTATCTTCAGATAAGTCTACTAGTGTTGATTTTACCAATGATTATATACCGTCTTTGGTAATAGCTCCGGCTTTGTTGGCTTTGGGTGGTTTTGTAGCTGGATTTGCTGCCATTGTAGCTTCCCGCAGATGGTATATCGATCACAGCATCACCTGGTTCTTTTTATCTTCGGTATTGTCTACTGTACTTTCGCTGACTAGTGTTTGTATTATAGCGGCTTGGGTGGCTGATACTAGTGAGATCGGCATGAGCCTCTGCGACTATTTCTCTGATGGTAACTTGTTCGGTAAGGTTCACATTGAGGCAGACACTGTATCAAATAGTGAATCTGAGAATTCTACACTTTTCTACGTGATCAAAGTGCCGATGGATGACTTGAAAGCGCACAAGATTCCGCTGCTCGGCGAAGAAAGCAATCAGAGTAAGACTAGGAAGGTTTTATCTATCAATATTCTGATTGCAGCTTGTGTGGAATTGCTCTGGTCTTTGTTGAGCTTGAAGATAGCTTGGAGTGGTATGAGGTCTGATTATCCTGATGATGAAGCTTTAAATAACAGAAGGAATGGTGGAACAATGCATGTCATTACTGAGATCAAAGGTAATAATACGAAGCATCTTCCAAAGAACACAAAAATATTGCCTCCTCAGCCGGACTTGATTGAACACTATCCAAAGAACAACAAGATAAAAAAATTCTTTCAGACTCAACAAGAAAACGGTGGATTCTTCTTACGTACAAATCAAACTGAAAACGGTGGTCTGACGGTGATTGGTGAAAAGAATGATAATTTTCCTCAACGGGAAAGCAATGCCGAGTACAAAGAAAGAATGATGAACTTTCTGAACAAGTGTGCAGCCAGTGGAGGCTTGGACCAAATTAGCTTATCTCCGTCGGATATTGAAAACATTCCATATGGAGATGAAGAGCCGACTGTTATCGGGAAAGTCTTGGACCAGAATGGTATTGAGCGGAAGCTCACTACTATAAACTGGGGAGATAGACACGACTACACTGTATACGATCAAAATACGCTCGATCTTGAAAAAGTCTTGAGAGCTCGACTGCAGACAAGCATGCAGAAGTCAAACGAAGCTCAACGTGAGTTGGTCTTACCAGATATGGACTCGTTGGAGATGAACGACAATGCCGATGATAATGAGAGATTTTATCGTGCAACGATTTCAGAACACACCGACACCGATAACGAAGAGTCAAAAGAGTTGAATTGAACGTAACGACAGTTCGTCTTCAAACTTTGTACAAAATATACCATCATTGATGGTGTATGTTAATTATATGAATTTTTTTTAAATATTTTATTCATATTATACATTTGTAATTGAAGAACGAAATCCACCAATTAATTATAAACGTGAAAGTAAGGGAGACGCTATGATAGTCGTCGGCTATTGTATAGTTGTTGGTCATTTGCATTTTAAATTTAAACCATTTGACATTACCGAGAACCCTTTTTCGTACAATACTTTTGTCGCTTCCGTTCATTACTAACTGATAGCAATATAGCAATTGGCTTTCGTGTATTGTTTTGATTCAAATGGCTAACAACTGTAACAATTCCTTACCTGTTTTGTAAATGTAAATTGGATGCGTAAACATAATCGAATAGCAAGCATCGAATTTTAATCTAGAATTGTGTCAACTAAAATATTTAATAAAAACTAGTCTATTTTTAATCTAAGTTACGCATTTTTCATTTCGTTTGATTTTTAGGTTATATATATTTTTTGAAAATCTTGTATTATTTTACAAGTATTATGATATAATTGGCATTGTACGAAAAGTTCTATTGGGGAATTTACATATACAAGTGTGTGGCAATTTGAAATAAATTGTAGAGTTAGTGCATATTACCTTAAACGTTTTAACTTAAATATTTTGCATGATATTGGATGTTTGGCGTAAATTTCCCTTTATTTTAATTATTCTTTTTTGCGTAATGCATATTTACCGTTATTATTTTAAAATTCAAGGACACATTGTATCATACACTTATACATAGAATGATTTGTATACATATATAGGAAAAAATTGCACTGAATAGCTTGTTTATTTTAACGGTAAATATTTTTATTATATAAGTACATAAACGTATATTAGGATTAATACCAATAAATACTAAGCATAAAAATGTGAACTGATAGTCAATTAATAATGTATTTTTTATGAATTATAAATAAAAAATTTCCTATTTTTTATGTTTCATTTATTTTGATACAATTTATGCTTACATGCAGTAAATCTCTTTCAGGTTATGAAATTCTTATTTACCTGCATTTAGGATTTCGATTAATTTTGGCTGTTAGTAGTTTTTAGGCCTCTCGAGTTAACCTGTTAAAGCTAAATTCATCGTTTGAAGAAACATTAACCAATGCAATGGTGTTAAGCTTTATATTTAGTGGTATACGGGGGGGGGGGGGGGGACGGGGGGACGTTTATATTTAAAATGTATATTTTACATTTCTAATCGACTATTGAATGAATTCGCGACGCTGGACAATGACCAAATTGAACAAGCGTCTCCACAAAAAATGTAGAGCAAAAGACGACCCTTGTACGTGTCACAACAACCTTAATGCACCAGATGTTTTACTTGTTCAAAATTACACTGGGCTTATCGTCTTATCCAACACTCATCTATACTTCCTTGATCTACACATGTACATATAATTGGCTGCACGCAGTCTCCGCATACACTCACATACAACTTCTATAAACATATAAATATATAGAATTAGAAGTGTTAGATCAATTTCAAAGGGCAAATTATAATAATTATAATAGAAAAAAAAATAGTTCTTGTTTTTGAATCTTACATGGAACTTGAGCATCAATTTGACGCTTTTGTTATACGTTTTTCGTACTTTTGTAAACATTTGGCCTTCTTATTAATCTTTTAAACGGCGACTAATTTCAAATGTCAATCTTTCATTACTTTTTCTAATACACATACCAACAAGTTGAATCAATAACAATTAGCGTATTACAAGCATATACTAAACTTTACATATGTACTATTTCTCTACTCAGACCAGATTGCAAAGAAAATGAGTGGTATTTTTGATTTTTAAATGCTTTTTATTATTACTAAATTATGTATGTTCACAATACATCTATTTTAATAGCTACTGATCTACTGATCATTTTCTATTTTACAATTTTAAATTAATTTTGTTAGTAATCATTATTATAATGTTAATATGTCCAGCGTAATAGAAAAAAGAGCTCAAAAACATATTGACAATTCTTATAAATGCTCATAATACATCTAATACATAATATTAATTAAAGACTCTCTAAAGTCGATGACCTAAAGCAGATCGTGTTTAGGTAATCTGTGTGTTATATACCTGAAGGGTATAGACATTTTGTTGTAATCACCGAGACTCTTCACAAGTGGGTTAGTATGGTTATTAGTGATTATGTGATAGAATCTACTGGTTAGTTTGTTAGCAATGTCTGTAACAAATGGAATATTATATATGGCATGCAGTTTTTTCAAGTTAGTATATATGTGTGTATTATAAATTATTTTTAGGGATTTATTATGTATAACTTGGAGCTTGGAAAGGTTAGTATTCGAGGCGTTATTCCATACAGGTGAAGCATAGGTTAATAATGGTAATATGAGCGCGCGATATAATTTTATTTTATTTTGAGTTGATAAAGAACTATGGCGATTAAACATTGGATATATTGAGGATATACCCCGCATCGCCTTGCATTTCGCTCCCTCAATGTGAGGTGCCCATCTCATTCTTTTATCGAACGTTACTCCTAAATATTTTATTACTGACTGCCATTTCAGACTTTCTCGAAAATGAGTGGTATGAATAGTGTCGCTTTGCATATAATTTATAAACCATTTATTTATCTACACAAGCTGCTAGGATCACAAATATTCATCGTGGCAAGAGACAGAATCGAACCTAAGACAAAATGGCTCATACCATATGTGATATTACATATTGTAATATCTACATATGTAACGATCAAGACTGCCTTGAATTCTTCAGTAGAATACAGCAAAATATCTTCAATAACAATGCTATTCTATAAAATGTCGTAAATTGTCTCAGCAGTCGATTCAACCACTACGTGGATATTAGATATTTATAATTATAAACAAACGGTTAAATTGATTGAGATGTATGACCGTTTGCATGCCAACATGTTGCATATAAAATTTTACATAGTAAATGTCGCACTTCACGTTGCGTATTGTATTTTGATGTGTGCTATATTGATTTGCCCCCTCTGTTACGAAGGCTCAGTCGAATATGGGGGTTACATATTCATGATGCTTTTGAAGGTCGACGTGACGTTAGTACTATTCGTGATGATGAATCTGTTGGTGCTGTTTCAAATGAGGCTCTTGAATTGTCGGCTCGCTTCCAAGTACGCCATAATCTTAAAATCCAACCCGTTCTTCGTTCAAAATTTTAGCCCGACTATGCATGGAAATGTTAACGTCAAATCGATGAAGAGAAAATTCTTTAAACTGGCCATGCTATTGAAAATGTATTACACTTGAATAGAATTCATGAAAGGTTTTGTATTGAAGTGTCTTACCATATTTTAAAGTTATGCTTTTTCTATATAACTACATATTTTGTAGATTAGATGATGTTGTTACCCGTTGAAGTATTCATTGGTTTTGTTACGTCTGTAAATCACTTGATACTAAACATCTTCTCAGTGGTAAGTATATATATAAAATTAAAAGTATTATGAAAGTTACTCGTACGCAGGAACTTTTTGACTTTTTAATATAAATTACACTGAGCAACAAAAAATCACGTTTTTGAGTTACCAGAGCAGAGACTAACCAATTGTTTTTTAAGTTTGACCCACTGAATTCGAATATGATAATGATTTTTTTTGTTTGGGTCTCCTTTACGAGATATGAGATTCAATTTACAATAATTTGTTTTGTATAGTCAGACCTAACTGGTTGTCATCGTTCTAGATTTACTCCAATTCATATGAATAAATATATTAATTTTATCTTTACTTTATACCAGGAAGGACTGACAGGTAGCTCTAATGCGCTTTCCTGGCCAGAAACATCGTACATTTGATACAAATAATATTAGTATGATACAAAGTAGATAAATACATATCAATTATTATCCACAGAGACATTTATGGTCAAATTTGTGAATTTGTAGTATTTTGTATAATTCAGCAAAATTCGAGATTGCTAAAACTCGGGATTTTGTGAGGAAATGCCAATTTGTTGGAACCGTTTCAATGAAAATCAGATCAATTGGCAAACTCTGATAGGAAACGATCGACCTGGAGTCACAAATCCAAGGTCTGGCCAGCAGAAACCAGTGGGATTTGAACCCGTGACCACCCCGTTCAAAGCATTATATTCAAACCACTCGTTTATTCTGCTGATTAAATCAAATAACAATAGCATGAATTTATTAATAATGCATATTTACTGTTGTCTATCACATGAATATATTTGATAGCTTACTATCAAATTCTGAAAAAAATTATATATATTTTAACCCTAGTACGGATACTAAAATTTTCTAACACAAATGGATACGTATATCGGCCTGATTTTTAAATGTTTTATTGTTGATTTATGGTTTTATATGAGGAATAATTGAGTAAAAAAATATTATTTAATTTTGATTTTTAAATGCTTTTTATTATTACGAAATTATGTTCACAATACATCTTATATCTATTTTAATAGCTACTGATCTACTGATCACTTTCTATTTTACAATTAAATTTAATTTGGTTAGTAATCATAGTATTATTTTATTCTAATGTTAATCTACAGCATGATAGAAAAAAGAGCTCAAAAACCTATGTACAATCCTTAATTGAATGTAATAAAATGCAACAGAACTTTGAAAATAGATAATCCCATTGTAAGTGCCCTACGCCATAAAATGTTTTATTACAATTAATAAATATGGTGATTTGTAAATAAAGGAAGTAGAAGCTTATTAACCATTTTTTTCTATAATTAAATTTTTAAGAGGTGAGCGAGTCGATTAGACCCATCTTTTCCGGATTAGGGTTAAATATGACTTGTCCAAGATTTCAGGACAAACCTTAGTTAGCTCTTATGGAGGACGTTAGGACCAGGGATTTTGAAAATATAATAGTAGATTTACTATTGAAGTAGTGTAATTTGAAAACCACTCATATGCAAGCTATGTACAAACATATGTTGTTAAAATCATACATAGTAAAATTCAATTATCGTAAAAAGGTTCAAATTAATTTGATTGTATTTATTTAATAATTTTAATTTTCCATTAGAATTAATTAACTAGTGTTGTAATTTGTAATTATAGTTATATAATTTACGGAGCTTCTGTATTGTGTTAAGTATATAAATTGGTGCAGCATGACAGTTAACGTTGGATATCATGTAATTTTTAAACCGTTTATATACTTACATGAGCTGCTGGGATGTCAAATATTCAACATGACAGGAAGAAATGTGATAGAGCGAAAAACAAAATGGACGATGTTATATATCGTTCTTCATGTGATTGCTTCCGTTTATTCAGCCGCAAGCATCGTTGAGATATTCTGCATTAAATATGTTGACTTACCATTGTTGTCGAGAGTCTTCTACATCATGTCACATGTTAACGTTGTAGTAGTATCAGTTTATACGTGGTTGGTAGACATAATCTTTAATTATTGTGAAACAGTCAAACTGATTGATTCTATCAATCGTGTTAAAGCCGAAATATCCATCGTCAAATGCTATACATTCAATGTTGCATTACACTCGGCATATTGCATTTCTATGTTTTTCATATTCATTACCTCTTCGTTTTTCACTGAATGGTTTGGGTTCGTCAGCTATATATATGTAATGTTTTTGAAAGATGATATAGCGTTCGTTCGATTGATGATGATGAACCTGTTGGTGTTGTTTCAAATGAGGCATTTGAACGATCAACTCGGCTTTAAATTGAACGTAACTTTGGAGACCAATATATTCATGAAACAAAATAAAGGGAAAGATATAACAATCCAAGACGTCAGTATACAATTTGTGCAGAAAGAATTTTTTAAGTTGGGTGATATCATGGATAATATATTATGGTTGAACAATATTCAAGTTAGTTATTCGTTACATAGTAGAAGATAATTTTTAAAATTATGAAGTTAATACATCAATGATTTTGTTCATGTAGCTAATTCTATCACCGCTGAACATATTTATTGGTTTTGTTACGTCTGTAAATGAATTAATTGTGGCCATTGATTCGATAGTGAGTGTTAAATATAATATAATCATATACATGTGTATTTATACAGTGCCGGCCTTACACGCAATTGTGCAATTGTTCCCATAGAAAAAAATTATAAAAATTGGATTACCATCCTCCTTTTTCCGGGTTTAGGACCTTGCTACAGTTTCTTGTAATATAATTCTTGTAAATTATGCTGTTTTATAAAATTTATTACAATGAGTGGATTAATTTTACCTTGAACTGTATTTGAAAGAAGGGCTTTTCAATTGATAACTTTTCATTGCTAATAATATCAGATTTTGAATTCTCGGCGAGTTTAATTTGAAGATCGGCTCTTTCCAGTAGATTGTTTACAAAATACAAAAACCCCCACATCTTTGAATATTCGTTTAACTGCTTAAACCTAAGATATTTTTTTAGGAATATAATTACACGTTATCAGTTAGAATCTTCCATAAATATATTATAGCAGAAAATAGTGTAAAAAATCTTTGGAGAATATCGAAAAAAGTATGCGATGTTACAAAAGATTTCGCAGCGTCGTATAGATTTGAATTGTGGCTGCCACTGGAAAACGTTAATTATAATACAAAAAGGAATGCGCCTTCACCCAATGAATATAATTTGCCGAGTACAAATGTTGAGTTTAGAAAGTAGAGGTGCCTTTGGCGCTATAATCTAAAATTTTGTAGGGCCGTTGGCGCTCTAATTTTAAATTTTAAAGCGCCTTTGGCGCATCGAGCGGCGCTCCAAATAATTTTGCGCCCTCGGGCGCCACCCGACCCAGCCCCCTCCTAAAACCGGCACTGTATTTATATTCATATACATATATCCAGGGCTTTCTTTGTTTTGTAACAGCGTTCTGGCATCTTTTTTCATAGTATTTTTAATGTTTCAAAAGCAATTACATAATGATAATTCACATTTACATATGTAATTCGTTTAAATAATAACAAATTATGTCTTTAAATATAATATTTTCTTTAGTTAAACCTTCTATTCTTTTAAAAAACCCTGTATATATGTATGTACATAAATGTTACATACAATTTGTGAAATGGCTCATTTGATGAACGTCGAAAGCCCGTTGTATTTTTCATGAATTTGTCAAAAGTATCTTTTTGAAAGAGCAATTTCATAAATGTTTGTAACATACACATTTATAATATGTATGTATATACGTATCAGTTTAATATGTGCATTAAATTAATTTCCAGGGGATTATAAGCTTGACTCATATTTTGCTATGGGCCACTCATGATGTGTCGTTTGTTGTCGGAATAGCGACTTTATCCGAATGTTTAAAATATGAAGCTCATCGTACTGAAATGATATTGTTGAAGAAAATGTTGCAACAATCAAGTATGTACCTTTAAAGATACTGCTAAATATAGTAAATATACATATCATATACATATATAGTTTTTTTTAATTTATTTAAGGCGATGTTTCAAACAGTGACATTAAACATTTTCTGAACTATCTGAAAGATAGAAAATTTATTATACCCGCTGGCGGTTTTTTTATATTGGACTATTCTTTTTTGTTTGATTATTTTGGTGCATTTGTTACATATACGATCATAATGTTGCAATTGGCTATGTGAATGCATTGATATTAGTATTAAAATGTACATATGTGTTAATTTTATGTTTTAAACTCACGAAGGCGTGTTTTAAAAATTCTATAGAGACGGTTTTAAATTTTTATTTTATTTTATTTTATCGTTACAATCAATATACACTCGTCATTACAGATCGCTCCAATGCGACGAGTGTACGATAACGGTCAGAAATACAATAATACATATACAATCAGAATACATAGCATATAACAATTAATCAGTACAGAAATAATAATCATAGAGACATCTATGGATTATTTTTAGATTTTTGTGTACAATTATTATTACAATTTTTATACATATAATAAACACGAAATTATAGAGATGTCTATAGAGATATCTATAGATTTCAGATTACTGTGCATAATTTTTACAAATTATACACACAGATTATGTGACAACAGGAAATGATCTAATAACAAATTTCAGGAACCGTTTCAACAATGATCAGATAAAATTAGCAAACTCTGATAAAGAAACGATCGATTTGAAGTCACAAAACCCACAAACCTAACCAGCAGTTTGACGAGGACACGAACCTTCGACCTCAGTGGTGCTAAATATATACGCTACCAGTAAGCCAAACTGCTGGCAAAATGTATGTATAGGAAATATGTTTGTACTTTGTAACTGTTTTAGTGACTAATAATTGTAAATATTTTATACTAGTGGTTTTACCCGCCTTCGCTCGGTATTTGTAATATAAACTGCTGAAACATGGCTAATCTAATAGTAAACATGTTATTAAATTTATTTGAATTTTCATTTGTTTTTTTTTTAATTATTAAATTTAACGTCACGGATTCTACCACCCAAACCTTACATACAAAGTCTCTTTCGAAATTATATTTTACTAGTGGTTTTACCAGGCTTCGCTCGGTATTTGTAATATAAACCGCTTAAGCATGGCTAGTCTAATGGTTAACATTTTATTAAATTTATTTGTTTTTTTATTTAATTTAACGTTACGAATTCTACCACCCAAACCTTACATACACACATACAAAGTCTCTTTCGAAATTATATATTAGATATATTGATTACAATCATGGAGACTTTTTTTGTGGGAAGTAAATTCGCTCCCTTTACTATGTAGTAATCTTGACATAAAATACGCCTTCATGAGAAAACATGTGAATGTTTACATTTGTAAATATGAATATGTGTATTAATATTTTAATATCAACTACATATATGAAACATACGTAATAAAAAAGTTAAAAATGAATGTCCTTGTTTGAATTTTGACTCCTACAACTTCAAAAATCGTCTAAGGTACAGAGTGGACACTGAAAGAATGAAGGGTTCGATAAAGTGATAACTTGTTTATTTTTATTTTCTTTTCTACAGGTTATAGAGCATTCCTTGGAGATTAAAATGGTTACGTATAATGCCCAGAAACGAGTAAAACTTATTGGGTTTTTCTATTCCAGTGAAAGATCAATTACACTGTTCGACACGAAAAATGGTTCAGAGACGAGATATTACTTTTCTTATAGATCTATGCCCAGTGAACACGAATCTGGTAATAAAAAATGTTGATTGGCTCGAGATTCGGAGAGATATGTGTTTTTTAAATCGCGCGATTTTTCTATATCTTCGTGTTGTTCGGTCGATGTCTCAAAATCTGTCAATTTTCTGTACAAAATGAATATTGGAATCTATAGTCGGGTATTTTATCTTTCATTTGTAGTCCTTTTCAGCTTTCAAATCTCTCTAAGTAGTCGTCCAGTTCAAATTAAAAGTCAAAAGTACGTATTTTCACTTAAATCGGTAAAATTATGAGCTAAAATCTCTTACTATTATTTACTCGGATTTACACGAATCTGAATCGAATTAATAGGGATAATATATTAAATTGTCTTTATATGAGAATTAAATAAAATGACGTCCGCCATTACGATGGTGAAAAATAATCGTAATAGACACGTTTGAAAATACTCGCGTCATATTTCTTGGTGACGTCTATCGTCCACATTTATCGCCCTCTTCTTATTTCTAAGCGCCTCAGTGGTGCTTAATATATACGCTACCATTAAGCCAAACTGCTGTCTAATTATGTACGGCAATTTTCCTGCGTAACGAATTTTCGTGCGACAGGTGATCCGCGCGAGCGATTTTCGTAGCGATTCACATTTGGGATGTAATCACCGAACTGTAAAGTTTATCGTCGCCCAAATTTCTTGCGCACACTTTTCACTAGCCCGCTCGTCTTTCACCCAGTTGTCGCGTACCATAATCATATGTAAACAAAAAATTGTTTGTATTAATTTGTAAAATAAATTTCACATCGTGCTCGTATTATAATTTACGCTGATGTAAATTATAATACGCTGAATAAATTAACTAGCCATAGTTAAATCATACTAATGTAATTGATAAACATAATATGTATATTTATATATACTTACGTCAATTCTCTCGGAGACGATACACACACGCACAGAGAATTTCCACAAAATGAAAGAAAACGTTGCATATAATGCAATTTTCAAACCTTTCATCTACTTGCACGAACTGTTGGCTTGTCAAGTATTCAATATGAACGAGAGAAATGTAATCGAGAGAAAAACAAGATGGACAATATTATACGTATCGATCCACGTGATTGCGTCCATTTTAGTCTCCGGATCCACTGCAATGAATTATTTCATAAAACATAACTATTTATCGTTGATGGCGAAATACTTCCACACCACTTCATATATTAACGTGATGATTTTGGCCGTTTTGACTTGGCTATTGGACTTCCTATTCAATTATGAAGAATTTTCGAAATTGATTTGCACGATCAATCGAGTGAACGCTGATATATCCTTCAATACATTCTACATCTTGAACATCGCTCTCCACGTGTCGTCTTGCATTCTAATGTTTTTCATATTCGTCACCACCTCGGTGGATTCGGGATGGTTCAAACCTGTCTGCTATTTGTACGTCATGTTCTTGAAGGTCGACGTGAGCTTGATTCGATTTGCGGTGATGAATCTGTTGGTGTTGTTTCAAATGAGACATCTGAACGATCAGCTCGGCTCCAGGTTGAACGTGACTTTGGAAACTAGTCTGTTTATGAATCGCAGAAGTGAACGGCGAACTGGGTTCGAAGATGTCAGTGTGAAAGCTACGCAGAAAGAATTTTTTAAATTGGCCGATACCATGGACAGTATATCGTCGTTGTACAAAATTCATGTTAGTTTTATAAATTCAGGGTCGGCGCGTCGTGTTTTTCTCTCGTGTGTGCAATTAATGTTTGAAAATGTATCTTTTAAGCGCCCCTTTCTTTAGAGCGCCTGCGTGCATCGCACACTTCGCACACGCCACACGTCGATCCTATTTATAATGGTTGTGGCTATTTGCAGGTACCATATCTGAGAATTATTGGCTATGCGCAGAAGGCTTTGCGCCTGTCGCAGATATAGTACCTGCAAATAGCCAATAATTTGCCGATATATTACCTGCAATTAGCCAATTATTCGCAGATATAGTACCTGTAAATAGCTAATAATTTGCAGATAAAGTACCTGCAAATAGCCACAACCATTTATAATATATGCACATACATTTATTGTTTTATAATTTATGTTTATAATAGATTGCTTCGTTTTTGAACAGTTAATTTTATCACCAGTCGACATCTTCATCGGTTTTGTTACATCTATCAATAATTTAATAGCAGCTTTCAGTTCTATTGTAATTTTTCTATTCAATATATATGTATGTATTACGTATATGTATAATTTATATTTTTTGTTATTACTTTTCAGGAATTTTTAAAATGCAGTCGTATTGTATTTTGGACTATTCACGATTTATCGATCATTCTTGGAATTACTACGTTATGCGAATGTCTCAAATATGAATCTCATCGTACGGAATTGATTTTGTTGAAAAAAGTGCTTCAACAATCAGGTAAATGCAATTATGTTTAATATAATAATATAAATGTTATAATATGAATAGTATTCGATATTAATTTTTAGGCGATGAAATCAACTATGATGCCAAATTGTTCTTAAACTATTTGTATGAAAGAAAATTTTTAATAACGGTTACAGATTTTGTAACATTGGATTATAAGTTTTTGTTTGAATTTGTCGGAGCCGTTGTCTCATACACAATCATTCTAATGCAATTCCCCGAAGGTCAACGTCATTTAACATAAGCTATTTTCAAGAACATTTTAAATCTTTATTGTTGAGTATAATAAATAAATCCGAAATTTTGAAATTTCCATACAAAAACATAACATAAAATGCATATTAATAAAAATTGAGGTTCAGAATTCAATGACTGGCATTCAGATTTTATCTGTCTAAAATAAATGTTATAAATCTTTGTCATTATATAGGTTTTTCATTACATATTGACCCTTTTTCATTTCAAATTAAACCTTTTTCATATAAAATTTACCCTTTTTCATTTCAAATTGACATTAAAAAATTGACATGATAACTTAATCATTTATAGATGCACTCTTCTGGGTTTGAATTCTTAGGTAATCCTACACATATACAAAATAAATCATATTTCCGAAAAATAGTAATACTCATACAGGTTTTTCATTCCAAATTGACCCTTTTTACTAGTTTCAAATTTTCATTGAAAAGTGGTCAATTTTAAATGAAAAAGGTTTGATTTGAAATGAAAAAGTGTCAATTTTTAATGAAAAAAGGTCAATTTGGAATGAAAAACCGGTATGAGTATTACTATTTTTTGAAAATATGATTTATATTGTATATACATACATACATATGTATTTTACCAAAGTATTCAAATCCAGAATAGTGCAATGTATGTATGATGAAGTTAGCATCTTTGGGTAGATTGTACGCTTAAGTTAGTATTTTTTGTAACGCCGCGACCAAAATACAGTTGGTTTCGGCGCATCGAGAAATAAACATGGTTTAAAGCGTTAAACGAATCTCATCGACTACTTGCACCACGTTTAGGCATTAATAATACATCAATTAATATTTAATAATAAATATTGCCTACAAATTAATAATAAAAATATCTTAAACTCATTTTGCAAGCATATAAATATATTTTTTGTGCACACTTTCACTAAATCAAGTGAAACAGTAAAAAGTATATCAGCGATCAAACATTGATCGCTGATTTACTGTATCATTCATTGACATCATTATAATCTGCAATGTATTTAATTCCCCGCAATACATATATAAAATAAATTAGAGAATTTCGCACTTCTTCTTCTTCGTTTTTGGCTTAATTGAAGCGGCTTGGATTGCTTCGTCGAATACATTCTCTACTCCTTCCTGAAGTCAAATAAGAAGCTAAATAAGTATTATATCAAAATTTATTTATTTAAACAGATATTTTTTAATTTAATTATTTTATTTTATTTGTTTAAACAGATATGCACAGTGCTTTTATATCCGGAAGGGCTTACTTTACAAATTTATCTGAAATATTTGTGCATGGTAGAAAGAAATGCCCCGGAGACTTTTTCATAAATTGTATTTATTTAATTGTGAGTCAAAAATAGGCCATCTCGAAATAAAAACACTGTACTGTACATGGATTCTCAATTAATTTAATACAAAACTGACCTGCGTTAAAGCCGAACATTCAACATATTTAACTGCATTTAATTTTTTGGCCATCTTCTCCCCCTCTTTGGATTGAATGCATTTATCTTTACTATTTTTCAAATTTTTTTTTTCTTCACTGGGATCGTTCCTTAGATCCGTCTTAGTGCCCACTATTATAAATGGAGTTCCAGAACTGTAATGTGTGATCTCTGGTACCCACTGTGGCATATATTTGTTATCATTTTCAATGCCTTATTTGAATGGGTAAAATTTAGCATTTTACATTTGAAATGTTCGGAACCTGATGGTGAAACACCGTATTTTTCAATAAAATTTTCTTGATCTTTGACAAACTTTGTTCAACGATGCTCCAATGACATAAACCCATCCTAAAAGTCCTTCTTCTCAAAATTTGCATATAGACATATATAGTATTATGTGTACTATAGTTTTTGGTATAAGTTAGAAAAACGACTTTTCCCACAATAAATTAAAATTTTTCCTGTTTTTTTGTTTACTTAGTTCTTTCTAAATAAATCAAAAGTATTCTACCTTTATCATTTGACCCTTGGGATGATAAGTAGACTTTTCTATAGACAAAATGGACTTTGCCTAATTTAATAGAGAATAATCAATCAAATTCTATTGTTTTATATAATTTTGAATATATGAATAGTTTTAATTGACATTTACATACTTATATGGACATTATACAACCATGTCAGGTTCAGAACATTTCGAAAGTGACAAAGAGGCTCACCCGACTTTTAACACTTTCAAAATTAAGTGAACTTATGACGCTGAAGCAGATTAGAAACACATCCGTGTGCCGATAACTCAACGGTCTTAATACATCGTAATCTGATTGCCCTAAAATGAGATACAAATTTAAATCTTTTAATTACAAGTCATTTCTAATTTAGTCATTAAGGGCGAAATCACACAGGGAAGAACGGCACGTCGTGTGCTTGGCTCCCCGCTGTGGGGGTTCTCCTACATTTCTTCAAATATGGGATACACCGTTATCGACCACTGTCAAGCAAGGATAAAATTTTGCCGAAAACACCCCAGGGGGTGATTTTGCAAACACCCCAGGGGGGGTTTTTGGAAAGTTGCACTAAATTGCACTGAATAGTAGCGCAGTTTCGAGAAGTCCTAATTTTCAAAGGTGTTCAAAAAGAACTCCACAAAAAAATTCAATAGAATTCCACAAAAAAATGTCACGAATGCACCTCGTTCCTTTTGATTTAGTTTTTATTACCAATTGCTCTGCAGCCTCTTGACATTTGGTATGTTAGGGTGGAACGTTCTCGACTCTGTCACAGTTCTGGTTGATTTGGTTCTCCGTATGTTGTGGCGTTTTAATGTTGTTTGGTTTTTCAGCTGCAAGATGACGTCAATGGTTGAGCGTGGAAATCTACATATCCTCGGTCGGAATAGATGGTTCGATTTGATTGGGATAAATCGGGATTCCTACAGACCTATTCATTTAAGATAAGGTTGTTAGGGTCGGTATTATTCAGCCTCACTGTCAGACATGAGAGAACTGAGACAGTGAGACCGCATATTAAAGTAAAAACGTGAAGGTAGATCGCATACTAAAGTAGATATGTGAAGGTAGACCGTATATTCAAGTGGCACCATGGAGTGTATGTATAATGATTTGTTCAGGCTAGAGGCTTATCGCAGCATAAATAAGTTGGAAATTAATGTAGCAAAATGCTCCTGCATAACCTTCACCAGAAAACTATGTCCAGTTGACTTTCCTCATTCAATCAACGGACATAGACTCACAAGGGTATCGGAAATTAGGGATTTGGGAGTCTTTTTAAACTCTGATCTATCCTTTAGTAAACATATTGAAAATGTTGTAGCTCGAGCGTCGAAGGCCCTCGGGTTCGTCATCCGGTCCTCCAAATGCTTTACTTCTATTAAATCATACAAAATATTATATTGTGCATACGTAAGAAGTATTGTTGAGTTTGCATCCCAAGTTTGGAACCCAGAGTACTCTGGTGCAAGAGACAGATTGGAGCGCATTCAGAAGAGATTCTTGAGGTACATCAGTAGCCGTTTTGGATTATCCTATACTTCCTATGAAGATGCTTGTAGGTGTCAGCATCTACTTCCACTTGTCATAAGAAGGGAGATAGCTGACATCTCAACAATTTTGAACATCCTTAACGGCTCGATCGACTGTCCTCAATTATTGAGCAGACTATCATTGCGTGTGCCAAAAAGAATGACTAGATGTAATGAGCTCCTTTACATACCTAATACTTTTTCTAATTATGGAAGAAGCTCATTCATCTGGCGTGCAAGCTCCACCGTCAACACACTAATTTTAACAATTTCTATGTTTGACTTATTTAATATTAATGCTATACAAGCTAGAGTGATTATTGCTAATTTGTTTTTCGATGATTAATTTTATTGAAAATTTACGATTGTGATTATGAATTTTTATTTTGATGTATTTAATTGTCTTTTTGTTTTTTGTTATATATTATATTATTTTTATTATTTCATAATTTTTATCATATTATTATTCTTATTATTTCGATATTTTTATTATACTGTTATTTCTATTTTTTTTCTTTTTGTTTTCTCTAACTATCTTACTCTATTATCATTTTTGTTTCTTATTTTAAATGTTTGAGCTTTTCTTTTTTTTTACCTATATGTGAAAATTATTAATGGTTTACTTAACATAATTATGTTTTTTTACTATAAATCTATGTAACTTAATAAACTGTAAATTTTCCAAATAAATAAATAAATAAATAATGAATCATGATAGTTTAAATTCAATATATATGTATGTAGGTAAATATGCATACCTGCCGTATCATGCAAGATGAGGTTGAATTGCTTTCCTGCAATCGTCACCATCACGTCATATGTATCGAAAACAGTTGGAACGTATTCATCTACTGGAAATTTATTTTTGGTATATCTCATCAACAGTTTCGTTTTGCCGACTGCACCGTCTCCTACTAGCACACATTTGATTGTCCAATTCAACATTTTCGATGTTTTTTTTAGGTTATGTCAATTTTACATATTCTGGAGTTGATTTGATTATGAAACACACGTGATCTTAAACTATCCCTAATTATAAAAAAAAAACCGGTAAAACAACATGATTTTGTATAGAATTTTATATGAGGTAGCTATCTATGGTTATGACAAACTTGTTTGTCTGAAAACTTTCAAGGAATCGTAACAATTTCGATGGACAAGACTAAGTATAATAGACGAATAATTAATATGTAAAAGTCACAAATGTATAATTAATAGTTTCATTAATTTTATGAATATCCAGAAATTCTTCTTGTTTGTTTAATAATTGTACTGTATTGCACTATGCTACACTATGAAAATTGATAATTCTGCACCTTTTGTCTAATTGCTGTTGTTTATCTTATCATCTTCTTAATCTTATCGTTTTGATATTCATCGTTACATATACATACATATATACGTTGGTATAATGCATTGATATAATATATGATGAATCAATCTTTAAAAAGCTTCACGTCAGTATATTACATATACATAATACGTATGTAAGTAATACAATTGAGTTAAAAATATTTACATATCTATTGAAAATATTAACTATTATATTATAGCTAGTCATGTTACCCTATATCCATTTAAATGGATATAATATGTAATTATATGAAGAAATTAAATGAACATTACACATATACATTCATACATACATATATACATATATATATATATATGTACAAGTTGTATGTAGGCATTGCAAAAATACCGGAATTTCTGATACCGGTATTTCTTTTTTAATTAATACATTTTTAATATTAAAAAAAATTGCTTTCGACACACTGAGTACCGCTTGCATGTTTCAACATGTTTATTGAAAAATACGTCAAAGCCAAACATTGAAATATACAGGATATTCGGGTACAAAACTGTGAAGTTGGTACGTCCCAGGTGTATAAAGGATTATAATGTTTCGTAGAAACTAGTGTTTTTTGTGTGATTTTGTTTTTTTTGTGCAATTCCGACAAAAGCTTATCAGATACAAACGAAGTTTCAACCATCTATTGGGGAATTAGTTATTGTTGAAAGACGAATTATATATTTTTCCATACAATAATTAGAAAAATAGTCCCAGTCGTGTCATCATTGTATATATATATATTTTATACATATATATCGTACTGAAAATGTACCAAATAATAAATGTATTTTATCACATTTTCAATGTATGGACTTAATTGAAAAAAAAACCGCACTTTATAGTAAATTTTTTTTATTCAAATTAAAATTAGAAATGTTTGCGAACTTGAGACACATTGTAAGGGGGCCGTTTTTAAATAGGTTTTTGAGCTCTTTTTCCTATTATGCTGTACATTATTAACACTAGAATAATATAATACTATGATTACTAACCAAATTAAATTAAATTGTAAAATAGAAAATGATCAGTAGATCAGTAGCTATTTAAATAGATATAAGATGTATTGTGAGCATAATTTCGTAATAATAAAAAGCATTTAAAAATCAAAATCAAAATCAAGGGGCCCTCGATACCGAACATTGTATTTAACTATATGTATTGGAAAACAGTAAAAATTAAATCAATTTTACAGACGTGTGGCGTGATAAAATAAAAAGAGATCGAAAACAATTTATAGAATAATAACTCGCTAATATCGCGTATGAAAAATATATACGCATCGGTCGTTTTCCTAGATTTTAGCCACGGAGATATCATTTTCAACAAATAAAATGTACGAATTTTAAAAAAATCGATAATATCAGTATTTATTTTTTAAATACCGGTATTACCAAAGGCTTATTTTCAGTCAAATACCGATACTACCGGTCTTTATCCAGAAGTAGATGGTGAATGGTTGCGAATGGTAATGATACATGACTGTTACTTTCATATTTACTAAAATCTTATACATCGATTTTTGTAGTGCTAATTCTGGGAAATTGAAGGCAAAATTCGTTATCAGTAAACTAACGATCATATCAGATCTTATCATACATAGCAAAATATATATTATACACCATATAACGTGTTTCCAACAAGTAATTTTAATCTGTAGACTTGACTACATCCAAAAGTAAGCACCTGGTAAAAAGACACCATCATTTTTTAAATATTAATTATATTAATAAATCCTTCAATATAGCAATATTCTAATATTGCTTATTTGCAAGTACATATGTATATAATAATTTAAGCGGTAATACTATATTTATATAGAATGACTTAATTTAAAAAAAAAATGATATTTAAATTGTAATTGGATTATTCGTCACATTGCGGTGGTCACAAAGACAATTTTTGCTATGAAAATCGTGAATACACAATATTTGGCACTCAACTTCTCGTTAGTATGATGGCCTTTTCGGCTGCCTGGTGTTCCGTTATAGAGATTTTACTGACTTTGTGACGAGTCCTTTGTGACCAGTAATCACCGAACCATTTAAACATTTATACCCATTTTTCGCAATTCATCTTTCTGCTGTTATTACATATTTTACATTTATTTAAAGCAAATTCGTTGTTATCAAACAATATCATTTTGAAAATGAACGACTACGAGCATCATGCACAAATGCAATACGGATTCTCCCACATGCAATGGATGCAAATTTTTTACACTCAAAGAATGTATTGTGATGTTGATTTGATTATTAGGAACAAAAGGTGACAGTTTTCCAAGAATAAATTATTGTAAAATTATTAACTGAGCGATTTTAATTCAATTTGAAATGCGATTTCAGGTATTCAACGCATAAATGCATTCTGCATATGGCAAGTGCATTGTTTAGACAAAAATTAGAACAAAATACGCGGGAATTAGTGATGGATTGTGAGGGAATTCGGCAAAAATCTTTGGTCAAGGCTATTGAGTTTTTATATAAGGGCACTTTGGGTGAAAAAAAAAAGATTTTTTTAAATGATTAGTATTTTTATTAGTATTAGTATTCCATCTGATGTTGTATTATTTTGGTTTTTTTTTACAGAATTAAGAATTGACGAGGTGGCCAACATTGTGAAGTTGGCAGAATTGTGGCAGCTAAATGAGCTTAAAAATTATTGTTACTCATTTTTAGATAGAGTTTGTCGAGAAAGCAGAACAGTTTCGCAAAGATTCGAAACAATTGACAACTATTTCTTGAATAATTTTTCAAAAGTACTTTTAAAATTTTATTTTTGTTCAGAAAAAAAATACTTGTCTCTGTTTTTGCTAAAATAACTTATAAGTTCAGTTTTAATTTTTAAGATAGTAAATCATGAACGGTTCCTAAGCCTGCCTGTTGATAATATGGAACGATTGTTGCTATCCAACGACTTACAAGTGTCATCAGAAGAACAGGCATTCAAAGGACTATCTCAGTGGATAAAACATGATTGGGTCAATAGAAGGAATTATCTGTATCCACTGTTGAAATGCATTAGATTACCCTTTTGTTCTATTTCGGTTGGTATTTTTATTTTTTAATCTGTATCTGATAAGTCGATTGTACAGTTTTAATGTTTGTGTTTTATTTACTTTAAAGTTTCTACTGGAAGAAGTGACGTCACTTTGTTGCAAATCTATTGAAGAAAATCAATTTTCAATACTGTTGGACGCCCTAAAGTGGCATCAAATGCCAGAAAAGAGATCTTCTTTGACTTTGATGAATTCTCAATCCCGAAATAAAAATAATCAAGTTTTGATTTTAGGAGGAGACTCTCCCAATGTATTTACATCATATCATATATATAATATCACTATTCTGTATGTCTGTGTGGGTGTATCTGAGATAACGCTCGCTGTACTATAATAGTCGTTTCGATTCGACATACATACATATGTACGTCACAGATAAACCACTAAACCAACAAAACGTTCGAATATAATACGAATATACAAATAACAAAAGAAAAAACTTCAATATATACTGATCGCTACTAATGTTTTCTCTAGGCTGAGAATTGCCGTCTATTGAATATTTATTTAATTAATTAATTTTTCTATCGGTATATTGTATATTGTTTATATGTAGATAGGTAGGTAGTTTTATCTTTTTTTTTCATATTAAACCGTTAAATAAAATATATAGTGTGCGGATTTAACACAGGACCCACACATTTCTTTTATTTTTTTTTATTTAATAACTTAATATGGCAACACCCATGTGATGATATTTCATCGGGTACAACACTAGTATATTATAATATTATTTTTCTTTATAATTTTCTTATTATAATATTATTTGTTTAATAACATATATACATACATACATTGTATGTATGGTAGAGAATCCTGACAGATGACGCTGTTCAGGACCACGGTTGGGATGTGGCGGTTTAGGTTAATATCAAAGACGTGCGTTTTCAGTCATGTGCGGAGGTTTAGCGACCAACCGCACGGAGCGCAGGTTCAACTGCGACTAACCGTTACATCTCTACCCCTTTCCATCCCCTTCTCACAATCAGTCGTAACATACCCTTTCTCAGCCATAGCCCATACATCAGCCTTTCAATTCCAACCCTATATGTATGTGTTAATTGTTGAATGACTTGTTTCAGATATCTGGTTTAATCGAAGCATATAATCCAACGACAAATTTATGGACGGATTTCTTTAAAACTGATATAAAAAATACACTGTTTTCAGCAGAAATATTTCAGAACACTATTTTTTTGTTTGGTGGATGGAATTTCAATGAAAAGAACATTAATAAAGTATGTATAAACGTACAAAGTTTGGGTGTAGAAATAGGATAAATGTTACTTTTAATGAAAAAGCTTTTCTAAAGACTGTTGTTAGACGTGAAATTAGATGAAAATGTTTTCGATACATATTTACAGGTATACTCAATAAATCTGCTCACAAAACAATTGTCTGAATTGTCACCAATGAAAGAAAAAAGGAGCAATTCAACAGCAGCTATAGTTAATCAACGAATCTTTGTTATTGGTGGAAGTAATAGTGTCGTAAATGCAATGAACACCGTAGAAGAGTGAGTAAATTAGATGATCTTTTACTAATTATTTGCAATGATTTTTTACATGCACTTCATATTGAAATTTGTTTTTATTTTACATTTCATTTCAGGTATAATTATGTTGAAAACAAATGGAATAGTGCTGCCTCCATGAATGTTAAAAGATATAATCATGCTTCTGTAGTTTATAACGATAACATTTATGTTTTCGGTGGGCATAATGGTAAAGATATTTTAAATTCAGTTGAAGTATATAACACGAAAACAAAAAAATGGAAGATATTAAAGCCGATGGAATCCAAGAGAAAGGAGCTAGCTGTAATCGTATAATTTTATTTATAAAATAAACATAACAATTGGTATGTTGAGATTATAATTACGTTTTAAAATTATTTTAGGCTGTTGTTATCAATGATTCAATCTATTGCATAGGTGGGTCGAATAGTTATTCTACGATTTCTGAAGTAGAAAGATATGATCCGAGGAGTAATACCTGGACTAAAGTGAAGAATTCGCCTAAAAACGATCATGAGCTTCGGGCAATTAGTCACAATGGGAAGATTATTTGTTTCGGTGAGTTCGCTTATGTTTGTTCAATTTTTGTATATGTATAATCTAAATTATTTCCTGTATTTCATTATTTAATTCAACATTACTCTTTAAGGGGGAGAATTCTCAAGATCAGTGCAGGAGTACGACCCTGAAAACGACCAGTGGAGAATAATCGGTGATATGCCGAAAAAGCGACCATTTTATAATGCGTTGATTGCGGATCTAAATCTATGAGCTTTTTTTATTTAGTGCAATTTACAGCCAATTTATCCTTTATATTGATTTATTAACCAAATAAATATTCATAACTGAGAATGAGCTTTTTTAAATTTCTATAAATGTTGGAAATGATAGTTCAAAAATTAATTTAAATTAACATATGTAAATTACGCGTTAAAATAGGCTATGAATGAAATTTTGATAATTCCAATTAATTACACTGAGCAACAAAAAAAAAATTACTAGAGCGGAGACTAACCAATCTTTACTAAGATTGGCCCACTGAATTCGAATATGATATTGATTTTTGTTGGTTATTGATCGTTAACAAGATATGAGCGTTTAAAAAAATGTGCGATTTTTACTGTTTTGCGGTCATTAACTCAAAATCTAGTATTGCTGTGCTCAAAATGAGTATTGGAATCAATAGTCAGATATTTTTCCTATTGATTGTGATATTTCATTGCTTTGAAATACTTATAAATAATTGTCTAGCTAACTTTAAAACGCAATTTTTTAATTTCACCACGTTTATAAGGATTGGTTTTCTATCTCAATATATTTTTTTTTATCTAAACAGACTAACTCAAGCGGTAATTGCAATTTAAATGCTTTCGTTGTGTATACGTTTGTAACGCGAAATGTGTTGGTGCAAACGAGATGGCTGTACGCCGTGAGGTGGATTACATGCCATCTCGCCAAAAAAGTTAGTAAAGATTGGCTAGTCTCCGCTATGGTATCTCAAAAAAGTGATTTTTTGTTGCTCAGTGTTATTATATAGTTCCGGAGCATGTACATATTTGACAAATCTAATTTTGTCTGTTCATAAATATATAATTTACCTATTAACTATTTTTATATTAGGTAGTAGCAGAGGTAGCTCGTCTTTAAGAGCAACCGGGGCACTGCTCCACACACATTTCTCCCAACCAAAAAATAAAATAAATTTAGTTTATTTGGTGACTCATCAATAGTTAACAAATGATTCTATAGGAATCTCGTCGTCGTCATCGTCATCGAAACCTTCGAGAATATTCCGCAACAACAAACTACATTCCCGAAACCCAGACGATATGCACCTGCAGTCGTTATATTAAACTCAGGCGGAACGCCCCTACCAGTCGAGTGGAACCAAAACGGTCGAAACACGCCGCCACCATTAAAATACATCGAGCGGAAAGGCGCCAAGCATTCCAGAAAATTCGACGCCTCGACGAAAACAAAATTCCTCTCGTACGCGTCAATAACCACTTCCATCAAGCATTCCAGAAAATTCGACGCCTCGACGAAAACAAAATTCCTTTCGTACGCGTCAATAACCACTTCCACCAAGCATTCCAAAAACACTATAAAAGGAGGTACAACCCAAACCACGCCAGTCGACCCAGAGCAGCAAGAGTCGACACACAGCAGCAGACCAGTCAACATACAGCTCCTGACCAGCCACCACTACACTACGCGGACTTGGAAGATCAACCAGCCGGACGAGCCAGCAACACACTGCCGTATCCAGAGACCTTCCGTACATAGCTGAATGCTGAGCCAGCGACACTCTACCATATCCAGAGACCGCTGAACGACATACTTTTGCCCACAAATACCATACCTTTGTACAACCATAGGCAAACAATAAAACTTTATAAAACTAGCACAACAGTGTTTCGTTAGGCCGGGATACGGTCAACACACATGTACCCCGCCTACATTGGTACTACCCCGACGTGATCTACGCAACCTTCAGATCATCCAACAGCGCTGTCAACACATCGCTACCCCGCCTACATTGGTGACCCCATCTTTGAACCACACAACAGTGTTTCGTTAGGCCGGGATACGGTCAACACATCGTACCCCGCCTACATTGGTGACCCCATCTTTGAACTACGCAGCCTTCATAGCAGTCAACAGCGCAGTCAACATCGCAGCCCACAGCGCAGCCTACATAGCAGCCTACATCGCAGCCTTCATAGCTGTCAACAGCGCAGTCAACACGGCAGCCCACAGTGCAGCCTCCACAACAACCAACAGCCGCCACGACAGCAGTCAACAGCGCAGCCTACATAGCAGCCCACATCGCAGCCTACATAGCAGCCCACATCGCAGCCTACATAGCAGCCCACATCGCAGCCTACATAGCAGCCCACAGCGCAGCCTACAAAGCAACAGTAACATGGTGTGAAAGTACATATGGACCAGCTACCAACACAACCCGCTGTTGAGTCAACACACTCCAGCACAACCGGCGAAACAAATCGCCACTGAGCCAACTAGCTCCAACACAACACAGCCGCTGTCGAGACAACTAACTCCAGCACAATCAGCACAACGCCTGCACAACAACATCGTCCAGACCACCAACCTTCACTATCAACGTAGCCTAGACAGAATAAGCAACATGGTAGAAAAGAACAACTCGGACTGGTACGCAAAACGAGACCCGCTGGCGAGACAACCGACTCCAGCACAACCATCGAAGACCAGCACTCAACGCACTTCGCTAACCAACAGTCTCCACACAAATTCCGCTGTCGAGACAACTAACTCCAGCACAACCAACGAAGACCAGCACTCAACGCACTTCGTCAACCAACGTTCTTCACGCAAGATCCGCTGTCGAGACAACTAACTCCAGCACAACCAACGAAGACCAGCACTCAACGCACTTCGTCAACCAACGTTCTTCACGAAAGATCCGCTGTCGAGACAACTAACTCCAGCACAACCAACGAAGACCAGCACTCAACGCACTTCGTCAACCAACGTTCTTCACGCAAGATCCGCTGTCGAGACAACTAACTCCAGCACAACCAACGAAGACCAGCACTCAACGCACTTCGTCAACCAACGTTCTTCACGCAAGACCCGCTGCCGAGACAACTAACTTCAGCACAACCAGCAAAACAGTCACGCGAATGACTCCACGCAGAACACAGCAGCCTGCACAACAGCACCATCCAAGCCATCACAAACCTTCACTACCAACGCAGCTCGCCCAAAATAAGCAACCTGGTAGAGAACAAGACTTGGACCGGCATGCAACACAAGACCCGCTGTTGAGACAACTTTCTCCAGCACAACCGGACGAACAACGACGCCATCGAGTCAATAGACTCCAACACATCAAGATTCCCACAAAATCACACACATCGTTAACACTCACCGGAGAGCCATGTAGGAATCTCGTCGTCGTCATCGTCATCGAAACCTTCGAGAATATTCCGCAACAACAAACTACATTCCCGAAACCCAGACGATATGCACCTGCAGTCGTTATATTAAACTCAGGCGGAACGCCCCTACCAGTCGAGTGGAACCAAAACGGTCGAAACACGCCGCCACCATTAAAATACATCGAGCGGAAAGGCGCCAAGCATTCCAGAAAATTCGACGCCTCGACGAAAACAAAATTCCTCTCGTACGCGTCAATAACCACTTCCATCAAGCATTCCAGAAAATTCGACGCCTCGACGAAAACAAAATTCCTTTCGTACGCGTCAATAACCACTTCCACCAAGCATTCCAAAAACACTATAAAAGGAGGTACAACCCAAACCACGCCAGTCGACCCAGAGCAGCAAGAGTCGACACACAGCAGCAGACCAGTCAACATACAGCTCCTGACCAGCCACCACTACACTACGCGGACTTGGAAGATCAACCAGCCGGACGAGCCAGCAACACACTGCCGTATCCAGAGACCTTCCGTACATAGCTGAATGCTGAGCCAGCGACACTCTACCATATCCAGAGACCGCTGAACGACATACTTTTGCCCACAAATACCATACCTTTGTACAACCATAGGCAAACAATAAAACTTTATAAAACTAGCACAACAGTGTTTCGTTAGGCCGGGATACGGTCAACACACATGTACCCCGCCTACATTGGTACTACCCCGACGTGATCTACGCAACCTTCAGATCATCCAACAGCGCTGTCAACACATCGCTACCCCGCCTACATTGGTGACCCCATCTTTGAACCACACAACAGTGTTTCGTTAGGCCGGGATACGGTCAACACATCGTACCCCGCCTACAATTCTTTATCCCGCTCAACACGCGTTGAGCAAAATAGGCTCATAATTCAGTTCGGGGCAGTCGCTTATCTGCTGTGGTCCTGTGCTCGCCAGCTTCAGTTTACATGCTACTCTGGCACTTGCTAGAGGCACTGTGTAGAATGTAGACAGTCAATCGAAGCGGAGAAAAAGATCCGTATTACCATATACAGAAGGTCGCTTTTAGTTTGCTGCGTTAAAGTCTCTTTGGAGCAGAATACGTCTGCCCCGGTCGTTTATATTGTTACGTATACTAAAAAGAGCCGCCGAGTAATTGCGATCGGATTAGGCCGGGTAGCGTCCTGAGAGACCGTGTGACCGGTGTAAGTGGTTTTAAGGATTAGCGACAAGCTAAGTGCATGTAGGCTAAACAATGGCGACTGGGTTGGCTGGTATTGGTCCTTTCGCAGAATTGACCTGTACCGTGGGAGCGAATGTCGGGGGAAGACATATCCGTACGTGACCATAACAATAGGTAAACAAATTAGACGTCAAAGATGTCCTGAGAGATCTATCCCTTATAAGGCGATACTTAGGCGATATCATATCATTCTGGACTGAGCACTGCCAGTGCGTGTATCTCCTTAATCATCAATAAATGCTGTGAAACGACTGTTGGCCTTTTATTTGGATCCTCCACCCACCCCTACGCAACAATATTCTCTATACGATTCGAAAAATACACGACACCTTCAACGTTTTTCGACATTTCAACTATATTTTAGAAGGTATGCTAAAATTGTCAATCACAATATGACAATTTTATCATTAAATATTTTTTATTTATAAATTTTTTTGCTTTTTCAGAACACATAGTGAACGAAGTCGATAATTTGTTAATAAAAATCATTTTCTTTACATACAATGTCATTAAAAATATATAAATTTCATTTTTTGAAAAAAAAAATATGTAGGAGGAAGGGGGGGGGATTAAGTCTTCTCGTTCCCCACCTGTTTTTAAAGTCACGAGCCGCCCCTGAGTATTAGTAACATAACTAGAGGTAGGATAGCCACAGTGCTATCCATTGTTCCATTGTTGTAAATCCTTTGTAAAAAAGGTTCGGCAAACCTTTAACAATGCATTTACAACCTTTGAACAATACGCGGCACCTTCTGGGTCCGGTGACTAAACATAACAGGTCATCTCAATATATCACTATGGCTATACATATAAGCACCAATTTAGTTTCAATCGAATTGAATTATATGTTTATTTGTCATTTCGATGAAATTTCGATGTAGATACTAGATAATAGATAATAATCATTTTTCGATGTAGATACTAGAAAAACCATTAAAAAAATAATAAAATGGAACGTTTGTTATAAGAGTTTTAGTCTTAAACGACCATCTATGAATATTTTATATTATGCATACAAACACCGATTTCATTTTGTACTAATGTGTTATTTGTTTGATTATGTAATAAATGTTCATGTCAATAACATTCACTCAATGAAATTCATTATTTAATTATTCGACTGATAAAATCAATAATCACAATAAGTGCTGTCATTTTAATATGAATAACAACCAAAAAATTGATGATAAATTCATTGGAATAATGGAAAACGCCGCATACCATGCAATCTTTAAACCTTTCATTTATCTACACGAACTATTGGGTTCTCAAGTATTCAACTTAAGAGAAGGAAATGTAATTTATAGAAAAACCAAATGGATTATGTTATACATTTCATTCCACGTAACTGCGTCCATTTACGTTTCTG
Source organism: Arctopsyche grandis (assembly GCF_051622035.1). NCBI lineage: Eukaryota > Metazoa > Arthropoda > Insecta > Trichoptera > Hydropsychidae > Arctopsyche > Arctopsyche grandis. The sequence goes on from NC_135362.1 coordinate 2,444,725, forward strand.
GAAGCACCGCGTTGAATTTTTTCACAGAATATAAGTATCTATCGTCTGTAACGAAACTTTTCCATAGTTTATCATATACGGTGGCGGGGCTTATGGGCGTTTTAACGTGGATATTAGACATCTTATTTAATTACAATGAATTTGTAAAATTGATCGGTATGATCAATGGAGTGAATGCTGACCTACCTGTTAAAAAATGCTACATATTGAATACGGTTTTACATGCCACATATTGCACTGTGGTATTTCTCATATTCAACACTTCCAAGACTTACTCAGGGTTGTTTGAATTTGCTAGTTACTTTTATATAGTGATTTTGAAGATTTATCTTGAATTTATTCGATTTATAATGATAAACCTAGTGGTATTGTTTCAAATGAGATATTTGAACAACCAGCTCAGCTGCAAGTTGAACATAACTTTTGATTCTAATTTATTCATGAATCGGAGTGAATATGAAGGAAATAAACAGCCGGCTATATTTAAAGACACCGATATAAAATGTGTGCAGAAAGAGTTTTTTAAATTGGCCGATATTTTGAATAGTGTGGCGTCATTGTATAAAATTCACGTTAGTTTCAACTTAAAAATTCTAAAGAATTGAAATCGATATTTTTTACATATATCATATATATAAATGATAATATAAATGATTGTGTTTTTTTTTAATACTAATATGTAGTTAGTGCTATCACCTTTGGACTTATTCATCGGCATCGTTACCGGTATTAATCATTTAGTAGCGGCTATCGATAAAATGGTTAGTAAATTTGTTATTTCTAAAATGTATCATACATATTTGTAAGCATTTAAATTTATTTTCAGAACGTCTTAAGCTTTAGTAATAATATGTTATGGGGTTTTCATGATATGTCGTTAATTATTGGTATAACGACCCTGTGCGAATGTTACAAATATGAATCTCATCGTATGGAAATGATTTTGTTAAAAAAAATGCTTCAACAGTCAGGTAAATGCAATTGTTTTCAATATAATAATATAAATTGTATAAAATGAATATTATTGAATATTAATTTTTAGGCGATGAGATTAATTATGATATTAAATTATTTTTAAACTATTTGCAAGATAGAAAATTTTTAATATCAGCTAGAAATTTTGTGACTTTGGATTATAAATTTTTATTTGAATTTTTTGGAGCCATTGTCTCATACACACTGATTATAATGCAATTTCCTGAAGGTCAACGTTATATTTGATAAAATATTATATGTACAATGAATAATTATAAAATATTATAAGTACATAATTGACAAATATAAACAAATTGCTTATTTTTTAAAACTTTTCATTGCATGCAATTTTAAAACCCTTCATATACCTACATACATGCACTCGTGGCTTCTCAAATATTCAATATTAAGAGGGCTGGACACCAGCGCCTTGTCCATACAAACGTATTACACTTCTCACTTCCTCAATTATGGCATTAGAGAAATTGTTTTTTAATATGTTATGGATATTCACCATAGGCATGTTTCTGTGTTTTTATTTTTTTTGATAAGTTATTTTTTATAGGAGCTAGGAGCCACTAAACAACAGAAAATATCTTTCTCATACCGATGATGAAATTTTTTTTTAAATTGGTCCAGTTTCGGAGGAGAAAACTGGAGAATACGAAACCTCGATTTTGTCGATTTAAAATAGGTATTATTTATTTATTTATTTATTAATAGTTTTGGACCATTGTGGCATTACAGGAAGAACCTAAGGCGCCACAATGGCCTACATTTAACAAAGATATAAATAAAAGTAAAAAACAGAAAAATTAGAAAGCAGAAAACATGGTAAAATAAAATAATAATAAAAAAGTAACAAAAGGAAAATAATAATATAATTAAAATAGTACATAATGTACAAAGGAGAAAAAAAAAGTAAAATAAATCAAACAAAATATGAATAAAAAATAAAATCACAGCGAGGCCCAAATGGAAGAGAGTAGATTAAGATTCCACTCATACATCACATTCAAATTAAGAAAGTAATGATGAGCGCAGGTTACCAGATAAATATGTTAAAATAACATCCGATAATCTACGCTCCCCAAGGTGGAAAATATCACATTCGATGAATATATCGAAGAATATATGTACATATATATCGAAGAAAGGAACGGCAACAAAATTTCGGGTATACAGCCCTCTTAAGAACAAAAATAACATTATATAATGAACAATGGTAGGATGAGCAATGACAGTCATAGTCCATTTGTTTTCTCTGACCCGTTTTGACTCCGGCTTGCCGTTCCCACGAAATGGTATCATCGGCCTTTATTGTGTCGCAGATTTTGTGCTCAACTGCAATGATAGTTGTAGCATATTTTGACTGATTCGAACTCAGAATCGATCACTGATCACGTTTTCACGTGTTTCTCTGTGAGTGTCTGTATGTGTGTCTGTGCGTCAGTGTATTTTGGGGATTTTTTGAACACTATTCTTCCTATCGAACTGAAATTTAGTATCGGTTACTGAAATTATTATCGATACCACGTAAATTTTTTTTCAAATTTTCAAGTTGACCGGAAATGGATCCTCCTATTACTCTTTTCTTCTCTTCTCTTTTTTACTAGCCTCTTTTCAGCTTGCTTTCGATTTTTTCGTCTGACAATATTTGGGTTCTTATCCACACTCTTCTGTTTCCATGAATAATTACTAGACGGTACAAACTATTTGCAAAAAACGAATCAATGAATCAAAGTGATGCTTTTTACTTTATTTGATTACATTAATGAATGTCTTTTAATTAATCTTAGAAATCTAGAAATTAATGTGAACCGAAAATTTAAAGAATGTAGCCAAACTCTCAAAACAAGAAAGCCAATATGAGGAGTATTTTTTTCGTAAAACATCGGGAGAGTTTCCAAATGCAATTGAACGGTTTTGAAATATGAAAATATGCAATTGAACATTTTTTTCCTTTTTTTTGTTATACATTTGATTTCCCGGGATCCCGGGATCGGAAATTCCTAGCAGCGCAATCCCGGTGCTGAAGTAATCTTCCGGGATTGGAAGCACTAGTACGTATGTAATAATAAAATTACAAATTCAATTCTCAATGTCAGTGAATTTGTAATTCAAACTCTAATGCACTATGCAATAGTGCACGTCGTACTACCAACCCTAACTCAACCTAACCTTAAATAAAAAAAATCGATTCTAACTTCACCTAACCTTATATTATATTATGTGATTGCTTACTTTTCTCGTCCCACACACGCAGAATAAAAGAAAAATTTTCTTCTTTCCATCACGCTAAAAATCAAGGTTTTTACCCTTAAATAAAAATTTTCAAAAATGCACGAATCAAAAATTAAAAGTGCAATTATAATCAAATGTTATTTTGGAAGTATGAAATAAATCGCTGGTTGATGATGAATCGTCATATCAAAATTATTTTAAGCAATACTGTTGCGAATTGCTTAAAACAATTTTGATAGGATATATAGATAACCATGAGGTTAGAAATGGGCCCGCGCAAAAGGGCCCACGCAACTGTTGAAAACTTACATTTCGACCCTTATAAAAAAAATTAACCAATCCTTGGGCTGTAAAAGCAGGTATTAGTTTTTTGTGTATATCGTAAGAAATTTGTTTTGTTGAAATACCTAAAGTGCAATATCCTGTTAATATTTACACACGTAAAATGGAATAGTTAAAAAGTTATTTAATTTTACCGGGGCCCACTTGCCATTAGGCAATGTCAAATAATCAATTATTGGAAGGAGGTTGGCTCGATTTATATGTTAGGTTAGTTAAGTTAATTTTGATTTATAATTATTAATCAAATTTACTGGTAAGGATTAATAATAACCAGATTTATCACATTGACCGTAATATATTCATATTATAATTAAAGAGCGGACCCAGAGCGCGCCGTTCATTGTTGACATGTTGTAAATGCATTGTTAAAGGTTTGCCGAACCTTTTTTACAAAGCATTTACAATAATGGAACAATAGACGGCGCGCTTCCGGTCCTACCTCTAATTATAATATATCATCATCTCTATAGCCATTCACCATCCACTGCTGAAGGCCTCTCCAACACGCATTCCCTCGTCTCTGTTTTGCGCAACTCTAATCCATCTAACCCCACCTATTTTCATGATTTCGTCTACCCATCTTTCCTGCGGTCTTCCTTTTAACCTTTTGCATTTTCTCGGGTAATATTCGTTTGTCCACCTTTCGTCCATTCTTCTAGCCACATTCTTCATGGCCCGTCCATTGCCATTTCAATATCTTTACTCTATCCACTATGTTCACTACCCTTTGTCACACTTTTTCTCCACATGTTCGGTGTTCCGCTTCCTGTCTTTCCTCATAATGCCAATATATATATTGCTCAATTAATCATTTTTCGATGTACATACTGGAAAAACCATAAAAAAAAATAATAAAATGGAACGTTTGTTATAAGAGTTTTTTTCTTAAACGACCATCTATTAATATTTTATATTATGCATACAAATACCGATTTAATTTGTACTAATGTGTAATTTATTTGATTATATAGTAAATGACTATTGTCAACAACATTCACTAAATTAATTTCATTATTTAATTAGTCAACTGATAAGATCAATAATCACAATAAGTGTTGTCATTTTAATATGAATAACAACCAAAAAATTAATGAAAACTTCATTGGAATAATGGAAAACGCCGCATACCATGCAATATTTAAACCTTTCATTTATCTACACGAACTATTGGGTTCTCAAGTATTCAACTTAAGAGAAGGAAATGTATTTTATAGAAAATCCAAATGGATTATGTTATACATTTCATTCCACGTAACTGCATCCATTTACGTTTCTGGAAGCAGTGCGTTGAATTTCTTCACAGAATATAAGTATCTATCGTCTGTAACGAAACTTTTCTATAGTTTATCATATACGGTGGCGGGGCTTATGAGCGTTTCAACGTGGATATTAGACATCCTATTTAATTACAATGAATTGGTAAAGTTGATCGGTATGATCAATGGAGTGAATGCTGACATACCTGTTAAAAAATGCTACATATTGAATACGGTTTTACATGCCACATATTGCATTGTGGTATTTCTCATGTTCAACACTTCCAAGACTTACTCAGGGTTGTTTGAATTTGCTAATTATTTTTATATAGTGGTTTCGAAGATTTATATTGAATTTATTCGATTTATGATGATAAACCTAGTGGTATTGTTTCAAATGAGATATTTGAACAACCAGCTCAGCTGCAAGTTGAACATAACTTTTGAGTCTAATTTATTCATGAATCAAGGAAATAAACTGGCGGCTATATTTAAAGACACTGATATAAAATGTGTGCAGAAAGAGTTTTTTAAATTGGCCGATATTTTTGATAGTGTGGAGTCATTGTATAAAATTCACGTTAGTTTCACTGTGAATGTTAAAGAAATGAAATCGATATTTTTTTACATATAAATGAGTGTTTTTTTTTTGTAATACATACTTATAGTTAGTGCTATCACCATTGGACATATTCATCGGCATCGTTACCAGTATTAATCATTTAATGGCGGCTATCGATGAAATGGTTAGTAAATTTGTTATTTCTAAAATGTATCATATTTGTAAGTATTTAAATTTATTTTCAGAATGTCTTAAGCTTTAGTAATACTATATTATGGGGTTTCCATGATTTGTCGTTAATTGTTGGTATAACGACCCTGTGCGAATGTTACAAATATGAATCTCATCGTATGGAAATGATTTTGTTAAAAAAAATGCTTCAACAGTCAGGTAAATGCAATTGTTTTCAATATAATAATATAAATTGTATAAAATGAATATTATTGAATATTAATTTTTAGGCGATGAGATTAATTATGATATTAAATTATTTTTAAACTATTTGCAAGATAGAAAATTTTTAATATCAGCTAGAAATTTTGTGACTTTGGATTATAAATTTTTATTTGAATTTTTTGGAGCCATTGTCTCATACACACTGATTATAATGCAATTTACTGAAGGTCAACGTTATATTTGATAAAATATTATATTTACAATGAATAATTAACTGTATGTTACATTACGAAACAAAAGCTTGGACATGTACTACAAAGAATTGACAAATATAAACAAATTGCTTATTTTTTAATTACGTATGTATATAATATTATATGAAATCATTGACGGTTATTGAAATTTATATTTAGTATATTCATAAATAATAAAAGTTTTATAATTATCAATTATTCGTATGTACATACATATGTACATACGAATGCATATACCTTCGATAGTTAGCACTTATTTAATTTGTAAGAAAATGTAATTTATTAAATGTATTAGCGAATGCATTGTGTTTTCTAACAATAAAAAATTGCTGCAATTTGTTAATTGAATGTATGTATAGTTTTTGAATATATTAACTTAATCGACTACAATTTTTATATTACTTGAAATCACTATCAGTATTATACACAATAAATATCAAAAAGATTAAAATAATTTAAGAGGTCAAAAAAAAAATAATGAAATATTGTTTTAAAAAAAAATACTACTTCCAATTTACGAATTCTGACCAAAACATTATCAGCTCTAAGTTAGTACATAAAGAATACACATATAAATTTTTAGCTTAATACATTCAGGGGTGTAGACAGAATCAAGGCCACAACATTTTTGACCTTTCTAAGAGGAAAAAATCCCACTTCCGGTTTATTAAAATTAGTGATTTTTATTTTCATCACATTGATACAAGAATTATACTTGAATTTTTTCGTGAAGAACACACATGTTTAAGAGGTCGAAAAAAATAGTGGAAGGAAAATCAAACAAGAGAAAACTACCGCTTCCGGTTGACGGATGCTTACCAAATTTTATAAATAACTTGGTATTAAGTTTAAACTTCTAGATATGAAATTTCAGTTCAATAAACTAAAAGGTTTCTGAGAAAAACATAAAAACCTCGATTCTCTAGAGTAAAAGTACTACTTCCGGTTCAGATAAAAAGATGGTTATAAAAATTATTACTTCTATCACCGATTTAGTTAGCGGTTTGGGAGATAATTGAATTCAAAAACTTAAAAAAAAGAGGATACCTACATATGTGTGTATAAGGGGAGGTACCATTTCCGGTCAACTTAATAATTTGAAAAAAATTTACGTCGTGACGATAAAAATTTCAGTATCCGTTACTAAGTTTCAGTTCGGTAGGACTAACGGTGTTCAAAAAATCCCCAAAATACACAGGCCCATAGAAACACACATTTTTTCTAGATCATGAAAACGTGATCAATCAGTAGAGACACGTGTCTTGGGCATTTATTTTTGTCAATTTTAGCATTTTCATTTTGCATTTTAGCCTTTTAGGGCATCTATTTTTATGAAGAGTTTAATTTTAAATAATAAAAAATTTCGATGAATTTTAATAAAATGTATGTACATACATATATACAATTTAAAGACAACACAACAATTAAAAAATAATAGAAAAATTCAAAAATGTTTTGGAATTAAAATTTAAATGAAAAAAACAAAAATATAATATCAATTAAAATTTATTAAAACTCAACATGGAGCATATTTCCACAGACTATTTTTTGAGAATTGTGCGACGATCGGTAACAATTATATTGTATTTACTAAAATACCTTTCAGCATCCACATTTTTGTCTACTATTTACAGTAGTAGACAAAAGCAGTTGCTTGGGTTCGACAGGAAAAATACCGTCTATGGCAGGCCAGGGCAAACTTTTTGGATGAAGGGCCACATTAGAAATTAAAAATACTATTTTTAGATATACAATATTTATTATCGTGAAAGGAATTAAAACATTTTTTTTTTAAATTTCATACCAAACAACAATTTAATTTGACGAATGAAACTGTTTTACATTTTTAACAGTTTTTTTAATTTCCGCAAATTTGTAGTTTCTTATAATTCTTAAAAATGCTTGTAAATTTTCATCTATGATGCTTGATTGTAAAGATTTTTTTTTGATATTGATGATTGAAAATGTTTGTTTACATATTTAGGTTGATCAAAAAACCACCAACAGTTTTTGAGCAAAATCTCTAAGTTTGTCGAATTTTTCCGTATTTTTTTTAAGGGCGTTGTAAAATTTGCAAATTTCTTCATAACGGTGTATGTAATTCCCTTAAATCAGCATCCCACTGTAAATATATAATCTTAATTTATAAGTCCGTCGATACACTATCAATATATATTGCAATTGATCTCGTATAATTGCCAAGCCTATCTCAATTTTTCGGAAATCGCCAAATCTTCATGGAAACTCACCACTTATATCGTTGATAATTTCACCATAGTCTTCAAATGTATTTTCTGGTATCTTCAGCAATTTCATGGTTAAAAAGTGGTCTACCGTAGTGGTCTACGGTCGTAGTTTTAATTTAAATGCATTCAAACTTTTCACCATATCATGGACATATAAATTTTCCCCTTGGAACACTGTGATGAAAGTATTTAAATGTGTCACGATGTCCAAAGTAAAAGCAAAATCACACAGCCAGTCATTATCAGTTAATTTGGGAAAGTCGATAATATTTTTCATTTCTAAAAATAGAACGATATCTTCTTTTGTATTTCATACTTGCCGAAGTATTTTTCCTAGGCTAAGCCATCGAATATGATTATGATAAATAATATCTGTGAAATCAGATTTAATAACTTGAAGAAAAGCAATGAATTGTCTGTTTCAAGCCACTCGATCGTATTAAATTTACAAGTTTAATAATATAAGATGTCACATGTTCAACTTTTAACACATTTTTGCACAATACTTGTTGATGTATAATACAATGAATAATAATTAAATTGTAATCAGGACAATTTCCGCAAATTTATCCTGGATTTTCTTTAATGGTCCAATATTTTTACCGGTCAAACTTGGTGTTCCATCAGTTGTTATTTTTTTAAGCAATTAACAACTTTTTCAAAAATATCAGCTCCTGTTGTTTGATCTTTAAGTGATTCCAATGACAAAAGCTCTTCAATAATTTCAAATTGAGCTTTATCCGCTTATGAAAATTAATAACTGTGCGGTATCTTTTCGATCATTACTTTCGTCGAGAGCTATCGAGTACCTTGTGATCGACTCTAATATTGATGATAATTGCTTATTAAAATTTGTATTCTAGTTTGGCCCAAATTCGAATTCTATCTTATGTCAGAAACGATAAAACATTTAACAAATCAACAAAAAATTTTTAGATCAGAAAAAAGTAAACTGTTTTGAATTTTGCTCGCGGGCCGCACCAAAATACTCGGCGGGCCGCAGTTTGCCCAGGCCTGGTCTATGGTAAACTGCAAGCTCTGTTTTATCCCCTCAATTTCTTCACATAATAAATGGGCAAAGGGATAGGAAGACCCCTCTAAATTGTCTATTAATTTTATACATTTTATGCAAATTTCACTTTTGTTTGTTATTTTAGCACCTATTCGCATATTTTACGAATTTAGCATCTATAAGCATCTATTCCGAATTTTAGCATCAATTAAGTATTAATAGCAAAATGCCCAAAATACGTGTCTCTAGTGATCAGTGGTCGATTCTGAGTTCGAATCACACTTCTGACCCACGTATTCCGCTTCCTGTCTTTCCTCATAATGCCATATTGATCATATTGCTCAATTAATCATTTTTCGATGTAGATACAAGAAAAAACCATAAAAAAATGGAACGTATGCTATAAGAGTTTTAGTCTCAAACGACCATATATTAATAATTTATATTATGCATACAAAGACCGATTTCATTTGTACTAATGTGTTATGTAATAAATGACTCAAGTCGACAACATTCACTAAATGAATTTCATTATTTAGTTATTCGACTGATAAAATCAATAATCAAAATAAGTGTCGTCATTTTAATATGAATGACATACAAAAAAAATCTCGAGTTTGAATTTTTGCATGACCACAAAACTTCATCTATTGTTACTACGTACATATATAAAGTAATTAATGATAATTTTATTGGAACAATGGAAAACGCTGCATACGATGCAATCTTTAAACCTTTCATTTATCTACACGAACTATTGGGTTCTCAAGTATTCAACTTAAGAGAAGGAAATGTAATTTATAGAAAAACCAAATGGATTATGTTATATATTTCATTCCACGTAACTGCATCAATTTATGTAACTGGAAACACTGCGTTGAATTTTTTCACAGAATATAAGTATCTATCGTCTGTAACGAAACTTTTCCATAGTTTAACATATATGATGGTGGGGCTTTTAAGCGTTTCAACGTGGATAGTACACATCTTATTTAATTACAAAGAATTGGTAAAATTGATTGGTATGATCAATAGAGTGAATGCTGACATACCTGTTAAAAAATGCTACATATTGAATACTGTTTTACATGCCACATATTGCACTTTGGTATTTCTCATATACAGCACTTCTAAGACTTACTCAGGGTTGTTTGAATTTGTTAGTTATTTTTATATAGTGGTTTTGAAGATTTATATTGAATTTATTCGACTTATGATGATAAACCTAGTGGTATTATTTCAAATGAGATATTTGAACAATCAGCTCAGCTGCAAATTGAACATAACTTTTGAGTCTAATTTATTCATGAATCAAGAAAACAAACGGCGGGCAATATTAGAAGACACAAATATAAAATGTGTGCTGAAAGAGTTTTTCAAATTGGCCGATATTTTGGATAGTGTGGCGTCATTGTATAAAATTCACGTTAGTTTCACTTTAAATGTTAAATAAATGATATTGATATTTTTTTACATATAAATGATTGTTTTTTTTTGTAATACATACATATTTATAGTTAGTGCTTTCACCTTTGGACATATTCATCGCCATCGTTACCACTATGAATCATTTAATAGCGGCTATCGATAAAATGGTTAGTAAATTTGTTATTTCTTAAATGTATCATACATATTTGTAAGCATTTAAATTTATTTTCAGAACGTCTTAAGCTTTAGTAATACTATATTATGGAGTATACATGATTTGTCGTTTATTATTGGTATAACGACCCTGTGCGAATGTAACAAATATGAATCTCATCGTATGCAAATGATTTTGTTAAAAAAAATGCTTCAACAGTCAGGTAAATGCAATTGTTTTCAATATAATAATATAAATTGTATAAAATGGATATTATTTTATATTAATTTTTAGGCGATGAGATTAATTATGATATTAAATTATTTTTAAACTATTTACAAGATAGAAAATTTTTAATATCAGCTAGAAATTTTGTGACTTTGGATTATAAATTTTTATTTGAATTTTTTGGAGCCATTGTCTCATACACACTGATTATAATGCAATTTACTGAAGGTCAACGTTATATTTGATTAAATATTATATTTACAATGAATAATTAAGTGTATGTTACATTACGAAACAAAAGCTTGGACATGTACTACAAAGAATTGACAAATATAAACAAATTGTTTATCTTTTAATTACGTATATATATAATATTATATGAAATCTTTGATGATTGTTGAAATTTATATTTAGTTTATTCATAAATTATAAAAGTTTTATAATTATTAATTATAAGTAGTACATACATATGTACATACAAATGTATATATATACCTTCAATAGTTAGCACTTATTTAATTTGTAAGAACATGTTATTTATTAAATGTATTTGCGAAAATTCTGTTGTATTTCAGTTCTGTTGTATTTCATCTGATAAGATCTTTGACACGCACTTTATCATAAATAATTGAGTATAATCTAATAGCACAAATCAATTAGTCTTGAATGATGTAACTGTTGAATAAATAAATAAACAAAATACGAATATCATCAGACGAAATTTGATATTTGTATAATTGGTGTTAGTTCAGTCATATACGTAAACATGATCGATTTTTAGTCCATGTTCAAAACAACGATATCCTACAATTTTTGAAGTATTTGACTCAAAGATAATTTGCAATCTTGGCCGGCAGTTTTTTAAATTTTCCTTGGATTGTGAATATGTACCTACATACATACATATATATTCATTTGAATTTGTATCATCTGTTATTTCTAACACTATTCTAATTTTGCAATCAACATAATGTAATATCTTTATGTTCACTTATATTAATTAACTACTTTAGTTGATTCCATTAGTATATTAGGGAAAGAAAATCGAAATTTAGATAAAATTAAACATTGACTTTCCACAAATGGGAGGTAATGTCAAAAAAATACTGAATCGTTAGCGAGGTGAAAGATAGAAGAAGCTTGTAATGACTCATGTTCCCGACAAAAACTTTTCATTGCATGCAATTTTCAAACCCTTCATATACCTTCATGAGCTCGTGGCATCTCAAATATTCAATATTAAGAACAAAAATGACATTGAACCAAAAAATATAACGTATTTAATATATTCATCATTTCACATAATCATTTATTTATACAATGCAAAAACATTGATATTTACTGACTTTGTGGAAGATGTTTCAATGTCTTTTTTAAGTAAGACATTCTATGGCATGGAATTCGTAACCTTATTTATATTGATTATACCAACGTGGGTAATAGACTTTTTATTCAATTATAAAGAATTGGTGCAATTAATGAAAAATTTCAATCATGTCAAAGCTGATATTTCACTTGAAGAATTATACACAATGAATATAAAAATTCATTCATTCTGTTTTGCAATCATTTTATTTCTATTTTTTTTTTATATTCTATTCGTGAGACGTTTCGACATAACTTGTCATGCTTATTTAATTTTACTTAAAATTGACATCACCATAGTGAGATTTGTGATGATGAGTCTGTTAGTATTGTTTCAAATGAGATTTTTAAATGATCAACTGTGTTATAAATATGATTTAACAGTACAAACCAATCCATTTATGAAACAAAATAAACGAAAAGCTCTCTTCAAAGATGTTACTATCAGAAGTACGCAAAAAGAATTTTTTAAATTGACTGAAATCATGGATACCGTACTATCTTTGTATAAAATTCATGTCAGCATCTACATACATATACATATACTGATTTTATTGTAATAGTACTTTTAAAATTTACCATTAACTGTTATCTGTCTTGTTAGTTATTGGTATCGCCGATATTTGCATTTATTGATATCGTAGCTTCCGTCAATTTTTCCATTTTAAGATTTGGTTTACAAGTAGGTATCAGTTTTCCTTTTTACATTAAGGTTTTTTTACATTTAATGTAAGTAGAACTATTTTCAGGAATATTTCAAAACTATCTTTTCATTTGTGTGGTTGGTTCACGATATCCTCTTGGTATTCGTTATATTGTGTGTAAGTGAATATCTCAATTATGAATCTCATAGAACCCAGGTTATATTGATTAAATTGATGCTTCTCCAGTCAGGTATTTGTCACATTATACATGTATTAATGTCATACGCATTCTTGTGTTGGTTTTAAATTGAAAACATTTTAATTTTAGATGACTTGCCGAAAGATGATGCTATATTGTTTTTAAATTATCTTAGAGAACGGAGATTTTCAATATCGGCTTGCAATTTTTTTCCATTGGATTTTTCATTCTTGTTTCAGTTTGTCGGAGCTATTGCTTCCTATACTATTATCACAATACAATTTACATACTTTTATGACAATTAAAAAAGAGATTTTCAGTTTTTCTACTATGTTATTAAATATATAAACAATAAAGGATTTAGAAAGAATTTTTTGAATTAACTGATACGTTGTATTTAGTACATACTATCTATATTTAAAGTTCATGATGGTATTTACATACTGGTATAATTATAATAACATTTTATAATTTATCATTAATTGTTCATTCAAAACTATGAATAAAAGACTAATAAAAATATACATAAAATGTTTTATTGAATTTAATTGATATGATGTATAAAGTACCTATCTATCTACCAATGTACTATCGCTATTTAAAATTCATAGTGGTATTTACATACTGGTTTCATTTTAATAGTAATTTAATTTTAATTTTATTTATTTTTATTTTAATCATTAAGTGTTTTTTCATTTATGAACGTAATGAAAATAAACCAAAAATGTTACATTTTTTTAAGTGTACAGTGAAATTATAATTTCACTTGTGAGACTATAATTTCAAGCTAAGACTCAATCAGTGAGTAGGTACGTATATAATAATAAAATTACAAATTCACTCCTCAATGTCAGTGAATTTGTAATTCGAACACGGAGACCCTGGCCAGACCGCTCAACCTGCGAACGACTTGGTTGACAGGGATTGTTGCTTTGAAGTTGCATAATGACTGATCCCATACAAATTGTATCGGGCCACGTTCTGCAACATATCGGTCTCTCGGGTAATAAAGTCCGTTGAAGGTTGATATCAGTTGCAGCTGGACATGGATTTTATGACCTGAGCGACCGACACGATCCTTCAAAATGTATAGTGTTGTATTGGAGTGTGCCACACTCAGCGACATTGGCTGCGACTCCATATTGAAAAAACTTGTCAACGCACTCCGATTCATGCAAATTTCGAACTATGTAGACGAACGTTTTACCAACGAGAATTATGTATATAATAAAATGGATTCAACACCACACCGTGAGCAATCTACGATATGCCTCTATTGTATGAATGCTCAATCTATGAGATAATTTCTCAATTAACAATTGCTCAATATATGAGGTAATTGAACTAAAATTTGATTCAGATATAATTTATTGCACGTAATTATGTTAGCTTCAAATATCTTCGCGGCGCTACTCAGATAACTATTTGAGAAACGGATTTTGTAACGACTTTGAAATTTTTTATCCTATGAACTTTCAAATAACAATCGATACAACTAAAAGTTATATCAATTGATATGTTTCAACAAAATAAAAATCTATTTTAAATATACATATATGTAAATACTTGAAAGAAAATAATCAATAGAACGTAATACTAGTTAGTAAAAATATAACGTTCGTGTTTAAAATAAAGATACCAAAAGTTTGTTAGATCTATCGAGTACAATAAAGATTAATTTGAAATAACAACAATATAACAATGGAATTTGCCGGAGATCGAGGAAGAAGAGTCGAACTACAAATAGTTGGAAATTAAAAACTAATTTTTATGGTTATTGTGTTTACCTTTTAAGGTCTGTTCATACCTATCCAGCACGACCCGTATCCTGCAGGTGTCTTGCAAGTGCGGATAGTATTCTTTGGTACATTATATGGACGTATTCATACTTCATTCGCGCATGCGCATTTACGCATTCATGCGCGTCTATATAGAATGTACCAAAGAATACTATCCGCACTTGCATGACACCTGCAGGACACGGGTCGTGCTGGATAGGTATGAACAGAAAATTAAAATTAAAAATATTTTATTTTTATTTTTACTTAAAAACATTAAAAAAAAACAAAATTAAAGAAAAACGTTTCGAGTTTACGGTATTAACACCTAAAAATTTTCGAGTGCTAAAGGTTGATATGCCAACACTCATGCGATGATATTTCATCGGGTACAACACTAGTCATATACCTATGTATATCATGGCCCCCACATCCCAATCCGGGCCCCTGGGCTAGCATGCTTACCCCCCCCCAAAATTTAAATATTGAAATTAAAAATCATAAATATTTTCCACAATACACATTAAGGAGTAATAAGATTGAGGATCACCTGATAAATGATAACATATATTTTTGCAAGTTTCAAATAAAAGTCACGGTGAAAAAATAACAGCTAAGGTATCACCGAAAATTTACTACTTGAACATAACTACCAAGTACGAAGATGAAAGACACTTCTCAAATTCGTAACAAATTAAATAAAAATGAATCTCAGTGCTGGGCCCCGGGCTAGAGCCATGGCTGTCCCCTGATGCTGTGGCCATAACCCATATATATGTATTTTTATATCATATTGAGTCATATAACTAGTAAAAGTAATCAGTTATGTTCTATTCCATCTGATAAAATCTTTGACATGCACTTGAGCATGACTAATTTAGTATAGTCTAATAGCACAAACCAATTAGTCTTGAATTATGTAACTGTTGAATAAATAAATAAACAAAATATGAATATCATCGGACGAAATTATTATTTGTATAATTGGTGTTGGTTTAGTCTAATACTAAATTTTACAAATTGATTAAAATCGATTTTTACACCACGTTCAAAACAACTGTATCCTACTATTTTTTAAGTATTTGAACTAAAGATAATTTGCAATCTTGGCCGGCAGATTTTTAATTTTCCTTGGATTGTGTATATTTACCTACATATATATTCATTTGAATTGGTAGCATCTGTTGTTTCTAATACTATTATAGTTTTGCAATCAACATAAATGAATTGCAATAGGACTTTGACTGCTTCAGCGAAAATGCAATTTTTCTCCTTTATGTTCACTTATATTAATTAACTATAGTTGATTCCATTAGTATAATAAGGAAATAAAATCTAAATTCAGATAAATGGTGATGTCAAAAAATACTGAATCGTTAGCGAAGTGAAAGATAGAAGAGGCTTGTAATGACTCATGTTACCGAAAAAAACTTTTCATTGCATGCAATTTTCAAACCCTGCATATACCTACATGAGCTCGTGGCAACTCAAATATTCAATATTAAGAACAAAAATAACATTGAACCAAAAAATAAAACGTATTTATTATATGTACTATTTCACATAATCATTTCTTTATACACTACAAGAACATTGATAATGATTTACTTAGTGGAAGATGTTTCAATGTCTTTTTTAAGTAAGTCGTTCTATGGCATGGAATTTGTAACCACATCTATATTGACTATACCAACGTGGGTAATAGACGCTTTATTCAATTATAAAGAATTGGTGCAATTAATGAAAAATTTCAACCATGTCAAAGCTGATATTTCACTTGAAGATTTTTGCAAAATGAATATAATATTTCATTCATTCTGTTTTGTAATAATTCTAGTTCTATTTTTTATTTACATTTCATTTGTGAGAAGTTTCGAGATAGCTTCTCTTGTTTATTTAATGTTACTTAAAATTGACATCACCCTAGTGAGATTTGTGATGATGAGTCTGTTAGTATTGTTTCAAATGAGATTTTTGAACGATCAACTGTGTTATAAATATGATTTAACAGTACAAACCAATCCATTTATGAAACAAAATAAACGAAAAGCTCTCTTCAAAGATGTTACTATCAGAAGTACGCAAAAAGAATTTTTTAAATTGACTGAAATCATGGATACCGTACTATCTTTGTATAAAATTCATGTCAGCATCTACATACATATACATATACTGATTTTATTGTAATAATAATTTTGTATAGTTTATCATTAACTGTTATCTTTCTTGTTAGTTATTGGTATCGCCGTTATTTGCATTTATTGATATCGTGGCTTCCGTCAATTTTTCCATTTTAAGAATTGGTTTACAAGTAGGTATCAGTTTTCCTTTTTACATTAAATTTTTTTTACATTTAATGCATGTAGAACTATTTTCAGGAATATTTCAAAACAATCTTTTCATTTGTGTGGTTGATTCACGATATCTTCTTGGTATTCGTTATATTGTGTGTTAGTGAATATCTCAATTATGAATCTCATAGAACCCAGGTTATATTGATTAAATTGATGCTGCTCCAGTCAGGTATTTATCACATCATGTATTAATATCAAACGCATTCTTGTGTTGGTCTTGAATTTAATTAATTTTTATTTTAGATGACTTGCATAACGATGATGCTATATTGTTTTTGAATTATCTAAGTGAACGGAGATTTTCAATATCTGCTTGCAATTTTTTTACTTTGGATTTCTCATTCTTGTTTCAGTTTATCGGAGCCATTGCTTCCTATACTATTATCACATTGCAATTTACATTCTTTTAAGATAATTAAAAATAGGACTTTAAGTTTTATGTACTATTAAATATTTAAACATTAAAGGATTTGTAAAGAATTTTTTGAATTAACTGATATGTTATATTTAGTACCTACTATCTATGGTATTCACATACTGGTATAATTATAATGAAATGTAATTTTATAAATTATAATTAATTGTTCATTCATAATAATGAATAAAAAAGTAATGAAAATATACCTAAAATGTTTTATGCCTAATGTATATACATATTACAGTTGAAGTATACACTTCAAGTTGGAATAAATTCCGTCTAACCTTCACAAGTTGATTCATATGGCGAATTACATTCTAACTGGTCAAAATATATTGCAATTGAAAATACAGTTCTATTATAAGTAAGATGGAGAGGTTAAGTCTTCGTGAAAATGTCATTCGACTAGTAAATTGGTTTTGAAAGCCCCTTTTTTATATTGAACACATTCTTAGAGCTATCGCAATATGGTACTCATTACCTTTTTTCGTAATACCTAGCAAATATAATATTAATGCATTATCGGTTTCTAAAGCCTTTCTAAAAACATCAAAGCCATCAAAACTCAACTGCTATATTACAACTGACGAACATTGTTGAAAGTGTGTAGGCGGGGTACGATGTGTTGACCGTATCCCGGCCTAACGAAACACTGTTGTGTGGTTCAAAGATGGGGTCACCAATGTAGGCGGGGTAGCGATGTGTTGACAGCGCTGTTGGATGATCAGAAGGTTGCGTAGATCACGTCGGAGTAGTACCAATGTAGGCGGGGTACGATGTGTTGACCTTATCCCGGCCTAACGAAACACTGTTGTGCTAGTTTTATAAAGTTTTATTGTTTGCCTATGGTTGTACAAAGGTATGGTATTTGTGGGCAAAAGTATGTCGTTCAGCGGTCTCTGGATATGGTAGAGTGTCGCTGGCTCGGCATTCAGCTATGTACGGAAGGTCTCTGGATACGGCAGTGTGTTGCTGGCTCGTCCGGCTGGTTGATCTTCCAAGTCCGCGTAGTGTAGTGGTGGCTGGTCAGGAGCTGTATGTTGACTGGTCTGCTGCTGTGTGTCGACGCTTGCTGCTGTGGGTCGACTGGCGTTGTTTGGGTTGGACCTCCTTTTATAGTGTTTTTGGAATGCTTGGTGGAAGTGGTTATTGACGCGTACGAAAGGAATTTTGTTTTCGTCGAGGCGTCGAATTTTCTGGAATGCTTGATGGAAGTGGTTATTGACGCGTACGAGAGGAATTTTGTTTTCGTCGAGGCGTCGAATTTTCTGGAATGCTTGGCGCCTTTCCGCTCGATGTATTTTAATGGTGGCGGCGTGCTTCGACCGTTTTGGTTCCACTCGACTGGTAGGGGCGTTCCGCTTGAGTTTAATATAACGACTACAGGTGCATGTCGTCTGGGTTTCGGGAATGTAGTTTGTTGTTGCGGAATATTCTCGAATGTTTCGATGACGATGACGACGACGAGATTCCTACATGGCTCTCCGGTGAGTGTTAACGATGTGTGTGATTTTGTGGGAATCTTGATGTGTTGGAGTCTATTGACTCGATGGCGTCGTTGTTTGTCCGGTTGTGCTGGAGAAAGTTGTCTCGACAGCGGGTCTTGTGTTGCATGCCGGTCCAAGTCTTGTTCTCTACCAGGTTGCTTATTTTGGGCGAGCTGCGTTGGTAGTGAAGGTTTGTGATGGCTTGGATGGTGCTGTTGTGCAGGCTGCTGTGTTCTGCGTGGAGTCATTCGCGTGACTGTTTTGCTGGTTGTGCTGGAGTTAGTTGTCTCGGCAGCGGGTCTTGCGTGAAGAACGTTGGTTGACGAAGTGCGTTGAGTGCTGGTCTTCGTTGGTTGTGCTGGAGTTAGTTGTCTCGACAGCGGATCTTGCGTGAAGAACGTTGGTTGACGAAGTGCGTTGAGTGCTGGTCTTCGTTGGTTGTGCTGGAGTTAGTTGTCTCGACAGCGGATCTTGCTTGAAGAACGTTGGTTGACGAAGTGCGTTGAGTGCTGGTCTTCGTTGGTTGTGCTGGAGTTAGTTGTCTCGACAGCGGATCTTGCGTGAAGAACGTTGGTTGACGAAGTGCGTTGAGTGCTGGTCTTCGTTGGTTGTGCTGGAGTTAGTTGTCTCGGCAGCGGGTCTTGCGTGAAGAACGTTGGTTGACGAAGTGCGTTGAGTGCTGGTCTTCGTTGGTTGTGCTGGAGTTAGTTGTCTCGGCAGCGGGTCTTGCGTGAAGAACGTTGGTTGAAGAAGTGCGTTGAGTGCTGGTCTTCGTTGGTTGTGCTGGAGTTAGTTGTCTCGACAGCGGATCTTGCGTGAAGAACGTTGGTTGACGAAGTGCGTTGAGTGCTGGTCTTCGTTGGTTGTGCTGGAGTTAGTTGTCTCGACAGCGGATCTTGCGTGAAGAACGTTGGTTGACGAAGTGCGTTGAGTGCTGGTCTTCGTTGGTTGTGCTGGAGTTAGTTGTCTCGACAGCGGATCTTGCGTGAAGAACGTTGGTTGACGAAGTGCGTTGAGTGCTGGTCTTCGTTGGTTGTGCTGGAGTCGGTTGTCTCGACAGCGGGTCTCTTTTTGCGTACCAGTCCGAGTTGTTCTTTTCTACCATGTTGCTTATTCTGTCTAGGCTACGTTGATAGTGAAGGTTGGTGGTCTGGACGATGTTGTTGTGCAGGCGTTGTGCTGATTGTGCTGGAGTTAGTTGTCTCGACAGCGGCTGTGTTGTGTTGGAGCTAGTTGGCTCAGTGGCGATTTGTTTCGCCGGTTGTGCTGGAGTGGGTTGACTCAACAGCGGGTTGTGTTGGTAGCTGGTCCATATGTACTTTCACACCATGTTACTGTTGCGGTCGTTACAATGGTAGTGAAGGTTTGTGTCGGTCTGGACGGTGCTGTTGTGCAGGCTGCGGCGTCCTGCATGGGCTCATCGAGGTGATGAATCATCGAAGGTGTGATGAGCGGTGCTGGCGGATCAACAGTAGTGGATCCATTTGGTTGTTGTCTCCGGGTTGCGTCTTGTTGTGGCGAAAGCTGCGGAGTTGTTTGACATGGTCACTAGTTGTGGGGACATGTAGCGGACTGCGTTTGAAGTCTGCGTTGAGGGTTGCGTTGTAGACTGCGTTGAAGGCTGCGGTTGCGTGAAGTCTGCGGTTGCTATGAAGTCTGCGGTTGCTATGTAGGCTGCGAGGTGGGCTGCTATGTAGGCTGCGATGTGGGCTGCTATGTAGGCTGCGATGTGGGCTGCTATGTAGGCTGCGATGTGGGCTGATATGTAGGCTGCAATGTGGGCTGCTATGTAGGCTGCGATGTGGGCTGCTATGTAGGCTGCGATGTGGGTTGCTATGTAGGCTGCGCTGTGGGCTGCTATGTAGGCTGCGATGTGGGCTGCTATGTAGGCTGCGCTGTTGACTGCTGTCGTGGCGGCTGTTGGTTGTTGTGGAGGCTGCACTGTGGGCTGCCGTGTTGACTGCGCTGTTGACTGCTATGAAAGCTGCGTAGTTCAAAGATGGGGTCACCAATGTAGGCGGGGTACGATGTGTTGACCGTATCCCGGCCTAACGAAACACTGTTGTGTGGTTCAAAGATGGGGTCACCAATGTAGGCGGGGTAGCGATGTGTTGACAGCGCTGTTGGATGATCAGAAGGTTGCGTAGATCACGTCGGAGTAGTACCAATGTAGGCGGGGTACGATGTGTTGACCTTATCCCGGCCTAACGAAACACTGTTGTGCTAGTTTTATAAAGTTTTATTGTTTGCCTATGGTTGTACAAAGGTATGGTATTTGTGGGCAAAAGTATGTCGTTCAGCGGTCTCTGGATATGGTAGAGTGTCGCTGGCTCGGCATTCAGCTATGTACGGAAGGTCTCTGGATACGGCAGTGTGTTGCTGGCTCGTCCGGCTGGTTGATCTTCCAAGTCCGCGTAGTGTAGTGGTGGCTGGTCAGGAGCTGTATGTTGACTGGTCTGCTGCTGTGTGTCGACGCTTGCTGCTGTGGGTCGACTGGCGTTGTTTGGGTTGGACCTCCTTTTATAGTGTTTTTGGAATGCTTGGTGGAAGTGGTTATTGACGCGTACGAAAGGAATTTTGTTTTCGTCGAGGCGTCGAATTTTCTGGAATGCTTGATGGAAGTGGTTATTGACGCGTACGAGAGGAATTTTGTTTTCGTCGAGGCGTCGAATTTTCTGGAATGCTTGGCGCCTTTCCGCTCGATGTATTTTAATGGTGGCGGCGTGCTTCGACCGTTTTGGTTCCACTCGACTGGTAGGGGCGTTCCGCTTGAGTTTAATATAACGACTACAGGTGCATGTCGTCTGGGTTTCGGGAATGTAGTTTGTTGTTGCGGAATATTCTCGAATGTTTCGATGACGATGACGACGACGAGATTCCTACAAGTGTATTTGCGCTTGTGGAGATATGATTTACTGGTTGAATTGCATTCGATTTTGAATGACCATATTAAAATTAAAAACCGTCAGTTGGGATATATGTACATATTAAAATTGAAAATACACTTCGACTGTAACATCTAATTAACAATTAATTATACTGTCCAAGTTTTCCTGACAATTCAATCAATATCGATATATCCAGTCATAAAAAAAATACAAATTCAAACAAATTGAAAACACATTGGTATTCAATTTTTATTTTTATATAATATTTAAAGTTTCACGTTTTTATTAGAATTTATTAGATAATGTTGTTAATAATATTGACAAATCAGTGTTGTGTTGTGTATGTAATAACATAAAACTAGAATTTGGTTTAATTTACCGCCATCTATTGAAAATTGGTGTTGTATATTGTTTACATGTACATAGATAGGCTAAATATGAATATTAAATTAAATATATTTAAAAGGTATTTGAAAAAAGTTCGACCGAGTGCGGATCGAACACCGGGCCGACACATTTTTTTAATTTTTTTTATTTGATAACTTAACTCTTAGCAATCTAATGCCGCCATAGCGGTGGCATTGAGGTTTGCCTTTTTAAGGTCTATTCATACCTAGTCGGCATGAACCGACTTCAGCAGGTATCCGGCCGTACGAAAAGCATTCTTTGGTACATTTTGTATGGGTCTGTTCATGTTATCCGTCACGTATGGCAAACCGCAGTAGCCAACATTTTATGTTCATACCTTTACAGCAGCATTCCGTTAACGTGTCGTATCAGTCTTTTTGGCCATCGTGTAGATATACACGCGCATTACGTGCCATGAGTTGAGCATGAGAATAATAAAATAAAGCTAGAATTTAAGAATTATTTTAGTTGGGATTAATTATTCCAGCAGTTCACATTTAATTGAATAAAAAAACTGGCTTTACCGCCTCCCCCCTCTTAAAAATAAAATAAAATTTTTGGCATTGTTTTTAAAAACAACTATACCTTAATTACATTTCAAGTCATAATCGCTAAGAAAGTGCTCTATTGAAAAGCAAACTAAATTAAATTAATTACTATATAAGCAATACTAATTGCGCAAGCTCTCCCAAAAATATTAATCAAAAATCAATAATCATAATATTAATTTGCACATACATACATATGTTAGATTAGTGTAGTTTCAATTATTTATTTTGTTCGTTGTGTGTCCTCTAGCACCATTTAAATGGAGTGCAATATAAATAATAGAGCTTTTAATGTTATTTATAAACCGTTTATACTCCTTCACGAGATGATGGCATCCCAAATATTCAACATCAGAGGGAATTCAATAGAACCAAAGAGCAAATGGTTTATAATATATATGCTCCTTCATGTTACAATTGCTTTGTACATTACATCTATAAAATTTCTGGAAAATATCTATTTTCAAGATTTTGTTGCAACAATTACTATGATATTTTTTGGCATATCATACTTATTAACTGCAACTATAACAATTTCTACGTGGCTGTTAGATATTCTATATAATTATAAAAAAACGAAAGAATTGATCGCATTATTTAATAATGTCAACGTAGAAATATTTCCAACCAAATTATATGCAATTAATGTCGGATTGCACACCACTTTCTGCTTATTGATGTTTTTTTTAATAACTAATTCCTACTGTGTTCAGAAAAGTTTGGATAAGAGTGTATATGTATACGCTATGTTTTTGAAAATTGACATTACTATTGTAAGACTTTTGACGATGATCATGTTGATGCTGCTGCAAATGAGGTTTTTAAATGATCAACTGTGTTCTAAATTTGATTTGACAATACAAAACAACCCATTCGTACAACGAGGCGAAAGGAAAGTCACATTTGAATATGTTAGTATCAAATCAACGCATAAGGAATTTTTTAAATTGGCTCATATGATGAACTTGGTGTTGTCTTTATACAAAATTCAGGTACATTTGTTTTCTATGCTCTTAGACCAATGGGATATTTTGAGCTCATTTTATTCTTATTGTACATAAAGTTACTGATCTTACCGATGGATGTTTTCGTTGGATTCATACTCTCTGTTCATCAGTTCATAGTACACATACATTCTTTGGTGAGTGGACTCAATTGAGATAGGGATGAATGTCAATTCAATATTTTTCTAATTTAATATTGAAACATATTTTTGTATTGTGTTCGTTTATTAGCCTACATATATTTATATCGTTTACTTGATTTATTTAGAACTAATGGAAGATACTAGACTATGTACATATGTATTATAGCCAAAGAGACAGAATAATAGACTAGTGGTTAGCATTAAATGCTTCGAACAAAGTGTCACGGGTTCAAATCCCACTGGTTTCCATTGGTCAGACCTTGGATTCGTGACTCCAGGTTGATCGTTTCCTATCAGAGTTTGTCAATTTATCTGATTTGTATTGAAACGGTTCCAACAAATTGGCAATTCTGTCCTATTTCTCTCAAACTTTGAGGCTATAGCTTCTCATGATTTTTTGATATTTAAAAATGCTACGAAAATTTATCCAGATATGTCTTTTTGATGATTGTATTTAATGTTTGGTGAGTAATGTTTGTAATTAGCCTTTAATAGCGCTTATGTACAATATTGATAATAGATACCGTGTTAATAAAATGGCAACCTTACCCATTTTCTTGCAAATCTCGAGTTTTCAGCAATAAAATGTCGCAAATTTACAAATTTGACCATATATGTATGTCTCTGTGGATGTTAATTGATATTTATTTACTTTGTATAATACTAATAATACTTTTATCAAATGTACAATGTTTGTGGCCAGGAAGGCGCATTGGGTTTACCTGTTAGGTCTTTCTGGTATAAATTTAAAAAAAAATCGCCGTATTATAATAGTCGTTTCGATTCGACATACATATGTATGTATGTACATTACAGCTAAAACATTGCCAATAAAACGTACAATATAATATACGAATACAATAACGAAAAAAAAATACTTCTATATATACTGTTTGCTACCAATGTTTCCTCTGGGCTGATAGATGGTGCTGAGCATTTAGCGCCATCTATTGAAAATTTATTTATTTTTTCTATTGGTGTTTTATTTTGTTTATATTTAGGTAGGTAGGTAGTTTTTACCATTTTCTTTCATATTAAACAATTAAATATAAATATTTAAAATATATTTGAAAAAAGTTTGACCGCGTGCGGATAGAGCACAGGACCGGCACATTTCTTTTATTTTTTTTTATTTACTACCATAACTCCCATGCGTTGATATTTCATCGGGTACAACACTAGTGTACATACATATATTTTACAAATAAATTTTGTTTTAATTAAAATACTTAAATTTTAAATTCGATGATTGTACCTTATTTATAATAGTGATTGTACTTTAGACGGGAAGGAAAAATGCTATGTACATATGTATTTTCCACAATGGACTTGCGCAGTATCAAGTAAACGCTAACTAAAAAGTTTCAATTATTCGAACATACTATAAAAAGTATTCAAAGGACCTGTTTGTTTCATTCATCACCACTATATTTGATATTTCCTTATGAATGTATTTTTCTCATGAAATATTGTAAATAATATCATTTGATTTTTCAGAAGTCATTAAGTACGATTTATAGCACGATATGGTGTGTTCACGATTTAATTTTTCTAATAACTATTATGACGCTGTGCGAATATTTAAAGCACGAATCCCATCGAACAAAATTAATATTGCTAAAACTGATGTTGGTTAAATCGGGTACGTTTGCTAAATCATAATTATATATTGTGTTATTTGTTTTAAGATTAATTAAAATTACTTTCTGTTAGAGCACGTTCAAAACAACGATATTCGATTGTTTTTGAAGTATTTGGATGAAGAACACTTTGTAATCTCTGCCAGCAGATTTTTCACTTTGGATTATTCGTGGTTATTTGAATTCGTGGCGTCTGTCGCTTCATATACTATTATAATATTTCAATTCTCTTCAATACATTGATTGTTTATAATATTTCAATTCTCTTCAACAATTGATTCCATTAAATTTTAATATATTTGCCTCTTAATGTCTCCAAATGTAAGGTAATGTGTTACTCTAGATTTATGTAGATCTATGCCTGATCGTACCTTATAAACGTAAGCATTCATAGATCCATAGTATTTCATTAAACATTAAGTTCATAATATTTTCTAAATTCACACTATTCCTAAATTTAGTGCCCCCCCCTATGCTCCCCCCCAAATGACGTCCCTGACAGTGGCATATTTTAATTCTTCCATTCCTCGAGGCCTCCGTTTCTCAAATTCACTGGATGGTGCCATTGACATTTGTCATTCGTTTTATATTGAATACATTTTAATTTTAGATGACTTGCCGAAAGATGATGCTATATTGTTTTTAAATAATCTAAGAGAACGGAGATTTTCAATATCGGCTTGCAATTTTTTCCCATTGGATTTTTCATTCTTGTTTCAGTTTGTCGGAGCGATTGCTTCCTATACTATTTTCACAATACAATTTACATACATTTATGACAATTAAAAATGAGATTTTCAATTTTTGTTTTCGTTTTATGTCCTATTAAATCTTTAAACAATAAAGGATTTGGAACGAATTTTTTAAATTAACCGATATGTTGTATTTAGTACATACTATCCCTATTTAAAATTCATGTTGGTATTTACATACTAGTATAATTATTATAACATGTAATCATATAAATTATAATTAATTGTTCATTCATAACTATGAATAAAAAAGTAATGAAAATATACCTAAATTTTTTTATGCCTTGAAATGTATATATTACATTTTTACATTTGAAGTATACACCTCAAGTTGGAATAAATTCCGTCAGCTTTATCACAAAAAACTTCATCAGCTCTAAGTTAGTACATAAAGAATATAAATATAAATTTTCAGCTCGATACGTTTAGGGGTGTGGACAGAATAGTGGGCACAACATTTTTGACCTTCGAATAAGAGTAAACTGCCACTTCCGGTTGAGGGATGCTTACCAAATTTTATATATAACTTGGTATTCAGCTTAAACTTGTTTATATATATATATATATATATATATATATATATATATATATATATATATATATATATATATATATATATACATATACAGAGTTTACACGTTCTATGCAAATCTATACGAGAACAACAACGGTCAATTCCCCGCTCTGGAATCGACACACGGCCAAAGGGTTCCTGCAGTATTGCCTAGCGAAGTAGAGGCCGCGCTAAAAACTGCAAAGAACGGTAAAACTCCAGGAGAAGATAATATTCCCATTGACTTACTAAAATGTGGCGGCTCCCCCCCTAAATAATATCTTAGCTAGGCTTTTCAGCAAATGCATCCAGAACCAAGCTATACCAGAAGGATGGAATAACGCAACTATCATCTTAATACACAAAAAAGGTGATAAAAGCGATATCAAGAACTACCGACCCATTAGTTTACTTTCAGCGGTCTACAAGCTTTTCACGAAGGTTATTACAGAAAGGCTGAAGAATATCCTCGACGAGAACCAACCTATAGAACAGGCAGGATTTAGGGCAAATTTCAGCACAATGGACCACCTCCAAGTAGTTGGCGAACTAATCGAACGCGCCAACGAATATCAACGGCCACTGTGCCTAGGTTTCGTCGATTATGAGAAAGCCTTCGATACAGTGAGCCACAATGCAGTACTTAACGCTCTACAAAAACAGGGAGTACCGGAACCCTATGTGGGGCTGTTAGCTGCAATAAATAAGAATGCCACAGCTTCGGTTAAAATTTTTTCAGGTACAGATAGATTTAGCATAGGAAAAGGAGTAAGACAAGGAGATACAATCTCGCCCAAGTTATTCAATGCGGTGCTTGAGGGAGTTTTCAGGAACTTGGAGTGGGACACAGCCGGAGTAAGCATCAACGGTCGTTTCTTGAGTCACCTTCGGTTCGCAGACGATGTAGTTTTAAAAGCTCGTGATGCAGCTGAACTACTTAACAGACTAACACAGCTGGACAGGGAAAGTAGAAAAGTAGGATTAAAAATTAACGTAGATAAGACCAAACTAATGTTCAATAGTTATTGCATGCCTGATAGCATCCCATTAGATGATAAACCAGTAGAAGTAGTAAATAATTATTTATATTTAGGTCAAATAATTGACATGTCTGGTAGTAAAGATGAAGAGATAAAGAGACGTATGAAATTAGGATGGAGTGCATTTGGACGGATGAATGCTGTTTTTAAATCAAAAATGCCACTCTGCCTGAAGAAAAAGATCTTTGATCAATGTGTTTTGCCAGTGATGACGTATGGATGTGAAACTTGGACACTGAACACCAAGATGCTACATAAAATCCAATGCACTCAAAGAAGTATGGAGCGCTGTATGCTTGGCATAACGAGGAAAGACAGAAAGCGGAACACGTGGGTGAGAAGTATGACAAGAGTAGTGGACATAGTGGATAGAGTGAAGAGATTGAAATGGCAATGGGCGGGTCACGTAGCTAGGAGGATGGACGAAAGGTGGACAAAAGAAGTGCTTGAATGGTACCCGAGAGAATGCAAAAGGGTAAAAGGAAGACCGCAAGGAAGATGGGTGAACGAAATTAGGAAAATGTGCGGGGTGAGCTGGATGAGTGTTGCGCAAAACAGAGACGGGTGGAAGCGTGTTGGAGAGGCCTTCATCCAGCAGTGGATGGCGAGTGGCTGTAAATGATGATGATGATATATACATATATTAAATTTCAATTCAATAATCCAAAAGGTTTCTGAGAAAAACCTCGATTCTCTAGAGTAAAAATACTACTTCTGGTTCAGATAAAAATATTTAAAAAATACAAGGTTATAGAAATTATTATTTTTATTACATGTACAAAAATTAAGTCCGATTTAGTCAGCGATTTGGGAGATAATTGAATTCAAAAACTTAAAAAAAGAGGACACCTATGTATAAGGGGAGGTACCATTTCCGATCAATTTAAAAATTTGAAAAAAAATTACGTCGTATCGATAAGACTTTCAGAACCATTTATGTTTTAGAACCTCTCGGTGCTAAATAAAAACGCAACCACCGAGTCATACTGCTGGCTAATATACAATTAATTAATCAATATCGATAGTTCCTGTCATACATACATACATATATGCGCAGAGTGCCTAAAATTATTTAGTTCATTCTTTGTGTTTCCTTTAGTATGACATGTATAACTCGTCGCTTTGGAGCAATCTGTTAGACGAGTGCGCTTGATTAATTGATGTTGTATAATAAAAATAAATAAATATAAGATGGAGCGCAATCAAAATAATATAGTAAATTTAGCTTTTAGCGTTATTTATAAACCGTTTATATTTCTTCACGAGATGATGGGATGCCAAATATTTAATATCATAGGGAATTCATTAGAACCACAAAACAAATGGATTGTAATATATGTGCTGCTTCAAGCGGCAATTACTTCGTACCTAATATTTGAAAGTATACTAGATATACTCGATTCTTTTGAAACAATCGCAATGATATTTTACTTGACATATTATTTATTAATGACAATTCTTATAATTTTAACATGGCTATTAGATATTCTATGTAATTTTAAAAATACCAAAGAATTAATCACAATATTTAATCACGTCAATGCGGAAATATTTCCATCCAAATTATATGCAATCAACTTCGCATTGCACACTACGTACTGTGTAGTGATATTATGTTTATTTGCTTTAAACGTCTATGTTGTAAAAGGTTTGGAATTTAGAGCATATATATATGTTTTGTTTTTGAAAGTCGATATAAGTCTTGTAAGACTTATAATGATGGTCGTGCTGGTGTTGTATCAAATGAAGTTTTTAAACGACCAACTCTGTTCTAAATTTAATTTGACCGTAGAAAATAGTCCATTTGTTCGCCAAACGGAAAGAAAAGACATCACATTTGATAATGTCACTGTTAAATCAATCCAAAAGGAATTTTTTAAATTGGCTGATGTCATGAGTTTGATGTTTTCCTTATACAAAATTCAGGTGAATTCGTTTTCCACGGCTTCCAACATATTCACAGATATTTTTTTTATTTATTAATTAGTTTAATTGTATATTATAATAACAGTTATTTATCTTACCAATGGATATCTTCATCGGATTGATTCTGTCTATCAATCAATTAATACAAAACATACATTCTATGGTGAGTAAACACACTCAATGAGTTGGGGATGAATATTAGTATTATTTTACCTCAGTTTGATTTTTAATCACATATTTGTATTATATATTGGTTTATCATCTAGTTTTAATAATAATAATCATAATAAGAGCCGATTTTAGATGAATAGTTAGTATTTTTAGCACTAGTGTGAGATACTTCAAAAATGCTTGTTTAATAGCCTGTTTTAAATAGAGTTTAATTTTTCAGAATATGATAAGATTGAGTCATAGCCTATTGTGGTGTGGTCATGATTTACTATTCCTAATAATTATAATGACGATATGCGAATATTTAAAGTACGAGTCTCATCGAATGAAATTGATATTACTAAAATTGACATTGGTTCAATCAGGTACATAAACCAGATTGTAATTCTTATGACATTAAAGTGATTTTCAAATAACCAAATTTATTTTTAGAACACATTCGAAACAACGATATCCTATTGTTTTTGAAGTATTTAGATGACCAACAATTTTTTATCTCAGCTGGCAGTTTCTTCACTTTAGATTATATATTCTTATTTGAGTTTGTATCGGCTGTTGCTTCTTACGCTATTATAATGTTGCAGTCTTCTTAAATGAATTAATAGATAATTAAATAAATAAATAAATAGATAATCCAAGTAAAAGAAACATTATTATTATTGACAATACAAATTATGTAAATTAAATAATGATGACTTAGCAGGTAACAGGTAAAGGTTATTTTTATATTAAAAACATATATGTATCTACATTTTTAATCCATAAATGTTCTAATTTAATTACTTACAACTTGTTTCATTCATTTTACTAATCAAATACTTATACACTTCCTCTGTTGTCAATAATGATGATTAAATTACTTAGACAGGGTGTTATATTCAAATTTATGGATTAAAAACACCCTATTGAAAAGTGCAGTCAGAAAAGCCATGAATATTCGAAACAACGATATTTTCTAGAATAGCGTTGAATTCTGTGCAATTTTTGCTCGCTTGTCAAACATTCAACTTGAGAAGAAATACAATACTAGAATGGAAAAGCAAATGGATTTTATTACATGTCATACTTTATGTGATCTTCTCTATTTATGCCTCCGGAAAATTCATATAAAAAGAGTCTTCTAACTTCCAACGGGTCAATTTTGTCTAAATTCTTAGACACCATAACTTATATAATCGAAACCATTGGAGCAATATCAACATGGCTTTTGGGTGTTTTTGTAAATTATAAAGACATTAGATTGAATTAAATTTTGCTGACGCTAAAATACCGTTCAAAAGATTGCTTGTATTAAAAATTGCATTTCATATTATCACTTATTTTGTCATGTTTTTGTTATTCTTATTATATGTTTTGTTCGGTAGCGGCCTTGTGACCGGTAGTGACCGGGTTTATGTAACAACATTTATGTAATGTAACTAAAAATTGACCTATCGATGTTGAGATTTTTGATAATGATTCTGTTGGTGTTGTTTCAAATGAGATTCTTGAATGATCGGTTGCGATCTACGTATGTAGGTTTAACTGTTTGATGTTTATGAGAACTAAAATACGGAGGAAGGTATTTGGAGATATTCATGTTAACATTAGAATAATATAATACTATGATTACCAACCAAATTAAATTAAAATTGTAAAGTAGAAAATGATCAGTAGATTAGTAGCTATTAAAATAGATATAAGATATATCTTAGAACATAATTTCGTAATAATAATAAAAAGCATTTAAAAATCAAAATAATACACAATTTTAGGTGAATTAAATTTTATTTCGATCAAGACGAGCTTTTTTTACTACGTAATAAGTCTTCTTTCGCATTTTCGAAAACATTTTTTTTTATAAATATGAAATTTGATAATCCCCGAGATTTCTTAATATGAATTTCGAGATTTAGAAATATGAAATTTGAGAATTACGAGTATGATTTAAAATTCAACACAAAAACACTCCACTTCACTTGTTTCAATTGTCGATCACTCTTTTATTTTATTTAAATTTAATTCACAAGTTATGTACGCACGAGCGTCGCCCGTGATCAGAAATTTTTTTTCAATAATGAAATTATAATGAAAAAGTGTTTTGTAATGAATGTTTGTGCATTCTAAATATTGTGCGAAGAAATGAAGATGAATATGGAGCTTGAACTTATGGCGTTAAGATGTCATGTCAATTTAGAAGGTGCGTTTCGTCTTTGAATATATAAAAAAAATATGTAATAACTTTGGATATACATATATATTTAAATATTCTTTTTTTTTTGTATTAGAAAAGGTTTACGAGGTTTCGAGAGGACTACATGTATTTATCCGTAAGCATTTATATTTGTTTAAATTTTTTATTTATTCTTTTTTTATTTATGTACATAAATTACATACTTATCAATCATTTTATCTTCATCAGAATTGTTTAAGTTTTAATTAAGGATTTGGAGGATTATAATCAATGTATATATTTTGCATAATAAATAATGAAATTTGAAAATAGCGAAAACTTAGGTATACTAAAATGTATGTTTACTAATTATTTTAATAAAATTTAACATTTTAATGAAAATAGAATATTTACAAAATATATATTTTTAACAGAATTAAACATACACAAGTTATTGCATTAATTGTAGTCGAATCGATCTAGCATGAGACTTACGTATGTACGTAAAATGTACATGCAATCGCATTCACCCCCCCACTCGATCCGCGATGGCCAATTACAATTCGTTTCAGTTTCGCATTGCATTTTGGTCGGTAGAATTTAACTTTTATTTTGTTAGTTTTGAGTTGGTTTTTCGTTTTTTGAAATATTTACATTAATAAATTTTTTGTTAATATTATTAATGGAAATTTATATTTTTTAGACGATGAAATTAATTGTCGTGGGCGAGGGCAAAGCCCCACAGGGCAAAGGCTCAGGGGGCGCCGAGGGCGAAGTCTAAAAAGGCAAAGGCTCTGGGAGCGCCGAGGGCGAAGCCCTAAAAGGCAAAGGCTCAGGGGGCGCCGAGGACGAAGCCCTACAGAACAAAGGCTCTGGGGGGCGTTGAGGGCGAAGCCTAAAAAGGCAAAGGCTCTGGGGGCGCCGAGGGCGAAGCCCTACAGGGCAAAGGCTCTGGGGGGCGCCGAGGGCCAAGCCCTACAGGGCAAAGGCTCAGGGGGCGCCGAGGGCGAAGCCTAAAAAGGCAAAGGCTCTGGGGGTGCCGAGGGCGAAGCCCTACAAGGCAAAGGCTCAGGGGGCGCCGAGGGCGAAGCCCTACAGAACAAATACTCAGGGGGCGCCTAGGGCGCAGCCTAAAAAGGCAAAGGCTCTGGGGGGCGCCGAGGGCGAATCCCTACAGGGCAAAGGCTCTGGGGGGCGCCGAGGGCGAAGCCCTACAGGGTAAAGGCTCAGGGGGCACCAAGGGCGAAGCCTAAAAAGGCAAAGGCTCTGGGGGTGCCGTGGGCAAAGCCTAAAATTGCAAAGGCCCTGGGGGCGCCGAGGGCGAAGCGCTACAGGGTAAACGCTCTGGGGGGCGCGGAGGGTGAAGCCCTACAGGGCAAAAGCTCTGATGGGCGCTGACGGCGAAGCCCTAGAGGGCAAAGACTCAGGGGGTGCCGAGGGCGCAGCCTAAAAAGGCAAAGGCTCTGGGGGGCGCCGAGGGCGAAGCCCTACAGGGTAAAGGTTCTGGGGGCGCCAAGGGCGAAGCCTAAAAAGGCAAAGGCTCTGGGGGCGCCGAGGGCAAAGCCTAAAAAGTCAAAGGCCCTGGGGGCGCTGAGGGTGAAGCGCTTCAGGCCAAACGCTCCGGGGGGCGCCGAGGGTAAAGCCCTACAGGGCAAAGGCTCTGGGGGGCGCCGAGGGCGAAGCCCTACAGGGCAAAGGCTCAGGGAGTGCCGAGGGCGCAGCCTAAAAAGGCAAAGGCTATGGGGGCACCGAGGGCGAAGCTCTACAGGGCAAAGGTTCTGGGGGGCGCCGAAAAAGCCGGGCAAAAATTTTTTTTGTATAGGTATAAAAAAAGCTTAGTTACCTACCTCTGTCCAAAGAAATCACAGTTGGAAAGCATGTGTAAAAAAACGGAGATTACAGTCTCCCGCTGTCAAGCAACAATTCGCTTGTTTAAGAAAGTTTGAGAACTATATATGCTTTCCAACTGTATGAAATCAATATATGCTTTTCCTAAATATTAGGATATGGAATTATTACCATAAAAATATTTTTTATTCTACTAGAAAATATTCGTTTTAACTTAAAGTAAAGTTTTCTTTATTAAAAATGTAAGATTGGGAACCAGTGATACAATTATAAAAATTTTAGAAAACTTAAAAATTATATTGGTAAGTTTTTTAAGCCACTGAATTCGAATACGATAATGATTTTTGTTGGTTGATGATCGTTTACGAGATATGAGCGTTTAAAAAAATGCGCGTTTTTTACACTTTTTTGGCTTTTGCGGTCTTTAACTCAAAATCTAGTATCGTTGTGTTCAAAGTTAGTATTGGAATCAATAGTCAGATGTTTTTTCTATTGATTGTGATTTTTTACTGTTTTAAAAAACTTATAATTAATTGTCTAGCGAATTTTAAAAGTCAAAATATATATATTTTTTACGGATTTTTTCTCCGTGCTATTTTGCGTTTATTTGCCCACTTTTTTATTTCACCACGTTTATAAAAATTGGTTTTCTATCCCAATATTTTTTTATTTATTTAAACGTACTAACTCGAGCGGTTTTTGCGTAAGAAAGACTTTCGTTCAGTTCCCGTATGCGTATAACAGAAGCGTTTGTGCAAGCGAGAGCAAGCGAGATGGCAAGTCCATCGCTTACGCGCGTGTGGTGGGACTCTCGTTCCAAAATTCCAATATCAGTCAGCAATAAGAATATTCATACTTGTTTTATTTAATAGCTGCCATTGTTTCTTATTCAATTATCTCATTTTAATTATCCAAAAACGAAGAAGTTTTACAACTGCGAATTGATATCACAACATAATAACATAGCTAAAAATAATGAGTATAATAAAATTCAAACCAATTATATTATGTTTACACAACGAAATTGAATTCATGGTAAACATTTCGAGTGATTAAAATTAAATTTAACCATTGCATTGTTGACTTCTAATCGATAAACTCTATTTATGTTACAAGTATATTGCTACATGTATTTGAGCTACTGAAACCGCCAAATATCTTTGTACATTCTAGAAAATGGCAACACATTATGTTGTCAAAAATGATTATGCAATACATGCAATATTTAGACCTTTCGTGTACTTGCACGATATACTCGCTTCTCAAGTATTCACCGTAAGGGACAGCATACTAGAACCGAAGGCAAAATGGTTCAAATTTTACACTGTAATACACATCATTGTGTCTACATACTACACGTTCAAAGCTGCTCTGAAATATTTAACAGGAAATATTACAAAATCAATAATACCGAATATATTCTATGGTAATTCTTACTTAATGAAGTTTTTCATAGCTGTTTCTATCTGGATATTGAATTTATGTTGTAATTATGAAAAAACCGTGGAATTGATTAAAAGAATCAACGACATCAATGCCAAGATATCTTCTAATAAGTGTTACACATTTAATGTAGTATTACACATGTTCTTTTCCTTTTTGATGTTCGTTATGTACATTATCTCTGTATTGCTAGTGATAAAGTCGGGACCATCAGTGTATTTGTATTTTATGTTTTTGTTAGTCGACTTGATATTAGTTCGACTATTGGTGATGAATCTATCAGTGTTGTTACAAATGAAATTTTTTAATGATCAACTCTGTTCTAAATTCAACATAAAAACACAAACAAATCCGTTTATACGCCGATGTCAACCACGTGGTTTTATATTTAGAGATGTAAATATAGAATCAGTTCAAGTGCAGTTTTTAAAATTGGCCGAAGTCATGGATGGAGTGTTATTGTTAAACAAAATTCAAGTTAGTTTTAAATAATCATTAAAAATACATTTATTTATATTACACACATATATAATTGTTTTGTTATAATTGCAGTTAGTATTATCACCGTTGGATAAGTTTATTGGTATTGCTACATATATAAGTTACTTCATCTTAATGGCTGACACTAAAGTAAGTATTTTAAATGTAAATGATTGACACGTAGATGAATTTTGTGTATAATTTTGATATGAAAAATAAAAATAAAATATATTTGGCGAAACTGTCATTAATATTGTTCGTGGTTTTTTTCTTAGCAATATTACAAACTAAGCCTAATGTTATTGTGGATCGCACATCATACGATTTCTATCATTTTATTAACGACTGGATGTGAATTTTTAAAACACGAGTCTCACCAAACGGAGATAATATTGATAAAGTTAATGTTGCTTCAATATGGTATACACATACATAATTTAATATTAGAAACTGTATATTATGCTAAACTTCATATGAATAATTCGTTTTTTTTGTTGTTTTATATTTTTAGATCATATAAAAAACAATGATATAATTTTGTTTTTAAAATTTTTGCGTCAAAAGAAATTTTTGGTACGGGTCAGTAATTTTTTGATTTTAGATTATACTTTTTTGTTGGAATTCATTGCAGGTGTTGCTTCATATACAATTATTATATTGCAATTTTCTTAAAATACATTTTTATTTCAAATTTATATAAATATTTTATATACATATCATATGTATTGTCTTTTGTCATTGAAAAATTATGTTCGATTCTCAAATACATGTATAAAATATTTGAACTACGAGTCTATTTTTTATTTCTATTTATATTGATAGGTCCCTTTTAAGATTTAATATATTTACTATACTACTACATATACATATATACATACATACATATATATATATATATATATATATATATATATATATATATATATATATATATATATATATATATATATGTATGTATGTATATATGTATATGTAGTAGTATAGTAAATATATTAAATCTTAAAAGGGACCTATCAATATAAATAGAAATAAAAAATAGACTCGTAGTTATATATATATATATATATATATATATATATATATATATATATATATATATATATATATATATATATATATATATATATATATATATATATATATATATATAATATATATATATATATATATATATATATATATATATATATATACATTTTATTTTATATCAATTAATCATGCACACTCGCCTAAAAGATTGCTCCAAAGCGAAGAGTGCAGAGAAATGTTATAACAATAGAAAGGCCCTTACGAATAAATAAATTTTATCAATATTACGCGGTACGTATCCCATGTAAAATGATTAATTTACATAGATGGCATATTCAGAAAAATTTGGACCAAAATGATGGTTGACACTATCTTGCCCCGAGCCCTTCAATTATCTTGAATGTTGCCCTCATCAAGTTGTTGTTTTCTATATTTAGAGGTTTTATCTCAAGCCAGTCTATTCTGGCGGTGATTGGCCTCAATGCTCCGGAGAGTTTGATCTGGTCGTGCCATCGTCCCTTATTTCATATTCCTCTGGCAAGAGCTGTGGCATATTTTAATTCTCCTTTCGTCGAGGCCCCCGTTTCTTAAATTCACTGGATGGTGTCATTGACATTTGTCATATCTGTTTTCATTCGTTGCACCGCTTTCTCGGCTACGGGTGTCGCAACTTTTCTTCTGTAATTCAAATTTTTTTTCTTCTGTTCTTAATCTGTTTAGCATACTCGTCCAGAGGTTGACACTATCTTGCCCCGAGCCCTTCAATTGTAGCCGATATGTACATATATTTTATGACTCCCACAATAGAATATGTAGTACAGCTTTCAGACTCGGTATCTGAATATTCATGGTTTTTATTATAACACGAAGACTAAAAAATGATACGATTGTCGTCAAAATTTGTTGATGAAAAAATTCCTCATTTTTGGTATAAATATGTGTGTACCTACATCATCGACAAAAATAAATACAAAGTTAACGTAAAACAGTTCAAATTCTATTTACTAATTCTTATTAATTATTTAAATAAAAAATTCAAATCGAATAAATGTACTTCTATTATTAAACATATGTGAAAAATCGATATCCATTAGAACATTGAGATAATTAAATTGAACATTCTAAAACATTGAATATCCACAGTCATTGTCAAAGTCAAAGTCAAAAGATGCACGCCAGTGAGAAAAACTTTTCACTGCATGCACTTTTCAAACCCTTCATATACCTACACGAAATATTGGCATCTCAAATATTTAACATTACCAAAAAAAATACCATTGAACCAAAAAGAATAACGTATTTTATATATTTACTATTCCACATAATCATTTCTGCATACGTTGGGAGCAAATTATCACTGGTGTACTTCGCCAAAGACATTTCAATGTCTTTATTGCGCAAGATCTTCTATAGCATGGCCTATGCAAGCACTATGGTATTGAGTATACTTACATGGATAATAGACGCTTTATTCAATTATACAGAATTAGTGCAACTAATGAAAAATTTCAATTGTGTCAAAGCCGATGTACCACTATATGAGTTTTATAAGATGAATGTCAAGTTTCATTTGTTCTGCTTCATATTAATGGTTGTTATATTTTTTTATTCCATTACATTCATAAGATATTTCGGCGTAACCAGTTATATTTATTTGATGTTTCTGAAAATTGACATCACTATAGTGAGATTTGTCATGATGAATCTGTTAATATTGTTTCAAATGAGATTTTTGAACAATCAACTGTGTCATAAATATAATTTAACAGTACAAACTCATCCATTTATGGTTCAAAATCAACAAAAGGCAGTATATAAAGATGTATCAGTTAAAAATACACGGAAAGAGTTTTTCAAACTGACTAACATAATGGATACCGTACTGTCTTTGTATAAAATTCATGTTAGCATCTATATATACATATGTAAATTGACTTAATTGTAATAATATTATTCATGATTAAC
This sequence comes from Arctopsyche grandis, assembly GCF_051622035.1. Lineage (NCBI taxonomy): Eukaryota > Metazoa > Arthropoda > Insecta > Trichoptera > Hydropsychidae > Arctopsyche > Arctopsyche grandis. The sequence continues at coordinate 2,484,057 of NC_135362.1, forward strand.
GGTCACATTTATTATTAGTTATTGGTATCACCGGTATATACATTCATTGATATCGTGACTTCATTGAATTACTTCATCTTAAATTTTGGTTCACAAGTTAGTAGTACTTTCATATTTATTTTATATGGATACATAAATATAAAGTTTGTAATTATATATGTATAATTCATTTGGTATTATTTTTCAGGAATATTCCAATACTATCTTTTCTTGTCTGTGGTTGATTCATGATGGACTTTTGATTTTCGTCTTAACGCATATGTGCGAATGTCTCAATTATGAATGTCATAGAACTCGGGTTATAATGATAAAGTTGATGCTAATTCAGTCAAGTTCGTATTCAAATCATAATATATAACATTAACATACTTTTGTTCGATTTAATTTATTTTTATTTCAGACGATTTGAAGAATAAAGACGTCATATCCTTCTTAAATTCTCTAAGTGAGCAGAAATTTTCAATATCAGCTTGCAATTTTTTTACGTTGGATTATTCATTCTTAATTCAATTTATCGGAGCTATTGCATCCTATTCTATAATCATATTGCAATTTCCATAATATGTATGTATATTGAAAATGCGTTTGCTTGTAAATTTACCGTAAATTGAAATTAAAATAATCGTATGATTGATTAAATGGTTTAATATTATCACATATCAAATATATTATTTTAAATTCAATATAACCGATTTTCCTTGTAATTTTTTTTTTAGTCTTTTAATTTATACCAGGAAGGCCTAGCAGGTAACCTTAATGCGCCTTCCTGGTCAGAAACATTGTACATTGGATACAAATATTATTAGTATTATACAAAGTACATATCAATTAATATCCACAAAGACATATATGGTCAAATTTGTAAATTTGCAGCATTTTATACAATTCAGCGAAATTCGAGATAGCCAAAAACTGTAACTGACTACGATATTTGTCGTAGCTAGTCTTATCTATTAGTATGAATGTCTTTTTATCTTTAATTTATTCCAGGAAGGCCTAACAGGTAGCACTAATGCACCCATGGCTAGAAACGCTGTACATTTGATACAAATATTATTAGTATTATACAAAGTAAATAGATACATATCAATACAGAGACATCTATGGTCAAATTTATAAATTTGCAACATTTTAACCAATTCAGTGAAATTCGTGATGGCCGAAAACTCAAGCTTTTGCGAGAAAATGGATAAGGTTGCCAATTTGATGGAACCGTTTCAATGAAAATCAGATAAATTGGCAAACTCTGATAGGAAACGATCGACCTGGAGTCACAAATCCAAGGTCTGGCCAGCAGAAACCAGTGGGATTTGAACCCGTGGCCAGTCTTTTAAAAGCATTACCTATATATGCTAACCATTCGTATATTCTGCTGGTTACTTTTCGTTGAAAAAAACCCTACGATAGACAAATTTCTAAAAAATGTTTCTCGATTTGTCTGCAGACAAATCGAAATCCGAGAATTTCGCTGAAAAGCTAAAAACTCGAGATTTTGGGAGAAAATAGGTAAGGTTGCCTATTTGTTGGAACCGTTACAATGAAAATCAGATAAATTATCAAACTCTGATAGGAAACGATCGACCTGGAGTCACAAATCCAAGGTCTGGCCAACAGAAATCAATGGGATTTGAACTCGTGACCACTGTGTTCAATGCATTATATGCTAACCACTAGTCATTATACGTTTGTACATTTAAAAATATTATTCTTAGAACTGTATCGTTCCTTGCATGACTGACAAAAAGGTTCATAAAACAAAGAATCGCTTGTCAAGGAAAGAGCCGCATCGTCCATATGTGCGAATTTTGCTAATCACACAAAAAACATCTCCGATTCCCTTTCATTATTACTAGATGTGAAACAAAAATCTAAAAGGCGAACAAAATAGCAATTGTTTCTACATGTTTTGCCAGATGTTATCACGGCCGCCATTTGTATTGTTTTGTATTTTGTACTGAGAAACGATTTTCGAATGCAAACCTATACAACAAGGGTGTGGCAAATACACAATAGAATATGTAGTACAGCTTTCAGACTCGGTATCTGAATATTCATGGTTTTTATTATAACACGAAGACTAAAAAATGATACGATTGTCGTCAAAATTTGTTGATGAAAAAATTCCTCATTTTTGGTATAAATATGTGTGTACCTACATCATCGACAAAAATAAATACAAAGTTAACGTAAAACAGTTCAAATTCTATTTACTAATTCTTATTAATTATTTAAATAAAAAATTCAAATCGAATAAATGTACTTCTATTATTAAACATATGTGAAAAATCGATATCCATTAGAACATTGAGATAATTAAATTGAACATTCTAAAACATTGAATATCCACAGTCATTGTCAAAGTCAAAGTCAAAAGATGCACGCCAGTGAGAAAAACTTTTCACTGCATGCACTTTTCAAACCCTTCATATACCTACACGAAATATTGGCATCTCAAATATTTAACATTACCAAAAAAAATACCATTGAACCAAAAAGAATAACGTATTTTATATATTTACTATTCCACATAATCATTTCTGCATACGTTGGGAGCAAATTATCACTGGTGTACTTCGCCAAAGACATTTCAATGTCTTTATTGCGCAAGATCTTCTATAGCATGGCCTATGCAAGCACTATGGTATTGAGTATACTTACATGGATAATAGACGCTTTATTCAATTATACAGAATTAGTGCAACTAATGAAAAATTTCAATTGTGTCAAAGCCGATGTACCACTATATGAGTTTTATAAGATGAATGTCAAGTTTCATTTGTTCTGCTTCATATTAATGGTTGTTATATTTTTTTATTCCATTACATTCATAAGATATTTCGGCGTAACCAGTTATATTTATTTGATGTTTCTGAAAATTGACATCACTATAGTGAGATTTGTCATGATGAATCTGTTAATATTGTTTCAAATGAGATTTTTGAACAATCAACTGTGTCATAAATATAATTTAACAGTACAAACTCATCCATTTATGGTTCAAAATCAACAAAAGGCAGTATATAAAGATGTATCAGTTAAAAATACACGGAAAGAGTTTTTCAAACTGACTAACATAATGGATACCGTACTGTCTTTGTATAAAATTCATGTTAGCATCTATATATACATATGTAAATTGACTTAATTGTAATAATATTATTCATGATTAACGGTCACATTTATTATTAGTTATTGGTATCACCGGTATATACATTCATTGATATCGTGACTTCATTGAATTACTTCATCTTAAATTTTGGTTCACAAGTTAGTAGTACTTTCATATTTATTTTATATGGATACATAAATATAAAGTTTGTAATTATATATGTATAATTCATTTGGTATTATTTTTCAGGAATATTCCAATACTATCTTTTCTTGTCTGTGGTTGATTCATGATGGACTTTTGATTTTCGTCTTAACGCATATGTGCGAATGTCTCAATTATGAATGTCATAGAACTCGGGTTATAATGATAAAGTTGATGCTAATTCAGTCAAGTTCGTATTCAAATCATAATATATAACATTAACATACTTTTGTTCGATTTAATTTATTTTTATTTCAGACGATTTGAAGAATAAAGACGTCATATCCTTCTTAAATTCTCTAAGTGAGCAGAAATTTTCAATATCAGCTTGCAATTTTTTTACGTTGGATTATTCATTCTTAATTCAATTTATCGGAGCTATTGCATCCTATTCTATAATCATATTGCAATTTCCATAATATGTATGTATATTGAAAATGCGTTTGCTTGTAAATTTACCGTAAATTGAAATTAAAATAATCGTATGATTGATTAAATGGTTTAATATTATCACATATCAAATATATTATTTTAAATTCAATATAACCGATTTTCCTTGTAATTTTTTTTTTAGTCTTTTAATTTATACCAGGAAGGCCTAGCAGGTAACCTTAATGCGCCTTCCTGGTCAGAAACATTGTACATTGGATACAAATATTATTAGTATTATACAAAGTACATATCAATTAATATCCACAAAGACATATATGGTCAAATTTGTAAATTTGCAGCATTTTATACAATTCAGCGAAATTCGAGATAGCCAAAAACTGTAACTGACTACGATATTTGTCGTAGCTAGTCTTATCTATTAGTATGAATGTCTTTTTATCTTTAATTTATTCCAGGAAGGCCTAACAGGTAGCACTAATGCACCCATGGCTAGAAACGCTGTACATTTGATACAAATATTATTAGTATTATACAAAGTAAATAGATACATATCAATACAGAGACATCTATGGTCAAATTTATAAATTTGCAACATTTTAACCAATTCAGTGAAATTCGTGATGGCCGAAAACTCAAGCTTTTGCGAGAAAATGGATAAGGTTGCCAATTTGATGGAACCGTTTCAATGAAAATCAGATAAATTGGCAAACTCTGATAGGAAACGATCGACCTGGAGTCACAAATCCAAGGTCTGGCCAGCAGAAACCAGTGGGATTTGAACCCGTGGCCAGTCTTTTAAAAGCATTACCTATATATGCTAACCATTCGTATATTCTGCTGGTTACTTTTCGTTGAAAAAAACCCTACGATAGACAAATTTCTAAAAAATGTTTCTCGATTTGTCTGCAGACAAATCGAAATCCGAGAATTTCGCTGAAAAGCTAAAAACTCGAGATTTTGGGAGAAAATAGGTAAGGTTGCCTATTTGTTGGAACCGTTACAATGAAAATCAGATAAATTATCAAACTCTGATAGGAAACGATCGACCTGGAGTCACAAATCCAAGGTCTGGCCAACAGAAATCAATGGGATTTGAACTCGTGACCACTGTGTTCAATGCATTATATGCTAACCACTAGTCATTATACGTTTGTACATTTAAAAATATTATTCTTAGAACTGTATCGTTCCTTGCATGACTGACAAAAAGGTTCATAAAACAAAGAATCGCTTGTCAAGGAAAGAGCCGCATCGTCCATATGTGCGAATTTTGCTAATCACACAAAAAACATCTCCGATTCCCTTTCATTATTACTAGATGTGAAACAAAAATCTAAAAGGCGAACAAAATAGCAATTGTTTCTACATGTTTTGCCAGATGTTATCACGGCCGCCATTTGTATTGTTTTGTATTTTGTACTGAGAAACGATTTTCGAATGCAAACCTATACAACAAGGGTGTGGCCGTAGACAAGAAAAGTGAAATTTTGTTTACGAGGTATAATTCTTAGAATTAGTTTGAAGCTTACAATATTTTAACTCCACTAAGATGACGTTTTGTTGGCGAAAACGCACGTGCACCGCATGAGCACCCCTGTCATATTATCAAATATCAAATATCATAGTTCTTTTTCGAATGGCTCCTATTCCAAGAGCTATTCGACTTCTTAATGAAATCGTTGCTGCTGAGACTGAATGTGATATTTTCCACCTTAGTGAGCGTAAATTGTCGGAAATTACTCTAACCCATTTATCTGGTAGTCTGCGTTCATCATTGTTTTCATGATTGATTGTGATTTATGAGTGAAATTTTGAATAACTCTCTTCCATTTGGGCCTTACAGGGATGTTTTGTATTTGTAGTTGTTTCTTACATATTTATTGAAACTGGCTGTAGGTGCAAGGCATTCCTTATGCTATATTTTTTTATTTGATATTTTTACTTTATCTGTTATTATTAAATGCTATTTTTGATGTTTATGTATGGATGTATTTATGTTTATGTTCAAATGTATTTTTTTTATGTATAATTGATGAGTATATTATTTTCGTTATGTATTAATTGTTTTTTGTTTTTTTTTTGTGTTATATTTTTTGACCATTGTGGCGCTTTAGGAATTCCTGTTGTGCCTCGATGGTCTGTTTAGAATAAAATAAATAAATAATATCAAAGAAGTTTATTAATTACAAATTTCTCCGAGCTCCTCGAGGCGGGCCTGTACAAGGAATCTTAATAAACTATGACATACATATGTACATACAAATGTATATACATAATAGTCTTTAAATCAGTAGATTGATTTATAATTATGGGTCAGTACATAAATTGAGCCCTTAAATAATTTATGTTTGTAATTATAAAAAACACTGAAAAGAATGATGTAATGATGGTTAAAATATGCAATTACATTAATAACTATATCTATAGTAATCTAATCTACAGTAAAATCCTTTTTTTGTAAATGTAATGACTAACTACATTAGTACACACATGTGCGTTTATTTATGTATATTTTACTCGATTATTTGTCATTTTCATTTGTATTAAAAGCAACAAGCTATATGTATACACAAATCTACTAAAACGTTCACATGCTTGATCGAATTGGTCGTTTCTGGTCTGTCTGAGAAAAATATATAAAGTAATGAAATCTGTGACTAAACATCATACTAACCAAAATATTGCATACAATACAATTTTCAAACCATTTATATACTTGCACGAACTTTTGGCTTGTCAATCGTTTTATATGACCAGAAATGGAGCTAAACCAAAAGGAATTTGGACAAAATTATACACACTGATTCACATAATCGTTTCCATCTACGCTGCAGTCACCTCGTTCGCAAATTTTGTCATCTATACTGACATAGTTTCAGTAATATCAAAGTTATTCTATGGCATATCTTATTTAATCGGTACTATCACTGCAGTTTTCTTCTGGTCATCGGATATGTTTTTCTATTATAATAATACAATTGAACTGACGAAGAAGATAAACCGTGTCAATGCTGTAATATTAATCCGGAAACTATACATGATTAATTTTACATGTCATATTATCTTTTGCAGTTTAGTATTAGTTTTGTTCACGTTTTCTGTATTCTGCGTCAGAGAGTTTGGAGCGATAAATTATTTGTATTTGATCTCATTGAGACTTGACATTACATTGGTGCGATTTATCATGACTTTTGTGGTGGTATTGTTTCAAATGAGATCTCTGAATGGACAGCTACAATCTAAATTCGATTTGAAAATACAAATCAGTCCATTTGTGCTGCAAAACGAGCGAAAAACGACAGTTGAGAACGTTACCATCAAATCAGTACATAAAGAGTTTTTAAAATTGGCTGACATTATGGAGAGAACATTATCATTGTATAATATACCTGTTAGTTATTTGAGTTGTTAAATAGTTAGTAAATACGTATATACATACATATGTAGATAATAAAATACTTGTTTTTATACGATTTCAGATATTGTTGACGTCATTAGATAAATTCACCGGATCGGTTACATTTATAAATTACTTGATTCAAGGCTTCATTTCCCAAGTACCTAATATATTATATGTATTTCATAATATGGAATTTATGCTATATTTGATTGTCTTTCCAGGAATATGTTGCATTAAGTCTAGCACTGGTGTGGTTCCTTCACGATGTATTTTACATTTTCATTTTGACTACTTTGTGTGAGTATTTAAGGTATGAATCACACTTTACTGAAAGATCTCTGGTGAAATTAATGTTGCTACAATTAGGTTTGTGTTATATTATCAATAACTAATGTTGTATTACATAATATGATCCTACATACATGGTGTTTATTTTAGATGATGATCAGCTCGAAGATATTACGTTGTTTCTAAACTTTTTGCATGGTAAAAAGTTTTCAATAATGGCTAGTCATTTTCTGATATTTGACTATTCATTCGTATTTGATTTTGTTGGAATTCTAGCGTCATATACTATTATAACATTGTAACTTTCAATGCAGTCAAATGTCGTTTTATTCCATTTACTATTACCGTACCTATGTATGTACTGCATATGTACTATATATACATAGTACAAAGTGATTAGCATTTAAAACTATGTATGTATAGTTTTAAATACAGATTCATCAAATCTGATTTCATGATACTCTTACAAATTCATTTTTTTCTTCTCTTTATTCAAATTTTAATTCATTTGAGCAATGTTAAGTATTTTATGTATATATGTACATATGTACATATGTACATATGTTCCAAAACTATACAAACTTGACAAATGATTAAATTTAGGAATGAAAGCAATACATTGCCTATTAATTATTTGCAATTAAACTAAGTAAGTACAAATATGTACGTTAATTACGGGGTGTGTTCAAAAAGGTCTCGGAAAATGAAAATCAAAAACGGGAAACTGAATTAATTGCTGTGTTCCGTTTAAATTTAAAATAAAGAAAATTTCCATACGATATGTCTCCTACTTATTTATAAGTATTTCCATTAAAAAGTATAATTGATTCTAAGAATGTTTCTCTTCGCGCAACATCTTGCTTAGATTTAGCTTACCTTTTCGTATGTCTAGGATAATAAATGCCCTAAGATAAGTCTGGGCTATCATTTTTCACTATAATCTTTGATGCTTTCTTAGCCCATATTTAAAAATTCAATTCATATGCATGTACACATAGTGGTTTTATTTTGTGTGACATACAGCCCTGTTTAATAAGTTTTTTTTTAATAATTTGAATCAAACTTTTTCCAACGTAATTTAGCAATCCAAGATGAACATGAATCCTTGTTCGAAAATCTAATGGTAATCTAAATTGAATAACACATCATATGTTATATTTTTAGCCAGCAGTATGGCTTAATGATAGCGTGTATGTTTAGCACCAAGTGATCAGTGGGTTCGATCCGCCATACTGCTGGTTAGATTTGGGGGTATTTGTGACTCCAAATCAATCGTTTCTAATCAGAGTTTGCCAATTTATCTGATCATTGTTGAAACGGTTCCTCAAAATTGGCAAAAAATCATCTTTCCTGTTGTCAAAAATGTTCTGTATTTATTGTGTGTATAATTTGTAAAAATTATGTACAAAATAGATGTCTCAATGGATTAATTATGTAATTAATTAATTAATTAATTGTTATTTCGTGCTCTTCAGCTTCTGGAAATACAGTGATTTATGTAATAATAAAATGCTGCATTGTTTGTAATTAATTGTCCAGGATGGCGCATTGGGGTCTTCCTGTTAAGCCTTCTTGGTATATATCTATGTTAAATAAAATAATATACCAACGTATAGTCTGTCTGAGAACTTTGTTGAACCTCGTACATATTTATTTATTTATTCTTAACATACCATTGTGGCATTACAGGAATTCCTAATACGCCACAATGGTCAAAAAATATAACACAAAAAAAAAAACAAAATAACAATTAAGCATAAATTAATCCATAACGAAAATAATATACTAATCAATCATACATAAAAAATACATTTATAAATACATTTAAACATAAACATAAATACATCCATACATAAACATAAAAAATAGCATTTAATAATAACAGATAACGTAAAAATATCAAATATAAAATATAACATAAGGAATGCCTTGCACCTACAGCCAGTTCCAACAAATAAGAAACAACTACATATACAAAACATCCCTGTGAGGCCCAAATGGAAGAGAGTTAATCAAAATTACACTCATAAATCATTATCAATTATGAAAACAATATTATATGTACATATTATATGAACGACGTTAATGTACTAATATTACGTATGTAAATACGATTTAAAATTCGTTCAAATGGGATTTTTAAATTAAAAATAATCAATAAAACATATTAGAGAGTCATTTATAATAATGAAGTCACGCTAAGCTTGTTATATTTCAAATATCATTCGAAAAATGACGTTCAAATATAAAAATCTCGTTCTAGACAACGACATAGCATATCAAGCAGTTTTTAAACCTTTTTTAAAACTACACGAACTTCTCGCTTCACAAATATTCAACATAAGAAGAAATGCAACTGAGCCAAAAAGCAGATGGTTAATATTGTACGTATCGATTCACGTTATCCTGTCGGTTTTTTCTACGTATAAAACAGCTATGAAAAGTAACATGTATACATTGTCAAAATCGTTCTACGTCGTTTCTTATATAAACGAAGCTATCGTAGCCATCTCCACCTGGTTTATAGATACTCTTTTTGGCTACGGAGAAGTCATAGAATTGATCGAAAGAATAAATAGAGTTGAAGCTACCATTTGTCTCAAAAGATTAAAAATATTGAATATTGTATTTCACATTACTTTTTGCGCGCTCAATCTTGTAATATTAGTATTTTCTGTGTGGTCGAAGGGCGGATTTGAAGTAGCAAATTATTCCAGTGTGATGTTTCTTAAAGTCGATATAACATTGGTGCGTTTTCTGATGATGATTCTGTTGGTGATGTTTCAAATGAGGTTTTTCAATGATCAGTTGTGCTCAAAATTAAATTTAACGACACACTTTCGTATTTTTACTCACCGAAACGAACAAAATGACACGTCCAAGGATGTGGATTTTAAAACGATACAAAGAGAATTTTTTAAATTGGCTGATATCATGGATAGAATATTGTCACTGCATAAAATACATGTGAGTATCGTTTTATATGCAATCTAATTTTGTAATCATATACATATACTGATTGAATCTTTTTAACTAGCTATTGCTGATATTGTCGAATACATTTGCCAACGTTGTTACGTCAATTAATTTCTTAATTAATAATATCTATTCAAAAGTAAGTTGCATGCATAATAGCTTTTAAATAGATATTTCACTGTTTCATACTAATCGTAGTCTTTTTTTCAGAGCTATTTAAAAATTCTACATACTCTGATGTGGTTTTTACATGACACGTGGTTTATTTTATTACTAACGACAGCTTGTGAGTGTTTAAAGAAAGAAGCTCATCGCACTGAAATAATATTGATAAAGTCTGCTTTGATACACGATGTATGTAAGTATTAAGATTAGCATTCACGGAGAGATCTGTTGACAGATAAGTCTGTCGTAGAGTCACTGACTACGATAATTGTCGTAGCTAGTCTTATCTATTGGTATGCATGTCTTTTTTTATCTTTAATTTATACCAGGAACGCCTAACAGGTAGCCCCAATGCACCTCCCTGGCCAGAAACGCTGTACATTTGATACAAATATTACACTGTTCGACAAGTGACGACTTTTTTTTGGTTTAGAGACGAGATATGACTTTGCTTATAGATCTATGTACATACATATGTCCAGTGAACACGAATCTTTAGCTCGCAATTTTACCGATTAAAAATTCAGCACACTTCCAATTCCCCCTTTTAAACGAAAACAAAAAATAGTGTGGCCAGAACACTATCCCAATAAACATTTGTTTCAATAGAAAATTCACAATATAAAATAGTATTAACAGTGGAAAAAAATCCCAAGTGAAAATACGTATTTTTGACTTGTGATTTGAACTGAATGACTACTAAAGATTTGAAAGCTGAAATCATATCTCATCTCTGAACCATTTTTCGTGTCGAACAGTGTTATTAGTATTATACAAAGTACATAAATATATATCAATTAATATCTACATAGATATTTATGGTCAAATTTGTAAATTTGCAGCATTTTAACTAATTCAGCGAAATTCGTGATTGCTGAAAACTCAAGATTTTGAGAGAAAATGGGTAAGGTTGCCAATTTGATAGAACCATTTCAAAAAAAATCATATAAATTGGCAAACTCTGATAAGAAACGATTGACCTGGAGTCACAAATCCAAGGTCTGGCCAGCAGAAACCAGTGGGATTTGAACCCGTGGCCACTTCTGTTCAAAGCATTACCTATATATGGTAACCATTCGTCTATTCTGCTGGTTACTTTTTCGTTGAAAAAAACCCTACGATAGACAAATTTCTAAAAAATGTTTCTCGATTTATCTGCAGACAAATCTCTACGTGAATGTTTCATGTATTTAATTTCGTGGTTTTATTGAACATATTAATTTCAAAACTATTTCTTATGTTTAGATATAAAAAACAATGCGATGTTTGTTTTCTTATTATATTTGAACGAACGAAAGTTTGTAATATCTGCCAACAACTTTGTGACATTGGATTATTCGTATTTGTTCGATTTCGTAGCAGCTGTCACTTCGTATACTATTGTTGTAATGCAATTTGACGAAAAAAAAATGTTGTATAATTTTAACATATGAAAAAATTTGTATTATAGTAATTATTTATGAAATCATGGAAATGTTTTATAAATCAAACATTGTAATGGTGAATAAATGAAATTTGCACACACTTTATTGTTCATATTATGATATTAATCATTTTTTGGCCAAAATTGATAGCAATAATAAGGTAAAATCAGACATGAGAACGAAGAAAATTCTGTGTATTTCTGGTTGGAATTAAAACCAAATATCTACAATCATATGTATGTACATACATACATACATACTCATATGTATGTAGATCTAGATCTATCCTCGATCGTACCTTTCCTTATCTTGCTGGTAGCTCTGAATTGAACTGGTTTGAATACACTGTTGATCTTGGGGTTGCTTTTCAGAGTGACCCAAGGTTCTCCAATCACATTGCTCAGCCTCAAGGATGCTAGGGTTTGTTTTTCGTGATTCCCGACATTTCCATAATCCTACTGTTCTGAGGCTGCCATACAATGCTCTGGTGAGAAGTATCATGGGGTACGCCTCTTTGATCTGGAGTCCTTCAGCCAAAATTCAATCTATTAAACTTGAACTTATCCAAAGACGCTTTCTCTGGTTTCTTTATAAGCAGCAATATGGGATTTACCCAAATTTATTTCCTTAGAGATTTGTGATGGGTATGATCGGCTACACTTCTCTTGAACACAGGAGGAATGTTGCCCTCATCGAGTTCTTGTTTTCTATATTTAGAGGTTTTATCTCATGCCAGTCTATTCTGGCGGAGATTACCTTCATACTCCGGAGAGTTTGGTCTGGACCCGCCATCGTCCCCTATTTCATATTCCTCTGGCAAAAACTGTGGCATATTTTAATTCTCCCATTCTCGAGGCCTCCGTTTCTTAAATTCACTGGATGGTGCCATTGACATTTGTCATATCTCTTTTCATTCTCTGCACCGCTTCCTCGGTTACGGGGGTCACCAGCAGTTAATAGTTGACAATTTTAATTGTTAACTGTTGCCTTGGCTGTTATATATTTTTTTTTCTTCTGTAATTCATGTATTTTTTATTTTGTTTTTAATCTATTTAGCACACTCGTCACTTTAGAACAATCTGTTAGGCGAGTGTGCGTGATTACTTGATATAGATTGAAATAAAAATAAAATATGTACATATATGTATATGCAACATAGATCAAGCTGTTCAATCTAAGAATTCGTCAGTGAATCTACAGTTACAAAAAAATACATTTTATAATGACAGTCCATTATAAAAATACTCAACATAACAACTTCGTAATTGGATTAAGTAAAAATATTATACATCAAATGCTTATTTAGCTTATGATAACAAACATAAATATGGTTAAAATAGCACAACTGTTTCAAGTCTTATATTAAATTTAAAAATAATCAATACAGTGTATTAAAAAACCATTTATATAATATTAATGAAGTAACGTTGAAGGCTCAATTTCAGGCATCATTTGAAAAATGACGATGAAATATAAAAGTCTCGTTTTACATAATGATGTAGCATATCAAGCAGTTTTCAAACCTTTTTTAACCCTGCACGAATTGCTCGCATCTCAAATATTCAATTTAAGACGAAATGCAACCGTACCAAAGAACAAACGGTTCCTAGTATACGTATTGATTCATGTTGCTCTATCGGGGTACTGCTCATGTAAAATCGCTCATAACATTCTAGCATCTAACATGCCCATTATGTCAAAATCGTTCTTTGCCTTGGCTTATATAAATGAAACTGTCGTGGCTATCTCTACGTGGCTTTTAGATGCTTTTTTTGGCTACAGAGAAGTCATAGAGTTGATTGGACGAATCAACAGAGTTGGAGCTACCATTTGTCTCAAAAGATTCAAAGTATTGAACAAAGTGTTTCACATTACTTTTTGTGTATTCAATCTTGCGATATTTGTATTTTCAGTGTGCTTGAAAGGCGAATTTGAACTTGTGAATTATTACTGTGTTATTTTTTTAAAAGTAGACGTAGTTTTGGTGCGATTTTTAATGATGTTTCTGTTGTTGTTATTTCAAATGAAGTTTTTCAATGATCAGCTGTGTTCTAAGTTGAATTTAAAAATATATAATAATATTTTTTCTCGTCGAAACAAACGAAATGAAACGTCAAAGGATGTGGACTTCAAATCAATACACAGAGAATTTCTTAAATTGGCAGATATTATGGAAAGAATATTGTCATTGTATAAAATCCATGTCGGTATTGTTTGATATACACATACATTTGATATTATATTAATAAATTTGTTGAATTGTATTTAATTATATAGCTATGGTTGATATTGTCAAATACATTCGTAAACGTTGTTACATCTGTAAATTTCATAATTATAAATATTGATTCAAAAGTAAGTTGTATGCAAAAGTCAAGTATTAAATATATATTATATGTATTCTGCTTATGGTTTTAGATTAATCACATTACTTTTCCAGAGTTATATTAATGTTTTACATACTATAATATGGTTGTTACATGATACGTGGTTTATTATATTAATAACGACAGTTTGCGAATGCTTAAAGAAAGAAGCTCATCATACTAAAGTAATATTGATAAAATCTGCATTGATGCAAGATATATGTAAGTGTTTAGGTAAGCATTCATGGAGAGATTTGTAGTCTTTGGCTGATAAACAAATAGTTATATGTAGTTTTGTCTTTCGATTTGTCTGCCGACAGATCTTTACTTGAATGCTCTCCTTATTTGAGTTTGTTTATCGTCTTCTCAATAATATTATTTTTAAGACTGAATGTTCTTTTTAGATACAAAAAATACTGATATTCACGCATTTTTGTCGTATTTGAATGGACAGAACTTTATAGTATCCAACAACTTCATCAATCTGGACTATTCGTATTTGTTTGATTTCATAGCGGCAGTCACTTCGTATACTATTATTGTTACGCAATTTAATGACAAATGTTACCTCACAATTTAAGCATATGAAAAAAAATAATAATCACTTGTAATAGAAGAAAGCTTAAGTATACATATGTTTAATATATGTATTTATATAATTTAATTGACTTTCATCTTCATTGAGATGCTCTTTGCACGTGAATCTGCTCAAGAAGTATGATCTGGAATCCTTACACTAAATCTCTATCTATGAAACTTGATCTTATCCAAAGACGATTTCTCAGACTGCTTTATGAGGAGCAATATGGGATTTACCCATACTTATTTCCTTCACAATTCGTCATGGGTATGGTCGGCTACACTTCTCTTGACCACAGGAGGAGTGTTGCCCTCATCAAGTTCTTGTTTTCCATATTTAGAGGCTGTATCTCCTGTCCGTCTATCCTGGCTGAGTTGGGCCTTCATGCTCCAGAGAGTGTGATATGGACCCGCCATCGTCCCCTTTTTCACACTCCTTTGGCCAGAACTGTGGCTTTTAGTTATTCTCCGATTCCTCGTGGCCTCCGTTTCTTATATTCACTGGATGGTGCCATTGACATTTGTCACGTCTCTCTTCATTCTCTGCAACACTTCCTAAGTAATGGAAGTCGTGACCATTTAGAAAGGTTGAGTTAGTTTATTAAATTATGATTTTATTAAGAATTCTTTTTTTCTATGTCATGTTTTTTTTAGTTATCTTTTATTTATTGAATTTGTATATTTGTATATATAATTTGTTTATTTAACTTGAAGTTTTTCCTTTTGTACTTCTTAATCTTTCGTCGCTTTGGAGCAATCAGTTAGACGAGCGTGCTTGATTAATTGATGTTGTAAAAAATAAAAAAATAAAAAAAAAATACAATTACTTATGGTCATTTTTTTTTCGATTTATATACATTTTTTTTCGTCCAAGGCACTATTTCGTCAAAATTTAAATTTAAATTTAAATTAATATATGTAAATTTCAATTTTTACATAATAATGACTTGGATGAAATTTTTTCTTATATATTATTTGAATGTTACAATATTTCAAATGATTATTTATATAATTCCACTAGCTGTTATATTTGAATTCAATAATGTACATAATTTGATTTTTTTACGTTACTAATTTTAATTTTTGACACTTCAAATAAGTGTTCGCAGTCTTACAAAGAGCTTGAAACTTAAAATCTCAAATATAAAGTGAAATGAATTTTAAAAACATAAAATTTTACCATATGTATATAGGATCCGGATGTGAAGGATTCCAAGCGAAACGCGCAGATTAAGTCAGAAGTATTTATTGTACATGATGTCGTCGGGCTTGTTCTCCAACAAGTGACCATAACAACACGCATCCAGTCTCTCATGCATACCACACACACACTTTATCCCTAGCAGTTTGACCAACCACACATACGGCTCGGCTAGTTTAAAAATCATTCCTATATGTATATACATAAAATAACCTTTAGAAGCATAAAACATGCAAATATGTATGTATACTTTTTATAAGATACTAAAATATTGTTGCGTAGGGGTGGGTGGAGGATTCAAGTAAAAAGACAAAGTCGTTTCACAGCATTTATTGATGATTAAGTAGATACAGGCACTGGCAGTGCTCAGTCCAGAATGACTTGATATCGCCTACGTATCGCCTTATAAGGGATAGATCTCTCAGGACATCTTTGACGTCTAATTTGTCTACCTATTTTTATGGTCACGTACGGATATGTCTTCCCACGACATTCGGTCCCACGGTACAGGTCAATTCTGAGAAGGGACCAATAACAGCCAACTCGGTCGCCATTGTTTAGCCTACATGCACTTGGGTCTAGATATAATCCTCGAAACCAATTATAAACGGTCACATAGTCTCTGGGATTCTATTCGGCTTAATCCAATTACACTTACGTGATGTACGTAACAATATTAATATTTTAAATTAATGAATTAATTTAAAAAATGTAGATAATTTATGAATTATATTATTTACAAATTGGTGTAAATCTACATCTATTTGTTATCAAGCTTCTCTTTGACTTTTACTGTAGGAAGAATGATTCCAAGTGCAGACCGCAAAGTCATTGAACAGCGAACAGCTAATTTTGCTTGTGCATACCGGAAAAAAGGTCTTTTATCTTTACCTGCAATGTAATCGACTACGAACTTTTCGAAGTTGTAACCGGGGAAAACAATTATCAAAAACGATTTGTATAATATTTGAAAACAATTATAAAAAGGTTTCCAGAAACCTTTGATTTTTAACCAAACCATTAGGGTGACACCACTGTTTATGGATTTATACAAAAATGCAAATTGTATATAATATTTGTAATATATACAAATCTTTAATCAGTTGATTGAATTATATGTAGATTTTTATTAGTTTATCATGCACACTATAAAATAAGGAATTAAGTATAATAAAAAGATGGGGGAGATAATATAATAAATATTACAGTGGTTGAAATACATATTTCATTTCGTCAAAAGTTTTTATTACTCTCCAGTGAACCCTTTTGCATAATCTAAACTAGTATTTCTAATATACTCGTACGTATTTGATTTACTATACTCAGTTATACGTCCATTTCATCTACAATATTCATTAAAACCTTTATGAAATCCTAATAGGGTTCAGTATTCAATGTCCATTTGAGAAAAATGTGTATATAAAAGAATGAAGCTCGTCTGCAAACATCATACTATACAATATTCAAAATTTCTGGTCGATATGAGAAAAATATACAATAGAAAGAAACCCGTTAATAAACAGCAAAATATTGCATACGATATAATATTCAAACCATTTATATACCTGCACGAGTTGTTAGCTTGTCAATCTTTTAATATGAATATAAATGGAGTTAAACCAAAAGGAATTTGGACAAAATTGTATACATTTATTATTATAATATTATCCATACGCGTTGGAGCCGATGCTACAGCAAGATTTTTCTGCCCCGGGACAACTCTTTCAACGTTATTTAAGCTGTTCAATGCTTCGTTTTTTATGTGTGACATTGTTATTGCAAGTTGGAAGTGGTTCATGGATATGTTTTTCAATTACAAGCGTACAATTGCATTGATGAAGAAAATCAACCGTGTCAATGTTGTAATATCAGCCCGCAAACTCTACATGATTAATGTTACATGTCATATGATCATTATTGCACTTTTGTTTAGCATGTTCCTATTTTCTAAAGCGCTCATCAGTACGTTTGACAAGATCACTTATTTGTATATAATCTATTTAAAAGTCGAAATTACATTGATGCGATATATCATGATTTTTGTGGTGGTATTGTTTCAA
Source organism: Arctopsyche grandis (assembly GCF_051622035.1). Lineage (NCBI taxonomy): Eukaryota > Metazoa > Arthropoda > Insecta > Trichoptera > Hydropsychidae > Arctopsyche > Arctopsyche grandis. Next base: position 2,502,222 of record NC_135362.1, read on the forward strand.
ATGAGATCTCTGAACGGACAGCTACAATCTAAATTCGATTTGAATATAAGAATTAATCCATTTGTACCACAAAACTAGCGAAAAATAATAACTAATAACGTTAACATCAAATCAGTGCATAAAGAGTTTTTAAAATTGGCTGACATTGTGGATAGCGCATTATCATTGCACAATACACAAGTTAGTTCGTCACAGTTTGTTAATAAATTATATATTGATTAAGAAATAAAGTTGTTTTTTATTATATGATTGCAGGTATTGTTGATAATATTAGAAAAATTCCTTGGATCGGTTACATTTACAACTTATTTGATTCAAAGCTACGTTTCTAGAGTAATATATTATAATTCATAAGGGCATGTACATATGTTATTTAATCAATATTTGATTTTTGATTTCTTACGTAGGCATATTTAATGTTGATTTTGGCATCGATGTGGTTCATTCACGATTTTCTTTATATTTCAATTATGACTACCTTGTGTGAGTATTTAAAATATGAATCGCATTATACTGAAAGAATTCTGTTGAAATTAATGTTGCTGCCAGTAGGTTTGTACATTTTATTATATTACATAAGTAATTTTATATTGAATTATATGAATTAATATGAAATTATTATTTTAGATGATATTCAGCTCAAAGACGTTAAACTGTTTCTGAAATTATTGCACAGAAAAAAGTTCTCAATAATGGCTTGCAATTTCCTAGTTTTTGATTATCCGTTTGTATATCAATTTATTGCAAATCTAGCCAATTATACCATTGTAATATTGCAGTATTAGAATTATGTTGTATGATTTAATATGTCATGTCTTATAATTATTATATAAAACGAAGTGTGTATTTATTATAACAGGGTTATTATATTGTCCATTTCAATATATTTAATGTCTTAGGATTAGTTTATGATATCGGGAAGGTTTTGAATAGGTACATATAGGTACACAAGTCATTATATATAATCATCTACCGGTCGAATTAAAACGTTCAGAAAAAAAAAATAAATATTGAGATTGAAAACCAATCCTTGCAAATGTAGTGAAATACAGAACTGGTCCAATAAATACATGATATTTCGAGAAAATAATGTGTAAAAAATATATACACATGTTTTTGACTTCTAAAATTCGCTAGATAATTAGTTATACGAATTTTAAAGCAAAAAAATTCACAATCAATATAGAAAAAATATGACTATTGATTCCTATACTCAATTTTGGCACAGAAATGCTAAAATTTGAATTAAAAACTGCAAAAGACAAAAATCTGGGGAAATTCGATTGTGTTTTTAGGATTAATCAAGTTACCTTCCAAATAAAAATTCAATATTCATAATTATTAATTGATTATTGCTTAAATAAAGTGCAACCAAAAACTCTTTCTTTATTGATATAACACTTTCTTTATTGATATGAACTAAATAAATAGTTGACGTGTGTTCAAGTGATTTGAAAATATTCATCACTATTATTTATACACTTAAAGTGATACAATGATACACATTAAATGTATCATTTTTATCTATAACTTTAAACGCTTCTTTACGTGTGTCTTGTTTTAAAAAGCTTTCTTTCTCGTTATGATCGAATTCTAATTTAAAATAATATATATAATATCGGTCTCCGTGACGAGCCAGAATGTTAAATTACAGAAAACACAAATATCGGAAGGCAAAGATCGAAAATCGAAAGATCTTAAGTCGAAAGATAAAAAAAAAGGATGCATGATAAACGGTAAATACTCACTTAATTTGCGCGAGCAGGGTACAACAGGAACAAGAGGAACAGGCTTTTCCTCCCGTATTAATGTGTGCGTGCAGAATACGGGAGGGAGAAAAGCCTGTTCCTCTTGTTCCTGTTGTATCCTGCTCGCGCAAATTAAATGAGTATGTACGTGAGTATGTACCGTTTACCATGCACCCTTTTTTATCTTTCGACTTGAGATCTTTCGATTTTCGATCTTTGCCTTCCGATATTTGCGTTTTCGGGCGTTTTACATTCGGGTCCGTGAGGTAGACAAAATTTAAATTAATCATTAACTATTATGTTAAATTGAATTTAATAATTCATAGGAATCAATAAAGGAATAGCCAGCAACATGTCTCGCTGGTTGTGCTTTTGCCTAGCACCGAGAGGTCATCGGATTCGACCCCGTGAGTTGATCTCAATTGAAAATAATTTATTCTGAGTATATTATCTGTAATGCCGCTGGTCAGACTTGAATATTTGTGTCTCTAATTTGATTGTTTCCCATCAGAGTATGCCAATTTTTCTGAATTTCATTGTTGAAACGGTTCCTCCATTAAATTGGCTAAAAACCACCCTACACACTGTCACCACTATTTGAGCATGATTTATGTACAATAAAATGTATGTACAAATTAAAAATTCATTGATGTCTCATTAATTTTGAGTTTTTCAGTGACTTATGTAATAAAAATGATGCATTGTTTGTAATTGACCAGGAAGGCGCATTGGGGCTAACCTTTTGGGTCTTTTTGGTATATATTTATATGTAAATAAAATAACACTTATTGAAAAAAAATCAATAATCCTTGTTGTATCCATTTATTTTGAAAGATACATACATTTGGGGGTTTTGTGACTCCAAATCGATCGTTTCTCTATCAGAGTTTGCCAATTTTATCTGATCATTGCTGAAACGGTTCCTGAAAATTGGTATTAAAAAATCTAATCCTGTTGTCACAAAAATCTGCCTGTGTATAATTTGTATTAATTATACACAGTAATCTGAAATCCATAGATGTCACTATGATTATTATTTCTGATTAATTGTTATATTCTATATATTCTGATTGTATTTGTATGTATTACTGTATTTCTGATTTCTGATTGTTTATGTATTTCATTAACGTACACCCGTCGCATTGGAGCAAATCTGTAATGGCGAGTGTGTATTGATTTGTGACAATAAAATAAAATAAAATAAAATAAAAATGAAACAACATTGTCATGAATTTGCGTACCATTTTATTTTCCTTAACGAACTACTGGCTTCTGAAATATTTAAAATGAATAAAAATAAAGTCTCGACAAATGGCAAATTAATAAGGGCTCAATGATTAACCAAATTTAATGTTTGTTTCTTATGAAAACTACTTATTAATTTTAATAACGATATAAAATTTTTTAATAATACAATAGGTATGATACAACAATATTTGACAACCCATCGTGAATATGAATGCAAATACAAGGTTTAAAAATCAATAAAAAAAAATGAAAAGATTTTATCATCACAATTTTAATATTTTTTAATCAATCAAGTAATAATAAAAGCATTTTCATGTTATGTAAAATAAAATCATGATACTCCACAATAAAACACTCATCCACGAAACACCCCACTCACAATGAAAAACTCATTTCTAAAATGAAACCTGAAACCAAAAAAAATTCTATCGGCGAAATCAACATTGCGTTTCATGTGATATTTAAACCTTTCATATATCTGCATGAGGCGATGGGTTCTCAAATAATTAAAATCCATCAAAAAAATGTAGAACCAAAAAGAAAATGGTTTTTACTATTAGTTTTGTTTCACGTGGTGTACACGTTGTACATCACGATATTAATTGTATATCAATATATGGTTAGTGACAAATTACTATTCTCGAAATTATTCTACAGCATAACTTTCATAATTGTTGCATGTATGGCTATTTTATCATGGCTACAAGATGTGCAAACTTACCATTACAAGTATGCTATTGCATTGATGCATAAATTCAACCGGGTTAATGCTGAGATATATATCTTCAAGTGTTATGCTATAAACTTTGCTCTTCACTTCGCCTTTTGCTTGCTGATCATTTTGATATTTGCAGCCTCTTTGATGTATGTTAGAGGATTCGGAATAAAAAGTTATATGTATTTAGTGTTTTTAAAAGTTGATTTAGCGTTTGCCCGACTCTTCACTATGTTTTTGCTGGTATCGTTGCAAATGAGATCTTTGAACAATCAACTGAGTTTTAATTTGAATGAACAGACTCAAATACCATGCATTGATCGAAATCAACAAAAAGAACTGGAATGTTTCAATATTATATCGATATGGAAAGAATTTTGCAAATTGTCTGATATTATGAATGATATTTTATCAATGCACAAAGCGTATGTTAGTATGGAATTATAAATATGTACATATAATTACAATTCATTCCGAATAATTAGGCAGTATATTTCGATTCACATTGGTAGATGATCGCACACGGTGTCACGACAAATCACTCACGGACCTTACGTACAACGACGACATTACGCGACATCAACGACATTACGCACACGAGATATCGCTCACGTGATAAATCGCTCACGGACATTGCACTCACAGATCAATCACTTGCGTGGCATTTCGCCCACGCGACAAATCGCTCACGAACAATACATTAACAGGTAAATCACTCACGTGACAAATCGCTCACGCGACATTACACTCGAACTCGTACGAAATTATTCGTACTTACAAAATCGCTATTTTTTACACAATAATTATTCCAAAACTCAATCAAACGTGTCGTGATGAATTAACACACTATCCTATCTTAATAAAATATACCCAAACCAGTTAAATCTCAATTTATTCACAAAATACAGAGTTTATTATAAGAATTTTTTTATTATTCGTATTAATAAAGATTTTCGTTAAGTTACAACTATTTTTTAAATTGTTTTTATCCTTGTTATATTCCGTATTGTTTATTATATAAAGTCGTGGGTTGGTCACATCCATTTTTTTTTACTTCTAGTGCCCGAAATTTATACTATATATATATGTACAAATATGACCAGTAGAGTATGTACGTGTATTTTTTGCCCACTGCCTAATTATCAGGATTGAGAAGTAAACTATTTCGTATATTAGTAGTATTAATATAATAATAATCATATTAATTTTTTTTTCCTAGCTGTTTTTGTCACCTATCAATTCATTTATCTCTAACGTTGTATCAATCAACCTTGTGTTGGTGAAACTGAATTCAAAAGTAAGTATTATAATTACTAGAGGTAACATTCCCTTTATGAAGGCCCACTCCCACTTTACGGAAATGATGCGCATGCTAGGATTGTGTATTGATTATTGCTCTTGCGCATCTTTCCCAAAGAGTGGGGGTGGGTCATTGTAAATAGAAGAATCTTTATTATGTGTACTGCCAGTTTGAAGCATTCGCCATCGATATTGATAAATTAAACTGATAGTTTTTATATTAAAATCGATACATATGTTTGGATATTTCAGGAATATTCAAAGTTGAGCTTTTCAACAATGTGGCTAGTGCACGACATAATTTTCATCGTAATGCTAACTAGCGTGTGTGAATATTTGAAGTACGAATCTCACCGCACTAGAGTTATTATGTCAAAATCTATTTTGTCACGATTAGGTGATGTGTGATTTAAATCATAAATAATATTTCTTCAAATCTGTGTTGTTGTATTTATTAAGATTTTTTTTATGTTTTTAGACAATGATCGGAACCCCATACTGGATGATGTCAAGTTCTTTCTTCAATATTTCAGCCAAACGGATTTTTTGGTATCAACTAGTTTTCTAACTTTAGATTATCATTATTTATTTGAATTCGTAGCAGCCGTTGTTGCATATACTATTATTATATTGTAATGTATTTTTTGTGAATTAAATGGTGTTTCTTACGACTTTTTTTTTGTATAAAATTGGTAAATTTGATATATTTTATTTGAGATAATTTAAAAAAAATTGATTTTGTTTATCCTTACTTTGTATTTTATACATACATATATTTTTTACTTGCTCAACACTCATTCTAAATACATGTATGTATTTAAGATGCTCCGTTTTGATTTTAAATATAAATAGTAATTCTAACTACACAATGTTCAATAGCGATTCGGTGCAAACGATCGAAAAGCGCCAGACAGACTGAACCACAGATTAACTGTACGTGTACCTTATGCGTGCGCACTGCTCGCACTTACACTAAGCGAAATCTACCCGAAGTTCCGACATACTTACCCTGTATACGTTCTGTGCTTCTGATACTTTAGTTCCGAATTTTTCCTTATTAAATTATTAAAAATTCGCCTGAAAGATCCAACTCAATTTTAATACTTACCATTTTAATAATTGCATCTGTGCACATCGAAAGGTTACTCGTCATTTGATGTGCAGTCTATCATTCATGAAGTCGAGAATTGCGTTTAAAGCAGCCATCCAGTTAATCTGTGGTTCAATCTGTCTGGCGCTTTTCGATCGTTTGCACTAAACCCGTTCAATAGTTATAGTTATTGCGTGCCTGATAGCAATTCATTAGATGATAAAATAGTAGAAGTAGTAAATAATTATTTATATTTAGGTCAAATATTAGACATTTCCGGTAGTAAAGAGACGTATGAAATTAGGATGGAGTGCATTTGGACGAATGAATGTTGTGTTAAATAAAAAATGTCACTCTGCCTGAAGAAAAAGATTTTCGATCATTGCGTTTTGCCAGTGATGACTTATGGATGTGAAACTTGGACATTGAACGCCAAGATGCTACATAAAGTCCAACGCACCGAGCATACACAGTATGGAATAATGTATGCTCGTCTGAACGAGGAAAGACAGGAAGCGGAATACGTGAGTGAGAAGTATGACAAGGGTAGTGGACATAATTGATAAAGTAAAGAGATTGAAATGACAATGGGTGGGCCACGTGTCAAGAAGAATGGATGAAAAGTAGAAAAAATAAGTGCTAGAATGGTTTCCAAGAGAATTTAAATGAGTGAAAGGAAGACCGTAGGGAAGATGGGTAGACGAAATTAGAAAAATGTGTGGGGTAATAATGGATGACAGTTGCGCAAAACAGAGACGAGTGGAAGTATGTTGGAGACGCCTTCATCCAGCGGTGGATGGTAAGTGGGTGTAGATTATGATGATGAATAATTCTAAACAACTTTACACGAGAGTTTTCTGTCACAAATTGACTTGTAAATAAAATATAATGTTATTTAAAAAAAATCTAGAAAATGCATATACATATGTACTGTACAAAGCACAAAATAATATCATATATGTATTGTATCTGAATATATTAATTAAATTTGCTACATTCAGTATGTATAAAAAAAGGAAAATAAATAAATGAATAATAAAGAAACAAAAAAATATGAGCTTTGATTTTTTAATGCTTTTTATTATTACGAAATTATGTTCACAATACATCTTATATCTATTTTAATAGCTACTGATCTACCGATCATTTCCTATTTTACAATTTTAATTTAATTTGGTTAGTACTCATAGTATTATATTATTTTAATGTTAATGTACAGCATAATAAGAAAAAGAGCTCAAAAACTGAGCTTAATGATGATTAAATTTATTTATTTTGACTGAAATATTGACAAATTCAAATCAATTAATCAATTGGATAATTCTAAAAGCATTTTTGGTTTGCTGTCAATTGAATTTATATGTACTAATGGAGATTGATTGACTGCTTAATAGTGATTCTAATCTAATATTCTTTTATTCTAACAGAAAAAGCACAACAAAATGGAAAAAAGCCAAGACAGTCTAATCAGCTTATTCATAGTTTTCATATGCATATGTTCTTCAACGTTTGTTAGAAGGATTGGACTCACTAGTTACATGTACATTGTGTTCTTGAAAGTCGACTTGACGTTTATAAGACTCTTGATGATGTATATTTTGGTGATGTTCCAAATGAGAACTCTGAACGAACGACTGTGCTCTCAGTACAATGTAACTGTTTCAACTAATGTTTTGGTTGATGGAAATCGACAGAGTGATATGTTTGTCGGTTGTAGTGTTAAATCTGTACAGGAAGAATTTTTCAAAATAGCCGACATTATGGAGAGAATCACATATTTGCACAAAGTTTATGTCAGTATACAGTAATATAACGTTCATATGTTCATATATGTGTATATATATAAATTAAAACTGTTTTAAATAATTGATTTTTAATCAGCTTTTACTTGCTGCTATAAATATGTTCATTACTAATGTCATATCAGTGAACCTTTTCATCGTAGCTGTTGACCGTAAAGTATGTGATATTCGTGTACATAAATTCAACTTTCATATTCTAGTTTATTCATTTGTTATTAATTTATATGAATCTTTAGGAATATCATAAATTAAGCCTCGCCACACTCTAGGCAATTCATGATTTGATTTTCATTATATTGATAACGAGCGTGTGCGAGTATCTAAAGTACGAGTCTCATCGTACTGGAATTATATTGACAAAATCCATGCTGATTCAATCAAGTGTGTATATTGATAATATGTCAGATGATTTGAATAAATATTATATATGTACATAAATACATTAAATCTTTTTTCAGATGATACTTGTCTTCAAAATGATATTAAATTGTTTCTCAATTATTTGTGCGATAAAAAATTTTTGATATCGGTGAACAGTATTATAACTGTAATGCAGTTTAATTCAATTCAAACCTAAATCAGTCAAATATCAATGGATATGGTCCATTTCTACACCAAAATCGATACTTTTAAGCATCGTTTTTCAACACTATCACTTGGATTGAGTTAAATTTTTCTTTATTTAATTTAAAATTAACGCTCTTGGAACAGGACCCATACATTCGAATACTATTAAATATTCACAGATCTGTAAAATAAAAGCTTTGGTGTAAGCAAAGCTCTGAAATGAGACTATCCTATTTTATATAACCAGCAGCATGGTCTAGTGGTGAATGTTGAATTATTTCGTACTTGATGTTACGAGTTCGATTGCCCGCTAAGTCTCATTATTGGCCAGACCTTGAGAGACCAGACCAGTCTAGGTCGATCGTTTCTTATCAGAATTTGTCAATTTTTCTGATTTTCATTGAAACGATTCCTGTAAAATTGGCGTTTCCTTCCCAATTTTCTGTTGCCAACCTTTAGTTATTGTTATATCGCCATATTGCTCACCATAGATGTCTCTGTGGTTGTTTATCTAATATAAAATTCGTATTGTTACATGAAAGCTATTCATCGTTATTTATCGTATTGTTGCGTAGGGGTGGGTGGAGGATCCAAGTAAAAGGCCAACAGTCGTTTCACAGCATTTATTGATGATTAAGGAGATACACGCAGTGTCACTGCTAAGTCCAGAATGAATTATATCGCCTACGTACCACCTTATAAAGGGTAGATCTCTCAGGACGCCTAATCTGTTTACCTGTTGTATAGTCACGTATTCGGATATGTATTTCCAAGACATTGGGTCTTCCCGTATCGATTCTGAGAACTAACTAATAACGGTCATTGTTTAGCCTAAATGCACTTAGAGTCCAGATATAATCTTTGGAAGTAAGTGCATGCATTTAGTTAACCGATAACAGATATCCGTTGGTCTAAGTACAACTCGCTCAATCCACGGCGTACGTAACAGTATTAATACGATGTTTGTAATATATGTATACTGACCATAGATGTCAGATATTTAGATTTACATGTATCTATGTAATAATTATGTGGACCAGGAAGGCGCATTTGGGGATTACCTGTTAAGCCTTCCTGGTATATCTGTATATATGTATGTGAAAATATGTATGTAAAATAAAAAAAAAATTATTATAATGTCGCACGAAGCCATTTACCACTCTTTATTATATCAGATGACTCAAAATTATTCAAGGGTAATGTAGCCTATCTGGTACTCGTTGTAAAGCAATACGAGTATACATATGTATAACAGATTTTCTAAATTAATGACTTTGCGTTGACAAGTGTAACAAGTATTTAAAAGAATAATATGTCTAGTGCTTTAAAGAACATCTATTTCATTATCGTTAATAGTGATCAAAAAAAATATTCAATTGCGCAATTGGTTAACGTTCATTTATTAGAGTACTATATAAAAAAAACAGTCGTGTTCTAGAAAATTATTTCAGGATGAAAAACTTTGCATATGATGCTTTATATAAACCATTCATATACCTGCATGAAGTGTTAGCTTCTCAAGTATTCAGCGTGAAACAAAACAGGATAGTGCCAAAGAACAAATTCACCATTATATATGCATCACTTTTTGCAATCATATCGGCGTATATTTCCGGCAGTGTTTTACATAAATTTTCTAAAAATAACAAATTAACGATAATCTCTAATGTTTTCTACTGCTTATCATATCTGTTAGGAACCACTATGGGCATTTTAATGTGGCTGATAGACGTGCAATTCAATTATAAAAAGACTGAAAAACTAATGAGAAAAATCAATCAATTGAAATTTAAGACAAATTTGATCAAACTCTACTCGTTGAATGTTACATTTCACATTGTTTCCTGTTTGGTGATTTGTTTTATGTTTGTAACCGTTTTAGTTAATGTACGATATTCCAGTTTTATCAACTATTTTTATATATTATATTTGAAAATTGATATCACGTATGTGAGATTTATGATGATGAACATCTTAGTATTGTTCCAAATGAGGATTTTAAATGATCAGCTGCGATGTAAGTTCAATTTAGCGATACACACTAACATTTATATGAATCAGGAAAAAAGACGAATCGTTTTCGGAAATGTTACTATAAAATCAATACAGAAAGAATTCTTCAAATTGGCCAGCATCATGGATAGTATAATGTCGTTGAATAAATTTCATGTAAGTTTTAAAATGTATTTATGATTAATTTAGAACACAAAGGTAACATGTCCATAATATTTAGTAAAGCATACAGATGAATTTTTTTTTGTATATGATATTCAGTGGCTTATCCAGGAAATTTGCAGGGTGGGGCTATTTCTAATTTTTATCAAAAATACACTTTATTTTCAAAAATAAGACGTATATTCAGTTATATTATTAAAATAGAAGGAATATTGATAAATACATACATGTGTATTATAAGGGTGACCGTGAAAAAGTGGAAAATATTCGTTTATCATGCATACATATGAAAAACGGTTAGTATATATATCAGTGGCGTGCGGTAAAAGTCTTTCTCCCCCTGTCGTACATCCTCACTTAATTTGCGCGAGCAGGATACAACAGGAACAAGAGGAACAGGCTTTTTCTCCCGTATCTACGCACGCACATTAAACAAGGCTGTATGACAAAAAGAGAGATAATTTCACCGCATGCCACTCATATATATATATATATATTATATATACATAGTACCGTTTACCATGCACCCTTTTTTTGAACTTTCGACTAAAGATCTTTCGATTTTCGATCTTTCCCTTCCGATATTTGCGTTTTAAACCTTTTCACTTTCCGTCCCGTGAGGTAAACCCGTATTATAAATATACATATATTAAAAAAAATTAAATATCCCCGTTTAAAGGCCGTAGCCGTCTACGCGACCGGTGCTTGTTTCCCATCAAGCTTGTATTATGCTGCGCACGGACCAAACCAACGACGATTTTGGGCCGACGTTTTAACCAGCAGGATAAAACCAGTAGCGTACAAAATATCGAAATAAAAATTAAATTTAAAAATTGAAATTAAATATCAAAATTAAAACTATTATTATTATATTAAAATTAAATTCAAATATCAAAATAAAATTATAATCAATATATTAAAATTAAAATAAAATATTGAAAGTTAAAACAGAACATGCCCAATTTGAATAAATTTTCGAGATTGACCTAAAATTAGATCATCAACAATCACATACAGGTAATCCTCGACTTTTGTTTGTCGAAGATGTTTTGACTTACGAAGATACGCACTAAGATCGAAAAAAATCAAAGAATTATTATTTTTACTTCCCCGTATTGCGCAGTTACTGAGAATATCTCATGTATTAGTATGGGTGACCAAGCGATCGTCGCAATCCGGTGCGTTGTCGGTACATCAATCGAAATTTTTGTCTTCAATTGTTTCTCTCGTCGAAATAAATCAATTAATTAAATCCATCTCAGAGGTAAAATTTATCGGATAATGTGTGATTATTAATTTTATTTTGACGAAAGAAAAAAAACCCTTTGACAAATCACCGACAGTTTTTTTGTTAAATGTTTCATCGACGACTTTTAATAAGAAATAACAACAAGGCTTTTTTCGCTCGTAATCAGAGAAATTATAATATTTCTCTGGTTGTAATGCGTATCGTCGTAATTCAAAACATTGTTGTAATTCAAAAAATCAGCGTTGATCTAATTTTAGCTCAATCTCGCTCTTTAGCTTAATTTTGATATTCAATTTCAATTTTTTAATTTAATTTTTATTTCGATATTTTGTACGTTAATGGTTTTAAAAGTTGGCCCAAAATCGTCGTTGGTTAAATGTTTCCAACGGCCGAAACACAGTAGTATATCGTGACGACTTATAAGAAACAATAACAAGGTTTTTTTTCGCTCGTAATCAGAGAAATTATATTATTTCTCTGGTTGTAATGCGTATCGTCGTAATTTAAAACATTGTTGTAATTCAAAACATCAACGATGATCTAATTTCAGCTCAATCTCGCTCTTTGGCTTAATTTTAAAATTTAATTTCAATTTTTTAATTTAATTTTTATTTCGATATTTTGTACGCTACTGGTTTTAAAAGTTGGCCCAAAATCGTCGTTGGTTTGGTGCGTACAGACCATTACCGTGGTTATGATTATTATATCTCTACAAATCTTATACGCATGCGCACAAGTGAGCTGCCACTCTTGCGTATGCGCATGAATGAGACGACTCTACAGTCGTCTCGCTCGCGCGACAATTGCTCTGGAAGCAAAATCTCCTTTTGCGTATGTATGGACTTGATTCACTTTTTATGTATGGGCTTTCGCTTGATTCGTTGATTGATATTTCGTACTTTACGTCCTAAATTATTATTTATTATGACCTTAAATATACATAAATTGCCAAAGTAACAATGCAAGTGGATTTATCGCCGTTGTTAATTATAATTGCAATTGTTTAGTTAAAAATGCACTAAAAAGGACATTTGATTCTCTACCATATAATGAAGAAGGGATTATTGTTAAGAGCCCAAAACCCACACCAATATTGAATATTCATTCAAAAACGAAATCATATCAAAGACATTTTAATAAATATAAATATGACAATGTTTAGAAGAATAAAATAAAACTAAAAAAAATAAACTGATCGTGTTTTGGACACCATCCTCTGGTTGGAAAGTCACCGCACACCACTGATATGTATATTTTTTTCATATATGTACATGCATACATAGATATGTAGTCGAAAAAGGTACATATAAATATAACAAATACAAGAAATATTAAAAAAAAAAGCTATTGTATGCGGACATAAAATAAAATATTGTTGCCTTTGCTTTCTTAGGGTGTGTTTTAATTTATTTAAAATATTAGCAAAACATTCCAATTATATATTTTTATATTCTATATTCTACATATGCAGATATCATTATCACTTATGAATTCATTCATGAGTTTCATCACGTCTGTACATTATTTAATACTAAGCTTCTATGAAAAAGTAAGTACATTGTGTTATAATTCACTTAATTTCATAAACATACATACATGTATTACAATTATTTTACGTATATTTTTTAGCAATATTCATTGTTGGCCATTAGTTTTCTTTGGTGCTTTCATGAAATAGTTTTTATCGGAGTATTAACAAGCTTGTGCGAATACCTAAAGTATGAATCACACTCGACAGAGCTATTGCTGATCAAATATATGTTGTTACAATTGGGTATGACCATTTTTGACATTTATAATACAAATCATTTAAGTCGGGAAAGTTGATAAAAAAGTATATATTTTTAGATGATGTGCAGAATAATGAAGTGAAGCTGTTCCTGCAATATTTGGATCACAGAAAGTTCCTCATATCAGCTAATGATTTTTTAATACTGAATTATTCGTACTTGATGGATTTCATAGGAGCTGCTGCTTCTTATATTATTATTATATTATAATTCTGAAGCCTTCAAAATGTAGGCTTCAGAATGAAATCACCAGGTTGGTTTTTAAAGGTTAATTTAGGAAACATGGTAAATTTAACTCAAACCTCCAGATAATTGTCAATCTAGCAAAGGGTTATCCTTTTAAAAACCTCAACCCAAACATTTTTACTAGCCCGAGAATATTTTTCTGATTTTTAAAATAAATAATTATTATATCCATGAATTATTATTACATTTAATAAACTATATAAAGTTGGTTTTATATGGCCTTAGCAACTAAATATTCCTGGACTCATCCAAGCTAAAATTATTAAATGGTAATACTGTTACGTACACCGCGTAAGTGCAATTGGATTAAGCCGAGTAGCATCCCAGAGGCTGTGTGACCGTTATAATTGGTTTCAAGGATTATCTCCAGGCTTAACAATGAGATACCCCCGAATGCACTTAGCAGGGGTAGCGGATACTCGGTCGCATTCCTGTAAAGTTCTCAGAACCCACAGCGGTAGCGTGGGACACTTCCGTGGCACATCTAGTATGTGACCATAACAATAGTTAAACAAATCGGACGTAGATGATGCTCTGAGAGACCTGCCTCTTATAAGGTGGTACTTAGGCGATATCAAGACATTCTGGACGGAGCACTGCCAGTGCGTGTATCTCTTTAATCACCAATAAATGCTGTGACACGACTTTGGCCTTTTACTTGGATCCTCCACCCACCCCTACGCAACAATACTAATAAATATTCATATTGATAATGCACATATGTACATATGTATGTATTCGAAGTGTTATTTTATTATAGACACATTGGGTTCCCTGCGAAATATCAATTTTCGTTAAATGAACTTTCAGTTTCTATACTTGTCTCATCGGCTTGGTATTAGAAAGGAAGAGTTCATTTAACGATATAATAATAATAACATACCTAATATATATGTAAGTATGTATACCATGAGTATATAGTATATGACAAGAAATTATAGATTAATATGTTTTATAAAGATAATTTTCATCACACGTTTATTATTAATAATAAATATCTGGAACAAGTAAATGAAACAGAAAGACTTTGCAAAAAATATACAATGTACCCACTAATTCGAAGTTTTTCTTTGACGTTGGTAATGTTTATCCCATATATTACATAAGTACTTTTTTTCGCTGTTGTTTGTCTTGTGTTTTGTTTATTTTTCATTATAAAGATGTTTTCATTACATTAGTAATGTTAATAAAAAAATTTCATAAAAATCAACCTATCAATTTTTAGGGAAATGACAATATACTATTAATTCCATTAATATTGATACTATTTTCATTACAACTGTGTCGTTAAGTACTTTTTTCCCAATATTTTCAGCTTATTAAGTAGGCAGATGTTTGAAAATGAAACACGTGAAGGGAAAATGTCCAAACAAAGAGAAAAACTTTGCCTTAAACGCAATATACAATCCATTCATTTACTTACATGAACTACTAGCTTCTCAAATATTCTCCGTAAACCAAAATACCATAAAACCAAAGAAAATATATATCATAGTGTATGTATTGTTACATGTGACCCTGTCTGCGTATTTAACTGGATTTTTGATTGTTAAACTTTTCAAAACTGGCAAAATGGGCATATTAGTAAATTTATTCCATTTTATGTCTATCCTGGTGACAGGAGCCTTCGCCATTTCAATGTGGTTAAAAGACTCAATATTTAATTATAAGGCTACAGACGAATTGATTAGAAAAATCAATATAATCAATAGGAAAACAAACCTGACCAATTTCTATTGGTTGAACGTTTCGTTACACCTTATATTCACAGTGTTGATGTTCTGTATATTTTTAATATATGGATCTTATGTGAGCTATTTCAAACTAGCTTGCTATTTATACTTGATGTATTTGAAAGTTGACATTACTCTGGCCAGATTTTTAATGTTGAACCTATTGGTACTGTTTCAAATGAAGATTTTAAATAATCAATTGCGCTGTAGATTTAATATAAAATTAAAAACGAACATATATGTAAATCAAAATAAACAAAGTTCAATATCTACTAATTTTAATATAAAATCAATACAGAAAGAATATTTCAAATTAGCCGATGTCATGGATGGTATCTTGTCGGTGTACAATTATCAGGTTAGTTTTACAATCACTGCATTATTTTAAGTATACACACATATACATAAGATTCATTTCTTGGAGACGTGTTAAGGGTGGCTAATAACTCGTTTAATGTTTTAAACTATATTTATTTCTCTATGCACCAAAACGAACTGCCGTGGTGCTAAATAATATATCAAATTAAACATACATTGGGTCATCCAAGCGGTACCGTCACAAATCGCTCACGGACATTACAATCACAGATAAATCACTCTTTCAAACTTTCCGAACATAAATTTTATGGTATTCTATTTACATATTATTTATATCGAACACATGATTGACGACACATTTCTTTTATTTCATAATTAACAACAATTAAAAAAATAATTGCAACTGAACGAAAATCCAGATTAATTCGAAGAATTAAAGAAATCTTATAATAAACTGTACTTTGTTAATAAATTGAGATTAATTTTTTTTATCTGTGGTAGGATAGTGTGTTCATTCATCACAATACGTTTATTTGAGTTTTGGAATAATTCTTGTGTAAATAATAACGATTTTTTGCGTACGAATAATTACGTGAGCGTAATGTTGCGTGATCGATTTGTCGCGAGAGTGATTTATCTGTGAGTGCGATGTCCGTTCGTAACATGTCGTGCACGTAATGTCCTCGAGTGTAAGGTCCGTGAGCGATTTGTCGTGACACCGACCCAAGTATGCTAAATTAATAATTTCTACATACTCTTCTGGTTTTCAAAAACGAAAACTTAAATACATACATCAAATGCTGACTGATTACTTTATTACTGTATTAAAGGTATTGTTGATTCCTTTGAATTCATTCCTGAGTCTTCTTACTACTATATTTTATTTAATATTGTTATACTACAGTCCGAAAGTGAGTGATATATTTTTTTCAATACCTACATATATAAATAAAGAACATTGATAAAATAAAATAAAATTTTCTTCAGGATTATTTTCAAATGATTTACGTTTCACTTTGGTGTTTCCATGAAATATTATTTTTGAGTATGCTGACGAGCATGTGCGAGTATTTAAAATATGAATCTCATATGACAGAGATGATCTTAATCAAAACTATGCTGCTACAATCAGGTGTGTGCTCATTTTCTTGCAGATAAAATACATTCCATATGAAAATATAAAAAATAATTCATAATGTTTTAGACGATGTGAAAAATGACGATATAAAGCTATTTTTGACGTATTTGTATCATCGTAAATTTTTAATATCGGCCTTCAATTTTGTCGCTTTGGATTATTCGTTCTTGTTTGGATTTGTTGCAGTTTTGGCTTCGTACACTAATATTATGTTGCAATACGAAGAATAATCGTGATGTTGTAGTTAATAAATATTATATATTATACATGTATGAATAACCATTTCATTGATTAGGTAACTGTAAAGTGTGCATACATTTATTTAATTATTAATTTATTTAGTTACTTGTTATTTTATAATTTTGACCATGTAATTAATATGATTTATAAATTTTGGATTAAAAATCTTGAATAGGAATAATTGGAGAAAATAAACTATTTTTTTTTTATTTATTCATATGTATTTCAAATATCTGAAGAAATATGTAGAGAAAATTTAGCAACATATGCGTGGTAAGTGGATTCGAATTATTAATGTTTTATGAGCATTTATAAGAATTGTAAATAGGTTTTTGGGATCTCTTTCTTATTATGCTGTACATTAACATTAGAATAATATAATACTATGATTACTAACAAAATTAAATTAAAATTGTAAAATAGAAAATGATCAGTAGATAAGTAGCTATTAAAATAGTTATAAGATGTATTGTGAACATATAATCATATATATAAAGACGGTAATCTGTGTGTGTGTGGGTGTGTGTGTGTGTGGGTGTATGTGTGTGTCCTAACTCTCGCCGAACATAATGAATCAACCAGTATGGGGAACAAATTTTTATTTCTTCATATTTTTCATTTTTTTCATTTTTTCAGTTTTTTCATTTTTTTCAGTTTTTTCATTTTTTTCAGTTTTTCAGTTTTTTCATTTTTTTCATTTTTTCAGTTTTTTCATTTTTTCAGATTTTCATTTTTTTCATTTTTTCAGTTTATTCATTTTTTCAGTTTTTTCATTTTTTTCATTTTTTTCATTTTTTCAATTTTTTAATTTTTTTTCATTTTTTCAGTTTTTTAATTTTTTTCATTTTTTCAGTTTTTTCATTTTTTCAGTTTTTCAGTTTCCCAGTTTTTTCAGGCCCCGGGGTGCCGAAGGCATCGGGGGCGCTGGGGGCGCCGGAGGCATCGGCGGCGCTGGGGGCGAAGCCCCCAGGGTGCTGGAGGCATCGGGGGCGCTGGGGGCGAAGCCCCCGGGGTGCCGAAGGCATCGGCGGCACTGGGGGCGAAGCCCCCGGGGTGCCAGAGGCATCGGGGGCGCTGGGGGCGAAGCCCCCGGGGTGCCGAAAGCATTGGGGGCGCCGGAGGCGTCGGCGGCGCTGGGGGCGCTGGGTGCGGTGCGGCTGCCGGAGGCCGAACACAAAATGTAATTCGTAATTCGTAATTTGTCATTCGTAATTCGTGCATCAATTTCTTTCCGAAACCAGTCGATTCAATATCTCTAACTTTATTTTTATTCGAGTTTCAATTCCTTTTCGAAACCACCCGTTGAAATCAACGGGTCCAACACTAGTTAAGTAATAATAAAGAGCATTTAAAAATTAAAATCAAAAATATTTTATATATATTACATGTATCTAAAGAAAATAAATAAAAATATTTTAATTGCTTTAAAGCACATCTATAAACGCCAGTGGCGTAGCGTGAATTCCAGGCGCCCCCCCGCAAAATATTTTAAGGCGCCCCCCCCCCCCCCACATATTCATATTATTTCCTTACAGCAAAATAACTTTCCAAATTAATAATTCATACCTTTTTTACGTAGAAAAACTTTTTTCTGGACTCATTGGCAAACACGACTATTTTGTTAAAATATAATACTAACCATTGCTAATATGTACGTTAAGACGATGTTGTGACATAGTTGACCTTAAGTAATTTTTAATAAGTTTCAACTTGTGAACGAGCGCTCTGTAGTGGCTACAGTTACCGGAAGCGTGAGGAACAAGATGATTTAAATGACGAATTTAAATTATAAAAATTACAAATGCAGAGCTTTGCCAAATTATGAACACGTTGATCTTCTTTATTTTTACAAGGTTTATTTTCTTTTAAGCACGAACGAAAATCAAGTATCTGATCAGGCAATGATTTGTCAAAATCATTGACATATTAGTTGGCTAGAGACATAGCTTCATGATATACATATGTAAATATATGTAAATCGTCATCTGATAATTGTTTTGCAGGAAAGCGAACTTTGAAACAAACTTTGTAACGTGATACGAACCTTCATTTGCACTTAGGTTACGTTTAGTGCCGCATTAAAAATTGTTCAAAATTTATTTTAATGGATCCTGGAATCGTATATCATGACTAAGTTCATCGAAATGCTTTTAGATTCAATTTTGGCTTCAACCCTAATATTGTTGAAATTGTTACGAATCCTTCAAATTTATTTCTAAAATTACTGATCTCGCAATATGCATCAGTGCTAAGTCTAATCATAGACTGAGCATTGATATCATCAGCGTTTTTTGATTGAAGGAACTTTGAAATAAAGTTGAGAAACTGATGAAATTTTTCATGAAGCACGAGTAGGAGAATAAATTCGAAACGTTCCATTTTCTTTTTTAGTCACTTTTCTTTTGATTGTTCATCATTTCTTTTCCTTTTTAAAATTATTTCTGTAAGAAATTTTAAAACATCTGTACATACATATATGTACCTACATATATATCCGAAGTGCATTAATATAGTCTAATCTGGACGACCAACGAGCAGTGCATAATCTGTTTAAAGTAACTGATGATGAATTTTCCTTAAAACCTTCCCACCTGTTAATGTTGACAGCTAAAAATTTATAAATTTATAAATTTTTACGTTTTTACGCCTCATATAATTTTATTTTATTGTTTTAACACGTTGTTTTAACAAAAATATATACAAGAATAAGAGAGAATTGTCAGCTATATGTAAATACAGAGGTTTTTAAAAAAATAGCAGAGGTTTTTAAAAAAATTATTGCAAAGAAATTACAGAACAAATTAAAAAATCTGCAAAAAAGGCACGCCGCTTTGCGGCGCCCCCCCGCATTGCGGGGTCTGCAGGCGCGGTAGTTACGCCACTGATAAACGCAAATTAATTATTTTAAATAAAATTAATATCCTAGAATTTTCAAATCAAAAGATTTTGATTTCATTACATACGCATGTGATTGAAATACACATAAAATTAGTAATAATATTCAAAATTGATAACGAATTATATTCAACTATATAGATAGAAACAAAGAGTTGAATTAGCGAGAATTGGTGTAACCAGGTCCACCGAAATACATACATACATAATAATAACATACCTAATTATATATATAAGCATATACATATGTACATATGTATACCATGTGTATATAGTGTATGACAAGAAATTATAAGTAAATATTATATCTAATATATATGTAATTTGGAAAAAGACTTTGTATATATATATATATGTATCCTTGGTTCGTTGGTTCGTCGTCGTCCGTAGATTGGTGACGTCATCGAACACGTGATTTGATTTTTTTTTTCGATTCATAGGCGCCGATGTATATATATATATATATATATATATATATATATATATATATATATATATATATATATATATATATATATATATATATATATATATATATATATATATATATATATATATATATATATATATATATATATATATATATATATATATATATATATATATATATATATATATATATA
Source organism: Arctopsyche grandis (assembly GCF_051622035.1). Lineage (NCBI taxonomy): Eukaryota > Metazoa > Arthropoda > Insecta > Trichoptera > Hydropsychidae > Arctopsyche > Arctopsyche grandis. The sequence goes on from NC_135362.1 coordinate 2,523,098, forward strand.
TATATATATATATATATATATATATATATATATATATATATATATATATATATATATATATATATATATATGATAATGAATATCTGGAAAAAGTAAATGGAACCGAGAGAACTTTACTTTGCAAAAATATATGTACAATGTCCCAAAAATTAAGAAGAAGTTTTTCTTTTACTTTGGTAATTTTTATCCCATACATTACATATACATACATATACTAAGTAATTTTTTTCGCTGTTGTTTGTCTCGTGTTTTGTTTATTTTTCATTACATTAGTAATGTTAATAAAAATGTTTTCATTAGAAAACCTTTTTAGCATGGCAGTTTATTTTTCGGTTATTCATTTTATTGGTAATCGTTATAATTATCAATCAATCAATTATAAGTGGAAATGATAATTTACTATTCATTCCATTAATACTGATACGAGTTTCATTACAACTGTGTCGTTAATTATTTTCTCCCAATATTTTCAGCATATTAAGTAATTGGATGTTTGAAAATGAAACAGGTGAAGCGAAAATGTCCAAACGAAAAGAAGAACTTTGCCTTAAACGCAATATACTATCCATTCATTTACTTACATGAACTACTAGCTTCTCAAATATTCTCCGTGAACCAAAATACCATCAAACCAAAGAAAATTTATATCATAGTGTATGTATTGTTACATGTGACAATGTCTGCGTATTTAACTGGATTGTTGGTTGTTAAACTATTCAAAACAAGCAACTTAGGCCTATTAGTAAGTTTGTTCCATGTTATGTCTAATCTGGTGGCAGGTGCCTTTGCCATTTCAATGTGGTTAAAAGACTCAATATTTAACTATAAGGCTACAGACGAATTGATTAGAAAAATCAATGTAATCAATAGGAAAACAAACCTGACCAATTTCTATTGGTTAAACGTTTCTTTACACCTTATATTCACAGTGTTGATGTTCTGTATATTTTTAATATCTGGATCTTATTTGGGCTATTTCAAACTAGCTTCCTATTTATATTTGATGTATTTGAAAGTTGACATTACTCTGGCCAGATTTTTAATGTTGAACCTATTGGTACTGTTTCAAATGAAGATTTTAAATAATCAATTGCGCTGTAAATTTAATATAAAATTACAAACGAACATATACGTAAATCAAAATAAACACAGTTCAATATCTACTAATTTTAATATAAAATCAATACAGAAAGAATATTTCAAATTAGCCAATGTCATGGATGGTATCTTGTCGGTGTACAATTATCAGGTTAGTTTTACAACCACTGCATTATTTTAAGTATACACATATTCACATAGGAGTTAAGGGGGGCCAATAACTCATTCAATGTTTTAAACTATATTTATTTCTCTATGCACCAAATCGAACTGTCGTGGTGCTACATAATATATCAACTTAAACATGATATATCAACTTAAACATGACCCAAGCAAGCCAACTTAATAACTTCTACACATACTCTTCTGGGTTTCAAAAACTAAAACTTAAATACATACATCAAATTCTGACTGATTTTTTTATTTCTGTATTAAAGATATTGTTGATTCCTTTGAATTCACTCCTGAGTCTTCTTACCACTATATTTTATTTAATATTATTATTCTACAGTCTGAAAGTGAGTGATATATTTTTTTTCAATACCCACATATATAAATAAGGAACATTGATAAAATAAAATAAAATTTTCTTCAGGATTATTTTCAAATGATTTACGTTTCACTTTGGTGTTTTCATGAAGTATTATTTTTGAGTATGCTGACGAGCATGTGCGAGTATTTAAAATATGAATCTCATGTGACAGAGATGATCTTAATCAAAACTATGCTGCTACAATCAGGTGTGTGCTCATTTTATTGCAGATAAAATACATTCCATATGAAAATATAAAAAATAATTCATTCTGTTTTAGACGATGTGAAAAATGACGATATAAAGTTATTTTTAAATTATTTGTATCATCGTAAATTTTTAATATCGGCCTACAATTTTGTCGCTTTGGATTATTCGTTCTTGTTCGGATTTGTTGCAGTTTTGGCTTCGTACACTATTATTATGTTGCAATTCAAAGCATAACAGTGATGTTGCAGTTAATAAATATTATATATTATACATATATGTATAACCATTTCATTGATAAGTTAACTGTAAAGTGTGCATTTTAATAGTAACTCGTTATTCTATAATTTTGACCATGTAATTAATATGATTTATAATTTTTGGATTAAGAATCTTGAATAGAAATAATTGGAGTAAAAAAGAAAGTGTTCTGTTTTTTTTTATTTATTCATATGTATTTTAAAAATTTGACTACATAGAAAAAATTTTGCAACATATGCGTGGTAAGTGGATTCGAATTATTATTAATTTTGATTTTAGCGGATCAGTTAATCTAAAAGTGAAACTTAAAACTAAAGAAGATCTCGAACTACACACTCTATGAACTCTCTACGAGAAACTGTCAAAGAAGCTAGACTTGGCCCAAAAGAAAAACAGGAGTAAGTAATTTATTACCCCATGGAAATTAGAGAATTGATTAACCAGTAGCGTGGTCTAGTGGTGAATGTTGAATTATCTCGTACTTAATGTTACGAGTTCGATTCCCGCTGTCTCGCTATTGGCCAGACCTTGCTTTTTCAAGGTCGATTCATTTCTTATCAGAATTTGCCAATTTTTCTGATTTTCATTGAAACGATTCCTGTAAAATTGGCTTTTCCTTCCCAATTTTCTGTTGCGAACCTTTAGTTATTGTTATATCTTAGGTTTCGCCATATTGCTCACCATAGATGTGTCTGTGGTTGTTTATCAAATATAAAATTCGTATTGTTACATGAAAGTTATTCATCCTTATTTATCGTATTAATACGATATTTGAAATATCTGACGATAGATGTCAGATATTGCTTAGTTTTACATGTATCTATGTAATAATTATGTGAACCAGGAAGGCGCATTTGGAGTTTACCTGTTAAGCCTTCCTGGTATATTTGTATGTAAAAATATGTATGTAAAATAAAATAAAATAAAATAAAATAAAATAAAGAAAGATGTTTTTTTTTAGACAAGACAATTTTAATAATTACCATTTTAATGATTGCATCTGTGCACATCGAAAGGTTACTCGTCATCTGATGTGCAATCTATCATTCGTGAAGTCGAGAATTGCGTTAAAGCAGCCATCCATTTAATCTGTGTTTCAGTCTGTCTGGCGATTGTCGATCAAACCCATTTCTTGATGTCTCGCAAGCCTTCGAATGGGTATGGCACGATGGACTTATCTACAAAATCAGAAAGTCGTTACCTGGAAATTATTGCAAAAAACTTGAGTCATACTTATCTGAACGCAAATTCATAATCGCCCATGAGGAGGCATATTCTGGCTTTTTCACAGCCATTGCAGGAGTACCGCAGGGAAGTAAGATGGGACCTATTCTGTACCTGTATACACTGCTGACATCTCAATAAGAAAAGAAAAAAAATCCGGGATTAACATCTCTAAAAAAAAATATCTTCGATCAACGTTATTTACCAGTGATGACGTATAGATGTGAAACTTGGATATTGAACGCCAAGATGTCACACAAAGTCCGACGCACTCAAAGAATAATGGAACGCTATATGCTTGGCATAACGAGGAAAGACACGAAGTGGAACACGTGGGTGAGAAGTATGACAAGGGTAGTGGACATAGTGGATAGAGTAAAGAGATTGGAATGGAAATGGGCCGGCAACGTGGCTAGAAAAATGGACAAATGGTGCACAAAAGAGGTGCTAAAATGGTACCTGAGAGAATGCAAAAGGGTAAAATAAAGACCGCAGGGAAGATGGGTAGACGAAATGATTAAAATGTGTGTGGTGAGATGGGGGTGATGTGTGTGTATATACATATGTACATACTTGGGCAATGTTGGGTATACTAATTGTTATTGTAATTGGCTATTGTAAGTAATACTAATGCTTTATAAATATTGGTATTAATGTATTATATCAACATTGAGTAAAAAAAATAAAAGCAATCAATTATAGCGGAATAAAAAAAAATTAATTACATTAATATCAATTTCATTCAATTTGTGCTATTAATTTCTTCTTATACGCCATTGCTTCTTGAGTTTATATAGCAAGTAGATGCTTGAGAATGAAACTCGTGAAAGAAAAAATTCCAAACAAAATGAACAATTTTGCTGTGTACGCAATATACAAACCATGCATTTACTTGCACGAGCTATTAGGTTCTCAAATATTTGTTGTAAAACAAAACTCTATCAAACCAAAGAAAAAATATATTGTAGTATGCATATTGTTACATGTGATCCTCTCCGTGTACACAAGTGTAAATATGGCATTTTTCTTTCTCGCAAGTAGCGAAATTAGCGTATTAACAAAACTGTTCTATGTTTCAACCAATTTTGCGATAGGAACTGTAACAATATCGATGTATTTAAAAGATTTAATGTTTAATTATAAAGCTACAAAAAAAATGATTAAACAAATCAATGCAATCAATAGCAAAACATCTCTGACTTACGAGTATCTCTACCGGCTGAACGTTACGTTACATATTGTATACACAGTGATAATGTTCTCTTTATTTTTAACATCTCTATCTTATTTCAAATACTTCAAACTAGTCTTCTATTTATATTTAATGTATTTAAAAGTCGACATTTCTTTGGTGAGATTTTTGATGTTGAACCTATTGGTATGGTTTCAAATAAGGATTTTAAATGATCAACTGCGCTGCAAATTTAATATAAAATTAAAAACAAACATATTTATAAATCAAAATCGACACAGTCCAATATTGACTACTTTCAGCATCAAATCAATACAGAAAGAATATTTCAAACTGGCAGACGTTATGGACAGCACATTGTTGGTGTATAATTTTCCGGCTAGTTTCACAACCGTTGCATTGTATTAATTAATACATATATCAAATACTTACAGATTATTTTATGGTTATGTTAAAGATATCTTTGACTCCGTTGAATTCATTCCTGAGCCTTCTTACTACTACATATTATCTAATAACTATATGCTGCAGTTTTAATGTGAGTGTCATACATATGTATATTTTTAATACATCCATATTTAAAAAAAGAATATTAATGAAATTACACAAAATTTTCTTCAGGAAAATTTTGAAATGGTTTACGTTTTTCTTTGGTGCTTTCATGAAATATTATATTTGAGTATGATGTCGAGCATCTGCGAGTATTTAAGATACGAATCTCATATGACAGAGATGATCCTAATCAAAGCTGTGCTACTGCAATCAGGTGTGTGTGCTTATTTTGTGCCACATATAATACATTTAATATAAAAAAATAATCCATTCTGTTTTAGAGGATGTGAAAAATGAGGATATAAAGCTATTTTTAAACTATTTGCGCCATCGGAAGTTTCTAATATCGACCTACAACTTTGTCGCTTTGGACTATTCGTTCTTGTTTGAATTTGTTGCGGCTTTGGCTTCGTATACCATTATTTTGTTGCAATTTAAATTTTAAATACAATAATAATGTTATGTTTTTACTTTATCTATGTACGTAGTAACAATAGATTTGAAGTTTTGTGATCAAGCGAAAATTCTAACTCGACATTTTGACTGATTCGATCACTGATCACGTTTTCATGATCTAGAAAAAATGTGTGTGTCTGTGTATTTTGAGGATTTTTTGAACACCGTTAGTCCTATCGAATTGAAACTTAATATCGGTTGCCAAAATATTTATCGATACAACGTAATTTTTTTTCAAATTTTTAAGTTGAGAAATTTTTGAGTATGATTTTATCCGAGCTAATGCTGGGGAGGAAGGGCACGGATAATTTAAAAACACGGATAATCAGAATCATCAAATTTTGACTTGGTTTCGAATATAGTATCATATTTACAACACAAATTTTTGTTTCATAATTTTAATACTAATTATTTATTAAGTAAATCGCTCATAGTTAAGCAGATAAGTGGCCGTTAGTAGTTAGTAATAGGTTTGTACCGTTTTATGACTAATGTAACCACTGGTATCTTTTTCATTTGTAGTGTCACTCTTATTTTCTTCCTCTTGAGAAACAGAAGAAACGATATCTGCATCATCCATGCGTTTAAAACCTGGATCGCTTAAATCATGATTGAGCCACTCAATATTTTTCATACCCACGTTTTCAAAACATTTTAAATTTTACAATAATCCACATATTTCAGAGGTGTATCATTTGTTTCATTCCCTTCAGAATCCACTAAAAGTTTCTACGTCAGGAAGAATCTTTCTCCATGATTGAACAAGTGTTACTGGCTTTAATTTTGACCAAGATTGTGTTTTGTCATTTTTTCCAGAAATTGATCAGGTTGTAATCTTCCTCAACAAGTTTTTTCAGAAGACTTTGACGATAACGACGTTTCATTGATGATATAACTCTTTGGTCCATGGGCTGAATCAAAGATGTCACATTAGGGAGCAAAAATTTTCTAACCATAAGTTTTCAATATACTTTCGTTCAGATGAGAAGGAGCATTATCTATAACAATACTGCTTTCTATGGCAATCCTTTATTTATTGAAATATCTTGCACCTCTGGAACCCATTTCTTTTTGAACCAATCTTCAAAAATCTCCCTGTTCATCCATGCTCCTTTCTGACTATACTAAGGTTTCTTTGCTTTCCCAATCATCAAAAGTTTCATTTCATGAGTTCCTGGTGCGTTCCTGCAACACATGACAGTTATTCTTTCGTTGGACGATTTACATACATACATATGTATGTCCAGGTGCGGACTTTTCTCTCATTGAAGCCAGCGTTTTTGTCGGCAACCACTTCCAGTACAGGTCTGTTTCATCTGCATAATATATTTGATCGGGTTGTAAATATTCTCGAAATTCTATGCAGAATTCATCAGTAATTGAAAATAATTAAACATGCGTATGTTACAAAAAAATTTGCTCTGAATACACGCACTTCTTTGCTGATCAAAAGCGACTGAAAGAATTAACGCAAAAGTAAAAGACATTTAAAAAGGGGACGAAAATCATTTCTGTGTGACATCATTTGTTTCAAATAACCACGTGTTTAAAAAATTAAATAATAAAAAAAAAAATCTATATTTTTCAAGCACAGATAATCCACGCCCGGATAATCGAGAGTTTACCGTAAATACATTTAACAAAGCCAATAATCACTTTCGTCTATTGCTAGTAATACTAATACTTTATAAGTATTGGAATTAATGTATTATATTTACATTGAGTAAAAAAATTAAAAGCAATCAATTATAGCGGAATAAAAAAAAATGTCATTACATTAATATCAATTTCATTCAATTTGTGCTATTAATTTCTTCTTATACGCCATTGCTTCTTAAGTTTATATGGCAAGTAGATGCTTGAGTATGAAACTCGTGAAAGAAAAAATTCCAAACAAAAAGAACAATTATGCTCTGTACGCAATATACAAACCATGCATTTATTTGCACGAGCTTTTAGCTTCTCAAATATTTGTTGTAAAAGAAAACACTATCAAACCAAAGCAAAAATATATCGTAGTATGCATATTGTTACATGTGATCCTCTCCATGTATGCATCTCTAGAGATGGCGCTTCACTTTCTCGCAAGTAGCGATATTACCATATTAACAAAACTGTTCTATGTTTCAACCAATTTGGCGATAGGAACTGTAACCGTATCGATGTATTTAAAAGATTTAATGTTTAATTATAAAGCCACAGAAAAATTGATTAGACAAATCAATGCAATCGATAGCAAAACATCTCTGACTTATCTCTACCGGTTGAACGTTACGTTACATATTGTATACACAGTGTTAATGCTCTCTTTATTTTTAACATCTCTATCTTACCTATCTTATTTCGAATATTTCAAACTAGTCTTCTATGTATATTTAATGTATTTAAAAGTCGACATTTCTTTGGTGAGATTTTTGATGTTGAACCTATTGGTATGGTTTCAAATAAGGATTTTAAATGATCAACTGCGCTGTAAATTTCATATAAAATTAAAAACAAATATATTTATAAATCAAAATCGACACAGTCCAATATTGACCACTTTCAGCATTAAATCAATACAGAAAGAATATTTCAAACTGGCTGACGTTATGGACAGCATATTGTTGGTGTATAATTTTCCGGCTAGTTTCACAACCATTGCATTGTATTAAGTATACATAATATATCAAATATGTACTTACAGATTATTTAATGGTTATTTTAAAGATATCTTTGACTCCGTTGAATTCATTCCTGAGTCTTCTTACTAGTACATATTATTTGATAACTATATGCTGTGGTTTTAATGTGAGTGTCATACACAGAGAAATGTTTTAATAATAGAAGTGCCTGTGCGAATAAATATAGTGTTGCAATAGTACGCGGTAAGTCCCCATAACTACGCTACAACTCACGGAATATAATCAGGGTCATCGCATATTCACTACAGAAATTAAAGCTTTATTTTGAAATAGATTTATTTACAATTTGAGTATATGGTGGTGTTGGGCGTTAGTGGCCAATCCGTTTCTTTTCTCAGTTGGCGATTCAGATTGTTTTTATCCACTTTTTTGTATTTGTCTGTCCTTGGGAACTCTTAAATTATATATATAATTCTTAAATGTATAGTTTCAAAAAAAAAATGTATAATATAAAATGTACGATGTTTATATTAATTAAACTTAAATAATTGGTTACACTCGAGCCAATCAACATTTTTTATTACCAGATTCGTGATCACTGGACCATAGATCAATAAGAAAACTCATATATTGTCTCTGAACCAAAAAAAGTAGTCATTTGTCAAACAGTGTAACCAATTATTTAAGTTTAATTAATATAAACATCGTTCATTTTATATTACACATATTTTCCTCACTTGACAACAATATAACGCCTAAAGCCACTTCTATTATTATAACATTTCTTTGGTCATACATATGTATGTACATTTTTAATACATCCATATTAAAATAAAGAATATTAATGAAATTACACAAAATTTTCTTCAGGACAAATTTGAAATGGTTTACGTTTCGCTTTGGTGTTTTCATGAAATATTATATTTGAGTATGATATCGAGCATATGCGAGTATTTAAGACACGAATCTCATATGACAGAGATGATCCTAATCAAAGTTGTGCTACTGCAATCAGGTGTGTATGCTTATTTTATTGCAGATATAATACATTTAACATAAAAAATAATCCATTCTGTTTTAGAGGATGTGAAACATAAGGATATAAAGCTATTTTTAAACTATTTGTGCCATCGGAAGTTTCTAATATCGACCTACAACTTTGTCGCTTTGGACTATTCGTTCTTGTTTGAATTTGTTGCGGCTTTGGCTTCGTATACCATTATTTTGTTGCAATTTAAAATTTAAATATGTACAATAATAATGTTGCAAAAAATAAATGTATGTATGTTTTTACTTTATCTACATATGTACGTAGTAAGAATAGATTTGAAGTTTTGTGATCATGCAAAATATCGAACTCGAGATTTTGACTGATATGAACTCGTTCGAACGAATGATCTAGAAAAAAATGTGCGTATATTTTAGGGATTTTTTTGAACACCGCTCGTCTAATCGAAATGAAACTTAGTATCGGTAACTGAAATTTTTAATATTTTTAAGTTGACCGGAAATGGTACCTCTTCTTATACATATTTATGTGATTACATAGGTGTCCTTTTTTTTAAGTTTTTAAATCCAATTATCTCCCAATCCGCTAAGCGAATCAGACGTGTAATAGAAATTATAAATATTCTATCCTAATATTTTTTAATATAGTAGTACTTTTGCTCTAGAGAGTTTTTTTTATATATTTTTATCAGAAAGCTTTTAGTTTATTGAACTGAAATTTCAATTTTATGACATTAGAATCGTATTATTATATTTATACGTATTAAGGTGTGTTCATACCTATCCAGTACGACCCGTATCCTGCAGGTGTCATGCAAGTGCGGATAGTATTCTTTGGTACATTATATGGAAGTATTCATACTCCATTCGCGCATGCGCATTTACGCATTCATGCGCGTCCATATAGAATGTACTAAAGAATACTATCCGCACTTGCATGACACCTGCAGGATACGGGTCGTGCTTGATAGGTATGAACAGACCTTTATACATGAGCGATATTGGGTTACCCAATTATTATGTTGTAACTACTACATAATTACTAATGTACATATTAATTATATAATTAAATACATTTTAAAATAAACATTACTAATACTAATACTTAACTAGTCAATATCTATAACCATTTTAATTACTATAACAAATAGGCAATCAAATATTGAAGAATCAAAATAAGATAATCATTTATATAAATAGTCAATTATAATTAAGCTATTATATTTAAGACACTTCAAAACCCAATTCTCTTAAGTTCATTTAGTTGGTACATAATTGTTTTGAAATGGAACATGTACAAGGAAAATGTACTAACAAAGACAATAATTTTGCTTTGCATGCAATATACAAACCATTCATATACTTACACCAACTATTAGCTTCTCAAATATTCGTCGTGAATGAAAATACAATCGAACCAAATAAAATATACAAAACAGTACATGTATTGATACATGTGACACTTTCCGCATATTTAACCGGAAGTATTGTATTTGAGTATTTCGCATATGCCCAAACAGATGAATTAACAAAATTTTTCTATGCCACAGCCAATCTATTGATAGTAGTCGTCGCCATTTCAATGTGGCTAAAAGATTCGATGTTTAATTATAAAGCTACAGTCAAATTAATGACACAAATAAATAAAACCAATGTCAAAACATCTCTGACCAATTTATACCGGTTGAACGTCATTTTCCATACAATATTCTCAGTATTGGAATGCTTTACGTTTATTATAGCTGGGTTTAATGTGAAACAACTCGGTCTCTCTTATTATTTATATTTGATGTATTTGAAAATTGATATAACGCTGGTGAGACTTTTAATGTTGTACCTATTGGTATTGTATCAAATGAGGATTTTAAATGATCAATTGTGTTGTAAATTCAATTTAAAAATAAAAACAAACGTATATGTAAATCAAAATGATCGTGGTCCAATATTAACTACCTTTGATATCAAATCTATACAGAAAGAATATATCAAATTGGCCGATATTATGGGCAGCATATCTTCAATGTATAGTTTTCAGGTTAGTTTCAAAACTATTGTATCATATTAATTAGAATATTGACTGATTGTTTTGTTTTAAAGCAATCGTTAACTCCATTGTATTCGTTCATGTGTATCCTTACATCTACAAACTTCTTGATAATAACATGCTACAATTTGAATGTGAGTGTTTTACATTTTTTTAAACTAATTAAAATAAAGAATATTAATAAAACTATACAATACATTTAGAACTATTTTAAATTGGCTTACATATTACTGTGGTGTATTCGTGAAACACTATTTCTGTGTATACTGACAAGTATTTGCGAGCGTTTAAAGTACGAATCTCACTTGACGAAGACGATTCTTACCAAAATTATGCTGCTCCAGTCAGGTGTGTCCTTTTTTTATTGCATAAAACAATGTCACCCATATGATAATTAAAACAATTTGTTTTGTTTCAGATGATGTGAAAAATGAAGATGTAAAATTATTTTTAAATTATTTACATGATAGTACATTTTTAATATCGGCCAGCGGGTTTATCACTTTGGATTATTCATTCTTGTTTGAATTTGTTGGGGCTATAGCTTCGTATAGTATTATTATGTTGCAATTTACAACAAAATAATTATATTGTATATAATTAGTAGTAAATTGTTATTTAAAATGATTTATTTTCACAAATTCACTATTATGCCGATTAATTGTCAGTTGAAAGTAAAAAAAAATATTTATTAAAATTTTCATGTACGCATGTAGATAGTATTGTTGCGTAGGGGTTGGTGGAGGATCCAAGTAAAAGGCCAAAGCCGTGTCACAGCTTTTATTGATGATTAAGAGGGCTGTACACCTGAAATCTTAATTTTGTTGCCGTTCCTTTCTTCGATATATATATTGAATGCATGTACATATATATTGAGTGAATGCGACAATATATATCAATATATATATATTGAGTGAATGCGACAGTTGCGCTTCCACCAGATAATACGTATTTTAAATCGACAAAATCGAGGTTTCGTATTCTCCTATTTCCTCCTCCAAAACTGGACCAATTTTTAAAAAAGTTTCATCATCAGTATGAGAAAGATATTTTCTGTGCAACTATTGGCGTATTTTTTTTTTAATCGACCGTTAAATAAGCACGCTGGACTATTTACGTGGGTGTAAAAAAGAGGCGATTTTATAGATGTTTGGCGGCTCCTAGCTCCTATAAAAAATAATTAATCAAAAAAGTAAAACGATAGATGCACCCCAATGGTGGATATCCATAGAATATTAAAAAATAATTTCTCTGGTGCCATAATTGAGGAAGGGAGAAGTATAGTACGTTTGTATGGACAAGGCGCTGGTGTCCAGCCCTCTTATGGAGATACACGCCCTGGCAGTGCTCAGTCCAGAATGTCTTGATTTCGCCTGAGTACCGCCTTATAAGGGGCAGGTCACTCAGGACATCTTCAACGTCTGATTTGTTTACCTATTGTTATGGTCACGTACTTGGGTATGTATTCCTACGACATTCGGTCCCACGGTACCATGGTATCGGTTACTTCTGAGAAGGGCCATTGTTTAGCCTACATGCTCTTAGAGTCTAGATATAATCCTTGAAACCAATTATAACGGTCACACAGTCTCTGGGATGCTACCCGGCCTAATCCGATTGCAACTAACCGGCGGCTCTTTTTAGTATACGTAACAGTATCTTAAGGTTTTTACCTTACTAATTGTGAACTACATATGGGCATATGTAATATATTAATTCGATTATATCTATGGATAATTTCAGAATCGAAAATGTCCATTATGGACCTGAATATATTAAGTTCTTTGGCCTTTGAAATGTGCTATTATATAGGACCTATATTATAGGTGATGTCGAATATACATATGTATCTAATATAAATAAAAGTATTATTCCTAAAAAGTTAATTTTCATTTCTCTTCTACATATATTAATGCGAAGTTATTAATACAAATATCATTGCTAATTCATTGTTATCAGTCAATAATTGATTGATTATGAAAATTAAAAGCCCTTCAAAATGCTAAGAAACCACAATAAAATATTCATTAAATTCTAATTTTATTTTCCGATATTAGGTTATTGTTATTAAGACACTTCCCAATCCCAACCCAATCACCCAAAGTTCGTTTAGTGTATAAGTGTTTTAAAATGAAATACTCTAGTGAAAAATGTACAAAGGAAAATAATAATTTTGCTTTTCACGCAATATACAAACCATTTATTTATTTACACGAATTTTTAGCTTCGCAAATATTCGTCGTGAGCGAAAATACTATCAAACCAAAAAATATATATACCATCTTATATGTATTATTACATGTGATTATATCAGCATATGTAATATGCAATCAAGTATATGGTATTCTTACATATGACAAAACAATCACGTTTAAACATATACTATTTATAGTATCTCTTTTGGTGAGAGGATTCGTTGGAATTTCAGCCTGGCTTAAAGATTCTATCTTCAATTATAAACCGACAGTCGAATTGATGACAAAAATCAACGCAATCAATTTCAAAACATCTCTGACGAATTTCTATTGGTTGAACGTTACGTTGCACACAGTATTATCTGTGTTAATAATCATGATGTTTTTCACATATGCATTTTATAAGAAATATATCGATTTTCCGTTCTTCATATATTTCCTGTACTGGAAAGTTGACACAACGCTGGTGAGATATTTGATGTTGAACTTATTGGTTTGGTTTCAAATGAAGATTTTAAATGATCAACTACGCTGTAAATATAATTTAAAATTAAAAACAAATATATATATGAAACAAAATCGACCCAGTGATGTATCAACTTCTCTCAGTATTAAATCAATACAGAAAGAATATTTCAAACTAGCCGACGTTATGGATGGAATATTGTCGTTGTATAATTCGCAGGTTATTTTAAAAACTATTATATTATTTTAATTACATGTTTATAATACTAACTGATTACTTTACACTTGTATTGAAGCCATGGCTAACTCCAATGAATTCGTTCACGGGTTTCGTTTGGTCTTTAAATTTCATGATAATGATATATTTCAGTTCGAATGTAAGTGTCTTAATATTTAATTCCTTAATACCCAATATAATAGAAAATATTAATAAAAACATGTTTTCTTCAGGACTATTTGTTGATATTTTTCTTTTCGTTGTGGTGGTTTCGTGAAACATTTATCATGCTTTTACTGACTAGCATATCCGAGTATTTAAAATATGAATCTCACTTGACAGAGATAATCTTGATAAAAACTATGCTGCTGCAATCAGGTATACATTTATTTTTTATACATTAAATATAATACAACCTAAGATATAAGAAACAATTCATTTTGTTTTAGACGATGTGAAAAATGAAGATATAAAACTATTTTTAAATTATTTGTTACACCGCAAATTTTTAATATCCGCCAACAATTTTGTGCCTTTGGATTATTCGTTCTTGTTTGATTTTTTTGGAGCCGTTGCTTCATATACTATTATTATGTTGCAATAATGTTGCTAATATTAAATTTATTTTATCACAATTCCACACAAATATATGAAACGGCGATTCTTTTTCTGAATTACATGTTTGCATCATACAATTTCTCGATTTGGTTCAGTATTTGTATTTGCTTGATTTTATTGATGTTATTGCTTCATATATTATATTATTGAAGTAATATAATGTGCATATATGTATTTATTTAATTCTTAACATTTTACATTATTTATATAATATCTCTAATTCTTCTTGTTAATGCCTTGTCCGCATCCGGACGTTGGCGACTACCTCGTCGATTATTTGAATATATCCGCATCGGTCTTCAGCGGCTCGGAACACCTCTTCGGCGCTCATATCGGTCCACATGCGCATTTTTTTCCTTCTATTTTCCCCATGGTTATCAAACGGAGAAATTCATATTTTGGACCCCGTATCATGTGTCCGAGGTACTCCATCTTTCTCCGCTTGATGACAGAAACAAGTTCCCTGCCTCTCCCCATCATGCCGAGGACAGCTTCGTTTTATATCTTTTTGGTCCACGGAATCTTCAGCATACGCCTATAGACCCACATCTCAAAAGCTTCAATGCGGCTGATCATCAGATTTCATCATCAGGTTTTCAGAGTCCACGTCTCACATCCGTGTAGTAATACTGTCCAGACGTAGCTCTTCGCGAATCTCAACCGCGTATGAAGATTGAGATGCTTGTTTGTAAGCGCCGCCTTCATTTTTACAAATGCTGTTCTAGCCATCTCGATGCGGATTCTTAGATCTTCATCTGGGTCCATCTTTCATTCAGCCAGGTACCCAGGTATTTGAATCTTTTTACTCTTTCTATCACCTCTCCATCCAAGGTTAGATTCCCGGTGTCTGTTTGCATTCTATCTACTATCATAAATTTTGTCTTTTTTAGATGTATGCGCAGACCTCTTCGATTGCTTTCTTGATGTACACGGTCTAGAGATCTTTGCAGGTCTGCTAAATTTTCAGCGACTAGTGCCGTGTTATCAGCATATGTTATATTGGTGATCGTCTCGCCGCCCACCTTGATGCCCTCCGCCTCTTGGAGAGCATCATGGAAGATGGATTCGGTGTAGGTGTTAAAAAGAGTAGGTGATAGGATGCATCCTTGCCTGACGCCCCGTTCTATAGGAATCTTATCAGTGAATTGATCATCGACACGTACTACTGCAGTTTACGGACTTCTCTGCATCTTTGGAGTAGTGTTTTCATACAGAAAAGGGCCGAATATAATAGAAGATATGATATTAACTCAATATGAATTTAAGTTTAAGGTTTTTTTCTTTTAGTCATGGAAAATTTTAGGCACTTCACAAATGCCACGAGTGGGCTCTATTATACATACATATATGTATATATGTGTTTACAAATGTATATTGATTAAATAAGTTATTATTTATTTATTGATATTGAAGTTTTTGTTCAACAATTATCTTTGAAAGCTTTTATGGTGTCTATGAAACATTTAAAATTTTATTATATTTCACGCTAATCAATATCGATTATTACGCATAGTCATTGAAACTCCAATTCTCACAGGTTCAGTCCTTAAGGCTAGTACACAAAATGACCCGAGAACAAAAAATATGTGCAAAAAGCGAGAACAACATTGCCTTGTGTGCCATTTTTAAACCTTTTATATACCTACACGAATTAATGGCTTCGCAAATATTCAACTGGAGCGAAAACACGATAAAACCAAAGAAGATATATTTTTTGTTGTATGTAACGTTGCACATATCCTTGACAGTATACCTCACCGATCGGGTCATATTATCTATCATTAAAAATAAAGACACACCTAAGCTTTTGAAAGTTTTCTACACATTGTCTCATTCGGTAGAATTAGTGTTAAGCATTGCAATGTGGGTAATTGATTCGCTATTCCATTATAAAACCACAGTTCAATTTATGAGAAAAATCAATGAGATGAATATCAAGATTGGTCTTACCAAATTCTATATGTTGAATGTTGCTATGCATGTTATAGTCTGCCTGTTAATGTCCATAATATATCTAATTACGTTATTTTCTGGGAACAAATTAGGAGGGCAAATGTTTGTTTTTTCATATTTGTATTTGATGTATTTGAAAGTTGACTTAACTTTAGTAAGATTATTGACAATGAACATCTTGGTGTTGTTTCAAATGAGGATTTTGAACAATAAACTGCGTCATCTACTTAATGTAACCATTGAAACTAATGTGTATGTGAGACAACAGCATCAAACAGCAGTATCATCATCAGAGAGTGTTAAATCAATTCTGAAAGAATTTTTTAAATTGGCCGACGTTGTAGAAGTCATTCAGTCACTGTCATATTATGTAAGTTTTGAAATATATATATATATATATATATATATATATATATATATATATATATATATATATATATATATATATATATATATATATATATATATATATATATATATATTATACAAAGTGTGGTGAAAAATAGAGCAAATGGTAAGTAGTATTCAGATGTACATAATTCCATACAACGGTCAATTTTGAAAGATTTCTTGAAAATAATACAGTTTAGATTGGTTCCTTTGTTGGCCTAAAATATAGAACCATCAAATTCAGTACAATCTCATGGTACTCTAACTTACCATATAAATACATATGTATAAATATCTGTAGACTTTGAAAGTCCAGTTTTTACCTTTATTAATAATGATTACAATCAAATAGACGAATTAATGTAGTAGATCTTCATTATAAACCATTGAATATGGTGTCGTATGGTATCGTTTAGTACCATTATGGAAAATTTGAAGTCCACCAAAAGTCAAAATATGCGTTTTTGTAAATCAAATATACGCCTAGAAACCTAGCGACTCATGAATATTTATGTACATCTATTAGTGTTGTAAAATGAATGATATTTTGCAATTTGCATCTACTATTTGATCACGCTTTGTGTTCTTACATAAATCGTAGTATTCGTGGTGCTTAATTTGTTTTCTTTTTTCATACATATAATAACAGTTACCAGTAATGCTTGTAAATACATTAATGAGTATAGTCACATCTTTGAACTTCCTAATACTTAGCCTTAATATGAAAGTAAGTGTGTGACTTTTTTGTTTAATAAATTTTTATACAGCAAAGTGAATAATTAAATATGTAATAATTTTCTTTTAGCAACACCGAAACATAGCAGTTGTTTTATGTTGGCTCCTTCATGATATTTTTTTAATGGGCATGTTTTCAAGTGTGTGCGAATTTTTAAAGTGCGAATCGCACTCGACGGAAATATTATTAATAAAATCTATGTTGCGACAGACAGGTACGTGCGTTTGTTGTTTTATAAAATATTCAATAAATACATACCAAAATCAAAGATAAAATTTATTTTTAGATAATGTGCAAAATAACGAATTGAAATCGGTTTTAAACTTATTGAATCGTAGAAAATTTTTAATATCAGTTGGTAATTTTGTAACTTTAGATTATTCATACATGTTTGAATTTATCGGAGCTGTTGCATCATACACTATTATTATACTGCAGTTTTACTAATACTGAGTGTTTAATTTTTTTTTAAATGAGAAAAGTTCAGAAGATTATGCATTAATAGGTACAGTATATTTCAAAAATTTTGTATACTTATATTTTATTTACGTATACAAGGTCTCAATTTTGTTTCGGGAATCATAATACCATTATAGATAATTTATATGATTCAATTATTTGATATATTATACCTGTTAGGGGTAACGAAATTTGACTAGTATTTGTATAAGCCTTTTTTTTATTACAGAAAAACCTTTCCACACAGATCTTCAATATAAATAGGGAGACCATACGTCCCGTTTTGGCCGGTTCAGTCCCGTTTTTTACGTGCTTTGCGTTTGTCTCGTCATATTCGTAAAATTGTTTGATTTTTCTCCCGTTTAGTCACATTAATTTTACCTTATATATTTATATTATAATACTTTTTTTATTTATAATATTTTTTCTTGTTTTTCCGCATCAATTTGTTTCCCAAAAACAAATATTATTATATAAATATACATTTAAAGATAATATTTGCTTGCGGGCCACAAAAATGCTGGGATTCTTACTACGATTTGGTAAACCTTTCCAGAGTGCATCTCTCTATTACGTAACATTCTAGAATTTTCTTCCATTATATGGAGTTCTACTCATATGACTCATTCATTGAAGATTGGGAGAATCCAAAAACGGTTTCTCAGATATCTTTATATGAAATTATATGGTTATTATCATTGGCTATATCCTAGTGCATTCCTATTAGGCTCGTTAGGCTTCAACTCATTGGATTCTCGCCGTGTTATGTTTCTGGGTGGTTGTGGAGCAACGCCCGTGGTTGATTTTATCAATTAAAAATGTCAATGATTTATCCATCAAAACATAACAGGTAGTAATTATTATGATTAAGGTTATTGTTACTATGATTGTGTGATTAGAGTAATCTGTAATGTCACTGTGGCTAATATGTTAAAAAATAAAATAAAATATTCATTTTAAAGTAACATTTAAATATTTTGTTACATGTTTCTGAATAAAAATCACTTTTTGCTATTATTTTCATAAAAAATAAATTTAAATAACTTTAAAATACAATATTATATTATATTTAATTTATCTTATTTTATTTTATTATTTTAAAGAAATGAAAGTTGTGATGAAAAATATATTACTTATCAAAAGAAGATTTTGATGAAAATTTTCAGTTGTTCATAATATTTGCTGTTTTTTTCTGTTTTCTTTGTTTTTATTTGTTGACTTTAGATGTTTCAGAAAAAATACAGTCTGCATAAAATGTTATATACTGTCTGAAATAAATATACATTCTGAAAAAAAATCATAATTCCTTGCAAAAATTAAAAAAAAAATTGGACGTGCAACACATTTATTTTTTATAGGGGGGGGACATTTTTGTAACTTGTACAATGTACATCTCAATATAATCAATTATTTAATTATAAATTATAGCTAAATATAAAATTATAATACTACCTCATTATCCCTTCAGTTGGCAAAAATGCTTTAGGTTATGGTTAAAATGGTTAGGTTGGCATCCTACTAACCGAACCAACCCCCCCCCCCCCCCCCCCACTCCCCGGAGTTAGATCCCGGCGCGCGCCAGATGAAGCGCTCTCTTCTCGGAAGACTTCCTTCGGAGACGATCAAGTTCCGATCTCCCGTCCCAGATGCTCTTCTCACCGGACTTCCAGCGGCTACAGTCAAGAACTCTCTCCTGTCCCATCATCATCTTGAGAATAGACCCACGAGCATTCGAGCCCAGTAGTACAATTCCTGGAGCTCCCGCCCTCTTCGTACGCAGCTGCCAGAAGCCGTCTACGTAGAGGAAGAACCTCACTACAGCCTGTTCTCCAGCTTACAGCTGTCTGCGATAGTTATGTATATATAATTGGCAACAAGATATCATGCTTTCGTAAATCCCAATGATTTTCCGGGGCCAAAAATTTCAGCTTCTCTAGGATAGCGGGATTGTGAATCTATGTAATTTTACGAAATGTTTCCCAAAAAATAAATCTCTTCTCTTTGCCAGGGAGTTGAAAACCAAGGATTCCAAGACAAAGGCACTCAGGAACAGATATGGATAAAATCCAAATGTCTTTAGATATAAAAATCTCCTTTGGAATCGTTCCAACATTAGAGAGTAGAGGTTGATAGGGAGACCATATAAACATTAGAGTCAGACTCGAGCACACTGCGAACTAATGTACAATATAAGAGACGAATGGCAGTGAGCCCTAGATCAAACGAATTACGGATTACGAATCCAAGGATTTTTGTTGCCCTATCATTGATATTACCAATGTGGATATTGAAACTTCAATTATTTTCGAAGACGATTCCCAGATCAGATATAAATAATTCTCTCTGAAGTATAGAATCATGAAATTTGTACGGATACTTAATGGGAGAACGTGAACGAGAGTAAGAAATGAAATGAAATTATATTTTTCTATTCATTGTGGTGGTTTCGTGAAACATTAATCATAATAATAATTCACGCTAATCAATATCGGTTATTAAGTTTAAGTTGACCGGAAATGGTACCTCGTCTTATTGGCGTCTTCTTTTTTTAAGTTTTTTTTTATTTTGATGCAAAGTTACATACATATAGTGCTATAATTACTTACATATGTACATAGATAAGTATGCTTGTCATAGCTTCAACTTGTTTCGAAACCTTGCTCTGCTGAAATAAATCCGTACATGACTACACATGCTGCAATCTTAAAAATTTTGAAGATTGCAGAAGATGCTACGAAATCCAAAACACTCATTCAGAAAACAAAATATCTATGATAGATCTTTGTATTCAGGGAATATATGAATATATAAACTTTGGTATAGTTTTTTAGTTTATTTCATACACATATGTTAAGTAATACAAACACAAAAACATTTATTTATTTTGATAGAATTGAAATATAATAATAGTATATGAAGCAATAGCTCCGATCAAAGTAAACAGCATCGGATAATCCAAAGCTATAAAACTGTATAGTGATATGGAATACTTTTTGTGATTCAAATGCTCTAAAAGTAATTTTATGTCTCTGGTGTTTTCACAGTCGTCTAAAATAAAGTAAATATTATGGTTAGCATGATTTAAGTTTTTTTTATTAAAAATACACACCCATACATACCTGTATGTGACAACATAGATTTTGTCAAAATAATCTTTGTCATGTGCGATTCGTACTTCAAAAGTTCGCATACACTTGTTATCGTGCTTAAAATAAATATGTCATGTATGACCCAAATAAAAAAATATGTCATGCATACAACAAAACTCAAATGAGAATATATCTAAAAAAAAGGAAAAAAAATCATACATAAAATAAGAACGGTTGGTTGAAATATAATATACATATCGCACACTGGCGAGAATAACGTCACAACTGATAAACCCTTGATATTATAAATATTTTGGAATTCAAGTTCTCAATAATGATTTAATAATAGCGAAATCCATTTTGACAATTTCCAAAAGCCAGAATTCAATTCTCAATAAATGATTACTTGTAATATCTTAATCATTATTATAAAGTTCAAAGTTTATTTTTTATATTAAAAGTGACAAGTGCATTGTAGGAATCTAGCACGACCAATTTAGTACGCGGGACAGATGTGTTGACCGTGTCCCGGTCTAAGAAAACACCGTTTGTGTTTGTAAGAGGATCGTTTATTTTCGTTCAATTGTTACAATGGTTATTGTATGTACAAAGAGGTTGTTGCTTCGGAGAAGTGATCTGGTTGAACTCCAGGGGTTCACTCTGGTGTTTGCGGCTGCTGTGTCACTTTAAATACGTTTTGGGTTGGAGCGTGCCGTGTGCATTTGCTTTGTCTTCGTTTCCAGAACACGTGTGACCTATTTTCAAGGCGCGTGCTCTGGGGTCAGCGTTCCAGGACGGCGTTCGTTTGAGAATGCGAGCGTGCCATGCGTTAATGACTTTCACGTGTTTGGGTATCCTGATTACATCACTGTTGGGTTTCGGTCGTTTTTACGATCGAGTGATGAACTCTTTCTTCTGGAATGGTCGAAGGGTCGTTGCCCTTGAGTTATGCATGTTTGAACAGGATCAATGATGCAATCACTGATTTTGATTCGTATTAGCACAAGTCGTGCTGGATTCCTACAGCATGAAGAAGAAAAACCATTTTCTAGTTATTGAATCATTATAATAAATCCTCCAGTCAAACACTATAAATATGCATTTTTATTTGTGACTTCATGCAAAATTAAAATAATAATGCATAGTAAAATAATGCAATTAATTTACTAGAATTATATTTTAAATATAATAATGCTTGTGTTTGTTGAATGAATGTTTGTAATATTTAAAAATGTCAACGGAAAAACTTATCTATGTATGCAGTTGTCGAATTCATAAGAAAATGGCAATATAAGTAAACTATATATTATATTACATATGTATGTACATACATTCGTAATATGTAATGAAAATGAATGTTAATTTTTGTGGTTTTTGGTATTTGAATTTCAGATATTGAACTTTTAATAAATAAATTTTAATAAATAAATAATTAATAAATAAATTTTAATAAATAAATAATTAATAAATAAATTTTAATAAATAAATAATTAATAAATAAATTTTAATAAATAAATAATTAATAAATAAAAAAATAATTAATAAAAAAATATATATATTTGAAAAACATACATTTGTACTTACTTTAAAACAAATATTTATTATTAAGAAATATGTACTGGTGACGATGCTCATAAACGAAATTAAAGGTATTAATAACATCTGTTGAAAATCAAAACACAATAAAACTATTTCATTTAGTACGAAAGAACTATGAATTGAAAAACTAACTTGAAATTGATATAATGATAATACTCGATCCATGATATCGACCAGTTTAAAAAATTCTTTCTGTATTGATTTAACCCTGACAGTTTTTCCCAATACAGCTTTTCGTTGAATTTTTACAAGACTCTTTTTAGTTATTTTCACATACGGACTAAGTTCAAACGTCATATCGAATTTGAAACACAGTTGTTCATTCAAAATTCTCATTTGGAACAACACTACGATCATAATCATCACAAATCTGATCAACAACAAGTCGACTTTCAAAATCGTCACAAACATATAGGAAGTAATCCCAATTTCCCATTTGTGCACAACACTACTGATGAATAACAAAAATATCGACACCAAAGAAGTAGTGTGAAGCATCACATTTAACAAGTAGCATTTCATTAAAGATGGTGTAACTTTCACACGGTTGATTTCTTTCATCAACTCAATGGTTGCATTATAATTGAACAGTATGTCCATCAGCCATGTTAAAACAATCACAAACGTCACCACCAAATAAGATATCGAGAAGAAAATCTTGGGTAACAATGACACCATGTGTCTAAGTGAAATATAGTATATTGTGACTCTGGTGGACATGTACACGGATGTTAACACATGAATGATCACATATAGAAGAGTCCATTTGTTCTTTGGTTTGATGGTGTTTCCTTCGGCGTTGAATATTTGAGAAGCAAGTAGTTCATGAAGATAAATGAACGGTTTGTATATTGCATGATATGCAAAGTTGTGATTGCTTTGCTCATGTGTGTGCTTCATTTTTACGAAGTCTTTATACTAAAAAAAACTTATATATTCAATATTGATTTTATGGTTAATTATAATTTGTAATAATATTTATTTTAATATTAGAACTTTTGTTTATTCGTACAAACACTAATTAAATAATTGATTTTATATTGAAATGTACATATATACAGTACAAGTTACAAAATTGCTAATTGATATTAAATTTTCAATCACCAATATTCAATTAGCAGACATTTCCATATTCAATATGACAATGATCAATAATAAATTAAAATATATTTAATTAAGTGATTAAATTAAATTTCACATGAAACAACAACAGCACTGCTTCGTTCGCAATACAATAAAAATATTTCATTTTCACAGTCTTTATTAAACAAATTTAAAACTCCCTTTCTTTCGCTCGTCTTTGAATATGGAAATGTCTGCTAATTGAATATTGGTGATTGAAAATTTAATATCAATTAGCAATTTTGTAACTTTTACAATGTACATTTCAATATAAAATCAATTATTTAATTAGTCTTTGTCCGAATAGACAAAAGTTATTATATTTAAGTAAATATTAATATAAATTATAGCTGAAAATAAAATCAATATGGAATATTTACGCGTTTTTAGTCAAAGACTTTTTTTTTGTTAAATGAAGCACACACATAGTCTTTATACAAATAAACAAAAGTTCTAATATTTAAATTAAATATTATTACAAATTATAATTAACCATAAAATCAATATTGAATATATAAGTTTTTTTAGTATAAAGACTTCGTAAAAATGAAGCACACACATGAGCAAAGCAATCACAACTTTGCATATCATGCAATATACAAACCGTTTATTCACCTTCATGAACTACTAGCTTCTCAAATATTCAACGCCAAAGGAAACACCATCAAACCAAAGAAGAAATGGACTCTATTATATGTGATCATTCATGTGATATTATCTGTGTACGTCTCCATCAAAATCACAATACACTATATTTCACTTAGACATATGGTGCCATTATTACCTAAGATCTTCTTCTCGATATCTTATTTGATGATGACGTTCGTGGCTGTTGTAACATGGCTGATGGACATACTATTCAATTATAATGCAACCGTTGAGTTGATGAAACGAATCAACCATGTGAAAGCTACACCATCTTTAATGAAATGCTATTCGTTCAATGTTATGCTTCACACTGTTTCTTTAGTGTCGATATTTTTGATATTCATCAGCAGTGTTTTGCGCAATAGGGAAATTGGGATTATTTCCTATAGGTATATGACGATTTTGACAGTTGACTTGTTATTGATAAGATTTTTGATGATTATGATTGTAGTATTGTCCCAAATGAGAATTTTGAATGAGCGATTGTGTTTTAAATTCGATGTGACGTTTGAACTTAATCCGTATGTGAAAAGAATTCAACGAAAAGCTGTATTGGGAACTGTCAGGGTTAAATCAATACAAAGAGAATTCTTCAAACTGGCCGATATCATGGATCGAGTATTATCATTATATCAATTTCAAGTTAGTTTTTCAATTCCTATATAGTTCTTACATACTAAATGAAATAGTTTTACTGTGTTTTAATTTTCAACAGATGTTATTAATACCTTTAATTTCGTTTATGAGCATCGTCACCTGTATATATTTCTTAATAATGAATATTTGTTTAAAAGTAAGTACAAAATGTATGTTTTTCAAAATTTATTATTTTTTGATTTATTAATTATTTATTTATTAAGGTTTATTTATTAAAAGTTCAATATCTGAAATTTAAATACCAAAAACCACAAAAATTAACATTCATTTTCATAACATATGTAATATTATATAATATATAGTTTAGTTATATTGCCATTTTCTTATGAATTTGACAAGTGCATACTTAGATAAGTTTTTTCGTTGACATTTTTATATATTACAAACATTCATTCAACAAAAACAAGCATTATTATAGTTAAAATATAATTGTAGTAAATTAATAGCATTATTTTTCTATGGATTATTATTATAATGTTGCATAAAATCACAAATAAAAATGCATATTTATAGTGTTTGACTGGAGGATTTATTATAATGATTCAATAACTAGAAAATGGTTTTTCTTCTTCATGCACATGTCACCTTTAATATAAAAAATAAATTTTGAACTTTATCATAATGATTAAAATATTAAAAGTAATCATTTATTGAAAATTGTATTCTGGCTTTTGGAAATTGTCAAAATGGATTTAGCTATTATTAAATCATTATTGAGAACTCGAATTCCAAAATATACAAAATATTTATAATATCAAGGGTATTTCAGTTGTAACGTTATTCTCGCCAGTGTGCGATATTTATGTACATATATTATATTTCAACCAACCATTCTTATTTTATGTCCAATTTTTACTATTTTTTTAGAAATATTCTCATTTGAGTTTCGTTGTATTTTGGGTCATGCATGACATATTTATTATAAGCACGATAACGAGTGTATGCGAACATTTGAAGTACGAATCGCACATGACAAAGATTATTTTGACAAAATCTATGTTGTCACATACAGGTATGTATGAATTTGTATTTTAAAAAAAAATAAAAAAACTCAAATCATGCCAACCAT
The DNA here is from genome assembly GCF_051622035.1 of Arctopsyche grandis. Classification (NCBI taxonomy): domain Eukaryota; kingdom Metazoa; phylum Arthropoda; class Insecta; order Trichoptera; family Hydropsychidae; genus Arctopsyche; species Arctopsyche grandis. The sequence goes on from NC_135362.1 coordinate 2,549,513, forward strand.
ATTATTTACTTTATTTTAGACGATTGTGAAAACGTCAGAGAAATAAAATTACTCTTAGAGTATTTGTACCATAGAGAGTATTCAATATCACCATACAGTTTTATAGCTTTGGATTATCCAATGTTGTTTACTTTGATCGGAGCAATTGCTTCGTATACTATTATTATGTTTCAATTCTATCAAAATGAATAAATGCTTTTGTCTTTGTATTACTTATGTGCATGCATATACATATGTATAAAATGTTTAATGAAATAAACTTAGGAACTATACCAAAGTTTTTATATTCATATATTCCTCAAAGATATAGATCAAATCTTGGATTGGTCACATCCTATTTTTTTATATTTATATTACACAATACGGATACAAAGCATGATTTCACTTTTTACAAAGAACTTCTTAAAAGAGGTATAAAAGTAATGCCAAATTTTACGAATCCATCTTAAAAGAAACAATAAAACAAATCACAGCGTTACGCTTCGAATTTTACGATTTATATTTTGGTTATACAAAATATGAATACATTCTTTGAAAAAAGTGTCATATATGATAAGAATTTTTGTGTTTTTTATATCATTTTTGGTTTTGAGCTTCAGTATGGTTTCTGAATTTGTAGTTTCACATTCTGAACTATTGAATCCGGAATTATGGACTTTATTTTCTTAAATTCAATGAAATAAAATACCATATTTTCGGTTTTAGTCAGATTTGCACTTTGTGATGTTTAATAGTGTATTTTTTTGTTGTAAAATAAACAATTATATAAAGATACATATGTACATATATAGTTTCGTTAAATCAATCGGTCACTCTGGACTAGTGCTTTCAATCACGGAAGGTTACTTCAGCCCTGGGATTGCGATGCTGAGAATTTTCTATCCCGGGATCCCAGTGCTAGCACCGGGAAATCAAATGTATAAGAAAAAAAATGTTCAATTGCATATTTTCATATTTCAAAAACGTTCAATTGCATTTTACAAACTCTCCAGATGTTTCATGCAAAATATACCCCCATATTGGCGTTCTTGTTTTGAGAGTAAGGCTACATTATTTTTTAATAAAACACATCATATAATGTAATTAAATAAAGTGAAAAACATCACTTTGATTCATTGATTCTTTTTTTACAAATAGTTTGTACCGTGTAGTAATTATTCAACGAAACAATCCACCTAATATAAAAACTGCAATTACATTGACTTTATGTAAAAAAAATATCACACATATGAATTTTATTCAATAATTAATTTTTATATAGTTTATAGTACTACATGTCGAAGAGTTGGACATATAAATATTATAATAAAATTTACTTATAATAATTTATTGATAATCTTCGTACAATTAACAAGACAAAACAGAATCGAAACGGTCAGAGCAAACAAATGGACCATGACTGTCATTTTTCATCACACCATTGCTCATATTATATAATGTTGCTTTGTGTTTTTTCCCTTATTATTTTTGTAAAACTAATATTTTTAAAGAATTTTCAGCTAGCACCGTAATCCCGGTATTCAGACTAGTTTCAGCACCGGGATTAAGGTTACTAGAAAACACCGGGATCCCGGGATTAGAATCCATAAGCTTTTTTCTAGCTATGCCACTGATTAAAATATGAAAACAACACTAATTGACAGTAAATTGATTTATTGCTATCAGTTAAAATAAACAGCATCAACAAAGAAGGTACAAATGTACTCCAAAATGTCTGTTTTAAAAAATTAAAGGTTTCTGTTTCTGTTTTAAAAATTCAAATTTCATTAATTACAATGCATTCTTGATTACTTTCATATTGAATATTGAAATTGCTGCTGATTGAAATTTTTTATAGCAATCAGCAAATTTGTAACCTATATTACATCCTCAATATAAAATCAATTATTTATAGTAGTCTTTATACAAATAAACAAAAGTTCTAATATTAAAATAAATATTATTACAAATTATAATTAAACATAAAATCAATATTGAATATATACGTTTTTTTAGTATAAAGACTTCGTAAACATGAAGCACACACATGAGGAAAGCATTTACAACTTTGCATATCATGCAATATACAAACCTTTCATTTATCTTCATGAACTATTAGCATCTCAAATATTCATCGCCGAAAGAAACACCATCAAACCAAAGAACAAATGTACTCTTCTATATGTGTTAATTCATGTGATTATATCTGTGTATGTCTCTGTCAGAGTCACTATCTATTATTTCTCAAGCAGACACTTGGTATCATTGCTGCCGAAGATCTTCTTCTCGATAGCTTATCTAATGCTAACATTTGTGGCTGTTGTAACATGGCTGATGGACACACTATTCAATTATATTGCAACTGTCGAACTGATGAGTAAAATTAACCGAGTGAAAGTCACACCGTCTTTAATTAAATGTTACTCGTTGAATGTGATGCATCACACTGCTTCTTTGGTGACGATATTTTTGATGTTCATCAGCAGTGTTTTTCACAAACAGGAAATTGAGATTATTTCCTATATATATGTAACGATTTTGAAAGTAGACTTGATATTGATAAGATTCTTCATGGTTATTATCGTAGTATTGTTCCAAATGAGAATTTTGAATGAACGATTGTGTTTTAAATACGATGTGACGTTTAAAATTAATCCTTATGTGAAAAGAATTCAACGTAAAGCTGTATTCGGAACTGTTAGGCTTAAATCAATACAGAAAGAATTTTTTAAACTGGCCGATATCATGGATCGAGTATTATCATTATATCAATTTCAAGTTAGTCACATAATTCACAATTTTTCTTTTTATATTAAATTAAATCGTTTGATTGTGCTTTAATTTTCAACAGATGTTATTAATACCTTTCATTTCATTTATGAGCATCGTCACCTGTGCACATTTCTTAATAATAAATATTTATGTAAAAGTAAGTATGCACATACATATGTATTATATATGATTTTTGAAATTTATTACATAATTATACATATTTATAAGCGAAATAGTCCCCTTTCACTCAACCATTCTTGCTTTATATACATATGTACTTGTTTATTTTAGAAATATTATAATTTGAGTCTCCTTATATTTTGGATCTTGCATGAAATATTTCTTTTGGGTACGATCACGAGTGTATGTGAATATCTAAAGTATGAATCGCACATGACAAAGATTATTTTGACAAAATCTATGTTATTATGTACAGGTATGTATCAATGTTAATTTTTAATCTATAAATAAAAAAAAATATTCATCTCGTATATAATCGCTTTATATATTTACTTTATTTTAGACGACTGTGAAAACACCAGAGACATAAAATTACTTTTAGAGTATTTGAATCACAGAAAGTATTCCATATCACCATACAGTATTATAGCTTTGGATTATCCGATGTTGTTTACTTTGATCGGAGCTATTGCTTCGTATACTATTATTATTTTTCAATTCTATTAAAATTAATAAATGTTTTTGTGTTTGTATTACTTATATGTATGTAGTGTTGGGATTGAACGAAAGGCTGATGTATGGGCTATGGCTGAGAAAGGGTATGTTACGACCGATTGTAGAGGGGGGATGGAAAAGTGGCAGAGGGCGCGAAAGGACCGCTATTTTACAGTTAGTAGAAGTTAACCTTCCACTGGGGGCGGTTGGTCGTTAAACCACCGCGTGGTGTCGTTTTAATAAACAACATGACTGAAAACGCACGTGTTTGATCTTCAATTCCACCGCCACATCCCATCGTGGTCCTGAATAGCGTCATCTATTCAGGAATTCCACCCACAATTGGGGGCTCGTCCGGGATTAGGCGGCAGTTTGAAGACCACGTGCTACAATGTATCGGAGGAGGAGGCCGACATCTGGTCGTAGGACGTCGAGAGGGGTTCGGGAGAGGGCGATAGAAGAGCCAGTCGCCAGCCGAGCCAAGCTGACTTTCCAAGACATGGAGGGCGCCGTCCCCATTTTCACCGGAAACGACGACTATCCGGTAGAAAAGTGGGTGGCGCAGATCGAAGAAGTCGCACACTCGGCAGGTTGGGGCAGCATGGAAAAGCTGCTGTTTGGGAAACGCCTGGTCAAGGGGGTGGCCGAGAGGTTCCTTCGCATACAAGATGGGGTCTATTCGTGGGAGAAACTCAAAAGCGCATTACTGGAGGAGTTCGCTCGGATGGTGAGTGGGGCGTCAGTCCATAGGAGGCTGTCCAAGTCGCAGAAAACGTCAGAGGAATCGGTCAACGAGTACTTTTACCGGATGCGGGAGATGGCGAGCGTGGGTTCGATCGAGGATCGCGACCTCATGGAATACGTCATCGACGGGATCCCTGGCAGGTCTTCTATGAAGGGGATGCTGCATGGTGCCCGCAATTTGAAGGAGTTCAGGGACAAGTTGAGCGCCTTCGAAGGGCTGGTGGAAAAGGTAAAGGCAGAAGAAGCAGCCGCAACCGTAGCCACGGCCAAAGCAGTGCCCGCACCCTCAACTGGAGGCGGCTGGAGACCCAAGGCAAGGACGCCGGCACTGATCGACACAGGCAGTGAAGACAACCTCGCCGGCGAGAACTTCGTACATCGATGCGGCATCATCACTAGTGAAAGTGTTCCTGTGGTAAGAGACCAATGTAACAGCTCCGGTGCCATTCGTAGAAAAGCTGCGGAAGGAGTAAGGAGGGCTGATTCGGACTTGAAGGATGGAGAGCAAGAAAAAATCAAAGTGGAACGCGATAAAACGTCAAAACCACGAGTTCCGATCGAGGTTAAGTTGGAACAGAGTCTGCGGAGGGAAAAAGAAGAACGGGCTTCACAAGAGATGTCTGCTCATGCAGAACCCAACGATTCCTGTTCAAGCGAGGCTGATGGAACATCAAACATGTCACATGGTCAGATGGTGAGGACCCCCTTAGAGCCTCCAGCGTCGCCGTCTCGAGCTCATCTGGACTATTCTTCAGTGCGACCGAACACAGAAAATCGATCATCAACCACAGATTCAATTAGGATGAAGAATGATGAAAGTAAGCATCGCAAACCATGTGGAATAGACGTTTCCAATAATGAAGAGGACGGTGTAGACATGAGTGATCGAAGTGAGGACACGGGTAATGGAGGCCTGGACATGGGTGATGGAAGTATGGACGGTGATGGTTTGCATATTGGAAGGCTTTGGGACAACGGAGACATGGCGTTTTCAAATAAAGATGAACCGCCCGATGGTCAATTCAGTAAAGGGTCTCATGGTCATTCGAAGAATCCTAAAGATGAAGATGAAGAAAATGGGAAATATAAAGAAAAAGATATGGATAAATCACCAGAAGAAATAAGAGACCCAGCCAAAATTTCAACACCAAAGGACAATGTATTCACTTTCAAGCTTGGTCGTAGTCAGATTGATGTTACTATAATGGAAAAGAAAATAAGACCATGGATTAAGAAAGGAGTTTTTGGATATATCGGTGAACCAGGAACGATATTGGTCAACTTCATATGTGGCAAGATACCATATGGAAAGCCGTGGGGCGACGGGAGGTCCATCGCGGACAACATCATCGGACAGCCGCGTGGAATCGCGACTGGCATCGGATAGTGTTTAGGTTGTGCCGATTGAAGTGAAGTGTGTGTCAGTGAATTAGAGAATAAGTGGAGTACCCGGAGGGGTTTTAGTTAAGCCTTACTTGATATTTGATTATTGTTTTATTTTGTTAGTAGTTAAGATTTGAAATATTGCTAATGTTTTATTGATTATTCTAGTGTTTTCATGTTTTGGCGAGTGTTTGGTATGTTGAATAATGTTTTAATTTGGTTACATGCCTAGAAGAATATGAGATAATTGTATTGAAATGTAATTCTAGTGATGTTTTAAAATGTGATTTGTTTCCGATGTAAAGGTGTTAATTTTATTGCTATGTATTTACTGTAATGATTTTAAAATGTGATTTGTTTCCGATGTGAAGGTGTTGATTTTAATGCTATGTATTTTTTGTAATGATTTTAAATTGCAATTGTGATGATTTATGTGTAACTTTAATTGTGATGATCTGTGTGTAACTTTTTTGAAGATTGAAACGTGAAAAATTGATATGATACTGAAATATGTTTAAGGTTACTGTGGAGTAAGTTTGAGATTATTGTGGAGTATGTTGAAGACTACTGTGAAGTATGTCTGGGATTATTGAGAAGTATGTCTGAAAATTATGTGTAATATGATTGAGGAATGGCCCGGCAGGTGAGAGAAACCTGAGGGCAGATTTGTGGTCAGGAAAGGCCGAGTTGTAGTGTTGGGATTGAACGAAAGGCTGATGTATGGGCTATGGCTGAGAAAGGGTATGTTACGACCGATTGTAGAGGGGGGATGGAAAAGTGGCAGAGGGCGCGAAAGGACCGCTATTTTACAGTTAGTAGAAGTTAACCTTCCACTGGGGGCGGTTGGTCGTTAAACCACCGCGTGGTGTCGTTTTAATAAACAACATGACTGAAAACGCACGTGTTTGATCTTCAATTCCACCGCCACATCCCATCGTGGTCCTGAATAGCGTCATCTATTCAGGAATTCCACCCACATGTATGTATGTGCAAAATTTTTAATGAAATAAACTTAGGAACTATACCAAAGTTTATATATTTATATATTCCCCAATTTTTTTCATTTTTATATTACACAATACGGACACAGAGTAGGATTTCACTTTTTTCAAAGAACTTATTGTTCTTAAAAGAGTATAAAAATAATAACAAATTTTACGAATCCATATCACAAGAAATAATAGAACGACTCACAACGTTAAGCTTTATATTTTATATTTATTAATATTTTGGTTATACAAACTATGACTATATTCTTTAAAAAAAGTGTCGAGCACGATTAAAATTTTCGTGTTTTTTATATCATTTTTGGTTTTGAGCTTCAGTATCGTTTCTGAATGTGTAGTTTCACATTCTGTACTATTGAATCCGGAACTATGGGCTTTATTTTCAGCTATATTTTCTTAAATTCAATGAAATCCAATACCATATTTTCGGATTCAGTCAGGTTTGCACTTTATGATGTTTAATAGTGTATTTTTTGTTGTAAAGTAAACAATTATATAAACATATGTACATATGTGTATAGTTTAGTTAAATCAATCGGTTTCGGTTTCGTTAAATCAATCAAAATGTTTTTAAAACAAGTAAGTGTTTTTTGTATTTGCATTACTCACTTATAAATATTGTTGTAATAAAATGTATTATTGTTATAAAATGTATTAAGGAACTATGTACATATATGATTTAGAATTTTCTTTTCTAAATTTTTTTTTTTTGTGGTGATTATATGTAAATATATAATGGCTAGTATTTTTCGGGTCAAAGTTTTAATATGATTTTGGTCAGAATTTATATTACACTGGTCAGAATTTTTGCTGAACGGTCAGAATATATATTACGTGGTCAGAATTCACAGGTCTGTTCATACCTATCCAGCACGACCCGAATCCTGCAAGTATCCTGCAAGTACGGACAGTATTCGGTAGTACATTCTATATGGACGCGCATGAATGCGTAAATGCGCATGCACGAATGGAGTATGAATACGTCCATATAATGTACCAAAGAATACTATCCGCACTTGCAGGACACCTGCAGGATACGGGTGTTGGATAGGTATGAACAGACCTTACATCGTTCAGAATATAAGTGGTCAGAATAAATATAAGATGGTCAGAATTTACATATATTCCATGGTTGCAATTTCAATTGAACTGATCAGAACTTATATTAAATGGTCAGAATTTTGTTCACACATGGTCAGAATACATTTTTTCGGTTGGCAATAGCGCTGCCGAAACAATAACACATCATACGAGATGTCATTAGGCTGTCAAGAGTGTGCATCATAACCTACAATGTCAAAATTGTTCTCAGAAATTAATTATGTATTAAATATTTTTATAACATACCTCTGAATGCATTTCTTTAAATGTGATGCAGTAATTAAAAAAAATGTATTTAATGCATATTTTTATGGGTTCGGTGATTACTGGTCACAAAGTCACTAAAATCTCTATAACGGAACATCTGGCAGCCGAAAAGTCCATCTTACTAACGATATCCATCATACTAACGAGAACTTGAGTGCCAAATATTGCGTATTCACGATTTCAATTGCAAAAATTGTCTTTGTGACCACCGCAATGTGACTAATAATCCAATTACCATTTTTATGATAAGTTTCCTATTAAATTTTATTTTTGTGATTGGCAACATTTTTCACATTTCGATACCTATCAAAAGATACCAAAAATATATTATTTTGAATTTGCATTCGCATATTTTCTCGTAATGAATACTTATTTTATATATGTACTATCACCATTAATGGTAAATGTTAATTATAATTATTTATTATTTTTTATTCTGGTCGTGCTACGTTGTAATAATGACCGTCCTAAATTTTTATTCGGTAAACGGACTACTAGTCACATGTGAACCAGTCACAGGACACCCGGTCGCTCTAGATCGGTCACACGTGATCACCCGTCACACTAAAACTGGTCACGAAAAAATTGGTCACACCCTAAAACTGGTCACGAGAAAACTGGTCACACCCGAAAATTAGTCACGAAAAAACTGGTCACATCCAAAAATTCGACCAATTTTTAATCACCGAACCGTATAATATTTTAATAAGAAGAGGTATGTAAAAAATAGCGGGTATTTATTAATTTCCAATTTACAAATTCGATATCTTATCATATCCATTTTATCATATCTCACGGATAATAAAATATTTTCAACAGTAATCTTTGCTTTTTCGACTTGAAAACATTCAAATAATATATCTACATATTGTATATATACATATGTGTATTTAAGTTATTAAAATTGAATCTTTATATTCTAAATTTCATTGTTTATAGTGGTAGCAAATGTCTGGAAATAATTCTACCCTTACTGTGATAAATTCCAAATGCCGAAATGTAAATGAACAAGTTGTAATTGTAGGAGGATACGATTATAGTGTAAGTATAATATATATTATTTTGAATTTATCATTTATTAACCATTTATATATAATATCGTTATTATGTGTGTCTGTCTATGTATCTGAGATAACGCTCGGCGTACTATAATAGTCGTTTCGATTCGACATATGTACATAATATGTACGTTACAGCTAAACCAATGCCAAAAAAACGTACGAATATAATAACAAAATAAAAAACTTCTTTATATATATATATATATATATATATATATATATATATATATATATATATATATATATATATATATATATATATATATAGGATCCGGATGTGAAGGATTCCAAGTGAAACGCAGATTAAGTCAGAACTATGTATTTATTAACACATGTTATCTTCGGGCTCGTTCTCCAACAAGTGACCATAACAACACGCATCCGGTCTTTCCCAGGCATACCACACACACTCTATCTCGGCTCGTTTAAAAATCAATTCTACATTCGGTCATTCCTGACTGTCATTCGCCCTCGGATGACATTCTTCGTCTTTTATACTTTTACAGCATTTCATCTCACATTCTTTTACATTTCATCTTCTACTCTATACAATGTATCATCTTACATTCTTTTAAAACATTTCCTCTATCATCCTCAACAATGTTTCATCTCACATTCTTTTACATTTCATTTTCCACTCTATACAATGTATCATCTTACATTCTTTTAAAACATTTCCTCTATCATCCTCAACAATGTTTCATCTCACATTCTTTTACATTTCATTTTCCACTCTATACAATGTATCATCTTACATTCTTTTAAAACATTTCCTCTATCATCCTCAACAATGTTTAATCTTCCATTCCATAAAATCATCTTATATTCTCCTAAACATGCTTTCAATTGTCACAATTACAATTTAAATCACAATTACAATCATCATCACAATTACAATCATCATCACAACTACATTTCAATACACTTATACATCAATCATTTCACAATTTACATAACAATTACAATTATAACAAATTAATCGTTACACATTTCACTACAAATCAATTTTTTCATTTCAACACAATTCAATCTTCAATAAAGTTACACATAACAATTAAAGTTACACATAAATCATCACAATTACAATTTAAAATTATGTCAAGCAATACAAAACATTAAAATCAATACCTTTACAATGACAAGTTAAATCTTTACATCGGAAACAATCACATTTTATAACATTACTAGAATTAGCAATAAAACATTAAAATCAATACCTTTACAATGACAGGTTAAATCTTTACACCGGAAACAATCACATTTTAAAACATTACTAGAATTAGCAATAAACATTAAAATCAATACCTTTACTATGACAGGTTAAATCTTTACATCGGAAACAATCACATTTCAAAACATTACTAGAATTAGCAATAAAACATTAAAATCAATACCTTTACTATGACAGGTTAAATCTTTACATCGGAAACAATCACATTTCAAAACATTACTAGAATTAGCAATAAAACATTAAAATCAATACCTTTACAATGACAGGTTAAATCTTTACATCGGAAACAATCACATTTTAAAACATTACTAGAATTACATTTCAATACAGTTATCTTATATTCTTCTAAGCATGTAACCAAATTAAAACATGATTCAATATACAAAGCACTTCCCAAAAATACTAGAATAAGCAATAAAACATTACACTTTTCAATCATCAAATTACAAGTAAGGCTTAACTAAAAACCCTCCAGGCATTTCACTTATTCTCTAATTCACAAACGCACACTTCACTTCCATCGGTGCAACTTAAATTCTATCCAATGCCCTCGGCGATTCTCTGTGACTGTCCGAGGAATCTGCCGTCACCCCACAGATATTCTGCTAGTAATTTACCATAAATGAAGTCAACACATATTGGTTCTAGCTCACTGATACATCCAGTAAGTCTTTTCTCAATCCATGGTTCTATTTTCTTTTCCATTGAATTAACATCAATCCGACTACGACCGAGCTTGAAAGTGAATACAGTGTCCTTCGGTGTTGAAATTTTGACTGGGTCTCTTAATCCTTCTTGTGATTTAGCCATATCTTTCTCTTTGTCTTTATGTTTCTCCTCTTCTTTATTCTCATCTTCAGAATTCTTCAAATGACTATAATCCTTAGATCCTTTTCTAAATTGATCATCGGGTGGTTGATCTGTATTTGAAGACGGTATGTCTCCGTAGTCCCAAAGTCTTCCTCTTTGCAAACCATCACCGTCCATACTTCCATCAGCCAGGTTCACACCTCCATCAGCCATGTTCGCATCGTCCTCTTCATCATTGGAAACAATGAGTTTTCTTTGAGCAGACATCTCTCGTGAAGCCCGTTGCTGCAAAGGTCTTTTTCTGTGCAAACCATCACTGTTCACACTTACATCGGCCATGTTTACATCTCCATCGGCCATGTTCGCCTCGTCCTCTTGTGTTGGAATACTGACTGGTTCTCTTATTTCTTCTTGTATTGGAATACTGACTGGTTCTCTTATTTCTTCTTGTATTGGAATACTGACTGGTTCTCTTATTTCTTCTTGTATTGTCAAGACAGTCTTTGTTTTGGTGCTGTTACATTGAGCTGATATGTGCCCAAACTCGTTACAATTGAAACAACGAGTTCCTCTCGTCTTAAACCTACAGTCGGCTGCTAAGTGACCACGTCCACTACAATTGTAGCATCGTGAACTCAGTCTTTCTCGGTTTTCACGGTTTCTCACGGGCCCCGTCACCCTGGGTTCGTCGTCCTCTCTAATTTTCTCGCACTGCGTAATTCGCGTCTTCAGCTCCTTAATAGATCCAGCCCAGCTCAGAATCAATTTTTCGTACTTATCAAACCCAAGTCCACCAATTATGTACGCGATAATCGCCTCTTCCTCAATAAAACTACACTTGGCTGCAATCCCCTTCATCCGGTAGATATAGCTTAAACTGTCTTCTGCTTTTCCCTTTTTCTCTAACCTCAGTTCTCTGTGCACGTCCGCACTATTCAACTGATGGCCAAACTCTCTGGTCAATCGTTCTTTTAATATCGCCCACGTGATTATGCCCGTTTCCGAGTCCAAGAAGTTCTTGGCAGTTCCTTCACACAGCATCCGCCCATACACCAACTGTTGTGTCTCCGTCCAGCCGAGGATTTGCGCGTTTTCTTCGAGGCGCTCAATCCACACTGCAATAGGGCTATTTCTGCCGTTATATTTCGGCAGACCGAAATCAACCTCCAGATCTCGGAAATTGAACTGTGGTATCTCCCTCGTCGTCGTTGCCACTGGCGTCGTCTTTCTCGTCGTGGATATCATCATCGTCGTGTGGCGTGTTCGCTGACGTGACGTCACCGACGTCACGGGCTTCCGCATTCTCGTCATCGCGCGCGCGTCCTAACCTCAACTGTCAAAACTCCGCGTCGTCGTCTGACCGCTTCTGGCTGTCACTCGAAATGTCTTCAGGCATCCCGGACAAAGCCCCCAAATATAGGATCCGGATGTGAAGGATTCCAAGTGAAACGCAGATTAAGTCAGAACTATGTATTTATTAACACATGTTATCTTCGGGCTCGTTCTCCAACAAGTGACCATAACAACACGCATCCGGTCTTTCCCAGGCATACCACACACACTCTATCTCGGCTCGTTTAAAAATCAATTCTACATATATATATATATATATATATATATATATATATATATATATATATATATATATATATATATATATATATATATATATATATATATATATATATATATGTATATATATATATATATATATATATATATATATTGTGGCGGCTCGCTTATACGACATGGTCGAGTTTGGTTGCCTTCCTGCGAGTGGGGACCAACCCGGCTGGGTTCGGAGAGCTACTACTCACTCTGTCTTCAGCTGTCATATAATAAACACGTGCATTAACATGCCAGTCGTCTCATTCGTTCATCCTCCATACTGGTGACCCCCGACATCGAGCCACGCAGCCTCGATCAATTTCAACATGCCGCTCATCCCTGCCTCGCCGAGCCAGGCGGGGAAGCTACCCGCCGCGCCCCCATCGTCATCAACACGCCCATGACAATAAACGAGCAGACACGGCTACCTACCTACCTACCTACCTACCGACGTCCAGCCACAACGTCGATGACAGGTGCTTAAAAAAATGGGGGAGCGAATGAGACGACGATCTTGACAGCTGGATGTGGAGTCATGCGCGATCCACTACACATAGAACGGTCATCCAGCACCACAAGACATACACCACCTCAGCACCATCATCATCATCATCATCATCAAGGCCCCGTCCGTCCCCACGAGCGTCGTCACGCCGAGACGGGCGGTAGCGCTACAACACCTCCACGAGCCACAACGACTCACAGTCCAGCTCGGAGTATCATCAACCACATCGATGCCCCTGCCGCCCCCGCCGCCCCACCAACCGACATCAGCCTCGGAAGAGCGGCGCCGCCGCAGCATCGCATCGCGCGACCATCGGACCACCCACCGTCCTGCTCGCGACGTCACCGCCCTCGAATCTACCGACCATTCAGGGCGGTACACCTATGTACACAGCGGATGACCCACGTCAACATTTTTTTTTCTCCCCACGTAATAATTTTTTCTCTTTGTGTAACAATAATTTTTTTTCTTTTGTAAAATTTGTTTCTTTGTAATTTTGGTATCGCTGATGCTGGGGGGGGGAGTGATGTGGTGGCTCGCTTATACGACATGGTCGAGTTTGGTTGCCTTCCTGCGAGTGGGGACCAACCCGGCTGGGTTCGGAGAGCTACTACTCACTCTGTCTTCAGCTGTCATATAATAAACACGTGCATTAACATGCCAGTCGTCTCATTCGTTCATCCTCCATAATATATATATATATATATATATATATATATATATATATATATATATATATATATATATATATATATATACATATACTGTTTGCTACCAATGTTTCTTCTAGGCAAATAGACAGCGTTAAGGCTCTGACCATATACCGCCATCTATTGAAAATTTAATTAATTAAACCTTTGAATGCTGATCAACGCCGATTGGCGTTCATGTCCATGGGCCTGCAAAACGCCGATAGGCGTTGTATGTTGAGCATGTACAAAGTAAACAAGAATACTACCTGCTAAACCTTTAAAGGTGGCATTGAAAAAAATGCATTGAACATGAGTCATATAATCCGTGTCATTCATTTGACAAATGACATTTATAGAGACTCGTTTACACCGAAATTTCTGAATTTAGTACAACACTAGTATGTACATACATATATAAACTGTTAATTGAACTGTTTTTTTCTATAGATATCTAGTCTAATTGAAGTGTACAATCCAAAGACGAATTTATGGACCGAATTCTTTACAATTACAACAAACAATTCAGTTTTTTCGGCAGTATTATATAAAAATAGCGTATTTATGTTTGGTGGGTGGGATGAAAAAGATCAAGACAACAGTGATAAGGTAAAAAAATATGGCAATTTTCTATATTGTAATATTCGCTTTGTCGATTTCTAATTTCAACCTATTTTTACAAACCTCCTTTACGTTTCACGATTACAATTCAGGAAAAAATTTGGCTCTTATCCAATTGTTTTCATACTTCGTCATAATGCTCATTTCGGTCATCAATATAAGTAAATGGATCCTCCGCCATTACGATAGAGATAAAATATCGTTTAAGACGCGTTTGAATTTTGCAAATTTTAAATCTGGGTGACGTCTATGTAGTCTTTAGTTTTATACATATGTAGATGGTGGTAGTAAAATAAAATTATCGGTATTTTTATTCAAAATAATAATTTATATATCTTAATATTATATACAAAAATAAAAAAGAGGTTTGTTTTTAAAAAACTTTTTTTTACAAGGATATTTTTTGATTAGAAATCACGAAAATTGAATTATAAATTATATTTCGAGTGGTTTTATTATTTCACAAAATCGCTCGTAATCTTTACAGGTTTACTCATTTGACCTACTGACAAAAATGACAAAAGAACTGGCTCCGATGATACAAAAGAGGAAAGATGCTACAGCAGCTGTAGTCGGTAATCGAATTTTCGTAATGGGGGGATATATTGATAGAAAAACAACAAACACTGTAGAAGAGTGAGTGCTTCTTGTTACCATTTCCTCAGCAATTACCATATTGTATTTGGAATGTTTATATTGATTTTTCTAGTTTCGTTTCAGATACGATTGCGTTAAAAACTGCTGGAAAAAAGTTCACCCTATGAATGATAAAAGATTCAATCACGCCTGTTTAGTCTACAAAGAAGACATTTTTGTATTCGGCGGGGATGATGATGATGATGTCTTGAATTCGGTTGAAGTATATAACACAAGAACTAATCAATGGACTATTTTGAGTCCGATGAAAAGCCGGAGATCATCATTTGCCGTAAGCTTGAACTTTCATCTACATATAAAATGATCGCATGTATGTAGCATACAATAGATTTTGTCACATATAAATAATAGCAGATTAAATATCATTTCACATGTAACCTTTTCCACTTTGGCTATTTTTTCCCAAAACCAAGCAGCAGCTCTGGTTAAAATTTAGATTTTTAAATGAAATAAAAATAAGAATTTTGGTTCGTTTTCTATGATATATACTATCTGATAATTCGTGTGACAACTACTGACGGAATTTATTTTGGTACACTTCGCTTAAAAATATTTGCTTTGAAAAAATAAAAAAAAAAGAATTTGGATTCTATATTCAACTTAATGTTCCTACTTGAAGAAACAATACTGATTGAAAAATATTATAATTTACGAGGAACGCAGGGTGTTGACTGTCAAATATCAACGACTCACGAATAAAACTTGTAAAACAGCAAACTGTCGTCGGTACAAATGGTAATTTGGAATTGTATTTTATATAAAATACCGCTGAAACAAATGTATTAAATATAATAATAAATTAAATATAAATAATAAATTAAAAATATGTAAAAGGTATTTGAAAAAAATACGACCATGTGCGGATCGAACACATGACCGACACATTTCTTTTAATTTTTTTTTATTTAATAACTTGATATACCACAATCCATGCGATGATATTTCATCGGGCACAACACTAGTGTATATATAATTATGTACATACATATATAAAAATATTGACACAAATTTTAGGCGGTCGTTGTTGACGATTCCATCTACTGCATAAGCGGGGCGAATGGTTTTATGTCTACTATTGATAATGTTGAACGATATGATCCTGGGAGTGATACCTGGACTGAAGTGAGCGCCTTACCTGATAAAGGTTTTGGACATAGTGCCATCTGTCACAACGGAAAGATAATTTGTTTCGGTGATTTTTTTACACTTACGTTTGTTAAACACCTGAAACTACTCTAAATTATTCAATACAACAATTTGATTTAACTTTTTCAGGTGGAGTTTGGTCAAAAACAGTGCAAGAGTACGACCCCGCAAACGACCAGTGGAGAATCATCGGTGAAATGCCAAATTTTCGAAAATATTATAACGCCTTCGTTACGGATCTAATGCTATGAATAGCTTCTTCATTGATTTTTATAAACTTTTTCTCTGAAAGTCACTTATAATGTTTTTTTTTTTTGATTTATGTGCATTCAAATACAATTTTTTTTATTTAATAACTTTATTATGTACATATGTACATACATACATAAAAATATAGACACACATGCAAAGTTTCATAGTTTCAAGTATATTTCGACTGCCAATTATTCATAAGATTTATAGTAATTTAGGTCTGTTTGTTTATATGTGTTTTATTAAATAATTGCATGTGACTGTTTTTACCTCAATAAATAAATAAATATTTATAACTCATAAAGATTTTTGATTTTGAAATATTCAGTTATCATACTACAATTTGCTGATGATATATTAGTAGTTTGAGTTTCACAAGTTAAGTGGTTCATTTATATATTACATATGACATATTTTCAATTTTATTATGTACATCTTAATATATAATTTCAAAAGAGAATTTGTAACTTTTAGACCTTTGAATATTCAAATAAATTTAAATAAAATAAAACCATTCAAATAAATTTAACAAAATGTTTACTACTACATAGATTGGCTATGTTTACGCGGTTTATATTAGAAACACCGAGCGAAGCCGGGTAAAAACACTAGTATGTATATATTTTAAATATTGATATCACACAATATAGACATTTCTACGATTTTCGACAAAAATTCAAAATAAAATACGTTAAATAAAGTTACAAAAAAAATCACATACATATATACATAACCAAACTTTTTCTTTGGATGTTTCCATAAACGGATTTCATTTCATTTCGAAAAAAAAATTCATCTATTGTTACTATGTACATAGATAAAGTAAAAATATAGTTCTAAAACTATCCCTAAATTGCATAAACTAGTTATATTAACAGAATATTGATTAAACGTTCCAGTTTTATACACATAAATATAACATAATCATACTTTATACTAAGTAAACATCAATTAATGAATTGAGATATTAAAAAATCGATTTTCATCAATTCCGTAATTGGAACGGTTATTCAACGATGAAAAGCTCACAAAAAATACGTTTTAACTCTGTTTCGATTGCCATATACAAACCATTTATATACCTTCATGAAGTTTTAGCTTCTCAAATATTCATTGTAAATGAAATTAATATCAAACCAAAACATAAACTCATTCTATTATATGTAATGCTACATGTCGGTGCCTCGGCGTACGCTTTCGTGGAAGATATTCGTTCATATTTAACAATTGAAAATTTATCCACGATTTCAATAATATCTTATTCTATGTCTTATTTCACAGCAACCTTATTAGCTATTTCAATGTGGTTCATCGATACGCTTTTTAATTATAAGGCTACAATAGAATTGTTGCAAAAAATCAGTCGGCTCAATGTAAAGACTCATCGTAAAATATATGTTATGAATGTAATCTTTCACACAGCATTGTGCCTGTTAATGTGTATCATATTTGTACATAATTTGTTGATCGGCAGCACATTTGGTATTTCTTGCTATGTGTATTTGATGTATTTGAAAGTCGATATAACACTACTAAGATTTTTGATGATTATTATCTTAGTACTGTATCAAATGAGATTTATGAACGAGCAATTGCGTTATAAATACAGAATTACTTTAGAAAATAATCTAAATAATATAAAACACAATCAACATCAATATGTATTTGGAAATGTCTGTGTGAAATCAATACAAAAAGAATTTTTTAAACTGGCCGATATTATGGATAGTGTTCAATCATTATATAAATATCAAGTAAGTTCTAATATAAAATATACATAATGTTAATTTTTACATTATTAAATGTTTTACTCTTAAATAGGTGTTATTGATAGTCATTAACTCTTTCATGGCTATCGTTTCTTCTGTCAACTTTGTCATTTTATCCATCATCGAGAAAGTGAGTGCATTCATTTTCATTCTAGCGCTGATATATGTACATATAAAGTAGATAATTTGACTAAATGTGTCTTAATTTGCTTAAGGTTATTAATCAAACGGATGTGTTACATTCAACATTGTGGTGCATTCACGACTTATATTTTATGATAGCAGTAACGACTATATGTGAATATTTAAAGCGCGAATCACACATGACAAAAGTGATATTAATAAAATATTCGCTTTTGAATTCAGGTATGCGCATTTGAATCAGTTACCGTATATGAAAAAAACTGGTAACTTCAAATGTTTATTTCAGGTGATATGCAACAGAAAGATGCAAATTTGTTTTTGAATTATTTGCAATTTAAGAAATTTGCAATAACAGCAGATAACTTCTTTACTTTAGATTATAATTTCTTGTTTGAATTCCTCGGAGCAATTGCATCTTATTTAATTATCGTTTTACAATCAAATTAATATAAAATGTTTAAATGTGTGCTTTTGTTCAGAGAGATGGTCGTTATCAAACATTCACTGATGACTCATATATATGTACATATGTCCATATATCATGCAAAACTGTATTATTTTAAAATACACATTACTAGAGACACGTATTTTGGGCATTTTGCCATAAATGCTCAATAGATGCCAAAATTCGGAATAGATGCTAATAGATGCTAAATTCGTAAATATGCGAATAGATGCTAAAATAACAAACAAGAGTGAAATGAGCATAAAATTTATAAAATTAATAGACAATATAGCAGGGTCTTCCTATCCCTTTGCCCATTTATTATGTGAAGAAATTGAGGGGATAAAACAGAGCTTGCAGTTTACCATAGACGGTGTTTTTCCTATCGAAACCCAGAAACTGCTTTTGTCTACTACTGAACTGAACAAAAGAAGACAGTTGGAGCTGTGTATCCAAAATGCTGCTCAAAAAAGCGTCTTAAAACTAGACTCGCACTCAAGACTTAATGAGACAAATCTATTCCTCCAAACATTGAGTAAATTATTCAATCCATCTGTGGCAGGTTCAAAATCTAATATTAATGTTAAAGAAACAGTTTTGTTCTTTAGAAAGCTGCCATTGTTTAATGTATTAACAGAGCCTCAATGTTTGAAAGGATATCAGCACTTTTTTAGTCAATTAATGAATATAAAAAGTGGATCCACGCCGGATATATTGCTATTATTGATGGCAACAAAAAATAAATATGAAGAGTTTGGTTGTGCAGCTCTAAAATCTATTCGGTGTCCCGTCAATAGTGTGGATGCTGAAAGGTATTTTAGTAAATACAATATAATTGTTACCGATCGCACAAATCTCAAAAAATAATCTGTAGAAATATGCTCCATGTTGAGTTTTAATAAATTTTAATTGGTATTATATTCATATTTTTTGTCTTTGTATTTTTATATTCATGTTTTTTCTTTGTAATTTTAATTAAAAAACATTTTTGAATTTTTATATTATTTTTTAATTGTTTTGTTATCTTTAAATTGTACATATGTATATAAATTTCATTAAAATTCATCGAAATTGTTTATTATTTAAAATTAAACTCTTCATAAAAATAGATTCTAAATAGAGGCTAAAATTTAACATTTTAATGCCCTAAAACGCTAAAATGCAAAATGAAAATGCTAAAGTTGACAAAAATTAATAACAATACATTATTTTGTTTTTAATTCCGTTTCTTTTATACTAGTGCTTCCGATCCAGGAATATTTCCTCAGCACAGGGATTGTGGTGCTGGGAATTAACGATCTCGGTATCCCGGTACCAGGGCCGCTCTAAGGGGTGATTTGAGGGTGCAGAACACCCGGGTGCCAAACTCTCAAAGGGGGTGCAGCTCCTCGAAAAAAAAATATCGACAGCTTCCGTTAAACAAAAATTGAAATAAATTTGTAACGTCGCCAAAGTCCACATTTTGTTTGCAAAAGTGTGAAAAAAAAGCAGACTTGGAAAATGAATCAAAGTTTCTCTTTCAAAATCTTGATAATTTGTTTTCGAATGAAATAACTTCGTCTAACATCGAAACAATTGTGTTTCCTGCCGCACTCAAGGGGCCAAAGAGCCGCGGTTTTCCGACCCCTGCCATACCAAGTAGGTATAAACTACCCCATAAATTACATAGCGTGGTTATTTTAACAGAAAATTGATTAAGTGTTCCAGTTTTATACATATACACAGTGGCGGCTCGTCCTAATGGGCTGCCGGGCTGCAGACCCTCCTATAAAATTCTAAGATATATGTTTAATAATACATTTAATATTTTATTTATTAATGATATTTTTTTTATTAGTTGGATGGACGAACTATTGGGGCCTTCGACAGAGTAAATATTACTTACAATATCACCCATATCCAAAAGGGTGATATTGTAAGTAATGTTGACCGTTTCGAAGACCCCACTAACTTGTATGGTGACAGATGAATTAAAATGTTGCTGTACTGGCTGTAAAGTGTTACAGCGCCGCGCTGAACGCTGCGCAGCCCGGAGTTTCGGAACGAGAAAGAGAAAGAGCTATTTGCAACTGCAGATAGCTCTTTCTCTTTCACTCACTCTGCCGTTTTGGGCTGGACAGTCGGCAGCCTTCGCCTGTTAAACGACATTCATCTGTCAGTTTGTTTAAGATTTCGCGCGATTGATCTTACATTTGATTAGTTGAATCGCACGATCACAGCTTTATTCGTTTTCGTTACTCTTAATTGGTTGTGTACGAGCCCTCATCAAATCTTCGGTGAGTCATTTTCATTTTGATAACAGCAAACTTTTTTCAAATCTGTTAAACTTTTTCTCATAATTTTTATTTAAATATATTAAGATTTTTTTTCTTTTAAAAATGGAAGAACAAAAGATTTTATATCACAGCCTGCAACTAGTAGATCTTTTAGTTACTCGCGAAAATTTAATCCAGACATTTATAAAAAATACAATTGGTTAACGAGATGTACAGAAAAAAACGCGTTATTTTGTTATCCGTGTCTTTTGTTTAGAAGCGAGTCGCCAGGCGAAGCATCTTGGACGAAAACAGGAGTTATTGACTTAAAAAATTTTTCGGGGTTTTTTAAGTTTTTCGGGGGCTTCTAGAATATTCACAAAATTTCGACAATTCTTTAAAAAAACATTTTCAAACTTCTTCGGTTTTTAAAGGGACATCAAAAACTATTCAAAATGAACTTTGAGATTGTATTTTGAACGTGTGTAGGGAACAAATAAGTGCTGAAATAAAAAAAAGCAACTTATCTAGCTGCTATGGCAGATGAAACAACCGATGTATCGATGCATTATCAACAGGTTAATGTTTTTCGTTACGAATTAGGGGGTTAAGTTTTTGAAAGGTTTTGGGGTTTTTTTTAATCCGCGTCGCGAAACCAGCAAGAACGATTTTTTTTTAGCAATCTTACTGGAGTACCTCCGTATTTTCGAAATCTTCATCGCGTTTGGACGCACCCCTTTAATGGGTGGTGAATTTTGCTAGTTTTTTTTTCAATAATACTTAAATCCACATGTAAGTGGTCGTACGCCAAAAATTGTGCTTATTTTGTCCTGTTATGACATGATAGAATAATTATGGTGACATTTTTTAGACATCTTTTCAGTGCAGCCCCGCCACTAAAAATTATCACGAGCCGCCACTGCATATACCTATAACATAATCATACCTTATGCTAAGTAAACATCAATTAGTGAATTGAGGTATTAAAAAATCAATTTTCATGAATTCCGTCATTGAAATGGCTATTCAACGATGGAAAGCTCACATAAAATACGTTTTAATTCTGCTTCGATTGCCATATACAAACCATTTATATACCTTCATGAAGTTCTAGCTTCTCAAATATTCATTGCAAATGAAAATAAGATCAAACCAAAACATAAACTCATACTATTATATGTAATGCTACATGTCGTTGCCTCGGTGTATGTCTACGTGGAAGATATTTGTTTGTATTTGACAGATGAAAATACGTCCACGATGTCAATAATATGTTATTGTGTGTCTTATTTCACAGAAACTTTATTAGCTATTTCAATGTGGTTAATCGATACGCTTTTCAATTATAAGGCTACAATAGAATTGTTGATAAACATCAATCGTCTCAATGTAAAGACTCATAGTAAAATATATGTTTTGAATGTAATCTTTCACACAGCATTGTGCCTGTTAATGTGTATTATTTTTGTACATAATTTGTTGACCGATAATCAATTTGATGTTTCTTGCTACATGTATTTAATGTACTTGAAAGTCGATATAACATTATTAAGATTTTTGATGATTATTATCTTAGTACTGTATCAAATGAGAAATATCAACGATCAATTGCGTTATAAATACAGTATCATTTTAGAAAATAATCAGTATAATATGAAACATCAACATCGATATGTATTTGGAAATGTCTGTGTGAAATCAATACAAAAAGAATTTTTTAAACTGGCAGATATTATGGATAGCGTTCAATCGTTATATAAATATCAAGTAAGTTTTAATATGAAATATCCATAATGTTAATTTTTACATTATTAAATGTTTTGCTCTTAAATAGGTGTTATTGATAGTCATTAACTCTTTCTTGGCTGTCATTTCTTCCGCCAACTATGTCATTTTAGCCATCATGAAGGAAGTGAGTACATTAACTTTAATTCTAGCGTTGATATAGATATGTATAGTAGATAATATAATCAAATGTGTCTTAATTTACTTAAGGGTATTAATCGATCAGATGCATTATATTCAACATTATGGTGCATTCACGACTTATATTTTATGATATCAGTAACGACTATATGTGAATACTTAAAGCGTGAATCACACATGACTAAAGTGATATTAATCAAATATACGCTTTTGAATTCAGGTATGCGCATTAGAATCAGTTACCTGTGTATGAAACAAACTGAAAAAAATTTCAAATGTTTATTTCAGGTGATATGCAACAGAAGGATGCAAATTTGTTTTTGAATTATTTTGAATTTGAGAAATTTGCAGTAACAGCAGATAACTTCTTTACTTTAGATTATAATTTCTTGTTTGAATTCCTCGGAGCTATCGCATCGTATTCAATTATCGTTTTGCAATTAAATTAATATAAAATGTTTGATTCTGTGCTTTTTTCAGAGAAATGATCGTTAGCAAACATTCACTGATGAGTAGAGACCCGTATTTTGGGTATCTATTTTTGTCAATTTTAGCATTTTCATTTTGCATTTTAGCGTTTTAGGGCATTAAAAATGTCCAATTTAGCATCTATTTTTATTAAGTGCTAAATTTTAAATAATAAAAAATTTCGATGAATTTTAATAAAATTTATATACATATATACAATTTAAAGACAACACAACCATTAAAAAATAATAGAAAAATTCTAAAATATTTTGAAATTAAAATTACAATAAAAACATAGATAAAGTAAAAACATGAATATAAAAATAAAAAGACAAAAAATACGAATATAAAAATATAATACCAATTAAAATTGATTAAAACTTAACATGGAGCATATTTCTACAGATTCTTTTTTGAGATTCGAGCGACGATCGGTAACATTTATATTGTATTTACTAAAATATCTTTCAGCATCCACACTATTGACGGGACACCAAATAGATTTTAGAGCGGCACAATCAAACTCTTCATATTTAATTTTTGTTGTCATCAATAATAGCAATATATCCGGCGTGGATTAACTTTTTATATTCTCTATTAAGTGTCTAAAAAGTGTTGATATCCTTCCAAACATTGAGGCTCTGTTAATACATTAAACAATGGCAGGTTTTTAAAAAACAAAACTGTTTCTTTAACATTATTAGATTTTGAACCTGCCACATATGGATTGAATAGCTTTCTCAATGTTCGGAGGAATAGATTTGTCTCATTTTGTCTTGAGTGCGAGTCTAGTTTTAAGACGCTTTTTGGATACACAGCTCCAACTGTCTTCTTTTATTTACAGTAGTAGACAAAAGCAGTTGCTTGGTTTGGACAGGAAAAACACCGTCTATGGTAAACTGCAAGCTCTGTTTTATCCCCTCAATTTCTTCACATAATAAATTGGCAAAGGGATAGGAAGACCCTTCTAAATTGTCTATTGATTTTATAAATTTTATGCAAATTTCACTTTTGTTTGTTATTTTAGCATCTATTCGCATATTTTACGAATTTGGCATCTATTAGCATGTATTCCGAATTTTAGCATCAATTAAGCATTAATACCAAAATACGTGTCTCTACTTATTAGCTATTTCAATGTGGT
Organism: Arctopsyche grandis; assembly: GCF_051622035.1. Taxonomy (NCBI): domain Eukaryota; kingdom Metazoa; phylum Arthropoda; class Insecta; order Trichoptera; family Hydropsychidae; genus Arctopsyche; species Arctopsyche grandis. The sequence goes on from NC_135362.1 coordinate 2,574,172, forward strand.
TAATTTTGGACACTTTGCTATTAATTAAACATCAATAGCAAAATACGGGTCTCTACTGATGAGTCATACATACATATATATGTAAATCATGCATTATTTTTAATTATTTTAAAATACATATTACCTATTTGTTAATTGACCAAAAACAATAAAATAAAAAGTAATAACAATATCTTATTTTATTTTTAATTCTATTTCTTTATGGAAATACATATGTATTTCCATAAAGCGATACACAATTAAGTTTCCAATTATATACTTAAGAACAAATTAGTAAAACGATAAACATATCCATTTGTATTGTATGTCAATAGTTCCTTCGCTTAAACTATAAATATTTCATTATGTGTACTATATAATTATTACATCAATGTTTCAGTATCCATTGATGGATTAAAACATTTCAAAAATTTACTATTATTCATTTTTGACGGTGACTTCGCGAAAATGAATGATATACAAGAAACATGTTCAAATGAACACAACTTTGCTTTGAATGCAATATTCAAACCATTCATTTACCTGCACGAAGTCTTAGCCTCTCAAACATTTAACGTTGACAACAACATAATCAAAGCAAAGAGCAAATTAATATTCTTGTATGTAATGTTACATATAATTACCTGTGTATACATTTGTATCGATTACATGTTGTGGAATTTGGAAAATAACTTAACAATACTGAAGACAGTATGCTTTTCCTTGACCTATGTATTTACGATTATTGTATCAGTTTTGATGTGGCTAAAAGACACATTTTTTAATTACAAAGCTACAGTGAAACTGATGGAAACGGTCAATAGTTTGAATGTTAAAACACCACTAAAAGAAATCTACGTTTTGAATATCTCGTTACATATATTAATATGTCTGATTTTGTGCTCAATATTCACACTCGTAGCCATTGGAGGTATGTTTTCGCTAAGAAACTTTTACGAGTTTATAATTTATGCGAAAATTGACACAACATATTTGAGATATTCTGTGATTATCATCTTGGTCATCTTTCAAATGAGAATATTGAACGATCAACTCTGTAACAAGTATGGCATAACGCTAAAAACTAATCGATTCGGGTTTCAGAATAAACATCGAGATACATTTAGAAGTGTCAGTGTTAAATCAATACAGAAAGAATTTTTTAAATTGGCTGAAATTATGCATTCCATACAATCTTTATATGGAATTTATGTTAGTCTCATATGTTTAGTATTATTTAATTTAATTTTGTAAGTATTTTGTTATAATTAAAATTTTTGTGTTTAAAACAGATAACAGTATCAATCATGAATTCTTTTATCAACATTGTTGCCTCTACAATATAATCTTCACATTTCTCAAAATGTAACGACATTTTTTAATCATTTAACAGATTAGTGATTTAATATGCAATATAATATTAAATGTAAATTTATTTACTTCAGATTTATTTTTTATATTTGGCTATCACTATATCATGTAGCTTTCACGACATCTACTTGATAATTGTTTTAACGAGTTTGTGCGAATATTTAAGGCATGAACATCACTCGACCAAAGTAATATTGAGTAAAGCTTTGATTTTACAAACAAGTGTGTGAATTTTTATATTTAATATATTATATTTTTAACAAATTAAATAATTTTTACATGTATACATATATCTTTACAGACGATGTGGATGATATAAAATTATTTTTCAACTATTTGTGCGACGCAGATTTTTCAATATCAGCGAATAATCTTTTGACTCTGGATTATTACTTCATGTTGGAGTTCACTGCAGCTATTGCTACGTATACAATCATTATATGTCAATCTTCTTATGATTAAGGTTGTCAGATTTCTGGGACAATTACCCTCTCCGCCCCCCTCCCAATAATATTAGACCAAATTTTTTAAATTTATATTAAGTAATAAAACAAAATAAAATTTAGAAATTTTAATATTAATTATTTATTAATAAGAAGAAAAACAATCATAAATATTTTAAATTATATTTTTTTTATAATTTTCACTAGATTTGGCGTTTAGCAAGAGTTTTCTGTAAATTTGCACTCTCTCTTCGGCGTTTTTACGAAAAAGCTAAAAAATAATAATGTAGAAATAAAGCACATCGTGTAATATTCCGTATCGAGTTAGATAAACCGGTCTCCGTCACGAGCCCGAATGTGAAACACCCGAAAACGCAAATATCGGAAGGCAAAGATCGAAAATCGAAAGATCTTAAGTCGAAATATCAAAAAAAGGGTGCATGGTAAACGGTACATACTCACTTAATTTGTGCGAGCAGGATACAACAGGAACAAGGGGAACAGGCTTTTCCTCCCGTATTAATGTGCGCGCGCAGAAAACACAAATATCGGAATTTGTGTTTTCGGGCGTTTCACATTCGGGCCCGTGAGATAGACCCATAAGCATATTTTATGCTTTCACAAGTTAACGAAATGTATTGTAACGTACGCCGCGGATTAAGCGAATAGAATCCCAGAGACTGTGTGACCGTTCAAAGATTATCTGTAACGGATATCTGTTAACGGATTAACTAAATGCATACCGTGCGACTGGTATAAGTGGGTTTTAAGGATTAGCGACAAGCTAAGTGCACGAAAGAATGATTGCACTTCTCATACCGTGGGAATACATATCCGAATACGTGACTATACAGTAGGTGAACAGATTAGACGTCCTGAGAGATCTACCCGTTATAAGGCGGTACGTAGGCGATATCAGGTCATTCTGGACTGAACACTGGCAATACGTGTATCTCCTTAATCATCAATAAATGCTGTGAAACGACTGTTGGCCTTTTACTTGGATCCTCCACCCACCCCTACGCAACAGTATTATGAACATTTCAAGGTGCATAGAAACTGTATTATTGTCGATATTTTTATCAACCAAATAAATATATTTAAGTAAACATGTATTTGGCTAATGTTTTATTCTCTTTCCGTTAATTTTACTTTTATATTAATTTACATTACATTGGAAAAAAATATCAAACGTGCTTATTTCTATCTACAAATGAGTGTGTACCTTGGATAGTAAATTTTCACATTTTTTATACACCTCAAATCACTCAAATGATACACCTCAGACTCAAATCACCAGCAGCGTGATCTAGTGGTAATTGTTGTATTCTCTCGTGCTAGGGGTCACGAGTTCGCTTCCCACTGGAGTCTCGTTGCTGGCCAGACTTTGGTTTGTCGAGGTCGGTCGATTTTTATCAGAATTTGTCAAGTTTTCTGATTTGAAACGATTCCTGTAAAATTGGCTTTCTTATCCAATTTTCTATTGCGAAAACCTTGAGTTATTATTATCTCTTAGGTTTCGCCACATTTTCTCCATAGGTGTCTCTATGGATGATTATTGAAATATAAATATTTCGTATTGTTACATAATAAATAATGTTATTATTCGTATTGTTTACGATGTTTATAATGTCTGAACATAGATGGCAGGTGTTGTTTCGATTTGTTTGTATGTTTAATTATGTATTTAATAATATACATATGTATTATATAATTTATTGATTTTTAATCTGTTTAGCACATTTGCCGCTTTTGAGCAATCTGTTTGGCGAGTGTGCATGATTAAATAAATAAAATAAAAAAATAACATATTTACTTACATATCTCATCTAAAATACGTTTTCAGTAATAATAATTTTAATTATTTTTTAGTAGCTATCAACCTTTTTATTTTAAAATTTGTACATAGTAACAACACATACATATGTACATACATAAGCATGTAGGGATAATTTAGGTATAAAATCCATGTCTACACTATATACAAATTTGCACAAAGAATATATAGGGCGGGTTAAAGGTTTTGGATCGTTTCCCGGCCTATGGAAATTCAGTTGTATTTTGAAGAGGATCTTTATTGCTCGATTGATACAAGTGTATTTGTATGTACGGCGAATTACGTAGGTGATTCGCTGGAACGAGCCAGGCCGAGTTCCTGAAGCTCGCTGGCATCTGGGGACGATGCGCTGGTTTATAAAGGTGTTGCTTGTAGTTTATAAAGGTGTTGCTGGTTTATAAAGGTGTTGCTTAAGTTGCGTGTAGCTGGGCTGGTGAGATCACGTTCTGGAAGATTCCAACAGGCTCGAGGTCTTCCTTTGTGTTCTATGTTTGATGCGTAGTTGCTTAGCTCCTTGGGATTTCCCATGTACTCATGATTGCGTATCTGGAGTGAGTCGAATTGCCTTTATGGGTAAGCTGGACGAAGTATTTCGGCCACGGCTGACTTTCTTGTACGAGAACAGGATGCGGTGATGTCATTTGTACAGATTAAGTTCGATGAGGGAAATAGGTGATATAATCGACCTAGTTTCGTATGGTACAAGTCGTGGTATATCCCTACAAATATATGCGTATTTGTTTGAGTTGGATTCCAATAAGATTTTTTTTATCCGGCCCTCGATAAATTTCAAAATTCTGAACCGGGCCATTTCACAAAAAGGTTGGGGACCCCAGTTTTAATAAATTAAAAGCTGGAAAGTGTATGTATTGTCATTGAAGACATTTACATAGCAACGATTATTTTTTTTTTTATATAATTATGGCTTTTACCAAGTCAATATGCATTAGTGAATTGAAAAATTAAAAAAACAATTATGAATCATTTGTTTATCGAGACGTTTGACCCACAATGAAAGGCTCACAAGAAAATCGTTCAAACTTTGCTTTGAAAGCAATATACAGGCCTTTTATATACATACCTTCATGAAATATTCAATGTAGACAAAAATAAAGTTAAGCCGAAAAATAAATTGGCTCTGTTATATGTACATAATCTTACATGTTATTACTTCCGTATACGTCTCTAGGCTAGCCGTACTATTTGACATATTCGAGATATTTGACATTCAAAAACTCGACAATGATATCGAAAGTGTGTTACATCATGTCTAAGCTAATAGTGATGACAATAGCGATTTCAATGTGGCTAATGGATTTTATTTTTAATTACAAAGCTACAGTGGAATTGATGAGAAAAATCAATCTACTGAATGATAACGTTTTTCGCAAAGTTTATGCTTTGAATATAATATCTCACACGGTATCGTGTCTGTTAATATTTGTCTTATTTGTAAACTCATTATTGGTTGGCTCGAAGTTGGGTGATTCTTTCTATTTACTTTTGATACATTTGAAAGTTGACACAACACTAGTAAGATTTTTGATGATTCCTATAATAGTTCTGTTTGAAATGAGGATTCTGAACGATCAACTGCGTTATAAATATAACATAAAGTTAAATACTAATCTATATGATACGAAATATAATCAACCTGAACGTGTATTGGGAAATGTCAGTGTTAAATCAATACAGAAGGATTTTTTTTAATTGGCTGTTAATGTTATGGATAGCGTACAATCATTATATAAATATCGAGTATGTTCCTTTAAATAACATTTAAGTAATTTAATATTTTTATTAATAATTATAAGTATGGCATTTTAACACTAGATATTATCATCAGTTTTGAATTTCTTTGTGGAAGTCCTTTCTTATCTAATTTTTTTCATTCTATCCATCACCGATAAGGTAAGTGCACTCATTTTTTTATTCAATTTAGAAAATATAATGAAATATATTTAAATTATATTCAGGTGTATATCCGATCGGTTTTGGGAACATTCTGGTTTATTCATGGTCTTTTTTTTATAATTGTGGCCACAACTGTGACGAAAGTGATATTAATCAAATCTATGCTTTTAAATTCAGGTGTTTACTTTGTTGATCAATAATCTGTATATAAAATATACTATGGTGATATTAAATGCATTTTTTTTATTTTACAGAAGATATTCAAAATAAGGATGTAAAATTATTTTTCAATTATTTGGAAAATGGGAAATTTGTGATTACCGCAGATAACTTTTTAACTTTGAATTATTCTTTCTTGTTTGAATTATTCGCTGCTATTGCATCGTATTCGATTTCCATCTTGCAATTTGTTTAAGTTTAATTTAATATTTAGACGTTCAATCTTTCAAAAATATTTTTTTTTTCATTAAATTTATCAAAACAGTTTTTTTTGAAGGGCGCCAGATTGGGAAAAATATCATATATGTATATAATATCGCTATTCTGTGTGTTTATCTGCGATATCGCTCGCCGTACTATAACAGTCGTTTCAATTCGACATACATATGTATGTACGTCAGAACTAAAACACTGCCAGCAAAATGTACAAATACATATAATAATGAAAAAAAAAACTTCGACCAATGTTTTTGCTACCAATGTTTCCTCTAGGCAAGTCTCTGAACATTTAGCGCCATCTATTGAAAATTTATATAATAAATGAATGAATGAATTAATTTTTCTATTATTGTTTTATATTGTATTATTGTTTTATATTGTAGATAGGAAGGTAGTTTTTACCATTTTTTTTTCATATTAAACAATTAAATATAAATATTAAATTAAATATACATACTTTAGAGGTATTTGAAAAACATTCGACCGCATTCGGATCGAATACAGGATCGACACATTTTTTTTTTAATAACTTTATATGCCAACACCCATGCGATGATATTTCATCGAATACAACACTAGTTTTATACATAATATTAGACATATTATTTAGATATTATTATAATAAAATACTCTGTATTCTCCAATATTATACTAAAACAATTACTCAATTACATATGTAGCTTCTCATATATTCAACACTGTCAATAACACAATCAAACCAAAGAGTAAATATATCTTGTTATATGTAATATTTAAACCTTGTGACAGCCCCAAGGCACTGGCCGTAAAACCATCGGTTGGCTAGCGCTTCACGGGAAGCAATCACTTCCTTCCCGGCCGTCGAAATAAATAGTTGTGCATTACTAAATATGTAGTTGTACCAACACAGTTGTCTCATTCGCCCTACCCCTCCATACACCCAAGAAAGTATGGAACTATGTATGCTCAGCATAACGAGGAGAGGTAGAACATGTGGGTGAGAGGTATGACAAGGGTACTTGATATAGCAGAGAGAGTGAAGATATTGAAATGGCAATGGGCGGGTCACGTGCCTAGAAGTGTACGAAGGGTGGAAAAGAAATGCTGAAACGGTACCCGAGATAATGTAAAAGAGTGAAAGGAAGATGAGTGAACGAAACTAGAAGAATGTGTAGGGTGAGATGGATGAGAATTGCACAAAACAGAGACAAATGGTAGCGTATTGGAGAGGTCTTCATCCAGCAGTGGATGTTGAATGGCTGTAAATAATGATGATGATATGTAATGCTATATTTAATTGATTGTGTTTACACCTCCACAGATAAGACACTGATAAGGTTTCAATTGTGCCAATACCAATACCGATTTCAGTAGGAATTATGAAAACAATTACTAATTGTTTCATTTAAATTTGGGAATGGCTTTTGATATTCTAAGTCTACATAAGTTTTAAGTTTTGTTAACTTATTTAAGTCTGTAAGTCATTAAAAAATAAATAAAATGCTCTAGTACACATATGTTTATATTTAGACAAGCAGAATAGACTAGTGATGCATATAATGTTTTGAACAAAGTGGTCACGGGTTCAAATCCCATTTCTGGTTTCTGCTGGCCAGACCGTGGATTTGTGACTCCAATTTGATCGTTTCCTATTAGATTTTGCCAATTTATCTGATTTTCACTGAAACGATTCCAACAAATTGGCAACCTTACCAATTTTCTCTGAATTGTATAAAATGTCGCAACCTACTGAATTTTATAGAATGCTGCAAATTTACAAATTTGACGATAGATGTCTCTGTGGATGTTAATCGATATGTATATAATTTGTATAATAATACTTGTATCAAATGTACAATATTTCTGGCCAGAAGGGCGTATTGGGGTTACCTGTTAGGCTTTCCTGGTATGAATTAAATAAATAAATAAATTTAAATGAGTTAATTGAAACGACTAGGAATTCTAATGATTTTCATAACGAAAAAAAACATCGTAAAAAAGCGTCTTTAAAAAAAACAGCTCGGTTACATAATTTAATTTCTTCAAAACATATTATTTTTGACAGGTGGTGAATTGACCTCGGCTAAAATAAATGATTTCCAATTACGTTATTTTATATGTAATTAAAACTATTTAATAAATTGAAAGCATTCGTTGTCCAGTGTCACATAGATAATTAGTTGATTAGAAAACGCATTAGAATGAAGTCCATTCTTGAGTTCTAATCTACATAATAAGACAAAGTCAAAAAAATGAAACGTACACACGAAAAATGTATAAGAGTGAAAGATAACTTTGCATATCATGCAATATTCGAACCATTCATTTATTTTCACGAACTACTAGCTTCTCAAATATTCAACGTTGACAAAGATACGATCAAACCAAAGAGGAAATACTTTATGTTATATGTAATGTTACATGTTATTTCTTCAGGGTATCTCTCAGTCAAAGCCATTATGCAGTATTTTACTTTTTTTATATAAACTTCAATGCTGTCAAAATTGTGCTATTGCTCATCATTTCTTATCACATCCATAATGGCTATTTCAATGTGGTTGATAGATATGCTATGTAATTATAAAGCTACATTGGAATTGATGAATAAAATCAATAGATTGAATGTGAAAATATCGCTCACTAAATTCTGCGTTTTCAATGTCACATTTCACATAGTATTGTGCCTGTTGGTGTTTTTCATGTTTTTATTGTCTCTGTCAGCTGGATTGGAATCTTCGCTTGGAATTTGCTACATGTATTTGGTTGTTATGAAAGTGGACACATCGTTTCTGAGATTTGTTTTGATTACTATCATTGTACTGTTTCAAATTAGGATTTTGAATAATAAATTACGTTGTAAATTCGGCTTATCTGTAGGAAACAGTATACATATGGAAATAAATCGATATGGGAATACCTTCAGTGTTAAATCAATACATAAGGAATTTTTTAAATTGATTGAAGTAATGGATGCCATACAATCATTATATAAATATCAAGTTAGTTTCATTTGCATATTTTTTAATTCATTTTATGAATACTGCATACTTTATAATTATGTATCAATTTAACTTTAAAATAGATAACATTATCTCTTATAAATTCTTTCATGAGGATTCTTATGTTTATAAATGTCATAATAAACACAATAATAAACTTCAATAGCAAAGTAAGTGCTTTATTTTGAAATTGAACATGGTTTATAGTAAAATAAATATATAACATACATTATAAATAAAAATTTATTTACTTCAGCTGCATATGTATCAATTGGCTTTCTATCTGTTGTGTAGCATTCACTCTACATTGTTTTTAATTGTTTTTACGAGTGTGTGCGAATATTTGAAGCATGAATATCATTCTACTAAAGTAATACTAACCAAAGCTATGATTTTGCAAACGGGTGGGTACATTTTAATATTTTTTATTACATATACATATCATATTTAGCCCATAGTTTTTGAATGCAAAAATATAATATTAAACACATATATTTTTACAGAGGATGTGAAAGACATAAAATTATTTTTGAGCTATTTATTTGACAACGCAGTTTTAATATCTGCCAACAAATTTGTCACTTTGGACAATTTTTTTATGTTTGAACTCATTGGAGCTCTTTCATCTTATACAATTATTATATTACAGTTTGATCAATGAGAGTACCAGGTAACCATTTTTCATATCTTATTTCACATAAGTTTAAATACCTTTAATAAAATGTTTAAACATTCGGGCTGCCAAGAGGGGGGGGGGGGAAAGCTGGGGTTAAAGTTACCTCGATAAAATAAACGAATTTTTGTTATTAATCCACAAGAATAGTCGAAATATGATTTTTCTAAGTGAAATTTTATTTAATTGTCATATAAAGTTAATTTAATATATTATACGTATTAATTCAATTCAGATTCGTGTAAATACTAGTACGAGCTTTTTGCTCGCAATTTTACCGATTTAAAATTCAGCACACTTCCAATTAACCCTTTTAAACAAAAACAAAAAATAGTGTGGCCAGAACACTATCCCAATAAACATGTTTCAATAGAAAAAACTCAATATAAAATAGTATTAACAGTAAGAAAAAATCCCAAGTGAAAATACGTACCTTTGACTTTTGATTTGAACTGGACGACTACTTAGATGGATTTGAAAGCTGAAAAGTACTACAAATGAAAGATAAAATATAAAGATAATATATAAACCCGACTATAACAAATATAGATTCCAATATTCATTTTGAATAGGAAATTGACAGATTTTGAGACATCGACCGAATAACACCAAGATATAGAAAAATTGCGCGATTTAAAAAACATATATATCTCCGAGTCTCGAGCCAATCAACATTATTTATTACCAGATTCGTGTTTACTGGGCATATATCTATAAGAAAAGTCATATCTCGTCTCTGAAACAAAAAAAAATCGTCATTTGTCGAACAGTGTAATTACACATATGAGCGCAATTTTGTGACAAATGTCTAGTCCCGGTTCTGCCGGGTAGATTATTCATGTGACATGCCACAATTACTATGTTAGAAATCAATATCAATCATCATTGAAAGCTGTTTGCTGTTAGCTGTTTATTCGAAAATAAATATTGAGCCACGAAAAGCCTATTCTTATAAATAAATTCATTAAGATAAGTTCACGAAAATGTTACAAGTACATGAAAGGTCACCAAATGCTGTAGGCAACTTTGCATATCATACAATATTCAAACCTTTCATATACCTTCACGAGCTGCTAGCTTCTCAAATATTCAACGCAGACAAAAACACAATAAAACCAAAGAAAAAATACATTATGTTGTATGTAATTTTTCACATGATCACTTCTGCATACGTCACTTACAGTCTGGTATTAGAATATTTCACATTCGTTCAGGCCACAGTGCTGTCAAAGATGTGTCACTGCTCGTCGTATTTGATCGCGGCAATAGTCGCCATTTCCATGTGGCTAATGGATTTGATATCCAACTACAAACCCACATTAGAATTGATGGATAGAATCAACAGATTGGGTGTAAAAACGTCCGCTACTAAATTTTATATTCTGAATGTAACTTTTCACACAGGATTGTGCATATTGATGTTGTCGATGTTGGTGACTTCCATGTTATCCGGAAGGAAGTTTAGAATTTTGACCTATTTGTATTTGATGTATATGAAAGTTGACATTACACTGTTGAGGTTTCTGATGGTAGCCATGTTGGTATTGTACCAAATTAGGGTTTTGAACGATCAACTTTGTTTTAAATTCAATATTAAATCAGAAACTAATCTATATGCGAAAAAAAACCGAAATATACATAAAGATCAGTTTGAAAGTCTCAACGTTAAATCAATACATAGAGAATTTTATAAATTGGCCGATGTTTTCGACAGCGTCCAAACATTGTATAAGTTTCAAGTAAGTTTTGCCATATATAGAATTTGAGGCATTCTCTATTTTCACTGGTGACTTAATGTTTTGTACTTCAGATATCACTATCACTTCTTAACTCTTTCATGAGCATCATTACGTCTGCGAATTCTGTTATAGTAACACTAAATAATAAAGTAAGAGTATTTTTCATTTTATTTGTACTGAAATACAATATGTACTCAAATAGATATTTGCGTTTTTCAGCTGTATTATCAATTGGTCTTGATTTTATTGTGGCCTATTCACGATATGTTTTTCATATGTGTACTGACAAGTGTGTGCGAATATTTAAAATATGAATTGCACTTGACAAAAGTAATATTGACCAAATGTATGCTTGTAAAACCAAGTATGTATAAATCATTAATAAATAGATAACACTGTTCGATACGAAAAATGGTTCAGAGACGAGATATGACTTTTCTTATAGATTTTTTTATAATTATCATATAAAGACAATTTAATATATTATCCCTATTAATACAATTCAGATTCGTGTAAATACGAGTAAATACTAGTACGAGCTTTTAGCTCGAAATTTTACCGATTTAAAATTCAGCACACTTCCAATTAACCCTTTCAAACGCAAAAAAAAAAAAATAGTGTGGCCAGAACACTATCCCAATAAACATGTTACAATAGAAAATACTCAATATAAAATAGTATTAACAGTGGGAAAAAATCCCAAGTGAAAATACGTCCTTTTGACTTTTGATTTGAATTTGACAACTACTTAGAGATATTTGAAAGCTGATAAGTACTGCAAATAAAAGATAAAACACCCGACTATAGAATTCAATATTCATTTTGACAGGAAATTGACAGATTTTGAGACATCGCCCAAACAACACCAAGATATAGAAAAATCGCGCGATTTAAAAAACACATATATGTATCTCTGAATCTCGAGCCAATCAACATTTTTTATTTCGTGTTCACTGGGTATAGATCTATAAGAAAAGTTATATCTCGTCTCTGAACCAAAAAAAAAGTCGTCATCTGTCAAACAGTTTAATTAAAAAAATACAGTGTAATGTATTGTAGATTTAAATTTGAAGGTATCTATGTAGCTTAGCTTTAAACTATAAATTAAATTATATATAACTTATAACTGAATTATATGGTAAATATTTAATTGTTTATTGCAGATGATATTCAAAACAGGGACATAAAGTTACTTTTGAAATATTTGAAGAGCAGGACATTTTTAATAACGGCCAATAACTTCTTGATTTTGGATTATTTATTCATATTTGAATTCGTCGGGGCTATTGCATCATATTCAATTATTATGCTACAATTTGGCTAGCTAAAATGTGTTTATTTGCATACTTATGATTTTTTTAACAAAGTTAGCAATAGTGATGCATCAGGAAAACCAGTATTGTCACTATGTCAAAAATTGCATTAAAATGAAATAAACTTAGTTCAACTATTTATTGTATTTCTATTTTTTTAAACAAAATTTACAAGTACATGTAGATGTAATGAACGCGAAACAACATCGACAGTGTAAACTAAAACATAATAATAAAAAAATATTTATGTATATAACAACATGAAAATTTACATTGTATAATATAATACTGATACTTTTTAGTTATTTATTAAAATCGCTAATATTTTAAACAACACACACGCCCGCGAAGATCATTCAATACAGCCCTCCCTCCTATAACACGAATATAATTTTCATGTTGTAGGAATACGTGTTATAAGAGGGATGACTGTACATTTTATTTTTACAAATACATACAAACACATACAAACATAAAACTCATGAATTAAACATTTGAAACAGTGTCGTAGTGTTGGCGCACCGACATCTCAGCGCAAACTCAGCGCAACGACAATTCAGCGCAAAATCAATTTTTTCAATAAGTTTTAAATTGGTTGAAATGCACGATATGGTCACCCATTGAAATGCACGATAATTTAAATCAATGGTCGATAAATACGTCAATACATACATACGTATACGCGTACATTTTAGATATGAATAGCAGAACCCATGTATGTAGATGGTCTTGCGAACCTTGGTCTAGAATCCATTCATACGTAAGACTTTTTGGTGTGTATCCTGGTGTGGAAACTCTTTTTAAGAAATATTTTTTGCGGAACTTAGTTGAGAAACCCCGAATACGTAGGATTTTAAAACATAATTTTTGGGGAAAAAATCGAAAACCAAATAAACTTTAAAACTTATTGAAAAAATTGATTTTGCGCCGAATTTTCGTTGCGCTGAATTGTCGTTGCGCTGAATTGTCGTTGTGCTGAATAGTCCATGCGCTGAATTGTCATTGCGCTGAGTTGTCTTGTTACCTGACAACTCGTTCACAGATTTTCCGTAAACCGAGGATGCGCTCCATGCATTACGTATACGGCCATCTCTTTCTCACTCCGTCTGTTCACCAAGATCTCGTTTACTATGCCATTACGTATGCAGCCATCTCTTTCACAGATAGTCTGTTATCGGTGAACAGACTATCTGTGAAAGAGATGGCTGCATACGTAATGGCATAGTAAACGAGATCTTGGTGAACAGACGGAGTGAGAAAGAGATGGCCGTATACGTAATGCATGGAGCGCATCCTCGGTTTACGGAAAATCTGTGTACAAGTTGTCGTGTCACCGAGTTGTCTGCGCCAAAATGCCGGCGCTAAGTTGGTTTGCGCTGATTTGTCGTGCCACCGAAACAGTGTCGTAGTGTTATGGGAAAATACGCTGTAGGGATTCGTGTTATATAAAAGACTACAGGCAAATACACATGCATGGTTGTACACTGAATATAATCATCGCTGGGTTTTGGTTACATAGTGTAGCATTTTTTTTATATACATACATCATAAAAGTGGGATATTTTTTAAACAAAAATCAAAATGTTCTTTCATTGATCTTCAAATAAAAACAATTCAAACTCATGTTGCTCTACACCATCCAAAATTTACATAATTTGATTACAATACACGCTAAGATTACATTACATGCTACAGTGTGTCGGGTTAATGTGCTGGCTCGGCTGCCATAAGGTGAGAAAAGACTCATGTCTTCGTAGTTGGTGTTCCAGCCTATGATGGGCTCGTCTCTGTTCTGAACCCTCAGCCACAACTCTAAGGGCTTGAAGTACTTGACCAAAGACTCGGGAGATATTCTTGACGATCGTCCTCTGGTTAGTTTTCTGATGACTTCCGAGGCCGGACGAGAGGAGCCCGTTTGCAACACCTCGCTACAAAAATTGGGAATAAAACATAAATGAATAATGTCGAAGACTTGATTCACTGTGAATTTGACAATGACCTGAGGAGACGTCCAGCCTCTCGACTGCGATGTAGGTCACATTCGTGCAATGGGCCATTGTGGTTTGCTGCCGAGCATAAATTGTCGAATATTTGAAATTCTAGCACTGTTGCCAAAAAATACTTGATATATTCCTGGAAATAGAGTGTGTAAAACAAATGCGTAGAAAAGGTTAGGTTAGATTCGGTTAGGTTAGGTTACGCTACCTGATCAGATATGACGTGGTACTTTGAACCGGGATCAAAATCAGCTTCAGATCTTGGGATAGGAGGAATGACTCCCTGAAATTTATTAAATGTTAAAAATATTTTGGATATGTTATAAATAAATTGACAAATTGAAGATTTCATAACCTGATATCTCAATTTAAGCTCCCACCATCTTGAATTCATATTAGTGACGCCATCTTGAAACACCTGCCATCTCCACTGAAAAATGTTTTTTTTCGGATTTTTGTGTAAATATATATGTAAGTAAGTATATACTGGAGTGAAAATAAGCAAATAAGAATGAATATATTTTAAAGTTATTGATTTGAAATATTTCTACCACTCTCTCCCTCCCACATTAGAATAACAAACAGTTTAAATAAATAAAAAAATGAAAATAACTACCTGATCAACCATGTAAGCAAATGGCAAATAAGCTATCTTTTCAAGAGCCATTGTAAGTAAAAAGTTCATCGTCACCTCGTAATTATCATTTGTTCTGTAATAAAAAATACATTAGAATGTATAAACAATCAAAAAAATCATACAATATATCTACAAATGATTGAAAATCATCAAACCTATTATTATAAATTCCAATCCTCTGCAAATGAGGTATATTATATACGGATAAAGTCATTGCATTTGCAACAGCTTCGTGAAATGCTGCAATACAAATAAAATTAATACAATGATTTTTTTAAACATTAATCTTAATTTTTTTGTTAATTAACCTGGATTAGCTCCATCTCTGAATAGGTGAATCTGATCCGAGTATTGAAGGTAATATTGAATATGTGCCATTTCATGATGAGTCGATATCAAATCTTGCATCGTTATCTCTGTGCATTGTTTTATTCTAAAAGTTACACACAATATGTTATAATTAAGCTTCGCTTAATTAACATGAATATAAAAAAAAACACGTTTGCATTAATTTATGCTAAATCATAACCTATAATCCATTCTGTTGCAAAAATCCCAGGCACTTGCCGTACATTGTACACTCCTATCTGAGGGTCTGGAGAGCATGGAGGCTCTCCAGAATTCAGGAGGCATTGATTTTAATCCCATTGATGCATAAAACTCTTCGGCAAGTTGAAACATTCTGCAATAATGAAAGACAAAACCATAACCTCAAAATTTTCAATCTTTTTAGCTTAAAATTAAAACTTCATTCCAAACAGCGTAATGATTCATACATTTTTTGCTATTATTCAATTTTAATATCAATACATATTTACATGTGTATATACATTGTATAATAGTATTTACATATATCATACCAGTAGTACATACAAGGTATCACTTTAAATATCAACGTTTCACTGTTTTATTCTGTATGAATTATTTCATATTTTACAATAATTACAAAGTAAAACAACAAACTAATACATGTGCATTTTTTTTTGTTATCTACCATTGTTCTGAAAAGTATTTTGTTAAGACAGACAACGATGAAGATTTTTTTGGATGGATGTGGTGTTAAATTAAGCATCGTAGTGTTTTTTTTTTAACTAAATTGAGTATAGCAATACAAGCAATTACCTCAAAGGTGTAAATCCTTGCCGTAATAGCTCCGGACTCACATCTAAGTTTGGCGTCTGTGGAAATGGAAGCACAATATCAGAGATAGACTTCCAGTTTTGTGCCCACATATTACCTATAAACAAATTAATTCAATTTAATAATTGAAGAGTAAGCATGTCTTATACAATAACTGAATATAAACAGATAGTAGACGACTTGATTACATCTGCCACCTTAATTAAAATTTTTACATATATGTAGACCTAGTAGGCCATTTAAGATGTTTACCGCAGGGACGTCATTTCAGCTTTTTCTTAGGGGTGGCAGCCAAAAATTGGTCAAGTTGATTTTTTTTTATATCGGAATAAAAATGGAAAATATTCTTTGCATACACCTCATTGAGTTTTAAAATATAAAAAAAATAAGCTTATTTTTGAAAAAATAATTATCAAAATATTATGTAAAAAGTCAAAAAATCTTCAAATGGTCAGCAAAACTCGTCCATCAAACTGTGTCACTAAAAAAACTATCAATTAACTTTCTACCGACTGTCTACTTTATCTATGTACATACATATGTATGTACATAATAACAATATTGTATTTTCGGTTCCGTTAATTCTACGAAGGGAAGTCATAAACAAATTACCGTTTCAGTTGTAAATAAAATAAGGTGGACCTTTCTAACAATTCGCTCCACAGGTCGAACAATTTCTAAGAATTTTACCCAAGGAATACCATTTAACAAAACAAAATATGACCTTTTTTTCCATAGCTTTATTGCAGCGATTCTATTTCTGGCCCTGTCTATGCTACTCAAAAGTAACATAACATAACAATTATATTATTTCATTAATCGTTAAATTCTTACTGTTTTCTAAATTCACACCATTCCAAAACTAAGGCATGGCAACTGCCATGGCATGCCCCCCCCAAATGACGTCTCTGGTTTACCGGTTGATTTGGGCCTTAATTAAGGTAGCAGATATAGTCAAGCAATAAAATGGTAATGTATTGGACATATAGAAAGACAAATTGACGATTAATTAATGAAAGAAGTTTAATTTTCAGCCAAGAGAGTATATATTTTAAAAGAAAATATGAAAAGAAAAATAGACAGTGGATTAATGTTTTGAGGAAAAAGTGTAGAATATAGCAGGTAGGCAGGAATGGAAGAGGATTATAGTGAATTTCAGCTATAAATGGTAAATCTGAATACCGAGTAGGTGCGCTGGGATAGGACCATCTGGTCGTACACTTTGTTCTCCGTATCTAACAACGAGTTTTCTTCTGACATAAGTAAACAGTTGCTTGTATAGGGGTTGAAGTTGGTTGTAAACCTCTTGTAGGTTGTCCTGAAAAGATTGCTCTTCGTATTGGGATCTCATCTGATCACCGGCGTCGGTGAAACCTGAGTGGATCATTGGAAATCAAACATTAATATCAATTTCAACAAGCATATGTAGTACAATTGTATTTATAATGTACCGTTCAATCTTGCAGCTTGATTGGCGAGCTGAACGTATCTCATAAACTTATTCTTCAATTTTGGTCCCGTTTTTTCACGGAAACTTCTCCAAACGTATACTAGTTCCCTTTCGATCCTCGAATGAGCCAAAATTCTGGATATTTCTGGATCTAGCTGCATGTCACAATAGCTCTGTTCTTTACTGTCGTACTGCTGTGGGGGATACTGTCCATGAACACTGTACTGATTGTAACTCGAATCCTGACCGTAAATGTTTGAACTTCTCGTGTTCTTTGTATCGTACGTTTGAGAATATCCTGTGTAGGGTCTGTTTTGGTCCGATTCGGTTGTGCCTATTAGTGGTGTACTATGACTAAACGGACATATCTTTGCTGAATTAAACGTCTCTTTCATTTCTGATATCAGTTGATTGATCTGAATGGTATTAGATTTTATGAAGTGGAATTAATATGATAAAGTTAAAGTGAATTTTACAGAAAAAAAGTACTTCTACAGTTTATTTGAACCTCGGCATATTTGTCATCGGGCAGTGCTGCCCTCGAGGATAAGACAATTTTAGACAGCTGACGACGAGCTGATGGATCTGAAAGCTGCTTCCAGCTGAAGGACGCTGCTTTGCGCCATGAAAGCCTCTCTAGCTTATTACCAAGCGTTAACTCTTCGAGCATTCGTCTCCGATTAGTATCGGTGATGTTCGTTACAAACTTCCATTGAGCTGTTGTCACTCTAATGATCAAAGCAATCATATATTAGCATTAAAATACGCGTATATAACTTTAAACACCAGTGTATTTCATGAACCTGTAACACATTCCAGCTGCTTCTCTGTCGTAGTCTCGGAGAAACTGCATTGCTTCTCCCAAATTTGACACAGTTCCCTGAATACATTGATTATTATTATGTACTCGTGTAATCATATCATACACATAAATACTATTATAATTTCTATAAATTTTAAATTGCAATAAATAGAGAAAAAGTGGATTGTAGTGGATTTTAGTGCTTATACTAATCATAGAAAAGTGATAACAATTTTTCATCTAAACATTAACACTTGATTAGATATTAATTAATTTAGTTTCTACAGGACATAGGCTCAATTAAAAATTGGCTTTGAATGCCTCTAAAGTAATATGGTAGTTACCAAATCATAGAATAGCGTTTTAAATGTCAAAAATTTGGGGGTCTACCTCACGGGACCGAAAGTGAAACGCCCGAAAACGCAAATATCGGAAGGCAAAGATCAAAAATCGAAAGATCTTAAGTCGAAAGATCAAAAAAAAAATGATGCATGGTAAACGGTACATACTGACGTACATCCTCACTTAATTTGCGCGAGCAGGATACAACAGGAACAAGAGGAACAGGCTTTTCCTCCCGTATCCTGCGCGCGCACATTAAACAAGGCTGTATGACAAAAAGATAGATAATTTCACCGCATGCCACTCATATATATTATATATATACATAGTACCGTTTACCATGCACCCTTTTTTTTTGATCTTTCGACTTAAGATCTTTCGATTTTCGATCTTTACCTTCCGATATTTGCGTTTTCGGGCGTTTCACTTTCGGTCCCGTGAGAGAGACCGAAAATTTGGATATGACCACAGGAGGATGTAATCTCTGTTGGATTTGTTTTCAATTAGATATAGTATTTTAAATATACTAATTATAACATATATTTAATAGTAAAATATAAGTATAAATAAAAATAAAAATGATCGTCCGGCTTACAGTCTACACTTGTCATTAAAAAGTGATTATAATTTTTCATAAAAGCATTCTCAATAGGTTTTATTGATTTATTTAGTTTCTAGAGGATATGAGCTCGTCATAATTTCCATCAAATGCCAAAAAAATAGTATAATAGTGACAAAATCTTGGAATAGACAGTCAAGTGTCAAAAATTTGAATATGACCGACGTTGAATGTCATCCCCGTGAGTGATTTGTTTCCAACACGCGATTATTCAAAGCGTGCTTCGGCTTATTATATTGATATTATCTTATTCAGATGAGAATCTTTTGTTTATTGCGCGATTACGAGCACGTGCCCGGTTGCAATTTGCAAACATGGCCACGTAAGTAGCACTCGTTTTTATTTCTCGATGGCACACTAATGTCACGCAGGACGTCCTCTGGCTGGTCACCCAAGCGTGGTGCGTCCTTGTGGACTTCCTGATGATGATGATGATGCCTTCTAATTGGGCCAATTTGGCACCTCGACCTCGGTGGCTTTACCACCTGTGACTTATGCTTAGTTTAATCATCGGAATGGAGTTAATTCTTCAAAAGAGTTTCAAAGTGTGAATTTTGGTTGATTAATACATTCTGATTATTTTATATTAATGTGTACTTATATATTAGCAGTGTTGTTATTCAGCAGGTTTCCAAAAGCTTC
The DNA here is from genome assembly GCF_051622035.1 of Arctopsyche grandis. Lineage (NCBI taxonomy): Eukaryota > Metazoa > Arthropoda > Insecta > Trichoptera > Hydropsychidae > Arctopsyche > Arctopsyche grandis. The sequence continues at coordinate 2,594,486 of NC_135362.1, forward strand.
CGGAAACCTTTTGATTAAAATTTACGGAAACGGAAACTTGGTGTTGAAAACCTTTATGAAAAACTTACATAGATACAAGTTAAATAGTAGCGCATTTATAAATCTTGAGTTGAATTGTTATTAATTTGGTATCCTAGAACTATACAGCCCTAATGATTTAATGAAAAATTGCACTCTATGAGAACCCCATTAACCATAATCCATAAATTTAAAGTAATATCTAAATATATTTCGATATTATTATAATATACATGCAATTTAAAAACTCATAATTTTTGTTTTCATGTTAATAATATCAGGATTATAGGAATATAATAGACTAGTGTTGTGCCCGATGGAATATCATTGTCGAAATCCCGGGATCCCGACGTTTTCTGGTACCGTGAATCCTGGTGCTGAAACTAGTCTCAATACCGGGATTACAGTGCTGTTAGAAATTTATTTAAACAACGTTATATTAGGTCATCCGCTCGAAAATGTTGTTTTTTATACGGATTTTTGAGAATCAATTGTGCTGAAAAAACCTGCCGGGATTGGATGCAATAGTTATGGAAAATTAAGCTATTAAAAAAATAAAAGAAATGTTTCGGTTCTGTATTCGATCCGCACGCGTTCGAATTTATTAATTTATTATTAATTAATATTTTTTTCAAATACCTTTTAAATATATTTAATTTAATATTTGTATTTAATTGTTTAGTAAAACTGCCTACATATAAACAATATAAAACACCAATAGAAAAATTAATAAATCAATTAAATAAATAAATTTTCAATAGATGGCGCTAAATGCTCTGATACTAATTTGCCCAGAGGAAACATTGGTAGGAAACATATGTATAGATGTTTTTTGTTTATCTGTTATATATTCGTACTATATTCATATTATATTCGTACGTTTTGATGGCAGTGTTTTAACTCTGACGTACAGATATCGAATCGAAACCATTATTATAGTACATTATTATAGTTATCTTACACATACACACAGAATAGCGATATTATATGTATATAAATGATTTGTTATAACAAAAGGTATATACAAGTGCACATATTTCTCATGTTATTATTTCCTAGTAATTTTCATTTGTTGTACAAAAATTCAAATTTTATGTAAATATGTATGTGTTTCATTGTTTTGGAGCAGTGAAATGATTTTCATTATTTTTGTGCAAAAGAAGTACACGCTAAAATGCTATTAACTTAAATGAAACATGAAAATATTTAAAAAAAAAAAAAAAAAAAAAAAAAAAATATATATATATATATATATATATATATATATATATATATATATATATATATATATATATATATATATATATGTATATGTATATATGTATGTAGATGCTAAAAATAGGATCATTACTCATATATTTAAATATGCACAAACACAAGAGTCTAATTATCTCGAAACGAAATATGCATATATGACAGGCTACTGTCATTACAATCGACCCGTATGTAAATTTATAATAAAGCAGTAGCTGAATAGTTTAACTAAAATAGTTTTTAGAAGATTTTAGTTGAAAACCCATTGCTATATGGCGTTTTAAAGAAATTGTAGGAGATAAAACGTAAAATAAGCGTAAGTAAGTAAGAAAGGTTTAAATTGCGCCAAATCTACGCGAAAGTTTCCTATTAATCACCGCTGGGAGGCGCGCACGTATTCACGCGATATTGCGTAAATGGAGCGTAAAAACCGAGTCGTTTTTCTACTAGTAGGTTTTTAAAAAGTGCAACGGATATCTACTCAATGCACAAGTAGAGTTCGAAAGTTAATGACCAAATGCAGAAAGCCGTCGGATTTGCAATGAAAATGTACAAAAATCATTGCACAGTGAATCTGCTCTTAATAAATTAAGAGAAAAATTTATTTTTACATCTATAATGTGTAGATCAACAAATAATATGTAGATCAACCGGATGGTGTATTGAAGATTCGAACCAGTTGTAACGAACATTTCGTAAGCGTTGTATTTAACGGTTCGATTGTCATTCAACAGGAAACAGGAAGAGGATTGGTCAAGATTTTCAGTCGAATTATTATTCCGTTTAGGAGAAATCTACACCGAATAAATAAGTGGACGTCGTTATGAAACGTTTCCAAGTCTAAAATAATGATATTGCATTACTTGGTATTATTGTAAACAATTGAGGGTATCTGAATTAGTGTAAAATATACCGGAAGTGGTTGATGACTGTTTGCTTAATACAATATATTGTATTTATTTATTACATTTTATACCAGGAAGGCCTTACAGGTAAACCCCAATGCGCCTTGCAAACAATGCCGCATTTTTATTACAAACGTCGCTGAATTACAAGACACTGAAAACTCGCGAATTAACGAGACATCTATGAATTGTACTCAAATGGTCAAGTCATAGTAGATAGGAAGAGTTTTAGCCAATTTAATCGGGAAACGTTTCAACAATGAAATCAGAAAAATTGGCAAAATCTGATAGGAAACGATCGACCTGGAGTCACAAATATCCAAGTCTGACCAGCAGCACTACAGATATACTCGGAAAAATTCTTTTCAATCGAGGTCAGCTCATGCGATTGAACCCAGCGCCTCTCGGTGTTAGGCAGAAGCTTAAAGACCTATGTAGCTATGCTGCTGGCTAAATGTATATTGTATATAGCTCGGTGGGTACCATTTAATGGATATTGAAGAAACTATTCGATTTTGTTAACGATTATGAAATCCAAATCAGCCATCTTTAATTTATGAGATGAGTCACTATTATTAAATCTTAATTCGTTTAGTTACGTTATGAATTTATGATGTGTAATATATGTATGTATGTACATACGTAGTTGGTCAAAGTGACACATTAAGGAAATCTATCATTTTTCAAGTTGAAAATTGTAATAAAATAAAATCCATTAGGTTTAATTTATAGCAACTCATTATAATAGCCGTTATATTTGGAATTTGTCCAATTTTCAGTTCCAAAAACACTATTTTCTTTTGACTTAATTCACAAATTGTTATCACTTATTTTAATTCGATATGTCCAGAATCTCGTAAAAGCAGAATAAGCGTATTATATGCGACCAGTATTTTACATTTTTTTTAACATTATATTTCATATTTTACAGGATATTTCTCCAAATGAAGAAAAGTGGACTTATGCCACTTTCAATTATAACGGCTCATATGCCCATAATTGAAAGTGGCAATGTAAATAAATAAAATAAAATAAAAATATTGTATTATATTTCGATTCTTTATGATCTTGAAAAGGTTTTGAATCGTTCTGCTTTTTAATTATATTTTTTTATGATTTATATACATTCGTACATGGCATGTTCCAGTTAAAAAAATATTACTGATGACTTTTATGTAAATATGATTTTTTAAGGTAGGTATACATATAAAATTATAATAAAATCGAAATTATAAAAAGATTTTTAGCGCTATGAATGAATGATTATATAATATTAGAACTGAAACTAGGATCTGGATCCGGAACTGAGAAAGTAATTGGAATCTGAAACTGAAACAGGAATCCGGATCCGGAACTAAAACAAGAATTCGGATCTGGAACTGAAAAAGGAATCAGGAATCGGAACTAAAATAAGGAATTCGGTCCCGTAACTGAAAAGAAATCGGGATCTGGAACTGAAAAAGGAATCGAAATCGAAAACGGAATCAAAATCGATATCGATATCGTCTTCACAGAAAACTTGATTTTTTCGATAACGTCACGGATTCTACGAACCAAAACTTACATACATACAAAGTCTCTCTCGAAATTATATTTTAGATAATATGTATATTATTATAACATTTCTTCTTCAAAAAAATAATTTAATTATATTTCTTCAAAACACATGAAATTCGATAGTAAGAAACTCACCGCTGAAAGTTATAATAAGATTTTTAAATTCGTTTAAGTGATGATATTCAAAAGATTCGATTTGAATAAAATTTTTGGTCATCAATCATCATATGACGGGTTAAACAACTATTTGCAGTTTTTAAATGATAATTTGCACATTTTTATATGACAGCAGATATTTTGGAGAAGAAAACTATGAATTTGATTTTGAACCTTATTTGATACAATTTGTTAATCTAAATTTTAACTACATATAATAGTATATACAAATATGTATGTTGTATGGAAAGTAGTGCATTTGAATAGTAAACATATGTACATACCTGTTGAAAATAGTCTTCACATCTTGCGAAGCGTAACAGGATTATAAAGAATATTATACATAAATAATCACAATCTAAACGAGCCATGTTGATACAAACGATTCCTTATTACTTGTGTTTTGAAAGTTTCAGACACATTTTTCGCATATAGCCCTTTCGTAACACCTCTCAACACTAAATTATGGTATGAAATATAGATCGAAACGATTCCAATGATTTGGCAACGGTATTGTCTCGACGTTAAGTAAGGCAGTGCTTCACGACCGGCACAGACCCAAAGACTGAATGTTCTTTTCTCAGTGTAGCGTGAAGAGAGTGTTGAGAACACTTGGAACGTTATATGGGGGGATATTCAGATAAAGGAACTTCTTTTTTGACCATCGACCGTAACGATTAAACAACAACAACAAAGCATATAACACCTCTGATGATGTATCTGCTGTTGGAACGTGGGTGTCTCAATAGATTTGAGAGTTCTGGTTACTCAATGGAGTTTTGGCTACTGTTTGAGATCATTTCGATTCCTCGAGGCTATTGATGTTGGTTTCTATAGTGTTTTTTGAGTACCGAATGCTTTAAGGGCAAAAACGCACTGAGTGGTATGAGACGTCACGTGTCCTCGACTTCCCGCTCTGAATGTAAACGGATTTGGATTATTCGTCCCATTGCGGTGGTCACAAAGACAATTTTTGCTATTTAAATCGCGAATACACAATATTTGGCACTCAAGTTCTTGTTAGTATGATAGTTATCTTTAGTATGATGGACTTTTCGGCTGCCAGATGTTCCGTTATAGAGATTTTAGTGACTTAGTGACCAGTGCTTTGTGACCAGTAATCACCGAACCCTGTCAACAGTGGGTGTTCCCCAAACGGGTGTAGTTGCACGTGCGGAATTCATATGTTTGGGAGGTCACACGTGTATGCATATCCTTATTTATTTATTTATTTTTTACAGTTTCGCCACATTTTTACAGATTAGCTCCAGGTTGTCACTGTGGCTAATTTATTACAAGACATTGAAAACTCATAATTAACGAGACATCTAAATACATACACATGTAAATCGAAACAATACCTGGCATCTATGGTCAGATATTACAAACATCGTATAAATACGATGAATAACATTTTTCATGTAACAATACGATTTTTTACATTCGATAAGCAACCACAGAGACATCTATGGTGAGAAATCTAGCGAAACCTGAGATATAACAATAGCTCAAGATTTGCAACAGAAAATTGGGAAGGAAAAGCCAATTTTACAGGAACCGTTTCAATGAAAATCAGAAAAATTGGCAAATTCTGATAAGAAATGATCGACCTCGACAAACCAAAGTCTGGCCAACAACGAGACTCTTAGTGGGAATCGAACCCGTGACGTTGAGCACGAAAGAATTCAATACTCACCACTAGACCACGCTGCTGCTTATGCAATCGACAAGTTCTACATTCTTCAAATATGGGATTCACCGTTATCGATCACTGTCAAGCAAGGATAAAATATCAACGAAAACACTCCAGGGGGTGATTTTTGGGACTGTGTACCATGTATGTGGGATAGGGGTGCATGTTTAAAAGTATCACTCAGTGTGTTGTCGCCTTGATTGTCAAAAAGAGAGGTCTCCAATGTGTTGGTAATGATTGAGTGCTGTGAAAGTCAAGGAATTGGATCTCACGACATTATTGCACCACTTTTTCTGTTTTCTTTTTAGTGTATGAGTTGATGTTTTTTATGTGATAAAAGACTTTATCAAAGAAAAAGTTGGATCTTTGAATTTCCGCTGTACGATTTACTCTTATGATGCAATTTTAAAATGTTGTACAACGTAATGAATATACATATACATATGTATATTAAGCATACATGGTTATAATAAAATATTATTATCTTCATTTTTCAATTCGTGCATACATACATATGTATATGTATATGAAGACAATTTGAATAAGAAAAATAATAATTCAGTATTAATTATATTTACTGTTTTTTGCCACTTGCCTTTCTTTTTTTGTTACTAATTACTAACCTCTTCTTAGTTCAGAATCGATTTTGTCGTCTGACGAATTTTGGGTTCTTATCCGATCTAATTAAATAATAAACAAATACATGTATATTTAAATATTGTATTGTAAGAATTGGGTAGGCATATTAGTGGTGTCACTTTATTATGCGGTCTACCTCCACATATCTACTTTAGTATGCGATCTACCTTCTCATATTTACTTTAATATGCGGTCTCACTGTCTCAGTTCTCGCGTGTGACAGTGAGACTGAATAATACCGACCCTAACAACCTAATCTTAAATTAATAAGGCCAACCCTAACATAACCTTACCTAACCTGACCTTTAAATAAATAGGTGTTGGCTGCTAAGATACATATATATTTTTTTTTTTGGAAATATTGATGAAATAAAACTTAAAAAAACATATATTAGCAGGCAACATCTATTTATTTAAGGGTCAGGTTAGGTTAGGTTAAGTTAGGTTTGGCCCTTAAATTGACATTGAGTTGATTGATAATTGCTTGTTCTTATTATTATTATTATCATTTATTGTGTGTGTGTGTGTGTGTGTGTGTGTGTGTGTGTGTGTGTGTGTGTGTGTGTGTGTGTGTGTGTGTGTGTGTGTGTGCATGTTTGTACACGTATAATCATGCATACATGTATGTTTACTTGAAGTGTGCGTGGATTCGCACGGCACATTTCAGGTATTGTTTCCTAACGCATGCGCGCTTTATGTGTTCATGCGTTGTTGTTTATTTTGTACTTGGTTATGTACAGTGTGGTTTTTTTTAATAGAATGTGCAGTGATGTGCGGTTGTTCTTGTGCGATATTCATGAGCAACCGTCTCGTTCTCCGACGAAAGGGTCTCTTAGACTATATTCGTTGGGGGGGGGGGGGGTGGCCTCATGTTGAGGGCTTTAAGGATCAAATTCATTGACCTTTAAAGCGGGCTTAGAATTATTATTTATTATTATTATTATTATTTATATATTTATTTTTCTTTACTATTTTTCAATAATGCTTTTATTATCTATATATTATACATATATGTATATTATTTATATGGGCGTTGGAGATTGTACTATTCTCCCTATTATTTTAAGTTATATTTAAGATTAGGTTGTTAGGGTCGGTATTTTCTTCGCTGCTGTCGATATTTTGATAGAAATGCTTCGACAACATTATGGGGCGGCAGGAATAAACAAAAATTATAATAAACAGATCGTTGCTACGATACAAATAAAAAAAATACTCGACTGCGATTCAAAGGTAGATCGCATGCTAAGGTAGACCGCATACTAAAGTAGCACCGACTAATTCCAACCCGACGTGTTATATACATATGTGTATAGGTATATGTATAGTAAATCTCGCTTATTTTTATTATCTGTCGAATCTATTCTTCAGCCAGGATCTGTGTCGAACTTTTCCACACACGTCGCATACAAAAAAAGAGACACGAGATTGTGTGGAGACGTGATGATATGGTTCACGAAGCATAACGTCTAGTGGTGACACGACGCGGGTGAACAACAATAAGCCACGACGTGTCCTCTTTAAAGCAGGCCTTTCAAACCCACCTACCGGAAAAAACACACCAAGGATCAAGTTTCAGCTTTGGAAAGTGGCTGAAACAAGGGGCAGAGTCCATTTGCGACTCGGACATTGCACGCTAAGATGAAAATATGATGTTTTGGCGTTCGTCTTCTGATTCGATTCGGGCTTGGGTGGGTTTGAGAGGCCCTGGAAATTTTCACGACATTGTCGTATGATGTTTGATCGTTTTAATGTTTAGAGACCGATTGTCGAAGAGAAAAGCCTCCGACCAAACTGTCGTCACGCAACCGTACGTGCAAAAATACCCGTTATCAATTAAAAACCTAGCGTTACGTTACGAATAGATGTGTAAAAGTTAAAGAAAAAGAATATATCTTCGAAAATGGAAAGGAAAAACAATGTTGTATGTGTGTGTGTGTGTGTGTTTTAGCACTTGCTGAAAAAGTTAAGTGGGCGAAACTAAGTGCTGGTAAAATGATGATGAATACCTCATACCATGTATATGTAACTGTATTGTAGTTTTTTTTCAATTTATTTTAATAATATTTGTTCATCCTTTTCCCCTAGTATTTTCTGGTTTAAAAGTTCATTTTGCTATACATATGTATTTTGTAACAATACTGTTTGACACGAAAAATGGTTCAGAGACGAGATATGACTTTTCTTATAGATCTATGCCCAGCAAACACGAATCTGGTAATAAAAAATGTTGATTGGCTTGAGATTCGGAGATATGTATATATGTTTTTTAAATCGCGCGATTTTTCTCTATCTTGGTGTTGTTCGGTCGATGTCTCAAAATCTGTCAATTTCCTGTTCAAAATGAATATTGAAATCTATAGTCGGGTATTTTATCTTTCATTTGTAGTACTTTTTAGCTTTCAAATATCTCTAAGTAGTCGTCCAGTTTAAATCAAAAGTCAAAAGTACGTATTTTCACTTGGGATTTTTTCCCACTGTTAATACTATTTTATATTGAGTTTTTCTATTGAAACATGTTTATTGGGATAGTGTTCTGGCCACACTATTTTTTGTTTTCGTTTAAAAGGGTTAATTGGAAGTGTGCTGAATTTTAAATCGGTAAAATTGCGAGCAAAAAGCTCGTACTAGTATTTACTCGTATTTACACGAATCTGAATTGAATTAATATAAGTATAATATATTAAATTATCTTTATATGAGAATTAAATAAAATTCCACTAAGAAAAATCATATTTTGACTATTCTTGTGGATTAATAACAAAAATTCGTTTATTTTATCGAGGTAAGCCAGTTATCAATAGATCTCGTCTCTGGACCAAAAAAAGTCGTCATTTGTCGAATAGTGCAAATAATAAAAAAAAACCAGTGTCTATCAATAGCGAAGATTTATCGTATTGTTATACATGTTTTACACTACAAATTGAACATTTTACAAATCAAATTGAACATTTAACAAATCAAATTAAACATTTTACAAAATCGGGTTAGTAAATAAAGTAAAATAAAGGGTTAGTTCAGGATGAAGGGATTTGATCTTTTGGACTGGCCTGCACAGTCACCAGACCTTAATCCGATAGAGTATTTATGGTCAATTATGAAAAAGAACATAAGTGAACATGAATGCTCATCAAAAATTGATTTAATAAATAAAATAAATGAAGAATGGGCCAAAATCCCCTCATCCATGTACCAACAACACTATGTTGAAAGCATGCCTAAAAAGGTCCTTGCAGTGAGCCTTGCCAAAGGAGGACCCACAACATATTAAATATAATCTATCTAATGCATTTTTAATTAATCCCAATCCTTATTTTATTTAAAATTCCGTTTATTTAAAAATTTTGAGAGATTTTCAGGGATGCTTCAGACTTTTTTCCAAGTCTGTATATGTACATATATATGTACATACATACACCAATTCATACACTAATGCTTAAAAATATCATACTTAACTTCAAACCAAACTTGATTTATTTAAACTTGAATCTTTAAGAAAACTGCAATAAGATAATTGAGTATGATGCAATAGCTGCGATGAATTCAAATAAGAACGAATAGTCCAAAGTCAAAAAGTTATATACTGTTATTGAAAATTTCCCAAGTTGCAAATAATTCAAAAATAATTTAGCATCCTTGTGTTGCACATCGTCTGCAAAAAACATTAAAAAATAACATCATGTTTCATATAGTACTTACTGGTATCTGATTAAAAATGAACAAAATATATACCTGCATGCAAAAGTGTAGATTTGATTAGTATCACTTCGGTCAAGTGTGACTCATGCTTTAAATATTCACATATAGTTGTCACCAAAATCATGAAAAACACGTCGTGAATGCACCATGATGTTATGAAGACTAATTTACAATACATCTGAGGTAAATTAAAAGCATTTGATTTTACATTTGGGCTTATTTTCAACGTTTGAATGATAAAAGTATCAACCTACTTTCTTGGGAATATTTAAAATGAGAGCATTGCCAATAGTAAGGACGGCCATGAACGAATTCATAAGTGATAATAACACCTGTTTAATCACAAAAACTTTAATATATGGCGGTGAATGCTTTAAATATCATAAAACAAAACTTACTTGGTGTTTGTATAATGAATGTACGCTATCCATAACATCGGCCAATTTTAAAAATTCTTTATGTATTGATTTGATACAGATATTTCCAAAGTCATCTTGACTATGACTATGTTTAGTATTTTGTATTTTAGTTTTTAGCTTTATACTGTATTTGTAACACAGCTGTTCGTTTAGGATTTTCATTTGATATAGTATTATGATAGTAATCATTAAAAATCTTATCAGTGCTATGTCAACTTTTAAATACATCAAATACAAGTAGTAAAAATATCCAAATTTAACACCACTCAACAGATTATCTGTTAATATAAAAATAATCAAAAAGCACGACAACGTATGTAAGACCATATTTAGAGCGTAAACTTTGCGATTTGATTTAATATTGAGTAGATTAATTTTTTGAATCAATTCTATTGTAGGTTTATAATTATAAAGCATGTCGATAAACCACGTTGAAATTGCCAGTATCGTTGCAATTGCATAAGACATACAATAACACACTTTCGTGATCGTGGACCAATCTTTGACTGCTAAATATTTCAGAATGACATCACGAGAGTTATATACTGAAATAACAACATGTAGCATTACATATAGCAATATTGATTTATTTTTTGGTCTGATCTTGTTTTTGTTGATATTGAATATTTGCGACGCTCTAGCACTTCATGAAGATACAAAAATGGTTTGTATATTGCGTCGAAAGCAAAGTTTAAATGTATTTCTTGTGAGCCTTTCATGGTAGCCCAGCCGTTTATATAAAGTGATGATTTAGATGGGTTTTACCAAATTTTCAATTCACTAATGGGTGTTGTCATAGTATACGCCATGACTACATAACAAAATAAAAGCGTTCAACCATTGTATTAATGGATTAAAATAGCTAGACAATATGTATTTACATATTATCAATTTTGACAGAACTGTCTATCATGTTTGAAATTTCAAATGCCGATTACTTCAACCACTCACAACTTATTGTAAACTTATTTAGAAATATGTAGATCCAGAGGTCAAAGCGTTGATATTTGAAATAATAACAGTGCCGGCCTTACACCCAATGGCGCCCTCGGGCAATTTTTTCTAAACACCCTTAGACAAAAATTCGCCTTTGGCGCTCTAATCTAAAACTTTATATGGCTTTTGGTGCTCTAAATTTAAATTTTAAAGCGCTTTCGGCGCATAAAGCGGCGCCCTAACTTACTTGGCGCCCTGGGGCGAGGCCCGACCCCCCCCTAAAACTGGCACTAAATAATAATATATATAAAAACGGATGCTATCTATGTATGTTTGTGGTGGTGGACGCGTCGACCAGTATGGAGATTTCAAAAAATATATATGTTGTGTCTAGAGATATTTAATAAAATAAATGCGAATGATGCGCACAACCAAAAAGCGTGAAGTGGTCCACGTGGACTAAAACATTTGACCAATTAGAGCAATGACGATACATTTTGACCAATGGATGCACTATAAGCATCCGCTGATGTGGCGTGACGACCAATCTTGTTAAGGAGACTTGGGGAAGTGGGGTAGCGGGGGAAGTGGGAGGGGGGGTATGTAGAGCGTCTTACATGTGCTCCTGATATTAAGCACCTGACTGCGCTGCACTCAGATGCACTGCGTGGGAGCGTACACACATAAACATATCCACAAACACACACACACATTAATTCATCATTTCGAACGGGTGAACAGGTTGGATCGGTGAGCGTGTAATGCGCGCACTCAACATTTTACTATTAATACGGGCGCGTGCCTATATATTACCTTACATTATATTTATATATAACATATAACTTTATTTGAATTCGTGTATCAATTGCTTTTCGAAATCAACGGGCACAACATTAGTTTTAAATAGTAGTTGAAAACTAATACTTTTATTCGTATTTTTGTGAAAAAATATGATTACCTTATATTTACATACATATGTATGTATGGTAAACGGATTATTCGGCAAAAAGCGATCTCCCGCAAGTCACTAAAATCTCTATCACGGAACATCTAGCACTCGAGTTCTCGTTAGTACAATATTTCGCGCGATTGATGACGTTTTTGGGTGCCAGATGTTCCGTGATCGAGATTTTAGTGATTTGCACGAGATCGCTTTTTGCGGAATAATTACCGTATGTATATGTTACAGTCAAAGTGTATTTTCAGTTGTAAAATATTTCAACTAGCGTTTTAGGTCATTAATATTCGAATACAGTTCAACTAGTAAATAATATCGCTAATATACTTTCAATAACACTGTTCGACACGAAAAATGGTTCAGAGACGAGATATGACTTTTCTTATAGATCTATGCCCAGTAAACACGAATCTGGTAATAAAAAATGTTGATTGCCTCGAGATTCGGAGATATATGTATGTGTTTTTTAAATCGCGCGATTTTTCTATATCTTGGTGTTGTTCGGTCAATGTCTCAAAATCTGTCAATTTCCTATTCAAAATGAATATTGGAATCTATAGTCAGGGAATTTATCTTTCATTTGTAGTACTTTTTAGCTTTCAAATCTCTCTAAGTAGTCGTCCAGTTCAAATCAAAAGTCAAAAGTATGTATTTTCACATGAGATTTTTTCCCACTGTTAAGAGGGCTGGACAGCAGCGCCTTGTCCATACAAACGTACTATACTTCTCCCTTCCTCAATTATGGCACTAGAGAAATTATTTTTTAATATGCCATGGATATCCACCATTGGGGTGCATCTATCGTTTTATTTTTTTGATTAATTATTTTTTATATGAGCTAGGAGCCGCCAAACATCTATAAAATCGCCTCTTTTTTACACCCACGAAACGAGTCCAGCGTGCTTATTTAACGGTCGATTTAAAAAAAAATACACCGATAGATGCACAGAAAGTATCTTTCTCATACCGATGATGAATTTTTTTTTTAAATTGGACCAGTTTTGGAGGAGAAAATAGGAGAATACGAAACCTCGATTTTGTCAATTCAAAATACGTTTTATCTGGTCGAAGCGCAACTGTCGCATTCACTCAATATATATATATTGATATATATTGTCGCATTCAGTCAATATATACATACACTCAATATATATATCGAAGAAAGGAACGGTAACAAAATTAAGGTTTCGGGTGTACAGCCCTCTTAATACTATTTTATATTGAGACAGTTAATACCCACTGTTAATACTATTTTATATTTTATATTACAGCACAGCGCCAGTTATAATATAACAGTTGAGTTTTGACAGCTCTGATGTTTTATTAATGCTTTAAAATTGAATAATGCGTTAATATTTGCTAGGTATTACGAATAAAGGTAATGAGTACCGTATTACGATAACTCTAAAAATGTGTTCCAAATAAAAATGTGACTTTCTAACTCAATTTACTAGCCGAGTGACGTTTTCACGAAAACCTAACCTGGTACTTATAGTTGAACTGTACTTTCAGTTGTAATATATTTTGACCAGTTGAAATGTAATTCGCCATATGAATCAACTTACGTGTGTTAGATGGAATGTATTCCAACTATTCAAAATATACATATATACCAGCAGTTTGGCTTAATGGTAGCGTATATATTTAGCACCATTGCGATCGATGATTCGACTCACCAAACTGCTGCATTCGACTCACCAAATCTTTTCTCTATCAGAGTTTGCCAATTTTATCTGATCATTGTTGAAACGATTCCTGAAAATTGGTAATAGATAATTTCCTGTTGTCACACAAATCTGTGTGTATAATTTGTAGAAATTACGCACAGAAATCTGAAATCTATAGATGTCTCTATAATTTCGTGTGTATTATGTGTATAAAAATTGTAATAATAATCTAAAAATAATCAATATGTATCTATGATTATTATTTCTGTACTTGATTCATTATTGTATTCGATGTTTATTGAACGTACTGTATACGTTTTCTGACCGTTCTCGTACACTCGTCGCATTGGAGCGATCTGTAATGACGAGTGTATATTGATTGTAATAAAAAATAAAAAATAAAAAAATATCACAGCTGAAAATACACTTCAGCTATAACGCTAGTTGGTATCAAGTTAGATGGAATATATTTCCAACTAGTCAAAATATATTACAATTGGAAGACACACTTCAAATGTAATCGGTTTTCTTATTCGGAAGTCAACGACGGGTAAAAAAACTACAAAGTTTCAATATATATATATGTATATGTTTATTTTCGAGAGGTATCATTATTTTAAAATACACATTTATGTATTTTGAATCTTCAAAATACACATGTATTTACAAATAAATATATTTTTGTGTATAATCACAGCGAACCGTCATTTTTTTCTTTTTTTTTTATATTCATCCTCTACGACAAACAATGTGAACATACAATTTGAAGCTACACGTTGAAAAGCACTCCATGTATATATATGTAATATATAAATAATAAATATATATACATATATACATATGTGATACAAACGGAATAATTTGCGAATGCATTACATATGTGTATATGAAATTTTTTAATAATATTTTCATATATAATATAACATTTTTTTTTGGTGTATGTAGTAGTACAAGATCACAAACTATTTATATTTTATTAAGTAATAATAAAATATAAAATTAACTATGTATTAATCAACTACCTGTTCTAAACGGCCTACAGTTTTAACTCAGTTAGAGTTACTTACTTTGCATATACGTTGGGAATGCACTTAAGATGAGCATTTACGTGGAGATTTATCTACAGACAAATCGGCAAACAAGTTTCCAGCAATTCGTCTGTCGTAGCAACTTGCCGACATATTTATAAGGGTTCACAACACAATACAATCTGTAGGGTGATCCTAGTTGATAGTGATAGTCTTTCAACGGCTCAAAATATTGTTATACAATGAACCAGTTATTTATGCATAATCTTATTACTTATTTAAACAAGATGTTTAGAAATTAAATCGAGAAAAACTGTGATAAACTAAAATCTCTCTGTAAATACCCACCTTTCTGAACGTTCAACAACTTACATAAGTTTTGCTTTACTTTAAGCATAATGAATGAATATGTTTGTTTATTTCTTGTCTATTACACGTTCAAAGATATGGTGAATTCAATATTTTTGTATTTCAAATAAAAAGTGGAAGTATTAAAAATATTGAACGTTTCGAATGATTCAATGCGTTTTTACACTATTTATATATAAATAAACAAAGCCAAATATTGGCTACAAACATTTACAACATCTAAATATTCATTACAATTACAACAGTGTGTGTTTGCGTATAGAGTATGCACTTTATAGAGTCGCATTTACGATTGACTTGTCAAATTATGAAAGCTCAGCGCGACTCCATCATCAGTTCATACGCAATTATAAGTAAGTATGTTATAATATAATATATACACTCTCATAACGTATTACATATGTAAAGCCTCAATCGCCTAAGTAATAAACATGGATAGAATGTTACTGCGTGTAAATAATATGCGTTTTGTTACATCAGATACTCGCGGACTCTGGACGGACACTAACAATGGTGAACTATGTATATGTGTACATTCGACCTGTTCGCAATGTTTTAAAATACTGATTTATTATTGACAATGTGCGTATACACTAATATTGCATAATAGAGTTGCAGTTTTAGAGGCTCACGTACAAAAACTCCCGGGCAACGCCGTGCAAATGTACTTTCTGCTGTACAATTCAATAGTTTTCAATATGGAACGGCCAAATTTGATGTATACTATTTTACGGTGCCCTTAATTAGACCTTAGATGTGTTTTTAAAGAGCTTGGAGTCCAGGGTTGAAAGGCTCCCATACAAAAACACTCAGGCAAATGGGTTTGTCTGTTTGTTGGTTTGATTTTAATAATAAGAGAGTGATTAATAGTAATAGAGAATTGATTTAGAAGGATTTAAAACTCTTTGAAGGCTTATTTTCCAAATTTTATCAAATAAAAAACGAAAACCAAAGGAAAATCATTCACCGAGCAAAGCTCGGAAATGCTCGGCGACACCGACTAGTTATATTTTATTTTATATCAATTAATCATACACAGATTGCTCCAAAGCGACGAGTTTGCTAAACAGATTAAGAACAAAAGACAGAATACATGAATTACAGAAGAAGAAAAAAATATGACATTAAAAATTCTTACAATAAATAAAAATATAACAGCCAAGTCAACAATTAACAATTGAAATTGTCAACTATTAACTGCTCTAGTTGTTCGCGACCCCCGTAACCGAGGAAGCGGTGCAGCGAATGAAAAGAGATATGACAAATGTCAATGGCGCCATCCAGTGCCACAGTTATTGCCAGAAGAATATAAAAGAGGGTACGATGGTGAGTCCAGATCAAACTCTCCGGAGCATGAAGGCCAATCTCTGTCAGAATAGTCAGACATGAGATAAAACCTCTAAATATAGAAAACTTTTTGTTCATGGTTTATCTACCACAGCTCATTTTAAGCCTAAAATATACGTATACTAATGGATTCTGGAGAGCTATTAAAATAGTTCAATTATTTGACTGTAGTGCCCGGCATACCATAATCCAAAATTTGTTAAAAACGCTTTATTATAATTCGAATTGCTTAAGATAATGGTCACTGTTTATATAATTTTTGACCTTAGCAACGTGTTATTACATGTACATGTATATATATACTTTTACCCGGTTAATGCCGGTCATATCTACTATTATAGTTATATATCTATACATGTACATAGATTATGCACATTCACCGCATACGCACATTGCCCTTAATTAAAATTAATAATTATATATACAATATACATTACATATTATGTGTGTGGTGTTTAAACTATGATAAACTATGTATTTAGCGATCTTCAGACTTTTGTTTTAGAAATTTTTCTCTGCTATTTAAAACGTATAAAATCAACTAGTAGTGAGTGTTTTACTATTTTTGCGGTATTGCTAAATTTCAATACATTTATGTATATAAAAAAAAGACTTTAAAGAGAGAGAGAGTGTGAGAAAGAGAGAGTATTAAAAAATGTTTAAAGTGATATGCTTTTCTGTAGTGTAGTGTAGTGTGTAATGACGATTAACAATATTGTATTCTTTTTATTTATATATAATAATAATATCTTGTTACATAATAAATAGAGTACTATACATTTATTTTTTCTTCTAACATATAGTCAACCACATTTTCAATATATATATATATATACATATATATTATATGTCACTGAACGCTATTATCAAATATACATCAATTATAATATAATATGTATAAAATAATAATGCGGACTCTTTATTTCCATTTTCTTTTAATTTAAACGTCAAAAATATATACAATCCCTAACGTTCATTTTACATCATATATATATAATATAAATATTATGTATCCCGCTATACGCTAGAATTCTAAGACACAATATCAAAGCGTTTTTGTTTAAAAAAGAACAAATGGCTATAAACAGCGGACGAATTTAACATTGGACATTATATTTTTTTCGTACTTTATGTCTACGCACATAGTATGTATATCACATTAGACATAAACTAACAAGACATATTTTTTTCTTTTAAAGCTGCACCTGATCAGCAACATCACCTACGGGAACAAATCGCATTTTTTTTTAGATCAAAAACAGTATATTTCACGAAATCGTACTCAATCTGCAATCCAAGAGTCATATACAGCTCTCATGAGCAGAACTGCGGCTAGGGATTGCAGTATCGAAGATACTGATACCGGTAGTATCAGTATTTGACCGAGAATAAGCCTTTGGTAATACCGATAGTATCGATTTTGGTATATTTTATTTGTCGAAAACGATCGATGTGTATATATTTTGCATACGCGATATTGAGCGAGTTATTGTTTTCTATCTCTTTTTGTTTTATAACGCCACACGTCTGTAAAATTGTATTAATTACTACTGTTTTACGATACATATCGTTAAATACAATGCTCGGCAACAGTTTCAACATATGTCTAAGTTCGCAAACCTTTTCGATTTCTTACTAAAAATGAATTATCGATAATACCGGTATCGGAAATTCCGGTATTTTTACAGTCCTTAACTGCGGCCTTTAAAGCTTATAAAATGATTATGTCATTGTAAATGTTGAGTCAACAAATAAATTAATTAAACTGTATAAGGTCTGTTCATACCTATCCAGCACGACCCGTAACCTGCAGGTGTCATGCAAGTGCGGATAGTATTCTTTGGTACATTATATGGACGTATTCATACTCCATTCGCGCATGCGCATTTACGCATTCATGCGCGTCCATATAGAATATACCAAAGAATACTATCCGCACTTGCATGACACCTGCAGGATACAGGTCGTGCTGGATAGGTATGAACAGAGCTATAAGCGTCGAGTCAAGAAAAGTTTGAATTGTTTACAAAATTGTTGAGTTCATGACAAAAAAAACTGTTATTGAACTTGTTTATATAAGTAGATTTTGTATGCGAATTTGATATATGAAAAATATAGCATGCTACTATCTACCTACATAAAGGTTAGCAATTGCTTTTGATGACTGTAAATGTAAAGGTTTGTTTCTATTTAGTAAGATGATAATCCGCATCACTGCGCCATAAACCTTCTAGCGTTACTGGAGCATTTTTTTAAAACTATAACCATTTTTTTCCACTGTGAACATTCAGGCACACGGCATTTCTGGTGAATATTATGGCATACTGCGACCAGAGAGATGTAATAAGAATAGAGGGGCCCTTACGAATAAATAATTGTTGTCAATTTTACGCGGTACGTATCTATAAATACGCTACATCGCACGGAATACAATCGGATCAATTTACTTATAAAAATGTATCCCATGTTGTTTATTGTGTGTTTTTGAATGTAATGTGCAATTTTTACCGATGCTTGCCCATCTTGCGAGTAATATAAACGAACAGACAAGTTTTTATCGGACATACGTCGAGCACCATGCGTCATATACGACTGATGCTAAATTATTTAGATCTGTCCGTGGACAGAATGTCACTTGACAACAAAAGAACACCCAAAGCCACTTCTATTAATATTACATTTCTCTGACTGCGACCCAACATCGCACCAAATTAAAACAAACCTTAACACATATCCTATAAGCGAATAACTAAAAGATTTATTTTAAAATATATGACCAGAACTATTTCACGAATTGATTTTGCGTTGATTCGACTCGTGAAATAGACTCATTTCATAATATGTTCACTGACAAAAATTTGAATAATGTAAGATGCGGTTTGCTCCCGGTAAAGTCGGTGCCAATGTTTTATAGAACAATATGCATTTGCAAAAAACCTACTGCTCGAAATCGTTTCGTCGTTTTGGTGTTAGTCAGGAATATGATGAAAATACTCATCGCAAAGGTAGAAAAAGTGGTTTACTTTATTTTTATCTTTTTAATAATTTAATTGACTAGATTTGTGGACCATTTTAATTTTTTTTCTTAGGGACTCTGATGCGTACGCTTAAAACTCACACAACATTCAAAAACGGTTTCAATTGTGATCGTATAATATATCATATGTAATATAAACTTCCTGCAAGTTCAGACAAGCGTATAAACAATGTCAAAAAGTTGTATGGGATATTCCAAAATATGTACATATGTAACATATGTAATTCAAAATATTTTAAGCTCGAGATCGTCTCGATAGATTTTTACTCTTCATCAAATAAGTAGTGTATTTATTAGCAAATAGCAAATTAATACAATATTCTAATATTTAAAATGAGTAACTTTTTACCAATTTGACTACATATAAAGGTCTGCTCATACCTATCCAGCACGACCCGTATCCTGCAGGTGTCATGCAAGTGCGGATAGTATTCTTTGGTACATTATATGGACGTATTCATACTCCATTCGCGCATGCGCATTTACGCATTCATGCGCGTCCATATAGAATGTACCAAAGAATACTATCCGCACTTGCATGACACCTGCAGGATACGCGTCGTGCTGGATAGGTATGAACAGACCTTAACTCTCCAATGAATATTTCTTCGCTACATCAGCCCATGGCTTGGGTTCGATTTAACATACGCTTTCATTTACTAGGTAATAGAAACTGACCTGTTAGTAACAAAATCATCGCAACGACCTCGATTCATCCCAAACAACAATAAATTGACTTTTATACATATACATATTTGTCTCCAGCTTTAACAGGATTTAAGAATTATATAATATCTATATTAACAATTTAAATTTATTGTACACGATTACAAAAACATTCAATAATATATATTTAATAATACACTTTTTTTAATTTATTGTACTAATTGTCATTTAACACGTACATAGGTATAATAATAATAATAATATATATTATAAAAGCTTCTCTAATAATAATATAAAATAAATAATATATTACTCTAATTTCTCGTAAATACGTAAAAATTTGGCACCAGTGCCTGATGATGATGATATTGATAGTATAATAGTAGGATTTGTGCTAACATCTCGGAAAGAACCTCAAGAAACTTTTGTTACGTTCCTGCGGCGGGGAATTCAACATCGGAGCTTGATTTTTGTGAGTGATATTTATCTGAAAACCATCAAATATTACACATCAAATATAAATCAAACATCTAATATTCCAAACACAAAAGCAAACAATACCTGACATGGTGGTTGCATCCACGGTTCACCATCTATTTGCATCGGCAATGTTTTTCTAGTAATTATCGTGACCGATTTGCATTGTGCTAAACGTTGACCTGAAGATCTCAGACCTGAAACGAACCCCAAAGTAAAATAAAAATCTACCGCATATATCTAAAAGTTAATATTGAAATACTGACCCGTTCTCACTTGCCCCATATGAAGACAGTTCTCCAAGCCGATGACTTCTATCATCTTATCTCCGATATCTGAAATACAAATAACGTATTAACGTATCAATTGAGACGCATTTATAATGTGAATTATGATTTTGATTACCTTGGACAGCTTGAGCTAAGCAAACTTCTTGTCCGGCGTTGGTTCTTGAGCGCGAACGGGATCGAGGTCTCCTCGGAGGTGGATCGCCCCAGAGATTTGATCCGCCATGTGCAAAAGGAATGTTTAGAAGTGCAATACCTTGAAGTCTGGACCCTTTCGATAAGTCAATGGAAACTCCGTCACACTGCAAGTACACGGAGTGACATCAGTCGGCGACAACTTTGAATTATGCATATTATATATGTGTTATATTATAATAATACAAACCACGATGTCGATGTGTTCTTGAAGATTTTTACAAGACGCGGCAAATTGTTCCGTGGTTGCATATTCAAAGTACCAAAGTTTGTTTTTCATCCGTGAGCTGAATTTGTTGGGATTTTTCTCACGCTCCACGTGGAACTTCACGCAGATTGCGGCATCCTTTAAAATTTACGTTGATGTGAAACTGTATTAAATTACTATTTATATACATAATTAGTTACATATTGTAAATGTATAATAGCTTTACTTACTACACCGATAGAAAAATAGTTGTTGATTATGTTGTACGGGGCCGTGGATGGAGCGATGCCAGGACATGACTCTGATGGAGTAGAAGGCACTTCACTCTGAAAATAAGTCGTTTTCATTTACAATTTGCTGAGGTTTATGTATTGAAAATTGATGCTATGAAAATAATATATGAAATATTTTCAACCGACGTACATAACCTTAAAATTAAATTGTATTACTAAACTAATTATCATCAAACTTGACTGGCACTTACTTATAAAAGTATTTTCAGTAGTGTTTATGTTTGAAAATACTTCTAAATTGGCTCACATTCATATAAATGTTCCAATTAATTAAAAAAATCAAATGTTTAAATATTCAATTGCCACAATGTTTTTGTAAATCTAAATTCACTCACGGCATCAGCATTTATGACGTCGATCTGCCACCGATCTAACATAACAACACTAGATTTTTCAATCCTATCCAGAATTTTGTGAAGCGACTCTCCTTCGTATCCTCCACCCCAACGGAGACAACGAGCCAAGTCATTTCCGGTACCTAGCGGGATAACACCAACCGCCGGTTGAATCTCTAGTTGAATCTTATCTATGAAAAGCATAACCTTCATATAATATCAGTGCCTCAAATTCTATAATGAACATTGTCATCTAATTGAAATTACCCATAGTCTCCAAAACCCATCCGACGGTTCCGTCTCCTCCGCAACAAATTACCCTAAAGTTTTGAACGTCTTTGAACATGGAAAGACCTAAAAAGATTAAAATGAACTTATAACCCAATATGATATCATATCATACAATATAAAATATAAAACATATTATTTCAAACCTTGAGTTGGACCACCTTTGCTGAGATCATGCACCTGTCTCGGATTGAGTATATATTGGAATTTTCGCATGATTCTTGCACCCTGTCTTCCACCACTCTTCGGATTGACGAACACTAAGAGTGGACAGCTTCCTTGGGGTACGGTGCATACTTGGAACGTTGACGGTGAGGGCCGGAGTGCTGAAGTCGTCGCCGAAGTAAGCGGCATGGAATATGATGACACCATACTACAATTGACCTGTTTGCAATGCAAAAGCATTATGAATTACACACATTAGATCAATTTTAGTAGTTGATGTTTGAATTTTTACCTCTGAAGGAGTTGGGGGAGGTAGAGAGCGTTGCCGATCTAGAACACGAGGACAGAGAGCAGTTGGGGGCAGTATATGTATAGCATGAGTACCCAAAGTGCATTCGTTCTTTATTCCACCGCAACACCTGTTGTGAACCTGAAAGATAAACCTTCACTAAGGTAATTCTGGAGATAATGAACCACAAACTTGAAATGACTCATAATCTTTACACGTAGTAAGCTCGTATTATATATCTGCGTTATTGTTGATGATATTCTTTTGTACATTTTAGCTTCTTCATGCACTAGCAACTTCATAGTGTCGTAATAAATGAGGTAAAATTTACTGTAGAGTACACTCACCAATATTTGACACCATCGGCACCGCATGCCAGATATCCCATTGATGCCTTTAACAGGTGCCCGACATCTTGCACAACGACCTCGACAGTTTCCCTCTACCCAGTGATGTCTTATTCCAGTGCCAGCACCAGCTTGACCAGCACTCCTGACTCCGGCATGCGTCTGTATGCAGTTTGACGGAGCCCGCTGCACGCAACGCTCATGCACAGTGTACTTGCAGAAAATGCAACACAGTCCCTTTTTACCCAAGCCGACAAGCTTACTCAGGCAAAGGTTACAATAGGCAGGCCTGTTGAAGTGCTTCAAGCGCCAAGCATGCTCTCCATCTCCGGCAACACTTGTATCAAGTCCGAGCAAAACCAACAACGGAATAGTCGTTAAGCTGAAAAGATAATTTGGAAGCATATATTAGACTATTGTTATTCATATCAAACAAGTTGGTATGTTATGATATCAGATTTAAGCTAAAATAGTCATATTACCCTCCTCGTTTCCATTCTTCAAGTGAAACTGTACCGTCAGCATCATAGTCTATTTCGATCATCATTTCCTTTAATATCTAAAATATACAAAACGTCTACTTATTTAAAATAAAATATCTGGAATATCTTGCTCGATTAAGGGGGATAAGCTTACATTTTTTAAAATTCATGTTAATTAATTTATTAAGCTTTTCATTTATTTTCAATATTAGAATTTTATCTCTGATAACAAAGCAAGTAGATAAAGGCTGTCAGGCAACATTATTTAAGTTCATAGGGATTTGAGCTCAGAAATGTAGCCTCCTTAATGAGTTTTGCCAAAGTTGACATCTATTTTAATGGATTTTTTTAGACAAAATTTGTTTTTTTTAGAAGTTGTTGGGCCAGTTTTCGAGATAAAATTGACAAATTTATCTTTGGCACAGGATATAAGGTTTAATAGTTTAAATCTTATACTACATATATAAGATATGTGTATAGAATACTTATAATTTTGAGAATGATTTATTTTTAAAATGAAACAAAATAATTTGAATTCAAGTATTATTGTTTTAACATTATAATACAATACCGGTCTCAGTTCAGATACGTCCCATCCAAGATATTCAGCCACGGCCATCATTTGGTTCACTATGCAGTCCATCTCGTTGGTGTCGAGGACTCCGTTGGCGTCCGTGTCGTACAATCTGAACATGACTACGAAATGAAATCATCTGTTATGTATTTGATATTTTACATTAAAATTAGATATTTGAATATATTGTATGCGTTCATACATTCCAATTTGTCTTCTGGTCTTCCAGCTTCTAATAATGATAAATAGCATACTATGTCTTTCAATGATATTCTCACGGTGTGTACATCCAATGTGGACGACTTTCTGACAAAATTTTTGATATCTGAAATATAATTACATTAAAAGCTATTTACTATCGTATTTATAGTAGAACTAGTGTTGTGCCCGATAAAATATCATCGCATGACTTATGGCATAGTAAGCCAGAGAAATGTAATAATAATAGAAGGGCCCTTACGAATGAATAATTGTTGTCAATATTACGCGGTACGTCTCTATAAATACGCTACAACGCATGGAATACAATCGGTTTCAATTTACCTATAAAAATTTATCCCGTGTTTTCTATTGTGTGTTTTTGAATGCATTGTGCAATTTTTACCGATGCTTGCCCATAAACAAACAGAGAAGTTTTTATCGGACATACGTCGAGCACCAAGCATCAAATACGACTGATGCTAACATTATTTAGGATTGTCTGTGGATAATCGTCACTTGACAACAATATGACGCCTAAAGCCACTTCTATTAATATAAAATTTCTCTGTATTAAGCTATTTATTAAAAAAAAAATGAAAAGAAATGTGGCGTCCTGTATTTGATCCGCACGCAGTCGTATTTTTTCAAATAACTTTTAAATATATTTAATTTAATATTAATATTTAATTGTTTAATATGAAAAAAAATGCAAAAACTACCTACCTACATATAAATAAACAATATAAAACACCAATAGAAAAATTAATTAATTAAATAAATTTTCAATAGATGGCGCTAAATGCTTAGATACTTATTAGTCTAGAGAAAACATTGGTAGCAAACAGTATATATAGAAGTTTTTTTGTTGATCTGTTATTATGTTCGTATTATATTCGTACGTTTTGTTGGCAGTGTATTTATGTGTGTCGAATCGAAACGACTATTATAGTACGGCAAGCGTTATCTCACACAGACACACACACAGAATCGTGCTATTATAAATGTATATGAATTTATAAAAGGGCATGAAAGTTTAAATTATGTATTTTCACACATTATATCAATTGACAATTTTATGTAATAATTTGGCAACTCTCATATAGGTTTTTTTTTATATTTATAGTTTTATATAATTGAGGTTGAATAAATAACATTGTAAAATTAGATATATTTATCCCGTTGAATAGTGTTTTTAAGTTTTAAGAATATAATTCATTGAACTGAAGACTGAGTATGTAAATTGAAATTAAACTAAAATAAATTCTTAATCTATAAATCTACCCAGTAGCGACTTAAACTGAAGCTGGAGATCACGGGATAACGGCAGATAAGCAACTGCCCCGAACTGAATTACGAACCGCCTCTGATTACCACGTGGTGAACGGAATAAAGAAACACTTGTTGCCTGTTGACGAGTCACAACAATACACAAAAATTATTTTCATTTTTGATTAGGAGAAATGTGTGCGAGGCGTGCCCCAATTAACCTTAAAAACGAGCCACCCCTGCATCCACACTTATTTATTATTGACGATGAATGTTTGTTTGTTTATTCACTATGAAATATCTATCGAGCGACGCTGGGCAAACCGGCTATTCATCGATATAAATATTATAATCAGTATATTTATATATTTCCCATACAAATTCAAAATTCAAAATGGCCGCCGTGTATATATAACCGCTTTGACGGTTTATTTTAGGCCTTAGGGCGTAGTTAATTAAAATTTCCGCAGCCATACTTGTGTAATTGCGTAAATACAAATATACGTATTACGTATGTATGTATATATTTATAAGACGACGATTCCTTGAATTTCATTCTAATAAATTAGCAATTCCTCGAATAATAAAATCAGTCGTATATTTATAATTCGCTGAATGAGCCATTTGTTTAAAAATAGCTCAAGTTTCTAAGAATGAGTCATAGATTGAGCCAATAGTGAAAATTGCTTGTATAAAATAATCAAGTATTATATACAAAATACATGTACAAATGAAATTACCTTCATATTTTCCATTATTAACTAGTAAGGAGTTGTTGGACTTCCTCGATGAGTTCCTAGACATTTGACTATGGTTTGGACTGCAGTCTGTCTTTTTACTATCTATCACATCCTGGCACGAGTAGCTGGTCTGCATCACTGTCAACACGGGATGAACGCTTCCTGAGAAGATCATATCGACCATTGATATCGTAAATCGAAACCATCGCAAGCGAAGTTTCCAAACCAAGATATTATACCAGTTCGGGATCTCGACACAGCATCCGAGGAGTCGCTGCGATGATGAGTCAGGTGTAAACGCTCCGTGAGACCCTGGAGTCGACCGACGAAACCCGAGGAGTGAGGAGTCGTAGACGACTTCTCGGGTTCGCCACCAGGGGAAATACCAGTCGTCTCCGCGTTTGAAGGTCGACGCACAAACGATAAGAAGAGATGTCTGAAATAATGCAAATGTTAGTCTGATCAATACTATAATTCATTCCGTAAACCTAGGCAATGGGCAAAATGTGAGTGTATAAGTATACATCCAGCAGAACAGACTAGTGGTTAGCATATAATACTTTGAACAAAGTGGTCACGGGTTCAAATCCCACTGGTTTTTGCTGGCCAGACCTTGGATTTGTGACTCCAGGTCGATCGTTTCCTATCAGATTTTGCCGATTTATCTAATTTTCATCGAAACGGTTCCAACAAATTAGCAACCTTACCTATTTTCTCGCAAATTTCAAGTTTAAAGCAATCTCAAATTTCGCTGGATTGTATAAAATGCTGCAAATTTACAGATTTGACCATAGATGTTAATTGATATGTATTTACTTTGTATAATACTAATAGTGCTTGTATCAAATGTACAATGTTTATGGCCAGGAAGACGCATTGGGGCTACTTGTTAGGCCATCCTGGTATAAATTAAACATAAAATAAAAAATAAAATGTATATGG
Organism: Arctopsyche grandis; assembly: GCF_051622035.1. Taxonomy (NCBI): domain Eukaryota; kingdom Metazoa; phylum Arthropoda; class Insecta; order Trichoptera; family Hydropsychidae; genus Arctopsyche; species Arctopsyche grandis. The sequence continues at coordinate 2,621,923 of NC_135362.1, forward strand.
GCCAGTGGTGTCGCGTTTTTTTCGCATGTTTAAAAGTATCTAAAAAAAAAACACGTAACACTCAGTTTGTTTTCGCCCTTCTGATCGTCAAAAAATAGTATACCTTTGTTAAAAATAGTTATACCTTTTATTAAAAACAAATAAGCTTAGACCAGATATAAAACCTACAGAGTCTAATATGTTTTTTTTTTTTTGAAAAGTTCTTCAGCTTCCACTTGGCCAAAGCTAGCATCACTCTGGCAAAAAAAACAGTTTTGAATAATTTATTTAATAGCACTGATCAACAAAAAATTACGTTTTTGAGTTACCAGAGTGGAGACTAATCAATCTTTACTAAGTTTGACTCACTAAATTCGAATATGATAATGATTTTTGTTGGTTAGTAATCGTTTACGATATGAGTTATTGCTGGTTGAGTTAGTACGTTTTGATAAAAAAATATATTGAGATAGCAAACCGATCCTTATGAACGTGGTGAATTAAAAAAACTGGACAAATAAACGCAAAATAGCACGGAGAAAAAATCCGTAAAAAAAACATTTTTGACTTTTAAAATTCGCTAGACAATTAATTATAAGTATTTTAAAACAAAAACAAATCACAATCAATAGAAAAAACATCTGACTATTGATTCCAATACTCACTTTGAGCACATCAATACAACATATATTTTGAGTTAAAGACCGCAAAATCCAAAAAACTATAAGTATTTTTTTAAACGATCACTAACCAACAAAAATCATTATCACATTCAAATTTAGTGGGTCAAACTTACTAAAAATTGGTTAGTCTCCGCTCTGGTAATTTTTTTTGTTGCTCAGTGTAATTAGATGTCGTCGAAGTTGGATATCATTTTAGTAGCAGTCCGTGATGATATGTACGCACTGCGCAATATGCATTCGTACTTCGCACGTTCATTGTGCATATTTGGTATTGCACTCGCTTATATATGTATACGAGCTACAAGCGTTCACAAAAGATATGCTCAGATGTCTTCTGATCAATAGAAATCGCATATCTTTTCGCTTACTACTGTGTGGATTGAATTGTGGTTGAGTTGTCGAAACTTTTCAATCAACTCGTGCGTTTTGTTTTTGGAATATTTACAGTGTTGTTGCTCGATTTTTCTGATTGGTTCCGCGACTACTTCAACATGTCCTTTCTAATAAAAGCAAAAAGGGAAAGAAAAAACCCACAATCAATCTCACTGGAGTAGACTTGCAGCCCCAGGGAGATATAAAGGGCATACACCCTCAGACATGATCGATGATGAGGAAAATAAGCTCGAGAGCGCATATAAATAGAGCAAAACCAATGAAACAAAAGCCCTGTGAAGATTATCTATGGAGGAAAATATAAAAAGAAACTCGCTTTGAAGCTATATATTTTTTATTTATTTTTGGTTTGTCTTTGAAGGTACAAATAGTAATTGAAAAATTGTGATGTAAGAGCGTTGGACTTTTTGAACCCACTACATTTTAGTTATGAATTCAATTATATAGGCGAACCATTATTTTTCTGCTTACCGGACTACGACAAAATACTCAATCGCTTATTTTTTCCAATCAAATAGTAGTACTAGGGATTGCAATTTGCCATCAAATTTAATTTACCGGCAAACGGTAAATAATTTCTTCTATTATCGGTAAACAAATAACTATTTGAGGCTATTTTTCCTAAAAACGGTAACCAACATACATATATAGATTGAACCGTAAATAATTTAAAATAAATCTCAGGTAAATAATGTCATATCGTATATAATAATTGTCTATTGCGTTGAGGTTGTGTGAATGTTCGTTTACATGTTCCGTCTCTCTTTCTCCCCTTGGAATCGTATATCGTGGAGAGAGACGCGGCATATCACTTCGTTTACATGATTGGCCGACAAAAACTTAATCAAAAACTTAAAAAAATAATTTAATTTTAATTATGTACACACAGCCCACTAGTAATACATAAAGTCCATTTGAAATAATTAATAATCATAATTGAAACAACTGCCTGATCGCGTTTATTACGACTTGGTTGGTCTGTGTTGCCACTCTTAAATACGCATGAGTGTAGCCACTCTTACGAATGCATCAGTGGTGTTACAAGAGAACTGTCAAACTGATCACTGTCAAGGCTCACCGTACGCTACAACTTATTACAATGAGTAACTATTAAATTGCAATAGAATGTAACGCTGTATGCTTGGCACAACTAAGAAAGACAGGAAGCGGAATACATGGCTGAGAAGTATGACAAGGGTAGTTTACATATATAGTGGATATAGTGAAGAGATTGAAATGGCTATGGGCAGACAATGCGGTTAGAATAATGAATTAAAGGTGGACAAAAGAAGTGCTAGAATGGTACCCGAGAGAATATAAAAGGTTAAAAACAAGACCGCAGGAAAGATGTGTAGACGAAATTAGGAAAATGTGTGAATGAGAGTTGCGTAAAATAGAGACGAGTGGAAGCATGTTGGAGAGGCCTTCATCCAGCAGTAGATGGTGAATGGTTGTAGAGATGATGATATCTTATTAGTATAGAGCGAGCGGCGAGAATCTAGAGAATCCGAAGTCCAAAAATGCTTTTTGGACCAAAAACTTAATCGTTTTGAACATTTAATACTGAAAATAAACAAATTCCAGACTTCTTTATCCACAATACACCATTCGCATAGATTTTCAATGCAATTTATCTGCACATACTTCGCGATAAAATAATTTCTGGTAATCACCGTTGGTAAAATTTTGGCGATTTACCGGCAAATCGGTAAACCAGTATTGCAATCCCTAAGTATTACCCTTTTTTGACCATCATCATTAGACACCGGATAGTCACAGTGCCCTCCATTGTTCCATTGTTGTAAATCCTTTGTAAAAAAGGTTCGGCAAACCTTAAACAATGCATTTACAACCTTTGAACAATACGCGGCACCTTCTGGGTCCGGTGACTAATCATCATACAATGGACAATGGTTACAATAACGAGCCAATTTCTAAAGAACCATTCCGACAATTAACCACTTCGTCGCCGTGCGCCCACCGGTGGGCACTAGAGCTAGGTTCGAAATCACCACGCACCCGCTAAATTAATATCGGTTTCTCTACAACGACATCTATGGAACGCGAAAGAAAGAACTACTGAACGTCCAAATGTGCTAGAAAGAAAACACACTGTTTTCGTTACCTTTTTGGTAACCATTGCAGTTAATATCATTGTTGACTATGCAAGTATGTATGTAAATATGGTGTGACCGTCACCGGACCGAATGTTAAAAAGTCGAAAATGTTCGTTTACCATGCATACATATGAAATACGGTTAGTATATATATGTACATATATCAGTGGCGTACGGTAAAAGTCTCTCTCCCCCCCGTCGTACATCCTCAATTAATTTGCGCGAGAAGGATACAACAGGAACTAGAGGAACAGGCTTTTCCTCCCGTATCCTGCGCGCGCACATTAAATAAGGCTGTGTGACAAAAAAAGAGATAATTTAACCGCATGCCACTCATATATATTATATATACATAGTACTGATTACCATGTACCCTTTTTTTTGATCTTTCGACTTAAAGATCTTTCGATTTTCGATCTTTGCCTTCCGATATTTGTTTTTTCGGGCTTTTCACTTTCGGTCCCGTTTATATGAAATATGCATACAAGAAAAAATATTTATAAATAAGAAAAAGAACATGTAAGTATGTATAGTAGGTTATATCTTGGGAAAATAGCAGATGCTGTACAAAACGTCGATAAATAATCTAATCCGATAATATTTTGCGCTTGGGAAAATATTTATTTTTTGTTAGGTAGGTAGTAGGTATATGTACATATACATATATATATATATATATATATATATATATATATATATATATATATATATATATATATATATATATATATATATATATATATATATATATATATATATATATATATATATATATATATATATATATATATATATATATAGGTGGGTAAGAAAATGGGTCAATCCTTCGAAGTGACGACTCTCTCGGCCGTTTCAGTCAATGGGGAACTAACTCATCATGGTGTTTACGTTTCACGGTATTTTTAGCGACAAATATCATGGGAAACGCGATACCTGTAGGAGCACTCCGAGTAAACACAACTGGCACAACTAATGGGTTTCGAACAACCTTCGCTGGATTTGCACTAAGCTGGATATATTGCACGTAAGCGCATTAAGACGGAAGAGTGGACCAAGTCCTACACAATTCTAGTACCCTCGTTTCGTTCCAAACATCTTTAATTTAATTTTTAGTATTATTTGATGATTTAGGCAAGGAACGGAGGGAAATTTTGAAAACGTCGAGCAAAAGAAAGGAAGAATTGGAAACTCTCCATAACTTTTCAATTAAGCTGGCCGGAGAAGGCTTTCGAGTAAAGAACCGGCAGAGAGATATTTGGGAAGAGCAATTGATGAAACTTAGTTAAAAAGGGTGAAATTCGGTTTAATATTGTAAAGTGGGATCAGAATAAAATCTTCTGAAGGAGATGTTAATACTTCAACAGTTTAGGGGCGAAAACATACTGAAAGGCACGTGTTTTTTTAGATAGTGTTGCGTAGGGGGTGGGGGTGGAGGATCCAAATAAAATGCGAAAGTCGCTTCACAGCATTTATTGGTTGATTAAGGAGATGCACGCACAGTCAGTGCTCCGTCCGGAATGCCTTGGTATGGCCTAAGTACCTGCTTATAAAAGGCAGGTTGCTCCCTGCATCTTTTACGTCCGGTTTGTTTACCTATTTTTATATTCACGTACCAGCTATGCATTTCCGCGGTGCGCAGTCTCACGCTGTCAGTTCTGAGAAGGGACCGGGTGCCGTTACTACGCCAATTCGGTGGTCATTGTTTAGCCTACTTGCAATTAGCCTGAAGATAACCCTCGAAACCAATTATAATGGTCGTACAGTCTCTGGGATGCTACTTGGCCTAATTCGATTGCACTTTCTCGGTGGCGTACGTTACAATTTGTTTGAATTTGTACACAGTTAGCCATAGTGTAGATTTAGTGGATGGTCTTGAAAAAAAAATATAATAGATGTGTGACAAAACTATTAACTTGCGAAAAATTTCTGCACACTTCATTGGACAGCAGAGTGGATGCATACATTTACCTAGTCACGTACCGGATATGCAGTCCCACGGTCTCGCGCTCTCAGTTCTGAGAATTCTAGCGAGAGTGCCGTTACCGACCACTAAGTCAATTGGGGGGCTCCAATGTTAGCCGACTGCACTTAAGCCTGGAGATAATCCTCGAAAACCAATTAAAACGGCGGCTCCTTTTCGCATATGCTACAATAGTTTTGAAGGTGTAAAAATAACGCTAGCACGCATAATGTTTCCTGCGGGTTTCCACCGAGTCCAAAAATCACCCCCCTGGATATATTATCCATTTATTGACAGTGATCGATAAAGGTGACTCCCATATTTGAAGAAATCGTACGAATTAAGAATGAACTGAAGGAACGGTGACCTCAGCTGGAAGCCACGAGATCTAAAAAAACCACGTGCCGCGTGCCCCTCAGTGTGTTTTAGTCCTGAAGATACTGGGCAAATATTTTTTATTGTGGATCGCTTGCATACAGCAGCGTATATATCATATGTTTATTTACACATTTATCTATTCCTCTTCTCTCATATTTACATATGTACATCCACTTGAATGGAACACGTGATAGAAATAACATATTCAAACATATTTGTTTGAGTTAACTCTAATTGCAGAAGCACTTTTCCAAAGGAATTCGCGATATGAATTGGCTACATACCAATTAAACCAATTATTCATACATACAAACATATAAAGGATGTTTCATAAGAGGTTTGTTTTTTGAATTGGCAACACTTTTTTCAGTTACCAATTTTACAGTTGACAGCTGATTTGTGCTCAGTTTGGTTTGCCATTTCATCATGAATAGACTAACGCCAGAGCAACGCTTGCAAATTGTGAAAATTTATTTGGAAAATTGTGGTTCGTGAAAATTACCGTGCTACGCAAACTATGTCCATTTTACGGTCGTGAATTTGCCTCCAAGATCGTGTGATTAAATACCATTGGATTATTTTCTGTGAGGATATGTGAAGTCGCTAATCAACGCCGATAAACCAGAGACGATGGACGATTTGGAAGCCTTCGCCGCGTTATTGCCGATATACAGCTCTAGCTGCCGGAAAAAGTGGTCGAAAATTAGACTTCCAGATTGCGCTTTATTCCTGCCTAATATAATTGCCTGATATCATATTTAAACACAAATGGAATAGCATAATCTTTTAATAATGACAATACCACGGCCATTACCATGATTTTGAGTTCTATACCTCTAAAAAAACACCCTTTACATTATGTTGTATTTAAGCTAAACATCACTATTGAAACAGTAAAAACTAAAATTAGAAGTGGGTAAGCCACTTTGAGAAGCAGCAGTATCGTACTTGAAGCAGTAATGAGAAAATTTTGGAAGACTTCTGAAGTGTTCCGAAGTTTGACTTGGTTCACTCTTCTATGCGATAGGCAGCTAACTTCGATTGTATAAGCGCACAATGGTACGCCGAAATAGAGTTCACTTTTGCAACTTTAAAACGTACCCAATTAAGCGAGTCGGTGGGTGGTTGGGTGGGAGTGTCGAAGGGGTGGGGATGGGGGGGACCGTTTTAGATTTACGAGGAACTGGATTTAGAGCACTCGCCACCAAGTTTTCGCGATATATCGATCGATGACGTCACGCCGTGGGGAGGGTTGGAGATGTGGGCGGTTTTGGACCAAAACTCTCCGTGGGCGGAATATATCTGACACATCTCCCGACCAACCCTCTGAAATCTTAAAATAGTATCCGGATAGTTTCTGGGGGGGTCCTCTATCATTAGATCGCTCTCGATGTGGGGAGGATTGCGGTGAAAGTGTTGGGTTACTATCTGAGAGTTTGGAATTATTAACGAGCTGGGTGCGAAGGAGTTCAAACCTTGATAGTTCATCGGGAGTTTTGACGTCCAGGAACGTGTCCAGGAATCGACGGAAGCCCTCATAGTCGATGTCCTGTGGAAGAAAAAAAAACATTAATATTTCGCTTATTATTTCATTCATTTCCTTTGATTTCAGAACACATTTTTAATGAGATAGACCTACTCCCTTAACCCTTTGAATGCTGACCAACGCTGATCGGCGTTTTGCCAACAAGTCTATGAGCCTGAAATACGCCGATAGGCGTTCTTTTTTGAGTATGTAAAAAATAAACAAGAATACTACAAACTAAGCCTTTCCAGGTAGCATTGAAAAAAAATGCATTGAACATGGGTCGTGTAATCCGTGTCAGTTTTTATAAAGACTGGTTTACACCGGAATTTCTGAATTTATAACCATAGCAGAATTTCCCGATGAAAATTCCTAACTGCTGAATATTTTAGATTGTGGCTTGGCATTTAGATCGTGAGCATTACATTTAAACAACAATGAAGAAGATGGAACTAGTTTTGGAAAAATACATTCATTAATAGACTTCCTTTGTTTATTTTATATTGTTGCGTAGGGGTGGGTGGAGGATCCAAGTAAAAGGCCAACAGTCGTCTCACAGCATTTATTGATGATTAAGGAGTTACACACACTGTCACTGCTCCGTCCAGAATGACCTGATATCGCCTACGTACCGCCTTATAAGGGGTAGATCTCTCAGGGCGCCTAATCTGTTTACCTGTTGTATAGTCACGTATTCGGATATGTATTTCCACGACATTGGGTCTTCCCGTACCGATTCTGAGAAATAACTAATAACGGTCATTGTTTAGCCTAAATGCACTTAGAGTCCAGATATAATCATGGAAGTAAGTGCAAGCACTTACATAGTTAATCCGATAACAGATAACCCTTGAACGGTCACATAGTCTCTGGGATTCTATTCGCTTAATCCGCGGCGTACGTAACAATATATTAGAGAGTCTAAACACACCTTTACAAAACTTGAAATCCTCGGTGGTAGTTATCTAGGGTAGTGAGTGATCTAGGGTTTGTTTGGATTTGCTACAATTTTTATACCTGCTTTCTATTGGATTTCTAGATAATTCTAGTTGGAAATGTTTGCGAAATATTGAGCGTTAGCGTCAGCGTTTCACCGACAGCACTCAAAGGGTTAAAGGCGGTCGGTGGAGTAGCTCCATTCATCTAAGATTTTTTATTTTTATTTTTTACATACATATATACAAATATACCAGGAAGGCCTAACAGGTAAACCCCAATGCACCCTCCTGGTCAATTACAAACAATTCAACATTTTTATTACATAAGTCGCTGAATTACGAGACACTGAAAACTCGAAATTCACGAGACATCTGCATATTAAAAAATAAATTCTCTAGTGCCATAATTGAGGAAGGGAGAAGTCTAATACGTTTGTATGGACAAGGCGCTGGGATCCAGCCTCTTAAGCATACACTCGGCCAACTTAATAATTTATACAAGCACCCACCCTTCTGGGTTTGAAAACTAGATATTTTGTCTGAAATTTATGTTCATATTAAAAGTTCATTTGAAAAAGCCATCAGGTAAATGTGCAGACTTTCACGAACTTCTCAATAGGTATAAATTGAACTTGATAAAAGACATTCTAAGGCTTTCACTTCGCAGCAGTTAACATTTGGAAACTTTTCCCCCAACAATACACATTCATATTTGAATTGAGAAAGCGATTCGCTTTTACGAAGTTCGCAAGCGCTCCGAGCCGCGCCCCACACATTCATAAATATATAATTGGCACCCTTGCAGAAACCGCACACACAGCGACACAACGCGACGTGAAACAACGCGACACGAAAAGCCGTGACAAATTACTATCATTGCATTTTTATTTGCATCGTAAATTATGATAAAAGATCGCCATCTGTGTACAGAGTTTTTGTCACGGAGGGCCTAACGTCAAGAGGGGCCTTAAAATGGCTGTATACCCGAAACCTTAATTTTGTTGCCGTTCCTTTCTTGGATATATATATTGAGTGAATGCGACAATATGTATCAATATATATAGATATATATATATATATATATATATATATATATATATATATATATATATATATATATATATATATATATATATATATATATATATATATATATTGAGTGAATGTGACAGTTGCGCTTCGACCAGATAATACAAAATCGAGGTTTCGTATTCTCCAGTTTTCTCCTCCGAAACTGGACCAATTTAAAAAAACATTTCATCATCGGTATAAGAAAGATATTTTCTATGTTTGTGTGCTCGTATTTTTTTTAAGAATCAACCGTTAAATAAGCACGCTGGACTCTTTTCATGGGTGTAAAAAAGAGGCGATTTTATAGATGTTTGGCGGTTCGTAGCTCCTATAAAAAATAGCTAATCAAAAAAATAAAACCACAGAAACATGCCTATGGTGGATATCCATAGCATATTAAAAAATAATTTCTCTAGTGCCATAATTGAGGAAGGGAGAAGTGTAATACGTTTGTATGGAGAAGGCGCTGGTGTCCAACCCTCTTAATTAAGACGTTCGACTTAATCAAGATCGAGACAAAACAGTTTCCATGTGCGCTCAGTCTTACCAATTTGCTTGTATGCACGTTTCAATCGTAACAACTTCAAAGGCGACCATTGAACTTTCTGACAGTTGCAAAATACGACCCCTCTCGTTGAAGACGCAATTTTCGCACGAACCACTTAAAAACAGCCGCGCACAACAATAAGTGAACCGGCTGTTCGCACAAAAGGCAATCGCGGGGAAGAGGAGGAGACGGGGGATTAAAAAGGGATCACGTCGGCGATCGTGCTGATTGTGGCCAAAAATACTGCCCCATACCCATACTTGATTCCGTATTTTAAGCGCGCTTGAACACACCGGATTCTATATCGGAATTGTAATCTTACAAAGGTGCAAGGCCGTCGTCATGACGTCTTATGGTATCCCAACTTAGCCAGCCTTAGGTTGCGTTTATGTTTAGCACCGAGAGGTTCCAGGTTCGATCCTGTGCTAATCTTTAATACTGCTGGTCAGACTCGGACATTTGTGACTCCATGTCGTTCGTTTCTTATCAGAGTTTGCCAATTTATCTGATTTCATTATTGAAATGGTTCCTCAAATTGGCAAATATCCTACCCGCTATGTTACAAATATCTGAATTTCATTTATGTACAATATGTAAAAAAATATGTACAAGTATTTATTAATTAATTAATTTTTAATTTCGTTTTCTTCAGCCTCTCGAAATATAGCGATTTATATAATAAAAAATGATTTTAATTAATTGTCTAAGAATTGGCGCATTGGGTCTACCTGTTAGGCCTTTCCGGTATATTTTATGTAATGCTGCTGGTCAGACTTGGATATTTGTGACTCCGGGTCGATCGTTTCCTATCAGAGTTTGGCAATTTTTTCTGATTTCATTGTTGAAACGGTTCCTGATTAAAAATTGGCTAAAAATCCTTCCTACCCACTATGTCACCACTATTTGAGTATGATTAATGTAAATATTACAATAAAAATGTATGTACAATTCATAGATGTCTCGTTAATTGTCGAGTTTAAGTCGGAAGGTTTTTACCCTATTTAGGGTAAAAACCTTCCTACCTACTATGTCACCACTAAATGATTATATAAAATATGATTAGCCAGCAGTTTGGCTTAGTGGTAGCGTATATATTTAGCACCAACGAGGTCAAAGGTTCGAGTCCTCGCCACTGTTGGTTAGATTTGGGGGTTTTGTGACTCCAAATCGATCGTTTCTCTATCAGAGTTTGCCAATTTTATCTGATCATTGCTGAAACGGTTCCTGAAAATTGGTATTAGATCGAATCCTGTTGTCACAAAAATCTGCCTGTGTATAATTTGTAATAATTATACACATTAATCTGAAATCTATAGATATCTCTATAGACATCTCTATAATTTCGAATTTATTATATGTATAAAAATTGTATACAAAAAAAAATCTAAAAATAATTCATAGATTTCTCTATGATTATTATTTCTGATTAATTGTTATATGCTATATATTCTGATTGTATATGTATGTATTATTGTATTTCTGATTGTTTATGTATTCTGTATTTCGTTAACGTACACCCGTCGCATTGGAGCAAATCTGTAATGGCGAGTGTATATTGATTTGTAACAATAAAATATGAAAATAAATAAAAATGAATATAAATGAATGTCTATGTGTGTCTCGAATAGGCTCCTAAGCCGGGAATGAGTGTAATTGCAACGCAATAATTTCAAACGCTGCCTGCGTTTTTCCGACAAATGGGAACGGGAACGAGAATGGGAACGGGAGCGGGAATTGCATTATTATGGCATTGCAGCCCATGAATGGTTCAGCTAGTGTACAATAAAAATTTATGTTCAAATTCATAGATGTCTCGTTAATTTCGAGTATTCAGTCTCATAATTCAGCGACGTATGTAATAAAAATGCTGCATTGTTCGTAATTGACCAGGAAGGCGAATTGGAGTTTACCTGTTAGACCTTCCTGGTATATTTTTATATATGTATGTATGTAAAAATAAAAATAAATATATGAGGGGGTGAGAGGGAGCTTTAAAGATTTTTCTTTAACTTTCATACACGCACAAGTAATGCCGGGCAAAGTTTAAAAATGCCCAGGTTATTTTTAAATTAGTCATTTACTCATGTTTTATTGAAAAATTTGTGAAAGATTGGACCGTGACGGAGATTGGTACCGTTACCTTATTTTTTTATTTTTTTTTTTTTATTTCATACCAGGAAGGCATTACAGGTGCGCCTTCCTGGCCAAATTACAAACAATACAGCATTTTTTATTATATAAGTCGCTAAATTACGAGACACTGACTTAAACTCGACAATTAACGAGACATCTATGAATTGTACATACATTTTTATTGTAATATTTACATTAATCATACTCAAATAGTGGTGACATAGTGGGTAGGAAGGATTTTTAGCCAATTTTTATTCGGGAATCGTTTCAACAATGAAATCAGAGAAAATTGGCAAACTCTGATAGGAAACGATCAACCAGGAGTCACAAATCCTGGTCTGACCAGCAGCATTACAGATATACTCAGAAAAATTCTTTTCAATCGAGGTCAGCTCAAGGGATCGAACTCGGCGCCTCTCAGTGTTAAGCAGAAGCTTAACGACCGAGCCACGCTGCTGGCTCGATATTTTAATAATGTACTGAAACGATCAAAGTGTAACATGAAAACCTGCAGGTGTAAATTTTATTGCATTATTATTAAATTTATAGCATAAATGATTTCGCCGTTCATTTTCGATAAAAAATCTAAATGCGGACGAACGCCGTAAAGCGCGCGAAAATGCGTCGCAGGCGAACGCCTTTAACGGCCATTGCCACGCTCTCGTGACTCTCTCCCCTTTCCTCTCTCCCCGAATCCCATTCCATCTCTTTATTACGACCCTCTCACTATTTTCAGAGATGTGTAAAATTTATGACGCGGCGTCGAGATTACGACGCCTTAATAGAGACGCGATTCCCGCGCTATCGTGAGACGTCATAAAGGGAAAAGATTTTATGGGATGGGGTGGGTGAAGATTTTCATCATGGACGCTCGTAGGATTCAGTTTAGTGCTGTGACGTCAGAGCGCATCCTTTAAATCGGCGACCGTGATGAAATCCTTTCCTTTCGTTCGGTTGAATGCCTTTATCGCATTTTTTATTGCAATGTTTGTTTTAAGCTTTGTATATGGAAAGGGTGGTGCAGTTTCCACTCCCATATTAAAAAATGCTGTACTTTTCGAAAAACTAATGGAAATAAAAATATTTTTATATTTAAAAATATGTGATACTATGCATTTTGTATTTCATTTAATGTATTTTTACCATTATTATGTTTATCATATTTAAAAAATATATATGTTTGTATGTACATTATTATATCCCCGATTCATGGCCACGCTGTTCTACAGCGGTTTCCAAACTTTATGCTACAACGCCTCCCTAAAAAAACTTTTTTTCCGTCCCTCCCTACCTTTAATTTTTTAATAGATATAATAATATAGACACGTTTTAAATAATAAACCTTTATTTAAAAAAAAATACTGAACACTACAATAGACAGAATAATAAAAAGGTTTTGCTACAACATAAATTTATACGAACACGTATAATTATTTTTATATTAAACTACATATAACACATCAAAATTTAATGCGAAGGATGTTGTTGTTTATTGGCACAAAGTTTATCAAATCTTGGGGGCAATATGGCGAGTGCCACTCGTAACTCCTTTTCGACTATTAACCTGGCTCGATATTTGGTTTTCATTGCAGCTAGTGCCGAAAAGCCCGTTTCGCATAAACAAGACATTACAAACGGTAGAAGTACTTGCATTGCTTTGCAATACAAAGATTCATACTCTCCACTAATATTCATCCAAAATTTAATTATGACTTAATTATGAAACTTTTGTTTTAGTGAGCTATCGCATTATAATTCTATCAATTTTTCTTTTTTGATGGTTGTCAGTTCGAATTCGTCTTCTTCATTGTAGTTAAATGGATTCTGTATCCACAAAAACTTTGAAATATCAAGGTCTTTGAAATAATTGGAAAAATGCAGCACTAAGCCATCCAAGTGGTCAGTAAAAAGAATTTTACTTGCTTCGATATTGGCTGTGGCCCAGAAATCTTTGAAAAGTGAAAACGAAAACATATCCAACTCATTCTTTTGTAAATTTGATTTCCATAACTTCAACTTTTTAATGAAAGCTTTTACTTTGTCTTTTTGAACAAGTGGATGTATTCGTGATCCCTGCATTGATTTATTTAAGCCGCTCAATTTTCCAAAAATTTCAACCAAATACATAGGCAAGTTTAACAATAAAGTCCACAAATGTGCCTCTTCAAGTTGGTTTTCTTCAAGAAAGGTTGCTATTTCTTCTTTGAGTTCAAACACCCTTTGAATCATTTTTGCACGAGATAGCGAACTTCACAATAATACAAAAGTGAGGTATAATTAGCTTCCATATCAGCAAACAGCTTTGCAAACTGCACATTGCGCCTTTGCAAACAGAGCGTTTGCAAAGGATAATTTTTTTTAGGAATTAAATGTATATATAAAAATGAAAGAAAAATAAAAAATAAACATTCATGCATTGAATTTTTACTGCTAAACTACGATATGAAGTTTTATTTATTTGTAGATATTATGGTATGAAAATTATTTTTTTATTAAAAAGTTTTGGTGCCTCCCCTTGGAAAACCGCTGGATTAGAACGAACAAATTTAATAAATCATTTCGAGGTACCAGTGGCGTAACTACCGCGCCCGCAGACCCCGCAATGCGGGGGGGCGCCGAGGCTTGGGGGGCGCCGCAAAGCGGCGTGCCTTTTTTGCAGATTTTTTAATTTGTTCTGTAATTTCTTTGCAATAATTTTTTTAAAAACCTCTGTTATTTTTTAACCTATTTGCATTTTGTTTTATTGTATTTACATATAGCTGACAATTCTCTCTTATTCTTGTATATATTTTTGTTAAAACAATAAAATAAAATTATATGAGGCGTAAAAACGTAAAAATTTATAAATTTTTAGCTGTCAACATTAACAGGTGGGAAGTTTTTAAGGAAAATTCATCATCAGTTACTTTAAACAGATTATGCACTGCTTGTTGGTCGTCCAGATTAGACTGTATTAATGCACTTCGATATATATACATATATGTACAGATGTTTTAAAATTTCTTAGTGACTAAAAAAGAAAATGGAAAGTTTCGAATTTATTCTCCTACTCGTGCTTCTTCAAAAATTCTTCGGTTTCTCAACTTTGTTTCAAAGTTCCTTCAATCAAAAAACGCTGATGATATCAGTGCTCAGTCTATGATTAGACTGAGCACTGATGCATATTGCGAGATCAGTAATTTTAGCAATAAATTTGAAGGATTCGTAACAATTTCAACAATATTAGGGTTGAAGCCAAAATTGAATCTAAAAGCATTTTGATGAACTTAGTCATGATATACGATTCCAGGATCCATTAAGAGAAATTTTGAACAATTTTTAATGCGGCACTAAACGTAACCTAAGTGCAAATGAAGGTTCGTATCACGTTATTTAAACATTGTTTCAAAGTTCGCTTTCCTGCAAAACAATTATCAGATGACGATTTACATATATGTACATATGTTGATATGTATATTTTGACAAATCATTGCGAGATCAGATACTTGATTTCCGTGCGTGCTTAAAAGAAAATAAACCTTGTAAAAATAAAGAAGATCAACGTGTTCATAATTTGGCAAAGCTCTTCATTTGTAATTTTTATAATTTAAATTCGTCATTTAAATCATCTTGTTCCTCACGCTTCCGGTAACTGTAGCCACTACGGAGCGCTCGTTCACAAGTTGAAACTTATTAAAAATTACTTAAGGTCAACTATGTCACAACATCGTCTTAAAGAATTAGAAATTATTAGTATTAAATTTTGACAAAATAGTCGTGTTTGCCAATGAGTCCAGAAAAAAGTTTTTCTACGTAAAAAAAGGTATGAATTATTAATTTGGAAAGTTATTTTGCTGTAACGAAATAATATGAATATATGGGGGGGGAGGGGGCGCCTTAAAACAATTTGCGGGGGGGCGCCTGGAATTCACGCTACGCCACTGCGAGGTACCACATTTTATTTTTATTTCAAATATGCCATGCCATGCAGGGCCACTGAGAGGGGGGGGGGGGAAGCTGAGGTTAAAGCTCCAGGGCTCGGACTACTTGAGGGGCCACGAGTTGGGACGTTCGACTGATCCATATTGATATTTTATCTCTTTAATGCTAAATGTTTATTATTTTTCGATCCGCGCATTCTTGGTGTCCATGTGAAATCGTACCTGTTATATCATACTTTCTTATTCGATTATTTCAAAAAATAGAATTTAACATGTACATAGGTATTTTTCTAATAGCCATAAGAATTTTTATTTTTGGTTTGTCATAAGGCACGGAATTATTTTTCCAGGACCCGGGATTCCTCTCGGTGGCCCTGGTGCCATGACAGGTTGCCTCAAGACTACATTATGACTATGTTTAAAATAAATATAGGTTTCCGTTGTGTGCATCGTGAGAAATCCGAAATTCGCAAAATTTGAAACACGTTTGGCCATAGCGCATAGGAAATGTGTCACTCCAGGCTAACGCACGTGGATATTCGTTCGTATATTCATATGTTCGTGTGTGTAGGATTTGATTTGTGAAGGGGCACGTGGTAAAGGCCAGTGAAATTTATTAAGTGCTTTAAACATGTTAATTATTCGATGCGCCGAAACGAACTGTATGTTTGCTGTGGTGTTGCGCAGCATACCAACTTAAATATATGTACACTCGATGCAAGCATGCCAACTTAATAATTTATACGTACTTGTAATACAATCAGGTCCAAAAATAATAGTAGTCCGCCAGATGTTAGGGAAACAATTAATTTGGGTAGGTTCCCAAACAATTTATTAGTTAATACAGGGAAAGGTCTCACTTCGTCGACACAGTTACACAATGTGTAGTATTTACGAGTAGGTAAGTGCGTAGTGGCTGTTTAATATTCCGGTCGTAGTTGAATAAAGTTTGAACGACGCCGGAAGTGACGTAAATGCGTTACGGAAGGGATTAAGGGAGAGTCAAAGGCACTAAACAAACGACACGTCAGTTAAATTAATTAACGCGGTGTCAATTAAACCAGCTCGGACAGACCGTAGCCAACAACATGAACATTCTCCAGTCAAATTTCGAAATACATGTCGTTTCCCGAACTTGTAAACCTTGTAAATCCACTTTTAGGCGACGTTTTTGATACGTCAGCTTTTGTCATGTGCGGATTTTTCATGTGCGTAGTTTTTTATAGTCGCATTTTTAGTAGAACGGTTCGGTGATTACTGGTCACAAAGTCACTAAAATCTCTATAACGGAACATCTGGCAGCCGAAAAGTCCATCATACTAACGATAGCTATCACAATAACGAGAACTTGAGTGCCAAATATTGCGTATTCGCGATTTCAATGGCAAAAATTGTCTTTGTGACCACCGGAATGTGACTAATAATCCAAATACCGTGTAGAACCAACTATTTTGGCATGCTCCAAAACTTATTCAGCAAATTTATCTTAATATCGTATATAATTTTAGCATGTGGGCTCACTGTACATGAAATATTATATTTTTATTTGTATTTATTATTTTTTTGTCTCACTATACTGCTTTTTTGTTTATATATTACTAGCTTTATTACCCGGCTTCGCTCGGTGTTTGTAATATAAACCACTTAACCCTTTGACTGCTACAACAACGATAAATCGTTGTTTTGAAATCGGCGAAGATTGTTACGACGATCGTTGTTGTCGTCATTAATTGTCGTATTTCAATACTTTCTTTGAGCCGCCAGCGCATCAGTGGCACGAAACATTTTTTTTATATTCGTATTTATATTTATTTTTCAATCAAGCTTTATAAATATTTATCAATTTTTTAAATAAAAGCTCTTCAATTTCGGATTCATCATCAAAGTAAATTTTGGGTTCGTTGTCAATGTCATATAAGGAGTTATTACTTAGGAATTGATTATTGTCGATAAATTCATTTTCAGAATCAGTAGAGCTGCTGATTTCCTCGGCGAGGAGCTATTATTTCGCTTTCGTCACTTTCACTGTCCGATATCATTTTGCAGAGTTAAAATAAATGGCAAAAAACAATAGAAATCCGCTTTCAATTATATAGGTCACGAGACGTCACGAATTCGTGCAATCAATCAAATGCAACTGAAATGCATACAAAATGTTTATGATACATGTTGAAAAATTATTTGATTATTAGAAACTTCGCATCCTTGTGTGTCTCGCTCACATGTACACAATTAAAACCAAGAAAGAAAGAGAGAAAGACCGCTACCTGTTTCGAATATATCGCATGTTGTAAGGATACATCGATGTCTAAAGATAGATTATTGAAAAAAATAAAGCGTCGGAAAACAATCGTCAAAACTTATTTAGTGTATATATGTATGTAGGTATCTCTTTCGCACGCACGCATGTAAAAGCAAGACAGAAAGAGAGAGCACGAGTCCACAACTGCTTCTTAAAAATGTATATAAAGTATTTTAAAAATTACGCGCGTTCGGCGAAGTAAGTATGTAAAAAAAAAATATAATTTTTTTTTTTCAAAATAATTACAAATGCTAGCATTTTTCGCTTGGACATTGAAAAACCTCGTAGCAGCCAAAGGGTTAAGCATGGCTCATCAAATAGTAAACATTTTATTAAATTTATTTGAATAGTTTTATTTTATATAAATTTATTTGAATACTCATTTGTTTTTTTTATTAAATTGACTGTCACGAACAAACAAACATATATACTGTCTCTTTCGAAATGATATGTATACCAGAATCCGGCGCCTGCGCCCCCAGAGCTTTCGCCCCGTAAGGCCTCGCCCCGTAAGACTTTGCCCCTCTAGGGCTTCGCCCCCAGGGACTTCGAATCCTTTAAATCGAAAAAAATCGAATCGACGCCTATGAATCGAAAAAAATATATATAGAATGTGTCGTCTACGAACCAACGAACGACGGTTACATATATATATATATATAAAGTCTCTTTCGAAATTATGTATTAGATGAATAAAAATAAATAAAATAAGAAAATACATATGCGTCAAACCTCAAACCTTTCGACAGGGAACAGGACGTTCCACTAATTATGTATATTCACACACACACATTCGTACCTACATACGTACATATTGTACAAAAACAGGGAACCAATCTAAAATTTGAAAAGGTCCCTCGAGGTGTGACGCAACCGTTCGGGCCCCAATGAATAGATTTGTAAGATGACGTGCGCGGGGGCGGTTTATACAGTTGAATAAAACACGCTGTTTAAAGGACTCCCAGGGGTTTCAACGGGGTCCCTTTCATCCCCGGGTCCCCTCTATTTAAAGGTCGACGCGCGCGCGTGTTTACGTCATTTCGCGTTATATAGCCGCCATTGTTACGGCCGGCCATATTGTCGTGGCCGTAATTCGTAATAAGCGACCACCAGAGACAATGGACCGCTCCTTCCGATCATCCGGGAGCTCTTCATTGTCTATGGAACTCAACCCGAAACGCCCACTCTTTTCGTTCGGTGTCCGTCTTCCACGTCTCGGACAAATGATCCGTATAACGACGACACTGACGACTTAAACAGATCGGGGTGGGATGATAGGATGAAAAACTAAGAAGGGGGTAGCAAAGGGGTTTATAAAAGGGTGCCTTTCAATTGCAATGCATATATATATATAGACAGAATAGGGCGGGATAATTAAGCAATTAATAATTTCATTGAAAATTAAATATTCACTAGATAATAAAGCCTCGGCGTTTAGTTACTGTTTATTTGTAAAGAGGTCATCGGTTCAAATCCCGGCCTTAAATTTGATTACGAGTAAGTTATAAAATCCAGATCGATCGTCTCCTTTTTTTTTTTGATTTTTCCAATTTATTTAACTAAATTGTTGTGACGGTTCCAATAAAATCAGCATCCCCTTCCTCTCTCTCTCTCTCTCTCAACTTGTTGATTGTTGGAAGCATACGCATGTTTATTTTATTTTATTTTATTTAAATTGGCACACATACAGAATAATATATAAACAAGAAAGCAGTATAGTGAGACAAAAAAATAATAAATACAAATAAAAATATAATATTCCATGTACAGTGGTAATATAAGAAACTAAAAAAGAAAAATTACAAAAACATATCAAAATTGAAAAAAAAACAATGAATAACAATGAAGGTGAAGAAGCAAATCAACCACATATTAGCTTAGCCCTAAAAATACTGTCAAAGAGTCAGCAAAAAGATCGGGACAATCATCTAAACCAGCGTTTCCCAACCTTTTTTGACTCTTGTACCACTTGGTAGTACATAACGCTAAATTGTACCACCATTTAAAAATGATTTTGTCTTATTTATTTGGAATTCTGTTTTTATATGCTATAATTTGAAAGTTCAATCAAGTTCTCCTTTTCCTTGGTAGCTGTCCGAAAATGTTCATTATCAAAGGGGTTTGAAATCAAATTCTTTCCTTCTTAAGGTTTGGGGAAGCACTGCGTAAAAGACGATTTCAGTTCTATTAAATACTCAATTATTTTTTTACGTATATCCCGAGACATACGACTCTTGTTTTCAGATAATAAATTATGTAAAGTTTCAAATACTTCAGTTTGATCATTTTCGATACATAAATTCCAAAACTCTAATTTTCTAATCATATGTACTTTCAATTTTATCTACAACATTAAAGATTATTATCGAACTGTTCTCAAGTGTCAAATTCAAGTTATTTATTATTTAAAAATGCACTCCAAAATGCCGGATCTGAGGAAAACGTACCGATTGCCAGATTATCGATCATCGACTGTACATATTGACGTCGACTATGACTAATTAAGATAATGTTTATTAATTACTAGTTATTTTACCCGGCTTCGCTCAGTATTTGTAATATAAACAGCTTAAACATGGCGAATCTAATAGTAAATATTCAATTGTTTTTTTATTAAATTAATTTGAATCGAAAAAAATATGGTATTCAACCAATTGAATTGTCGTCATGGAAATTTTATTTTGTTTTCGAAGTTCCAAAACAAAGATACAAACTTACAAAGTTTATTTCGAAATTACATATTAGATATAAAACATATTTCTATTTTTATGATTGTTAATCATTCATTCCTGCATGTCCGCCATTACTGATTTTTTTTCGCGTACCACCAACCATCAACCGCGTACCACCAAGTGGTACGCGTACCACAGGTTCGGAAACGCTGATATAAACCATCATAAAGACGGCATATACGTGCGATTGCACCATTAAAAGAAGTGTTATTACGACAAATTGGTGGATAAAAAAGATTTTTCATCTGGTGAATCGGGCATTAACGTTAAAATTAATTTCGTTCAACACACATGTGTCAAGGATACCATTAGCAATCTTGTATAAAATTAACAAATCAGAAACCCTTCTGCGCTGAGACAAACCTGCGATCTTGAAAAAAGAGAGTCTGTCATTATAAGATGGTAACAATTTAACAAGATCAGTCTTATGGGATAAATGGCGCAGAAAACGCTTCTGAATTGTCTCTAAATGATCTACATGTGTATGTCAGATTGGTAATAAGGCAGATAAATTAAATTAAATTTTATTATTTATTTTTACGAACATATATAAGGCCTAACAGCTAAAACCCAACGCGCCTTCCTGGCCAATTACAAACATCGATATACATTTTTTTGAATTAACAAAGCAACCTAGAGATATCTATGAATACATTTTGACAATTTTTTGATATATTTATACTCTAGGAACATTTTTTCCAAGATGCTGAAAAATTTGAAATTCGCGAGACATTTATGGACAAATTTGGCAGCATTTTTATACGAATCACCGAAATTTGAGATTATGAAAAATTTAAAATTGCGGGAAATGGACAAAGATAAATTGGCAAACTCTGATAAGAAACGATCGACCTGGAGTCGCAAACCAAGATCTGGCCAGCAGCGGGACTCAATCACGTGACCACTCTGCTCGAAAGCATAATATGCTAACCACTAGTTTATGCCACTGGTAATATATGTATGTATATATATGTACATATATTGCCATGACCAACCATACCCTTGGATTTTTGCGTGCGCCCAGTGGAATAACGTGGTTTCAAGTGTCAACATGTCTGCAGAAGCGCCCGTCGTTCTCTCTGCTAGTGCTTGTTTGTTTTATATCATCATCATCATCATCTACAGTTTTACTTTTACCCTTTTACATTTACTCGGGTACCATTCAAGCACTTCTTGTGTCCATTTTTCATCCATTCTTCTAGCCTCGTAGTCCGCCCATTGCCGATTCAATCTCTTTACTCTATCCATTATGTCCACTACCCTTGCCATACTTCCCAGCCGTGTATTCCGCTTCCTGTCTTTATTAGTTGTGCCAAGCATACAGCGTTCTATACTATTGCAATTTATTAGTTACTCATTGTAATAAGTTGTAGGGTGCAGCTAGCCTTCTGACAGTTTGACAGTTCTCTTGTAGCACCACTGATGCATTCGTAAGAGTGACTACACTGATGCGTATTTAAGAGTGGCAACACAGACCAACCAAGTCGTAATAAACGCGATCAGACAGTTGTTTCAATTAAGTTATTAATTATTGCGAATTAACTTTAAGTACATAGTACGTGTTCCGCTTCTTATCTTTCCTCGTTATGCCGAACATGCAAGAGTCGTAAAATAACGTTGTAACTGCATTCGCGGACAACGTTATTCCACATTTACATATTGTTTTGTTTACAGTTTGGTAAAATTTTGATTTTTGCGCGTGTATGAATATATATCTTTCGATTTAAAAGAAACGTTCGTTTTTCTTAAATACTGTAGATTACAACTTTTGTTAGTTACCACCTTATTCGTGGCACGTATTCAATTAATAAAAAAGGGGATTCATGCATAATAAACTGGCATTATTGAGAGTATGCTGTATAAAGTAATAACTTTGCATTATATATCATTGAAGTGGATGCAAAAGTTTTATCGTGTTATTTTGCCCAAGTTTTTGACAAGATTTTGGAACAATCTTTATATTGTATGAAACTTTCTGTCGATACTTATCCTTTTATCTCTTTGCGCATTATAAGATAAAAAATTTGCATTACATACTCGATTAGGTTCGATTATACGGGATTGCCGCCGTTCCGAAAGTTCCCTCGCATTTTTCTATGGGCTTTCGAACAAAAGAGGGCCGAAACTTTCGGGACAAATTTCACGTACAGTTTGGGCGCTTCTGTCGAAATTGTTCTGGCGAAACTTTATATATATATATTTTATAAATATTGGATTGGAATCGATCGTGTGAAACGACCCTCATGCATACATATAGAGAAAATGAAGTGAGCCACACGGCTTATCCTCCTGTCTATCTGCGATTGGACAGAGTGAGTGACGGGTTCATTACCGAGAGTTATCTTGATTGATATATCTCCACCCGTACGTTTGAATATGAATATACAATCGATACTGGATTATATTTTGAGTGTATAATTTATGTTGAATGCTTATATTATGATACATCATCGAGATTGATCAAGCCTTTCTGTTGAAATAAGGAAAAGTTAAAAATGTCAGTATATTAATGATAAGTTTTTGACCATTTTTCAAAAAACTAAAAACCGGCTTTTTTGTCTCGATCAACCGGATTTTTAAGGTTTCCTTTAATTAATGTTTTTTTCCTCAAAACTAACAATTATGAATTTCAAATTTATGAAAGA
This sequence comes from Arctopsyche grandis, assembly GCF_051622035.1. NCBI lineage: Eukaryota > Metazoa > Arthropoda > Insecta > Trichoptera > Hydropsychidae > Arctopsyche > Arctopsyche grandis. The sequence goes on from NC_135362.1 coordinate 2,645,246, forward strand.
TCAAAAAAAATGTGTATATCCAAACTTTTTAGGGAATAGGTGCATATTTCTTTGGACAACAAAAAAAGAACGACACTTAGCGGTGGCTTTGAGATATAGTATGGACGAAGACCAGGTATAATAACATCTATATATGTACATATATAAAAATGAATGTCTGCCGGGGAGTCTCGAATCGGCTCATAAGCCACTGAACTGATTACTATGGAACTTTCAGGATTTGTTGTATGCATGTCCGGGAAGATTACTGTGAAAAAAAAATCAACCAAAAACGAGAACGGAAACGGGAAAAACGGGATTGAGTGTCTTTGCAACGCAATAATTTCAAATGTTTTCATGTTGCGACCTGCGTTGTTAGCTAAAATAAAAAAAAAACAATTGAATTATTTCAAATTTGCTCGTTGCCTGCGTTTTTCCGACAAATGAGAACGGGAATTGTTATTGTGGTTTCTGTAACATAATTTCTCAAAATATAGGTTCCTCTACTGCAAAGACAACTTAAACAAAATCAGAGAGTTGAAAACAAAGATTAACGAGCAGAAAAACGTCAAAGCTTTACCGTTAGCGTTTTGGCCATACCACGCATATCGAATTATTAAAATTATAATATAAACATTTTAACATTCATTACATAACATATTAATGAAGTAAAAATATAAATGAGAGCCTATAATGCAAATTTTATCAAATATATGTAGTGTGAAAATGATAAAGTTATAAGCGTTTAAACAATTAAAATCTAACAAAACGAGTCAGAAAGAAAGTCAAAAGCCAAAGCCGGTTATTGGCAGTGGATGATTTATCACATTTTACAAAATTTCTGGGTTCTTAAACGTGTTTATTACGAATTTATTTCACCATCGACTAATTGAAATCTCTATCGGCGGCCAAACCTCGCAAAATGGCAAAGTTTCAAAGCGATCAGTAGAGTGTAGGCAGATTGTCAGACCAATTGACGAATTGAAACTAAATAAAACCCTGTTAAAATAATATAATATACTGGTGGCCTTGGTGTACTAAATAATAAGTGAATTTTCAAAATCCACAAAGTGAAAAGATCACTCACCCCGAGCTATGTAATTATAGAACTGTTTGTATTTCATCTTTGAAACTCAATCAACGAACTGCTCAATACGGTGACGCACAAGAGAATTACAAAAACAAATAAAATATAACAAAATAATACGTCAGCGCATGCGCATTGTCGGTATAACGTCTGTCTGGACCAACAATCGTCAGCCACTTCAGCGTGAAGCGTGTCGAAATAAGCCTTTATATAATAGGATAAAAGAATAGACAACTGCATATATTACAAAAAAAGCTTTAGTTCAGAGCAAAAAACCTCAAATCTAAAATTAGACGTTTGAAAATAGACAACAGCCACGTTATTTGAATATCGAAGCCGATTCGACACGACTTAGCTGTAATGCCTGGTTCGAAATTGATACTCGCCACTAATAGGTAGGGTCGATTAGGTCGGATACGAAGCTCCTGGGTACAACTGCGATGTAAATTGAATTACAATTCGCTAATGGCTTTTGCATATATTAATTGGTGGCGTTTCACCCCCTGCTTGACTGCCTCGCGTAACAATTACTACGCTACGCTCCATCGTTCGAGCGTAACATTCGACCAATCTCTCTCTCTCTCTTCCTCCATTACGATTTATGACGCTCGATTTACTCCTTGTCTCCTGCAAATCAAACTAAACGAGGTAAATTAGTGGTTATCGAATTCTCGTACTGTACTCTACACATGTACATTATATTGAAACGTGGGAAAATGAGAGATAGAGAGTACACACTGTCTAATTGCATTCGTAGGTGAACAACAGATACCCCCGGATTAGGCTAACGGGATCAGAATGACAGTTTTGAAGTGTGTTCCCAGTCATTAAATTAGATCGCAACATAAAATTCCAATTAAACGGGAAAAAAATAAATGAAATGTTACTATTGTAACATACGCCGCCAATCGGATTAGGCCGAGTAGCATCTCAGAGACTGTGCGACCGTTATATTTGATTTCCAGACTAAGTGCAAGTTGGCTAAACAATGGATGGACGGTTGATAGCGGCACCCAGCCACTTCCCACTAGAATTATTATTAGATAAAGCGATAGCGTGGAACTGAGTGGTACATGCCTAAGCAATAGGGAAGTAACCGGACGTCGAAGATGCAGGGAGTGGCCTGTCCTTTATAAACGGTTACTTAGGCGATATCAAGGCATTCTGGACGGAGCACTGGCGGTGCGTGTATCTATTGAATCATCAATAAATGCTGTGAAGTGACTGTGGTCTTTTATTTGAATCCTCCACCCACCCCTACGCAACACTATAATGTACAATTAGCACATTTTATACTGGCACACTTGGTATGATTAGTCTTGTCAATTACGACTAAGTAGTGTTCTTTTGAACTGACTCCAAGGTGGATGTGTGTCGATCCGTCAAATCGTCCGCCATTTTGGAGGATTGAACCTCGTAAATATGAATAATTACCACGCAATAAAATTTTTATACCATCATCATGACTTTGATTCGTCCTGAGGGACGTTACAAACATCGGTCGTGAAGACACGGCATCTTATCGATGACTTGGCCCCTTGACCATGTGGCGATCATCGGACAATCGGATCTAACCTGCAGCTTCCATAAGACCATCCCAAACATTGGTCCCACGAACCGGATAGCGACTTACGACCGTTTCCCGATTTGTGGCGGACCACGTGGAGCTCAACAAAGGATACGCTGGAGTTCTCATAGAGTGGGTGTGACTTGCCAGACACAATTAACAGACAATAGACACATTCATGGATCGGGGAAGGAATTCTGTGCAACTCGTTCTTTATAGAGGTACACACGGTATATCAGATTATTCTGGAGTGAGCGTTAGTTACGTGTGGACCTCCTGAATCCTTGATTAAATGCTGTGAAGCGACTTGAACCCACCCCTTTAGCAATATGATATATATATATATATATATATATATATATATATATATATATATATATATATATATATATATATATATATATATATATATATAGGATCCGGATGTGAAGGATTCCAAGTGAAACGCAGATTAAGTCAGAACTATGTATTTGGACATGTTATCTTCGGGCTTGTTCTCCAACAAGTGACCATAACAACACGCATCCGGTCTTTCCCAGGCATACCACACACACTCTATCTCGGCTCGTTTAAAAATCAATTCTACATTCGGTCATTCCTGACTGTCATTCGCCCTCGGATGACATTCTTCGTCTTTTATATTTTTACAGCATTTCATCTCACATTCTTTTACATTTCATCTTCTACTCTATACAATGTATCATCTTACATTCTTTTAAAACATTTCCTCTATCATCCTCAACAATGTTTCATCTCACATTCTTTTACATTTCATTTTCCACTCTATACAATGTATCATCTTACATTCTTTTAAAACATTTCCTCTATCATCCTCAACAATGTTTCATCTCACATTCTTTTACATTTCATTTTCCACTCTATACAATGTATCATCTTACATTCTTTTAAAACATTTCCTCTATCATCCTCAACAATGTTTAATCTTCCATTCCATAAAATCATCTTATATTCTCCTAAACATGCTTTCAATTGTCACAATTACAATTTAAATCACAATTACAATCATCATCACAATTACAATCATCATCACAACTACATTTCAATACACTTATACATCAATCATTTCACAATTTACATAACAATTACAATTATAACAAATTAATCGTTACACATTTCACTACAAATCAATTTTTTCATTTCAACACAATTCAATCTTCAATAAAGTTACACATAACAATTAAAGTTACACATAAATCATCACAATTACAATTTAAAATTATGTCAAGCAATACAAAACATTAAAATCAATACCTTTACAATGACAAGTTAAATCTTTACATCGGAAACAATCACATTTTATAACATTACTAGAATTAGCAATAAAACATTAAAATCAATACCTTTACAATGACAGGTTAAATCTTTACACCGGAAACAATCACATTTTAAAACATTACTAGAATTAGCAATAAACATTAAAATCAATACCTTTACTATGACAGGTTAAATCTTTACATCGGAAACAATCACATTTTATAACATTACTAGAATTAGCAATAAAACATTAAAATCAATACCTTTACTATGACAGGTTAAATCTTTACATCGGAAACAATCACATTTTAAAACATTACTAGAATTACATTTCAATACAGTTATCTTATATTCTTCTAAGCATGTAACCAAATTAAAACATGATTCAATGTACCAAGCACTTCCCAAAAAATACTAGAATAAGCAATAAAACATTACACTTTTCAATCATCAAATTACAAGTAAGGCTTAACTAAAAACCCTCCAGGCATTTCACTTATTCTCTAATTCACAAACGCACACTTCACTTCCATCGGTGCAACTTAAATTCTATCCAATGCCCTCGGCGATTCTCTGTGACTGTCCGAGGAATCTGCCGTCACCCCACAGATATTCTGCTAGTAATTTACCATAAATGAAGTCAACACATATTGGTTCTGGCTCACTGATACATTCAATAAGTCTTTTATCAATCCATGGTTCTATTTTCTTTTCCATTGAATTAACATCAATCCGACTACGACCGAGCTTGAAAGTGAATACAGTGTCTTTTGGTGTTGAAATTTTGACTGGGTCCCTTAATCCTTCTTGTGATTTAGCCATATCTTTCTCTTTGTCTTTATGTTTTTCCTTTTCTTTATTCTCATCTTCAGAATTCTTCAAATGACTATAATCCTTAGATCCTTTTCCAAATTGATCATCGGGTGGTTCATCCGTATTTGAAAACGGTATGTCTCCGTAGTCCCAAAGTCTTCCTCTTTGCAAACCATCACCGTCCATACTTCCATCAGCCAGGTTCACACCTCCATCAGCCATGTTCGCATCGTCCTCTTCATCATTGGAAACAATGAGTTCTCTTTGAGCAGACATCTCTCGTGAAGCCCGTTGCTGCAAAGGTCTTTTTCTGTGCAAACCATCACTGTTCACACTTACATCGGCCATGTTTACATCTCCATCAGCCATGTTCGCCTCGTCCTCTTGTGTTAGAATACTGACTGGTTCTCTTATTTCTTCTTGTATTGGAATACTGACTGGTTCTCTTATTTCTTCTTGTATTGTCAAGACAGTCTTTGTTTTGGTGCTGTTACATTGAGCTGATATGTGCCCAAACTCGTTACAATTGAAACAACGAGTTCCTCTCGTCTTAAACCTACAGTCGGCTGCTAAATGACCACGTCCACCACAATTGTAGCATCGTGAACTCAGTCTTTCTCGGTTTTCACGGTTTCTCACGGGCCCCGTCACCCTGGGTTCGTCGTCTGGTGTTTCACCGGCCCCACTTGAATCGGAGTCAATGGGCTCTGCTTGAGCAAGCATTTCTCGTTCTTCAAAGACGAGCTCTTCGTCATCCCACTGGAACTCTTCTATCAGCTTCTGCTTAAGGATAGTCCATGATATAATTATCCCTTCTGAATCCAGGAACATTCTCGCTGTTCCTACGCAATATATTCTCCCGTAGACCAGTTGCTCCAGGGGCGTCCAGTGGAAGAACTTCGCAAATTCTTCCATGTGCTCAATCCACCGGCTGATTGGCACACCGCCAATCCCCTTAAACCGTGGCGCGTAAGTCTCGAATTTGTCTCTGTCAAAATATGGCACTTCGTCTTCTTCTTCCTCTTCATCGTCGTCGTCATCATCTTCGTCTAAGTCCGCGAACCTCTGCATCTCCACGACAGTTAGCCGACGTAAAACTGACGCTGACATTGGCGCTATCGTCTTGGATATCATCATCGTCGTGTGGCGTGTTCGCTGACGTGACGTCACCGACGTCACGGGCTTCCGCATTCTCGTCATCGCGCGCGCGTCCTAACCTCAACTGTCAAAACTCCGCGTCGTCGTCTGACCGCTTCTGGCTGTCACTCGAAATGTCTTCAGGCATCCCGGACGAGCCCCCAAATATAGGATCCGGATGTGAAGGATTCCAAGTGAAACGCAGATTAAGTCAGAACTATGTATTTGGACATGTTATCTTCGGGCTTGTTCTCCAACAAGTGACCATAACAACACGCATCCGGTCTTTCCCAGGCATACCACACACACTCTATCTCGGCTCGTTTAAAAATCAATTCTACATATATATATATATATATATATATATATATATATATATATATATATATTTATTTATTTTAAACAGACCATTGTGGCATAACAGGAATTCCTAAAGCGCCACAATGGTCAAAAAATATAGCACAAAAAAGAAAAAAAAAACAAAATAACAATTAAACATAAACATAAATACATTTATACATAAACATAAAAAATAGCATTTATAATAACAGATAAAGTAAAAATATCAAATAAAATATAGCATAAAGAATGCCTTGCACCTACAGCCAGTTTCAATAAATATGTAAGAAACATCTACAAATACAAAACATCCCTGTAAGGCCCAAATGGAAGAGAGTTAATCAAAATTTCACTCATAAATCACAATCAATCATGAAAACAATGATGAGCGCAGACTACCAGATAAATGGGTTAGAGTAATTTCCGACAATTTACGCTCACTAAGGTGGAAAATATCACATTCAGTCTCGGCAGCAACGATTTCATTAAGAAGTCGGATAGCTCTTGGAATAGGAGCCATTCGAAAAAGGACTGTGCGGGCAGGAGGTACAGCCAGCAAATGATATATATATATATATATATATATATATATATATATATATATATATATATATATATATATATATATATATATATATATAAATATATATATATATATATATATATATATATATATATATATATATATATATATATATAAAGAGACGTGACCGATGTGGATATGTGACTATGTGTATGGCATACGCGTGGACACACAACCAATCAGAGCAAAGTATTCGAGACACGGGGTAACGTGGTAGTGGGGAAGTGAGGGAGTAGGGGTGTGGAGCGTAACTTATAGGCACGCTCGCGTGCCTATAAGTTACCTTACTAAATATTTATATTATAACATATAGCTTTATTTTAATTCGTGAATCAATTCCTTTCCGAAACCACCCGTTGAAATCCACGGGCAGAACCTAGTCATAAGGTAATTTCAGTAGACTGGGAGGCTTCCACTCACGGTGTCGATTTCATTTCTTTTTTATTTGTTTATTGGTTTCCATGATTTTATTACGGGTTTTGCCCCTGGGCTACATCTTTGATATGATATTAATACATATGTATTTAAATTTATAGATTACAAATTTTTGAAATCATATTCAAACAGTGGTGACGTAATGGATAGGATGATTATTCCCAATTTGATGGAGGAACTCTTTCTACAATGAAGATCAAATAAATTGGAAAACTCTGATAGGAAGCTGGGAGTCAGAAATATTTTATTTTATTTTTATTTTACACTAGGAAGGCCTCACAGGTAACCCCAATGCACCTTCCTGGCCAGAAACATTATACATTTGATAAAAGTATTATTAGTAGTATTCAACGTAAATTCATATCAATCAATATCCACAGAGGAATTTATGGTCAAATTTGTAAAATGGCATCATTTTTATACAATTCAGCGAAATTCGAGATTGCTGAAAACTCAAGATTTGCGAGAAATGGGTAACGTTGCGAATTTGTTGGAACCGTTTCAATGAAAATTGACAAATTCTAATAAAAATACGATCGATCTGGGGTCACAAATCCCAGGTCTGGCTAGCTAGTGGAATTTGAACCCGTGACCACTTTGTTCATTATATGCTAACTTTGCTATTTAAGTATCCAAATATCGAAGTCTGACCAGCAGTACCACAGATTATACTCTGAATAAATTATTTTCAATGGAGGTCAGCTCACGGGATCGAAACCGGTGACCACTCGGTGCTTAGCATTGACGCAATTTAGTGAAAATCCTTGACGATGCAAAAATTTGCAGTAGTTTGCACCACTTGAATGGACCTATGGACCTATACAGAGATTTATTTAGACTATTTTTTATGTGGACTGCTAGTAGCTCATGAGGATGGCAACATTTATTTATATCCAGAAATAAAGCCACACACATCTTTCCAACTATAAATTTCGACTATAAAACATCCAGCAGTTCTCTCTACTAGAATGGACCCACTTAGACTAATAAACAAACGGTATAACCTTTCTACGGCCTTATTTCAAGACGATATCAATATATGTATTTAACTCGACTAGCAACCCTTTGCTGGGGAGATTTCTACTTTCCACAGCATTTCCATACAGTATAGGTAAATAGTGTACGTCACAGTTCTTTAACCTTTATACGGCACACATTATCATTCGAAACTATTGAATAAAACATCAGCGCAATTGCATAGTGCGAAAAGATACGAACCTGCACAACGAAAAGGTCAAAGTGATAGTTTTCAAGGCCGTGACACTTTTCCGTTTAACCCTCCGTATTTGAACGGGTCGAATTTATACCCCTAGGGCAGGGCAGGGCAGGTAATTTATTCGGGCCGCTATCGGTTAAACGTCTGGCACAACCCTGATTATAAAGACAACCTATCTCCATCGACCCCCTTCCCCCTCTCACCCCTACCTCCCTCCAAGCCATTTTGAACCCTTTGAAATCGACCCCTTTAATGAAATCATCAGTCATATCGAACTTCAATATGTTACATATTGCGTCTTTAGAGCTCATATATAATAGCTGTGACCTAAGACCCAATTAATTGCCTGGGGCCTCGTTTTAAAATAGGACGCCATTTTGAATTCATTTAAAGTTATCTTGAGTACAATGTGGATTCGAAGTAGTGGTTTTTTAGCTGAAGTCAGGGTCGAATTTCAAACTAAGAGTAGCAGAAACACTATTTCTACGTTGTCTCATGTTAGGTTTAATTAAGGACAGGTCTTATATTTTACAAATTTGATAAAAAACGAAAGCAAGAATGAAACTGAATTGTGGAATTATCACATTTGTTTACAGGTTCTAAGGACGCGATATGTGCCATTCTACCGTACCTTATGTATATGTTATGGCATTTATGTGTGTTTTATTAAAAATTCCGCCATTAATAAGACACAGTGGCGCCACTGTCGCTATATATCACCGTCGTGACATAATATTTATGTAGATATGTCATATGTATGTACATACATAAGTATAATATGTAAAAAATTCTTTGACATTTCGGGAATGTTTAATATGAAAATTTCATCAATTCCGCCAGCTCACCTTCGACGGGAATTTCTAATTACGTATTATATAAATCTAAGCGGGAATCGTGGGGTATTTTACTCGGGGCTGCCACTTTATATAATACCCTACATTTATTTTTTTTAATATGACAGTTTTTATGTTGAAACTTATTTATGTACTTATATTCATCTTTTATATTAAATTCTCAATTTTCGCATAAGTTATACTGAAAATATAACTGCTCATTTATCAGACTAGATATCATTCGGATCAGTGGACGCCTCTTTTTGTGATACAGTGCAACTCTCAATGTCACGTAGCATTGAAAGTATAAAACGATTCTCAAAAGTAATTTTGTTTCGACTTCATAATATATTTATTTATGTTTGTAGGAGTTCCCAATGCGCCACAATTGTCGAAATTGTAACAGAGAGAAAAAAATACATATAAAACAATAAGCATTATATAATAATAATAGCAGATAAAGTAAATAAACAGAATATACATCGAGCACCAATATATGTACATATAAGAACCAGCCATAAATACAAAACATCCCCGCGTGGCCCAAATCGAAGAACGTATCACATAAAATTAAGAAAATAATGATGAGCGCAGGCTACCAGACAAATACGTTAAGATAATCTCCAATAATACTCTCTGTGGTGAAAAATATCACATTCAGACACAGTAGCAACGATTTGATTAAGAAGTCAGGTAAGTATTGGAATAGGATCCATCCAATAAAGTGCTGTGCGGGTAGGATGTGGAACCATCAAATGATTATGTAAGTTCATACATACATACATACATACATATATGTACATACTCTTTCTATGAATGCAAGTATATATGTACATATGAATCACGTTTGTCCTACATTCCGTTTCTTTAGAATATCAAGAATGGTTCATATTTCAAATCAATCATATTTCAGAATTATTGTTTTTTAAAGTTCTAAAAATCAGGCTAAATTGTATAATTGAGAAAATTTATACCTGCCGGAATCGAAAGGTGTATTCCGTTTACTCGATGATTACCATTGTCATCAAAGTTTATTGCTGATGGCAAGATCTGGATGTATATTATAAGTAAAGATCGACCGTCTTCTGTTTAAAGCTTTCCAATTTATGTCTTGTCTTGTAATGTCTTGTAATATCTTGTAATGTCTTGTTATGTCTTGTAAGTCGCTGAATTACAAGACATTGAAAACTCGAAATAAATTTTATTGTACATTACTCATGCTCAAACAGCGGTGACATACATAGTAGATAGGGAGGGTTTTAGCCAACTTTTAATCGAGGAACCGTTTCAACAATGAATTAGAAAAAATTGACAAACTCTGAATAGGAAACAATCGACCTGGAGTCACAAATATCCAAGGCTGACCAGCAGCGTTACAGATATACTCAGAATAAATTCTTTTAAATCGAGGTTTACTCACGGAATCGAACCCGGCGCCTCTCGGTGATAGGCAAAAGCCCAACCACCGATCCACGCTATCAAAAAAGGTTCCCGATCACTAATTCAGATCAAGAACGTATTTTTTCGACAAGTTTGGACTCCGCCCCACCCCACCCCACCCACCCACACCGTAATCGGCAGGTCTGACGAAAGCTCTCGCAAGATGCTTTTGTACACTCGTACGACCTGTTGATAGCGTCAATTTGCGAAACGGTTAATCACATAACATCCCCGCACCAACACGTTCGCGATTCTTCAATGCGGAATTAACGACGGGGAAAAATCGCCAGCAGCACTAGAGTTCCAGCAGCCACTTAAAGGTCGAGTATGACGTCACGGTTGGCTATCCCCACCCTCCCAATCATCCCCCTCGAGCCGTAATACCATCCCCCCACCCTATCCCGACGGTATTCCATAACATAAACATCCCAAAGGGCAAAGGGCACAAACATTAGGGCAGATTACCGAACGACGGGAGTGGTATGGTGGTGATATTCGAAAAGGACCGAATTACACACGCGCGCGTACGTAAATAAAATGAGTTAAGTCGCGAAATTTTGCTGCAAAGTCGAAACTTTCAAAGTCAAGCCCAACTTTCGTAACGCTCGCTCTTATTGTATTAGTGCGAGTGGCGCTCGAGCTATTATTGGCGGAGATAAATTCGATCTGGGTCTCTATCTAAAATGAAATATGTAGTATCACATTCTTACGGAATACCGATCTAAAGATAGACATTTAAAAAACTCTACTTTATAAAGTCTACATATAACTTATAACTTAGAGCCTATGTAAGTTATAAGCCTAACCATACTAAACTATAGTAGCACACTTGTGAAGAGTCTCGGTGATTACAACAAAATGTCTATACCCTTCAGGTATAACACACAGATTACCTAAACACAATCTGCTTTAGGTCATCGACTTTAGAGAGTCTTTAATTATTATTATGAGCATTTATAACGATTGTAAATAGGTTTTTAAGCTCTTTTTACATACCTCTTATACAGTTCACGTGGTTTTCGTGTTAGTGGTAATTTTTCCTATTACGCTGTACATATTAACATTAGAATAATATAATACTATGATTACTAAAAAAATTAAATTAAAATTGTAAAATAGAAAATGATCAGTAGATCAGTAGCTATTAAAATAGATATAAGATGTATTGTGAATATAATTTAGAAATAATAAAAGCATTTAAAAATCAAAAATCAAAGTTATAAGCTTAAGTCTTGGGCTGTAGATGGTTTTTGGAAAGTATCGGAGTCTCGGGTCAAGGATTACCATATGGAAACGCTCAAGCAATGCCGATCAATCTTATTTAGTCTTAGGTGAAAAATTACCATACAGAAACCTTCGGGAAACGCTGTACAATCTGTTTATCTTACTCTAACTCAGAGTCTGAGGTCAAGGATTCCTGTACTATGACGCTCGAGCAATGCCGGTCAATTTCTTTAATTTTTAAAATGTCTCGTTTGCTCTAACGTACATTAGAATATAGACTGTTTTTAGAAGAGATTTGAGTCTGAGGTAAAAAATTTCTAGTCTAATTTAGACTGTAGTCGTTTTTTAGGAAGGGATCGGAGTCTGGGGTCAAAAATTTCCATACGAAAATGCTTAAGAAACTTCAGGCAATCTGCTTGTCTGTTAAAATATATCGAGTTACTCTAACTTAGGCTGTGGTCGGTTTTTGGAAAGGAACTGAGCCTGGGGTCGAGAATTCCTGTATTATAGCGACCAAGCAATGCCGATCAATCTTTGTTTGACGTTTAAAATGTCTCGTTTGCTCTAACTTAGGATGTTGACTGTTGTTATGCATTGCATCGGAGTCTGGGGTCAAGAGTACCTGTAATATAATGCTACAACAATGCCGGTCAATCTGTTTGACTTTTAAAAATGTCTCGTTTACTCTGACTTAAGTTGTGGATGGTTTTTAAAAGGAATCAGAGTCTATAGTCAATAGTTCTCCATACTAAATTTGCTTCTCCATACTGGAAAAACTACATTGTTTTTGAAACTTTGATACGCCCCAGTAATGCTAGGAAACTTGACGTTTTTTTAATGAAAAACTATAGATTTTAATTTGGAACTACCAAATTTTGTATACATACATTTCACCATACTCTAACTTGAACCGTAAACGGTTTTTAAAAGGCAACAGTCCTCCAAACAAAACTTTCCAGATATTTTCCATTTCATTTCTGAATTAATCGATGCCAAATTGAAATTTCAAATCAAGCATAAAATGTATGATCAATTCAATGAAGGTTGGTCGCATCGCGTCGCCCCACTGCGCATGCATGACATTTGCCCGATAAGTTGTCCGCAAAGCTTAGCCTCAAAATAAGCCCTCAAAGCAGATAACTTCATAATGGGTTTATTAAATTAGTTGATAGGAAACTTTTAATCCAATATAAATGAATATTAAATGTACATATTACGGTTTTGAGATATTGCTGAATTTGCCGGTGTATAACCTTCTGTGAAATGGACTACATTAATAATAAACTATATTGATTCACTAACATTACATATCCAAACCCAACAGCCACAATCAACTGATGAATTGGAAAACATAAGGCCACTGTCCCAATTATGCAAATTTACCATAACTGTCTCAATAAAAGATCGAACCTCATAAGATTGCCCTGAATAATATTTTATATCACCAAATAAGGACCATTGAACTCAAATATGATGAAAATTTACCATGACTGTCTCAAATAAACGATCGATCCTAATAAGATTGAATTATACTGAATACTTTTTTTATAACACCAAATAGGGTCCATTGCACTCAAATATGATGAAAAAAGTGCAGAATATGAAAAATTATATACTTAATTTTCCGACAAATAAATAGTAGCTTGAACTAAAATATATTTTTTTCAAACGACTACCCAAATTAATGCAAAGATTGTAAAATTTTATTATATTTTGAATTAGCCAATATATAAAAATGTCAAAAATAAACAAATTTTCTTACTTTTAGTACGGAAAAATTAGAGTTTTCCACGAAAATTGGTCAATTTTAGTCTATTTTACAAATACATATATAAAAGTTTGTTATATAAATAAATTATTTAAATTAAGTATGTACTGTTATGTACCTCGCTTATCAATGTAGTTCCCACAATAATCACATTCATACACGTGAGTAACAAGTTCATTAAAATTCCTGTAAAGGGATCGTCAGATACGATAGGAGTGCCGGACTTTGCCCAACCCAAGAGATAAAGAAATCATTTATATAGATCACGATTCGATCACATTAGTCAGTCATCAGCATCGAGACTCTGAAAGTGGTAGTCATCACCATCGAGACTCCGAAAGTGACAAATGATTAATATCAACCCCGCAAGTGACGGTCAGCACAGCAGCAGAAAAAAGTGAACCAAAGTTAATTAGTGAAACAAAGTTCTACGTATCTCATTTTAAATTCATTATCGTTCCATAATTAAATCTGTAGTTTTCGAATATACATATCTACCAATAACATAAATGTAACGTCTTTGTCATAATAAAGAAATTTTGGTTTGTTTACCAAGTAATTAAAAAAATATATAAACTGCATTTTGGAACATGACAGTACATATGATTTTTATTTTACATAGATATATACCAGGAAGACCCCAATGCGCCTTCGTGGACAATTAATTACAAATAATGCAGCATTTTATTATTACACAAATCACTGTATTTCCAGAAGCTGAAGAGCACGAATCAACAATTAATTAAATAATTAATTACAGAACTAATCCATTGAGACATCTATGGATTTAGATTTTGTATATATTTTTTACAAATTATACACACAATAAATACAGAAGATTTGTGACAACAGGAAAGGATTATTTTTGCCAATTTGAGGAACCGTTTCAACAATGATCAGATAAAATTGGTAAACAAACTCTGATAAGAAACGATCGATTTGGAGTCACAAATACCCCCAAATCTAACCAGCAGTATGGCAGATCGACCCCACTGATCACTTGGTGCTAAACATACACGCTACCATTAAGCCAGTATATATATATATATATATATATATATATATATATATATATATATATATATGTATATATATACTGGCTTAATGGTAGCGTGTATGTTTAGCACCAAGTGATCAGTGGGGTCGATATATATATATATATATATATATATATATATATATATATATATATATATATATATATATATATATATATATATATATATATATATATATATATATATATATATATATATATATATATATATATATATATATATATATATATATATATATATATATATATATATATATATATAGATTCAGAACAACTAGAATGAATTAACGCCTAGCGAGCACATATGCATATATGTACATACATACATATGGATACATACAGAGTGTTCCGAAACTAACGACCCTTGTCTGACACACACCCCACACCCGAATTTAATAGAATTCATACGTCGCGAAATGTATCATCGTCGGAATATATTATTATACAAAGTTGGCGTATAATCCCCATAGGGGCGTTTGAGTGGTGGTTATCGCCACTCTTCTCCCCCGCCCACCACCCCCAACCCTGCCATCATCGGGGGATAATTTCAATTAGAGTTACGCAGTCCTTTCACCCGGTCATAATTGGATTTCGAGGAAGGACGACACTTTGGAGAGTGTCGAGTTCGATACACGGCGATTATGTCGATGATACGATAGCTTAACTTGTCTCCCAATTGACCGTCGGTAATTTAATCCACTCCGAGTTGTTCGACGGTATTATTTGGCAGGACTTTTGATCGAATTTTGCAAGAGTTTGTTTTGGCGGGAGAATCCATCACCCACGTGGTCAAAATAGTGGTGATTCATTCATCTCTATGCATCGTTGTACGTACTGATAGCCAGGTGCATGAATTCGTGCATTTTATAATAATTTGTATATAAAATTATTATTTTGAATAAAAATACCAATATTTTTTTTTACTACCGCCATCTATGTTTAAAACTAAAAACTGGATAGACGTCAGGCACTTTAGAAATTCAAATTTCAAACGCGTCTTACGTGATATTTTTGCACCATCGTAATGGCGGAGGATCCATTTAATTATATTGACCTAAGTAGTGGTTTGTGTATTGATAAACTGCAGAAAGTGCAGAATAGAGCAATGCGTGCAATTTTTAATGTGAGGAAACGTAAGAATATAAGAAGTATGTTAGATGAATTGAAATGGTTGGACATTAGAAATAGTCTTAAAGTAAGCACTTTAAAGTTTATATATAAGCTAGATAAGAAACTATTACCCAAATATTTTAATAATCATATAGTTAAGAATAGAGATATACATAATTATAAAACGAGAAATAGGAATAAATTAATTATAGGTAGAGTTAAGAAAGCTAAAACTGCAGGAGGTGTTTTTCACAGAGGTGTTCAAATGTATAATGCCCTTCCTGAAAGCATTCTTCTTCTTCTTGTTAATGCCTTGTCCGCATCCGGACGTTGGCGACCACCTCGTCGATTATTTGAATATATCCGCATCGGTCTTCAGCGTCTCGGAACAGATCTTCGGCACTCATATCGGTCCACATGCGCATGTTTCGAAGCCAGGATAACTTTTTCCTGCCAATCCATTTTTTTCCTTCTATTTTTCCCATGGTTATCAAACGGAGAAATTCGTATTTTGGACCCAGTATCATGTGTCCGAGGTACTCCATCTTTCTCCGCTTGATGACAGAAACAAGTTCCCTGCCTCTCCCCATCATGCCGAGGACAGCTTCGTTTGATATCTTTTTGGTCCACGGAATCTTCAGCATACGCCTATAGACCCACATCTCAAAAGCTTCAATGCGGCTGATCATCTCGGTTTTCAAAGTCCACGTCTCACATCCGTGTAGTAATACTGTCCAGACGTAGCTCTTCGCGAATCTCAACCGCGTATGAAGATTGAGATGCTTGTTTGTAAGCGCCGCCTTCATTTTTACAAATGCTGTTCTATCCATCTCGATGCGGATTCTTAGATCTTCATCTGGGTCCATCTCTTCATTCAGCCAGGTACCCAGGTATTTGAATCTTTTTACTCTTTCTATCACCTCTCCATCCAAGGTTAGATTCCCGGTGTCTGTTTGCATTCTATCTACTATCATAAATTTTGTCTTCTTTAGATTTATGCGCAGACCTCTTCGATTGCTTTCTTGATGTACACGGTCTAGAGATCTTTGCAGGTCTGCTAAATTTTCAGCGACTAGTGCCGTGTCATCAGCATATCTTATATTGGTGATCGTCTCGCCGCCCACCTTGATGCCCTCCGCCTCTTGGAGAGCATCGTGGAAGATGGATTCGGTGTAGGTGTTAAAAAGAGTAACTGAAAGCATTAGAAGTTCTAATAACATTGATGCTTTCTTAAAGGGTGTTAATGGATACCTTTATGGAAGATGATTTATAATTTTATTTTAAATCATTTTTTTGATTTATATTGTATTAGCAGTTTGCTATATAAATAAAAAAATATTGATGAGCAAAATGAGCAATATGGCAAAGTATGAAAACGATCGGATAAGAGGCAATTTTTTTCATGAATTGTAATCGTAAGTGAAACGTAAAGGAGGTATGTAATATAAAATACATATAATATACACCTAAGAGGAGCGACACGTTGCGAAATTTTCACCCGTAGTCTTGCCAGACACCGCCATATTGTAAACGAGAATATATTAATTTAAGAGACGCCATGTTGTATGAAGTATGGCGGAAACTCAACGCTCGCAACGGGATATTCATAATTGAAAAACGGGACACGGAAAATGAGCGGAGTAGGTGACAAATTGACAATTTGTCATCCGACGGTTATCTTCATTCCCTTTTTCGCGACGTTTCTAACCACAACACTGTTCTCTACCCCCACCCCCCCTCATCCCCCTTCTCGGGTATTATTCAGGGCGATTTGTCGACTCGGTTGTAAAATAATTACAGTTCCATTTGTCGCCTTTCTTATCAACCGACGATTTTCTTTCCACCACCCCCCCCCCCCCCACACAATTTCGTTTCAGACTTTCCAAGTTTATGAGTCGTCGATAAGTATTCGCAATAACTACTACTAAAGGTATTTAAAGCTTTAATTTACGTAAAAATCAATTTCGGCTCCCGTAAAATTTATAGTAAAAGCGTTTACTGACGATCGTTCGTTTTTATTACTAAAGCGTATAAAACCGTAACTCGTATACGTTAACCACTCATATGATAAAAGTGGTCACGAAAAACCCGAACACGAAAATAGCGGTCACTGAAAATTGCGAAAGATGTCAGAATCAAGAATCAATGACTCACTATCAACGTTTACTCTAATTACTTTATTATTTATTTATTTATTTTTTACATGTATACCAGGAAGGCCTTTCAGGTAACCCCAATGCGCCTTCCTGGCCAATTACAAACATTGCAGCATTTTTTTTTATTATACAAGTCGCTGAATTACGAGACACTGAAAAGCTCGCAAATTAACGAGACGTCTATGAATTGTACATAAATTTTATTGTATTACATTAATCGATCTCAAATAGCGGTGACATATTAGGTAGAAAGAATATTTAGCCAATTTTACCGGGAACCGTTTCAACAATGAAATCAGAGAAAATTGGCAAACTCTGATAGGAAACGATCGACCTGGAGTCACAAATATCCAGGTCTGACCAGCAGCACTACAGATGTACTCAGAAAAATTCTTTTCAATCGAGGTCAGCTCATGGGATCGAACCCGGCGCCTCTCGGCACTAAGCAGAAGCTTAACGACCTAGCTATGCTGCTGGCTATATGTATATATTTAGTAACAATAGATGAAATTTTGTGATCATGCTTAAATTCAAACTGACTGATTTGAACTGAGAATCGACCATTGATGCGAAACTTTTCACTTTCACTTTGATAAGACTAACGGTGTTCAAAAAATCACCAAAACACACACACACACACATTTTTTCTATGTCATGAAAACTTGATCAGTGATCGATTCTGAGTTCGAATCAGTCAAAATCTCGAGCTCGAACTTTCGCATGATCATAAAACTTCATCTATTGTTACTACGTACATATATAAAGGAAAAACAATCAAAATCGTAATATAAGCTAAAATTTCAAAAACAAATTTTAGTCCAACTGTACAAATAAATTTGCATTTCTACCCCCTTCCATTTTAATTCCACCTTCTTTGAAGACATAAAAATGAAAAAAAAACTTATCCATTGAAAATACATTTCCCACTAATCTCCACTCTACTGAATCATCTTCATCTCCATCCGCAAAATCGCGAATAATTTTCCACCTTTCATTGCAAACTGCAAACATTACTTCATACCGTGTTACAGTAGTCATGTCACACGTTACAAACACGTTACGTCACTGTTCTTCGATGGCATCTCTCGTACGTACCCGAAAATACATCATGTCTCGACCTTGATCTATCCGATGCTGGAAAACATCCATTTTTCTCACACGGTCAAGAAAAAAATATATTATTATTATTAATCATATTTTCTCTAGCATGAAAATCGCTCCATCAAAACGCATAAAAACAAACACACCGCGAGCGCGAGCCGGCTTCTAAATTTACGAATTCCAGCTTTAGAAAGAGAGGAAAAATAAATATAGATATACATACATATGTATAATATACTTTATAGGATACGAGGCTCCTGGAATCCCTGCAAAATGTATACAAGTAAGATAAATTGTTACATGCGCCAGGGTCGGTATACAAGCGGTGTACACAATTTCGCGTGTTCAGTTTTATGATGTAGTTGTGGAGATTACGAATTGATTTATGCCAGTGTATGAGTTGCAAATTAGCACAATGGGATGTCATAGCCCTCCCTTAATCCCTCCCAACGCCTTCCCCTCGTGAAAAGGACAAAGTTCGCGGTTCGTTGAAGAGAAACAGAATGAGAGGCGGTGGTATAAATCAGCGGGAATAATGGGCGACAATTTGCGAGCTCATGAAAGGGAAAATTGTATGGTAAGGGTCCGGGGTCAATTTTCACGTATCAATCACGAGACACTTGTTTTAGTAGCGGGAGGGTTGGACCAAAATCTTATCCCCTTTCGAGGGTGCAATAGACCCTTCGTATAATTTTTTTAGGACTATATATGTAGGTCGCAAGTGGACAAAGGTTATACCTATGAATTTATATGGGTCGAAATACTATTGAACGGGCTTACGAAACGCGTTTTTATTGTTTGTCAAATTTACAGTTAGATCAATACACACACACAAATTCAAAAAAGTAAAGATCCAGTTACTAATTTTAATGTGCCTACAATTTTTCACACATGAGCCGTTATAATTAAGTCCACTTTTCTTTATTTTGAGAAATAATTCGCAAAACATTAAATAAAATAATTGCGTTAACAATATTGTAGCATATGCTTAAAGGAGCCGCCGTTATAATTGGTTTTCGAGGATTATCTCCGAGCTTAAGTGCTGTCGGCTAACAATGGAGACCCCCGAATGGACTTAGTGGTCGATAACGGGACCCAGCCACTTCCCGCTAGAGCTCTCAGAACTGACAGCTCTAAAGCGTGGGACTGCATATCTGGTACGTGACTATAACAATAGGTAAACAAACGTGACGTGACAAGGAATATGCGCTGAGCAACCTGCCCTTCATAAGCAGGTACTTAGGCCATACCAAGCGATTCTGGACGGAGCACTGGCAGTGCATGGATTTCATTAATCACCCAATAAATGCTGTGAAGCGACTTTGGCCTTTTCTTTGGATCCTCCATCCACCCCTATGCAACAATATTTAAAACTACTGATGGCCTGCAATACGTTTATTCTCCTTTTCCAAAATTCTGAACATATCGAATTAAAAAAATTTATGACAATTTGTGAATTAAGTCAAGCAAGGTAGTGTTTTTGGAACTGAAAATTGGGCTTCCGCCACTATCAAATATAACGGCTCATTTAATGTTTTACACATTTTTTCCGTAATATCATGAGCTAATTTCGCTAATTTTTCACTTTATCGCGTTTATAAAGATTGGTTTTAGCCAAAATCTATAGAAAAAACATTCGACTATTGACTCAAATACTCACTTTTGGCACAACAATACAAAATTTTGAATTAAATAGTGCAAAAGCCAAAAATCTGTAATTGCACATATTTTTTAACGCTCACATCTCTTAAACGAGATTAAACCAACAAAATATTGCAATAAGATATTTGCGATAAGGAATACCTGAGATTGGTATCAGTACAATGTACTGGTACACTCCAATGTCACGACAACTGGCTCACGAACCTTTCACTCAAAGGCGTTACGCGCACGAAATTTCACTCACGTGACAACTGGCTCACGGGCATTACTGAAAGTACCGATACTGGTGGTATCACTATTTGACCGAAAACAAGCCTTTGGAACTACCGGTACTAAAAACTAAATAAATTCTTTTGAAAATCCGCAAACTTGTCAAAATAGCCAGTTGTCGCGTGAGTGAAATTTTGTGCGCGTAACGCCGTTGAGCGAAAGGTCCGTGAGCCAGTTGTCGCGGAACCATACACTCCCTGTTCAATCCCTGGCTGTGCTGCTGGCCAGACCTTGGAAATATCAGAGCTTGCCAACTAAACTGATTTCATTGAAAAAGATCCAATAAATTTGCAACCGAAGCAATCGAAACTTTGGGAAATAATCGACCTTGGAGTCCCACATCCAAGATCAATTGTAAAGCAGTAAGCAGCACAGCCAGGGATTGAACCCGTGACCACACACAATTGAAAGCTTTACACGATACCCATTGATTTATATAGATAGTCAGATCAATGGTTATATAAATGGATTATTTAATAAAAAAAATACAGAATAAGTTCACCCTCATATTCAAAGGAAGGGATGAAAGTGCACGGATAAAAATCAGTGCCGACACGACTGCGGTATTATTCAATATTCAAAGGTTTCAATTTCTTTCCTTTTTTAGGATATATGTTCTTATATCTAACATACATACATACATAAACCCCTTTTTGGAACCCAAACCCCATTTTGAAGATCCGAGCCAAATCCTTTCCCTTCCCAGAAACCAATATTCTTTATTAGCTTTGCCCGAGGCGAAAATACATATTGGTTTTTTTTTCTATTATTATTTACATTTACATTTTGGTCGGCCGCATTGTATACACGCGATATACATATTCTATCATAATAACAATAATAATGATGATTTAATATTAATATTATTTAGTTACTCACTCCATCTGGACTCTGTCCTCTCGATGCGCAGAATTCTTCCAACACCTGTTGGAGCGGATGACTTGAATCTGAAAACATCCATTGTTTATAATATTACATTAATAAATTCCGTTTTTATATTAAACTACAGTTTGTAAAGTGTGTTTTTGTATTAAATTCAAAACGCTTACATTCAGCTAAGTCTTGTAATTGTTGAAACTCTTCTGGCGAAAGTTTGTCCCACCTCATAGCCATATCTATCATCAGCTGAAACAAAAATCAAAGCTATTTATAATATAAGCTTAACAGAAAAATCATATGGTATATTGGACTCATCCTAGACTGTTGCTATTAATTTATCAAATACATATATATTAATCGTGCTGTCCTAATAGATCAATAGTCTGACTTTATTAATTTATCCAATATATATATATATATATAGTATATTAATCGACTGTTCCAAAGACTCAATAGCATTGACTGATCATTCGATCGGGTTTTCTTAATTGTTACTCTTTTCAATTCACTTCAATTAAGCATACCATTCGTTTAATACAATCAGTCGTTGTAGATTTGACTGTTCTATGAGCAGACCTGTTAAATGAAGTAAAATGATCGATCGAATAGTTTAAAGCGTGCGTGATTTTGCGAGTGTCCGAGCATGTTTGATGCTTTTGTTGAGTTAAAAACCCACTGGACGCTTTCATTGATTGATTTCTTGGCGAATTTTCAAACACGCTTTTAAATATAATACATAAAATTGTATATGTATGTACTATATATATATATATATATATATATATATATATATATATATATATATATATATATATATATATATATATATATATATATATATATATATATATATATATATATATATATATATATATATATATATATATATATATATATATATATATATATATATATATATATATATATATATATATATATATATATATATATATATATATATATATATATATATATATATATATATATATATATATATATATATATATATAATATATGTAATATATTATAAAAATACCTGGTGTAGTGTTTGTCAAACCCTTACAATGCAGGGCGTCATACTTTAACATTTGATATCATTTGGATTTTTTTTAAAAGTGATTATATCAAATAACGAAAATTTTGCTCCTAGTTCTTAAAGCAAAAATATTTGTTATTTTTTGTTAAAACGTTTGAATTTAAAACAGTTCAATAATAAGGTACATAACGGCATTAATAACTGGAATGAATGAATTCTACACAAATCTTGCATAAGAAAAAAGTGTAAAAATTCCATACACGAATAAGTCGACAAGATAAGTTTACAAAACATTCCGAATTAAGTTAAACCAATTTGGCACGGTGTCTCTTAAAACCTTTTACTTGTAAAATTCGACTTGTTACACTGAGCAACAAAAAATCACGCTTTTTACTTACCGGAGCGAAAAATAATCTATCTTTACTAAGTTCAATCCACTGAATTCGAATATGACAATATATTTTGTCGGTTTACTCTCGTGTAAGAGGTATGGGCGTTAAAAAATATGTGCAATTTTTACAGATTTTTGGCTTTTACACTATCTAATTCAAAGTCTAGTATTGCTGTGCTAAAAGTGAGTTTTGGAATAAACAGTCAGATGTTTTTTCTATAGATATTGGTTAAAACCAATCTTTACAAACGTGGAAAAGTGAAAAATTCGCAAAATCAGCTCATGATATTACGGAAAAAAATGTGTAAAAAAATATATGTGCCGTTATTTATTTCTAAAAAACGAAAACATATCAAAGACATAGTAAATATGGCAATGTTTGGATGAATAAAATGTAATTTAAAAAATAAACTGATCGTGTTTTGGACAGCATCCTCTGGTTGAAAAGTGACTATATATGTATACTATATATGTATATGTATATATTTTATTTATTTCCAGAGTCAGACTTCGGGAATTTGTCCCCCTCTCCCCCTCATCAGTCCTGAGACTCGCGTATCTACAATTCCTACGTACATACGTTCACATCGGATTATTTCAATACGAGTATAAATACACAGAATCGAAGTCTATAGGATCTAAATTCGTCGAGCGAAATTTAATCATTTGAAGTTGCAGCGAATAAAATAGAAACTTGAATGAAATTTTCTCTATATCGAACTTCAAAGTGTTGCTAAGCATAACGTAAACACCAATACTTTGATTTTTTTATACTTTATTTCTATTTTTTGCCCACGCGTCGATATAAAATGTCTAACTAATAGATATATTTCGGATTAGGCGTCCGATGATAAATTTAGACAAACCTTATTATTATAGAACGCGCTCTATTTCCGGACCCAGTCAGTAAAGAAAACGGTAAAAAATAGCTTTTCCGATACTGAATTTAATCTCTTACGTACAGTGAACCCAATCGACCCGATGCGAAGACTGTATATACATATGTACATGTTATTGAATTCGGTCGAAGTTTTAAAAGGAAATACTAGGAAATATATTCAAAACCTGGATATTTTTAAAAATAAAATGGCACTTAATACATTTTCAAGTTTAAAAACTTACATATTTTATTTTATTTCATGAACTTTCGCCTTTATACATTTCCGTAACCATTTTTCGATTCATCGTCGCTAAAAAAGTTGATTGCACTTGACAAAGTATTTTATAATATCATTAATATTTATATATACAATATGGCTTATGCGGTGACGTTTAATATGATCAGAGTTTTATCTTATCAATATAATGAACGATTAATGTGATCAACTCATGTGGTATAATCCACTTATATGAAATGTTATCAAATGAAAAATGCTAATCAAATCGTATTGCAATCAACGCTTCACATCGTCATAAAAATTAACTTTAATCAAATTTTATTGTGATCAACGCTAAATTTAATTAACGCTAATGTAATCAACACGCAAGTGTGTAATTTAATCGAAATTAATTATTATAATCACAATTAGCGTACGCCTCATTTAATTTAATCACGCAATGACCACTTAATATGATCAAGACATTATGTAATTGAATTTAGATATAATGTAAAAAAATGTTTATGCAATGTTTTATCTATTTTTAATTCTAATTTATTATATTAACCTAATAATGTAGTAATAATCTTTTACAATAACCGTGAAAGAGACATCTAACGTATTGAATTAAAACAGCACACATTTTTAGTTACTTCTCTTGTAACGATTCAATTACAGAATCGCTCCTAAAGAAGTTTACTCTTCAAAAGAATAAATATCCGTATAATTAGGCAGTATTTAGGTGAAATTTGTAACTCAATTCCTATTTAAGCAGCGTTCAATGATGACAGGTGTGTATCTTACTAGCTTCAAAATCAGATCACAAAAATTTACTAAAATCAGATCACAAAAATTTGTGATCTGATTTTGAACCACTTCCACTGTTTAGATCGCTTCGATATTTAACCGAAATACGGAGTTTATGTCTCCAACATGAAGATAGAGGAGTTTAATCAATAACGAACTCATAAAAAAATTACATTGAAATCTTGTGTCAGATCGAAGCGATGACAGCCAGCTATCCAAACGTAGCTTTCTACCGGGGTTAGCTAGCATTTTAGTAAGCTATTGTCTCCAATATGAAGTTAGAGGAGTTTAATCAATAACGAACTCATAAAAAATTACATTTAAATCTTGTGTCAGATTGAAGCGATGACGGCTAGCTATCCAAACGCAGCTTTCTACCGGCCCTTCGCAACTCACATGTTAAAATTTTGAACTTTTTACAAGCCTCTTCTATATGCATTTCACTTCGCTCATTGGTCTGACAACATATGTACATATATTATATCCTACATTCTTCCGATAGTTTTGAAACTTTGCCATTTTGCGCGATTAGGTCAACAATAGATATTCAAATCAATTCCGCCAGTAGGATGGTGAAAGATAATCGTAATAGACACGTTTAAAAACTATGCTACAATTTTGACCATCTCGACGTCTTACGGTGAGTAGCCATATATATTTTCCTTTCCGCCACCCTCTCGTTTTGTCAGACGCCTATAACTTTTTCTTTTTCACACTATATCTTATAAAATTTGCATTACGAGGTTCTCATTATCTCTTATATATTTTTTTACTTCACTCATAGTGTTAATAATAAATGTTAAAATGTATATATTACAATGGTGAAAAATCGATATTCTTGTTATGGCCAAATGCCTCAGGCCCAACTGTTATTGTGACATCTCGCTGTACGAATCGGTCGATCTTTTTGTTGTTGTTTTTTTCATTTATATATTGTCTTAATTTTATATACAAAATATAGAAGAGCCTTGTTTTAAAAAAAACTTTTTTTATTATTAATTATTTTTGATTTTTTATTTCACTCTCATTTACTATGTATGCACCACGCAATATACACGTGCAGTGCACATTGTGCACGGATACGTTCCAGCGACAAACATACATACTTATGACTTTCCGCAAGTTGAATCATTATATAATTTTTAGCATTATTTCCGACACGGCCTGTATACAACACAAACACACTCAGTTATGAAGTGATACTAATATCGGCGTATTGTCCCGCATTGCGCACTCGTATTAAATTATTATTTGCCAAGTATTTCGGAATAACCTTATCAGCGCGAGTGGATTTAACCATACTTACTTACACATCATACATACCTATAAAATAAATACCCACGAAATAAATACACGTTTATTTGTTGTGCTATTTATTTCGAGCGATGATTAAAACCCGAACGTTTTCCAACCCTTCAGATTCGCATATGAGGATGTTTAATCAACTCTGAGCATATACACACACACACATACAATGTCAATACGTGCTATTTGCGACTTGGTTCCAAAAAGGCCAATGTCGAAATTTAATATGTGTCTGTTTGCGCCTCCTCGTTCACTTGTAACATATACTTAGGTTTCAAAATCGAGGTCGTATCTTTTAGACTTTACATACATATGTATGTACATATATATTATATTTGCAATCTTATGTCATATTGACTTAAATATACTTCAAATATAACAAATAATAATTCAACAATAATATTCAATTATAGCAAATAATCTTATACTTCAAATGAAATCAAATCAGTAAATAAAATATTATACTAGTGTTTTTACCCGGCGTCACTCGGTATTTGTAATATAAACCGTTTAAACGTGGCCAATCTCATAGTAAACATTGTATTAAATTTATTTGAATAGTTCTATTTTGTTTAAATTTATTTGTTTTTTTAATAAATTTAACATCGTGGATGCTGCCACCCAAACCTTATATAGTTACAAAGTCTCTTTCGAAATTATATATATATATATATATATATACAGTGGCGGACTGGCCATACAAGCGAACATGCCCGATGGCACGTGGGCCCCACTATCTCTTAGAAAATATGGGCCCTCAGTAAAATTAAATAACTTTTTAACTATTTAACGTGTGTAAAAATTTATAGGATATTGCACTTTGGGACCTAAAGTTTAGGTATTTCAACAAAACAAATTTCTTACGATATACAAAAACAACTAATACCTGCTTTAACAGCCCAAGGATCGGTTAACTTTTTTTATTAGTCTCGAAATGTAAGTTTCAACATTTGCGTGGGCCCTTTTGCCGGGCCTATTTTCAACGTCAATACTATGTATATAACAATACCTATGTAACAACTACCTACTGAAATAAAAATGGTAACAAAACAAATAAAAAAAAATAATATAAACTGAATTGCTTAAAACAATTTTGATAGGACGATTCATCATCAACCAGCGATTTAAATTTACTTCATACTTTCAAAATAACATTTGCTTATACTTCGACGATATATGTAGTAAGATTTAAATACACAATTTTAAACAGTTTCCGAATATAAAATCTATTCCTAATATAGACACATCCATGTAAATAGAAATACAGGATAGGGGCCCCCTCCCCAAAAATTAATTGAAAATATTATGCATTTTTTTCAGGGACGTAATTTGGGGGGGGGGCATAGGGGGTAACTAATAAAATAATCGCTAAAGTGAAAGTGAAAAGACAGTCGGTAGAAATTAAGTTGATAAATTGATAGTTTTTTAGTGACTCAGTTTGATGATCGATTTTTTTTGACCATGTGAAGATTTTTGGAAAAAAATTTTCGCCTGCGGCGCTTTTTTCACTTTTTACATAATATTTTTTTATAATTATTTTTTCAAAAATAATCTTATTTTTTTCATATTTTATTAGTCAATAAGGTGTATGCAAAGAATATTTTCCATTTTTATTCCGATATAAAAAGATTTTTTGAAAAAAAGTTCAATTTGAGCAATCTTTGCCTGCCCAAGAAAAAGCTGAAATGGCGTCCCTGATTCTTTTATGATGCATTCTAATTACCTAGGAAAAGAGTTAAAACGAAATATACAATGTAATTTATGGATCTATTTTGCTTCTGCCATTTTTCTTTTACCTACATTTGTTTATTCCCATTTTTGGAAAAAAAAAATTTTCCCTTGATTTTTAGCGTGATGAAAAGAAGAAAATTTTATTATATGGGGGGGGGGAGACAAATTTTTTTAACCCTGGGGGGGCCCCTTTGACTCCTGGCATGCACTGATTTCAGTCCCAGTCCGCCACTGTATATATATATATATATATACTAGTGTTTTTACTCGGCGTCGCTCGGTATTTGTAATATAATCCGCTTAAACGTGGCTAATCTAATAGTAAACATTTTATTAAATTTATTTGAATAGTTTTATTTTATTTAAATTTATTTGGATATTCATTTGTTTTTTTTTATATTAAATCGAACGTCACGGATTCTACAAACCAAACAAACATACATACATACAAAGTCTCTTTCGAAATTATATATTAGATGTCTACATATGTACATACATTATTTACTTATTTATTTACTATTGTTGCTACCCGGCTTCGGTCGGTAAATGGAAATGACATCTGTAGAGAAAATTTTGCAGCATTTTATTATAGAAATTGGCGAAACTCAAGACGTTGAATAACTTGAGATTTGCAAGAGTGATCGGAAAGGAGATGCTAATTTACAGAAACCGTTTCAATGAAAATCAGAAAAATTGGCAAACTCTGATAGGAAAAGATCGACCTGGAGTCACAAATCAAGATCTGGCCAACAGTTACTAGTGGGAATCGAACCGTGACCACTCTGTTCGGTAGCATAATACAAATACTATAATATATGTATGTATATAAGAAAATTTGCGAGACATCTATATTAATAAATGATTGAAATCATATTCAAATAGTGGTGACATAGTGAGTAGGATGGTTGTTGCCAATTTGATGGAGGAACCGCTCCAACAATCAAATCATATAAATTGGCAAACCTATCAGGAAACGATTTATGTACTTGAAGTAACAAACATCCAAGCCTGACCAGCAGCACTAAAGATTATACTGAAAATAAATTCTTTTCAATCGCGGTCAACACGCGGGATCAAATCTGGCGACCTCTCGGTGCTTAGTATCAACGCAACCACTGAGCCATGTTGCTGGTTATTTTATTTCACATAGATATATACCAGGAAGGCTTGACAGGATGACCCCAATGCGCCTTCCCGGACAATTAATTACAAACAATGCCGCATTTTTATTACATAAATCACTGTATTTCGAGAAGCTGAAGAACACGGAATTAACATTCAATTAAATTGATAAAATAATTAATCCATTGAGATAACATAGGAAGATTTTTTTGCCAATTTTAAGGAACCGTTTTAACAATGATCAGAAAAATTGGCAAACTCTGATTATACATATGAATAAATCGTGTCGGTTATTGCTGTTACCAATACGCCACGCACATATTACGAAACATAATGTTACGCGATCGGATGTAATTGCGATCGGATTAGGCCGGGTAGCGTCCTGAGACACCGTGTGACCGGGATAAGTGATTTTAAGGATTAGCGACAGGCTAAGTGCAAGTAAGCTAAACAATGATTGCACTTCCCAGAATTGACCTGTACCTTGGGAGCGAATGTCGTGGGAAGACATATCCGTACGTGACTATAACAATAGGTAAACAAATTAGACGTCGAAGATGTCCTGAGAGATCTATCCCTTATAAGGCGATACTTAGGCGATATCAGGTCATTCTGGACTGAGCACTGCCAGTGCGTGTATCTCCTTAATCATCAATAAATGCTGTGAAATGACTGTTGGCCTTTTACTTGGATCCTCCACCCACCCCTACGCATCAATATGATATTAGGTATTGTTGATTCATTTTTAGTTAGAAAATCATATACATTATTTCATTTAAACGCGAAATCGGATTCAAAGTCACTCGATTTCTTACACATATGTACATCATCATCATCATCATTTACAGCCATTCGCCATCCACGGGCCTCTCTAAGACGCTTCCATTCGTCTCTGTTTTGCGCAACTCTCATCCATCTCACCCCGCACATTTTCCTAATTTCGTCCACCCATCTTCTCTGCGGTCTTCCTTTTACCCTTTTGCATTCTCTCGGGTACCATTCAAGCACTTACTTTGTCCACCTTTCGTCCATTCTTCTAGCCACGTGACCCGCCCATTGCCATTTCAATCTTTTCACTCTATCCACCATGTCCACTACCCTTGTCATACTTCTCACCCACGTGCTCCACTTTCTGTCTTTCCTCGTAATGCCCCGCATACAACGTTCCATACTTCTTTGAGTGCATTGGATTTTTTGTAACATATTAGCGTTCAGTGTCCAAGTTTCACATCCATACGTCATCACTGGCAAAACGCATTAATCGAAGATCTTTTTCTTCAGACAGAGTGGCATTTTTGATTTAAAAATAACATTCATTCGTCCAAATGCAATCCATCCTAATTTCATACGTCTGTTTATCTCTTCATCTGTACATATACAAAATTCGATGGACATGCCTAAAAATATCCACTCTTCGGGATTAAACGTGCGTACGTACATACATAATTAGTTTAATTAGTGGAAAACAACATTACAGGAGTGGATTGTAAATTACTCATCCCGCCAGAGACTTGATTAAGCCGGCTAATTTAGTCTCGGCGCTCGTGTACATAAACTTAATATAAAGTCACGGTTTAACCGCTTAATTTAAAAGTTTGGCCACTTTAATACGAGCCGAGTATACTCTAACGTATTTACGTACTATACATGCATACATACAAATGT
The DNA here is from genome assembly GCF_051622035.1 of Arctopsyche grandis. NCBI lineage: Eukaryota > Metazoa > Arthropoda > Insecta > Trichoptera > Hydropsychidae > Arctopsyche > Arctopsyche grandis. The sequence goes on from NC_135362.1 coordinate 2,676,331, forward strand.
ATATAAACGAATGCGTGATAATGCGTCGTTTACATCGGCGTGTCGCAGATAACGCAAATGCTAATATTGATTATAATATTATACTTTCATTGTCTATTGTGCGATATCGTTCCCCCTTTGTCGTTTTGCTTATAAAAAGAAGTACCGTATAAATGTTTTAATTGAGCCTTTCATTATGCAAATTAAATAAGTAAAGTTTTTTTCCCACAAATTCTATTGTATCACTAAACATGGAAACTATAATATATATATATATCGGACTAGTGGTATTACCCGGCTTCCCTCGGTGTTTGTAATATAAACCGCTTAAACATGGCTTGTGTATGTAATAGTAAACATTGTATTAAATTTATTTGAATGGTTTTATTTTTTTATTACTAGCCTCTTCTTATTTTGATTTTCAATAATTTAAAACCACCAAATTTATATAAATTTTGTAGTATTATGTTGATTTAAAAGCATCCTACATAAAAGTCGAGACCCATTTCATTGTAATTTTTAGGTCAGAAACAGGTATGTTGAAAAATAAACAAGATTTGCTCATTTAATTAATAAAAATGTGGGATTTAGCTTTATAACCCATAAAAAAGCATGTATAAATGATTTAGTTGGCATGCATGAGTAGAATGAGTGATGAGGTTGGTAGCATGTAATGTGACAGATAGACTGTTGTTGTGCCCCGCCGAGTAAATAATGCTTAAAACTGCTCAACGAGTCTCATTTTACTCTACCACCTATGTATCCTGACAACCAGATCCTAATTACATACATACATACATACATATAAGAAAAATAAGTAAAAAATCCAGACGATTTAAAACGAATGGCCGCCAAGTTTGCCATTTTATTTTAAATTAGAAATTACATCTTTAAGAAAATAAAAAAATAGCGTTGAATAGAAAAAATCCTTTTCTAATTAGTGAATGTTTTAAAAGTTTGGTTTTTTCTATCAAAAAAGGAGGAAAAAAATATATTGTAAAATGCTAGTTCGACTTGCGTGGGTTAGCATTCTTGAGAGTGGCGCATTCAGCAAACGAAGATAAACTACTTCCAATAGCAAACTAATTGCGTATTCCCAACCCGTTCGTCCCCACCAACCCCATTCCAACTCCATTCCCATGGACGGACAGACGGACTTTTGCATAATTGCGCAATTGTCGCACACCTCCGCGAAATAAAGAAAGCGGCTGATTGATGGCCTCAGAAACGCCGACAGAAGGAGACAAAGGCAAATTAAATTCACCAGAAAGGGTGGCTGGCAGGGAAGGTGTTAACGTGGCGTGAAATCGCCTGACAAATCGACCGGAACGTTTTAGACAGGTGTCGCCGCAGTTCGCAATTCGTATTACGCGCTTGACGTGACCGCTAATCGAGTCTCCACTCTCAATTCAATACATTCATATGAGAACTATTCAGTTTTTTTTTCGAATCACCTTAAGATTGAAGTCTTCTCTACTCACAAAATTCAACTTCAAAATCAAGGTTGAAAATTTTTTTACTAAAAAAAAATTTGGTTCAAATATCTATTTTATCAGAGCGTGGGATAGTGTTTAGGATATTATGCTTTCGAGCAGAGTGATCACGGTTCCCACTAGTAGCTGTCGGCCAGCCCTTTGGTTTGTGACTTCAGATCGATCGTTTCCTATCAGAGTTTGCCAATTTTTCTGATTTTCATTGAAACGGTTCCTGTAAATCGGCGTCTCCTTTCCAAATATCTCTTGCAAATCTCAAGTTATTCAGCGTCTTGAGTTTCGCCAATTTCTATTATAAAAATGCTGCAAAAGTTTATCCATAAATGTCACTGTCGATGATGTTCGCATTGTATAAAATGCTTGTACTAATTTATTTTTATATTTTATCTGTAATACATTTACATAGTACACTAGAAGCCTTGGAGCGATCTGTAAAAGCGAGTACACATGTTCGATTAAAAATAAATAAGTGCATGAAATGAAAAAATCACGACTGTGCCCAGAGCCTTTAATAATAAATAACGCGGCACGTGTTTTTTTGTAAATTATTTTTTTTTCATTTACTTCTTTCTGCTTCCAACTGGAAAGGGCGTAAATTCAGTTCATTGTTAATTCGTACGATCTAATTATTTCGACAAGTTTCTCCTAAATTTCTTCAAACATGGGAATCACCATTATCGACCCATGTTAAACCTACATCAATCCAGGGGTGATTTTTGAACTGGGTGCCATAGGAAAGACTATGCGTGCTAGCGTTTTTTTACATCTGCAAAACTATGTAAAAATACGTGCCGCGGGTCTTTCTTGCATTATTGTGAACCATATATGTATGTACATACATATGTGCCAGTTTTGGGGCAATCAGAGCCCTAAATTGAAGGGCTCTCATGCAAAGACGCTCGCGCAGTATTGAACAAGTATTTTTGTCCGATTATTTCAATATATAACAAATTTGGAATAATATCTCACAATATTACAAATTGGGCCGTGGCCAATTTGTGGATCTGTACTCAAGGTGTTTTGTACGAACTTTCACCTTTGCAAGAAATGCCGATTTATATATATAAATTTAATATAAATTGATTCAAAATTTACTGAAACATTATTCAAATACTGCACACACGGCTGTTTATAACGTAGCATAGATAAACTCAATCGGAAAACACTCCCGTGTGCGATTAGCTTTGCAATTTCCTCGGCTCACTTCCGGTTCAAGTGAGTCGCGATCGCATTTTCATACAAGTTAGACTGTATAGTGTGTTCAGTCCAAGTTCGGCGAATTTAAATTCAGGTCGTTTCGTTTAAAATTTCAATTTGAAAGGCGCATAATTAGCCTCATTGTCCCACGATGTCTCCGCGGCTAATTGGACAAGCTTGCCGAATCGATATCAATTCACTCTTTTTACAAAGTATAGTGGGTTTCAATCGCATGGACTAAATCTGAAGATGGTCGTGTAGGTGTTGGCTTATTATATACATACATATTTATTCTGTTTTCAAACCCAGATGAGTGCATTTATACATTATGAAGTTGGCATTCTTAGATTGAGTTTATGTTTAACACTTTTCACACTGTGATGGATAGCGAGTGACCAGAACATTTTTTTATTTTATTCCTCCAAATATACTGAATGCAGGGTCTTTTTATTTTATTTTTTTTATTATACATATACATATGTATATACCATGAAGGCCTAACAATTACAAACAATGTGGCATTTTTATTACATTTTTACTGAAGACTCCAAATTAACGACATATCTATGAATTTTAACTTGTAAATAAATTTTATAGTACAATGATCATATTCAAATAGTGGTGACATAGTAATGTCATAGTTTAATTGAGGAACCGTTTCAACAATGAAATCAGAAAAATTGGCAAACTCTGATAGGAAACGATCGACCTGGAATTACAAATCATGGTCTGGCCAGCAGCAACCATTGGTGCTCGATCCATTGATCAGCGTGTAAAAAACACCAATAGATCGCTCCATTGGTTTTCAAAGTAAAAGAGGAAAAGAGCACGGTTGAAAATTTTTGTGCGAAAAGCATCGACCAATATTTGCTCATCACTCGTGAAGAAGTTAACGAAAGAAAATTTAAAAAAAATCAGAACAACAATCCATAAACGACCAAACGATGTGAGAGGCCTATTACGATTTTGGAACTCCAATCGAGCACAAGTTCGAGATCTGTCTCCGTTCCACTATCAGCGGTCGTTAATCTGTTGGCATTAAGTCGACAGCTTATGAAGTCGTAAAAATAATGCGTTATCTCTTGTGGTGGCTCCTAGAGCACCTTATCGCACAATCACGGCTCGAGTGCCACTCGTTGGCGATAACGAACAGTCTCCAGAATCCCAACTATCGAAGGCTCGAGATGAAACCCCGCAAAACTCGAGCAAACTCGAATCTCAATTGGAGAGTTGATGCCTAATGGAAATTCACACCATATCACGTATATGTATTTACATATACATATACAGAGTGTGTTTAATCCATGAACAGATCAAAAAATAAGTTCTAAAACTGTCAATATTTACACTATAAATACATAGGTATATATGTATAAGTCGGACGAGTTTTGATGACGTGTGTAAATTCGCACGAACGTAACAACTAGGTTTTGTTTATCGGTTTACTGGAAAACCCGGCAAATTTCATGTAATAATACATTTACATTAAAAATACTGTGCTATGGATTCTACCAATGTAAATATTTTAAAATGAAAGATATAAAGAAATGCAAAAAATGTATTACAGATATTTTTAAAATATACTATCATCATTGTTTACCATCAGTCGTTTACCATCTACAACTGCATGTTCATTCCAACATCACACTTCCGCTCTTCTCTGTTCTGCACTTAACCTTTGAATGCTGATCAACGCCGATCGGCGTTTTGCCAACAAGTCCATCAGCCTGGAAAACGCTGATATGCGTTGTATTTTGAGCATGTACAAAGTTAACAAGAATACTACCCGCTAAGCCTTCCCAGGTAGCATTGAAAAAAAAATGCATTGAACATGGGTCGTGTAATCCGTGTCAATGTCTATAAAGACTGGTTTACACCGGAATTTCTAAATTTTTAACCATAGCAGAATTTCCCGATGGAAATCCCTAACTGTTGGGTATTTTAGATTGTGGCTTGGCATTTAGATTGTGAGCATTACATTTTAACAACAATGAAGAAGATGTAACTAGTTTTGGAAAAATGCATTCATTAATAGACTTCTTTTGTTTATTTTATATTGTTGCAAGTTATATTAAAGTGTCTAAACACACCTTTACAAAATTCGAAATACTCGACGGTAGTTATCTAGGGTTTGTTTGGATTAGCTACAATTTTTATAACTGTTTTCTATTGGATTTCTAAATAATTCTAGTTGGAAATGTTGGCGAAATTTTCAGCGTGGCGGGCTTTCAATAGAAAAGACGTCAGCACTCATAGGATTAATTACAAATGTTTTCCATATTCCCATTCCACTTTTATAAGGCGCAGACAAACATAATCGTGCGGCACGGCATGCCTATGTCGACTGCAGCTGTGCATAGGCGTGTCTTATGTCATTGTTAATTCGTACAATCTTATTATTTCGACAAGTTTCCCCTACTTTTTTTCAAACATCACTGTTTCATCCATTTTTCAAACATCACTGAGAATCACCGTTATCGATCACTGTCAAATATATGTCAATACAAGGAAAATATATCAACGAAAACACTTGGTGGTGAATTTTAGCCTGGCATAGATCAGGCATGCTATCGTTTTTGCAAAGCTTTTCTATGTTTATTCTTTATACATACATACATAAAAAATGTTGATTAAAATACTAATTTGGAGTCAGTCCGCTGTAGGAAAACACTTAAAGTTAATTTAGTTAAGAATACACCCAGTTAAGGTAAAACGCACTTGCTGTCCGTTTCACCCCATCTCGACCAATAGCATTTCGCACGTATAATGATCTATTGTATGTACGAAATACTATAGGTCTAGAGGCGGTGTAAGAGACAAGATGTACGTTTTTCCTAAGTGTCTTTCTACAACGGACCAACTATAGTAGGCAATTTCATCACAGAACCTAAAAAAATAAGCCGGGTAAAACCTAGTGGTTTTACCCGGCTTCGCTCGGTATTTTTAATATAAACCGCTTAAGCATGACTAATCTTATAGTAAATATTTTATTAAATTTATTTGAATAGCTTTATTTTATATAAATTTATTTGAATATTCATTTTTTTTTTTATGAAATTGACTGTCACGAACAAACAAACTTATATAATAAGACTCTTTCGAAATTATATGTATACCAGAATCTGGCGCCTGTCATCGAAACTTTGACTCGTTTTCGTTTCCCATTCAACTATATGTAGTTACAAAGTCTCTTTCGAAATTATATATTAGATACTCATCCAAACCGATGATCATTGAAGACCTCTCATTTGTTAGTAAAACTAAATAAAACTTGAAGACCTCTCATTTGTTAGTAAAATATACTGCGAATTTGGTTCACATTTCAGATCCAAACAGAAAAGTTTGAAAAGTTTATTCGATTTCATCGATAGTTTCTTGGCACATCGGGATTTGTTTATTTTATCCACTCCACATTCATTATTACAATTTCATTATTTCCTTACTTTCCATTTCATCCTACCCATATCGATAGACAACAGAAGACAACTAAAGACATATCCTTCCCATGATAATACAAACCAGACAACAACAAAAAAATAAAGAAAGGCCACGAAAAAGTTCTCAAAACAACGAGGTTCCACTTTCCCTCAAGTTTCGCAGTATCTATTGCGACATAGCATTAGCACTTTTATACGCATAAACTTTAAGGATTGATCTATAAATACCATTCGAGAATACGCACCGTTGAAATGAATGATAAAATACACCCGGGGTTCACACTCTCAACTTATCAGCAACAACACCGAGTTTCAATTTCCCAAGTGTCCCGACCCGAGAGTTTCCTACGTATACGATATTCGAGTGTGACGCACGCTACATACATATGTACATATGTATATGCATATAAATCACACAGCACACGTGTCCTAACAAATTTCTTTCGAGATCGAACGCATCGACATGTTTCCATAACATCCACATGAGACTGGTAACTATACGAGTAGGTATACCTGGGTGGGTATGTGAAACTCCCACTGGTGAATCTATATTTGCCATACTCTCGCCGAATCATAATTATCGTAATACGCGCGATTGCGTAAACATCCAGTTCAAAATACGCTCTCGTTCCAAAACAAAAATAATAATATTTGAATGGGGGAATCTTGAGTTGATAGTTGGAAATGAAAGCTTTGTCTTTCTAAGAATTGAAAAATGAGTTTCAATATCAAAGTGTAATATTTAGAATCACAGAAAACTTCGACTTTAGTTAAACTTGCAATACTTTTTATTACTAGTTATTTTGCTTATATATTAATGGATTTTTTGGTCAATATTAACCCTTTGAGTGTTGACGTTTTTTCTGTTGAAAGACGGCCACGCTGAAAATTTCGCCAACATTTCCAACTAGAATTATTTAGAAATTCAATAGAAAGCAGGTATATAAATTGTAGCTAAACCAAACAAACCCTAGATAACTACCGTCGAGGATTTCGAGTTTTGTAAAGGTGTGCTTAGACTCTTTAATATAACTTGCAACAATATAAAATAAACAAAAGAAGTCTATTAATGAATGCATTTTTCCAAGACTAGTTCCATCTTTTTCATTGTTGTTAAAATGTAATGCTCACAATCTTAATACCAAGCCACAATCTAAAATACTCAGCAGTTAGGGATTTCCATCGCGAAATTTTGCTAACATATTCAACATTAATGTTTTCAGATTTTCACCTTTAAAAAGTTTGATATAACAATGAATGTTATTCGATCATAACACTGTTAGACATGAAAAATGGTTCAGAGACGAGATATGACTTTTCTAAAAGATCGATGCCCAGTGAACATGAATCTGGTAACAAAAATTCTATTGATAACTGGCTTGCCTCGATAAAATAAACGAATTTTTGTTTTTAATCCACAAGAATAGTAGAAATATAATTTTTCTAAGTGGAATTTTATTTAATTCTTATATAAAGACAATTCAATATATTATTCCTATTAATTCAATTCAGATTCGTGTAAATACGAGCACGAGCTTTAAGCTCGCAATTTTACCGATTTAAAATTCAGCACACTTCCAATTAATCCTTTTAAACGAAAACAAAAAATAATGTGGCCAGAACACTATCCCAATAAATATGTTTTAATAGAAAATACTCAATATAAAATAGTATTAACAGTGGGAAAAAATCCCAAGTGAAAATACGGACTTTTGACTTTTGATTTAAACTGGACGACTACTTATACAGATTTGAAAGCTAAAAATTACTACAAGTGAAAGATAAAATACCCGACTATAGTTCCAATATTCATTTTGAACAGGAAATTGACAGATTTTGAGACATCGACCGAACAACACCAAGATATAGAAAAATCGCGCGATTTAAAAAACACATATGTATATCTCCGAACCTCGAGTCAATCAACATTTTTTATTACATATTCGTGTTCACTGACCATAAATCTATAAGAAAAATTATATTTCGTCTCTGAACCAAAAAAAAGTCGTCATTTGTCGAACAGAACAAAATACGTTCGGTAATATTTCTGCTTTCAGAAACGGCACATACATATGTATAAGTACATATGTACATATACATATGTATATATAATTTCCATATTTCTATCTACTTTAGTTCGGAGCTCGCGTTTTAACACTTGGCGGTGCTCGAACGACCGAGAAAAATAAATATTTACGAAAACCGTTTTTGCAGCCGGTTAGTTTACGACCGGACCGGTTAAGAGTCCATGTCGGTTCATCAGTCTATTTCGATGACCCCTTCGACACCTAAAAACCCATAAACACTTGTGTAACTCCAATTAAACCCCCGGACACTAAAGAGTTTACGATTACTGCTGTTACGTTATCCTCGCATATGAACATACATATGTACGTGCAATTTACGTACTCGAGTATTATTCCACACATTAGTTAACGTTTAAAAATTTGATACACACTTTATGTATGGCAGTGACGTCAGTACAAAAATCCAGTTTCAAAGATTCATTCGAATATGGCCGAAAATACGTATGACGATATACATATGTATACATAAGTTTAATATAGTTATTCAAAAGCTATGTAATATTTAATTTATTTGACTAGCCAATATATCCAGCTATGCGCGGGTTACCTATTCTTCGGATATATTACAAGAAATTCACATGGTAAGTTAAAATGAAAAGTCGGCTATGCAAGTTTGATTAAATTTGATTTGATTATTGACAATTTTAGTGGACTTGTTACTCACGAATGAATGAATGTGAGAAAGTGAATTTGATTGTTGTGGGAACTACATTGATAAGCGAGGTACATAACAATACCTATTAGGTAAAAAAAGCAATTTGTCAAATTAAAAATGTTCAATTAAAAAATAGCATGCGTCGCAGGTAAAATGTTTTTACGGATGTTTGAGAAAGCCTGGTGTAGAATATGAGTTTAATGGGCCACTGTTGGAAGAAGAGTATCTTCAAAAGTCTTCATATGTACATACATACATATATTGTTTGTATTCATAATAGATTGACATCTTTATGAGTGATAAGTCAGGGTTTCTCAAATTAATCATTACTGATTTATTTGATACGTTCGCTGAATTCAAATATTCTCATCAAAATGACACGCAAGGCTAAACAATTTTTAAATTTACGAAAGGGTGTGGAAATATTGAATTTTTCAAGAGAAGGATGTCATGAAAGCGAGCTGACTTCCCATGCCCTCCCGCTCATTTCGAGCCCTGCATATACATGTGTATATATATACCAGAAAGGCCTAACACTTAATCCCCAATGCGCCTTTCTGATCATTTATGTATAATCATCAATAAACAATTTATAGACCATCATGCAGGATTTTATTAATATTTATTGCATAAAAATCTAATGCTGTGAGAAATAGAACAAGGTTGCCAATTTGTTTATTTTATTTTATTTCAATTAATCATGCACACTCGCCTAACAGATTGCTCCAAAGCGGCGAGTGTGCTAACAGATTAAGACTCGATAAATTATATATTACATATCTTAAATACATGATTATTACATACATACACATGTAAATCGAAAAAACACCTAACATCTATGGTCAGACATTACAAAAATCGTAAACAATACGATCAATAACATTTTTCATGTAACAATACGAATTTTTACATTCAATAATCATCCACAGAAACATTTATGTAGAAAAATCTGGCGAAACCTGAGCTATAACAATAAATCAAGGTTTGCAATAGAACATTGGATAGGAACAGCCAATTTTACAGGAACCGTTTCAAAGAAAATAATAAAAATAGGCAAATCTGATAAGAAACGATCGACCTCGACAAACCAAGGTTTGGCCCAACAACGAGACTCTAGTGGGAATCGAACCCGTGACACCTTGCACGAAAGAATACAACACTCACCATTAAACCACGCTGCTGGTTGTTAGAAACGTTTCAATGAAATCTGATAAATTTTCAAACTCTGATACGAAAAAGAAGGACCTGGAGTCACATATGCAGCTAGGGACTGAACATGTGACCACTCAGTTTAAAGTACTACACGCTAATCACTGATCCATGCTGCTGGTTTTATGAATGATTGCATCGTCCGCGCTGAACCAGTCTAACACTGAGTATCGCAAACATATGGATGCCATCACATTCGTCTATTTTTGAACCATTCTAATTTTTGGTTAGACTATAATATGTACATTCAGCGAGTTCTTTTACTTCTCTGATACATCGAGTTTCTTAGAGTGAAATTTTCGGAAAAAGAAGCCGAAGAATTGCCTCGCGACACAGCCAAAACAGAATGGTTCACTTGACTTGAGACAGAATTAGTACCCAACGTCGATAAGTCACAATAGCAGTCGAAATAAATACTCATTATATTGGAATTGGTTTACTTTCGCGCTTAACGATTTGTCCGTACTGTGGAAAACCCATTTTTCTTAATAAACGTCACCGCGGCTGTCTTCGAGCGAGTAAAAAGGGATTTTCCGAATTACCCCGAGAACGAGAGAGATGGGTAGGATCAATTCGTCAAATTTACCCCCCCCCCCCTCCCCCACCTCTCTTTCCGTTGCAAAAACGCTCTTCTGTGAAAATTCGCGGCGGGGAAAAATCGCCATTCTGCAGCGCGAAATTGTCAGCGTGAAAGTTTAACGACGCCATTAAATTCACTACGCTTTCAAGTCGAGCTTTATGGTTTTCCAGCGATTTTCATACGCCTCGAGCGTCATACAAGCTCGAATGTATGATATTATATTATAAAAAAAAATTGTATATAATCCGGTCGTTGACGTGTTAAAAGACCACCGTTGAATAAACGATATTATCATTTATGTTTTTCCGAATATTATTTATCGAGCTGCAGCTCGAGATAAAATTTAAATTTTTTGAAAATGTTCTTGATAATAAATTTCCTAACTAAATAAAACCAACAGAAAAGACTAGTGGTTAGCATATAATTCTTTGAACAAAGTGGTCATTGGTTCAAATCCCACTGGTTTCTGCTGGCCAGACTTTGGTTTGTGACTCCAGGTCGATCGTTTCCTATCAGAGTTTACCAATTTATTTATTTTTTACCTATACATATACCAGGAAGGCCTGACAGGTAACCCCAATGCACCTTCCTGGCCAATTACAAACATTGTAGCTTTTTTTTTATTATGCAAGTCGCTGAATTGTACATAAATTTTATTGTACATTAATTAATCTCAAATAGTGGTGACATAGTAGGTAGGAAAGATATTTGCCAATTTTACCGGGAACCGTTTCAACAATGAAATCAGATTGGAGCCACAAATATCCATGTCTGACCAGCAGCACTACAGATATACAAAATTATTTTCAATCGAGGTCAGCTCATGGGATCGAACCCGGCGCCTCTCGACGCTAAGCAGAAGCTTAACAATCGAGCTATGCTGCTGGCATCTGATTTTCATTAAAACGGTTCCAGCAAATTGACATTTATGGCCCATTTTCTTACAAATCTCGAGTTTTCAGCAACCTTGAATTTCAATGATTTGTATAAAATGCTGCAAATTTACAAATCTGACCATAGATGTCTCTATGGATTTTAATTGATATGTATTTGTACCTTGTATAATAATACAAATGTACAATGTTTCTGGCCGGGGAGACACATTGGGGTCAGTGGCGTAGCTAGAAATTTTGGGCCCTGATGCAAATATTACGCAAGGGCCCCTTGATATTTTTTTTAAATACGAAATGAAATATGTTTATGTACATATTTTACATAATAAATATTTATATAATAGAGAAAATAATAAAATATTTTAGAAATAATCTCACCAACTTTAATTTTTCTTTCTTGCTTTCATAATCACGAATTAAATTTTTACTTCTAATTTTGCCGCTTATTTATGTTCAATGGCCAACAATGCAAAATTATTTTGTCTTGATTGTTCGATAGAGTTTCTTTCGTTGTTTTTAATCATTTTTAATTTACTGAAAGATCTTTCAATTCTCGCCACTGTTATTGGTAAAGCAAAAAATAGCATAAACACTACATAAACTTCCGAATTTTCACTTTCCAAACAACTTTATTTTGTTATAAGTAAATATGAAAATTGTTTTATGGTCATGTTTTCAGTGAAATTGTTTTTCAATTTCTCGAAAATCACAACACTTGAAAAACGTAACACAAATTTAAAAACTTACCTATGTACTTAATAGTATTGATATTTAAATTTGTAACAATAATAGCTCTATAGTTATCCTGTTTACTCAAAATCATAAGAAATTTTATATGAAGTTCAGTAAATGGTCGTAATAAATTATAGTATGTACATATTGTTGATGTTTAAATTATACCATTAAATTGATTATCTTTATTAATTTTTTTTTCTTTAATACTTTACTGAATAAATTCCCTAATTTTTTTTAAATAAATATAAAAGATGATATTAATAATTTAAAATAAAATAATAAAGAATCTAAATCCCCCCCTAAAAATAATATTCTAAATATTATTCTCATAAATATATTTATGGTATCCGGTAAAATTGTTCGAAAACCAATTGGTGGAATGGTATATTGCTCGAAAACGAAATGTACATAAGGTGACCATATTTCCCAGGACTCGAAATGGGACGCTCAATATATGTTGCACGTCCAAAAGTTTTATAATGCTTCCCTCAACTAACCATTAAATATTGTCAAAGATTTATAATTGTTTTCAGAATGTACAATTCTTGTGTACAGGGAAAATAGAAACAAGATAATATTTTACGTTCATGCGCCGCAAGCTGATTTTTTTCTGAAACGTGTAATAAAGTAACAAATAAAATTACTAAATTTTGATTTCTTTAATTTTCATTTTTGTTAAACAATATAATTTTTACTAGTACGCACATTTCTTTAAAGAAAATGAAACAATATAAAATGTTTAATATAATATAATATTTTATATTTCCGTTATTAAAAAAATATTATCACGAAAATAATAGCATAAAGCGATTTTTTTATCTGAAACATGTAAAATGACTAATATAACAAAATATTTAATTTTAACTTTAAAATTAATATATTGTATGTACATATGTATGTATATACATATGTACACAAATGAATATTTATATAATAATATTTGTTTTTGGTAAACAAATTCGTTTGAAGGAACAAGGAAATATAAAATATGTATGTATTATAAAATCCTTCTGTACATCAGTACAATTTTACTAACGGACACGGGACGAACGCAAAGTACGTAAAAAACGGAACGTTTGGTCACCTTAATTATACTTAACCAGCAACATGTGGTCAGCGTGTAATGCTTTCAACTAATTGATCATGAGTTCATTGTCTGGCTTGGTGTTGCTGACCAGGGAATGAACCCATTAGACATATGTGACCTCAGATCGATCGTTTTTATATGAATTCATTGAAACTGTTCCAAAAAATTGGCAACCTTTCCTATATTTCGCAAAAATTTGAGTTTACAATATCCTCGAATTTGCTGACATATAAAATGCTGTAAAATGTTTACTAAATTTGTACATAAGATGCTCTGTAAAAATAATCTCTGGTAACCAGCAGCGTGGACTAGTGGTTAGCATATTATGCTTTCGAGCGGAGTGGTCACGGTTCGATTCCCACTAGTGGCTGTTGGCCAGACATTGGATTGTGACTCCAGGTCGATCGTTTCCATTCAAAGTTTGGCAATTTTTATAATTTTCATTGCAACGGTCCCTGTAAATTGAAATTTCCTCTCCAATCTCTCTTGCAAATCTGAAGATTCGGCAATTTCTATAATAAAATGCGACAAAAAATGTATCCATAGATGTCCATAAAATATACATCCATATACAAATGTATAAAATAAAATAAGCAAAAGTTTGAAAAAAAAACAACGAAAAAAATCCAAGGTCACGCACGTTAAAAGTGTTAACTTTTAATATCCGATATATTCCCCAAAGAGACAAAGCATTGAAGCACTGTTTATATACAATATTGAACGTTTCAACTGATATACAATAGATTCTATACATGTATATTGAATGTCAAAACAATCCATTGACACATTAAACCCCTACAATCTTCGCATTGAACTTTAAACGGATCGATTTTATACACAGCGGCAATAAAAATCAAACGCCAGTAATAAATTTTGTTTTTATTTTTACTACGGGCGGAAAATTCGTGATGGCTTTCGCTTGCGAAAAAAAATCGGCCTAGTTGTTTGATGTTTCCAAAATTTTTGTTTGCGCAGAAGGAAATACGTGGCCTCTCGGATAAATATTGATACATATTTATAGTATACAGGACGTCTTGATAGTGTCGTACATGAAATAATTTCCAATCACAAAACTCTATGATCCCAAAATCGCATTTGGTAAAATATTTTTCTGTACGGAAAAATATTCTCAGAAACCTAGAGACTTTTTTATTGTGGGAACTGTAACTACCTTTAGATTTCGCTAATCTAGATCATTAACTATGAAAAACTACTTTTGTGCCCGTTGATTTCAACGGGTGGCTTTGGAAAGGAATTGATACACAAATTAAAATATACATAGTTGACTAATATATAATTTCGAAAGAGACTTTGTAAAGTTTGATGTATGTATGTATGTAAGGTTTGGTTGGTGGTGGCGATATTGATATTTCCTGTTTTGGATTCATTAATCAGTTCCATATTCGGATTCCTTTTTAAGTTCCAGTTCCGAATTCTATTTTCATTTCCAGTTCCAAATTCCTTTTTTCATTTCCAGATCCGGATTCCTGTTTCAGTTCCAGATCCCGGTTCCGTTTTCAGTTCCAGATCCCCATTTCTTTTTCAGACGCTTTTTCAGATTGTTCCGGATCCAAATTCCTGTTTCAGTTCCGGATCAGGATTATTTTTTCAGTCACGGCTGTGTATGTGTAATTCATTTCCGATTATCTGACATTCATTTTTTTTTCAATTCAAATAAATTGTAAAAAAACAAATGAATGTTTACTTTTAGATTAGCCATGTTTAAACGGTTTATATTAGAAATACCGGGCGAAGCCGGGTAGTACCACTAGTATGTTATATATAAATATAAGGTAATTTATAGGCACGCGCGCTTATTATTAATACTAAAAAGTCGAGTGCGATCATTATACGCCCGCCGTTCGCCCACGTTGAAAAGACGAATGAATATAAGTGTGTCTTCGTGGATGTGTGTATATGTGTACGCTCCCGCGCATCTGACGCTGACGTCACCCGTTCCAACTCAGGCACTCAATATCAGAAGCCAGCCAGTCAAACATGTCAGACAATCCGGTCCCCACTCCTCAAAACTCCTGGTATTCTAAAATTTGTTTTTTTTAATACTTGTCCACGCACTAGCCACATACCCAGATACCCACACACATACATTGCGTCCGTTTATATTATTTTATCTTAGTTTTATTTTATTTTTTAGTTAGTTTATTTTATCCTAGGCTAGGATTGTAAATAATGTTTTGATCTAAAGTTTCGTGATTAAAATGCAAGGCCCTAATCGACGGTACTTAAACGCCTAAACTAAATTTCTCAATTAAATCTATTCAAAAGTTATTTTGTTTTTCATGAAAAATCGACAAATATTTACACAGATATTTGTTGATACAATTATACTATATTAGAGTAGTTCATTTACGATACGGAGACGTTGTAGTAATTCTTACTAGGGATGGCCTCACCTATCGATTCTCAAAGTTACGTATCACTTTCAAGACATCCAGCATGTATGTAGTATGTGCGTACATGTGTATGTGCTTATGTGAGGAAAAATAGGAGTTTTCCGATAGTTTTTCACTAGTGTGTCTATTTACGTTGGATGATTTCGGCACACACTACTTTCTGCCTCCAAATGATACCAATCGTTCGTCACATTGTGATGTTTATTTGCGCTGGCTCTCCAATCAACTGGTTCCAAAGGGACTACCAAATCCTCCCCTGCCCCTCCTCATCCTCATCTACGTGTGTGTGTGTGGAAAGAAATGTGTTAACGGTTTCGATCGTTTTTCTCGCCAGGCGAACGCTTTTCTCGGAATTTTTTTTTTTGCCTAGTTCCTTTTTGTTCAATTAACGTTTGACCCCTTCTCCAACTGACGCTAATAGATTTTAGTGGAAACAATTTTCGGTAGATGATTTGAAGAATGGGAAAGTTCACAGGGTGGTTCAAAGCTGTCGTCGTCTATGTTTTTGTAAATTTAAAATAGATTCGATTGATTCTTCCAACAAAATGAAATTACGTGTGTGTATATATATTTTACTAGGACTTATATAGTGGTACACAGATTACCTAAACACAATCTGCTCTAGGTCATCGACTTTACAGAGTCTTTAATTAATATTATGTATTAGATGTATTATGAGCATTTATAAGAATTGTAAATAGGTTTATGAGCTCTGTTTCCTATTATGCTGTACATTAACATTAGAATAAGATAATACTATGATTACTAATAAAATAAAATTAAAATTGTAGAATAGAAAATGATCAGTAGATCAGTAGCTATTAAAATAGATATAAGATATATTGTGAACATAATTTCGTAATAATAAAAAAGAATTTAAAAATCAAAATCAAAAATATAATGGTAAAAATTTTACAGATGTCTATGGCAATTTAACATGACATATATATATAATATTGCTATTCTGTCTGTGCGTATGTGTGTCTGTCTGTCTGTCTGTCTGTCTGAGATAACGCTCCCCGTACTATAATAGTCGTTTCGATTCGACATACATATGTACGTCACAGCTAAGCCACTGCCAAAACGTTTATACGAATACAATAACAAAAGAAAAAACTTGTATATATACTATTTGCCACCAATTAATTAATTCATTAATTTTTCTATCGGCGTTTTATAATATTTATATGTAGGTAGGTAGGAAGTTTTTACCATTTTGTTTTCATATTAAACAATTAAATATGAATATTAAATTAAAAAAATATAAGGTATTTTAAAAAATATCGACCGCGTGGGGATCGACCACATGACCAATGACGCACTTCTTTTATTTTTTTTTTATATTTCTTTTATTTTAATGAATAAAATAATATGCCAACACCCATGCGATGATATTTCATCCCCTGCGCTGCAAACGATTGCAAACCAAGCGGGCGCATGCTCAATTCGCTGCATGCACATTTCATACTTTTGTCTCTGCTTTTGCTATTTTAAACTTGCTAGAAAGATCCAACTCAATTTTAAGAATTGCCAATCATCAATGTATAAATCTATGAATATCTCATCTTTCGTACATGCTGAAATTCAAACAGTTGAAATGCAATCGAAAGAGCATGCAGGCCGGTGATTTGCAATCTTTTAGACGATAAAAGTAATTTTCAACGTCATATTATGGACAGCAAAACTTACAGTAATATTATTAAAGACCTTGCATTGAATTATTGTGTAATAATATTATATAGTTGAATAAGAAATAATTTAAATAAAATAAAGAAATTATTTAACGTACTTAAACATTGCACGAATGCGACAGCAAGTTCGGTTCTTGAAAGTCTCACACTACATCAGATCATCTACATACAATATACACCCGTTTATTTTTATTATAACACGAAATCTTTGATCAAACATTGTACAAAAGTATTATAAAGATTATTCAAGGCCAATTACAAACATCCATTTAACAATCATAGAGACATCTATGGACAGATTTGCAGCATTTTTATAAATCGGCGAATTAGAGATGCCGTTAGCTCGAATTTTGCGAAAACAGGACAGGGTTGCCAATTTCTGGAACCATTTCAATGAAATCAGATAAATTGGCAAACTCTGATCCGACCATATCTAAGTCACAGTCACATATCCAAGGTCTGGCCAGCAGCAGAGCCGGGGATTGAACCCGTGAGCAATTACTGATCTATACTGATAGTTAAATGAAATATGAAATATTCTGAATATCACATCTAAGTAAATATTGTATTCCAAGCAATTAGAAACAAAATATTTTATATGCCAATTATAAATGCCTCAAATTTATTATATGTATGTACAAATAATCGAAATACATAAAATGAACAAAATTAAATTGAAATGCAAAATATTGGAAGATTGTCAAGAATTAATCCAAATATGTATGTATATAGCTGCTTAGACATTTACTAACTAGAGAAATCGGTATATTTCATACAAAAGATATAATACAATACATATATAAGATTTGACGGCTTATGATGCATTAAATTGCTAAACTTTAAAGTTTTAAAGAACGATCAAAAACTTTCATCATACATATACATATAATCTAGAACCTATGTATATTGTATTATTTTAATAACTATTTCATTTAAAGTGGAACTGAATAGCATTAAAGTGGACTAAAAATCTGACTATACGCTAAAATTATTTGGAAATATATGGTTCTCGTTATGAAAGTTTCAAAATATATGAACATACATTAGATTTTAATACATACAATAGATTTTAAAGTTTGATACTGAATTATTTTAACAAACCTAGCCTAGTCTAGTCTAGTCAAAAAATCTCAATAAATATATGGCCTTTTTTCTGTTCAAATATACATATGTATGTACATATAATCTAATAAATAATTTGGAAAGAGACTTTGTATATATGTATATATGTATGTATCCTAAGTTTGTAGAAATCCGTGACGTCATCGAACAAATAATTTGATTTTTTCCGATTCAAAGGATTCGAAGTTCCCGGGGGCGAAGGCGCCGAAGGCGAAGCCCTAAGGGGCACAGACGTCGGGTCGTACATATATTTTTTTATAAGAGACTTACTAAATATGTTTGTTTGCTCGTGACAGTCAATTTAATATAAAAAAACAAATGAGTATTCCAATAAATTTATATAAACAAAACTATTCAAATAAATGTAATAAAATGTTTACTATTATATTAGTCATGTTTAAACGGATTATATTCCAAATACCGAGCGAAGCCGGGTAATACAGCTCGTTCAAAATAAATAAAAACATGTTTCCGAAAATTGCCAATGAATGTTTAAATTTGGAAATTCATCAAAATCTACATAATGATTTTTTTTTAAATAAAATTAAATTTCTCTACTACAACAACATACTACTAAATATATGTATTATAATAAATTTAAAAAAAAACCCGCCCAAGTATTTATATAAGAATTAATCCAAAGCGAGCGTGCAATACGGTCGAAACGAGGCGTCGAGTATACGCTAAACGTTTTCGGACACATTTTCCCGTGGAAAATCGCGTCTCGAATGTGTGAAAGAGTGGTATCTGGGTGGGCGAGCGGACGATTTTTCCGATGGGAAAATCAGATTAAGTCGGCCGCAAAAGCCTCTAGACGAAAAAGACACTCGAGAGTGTCGTGAAAAACCCCTCCAGTTTTATTCGTCGCCATTATATTAAGTGGACGAATACGACGACGCACGTGGAAAACTCAAACGGAAATATTCCGTGAATGTTTTTCACAAACGAATAGCTCAAATACGCATATAGTAGTATATGGTGGTATGTAGTATACTAGTGTTGTACCCGATGAAATATCATCGCATGGGTGTTGGCATATTAAGTTATTAAATAAAAAAAAAACGGTTCTATCCGCAAGCGGTCAAATTTTTTTCAAATACCTTTTAATTATATTTATATTTAATTGTTTCATATAGGAAAAAAATGGTAAAAACTACCTACCTACCTACATATTAGCCAGCAGCATAGCTCGATCGTTAAGCTTCTGCTTAGCGTCGAGAAGCGCCGGGTTCGATCCCATGAGCTGACCTCGATTGAAACGAGTATATCTGTAGTGCTGCTGGTCAGACATGGATATTTGTGACTCCAGGTCGATCGTTTCCTATCAGAATTTGCCAATTTTCTCTGATTTCATTGTTGAAACGGTTCCCGGTAAAATTTGCTAAATATCCTACCTACCTGCTATGTCACCACTATTTGAGATTGATTAATGTACAATAAAATTTATATACAATTCATAGATGTCTTGTTAATTTACGAGTTTTTCAGTGTTTCGTAATTCAGCGACGAATAATAGAAAAAATGCTACGATGTTTGTAATTAGTCAGGAAGGCGCATTGGGGTTATCTGTAAGGTCTTCCTGGTATATATGTAATAAATAAATAAATATGTATAAACAATATAAAACACCAATAGAACAATTAATTAATCAAATCAATTTTCAATATATGGCGGTAAATGCACAGAGATTTAGCGTCGTATATTTTCTTAGAGGGACATTGGTAGCAAACAGTATACATACATATATAGAAGTTTTTATCGTTTGTTATTATATTGTATACGCTTTACAATAAACAATATAAAACACCAAAAGAAAAATTAAACTTATTAATTAAATAAATTTTCAATAGATGGTGGTAAATTCTCTGCCAAGAGGAAACATTGGTAGCAAATAGTATACATAGAAGTTTTTTCTTTTGTTATTATATTCGTATACGTTTTATTGGTAGTGGTTTAGCTGTGACGTACATACATATGTGTGTGAAATCGCAATGACTATTACGGTACGGCGAGCGTTATCTCAGAAAGACAGACACACAGACAAAATAGCGATATTACATATATGATGATATATCTACATATATATACAATATAAAATTGAATTTCTGTTTGTCTGATTGTCTGTCTGTCTCGTATAGGCTCCGAAACCACTCAACCAATTACGAGGAAACTTTCAGGATTTGTTGTATGCATTTCCAGGAAGCTTACTGTGAAAAAAAAACGGGGAAAAACCTCTTTATAATAATATTCGTAATTACGATTTTACCGACGTGAAAGTATGAAGCGCCATTGTTGTAGTCAAGGAAATGTGTACGTTGGAAGTATTTATATAATAAGAGGTATGAAAAAAAATATAAATCATCACGATTTAATATGAAAGAAATGAAAACCTCATATAAAGATTGGTTATATAAAAAATAAAAAAATCATAATAAAATAATGTAATACGAATTCTAAACAAAACATTTTCAACTTGGTACGTAAAGTATACACATATTAATTTTCAGCTTGATACGTACAGTGATGTGGAAAAAATCGTGTGGTCACAACATTTTTGACATTTCTAAAAGGAAAAAATCCCATTTTGTTTTATTTTCATCCCATTGATACAAGGATTATACTTGAATTTTTTCGTGAAGACCACATATAAATATAATCGAAAAAAATAGTGGAAGAAAAATCGAATGAGAGCAAACTGCCACTTCCGGTTGACGGGTAAAAATACTATGTACTTTCAGTTGAGGTAAAAATATGTAGAAAAAATATTACGGTAAAAAATTTATAATTTCTATAAAAAGTAAAAAAATTTCAGTCCGATTCATTTAACGGTTTGGGAGATAAATAAATCCAAAAACTTAAATAAAAAGAGGACACTTACATATATGGGGAGGTACCATTTTTGGTCAATTTAAAAATTCGAAAAAAAAATTACATCGTATTGTTTAGCATTTCAGAAACCGACACTAAGTTTCAGTTCGATAGGACTAACAGTGTACAAAAAAATTCCAAAATAAGCAGACACGCGTACGAACAGACACACACACTTTTTTTCTAGATCATGAAACCGTGATCAGTAGTGACACGTTTGTGGGCATTTTGCTATCAATGCTTAATTGATGCCAAAATTCGGAATAGATGCTAATAGATGTTAAATTCGTAAAATATGCGAATAGATGCTAAAATAACAAACAAAAGTGAAATTTGCATAAAATTTATAAAATTAAGAGACAATTTAGAAGGATTTTCCTATCTCTTTGCCCATTTATTATGTGAAGAAATTGAGGGGATAAAACAGAGCTTGCAGTTTACCATAGACGGTGTTTGTCCTGTCGAAACCAAGCAACTGCTTTTGTCTACTACTGACCTGAACAAAAGTTTGACAGTTGGAGCTGTGTATCTAAAAGGCTGCTCAAAAAAGCGTCTTAAAACTAGACTCGCACTCAAGACTAAATGCGACGAATCCATTCCTCCAAACATTGAGTAAACTATTCAAACCATCTGTGGCAGGTACAAAATCTAATATTAATGTTAAAGAAACAGTTTTGTTTTTTAGAAACCTGCCATTGTGGACTTAAAAATATGCAGGTGACTGAAAGAGAAAACATTGATTATCAATTGATGAATGAATTGTTAAAGGAGTGTGTATGGGGAAAGGATGGTGATAGTGTGAATGAAATGTGGGAGATAATGTATCGTAATATAACATATTCTAAAAGTAAATGCGTAAAAACCACAAGAATCATGCATAAGCATAAGCTGAAACCTTGGTTTACCAAGGAAGTAAAGGAAAGCTTAGTTGATAAGAATGTTAGTTATAAAAGATATAAAATTATTAAGGCTATGGATGGAATCCAATTAGAAAAGGCTTGGTTAGAGTATAAAAGAAAGAGGAATAAATGTGTGAATGTTTTACGTAATGCGAAGAGGGATTGGCATGAAAGAAATATTGATGGTGCAAAAAAAGATCCCACAAAAATGTGGCGAATAATTAAAACTTTGATTTCCGGGGGAAAAAATGTTTCTTTGAATGAATTAGAAGTCGAGGGAGTAGTATATAATGATAAAGAGGATATGGTTGAAAGATTGAATGAGTTTTACATCAATAGTGTGAATGATATAGTTAATTCAATACAAACAAGGCATAATAGTGTGAATGATGATATTAACTTGGGTTTAAATAAGTTTGAAAGGTTTAAATTAGTGGAAATGGAGGGATTAAATGGTGTATTGAAGGGCATGAAATCAGTTTCTAGTATGGATGGATTGACTCTAGATATTTTAATCAACACTTGGGATATGGTTGGACCTCAGTTACTGAAATTAATAAATGAATCGTTAGAAGTGGGATCCGTCCCGGATGCATGGAAGGTGTCTACTATTGTACCGGTACCAAAGGTTACGGGCACACATAAAGCCAGTGAAATGAGGCCCATCAATATGTTACCGATTGTTGAGAAGATGCTGGAGGAAATCGTTATGATTCAATTGAAAGAGTTCATTAGTATAAATGATTGTTTGGTTGTGGAACAGTCTGGATTTAGAGTGAAACATTCAACAGAAACCGCTATCCAATTGGTGGTTTCTGATTGGATGGAGACGATGGATGAATCTAGCATGGTTGTTGGAGCAGTTTTTCTAGATTTTAAGCGAGCGTTCGAGACAGTAGATAGGAATATTTTATTACAAAAATTATATAAGTTAGGAATAAATGGTATAGTATTAAAGTGGCTTCAATCATACTTAAATAATAGAAGGCAAAGAGTAAAAATTGATAAGGTGTTATCCTCTGAATATGTAACACCTCATGGAGTGCCGCAAGGGTCCAAATTGGGACCCTTATTATTTATATTATATATAAACGATATTGTTAAGGTAATTAAGATGTGTAAAATACATTTGTTTGCAGATGATACATTGATATATATAATTGGAAAGAATGTTGATGTAATGTCTGAGATTTTAAATATAGAATTAAATTATGTGAATGACTGGTTGTGTGAAAATAAATTAAAGTTGAATGTGAATAAAACAAAAATGATGTGGTTGAATGGTAAAAATAAAAATATATTGAATGAAATTAGAATTAATGATAAGTTAATTGAAAAAGTTGAAAATATAAAATACTTAGGTGTATACATAGATTCAGGACTAAATTTTAAAATGCACGCTGACTATATAATAAAAAAAATGGCTAGAAAAGTTGGTGTATTATGTAGATTAAGAAATATTTTAAGTAAAAAAAGTAAAATTTTAGTGTTTAATTCAATTGTCTTGCCACATGTGGTTTATTGTGCCACTGTGCTTAATTTGTTTAGTGGCCAAGATTTAGAAAAAATGCAAAAAATACAGAATAAAGCTATGAGAGCTATTTTGAATGTGAGTAGATTTAAGAGTATTGGAAGTATGTTAGATGAATTAGGATGGATGAGTATTAGAATTAGTCTAAATATTAGTACATTGTCTTTTGTTTATAAGTTAGATCATAAGTTATTACCTAAGTATTTTGATGATTATATAATAAGGAATAGAGATAAACATAGTTTTTATACTAGAAATAAGGACAAACTAGTTGTAAGTAGAGTAAGAAAGAATAAGACGGCTGGGGGTGTTTTTCACAGGGGTGTGCTCATGTATAATGCCCTCCCTGAGTGCGTCAGGTCTGCTAAAAACATGGATGCATTCCTGCGAGGTGCGAAGAGACACCTCTGTGAGGGACAGTACATATAAGTTAATTATAAATTTTAGAGTTAAGTATAATAATTAAGATGTATTTTTTTTTAAATTAGCTTGATAGCTAAAATATATATAAATAAATAAAAAATATAAATAAATAAAATTGTTTAATGTATTAACAGAGGCTCAGTGTTTGGAAGGATATCAGCACTTTTTATACAATTAATAGAGAATATAAAAAGTGAATCCACGCCGCATATTTTGCTATTATTTATGGCAACAAAAATTAAATATGAAGAGTTTGGTTGCGCAGCTCTAAAATCTATTTGGTGTACCGTCAATAGTGTGGATTCTGAAAGGTATTTTAATAAATATAATATAATTGTTACCGATCGTCGCACAAATCTCAAAAAATAATCTGTAAAAATATGCTCCATGTTGAGTTTTAATAAATTTTAATTGTTATTATATTTTTATATTCATATTATTTGTCTTTGTATTTTTATATTCATGTTTTTTTCATTGTAATTTTAATTCCAAAACATTTTTGAATTTTTCTTTTATTTTTTAATTGTTGTGTTGTCTTTAAATTGTATATATGTACATATATAAATTTTATTAAAATTCATCGAAATTTTTTATTATTTAAAATTAAACTATTCATAAAAATAAATGCTTAAGTTGAACATTTGTAATGCCCTAAAACGCTAAAATGCAAAATGAAAATGCTAAAATTGACAAAAAAAGAGCTCTGGTGATCAGTAGAGGCCGGATAGCCAAGGTGCCGCTCATTGTTCCATCGTTACCAACCTCTTTTACGCTTTGTAAAAAAGGTTCGGCAAACCTTTAACAATGCATTTACAACATTTGAACAATAAACGGCACCTTGGTTATCCGGCCTCTAGTGATCCGTGATCGATTCTGAGTGATCGAATCAGTCAAAATCACGTGTTAGAATTTTTGCATAACAACACATACAAAACCATATAAAAACTAATATTTTTCACCTTACAAATCTACAGCTTTCAATTCACATATACATACATAATACAACCAAATGTCTTCATACTTGCATATATATATGCTATTTTAACTAGAACTGTTTATTCCCTTTAAATTTAAATCCCATTTTTTACAGCCTTCACTCGGCCGAGCAACGCCATGCAATTCAGCCTATAATTATAATTTCAATAAAAACACACACCCTGTGCATACTTATTCACAACGAATATATGTATTTATGTACATAAGTAGAAAAGAAAAATGAAATCGTATCTCACTTACGAGTAAACATCTGAAATAGTAACTTTAGCCGCAACATTTATCACACACACACAGTATTATTTCATTCAACGAGAAAATCACATACATAAATCATAAACGTTTATTATCAGAATTGAATAATAACATAATATATAATATTACGATATACACACATCGCAATGTAGGACGCGTTTATATATATGTACATACACGCGACACGTGTCAAATTTAAACATGGCGAATTCCAAACGGTAAACCATAATATGCGGCACATAACATATTTAAATATAGTACACAATGTATTTAAACATATGTTTATAAATATGTTCACACATATTTATATATGTATGTATGTTTATATATACATATATATAAAATACGAACATTCAAAACGACCACGGCACACCAGATGTTCGGATCGAATTAGAAATGCGTGTGTTTTTGTGCAACAGCAACTCTTACAAACGAGCAATATGGACACGTGGAAAATGCGAATTTTCACCGGATGAAAATTCCTCAACCTTATCATAATGCAATGGGAAAAGTCTCACCTGTGATGTTTGTTGATTTAAAGTTGAAAATTTAATTCTTCTCGCACTGATCGGAGAGGTGCATGTTGCACACTGGCACTGATTTGCGTACTTTACACATTTGTCTTTTTGGCTGTAATTTTAATATAATAATTATTAATTTATATTATATTTATTTAGAAAATGTTCGTGTGAATTTAAGTATATGAACATTATAAGATACGAAGCAATTCTGATGTTGGTGTAATAAATCAAATATTTAGTATCAAGGTTTATGTATAATATTGTTTTAATATTTTATTGAAATTAATATTTTAATTATGCACCATATGCTTGAGTGATGCTCGTCTTGGGATCGCAATTTATTTTATTTTATTGTGAATATTATTAATAGATTTATGAGTCGTTTGATTGATGGCATCAATTTGGCACAATATTCGTGTTTTCTTTTTTTCGTTTTTTAATTTGAATCAATTTTCCTTTTTATAGATTTATCTAATGGCTCATTAAGAGCGTTAATTTGATATATAATTAATGTACATACATGATTTTTGATTAAATATCAAACATCAACGGCTGAAAATTTGAGAATAATCATGAAAACGTACCGAAATGTTGAAAATTTGTATTATGATGCATTTAATTGATTTATTGTATTAAAAATGAATTGTTTAATTTTATTCACGACCAAGTTTATAATATTGATATTGAAGTTTATATTTTATTTTATACTAATGGTGCTACCCGGCTATTCTCTGTAAATAGAAATGAAATGAAAACCAAGAAAAAATTTGTTTAAATTTATTTGAATCGCAAAAGAGTAATATTATTTAAAAACCGACCAATCAAAAACGTCTTGGACCAATCCAGCCAATCAGAAACGACTTTGACAACAGCCAATTATTAACGACGATGACGACAGCCAATCAGAAACGAATTATACATGCCATTTCACTTTTATATATACGATATTTACATAAATATAATATTTATTGAAAACTCACTAAATGCGTGTGTATTTTTTTTTTTTAATATAATAAATAGTACATAAAAATTAAATTAAGTCTAATTTTTTTAATCATCTGATATATAGAATGAAATTGTACAAAGTATATAAGAAAAATATATAAGGTTTAATTTAAAAAGTTAGAATTTAGTTGATTTACATTGAAAAGTTAGAAAATAAAATTTATTACTAACGTGTTTATACATACGTTTATTTAAAATATTATACATTAAACCGAAAAGGCGTCTATAATTCGTTCCCGATTGGTTAATTTGTCAGTCGTTAAATAATATGAATTTTTTTCGATGCAAATAGATTTAATAAAAAAAAAATAAAGATTTTTTTTTATGTTTTTCATTTAATTTCCATTTACCGAGTGAAGCCGGGTATCACCACTAGTCCTATATAATATTAATGTCCTGTTTAAAAGATTTAACGTGTGTTTTTTAAGAATAATAAAATTGTTTTGTAACAAATTTATACGGCTTAAAAACAAAATGAAAACTTAACGACAAATTTGAAACTAAATACGATATTTCATATTTTGTATTATATGTACATCTTTTAATATAAAATTTCGAAAGAGACTTTTTATGTAAGTATGTATGTATGTAAGGTTTGGATGGTAGAATCCATGACGTTAAATTCATTTAAAAAAACTAATAAATGTAAATAAAATAAAACTATTCAAATTAATTTGTGTGTAATAATATATGATACTAGTGGTTTTACCCGGCTTCGCTCGGTATTTGTAATATAAACCGCTAAAACATGGCTAATGTAATATCATGGCTAATGTAATATAAACATTCATTTGTTTTTTTATTAAATTTATTTGAATCGAAAAAAAATAATATTCAACAATATCGATATAGTCGTCACAGAAACTTTGATTTGCTTCGATGCTCCCACCCAAACCTTACATAGTTACAGTCTCTTTCAAAATTATATACATATATACAAGTGTTTTTACCCGGCTTCGCTCGGTATTTGTAATATAAACCGCTTAATAATGGCCAATCTTATAGTAAAAATTTTATTAAATTTATTTGAATTGTTCTATTTTATTTAAATTCATTTGTTTTTTTAATAAATTTAACCTCGTGGATACACCCACGCAAACCTTACGTAGTTACAAAGTCTCTTTCGAAATTATATATACATATATATATATATATATATATATATATATATATATATATATATATATATATATATATATATATATATATACACTAGTGTTTTTGCCCGGCTTCGCTCGGTATTTTTAATATAAACCGTTAAAACATGGCCAATCTAATAGTAAATATTTTATTAAATTTATTTGAATACTTTAATTTAATTTAAATTTATTTGAATATTCATTTGTTCGCTGACGTCACGGATTTACAAACCAACAATAGTTACATACATACAAAGTATCTTTCGAAATTATATATTAGATTAGATAATGGTAATAAACACTGACGAATGTGAGAAAGCATCGAGATGACGAGACGGCAGATCACATGGCGAATTTGTTATGAATGCGTGTGCGTTTGAAGTTGGCGCGCCGGAAATGCGATTCACGATTCGCGAGCGGCGGGCGAGAGCGAGGGGGATGCAGCGGGCGTGAGGGTGTGAGGGAGATGGAGAGAGCAGAGCAGAGCAGATGGGGGGGGGTGAGGTGAAGAGTAGTGCAGGAGTGGAGGAGTGGAGCAGTGGAGTAGTGGAGCGACCCACGTGTCGGGTGTGGCGGGCGGCGGTCGACTGAGGCGGCGCCGGCGCCCGCCCAGGGGCGACACACTAACACTCACCAACACGCGTATCGACCGCTGACACCGACACACCACACGCCACACACAACACGGTGACCACGCTCTCTCACCCCGGACAAGGGACACCCCCTACCTACCCTTCTACAGGGAAATATCCTCTACGGTGGTTTGCCGTTGTCTCCCTATCGTCGTCTCAAGGCAGACCCTTCGCATCGTGCACTTAGGGCCAATTACTAGAATGTGTGGATGGTCACCAGGGCCGGCTCAAAGTTGCAACAGCCTAGGCACGTGTCTAGGGGCGCTATAAACAAGGGGCGCTGCGAGGCGCCCCCCCTTTTCTTTTTTGATTATTTAATTGAAAAAATTAAAAAATATATTTGACTTTCTTTGAACTTATTTTTGCATACATATTTTTGCGTACATATGTATAAACCAGGAAGGCCTAAGAGGGAAGCCCCAATGCGCCTTCTTGGCCAATTACAAACAGTGAAGAAATTTTTTATTTATTTTGTTAGGAAATTTTGCAATTATTAGAAGATAAACAATTTAAAAAATTTTCACATACATGTATGTATGTCGGTTAGAGAAAAAGAAAAATTTAAACACTAAAAAAAAAAAAACAATAAAATAGATGCAGTGATAGTGGTAAGATAATAATATTGATAATAATAAAAATAATTACAAAGACTATAGTTGTAACAACAATAAACTAATAATAATAAGTGTATTCTAAGTGTAAATAAGTAATAAATTAAATAAGATAATTTATTACAAATATACTCGGAATAATTTTTTTTCAATCGAGGTCAACTCACGGGATCAAACCTAGTGACCTCTCGGTGCTAAGCAAAATCCCAACCATCGAGCCATGCTGCTGGCTATAAAACATTTTATATTCAACTTAATTTTTCTACTCGAAGTTACTATACCGATGTAAAATATTATAATTTACGAGGAACGTAGGAAGTTGACTCAAAAATCAACGACTCACGAATAAAACTTTTAAAACAGCAAACTGTCGTCCGTACAAATGGTAATTTGAAATTTTATTTTATATAAAATACCGCGGAAATTTATATTTATAGTAGGAATAGATTTACTTCACGCGAAATATTGTAATAACGAAAACTCAAGACACACACACACATTTTTTCTAGATCATGAAAACGCGATCAGTGATGTATTCTGAGTTCGAATCAGTCAAAATGTCGAATTCGAATTTTCACACGATCACAAACTTCATCTATTGTTACTACGTACATAGATAAAGTAATTAATCAAAAAAATTCGGGTGTGACCAACCCATGACTTTATCTATATATTTGAGGAATATAAGAAGGTTACAAAACAAAATTAGATATTGAACTAATAACTATGATAGCGATACAAATTGAGCGCAAATATATGCAAATCCTTGCACAAGACAAAAGTTCTACTTCAGGTTGTCGGATTTTGTTCAATTTTTTTTTATTATTTAAAATCAGTAGAAGTATAATACTTCACACTAAATACATACACATTAAATATCAAGAGGATAAAAATAATTTAAAAGGTCAAAATAAAATAATGAAATATTGTTTTAAAAAAAAATACTACTTCCGGCTTACAAATTCTGACCAAAACGTTACCAAATCTAAGTTAGTACATAAAGAATACAAATATAATTTTTCAGCTTAATACGTTCAGGGGTGTGGACAGGATCCAGGCGACAACATTTTTGACCTTGCTAAGAGGAGAAAAACCCACTTCCGGTTTATTAAATTTAGTTATTTTTTTTTATTTTCATCACATTAATACAAAAATTATACTTGAATTTTTTCGTGAAGATCACACATGTTTAAGGGGTCGAAAAAAATAATGGATGATAAATCGTACAAGAGTAAACTCCCACTTCCGGTTGAGGTATGCTTACCAAATTTTATTCATAATTTTCTATTACGCTTAAACTCCTAGATATAAAATTTCAGTTCAATAAACCAAAAGGTTTCTGAGAAAAACATAAAAAACCTCGATTCTCTAGAGTAAAACTACTACTTCCGGTTCAGATAAAAATATTTAAAAAAAATAAGGTTATAGATATTATTATTTCTATTACATGTAAAAAATTTTATCCGATTCAGTCGGCGGTTTGGGAGATAATTGAATTCAAAAACGTAAAAAAAAAAGAGGACACCTATAAGGGGAGGTACCATTTCCGGTCAACTTAAAAATTTGAAAAAAAATTTCGTCATGTCTATAAGAATTTTAGTACCCGATACCAAGTTTTGGTTCGATAGGACTAACGGTGTTCAAAAAATCCCCAAAACACACAGACACACACACACACATTTTTTCTAGATCATGAAAACGTGATCAGTAATCGATTCTGAGTTCGAATCAGTCAAAATCTCGAGTTCGAATTTTCGCATGATCACAAAACTTCATCTATACTTCATCTATACGTACATAGATAAAGTAAAAACAATCAGAAAACCAAAACGTTTAGTTCTGCACAGGAACAAACGACAAGAGACACTGAACATTCTCAAGTTCATTCATGAAAATATAGTGTTTTTACCTCCAACCCCACATCTAGAAAATTGTTCATTCGATGACCAACCAATGCTCAACATCCTTGAAGATATACATACATCTGACAGTCGCAAAGATAATTATTATGTAAAAGGCCTAGCTCTAGCCTTTCCCCGAATTATAATTCGGGTGTACAAGTTGTAAATTGTAACAGCAAAATCCACAAGTATACAACAAGACAACATAAATGCATTTTAAAAAGTACAGTGTTTCATTTCGTATTTTTTAAGAAATATTTTTTTTCGACTCCCATTGCGTTGCACACATTCGAACATATGATAGGCACGGCCCTGGCAGGAATCACCCCAAGGCGACACATATGGTCAGATTATTTTTTTATGAGGTTTTTACTATAGTAGAACCGATTGCACTTCGCATTGCATTTTGGTCCAGAAATACAAAATTGTTCGTACGTATAGCGGCCGTTAGAATTTGATATTTATTTTTTGTTAGTTTTAAGTTCGTGTTTCGTATTTTGAAATATTTACATTATTAAAATTTTATTATAATATTCGTAAGTTGTTGATTTTATTTATTTGTTTACGGAAGATGTATATATTTTTTATTAATGTAAATTTATATTTTTTAGACGATAAAAGTAATTGGCAACGTCACGTTATGGAGAAGCAAAACTTACAGTAATGTTATTAAAAACCTCGCATTGAATTATATTGTATGTACACACTAATATTAAATGTATAGTTAAATAATATTTAAATAAAAAAACGACTGAAGATCCGCCTCCACTCCTCCCGGTTCTGTGCCAAGTTAAAGGCAACATTAAGGGACGATTCCGTCAATTCCCTGATTTGTTCAGACCACCTCTTGGGAGACCATCCTCTCAATGCCAACTTCTCTAGACTCTCCATATTCTTCCTGCTCCGCTACAAATGGTTCCAAACCACGCGCCCGCATGCTCATTTCATACTTTTGTATTGGCTTTTGCCATTTTAAACTTGCCAGAAAGATCCAACTCAATTTTAAAAATTGCCAATCCTCAATGTACATCGAAATGTCATCTGCGCAACCCCATGAATATCTTGCCTTTCGAACATGCTGAAATTCAAACAGTCAAAATTCAATCGAAATGAGCATGCAGTTGTGTGGTTTGCAACCATTTGTAGCAAACCCCAGGAATTGGAACTGAAATCGGAATTGGGAATCGGAACTGAAATCGATTCCGATTGATATGCAATAGCTCTACCAGTGCACTATGCTGTAGCTACGATGGGGTGTGCTCGCCTTCTGATAGATCGTGTCGGTTACTCCTGTTACACGTACGCCACTTTTATATTACGGAACATATTTTTTATTTTTTATTATTACAAATCAAATCAAAAACTCGCCATTACAGATTTTCTCCAATGCGACGGGTGTACGTTAACGAAATACAGAATACAGAAACAATCAGAAATCAGAAATACAGTAATACATACATATATAATCAGAATATATAGCATATAACAATTAATCAGAAATAATAATCATAGAGACATCTAAGGATTATTTTTATATTTTTTTTGTATACAAATTTTATACATATAATAAATACGAAAATATAGAGATGTCTATATAGATATCTATTGATTACAGATTACTGTGTATAATTATTACAAATTATACACAGGCATATTTTGTGACAACAGGATTAGATCTAATACCAATTTTCAGGAACCGTTTCAGCAATGATCAGATAAAATTGGCAAACAACTCTGATAGAGAAACGATCGATTTGAAGTCACAAAACCCCCAAATCTAACCAGCAGATGGCGAGGACTCGAACCTTTGACCTCAGTGGTGCTAAATATATACGCTACCACTAAGCCAAACTGCTGGCTGAATGTGTCCATATAGAAAGTACTATAGAATATTTTTATTTCTGCTGTTTACGAGCAGTTGACGGTATTTTCTGTATTTTTGGCCCTCACGACTTCAAATCGACATCTATGTACATACATATGTACTTGAAACCAAGCCATTAAAAAGAACACTGACCAGAACGACTAAAGTATGTAAAGTGGGTTTTGCGGAACGCTGACGCCACTGAACTCAAGGCGTAACTCACGATCGATTTGAAAAGTACGCCAGGGAAAAGTCTCACGCCCCGTTAAGGGCTCGTCACAACCCGTTAGAGAGTTGACAGCCCCTGGCTCGAGGAAAATACGTACGTAATTGCCGTCGTTTTGTTTACCCATAGGTCGGCAGACGCACGTTCGGTAAATACAATCCACTACATACAGTGTGTGTAGTGAGGCCGATACACTTGCACGCATTTTGTATGTTTGTCTTGTAATTATCGTTAATCAGGATGTTGTACTTCAAAGCACGTTCCTCTGGCTTTAGCCGTGTTTGCGACGTGTTTTAATACATATATTAATTTGACCCAATTCAGGGTTAAGCTATGTTCATACTATACTTTGTGCACGTTTATATTCCGATGCGAAGTTTCCGACGAATCTATGTATATATGTATGTATGTATCTATATGTATACTTATGCAACTAATGAAGCAGGTCAAGTACAAGTACTTTCGCACGGTGCAAGTACTCAACTGTAGATAGAGATGTTAAGTTTTCTTTTAGTGTCGATATTGATCAAGTTTCAAGACACTTGCACGTCTGTTAATGCATGATTCAAGTAGAAATCCAGAATAGTATGTATGTAAATCTCCAGAATCAGGCATGAGTCCCAGAAGTCTTAACCCCCTTCTTTCATCAACCCAATATATTTATTTTTCTTGTTTATTACAATTTTGCTATCGTGAAATTACAGAGTAGTCGTATCCATAGTGACGACTTTTTTTATCTAAGTAGTCAACAGCTTTTTTATCTAAGTAGTGAAAGCATTTTTCAAATGCATATATATTTTCACCAATTCAAGCAGTGAAAATGTATCAAAAAATGAATTTACAACGTTTAACTCTATAAATTTAACCCTAACAATTCAATCTTAAATGAAAAGGGCCAACCCTTACTTAACCTAACCTATCCTAACCCTTAAATGACACCAATCCTAACAATCTAATCTTAAATGAATAAAACCAACCCTGAAAATGTAACTGGTTATGATTTCACTGAAACGTCAGTGAAAATATATTTTCACTTGAAATATAATTTAACTGTGACATAGACATACAATGTTTGATCTTAGATGTAAAAAATAAAACATGTGTATACCTGTATACACAAATAAAATAAAATAAATGTTGACCGCAGTTTTGCTTACATAATGTTTAAGTTGAAAGAAAAACTTAAAAAAAAACTGGATCAACTAAGCAAAATCTGTCTTAAAAGCATACACAGGAGTTACAAGGTACGAGAGAATAGTTAGATTTTTCATATTTACGTAAAAATGGTTAGCTTTTAAACATGCACTGCACTAAAAAGAAAGTTTAGGTCTAGTAGATCTACCAAACTTATCTACATTTGTAAATATGTTGCCTGGACATCAACTTTTTAAATCAAGTCAATAAGCCTACGCATAGTCTACTTAGCACAAGTCACGTCGCGTCGTGTGCAATGCTAACCATGCAAGTTTTGATAATTTTGACCTTTTGACATAGGTTTTTGAGCAGAAAACTTCAAACGAAGAGTTGCAACAAGTTGAAACGCATGACAAATCGTCTTCTGATAATTTATATGATACATCGAACACAATGGGTTTTATATTTTATGGTAACTTCTGTCTACTTTTTCTCTTACACTATAAAGCTTGATACTTGTGCTGGGATATCCATATATTATTATGAAAGTTTGTAAGTGCGCAAGCCGAAAGAGTTGAAGATGATTTTCAGCTGAAACGCAGCGCAATTTAATTAAGTTTGTCTACACGAGATATAGTGAGCGAGACAGAGAGAGAGAGAGAGAGAGAGCGTGCTAAAGAATTTTGCAATGAAATTTTAAATTAATTAAACTCGAAATTAACGTTTCCCACGTGCGGATTCTTCATGCGGAAAAATTACCAATTTGCGGAAAATTCGCATAGAGTTTTCCCGAATTCGTAGTCTGTAATTTAGATTCGGAACTCGCGAGTTTCGAACTTGCAAAACATTACTGCGGCTAAATTATGTCCGTCTGGATTATTCTGCGCGTCGTGTAGTCTTAATTTGCCGATACTGCCCATCGTTTGATAAATTTGCGACATCCAAAAAGTTCTATTTAAAATTCGACCTCGGCAAAACTTATTTGAATGCTCATTTCAATATTATGTTAATGTACACGCAAATAAGACTACGTGTGGACAAGATACAATACTGGCGTATGTTCGAGCAAGATGCAAGAGCCATGTATTAACATATTGTAATGTAGAGATTGGGTAATTGGTGCTCGTGGTACCAACTGGTTTACCATCACCAATCACGTGATCGCCCGTTCGCGCCAAAAAGACCTCGACGTATGAACAAGCTGTATACAGCAGCCAATAAGATCTCGCGATCCATCAACCAATGAACTATCTATGCTGAGAGTACACGCTATGTATATTCAGCGGTTATGTTCCGTGCTTATTTCGGAGCTGGTTCATCGATGGAACAACAATAAACTACCTTTACCATTACTCGCTGCTTCTTTCCCTCCGATTATAGAAGCCCCTCTACACGTCCACGCTATGTACAATATTGTAAATTATCTTAGAAAGATAAATGCAAGAGACAGTGTTTTGGCAAAAGTTCCAAAAGGATATGCTTTGTACACGTAGAAGTGGTGATAGCTCTGATGATATCAAAACTTCACACTTGAAGAAAAACATTCATATCAAATATGTTACTTCACAGAGATCGATCATTCCGATCCTGGAAACCCCTCTTCACGTCCATGCTACAATATAATACCATCTGGACAAGTATATAGAGACAAGTCTGGACGCAGAGAAATGTAATAATAAAAGCATTGCCTATAAGCCTCATAGTGTTGTTATATTGCGGTATGGCTATCGCCATACTTAATTAGTTTTCGCCACAGTCTAGTTTGATGTGCCCAAAGTACCCAACTAGTGAGCAATATGAACAGATGTATATCAAACATACATAGAACACCAAACACAACTGTGGCAGGAAATAATTAAGTATGGCGATAGCCATACCGTAATCTTATAACACTGTGACGCCTGAAGCCAGTTCTATTATTATTAAATTTCTCTCTCTGGACATGTCAAAACCTCTCCGAACGTGTCACGATAATGGCAGTTGGTTTTTTTTTTTACCTACCACCTTTAAAAATTATTTATTATATATTAAAAATCAATTATTCCCTCTTCAAAAACTTCTTTACCGAGCAAATCTTTCCTTCTCGATATTATTTATCTATTTTTCCACTTAAACTAGACTAAATATTTGCCTAAACTTTCATTTCCCCTATTTTGGCATAAAATTTAAATGGGATCTTGCCTTTGAAAAAAAAACTTATTTTGGAGGTTAAATTACTTTTTCAATTTGTGAAATTTCAATATCCTGCTTTTATACACGCACGTAAGACTGTGCGAGCGGGATACAATTTTACTAGCGTGTATTCGAGCAGAATGCAAGACACGTCCATGTGAAATGGGGAGGCATGGTTTGAGAGCTACAAAATTAGACCATTATACCAGTGACGTGCCGTGAAAATCTCCCTGTTTTTGTCGCACAGCCTAACTTATGTGTGCGCGATCAGGATATACGATGACTCGGTGTGACGTCACCTAGTGCCCTTGTATCCTGTTGGCGCAAAAACAGGGAAATTTCCACGGCACGCCACTGCATTATACATTCATATGTGTTGCAAATAAATCAACCTTTCAACTCTCTTTTCAGTCTTTCAATATTTACATATTAACATGCGAGAGATTTATTACGATTTCAAAGTCGATGTTTTTCCACTAATGCTTACATTCACGAATAGACGCAATCCTACGTCAAAAAACGTTCATTCATACAAAAAAAACGTATGCTAACTTATCAGCGAAAAACATCAGCGTAGTATCTGCAATTTTAATTATAAAGCGTCGTCCACACGCGTCGCATCTTTCGTATTATACAATACTAGTGTTGTACCCGATGACATATCATCGCATGGGTGTTGCCATATTAAGTTATATGGCAACACCCATATATTTAATTGTTTAATATAAAAAGGTAAAAACTACCCACTTACCTACATGTAAACAAAATAAAACACCAATAGAAACATTAATTAGTTGATTAATTAATTAAATTCCAATAGATGGTGGACAATTCTCTGCCAAAAGGAAACATTGATAGCAAATAGTATATCGGTCGTTTTGGTATAGCGAAAGTATATGTAGATCACTGTCAAGCAAAGATAAATACTACCATACAATTTCAACGAAATAGTGTCATTTTGAAACGACGGGTTCCACCGTGTGCCATGAACGTCACATTTTTTCTATATGTTTAAAACTATCTAAAAAAAACCCACGTGCCACATACACCGCTGTGTGATTTCGCCCTAATAGTAAGACGAGGATTATCTCGGACAGGTTTTTGGGTCACTGCAAGGAAAATGACTTGATAGAAAGTCGAAAGATGGAAAAAAATAAAATCGATTCGTCGACTCGTCGTTAATGTAGGTCGACGTTATTTATCTCTTTCATAATAGTATAACCCTGGCACATGGTAAATATCTTTCAAATCTCTAACCGCGACCTACGTTAACGACGAGTCCACGAATCGATTTTAATTTTTTCCAACTTTCGACTTTCCATTAAGAGGGCTGGACCCCAGCCCCTTGTCCATACAAACGTATTAGACTTCTCCCTTCCTCAATTATGGCACTAGAGAAATTATTTTTTAATATGTTATTTATATCCACCATAGGCATGTTTCTATTTTTTTTTTTTTTTTTTTGATTAATCAAAAAATCAAATAAATCAAAAATCAATTAATCAAAAAAAAATAGAAACATGCATGGTGGATATCCTTAGCATATTAAAAAATAATTGCTCTAGTGCCATAATTGAGGAAGGGAGAAGTC
The DNA here is from genome assembly GCF_051622035.1 of Arctopsyche grandis. Classification (NCBI taxonomy): domain Eukaryota; kingdom Metazoa; phylum Arthropoda; class Insecta; order Trichoptera; family Hydropsychidae; genus Arctopsyche; species Arctopsyche grandis. The sequence continues at coordinate 2,714,675 of NC_135362.1, forward strand.
TAATACGTTTGTATGGACAGGGCGCTGCGGTCCAACCCTCTTAAGTCACTTTCCTTGCAGTGACGGCCACCGCTCAGACAGATAGACAAACAAACAGACACACAAACAGACACACAGATAGACAGAATAGCGATATTATATGTATATGTATGATATTGGCTGTGGTATATATTTATGTAATTACAGTGCAAAATTCGCACGTCGAATAAATTATGCAGGGGAGTGAAAGTGAAGGAGGCTCCTCGCCAGGGGTAATCAAGACTAGGGTTGACGAGTATGCTCGCGAGACTTGTCTCGGCCAATCAAGCGAGGTTGGAGTAGTGTGTACGTCGCGTTTATGACGACAAAGGGTTAAGCGGGCACACAAAAGAACAAGCCTTTACGTAATCCACTAGACGAAAAGGTAAGGGTTCTTACATATACATACGTAAGAGTGTGTGCATCCACTCTGCTGAATTTTTCGCAAGTTAATAGTATTGTCACATATCTATTATATATTTTTTCATATGTGCCATAGTACCATACAGACCATCCACTAAATCTACACTATGGCTAACTGTGTACAAATTCAAACATATAATAAAATTTAGTTACATAGATACTATAATTGGACCGATCATGATTTATTTATTTTTTTACATATATTACAGGTAACCCCAATGCGCCTTCCTGGCCAAATACAAACATTGCAGCATTTTTTTTATTTATTATGCAAGTCGCTGAATTACGAGACACTGAAAAACTCGCAAATTATTGAGACATCTATGAATTATACACAAATTTGATTGTACATTAATGAATCTCAAATAGTGGTGACATAGTAGGTAGGAAGGATTTTTAGCCAATTTTAATCGGGAACCGTTTCAACAATGAAATCAGAGAAATTGGCACACTCTGATAGGAAACGATCAACCTGGAGTCACAAATATCCAATCCTGACCAGCAGCACTACAGATATACTCAGAAAAATTCTTTTCAATCGAGGTCAGCTCATGGGACCGAAACCAGCGCCTCTCGGTGTTAAGCAGAAGCTTAGTTTTTAAAAAACTTTTTTTTTACTACAGTTTTTATAGATTATCTCGTGATACATTAACTACAGTTAATGTACTACAGTTTTAGGTTCCTGGGATCTTTTATTTTTTTTACAATTTTCATCCAGCCGAGCAACGCCGGGAAAATTCGAGTCGTTACATAATAGTTTAATCTGTAACTATTAACCAGGTGTGCATTCGTACAATTCATAAATATTCGTCAGTTGATAGACTGCGCGTGCACATTGTCGGTGTGCCAATCGGTGTGACGAATTGAGCCTTTTATTTTATTAGGATTTTCACTGAAAAGTCGCTCATATATTTTCCAATGCAATGCACACTCACTCAACCCACTTCTCACGTTCACTTTTGCAACGTGTGGACAAAGCATATGAATCAGTATTAACGAGAAGGCAAATTCGGACTGCTTTCCATGCGTCTGTTTCGCTCTTTCTCACACGATCGGATCTAAAATAGACAGGGACCAAATCAGTGGTTTTAAAACTGTTTACCTTGGCGATTACGAAGTGATTTAAAGTACGCTTCTTTATCTGCATATGTATGTACATACGTCGTAATATCGTAGATTAGTTTCGTCCAGTTTTCGGCGGCTGAAAAAATTGTTAATTCCGTTTCAATTTATATGCAAAACATTCCAGACGCTGCGGCGTACATATGTATACACATGTGTACTTTCTAAAATGAAAATAGACAAAAAAACGAACCAAGTAAATTAAAACGCATCGAAAGTAAATTTCACTGAAAGACAATGACTTCATCGCCTATTTATTGGCGATCGTTGTTAAATTCTATTGTACATGTTTTTCAATTGACTTTTTTTTTTATTGAAAGATTGAATCAAATTTGTTATATCAACCTTTTTTTAATGGAAAAAAATTAAACTCGATACATTGAAAGTTTTGGAGAAAAATATGAAAAGCCAAGGAACTCAAGAGTTCTATTTTTTAAATTAAAACGCATCGAAAGTAAATATCACTGACTTTATCGCCTATTTATTGGCGATCGTTGTTAAATTCTATTGAAATCGTTATATGTTTTTAAATTGACTATTTTTTTTATTGAAAGATTAAATCAAATTTGATATATCAATCTATTATTATGGAAAAAAATGAAACTCGATACATAAAAGGTTTCGGAGAAAAACATGAAAAGCCTCGAAACTCAAGAGTACTATTTTTTCATTTCTGATTGAGAAAAAAATTCAAAAATAATATTTTCATAAGTTCATCTTATGTTCTTATTAGAGATTACAATACCGATGTATTGGTTTATCGGTAAATGGAAAAAAATTTGTCATCGGTAAATACCGATAATTTCTTAATTTACCGTTATTTACCGTAAACTACATATTTTGGCGAGAATTAAGTACATATACAGGCATATTATTGCAAAACATTACATTAAAGATCGATGCAAATGGCGTATTGTGGATTGGGTTGTCTGGAATTTGTTTATTGAAAGTAAACTTCAAATTGATAAATTTACTGGCAACACAGACCAACCAACCAAAGTAAATGCGTTCAGACGGTTGTTTCAATTATGATTGAAATTTTCGAATGGTACAAACTTTAAATAAATAATCACGATTGGTTAAAATATCTAATATATAATTTGGAAAGAGATTTTGTATATATGTATGTATGTATCCTTCGTTCGTAGAAATCCGTGACGTCATCGAACAAATAATTCGCTTTTTTCCGATTCAAAGGATTCGAAGTTCCCGGGGGCGTAGGTGCCGAGGGCGAAGCCCTAGAGCTCCGCCCCCTAGGGATCGCAGACACCGAGGGCGGACAGACGCTGAGGGCGGAGCCCTAGGGGGCGCAGACGCTGAGAGCGGAGCCCTAGGGGGCGCAGACGCCGGGGGTGTACATATAATTTTTTATAAGAGACTTACTATATGTTTGTTTGTTCGTGATAGTCAATTTAATAAAAAAAAAACAAACGAGTATTCAAATAAATTTATATAAAATAAAACTATTCAAATAAATTTAATAAAATGTTTACTATTAGATTAGTCATGTTTAAGCGGTTTATATTACAAATACCGAGTGAAGCCGGGTAATACAGCTAGTAAAAAATAAAAATAAAATTTATTTTTTATTACGAATTTACTTTAATGCCATTATTATATGACATTATTCACCTGAGATTTATTTTTAATTATTTACGATTCAATATAGGCTAACGTTTTTGGAAAAGTTACTACATACATACAGTTATCTAATCTACGATTTTTTCATTTACCGGTAAATACCGGTACACCGGTCGTAGGAAAAATAATTAACCGTTTACCGGTTTATGAAATTGACGATTAATTCAATCCCTAGTTCGTATGTTATGTGTAAAAAAGTTTCAGCTTAATCCAATAGGAGAAATCACGAAAAGTCTTAAAACTCCGATTACCGCTTCCGGTTGACTTAAAAATTTGAAAGAAATTTACAGTGATTTTTTTCGAAAACACAGTGTGATGTGAAAACACAATTATCTGCACACATGCCACTCGTATGTAAATAAATATGAAGGTGGATAACGCCTGGGGAATGTGTATATTTTTTATTTAATATAAAAAACAATGACTTTTATTATTTTCGGATAAATAATTGAGTGCATTAATAAACTATATCTGTCATATGAAATTATTTCACTGAAGTACAATTTATAGCGAAAAGACTCTTGAGTGGAACTGTACGAAATGAAATACAGAAATAAAAAAAAAAGACTTGTCGGTATTTTTAGCGCAATTTATCATTCTACGGGCTGATTTAAAAAGTGAAAAAGCAAGACTTGATTCATTTCTTCGTCGGTAAACTTTCTGTGTTTTTCAGATAATTCTTTCTTCATAGTCGTATAATGTTTGTTTATACACGTGTACAGATAAATCACTCACAACAAGCGAGCTCGTTTTGTTTGTTAACCCTTTCAATTCCGACACTAAAATTTATTTTAACCCTACAACATCGTTAGCTCGCCGTTTTTTTATATAAATGTTTTGAATCAAAACCGCCGACTCAATTAAAATATAATTATTATACAACCTGTTGCTTGTTCGGTTTCGATGCTTTATACGAGCTTTTGTTTTTATGCATAATACGAATCTGATTATTTTTTTACGCGGTCGATACGTTCCAGAGACAACAGTTTACAAAGCTTTTTTTTAGAACGACATATATGTACGTACATATATATATGTAAGATATATATGTAATTAAAAAAACGATAAATATGTATAGTTTTTATTGTGTATTATAACTAGAGATCGGGCCGGAAGCGTGCCGTTCATTGTCAATTATTCGCTGTGCTTTGTCCAATTTTATGAAGAACCTTTTTTTTGCACTCTCGCTTTGTAAATAGACCCAAAACACCCTGATTTCTGGAAAAGGCACGCTTCCTATCCGCCTATCCTATTTAGTTATAACCGGTAAATGGTAAATTTCGCACATGGCGATCTCGCACACGACAATCGTTGCCTCGAAAATCACGAATATGGAATATCTGACACTAGAATTCAGCTGGCCAAACTTGGATATTTGTGACTACAAGTTAATCGTTTCCTATTAGGGTTTGCCAATTTATCTGATTTCATTGTTGAAGCGGTTCCTCCATCAAATTGGCGAAAACCATCCTACCCACTATGACACCACTATTTGAATATGATTTCAACAAAAAAAGTATTATCTATAGCAGCGTTTCCCAACCTGTTTTGACTCGCGTACCACTTGGTAGTACATACCGCTAAATTGTACCACCATATAAAAATGATATATTTCATGAAATTTGTTTTTGTAAGTGTAGTTATTATATATAGTATTTGCATGGTAAGGAATGTGAAGACAGGATACACGCAATATGTAGATCTGTTTTGGTAAGAAATTTTGTGGAAAAAAAGTTATTTGCGGAGTTACAATTATAATATGCTCAAAGTTTAATATATTTATCTACAATCTTGTCATACTTCTATTATTGATAGTAAAAATATTATTGATGGTTTTAATAAAAACACAAAAGTACAAAGTACATATAATATGTTTTCTTTTTATTAAATCTCCTTACAAAATAAATTTAATGAGATCCTTGTACTTAGTTTATTTAAATTTGGTTCAAATGATGCGAGATTTACCCTTAAGTTTGGAGCTGGATTCAATCAATTTCTATATTTGTCTTATTAAAATATATGAAGAGAAAGCTCTCTCAACCAGTTCAGTGCTAGTAAACGACGACAGAAATTTAAGCGTTATGTCATAAAGCTGTTCATATTCTTCACTAATACCTAGCCAAAAATAAATAACCTTATTTATTTCGAATTCAGTTTTTAAATGCTATAATTTGAAAGTTCAATCAAGTTCTCCTTTTGGCACTGCATAAAAGACGATTGCAGCCCTATTAAATATTCAATTATTTTTTTCACGTATATCCCGAGACATACGACTCTCGTTTTCAGATAATAAATTATGTTAAGTTTCAAATACTTCAGTTTGATCATTTTCGATACATAAATTCTAAAAATCTAATTTTCTAATCATATGTACTTTCAATTTTATCTGCAACATTAAAGATTATTATCGAACTGTTCTCAAGTGTCAAATTCAAGTTTTTTATTTATTGGAGCGTGAACGCGGATTTAAAAATGCATTCCAAAAACCATGCCGGATCTGAGGAAAACGTATCGATTGCCAGATTTTCGATGACACCAATGCGCCTTCCTGGAAAATTAATTACAAACAATGCAGAATTTTTTTTATTTCATAAATCACTGTACATATTTCTAGAAGCTGAAGAGCACGCAATTAGCAATTAATTAAATAATTAATCCATTGAGACATCTATGGATTTTAGACAATTTTAACCTTTGAAGGACGGAGCGTCGAGATTGAACGAGTGTCCCGAACCGGGGTTGAGTAAGACCCCAGTATTTTTTAATCAAAATACAGCTTTTCCCAATACAAATGAGTTCAATATATATCTTATTAATCATTTTATACCTCAACATAAAACAGTTTGTGTCCTATGGCATGTTTTAGACTATTTTTGTATTAAAAAATATCGACAAGCATCGACATGCAAACGCACATACATAGGTAAGGCCAACAGGCGACTGCATGACTCAATAGCTACGCACCAAAAGTGACGAAAACAATAGCTTACGAAAATATAGCTGTCTCTTTCTCTCGCATTGATTCATCGATCAACAAGAATATGCAAGCGAACAGTCAAAAGCATGACTTACCGCCTTTAAATCATACTTTGGAACGTAGAAATGTATAAATGTATTTTTTACGATGTACCCCTTTTCTAAATCATACAAAATCTATTAAAATAATACTAATAATAATAAAATAATAATACGATAAATATAGGGTGTATAGCTTTGAAAACCACATAGATATTACGAAAAACGTAAAAATTGGGGCACTTGCATACCCCACTTCGTTGAGAGAGGGTTAAGGAACCGTTTCAACAACGATCAAATAAAATTGTCAAACTTTGATAAGAAACGATCGACTTGGACTCACAAACACCCAAATCTGACCAGCAGTATAGCGGGCTCGAACCCAATAATCACTTGGTGCTAAACATGGGTCTACCTCACGACACCGAAAGTTAAAAGGTCGAAAAAGCAAATATCGGAAGGCAAAGATCGAAAATCGAAATATCTTAAATCGAAAGATCAAAAAAAGGGTGCATGGTAAACGGTACTGTGTACATATATATAATATATATATCAGTGGCATGCGGTGAAATTATCTCTCTTTTTGTCATACAGTCTTGTTTAATGTGCGCGCGCAGGATTCGAGAGGAAAAGCCTGTTCCTCTTGTTCCCGTTATATCCTGCTCGCACAAATTAAGTGAGGATGTACGACGGGGGGAGAGAGAGTTTACCCGCTAAAAATACACGCTACATACACTGAGCCATACTGCTGGCGTTGTACTTTGTATAATACTAGTAATATTTGTATCAAATGTCCAATGATTCTGGCCAGGAAGGCGTATTGCGGCTATCTGTTAGGCCTTCCTGATATAAAATAAAAATAAAACTCGTGGTAGCATTTCAGCTGTCAGACAAAGCTATCAAAATCGTACGGAAAGCTGAATAAATATGAAATCGTATATGAAGACCACTAGTAGGCCTGAGAGTTAGGCTCGTGACGTCACACTGTGAGTCCAAAGCATTATTTTTTGACCCCGTTTAGCGCGGTGAGAGCGTAAAACGGTAGCGGACTGGTTTTAATTTTTTTGTCGAGTCCGACCTTCACACTGAGGTTCATTGTCGGGCAGGTGGTGTTGGATTGTGGCCTGGGGGCGCCACAATCGCCCGTCGAAGCGACCTTAATGCAGTCCGTGGAACGAACGGTGACGAAGCGCAAAAGTGAAACGAACCGATATAAATAAATAACAATAATGGTAATACACATATCTATACATCCGTATATGTACCTAACATAATAATAAAAACAACTTGCCAATTTCTCCTCGTTGGAACGCTTTCGTTTCTGGCCTCGACATTCGGATATTTTTAATATAAAACTTATACAGTAATAGTTTAAGGATTTATAATTTTTGATGTTCGCACCAGAGCACCGTCCATATGTGCAAATTGTGCAAATGACACGGCGGCTGTCCACGAACCAAAAAAAATCCTCGGGTCCCCTTTCATTATATTAAGTATTGTTTACTTCGTATGTATGTATCCTTCGTTCGTAGAAATCCGTGACGTCATCGAACAAATAATTCACTTTTTTCCGATTTAAAGGATTCGAAGTTCCCGGGGGCGTAGGCGCCGAGGGCGAAGCCCAAGAGCTCCGCCCCCTAGGGATCGCAGACACCGAGGACGGACAGACGCTGAGGGCGGAGCCCTAGAGGGCGCAGACGCTGAGAGCGGAGCCCTAGGGGGCGCAGACGCCGGGGGTGTACATATAATTTTTCATACGAGACTTACAATATGTTTGTTCGTGACAGTCAATTTAATAAAAAAAAACAAACGAGTATTCAAATAAATTTATATAAAATAAAACTATTCAAATAAATTTAATAAAATGTTAGACTATTAGATTAGTCATGTTTAAGCGGTTTATATTACAAATACCGAGCGAAGCCGGGTAATACAGCTAGTTATTACTATATGTGAAACCAAAAACTAAAAAACTATCTAAATGGTAAAAATATAGAGTGAAAAAAGAAAAAGTTATAGGCGTTTAAACAATTAAAATCTGACATAACGAGAGGGTGGCGAAAACGGAAAAAATGATCGGAATAGTGTGGATAAATCCGGCAATGTGGACAATAGACGTCACCAAGAACGATAATGGAGTATTTTCAAACGTGTCTATTACGATTATTTTTCACCATAGTAATGGTGGACTTCATTTCCACATATATTAATGACCAAACCGAGCAAAATGGCAAAGTTTGAAAACGATCGGATAAGAACCCAGACGAAAAAATCGAAAGCAAGCTAAGAAGAGGCTAGTAAAAAAGTAGCACGGGTTCAAATCCCACTAGTTTCTACTGGCCAGGCCTTGAATTTTTGACTTGGAGGTCCATCGTTTCGTATCAGAGTTTGCCAATTTATCTGATTTTCATTAAAAAACGGTTCCAGCAAATTGGCAACCTTACCCAAAAATCTCGCAAAATCTCGAGTTTTCAGCAATCTCGAATTTCGCTGAATTGTATAAAAAGCTGTAAACTTACAAGTTTGACCATAGATGTCTCTGTGGATGTTAATTGGTAAGTATTTACTTTGTATAATATTAATAAAACTTGTACAATGTACAATGTTTCTGGCCAGGAAGGCGTATTGGGATTACCTGTTAGGCCTTCCTTGGAAAAAAAAAAAAAAAATATATATATATATATATATATATATATATATATATATATATATATATATATATATATATATATATATATATATATATATATGTAAATATAAATATATCAATCTATGTACACTCATCATTACAGATCACTCTAATGCGACGATTGTACTATACAGATAAAAAAATACACCAAATCATATGTCATGCATCTACGTATGGTCAAACATCGTATAAAATACAATCAACAAATATTTATACAAAACGAATTTTTATACAATAATCATCCATAGAGACATCTATAGAGAAACCCAGCGAACCTTGAGATATAATATAGTAACTTAAGATTTTACGAGAGAAATGGAGAGGGAAAGCTAATTTTACAGGAATCGTTTTCAATGAAAATCAGAAAAATTGGCAAACTCTGATAGGAAACGATCGACCTGGAGTCACAAATCCAAGGTCTGGCCAGCAGCAACCAGTGTGACTCAAACTCGTGACCACACTGACCATAGCAAGATATGCTAACCACTAGTCCATGTTGTTTGTTATAAAACACCAATAGAAAAATTAATTAATCAATTAAATAAATTTTCAATAGATGGCGAGCTGAAGATTTTCTTCAGTCGAGGTCAACCCGGGGCTTGAATCTGAAAACCTCTCGGTGGTTAGCATTAACGCAACCATCGAGATATGAGTCGTTATATTTGAAAGTGGCGGAATTCCAATTTTCAGTTTAAAAAACACTATTTTTGTTCTACTTATAATACAAATTGTGTTTGATATGTCATAATAAAGGTATTACAGGCCACGAGTATATTTAAATACATATTGTGAAACGTTAAACATTATATTTAATGTTTTATGGAATTTCTTGGTGGTTTCTAGACTCGACAGCCCTGTCAATAACTTTTTTTTGAAAATTAGATCCATATCTTGAAACTGGCAAAATACTTGTGGTGTTTAAGAAAACTGGACCTCAGCGCCTTGTCCGTACAAACGTATTAGAATTCTCCCTTCCTCAATTATGGCACTAGAAAAAATATTTTTTAATATGCTATTTATATCCACCATAGGCATTTTTTTTTTGATTAATTAAAAAATCAAATAAATCAAAATATCAATTAATCAAAAAAATAAAAAAAATTGAAACATGCCTATGGTGGATATCCATAGCATATGAAATAAAGTAAAAATTAAAAACAAGGCGCTGGGGTCCAGCCCTCTTAAACACCACTAGTATTTTGCCAGTTTCAAGATTAAAGCAATTTTTTGCCTATTTCACGTATTAACTAACTTCACGAATTCGTGCACATATAATCATACATATACATACATACATATATGTATGTACAAGGAATATAAAAAAATTTGAAAACAGTTATTTTAAATTTATATGTCAAGCCAAGATGGCGTCTACGAGAAAGGGGAACAATAATAAATTATTATCATTGTGCTAAAGCGCGACACTTAACACTCGAATATGCCAAATCACAATTCGCACAATAACGGGAGAACCACTCGGCTGAAAAGGCAAAGTCGTTTTGTGCAAAACAACCGAAAACAAAAAACCGGAACCGGTTGTCGAGCATTTGCCGGACCGTTACTGATCCTCCCGATCAAATGTTGCCATTGTACAACCGATCAGTTCAATTTTAACACGCACACACACACACATTTACGTTCTCGTTCGGTTCAGTTGACCCAGTTTCGATATTTGCATCGCAAACACTTTTTGCTATCGATGCTCTCTTCGAACGAACGGGATTTGCATATAGCCGGTAGCTTGGTATTGTATATAGACTTCGCGTAGACCGCGTACTACAACCGGCACGGATCGCATCTGGAAAGTGGGACTGGTACATCAAAGTCCCGGAACCAGCAGTTAACACGCTCATAATGGCTCAAAGACGAGTCGCCAATCAATCATTTTGCTGTAAACCGCACTAAAATTGTACCAAGAACATTGCTCAATTTTATGTTTTGTATTTTCACTCAGTGCTCCTCAAAATTACATTTACAGATACACTGATTTTTTTAAGTAAAAATTTCTACGAGTACGATTAAGAGCAAGAACGTTACGGAAATATTTTTCAACCCTTTGAACGCTGACGAACGCCAATCCGCGTTTGCCTGCAAAGTCCATAAGCCTGCAAAATGCCGATAGGTGTTGTAAATTTTGCATGTACAAAGTAAACAAGAATACCACCTGCTAAGCCTTTAAAGGTAGCATTGAATAAAAATGCATTGAACATAGGTCGTATAATCCGTGTCATTCGTTTGTCAACGTTTATAAAGACTCTCTTACACCGGAAATTCTGAATTTATAAGCAAAGCCGAATTACTCGATGGAAATCACTAACTGCCGAGTATTTCTGATTGTGACTTGGAATTTAGATTATGAGCATTACATTTTAACAACAATAAAGAAGATGAAACTAGTTTTGGAAAAGTACATTCATTAATATACTTGTTTTGTTTATTTTACATTGTTGCAAGATATATTAGATAGTCTAAATACACCTTTACAAAACTCGAAATCCTCGACGGTAGTTATCTAGGGTTTGGATTAGCTACAATTTTTATACCTGCTTTCTATTGGATTTCTAAATAATTCTAGTTGGAAATGTTGGCGAAATTTTCAGCGTGGTGAGCTATCAACAGAAAAGACATCAGCACTCAAAGGGTTAAGGAAAAATATTTTAAGCATATGATTTTAATGATATTGTAACGTAGAGGTAAATAATTGATGCTCGTAGACCACTGGTTTATTACCACTAATTGCCTGATCGCGTATTCGTGCCAAAAAGGCCTCAACGTATACCAGGCTGTGTACAACAGCCAATAAGGTCTCATAAGGTCAATAAGTCATCGACCAATTAACTATATGTGATGAAAGTACACACTATGTATAAATATTCGGCGTATTTGTTCCGTACTTCATTTGGAGCCGGCTGGCCGACGGATTAAGACCAAAAAACTACCTCTACCACTACTCGCTGCGTCTTTCACTCCGATTTCGGAAACCCCTCTACACCTCCAAGCTACAATATTATAAATTATCATAGAAAGCAAAGTGCATGAAAGAAGAAAGACTGGAAGATGCAAAATCTTCCAAAAACAGTGGCTTGTCAGAAGTTCCAAAAGTTCTTTATACACGTAGTATCAAAAGTGCAGATATGTAACTCTGATGATCTCAAACCTTAACACTTGAAGAAGAACATTGAGATCATACATGAATATTACTTCACAGAGGCTGTTTGCTTGTTAAAACGAGCACTACCTTACAATTGCCACAATTACATATGTATGTTGTTGAACTCATCAAATGACTATTTACTTTCTATTACTTCCTCTTCAGAAGACAACGACACACCACTAGAGTGCCGCTCACTTTACGACGACAAACAGCAAAAGCATTTATATACAAAGCGAAGAGCCAACTCTTGAAATCAAGTACATAGGCTGTACGCAAAGTTTGGGAAACTTTGAACCGAGCAGACTTCAATTTCAACTTTATTGTTTTTAAAGCGATAAATTATGCTCCGAAACCTCAAATTATATTATGTATATTAATCTTCCCGCTCCATTCGCAATTCGCATGACCCATTTTGCAATATACATATGTACTCATATAATCACTTCCTCGGGAGCCATTCGCTTATAACAATAATTTGAATAGAACACAAGACTTAGTATAATACGTACGTACGACTAGGACACCTGACCCACTTTAAAAGTCAGAGTACTTTCTTTGAGCTCTCGGTGATGTCATATAGACCCGCTCACCTGATTGGTCACGGTGATTGGACAGAGATGTTCAACTTTCCGCCATTTTATTTTATTTACGTCCTCATAGAGCCGGGGAAAAAATTGTGACGTACATATTTAGAAGTACTTCTAGTCGCTGACTGTGCAAATTCTGTCTTACAATCAAAAGTTTCGGATCAATAGTTTCAAGTGAACAGATACTAGAGACGTGGTGGTGTAGTGGTGTAGTCCTTGTTTGGCAGTGTTCGTCACAATTGTCAAAGTTCAAAATTGACATTCGCATGGATGAAGAGATCCGGCTTTAATACTGTAATCTAATCTTATCTTTAGCAATTGACTAGTTATTTCTAATTGTATATATCAGTTTCAATTGGCAAACAATGTCCTATGTGTATTAGAATTAGCATTGATTAACTTGACTGAATCTTTTGGCATTATGAAAGCTTCAGCGCCATTTTTCTGGGTTGCATTTCGGTGAATGCATGCATGCAGCCGCGTCGTTTGCAACGATTTGTAGCGGAGCGCATTTTGCTTAGCATGTTGAAAGATAAATATTGTCGATTGCATTTTGATTGAGGTTGATACTCTTCTGTAACTTCTTCTGTAATATAAACTGAACTTAACTCATTCAATATGTATATGGGAAATTTCCAAGTCTTTTTAAAATAATTTAGGGTTACGTGTTTTGCCATTAAACACATACACAAAGTTTATTCTTGAGATTGCGGTGGCTCGCTATATGACATGGTCGAGTTCGGTCCCCTTCCTGCCAGTTGGGACCAACTCAGCCGTGTTCAGAGTTGCTACTATCACTTCGTTTTCGGCCGTCATAATAAACCATCGTGCATTAACAAGCCAGCCGTCTCATTCGTTCCATCCCCTAAAAGATCATGTCTCACTCCTCATTACCGGGTTGACACGATGCGAGTAGTTTGGATCAAGTATCTTGGAGTGGATATCAACGTTCAAAAACGGTTGGATCACCTGTTGCTACGCTGCGAGTAGCTTCCATGTTACCCAACCAAGCTAATTGGTCCAAGCTACTCGTATCGTGCCAACCCGGTATAAGACTCCAGTCGGACCACACATCTTATTTATACCCAACAAAATCAAAGATACTTCAAAATTCAGATTATATCGAGGTTAATTTAACACATTTGACTGACTTGGGTTGCTATTCACCATTTTGGTAAAGGCGACCTTTATTGTTGACATACCTATATAGGTAAGTTTATCAATTTCGATTAAGTCGATTGGATCGGACCGGTGACGTTACATACAAGTGATTTACTTTGCATCTGTTTTAATTGCAAGTTTAAAATTTAAATTTAAACGCCTTTCTCACACCAGTATTGATATTGTTTATGGGTATGGATATGGCCACGGGAACGTAAAGAAGATCTTTGGAGCTCGACTTGGAGTCACAAACCAGAGTCTCGCCAGCAGCGGGACGCTAGTGGGACTCGTACCCGTGACCACTATCCACGAAAGCATCATTTATTCACTTATTCATTTATAGTTTTGGACCATTGTGGCATTACAGAAGGAACCTAATACGCCACAATGTCCTACATTTGAAAAAGAGAACACAAAAATAAAATACATGCATAAAATAAAATAAAAAAAGCAAAAGCAGAAAAACATGATAAAAAAATAGTTAACGAAAAAATATACATAAAAATGAAGATAAGGTGAAAAAATCAAATAAATAAAATCCTGAAATCCTATTCTTAGTTTCACAATGAATATAAAGTGAGTATAATATTTATTTAAACATTAGTTTGGACCATTGTGGCATTACAGGAAGAAGCAAATGGGCCACAATGGCCTCCATAAGAAAATAAGAGGGAAAAATAAAAAAATAAAATAATAATAATAGTAATAATTCATAGATTAAAATGAAATAAAAGGTAAAAGCAGAAATATACTATAAAACAAAATAAAAATAGTACATATAAAATCACAGCGAGGCCCAAATGGAAGAGAGTATATTAAGATTCCACTCATACATCACATTTAAATTAAGAAAATAATGATGAGCACAGCTTACCAGACAAATATGTTAAAATAATATCCGATAATCTACGCTTACCAAGGTGGAAAATATCGCATTCAAGCACTAGTAGTTAGTATGATATATGCTAACCACTAGTCCACGGCGTTTCTGAACTTGGTTTTCAGTATTTTAACTATATGCCATTAATGATTCGAACTGAAATTTCTACTTTTCACAGTTCAGACTTTCTACAGAACATATTTCTCCTGGCTTAGCGACTTGCTTGTGTGCAGAAAGTCACCTGCATCGTCACCTTGCTGTGTCCGTGCACTAGCCTGACATGCTTCGTCACTTGCGTCATGTGCGGCGACCTTGAGAGAAAAACTGTATTTTTCCAAGCTGACTGCACATGTTCCACAATTTTCGTGCACAATAGCCGAGTCACGAGCTAACGAGGAGTATATACATACATACATATATGTACACACCATGCCGCCCGTGACTTTGCGAAAATTCGTCGATATAGAAAGTGGCGAATTAACCGATTCGTTTTGACCGGTTAATTGGAGTCGAGCTGGTTACGCGGTTGAAAACGCCTGCAATTAACTGTCAGAAAGAAAGTACGTGGTGGCAGTTCAAGTTCTTTGTCAGTTCTCGGCCGGCGGGTTTGCTTCTACCACGCGTTCAACTCCATTCTCTTGGCAACTTCTCCGATTATAATTATTACCTATATATATATATATGAACATACATATATATATACATATATTACATTCGGTATAATATATAGGTAGTATAATTCGAGTGTTGAAAGGTGTACGTTTGTGTTTTGCTCGGTCGACTTTTCACCGTTATGTCTTCTTCCTCTTATCGTTAAATCGCTCTGCTCCTCGTTTAACGGCGTCGCATCGACTACGAATTAAACGGTTATAATTGTATGTGTGCGTGTGCTCGAGAATTTTAATATCTGTGTGAAACCTGCTTTAGTATTCAGACCTTTCCATTCTAGAAGCCCTACTTGTCTATTATATGAAAACATTTTGAATTTCATCATGTATGTAAATATAAACCTTAAAATGCTTGGCTTGGTTTGAAATACATACATACATGCAGTTATACATTGACCGGGATGTGTTTGAGTCGTATTTTTTTTTAATTTTAAATATACATGCATGTCCCTTAGAAGTACAAAAAATTGTTTGTACTTCTGAAGGACATATCATTATATAACCAGTGGTGTAGTCAGGCCAGGTCCAATTACTTCTATTTGAGCCAGGTCGCCGCCCTGATACTTTGATATAAAAATTGTTTTTCGAGTACAATTAAAAAATATTTTTGCTTATATTTCATATAAAATGTTGTATATCAAATATTGTGAACAGACTATCGTTTTAATATTTGGTGACTACAACCCCTCACTCAAATGCCCATTTGAGTGCAGAAAAAAATTTAAAAACAGCCCAACAACAACCCATTGAAAAAATTATAGACACTTTGAATAATGCCGAAATCGAATCATCTAACAAAATATTCAGAACTGTATATTATATTGCAAAAAATATTAAGCCTTACTCAGACCATTTTGATTGACTTTTCAAGTTAATTAGTGTTTATATATTAAGTACGGGGGAGGGGGGTCGTAAAAATTAAACACCGCCCTGGTACTTTTTTATTTAGCACTACACCACTGTATATAACAGATACTTTAATTGATTATTTTTAACATGCTTAATAATATTAAAGCCATTGTGGAAATTGCACATTCCTTCAAAGACCCAAAATGTGTGTCTTTAAAAGTCAATGAACTTCACATTAATAATAAACAAAGGTACCATTTATCGGCCCGGCAAATAAAAAGAATGGCCCTCTCTAAAATAGCTCGCACGACAGATTCGGTTTTCGCCCAGCAAATCAAATGTCAAATGGGTTGCCAGTAACAAAAATAAAATTTGACAAAAATAAATACCGACCCTAACAACCTAATCTTAAATGAATAGAGCCAACCCTAACACAACCTAACCTAACCTAGCCCTAAATTAAATAAGTGTTTAAAAACCCAGTGAAAATGTAACTGGTTATGGTTTCACTGAAACGTCAAATTTTAGTTTTGTTACTGGCAGCCCGTTTGACGTTTAATTTGCCGGGCGAACGCCGATTCTGTCGTGCGAGCTATTAATTTGACATTTGTCGTGTAATTTATTTTACAGCCGTGCCAAAAATATAATCCCATAAATAAACACATTTGACTGGCTCGGATTGCTAAGCGCCATTTTGAATCGAATCTAATTAGTAAATGTGATTGTTTACATTTTTAATTGTTGACATGCGTTTATCATTTGCAATATTAATTTTCGAGCAAGTCAATTGGACAACACGCGGTCTACTTCACATTAGTAATAATTTATTAGCACCACTAGTCTAATCTAATCATGTAGTGCTAAAATTATGTCAATTAAACGTTTTGGTCGATCTATAAATAGATCCTAAATGGCTTGTTTTTGTTTGGTTTATTATTGAATAAAATCAATAGCTGAACGACCGTATTTTTCCTTGAAGGAAAGGTCCTTCAGATTCCATTCGTTGGGGAAAGGGAGGGGGTGGCCTCATTTTGATTATTTTAAAAGTAAACTCCTTAAGGCAATCTCCTTAAAACATATAAAAGTATACTTTTATTAGTAGGCAACTACACTTAAGATAAGAGTGACAATTTTAAAATACGATGGTCAAAGTTGTACAAA
Source organism: Arctopsyche grandis (assembly GCF_051622035.1). Classification (NCBI taxonomy): domain Eukaryota; kingdom Metazoa; phylum Arthropoda; class Insecta; order Trichoptera; family Hydropsychidae; genus Arctopsyche; species Arctopsyche grandis. The sequence continues at coordinate 2,732,043 of NC_135362.1, forward strand.
GTGTTGATCCAATTTGTACAGCACTCGATCTAATTAACACGCTAAATAAACAAACGCAACCCACAGTCCGTAGTCTGTGGGTTAAAAAAAAAAGTGAAACGTAAACGTGCGACTAGTGCACGATACAAGAGTGACACAAATTATCCACGTGACCCTAATCTATCCACGAGATTTTGTTCGAATTCTTCTCCCGAGCATTTGCTTGCACGCGAATTTTTCCCAAAGTCAAACTGTCATCCTTACTTGATTAGGTTCCGTAGTGGCACCGTTACAAAATAGTTCAACTGGAACCAACCGAAGAATTAGAAATGAGCCTTTTCTGAGGATAGTCAACTTACTCAAAAGTTACCTATCTACATACATACATACATTCTACATATGTAAATATCAGGGTGAAAATCTTGCTACTTTTATCGCAAACCACTACTTACGTGTGCGCAGGATATATAGGGATTCGGTATAATTCACCTTTTCCCCTTGTATTCTACTCTCGCTCATGTACATATGTAAGTAAGGCTGGACGAAAAAAGCAGGGAGAATTTCTCCGCACGCCACTGATACATATGTATTTCTATGACTTGAAAGATCTGCACAAAGGGTACTAAATAATATTTCGCCACTTCGCTATTAACATTCAAGTCAAATTCAAATTTTTAATTACGTAATCCAAGGACTTTGGGACTTCAGCATTTGAATTTTTTAGTTAAATCGTTATTTTTGACTCATTTGTAGCTTGCGATCCATTTATTATATTCAAGTTAATTTAAAAACCCCAATGAGTTTATTATCTCTATATTTCAAACATGTATAGACATAAAGCCATCAGTATGGCTCGGTGGTTGCGTTTATGTTTAGCACTGAAAGGTTACCGGGTTCGATCTCGTGCTTATCTTTAATGCTGCTGGTTAGACTTGGATATTTGTGACTCCAGATCGATTTATGTGCAATGTGTAAAAATGTATGCACAAATCTAAATCCATAGATGTCTCTATGGATGAATTCATTAATCAATTAATTGTTAATTACGTGTCCTTCAGCCTCTCGAAATACAGTGATTTATATAATAAAAAAAATGCTGCAATGTTTGTAATTAATTTTCTAGTAAGGCGCATCAAGTTTCCCTTTTAGGCCTTCCTGGTATATATCTATGTAAAATAAATAAATAAATAAAAGTAAGTCGCCACCCTCAATAAAATAAGATTAGCCTCCACAAAGATAAAATTTCAGCAGCATAATGAAGTATACAAGTATCATTAGTACTGAGACTATAAAATAAAATACCTAGGTGGACTGCTAAACTTAATCAGTTTAAACGTTTATTGTTAAATCTCGTCACTTAGGTAGGAAAGTTTTGTTGTTTTTTTTTATATACTCGCATGTGTAATTTTTAATTGAATTTATTTCGAAGAATTATTATCTCCTTAGAACAAAAAGCTCACACGGTTTTTACAAGCCTTGTTTCATTATCATAGATCGAAGAATTTGCCAGGAAGAAGTTCATCGGTGAAAAGTCCACCAGTGCTATTGGTGTAAAGTCCGAACGTTGTGATTGTAATTTGGTGTTGTGATTTTGATTTAGGGGTGGCTGTGGCTATGTGGATGAAGTTTTGGAGTAGGGGCTGGTGAGGGGGCCATGCCCAGGGGGCTGCGCCCCACCAGCCCCCGGCGCGGCGCTGCGTGTCGTCTACTCATCGTGCTGTTCGTGTTCGTGCGTCACACGTGCGCCGTAGAAGGTAAGTTTTCACGCACGTACGCCCCTCTCCTCACTTTCTTTTCCGCGGAGCGAATGTATAACAATGCCCAATATTTTTCTTCGTTCATATGCGTCTTGCACCATCAATGTGCCTACATGCATTTGAGCAAATTGTAAGTTTGGCCTAGTGAACTGTATAATTGTCACTTTAGAATGAGGTTCTATGACAACTATTGCGTTGGATGTGTGTCAGTGTCTCCATTGTTTACTTAAATCGTTAGTACTCTTCATTTTTTGACAAATGTTACAAACTATCATAGTGAAGTTCAATTACTTAATAATAATCTATATCTATCTATACATACATATAAAAATTAATGTCTGTGTGTGTCTCGAATAGGCTCCTAAACCACTGAACCAATTACGATGGAACTTTCAGGATTTGTTGTATGCATGTCCGGGAAGATTACTGTGAAAATAAAACGGGAAAAAACGGGAACGGAAATGGGTGTCATTGCAACATGTTCGTTGCCTGCATTTTTCCGGCAAATGGGAACGGGAACGGGAATTGCATGCGCTATTGTGGCGTTGCAACCCATGCCGGGTTCAGCTAGTATATAGTCTGTCTGTCTGTGTGTCTCGAGTGGGCTCCTAAACCACTGAACGATTACGATGGAACTTTCAGGATTTGTTGTATGTACGTCCGGGAAGATTACTGTGAAAAAACCTCTTAATAATAATATTCGTAATTACGATATTACTGACGCGAAAGTAAAGCTATCCCATCCCGCCTTCAACGCACTCACGCCTACGCCACGAGAACGGGAACGGGAATTGCACGCGTTATTGTGGCATTGCAACGCATGCCGGGTTCAGCTAGTAATAATATATATAAAAAGAGACGCGATGTAAATATGTATGTGTGTATATTTGTATGTTTATGGCAGAACGTGGGAACAGTATGGAGAGCCAATCACAGCTGAGTATTCGAGAGGCGGGGAAGCGTGGTAGTGGGGAAGACGGGGAGGGGGGTGTGGAACATAACTCGCATTTGCGATGTTCGGCCAACACATACACACATACACTTACTCGCGGGTGACGCACGAGGGCGCCGGGGGGCTACCGACTTTTGCTTCAATTCCAGTTCCCATTTTTTGCTTCAGTTCCGGATCCCGATTACTGTTTCGGTTCCGAACTTAGGGACCAATAGGAATTGAAATCTACATAAAGTTTGTCTACAGACAATGTAAATGAAATGTTTTGAACATTTAGTTTTGTAGACATTTACATAGTGTAAAATATTTCATAATTACAATACTATTGTGGTGCTTATTATTTTTATTTTTTTATTACATATGTACATACATTAAAGTGCCATGACAGGCATTACTCCAAGACAACACATATGTTTGGATTATTTTTGTACATAGAATATGTAGCGGCTCTACGACATGGTCGAGTTTCGGTCACATCCTGCGAGCTGGGACCAACTCGACCATGTTGCTCGCCACTGATCTACTTCCTTCCCAACCGTCATAATAAACAGTCGTGTGTATATACACACCGTCGTTTCATTCCCTACGCCCCCATAAATAAAATAGAGACATCTACATATAAACAATCAACAATTTTTTTGATACACAACAAATTTTTGAGAAATACATTATATGGGTAGCATATTTTTATAAGATTCGACAAATTTGAGATTCTAATAAGACAAACTGAGGGGGAGGATGCCGATTTATTGGATCCGTCACAACAATCAAGCTAGAATAATCAAAAAATTCTATGAGGAGACGGCCGATCTGTGAATAACCACAAGATCTCGCCAGCAGCGTATTTGGCTGGGACTTAAGCCCACGACCTCTCTACTGGTATGTAATAGCTCTACCAGTGCACTACGCTGTGGCTATTTATTTTCTAACGCATAAAAAGTTTCTACCATAAAAGCTCGAATTGTTGTAGATCCACTCCTTTTGCTTCCATAGAAGATTTATTACATCACACACTAAATGTATGTAGATTAGTTCACAGATTTACAACTGCCTTGTTTCCATTAATTTTAAAGTCAAGCACTTCAATGGGAACACACTTCTTCGTCTTCATTGTTCGGGTTTTCTCAAAGTTATTTCCGCGAATAACCACGATTTGCTTGTTTTCAACTCGTAGCCGTGTTAACAACGGTTCAAACGTCAAACATTTAAGCAGTCCTCCGAATCCTCATTAAAAAGTTTAGCCCGTCACTTGTTGGACTTTGACACTTGCGAGGAAAATCTCGTTGGTTGTTTGTGCACGCCTGAAAACACTCAAAACTGTTGAATTTCGACCGGGTTGGGTGTATGGAAATAGCTCGCGACGAATCAAATTTTGCTACGCCCAGCGCGGCATCACCAGAATAATTGCATAGAAAGTGTCCGAGACACACTGAAAAAAACAATTTCATAACCTACATCGTTAAATCAAACGACTATTACATATTTTGAAGGTCGCCAGCTGCGTTTTCCTTCGGGGCTGAGAAACTGGGGCAAGCAACCAATCAGCGTCCGGGGCCCGTGAAAGTCAACGGACCACAACCCGGAAGTGAACCTTTAATCGATAAATCAAAATCTTCGATGGAGTTCACCACGATTTGCACACCCGAGATACCACTGCATCTTAGAGGAAAAACCAGCCAAACCTTACACGACATGAAGATTTTACAAATGTACTCTGGCGTCCAATGAAGACAAGTATACGTCGAGCACTGCCTGCTGAACGTCCTCTTTATGGCTTCCAATCCCGGGATCCCGGTGTATTCTGGTACCATGAATCCCGTGCTGTGTGAATACCGGGATTACGGTGCTGGCAGAAATTTCTTTAAAAATATTATTTTTACAAAAATAATAAGGAAAAAACCTAAAACAACATTTTATAATGAAAAATGGTGGAATGAACAATGACAGTCATAGTCCATTTGTTTGCTCTGATCCGTTTGGACGCCGGCTTGCCGTTTCCACGAAATTGTATGAAAGGCTTGAATTGTGTCACAGATGTACATCACGTTTCATTTTCATCTCACCAAAGGACGGCGATAGTGTAAATGATGCGATGCCAATTTTGGAGAGAATGTGAAGACGAAGAAGATTGAAATCCTAGTTCAGGACTCGGGAAATGGACGGGAGTGCATGGGAACGCCGCTTCCTTTCGTGAAATCCAGAAATTTAGCTCTCCCTCTCGTGAAAAATATAATATTTCCGTACCCTTTCGAACACTTAAAATACCATTCAACCTTGCATGTCACTCTGATGAGAAAAAAACTCATCTCACACAAAGATGTCAAATTTATTATGAATACATAATATTTATATATATGTATATATACATATGTAGGGGAGAAGTACCATGAAATGAATATTGTTTTTTAACAATAGCAACACTGCAAAACTCCGAAAAGGACGGCCCTTTCCTGGAAAAAAAGCAAAGCATCCTGCTTTTGAAATTCGGGTTTCTTAGATTTATTCTATTCTTTGATATTTCTATTCTTTCAAATATTGAAACAATTAAAAGTTTTGTAAAATTTTCTAATTTTTTTCATTTCACTAAATAATATTGAAATGTTATGGTCAATGTTTAATAAAAGTTTATATCTTAATGATATTGTTTTAAATATTTACCGATAAATATAAATTAGATAGAACGAAAATACGACATTGTAAACGAAACACACACATAAACAGAAACAAATTTTTCACATATAATTTCAATGGCCCTTTCATGGAAGGGGTTTCCACGAAAGGGCCAAAATTATTTTTTTAAATCCTCTGCATACGAAACCGTAATAATAACAGTGTTCGATACGAAAAATGTTTCAGAGACGAGATATGACTTTTCTTGTAGATCGATGCCCAGTGAACACGAATCTGGTAATAAAAAGTGTTGATTGGCTCGAAATTCGGAGATATTCGGAGATGTATATGTCTATATCTTGGTGTTGTTCGGTCGATTTCTCAAAATCTGTTAATTTCCTGTTCAAAATGAATATTGCAATCTACAGTCGGGTATTTTATCTTTCATTTGTAGTACTTTTCAGCTTTCAGATCTCTCTAAGTAGTCGTCCAGTTCAAATTAAAAGTCAAAATTACGTATTTTCACTTGGGATTTTTTCCCACTGGTAATACTATATTATATTGAGTATTTTCTACTGAAACATGTTTATTAGGATAGTGTTCTGGCCACACTATTTTTTGATTTCGTTTAAAAGGGTTAATTGGATGTGTGGTGAATTTTAAACCGGTAAAATTGCGAGAAAAAAAGCTCGTACTAGTGTATACTCGTATTTACACGAATCTGAATTGAATTAATAGGGATAATATATTAAATTACCTTTATATGAGAATTAAATAAAATTCCACTTAGAAAAATCATACTTCGACTATTCTTGTGTATTAATAACAAAAATTCTATTGATAACTGGCTTACCTCGATAAAATAAACGAATCGTGTTCACTGGGCATTGATCTATAAGAAAAGTCAATTCTCGTTTCTGAAACATTTTAAAAGTCGTCATTTGTCGAACAGTGTAATTTAAGATGTTTTTTTATCAATTTCCCTTCCTAAAAGTTATTTTTGTTTAGTTAATATATTTTTGAATTTTAGATTGATTAAACGGTATTTATGAATCGATTTATAAAAATGGCCCTTTCATAGTACTTCTCCCCTACATATAAAGACTATTAAAGATACTCTTCTTCGAACAGTGGCCCATTGAGCACATATTCTTCCCCCGGACTTTTTAAAACATTCGAAAAAAAACTCACACCATGAAACACTCACAATTTTCACTCAAAAATTCATATGATTCCCAATCAGGTAGATATTTGAAGGAATGTTTCTAAGGTCTCCCCCCCCAAATCATTGTTATTTAAGCAAGCCTCAACGAATCTGAAACTGCAACCAAGACTACATATTTCCGATGAAGATTTTTTTTTTATTCTTTCAGGCATACACAGTGTTTTGTCTTCCGACTACATCAGCTTAATCGCGAAGTTTACATCATAGGTTCAGTCGAATATCTTTGCAAAGCACTGTCGTAAGTTTGCGGGCTTGACAATATGATGCCCTAAATACACCACTATCACACTTCCTGGTTTCTAGATCGAATTTCACATCCAGTGCCGGCTTTGTGTGTTTTCACAAATTTTCACATATGCCCGCCTAGACACGCAGAGAGAGAGAGGGAAATAGAGACAAGAGCCGGTTTTCTAAAATGGAAAAAGTGCAGTGTCGCCGGCAAAAAAAAGTGGTCGTTCGTGTGCGCGTACGTGCGAACTGTAACTATTACTATACCTATAATATTACCCTAACTGGAGCACAGAAGGGAAAGTAAACGCGTTCTAGAAAGTCCAGCGCCAGTTCCCATCCAACCCATTATTCGACCGGTATGACCTGACCTGCGATTCTCGTCAATTTTTACAAAAATTTCTAAAAAGCAAACATTAATTTTCCGCCACGCTCTTCCAGAGCTAGGTGACCCCGTTTTAATTGCTCGCCAAAAACAGAAGCGATCGTCTTCGGTGAGAGCGTGACAAATGTGACTTCAATGCGTGGGTACTCTTAGTATATCGAAGCTCAATTTCAGTTCCCACTCGTTTTCACTCTGAATATATTACATACATACAAATATGTAATAGCCCAATTCCATCTGTTTGTTTTTACTAACGCTATTAGATACAAAATACGATATAAAAACCAGAGAAAAAAACTTTGCCCTGGGTAGGTCTCGAACCCGTGATCCTCCTACTGATAACTCGAATGCGTCATCGTTGGGTTAATCACGGATTAGAATTCGGCTGTAAATTAATAATATATGCTTTTTCCTTACATTTGTATACATATATATATATATATATATATATATATATATATATATATATATATATATATATATATATATATATATATATATATATATATATATATATAGAGAAATATTTTAAAGACCTTGCATTGAATTATATTGTAATAATATGTATTACATAGTTGAATAAGAAATGACTATAAAATTCTTCAATTCATTGTTGAATATAAATTAATATCTTCATTACCGATTTTCTTCATAGTTATCCGAATTTTATTCGTTACTTACTAGCCTCTTCTTACTTCACTTACCTTCTCTTAATTACTTCCTCTTCGTCTGACGAAATTTGGGTTCTTTTCCACACTCTTCCGATCGTTTCCGAAACTTTGCCATTTTGCTCGGTTTGGTCATCAATATATATGGAAATCAAGTCCGCCATTGCGATGGTGAAAAATAATCGTAATAAACACGTTTGAAAATACTCCATAATCTTTCTCGGTGACGTCTATTGTCCACATTGCCGCATTTTTCCACATTTTTCCGAACGTTTTTTCCCTTTTCACCACCCTCTCGCTATGTCAGATTTTAATTGTTTAAACGCCTTTAACTTTTTCTTTTTTCACTCTATATATTATAAAATTTTTATACATAAAACGTGCCTTTTAAATTTATTTTTTGTGTTTTTGTCTCAATATATTATTCGTCAACATAAAATTTCAAGAACTGTCATGAAATTTATTGTTTAAAAATTTAAGGGGGGGGGGGCTGAAACCAATCTGCCTAGGAGCGAGCCATATAGGAACCATATACCCTCGGGCCGGGCCTGGCTGGCGGTTCGGTTCAATCAACCGAGCTATATAATAAATTTTCATTCAATTAGATCAAACGTTATTCAGATCTGTATGTTCGTAGAAGTGTATGTCTCAAGTCTTGTTCGTATTAATCTCAATTCACATTACATAATAAATTGTTGCTCGACTATAAGCAGTGTTTTCTTCTGCAGGAATTCTGGGATTGGGCGCTCGCCTGGTGCAGGGTGCTCTAGGTTTACCCCAATCATGTGTACATTCGGGATCACCACGGGCATGCTCGTTAGCACTAGCATGCTGGATGCGAGGAGGAATACGTGCCCCAGGATGCGGAGACGGTTGGCTCTTCTCGTGCTGCGTGCTCGATTCACCAAGTCCAGACTATTCAGAACTTCAAGACAACTTCATACACAAGTAAAACTCTAAGACATATTCACTCCACATATTAAACTCTGGAAAATTCAGAACATTCTTACCTGAATTCAGTAGTCTAAGCACAATTGCTATCCTCATCTAGCCCTCCGCAAGTCGCAACTTACAAATGGGACCCATTAGAAGACAAACACATCTGGCGCAGAAGGACGATGATACCTAGCAACGTTTTCAGGCGTAGAATAGACGATGACTATGATGAAGTAAATCAATCATACTTTGCAATCTCAATAAGAAATATGCATCAAAAAATATTAATTTGTCAACAAATTTTAGGAAACCGACTGTGGAGTTGCAGGAGGTGGAGCATCAGACAACATTCTCCAAAAACGCATAATAGGGGGGAGAGCAGCACAGTTTGCAGAATTTCCGTGGCAAGCTCACATCAGAATCGGGGATTATCAATGCGGTGGAGTTCTAGGTATTTATTGTTATTATATACACCTGATTTTGGGGATGTTTCAAAACCATTTTAACAGATATCATATTAAAGATGTGTACAATTCAGTCTTATAAAGTGTTGGGTGTAGAGGAAAGGAACCGACCTGGAATGGTGAAGGATGAGTTAAGGTGGGCATTCTGGTAGAGATTTGTCCGCCGTAGACATATTTCAAAGGGTCAGTTATTGCGTCTTTAACCCTTTGAGTGCTTAAGTCTTTTCTGTTGAAAGTCCATCACGCTGAAAATTTCGCCAACATTTCCAACTAGAATTATTTAGAAAGCCAATAGAAAGCAGGTATTAAGTTGTAGCTAATCCAAACAAAACCTAGATAACTACCGTCGAGGATTTCGAGTTTTGTAAAGGTGTGTTTAGTCTCTCTAATATATCTTGCAACACTATAAAAGAAACAAAATAAGTCTATTAATGAATGTATTCTTCCAAAACTAGTTTCATCTTATTCATTGTTGTTAAAATGTAATGCTCACTATCTAAATTCCAAGCCACAATCTAAAATACTCAGCAGTTAGGGATTTCCATCAGGTAATTCTGCTATGCTTATAAGTTCAGATATTTCGGTGTAAACCAGTCTTTATAAACATTGACACGGATTTCACGATTCATGTTCAATGCATTTTTTTTCAATGCTACCTGGAAAGGCTTAGCGGGTAGTATTCTTATTTATTTTTACCTACTGAAAAAACAACGCCTATCGGCGTATTTCAAGCCCATGGACTTGTTGGCTAAACGCCAATCAGCGTTGGTCAGCATTCAAAGGGTTAAGGTGGGCATTCAAGCAAAGATTTGTCTGTCATAGACATCTTTCGAAGGGTCAGTTATTGCGTCTTTAGGCAAATGTCGTAGCCATGAATATCACATTTAGAAGAAAGCTCCCCATGTAATGAATTACACAGAAGGCTTATATTCTTATTATGATTTTTTAGTGTCCCGTTGGTTCGTGGCAACTGCCGGTCATTGTGTCCAGCGAGCAAGAGCCAAAGACATAGCAGTCTGGCTTGGCGCTCTTGACACTAGGGCTCAAGCTCCTCCAGCTGAAAGACACAAGTCAGTAACTTACTTAAAATTACATCATACGTATGCTTTGAGATATACAACACAAAATAGTTACAGGGTCAGCCAGAAGATAGTTCATCCGCTGTTCAGATACAGGATAACTCAACCGGACCGTTACGACTTGGCATTGCTGCTGCTATCGAGGCCGGCAGTGCTCGGGACACATGTGCTTCCGGTATGCTTGCCAAGTCCATCGTGGAACTCCTTAGAATATAACAATGTGGGACAGGTATGGATCAGATCAATATTTGAGATATGTTGTATATGTATTTATTTACCTTGAGGGAATGTATTTTAGGAGTTAGGAGACAGCGGAGATTCGGAATGGGGATTCAACGGTCCATTGGCGGGAAGGACAGCTCTCGTGGCAGGATGGGGTAGCACAGGACATGGATCTGCCCCGAGAGGCACTCATAGACTTAGATCGGCTATTGTTCCTATACTTAGTAAGTGATAGAACTCAGGTCATTCATTGATTAGATTTGATTCTAAAATGTGTCAATTAATTAAAAAAAAATACTATGTGCAGGCACTGAAGAATGCATCATGTGGCATAGGAGTAAACAAATATCAGTGGAAATTCACTCGGAAATGATATGTGCAGGACACTCAGATGGACACCAGGACGCTTGCCTCGGTAATTCAGTTTCTTCAATGATCAAACGTATTATATTGTATTAGGTGAAATTTAAACTATTAAACTTGCAGGCGATTCTGGAGGTCCATTGGTGATCATGAAGGATGGACGGTACTATCTCGTCGGGATAACCAGTGCAGGCTTCGGTTGCGGAATCGATCACCAACCCGGCATTTACCACAACGTTCTAGTAACCAGTCCTTGGATAAAACACATCATATGGAAATGAACATATCTACGAAGTGATTAATATAGTTTTGTTTTATTTAACCAATACAAATAATAAAGAGACATCTTTAAACTAATTTCATATAAAAAAAAAAAATCATAAAAATACGTAGTAATTTAAAAAATTATTTAAATTACTCATGATCTCGTTAAGATGTAGTGTACATATTTATTTATATATAAAATAAATACAATCTACAAATTTTACAGGCTTTTTTTTTTAATATATTTTATATAAAAGATATATCATTAGCAGACTGAATTTATTAAAAAAATTATCAAAAAAAAAAAAACAACAAATTTCATAATAAAAAATACCAAATATTGATTAAAACTATTGACTAAATGAAAATTACAATAATACTATAACAGAATGTACAAAACGTATTCAGAGATTTTATGCAAAAAAATACGTTCAAATAAAATCTTTTTTTCTTCGAATGATTAAAAAAAAAAGCTATACATATTAACGTTTATGTACATAATTGACTTAAACAATAGAAATTTTTGCACTATTAAATATATACGAGATGGTCGGTAGAATAGCGGCATATCTAATGGTTAAATTTTAATATTAGCAAAAAAAAATCATCGACCTATGGCAATTTTCGGTCAAACATTTCGAAGGAAACAGTTACTTACCATAATTTATAATATATTTATATAGTCCGGTATATATTATGCAAAAAAAAAAATATATATTACAATTTTCACATAAAAATGAAGCAGATGTCTTATCTATTTCCGTGTAAAAACCTATCATACATAAAATATTTACAAATAAAGGCTATCAATTATACAAAATCATTCCTATATACACATTTTGAATAATATTAATTAAAAAATACATTATTAAAATTAAGTATAATATACAGAATCCCCTTTGGGGTCCCCTTCTTGGTCTTCATCGATGATAGTGAACTGCTGCTTATGATCGTCATCTATGATAGTAAACTGTTGTTTATTATTGTCATCGATGATAGTAAATTGCTGCTTATGATCCTCGTCTATGATAGTGAACTGCTGTTTATGATCGTCATTTATATCGTCAACTAACGCGTACCGAACTTCACCTTCAATGAGATGCATAGAAGCGTCTTCGACGGTATAAAGCAAACCCTGCTCATGCTCGGAGCCATCCAGCAGCTGAATATGAACTTTAGAATTTTTACCATCGACGATAGTTCCATCGACATACTCCACAGTATCACATTGCATTTCAGAACTACAAAAAAAAAAAACAAATAAATAAAAATAACAAGCAATTTCAGCTATAAAAAATGATACGATTTAACTGTACATACATTGAGAAAAATACTTTGTATCTTAAAAAAAATGTTTGTGCATTAAAAACTTATATATTTTGGCATTATAATGTGACCGTTAAAAAATATGAAATGATCATTCGAAAATATAGATTTCCGCATTAGAAACGATACAAAAAAATGACAACATCGCAGTCTTCCGCTATTGACAACAGTCAACTGTCAAAAATGTTTAGTTTCTCACTAGTGAAATGTAATCTTAAATAAATAAAGGTTGTGGCTATTTGCAGGTACTATATCTGCGACAGGCGCAAAGCCTTCTGCGCACGTTATTATAATAGATTTATATCATTTAGCTAGTTCGTGGCTTGTACTTGTATGTAGGTATTATACGTTGTACAATATGATAATAATTTTCTAACAATTAATAAGATTAACTAATTTGGATTATATTTTTCATTTTTAGTTCGAACTAAATTTTAAGAGGTTTAAAACAAAAATTAAAAAGGAAATAAATACAAACCCTTGAACGTGTGCATTGATATCAGTCTCGTATGTATATTCTAAAATATTAGCCGACTCGTCTTGACGGAGAATAGCTTCGCTCTCGTCTTCGATAATAACGTCTTCCAATACGAGCATATTTCCAGCATCGTTCGTCGCCAAATCGCCGGTTATAACCTCGGCGCTATCAGCGTCCGTTATTATTTTCAACGATTCTTCCAAAGTATCGATGGGCTCTCCGTCAATTTCCAAAATGATACACTTTTCAGGATGCTGAAAAAAATACACAACAAAAATATCAACGACTGCCGAGAGTGAAAATCAATGAAAATTCACGGATTTACACCAACCTTAGCTTTGATGTGCGATTTGAGATTGGTATAGACGTGGAATAATTTCGGACAATGAGGACAATTGTGTCGTTGTTCTCCAGTGTGTATCAAGCGATGATTTTTCATAGCGTTCGACCTCCGGAAGGCCACTCCGCAGATGTCACATGGGTATGGCCTTTCTCCAGTGTGAGTCCTTATAACAAGTACAGACGATTAGTTTAATTTAGTACAAATGCTAATACATATGTACAAATATATTGGAGAAATGTGACAAACCTGTGATGTTCGTTTCTTCGACCTTTCGTACGGAAAGACATTTGACAGAACTCACAAGGGAAGGGCTTCTCACCCGAATGACATCTCTTATGATTTTCCAAATCAACGCTCGTGAAGAAGTTTTGATCGCAAGTGCGACAAGAATATCGTTGCTCTCGCAAATGTACACGTCTGAAAATAAATAAAAGGAAAAAATTTAAAAAACTGTGACCCATCTTTTTATTTAATTTTACAGAATTGACCGAACAGCTTTTGTCCAACTTCCGAGATCAATTTATAATATAATAATACTTTGCGCCAAATACATGTATGAATTTCATAGAAAAAATCTAAACCGTAACCAGCAGCGTGGACTAGTGATTAGCATATATGCTTTCGAACACAGTGGTCACGGGTTCGAGTCCAACTGGTTGCTGCTGGCCAGACCTCCAGAGTTACAACAAATTGGAAACTTTAACTCATTTCTCGCAATTTTCGAGTTTTCAACATCTCGAAATTTGACGACTTATATAAAAAAAATGCTCCGAAAACGAAAGTTTATCAAAAAAATTTCCATAAATGTCTGTATGTTGCTTTGTTAAAATTAGTTTGGTGATTATTCCGCAAAAAGCGATCTCGCGCACGTCACTAAAATCTCGATCACGAAACATCTGGCACCCAAAAACTCCAGCAATCGAAAGCAACTCACGCGAAATATTGTACTAGCGAAAACTCGAGTGCCAGATATTCCGTATTCGCGATTTTTGTGGCAATGTTTACCGTTAAAATTATTCTAAAAATTGTATAACGATGTTTGTAATTGGCCAGGAAGGCGCATTGGGGTTTACCCGTTAGGCCTCCTTAGCATATATAACAGTATGTAGAAATAGATTGTTTAAACTCTGAAGCATCAGGAAGAGCTCATACGAATTCATAGCATAAAATTATAAAATTAGCCTATCAGCAGTGATATAACAATTAAAATCTCAAATTACTTCAGCCAAAAACATCTGATTCCTCTCGCAGTTCTCTGTAGAACTGAGCGGGCGGCACAGGAATACCGAATGCGCATCAAAACGTCAGAGGCCAAGCGAAAGTTGTCGAACTTTCCAAGCCAACCGATAAACCAACCACTACGACTTATTAGGTTAATGCGATCAGGTTAAACAAGCTAACACTTCAAACTTCAATGTAAAAAAACAGAAAAATACTCATGACGCATAAGTAGACTAACGAAGGTGACCTTTAAAATTGGACAAGGCCTACTCAAGCAGCTCATACAACACACAACGACATACTTATGATGAGTTTCAAGTCCGGTGCGATGATTGAAACTATTTCCGCACAGATCGCACACGTAGATATCTCCATTATGCGACCTAAAAGCATACAATGCGTTTTAACAAATCGTTAATACACATATTATATACATACATACATACATAAAAATCATATTCGATTCAATACCTCATATGGCCGTCCAGTCCGACTTTTGTCTGATACATTCGATCGCACGAGGTGCAAGCAAACGGACCTACACACACAAAAATAATAAACACAATAAAAAACACCGCATTATACGAATCGTCAAAATACATTAAAAAAAAACCAATCAATACCAGGCTTATTTTTTTGCTCTATCAAAGACGGATCGCTGTGCACTTCCAAACGATGCTTCGCCAATTCTATCCTTTTATTGTATCCCTCGCCACAATCGGCACATTTGTAACTAGTGCTGAAAGTCAAAAAAATAATACACGTCAGATCAAAATAATTGTAACGTACCTTAACAGGCTATGAAATAGTAATTACTTGGCGCCTTTTTTGCAGTTTATAGATTCGGCGTGCACTTTCCGACGATGCGAATTTAGCAACCAACTATTAATGAAATAAAAAAAAATATATATATAGTCTCATTACATAATATCAAACACCGAATACATAACACAAACAAACAACAATAAATACCTATCGGTGAATCTGTCTCCGCATATTTTACAATTGAAATAATATGTATTCTGACTGTGTTTGTGCCTTCTGTGCACTTGAAGGTACGTCCAATGTAAAAATGTTTTACTGCAATGCTATAAAAAAATATATATTGATATATTGATAAAACGAACACTGCGACTGAAATATTGAAATTAAATATGTGCGATAAGTGCAAAGTTACCTGGCAAAGGAAATATTTAATTACTGGAAAATTTTCATGGTTGGTGACGTCGTTTGGATTCTTCTCTTTGTCTTCTTCTATGTTTAACTTGTAAAATCCGTGCGTCGTTTTATGCGAAGTACATCTGCAAACACCGTAAAGAAAAATTATAATACATTGGAAAAGAGAAACTTAAATCTTGCCTCTGATCACATTGAGCGATAAAAAAAAAATGACCGGAGCAGAGACTAATCAATCTATACTAAATTTGACCCACTGAATTCAAACATGACAATGATTTTTGCTGGTTTAATCTCGTTTATGAGATGTGAGCGTTTAAAAAAATACGCAGATTTTAACAGATCTTTAAATGAAAATCTAGCATTGCTGTTCCTCAACACTTTGAATGCTGACCAACGCCGATCGGCGTTGTGCCAATAAGTCCATGGGCCTGAAATACGGTGATAAGACGTATTATTTGGGTTGTATTTTGAAGTAAACAAGAATACTACCCGCTAAGCCTCTCCAGGTAGCATTGAAAAAAAAATGCATTGAACATCGGTCGTGAAATCCGTGTCAATGTTTATAAAAGACTGGTTTACACCAGAATTTCTGAATTTATAACCATAGCAGTATTTCCCAATGCAAATCCCTAACTGTTGAGTATTTTAGATTGTGAGCATTACATTTTAACAACAATGAAGAAGATGGAACTAGTTTTGGAAAAATACATTCATTAATAGTCTTCTTTTGTTTATTTTATATTGTTGCAAGATATATTAGAGTCTAAACACACCTTTACAAAACTCGAAATTCTTTATGGTAGGTTTTAGGTTTAGGTAGGTTATCTAGGTTTTGTTAGGATTAGCTACAATTTTTATACCTGCTTTGATTTGTTACAATATTTTCTCCTTCAGAAACTCTACTAGTAAAAAAGCATACCTGGCAAACGTAGAGAATGCAGCTTTGCAAACATTGCATATGAAAGGATTCCTCAATCCATCGTGAGACAATCTGTGTGCATTGAGCGCATCCTTCGTATAATAATTCCTAAAAAAAAATATATCAAAAAAAATAAACATCTCGAATCAGCAAATAGTATAGCATATATATATATATTTACAATAATGATAGTGAAACCATACTTTTCGCAATACTCGCACCGATAGACGACTTTGATCTTAACGACTTTGATGAAAAGTTTCGAATTTTCGCTCAACTGCGACATGAGTTCGTCTTCGGTGAAAATCTGACTGTTCCTCACCAACGTCATATTCTTCACACCCGTTTCATCCTTTATTACATTGGAACTGTCCAACAGCTCATTCTGAAGCTCGGTGATCATGGCCGAGGTCTCCGAATCATTCACAACGTTCTGATCGGCCATCGGATCCACGTTCTCGAGCAAATCTTTTATAGTGCCGACTCCTTCGAGCAGGTCTTTGACGCTCTGTCGATTTCTGGACTCTTCGTTGATCGGCGCGTTATCATCGGGCGCGACGGAATGGTCTTCCAAGATCTCTCCGACAGTCCCGTCTTCAGTCAGCATGAGCTTCACGGCGCCCACTTCAGCAAGAAGCGCCTTCATCGAATCGTCTCCACCGAGCATTTCACTGGCGTTCTCATCATTCTCATCTTTGACCTGTATGAGGGTGGTGGTTTCCGTAGTCATGCTGACTATTTCGTTGTCTGCCAGCGTTTCATTGACTATATCGTCGACGGTAGTCTCCAGACGAATGGAAATCTTAGGGGGATCGTCGATATCTATTTCAATGAATTTTTTATCATCCGAAGACTCAAAAGCGCTCAACAACTCTTCATTCTCATTCGCCAATACGTAATTGCGGCAATCTTCAGCGTTGAGAATATGAACCTATAAAACAACAATTTTGTGTTAGATAATGCTTAAAATTATCCACTATTATTCATAAAATCAAATAAAGAAACTGAGGACATAACGGACTAGCAATTATTCATCTACAATTTCAGACCTGATTTTAGTTGAAACCATAAGGACAGCTAAACCACTGCCAAAACGTATATATGAATACAATAACAAAAAAAAAACATCTATATATATACTAATTGCTACCAATGTTTCCTCTTGGCAGAGAATTTACCGCCATCTATTGAAAATTTATTTAATTGATTAATTTTTATATTGTTTACATGTAGGTAGTTTTTACCATTTTTTTCATATTAAACAATTAAATATGAATATTTTTTTTATTATTTAATAACTTAATATGCCAACACCCATGCGATGATATATCATCGGGTACAACGCTAGTAAGGAAAATAAATATAAGAACTAATTAGACAAACTATCTTTCGATCAGTTGGATATTTAAGTTCTTTAAGAGCGGGCCTAAGTTAGATGACAATATTTATAATCCATTATGAGACTCAATTTTAAGCTCTGATGATTCAATAAAAAAAATGTGTTGAATTTACCTCAGCGTCAGCAGCATCTTTGAAAGCCATCTTGCAACATTTACACACGAGTACACAATTTTCCACCGGACAAGACACGTGCGCGAGTAAATGCATTCGCAGACGAGATCTTCTATTCAAGAATTTAAGACAAATGTGACATTGGAATGGTTTTACCTAATATAAAATTGAAACTAATTTAAAGTAAACGAAAACAAAATACAGAAACAACATTTCATATACGATTCGAACGTAACAATACCGTCAGATGTGTGATGTTGTGCTCTTTCAGATTGTGTATATCGTAGAATTGTTTACCGCACTCTTGGCACTGATACGACTTTGTGCCGTGAGTGCGAGAGTGAGCTCTAAGAGCCGACCTGAAGAATAAAACACAAATTCAATAAATAAAGATCATAATTACATATGTTACATATATAATGAAACACAATCAGAGACGGCAAATGTAACGATTTTAAATGCAATTCCGTCACCGCATGCGATACAAATGAAGGTGCCACTTTAGTATGCGGTCTATCTTCACATATCTACTTTAGTATGCGATCTACCTACGTTTTTACTTTAATATGCGGTCTCACTGTCTCAGTTCTCGCGTGTGACATAGAGACTGAATAATACCGAACCTAACAACCTATTCTTAAATGTATAGGGCCAACCCTAACTGACCCTTAAATATATAGGTGTTGGCAGCTGTTTTTTTTTTTTGAAAATATTGATGAAATCAAACTTTAAAAAAAATATATCTTGGCAGCCAGCACCTATTTATTTAAGGGTCAGGATAGGTTAAGTTAGGGTTGGCCTTGTAAAAAACAAAAATTATAATAAGCAAGTTGTTGCTACAAAAAAAATAGTCAACTGTGATTCAAATGCAGATCGCATGCTAAGGAAGACCACATACGAATATAAATGAATAATACCGAAGATGGAATTGTTTTGTGCATCCGGGTTCTTCACACACGAAATCAACATTGTGCTCATTGTTTATGTGATCGAAAAGTTCGGCCTCCGAAGTAAACTTACGCCCCGGACAATCTTTACAGACCATTTTCCTCTCGAGCAATTCCACCTGGTGGAACGATCTGAAAGCATGTCAACACAAAATTGAAAAACCTGAATATCAACACGTAAAACGGAAGTAAAAAAAACAGTGAATCTTCACACCTGTGATAGACCAATCGTCTACGAGTAGTGAACGTTTGACCGCACAGAGCACAACGATAAGCGCCACGAGTTCCTCGCAGTTTCTCTTTAGGTCCGCTGCATACGTGACTACGCAACGTGTTGTGACTATCGTAACAGCGTCTGAAAATATTAAAAAAAATGTTTTATCTATAACTCAACCAACACGCTTGATGAATAAATAAACAATAATACGTACAAGCATGTGCTGCATTTGAATTTCCTAAATTTAGGTTTCCGCCCTCGTCTCTTCTGAATTGATTTTGATTCTTTTACGGTATCGCTGTCTTCGGACACTCTAGCGGCTTCTTCCTCGCCCTCGTCCAACAGCCACTCTTCGTCACCAGATACCGTAAAATCAATTTCCTCAACTTTATTGACCTGCTCTGAAAAAACAACTCCTTTTTTATCCAGAAAAAACAACTTTTTTCATACTATTACAATCATTAACTAACCTAACACGATAACCCTTTGGTTACCGAGACATTCTAAAGGTATATGTGCAAGATTGCCAGGCATTTCTTTTTTCAACATTGAAAATATCTAGTATAATGCTAATATAGTGAGTTCTGAGAAAAATGCGAACAATGGAACGGATTTTGCAAATACTGAAAATAAATACCGAAAACGATACGGCGTACTGAAATTTGGCTAAATTTAAAGACTTCAGGGTGTAAACATCGTTTCAATATTATTATCATCATCATACCTGATTTCGTTAACGATAAGTACTTTATTTTAATTATTTCTTGTAATTCTCTTAAAAAAAATCAGTTTTATTCTTGACCGAATATAAATATAGTTTTCATTATATTTTTCGGAAAACTACAAAATTCTATAATAATAACGATAGTAATAAAGGGACACAAAATCACATATTTGCTAAATATGCCGATAATATTGGTATACCTCTGCATTAAACTAAGATCGGCATTGGGGGATAAGTCTCTCAATGCTTTAGTGTTTCTAAAGCAGTGGTTCTTAACCTGGGTTCGATCGAACCCCGGGGGTTCGGTGAGTCAGTCTCAGGGGTTCGGCGGAAATTCAGCAGAGCCAGGTTCAACAGCAACTCTTCAGAACAACAACGCTCTCAAAATTGATGGTGTCAACATATGGTAAAGTACCCTGTTATTGCTAAGAAAGCTCTGGAGATTTTCATACCGTTGGTTACTACATATCTTTGCGAGCAATCGTTTTCAAGGATGCTGGACATAAAAAAGAAGAAAAGGAACAGACTTTGTTGCGAAAATGACACGAGAGTGGCACTCGCCAAGGTGAAGCCGCGCATTTCTGAACTAGTCTCTGAAAGGCAACAGCAGAAGCCACACGGATTTGCAGTAAATATTCATTATTATGTTTTTGTTTTTGTGTGAAAATCATGTTTTAATGGTTTTGTTCTTTGAACACAGTGATGTTGATGCACGGTTCATTTTGTGCATCAGTAAAATATATACCTACATATGTTTTGAATTTGAAAAAAATCATATTTTATTTTTCAATTAAGAAGGGTTCGTTGAATGTGCATATGAAACTGGTGGGGTTCAGTACCTCCAACAAGATTAAGAACCACTGTTCTTAAGTATTATTATGTTAAAAATTTTTTGCTATATTTTTGCATTATGATTTACTGTATTATATTTGTATTTGTTTATATGTTTTTAATCACCTTCTATATTATTTTTCGAGAATTGTATAATGAAACAAAATATAAAATAAATAAAATTTGAATTTAAAATCTGAAAGGTTTTGATTTTGATTTTGGACCCGGATCCATCGGGTTTTCAGAAACCCTAGTCCTGTTCTAACCAGATTTTCACCTGAGGCAGTCATTTATTTATTTATTTTATTTATTTATTTTTATTCTAAACAGACCATTGTGGCATAACAGGAATTCCTAAAGCGCCACAATGGTCAAAAATGGTCTCCTACGAGATCACATGTCCTGCCCCCCCCCCCCCCCCCCGTATCTTCTACCCAGCCACGAGGACCACGTGCGGTCGAGCTTCAGTTGTAGCTGGATAGCTCCTGAAAGCTCCCGTCCTCGTCATACGACACGTCCAAGTCTTTTTCTTGGTGCTTTTCAGTATTCAATAATACGTTTGATTTATTATTACTGTAAGATTTAGTTTTAAGTCTAGACGGAATGCATATATGAATGATTAGTTTGAAGGATGACTAGAAGAATGGTTAAGTTGTCATCTTGCATGTGTGACGCATAACGAATGCTTAAATTGTTGTGGCTCCGCCGAATAAACTGATAACGAGTCTCATTTTACTCTACCGCCTATGTCTCCTGACAACCAGATCCTACATCAAATCATATTTTCCAAAAAGAAAAATGTTTCCAGCCCATACCGAAAGACTCCTACCTACCCAGTGATTATAAAATTACTCATTATATTCGCAAATGTGACACCGTCAACGCAAAGGGTTAAGTAACATTAACAAAATTGATATATGGACAAAATCATACTCGTATCGTCATCTTCCGCATCCTCCTTCGCCTCAATATGTTCATCAACTTCATCCTTCAATTCGATCGACTCGGCCTTCAACAACTCAACAAACTCCTCCGTTTCCGTCACATTTTCGAAATCCACCAACGTGTCGTCCTCGTCCAACCACTCCTCCAGCATTTCCACGTCGCAAACTTCTTCATCGTCCATTATCTCCGGCTTGATCAGCGTCGGTGTGAGGACGCCGCCTTTCTTGGGCCGTCCCGGTTTACCTTTGGGCTTTGGCGTACCGTCCGGTAGCATCGACGGAGATTTGGATTTACGGTGATCGTTCTTCATATGCTTCTGGAGCTCGCTATATGTTGTAAATGCTGAAAAATAAACGCAAGATATCGATTAGTATTTGAAAATCATGTATAAGTGTCAAATCTTGTCGAATTTATTTATTTAAAACTAATTTTGTAAGTTCTTCACACGACGGTTGGTATTTCAACATTTTTGAAAATATTTTTCTTTTGAAAATTTGATTATTTGACCCTCAATTATAAATTAGTAACTGAACCCGGCATGCGTTGCACTGCCACAATAACATGCAATGCCCGTTCCAGTTTCTCAATGTGTTTCGATAAGTGAATGTTTCAGTTTCAAATTAATCTAATATATAATTTCGAAAGAGACTTTGTACGTTTATATCTTTGGTTTGGAACTTCGAAAACAAAACAAAGTTTCTATAACAACAATTCAATTGGTTGAATATTATATTTTTTCGATTCAAATAAATTTAATAAAAAAATAAATGAACATTTATTATTAGATTCGCCATGTTTAAACTGTTTATATTACAAATACTGAGTGAAGCCGGGTAAAACAACTAGTACTTAACAATCAAATTAAATTACAGCAATGATAATTTGTCGGAAAAACGCATGCGGCGAACAAATTCGAAATTATTCAATATTTTGTTTATTTTACCCTAACAACGCAGGTGGCGAACACATTTGAAATTATTGCTTTGCGATGCTACTCATTCACATTCCCGGTTTTAGGCGATTTATTTTTATAGAAACCATCGCAGGCATGCACACAATAACTCATGTAAGTTTCATTGCAATCGGTTGAATGGTATAGGAACGAATACGAGACAGACAAACAAACATTGATTTATATATACACCAGCAGTCACATAAAATGGAACGCTTGTGAATTTTACGACTTCGAGGTCATTAAAGGATAATCCCTTTATGTGTAGGGTTTTTAACGACCAAATATTCTAAATATGATTGTTTTCTAAGATTTGAGTTCAGTTTAGTATGGGTTTTCGAGGAGAAAGCATCAAATTCGAATTTTAACACGTCAACATGAAAAAACGAGCTCAGTTATCATTGCAGAAGAGTGTAAAAATCGTGACATTGGCGAATTCAGGATTTTCCTTTCGGTCAATTTCCAAGAAAATGGGATGTTCTATATCGACTGTTTCGAGAATACTGATAAAAAAAAAGAGAATCTGGAAGTTTTGATCGTAAGAAGGGGACCGAACTGAAAAGATGCACATCGGAGAGGCAAGACCGTGTAATAACCAGATTATCTTTACAGCAGCGATTCAAAACTGCTGTAGAAATAAGAACAGATGTATCTTCACAATTTTCCATGGAAATCAGCGACTCAACAGTAAGAAGGCGACTCAGAGAAGCTGGACTGTACGGTCGGAAAGCTGCAAAAAAACCACTACTAACCAAGAGAATGAAAAACAATCGATTGGAATGGGCGAAAGCACATGAAAATTGGAGTCCATCAGATTGGCAACGAGTGATACTTTCCGACAAATCAAAGTTTAACCTCTATAGTCCTGATGGTTTTCCGTATGTCCGAAGGAAAGTTGGCGAAAGGTATAATGAAAATTGTACCCTTAAAAATGTTAAGCATCCTCCAACTCAAATGGTCTGGGGATGCTTTTCGTACCATAGCATTGGACAATTGGAGTTTCTACAAGGTGCCATCGATGGAAAAAAATATAAAAAAATTTTAGAAGAAAGCTTTGTCCCATCGATGGAAAACCACCTTTCATATACCGATGATATAATTTTTCAAGATGACTCTGCCCCTTGTCATCGAGCTAAATTGGTGAGAATTCATTTTATTTGATAGCATTGAATATAAATTATAAAATTTCAATCAAAAAACTGATTTTTTTTTTTTACTTTTTTTTTGGTTCGGGACTATTTACAAGAAATGGGTGTAAAGACACTACCATGGCCTGGCAATGGTCCCGATTTAAATCCAATCGAAAATTTATGGATGTGTATCAAGTACAGGATAAGGAAGAACAATGTTACTACTCTTAAATCGTTGAAAGAAATAATAGAAAAGATATGGTACGAAGACTTCCCAATCGAAAATTTAAAAACTTTAGTAGATTCCATGCCAAACCGAATAAAAGAAGTTATAAAATCGAAAGGAGCCGCTACAAAATATTAATTTCTTTTTTATAAGTTGTAAATAATAATATGTGACTGTAATAAAATTAAAAATGTATATGTATAGTGTTATTTTCATTTCAAATTTCATTTAACCGTGAAGTCAACGCACGGTCGTAAAATCTGCCCTCCATAAAATTTCTCCCCAACTCATTTTTGTCAACTTTTTTTTTTCACGTTTGGTATTACACGAATGCACTATGGTACAACCTATCATTTAAATGACTTTCGGTTTTGGTTTTATATAAGATTACCGAAATTTCACGCAAAAACATGTTTCGCTTAAGCGTTCCGTTTTATGTGACTGCTGCTGTATATATATAGATAGATGAATCTCTAAATTGTATAAGAAAATAATAATTATTTAAATTCTTCCTTACAAATGTACCAGCTTACGTGTTTATTTTATTTATAGGTATCAGCAAATTAAGTGCTTACCGTAGGCGCATAAAATGCATGGGAAAATAGCTTTGCCCGGTATTTGATGACACAGTGCATGGTTTACGGCCTGCATCAAGCGTGTGAAAGAAGTCGAGCACATTCTGCAATTACAAACAAAAATTAAACACCCGGAAACCCACGATCATCGATTCCACATACGAACAAAATCTTTACCTGCAACTATATTTTCCCTTCTTTTTATTCTTCATCCAGTCTAAATTATCTTTACTAGGCATATAGTCGTCGTCTTCATCGTCGATGGGTTCCCTCTTCACAACACTCTCCAAAAACGTCATGTGACTATCGTAATCGGCCTCTTTCTTGATCGGCTCATCGTTCATCAGCTTAAGGAATTTCTTGGGCGGCCTGCCTCTAGGCTTCTTTGCGGGCCTGACTAAATTGGAAAACTTCTTATCGAGCCCCATCGCTTTGTGAATGCCGCCAACAGCTTTCGAAATCTCATCTTTGACCGCCTTCTTGCTAGGCTTTGCGGGGACGAAACTCTTGTCCTTCCTGACGGTCAGCAAATCGTTCATGTCGGTCTGGTTGAACACATCCTCCATGTAATCATACACACCTTCATTGTCGATATCCTCATAATTGGCGGGCAAAAATCTGGAATCGTCCAGAGACACGGAGTTGAAGCTTTCAGATTTTTGCGCGCTTTTCGATATATAGTTGCCGATTTCGTCGACCGACTCCTGACACGCTCTGATATCGAGATCGGTCATCTTCGGAAGGGCGATGATGGGTTGGCGAACGGTCCGTTTCAGCATGGCTAGATCAAATGAACTCAATCTGGAATTTTTCTTCTTTACGTCAGCCTTTTTGTTAGGCACGACTTCGTCCTGTTTGAGCTTTTTGATGCCTAAACTTTTCTCCATTTGACGCTTGGCGAAAAATGAGCTCTTGCTGACGTCTTTCAAGTCGTTGGAAAAACTAGAATATTTCGTAGAATACTTTGACTTTTTATCGTTCGCTTTGACTTTCGTCTTCGACTTGGTCTTTAAATTGTGTTTATGCATAGCTTGCCTTTCGTACGCATACTTAGAACCGATTTTAGTTTTAATCTTTGTCTTGCTCCCTAAATGACCGTTCTTCAGATTGCTTTTAGTGGGGGTTTCATCCGACGAATCGCCCAACACGTCCAAGAGCTCTTTCGTCGTATATATTTGCTCGGTATCTTCAGCGACGGGCACAGTTAACGTGTTGAATATATCGTCGACCCCCAAATCGTCGTCGGCCAGCCGCGCTTTCTTCTTGGGTGGCAACATTTCTAAATTTTCCAAGTCGTCGATGTCCTCTTCTAGAGAAGAATCTAAAATTTCCAAATCGACAATACCGGGCTCATCGCTGTCCTCTTCCAAGTATTCTGTCGGAGCATATTCTTCAGACTCGTAGCCAACAGTCGACTCATTTACAATCAGGGGCGGTTTCTCTTCTTTAACGTCAAATAATTCTTCTTCGTCTTCGGCGAGGTATTCGATTTCACCAAACTCCTCTTCTTCCTCCTCTGCACTCTTCTCAGCTTCTTTCTCTATTCCTTTATTCATTTCGGCTTCAATTAGAAACCTATATATGTTATCCTTCAAAGAAACTACCTTGCCTTCGGTTATGTCCGTCAATTGAGGTGCATATCCCAAAATTTTTCTACAATTGAAAAAGAAAACTTAGTTACATAGTATATGTAAATATTTTAAAATACCCAAATATGACTGAAAGGATGGCTTACTTTGCTCTCTGCAGGAACGATCCGAAGTCATCATTCGGTTTCACTTCAAGATTTGTATCTTTGCCTGCATTGTCTTCGAGACACAGCGTAAGCGTCATGGCTTGACTCTTTTGGTTCTTCATCGTGATTTATGCAATATTACTTTTGCGTATTGAAAAATACTGAAACCAAACAAAATTACAAGCTTATAGTACATCCATAAATCAATATCAAAAGTTACAAAATTCTAAGAAATAAAATACGCGAGTGTTATATTTATAATATTTTCAATTATTCAGATTGTTTATAATCAAAAATTGATTCGTTTGATCAAATAAAATTTATACTGTGGGAAGTAGGCGTTCTTTAAAAAAGAGTCAATACTAAATACTAAATAAACAAATTACACAGCGGCAACACTATCGTATATCAACATTTAAATATAAACATTAATTGTGTGTTACTTTGATATCGATGCAAGCAAAAATCACCGTTGATGGTATGAAATGTGCAACAATAATGGTCAAAATAGCTTGGAGGCCGCATCAGCACGTTTGAGGTTAAATTAGGCGTAGACAGCGCGCCAATCCAAAATGGCGGGCGAAAAGTGAATTAAAATTTGAAAAATAAATATTCATTTGTTTGGCGAATGTTGAGGTTATGATGTGTACCTGAAGGGGTCAGCTGTCAGGTGCGGCGGCGGGGGGCATCTCGCGGGGCTGAGCTTCGAGTCGCGGGGGGTGCGGGGGTGGAGAGCGGGTGCGGGGCGAGTGGGGCGCGTTTGACACGTTGACGAGGCGGGACAATGACGAGCGGGGCGGAGCGTCCACTCTGCGGGGAAGCGGAAAGCGGGGGCACGGGGGGTCGAGGGGGGCTCCCAAACGTCAGTCGTCAGTCGGCAGCACGGCAGCACGGCAGCACCGCAGCACCGCAGCTTTTCGGCCAACGCCGCTAGCGTGTGACGCTATAACGGTAGCAACGAGTGACTGAGCGCCGAACGCCGATAATGCCGCGAGCGAACTAGGCGTCTCCACGCTCCCCCACCGCTCCGTTCCAAAATGGAGACGCGCGCGTCATCCGTTCCAATTGCATATGAATTCCGGGGCCCGCGCTCGATACATTCGAAAACGAATTCACGCCTACCAATATGGCCGCCTTTGTCTCTAATCCCGATGAAATTCGTGAACGGGTGGCAGCTCCGAATCGCGTCTCGCGATAATGACCTTTGCGCCACCGTTGCGTAAAGTCGAATATCGATTGTAGGCGTGTCGGATTCGGTTACCGACGCGCAACGCGATGACATAAAAACCGAAAACTGATTCTATCGTCGTTTCGAGAATGTACATTCGCTTAAACCGGGGCTGTCTGGGTCGTCGGAGTCGAAATCTTTAAAAATTCGAACGACTCCGGCTCGAACTTTGCGTTTAGAACGAATTTATTTTCTACAATGTACATATGTACGAATGTTGAATTTCTAAAAATTCACCGATAACCAATGTATGCCGACACGGTGAATCTTAATCTTTTTTCTCGTGCTTAAGTCGGTAAACGAATTATTCCGCAAAAAAATTGTCAGACGAAAAAGCCAAAGTAAGCTGATATGAGACTTGTAAAAAAAAGCGATCTCGCGCAAGTCACTAAAATCTCGATCACGGAACACGGCACTCGAGTTCTCGTTTGTACAATATTTCGCGATGGAGTTTTTGGGTGCCAGATGTTCCGTGATCGAGATTTTAGTGACTTGCGTGAGATCGCTTTTTGCGGAATGATCACCTAACCGTTCAAGTCAAATTGAGAAGATGCTCTGTATTTGACAAATGCTTACATAAACGAAAAATAATAGCGAACCATTTTTTATGGGTAAAAGCAACTTGTCCGCCGATCTCTATTCATCAGCTCACTTAATATTACAACACTAAAGGCGAAAACATATTGAGATGAACAGCACGGCATATCTTTGTGGCTTCCAGTCAAGAAACGGCGTTCCCAATTCATTATTAATTCGTACGATCTTATTATTTTAAAAACTACATTTCTTCAAATATGTAAATGTTATATATAAATATAATATTTCTTCAAATATTAACCGTTATCAATCACTATCAAGCTTACATCAATACAAGAACAAAATATCATCGAAAACACTCCAGGGGGTGATTTTTGGGAGTGCGTGCCTCTTTTTGGGGATGGCTAGGCGTGCTTGGATTTTTTTTCATGCTAAAAAGTATCTAAAAAAAACACATGCCGCGTGCCTCTTAGTGTATTTTGCCTCAATACTCACTATATTTAGTACTCCAAAGATATTTTAAAACAATGAGAAAAATATTAATTATTTTATACTACATTTTTTAATAATGAAAATAAAAAATGCTGGAAATTAGAATTTGTATGGGAATTATTGAAGTTGAAATCTTTTTATTTCAACTACTCCGCAATACTGGCTTTATACTTTTTACCTTTATTTTATTTTCATTATTTCTCTTCTCCGTGTACTTATTGACCGCCTTTTTTATCAATAATGCCCGCTTTTCAAATTTGTCCCATCCCTTGACTCAAACCCGCGCACAAAATAATGCACAATGCATGTAAACATACATACTTTTTTTCACGTTGGTCAAGTAACGATGAATACCACCGTGACAAAGTATGGTCGCGTTTTTTTTTTGTGCTCAAAAGTTCTACTTTTACCTTTAGACACACCCGATTTTTATCTACATTTTACTTGCATTATTGTTTTTATTTTTGTTTTTTTCTATAATATATTTATTGGCCACTTATTTTATTTATTTATTTCTGACTAAGAATCAGTGGCCACAGTAAAAATTTGGCCACTGATTCTCTTGTCATTGTCAACTATAAAGACACTAGCAAAATATATTTTAAACTATATTGTATATGCAGGTGGTAGCTCTGAATCGCGTTTCGCGATAATGACCTTTACGCCACTATTGCGTCAAATTGAATATTGATTGCACTCTTTTTTGATCGAACTACAGACGTACGACACTACAAAATAATTCAAGAACCGAAATATTTTTCAGTAAACGAAATCGTATACTTATGTACGTATGAACTTCTTTCAATTTTTACTGAGATTTTTCTCCATGCACACAAATGAGTTTATCAATTAGCAAAATATTATCGCACGTATGCAAGTTTAACTCACCGCGTATGATTATTATTATTAATTACTAGTGTTGTACCCGATGAAATATCATCGCATGGGTGTTGGCATATTAAGTTATCAAATAAAAAAATAAATGTGTTGGTTCTATGTTCGATCCGCACGCGGTCGAAGTTTTTTCAAATACCATATATTTAATTTAATATTTATATTTAATTGTTTAATATGAATAAAATGGTGAAAACTACCTACTTACCTATATATAAACAATATAAAACACCAATAGAAAAATAATTAATTTAATAAATTTTCAATAGATGGCGTTAAATGCTCAGAGACTTAGCGCCGCCTAGAGGAAAAATTGGTAACAAACAGTATACATATATAGGTATAGTTTTTTTTGTTATTATATTCGTACGTTTTGTTGGCATTATTTTAGCCGTGACGTATACAATCAAAACGACTATTATAGTACAGTGAACGTTATCTCAATTATACAGACAGACACACAGACACAGAATAGCAATATTATATATATCATATTTTTCGAAACAATTTTAATGAAATGTTTATCGATCTTTCGTTTTGTAAAATCAAAATTTTATTTTTTATTTACAAATTGGAATATCCAAAATACAATATATTATATATAAAAATCACTTCCTCTTCTTCATTTGTCTCTTTTGCCTTTTCTCTTCTCTCATCACTTCCTTGTCTTTCATAGATCTGTACAGTTTGTAACCGAAAAATACTGGAACAAAATTAAATATTGAAACATTATAACAACACAAATAAAGCAGCTCGTATAAAAAATTATCAACCCAAAACGATAACTAATGCGCCGATGCCGATCAAAATCATAAATATGTTAACATCGCTATTTTCTTCTGCTATATCCACGGCCACCTGTTCTATTAGCCATTGCAACTCTTTCATTTTTGCCACGAAATTATTTTTTTGTTCGGGATCCACATTTTCATCTCTGATATTACGATAATATTCTACATATGATTTCAGTTGATTGGCCAACGTGATTAATTTCCCATCGGCGCTTCCCAATTTCGAGAAAATTTCTTTTAAGTTGAAGACAAGCGTATTGGAATTTTCGTTTGCGTTTTGATTATAAGATGAGAGTATATTTTTTAAGCGCTCACTTTCAGATCCGATAGCATCGAATATGCCATTTAATGCGTTTAATTTTTCAACACTATCCATAGTCACTTTTAAATTTTGACAGTCGATATGAAAATGAAATGAAAACAAATGAAATTCGAATAAAAAATTCAAATCTTCAAGCACGAGTACAAAATTCAACGAATGCTGAATTTGGATCACTAATAATAATCTCAAACAAAACATCAATTTGAATTAATAATCAGCTGTTTTATCTTGAAGATAACATACTCGATTTTCTCAGTGTGTCTCAAGCTTTTTCAAATAAGTATGTATATACATACATAGAAGTTTTATTCAAACCGTGAAAAATGTTTTGAGGGATACTTATCTACTATACACAGTTCGTTCATACAAAAACCGGTTTGGTTGGAGTACTGCAGTACCTCAATCCCTATGCACGATTCTATGCACCTGTTCCCACCTCAAACTATAAACGTTGGCATCAGTAATTAACACTGCTTATAACAATCTCTATATAGTGGAGAGTAACATGATTTATGACTAATAACATATTGGTTATAAAATATCTAAATGTACTAAATGCAATTTGAGGTATAACTAAGAGGCATCCAACATATCGAATATCAGTATTTAAAGATAATAAAATACAAAAATGTTAAAATTTAGAATATATTACAAGCAAAATGGAATAATATAAGCGTGCCACCTGAAATGCTGTCACATACATATGTATGTACATACAAATGTATCAGTGGCGTGCTGTGGAAATCTCTGTTTTGTGATTGCACAGCTTTACTTGCGTGTGTGCGAACAGAATAAGGGCGAAAACACATAGAGATGAACGGCACGGCACGCGGTCTTGCCTTCGAGTCAAGAAAGGGCGTTCCCAGTTCATTATTAAATTCGTACGATATTTTTATTTCGACAAGTTTCTCCTAGATTTCTTCAAATATAGGATTAGCCATTATTTTATTTTACATAGATACATATATGTATACCAGGAAGGCCCAACAGGTAAACCCAATGCGCCTTCCTAGACAATTAATTACAAACATTGCAGCATTTTGTTTATTACGTAAATCGCTGTATTTCGAGAGGCTGAAGAACACGAAATCAACAATTAATTAATTAATCCATAGAGACATCTATGGATTTAAACTTGTACATAAATTTTTACATATTGTACATAAATAAGATTCAAATATTTGTGACATAGCTGGTAGCATAGTTTTTGCCAATTTGATGGAGGAACCTTTCAACAATGAAATCAGATAAATTGGCAAACTCTGATAGGAAACGATCAACTTGGAGTCACAAATATACAAGTCTAACCAGCAGCATTAAAGATTAGCAGAGAATCGAACCTGGTAACCCTTCGGTGCTAAACATAAACGCAACCACCGAGCCATACTGTCAATCACTGTCAAGCTTATATCAATACAAGGACAAAATATCACCGAAAACACAACAGGGGGTGATTTTTGGGACTGTGCCCCATGAATATGTGCTAGGGATCCTGCATATTTTTCGCATGTATCTAAAAAGAATCACGTGCCACGTGCCTCTTTGTGTGATTTCGCTTTAACGTCGGTGACGTCATACCGAGTCTTCTTACATATATCCTGCTTGCACTCACGTTAGTAAGGGCGAAATCACACAGGAAGGAACGGGGCACATGGTTTTTTTAGATACTTTTAAACATCCGAAAAAAATGTGGCATGCCTTGCACACACCGTCCCAAAATAGCCCCACTGGAGTGTTTTCGGTAAAATTGTATCCTTGTATTTACATATCCTTGCTTGACAGTGATCGATAACGGTGTATCCTATATTTATTTATTTATTTGTATTTGAAGAAATGTATGAGAATCCCCACAGCGGGGAGCCAAGCACACGACGTGCCGTTCTTCCCTGTGTGATTTCGCCCTAAGGCTGTGCGATAGAAACAGGAACTTCTATGGCACGCCACTGGTATGTACATATGTATGTATGCATTTCCGAACCAAATCGCACAATGATAACAAAATACTCACAGAAGGACGTATGACGTCACACACTAGATACATATATCATCATACATAATCTATTCGAAAGACAGTATGTTATTGAATATTGTTTATTTATTTGAAGACTCACCGAAAATAGACGCGATTAGGAGTAGGAACGGTAACAGTATTAGGGCTTGAGAGGTCCAAGGCTGTCTCTCTGGCATGAGGGGATCTCCACTCAAGAGGGCAGCTCTCAATTCTTCTTTTTCTTGATCACCCAAGCCCATGGTGTCCAGCATGGCTAATAATTCATCCTTCGTGGGCATTTGAAACGGTTGATCACTGCCTTCAGAAGGCATTGGAATCCCACTTCCAAAATCATCAAAGCTTTCTTTGACACTTTCGACCGCGTCTTTAGCCATCTCAACCACTTTTTCGCTCGCCATTTTTCAGATACGTTAAGTGTAATGAACAGTGCGAGTGAATGAGTGATGCTACGTGTAAGTATTTTACGAATTTAGTCCGAGCGATAATCACAGCTACAACCCTGAAACGACTTGCACGATATCGATAGAAAAATGGACGCTTATTTGTTGAATTTTGTAAAAATTATTTTTATAGACTGTTGAGTTTTCGAGTCAACATCTGTGAACCTTATCGGTATTGTTTGTTCGCCGTGTATATTGAATAGTGTGGGGTCAGAATGGTGTATTGCCGTTTGTTAATTCGGTCAATAGCAGGTAATGGTAAATATAATTGGTGATAAGAGGCGTCATCGGAACTGCCACGATTACTTTCGCGCTGGTTGCGTGGAAGTTTTTCGTTGAGATATTGTTGCTGTTATCTGTTAAAGTAATCTGTTTTGGCTCCTGTTACATAATACAAACGTGGCTCAATCATTAATTATTCAAGTGAAGCTTATCAAGATTGGGTTTAAAAACGTCCACAGTGCACCCAGAAGTTTGAATTGATATTGTAATTTGACATTACAAATGCTACGTAATGGGTGCGATGAAGGTCAATTAAGTGGTAATGCTGTATGTCAATTTAATGGTGCCAATTGTAAATCTATCTAATAAAGTTGTGTTCTATAAAATCCAGGCTATAATAGTTGCCACATTCATATTGTTAATGCTTCTGTCGTCGAAGTGTGATAATAATATTTAACAGATAAGCGAATATCGCTATTTTATCAATGTTTGAACATAAACTACAGCTAAGCTATTAAGTATAAATTATGCGTTGACTTGTGCATTTTTAAACACATGTTAACTCAGTTGTAGTCAATTTCGATAAATATACTGAAGCCCCTGTCAATTAGTGGGGTACTGTCTATATATCATATATATTTAATATCGCTATTCTGTGTGCCTGTGTGTGGCTTGTAATTTTTTGATATTCCAATTTGTAAATAAAAAATAAAATTTTGATTTTACAAAACGAAAGAGCGATAAAAATTTCATTAAAATGGTTTCAGAAAATATCATATGTATAATATTTTTCCTTTGTAAGGTCTCACCTTGAATTTGCCTCAATTATCTGGTCACCTTTTTATTTATCCCATATTAATTGTATTGAGAAAGTTCAACTTAAATTTATTAAATCCTTACGCTACCTTTTTCCTACCTATACCCATTCTACTGTTTCCGACATTTTAAAAATCCTTTCTTTTAACAATCTTTCTGTCAGGCGACGACATTCTGATGCTATATTCTTCTTTAAGCTCATAAATGGTTTTCTTGATTGTTCTGATTTACTGAATAAGGTTAATTTCAGAATCCCAGTTCGATACTCTAGACGCGTTGCACTCTTTTCACTTGATCCTTTCAATACTAATTCCCAAAAATATTTTTATCTGCAGCGCGTTTATCGTATGTTTAACGGAGAGCTGAATGAGGTTGATCTGTTTGGTATTTCCCTACATCAATTCAGGTCTAACATCAAGAGAATCTTGACCGATTGATTCATTTTTTCTCCTATTCTATTTTTTCAATATTTCCATTATTTTTATACTTTAGTTTAGTTATGTAATGTGCTATTTAATCATATTATAGCTTTCATTTGTTTATTTTGTATTTACCTTTTTCATTTGTTTTTTATATTTGTAAATTTCAATTTCTTCTTATATTCTATCTTATAACCTTTTCCAAATATTTTAATACTATAGTTTAATTATGCAATGTACTACATATTTTGTCATGCCTTTATTCTTTACTTTTTAATTTGTTTTCCTTATATTTATCTTTTTCATTTTTGTAAAAATCTATTATTGGACTCGGATGTTACATATATTATTTATTTACTTTTTATTTTTTTTATACCTATCTCTGTACATCCTGTCTGTTGATTTTTCAATTAATAAAATAAAAAATAAAAATAAAATAAAATAATATCACTATTCTGTGTATCTGTAGCTCTGTCTGTGTATCTGAGATAACGCTCACCGTACCACGATAGTCGTTTCGATTCGACATACATACATATATACGTTAGCTAAAACACTGCCAACAAAATATACGAATATAATAACGAAAGAAAAAACTTCTATATATACTGTTTGCTACCAATGTTTCCTCTAGGGAAATAAGTCACTGAGCATTTTGCGCCGTCTATTGAAAGTTTATTTAATTAATTAATAAATTTTTATATTGGTGTTTTATATGGTTTATATGTACATAAGTAGGTATGTAGGTAGTTTTTACCTTTTTTTCATATTAAACAATTAAATATAAATATTAAATTAAATATATTTAAAAGGTATTTGAAAAAAATACGAATACGTGCGGATCGAACACAGCACCGACACATTTCTTTTAATTTTTTTTATTTTATAACTTAATATACCACAACGCATGCGGATATTTCATCGGGCACAACACTAGTAATTTTATAATACTGTTGTAATAGATTTAGTTATAAAGTCAGAGACTAGTATCTATGGATGTTGAATAGGTTTCCTAATAGTAATTGTTTCATTTTAAATTAACATGTTTTGTATTTATAATGTTCTAACTAGTGGTGTCATAAAATTATGATAGTTGCAAGTTTCCAACAAAAATTAAAAAAATATATTGCAAGGGTAAAAAATAAAAACTTTTGAAAAATATGAAATTTAAACTACCCGTGATTGATTAAGACACAGGCAGAAAAAAAACTGACAGTACAACAAAACATTTCGAATGTTGTCAACATGAGATGTGCAAGTGTTGCTAACATGTATTTTTTCTGAAAATAATATATCAATATTTAATAGCATATCAGAAATGCAAATATCAATATTTAAAAGCACATGACTGACCAATTTTAAAGTAAAAAAAGGGATAAAATAGAAAACGATGGAACGTATGTGAAATATCTAGATATATCCAGACCTCCCATTGAGATCCAAAAATATGCCAACAAGAGAGACATTGCAGTCGTTGACCACTTATATTGGAATAAAAGATTAACGCGAATTGACTCTAAACTATTATATTGCCACCAATGAATATTAAAAAGGTACACTATTGATGATACAAATATGGGGTATGGGATATGCAGTAATGTCAGAGGGCTTTTATTTACATTTATTTTATTTCAAATCCAAGAGGCCAGGAACTTTAAAATTACTTCAAACGACTTTAAATATTTGTAGGGAATAGCAAAAAAAAATCAAGAATAAAAATACGACATCGATCAATATATGTACTTCGAGCCATCCCTCAACACGTGCCAAAAAAGGTAAACGAACTATTTCGCACATTGTGGTCGCGCACACCACAACCATTGTCACGATATTGCGAATACGTAATATCTGGCACGGAGTATCTATCTATATACGGAATATCTCGTTAGTATGATAGTTCACGTGGTTAACTCTCGATGTACGGAATTTTCGGGTGCCAGATGTTCTTTGATTAAGATTTTAGTGATGTGTGCGAGATCGCTTTGTGCGGGATAATCACCGAACCGTCAAAAGGATGACCTCGAATCTCCACATGGAAGCAAAGGAACAATTCAAGCAACAATTTGATACGCCTAAATTACGACCTCTTCGATATCCGATTTAAAGATTGAAACACTCCCCAGTTTTAACTTAATGGTCCACACTACCGATATCTACACCCGATATTTACGAATTTTTCCATAACCAGTTCCTAAATAGCAACCACAGGTTACAATATGGGAACTGGATATGGAAAATTTTGAAAATATCGGGTGTAGATATCGGTAGTGTGGACGTAGCCTCAAATTGTCAGTAGAGCACAGTTCAACCAACCACGATGAACTCATATCAAACAACTTCACGCGCTTATAAAATTAATGCCTACATACACATCTACTTATACCGATATACGCACAAATGTGTCCATTTTTGGGGTAATCAAGATCAAGGACAGGCTGTCCATGATCTACCTGAGACGCATTTTTCAGTTCTTTGGTCACAAATCACGTAGGAGAGACTGGCAAATTTGGTTGTAGTCAGTGGTGAGGAGGAAAGACAAGAAAAAGGTAGATCCTCGACACGGGACTGACCAAATACGAGCAGCGACGGGCTTTTCTATAGTGGCAGCTCTTCATATGGCTGAATCCAGGAATAAATGTTAACAGCTTATTAGGTAGAAAACTTTTAAATGAATGAGACACATTAGTGGCGTCGCTAGGGTCGCTAGTCATCTGGTGCGGTAAAACAATTATGTCTCCCCCCCACTCTATCAAATTCCCCGTGGAACTTCTCTGAGTCCTTTCGTTTTAGACTATGCAGATTTTTTTAATATTTATTTTAGTAAATTACATTCATCGTTTTTAAGAACCTCTAAAAAAATGATAAACACGT
This sequence comes from Arctopsyche grandis, assembly GCF_051622035.1. NCBI lineage: Eukaryota > Metazoa > Arthropoda > Insecta > Trichoptera > Hydropsychidae > Arctopsyche > Arctopsyche grandis. The sequence continues at coordinate 2,769,478 of NC_135362.1, forward strand.
GTTTTATATATTTAAAACGTGTTAAGTCATCAGTCATCACACATTTATTTTCTGCAAGAATGTGAAAATTCCCAATTTATTTCCGGGAAAAACGTTTTAGTTTATGAGGTGTATGTTTAATCCCTATTTTATATTTTTTCCCGTTCACCTCTAATTTTATTTACAACTTAACTGACAGTTTTGTCATTGCAACTGACAGTTGATCAATCGGGGTGAAGTGTGTGAAGGGACCTTGATATCCAGTCGATGGATCAAGGATTGATTGTTTCTGGATTGCCTATCCGTCTGACTGAATCAGTTGTGGTGGCTATACGACATGGTCGAGTTTCGGTCACCATGGTTTCGGCCATGTTAATCTGTTGCTACTTTACTTTCTTCCCGCCCATCACATTAAACAGTCGTGCCTTAATAATTCTGTCATTTCACTCCATACGCCTCATACAGTTAACCTTCTTACCTTTAAGTACATACACTGATTTCTCAGGAATTCGAACAAAAGCCAATTATGACTCATATTTGATGCTATATATAGCTACCCCATACGGATGCCGCAGTAGCTGTATGAATATAGAAAACTGTATATATACAGAAATTGTAATGAGGCGTGTAGCCGCTCGAGGACCATACAACGAATGTGCCGAATTAGAGTTTTTCAATTTGAACAATTTGGTGTCACCAGTTTTAAGTCTCGTGTCCCGGTGTCCCGAACAAACCTCTCAGGACGCCCAAATGTCCCGGTTTACTACTTTTTAAATTCTTACATAAGTTTTTAACTCAGAATTAACATAAAATATAAACAAAAAGTCGACGTCTGGACCATAGTCTGGCCAGACAGTCTGGTAAAAACTGCAGAAATATTCAATAATGAACTATATGTCTCTGTCTTATACTTTCTGGAGAACTATTTGGTGAAGGGAGACAAAAAATGTGTATCAGGCATCAATAAATCTATCTTGAATCGATAATTTTCTCAACACTCAGATTGATTCATCACACGCAGACGCGGAATAGACACCGTCAGAACAAAAAGACTAAAATATTTCTGTGATTTTGCTAATATTGAATATAAAAATCTACTCTCACATTAAAAAACTAGGTGGCTATCACTATTACCTGCAATAGAACGCACTGTAGAGCTATTTGAAGCTTTAAAAGCTTTTTTTTAGCTGAAGAAAAAGTACCAAAAACCTTATTAGATTTTTTTACTAATCCTCTCAGTGAAATCTCTTTAGTTTCTTCAGTGTAATTGTAGCAATTTTCATTTACATATTATATATTAAAAATGGGTTTGGTGCAAACGATCGAAAAGCGCCAGACTAACTGAACCACAGATTAACTGGATGGCTGCTTTAAACGCAATTCTCGACTTCACGAATGAAAAATTGCACATCAGATGACGAGTAACCTTTCGATGTGCACAGATGCAATTATTAAAATTGAGTTGGATCTTTCTGTATAGTTTAATAAGGCAAAATTCGGAACTAAAGTATTAAAAGTACAAAAAAAAAAAGTAATTAAAAAAGTATTAAAAGCACGAGACTTCGGGTAAATTTCGCTTAGTGTAAGTGCGAACAGTGCACACGCATAAGGTACACGTGTCGTTATGTGGTTCAGTCTGTCTGGCGCTTTTCGATCGTTTGCACCGCATCGATTAAAAATAGAAGGGGAAAAAAACTATAGATATTCTAAATATTATCACTTCGATTGAAAATATCTTTAGAAAAGTCAAAGAACTGATTTTTTTTTAGGGGGAGGGGGGGTGTCCCGGTTTGACTTGCATGAAATTTGACAACCCTACACATAAAGGTCTGTTCATACTTAACAGCACTGCACGACTCCGTTTCAAATATGTCATTTTACTACATTTCTATTCATATCTACCTATACGTCGCGGTCACGTCACGTTCATATCACTTTGGCCGAGTGCAAGGCAAAATCGGCTTACTTATACATTACAGGCCATACGGCGCAATATTCATATTGTAAGTACTCGACAATACGACGTATCGTATTGTCGAGTACTTACAATATGAATGCATACACGTGCATTCCTAGCTACGCGTCAGAATACAGGTCAGCAAAAATGTTTCGGCGTTTATCGAACGAAAAATGATGTATAATCGCGTTGTTATTGGAAGAAGAAGCTCAAGAAGGCAATAAAAAAGCACGCAGGCGTTTTGATGTGCATCCCATGTTAAAAAATAGAAAAACCGAAGGAGAGTTTTGGACACTGTGTAAGGAGCTTGTGGATGATGGACAAATTTTTTTTTAATATTTGCGCCAAAATCATGTCGAAAGAGTGAACAGCTGTCAACTGTCACTATAGATAATTGGTCCAAAACAGCAAAGCGGCAGACTCATGGCACGTAATTCGAGTGTATATTTCCACGATGGCCAAAAAAACGGATACGATACGTTGACGGATGTTGCTGTAAGGTATGAACAGGAAATGTCAGGTATTGCTGTAAGCCTGCCGTGGCGTAAACGTGATGGTTGGTATGAATATACCCATACAAAATTTACCAAAGAATACTTTTTGTACGGCCGGATACCTGCTGAAGTCGGTACGTGCTGACTAGGTATGAACAGACCTTAACTAGATTAATTATATTTAGGAAGACAAAGTGGCCAATGAATGTTTCGCTTAATAATCTTCCATTTAATTTAAAAACAAATTTAAAACGTCAGTGTGTATTTTTAATGCTGTAATAAAAGCCTACGCGGTATTTTATGCAAAGTGAAATAAGTAAACGCCCCGAAACACAATGTTGGTGGCAGTGTTGGCAAGTGACACGAATGCTGAGGTAGTGAGTTGGCGACACTGCTTTGAGACACGTCGAGCTGTCAAATCGCCGAAATGGACGGTAGCTTACTAGTGAGTCATTCTTACTATATTTCAATTGAGCTATACAATTACATGCTCGTATTTGTTTTAATTTAATATTCTGGCGTATAAATTTTTGCTTAAAAATCTTATATTTGTATTTTTCTAAAATTTCATTTAACCTAACTTTTGCGTGTTCTGTGTACTTGATATGTGAACATCGTGTTTCAGGAGCCTACGCTATATACCGTCAAGGGTATGGGAATTTTGGACAACGATGGAAACAGAATATTCTCCAAATATTACGATTCGGTCGTATTTCCCACTATCAAGGAGCAAAAGGCGTTCGAGAAGAACCTCTTCACTAAAACGCACAGGTTTTTTTCACTCTCTATATGAACCTGTTGGTAATGTATTTTGTAGAGTTTTATATTTTTGTGTTGTTTCAGAGCGAACGTGGAAATTATAATGTTGGACGGACTTACCTGTGTCTACAAGACAAATGTTGATTTATTCTTTTATGTTATAGGCAGCTCACATGAAAATGAGGTGAATATTATCATAAGGATTATTGTCATATTTGTAAGGAATCGGATTGTGTCAGTACACAATATCTTCTCTAAATTGAGGTGACCATTCGTACTGATTTTACCACGACAGTACTGGTATACCTTTTTATATCATAGATGGATACATATACAAATTCTTCGGCGAAAATTATGTCTCTTACAAATTAGTCAAATTTTGTTTCCATTTATCAGGAACAGATGTACTAGCCGACGGATTTATTACTTTGATGAACAATATATAGTCCCGTGATGAAACAAAATTGAATGTTGAAACCTTAAAATGTTTGCTAATCACTTATGTAGTATCATTTTAACCAGTCATTAGTAGAATTTTGTAAGAGAATTCAAGAAAATTAACGAATTTTTTCATAGATGTGCGTTCATGATTCTTTAATCTTCGTTTTAAATGATTGAAGTATTTAGAAATGAAAGAATGCCCTGGTTTTGAATTTGGAAAATATGGCCACCTTACTCTAAATGTATAGATGTATTTAATACTTATTATACAATACAACCTGAGTTGTCTGGATTATATAAAACAAATCTCACAAACAATATATGTACATATATCTCGTGTCCAAGAATATGTAATTCAATGTGTTTTATTCAAAAGGGCGTGTAAAATTCTCAGAGTAGTCTATTTAATCATTTGAGCGATAAATTACAATCCCTAGGTATGACTTAGGGACCGGGTTCTCTTTTTACAAGGCTATTCAATGTTTTACTCCGCTAATCGTTCAGGCAATATTCCCACATTCTTCAGATCGGTTTGAAACATTGCCGTTTTGCGCGGTTTGGCCACCGATAGAAATTTAAATCGCTTCCGATAGTTCGATGGTGAAAAATTATCGTAATAAACACATATAAAATGCAAAAATTTTGGAGACGATCACATTTATGTAGGATAGTGTTTAATCCCCTCCCCTTATATCCCTTTTTTAACCATAGACAACAATTTTCATGATTTTTACAAGGCTCTTTTATTTACTATAGACAAATTAGTATGTTCATGTATGAACACTAAGACTAACATATATGTACATTAGAATGTGCCTGTAAATAGTGTATATATATATATATATATATATATATATATATATATATATATATATAGATGGTTTAATACACAGATATTGTATGTCCATTTTTTAATTTGTATCGAATTTTAAGTGTGTAGATGGTAGCTGGAATAATTCAGGTTTTTTATTTTCAAGGTTTCGTTGAAAACGAAAAACCTGAATTATTCCAGGGTCTACAAAATTGAAATTTGATACAAATTCATAAATGGACATACAACATCTGTGCACTAAGCTATCGATGTAATGTTTTTAAAAATAAGCCTATTAAAAAATCGAAAGATTACATATGTATGTACTTCGAACTCATCCTTCAACTCAAACATTACTAAATCTTATTAAACCAAACCTTCTACCATTCCAGCTAATACTGATGTCCGTACTGAACGGCCTCTACGAGTCCGTTAGCCAAATTTTGAGGAGAGGCGTCGAAAAGCGTGCCGTATTAGACAATATAGACTCGGTGATGCTGGCCGTCAACGAGATATGTGACGGAGGGTGCGAACACTCAACTTTGTCCTTCAAACAATCAATACTATCGCAATATACTTACGAGTGCTTCAACTGTTTCAGGATAATTCTCGACGCAGATCCGATATCGGTGGTGAGCCGGGTGGCTCTGAAGAACGACGACGTGCCTCTCGGTGAACAAACAGTCGCTCAGGTACGTACCGAGAACAACCCTAATCGATCAAAAGTCGTACGATACTCACCACTCCTTAATTTCAGGTGTTCCAATCGGCGAGGGACCAGATAAAGTGGTCCTTGTTGAAATGATCTTCGTGATTCTCTCTTATGAATTTAAGTATTTATGCAGTGGATGAAGGACATGTAAAATGTGTGAATGTTCTTTTGCATTTTTGATGTGTAAATCATATATATATATATATATATATTAACTATAAATACAAAAATATTCCGTACGAGTCCACGAGCTATATATGTATGTAAATTGCTAAGTTACTGCGGCACTTGTTACATGAATCGTTTCCCGATATTAAAGTGCATCATTCCAATGTTTTGTTGTTTTGAATAAATTGAATCGAATGCTTACGAAATATACACAGTGTGTGCATTTATCTTATCAAAAATGTACTGCCAAGTAAATGCAGCAGCCCTTCTTATTATATTAGTATTAAAAATAAAATATATCTTTATCTATATGTATAAATAAATATTATTTTTAATTACACTTGTATTATGGTTTCAATTTTTACGTGTATCTAGAAATGTTTGAAATACACAGTTAAAAAAAAAATCATGTGTTGTTTTCTTCGGTAAACGGACTACTAGTCATATGTGAACTAGTCACAGGACAACCGGTCGCTCTAGATCAGTCACACGTGATCACCCGTCACACTAAAACTGGTCACACCCTAAAATCGGTCACAAGAAAACTGGTTGACCAATTTTAGGGTGTGACCGGTTCACATTTGACTAGTTATCACCAAACCGTTTTCTTTATGTATGATGATAAATGCCAGCAGTATGGCTCAATGGTAGCGTGTATGTTTAGCACCGAGTGATCAGTGGGTTCGATCCGCTATACTGCTGGTTAGATTTGGGGGTATTTGTAATTCCAAATCAATCGTGTCTTATCAGTTTTCCAATTTTATCTGATCGTTGTTGAAACAGTTCTTCAAAATTGGCAAAAAATCATCTTTCCTGCTGTCACAAACCTTCTGTATTTATTGTGTGTATAATTTGTAAAAATTATGTACAAAATCTAAATCCACAGATGTCTCAAGAAGGCGAATTGGCATCTTCCTTTCAAGGTAAATAAAATATCTATACTTGAGGCTTGCATCAATTCGCATATTGGACTTATTGATCTTGTGAGTCGAATTTATCATGTGATTTCAATCCGACTGGGCCTGTTCTATCTTACAGACGATGTATAGATAATCTTGGATTGTTCACTTACAATTAAGAGAACCTGAAGGTTTCGGTCATATTCTAATGACTTTCCGATGACAACTGTTTTATAATACGACAAAATGAAATAGATTTGATAGTATAGTGGACATACTGAAGTTTTTACTAGTAGTTTTATGAAATAGAATTAATGAATATCTTTTTGATATACTAAGATGGGAAGTTAGTTACTAAAATTACATAAATACAAAGTCAGCAGTATAGCTCGGTAGTTGCGTTGATGTTAACCACCGAGAGGTTCCCGGGCTCTAGCCCTGAGTTGACTTTGATTGAAAATAATTTATTCCGAGTATTTCTGCAGTACTGCTAGTCAGACTTTGATATTTGTCACAAATTAATAGTTTCCTACCAGAGTTTGCCAATTTATCTGATTTTATTGTTGAAACGGTTCCTCATCAAATTGACAAAACTATCCTACCTACTATTTGTATATGATTTCAAATTTATATATGATCAAGTTTAATACTATAGGTGTCACTTGGGGTGCAACCCCTAATGGTATCATGGAAGAAAAATATTTAACCACTTCATCGCCACGCGTTTGTAAAAAACAATTCGATTATTTTATTGTTGTATGTGTTTAGTGCTAATCCTTGACATTACCTCTTGAATATATCACAAACTAACAATTTCATTAGTATCACAGGACATTTTTAGATGTCACTGTGAAGAAACCAAAATTAATTTTGGTTCATGTCCTTAAATACGAAGAAACGCATGCGTATGGCGATGAAGTGGTTAAAATATTACAATTTTTCCTTTTATCTTGAAAATTGACTAATAAAATCATGATGAAATTTCATTTACTATCCTTTTCAGACTTAAAAATGTAACCCAGTTGTATAATATAAACCTGTTAAAGTGAATGAGAGTTAAACAAGTTTCACTGTCATTAATTTTTAGAATTATCAAGAGCCATTATATCGATTTTGATGACAACTGTTGTTGTTTGTTATTATTATTATACATTCAAATTTTATTTAATGCATGTATCAATTCTTTTTACGAAAACACCCGTTGAAATAGCAACGGGAACAACACTAGTGTCATAATGGCGATCGTAGTGTCGAGAGGCCATACGACCGCCCACTCAACATTCCCAGCGACGATTATCTAGCTAGCGAAAAAAAATATGATCATATTAATAATTAATTTATTAAGAATGTATTTTTAAATTAGCTAGATAGCTAAAATTATATAAATAAATATTGAATAGGTTTTTGAGCTCTTTTTCCTATTATGCAGTGCTGTATTAACATTAGAATAATATAATACTATGATTACTAACAAAATTAAATTAAAATTGTAAAATAGAAAATGATCAGTAGATCAGTAGCTATTGAAATAGATATAAGACGTATTGTGAACATAATTTCGTAATAATAAAAAGCATTTAAAAATCAAAAAAATAAATATAAATAAATATGTATGTGAGAATTCAAAAAATGAGGCCCAAATAAATCACAAAGACGTTTAAAATTGTTATATTTTTTTATTAATCATTCATTCATCATACTTCGTTTATAATTAAAATTATATATAATATAATCATTGTAGTGTCCATGTCTCTTAACTTTTAATTAATAATAATAATAGTACATAATAATAATAATAATAATATATATATATGAGATAATTCTATGGCAATATATATTATATATATAATATAAATATTAGTGCCTTCATCATTCTACATAAGACACGGTGATTGTAGACACGAATATTGTCTCTCGTCGTCGGTGAAAAATACATAATAATTTTTAATACAATTTCATTCGGTGATACAATTTTTTTTGCAAATGTAATACATCATGATGAATGTGCGAACGTAAAAAACGACAATTTCACTAAATTTCATTTAAAACAAACCATATTAGACGTTCATTACGTACACCAAATATATATATATATATAATTAATCATATACGTAGGTATAAATTTCATTTCAATATTATTTATATATATACACCGTGTTATATCCAGATTAGATACATACATACATTTATAGCGGATAATAATAAAATAAAATAAAAAATGCAATCACCATCTTTGTCATCGTTCTATTTACTTTGTAAGAATGTTTTTATTTATCTTGTATATATATATATATATATATATATATATATATAGCTATTATTTATAGTGTAGTAAATAACTAAAACTAAGTAAGTACTGTCCGTTACTTGAATAAAGTTGTCGGTTAAACATATATCAATATTTCTGTGCAGATTTCGAATATGAAATGATACGCACAGTATATATGTAGGAAAATGCTCGCCGTTTCGAAAGCGAGCTTTAAAATGCTTCAAACGAACGATTCCGTAGCTGTTTAAGATGGTCAGACTTTCATGTGGCAATTTTCAATATGATTGCCAATTGTTTTAAGAGCGAGGCTGATTTAAAATCTGTTTTTTTTTTTTAATTAAGTTGAAAATTAATATGAGAAATGCCACGAGCTTATCTCAAATTGAAATATTTATTGCAATCAATAAAGTAGACTGTGTTATATTATTTTTCCTAGTCATCTGCCGTGTCTTGAGATTAGGTATCGTCCGTCGGAAACATCCTATATATATAATAATACAATTGAAATAATAAATACATAGCTGCAATGACTAAGCGAGATATACTTGTTGCGGTACAAAACATAAAAAAAATAATACATAATTGTGTCACATACAATATATATTGTATATATAATATAGATGTACAATCACCTAATTTTCGAGTGGTTACATTTTCGTTGCTTCTTATACAAATGAAGAATAATATAAACCGAAACAAGAAATAAAACATACACACATCTATACATGTTTATATACAGCGTGTCTCGAAAGAGTCGTATATCTGATATAAAAGGGTCGGATGAGACTTTTCTGAGACGCAGTACATTTTCAATGTGGCCGACTTCAAAAGCGGGCCGTTACACTTCTTAGTGGACCATGAGTTTTAATTTAATACAAAAAAAATATATATGCAAGTGTTTTATTTATTTTTTTTGTCAGCAGCTGATTTTAAAAATATTGCACTATTGAAAAGTCGACCGTCGAAATGGTCAAAGTTTCATGTGCCGCATGTGAAAGATTTTCAGTATGAAAATAAAATAAAAATAATTCCGTCGGGCCTAAATTTAATATTTACAATTATTAATAAGGAAATGATATTGAAAAAAATGTATATTTTTAAAATCAGCTCGTATTGTTATTAAAACTTTTAGTACAAATACTACGTTAGACGCTATCACTTACATACTAAAAATTAGAAATTATACGTATATATATATATATATATATATTGATACTATAGTAGTATATAATTTACAATTGCCGAAACATTTACAATTTGTTTACTAATTAAAAAATAATATTTTTTTGCACATGACTCCCAAAAATAAAAGCATATTAATCTTAAAAAAAAAAAATTAATAATAAACATTACTAAAAATGTTTTAAAATTTTTTTCAAGGCCATTCTAATTTTATTTAAAAAAAAAAATCGGAGAATAGATTACAATTTATCCAATAATATATTGAATTCATTATATAAATTGACGTAGAAAACTGGCAAGTGAGGTTTTTTTTTTTAAATCGATTATTATCATTAATAATAATATATTTAGGCCACATGCTCGTTCAAAAATGCTGTTTGATTCTTTTGTATACAATAACACAGTTTTAATTAATAAATAAATAAATCTTAATTAAAAAAAAAAGATTTTTATACGAAAAATATCACAACATAGTAAAATTGTCATTGAATTAATACAAAAAAAAAGTCGATTAAATATAAATTAATAATAAAATGAAGGAATTAATAATCAGACGGTTCATTACATCACATCACATCGTTAAAGTAACTTGTTCAGTCGGTACGATTGACAAGAATTGTATAGGTTTTTTTTTTAAATAAAAAAGTATAAAGCTGCGCTTGTAGACCATTGGAGAAAATTGTAGCTTTGAATATACATAAAAGTACAATTTGCTCATAAGAAACAACACATAGAGAGACGATTTAAATACAATAGTGAGGTAAAAACTTGTTTAAGATTAAAAAAAAAATATCATATCAAATATCACATGAAAATATATTTAAAAGGAAGAATAAATAATAATAATATATAGGGCAGGAAATAAATTAAATTAAATATCGCAGATCTTGTTTTATGTAATCGTTGTATTTTTATACATATAATATAAATCTTTAGGCCTTATTGTTGTTTTTGTACATATTTCACACTTTGTGGATTTGTCCTATTTAACTTGTATATTGCACGCTCCCCACCGCTGTCCTTTGTCAAGAATCGGCATTGAAAGTTTCACTCTTATCGTGTGACCGCACACACGCCTGATTTTTTTTTAATTTTGAACATAAACAAACACGACGTAATAAAATTATAAAAATATGCAACACACATTCTTATTCGCATTTGAAAAAATGCTAACGACACATTATGAATTATGCAAATTTAATATAATTCAAGAATTGATTATAAGTGTCAAAAAAACAAAAAAAAAACATCAAAGGATATAAATGCCGAAATGTTCAACGTGAACTCCCACAGTTTGAGGAGTGTGCGACTTTTATTTTATTTATTTTTTAATAACACGTGTATCGAGGATAGCCGCGGCGTTAAAAGAATCGGTACCGAGGCAGAATAAAAAATAAAAAATAAAAAATAAAAAACCAAAAGCAGCAACAGTTCCGATGCATTGTTGTCGTATTGTGTTGGGTTAAATTGGTTGCGAGAGTAGTCGTCGGGAGAGTCCGGTCAGGCAGCCGTAAAAAAAAAAAACAATACCCATAAATGCGGTGAAACAAATGGCGACTTTTGGCCTGCGATACCTGTGCGAGAGAGACGGGCACAGCCTCTGCTAATTGCCGCTAAATGAATAATGACGCCGCGGATGGAACGGGCGCGCCTCCCTCCCCCGCGCCAGACGCACTTTTTTCCCTCTCGAGCTAAAAATACACTAAAAAAGTTACGGATTTGTGATCAAAATGGTGTATTGTAGTCTACGCAATGCTGCAAGGCAAGTTTGACGCCGACCCTAGCTGCACAATCGATGGTGAGACTCGATAAATAAAATAAAAAAAATCAGACGCTATACATTGCTAGTTTAGATTCCTCTTCAAATTTGGCAAATTACGTTTGCATAAAATACGTAAACAAGCCATGTTCCCCGCAATAGATATACTTAATAACCTCCCAGCCCAAAAATATACTACCAAAATTACATATTTGTGAACACAGTGGTGTATCGTAGTCTACGCAATGCTGCAAGGCAAGATTGACGCCGACCCTAGCTGCACAATCGACAGTGAGACTCATTAAATAAAATTAAAAAAAATCAGACGCTATACATTGCTAGTTTAGATTCCTCTTCAAATTCAGCAAATTAATTTTGCATAAAATATGTAGACAAGCCATATTCCCCGAAATAGATATACTTAATAACCTCCCAGCCCAAAACTACACTACCAAAATTACAGATTTGTGAACAAAGTGGTGTATCGTAGTCTACGCAATTCTGAAATGCAAGTTTGACGCCGACCCTACTAGCTGCACAATCTACGGTGACTCATTGAAAAAAAAAAATCAGACGCTATACATACATTGCTAGTTTAGATTCCTCTTCAAATTTGGCAAAATACGTGTACAAGCCATATTTCCCGCAATAATTATACTTAATAACCTCCCAGCCCAAAAATATACTACCAAAATTACAGATTTGTAAACAAAGTGGTGTATCGTAGTCTACGCAATGCTGAAATGCAAGTTTGACGCCGACCCTAGCTGCACAATCGATGACGAGACTCATTAAATAAAATAAAAAAATCAGATGCCATATATTGCTATGTAGTTTAGATTCCTCTTCAAATTTGGCAAATTAAGTTTGCATAAAATACGTAGACAAGCCATATTCCCCGCAATAGATATACTTAACAACCTCCCAGCCCAAAAATATACTAAAAAAATTACGGATTTGTGATCAAAGTGGTGTATCGTAGTCTATGCAATGCTGTAATGCGAGTTTGACACCGACTCTAGCTGCACAATTGACAGTGAGACTCATAATTTATTTTAAAAAATCAGAAGCTATATAAGGCAAATTAAGGTTCCTGTTCGAATTTGGCATATTATGTTTGCATAGAATAAGCAGAAAAGCCTTCTTATTTGCAACAGATATTCTTTCGTAATCAAATTCTATGTCTAAATCAAATGTTTTGGAGAAGTTTTGACACAACCTCTATTTGTATAATCAACGGTGAGATTCATAATATATCAAAAAAATTCAGCTATTAAATAGGGCTCTTCAAATTTTGTACACAAAACGTCGGTCAATCTATTTTTTCGCAACAGACGTACTCTTTTTAGCTCTCATTCTAAAAATACACTAAAAAAGTTACGAATCCGTGATCAATACTTTGAATTTTTGTCTGGGTAGTGGTATGCGGTAAGTTTAACGCCGACCTTAGCTGTACAATCGACGGTATATCAACTTTCAGAGTTCATCTAATTTCAACGGCAGGCGCAGATTTTTTCCTTCAGGTCTAAGAATAGACTTAAAATGTTTGTGGTTTGGGATTAAAAAGATGTATTATTGCATGGACAAAGATAGAGAGCAAGTTTGATACCGACCCTAGCTGTACGGTCGACGAAATGGAAACAAATTTTGAATCTATGGTAAATTTGTATGCGCTCATTTGGATGATGACCGACAGTTGTTCATCATATAAAGTGGGTTGAAAGTAAGATAGAAAGAAAAGGAAACCAATCAAGTATTCATACTATGAATTGAATCCCCCCAACTCATTTTCATCTCTCGATGTTTGAAACCTGACGAAAATTTTCATCGGAAAAACTTGGAAACAATGCGCGGAAAATTTCATCAACCCTAGCATGAAATTCAAATTCCAGACAAATTAATATTTATTTATGTATTATCATAATCAATAAATGGCGTTTCAGGTGAAAATTTGAAAATGAAATTTGTGCGATCCGACATTTTATCGCAAATAAACAGTGGAGGTGAAATTACCATTTATGTATAATCAGAATTAAATCGTAAACGCTCGAATTTAATTGAAATTTAGAATTATTAAATAAATCACATGCTTCTTATAGTCCACCCGCTGTCGGAAAGCACTTTTAAGGCCAATTTTTCGTTTTTGCTAATATTTATCCTGTATGATTTCGCTACAGTCGATAAGACGTTTTTACACTCCAATATAAAAAGTGATAACACTTAATACTACCATAGTTGGTCCGCTGTAGAAAGCCGCGAAATACTATTGGTTGAGAGGTGGTGTAAGGGACAGCATGTACATCTTTTTTAAGTGTATTCCTACAGCGGACCAATTATAGTAGCAGTTTTTTTAAGTGTAACATATTGAAATGTAAAAACTGCTTAACGACTGCAGCGAAATCATACAGGATTAGTATTAGCAAAAACAAAAAATTGGCCTTAGTATTAAAAAGTGTCTCCCTACAGCGGACCAACTATAGTAGTAGTTTTTTAGAGGTTGACCCATTTTATATTGGAGTGTTAAAACTTCTTAACGACTGTAGCGAAATCACACAGGATTAGTATTAGAAAGAACGAAAATTTGGCCTTAAAAGTGTCTCCCTACAGCGGACCAACTATAGTAGTGGTTGACACATTTTATATTGGAGTGTTAAAACTTCTTAACGACTGCAGCGAAATCATACATGATTAGTATTAGCAAAAACGAAAAATTGGCCTATGCGAATGAATTTACCCACAGACGAACTAACAGTTGGTTTCAGATCAGTATATGTTTTAAAGCATCAACCCGGACAGAGCCCGGGCAACGCCTGGTGACTCAATTTTAGTCAATTAGTAAAAAAAATCAACATCCCAACCTCCGCTTCGATATAAAAATGGTTTTTCCCTCTCCATTAGGTACTAAACTACACCTACACCCATTAAAGCATTTGAGCTAATCAATACCAAATGAATAATCGTTAAAGATGACAGCTTCGAAAATTATAGTAGACATTTGCCTTTCTACGTATATATTCGAGCATATTCAAAAATTTGCCTAATTTATTGACCCAACCCACGCGCTGGAATATTACTCTGCGAGAGGTAAGGAAAAAATGTTTCGGAATTTTTTCCTATGTATGTATGTAGTACAGTACATACAAGGTTAACCTATCGGAACTTTGCATTATGTGGGCCACGACTTGGTGCAAAATATCCGTCGTTAAAAAGTAACGGGGTTGGTTGGAATTAGTGGTGTATAGTTTGCGAGAGCATGATGGGTGTGCGAGGTGGGTTGCCGGTACATTTGACCCCCTCAGGCTGGGTCTTATCGTCTCGAGTCAGTGGGTAGGAAACCATAATTCGGAGGTCGTTCAATGGGGCATGGAGAGGACCCTCGTGGTAGATGGTCCGCATTTTAGCGACAATTAACTCTTCGTTTGCCCAATGGCACAAGTGGTGATCGTCGTAGTTCAAACTGTCGACATCGGAGATGTTCCAGAAGGATCCACGACCCAAGAGAAGGAAGGACCCAAGACGTTTCGTGCAACTCTATTTGTATGGGTCGGATTATTTTTGCAGAATTATTGCTGTGTATGTGTGGATTGGTTCTTTTTTGCAAAACTACGCCAGTTTGGACTACGAGAGGGTTTAACGCCTACGAGCGAGGTTTCGTGCAAATGTTTTTGTTCAATTTCAAATTTTTTTGTCAATTATATGGGTTGGATCCTTTATGCAGAAATACGTCAGTTTGAAATATTAAATGTAATAAAAGAAAAAGTAGAATGTCAAAGCGAGTTTATAGTTTGGTGTTTTCGTCTAATTATATGTACATTAACCGTTTGTATGGGTTGGATCTTATTTGCAGAAATACATCAGTTTGAGCAACAAAAGAGTAGAAATGCTACGAGCCATATTTCATGCAATTGTTTTCGTACAATTTCAACGCGAATCAATAATTTGGTGTCTTCGTCTAATTATACATTAACCGTTTGTATGGGTTGGATCCTCTTTGCAGAAATACGTCAGTCTGAGCAACAAAAGAGTAGAAATGCTACGAGCGATATTTCATGCAGTTGTTTTCGTACAATGTCAACGCGAATCAATAGTTTGGTGTCTTCGTCTAACTATACATACATTTACCGTGTGTATGGGTTGGATCCTTGCTGCAGAAATGTGTCAATCTGAACCACCAGAGTAGAAATTCTACGACCGATGTTTCACGCAATTATTTTTGTACAATTTCAAAGCGAATTACTAGTTTGGTGTCTTCGTCTTATTATACATTAACCGTTTAAATGGATTGGATCCTTTTTGCAGAAATACGTCAGCCTGAACAACAAAGGAGTGGAAGTGCAACGAGTGATATTTTATGTAACTGTTTTTGTACAACGTCAAAGCGAGTCAATAGTTTGGTGTTTCGTCTGATCAAATGTTCGTATGAGTTGGATCTTTATTGCAGAATAATTGCTCCGTTTGTGTGGGTGGATTGGATTCTTTATGCAGAAATACGTTAGTTAGAAACACAAAAAGGACGAACTCGAATGGCAAAGAAAGTTTAATTGTTTGCTGTTCTTGTCTTAACAAATATTTCTCTGTTTGTGTCAGCAATAATAATAATTGATCATTGTGGGTTGGATCCTTTGTGCAGATTTACGACAATTTGAATTGCAAAAGGATGAAACTCGCGCGAGTAATGGTTCGTGCAATTTTTTTTTTCGCCTTCATTTCTCTTTCGCTCTAGTTAAATATTGCTCTCTGTGTGTGGGTTGAATCTTTTTTGCAGAATTAATAAGAGTAATCGAATTTGATGAATCTAGAATTATTTAATTTAAATAAAAACCTTTTCTTTCTCATTGCTCGAATACGGTTTGGACAGCGTGGACAAACTTCGGCACAGCGTGGACGACCACACCAAAAAATAAGAAAAACCGGGAAAAGAGCGAAACCATGGGAAATGAGAGGGGGGGGGGGGGGGCGCGAAAACGCGAACGCACGCAAATACGGCAGGAATCGGCTTTATTGACTTAATCGGTTAATAGAATCAACCGCTCACTCAAATCAATATTTGAGGGGTGGGGGAGCGGAGAAAATTCGTAGGGAGAGAAGGGAGCGAGACGAGAGAGAGAAAAACACCTGTATCACGTTACGACGCGTCGAAATCGTCAAAAATCAATATTTATTTTTATTATTTCCCTCCCCCCCCTCCTCCGAAACTTTTCCGGACGATCGATAGGCGTCTTTTCCGGAAAAACCGGTCGACAAGTTTGATGTAATAGGTTTGCTTATACGGCAGTCCGTGTTCACACGTGCAAACTGTGAAGTGTAACGCAAAAGGGCGTAATATTGGGAATTACTACTGCGTCACAATACTACGCGGATTATCAAACTGTGTTCCGCGAAAGACCTAAGGATGTCGTTCCCCTCCCCTCAGCCCCAGTTGAGGGATTGATCTTAGAATTAAGATTTTTTCTTAATTTCGTGATAGATTTGACAATTTATGTCTGTCTTTGAACATTTTTGACACCTGGCTTCCATCTGTCATTAAAAAAAAAACAAACAAATCGAAAGTTTCAATTCGAACTTCTAGGGCTTTGGACTTTTCAACATTCTGGCTCATTTTTTAGAGCGGTTTGCCAGTTATGAAATAATATATATATAAAATAACGGAAGGAATGTGTGTGGGTATGTTTGTATGTGGGTATGTGGAGTGCATCCAACAGGAATTGACATTTCAAAAAAACAAATATTAGAATCAATGTGAAATTTTAGGTGTAAGAATATGATTACGACTTCTGTATTTCGGTTAAGACTCGGTTCGGTTCTGGCTTCAGTTCTACAATTGTTGTTATTATACATATAATTTTATTTTAGTTTATTTAGTTTGTGTGGGTGTATTTTAGTTTGTAGGGTGTGGTTTATGTATCAATTCCTATCCAAAACCACCCGTTGAAATATCAACTGGCATAAAACTAGTAATATATGTAAAAACGGAAGGATGTGTGTATGGGTGGGTATGTGGTAAATGCATCGACAAGTTGACAATAGGATAACCTATAAAGTCAACATAACATTAATTATTCAATTGTGCCCCACACATATACCATTTTTTTAAAATAAAGCTTTTAGTAAATTGATCAAAATTAGTAAATCATCGATCACCAAATATGTATTGTTTATATATTGACTTATTTTTTTGTTATTATAAGCCGCGGCGCATTTTTTTTTAAATTATTTTACGATATTAACAGATGGTGGAAGGTGAAATTGCAAGTTTTGCCAGTATTTGTTAAAAATATATATAAGAAGTAACAGCGCGATTGAGGCTTAAATTTGGAAAAAAATGTTCCGCAGCCGAAAAAAGTTAAAAAATCGCAGCATAGCATCAGACGTGTGCGCGGGTAATATTTTGATTTACATTCTATTTTCCATTTTAACGGTCGCTAATAAAGCGTTCACTTTAAAGACAGAGCGTAAAAAAAATGATTGAATCGCGTCATAACGAGCTTTGGGCGGCTGGCTAGGGGTGCACGGGGTTGAAATACACATATCGCGAGCTTTCGTATCATTAACGCCCTCTGGCGAGAGAGGGGAGTTTGGGGTCGGGATTTTACAGCGCACACGCACGAGCGTTTAATACATTTTAACGCCTTTTCGTTCGTCGATTACGGTGGTAAATTATTATTTTAAACGCGTACACGAATCAACTTTACACGAAAGTCGGGGCTCGTTTGTACACACTTTAGTTTTATGTCGGATCGTATGTAGGCGACGATTGAAATCAGACCGAGTGCTGGAAGGGTTGACGTGGGAAGTTTGATGTCTTAAGTCTCCCGACAGATTGTCGGAAGTCGGACTAAATTCAGGTCTATATTAACAGTCGTTTAATTGGGTCTTAGCATTCCTCCTTCATATTTATAGGATCTGATGACGTTCGACGACAATATATTGAAGTTGGATGTTGACCTAAAATCTTTTCTAAATTGAACGGTTGAAATTTTTGAAACAGTCGTCTGATTGTATGAATAAACAGATAAACAGTTTAATTGAATTAAGTCTTAGATTTCCACCCTCACGTTTTACGATAGTATAGTGGTTTGAATATGCGCCGACAAATTGTCGGAAGTTGACTTTTTTCTAAATTAGACGAATATGGTTGCAAATTTTAAAGTCGTTAAATTTTACTCCAAAAAATTGTCGAAAGTCTGACTAAATTGAGGTCTAACTTAACAGTTTAATTGAATTAAGTCTTAGATTTTCGTTCTCCCGTTTTCCGATAGTATAGTGGTTTGAATATACGCCGACAAATTGTCGGAAGTTGATCCAACTTTTTTTCTAAATTAAACGAATATGGTTGCAAATTTTAAAGTCGTTAAATTTTACTCCAAAAAAATTGTCGAAAGTCGGACAAATTTTAAGTCTAAATAAACAGTTTAATTGAATTAAGTCTTAGATTTTCGACCTCACGTTTTACGATAGGATAGTGGTTTGAATACGCGCCGACAAAATGTCGGAAATCGGAGACAGTCAAAGATAGAACAAATTGAAGAAAACAAATTTGAAACAACTGATAAAAAGTAACATGCTCAATAGCAAATGCTCAAAAAATACTCGGTTTGATCGTAGGATTATTTTTTGATTTTTTTTAGTTTTATGATTTTTTTTTTTATTCTATATTAAATCAAATAGAGTATTTAAAGAGCATTTCAATTCGGATGTGCTACCAGTTTATCGCTAGCTTTAATAAACGTTTCTATTCACGCCGACAAATTGTCGGAAGTCAGACAACATGAAAATCTCAACCATTTGTATCATCTGTTGAAGCAAATACGAACATTTCGATCGATTGCAAATTTTCCAACTCTTAGATTTGTTTCTATTCTATTCATACTCTTAGATACTTGAAATTTATTTAAAAGATGAGGAACGAAACTTTGGGGCACTTGTTTCGAAAGGAAGTATTGTTTGGTTACACCGCAGATTAACCTACTCACATTTACTAACTTTGACGTATAAATTTAACCAAGTTCACCAAGAAAATCATCAGTAGACAGAACTTTTTCCCACACACCTACCGAAAGACTGAATGCTTTTTAAAGTTATAATCAAACATGTCCAAAATTGCAAACACTAACGAACTTGGATGGCTATGATGTAAGCCATTACTAATTATATTAAAAAAAAGTTTCGGGACATATGTACTTATTTTAATACAAAGATGTTGGATATGAATTATAAATTTTGAGCGATTTGAAAATAATGAATATAAGGTATCTTTATATTGAGCTGTGGCAATAGCAAAGTGGGTATCAATAACAGTGAGCTGGGATTATTGGGGAGGTAAGCCGATTTGGGAAGTTCCTTAAATGTCGGATAATAAGGTAAGCGATACACGAGGTCACACAATACCTCAAAAATATTATAGTTGTAATTGCATTACCTCCAAAAGAAAGAACAAAACACATATTACTTTTGGAGTAACCTTTGTTCCAAGAACAGTTCTCGACGATACGGCACACACAATATAGACGCGACAGTGATATATAGGTGTTAATGGAATCGATATTTCTCATTGGGGAAACAAAAAAAAAGGAAAAAAAAAAAAACCAGCTACGGATCATCGAGGCTCAGGAGTGAAGATGTTCGGCACGCGAGCCAGAATAAGCTGTGAATTCGCGCTCGTAAAACAACATTCTTATAATGTCGAGGGAGTCTGCGAGCAAGAAAGAGATGAGATGAGATGGGAAACGCACGATTCTTACCAAACATTCGCACTGTGATGGAAGAACAACAAAGACCCAGGTTCTCTCTCCTCCGATAGGAAAGAATGCAGTCGTAAAACTGTGGGGAGAAGTGGGAGGGGGACTTTGCCGAAGACGACAAAGGGGAAAAAATGAGAAAGTTCCAGACTGTGTGCTGTGAAAAAAATTATCCGATCTTAAGTCGGTAGGTGGAGGAGCGACTTTTAGATGTCAAGGTTGGGTTAGGTTTGAGCTCAGTTCGCAAATTCTGCCAAAACGTTGGCTCCAAACGAGTTCGACTTGTTTCAGACCCAAATTGATTGAAATGTTTCAGCTGTAGTTGGTATATTGCCGGAATATTTCGAACAATGTCACATTTCAAAATACTGTCAGGGGAAACGGGGGGGTGGGGGTGGGGTGGTATATTATGCTAAAAAGATTAAAATGTTTTCAGAAGGAATTCTAATTCGGTCGATCCATTAGTTTGTTATGGTTTTGTACGCGTTTAGAAACGCACGCAAGCCCCAAGGAACGGGAAATTCGGCGAGTCCAACACGAAACTTTTTATCACGAAGCGATCATACGAAAGATCTTCCGATATTAAACTGTCCAACTTTTTGCAGAATAACTGCCAGTAAGAAAATGTGTTATATGGGGGACTTTCATGTTATTAAGGGGGGGGGGGAGGGGGATTACTATATATCAAATAATAAAATCGTACAAATACTTATTTTTTGGACAAAACTTGAACATGCGGCGCATTTTTATAGTGAATGAATAATTTCTGCTTAAATTTGAAGTCTAGTTGCGTAAAATGTACATGCTATCATCGCATTCTCCCACACTCGACTCGCGATGACCAATTACATTTCGTCTCAGTTTCAAGGTCAATAAATACAGCATTGTTTGCGTATAGCGGTCGGCAGAATTTGACGTTTATTTTTAATTCTTGTAATAGCAGTGCCTGGGGGGGTAGGAATAGGAAATGTCCCGGTTTGGATATTAATAAATCTGGCAGCCCTATTCTCACAAACATCGTTTTCAATTTTAGCAAGAAAACCGGACAAGTGTCAGACGCCTTTACAAAGAGGACTTGTATGGTGAAACCCAGACGTCTGGTAGCCCTAGGTATGGGGTTAAAATTGCACATTGACCTATCGACAGTAAACCCACGAACGTGGCACTGTGAAAAGGGACACGTGGAGGGGAAAGGAAGCAGGGAAGGGGAGGAGAGAACCACACGCGGAATGGTGTGCGTCCGGCCTAATGGCGTTCGGTGTGCCGAGGTGTCATGAATTAAAAAGAGCCGTAAAGATAAGGAGCGTGCAAGAGGGACCCAAAACGAGACAGACCCACAAGTGCGAAAGAGAGGACCACAACATCGCTAAAAGCATTCCTCAGTTTTGAAATTTGGCACCCGCGTTACGGAAGTGCCCAGATAATAGGAGAGTTCTCTCGGTCAATGGCGACTCTTCTTCTTTTCGTGATCTTTACTCTTTTTTTTCCGGCCCCCTCTTCCACTTCTTTTTATTATGCGTTTCGGTCTGTTATCGATAATCTGTTGTGGTCTATGGCGGACGGGACCGTGTCGGCCATTCCCCGTTGTTTCGCCGCTGTGGAGGGGGGAGATGGCCGAACAGGTAAACGCGGTCGTAAACAAGCGAATGACGTCCATAATCGCACACGCCGACACGACTAGAGATTCTCTACGAGCTGGTGACGTAAATATGTCGAAAAATTCGCCCCCAGCTACTTCACTAGCACCACGTCCACGAGATGACTATATTTCTCGAGCGATGAAAGAAAGAAAAAACCAGCCATGTAATTTGTACACTACAGAAGTGAAACCTCATTGGGCAAAATCTACATACACACCGCCGGTCGGCGTTTTGATAACAAGTCCATGGGCCTGAAAAACGCCGTTAGGCGTTGTATTTTGAGCATGCACAAAGTAAACAAGAATACTGCCTGCTAAGCCTTTCCAGGTAGCATTGAAAAAAAAATGCATTGAACATGGGTCGTGTAATCCGTATCAACGTTTATAAAGATTGGTTTATATCGGAATCCCTGAATTTATAACCATAGCAGAATTTCCCGATGGAAATCCCTAACTGCCGGGTATTTTAGATTGTGGCTTGGCATTTAGATTGTCAGCATTACATTTTAACAACAATGAAGATGGAACTGGTTTCGGAAGAATACATTCATTAAGACTTATTTTGTTTATTTTATATCGTTGCAAGATATATTAGAGAGTAACACACCTTTACTGAACACAAAATCCTCGGCGGTAGTTATATTGGGTTTGTTTGGATTAGCTACAATTTTTGTACCTGCTTTCTATTGGATTTCTAAATAATTCTAGTTGGAAATGTTGGCGAAATTTTCAGCGTTCAACAGAAAATACGTCAGCACTCAAAAGGGTTAAGAAACAGGTTAGGTTTGTGAAGTAAAACTTAGCCGCCTAATGTGCGCGCGATCTACTTGGCGCATGACGCTATTCCTGACATCGAGTATGTACTTGTATGATGTGAATTTGAAATTTGAAATCAACTTGTCATCTGCAGTATATTTTTTTAGCTCAAAATACAAACTTAACTTAGCTATCTACATACTTTAAAGGCATAACGCAAGCAATGGAACAGTGGTCAGCATTAGCACGCAAGTACGTGGCTTGCATGATCAAATAATTAATAACCTATTGTATAAGCCACTTTAGAGTCGTAAAACTTTTAAAGTTCCGGCCGTAACTCAAGAGTGTCGCTAATTGAAGCGAAAAGATAAAGAACAATAAATAAAATCCGTGCGCGAAGGGAACAACCGTTAACACTTTTACGACCGGCCCACGCGAATCCGAGCCGAGCGCACACGATCTACTCGTTTTTGCGTCCTTCACCATCGAACAATACGCGAGAATCATTCCTATTGT
Source organism: Arctopsyche grandis (assembly GCF_051622035.1). NCBI lineage: Eukaryota > Metazoa > Arthropoda > Insecta > Trichoptera > Hydropsychidae > Arctopsyche > Arctopsyche grandis. Next base: position 2,792,557 of record NC_135362.1, read on the forward strand.
ATTTTTAGAAGATTAAAACGCCGAAAAATAAAGAAGTGGCGTGGGGTGGGGGAATGAGAAGTGCTGCTGAAATTTATAAACGTTGCGTAAAAAGATAGGGAACCCAAAGCAAAGAAAAAAAAAAGAGAAAGAAGTGAAGTGTGCGCGACCGTAGAGATCAGAGGTTCTATTTCGGTAACATCAAAGACCGGGCCGCGTCAATTAAGATGGCACGGGATCAGAGAGCGGGACCGGGAAGCGCCGGGCGAGGGGAGAGGTTGAAGCCTTTCCCGCGGGACTTCCCCTGGATATTTCTGGCATATTACACGCGTCGATACCTACCAGGCGCGAGACTACACACGCTACTGACAAACTTTAGAGTGATTGAGTGTTCAGTCTTGGGTCGTCACTAATCGACTTGGAAAGCTGACTAATCTTCGAAATGAACTGGAATATACTTCTGAAGCCTCGAGTGTATACGCTTTTTGGTCAATTTAAGACCAATAAGCGAAATGCAAGCCCGATTCGTGATAGTTGTCAAAAAAAGAAGTTGAAGCACTTGACTAGTTTGGCTCCAGAATATGCTTGAGATTTTTGAACAGAAATTCATTGGAAGATGTACATATAAGACTCAAAAACATCTGGATTGTGAAGTACAAAATCTAAAATCCAATAACCTAGTTTGGACTTGTCATGGAATGTCTTTTTTTCTAATTAGTTGTTATTAAAATCTGGATTAAGGTAATGCTACAAAAGTTTGCAAATAACTTCACATTATATACAAAACAGTACTCGGTACTTTGATCAAGAAGTTTAGAGCCCATTAATTCTATGACATATTCTGGACTGTCCTAATTTGAATATAGTTGTTCGTATTCACACTTGAGCTAGGGATGTGAAAAGGGTTTGGTATACAGTCATTTAGTATCCACTTTGATCATGGATCCAAAGACAGAAGTTTAGAACCATCAATTTATACATGGTCAGGTGTCTTTACATAATTATAGGTGTTCTTATTCACAATTGAGCTAAGAATGTGATTTTGGAAAAGTATCCAGAAGGTTTGATATACAGTAATTTAGTATCCACTTTGATCATGGATCCAAAGACAGATGTTTAGAACACTCAATTTCTAAATGGTCAGGTGTGTCTTGAATTGATTCTAGATATTCTTATTCACACTTGAGCTAAGGATGTGATGTTAGAAATGTATAGAGGATTTAGTACACGGTAATTAAGTTTCCACTTTGATCGTGGATCCAAAGACAGAAGTTTAGAATCATTAATTTCTACATGGTCAGGTGTATTGACTTAATTCTGGGTGTTCTTATTGATATTTGAGCTAAATGTGATGTTACAAAAGTTTCCAGAGGATTTGGTACACAGTACTTGAGAATCCATTGTGATCCTAAAATCCAAGTTTTAGAATATTCAAATTCCGTGACATGTTTTGGAATTTCGTGAGATCTTGGTTTTTGTCAAATAAATTCAACACAACGAGAGATTACAGATATTCGTAAAGCTTTGATCACGAGTCTATACATCAGGAGTAACCCAAGATGTGTCCCTCGAGGTTCGGAGATTTAAAGACCCTTGATTTATAATCGCAACGTCGGGTGTAAATTTTAAACGTTATCGCATAAATAATTTGGAGCAACACATTGCATATGTAAAAAAATCGCGAAATAGACATTCTAAATTCGATTTATACAGACCTGTCGAAACAGGTAGTATAAATCTGCATAATGAAATAAACCTATCGCTTACGAGAGCATGAAATATTAGTTGTTCTTCTGCGTCCGCGAATAGTTCTGACGAGATAATTAGCAATATTAAATTATACATCTATTTCGGCGATTCCCAACCGGAGGTATGTAAACAGTATTAATAATGGTGGAAAATAAACATAAATAACATTGATTGATTGTTGTTGTCTCTGACAAACGTTGAATGCGACGGTTTGCTGTGTCTATTCCTGTATCTCGAATAAATCGGAAAAAAATTAATTTAATAGAATATGGGGGGGGGGGGTGGTGAGGGCTTATATAATTACAAAAAAAAACTATGACGGGTAATTTTTTTTAAAATTGGGCTACAAAAAAGGTTGGAAACCGCCGACCTATTTTTCAAAATCGAACTAGTGTTTTTTCTTTTGTTATTTTTAAGGTGTGAAAAAAATGTGTATATTTATTTTTTTGCGAATATCCCACGCGAACTTGATGCGATCATGTTTAAAATGTCAGTAATGAAATGAAAATTACATAAACGATGCGCATACAATAATTAATTATCGGTCAGAAATAGAATTTACAATAAAAAGTGACACATAGTATAAAAAAGTTCAAAAAACTAATAAAAAATACTAAAAATATTGTTTTATCCATTATGGCATATCTTGCGCGCATACTAATTTACATGAATATTTTAGCAATATTTATACAATAATACCATATCGTATTATAAAATCAGCCGGTTTTTTACGGCATTTAATTTTTGTCAATTGCATTTATATTGTAAAATAACGATCGAACCAAGCGATAACAGAATTAATAATACGGGAGCGAAATTTCACGAAAGACCACATTGAAAATTAAGCAAATCCTTGCTGAGATTTGGAAATTATTCACCATAGAAGACACACAAGAAGGTTCTGGTGCTTAAATTTTACACTTCATATGATAAAATATCAAATATGGACCTAGTTAAATTGATATATCAAGAAACTGTCGCGGAAATTATATCGCTGGCACTTCTAGAGATGTAACTTTGGAAAAGTTTGGGTATGCTGATGGGGCCCAAGGGATCATATTTTTTACAATATTGTTGAAACTGCGTGTTTGAAATGAATACAAAAACGGTGGAGAATTAGTTACATATATCTGATCTCTAGACATGGTCCTGGTATATCAAAATTGGATCAGTATGCTCATCCTGCGAAATGCAAAGTTCCTTGGTTACTGTCTTTCTTACTTGGTTAAGTCTTTTTGCTTCTACGATGCAATTTCAGTATTTTGATCTATAGTTCATGGGTAGATATTTCATGGGTCACGGCCACAGGTAAATTGCTGCTATTTGACAAGTTTAAATCAAATCTTCAATGGTTCAGGAGGTCAATGGATGTTGTATATGTAGGTAGAAGTGGTTGAATTTGAAGCCAGATTCTAACGAATAGGACATTGTCTTTGAAACTTTGTTGTATTACACAATTGGTCAAAAATTAGAGAGCCATGATGATTTGAGTGATTAAATCAGTGTTGACGGGGTCAAGGCGATACCGATTTATACCGGATTGACACGATGCGAATAGCTTTGACCAAGTAGCTTGGACGAGTAACTTGGCTGCCCGAAACGTTAAAAAACAGTTGGTTCACATATTGCCACGCTGTAAGTAGTCCAAGCTACTCGCATCGTGTCAACCCAGTATAAATGCCATTTCATTAGAAGTTTCACAAAAATGATTTACAACAGTGAAATTTTACCGTGGCGCAACAATAAATGAAGTTTTGTGATCATGAAAAAATTTGACATCGAGATTTTGATGTCAAATTTAGTAGTCAAGTAGTCAAGTCGTATTTTTATACTTTCATACCGGGTTGACACGATGTGAGTAGATTGGACCAAGTAGCTCGGACGTCCAAAACGTAAAAAAAACGGTTGAATCACGTCCAAGTTACTCGCATCGTGTCAACGCGATATTAACCGATTATTGACCTTACTTGAGAAGTACTTACATTACAATTTGACTTTCACTCTCTCAAATTTGTGCAAAAACAGGAATTTAATAAAATACGAAGGTATATCTATGTATAAAATTATTTTTTTAAATTGAAATTTTTTGATAGTATGAAAATGTCCGATGTTTGTTTTTTAAAGTGTACAGAAATTTGTAGGCAAAAACCAATAAAAGAAGACCTAATATTTATCGCCAACTACTACAACATAATGTGTATGTAAATATTATGCAAAATTAAATTAATAATTCACAATAATAACGACCGAGCCGCGTCATGTTCCGAGCGCCATTTTGGTTGATCGAGTGCGACTGTCATTCGCTAATGTTTTTTAACCTAAAAATATTGACGCGTATTCCTTTCAATTTTGCATGCTTAATTAATAACGAAGAAAATATGCGTGAATTTCTAAAGAAAAAAAAACATACAAAATATTCTCAAGCATATCCGCATAGTATTAATGAAAACGCGCGATCCAAGAATGACAATAAAAATTTCAGAATAATATAATAATAGAGTGGTAAATTTTAAAACGAGCCTAACGAATTGAATTATGCTTGGAATGACGCGTCCCAAAATCCCGCATAAAATTACAATGATTGATTAAGCGATGAGCCGCGTGTGAACCGAGCTTTACAATCGCACCGAAAGTAAAATGCGACTCCATAACCTCAAAATACTGTACGTGTGTATTATAATAATTGAAATTTAATTACGCTCGTGTGAAAATAATTTGGGCTGCGTGTGTACTAGGCCTAATTTGCTAAGGCCGGTTCCACACACGATCGAGCGGCCGATAACAATTAATTAATTTTGCACGTCAGAACTTATGATGAGTGCACACGCAATAATCGGGAACGAACTGATAACGGCGATGTGCAGTTTAGTTCAAAAAGGTTCGATGTAACGAAATGTTTTGCACCAATTGCACGGTTCGACATGCTTCTTTTGCGCATGCGCTTTATTCAAGACATCACATATTGTACAACGTTTTGTTTATTTGCAATAACTATTTCTGACAATTGTTGAAAAGAAAAATAAAAATTGATCAAGGATAGATTTTTAACCTACCTACTGATAGGTTACTGAAAATAAAATGTTATAGGCGCGTTTAAACAATTAAAATGTGACATAGCGAATAAACGATTAGAACAGTGATGAAAAATAAATGCGCCAATGTGGACGATAGACGTCACCTAGAAAGATTATGGAGTATTTTCAAACGTGTCTATTACGATTATTTTTCACCATCGTAATGGCGGACTTGATTTCCATAAACATTGATGACCAAACCGAGCAAAATGGCATATTTTGAAAACGATCGGAAGAGTGTGGAAAAGAGCCCAAATTTTGTCACGACGATAAAATCGTTAGTGAAGTAAGAAGAGGCTAGTAATAAAAATGAGTCAAAATCACAAAACTTTACCTATACATTTAAATCAACATGAGGCCTACTTACTGCTACAATCATCATTAATATGACGTCACAACTTCAACTTCTTCTACAGAGTCAAAATCTTGGCTCACACGATTGAGTCTTCGTACGTGACATCTTAAGCCTCAACACAAGGCATCGCTTAGGTCTCAAATTGCCAAAACCGAACCGTGCGAATATTGTTCTGAAGTGCCGTCCGACACGCAATCGACATGGCATCTGACAGCAATTCTTTTTCCATTTTCATTCTAGCCTTCAGATCCCCAGAGTCATAAGTACGTACGAGTTTTAACCCCTCGTCCAGGTATAATGCACGTGTGTGTGTGTGTGTGTGTGAGTGTGGGTTTTTAAGCATTTCAACGACGCAAAAATCTAGAAAGGGACAAGTTTGCACAATCTGGCTTATCTGCACGGGATCGTACATTTCCATATCGACCGTTTAATTAGTTTTCATTGTTGTAAGAGTGGTTTGTAGATTTTTTTTTTATCATGCTCGGCCAACACTCGACGCCACTGACCGTGCAGACGTGGCCAACTTGCTATCCTAAGCTAAATATTTTTAATATACAGTATACTCCCGATTATACGTGATTTTGAACGACTGCCTCGTGTTAGCAAACTCTTGATAATATTTAATACACGGATATCGACTTATATTGACCAAAACGAATATAGGAAAAGTTATCAAAAATCCTATTAAATAATATGAATTACATACTAAACATTCACATAAGATGCTGATAAATCGTATGAATTTCATAAATTGTGTTACTAAAGTGTAAAAGAAAGAGATGCAAAAACGAAACTGCTAAAATTTAAATAAAAACATGTTAAATTTTACGGGGTCTCTAATAATTATAGGTCGGCTTTGCCTGGATGCTTTTGCTAATAAAAATTTGACCACTTCATTAGTGTTCAAAATAATAACAAAAAAGTATAGATTTGGATAATTTGGATAATATAGAAACGGATAATTTTAAAATTTTCATAATTAGCACGGATAATCGGGAGTATACTGAACAATTCGACCAAATTTCTAATTTTTTATCTTTTTTTGGAGATTTCTCTCTCCTTTTTACATTATATGTATTTTTCCTTTCACGATCGCCTCATTATGCTCCCGCTTTTCCAGAAAGGAAGCGATATACCCGACGATCTTTTGATTCTGATGTTGTTTTTTTTTTTTTGGATGGGTCGGTGGTGTGCGAGAAGCAAGTAGAAAGAACGAAAGCAAAGCAAGACGAGAAAAAAAGTTGGGATTTTTAACGGCGATTAATAATTCATCCAATACGCAAATGTACGGTTCGGATTTTTCCGTCGACGTTGTGAATGCGCTCGTTTTTGGGCATCAATCATTCGCCGAATCAATGGAGACGAAACGAATGCTTAACATTTTTATTTATTTTTTGTTGCCGTTTTTATTTATACGGCGTAATGAATAATGCGATTCGCGAGGTGCAATCTGTACATCTACTGTCTGCGCTGGAAAGTTTCAGCAACAAGTTGCCACAAGATGGAAGAAACGCCTCGGATTCAAGCATCGCATCTCTTGGGTCAAAATTCGTATAACAATAAGTCATTCGATCAATACACCCAAATTCTCCATACAAATGCTCCAGAACATTTGAGCAACAGGCGAAGCAAGCAACCGACTTTGATCCAGACCCAAACTGCATGAGATTCGTCGAATACCTTCCAAAAAAACAGCACTCTCAGCCAATGACTAATTCGGGCCCACTGAGTAACATTATGACATTGCAATTCGTCATTACGCTGATAACGAGTTAAAGACGATTCACAATGGTGCTAGTTTCGAAATGAAACCATTCATATTCAAGTCGAGAACAGAAGTACGCATAATGGGTATTGATTAGCAAACGAATTTAGAATGAGGGAAACAAAAACCTGAATTTTCTACATTTGTACAATACGAGATATTGATATTCTAAATTGTGACTACCTATTGTAAAAATTCTAATAAAAAAAATGTTACCGTCACCATAATTAGGTGAACTATAGAGTAGGGGGGGTGGGGGGAGGTTGCTTTATTTTTTTTATTTGTAGTACCCAGTAATTTTCTAACGAGCTAATAAGAGAGCAAACGTAGCAGCCATATTACCCGTATGCTACGACGTCATATACTTGAATTTCAGGCCTAATATTTTAGAAGGGCTTCGATTCATAGGGGAAACGCTTACACAGTGTATAGTTATTGGCCACTTAGATTTAAATTTTAAAAATTAAGAACCGTCACGTCAGTTAGTAGTGAACGGGAGTAGCATCGAGGGCACAAAATGCTCTCAGCAATGTCATACGATTCTTATATTCAAATGGGCAATGACTACATAAACTGGCCAAGGACCGTAGAGATATCCCAAGATAATAACCCACACCTAAGAATGGGTGACGTCATTCTATACAGGTCTAACATGAATATATCAGACCAATGAGCGCTAGTGTACATTACCTTTTCACCATTATCGATGTGCAGTTTCGACTGGATAGATTCGCCCATTGATTTTATGGTTTGTAGCATTCAAACGAGGCGATGAGATCTCTAATGAATTTTAATGATTCGACGTTTCGCGCGCCCGTCAAATTGAATTCTAAACCACTGAATAGGACTAATCATCAGAAATAATGTCGGGTTCAAAATTCGAATAAGTTACACGCACACACAGACACCAAAGCTGGTATTTCTCGGTCGTTTTCAACACAATGGACGTCCAAGCGGGGTGTAGTGAAATATGAAACAAGAACGAGAGAAGAAAAAAACAAAAACAAAAAAATTGATATCTCATCGGAGTGGCTCAGAGTCTCCCGAGACTCCACTCCTAGAGTAGAGATTAAATCATTACGCTCGGTACAATGCCGTTAATTAATATATTTTTTGTCGGAGCTCGAAGTCGAAGAATGTACGCACACGATTGGAGAGAGGAAGAGAATCAAATACGACACACTCTCGATTATCCGGGCTGATTGTAGCGAGAGGCACGAATAATCCGGAATATTGACTTTTAATTTGTTTTCAAATACGATAAAATATTTCTAAGGATGTTGAGTCGAAGTCGTGACTTTTTAGCGTGAACCAGAGATGCTAAAATCTATTCTGATTTCACATTTATTTTTCTACTTAATGATGTGTTTGAACAGTGAATGATCAATATCCAATGTATACAGATCTGAAAAGCAGTTTTATCTTTGACTTTTTGTCTCTATGCCAGCAGTTTTAAGCAGTTTTATCTTTTGTCTATACCGGGTTGACACGATGCGAGTAGCCTAGACGAGTAACTTTGACGGCCAAAACGAGGTTGCCATGCTGCGAGTAACGTCCAAGTTACTCGCAACGTATCAACCTGGTATTAGGTGAAATTGAGGAAAGGGCCGAAATTTGACAAATCTGTTTAATGAACTATGAGTTATAAGTATAGCTAAAACAAAGAGAAATTTAATTCTAGCTTAATAATTTACTATATGCAACTTTTATTCTAGAGATATTCAAAGATTAGCCCCATTACTCATATTGTTCGATGAAATTACGACTGTATATAGGGACTTGGAAATCGTCATACAAACAGGAACAAGAGCCAATATACTTTTTAATTAAATATTAGTCGGATTTTTGAAAAATTTAGAAACATTTTGAAGTAGGTGTCGCGTTTTTTCTCGACTTGACTTTTAAGTTGTTACTGTTATTAACTTATAAGGCTCGTAAAGTTATAATTAGATCGACATTTAAGCCTCAAGTTCACTTGAATCCAATAAATCGGCATCTGCAAATAATTCCTAGTCCTACCGCGGTTAAATGAGTTATATTGACTATTTTGGACCAATATTGAGTTGCTTCATAGATAGCAACCAACGTCATTATCTAATATATAATTTCGAAAGAGACTTTGTAAGGTTTGGGTGGTAGAATCAAGAAAAAACCTGTATATATATATATATATATATATATATATTGTTTGCTATCAATATTTCCTCTTGGAAAATAGTGCCACGAGCATTTAGCGCCATCTACTGAAAATTAATTCTTCTATTACTGTTTTATATTGTTTATATGTAGGTAGTTTTTACTAAAAGTCAGCAAGAGGCCAGTTCAACAACGCTGTCGATGAAACAACTCCTTGATCCTTGCACGAATAATCGAAAGTAGACTGTAATACACCACCAAAAGGAGAATAAAAAGATTGAGAGCGACTATTTCGTAGTCGAGACTGTCTGAGTGGGTCCCCGAGGTGGTATATAATCCCCCCCATTCCCTTCCGGCTGTTTGTTGGACACACTTCAAACCAATATAACAATTGTCCAAGCCCGGCTACTACTACTTCTACTACTACTACTACAACTAACCCTCAAACCACCCCCTTGACCCACCCGGTCGGTCGGCTAGTAAGCAAATTATTGTTGACGGAGGGGAAACGTTCAATTTTGAATTGGCCATTGTGGCGAACGGCGCTCGATTGACCAAAGGCCGGAGAAAATACTCTGCGGTGGTCAATTGTAATCGTATGGAGCAATGGAAATGGTAATGCGCCCACTCAAAGATGGTATCCAAATTAGGGCGAATTTTGACCAATATTAGGATATATCCAGCATGCCAAATGTTACCAGAGATGAACCATCAAAATGTTGCATTTAGTCGTGAATTATTGAAGTAAAAATATACGTGAGAGATAATGAGAGCCTATAGTGCAAATTTTATAAGATAAGAGTGCGAAAAATATAAAGTTATAGGCGTTTAAACAATTAAAATCTGACAAAACGAGAGGGTGGCGAAAAGTCTACTAGCTATCTAACGTCACCGTTTCCAAAAATTACGGAAATTCAGACGTGTTTATTACGATTATAAATCACCATCGAACAATCAGAATCGATCTAAATTTCCATCGTTGACAAAACCGCGCAAAATGGCAAAGTTTCAAAACGATCGGAAGACTGTGGGAATAGATACTGAATCGTTAGCGAAGTGAACCATAGAAAAGCCTTGTAAAAATAGGGTTACCAGACGGTATCCTTGCTAAAATTGAAAACGATATTGCTAGGAATATCAGTAGTATGAAGCTACGATGTTCTGTCCACATTGTTTGGACAAGGACTTTGCTTTATTAGTTGAATCGCCTGGCTTTATTCGGGTAAGTTAAATTCAGATTTTGGAATTTGTAGTCTTCAGTTCATGTGAGTAACAGGAGCATTATGTAGTAAACCAAATTTGATGGTTCTAAATTGAAGATATGCATAGCTAGTTTTATTATATTACAATGATCCTTTAAAACTTTACATTCAAACCTAGCGAAATATATTGTGAGTGCATATTTTCAAGTCTAGTTCTTAAGTATATTGGTCATAAACATTTTAAGTCCAATTACGCAATCAAGTTGATAAAGACCAGTAACAGTATATTCTATTTATATATGGGAATAGACCTAGACTAATAAAACATTTCATGTGATAAAATATAGCAAAGAAATTTTAGAGTTCCGAAGAAGGAATACAAGTTTTATGGTTTAATAATTCAATACTAAAAATCGCAATTTTACTGATTTGGGAGATGTTGACAGTCTTCACGTTTAGCATGCTAGGAAAATTCTATATATGGATGTGGATTATCGTAATTATGTTTGACTCAATGGTTAAAAGTATACGTGGAAAAGTGAAACAATAACCTGCGCCAAAAATTTGACCGATTATGTGCTAAAGGACAATTAAATTGCTACCTTTATTAGTGGTAATTTGCGATTTTTGCAAAATTGCAGGCTATCGAGCTCTTCAATTACACACCGATTTACATAGTTAAAATTTAATTTGAAAAATTTCCACGTACATACAAAGGCGACACGTCAAAGAAATTATTTTCCAACGTTTTAAGTTTTCTAAGCAATAAATTAAGCATTTTAAATACTAATAAACAATCGTTGAGGATATTGAACTCGCTTTTTTAAGATAATCAATGATGCCATAAACCTTTTTGAGATCATTTGAACGACTTTTAAGGGGGCCAAAATTTTCAGAGAAGAACTGGAAAAATAAATCTTTTTAAAACGTCCAGGTATTATTGGTGGGAAAACATTACAGTGTCCCGATTTAAAGAAACATAATCACGTTCGACGATATTTTCGAAATTTCAAACGGTCTCTTATATTACGATTAAAAACTGAACTGCCAAGATGCATCCGAATTGCATTCGTGTCATGGAACTGAGTAGACGGTCTAAGTCCACCCGGAGATGGACTCAAAATAGATTAAACCTGTACAAATTAACGGACGTTCTAATCCTTCGGGCTCAAAACGACGAGGCTAAAGGGACGTCAAGGAAACTAGCCGTAATGCCTAAATGTGAGTTAAAACCGCGTGGCTAAATGGCGAATTATCGTCGCACGAGAGAAATCTCTCGATGCAAAAAGTGCAAAACGTATCATTGCTACAAAAATTATTGAGAAGACAAGAATGTGAAGATAACGAGCCGAGACAAATCGGCAGCAGTCGTGTGGCCAATCGGTGAAAGTTTCCCGAAAGATGTTTTGGCACAGTCAAACACCACGTACATACTCGTGTTTCGGAAAACCTATTTACAGTTGGTTCAAAACGAGACACGCTTGTTATCCAGATCAGTGGTTCTCACGTGAAATTTTACCGTGACTTCATAATTGACAGCAACCGTCCTTGAGAATAACTGTAGATCTAGATACTTTCGGTGTGTGATTTCTTCTAAATTTATGAAATAGTTTGAACAACTAGTTAGCAAAACAGAGAGCTCAGAGTTCTAAATCAGCTTGAAAACTATAGGAAGATCGAAATGTGCAAATTATGCCCAACGAGGAAAAGTGCAATTTAAGTCAAAATAAGAATGTCAAGACGCGATCATATTATGCAAATGGGAACAATAGTTCGTTTTATAGTCGAAATAAAACTAATGTGTGGGATAAGTATATGAGTAACATCTCGCTCGAAGGACTAAAACCTATAAATCGAATCTTCATTTATTTTATAACCTTTGAGACATGGTTTATACCTCATTTTATATCAACTTGACAATAGAATTGCCATTGGTCAGCTAAAATCTTCTGCGTTGTGTTTTTAGAAGTTCAAAAATGAACTAGACGACCAATATGAATAGTCTTCTAGAGTTTACTTATTGCCTAGGTAAATAAAATGAGGTATAAACATAAAGAAAAAGCGAAAGTATTTTTTGAGTTTGAATTATTTATATTGAAAAAAATCTTGCTCGAAGGACCAAAATCCACGAAACGAAATTTTATATCGGCCTAAATTTTTTATATGACTTTCGAAAACGGAATTAAACATGGAACAAAATGTGATAAATCAAAATTATAAACGCATCTCCTCACTTTTTTGGGTTTTCGACATACGTAATAAGATTATTAGTACTGAACTATTAGTGAAATAAAAATATATATGAGAGATAATGCGAGCCTATAATGCAAATTTAGATATAGTGTGAAAAAGAAAAAGTTATAGGTTCGGTTATCATTGGTCACAAAGCGCTCCCCCAAAAGTCACTAAAATCTCTGTAACGGAACATCTGGCAGCCAAAAAGTCCATCATACTAACGAAAACTCGAGTGCCAAATATTCCGCATTCGCGATTTTCATAGTAAAAATTATCTGTGACCATCGCAATGTGACTAATAATCCAATTACCAAAGTTATAGGCGTTTAGGCAATTCAAATCCGACAAAACGAGCGGGGGGCGGAAAGTCAAACATATAAGGCTACAGGCTAGTGGCAAAGGGTTAGCTGTCACCGTCTCCAAAACTTTTAGATTCTTAAACGTGTTTAAATCGAACTAGCGGAAGCGATTGAAATCTCTATCGGCGTCCAAACCTCGCAAAACGGCAAAGTTTCAAAGCGATCGGAAGAATGTAGGAGTTTTATCAGATTGATCGAATTTGTGAAGTTAATAAAAACCTTGTAAAATAAAAAAAACCCCTCATCAATACTTCTAACCGTTCGGACCAAAGCAACAAAACCAACGATTCAAAAGAGGCAGATTGTGATGAAAACAAGCTCAAACCAGACCCAGACAAATATGCTTCGGATCGAGATTAGCACACCCAATTTCGACATTCTATCCAAGACAACCCTACGTTTCTGACCCACCCAACAACGGTCAGAAATCATTCAAGCATCTGGCAACGGCACAAAAGGAAGTGTCGCACTTTCGCAACATTTAATACTCCATTGTTCTACTGACGAAAAGACCTACATAGACTTTTGCACTAATTATTGCATTTCAACACGAACCACTTGAAAATGTGGGTCGAACGCAAAATTTTCAGATTCTACATAGAATCATCATCATCATCATCAGCTGCATAAATACTCGCGACACCTAGCAGGCATTTATTTTCACACATCCGGTGGCCGAGATGATGCGTTCGTGTGTATTTATTATACACATTCACTTGGGAAATATGCACATCTGGGGAATTCGCCGAGATTCGCGCTTCGAAAGTGAAACTATTCGAATCGCCTGAAGGTATTTTCGCGGAGTGCTAGGTGTCGCCCGGGTTCATTAACATATTGAAATTTATAGGTGCAGTTCGAGAATTGTTCGAACACTTGATATGCATTTCCGAATCACGCCAGTCGAAAACTTACACTGCGATGTACATAAATGGGACAGGTCGGGCACTGACGACAGTGCCCGATCGAAAACTGAACCGTGGATGTTTATAGAACGAAGTTTTAGAATAATTATGAAGTATATGAAATTTCTCTTTAATATTTGGGTAGTAATGAAAGTTGAAAGAATAAACTGTAGATTTGCATATCAACCAAACTAATATAGATAATCAAAATCAAGGAGCTTTAAAATAAAAAAAATCGGCCAAATTCACTTTTTTTGGATTATATTCCTCTATTATTGGTTTATATGCCTGGGGCTGCTCGGATGGGTTTAAGTTAAAAAAAGAAGCAAAAAACATTGATCTTCTTCAGAAAATTTTGTAATCTACGTTCTAAACTATAGTACAATGAAATAGTAAGCAAAATTAGGTGGTTCAAGCTTTAAAACTATAGATTTTCAATACAACTTCCATTTCGAATTTTGAGCATCTCAATGTAATTTTTACTCAAAAGATCAATAAAAGCTCGTTTGTTGGAACTAGAGATTTTAATTTATGACAGTCAATAAAGTGATAGACAATAGTGATAACTACATACATTAGTTTTATTCAACTAATGAAGATTTACTTCTCAAAGGAAGTGTTGATTTTGAAGATACAAATTGTCAATAATCAAGGAGCTGAAGTGAAAATTCCTGAAAGACATCCTTAAAAGGTCAAAATTTGTCAACCATATTGCAGAAGACAACATGAAACTATCGGAGAGTAGATAAATTTCACCAAAACGAGAAAGAGATCAAAAGATCAGTACATTGACCGGACAGTGTCGTCAGTGACTGCATATTTGGAATTTATTTATGAAGAATACTTAGTATTGAAATTAAAATCGAGACTCCATAGACCAGATATGCAGCCAGCAGGTGTTGTTTCTCACATTTCAATCATTACCGTTAAATGTTACTCATCAAATCATCAGGTCTACATTGACATGAATATAATTACATTATAACGACATCTGCTTTGCATCGGATAGACGTTTGATATCATGTTATGTCGTCCGCGGACAAGATTGCTGACACCTTCTATTATTGTTATTATTATTATCATCATCACAATGAATGCTCACTGTTTCCTGTCATTATTACAAATACAATACAATGTATGGCGATGATAAATTCAATTGTCCGTTTATGATTTTTATTCATAAATTCTTTCAAACGGAGATAGTAATATGTGAAAATAACAATGTACATTTGTTTACAGTGAATCATTCGAAAGTGTGTATGTTTTTATGTGGATAATTGTCATGTAAATGACGTTTTAATCTCAACGAGATTGGGAAATGAGTGCTTGTCAATTATGGAGTAAAAAGATGCTGAAAAAGTTGGGTGGTTTTTGTTTAAGCGAATGGATAAACCGTCATCAAGATAACAGATGCATTAGGGTACTTGAATTCCAGAAAAATAATGATCATTAAATAAGTTGGAGCAAAAAAATATAGAGTTATTGGGTGCAAATGGGACACATTTTAATGGATTCGCATGTCATTGTTTCAAATATGGTGGAGAAAATTGACGTATTTTAGAATAAATTCAGGAATCGAATAGATAATCCATAGGACAAACAATTGTAACGAACTATCATGAGAAATTCTAATTCTAATGCAAATAAACCATGAACATATTTTAAGTTTGCCTCAAATTAATTTAACATTCAGCTCAGCTCTCTACAACTAGGTGCAAATTTGCCCCAAATGTGTTCTAAATTTGCTCCAGATTAACCGAATTTGCTATATTTACCCCACAAAAGAACCAAATGCCTCAGATTTACTTTGCCCTAGATCAACCATTTGTGACCTAAATTTACTTCAAATTGACCAAATTTGCTACAGTTGCCCTCATACATGAACCAAATGCGCTTCAAATTTAGTTTGCCAACCATTTGTGTTTTAAATTTACGCTAAATTCATCAAATTTGCCCCATAGATGAACCAAATGCCTTTACTTTACTTGCTCTAAGTTAACCAATTATGCCCTAAATTTGCGCCATAGATGAACCAAATGCGCTTCAGATTCACTCTGCCCAAAGCCAACCATTTGTGTTTTAAATTTAGTACATTTGCCCCATAAATGAACCAAATGCGCCCCAGATTTTGCTACATTTACCCTATAAATTCACTCTGACCCAAGTTAACCACACAAGCACCAAGAAGTTTTAAATTTGAAATGCCTCACATAACGATTGTCAGTAATCAAGCAAAAGTTAAAGTCAAATAAATAATTAAAACAACCAACAATGCATAGAACCGTCGAAGCTTAACAAAAAAAAAAAAAAAAAGTAAAATCCATAATCTACAGTCAATGTAGATATATTGAAGTAAATTGATCAGTCATTGAAATTAGTATCAGACTGAAGATGATGACGAGTGAACGAATCGAACCAGGACAAATACACATCGTAAAATATGTACAAAACAAAGACAACGATCACAGTTTTCACTCACAAAAGAAGGGAAAGATTGATAAATAATGATAATATATAAAACACGGGCAGACTCTTAATCCTACTATCGGCACATTTAAAACATATCATGACTCTGTCCGCTTAAATATCTACGGCGGACGAATCACAACGATGATTATTATTACACGCTAAACATAATAATATAAAATATATAATACAAATATATCCCCCCATTCGTCTTCAGATCGGATGATCGATCGTGATCATTATATATTTTTTTTGCGTTCATTAAACTTTAAATACAGTCGGGTCACGTTATCATTAGTTATCAAACATATCATATTTATGACCGTGTCTTATATAGAGCGTACTCGTCGAAAAAACCTAGAATTCACCTAGAACTTACTTGGCTAAACTTATAAAAAAAAACAAATTAATTATAATTAATTAATTTCACCTATTTATACATTACATGTATGCCCCGTGAGGGTTCGTCTGCCGTTCAAAGTTTTTTTTTCACCGTCGGTGCATGGTTTCCGGTCTGGTTTTGCTCCGGGCGAGGCATTCTTCAGATACGAGCCGTGGATTTGGACCGTTCTCATCGGTAAGTACGAGTTTAGGATGTGGTGCCGTTCCTGGATCTTGACGCTTTTAATCGACGGTGAATGTCATTGAATTCATAAACAATTGAACAATCGTTTTTTTTAATCTCAGTACAGATAAGCCATGTCAATATGACGAAGAATGTTTTCTTTTTGTTTTAACAATGTTGATTATACTTTAAAGCCAGTCGATGTTCTAATTTGAAATATTATACGCACACTTGTTTTTGAAGCATTTATGAACCTCGTATTGTATGAGATTCGTGGAAAAAGATCAGAATTGAATAGCTCTTTTTGTTGTTTTGATTTGAGATACATATTGTATATAATAACAAATATCATATTTATCTCAAATTTGGATTGTTATTAAATTTGAGATTCATAAATATCAACAGTTGATTGAAATGATTCACACATACGTATGCTTATCTCATTGTTAAGAAATTACAGATTAATTTATACATGATTTCAGAATCAAATATGAAAAATTAAAGCTTTCATTTTACAAGTCGATTTGTATGTAGACTAACTATTATGAGATTCGAATATGGTACAACTCAAATGCACAATATTCAAATAGACATGTCGTTCTTTCTTGTTTTTTCACATTTTTAATATTACAAGTTGATTTGAATGCAACAGATTATCATGAGATTCAAAAATATACAGCTATTACTCGGATGTTCTTTGTTGTTTACATGTTTTTAACGATGCAAGCTGATAGAAATGTAACAGAGTATCATGAGATTCGAATGTACAGCAAGACTCCAACAGACAATCGCGCGTTCTTTATGGTTTCATGTTTTTAATATTACAAACTGGTTTGAACGTAACAAAGATTGAGATTCGAACAAACAGCACAACTCAAATGTACGATATTTGAATAGACAATCACATATTTTTTCTTCTGTAACATTACAAGCTGATTTGAATGGAGCAGATTATCGTGAGCTTTGAGTATACAGCATAACTCACAATAGATATATTGTTCTTTCTTGCTTAACATTTTATTGTGCAAATTATCATGAGATTCGAACATGACTCAAATGTACGATATTCAAATAGGCAATCACATGTTTTTACACATTTGACATTACAAGCTGATTTGAATGTAGAAGATTATCATGAGATGAAAGTATACAGCACGACTCAAATAGACACATTGTTCTTTCTTGTTTAACATCATAGCCGGATTTCACGAGATCTGAACATACAACATGAGTCAAATGTACGATATTCAAATAGCCAATCGCATGTTTTTACACATTTGACATTACAAGCTGATTTGAATGTAGAAGATTATCATGAGATTAGAGTATACAGAACGACTCAAATAGACACATTGTTCTTTCTTGTTTAATATCATAACTGGATTTGAAGTGGCAAATTATCACGAGATATGAACATACAACATGACTCAAATGTACGATATTCAAATAGGCAATCATATGCTTTTGAAATTACAAGCAGATTATCATGAGAGTTGAGTATACAGCATGACTCAAATAGACATTTTGTTATTTCTTGTTTAAATGACTGAAATGTACGATATTCAAACAGGCAATCGATATTACAAGCCGATCATGAGATCCAGTCGACGACTAAAAGCCCGCCGAGCACAATTAAAACTCGACGTACGAGCTTCGACGCAGAATCACAGACAGAGTTCGACAAGAACGGGTCCGAATCCACGAGGTACGCCCGGAGCAAAATCCGACCCTGGAAACCTGCAACGATACCACAACAACAAACACACCGTCAATTAGTCTTTTAATTTATACAAACACACACACACAAAATCAAAAAGACAAAAACGGCGACGACCCCACACGGCGAAAATAAATAATAAATGTGGTATAATCATCATAGTAAATGCAATATTTTTATATATATGTGTATATATATAATCATCACCTACTGCGACGACGGCTCACCCGACGATGGCTTCTTTCTTCACCGTCACACAAAACACAATTCACTTTATATTTATCTATATATATATATATATGATGTATCCGTAGAACAACGCACACACACACGGTATAATATATATATATATATATAGGTTCCGTCGGAGCGGACATCGACTATATAGAATTATTTACATGACATATTATAATACAGAGTACGTGCGCAATATAATACTGTGGAATATTTTCGACGTCGGGAATCACACAGTGTTGAGAGTTCACCGCGACAACGAATAGAGGACGACGATGAGGATGGGCAGCACCAGCGGCAGCAACGAAGGGCGACGGCTGCCCGAGAAGGAGAGCTCCTCGCTTTTGAGCACGTCGTTCAGTGACTTCTCGGGCTTGGGAGTCTTCTTGAGGAAGGACTTGGGGGTGGTGGAGGTTGATGTGGTGCGGGGCGCAGTGGGAGGGGGCGCAGGCGGCGGTGGGGCAGGGGTGGGTGGAGGCTCCTGCTGGCAGCACACCCGGAAGACCAGCTTCATGTTGTGAGTGGAGCACCAGCCCCCGATGCGCCGGTGCAGGTCGTCCTTAGTGGAGGTGCTGATGAAGTAGTAGTCTCGGCCGGGGAAGAACTCCAGGCCGCCAGGCTGCGGGCTGAAGGGCCGGAAGGTGATGGTGAAGAAGAGGAGTTTGTGGGGCTTGTCGCAGATGGCTATGACCCTAGGGTTGGGGTTGGTGATGCGGCAGGTGTCGTACTCCTCCTTGGACACGTTGTAGATGATGTACTTCTCGGCGTTGTCGTCGTTCTTGTCCGGCGGGTACATGGGACAGACGATGTTCACCTGGTCGTAGTCGAACTGAGGGTTGCCCTTGTTCAGGTCGAACACGTGGTCCGTGTTGTCGATGCGGAAGATGCTGTTCGTGGTGTTCCAGTTGATGTAGAAGATCTTGCCGTTGGCGGCCGCCAGGTCGAAGCAGAAGCCGAGTACGAGCAGCAGGGGCGCGGCGGCCGCGGCCGACTTGGATCTCGAGCTGACTTGCATCGCCATTGCCATTGCCGTTGCCGTTGCCACTGCCACTGCAATTGCAACTGCACTCGACTCTCATCGAAGATCTGCTCTCATCGGAGACGGAGTGGTGTAGACGGAGACGGAGACGGAGACGGGACACGACACGCAATCGCACAGTACGATACACGACCGGGCGCACTCGTCGCCTTTGTGAGACCAGCAGCGCCACCCGCTCCGCGCGCCCGAATGCCGAAGCTCAAGTATGCGCGCGCCGAACGCCCCCCCGTCCCCCCACCCCCCACGCGCTCGCTCCCCCTCTCCGTGGCCGCAGCCGTGGCGTGCCGGAGCAGGGGCGCCAACTGCCCTCAGAGTGCGCCCCGAACTTCCCTTTTTCCTTCTGACTAGATGGTGATTGGACTATTCGTCACATTGGGGTGGTCACAAAGACAATTTTTGCCATGAAAATCGCGAACACACAATATTTGGCACTCGAGTTCTCGTTACATAAAAATAAATTAAAGTTGAATGTGAATAAAACAAAAATGATGTGGTTGAATGGTAAAAATAAAAATATATAGAATTGATGATAAGTTAATTGAAAAAGTTGAAAATATAAAATACTTAGATTCAGGACTAAATTTTAAAATGCACGCTGACTATATAATAAAAAAAATGACTAGAAAAGTTGGTGTATTATGTACATAGATTAAGAGGGCTGTACACCTGAAACCTTAATTTTGTTACCGTTCCTTTCTTCGATATATATATTGAGTGTATGTATATATTGAGTGAATGCGACAATATATATCAATATATATATTGAGTGAATGCGACAGTTGCGCTTCGACCAGATAAAACGTATTTTAAATTGACAAAATCGAGGTTTTGTATTCTACTATTTTCTCCTCCAAAACTGGACCAATTTTTAAAAAAATTTCATCATCGTTATGAGAAAGATACTTTCTGTGCATCTATCGGCGTATTTTTTTTTAAATCGATCGTTAAATAAGCACGCTGGACTCGCACGCGATTTTATAGATGTTTGGCGGCTCCTAGCTCATATAAAAAATAATTAATCAAAAAAATAAAACGATAGATGCACCCCAATGGTGGATATCCATAGCATATTAAAAAATAATTTCTCTAGTGCCATAATTGAGGAAGGGAGAAGTATAGTACGTTTGTATGGACAAGGCGCTGCTGTCCAGCCCTCTTAAGAAATATTTTAAGTAAAAAAAGTAAAATTTTAGTGTTTAATTCAATTGTCTTGCCACATGTGGTTTATTGTGCCACTGTGCTTAATTTGTTTAGTGGCCAAGATTTAGAAAAAATGCAAAAAATACAGAATAAAGCTATGAGAGGTATTTTGAATGTGAGTAGATTTAAGAGTATTGGAAGTATGTTAGATGAATTAGGATGGATGAGTATTAGAATTAGTCTAAATATTAGTACATTGTCTTTTGTTTATAAGTTAGATCATAAGTTATTACCTAAGTATTTTGATGATTATATAATAAGGAATAGAGATAAACATAGTTTTTATACTAGAAATAAGGACAAACTAGTTGTAAGTAGAGTAAGAAAGAATAAGACGGCTGGGGGTGTTTTTCACAGGGGTGTGCTCATGTATAATTCCCTCCCTGAGTGCATCAGGTCTGCTAAAAACATGGATGCATTCCTGCGAGGTGCGAAGAGACACCTCTGTGAGGGACAGTACATATAAGTTAATTATAAATTTTAGAGTTAAGTATAATAATTAAGATATATTTTTAAATTAGCTTGATAGCTAAAATATATATAAATAAATAAATAAATACAATGATAGTTACCGTTAGTATGATGGACTTTTCGGCTGCCAGATGTTCCGTTATAGAGATTTTAGTGACTTTGTGACGAGTAATTTGTGACCAGTCACCGAACCGACTAGATATGTGCCGACGGGAAAAACCCCGTTTTATTCCCGGCAATAGACCGGGGTTTTTCCCTGGCAGCTTTGGGCGGTGGAAATTTTGGGAAAATTGAAAAAAAAAAAATGGGTAAAAGTCGGAATTCTCGACAGGGCACTGCAGCCAGCTAGGCCAGTGGTTCTTAACCTGGGTTCGATTGAACCCCAGGGATTCGGTGAGTCGATCTCAAGGGTTCGGCGGAAATTCTGCAGAGCCAGGTTCAACAGCAACTCTCCAGAACAACAACGCTCTCAACCAGTGATGTAGTCATTGATGTATAATACACTAGATGGGCCCAGACGTGTTATTTTGGTCGGAGATCTTGTCTTCACTAACTGAGGGGTGCGGGGGGTTTAACTACCGGGGAAGTTGGGTTTTTTTCCCTACGACGCAGCGGTACCTACCTACCTACTAAGAGAAACTGTGCATGCGTCATGTATTTTGCATGCGCCAAATGGGAGACAAGTATAACACGTGAGGGCGGATCTAGTGTATTATACATCAATGGTAAAAATCGGAATTCTCGACAGGGCACTGCAGCCCCTAGGCCAGTGGTTCTTAACCTGGGTTCAATCGAACCCCAGGGGTTCGGTGAGTCAATCTCAGGGGTTCGGCGGAAATTCAGCAGAGCCAGGTTCAACAGCAACTCTTCAGAACAACAACGCTCTCAACCAGTGGTGTAGTGCTAAATTTTAAGGTGCCGGTACGTTCGATTTTGGACAATTTTTTTTCAAATTTTTTTGTACAATTTTTACAATACATGCATTTTTACATAATTAATTTCGACTGTACTTAAATGACTCTAAGGTCGAAAACGCTACATGCCGGAAGGCTCTTCTTTGTCAGTACTTTAAAAGATGATTTAAAAGTATTTTTCGGTGAGAAGGTGGAAGCCCAACACTTTACCGGGAAAGGAAGCAAATGGAACAAGGAATTATTTTTTAAAAGACTATTCCTCTTGTTCCTGCTGTATCCTGCTCGCGCAAATTAAGTGAGTATGTACCGTTTACCATGCACCATTTTTTTTTGATCTTTCGACTTAAGATCTTTCGATTTTTGATCTTTGCCTTCCGATATTTGCGTTTTCTGTAATTTAACATTCTGTCTCGTCACGGAGACCGCTTTTTCAGACGGTCCTGTTTACATTATAATAAAGTTTTGAATGACATTGATATATTTTCCGATACATTGGCTATTTTCTTTTGTGGACGAGTATGCCGCGTCTCTTTCCACGATATATGCATAGGAGGGGGAGGCTACGGGGGCGCCGGCCCCCCTTAATGATAAAAAATAATACATATTTAGAAAAAAACCTAAGATCAAATTTTAAACTTTTTATTCAACACCTCGTGAAATGGTGATTTTTCTTTTAATAAATAGACAAAGAAATTATGAAATAAATTTGAAAGAAAAACAACTTATAGATTTAAGTCCACAACAAAAGCGTCGTAATAATATCGTGAATTTGGAATTTTGCCGATGATTCTCCACTGATCGTTTGCGGGGTCATACTCCTGGATTGGACCTGAATTTTCATTATCTGAAAAATGGAAAAGCCAAATCAAATTATTGAAGTGATTTCAGGAAAATATTACAAATTGAGTATGTAGTACATGTAATCGTAAACTCACTGAAACAAATGATCTTTCTATTGTGACAGATTGCACTTCGTCCAAAATGATTAACAGGTAATGCTCTCACTTCAGTCCAGGTGTCTCTTCCAGGGTCGTATCTTTCAACACTTTTAAGTGCCAAACGACTAGAACCACCAATGCAATATATATAATCGTCGACAACGACCGCCTAAAAGTCACAACAAAATTAAATTCATGGATATACACAAAATGCTTTGAAAAGAATACCTTTTCGTTCAGTTAACTAACTTACATATGTAATTTATTTAGTTTATTTTATTTTATTTCAATCGAACATGTACACTCACCTTTACAGATCGCTTCAAAGCGACAAGTGTACTAATACAGATACAATACAATACAATAATACAATCAATACAAGCTTTTTATACAATGTCAATTAATACAAACAACATACACAGTGACATCTATGGAGAGATTTTTGCAGCATTTTATTATAGAAATTGACGAACCTCAAGACGCTGAATAACTTGAGATTGCAAAGGAAATGCAAATTTACAGGAACCATTTCAATGAAAATCAGAAAAATCGGTGAACCCTGAAAGGAAGCGATAGATCTGGAGTCACAAACTAAGATCTGGCCAACAGCTACTAGTGGGAATCGAACCGTGACCACTCCACTCGAAAGCATAATATGCTAACGACTAGTCCACGCTGCTGGTTATACATGTATGTACATATGTAGTTGGACAAACATTAGTTGATTAAACTTCAACAAATTAGTTTTATTAAATTAACGATATTTTTTATGTTTCACTTCGCTAATGATTCAGTCGAAATTCCTACATTCTGACGATCGGTTTGAAACTTTGCCATTATGCGCGGTTTGATCATCGATAGAAATCTAAATCGCTTTCGATAGATCGATGGTGAAAAATAATCGTAATAAAGACGAGTTGCCTTATGTGTTTGACTTTCTGCCACTCACTTATCTTGTCAGATTTTAATTGTTTAAACGCCTATAACTTTTTAGCAATGATTATGATTTAATTTCGTTCCAAAGTGAAACGTCGAACAATGTTGAATTAATAAATAGTAAATACGAACATAATTTGGATGTAAACAAAAAAACTATTTCGAAACTAGTGTTGTGCCCGTTGATTTCAACGGGTGACTTCAGAAAGGAATTGATACACGAATTAAAATTAATTTATATGTTATATATATATACATATATGTAAATAAAGTGTAAAGTCATTTATAGGCGCGCGCGCGTATTAATTCACCCGTTCGAAATGATGAATTAATGTGTGTGTGTGTATCTTCGTGGATGTGTGTATGTGTCACCCGTCGCTCGGCCTGACGTCGCAGATGCCTGTCGTCACATGAGGCTCCACCCCCCCCCCCATTCCTCGCTACAACGCTTCCCCGCGTCTCCTCGACCACTTGACTATGATTGGCTGTGTGTCCAAGATCAGGCACAAACCCACATATGTACATACACAAATCGCGTCCGTTTTTATATATATTTACTAGTGTTGTGCCCGTTGAAATTTCAACGGGTGGTTTCGGAAAAAAAATTGATACACGATTTAAAATAAAGTTACAATACGAATAGTAGTTGAGCGCATCGGAATTGCAGCAGGAATTGGGAATCGGAAATCAGAATTGAAACAGAAATCGGGAAGCGGAATTGAACCCGAATCTGGATCCGGAACTTAAACAGGAATCCGGACCCGGAACTGAAAAATGAATCGGGATCAGGAACTGCAAAATGAATCAGGATCCGGAACTGTAAAGGGATATTAACTTTTTGGTGCTTTTTCAAAATTCTTTAAAAGAAAAGTTGAGGAAATGCAGAAGTTTAAATAAATTGCTTTCAGAATTAATTAATTACGGGAAATTCTTGCAAATATACAGTTCTAAGCTCAAGATCGAAAGATTATTGTATTGTCATTTTCTTAATATTTAATATTTTTCGCGATTATTTCACAAATGAAACTTACAGCAAACGATGATCTCTTCCATTTCATCGGACTTAAGATCTTCCACTGATTTTTTTTTGTGTTAAATACTTCAACCGAATTTAAAAAATCTGGGCCATTACATCCACCGAATACATATATGTCTTCTTTATAAACTACTGACGCGTGGCAGAATCTTTTACTTTTCATGGAGGCAACATTTTTCCAACTGTTTTTGACGTAATCGTATCTGTAACGTAACGAATAACAACTCTTTTAACATTCAAAATACGTCACGGAGATAACAGGAAATTAAAGCAAAATTCATTCACTCTTCAACGGTTTTTAATTCCTTTATATCACTATATCCTCCCATTACGAAAATCCTTCCGTTGACTACAGCTGCTGTTGAATAGCTCCGTTTCTCTATCATCGGTGCCAATTGTTTTAAATCTTTTGTGAGAAGATCAATCGAGCAAACCTTTAAAAAGCACGGGCGATTTTACATAATATTATCATTTTAACTGTAATTTTAATGACTTGATTTTCGTAAAAATTGAAATTCGGAAAAACTTGTGCGATAAAAATGACAGTGAAATATTAAATTTTATATTAATTCTTAATTTTTCAAATTCAACTACATTTATATATACGTTTAAATTTTATATCTTACTGCAGATTTTCTCTAAGGAAAAATGAATTTTTTCATTAAAAAATGAATGAACATAAATTTTAATCACTTTTTAATTTTCAACTGAAGAATCAATTTATGTTAATATTTTTTGACAAACGAAGAAATGCGCAAATGCGAATATCAAGAAGTTGAAAATTGTAATATTTGCTTACCTTCGTATTTAAATCTTCTTCAGAATTCCACCCTCCAAACATAAACAAGTTGTTTTTAAATATTACTGTTGAAAAACTATTTTTTATATCGGTTTCAACAAAATGGGTCCATGAATTCGTCGTTAAATTGTACGCATCGATTGTAACAGACATCTAAAATAAAAATAAATTCAACAGTTCATATACATACGAAAGAATACGAAGGGAAAAATCGAAAAAAATGTTGTTACGCCAAAACTGTCTCCTCCTACAATTAAAACTTGTTTTTTTTTCATTCGGAATTTTGAATTCATCACAGGAAGAGTAGATCTCTTTTGTGGCATTTGATGCCATTTTAAAGCATCAAACAGCAACTGACTTCCTTCGACGGATTCGCAACAGAGTGACGTCACTTCTTCCAGTAAAAACTATTAAAGCAAATAATACGTGAATATTAATATTAACTCTGCGATTGATACATCATCCGATGCAGTAAAAATAAAACACCAACCGAAACAGAGCAGAGCGAAAACCTTATACATTTCATCAGTGAATACAAATCATTCTTCCTATTGGTCCAATCGTATTTGACCCACTGAGATAGTCCTTCGAACACCTGCTCCTCTGAAGACACTTGCAAATTATCAGAAGATAGCAACCTTTTCACATTATCAGCAGACATCTTCAGAAACCTTTCATGATTTCTAATCTTAAAAATCAAAGCACTTTTAAGCAATTTTTGCAAAAATGAAAGCAGATAAATAATATTCGAACTAACTTTTAGAAAATTATTCAGTAAGTAATCGTCAATTTCTTCATTTTTTTGGGTAACTTGTCTGTTGTCTAGACATACTGTCTCTAAATATGAATAACAATACTTTTTAAGCTCATCCATTTGCCACATTTCGGCCAACTTTACAACATTTGCGGCTTGCTCTAGCCTTAAATCTGTAAAAACAAAAATTTATACCAAGAATGGTAAAAAAGCTCTTCGGTTAAGAAATATATTTTATCTTACCGACTGTGCCCTGATACAAGAATTCGAAAGCCTTGGTTATTGATTCATCTCGAATCCCTGTACAATCCAACACTAATTCTCGTATATTTTGGTTAAGTTTCGTCCTAAACAGTGGACTCGCTGCATGTAGGATGGACTTGTGAGTCTTGTATCTAAAATTGCATTAATCAAATTAAAATCAGTCGATATTATAATAATTAATGCGTGGAGTTTTTTTTTAACCTTTTGTCTCTGATAATTAATTCGATGTCGTAATACATTCCTTGCGTAAAAAGCATATGCATACATTGCATGTGGTTGAATCCATGTAGCATTTGGGTCTGACGATCGGAGTCGTTCATTTTCAAATCAGATTTTATTTCAGAAATGGGATCTACGAGAATTGATTAAAAATTAAATGATTGCATTAACCAAGTGCTTAATTTAAATATCAGATCAACAATAGTGTACATGTTTTAATGGTGTTTATAATTTTTTTAGTATCATTACTTTGGCAACATACTTTTTAAACAGACGTTCCCATTTTTAAAATAAATTATCTTAGTTTCACTTTTTATCTTATATTTTTTATTGCTCTTAAAACGTTAAGATTCCATTTTAAGACATTTTGGCTGACGTGGCAAAAAAAACTAATAAGTAATAAATAATTTTTAAAATCATAACATCAATAAACACCACACAAGTTAGTAAATCTCCGTAAAATCGAAGCTTACAAGGATCTAGTCAAGACGTGTTTTTTTTTAATCTGGCATATGATGCTTACCTTTGAATGTATTCAGTCGACCAATCGATGATAACTGTTGAAAATGTAGCGTTATTCGTGAAATATATATTTTGATGCGTATGATAAGAATGTAACTGATATGATATTATATGATATACTATGTAATTCAATTGATAACGACGTCGTCTTATAATATAACTCTTGAAAGCGCATTAACCACACTATTAAAAGAAAAATGGCGGATCTCATTTTGAAAGTCATCGACAAATACGTTAGTGAAGGAAACAATCCACAATTGCTTACATAAACATGCATGATTGGCATATTTGTCTGGAAGCCTGCGGTCATAATTATTTTCATAATTGGATGTGATGTAAGAATATATAAGAACCAATATATAAGAACCAGCCGCAAATATAAAACATCCTTACGAGGCCCAAATGGAAGAGAGAAGATCAAAATTCCACTCATGCATCACATTCAATTATGAAAATAATGATTAGCGCAGGCTACCAGACAAATTGGTTAAAATAATCTGTGATAAACTACTCTCACTAAGGTGGAAAATATCATATTCATAGCAATATCAAAATATCATAGCAGCGATTTAATGGAGAATTCGGATAGCTCTTGGAATTGAAGCCATTCGATAAAGCCATGTGCGAGAAGGAGGTACAACCAGTGGCGGACTGGGACTGAAATCAGTGCATGCCAGGAGTCAAAGGGGGCCCCACCCAGGGTTAAAATAATTTGTCCCCCCCCCCCCCCATATAACAAAATTTAATTCTTTCCATAACGCTAAAAATCAAGGGAATTTTTTTTTTTTTCAAAATTGGGAATAAACAAATTTAGGTACAAGAAAATTGGCAAAAGCAAAATAGATCCATAAATTATATTGTATATTTCGTTTTAACCCTTGTCCTAGGTAAATATAATGCATCATAAAAGAATGCGGCATAAAAGCGGCTTTTACTTTCGGTAGAAAACAATCAGGGACGTCATTTCAGCTTTTTCTTTGGGGGCAGGGCAGGCAAAGATTGGTCAAATTGAATTTTTTTTTTTAAAAATCTTTTTTATATCGGAATAAAAATGGCAAATATTCTTTACCTTATTGAGTTATAAAATATGAAAAAATAAGCTTATTTTTGAAAGAGTAATTATAAAAAAATATTATGTAAAAAGAGAAAAAAGCGCCGCAGGCGAAAATTTTTTTCCACAAATCTTTACATAGTCAACATTAATCGACCATCAAACTGATTCTCCAAAAAACTATCAATTAACTTAATTTCTACCGACTGTCTTGTCACTTTATCTATGTACATATGTACGTAATAACATTAGATAAAGTTTTGTTTTGTTTTTTTTCAAAGCACATAGCAGCGATTATTTTATTAGTTACCCAAAAGTAACATACATAAGAAATACACGTAGCATTCATAGATCCATAGTATCTCATTAATCATTAAATTCATAATATTTTCTAAATTCACACTATTCCTTAATTTAGGCGAGTGCCCCCCTATGGCCCCCCCAAATTACGTCCCTGAAAAAAATGCATAATATTTTCAATTAATGTTAATCGAAAATCGGGATTTTGGGGAAGGGGCCCCTATCCTATATTTCTATTTACATGGGTGTCTCTAGATTAGGAATAGATTTTATATTCGGAAACTGTTTAAAATTTTGTATTTAAATCTTACTATATCATCGAAGTATAATCAAATGTTATTTTGAAAGTATGAAGTAAATTTAAATCGCTGGTTGATGATGAATCGTCCTATCAAAATTGTTTTAAGCAATTCAGTTTATATTATTCACGAAAATTTGTTTATTCCCATTTTTATTTCAGTAGTTAGTTGCTACATAGGTATTGGTATATACATAATCTTGACGTTGGAATAGGCCCGGCAAAAGGGCCCACGCAAATGTTGAAACTTACATTTCAAGCCTAATAAAAAAAGTTAACCGATCCTTGGGCTGTTAAAGCAGGTATTAGTTATTTGTGTATATCGTAAGAAATTTGTTTTGTTGAAATACCCAAACTTTAGGTCCTAAAGTTGCAATATCCTATACATTTTTACACACGTGAAATAGTTAAAAAGTTATTTAATTTTACTGAGGGCCCATATTTTCTAACAGATAGTGGGGCCCACATGCCATCGGGCATGTTCGCTTGTATGGCCAGTCCGCCACTGGGTACAACCATCAAATGATGACGTCTACCACGCACATAATTATAATATTAGGGATATAAAGCCCCAACTGTTTCAACAACGATGGACATGACTTATATTACCACGTAGTAGCTGGAGAACAAAACGAATTAATGATAAGTTTCTCCGAAGTTCAAAGGAATCACACAAGCATGCTCAAAAAGTAAGGAGTAAAGTAGAGATATGGGTAATTCCCATACTCTTTTCTATATAGGAAACGAAGAAATGCTTTTTGCACTTTCTCAATCATTAGAGAGTAATTTGCCTCATGCGGATTTCACATAGTCGCATTATACTCTAGCTTGCTTCTCACAAGCGAGTTGAAAAGCAAGCGAGGTGACAAAGGGTTGGAGAATAACCCAACATATCTCAAGACAAACCCAAGTCGACGAAAGGAAACGTCAGCGACTGTCTTGATGTGGTTGTGAAAGTTGATTTGAGGATCAAAAGTGATACCCTAATCGACCATAGATTCCACCACTTCAACAAGACGGATCCAATTGAATATCCGTGACAGTAGAGCGAATGTGCAATCTAATACACAATATTAATTAAAGTCTCTCTAAAGTCGACGATCTAAAGCAGATTGTGTTAAGGTAATCTGTGTTTATGCCTGAAGAGTATAGACATTTTGTTGTAATCACCGAGACTCTTCACAAGTGTATTAGTATGGTTATTAGTGATTCTGTCATATAATCTACTGGTTAGTTTGTTAGTAATGTCTGTAATTAACGGAATATTATTTATGGCATGTAGTTTTTTCTAGTTAGTATATATGGGTGTATTAAAATTTATTTTTAGGGATTTTTTTTGTATTATTTGGAGCTCGGAATGGTTAGTATTCGAGGCGTTATTCCATACAGGGGACGCATAGGTTAATAATGGTAATATGAGCGCGCGATATTATTTTATTTTATTTTCAGTTGATAAAGAACTATGGCGATTAAATATTGGATAAATATTAGTACATATGGGTGTATTATATAATATTTTTAGGGAGGTATTTACTTTGTATAATAATACTTGTATCAAACGTAGAATGTTTCTGGACTGGGAGGTGCATTGGGCTTACCTGTTACATCACAGGTCTTCCTGGTGTAAATAATAAAAAAATAAAAACAAATATCTGCTCCTACCACGTCATTAGCACGGTTAATCGGGACTATGCTGTAATGCTCGACGAATCGCCAGGGTCAGCGAAAAATATTTTTATCGCGGATGAGGCGAATGTGATGAGTCATTTACGACTCTCGAGGATAGACAATGGCGTCTTTCAAGTTCGCAGGTGGGTCCAGGTGAGCGCACAAGTTCAACAATTGTGCTCAGTTTCGACATCACAGATCACGAGCCGATATTGAGCGACGTTGCGATACGACAATGATATCGGATCCAATCTCTGGACCGTTAATATAAAATACCTGCCATTCGGCCTTTTCACTGTATTTTTTTTTGTGTGGATATCCTACTATTTAGCAGGGCTGCGGAGTCATAAAAACTGTTCGATTTTGACTTCATATTGCATTTATTTTATTACTTAACTAGCTGAACCCGGCATGCGTTGCAATGCCACAATCACGCATGCAATTCCAGTTCCCGTTCCCATTTGTCGGAAAAACGCAGGTAACGAGCACATTTGAAATTATTACGTTGCAATGACATTCATTCCCGTTTGCGTCCTCATTTTTTGGCGATTTTTTTCACAGTAATCTCCCCGGACATGCATACAACAAATCCTGAAAGTTCCATCGTAATCGGTTCAGTGGTTTAGGAGCCTATACGAGACACACAGACAGACTTTATATATTTAGCACCACTGAGGTCAAAGGTTCGAGTCCTCGCCACTGCTGGTTAGATTTGGGGGTTTTGTGACTCCAAATCGACCGTTTTTCTATCAGAGTTTGCCAATTTTATCTGATCATTGCAGTTCCTGAAAATTGGTATCAGATGTGCCTGTGTATAATTTGTAATAATTATACACAGTAATATGAAATCTATAGATACCTCTATAATTTCGTATTTATTATATGTATAAAAATTGTATACAAAAAAAAAATCTAAAAATAATCCATAGATGTCTCTATGATTATTATTTCTGATTAACTGTTATATGCTATATATTCTGATTGTATATGTATGTATTACTGTATTTCTGATTTCTGATTGTTTATGTATTCTGTGTTTCGTTAACGTACACCCGTCGCATTGGAGCAAATCTGTAATGGCGAGTGTATATTGATTTGTAACAATAAAATAAATAAATATATAGATAGAAAATATGACGTATATGAATAGTGAATCACTAGCGAATGTGTGGGATAAGTTTACAATGAGCTCAATTTAGGGCGAAATCATACAGCGGTGAATGTGGGACGTTCTGTTTTTTAGGTAGTTTTAAACATATAGAAAAAAAAATGTGGCATTCATGGGACGCGTATATGGGATTGCTTGACAGTGATCTATACCAAAACGACCCTTTGGACCATTTCGGGTACGATCGATAACTGTGTATCCCATATTCAGAGGAAGCATTGGTAGCAAACAGTATATATAGCGGTTCTTTCTTGATTCGTTATTATATTCGTACATTTTGTTGCCTGTGTTTTAGCTGTGACGTACATACGTCGAATTGAAATGACTATTATAGTACGGATAGCGTTATCGCATACTGACACACACACATAATAACTTCTTTATATATATATATATATATATATATATATATATATATATATATATATATATATATATATATATATATATATATATGTATATATGTATTATTACCTTATTTTAGCTATTGGATAATATATATTTTTTTAATAATTGAAATATACATATGTAATTCATATTTTGATTAGTTTGCGATATTTATTATATGTAGTTATTATATTGCGATATTTTTGTATCAAATTTGTTTGATTATTTTGAAATTTTTGAGTTTGCACAAATTTGCGAATGTGTATTTACCTCTTTAAATTGGAGATAGCATTTATGACATAAAATGTACATACATATGTATTGTAAATTTGAAAAAAAATAGGAATTCTAAGATATTGATAAGAATCGACTTCGGCTCAAAATTTCATAAGCTGATAACAGTTATTTTTTAAAATATGATACTACATAAAAGAACTGTTGATTTGCCGTTGGGATTATTGATTTAGATTGTAGATAAAAAAATAACTTTGTTTATCTGTTTATAAATACATACTTTATCTAAAGTTCACGATTACAGTAAAGTCATATTTTAGGGTGACAATATAGAGCTTTGCTCGGAAAAGAGGTGAATTTTACAAAAATGTTTTATGGTGAAGTTTTATTGTCTCAAGATCAACAGGGCTCTTGCTTAAGCGTGGGCCTAGCTTTCACCTTGCATCCTGCTAACACACACGCAACACGCTTTCAGTTCGCACGCAGTCATACTTGCACGCATAAGTGTCACCTGTTGTAGAGGTAGTTAAATCCACCAACTGAGTTCTCCCCAGTCCATTTCATTAGAAATTTGAGACCAGAAATGGGGGAATGAAAAGTTTCACAAAAATCGTTAGTCTAACTTTCGAGATAAAATTGACAAATTTTATAAAAAAAATTCGTATGTGACCAACCCATGACTTTATCTATGTATTTGAGGAATATAAAAACGTCACAAAACACAATTCTATATTGAACAGTACAGACACAATCAAAAATACCGGCAGCATTATGAAATACTAATAGCTATCACAGCATTTTCGATACAAATTGCATAAGACAAAAGTTCTACTTCCAGTTGTCGGATTTCGTTCAAATTTTTTCCATTACTTAAAATCACTATCAGTACTATACACCTTAAATATCAAGAAATTAAAAATAATTTAAAGGGTCAAAATAAAATAATGAAATATTGTTTTAAAAAAAATATTACTTCCGGTTTACGAATTCTGACCAAAACCTTATCAGCTATAAGTTAGTACATAAAGAATACAAATATTAATGTTAAGCTTGACGGGTTCAGGGGAGTGGACAGAATAGTAATCAAAACATTTTTGACCTTTGTAAGAGGAAAAAATCTCACTTCCGGTTTATAAAATTTAGTGTTTTTTTTTCATCACATTGATACAAGAATAATATTTGAATTTTTTTGTGAAGAGCACGTATCTTTAAGGGGTAATTGAATCGGACTGAAATTTTTTAGATGCAATAGAAATTACAAATTTTATACTTTAATGTTTTAAAAATATTTTTACCTCAATCGGAAGTAGTACTTTTACTCCAGAGGATCGAGCTTTATTCTCGGAAACCTTTCTGCGTATTGAACTGAGATTTCACATATATATAAAATTAAGCTCAATACCAAGTTACATTTTTTATTCTTAGAAAAGTGAAAAATGT
Organism: Arctopsyche grandis; assembly: GCF_051622035.1. Lineage (NCBI taxonomy): Eukaryota > Metazoa > Arthropoda > Insecta > Trichoptera > Hydropsychidae > Arctopsyche > Arctopsyche grandis. The sequence continues at coordinate 2,826,933 of NC_135362.1, forward strand.
TGTGACCTTGAAAGGAAAAACATTACAAACTTAAAATTCGACACAAATGCATAAATGGACTTACAATATCTATGCACCAAGCCATCGATATAATGTAAAATATTTTAAAATTACGACTAACGCTAACGGGTAGACGTTAGGGTACATAGCGGATTTTTGAATTGGAATTTGAAAATTTGTCATAGTCGGAAAGTTTGTTATGTGTCATGGGAATCCTTTAAAAATAAAAAAAATTCTAAAAAAATATATTTGCACTGCCATCAGCTTATTTAAGTTTGTGAAAATTGTAAATTTTACTGATTTCCCCAAACTTTGTTACAAATGATTATGTACATATGTAAGTATATATGTACATATGTATTTGCACAATGGGCACGTTAAACGCTTTCACGATTTCCGAGAATAACCATCGGTAAGCAATAACGACTCACCTTTTTCTCACCTGCGAAGAAGCACAGTCACATTTTCGTATTGTATATATTTAAATTTTTGCATAGTAACCTTCATATAACAATATAGCTTACTGGTTAAGCGATTTCTTTCAAGTAGAGTAGTTGTAGATTATTTTTTTCGATTTCCTTGACGATTACAAATGCAAGTCTATCGTTTCTACTAACTATGATGCGGGAGCGTATTGCAATATATGCATACGTATGTATGATTTAGTCATAATCGATCAAAATATAAAATAATCTCATATTAAGTAAATAGTAGACGTGACAAAAGATGTTTAAGGAACATCGATAAAGATTCAGATCTTTACTCAAAATAAAATAAAATTATATCGCGCGCTCATATTACCATTATATGCCTCGAATACAAACCTTTCCAAGCTCCAAATAATACAAAATAAATCCCTAAAAATAATTTATAATACACCCAAATATACTAACAAGAAAAAACTGCATGCCATAAATAATATTCCGTTAGTTACAGACATTACCAACAAACTAGCCAGTAGATTCGATGACAGAATCACTAATAACCATACTAACACACTTGTGAAGAGTCTCGGTGATTACAACAAAATGTCTATACCCTTCAAGTATAAACATACATTACCTAAACACAGTCTGCTTTAGATCGTCAACTATAGACAGTCTTCAATTAATATTTGTATTAGATGTATTATGAGCATTTATAAGAGTTGTAAATAGGTTTTTGAGCTCTTTTTCCTATTATGCTGTACATCAACATTAGAATAATATAATACTATGATTAATAACAAAATTAAATTAAAATTGTAAAATGGAAATTGATCAGTAGATCAGTAGCTATTAAAATATATATAAGATGTATTGTGAACATAATTTAAAAGCATTTGAAAATTAAATCAAAAGATCTTCATTCAAACAAAGTTTCAGATATTTTTTCGTACCTTAGCAATATAAAAAAAGATCCCATGTGAGGTTTTCTTAATGTATAATTATTCCATTTATATGATGAGGTAAATTGAAAAAAATAAACTGCTAAAGACGTAGCTTGAATTAAAAAAAACCTTCAAATATCGGTAAAGTTTACCGATTATTTTAACTTAAATGGGCTGACGGCAGTGCAAATATATATTTTAGAATTTTTATATATTTTTTTACGGATTTCTTATGATACAGAACGTCTTTTCCAACTAGATGTGTTTCCAAATTCCAAAATTCGCTGTTTTCAATGTACCCCAATGTCTGTAAATTATATTACGTTACTGATACCTGTACTGATCTTTGTACAGTAAATTGTCGACGAAACGACAATTTATTACTACATACAAACATATATATATATATATATATATATATATATATATATATATATATATATATATATATATATATATATATATATTTATATATATATATATATATATATATATATATTTATATATATATATATATATATATATATATATATATATATATATATATATATATATATATATATATATATAACTAAAAAACTGACAATTTGTTCAGACAGCTCCTGAGACTGAAGTTTCGACATCTCTTAGGTATCTTCGAGACTTTCAATTTTACGACGGTCCAGCCGGTAGGAATGTTTATGAGCCGTAATGTGCATGTATGATTTTGAAATATGTTCAAAAAATCGTAAAAGGGAATATTGTTTACTGCCTTCGGTGTAGTCCGTTCTTTACACTTTGTATTCAGAGGTTCTTCGAGTTCGGTGTAAATCCTCCGAGGGAATCAACATTAACGGTGTATGAACCGATTTATTATTATCAATTTTATGTGTATTGTTTTTATGATTTTGTGTTCCTCTTTGGACGTAAAGCTGCATCTATTGGCGAGTGTACGTGGTAGTCGTAATAGGAGAAAAATCAAACTAAAATCGCTATATTTAGCTTTTGTACACTGATACATGTTTATTTTCTATATTAGTAAAATAGTATTGAGGCATATTTACCTAACTCTACATATATGAGATTCCAATATTATATTCAAATATTGATGGAAGGTGAATTTTAAAGGACATCTGCGTCATTTTATACTTTGACAAATAACAGTTATGCACGTCAAAAGAATTTGCCATCAAATAGGGAAAAACATTGACATCCGTTTTAACACAACACATTCTCGGTTAAAACGTGAGTTTTGCGGTTAACATTTTTCACTCATATTTTTCCATTGAATTATCGAAATGTGACATTAGATAGATACTTAACATTTTAACTCTTTCGTTTTTTTTTAAAATCATAAATAGTTACTCCACAAACAAGAGTTTTAAGTAAATATCAGTGAATGGTCATTATAGCAATACATATACATTTTTTATCATCATCATCATATACAGCCATTCACAATCCACTGCTGGATGAAGGCCTCTTCAACACGCTTCCACTCGTCTCTGTTTTGTTCAACTTTCATCCATGTCACCCCACACATTTTCCTTATTTCGTTTAGCCATCTTCCCTGCGGTCTTCCTTTTACCCTTTTGCATTCTCTCGGGTACTATTCTAGCACTTATTTTGTCCATTCTTTTAGCTACGTGGCCCACCCATTGCCATTTCAATCACTTGAATCTATCCACTATATCCATTGCCCTTGTCATACTTCTCACCCACGTATTCCGTCTTCTGTCTTTCCTTGCTATGATAAGCATACAACGTTCCATACTTCTTTGAGTGCATTGGACTTTGTGTAGCAACTTGGCGTTCAATATCACATCTAATGCTAACTTCGTAGAAATCCTTTTTGCTTTCTTTCAATCAGAACTGTTGGAACGTGTATTTGGGACTGTCCCAATGACAATCTGCCATATAGTCATCATCAGACTTAGGACGGTTGCTTTTGGCACAAAAAATGATTCGCTATTGTTAATTTCTTAGAAAAACCATGCTTTTTTGCTTTGAACGCTAATGGAGCTATTTTGTAAAAGCATCCGAGACTAGCAGTTCTTTAGTCATCGATAGAGGTAGGATAGTCACAATGCTATCCATTGTTCCATTGTTGTAAATCCTTTGTAAAAAAGGTTCGGCAAACCTTTAACAATGCATTTACAACCTTTGAACAATACGCGGCACCTTCTGGGTCCGGTGACTAGTCATCGACATAATGACTAGTCAACGGCAACGTTGATCTATAACAGTGTTACCCAACCTTTTTTTTGTGCCATGCCCAGTGAAAGTGAAAGTTTTGTATGTTTAATTTTTTGTAGTAATTAATTTAATTTTAGTAATTAAATTAATTATTTTTTTTATTTTTTAACTGTCAACTGCAATCAAGTCAAATATCTTTGATTTTACATCAATACAGTCAGCCTCCGTTTATCCATCTACATATATATAGAATTTGCAGTGGATTGTGTTTCTACCATAGATATAGAATCTATATCTACATATATTATTCTATATCTATGGTTTCTTCATCTTAAGCCATCTAATCTATTCTATTACTAACAGCATTATTGCTGAATAGAATTTATTTGACATATTTTTCATCTATTTATTTCCATAAATTTTTTGAGTAAAACTGATATTTAAAAAATGATAGTTTAAGTAAATCCTTCCCTATAGGATGATTTTTATCTACATAGATTTACTACTGCTTTCAGAGAACAATGAATTTATTGTTGATTTTTTTCAAATTTCTTTTAAATTGTTAAACGAATTCAGAGTATACTTCACACAATTGCTGTATTTCTTCTTCAAATGCGTTTCAAGATTACCTTTTTTCATAAATTAGTTGGTCAGTGTTTGTGCAACAGATAGATATAATGATAAACGAACATCATGCATAGTAAACGAAATGAATGATTTGCCCCATCAAAACATACAAATTGGGAAACATCGATATATAGTTTGAATTAAAGTTGGCACCCAAGCTTTTTAGCAATTGTCTGTTTTATTTGAAAATTAAATTAATTTAAATTTTAACTTACAAAATATCGATTCAAGCATGGCTCAATCTACCCCCTGATAATCGAGAGTGTATTGAATATTTATTGTGTTTAAACACATGTTGTATCATTTAATATGAATAAAATGTTTTGAGAGTTATTGTTTTTTCAGCAGTCGCTGACTATTCCATAAAAAGGAACACATTTATATATTTTATTCTATCAAATTTTTATAGTCGTTAAGTTCATACAATACTTTACGTATATGTATGTAGAAAATAGCGTACTAACTTCAATAGTTTTATGTACATACAGCCAAAGAAAATACGGTCAATGCGAACGTTTCGTATGCAGAATTATATAATCCACAATATCAAATTTATAAGTGAAAATATTTTATGATTTCAAAATTATTTATTTATTTTTCGCCATTTAAAAAAAACCGCAATCTATCTATGTACATATGTATATAGGATAATAAAATATACTGTACGTTTCGATAAAATCAATAGATGTTCTTCGCAAATGCTGGTAATAACTACTTGTTTTTAATGCACTTTGAACTATAATTTTGTTTAATTTAATATCTAAAAGTCTCATCAGACATACATACATACATAAATACGTTAAATTGCTATACGATATTTTACACGCGGATATGATATATATTTGTGAAAATTAGGTCGTGTTTACATATCGCGCATACACTCGTATACTATATGTACATATGTTTGCATTCTGTAGGAAAAACATGAAAGCGTTTTCCTTATTTTCCGCGAGTTTATTTTCCTTTATCATCGGATAATAATATTTCGTACGCAGTTAACTTCTAACCCTGGCATAAATTAGCTACGGAGATGTTAATTAAGTCAAAAATAACAATATTAATTAAGACAGTCGCTATCCAAGGAACTGGTTCTTGGCTGAATTCATTATTGAGTATTTATCTGCGAAAATGGCACACAGGTAGGTTTCCGAACTATCTACGCAAATATTATTACAGATAATATAATATATACATATATTATATTATCTGTATACATATATGTACATATATAATATGTGTATACATATATGCATAATATATGTATCATAGCGTGCATTACTTAATATTACCTTTAGGAAACAAAGCTGATAATAAAACGAAATAATTAGGGAGATTTTTGACATACATATGTAGACATACATATGTATATATGAGCTGTTATATTTGAAAGTGGCAAAAGTCCAATTTTCAGTTCCAAAACCACTTTTTCTGTTTGACTTTATTCACAAATTGCTATCAATTATTTTAATTCGAAATGTCCAGAATCTTAGAAAAGCAGAATAAGCGTATTACATTCCACCAGTATTTTTGAATATTATTAAACGCGAAACATTATATATAATGTTTTGCGAGATATTTCTCGAAATGACGAAAAGTGGACTTATGCCTCTTCTAATTATGACGGTTCATAAATATGTTCATTATTCGCAGCCTTAAAACATCAAATGAGGCTACAAATGAGTTTTCCTATAGTCGAGATATATTTGAAAATGTAAGATTAACTCGTTTAATAATATAGCATACGTCCATCCCATCCCACTTAATCTTCCATTATTTTATTCTAGTCTTTTTTTGTCCACCGTTTGTCCATTTATATGATCAAACCCATTCTCATTTCAATCTCTTCCAATCTTTGTCAACCACTCTTGTCATGCTTTTAAAGAATGGGTTGCGTCTCCTGTCTTTCATCGTTATATCGAGTATTCAGCGTTCCATGCACAATTGCATTGGATTGTGTGGAAAATTCTGGCATTCAATGACAAAGTTTCGTCATTACTAAAGGTAGGATAGTCACAGTGCTATCCATTGTTCGGCAAACCTTTTACAATGCATTTACAACCTTTGAACAACACACGGCCCCCTCAGGCTCCGGTGACTAGTCATTACTATAGGGCGACTAGTCGTAGTTGGTTTTGTAAGTAACAATAGACCGTTATATTAGTTCACAAGCAAGAGATAAAAAAGCATGGTTTTTCTAAGAAATTAACAATAGCGACCCTTTTATGTGTCATAAGTAAAGGTAGGACCGGAAGCGTGCTTTTTCCAGGACACAGGGCGTTTTGGGTCTATTTTCCAGAAAATAGAGCAAATTAAAAAGCTAGAGTACAAAAAAAAAGTTCATCATAAAAATGAACAATAGCGACCCTTTTATGTGTCATAAGTAGAGGTAGGACCGGAAGCGTGCTTTTTCCAGGAAACAGGGCGTTTTGTGTCTATTTTCCAGGAAATAGAGCAAACTACAAAGCTAGAGTGCAAAAAAAAGGTTCAATGCACGGCGAACAATAAACAAAGAACGGCACGCTTCGGGTCCTACCTCTACTTATGACTAGAGGTTGGACTGGATAAAATAGACCCAAAATGCCCTGTTTCCTGAAAAAAGCACGTTTCCGGTCCAACCTCTAGTCATAAGGATTGTGTATTGATAAACTGCAGAAAGTGCAAAATAGAGCAATGCGTGCAATTTTGACTGTGACGAAATGTAAGAATGTTTGAAGTACATATGTTAGATGAATTGAAATGGTTGGATATTAGAAATAGTCTGAAATTAGCACTTTATATTTAAATTTGTATATAAGCTAGATAATAATCTATTACCCAAATATTTTAATAATCATATACATACATGGTTAGGAATAGATGTACATAATTATAAAACTAGAAATAGGAATAAATTAACTATGTATAGGTAGAGTTAAGGAATCAAAAACTGCAGGACGTATTTTCCTTCCTGAGAGGTGTTAGTAACAGTGGTGCTTTCTTGAGGGGTGTTAATGGATACCTCTGTGGAAGATGACGTAATTATATATGTAATTTTAATAAAATGCTATGTTTGGAATTATATTATATTATTTTAGGGTTACTAATTATAGTTTTGTTAATTTTGTTAACTATGTTATATTATACATAGTTGTTAGTTTTAGTTTAAAACTGTCAATTGTGAAATAATTCATTAGCAATTTGCTATTTAATAATAATTAAATAAATAAGAATCCATCGACCCTCGAAGACTAGTCATTACCAGAGATCGACGGCCAGGTTGCTTTTATGCACAAAAATGTTTCATTATTATCAATTCCTTAGAATAAACTTGCTTTTTTCTAACCTCTACTTATTATCTCTTATATATATTAAATAATATCTAAAAGCTGGCGGAAATAAAACAATAATCGTTTTCTTATTCCACTATCAACCTAAACATGTCCTTGGCACATGCACTATTTTTTTTCGTAATTCGTCAAAGGGAAAAAATTAGTACTCGTGGTTCATAAGATTTGGTTCATAATATTCATCCCCTTCTTGTTCATACAATAATTTTAATTTTAATAATTAACGATAGGAATTTTTACATTCAATAAACAACCACAGAGACACCTATGGAGAGAAATCTGGCGAAACCTGAGAGACATATAACAATAATCCAAGATTTGCCACAGAAAATTGGAGGGGAAAATCCAATTTTACAGGAACCGTTTCAATGAAAATCAGAAAAATTGGCAAATTCTGATAAGAAACAATTGACCTCGATAAACCAAGGTCTGGCCAACAACGAGACTCTAGTGGGAATTGAACCCGTGACACCCTGCACTAAAGAATACAACACTCACCACTAGACCACGCTGCTGGTTAGTAATTGATAACAGTGAATCATTTTTTGTAGGCAAAGGCAACTTGTCCGCCTGTATTTGGTCATTACTAAGGGATGGATACTCATTAGGGCAATGACCAGAGATCGGCATCGAAGTTGCTTTCATGCACAAAAAATGATTCAATATTTTCAACCTTTTTTTTGATCTCTTGCTTTGTAGGACAATAGTAATTGACAAAAGTGAACCATTTTTTGAGGGCAAAAGCAACTTCGACAGCGATCTCTAGCAATGACAAATAACAATACACGTTCCAACAGTTATGAAAGAGCAAAAATAAGGTCTCCTACGAAGTTAACGATAGCCAAAAGCATATTGCCCTAATCACCAAACTTCGACAGCCGTGATAGTTTTACCCACAAAAAATGGTTCACTATTGTCAACCTTTTTTTAATCTCTTCAACCTTTTGTAGGACAATAGTAATTGACAATCTAATTAAGTTTGCTAATCACTCTCTGCTGTCTAGTCTTTACTAGCAAAAAAGATTCGTCAAAAAACGTCGAAACCGACTTTAAACCAAAAAGGCACAAATGGTTCTATCCACGATCATAATCATAACCGTAGAAGTTGGCTGCTTAGCACTAGTTTATAATAAAAATTCGGCTTGTTCGTAATTAATTAGCACACCAATTTGAAAGAGATGAGTCCACTCCACTCACGAGCAACCGAGAGCCGGAATGGTACATAATATAATACATTTATTGCTTCATGATATGCCGGCGTGAAAAGGTTCTTTTGAAACTACACACATGCATACATACATTGTACGTTTGTTATTTTCCATTTTGTTTTTCTTTTCGTGTTTCATTCTAGAAATGTAATTAGCTTTACCTGTCTTTTGTTTGACTTTTGCATTCTTCGCCGAGTTTCACGCTTTTAGAGCGCGTTCCAAAAAAACAAAACAAAAGTAAATAATATAAAGAAACGTGTATGTGTGTGTGTGTTCACACGCGAGATGAGAGGAAGCATTGATCTATGAAAAGATATCGGTTGTATAGAACGATGCTTCTCAAATTTTGCTCCAACGAATGGAATCGATTGTGGAATTGTTCCAAACAATGGAGCCTGTGTTTAAGTGTGAAATGTTTTTAGCAAAAATATATATATACGTACATATGTATATATGTGTGTGTGAATATATATTTTTTGATCATTTCACAAGTGGCAATTTAGTATTAAAGTTGCAGTGTTTTAGGTAAAGATATGATGTTTTAAATCAATACAATTATTATCAAAGACCCATAGTATGTAGGGTCGATAATATTCCAGTTATGCCGATCATAGAGATCGTCACCTACACAATTTGTTTTGTAGCTACATAAATTACGCCATATTGAAAGATAAAGATTCGGACCATTTCGAGATCACATTGAATTAAAAAAACTTGACTTACGGTTTATATTTAAGGCCTAACAATGTTTGGTGTGAGATGGATGAGAGTTGCGCAAAATAGAGACGAGTGGAAGTGTGATGGAGAGGCCTTCATCCAGCAGTAGATGGTGAGTGGCTGTTGATGATGATGATTTAGTTAATTTATTAATTAAATTTATCACTAAATGGAATTATAGAAATTTATTTTTTTCATAAAATAATGACTGGTGGCACTGATGGTATGTGTATTAATTCTCTTGGAACAGCAAGAATAATATAAGTATTTAAAACTTCAAACAAAAAGATCTCTCAAGTGAATCAATTTGTTTGAGCAATTTATCGCGACGATCTATCGTGCGACAAACCATGTATGTAAGTACTAGATAGTAAGTCTTTCAATGACTCAAAATATTAATAAACTACAGACCAGACGTTTTAATTTTATTGGGTTAGTACTATTTTGCAAATAATTTCATCTACTAAATACATAAATGTTTTTATTTTTGTTTTACATAGATATATACCAGAAAGACCTAACAGGTAGACCTCAATGCACCTTCCTAGAAAATTAATTACATACATTGCAGCATTTTTACTAGTTACTCCACAAACAAGAGTTTTAAGTAAAGATCAGTGAATGGTCATTATAGCAATACATATACATATGTCATCATCGTCATCATATACAGCCATTCACAATCCATTGCTGGATTAAGGCCACTCCAACACGCTTCCAATCGTCACTGTTTGGTGCAACTATCATCCGTCTAACCCCACACATTTTCCTAATTTCGTGTACCTATCTTCCCTGCGGTCTTACTTTTACCCTTTTGCATTCTCTCGGGCACCATTCTAGCACTTCTTTGGCCACCTTTCGTCCATTCTTCTAGCTACGTAGCCCACCCATTGCCATTTCAATCTCTTCACTCTATTCACTATATCCACTATCCTTGTCATACCTCTCACACACGTATTCCGCTTCCCGTTTTCCTAGTTAAGCCAAGCGTACAACGTTCCATAATTCTTTAGGGCGAAATCAGACATCGGTGAATGTGTGACGTGTTTTTTTGAGATAGTTTTAAACATATAGAAAAACTGTCCCACATTCACCGCTGTTTAATTTCGCCCTTAAGTGCATTGGACTTAATGTAGCAAATTGGTGTTCCTAGTTATGCCGATCATACAGCGTTCCATAATTCTTTGAGTGCATTGAACTTTTTTTATCATCTTGACATCATTAAATGTGAAAAAAGTAGCACGGGGGAGACATCGGAAAATAAAAACACATAAACTTAAACCTCGCGAGCACTTTTTTGACATCCTCGACTCCTCGAGTGACCTTTGTAACACATTGGGATAGATGATTTGGAACTCCTTCATATAGAAATATTTTAACATCCACATGTTTACAAAACGCTAATTGAAATGCATCAACTTGAAGAAATATCCAAGTGCGGGCAAAGGTTTTGTACACAAACGAATTTTATGACGTTTGCTGCACAGAAGCTCTAAGCACACACACACACACACACACACGTATAATATATACATATTGTATGCAGATGGATATGCAAAAGTGTGCATCGTACAGTCTGACATACAAGAATGTTGTTTTGCACATAAGAGGCTGCATTTATTAGGGCACGCTCGATTTGTTACCCATCCGAGTGGACAACGTCATGCAAACCCAACACCGGATCGTCGGGAACGAAACGTGAGATGTAAAACTACCAAAACGATCGAAGACACCCTGGACTCCAGCGAAAACGTGTTGTTTTTTGGGATCTGGAGCTGCATGTCCAATGCTGCCGATCGAGCCTGACGAAAAAGTAAGTAGAGTATTAAATTTCAAATAAATAGATCATATCATTTATTTTTTTATTTCAGTTTAAGTTTGGACCATTGTGGCATTACAGGAATCCATAATCCATAATCCAAAATAAATAATACAGACAAAAAATGCATTTATACATAATTATAAAAAAGCAATAGCATTATAATAATATCAGATAAAGTAAAAATATCAAATAATATAATACAAATTAGGGAGTGTCTTGCACTTATAGCCAGCACCAATATACATATGTACATATAAGAACCAGTCTCAGATATAAAACATCCCTGCGAGGCCCAAATGGAAGAGAAAATATCAAAATTCCACTCGTTAATAATGAAATATTGTTTAAAAAAAAATACTACTTGCGGTTTACGAATTTTTACCAAAACCTTATCAGCTCTAAGTTAGTACATAAAAAAATCCAAATATAAATTTTCAGCTTGATACGTTAAGGGGGGTGGACAGACTCGTGGTTTTTGACCTTTTTTGACAACATTTTTGACCTTTATAAGTGGAAATAAATATTCTAATTGTTTAAAAGGCTTACGAATTTCATTTTCAAGTATGTAAATGAAAGCTTGTCCGCAATTATAAAATTAAAAAAAGTTTTTTAAAAACAAACTTCTTTTTTAGTTTTGTATATAATATTAAGATATATAAATTATTATTTAGAATAAAAATACCAATAATTTTATTTTACTACCGCCATCTATTAATAAAACTAAAGACTACATAGACGTCTCCCAGATTTAAAATTTAAAAACTTCAAACGCGTCTTAAACGATATTTTATCTCTATCGTAATGGCGGAAGATCCATTTAATTATATTGATGACCAAAATGAGCAATATGGCAAAATATGAAAACGATCGGATAAGAGGCAAATCTTTTCCTGAATTGTAATCGTAAGTAAACGTAAAGGGATTTTTGTAAAAATAGGAGTATCCATTTAAAAAGAGTATTCCTATAGTAAGGAGATCATCAAAACTATATATGTACAGTAACATGAGATGCGAAATATTTTATGCACATTGAACATGTACATAAATCAGATAATTATTTATTTAAGTTTGAGTTTGGAGCATTGTGGCATAACAGGAGTCCCTAATGCGCAACAATGGTCAAACAATACATACATAGAATTCTAATAATAGTAGATAAAGTAAAAATATCTAATAATAAAATACAAAGTAGCGAATGTCTTGCACCTATAGCCAGCACCAATATATTAGAACCAACCGCACATACGAAACATCCCTGCGAGGCCCAAATGGAAGAGAAAAGATCTAAATTGCACTCACATTCAATTGTGAAAATAATGATGAGCGTAGGCTACCATACAAATAGGTTAAAATAATCTCCGATAACCTGCGCTCACTTAGGTGTAAAATATCACATTCAGGCTCAGCAACAACGATTTCATTGAGAATTTGGATAGCTCTTAGAATAGGAGCCATTCGATAAAGACATGTGCGAGCAGGAGGTACAACCATCAAATGATGATATCTACTACGCACATAATTATTAGGGATATAAAGTCTTAACTGTTCCAACAATGACAATCCAGACGGGAATAACGCATTATCACTGGAGAACAAAACGAATTAATGAGAAGTTTCTCCGAAGTTCAAGGGAATTATACCCAAGCATGCCCAAAAGGAAACTAGTAGGGTAGAGATATGTATAGGTAATACCCATATTCTTTCCTATATAGGAAACGAAGTAATGCTTTTTGCATTTTCTCAATCATTGGAGAGTTATTTGCTTCATGCGGATTCCATACAATCGCATTATACTCTAGCTTGCTTCTCACAAGCCAGTTGAAAAGCAAATGAGATGACAGCATATTGGAGAATAGCCTAGTATATCTCAAGACAAATCCAAGTGGACGAAAAGAAACGTCAGCGACTGTTTTGATGTGGTTGATCAAAAGTGATAGTAAATCAACCATAGATTCCATACGCTTCAACAAAACTGATGTAATGGAACATCCATGACTATATATCAAATGTGCACGTCCATAGTTCATAATTGCACTTTTATTAATATTAAGTTAAAAATAAAACTGAACTCCAAGATGGCGTTAATATCAGCTTGAAGAAGAGAGACTTGCTTCTCATCCTTGACAGAAAATAATTATTTGACGTCGTCAGCAAACAAAACATATGATGCATTGGATAAAACTCTAGGTAGGTTATTTATAAGAATGGTAAATAGTATGGGGCCTTAAGTGGAACCCTGCGTTACACCATATCTAGTAAAAAAATGAGGAGATTCAAAAATAACATTTAATTAAGACTGCAATTATCAGGAACTGGGAAAATAAATTAGATCCAGATTCTTTCTACGACTCCCGATCCCAAAATTTCGACTAATTTTATTTCTAATATCGACTCTGGGTCGACTTAACTGTTTGATTCTGAAGCCAACTATAAGTCTGATTTAACACAATTCCAGTCCACGAAATAAGAAAGCATCTCGTCTGTAAACCAAAACCCAATCAATGAGTGCAGGAGCTCCGCAACATTGTATCGACATTGAAATGCCGAACCTGTCGATCGCATTGTAAGTACAACGTTCAACGAAAGCTGCCGAGACCCAAAACTCCGTGATAAACGTTGCGTGATGCGAAAGAGAGGGAAAAGACACGTCAGAATTCAATATTGCGTGAAAATTGCATCGCCTCGATGCAACTGTCTACTTATGTTACAAGCGCACGCACGCAACATCACAGAATGCATCATCGAGGAAATTGTTATATCGCATTGTCACCACTGCACTCCACTGTGTTGTGAATGCAATCGATTGTTCGATCGTTTCAATGTTGTCACGTATGTGCATTTGGCTACGTTAGCATTTCCTGCTTCTTGTACTATTCTGTGGATTGCATAGGAAGTCTAAAAAGTTATGGATTATTGAAGACAAGAATGTATAGAAGGTCCTAGTGTGACAAATCTCTCCCTTCACAGCACTAAAGTCCTCCTTCGAAAACTTATCGATCTTTACGATCTGGTGTGAAACAAAACACTTCAGCTTAGTTAGTGGTGACATCTATCGGTTCTAATAGAATTCATTTTAATAAACCGGAAGTGGGATTTTTTCCTCTTAGAAAAGTCAAAGATGTTGTGACCACGAGATTTTTTCCACACCCCTAAACGTATCAAACTGAAAATTTATATTTGTATTCTTTATGTACTAACTTAGAGTTGATAAGGTTTGGTCAGAATTTGTAAACCGAAAGTAGTATTTTTTTTTAAATCAATATTTCATTATTTTATTTTGATCTCTTAAATTACTAGCTGCACCCGGCATGCGATGCAGTGCCACAAATTTGCAATGCCATAACGCATGCAATTCCCGTTCCCGTTCCCGTTCTCGTTCCCGTTCCCGTTCCCATTTGTCGTAAAAACGCAGTCAGCGAACACATTTGAAATTATTGCGTTGCAATGACACTCATTCCCGTTTTTGGGCAATTTTTTTTCACAGGAATCTTCCCGAACATGCATACAACAAATCCTGAAAGTTTCATCGTAATCGGTTCAGTGGTTTGGGGAGCCTATACGAGACACACAGACAGACATTCAATTATATATATATATATATATATATATATATATATATATATATATATATATATATATATATATATATATATATTATATATATATATATAGATTTTAATCTTCTTGATATTTAATGTGTATAATATTTATAGTACTTTTAAGTAATAAAATTTTTAACAAAATTCGAAAACCGGAAGAAGAACTTTTGTCTTGTGTAAGATTCAATACATCTGTAAATTATATTTAAAATAAACAAACTGGTAAAATATTTTCATATATTAATTTATCAAAGACTTTTTACAAGACTTCAAGTTCAATTCAAACTCCGCTCAAATATTGATTTAAAAATAAAAAAAAATACAAAACTGACTACATACTATGAAAAAAAAGCAATTTAATTTACGTACATATTTAAGTATATTGAACGACATACATTCATACAATGATACATTTCAATTTAATTGCTTCACCGACCCCAGTTCAAATATAGTCTAATCTTATCCTATTGCTACTAATTGATACAAATTGACGGAACCCCCGCCCCTCCCCCCCCCACCGATTATATTTACTTTTGATTATTACCACCATTTTCATCAATTAAAATGCGTCCGTTAAAAAGGAAGTGCACTTTAATTTCTACCCAATGATGATTACTTATATAACAACACACACAAAAAAGATCCATATTTGAACTACCTGTTCGACCCGTCTGCAAATTGGCTTTCTAGTTACATGTGATGTCTCAATCTGGATTGTCCAGGAATAGTCCAGACATTTTGGCAGAGACTTAATTGCTGATCGACCTCAGCATCGTTGGCGAGACGAGACAGAAATACAATCCTTGCATTGTCCGACCGACAAAAATGTACTACCGAATTGCATTAGCGTACGAGTGCATCTCACGCAAGTGTAAAAAGTGTAAAAAACAATTGACGTGAGGGGCGACTTAATATTCGGGTCCGTTTGTTTTAATATCCTGCATATTTTATAGTATTTTTGTCAATTTTGTATAAAAAAACAGGCCTAAGGATTGTGATAAATTGCGTGGGTTCAGCTATTTTGGGCGCGCGAAAACAATTTAGCTAGGTCTAACCCGAGTTTTCTGATCAGTAAGATCTGAAAACTCGGGTTTTAAAATATAAATATATTAAAAAGGTATTTAAATTTAATATAAATATATTAAATAATATAAATTTATTAAAAAGGTATGGTATTTGACAAATTTTTTTATTTATTTTTTTATTTAATAACTTAAATTCCAACACACATGCGATGATATTTCATCGGGTACATCACTTGTATTACTAGAGACGCGTATTTTGGGCATCTATTTTTGTCAATTTTAGCATTTTCATTTTGCATTTTAGTGTTTTAGGGCATTAAAAATGTTGGCATCTATTTTTAAGAGTTTAATTTTAAATAATAAAAAATTTCGATGAATTTTAATAAAATTTATATATATATATGTACATATAAATATAAAATTTAAAGACAACACAACAATTAAAAAATAATAGAAACATTAAAAAATGTTTTGGAATCACAATGAAAAAAACATGAATATAAAATATGAATATAAAAATATAATACCAATTAAAATTTATTAAAACTCAACATGGAGCATATTTCTACAGATTCTTTTTTGAGATTCGTGCGACGATCGGTAACAATTATATTGTATTTACAAAAATACCTTTCAGCATCCACATGATTGACGGGACACCAAATAGATGTTAGAGCTGCACAACCAAACTTTTTATATTTATTTTTTGTTGCCATCAATAATAACAATATATCCGGCGTGGATTCACTTTTTATATTCTCTTTTAATTGTCTAAAAAAGTGCTGATATCCTCCAAACATTGAGCCTCTGTTAATACATACATTAAACAATGGCAGGTTTCTAAAAAATAAAACTGTTTCTTTAACATTAATATTAGATTCTGTACCTGCCACAGACGTATTGAATAGTTTACTCAATGTTTGCAGGAATAGATTTGTCTCATTTAGTCTTGAGTGCGAGTCTAGTTTTAAGACGCTTTTTTGAGCAGCCTTTTGGATACACAGCTCCAACTGTCTTCTTTTGTTTACAGTAGTAGACAAAAGCAGTTGCTTGGTTTCGACAGGAAAAACACCGTCTATGGTAAACTGCAAGCTCTGTTTTATCCCTTCAATTTCTTCACATAATAAATTGTCAAAGGGACAGGAAAACCCTTCTAAATTGTCTATTAATTTTATAAGTTTTATGCAAGTTTCACTTTTATTTGTTATATTAGCATCTATTCGGATATTTTACGAATTTAGCATCTATTCCGAATTTTAGCATTAATAGCAAAATGCCTAAAATACGTGTCTCTAAGTATTACATATGCATATGTATGAACATATATATATTTTAAAATTAAATATCATAAATATTTGAACATATTTATTTTAAAGTAAATCAATAAAAAAAGGTACATAAAGTGTGAATTTAAGGCAAAAAATGAAAAAAAAAAAAGAACTTATAGATTTAAATCCACAACATGAGCGTTATAATGATTTCGGCTATTTGGCATTTCACTGATGATTCTCCACTGGTCATTTGCAGGGTCGTATTCCTGAACTAATGGCGAATTATGATCCCCTGAAAAAACCAAATCAAATTGTACACTTGAATTCAGGAAATAATCTAGATAAATCTCAGCAGTTGAACAGATGTAATCGTTAAATCACCGAAACAAATAATCTTTCTATTGTGACAAATTGCACTTTGTCTAATTTGTTTTACTGGTGAATCGCTCACTTCAGTCCAGGTGTCTCTTCCAGGGTCGTATCTTTCTACATTGTTAAGTGGAGAATCACTATGACCACCAATGCAATAGATGTAATCGTCGACAACGACTGCCTAAAAGGCATAATAAAATTAAATCAATAGGTACACAAAAAATGCTTTGATCCAGCTTAGTTGGAAGCGCATTGGTTGATTAAACTTCAACAAATACTAAACTAATAATTTTTAACGATGATTTTAATTTCATTTCGTACCGAAGTGGAACGTCGAACAATATTGAATTAGTAAAATCAAATACGATTATTTAATTGGATTTAAATAAAAACTATTTTACAAATTGTGGTTTTGATAAAAACGGTTTCAGAATCAATTAATTGCGGGAAATTCTCGGATATTGCGGGTATTGTCATTGTCTTTTATTAAAATAATTTTAATTTACGAAAAAACCATTATATCCGAAACCTTAATTTTGCTGCCGTTCCATTCTTCGATATATATATATATATATAGAGTGAATGCGACAATATATATCAATATATATATATTGAGTGAATGCGACAGTTGCGTTTCGACCAGATAATACGTATTTTAAATCGACAAAATCGAGGTTTCGTATTCTCCAGTATTCTCCTGCGAAACTGGACCAATTTAAAAAAAAATTTCATCATCGGTATAAGAAAGATATTTTCTCGTGTACTCGTATTTTTTTAAAAATCAACCGTTAAATAAGCACGCTAGACTCTTTTCGTGGGTATAAAAAAGAGGCGATTTTATAGATGTTTGGCGGCTCCTAGCTCCTATAAAAAATATTTAATCAAAAAAATAAAACCACAGAAACATGCCTATGTTAGATATCCATAGCATATTAAAAATAATTTCTCAAATAAAAATAATACAATATTATACGGGATAATTTTACAGATGAGATTTTAAACTTACAGCTAACGATGATCTCTTCCATTTCATCGGACATAAGATCTTCCACTGATTTTTCTTCGTGTTAAATACTTCAACCGAATTCAAATATTCTTTACCACTCTCCCCACCGAAAACATAAATGTCTTCTTTATAGACTACTGACGCGTGGCCAAATCTTTTACTTTTCATGGATGCAACATTTTTCCAACTGTTTTTGACGTAATCGTATCTGAAACGTAAAGTATAAAAACACTTTTAACATTCCAAATATGCAAGACAAGGAGATGATAAGAAATTAAAGCAAAATGCACTAACTCTTCAACAGTTTCAAGTTTATTTTCATAACTATATCCTCCCATTATGAAAATCCTTCCATTGACTACAGCTGCTGTTGACCAACTCCGTTTAACTTTCATTGGTGACAAATGTTTTAACTCTCCGGTGAGTAGATCAAACGAGTAAACCTTTAAAAATTATAAGTGATTTTGCATAATATTGTCATTAGAAAAATAATTTTAATGACATGTCAATTTGATTTTGGTAGATAATAGAATTCAGTATAACTTTTTCCACAAAAATGACAGTGAAATTTTCAAATTGAACGAAATATGTTTAAATTTCAAATACATACGTATAATTGGAAATTTGCGGTAAGTAAAAATAACACTGTTCGACACAGTGGTTAACTGGTTCAGAGACGATATACAACTTTTCTTATAGATCTATGCCCAGTGAACACGAATCTGGTAATGAAAAATGTTGATTGACTCGAGAATCGAAGATATACATATGTATGTGTTTTTTAAATCGCGCGATTTTTCTATATCTTGGTGTTGTTCGGTCGATGTCTCAAAATCTGTCAATTTCCTGTTCAAAATGAATATTGGAATGTATAGTCGGATATTTTATCTATTATTTGTAATACTTTTCACCTTTCAAATTTCTCTAAGTAGTCGTCCAGTTCAAATCAAAAGTCAAAAGTACGTATTTTCACCAGATTCGTGTTAACTTGGCATAGATCTATAAGAAAAGTCATATCTCGTCTCTCAACAAAAAAAAATCGTCATTTGTCGAACAGTGTAATTTAACCATCACAAATGGATGAAAATCAATTTTGACCTCTTTTTAATTTACATATGAATGAAAATTTCAATTATTTTAAATAAACATCCCATTTATAAATGTGCATGTCTTGTTTGTCATTTGAAAATTGACATTTTTTCATACTCTTTCATGTGAACGATCTTCGCAATTCCAACCTCCAAATACAAATAGGTTGTTTTGAAACACTGCTGTCGAAAAATTCACGTTTTGTATATCTACTGTACAGAAATCAGTCCACGATTTTGTCCTTAGTTTGTATGTTTCGATTGCAAAAGGCTAAGACAAATAAAAAATTTAACAGTTAAAATTAAACACACCGATAGACAAGAATTTCAAAAGAATAAAAAATATTTTTACGCCTATAACTAAAACTTTGTTTTTAATTCGAGACTTGAAATTCATCAAAGGAAGATTACACCTCTTTTGTGGCATTTCATGCCATTTTAAAGCATCCAACAGCAACTGACATCCTTCGACGGATTCGCAACAAAGTGACGTCACTTCTTCCAGTAAAAACTTTTAAAGCAAAAATACGTGAAAATTAAAGCTCTGTGATCGGTTTATCATCAGATGCAGTAAAAATAAAACACCAACCGAAACAGAGCAGAGCGAAAACCTTATACATTTCATCAGTGAATACAAATCATTCTTCCTATTGGTCCAATCGTATTTGACCCACTGAGATAGTCCTTCGAACACCTGCTCTTCTGAAGACACTTGCAAATTATCAGAAGATAGCAACCGTTTCACATTATCAGCAGACATGTTGAGAAACTTTTCATGTTTTGTAATCTTAAAAATAAAAGTGATTATTTAATTATATTTTGTAATAACGGAAGCAGATAAAAATATCTGTACTTACTCTCAGAAAATTATCCAGTAAGTAGTCGTCAATTTCTTCGTTTTTTTGGTAAACTTGTCTGTTGTCTTGACATACTATCTCTAAGTATGAATAACAATACTTTTTAAGCTCATCCATTTGCCACATATCAGCCAACTTTAGAATATTTGCGACCTGCTCTAGCCTTAATTCTGTAAAGACAAATCGTTAAATTTATACAAACAATGATAAAATAAATTCGTCGGTTAAGAAATACATTTTATCTCACCCACTGTACCCTTGTATATGAAATCGAAAGCCTTGGCTATAGATTCATCTCGAATCCCTTCGCAATTCATCACCATCTGTCGTATATTTTGGTTAAGTCTCGTCCTAAAGAGTGGACTCGCTGCATGTAGGATGGACTTGTGAGTCTTGTATCTAAAATTGCATTAATTAAATTAAAATCAGTCGATATTATATTAATTGATGGGTGGTAGTTTTTCAACCTTTTGTCTTTGATAATTAATTCGATGTCGTAATACATTCCTAACGAAAAAAATGTACTCATATATTGCATGTGGTTGAATCCGTATAGCATTTGGGCCTGACGATCGGAGTCGTTCATTTTCGAAATGAGATTTTATTTCAGAATAGCTTCAAGAATTGACTAAAAATGTAATACAAAATTTGCATTAACCAAATACATAATTCAAATATCAGCTTAACAGCTTAACGTATGTAGTATATATACCATTTTCAGAATGGTATATATACTACATACAAGAATAGACTAAAATTATAATAACAGCGTCAACCAAGTCATAACCGAAATATTGGGCTAACGTGCTCACGGTATACATATATTTGGTTTTTATTATTCCCCTAGAATGCTTCTTCTAGACTGTTATCGATTAATTGCAACGGATGAGTCAACTTCCAGTTTTTTTTTTTCGGAAAATGGGCTTTTCGAACAGCCAAACACTTATCAACTGTCATCGAGTGGTGACCAAAAATGTTTCCGACCATTTTGTCAAGTATATATGTATCTTCATGACATTGCTACGGTTTACCGTTTATCAATAAATGCAGTTGTAAAGACGATTACTTGTTTTAATAAAAGGGAACTAATTACACTGTTCGACACGAAAAATGGTTCAGAGACGAGATATGACTTTTCTTATACAAGATATGCCCAATAAACACGAATCTGGTAATAAAAAATGTTGATTGGCTTGAGATTCGGAGATATATGTGTTTTTTAAATCGCGCGATTTTTCTATATCTTGGTGTTGTTCGGTTGATGTCTCAAAATCTGACAATTTCTTGTTCAAAATGAATATTAGAATTGATAGTCGGGTATTTTATCTTTTATTTGCAGTACTTTTTAGCTTTCAAATCTCTCTAAGTAGTCGTCCAGCTTAAATCAAAAGTCAAAAGTACATATTTTCATTTGGGATTTTTTCCCACTGTTAATACTATTTTATATTGAGTATTTTCTATTGAAACATTTTTATTGAGATAGTGTTCTAGCCACAATATTTTTTGTTTTCGTTTAAAAGGGTTAATTGGAAGTGTGCTGAATCGGTAAAATTGCAAGATAAAAACTCGTACTAGTATTTAATCGTATTTACACGAATCTGAATTGAATTAATAGGGGTAATAAATTAAATTGTATTTATATGAAAACTAAATAAAATTCCACTTGGAAAAATCATATTTCGACTATTCTTGTGGATTAATAACAATCAACATTTTTATTACCAGATTCGTGTTCACTAGGAATAGCTATATCCATAAGAAAAGTCATATCTCGTCTCCGAACCAAAAAAAAAGTCGTCATTTGTCGAACAGTGTTATTAAATCTCCGTAAAATCGAAGTCTAAAAATATTTATGTACCCTTTGGTTAATTTTATACAGATTTATATATGTTACATGCTTACCTTTGGATGTATTTAAGTCGACTAATCGAAGATAACTGTTGAAAATATCGCGTTTACCATGAAGTTCATGTTTTAGTGCATTTGTGATAAGAGTATATTTGATGTACATACATATATATGTACATACATACATGTGTACATATCTAATTCAATTGAAATCGAATTTATCTTTCATGTAACTGAGTTCTCAAAAATACATTCAAACCAATAATGTTATTTACCAAGAGTATATAAAAATACAAATATAAATTTTCAGCTCGACACATTCAGCAATGTGTAAGAAAATAAGAAACCTCGATTCTATAGAGTAATAGTACTAGTTGCGGTTGAGGTAAAAATATTTAAAAATACAAATGTACACATGTATTCTATCATATGTACATTTGTATTTTTATATATATCTACATACAGGTATAAAATAGAAAATTGTTTGCTGTTTGTCTAAAATCTCATCTGTTGAATTATGACGTACAATAATAACGATGATTTTTCGTAAATTAAAACTATTTCGATAAAACACAATGACAATACCCGAGAATTTCCCGCAACGAATTGGTTCTGAAACCGTTGTAACCAAAACCATAATTTGTAAATAGTTTTTGTTTAAATCCAATTAAATGATTGTATTTGATTTTAATAATTCAATATTGTTTGACGTTCCACTTTGGGACGCAATGAAATCAAAATCATTGCTAAAAAATTATTAGTTTAGTATTTGTTGAAGATCAATCAACCAATGTGCTTCCAACTAAGCTAGTTGCAGCATTTTTTACGTATCTATTGATTTAATTATATTGTAATTTTTAGACGGTCGTTGTTATTATAGCGCTCATGTTGTGGATTTAAATCTATAAGTCGTTTTTATTTCTTTTTTTGTCTCAAATTCACACTTTATGTACGTTTTTAATTGATTTACTTTAAAATAAATATTTACAAGTACTAACGAGATTTAATTTTAAAATACATTTTTACATATATGTATGTACATATGTATGTAATATAATAAATATTCATAATTTAATTTAAATTTTCATAAATGGAAAAAATAAAACAATTAATTTATGTCGTAATAAAAAAAATATTTATTTATGTCGCTTTTTTAAATTCTATTATCTCCTAGGTCAGGGGTGGAGAACCTTTTTACGGTCGCGTGCCAAAACTTCCAAATATTTATTTACTAAATGTCAGGCGTGCCAAGAAATTTTTAATGAAAAAAAATGTCAACAAATTTATAAATATTCGTGAAATAAACAATATAATAGTACGTATTAATATGTAATATATAAAACACGAAAGTTTGTTCGTATGTTTGTATATACCTATGTATGTATGTTTGTTCATACGTATTTTTCGTCATTTTGTTCTGACGTCATTGAACAAATAATTCGCTTTTTCCGATTCAAAGGATTTGAAGTTCCCAGGGGCGTAGGCGCCGAGGGCGAAGCCCTAGGGGGCGCAGACCCCGGGGGTGTACATATAATTTTTTATAAGAGACTTACTATACATGTTTGTTTGTTCGTGACAGTCAATTTAATAAAAAAACAAATGGGTATTCAAATAAATTTAATAAAATGTTTACTATTAGATAAGTCATGTTTTACCATGAAATAAATGTTTTAGTGCGTATGATAAGAATATATCTGTACCTATAAAATTCTTTATGAATCTATAGTACGTAGCATTCTAGAATTGTCTTGCATTATATGGAGTCCTACCCATATGACTCATTCATTGAAGTTTGAGTGAATCCGAAAACGAATTCTCAGATATCTTCATATGAAATTTTATGGTTATTATCCTTGGCTATATCCCAGTGCATTCCTTTTAAAGGCGTTAGGCTTCAACTCATTGGAGTCTCGTCATGTTATTTAATTATTTATTTATTTTTTACATACATATATACCAGGAAGGCCTTACAGGTAACCCCAATGCGTGTTTTATATGCATAACCCAATGCATATTTTAGTGTGTAGATAAGAATATATCATATATGTAAGTATATATTCATGTATTTTGTCTTAAAATAAAATATCGTGAAACATTTTGGGAAAAAAATTATATATTTCCATAAAGATTATAGCTACAGAATAACATTAGGATACAGAAAATTTGAAAGATCTAATTAAAATAATTAAACATTATTTTGAGAAAGTACTTCATTTGGTTTACAGATTTTAGCTAAAAATATTATTTACTAAAAAATTATGAAAAAAAAAAGGGAAACTTATATAAAGAGGTACCACTCCAAGTCAATCTAAATAAAAAAAAAAACACATCTTAACGATAAACATTTCAGCAACTGATACTAAGTTTCAGTTTGATAGGACTAAATTGAAAAATAAAACCAAAATATGCAGATCGATAATTACACTTTAAAATCTACCGCAGTCTTTCTTCATTAATTGTTATATATTTTCCTTTTATGAAAATATAAATTTAATTATAATTATTTCTTATATTACATATACATATGTGTATATATTAAAATTAAGAGTCTTTAGAAGTGGTTAATATTTATTTTAATGTAAATCAATTTAAAAGGTACATATGAAGTAAATTAGAAACAGAACAAAATTAAAGAAAAACGATTTATTCATTTAAATCAACAACAAGAGCGTTATAATGATTTTGGCTGATTCTCCACTGATCTTTTGCTGGGTCGTACTCCAAGACTGTTCTCCTATGAAAACCCGCCGCAATAAACAAAGTAAAGTATTGAATTGAATTCATGAAATAATTTAGATTAGTTTCAGCTTCATTTGTGAGCTGTGATAATAAAAATTAATATAATACGATCAATACTTGAACACTCATAGCCAAAGCAGTAAAAAGAATAGGGAGGGATAAACAAATACAATTATTATCACATTCCCATTTTAATTACATTTCGCTCCTTCTATAGGGCTTTTCAAGCGAACTCTGCCTTCGAAAGTGATATGGGATGATTTGCTTTAGTTTATTCTGTTTATTTTCGTCAAATATTTGTGTTACATGGCATCAGATCAATTTAATAAAAACATATATGTATAATACTTGAGTATTCGCCCATCAATCCCTGAGTTTCACGCTCGATATTCAGGGATAGCCCATCTACAAAAAGCCCTAATTTGGCAAAGTTGTTCCGATATTCAATACCCACGTAGTTTAAAAACTTTGGAAAAATCTCGACGCGCAACACAGGATTTTCTTGCTTTGTAAGGACAATAGAAATTGATAATAAGCAACCCCTCATTCATGTGAAATAGAACCCGACCGTTTATCCTTAATCATATGTTTCAGTTTAATTGGTATTTGGGTCCCCAGATTGAAATTTTGACACCGAAAATTAATTAATATTTTAACAATTGACAAATGACATGAAGATACGCCCATTCTGTGTGTCTGCTCCTTAAGAGGGCTGGACACCAGCGCCTTGTCCATACAAACGTATTACATTTATCCCTTCCTCAATTATGGCACTAGAGAAATTATTTTTAATTTGCTATGGATATCTACAATAGGCATGTTTCTGTGGTTTTATTTTTTTGATTACATATTTTTTATAGGAGCTAGGAGCCGCCAAACATCTATAAAATCGCCTCTTTTTTACACCCACGAAAAGAATCCAGCGTGCTTATTTAAGGGTTGATTTTTTTTTAAAATACGAGCACACAAACAGAAAATATCTTCCTCATACCAATGATGACTTTTTTTTTTAAATTGGTCAAGTTCCGGAGGAGAAAACTGGAGAATACGAAACCTCGATTTTGTCGATTTAAAATACGTATTATCTGGTCGAAGTGCAACTGTCGCATTCACTCAATATATATATATATATCGAAGAAAGGAACGGCAACAAAATTAAGGTTTCGGGTATACAGCCCTCTTAAGTATCATATAATATACATATTTCGGTTTAATCGGTATTTGGATCTCCAGATTGAAATATTGACAACGAAAATCAATTAATAGGAATATAAAAAAATTATTTGAAACATCATTTTGCACGTACTCGGCCCCTTTCCCAAGCGATGCTCGGTCGTCCAGATATTATGATATGAAATTGATCGTTTGGTTTAAATTAAATTAGAGCGCAACTAATAGGGCGTCCCTCGTCGACGTGCCGTCTAGGAATTTACTACAGACCTTTAACCACTGACGAATTGGCTTCCAACCAGCTGTTCAGGATTTTCAGACTGTTGCACATGTCTGGACTTTCAGGTCGTTACGCCCTACTGCACTTTTTCGTAAACTTTACTGAATTCTTCAATACATTCCACGATAAACTTATAACTACACACTCTATACATCGTTCCCTTTAGACGTAAAACGAAACTTATGAGGGTATATGAAAATCATTATAAAAAATTTAATATTATACATATATCATATAGTGGAATTTACATAGACTAAAACTATAAAATTTTGATGTAGAAATTTATATATTATAAAACTTATAAAGAAGATTAAGCTAAGCACTAAATATAATAAATATATTTATCGATATGTGTCGATGATAATTAATTTGTTTGCCAAAAATTTATCACATTTTAATCCAAACGAATATTTGAACTGTATACGTGTAATTATAGGTATAGTTCAAAGGAATTAAGAGATTAATTTTTATCTATGTATGTACAAACGAATTCATATATTGATAAGAATCAGTTTCACTGGTAAGTAAGCGTTTAAATTTAGTAGGTATTATCGGCATCAAGTGTTTTTCGGCAAATCAAATAAGTCATGATCAGGACTGCCGAGAGGAATCTTGGGACCAGGAAAAATAATTCCGGACCCTAAGGCAAACTAAAAAAAAACGACTATACATTTATAAATAACGACATCGGGTATTTGGCATTTGACTAATAATTCTCCACTGGACATTTACAGGGTCGTACTCCTGGACTGATATCTTCCAGTAGCCCCCTGAAAAATCAAATCTCATTGTTGAATTGAATTCAGAAAATAATTTAGTTTAATCTCATCAGTCGAACAGATGAAACCGTAAAATCACCGTGATCAAATGATCTTTCTATTGCAACACATTATAGAAATGCAACTTATTCATTTTTAATTCAGTTCTATCTGGATACAATTTTTTTTTCAATTTAAGAAATTATTACACTATTCGACACGAAAAATGGTTCAGAGACGAGATATGACTTTTCTTATAGACCTATGCCCAGTAAACATGAATCTGGTAATAAAAAATGTTGATTGGCTCGATATTCGGAGATATATGTGTTTTTTTAAATCGCGCGATTTTTCTATATTTTGGTGTTGTTCGGTCAATGTCTCAAAATCTGACAATTTCCTGTTGGGTATTTTATCTTTCTTTTGTAGTATTTTTCAACTTTCACATTTCTCTAAGTAGTCGTCCAGTTCAAATCAAAAATCAAAAGTACGTATTTTCACTTGGGATTTTTTTCCACTGTTAATACTATTATATATTGAGTTTTTTCTATTGAAACATGTTTATTGGGATAGTATTCTTGCCACACTGTTTTTTTTTGTTTAAAAGGGTTAATTGGAAGTGTGCTGAATTTTTAATCGGTAAAATTGCGAGCTAAAAATTCGTATTAGTAGATTTTTTTCATTAAAAATTTCTTGGCACGCCTGACATTTAGTAAATAAATATTTGGAAGGTTTAGCACGCAATCGTAAAAAGTTTCGCAAATCCTAGCTTAGGAGATAATACAAATCAAAAAATTATGAAAAAAAAAACATAAATAAATATTTCAATTGTTTTATTTTTCAATTGTGAATATTTCTTATATTACATATACGTTCAAATTTATTTTAAAATAAATGTCGTTAGTATTCATAGTTGTAAATATTTATTTTAAATTAAATAATTAAAAAGGTACATAAAGTGTGAATTTGCGGCAAAAAATGATTGAAAAAATACTTTTTATGAATATTTCTTTTATTACATGTACGTATGTATGTATTTTAAAATTAAATATCTTCATAAGTTGTAAATATTTATTTTAATTTCAAAAATCATCAATTAAAAAGGTACATATGATGTAAATTTGAGACGAAATAAAATAAACGAAAAATAGCTTATAGACATAAATCCACAACATGAGCGGTATAATGATTTCGGTTATTGGGCATTTGACTGATGATTTTCCACTGGTCATTTGCGGGGTCGTACTCCTGAACTGTGGTGTTCCAGTAGCCCGCTGAAAAAATCAAATCAAATTGCTAAATTGAATTCAGGAAATAATTTAGATTAATATCAGCAATCGAACAAATGAAAGCTTAAAATCACCGAAACAAATAATCTTTCTATCGTGACAAATTGCAACTTGATTAAAATCTTTTACGAGTGAATTTCCTGCTACAGTCCAGGTGTCGCTTTCTGGGTCGTATCTTTCAACATTGTCAATTGGAGAATCATTACCACCAATGCAATATATGTAATCTTCGACAACGACCGCCTAAAAGTCACAATAAAATTAAATCAATGGTTTACAAAAAATGCATTTTCGTTACTGATTGATTGAACAAATACTAAACTTATTATTCTGTAGCAATGATTTTGATTTAATTTCGTTCCAAAGTGGAACGTCGAAAAATATTGAATTAATAACATCAAATATGATTATTTAATTGGATTTAAACGGGTATTGCCATTGTCTTTTATAAAAATAGTTTCATTTCGTCCCAAAGTGGAACGCCGAACAATACTGAATTAGTAAAATCAAATACGTTCATTTAATTTGTATTTATACGGGCATTGTCTTTTATAAAAATAATTTAAATTTACAAAAAACCATCGGTTTTATTCTACGCGATAATTCTACATATGAGATTTTAAACATACAGCAAACGATGATCTCTTCCATTTCATCGGACGTAAGATCTTCCACTGATTTTTTTTTGTGTTAAACACTTCAACCGAATTCAAATATTCGTCTTCATTCTCCCCACCGAAAACATAAATGTCTTCTTTATAGACTACTGAAGCATGGCAGTGTCTTTTCCTTTTCATGGAAGCAACTTTTATCCAACTGTTTTTGACGTAATCGTATCTGAAACGTAACGAATAACAACACTTTTAAAATTCCAAATATGCCAGACATGGAGATGATAAAAAATTAAAGCAAAATGCAATTACTCTTCAACAGTGTCAAGTATATTTTCTTGATTATATCCTCCAATTACGAAAATCCTCCCATTGACTACAACTGCAGTTGAAAGACTCCGTTTGACTTTCATTGGTGCCAAATTTTTTAATGCTCCGGTTAGTAGATCAAACGAGTAAACCTTTAACAATCATTGGTGATTTTGCATAATATTATCATAAGAAATGTAATTTCAATGACACGTCAATTTGATTTTCGTAGAAATTATAATAAAGCGTAACTTTTTCCACAAAAATGTCAGTGAAATATAAAACTTTATGCTAATTTTTTATTTTTCATATTGAAAGAAATACGTTTAAATTTGGAATACATATGTATATATAACCGAAAATTTTCCAAGGAAAAATAATTTAACTATCACAAATGAAAGAAAATAAATTTGACCTCTTTTTAATTTTCATATGAACAAAAATTTCAATTATTTTAAATAAAAATTCCATTTATAAATGCACAAATCCAAATGTCATGTTTGTTAAATGAAAATTGACATATTTTTATACTCTATTATGTGAACGATCTACGAAATTCCACCCTCCAAACACGAATACGTTGTTTTTGAACATTGCTGTCGAGAAATCTGTGCTTCTAATATCCATTTTATGGTAAACAGTCCATGATTTCGTCCTTAGATTGTATGCTTTTATTCCAACAGACATCTAAGACAAATAAAAAATTTGAGATTTCATAAACATACCAATATTAAGAAGTCCAAATGATATAAAGAAATTACACCAATATTTTTTCTTCCTATAATTAAAACTTGTTTATTTTTTTTTCGGGATTTGGAATTCATCAAAGAAAGTGTAGACCTTTTTTGTGGAATTTCATGCCATTTTAAAGCATCCAACAGTAACTGATATCCTTCGACGGATTCGCAACAGAGTGACGCCACTTCTTCCAGTAAAAACTATTAAAGCAATAATACGTGAATATTAAAACTCTGCGATTGATACATCGTCGAATGTAGATGAAAATAAAATACCGACCGAAATAGAGCAGAGCGGGTATCTGACACATTTCATTAGTGAATACAGATCATTCTTCCTATTAGTCCAGTCGTGTTTGACCCAATGAGATAGTCCTTCAAACACCTGCCCTTCTGAAGACACTTGCAAATCATCAGAAGATAGCAACCTTTTCACATTATCAGCAGACATGTTGAGAAACTTTTCATGCTTTGTTATCTTAAAAATCAAAGTGAACATTTAATTATATTTTGTAACAGAACGGAAGCAGATAAAAATATTTGTACTTACTCTCAGAAAATTATCCAGTAAGTAGTCGTCAATTTCTTCGTTTTTTTGGTAAACTTGTCTGTTGTCTTGACATACTATCTCTAAGTATGAATAACAATACTTTTTAAGCCCATCCATTTGCCACATATCGGCCAACTTTAGAATATTTGCGACCTGCTCTAGCCTTAATTCTGTAAAGACAAATCGTTAAATTTATGCAAACAATGATAAATAAAATTCGTGGGTTAAGAAATACATTTTATCTCACCCACTGTTCCCTTATATATGAATTCAAAAGCCTTAGCTATAGATTCATCCCGAATCCCTTCGCAATTCATCACCAACTCTCGTATATTTTGGTTGAGTTTCGTCCTAAAGAGTGGACTCGCTGCATGTAGGATGGACTTGTGAGTCTTGTATCTAAAATTGCATTAATCGAATTAAAATCGGTCAATATTATAATAATTGACGCGTTTAAGTTTTTTTTCAACCTTTTGTCTCCGATAATAATTAATTCGATGTCGTAATATGTTCCTGACGTAAAAAATGTACTCATATATTGCATGTGGTTGAATCCGTGTAGCATTTGGGTCTGATGATCGGAGTCGTTCATTTTCTAAATGAGATTTTATTTCATAAGCGAATCTACAAGAATGGACTAAAATAAGAAAACTGCGCTCTTTTTTCGGTACTTGTTTCATACATATATATTTCTATGAATAGTGTTTTGATATTGTTATTATGGCATAATATTTAATTTTAAGAAAATATTTCAGTTGAAAATTAAACTTTTCAATAGGTATCATAACATCAATTCCACACAAATCAGTAAATCTCCGTAAAATCTAAGTTAAATTTGATTTATGTCACTTTTGGATATTTTAATATTTGGTATATGATGCTTACCTTTGAATGTATTTAAGGCGACGAATCGAAGGTAACTGTTAAAAATATCACCTTTACCGATAATTATATATTTGAGTGCGTATGATAAGAATATATCTGATAAGAATATATATTTGTATGTTATTCAGTTGATATAGAATTTATGTTATATGTAATTTAGTCCATAAAAAATACATTTACCACATATGATTTTTGCCAATTTTGCGAAATAAATTCTTGGGCCAAAACGTAAATAAAAGTAATTGCCATAAAGATTATGATTACAGAATAAAAATAAAATAAAATAATTAAATATTGTGTTGGATAGTTACTTCTTTTGGTTTACAGATTCAAACCAATAATGTTATTTACAAAGAGTACTCAAAAATAGTACATAAAAATACAAATATAAATTTTCAGCTCGGTATATTCAGTAATGTGGAGAAAATCGTGTGATACCAACATTTTCGCCTTTCTCATTGGAAAAATCCCACTTAAGGTTTATCAAATATTTTTTTTATTTTTTATTTACTTCATATTGATACGAGTACTATACTGTAATTTTCTTGGAAGAACGCACACATTTAGAGGGTCGAAAAAAATAGTAAAAGAAAAAGTGAACAAAAGCAAACTGCTACTTCCAGTTGAAGGATTTTCACTACATTTACTGTGTTACTTCATACGTATTTAGGTAAAACTTAATTTTTTTGCACAAGAAAATAAGAAACCTCGTTTATCTAGACTTTAGAGTAAAAGTACTACTTCAGGTTCAGGTAAAAATATTCAAAAAATATTTGGGTATAAAATTAATAATTTCTATTGAATGTAAAAAAATTCAGTTTGATTCAAATTGAATTCAATTTGAGATAATTGAATTCAAAAACATAAAAAGTGGACACCTATAAGGGGACGTACCATTTCCGGTCAACTTAAAATTTTGAAAAAGATTTACGTCGTATCGATAAGAATTTCAGTAACCGATACTACGTAAGTTTCAGTTTGATAGGACTAACGGTGTTCAAAAAATCCCCAAAATACACAGACACACACACATTTTTTCTAGATCATGACAACGTGATCAGTGATCGATTCTGAGTTCTAATCAGTCAAAATCTCGAGTTAGAATTTTCGCATGATCACAAAACTTCATCTATTGTTACTACGTACATAGATAAAGTAAAACTTTAATCGAAAGATTATTATATTATAGAGTAATTAAAAAAAATTGCAGAAGAAAAAATACGAAAAACTTTTAGCTTGTTTGAATAACTAGCGAAAGCAATATTTATTTTAAAATATTATAGTTGAAAATATTTATTTTAAAGTCAATCAATTAAAAAAGTACATAGAGTGTGTGAAATTGGAACAAAAAATGAAAGAAAAACGTCTTAAAGATTTTAATCCACAACATGAGCGCTAAAATGATTATGTCTATCTGGCATATCGCTGATAATTCTCCACTGGTCATTTGCGGGGTCGTACTCCTGGATTGATCTGTTATAGTAGCCTCCTGAAAAACCAAATCAAAATGTTGAATTGAATTCAGGAAATAATTTTGATTAATCTCAAAAATCGAACAATTAAAAGCATAAAGTCACCGAAACAAATGATCTTTCTATCGTGACAAATTGCAATTTGTTTAAAATCTTTTACGAGTGAATTTCCTGCTACAGTCCAGGTGTCGCTTTCTGGGTCGTATCTTTCAACATTGTCAATTGGAGAATTACTACCACCAATGCAATAGATGTAATCTTCGACAACGACCGCCTAAAAGTCACAATAAAATTAAATCAATGGTTTACAAAAAATGCATTTTCGTTACTGATTGATTGAACAAATACTAAACTAATTATTATGTAGCAGTGATTTTGATTTAATTTCGTCCCAAAGTGGAACGTCGAAAAATATTGAATTAGTAACATCAAATATGATTATTTAATTGGATTTAAACGGGTATTGCCATTGTCTTTTATAAAAATAATTTAAATTTACAAAAAAACATTTTTAAGACGGCTGGACCCCAGCGCCTTGTCCATACAAACGTATTAGACTTCTCCCTTCCTCAATTATGGCACTAGATAAATTATTTTTTATATTTTTTTTTTATTTATTTTACATATATACCAGGAAGGCCTTACAGGTAAATCCCAATGCGCCTTCCTGGCCAATTACAAATACAAATGCAGCATTTTTATTATAAGTCGTTGAATTGCGAGACACTGAAAAAACTTGCAAATTAACGAGACATCTATGAATTGTACATAAATTTTTATTGTACATCAATCAAATTTCAAATAGTGGTGACATAGTAGGTAGGAAGGATTTTTAGCCAATTTTTTTTTTCCGGGAACCGTTTCAACAATGAAATCAGAGAAAATTGGCAAACTCTGATAGGAAACGATCAACCTGGAGTCACAAATCCAGGTCTGACCAACAGCATACTCTGAAAAATTCATTTTCATTCAGGGATAGAACCCGGCACCTTCTTGACGGTAAGCAGAAGCTTAACGTCCGAGTTATGCTGCTGGCTATGGATATCTACTATTGGCATATATTTAATGGTTGATTCTTTAAAAAATACGAGAATACGAACTTAGAAAATATTTTTCTCATACTGATGATGATTTTTTTTTAAATTGGTCCAGTTTTAGCGGAGAAAACTGGAGCATACGAAACCTCGATTTTGTCGACTTAAAATAGGTATAATCTGGTCGAGGCACAACTGTGGCATTCACTCGATATATATATATATATATATATATATATATATATATATATATATATATATATATATATATATATATATATATATATATATATATATATATATATATATATATTGATACATATTGTCGCATTCACTCAATATATATATCGAAGAAAGGAACGGCTACAAAATTAAGGTTTCGGGTATACCTCTTAATATTTTACGCGACAATACAACATTTGAGATTTTAAACTTACGGCTAAAAATTTTCTTTTCCGTTTCATCGGACTTAATATCTTCCACTGGTTTCTTTTTGTGTTAAACACTTCAACCGAATTTAAATATTTATTATTATTCTCCCCACCGAAAACATAAATGTCTCCTTTATAGACTACTGACGCGTGGCCGAATCTTTTACTTCTCATGGATGCAACAGTTTTCCAACAGTTTTTGACGTAATCGTATCTGAAACGTAACGAATAACAACTCTTTTAACATTCAAAATACGACACGACACGGAGATGATATGAAATTAAACCGACTAACTCTTCTACAGTGTTTAATGCATCTGTATCATTATATCCTCCCATTACGAAAATCCTTCCATCGACTACAGCTGCTGTTGTTAAATACCGTTTGACTTTCATCGGTGGCAAATGTTTTAACGATTTGGTATGTAGATCAATCGAGTAGACCTTGAAAAATCAATGGTGATTTTACATATTATTATCATTTTAAATGTAATTTCAATGACATGTCAATTTGATTTTCGTAGAAATTTGAATTGAACTTTTTCCACAAAAATGTCAGTGAAATACAAAGCAAAATGCACGAACTCTTCAATAGTTTCAACAGTTTCTTCAACAGTCAAGTTTATTTTCATAAATATACCTTCAGTATTTCAGTATAACTTTTCCACAAAAATGAAATATAAAACTTTATTTTATTTCCTTATATTTCAAATTGTGCGAAATACATTTAAATTTAATATATCTACATATTACTACAAATCTGCGCTAATAAGTAATAAGCAAATTTGCGATAGTTCAACTATTAGAAATGAATTTCATTTTAAATAAAAATCCCATGTATAAATGTACAAATGTGAATGTCATATTTGTCAATTAAAAATTGTCATATTTTCATACTCCATTATGTAAAATTACAATAAATAAATATCCCATTTATAAATGTAGAAATGTAAATTTCATATTGGTTTCTTACTTTATCAAGTGAACTATCTTCGTGATTCCATCCTCCAAATACAAATATGTTGTTTTTAAATATTGCTGTCGAAAAATCTATGTTTGGAATATTCATTGTAGCGAAATCAGTCCATGATTTTGTCCTTAAATTGTATGCTTTTATTTCAACAGTCCACTAAGAAAAATATAAAAAATTTAACAGTTCATAAACATACCAAATTACCAATAGATAAGAAGTGCAAAATAATAATAAAGTATTTTTACGCTATTTATAATTAAAACTTGTTTATCTTTAATTCGAGATTTGGAATTCATCAAAGGAAGAGTAGACCTCTTTTGTGGTATTTCATGCCATTTTAAAGCATCCAACAGCAACTTACATCCTTCGACGGATTCACAACAGAGTGACGTCACTTCTTCCAGTAAAAACTTTTGAGCAATTAATACGTGAAAATTAAAGCACTGCAATCGGTTTGTCATCAGATGAAAATAAAATACCAACCGAAATAGAGCAGAGCGGGAATCTGACACATTTCATTAGTGAATACAGATCATTCTTCCTATTGGTCCAGTCGTGTTTGACCCATTGAGATAGTCCTTCGAACACCTGTTCTTCTGAAGACACTTGCAAATCATCAGAAGACAGCAATCTTTTCACAGTATCAGCAGACATGTTGAGAAATCTTTTGTGCTTTGTTATCTTAAAAATCAAAGTGAACTTTTAAGTAATTTTTGCAATAACGAAAGCAGATAAATAATATCCGGACTCACTTTCAGAAAATTATTCAGTAAGTAGTTGTCAATTTCTACGTTTTTTTGGAAAACTTGTCTGTTGTCTCGCAATACTATCTCTAAGTATGAATAACAATACTTTTTAAGGCCATCCATTTGCCACATATCGGCCAACTTTATAATATTTGCGACCTGCTCTACCCTTAGTTCTGTAAAAACAAAATCTTTAAATTTATACAAAAAAAGAAAATAAAAACTCGTCGGTTAAGAAATACATTTTATCTCACCCACTGTACCCTTATACATGAATTCGAAAGCCTTTGCTACAGATTCATCTGGAATCCCTTCGCAATACATCTCCAACTCTCGTATATATTGGTCAAGTTTCGTCCTAAAGAGTGGACTCGCTATATGTAGGATGGACTTGTGAGTCTTGTATCTAAAATTACATTAATCGAATTAAAATCGGTCGATATTTGATATTAATAATTGACGCATGGAAATTTTTCAACCTTATGTCATTGATAATTAATTCGATGTCGTAATACATTCCTAGAGTAAAAAATGTACGCATATATCGCATGTGGATGAATTCGTGTAGCTTTTGAGAGTAATGATCAAAATCGTTCATTATCTAAATGAGATTTTATTTCAGAATAGCAATAGCAATAGCTTCAAGAAAAAACTAAAAGTGAAATACAAAATTTTCTATTAGTATACATAAATATAAGAATGGACTAAAGTTATAACAAAAGCCAATAATCAACTTGGTTATTGGCAGTTAATAGCGTAACAAAGGTGTACTATTCCTTGACGATCATAATTTCGGTCATGATGCTGTATACATATTTATCTTTGTATAGTTTTGTTAATATTGTTACTATGGCATAAGATTTACTTTTCAGAAAATATTCAGTTGAAAATTAAACTTTTCAATGTGTATAATATATTATAAATTCCACACAAATTAGTGAATCTCTGATAAATTGAAATTCAAAAAGATAAGAACTTTTAGATATTTTTTACTTCTGGTATATGACGTTACCTTTGAATGTATTTCAGTAGACCAATCGAAGAAAACTGTTGAAAATATCGCGTTTACCGTGACACATATATTTTATTTTGTATGATAAGATTATATCTGGTATGTAATTTAATTGATAGCTAATTTATCTTTCTTGTAATTTGGTCCAAAAAATTCATTTAAACACATTTAATGAAATAAAATATCGTGAATCTTATTTCGGGAAACTAATATTTCCATAAATATTATAGCCACAGAATAACGTTAGGATACAGATAATTTGAAAGACCAAATAAAATAATTAAACATTTTTTTGAGGGAGTATTTCATCTGGTTTATAGATTTTAGCTAAAAATCTTATGTACTAAAAGTGCTACTTTCGCACCCGCGGGGGGCGGAGCCCTGGGGGGTAAATACCTAGTGCTCCGCCCCCTAGGGGGCGCAATCATTGGGGGCGAAGCCCTAGGGAGCGCTGAGGGCGAAGCCCTAGGGGGTGCAGATACCAAGGGCGGAGCACTGGGGGGCGAAGCCCTAGGGCTCCTCCCCCTAGGGAGCGCAGACCCCGGGGGCGTACATATAATGTTTTATAAAAGACTTACTAAATATATGTACATATCTTTGTTTGTTCGTGAGAGTCAACTTAATAAAAAAAACAAATGAGTATTCAAATAAATTTATATAAAATAAAACTATTCAAAAAAATTTAATAAAATGTTTACTATTAGATTAGTCATGTTTAAGTGGTTTATATTACAAATACCGAGCGAAGCCGGGTAATACAGCTAGTATATCATATAGTAGAATTTACGTAGACTAAAACTATAAAATTTTTGATGTAGAAATTTATCTTATTCAATTTGTTTGATAAAACTTATAAAAAGATTAAGCTAGCACTAAATATAATAAATATATTTATTGATATGTGTCGATGATAATTTTTTTTTCCAAAAATTTATCACATTTTAATCCAAACGAATATTTGTACTGTATACGTGTATAATATAGGTATACTTCAAAGGAATTGAGAGATTAATTTTTAACCACATACGAATTCATATATTGATAAGAATCAGTTTCAACGATAAGTAAGCGTTTAAATTTAGTAGGTATTATCGGCATCAAGTGTTTTTCAACAAATCAAATAAGTCATGATCAGGGCCGCCGAGAGGAATCAACCTAAACAATTGATCACAAACATTGCAGCATTTTTATTACATCTAGTTTATAATTAAAAAAATCATTGCGCCTAGTATGGATACCATTTTTTTGTACATACCTCGCAAGTTTAATTACAAAATATGTGGATGCATTCTCATTTTACATATATGTTTTTCACTATTTCAACAACGAAGTTTTAACAGATCTAATCTTCGACTGTGGGATTACAAAAACGAAATGGGATGACTTTAAAATCCCAGTATAAATATATAAAATCGATACAGAAAGACGGCAACAGTCCATTTGTCAGATCCGCGATTAAAATTTGGCCGTAAGACATATGTATGTACACACATATGTATATCAGAATTATAATATAATAGGCTTTTTGATCGTGATGTATGTACAAACATATATATGTAATAACCAAAACCACCAAACAATTTGAAAAAACATCAAGAGACGCTGCAGCGTCTCGATAATAAAATATTGTTAAAGCGCGCTGTGTCGTTCAATACTCTCAATTTTGAGATTTTTGAGTGTCTGAATTTTTACGATATAGAAATGTAACTTATTGATTTTTAATTAAATTCTCTGTAAACAAATTTGTATTCGATTTAAGAAATTACATGGAATACATAATTGAAAATGATCGATTATCGAAAATAATTAAAAAAATTGCAGAAGAAGAAATACGAAAAATTTGGAACAGCTTTCCAGAAACTTTTACTTGTTAGAAAAACTATCGAAAGCAATACTAATAATTTTCTCTTCGACACAAGCTTGCGAGTCATTATTTTCCGAAAAGAGCTTAAGAAGGCCAGTTTCAGAAATTCATTGACTCACGAATCTAGTTGAGCATAGTAAAAAAAAAGTTTAAAAAAAAATTGGCTCCAAATAAACAGCAACAGCAATATGTATGTATATCATTAATAAATAATTGTTTTCTATTTCTACGTTCCTATTTGTATTTGAATCCTATTTTTTTTATCACATAAATTTTTTTTGTTGTAAACTTGTTTTTTAAAATCCTTTTTTATATTACATATTCATTTGTGCTATTGTATTTTTTATTTCACAAATTTCTGTATTTGTTTAAATTTTTTCAATAAAATTTTAAAGACATTTTTGCTCATTACAATTTTCTTGTCACGCCTGTGTGATATTTAGTAAATAAATATTTGGAAGTTTTGGCACCCGACCGTAAAAATGTTCGCTACCCCTGGCCTAGGAGATAATAGAATTCAATAAACTATGAAAAAAAACGCGAGACATAAATAATTCAATTTTCTTTATTTTTTCCATTTTTGAAAATTTAAATTCAATAATGAATATTTCTTATATAACATATATGTACAAATTTATTTTAAAATGAAATGTCGTTTGTAATTGTAAATATTTCTTTTAAAGTAAATCAATTAAAAAGGTACAAAAAGTGTGAATTTGAGACAAAAAATGAAAGAAAAACCACTTATAGATTTAAATCCACAACATGGGCGCTATAATGATATGGGATATTTGACATTTCACTGATGATTCTCCACTGGTCTTTTGCGGGGTCGTACTCCTGGATTGATCTGTTATAGTAGCCCCCTGAAAAACCCAAATCAAATTGTGAAATTGAATTCAGTAAATAATTTAGATTAATCTCAACTATCGAAAATATGTAAGCGTAAAATCACCGAAACAAATAATCTTTCTATTGTGACAGATTGCACTTCGTCCAAAATCTTTTACAGGTAAATCGCTCACTTCAGTCCAGGTGTCGCTTTTGGGATCGTATCTTTCGACATTGTTAAGTGAAGAATCACTAAAACCACCAATGCAATAGATATAATCGTCGACAACGACCGCCTAAAAGGCACAATAAAATTAAATCAAGATATACACAAAAAATGCATTGAACTAACTTAGTTCAATGCAATACTAAACTAATATTTTTTAGCGATGATTTCGATTTCAATTCATCCCAAAGTGGAACGTCGAACAATATTGGATTAGTAAAACCAAATACGATTATTTAATTGGATTCAAACAAATACAAATGATAGTTTTGGTGAAAACGGTTTCAGAATAAATTCACTGTGGGAAATTCTCGGGTATTGCGGACATTGTCATTGTCTTCTATCTAAATAATTTCAATTTACGAAAAATCCATTGTAATATACGGGATAATTCTACAGATGAGATTATTTATTTTATTCTAAGCAGACCATTGTGGCATAACAGGAATTCCTAAAGCGCCACAATGGTCAAAAAATATAACACAAAAAAAAACAAAATAAAAATTTAACATAAATTAATACATAACGAAAATAATATACTCATCAATTATACATAAAAAAAATACATTTGAACATAAACATAAATACATCCATACATAAACATAAAAAAATAGCATTTAACAATGACAGATAAAGTAAAAATATCAAATAAAAAATATAGCATAAGGAATGCCTTGCACCTACAGCCAGTTCCAATAAATATGTAAGAAACAACTACAAATACAAAACATCCCTGTAATCAAAATTTCACTCATAAATCACAATCAATCATGAAAACAATGATGAGCGCAGACTACCAGATAAATGGGTTAGAGTAATTTACGCTCACTACGGTGGAAAATATCACATTCAGTCTCGGCAGCAACGATTTCATTAAGAAGTCGAATAGCTCTTGGAATAAGAGCCATTCAAAAAAGGACTGTGCGGGCAGGAGGTACAGCCAGCAAATGATGATGTCTACGACGCACATAGTGATTAGGGACATAAAGTCCCAACTGCTTCAGCAACAACGGGCATGACGTATTACCACGTAAGAGCAGGAGCACGAAACGAATTAATGAGAAGTTTCTCCGAAGTTCAAGGGAATTATACCCAAGCATGCCCAAAAAGAAAGGAGTAGGGTAGAGATATGGGTAATACCCATATTCTTTCCTATATAGAAAACGAAAAAATTACTTATAAACTTACCGCTAACGATTTTCTCTTCCATTTCATCGGACTTAAAATCTTCCATTGATTTTCTTTTGTGTTAAAAACTTCAACAGAATTCATATAATTTCTGGAATCGTATCCACCAAATACATAAATTTGTTCTTTATAGACTACTGACGCGTGGCCAAATCTTTTAATTTTCATGGAGGCAACATTTTTCCAACTTTTTTTAACGTAATCGTATCTGAAACGTAAGGAAAAACAACACTTATACCAGTCCAAATACAACACGGAGATGATAAGAAATTAAATAAAAATGCACCAACTCTTCAACAGTTTCAAGTTTATTTTCATAATTATATCCTCCCATTATGAAAATCCTTCCATTGACTACAGCTGCTGTTGACCAACTCCGTTTGACTTTCATTGGTGACAAATGTTTTAACTCTCCGGTGAGTAGATCAAACGAGTAAACCTTTAAAAATCAAATGTGATTTTGCATAATATTATCATTAGAAATGTAATTTGAAAGACATGTCGATTTGATTTTCGTAGAAATTATAATTCAGTATTACTTTTTCCACAAAAATGACAGTGATATGCTAATTTATTATTTTTATATACTTAAATTTCAAATACATATACAGTATACTCTCGATTACCCGGTTGCGGATTATCCGTGCTTGAAAAATATTAATAAATTTTTTTTTTCTTATATGATTATGAGACGCGCCGATTGATTGCGACCGACAACACGCGTGTTATTTGAAACAAATGATGTCACACAGAAATGTTTTTCGTTTCCTTTTTAAATGTCTTTTACTATTGCGTTAATTCTTTCAGTCGCTTTTGATCAGCGAAGAAGTAACGAGTGCCTGTATTCAGAGCAGATTGTTTCGTAACATGCGTATTTTTAATTATTTTCAATTGCTGATGAATTCTGCATCGAATTTCTAGAATATTTTCAACCCGATCAAATCTATAATGCAAATGAAACAGACCTATACTGGAAGTGCTTGCCGACAAAAACGCTGACTTCAATGAGAGAAAAGTCCGCTCCTGGTCATAAATCGTCCAAAGAAAGGATGAAATGAAACTGTTGAAATGAAACTTGAAAGTTGAAACTCATGAAATGAAACTTTTGATGATTGGGAAAGCAAAGAAACCTCGATCTTTTAAGGTAACTGAAATGAAAAATCTTCCCGTCGATTATTATAGTCAGAAAGGGGCATGGATGGACAGGGAGATTTTTGAAGATTGGTTCAAAAATAAATGATTTCCAGAGATACAAGATTTAAAAAAAAATAAGGGATTGCCAAAGAAAGCAGTATTGTTATTAGATAATGCTCCTTTTCATCCGAACGAAAACATATTGAAAACAAACGATGGACTTATGGTTACAAAATATTTGTTACCTAATGTGATATCAATGAAACATGGACCAAGTTGTTATATCATCAATGAAGCGTGTTTATCGTCAGTGTTCTGAAAACTCTAATTGAGGAAGACGACAAACCATATTGGATGCTATACACGGAATAATACAATCTTGGTCAAAAATAAAGCTGTTCGATCATGGAGAAAGATTCTACCTGACATGGAAACAGATTAAGTGGATTCTGAAGAGAATGAAGCAAATTATATATCTGAAATATGTGGATTATTGGAAAATTTAAAATATTTTGAAAACGTGGATAAGGAAAACATTGATGAGTGGCTCAATCATGATTTAAGTGATCCAGGTTTTAAACGCATTGGTTATGCAGATATCGTTTCTTTTGTTTCACAAGAGGAAGAAAATGAGAGTGAGACTACAAGTGAAGAAGATACCAGTGGTTACATTAGTCATAAAACGGTACAACACTAGTACTAACTACTAATGGCCACTCATCTGCTTAACTATAAGGGTTTTTCTTAATAAATAATGAGTATTAAAATTATGAAGCAAAAAATTGTGTTGTAAATATGATATTATATTCGAAACCAAGTCATAATTTGATGATTCGGATTATCAGTGTTTTTCAATTATCCGTGCCCTTCCTCCCCAGCATTAGCCCGGATAATCGAGAGTGTACTGTGACTGCAAATTTGCGCTAAGGAAATATATTTAAGTATCAAAAATGAATGATGAACTGTAAAAATGTAAATGTCATATTGGTTAATTGAAAATTAATATATTTTCTTACTTTATCAAGTGAACCATATTTGTGATTCCACCCTCCAAATACAAATATGTTGTTTTCAAACATTGCTGTCGAAAATTCACTGTATTTCATATCCATTGCATGGTAATGAGTCCATGATTTCTCCTTTAAATTGAATGCTTCGATTGTAATAGACCCCTAAGACAAATAAAAAATGTAAAAGTTCATAAACATACCAATAGATAAGAAGTTCGAAATAATAAAAAAAATATTTTTACCGCAAATCTTTGTCCTCCAATAATTAAAACTTGTTTATTATTTATTCGGGATTTAGGATTCATCAATGGAAGATTACACCTCTTTTGTGGTATTGCATGCCATTTTATAGCATCCAACAGCAACTGACATCCTTCGACGGATTCGCAACAGAGTGACGTCACTTCTTCCAGTAAAAACTTAAAGGCAAATAATATGCGAATATTAAAACTATCTGATCGATCCATCATCAGATGTAGATCAAAATAAAAATGCCAACCGGAATGGAACAATGCGGAAATCTGATACATTGCAACAGTGAACATAGATCATTCTTCCTATTGGTGAAGTCGTGTTTGACCCATTGAGATAGTCCTTCAAACACCTGTTCTTCTGAAGACACTTGCAAATGATCAGAAGATAGCAATCTTTTCACATTATCAGCAGACATGTCTAGAAATCTTTCGTGCTTTGTTATCTTAAAAATCAAAGTGAACTTTTAAGTAATTTTGGCAAAAACGGAAGCAGATAAAGA
Organism: Arctopsyche grandis; assembly: GCF_051622035.1. Lineage (NCBI taxonomy): Eukaryota > Metazoa > Arthropoda > Insecta > Trichoptera > Hydropsychidae > Arctopsyche > Arctopsyche grandis. Next base: position 2,871,246 of record NC_135362.1, read on the forward strand.
ATGTCCGTACTTACTTTCGGAAAATTAACCAGGAAGTAATCGTTAATTTCTTCGTTTTTATGGGAAACTAGTCTGTTTTGTCGACATTCTGTCTCTAAGTATGAATAACAATACTTTTTAAGCCCATCCATTTGCCACATATCGGCCAAATTTATAACATTTGCAACCTGCTCTACCCTCAATTCTGTAAAAACAAAATCGTTAAATGTATACAAAGTTGATAAAAAAAACTCGTCGGTTAAGAAAATCATTTTATCTTACCCACTGTTCCTTTATATATGAACTCAAAAGCCTTAGCTATAGATTCATCTCGAATCCCTTCGCTATACATCTCCAACTCTCGTATATTTTGATTAAGTCTCGCCCTAAAAAGTGGACTCGCTGCATGTAGGATTGATTTGTGAGTCTTGTATCTAAAATTGCATTAATCGAATTAAAATCAGTCGATATTATAATAATTGACGGGTGGTAGTTTTTCAACCTTTTGTCTTTGATAATTAATTCGATGTCGTAATATGTTCCTGAGGTAAAAAATGTACTCATATATTGCATGTGGTTGAATCCGTGTAGCATTTGAGACTGACGATCGGAGTCTTTCATTTTCTAAATGAGATTTTATTTCAGAATAGCATATCTACAAGAATATACCAAAAATATGATAACTGCGTCAATGTTGACGCAGTCATCATAATTATTATGATTACTATGATAACTAGCGTAACAAAGGTGTACTATTTCTTGACGATCATGATACATATGTATGTACAAATCTATGTTTAGTTGTAAATGCTGCTATAAATGCAATATGTATCTATGTATAGTTTTAATAATATCGTTACTATGGCTTAAGATTTAATTTAAAAATATATTTCAGTTAAAAATTAAACTATTCAATCGGTATCATATGATCAATTCCACAGAAATTAGTGAATCTTCATAAAATCGAAATTTAAAAAGATTTGGGTATATTTTATATTTAAAAAGATTTGGGTATTTGGGTATATGGGTATATCTGGTATATGATGCTTACCTTTGAATGTGTTTCAGACGACCAATCGAAGATAACTGTTGAAAATATCGCATTTATCGTGAAATAAATGTTTTAGTGCGTATGATAAGAATATATCTGTACCTCTTTCTTTATGAATCTATAGTACGTAGCATTCTAGAATTGTCTTGCATTATATGGAGTCCTATTCATATGACTCATTCATTGAAGTTTGAATGAATCCAAAAACGATTTCTCAGATATCTTCATATGAAATTGTATGGTTATTATCCTTGGCTATATCCTAGTGCATTCCTTTTAAAGGCGTTAGGCTTCAACTCATTGGAGTCTCGTCATGTTATTTAATTATTTATTTATTTTTTACATACATATATACCAGGAAGGCCTTACAGGTAACCCCAATGCGCCTTCCTGGCCAATTACAAACATTAGAACTTTTTTTTTATCATACAAGTCGCTGACTTACGAGACACTGAAAAACTCGCAAATTAACGAGACATCTATGAATTGTAAATAAATTTTATTGTATGTACATTAATCAATCTCAAATAGTGGTGACCTAGTAGGTAGGAAGGATATTTAGCCAATTTTACCGGGAACCGTTTCAACAATGAAATCAGAGAAAATTGGCAAACTCTGATAGGAAACGATTGACCTGGAGTCACAAATATCCAGGTTTGACCAGCAGCACTACAGATGTACTCGGAAAAATTATTTCAATCGAGGTTAGCTCATAGGATCGAACCCGGCGCCTCTCGACGCTAAGCAGAAGCTTAACGACCGAGATATGCTGCTGGCTATGTTATGTTATGTTTCTGGGGTAGCTCTTTTTTAAGCTGTTAAATGGGATAAAACACAATCCTTAGGTTCTTAATGAATTTAAGTTTCATGCACCTAGTAAGTTTAGGAACCTGAGGAATCGTGATTTGTTTTTTCATCCTGTGGCTCGCACAAATATGTTGGCAACCTCCAAGCAAGTCTCCAATATCTACAGCGATATATGTACATATTTGCTCAACCAGGTTGCTGGTGAAATTGACCTGTTCAATGTAAACTGTACTCAAATGGTTGAGTGGTTGTTGAATGCCAGCGGTTGATTTTATCAATTATAAATGTCAATGATTTTTCCATCAAGGTATAACAGGTTGTTGTTATTTTGATTAAGGTTATTATTATTATTATGATGTTATAATTGTATGACTGGCCACAGTGAAGCGTTGGAGCTCTCTGTAATGTAATTGTGGCTAATATGTTAAAAATAAAAATAAAAACATAAAAAATATGTATGTAATTCAATTGATAAAGAATTTATCTTTCTTGTAATTTTTTCCTAAAAAATGCATTTAACCACATTTGATGAAATAAAATATCGTGAATGTCCTTTGGGAAATAACTAATATTTCCATAAAGATTATAGCTACAAAATAACATTAGGATACAGAAAATTTGGAAGATCAAATTAGAATAATCAAACATTGTTTTGAGCAAGTACTTCATCTGGTTTACAGATTCTAAAAATCATATTTACTAAAATTGCTACTTCGAGTCAGGGTAAAAATATGTAAAAACACTGTTACGTATACTAAAAAGAGCCGCCGAGTAGTTGCAATCGTATCAGCCCGAGTAGCATCCCAGAGACTGTGTGACCGTTATAATTGGTTTCGAGGATTATCGGCAAACTAAGTGCATGTAGGCTACACAATGGCGACTGAGTTGGCCGTTATTGGTCCCTTCTCAGAATTGACCGATAACTTAGTACCGTGGGACAGAATGTCGTGGGAATACATATCCGAGTACGTGACCATAACAATAGGTAAACAAATTAGACGTCGAAGATGTCCTGAGAGACCTGCCCCTTATAAGGCGGTACTTAGGCGATATCAAGACATTCTGGACTGAGCACTGCCAGTGTGTGTATCTCCTTAATCATCAATAAATGCTGTGAAACGACTTTGGCCTTTTACTTGGATCCTCCACTCACCTCTACGCAACAATACTAATGTATGAAATTTATTATACCTATCACTAGTGTTGTAAAATTCTCGGTAATAATCTTTTGGAGAATATTCTCGGGAATATTCTCCAAACCGAGAATTTTCGAGAATATTATTTTTTAGAGCGTCCGGAAGGCTTTTATACTATTCCGTTGCAATTTCAAAAAAACAAATAATTGAATAATTTCAAATGTGTTCGCTGCCTGCGTTTTTCCGACAAATGGGAACGGGAACGGGAAATGCATGCTTTATTGTGGCATTGCAACGCATGCCGAGTTCAGCTAGTATAATATAAACTTGAACTAGTTAAATCAAATTGATTTAATGATATTTATGTGGAATAAAAATTTCACAAGATCACAAAACTTCACATTATGTAACTATATACATATAAATATGTAAATAGAGTAAAAAAAATAGTAATGTTATAAATAAAAATTCGATCGAAATTTGATACGCTTCGGTTTGAAATTTGGCCCTATGCTTTTTTTTAATATCAAAATTCATCCACAAACAGTAAATATAAAATTAAATATGATACGATCAATACTTGAACACTCATAGGCAAGGCTGTAAAAATAATAGCGACGAACAAACAAATACAATAATATCACATTCCTATTTTAATTATATTTCGCTCCCTCTATGGGACTTTTCAAGCGAACTCTACCATCAAATGTGATATGGGATCGTTTACTTTAGTTTATTCTGTTTATTTTCGTCAAATATTTGTGTTACATCGCATCAGATCAATTCGGAAAAATTCAAGACGAATAAAAACAGGATGTCATATACATACGTACATACATACATACCAGTGGCGTATATTGGGTGTGTGCTAGGTGTGCGGCGCACACCCGTGAAAACCAAAGACCACATAAAGTAGTATTTTAATACAAAATAATGTGTTGTTGTATAAGCAGGCATTGATGTGTATGGTGTATTTACCGCGTGCGCTAAATGTATGGTGTATGGTGTGGTGTGCAGTCTGCAGCGTGTTGTGTGATGTTAGATGTAGTTTGTGCGCCGCGACGAGAGAATACCTATGCCGTGCAGCAAATTGGTGGGTTTGGTTGGAGTGTGCAGGCGGATATTCGCTTGTATAGGTTTGTTCGCGATATTAAGACGTACGGTGTGCTACGACTTCAGAGCACCGCGCAACAGTCGGCAATTGACCAATGCGATGCGGCACGTGGTCTCGTACTTTTTCGCACATTCGTATTTTTATGGTCATATTATTACCTCTAATAACTAATAATGGCTAACAGTGTTCAAGACATTTTAACTATTCCGTTTTCAAATAGAAGTTTTGAGATAAAATTAAAAATAATTAAAGATGGGAAACCGTGTCCGTCTCTTCCAAATTTATCCAGTTTGCATAAAGAAAAAACAAAAGTTTACACTAGACATTTTTGCGTTTCAAATTATAAAAAATTCGAATGGATTACAGGCTGTGAAATTCGATCCAAACTTTTCTGCTGGCCATGTTTATTGTTCTCCAAATATATTAATGTGTGGAACAAAGAAGGATTTGCTGATCTCAACCATTTGACAGCAGCACTGAAGAAACACAAAGGATCGCAGGCACACGTTCAATCATTTCTTTCCATACAAATGTTTGGCAAACAACGAATCGACGTATTAATTGACAGTCAACGTAAAGCCGAAATAAGTCGACATAATGAACAAGTAAATAAAAATAGAGATGTTTTAAAACGAATTATTAACGCAATAATCTATCTAGGAAAACAAGAACTGTCCCTGCGAGGTCACGACGAGTCATGTAATTCCGTAAACAAAGGCAATTACATTGAATATCTAAATGCTCTTCGAGAATATGATTCTGTTTTAGATACTCATTTAAATACTGCTACTACCTTTCGTGGTACTTCTCCAAGTATACAAAATGACATAATCGAAGCAATCTCTCATGTTATTAAAGTTCATATAAAAAATGAAGTAGAGTCAGCAAGTTTTGTTGCTATTATTCTCGATGAAACTTCAGATATAATGACAAAATCACAGCTCTCAACAGTTTTACGTTTTGTATGTAAAGGCAATGTACATGAACGGTTTATTAGTTTTACAGACGTTAGTGCTGATAAAACATCTAATGGTCTATTCTAATGGTGAACATAGTTGAAGAATTTAAAATTCAAGACAAATTGGTTGGACAGACTTATGATGGAGCAAGTGTAATGAGTGGACACGTAAATGGTTTGCAATCCAAAGTCCTCAATGCTTATCCTTTTGCTCTTTTTACACACTGTTATGCTCATGTATTGAATTTAGTATTGCAGCAAGGTCTTTCTGATATTAAAGAAAGTAAATCATTTTTTCAAACTTTAAATGGATTGTCTACATACTTTTCAAAATCTTCCAAAAGAGTATTCGCTTTACAGGAATTTGTGACAAAAAGACTTCCCTCTGTAGCACCCACAAGGTGGAATTTTACATCTCGTTTAAGTAGCACAGTACAACAATACAGAAGTCAATTTACATATTTTTTTTCGACATGTTATAGAAAATTGTGAATTATGGGACACAGATACTGTTATAAAAGCACGAGGGTTTTTAGGCTTTTTAGAGGATTTTCAAACAATTAAACTTCTTCAATTTTTTTCAAAACTGTTTGGAATAACTGATGTTTTGTATAACATTCTTCAATCTAAATCTTCGGACGTTTTATATTGTTGTAAAAAAATTAATGATGTTTTGCAGCAACTGAAATACGAAAGGTATAATAATTTTGAAATGTTATGGAATAATGATTTAAATGAAAAAAATGATGATCATGATCGTAGGCCACAAAGATTAAAAAATTATTCAGAAGTAGAAGATAAAACTTCATTTCGTCAATTATATTTCAAAATAGTTGATAGCATAATCGCACAAGTCGAATGTAGATATTCTTCACTTTCCAAATTAGAATATTTCCACCTTCTTTGTAATGATAAATATGACGAATATAAAGAAAATTTTCCAAATGTTTTAATTAATAAATTAAAAGATTTTTATGGATCACTGTTTGATTATATTCGATTGAAAAACGAACTCATTGTGCTATATTCCAGCTCTGAATTTTCAGAGAAACCTGTTCATGAATTAATACAATTCATGACAAAAAATAACCTCGAATCTGGTTTTAAAGAGGTGTTTAAGCTGGGAGAATTAATATTAACGATACCAAGCAGTACAGCTTCAGCAGAACGGTCTTTTTCGGCGCTGAAAAGAATAAAAACTTGCTATAGAGGTACGCAAGGTCAAGATAGATTATGTGGCCTTAGCTTAATTTCAATAGAAAAAAAGTTATTGGTGGAATTAAAACAGAAAGACACATTCTATGCAGACGTGATTGAAAAGTTTATGTCTCAGAAACGTCGCATTGAACTTATGTATAAATAACTAATAAATTAAACATTTTTGTAATGCAAAACGAGTATTTTTTTTTAATTGCTAATTTTATACCCTACGCCCTACGGCATACACAGCACACCCGGTATTAACACCCACCGTCCGCCACTGATACATACATATATACATATATTTAAGTATTCGCTCACCAATCCTTGAGTTTCACGCTCGATAGCCCATCTATAAAAAAACCCTAATTTATCAAAGACGTTCCGATATTCAATACCCACTTAGTTTAAAAAGTTTGGAAAAATCTTGACGCGCAACACAGGTGAATGTCCAAACTTTCTCCGCTCCGAAAAATCCCCAAGGAGTGAAAGGACTTGAGAATCTAAAAATATTCATATAATCCCATACTACAATATTAAACGAACAATTCTCATATTCTATATACTATAATAATACGAGTCTTATGCCCGTTGATATTTCATCGGGTGATTTCGAAAAAATAATTTATACATACAATAAAATTCAGTTGTATTTTATTTTTATATTTATTTTTACAATTTCGCCATAGTGACATTACAGATTAGCTCCAGGTCGTCACTATGGCTAATTTATTACAAAACATTGAAAACTCATAATTAACGAAACATCTAAATACATAATTATTACATACATACACATGTGAATCGAAACAATACCTGACATCTAAATATGGTCAGATATTACAAACATCGTATAAATACGCGTAATAACATTTTTCATGTAACAATACGAATTTTTACATTCGATTAACAACCACAGAGACATCTATAGTGAGAAATCTGGCGAAACCTGGGATATAACAATAACTCAAGGTTTACAACTGAAAATTGGGAAGGAAAAGCCAATTTTACAGGAACCGTTTCAATGAAAATCAGAAAAATTGGTAGAAACGATCGACCTTGACAAACCAAGGTCTGACCAACAACGAGACTCTTAGTGGGAATCAAACCCGTGACACTGTGGCGAAATTGTAAAAAAAAATTATCCCCATATTGACTTGTTTTGTGATTTTTAAATGCTTTTTATTATTACTAAATTATGTTCACAATACATCTTATATATATTTTAATAGCTACTGATCTACTGATCATTTTCTATTTTACAATTTTAATTTAATTTTGTTGGTAATCATAGTATTATATTATTCTAATGTTAATATGTACAGCGTAATAGAAAAAAGACCTCAAAAACCTATTTACCATTCTTATAAATGCTCATAATACATATATAATATTAATTAAAGTCGATGACCTAAAGCAGATTGTGTTTAGGTAATCTGTGTTTATACCTGAATGGTATAGACATTTTGTTGTAATCATATTGACATAGGTTTGACAAAATGTAGGAGAAAGGTATCGAAATAATAAGATCGTACGAATTAACAATTGACAAATGAAATGAAGATACTTCCATTTTACCTAGTACGATTCTGTGTATTTGCTCCTTACGTATCATATAATATATTTCGGTTTTATCGGTATTTGGATTCCCAGATGGAAATGTTGATACCGAAAATGAATTACTATGAATATGAAAAAAGTTATTTGTAATATGATTTTGCACGTTTTCGGCCCCTTCCCCAAGCGATGCTCGGTCGTTCAGATATTATGATATTAAATTGATCGTTTGGTTAAAATTAAATTACATCGCAACTAATAGGGCGTCCCTCGTCGACTTGCCGTCTAGGAATTTACTACAGACCTTTAACCACTGACGAATTGGCTTCCAACCAGCTGTTCAGGATTTTCAGACTGTTGCACATGTCTGGACTTTCAGGTCGTTACGCCCTACTGCACTTTTTCGTAAACTTTACTGAATTCTTCAATACATTCCTGGATAAACTTGTAACCACACATTCGATACAATGTTCCCTTTAGACGTAAAACGACACTCATGAGGGTGTATGAAAATCATTATAAAATATTTAATATTATACATGTATGATATAGTGGAATTTACATAGACTAAAACTATAAAATTTTGATGTTATTCGATTTGTTAAATAAAACTTATAAAGAAGATTAAGCTTAGCACTTATCCTTGAAAAGACATTCATATGAACATCGTTATCTAAATATAATAAAACAATTTATTGATATAAGTCGATGATAAACTTGTTTGCCAAAAAATTTTCATAGTATTTTAAACCAAACGAATATGTGAACTTCGTTTGTATATTTATTATACAAAATATTTATATTTATTATAGGCATATTAGACTGGTTTACACAGGAATTTCGGAGTTTATAACCATAGCAGAATTTCCCGATGGAAGTTCCTAACTGCTGCGTATTTTAGATTGTGGCTTGGCATTTAGATTGTGAGCACTACATTTTAACAACAATGAAGAAGATGGAACTAGTTTTGGAAAAATACATTCATTAAAAGACTTCTTTTGTTTATTTTATATTGTTGCAAGATATATTAGAGAGTCTAAAAACACCGTTACGAAACTCGAAATCCTCAGCGGTAGTTATCTAGGGTAGTGATCAGTTTCTGAAATTCAAATGTTATCGTAAAATAAACAAACAATTGAATTATTTCAAATGTCTTCGCTGCGTGCGATTTTCCGACAAATGGGAACGGGAACGGGAATGGGAATTGCATGTGTTATTGTGGAATTGCAATGCATGCCGCGTTCAGCTAGTATAATAATGTTCGTAGGGGTTTCCGGAGGATTCAAAATAAGGCCAAAGTCGCTTCACAGCATTTATTGGGTGATTAAGGAGATCCACGCACTGCCAGTGCTCCGTCCAGAATGCATTGATAGCTTTCATATGGGTAATAATTTATTGATAGTACAGAGGAGTTAACTCCTATGCCTATCGATCTAACGTATTAAATATGTTACAATTTACGTTGATATTGTAGTGCGGGCTGGCGTCTGCTCGATTTCTTGCTGGTATTTGGTGGCTAGAACACTAAGCATAGGTTAGTGCATTAACTATGGAATACTGTTACGGATTAGCATGGTTAATTTTGTTTTTATCGGAAGCCTTGATACGGTCTAAGTACCTGCTTATAAAGGGCAGGTCGCTCACTGCATCTTCCTCGACGCGTTTGCTTACCTATTGTTATAGTCACGTACTAGATATGCAGTCCCACGGTCTCGGCATGCAGTCCCACGCTTTCGCGCTGTGAGTTCTGAGAACTCTAGCGGGAAGTAACTGGGTGCCTTTACCGACCACTAAGTTCATTCGGAGGGGTCTCCATTGTTAGCCGACAGCACTTAAGCCTGGAGATAATCCTCGAAAAACCAATTATAACGGCGGCTACAATAATGTAAAAAAATTGTAACTGAGACCGTGGTCGGTGTTTACAAACCTCTTTTATGTTTCACTTACGATTACAATTCAGGAAAAAAATCGCCTCTTATCCGATCATTTTCATACTTTGCCATATTGCTCATTTTGGTCATCAATATAAGTAAATGGATCCTCCGCCATTACGATGGTGCAAAAATATCGTGTAAGAAGCGTTTGAAAACTCTACCACGAAAAAGTGCTTGACGTTTATCCAGCGTTTGATTAGACTCTTCTCACTTTTCGCCATGTCAGATTACAATTGTTTAAACGCCTGTAACTTTTTCTTTTTTCACTCTATATTTTTTTTTAACTCTCAACTCTCAAACTCTTGACCGCCCGAGCAACGCCGGCTGGTATTTAATAAATTTATTACTCCTATTAGATTAGTGGCTTGTAGTCAATTTCGACTCTACACACAAACCCATAAAAGGCACCAGTGGCGTAGCGAAGGGGGGGGTCCAGGGGGTCTGGACCCCCCCCCTTGGCGGAGTGCAGTCAGCGGCAAAATATCCCACTCCTGTCGCTTGATCGTTTGTACCATTTTTGGATAGTTTTTTATCCCAAATCCATGATAGATTTTTAGGACGTAAATATATACTTGAAAATTTCCAATGTTTTGCTTCCTGATGGAAAAAGTTTTCAACCATCAAGTGTTTTAAAAAATAAGACTTCGGGGGAAATTTACAACCAAGATATATTTTGTGGGCCTTGCATTCTAACTGGAGAGATGGAAATGTGGTGGCAATATATAAGTACTAGTGAAAATCGACCAAAAAACGCACTAGCTGCAATTGCAGTTTGCAATCCTTCAATTTTCCCCATTATTTACATACTTCTAAAAATTCTAGCAACACTACCAGTGACAACAGCCACAAGTGAACGGAGCTTTTCCACACTACGATGACTAAAAACATATTTAAGAAATATGTACGATGTCGGAAAATCGACTAAATGGACTTCCTTTATTAGATATTCATAGGGATATAAATGTTAGTGCAGAAAAAATATTAGATAAATACGCGAAGATTGGATCTGTGAATTTCGTACTTTTTTAAAGTATTCATTATTTTTATTTTATTTGAATTTTGTTCATACTATATGTTTAATACGTATTTACTTTATTTTTATATGTTGTGATTTTATATTAATTATATATAAATTATCTTGCCTTTTTTCCTGTCAAAACCCGTTGACAAAATCCTGGCTACGCCACTGAAAGGCACCACCGCTTGGCAGCACCTGGAGCCAACTTCGACAGACATTCGAAGAATGGCAGTTTTGGTCCAAATCGAATTAACGTCGCGCAAAACGGACAAGCGACCTTCGTATAATAATTAGGGAATAGTTTAAGTAATTGATGGGGCTCTCGCGTCTTCGACATGGGGATGAGGGAATGATGGGGATGCGCACTTTCGAGCTACAGTGGCGCCACCACTATGCCGTCAAAGGAAACCTCGAGACAAAAACCCCGGGAGTATACCTACCTTTGACGTGAAAGCCTTCCCGAACCTCCCCATTACCATCTCCGTCGTCTATACCTCCCCTTCCCCTCATCCCCCTCTTTACCTCCCTTCTTCCCCTTGCCAGCGACACCAATAACAGATGATTTATGGAGCAATGATCCAATCAATAGCGCTCGAACGGATTGCTGCCTCATCTATATACATACATACATATACCTGTATATACTTCTGTCTACCCATTAAAGTTCTTTGTCGAGAGTAAATAATAAAATAGGACTTTTGAAGAAGTACTTTTATGGGACAGCGATGGTAAACCCATGGCACGTTGAGATTTTTTTTTACGCGAAACGACCCATGAATATATTTATTTGAAGATTCAACAAATATGGCGGTTTGCTAACTTAGTAGGGGTTCCAAAAAACCACCCGAAAGAAAAATCCAGTTTTTGTTTTTTTTTATAAACTGAAAGCCGGTTGACCGGCTTTCACCGGTTTCAAAAAAGTTTTTAATTCTTATATCGAAAATAAAATTGTAAATATGCATATTATATTACGCAAAAAAATAATCGCTTATAAATTAAATTGAGTTATACGCACTACGAACTTTCATTATTATATATATATATATATATATATATATATATATATATATATATATATATATATATATATATATATATATATATATATATATATGTATTACGTATCACAGCCGTAAAATGGCAGATCCTGAGTACGCACAAATAACTAAATGATTTAAAAAGGCTACTGTCAAGAACATATTAAAAAAATAATGTCTTACCTTGTAGAAAAACTGTAATCGTAGAATCGTGAATAAGAACACTGCTGAGATGATTTTTTGTTCGAAAACGTATTTCCATCTATCAAAGTTATTTTTACACATCTGTTTTAGCTTAAAACAGCAAACGCTTGTCGAACCATTGCAATTTTGAGAGACGAATTCTTAACATTTTTTTGATCTTTCATAGAAATTTGAAATTCATATTTGTTAGTTTTAATTAATTAAAGAAAAGTTTTCGCGTTGCGACCTGCGTTGTTAGGGTAAAATAAACAAACAATTGAATTATTTCAAATGTGTTTTCTGTCTGCGTTTTTCCGACAATTGGGAACGGGATCGGGAATGAGAACGGAACCGAAAACGGGAACGGGAACGGGAACGGAAATTGCATGCGTTATTGTGTATACCGGCAGAAACTTAAATTTTAAATGGTTCGGTGACTATTTCGATACTAATAATAAACCTTTGCTGATGATTCGGGTACCGGCGTGGATTCGGAGGATGTCCTGAGTGATATGGATATTTGTTAAAATTTGATTTAAATTTATGTTGTTAAGATTTGAGTTAAATTTGATTTAAAAAAATAATATTTATTTCTTAATTTTTTTTTTCTTTTTATGTTAAAATATAAAGTAATTAATTAATGAATTATGTTTTTATTTTATTTTACGCCTACATGTGTACTATGAAATAAAACCAAACAATATTTATTACTGGCTAAACGATGTTTCTGCCGGACAATTTATACGCATTTGTTTCCCATAAATACACAAGTTATTAATATATGAACTAATAACACACTTGTAAATATTCTCGGTGATTTATACCTTCAGGTATAACACACAGATTACCTAAACACAATCTGCTTTAGGTCATCGACTTAAGAGAGTCTTTAATTAATATTATGTATTAGATGTATTATGAGCATTTATAAGAGTTGTAAATAGGTTTTTGAGCTATTTTTCCTATTATGCTGTACATGAACATTAGAATAATATAATACTATGATTACTAACAAAATTAAATTAAAATTGTAAAATAGAAAATGATCATTAGATCAGCAGCTATTAAAATAGATATAAGATGTATTGTGAACATAATTTAGTAATAATAAAAAGCATTTAAAAATCAAATATATGAACTAAAAGATCTGTACCACATCTATGTATACTAAATGACATGAAAGTGAGGCTTTTTAGAACCACTTGCACGGCGGTAAAATAGTTTAACGATTCTCAATCCTGAATATTATAGAGACCTACTAGAAATCGATGCACAATTTTCTTCTCCAACATGATAATAAAAACGTTGTAAAATCTCTACTCTCCATGTCTCTCCATTGATAATAAAAATTGAGTTTTTCGAACCATTAATCGTTATTGCTGCTCTTCGACGCGCCAACTTATTATATTAGCTCAATTTTATTTTGTATTTTACGATTTCAACTTGTATACTTTGTATGGGTACATGCTTATTATTAGTACAATTGTAAAAAGGCCAATATCGATATATTTTGAAATATATATGTATACTCGTATATTTTTTCTTTCTCTTTTGTACATTTTTATATACTATTTTAATTTTGCTCAGTGTAAACAAAGAATGGGATTTATGGATTTTATTTTTAATTTTTACACTTTTGTTATTTTTTTTTTCTCTCTGAATGATGTATTATTTCCTTTTGTTACTTTTTTTTATTATTTTATTTTACCATATTTTCTGCTTTTGCTTTTTTCCTTTATTTACAGTTTACTTGTTTTTATATCATGTTTTTATATATTTTTCAAATGTAGGCCATTGTGGCGCATTAGGTTCTTCCTGTAATGCCACAATGGTCCAAAACTATTAAATAAATAAATAAATAAATAATATATGTCACAGTGAAATTATAACAGCTGTGAAAATATATGTTCACTGACATTTCAGTGAAATCATAACCAGTTACTGTTTCAGGGTTTGTTTTATTAATTTAAGATTAGACTGTTAGGGTTGGTATTATTTAAGGGTTAGGTTAGGTTAGGTTAAGTTAGATTTGGCCCTATTCATTTAAGATTGGATTGTTAGGGGTGGAGGTACGTTGTTTGATACATATATATTTTACCAGCAGCGTGGTCTAGTGGTGAGTGTTGTATTCTTTTGAGCAGGGTGTCATGGGTTCGATTCCCACTAGTCTAGTTGTTGGCCAGACCTTGGTTTGTCGAGGTCGATCGTTTCTTATCAGAATTTGCCAATTTTTCTGATTTTCATTGAAACGGTTCCTATAAAATTGGCTTTCCCTCTCCAATTTTCTATTGCAAACCTTGAATTATTCTTATATCTCAGGTTCCGCCAAATTTCTCTCCATAAATGTCTCTGTGGATGTTTATTGAATGTAAAAATTCGTATTGTTACATGAAAAATGTTATTGATCGTATCGTATACGATGTTTGTAATGTCTGAGACATAGATGTCAGGTATTGTCTCGATTTATATAATGTATTTAATATATGTATATATATAATTTCTTGAGTCTTTATCTATTTAGCACACTCACCGCTTTGGAGCAATCTGTTAGGCGAGTGTGTATGTTTAATTGAAACAAATAAAAAATAAAATACGAAATATATATCAGTGCTTTCGTCGGTATTATAAGACTCGTCAAAATGTATACATGTACATATATATATTTATCAATAGGATGCGATTTCGGAAGCGACGATCGATCCGACTAATGCACGATTTCCTCTAAGAAGGCTGGGCTTTTCGTGCCGTGGAGGGAGGGTTGGAGGGGAGAACCGGTTAGACGGCCGGTTTTTCCGGTTTTAAAAGCTTCCTATGGGGCATTAGTCCATTGTTCCGTTCACCCCGTTCGCCTTCGTCGCAAGGAACTCAATCATCCCCCGTTATCATTAGCTAACCCGCTAACGGCCGACCGAAAGACGTTTGACACTTGAAAAATCGCATCGGATAACTGCTTTCAAACGCGTCATTAGCTTTCTATTGCAGTGCTTCTAAACCTTCTTCCGGTCACATTGACCATTTGACAGCAAGGACTGTTTCAAAAATCCCTGACGAAGATCGTTAGTGGTTACCATCGCTAATTTTATGTATTTCATAGAACATGAACACTCGCTTTACAGATCGCTACAAAGAGATCAGTATACTAACTTGAAAAAACTGCATGCCATATATAATATTCCGTTTGTTACAGACATTACTAACAAACTAACCGGTAGATTCTATGACAGAATCACTAATAACCATACTAACACACTTGTGAAGAGTCTCGGTGATTACAATAAAATTTCTACACCTTTCAGGTATAAACACAGATTATCCAAACACAATCTGCTTTAGATCGTCGACTTTAGAGAGTCTTTAATCAATATTATGTATTAGATTATGAGCATTTATGAGAATTGTAAATAGGTTTTTCAGCTCGTTCTCCTATTATTCTGTACATTAACATTAGAATAATATAATACTAACAAAATTAAATTAAAATTGTAAAATAGAAAATGATCAGTAGATCAGTAGCTATTAAAATATATATAAGATGTATTGTATAACATATCAAAAATATATACGCATTTTATACAACGTCAATTCATACATACATCCACAGTGACATCTATGCAGAAATTTTTGCAGCATTTTATAATCGAAATAATGAAAAAAATCCGGATGTGACCCATGACTTTATCTATGTATTTGAGGAATATAAAAAGGTCTCAAAACAAAATTCGATATTGAACTATACAGACCCATTCACACATACCGGGTTTTGTTCAAATTTTTTTTATTACTACTTCCGGTTCACGTAAAAGCATTCAAAAAATATTAAGTTATAAGATTTATAATTTCAATTACATGTAATTACATGCAATTACAATTCGAATATAAACTTATAAATTATAGCTCTGAAGGATCGACTTCACAAATATTCAAGTCTGACCAGAAATACTTTCAATCGAGGTCAAACTCATTTTTTAAATAGTTTTGCACACGCATAAAAAACGCTGGTATGTCAAATCTGTACCGTCACAAACCTCACCCCCTTAAGCGTTTCAGAAACATTTTATCCGTATATTGACATAGATTTAACAGTGATCGATAACGGTCAATATGTGAAGTAATCTAAAAGAAACTTGTTGAAATAATAATATCGTAATAATAATCTATAATTATATAATTATAGATTTTTACAAATTATATAATATATCTAGTACATATAGATAAACAAATGAAAAATAAAAGAATAAAAACTAAAATATGACTAAATATAATAATTACATGAAGATACACCTCTCACAGCTGGAGTCCACCCACGCGTCCTATGTCGCACTCTTCAGTGTGTTCTTAGCATTATACGCTATCCACTTACAACTACATCAACATACATATATTGCTTTTCAATTAATGTGTTCATTACTAGTCTCTTCTTACTTCACTTATTTTAAAGTCCCAATACCGGAATGAACCGAGATTACGGAAATTTTCAAGCAAAGGATACCGGTAGATCTGAATGTATTAAGCAAAATAGGAAATAATGTTTCAAACACACACACACACACACACAGCGTCGCCGGTCAACGGCCTAGAAAATTAAAAGCGATCAATTTTGAAGCACCGACGCCATTTAATTTCGGTGTGGTTAGGTTGGCGTACGTGTGCACGGTAGACGCGCTATCTGGCGGCGAGTTTATCGAATTAGTATCCAGATAAGGCGGCGAATCTGGTTAAGATGTGATTAAAAGCCAGACATACGGCTATAAACCAGACTCCACCAAAAACATAATTATATTACATGGTAGCAGATACACCCGGCGTCGCCCGAGTACATAAATTTCACATTGCTAAGGCCACAGATAATATGGATGTAGTAAAAAAACTGCAAATATTGTGTTTATATGCATGTTTTGACTTTGTCAACATATGTGTGTATGAAGAATCGATATAGAATTATCGACCATGATATTTTGATTGATTTGTATTCAATATCTATCACTGATTGCTTCTTCGCGGTTTTTCTGAAGTTATTATACTTTGGAGATATTTCGAACAACGCTAATACTCTCTCACTGAAACTTTGTATCGGATAATTTTTATTTTATTTTAATAAACATATACCACAATGTATGTATATATACATAGGTTGCGCCAATATGACACTGTGGCCAGATAAAATGTATATATCATTGATGTATAATACACTAGACGGGCCCAGACGTGTTATTTTGGTCGGAGATCTTGTCTTCACTAACTGAGGGGTGCGGGGGGTTTAACTACCGGGGAAGTTGGGTTTTTTTCCCTACGACGCAGCGGTACCTACCTACCTACTAAGAGAAACTGTGCATGCGCCATGTATTTTGCATGCGCCAAAACGGAGACAAGTATAACACGTGAGGGCGGATCTAATATATTCTAGATCTATGGTATATATACATAGTATATTATAAAATTGTATATTATAAAAATATACAAAAAATAATACACACTATATATAATATAATCTACATATAAAATAAATATAAACCATATTTAATATAATTTAAAAAACATTTATATCAAAAAATTGAAACAAAAATAAATAATAAAAAATTAATTTAAAAAAAATAAAAATAATAATAATTAAAAATTAAAAATTAAAATGAATTTAATAGGTTTAAATTAATCTGAACAATAAAAAACATTAAAAAAGTGGATAGACTGTTTGTTTAATGAAAATAACAATAATAACTTTTTTATTCCAGAAGATAGGTAGAATAGTGCCATTGTCCATATAAAAAATATATAGATAATAAATACAATAGTATAGAATAATAATAAAAAATAAAGTAAATTCTGTAAACCTGAATATTTTTCAAAACAAGCTAGAAGTCTTTCTTAAACTTAAAGAATTTTGTAATTCTTCTTTTCCAATATATTTTCTATATTTTTGTTTTCTTTATTTCGTATTTTTTTTTCATGTTTACTTTTATCTTATAATTATTACTATGACTATTTTTGTTTTTATTTTATTATTTATATTTGTCAAACATTGTGTGTCTATCTTCTTTGCCGCCTTTCCCATGTAATTATAAATGAATAAAAAATACATATGTGTGGCAGTACCAGAGGTAAAACCTCTATTTTTAATTTTAGTCTTTTGATCTTTTTGTCTTTTAAGCTAGTCAACGGATTAATCTGAATCTTTTTCACCTAAAATCAACAAAAAAACGGATAAAACATTTAAGCTTAAAAAACAGTTGACTGATTTCGTGCGTGGACTTTTGGCCAAATGGACACTTTGCTGACGGACAATTGGCTGAACAGAAATTTGGCCGAATATGTATCGAAATTACTCAAAACTCACAAAAAACAGATACATTATCCAGAAATCACCTAGACCTCATTAAAATTGGATGTTTTTGATAAATTTAAGCAATTAAAAATTTCACTCGGCCAAATATCTTTCGGCCTAGTATCCATTTGTCCAACCGTCCGTCAGCCAATTGTTCATTCGGTCAATAGTCCGTCAACCACTGATTTATTGTAATTTTTAAAACGATACCCAGATTCATTGATTGCGGAGTATATATGTATGTACATTTATGTACATTATATACATACGAAGGTAATGGTAATTTAGTAGAGTTTTATCGAGCACAGTGGCGTCACGTTATACATAGATAATTGTTGTTGGGAAAAAGCAAACAGCCGCCGTCTACCCCTAATGGCTTCAGAAAGCCTAGCCGTTTGTAAAGTATCGTGTGTCATACGTTTTATAGCGATCAAGACTTTTTACTTGTGATGCATCATCGCTTGTTTGTTTGTGCCGGCGCGAAACACACTTTTAGAAACGGCGAAAAACAATGTGTACAGTTATATAGTGTGTATATGCATATACAATACGAAAAATAATATGGCGAATCGTCAGACATCTCATGTGACGTAGTTAGTGTAAAATGAGGATGTACTTTGTTCATATCTATCTAAGGTACGAAAAAGTTCAAATTAAAAATTGAAACATTTGAATTGCGTTCTTTTGTTTTCGGAAAAATTTTCACTAGTTTTTTGACAACTGTATAAGTTCCATGATTGCTTTGTTTCTGGTGAGTGATAATCGTATTTTTATCATCAAAAACATATGTATGTACTATATCTTCATAACTCATCTGTCTTCGTCATAATCAACACACGTACAAATAACATTTCCGGTCAACTTATAAATTTGAAAAAAAAATTAAGTCGAATATGAATTTTTGTAACCGATACCAAGTTTCAGTTCGATAGGACTAACGGCAGAGAAATTTTATAATAATAGAAGCGCCTTTACCAATACATTGCATGTGTCATAATAATACGAGTAACGTATCCTTAACTACAGCGCGCGGGATAGAACCGTGGTCATTACATATTCACTACAGAAATAAAAGTTTTATTTTGATATAAATTTATTTACAATTTGAGCATATGGCGGTGATGGGCTTTGGTAGCCAATCCGTTCTTTTCTCAATTGGCGGATTATTTTTAACCACTTTTTTTGCATGTCTTTGAGAACTCTTAACCCTCCCTCACCGAAGTGGAGTATGCAAGTGCCCCAATTTTCACGTTATTCGTAATAACCATGTGGTTTTCAAAGCTATACACCTTATATTTCTTGTATTCTTAGAATGAACTACAAGAAATTTATTTTAATAGATTTTGTATACATGAAAAAAAAATACATTTATACATTTCTACGTTCCAAAGTATGATGATTTAAAGGCGGTAGCGATAAGTCATGGTTTTGCCTGTTCGCTTGCATATTCTTGTTGATCGATGAATCAATGCGAGAGAAAGAGACATCTATATTTTCGTAAGCTATTGTTTTCGACGCTTTTGGCGTGTGGTTATTGAGTCATGCAGTCGCCTGTTGGCCTTACCTATGTGCGTTTGCGTGTTGATGCTTGTCGTTATTTTTAATACAAAAACATGCTATAGGACTAAAACTTTTTATGTTGATGTATAAAATTATTTATAAGATATATGTATATTGAACCCATTTGTATTGAGATAAGCTGTATTTTGATTTAAAAATACTGGGGTTTTACTCCACCCCGGTTCGGGACACTCGGGACTTATAGATTTACATCCACAATGAGAGCGCTATAATGATCTTTTTGAGCGCTATAATGCTTCTTTGGCATTTCACCGATTATTCTCCACTGTTCATTTGCGAAGTCGTACTCTTGGATTGATCTCGAATCCCAGCCTCCTGAAAAGTCAGATTAAATTGTCGCATTAAATTCGGGAAATAATTGTTTGCATAAGTCTCATGAACCGAACTGGTGTAAGCGTTAACTGACCAAAATAAACGATTTTTCCATTGTGAGAGATTGCACTATGTGCATAATCATTGAGAGGTAAATCGCTGACTTCAGTCCAAGTATCACTTCCGGGATGATATCTTTCAATAATACTCATTGTACAGTTATCACTCAGCCCACCAATGCAATAGATGTAATCGTCGACAACAACAGCCTTAAAGTCAAAAACAAAATTAAATCAATGGAGACATACAGAATGGCTTGAAAATAATGCCTTTTCGTTCGGTTAAATAACTTAATTGGACGTAGGGGAGAAGTACCATGAAAGCGCCATTTTTATAAATCGATTCATAAATACCTTTTAATCCATCAAAAATTGAAAAATATGTTAATAAAACATAAAAAACACATGTAGGTAGACCTTTTGGCCTTTTCATGGAAACCCGTCCATGAATTGGTTTCCATGAAAAGGCCATTGAAATTATATGTGAAGAACTTGTTTCTGTATATGCGTGTATGTTTCGTTTACAATGACATATTTTCGTTCTATTTCATTTATATTTATCAGTAACAATTTATAACAATATCATTAGTATATTAACTTATATTAAACATTGAATATAATATTTCAATATTATTTATTTAAATGAAAAAAAAAGAACAAAATTTTATAAAACTGTTAATTGTTTCAACATCTGAAAGAATAGGAATATCAAAGAACATGAAAAATCAAAGAAAACCGAATTTCAAAAGCAGGATGCTTTGATTTTTTTCCAAGATTTCTTTAACAGCATTTTCAATTTTTGTGGGAGATTTTCTTATTCTTTTCAATATTTTGAATATAAAATACTTAAAAGATACTACTAATAAAATAATAACTTAAAATAATTTATTTAAACGACTGAAAATTCGTATTATTCCATGAAAGAGCCACTCTCTTATAAATGAAAGTGCCGGCCCTTTCATGGAAACATTGCATAGCATTCACCATCTTAAAGTAAGGATGTCAGAAAAGAGATTTTTGCATTGTTGCAGTATTATTAAAAAACAATATTCATTTCTCTGACATTATTTAACATAATGGTAATCGCGAATGGACCTTTCGTGGACCGGCCCTTTCATGGTACTTCTCCCCTACATAATATGTACATTCATTGATTAAATTCAACAAACACTATTGAATTTTAGCATTGATTTCGATTTCATCTCGTCCCAAAATGAAACGTCAAACAATATTGATATAGTAAAAGCAAATACGATTATTTAATTAAATTTAAACAAAATAATAATAAAAATAATCTTATATATAAAACCGAAACGGCGTTTCTGATTGGTTGGATTGGTCAAAGACGTTTGTGATTTGTGATTAAATAATATTAGTTTTTTTCGATTCAAATCAATTTAATAAAAAAAAAACACATGAAGATTTTTTTCATGGTTCGACGATATTCTCACTACAAGACTGCATTTCCATTTCAAGTTACTTTTATTATATCCGTGCTAAAACAAATCGTCAAAAGAGGAACCGAGCGAAGCCGGGTACCACCACTGGTCATTTATGAAGATAAATAACTACTTATTAGATATTTTTTGAATACCATTCAATACAAGAATGATGAAAATACCGAAGTTGAAACAAATAAAAGCATCTTCGGAATCAATTTATTGCAGAAAACTCTCGGTTTTCAGTTTTAATGATCGAAAACAATTGTGTCGCTATTTTCACATATCAAAAATACATTATTTTAAATTGAAAAAAATCCACCTGTCTTTCGCGATATTCCCAGAAATGAAAGCTTAAACTTACAGCTAACGATCTTCTCTTCCATTTCATCGGACTCAGCACCTTCCATTGATTTTTCTTTGTGTTAAATACTTCAACCGAATTCAAATAGTTTTTATTATTTTCACCACCGAATACATAAATTTCTTCATTATAAACTACTGAGGCGTGATCGTGTCTTTCAATATTCATGGAGGCAACATTTTTCCAGCTGTTGTTGACGTAATCGTATCTGAAACGTCACGCAAAAAATCACTATGAGCATTCCAAATACAATACGGAGATGATGGGGAAAAAATGCACTTACTCTTCTACTATTTTCAATTCATTTTTACCATTCCATCCTCCCATTATGAAAATTCTATGGTTTACTGTGGCTGCTGTAGAATAACTACGTTTCTCTTTCATCGGCGCCAAGTGTTTTAACTCTTTCGTGAATAGACCAATCGAGTAAGCCTTTAAAAAGCACAAATGATTTGATTTTACTTGAATGATAAAATTAAATGACATATTGACTCGATTCTCGATTTTTGAAGTTCGAAATACAAAAATGACTTTAGTTAGTTATTTATTTTTTGAATCCGACGACTTAATTTTATTTTAATTAATTTTTGAACGTTTAATTTTATAATATAAGTTTTATTTATAAATGAATGAATATAAGTGTTGACCTATTTTTCATGCGAAAGCGAATTTCATGAAAGTGAAAATTGTAATATTTGCTTACCTTCGTATTTAAATCTTCTTCAGAATTCCACCCTCCAAACATAAATACGTTGCTTTTGTATATCACTGCTGAAAAATTTGTATTTTTTATATCGGCTTTCAAAAAATGAGTCCATGAATTCGTCGTTAAATTGTACGCATCGATTGTAACTGACATCTAAAATAAAAATAAATTCAACAGTTCATATACATATGTACATACGAAAGAATAAGAAGGGAAAATCGAAAAAAATGTTGTTACGCCAAAACTGTCTCCTCCTATAATTAAAACTTGTTTTTTTTTCATTCGGAATTTTGAATTCATCACAGGAAGAGTAGATCTCTTTTGTGGCATTTGATGCCATTTTAAAGCATCAAACAGCAACTGACATCCTTCGACGGATTCGCAACAGAGTGACGTCACTTCTTCCAGTAAAAACTATTAAAGCAAATAATACGTGAATATTAATATTAACTCTGCGATTGATACATCATCCGATGCAGATTAAAATAAAATACCTACCGAAATAGAGCAGAGCGGGAATCTTACACATTTCATTAGTGAATACAGATCATTCTTCCTGCTGTTCCAGTCGTGTTTGATCCACTGAGATAGTCCTTCGAACGCCTGCTATTCTGAAGACACTTGCAAATTATCAGAAGACAGCAACCTTTTCACAGTATCAGCAGACATGTTGAGAAATCTTTCGTGCTTCGTTATCTTAAAAATCAAAGTGAACTCTTGAGTAATTTTTGCAATAAAGGAAGCAGATTAATAAAATTCGGACTTACTTTCGGAAAATTATTCAGTAAGTAGTCGTCAATTTTTTTATTTTTTTGGGAAACTTGTCTGTTGTCTAGACATACTGTCTCTAAGTATGAATAACAATACTTTTCAAGCTCATCCAATTGCCACATTTTGGCCAGCTTAACAACGTTTGCGACCAGCTCAAGCCTTAATTCTGTCAAAAAAAATCTATTAATTTATACGATCGAATAATAAATAAAAACACATCGATTAAAAATATATTTTATCTCACCCACAGTGCCCTTATATAAGAATTCAAAAGCTTTGGTTATAGATTCATCTCGAATCCCCGCGCAATCCAGCACCAATTCTCGTATATTTCGGTTAAGTTTCGTCCTAAAGAGTGGACTCGCTGCATGTAGGATTGATTTGTGTGTCTTGTATCTTAAATTGAATTAATCGAATTATAATCGGTTGATATTATAATAATTGAGGCGTGGAAATTTTTCAACCTTTTGTCTCTGATAATTAATTCAATGTCGTAATACATTCCAAGCTGAAAAAATATACGCATACATTGCATGTGGTTGAATCCGTATCGCATTTGTGTCTGATGATCGGAGTCATTCATTTTCGAATTGAGATTTTATTTCAGAATAGAAAATCTAGAAGAAATAATTGCGTTAACCAAGTACATTATTGAAATATCACCTTATTAAAAGTGGCTTATTTTGTGACATGTCATGATGCTATATACATTTTTTTTACTTATTTTTATTTTATACAGGTAAAAGCCCATTTCAGTGCATCGTATACTATAAACAATAACAAAAGATAACAGTATCAATATATAAAAGTAATAAAAACAATAAATGCCGTTAATCATATGGCATATGTATGTATATGACAAAAAACAGTAAAATAGAAATGAAAAAATAGTAAAAACATAATATTATAGATCAGATAAGATAAGATGACACGAATAAAATAAATTAAAAAAAATATTCTGAATAGATCTAATAAACTGACCAAAACTCACACTAAATATGAATGTTGATGTCCGTATAATCAGCTATATGGTTAAATTGCTGTGCATATCGGAGAATTGAAAAAAATGCCAGATTTCACAATAATAGGCGAAAACAGAAGATTTTTACGTATGTACTCTAAAATAATTTTTAAGTGCATAAAAAGTGAATACTTTGAGAATCGGTGAATTATAAATAATTCCACGAAGAACAAAGAACATGTGTCGTAATAATAAAATTAGACTCTGAGATTCAAGACTTACAAAACCTTTCATTTCCGAAATAAATTTGCTTTGATATAACCAAGGGTATTACATACATATATTCATTCATTTTAAACTAAAGAAACCGAAAAAAAGTTTAATGGAATTTTTCCAATAAATTAATATAATTGTTTTTGTTAATTAATATAAGGTGACCAAATTATGCAGTTAAACTCCAATGTGGACCTAAAAAATGAATTGCAGAGGCAAATCATCGAATTGAAATTAGACAATGGATAAGAATGTCTGATTACGAATGCCATATATTTAATTTCGTCTGCAAAAAGAAGTATTTAGGAGTGTTCGACAACAGATGCTATATCATTGTAATAATAAAAGTCCGAGGTTGGAGCTCTGAGGTACGCCAGACTTTGTTGTGAAATATGGAGATTCATGCCGCTCAATGTCTCCACACTGACTTATACCGTCAAGATAAGAAATAAATAGTGCGTATCCTTTGTGAAACCAATTTTGGCAAGATTAATGAGAAGTATTGCCAAATTAGGATCAAGAATAGGAGAGTTTGTGTAATAAACCGACTTAAATTATTGTGCTAATGCTTCAGCTATTTTTGGTTGACCAATAATCATGGAATTGTTAAATATCATACTATTTATTAGGAAGAGAACTTACACGACGATTACTTTTTCGCATTCAGATTTTTTTACGAATTATATATTATATATATACGAATTTACGAATGTAAAGCTTGATTTACGTTCTCATTTTAGAAAAATCAGCGTGTGAAATCTCCTGTGATTTTCCATTAAGCATAAATCCGAGCTTTAGAAGATATATTTTTGATGATATGGCTTTTGAACCATGTAGGATAGCAACGCCATATTCATCTCGTATTAGGCAACGTACTTTTTTTAACGCACGTACGTAGGCAACGTACTTTATTAGGAGGTTAGTTATAAAAATATCATGACGTGAATTAAAAATTGACGTGTATCGTAAAATGTAATGATTTAATTTTATGGAAATATTTTTATTGACATGGCCAAAAAATAACTAATGAAAATTATACTTTTCAAACGGCATCATAACATCAATACCACACAAATTACTGCCACTTGCGTAAATGCTATTATATTTACCTTTGAATGCATTCAAGTCAACCAATCGAAAGATACTGTTGAAATCGTGGTGTTTTCCGAAAAATACATACTGCATATGATAAAAATATATCTGATTTAAGAACAATGCGATCGTTTATCTTGTAATATGATTCTAATAAATATATTTATCACATTATGAAATAAACAAATTGTCGATCAAATTTTGACCATTTTAAAGTGCACCGACAAAATATGTAAGTAATTCTTACAAAATAAATAAATGAATACATATAAAGTGGTAACACCTCGTTTAGATCTCTTTTTAATTTTTAATTTTTCTTTAAATCTGTTTATCTCGATTATTGCCCAATGGATCAGACTGAAAATTTTTACAGACTACATATAAAAAGGTTTGGCAAATTTATTACATTTTATTTTTATTATATTTTTTAAATATTTTAGCCGAAACCGAAAGTAATATTTTTATAATAGAATTTTGCAGTTTTTTTTATGTTTTTCTAAGACTGAAACTAAAATTTTATAGCTATAATTTTCAGCTTAATATTAAAATGTAATGAAGCTTCTTCAAATACAAATGGTATTTTCTCTTGTTTGTATTTTTTTTAACCATTTAAATATATGACACACATAATATAATATAACACACACGAATATACATTCGTACATTCGTGTGTGCTCTTCATGAGAAAATTCCAGTATAATCCGTATATTTAAATCAACCAACAGCGTGGACATATTATGTTTAGAGTAGTCACGGTTCAATTCCGAATAGGAGCTGTTGACCAGACTTTGGTTTGTGACTCCAGGTTTTCTTAGGTTTCCTTTCAGAGTTTGCTAATTTTTCTGATTTTCATTGAAGCGGTTGTAAATTGGCATTTGCTTTCCAATCTCTCTTGCAAATCTCAAGTTATTCAACGTTTTGAGTTTCACCAATTTTTGTAATAAAATGTTACAAAAATTTATCCATCTGTCTGTGGATGATGTTTGTATAAATTCGCATTGAATAAAAATGCTTGTATTAATTGTTTTATAGCAATGTATCTGAATGAGTACATTCGTCGCTCTGGAGCGATCTGTAAAGGCGAGTGAGTGTACATGTTCGATTGAAATAAAATAAAATAAAATTTAAATAATAAAAAAGTGGTAATTTTTCTTCTAATAAAGGTTTGATAAGAATGTGTAAACTAGAAGAAGTAACTGGACAGACTTGCATTCATGGCTGTTACGACCTATTTCGCCCTCCATTCAGTGTAATGCTCTATAAGGTGCAATGCTCACGCACAGTCAGACAGACACTCTTAGGCGAACTGCTCACATCACTGAGCAGTTTGGAAGCATAGACACGTGAAAGTAGTCACTCGAGACCCACTCATACACAAAACAGTCGTCGGCACACACCTTATGGTCCATAAGGTGCGTGCTTTAATTGTGTGTTTCCTTTGTTGCGCCATATAATATGGAGCAACAAAGGAAAGTGTACTTTTAAATTACAAATAAATGTAAAACAAAGAGAGGAGCAAACACTTAATTTCATCATTCCGGATCCCGAACACAATCCTGATACAAGCCCGAACATGGTCCTTACAAACCCGAACAGTAACTTTAGCAGATATCTGCTCGATAAATTGCTCGTAGAGTCGCTCTTAGCACCGCCTGCTACAATATATTTCATAGCAAGCAACTTCCGATGCAATTAATCCATTAATAAGTGGCCTCCTTTAGGATTGACGTCAACCATACAGTGCCACGCCGAGACAAGGTGTCCGTGTTTACATTTTTGCGTTGACATTTTGACAGCAAAGGTGCGGCTCGACGCCCAACTGTCACCAACTAATTACCCAACCGGGTCAGGTTATTGCTAACAGGTTAACGCCATTTTTAACCCGCTGCCTTACTATTATATAACACGTGCACGTTATATGTATGTACATATGTAATAACGCTTACACTTCGCGTGCCGCAAATCGTCATCTCATGTAATATTCAGAAATGGAGACGGTCGCGACGCGAAACCTCGCGACTCGAAACCTCGCGACTCGTTCATTATTCACAAATCGAAACCCTAATGACACCCCTTTTAAAAATTAACGACGGAGCTTCCCGGAAGTTGTCGTTGTCGTTGTCGTTGGAAGACGTCTCGGAACAACTTCCGGTGCACAAAAGCGCACGATGTCGCGACACTTCCGTGTCATGTTTACACGCACACACTCCACAACAAGATTTATCGTCTAACCCACTTTCTTTTAATCGATGTATGTAATAGTGGCGTTATTATGCACGTATCTTCGGCATGTGTTATACTATAATATACTAGTGGCCTGTGTGCACATACTTATTTGTATGTACTTGTGCACTCCGTTTGATCGGCCGATATAAACAAAACATTATATCACATACATATATATAATGTGATTCTAGGACACTTACCCCCTGGACACATACCCCCCCAATCACATACCCCCGGTCAAAAACCCCCTGGACATTAACCCCCCGTGCAAACAACCCCCCCCCCCCGGAAAGGTTTTCTAAATAGTCAGTATCAGTGCTAATTTATTTCAGCCAGAAAAATACAGATATTAATAATACATATATGAGATTCTTTATAAATATTCAATAATCAATAACAAAACTCCAAAATCAATTGTATTTTAATCTCTTTTTCTTTTCCTTTTCTCGATTTTACAAATTCCATCATGAATAGTCTAAAAATATTTAAAATATAATAATAATAATATGACAATAATATATACTTCTATTAAAATGTACTTTCAATATCACAGAAGGCAAACGCTAACTGGTGATTAAAAAGTATTTTAAATTGATATCTATTCTATTTACAACAATAAATTGAAATTAAATATTGTATATAAATTGAAATTCAATATGCTCTACCACACTTAAATTATTCTTATTTATTACTTTACTTTGTTATTAATTATTTATTACTATTTCTAAAAAAAAATTATCCATGGCGATACTTATTTTTATCCAATTTTTATCATTTACTTGCACAGGGGGCTAATGTCCAGGGGGTTTTGGCCGGGGGTATTTTTCCATGGGGTAGGTGTCCAGGGGGTACATGTCCGGATGTCCGGATAGTATCGCTATTCTTTGTGTCTGTTTGAGATAACGCTCGCCGTACTATAATAACCGTTTTGATTCGACATACATATGTACGTCACAGCCAAACCACTGCAAAAACGTATATACGAATGCAATAACAAAAGAAAAAGCTTCTATATATATTATTTGCTACCAATTTTTTCTCTTGACAGAGAATTTACCGCCATCTATTGAAAATTTAATTATTTAATTTTAAATTTATTTAATTTATTTAACTAATTTTGGGCCTATCGGCTTTTCCGCCTCCCCCAAATATATTAAATAAAATAAATAATTAATTTTTCTATTGGTGTTTTATATTGTTTACATGTAGGTAGGTACATACATATGTAGGTAGTTTTTACCTTTTTTTTTCATTTAATATTATTTAATATAAATATTAAATTATATATTTAAAAGTTATTTGAAAATAATTTAAAAGCGTGGGGATCGAACAGAGGACCGATACATTTCTTTTATTTTTAACGCGGGCTAATTTATTATTTATAATCAATCGAATGGATTTAAAATTATTCATTTGTAGGTTCGAAAAGTTCTCTTTCGTTCAAAGCTACAGTTTCTCCGACTACTTATTTATTAAATATTTAAAGACACGCTACTTTAAATTTTTGCAGAATTTATAAGCAAACTACATAGTGAAAGTTTTCGCTTTTTTTTTTTTTTCTTTTTTAATATTCATTGATGGTATTGAAGAATGTTAAAATATGCAGTTTGAAAAAATCAGTGGCATTTGAAATGAAAGTATTATTTTATTTATTACTAGTGGTTTTACCCGGCTTCGCTCGTTATTTGTAATAAAAAACCGCTTAAACATGGCGATTTCTAATAGTAAATATTCATTTGTTTTTTTATTAAATTTATTTGAATCGAAAAAAAATCGAATCGTCGTCATAGAAACTTGTTTTCGATTCCCAACCAAAGATACTTGCATACATACATATATACAAAGTCTCTTTCAAAATTATATATTACATACCATACATTGATCAAATCATGAAGGAAATTGAATTGAGCATTTTTTTGGGATTTTCGTGAAATGAGCAATTTGATGAACTGGGATTGACATATACATTTTGATATAAATAAATGTTCGTATATTTGACTGCAAATCCACAGTTTTCAACATATGATCATCAAATTTTATATACATACATACATACGTACTGTCACGTTCCAATGAAAGATTAAAAAAAAATTAGTTTACTCATTCCACCGCTGCCACCAAAATTATCACTGCAGCGTTTCAATGAAAGATTGATAATTTTTTTAAAACTACTTGGTTAACTAACCAAGATTTCTTTATTATTACGTTACTTTTGTTATCTTATTGTTAGATATATTCGAAAAACGAATGATCTAATTATGGAACGGAGAATTTAAATGAGATACGTAGAACTATTTCACTTTAACTTTAACTTTGTTCTGCTGCTGATGTGTTGACCGTCACTTGCGGAGTCGATGGTAATGACTGTCACTCTCGGAGTCGATGGTAATGACTGTCACTCTCGGAGTCGATGGTAATGACTGACTAATTCTAACAGTAATGAGTTTATATACGCTTTTTTAAAACAATGAAGTGTTGAAGACACGTGTCGTACAATTTTGGTTAGTCAGTAAATTAGGTGTGCCACTAACCAATGGTACTACTTATTAATTTAAGTGGGTCACAAATCAATGGTATATCTTATTAAATTAGGTTTGCCACAAATCAATGGTGTGTCTTATCCCTACTGGTTAGTCAACTACACTGATAAGCGAGGTATTTTTTTTTCATTTTTTATTTATTTATTGAAAAATCAACAGACAACAAGATGTAGAAATGCATAAAAACATAGAGTAAATCTTTAATATATATAGCATCCGAGTCCAATTACAGATTTTTAGAAAGATAAACAAATGAAAAAGATAAATACAAGATAAACAAATGAAAAGGAAAATAATAAAAGCTATAACATGACTAAATAGCACATTGCGTAACTAAATTAAAGTGTTAAAATATTGGAAAAAGGTTATAAAATAGAATAGAAGAAGAAATGGATCAATCGGTCAAGATTCTCTTGATGTTAGTCCTGAACTGATGTAAGGAAATACCGAACAGATCAACCTCTTTCAGCTCCCCGTTAAACATAAGATAAACACGCTGCGGATAAGAATATTTTTGGGAATTGGTATTAAAAGGATTAAGTGAAAATAGTGCAACGTGTCTAGAATACGTAAATGGGATCCTGAAATCAACGTTACTCAGTCAATCAGAACAATCAAGGAAACCATTTATGAGCTTAAAGAATAATGTAGCATCAGTAAGTCGTCGCCTGACAGAAAGATTGTAAAAAAATAGGATTCTTAAAATATCGGGAACAGTAGTATGGGTGTAGGTAGGAAATACATAGGTAGCGTAAGGATTTAATAAATTTAAGTTGGACTTTTTCAATACAATTAATAAAAATAAAATAAAAAGGTGACCAGATAAGTGAGGCAAATTCAAGGTGAGACCTTACAAAGGAAAAATAACATTAGGTATGTACATACATAACACTGGGTTGGGCAAAGTCTGGCACTCCTGTCTTTGATAAGCGAGCTACATAACAGTACTCATGATGCCCTCTAAGAAATCTCATTGCTTAGTTATATTTTTATTGCAACTTTCGATCGAGCAACGTCAAGTTATTCGACTATCGTTTAATCTTATAATTAGATTATCACATACAGTGCCCGTTTTAGGGGGGGGGGTGGTCGGGCGCCGCTCGATGCGTTAAAGGTGCTTTAAATTTTAAAATTAGAGCGCCAAAAGCCATACAAAATTTTAGATTAGGGCGCCAAAGGCGAAATTTTTTTCTAAGGGTGTTAAAAAATTGCCCGAGGGCGCCATTGGGTGTAAAGCCGGCACTGATTGCATACATACATATATTAGATTCTAATATAGAAGAAAACGCTCGACGATTACCACCGAGCCACGCTGCTGGCTATCGATATATCGATACATATCCCAAAATTTTCGTTAAGCAGTCGGATATGAAGTCTAGAGATTTTTTAATGACTTGGTCTACTCTCGTGTCACACATCCTACACCGGCTTGAGGTCCGTAGAGTGCCTCGGTGCAGTTGACGCGCAAAGTAGATAATGGCGAGGTTAACGAACCGGGGGCTCTCCTCCCCAACCCCAACACCCCACCGGTTCATAAAAGGCGCAAGAAGGTGTGTAAGGTCTTGGGTTAAGACAATGGACGAATGAATGGGGGTTCGAGGCTTTGAATGCGCCCCCATGAGAAATAGAGAGCCTCGACATAAAGAAGCGGGTCGGTCAATCGCTTTTTCAAAAAAAATAAAGTAAAAAAATGCCAAAGAGACCCCAAACGCAAATATAGAATTGAAAAGCTATGATATCTACTGACACATCCGGTTTACGCTTTTTTTTTAACACCAAAACGACCGCGCGTCTCAAAAGTATAATGCATATATTGAACGAGTACATGTGTAGTGTTGACAACGGCATACGATTTTAAACATCTTGTTTATTTTGTTTAAAAATACATTGGAATGGAATCCAAAGAGCTTCAAAGCAAAACAAAAATATATAAATATAGAAAATAGAAAATAAAAAATACAACATGAAAAAAAAAGCAAAGACCGAAATAAAAGTATTTTATTTTTTTACGAGTGTAATTTTAAGTATAAGAATTACAAAAAATATATATTATTTATATAATATCGCTATTCTGTCTGTGTGTCTGTACTATAATAGTCATTTCGATTCGACATAACATATAATACAAACATATGTACGTCACAGCTAAACCTCTGCCAAAACGTATGTACATATATTAAACAACTATTATACAATATCGCTATTCTGTATGTGTGTCTATCTGAAATCACGCTCGCCGTAATATAATAGTCGATTCGATTCGACATACATATATATGTACGTCACAACTAAAGCCAAAACGTATATACGAATACAATAACAAAAGAAAAAAACTTCTATATATACTCTTTCCTACCAATGTTTCCGCTTGGCAGATAATTTACCGCCATCTATTGAAAATTTATTTAATTAATTAATTAACTTTTCTAGCAGTGTTTTATATTGTTTATATGTAGGTAGGTAGGCAGTTTTTACCGTTTTAAACAATTAAATATAAATATTAAATTAAATATTCTTAAAAGGTATTTGAAAAAAAATCAACCGCGTGGGGATCGAGCACATGATTGACGACACATTCCTTTTATTTTTTTTTTATTTAATAACTTAATATGCCAACACCCATGCGATGATATGTCATCGGGTACAACAATTGTTAGATATAATGTTAGTTTGAATGAGAAAAATGTATTGTTTTTTATTTTGAAAATGGTATTTTGGGTATTAAAAATTAAATGAGACTGAAAATAGTAATAAAAAATGAAATAAATTTTACACACGTCACGTACAAAGGCCGCGCCACAAAAGATCAAAATTTTAAAAGGAAAAAATATCTTTTGTCGGATTGTTTAAGCGCTTTTATTAAGTACGAAAACGATTCACACTTCGCTCGTGAAATTCTCATACGACGAATACATACATATGCATGCATATAATAATATTAAAAATAATGATAATGTAAACCAGCGGCTCTTAACATTTTTCAACTTCAACATTTTTCCCTTTGCTGCACATTTCCAACAATTGTACCCTTCACATTATTTTTTTTTTAATTTTCTAAACCTTCAAAACCCCCCTCCCTATTTATAATTAAGATCTTACATGTATTTACTATATGTACATGCTAGAATTTTTTAAATTCACATCGCACAAATAAACAAAATATCATCATAGAAAGTTGTCGTATATTCATACGTATGTATACCTATGTAAATATATTATATAATAAACAAACTCACTGCAATTGGTTTTTGTTGCACTCGAAAAAAGTTGCTCTCGATTGCAATCAATTGATTGCATTCTAAAATGGAGAATCATTCATTTAAACAATTGCATCGCGTATAAAATTCAAAGCAGTATTATATAATATATACATATACACATATAGTAGGTGATATAATAATGAAATTAATTAATTCCTCAATATATATATATACCTATATTTATGTACGCGATTACAGATTTCAAAGAAAAATATAATATGTGGACGATCAGTATATTCAGTTCAGTAATTATAGTAAATGGCCTGTTATACAGTCAGTATTTCAACTAATCGGTCAATTAACTTTAACAGTTGATTTGTAATTTGACATTTGAAGTTCTATTTTGATAATTAGATTATTCTTGAAGCCTTTGAAAACACACTATTGGTTTTCTCACACATTCAATATTTAAAATATATATTTATATATGTACATTGGAGGCGTATTGAAAAGTCGAAACACATCCAAAGGGAACAATCAATGAACAAGAAACCGGAAAATAAATCGTGCAAATCGAAACCGCGCTAATTGAATCGCAGTTTCCATTCTGCCGTTCGTCAATTAAAAAATCAATACACACACACACACACGATTCAAATCACACCGCCTAAACACTTCCAAACTTCAAAGGACATGTGTATACGTACTTTTTTTATTCGCAGCATTAAATAATATAAATGCAGTGCACATGCACTTTCATGTGCATCCAGAGGCTTAGGTAGAGGTAACTATGAGTACGTATTACGAACGCGGCTCGGATTGAATCTTTACAATTCGTCCCCCGTTCGTCGAGATATCGCCAGATCTGCCTTTGTTGTTGTACCCCATAAAGACAAATGGGTAAAGGGAAAAATAAGGGATTGTAATTAAAAATATGGGGTGTGAAAAATCACACCATGGACGCGGCGGGGGGGCTCGCGAGGTGCAGTCGCTCAATTGTCCCATACAACATGCATACTGTGCATAACTCACATCACACTGAATACGTATTATATCTTTATACCTACTATGTATGTATAATATAAGCGATCAGTCTACCAACAAATCGGCAAATGTTGATTTTCAGAGCAATTTCTTGATCACACTATTGTAGTGACGAGCAACTGAGAAAGGATAGTCTTTGAAGGGCTTAAAATATGTATTTTTAAATACAGTCAATCCTCCTATCTGTCCAGCAAGGAAATGGGAATGAAAATGAATGAAATTGTAAGAAAAAATTAAATTGTATATAATACCTTCTTTCGATTTATACCTTTGAGTAAATAATAATTTCTTTTATTTAAAAAATAAATTTTGATCGCTTTAATTCGTTTTTTATGAATATAAATTCAATAAGATACCTTTTATATGATCTCAAAGTAAAATATTAAAAAAAATTGTCAAGATAATGAGTTATGGGTGTTTGAAATTGGAGTACTACTTGTGGGTCACCTTGTATGTCCTAAGACGTTAGAAATGTAGATATATAAAACATTGCAGTTTCTTAATCTCAATCTAGAGTTTCTGTATCTCAACTATGTATATGTGTATGTGCATATGTATAATGTAGCTTTCGCAAACTTATTATGCGTATAAATGAAGGGCTGTCGAAAAATTCATGAAATTTTAGGGGGGAGGAAAAGAGACCAGATTAATTTATTTTGCATCCTACTATCCTTTGCATACTACATACATGTCTATTAAATAATATAAATCTTTAATATTATATCAAAAAAATATTACCTAAACACAATTTGCTTTAGATCGTCGATTTAAAAGAGTCTTTAGTTAAAAATAATATACATATGTATAAAATGTAGTCTTAGTTAAAAATAATACATGTACAAATGCTGTTTATAGCCAGCGTTTAGCCAGCAGTATGGCTTAATGGTAGCGTGTATGTTTAGCACCAAGTGATCAGTGGGTTAGATCCGCCATACTGCTGGTTAGATTTGGGGTATTTGTGAGTCCAAGTCGATCGTTTATTTTCAGAGTTTAACAATTTTATCTGATAATTGTTGAAACGGTTCCTCAAAATTGGCAAAAAATCATCTTTCCTGTTTTCACAAATCTTCTGTATTTATTGTGTGTATAATTTGTAAAAATTATTTACAAAAATCTAAATCCATAGATGTCTCAATGGATTAATTATATAATTAATTAATTAATTAATTGTTATTACGTGTTCTTCAGCTTGTGGCAATACAGTGATTTGCGTAATAGTAAAATGTTGCATTGTTTGTAATTAATTTTCCAGGAAGGTGCATTGGGATCTTCTTGTCAAGCTTTCCTGGTATATATCAATGTAAAATAAAATAAAATAAAACATTTAAACGTATAATAAACAGGATTTTGAGCTTTTTCCTATTATTCTGTATACACTGACATTAAAATAAAATAATGCAATAAATATAATACTAACGATAAAAATTTACTGGCAATCAATTAAATGGTCAGTAGCTTTTACAAAAACTTTTTATAATAATAGTATATTATATATACGTATATGTATATAGATAAATTATTTATATATAGGCCACATCATTGACATATCCGGTAATAAAGAAGAGGGAATGAGGAGACGTGTGAAATAAGGATGGAGTGCATTTTGGTGAATGAATGACGTATTCAAATCTAAAATGCCACTGTTGCTAAAGAAAAAGATCTTTGATCAATGGGTTTTCCCAGTAATGAAGTATAGATGTGAAATTAGGTCATTAGGCACCAGAATTCTGCATAAGGTTCAGTGCACTCAAAGAAGTATAGAACGCTGCATACTTGGCATAACGAGGAGAGATAGAACATGGAATAGGTGAGTTAATAGTATGACAAAGCTGTTTTGAGTAATGGTGAGAGTAAAGAATTTGAAATGGAAATAGGTGAAGAATATATGTAGCTAGAATAACGGATGGTAGATGGACGAAAGAAGGGCTCGAATGGTACCCGAGATTATACATAAAAGGGTGCAAAGATGATCACGGGGAAGTTGGGTAGATGAAATGAGATGAGAGTTGCTCAAAACTGAGAAGAATTGAATCGTATTGGCAAATGACTGTGAATGATGTTGATATATACTCGAATACATAGATGTTTTGATAGACGATTTAAGGAACGATCATTAATCCGCTTATTATTTTTTGACACAGAAACAACAGTCAAGCAGTCAGTGACCGGTAATAATTATTTATTTATTTGTACAGGTAGACATTCATTTTTTATTTTATTTTATACGACATCTACAAATGGTCACACATTGTTCAGAAGTAAATTTATTTATTTATTTACATATTTTGCCACAGTGACATTATATAGGTAGAATACTCTAACGCGTCATTGAGACCACACATATAAGCATAATACAAATACTATAATATAATATATAAGAATTAGCGAGACATTTATGTTATAGATAATAAATTTTTGAAATCATATTCAAATAGTGATAACTAGTCACCGGAGCCTGAGGGGGCTGTGTATTGTTCAAAGGTTGTAAATGCATTGTTAAAGGTTTGCCGATCAATGGATAGCACTGTGACTTTCCTACCTCTAGTGATAACATAGTGGATGGGATTGTTTTCGACAATTTGATGGAGGAACCGCTTCAACAATTAAATCAGATAAATTGGTAAACTCTGATAGGAAACAATCGACTTGGACTCATAAATATGGAAGTCTGGCCAGCAGCATTTAAGATTATACTCGGAGTAAATTCTGTTCAATCGAGGTCAGCTCACGGGATCGAACCCGACGCCCTTTCGGTGCTTAGTATCAACGCAACCACCGAGTCACGCTGCTGGCTAAATGCTGTAAACTCGAATTTTGCGAAAAACAGGACAGGGTTACCAATTGATTGGAACAGTTTCAATAAAACAATAGATACATACATAAACTGGAAAACTTTGATAGGAAACGATTGACCTTGGGCTCACATATCCAATGTCTGACCAGCAGCACAAAGCCAGGTATTAAACCCGTGTCCACACAAGTCATTATACGCCAACCACTAATTTACATACATACATACATATATACATATATACCTGGAAGGCCTAACAGGTAAACCTCATTGGCCAATTACAAACAATGAAGCATTTTTTATTACACAAGTCGCTGAATTACGAGACATTGAAAAACTCGAAATTAACGAGGCATTTATGAATTTTGTACATACATTTTATTGTACATAAATCATACTCAAATAGCGGTGACATGTTGAGTAGGATGGGTTTTTAGCCAATTTAATGGAGGATCCGTTTAAAAAATGAAATCAAAAAAATTGGCTACCTCTTATATGAAGAAACGATCGACTAGGAGTCACAAATATCCAAGCCTGACCAGCAGAATTACAGATATTATACTCAAAATAAATTCTTTTCAATCGAGATCTACTCACGAGATCGAACCCGGCGACCTCTCAGCGCTAAGCAAAAGCCCAACCACCGAGCCATGCTACTGGTTAACTCATATAACTTACATATCATATATTTATTTATTTATTTATTTACTAGTTGTTTCACCCGGCTTCGCTCAGTATTTTTAATAAAAACAACTTAAACATGGCGAATCTAATAGTAAATATTCATTTGTTTTTTTATTAAATATATTTGAATTGGAAAAAAATCGACTCGTCGTCATAGAAATTTTGACTTGTTTACGAAATTCCCCTCCAAAGATACAAACTTACATACAAAGTCTCTTTTGAAATTATATATTAGATTGAATTGAAAAAAAAAATTTGACTCGTCGTCGTAGAGATTTTGACTTGTTTACGAAATTCCCAACCAAAGATTCAAACTTACATACAAAGTCTCTTTCGAAATTATATATTAGATTATTAAATAGGAAATTTCTAATGAATTATTTCACAATTAACAATTTTAAACTAAAACTAACAACTATAATATAACATAGTTAACAAAATTAACTTAAATTAGTAACCCTAAAATCTATGGCTAAATTAAACGATGTTAATGAATAACAAAAAAAATCCAGGCCAAAAATAATGTGTATCCAGACAAGTCAAAGATCGATTTTTTCCCACATCACCCTCCTACACATTCCACGAACTTGTTGACCTCTCGTAGCGAGGTTCCCAATGCTATAGGAAGAAAATACGTTTCCAAATTTAAGACTTCTTATAATCATATCAATGCAATACCTTTTACTTGGTGCTTTCCGTCGCAGAGTGATCATTTACATTTGACAAATATAAAATTCGACATGAGACCTTTCAGAGCTGGGCCCATGCGTAGATTTATGTCCGTCGTAAAAAAAGTCAAATAGAACTACCATTCAAATGCTCAATCATACGCGTATAAAAAGACAGTGAGCCTTACGTTTTTGTATAAATCACGATTTGTTGACCGG
Source organism: Arctopsyche grandis (assembly GCF_051622035.1). Taxonomy (NCBI): domain Eukaryota; kingdom Metazoa; phylum Arthropoda; class Insecta; order Trichoptera; family Hydropsychidae; genus Arctopsyche; species Arctopsyche grandis. Next base: position 2,910,469 of record NC_135362.1, read on the forward strand.
CGCCTAGCTGACGGCCCATCGTCGAAAGCGAATGTGTTCCCTTTAATAAATACACATCAATCCACCCCATACACGCTCATATATCCACTGACGTAATGACTTTCGAACGTCTGAGAAACGCTGGCCGCAAAAAAGAACCAACTCCGAGCTGGGAATGTCGGAAAAGTCGGCTTCGAACAAAATGGCGTCGACTGGTGCGGCCGAATCGTGGGCCATTTTCAATATTGAATGATTAATTTTAAATTTAATTTCAATCTATCAAACATGTGTTCAAATTCTACGTAAATACTTACAATTTTATAATATATAGTTTATTTTGTACATTATATCACAATTATGCATTAATCTATACGCACAATGTAGATGATAAGAAATTTGATTAACCTTTGAAGGACGGGGCGTCGAGATCGGACGAGTGTCCCGAACCGGGGTCGAGTAAGACCCCAGTATTTTTTCAAATCAAAATACAGCTTTTTTCAATACAAATGGGTTCAATATATATATTATTAATCATTCTACACATCAACATTAAAAAGTTTTAGTCTTATAGCATGTTTTTGACTATTGTTGTGTTAAAAAATAACAACAAGCATCGACACGCAAACGCATATAGGTAAGGCCAATAGGCGACTGCATGACTCAATAGCCACGCGCCAAAAACGATGAAAACAATAGCTTATAAAAATATAGATGTCTCTTTCTCTCGAATTGATTCATCGATCAAAAAGAATATGCAAGTGAACAGTTAAAAACATGACTTATCGCTACCGCCTTTAAATCATCATACTTTGGATCGTAGAAATGTATAAATGTATTTTTTACGATGTACCCCTTTTCTAAATAATACAAAATCTATTAAAATAAATTTATTGTAGTTCATTGTAGGAATACAATAAATATAGGATGTATAGATTTGAAAACCACATAGTTATAACGAAAAACGTAAAAAGTGGGGCACTTGCATACCCTACTTCGGTGAGGGAGGGTTAAAACTGTATTTTATATATAAATTCGATGCAATCCGATGATTGATCGGTTTTTTTTTATTGTTCATTTTTTTACTTGAAAACATTTATCAATTTATGATATTTTAAACGTTATCTTACTTACATACATCTAATATATAATTTCGAAAGAGACTTTGTATGTAAATTTGTAAGTATTTTTGGTTGGGAACGTCGAAAGCAAGTCAAAGTTTCTATGACGACGATTCGATTGGTTGAATATTATTTTTTTTCGATTCAAATAAATTTAATTTAAAAAAAAAATGAATATTTACTATTAGATTCGCTTACAAATACTGAGAGAAGCCGGGTAAAACAACTAGTATATTATAAAGTTGATTGTTATCAATATCCAAATGTACTTACGTTCTTATGTAGGTGACTTTGTCAATTTGTGAAGAAATTAATTATAATATATGTATTTTAAAGCTACAGAAATTATAATCAATATAAAAAACATCTGGCTATGTATTATATTCCAATTCTCAATCATGGCACGACAATACTAGATTTGAAAAGACTGCAAAAGCCAAAATTATGTAAAGATTGCACATTTTTTTAAACGCTTTAATCTAAATCCAAAAAAAATTATTGTCATATTCGAATTTAGTGGGTCAAACTTAGTCTAGAGTCAAACTTAACTAAGTATAAGTCTCCATTCCGATAATCTTAAGACTGCTCAGTGTTATTAGTTAGTTGTGAGTAACTTTATACATACATACATACATACATACGTATTTGGTCAGCTTGGTCAGTAGAAACTTATATCGGATTAATCACAATGTCTATTCTTTAAAATCTGAAAACGTATTTTCAGCTTTAAAAATAGCCATAGAACTTACCACCATATGTAAAATAAAGTGACCCTTTAATTAAGTTCTGACTGTTAAATATAAAATACTAACCAATATTTTGATCGGAGAAAGTTGCTAATTTATAAACTCAGCATGTATATATATATTTTTTTTTACATATATACCAGGAAGGCCTTACAGGTAAATCCCAATGCGCCTTCCTGGCCATTTACAAATACAAATGCAGCATTTTTATTACAAGTCGTTGAATTACGAGACACTGAAAAACTCGCAATTTAACGAGACATTGTAGAGAATTGTACATAAATTTTATTGTACATCAATCAAACTTCAAATAGTGGTGACATAGTAGGTAGGAAGGATTTTAGCCAATTTTTTTTCTGGGAACCGTTTCAACAATGAAATCAGAGAAAATTGGCATACTCTGATAGGAAACGATCAACCTGGAGTCACAAATCCAGGTTTGACCAACAGCATACTACAAAATTCATTTTCATTCGAGGCCCGGGCTCAGGGAACGAACCCGGCGCCTTCTTGACGCCAAGCAGAAGCTTAATTACCGAGCTATGCTGCTGGCTAAATGTAGTAAAGATTAGAACATTAACGAGTTCCATAAGCAGTTAAGAAGGGGGAAGGGTCGCATATATATGTACATACATATATGTATATATATATATACACATATGTATAATTAAATAAGGTCTTAACCTATATTAAATTTAAAAAAAAAACAAGCTTAAATAAAATCTAATAAAAACATATATAAACTAGCGCTATTCCGTCTGTCTGTCTGTCTGAGATAACGCTCGCCATACTATCATAGTCGTTTTGATTCGACATACATACATATGAACGTCACAACCAAAACGTTTTTGAAGATATAATAACAAAAGAAAAAAAGTTCTACATATGTATATATATATGTATATATATATATATATATATATATATATATATATATATATATATATATATAAGCATAAAAGGAAGTTAGATAGGGATAATAATAAGCAAGAATACAATCTAGTAAATAAGGAAATTAAGAAGAGAATAGTCAGGGATGTCAGGGATTAACCGTAGCCTGAAAAAGTGCAAACAAGATCTTTTCTTAGGCAAAAACCAAATGATCGCAATCAGATCAGAGAGCGGAGTAATAATTAGGAATAGAGAAGAGATCATAGACGGAGTTTATACGTTCTATGCAAAACTTTACGAGAACAACAACGGTCAATTTCCCGCTCCGGAATCGACACACGGCCAAAGGGTTCCTGCAGTATTGACTAGCGAAGTAGAGGCCGCGCTAAAAACTGCAAAGAATGGTAAAACCCCAGGAGAAGATAATATTCCCATTGACTTACTAAAATGTGGCGGCCCCCCCCCTAATTAATATCTTAGCTAGGCTTTTCAGCAAATCCATCCAGAACCAAGCTATACCAGAAGGATGGAATAACGCAACTATCATTTCAATAAACAAAAAAGGCGACAAAAGCGATATCAAGAACTACCGACCCATTAGTTTACTTTCAGCGATCTACAAGCTCTTCACGAAGGTTATTACAGAAAGGCTGAAGAATATCCTCGACGAGAACCAACCTATAGAGCAGGCAGGGTTTATGGCAAATTTCAGCACAATGGACCACCTCCAAGTAGTTGGCGAACTAATAGAGCGCGCCAACGAATATCTACGGCCATTGTGCCTAGGTTTCGTCGATTATGAAAAATTGATCGCCACTAATGTTTACGTTTGGAAAATAGACCGAAATAATTTACCGCCATCTATTGAAAATTGATTTAATTAATTATATTTATATTATTTACATTTAGGTAGGTAGTTAGTTTTTACTTTTTTTCAATTAAACAATTAAATATATTTAAATGGTAATTGAAAAAAATTCGAACTCATGACCGACGACAGATTTCTTTTATTTTTTTTTATTTAATAACTATGCCAACTCCCATGCGATGATATGTCATCGGGTGCGACACTAGTTAAATATAAAATTGAATCCTAATATAAAATTGCAGTCTAATTTTGAGTATATTGACAAAACGTTCACGCACAATGTGCTGACCGACATAATGTCAACGGCGGAACGAAAAATAGAGAGAAACGCTCACGCCACAGAGCGTTCACGAGATTGAAAGTTCACCTACAAAACAGCCCCAAGTTGACTTTTTTCGTGACAAATATATGTAAATGTGAATTGTTTGGTGACAAATAGCGACTGCACCGTGCGAGTGCGTGCTGCAGCATACGCACACAAGTCCTCTCGTGTAGCCTCGTTGAAGATTCCTCTATGCGTGAAAGCTCGCAGCGGATTTCTGTGGATACCTAATGAGTTATTAAGTCAAATGGAGGGATACGACACCTCCCCACACTCATATACATACATATCTATATACGTATATTCACACTCTCAACCCTTATATGACGTGCAATAATTTATAATAAAAACTTCACTGCCACACCCTGCTCGCTAATCACTCACCTGCAACCGATCCCCAATTATAGCCCTCAAAGAGAAAGGCAAATCTGCGATTTTTCCAGTTTATTATATGTATGTATGTATGTACATACATACACGAGGCCTTTTTTCGGTTTAAATAAAGATATATATTTAATTGGTTTCCACTAGGTCCATCGCTGAAAATCCAAAATCTAGGTTATTATTATATTTTGTTTTGGCCGATTGTTTATCTCAATGACGCAAAACTCACCGAAAACAGATATATTATTCAGAAATCAGATCCACATCATTTCGAAGCTCCAAATAATACAAAATAAATCCCTAAAAATAATTTATAACACACCCATATATACTAACTAATTTGAAAAAACTGCATGCCATAAATAATATTCCGTTTGTTACAGACATTACTAACAAACTAACCAGTAGATTCTACATATGACAGAATCACTAATAACTAGTCACCGGACCCAGAAGGTGCCGCGTATTGTTCAAAGGTTGTAAATGCATTGTTAAAGGTTTGCCGAACCTTTTTTACAAACGATTTACAACAATGGAACAATTGATAGCACTGTGACTATCCTACCTCTACTAATAACCATACTAATACACACTTGTGAAGAGTCTCGGTGATTACAACAAAATGTCTATACCCTTCAGGTATAACACTCAGATTACCTAAACACAATCTGCTTTAGGTCATCGACTTTAGAGAGTCTTTAATTAATATTATGTATTTGATGTATTATGAACACGGGTTTTTATTTATTTTATTTATTTATTTATTTAATAGTTTTGGACCATTGTGGCATTACAGGAAGAACCTAATGCGCCACAATGGCCTACATTTGAAAAAGATATAAAAACAAGTAAACTGTAAATAAAGGAAAAAAGCAAAACCAGAAAACATGGTAAAATAAAATAATAAAAAAAAAAAGTAACAAAAGGAAAATAATACATCATTCAGAGAGAAATAAAATAACAAAAGTGTAAAAATTAAAAATAAAATCCATAAATCCCATTCTTTGTTTACACTGAACAAAATTAAAATAGTATATAAAAATATACAAAGGAGAAAGAAAAAGTAAAATAAAATAAAACAAAATATAAATAAAAATAATATCACAGCGAGGCCCAAATGGAAGAGAGTAGATTAAGATTCCACTCATTCATCACATTCAAATTAAGAAAGTAATGATGAGCGCAGGTTACCAGATAAATATGTTAAAATAATATCCGATAATCTACGCTCCCCAAGGTGGAAAATATCACATTCAGGGACAGTAGCAACGATTTCATTGAGAAGTCGAATAGCTCTTGGAATAGGAGCCATTCGAAAAAGAACTGTGCGAGCAGCAGGTACAACCATCAAATGATGATGTCTACCACGCACATAATTTTTAGGGACATAAAGTCCCAACTGTTCCAGCAACAACGGGCATGACGTATTACCACGCAATAGCTGGAGAACGAAACTAATTAACGAGAAGTTTCTCCGAAGTTCAAGGGAATTATACCCAAGCATGCCCAAAAGGAAAGGAGTAGGATAGAGATATGGGTAGTACCCATACTCTTTCTTATAAATAAAACGAAGAAATGCTTTTTGAGCTCTTTTTCCCATTATACTGTACTAAATTAACATTAGAATAATATAATACTATGATTACTAAAAAAATTAAATTAAAATTGTAAAATAGAAAATGATCAGTAGATCAGTAGCTATTAAAATAGATATATGACGTATTGTGAACATAATTTAGTAATAATAAAAAGCATTTAAAAATCAAAATGCACAAGTATTACTAATAAGACATTAAGACATAATTCCACTTTCACTGCGTAATATATGTACGTGCGAGCGGAAAATGTAGGAAAAATTCAAAAGCCAACGAATAGGTATCTAATATACATACGCGTCGTTGCAATTCACGCACTCTCGTCTGGCGAGTGGCGGAACACGTCACGTGAAAACTACGTGTTCTTCAAAACGTACACGTGTGCACACACACAGTGAGTGCGAAGGGTTGGCATGGGGGAAGAGTACACATTCCCCGTCCCCTTATCGCCTCACCCCCACCCCCACCCCATTCCCACCGTTCAATGCGATGCGCGTTGTGCAAGGTTAGGCTCGGCCGAACTTTTCCCGGGAAAAACGTGGAAAACTGATATTAATGAGATTTCTCCTTGGCAAATGCATTAGACGCACCGCGTAATGGGGTGACTGGGAAGGGAGGGGCTGTGGAAAATGGGGATGGGGAGGGAATATTGAAATGTGGTTTTCCATTTGAAAAATTGCTCTCGGTGAAATTAAACACGCAAACGCGTTTTCCGTGCAAGACAATGTATTGAAAATTTTACGTATTTATATATACCTACATATGTATAACCAGCAGCGTAGACTAGTGGACAGCATATTATGCTTTCGATCTGAGTAGTCACGGTTCGATTCCCACTAGTAGCTGTTGGCCACACCTTGAGTTTGTTCCTCCAGGTCGATCATTTCCTTACAGTTTGCCAATTTTTCTGATTTTAGTAAATAAATCAATTTAAATCAAATCAGTATGTGTGTATGTTACAATGAAAATATATTTGCACTAGTGAAAATATATTTTCACCGATTCAAGCAGTGAAAATGTATCAAACAATGAATTTACAACGTTGAACTCTATAAATTTAACCCTAACAACCCAATCTTAGATGAATAGTGGCAGCCCTTAATTAGCCTAACCTATCCTAATCCGTAAATAATATCAACCCCAACAATCTAATATTTAATGAATAAAACCAACCCTGAAAATGTAACTGGTTTTGATTTCACTGAAACGTCAGTGAAAATATACTTACAGTGTACTAAAATATACTTACTTTTACATTATGTAGTGTAAAGTATACACACATGCGATTTTTTGTGGTCTTTGGGGATGAAAATGGTTACGGAAATTGTGTAACGGAAATGGTTTCATAAAATACATCTATCGTTTCCCCCTCCCCCACATTTAATTACGATTTTAATATCAATCAATGTATTTGGTTACACCATTACCCCTCCCCAGCCTACTAAAGTCACGTTTCAATTTCAAACATCCTCTAATTAAAAAAAAGTATTAAGCAATAAATACAAAGGATATATGTATGTATATGTACACCGCTTCTTTTAATAAAAAATTATTATATTTTGCAGGTAGATTTCATCAGAAGACTTACACAAAAAATAGTTCACTATTGTCAAGCATGCTTTTTTGCTCTCTTGATTTGTACACTAATGGAGGGGTCTATTGTTATTAGACGAGCACCGAGCCATCAGTGAAACATTAGTCCATATTTGAATTTATTTACACGTGCACTCGACCCCCTACACTGACATCGCAGCGGATTCCTCGATATCGTCGAAGCGTTAATCTTTGCTAGTTTGATCATTCTCAACATATTAACGGTGTACATACATATGTAAATATATTGATATATTTATTGCAAATAAATTATTGATTGAAAATAATATATTTACTTTATCTATGTACGTAGTAACAATAGATGAAGTTTTGTGATCATGCGAAAATTCTAACTCGGGATTTTGACTGATTCGAACTCAGAATCGATCACTGATCACGTTTCATGATCTAGAAAATATCTGTGTCTGTGTATTTTGAGGATTTTTTGAACACCGTCAGTCCTATCGAACTGAAACTTAGTATCGGTTACTGAAATTATTATCGATACGACGTAAATTTTTTTCAAATTTTTAAATTGACCGGAAATGGTGCCTCCCCTTATAGGTGTCCTCCTTTTTTTAAGTTTTTGAATTCAATTATCCCCCAAACCGCTAACTGAATCGGACTGAAATTTTTTTACATGCAATAGAAATTATAAATTTTATACCAAATATTTTTACCTCAGCCGAAAGTAGTACTTTTACTCTAGAGGATCCGGGTTTTTTTTATGTTTTTCTCGGAAAGATTTCATATATACATATGTATGTAGAAGTTAAAGCTTATTACCAAGCGACATATATGTATAATACTAGTGGTTTTACCCAGCTTCGCTCGGTATTTATAATACAAACAGCTTAAACATCGCAAAACAATCTAATAGTAAACATTCATTTGTTTTTTTATTAAATTTATTTGAATCGAAAAAAAATAATATTCGACGAATTTGGTGAGCACTCGTCCGATTTTTCTTCCACTATTTTTTTCGACCTCTTAAACATGTGTGCTCTTCATAAAAAAATTCAAGTGTAATTCTTCTATCAATTTGATGAAAATAAAAAAAAATCACTAGATTTAATAAACCGGAAGTGGGATTTTTTCCTCTTAGAAAAGTTTAAAATGTTGTGGCCACTATTCAGTCCACACCCTTGATCGTATTAAGCTGAAAATTTATATTTGTATTTTTTTATGAACTAACTTAGTGCTGATAAGGTTTTGGTCAGAATTCGTAAACCGGAAGTAGTATTTTTTTTTTTAAACAGTATTTCATTATTTTATTTTGACATTTTAAATTATTTTCAACTTTTGAGATTTATTGGGTATAATATTGATAGTGTAGCGTTGCATAGGGAGACGCCCCGTGGACCGGTGACGTCATGGTGACGCCGACCAATGGTGGAGTCGGGCGTTGTGGCCAATGGCTACACCCGACTCCTTGACCAATGACTGTACTTGTTGACGTGTCATAAACGTGTATGCGCTGAGCGCTCTATGATATAAGAACGGTACGCTCTCGATCGGTGGCATTCGGATCCTGACCTCCACCGGACGAGCAGCAATAAAGAACTGGAACCTGCCTGCGTGTTTTCTTGTACCTCGACCTGACTCCACTTACCTTTGAATACTCTTCACTGGTGTCAGAAGTGGGATCTACATGGTTGAGACAAGGAGCCACAAAGGTGCGGATTCGGGGTCTTCATCGCTGCCGGAAGAAATGGAGCCGAATCGAGAACAAAGCCCTGGGGAGCTGAGCAACGGAGGACGGAGACGGGAGGAGCAGAGGAGCCGGGTGTCGAGGAGCCGGGTGCCAAGGACACCGGAGCCGAGCTACAAGGAGCTAAGCCAGGGAATGGCGAGCTGCCAAGAGCAGGTCCAGTCCCTGCAAAACACCTTCGCCACGTTTTTGCAGTCCTGGGAGAAGTCTGCGACACCAACGCAGCCGAAAGCCGACGTACATCCAGAACCACCGAGGAGATCAGAGGTATGTTACGAGGACAGGCGGACCACACAGCGAGACACGTACGGGGTGCGGCAACATTCCCACCGGTACGACTACACCACGTTCGACGGTACTGAACGGTGGAAGGACTTCCTCAACCACTTCGAGTTTGCTGCACGGCTGAACAAGGAGACGACGAACCTGGAGGACCGACTGTGCTGCCAACTCCGAGGTGCGGCCGCCATTTTCGCCAGTCAGCTGCCATCGACGCTGAGCTACGATGACTTGACGGAAGAGCTGGCCCAACGCTTCAGACGACAGGGCACACCGATTGCATGCCATGCGGCAGCGGAACAGAGAAGATGGAGTGCGGAAGAACCAGCCGCGGACCACATAGACGCGATACGAGCCCTCTGCGAAGACATGCTGGAGGGCGTCCACACGAACGCCGAAGCAGTCGAACGCATGACCGTGTGCATAGCGGCGAACTCCTTCACGTACCCCAGTCTACGGGCCAAACTTGGCGCGCTCCGGATCACCCCGACTACAGCGGACGTGATAACCAGAGCCGACGCAACACGACAAGCCGTCATCTTCGAAGCGAAGGAACAACGGTCGGCACAACCAACGTCGAGAACAGTACGTCCCGACGCGGGAGCGTTCAGACCATCTCGACCGGCCGTGCGACCCCCACGATGGGTGTCATCGGACCAGACAGCGCGACCAGCCACTACCACTCCAACGTGTTGGAACTGCGGACAAACGGGACACATTAGCCGGTTGTGCCGCAAGAAGAGGGTCCGGAAGCTGGAGCCAACGAACGACGAGGATGAAGACGACGAGGAGGAGGCGGCTTCGGGAAACGAGCAGTGATCGGCCTGTTACGGGTCAGACCGATCACCGGTGCACGCAAAACACCCGGAGTGAACAAACTGGACGGCAGCGGCACGGCCGGCTCGTTTGTCGTGAAAGGAGAGATCGGAGGCGTGCCGTGTCGAATGGTGGGGGACACCGGGGCGTGCATCACGGTGATCAACCCGGAACTGTTCGCGAAGATCTCTCCTAAAGATTACACCGTCGTGAAGGGCCATTACAGCAGAGCGCGGCAAGCGGCGGGCCAAACCATCAAGATCCACCGATGGATACGGGTGACCCTTAATCTGCAGGGCGAAAAGTTTCCGTGGAACGTAGCGGTGGCGGATATCCAGGATCCCATATTGTTGGGACTGGACGCACTGAGACATGTCCGAGCTACGTTCGAGTTGGGCGGAGAGGAGAAGTGTATCATCAGGGGCGTGCAACGCGAGAAAGGCAAGAAAAATGCTCCTGCTGTCAAGAGCATCCGCGGGGAAGTACCCCACCCGAAGATCACGGCGTTACTCGAGAGGGCCGATATTATGCCAGAAGAGAAACGGCGCCTCGAGACCATGATTCGGGAAAATCGGAAAGCGTTCGCCCGGGACGAGAAGGACCAAGGAAGGACCACCAAGGCGGTCCACACCATCGACGTGGGAGACGCGAAGCCGATGAAACAGCCGCCGAGAAGGATACCGCTAGCACGGAAAGAGGAAGTACGCGCTATGATCGACGACTTACTGAAGCAGGGCGCGATAGAACCGGGGCACGGGCCGTGGGCGTCACCGGTAGTTCCGGTCGCCAAAAAGGACGGGTCGCTAAGGATGTGCGTGGACTACCGGAAACTGAACACCGTCACCAAAATAGATTCACACCCCATCCCGAGGATCGACGACACTTTCGACCAGTTGAACGGAGCGAGCTATTTCAGCACACTGGATCTGCAGAGCGGATTCTGGCAGGTACCGGTCGCCCCGGAAGACCGCGAGAAGACAGCGTTCGTAACAGAGTTCGGTCTGTTTCAGTTCAAAGTGATGCCATTCGGGTTGTGTAACGCGCCAGCGACGTTCGTACGGTTAATGACAAAAGTGGTCGGTGACATAAGCAATGTCCTCGTGTATCTAGACGACATTATCGTGCACAGCAAAACTTACGACGAACACTTGGTGCATTTAAACAATGTGTTCGAACGGATACAGGCAGCCGGCCTTAAATTGAATGCAGACAAGTGTCGATTGTGCTGCCGCGAGGTCGAATTTCTGGGACACCGAGTGTCAGCCGAAGGAATTTCGACAGATCCGAAGAAAGTCCAAACCGTGCGGGACTGGACGACTCCGAAAACACAAACCCAAATGCGCAGCTTCCTGGGACTGGCCACGTACTACCGAAAATTTGTGCGCAATTTCGCCGAGATCGCGAAACCACTCCATCAGCTAACGGAAAAAGGGCGCGAGTTCAAGTGGACACCGACGTGCGAACAAGCGTTCGAAAAGTTGAAAGAAGCGCTGACTACCACGCCAATTATGTCGTATCCCCAGCCGGGAGAGCGATATGTGTTGGACACCGACGCCAGTCAACATAGCATCGGTGCAGTTTTGTCTCAAGTTCAAGGGGGGGTGGAGAAAGTGATCGGGTATTTCAGCCGGACAATGAACAAACCCGAACAAAACTATTGCGTGACCCGAAAAGAACTATTGGCGGCAATTAAAGCCATTCAACACTTCCACCACTACCTATCGGGCTCGAAGTTCACGTTACGAACCGACCACTCAGCGTTAACGTGGCTGAAGAACTTCAAAAGACCGGAGGGCCAGTTGGCGAGGTGGCTGGAAATTCTGGGCCAGTACAACGTGACCATCATTCATCGACCGGGGATAAAGCACGGGAACGCGGACGCACTATCGCGAAGGCCGTGTACGGAAGAGTGTCCCAAATGCTCACGCGCAGAGACAACCGATCAAGAAAACGACTCGGCCCGAACGGAACCAGTAGAACCCGCAGAACCGGAAGCACGAGTAGCCCTCGTAGGGATCTTGCCCAACGAGATGACAAACTCGACGATCGACAAAATCGTCGAGTGGAAGAACGCCGGAACGAGACCACCGTGGGAAACAGTATCTGCTGAGGAGCAGGAACTGAAAATACTGTGGACCCAATGGGACGCATTGGAGGTGGAAGGCGGTAAGCTGTACCGGAGATGGGAGAACACCGCGGGAACACGTCACACAAAGCAGCTGGTGGTGCCGACTGAGAAGATACCCGAAATCATGTGGGAGATGCACAACGCGCCCACGGGGGGCCACTTCGGTATCAATAAAACGTACCGAAACGTGCGCCAAAAATATTACTGGCCGACGTGTCGAATCGACGTCACCCAGTGGTGCGAACGATGCGCACAGTGCGGGGCCCACAACGGACCACACCGAAGGAATCGCGGGGCACTTCAACCGTACCTTTCGGGGACGCCACTACAACGAATGGCAGTCGACATTCTGGGTCCACTCCCGGCCACCGAACGAGGAAACCGATACATACTGGTGGCCATGGACTACTTCACGAAGTGGCCGGAAGCGATTCCACTACCGAACCAGGAGGCAGAGACCGTAGCAGACGCCCTGGTAGAACAAGTGTTCACGCGGCTAGGCGTCCCGAACGAGCTGCACTCTGACCAGGGACGAAACTTCGAGTCGAAGTTGTTCCGTCAGGCACTGGACCGGCTGGGCGTACACAAAACGAGAACAACACCATACCGACCTCAGTCCGATGGAATGGTCGAGCGACTCAATCGAACCATGCGTGCGCACTTGACGAAGTTCGTCAACGACGAGCAGGACGACTGGGACACGCTGGTTCCGCACTTCCTCATGGCATATAGAGCGGCCCAACACGATGCGACAGGAGCATCACCAGCAGCCATGATGTACGGACGAGAACTGCGCATGCCGGCGGACCTACTATATGGGGGCCCTCCACCAGACAGCGAACCTCAAGATCCACACCGATATACCACGAAGTTGACCGAAGGCATGGCCAAGGTACATCGGTTCGCCAGAGCCCACCTCCGGATGCAGAATAGCCGTATGAAGACGCGATACGACGTCCGCAGAACCGAACCGGCGTACGAAACAGGTGACCGAGTATGGCTGTACAACCCTGCCAAGACTCCAGGGCTTTCACCAAAGCTGCAATCGTTGTGGGAAGGACCGTACACCATAGTGACTAAACTTAGTGACGTAGTATATAGGATACGCAGGGAATTCGACGGCTCAAACCGATTAATGGTGGTGCACCTGGATAGACTCGCAAGGTATAAGGCCGTCGAATATTGACTGTAATTGTATGTAGCTGTTTTGTAATTGTAAATTAATGTGTAAATTAATGTGTAAATTAAGGTGTAAATTGGTGGGTCGATCGGGACGATCTCTCTTAAGAGGGGGGTTGTGTAGCGTTGCATAGGGAGACGCCCCGTGGACCGGTGACGTCATGGTGACGCCGACCAATGGTGGAGTCGGGCGTTGTGGCCAATGGCTACACCCGACTCCTTGACCAATGACTGTACTTGTTGACGTGTCATAAACGTGTATGCGCTGAGCGCTCTATGATATAAGAACGGTACGCTCTCGATCGGTGGCATTCGGATCCTGACCTCCACCGGACGAGCAGCAATAAAGAACTGGAACCTGCCTGCGTGTTTTCTTGTACCTCGACCTGACTCCACTTACCTTTGAATACTCTTCAATAGTAATTTTAGTTAATAAAAAAAATTGAACGAAATCCAACAACCGGAAGTAGATCTTTTGTCTTGTGCAAGTTTCCATACATTTGCGCTCAATTTGTATCGAAAATGCTGTCATAGCTATTAGTATTTCATAATTCTGCCGGTATGTGTGAATGTGTCTGTACGGTTCAATATCGAATTTTGTTTTGTGACCTTTTTATATTCCTCAAATACATAGATAAAGTCATGAGTTGGTCACATCCAATTTTGTTTTATCTACATACATACATACATATGTACATATATGTATATGTACGTAGTAACAATAGATGCGAAAATTCGAAATCGAGATTTTGACTAATTCGAACTCAGAATCAATCACTGATCACATCGATGCGACGTAAATTTCTTTCAAATTATTTTTTCTTAGCTTAGTAAAAAAAAAACGAAAATACATTTTAACGTAAAACTACGTATGTATGTTATGTACGCAGTTCACATAGTTTAGAATATCTTGCGGTATATAAACAAAAATTTTGATATACATACATACATAATTTTCAATTGATGTTCATACTTTAAATGTGATGTAAGATGGTTTGGAAATGAGCATTTTCCCAGTCGGGCTAGGAGCACATGGAAAATATACATTTTCATATGTATGAACCTATATATGTAATACATATGTGTGTTCGATGCAGGAAAATGCGTAAAAAGCCACCCAGCGAAGGGAGCGTGTGTCAGTGGGTGGGTGGGTGGTCGGTTAATGACACGGGAGAGATGGATGTGTGCGCGACTCTGGGGGGTGGGTGGGTGGTCGGGGTGGGTCTCCCCCTGCCACCAGCTCATTGAAGGCGAGAGGGAGGGAGTCCCGCTTTTGTGCGCGTGCGATGGTGTCACCATAATTTGCAGCGGGACACTGTCAACAAGCACACCGCCTACCTCCCCCTTTCACCCCTTCTCTCTCTTTTCCCCCCCTTCTCGGTCACCCCAACCGGTGACCGCGACTACGACGGAGCCCCTTTGAGGCTTCGCACTTTTCAATTTGCTACTTCTCAGTTCAGTCTTTTTTTTCAGTTTTATTTTCAAACTAAACGCATTTTGAAGGCTGCCTTTACGATTTACGTCTGCTGTGGAATAAATGTACTTGTTTGTTGCCAAAGTTACAAAGGTTTCTGCTATAACAGCGGTGGTGCACCTTTTTCCAGCTCGAAGATGTTCTTCGTTGCAAATTTTATTAAATACTAGCTGAACCCGGAGATCTACTAACGTCTCCTCAACGCCATGTCGTCATAAACCAACTGGTAACGTGGTTACCAACGAAAACATTTCCTTGAGTACACAATGGCGCTTCAAACTTTCGCGTCGGTAAAATCGTAACTACGAATATTATTATTAAAAGGTTTTTTTTCATAGTAAGCTTCCCAGACATGCATACAACAAATCTTGAAAGTTCCATCGTAATCGGTTGAGTGGTTTAGAAGCCTATACGAGACAGACAGATAGACAAACATACATTCAATTTTATATTATATACTAGCTGAATCCGGTATGCGTTGCAATGCCACAATAACGCATGAAATTCCCGTTCCCGTTCCCATTTTTCGGAAAAATGCAGGCAGGGAACACATTTGAAATTATTCAATTGTTTGTTTATTTTACCCTAACAACGCAGGTCGCAATGCCACTCATTGCCGTTTTTCCCGTTTCCGTTCTCATTTTTGGGTGATTTTTTTCACAGTAATCTTCCCGGACATGCATACAACAAATCCTGAAAGTTCCATCGTAATCGGTTCAGTGGCTTAGGAGCCTATTCGAGACACACAGATAGACATTCATTTTTATATATATAGATAGAGTGAAAAAAGAAAAAAGTTATAGGCGTTTAAACAATTAAAATCTGACATAGGAAGAAGGTGGCGAAAAGGGAATAAACGATCGGAAGTGTGTGGATTAATACGGCAATGTGGATAATAGACGTCACCGAGAACGATAATGGAGTATTTTCAAACGTGTCTATTACGATTATTGTTCACCATCGTAATGACGGATTTGATCTCCACATATATTGACGACCAAACCAAAGAGCAAAATGGCAAAGTTTGAAAACGATCGGATAAGAACCCAAATTTTGTCAGACGAAAAAATTGAAAGCGAGCTAATAAGAAGCTAGCTAGTAATAAAAAATAAAAAAAATTTTAAATGTAATTTTTTTGTTAGCATTTAGAGTACGTCGGAGGAGAAATTTTTTCAAAGAGAGCCATTTATAACCAGCAGAATAGAAACTAGTGGTTAGCATATAATACTTTGATCAAAGTGGTCACGGGTTCAAATCCCACTGGTTTCTGCTGGCCAGACCTTGGATTTGTGACTCCAGGTCGATCGTTACCTATCAAAGTTTGCCAATTTATCTGATTTTCATTGAAATGGTTCCAACAAATTTGCAACCTTGTCCATTTTTTTGAAAATCTCGAGCTTTCAGCAAACTCGAATTTCGTTGAATTGTATAAAATGCTGCAAATCTATAAATTTGACCATAAATGTTCTTGTAAAAAGTTCTTGTTTTCCATATTTAGAGGCTTTATCTCCTGTCCGTCTATCCTGGCTGAGTTGGGCCTTCATGCTCCGGAGAGTGTGATATGAACCCGCCATCGTCCCTTTCTTCACACTCCTCTGACTAGAACTGTGGCTTATAGTAATTCTCCCATTCCTCGTGGCTTCCGTTTCTTAAATTCACTGGATGGTACCATTGACATTTGTCACATATCTCGTCATTTTCTGCACCACTTCCTAAGTTACGGAAGTCGCAACCAATTAGAACGGTTGAATTGATCAGTTAAGAACTTCTTTAAAAATTTATTTTGTAATATTTATTTATTTTTCTTTTCTTCTATTTATTTTACTTGTATTTCATGTACATACTTACGTGTATGCACAACCACATAACCTTTATACTCCCATGTAATTTTTTTTTCGGTGGCCGTTACTGCATCGAATGTGACTTGAGCGACACTGGATATGTACACAGTTAGCCATAGTGTATATTTAAGACGACCTGTCATGGCACATACATATTTAAAAAAATAATAGGTGCAAAAAATATTATTTCTTTACAAACTTCTTATAAACATATCATATATACATGTTTTATATCCATCTTTCCACCCCCCCCCCCCCTCTCCCGCCTATTTTTCGTACACAACTAAATGAAATCGTTACAAATGCATCTTCATATGTATGTACATATTCGTTAATATTGTTTTTATATTCGAACTTCAACACAATCAACCAACCGGAAGTGCACAATGTTGCTTCCGTTCGTTTCATCTACGATACATTAATTTGAATTATATTCTTATTGAATTTAATCACATTACGTATAGTATTTACAACAATATTAAACCACAGTGGGCATTGCATTTAAACCCGTCAACCGGAAGATTCAACGCGTCATTTTGAATTTCGTGTTTGTTTCCAGTGCCGCAACTAGGCAGGTGCAACAGGTGCACAGGGCTCAGGGCTCACTACAAAAAGGCTGAAATTGAAAACTATCAAAAAAGAGCGACGATTGTCAATATTTTATTTTACATACATACATATATATGTATACCAGAAAGGCCTAACAGCCTCCCTGGCCAATTGCAAACATTTTTAGAATAATTTTAACAAAGCATCATATACAGATACATCTATGGATAAATTTTTGATAAACTTACATTTTCTGAGCATTTTTTTAATATAAATCATATACACAAATAAATAAAGAATAAAAATATAAATAATAAATTAATGACCAATGTGACCTGACAGGTTGTCCCAATGCGCCACACCAGTCTTACAGTTAAACAAGAACAGTAAAAAATTATTAAAAAATCAATCATTTAATTCAAATACACACGTGTTGAATCTCACTATTATTTTCTATTTAATTACTATAATAAATACACAAAAATGAATAAATATCAATAAAATATTAATGACTAATGTGACCAAATGGGATGCCTCAATGCGTCAGACTAGTCTCACAAAAAAACAACAACAAGAACAAAGAAAAAAGAAACAAAAACAAGAACAGTAACAAATCAGAGATACTTAGAAATTCGAAATTCGCGTGACATTTAAGGACAAATTTGCAGCATTTTTAGAAGAATCAGTGAAATTCGAGATGCTGAAAACTAAAAATTGCGATAAATGAGTAAAGGTTGCCAAATTGTTGGAACCGTTTCAATGCAAATCAGATAAATTGACAAACTCTGATAGGAAACGATCGACCTGGAGTCACAAACCAAGGTCTGGCCAACAGCAACCAGTGGGACTCGAGCCCGTGACCACTATATTTGAAAGCATATATGCTAAACACTAGTCTACGTCTACAATTTGCTGCACAACGCAATCGGTCGGGTGATTAAATTAAAATCAGAAAGATTGGCAAACTCTGATAAGAAACGATCAACCTGGTCACAAACCAAGGTCTGGCCAGCAGCAACCAGAGGGACTCGAACCCGTGACCACTATATTTGAAAGCATATATGCTAAACACTAGTCTACGTCTACAATTTGCTGCACTATGCAATCGGTCGGGTGATTAAAATTAAAATCAGAAAGATTGGCAAACTCTGATAAGAAACAATTGACCTGGTCACAAACCAAGGTCTGGCCAGCAGCAACCAGAGGGACTCGAACCCGTGACCACTATATTTGAAAGCATATATGCTAAACACTAGTCTACGTCTACAATTTGCTGCACTATGCAATCGGTCGGGTGATTAAAATTAAAATCAGAAAGATTGGCAAACTCTGATAAGAAACAATTGACCTGGTCACAAGCCAAGGTCTGGTCAGCAGCAACCAGAGGGACTCGAACCCGTGATCACTATATTTTTAAGCTATGATAAATGTTAACCAATAGTCTACGCAGCTGGTTTGTTTGTCACTGCTCCTTTGCTGGACCGCCCCAAAAACAAACCCTGTGTGAACCCACACACACAAAACGCAAGCGCATCGAACTTTTGGCCGAAAGCTAGACGTCCGACCGGCCAAGACCCCGACACGCCAATCTCGGCGATATTCCGTAATGGGAAAATAAATAGCGGCGAAAGGAGCACTCGACGAGAATTGATGACCGCGCTATCCGGGGGACGAGCCTAGTAGGCTATCATGTCAAACGAAATGTGATTGGCGGCGAGGGGAGGGTGCTAAGGGAGCACACGGGGGAGGGGAGGGAATTGCCCAGGGCTGAAGGGTATATCTATCGATTGGGGTTGTTTTGTACCACGGCGCAAGGATATGAGCCCCAGTGCACCGGTGTACTTTAGGCCCTACAGCCGCACTCCAACGTGTAATGACCTCCCCTCGGTGTGTAACCCTACCCCGGTGGAGGGTGGGCCGAGGAGTGCGTGGCGGTGGGTGGTAGGGTGGGTGGGTAGGTGGGTGGGTGGGTTTCCCCTAGCTCACGCACCAGTTCTCCTAGTTACGCACCCTATCTACAAATCTGAGCGCAAATTATGTAAGAGACTCGTCGGAAAAACATTCCCGCGCACAAATTAACGTTGACATATTATACATATATTAAGAACTAGGCATTCGAATGCACTTGAGATAAGTTGGTGTGAAATTTTTCATAGCGAGCAACTGACTCTACGAAGACCTGTCGATAGATGAATATATTGTAATTTTGCAATCAGTTAAAAAAAGTATTTTTTGTTTGAAGCCCGTCGTTAGAGAAATCGTAATAATGATGAGCGCAGGCTACCAGACAAATTAGCCAACAGTATGGCTCAGTGGTTTTGTTTATTTTTATTTATTTTATTTTATGTTTACATAGATGTATACCAGGAAGGCTTGACAGGGAGACCCCAACGCGCCTTCCTGGATAATTAAACATCTTCACATGTAAATCTTCACTTATAAATCAACTTCAATTCACTTATAAATCTTCACATGGTACCACAATATAAAAATATTTAAATATATGACAAAATTTAAAAAAAATGTATACATATGTATGTATGTATTTATTTATTTAACATAATTGGGGGAGGCGACAAAACGGATAGACCCAATGGGTTTGATTTATACATATTTTATCAATTTATACATATTTGTAAATCAAATGAGAAAAATAAAATATATTAAAAATGACAATATAAAAATAAAAATAAGAGAGAAAAAAAGTAAACAAAAAAAAACAGACGTAAGATTTTGGGAAAGAAGAATTAGAGAAATCGTTTAGTTTTAAAAAAATAATCAAGCTTATTCTTAAAAATATTAACGTTATCAGAGATTACCATATCATTGGGAAGACTATTGCAAACTGAACCCACTCTGTTTGAAAAGAAGGAATCTCTGATCAATTTATTAGATTTTTCTTTTTGAAGTCTAAGCGAGTGACCTCTGAGGTGAGTGTTTTCGTTGATTGTAATAAGATTGGACATAATATGACATTCATAATCATTATTTAGTATTTTAAAGACTTCGATTAAGTCGCCTCTTATTCTTTTCATCTCCAGTGTAGTGAGATTAATTCTTTTCAATCTTTCGTTATGAGAAAGTGAATTAAGTTAAAAATGAATCTTTGGAGTTCTCCTTTGAATCCTTTCGATACATGTAATATATTTTTTTTAAATCAGGATTCCATATGCTAAAAGCGTATTATAGTTTAGTTCTGATAAAAGTTTTGTATATTTTTGATAAAAACGTTAAGTTCAGAAAATTGAATACACGTTTAATTACATACAAAAATGAGTAACGTTTGTTCACAATATGGTCAGTATGAGAAGACCATTTTAGGTCGCAAGTGGTGATGATACCTGGTTGTTTATTTTGTAGGAAAGATTTGGCTTATTTTTGCCCAGGTGTAGTACAGAGCATTTCTTAACATTTAAAGTTAGAAACCAAGTAAAATAAAATCAAATTTTTAATATATCGACCATGAAAATATGTCGCACTATATACATATGTTCGCCAAAAAACGATATAAATCTAAACAAATACATCTACACAATTATTAATTCCAAGAAAAAGATTCACGTGGATATGAATCGGTTTCGTATTGACATTGACACCAATTTATCATAAGTAAACATGAAAAATGCATCATTGATAACATCTTTCAACAAAAACAATCATCCAATTTCTATATTTAAACTTCTATCAAACGATATTCTATTCACAAATAAGACGTATCGGTTTATTTATCAAAAGCAAACATTCAAATTATCGATAACATTATTTCCAAGAAATGCATATTATATCAATTTTAATTCGTTTAATTCGTCCTATTTTCAGATAAACAAACATACATATCTAATCTAATATACTCTTAGTGAATCACGTCATAGTTTTACTTTTATTAAATTGTGGAAATTATGTACATTAAATGTAATTGCATTAAGTCTGATTATATGAAATAATAGCTTGGTGGTTGCGTTAATGCTAACCAGCGAGAGATTGCCAGGTTGCCAGCAAGATTGAACGTAATTTATTCCGAGTATTTCTGCAGTGTTGGATATGTGTAACTCCAAGTCAATCCTTTTCCATCAGATTTTTCCAATTTATCTGATTTCATTGCTGAAACGGTTCCACATAAAATTAGAAAAAAATCATCCTACCTACTATTTGTCACCACTATTTGAATGTGATTTCAAATTTATAATCTACTAGATGAACCCGGAATGCAATTACGCATTCCCGTTCCCATTTTGCGTGATTTTTTTACAAAAACCATCGTGAGCATGCACACAATAACTCATGTAAGTTTCATCGCAATCATTTGAATGGCATAGGAACGTATACGTGACAGACGGTTACCTGACAACTCGTTCACAGAATTTTCATTAACCGAGGACGCGATCCAGACACTACGTATACGGCCATCTCTCTCACCAGCCCTTCGTTCACCGATATCTTCGTTCACAAATATAAAATAAGTCGTTCGCGGAGCTCGAATAATTTTTTTCGGCTTTTCCCATAATTAAATTATTACATCGTTTACGATTCGCAGAGGCAATTCTTGAAAAAATTAGCTTTTTAAAGCAATTTTAAAGGTAACCACTAACATCTCCCGTTCTATGGTTATTGTTGAAAATTATGCTTTTTAAATAATTATTTAATGTTATGATGCATTATCATAATGTTACGATGCATTTAGGTGTAACAATTAAAAAATATAGACATTTTCGTCACATTAATATCTATATGATAGTTTATAGTAGTTTATAGTAATTAAGGCAATTTTATCAATCATTTAATAAGGTATATTTTTACTAATTAATATCTTCTTGTTTTTGTTAAGTAGCAACATACATACATATGTATAAGGAATTATGTTTACATCTATAACGGTCATCCAGGGCTCATCTGTTCATCTAATTCCGAACAAAAAACACTGAATACATTGGACTTTTTACGACATTTTAGCACCCGATGCCCAAATTTTGCATCCATGCAGTATTGTATGGATGCAGTATTGTATTTGAATAAATACAGTACTGTTGGCAAAACACGTCGATTAAAATTATCTTGTTCAGACTTACCCTTATTCAGTGCTGCAGTGCTAAATAAAAAAGTACCAAGTCGGTGTTTAATTTTTACGACCCCGCCACTCCCCCGCTTATTTCAGTACTTAAAAAATATGTATCCCAATATTGATAGTACAAATATTTATAAAAAATTAAATGCTAATTAACCTGAAAAGACAATCAAAGGGGTCTTAATAAGGCTTATTATTTTTTGCAATATAATATAATGTGCAGTTCTGAAAATTTTGTTAGATGATTCGATTTCAGCATCATTCAAAGTGTCTATAACTTTTTCAAAGGGTTGTTGTTGGGCTGTTTTTAAAATATTTTCTGCACTAAAATGATCATTTGAGTGAGGATACAGTATTGTAGTCACCAAATATTAAAACGAGAGTCTGCTCACAATATTTGGAATACAAAATTTTATATGAAATATAAGCAAAAATATTTTTTAATTGTACTCGAAAAACAATTTTTATATCAAAGTACCAGGGCGGCAACTTGGCTCAAAAATAAGTACCAGGACAGTGACCTGGCCCGACTACACCACTGCCCTTAGGGCCGGGCCGCACCGTGCGACTTGCGAGCGACTTGGTTGAGGGCGACCAGACCAATGCATGCAGGTAGATGGGTCATGCCACACCCGTCAACTTGTTTGACGCACATATTTCCATACATTTTTTCGTGTCGCGCAACTAGTCGGCCGACAAAGTTGCACGGTGCGGCCCGGCCCTTAATGCATTTCAAGACGCACTGAATCTTCACCTCTACGTCAAAACGTCACGTCATCTTCTTTATACCCAAAACTTTAAAGAGTAGTTCCCCTTGTAAATCATATGTACATAAATTGCCCATGCATTTCGGCCGGTGACACGACAACTCGTTCACAGATTTTCCGTAAACCAAGGATGCGCTCCAAGCATTACGTATACGGCCATCTCTTTCTCACCCCGTCTGTTCACTAAGATCTCGTTTACTAAGATCTCGTGGAAGAGATGGCTGCATACGTAATAGCATAGTAAACGAGATCTTGGTGAACAGACGGGGTGAGAAAGAGATGGCCGTATACGTAATGCCTGGAGCGCATCCTCGGTTTACGGAAAATCTGTGAACGAGTTGTCAGGTAACCATTTCGGCCACCTAGTATGTATGTGCCTGCATTGCATTATACCCAAACAAAAAGCCCACTTACCCCACATAACCCACGATACGAAGAGTAACATTTGTCGAACAGAATCGAGTTGACCCCTACCCGAATCGGGTGCGTATGCAACCCCCCCATCCTCCCCATTCCAGGTTTTGTCAACCGCTGACACACAATAGGTATAATTTGGACCAAATTGGTTTCCGTTGTTCACCGGTAAGCATATCGGGTCACATACCATATGGGCCTGTTGACGTCCGAATGCTACTCGTGTTTACTAACCACCGATGGTTGACATATCGACGTATATCGATTCAAATCCACCTCCTACACAATACTCGACTACGTGCGGAAAAACAATTTTCCACTTTTTCTATTATTATTATTATTCCACCCCCGACCCCTTCAATTAATTACGAGTGTAAATAGAGCATAGTACACACTAACGTAAATTGGTAACTGAACAGTCACTTCAATGCCTACGACTGTCGCTTCTATCACTTTGGTTATTTGAAATAAAATTTAACAATTTGTCTAATTTTTGCCAACAGTTAGGGGTAGGGTGACCATATTTCCCAGAAGTCAAAACGGGACGCTCCACAAAGTAAGTGTCCCCAAACCCCTATATAAAAAAAATTCCATCTAATAGCTTCACAGTAAATTGAAGGGTTAATTAAACATCCAAATAAATGAGCTTTCATCTAAATGACTCAAAACTCATTTACATAAAAACCGAAAACAGATATATTATTCAGAAATCAGATCAGCATCACTTCCAAGCTCCAAATAATACAAAATAAATCCCTAAAAATAATTTATAACACACCCATATATAGTAACTAACTTGAAAAAACTGCATGCCATAAATAATATTCCGTTAGTTACAGATATTACTAACAAACTAACCAGTAGATTCTATGGCAGAATCACTAATAAACATACTAACACACTTGTGAAGAGTCTCGGTGATTACAACAAAATGTCTATACCCTTCAGGTATAACAAACAGATTACCTAAACACAATCTACTTTAGATCGTCGACTTTAGAGAGTCTTTAATTAATATTATGTATTAGATTTATTATGAACAAATTTATAAGAATTGTAAATAGGTTTTTGAACTCTGTTTTCTATTATGCTGTACATTAACATTAGAATAATTTAATACTATGATCACTAATAAAATAAAATTAAAATTGTAAAATAGAAAATGATCAGTGGATCAGTAGCTATTAAAATATATAAAAGATGTATTGTGAACATAATTTAGTAATAATAAAAAGCATTAAAAAATCAAAATCAAAACAAAAAATATATGTAATATAAGTGTTCAAACAATGAGAGCTGTGTCAATTTTAAGACAAAACCTTAACATTAAGTGAATATTTTTTATGTTAAATTGTGTTAAAAGATCAAAATTTGTTTCGAAAAATAGCTTCATCGCAGAAATATTCTGAGCATATTAATAATATTAATGGTTTAATTTAGTTGACTTCTTCATTTACTAATAAATATAATTATATTTCTTTAATTTTCGATATTGTTTTTATTTCCATATTTTTCTGAATCAATTTGCTTTCCAAAAACAAATGTACATTTACATACAATATATTCATTTTAAAGTAAAATTTGAATATTTTGTTAAATTTTTGCATTTGTTTTAACCTCTCCGTCTGGTAGCCTGCACTTATCATTATTTTTATTATTGAGCGTGATGTAAGAGATCTTCTCTCCTCCATTTGGGCCTCACAGAGATGTTTTATATTTGCAGCTGGTTCTTATATACATGTATTGGTGCTGGCTATAGGTGTTTGTAGGTATACCTAAAGGGTATATGTAGACATATGTACATTAGATATTTAAATAATTTTTAGATAAGGAAAACAAAGACGGTACAAAAAATTCTTCTGTGCATCAGTAGCCGAACAAAACAGGACAAATCAAATAATTTTACGAAATCTCCAAGAACGCAAAGCACGTAAAATATAAAGTAACGAGACTGTCCCTGTTGAAACAAAACGTATGATCACCCTACAAAGGGCTCGGTTAGCTTCCAACAAATATCCTCAAACAATCTGCAGGCACGTTATTAAAAACGTATGTCATTCACCGGAATGAAATGACTTTTCCATTTATTTTTAATTAATTTATATCTGATATTACTTTCGTAGCTCGAGTTAATTAAATTTTGATTTTTGTGAAAGCAGATAGGCTCAGGTTCATTGTCCCTGTGTTTGTATCTAGGCGAAATTGTACGTATCAATATGTACATATGTACGTGTATAATAATACCTATACATATTTTACCCACAGACAATTTTCAATGAAGTTACAGATCGCTTTACAGCGAAGCCCTTATGCAAACTTTTCCACTCTAATTGGGCCAATTTTCATTAAAAGTTTCAGACCATATCGAAAATTGCAAAATGCTACGTCAAACATTTCAATTAAATTAAATGCGTTATGGACCTCCCCCTAGCCACACAATTCAATTTTCAAATACGTAATATTATTAATATTAGTATCTATATGTTTTTAAAATAATCATTTAATAATAATTAAATAAACTAAATTGTTTTAAACAAAATTACCAATGAAACACTATTAAATTTAATTACTCGATAACATGCGTCGTTTCGAATGTTAAGTTTGATTTATTCTTTTTTTTTATTTGATTTATTTCATATAAGAAATACATGCTATTAAATATTTCAAAATTATAAAGGCTCATTTATTTAATACATATTTGATTTTTATTTTTAAATGCTTTTTATTATTACTAAATTATGTTCACAATACATCTTATATCTATTTTAATAGCTACTGATCATTTTCTATTTTACAATTTTAATTTAATTTTGTTAGTAATCATAGTATTATATTATTTTAATGTTAATATGTACAGCGTAATAGGAAAAAGAGCTCAAAAACCTATAATTTAATACACATTTAAGATCAGTGATTCGCATGTAATGCTTTCAATTGTGTGGTCACGGGTTCTATCCCGTATTCTGCTGGCCAGACCTTCGATATGTGACTCCAAGGTCGAACGTTTGCCAATTTATTTTATTTCATTGAAACGGTCCCAGCAAATTGGCAACCCTGTCCCATCCCTTTCGTAAAAATTCGAATTATACAGCATCTCAATTTTCTCTGTTTAAAAAATGCTGCATTTTTTTTTTCATATATGTATCTTTGGCTGCTAATCGTTTGACCATATATGTATGTCGTTTTTAATAGATTGATTTATACCTATTTTTTTCATAGATATATACCAGGAAGGCCTAACAGGTTTTATTTAATCAATCATGCAAACTTGTTTAATAGATTGCTTCAACGCAACGTGTAATAATTAATACATTAATTATTTAAACAGCCAGCAATATGATTTGGTGGTTGCGTTTATGTTTAGCACCGAGAGGTTACCGGGTTCGATCGCGTGCTAATCTTTAATAGGTCAGACTTGGATATTTGTGATTCCATGTCGATCGTTTCTTATCAGAGTTTGCCGTTTTATCTGACTTCATTGTTGAAACGGTTCCTCCATCAAATTGGCAAAAATCATCCTATCCGCTGTCACAAATATCGGAATTTGATTTATGTACAATATGTAAAAATTTATGTACAAGTCTAAATCCATATATGTCTATGGAATAATTCATTAATTAGTTAATTGTTGATTTCGTGTACTTCAGCCTCTCGAAATATAGCGATTTATGTCATAAAAATGCTGCAATGTTTATAATTAATTGTCTAGTTAGGCCTTTCTGGTATATATGTATGTACATACATATATAATAGAATAAAAAAATAAAATAAAAATAAGTCTGAAACGGGAGCAGTAGAGATGCGGGATGAAGCAGTGAAAAATAGCACAAAAGTAGATAAGAAAAATATGGAAGATCTAATTCACAACGTCATAAAAACAGGGACCAGACAAAAATAGAAGTGATGTCGTTGATCTTACATAACTAAATGAAGGACTTGTCTACTTATTTTCAGATACAATTCAAGCATTTCTTTACCCATCTACTCTACTACTCACTTTGCTATGGCGAGTTTTCAGTGTCTCGTAATTCAACGAATTGTGTAATAAAAATGCTACATTGTTTGTAATTAGCCAGGAAGGCGCATTGGGGTTTACCTGTTAGGCCTTCCTGGTATATATGTATATAATAATAATATGTACGAAAATAATTCAACCTTAAGTCATGTACATATATCATGTCACACATGACGTATGTCTGTCTGTCTGTCTCGTATAGGCTCCTAAACCAATCAAACGATTACGATGGAACTTTCAGGATTTGTTGTATGCATGTCCGGTTAGCTTACTGTGAATTAAAAACGGGAAAAAAACTCTTAATAATATTCGTAATTACGATTTTACCGCCGCAAAAGTTTCAAGCGCCATTGTGTAGACAAGGAAATGTGTTCGTTGGTAACCACGTTACCAGTTGGTTAAGACGGCACGGCTTTGAAGACATGTTATTTGAGATTCAAAAATCACTTGAAACGGGAACGGGAACGGGAATCACATGCCCGGTTCAGCTAGTCTAATATTTATTTATTTATTTAAAAGTTTTGAACCATTGTGGCATTACAGAAAGAACCTAATGCGCCACAATGGCCTAGATAATAAAATAAGAGAGGGAGAAAAACGAAAAATAAATATATAGAACAAAAAGCAATAGCAAAAAATAAGATAAAAAAAGAATATTAATATAAGAGACTTTGTAAGTATGTATGCATGTATATAAGAAAATATGTAATGTTGGTTCGTAAATATGTGACGTCATCGAAAAAATGAATATTCAAATAAATTTAAATAAAATAAAACTATTCAAATAAATGTTTACTACTACATAGATTGGTCATGTTTAAGCGGTTTATATTACAAACACCGAGCGAATCCGGTTAAAAACACTAGTATATAATAAAATAAAATAAAATAGCGCCATCTTAACATTGCATTCAAAACATCTAAGCTAAAATAATTAACAATCGATTCCGCACGTTGCCGCACTTCATGTGACACATTAAACGAAGACCGCACGCTAAAATCCAAGAATAGCTAAATTCCAATTTCAATTTTGACACATTGCAAAATACATATTGTAATATATATTTGGCAATCAATTATTCGAGGACAAGCGTATTTATATATGTTGAAAATTGGGCTTTCGAATCTGAAAACGTGTCGTTGTTTGAACGTGTATTATTTTCAGATTTTAGATCGGTAACTATCTACTTGTATATAGTACGTAGTTGAATTTTTAACGAGAAAATACAATCGGGCCGAAATGGCCATCTGTCAATCGCAGACAAAGGGTTGACCCATTTTGCTCCGATTTTCGCTAATTATTTTAAGCCGATTTCTTTCTGAAAAGCCGTATCTAAAGATAGTCCATTCGCAATTTTTTTAATTTTTAATTCCCCCCCATTTTATGCTCGGACTTCGATCGCTTCGAAGACAATGTGATGCAAAAAACCGTTGCTATTAGTCTTATTACTTAAGATCCGTATTTTTAGCATTCCTTTTTTGTATTGTAGGCAATATTTGTATGAGCTGCTATATTTGAAAGTGGCACAAGTCCACTTTTCTTCATTTCGAGAAACATCTAGCCATACATTGAATATATTGTTTCGCATTTAACAATATTTAAAAATACCGATGGCCTGTACTACGTTTGTACTGCTTTGTACGTTTGTACTACGTTAGTGCGGCTGGTCAAACTTGGATATTTGTGACTCCAGGTCGATCGTTTCCTATCAGAGTTTGTCAATTTTCTCTGATTTCATTGTTGAAACGGTTCCCGTTTAAAAATTGGCTAAAAATCCTTCCTACCTACTATGTCACCAATATTTGAGTATGATTAGTGTACAATAAAAATGTATGTATAATTCATAGATGTCTTGTTAACTTGCGAGTTTTTCAGTGTCTCGTAATTTAACGACTTTCATATCTAAAAGTAGATATGAAATTTCAGCTCAATAAACCAAAAGGTTTCTGAGAAAAACATAAAAAACCTCGATTCTCTAGAGCAAAAGTACTACTTCCGGTTCATATAAAAATATTTAAAAAAATATAAGGTTATAAATATTATTATTTATATTACATGTCAAAAAATTGTAATCCGATTCAGTTAGCAGTTTGGGAGATAATTGAATTCAAAAACTTAAAAAAAAGAGGACATCTATAAGGGGAGGTACCATTTCCAGTCATCTTAAAAATTTGAAAAAAAATTACGTCGTGTTGATAAAAATTTCAGTAACCGATACTAAGTTTCAGTTCTATAGGACTAAGGGTGTCCAAAAAATCCTCAAAATACACAGACACACACACATACACACATTTTTTCTAGATCATGAAAACGTGATCAGTAGAGATTGGACCGGAAGCTTGCCGTTCATTGTTAATGGTTGCTGTGCTTTGTTCAATTTTATGAAAAACCTTTTTTTTGTACTCTAGCTTTGTAAATAGACTCAAAACGACCTGATTCCTAGAAAAAGCACGCTTCCTATCCGCCCTTTAGTGATAAGTAATCGATTCTGAGTTAGAATCAGTCAAAATCTCGAGTTTGAATTTTCGCATGATCACAAAACTTCATTTATTGTTACTACGTACATATGTACATAGATAAAGTAAAAATGCTGCATTGTAATTGGCCAGGAAGGCGCATTGGGGTTTACCTGTAAGGCCTTCCTGGTATATATGTAAAAAAATATATGTCTCATAAACTGAGATTTTATTTCAGTATACATAGACTATGAAGGGGTAAGAAAATAGATGTCAAGCGTTCGACGGTCTAATTCGTAACTTCCGGTGGAGAGTCGTTTAAATAATAGAATAGGAGTCGGATCAGAGTACTTTCCATGTAACGAGGTTGGACAGGTCTGGTCCGACTGTATGCCAATCCCGTGTCACTAACTTGGACCGCGGAACAGACTAAAACTACCCCTGCCCTCTTTACGTATGCATGCAGCGAAGGCGGTTGGGAGTAAAACTCGCGTACTTTAAAATAGAAAAAAACGTGTCTCTACAAGCAAGTGTATCTACAATTGTATATTATTGACTGGGTTATTTAATCTGCTTTCAAATCAGAACACACAGAGATACGAAGTGCGCTCCTTGAGTCCCGGCGTAACACACCAAGGGCGAAAACACACAGCAAGGAACATGGCACGTGGTTTTTTTAGATACTTGCGAAAACATGGGAAAAAAATGTGGCATGCCCAGCACATATTCATGGCACGCTCAGCACAAAAATCACCCCCTGGAGTGTTTTCGGTAAAATTTTATCCTTGTATTTATCCTTGCTTGACACTCGTCGATAACAGTGTATTCCATATTTGAAGAAACGTAGGAGAACCCCGACAGCGGGGAACCAAGCACACAACGTGCCGTTCTTCCCTGTGTGATTTCGCCCTTAGTGTGTTTTCGGCTTTATCTGTAAAAAATCCGTAAAAAAAATATATTTTTGACTTTTAAAATTCGCTAGACAATTAATTATAAGTATTTTGAAGCAATGAAATATCACAATCAATAGGAAAAATATCTGAATATTGATTCCAATACTCACTTTGAGTACGGCAATACTAGATTTTGAGTCCAAGACCGCAAAAGCCAAAAAACTGTAAAAATCACGCATTTCTTTAAACGCTCATATCTCGTAAACGATCACTAACCAACAAAAATCATTATCATATTCGAATTCAGTGGGTTAAACTTAGTAAAGATTGGTTAGATTAGTTAAAGATTAATTAGTTATTGGTTAGTTTTTTTTTGTTGCTCAGTGTTATTGGCAAAAACCATTCTACCGCTATTTGATTACAAATTTATATATGTACAAGTTTTATACCATATTTATGTGTTGCCCCACTTCTGGGCAACGTGATGAAATGTAAATTTTATTTAAAATAATAGCCTAATCTTATTTATATAATTGTGTAATATGTGATAGAATATTTTATTTTACCAAAGAAAATAAATTAAAAAAAAATCAGGTTCTTTTACATAAAAATTCCTATTTTTAGTTAAACTACATGCTATTTGTTCAATTACAGGGTAGTAAAAATATCTTATTCACTAAAGAGCTAATTCGATATTCGATAGAACTAACGGTGTTCAAAAAATCTCCAAAATACACAGACATACAGACACACACACACATTTTTTCTAGATCATGAAAACGTAATCAGTAATCGATTCTGAGTTCGAATCAGTCAAAATCTCGAGTTCGAATTTTCGCATGATCACAAAACTTCATCTATTGTTTCTACGTACAGAGATAAAGTAAAAAGAGATATTTGAGCACCTGGTTATTATTACAATATTTATAGGAACATACGTAGAAATAAATAAGGAGTTGGCTATTTGCAACATTTCCATTGAAACTCGGCCAGCTTACTTTAACCGCACTATACCTTATACTGCTTTCATTGTGTCCGTGTAATAGACGCATCGTGTAATTACCAAAGACCATTACCATCGCTATAAACGATTTTATGAGCAGATTTTAGTGTTGCACTAAACTAAAAGGAGAAAGAGGAGGGGGGGGACAGAATCACATTCGATAAAACTTACCATCGAACGAAACTTACATATTTACAACCAATAATTACTAATACAATGTCACTATTTAAATACATATACTACTTACAAAATTTTATTTACCTAGGTACTCCTGTTTAATTTGACAAGAACAAATGTACATATGCTCATTTGTAAGCGGACGGCCTGGCAAGGGTAGGGGGTAGAGTGAGGGGTGATGACTGCAAGGACTGTGCACGCTGAAACCGTTAGTGGCAATAGCCTTGAGTGTGATTTCGGGGGTATAAATTTCCCGTCATAAATATTCAAGAATTCCTTTTTCAATAACCTTAACAACCTTAACTTACTTGTACAATTTACAATATGAAATTACACTGTGTTGTCCTCTCCAACACACATATATACTTTATAGATCTATGTACAACTGGATGCACAGTCTCCACATTTTTTCAAAATTTCTGAAGGCAAGTCACAAAATTTCTAAAAACAAGTTACAACAATTAATAGAACAATTTTTCAAGGACGTTGTGTCGTTCGCCTATTTGTCCGAGGACGTTGTGTCGTTCGTCGTTGTTGCCATTTTGTTCGAGATGTTTTGTGGTGGAACCGTTTTTCGTACCTATGTACATAGTTGATTTTGCTTTTCACACAAAAAATAATCAATAACTATTGTCAACCATTTTTTTTGCTCTCCTGCTTTGTACGAAAAAGGAGAGGTCTATTGTCATTTTATGGTGGCAACCGTTGAAATATCAACGGGCACAACACTAGTCATATTTATTATTTATTTATTTACATATTAGCCACAGTGTATAAAAGAATATAATTTCCCGAATATTAAAAAAATTAGAATTCCAGAATAGTCCCGGTCAAATCTAAGGGTGCCGGAGCGTGGGGGCGAAGACCCCGGAGCGCAACTCTGGGCGTCAGGGGGTCTGGGGGTGAAGCCCCAGAGTGCCAGAGGCGTCGGGGGTGCGGGAGGCGAAGCCCCCATGACACCGGAGGCGTCGGGGCTCTCAGGGCACACACACACACACACACACACACACACACACACACACACATACACACACATTCATTCATCATTTCGAACGGGTTGGATTTCTAAGTGTATAATGTGCCACTTTTATAACGATTAATATTACGTGCGCGTGCGCCTATAAATTACCTTACATTATACATTATACTGCATATAACTTTATTTTTCTTCGTGTTTTAATTTTTTTTCGAAACCACCCGTTGAAATCAACGGGCACAACACTATTAAATAATAAAACTGGAATTGAAGTTGTTGGAAGGGTTTTGGAATCGCCACGCACACGCAGAGTGTTGCGTGAGCGCATGCGCGCCGGGCACGCAATCAACACGACACAATTAATCGAAATTCTCAAATAGAAACGTTCGATATTAAAGTGCGCGTAATTAAAAGTGGCCGGATCGATGTTTACGAGTGCGGTTAAAGTTAATTGCGCGCGGGGCCAACACACGCCCGCTCGCGATATTACCATTATATTCGGCGGCGGTGTAGGTGTTAAATCACGCGTTTAATATGGCCGCTCTCATTGTTTCAGGTGTGTGCGTGGGTGTGGCGGCGGCTTATTAATTTGGTAACCTTTTGTGCTCGGGGGGGACGCCCCGCCGAGCCGCCGATTGGCCACCCCTGGCGAGACGCGCACACACGTGCAGGTGTGTACGTGGCTCTAATCAATTTCGATTGTCCCGGTCGCATCGAAAGGAACAAGGTGTGAGTGTGAGTCTGCCGTCATCGCAGAAGGTCAGCCATTTTGTAGGTCAGTTCCGCCATTTCGGCGCGGAAGACGCGGAAGAATCTATTCCGTGCGAAATGTTGCGTGTGATGATGGATAGGTGCGCGTGGTGACATTTAATCGGATTGAGGCTCGTGTCTAGGGCTATCAAACACCCGGATTTTCCCCGGACAGGTTTTCTTTTCAATATACATATGTATGTATGTGACCGGTATTCTTGCGAAAATTGAAAACGACATATCTAATATATAATTTTGAAAGAGACTTTGTAAGTATGTGATGTTGGTTGGTAACATCGAAAACAAATCAATGCGATTTATGTACATACATACATACGTACATTGTTTCGTTTTTTTTTTTTCACTAAGCTAAGAAAAAACAATGGTTATACTTGAATTTTCTCGTGAAGAGCACACATGTTTAAGGGGTCGAAAAATACTGGAAGAAGCATCGAACAAGAGTAAACTGCCACTTTATCAAATTTTATATCTAAATAGTTAATTTAATAAAAAAACAAATATTTACTATTAGATTCGCCACGTTTAAGCTGTTTATATTACAAATACTGAGCAAAGCCGGGTAAAACAACTAGTGTATAATATCGCTATTATTTGTGTCTGTCTGAGATAACGCTCGCCGTACTATAATAGTCGTTTCGATTCGACATACATGCATATATACGTCACAGCACAGCTAAGAAAAAACTTCTATATATACTATTTTATATACCTTTATACTATTTGCTACCAATGTTTCCTCTTGACAGAGAATTCACCGCCATCTATTGAAAATTTATTTAATTAATTAAGTTTTCTATCGGTGTTTTATATTGTTCATATGTAGGTAGTTTTTACCTTTTTTTTCATATTTAAACAATTAAATATTAATATTAAATCATACTAACATAAAATTCGACTGCGTACGGATTAGGGTTTCTGACCCGGGTCGACCCGGGACAGACATTCCCGGGAATTCACTGAATTTTTGTTGTTCCAATATTCTTATCTCGAATCCCAGGAATAGGATTTAAAAAAATCTTGAAAATATACATCATTTTCACGACTGCACGAAGGGAAATAATAAATCAAATACACAAAGAATCGTAAAATATTCTCAAATTTGTTTTAGAAGAAAGTACAGCGCATTCCCCGAACGTGAAAGTTTTATGATCATAATGGTTCAGTGCGTTTGGCCAAAATCGTTTCTTGTAATTCTATTTTTGAAAAATCTCAATACCGAAGAACTTGACCGATGAATTATTCCGTGAATTGAAAATTAAAATCGAAGAAAGAAGAAGCCTAAAACTGATTTTTTAACACAAATTTTAAATAATTCTTATTTTATACCGAACAAAACATTCTTTAAATTTTGTAATAAAAGTGAATGTATGTATGTACAATATTATGAAAAATTTAATAAGGAGTTATCAAAGACAAATATACAAAATAACGTAAATGAAAATAGCCTCGACTTTAAAAATAAATTAAAATATACATGCTGACAGGAGAAAAAACCGATAATTTAAAAAAATTGTTTTAGTCCCTTTTAACAATAAAACCAACTTCGACCGAAACTGAAAGAGTTTTTTCCAATGCTGGAAATTTTGGTAACAAATCTATAAATAGGCTTTCAGATACTCATTTAAATATTGTAGCATATTTACTTAAATAAGTTTACTTTTATAATTACATTTTTTCCAGTTAATAGATATATTATGTATTGTTTACTTTTTTATATATTTTTTATTAATAAAAAATTTATTAAATTGAAAAAAAATGTTTTTTTTTACATGTGTCCCGGGATCCCGGGAATCCCAGGAACGATCCCGGGCTC
This sequence comes from Arctopsyche grandis, assembly GCF_051622035.1. Classification (NCBI taxonomy): domain Eukaryota; kingdom Metazoa; phylum Arthropoda; class Insecta; order Trichoptera; family Hydropsychidae; genus Arctopsyche; species Arctopsyche grandis. The sequence goes on from NC_135362.1 coordinate 2,946,290, forward strand.
CGTCCCGTGTCCCGGGAATTGAAAAAGTCCGGGAAATCAGAAACCCTAGACTATGGATCAAGCACAGGACCGACACATTTCTTTTAATTTTTTTTTATTTAATAATTTAATATGCCAACACCCATTAACTGCAACGTTTTTTAAGAGGGCTGGACCCCAGCGCCTTGTCCATACAAACGTATTAGACTTCTCCCTTCCTCAATTATGGCACTAGAGCAATTATTTTTTAAAATGCTATTTATATCCACCGGCATGTTTCTTTTTTTTTTGATTTATCAAAAAATCAAATAAATCAAAAATCAATTAATCAAAAAAATAAATTATAGACAAATTACTTCGACAAAAATTATAAGCTTTTAATTTTAAAAATATATATACCAAGATGGGTCACCCCAAATCGACGCTGTGGCTATAATCGATCCGATGTAGCGTGAGACTTACGAGTACCGAGCATGCTGTCGCATTCGTGCAATATTTTGTAACATTTTAAGGACGTAAAATAATTTATTTATTTTCGATTAATTTTTTTTATCTAGATAATATTATTACAATATAATTCAATGCAAAATCTGTAATAATATTACTGTAAGTTTTGCTGTCCATAACATGACGTTGAAAATTACTTTAATCGTCTAAAAAATATTAATTTCCATTAATATATTATAAAATATATACGTATTCCATAAATAAATTAATAATATCAACAACTTACGTATTTTATATTCAAATTTTATTAATTATATTAACAAATGTTTTATTTATTATATTAATAAATTATATTCATTATATTAAAATTGTTTATTATATTAATAAATGTCCACTTGACATTTATTAATATTACTGACCATTTTGTCAATAAAATTCTGTATTTTATTGACTTAAGCGAAATCATTTTGTGCGGAATAATCACCGAACCGTGGGGGGAAAATGCAACTTTCCTTCATATTTGTGATAGCCCCTCTTAGCGTCGACTGTGTCGCAGACATCATATTTTCATCCGAAACATGTATACATAACGTGACCATACGTCCCGTTTTTAACGGGACCGTCCCGTTTATAGGTAGCCTATCCCGTTGTCCCCAAGCACAGCTTTGGTCAGTCGAAATATCCCGTTTTCAAAAAGAAAGCAACCCGCGGTAACAATTTTTATGCCTACCCAGCACTGATGCACTCATAGAAAGGGTCTTTTCTCTTATAAATAAGTTGTGGACAAGCGAAACACAGTTGCAAATCGCAGTTCTTAGCTCTTTGAGTGCTGACATCTTTTCTATTGAAAGTTCGCCACGCTGAAAATTTCGCCAACATTTTCAACTAAAATTATTCAGAAATCCATATTGTAGCTAACAAGCCATAGATCACTACCCTAGATAACTACCGCCGAGGATTTCGAGTTTCGTAAAGTTGGATTTCGAGTTTAAACTTAAAATAATTTTTCCAAAGGTCTGAGCATGGCCGTGTTTACGGGTGTTGTGTTTAGACTCTCTAATATACCGGTCACAGGACAACAGGTCGCTCTAGATCGGTCACACGTGATCACCCGGCACACTAAAACTGGTCACGATAATACTGGTCACACCCTAAAATTGCTCGCGAGAAAACTAGTCACACCCGAAAATTGGTCACGAAAAAACTGGTCACACTCAAAAATTAAAAATTGGTCGAATTTTTGGGTGTGACCAGTTTTTCTGTGACTAATTTTCGGGTGTGACCAGTTTTCTCGTGACCAGTTTTAGTGTGACGGGTGATCACGTGTGACCGATCTAGAGCGACCTGTTGCCCTGTGACTGGTTCACATATGACTAGTAGTCCGTTTACCCTACAGATATACTCAGAAAAATACTTTTCAATCGAGGTCAGCTCATTGGATCGAACCCGGCGCCTCTCGACGCTAAGCAGAAGCTTAACGACCAAGCTATGCTGCTGGCTATATTATAAATATCACACATTGACAATTTCAGTAACATTGACAATTTCAGAATAATGATCAGTGGTCAGTATTCAAAGGGTTAAAGCAATGATAATTACTAAAGTAAATTTTAAGAAATCCTGCCAAGAATTTCATTATTATTTAACCTTTCCCATACAGTGCTAAAAAAATACCCGTGCACTGATGATATCGACATTTAGAAATTTGTGATTTTAAAATCAACACCAAAAATACTGGAGCAAATTTGTTCCTCAGAAAAATGATAAGACCACATAAATTATTTATTTTCACATGTTCATTTCTGTTCTTGTCATTAATAAATAAAAAATATATGCGCTTTCTTGAATACACATATGTACATTACTAAAAATAAATTGGTAGATGTCCCGTTTTGAGAAAAAAAATAAATGGTCAAATTTTATTTAAGCGTAACAAGATATACTTAATATTACTAATTTTAAAAAGATAAGTATTAGGAATATTTGTATACATATTTTTGTACACGTTTTGGTCACGCAGTTGAAAGAAACGATGAAGTAAATCTAGTGTTGCCATATAACTTCACGTAGTTTCAGTTATTTTTGCAGCTGGCATTACCGTCAGTAACGTCAGATATCGGCCACGCCGTTTTCCGTCTCTAACAATTTGCTATAGAAAAGGTTGTTTTTATAATTCTGCTTTCTTATTATATTTTTTATCACATTCATTCATTTAATTTGCATCGATAATCATTGTAGGAACTCGCTTCTATCCATAACTTTATTAATAACGATTACACCATAATGTAAAAAATGTAACTTTAATACACCTCCGCGTACTGATTCGCCTTAATATACAATACATGTATTATATTTCGCATTTCAGAGGATGTCAGGCAGGGAAGGCGGTAAGAAGAAGCCCTTGAAGGCCCCGAAGAAGGGCAGCAAGGACATGGACGACGATGAAGTCGCCCACAAGCAGAAGTTAAAAGACGAACAGAAAGCATTACAGGTGAGATCACACGAGACTGTTGCACGTGTCGTTGTATGAAAAAAATTGCTTAATTGAAATCTCATTCTAGGATGCGAAAACCAAAGCGGCGCAGAAAGGTCCGATGGTCACCGGCGGCATCAAAAAGTCTGGCAAGAAGTGATGAAGACATTGCTGTACAATCAAATCCCCGTTTTCAACATTTCGCTAATACTTTATATAATAAACATGATAATATCAAAACCGCATATGTACAATTGTCATCTTTGATGCATGTCAATCATGAGTCTGATACTTTTGTAATCTCCATCTCTCTCTCTCTCAATATCTAAATTTCGCGTCCAAAGTTCATCCCGATGCAATATGAGGGTGCGGCTTTTGCAGGTCGCACTCTCGCGGACAACGGCCAGTTTGCCGTTAATATATTGAAATAAATTTAAGGTGTTATTTTTATAATTTAAATATATTTGTAATCTGAACTTTCACGTTGTTTCATTTGATGTATGATGGAACATTCTGGATTATTCCGGGATAAGGACCGGAAACAGAGACGCGAATAATTGACAAACGAACTCCAAACTGTTCATTTTGATATGATATTTCAAAATTAAATCTCTTTCCGAGTGTATTAATTTAACATTTTTGTAAAATCAAACAAGTGAATTTTTTTTCCACTTGTAAATAATAATTATGATTAAATAATTCTTTTTTTTTTTGTTCTTCCAATACAATAGAAAAAAACTCTGGTCATCTTCTACATATTTGTTTAGTAATATTTGATTTTTAAATGCTTTTTATTACGAAATTATGTTCACAATACATCTTATATCTATTTTAATAGCTACTGATCTACTGATCATTTTCAATTTTACAATTTAATTTAATTTGGTTAGTAATCATAGTATTATATTATTCTAATGTTAATATACAGCATAATAGGAAATAGAGCTCAAAAAACTATTTACAATCCTTATAAATGCTCATAATACGTCTAAGACATAATATTAATTAAAGATTCACTAAAGTCGATGACCTAAAGCAGGTTGTGTTTAGGTAATCTGTGTGTTATACCTGAAGGGTATAGACATTTAGTTGTAATCACCGAGACTCTTCACAAGTGTGTTAGTATGGTTATTAGTGATTATGTCATAGAATCTACTGGTTAGTTTGTTAGTAATGTCGGTAACAAACGGAATATTATATATGGCATGCAGTTTTTTCAAGTTATTATATATGGGTGTATTATAAATTATTTTTCGTGATTTATTTTGTATTACTTGGAGCTTGGAAAGGTTAGTATTCGAGGCGTTATTCCATACAGGTGAAGCATAGGTTAATAATGGTAATATGAGGATATACCCTGCATCGCCTTGCATTTCGCTCCCTGTTTAGTAATATACTCTTTTAGAACAATATTGATTTAATTAAGAGGTCATTTTCATTTATTGCTGTTCCTAATGGCGCCGTCGACACACACACGATATCTACTAACGATATTTCCATATCCAGTTCCCATATTGCAACCTGTGGTTGCTATTTAGGAACTGGATATGGAAAATATTGCAAATATCGTTAGTAGATATCGTGTGTGTGGACGGCGCCAATAAGATAAATACCCAGCCGTTGTTTAAACATCTCATTGGTGTGTGGTTTTATTTATTTATTGAAAAATCAACAGGCCTCGGATGTAGAAATTCATAAAAACAAAGATTAAATATAACATCTGAGCCCAATTATAGACTTACAGAATACATAATATGTATATGTAGTACACATAGACAAACAAATGAGAAAGAAAAGAATAAAAACTATAATAGGACAATGCATGATTAAACGTAAAGTGATATTTTCCCAATAACATCCAATTAAGAAAGTTATATTTGTTCAAAGGTCGGTATCAGTTCCTCAAAAATGCCAAGCAAGTTTCAAAGCAATCTATAACTCTTTCGAAATACACACATTTTCTGATTCAGTGCTGAGTGGTCCAAAAATATTATCAAATATACTATATGAATATAGTTTTTTAACAACAATTACTTGAATGCAGGAAATTTATGGTAAGAACCAGGGCTGTGGAGACGGAGTCGAAGCATTTCAAGCGGAGTAGAAAGTCGGGAGTTGTAAAAAATCAATCGACCGACTCCTTTTTATTGTTTTCTTTAATTAATAGTATTGCAGTATGTGTCAATTATAGTCTCCAATTTTGTTAAAAGTAAATCCACTGATAAATTATTTATAAAAATCATCATTTTAAATGAAATCTTTGAATTGCACGTATTTTGATGTGCTGTGGCCAAAACCGATTGTTTACTCTCATACTTTTATTTTATTCTCATTGATTTATTTATGTATGAATTTCATACACTATTAATGTACTTAATTTTTATTTATACCTTTTTAATTAGCAATAATTCAATGAATTGGGTTACATGTCAATTTTTTAGTGCTTTTAATTTTTTGTAATTAAAAAACGCCTTTATTAATTCGGTAAATAGAGTCGGTAAATTTTGATCCTACCCCACAGCCCTGAAGTCGGTTTACACTCAAAAGTGCGGCACGAGAGACGTAGGTGGGCTCCAGTCATGGATAGTCCAGTACAAGGATAAAACACTCCAGGGGATGAGTTTGTGGAAGATCGCCGCGGCACATATTAAACATGCCAGCGTTTTCATTGAATATGCAAAATTATATTACAAAAACACGTGCAAATATGGTTCGGTGATTACTGGTCACAAAGTCACTAAAATCTCTACAACGGAACATCTAGCAGCCGAAAAGTCCATCATACTAACGATAAGTATCATACCAATGAGAACTTGATCACCGCAATGTGTCGAATAATCCAATTACTGGTGAGAACACATGCAAAAGTGCGGCATGGGATGCGAAGGTGACTCCATCTGTAGTCTTCATGTCATTGATTCGTACGATATTATTTCGTTTCTCATACATTTCTTCAAATATGATAACCACCAATATCGATCAAACTTATGTCAATACAAGGATAAAACATCACCGAAAGTTGGCGAAGAAACGCAACTGTTCAGACATGGTCTAGCAGCGCTTTTTGCATGGCAAAACTATCTAAAGAAAAAAATGCCATATACCTAGGGATTGCAATTTACTCTCAAATGTCATAAACCAGTAAACGGGAAATGATTTTTGATGAGTATGTGGTTTACTTTTCCTGAAAACGTCAACCTATATTGAATCATAAATAATTAAAAATAAATCTTAGGTGAATATTGTCATATAAATGACTTAAATTTAATTCGTAATAATAAATTTATTTATTTTTAACCAATCATATTTATTTATATGTATTTAAAGTTTGGACCATTTGAAGGTTTCTATCATTGAAACAACCGTCTGATCAGATTTATTACGATTTGGTTGGTCCAAGTTGCTGGTGAATTTATTAATTTGAAATAGCCACATTTAATACTAAAAATAAATAAATTCCATACAACATAATCCACAATACACCATTTGCATCGATTTTGAATGTAATATTATGCTATTATATGTCTGTATATGTACTTAATTCGCGGTAAAATAGTTTCTGATGATGAAATTTCGACGATTTACCGGTAAATCGGTATTGCAATTCCTGCAAATACCTCTTGACGGCCTTTATCGGGGCAAAATGTTAGATAACAGGACATGTTCCGTAAATACAGGATATCTAGCTATCAGCATACTCATATGCACATACAATAAACAATTACATACACACTGGTGATTAAAAAACATGACATTGATTTAAACATTTTATTATATTGCCAATAAAACATATTGGAATCCTATATAAAAACAGTAAAATACTTTAATATCCTTATATATAGTTAAAAAAATGAGATATTCATTTTCGGAACAACGATTAGACTTTCTTGGAGAACTTTTTCTTTTCCTTCGTTTTATTCGCCTTTAATTTTTTACCCACTTGAATCATCTGTTCAGTGGTCAATTCGGTTTTCTTCCTTTGCGTTCGCAACTCCGTATTCTTCTTCTGCAAAAGACATAAACCGTCAAATACAATGAATAAAATAACAAATAATAAAAACAATATACTCTCAATTAACCAGTTTATATACTATATATTTTTTTGAATAATGAGAGCCTTATTAGCAAGATTTTAACTCATTTTAATCAAGCAGATGTTTCATCAACTACCAATGTATAGAGTAAAGCCAGTAACACTCATTCTATAATTATATTCTGATGAACCTGAAGCACGTATTTAAGATATGTTTCATTATATACGTAAAAATTATGTCTACATTATAAATATTAATAGTTTTCCACTACTTTCCCAACACAAGCGTGGATAATCAAGAGTATACTACACACGTGCATAAATACTTACAAGAGATTTTTTGTCTTTACTCTTGTCCGAGTACAAAACATTGATTTTACACTCGCCAATCATACTATCGTGCAGCTCCAGCGCTTTCTAACAAAACAAAAAGAATCATATTTAATACACACATACATATATGAAGAATACAATCAGAAAGGTTGCTAAATACCACACCTGTCTGGTTTCCTCACTGTCGAACTGTACGTATGCGAAACGCTTGTGTTTCCGCTTTTTAGGAATCGGCAATCTCACGGCTTGAATCTCGCCGCAGGACTTAAAGTGCTCTCTGATCTGAAACATTTTAATGTTAAAATTTAAAGACGGTACAAATGATAGTTCATTTTTTACTGCACGATTTTATTTGGTTTCCTTTTGCTTGATTATATTTTAGCCTAGTTCTAGCTAGTCAATTTTCTTGAAATTTTTTATACATAATAACTACTGCATATGAAAATGATGACGAAATGCTTTCATCGGTATTGAATTCTCCTACTTAGTACATAAATTAAGGATTTAAAGAAGTGTCGAGGATATTAAAGGAATAGTTTTATTTCTTACCATCTCTTCAGTGACGGTCGCATTCAAATGGCCGATGAATAGAACGAACTTATTCTGGGGGGATTTTGATTTTGCTTTGACGTCGCCATTTTGACTCTTCTCTTTTTTGGGCTTCGGGCCGGTCTGCTTCTGTCCACCTTTGGTTTTGTCCTCTTTGTTTAACCGGTCTAGGAGCGATTCGAACAGTACAATTTTCTTCTGGACTTTCTTGCTTTGTGTGCCAACTTTGACTTTCAACTTTTTCAATTTCTTTTCAACTACGGAAGGATTGGTGAGAGCTGAAGCAGATTTGCCTCGAAGTATGAGCTCTTTCTTGATCTCGGCTTTCAACCTAGTCTTGGTTCGTTTGTCGATTTTATCTATGGGCTTGTCGTCGGTCAATTCCACCTTCGGTGCGACTTTGGGCTTCTTGTCCGCCTTCGGCTTTCCTTTGGATTTAGGCGCCACCCCATTTTGATTCTTGGGCTCGACGCCATTTTGTTTTTTATTCGGTTTCTTTTTATCACCGTGGTCGGCTTTCTGTGTTTGTGTGGGTTTGAGGTTAGGTTTCGGTTGGGCTTTGTTTGTCGAGTTCTTCTTGGCGATGGCCTTGGAGATGGGGGCGACGCCCTGTGTCTTGGTCTTCGTCTTCGTCTTCGTCATCTCGTCCTTCTCCTTCTTCTTCTCGCCCGATTTTACTTTCTTGCCCATGTGGTCGCGTCAAAACAACTGACAGAGAACTGCGTGACCGGCTATGGCGGCAACTGATCTAAATCACCACGTGCGACATCCTAGCATTGCATTTAACGGCCATGTACATATGTATAGTTTTATCGTTTCGCGTAAAGATATCCCTTCAATTCTACTGCGTTTGTAACGTTACAGTTGTTGGTTACTCGAATAAAAATAATATGTTAACATCAATTGATGAATATGGTAAAGAACGAGTCTGTGTTATACAATTTTATTTTTAATATTCTCTTCCACTTTTCATGTGAGCTATTTTTTCAATAATACACTTTTTTGGGTCTACCTCACGGCACCGAAAGTGAAAAGGTCGAAAAAGCAAATATCGGAAGGCAAAGATCGAAAATCGAAAGATCTTAAGTCGAAAGATCAAAAAAAAAGGGTGCATGGTAGACGGTACTATGTATGTATATATAATATATATCAGTGGAATGCGGTGAAGTTATCTCTTTTTTGTCATACAGCCTTATTTAATGTGCGCGCGCAGGATACGGGAGGAAAAGTCTGTTCCTCTTGTTCCTGTTGTATCCTGCTCGCGCAAATTAAGTGAGGATGTACGAAGGGGGGAGAGAGAGTTTTATCGTACGCCACTGATATATAAATACTAACCGTTTTTCATATGTATGCATGATAAACGAATATTTTCGACTTTTTCACGGTCACCCACTTTTTTTACAAAGATTCTGAATTTCATCATTAGTTCCAACTGTTTATTAACTAACTCGAGTTAAAAAATTACCCCTAAAATTGGGTGAAGTTTTCAAATTTGTATAATGAGTTTACTGATTGTGATAACACAAAATATTTAGTAATTTCATACAATTTTGAAGGCTATAAAAGGTTGCAATTAGTAATTCGGAAGCCAGAAATAAATTTTAGTTTCATGAATTTATTTAATCGTTAGATACAAAAGTAATAAAAAGGTTCGGTGATTATTGGTCACAAATCGCTCGCTCAAAAGTCACTAAAATCTCTATAACGGAACATCTGGCAGCCGAAAAGTCCATCATACTAACGAGAACTCTATTGCCAAATATTCCGTATTCGAGATTTTTATGGCAAAAATCGTCTTTTGTGAGATCGCAATGTGAGTAATAATCCAATTACCAGTATTATCATTTCGCGTAAGCATACCCCATCAATTCTATTGCGTTTGTAACGTTACAGTTGTTGGCCACTCGAATAAAAATAATACGTGTACACCAATTGACGATAAAATATACAGCTATCGGTAAATAACGAGTCCAAGTCCAGAATCTTTGTACACTTTTTTACAAAGATTCTGGATTTCATCATTAGTTTTAAAGTTTCAACTGTTTGTTGACTCACTCGAGTTCAAATATTACCCCTAAAATTGGGTGAAGTTTTCAAATTTGTATTAATGAGTTTACTGATTGTGTTAACACAAAATATTTAGTAATCTCATACAATTTTGAAGCCTAAATAAGGGTGCAATTAGTAGTTCGGAAGCCCGAAAGAAACTTTAGTTTTATGAATTTATTTAATCGTTAGGTACAAAATTAAAAAAATAAGTCTCACCGTAAAAAAGAGAAAAATAAATAAAATATCAATTGCATGAGACGAGATAAAATATAAAATATATGGTAATTTAGGTCTGTTTGTTTATGTATGTTTATTAAACAATTGTATTTGACTGTTCTTACCTAAAGAAATAAAATAAAATAACAAATGCAGTATATAATGAATTTTTTGTTTGTATTGTCTAATTTTTCTTAAAATTTTTATTAGGGGTGCGAGGGGAATTTTTACAATGATATTATAAACGGGTTAATTTTAATGTAATTTTTTATATTTTATTTTTGTATCTTTTAATTGTTTTTTCATGTATATATACACATGTATGTATGTATATATAATACTTAACTATAGTGACTCCCTGGAGTATATTTGTAATGTCACTATAACTTAATTGTAGTAAATAAATGGATAAACATGAGTATATACAAAAACCTCTTTTAAAATGAATCAAACAAAAAACTCCGTATATCGTATTTATTTATTTTAGGAAGACATACAATAAATGTTGAATAATAATATGAATATTAATTTGCTTTCAGAGAGGCCGATGCTTTTTCTTCAGCTAATCGTTTCTTCTTTCTGCGGAAACTCCTTTTTTTGTGTTCAGCAGTGCTGCCGGCTAACAGTCCAGATTTTCTCATTGCATCAAACTTGGCATTCTTTTTCTAATAAAATTTTATACAAAATTAGACAATAAATCTTAAATTAAAGTATATCAAGGTATGCGATTCATAAATTGATTCCTCACCCGAATTTCTTTAATATCTAGATTTTTTCCATCAGGATTTGTATACAAAACATTTATTCTTTTATTACCCAACATTGTATGATGCATAGATAAAGTTTTCTGAATAATAAAAAAAAATATAATAATTATTCATATGTATAAAATAAAGCAATGAATTAAATACAGAAAAAAAAATAATGTACCTCAAAGGTTATACTATCTTCGACTTCAAGAAAAGCGAAACCTTTCTTCCTCGCTTCCTTATCGTCAGGTATTCTGACTGATTTGATGTTGCCGACTTTCGCAAAGTGTGTTTTTAACTTCAAAAGAAAATTGATTGATTATAAAATTGATTAACAACAAAAATAATTAGAAAGTTCAAGCAATACTCACATCCTCTTCTGTGACTAATTTAGGCAAATTTCCAACAAACACGACAAACCGCTGTATTCCTTTCATCGATTCAGCTTTAATACTTTTCTTTGGATCTTCTTCATCATCTTCCATAGCACTGTCATCATTATCATTACTTTCTACAGCAACTTCATTGTCACCATCATCACTACTGTCCTTTTCGACGATGTCAGCTTTTAAGCTGTTCTCGGTGTTTTGAATTTGGGTATATTTCTTCTTCAAGTATTCAAGCTGTCTGATTTTCTTCCTCATTTTTTTAGTTACGTTGTCTTTGGTACTGTTCAATGTTTCCAACTGCTTATCGAGTGCTCCGATGTCGATAGGTTTAGGGGCAGATTTAAATTTAGGCTCTGTTTTGACGAAATTTTTAGCTGCAGACTTTTTAATTTTGTTTAGAGGTTTATTAGCAGATTTTGGTTGTTTCTGATCGAATGCATTTTTGGTGTGTTTATCCTTTTTCTTCATAACACCCTTTGACTTCGGATGCACTCCCATGTTGGTGCACGTGTTTGTTTGACCTATTTTGGGAAAAATATGATATCAATATAGTATTATGTATATATATAATGAATTTTATTAATTAAAATCAACTTTGTATCATTACTTTTCAAGATAACCTCTCCGAAGCGTGTCAATCAGCTAGCCTAACCACAAATTACAACTGACGTTTGACTTAAAAACAATTCTCATGACCATTACCTGATTGCATTATACATATATTTGAAAACTTTAGAAATCTAAATGAAAGCAACATTTTATTTTGCCATCAATTAGTTTAATTTATAGATTAATAAAGAATTTAAATAAGTATATTGCTTTTTTTCAAAAGGTTAATAACTTAACTCTCGTCAATAGTTATGACGTTTCTTCTACAATAATAAAACAACAAAATAAACGAATCTCGTGGCTTAAAAACTTATGATGTACTCCTATACGAGAAGAAAAAACAAATTTAAATATTAAGAATTAGAACTTTGGTAGGTAGGTAAAGACAATTTTTGAAAATGTCAATTGAATTTTAAAATAAATAATTTACTTATTTTATTAGAAAAGAAAGTTGAATTCTAAACTTAAAATATTTGTTATGACTAGAGGTAGGATAGGGAGCGTGCTTTTTCCAGGAATCGGGGCGGTTTGGGTCTATTTACAAAGCCAGAGTGCAAAAAAAAGGTTCGGCGAACCTTTAACAAAGTAAGGTGAACAATTGAACAATGAACGGCGCGCTTTGGGTCCGCTCACTAGTTATAACTAGAGGTAGGATAGTCACAGTGCTATCCATTTTTCGGCAAACCTTTAACAATGCATTTACAACCTTTGAACAATACACGGCCCCCTCAGGCTCCGGTGACTAGTTATAACCCTTAAATGATTTTTCTTTATATTATAGTAAAATATTTTCATCGATTCACTTCCCCTTCCAAATATATCTAAATACTGGTTCGGTGATTATTGCCCACAAAGCGTTCGCCCAAAAGTCACTAAAATCTCTATAACGGAACATCTGACAGCCGAAAAATCCATCATACTAACGATAACTATCATACTACGAGAACTCGAGTGCCAAATATTCCGTATTCGCAATTTTCATGGAAAAAATTGTCGCAATGTGCGTAATAATCCAATTACCGGTGATTAAATCCCAAATGTGAGGTTCGGTGATTACTAGTCGAATGTGAACCGGTCACAGGACAACCGGTTGCTCTAGATCGGTCACACGTGATCACCCGTCACAATAAAACTGGTCACGAGAAAACTGGTCACACCCTAAAATCGGTCAACCAGTTTTCTCGTGAGTACTATCTCCTTACAAAACACTTGTCGTACAAACAAAAAAACTAGTTTCAACTGAACAATATAGAATCTCTTAAAAACACAACCGAGTTTTCATAGGCCGGCCAGGAAACGATCGAAACTAACCAAAAATTTCAATCAAACGCGGGAACAATCTTTGCATTTATTATTTCACTTGAAAATATATCGCATTTCTAGGAATATAGCACAACTTGTACTATCCCGAATCGTGGTCGATACGGAATGGCGAGTACACGGAAACCCTTGAGACGATGATCTCACCGGTTCGGTGATTATTCCGCAAAAGCGATCTCGCGCACGTCACTAAAATCTCGATCACGGAACATCTGGCATCGAAAACTAACCACGCAAAATAATATACTAACTAGAACTCAAGTGCCAGATCCTCCGTATTTACGATTTTTGTGGCAACGATTGTCGTAATCCGTTCACCGATCTCACCACATAGCTATTTATTTATTATTATAAAATAGCAAATTGCCAATGAATTATTTAACAATTAACAAATTTAAACTAAAACTCACAACTACAATATGACATAATTAGTAATCCTAAAATAATATAATATAATTCCAAACATTTTATTAAACTTACATATATAATTACATCATCTTCCACAGAGTTATCCATTAACACCCCTTAAGAAAGCACCAATGTTACTAGCACCTCTAATGCTCTGAGGAAGGGCATTATGCAGTTAGGCTTAGTGATAGCGTATTTATTTAGCATCACTGAGGTCATAGGTTCGTGTCCTCGCCACTCCTGTTTAGATTTGGGGGTTTTGTGACTCCAAATCGATCGTTTCTCTATCAGAGTTTGCCAATTTTATCTGATCATTGCTGAAACGGTTCCTGAAAATTGGTATTAAATCTTATCCTGTTGTCACAAAAATCTGCCTGTGTATAATTTGTATTAATTATACACAGTAATCTGAAATCCATATATGTCACTATGATTATTATTTCTGATTAATTGTTATATTCTATATATTCTGATTGTATATGTATGTATTACTGTATTTCTGATTTCTGATTGTTTATGTATTTCATTAACGTACACCCGTCGCATTGGAGCAAATCTGTAAAGGCGAGTGTGTATTGAATTGTAACAATTATATATTTGAACACTTCTGTAGAAAACACCTCTTGCAGTTTTTGCTTTCTTAACTCTACCTGTAATTAATTTATTCCTATTTCTAGTTTTATAAGTATGTATAAATCTATTCCTAACAATGTAATTATTAAAATATTTCGGTAATAGATTCTTATCTAGTTTATATACAAATTTTAAAGTGCTTAATTTAAGACTATTTACAATATCCAACCATTTCAATTCATCTAACATACTTCTAACATTCTTACGTTTCTTCAAATTCAAAATTCAACCGCACCTTGAGACACAGTTACATAGGATAATCTTCCAGAACATGACCTCACCAGCCAAGCTACGTGTTGTACAATTAACCAGTATATAAATCAGCGCATCACCCACAGATGCCAGTGAGCTTTCAACGCAGAGAAAAGTTATATTAATAGAAGTAGCTTTAGGCGTCATATTTTTGTCAAGTGACGATTGTCCACAGACAATCCTAAATAATTTTAGCATCAGTCGTATTTTATGCTTGGTGCTCGACGTACATATGTCCGATAAAAACTTCTCTGTTTGTTTATATTACTCGCAAGATGGGCAAGCATCGGTAAAAATTGCACAATGCATTCAAAAACACACAATAAAAAACATGGGATACATTTTTATAAGTAAATTGATCCGATTGTATTCCGTGCGTTGTGGCGTATTTATAGAGACGTACCGCGTAATATTGACAACAATTATTTATTCGTAAGTAATATTTCTAGTATTTCCCTATTCGAAAATATCAGAAAAGTAATTTATTTCTAAAATGAATATTTGGAAGAATTGATACATGTATATCATTAATCCTATCTATGTTTAGCGTCGATTTCGAAATATTGGAGGAATGCGCGAATGACATAAATCAGATGTTAGGGACATGGACGACAAGGCGAACGGTATCGCGCAACGTTGAACGTATACAAGTCCGCGTCGTCGGTCTCGTTTGGTCGATAGGAGACCGGCATTCGGCGTTCGGCAACTGTCGGCTGTCAACCGAGCGGAGCCTGCGCCCCCTTCGCCCCCCGAGCCTGCGCCCCTTTCGCCCCCCGGACCCAGCAACCCTCCCCAGCACACGTTAGTTCATACACCCAGCATAAGCCACGACACATCATCGCCTGGCTCATCGTTCTGATTAGGCAGGACTGCCAACTTGGCTCTTTTCAATTTTCAAATGCACCAAAGACACGTTCACATTCATCTTCAGCAATTCATCAAATCACCGAAAGTGGACGAGACGCTTTACTTTTGAACAAATGTGTGTTGACTTTTCAGATTTTTTGATCAAAATAATATTATTTAGAAATTGCTAGCTGCATTATTTATTATTTATTTATATAATTTTATCTAGTTAGCTAATTTAACACGGCTTCTATTATTAATCAAAAACATACTTAATTACTTAACTCTAAAATTATATATACTAAATTTATATGCACCGTCTCTCACAGAGGTGTCCTCGCACCTTGCAAGAATGCATCCACGGTCTTAGAAGACCTGACACACTCAGGTAAGGCATTGTACATGAGCACACCCCTGTGAAAGACGGTAATTGGACTATTCGTCACTTTGCCGTGGTCACAAAGACAATTTTTGCCATGAAAATTGCGAATACACAATCTTAGGCACTCAAGTTCTCGTTCGTATGATAGTTATTGTTAGTATGATGGACTTTTCGGCTGCCAGATGTTCCGTTATAGAGATTTAAGTAACTTTGTGACGAGTATTTTGTGACCAGTAATCACCGAACCGTGAAAGACACCACCAGCTGTCTTCTTTTTCCTTACCCTACCTACTACTATATTGTTCTTATTTCTAGTATAATAACTAAAGATAAAAATAACTATTTATTATTATATATTCCCTAAAATATTTAGGTCATAACTTAAGATCTAACTTATAAACAAAAGACAATGTACTAAGATTTAAACTATTTCTAATACTCATACATCCCAATTCATCTAACTAATCTACCAACATTCAAAATACCGATCATAGCTTTATTTTGTAAATTTTGTATTTTCCCTAAATCTTGGCCATTAAACATGTTAAGCACAGTGGCACTAACTTATAGACTAAAACTTTACTTTTTCTACTTATAATATTTCTTAACCTACATAAAACACCAACTTTCTGTGTCAGTCAGCCTCGAGTCTATGTGAATTCTAAGATATTTTATATCATCAACTATTTCAATAATTGTGTCATCAATCCTAACTTCATTAAATATATGTTTACTATTCAACCACATCATTTCTGTTTAATTCACATTTGGCTTTAATATATTTTCACACAACCAATCACTAACATAATTCAATTCTTCATTTAAAATTTCAGACATTACATTAACATTATTGCTTATTATATATACATATATTAAAGTATCATCTGCAAACAGATGAATCTTACACTTATCCACTACCCTAACAAAATCGTTAGTATAAATAATAGGGGTCCCAATTTAGACCCTCGCAGCACTCCATAAGGTGTTTCTAATTCAACAGATAACATATGATTTATTTATACATATCTTTAAACTAATATAACCCATTACCTCTCCTTTATATATACCATTTGATTGATAAAATAAAATATATTTTTCAGAATACCTTTTCAAAATGGGTACAGGAGTGAGCAAGCACACCGAATTAGAGGGCAACGAAATGTTAGCCCGTTTCGTAGACACGGGTCACATCCCGCCTACGGATCCGTATTGGCAGCGACTCCTCGCATTTCATCTAATGCCTCCCGTAACCAAGTAAATACATACTTTCAAATCATTACAACTTTTTACACACACTTTTAACCAACAGATTTGTTTTAGTGAGGAGCAACTGAGCTTCGACGCCGTCACCGACATGTTCCTGCAGAAGCTTTCAATCAACAATTGCACGTCGGGTAACGTCGGCTCGCTCATTCAAGTATTCATAACGAGAGCCACCGACTTATTGGCGTCGCCGAATGCCGACAAGTACTATCACACTATCACTGTTGTATCAATTTGAAGTCGTCTGTGTAACTAATGACGGTTTAAAACTAAAACTTTCAGCGACATTCTATCGTGGCAGACGTTCAACGCATTGTTTGTGATAAGATCCATCACCAAGTATTTGGTGGAGAATGTAAGCGAGCAGATTCTCCGACAGTACTTCCACAGTTGTTGCGATGCTGATACGCCTACTAACGCTCAATCGTCCGAGCATATAAATGTGAGAATCGTCTTTGCAACTTTTTCAGCATCGGTCTCGTCAATAAGTTTAACAATTCTTTTTCAGGTAATTCTTCCCGTCGACAAAGCGAATGGGAATGCATCTGTGATGTCGGACTCTGGTGTCGCCGAAGCGGTGCCGTCTAAAGAGTTAGATGTACAAAATAATCTTAATAAAAGTATTGAAGACGGTAGAGAGTCCATTGTGCAAGTCGCCGATGAAGCAGCAGCTACAATATGTCAAGACGGACCTTTAGAAATGCTCTTAGATGCCCTCTTTGGACTCATCATTGACGTGCCAGTGACGTTAGTATAATTTTCAATGCCACATTCAAGCTTAGCGGATCCGAGTTCTATTTGTCTGTAGACGTGTTGTTTAATTAAAATTTACGCTTTCCAGAGACAACACTTACCACCTTCACCTAGAAGCAATAAACACCCTGTTGGTCTTATTATCGGTGCACATATTTGCACCGTCGCAAGAAGTCGTCAACTCGGAAAACTCTCTCATATATAGGTAACGGAATCTTCACATAAAAATCCTCTAATTTTGTTTTCAATTTGTACTTATCATTATTGCTTCATTTAGGACAATTTTTGGCGGAAGATATTCGCTGCACGCTGGTCTTCTCATAAGGGCACTCTTGAGGGACGTCGCCTCTCTGAAACCACCTCCACCGCCAGCGGCCAGTGGGAGTATAGTTGTAGGATTAGCAAGTACGTCATTAATGCAAATTTTTTACTCTTTATTCCGGACAGCTGTGCAGTAGGCAGAATAATACACAATTGCTATCGGTCAGAAAGATACCTCAGATATATGTATAGTGTTTTCAGACACAAATAAAAGTTGTAGGATGGGAGGCTAAGCTTTGACCACTTCCTGGCCTATGGGCTGGCTGAATTCCAGGGGCTTTTTGGTGTTGGTGCAATAGTTTAATGCATAGCTTGGCTGGTGAGATCATGCTCTCCAGGATTCCTAAGAGCTCGAGGTTGTTTGGTGCATAGCCGTATGGTAAGGTCATACTCTCGGGGGTTCCTCGAGGTTGTTTATCTGGAGCAAGTCGAATTTTGTCTTGATGTGAATGGAAATGTTTCGGGCCAGGTTGGCTCTCCATGCTCGTACAGGAACGCGATGATCCAATCGTGCGGTTCGATGAGATCATGGATCTTGATTCGGGTAGTAAAAGCTGTGCTATATTCTTTTACAGAATGTATGTTTGTTACGTACTGTTGCGTAGAGGTGGGTTCAGGATCAAAATGAAAGGCCAAAGTGGCTTCACGGCATTTATTCAACGATTCCGGAGGTCCACATGAAACTACTGCTCACTCCAGAATAATCTGATCTACCTCCTTATAAAGGATAAGTTGCACACCACAGCTGCCCCGATCCATATATGCATCTATTGTCTAGGCACGTAAAGGTTTACTGTGGCGAGTCTATTGTTCTGTGAGAACTCCAGCGTATCCTTTGTTCGGGCACTTACTGAGTCCCGAATACACGAATGCACTTAGACAGTGGATACTCTCTCATGTTCTCACGATACAGTACCTATGGCCTATATGGGTGAGCGCTATCATTAACTGTAAAATAATATAATCAAGATCTGCATTTTTGCCTCAATCAAGATAGAAAAATGAAATGAACTGTAGAATGGGTTCTATATAAATTGGTAAAATTGAATCTATAATTATTGTTTTTATTGTAGCTAGCATATGGTCCATGGTGTGGGGCTCTCGGTGGTCCAGCGATCCGCTTCCAGGTACAGCTGCAACAAACGAGGGTGCATCTCATCGGTTCATCCATCCTACAGCTAGCCAGGCTTGCTTGTTGGCTCTGGCATTAGCGAATCATTGCCCACCATCGCCGATAGCCAACTTGTACAAAGAAGCGTTGTTCAATTGCCAAGGTAACCTATCGCGACTGTATGTATGTAAGTAAGCAAGATTATAATCTGGAATGAATTTGATGGATAAATTTTCAGACGTTCAACAAGCGGGTGCTTTGGGGGTTGATTTCGGTGCGCTTTATAATGCACTCGGACAGTCAGCGGCTGCGGAACATGTCACGTTGTTGCTCTATCTGCTTCTTCATAAGAATCTTGCCTTCAGGAGTCATCTGCTAGCTCGGTCCGATTTGCACTCACTGGTAAATATGACGGTTCATCGAGTTTAAATCGTTGGTTTTTTAAGTATTTTAAAACACTGTGGTTTTCAGGTCGTTCCGATTACGAGGACACTGTACGATGCAGCCAATAGTAGCTCTCATCATATTTATATGTCGCTTATAGTACTTTTGATATTGACTGAAGACGATTCCTTCAACAAAACGATACACGAATTGGTATGTATTTGTTTTCGTTGTTATTGGTTGAAGTTACGAATTTATATTTAAATGGTCAGTATTATTCGGTAAACTGATTATTACGCAAAAAGCGATCTCGCGCAAGTCACTAAAATCTTGATAATGGAACATTTGGCACTCGAGTTCTCGTCAGTATAATATTTCGCGTGGTTAGCTTTCGATTGATGAAGTTTTTGGGTGCCAGATGTTCCGTGATTGTGGTTTTAGATTGCTTTGTGTGAAATAATCACTTAACCGTATTATTTCAGTGAAATGGTCGGTATTTATATCTATTTTGGTCAGTATTAATTTAATTTTAAGCCAAGTTTAGTAAAAATATTACATTAACCATTTAATATAAATACTGACCTTAAGTTATTTATGTATAATGACCAGAGATCGGCTACAAGTGAGTGCACTATTCTTAGAAATGGTCAATTTCTTAGAAAAACCGTCAGCGTTCAAAGCAACAGATCAAAAAAGCTTGTAAAAATATGTCCTTTCTAAGAAATTAACAATAGAGCACCCACGTGTAGCTGATTTCCGACAATTACTGTATAGGGCAAATGGTTATTAGGGCAATAACAAATAAAAATACACGTTCCAACAGTGTTGAATGCAAGAGAACAATAAAAAAGTTTTTTTATGAAGTTAGCAATAGTTATGATCAGCCTCAAAAGCAAATGCCATAATGACCACTTATTAATAAAGCCTTAAGTAATATTTCTATGCCACTTGTGTGTTTGCAGAATTTAAAAAATATCTCCTGGTATACTGAAAGGTCCATCGCTGAAATATCTCTCGGCGGATTGCTGATTTTGGTCATCATTCGGACTATTCAATACAACATGTTGAGAATGAGAGACAAATATTTGCATACAAACTGCTTAGCAGCTCTAGCCAATATGAGTAGTGAGTGTTTTATCGATTTGAAAAAAATCATGATTAACCGTTCTTACTTTCCTTTCCACTTCTCAAGAAATTTGAATAATTCAATGTTTTTTAAAAATAATTCGAAATTTCGGATTCAAAAATAGTTATGTATGTATGTATGTATATAAAAATAATATATTTTAGGTGAATTTCGAAACCTTCATCCGTACGTAGCCCAAAGACTAGTTTCACTCTTCGAAACTCTGTCTCGGAAACACACCAGGTTAGCAGCTAGAGTTCACCTACCTATTCCGGCATCGCCTCCGACTGATTCTTCAGGTTCTGCCCATTTAGACATCGAACAAGCTGAAGAAGTCTTGACAGATCAAATGAGAGAGGAATTGGTTAGGAAAAAAAAATAGAAAAATACTCTAAAATTATTTCATTTGCCGTTATATTTTATTCAATTGTGAATTCATCAGTTGCAGGATATGGCCGTTGTCGAAGAAGTACTTCGCATGGTATTAGAAATAATAAATTCGTGCTTGGCGTCGCAGTTGCGTACAAACGTGCACTTAGTATATACTCTGCTGCATAAGCGAGCATTGTTTCATCGTTATAGAACTCACGCCGCTTTTCAAGATTTGATACAGAATATTGAAATGGTATCGATTTTATATTGACTTTGATGGCTCCATTTCGATTTTGCAGTGTTTAATGCGGGGTGAATGATTTTTTTAGGTCGTCGGATACTTTTCGGCGAGGTTGCAGAGAGCTCAAGAGCAGAAAGGTGCACTCGGAGCCATCGAAGTGCTGGCCGTTGTGACCAGAGCTGCCGATCATTGGTCCACGGATAGATTAAGAGTAATGTTTTAATTTTGATTTGATTGAAATTTTGTCTAGATAGATGTGTTTTTGTTAATGATGACTTTCTCGTGTTTGCAGAAATTCCCCGATTTGAAATTTCGTTACGTCGAGGAAGAACAACCCGAGGAGTTCTTCACTCCGTACGTGTGGGCTTTGGTGTGCTCTCAGGGCTCCGTGTGCTGGTCGAACGAAACAAGTCTTCGAATCGTGAAGGAAATGTGCTGCTGATCACATGAAACAAATACCTCGTATTAAAGTCACAATGTCATCAAAACAGTACCTTTTAACGTTACCAAAAATTAGTGCTTTTCAAATGTTTTATTTTTGTTTTTTTAGACAAGTGCATAAATATGAGGATAGACTATCCGAGCCCAACTCTATACGAAATCATATGGTAAATTGGACTTAAATTTTTTTAATAAACTGGTTTTTTTGTAGAAATTATTTATTATTTAACTTTAATAATCGGTATAATAAAATTGAGGTTTAAGTCTTAATTGCCATATGTTTTCTAAATTGACTGTTCTATATAGAATTGGGCCTGCTTTAAATGTCACTATCACTCTATTGTAATATAGTATTAATTTGGCTATATATATACATATATATATATATATATATATATATATATATATATATATATATATATATATATATATATATATATATATATATATATGTACTTCAAAAACTAATTATGATTTTAAAAATAAATTTATTATTATCTCATTCTCACAACTGAGTTAATTTTATTGAAAAAAAAATGACAAATTGTTTTACGTAATTTTTAACTTACGATAGTATTATATATTATAGGTAAATGGATGACACAATAAATTAAATGTTTTAATTTAGGATGGACAGATGTGGAACGAAATCTTAATGTGATATTCGTATTTGCGAATTTTTGTCGTTTGGGCAAAGATTTCAAATATTCTTCCAGATGTATAAACTGAAAAAAAATTGTGAAGTGATTGTTTTTGTAAAAAAAAAATGTATAATATGTATTTAAATCAAATGCTTACGAATTAATAATCATTTTGAGTATATTCGTACACATATTGAGGTAGCTTTTGTATAATACAATATATCCGTTGAATGTGTGTTGGCTCGGAACGTATCAAAAGTCGGATTAAAAGTAAAATCTACATGTTTTGATTTACCCGTAATTAAATTCATTAATTTTGTATCGATTAGAAATTGTGGACCATGCATTTAATATTTATTTAAATTATAGACGCTGATGAAATTTTAGAATCACGTAGATAAAAAAATAAAACTTATTTCTATGCAATTTTATCATACTATTAAGGCAATCAAATTCGGGCTTCAGAAGGGTATTGAAAAATTTATAGATATGTATTGAAATATTTTTTATGATCAGTATATATATTGAATGTGAATGAAACTGAAAATTATTTAATATATAGCGTGGATTGCAAATTTTTAAAAATAAGATCTTAAACTTTATATGTCTTAAGTAATCTGATTGTGTATTGTAACAATTATTGCAATTTATACACTCGGTGTTTTTTTTTAAATTTGTTTGTTGATTTTTTTAGTTTTCTCAATATGTGCACATTACACTGAAATAATTTTAAATATGTATATAAGATATATAAATTATATAGTTTCATATTTATAAATATGTTTAATAAACGGCTAATATTATAGTTTTTTTGTTTTTGTTTTAATTTTTCAATTTGTTACTCTAAAATTGAGAGAAATATATAAAATAAAGTAAAAATTCGGGTGTGACCAACCCATGACTTTATCTATGTATTTGAGGAATATAAGAAGGTTACAAAACAAAATTCGATATTGAACTGATGACTATGATAGCGATACAAATTGAGCGCAAATGTATGGAAACTTGCACAAAACAAAAGTTCTACTTCCGGTTGTCTGATTGTGTTCAAATTTTTTTTATTACTAAAAATCACTATCAGTATCATACTCATTAAATATCAAGAAAATAAAAATAATTTTAAAGATCAAAATAAAATATTGAAATATTGTTTAAAAAAAAAATACTACTTCCGGTTTACGAATTCTGACCAAAACCCTACCAGCTCTAAGTTAGTACATAAAGGATAGAAATATAAATTTTCAGCTTAATACGTTCAGGGGTGCGGACAGAGTAGTGGGCACAACATTTTTGACCTTTCTACGAGGAAAAAAATCCCACTTCCGGTTCATTAAATTAAGTAATTTTTTTTTATTTTTACTTAAAACCACTATTTTTATTATACACAATAAATATCAAGAAGCTAAAAACAATTTAAAAGGTCAAAATAAAATAATGAAAAAATAATGAAATATTGTTTAAAAAAAAAATACTACTTCCGGTGTACGAATTCTGACCAAAACCCTACCAGCTCTAAGTTAGTACATAAAGGATAGAAATATAAATTTTCAGCTTAATACGTTCAGGGGTGCGGACAGAGTAGTGGCCACAACATTTTTGACCTTTCTACGAGGAAAAAATCCCACTTCCGGTTCAATTAATTAAGTGATTTTTTTTTATTTTTACTTAAAATTACTATTTTTATTATACACAATAAATATCAAGAAGCTTAAAACAATTTAAAAGGTCAAAATAAAATAATTAAATATTGTTTTAAAAAAAAATACTACTTCCGGTTTACGAATTCTGACCAAAACCCTACCAGCTCTAAGTTAGTACATAAAGTATAGAAATATACATTTTCAGCTTAATACGTTCAGGGGTGTGGACAGAGTAGTGGGCACAACATTTTTGACCTTCCTACGAGAAAAAAAATCCCACTTCCGGTTCATTAAATTAAGTGTTTTTTTTTTATTTTTACTTAAAATCACTATTTTTATCATACACAATAAATATCAAGAAGCTTAAAATAATTTAAAAGGTCAAAATAAAACAATGAAAAAATAATGAAAAATTGTTTTAAAAAAAAAAACTACTTCCGGCTTACGAATTAATTAATACGTTCAGGGGTGTGGACAGAGTAGTGGGCACAACATTTTCGACCTTTCTAAGAGAAAAAAATCCCACTTCCGGTTTATAAAATATAATATTTTTTTTTTATTTTCATCAAATTGATACAAGAATTATACTTGAATTTTTTTGTGACGAACACACATGTTTAAGGGGTCGAAAAAAATAGTGGAAGAAAAATCGAACAAGAGTAAACTGCTACTTCCGGTTGACGGATGCTAACTAAATTTTATAATTAACTTGGTATTAAACTTAAACTTCTAGATATGAAATTTCAGTTCAATAAACCAAAAGGTTTCTGAAAAAAACATAAAAAACTTCGATTCTCTAGAGTAAAAGTACTGCTTCCGGTTCAGATAGAAATATTTAAAAAAAATGAGGTTATAAAAATTATTATTTGTATTATATTTAAAAAAAATTCAGTCCGATTCAGTTAGTGGTTTGGGAGATAATTGAATTCAAAAACTTAAAAAAAGAGGACACCTATAAGGCGAGGTACCATTTCCGGTCAACTTAAAAATTTGAAAAAAATTTACGTCGTGTCGATAAGAATTTCAGTAACCGATACTAAGTTTCAGTTCGATAGGACTAACGGTGTTAAAAATATCCCCAAAATACACACCCACACAGACACACACACACATTTTTTCTAGATCATGAAAACGTGATCAGTGATCGATTCTGAGTTCGAATCAGTCAAAATCTCGAGTTCGAATTTTCGCATGATCACAAAACTTCATCTATTGTTACTACGTACATAGATAAAGTAAAAAGGGTGCATGGTAAACGGTACATACTCACTTAATTTGCGCGAGCAGAATACAATAGGAACAAGAGGAACATGCTTTTCCTCCCGTATTCTGCACGCGCACATTAATACGGGAGGAAAAGCCTGTTCCTCTTGTTCCTGTTGTATCCTGCTCGCACAAATTGAGGATGTACGTGAGTATGTACTACCGTTTACCATGCACCCTTTTTTTATCTTTCGACTTAAGATCTTTCGATTTTCGATCTTTGTCTTCCGATATTTGGTTTTTCGTGCATTTCTAATTCGATCACCGGTATGGTCAACGAGCTATTACATCCCGATTTATCTCTGCAGCCCCTCCCTCTATGAATTCTCACGAGCTACCACTGGTATTTTCTCTTATAAATAAGTTGTGGACAAGCGAAACACGGTTGCAAATCGTAGTTCTTAACTCTTGAGTGCTGACGTCTTTTCTATTGAAGGTTCGCCATGCTGAAAATTTCGCCAACATTTTCAACTAGAATTATTTAGAAATCCAATAGAAAGCAGGTATAAAAATTGTAGCTAACAAACCAAAGATCACCACCCTAGATAACTACCGCCGAGGATTTCGAGTTGTGTAAAGTTGGATTTCGAGTTTAAACTTAAAATAATTTTCCCAAAGGTCTGAGCATGGCCGTGTTTACGGGTGTTAAGTGCTGTGTGTCGCATAAGAAGAGTAGTGTTGTCAGTGACAGTGTGTTGGCTGGCGGCTCGTCTCGTGTCGAGTGCGAGTGTTGAGTAGCGGGCAACGAGCCGCCTCGTCCCTCGGAGACGCAGCCCCCCGACGCGGCTGCGCCCCCCGACCGGCCCCCGCTCCTCTCGGTGAGCCCCCCTTACCCCCTACCACCCCCCTCAACCCCCACACACGCACCCTTCAAAAACCCCGCCCCTCTACACGCCTACCGCACATCCGTCATGTCGCACACATTTGCTATATGTAGTCAACATTACCGGCTATTATTGTCGTTATCATTTCATTTACTTTTTTGCTCATATTATACATAACACAACTCGATTATTTATTTTCATTTGAATTTCTACTATATATGTATATATTGTTTTTAAGCCGCGCGCCGTTTGACGTTTGTGTGTGCTTCAATTTTTTTCGACACAAATGCATACTTTTCGGCTATGACCTAATTTTACAACTGATTCAACATTTTCCCTTTTATTATTGTATTTTAATTTTATACCAGTGGTCGGGCACTTTCTTTGAAATTGAAAACATAAAACCGAATTGAAAAAAAAAAAATCGAGTTATATATAGGTATGCACTGAATTCTACATACGATCGAAAGTTCGGTCACACTTATTGATTGCAATACCGGGAGTACCGATACCGGTAGTATCGATACCGGAAGTATTGATACCGAAAGTACCGATACTGGAAGTGTCGATAACGGTGATATCGGTATTTGAACAAAAATTAGCCTTTGGTAATACCGGTATTAAAACACGTCTGTAAAATTGTTTTAATTTTTACTGTTTTCCGATACATGTCGTTAAATACAATGCTCGGAAACATTTTCAGTTGTAAAAACTAAGAAGAGTTTAGTAAAAAAAATAGCTTAATTGTTTATATGTTTTATATTTTTTTTCTTCTCTTATTTAATTTAATTTTAATATTGTTTTTTTATTGTATTTTAATTTTTCTCATTTTTTTATTGCATATATGTATAATTTGTAAAATATGTTTATTCAAACCCCTTGGGCCTATTGGCTTTGCCGCCTCCCCCAAGTATATTAAATAAATAAATAAAATAAATAATATCACACGAAAAAAAATGTATAAAGTTTCTACGAAATATTATAATCCTTTATATCTGGGACGTACCTACTTTACAGTTTTTTACCTAATACAGGTATTTGAATGTTGTTTGGGTCATTATTAAAAATTAATTAATTCAATATAATACCGAAAGTACCGGTAATACCGGTATCGTCATTTTTATTTCGATAATACCGGTGTCGGAAATTCCGGTATTTTTGCAATCCCTAGACTCGCTCGCTTATTTTTTTTAATAAAAGTGCGACACAACTTCTGACCTTTATTATATGCTAATTCAATATACGCTATGTAAATACAAATCCCTCACATAATTTATTAATACCGCACTCATAGAAATGCACTTTTTATTATTTATATGTGTATAAATCATATACGGTTTTATTTGTATGCAGCGGTGTAGTTCTATTTACGTAACAGTGGGTTTCCAACGAAATATTCTTCCAGTAATCATTAAATAAAATATCAAATTATTTATTTTTTGCTTATTGTATTTCAATAATCCTGTTGATCTGGTCCATTTTTTATAATATATTATAAAAAGTTTCAAAAAATGTTAATTTATGAAGACATTTCGTCAAATTTTGGAAACCCTCCGGTTGCGTCACTGTTTATTTATGTATTGTATTATATTTGTGTATATATTTTATACTTTTTATCTTCTCTGTTTATAGATACATACTTCTATGATATGAAAATATTTTGTAATATGATCTGATTTTAGATCCTGTTTTTATCAAACTATGATTGTTCTGAAATTAGTGGTAAAACTACTAGCTGAGAAAAGTCCTTATGTATGTTATATTTCGTAGGCTTTTGGGTCAGTGAAATTTAGTATTTAGTTCAAATTGAGCCTAAAATGGCAGCCAAGAGGTGCATAAAAAATCATAAGCGATTTAGCATATGATAACGTAGCCTATGTATGTATATAGTTTGAATTTGTACAGATTCGATTGCCGAGGACAATATTTAGTTTACATAATCTAATTTATACGATAGTGGCTTCTTTGTTGGCTCAATATTTGCCACTATCTCACGTTTCATTTCCACATAAAGATAAATGGCCAGAATTGTCTCAGAAGTGAAAGAACAAAAAAACGAACGGGCAACAGTCCGTTTCCTTAGACGCAAATTTCTATTTTGGTTTTGTATTTTGGATAGTCGGATATCGCTTCGACTATTTTCCTACCATATTTTGCATAACTCATGAATATAAAGTACCATTTTCACTTTTGCGCATTTCATGGTAATTCGTTTCAACATTTTTTTTTCAACAACTTCATGATATACAAAAATTTTCAATTTGGAAAATTGAAATGCATGAATATTTAGTATTTTTAGATATATTGTTTTACATTGTATATTGTTCTATGTGTATTATAGAATTCATATAATTCTCTTTTTATGCTATAGATAGATACGTTCTGCGGAATACGGCATAAAAAATATCGCAAAATAATACTTGTCATTGAAGTTAAAAGTTTAAAAAGATCATTTAAGTTTGGAAAGGAACGCCCAATCTCGATTGGTTTGGGTCGCATTGTACTGGCCGTGGCCCGAGTTTGCACAAAACAAGGCCGGTTGGGCTTACCTTTCTCGACACCGATACAAACATATGACAACGTTGCATTGCGACAAACATCGGATTTCGCATAAAAAGATACCCGAAACCTTCTATAACACGATTCCTCAGAAAACTCTTGGCATCTCCCATATAACTTGTCTTCCTACAACATGTTTTTCATAAATCAATTTTCGTCATACAACATTGTATATAGCGCAATCTTATCTGTATCATTTCCTGGAGTTTCTTTTATCATATTTCGGAAATATTATTATAATACAATGTTCATACACATATGTATGAGTGCAACGATTAAGGCTTAAGGCTTACTTAAGGCAACGGTTATTCAAAAATAATAGAAATATCAAAAAAATCGAAAAATTTACTTCCCTATAACACGTTCATTTTACAGTACTGAACGTGATCAACGTCTTTTATTAAAAAATAATAATGTTGTATAGGTAGTTGTGAGATTTGAAAATTTAATGCACTCAGATGTTTGGAATGTCGTATGCTTGGTATGAAGGGAATGGTCAAAAATGCGAAATACACAGGTGAAAAGTTTGACTATTGCCCCCCTCCCCCCACTCGACCGCGATGGTCAATTACATTTCGTTTCAGTTTCGCATTGCATTTTGGTCAAGAAATACAACATTATTCGTGCGTTTTGAGACCTTGTCTCGTATTTTGAAATATTTAAATTAGTACATTTTTAATATAAAATACGTAAGCTGTTGATATTATTAATTTATTTATGGAATACGTATTTTATATTACTGGAAATTTATATTTTTTAGACGATAAAAGTAATTGTCAACGTCATGTTGTAGACAGCAAAGTTTTACACTAATATTATTAAAGACCTTGCATTGAATTATATTGTAATACTATTATATAGTTAAATAAGAAATAACACTGTTCGACACGAAAAATGGTTCAGAGACGAGATATGACTTTTCTTATAGATCTATGCCCAGTAAACACGAATCTGGTAATAAAAAATGTTGATTGGCTCGAGATTCGAAGATATATGTGTTTTTTAAATCGCGCGATTTTTCTATATCTTGGTGTTGTTCGGTCTATGTCTCAAAATCTGTCAATTTCCTGTTCAAAATGAATATTGGAATCTACAGTCGGGTATTTTATCTTTCATTTGTAGGACTTTTCAGCTTTCAAATCTCTCTTAAGTAGTTGTCCAGTTCAAATCAAAAGTCAAAAGTACGTATTTTCACTTGGGATTTTTTCCCACTGTTAATACTATTTTATATTGAGTATTTTCTATTGAAACATGTTTATTGGGATAGTGTTCTGGCCAAACTATTTTTTGTTTTCGTTTAAATAAAGGATTAATTGGAAGTGTGCTGAATTTTAAATCGGTAAAATTGCGAGCTTAAATCTCGTACTAATATTTACTCAAATTTACACGAATCTGAAGTGAATTAATAGGGATAATATATTAAATTGTCTTTATATGAGAATTAAATAAAATTCCACTTAGAAAAATCATATTTCGACTATTCTTGTGGATTAAAAACAAAAATTCGTTTACTTTATGGAGGTAAGCCAGTTATCAATAGAATAGCATTTTTTTAGTTATCAGTTACCAGAGCCAGTTATCAGTTACCAGATTCGTGTTTACTGGGCATAGATCTATAAGAAAAGTCATATCTCGTCTCTGAACCATTTTTCTTGTCGAACAGTGTTATTAAAGACCTTGCATTGAATTATATTGTAATAATATTATATAGTTAAATAATAAATAATTTGGACAATCTTCATATTGTTATGGCCAATCCCCACTTTAATGTATTATATTATATGTATAAATAGAGGGCTACGGTCAGTTAGCTTTAGCTTTGTATTAGCTGTTATCAGCTCATTACTAGTTCAGTGATGTGACTAGTTGCACTGCGCCACACGACCGGCAGTCCCTCTACCATTTTAAGCCGTAATAATAAAGGGAAGTAAATCAAAAGGAAAGGAATATTGTTAATCATTGCAACTTACACATTTCTCCATAATTAAAACAAATAAATAAATAATTCTACGTCCTTACAACGTTGCAACACATTGCACGAATGCGACAGTATGCTCTTATATAATAGCTGAATAGAATATCGAATCGCCTATAGAATAGCTGATATAGTGGAGCGAATTGATTGAAATGGCAATGGGAAGGACATGATTAGATGAAAAGCAGACTAGGGACTTATCGCATATGTATTTAGAATGATAATGAGAAAGTACGCCAGAATGGTCCCAAGTCATGAAAATGTATGATCTAACAGTTATTTATGTAAAAAATAATCAACAGCCCGTCTTATCGTTTATGAATTCGATGTCGTTTCTATTTTAAGATCGGAGAAAAATGCCGCACAACCGGTTATTATGCGATCATAACAAAAATAAACAACCCGATTCGATGGCGATTTCGCCGAAAGTCGAAAAAGGTTCTAAATCACTGACAACAGCGACGTTTTAGGTCCGCGCCGACTAAGTTTTAAGACCGCAACCGCAACTGTACAATTTTTTTACTGTTATTCGATCGCACGGTACGCCACTGGCAAATTCGGGTCAAATAATATTTTCCGCGACCGTTGGTCTCGTTGCACCAACCTTTTATGTATATCGTCTGCTATGCATATCGAGAGGAGGCTCGTTCCGTTCGATGCGTTGATGTTTCTGTTTTTTTTCGGTGTGAAACGGACTGCAATACAATGGCCGGATGAGCGTATTTAGTACGTTTCGTAATCAAACTTTGGGTCGATGTGTAGTGTACATACATATGTACATTTTTGATGTTCGATGCTGAAGGTTTGATTGTCAAATTCGTTACAAGGTTTCGTCAAACGTTTAACTTCTAATTATTATTATAACGCTTTTATCCTCGGATAAAACGTTATTTTTTCAATCAATTGCACAACGTATAGCAACAACGTATCGCTCGTAGACACACTGCTAGTAGGTTTTTCAAGAACTCAAAATAGTTTATACGAACCGTATCGTTCTCCGACGAAAGGTTCTCTTAGACTATATTCGTTGGGGGAGGGGGCGGTGGCCTCATGTTGAGTGCTTTAAGGGTCAAATTCCTTTGACCTTTAAAGCGGGCTTAAAAAAAGCTTATACGAATAAAGTTCACTTTTGAACTGCTATTTACCCTTTGAGTGCTGAGGTCTTTTCCGTAGAAGACCCGCCACGCTGAAAATTTCCAGTACAAAGGAATCCAGTATAGTAGAGAGAAGCGTTGGTCGTTGTCGGTTCGTATTTTGGTCATTGTGATGCACATTTAAGTAGCAAACATCAAAGTTTCTAATGCAATCTGTATCCGCCATTTAGAAATGCACCCAATGTACATTTTTTTTTAAATGCACTTTTATTTAATAGAATA
This sequence comes from Arctopsyche grandis, assembly GCF_051622035.1. Lineage (NCBI taxonomy): Eukaryota > Metazoa > Arthropoda > Insecta > Trichoptera > Hydropsychidae > Arctopsyche > Arctopsyche grandis. Next base: position 2,978,247 of record NC_135362.1, read on the forward strand.
GACGTTTAAATTGTTCCCTTTAGAAGTCCAATAGAAATCGGGTATAAAAATTGTAGCTAATTCAAAAAAACCCTAGATAACTACCGCCGAGGATTTTGAGTTTTGTAACGGTGTGTTTCGACTCTCTAATATATCTTTCAACAATATAAAATAAACAAAACAAGTCTATTAATGAATGTATTTTTCCAAAACTAGTTCCATCTTCTCCATTGTTGTTAAAATGTAATGCTTACAATCTAGATGCCAAGCCACAATCTAAAATACTCAGCAGTTAGGGATTTCCATCGGGTAATTCTGCTATGGTTATAAATTCAGAGATTCTGTTGTGAACGAGTCTTTATAAACGTTCACAAATTAATGACACGGATTACACGACCCATGTTCAATGCATTTTTTCAATGCTCCCTTTAAAGGTAGTATTCTTGTTTACTTTGTACATGCTCTTGTTTACTTGTAAAATGCCTATCGGCATTTTGCAGGCCCATGGACTTGTCAGCAAAACGCCGATCGGCGTTGGTAAGCATTCAAAAGATTAGCCTATACGGCGCAAAAAAAAAATTCAGGTTTGCTCAAGCGAGGTGTGAATGGTACACCAGAGTATTTTCACAAAGAGTCATATATGGACTACGGCCTGCAGCCCTCCCAGTATAATAGGTATACAAGCTACTTTTTTCGTCCATATGGGCTGCAGGATTGCAGCCCTCCCAGTTTAGTATATATGCATGCTATTTTTGTTTGAATTCGGTCACCGGTATGGTTTTTAAGCTACTAAAGCCCGATTAATCTATGCAGCCCCCCCTCCACCGATGTTATATGGAATATATTATCTTATATATAATACATAAATATCGAAGAATGTCTGTATTTCGATAGCATTTTATGGTGTTGCTGATAAACAGGCAGATACCATGCTACAAAAACAAATGTGGGTGAGCAGCTATTAAACGAGCTAATATTCTATGTATGTGTTTGTTAATCTTTTCTCGAAAATTAGGCTAATAATTTTGCTGAAACTTCTTTTCATCTCTATTTTTGTCTTGAAATTCCTAATAGAATGTGGCTCGCTAGTAGACACTCCTTTTCTATACCGTTTGTAAAAAGCAAGTTTATTTGCGTGTGTACGAACACGATGCAATATGAAAGAGCTCTTTCGATAAGACCATATCTGCCGTACGATTCAAATGTCATACGCAAAGATTTTCAAATAACAATCGACTGCTACATCAGTGTTCGAAATAAGAAAAAACACTTTTTTTTTTATTGAAATTGATCAATTTTTTGTGTGAAAAGCATCCATCGAACATCGATCTTTAGTCATAAGGAAGCGTGGCGTTCGTTGTTAATTGTTCGCTGTGCTTTGTCCAAGTTTATGAAGAACCTTTTTTTGCATTCTAGCTTTGTAAATAGACCCAAAACGCCCTGATTCGTGGAAAAAGCACGCTGGTTATCCGCCCTTTAGTCATAAGTAGCAAAATTTCTACGATAGCCGGATAAAAGAAGTAATCGACTTACTATCGACGGTTACTTTCTCAAACGTTTTGGCAATTTGTTAATTTGCCGTTTTTTTCTTCATATTATAACGTATAAATAAACATGGTATACGTATTTACCCACTAAACCTGTTTGACAATCGGCACTTGTGTCAATCATAGTCGTAGTGTTTTGGTTCTATGTGTGACAACCGGACCAATTTCCCAATTTCGGCAAGTGGGTCAGATTTGTTTACCACCCCCCCCCCTCTCACTCATAAACCCGCCGGTTCCAAATCTTCCGGGAAGACTTTCTCCATCCGGCTGGAGACATTTTGAGGAGCGTCATCGACTAGAGCGGTCATCGGAAGATTGGTCGCGATAGAATTTCGCAATTTGGCGTAGAGGCCTTATGCAAATGGCAACCATATCGACCTGCCCACACGTCAACAGTTGTGAAGGTCGCAATTGCTGCTCGTTTTCTCTATGGCCGCGTCTCTTCGCCGAGAATTCGGCAAAAATTTTCACCCATGGTTCTTCTTCTCAATTCGGATATGTGTGTCGTCGCGGTGCCGTGATTTGCAAAAAAAGTGTGAGAGATTCTCGTGGGTGGGTCTCGAGAGTCAGGTCAGTGATGGATGTTCGCCGGACACGGTCCAACGAGAAGAACATCTGGGCGACAAAACAATAAATACCGAACATGTAATTCAAGTGGTATGTCTTTCAGACTGTATTCGTTCGCGGGGTGATGGCCTCATGCTAAGGATTTTTTAGATTGACCTTTTTTTTACTCTGGTGTCATTACGGGATTGCTTCAAAGTGACACCTATGGCCAACTGTGTACCTACATATGTACTATGTATTAATTTTCAATATTATTATGAATTTGAAATTAAATTCAAACAATGGTGACAAATGGGATAGGTGAAATCCAAAATGAAATCTTTGGAAAAATTGGAAAACTCTGATAGGAAACGATCGCCCTGGAGTCGCATATATCCAAGGTCTGGCCGGCAACACTGGATCAGGTTTCGAACCCGTGACCCCCTCGTTTGTTAGCGTTATATGCTAACCACCGAGTAATGTCGCTGTTTAAAACGAATTTAATAATAATATGTATATGTGATATTATTATTAAATCCAATCTCAATTCCGTTTATTAGTTTGTGGTAACGCTATTAGATACATGATATGCCATCCGATACGATATAAAAACCGGAGTAAAAAAGTATTTGTTTTGGAGATGTCCAAAGTTAAGTAAAGTCTTAAAAGCGCCCAGATGACCATCGCCCAGTTGTCGCGTACCGTTGGATTAGTTTTTACTACGGATACTCCTCGGGGCAAAAATCCTTTCATATTGTTAACTTCGTAGAAAAACTCATTTTTCGCTTGTTCTTTGACACGCGTATTTGGTATTGCCCTAATGGATATCCCATGTACAGTTTATTACTAAACTACGGAGATTAATTAGTGCAAAATGCTTTCGGTATTGTTGAATTCGTCGGAAACCCTTTTTACAAGTTTTCTTTTGTTTTCAGCTCTATTGGAACGTTTATTGTTACTTGCCATTGCCCTAATGAATATGGTTATTACTAGAGGTAGGATCGGAAGCGTGCCGTTCATTGTTAATTGTTCGCTGTGCTTTGTTAAATTTTGTGAAGAACCTTTTTTTTGCACTCTAGATTTGTAAATAGACCCAAAACGCCCCGATTTCTGGAAAAAGCACGCTTCCTATCCTCCCTTTAGTTATTACCAGTCTTACGCGGTAGAGCGTTCTTTTCCCAGGAAAGAGGGTGTTTTGGGGCTATTTTCCAGGAAACAGGGCAAACTACAAAGCTAGGGAGCAAATAAAAAAAGGTTTACCATAAAAATGAACAATGGTGCGCAGGTCGGCACCGTGATGCGCCGGCCTTTAGTTATTACTAGACTTAAGCGTTGACTTGATTCTTTTAAGATAATAACAATAGACCACTCCATTACTATACAAAGCAAGAGAGCAACAAACCATGGTTGACTATTTTGAACTTGAACATGACCATGTGAACAACTTAATGACCAAGTGAACAATTTTCTGTGCAAAGAGCATATTTGGTATCCCATTTACAGTTTATTACTAAACTACAGAGGCTAATAAGAGTAAAATGGTTTTGCTATTGTTGACTTCGTCGAAAACCTTTTATTTTTACAACAGCTTGCTTTCAGTTCTGTTGGAACATTGATTGTGAACACTTGCCATTGCCTTAATGACCATCCGCCCTATAGTTTTCAGTTATAACTAATACAATATGATTATTGTAAGTAGCGATATCTACGATAGGCGAACCGGGTGATAGATTGCACTATTACAAAATTAAATGTTATTTCTAACTCGATTGCATATCAAATTTGCACATTTTTTTGTTAAATTTAAATTTTGTTCATGTTCATATATATATTTTTTTATTGTTTTCGTTTACATCACTTTCGATGTAATGAGTATTTTTGCTGTGTTTAGTTTTTGATTGCGTGTCCGGTATGCGCGTGGGTGTAATAGTACTCTTGTTTTCTTTCCAATGGTCGTATTGTTTGATATGTGTGTATCTGTGTGTGTAATTTGCGCAATTGATCTAAAATAGACCGTATTGACTAAAGTGGTTAAGTGGTGGCGTTTATGACTTTTTTTTCTGTTCCGGTCCAAATCCGATTCTAATCACTATTACTTATGGTGACGTTTGTAGGATTTAATTGTAGGTGTATCGTTGTTTTGATACATATCGTCAATTTGCTTAATAGAATGACTACTGGGGTTTGATTGTTCGAATCGTCCATTTTGAATTGTTACTTTTATTATGTATGCTCATTACGCCCACTCGACATGAATTTGATGCTTACAAAGCTTTGATGATTTTCTTCGCCCTTTTGGGAGAATGATGAGGCGAATTTTTCATGCAGTTTTAACGCTATTTAGCTCCCGATTTTGATTTCGCATTTATTTGAAAAACAATCGACAAAACTCTCAAAAGGAAGATCAGAGTTCCAAACGTAGCAGCTCTTAAGATTTTTATGACATTTCAACATACGACTTTATTCAAATGCCACTACATTTGCCCTGCACTTTGAAACGAAATGAGAAAAAGGTGATTAGCGTGGGAGTATTTGGATGCCAATTTACAGGAACCGTTTAAATGAAAATCAGACAAATTGGCAAACTCTGATAGGAAACGATCGACCTGAAGTCACAAACCAAAGTCTGTCCAGCGTAGGGTTGCCAGATGGTATCCAAAAGGAGGACATGTCCTCCTTTTCCATGTTTTGTCCTCCCTTACCTACTGTAAGTCCTCCTTTTTGCTAAACATCGGGCGGGACTGGCGGGAGGCGAAAAAGGGTGTAGAGATTGCCGATGTTAAGCTACACGATCAATTTTGTAACTTGATTTCATTTCTTAAATCAAAATCAGATGAAGATGAAGCATATTATGATTTGAAGTTGCACGAGCAGTGGACAATCTACTTCAAAAGTGTTAAAAGCATTGAATGTTTCTCAGAACTGCTCAAGATCTGCGAGTTTTATTTTTGTATAAGCGCACATAACGCAAACGTGGAAAGAGTTTTTTTACTAATTAATACTCAGTGGAGCAAAGAGAGGAATAGACTAAGTGTGCAGTCAGTTAAATCTTTAATTCTTACTCAATACAACTTCAAAAACATGACATGTGAAGATTTTTATAATTATTTGTTAAAAAACCAAGAACTTCTTTCCAAAATTGGCAGCTCAGCCAAATACGATTAAAATAATGTAATATAATATAAAAAATTCGTTTAATTTCTGAATGTCCTCCTTTTTTACAGAAAATCCTCCTTTTTAGACCCATCTGCCCTCCTTTATCAAATTATCATCTGGCAACCCTAGTCCAGCGGGACTCTAGTGGGAGTCGAACCCGTGACCACTCTGCTCGAAAGCATGATATGCTAACCACTAGTCCAAACTCCGTATGAACAGAAACGTTGTTTACGTGATCTGCTGGATAGTATACGATAATCCGAAACACGTTTCAGCAGAGAGACGACACGCGAACCTGTCAACTTTTGATCGTTCACTGTCAAACTACGTAATGCCAGAACAATGTCACACATTAAATGAATTCTGACGGAAAACGGTTACACGCCCGTTTTTGGGGCTCCCCATACGGTCGCACGTGTACACTTCATATTTCTCGCATGATAGTGATGCATACATACCTATGTATGTGGAATGCAATCGCACTAAACAATGCAATTCCCCGTCGAATGCGTAATTGGGACCTTAGGACCTTACGGAGCGGAGACACCGCTCTCGGGTGGTTTTTGACGCGGCCTTGTAAGGGCAATCCGGAAAGTAACCGGTTTTTGCACCGCGTATATGTACGTATTACGTACCGTGCATGGATATGCAGTCAACAGCTGTTCCGTAATGCCGGTCGTTTGGACTCGATGATTTTTGGGTTTTTGACGGTGTGACGTCATCATAGTGGCGTTTTATTTCCGTCGATGATTCGCATCGATCCGTTGCACTATCGAAATGTTTCACCTTGTATCGGTGAGGTTTCGCGACGTGACCTTTGACGTGCGTTTATTTACATGCTGTGTGTTTTACAGTATACACCTCGTATTTGCTGGGAACTATCCGAGGCACTCGAAGGGTTAACCCTTTGAATGTTGACCAACTCCGATCGGCGGTTTGCCAACAAGTTCGTGCGCCTGAAAAACGCCGATAGGCGTTGTATTTTGAGCATGTACAAAGTAAACAAGAATACTACCCGCCAAGCCTTTCCATTGTAGCATTGAACATGGGTCGTGTAATCTGTGTCAACGTTTATAAAGACTGGTTCACACCGGAATTTCTGAATTTATATCCATGGCAGAATTTCCGGATGGATATCCCGAACTGCTGAGTATTTTAGATTGTGAGCATTACATTTTAAAAACAATGAAGAAGATGGAACTAGTTTTGGAAAAATACATTAATTAATACTTATTTTGATTGTTTTATATTGTTGCAAGATGTATTAAAGTCTAAACACACCTGTACAAAACACGACATGCTCGGCGGTAGTTATCTAGGGTTTTTTTGGATTAGCTACAATTTTTATACCTGCTTTCTATTGAATTTCTAAAGGGAACAATTTTAACGTCCACTTTATTAAATAAATGTGCATTTAAAAAAAAATTGTACATTGGGTGCATTTCTAAATGACGGATACATATTGCATTAGAAACTTTGATGTTTGCTACTTAAATGTGTATCACAATGACCAACGCTTCTCTCTACTGAACTGGATTCCTTATTTTTTACTCTTCGGCTTGCGACCTTCGACACCTACGACCTCGGCTTCGACTCTACGTACGACCTGACGTCATCATTCATATTCATACGTAATACGTAAACAAAAGTAAATACTTTTGACAGTTGACAGTAATTGTCAATAGCGAAAAACTGCAACGTTGCCACTTTTTGTATCTATTTTAATGCTGAAATCAATTTTTTCGAATGATCGTTTCATATTTTTTAACGGTCACTTTATAATGCCAAAATATTTTATTCGATGCACAATACGAGATTTTTAATGCACCGAAAATAATACATATTTTTAATGCACAAACATTTTTTTAAGATACAAAGTATTGGTTAGGTTTTATTTATTTATGGTTTGGTTAGGTTAGGTTAAGTTAGGGTTGTTTTTATTTATTTAAGATTACATTTCACTGGTGAGATTATAATTTCACTAGTGAGAAACACAAGTAAACACTTTTGACAGTTGACAGTTGTCAATAGCGGAAGACTGCAACGTTGCCACTTTTTGTATCTATTCTAATGCTCAAATCGATTTTTTCGTTGTAAAATATTTCATTCGATGCACAATACGAGATTGTTTAATGCACCGAAAATAATGCAAATTTTTAATGCACAAACATTTTTTTAAGATACAAAGTATTGGTTAGGTTTTATTTGTTTGTGATTTGGTTAGGTTCGGTTAGGCCAAAATATTTTATTCGATGCACAATACGAGATTGTTTAACCCTTTGCCCGCGTCACCAAATTTAGCGAACATGCCCTGTACGCGGCTGCTTTTTTGTGGATTTTGCTATCGCGTTTTCGACTATTAATATAGGTTGTAATATTTTATAAATTATTTTAGCCTATATTGAATTTTTTTTGACTACTGCCATCTATTGAATTTGGTAAAGTATACATTTAGTAATATTTTCAACCAAGTTATAAAATTTTAACACAATAGACGGCTCTTATACAGGTTGGAACTTCCAAGACATCTATGCGTGTATCACGCGCTGAGGGCATGTTCGCTAGGACATGTATAGTAGTCGTACACGGTGGAAAGGTTAATGCACAAACGTTTTTTTTTAATATACAAAGTATTTTTCTCAATGTACAGTTAAATCGTACCTATTTCTATACAAGTGTTGGCGCAATTCTCAGCGTGGCGGGCTTTCAACAGAAAAGACGTCAACACTCAAAGGGTTAATCCTAACGTCCATTGTCTCGCAAACGGTTCACGCTCCATTTATATTTACAACAATCTATACTTACACTCGTCATCGACGCTAACTAACACATGTTTGTTATATGTATGCACGTACATATGTTACTCTTGATCTTGTTGTGTTTTCTAGGCTTTGTCGTTCATTTTCTAAACGGCTGAAAACGCGGACAATGATGGAAATGAAATTACGTGGATGCAGCACGCTCTAGGTGCGTTTGCTTTCTCTCGTCTCCCACGGTTTTTGTCCGACTAGTTTGCTCCGGTGAACCACCGGGCTCGGCGTCGGTAGCTCGGCAGCTCTGCAGTGGCAGCTCGAGAGATTTATCCGAACTATTCGAAATGGTAAAAATTTGAAAATGTAGTCTGTGTCCTACACGTTGCCCAAACTCGATTCATCCAGATCAAGGACCCTGTTGCCAAATATTAAGTAAAACTCGTCTCGGACCATATGAGCAATACTCCCACGCTCATCGCCTTTTTCTCGTTTCGTTTCAAAGTGCACGGCAAATGTAGTGGCATTTGAATAAAGTCGTGTTCTGTGTGTGTATGTAGTGTTGAAATGTCATAAAAGTGCTGTTGTGTTTGAGAGTTTTGCCGAAAGTTTGTGGTTGGGCTTCATCTCGTACTGTTCCGAGTGAAAAAAGTAACTTTTAACATTGTTGAATTAAGTTGTGAAGGGGATGTAGAAAGCCGCGTTTGAATAGTATTTCTGGCTTTCGAGATTCTTTTTGATGGAGTGGTCCCGGATTAGAATCCTACTAGAGTTCCGCTATTGGCCAGACCTTTGTTTGTGACTCCAGGTCGATCCTATCAGAGTTTGCCAATTTTTCTGCCAATGTTTGCTGATTTTCATTGAAACGGTTCCTGTAAATTGGCATTCCAATACTCCCACGTTCATCGCCCTTTTTTCTCATTTCGTTTTAAAGTGCAGGGCAAATGTGGTGGCATTTGAATAAAGTCGTCTTTGTTATGTGTGAGTGTAGTGTCGAAATGTCATAAAAGTCTTAAAGTGTTGCTGCGTTTGAAACTTGCTCCTGCTTTTGAGAGTTTGGCCGAAAGTTTCGTTGGGTTTCATCTCGTACTGTTCCGAGTGAAAAAAGTATCTTTTAACACTATTGAATTGAGTTGTGAATGGGCGGTAGAAAGTCGCGTTTGAATAGTATTTCTAGCTTTCGAGATTCTTTTGGATAGCTTTCGAGCAGAGTGATCACGGGTTAGAATCCCACTAGAGTTCCGCTACTGGCCAGACCTTGGTTTGTGACTCCAGGTCGATCGTTTCCTATCAGAGTTTTCCATTTTTTCTGCAAATGTTTGCTGATTTTCATTAAAACGGTTCCCATAAATTGGCATTCCAAAATACCCACGTTCATCGCCCTTTTCTCATTTCGTTTCAAAGTGCAGGGCAAATGTAGTGGCATTTGAATAAAGTCGTCTTTGTTGTGTGTGTGTGTGTGTGTGTGTGTGTGTGTGTGTGTATGTAGTGTCGAAATGTCATAAAAGTCTCAAGAGCTGCTGCGTTTGGAACTCTGCTCTTACTTTTGAGAACTTTGCCGAAAGTTTGGTTGGGTTTCATCTCATACTGTTCCTAGTGAAAAAAGTAAATTTTTACACTTGAATTGAGTTGTGAAGAGGCTGTAGAAAGCCGCGTTTGAATAGTCGGCTGTTTTTGCGTCGATCTGTAAGATTTTATTTTTATTCAATCGATCATGTACCTGCTAACCAGCGGCGTGGACTAATGCTTATTATATTATGTTTTCGAGCAGAGTGGTCACGGGTTCGAATCCCACTAGAGTCCCGCTGCTGGCGAGACCTTGGTTTGTGACTCCGGGTCTATCTTTTCCTATCAGAGTATGCCAATTTTTCTGATTTTCATTGAAACGGTTCCTGTAAGTTGGCATCTCTTTTCAGCGTCGTGAGGTCCGTCAATTTGTATAATAAAATGCTGCAAAAATTTCTCCATAGATATCACTGGATGTTTATTTGAGTTCTGATGTTTATTTTTTAGTGTACACGTCGCTTTGGAGCGATCTGTAGAGGTGACTGTTCATGTTCTATGAAATAAATAAATAAATGTACACCCGTCTTAGAGATCGCTCCAATGCAACGAGTGTAAAATACAGATCAAGAAATATCAATTGTATAAACACATAATTATTATATATTTTTATATTACACACGACGTCTATGGTCAAACATTGCACACAAGCATTTATACAAGACAAATGCGATAAACATACACAGAAACATTTGGGGAGAAATTCACAGGATTTTTAAAAACAACCAGCGAAACATCGACATACTTAATAACTTGAAATGTGCGAGAGAGATGGGACAGGGGTGCCAATTTTGCAGGAACCGTTTCAATGAAATTCAGATAAATTAGAAACGATCGAGCTGGAAGTCACAAACCGAGGTCTGGCAAGCAGCAACCAGTGGGACTCAAACTCGTGACCAATTTGTTCGAAAGCATTAAATTATTAAATTCCTCTAGCGTCATGTCGGAGACGTTTGCCTGTTTTATTGACATTTGATCCCCGTATGTCTGTAAAGTGTCGAAGCGATCTAAAGAGTAGAAGTGGTTCAAAATGAAATCATAAAATTTTGACGGGCAGGATTTAACAGAGTGAATCCAATAAAACTCTTGTAAAAATAGTAAACGTGTAAAAACGAAAATGAAAATTGCGCAAACGAAAATGTTAATGTAGTCGTGGGAAAACTTGTTTTGGGAGTTTGAAATTTTTGACATTTCGATATCACGTGCGCAGTATTGCGTTCTACTTGCGCACACACAAAGATTGTGTTTATTATGAATCTGGGGGGAGGATACAAGTCCGGCTCATATTAACAAGTGAGCCATGTAGTAATGTCTAGTAATGTCCGGACTTGTCAAAACTGCCCGAACGTGTCGAGTAATAGCAGCGCATTCCAGTTGTCAACATTCCAACAAAATGGATATCCGGACATGTACCCGGCCAAAAACCCTTTGACATTAACCCCCTGTGCAAATAACCCCCGCCAGGGATAAAAATTGTTTAAAAATACTAATAAATAATTGATAATAAAGTAAAGTAATGAATAAGAATAAATTGATTGTGGTAGAGCCTATTGAATTTCAATTTATATACAATATTTAATTTCAATTTACTGTAGTGAATAGAATAATATCAATTTAAAAGACTTTTAGTCACCAGTTAGGTGGTTATTGAAAGTAAATTTTAATAGAAGTATATATTATCGTTATATTATTATTATATTTTAAATATTTTGATGGAATTTGTAAAAATCGAGAAAAGGAAAAGAAAATGAGATTAAAATACAATTGATTTTGGAGTTTTGTATATTTTGAATTATTATTATTGATTACTGATTTTTTATTATTGATTATTTATAAAGAATCTGATTAATAATATCTGTATTACTGAATCTGTATTTTTCTGGCTGAAATAATTAGCATTGATACTGACTGTCAATTTTTATAAAATATTTTTATCCCTGACGAGGGGATTAATGTCCAGGGGGTTTTGACCGGGGGTATGTGTCCTAGAACCCCAGAAATTATTTATGTTAACCTCTCTTTAAACTCTGTACGCCAGCGACTCACTCATGAGTCGCGTATTGACTCCGTCGTCTTACGGGCGAGTCTCATTGATTTCTCTTTCGAAGCGTACAATAAAAATAATTTTACAAACACTATTTATGGACGAAATTGGTAACAAAAAAAAAATCGATGATTTGAGTTTTTTTTAACAAAAATGCCACCAGGGCTGCCATTTAATTATACCTACCAAGAGATCTGAATCGTCCGTAACCTTTCGTGCATCGTGACACGTGTCACGCAAATGCGTGCAAGGTCACACCTTTTTAAGCTGTGAATTATGTGAGTCAAATATTTTTTTTGCATGTTCAATTAATTCAAAAGTTGCTGGCGTACCGGTGAGGGGCGAATGTATTTATTTATTGCTACTATTAATGCATAAAAAATAATAACAATAACAATTAGTGACCGCTGTGACCTGACGGGTTACCCCAATGTGTCAACAACAAACAGTGATAGTGTAAACAATAAAATATTATTCATTCAACTTTAATTCAAATAAACTCGTGTTGAATCTCACGAAGCAATTCCTCAACCCGACAGTCAGACAGGTCCAGACGCTACCCTATCACGTTGAGGAACTAGACAACTTGCTAAAAAGAGACTGTCAAAAATTTGAGCTCCGGTAAAATCGAAGGGTTGTCCGTACTTTCCTTTAATACCCCAACGATGTATTTGAAACGGGAACAGTCCTTTTCGAAGATTCAAAGCCTTAGGACGAAAACACACTGAGAGGCACGCAGTGCGCGTTTTTTTAAGATAGTTTTGCACATGTAAAAAAAAATGCTTGCACGCATAATCTTTTCTGCCGAGTGTTTTCGGTGATATTTTATCCTTGTTATTACATACATACGTTTGAGTGATCGATAACGGCGATTTCCATATTTGAAGAAATCTAGGAGAAACTTATCGATGTAATAAGATCGTACGAATTAACAATGAAGTGGGAACGCCCTTCCCTGGCTGGGTACTAGGGATTGCAATTTCACGTCGAATTTCATAAACCGGTAAACGGTAAATGATTTTTCCTACTACCGGTATAAAACTGTATGTGGTTACTTCCTAAAAACGTTAACCTAGATTCAATCGTGAATAATTAAAAATAAATCTCAGGCGAATAATGTCTGGTCACCGGACGGACCCTGAGGGGGCCGTGTATTGTTCGAATGTTGTAAATGCATTGTTAAAGGTTTGCCGAACCTTTTTTACAAAGGATTTACAACAATGGAACAATGAGCGGCACCTTGGCTATCCTACCTCGAATAATGTCATATAAAAGCACTAAAGTAAATTCTTAGTCATAAATATATTTTATTTTTTAATTTTTTACCAATCATATTTAATTTTTTAATGTTTGGATCATTTGAAAGTTTTGATCACAATTGAAACAACCGTGTAATCGCATTTATTATGATTTGGCTAGGCTGTGCTGCCAGTGAATTTTGAATTTACCACATTTAAAATAAACAAATTCCAGACAACCTAATCCACAATACGCCATTTGCATCGCTTTTTAATGTAATATTATGCAATAATATGCTTGTACACGATAAAATAGTTACGGGTAAATACCGCTAAATTTTAGAATTTACCGATGGCGAAATTTTGCCGATTTACCGGTAAACCGTTATGTAGTAATGCAATCCCTATTGGGAACCCGAGGACTAAAAGAAAAAAAACACGTGCTGCGTGCCTCTCAGTGTGTTTTGTGCGTTAAGTTACATTGGAGAAAACCCGTGGGAAACAGATAATACCCATACTTTTTCATGTATATTTTTGTATGTAGGTATAGGAGAAACTTTTGTACTATTTTTCAATTAAGAGAAGGAATTTAGCTTGACTGAGACTCCATATGACAGAACCAAACTCTAAAATGCGTCAATAAGAGCGAAGTATGGGACGACGTCACGTCCTTCATATTTTGCTCCAGCTTCCCACTGTGACCGTAAACAATGGGTGTTCTCCAAACCGAATTCGGGTGTAGTTGCACGTGCAGAATGCATACGTTTGGGAGGTCGCACGTGTATGCATATCAATATGCAACCGACAAGTTTCTCCTAAGTTTCTTCAAATATGAGATTCACCGTTATCGATCACTGTCAAGCAAGGATAAAATATCACTGAAATCACTCCAGGGGGTGATTTTTGGGACTGTGTACCATGCATATGGGCTAGGGGTGCTGCGTTTTTTTCGCATGTTTTAAAGTATCTAAAAAAAAACACCCCCATATCCCACTTGGGGCGAAAACACACAGCAAGGAACGTGGCACATGATTTTTTTAGATACTTTTAAACGCGCGAAAAAAATCGATAGCGTGATCGATAACAGTGATTGATAACGGTGTATCCCACATTCGGTATCGATCACTGCCAAGCAAGGATACAATTATACCGAAAATGGTCCAAGCAAGGATAAATACTATCATACAATTTAAACGACATAGATCGAAAGTATCGTTTTGAGACGACGCGTTACACCGTGTGCCATGCATTCGTGCCACGAACGTCAGATCTTTTCTGGGTGACCGTCACCTACAGTCAAAAAATCGAAAATGTTCGTTTACCATGCATACACATGAAAAACGGTTAGTATATATATCAGTGGCGTGCGGTAAAACTTTCTCTTCCCCCGTCGTACATCCTCACTTAATTTGCGCAAGCAGGATACAAGAGGAACAGGCTTTTCCTCCCGTATCCTGCGCACGCACTTTAAACAAGGCTGTATGACAAAAAGAGAGATAATTTCACCGCAGGCCACTGATATATATTATATATACATAGTACCGTTTACCGTGCACCCTTTTTTTTAATCTTTCGACTTAAGATCTTTCGATCTTTGCCTATCGATATTTGCTTTTTCGATCTTTTGACTTTCGGTGCCGTGAGGTAGACCGATTTTCTCTATATGTTTAAAACTATCTACAAAAAAACCACGTGCCACATGCACAGCTGTGTGATTTCGCCCTTATAGTTCGGCGAGCGTTATCTCAGACAGACAGACAGACAGAATATCGATATTATATATATATATGATCTTCAAAGTAACATGAAACAAGCATGCTTATAACTAGAGTGCGGATAGAGAGCGTGCTTTTTCCAGAAATCGGGGCGGTTTGGCTCTATTTACAAACCTAGAGTGCAAAAAAAAGGTTTGGCGAACCTTTAACAATGCATTTACAACAATTGAACAATGAACGGCGCGCTCTGGTTCCGCTCTTTACTTATAATAATCAGCAAATTCAAACTAGCCGAATTTGCGATAGAGGCGTTGCCCAAGTCAAAGAAGATTTTATTTTAAGTTTCTTTTTTTGAATTTTGATCAAATCTGGTTCGAATGTTGCATCGGCCATCGCACTTGGCACATACTATTCCCCGATCGAACTAGATCGCCCAAGACCACTTTTCACGGTCGCCAGTCTGCATTGGTGGGTGTCGTTCGAACATTGCGTTTTCGCGAATCGCTCTGAAACCCGATGGTCATTGCTCTTGATCGATCTGTGGGAACCAAGAACCGTAAACCGAAAACTGAAATCAGACTTTCCCAATACGTGTATATATATATATAATAGACAGTGTACGAAAGTGATCCTCATCCTCTTCTTTTCGTTCGACTCGTAAGCGGAAAGTTCCGAAGTATCATAGTATATGTATGTATAGGTATTTTAGATGCACTTTCGCTGCAGTGGACTTTCGGTGTCTGGTATATTTAGGAGTCGGGATATGAATCTTCTCGGGATGTTTCTTCGTCCGAATCGCGGTTTGTTTTTCAGCGGGCCAGTGGCGGCGCATTCCTCGCTGCTTGTGTATACTTTGACTCGACGCACTGTGGGCCGACTGGCCTGTTTGGCGTACAATATTACTACATTTATAATATAAAAACCCATTTATTTTATATAGTTTTTGTTTGTAATAACGCTATTAGATACATAATATATGACAGGTGATATAAAAAAAATAAAGAAAAAATGTTTCGTCCTAGGTGGGTCTCGAACCCGCATCTCTTGTACTGATAACTCGATCGCGTTACTTATCGTTAGAGGTAGGATAGTCACAGTGCAATCCATTGTTCGGCAAACCTTTAACAATGCATTTACAACCTCTGAACAATACACGGCCCCCTCAGACTCCGGTGACTACTTATCGTGGATTCGAATTAACATTTGTCTTGTAGTGCGTACTCACCGGGCCAACGAAGGCAAGCGAAGGGTATTTGTCGATGGCTATACCACACGTTCGGTTAATAAAACGCTCGTTATTTAATTTTTATTTCGATATTTTGTACGCCACTGGTCCCAACGAGTGGTATACCCATCATTTATTAACCGAACGTGTGGTACAGCCATCGACAAATACCCTTCGCTTACATTCGTTGGCCCGGTGAGTACGCACCATTACTGTGCTTGAAAAATCCGCTAGCCACGGAGTCCAAGCGTCCAGTTAAAATGTGTGTAAAAATAATGCAAAATCTACAAGGTCAATCATTGTAATTAACTATAAAAATCTTTTTGGTGTGTATGAAACGCCAAATAATACAAAATAAGTGCAAGGAATGAAAAAATGACGGTCATTCCAAGGCGGATATCGTTCTCATACTGACATTTGAACGCGGCGCGTACTGAATTGCCACATATTGTTTGTATGAAATTGTATGAGATAGAACACACTACGAGTGGCGCGACACTGCGCGTCAAAGTTGCCGTTTTTACCAACTCTGATGTGCTGCGCTGCGTCGCTGCAGCGCAGTCGCCTAGTGCGGTCAGACCTTTGGCCGACAAAATCTATTCATATTATACAACAGTACATGTCACCATAGAGTATCAAGCAAAACCGATTTTCTTTGGAAATTATGGAAATATTCACTTGCGACGTGACGTCATAGTAGCGAGTGTACGCGTACTAACGAAATTGTAAATATTAATATTTTTAGACACGTCACATTGTGACAATATTGACTCGACGATACGACGCAAACTATGTATGGTGCGTTCTATAATGTATATAGGTAAGTAAGCCGATTTTGTCTTGTAGTCGGCCAAAACTTGTCTGAACGTACGCTGCTGTATAGTATGTATATAAGTAGTCTTTTCTGTGCCGGGCTGTTGGTTTACAATGCTGGATAGTATGAATTGGCTTTTTTTTAGTTAGTTTTGCACGTGTATAAAAAACGCTAGCACGCCTCATCTATGCCAGATCAAAACTCACCCCCTGTTGTTTATGGTGATATATTTTCCTTGTATTGAAATAGACTTGACAGTGATCGATAACAGCAGTATAGCTCGGTAGTTGCGTTTATGTTTAGCACTGAGAGATTACTGGGTTCGATCCCGTACCAATATTTAATGCTGCTGGTCAGACTTGGATATTTGTGATCGTTTCCTATCAGAGTTTGCCAATTGATTTCATTGTTGAAACGGTTCCTCCCATCAAATTGGCAACAACCATCCTACCCGCTGTGTCACAAATATCTGAATTTGATTTATGTACAATATGTAAAAAAAATATGTACAAGTTTAAATCCACAGATGTCTCTATGGTATAATTCATTATTTAATTAATTGTTAATTTCGTGTCTCTCAAAATACAATGATTTATGTAATAAAAAATGCTCCAATGTTTGTAATTAATTGTCTAGTAAGACGCATTTGGGTTTACCTGTTAGCCTTGCTGGTATATATCGATGTAAAAATTGGATAAAACAAATAAAATAACGATAATTCCTATATTTAAAGAAATGCAGGAGGAACTTGTCGGAATAATAAAATCGTTCGAATTAATAATGCCATAAGACACGCCCACTCATAGCTGGAGTCCTCCTAGGCATGCCGTGCCGTACGATTCTGTGCGTCTGCGCTTTAAATATGCTTTTCCTTTTTTGATGTTTACTTGAAATGTCACACCACTTGAACAAAGAAAAAGTGTGTGCAGGATCGGACCTTTAGGGCGAAATCACACAGGGAAGAACGGCACGTCGTGTGCATGGCTCCCCGCTGTGGGTGGTCTCCTACATTTCTTCAAATATAGGATACACCGTTTAAAAGTATCTAAAAAAATACCACGTGCCACGTGCATCGCTGTGTGTTTTCGACCTTCAATGTTATGTAGAATCGAGATGATAGTTTTTGACACCTGGCCCAGTGTGCAGCGTCTGATCGCGAAGATGTTCCCCCTTGTCTCCATGACTACCCGGTACGCAAATAGACACCCGGCCGTGACCAGTGGCGCACGGTGCTCCGTAACGAACGGTCCCTGTACACGGCACAGGAGTCCCGTCCCACTCGGGGCTACAGCCCTCCGGAGTGTGACGCCACGGTAAACATCCCCGAAATCCCGCGAAAACCCTTTCTACCCCTCCCTTCCACCCTAGTCGGGTCGACATCCTCGAATCGGACCCGTCCCGACGATCCGATCGTCGAAATTATGCGACGACGGGATGAAAGTCACCATATTAGATTGAGTAGCCTATAAATACCAACTTGAGAGACGATTGCGAAACTCTCTCGCGTGTGTTTGTGTTTTTCTTTTTTGTTCTAACAGGAACTTTCGTATTCGTCGTTTTTCAGCTGAAACGAAACCGACTCAACAACACTCGCTCACACACAATCTCTATTACTCTTTCCTCACACTACTACTACTACTACTACTACTACTACAACTTCTACTACATATTTGATAGGATAGTTTTGAGAAGTCATGGGCGGGAGGAGGAGAGGTGGTTTCTTCTTTCGTTGGATGAAAAGGTAAAGAAAGCATCCCCCGGAGTGTTTTTGTTTTTGTCTCTTCCATCAGCTGCGGGATGTATGAGACTTTCCCGGCTCGTGTTTATTTTAGGTTTTCGAAAGCATGAAAACCTTTGTTGTTGACTGTTCTTTGATAACCCGAATAAACAGTGTGTGTTTTTTTTTATAATTTTCGACTAATCCGAATGCGTGTGTGATTTTATTTTCAGTGTTTACACAACATTAATAAACCATTTCGATCACACTACTTATGTACCTATACATACCAGGGATTCATTTCCGTTTGTTAGCAATTCTGTTAATTTTCGTTTAATTACTGGTTTACCGGTAAATTTCAAAATTAGGTATCTCGTTTTCGTTTATTGTCGTTTCTCTCGAGCTGATTTTCAAACTTTCACAACTTTACAAAAATCAATGCAGATCAATATTGCATCATGAATTTAGGACAAATTTGAATTTTATAGTTGTGCCGATCTAGCATGAGTTATAATGCTATCGCATTCACCCCCCACTCGATCCGCGATGGCCAATTACATTTCGTTTTGGTCAAGAAATACAACATTGTTTGTGCGCATAGCGGTCGGTACAATTTGACTTTTATTTTTTGTTAGTTTTGAGTTCGTGTTTTGTATTTTGAAATATTTACATTAATAAAACTTTAATATAAAAAAGTAAGTTGTTGATATTTTTAATGTATTTATGGAATACGTACATATCTATTTTATATTAATGGAAATTTACAGTTTTTGGACGATATAAATAATCATCAACGTCATGTTATGGACAGTAAAATTCACAGTAATATTTTTAAAGACCTTGCATTGAATTATATTGTAATAATATTATACATATAGTTAAATAAGGAATGATTAAAAAAATAAATAAAGAAATTTTTTTATCAGATCAACTGAAGTATTTTTTAATATTTTTATATCAACCGAAACTTTTATTCTAGAGTATCGAGGCTTTTAAGTTTTTCTCCCAAACCTTTCTATGTACATATTGTATATATTTTAACAAAATTTCATACCTAGAAGTTATTTTTAATATATATGTCTATATATATAAGTCTATATATATATAAAAATCAATGTTTGTCTGTCTGTCACGTATGCGTTCCTATACCATTCAACCGATTGCGATGAAACTTACATGAGTTATTGTGTGCATGTCTGCGATGGTTTCTGTAAAAAAATGTCGCCCAAAAACGGAAAAAACGGGAACGAGTCGCATTGCAATGCAATAATTCCAAATGTTTTCGCGTCGCCGCCTGCGTTGTTAGGGTAAAATAAACAAACAATTGAATAATTTCAAATGTGTTCGCCGACTTGCGTTTTTCCGACAAATTATCATTACTGTGATTTAATTTGATTATTAAGTATTAATTTAAGGGACAGGAACGGGAATGGGAATTGCATGCATTATTGTGGCATTGCAACGCATGCCGGGTTCAGCTAGTGATATATAAATAAAAAATGTCGTGATTTTTTTTCTACACTACATACTTCTCGGTTCACGCTACATCGGATCGACTATAATACATAACACATAACACTTCGTGAAATAAAATACATAAAATTTTGGGTGCTACTTTAGTATGCGGTCTACCTTAACATGCGATCTACCTTTGAATCGCAATCGACAATTTTGTTTATTTGTATCATAGCAACGTTTTTGTTTTTTCCTGCCGCCCCATAATGTTGTTGAAGCATTTCTATCAAAATATCGGCCAACCCTAATTTAACCTAACTTAACCTGACCCTTAAATAAATAGTTGTTGGCTGCTAAGATATGTTTTATTTCATCAATATTTTTCCAAAATAACATATTTTAGCAGCCAACACCTATTTATTTAAGGGTCAGGTTAGGTTAGGTAAAGTTAGAGTTGGCCCTATTCATTTAAGATTAGGTTGTTAGGGTCGGTATTATTCAGTCTCACTGTCACACGTGAAAACTGAGACAGTGAGATCGCATATTAAAGTAAAAACGTGAAGGTAGATCGCATACTAAAGTAGACCGCATACTAAAGTGGCACCAAATTTTGATTCATGTATATCATTCAATCTGGCTATATGTATTACAAACAAACATAAAAACTACTTATTAGAGAAAACAAATCAAATTGATTTAATAGTAGTATTAATCAATCACTATGGTTATTCACGCATAGTTACCGCTCGTTTTTTTTTTTTTGTATTAACAACAGTTTCACATTCGGTTTTAATAAGTGAAAACTTTTACTCAATATTAGAACGCGCCGAATGAAGTTCATTCAGATTAAATTTTTACATCTAACAAACCAGGTTAATTAGTCTACATATGTACATATGTTTTCCAATCAAACCTACCGTTACCCAACTATGCCAACTGTTTCTTTCTAATTTGAACATCATATTGTACACTAAAACCGTTCGAATCAGTACCGAGTAGAGCGGCGTGCCAACGTAGGGACAAATGTGACGGTTCCCGGCCATTTGTATGATTTTAAATTGTGTAGTGCATAGAATGTACATTCCTTTAACGCTCCATCGGACCTATTAAACTACTATACCACGAATAATAACGTCGTCGGCAATGGGGGTATTCCCCTTCTCTCCGTACATAGACTTCGTTTCCTGTCAACGAGCCATAGCCGACTGCTAGGTATAGAGTGCTTCCCTTCGTTTGCCTCGTTACAGTTGTGTGTGTGTCATTTTTGATATTGGAATGTTATATTATCTGATTGATTCGTCGATGTTTTGATTCAACGTCATCGATTTTGTGGTGAAACTTGATGTGTGTATCTCGGGTTCGGTAAATTATGGCAATTGCCTTGAATCAAATCTACGGTGATGAGTTCTGCCGGTTTAATTGGAGATAATTCAGTGTGCAAACTGTCACTCGGGTGGTCTTGAGAATGTCTTATTAAAATTTTAAACCTTCTGTGTTTATTTAGAAATCCAATAGAAAGCAGGTATAAATATTGTAGCTAGTCCAAATAAACCCTAGATAACTGCCGCCGAGGATTTCGAGCTTTGTAAAGGTGTGTATATTAGACTCTCTAATATATCTGGCAACAATAAAAAATAAACAAAAGAAGTCTATTAATGAATGTATTTTTCCAAAACTAGTTTCATCTTCTTCATTGTTATTGAAATGTAATCTAGATGCCAAGCCACAATCTAAAATACTCAGCAGTTATGGATTTCAATCGGGAAATTCTGCTGTGGTTATAAACTCAGAAATTCCGGTGTAAACTAGTCTTTTCTAAACATTGTCACGGATTACACGACCCATGTTCAATGCACTTTTTTTCAATGCTACCTGGAAAGGCTTACTTTGTACATGCTCAAAATTCAACGCCTATCGATGTTTCTCAAGCCCATGGACTTCTTGGCAAATCGCCGATCGGCGTTGATCAGCATTCAAAGGGTTAAAATGATGGTCGAATTCCGTCTGATGTTAAGCTTCTAATTGTTTGCTTTTTTTTTTTAATTTTCTACCGTAGTGCTCCAAATCGACAGTATGGCCAAACGTGTATAGCAGCATAGCTTGGTGGTTGCGTTGATGTTTACCACTGAGAGGTTGCCGGGTTCGATCCCATGGGTTGATCTCGATTGAAAATAATTTATTCCGAGTATAATCTATAGTGCTGCTGCTCAGACTTGAATATTCGTGATTCAAGTCGATCGCTTCCTATCAAAGTTGGTTAATTTATTTGGTTTGATATTTGGAACGGTTCCACATCAAATTGGCAAAACTATCCTATCCACCATGTCACCACTATTTAAATATGATTTCAAAAAAATTATATACGTACAAATTTAATATCGTAGATGTCGCTCAGAGGCAATCTGAAATATGAAATTGTGCACATCTGCTTTACCACCTATCCCAAAAGTATAGAAAATAAATAAATAATAGGTAGGTATATAACCGTTTCAACAGTTAAATAAGATAAATTGACAAATTCTATCAAATATTTTTGTAGGATCTTGTTGTTAGGAGACATAGGCGGTTGTGTGGAATCAGGGTCGCCGAGAGAAATCCCGGGCCTTGGGAAATATTTATTCAGGGCTCTATGACAAACCAAAAAAAATATCTTATAGATATATTTTTAATATGCGAAAAATCTATCAGAACTATATATTAGAAAAATGCCTATATGTTGTTTGTTATTTTTTTTAATAATTGAATAAGAAAGTATGATATATGTGATAGGTATGATTTCCGACACGGGGCCACTTGAGTAGTCCGGGCCTTGGAACTTTGCCCCGGCTCCCCCCCCACTCTCGTTGTCCCTGTATGGAATGAGACTCTTTGACGGTTTAAAACATTCTTTACTCGGCGGAGCACTGCAATGGTCTGTCACATTACATACTACCAACCTCATCATTCGTCCTACTCACGCATGCCAACTCAATCATACATTGTATGATTTATAAGATTTTTTACAAGATTAACCGATTGCTTATAATAACAATGATGTTAATGATGTGACTCTTTTGCATCATATACATATGTATATGTATGTATGTTATACTATTCAACCTTATGTGTGATATTTTGACTATCTTATATATGTACATTTGATTCTCAATCGAATAAAATATATTTAAATCGCATCCGATTCAATGTGTGGTTGATATTATATTATATTTTATAATTGCATGCTAGTCACTTGCCACATACATATACATATGTATGATAGTGACTAGCTTATCTTTGTATACGATCTTTCTCGTTCGTACTCGAGTGAATGTATGCAATTATTATAATATTATACATATAATAAGAAATTGTATAATAGTTGTCTTTAGCGTTAATCCTATTATAATTCGACACATTTTCGATAACGTGTTGAGTGATTATTGAACGTTATCGTAAATTCCTCGACTCGTTTAGAACGTATGACTTGAACGATCCTACGCCTTGTGCGTATATTTTGTATATGAATTTGGTTAATGGTACATATTTTATAATAATAATATGTTTTTGGTGATTGTGTATTATTTGATTTTCTTTAATATGTATAATCAACACACTTTATTGTTATTATGATTGTTTCACATACACGTTGGCTGCTGTTATATTGAAAATTAACACTTTCAGTACATTAATTAATTTTTTTTGTGACATTTTTGCCTGTCTGGTGTTGTGTTTATTGAAAAAAAAAGTTCTTCAAATGTACAGGTGTGCATGCCAATCTTTGGTTTTCTTTGTGAGTACTTTTTTTCTATTTTTTTTTTATTATTACTATTTTTTTTTTATACATTTAACACTTGAGTAGTTTTTGAAGTAATCGTAACGTTGAAGCTAGCTGGAGTAATGATGTGCGATTTTTTCCTGCAGTGACTTGCCGGACCGGGAGGAGAATTCGTCTCCCGTTCTGCTGCTCGCTGTCCACAACAAATCCGGCTATCCGGTTCCGGAGCGTTGTGACGCTTGCACGTCGCCGCGTCGTTCCGAGCGACACAACATCTTGTCCCAGCTGAACGAACGCTTCAGAAAGACCCTCAGTTTGGACTCGAGGGTCAACCGGAGCGTTCAGACAACGTCGGATCAAACCCGGAGGCCCAAATCGATGGTTAATACCGCCGGTAATCTAGAACTGAACAATTGCTCAACGGACAATTGTTGCACGCCGAAGAAGAAACGCTTCAGGCCGAAGTCGTTCTTCACTTTGGAGACTTTTTTAGACTCGAGACGGTCCGAAGCCTCGTCGGACGACTTCTCATCGTCCAAGTATTGCAAATTTTATCTGGACAGCAGTGCCGAGTGTTCGCCGGTGCTCAAAGGACGCACCACTCCGGATTTGTTAGACGTACCGGGCATAGCCGACACGGTGTCGGAAGAGTCTCGGTGCAAGAAGCGCTTAGATAAGTTGGAGAATCACTACAATAGGATACAGAAGTTGAAGAATGCCCGTCAAACTCCGCTCAATTCCGCCCCAGTGCTGAAAGACTACGCTCAAATCGACGAGGAGTCTATCTACACTGAGCCGTTGTATGAAAGTCCCGCCGGATCAAAGACTGAATCCCAGAATCCAGACTGCATTGAATGTAACGCGAGTGCAATAAGACGGGGGTTCGAACGTGATAAATTTCTCAACGGTGACAGGAGCGATTCTAGTTTCGTTCCGGTTGGATCCGAGCGGAATCGGTGCAACTACAACGTTCAGTATGAGGTTACTTCGTCGTCGGACGCCGACTGTTCTCGCTTCAAGGATTGCACGGGAGGCGTGAAGAAGTCGAGAAAGATTTGCTGCAAGGAAGGTACGCCGTCTTCGGCGTATGAGATCAACATTACCGAAGACGACCTGCTGATCAATGACAGGACGAAGAATTTAGTCGTGAAAGTCATGGATAAGTCGGTCGACTCGATAGGATCGTGCTCGTTGGACGTGGACGCCGATAACACGGACTTTTCAGGTATTCCGAATAACGAGGGGAGATGATTGTTTCGAGTAGCGCAGTGTGGTGCAGCTTTGCAGACTGTTTTTTTTTTCTTTTTTTTTTGATTGTTTCATTTGTTAATTAATTTTTTTGATGATTATTATTATTCACGAGCATTTGGAGGATCATTGAAACTTTGCATTTTGTATTTTTGTATTGATAAAATGAGTACTGTATTAATAAATCATTCAGATCTGATGGTCATCGTCCTTGTCATCATCGTCGTCGTCGTCCAAACTGTAATTGTATACAGTGGTTTGATAATATGATAGTTTTTGTTTTGCTAGTACTAATACATATATTATATCACCGATTTATATATAATAATATAATAAATAATGCATTATTTTCATTATTAATTGCAAGTTTCATAATGCTTTCGATGCTTTTGTTCTATTTTATTATTATTATATTAATAAATTTCGTTTTATTTGTACAACTGCTTGTGTTCTTCTTCTTCTTCTTCTTCTTCTATGTACTTCTTCACTTATTATTATTTCACATTTCATTTCACAGTATGTTCACATTATAATATATTTTCATGTACCTCACTCACGTCTACTCTTTCTCTCTGTGTATGTATATATATTGTATAATGTATAATATTTTCCTTTCCTCAATATTTAATTGCTTAAATCGGTATGAATGTCAACAATGAGTATGTCGTAAGAATGAATTTTTGCATTTTATTATATTGTACTTATTATTATATAAATATATTTTTCCTTTATAACATTCATATATATATTTTCAATACTAAGGTTACGACTGGTTTTATGAATAGCTTGTTCGATCAAAATAGCTTCTAACTGAATTAAGTCATCTGCACGCTGTATAAACAGTCTGTAAAATTTATTGTATTTGACTTTTCGACCGTGTTCTAAGATCAATATTAAATATTCTAATGTGGAATTGACTAGTAAAATCAATAATAATTGAATATGCTGAAATAATGTATATACATTCGTATGATTGATCTATGACTTCTATATAAACACTCTGATTATAGATCTACCATTACATTTAGGGAATCGATAGCGCTAGCGTGTGACCACTGTCACGGCTGCTGTTGGACTTGTGTCATTTGTCATTTGGATTTATCAGTTTTCTAGTCTTAATTATCATGATTTTTGATCAAAATTGTGATACTCTGTCACTGTTTCCTCGAAGCAACCAATTCCAATGATAATTTTTCATTTGGCATTGTATATACTGCAAATTAATTTCAATATTATTTACTGAAACTTGAGCCAGTAGCATGGCTTGGTGGTTGCGATAATTGTAACCACTGAGAGGTTGCCGGGTTTGATCCCGTGGGATGACTTTGATTGAAACGAATTTATTCCGAGTATCATCTGTAGTGCTGCTGGTCAGACTTGGATATTTGTGACTCCAAGTCGATCGTTTTCTATCCTATCTATTTCTGTCGTCCTCATCAAATCGGTAAAAACCATTCTACGCGCTATGTCAACACTATTTGAATACGATTTCTAAATTTATAATCTTTTTGACATGAAGGTGTGTATGAAATTAGGGTTGCCAAGTATCATGCACAAAAAAACGGAACATTTAACAACAAAAATGTTTATTTTTTAAAATGTGCTTAATAATTGTGCTGGTTATTTTTAAAGTGAAATAAGTCATTTAAGGTACCAAAAATACCATTATTTTACAAGGTAATCGTAAAATTCAACCAGTACAGGAAAGATATAAAGCTAAGAATCATAATGTATATATTAATTAATGTATAACATTAAGAATCATAATCACATAATGTCCAATTTTCTCAGAACGAAATATTATATGACTTATTCCACTTTCATAATAACCGGAATGTTAAGAAGATGAAAAGTGCGCTTAAAAATTAATTTTTAAATTCAATCATCTTCATTCTTAGTCTCAATTTTATCATCTGTGTTGCTATACACTGCTAATTTGGTGCAAAAGTTTCTTATTTTCTTTGATTTCTTTATAAAATTCTAACCATGAAATATTTTTGTAATTATATACTACGCTTAAAATACCCCGGACAGTGGAAATTTTCAACTTATTTCTTTCTTTAGTCCACTGTCCGCTGATCATGGAAAATATTCTTTCTACATTGGCATTTTGGCCAGGTAATGCAAAAGCCTCTCCTACGGACTGCATGAAATTATTGTCAATATTGAAAAAGAGGACATTATGGGTATAATATAAAAAAAAAGATAGAGAACAAAAGAATTGTGTTTAAAAAGAGAACATGTTCTCTTAAAAAGAGACCTGTTGGCAACCCTATATGAAACTAGTCTCAGATATAATGGTCGATCTATACCCGTGTTTAATATGCTAATATGGTGCATTTTATATTATCAATACAGTATGCTTTATCGTATGAATGTCTCATTGATTAAAATTCATTGCATTTGTCATTATGTTCGATGAAATATGTATTCAAAAGTATAAACCAAACAGTATGAGGAAAACTGTTCTATCATGCACGAAAGCTCTTAGCTCTATCATAGCGAA
Organism: Arctopsyche grandis; assembly: GCF_051622035.1. Classification (NCBI taxonomy): domain Eukaryota; kingdom Metazoa; phylum Arthropoda; class Insecta; order Trichoptera; family Hydropsychidae; genus Arctopsyche; species Arctopsyche grandis. Next base: position 3,005,504 of record NC_135362.1, read on the forward strand.
AGTATTTTATTGAGTGTTTTTTCAAACATGTTTCAGACACCACATCGGGCAGTCTGAACATCTTGACGCCGTCGTCGACGACCAGCCACTACCGAGAATTCGCGTCCAAATTCCAAGAGAGGGCCACACCGGGACTGCGGCAAGATCTACGCGGCCTGCCGCTCAAAGAGGAAGCATACCTCAAACCGTACCCGCAAGACACCTCCGTCCAATCGAAGCCTTGCTTCGGCGGAGTGCCACCGCCGAAGAAACCTAGCTACTTGCACCTGGCCTGCTCGATCAACGGCTACTCAAACCTGACCACGTACGACTCGACGCTGCGGCAGAAGCTGAGTCGGTCCAGGGAGAACTCTCCGGCGCGACCCGGAAACATATCGTCGTTTGTTATGCTGAGGAATCGAACAGACGATGCCATGGCGCAGAGGCTCAACGCAAACCCAACGGTGACCAACGGCGGAAACTCCGCATCGCCTTTCTTCAAAACTAGCTTTTCAGAGACGAGCATCAGCTCGCAGAACGTGATGACCTATTTAAAATCAAACGGACAGAGCGTCGGCTCCGAAACGCACACGTCCAAGAGCTACCACGTCATTTCGAACGGTACCGCGGCCGACGAGAGTCCGTCCAAATCCTTCATCCAGCAACGGGTCGAACGACTGTACGGTCCCGGCGCACTAGCTCAAGGCTTCTTCAATCAAAAAAAGCAGTTGAAAGACGGCGAGCACAATTCATCCAACGGGGCGAGTGGCGTGACGCAAATCAGTCACACAACTCGGCATGTCGTCATTAAAAAGACGCAGAACGGAGTCACGTCTGAGAATACCTTTACGGAGAATCACAGCAACGGTCAGGAAGACGGCGATTCCGTCCTGCCTGTTATGCGTCACCTGAGAGCCGAATTCCGCGCCCAGTTACCGATCCTCTCGCCGAAGAGGAGTCCTCTATCCAAAATTTCAGACAATAGTAATATTATAACGAATAATCAAATAGACACGAGACTTTCCGGAATAGACGTCGTCGATAGGTCGACGACGAACGTTTCCAAACCGGACGATAGGCTTTTATCAGACGCAAAGGTGACCATTATACCCATAACTAAGTCGGAATCCAGTGAGAGGATCGACGCACCGTCTACGAACGGCTTAAAGACTGCCCAATTTAGCGATATACTCGTGAACGGCGGTAAGAATGTCGAGGTTGTCGCCATAGAAAACATTCCCGTAGTTACTTTCAATGTTTCGGCTCAGGTCGAAATCGATCTGTTGCCCAAATGCATAATCGACGACACGGTGGTGCAGGACGGTCCGTTCTTTTTGAATTTGAAGCGCGTCGAGACGGAGAAGTTGCTCAAACTGGGCGACGTGGCTGAATCATGCTTGGTGGAGGTGCAGGTCGGTCAATATTGGTCTTTTTTTTGTCGGTGAATATTAAATTGTAGTTTGTATTCTAATGTTTCGGTTCGATTTTCAGGATGTCGCTGATGTGTCGGAGGAAGTTAAGGGATTTCTGAGAGCCGCCGCCGGAAAAGCGAGACTGCTTGCCTCGCAAAAGATGCAGCAATTTGAAGGTAATTGTAGTTTTGTGACTCGTACGTAAGTTTATGTACGTCAAAAGGTCTAATTTTTTTATATTTACTGTGGTGCCATTACGGGTTTTGTCACATATATCCAAAGTTGTACATTTGTCTTCTTTTTCCCGTTTTCTTAATGCTGAATTTGATAAATGATCTACCTTCACTCCTCCCGGTTTTGCGCCAAGTTGAAAGGACGATCCCGTTAGTTTTTTTTTATTTGGTATGACCATCTCTTGGGAGACTGTCCTCTCGCTCGTCTTCCCTCCAGCGGTTTGGTGACTACCAGACTCTCCAGTCTCTCTCCACATTCTTCCTGGCCATATTGCCAAAGTGGGAAAAAACCCTTTTCCTACATGTTATGGAGAGTTTCTCTGAAACTGCCAGCTCTTTGAGGATGGAGATGTTCAAGTGAAAGAAATTTCTCCGATAGAAACTCATCTATTCTTACTGGTGCCGTATTATGTATATAAATTATGAATGAGTGCTATCAGTTACTTTGGGACCTTCTATAGTCAGTTCCAACTGACACGGTCAAAAGCTTTTGTGTAATCTATGAAGCAGGATTATTATTACAGGAATATTACAGGAATCTTGAATTCTCTACTTTTTTTCGATTATTTGTCGTATATTTAAAATTTGTTCTCGTGTGCCTCTGCCTTTAGTAAATCCAGCTTGCTCATCCGGAATTTGCTTGTCAAGGTATTGTTTCAATCTTGCCTTCGGTATATACCTATACATAGATCAATACTTAACTTGACTTGTATATATGTATTGTTGCGTAGGGGTGGGTGGAGGATCCAAGTAAAAGCCAACAGTCGTTTCACAGCATTTATTGATGATTCAGGAGATACACGCAGTGTCACTGCTAAGTCCAGAATGCCTTATATCGCCTACGTACCGCCTTATAAAGGGTAGATCTCTCAGGACGCCTAATCTGTTTACCTGTTGTATAGTCACGTATTCGGATCTGTATTTCCAAGACATTGGGTCTTCCCGTACCGATTCTGAGAAATAACTAATAACGGTCATTGTTTAGCCTAAATGCACTTAGAGTCCAGATATAATCTTTGGAAGTAAGTGCATGCATTTAGTTAATCCGATAACAGATATCCGTTGGTCTAAGTGCAATTCGCTCAATCCGCGGCGTACGTAACAGTATTTTATATTAATTTATAACATTATTAGTATAAATATGAAATTATATTCAAATAATGGCGACGAATGAGGATAGGTTGCCGATTTGTTTGGAACCGTTTCAACAATGAAATCAGATACATTGGCAAACTCTGATAGGAAACAGTTTACCTGGAGCCACGTGTAGCTACAGTGTAGTGCACTGGTAGAGCTATTGCATACGGGTAGACAGGTTGTGGGTTCAAATCCCGGCCAAATCGCTACTGGCGAGGTCTTGTGGTTATTTAAAAAAAAAAACAACAGATCAACTGTCTCCTGTTAGAATTTTCCGATTTCCTGGCTTAATTGTCGAGATCAAGTCGGTATCCTCCCCCTCAGCTTTTCTCAAATTCGAGTTATTAGCATCTCGAATTTGTCGAATCTTATAAAAGCTACCTACATGATGTATCTCTTGCAAATTTGCTGTGTATCAAAAATTTGTTGATTGTCCATAGATGTCTCTATTTGTATTCAATGTATGTTTGAAAAATTGTTAGTACTTATGTATGTACAAAAAATAATCTAAACATATATTTGTGTCGTCTTCCTGTCATGGCATATATGATGTATGTACAATTTAAATATCAAAGGTTTGGTCATAATAAGTTAATCACCGAGCTAGGTTGCTGATTATAAATACCGTATATGAAACTGATTATTAATTGTTTTTTCTTAAATTCATTCCAGGATTGTGTCATAATAATATAAACCGTCGACCCGACGATCAGTTTCCGACGACCGACGAGGATCTGAGAGGCTTTTGGGACATGGTCTGTTTACAGATTGAAGACATCAGAACGATATTCGAACAGATCAACATAATGAAGGGCACCAATTGGAAAGAGGTTATAATGATTAATACAATATACCCATGTATATAGAAATGGAAACAATTTCAACGTCCATTCTATAAAATAAATGTGCATTAAAAGAAATTTTGTACATTAAAAAAAAAGTTTCTGTACCTACATTACAAAAAAATTGTGTGCATTTCTAAATGACGGATACATATTGCATTAGAAAGTCTGTTTTGATCATTGAAAAAATATTTGCTACTTAAAAAGTGGATGAAATGTGCATTAAAATGACAGATGAACTGTATTGGCAACGTCGCGAATATCAAAATATGAACCAATATGTTTGGTTAGGTTAGGTTAAGTTAGGGCTGGATTTATTTATTTAAGATTACATTTCACTAGTGAGAAACAAAATTAAACACTTTTGACAGTTGACAGTTGTCAATAGCGGAAGATTGCAATGTAGCCACTTTTTGTATCTATTCTAATGCTGAAATCTATTTTTTCGAATGATCGTTTCATATTTTTATTACTAGCCCCTTCTCACTTCACTTTCGATTTTGTCGTGTGATGAAATTTGGGTTCTTATCCGATCGTTTTCAAACTTTGCCATTTTGCCCGGTTTGGTCATCAATATATGTGGAAATGACTTCCGCCATTACGATGGTGAAAAATAATCTCAATAGACACGTTTGAAAATACTCCATCATATTTCTCGGTGACGTCTATCGTCCACATTGTCTCAATTGTCCACACTGTCTCCGATAGTTTTTACTAGCCTCTTCTTACTTTACATCCCTTTTCGCCACCATCTCGCTATGTCAGATTTTAATTGTTTAAACGCCTATAACTTTTTCTTTTTTCACTTTATATTTTATAAAATTTGCTTTATAGGTTTTCATTTTCTCATATAAGTTTTTAGTTCACTCATAGTGCTAATAATGAATGTTAAAATGTTGATCGTTTTAGTTGTTAAGGTCTGACCGCACTATGCGACAACCGAACGATCCGACACTTCACAACAGTATGCGACCAAATATTGTTTGTATGCAATTGTATGAGACATAACGCACTGCGCGACAGTCGCATGACGTAGAACGACACCGTGCGTCAAAGTTGACTTTCCGACCAACTTTGACGCGAGGTGTCGTTCGCGACGTGAGGCAAGTGTCGTTGAATGGGGGTTGCCTTGCGACAATTATTCTCCTTCTTCATATCGTGACTTTGAAATAGCATGTAGCCATAACCTTTTGGTTTTTCTCGATTGTTATTCTTCCTCGCATATCAAAGATACTATAATAGCGTCCGTTTCGTCCATCTTGCTCTGAGGTACCGAACGAATGATTGACATAATTCAAGTGCGGTTTACCTAATATTGTCGCACACTGTTGTGAAGTGTCGGATCGTTCGTTTGACGCATAGTGCGGTCAGACCTTTAGGGCCAAGCGCACCCGTCCCGCTAGCATGCTAACGGTAAACATTCGACACTTTGAGCATGGTCAGTCGGATTTTTCAACAATTCGTTGTTTAACGGTCACTTTATAATGCCAAAATATTTTATTCGATGCACAATATGAGATTGTTTAATTCATCGAAAATAATGCAAAATTTTAATGCACAAAGTATTTTTCTCAATGTACAGTTAAATTGTACCCTATAGAAATGTCGGTGTGTTCAGGAGTTGATAGTAATGTGGTTTTTTAGGTTCCCGTCGTCAAGAGAACATCGGACAGTGCATCCAAGTCGGCTCCGTCGACGCGCTCTCGGCTCGCTAAACCGAAGAAGCCATCGGCGAATCAGACAGAAGCCGCCTCGGCTGCCAAAGCATCTGCGGCTAAGAAGAGAGACGAACAGCGGAAGGCTCTGCTCGAGGCGAAACGTCGGGCTGTCAAAGCGGATTGCGATTCTTCCGTTGAGATATTTGCACCGCCTCTTCCTGGTGCGAACACCGACGTTGCAAAAGAGAGTAGTTGATAGATTACAGTACTGGCGTCGTTTGTTATCTTACATACTGTTGCCGTCTCGTACGTTTTTAGTCACTTTCGAATCGCTCGTGAGAAAATGTTCCCAATTTTTTATATATATATTATACTATTATACTGTGTATGTACGTTAAATTTTACTAATATTCTTTTTATGTTATTTTTATTACTATTTTTTATTAATCCCTACCTCCATCCCGTTCAGCGTATAATTGTTAATATTATCTTGCCGAGCTTTTACTGGTTTCTTTCCGGAATATTAAGAAAAAATGAATGCATATATACTAATTGTTTCGAGCTAAACGAGATGTCTCGTATAATTGCCTTATAATACTCACACTCGTGTAATACATTTATATATACATATATATTGTTATATTTAAATTGTTAGTTGAAAATGAAAAATATTACACATATAAATACATATATTTAAACTATCGAGTTTATTATAGCCGAATAATAATAAATAATAGTTGAAAAAAAATATATAAAAGGAGTATTCTCTGGTCGTTTTTACTTTTTTTTTTGGGATGTTTTGTTTTTAATAAGAAATCTCGTCATTTTTTTACAATATTGTTTTATTTTATTAAATTTACGTCCTATTTTGTATTTTTACTGTTACGTATTTGTATGATAAAGTCTGATTGTGTCCGAGTTTTGACGATGGTGTGAAATTTCGGTCTACGTATGAATATAATAGTTTATATATGTATGTATTTTTTATTTGATACACTCCATTTTTTTATACACCGTATTTATTTGACTAGTGTTTAAAATTCTATGTGAAATGTAATTATTATGTGCGACGATGTTTTTTGTACGATGAGCTTATTGTGGGATTCGAATCGCTGCGTGATGTGTTCGGCCGTCGCTAAATTGATAATAATAAATAAGTAATATTTTGCCAAAATTTTCGTTCGATGGACTCTTTCTTTTGATCCTCTGCCAGGTTACTGTTTTTTAAGACGTCGGCAAATTCGCGTGTGTTTGTGTGACTATTCGTATGTGAGTGAGTACCGAGATACGCACGAGTGTGCTACGAGAAGAAATGTGCGAAAAATCGAATCTAATTAAAATTAATTAAAAATAAATCCCCAGTATGCTTAGTGTCGGAAAGTGTATTCGATATAAGAGTATGTATTTTTGTCACGGAAATTAATCACCGCTCGTTAACACATTAAATTTGTCTAAATTTTATATTACGTTTTTAAATTGTGAATTGAATAAATAAATTATACACATTATGTTGTGCGTTTTTTTTATTTGCTGTTTAAATAAATCTTGTCCTAATAATAAATCCATTATAAGTATCTATGCTTAATAACCCATACAAGTCATTAAATCTCCACGATATTGATGGAAAATGGTGGTAAGAAAATATAATCATGCACTATTTTATATTTGCATTGCATACCTACATACATACAGCCAACCGTTATTCCTTAATGCTAGCGTGTATGTTTAGCACCGAGTGATCAGTGGGCTCGATCCACCATACTGCTGGTTAGATTTGGGGGTATTTGTGACTCCAAATTGATCGTTTATTACACTGTTCGACACGAAAAATGGTTCAGAGACGAGATATGACTTTTCTTATAGATCTATGCCCAGTGAACACGAATCTGGTAATAAAAAATGTTGATTGGCTCGAGATTCGGAGATATGTGTTTTTTTTTAAATCGTGCGATTTTACTATATCTTGGTGTTGTTCGGTCGATGTCTTAAAATATGTCAATTTCCTGTTCAAAATGAATATTGGAATCTATAGACGGGTATTTTATCTTTCATTTGTAGTACTTTTCAGATTTCAAATATCTCTTAAGTAGTCGTCCAGTTCAAATCAAAAGTCAAAAGTACGTATTTTCACTTGGGATTTTTTCCCACTGTTAATACTATTTTATATTGAGTATTTTCTATTGAAACATGTTTATTGGGATAGTGTTCTGGCCACACTAATTTTTGTTTTCGTTAAAAAGGGTTAATTGGAAGTGTGCTGAATTTTAAATCGGTAAAATTGCGAGCTCAAAGCTCGTACTAGTATTTACTCATATTTACACGAATCTGAATTGCATAATTTAATATACCATAACCCATGCGATGATATTTCATCGGGCACAACACTATATATGTATATTATGTTAACTGTTGAATATAAATACTGTTGTTTAGGGGTGGGTTCGGTATCCAAATGAAAGGACAAAGTCGCTTCACAGCATTTATTCAACGATCCGGGAGTTCCACACGACGCCACCGCTCTCTCCAGAATAATCTGATCCACCGCGTGTACCTCCTTATAAAGGACAAAGTTGCACACCACAACTTCCCCGATCCATCTATGTATGTATATATTTTCTAGGTACGTAAAAGTCTTGTTCTGTGAGAACTCCAACGTATCCTTTGTTTGGGCACTTACTGAGTCCCGTTAGCCTAATCCGGGGTCTCTATTGTTCACCCATGAATTCACTTAGACAGTGGATACTCTCTATCGTTTACCAACGTTACAATACTAACCAAATAAATGAAAATGAATCTAAAATAAATAACTAAATAGAGGCTATTAATTTTCATTCGAAATATTTTCTTAAAATTAAATTTTTACATTTTATATCTTTACATTCGGCATTTATTTTCGTTTTATTCGTGTTATTATATTTTAATAATTTGCGATACCATAGTAATGATAATAACAAAACAATACCTAAAGATGTGTGTATGTTATGTAATGTAGTTATGATAACATCATCGTGACCGAAATCATGATAATGTTACGTACGCCGCGGATTGAGCGAATTGCACTTAGACCAACGGATATCAGTTATCGGATTAACTAAATGCATGCACTTACTTCCAAAGATTATATCTGGACTCTAAGTGCATTTAGGCTAAACAATGACCGTTATTAGTTATTTCTCAGAATCAGTACGGGAAGACCCAATGTCGTGGAAATACATATCCGAATACGTGACTATACAACAGGTAAACAGATTAGGCGCCCTGAGAGATCTACCCCTTATAAGGCGGTACGTAGGCGATATCATGTCATTCTGGACGGAGCATTGGCAATGCGTGTATCTCCTTAAACATCAATAAATGCTGTGAAACGACTGTTGGCATTTTACTTGGATCCTCCACCCACCCCTACGTAACAATAATACCTAAATTCCTAATGAGATTCGCGATATTTTATTTATTTCATCATATGTGGTTAATGTATTTTTTGGGATTAAAATACATGAAAGATAAATTCGTTATCAATTGAATTACATATGTACATATGTACATCAGATATATTCTTATCATTCGCACTAACATATTTATTTCACGGTAAACACGATATTTATCTTCGATTAGTCGACTTAAATACATTCAAATGTAAGTATCATATACCAGATGTAAAAAATATTCAAAAGTTACATAAATCTTTTTAAACTTCGATTTCACGAAAATTCTCTAATTTGTGTGGAGTTGATTTTATGATACATATTGAAAAGTTTAATTTTCAACTGAAATATTTTCTTTAATTTAAATTTTTTAAATTCAAATCGTTACAATTTAGAATCCGTTAAATCGCAAGTCTTTTATAATAAACCGCAAACAATTGACGCCCTCGAAGTTAACATAACAAACGCCATCCAGCAAATTCAGCCAGATTTATGCGACAAAGTGCGAAAGTATTGTTACGTACGCCGCGGATTAAGCGAATAGAATCCCAGAGACTGTGTGACCGTGCGACTAGTATAAGTGGTTTCAAGGATTAGCGACAGGCTAAGTGCAAGTAAGCTAAACAATGATTGCACTTCTCATACCGTGGGAATACATATACGAATACGTGACTATACAGTAGGTTAACAGATTAGACGTCCTGAGAGATCTACCCCTTATAAGGCAATACGTAGGCGATATCATGTCATTCTAGACTGAGCACTGCCAGTGCGTGTATCTCCTTAATCATCAATAAATGCTGTGAAACGACTGTTGGCCTTTTACTTGGATCCTCCACCCACCCCTACGCAACAGTATGATAAGCAATTCGCAATTTGGATTCAGAGGAGGATTGGGAACAAGGGAAGCGTTGTTCTGCATGAACGTACTCCTACAAAAGTGTAGGGATTTCAAAAAGAGGATATACGTCTGTTTCATCGTCTTTGAAAAGGCGTTTGATAGAGTGGAACATGATTATGAGTGGAATGACAAATTAATCCATGCACTAAACCAAACTGGGATAGATGCAAAGGATATCGCCCTTTTGAAGAACCTATATTGGAACCAATCTGCTGTCGTGAAGGTTGAATACTTGGAAACCGAAAAAGTAGAAATTAGTCGAGGGGTACGGCAGGGATGTGTATTGTCGCCCATGCTCTACAATCTGTATTCGAAATGGTCTTCTACCAGGCAGTCGATAGTCGAATAGGAGTAAGAATAGGCGTCGAAATTATAAATAATATCCGACTGAGAGTGCCGAAGATCTGCAATTGTTATTGATCGCAATTGATCAAGCATGTCAAAAATGGGGTATTTCTATTAATATAAAAAAGACAAAATCAATGGTCATATGTAAAGAAAAGATGGATCCATTAAACCTGAGTGTGCGCGAACAAATGATTGAACAAGTCGAACAATACAAATACCTAGGAGCAATGATCAATACGGGAGTCAGTTCCGAAATGGAGATAAGAAGAAGGATCGAAATAGCAAGAAATGCCTTCGGCAGCATGAAAAATGTGTTATGTTGTCGAAGGTTGTCTATGAAATTTCGCTGAAGAGTCCTGCACTCCTATGTTTGGTCGGTGTTGCTGTACGGATGCGAAACGTGGACTTTGTTAGTGGCATCCATCAAGAGGATAGAGTCCTTTGAAATGTGGTGTTACCGGAGGATGCTAAAGATCTCGTGGAAGGAGCATGTACATAGGAAACGAAACAGTCCTCCAGCTTCTTCATAAAAAGAGAAAGCTTCTTGACACGGTGAAGCGCCGTAAGATGGAATACTTTGGCCACATCATTCGTGGCACCAAATATCGCATTCTACAAACAATCATAAAAGGGAAAATATAAGGCAAACGGTAGCTTGGGAGAAAGAAGCTCTCTTGGCTCCGGAACATCGGGTCATGGATGGGACTCGGTCTCGAAAAGTTATTTCGGCTTGCCCATGATAGGAAAGAATACGCACGGGCCATAAACGATGTCTGCCCATGGTAGAATAGTCGCCTACGTCCGAATACAGATTCGGCATTAGAAGAAGAATAAGATATTCCACACTTAATGCCATAAAATATACTTTCAAATGACAAAAAAAAATAGTAGATATCTCACACACAACTTGTTTTATTTACATTTTAAAATCGAGCGTCCTTATTGAAAGACCTTTTATATACATATGTGTGTATACAGCATCATGACCGTCAAGAAATAATACACCTTTGTTACGCTAATATTTCAATTATGATTTGGTAGACGCAGTTTTTAAAATGTTAGTCCATTCTTGTAAATATGCTTTGACGGGGGTTTGGTGCATTCGCTCTAAAATCGCCAGATTAACAGAACGGCAGATTTAAACGTAATTCTCGTTTTCTCGAATGATAGATTGCACATCAGATAACGAGTAACCTTTCGATGTGCACATATGCAATTATTAAAATTGAGTTGGATCTTTCTGGCGAGTTTAATAAGGCAAGATTCGGAACTTATCGAATCTTGCCTTATTAAACTCGCCTGAAAGATCCAACTCAATTTTAATAATTACCATTTTAATAATTACATCTGTGCACATCGAAAGGTTACCCGTCATCTGATGTGCAATCTATCATTCGAGAAGATGAGAATTGCATTTAAAGCAGCCGTCCGTTAATCTGTCGTTCAATTTGTCTGGCGATTTTAGAGCGGATGCACCGCATCCCTTTGACGGTCATTCTGCTGCAAACAGTTGCCCTGATTTGTGTGCTTCTGTAATTAACCTTGCTACTATTAATACAGCACAATATGTCTTTGGTAGAGTTGGTGCTGTAGGTAGGCGCTCTAATCCTTGGTGGAATGACTACCTTGCATCCCTTAAATCCTTAGTCAAAAGGGCTATACGTAAATTACGCTCGGCTAAGCGTCGTGGTTTTGGTCCAGATTTGTTAATGCCCCTTGGTATCGAGGTGAGAAGAGCTTCTGCACTTTTTAAGCGTCAAATTTTGCTGTCCAAAAAAAAGTCTTGGGAGAATTTTGTTAACTCACAGGCAGGGTCGGGACCTTGAGGTCCAGCGTATAAGGCCATCGCTAGGGACCCCGCTTTTATTATATGTGCAGTTCGTAGTCCTCTTGATGGTCACCTTGCTTTATCTAGTAGTGAAGCGGTTAATAACCTTGTGAATGCACTTATCCCTGTTGATCGCTTTGACAATGATCTACCTGCTCACGTTCGTATCCGTAATTTTGCTTCTCATGTTACTGAACTTAGTTGCTATGAAGACCTTCCGACTTCGGAGGAAGTTAGTTCGATTTTTAATAGCCTAGGTCGGGGTAAGGCTCCTGGAGTTGATATGATAGGCGGAGATATTACCAGAGCTGTTTGGTCGGTGGGTAATTTTGAACTTCTTAATGTTTATAGGAATTGTTTTAAATTTGGAACATTCCCTAGTTGCTGGAAGGTTGGAAAATTGATTGACATTAAGATGCATAATACTGACAGACTAGCTTGTGACCCTAAGGCTTATCGCCCAATCAGTTTGTTTCATATTTTTGGGAAGGTCCTAGAGAGGCTAATATCGAGTCGGCTCGGTAGATTCCTTGACAATAACTCTGTTTTATACGATGGTCAATTTGGATTTAGATCGGGCAAGTCTACTGTTAATGCAATTCGCTGTGTCTTGAGGGAGTCTTCGGACTCTCCATCCAAATATGTAGTTGTTGTTTTGTTGGACTTTGCTGGAGCGTTTGATAATGCCTGGTGGCCCATGCTATTGATTAAATTGCGTCTGCTGGGACTGCATCCGAATTTACTATGCTTACTGCAGAGTTACTTGTCGGATAGGAAATTGGTTTTCGAAGTCGGTGGACAGGTTGGTTTCAGGGATCTCTGTATTGGATGTCCACAGGGCTCCGTTTTGGGACCTATTCTTTGGAACATTCTTGTCAATGACCTTTTTACAATCAATTTGCCGGAGGGTTGCAGGTTGGTTGCGTACGCTGATGACTAGTCACCGGAGCCTGAGGGGGGCGTGTATTATTCAAAGGTTGTAAATGCATTGTTAAAGGTTTGCCGAACCTTTTTTACAAAGGATTTACAACAATTGAACAATTGATAGCACTGTGACTATCCTACCTCTACTGATGACTAGAGGTAGGATAGTCACAGTGCTATCCATTGTTCGGCAAACCTTTAACAATGCATTTACAACCTTTGAACAATACACGGCCCCCTCAGTCTCCGGTGACTACTGATGACATAGTGTTATTAACGCACGCAAAGTCCCGTGTTGAGCTGGAATTTAAAGCTACTGCGGCACTTCACCTTCTAGACCAGGGGTTCCCAACCTTTTTGTACCCTAGAGCGCATTCTAAAATATCGGTACCACCTATTTTTCTAAGGATATTTATAATTGGAAAAGGGTAATAAATAATAAACAAAAATAATTTCAAAATAATAAAATTAATGTTCAAATTACATATGTACACACAAAGAAACGTACATACAAAATGTAATACAAATTAAACAAAAACCACACATACAAAGAAAACATTTTATAAAAAAATATAATATCAATCTATCAGTGTGATCTTTGGCATTGCATATCATTGGCCAGTGCCTCATAATTAGGAGAGTATGACGATAATCCTGTTAGTAAACAATCATAAAGATGCTCATCGGTGAGTCGAGATCTATATATGTACATACATATATTTTTGGGCATGCTTGGGTATAATTCCCTTGAACTTCGGAGAAACTTCTCGTTAATTCGTTTCGTTCTCCAACTATTGCGTGGTAATACGTCATGCCCGTTGTTGCTGGAACAGTTGGGACTTTATGTCCCTAATAATTATGTGCGTGATAGAAATAATCATTTGATGGTTGTACCTGCTGCTCGCACAGTTCTTTTTCGAATGGCTCCTATTCCAAGAGCTATTCGACTTCTCAATGAAATCATTGCTGCTGTCCCTGAATGTGATATTTTCCACCTTGGGGAGCGTAGATTATCGGATATTATTTTAACATATTTATCTGGTAACCTGCGCTCATCATTACTTTCTTAATTTGAATGTGATGTATGAGTGGAATCTTAATCTACTCTCTTCCATTTGGGCCTCGCTGTGATTTTATTTTTTATTCATATTTTGTTTTATTTTATTTTACTTTTTCTTTCTCCTTTGTACATTTTTATATACTATTTTAATTTTGTTCAGTATAAAGAAAGAATGGGATTTATGGATCTTATTTTTGATTTTTACACTTATCTTTTGATATCGCAAACATACGAACGAATATAATAAACCTAGGTACTCAAACAATTTTAAAACTCTCACAAATAGTGTTTGTGAAAAAAATTCTGTCGCGGTCGAATAGTGGCGGGCGCATACAAATCGGTGTGCGGGCGCGAAAAGTACTACAAATGAAAGATAAAATACCCGACTATAGATTCCAATATTTATTTTGAACAGGAAATTGACAGATTTTGAGAAATCGACCGAACAACATACAATTTGGCGATATTTTATTTATTTCATCATATGTGGTTAATGTATTTTTTAGTTTTAAAGTACATGAAATATAAATTCGTTATCAATTGAATTATTTACATATATATATATATACATGAGATACATATATTCTTATCATAAGCACTAAAATATGTATTTCACGGCAAATGCGATATTTTCAATAGTTATCTTCGATTAGTCGACTTAAATACATTCAAAGGTGAGTACATATCATATACCAAATTTATGTAATACAAAAAACAAATCTTTTTAAACTTCGATTTTACGATAATTCTCTGATTTGTGTGGAATTGATGTAATGATACATATTGAAATTGATGTTATGATACAAAAGTTTAATTTTCAACTGAAAATCCTTAAAAATAGTGCTAATTTAAAAATTTCGTATACAATTGTAACAAAAATATACATACATATGTATGTAGACTAGTTAGTGTTGTGCAAATTGATTTCAACTGGTGGTTTTGGAAAGGGATTGATACACGAATTAAAATTAAGTTATATGTTCCAATTCAATTGGTTGAATATTATATTTTTTCCATTCAAATAAATTTAATAAAAAACAAATGAATATTTACTATTAGATTCGCCATTTTTAAGCTGTTTACATTACAAATACTGAGCGAAGCCGGGTAAAACAACTAGTTATATATTTTTATAAATTATTTATATTTTTTTAAATATTTTTATAAAATGAATTTTTATAATTTTATATTTTTTGAATATTTTTATCTGAACCGGAAGTAGTACTTTTACTCTAGAGAATCGAGGTTTCTTATTTTTTTCTCAGAAACCTTTTGGGTTATTGAACTGAAATTTCATATTTAAAAGTTTAATACCAAGTTATGTATAAAATTTGGTAAGCATCCGTCAACCGAAAGTGGCAGTTTACTCTTGTTTGATTTTTCTTCCACTTTAACGTGTATAATTCTTGTATCAATTTAATGAAAATAAAAAAAAGTAGGATTTTTTCCTCTTAGAAAGGTCAAAAAAGGCCACTTCTCTGTCCACACCCCTGAACGTATCAAGCTGAAAATTTATATTTGTTTTCTTTATGTACTTACTTAGAGCTGAAATCGTAAACCGGAAGTATTTTTTTTAAAACAATGTTTCATTATTTTATTTCGACCTTTTAAATTATTTTTATTTTCTTGATATTTAATTTGTATACTACTGATAGTGATTTTAAGTAATAAAATTTGAACAAAATCCGATAACCGGAAGTAGAACTTTTGTCTTGTGCAAGTTATCTGACATCTGCATGAGGTATATCTTAATATAAAGGACGATTAACAGCCATGTTTTTATAAAGGTTTTACCTCTTAAAATTATTTTTGTTATTTTTTTTAAATACAAAAAAAAAATATCGGATTTTTCCTACTTGACAAAATTTTGAAAACTTATGGTGCCTCTATTATTTTTTTCTGTTGACACAGATCGTTGTATTTGTTTCTATTTGATTGAATAAATATTTTACAAACAAAAAAATAATAACTGACTAACATACTAGTATAAGCAATTAACTGTGAGATTTTGGTGTTTTTACTAAAAATCTTTAAAAATGAAATAAAAAAAAAACCATAAGACTTTGGACTGAGGTATGCGTGGCTCAAAATGTTGTAAATTATGTAAGCTTTCAACCCTTCAAGGCTTTGTATCGAGCTACCAAACACCCCGAACATATATTATATATACATACATATATATGTACATATATATACAGCATCATGACGGAAATAATGATCGTCAAGAAATAGTACACCTTTGTTATGCTAATATTTCAATTATGACTAGGTTGACACAGTTATTATAAATTGGGTTCATTCTTGTATTCTGAAATTAAATCTCATTTCGAAAATGAATTGTTAAGCTGATATATCAATAATGTACTTGGTTAATGCAAAATTTTATTTTAAATTCTTTAAGATTCGCATTCGAAAATACATAAAATCTCATTTCGAAAATGGACGGCTTCTATCATCACGCTCAAATGCTACACGGATTCTACCACATGCAATGTATGCGTATATTTTTTACGTTAGGAATGTATTACGACATCGAATTAATTATCAGAGACAAAAGGTAAAAACGCGTTATTATTATATTAAAATATTAATAAATGGCCGATTTCATTTCAATTTTTAATCCAATTTCAGATACAAGACTCACAAATCCATACTACATGCTGCGAGTCTACTTTTCAGGACCAAACTTAACCAAAATATGCGGGAATTAGTGATGGATTGCAAAGGGATTCACGACGAGTCTATAGCCAAGGCTTTCGAATTCCTATATAAGGGCACAGTGGGTGAGTGACCATTGACGAGTGTTATTTATTATTCCTCCGTATAAATTTAACGATTTTGTTTTTAAAGAATTGAGGCAAGAGCAGATCGCAAATGTTATAAAGTTGGCTGAAATGTGGCAAATAGATGAGCTTAAAAAGTATTGTTATTCATACTTAGAGACAGTATGTCGAACCAACAGAAAAGTTTCCCAAAAAAACGAAAAAATTGACGACTACTTACTGGATAATTTTCTGAAAGTAAGTCCGGATATTATTTATCAGCTTTCGTTATTGCAAAAATCACGTAAAAGTTCACTATGATTTTCAAGATAACAAAGCATCAAACGTTTCTCAACATGTCTGCTGATGATGTGAAAAGGTTGCTATCTTCTGATGATTTGCAAGTGTCTTCAGAAGAGCAGGTGTTCGAAGGACTATCCCAGTGGGTCAAACACGACTTCATCAACAGAAAGAATCACCTGTATTCATTGATGAAATGTATAAGATTTCCGCTTTGCTCAGTTTCGGTTGGTATTCTTATTTTCATCTACACCTGATGATAAACCGATCGCAGCGTTTTAATTTTCACGTATTGTTTGCTTTAAAAGTTTTTACTGGAAGAAGTGATGTCACTCTGTTGTGAATCTGTTAAAGGATGTCAGTTGCTGTTGGTTGCTTTAAATTGGCATGAAATGCCACAAAAGAGGTCTAATCTTCCTTTGATGAATTCCAAACCCCGAAATAAAAATAAACAAGTTTTAATTATAGGACAAAGTTTTGGCGTAAAAATATTTTATTATATTGCACTTCTTATCTATAGGTAATTTGGTATGGTTATGAAATGTTAATTTTTTAATTTTCTTAGGATCTTCTTACAATTGATGCATACAATCTAAAGTCGAAATCATGGACTGATTACCCTACAATGGATTTAAAAATCGAAAGCTTTTCGACAGCAGTGTTTAAAAACAACATATTAATGTTTGGAGGGAGGAATTCAGTGAAAGAGACACATGATAAAGTATGCAAATATGTCAATTTTCAATTTACAAATTTCAAATTCTCATTTCTTGTGAGATTTTTATTTAAAAATATTTAAACACTATTTGTGATGGTTAAATTATTTTTCCATTCCAAATTGACACTTTTTCATTTCAAATTGACCTTAATTCATTTCAAATTGGCCCTTTTTCATTTCAAATAAAACCTTTTTCATTTCATTTGAATGATTTATTAATTAATTTTCTTCCTATTATTAATATTTTTATTTATTAAAATTATTTATTATTATTTATATGTATATATACTGCATTTTTATTAATTATGTTCGTTAATCGATCAATTTCAACTATTTTCCAACCATTTCAAAAAATAAACAAATTTTTGTTTCCATATCAAACTCGATTGGAATTCGATAAAAAGGCATTTCAATGTTTTCCAGATTTAGTCACTCGAAAATCTCCAAATCGAGGTCATCTGATCTGGCTTTTCTTCTGCAATGTTTTTTTTGTATGTGGAAAATATTTGAAGGTGTAAGATACAATGTCACGATCAAAAATTTGTAATGCTTTGATTAAATCAAATGGGTCTACCTCACGGGCCGGAATGTGAAATGCCGGAAAACGCAAATATCGGAAGGCAAAGACCGAAAGTCGAAAGATAAAAAAAGGGTGCATGGTAAACGGTACATACTCACTTAATTTGCGCGAGCAGGATACAACAGGAACAAGAGGAACAGGCTTTTCCTCCCGTATTCTGCGCGCGCACAATAATACGGGAGGAAAAGCCTGTTCCTCTTGTTCCTGTTGTATCCTGCTCACGCAAATTAAGTGAGTATGTACCGTTTACCATGCACCCTTTTTTTTTGATCTTTCGACTTAAGATCTTTCGATTTTCGATCTTTGCCTTCCGATAATTGCGTTTTCCGGCATTTCATTTCCGGGTTAACCTTAAATCGGTAAAATTGCGAGCAAAAAGCTCGTACTAGTGTTTAATCTTATTTACACGAATCTGAATTGAATTAATAGGGATAATATATGAAATTATCTTTATATGAGAATTAAATAAAATTCCACTTGGAAAAATCATATTTCGACTATTCTTGTGGATTAATAACAAAAATTCGTTTATTTTATCGAGGTAAGCCAGTTATCAATAGAACTTTTGTTATTAATCCACAAGAATAGTCGAAATATGATTTTTCTAAGTGGAATTTTATTTAATTCTCATATGAAGATAATTTAATATATTATCCCTATTAATTCAATTCAGATTCGTGTAAATACGAGTAAACACTAGTACGAGCTTTTTGCTCGCAATTTTACCGATTTAAGGTTTAGCACACTTCTAATTAACCCTTTTAAACGAAAACAAAAAATAGTGTGGTCAGAACACTATCTCAATGAACATGTTTCAATAGAAAAAACTCAATATGAAATAGTATTAACAGTGGGAAAAAATCCCAAGTGAAAATACGTACTTTTGACTTTTGATTTGAACTGGACAACTACTTAGAGAGATTTGAAAGCTGAAAAGTACTACAAATGAAAGATAAAATACCCGACTATAGATTCTAATATTCATTTTGAACAGGAAATTGACAGATTTTGAGACATCGACCGAACAACACCAAGATATAGAAAAATCGTGCGATTTAAAAAACACATATATCTCCGAATCTCGAGCCAATCAACATTTTTTATCACCAGATTCGTGTTTACTGGGCATATATCTATAAGAGAAGTCATATCTCGTCTCTAAACCATTTTTCGTGTCGAACAGTGTAATTAATAAAATGGAATAAATTAATAATTCACAGAAATCGTTCGAGTGCAATCCAAATTCTCAAACGTGCCAGCTAGGTTCATCCCTGTTCTATACTATTGTATTTATTATCTATATATTATTTATATGGACAATGGGGTTTGCACCCTTTCGTCTGGAATAATATAGTTATTATTATTAGTATTTTTTAAAATTGACCTTGAAAAGGGGTTCAATTTGAAATGAAAAAGGTTAAGTTTGAAATGAAAATGGGTCAATTTGGAATGAAAAATCTGTATGTATATTAAATTTAAACCTCTTTCGCTCAATTTGAAAAATAAGGAATTACCATAAGATTTTATATTTCACTGTCATTTTTGTGAAAAAAGTTATGCTGAATTCTTATTTCTATGAAAATCAAGTTGACATGTCACTGAAATTAAATTTAAAATAATAATATTATGTATGTATGTATGTATGTAAAATCATCCGTGCTTTTTAAAGGCGTACTCGTTTGATCTAAATACCAAAGCGTTAAAACATTTGGCACCGATGAAATACAAACGGAGTGAATCAACAGCAGCTGTGGTCAATGGAAGGACTTTCGTAATGGGAGGATATTGTGATGAAGATGAATTGAATGCTGTTGAAGAGTTAGTACATTTTGCTTTAATTTCATATTATCTCCGTGTCGACCGTGTTATTTTTCAGTGCTATTTTTCAGATATGATTACGTCGAAAACAGTTGGAAAAATGTTGCCTACATGAAATGTAAAAGATACAACCACGCGTCAGTAGTCTATAAAGAAAACATTTATGTTTTCGGTGGGATGGATGATAGAGGATGTTTGAATTCGGTTGAAGTGTTTAACATAAAGAAAAATCAGTGGAAGATCTTAAGTCCGATGAAATGGAAGAGACGATCGGCCGCTGTAAGTATAAAATACCATCTGTAGAATTATCGCGTAGAAAATTAACAATGGTTTTTTCGTAAATGAAAATTATTTTCTTAGAAGAAAATGACAAATGAAAATGACTCGCAATGCCCGAGAATTTCCCGCAGTTAATTGATTCTGAAACTGTTTTTATCAAAACCATAATTTGTAAATAGTTTTTGTTCAAATCCCGTTAAATAATCGAATTTGATTTTACTAATTCAATATTGTTCGACGTTTCACTTTCAGACGAAATGAAATCAGAATCATTGCTAAAAATGTATTAGTTTGGTATTTGTTGAAGTTTAATCAACCAATGTGCTTCCAACTAAGCTAGTTTAAAGCATTTTTTTTGTGTATCTATTGATTTAATGTTGTTGTGACTTTTAGGCGGTCGTTGTCGACGATTACATCTATTGCATTGGTGGTTATGGTGATTCTTCACTTAACAATGTTGAAAGATACCACGCTGAAAGCGACTCTTGGACTGAAGTGAGCGATTTACTCGTAGAAGATTTTGGACAAAGTGCAATTTGTCACGATGGAAAGATCATTTGTTTCGGTGATATTACGCTTACATCTGTTCGATTGTTGAGATTAATCAAAATTATTTTTCGAATTCAATTCAACAATTTGCTTTGGTTTTTTCAGGGGGCTACTGTTACAGATCAGTCCAGGAATACGACCCAGCAAAAGACCAGTGGAGAATCATCAACAAAATGCCGACTTTGGGATTTCGTTGTGGGGCTCATGTTGTGGATTTAAATTTATAAGTCGTTTTTCTTTCATTTTTTGTCTGAAATGTATCATTTTAATTAATTTACTTTAAAATACATATTAAAAATTTCTAAAGACATTTGATTTTAAAAAACGTATGTACATATGTTTATGTAATACAAGAAATATTCATAATTGAATTTAAATTTTCATAAATTGAAATATTTTAAATGAAGAAAGAGGACGGGTAAATCGATCTCTGTATTAATATTTTTATACTGTTTTTTTTTAAATAAAATATAAATTTAAACAATTAAAAAGATCATATGGTCAAATGTGTTTCATATGACTGTATTTTGGAGATATTTGAAATATCTTTCATCCTATCAAACTGAAACATAGCATCAGTTAGTGAAATGTTTATCGTTACGATGTGATTTTTTTTCAAAATTTTAAACTGACTTGAAGTGGTAGGGTAGACCGGGGACAAACTTAACATTTTGACTTTGGGATTTTTTTCTAATTTAACTATTACATTTACAATGAAACAAACGTAGCCATAGTATAAACCATATATTCAGGAACATATAAATATTTATTTATTTCATATGATTCATAAAAAAAGAGATAATAGAGTTTAAATCAAGATTGACAAATTGTTACAATTGTCCCTTACCCTGGGACAATTGTAACAGAGGCAGGGGACAATTGTAACAAACTGTTATTATAGACATATTTGGAGCATAGTTTGAAAATATAACATTAAAAATTTCAATGAAATCAATTATAATGAAAACGAAAGAAAACAACAATGAAAACACAATTTACCATGGCAATATTGATGAGTTTTTATTAATTTGAGTTAAAGATGATACAAAGACATAAAAATAAAACAAGACGCAGAAATAAAACGAAAGACACATAGAAATATTATATATTGCTGTCGGTTCCCTCATCACTGAGGATCGTGACTATCATGTCCGGTCAACCAGCTGCCTCCATTCAGTTCTAAATTCGGCCAGGCGAAGACTTGGCTGCAGATACTTGGTCAGTCCAGCGTGCGGGGGATCTGCCTCTGGCTCTTCTGCCTTCGACGCTACCAACCACAACCAACCGCTCCAGGCTCTCCTCACCTCTTCGTGCAATGTGGCCGAAGAACTGCAATATACGTTTCAGGCATATTGTTGACAGTCAATCCTTGATTTTTAATTCTTCAAGAATAGACACATTCGTGCGTTTGTCGGTCCAAGGCACGCGCAGTAGCCGTCTCCAGGACCACATCTCGAAGGCATCGATTCTCCGTCTATCCGCCATCTTCATGGTCCACGACACCATAAAGGCAGACAGAAAAAACGAGACTCTTCACGAGACGGATTTTGACAGCAGTTGTAATGGCTCTATTCTTCCAAATCTTCGTTAGTTGTGACATTGCCGATTTTGCTAATGTAATCCGGCGCCGTATTTCCAATTCGCTGCCGCCGTTGTTAGATATGAGTGACCCCAGATAGACAAAATTATCGACCACCTCTATACCGTTTAAAGCTGAGTTGTCGTTTTGCAGCTGTTGGTGACGGTCAATTATCATAATTTTTGTTTTGGGGCGGTTTATTTGGAGGCCAAGCACATTAATCTCTGTCTCAACACGACGGATCAGTTCGGCCATTTCTTCATGATTATTAGCTATGTGCGTTGTGTCATCCGCATACCGAAGATTGGATAGTTTGTTTCCACCAATGGACACTCCATCCTTCCAACCATCCAGTGCTCTACGCATTATATACTCTCCATATATATTAAATAGGTCTGGAGATAATATACACCCTTGCCTTACTCCACGTTGTACTCGAAAATTTGTCGAGTTTAGCGAATTGATTCGAACTACTGCATTGTTATCATTATACAAGTTATATATTATTTTTACAAGATGCATGGGGACTCCCATGTCTAGTAGAACTTTCCACAGATAGTCCCAGTTCACAAAGTCAAAAGCTTTTTTATAGTCTATAAAACAAAGAACGGCTGGAGTTCGAAACTCCCGACATTTTTCAATAAGCAGACGTATATTCAGTATTTGTTCCCTCGTTCATTTGCCTTTTACAAACCCTGCTTGTTCGTTCGGTATTTGCCATCCAAGGTAACTGCTCAAACGATCTTTAATTATATACAGCAATACTTTACTAGAGTGCGATATTAAGGCTAAGGTCCTGTAATTCTCGCATTTTTTTGTAGATCCTTTTTTGTGTAAGGGAATGAATATTGAATTGACCCAATCTTTCGGCCATACTTCGTTTACCCAGATCTTGTTGCACATATTACATAGCGCCTTTATCGCAGTTTCACCAAGCTCTTTCAGAAGTTCAGCTTGTATACCATCGCTGCCAGGAGACTTTTTACATTTCAGTTTCTTTATGGCATTTACAACTTTAGATGTCAATGTCAGGCTCCCTGACATCATCAATTAGGGAAACAATTGAGGTCGACGAACTACCACTGTACAATTCCGAACAGTATTCTTTCCTTAAATAATCGAATTTGATTTTACTAATTCAATATTGTTTGACGTTTCACTTTGGGACGAAATGAAATCAAAATCATTGCTAAAAATGTATTAGTTTAGTATTTGTTGAATTTTAATAGTATATTAAAGTATTTAACACAGTGTTTCTTAACCATATTGAAAGAATCGCCCCCTTTACAACAGTAAAATTTACCAGCTCATTTGCTTTTTTCTGAAAATATCAACCTGTGTCGGATTATTTATTAAAAAAAAAGAATATTTTTTTCAGATATACATATGCTCTGGCCACAATGCTTAATCCAAAGGATAATCATTGGGAGCTATAACAGTATCATTTTTACCTTTACTTTCTTCCTCATTTTCTTTTTCAGAAAACTGTTCTTCAGTACTTTCAGGGGTCTGTTCTTCAGACGTTGTAGGATGCTGCTCATTAATTTTTCCAAAGGGGTCTTCATCAGTTCTTCTACAGGGCTGCGTTTGATCCTTTCCAGTGGTTGGTCTTCGTTCCTTTCAGAGCGCTGCTCACCAGTTCTTCTACAGGGCTGTTTTTCGGCCTTTTAAAGAGGTTGATATTCATTCTTTTCAGGGAGCCGCTCTTCAGTTCTTCTAAAGGGCTGCTTTTCGGTCCTCTCAAGAGGTTCGTTTTCATTACTTTCAGGGAGCTGCTCTTTAGTTCTTTCAGAAGACTGTTCTTCAAGTTGTTCCGATATTCTGCCATTTTTAATGTAATTAATTAGCGAATTCTTTTGTAGCAGTGAAATTTATCTAGAAAGGCCAAACAATCGACGACGGCGAGTTTTGTACTTTACATAAAAAAGTAGTCGTGAACTCCAATATTTTATGGAAAAATGCATAGGAATTTCCGAATTATAATTTTTCTCAGAACGATTTGGAGGCCCCTTAAATTTAGAGGCCACAGATATGCGCCAATTTTGCTGTTCGATAGTCCGCCACTGCATGTTATTCTTAACGAATCTAATAGTTAATTTCGAAAGAGCCTTTGTAAATTCATAAGTATTGTTGGGTGGTAAACAATACAAACTTTCCATGACGACATTTCAATTGATTGAATATTAAATTTTTTTCGATTCAAATAAATTTATTTATATTTTTTTTGTGTTTATAGTGCTATTTTATTTTTGTATATATAATATAAGTGCAAAGCCTTAAAAGATCGATAGCTCATATCATTAAGAACATTTTGAGCCACACATACCTACGTCTAAAGTCTTTCAGTTATTTTTAATTTTCTTTTTAAAGATTTTTAGTCAAAACACCAAAATCTCCCAGCTAATAGATACTAGTGTTGGGCCCGTTGATTTCAACGGGTTTCGAAAAGGAATTGAAACTCGAATAAAAATAAAGTCAAAGATATTGAATCGACTGGTTGATGCACGAATTAGAAATTGATGCACGAATTAGAAATTACGAAGTGATTACGAATTACGTTTTGTGCATCGCCGATGCCCCGACGTCTTTACCCCCAGTGCCCCCGATGCTTCCGGCACCCTAGGGCCTTCGCCCCCAGCGCCGCAGACGCCTCCGTTGCTCCCAGCGCCCCCGATGCCTTCAGCACCCCGGGGGCTTCGCCCCCGGCGCCCCCGATGCCTCCGGCACCCCGGGGCCTTCGCCTCCAGCACCACAGACGCCACCAACGCTCCCAGCGCCCCGATGCCTTCGCTACCCCGGCGCCTCCGACGCCCCGGGGCCTTTGCCCCCAGTGCCACACAAATGAAAAATATGAATAAAATGAAAAAAAAAATCAAACTCTTTTCCGATCAAAGATCGATATTGTCACCTTGAAGGACGACTTTACTTCAATCGTGTAATTTAGATAAGGTATTTTTGAACAGATTAACAAAACTATTTTTTATCTACAATCTAAATCAATAATCCCACGGTAAATCAACCGTTCTTTTATATAGTATCGTATTTTAATAAACAATTGTTATTAACTTATGAAATTTTGAATGTTTACTTGATAAATTAACGCTGGTCTAAAGTCGATTCTTATCAATACATATGTACATAGATATGTATGTATGTATTTATATAAATGTCATAAATGCTATCTCCAATTTGAATCGGTAAATATACATACGAAAAAGTTCAAAATATACAGACAAATTTGACTAAAATACATCAATATCGGAAAATAAATCAAAATATGAAGTGCATACGTATAGTTCAATTAGGAAAAAAAATTCAATAGCTAATATATATATATATATATATATATATATATATATATATATATATATATATATATATATATATATATATATATATATATATATATATATATATATATATATATATATATATATATATATATATATATATATATATCTCTATTGAATTTGGTAAAGTATACATTTAGTAATATTTTCAACCAAGTTATAAAATTTTAACACAATAGACGGCTATACAGGTTGGAACTTCCAAGACATCTAAGCGTGTCTCGCGCGCTGAGGGCATGTTCGCTAGGACATGTATAGTAGTCGTACGCGGTGGAAAGGTTAAATAAATAAGTGTTGGCTGCAAAGATATGTTCTTTTTTGAAAATATTGATGAAATAATACTAAAAAAATTCGGGTGTGACCAACCCATGACTTTATCTATGTATTTGAGGAATATAAAAAGGTAACAAAACAAAATTCGATATTGAACCGTACAGATAGATTATGAAATACAAATAACTATGACAGCATTTTCGATACAAATTGAGCGCAAATGTATGGAAACTTGCACAAGACAAAAGTTCTACTTCCGGTTGTCAGATTTTGTTCAAATTTTTTTATTACTTAAAATCACTATCAGTAATACCCATTAAATATCGAAAAAATAAAAATAAAAGGTCAAAATAAAATAATGAAATATTGTTTTTAAAAAAAATAGTACTTCCGGTTTACGAATTCTGACCAAAACCTAATCAGCTCTAAGTTAGTAAATAAAAAATATAAATGTAAATTTTCAGCTTAATACGTTCAGGGGTGTGTACAGAGTAGTGGGCACAAAATTTTTGACATTTCTACGAGGAAAAAAAATCCCACTTCCGGTTCATTAACTTAAGTGATTTTATTTTTTATTTTTACTTAAAATCACTATTTTTATTATACACAATAAATATCAAGAAGCTTAAGATAATTTAAAAGGTCAAAATAAAATAATGAAATATTGTTTTAAAAAAAAATACTACTTCCGGTTTAAGAATTCTGACTAAAACCCTACCAGCTCTAAGTTAGCACACACACATTTTTTTTAGATCATGAAAACGTGATCAGTAATCGATTCTGAGTTCGAATCAGTCAAAATCTCGAGTTCGAATTTTAGGCATTATCACAAAACTTGATTGTTACTTTATTGTTATTACGTACATACATAAAGTAAAAAAATATTCAGTTTCGTGTAAATAATAGAGCGAGCTATTAGCACTCAATTTTACCGATTTAAAATTCAGCTCACTTCCAATTAACCCTTCTAAAAGAAAAAAAAATAGTGTGGCTAGAACAGTATCCCAATAAACATGTTTCAATAGAAAATACTCAATATAAAATAGTATTACCAGTGGGAAAAAATCTCAAATGAAGATACGTACGTATTTTTGACTTTTGATTTGAACTGGACGACTACTTAGAGATATTTGAAATCTGAAAAGTACTACAAATGAAAGATAAAATACCCGAATATAGATTCCAATATTCATTTTGAACAGGAAATTGACAGATTTTAAGACATCGACCGAACAACACCAAGATATAGTAAAATCGCACGATTTAAAAAACACACATATCTCCGAATCTCGTGCCAATCAACATTTTTTATTACCAGATTCGTGTTTACTGGGCATAGATCTATAAGAAAAGTCATATCTCGTCTCTTTTCATAAAGCATTTTTCGTGTCGAACAGTGAAAGATAAAATGACGGCCTGAAAACCAGACTGGTACAAGCGACAAAAAGATGAAAGGGAGAAAATCAAATATTTGTGTATATTTTTGAGGATTTTTATTATAAAATTACTAAAATAAATCTCAACATAGTCCTTACATAATAAAATACTTCTGACATGAAAAGTGTTAAATACAATAATTATTTACCTTACAAAATTAAAAATAAAATCACTTATACCCTGTGGTTCATAATAATTATAGATTTTTGGGAACAAGTTTAATTATTTATATCAGGTATATAGTCGAGAATGTTTTCTTCATCTGTGTCCACTACCGGTGCATCAGTTTGTCTTCGTGACGACCTCTGAAGTTGTAGCTTGATTTTCGTCATACTCTAGCGACTTGTAAAGGTTATGGTGTATTACAGGAATGTAATCTAAAAGAGTCATCAAGTCTTGATGATCGTCAAGAAGAACTAAACATTTGTTACGCTAATATTTTGATTATGACTTGGTTGACACAGTTATTATAATTTTAGTCTTTTCTTGTAGAATTCTTAAATAAAATCTGAAATATTATTCTGAAATAAAATCTCATTTGGAAAATTTATTTTTAAGCAGATATTTCAATAATGTACTTGGTTAATGCAAAATATGTTTTCAATTCTTTAAGATTCGCATTCGCAAATACATAAAATCTCATTTCAAAAATGGATGACTTGGATCATCCCGCTCAAATGCTACACGGATTAAACCACATGCAATGGATGCGTACATTTTTTACGTTAGGAATGTATTACGACATCGAATTAATTATCAGGGAAAAAAGGTTAAAGAAAAAACTTCTCGCGTTAATTATAATATTAAAATATCAATAATTGGCCGATTTCATATCAATTTTCATATTAATATTAAAATATCAATAATTGGCCGATTTCATATCAATTTTCATATTAATATTAAAATATCAAAAATTGGCCGATTTCATATAATCCAATTTCAGATACAAGACTCACAAATCCATCCTACATGCGGCGAGTCTACTTTTCAGGACCAAACTTAACCAAAATATACGGGAATTGGTGATGGATTGCAAAGGGATTCGAGATGAGTCTATAGCCAAGGCTTTCGAATTCCTATATAAGGGCACAGTGGGTAAGTGAAAATTGACGAGTTTTATTTATTATTCCTCCGTATAAATTTAATGATTTTGTTTTTACAGAATTGAGGCTAGAGCAGATCGCAAATGTTATAAATTTGGCCGAAATGTGGCAAATGGATGAGCTTAAAAAGTACTGTTATTCATCCTTAGAGACATTATGTCGAGACAACAGACAAGTTTCCCATAAAAACGAAGAAATTGACGACTACTTACTGGATAATTTTCTGAAGGTAAGTCCGGATATTATTTATCAGCTTCCGTTATTGCAAAAATTACTTAAAAGTTCGATTTGATTTTCAAGATAACAAAGCACGAAAGATTTCTCCACATGTCTGTTTGATAACGTGAAAAGGTTACTATCTTCTGATGATTTGAAAGTGTCTTCAGAAGAGCAGGTGTTCGAAGGACTATCCCAGTGGGTCAAACACGACTTCACCAACAGAAAGAATGACCTGTATTCCTTAATGAATTGTATAAGATTTCCGCTTTGTTCAGTCTCGGTTGGTATTTTTGTTTTCATCTGCATCTGATGATAAACCGACCGTAGAGTTTTAATTTTTACGTATTACTTGGCTTAAAAGTTTTTACTGGAAGAAATGACGTCACTCTGTTGTGAATCGCTCGAAGGATGTCAGTTACTGTTGGATGCTTTAAAATGGCATGAAATGCCACAAAAGAGATCTGCTCTTCCGTTGATGAATTCCAAGCCCCGAAATAAAAATAAACAAGTTTTAATTATAGGAGCACAAAGTGTTGGCGTAAAAATATATTTTTATTATTTTGCACTTCTTATCTATTGGTAATTTGCTATGTATATGAACTGTTAATTTTTTAATTTGTCTTAGAAACCTGTTACAATTTCTGCATACAATCTAAAGTCGAATTCATGGACTGATTACCGTACAATGGATATAAAAGACGAAAGCATTTCGACAACATTGTTTAAAAACAACGTATTTGTGTTTGGGGGGTGGAATTTCCTGGAATGGACACATAATAAAGTATGCAAATATGTCAATTTTTCAATTGACAAATATGAAATTCGCATTTGCGCTTTTCTTAATGAAATTTTTAGTTGAATACATTTAAATATTCGTTCACAAGAAAATAAAATAAAATCTTCATTATTTTTTGATGGTTAAATTATTTTTCCTTGCCGTATATTTGAGGTTATACAAGTTTTCCATTCCAAATTTTACTCTTTTTCATTTCAAATTAAACCTCATAGGTCAATTTGGAATGAAAAGCCTGTATGTAAATTAAATTTAAACCTTTTTCGCTCAATTTGAAAAATAAGGAATTTTAATTTGAAAAATAAGGAGTTTAGGAGTGAAAAATAAAGGTTTTATATTTCACTGTCATTTTTGTGGAAAAAATTATGCTGAATTCTTATTTCTACGAAAATCAAGTTGACGTGTCGTTGAAATTACATTTAAAATAATAATATTATGTATGTAAAATCATCCGTGATTTTAAAGGCTTACTCGTTTAATCTACACACCAAAGCGTTAAAACATTTGGCACCGATGAAAGTCAAACGGAGTCGTTCAACAGCAGCTGTAGTCAATGGAAGGATTTTCGTAATGGGAGGATATGGTGATGAAGATGAATTGAACGCTGTTGAAGAGTTAGTGCATTTTGTTTTTATTTCTTATAATCTTCCGTGTCGTATTTGAAATGTTAAAAGTGTTGTTTTTCATTACGTTTCAGATACGATTACGTCAAAAACTGTTGGAAAAATGTTGCCTCCATGAAAGGTAAAAGATCGAACCACGCGTCAGTAGTCTATAAAGAAGACATATATGTATTCGGTGGGCAGAATGCTAAAATATGTTTGAATTCGGTTGAAGTATTCAACACAAAGAAAAATCAGTGGAAGATCTTAAGTCCGATGAAATGGAAGAGATCATCGTTGGCTGTAAGTTTAAAATCTCATCTGTAGAATTATGGTTATTTCGTAAATTTAAATTATTTTGGTAAAAGACAATGACAATACCCGAGAATTTCCCGTAATGAATTGATTCAGAAACCGTTGTAACCAAAACCATCATTTGTAAATAGTTTTTGTTTAAATCCCATTAAATATTGTTTGACGATTCCCTTTGAGATGTAATGAAATCAAAATCATTGCTAAAAATTTATTAGTTTAGTATTTGTTGAAGTTTAATCTACCAATGTGCTTCCAGCTAAGCCAGTTCAAAGCATTTTTATTTGTGTATCTATTGATTTAATTTTATTGTGACTTTTAGGCGGTCGTGGTCGACGATTACATCTATTGCATTGGTGGTTATTGTGATTCTTCACTTAATAATGTCGAAAGATATGACCCTGAAAGCGACACCTGGACTGAAGTGAGAAATTCTCTCGTAAAAAATTCTGGACGAAGTGCAATTTGTCACAATGGAAAAATCATTTGTTTCGGTGATTTGACGCTTACGTCTGTTTGATTGCTGAGATTAATCTGAGTTATTTTACGAATTCAATTCAACAATTTGCTTTGGCTTTTTCAGGGGGTGTCCATGAGAGATCAGTCCAGGAGTACGACCCCGCAAATAACCAGTGGAGAATCATCAGCGAAATGCCAAATTTGGGAAATTGTTTTACGGCTCATGTTGTGGATCTATAAGTCGTTTTTCTTTCACATTTTGTCTGAAATGTACCATTTTAATTAATTTACTTTAAAATACAAATTAACAATTTTCCAAAGACAATTGATTTTAAAATACGTATGTATATGTATTATGAATATATGTAATATAAGATATATTCATAATTGAATTTAAATGTTTTAAATGAAGAAAGACCGCGGGTAAATCGATCTCTATATTAATAATATTATACTGTTTTTTTTTTCAAATAAAAAATAAATTTAAACAATTAAAAAGATCATATGGTCAAATGTGTTGCATATGACTGTGTATTTCGGAGATAATTGAAATATCTTTCATCCTATCAAACTGAAACATATGTAGCATCAGTTACTAAAATGTTTATCGTTACGATGTGATTTTTTTTCAAAATTTTAGACTGACTTGAAGTGGTACCTATTATTATATATTTCGCCTATATTTCATAAATTTTTGAATTCTTATGGATACTCGAATATTTTCAATTTTATTCGAATATTATTCGTTATAATTTAAATATTGTGACAGCGGTCTAAGTCAGGAAAAAAATCGATTTTATTGTTTAATATCAGTTATATTGTAATATGTGCCCATAATTAGAACACTTTCGTAATTATGGGCACATACATATATCAATTAATAATAGCATCATATCGGATAAATCGAGATGAGAACTATTTAAACACGAAAGTTACAAATTGTAAGCATTATCCTTATTGATATTTACAACACGAAACTGCAAAAAAATCTGAAATTTGAAACGTTTAATTCACTTTTATTTTTAAAATATGTATTTTTAAATTTTAAATAAATATTGTTGTTATGCTCATTTTTTTCTTGTGGTTATTTTTTTTTCAACATCTAAAAATATATAAAATTTTCAAGTATATTCGAATACTCGAACATTTCATTATTTTAATAATCGATGTTCGAATAATTCATTTGACGAATATTTGGAATCTCTAGTATCAGGGCATGCACCCCCTGGACACTTACCCCCGGTCAAAAACCGCCTGGACATTAACCCCCGTGCGAATAACCCCTGTATAAATTCTATAATTATAATCATTATGACAATAATAATTTTTTCCCCAATATTACTTTCATTGACGTTTATGCCGCTAAATTCCTAATAAGATTCGCGATATTCGCAAAGGTATTTTTTTGGACTAACATGAAAGATAAATTCGTTATCAATTGAATTTATTACAAACATTTGACATATTCTTATCACACGCCCTAAAATATGTATGTATTTCACGGTAAACGCAATATTTTCAACAGTTATCTCCGATTGGTCGACTTTAATACATTCAAAGGTAAGCATTATATACCAGATGTAAAAATATCCAAAAGTTATATAAATCTTTTTAAAATTCACAGCATCATGACCAAACTAATGATCGTGAAGAAATAGTATACTTTGTTACAATAATATTTCGATTATTTTATTTTATTTTATTAATTGAAAAATCAACAGACAGGATGTACATAGATATGTATAAAAAAAACAAATAGTAAATAAATAATATATGTAACATCCGAGTCCAATAATAGATTTTTACAAAAATGAAAAAGATAATTATGACTTGGTTAACGCAGTTCTTATAATATTAGTCCATTCTTGTAGACATGCTATTCTGAAATAAAGTCTCATATTGAAACTGAATTGTTTCAATATTGTATTTTGTTAATGAAAATTTTGTATTCAATTCTTTAAGATTCGCGTTCTCAAATATAAAAAATCTCATTCCGAAAATGGACGACTTCGATCATCACTCTCAAATGCTACACGGATTCAAGCACATGCAATGTATGCGCATATTATTTTCGTTAGGAATGTATTACGACATCGAATTAATTATCAGGGACAAAAGGTTTTAGAAAAACTTCACGCGTTAATTATAATATTAAAATATTAATAATTGGCCGATTTCATTCCAATTTTTAATCCAATTTCAGATACAAGACTCACAAATCCATATTACATGCGGCGAGTCTACTTTTCAGGACCAAACTTAACCAAAATATGCGGGAATTGGTGATGTATTACAAAGGGATTCACGATGAGTCTATAGCCAAGGCTTTCGAATTCCTATATAAGGGCACAGTGGGTGAGTGACCATTGACGAGTTTTATTTATTATTCCTCCGTATAAATTTAACGATTTTTTTTTAAAGAATTGAGGCAAGAGCAGATAGCAAATGTTATAAATTTGGCTGAAATGTGGCAAATGGATGAACTTAAAAAGTATTGTTATTCATACTTAGAGACAGTATGTCGAAGCAGCAGAAAAGTTTCCCAAAAAAACGAAAAAAAATGATGACTACTTACTGGATAATTTTCTGAAAGTTAGTCCGGATATTATTTATCAGATTCTGTTATTGCAAAAATTACGTAAAAGTTCATTATGATTTTCAAGATAACAAAGCATCAAACGTTTCTCAACATGTCTGCTGATGATGTGAAAAGGTTGCTATCTTCTGATGATTTGCAAGTGTCTTCAGAAGAGCAGGTGTTCGAAGGACTATCCCAGTGGGTCAAACACGACTGGACCAACAGAAAGACTGATCTGTATTCACTGATGAAATGTATAAGATATCCACTCTGCTCTATTTCGGTTGGTATTCTAATTTTAATCTGCATGTGATGATAAATCGATCGCAGAGTTTTAATTTTCACATTTTATTGGCTTTAAAAGTTTTTACTCGAAGAAGTGACGTTACTCGGTTGTGAATCCATCGAAGGATGTCAGTTGCTGTTGGATGCTTCAAAATGGCATGAAATGCCACAAAAGAGGTCTACTCTTCCTTTGATGAATTCCATACTTCGAAATAAAAATAAACAAGTTTTAATTATAGAAGGACAAAGTTTTGGCGTAAAAATATTTTTTTATTATTTTGCACTTCTTATCTATTGGTAATTTGGTATGTTTATGAACTGTTAATTTTTCATTTGTCTTAGGAACTTGTTACAATTGCTATATACAATCTAAAGTCGAAATCATGGACTGATTACCCTACAATGGATAGATTCGGAGCAGTGTTTAAAAACAACGTATTTGTGTTTGGGGGGGTGGAATTTCAAAGAAAGGACACATGATAAAGTATGCAAATATCTCAATTTTCAATTGACAAATATGACATTCACATTTGCGTAGATCTTGATTGGATTATTAGTTAAAAATATTTAAATATTCATTCACAAGAAAATCAAAGTTTATCTTCATTATTTTGTGATGGTTAGATTATATTTCCTTAGCGTAAATTTGCAGCTATATTGTTTTTCCATATCAAATTGACACTTTTTCGTATCAAATTGACATTAATTTCAAATTGAACCACTTTTCGTTTCAAATTAAACCTTTTTCATTTCATTTCATTGGTTAATTAATTAGTGATTCTTCCTATTAAAATTATTATTTTTATTATTTAAATAATTTTTTTTAACTTTAGTTTTATTTTATAATATTGTTCTATGTATACTATTGTAATTATTATCTATAAATTACTTATTTTGTTTTTAGTTTGATCTACATTCCAAAGCGTTAAAAAATTTGGCACCGATGAATGTCAATCGGGTTCATTCACAGATATTTTCAACAGCAGCTATTGTCAATGGAAGGATTTTCACAATGGATTTAATGATAAAATTCAATTAAATACTGTTAAAGAGTTAGTGCATTTTGCTTTAATTTCTTATCATCTTCCTTGTCGTATTTGGAATGTTAAAACTGTTGTTTTTTCATTATGTTTCTGATACGATCACGTCAAAAACAATTGGAAAAATGTCGCCTCCATGAAAAGTAAAAGAGCAAATCACACGTCAGTAGTCTATAAAGAAAAAAATTATGTTTTCGGTGGTATGAATGAAAATGAATGTGTGAATTCGGTTGAAGTATTTAACACAAAAAAAAATCAGTGGAAGATCTTAAGTTCGATGAAATGGAAGAGACGATCGTCAGCTGTAAGTTTAAAATCTCATCGTAGAATTATCGCGTAGAAAATTAACAATATTTTTTTGGTAAAAGAAAATGACACTACCCGAGAATGTCCCGCAATGAATTGGTTCTGAAATTGTTTTTACCAAAGCCATCATTTGTTAATAGTTTTTGTTTAAATCCAATTAAATTATCGTATTTGATTTTAATACTTCAATAAATGTTTGACGTTTCATTTTTAGATGAAATAAAATCAAAATCATTGCTAAAAAGTATTAGTTTAGTATTTGTTGAAGTTTAATAAACCAATGTGCTACCAACTAAGCGAGTTCAAAGCATTTTTTGTGTATCTATTGATTTAATTTTGTCGTGACTTTTAGACGGTCGTTGTCGACGATTACATCTATTGCATTGGTGGTAACAATGATTTTATAAAAGCTGAAGGTCTCAAAAATGTCGAAAGATACCACCCTGAAAGCGACTCCTGGACTGAAGTAAAAGATTTTGGACAAAGTGCGATTTATCACGATGGAAAGATCATTTGTTTCGGTGTATTTACGCTTACATCTGTTCGATTGCTCAGATTAATCTAAATTATTTCATGAAACAATTTGATTTGGCTTTTTCAGGGGGCTACTGTAACAGATCAGTCCAGGAGTACGACCCCGCAAATGACCAGTGGAGAATCATCAGTGAAATGCCAAATAGTCGAAATCCATATAGCGCTCATGTTGTGGATTTAAATCCATGAGTCATTTCCCTTTAATATTTTGTCTGAGATTCACCTTATATGTACCATTTGAATTAATTTACTTTAACACGTGCAGCCCGGGGCGCGCATATATGCGCGTTTTGAATTTTTGACCGGGCGCCGGGGCGCGCATATGTGCGCGTTTCATTTCGATAGCTTGGAGACGGGATTACTCACATATGCGCGCTTTAATATTTTAATCTCTGATAATAGATATCACTACTAGGGTTTGAAAAATATTATTTTGAAAAAAAAAAATCTCGAAACGAACAAAAAGAAAAAGTATAATTTTTAAATAACTTATACTTTAATTTTAACAAGATCTCATTCAAAATTCCTATTATACAGATTTTTTTAATTCAAATATTACGGTGACCAGAGTTCCTACTCGTAAACGTTGATGTACGCGTGCTATTGGTGCGAAATTTTAGTGATAAACAACCAACACGGTATGCTACGATATATTTTGAGAATGCAAAATTACGCAAAATAATGTTTTACAAACATATAAACACTCCGTTTTCGCTTTTCAAACACGTGCATCGGCGCAGAGAAATGTAATAATAATAGAAGGGCCAACAATAAAAAAATATTGTTGTCAATATTACGCGGTATGTCTCTTTAAATACGCTACAACGCAAAAAATAAAATCGGATTCAATTTACTCAAAAAAACTGTTATTGAACTTTTTTATATAAGTAGATTTTGTATGCGAATTTGATATATGAAAAATATAGCATGCTACTATCTACCTACATAAAGGTTAGCAATTGATTTTGATGACTATAAATGTAAAGGTTTGTTTCTATTTAGTAAGATGATAATCCGCATCACTGCGCCATAAACCTTCTAGCGTTTCTGGAGCATTTTTTAAAAACTATAACCATTTTTTTCCACTGTGAACATTCAGGTACACGGCATTTCTGGTGAATATTATGGCATACTGCGACCAGAGAGATATAATAAGAATAGAGGGGCCCTTACCAATAAATAATTGTTGTCAATTTTACGCGGTACGTCTCTATAAATACGCTACATCGCACGGAATACAATCGGATCAATTTACTTATAAAAATGTATCCCATGTTGTTTATTGTGTGTTTTTGAATGCATTGTGCAATTTTTACGGATGCTTGCCCATCTTGCGAGTAATATAAACAAACAGAGAAGTTTTTATCGGACATACGTCGAACAACAAGCATTAAATATGACTGATGCTAAAATTATTTAATCTTGTCTGTGGACAATCATCACTTGACAACAATATGACGCCTAAAGCCACTTCTATTAATATAACATTTCACTGCATCGGCGGCTTTGTGCATTTCAAAGACAAAAGGTGACTTTACTGGAGAAAAAAATGGTCACAAATAATAAACATTGGTTATGTTGGGTACAAGTAATTTTCTCGCTATTTTATTATTTATTGGTTTTTGTTGCAACTCCTCAGTTTCTGTTGCACCTCCGTTGCACTCTTTCGGTTGTTTCCGTACTTAACTTTTTCATTTTTTCGAATTTTAATTTTGAATTTGTCCATCTTCAAAATGGATGATTTAGAAGAAATTTGTCAAGACAGTAAGACAAATTTGTCAAGATCTAGTGCAGAGAACACTAGATCTGTCGAATCACGAATCCAAGGATTTTTGTGGCCCTATCACAAATCTGATATAAATAATTCTCTTAAAATAAGAGATTCATGAAATTTGTACGAATACTCAAAAGGAAAACATGAACGAGAGTAAGAAATGACCCGACACTTTAAGATATTAAAGGGAAGCTTATTGACATCAGACAAGCCTATCTCAATTTTTCCGAAATCACCAAATCGTTGATAATTTCACCATATTCTGGTATCTTCAGCAATTTCATGGTTGAAAAGTGGTCTACCCGTTTAATCAATAAATGGTGAAAAAAACAGTCGTAGTTTTAATTTAAATGCATTCAAACTTTTCACCATATCATGGACATATAAATTTTCCCCTTGGAACACAGTGATGAAAGTATTTAAATGTGTTACGATGTCCAAAGTAAATGCAAAATTACACAGCCAGTAATTATCAGTTAATTCGGGAAAGTTGATAATATTTTTCATTTCTAAAAGTAGAACGATTTCTTCTTTTGTATCCCATACTC
Organism: Arctopsyche grandis; assembly: GCF_051622035.1. NCBI lineage: Eukaryota > Metazoa > Arthropoda > Insecta > Trichoptera > Hydropsychidae > Arctopsyche > Arctopsyche grandis. Next base: position 3,043,449 of record NC_135362.1, read on the forward strand.
ACCGAAGTATTTTTCCTAGGCTAAGCCATCGAATATGATTATGATAAATAATATCTGTGAACTCAGATTTAATAACTTGAAGAAAAGCAATGAATCGTCTGTGTTTCAAGACATTCGATCGTATTAAATTTACAAGTTTAATAATACAAGATGTCACATGTTCAACTTTTAACACATTTTTGCACAATACTTGTTGATGTATAATACAATGAATTATAATTAAATTGTAATCAATACAATTTTCGCAAATTTATCCTGGATTTTCTTTAATGGTCCAATATTTTTACCGGTCAAACTTGGTGTCCCATCAGTTGTTATTTTTTAAGCAATTGACAACTTTTTCAAAAATATCAGCTCCTGCTGTTTGATCTTTAAGTGATTCCCATGACAAAAACTCTTCAATAATTTCAAATTGAGTTACATCCGCGTATGAAAATTAATAACTGTGCGGTATCTTTTCGATCATTACTTTCGTCGAGAGCTATCGAGTACCATGTGATCGATTCTAATATGGATGATAATTGCTTATTAAAGTTTGTATTCTAGTTTGCCGTCTAGTTTGGCCCAAATTCGAATTATATCTTATGTCAGAAACGATAAAAAGTAAACTTTTTTGAATTTTGCTCGTGGGCCGCACCAAAATACTCGGCGGGCCGCATGCGGCAAGCGGGCCGCGGTTTGCGTAGGCCTGCACTATATTTTTTTACACTTTTTTACTTTCTGTACGACCAAACTTGTGAATGCTATCTCTATTTTTTATCTCTTTCTGAATGGTCAATCCCCTCCTCTTGTTGTTTAGTAAGCTTTCCTGTGATACAATGAATACGAAGTACACAAATAATTTTTAAACGAGATGAGGTTCTTAGAATAACGCCAAGTTTAGAATTCTTAGTGAATAACGAAAAGTGTAGGACGTGCCATCAGGTGTCTGATTTTAATTGATTTTTAATTTTGTAAAAAGTATTTTTATAAAAGCATGTCACTAGCCTGTATGCAGCCTTATATGTTTGACTTTTCATCTAATGAAATGCTATCAGGCGTGCAATAACTATTGAACATTTTGGTCTTATCTACGCGAATTTTAAATCCTACTTTCCTACTTTCCCTGTCCAGCTGTGTTGGTCTGTTAAGAGGGCTGTACACCCGAAACTTTAATTCTGTTACCGTTCCTTTCTTCGATATATATATTGAGTGTATGTATATATTGAGTGAATGCGACAGTTGCGCTTCGACCAGATAAAACGTATTTTAAATTGACAAAATCAAGGTTTCGTATTCTGCTATTTTCTCCTCTAAAACTGGACCAATTTTTAAAAAAAGTTCATCATCGGTATGAGAAAGATACTTTCTGTGCATCTATCGGCGTATTTTTTTTTAAATCGACCGTTAAATAAGCACGCTGGACTCGTTTCGTGGGTGTAAAATTTTATAGTGCGATTTTATAGATGTTTGGCGGCTCCTAGCTCCTATAAAAAATAATTAATCAAAAAAATAAAACGATAGATGCACCCCAATGGTGAATATCCATAGCATATTAAAAAATAATTTATCTAGTGCCATAATTGAGGAAGGGAGGAGTATAGTACGTTTGTATGGAAAAGGTGCTGCTGTCCAGCCCTCTTAAGTAGGTCAGCTGGATCGCGAGCTATTACAACTATATCGTCTGCGAACCGGAGATGACTCTAGAAGCGACCGTAGATTCAGCACAGAAAAAAGAGTTGGATAGGATGTTATATGTAATATCTACGACCAACAAATTGTTGTAAATCGCAATATTTTTTCTGGTCGTCCGTTGGACAGATCGGAGACGTGAGACGAGGCCGTTATGGCGAATCGAAACGGCAAACGCAGCGGAGCATTCGCCATATTCGCTCGATGATTGCGGAAAATTGTCGAATATAATTGGATTGTTTGCGGAACGCGACCGAGGGTCGTAATGAGCGCGCATTATCGACAACCTATCCAAAACAATACGTACAAACGTGGAAACACAATTGCCTGTGACATTTTTGCCGTTAGCCGATCGCAAGTTCACCAACTGCCGGGCTAAAAGTCACGCAGACAACGACCATGAGCCGGAATACTATTCAAATTTATTTCAGCTATCATAAGGGAAACAGCGGGGTGGACTAGTGGGTTAGCATATTATGCTTTGGCATTGGTCTGTGGTCTGTGACTTCAGGTCGATCGTTTCCTATCAGAGTTTGCCAATTTTTATGATTTTCATTGATACGCTCCCTGTAAATTGGCATCCCAATACTCCCACGCTCGTCGCCTTTTTTTACATACCTCCTTTGCATTTCACATGGTTTTCGTGTTAGTGGTAATTTTTATATCTCTTATCTCTTATCCGATCGTTTTCATAACCTATGCTTCACCTGTATGGAATAACGCCTCGAATACTAACCTTTCCAAGCTCCAAGTAATACAAAATAAATCCCTAAAAATAATTTATAATACACCCATCTATACTAACCTGAAAAAACTGCATGCCATATATAATATTCCGTTTGTTACAGACATTACTAACAAACTAACCAGTAGATTCTATGACAGAATCACTAATAACCATACTAACACACTTGTGAAGAGTCTCGGTGATTGCAACAAAATGTCTATACCTTTCAGGTATAAACACAGATTAACTAGACACAATCTGCTTTAGATCGTTGACTTAAGAGAGTCTTTAATTAATATTATGTATTAGATGTATTATGAACATTTATAAGGATTGTAAATAGGTTTTTGAGCTCTTTTTCCTATTATGCTTTAGATTAACATTAGAATAATATAATACTGTGATTACTAACCAAATTAAATTAAATTGTAAAATAGAAAATGATCAGTAGATCAGAAGCTATTAAAATAGATTATTACGAAATTATGTTCACAATACATCTTATATATATTTTAATAGCTACTGATCTACTGATCATTTTCTATTTTACAATTTAATTTAATTTGGTTAGTAATCACAGTATTATTTTATTCTAATGTTAATCTAAAGCACAATAGGAAAAAGAGCTCAAAAACCTATTTACAATCCTTGGGTTGAGATTTGAGATAGATGAATGTTGCCCAAAACAGAGACGAATGCGAGCGTATTGGAGATGCCTTCATCCAATAATAGATAGTCAATGGTGATTAAATTGAAATGAGCATTACTATGATTAATAAGATATATATTTTCATACAATACAAAAAATTTAATTTGGTTTAGTTAAAATAAAATCACGAGAGGTGCTACTATAATCTGTAAGTCAATTCATGAACTGAGTAATGAATTCCGGCATATGTATAGTCGCGGTCAAAAAAAATGTGTCCACTTTTATTTTTCATTCGAATCCAGTATACACCTTTTTTGACCGCTACTGTATCATGAAATGGGCGAATATTTTCGACGAATTCATGAAATAGTCATTTGGCTCGCTACTTCATGAACTATCTTAGCATTTTTCTGACAAATTTATTAACTGAGCAATTTCATGAATATAAAATACAAATTATTTACTGTGAAATTTTGTCCTACCTACAAACTGACAGTACAAAAAAAATACCAGGATGTTTTAATATAATTGGATTTATTTTTCTGAGAAAACTTCTTAAGGTCAATAAAAGTATACTGGATAATTATTGTGTTTTTCCCTGCAGTCGTAAAATATTTACGACTGGACTTTCGGCCCACCGTGTACGAAATGACAATAAAAAGGAAAAAAATTGAAATAGAATAAGACCATAAATACAATTGTATTGAAATGTCACCGACGTAATGATGGTCGCATGCAGTCATTATTCGGTTGCATACACATTTTGCATAAATGAGACTCGTAAGTGCACGATATTACTTTGTTATAAATTTCATCGACATTATCTCGGTGTATGGAATGAGCCAAAAGTATTGCACATACCACTAAAAAATAAAATAATGAAAACTACATAAATAAACTGACGATAATCCAAGCAAATCGCCTTTACAATTGACATAATCAAACTTGAAAATTTCTCGTTAGACATACACACATATTTAAAAAAAAAATTAGATGTTTAAACAAACAAGTGGACTGGTGCACGTATTCGTGCAATAGATACACGCCAGGTATGACATAACAAGAGAATGGAACAAATTCACAGTTTTACCAGCGACGTGGACTAGTGGGTTAGCATATTATGCTCTTGAGCAGAGTGGTCACGGGTTCGAATCCCACTATAGTCCCGCTGCTGGCCAGTCCTTGGTTTGTGATTCCAGGTCGATCGTTTCTTATCAGAATTTGCCAATTTTTCTGATTTTCATAGAAACAGTTCCTATAAAATTTGCTTTCCCGTTATTATGTTATATATCAAGGTTTACTGGGTCTCTGTGGATGATTATTGTATAGAAAAAAATCGTCTTGTTGTCTAAATATTTGTTGATCGTATTGTATCCGATGTTTGCAATGCATTTTGCAATGTTTGACCATAGATGTCATGTATAATTTCGAATCATATAATAATTATGGGTTCTACTTTAGTATGCGGTCTACCTTCACATATCTACTTTAGTATGGGATCTACCTTCACGTTTTTACTGTAATATGCGGTCTCACTGTCTCAGTTCTCGCGTGTGATAGTGAGACTGAATAATAGCGACCCTAACAACCTAATCTTAAATGAATAGGGCCAACCTAACTTAACTTAACCTAACCTGACCCTTAAATAAATATGTGTTGACTACTAAGATATGTTTTTTATGTGAAAATATTGATGAAATAAAACTTTAAAAACATCTATATTAGCAGCCAACACCTATTTATTTAAGGGTCAGGTTAGGTTAGGTTAAGTTAGGGTTGACCCTATAAAAAACAAAAATTATAATAAACAGATCGCTGATATGATACAAATAAAAAAATAGTCGAATGCGATTCAAAAGTAATTATGTAGATCGCATGCTAAGGTAGACCGCATACTAAAGTGACACCTAATTATGTATGTATATATTTTGTGTTTCTTGATCTGTATAGTACACTCGTCACATTGGAGCGATCTGTAATGACGGGTGTGCATACATAGATTGATGGAGTAAAATAAAATAAATAAATGTTAATAAAAAATAAATGGTTGTATACCTGTATAAATAAAATAAATATAAAAAATTAAAGAAATCTAGGAAAAACTTTTGGTAAAAGTCGGAATTCTCGACAGGGCGGACCCTCTGGGCTCGGAAGCGAGGCTCGGTCGACCCGCTCCTTCCTGTCATTGGTTGCTCTTTGCGACTACTCTAGTATTGCCGTGCCCTGAATTAACTCGACTTTTACCTGACGAAATACTCCGACATATACTGCCTGGTTCGCATATAATTTCGGACGGTTGGGCAGCGTACGAAATCTCATCAGGTAAAAGTTCCGACTTAAATCCAAAAAAAAGAATTCCGACTTTTACCAAACTTTTCGTAATTTATTTAACGTTTTTTTGACCATTATGGCATTACAGGAAAAACCTAATGCGCCACAATGGCCTACATAATAAAATAAAATAAAAGAGGGAGAAAACAAAAAATAATAATAATAAGATCGTACAAATTAACAGTGACGTAGGGCACGCCCATTCACAGCTGGAGTCTACCTAGGCATGCCGTGCCGTACGATTATGTGTGTCGGCGCCTGTTAACTGCGTCGGACGATAGTGTGTTAACGTAATAATAAGGACAGTCAGTCAGCTGAGTGAGCCGCAGACCTACCCCAATTCTCTACAAATTGAGTACGCGAAATTGCATCGGAAATCATTGTTAGTTAAACACACACGCGGTCGGCCATTATCCACTAAGCGGCCATGTATTGTTTAGGCGGCCATTAGCATGACATGCAATGCCACAAAACACTACACGACACACACACACGTGGACGCATCAATAATAATGTTAAATGTGCCGCAAACCACTCCCCTAGCCTTAAATATTTTCATAATTCAAAATGAAACCCAACCCCCTAGCATTGAAGACTACAAAGCTCGGACTCTTTGAAGTAATGCACAATGGAGTTGTTGTGCAATGTTAGCGAATCGATTGCATGTTTGATGTAAAATTGCAGTTTCTATGTTTCATTTTACGGCCGTTTACAGTGGGGGGAAAAGTACACGTTTCAAGAAATAGGGCGAGTTGCTTGCTACGAAACTTGTCGCTACAAATCGGATTGCTTTTTCTATAAGTACATAAGTACGAGTGGCGTGCGTGACTTTTCAACTAGAGGATGCTGTTCAAAAAACGATCGGTCTATTTTTTTAAATTTTATTTTATTCTTCCAAACATTGTCATATTTATATTTATTAAAATGCCCTCGATATGTTTTCGTTTTTGAATGAATATTCAATATTGGTGTGGGTTTTGGGATCTTAACAATAATCTCTTTTTCATTATATGGTAGAAAAGCAAATGTACTTTTTAGTACATTTTTAATTAAACAATTGCAATCATTATTAACAACGGCGATAAATCCACTTGAATTGTTACTTTGGCTATCTATATTAAGGGCCATAATAAGTAATAATTTAGGACGTAAAAATTACAATGAAATAATAAAATTAAATAACTTACAAAATATTAATCAAAAAATCAAGCGAAAGTCCATACATAAAAAGCGAATCAAGTCCATACATACGCAAAAGAAGATTTTGCTTCCAGAGCAAGTGTCGCGCGAGAGAGACGACTGTAGAGTCGTCTCACTCATGCGCATACGCAAGTGACAGCTCACTTGTGCGCATGCGCAAAAGATTTGTAGAGAACTTCAGCATCCATGGCGATGAGAGCTTCATGTGAAACAAGGACCGGCCCCACCAGTGGGCTCAAGCTCTTCAGCGGGGATGCTCGTTTATGTCAATTTTGGATCAGACAAAAGGTCGTATATATCATAATCACGTAATCAAAAATAAATGAAAAAGAAACAAAACTAAGAAATTCAGAAAACAAACGGTATGAAAATATTTTTGACGTAAATTTTAAAGGATGCGCAGCATCCACAGCATCCATAGACTGATAAGTACATAAGTGCTGATAAGTACATATTTTTATTGGTTCTAGGACACTTACTCCCTAGACACATACCCCCCGGACACATACCCCCGGTCAAAAACCCCCTGGACATTAACCCGCCGTTCAAATAACCAAGGATAAAAATTTTTTATAAAAATTGACAGTATCTTTAATAATAAGTCAGTATCAATGTTAATTTATTTCAGCCAGAAAAATACAGATATTAATAATACACATATCAGATTCTTTATAAATAATCAATAATCAATAATAAAAAATCAGTAATCAATAATAATAATTTAAAATATACAAAACTCCAAAATCAATTGTATTTTATTTTATTTTCCTTTTCTCGGTTTTACAAATTCCATCATGAATAGTCTAAAAATATTTAAAATATAATAATAATAATATAACAATAAGATATGCTTTTATTAAAATTTACTTTCAATACCACAGAACGCAAACGCTAACTGGTGACTAAAAGTCTTTTAATTTGATATTTATTCTATTTATTACAATAAATTGAAATTAAATATTGTATATAAATTGAAATTCGATATGCTCTACCACACTCAATTTATTCTTATTTATTACTTTACTTTATTACTATTTTTATACATGGCGGGGGTTAATGTCCAGGGGTTTTTGGCCGGGGGTATGTATCCGGGGGGTACTTGTTCAGGGGTACATGTCCGGATACCATTTTTATTAATGACATTGCATCTGTTGTGAAAAACTTCCAAATACTTATTTTTGCAGATGACATAAAAATATACAAGGAAATCATAACCGATGACGATCATCTTTCCTTGCAAAAAGATTTGTATGCCCTTTCCCTGTGGAGACAACACAATCATTGAAGGCATTCTTTTTATTTGCTGGGCCGATAAATGGTACCCTAAAAAAATATTACATATGTACCTACATATGTTCAAATTTTGTAATTTTATTTTTTACATATATACCAGGAAGGCCTTACAGGTAAACCCCAATGCGCCTTCCTGGCCAATTACAAATTCCAAATACAATGCAGCATTTTTATTACAAGTCGTTGAATTACGAGACACTGAAAAACTCAAAACAGGCTTTTCCTCCCGTATTAATGTGTGCGCGCAGAATACGGGAGGAAAAGCATGTTCCTCTTGTTCCTGTTGTATCTTGCTCGCGCAAATTAAGTGAGTATGTACCGTTTACCATGCACCATTTTTTTTTTTGATCTTTCGACTTAAGATCTTTAGATTTTCGATCTTTGCCTTCCGATATTTGTGTTTTCTGTAATTTAACATTCTGTCTCGTCACGTAGACCCGATAGAAATGTACCTTTGTAAAATAAAATAAAAATATGATACTATTATATATATTATAATCAAGTCGTATCGATTCGATACAAAAAAGGTTTTTTTATATATAATATTATACATATAAAGCCTCAGTTGAATCCAAGAATACACATTATAATCATTGCTACTATGGCTATAGGACTTTTGGCGTTGACAAAAAGCTCAGCACGTTTTACATATAATATCTGCATATTATGAGTATGCGGTGTAATTATTATCGTGTGCGCCGTCAAATATGGCGGTTCTTCGACTCGAGTGTATAAAATTATAGTTGGCGCAGAATTTAGAATGGTTTTTATTGGTCGAATAAGGGAAGGTTTCGCCCATTCGTTACAACCCAAATTACACGTTACGCCACGTGAGATGATTTATCGTTACTCCAGTATACGTCGACGGACCAGTACCAATCCACACCTACTTACTTACTTACATACCTACGTACATACATATATACCCGCCTATATACACATCACACTCTTTTTTCAACGTGTATGTGGTTATTTATGTGTGTAAATATTGTAATAATTGAATAAAACGCGATCAATCGTCGTAGAGAGCTTTTGAGGGTGCGGCAAAATTGTGGGAGATACGACTGTTGCGTCGACTCTTTTGACATTGAAATTGTTTTTAATGATATTAATTAAATATATTAATTTATTTCTATGTATTATCCAATGATTTTAAAAAGAAAATCTTAATTCGTGTGTGCTAAAATGTGTACGAACGTTCTTTAATAAATGTATGGAAATTTTATTATATTTTCAATATGTTGATATTTAAGCATTCAATATAATTTAATTAATAATTTTTATTTAATAATATTAAAATGTAATATATATTGCTTGATTAAAGTTGTTTATTATTTGAGTTATTATTAATTTTAAATAATTAATTGATAATTTACATAAGACCGTATTAATGCCGCACTTTGGATATACATATGTACATATGTGGGAAGCTTTAAAGGTGCGGCACATATTATATTATGTAGACATTTTATTTTTATTTTTAAACATAAATATATAGTATACCAGCAAGGTCTAACAGATATACTCCAATGGACAATCCTGGCTAATTATAAATATAGATCAATTTTACAGAGCATCAAATTCTACAAATATTTTTGCAGAATTTTATAAATCAGCAAATTAGATATGCTGAAAACTGTTTGTTGGAATCGTTTCAATGAAATCAGGTTAATTGACAAACTTTGATAGGAAACGGTCGATCTGGAGTCACATATTCAAGGTTTGGCCAGCATCATCGGGCCAGAGATCGAACCCGTGAGCACTCACTTGAAAGCATAACATATCAATTTTTTATTTAGTTCATACTATGATTAACATTTGTAAATCTCAATAGAAATCCAATTACTTATTATCATTAGCCAGCAGCATGGCTCGATGGTTGGGGTTTTACCTAGCATCTAGAGGTCACTGGGTTCGATCGCATGAGTTGACCTCGATCGAAAGAAATTTATTCCGAGTATATGTATTATCTGTTATGCTGCTGGTCATTGGATATTTGTGACTCCAGGTCGATCGTTTCCTATCAGAGTTTGCCCATTTATCTGCATTCATTGTTGAAACGGTTCCTCCATTAAATTGATGAAAACCATCTTACCTACCATGTCACCACTATTTGAGTAAGATTTATGTTAAAGTATTATATATTTATATTCGTAGATGTTTGGTTAATTTGTACAAGTATTATATATATTTATATTCAATTTTCGATTTATGTACAAGTATTATATATATATATATATATATATATATATATATATATATATATATATATTTATATTCGTAGATGTTTGGTTAATTTGGTTAATTTGCATTGATTGTAATTGGCCAGAAAGGTGCATTGGGGTTTACCTGTTAGGCCTTCCTGGTATATATGTACAAATAAATAAATTATACTTCAACTAGTCGTGGGGGCACTATTTTAAATTTATTTTTGCCTTTTTTCTCTCTTGCTTTAAGCACTGATGGAGCGATCTATTGTTATTTACAATTGCCCTGAGGAGCAGTCGAAGTATAACGATCATCACTATTCACCATCTACTACTGTTGGATGAAGGCACATCCAACAAGCTTCCATTCGTCTCCGTTTTGGACAACTCTCATCTACATACATATCTCATCCCACTCATTTTTCTAATTTCATCCAAGCATCTCCTCTGTGGCCTTCTTTGCATCGTTTTACATTCTCTCGGGTAACATTCGGGCACTTCATTCGTCCATCTATCGGCCGTTCTTCTAGCAACGTGACCCTCCCATTACCATTTCAATGTCTATATTCTCTCCATTACCTACACATATCAACTATCTCAACCATTTATTCCATTTTCTGTCCTTCCTCAATATGCAGAGCATACAGCCTCCTAAATCCAAATAATTTCTTATAAATTGTTATAATTAATTATGTTTTTATTTCATTTTCAAATGAAAATTTATATTCTCGCTTTTTTTGATTTATAATAAACTAGTGTTTTTACCCGGCTTCGTTCGGTATTTGTGATATAAACCGCTTAAACATGGCCAATCTAATAGTAAACATTTTATTAAATTTATTTGAATAGTTTTATTTTATTTAAATTTATTTGAATATTCACTTGTTTTTCTACGAGTTATACCGTTAAACCGTCTTTCGAAATTATATATTAGATAATAATAAAATAAACTGTTATATTATATATGTATGTATGTATGTATGTTAATAAATTGATTAAAAATCAATTAAAACTGTATGCATTCTTTTACGTATATTTGATCTGTACCTATGTACATACATATATATATATCTATGTAGATGTTGGTTTTGAAAGTAGATATAATTATCTGAATTTATGCAGTTTATATGACTCAATGTAGTCAAAACGAGGGATGTTTTTCCGGTTGACGTGTCTAAGTTCAATAATGCCGGAAAAATCACTAAATATACCCACACACGTACGACATAATTGAAAATAATATTCGGTTATTCAGTTTCCCATTAGGTAGATAATGCGGCTCGTCGTCGTCGCAGGGAAATTGTTATGTTTATGACATGGCGATTATGGTTGGTGCTCCAAATAAATCATACTAATCCCCGTCGCCATTATATGCAAAATGGTTACTTAAAAACAAAACCGAAAATCCTATACATTTTTATTAAAAAAAAAACTCATTTATTAAATATATCAATACGGTATGCGTGTTACGTTTGTTTGTGTTTTATTTAACATGTCTAAAACACTATCATGCTCTCAATTTTATGATACAAAACACGTACCCGAAGATTACAATCGCGATATGTGTACATATGTACGTGTGTGAATAATTGAACCGTTCTTTTCCATTACATATATTGGTTATTTCATATTAGAAAGCTCAAATAATGATAAAACAACGGTCAGATACGATCAGCTTTCAATGTCTTTATTAATTGAATTGAATATTCATTTAGTGAACGCGGACAACGCTGCTAGACCCCGAGCACTATCGGAAATTTGACTTAAATTGGCACTATATAATAAATAAACAATTTAATTAAAACATTATAGACATCAATGACGTCACAGAACGTGTTGACACTCTTTGTGCTTTAATTGCACAATAATTACAGTTAATTAAATCACCTGGAAATTTTTTTTGGGATTTTAAGCCCAATTTGAGGAGTCGTTTATGCCTCATTAGTCATTAGCTACACCCTGACGTTTTTTTTGTTGTAATTATAGAAGATTTTTAGTCCATTATTTTAATTGATCAACAGTGCATTTCGAAACCGTATAATTATCAACAAGGAAATATTGAAACGCTATTTTTTAATTTATTTTAAAAAAGTAATCTAGTTTTAATATATATATATATATATATATATATATATATATATATATATATATATATATATATATATATATATAAATATATTATTGAATAAAAACAATTGAAAAAAAAAATAATAGTGTATTATTAAAAAATTATAGTTTTTCTATTCGATCATAGGTGTCGCTATATAAAGTTTGATACAATTTTTTGCGGCGTTCATTGAAATTACAGCAATAAAATGGTTATCAATATGAAATGAAGCGTACATTTCAGTGTGGTGTTTTTTTACCTGACGTTTAGTGTTTTATATTATTTATTTGAATGACAGTTTGTGGCAGGTAAGTTTTCCCGCGCTCGTGCTTTCGCATATCCCTTCACCGTCGAAGGCCGCCTATTGAAAAATGATAATTCCATAGCAGTTCGGAATTCACTTCTGCAACCTTTCACCGTCGAAGGAGTGATTTTGCCGCGACGATTTCAAAACGACGCCTTTTTCATAGGCGGAAAAAACCGGTGTAGATATACCTGTAATGTAATGTTGCGGTGGTGTCCCACCCGGGAACAGGTTCTGCTCGCTGTCCGTCATTGAAAACGTGTACTACTACTACTACGTGAGGATGGCGACTTCCTCTGCATCCTTGGAACGAGATCAGCATCACTATCCGGCAATTAAGCATTTAACGCGTGGTAACCTGCGGTAATGATATTCGTGTTTTGCCGCGATCACGACCACCTGAATTGCCGCTGAATTACGTTGCGTAACGTTGCTCGTGCCTGCTAGGCTGCTGCGCTTTTTTACTTCTCGTTCAGACCTTGCCGTACACGAATACGACGACGACCCTATCCCTTTTCAATATAAAATTCATCAATTTTCACGATCAAAAAAGAAAAACGACGAATTTTGAATAATTAACGCCATTGAGACATCTAGCGGCGAATTTTCTAACTAAAAACCGATAAAAATTAACCAATTAATTAATTGCTCTAAATAAAATGGTATGAATCTTTGCTACATTTTTCAATTTAATTGTATAAAAATATATATCTCACTTAGTGTTAACAATCTCTTGGGTACTATGCGAACACTTTTTATGTCCATTCTTCTAACCATATAAATAATAATTGGTAGTTAAATATATTTCGCCTTTTACAGCCATTTACGCATTTCGTATTCTGTATTTCCTTATTATACTGCATGGGCAACGTTCCAAACTTCTCTGAATGGATTAGATTTGATGCAACATGATTAACCGGGATTGTAGAGCCGTTAACCCTTTGAGTGCCGACGTCTTTTCTGTTGAAAGCCCGCCAAGCTGAAAATTTCACCAACATTTCCAACTAGAATTATTTAGAAATCCAATAGAAAGTAGGTATAAAAATTGTAGCTAATCCAAAAACAAACCTTAGATCACTACCCTAGATAACTACCGCCGAGGATTTCAAGTTTTGTAAAGGTGTGTTTAGACTCTCTAATATATCTTTCAACAATATAAAATAGACAAAAGAAGTCTATTAATGAATGTATTTTTCAGAAACTAGTTCCATCTTCTTCATTGTTGTTAACATGTAATGTAGGGATTTCCATCGGGAAATTCTGCTATGGTTATAAATTCAGAAATTCCAGTGTAAACCAGTCTTTATAAACATTAACACGGATTAAACGACCCATGTTCAATGTATTTTTTTTCAATGCTACCTGGAAAGGCTTAGTGGGTAGTATTCCTGTTTATTTTTTACGCCCACCGACGTTTTTCAGTTCCGTAGAATTGTTGGCAAAACGCCGATCGGCGTTGATCAGCATTCAAAGGGTTAAAAAAAACATGACTGACGTAACGAATTTGTCAAATATCAGATCTTTTTTCAAATTGAACTAAACACGAGAAAAAGACATAGATCGTGTCTCAGATATGCATACATTGGATATTATTATTGAGAAATTTTTAGTTAGTGATTTAATATTCATAATAAATTATTATTTAGTAAAATAATAAAAATAATAAGTAAAATAATAAATAAATGTAACATCAGCGATTTTCTAACGACTCCGACTTCAGGCAAAAAGCCACGACTCTTCGAATCCGACTCCAACTTAACAGCTCTGTTTCTAAAAAAACATATCTATCTGTATTTTTTCAGACAAAGCAGCGTTTTGATTTATTTAGGCTTATATTAAGATAATGATATGTAGCCTAGCATAGGAAGAATATGTAATGTAATATAATACTAGCAGTCAAGTATTTCTTATACATTAATTCATGTACATTTAATATTATTCAGAAGTCGTTCAAAACACCGAGTCTCATTAAGCCGGTTTGAATACTGCTTGAATTTTCAATGCATTATTTATTGTTTTATTAACTTAAAAATATTTTTTATTACGCTGTATAAAGACGAAATGAATAATTGCCGGTGGCTCGTTGCAGGTGTGTATAGAGATAGATCAAAATTTAAACAGAGCAAAAAAAAAGTAACATCAGTTAGACGGGTATAATGTTCATAGTCGAATATACGTGTACGGACAATAAAACGGAAAAAAGGGCGGGCTTTTCGGGACGTTTCGCCCGCGGACTTTTTTGAGGATCCCTCGGATCCTTGCCGCCCTCCTCCTCCTCTTCTACGTATCGTGACCGATGATTGACCACAGCCCTGGGCCACAGTGTACCTAAAAAAAGGAAAAAAATGTGGAGCAAACAAAGGAAAACGCACGACTGTGCGCGCGAACCAACACGCAACAACTCGACTGTCTGAAACCGCATGACCACACACACCATTTCTATATAAATATAACCCTATGATAGATTCAAATAGGCAATGAAACACTTTGAGAAGCGTTGCTCATCGGAAATTTCCATTCGGAATGTATAAAACTCAATCTAAAATCACACTGAAAATATATAAAAAAAAATTCACTCACTTTTTCTATTAAAATCATATATTCAAGAAGTATTGTCTTGTAAGATCGTAATTAAGGCTTGTAATTAAGGTGCTATTTAACGGTGTATTTGTACAAAAAATAACTAAGCTCCTTAGAATGAATCATTTGCGCGTTAGACTAAAATAAATTGCGCATTAAATATATGTATTTCTATTAAATAAAAAATGTTACATTGGGTATATTTTATTTGTAGTATGAAATAATAAAAAAATGACAGAAATTGACAGATTTTGAGACATTGATCGAACAACACGAAGATATAGAAAAATTGTGCGATTTAAAAAACACATATATCTCATTTGTTATTACCAGATTCGTGTTTACTAGGCATAGATCTACATATAAGAAAAGTCATATCTCGTCTCTGAACCATTTTTCGTGTCGAACAGTGTACTTGTTCAAAAGAAAAATGTGATTTTTCAACTCAATTTACTAGTCGAGTGACGTCTTCACGAGAGCCTAACTTACATATATTAGAAATTACGTATGCATATTAGAAACATTTTAAAACTGGAACTTTTGGGCGTCCCGAAAGGTTCGTTCGGGACATTGGGATAGGAGGCTTAAAACCGGTGACAATCCCGATTAATCGGGACGCCTGGCAACCCTACATATGAATCAACTTACGTGGGTTAGACGGAATATGGCTATTCCAACTAGTCAAAATATATTACGACCGAAAATACACTTCAACCATAACAGTAGTTGCTAGATGTACAAGGTTAGATGGACTAGTCAAAACATATTTCAACTGGAAGATACACTTCAATTGTAACATACATATATAGATACTGAGTAGACTTTGAATCAATGCATGGAACATTGGCGTTCTCTGTACGCGATGCGCTCCCTTAGGTAACTTATTCAATTAGACCGATTTCAGAGTTGTAACTGTTGCGTGCCACAGTTTGAAAAGCGATGCATTTGAGCAAGTTTAAAGTCGATTCCGCATCAATGGGACGTGCCGTTCGTTTGTCAGAGGTTGCCGAATCTGCGCTCATAATTACACACACCGAGCGGCACTCGTTACAATTACCACTGAAAAAAAATTGTTGTTGGATGCATTAGCTGCATTTTTTGTGCATTTCCACGAATGCATACGAAAGAGAGAGGGTCCTGGCCGCCGGGGATTCGAACCGGGGATCCTTCGGTATCGCGTGGTTCACTCACACAATAAAAAGTAAAAGGTTAAAAACCCTCAAGCCACACACACAGGCATTTGTAAATTCATAAAAAAGACATACAGGATGTCTTAAACGAGCTGTACTAATCAAAGGTCGACACATTAGGTCTTGGCGCAAAAAATGTCATTGGAAAGAGCGGTATATAATTAATCGTTTTTGAGGAAAATAAAATTCGTACCAACATTAGTCGTATTGCTTAGATGCTTAGACGCTTTTAAATATATTTTTTTGATAGTCTAGGTCTATGGAGTCAGAGCTGGAGCCATTACAGATTCAAGCGACTCCGATTTTGTCTTTAAATATCATTTTTTACTTTATCTGTCTACGTAGTAACAATAGATGAAGTTTTGTTTTATATAAATATTGAGTCTAGTATACGAATATTGAATTACTAACCTACATAATATATGCAGATCTAAGAGAGTGTTTCTATTTTTGTGTTTTGAGGAGAGGAGAGATATTTGACAAATCTCTTTTTCTGAATGAAAAGATTGAAAAAAAATTACTTAATGAATAACATCTTTCCGAAGCCTATTTTAGCTGTCATTCCTGAGTTGATTCCATTTTTTAAAACCTACAAAACATTTTTCATGTACATACATATGTACATATGTATTCATTAATAAAACAGTACAATTTATGCAATTTCAATTTGCAGGGAGGCAAGAATTTTTATATATAGCTATAAACAAAAGCTAGTGTATTTTTGGGAATTGAAAATGTATATGAAAATATATATGTACATACATATATGAAAGCTTAACTTAAAGCGTAACTGTTACATACAACACATCGTTCCAACAGTGTTAAATGCAAGAGAACAAAAAAAAAAAGGTTTTTTATAAAGTTAACAATAGCAAAACTCTCTGCCTCAATCCCTATCCGATGTCTAGTTTTATTTTTATTTAATACAACATTAACACTCGCATTTACAGATCGCTCCAAAGCTACGAGTGCAGTTATACAGATACAATACAATCAATATAAATAAGGATTTTATACAATGCGAATTTATACAAATATCCACAGTGACATCTATGAATAAATTTTTGCAGCGTTTTATAATCAAAATTGGTGAACCTCAAGACGCTGAATAACTTGAGATTAGAAACAGAGATAGGAAAGGAAATGCCAATTTTTATAGGAACCATTTCAATGAAAATCAAAACAATTTGATAAGAAACGAACGATCTGGAGTCACAAACCAAGTTCTAGCCGGCAGCGGGACTCTAGTGAGATTCGAACCCGTGACCACTCTGCTCGAAAGCATAATATCCTAATCATTAGTCCATGCCATGGATTATAACTGTCCTACTACGTAACATGTGAAGTTGCGTGGAGGTGGCGAGAATGCATGTCTGAACAGCCATTTGTCATCGCGTCGATCTGACGTATGATACTGATTTTATTTTTAATGATTAAATTCCTCTAGCGTCATGTTGGAGATGTTTGCCTATTTTATTGACATCTGACCCCCTTTTGTATGTCAAGTATCAAAGCGATCGGAAGAGTGGAAAATCAGTTCATATATTTCGAACAGCTAAAAATTTCAACTAATGAAATTAATAATAAATGTGGGTGATAAAAGTATCTTTGATCACTGTCTAAGCAGGTTGTGAAAGGGTGGTAGAAAGCTGCGTTTGGATAGCTAGTTATCATCGCTCCGATCTGACACAAGATTCCGATTTAAAATTTAATGAGCCCATTTAGGATTAAACTACTTTAGGTCAATCTTGAAGACATTAGCTTACTTCAATGTTACCTAACTTCCGTATGTAGGTAAAATATCAAAGCTAATCTAAAAGTGGAAGTGGTTCAAAATCATTTCATGGAACTAAGAAAATAAAGCTTATAAAACGCTTGGAAAAATAATGAGTACTGAAAATATTCGACAACTGATCCAATGCCTTATAATGAATCTGACATTTTACAATCGGTATCAGATGGTGAGAAAAAGTCGGAGTCGGAATTGGAGTCGTGTTATATTTAACGAATCCACAGGCCTGTATAGTTCTAATAGGCTCAACTTAACAAACACACCCTCTATTTATTAAAAATATAAAATGTTGGAAAACTGTAGTATAATGCAAGTTTTACGACACAAACAATACTTATCTAGTTGGGGCGTATTGCTAAGGCACGTGCTCACAACACTTAATTAACTTTTAATTATAGGTTAAAAATATACGGAAAATGAAGCGTGTTTTTCGTCAAATTTCAATCAAAAGGTTTATCTTCAAAGTCACAATTTCAATACAATAATAAAATTTGCTATGTGATTTTCGTGCGTTTATTGCCCAGTTTGAATTTTCACACACAAGTGGATGATAATCATTGTTAAATGTTATGAGAGATTATATGCGAGAAAAGCGAATCACGAGAGCACGTAAACAATGGTAGATAACCGGATTATATTATTATTATGTATGTACACAATTTGTTAATTGCCGTTATAACGCTCGTTACACTAAATTCGTTATGTCATCGGAAATAATTAATAGTACTGCTCGCGGACCAGTCATTGTTATTAGTATATCGCGCTAGAAAAAAGCTCTTAAAATGTATATTATTAATTTCGCAAGCTTTTTTCTGCATATGCATACCAATTGTCTACTGTGAATATATTGCTACTGTATGTATATGCATATATTAATTAAATTTCGAATTAATTTTCATACAAAATATTTGATTTTCATACAGAAAATGAACTCTTATGTTATGTTAATATAAATTTGATTCATTTATAAACAAATTAACTTAAACGGGAATAAATTATATGGAAAGTAGGGATTGTCAAAGTTGAAAAAACTACATATTTAAGCGATTGAATCATTAATCATAAGATTATACTTATATTTAGAATGTATCTCTTTACCTGTATTTATATAATAATTTGATAAACTATAGTTCAAATAATATGATCAAAAAATGTACACAAAAAAATCAATAGATTTTTTTAATATATTTAAAAAAAAATATATATATACATATAATAGAATTTGTATCAATTAAAAATTGAATCTAGTTTATTTATTAAGATATAAGCTGTTATATTTGAGAATGGCAGAAGTTCAATTTACAGTTCTAAAAACATTACTTCAGTTTGATTTATCACAAATTGTTATCATTTCTTTTAATTTGATATGTTCAGAATTACGAAGAAGTAGAATTAACTTATTATAGGTTTCCAGTATTTTTAAATATTGTAAAATGTAAAACATTAGGTATATTTAATTTTTTGCGAGATATTTCTTGAAATTAAGTAAAGTGGCTTTTAAAGCGGCTCATGTATTGACATTCTATAATATTATATAATATTTAATGATGCAATCGTTCATTGTATATTATACTTAATTATATGTTTGCTTTTATATAGAAGCACTAAAATATGCTTTTTTAAATATTGTAAAATGTAAAACATTATGTTTAATTATTTGCGAGATATTTCTTGAAATGAAGTAAAGTGGACTTTTATAGCGGGTTACATATTGATAGTCTATAATATTTAATGATGAAATCATTCTTTGTATTTTATACCTACTTAATTATATGTATAGAGCTTGCTTTTATATATACTAAAATATGCTTTTCTAAATATTGTAAAATGTAAAGCACTATGTTTAAGTTTTTGCGAGATATTTCTTGAAATGAAGTAAAGTGGATTTTTATAGCGGGTTATATATTGATATTCTATAATATTTATTGATGAAATCATGTTACATCTACTTAATTATATGTATAGAGCTTGCTTTTATATAGTAGCACTAAAATATGCTTGATTTCAAGCATTGCCACTTCACCATGACGGACGTTTTTATCACATGTAGTATTAGTTTAGTCAAGTGCTTAAGAGAGATACTTTTCAGTGATTTATTACACCTGCTGAAGAGGAAAGAAGGCAATGAAAATGAATTATACTCGAAGGATTTTCTTAGCAAATTTTTAATATAGAACTTGATGAATTGTTGATGAAATTTACCAATTGAATGAGTCAATGTTGACGGAAGTTTGAGCATTGGCCCTGTTAGACATTGATATCTCCCCTGCAGTGGGTGAACGAAGTTGATGACCTCTCCCCTTGAGGATTTAAAGGATCGTACCCTCGCCCCAACCGACGGGTGACTTCTAGTCGAGAATTTGAACTTTGGGAGTATTTTTTCGATTCGAAAATGGGTCGTTTCGTGCGGCGAAAACGCCTGGAGCTGGCCCTGACGCAGGATGCGTCCTCGGGCCACGAAACGCAACATTGCGTGCTTCGGCAGCCGGTCGAACGTGAGGCCTTTGTTCTTAAACGGGGAGGGGAAAAACAGAGACTCAGACCCTCCAAATAACAACAAAAAAATGTAAAAATACTAAAAGTAAAAATATAAAATAAAAAACATCACGGAAAAGCAGCACGAAACTCGAAAAAGTAGAGAGTAGAAACAAAATGGCGGTGTGGATGGCGTCGAAAGCGAACTCGGATGTTAGTTTGTTGTTGTTAGCCCGATCGGTGCCGGAAATTTCCATCAAACTATTGTTCACTTGTATTTCAATTTTTTTTAGTATTAAATTCGACTTGTTCGGTATAATATTGAATTACATACCAAATTTATTTATTTTATACTAGCTGTTTTAGCCGGCTTTGCCCAGTGTTTGTAATATAAAGCAGCAGCGTGGTCTAATGGCGAGTATTGAATTCTTTCGTGCTCGTGATGTCATGGGTTTGATTCCGATTTCATCAATATTTTCACATAAAAAACATATTTTAGCAGCCAGGTGTGTCTTTCGTGTAAGACCAATTTGGAATCGTTGATCAGCTTTCGAGAGGCCTGTTTTCGAAGCAACCAAACGTCTCAACTGCGGTTAGATGACTGCTTGAAGATCAAGATGGAAGAAGTTTTGTTGGAAGATGTAATATGGGACGATGAGCCTTCACTACCGACCAATCACCCAAAAAGTAGTGAAATTTGTTCAAAGCCATTGCCCAATGAATCTAAACTTGTTTTACATAGAGAAAAGTCATTCAAATGTGACATTTGTTTAAAATCATTTCGTAGTAAATATTGTCTTGTGATACATTTAAGATCTCACACGGCGGAAAAGCCTTATAAGTGTGAAATTTGTTTAAAATACTTTCTTTATAAATCTAACCTCGGGTTACATGAAAAATTGCATACTAGGATAAAACCACTCAAATGTGAAAAATTTATTTAAGGGCCAGGTTAGGTTAGGTTAAGTTAGGGTTGACCTTATAAAAAACAAAAATTATAATAAACAGATCGTTGCAATGATACAAATAAATAAAAATAGTCGACTGCGATTCAAAAGTACATATGTAGATCGCATGCTAAGGTAGACCGCATACTAAAGTGTATATCATTTGGTGTGTGTATATATCTGCATAGTACTCCCATCAGGTACATTGGAGCGATATTTAATGACGGATGTACATAGATTGATGGAATAAAATAAAATAAATAAATGTTAATAAAAAATAAATGGTTGTATACCTGTATACATAAAATATATATAAAATTAAAGAAATGTAGGAAAAACTTTTGGTAAAAGTCGGAATTCTCGACAGAGTGGAGCTTCTAGGCTCGGAAGCGAGGCTCGGTTGATCCACTGCTTCCTGTCATTGGTTGATCTTTGCGATACCAATGGTATTGCCGTGCCCTGAATTAACTCGTGCTTGTCAAGGTCAATCGTTTCTTATTAGAATTTGCCAATTTTTCTGATTTTCATTGAAACGGTTCCTGTAAAATTGGCTTTTCCTGCCCAATTTTTTTGTTGCAAACCTTGAGTTAAATTGCAAATCTCAGGTTTCGCCAAATTTCTCACCATATATGTCACTGTGGTTGTTTATCGAATGTAAAAATTCGCATTGTTACATGAAAAATGTTATTAATCGTATTTACATGATGTTTGTAATATCTGAAAGTAGATGTCAGGTATTGTTTCAATTTACTTGTGTGTGTATGTAATAATTATGTATTTAGATGTCTCGTTAACTGTGAGTTTTCAATGTCTTGTAATAAATTAGCCACAGTGACGACGTGGAGCTAATCTGTAATGTCACTATGGTGAAATTGTAAAAAATAAATAAACAGCTTAAACGTGGCGAATCTAATAGAAAATATTCATTTGTATTTTTATTAAATTTATTTGAATCGAAAAATATATACATATATATCGAATCGTCGTCATAGAAACTTTTTTTTGTTTTCGATGTTCCCAACCAAAAATACTTACAAACATACTAACATACTTACAAAGTTTCTTTCGAAATTATATATTAGATTTAGAAAGCTGTTGAAACGCTGTAAGGTTTTTCATTCGTTACATACAACAAAACAAGAATTCAATGAAAAAACAGTGACACCAAATAATAGTACAGCATAAGAAGAGGATACAGGCAAATATATATAATAGTAAAAACTAAAACAAGTAAAATTAGTTTGGGAAACATTGATTGACTAATTATGCTATCTTATATGTATATGTATATCTATTTAAAAAGTTTTGTCGTATTTTTGTATGAATTTTGTATGAAAAACTGAGACAAAACTTTTACATTGAGCAAAAGTTTTGTAAAATTTGCATTAAATGAAAAACCTTATAATGTACAATATATATATATATATATATATATATATATATATATATATATATATATATATATATATATATATATATATATATATATATATATATATATATATATATACACTAGTGTTTTTACCCGGCTTCGCTCGGTATTTGTAATATAAACAGCATAAACATGGCTTGATCATTTACCGTTTATCGGCTTATGAAAATTGATTTTTGACCGGTTTATGACTTGTTGGTGAATTGCAATCACACAAATTCAAATCACACCCGAGCATATCCGGGTGCTTCTGCTGATGATATTTGCCTTAAATTAAATTAAACCTCGCATACAAAGTCTCTTTCGAAATTATATATTAGATATGTTGGTACATATCTATTAGGGTTTTCAAAATACGGCTTAAATATGAATTCTTTAAATTAATTAAATTCATTAAAATGCTACAATACTCATTTTTCCAACCTTTAGTTGGCCAGTTAATTTACAAGACTATCCACGGAAAACCGGTTATCATTATTCATTATTTCCGGTTAATTGGAAACTCTACATAGTATATATGTAATTCAAATTTAAAAGTGTGTTTTGATTGATTTTTTATTTATTTATTTATTTTTATATTATGCTTTAACCTTCGAAGGACGGATCGAGCGTCGAGATCGAACGAGTGTCCCGAACCGGAGTCAAGTAAGACCCCAGTATTTTTTAATCAAAATACAGCTTTTCTCAATACAAATGGGTTCAATATATGTTATATCTTATTAATCATTTTATACATCAACATAGAAAAGATTTAGTCCTATAGCATGTTTTTGACTATTTTTGTATTAAAAAATAACAACAAGCATCAACACGCAAACGCACATAGGTAAGGCCAACAGGCGGCTGCACGACTCAATAGCCACGCGCCAAAAGCGACGAAAGCAATAGCTTACGAAAATATAGCTGTCTCTCTCTCTCTCTCACGTTGATCCATCGATCAACAAGAATATGCAAGCGAATAGTCAAAAACACGACTTATCGCTACTGCCTTTAAATCATACTTTGGAACGTAGAAATGTATAAATGTATTTTTTTACGATGTACCCCTTTTCTAATTAATACAAAATATATAAAAATAAATTTCTTTTAGTTCATTCTAGGAATACAAGAAATAAAGGGTGTATAGCTTTGAAAACCACATAGTTATTACGAAAAACGTAAAAATTGGAGCACTTGCATACCCCACTTCGGTGAAGAAGGGTTAAGCCAGCGATTTCCAAACAAAAAAGGCGCGAAAAGTTAGCTTATAACATAACATAATAAAATAAAATAACCTAGTAAATTAAAATGGCACCAATTACACGCTGCGACATAAATCTCTTTGGTATCGAAAAAATATATAATGCTATTATTTACATATTTCGGTTTTCTTTATTTTATTTACCAATAACATGTTGGAGTTTTATTCAATCATGGAACTGTACACAATTGCAGAACGCAACAAACTCGTAATCTTGCTCCTGCAAAATAATCGATCTATCGATTTAAATTTTATTTTTAACTGTTCTATCATTGAAACTTTGAACTTAGCACGAATAATTTATGCACTATTGAGTAAGTTTGAACGATAAGACATGGGACTTTGAATAATATCACTGGAAAAACTTAGAAAGGTAATGAAAAACTACACAGTGCTGTATCGTTCATAAATGATATAAAAACAAGCTACATATGTATATATTTTATTTTATTTTTACATATATGAAAATATACCAAGAAGGCCTAACAGGTAAGCCTAACAGTAAGCCCCTTCCTAGAAAATTAATTAGAAACATTTTTTTATTAGATAAATCGCTGTATTTCGAGAGGTTGAAGAACATGAAATTAACAATTAATTAATCCATAGAGACATTTTATTTTATATTTTACATAGATATATACCAAGAAGGCTTGACAAGAAGACCCCAATGCGCCTTCCTGGACAATTAATTACAAGCAATGCAGCATTTTATTATGACATAAATCACTATTTTGAGAAGATGAAGAACACGAAATAACAATTAATTAATTAAATAATTAATCTATTGAGACATCGATGGATTTTTAGGTTAGTATTATACATAATTTTTACAAATTGTACATACATACAATAAATACAGAGGATTTGTGACAACAGAAAAAATGATTTTTTTCCAATTTTGAGGAACCGTTTCAACAATGATCAGATAAAATTGGAAAACTCTGATAAGAAACGATCGATTTGGAGTCACAAATACCCCCAATTCTAATCAGCAGTATAGTGGATCGAACCCACTGATCACCTATTACCATTGAGCCATACTGCTGGCTACATCTATGGATTTAGATTTGTACATACATTTTTAAACATTGTACATAAATTAAATTCAGATATTTGTGACATAGCGAGTAAAATGGTTTTTGCCAATTGGATGTAGGAACCGTTTCAACAATAAAATCAGATAAATTAGCAAACTCTCATAGGAAACGATTGACTTGAAGTCACAACTATCCAAGTCTGACCAGCAGCATTGAGGATTAGCACGGGATCAAACCCGATAATCTCTCGGTGCTAAACATAAACGCAACCACCGAGCCATACTGCTGGCTAAATACATATGTGAATAAAATGCTAATAAGCCAATATTTGATCAGTTTCATATTTATATAACTACATATGTATATCGCGCGCTCATATTACCATTATTAACCTATGCTTCACCTGTATGGAATAACGCCTCGATACAAACCTTTCCAAGCTCCAAATAATACAAAATAAATCCCTAAAAATAATTTATAATACACCCATATATACTAACTTGAAAAAACTGCATGCCATAAATAATATTCCGTTTGTTACAGACATTACTAACAAACTAACCAGTAGATTCTATGACAGAATCACTAATAACCATACTAACACACTTGTGAAGAGTCTCGGTGATTACAACAATATGTCTATACCCTTCAGGTATAAACACAGATTAACTTGACACAATCTGCTTTAGATCGTTGACTTAAGAGAGTCTTTAATTAATATTATGTATCAGATGTATTATGAGCATTTATAAGAATTGTAAATAGCTTTTTGAGCTCTTTTTCCTATTATGCTGTACATTAACATTATAATAATATAATACTATGATTATTAGCAAAATTGAATTAAAATTGTAAAATAGAAAATGATCAGTAGATCAGTAGCTATTAAAATAGATATAATATGTAATGTGAATATAATTTAGTAATAATAAAAATGTTTTATAACGTTAGGCGCAAACTCTCTTATATCTCTCTTATGTATATACAGTCAATTCGTACGATATTTTTCTGTAAGCCGAACTTTACAATTCATCCAAATCGTACCGATACCTTTTGACATACAAATTCTATATATTATATACATACATATGTATATATCGGACCCTAGCACGCCACACATTATATTATACGGAATTGATTGACAAGGATTCGTCTTGATCCTTTGCACCCGAGGCGTCCGGTTCGAATCCTGTGTCGGCTATTTTTTTTGTATTTTTTCTATTTTTACTTTACCTCCCCGACGATTGTCTTTCGACGGGACAGGGTTAACGCCCAATGGGGCGCCAACTTTTTTCTAAACGCACTTCATACAACTACACACTCACATTTTCAATATAAAACATATATGTATATACAGCTTTAAAGAGAAAGATACATACTATATAAAAACGCACCAAAAAGCTCAAGCATGTCACCGCTAGGGATCCCAAATATTCGTCGACTTCAACTATTCGAATATCGAATAGTAAATCAAGAGCTATTCGAATATTAGAATATATTTGAAATTAAAAAAAAAGTAATAACATATGTACTAAGCACAAATTACATTATATTTATATATGTAATATATTACAATTAATAAAAACTAATTAACTAAAACCAATTAACATAATTTAAGAAAATTAAAAAAACATATAAAACTAAAATACACACATAAAATATAAGATAAAAATTTATAAACTCCTTCTGCTGTTATTAAAGATGCACTATTTTTGCTTAATTCTTTGATTGCAGTTTCAACGGGAATAAGAACATCAATCAAAATTTTCATAATATCAATTCTTAGAAACAGTATTGAAATTATATTCTTTTAATGCTATGTTTCCACTTTCATCAACTTGAATAAATCTTCTTATCATATTTGCCACTGAATTTCACCTCGTTTTTACATCAAATAATATTTTCAATTATTTATTTTCTTTTTTCATTATGATTTCTTAAGTATTCGTATTATTTTCCTGATATTTTCTAAAATTTCATAGAGATTATTATCGATCGAAAAGTGATTTTCTTCAAATATTTCTGTATTTAATGAAAAAAAATTCGTTTCTTCACATGTAGACATTTCATCTTCCTCATTATCTTAATTTTCATCACAATTATCCACATTTCATATTTTAATTTACTTCATAATCGTCGGCTTCTTCGTCATCACTACTTTTAATATTGATTTTGTGTATTTATTTTATAAAAAAATATATACACGATAATATTCGAATAGTTGATGAAACATTCGAATAACGAATGGCTGATAAATCAGACGAATAATTCGAATATTCGATTGCGATCCCTAGTCACCGCCAAGTCGATCAAAACTCACCCAAACCCAAACTACACTTAGAAAAATGGGTATAAATTCCCGTATACATTCGGCACGTTTCCGCTGATAGTTGAAGCGTATATTAATTAGTAAAAATGTCCATTCGAACGTGAGTTTTGGGTGTGGCGCCAAAGTTTAACGGTAGCGCACATTTGTGTAACGTTTCTATGGCGCTTAATCCCTTTTATCACGCATGCTTTCACACATCGTTCGGTGGGATGTTTGAGAGGCATCGTCTACAAAAACGTAAATGTTTACGACAGGTAACAATGGCCAATCGTTTACGACGTGTGTGTGTAACGCGACCGGACACCTCGCCTTTGTGCGTAGCCGCTTTTTCCATAGTAAAAACGAGCAATAATATATTATAATAGCACACTTTCAGAACACCCTCGTTAGCGTGGAAAACTCCACAGGATATGGGGGATGTAAATTATTAAATATTATATTTTCGAGACGATTTTCAGGTCGTGATGATGTTGTGCGTTTTGTCCTTCACTTATGTACCGTTGCAAGCAGATGATTAAAATGTACTTAGCTGTAATTAAAAGCTTAAAATATGCATGAAGTGCTGTAAGTGTGCGCGCTTTAATTTATTATGCCTTTAATTTTTATGGTCTTGTTTGAAATCAATTTTTTGAATTGAAACGGCCGTATGTTAAAATTAATTGCGTATATATTTGATGCAAAACGTATTTGCAGTTAGCGTGAGCCGCGGTGATAAAATTCACATTTTCCGATACACGTTCGGTGTTTTTATAAGAATTAAATCTTGTTATGCCTTATTGATGATGAAGTATTGGCATAAATGTATGCACTTAATTATTATTGATACTGATACTATTTATCGCCTATGATATGATTTGCTTAGATATGATTTTGATTTTTATGCAATTATTATCATCCCATAGTACTGTTGCCTTGCTTTTTAATTAATTTGTAAATCATCTGGAATTTGTTACTACTGTTTGGAATTCTTCCTATCGTATATATATATATATATATATATATATATATATATATATATATATATATATATATATATATATATATATATATATATATATATATATCGTATATATAAAAATTATATGTTAATAATTTTTATATAGTCTGATGTACCGTGAGACTTACGAGAACCTAGCATGCTGTCGCATTTGTGCAATGTGTTTTAACATTGTAAGGACGTAAAATTATTTATTTATTTTTATTAAATTATTTCTTATTTAACTATATAATATTATTACAATCTAATTCAATGCAAGGTCTTTAATAATATTACTGTAAGTTTTGCTGTCCATAACATGACGTTGACAATTACTTTTATCGTCTAAACATATAAATTTCCATTAATATCAAATATATACGTATTCCATAAATAAATTAATAATATCAACTTACTTTTTTATATTAAAATTTTATTATTGTAAATATTTCAAAATACGAAACACGAACACAAAACTTTACAAAAAAAAAATAAAAATCCAATTTTACCGACCGCTATACGCACCAACAATGTTATATTTCTTGACCAAAATGCAATTGCGAAACTGAAACGAAGTGTAATTGGCCATTGCGTGTTAAGTGGGGGTGAATGCGAGAGGGGGGATGACTATAATATTTATTTTTTTCATAAAAAAAATCCGTTTCTATTGCAATTTCAGATTTCTTCTCAATGATCGTTTTTTCCTACAATTTATAAATTTGTTTTTTTTTTAAGCTTTTGATTTATATAATTGTCATTATTTTTCAAGTAATAAACTATTCCAATGTCCAATCAGATCCTTCCTTAATTCTTCATTATTTTACATTAATTTCCGTTATACCAACTACTACTGTAATTTCTTTTTATATATGTAAATCTTGCTCTTTTTTTAACATTATTCCCCCTCATGTTGATTCATTTTATTGTTCCTTTTCTTGATTTAAATTTCTATTGTTTGACTATTTTTCTTAGTAACATTTATGTAAATATATCTCATTATTCAAATCTTTTCTTCTTTGTTTTATATTATTTTATTATTTTCATTGTTATTAATTTTTGGAAACTTTTTTTGTGTCAATAAAAGTCTTCATAAATAAAATGTACATTTTGGGTCTATTTTATAAGCTAATAATCCGATTATTATTGCAGCTACCTATGTATAGTATTATTTTATTCAATAAGATATATTTTCTTTATGTTTGGAATAAAACTTAGTTGATGTAAATAATTGTTTAGAGATACTTAACCCTTAATAGACAAAGAAGTTGTTATAAAAAGTATGCCAACACTTTTAGTCGGTGAATTTTTAATCTAAAACTTGGAGATAGTGATAGGTTTGTATTAAAAAGTCTAATTGAATAAGCCTGGGGCAAACGGACAACCCTTTAAGGTATTCGACCCTCATTGTCTGCAGAAATATAGTAAATTAAGGACATGCTTAAATTTGGAGACTACAAATTCCATCGGCAAACATAATAAAGATACTTAGTGCCCTTGGTAATGGAAATGAGAAATGTTTTCGATGCAAAAATCACGATTGAAATGTAGTGTCATTTCGGAATTTTTTTACAAACCTCTTCTATGTTTTAACATATTTATTCACTTATTTTAAGTTTGTATAAAAGTGCCTATTATTATGCTGTGAGTAGGTACTCAAACCCTCATTTTATAATCCATAGATATGCAGCTAAGAAGAATTTTAAATAAGTTTTTGAGCTCTTTTTCCTATAATGCTGTACATTAACATTATAATAATATAATAGGTACTATGATTACTAACAAAATTAAACTTAAAATTGTAAAATAGAAAATGATCAGTAGATCAGTAGATATTAAAATACATAGATATACGATGTATTGTCAACATAATTTAGTAATAATAAAAAGCATTTAAAAATAAAAATATGCAGCTAATCGAAGTAAATAAAACCTGTCTGTTTGTTCCAGGGTTACTCTATTATATTATTGCGGAATTTTTAATCGAAAGAAAAATTAGTTCAATATAATATGTACCCTTTTGTATAGATTTATATAACAGAATTCAATAAGATTTTTTAAATCCATATAATCGAAAGATGTGTTTTATAAGCTTGAATAAATAAAAGACTGAGCAGCAGCCTTTATCTTATAGAAAGCAATACTTGTAAGTAAATTGATTGATAAGCATTGAACGTGTGCGGGTTGAATAGCCGCCTTCAGTACAAAGCGATTTTTTTTCGCTCTTTTTATTTCTGGAAATATTTTTGCACTGTTTTTTCGCTTCCTTAAGTTCGGCTTAGTCCCAGTGGTGTACACAAGCATTGTATATTATATACATATAAGAAAGACGAAGTCGACTCTTAAGAGCTGAGAGCAGCGGTCTGTTACACCTTTATTTAGGATTGGCGCCAAGGCGTGTTCGGTTCCCGAATATTATTGTTATATTATATGTTTCTCGGATTCTCCATCTCTCCTCACCATACGGACACACTATACTAAAACTTTATGGACGAACTGGGCCAGGGCCTTCATCCAAAGGGACCGCGGCCCGCGGCAAGACTAAAAAGCGCCGACGTAAATTGGCGCCCAGAGGAGAATAAAAAATTGAAGAAAAAAAAAACAAAGGCGCCCGACCGCGAATACCGACAATTCCTAATGCAGATACGATCCACTTCCTATTGCCGATTTGCGGTTTATGACAAAACTACAATATCTTACGATAAATTGAAGAGGTTGGTAGAAGAAATGTGTACCTATCTATCTGTTTACTTGATGAAAAACGTGCTTTGAATAAAAACGATTCCTTCTATTGTAATAGTAATATAAGCGATTTTTATTAAGCAATGTGGTCGTTGATATGAAACGATCCGACTTTGACATCTCTTGTATTAATTAAACAACGTTTGTATTCATTATTAATTAAATAACTTGTATTAATACATCAATTAACTTGTATTAATACATTAATTAAATAACTTATATTAATACATTAATTATTTATTTATTTAACGTTTTTGACCATTGTGGCATTAATACAAATAATAAAATAATAAAATAAGAGAGGGAGAAAAAAAAATAGATAAAACAGAAAGCAAAAGCAAAAAATAATACAGCATTTAACACATTAAATAAATTGTATAAATACATTAATTAAATAGCTTGTATTAATACAAGTTAATTAATATATTAATTAACATGTATTAACATATTAATTAACTTGTATTAATATCGTTCTTGTAATTAAATACATTGTATTAATTAAATAACTTGTATTTATTAAATAGCTTGTATTAATTAAATAAGGTTTGCATCCTGCAGCCTACTTGCACACATGCCAGTAAGGCATACCACTCTCACATTGGTAAGAAAACATTAAAGAGTGCGGCATGGGACGTACTCGTGGTTTCCAGATGTAATGTGATCTTCATGTAACATTTCTTCAAATATGGGAATTGCTGTTAGTGATGGCTATCAAACCAATGTCAATTCAAGGAAAAAATATCACCGAAAACACTCCAGGGGGTGAGTATTGCCAATGATCGCGAAGATATACATATATATTAGGCATACTATTAAAAAAAACACGTACCGCGTAATATTCTGTTTGTCTGCCTTAGTCTTATTTGGATGAGCAGGATGCAACGTTCAGAGTAACAAGTTATAAAATATATTCAACCTTTTGAATGCCGACCATCGCCGATCGGCGTTTTGCTAACAAGTCCATGAGCCTGAAATGCGCCTATAGGCGTTGTATTTTGAGTGTAAAAATAATCAAGAATAATACCCGCTAAGCCTTTCCAGGTAGCATTGAAAAAAATGCATTGAACATGGGTCGTGTAATCCGTGGCAATATTTATAAAGACTGATTTACACCGACATTTTTGAATTTATAACCATAGCAGAATTTATCGATGGAAATCCCTAACCGCTGGGTATTTTAGATTTGGGCTTTGAATTTATATTGTGAGCATTACAGTTAACAACAATGAAGAAGATGGAAATAGTTTTGGAAGAATACATTCATTAATAGACTTATTTTGTTTATTTTATATTGTTGCAAGATATATTAGAGTCAAAACACACCTTTACAAAACTCGAAATCCTCGGCGGTAGCTATCTGGGGTTTATTTGGATTAGCTACAATTTTTATACCTGCTTTCTATTGGATTTCTAAATAATTCTAGTTGGAAATGTTGGCGAAATTTTCAGCGTGGCAGGCTATCAACAGAAAAGACGTCAGCACTCAAAGGGTTAAATGACTTCCAATAATTTCCAAAATTTATGTATGACTACGTGTATGTTTACCCTTTAGTTTATTACTACCAGCGGAAACCTAAAATTGGTCTTTTGTAATGTATTTTATTATTTGTTCTGTTTTGATTTAAGACTGTTGGTTTTCCTTTTAAAATAAAATAAAATAAAGCCATATTATTGGATAATATTACATTAAAAATCGATTCAAATGACGTATTGTGGATTAGGTTGTCTGGAATTTGTTTATTTTAAGTATTAAATGTGGCAATTTAAAATGGATAAATTCACTGGTAACACAGACTAACCAAATCGTTATGAGTAAAAAACAAAATCAAACAATTGTTTCAATTATGATCGAAACATTCAAATGGTCCAAACTTTCAATCAAATAAATATGATTGACTAAAATAAAAAAATGTATTCATTATTACGAATTTACTTTAATGCATTTACATATATGACATTATTCACCTGAGATTGATTTTTAATTATTTACGATTCAATCTAGGCTAAAGAGTTTAAAAAAAGTAACGACATACAGTTATCTAATCCACGAAAAAATAAATTTCATTTACCGGTAAATACGGGTATACCAGTAGTAGGAATAATCATTTACCATTTACCAGTTTATGAAAATTGATGGTAAATTGCAATCCTAGCTGTCACACAAATTCAAAGCACGCCCGAGCAAAGCCGGGTGCTTCTTCTGGTGGTATTTTAAAATTAACGATGCTTGGAATTTAAATTGAATTAAAGATCTATAGAATAAAAAAGATGGCAGAAAAAAATATAATGTTATTAATCAGAAGACTTTTGAGTTGCTTTACATTTTATGTGGAATATACATACATATATTAATTAATCGTACATTTTAATTTTAATAAATTTTTCACTCATAATACATTAGTTGTTTTACCCGGTTTCGCTCAGTATTTGTAACATAAATAACTTAAACATGGCGAATCATATAGTAAATATTCATTTGTTTTTTTTAATTAAATTTATTTGAATCTAAATCAATATAATACTCAACCGATTGAATTGTCGTCATAGAAACTTTGTTTTGTTTACTTACAAACATACAAAGTCGCTTTCGAAATTATATATTAGATTATTTTTCAATTTTGACGAAACTATAGCATAGGCACACGAAAAATATGTTTCTTCATATATATAGATATATATATATATATATATATATATATATATATATATATATATATATATATATATATAAATATATATATATATATATATATATATATATATATATATATATATATATATATATATAAATATATATATATATATATATATATATATATATATATATATATATATATATATATATATATATATATATATATACATATATATCTTTATTTATGTGTATTTATGTGTTTATGTGTATATGCATATATAATGTTTGTATGTATGTATATGGATGTACGTATTGTATGTGTATGTATATGTATATATATATATATATATATATATATATATATATATATATATATATATATATATATATATATATATATATATATATATATATATATGTGTACATATATGTATGTATATGTGAATATAATGTGTAGGTGTGTATGTATGTATATGTATATATGTGTATTTTTATATTTATGTATGTATGTATGTGTATTTGTGTATACGTGTAAGTATTTGTGTATATATGGATGGTGTTCATATATGTTTATATAATTGTCTTTGGCCAGGAAGGCGCATTGGGTTTACCTGTTAGGCCTTCTTGGTGTAAATTAAATAAAAAAATAAAAATAAAATATCGTTTACATTGTTGTACGATTTTAATACCATGACGTAATCTTATATACACATGTATCCTACATTGACATTTAAAACTACTTAAGCATTTATCATTTTGCCTTTGATTTTTTCAACTACATAGTTTGAGTCATTTGTAGACAAGTTTTTGTCACTGTTATGAATCGGAACTCTGTTCCGGCTTTAACTAAAAAAGTTTGCATTCATAAGAATCTTTGTCAAATGTGTCAAAGAGAGCTTTGACATTCCGTTTGCACTTTTCTCACGGACTATGGTTTTGTATGGTATGGCATGGTGTTGAGGATCTGGTCAGCATGGCGCCTGCGCGTCATGCTGCACCTCATTAATTACGATGACGCCATTTGGAGCCTACCACCACGGGGGCCAATCTCACCTGCGGCAGGGGAACCTGGGTACATTTAAACACTTCATATACCTTGAATGTATCAATTCAAACAATTTAAGACACACGGTGACAAATGTAAACGTGACTAATCGCATTTATACTCGCGCGTTGTGTCTCTGCAGAACGCTTGTGTCTTCATGCGTGTTTTAGTGTCTCTGTGTGCTTGGATTTTTGGACGGCTTTAATATGTATGTTTGAATTTAAACTTAAGCATTGCTATAATAGCCAGTGGTATGGCTCAATGGTAGTGTTTATGTTTAGCACCAAGTGATCAGGGGGTTCGATTTCGAGCCTCCCTTCTAGGTCGGAAGGGAGGCTCGGTCAATCCGCTCCTTGGCTACTCTTTGCGATGCCAATAGTATTGCCGTGCCCTGAATCAACTCGACTTTTACCTGATGAAATACTCCGACATATACTGCCAGGTTCGCATATAATTTCGGACGGTTGGGCAGCGTACGGAAATATATAAATGAATATTCAAATAAATTTAAATAAAATAAAACTATTCAAATAAATTTAAAAACCAGTAGCGTGGTCTAGTGGTGAATGTTGAATTATCTCGTACTTGATGTTACGAGTTCGATTCTCGCTATTGGCCAGACCTTGGTTTGTCAAGGTCGATCGTTTCTTATCAGAATTTGCCAATTTTTCTGATTTTAATTGAAACTATTCCTGTAAAATTGGCGTTTCCTTCCCGATTTTCTGTTGCGAACCTTTAGTTATTGTTATATCTTAGGTTTCGCCATATTGCTCACCATAGATATCTCTGTGGTTGTTTATCGAATATAAAATTCGTATTGTTACATGAAAGTTATTCATCGTTATTTATCGTATTAATACGATGTTTGTAATATCTGACCATAGATGTCAGATATTGTTTAGATTTACATGTATCTATGTAATAATTATGTGGACCAGGAAGGCGCATTTGGGGTTTACCTGTTAAGCCTTCCTGGTATATTTGTATATATGTATGTAAAAATATGTATGTAAATAAATAAATAACTTTTTTTTTACTATTAGATTGGCCATGTTTAAGTGGTTTATGTTAAAACACTAGTAATTAATAAACGGGAGTTGAAGTTATAGTGGTGAATTTCGGACATTTTTGATAAAAATTGAGTCTTGATATGTAATTATCTTATTTTTATTACAAAATGATTTTTTAAATCCTTCTTGTAAGAACTTTTATAAAAATGCCATTGACGTTTATGTACTTCTCAAATTACCATCAATTTGAATAATATACATTTAAAAATATGTGTATTAATAAAAGCCTTTCGATTAGAGAGCTTACAGAATTTTTATACAGTGTCATCCCATCCCAGCCTCCCCTGGTGCCGTATTAAAAAAAAGTGTAAATTCGAGTCCACGGCCTTTCGTACGGTAGCCGGAATCTATTAAAACATCATCTATTAGTTCCTTAAAAGCCGAAGCCAATCACACACTTTTACGATAGTACATGTGTACGTATATATCTATAACATTCCCATGAGGTGACTTGCGAATATTCGCCAAGGAGAAATTCGATCATTTATCACGAAAATTTTGACCGGAATAATTTAATTAGCAGACACTGCATTAAATCAACCTTCGAACATTCGAAATGTATTATAAAAAAAACAAAACAGTAATATAATAATATTAATAATACTCGGAAATATTTATATAAAAGAACAAACGATTCTATGTATACTTTATATTGGTATAATAAATTTAAAGTATAGATATTGAGCAATCTTACGATTTTACGACACTCAATATATTTTACAACGCTGAATATGTCGGCTCTGATATAATTAGATATTTTCACACTGCTATATTTAATGTTCGCTAATGCTGTGTAGCTTTTGAGAGCACTTGTCTACCTGTCCAGGTATACATGTACCCATATGGGTCGGAATATCCACTCGAGATGATTCACGACGGTGGAAATGTCATAAAATTTGAAAACCCACATTAGTTCTCGACTTTCTTTCACTTTTTTCCGTTTATGTCTGTCTGTCTGGATGTTGCGTTAATTGTTTGTTGTATTTCTTCTATTTTTTTTTTGTTCTCGCCGTTTGTCGGTCTTTTATGTCGAGAGTTTATCCTTGTGGCGCTATCGAACAGGTAGATCCGCTCTATAGGTATATAGCAAACTATACTCTGTTTCGTTTGAGATAAATATATTGTGTTTGGCTTCAAATTCTATCATTATAATATAATTATAATACGTTGAACTAAGCGTCTACAATCTTAGCCAGCAGTATGGCTCCATAGTTGTGTTTATGTTTAGTACCGAGAGGTTACCGGATTCAATTCCGTGCTAAACTTTAATGCTGCTGGTCAGATTTGGATAGTTGTGATCCAAGTCGATCGGTTCCTATCAGAGGGTTCCGCGACAAATCACTCACGGATTTTACACTCAACGGCTTTAAGTTTTTGATTGATGCAATGACACATGTATTAAATTATATAGAGTTCAAATTAACGTGTAAATTATGATCACTGCAATCGTTTGTTTTAAAAGTCAGATCAATTATTTTGATAAATCTGCGGATTTTCAAAAGCTTTTATTTAGTTTATAGTACCGGTAGTACCAAAAACTTGTTTTCGGTCAAATACCGATACCACCGGTATCGGTACTATCGGTACTGTAATCCCTAGTGACGACAACAGAGTGTATTACCCATATTCGTTTTTTTTGACAAGTCCGTGAGTGATTTGTCGTGACACCGATCGTTTCCTATCAGAGCTTGCCAATTTGTCTGATTTCATTGTTGAAGCGGTTCCTCCATCAAATTGGCAAACACCGTCATACCCGCTATGTCACTTACATATATCTGAATTTGATTCGTGTACAATATGTATTAATTTATGTACAAGTCTAAATCCTCTATGGATTCATTAATTAATTTCGTGTTCTGTAGCCTATCGAAATATAGCAATTTATGTAATAAATATGCTGCAATGTCTAAGAATAATTAATTGTTTAGGAAGGCGCATTGGGGTCTACCTGTTAGGCTTTCCTGGTATATATGTATGTAAAATAAATAAATAAAATGTACATAAGTGAAATTGATTAATAAGATGAAGGAGTTACTTGAATAATTCAAGCATATTAAAGTAGTTAAAACGACGTAAATTTTGTATCCGAATGAAAAATCTACTTGTAAATAAATCAGGTGATTTGTAAGTGGGTTAAAATAAATACGATATTGATATTTTTTTAAGATTTTCCACTTTTTTCACGGAATATGTATTTTCAATCTAATATATAATTTCAAAAGAGACTTTTTAAGTATGTATGTAAGTATTGTTGGTTTGTAACATCGAAAACAAAACAAAGTTTCTATGACGACGATTCAATATATATTTTTTCGATTAGATTCGCCATGTTTAAGCTGTTTATATTACAAATACTGAGCGAAGCCAGGTAAAACAACTAGTAGATTATAAAAATATGGGGTTTGCTTTAAGATATAATTATGTATATACGTACATATGTTGAATTCTCAAGTTGATTAATTGAGGTGAAAAGTGTATAGAAAAGTAATTGATCAAATCGTATCAAAGTAGGTATGTATGGCTTTTCATATTTAAAAAAATGTTAGGTTTCATGTACACATATTTCATATCAGAATTGTACATGTACAATACAAGTACAACATTATCATAGAAAAAAACGTATAATAGATATTAAATTGATGTCAAGTATACCGGAACGGACTATACAACTCACCCAAGCGGTATACCTTTTTGCCGAGTGTGTTGAAAATTAGTCACGGAACATTCAAAGGACAAACGTTTGTTCACCGTCCTTTTCATCCTTATTTATTTTATTATCTATTTTGTTTCGGAACTAATATATTATTTAAATCGCTTCATTATACCTACACACACACACACACTCACGTAAAAGTTTATATTTTTAATACAAATCTGTACCTATTATTAACACAAACCAAACATCACGTACAAATTTATGTATGTACTTACAAACTGATGAGAATTATTCAGACGTTTTTGGATTGGTTATATCATTATAAATTATTTATTTATATCTCAGTTTCCGGTCGTCGGCTCTTCTCAATGAGGTGCCTCCCGGTGGGTCCTATGGTCCAATTAACTTTTTCAAAAGGCCAAAACAGATCACCGTAAAAGTCGTAAAGCAAATATATTGCACAAAATATAGGAGCCCCCCCGCACATTAGCGACTATGACGTCTTCCCCTTCGATCATGTCGGTCCCCTTCCACAAAGGATTTTCTATATGGAGCCGACAGCTCGTTTGTCAGACACCGACCTGACCAGGTAAGGTGAAAAAAATTCACCTGTAGCACACACATACACACGCCTACAGTCGGAGAGACAGAAACACGCGTTTTTATGTCATAATCATATTAGCGAAATGTTCACCTTTAAGACGCTCGCCGCCCTTAACGAAATAATTTATTATAGTACGACTGCTATGAATGTAATCGTTTAGCACGTGTATAATTGTAGTGGGTTGTTTTCAATACATGTTCTTAATTTTGGGTTTTTAATCGGGTAAAGTTCGTTGAAGAAAAGATCATTTTTTGCTGGAGTGTACCTGCCTTCAGTAGGTACCTGAGTTCAATGTCTTATATTTTATTAATTATGAATAATGTAGAATTGTTTACAGATTGAAAAAACCGTGTGGAAGTCACATTACATCTCATGTTAATAAGTAAATGTATATTTGATTTTAAATGCTTTTTATTATTACTAAATTATGTTCACAATACATCTTATATCTATTTTAATAGCTACTGATCTAATTACTAATACTAATCTTGTTAGTAATCATAGTATTATATTATTCTAATGTTAATGTACAGCATAATAGGAAAAAGAGCTCAAAAACCTATTTACAATAAGTAAATGCATATAAATCATACTGTGAGTCGGCTTTTCACTTTGTGTGTTATAAAAGCGGTCGAATTTGAAGGACGTGGTTTTGCGTAATGGATTTAACCCTAATGAATTTTTTTTTATTTTGATATTTCAAATTCATTAAATATAATGATATTGAAAATTAGATAAACACTTACATATACATATATATATATATATATATATATATATATATATATATATATATATATATATATATATATATATATATATATATATATATAATATTATTATAATATTATTCCCTAATTTTCATTATAATATTCAATTTAAGGTTATTTTTAAACTATTTTATAAATATCTTTGGTATACATATATGGTTATATAATACATTCATATATACCGAAGAGATTCATAAAATTGACGATTTCATAAATTTATTCTTAAGAGATTATGTATATATTTGGTTTATTTTATTGTTAAGTAGTCATAATAATTATATTTAACTTAAAATTCAGGTAAGAATGTTTTATTGTTATTAATATTTATAGGCATTTATTAAGTTGATTAATTGCTTCGTAAATCAGGATTGTGTGGATTTTAGCAAGATCGACTTTTATTGCCAACGCATAAACTTGTAAGTACACAATAAAGATAAAAATAATTTTTATCAAATTATAAAAAATGAAGGAATTTATTGAATAGTTGGTAATTAAATAGGTATAAATAAAAAGTAAGTATCCGAATAAATCAATGAGAAAAATAGGAATTAAAAAATATATCTAAGACGGAGGAAGCAATCGGTTTTGGCCACACGGCACATTAAAATAATAATTCAATATTTTTTTACTTTATCTATGTACGTTGTAATAATAGATGAAGTTTTGTTTTATAATGTTACTTTAATTCTTGTTTTTATAAAGAAAATATTAAATTAAAATTTATTAGTGGATTTACTTGAATAAAATTGGAGACTCTAGTTGACACATATATACCGTAATACTATTAATTAAAGAAAATAATAAAAAGTAGTCGGAGCCGGTTGATTTTACGACTTCGACTCCGACTCCGACTCCACTTGAAATGCTACGACACCACAACTCCGACTACGACTTCACAGCTCTCGAAATACATCTTTTTGAGTTCGTGTAGTTATAATGCTTTTTTTTTTTACTTGAAATTCAGTTAATAATGTTTAAGTGTTATTAATATGTATAGGCCTTTATTTAGTTGGTCAGTAACTTTGTTTGATCGGTCACTTACTGTTCGACTATTTATTGTCGTTTGTTAAATATTTTAAGCAATTAGCGCTTTTCTGATCGTTTATTTTTATCTACGTACATACATTATCACAGAATTTTCATTACTGACCATTTAAATAGTTGCCATATTTATAGTCACACAACAATAAATATTCGATACGAGTATAATATAAAATTAAGTGATTAATCATTTGTTTATTTGATCAGTATTTAATTCAAATAAGTAAAAAGTCAATATGATATCTATGGTCGCAATCAATATACATATGAATAAAACAACTACCTACCTCAATAGCACTAAAATACTATAAGGATTTGAATTACATATTTTAAAACATCCATAATCGGAATGATTTCACAATCGAATCGAAAGCTCTAGCTTTGAGCAGTAAAACCGAATAGTTTCTGACAATTTTGATGGAGAATAATTTTAATAAATTATATTTTAATTTTAATAAACTATTCTACGAAACTGTACTTTGCCTCAACCAAAATTGCTATTTAAAATTGTATACTAAATTTTTTTGTAAAAACGCTCTGGGTTTTATTAACAGGCTTTTTTTTCAATTGTCACTTACCTATGCAAAGCCAGACAGTTGGAAGTCACGAGTTTTGATGCCTAAAAATGACATATAACACTTACTCACCTCTAAAATATTCTTATTAATTACTCTTTTATAAATGATAACGGTTCTGGTTTCAATTCCACTGTTGCTATTTATAAAATTATCATGAAATACGGCTTCCAAATTCCCATTCAGCTGGATCGCATCAAAGTCGCCGATATTGATTACTACCACACATTTAAAAGCACACTTCGATCACTGAACGTCATCATCTACACACACATACATACATAGCTATACCTTTACTGCTACATTTACCTGTCTGCATTCAGGTGTAAAGATACTTACACGTGTAGCCACCGGTCGGTATTGTGTGTGTATAACAACGTGGCGTCTAACGAAACATGGCTACCGTTCGGAGCCCATAGAGAGAGAAAATTCTGTCGATTCATTCATAAATTGAATTTAATTATCAAAATGAATGACTTGCGATTTTACACCGAGCGTACACTTCTATTTTTTTTCATATTATATTTCTTATACCCGACTCTATATACATATGTAGTGTGTGTGTGTCTAATATTTTTACACCTACCATTTTGTACCCGTGGCTTTTTCTCTCTCGGCCACTATTTTTTTTTGTTCTTATATTCAAGACGCACGTCAGCTTCGGAGAACGGACGGACAGACGGACGGACTGACGGATAGACACGCGGAAGAAGGGAGCCAGCCAAAGATCTGGCGACTTTTCACTTTGCTTTTTATTTGTTTTACTATATTTTTTTGTTCTATACTATTTGTACAGATAACGTCAGTTGAGTATCGACGATTTTTTTTTTGTACCAAGTCGAGCTTTTAATAAGAACCTTTTTTTTAATCGTCCGTTTTGAATGTTCTTTGCAAACTTTGTGCCCATTATATGTATGGTGTGTGCTTAAATAGTATTTTTGGTATTGGCCAAAACAGGGTCGTCGCAATCTGTGTGGAAAATGGGGTAATTTGCCAAAGGCATCCAATTAAATAGGCGCCGGATTCGGCGTCTCAACGCTTAATTATAAAGTTTGCGGTTTTTCGAGGCAGACGTCTGTTCTATTTTGTATTTGTGTAGGTTTAAAGATGTCTATTGAAAGATTAAATTTACGCTCAAATATTCTAAAAGACGTTCTAATGGTGTTGTGTTGAAAAATTGCGGCGATTTTATGAATAGTTCGATCAATCGAAATAATTGAAAATCTTTTTTTAAAAAAAGTTTTTGTAATTTTTTTCTTAAAATCATCTGTATTAAAAAATGAAAATTAATTAAGAATACTCAATACAGTTATCCAAAGAAGAATGGAATGCTTTATGCTTGGTATAATGACAAGATATATTTAGGAAACGGAATAAATGGGTGAAAAATATGACATGGGTAGTTGATATAGTGGAGAGAGTGAAGATAATTGACATTGGATGAGTCACGTGGCTAGAAGAACGGTCGAAATTTGGATAAAAGAAGTAATGGAATGGTATCCCAGAAAATGTGAAAGGGTGAAAGGACGGCCGCAAAAAGATGAGTGGATGAAATTAGAAAAATGTGTGGGGTGAGAGGGATGAGAGTTAACAATGACGAATGGAAACGTGTTGGAGAGACCTTAATCTGGCAGTGGTTGTCGAATAGCTTTAAATGATGATGATGATAAACTTCTGACTGAAAAAATGTAAGAAAATATGTATCATATCTACTGTCAAAATATTTTAATGAATTTTATTTCTTTGAATTTTGAATGTTTGACGGTATTATTGTGAGATATTTAATTATTCATTTTACCAATTTTATATATCGATAGCTTGGTGCACAGATATTGTATGTCCATTTTTGAATTTATATTCAATTTTTAGTTTGTAGATGCTGGAATAATTCAGGTTTTTCCTTTCAAGGTAATTAATTTATGTGGTATATATAAATAATAAATTGTTATTAATCCACAAGAATAGTCCATATATCATTTTTCTAAGTAGAATTTTAATTAATTCTCATATAAAAACAATTTAATATATTATCCCTATTAATTCAATTCAGGTTTGTGTAAATACGAGTACCAGCTTTTAGCTCGCAATTTTACCGATTTAAAATTCAGCACACTTCCAATTAACCCTTTTTAATGAAAACAAAAATAGCGTGGCCAGAAAACTATCCCAATAAACATCTTTCAATAGATAATACTCAATATAAAATAGTATTAACAATGGGAAAAAATCCCAAGTGAAAATACGTACTTACTTTTGATTTGAACTGGACGACTACTTAGAGAGATTTGAAAGCTGAAAAGTACTACAAATG
Organism: Arctopsyche grandis; assembly: GCF_051622035.1. Taxonomy (NCBI): domain Eukaryota; kingdom Metazoa; phylum Arthropoda; class Insecta; order Trichoptera; family Hydropsychidae; genus Arctopsyche; species Arctopsyche grandis. Next base: position 3,087,382 of record NC_135362.1, read on the forward strand.
AAAGATAAAATACCCTACTATAGATTCCAATATTTATTTTGAACAGGAAATTGACAGATTTTGGGACGTCGACCGAACAACACGAAGAAATAGAAAAATCGCGCGATTTAAAAAACACATATGTATATCACCGAATCTCGAGCCAATCAACATTTTTTATTACCAGATTCGTGTTTACTGGGCATATATCTATAAGAAAAGTCATATCTCATCTCTGAACCATTTTTCGTGTCGAACAGCGTAATAAACGATCGATTTGGAGTCACAAATACCCCCAAATCTAACCAGAAGTATGGCGGATCGAACCCACTGATCACTTGTTGCTAAACATACACGCTACCATTAAGCAATATTGCTGGCTATATGTAGGTATGCAATGCAAATATAAAATAGTGCATGATTATATTTTCTTACCACCATTTTCCATCAATATCGTGGAGATTTAATGACTTGTATGGGTTATTAAGCATAGATACTTATAATGGATTTAAAAAGTCATTGTTAACAGCTTCTGTATTAAAAAACTTACAATAAAAAAACATCAACGGATTATAATCGACTTCGACAGCTTTATAATGATGGAGTGTTTCGTAAGATATAAGCTATGTACATTCTCAAATTGACCATAGACGGGTGAGTCATTGATTCAGTCCTCGAACTTTTCGATTGCACATTGTATTTTGTACTCGTACGAGTGTCCGTCTGTCTGTTCGTCTATTTCTATAGGAAAATCCACTCTTGCGCGTAGGTACGTGATCACGATAAGCAATTCACGTGAAGTGGCCGTTGAACAATGATATATATATATTCACCTGTTGAGTTTACTTAACTGTTACTAATTAACTTGTAAGTTCACGTGTGCTCGACGCTTAATTTGCTCTAATTATTTTCGATTGAGATGTTTGCCACGAAACGGAAAAAAGTTGAAGAGAAAAAATATAACACACACACACACCCGACGAATGTGCGTACAGAACGCATGAACATTACGCAATTGATTATTTCTCGGTCCAAATACTCATGTATGTATGTGTGTATTAATTTTCGGAAAATAATTAGAGGAAACCATTTCAGCCGAGAAGATTCAAAAACGGTTCTTTATAAAATCAATTGTAAATATCAAAATGATAAGCGTAAATCAAATTTTTTCCCTTCGCACTAATGCATGAACAATTTTTCGAACGGAAATTTTGTCGAGTGTGGCTTTTACTAGAATGAATTAATTATGCATACAGACTGCTGGAACAATTGTTTTAACAGAAACTCGTTGTTTTACATAAATTTCCAATATATGTCAAAATTTATTATCAATTACAATGTCGATTCGTCGGAAGCCGCCTTTGATCTGATGCGTATATTTTTCTCGAACAATAATAATAATATTCAAAATTAAATTGCCATCAATTAGGTATGCATGCATTTTTTGCGCATTTGCTATAAATTGAATTATCGCACAGTGTGATACCCCGTCTTTAAAGTACAACAACCCGAAATTGGAAGAGTAGATATATTATGACATCGTTGCAGATCTTTATCAATGTAAATTTTTATCAGTCGGCTTTAAATAATTTTGATTTATGATAGATATATATATATATATATATAGCTCAAGTTACATATGTAAATTATTTCGAAGCAAACTTACTCAATTAGATAGGTTATACTTAAATGAATTGAGAGGTATATTTAGCTGCATGCACTCACATATGAAAGAAAAATGGGTATTTTCCGTTTTCAAAATAATGAAAAGAAGAATTTAGCTTAAGTATATGTAGGTATATTTGCACCTTATTGTAAGAATTGCCTCATATAATATGTCGCATTATTATATTGACATAGACAGGTACCGCATATATCTCATTTATTTTACATTGAACGGCATTTCTAACACTAAAAATATGATAATTTTTAATTTTGTACTTTCCAATTCTTTTAATAGTATAAATTTAACCAATATTGACATTGGTTCTTATAAGATTCAGTATTTATGTGTATATGTATATGTTGTAGGAAAATAATATATGACGAAAATATAATCAATGTTTTAGCTATACCTGTGTGGATTTTTAATCTATTGTTTATGAAAATAGATATATATACATATATTCATTTATAATAGTAGTAGATAAACATGTATGTATGTATTAATTTTAATAGGTACTCTAATACTACAATACAATACTCTTATTACTATAATATTATTTATATGTATTATAATAATAAATAAAATAAGCACCATATTATTGAGGTGAAATAAATATATAACATTAAACCCAGTTCTATATCATGAAAATCTTTATTATTTAATTATACGACACCAACACGGGCTTACAAAATCAAAGATGTTGAAGAGGATGCAGTATTAAAGTTTTTATAAAATATAAAAAAAAAACATAATTTCAAAAAGTAAGAATACTATATGCATGTTGATCAGCATTTGATTTTTTTATAAATATCTAATTGAACTACTAATATTAGGATATAATAGGATACATTGAACACCGCCCTGGTTCTTTTTTATTTATTTAGCACTACACCATTGCAAACAATAGTGTGTTATATACATATAATACATAGGGAATAGAAACAAAAATATGAATATAATTCCTTTGAACAGTTTCTTTCTAATTATATTGTAGGTGACGCAAATATTTAAAGGCGGACACCTTCTTCTATAAGGTTCATTATTTAAACATTTTTTTGTTAAATGCCGTTTATAAACATAATACCTAGTGTGTTCAATTTTACCTATTTATTATATGATATTCAATACAAAAAAATAATACGGGTAGTATGTATTAAAAAATCTTATTAGAAAGTAAGTGGATTTTTTTTGTAGGATAGTTTATATCTATAGATATATAAAATTGAATGTCTGTTTGTCTGTCTGTCTCGTATAGGCTCCTAAACCACACAACCGATTACGATGGAACTTTCAGGTTTTGTTGTATGCATGCCCGGGAAGCTTACTGTGAGAAAAAACCTCTTAATATTAATATTCGTAATTACGAATATACCGACGCGAAAGTTTGAAGCGCCATTGTGTAGTCAAGGAAATTTGTTCGTTGGTAACCACGTTACTTGAACTACGGCGTTGAAGAGACGTTATTTGAGCTCCAACAGTCACTTTAAATGGGAAAGGGAACGGGAATTGCAACGCATGCCGGGTTCAACTAGTATATGTATATTTTTGTACTTCTCGACCCGCTTCTTCCTGTCATTGGTTGCTCTTTGCGAGTACTTTAGTATTGCCGTGCCCTGAATTAACTCGACTTTTACCTGATGAAATACTCCGACATATACTGCCTGGTTCGCATATAATATCGGACTGTTGGGCAGCGTACGGAAATATTCCACATATTGCGAATGGAATATACACGCATTCGTTTGTGGTTCAATACAAATTCATCTAAATAAGAATCAAAACGGGCACGCGTTGCGCCAAATTGACGCATCATCATTCTTTTCAAACGCATCCACATATTTTCCACATTTTGCGTATGTATTTCACTATCATTTGGATCCACGAAATTATAACCACTTTTACCGGAATTCGGAATATTTCCGTACGCTGCCCAACCGTCCGAAATTATATGCGAACCAGGCAGTATATATCGGAGTATTTCATCGGATAAAAGTCGAGTTAATTCAGGGCACGGCAATACTTAGAGTACTCGCAAAGAGCAATCATTGACATGAAGGAGCGGGTCGACCAAGAATCGCTTCCGAGACTAGAGGGTACGCCCTGTCGAGAATTCCGACTTTTACCACAATAATAAATAAATAATTACATTTGAATACCTGAAAAAAACACAATGTAACTTTTTTTTTTCAATATCTCAAAGTTGGGTCTACGTGACAAGACAGAATGTTAAATAACAGAACACACAAATATCGGAAGGCAAAGATCGAAAATCGAAAGATCTTAAGTCGAAAGATCAAAAAAAATTTTGCATGGTAAACGGTACATACTCACTTAATTTGCGCGAGCAGGTTACAACAGGAACAAGAGGAACATGCTTTTCCTCCCGTATTCTGCGCGCGCACATTAATACGGTAGGAAAAGCCTGTTCCTCTTGTTCCTGTTGTATCCTGCTCGCTCAAATTAAGTGAGTATGTACCGTTTACCATGCACCCTTTTTTTTTGATCTTTCGATTTTCGATCTTTGCCTTCCGATATTTGCCTTTTCTGTAATTTAACATTCTGTCTCGTCACGGAGACCGCTCAAAGTTATACTTTTTGCACATAGCAGAACGACGATTTAATATATTTGTTGTACTTTATAGCAGGTGCATGAAAAAAGACAAAAAAATTAACCACTCGATAAATCAATACGAAAAATCATACAAATATTAAACAAAACAACACCGGTAAGATATGCAATAGTGAATTAATATATGTATGTAATAAAGCGAGGAGCGAAGCGCGCATTGCGGACGTATCGTTTTACTGCGGCCGAGCTTTTCGCGCACACCGACTACTGTGGCGTACGCGAGCGATCGTAGAGGGGCAGCGAGCTCCACCCCCCGTCGCCGAACGGGCCAATCACGAGCCGGCATCTGCCCAACGCCGAAACAATGGATGGCGGCGCACCAATCCTGCGCAAGAGAGGCGGAGATCGGCCGGCATCGACCAATCGCAAGCGAGATGGAATGGCGTCTGGGTGCGCGCGGTGCGCGGCGGGCATTGCGCGACCGGGCGCTCGCGAGGAAGGTTGTGCGCGTTGTGTGCGTCACGATGCCGATCGTCGAAGCTCAGTATCGCGACGAGGAGCGTTGACAGTGAAGTGTTAACTCCCCCCCCTCACCCACCCTGCCTCCTGCCCGACCTGTTCAAGTGTTCGTTTTTGCAAGTAAAGTAACAGGCAGTGCACATATATGTACGCATAAACAAAATTGGATTACAAGAAGTGGTGTGTCGCTAATTTAAAACTAAGAGTGTGTCCCGTGTTGTGACGATGTCGATCATCATCGCGTGACGGTTGGAAATCTATCTATCTGGATCTCGGCTAAATTGTGTGTATATTTTTTTATTACTAACATTATTCAAAGGTAGGTGTGTGTGTGTGTGTGCGGATTGTGCGCTTTACATTTTATTTTCTTCATTTTAAAAAGTACATATTTCGTCGTTTTCAAACCAATAACTATGATATGTGCAAAAAAGTATAACTTTGAGATATTGAACAAGAAATTTTGGTTCCCGGAAAGATGCACTAAGTTGCACTGAATACTAATTTTCAAAGGCGCTCAAAAATAACTTACGCAATATAATTTCATAAAAAAAGGTTTGCATTCTCGGATAGCATACAACTACCTAACCCCTGGACACTTTTTTTGTGGAATTCTATTGCGTTAGTTCTCCTTGAGCATCTTTGAAAGTTTGGATGTCTCTCGAGAGTGCAACTACATTTTTTCGGTCGCCAAAATTTTATATGGGGCAGATTTTGAAAACTAATTTAAATTAAAGTTGTATTGTGTTATACGTTATATGTTATTTGATTTTTTGGTATTCAAATGTTATGTTATTTTTTTATTATTAGAGTAATTTGTGCATATCTATCGCAGATTATAAATTATCAATTTTTTGACACATAGCGGGTTTTGACTAAACACATTTTACTAACCATTACAGTTGATTTTGGTTTAAAAAAAATGCTATGTGCGTTTGTTTATAGTAAAGCAGTTTTTATTTGACAATATTCTGGCTTATGCACATAGCATAGATATTTTTTTTAGCGACCACAGTTCACCGTATAATGCTTCACATAGAAGTCTTTTTATATGAAAATTTGATTAGTAAACTAGTCGTAATGGTCAAAATGTCGAGATCTCCAAAAAGTGAACATAGCAGATATTGGTTAGACAATGATGATATGTTAAATAAATAAAGAACACAGTTTGCACGCATTTGTTGGAGACTTTTGGTTTTAAAATGCCTGTGGAATATATTATTCAAACTGACAGTCATTCAAAAGTAGTCATGCTAATTGTTGAAATTTTCACTTTGAATCTGATACCTAATAGATATATTCAAATGTTGAAAAGTGTATTTTTTTATTTAATATTTTGAATCTGATACCTTATAGATGTATTCAAATGTCTAAAAGTTTCTTTTTTTTTTATTTAATTCTTCTATAATATAATAAGGCAAAAGTTTTGGCATAGAAATGTCATTTAAAATACATACATCAATATAAAAAGTGCTGATAGTAATAATAATAATAGTATGATTTGATTGAAGTGAATATTTTATCAAAACGATTTAGCATTGATTTATTTAATGACATATGCATAATACAATATATTAAACAGAATTCAGTTTGATAACCATCGGCGTGTAGGATTATCAGTTTTCAAACGAAACATTTCATTTTGTCAGATTCGTAATTATTTAAGCTTCTTACATGTCTTCGAATGCCTTTAAGTGAATTATTTAAAACACATTTGATTGGGTCTCGAATCATATTAAAAAACGTACACACATTAAAGTTGACATAAGCATATGCTGAGGAATCATCTTATTTATTGTTATTATTATTATCTGATTTTTTTTACTTAATCTGATCTTTTCTTTATAGAAGATTATTTCGTTATATCGAATTAGGAATATAAAAATACTATGAAATAAATGTGCAACATTTTAATTGGACTTAATGTAAACATAAAGTTATTGAATCAATCGATTAAAGCTCCCCAAAGCATGCTTATCTAATTATACATTAAAGGGAAAAAAACAATCGTGCCATATAATAATAATAGGCACGTATGTAGTTTATTGTTTTATTCATTTCATTATCTGCACACAAGTGCGATAGCAAGGGGTCAAAGTTTCATCGCGGAATCATAGTATTAATAGCGCAATTATCCGAGTGTTATCCACAGCGACCATCTGTGACATATGTCTCTACCCGTATATAAACTCACCCTCAACATTTCATACTGAATTCGCAACGTTCCATCCGGTCAAATCGAATACATTATGTATGAATTATATGTACTTGGCGTCGGATAAATAACTCGGCGCTTTTGATCGGTCATCGACGCTTTTAAATAAATTTTAATTACGCTAATCGGTAGATACTATTAGTGAATTTAATCGGGAACGTCGCTATTGTATTATATTATCGTTATGTTTGCAATGTCATAAAAATTAATGGATCGATTCGGTAGTACAATGGCGCAACGGTTCACTGGCTCGTCTTCGCCGTGCTTTATTTTCGTTTCGGTTTTTAGTACAAGGCGGTTATTTTTTATTATTGTTATGACTTAATCGTACGCATAGCTTTACCTAACAGAGATAACCTCATAATAATAAGAAACGTTTCGCAATATAAAATGTAAATTCAAAAATAAAAAGTGCGCTCAAAACGAAGGAAATGAAATTGTCAACGTTTTTGTTCACATATTTCGATGAGTAAACTAGTAAAAAAATAGGAATAAATCTTTAAGACTTCTATTTATTATTCAATAAAAAACAGATTTCCATTTGACGGAAAAAATACACCTAAATTATAATCTACAAAGAATAAATTCAGTATTATCAGATGAATGAAAAAGTTCGTGCATATTATAATACCTTTGCTGGTTCTTTTTTTTTTGGCGTTGAAGTTTGAGCGTTTTTAAAAAATTGAATTTATACATTTAGCGGTAAAAAAAGCAACACCTTTGTGACCGATAACCTCTTCTCAAATGTGCGTAAAGCTATAAGATTCTCAACGGCGATTGTAAATAACCTTTAGAGCTCTTTTGTAAACACGCGTAAGACCGAAACTTTCATTATTCCGATCGACAATTTGATTTTAATTCTCATTACAAATATCACAGTAACACGATATAAACTCTTTGTACAAACTCTTTATATCTTCTTTTAAAACCCCAAATAATCAAATAACCAAATAATATTTAAATGAATCTATGACATGCATACATTTCAGATGCAAATTTAAACTATTCTGAGTTTAAATTATAATTGCATAAGTATTTAATACTGTTTAATACCCAATTTGTCTGATTAATGCGATTAATGAGTTCGTTTTTCGGTCAAGTTTTGACCCTCACTATGGACGTCCACGTCTCGCCGTTCAAATAACCTATTATATTTAATTTTATAGCAGCGTGTAGTAGTACTGGTGCATACCCTCAAAATCAATTAACTAATTAATGCCCTGCACACACACGAGAGGGTGATCAATGATCCGTGACGCGAACGAGTTCCAATTGCACAATTCGATTGCTAATTGTACTAATTCTTTGATAATAATTTCCTTTCGAAAATGTATCGGCATATGCGTGTAAATGAAACATAACACGTACACGTATTTCGTAGAATAAAATAGTATTTTTATTATTTATTTCCATACGAAGTGTCCCTTAAGTCAACGACTTAATGAAAAATTGATAGTAATTCAGGTCTATTTATATAGTCAATTTCCTAGTTAAGTGTCTTTTCTATGGAATTTGATATCACTACATATCTCTGGATGTATTAGATTCTATTTAAATTTGATCAATTTGAATGATAAAAGACGTGTAAGCTCTATCAAGTAATATGATGTAATTTATTATTCTTGTTTGCGTTGCAATGAATACTAATAGTCGAATTTTAGAGTTCCAATTTCTGGTTATGGAATATTCCCGTTCGTGTTTGGGTATATTGAGAAATTTAATACACTGTTTAGAATCGAATTTCATGTAATATAATTCCATTACAATTTAAATTCGGAACTTTAGCGCTAAATACGTCGTGTGTATCGAAACGATCTGAATAATATCAACTATTAGTGTATGCGTCACAACAAAAATTGATTTATATGTAATTAAGACGAAACTCTATAATTATACACTTCAAAATTTACGACACACACACGTTCGTTCGATATAATATTATATTTTGGCCAAAAAACAAGTAAACGCTTTTACATATTCGGTATAAAAAAAAAAACTATAATATAATACATACGCTCGTCTTTGACAAAATTAAAAAGCTGTTTTGTAAATGTTCCGTGTTTTCCTTTTTTTTTTTATAAAGATCGAAAGATTGATATCGCTGGGTATAAAGTGTTAGGCTAATTTCGATTTTGAATGCATAAAAATTATTATTATGTATTATGTATTATTAGCATACGTAATTATAAATCAAAAAATTCTGTTGCGCGTACAACTACTAGGTGCTAGTTTTAGATAAGGTGCAAGTGTGTTAAAAAATATTATTCATATTTCGAAACGTGTTAGATTTTCCTTCCGATTGAATATTAAACTTAGATTGCTGTTTATATTATTAAAAAGTATTTGTATTGTTCAAAAATATATTTTCTAAAGTGTACATGTGTTTGCTGTATGTACGAAAATTTGTTTTGAAAGTCAGATAAAAAGCGATGCAGCAAAAAAACGGATACACTAATGTGATTTTTCGTCGTTTTAGGCCAAAAATGTACATACACACAAATTAATAATAATAATAACGTAAAAAAAATTAACAAACCATCGTCCGAACTGCCGCGAAAAAATATATATATAAAAAGAGACAACAACAACGCTTTTGTAAATATCATTAGAAAAAATCTCCCATAATTTCGTATTTGTACAATTTTATTTTTTTCCATGAAGGTACATACTATGGTTAAAAACGCTCGTCACCAATGAAATAATAACTCGGATTTTCACAATGAAAAATCCGTACGTTCCCACTGTTGTTGTGACAATAGACAGGGGACATTTTCAAGCGATTGTGCAACTTTGATGACATTTTTTTATCATTTATTTTTATTTTTATATATCATAAAGCGGCCTCGTACGTAATTACACACATCCTTCGCCATAAAAGTACCTTCATGTGACACACACACACATACAATTTTAAATTGTGTATTTTTTTCGACCTTTATGTAGCAAATCTTCATTCGACTGTGATGACGAATCGTTCAGAACGTTTTGTCAAGTTTGTTTTATTTATTTTTTTATTATTAGACACTACAAGTACTACGTTCAAACTTTGTTCCGTGGAAAATCAAAAATACCAATAGTATTTCTTATTAAGTATCATCAAATTATACAGAAAAACACAACATAATACATATCTGACTTAGTTAATAATAATAATACGATCAAAATAAATCAAATGCTTCAATTTTGACTTATTTTAAGCACTGTCTCAATTGAAAATGATTATTATGTATTGAATATTATATTTCAATTGAATTTGAATTTGGTTTAGATTAAAAAATTGATGCTCACTATTAAATATTGTACGTTACTGAATTAATACTTTACTTTTCTTATACACATAGATAGATAATGCAAAAAGGTAAAAAGACAACCTCGTGGAAGATGGGTAGACGAAATTATGAAAATGTGTGGGGTGAAATGCATAAGATTTGTGCAAAACAGAGACGAGTGGAAGCGTGTTGGAGAGGCCTTAATCCAGCAGTTAATGGTTAATTGTTGTAGATGATGATGATTATAGCTAGATATATATGATCCAATTGTTCATACATTTGTTTACAGGTTTTTACAGAATGCTTTAACTTGCCTTCATATATGCTTTCATAGTCAATTTGTTTTTACTCGATGAGTACGTGTGCAATTCAATGAGTACAAAATGCTACATATTACCATCTGAAAATAAGCCTCAGGCGTATTAATACATATATTTTAATATTAAATGGCGATGAATGAAAAGCGAATTGTATTTTAGTGTGTGTCGGAAAGTTACGCACACGCGAATGTATGGCACGGCGGCAATGATCAATCGCCATTTTATAATAGTTAATCTAATATATTATTGTAATTACATCAATTATGGGTACGTGCTGTGTACTGCTAGTTGTTTTATCGCCTATGAAATACTGTACGTATGTGTGTATTACAAAACGATTGAATTGTTTCGTCGTCGAGTGTGCAACGAAACGACTCTTCGACACGTGATCGATTCGAATTTCGCTCTTAAAATATTAGAAATCGTCGTCGAGTATCGATTTGCGAAAGTTTGAGGAGTGCAGATATTTTTCATGTATAAAATTTTTACAACGCGACATCCGAAGCGCAATCATAATGTGATTCGTTTCCTCAATTAAACTTGGTTTGACCATTGAACGTGCGCGCGTCCATATTTGACGAAGTTTATAACGCGTTTTTAAATAATAATATATTCCATTGTCGCGATATTCGCAATTTCGATTTCAAGATGGCCGATATTTGGCATTGTCTTTTGTCGCTTTTTTTTTTTGTATTTTTCCGAGCAAAGATCGACGCGGCGGTAAAATTCGCGCAGACGTTCGTACGAAAAAATCACAAAAAAAATCCCTTTTTTTTCGTATTGTGTGGAAAAAAAGAATGATATTTTCACACGGTTTTTCATGGACAATAGTTCAAAAAATGACTCAAAAAAAAATTGTCATTACGCATTAATGGCGTTTTGATTGTGGTCGAACATATATGTGAAATATGTTGACACGGGAAATGTACTCAGTTTTTAATACGAATTTTTTTATTACTATATATCTTTGGCCTTTTTTTTATAAAAGGGCCAATGTTGAATTTTGTCCAAATCAAATAAAATTTAATGTTTTGAAATCTCAAGTTTGAAATACATCAAGAGAAAATGCATTACAAATCTATTAATTGTGAAGATATTAACATTTACCCAAGTTTTTATTATTAATATCAAATAATTATATCCTTTTTACATTATGCAGTAATAAAATATCAACAAATACATTAAAATAGAACAAAGCGCAAAGCTATTTACTTACATAAATACATACATATATCAAACTCAATTTAAATAAAATAATCAATTAATTTGTATGACAATCAAAATTTCATATTGCTTGGATTTCATCTATATTTTATATAATTGATCGATTTGGACGAATCTCATATCTATATCGATTTTGGTTTTTTTTTCATCTTATCTTTTTTTGACAATCATTTCTTTGACATACCTTGAAATATTAGCTGTAGGTAAATTAGACTGATTTTTCTAGATCTATCTACAATTTTGAAAGGCAACTTTGAATATTTTGTCAGTGCTTACATATCAAAATATGGACTTTAAGATGCATGCTTTAAGTATATACATATATTCTTAAAGCATGCATCTTAAAGTCCATATTTTGATTGTATTATTACAATGTGTCATTTAAGGACAGCAACGGATACAGATATTTTTCAAAGAAGGGGTGATGTTTTAGAAAAATAAATGAATAAATACAGTACAAACTTTATATATCTACATACATACACTTACAGGTGAGCAAAAATATTATAGTAGATGTTGAAGAATCAATAGCTTTTTTATTATCAAATTAATTTCAATGATATTTAAAACATGTTATATAATATATAATATCATTCAAATTTATATGAACAATAAATATCAAACGCATGGAGATTTATTTCACTAGATATAAAATATAATATCCTTTTAATAAGATCAATTTCCAGTTGCCATCTCCCAAAGTGAGAATTTTTTCGACTACATTTTTTATAACATTAGTTAATTTTTGAGTAGCTATCGTTTGAAATCCTGTACAAATTTTCTTTTTGAACTGCTCAATGAGACTATTCCCTTGTCGAAATTTAATTTTAGTAAGGGGGGGGGGGGGTATCGCTTGTCCCTTGAAATCATCGATTCAGAAAAGGACGTATACAAATATAGATATGTAGATATGTACATAGATGCTGAAAATGCTTTAATTCACTTTTGAGTACTATACGAAAAATCATTATCGTATGAAAATATGCCAAAGAAATTTATTTTGAAATTGATTTAAATTGCTTTTGATCAAGCAATGCTATTTTCTGTTATAAAGTCCTTTATAATATTTTATTATTTTATAACAACTAACTTTGCGCTTAAATTTTATACAGAAATATGCGACGGAAATTGCATCGCTATTTTTTATTTAATGCTTATGTACATTTTCAATTTGTTTAAATATATTTTGTATATAAAATCAATGCCTTTTTTACCTGTATTCAATAAAAGTCAAAAAATAATCTGTCTTTTCATTCGTAGTATGAAAATATACAATATTAACATCGCATTGTTTTTACTGTAGGTGTTTTATATTATTTTAAAAATCAAGTTCAATTTTTTTATATTAAAATCATGGATTGAAACATCCATTTGCATAATAATAATTACATTTGACGTTTACAAGATTAAGCGACGTTGATTTAATACACTTACAAAATTCGATCTTCGATGCACGTACGATATATGTATATGTATATTATAATAAACATTCTTGCACAAGTATGCAAATCTATGCAATTTTTCCTCACGCACTCTCGATTTACGATCTCGGCGAACAATTAACTTAGATATACACATATATAGTTTATTATAAAATGCGTTTAGATGGATGTTTTTTCGCTTCGGCATCGGTGATTTCTCAATTAAACCACAACGGCGTGCAATTGATTTATACGTTTCATATACGAGCAAGTGCGTATAAATTCAAAGCCTGCTAAGGGAAACCGACGCGATAACCTTTCCATATCCGGCCGGGTGCTTCTGCCGATCGAGCTACCTAATTCTAAAGCCATAAATACACGGTGCTCTCCGATTATGGTGGTATGGTGGTGCGACCACCATACCCAACTACGTGTGAACGATTTTCTATAAGTTTTTTTATAATTTTTTCGTTCACTTGCACTCTAGATTTCTTCTGGCGTTCTCGATTCAATATGCAACGACGTTTTTTTCGTTCATTTTTTGATTAATTTATGGCCGAAAAGAATAATGATTTTTCCCGTCGGTCGGTCGCCTCGACGTCGTATCTAATAAAAATTGTAATTAGAATAGTGCGGTTTAATTAAAATTTTCATGAATATATGTATTTATATGTGTGTGGATGAAATATGTTTTTAGGTTTCGTGCGGATGAAGTTGGTGAGGGTTGTACGGTACTAGTAATGATGTCATCGCGTGTAAAAAAGTTTGAGAACTTGCGCTTTTTCCGTCGTTTGTTACCACTATCGAAATGATGTTTTGATTTGTGATTTGTGAGTAATTTTTGCAGTTAAAACTTTATGGAAATGAATAGATTGTAAGTACGAGCAAACAGCGCTTGGAAAGCAATGTTTTTTAATGACTTGGGTATTACTCTTTTCAATACAAAACAAAGTGTATAAAACATCATACTATTCTACTCGAATGACTTAATACTAAAAAAAAACTTATATATGTATCTTATTATACGTACAATTGAAATTTTGAACTTATAATAGAATCTAGTGTTGAAAAATATTAAATTTGCAATTCTACATACATATATATTAATAATTAATACAATACATACATATACATATTGATAGTATTTGTAAGGTTTTTGAATGATTTACTGTTTTTAAATTTGATTATTTTCATAAATTTCTTTATGTATATACATGTACATATGTATATTATTACGAAATGATAAATATACATCTAATCAATCAACAATATTATTATTTAAAAATAAAATACAAGATTTTATGAATGAAAAACTATTAAGCATTGCAAAACGGAGCTCGATACTTTTTTAATATAAAATCCTATATCAAAGCAATTTAAAAATAATTCAATTCACCAATACTAGATTAAGTTCAATTATTCGATCACTATTTTTCCACCATTAGTTTTTGACCTTTTAAATTATAAAATTGCTCAATTAGTACACTTGAATGAAGACGAAATTTACCTGTGTTTAAATATTCATATTACATCCATATTTTCATTTTTGTCATCGAACCCAACTATGTGTGTTTTATTATATTAAAAATGAGCTATTATGTTTCTCATTAACACATTGTTCTCAATATATAATAGAAAACATATCAAAGCTTTTTCTAGAGCCGTCGGACTATAATATATAATACATATGTACATCCTACATAACACAATATAATCGGTGGCAAAATTCTATCCATTCTATTGAAATTTAGAGCAGTGCTTCTGTCACGTTTCTGCGCCTGGTTTTATACCCACACAAATGGACGTCTGAAAACACAGGATGATTCGGCGCCTTTTCAAATTGGCGCCCCTGGCAAATAACCCACTTGTCCGTGTATCGAGAAGCGTCTATCTTGATTTTTCAATACCCATGGACATACAACTACAGCCTCCACTCAGTCGTTCTTTATTCGCCTTTTTTTCCATCTCTCTCTCTCTCTCTACTTCTTTTTTGTATCGCGCTTTTATTTTTTATCGATATTTCTCTATTGTAAGTTGAGAAGCGCAGAAGACGCACTGAATGTTCGAACGGCAATTAGCAATTATTCACCGTCGGCTTAATTAGTTCGATATGAACTTGAACTGTTTATTTAGTGGCAAATGTCTGTATACAGAGTGATTCGTGGTACTGTGCAGGATTTTAATTTGCTCCTTTGAGCTAGCAGATTGAACTTTTTACAAGATTTTTATTATTTCTTATTATACTGTGAATCTATGTAACACATCACTCGAATTCGATACATCTGTGTGTATAACACTTTCATACAATCATACAATTTCAGAAATGATAACTTCAATTTTTAAATATGGTGACTATAAATACATTGATTAGATTTTTGTTGCTTGAATTATTATTTTTATATTTGTATTGTTCATAAATATGTATGTTTTACTTATGTCAAAATAAATTTCAAGGAAAAAAATTCCTTCATTAACATTCCATAGCTATGTATACAGAGTTGGGAAATGTCAGAAAATAATACTTCTAAATAGTAAATATACAACTGAATCGATCACTTTTCAAATAATGTATCGTATTTGACCTACTCATATAGCACAACAATATTTCTGCCTTGCAGTATAAGTTTAAATAAAGATTTTCAGAAATGGGTTTTAGATTTCCTCTACTTTAGATGTGCATAGTTTGAAATTTCTGACGAAATTTTAAAGTTCCCATGACCTAAAATGTTTTGAATTCTATACAAAATCGTACTATCGAAATATCGTGAATACAATAAAGAAACAAGTGTTATATTTTATAACAAAGCTCATGCCATATCTAAGAATATTTAGATTGATTGATAGAATTATTGCAATTAATTTATGCAGCGTCCGATAAGATGCGTTATAATCCGGAATTGCCCAAATTCTATACAAATTTTTTTTAAGATTAAGTTTTTGAATTTTGTTCTAAATATAGAAAATATCAGTTTTTTTTATTAAATTGATATAAATTCAATCCGTTTTCAGAATGTTTTCAAGTACAAATAGTACATATTATATTTTATTTTATTTTGTACTAGGAACATCTAACAGGTAAATGAAATGCACCTTTCTGGCCAAAAACATTGACCATTTTAGACAAGTATTATTAGTATTATACAAAGTAAATACATATCAATTACCATCCACAGAGACATCTTTGGTTAAATTTGTAAATTTTCAGCATTTTATATAACTCGAATTGCTGTAAACTCAATATTTGCAAGAAAATGGTAAGGTGGCTATTTTGTTGGAACCGTTTCAATGAAAATCAGATAAATTGATGGTCCTAATAGAGGTCCTAATAAAACGATGGTCCTAATAGTCACAAATCCAAAGTCTAGCCAGCAGAAACCAATGGGATTTGAACCGGTGACCACTCAAAGCATTATATGCTAACCACTAGTTTATGCTGCTGGTTACATAGCTATATATCTACATATATGCATAGCTATATATATATATATATATATATATATATATATATATATATATATATATATATATATATATATATATATATATATATATATATATATACATGATTTATATATTTTTTTCCAAGATAAACGACGAGGGTTTTTTTTAATTTCGAAACAAATTATTTCCCTTATTTGATTTGATATGTTGAAAAATTGCGAAAAAAACAATTTTTTAATTATTTGAAGTACATTTAAATTATAAAACATTATATAAAAATTCAAAAAGAACACGATTTATGTACTAAATTGCGCACGGATATGAAAAAAAGCTTTCAATGCGGAATATTTTTATTATGTATCTACATATATTAAAATTTTATTTAGATTGACTGATAATGAATACAAATAATGAAAGAAACTTATTTTTACTGCCTTTTCCGTTTTCATCCAGAAGTTCATCGTGACGGCATTGTCGAGTGCAGATTTGTTATTTTAAATTAGTTTTTTTTAATAGATCATTGTCAAGTTGACGAGAGTTTGTCTCCCGCCCTCACGACAGCCCCGCATAAGATCATAATAAATTTAAAACAATAAACAGGCAATACTTCAAATCAAGTACACTACTTCAAATGGCAACCAAGTAGTATCGCACAAAGCTTGCAACAATAAAAAATAAAAAATGCGATTTCATACTTCATAGTAGTGTGCGGCCGACAGTTATGGAGCATATTACATTTTTCGTTGTTTTATCTAGATCTGCGGCTCTCGTCCGCTATATTGTAAAAATAAAAACCCCCCTCGGTCGTCGGAATTATTATAAAACATTACGTCTGGTGGTTTCATCACGCCTTTTTCGCATAGATAGACTCACTGCGGTGTACTCGTACGTACATAGGTACATACATACATATAGTGGTGCACGCACACCGTCCCAAGTGCAGGAGAGCGATATGCAAATGATTGCGTTTAACGTTAGATATTGCGTAGCAGAAAGATAATTTATTCAAAAAGGGATTTATTAGCATAACACGTTTTTTTATTGTCGGCTCTCGCAACGTTGAGCGATCGGTGAGTGCTCCTGCTTGCACCGGCCGCGACAATAAAGCTCTCAGATCGATTTTTACTAGAGTAGAGTTTTTTGTTGTTCATCAACAGTTTCATCTGTTGATGAATGTAATTTCTCATTAAAATATTAGAATGTGAGTATTTACTATACATATGTACATATATTCGTATTGCAATTTTCTTTAATATTTTTTTTGTATTGGATGATTGCTTAAGAGGGCTGGACAGCAGCACCTTGTCCATACAAACGTACTATACTTCTCCCTTCCTCAATTATGGCACTAGAGAAATTATTTTTTAATATGCTTTGGATATCCACCATTGGGGTGCATCTATCGTTTTATTTTTTTGATTTATTATTTTTTATAGGACATAGGAGCCGCCAAACATCTATAAAATCACCTCTTTTTTACACCCACGAAACGGGTCCAGCGTGATTATTTAACGGTCGATTTAAAAAAAAAAATACGCCAATAGATGCACAGAAAGTATTTTTCTCATACCGATGATGATTTTTTTTTTAAAAATTGGTCCAGTTTTGGAGATGAAAATAGTAGTTTTTAAAATTTATTTGGTCGAAACGCAACTGTCGAATTCACTCAATATATATATTGTCGCATTCACTCAATATGTACATACACTCAATATATATATCGAAGAAAGGAACGGTAACAAAATTAAGGTTTCAGGTGTACAGCCCTCTTAAGTTCATGCCGATTTACAGCTAAAAACGTTTGCCACTATTGATGAAAATCAGGGACGAATTTATGCCTGGTATTATGCAATGTATGGTTGAATTGCCTGGCATTGCTTGGGCGAGTGTTGAAGTTGCAGTTGTGGAAAGAAAAGTAATAAAGAAAAGTTTTCGGGAAATCGGATAATATGCCAAATTTGGTGGTTCTAAATTAAAAACTGTAGATTTTCAACCAAAATTTGATAGTTAAAATGAATAGAAAGTATTTATATATTGAAATATATGAGCCATTATAATTAAAAGAGGCAAAAGTCCACTTTTCTTCATTTCGAGAAATATTTCGCAAAGTATTATATTAACTGGTATAATATTTTGCGTTTAAAAATATTTAAAAATTCTGGTGGTGTATGATAGGTCTAACAGAAATAGTATTTTTGGAACTGAAAATTGGACTTCCGCTACTTTCAAATGTAACAACTCATATGTACATATATACATACATACCTAGGTATGTATGACAAGGGTAGTGGATATATTGCGTAGACTGAAGAGATTGAAATGGCAATGGGCGGGCCACGTGGCTAGAAGAATGGACGAAAGGTGGACAAAAGAAGTATTAAATGGTACCCTAGAGAATTCAAAAGGGTAAAAGGAAGACGCAAGTGAAGATGGGTAGACGAAATCAGGAAAATATGTGGGGTGAGATGAATGAGAGTTGTCCAAAACGGAGACGAATGGAAACGTGTTGAAGAGACCTAAATCTAGTTGACGAATGACTAAATGATGATGGTGATATACTTCTGACTGAAAAAATTGAAGAAAATATGTATTATACTATCAAAATCTTATTTTATGCATTTTTGACATAAAAATGCATTTTAGATGATATTATTGTAAGATGTTTCATTATTCATTTTAACAATCTTATATATCGATTGCTTGGTGTATGTATTGTATGTCCATTTTTGAATTGGTATTGTGTTTTATGTTTCTAGATACTGGAATAATTCAGGTTTTTTATGTTGTGTAGAGTGGAAGCGTGTTGGAGAGGCCTACATCCAGCAGTGGATGGTGAATGTCTATGTATAAATGTATACAAATATGATGAATTGAAGTATGAAAAATTTATTTTATATTTTTTGTAGTATGAATTCATATACATACATATATATACATGCATATGTTTGTTTAAATGATAAAGAAGTTATGAAATTATCGGAGATTTCTAGGTGATATAAAGTTTAATGAAATATAAAAAAAAGTAATAATTTAAGAAGTAATGCGGATGAGAATTTTTTAAATTATTGGTTTTTAAAATACATATAAATTCATTCCGAAGTTTGATGCCTAAGTAAATAATGTTTTATAAAAAAATCTAAGTAGGTACATAAATGAATTAAATGTTAATTATAATTACTTACAGATTACAATTACTTGATAATAATACTTGGGATACAATTAAATAAGATAAGAAGCGATTTATAGATTTAAAGCATTAATTCTTAAAGTTTGTTTTGAACTTGATAGAATATACAAAATTGATATCAGAATTATAAGACAGGGTGATATAATTTAATATGCATGTTTTTCAGTATACGTATGTATGTATTGAAATTCATTGACTGTCAAACTTATTAGAACTCGGCACAAAATGAAAATAGTGTAGAGTGCGAAATTAAAAGTTATAAAACAGTAATATTATACAGCAAATCTTACAATACGTAAAATTAAAATGGAAAGATAATACTTGCGTACATATGAAGTACTTACCATAAGATGCAACAACTTTTACCACAAAAACTAAGCAACTCAATATTCAATAGCCAACAATTTCAAGGACCGTTCAAACTTATCACATGTAAGAAATCAATAATTTTTCGATACAATCTATACAAGTCCTTGCGAAACCATCCGCTTGACCGATATAATAAAATACACGTACATTGTGACTCACCAACGTTGATGCGGAATGCAGTTAAACGGAGCTAGAAAATCTACCAGACTTCGGCTCAATCAACGCTCCATACCGAATATAAAAATCGACTCGATAAGGGACACATCACAGCTCTTTCACATCGGACACCGCGAGTGACGCGAGCTATACCCTACCCAACTTCAGCTAGAGGTAATTTGCATGGTGTGGAATTGCTCGTGGCACCGACGAGCAAAGCAACCTGTTCGTTTGTTATAAACGTGGGAAAACCTGATCAATGATAAATTACTTATCGCCGACTCTCAGGTATCTCTACCTACCTATGCAGATAGGTACAACTTGGTGAAGATCAAACATGCAAATTTTTCAAAGACCTATTTTTCAATGCAATTTGTACTCGAAGCCTATTAAACGCTTCTATGCAAATCGACAGCCGGGGATTCTATGGGTAGTGCCGAGGTTTGAGAGCCGCTGCGATTTCAAGGCGAAAAACGTTGCGGTGCATTTTTTTTTGCTGCACGTTCACGTTGGCTCGCAAATTGAGATGTTGCGTGCGTCAATTTCTAGTTTCTTGTATGCAGATTTCTATGCACACGCGCGTATTTGAAAAATAAAACGCATCTCGAAATAATAATAAGAATGATTGTAAAAAAATTAAATGAAAATATGTATATATGGCGATTGATCCGGTGCCGACTCGTCCCATTGTTTCAGAAGCGCTGACGAAGACGTGCAAATTCTAATAACAATAGTACATGCGATATGCAGTGTGTGGAAGGTTGAATTGATAGACAAATCATCAATATTTAAGAAAAAAATGTATTTATTTTAAATATTAATCCAATGCATGTATTTATTTGGTCTGTAACTTAGATTGATTTGATCAATTAATATAAGAAAATCAGTTATATTATCGATCATTGACTTATAAAAAATATTTAAAACAATAAGCGGTTTACTGACCGCTCGTTTTTATTTATAAAGTATACATACATACAGAGCAATATCCTTTTGGGGCGGGGTAGGTTGGCAACGGGCCATATTGGTAAAATAATACATAAATTAAATAATATTTAAAGCTTAAAGACTAGTGGAAATAAAAAAAATGACGTTGCTTTCCTCCACTGTCAACCTAATCATGTCTTTGGCACATTTTTATTTTATTTTTACTTATGTAAAATATATACTTACGTATATATATATATATATATATATATATATATATATATATATATATATATATATATATATATATATATATATATATATATATATATGTATATATATATATATATATATATATATATACATATATATACAGTACCGGTCAATGAAAGGTTTCCAGATTGAAAATATCAATATTTCCTTTTTTAAGATGTTATGTATATGTTTTTATATATTTTTTTTGTATATTAAAATGAAGTTTATAATGTTTGACACATATTTAAGTAGCAAAACAATGAAATTTAAATTAAACTAAGGTGCTATTCAAATTATTAGGAATCAGTAATATATGGGAAGATTTGGTAGGGTAATGAAAAAAATTTTTTTCGTAAAACTAACTTATTAATTAAAAAACTGAAAATCACATTTTGTTGAGTTTAATAATAGGTTGGCTATCCCCTATTTTTTAATACTGCCTTAACCCTTCGTGGCGTCGATTTTATTAAATTTTGCAATAACTCATCCGTTATTTCATTATCCCAAACATTTTTCAATGTATTAACCAATTCTAATTTATTAGAAGGCTTTTTATTTTTGATTTTAGAGCCCATTATAGCCCACAGGTTCTCAATTGGGTTTAAATCTGGGCTGTTACCCAGCCATTCCAAGGGCGTAATGCCACTTTCCGCTATAAAATTCTTCACCTAAAATTTTACAAACAAATATAATGATATATTTTTAATTTAATTTCTAAATTAGGATACTTGGCAATAGAAAAAAATATTACTCACAGTTTTGGAACGGTGACATGGAGCAGAATCGTCTTGGAAAATGCATTCGGATTCCCATGCGTAGTGCATTTCCATTGATGGAAACAAGTGTTGTTCCAAAATATTTTTATACGTTTCTGCGTTCACTGTTCCATCAATAATGGCTAATGAACTGATCCCATGGAAAGAAAAACACCCCCATACCATTTGGCCTGGAGGATGTTTGACCGTCGACTGAATACAGTCGACATTCAAACGTTCACCTAATCTTCGTCTAACGAAGTGGATTCCATCGGACCCGAACATATTAAATTTACTTTAATCCGAGAAGATGACACGTCTACAGTCTGATTCCGTCCAATTGATATACTTTTTGGCCCAATTAAGTCGTTGCAGACGTGCTTTTTTCGTCAAAAATGGTTTTTTCGCTGGTATCCTCGAGAATAAACCGAATTCTCGAAGCCGACGTCGTACAGTTTCGACGCTGATTTCTGTTCCAGTGGCTTCAATGAACTCCGATCTAATTTTCACAGCACTTTTAAATCGGTCTTGTAGACAAAGTCGTTTTAAAAATCGATCGATTTAAAAAGACGAGTTGGTCTGTCTGGCCTTTCCTGACCCTTGTTTCCTTTCCAGGGACGCTGAACTTCCAAATTTCTTAGTAAAATTGAGTACACAGGTATGACTGCATCCTATTTTTCCCGTGATATAACGAGAACTAAACTTTTCTGCTACCAAAGTTAAAATAAGTGATTTTTTAGATTTCGTCAATTGTTTCGCGTTCGGCATGTTGTTTGCGAAATCACTTCAAACGATGCTAAAGCTTCAGAAATCCACGGTCAACTGAGACAAAAATGAAATAAAGGGGTCCCATTTCATCGTAAAAGTTTGTTTGCACAAGTGTTCCAGACGCATAACCGGTTTTAAACCTGCTTTTGCACCGTTTCAGTGACTGGAAACCTTTCATTGACCGGTACTGTATATATATATATATATATATACATATATACCAGGAAGACTTAACAGATAAACGCCAATGCGTCTTTCTGGCCAATCACAAACAACGATATACAATTTTTAGAATAATTTTAAGAAAGTATCATAGAGACATATATGCATAATTTTTTTTACTAATTTTTGACAATGAAATTTGAGATGCTGAAAACTCGAAAATTGTTGTATCTGTTTCAATGCAAATTAGCAAACTCTGGTAGGAAACCAAGGTCTGGCCAGCAGCAACCAGTGAGATTCGAATCTATGACCACTATGTTCGAAAGTATATATAAATTATATATACTTTCGAACATAGTGGTCATAGTAGTTAGAATATTATATAATATAATATTCTAACTACTAGTCCACGCTTTTGGTGCTGTTAACTAGTCAAAGGGAAAATGGTCGTCGCGTTTTATAGTAAATATTCGGCAGTCATAGTATGTCCATTTGTTTCTAATAATTACAATCAATATAACCCTTCGTGCTAAAAAAAACTAATTTTAATTTTATAAATTATAAAAACCCATTGAAAAATATAAAGCAATTGCCTAGTTCAGCCCCTGAAGTGACCATTTTTTCATGTCCTAGTTACCATCCGATATTAAGTAATAACTACACTTGGGCTAGAGAATATTGAGGCACTAATGTTTTTTAAAGCTTTTTTCTCTCTTGTTTTAAACAATGAGGGAAATGTCTGTTGTTATTTGCAATTGCCCCAAGTCTAGTAATATAACATTCAAACTACAAGTGAGATTATATTTTAGATAAATCCACGAAAAAGGCGTTTGCATGACTTGCAGTGTTCATGAATTGTATAATAATTCATTGAAAAATATACAGCAATTGCCCAGTTGCCAATTATTTTATTGATGCCCTAATTATCACCCGACCCTTAATTACCGCAAAATTTTTGTAAAAGTTACTGATTATTTATTGAAATGGTCGATTTAAATTGTTGCCTTAATCAAACATACGTTTTTTTTTCTGAAATTTTCACTACGACAGTATGAAAACAGTGTGATTGTTAAAACTTTAAATGTTTTGCAAAATATAAAATAGATGGTCATAAAATAATGCCAACAATTTGTACGACTACACTATTTTATTTCAAATGAATTTCAACATAAAAGTTTTTTACTGTCCATAAATTATGTTCGCAATACATTTTAGTTCTATTTTAATAGCTACTAATCCAGTGATCATTGTCTATTGTACATATTATTTTTCTTGTTAGTATTTATAGGATTATTTTATTTTAATGTTAGTGTAAAAAAGATCTAAAACATGTTTACAGCTATTTTAAATATCCATAATATGTGCTTTTATTCATATGTTATTTTTAACCAAAAGGTTAGAGCCGACTATCTAAAGCAAATTTTGTTTAGGCATTTTTTGTTCATTTTTATTTTTAAATGAATGTGTGTTTGTCTGCTTTGAAAATCCTTAGCAACACCAAATTTAACGTAACTTAGACTATATACGCGATTTGGAAAGATTTTTTCCAACTTTTATCAACCCGAGCAACGCCTGTTATAAATATGTATATGCATTACCATAGACATGTATAATATGTAAATAATGAAAAAAGTTTTATACAATAAACGGGCAAAAGTTGCATACATTGAATAACAATTTACATATTTAAAGATGCTCGAGATTGATTATATATTTATTATTATATTTTAAAATGTTATAGAGATAATAAAATACTATAGGTGAATACATTGATATTGTACATTATATAAACAGTTTCATATACTTTTATGCGATGAATGTAAACTTAAATTAAAAATAACGAATTTACAAATAATAAAATTATATTATGACATGATGTGTGATGCGTGTGATTTGTGCAATTTTCGTCTCGATTGCTTAGCTCTAGGGTTGGTGTAAAAAAATGGCAAATGTAGTAGATCTAGATTGGTTAGATTCGTTTATCGTTTACGCTAACACATTCCCGACCGATGAATTATCACCGGTGTATACAAAAACACACACATGCGGTCGCCGTCGTACAAATAAATGAATAAATAAATTTAATTGAAATCAATGAAGACAAAATAGCCCCCCTCGTTCAAATTAAGTTATGGCTCGCGCTCCGTAAGTGATTAATAACGGATTTAACAAGGTGATTATTGGATTTAAACATTGGATAATAACTGGGATTGTACCAAATTTATATTTCACTCCAAATAAATCATTAATATTAATAAAACCGCTCCGCATTGAAAAAAACGGTTTCTACTAATTCAGTTTAAATAATAACGCGAGGGTCGGCTCGTTGGTTACGCGCCTCTGAATGCACCGTATCGATTTTTTACACTAATTAATTATTATCGATACATTGCGATTTTTTTTCACCATACGCTTCGTAATGAAACCAATTATAATAAATCACACAATATACATAAGGTGACGAAAAGTTAATAATTTGGTAAACGATCGCTGTTTACAATACTTTTAATTTATCTTCAATTTTATAACGTGTTTTTTTTACAATGTATGTAATTTATTATATTCAAAGTTAATTCAAATAATTCTACAAATGAACACAACATGTGTATTTTTTTACATTTTATTTTCACCATAGTGCCTTGACAGATTACCTACATACATATACAAATATAAACTGAATTTACACGTCATACGTATATATGTATGTATGAACGTACGTATGACCCAATTTCTTAGGAATCGTTTCGACAATTAGATGAAATAAATAAGCAAATAACACATAAACACTCACACTTTTGAATAAAATAAATCTAAATTTAACTTCATTAAAGTTGAGTTTATTCGCCACGATTTTTACGCAGAATTAAAGCCAAAGCTATCTGTTTAGGTACATATATACATACATATGTACATTTGATACATATTCAATCAGTTCTTGCATTGGTTTATATAATAAATATCTGAATTTTATTATTTTTATATTTAATTTATGCCAGAAAAGCCTAACGGGTAATCCCAATTCGCCTTTCTGACGAAAAATATTGTACATTTGATACATGTATTATTAGTATTATACTATTAAGTATTTATATATTATTAATAATAGTAATAATAATAATATATATTAATATAGATATACATAATATATATTAATATACTATTATTATTATTATTATAAGTTAATTGATATGTATTATTATATATATTATTAAGTAAATACATATCAATTAACATCCACAGAGACATCTATGGTTAAATTTGCAGTGTTTTATACAATTCAACGAAATTCAAGATTGCTGAAAACTTGAGATTTGCGAGAAAATGGGTAAGGTTGCCAATCTGTTGGAACCGTTTCAATGAAAATCAGATAAATTGGCAAACTCTGATTGGAAACAATCGATCTGAATTCAAGTGGGATTTGAACGTGTGAATACTTTTTTCAAAGCATTTTATGCTAAAACCTAGTCTATTCTGCTGGTCTGAATTACCCGATATCGGAAATAGTCTTATTTTTATTATATTAACGGTTTAGATCACTATGAGAGAGTAAAGCAGATTTGGTGGATCAAAATTCAAAATGTATATTTGAATAGTGGACAAGCAAACAAAAAGACTTGTATGGTATGTAAATAATGATAATTTACAATAAGGTAAGATTGTTCAAATTAATTAATCTTTTTTTTGTATAATAAATTCAATTAAATTCGCGATGAAAGAGACACACAAATAGATATTCAATAGCAGCCACTCAGCTTGCTGTGAGTATCGACAGAGACGTTAAGTATCATTCATTGCCGGTTAATTAATTAGGCGACCCTCGCGGCGGCAAGTCGCCTCCCAACAAAAGGTTAATTTAACTTTTGTCGAGAGACGGGCAAAAACAAAACAAAAAAAAACAATTTTTCAAATGAATATGAAAAAACTGACCCTCACGATCTTTCGGCGGCTGTGCGGGGGGAGGGGCGGCCAAACAGAACCGTAAGAATGAATTTCGTGCTTTTCCAGTTTGTATTGCCGACACACACGCAGAATTGTGCAACATTTTTTATATGTATATAATATTATTATTTATTATCTATTTCAAATGCATAAATACAGGTATATTTTTTATTATTTTTAACATTTTTTTCTCGCATATAAAAATGTACTGACATACGTTCCAGCACTCTTACTATAATATCATAAGCTCGTTAGAATATTTTTTTAAGCACTTAACCTTCACCGAAATAAGTTTTTCATATCAAAATTATATTGATCCCATTCTTAAGAAATGTGTGTGTGTATCTGTATCAAACACTTTAAAAACATATTTGTACGTTTGATGGAATATCATCAACATTTAAAGCTTTTTACCATCCACTGCTGGATGAAGACCTCTCCAACACGCTTCCATACGTCTTTATATTGGATAACTCTCATCCATTTCACCCCATTCAAATTTCAAAAAATCCATATTCCTTGCGGCCTTCTTTTCACCCTTTTACATTCTCGAATGTATCATTCCAGATCTTTTTTAGTCCATTTTTATAGCTAACTGATACGTCTATTACCATTTAAATGTCTGTACTTGCTCCATTATATCAACTACCTTTATCATACTTCTAACCCAACTATTCATCTTCCTTTCACCCTTTTACATTCTCTGAGGTACCATTCCAGCACTTCTTTTGTCCATTTTATAGCTAACTGATACGTCCATTTAGCTTACCATTTAAATTTCTGTGCTTTCTCTATGATATCAACTACCCTTGTCATACATCTCACCCAAGTATTCCGTTTTCTATCTTTCCTCGCTATGCCGAGCAAACAGCGTTCTACACTTCATTTAAATTCTTATATTCAATTTAAATTAACTCTTAAAATTTAGGCTTTGAAGGTAAATAAATGATTAAAATAGGCATTGATTTTAATAGTTCTGTTTATATTCATCTTTTAATACAAATTCATAAGGCTAACTTAATATGCAAAAACACGCATAAATACATATGTTTTTACTAAATGCGAACAATTTATTTTATTCACTATTTTATATATAATATTATAAAATATTATAGTGATCGAGTATTTTATTGTTAAATTAATATGTATTTTTTTGGTCGATTTGATACTTTAAGTACAATTTTTCAACTAATCATTTGTCATTACGAATTATAAATTTTATAAACAATAAGTCTAATCTAACATAACCTTAAGCCAGCGTGTCATTTGTTACATTTGCTTAGATAATTTTCAGTATAAACCATATCTATTGGTGCTTTTTTACCAAAGACTACTTAATCTCGAGAATATTTTCTTGCAAGCTCGTCACAAATTGATCATATTCGTCAAATCAATTCAAGTTATAATAAAAATAATAGATTTATAAGGAATCATTCGTTATACTTATAGAAATTTTGAGAGTTTTGAAAGCCTCCAAGCTAAGGGCATGTGTTTGCTTTCAAAAGGTGTCGAACCACTGTCTTGCAGAGTGGGTGTGTCACATCGAAATTGGTCCTAAACGTTTCCAAGTGAAGGCGCCACGTATTAATAACGAACGTGGAGAGGAGTGGTGTTGATGAACATCTACAGGGTTAAAATATATGAGCTTGAGATGAGACGATGAGACGAGACCTTTTCGAGAAACGAACACACACACACACACACACTTGGGTATATATTGAACCTAAAAATTTGACCGCAATCCTTCGTTTGGTAGATTTTGCGGTCTGCGATCAAAGAATTGCCTTCGTTGAATCGTACGATTGTTGTATGTAGTTCGAGGAAGTGCGATCGATCGTTGGATCTGAGTACCTATTGTTGGACAAATGTGTCACGTTCTGAGAAGTCGAGGATTTGCCTTGCCTAAAATGGAGATGAAAAATTGTGTAAAATCGCTCGACTCCATTTGGATCGCCATCGCAAGGTCGTTGTCGAAACTTTCTACGCTTTAAATGTCAACGTTGATTTGATGTAAATTGAATATTTATCTTGAAAGGTATTGTGATTTATTGACGTTTCAGTTTTTGGACTGTTTTTATTTAATTCAATTATCGTATTAAAATTTGATTTCATATTAATTTTTTTAGTTTTTGACCATATTTTACATACTCGTACAAAGGTTATATTATTATTAGAAAAATTAATTTAAATATAAATAAGATTAATTGACTTAAGTCGCTTACTTATTTGACAGAAAAAAGAAAATTTTAATATAAAAATAAATTTTATTAATTATTTTTGCGATTATTCGAAATACTTCATCAAAAATCTACCAAATTTTGATACGATGAAATGTCAAATATTTAAATAAAAAAGATTTAAATCTGTATATGTATTATGATTATACACATTTGATGCAAATACAATTTTATTTATTGTATAAAAAGGCAAAATTTAATAAGGGCGCTGACACACTGAGACACGGCACGTGCTTTTTACTTTATTTTTAGATAAACGATAGCACGCCTGATCTATGCTATGGCACGCAGGTCAAAACTCACCCCCTGGATTGTTTTCGGTGATATTTTATCGATAGCGGTGATTCTTATATTTGAGAAGAAATTTTTATTTTATTTTATTTTGACGAGTGCACTTAAACAGATACAATACAATCAATATATCTATACATAAACATTTTATACAAACCGAAATCATACAAAAATCTATAGTGACGTCTATGGAAAAGTTTTTGCAGCAATTTATAATCAAATTGGCAAACCTCAAGAAGCTGAATAACTTAAGATAAGCAAGAGAGATAGGAAAGGAGATGCCAATTTTACTGTAACCGTTTTAATGAAAATCAGAAAAATTGGTAAACTCTGATAAGAAACGATCGACCTGGAGTCACAAAACAAGGTCTGGCCAGCAGCGGGGCTCTAGTGGGATTCAAACCCGTGACCACTCTGCTCAAAAACCTAATATGTTGAACTAGTCTACGCCGCTGGTTAATGTACTTACGTACGAATTAACAATGACATGAGGATACGCCTATCTCATTTGTAGTCGACCTAGGCATAGCGTGCCGTACAATTCAGTGTGTCTGCGCCTTCAAGGCATTTAATATGAAAATATGTAGTATGACTTTTAGAACGTTTTTTAAAATGAGTGTCGTTTTTACAAATCTCTTCTTACTTCAGAAACGATTTGGTCGTGTGACAAAGTTTGGGTTCTTATCCGATCGTTTTTATATGCTTTTTTCAATTTAATATCAATATAATTTAATCACACTCTGGCTAGAACTGTGGCTTATAGTAATTCTCCCGTTCCTCGTGGCCTCCGTTTCTTAAATTCACTGGATGGTGCCATTGACATTTTCTCACATATATCGTCATTTTCTGCACCACTTCCTAAGTTACGGAAGTCGCGACCAATTAGAACGGTTGAGTTGATCAGTGAAGAACTTTTTAAGAATTTATTTTGTCATATTTATTTATTTTTCTTTTCTTCTATTTATTTTACTTGTATTACATGTACTTACTTTTATTTCATATACTTGTATTTCATTTACCCTTTCTTAATCTTAGCACACTCGTCGCTTTGGAGAAATCTGTTAGACGAGTGTGCTTGATTAATTGATGTATTATAAAAATATTAAGCTAAGATTGTGTTTGATTATTTTTTTTAATATATTTTTTGTTTTTGATTTCAGATCGAATCCTTCGTAGAAGACCTCGAAATCTCTACATACCGTATAAATATATAGTTAAATTAAATTCCATACTGTGTCTGTGATACTTACATATAAATAGATAATTTAAATAGGAATAACAATTAAAACTAATTTTAAACGTATACAAATAATGCAAGTGATAATAATTAGTATTGATAATTGTGATTCATAAATTAAATTAATAATCAAAAATAATAGTGCGCCCCCCACACGCACACACACATAGTATTCAAGCCGATCATGTACATTGTAGACCGCGACAGACCCCATCGTAGAAAAAACCGCCGATTCTCAACACTCGCAGCGTGATACCTACACTATTCAATTCCAAGTCTCAAGTATTCATCCATCACCTCAGTTATTTTATATGGTGATTTTAGTAGCACTTTTCGCGCGAATTTAGCGGGTTGTTTTCGGGGGGGGCCCGTTATTTCTCAACGGTGGCAAACCACGGCCAGGCCACGCTGAACTTCGCGGACCCGTTCGGGCCCCCGTCGGACGGGGGCCCACCGGGGACCCCTCAGCCGGAGTCTTCGATGGACCACCATCATCAGCATCATCAGGGTCCTCCGGGAGGGCAGCACGACTCGCCAGGGTTGCCCGTGGCGAAGTCTGCCTTCGTCGAGCTGCAGCATCATGCGGCAGCTGCTGCGGCTGGGTATGGTCCATTCAAAGGTGGTTACCAGCATCCCCATCAGTTTCCACCTTCGCAACCTGACGGTGGGGGTTTTCCGAGTCCGAGGGGTGCGCTGGGGTATTTCCCACCCGTTCATCAGAACTACCCCAGCTATCACCTCGGATCGTATCCTCCACACTGTGCCAGCCCACCTAAAGACGGTAAATTTAATATTTCTCTATTTATTACTATTTATTTAATGTATCTAAACATCGTTGTTGTACTGTAGAGGATAGTGAGGATTTAAATTCATAACATTTGAAATTTAATTCGGATCCATTCCAAATTTTTTTATATCGTATGATAATTCGTAGGTAAGATCCTGTGTTGTTTCGGCTCAGTGAAGATATAAACCGTTTTTACTGTGTAATAAATATTTACTTTCATAGTTTTGATATATGGTCAGATTTTTACTTGATTTTATGCACTCTAAAACAAACGTTAAAGCATTGCCAATCTTAGCTTTTCAATTTTACAAAAGCGTACATATGTATTTTATCTATACGCAGGCCCGGCTCGAGGGTGTATGGCACTCCTAGACAGTAGTGTGGTTTTCAGTCCTTAATTTTTTTTAAAGAATAAATTTTATACATGCTGAAGAGAAAATATATTAAGAAAAAAAAACATAAAAATAAATTTACAAATATTTATTCAAAATAGGCAGGTTGTTGTTCAATATATTATATAATATTTATCAAAATGAATTGAAGAATTGTATCGACTGACTTCATTCGAATATGATTGGCTAAGATATTTAATTTCGTAAATCAAATCCATCCCTGATAGGTATATTGTATATTTCGGTTAACGTCACGTTTCGGTAGTATTTTATTAAAATACAATTCCAACTAACCATTTGTATCGATGACAGTTTACTGTTTGACAAGTTTTATTCGCGAGTCGTTGATATTTGACGGTCGACCTTTTGCGTTAATCGTAAATTATAATATTTTATATGTATTGTTACTTCGAGTAGAAAAATTAATTTGAATATAAAATGTTTCATAAGTTCAAAGAAAATCATTGTTTTTTTTCAATTTTATAATCAAACAAATAGCAGCGACCCTTAGCTATGGCGCCCCTAGTCTGTTGCACCTTTGAGCCGGCCCTGTCCATGAGTATTTTAGCTTCAATCGTTAATCATATTGCATGAAATATATAATCACAAGAGCATGCCATTTTTATTAAACATTTCGAAAACGCTTACGAAGAACCGCCATTATTATGTACTTGTTTGGTTTTTACTTCGATTTATAATAATAGATCCGCGTTTTATTTGGCATAAAAGTTGTGGCTGCGATTTTAATATAGAAAAACGGGAATACCTCTTCACGCTATTTGAACACAGAGTCGTAAAACAACGTGTGCGTATCTCAACTTTTGACGTAATTTATTGAACACATAACAAAATGATTTACAATCGAACATAACAAATTAAACAATAAGCTCTTTTAGCGTTTGATGTGTTTGTTTTAAAACTTCCCAACATTTTAAATATTATTACCCCGTCGTTAGCATGTGCATTATATGAATGATTGAATAAATTAATTTGAAGTTTGTGAAAAAATACACTCAAAAGGAGAACATGTCTTCGATGTGTCGATGCGATTCGGTATACGAGCTCGGTCGTTATAGGCATGTTTTCGCAATATATAGAATAGTATATGATAGAGTAATTCACGTTGAGTCGTCGCCCTTCACGATAGCGACAAAAACAGCGACAGTTGAAGTCGCCTTTGTCACTGGGCCGACAAAGTGGGCCGCGAACCACTTTTTTGCAACCACTGGACCCCGCATACGACGAGTACACTACACCTACGCGCGCCGCGCTAAGCATATTTTAACGCAATATATATTTTTTAATTTATCTAACTATTAATTTATTAATTAATACGCTTTTTTGTGAATAGATAAACATATGTATGGCTAGTTACAGTTGCAAATTAAAATATAGAATAAGTAGTGACGAGCGTAAAGCAATGCATGAAAAATATTGTCTTAAATCGCGGCTTTTTGGGTGGATTTGAAATTAAAATTGAATGACTTTGACATAGATTTCGCATGCATTTGTATATTAATAAATATTGAATTAATAACTAAGTCAATCTTAGTTATTAATTGAATATTCGTGATCGATGATTCAATGATCGACTAATAACCAATGCATATCTGAGGCACAGTGCTTCTTCTATATTTGTCTTTTTCTCAAGTTTAGGTTAAATTGACGATATTTAGCATCTTAATGGGATATAAATACACGTTTTACATTTTTAAAATAATAGTCAGATTCGAAATCGTGTTTCAGCCTCCACAGCCCTGATTTGAATTCTATACAGATTCATATTTAGCATTGTGTATTTGAATCAACATTTTACTAGATATTATTACAATAGTATTTGTCTAAATTAAAATCAATTTAAAAAACGCAAAATGTTATCAATCTTTAAATAATCAAATCGATTGTTCTTAGCCAAAAGTAGTACTTTTCCGATTTGTGAAATTGTATTAAATCTAAGATTTTTTTTAAAAAATTATACAAACATAAATAATGTTTAAATTTAATTTCGCCAAGTTGTAATTTTCACTATTTTAACTGGTTGATATGCATTTAATTTTAGCATTGAATAATTCGATGATTAGAAATCAATTGGCCTGTATTTATTTTGTCAGTAAGTTATGTTATCGGTCACTGACTGCTTGACTACAGTCTGTCAAAAGATACTTAAAACATCAAGCGGTTTATTGATCGGTCAATTACGTAAATGAACGGTCAAAATTTTCGTAAAAGCTACTGACCATTTATTGATAAAAGCTGATCATTTATATTAAGTAATAAATTCAATATACGTATTTGTTACTTCAAATTATAAATTTTTTGCTAATATATAACTTTGACACAATACTTAAGGTGCATTTACACTGAATCGTACGGCATGCAAGTGCTCTTGGTTTCCAGCTCAATTCATACGATCTTATTATTTCATTATTATTCAAACATAGGAATCACTGTCAAACCTATGTCCATATAAGGATAAAAAATCAACTAAAACACTAAAAGGGGTGAGATTTGGGAAGATCGCGACGGCATAGACTAAGCATGCAAAACTAAATGAAATAAATACGTGTCGCCTACGATTCTGTATGTCCACCTTTGGGGCGAAATCACACAGGGGGCTCTCCTAAATTTATTCAAATATGGGATACACCGTTATCGGTCACTGTCAAGCAAGGATAAATACAAGGATATAATTTTACCGAAAACACTCCAGGGGGTGATTTTGGGATGTGTGTGTGCTGTGCGTGTCATTAATATGTGCAAGGCATGCCACAATTTTTTCACATGTCTAAAAGTATCTAAAAAACACGGTAATTGGATTATTACGAACATTGCAATCGCCCAAAAGACAATTTTTGCGATGAAAATCGCGAATACGCAATATCTGGCACTTAAGTTTTCGTTAGTATGGTAGTTATAGTTAGTATGATGGACTTTTCGGCTGCCAGATGTTCCGTTATAGAGATTTTAGTGACTTTTGGGCGAGGGCTTTGTGACCAAATATCACAGAACCCAAGAAACACAAAATTATATACATAATTCGAAATTATACATGATATCTATGGTCAAACATTGCAAAATGCAATGCAAACATCGTATCCAATACGATCAACAAATATTTAGACGACAATTTTTACTTTATCTATGTATGTATGTACATACGTAGTAACAATAGATGAACTTTTATGATCATGCAAAAATTCGAACTCGATATTTTGACTGATTCGAACTCATGTTTTCATGGTCTAGAAAAAATGAGCGCTTTATGAGAAATAATCACCGAACCAAAAAAAAACCATGTGCCTCGTTCTTTCCTGTGTGATTTCGCCCTTATGCAGGTCCTTAGAATGATAACGATTATTAAAGGCCATTGTGGCGCATTAGGTTCTTCCTGTATTGCCACGATGGTCCAAAACGTTAAATAAATAAAATTATTTAAAAAGACACAGATATTGCACTTTCAACGTACATGTACATATTTTGAAATAATTTATTTCATAGAAATTAAATGTGATTTGCTGATTTAAAAATGGCGTTGTTTATAAGTATAGGCATAAAAATATTTGAATTAATTTGATGTTTTATTCTTTGTATCGTTACAATTC
This sequence comes from Arctopsyche grandis, assembly GCF_051622035.1. NCBI lineage: Eukaryota > Metazoa > Arthropoda > Insecta > Trichoptera > Hydropsychidae > Arctopsyche > Arctopsyche grandis. The sequence continues at coordinate 3,123,066 of NC_135362.1, forward strand.
TTTTGTCCTGTGATAACCAACGATTAACACAGTCTATAAACGCCTTACCAATGTAAAATGTAGTATTTTCTCATACTCATATGATTAATTGAAGTTTGAAATTTTGTCACAGGCTGCCACTTGTGTGTGTGCAGTATCAAATTGTGCTTTATTGATTAATTACAGACGCCGTGAAGTAGTCGACTTAACGCCAAAGGTTCACGGATCGATTCCCAGGCCCGGCCGGTGTCGCTCTCTTCTCTCTCTCTCTCTTTTTATTTCTTTTCACCGTTCAATTGTATAACACTTAATTAATATGATTAACGTCGTTTGTTTGCACCCAATTGAGTTGCATCAGAATAATTACCAGTAGTCCTTAATTAAAGACGCCGGGGCTTGTGGGGGCACAACGACGACGGCAAAAACACCGCGTGGGTGTTGACGACCATGATGGCTACGGTCGTCGTAGTCGTAGACCAGTCGATATTGGCCAGGGGTCGTCAATTAATTCGAAAAAAAAAAAAAAAAAAAAAAATATATATATATATATATATATATATATATATATATATATATATATATATATATGTATATACACGTATGGTAGGCATAGGCGCCAATTAATGTACGGCGCGCGCGGTGTCGACTTTGTATAATTTTATTGGTAATTAAAACGGATCGAATTTGAAGTTTTATTAACACTCGCGTGTCCGGGATCATTTCTCAGTGTGTTTGAATTAATTTTATAATTTATTTGAGTATATATATCGTAGGTATACGCCCGCGCGAGTGTGACTATCAACTATTCTGGGCGCATGCAGCAGCGAGTTTGTATAATTTTATTACTAATTAAACTTAAATTAAACTAAAAACTGTTAACACATGTTCGTCCTGACGCTTTTTTTAATTTTTGCAATTAATTTTTATTTATTTTTTATTTTTTATGCATTTATTACGATTACGTAGGTATGTATCTACATATGTATGGGTGACCGGAAAAATGCACTCTCGAGACATCCAAAATTTCAACGATGCTCAAGGAGAACTAACGCAATAGAATTCCACAAAAAAGTGTCTAGGGGTATTTGAATGTTATCCATGGGTACCAAACTTTTTTTTTGTGGAATTTTATTGCGTAAGTTCTTTTTGAGCGCCTTTGAAAATTAAGACTTTTCGAAACTGCGCCACTATCGAGTGCAATTTAGTGCATATTTCCGAGAACCGTATGTATGTATGTATGGAAGTACGCGCGCTAATGTTTGCACCGAGTACGAATATGTATGTACATACAAAGTATCACCTTTTATTTATTTTTATTTAAATAATTAAATAAGAATAATACGTCAAAGAGGCTTTTTTAGTAGATTTAATTATATTTAAAACTGATGTAATGCAAAATTACTAGCAAAATTTTTTACGTCGCTTCTTTTTGAAAAAATAAATAAACTGATAAAACTGATTTAAAAAATAAATAAATTCCAAATCTATTTAATCTTGAATTTTTTTACAAATTAAAATATTTTCGTAAGAATGTCAATTTATGGTCAAACATTATTCATATATTTGATATTTTTTTTTTTCTTTATAAAATAAATAAATTTGAATCGTTAACAAACGTGCACTGAGCGTTCCCTTAAGGCCCTGGATTCATGGAAAAGAGGGAGGGGGGGGCAAAAGAACCCGTAAATTATAATAAATTGTTCTAATAAATAAATTTTTATTTTTTTTAATTAGTAAATAGCTTTGAATGTCTGAAAAAAATGGCATTATTTATTGAGATTGGGGGGGGGGGAGACCACCAAAATCAAATTGTCCTTAGATCCTCCAACGTATGTATGTATATTGTAATTGCTATTTTATATGAAAGTTACAATCGATGTCTTATTTATAATTTAAATATTTAATAAAATCAGTTTTAAATTTTAATCGTAAATATTCATCCGGAATCTATTATTTTTGGTTGTATTTAACTCATTCTAAAAATAGTAATGAAATTAAATACATTAAAATCGAACTATGTATGTACGTACATAGGTATACTCTATGTATAGGTACATACATTCTTAGTCTGATTTTGAAATTTTTTATTTTATTTATTTAAATAAATCATAAATCAGTAATTGGCGACCCCTGATCTAGACAGTCGATACGTATGCATGTAATTATTATTTTAGTGATGCGTAAATAGTAATGCGATATTGTACGTTAACCTTTGCAACGAGAGCCACTCGATCATCGCAAGCCATAATAATAACTATTAAAAACCATTTTACTCCAAATATTAATACCTATGGTTAGAATTAATCATTCGTAAGCCAGATTCGATCATTCCGAGTAGGTATGTATGTAAATAGACTTGCATATTTGATAGATTGCGACAATTTGAAAAACGAGACGCACAAGTCGGTTTATATTAATCTATTTGCTTTGTGGGGGGTGCCAATTTTTCGAGCCACCTTTATTTGTTGCCCTTTGGGGTGTTTCCTCGTCACACAAATTAGAGGCCATTATTGTCAGGACGCCACCCCCGAGGGCAATCATTCGTTGGTGAGTTGCTCCGAGGGGTGGATTTGACGGGGGCGGTTGGGGGTGGGATATCCCGCCCGCCGTGTCCCTTTTTTGTGAAAAATCGACGTCGCAATTAGGCGACGAAGGGTTGTATTTATTTGTGCAAAGGTCGATCGGCTCGTTAGTCGGTGGTAATCCGATGATCGGGATAAATCTGAATCTATTATTTGGTAGATTAGAGGCTGGATTGTCTTTTGAAATTATTTTTTATATGCATATATAGATTATTGGAAAAAATGTCAGACGTTGCTTGGGCAGTTGAAAGTCAAAAAACAATGTGAAAACCCAATTATTTTCAAACTACCAGTACTTTTAGATATTGTACAAAAAATTGTGGCTCTGCATTGAAAACTGTGGATTAACTTTTCCGAAAAACAAAAACATTCATACAGTAGATTGCTTAAAATATACATGCAATTCACAAAATATGCTAAAATAAATTTCAGATGTGCTTAAAATTCATATTGGTTGGAATCTGTGTCAAAATATGTATGATGTTGCTTTTTACATTTTTGATTTTAATTTCAAATAATAATTAAAACTTGTTTCTTAAATAAAAATACATACATTTATGTAATTTTACTTTCATATTGGATCGTATTTTTAATTCAATTTCCAAAAGGCACAAGATTTTGAATAAATATTCGTATATATTATACATATGTAAGACATTTATAATTATCACATTTATATGAATATTGGGCAGTAAGTTTTACGAAAATTTAGTGTATAATATAGATAAAAATGAACGGTCAGTAAAACGCTTATCGTTTTATGTATTTTTTGACAAATCGAAAATAATCAAGTAAGCAGTGCCTTATGATAAAATATTGAGCGTCTATTTAATGGCTAAATCAAACGAAGCAACTGACCAAATAAATACAGGCCATTTGAAACTACAAAGCTTTTATTAAATCACACTAAATGATTTAGATTTCAATTGCAAATTTTATTATATTTCATAGAACATGAATACTCATGAACATGGCTTTACAGTTCGCTCCAAAGCGACGAGTGCACTTATACAGATACAATACAATCAATCAATATACATAATCATTTTTATACAATGCGAATTCATACAAGCATCCACAGTGACATCTATCGAGAAATTTTCGCAGCATTTTATAATCAAATTGGCAAACCGCAAGATGCTGAATAACTTAAGATTGGCAAGAGAGATTATAGGAACCGTTTCAATAAAAATTAGGAAAATTGGCAAACTCTGATGGAGTCATAAATCAAAGTCTTGCCAGCAGCTGGACTCAAGTGGGACACAAACCCGTGACCACCTTGCTCGAAAGCCTAATATGCTAATCACTAGTCCATGCCGCTGGTTTAGTAATAGTAAGAAATTATTTTAGTTTCAATTAAGATATATAATTATACAGAAATATAATCATTAAAATATACTAAATATTAACTTAAATATAATACATACTTTTACATACATATTTTCAATTAGAAAAGAGAAGCCAAAAAAATAAAAAATAAACTACATAATCCTTTTTTTGAAAATATTCATTGAAATTTATCATAATTTTCTTCCTTTCGAATTTTCTGAAGGAAGACAATTATGATCAAACAATTTTGTCGCTCCGTTTTTTATTGTTGAAAAGATCCAACATTGATTAAATTTTAGATGAAAGCTTTAGCAACTTTGGATCCTTTCTAGATGAATCATTTAATTTAGAAGACCGTTCCCCCATTAAATCCGCATTAGTCAACCGAAAACCCAACGAACCATCTAACACACACGCGCCTCGACCATTGTTCGCAAATTTTCCATAATTCAACATCGATTAGCACACAGTTGAAAGCTCACAAGCCCCAAAATCCAAATCTGAGAATTAAAAATCAAAGATTTAGCCCCCCTGTTCCCTTCCAGTGAACGCGACACGTTTTTCAGTGTAATCAGTGGCTTATTGTGTCTCGTGTGTGTATTTACAGGGGAATATCATCACTCCACTATTATTGTACGAAGGTTATACATATATAAAATTAACCAATCAAAAGCCGCGGGGGTGCGCCCGCCCGGTCGGGCGTAATAATCAGCAACACGCGCCTCGCTTTAAGAAGCCGTGGCCCCCCCACCGATACTTTCATACGAGTGAACTTCAACAATGTGTCATTTTGTTTCGTGTGATTTTATTTCAGGGCTCAAGTAGAGGCTGATCAAAGGAGCGTGTTCGCGTTTGAATTCGTTAGGATGTCTGAATTGCTTCTGAAAAGGCTATACTATCTTTTAGATTTGATTTCAATGTGTGAAAGTAGTCCAAATTTGAGCATTTTATTCATAAATATGAATCTTCATCATTTTTGAATTAATTTATTTTATTTATTCATTTTATATATGTATGTATTAGAATATGAAAATTTCTAAATGGGACAATTTTTTCATACATATAATCGACTGTTATTTAACTTATTTAGAATACTTTCAAATTTCGCTGATAACGTTAATATTTTTAAGAATAAGCTTGATACTTTTTTTAAACTAAAGGATTTCTGTAATTCTTCTTTCCCATAATCGAATTTCTGTTTTTTTTTTTGCTCTCTTTTTTTATTTTATTATTGTTTTTTTAATGTATTTTAATTTTTCTCATTTTAATTGCATATACATATGTATGTACGTATAATTTGTTACAATATGTTTGATCAAACCCCTTGGGTCTATCGGCTTTGCCGCCTCCCCCAAGTATATTAAATAAATAAAATAAATGTAGGTTTATTATTTATTTAAGTAAACATCTGTTTACGTAATAATAATAATTTCAAATGAAATCTATATATTATTTATTTGTTTATTTTACAGTTTTGCCACAGTGACATTACAGAGTAGTTCCACACCACTATGGCTAAATAAAAAAAAATGGTACAATGAGTAGAAAATACATATATATTATATAATATGTATGTATTGAATAAGAATTAGTATAAAAACATATTAATTATAATATATATGTACATACATATATCTTTGCTTTCTTTATCAAAATTTAAACTTCGAAAAATAATCAAAATACAATAACGTATTCTAAATTACGTCTAATTTTTTATCTACAAAAAATCTAATCGTAATTTTTTCACACTCTTTATAGCTTTTATTCCTTTTATATATTTTTTTCTATTACGTTTACTGATCAATAAAATAAAAAAAATTTCTCACGCCTTAAGATAAGTGCATATGAGATTTTCCCTCGCGCCCTTTTTCCACCCACTTCTTCAATACAAATTGAATTAATCGCCATACAAATATAGACATTATAACCACCCCAAGTTCGAGGGTGTGTTAGTCACGTGTCGATCGAACCGTTCGAAAATGTTTACCGATTAGACACAATACTTTTTATTAGCGCGTATCATACCCCCCCCTCACATACGTATATAATACAATATAATCACAATTGTAAGGCGCGTGTCACTTTCGTAATACGATCAAACGATCTCGACATCATATTCGGGGAAACCACGTAAGATCGGATATTAATACGTGCCGATATATTCCACAGATTGAATCGGCGGTTGCGCAATTTAATTTCTAAGTAGCCATTACGTGTTAATATCATTTTTTTGGTCGCGGTATCGATCATGTCCGTAACTGTACACATAATAAATTTTTAAGGTAGTAGTTGTTATTTGTACATCAATTACGCATTATTCACGCCGTGCACATCCTGTTATGGTGGTTCGTCTTTTCTTCTGTTTTTTTTCGTTATAGTTTTTACTGTTTTTTTTTGTCTCAAGATGAACCCCCCCAGAAATCTAATTACACCTTTGCCGCGGCAGAGTGTAACGTATTGATTTATGTTCACCAAATCCACCGTAAGATTATGATTTATTCTGGTCAAAACTGTATTATGTGTGTTGGTGGGTATGTCTGTGTTGGATTAGTGTGAGAAATTTCATATACATTTGTCTGATATTAAAATATTCAGTTTAGGTACAAATATGCGGATGAGTCAGATGCATAGTTTCCAAAGGGTTAATAAAAAGAGCTGTGTTCAAATTTTAAATGTTAATTTAATCTTTATTTCAATTGAATATATACATATGTATGTACACTCACCTTTACAGATCGCACCAAAGCGACGAGTGTACTAATACAATACGATCAATACAATGCGAATTCATACAAACATCATCCACTGTGACATCTATGAAGAAATTTTTATAACATTTTATTATACACATTGGTGAACCTTGAGACGCTGAATAACTTGAGATTAGCAAGATAAGAGATAGGAAAGGAGATTTCAATTAAAATCAGAAAAATTGGCAAACTCTGATATAAAACGATCGACTTGGAGTCACAAACCAAGGTCTGGCCAGCAGCTACTAGTGGGAAACTCATATTTATTATTTAAATTATTTTAAATTTTATATTAATTTTGGTTAAAAATCATAAAAAATTCGATACAATAAAAACCTCTTTACATTTCACTTAATATGCGATATTTTTACAAGCTTTTTATGAGTTTCACTCTTTTAGTTCAATGATAAAAATTTGAACCACTTCCACTTTTTAAATCCCTTTTGCTATTTTACCGACATACGGGGGCTAGCTAACATTGAAGTAAGCTAATGTTTCCGACATGAAACTGGAGGAGTTTCATTATTAACGAACTCATTAAGAAATTATATTGTAATCTTGTGTCAGTTCGAAGCGATGACAGCTACCTATCCAAAATCGGCTTTCCACCACTCCTTTGCAAACGCACAGGTTAAAAACTTGATCATTAGTAAAAGTTATATTTTTCACTCTCATATAGAAATTGTAAATATAAAATTATTATATAATATAACAAGCTATCAAATATACGTTTTTAATTCACTAATAGATAACATATATTCATGAAAAAATCACACAACGATTAAACAATAAATTATTCTATGTAGAAGCTTACATCTGTACCTACCAGAAAAAAATAATTGAAACATAAATTTCCTATAAATCTTGAATGTAAAGCATAGTTTGCATTCATCAAGAGTGCCAATTCAATTTAACCGTTTAATTGACCGATTTCAATTCCGCGCTGAATTCTATTTAAATGTTAATATAGTTTGATTTTGATTTTTAAATGCTTTTTATTATTACTAAATTATATTCACAATACATTTTATATCTATTTTAATAGCTACTGATCTACTGATCATTTTCTATTTTACAATTTTAATTTTTGTTAGTAATCATAGTATTATATTATTCTAATGTTAATGTACAGCATTATAGGAAAAATAGCTCAAAAACCTATTTACAATTCTTATAAATGTTCATAATACATCTAATACATAATATTAATTAAAGACTCTCTAAAGTCGATGATCTAAAGCAGATTGTGGTGTTTAGGTAATATGTGTGTTATACCTGAAGGGTATAGACACTTTGTTGTAATCACCGAGACTCTTCACAAGTGTGTTAGTATGGTTATTAGTGATTCTGTCATAGAAGAAGCTCCATTAGTATTCCAATAACTACACCAAAACAATTTAATGGAAGGTAACTTATTTTTGGGTTTGAGTACTCACATCATAATAATAAGCACTCAGAATAATTTTAAATGGTTTTTATTCAAATAAATCTTAAAATTAGTGAATATATTGGTTAAAACATAGAAAAGCCGAAATGACACTACATTTCAATCGTGATTTTTGCATCGAAAACATTTCTCATTTCCATTACCAAGGGCACTAAGTATCTTTATTATGTTTGCCGATGTAATTTGTAGTCTCCAAATTTAAGCACATGTATACTTAATTTACTATATTTCTGCAGACAATGAGGGTCGAATACCTTAAGGAGCTGTTAATGTACAGCATAATAGGAAAAAAGAGCTCAAAAACCTATTTACAATTCTTAATTAATATACATATGTAGTTTAATTTTGACACTACACTATAAAAAATAAAGTAAAAAAACCAAACTACTATAATATAACATGAAATGAATACGAAGCGTGTAAGCAAGTAGTGATGCATTTAACGATGCTAAATAGACTGCATCAATCCTTTTGAATAATGTGTTAATTAGATCTTCACAGGACTAATTGGTGTTAGTGAGCGGAAGGCTAGTCGCACACCATTCGAGCGTAAAAAGCATTATTTATGAATCTATTAATTCCTTCGCACACTTCAAAGTTTGATTTTAATTGTTGTCGATTGTAAATATTTATTGTGTGATGGGTTCGTTTTAATCGACTTGTACCTACATACATACATATGTGCGTCCAGCCTACGGCGCGTAACACGGTGTGATGTTACTTAATTAGCGTCGGTTGTGCACATCCGATCAGAAGATCGACAGTGTTTATTAAATATGCATAATATTGTGGTTAAATTTAAACGATTTAATTATAAGTTCGGATAAAGTGTGTATGTGGAAAATCGTAAATTAGACTCTCACTCGCTGCCACGCCACTGCTTTCATTTTACGGTTTTTGATGCTTGTATCAAGACTCTTCACTTTTCATTTATTGACAATTTGATATGGAAATTGTATAAGAAAAAACCTCGTTATTACTCTCGTACTGAGATAAAATTTTACGACCGTGAATAGAGTTATTGAAAACCACACCGATTTACTTCCAAATCGTCGAGAACCGCAGACTAAACCTGAAAATTACAAAATAAATCAATTTCATTTCGATAATATAATTTTATTCATACAAAAAGAAAAATACGCTCTCTCCATAGGTACTAATTGATAATGCATGTTATTGAATAATGTTAACACAACAAGGGGAGGTTCGAATTGACATTCATTTCAATTTAACTGATTTATAATACACCCGGTCGTCAATTAAAGTGGAAAAAATAAATAAAACATTAATTTCTTAGTTTCGCCTACTGCATTAATTCACTTGGACTTGGTCCTACACATAGATCTGTACCTATACACTTTTGAACTATCATTTATTATACATAATATAATATATTACGGAGATCACATATACATACATATACCGGGGAAGACTTGCCTACGATGGCATATATTAAAAAATAATTCAAAAAATGTACACACTAGGGATTCTATGTAGAAGTACTGAAATTGGCCACTACCGGTAGTACCGGTATCCTTTTTTTAATTATATTTTCCCATGATGTCATTACGGGTTGCCCCCCAAGTGATACTTTGTATTAAACTTGTATGTACGTATATAAATTTGAAATCATATTCTAATTATGGGTAGGATGGTTATGCCAATTTGATTAGGAACAATTTCAACAATTTAATCGGATAAATTGGCAAACTTTGATAGGAAACGATCGACTTCGAGTCACAAATATCCGAGTCGGACCAACAGTACTATAGAAATATTCTCGATTTAACTCTTTTCAATCAAGGTTAATCCAGGGCTTGAGCCCGGAAACCTCTCGGTGGCTATCATTAACCCAACCATTGAGCTTTGCTACTGGCACATGTATTTGAAAATAGTCACAGGTAAAAGTACGATATTTTTGGCATACTTTATGATATTAATATAATTATTATTTATTTATTTATTTACATATTAGCCACAGCGATATTACAGAATTTTACAGACCAGACATATAAGCATAATACAAATACTATACATATGCATATATAAGGAAATTAGCGAGACATCTATGTTCTAGATAATAAATTGTTGAGATCATATTTAAATAGTGGGTAGAATGGTTTTTGTCAATATGATGGAAGAACCGCTTCAACAATGAAATCAGATAATTTGGCAAACTCTGATAGGAAACACATGTTAGATAGGCGTCACAGATATCCAAGTCTGACCAGAAGAATTAAAGATTATACTCAGAATAAATTATTTTCAATCGAGGTCAGCTCACGGGATAAAACCTGGCGACCTCTCGGTGCTTAGTATCAATGCAACCACCGAGCCATGCTGCTGGCTAATATATATTAAGCCACTCCTTTGAATACCAGGTAAAAAAGGATGTTGATTGTTGATTCATTCTTCAACTATTCCATACAAACTAGCTAATACAACGTTTCTTTCTAAATTCAAAACAATTCAACTAACATAAAATTTAAATTATTATATTTCAGTATTACCTATAGTAGCGAAGGTTGGATTTTGACCAAGAACCAGTAGAATTGGTATTGGAGTTCTCAGTACTAACATATGTACATTTTTAAATTGATTTTTTATTTATTTAATACAATTAAAAATACATACACTTTAAGGAAATTAAAAATGTTTTATTTTTTTTCAATGATGCATACACGTACGTTTGAGAAGTTCTATTTGAAATTCCGGTGTGCCGTCTAGTCTAGTCTAAGGCTAGTCTCCCCCATTCGCGATGCAGATCTAAACGACGATATACAGATTCACCATAACGCCATAAATCAGCGTTTCTTCATAAGGTCCAGAAGTTTTTCTGGCTCCGCGTGCGCATATTTGGTGCGTTAGTAACACGACGTGTAGACAATAACATCTCTGGGTGGGTCCCGATGGGGCCTTTCGGGTATATTTCGGGTCGGAGATGTGGGCGGGGACCCCCTCATCCCACCCTGGGGCCCTTGGGTCCTACAATTTTAAAGAAGGCATACTTAACATCGCCAATGTAAACTTGAACTTGAGCGAGCGGTTGCAATCGACGCCGCCACGAAAAGATGCTCGATTCGTATTAAAAAATCAATTTCAAATATCAATCTGCGTTCACTCAAGAGTGACTTCGAAACAATTTACACCTGATTTCAATCAAAAATCATATGTAAATTGCAATAAATGCAAAAACGTATCTATTTTTTTCAATATATTAAACGAAGAGACGTATGAAATTAGGATGGAGTGCATTTGGACGAATGAATGTTGTTTTCAAATAAAAAATGCCACTGCCTGGAGACAAAGATCTTCAATCAATGCGTTTTGCCGGTGATGACGTACGGATGTGAAACTTGGACATTGAACGCCAAGATGCTGCACAAAATCCAATGCACTCAGAGTATGGAACGTTGTTTGCTCGGCATAATGAGGAAAGACAGGAAGCGGAATACGTGGGTTAGAAGTATGACAAGGGTCATAGTGGATAGAGTAAAGAGATTGAAATGGCAATAGACAGACCACGTGGCTAGAAGAATGGACAAAATAAGTGCTAGAATGGTACCCAAGAGAATTCAAAAGTGTAAAAGGAAGCCGCAGATGAATGAGAGTTGCGCAGAACAGCGACGAGTGGAAGCATGTTGGAGAGGCCATCATCCAGCGGTGGATGGTGAGTGGCTATAGATGATGATAATGATGACATTAAACGTTAAAGCGACAGGAATTCGTAATATGCACTTATAATATCATATAAAATGTGTAATAAAACCAGAATATTATAGGTTTTGATATGTTGCACTTTATATATAATATTTCCGTATACCTACTTTGCAATTGATTATTATTAGGTTTATTTATCTGTGCAATAAATTGCTGTGTAATTGCTTTGTCGTTAGTGTAACGATTGTGCAACGACAGTAAAGGCAATATTAGCATGATTCAATCACCACATTTGAATAGTTGTTAAATATTTCAAAGGAACAGTACATTAAAATTTATAATATCGTATAATGTATGTACATTAAAATAATAATTCATTATGTGTTGGTCGAACGTCTTTTCGCGTTCGATTTACCTGATTTTAAGTTAAGAATCTTCACAACCATATTGTCTTGTGGGACGGAACGTACATAAGTGGTCCAATGAAATATAATTTGACTCTTTATTGAATAATGTGAGTTCGATTTCAGCACGAATTATATATTATTATTTTTATTTTAGTGTCGATCGATTGAATCACTATAATTTTGTGTTGTTTTTCAGTCGAAAACCGCCCTCAATTATTATTAGACATCGACTACTGTAAAATTGTATTATAAGACATTTATTATTCTGAAGAATATGTACATATAATGCATATCCATAATAAAAAGCTCATTATATGAAAGTCACACGAGACAATTAAGTAATGAATACATTCATATCAAACGATTTTAATGCAATAAGTAAACAGTTTACTATACGACGAACATGCAAATATAAATTAAATTGATCCAATTATAGTCTTTTACATGACTTTATATTAAATAATGTATGGTAAGGGTAGTTGATTTAATGGAGCGAATAAAGAGATTCAAATGGCAATGGGTGAGTCACGTAGGTATGTATGTAGAATAACAGACGATAGATGGATAAAAGAAGTGCTCAAATGTTACCAGAGAGAATGTAAAAGAGTTTAAGGAAGACCACAGAGGAGATAATTATATGAAATAAGTATCATGTGTGGGATGAGATTGATGAGAGTTGCCGAATCAGAGAGGAATTGAAGCGTGTTGGAGAGGTCTTCGTCCAGCATTGGATGGCGAATGGTTGTAAATGATGATGATGATGATAATAGTATAAGTTTATCATATTCGGTAATTAAATATCAAACAAAAGAAGGAATCATTAAAAATGAAAATATAATAATAAACAATTTAAGTCATTTTTGATACGATTTAATCAGTGAAATACATTTAGAAATTAAGCCAATTTTTTTGATGAAACATATAATCGTGTGATATATAATGTTACATTTAGAATGTGAGCGGAAATTTTCGAGCTTTCATACAATTTTTTGATGTTTTAGAAAAATTAAATGATTTTTCATTTAAATATTTTAATAAATTTTATTTATTTAGTATTTGCATACACACTTAATTAATATTAATTAAGTTTAATCTGATCTGAATGTTGACTCATCGGGCTGCGTTCGTCATGAATAGTGACTGTATGAGAGTTTTGTAGAAATTTGCATTGAAAATTAAACAAAGGACACTCGAGCGATGAAAATGATGATGATATATATATATATATATATATATATATATATATATATATATATATATATATATACAAATTTACGTGTGAGCGTTTGTGTATGTGGGCCCTTAGAACGTTACCGCGACCCCGCCCTGAACACAATAGCGAGCCCGCACGAAACCGACACGAAAAAAATAAACGTAGAAATATATACATATATGTATATAGAAAAAAAATACATAAAAATTGAAAAAAAAAACACCTCGCATACGAAACTTAAAAAATTCGATTTTTATTACAATGAAGTTTTTATCTCAATTTTATTGGCTTCATATTCGGGTTTAATTTTTTCCGAGATAGAATCTCCGCGCCGCGAGCGACTTGCTCGTCCTTCCGACGAAAAATGTCCCCCCTTCCCCGCGTGTTAATGTCGAACAAAACGTTGTGATGATGATGATGATGATGATAATGACGAGCGTCTCTGCTAGGTCTCGTTTAGCGTCGCCTACGTTAACCGGGGCCAGATCCTTATCTCCGCTTCTACACCCAAGCTTTCGTATGTGTGAAATGCATCCGTGTGTTTTGGTTTTAAATTAAAAATTCAAATACGCTCGATTCGTCGATTTGCATTTTGTTGGTACCTACTTTTGTTGCGTAGGTGTACATAATTTAATAATAATAATTTATAATGATCGTTTGAATATTATTAAAGTTTGACGGACGGCGACCGGTGCTTCCCAATATCAAGTAGCCAGGATGGGGTTAATATGTACGAACATGTATGTACATATGTATGTATATGTGTTAAAAAAAGGTCTTAATACTATATAAAATCATCCTAGTTGTACAAGTCTAAATAAAGCTTTTAGTGTTGATTGATTTTTTTATCCAAATCATAGCTGTAAACGCGAAAGTTATTTCAAGTGTTCTAATTTGGGTTTAAATTTATAAAAAGTAATGAAGAAATTTTTATATGAAAGTTGTATCTTTTCATTTTCGACACATTCTGTACTTACATAATATATTTCGAAAAAAAAACTGTATTAATTTTATAAACATATCCAACATTTTCGGTTTAATTAATAAGATATTTCATTGAGAACATTTTTTAAGAAAATAATTGTTACAAAAGTGCGACAAATTATACGGTCAGTTTTTTCAATATATGTCAGTAACTTTTACGATTTTTTTTTTAATAATAGTGTACCTACTGTATATAAAATAATGAACAGTCATCAAATCGCTTCATGTTTATAAGTATATTTTGTCAAACAGAAAATAGTCGAGCAGTGAGCATCTATTTACTGATGAAATCAAACGAAGTTACTGACTAAATAAATACAGACCTCGTATATATGCTCTTTAGCCTTTTCCATTCTGATTTTGAATAAAAAATGTTGTGAAACAGACTGTATTACCTATAGTATTGTTTGACAAAACAGAAAATAGTCGAGCATTGAGCTTCTATTAAACGAAGTTACTGACCAAATAAATATATTTCCACTGTAACCTTATCCATTCTGATTTTGAATAAAAAATGTTGTGAAACAGACTGTATTTACGTCAAAAAATTATCATACCCAAACCAATAAATTTGATTTGCTTTTTTTCACTTCATACACACACTTTAGAGAATATATTTTATTATTATTATTTTATCATAATTTTTATAATTGAAATAAAACGAATCAACTATGCTTACTCGTAGTTTACATTTATTTTTTTTATTTTTGTATAATATTTTTCATTTGATAATTTAAAATTCAAAAGTAAATATGTACTCAATTATTAAATTTTCATCCATTTTATTTTTTTGCACACACATAGTTACTTATATAATCATAATATATTATACATAGTTACTTATATAATCATAATATATTATACATAGTTACTTATATAATCAACATCAAAAACTTGCAGTAAAATTCACATGTTCTTTTTGTACTTTTTTTGCAGAAAAATGCAGTTTAGGCGACGAAAGCTCGTTAAGGGTGAACGGAAAAGGGAAGAAAATGAGAAAACCACGCACAATCTACAGTTCACTACAATTGCAACAGCTGAACAGACGCTTTCAGAGGACACAGTACCTGGCATTACCCGAGAGAGCAGAGCTTGCAGCCAGCCTAGGACTTACCCAAACCCAGGTCAGACTCAAATCCATACCATTTCACTCGCGACGACTTTTCACACGAGTCTATCGCGTTTTTATCAATCTCTCAGTGCATTCACCGTCGTCTATTAATGCGTTTTTTCATCCATCTATCTATCTATCTATCCCTCCGAGAATGATCCGAGGATCATTAATCATTTTCCTAAGTCAATGCGATCTCTCTCTCCATGCAATTACCTCTAAGACATATCCACCGATTGGACTCGCCTGTCAGACAGTCATTTTTTTTTTGTTTCTTTCGGTTTTTTGTTTCGGCCTTCTGTTCCGAAGTGCTTCTGAATCGCATAGACATGTGCATAGCGCGGCCAAAAATTTCATACACCATTCATAATTTAATTTTTGGATGTGAATTGAGGCTGGGAATTCAATATGTATATCTCTAAAAGTATATATGTATGTATAATACACACGACAATTTATTTGCCTAATTTTTAAAAAAAAATTTTGAATCCTTTAAAAGAAATTTTAAAATTCGACCTTCAAATTGAATAATGTACGTAATTTTGAAACTGTTACTTTTAAGTAAAAATTTTACAACGATTTATTCAATGGTATCGTTCTACTTTTGAATTAAAAAAGTATTATGAATACAATTCTGGAGCTTAATATAATAAGCGCCTATTTCAAAATTTGACAAATTCAATCAAATTATTGAAAAGTACTTGAAAATTGTCATATTTATAGTACTAATACCTATGTCATTCAAAATTTAATAAAAAATAAGATGTATAAACATATGAACATATGTTAGGTACATGTCTTCAATATGTCAATGCAAATTTCAATCAGTCTGATGTAGAGTACAAAGGGTTGACTTGGTTGGTTGAATCAGTCATAAACACCAATAACAGCCCCTTTTTATTTCATTTCCAACGATGCTTATAATTTGCATCACTTGACGCACCCCATTCAATCTAGCGAAATTCAATTAGAGTTCAATATTAATTTTATCCAATTACGACTAAACCTTTCCACTCGTATATGTACGTAAGTTAACTCACCGCTATATTGCGTTTGCGGTCGCACGGCTAATCTGTGTCACGTGTGAAATTTATCCAAAATCGTTGATTCCTTTCGGATTTTGGCGACTTTTATTTCGTTTTTTTTCAGGTGTGTGACTTTTGCGCACCCGTGTAATGCCCGGTAGTCGGCTGATCGACTCTACGTTGGTGTACCGTTAGGTCGCGGGTTCGAATCCCGCCGCGGGAGACTTTTGTGTGTCTTTTATATTTAACACCTGTTCCACAAAGAGCATACCGACATTACAGATTAGTTCTACTCACCTTTTGTTAATTTGATTTGATATATATTTATCACACACAATGATGGCGTACAACGGCGGCGCCATTGTGAACTCGACGCGTTCTTTAATTAATGAACTCGTATGTATGTATGTATGTATGTATGTGCTACTCTTCACCTATTTTTTTATTGGCATTATTTAAATTTTATTTTATTATTATGTACCTAGGTATTATTTTATATAAAGTTGCGTGTGGGACGTTCGAATTGTACATATTCGACGTGATATATGCGATGGTGATAAATTCGATTGGTTGCGTCAACGCTATCGATGTCATTAGCGATCGATAGATTGCGAAAAAAATGTTGATATATCATTTTCAGACATATTTGATAAATATTTTTTATAATACTTTCATCTTTTTTATAATTTTTTTTTATTAAAATATTAAACTATTCGACTACACATTGCATATTATAAAATTTATATATTTAATTAAAAATTATTTAATATGTACGAAGAGAAAAGAAGGGGGAGGAACTAACAAGTTTTATTTACGAGGAATTATTTTCCTTATTACAAGGAAAACGTTTATACATTGAACATTTTCGAAGAAACTATGCAGTCTGAATTATATTATAAATACCGTTTCATAATTTGCAGTCAAATTTGACGGAAAGTCTTTGTATCTTTACCTCCCCTCCCTCTTCTTTCTTTTTAACTACTTTTTTTTCTAACATTACATTAGATTCCATGTATTGTCTAAGGCAGGCATCTCAAACTGTTTTCCGTAGAGCACAGCGTCGACCAGTGACCCAAACATGTTAAACTATTTCATGTCATTAAATTTTAAAATAAATAAATACTTGACTAATAATTCGATGACACTCGAGTGCTAGAAATGGCCAAACACCCAAGAAAACGTGGTAGGCCGAAGCTCGCGTGGAATAACATTTGGCTAAGAAAAAACTTAAAAATAAATGTTTTTTGCTTAGAACTTAGAACTTTTTATTACAACATTTTTTTAGTTTTCCGTCGTAGAAAAAGATTGGGAAAATCTGGTTGAAGGATTCATGCTCCTTACTGATATTCATATCTACATATGTATGTATGTATGTAGATATATATCGATGGCTTGGTGCACAAATATTGTATGTCCATTTTTGAATATTGTATGTCCAGATAGGACATACAACATTCAAATTCATTTGAATATTGTATGTCAGGATGCACAAATATTGTATGTCCATTGGTGCATTGGTATTGTATGTCCTGAATTATTATAGTTTCTACAAAATTAAAATTCGATACAAATTCAAAAATGGACATAAAATATATGTGCACCAAGCCATGAATATGCAGTTAAGGACACATTTTGGTACAAATAAAAACAGTAGTTAAGTTGAAAAAATGGTGTATATTATTAAATAAAATTATTTTATTTTATTTTTTTATTTTAATTTATTAATTGAAAAATCAACAGACAGGATGTACAGAGATAGGTATAAAAAAAAACAAAAAGTAAATAAATAATATATGTAACATCCGAGTCCAATAATAGATTTTTACAAAAATGAAAAAGATAAATATAAGGAAAACAAATTAAAAAGTAAAGAATAAAGATATATGATTATGATATATATGTTATATATTAATTATATGTAATTTGATTCTATTAATATACATTATTATCATACTAAAAAAATAAATATAATTCAATGCTCGTGATACGAAATTCGGTCGCCATTTTGTCGCTTAAAAATGTCACATATATGTATGTGTATCTATTTTTTATCAAACGAGTGACTTGCTTAGCATTTTTTTCTCGTTAGACGCCATTTTGTTTCGATGCAACACAAAATACACACATACCAAAGTCAAATCGAACATATCTACACATGTGTTCGAAAGGTCGGTCGGTTGGTAGCCGTGTCGAATTTTTCTTTGGCGAACACGACGCATGCGAGTGTGTATTTGTATGCGTCTGTATACGCGTGTATGAGTGTGGCTGCCATACACGATGTATAAATTACAGACCGTAGTGAATTAATAAGTGGCTTGAGAGAGCTACCGAAATGCTCACCAATAGCCACTTTGCCACAGCGATTCTCTACATAGCCACAAATTATCGAACATCTCTTCAATCTCTTTATCTCTCTTCTTCGCGGTATGCCGCGGGTTTGGCTGCAATACGCGAATAAGCTTAAATGAATATTTTTAACGTATCGACGGATTCGAGGCTTGATTTTAACGGTTGTGATTTCATGAAAATTTTGTTTTTTAAATTAAATTTATAATTAAGAAGTGAAGCAGTAGGTAGTTTGTTGTCAATTTTAAATCAAAGATAACCGCAAAAATCCTCTTGTTTATAACTGTACGTAAATGGTTGCGCTCCTGAGCCATTATTCATTGTAAAAACATATTATTATATGTACATTTTAAAATATTTATATAGAGAAATAATTTATTTTAATCTTCCGTGATTGGCATATCTTGCTAGTAACTTAGAGGTCCCGAGTTCGAGCCCTGGTTAAAATTAAAATTAAAAAGAATCATACGTTGTGTGATTTGGAGTATTTCTACAGTGATGCTGGTGAGATTTGCTAATTTATGTAATTTAATTGTAGAACGGTTCCTCACGAATTGTCTCCCTATACCTACCCTATATTTGTTACCACTATCTGATTGAATATAATTTAAAATTTACACATATATGTATGTGACAGTAAGAGAGTCAAATCTCAAATCAGTATGCACTGACTAGTAAGTGTGTACATTAGCTTTTGTGTTTAGCTAAACCTTACAACGCTAGATTCCGCAGATTTACTTACATACTACTCAATGTATACTGATTTGAGCTTTGCACTCTTACAAAAATACATGCATACATACCGAAACGCGAATCGTACAGTATTCCGGTACGCATTTCATCAACTTTTTCCCCATTTAAATCGAATTTTATCGAAACTTTTCGTTCAAAATTTAAAATATAATCCATTTGAAAGTTTAAGAAGCGTCACAGGTTCGCTGAAACACCAATATAATTAATAATAAAGCGGATGCGAAGCCGTCTCGTCGATTGTACAGAACAGATACGTCGCACACCCGACTTTATCTTTGACCCTATAAAACTACGAGGCAATTTCTCTCGAAAACGACCATAGTGAGAAACATCAAACTTTCCACACACGCCACCTCCACCCGAATTGAAACTACACGAAAAAACAAACGGAAAGTTTGAGATGCGCGTCGCGTTGGCTCCAACCGTGTTACGCCCGGGGGTGAAAAATACACTTTTGTACAATTTTTTTCCCGTGTAACTTTTGAATATTCAAATATAGGTATATCTCTCTCGATTTTACACCGCACGCCACACACAATGTCTCTCGAGCGTGTGTGCGTGTTTTTGTACAACATACATAATGTATATTTTATTACATTATCCCCGCCCGAAATACTGAAGGTGGCCGGTTTCTGAGTTTCGGTTTTCTGCCCGAGGCCCTCCATAGCGGGATCACACGGCCACCTATACACAAAATGGCATTTGAATTTCAAGAAAAAAATACGTTCGGTGAATTGAATTAAGAAAGAACTCGAGAAAATGTACGACTCGATTCCATCGCGCTCGGAAAAGTCCGTTTCCGGCCTCGAAAGCTCAATTCAAACCAACATTCATCACGAATGCCTCAAAATTTACGTAGATTTTGTTTAAGTGCAATAAAGCAAATATTTTTAAGCGAAGTTTTCCCTAAATAAATTTCATCGATAGTTGTCACACGAATGATCAGGTATTATGTCCCAGAGCAAACGAACCAAAAATCTTATTTTTATCTCATTGCACTCTAAAAAGTATGGAACGTTGTATGCTCGGCATAACGAGGAAAGACAGGAAACGGAATACGTGGGTGAGAAGTATTACTAGGGTATTGAACATATTGGATAGAGGAAGGAGATTGAAATAGTAATGGAGAATGGACGAAAAGTGGACAAAATAAGTGCTAGAATAATACCCGAGACAATGCAAAGGGGTAAAGAGAAGAAGAAAAGGATGACGGGTAGACGAAATTAAGAGAATGTGGGGGGTGAGATGGATGAGAGTTGGGCAAAACAGAGACGAGCGGAAGCGTTTTGGAGAGGTTTTCATCCAGCAGTAGATGGTGAATGACTGTACATTTTTACCAGGGCTGCTGGTTGGTTTAAGGAAAAAAAGCCAGAGTGGAAAAGGCTAAGGCAACAAACAGGATTTTGGAGTTATTGAAAAAATCACGACTCCTATTCTGAAATTTTCCCACAATACAATTCAAGCTCCAATATCGATTTTGAAAAGTTAAAATTGTAAAATTTAATTTTTCCCCATTTAGTTCATTTTTGGACATCTGAAGACTACCAATACAGATTGACGTACATATATAAAGTGAGGTGATGTAAATCATCTACTTTTTTTTCTTTTAATATTTTGTATTTTATTATATATTAATACATAAAATGTAGGCATTTAGCTTGAAAATAAGATAAAAATAGAAACATTGTGTCTCAAATCTACATATGTATGTACATTGGATATTGGTGAGTCACTCTTAGTTAGTAATGTGATTTAAGGGCGAAGTCAGAGTCCGATTTGCTTGATTTTAACTACGACGACTCCGACTCCAATTAAAGAATGGATATCCATTTTCTTTAGATAACTAAGGGCGTCTCGATATATGTAGGTCTAAATGTTCCTATTAAACTAACACGAAACTTCGACAGATTATTTACATTGCATTAAATGATCGGGTAAGCAAATTTATTTAAATTATAATCAGATACCGACTCCAACTGAGCCTTCAACTGTGAGACGAATTCATATTTATATAAATTATATGATGATAATTTAATTCTTTGTGTGTTAAAAAGAACGGTAATTATGTAAAATTTAATGTGTGTTTTTTTTTTCTTTATATATTTCATTCAAAATCATATTGATACGAAAATTCCGAACTTCTTCCCTATAATTTTACAAATCTAATATTATATTTGATATCGAAAGCATATTTTAGTCTTAGATTATTTTTGAACGACAGGCCATTTCAAATGCTGAATATTATCTATATAATAAATTTATTGAATTATAAAATTCAACATCCCCATTATTATCCGTATTATATTATATTAAACATGTGTATCTACATATCTATAATCTGATGAAATATTAAATTATAACTCAAAATATATGCTCTATCTAGAGCAGATATTTTTCGTTATTCAAATTTATCTCGAAGCCTTGATCTCTCAATTCAAGTTACATGTATTTCGATTAAAACGAATTATCTTTTGACAGAAAAGACTTTCAGATTCTTTACGTGTTGTTTTTTTAATTGATCGCAGGATTATATCGAATAATTTTATAAAGTTTTATTCCCAATCAATAGAACGGAATTTGAAAGTTTAGAACTTATGTAGGTACATATGTACACAAATGTGATTTTATGAATGGCACGAGCAGGTATGGCACCTCGAATGTGTGACGCGGAAGTGGCTAGAAACTCGGAACATCGGAACGAACCGGTTCCGTGTCATCATCAACATCATCAGATCGTCCGTGATTTTCTTATCGGCGAAATCGAGCGAACCGGGCGACCGGATCGGTCAGTTCACCGGGCATAGACTCAGCCGCAGATAAGCAATCATTAAACCAATTTCGTTGTAAGCATCCGATTGCACGAAAACGTACAATATATGTATATAAATAATAATAACAGCGTGGCGTGATGATGACGGCGATGATTGTGCGACGACTGCCATACACTACTACTGTTTATCGACGCGAATCTATCGCGAGAAAAACCGGACGCGCCGTGTCGGCAAGGCGATCTGCTTATTATTGTTGTTTATATTGATGATGATGATGATGATTGTTGTTGTTTATTTGATGATTTAAATCAATTTTTGAATGGCGTGCGAAATATTGATAGATAACGCGATTTGTTGCTAGCGAGTATGCAGTTTTCGTTCAGCCAGCGATTCAAAGTGCAAGCTATGAAAAGTTATTTTATGCATAGATATCAATTTATTTTGATATGAATTTTAATAAAAAATAAACATTAGATGTAGTCAGATTATATTTTATAACAAAAATATGTATAGATATAGTTTTTTTATTTCTATATATTGTGTTATATAAATTAAAATATATCTAATTGTTTTACTTTTTAATACGTATGCGTATACCTATATAATTAATTGTTAAGTCATCCATATATGTAATTATTATATGTACAATCTGCTTTGTTATCAGTGCCAATTTGATTTATATTTGATCTGTTGTTTGTTGATTGTTTTCCAATATTTATTACTTTAATTTAAATTTTACAATTTTCAAGGCTTTACGTACATAATGGAAATTAAGTTTTTGCCAAATGGGACACGCAAGCCCTTTTCGATAACCTTTTCTTGAATTTAAATCGTCATTTTGATTAATTATATGAGTATACTAAAACGTAAATGCATAAAGTAAGCATTTCAAAATGTACTCAATGATTCTGTTCTAATTAAAAATGTTATTTATAATATAGTTAATAAAACTTTTTACACTGTTTATATAGTAACATGTTTTAAATTGACAAGTGTAATACAGAATGCATATTTACAATATGACTTTCTTTTATTAGCGCGTCTAACCCAATTTTCACACGAGAATGGTCGACCGAAAAAGCCTGGCGAATCTAATGAGAGCTTTTAAGCCGTCTTTAGATACACTCGAAAGTCTCGGTGCGAACTCCTATCAAAAAGTTTAGATGTTATCCGAGCGTTTCGTTTAATTATCGAAAACTAGCGTAGGTATGTGTGTATGTACCTACCTGTGCAGGTACATATCTTCATCGTTCAAATTATTTTAGCATAACTCGTGTGTGCGCGCGCGCGCTTGCCTTTATCTGATCCGACGAAATGGATGTACAAAATTGTTTATTTACACATGAGGTAATTGACTATGAAGACGAAGAATGAGAGGCACATCAGTGCCGGTCAATCAAACCGGGGCCCGGTCGCAGAAGTGTTAACGCGCGACGACGCGCATTCGACCCGCCAGCATCCGTTCGCACTTTTCTCAATTATTATATTGGGAAAATGCTAAAATATATAACTTTTCGGGTGTGTGTGTGTGTGTGTGTGTATTCAACCTATATATTATCTCGATCTATAGCCATACATCAATGCGCGAATAAAACGGAACGCCTCGAAGACGTGCGCTGTTATTACGGCGTAACGCACCGCTCTGCGGCGGGCGTGGGCGGGGGAAAGACGATAAATTCCACACTTATTTATTATACAGGGCCTCATTGTTATTGGTGTACGTATAAATGTGTACGTCTTGTGGATTTATTCCACACCATTCGAATTGGACTGGCGAGTGCCAGTGGGGCTAAGTCTCCCCCGAACGCGGCCGACAACAAATCATAGGCGGCGAAACGATCGCTGAGGAATACCGTGGATATTTAACCCTCTGCTTGTTTTCATGTCGACGATTTAATTTGTAAATGTGGTTCAGTTGTATTGGAATTAAGTTGTGTTCAAAAGTTTTGAATTGAGTCAAATGGTAAATGAAAAAAAAAAGCTATAAGGCGCCAACAAAGCTTTCAGCGCCAATACTTGAAAAATTCGTTATACTTCATTACGTGTGGAAAAGTTTCTCAATGCATTGAACAGCTCAGAAGATATGTGATTTAATCCATATAAATATAAAAAAGGTCGACTTAAATAAATGAAATTAAAACTTGCATTTTAAAATTTCAGTAGATATGATAGGCTTAGCGATGTTTGAATTGCCTTCAAAATACACACGTTTATATATTGAAATCTATGATAAACTGATTTTGATAACAATTTAGTTAAAATTTCAAGGTCAAATTTTCTCACGATCACAAAATTTCAATTTTTTATACTACGTATAAAGTAAATATTTTTAGTTTAATAAAAATATACCACAATGTCTTCACAGGTTACCCCAATATGATACTGTGGCCATATAATATATAAATAACTATTTTATATAAACATACATACATATATACCTACATATAAAATATATTATATATAAATATATTTAATTTTATTTTACACACATTCACAATATACCCAAAAAAATAAAATAAAATAAAAACAATAAAAATTAAAGTTACATATGTATGTATTTGATAGTTTCGGGGCTATTCAAGTCACGCAAGTGACGAAAACTCATACAAAAACATCATCACTTTGGTCAGAAGAGACATTTCTATATAATTTTTGACAATAAATCTAAATGTAATATCATTTAATATGATAGCAAGACAGTTCCTTCAGACGTTTCCATTAACACATGGCTAGAAAATTTTCCGAAGTAGCCAATAGCCCAACCTAACATAACCAAACCTTATTGAGACTGGGACAGTAATCTTAATATTGTTTTAAATTTTAAATGCATTTTTGAAACTTGCTCAATTCTTATCCGTTGTATTAGCATACATATGTATATATGTATGTAGATACATCGAGTTTATGTTTCAAATGCAAGCTGTATTTAATAGTACAGTAGATTCATTATTTTCAAGTGCTTTTATAAAAGGTTTGTAAGCATTAAAATTGAAATTGTAAATGCTTGCAATTTTTTTATTTGAAAAAAAACTCCAAAAGCTAAGCAAGTCATATATACCTATATGTTATATGAGTGCTGTCAAAAATGGATCATTTTCGAGTATATTTTTTTCTTTAGTTCAAAAGTAGTGCCAAATTTTAGAGCACAACACGACAAAGAAGCAAAAAAAAACCGATACGAGGTCAAATAATAACAGTGACTGGTAGACAAACAGTAAGTAGTTAACCGTACGCGTTATATTCTATTGACTACACGGCCTTTGGGCAAACGTACAATAATAAGAAGACAAAAAAACAACAACAAAGTTTAGATACATACGGTAGATTATTTCTACGCGGTAATTTTTCACAAATAATTATTGGTTTTAGACGAAATGAAATCGAAATAAAATAACTGCTTTCGTACGCTTGGCAAGTGTGGGTACAGCTTCGACCAGTCGTCGTCAACCTTTCGTCAGCAATTAGTGAGCAATACGAATCGGAATGAATGAACGAAACCTTTTTTCAAATGATATTAAATCAAAAAAATCCCCCGGGCGCCATTTTTGATTCTACATACGTGGGAATATAATCCGTGTAAAATCAATTCGGACGAATTGGCGCCACGAGCGGTAGGAGAGAACCGAATGAATAACTAATATAACCATCTAAAAAAACCAAATAACATTACTGCAAGAAGTGGCTAGTCATCGTCGGCGGTCTCCATTTTGTTGGTTTTTTTATTCTTTTTTTGTGTCGATCGGGTCTCATTTTATATTCAAAATGCGTTCGGACTAGTGAAAAAAAAAGGTATACGTATATATGTATATCGAGTGACAATAACGATAAATATAGAGCTGATGTGTGACGCGAGCGATTGGTTCAAGTCGATTGGAAGTCGACCAATAGCATGATACGAATGCTCGAATGACCAACACGAAACTTTATCCTTTTGATTTAAAAAAAAAAATGCGTCATACATTCACAAGTCTCCAATTTCAAAGCAGCTGAATATGTACCTGTTAAAGGTTGAAAATATTTTTCTACTACTGAAAGCCATTATTAGTTGAAAATTTTCAGTGGTAAATGTGTAAAACATTTATTACAAAAGTACATATAATACTTATGTAGGTATATAAAGTATGTTTTTTTTAAATAAATTGAAGGTTTTGAGCGCCTATTAGATTTTCCAATTTAGATTCTCAAACTAATATGTATGAACAAATTCAAATATATGTCGATGATTATGAGTAATTTTATCTTTATTCTAAAATAAATTAAAATTAAATCATTTTGATATCAATATAGTTTTGCAAACACATATAAAGTATGTGTTTGCACAATTATATTAAGACTTTCCAAAATATACCGAAATTTGACACTACCGGTAGTACCTTTAAAATTTTTCACTACTGGTAGCACCGGTATCTATCGGTATTGAATTATTAAGACAATACTATTCATTTAAGCATGCATTTGGAAATAGTCTCGGCATGCTTTATCATTGATTACTATCCTCTTTTTTTAAATTAATGATACACTAAACTGCTTCTTTGAATAGCAGGTCAAAAGAGAGGTGTTGACTAATCCAAAAAAACTAAATACTTTTAACATCGAAAATATAACATCTTTACCATAAGACATAGATTTGGATAGAAAATTTACTTTAAAAATATATATTCTAAATCATAGGGACATCCCATAGGCAAGTAAGGCAGTGCCTAAGGGCGGCACATTTTGCGGCAATCTGAAGAAGCGAAAAAATATCAAAAATATTATAATATGTAGTTGTAGTTGTAAATTTTGAATTTATCATTCAAAATTGAACCACCAATCCTCAAGTGATTTAAATGGGTGATCAAATTGCTTTCATTAAAACATTATATAATGTATATTATTATTTATGTAAATACGCCACTGTAACTAAATGTTCAAAACGTGTTGTAGACATTTTTAAATATAAATTCGTCCTGAATTCAAATTTACATTTTTCTTCAGGCTGTTTATCATTGCCAATAATAGATAAGATGAAATTTTGATTATAAAAAAATATATTTTTTGAGACTTTTAAGACCAATAACGAGGGTCAACCCTTGCGCGACGGCTATCGATTTTCAACGCGCCGCGCCTCGCATTCGAGCCAAATACTAATATGTATAAGCTGCAAATAATAATACCTGCGGGGGTGGTGACGAAGGGGTTGCGGGTGCCTTTTGTGAACCCACCCCACCCAAAAAAAGGGCCACTTAATAACGGTTTCACGTGGCCGAACTGCAATGTAAGCGCCGGCCGGCCCATCTAATATTCAACAAAGGTTTTTGCACAGAAGCACGATACTAGTGCCATCTGCCGTCTGCCGGTGTGAAGTTTCGAATTTGTCATATTTTGAATGCTTATTGTTATACATATTTGTAAATGTTTATATGAAACCGATGTTTCATTACGTCGCGGAGGGGTTTATATGTATGTACATACATATGTAGGTACTGGCGTTCGGGCTGATTGGAAATTCTTTAAAAAGTTTTAATTACATATGTACGTGTGTCGGGGGTGGTTGGGGGGTGAAGGTTAAAATATACTGTTTGTATTCATAAAACAGACTGTATTATTACGGTTCTTCTTTGCTACTAAATATATACGCAAAACCGGTTATACTTTATCGTCACATTACAAGCCATTATATGTCGGTCTATTTATCTACCTATATAGTCACGTGTTTCTCTTTTTTCACATTTTTTTTTTGTGTTTCTATTTCGAGTATTTATTTCAAAACAATTTGTTGAATTTATTATAATGAGATGTACAATATTTATATACATTTTTAAAATTAAACAATTTCGTTTAAAAAAGTTAATTCAATATGAACTTTGATGCGTGCTGTTTTTACTAGGCTTTTTTTTCTTATATGAATGAATCAATTTTTAAGTAAATAAAAATCGATTTGTTTTTAAATAAATACATATATTATATATGTATATTTACATACATACATCATCATAAGTTTATTTAAAAAAAACATCTATATTAAATGTTTTATTTTGAACAACTAGTACGAACAGATATGAGGTACATATTGGTAATCGGATAAAACCGGTCACGAAAAAACCGAATGCGAAAAGTTCGGTCTTGAAATAACCGGTCACTGAAAATTGTAAACTAGGAAATTACGCACATGAAAAATCGACATATATTTTTTTCTTTAATTTTTTTGGTTAGAATGAATTTTTGTTAAATAAAATTAAATGTGTTTTTATATGTGCATATGTATGTTTATATAGAATATGTAAGACACTGGAATATAAAATTTTATAAAACTTTTAATGAAATAGCAGACTGTTCAACCCTCCTTCACCGAAGTAGGGTATGCAAAAATGCCCCAATTTTTACGTTTTTCGTAATAACTATATGGTTTTCAAAACTATACACCCAATATTTCTTGTATTTCTAGAATGAACTACAATAAATTAATTTTAATAGATTTTGTATGATTTAGAAAAGGGGTACATCGTAAAAAAATACATTTATACATTTCTACGTTCAAAAGTATGATTTAAAGGCGGTAACGATAAGTCATGTATTTGACTATTCGCTTGCATATTCTTGTTGATTGATGAATCAGTTAGAGAGAAAGAGACAGCTATATTTTCGTAAGCTATTGTTTTCGTCGGTTTTGGCGCGTGGCTATTGAGTCATGCAGTCGCCTGTTGGCCTTACCTATGTACATACGTTTGCATGTCGATGTTTATCGTTATTTTTTAATACAAAAATAGTCAAAAATGTTATGTTGATGTATAAAATGATTAATAAGATATATATTGAACCCATTTGTATTGACAAAAGTTGTATTTTGATTAAAAAATACTGGGGTCTTATTCGACCCCGGTTCGGGACACTCGTTCGATCTCGACGCTTCGTCCTTCAAAGGTTAAAATAATAAATGTTAAATAATAGACCTTTCAAATATACATATGTATGTACATACTATGCCTATACAAAAATCAAAGTTGATGAAAACAAAACATCAATAATTGGTACAAAATTAGTGTTGAACTACATTGTTTTTATTGCGTTTTTTTTTTTTTGATTTTTCGTTTATAATTTTCTGTGACTGGCATTCAAATTAAATATGAAATGATATAAGATCAAAAAATACTTGTTGTGTTGATAGTAATTATTTTATATTAAAACCAATATTATTTCAAAGGTTTTCTAACCGACAACATTTTTCACGTAGAAAAAAAACAAGTATAATGATTAGCGTTGAATTTAATTACATACGAAACGGCGAGAAGTACAACCCATTTAAATAAAATTAAATAGTCACCGTTCACTATTATACGATAACGCCAATTGTCGTTAATGCGTCCATATATAATGATAATATTTAAATTTTGCAAAAGTCTAGATACTCACTATCCACAAAAAAAAAATGATAGTAATTATGCAAGCGTGTAGTATAGTAGCAGTCCGAACGACTTTTGGTTTTTCGCTTAATTATCGGTTCCAATAATAATAATCGAGAAGCAGCCTCTCTCGAAACCCGAGGAATTGTCCTGTCCATCATAAGCCGACCGGCAAAATGCAATAATAATAAATGCAACGAATAAAAAAGTAAATGGGAAAAAAAACTACCGTAATGAGCCGTATTCATAAACGGGGCGATAGCGAACCAGCTCGTATCGGCAGATAACGGTTCTTCACTCAAAAACCACGCCTATCCCATGTTACTGCATAACAGTTGATTATATATATAAATATATTTTTTTTTATATTGACGATAAGTGCATGTGCGGGAAAATTTGGAAAATTCTTCAATATTATATATAAGCGATACTTTAATAAAATATTGAAATCAATACGTGTACCTATACAATAGTGTAACGACCGTATATGTATACATATGTGATATTTAGATGAGAAAAATAAATGAAAAAAATTACTGAGCCCTATTATTGTACGTAAAGTATACGTAAACGTATTATTACAGTTTTAGATATGTATATTTAAACCTTTTCATATATGACTATGAATCATGTTCACAATACATCTCGAGTCTACTTCAATAGCTGAGTCTACTTCAATTCGGTGATCATTTTTACAAACTATTTGTTAACTTTATTAATAAGTTAGATGGGGTTTGAAATTTTGGGAGTTTATTTTGAAGCACTTCTACTTTTCCGATCGCTTCAAATATTTTATCTACATACATGCGGGGGTTTACTGTGAATAAAAATAAGCAAATGTCTCAAACATGACGTCAAAGGAAATAAATCATTAAAAATTACATCGGAATCATCCGTCAGATCGACGCGATGACATCTGGCTATTCAGTGCGTATCCTCGCCATTCTACGCAACTTCACAGGTTTCACAATTGAACGTTTATAAGTAGTCACCGGAGCCTGAGGGGGCCGTGTATTGTTCAAATGTTGTAAATGCATTGTTAAAGGTTTGCTGAACCTTTTTTATCACTAAAGGCATCGAAATAAAAATACATAGTATATTTTTATAAATATGCTATTTTTATTTCGATGCCGTCAAATAATTAATGGAAACAATCATAAAAGTACATGAAGTCAGTCATTTTTGGTCCAAAAACTTTCTATTCATATTTAATTCAGTGGTGAAAATGTGTCATATAAAATTGTCGTTTTATGTTCTAATAAAAATCGCTCCCGCACACCAAGACTGCAACAGCTTAATTCGTGTATAGTTTTTTTTTAGCATTTAATTATTATATTTTCCCATTTGTTTGCGTTCTGGAGCGAATCGCTCATTCTCAATCCACACCATTATTATCGATGTTGAAATTCAATATTTTTATTTTCGACGTCACGTTTCGCGTCACGTCGTCGTCGTGCTCGCCCGCACCGTCGACACAAGAAATGAAGTTATCATGGAAACTAGTTTACAATCGCATGTGCATTCGCTCACACATACACCGAAAGGCACACACATGCACCGATGCACGTGCAAGTCGATGCACAAAGCACACGCGTCAACCGATTCGAAAGAAAACGCATTCGCACACGTTCGCGACTTCTTCGGTTGGCCGATGCTGTCTGCCGTTTGCAGTTTCGAACACGCGCTCGTTCCAAAAAATTAAACTCATACCTGTTTTTTATTATTTAAATTGCAGCTCAAATGCTCGCACAATAGGATATAAACATGTCTCGTACACATATTTATTTTCATTTAAAAATATCCATATACAATAAATAAAAAAGCTTTTACTTTCTAGTGTCACAATACTTTACAAGGAAAATTTGTAAATGTTGATTGTTCCTAACTGAGTCAATTAGAGTTGATAAGCTTCGGTGGGTTTTAAAGACACTGTCATTTTTTTGCAAACGATTCTGTGAAACAAAGCCAATCTGGCATTTTTTACTTGGCGACAATTAATTACGTATTCAATTGTTAATCACGAGTAGTAATAAATTAAAATGATTAATGTCGCGTTCAATCAGACTATCGACCTAACAAACGCATCGGTTGACTTATCGCTTGATCTATTAATTTATTGTAATATTCCTGCCGTGGAATGTACAATATAATAGACTGTTTTTAAATTTCAACCTTTTTATAATAATATTAATATACTTGTAATGAGAGTTATTACAAGACTCCAATTACCATTTAGATAGATCGCAGTTTACACACTTATAATAATATAGTTTACCTTTTCCATTGGCACAAAGCTGATTTATCGAAGCAAAGGTTACGTATCAGATGTGGTTAACATTGCAAGTGGATCCACATTGATTCCAGTTTTTAATGGAAAACAATGCAGTCCCAATGAACTGGATTGCAGCGTATTTTTACAGTATCTTGAATGACTATTGCTATCTTAAGCATCCAGCAATGCTTGGGTTCAAATCCGTATTTCTTCAAATCCGTCACCTGAACAAGTTGAAATTTAAAGCAAATTTGATTTCATACTCAACGATCTTACATACATCATACTGATCACATTTTGTACATTAAACCAACATACATATATACTATTTGTCTGGTTCTGAGCCTACGCTCATTATTATTTTCACAATTTAATGTGATGTATGAATGAATTTTGATCTTCTCTTTTCAATTCGTGCCTCACGGGGATATTTTGTATGAACGCTGATTCTTGTACATACGTACATATGTATGTACATACATATATTGGTGCTGACTGTTGATGCAAGACATTCCCAATTTTTTCTTCTTATACATATTTTACCAGTATTATATGTTTTATGTACTTCTCTTATTGATTGAACTTTTCCTTCTTTTGTTTTTTATGTATTATGTCTAAATATGTATATTTATTCTCTGCTATATTTTTGACCATTGTGGCGCATTAGAAATTCCTGTAATGACAAACTAAAATAAATATTTATTTTATTTTAGTTTGGCATATAAATTTTCTATTAAAGTTTGCCTATTTATCTGATTTAATTATTGAAATAGTTCTCACAAATTGACTAACTACGCTCTATTCGTTATCACTGTCAGATTGATTGTAATTTCAAATATCACTGTCAGATTGAGTGTAAATGCTAGTGTCATTTTGGGAAACCTTTCTTGGAACTATGGTAAAAATGGTTCCACAACAAATCGTCCCCGGACAAAACGGCGAACGACACAACGTCGCCGACAAAACGATTACGCGATAATAATATCTACGGACAAAATGATAACGTGACATAATTTGACGTTCACGTGCTTATAAACGAATATTTTAACGAAAAAAACGTACAAGAATTCAATAAAACATGTGATGACGAAGATCTACACACATTAGATAAGCCAGTCTAATCGTAGATAACAAACTCTATCATAAGAACTTTCGGATTCTTTGCACTAATAAGAAAACAATGATTCTTTTCACTTTCTTAATTGTTAACCTTTAGTTGGCGTGATTTTGCACTATGTAAATTAAAAATGTTGGTCGTTATAATTATTTTTACAGTGTCAATTGCAAATGCTTTTCACAATCAACAGAATTTTACTAGACTACATTCAAGTAGCATAATTTGTTTAGTCTATAAAAATATATTTTGAACTTTTCTGCATTAAAAATGTGCACTTATCTCTACTGTTTCGAATATTATTTTAAAATACGTTTGCAGACTTTTTAATTTTGGATTTCTCATAACTACAAACATAATATATACCCAAAATTGATGTATCGCATTTTTTACGAGGAAAAAGTTGTGGCAGTACTGCGATTCGAGCGCGCGGTTCGCGTTTTTCGCGCCAAGTGCAAAACTATCGAAGCGTTTCTCATTTTTTTACAATAATAATAACAATAAAAACATTATTTATTACCACACATTCGAATCGTAAAAATGTACCACAGGTGCGATGAGAGTGTCACTTTTACCAGCCCACTAATTCATTAGTCTCAATTAGTCGAATTGTGCACTCGCAGAGTCGGTACAAGTTTATCGCGTGCTAGTACTACCGCTCGGACAGCTTTTTTTATTATTTCATTTCGATGCAATTTAAATTAAAATTTAATTTACAGCTCGAGAATAATTTGAACAGCCCTGACTCGTTTGTAGGTATGATTAATTTCGTATGCGAACTTGTTAAATTGAACGGCGTTCGATCAGGTTTATCTAGTTTACTCGGTCACCGTGCAGATGAGTCGCAATACTACATACATATTCTTGTATAACTATTTATACGTTAATTTCCGCACACTTCCAGTTTTTTTTTTTGAATCGATAAAATTACTGGTTATAAGGTGAGCTTTGACGTTTACGACGCTTTTTCCAGGGAAAAAAGCATCTGTCGCCTGTTTTATACTGTTGAAGTAGTGAGAGGAAGTGTAAATTGCGAGATTAGTTAGAAGGACGTGAGGTGTTTGTCTCATAAAATCTATAATTTATGTTTATTTATATCATTCATTCGTTGGAATGCACTTTTAATACCGTCATACCTACAATTTATAGGGCAACCCTGAGTTTCCGGTACTAGTTTGGATGCGTAATGGATCTAGAACACCTTTAATTGACATTTAAATTATATTATAAAATGGTAGGCAACAAGTGCATGTTTCGATTTACATAATCATTAAATTTGAAATCTGGAAAAATTTATTTTTATAATTTTACTATCAGTAGTAGCTTGAAAGTACATAAATGTAAAGTATGTAATACCTATAAAGGTCGTAAAATTGACTTAAATAATATTATAATAAATGAAAATTGACGGAATATTCAAAAACATATTTTCATTGCTATACAAAACTTTATTAAAAATAATATGTAATAAAATAAGTTTCAAATGACAGTTGATGCTCAAACATTTTACTATTTTCCAAAAATTATACACGTACAAAGTTAAACCTTTTCTTAGAAACCTAGAACCTTTTATAGCATTATCATATCAGTGATATCAGTCCGTAGAATATAGGTATGCCGAATGATTTTGAATGATCTTACTTAGATACTTTGAGGATTGGTTACCATATAAATATAAACGTGATATAAAATTTAAATTTATAATTATACTTACTTTCGATATTTTTCCCCGCTTCGGTTTGTCGCCCTTCGAAATGGGCCGCCTGTGGGCGATGCCTTACTTGCCTTTGCTCACGGGACGTCCCTGACTCGTACTAATATATCAAATTATGTATGTATCATTTGTTTTTATGTTATTTGACCCGTCCTTAGATACCACACATGTAATATGTAAGGACCCTTATTATGTATCTAATGTACGAAATGCCTGTATGTTACTGATAGCTATTTGTCATCCGTTTCCTAAAACCACCCACTAAATGTCAACAACTAAAATTCTTGTATAAATATACCATTATATAATATATGTAAATTTGATTGTAAGGTAGATAATATTAAAATTAAAGCCACGTATGTACATATGTAATGCTTAAAAAATGTTTTTTTGAAAGACAGATGTATGTCAAACTTGATACCATTGGTGTAAATATATGTACATATG
Organism: Arctopsyche grandis; assembly: GCF_051622035.1. Classification (NCBI taxonomy): domain Eukaryota; kingdom Metazoa; phylum Arthropoda; class Insecta; order Trichoptera; family Hydropsychidae; genus Arctopsyche; species Arctopsyche grandis. Next base: position 3,158,352 of record NC_135362.1, read on the forward strand.
ACCAAAATGCAATTCTAACATTAACAAACATTCAAGCTACCGCACTTATTCAATTGATTGACTTAATCGATCGGCCCACACTCGTCACGATCATCCACAAGGACTTGAGTCTTGAAGTAAGGAAACCGATACTCACATATGTACATATATGTACGTATTACATCACTCACTATCTCGGTTTTGTATTAAACGAGCGTAAAATTATTATTGTTCAGTGTGCTAACGACCGATAGCGGCCTTGCCCGCACCCGGGGTCAACAAGCCAATATATAAAAAGCACTAACAAACACACACACGCCTCATTTTCTCGCCCACGCACTTGCAGTGAACGGTCGTGCTCCGCAAAAACCAGCCGTGTCGCCGCAACAGCTACCTGCGCCGGTCATACTGTCGCAACCGCCAGAACCCAAAACATCAACCGAGTCGTCACAGCTACACATTCTAGCTGACGTCACTACTCGCTACCGGCATCAACCATGTCGGTAGCGACGTCGACGGACAGCGAAGGGAGCTCCCGGAGGAGCTCCGACAGCGAATACACCAGTGACGCCAGCAATGACAGCTCCAACAGAACTAAGGCTGTCATAAAAAAACTTAGAGCTCAAAACAATGAGCTGAAGGAGCGACTCTCCGCTCTCGAGAGTGCTTTCGAGGAAGCACGTGATGCCTATACGGCAGACCGCTTGGCTTTCGTAGCCGACAGGGCTGCATTACTCCAGCAGCTGAAGGACAAGGAGACTCCAGCAAAACAGCAGTCCGAGAAGTCTGCCACAGCCACGCCCCCCCCCACACCTCCAGCAATGGTGAAGAAGCGCCGTCTGGAATCATCTATCCCGCAGCCGCTACCACGTAGCACCACGCCCCCACCCCGCCCCGCTTCACCCATGCAAGTGGATAGCCCGGGGAAAAAAAGAAAAAGTCAAAGGTAAGTCCACACCTACCCCACATATTCAAACTCCTCACAAAGTCGAGGAGAAGTCTCGCCCAGTTGGCATCAGGCGAATTGATGCCAACACACAACGCCGACTTTCACAACTCAACACGCCAACGCCAACAACAACACACACCCGCTCTAAACCACTCACTCAATTGACAGCCCCTAGCGCTTCATCCTCAACACCCCCCACCCCCTCAGTCCCCGCTCCACCTACAACTCGTGCCGCAACCCCCGCACCACCGGCGACTCGCCCCGCCCCATCAAGTTCGAGCGCAGCCCCCAGAGCAGCTCCAATTGCCACAAACGCCAAACCCAAGGTAGCCCCGGTTTTCCTCAAAAAGCCCTCTGACTACCCAACCGTTTACCGCAAACTCAAAGGGCGAAATCTGAAATTTGAATCTGTCTACAACAGTAGCACCGCCAAAATCACCCCCCTTACCATTGCCGATTACCGAGACATCACGAAATTTCTTGAAACAGAGAAATTCCAATTCTACGCCCATCCCCTAACTGAGGACAAACCTCTAAAAATTGTCATTCGAGGCATTAATCCCAGCTTCACTGAAACTGAAGTCCTCGAAGAAATAATTCACCTTGGCTACAAAGCCACTAAAGCCACCGTCATGAAATCACGACGTGACAAGCGCAACATGCCCATGTTCACAGTCGAGACCACACGTGACGAAGAGGGGAAGAAATTGTTCAACCTCTCCAGCATCTTCGGACAACAGGTTCGTACTGAATCGCTCCGTCGCGGAGACACTGTACCCCAGTGTCACCGCTGCCAGGGCTTCGGACACGGCTCCTATAACTGTCACATTGACCCCCTATGCATTAAATGCGCAGGCTCACACTTGACCACCCAGTGCGACTCCAATATTACTACCCCAGTCTGTACTAGTTGCAATGGTGCACACGTTTCCAGCTATAGAGGCTGCATCCTCAACCCTAACAACAAGAGCAAGAAAAGCACCCGCCAACCCCGAAACCCCACACCCCCCCAACCTCCAAAACCACACCACCCACATTACTCATATTCTCAATCAAACTTCCCGCCTCTAATTTCCACCACCCCAGACCCCCTGCCTAAAATAGTAGCCCTCCCTAAACAAACCAAAACAATCCAGAACCAAAACTCAACACCCTGGACGACTGAAAGCTTCAACCATATGCAGACGATGATGTCGACCATCCTAGCCCTACTTACACAACAACAAAAATGACTCGATACCTCAAGATCGTTTACTGGAACGCTTGCAGCATACTCAGCAAGCGGGTCGAATTCGAGCAATTCTTGCTCCAACACTCTATTGATATCGCACTAGTAAACGAAACTTGGCTCAAACCTGGCAATCGACTACACTTCCCAAACTACACTACATACAGAAACGACAGAATAGGCAAAGCCGCCGGCGGCACTGCCATATTCATCAAACACACAATTCAACACAACTTGGCCCCGCGGCCGATCACCACAGGGATAGAACTGACATCGGTAGAAGTCTGGACTAACACTGGCACCCCACTCATCCTCCACGCAGTTTACAACCCACCGAAACAACACTTACTCACCACAGACTTGGACAAAATATTCAACACTAACAAAGCCACCATTGCCGCAGGCGACCTTAACGCCAAACATTCCAGATGGAACAGTCAAGCCACTAACAAAAATGGGAAAACTCTCCTAAGTTATTCCCAACTCTCAAACCCAAAAGTCTCCGTTACGGCCCCAGACGAACCCACAAGAATCCCCACTAACTTCAAAGGCAGACCTGATATCTTAGACATCGTTCTAACTCAAAATTTTCCAGGTGCGCAGTCCTTGACTGTAGTAAATGATCTCTCTTCCGACCATCACCCGGTCATACTAGAACTCACCAACACCCCCGTAACTATAAACCCCATCCTCCGCAGTACCATATCTTGGGAGAAATTCTCAACTCTCCTTCATCACACCGTCACTTACCCCCACTCGATTCACACCACCCAAGATATAGACTCTGCTATTAACGTACTCACTGACGAAATACAGTCAGCCCTTGAAGCCAGCACCACCAGCACACCCCACTCTCCCCTGCACCCGCAAGCTTTACCCCCCGACATTCGCGATCTTATTCGCCTTAAGAATAGAGCTAGGAAGGCATTCCAAAGGAACAAGGACCCAATCCTCAAACAGCGAATGAACAGACTTCAACAAGACGTTAAAAACGCCTTGTGGCAACTACGAAACGACAACTGGGATACCAAACTCAGAGCGCTAGAAGACGGACATAACGGTTTCTGGAAACTGTCAAAAATCTTCAGAAGCAACGGCAATAGGATCGACAGGATCAAAGTTGGAGACAAGTTTGTCTACTCCACCGCCGATAAAGCGGAAGCCCTAGCTGACAGTCTCCAGGACCAATTTTCTCTCTCAAACTCTAACCTGCAAAGCGACTTTTGCCAAATGGTTGAAAGCTCCGTCAATAGCTACCTCGAAAACCCAGCCCCAGTACCCATTGTCGCCACCTCGCCGCTTGAAGTCCTAAACATCATCAAAACCATCGCTGCCAAAAAGGCCCCTGGCCCTGACGGAATTTCCAACAAAGCTCTAAAAGAACTCCCTCAAAAAGCCATCGCTGCACTCACAGCTATACTAAATGCCACCAACAGAATCTGCTACTTTCCGAGTCAATGGAAACTCGCCAATGTCATTCTCATCAGAAAACCCTACTCGAACCCCTCCCTCGCAACAAGCTACCGACCCATCAGCTTACTATCCTCACTGAGTAAGATCCTGGAACGGATCTTAATCTCAAATCTCAATAGCGAGATCACAAAAATTGACCTTCTTCCCAAAACACAATTTGGCTTTAGACCCCAACATTCTGCCGTTCACCAGATTCACAGAGTCGTTGAAACCGTGATAGACGGCTTCGACCGCAACATGTCTACTGGAGCAATCTTCCTAGACATTTCCAAAGCCTTCGATAAAGTTTGGCACTCTGGCCTCCTTTACAAAATGATTGCTGCCAACATCACTCCCCACTCAATACGATCTATCGCATCCTTCCTAAGGGAAAGGAAATTTCAGGTCAAACTCAAGGACCACATATCAACCCAGCGAGGCATCTCCGCTGGGGTACCCCAAGGCTCCATCCTCGGCCCCACGCTATTCAACCTGTACACACACGACATACCCACTCCTACACATAGGTACACAAACATCGCACAGTATGCCGATGACACTGCCATCTTAGCGAGCTCCGTCAGCCCCAAGGGTGTCTCGCTCGCCCTCCAGAAGTACTCGGACCAACTGGTAGCGTGGTACGATAAATGGCTGATGAAAATCAACCCGGACAAAAGTCAGGCAATATTCTTCTCCAGACGTAAAAAACGGTGCAAACCAGCCAAGCCAGTAATTATAAACGACCAACCAGTCAACTGGACCACGTCTACTCGCTACCTGGGGGTAATAATCGACCGCAAATTAACCTGGAAACCCCACATCACTAACGCGGTGCGTAGAGCTAGGGCAGTTGCGTCAAAGCTTTACCCACTATGCAAACCAAACAGCAAACTCTCGCTTAAAAACAAGTGCTTGCTGTATAAATCCATCATCCGCCCACAAATCACGTACGCGAGCCCCGTGTGGGCTCACACTACCATCTCCAACAGATCCATACTCAGACTGCAGACAGTACAAAACAAATTCTTGCGTGCCGCGGGCAACTACGACTGGTACACAAGAAACACTATAATTCACAATGACCTAAACATTGACTACCTTGACAAACACGTACACAAACTTGCCGTAAACTACTTCAAGTCTCTCGGCAAGGTAGACAATCCCTTAATAAATTCCCTCAGCAAGACTAAAATAATAATTAACCAAAGGCCCATCGACATTCTGAAGATGGGTATAGGCTAAAATTAGCATCCATTTAACTAACCAGACTCAACCACCTCCAAACGGTCCATACCCGTTAACCACCCACTAACACACTAACCCCGACAGTATCCCACAGATGTTGCACTAATTTTGCTTAGTGTTCCAGATCGACAAACACTCCACAAGCGAGCAGCCGCCAGCCCGCACCACAAACATCACCGAGAGTCCGATCCCATACAACTCGTTCGATAGATAGGTTAAGGGAGTGTCACTACCCTATAAACTATCGTTAAAACGCAGCCACAAAGAAGAACACACGCCTAAGATCAAAACCAAAATACGAGAAGAAGAAGAAGAAGAAGACAAGACTGGGGGGAATGAAAACAAGACCGAATTAAACAAAAAACAAAGGACGAAGATAAACAATAAAAAGAGGGTACAGAACAGCCGGTGCTGGAAGCATTTCACACGCATAACTCGAGATCCCGGTTCTGGAGCAACTGTTTCGCCAAAAGGATCGCGCGGCTCCTTCACAAGGATGTCTCAATAAAATGCCTTTCGGTCGAGAACCATTGTCCTGCCACTCGCCACTACACCGCCTCTTACATACGCCGCTGTACCACTTCTTGGCTTGGTTCTCTTTTTTTTCGTGGGCCGTTTTGTGGTCTTGCACTGGCCAGTCGGGCTACACCTGACTGCTAAATGTAATATAATAAGTAATAAAGAAGAGAGGAAAGGTGTCGCGCAAGGTGGGTGTGTTTGTTACAAACAGACTTTTATAGGTTCGTGGAGTTATAAATGGACGTATTCAAAAGAAGAAGGGCGTTTTACGATTTTACTTTTCGTTTTGTTTAAAAATATGAACTTTTTTGAACGACTCTCGCCTGATGCAATAGTAAAGGTACATACATATATAATATCTTATGTAGTAGAAATCAAAAAAGTATGGAACGCTTTACGCTCGACATAAAGCGGAATACGTGGGTGACAAGTATGGCAAGGGTAGTGGACGTAGTGGATAGAGTAAAGAGATTGAAATAGCAATGGGCAGGCCATGTGGCTAGAAGAATGGACGAAAGGTGAACAAAAGAAGTGCTATGGTAACCGAGGGAATACGAAAGGGTAAAAAGAAGACCGCAGGGAAGATGGACAGACGAAATTTAGAAAATGTGTGGGGAAGCGTGATGGAAGCGTGTTAGAGAGGCCTTCATCCAGCAGTGGATGGTGAGTGGCTGTAGATGATGATGTAGTAGAAGTATCATATAATATCATAAATCAAATCGCATTGCTAGAGTCGATGAAAGTTGCAAAAAAAAATGGAATATTATTCCATTAGATGGTTCTATGATTATGTGTAGCTCACTATTATAAAGGTTTTCTCATACGAAGATCCCCCACATTGAATTATAAATTAAAATAAAACCAATTGTAATACTAGTGTGGGCAGTATTTTTGTGAGAAATAGTCCGTTCATTCCATTAAAAAGTACAAAAAAGTTGGAAGATCTAAAAAGAGAGTTAAAATTTCTATAGAAAACAAACATATATAGATATTTTTATTTGTACGTATACTGTGGTTCTGAAAATATGTCTCTTTTCGAATATTGAGAATTTTCAAGATTTGAATTTTAAATCAAAAGGTTTTGATTCAGTTTCTGTGAGTGTTCAGGGACTCGAAACAAATTAAAAAACTAACAAAACTCGAAACAAATTAAACTAATATTCTCCGAAGTTTTATCTGAAAGTTGATAGAATCTTTCGTGCGGACTAATTAGGTATCAAAGTGAAAGCTTGGCAATTAAAAAAATATATTTATAAATCGTCAAGATTCAACGAGTCCAGATTAGGTATTTTGCGATGATAGGCCGATTTTGTATGATGTCAGCGATTAAGTCAGAAGTCGGTCGACTTGAATTTTGCAATATTCTTCTTCAGTAGATATAGAAATGTCTTTAAGTTTTAAAATACTTGTTAAAATCGTGCCAAAGGTCTGCTAATTAAAGCTGTATGTATGCATTGCATAGGCTCATTGTTGTTTGATATTTGAAGCATGCGCGATCCGCTTATCGGACGACCTATGACCCGAATAAAAGAACATTGGAATATTTGTTTGAGTTATTGCATTATTTTTGCGTCAGTGAGTTCGCTCTTTGTTCTAATGAACCTCTGCGAAGGCTGATAAGACGATCAGGAGGGGCTTGGTGTGCTGCACCAACAACGCAAAGAAAAAAGGTTGCAGATAACCTATAGAGATATTCAGTGAGGCGTATCATTGGATTTGATCGAGCCAATGTAAATAACTCACGCCATTTTATAATTGGAAAAAATGTATTTTGTAATTATGCGACATCTCAAGGTCACGCTGCTGACAAATTTTGCTTATTTTTGATTAATTCTATGAAAAATCTTTTGAGTACGCATCGTTTAATCGTATTATATATAGTATGAATGTATGTACATATTATATATAGAAGTCAGTTTAAAACAATGAAAATACTATAGAATTTATAGTATGTTCATTGTTTTAAGTGTTATGAGAAAGATAGTTCAGTGATTTTTCACTGATTTTAATACAGCAGAGTCCACATTGTATTTTTCCATAATTTATAGTGTGTATAGAAGTTTTTGTTTCATAACTAATTTTTTTTTTATTTTTTACATATGTATACCAGGATGGCCTTACAGGTAAATCCCAATGCACCTTCCTGGCCAATTACAAATACAAATGTAGCATTTTTATTACAAGTCGTTGAATTACGAGACACTGAAAAACTCGCAAATTAACGAGACATCTATGAATTGTACACAAATATTGTTGTACATCAATCATGTTTAAAATAGTAGTAACATAGTAGGTAGGAAGGATTTTTAGCCAATTTTTTTCCGGGAACCGTTCAACAATGAAATCAGAGATAATTGGCAAACTCTGATAGGAAACGATCAACCTGGAGTCACAAATCCAAGTCTGACCAACAGCATACTCTGAAAAATTCATTTTCATTCGAGGCCCGGGCCCAGGGATCGAACCCGGTGCCTTCTCGACGCTAAGCAGAAGCTTAATGACCGAGCTATGCTGCTGGCTATATATTAATACATTTACAATTTTTACATTTTATGTTCACTGATTAAACTGAGTATCTATAGTATATCTATGTATATACATATACTCAAATGCGATCAATGAATTCATATAAATTACTATATCAACTTTGAATAGTGTTGATTGTACTCCGCTGGTTCATATAAAAATTCGCACATTCGGAACAATTATAACAAACTTATTTTCATCTCACTGATTTTTCAATATTCTCAAAAGAAGAAATGATAAACATCTCAAGTTTGTTCCATTAAAAGTCTTCATTAATTTCGATATTCTTTCTTTCGATAAGTCTTTATTTACATCGAACAAATTGAGAATCCTTTTCAGATAATGCTCTCAATATGCGTATAGATTTTTTTTATTTAATACATTTATACTTATACATATATAAAATGAGCATTAAATGCTAAAATACTACAAAGTCTAATGCTTTCAAAAAAGTATGGAACGCTGTGTGCCATGGGAATCCTTAGTTGATATAGTGGAGAGAGTAGAGAGAGGCAATGATCACGTAGCTAGAAGAATGGATGAAAGGTGGACAAAAGAAGTGCTAGAATGGTACCCGAGAGGATGTAAAAGGGCGAATGGACAGCCGCAATGAAGATGGGTGGATAAAATTAGAAGAATATGTGGGGTCAGATGAAAGTTGCTCAAAACTTAGACGAATGAAAGCGTTGTGGAGACTCCATCCAGATGGTGAATGGCAATGATGATGATGATATATAAAAATGCATCTTGCACAGATGGGATTGGCATCAGTATTCACAAACGTCACTCTTCGACGAACCGGACTCTACCGGAGTTCACTAAAAAAGAGCACCAACGAAAAGGTTATCAAAATGCACAACACCGTTATCTCAAATCGCTTGTTTTCTCTGGCGATTTTTTCCGTTTTGCAATCGAGACGCCGTCCCCACGTGCTCATCATCAACATCGTCGTCAACCATACGATTGCAATAATAATAATCATTTATTTTGACATATGTACGTGTGTGTGTGTGTGTGTATGCTAAACAACCGGTTGTTACCAATTCTGTTATATCGTAGCCGTGGGTTATCGGTCACACGCGACCCTAGTCCATAGCATAATATCTGCACATTCCCCGGTTAGCATTTCACTCTCTAGCCACCGATGATTAAAATATTGCATAATTTAAATATTCTATATATATGATATTGTATATTAATTGCTGTAGGAAGTGTATTTTTTCTTCATTCGCAAGTGAATGAAAAAAGTTATGTACGTGCGTTCGCAGAAGTGGCATTCTGAAGTTCATATGAATTTGTCGCGGTATGCGAAACGTTTGGAAAGGTATTCGCTACTCGTTTTCACCGCACGCTTTGTACTTTGCCGACCTATTTTTCAGTTTCGTTTGAAACTGATGAAATTTTATAAGCAAACTAGGTGAAAATGTGACGTTTAAGTCGTGGTGCTTTATCGCTATGACGAGGTGCGTTCGAATGTTTGTACTTGTTCGATAGTGTTTCATTGAATTTCATATTTATTGTAGGACTTTTGTTGTAGATTGCTGGTTTGATCATTGAAGGAACTATATACATACATAGATCAAGTTAAGAAAATATCGATGTGTTAAGAAAACAAATTGGTTTTATTGTAGATCATGGGAAAGGTTGTGTTAGGGTAAATATTTGTTTTAAATAAAATTTAAATTTGTCAAAAAAAATTGAGAATCTTTGGTTTTTTTTTTTGCAATTTTTATATTGTCATAGATTTCTTTACAAAGTGTACAAGGTTTTAAATATGATATTATTTGAGTTAAAATATTTTTGTATTTTTTCAAGAAAAAAATTCAATGTATTCCTTTGAATGTAAAAAAGTTTTTTAAATAAAATAAAATGAATTTGAAATATATCTGAGACAGTCTTTCAACATTTAAATCAATAATTGATGGATTTTTTTTCTTCGCTTTTTACGAATATTAATTTTATTGCTAAATTATATTGTATTGTTAAATAATAATGATATATCAAATTTTCTAACCAGAAAAATAGACTAGTGGTTAGCATATAATGCTTTGAACAAAGTGGTTAGGGGTTCAAATCCCACTGGTTTCTGCTAGTCAGACCTTGAATTTGTGACCCCAGATGGATCGTTTCCTATCAGAGTTTGCCAATTTATCTCGAGTTTTCAACTAAAATAGCGTTAACAGCAGATAGCGTTAAAACAGGTCTACTTAACCTTTTTTTTGGCATCTTGGGGGCCCCAAAATATTATTACTTAAGGAGAGTGGGGGGGCAATATTAATTTATCGGGGGATGATGACTTATACATAGATAGATACATAATAAATAAACATTATATAAAATATTAATAGACAAATTTTTAAGATAAGAATATAATATAATCCTTATTTAGTATGCTTAGTAATAAAATATGACTTTGGAATTTTGTCATTTGTATTAAATAGGTACCTGCCTACTGTCACATATATCTATGTAGATATTGAACACTTGTTGTATGGTAAACGTCAATCATTGATACTAAACTTTGAAGAAAAAAGTCTGGGCACATTTATTTTTATAATAAATTTTAGTATATTTTTTTCAATTCAAGACGATTGTTCCCATATTTGATATCATAAAGCCAAAGCAATTTAGATTATATTTGACATCAGAATCCTTAAAATATAAATCAAAAACACAAACGATAAATAAAATAAACACATCGCTTTGCAAGCCTAATTTATAGGGCGCGTGCGTTCGTTTATCTGTATAAGTAGATCTGCCTACTTTTTTCGCATTAATTTAACATCTTCACGACCGCAGGTGAATTATTGACTTTCGCATAAATTATTGCTGTACATATATACATTTTTTTCACTCACGGCACACCGTTTTAATCGACCATTACCTACGTGTAATGTTACGCGGCATTAAAAGTGCATTTTAAATCGCTCATTAATTATAATGGCGCTACGTAACGACTCGTTTACACTGTCAACATTGACAGTGAATTTTCAATGAAAGTGATTCAAATCGCTGAAAAGGATTATAATCTTCACATACGTACGTAAACACCTGTAAGTGGCCAGCTACAGAGTGCTCCAACAATATTGACCCATATACTGGAATGCAGAAAGATACGTTATATTCTAATTAAAAATATATGTATATAGACACATACTGTAATAAATATTAAATAAATAAATAAATAATAATAAACAAATAATACTGTTTGTTGCCGATAGTAGTTGGTAAATGTTGTTTACCTTGAAACTTCATTGTACATGTCTGTCTCTTTTTGTCCGTTAGAGGCTCGCATACGTCTGTCCTTGTCTCTTGGGCGACCCACCGTGCGGAAAATATCTCAAAGTGTGGTGCGCGCCGTTATGATGAATTTATGACGTACACAGACGTAATTTTTCGCGTATAAATTATCGCGATTTTCATCGGACCGTAAAGGGAATGACTTGATCCAAACTTTGACACGCTCAAGAATTTATTACACATATTAGACGGAGACTCGGGACGATTTATTATTATAATATTATATTACGATAAGTGCACAGTTTTTTTTCCTCCCCCCCCTCCCCCCTCTTGATATGTATCTGTATTAAACGCTTTGTTTGTTTTGTATTTAGCCGCTAAGTTACGGAAAAGTGTATGCTTTGAATACGATTAGTATTCCATTTTTAACACAAGGTTGACTTTCATTCGTTGAGTTTCAAACATTTTTGCGCAGATCTTAGCATAATTGTATATTAGACTTCAATCATAGAACTCCTGAAAATTTTTGTTTATAATGTTTTGTTATATATTGTGTGCACTTAAATTTAAATAATTTATTCCTTATTTATTTATTTTATTTATTCTAACCTATTTGTCTGGTAGCCTGCGCTCATCATTGTTTTTATAATTGAATGTGATGTATGAGTGGAATTTTGATATTTTCTCTTTCATTTGTGCCTCGCAGGGATGTTTCGATTTTATTCGTTTCTTTTTTCGTTATGTTCATTTTTATGTACTATTTTTTCTTTTATTTGTTTTCTTATGTAGGCCATTGTGGCTTATTATGTTCTTCTTGTAATGCAACAGTAAATAAACTAAATAAATGTTAAAATTAGTATAATTTTTTGTGAAAAAATCAATAAATATAATAAATAAATATAAAACTAAAATATATAAAAAAAACATTCAAATAAAAACGTTTCTGATTTTAGCGAATTGAAAGTCAAAAGTTTGCAATAAATGTGCAAAATTTTATTTATGAAAAAAATCGTATTTTATATTTAAATTCTAATCTTTCCGTTTTAGTAATCTGGTCGAAACAACTATTCATATTATTTTACATGAATGTGAAAGATTCACGCGTAGATAATTAATTAATTTCTATAAAAAATGACATATTTAGATAAAAATCTGGTAAAATACCAAAAAAATGAACCCTTGGAATTTTTACAATCATTGATTAAAATATGTATATACATAAGAATTATAACTTTATTATTATATTGCTTACATTTTCATAGATTTTACACTTACCTATGTACATACCTACATAATTTTGACACAAGGGGAGTCATGGTAAATAATTACACGTAAATAATAGCTCTACCCATTCTGACACTTTCTTAAGATTAACGCATTCACAATTGCAATTTGAATATTACATTCAATTAAATTAAACACTCGACGTTTTTCTTGCATAATGTTTTTTTTTTATTATTATTGCCATACACCGTATCCGCTCCATTCATACGATCGTATCATCCGCTTCCTTTCAACTATAAAGTCGCATACGATATATCATATCTGAGTGTCTTATCGCGTAAAAATTTTTGCGCATTAATTAACCACGCATAATTTAAACCGCAATAATAGCCATTATGATATTTCAAATGCGAAATTTCGCCGTTTAAGAAGTTCGTTCGCTCGAATCGAAATATCCGATCGAAGTGAAAATAAAATAAATTCGAAAATAATTTATTTGCGCATTGCATTTGCGAAAATTGATTAGCGCCCGAGAGAGGGTTATTATTTAGCCGCCAATCATCGTAAAATTTTAATGAGTTTCCGCGCCCCCACCGTTTGAGGATGTGCGAGCGCTTGCTGCCGTCTCGCTCGCACCAGTCGGTAAGGCAGATTTCGTCTTTATCGGAACCTCCCCTTCGAGACAGTGACGTCCTTCAGATGTGAAAAGATACTCTGTTTAAATTTTAATTAATTACTTATTTTATAATATAACAATAAACATAATCGTTGCGCTTTTTTTCACTGTTATTAATCGATTCACGTTTTGTTCGTAAGCTTCATTATTATTTATTACATCGTTCCTTATCACGCGATTTTTCTTTTCTTGCCTTTTACTTATTTATTATCAATGTACCGAGACAGGCGGTTAAGTTTTTCTTTTAATTTGTATAATGAATGTACAAAAATAATAACTCAATTATTAAATAAAAAAAATTGCCAATTCTTAATAGATACATATTACTCATTCGGATGTTTTATTATATTATACTAGTGTTGTACCCAATGACATATCATCGCATGGGTGTTGGCATACTAAGTTATTATATAAAAAAAAATGTCTCGGTCCTGGTTTGATTCGTACGAGGTCGATTTTTTTTTTCAAATACCTTTTAAATATATTTAATTTAATATATATTTAATTGTTTAATATGAAAAAAAAATGGTAAAAACTACCTATGTACCTGTCTACATATTAACAACTCAGTCTAGAGGAAACATTAGTAGCGATCAGTAAATAAAGAAGTTTTTTCTTTTGTTATACTTAGTATACGTTTTGGCAGTGGTTTAGCTGTGACGTACATATCGAATCGAAAAAACTGTTATAGTAAGGAGAACGTTATCTCAGACAGACACACGGAATATCGTTATTATATATATGAAAACATATTAAGGATAACATATGTATGTACATACATATGTAGGTATATGAAGTTAAAAGTACATTTAAGTGAACCTCATTCTCATTCACTGTAAAATAACGTACAAAATTTTAACATATTTGCTTTAAGTAAAAATCGCCAAAACGTATACTAAGATATAATAACAAAATAAAAAAACTTATATATATATATATACTGATCGCTACTAATGTTTCCTCTAAGCTCACTTGGAAATTCAATCAATTTATAAAACTAAAAAATCCGAGTGTTGATGTACAGAAGGTTCGCATAAGTTCGGGTGATGATATACAGAACATCGGATGACGATCAAAGATCGACATTCGATAGATGATTTATGCTCAAAAAATGGTTCACTATTGTGAATTTCTTACAAAAGCTCTGCTTTTTTACTCTCTTGCTTTGAAAACTAATGGAGCAGTTTATTGTTATTTGAAAAAGCATCCATCCAACGCCAATTTTTGGTGTTGATATACAAAATTAAACTGTCGAGATTCGAGATTATACTTAACACTAAGCTTCTTTCTAACATAGCACGGAAACATATCCAAGCATTGTCGTCGATAAAAAAGCGTGATGATTAATTCGATTCGATTTGCGCAGACAGGGAGCATTCTTAAGGCTCGTTTGCACCGCAACGCTTCACGGTGAAGTACAATATAACGTGTCAGACGTAATAAATTACGTTCGCTTCGTGTAAAATGTCATTTTTTCGTGTAAAACTGCACGTGAAACCTGACCGAGCATGATATAATACGCCGACGACGGAGTGGACTTTATTAACGTAACAGGTGAATTAATTAAAGATATGTCGAGAGCGTACATATATGTGCGTATGTATAATATGAATATGTACATATGTATATTTTGCGGAGATTTTAAAAGCGATTGGAGCCAATTTTTAAATTAGCACGTCGTTAAGAGAAAAACTGCCTTTTTTATAAATATTATATGTCAGTACGTATGTTGTGATTTTATTTCTGTTTGTTATTTTTTTTTATTTCGTTTTGTTTTTCGACTTGGAGAAGTCGGTTAATTGAATGCTTCGTGAAAAGTGATTGATGACTGCGGTAGCTATGTTGATGAGTTGATTTTAAATAATAAATATATTTATATTAATGCGTACAAATAAACAAAGTGCTTTATTGCCGTACTAATGATATCTTGTGCGTACTTTTATGGATGTTGAAATTTGTATTCAATAATATTTTACTGTTTAACTCGTACGTAAACTTGGAAATATGTAAATGCTCAAAGAATTGACATTTACGTATTATACTTTATTATATATATATTTTTTAATTTTATTTGTATAAAATATAATTTAAGAATGGATATTTGAAGGAAATGACATTTGAATCAATTTGATTTTCGACTTTCAAAATCAAATTTTCGACTTTCAATTTTAACTTTATTAAGTTATTTTTTAATGTGAAATTAACACGTGATATTTTTGTCAAATATTATATAATATTTTAAAAAAATTAAACCATGCAAAACTCATTTTTATCTGCAAGTAAAAATAATAAATAAAAAAAGCGAAAATGTTCAATAGATATATTTTTTTATATTGAAATGTCATTCTTTTATTTCTTCTATCAATATATGTATGTAAATATGAGTCCAAATTTCCGTTCAAAAACATTATTTCTGCTTGACTTAATTCACAAATTATTAGCACTTATTTTTATTCGATATGTCCAGAATCTCGGAAAAGCAGAATAAACTTAAATAAGTTTATATTATATATAGTTCAACAATATCTAAGTATATTTAATGTTTTGCAAGATATTTCTCGGAATTAAGAAAATATGACTTATACCACTTTCAGATATAACATCTCATTTATACAATATGTATAAGTATATACATTTGCTTCTTGACATTAATTTTTGATTTAAAATTCATCCAAAAATATAAAGCAATCGATGACTCTAATATTGAATAGAAAATTGAAAGAATTTTATCTAAAATCATTTATGAAAGTGAAAATTTTCATTAGCAAACTCGTCCTCGGCACAACAACGCGGATTATTATTTCGCATCATCCGTCATCATCACCATCATCATAATACGTATGACCTTGACGCTAGAGTGAATTAAGTTCACCTACTGTATGTAGTATCAAACTTCCAGGAATTGTTAGCGATAGATAAAAGCACACGGCAGATATCTGCATCTAATGATCGCAGTTTTTCAAGCGTAAACATGAGTAGTTACAGTAAACATAAACTCGAAGACGATGCGAGAAGTATGAATATCATATTACGACATACATAATTGCCACGATGCTGATCAATAATCGCTCTTCGATCCTGGCATGGTCGAAGTTCACAATGTGCAGCTGATCGATTAAAATTTCAATTCCAAGAGCAAAAACTGGTAGATATGCAATTAAGTTCAACTATGTATGTACATATGTAGTAAGAAGCGAGCTAAGAAGAAATAAACAAAGCTTAAATAAATATAAGTTTACTCAAAAACCATACATACCATTTTTTGCATGTTATTAAAGTTATATATGGGCATAACATAATACAAATAAGATTACATATTTTAAATATTATATATGACTTAATTATTTAAAAGTAACACGATAAAATGCCGTTACTCATTAATTATTATCCGCGCAAACGTTCACGTGTTTTTTTTTTAATTTATACAGCGTGTTTTTGATTTTTATTATATCTTATCTGCATATTCTATGCGCTGTTATCTTGATTTCAAGCTTACAAGCATATACGTAAATATTTTTTCATCTATTGAAAAAAGCAAGGGAAAGGTTTACTTTCAGAGAACTTGTTCCCGGAAGGCTGATTTTTTTGGCATGTATGTATATGCGCAGCTCATATCTGTTTCAGCTCAAGTCAGCAACCTTCGAATTACCTGGCGTTTCTCGGGTGGGTGAAAGTTAGAAAATAAACTTTGGCATATTCTGATTTTACTAAGCGGATGTTAGTAAAATCGTAGCGTTCAAAACATCGCGTCACATGACGTACGTTCGATATGAATTAACCATCCCTATAGAAGTGTATAGTTAAAATCTAGTATGATAAAAGGTTCTTAAAATATCGCAGTTCCGAATAGATGCTCTCAGTCCAAAATCAAGCCAGAAAGTTGAAATATTTCAATACAAAGATGGATCAGTACGAGATGTCGAATGTAGCGTTTAAAATTTGGCCGTAACACATATATCAGCATTATAAACATTTTAACATTCATTTTATAATCTATTAGTGAAGTAAAAAAGATAATGAGAGCCTATAATGCAATTTTTATAAGATATAGTGTGATAACGATAAAGTTATAGGCGTTAAACAATTAAAATCTGACTAAAAGAGTGGAGGTGGAAAGTTAAACATATGTATAATATAAGGCTACAGGTTAGTTAGCTATCACCGTCTCCAAAATTTTTGGATTCTTTAATGTGTTTATTACGATTATTTTTCAACATCGAATTAGCAATTGAAATCTCTATCTGCTGCCAAACTTCACAAAATGGCAAAGTTTCAAACCGATCGGAAAAATTTAGGAAATATTGTCAGAATGATAGGCGAAGTGAAGCCTTTAATAATTACGATTATTTTTCACCATCGTAGTGCCGGACTTGATTTCCACATATATTAATGACCAAACCGAGCAAAATAGCAAAGTTTGAAAACGATCGGATAAGAACCCAAATTTCATCAATCGAAATCAGACGAAAAAAAAAGTTTTTTAAAAACATACCTCTTCTATAATTTGTATATAAAACTATTATTTTGAATAAAAATACCAATAATTTTATTTTACTACCGCCATCTATGTTTACAACTAAAAACTGGATAAACGTCAGGCACTTTTCAGAAATTCAAATTTCAAACGCGTCTAAAACGATGTTTTTTCTCCATCGTAATGGCGGAGGATCCATTTACTTATATTGATGACCAAAATCAGCAATATGGCAAAGTATGAAAACGATCGGATAAGAAGGTAAATTTTTTCCTGAATTGTAATCGCAAGTGAAGTATAAAAAATATGTAAAAATCGAAAGCGAAGTAAGAAGAAGCTAGTAAAAATGGAATACTCTGAAATAATGGAGGCTAGGAAAAATTTGTAATACCCATTCCATAAACCGGTACTATCTGCTTTTTAAACTTTGAAGAATACCGTGCGCATATCAAATTTGGTATTTTCAATTAGAAAAATGTAAATTTTCAGTTCAGCCAAATAATTAATACTCACATGTTTGCATAGTATAATTGACTTTCATAAAAAAAATCAAAATGAAAAATTGCACTTCTCCGCATTGATGTCAGGTATACCAACTATATTATCGAATTGGAAGTTATACAGAAACGTCTCTCTCGAACGTTTGATGGGAAACTTCCATCGATATATCGAATATGGGAGTATCGAAAAGCGTCGGTGCACAGGCGGGTGCATTTTTCGCATGGATGCAGATGACACTGAAACGCTCCCGCTGATGTTCCGCTAGAGTGGCCCTCGGCTACACTCGAGGAGAGATATTTAGATGCAATCGCCGCCAAATCGCTACAACAATCTGCGTATGTATGCACGTTGTGGCGATAGTGAGTACATATATACTACGAGTATATATGTACTTACTATCGCCAAACCGTTCGAAGACCGCTGGGGAGTGCGTCGCCACTTTCGTTTGACCCGGCTGACGCTATTTTGGGGTGTTTCTCGCAATATTGATTGGAATCTAATTAGTTTTCATGAAGATTTCAAACCAATGGCAGGTCATATCGCGTCCATAAATCAAAATATCTATGTTTCCACAAGACCTGTAGGTAGTGTTTTCATAATTAAAATACATAATAAATAAAATACAAATAAACCAGCAGCGTGGTCTAGTGGTGAGTGTTGTATTATTTCGTGCAAGGTGTCACGGGTTCGATTCCCTCTAGAGTCTCGTTGTTGGTCAGACCTTAATAATAATACTGGCATTCCTTCTCTCTTTTGCAAATTCATCTAGTACAAATTTGTTGTTTGTTGCAAGCATATATTTGCTTGTGGTTTATTATAGACATATACATATATAACTATAATGTGTTTGAATATGTACATACATATACATATGTAGGATTTAATTTTATAGGTATAACCTAGAAGAATGCATTTATGAATGATTAGGTTGGCATGCAGAGTTGAAAAATGGTTGAGCTATCATCTTGTATATGTGACGATTAACGAACGCTTAGATCGTTGTGATTAAAATGTTTTAAATCGCCCAACGAGTCTCATTACTAGTCTCTTCTTACTTTACTTTCGATTTTTTTTTACTCTATCGTATACATATACCTTCTGACAAACAGATCCTACACATATGTATACAGATATCTATTGTGTCGTTTCAGAGTGACCTGTCACTCCACTATGCCATATACTTGACGCTCAGTTGTACATATGTATGTGTATACTTGATGCTCAGTTTCAACCGTAAAACCAATAAGTATCGACATTTCCATAAATGAAAAAAAAAACTATTTTATTTCCGAAATATGCTGTATATTAAGAAAAATCAATTAAAATTTGCACTTTGATTTCAAAATATTATGTAATTTTTGGATACTAATAATCGAAAAGTAATAATAATATATATAATAAGTTATATATATATATATAATATTCCTTAAAATAGTTGATGGTTTATTTATTTATTACATTTATCATTTGGCGTCAACTTTGACCGTTTTTTTTTTGTGAAAATCTGTCGGCACACAATGACTTCCGATGGAATACTTTCTATGGAAAAAATCATGTAAATTTGCATCAAACATCCGCGAAATCGAGTCGTTCCGTTCCGATTGGCCGGAGTCACCCAAGTAAAAGGCGCGCTCTTCCAAATATTTACGAGCGTCAAAGGTCAATTGACCAACGATTAGATATGCAGGAACAACTTTTTTTTTACAAATGGAAAAACAAGACATGAATTTGAAAAAAAAATGGCGAATGTTTCGTGTTGTGTCAATCGGTGCGCGTGTCTCCTGTCGTGCTTGCGATGTGTGCGAATTTCGCGTGAACGGTTGCTAACCTTAGCACTAATGCATAAAATTCAAAGAAACGCGCACACACACACTCACACACACAGACACACAGTCAAACATGTGCACTTGCATGTGCTGCATACATACGTACTGAACGGTGCATGAAAATTCATGGGAATGCATGTTACGTATGCAGGCGACAGCACAGAACAATGGCACGAAAAACAATATGCACGGAAAAATTATAGAGAGCACGCCCCCCCCCCCTTTTAATGGTTGTACACGAGATATGGACGATTCAGGAGGTGATGGCTGTTGAAGGATAGCTGGCATGTTGACGGTCACGGACTATGAAAAATATATTGTGAAAATTGTAGCATGTATTATGAAAAATATATTATTTGTATTGGATTGTATGCGGGTGCTCATACTTGGGTTAGGGAGTTCGGAAAGGATTGGTTGTATAGTTCATACTTGTGTTTGTATGTTAAATTTATTTTATACCTTGGATTTTGACCAAGACAATATCCTTTTGGGGCGGGGCTAGTTGTCAATGGGCCCCGGCCGTATTGAAGACACATTATATAAATTAAATAATATTTTAAGGCTAGCGAAAATATAACAAATGACGTTCTCTTATTCCAATATTAATCTAAACATGTCATTAGTACATGCTTTATATTTTTTAAATTAGTCACAGCAAATTTTTGACTTCGTGGTTCATAGAAAATATTCAATGCTAATATTAGATGTATTTTCTGAATCTATGTTTTTTTTTTCAAATTTTGACTAATTAAAATTGCCAAGTAAAAAAAATTGCAGCAAATTTATTATTATTATACATATGTATATACCAGGAAGGCCTAACAGGTAAACCCCAATACGCCTTCATGGTTAATTACAAACGATGCAGCAATTTTATTACCAAGTCGCTAAATTACGAGTCACTGAAAACTTGAAATCAACGAGACATCTATGAATTTTAACTCGTACATAAATTTTTACTGTACATTTATCATACTCAAATAGTGGTGACATAGTAGGTAATCGAGGAACCGTTTCAACAATGAAATCAGAAAAATTGGCAAACTCTGATAGGAAACGATCGACCTGGAGTCACAAATATCCAAGTCTGACCAGCAGCATTACAGACATATTCGGAATAAATTCTATTCAATCGAGGTCAATTCACGGGATCGAACCCGGCGCCTCTGGGTGATAGGCAAAAGACCAACCACCGAGCCACGCTGCTGGCTAATTTATAATTCGACAAACGTAAATCTAATTTGGCGAATTATTAAATCGCTTATCAATCGTTGATCAAAATAATAATTCACAAATTCGTATGCTTACATATAAATAATGAATTCAACTCGTTTCATTTCCGATAAATTTCTAATCCATTCGACAATTAAAAAACATAAAAGAGGTTTGTAAAAATCATAAATATTCATTTTGACAAATTATAAATTTCCAAATTCGACAAATCGAAAGCACTTTACATAGCAAATCATACACATCGAATACAAAACAGAAATAATCAGTTTGCAAAGCAAAACTCAAATCGCCGATATAACACATCAAATATACAGCCTGTCCGTTAGTATTGAACAACAAAAAAATCTATGTAGCGTGTGCGGGCGTCACAGCGTCGAATTAATTTATGTATTAATTCTCGACGACCGGCTTCTATGATTTACGACCACAGTTTAAAACGACGCTTTTTTGATTTGTTTAATTATTACCGCTATTATTATTACGATATCGAACGTGAACGATATCGCAATCAAACGGCCATATTCGGGCCCTCTGCGTCCGAGCAGAAAAACTGTAATGCAGAAAACTGGTTTCGCAGAGCAGAGCAGTCGCCTCGGCCAGACGCACTCTCATTCTGTTCGACTGGCTTAATTTCATTGAGGATATTCATAAAATTGTACCAGAAGAATACATACTCACATGGTGATGGTGGTGATGGTGGTGATGATGATGATGATAATAAAAGCGGCACACGCGTGTCCCGTTTGTACGTACAGAATGTTTTAATTTCACTATACCCGTGCGCTTACACACAGTCCGAATGTATCGAACGTGTATCACGCGATATATGGGCCCGACTTGGTCATGTTTGCACGAATCAAATTTAAATACAAATTTCAATTATGTGTCTTTGTTCTGTCGTGTTAATTAAAAAAAAAACAATTGATGTGTCTGTTTTAATTTTTTAATTTGATCCCGCCCGATTAGATCTATCGCAGATGAATTGTAATGGTTCTTAACTCATTTCTTCAAGAAACGTCGCGTGCTATAATATCTGCTGCTTGTGTGTACAAGGCTCAAGATGCTTAAAAGTGTTGCTTATTCTGTAAATGTTTCGTTGCAAGTTAGAAAGAATACTGTTTGAGTTTCGTTTTAAGCGAAAAACAACCGACCGTGTTAAAGTGAATCTACTGAAAATCGATCCGTGTAAAAAAAGTCTGTTGTTTATTTGAATGAAATTGATTAATTCAAGTCAAAATGTTCACAATTCGATCTTCGGAAAGGTTGTCTTAAGTTAAATATGGAATATTTTGCAATTTGTCATTCAAATCGTATGCCTTGTGGTATAGAAGTACGAGTTGTAGAGGCAGTGGCTTACTTATTTTCGTGCAAAAATGGCATGTTTTACGAATTCTATTACCTGCCTATGTATTTTTTAACAACCCAACAAAACTCGAGAAGAAGAAGAAGAAATGTGGGAGGGTACTCTGGAAAAAATCCATCTTGCGTGAACATCATGAGAAAGTTTCTTTTTTTTATTATTATTTTATCTTGGTCTTGTGTGACGTTGTGCGCTCTCGTACAACATTTCTCCTTTTTCAATATTCCACAAAACACTGGCCCCTCCCCGTCACGCACGCCCCTAAAAAAAGCGACTTGCAACGGGGCGTCCGCCGAGTGAATTATTGATGAGTTTCTCGTTTTTTTTTTTTTACATATTTTGTATATTTTTTTACTTAACTATTTTATTTTATTGAGAAATCAAACTCGTTCCGTTGAAAGCGACAAGAGCATATAAATGAGATTTGATTTTTTTCGTAAAAAAAAAACTTTTTTTATAGTTCTAAGTATCAAATGCACAAGAGCATATGCTTAGCGATAAAACACGATCGCAACAACACAAAAGCAAATAAATAAAAATTTAACAAAAAAAAACGAAGCAGTGAATACTGAGACCGGGTAAAAAGAAATTCCGCGTTGTGAAATAAGAGACCGGGATTCGAACCGGAATTCTTTCGTATTCTTGCCGAATAACGGGCGGAAGTAGCACACACACTCATTGTCGACGATATAATATAACGTTTTATACTTTTTTCAGTATTATTATTACTATTATTTATTTTGCAATGTGCTTTATTCTTATTATATTTTATTATTTATTTCGATGTGCCGTTACTTATGCCATATGCTATGCCAACAAAACGAGTGAAAAAAACGCGCACAGCTCGCAAAACATCTGTTTTTATGAACGCTTCTTCTACTATTGCGGTTACGCGTACAGGTGCCTTTGAAATTATTTCAATTATATTTCATGTGTAACTTTCGGGACGACTTGTACATCAACGTTGACAAAAAAAAATACTTAACGCTCCCTTGATCGCGAGTGCGTTTCGCTACAACGATCCCGAACTGAAATAATGTGTTTATAATTTATAGAATGCGTACCTTTCCTTTTTATTCCATTGTAAATTATTATGTCGTACGTAAGCACTAAAAGGTTGAAAAAATATCTCAAACTCACATTCGAATCGAAAAACTCGCACAAAATGTGATTAGAATTTTATTTATTAGCCTTAAACTTGAAAACAATCTAATCGAGCAACCCTTATAAAATTCGCTTTGAAAGTAAATACATATTTGAGCTTTAAATAAATTGTCACAATTGCACATTCTAATCGTTTCATTGCCACTTTAATGCGATTAGATTGTACTAATTTCGTTAATTCGATTCACTATTGCGATTAGAATGTTCTAATGTGATAATTACGAGATGGTCAATAATAATCACATTCTAATCTCCGAACATATGTAAAACTATGTGTTCGTTACGATTAGAATTTTACTATCGGTGTGCTATTCACATTCTAATCGAGCGCATCTTGAATTCGCCCGCATACGATGCGCTTAGAATGTGCCCCATATAATAATCACTTTGAAGAAAAAAGATAACATTCGACGAGAATCCTTTTTCACGCGTGTGTAGCGGCGCGTGACAATAAAATGGAAAAGTAATAAAAATTCCATTGAATAAAAAAAACAGTCGTAACTTTTTGTTCCCAGTTTTGTATCGTTCAGGAAGCGACATCGCTTTTCATGCATTATGCACTTTCGATTGCTACCCATCGTCGTATTTTACGACTGCCTAAATGACTGCCCTATAAAAATAAATAAATATATAAATTCGTCGAAAAAAATTGACAGCCGTACAACACTAAATAAAAAAAGAGAATAAATAAAGCGAAATTAAACACCCGCATCCGAATTCGTTATTTGTGCGATGCGTCGGTTTCGATGGGTGATTTTTTAGCTAGCTGGTACATATAATATAAGGGCTGCCCCATATATAAAATATAATTTCCTTAAATAATGACCAAAAACTAATATTGATCATCAAAATGAAGTTTTATAATAATTTAGTTTCATTTACACTCATGAATGTCCTTTCTAGAAAAATTTCAACCTGCAATTGAACCCGTTCTCATTTTTTAATGGGGCTTTCGTGTGCTTTTGAATTATTAGTCAGGGTCATTTATGCTTCCATATATGTATGTGTGTATTGTTTGCGAAGTGTTCATGCACCTCTAGAAGTGATGGGTCACAAGTTTAAAACAAGAGTTTTGCATTTTAGTATTTTATGCAAATATGTACATATTTTTTGCGTTTTATCTAGATTTACTGTCTGCATATAAAAAAAATTAAAAGCGGTAAAAGATCTCAAATAGAAGATATATTCGGAAAAAATGTAGGCATGTATGGTAACCTTATAAGGGCTGTCAAAATATTATTTTATTTAAAAAAAAAATGACCTAAAGCGCTTACTAAATTTCCTAAATGATTTTTTCTCATTATTTTACAACAAGGTTCTTTAGTAGTGTGCGAATTCACGACACAGATAAGTACTTTTTCCTGTCGTGTTGCGAAACTCGACGTGCTTATGAAAATGCAGATTGCTGGAGATTGCCGGTTGCTTGCCACTCGGTCAAGGATACTACTGCGCGCCTAGTTGTAACGTGCCAGTTCGTAATGTTACTTTTTCGTCTCAATCTGACATATCCAGTCTTGTGTACAAAGTGCACAATGCTAATCATTATTATGCATGGAAGACACTGAAATGAACTTTTGTACGATTCGAGACGGTGGACGTGGGTAATGACAGTGGGACCTTTTCGTGGAAATATGACGTAACGGACGTGTCATCTTTTCATATGCAAATTCTGCTTCCCCCCATAGCCACAGCCATAGACGACCTTCCGAAATGGGTCCCGCACCACTGATCCGCCGATACGTCAGTTTCCCGCGCACAGTATAATAACACATACATAAGTAGTAACATATGCGCGATGTATGCTTGACCATGCCATGTGACCTCACCATGAAGCAACTCATGGCGGACGCGTTTAGGAGGAAGTTCCTCATTAGCGTTTCTTTTACGTTCATCTACCCACTCTCAAGTGAGTCGGGAATACGAGCGGACCATGGGCGACCAGTAAATGACCCATAAAAGCAATGTAAAAGCATACTTCATCCTGGATAAATTATATATACATACCACGAATTACAATTTTCCCACTTTTCCTGTAGCTTTCATTTTCATTTAAACATTTAATGTTAAATTTGTTCCTCACTTCAAACTTAATATCTTAATTGTTAATGAAAATAATCAATGAAAATCACTTTTTAAATTCAAATCTACATACAAGGATGACTTCAATTTATGTACTTTACACTTAATGAAGTTCTATATAAATTCCTTTAAATTAAGGAAAACTAATTTAATTTTTAATTTAACACGATTTAAATCAATGCCAATTTACCAACGGACAGAATATTTCTTAATAAGAAGTAAGAAAACGAGCTAATCAAACTAGCCAGTACAAATACGTATAAAACAAGTTTTTAGTTAGATATTTATATATGTATGTAATTCGCACTGAATAGGAATTGAATGTACGATTCCTTGCAATCAATCATTTTACGTAATAATAAATAATGCTATGATTATAAAAACGACTGCGCTTCACTGGAAAATTTATAATTATAATCGATAAAAAGTTTCGTCAATTTTGTTCAGATGTATTGTACGTTTGTATGAATCGTATAGTACGTCCGAATCGCATTGATTAATTATTAACAATTTATAATTTGTATATTATAATCGAACGCATACAAGAGTTATGTAGACATATTTCGAATTCACACGAAAGCAGGTGTATTATAGTGATTTTCTCGAAGCACGCTCTACGGTTTTGTTCTCGTTGCTATCCCGACAGAACAGGATCCATCGTCGGCCTCATACGTGTGTGTGCTTTATATGGAGATGGGATAGCCCGTATAAAAAACTATGGTGGTCCATAAAATTATTATGTTTTTATCGCCGGGCAATAAACGGTGTTTGTTCCTCGCGAAGAAGACAATGGCCGAATCAAAACATTCGGCGTTTTTACCAGACTTCGATTTTCGCACTCAATAATTGATGAAATTTTCTCCAAACACTACCAGCCGCCAAATCGAAATTGCATCGATGCAAAAACATAAATCCACACGTTTCAAATGCAACTAAATCTTATTGAAAATACCGCAACAAATATTTTCAAATCAACACACTCTAGTTTCTAACAATATAAATTATACCACGTCGCGTATAAAAGTGCACAATAAAATTTATATTTTAATTGTATATGAGCCTCGTATTGTTTTACGGCTATTTATGATTTTTATGGCCGGCATGGCTCACAGCTAAAACAACCTGTTGGAAAACGTTTCGGGAAATGTATGTACATACCTGTCATCATTTCCGAAGATGTGAACTTGTCGAATAAAAAACACACATGAAATCCACCGTCAGATTTGACGGAATTCTATTCCCTTCATCGATACGTACATATATTAATTAATTAATTAATTAATGAGCCATCGTCGGTATTTAGAGTGTGCGTTTGTGCGAGTCTATTCGTCCCACATAAATATCTATCTATACATGTAAAAAACAATGCATTTATGGTTATTGTTTTGTGATTGCTTTCATCCTTTGTGTCCACCGTGACATAACAATGGTGTTTCCCATGAGGAAGAGAGGGGCATCGTGTGTCCGACAAAACGCTCATTTGTCGGTTCTTCTGTGCTCGCTCTCGTATATTTATCGTTGCGATCAATTTGGATTTTTTTTTTAAATTTATTTATTCAATATACAGCGCAGTGCGAAATTTCAACCGTATTAATATTTATCGCGTTGTGGATCCTGGAAATATTATTTCGTCGAGAATCATTAATTTCGAATTAGTGTACGGTGTATTAGGGCTGGCACGTTATTCCGCAGCCGCGGGCAAAAGTGATCCCTTTTGTATAATATTTCGATATTTTTTTGTTTTATTTTATTATATTATGATGTGAACTAATTTTTATTGTTTGGAATATACAATAAAACGTATTCTAGATTGTATGGGAAAATGCAGTTAAATCGTTTTGAGATTTGTATATCGATTTTTGATTAAGTTATTGAGTAGCATTTAGTTAGGTTAGGTTAGTTATCATTTTTTTTTTATAAAAAACTTCGGTTAATTCAAATCTATGTTAAATTCTGTAAGTCGTAGATATATTCAATTATCTATCAAAGTATTTGAACAAAATACTGAATATTTTTAAACACTTATACCATACTAAGCTAATAATATTGATATATTGAAATTTAACTCAAAGGTTTATTAAAAATATCACGAAATCATGTAAACCGAACCTTACTAAATTCGACATTATTAAATATATATATGTACATAATTTACTTTAATTTGTACATAATTTACTTTAATTTGTACACATTTATCAAAACAAGCCAATTATATTAACATTCAACCTTAACTTTTAACCTGATTTCAACTAAGTTTTCGTGTTGAATTGATTTAAGCACAGCTTAAGTTATTTAACCCTTTCGACTGTGTCTTTTAACTTTACGTTTACATGTTTATATTTAAAAATTTGACCCAACATTTGTATAAAATGTCTTAAAAATCTTTAACCCAACTCAGTTCTAGATTAATTTTTCCAATTTCATTGATGTGTTATATTCCAAGTGCTCACTCCGGTTCATTCTCGAACTTACTAGTTTGTTCATATACGAACTATTGGTTTTAATTTTAGTGCTAACAGTCAAAAACTCACCAGGTGCTGCATGAAACATTTAACTCTCAAAACTTTTGACCTTTCAAAACATTGAGATGTCAAAACACTAAATATTTAAAAGGGAAATTCTATTGAAATCGTATTACAACGCTGCTATAATTCCCGTTTTCCCTAATATTAAAAATATTGCAACCCAGGATGAGCGAATTTTTATACATAGAGGATGGGACAAACGAGTGAGAATATTTAAACTTATGCTCAATAGTTTGTGCATGAACAAGATACGTACATAGTTCGTTTGTATATTTGTTGGCCAAATTGGTTCATGTATGAACAAACTAGTATGTTCATAAACGAACGAAATGTCCACTGTAACAGATACATTCTTCAAACTAAACCAATTAAACCAGAACCTACCCCAACTTAATTCCACCTCAACCTAACCCAATTTAACCTCAATCCAACTGATTCCAACTCAGTCGACTTTCATCTGCGACTAAATTATCTCAACAAAATACTTATGTACTTAACCGAAGTCTAACTTGACAGTTAGTATGTTGTACATGTGTAGATTAACCCACAATTGCATGCTTACCTTGCGTCATCATCATCATCGTCGTCGTAACCTAACATTTCCCTTTACACACACGTTCAGCGATCGAATCGAAATCAAACGTTCGTATTGGAACGCGAAGGACATTTGGGAAGCGCATATAAATTTTATATACCTAGTACATTACATATTTTATTTATTTATTTTATTTTATTTTAAAAAATCAATACCACAGAGACTTGACAGGTTGCCCCAAAGCGTCAATGTGATTTTAATACAAATAATAAAAATCATAAAAATTACAAAAAAAAACATCATAAAAAAAATAATAAAAATCATAAATAAAAAAAAACATCATAAAAAAATAATAAAAATCAAGTAAAAAATATTTTCACAAAATAAAAACAAAGAAATAAGATTGTAAAATTTATATCGTGCTATTTAGGATGTGTTCCACCAACTCAACATAACTGGCATCGAATAGGTCCAAGTAATGTGCCAGTAAGTTAAGGAGTCGAACAGATGTAGGTACATATGTAGGTTCTCAAAGGTAGCCTCGCCTCGTCGATGCCTACACTTGAAACAAATGACGGCACGCTTCGTTGCCTACTACTATAATGTACATATAATGCATACACATTCGTATGTCTACATATATACGTATGTATGTTCGTATATAAAAACATACATTTTTTTTTATTCTACTATTCTCCCATCATTCCGCCAAACGTTTCATACAATCATTCACGTGGCTTTTCGGGCGTGACGGACAGACGGACAGACTCACGGATCCGTGCAGTTTTTCGGCTCGAAATGCGCTTTTGAGCACTTTTTTTCCCCACGAGACAATACAATAACAAAGGCGACTTAACCCACTCTTGGCAAACTATGAAGTTGCATTCGAGTATACTTTTTACTTCTGTGTATGCTCTGGCGGAGATGTCCGTCAATATTGACGGGTTTAATTGTAACCATATGTTCCTATATCAACGTTGAAACTACATATATATACAAAGACTATTTGGTATCGTGTTTTATTCACTGTATTAAATTCCTGTCCTTAGTTTAACATCTTTTCTGACGTGCAAATATCATTCCATTTTTATTAATATTGATCACATTAAATTTTGATTGGATCATATTGAGTACTTAGCTTTAATTATGATAAAAATTAACTACGTTTACTAGAAGATTACATAACGTTTATCACATTAAACTTTACAGTCCATAAAACAGTATACAATCAATGATTATTATATTTAAATTTTAACATATTACGAGTAAGTACTTTGACGATTTAATTTTACTTTAAAATTGATCACAATAAATATTGATGATTAATATGTAATGCTTTAATGTAATGATGGTTAGTATGTAATGCTTTTAATTACATGGTCATGGGTTCTATCCCTGAAGTATGCTGCTGGAAAGACATTGGATTTGTTTCGTATCAGAGTTTGCCAATTTATCTGATTTTATTGAAGCGGTTTCAACAAATTGGCAACCCTGTGCTATCTCTCTAGTAAAAAATTGAGTTATTCAGCATCTCGATTTTCGCTGATTTGTATAAAAGCTGTAAATTTGTCCATATATTTCTCTGTGGATTTTAAACCATGTTTGTTGTTACCTTGTATAATACTTATCTTAATCTGTATAACAAACTCGTCGCGTTTGAACAATCTGTTAGACTAAAATTAAATTACATTAATGATTGATGACATAAAACTTTTTTTTATAAAATACAATTTAAAATAATAGTTTATTGCATAAAATATGATCACATTAAAAACTAATTCCATATAAAATACAAGTACTAAAACACATGATCACGTTAAGCTAGCAGCATGGCTCGGTGGTTGCGTGGATACTAAGCACTTATAGGTCAACGGGTTCGATCCCGTGAGCTGACCTCGGTGGAAAATAATTTATTATGAGTATAATCTTTAATGCTGCTGATCTGACTTGGATATTTGTGACTCCAAGTCAATCGTTTCTTATCAGAGTTTTTCAATTTATCTGATTTTATTATTGAAGCGGTTCCTCCATCAAATTCGCAAACACCATCCCATTATGTCACCACTATTTGAATATGATTTCAAATTTTTTTTATCTATTATATAACAAAGATGTCTCGCTAATTCTTATATATAGTATTTGTACTATGCTATGTATTATATTTCTGGTCACAGTGATGCGTTAGAGTATTCTATAATATCACTATGGCTAATATATAAACAAATTAAGCTTTGCCTATTTGAAATTTGAGCTGTGCTTAAGTGTTTATTTAATTATGTAGTGACCACAGTGAAGTTTTATACATTTTGAATTTTATGATTACATTCATTGAGTCTTCGTATCTCGATCTATAGATGGAGATAAAGTTGCGTGTTGGTCACACGTGGGAAAAGATCGATCGTCAAGTTGTCGAGCGTTCTCACACAGAACGTGTGCGAAATGCAGGAAGCGCTTCGGGCTACGTATGTACCGTTTCGTAATACGAATTTATTTATTTTATATCAATTAAAATTGATCTTTAGTCTGGCAAATTGATATCGAGATAATACGTCAATTCGACATGGATCTACAGACGGCCCGGACGTTTGAAATGCGCTATACGATAATTGCACTTTGTACGTGTGCGTAAACTTTGACATTTTTTCGTTTTTTTGTGGATATAATTGAGATTGATTTGTGTTGCATTTAGTTGTCGACGTATCGACAGCTTTATTGTCTGCGAAAGATAAGTGGAGGTGACGTCAAACGTAAAACTACAACTCGAATAATAAACCGATACAATTAGCGGAAAACTCGCCGCTCCTTTCACAAGTGAAATTCCAATACATTTTACAACTTGGTAAATGGTTTTAATTTATTACTTAATAGTATAAATGGGAAGACGAGCAAAAGATAAATATTATACTATTCTTCTAGATAAATATTATAATATTTGATTACTACACGTTTACATACACATATGTATGATTCATTGAATTGGACTAATTACTTTAACGACGAAAGCACCATGTAAGTAGGAAAGTAAAAGGGATATCTATCCAGAAACGTTTCATGCAACCTCTCGTCAATTTTGACGGATATCGTTTGAAACGATTAACATAAAACATGCAACAAACAGCTTTTCCATAATTGTATGAAATTTTAACATGCTTTATGATTAAATTTGAATTAATGGTAAAAGTAAAAAAAGGACGTGGAAATGAAAGGAAAGAGAAAGGAGAATGCTTTGCCGTCATATTTGATGACTACTGAAGTACATGTGTAGTTACTTAAACGTGATAAATGAATGCTACTAATTGACATGGGTACTTGCGTCAAAACTTCGATAAAACCATTCCAAGATTAAAAATTTAGAAATTTTTCGTTGTTAAAACTTGCCGTCAATTTTGACAGCAAATCATTTTCAACACTTTTAAACCTAATTTACTTAAATTCCGCTTATATTATCTCTCATCCTCTCATTAACTCATCCACACATTTTCCTAATTTCGTCTAGGTACCCATCTTCCCTGCGGTCTTCCTTTTACCCTTTTGCATACTCTCGGGTATCATTCTAGCACTTCTTTTGTCCACCTTTCGTCCATTATTTTAGCCACGTGGCCCGCTTATTGCTATTCCAATCTCTTAACTCTATCCACTATGTCCACTACCCTTGTCATACTTCTCACCCACGTATTCCGCTTCCTATCTTTCCTCGTTGTGCCGAGCATACAGCGTTCCATACTTCTTTGAGTGCATTGGAATTTGTGTAGCATCTTGGCGTATATATCAAGTATATTCGTATACATGTTTGTCTGGTGTCAATTTGAGACAACCTTTGAAAAAAGGTTACCTCTCACTCTCTTTTGATAGAAAGAATTAAAAAAAATTCTTAGATACATTTATATGAAGAAATATAAATATTACCCCTATTTATGTCCCACTGCCTTTTTACAAGGTATGCTAGGCTTTGACTCACTATCTTCGAGAAGAATTATTGCCATTTCCAAATATTTCTTTAAAGTATTAAAGGGAAGAATCGACAAAATTCGATTTTATTTGAATTTAAATTTTCGGCGCCTGAATGCGGTAGAGCTTTGCGTCATCATTTACTTTTCCAACCCATTCCTGCGAAAACGTCTGCTTTCAATAACTCGTCTCTTGTAAAGGCTTTCCGGTTCCTTAATGTGATACATGAACATTTGGACCTGTTCAATTGTCATGTTGATGACCTGGTTAGGTTCTTGAGATTCAACACGAGACTATTTGAGCGAGATGAATGATTGGAATTTTTATTGTTTTTATTTTGTTATTTTCTTTCTTTTGTTTTGTAATACTAGTGTGACGCTTTTGGGCAACCTGTCAGGTCACACTGGTCATTTTACTGTTATTATTATTATAAATAATAAATAAATAAATAAAAATTGAATATAAAAAATGCTGCAAAATTATATAGAAAAAAAAAACAGTGTAAAATTACATATATGCGAAAAAATCATTCAAAAATTGAAACAGGTGCATTGGCGTGCCGTCGCTGGCAAAAGTGACTTCCTCGAGGGGTGAACGGCTCCTGAAAAATTAGATCTTTATCAAAATCGCCGATTCTTCCCGCTGCACACCCCGATAAAACTCACATATGCAAATATCACGCACCGCAAAAGCTTCCTTAACACAACAACGTCCGGAAAGCAAATACATAAATAAAAATAAATTAAATGCGACCCAGATAGATGCACATACACACACACACACACACGTACTGACAGACGGAAAGGAAAGGATAGTATTGGCACCGCGACCACCTCTAATGTTCTTACCCATAATATAATATAACGGTGTTGATCAACGGCTTGTCGCGTTTTGATCTACTATTTGCAACCAGCAAAACTGGTACGCCTGATTTGAATAAGTGTACGTCCGGTCAATAAATTACATATCTATCGTGTCGCGGTAATTTGCTCGGCGATTGAAGATCTCACTGATACCATTTTTATATATTATATATATATTATACAGTGTCTCGAGAGAGCTATGTAACTGTAAGGACAGAAATGCTTCGACATTTTGCATGCTTTTTTTTACTGTTCTACTGCATATACCTTTTTATTTAGTTTTGAGGTTTTTGAGAATGTCTGTGTGTGCAGATTTTTCAGGAGCGCGTGAAAAAGTTGACGTGCGTAACATACGCTTTGTCGTCCGTGTCACACTACCGTTTCTCATCCAACTGTGACCGAAGTAATTATATGTTGTTTTACCTTTGCTTCAATATAATACGTGGTTTTTTTTATTTTTTTATTTTCAGTATCATTATATAATATGATGGTTGTGTTTAGACGCGAAACGTCAAACTTTTCCGCATCGTATGCCTCGTTGATTTTTTTTATTTTTATTTGTGTCAAAATAAAAATTGCATACGAGTTATATTCAATATTGTGTATTTATACTGATTGTAGTCGTACAAGTATTTCAGATTCAAAATGAGTTTAAAATCTAATTTCAAAATATATTTTTTTATATTCAAGTAGGCTGTACGTATTTTTAATATTAAATCTAACAATTATTCAGAAAGATTTATTACTATTATTTCCATTTTCAACGTTCAAATTAAACAAATTTAGCTGTCAAATTTTACTTTTATTTATTACTAGTGTTTTTACCCGGCTTCGCTCGGTATTTGTAATATAAACCGCTTAAACATGGCCAATCTAATAGTTAACATTTTATTAAATTTATTTGAATAGTTTTATTTTATCTAAATTTATTTGAATATTTATTTGTTTTCTTACGAACCAACAATAGTTACATACAAAGTCGAAATGATATATTAGATTATTCCGTTTATTAAAAATACCCGAGAGGGGCATAGCTGATAGAACTAGGGGGTCAATTGTAATAAAAAATAAATGTATTACACAAAATAAAATAAGCAATAATAAAATAACAAGTAAAATAAAATAAAATCAATTTGTTTATATTAAGAAATATAAATAAATTTCATTGATATTTATACTTGATGATTTGCTCAAATTTTTGTAGTTCTTCCTTTTCCGTGGATTCTTATTGCATTTTCTTTTTCATTTTTATTTTAATTACTTTCATGGTTTGATTTTTGCTATTTCTTTTTTTTTTGTAATATCAAAATTAACTAACGTCTTGGCTTCATCGGGTATGCCACCTTTTCCAAATATTTTTATATAAATAGATAATAAATGTCATATATTGATGTTGGACTTTTGAAGGTCAATATTACGTCAATACATATTAATATGGTGAATTAATACAAAAAAAAACATTGTTGGAAAACTTTTATTGTATATTTTTATGAAAATTTATGGAATTGTATTGAAAAAATACGAATCAACTTTTCGAACAATGCTTTTTTACTAATTCGATACATAAATATTGAGTACGTTATATGGCACGTTATATAAACCTTAAAAAATATGAAATTTGCATATAAAAAAAATGATAAAATCAAATTTCATACTATGAAACGATACATTAAAATTTTGAACATAAAAGAAAAAAAAATGCAATAGAACCAAATAAAAGTTTCATTAATGCGATAAATATAATATTATACAATGTTGTATTATCGATATACATATGTTTGTTTTTTGATTTTTAAATGCTTTTTGTTAATACTAAATTATGTTCATAATACATCTTATATCTATTTTAATAGCTACTGATCTGCTGATCATTTTCTATTTTACAATTTTTATTTAATTTGGTTAGTAATCATAATATTATATTATTCTAATGTTAATGTACAGCATAATAGGAAAACGAGATCAAAAACCTATTTACAATTCGTATAAATGCTCATAATACATCGAATACATAATATTAATTAAATACTGTCTAAAGTCGACGATCTAAAGCAGATTGTGGTGTTTAGGTAATCTGTGTGTTATACCTGAATGGTATAGACATTTTGTTGTAATCACCGAGACACTTCACAAGTGTGTTAGTATGGTTATTAGTGATTCTGTCATAGAATCTACTGGTTAGTTGTCTAATGTAAAGTCTGTAACAAACGGAATATTATACATATGTATATGGCATGCAGTTTTTTCAAGTTAATATCAGTAGTTTACATACCCATATATATATATGGGTGTATTATAAATTATTTTTAGGGATTTATTTTGTATTACTTGGAGCTTGGAAAGGAATATATGTATGTAAACTACATCAATTGTTGGTGTTTTGTCTTTTTAGTCTTTCGATACTGATTGATCGTTTTTGAAACATTGCAATTTTGTTAATCACGTCTATGTATGTATATATGTACCTTTGGCGAATAATCACGCGGACCACAGTTGCGAAACCCGTGTGGGCATCAACGGTCCTTAGCGTAGCTCTCCATGCGGAACGCGCGACAATACCTTGAGAGAAAATGGAAACTAACCGGATGCGACACGTGAATCTTTCATGTTCTTGACGTGAGCGCTCCCATGCACCTCCTCCCCCTACTAAAAGAATATAAAAACACACATAAATCCTACCGTTCATCAATTATTTCGCTCGTTATCTACATCTACATCCATTTACATACACATACATACTAGTGAAAAACCCACCTGAACGGATCGACGATCGATGATGCGTAGGTTTACCTAATAATACCGATGATCAACACCAAAAAATGACATTTTAACGTTGCATTTAATCCAATTAATGAAAATAATATCCAGTGTTGAAATTCATCATAGTCGGTTTCCACACATACGTACAAATCAATTTCCAAATATTAGAAAGTACGAAATTTGTAGTATCGATCTAATTATTTACATATGTATGTACCTACGTGAATCATTGAGAAACGCTTTGACGAGATGCTATAAAATTAAAAATCGTTTATGTTTGTTTTTTTTTTGGTTTTATAGTCGTTCATATAAATTTTAGTGTCTTTCGAGTTGACGGAACGACTTCTTGGTTGGGTGGTCAAAGCGGCGACTTGTCAACCATAGGAACTAAGGTTCAATGCCTTCCCTAGCCTCTCGAAAAGTTCCCAGTGTTATTGTTATATACATATGTATGTATAATCAAAACGGCGCATAAAAAGCTTCGATTTTATCCAAAGTATATAGTAAATTTGCATGAAATTAATTTTGTAATAATTAGTAGCATCTATCGATGGATAGTACAACTATTCCAAACTAAAATTTATTTGCCAACCATCGATTGATTTAACTTATTTACTTTAATAGCTACTGATCTACTGATCATTTTCTATTTTACAGTTTTATTTTATTTTTGTTAGTAATCAAAGTATTATATTATTATAGAAGAAGTACTACTAAAATTTTGGAAAATAATAATACAACATCCAATTCAACGTATCAATATGATATTAAATATCTCCTTGAGATATTTAATATCATATTGAGAAATATCTCCTTGAGAACGTAAAAATCTCGAATTCGAATTTCTTCACGATCTTCATTTATTGATACTTATCATCATAATTTACAGCCATTAATCATCCACTCCTGGATGAAGGCCTTTGCAACACTCTTCCATTCGTCTCTATTTGCGCAACTGTCATCCATCTCACTTCACACATTTTTATAATATCATCCACCCATCTTCCTGCAGCCTTCATTTTACCCAATTGACATTTTCATACCCATCTTTAGGGTACTATTCCTTTACTTATTTTATCCATTTTTCTAGCTACATAACCCGCCTATTTCCATTTCAATCTATTTACTCTCTGTATTATGTATTATATATCAACTACCCTTGTCATACTTCTCACCCTCGTACTCAGTTTAATATATCTCAGTAATATGCCGATCATTTAGCTACTTTGGATACTTCGTATATCTTATATGTAGATGAAGAAAAAAATATAAGTCAACACTAAAAGGTTGCACTTATGTATGTATGTAAATACCTATACATCTGTACTGGAATTGAAAGCTGCGATAAAATCGGTATTCTGTCATTGATATGTGAACCGTTTCTAAATCGATCATTGATATATTTGGTACTAAAATCGATCAAATTGCCTTGCATATATTACATCAAACTTTCCATCGACTTGCACTAGATAATATTGCGTGATTTTTTCCAACGGATTATTACCCAATGCGTTCGAGCGTCAACGATGATGTTGCGATTTAGAAAATTGTGCAACGAATTATACCATTAATCCACATTGATAATTAAAAAGGTGAATCTTCAATACAAACACACGCATTTAAATAATATGGCGTGAACGTATTCAAAACACACTTTCGATTGAAAATTCACACGCCAGACGAGGAGAAAAGAGGCGAGAGGGCGTATAGCGAACGTCAATCGTCTTGCGCGGCGATAAAATCGATTCGGTACAACTCTATCGCGAATATGAACCCGCTAGGTATGTTTCCGCGAACGCCTTGACGAGTTTTTCCACACGTTCGGACACAGCCCTAGTTCAAAGAAATGCCACCGCCCGTTTTTCTCAATCAGCGGAATGCTTTTGATCAGTCCGCGGACCGAACCTGTGTAAAAACCAATTTATATTTACTCGTTTTAAATATGTCGGACGGCTGTGTACGATATTATGTGTATGTTTGTATATACGTAGATATAGAATATACTGTGACGGAAAAGATTATTAATGCGGCTTATCGAATTTCACAGAGGAAGCGTAGAATTTTGTAATCTAAAGCCAATTAGGGCCCGAGTCTTCTGTATATTTGTATTGTTTGATCTTGGGTGTCTGATTCCACCCCTTCGCTTTAACCCAAATCAAGGGTCAAACTACATCCCCTTTCGATAATTATTAGTTGTTGGCATTGATCTAATTAAACGGCACTGTATATGTATACTGTATAATGCGTGTATATTTTCTTATTATATATTTTTTATAATAATATAATCATACGACTTAAATATAGTACGTTGTTAATATTGTAACGTAGAGATTAGGTGAGTGGCGCTCGTGGACTGATGGTTCACGACCGCGGATCACCTGATCTCTCGTTCCCGCCAAAAAAGGCCTCCACGAATGAATCAGCCCTATGCAACGGCCAAAGGCATCGTCTGACTCATCGACCAATGATTGTTGAGATATGTATGTATGTGTACTGTGTCCAGCGAGTATAAATATGGGGCGTTCTCGGCATGGAATTCATTCCAGCCCGGACCGCCGCCAAGAGAACACGAATAAACCGCTACTACCCATCTTCCTGCGTCTTTCTCCGATTCTGGAAACCCCCCCCCCTTCACGTCCACGCAACAATATTTATGCTTATAATATTCAATAGATTTATATTTTATATTTATTTAATGACTTACATATAAAATATGTTTAACTTATCATATATTTCTATGAGTTGATAATTCGTTTGCCGTCAAATTTGACGTTAAATCGTTCAAATTCTGCTAATAATAATTATATGAATAAATCGTCTATCGTCAAATTTGACGAAAAGGTATTTTGATATAAAACAGTTGATTTGAATGTGTATCAAAATAAGTTTTAACTTTAAATTTCTGAGTTGATAAATCGTTTAGGTGCCGTCAAATTTGACGTTAAATCTTACAAAATTCTGCTAATAATAATTAGAAGAATAAATCATCGTAAATTTGACCAAAACGTAATATTATGATATAAAGCAGTTGATTTGAATTTATATCAAAATATGTTGGGAAAAAGATTAAATTCAAATGTTTACGACTCGATACATCGATTATGTCAAATTTAACGTCAAAATCATTCAAATTTTATTAATAATAATTGGTAGAATAAATCGTTTACCGTGAAATTTGACGGAAGGAACTTTTATACAAAGCAATTGATTTGAATTTGTATCAAAATATGTTGGCAAAAAGCTTAACTTCAAATGTCTACGAGTCAATACTTTGTTTACCGTCAAATTTGATGTCTAAATCATTCAAATTTTAGTAATAATAATTAATAGAAAAAATGAGACGGATACTTCTTGTGTTTAAGAATACGAAGAATTTTTTTAACAAGCTGATTCAAATCCAAATCTTATTTAATAATATGTATAAGTTCTGAATTAAATCAAACATTATCGCGTAAATTTTATTTTGTGATTAAAATTGAATGAAACGAGTTTTACATCCTTGTCCAATCATACTATACGATTAAACGTTTCAAATTTTCACGTCAAAACAAATTGCATCGTATCTGTTTACAATAGCAAACACTCGCGATTTAACAACCCGCACGTGGATAATAACAATAAAAATAAACCCCATAGCTATATGTAGTTATACACATGAAATTAAATTGACGTTCATATAATATCATACAAAGGGCCACGTGTATATTGCAAGAGAGAGAGAGAGAGAGAGATCAACCCCCAATTGACCGGGTAGAAAATTGCGCAATTACATGTATGCAAAGGGTTGCGGGTCCATTGCTAGCCGCAAGTGAAAGAATAAAATGATGCATTCTTATGTAATAAATATAATATACTTTCTCGGGGAACAATCGTCGATAAATTTGCAAAATAAAATTGTTATAAGTCGCCCTAGTCACTTGCGTCCCTAACATCATTAAATAAGTGCACGTGGTGAATCACTATCGTCGTTCAAGATAAGTGTTGTGATTATTCATTCAATTTAGGGTATTGTTGTCGCTGTCGGCTTGTGTTCGTTTAACGATCCACGTGTTTGTGCATTTTAAATTTGATATGATGAACTTGCCGTCAATTACAACGGATGATTTTTCATTCCAAATCGGAATTATGTAGATATGGTCGTTCATATAAATACATTAAAATTTTCATATTATTTTCCAATGAAAATATGTATTTATACACTGGATACAGTTTGAGTGGTTTTTTCGTAAATTTTTGACGGTAAACTAACAGTTGGAGAAGATTCGATTCCATATCCATATAAGTACGTTCTTGAAATGAAATAAATAGGTAATTGTTATTATGGATTTACAATTTACATTCAACAAATAAATAATTGCCGTCAAAATTGACCACGAATCTACTCTAAATTTAAGGAAAACACAAAAAATTCGTAGTATTCTAAAAAAAAATTTCAAAATTTCATTTGAAGGTAAACAATTTCTTCAATCAATTATTCTTAAATAAAACAAGTATCCGTTTAATCTGATCATAGACAATTTCTTCCACCAATTATTAATAGTAGAATTTCGATAATTTAGACGTCCAACGTCGGACGTCAAACTTGACGGTAAACGAGTTTGCAATTTACATATTCTTCAAAATTCACGTTGAATCTTCTTACTAAAAAAACTCTTCGCATTCTTAAATACTGGAAGTATCCGTCTCATTTGACGGTAGAAAATTTTTTCTATTAATTATTATTATTAAAATTTGTATAATTTAGACGTCAAATTTGACGGTAAACGTAGAATCGGAAGCTAAACTTTTTGCCTACATATTTTGATACAAATTCAAATCAACTGATTTATATTAAAGTTCTTTCCGCAGACAATTTATTCTACTAATTATTATTAATTTTGAAAAATTTGAATGATTTTGACGTCAAATTTGACGCAATCGATGTATCGACTCGTAAGCATTTGAATTTAATCTTAAATATTTTAATATAAATTCAAATCAACTGCATTATATCATAATATTACTTTTCCTTCAAATTAGACGATAAGCGATTTATTCTTTTAATTATTATTAGAAGAATAAATTTAACGATTTAACGTCAAATTTGACGGAAAACGAATTATCGACTTATAGAAATTTATAAATAAATTGAATTAAAATCCAATTTAATCAACTAATGTATTAAATTGGATATGCATATGTACCTATATATTAAAAATTTTGCATATACTTCATATGTATGTACTTACATCTAAAATGTACTTATATCAAAATTTCATATGTATGTACTTACATCTAAAAATAATTAATTAAATTGAACTTTTAAAACATTATTGGAATTGCTCACATTTCGTCTAGAACGACGACAGAATCGGTCCACTTTGGCACAAACGACAATCCAAACAAACGTCATAAACATAAATTATGCACAAAAACACGTATACTCCAATCGAAAATATACAAAAAAAAACACTCGCATATAAATCAAAGGTTTTCCCGTGCATAATTTATACGTACAAATGTGTGGCAATTTATCATGAACGCGTATTACATTTCATTTTATCATCGCATCGAGGAAAACCCTCGAAGAAAATTATTTCGTATGCAACCCCCTCATACGTACCTTTCCATTCTAGAGGTGACCCCACCCTTAACCTCCCCAACAACCAGCCCCATCCCTCCATGCACGAGAGTCCTTCGTGTTTCGTGTCGAAAGCAAGAAACTTACGTACATACATACGTACAATTCGACTTGCGGCCATTTCGAACCGAAATTTTTTATCGGGGTTAAACAAAGAAACGGGTCAACCGCACCCCAAGCCTTCGTTTTGCCCTCGTGTGTGAACCCAACCCTCATTTTTACTGCACACGAATTCTATGTACCCTGTATTGACTTTTCTTTTTCCTTTTGTCGCAGGTTAAAATTTGGTTTCAAAATCGGCGGAGTAAATACAAGAAGATGATGAAGGCGGCCCAAGGTCCTGGTGGAGGTCCTGGACCTCACGGACACCCTCCAGGACTAGGAGGACCTGCTGGATCACCGACGAATAACCACATAATGCATGGTAAATATATATTACAATTTTCCAACAACACGAAAAATTAACATATCGTAAAACTTATTTGTAAGACTACATTTTTTAATGGATGGAATTTTATCTATATTGCTCTAATAATGATTTAAAAAATTTTTGAAAGATCAAATAAATTTATTTTTGTCCAAAAATGGATTTACAAACTATAAATAATCATAACTATAAATAAATCATATGATTTATTATAAATGCAATACCAACAGTATGGCTCGGTGGTTAAGTTTATGTTTAGCACCGAAAGGTTACCGGATTCAATCCCGTGCTAATCTTTGATACTGCTAGTCAGACTTTTTGTGACTCCAAGTCGATCGTTTTTTATCAGATTTTGCCAATTTATCTGACTTCATTGTTGAAACGGTTCCTCCATCCACCAAATTGGCAAAAATCATCCCATCAGCCGTCACATATATCTGAATTTGATTTATGGACAATATGTAAAAATATATAGACAAGTCTAAATCCATAGATGTATGTATGGATTAATTAATTGTTCAATTCGTGTTCTTCAGCCTCTCAAAATAAAGCGATTTATGTTATAAAAATGTCTAAATTGTCTAGGAAGGCGAATTGGGTAAAATAAAAATAAAAGATTCTATGTACGCTAGTTGAATAGCCCGGCGTTGCTCGGGTGCGCATTTCATCCTTTTTCATCAAACTGGATTTGATTCTGGGCACCGACCCCTTTCTAAAGCCGTCCACAGTCTTAATTAGAGTACTATAAGATATTATACAAATTTTCTGGTTGTGTTTTAAAAACTGTATATTTATATATTATATTTGTTC
This sequence comes from Arctopsyche grandis, assembly GCF_051622035.1. Classification (NCBI taxonomy): domain Eukaryota; kingdom Metazoa; phylum Arthropoda; class Insecta; order Trichoptera; family Hydropsychidae; genus Arctopsyche; species Arctopsyche grandis. Next base: position 3,201,515 of record NC_135362.1, read on the forward strand.
TATAGGTGGAGGTGGCAGCAGTAGTGGATCGCAGCATTCTCCCAATCATTATTTAGGAGGAGGTGGTAGTGGAGCAGGTCTTGGAGCACCAGGACCTGGAGGTCACTCACCAACTCCTTCATCGACTCCCGTCAGCGAGCTGTCCCCAGGATTGAGTCCTCCAGCTCCATGGGACGTCAAAGGACCTCCACCTGTGCCATGGGACGTAAAGGTATACACCGAATCCGACAAAAGCTCAAACACTTTCTCTCTTCTATTATCTATTAACCCTTTACATATCTAAAATGGCGTTTTAATTAACTCTGTGTATTTTTTTGTTTATTTTCAAGTCTACTGGTGGGTCCTTCAATCACCCATACCCATCCTTCCTGGTTAGTCGAATTGAATTAAATAGCATATCTTAAATAATAGATCCACCGGTAGATCTTAGCCCGAACTTTTTGTATTGTTTATTGATTTTTTTATGTTTTTTTTTTCGAATAAAGGGTGGTGCAGCGGGAGGGTGGGATATGAAACCTGGACCTGGAGCACCCTTAGGAGCTCCTCTGGGAGCTCCACAACCAGCTCATCATCCAGGATACGTTCCTCAGTATTCCTGGTACCAGCCAGCTGATCCCGGACCTGCAGGATTACTAACGTAAGCTTTTTTTTATTTAAATTTTGAAGAAAAAAACCGTTCCCAATTATAGTTTTCCATTTTTAAAATGTATCAATGGTTGATAGAAATGCAATAAACATATCGATCATTTTATTTAATGCATATTATAAAGACCTCGTATAGTTAAAGGTACGTCGAATTTTATTTAAAAATAGAATTCGAATTTAATTTTTTTAAGAAACTTTAAACTTAATTGGTTGAAATAGTAATTGGTCAAATTTTGCAACTCATCTACCGAAAAAAAGACATTTCAAGATCTTAAAACTGTTAAAGTCTTTTCATAGTGGCACAGCACAGACCGGCAAATGCATGTTAACAGCAGTATTCTTCGGTACATTTATAGGTTCCGTAATATGTACGTGGCGTTGGCGTAATAGTAGTAGCCGACAAGATCTATTCATATTGTACAGCAGTACACGTAACCGTAACTTATCAAGCAAAATCGGTTTTATTTGGCCACTGCGGAAACATTCACACACGACGTGACGTCATAGTAGCAAGTGCACGCGTACGAACTAAAGTGCGCATACGAATATTTTCAGAAACGTCATATTGTAACAATATTATAACAAGTATATGTAAGCGGATTTTGCTGTACACTCGGTCTAAACTTGTCTGAGCGTGCACTTCTGTATACATAATATGAATATAAGTAGTCTTTTATGTACACTGACGAGCTTTTACCTTGCAGTGCTGGATAGTATAGTGTGATTTTACATTCATACATATGTATATTCCATTGACGCGTTCATATATAATGTACCAATGAATACTTTCCTTACAGTTATCGGTCTGCGTTGTGCTAATATGAATACGCCTTAATACGTGGTTGATTCGATGTTTTTCGGTGTGTTCAGAAAGGGACGGTTTTAAAATTGTCATCGCTTGATATGTGTAATTGTTTATGATTATAATATATATTACTTTCTTTACAGGGTGTGGCCGGCTGTGTAACCTCTGATTGGCGGATAATTTTTGTATAGTGTGTGATATGTAAGAACGTTAGTGATCATTGTGTAAATTTTTCATTATACATATATAATATATAAATGTTGTTTTCCTTTTATATATGATGTGTTGTTTTCGTTTATTTTTCTGTATAGGCGTTAGCTAAATTGAAAAGAGAATAAATCAAACAAAAATAACAAGACTTACCGTGAATTTAAATTGAACAAAAAAAAAAGTAAAAAGTAATAATGAACGAATATTTATTATTATGATTTTTATTATTATTATCATTATCATTACATATTATTTACTATACAATACTTTATAATGAATAAACTAAAACGAAAAAGTGCAAATTTGTAAATGTAAGCTTAGGGAGAGATTTGAAAGAGAAACTTTAACACAAAAAACTTTATATGTCATATATATATATATATGCATATAATATATACCCAGGGTATATTTCGTATTATTTTGAAATTTGAACTATTGACGCGATCCTCCCCCTTCTTTATTTCGTGCTATTTTGTTTGTTAACTAACAAAAATCAAATCAAAATTGCGTAGATATAAGCGAAACGCGGAACGAATCAATACTGAACTTTGATCGAAAACGACAGCAATATTCCAAGCATATTGCAGACTTTTTAACCTAAGAAATTTAAATCAAATGTGTATTTTTTAATATAGAAACAATCAATACCAAACAAATATTCAAAATTGAAATTTAAATCGAAGTTTATGTACAATGCATAGTATATAATACGCGTTAATATTATATAAAAATAAAAACAACTATGATCATATTACAATTAGGTCAAAGATGTATATTTTTAATATGCAATGAAAATATGTTTTGAAATATTAAAACTAATTTATTTAAAACTATTTTCAGAATCTGTAATTTGCTTTGAAGTGCAGTCTAAATTTGTGCGATTAATAGTTCAGTGTTTATTATAAATATTTATATTTATTTATAAAAACGTTACTATAGTTGTAACTGAAAGCGGTCGATGTTCAAATTTCAAAATTGAATAAAAATAATATGTAAATTTTTTGTATAGTTAATTGTAAAAAGGTTATTATTATTATTATTATTATATAAATATGTATAATTATTAATATAGTATATGGGTATTAAATACGATTGAATATATGATTGTATAATTTCCTAGGACATATGAAAAAAGCTAGAATTATTATTGTATTAATTTTACATTTCCAATTTGTTAATTTTAAAATATATTTCATGTGAAATAAAATGAAATTATTCGAAAAAAAAAACCGTTTTATTATTTTTTTTTACCATACACTTTTCATACATATTATATGTAAGTCTTCATATTTTTTCATCGACATATTCAAAATGGCGGCACACAACGTATCGACAGGTGTTTGCGCACGGAAACCGACAAATTATTGCACGTTTTGTAAATTATTGCACGTTTGTGAGCCTTTTTGTGTTAAATATTGATAAAATTACCAACATAATGGAGACGTATTTTTTTTTTAATATCGACACATAAAGACGTATCAATTTTTGACGTAAATTACACAACGCTGTACGCGTTTATGCAAATAAAACGTAATAATATATTTATATTCATTATGCATGCGACAAAAATCCGCATTAATTTGACCGGAGAACAATTGACATATTAGAATTACTAATATCTCTATGCGACACGTTGAATAATTCAAAGAAAAAAAATTGAGTCACATACGGTTGTGAAAAAAATCATACATACAAAATAATTATAAACTCTCTCTTTCAGTTCTGACTCTAAAAAGACCAATGTCATAATATGTGGTCATAAAGAATTATGGCTACATTCATAGTACTACTGAGTCTGAGTTTTTTTAATAATTTAAATTTTTTAGTATTCATTACATTCAAGACAATTTATATATGTTCAGTGAAACTGTAATTTTCAGTGAAATTATAATTTCACTAGTGAGTTTATAATTTCACTGACTCAAGCAGTGGGTATGTATATAACAATATAATTAAAAATTCACTTCTCAATGTCAATACAACCCTAAATAAAATACAACCCTAACAACCTAACCTTAAATAAATAAGTGTTGGCTGCTAAGATATTATGATGTGTATCAAAAAAAGCCAAATTGAAACTGATAGTGGACCATGAAGAAAGTGGGAATGGACTGGGGCGGGGTTGCGGGGTTGTAAAGTGGGGTGGTGCAATGCGTGACGGTAACGCATCAATCAACTGTCAAAAATTATAATTTCACTGATAGTTGCCAGTGAAAATGTACATAATTGGATATTATTTCACTGAACTATGTATACCCGGCGAAAATGTAACTAGTTATGATTTCACTGAAACGTCAGCGAAATTATAAATTCACTGCTATTATAATTTCACTGTGACATATATAATTTGAATAAATTTTTAGATATTTGAAAATTTATGTATAACATAATATATATATGTATGTACATATATAATACATATATTATGAGATTATTAAAACTGACACGAGTATTGAAATTAAAGCATTCATATACGGAAAACTTTCTGTACTAAAAAAAAGACATGTTTTTTATTGCTATCGATATTTTTAGTGCAAAAATAAAATATTTTCAATTGTGATCGTATGAAGGTTGTTCCAAAAATTTTTTTTTTATTTGTATAATTGAATTAAAAACTTCCTGTCACGTAAAATATCTATTTTTTTCGTATTTCAAACAATTTCACATATAATAATATTTTTATTTTTAAATGTAAACAAATAAATATATTTATGTAAATGTATACGGATAAATTCGGTAAAAATTCAACATAGGCTTTTTGAATACGGAATTGAATATTAAGCATGATCATAAAATTGGTATGTAAGCGTGTTGGTTGACTTTTTTATTCGTTATTAATTTTTTTGCGTAGCTTATCGTGTAAAATGCGCGCGAGACACACCCAAGCACGCAATAGTACAAATTTAATTACGCTTCAATCTTTAAATGTCGTTAATTGTTATTACTCATTAAAGAAATATTTAACTTCATTCTAGGAATGAAAAGTTGGATACATCTCGCTTGCGATGAATACAAATTTCTATTGAAAATGTTGATATTTAATTTTAAATTTTCAATTTCTGATTTTGTCCGTCACTTCAAAAAAGTTTTCGGCATTTAAACTATTTTTTAATAAGAGCCGAAGAATTTTGAAAGCCTCTCGTTTCCTCATATATATTTTTACGATACAAATACTTACATCCAAAAATTCAGAAAGTCTTTCGCGATTTGCGATCATCACTCGCAGGTTAATTAAACACAGGAATCCAGATTTTTATCTTATTTTTTTTAATTCGAATTGATAAAATACTTCATTTTATGTGTCTCTTAAGTTACAACTGCACTTAAGCATTGCGTTGTGAAAATAATTACACATATTACATTTTTACGTAACGCCAGTCGGAATCTTGTTGTATTCTTTGTTGACGTAATAAATTTAAAAATAGTAAAGAAAATGTCACATAATTTCCCCGGACAATATTTTAATTATTTTCAGTGAATTAAATGTCTCACATAATGGCATGTCCATCATGTCACTACAAATACACACATTTAGATATCTCAATATTTAAATCGAAACAAAACTTAATTTTACATTTGCATCATATTTCGAAATGGTTAATCTTATCTTCAGATAAGTATAAATACATCCAAAACATCTTTAAGTATTTTTGTTTATAATAGGTCAATAGGTCAAAACACAAATCGATGCAATTCATCTACATATACATACATCGCCTTATCCAACATTTTTTATGGTAGAGTAATTGTCAAACACGATGGCATACCACTTTATAACAAACACTATCAATGCATATTCAAATTTCATCACATATATATATATATATATATATATATATATATATATATATATATATATATATATATATATATATATATATATATCTATATATATCTATATATATCATATATATATATATATATATATATATATATATATATATATATATATATATATATATATATATATATATATATATATATATATATATATGTACATGTACATATATGGGTAGGTGCATACACACAAACTTATTGTACTTCATTATTCCTACATCCACACATTTTGAATCAGTTCAACATTGTAGAGTACAATACATATATCGGAAGTCGTTAAAAATCACATTTATTTATTGTTAATTTTATTTTTATTTTATTTTTATTTTATTTTATTACATACATACATTATATGTGCCATGATAGGAATTATCCCAAGGTGACACATATGGCTATATTGACTTAATACATATGTACCAGCAATTTTTCAAACATAACAGGATATACAATAATACAATAGAGACATCTATTGACAATCAACAAGTTTAAGGATATGAATTAAATTTGTTTGAATTTGCTAATACTTAAGATGCTAATACTTCGATATCGGTTTATTGGATCCGTCACAACAATTAAGTGAGGAAAATCGGAAAATCGTAATAAGAGACGGTCGTTTTGCGTTTTAATAACCACAAGATCTCGCCAGCAGCTTATCGTATGTAAAAGCGCACTACGCTGTGGCTATATTAATAATTTATGTGAATATCGAAGTATTAACGAACGTGTAAGACTAATATTTGCATCGAGTGAATCAACAATGCATGCAGATCTGATACTCGGTTTCTATTTTTTCTCAAATTTGGATCAAATTGAGAAATAGGCCGATATTTATCAAATGCATACATGTTATTAATTTCATGTATGTGTTCATAAATAAAAAAAAATACAGAATATTAAAAGAAACGTTTAAAGTCACTATATATGTATGCATCATCTTGTATAAGTATGTTAGATATATCAAAAAATGATCTCATTCTTCGCATTGATTGGTGAAATATTTACATATGTATCCGAATGTGGTCTTATAGATCATCATAGTCGTCATCCATAGCCATTCATCATCCACTGCTGGATGAAGACCTCTCCAACACGCTACTACTCGATTATGTTTTGCGCGACTTTCATCCACCTCACCCCACACGTTTTCCTAATTTCTTCTACCCATCTTCCCTGCAGCCTTCTTTTTACCCTTTTGCATTCTCTCGGGTACCATTAAAGCACTTATTTTGTCCACCTTAAATCCATTCTTCTAGCCACGTGGCTCGACCATTTCCATTTCAATATCTTTACTCTATCCACTATGTTCACTACACTTGTCATATTTCTCATCCACGCATTCCGCTACTTGTCTTTCCTCATTGTGCCAAGCATAAAACTTTACATAGTTCTTTGAGTGCATTGAATTTTATGTATCAACTTGGCGTTCAATGTCAAGTTTCACATCACTTGCAAAACGTAGTGATCGGAGATCTTTTTCTTCAGGCAAAGTGGCATGTTTTATTTAAAAACCGCATTCATTAGTCCAAATGCACTCCATCCTAATTTCATGTATCTTTATTTTTTCTTCATTACTACCAGACAAGTTTATTATTTGTCCTAAATATAAATAACTATCGCCTACTTCTACTATTTTACCACCTATTGTCATCCTATCAGACATGCAATAGTTATTGAACATTAGTTTGGTCTTATCTATGTCAATTTTTAATCCTGCTTTCCTACTTTCTATTAAGTAAGTCATCAGTAAATAAAATAAAATAAAATAAATAAAATTTAAATAAAAAAAAACCGAAGATGATTCAAGAAGCGACCGATGATTTTTACTCTGCTCTGTCCCATTCCAAAGTTCCTGTAAACTCCCTCAAGTAGCATAATGAATAACTTGGTCGAGTTGGTGTCTCCTTGCCTTACTTATTTTCCTATGCTAAATCTATCTATATTTATTTTTATAATAATAATAACAAAAATATGACCAGTGTGACCTGACAGGTTGCCCCAAAATGTCACACCAGTCTTACAAAAAAAAAAATAACAAAGAAAAGAACAATAAAAATGACCAATCATTCATCTCATTCAAATAGTCTCGTGTTGAATCTCATGAAACTGACAGCTCAACATGACAATTGAACAGGTCCAAATGTTCATCTATCACATTAAGGAACCGGAAAGCCTTTACAAGAGAGGAGTTATTGAAAGCAGACGTTTTCGCAGGAATAAGTTGGAAAAGTAAATGATGACGCAAAGCTCTACCACATTCAGGCGCCGGAAATTTAAATTCCAATAAAATCGAAGGGTTGTCAATTCGTCCCTTTAATACTCCAAAGAAATATTTGGAAATGGCAATAATTCTTCTCGAAGATAGTGAGTGACTCAAAGCCTAAAATGTGTAAGCACGTCAAGTTTATTCTTAATAAAATGTAATTAATAAAACTTAATACTATTTAAAAAAAGACTAAAACCAGGATATTCGAAGACATACTTTTCCAAATTGAAGTAAAAAGTTCTTAACTGTAAGAAAATACTAGTCTATTAATACTATTTATACTCGTCTCGCCTTTAATAACTAATGAAATTGACTCAGCTTGAATGTCATATTCCTGAAACGTCTGAAAGTTTTAGATCTAATTGTCTTCAATAGGACCGTCGACACCAACAATATTTTCCATATCCAGTTCCCATATTGCAACCTCCAGTTGCTATTTAAGAATTGGATATAGAAACTATTGTAAGTAATAATGTTGGTGTCGACGGCCCCAATGTGATACGTTCAATACAAAATAGCACGATACAACATCATATCATGAGTCATGATATGATGATGTATAGTGCTATTTTGACAACTTTTACAATATTGTGATTCATGACATTGTAAAATTTACAAGTAGTAATTGAATTCGTTAAAAATAGTCAAAGCCTAGCATACCTATATCTGAAGGTTTTATAGATATAGGAGTAAAGATCGGAAAAAAATTAAATTGCTATTTCTAAAGGACTCCTTGAATTAAAAATCGACACAGCATCAAACTTTCCTCACTTTCAGGCCTACGACATTTACATACCGTTCACCTGCATTCGACTCGCCTAGCCTGCACTATGCGCAAAAATGCACACAACACGCAATTGTATTTTCTCAGTACCATTTAAATACTGAGGATTCTTTCGATGGCCGTCGTGTGAATTTTTTCCATCGTGGGCCGGAATGGAATCGCATCAAAGGGACCGCACTCAAATAATTGAAAGGGTGTACCGCGAGTGCGTACGCGGTCACATTCCATACTCACATACATACAAATCGAGACACATCCACGATACTTTCTATACACAGTACGATAGTGTGCTGTCTCCGACGTGCCCTGGATGTCGGTCAGATGGATGCATGTGTGTTTTGGACTAATGGTGTTAGTCCACGCGTGAAATATGGGATTATCCCTGTAAGCCCCCTCTTGGCGATGTTTGCCGAAGCCCCTTTGTGGGGCCATTGTGGCTGTTCAAAAAGGTGAAATAATATATTGAATATATGGGTAATATAATGGGTGAATGGAGGGATGTGCATTTTCGGCTCGGATTTTGGACACCCCGGATGGAAATTGGGCCACTCTCGTTCCTATGTATTATTTGACTCGTGTGTGTGCTCTTTGGGTGGATTATTATTCTGATCAAACTTCCAAGTGTTCAAAAGATTCAGTATGTACATGCATGTGAATCCTTGTTGATCATACTAGTGTTGTATGCTTGAGTGATGTGGGCATATTTTGTGTTTGTTCTATTGTTACTTACATATCTATTGTTTTTTCAATTACAACATTGTATTGTACATTTTTATACAAATGTATAATCATAATCATTTAACCTTGAAGTTCAGATATGAAGTTCAAATGTAACAAATCAATTGTATTAATAATATATAGTCAATGCCCATATAGCGTGATGGATATGTTCCGCAAGAAAACGTAATAAAATAAGAAGGGATTAGTAAAAAATTAAATTGTAGTAAATATAGCGTTATACAGGACTCGATACATTTTCATTTATTTTTATCTTATACTTCTCACACCTTGTTATTGAAACGATCCAATGCGTTATAAAAGGTTTTACTGTATTTTTTTAAATGGAAAATTTACGACAGATTTTTATATATCAAAATTTAATAATTCTGTTAATAGATATTGTATATTACATAGAGCAAAAATAGAAAATGAAAAAATAAGCAAGAAACCGACAAATTAGTAAGCAAAAATAAGTTGTAGAAATCGAATTTCAAACATAAGCAATTATTAAAAAGTTCAAATAAAATGTGTATGTACCTATATGTTTGTACAATATAAAAAGAAGTATTGAGTTTTTCGATTTAATCAATTATATATATTTATTTAGGATTATTGAATGATCTTTATAATCGAAAAGGTGCAATTTTTATTAAGGAAATACTTCTCAATACAATAAAATTACATTTTTTTAACACAATTTTGAAACTATAAAATACACATGTGTATGTTAGAATATATATGAAGTCTCACGTTTTGATACAGTTTCAAAAAATCCTGAACTCATTGAAATATCACAATGAGTGTATTAAAAGCTATCATACAGAAAAAATGAAATAAACCAGATCGACTAACAGTATCGTAATTCACATTGGAAAAAAGCGTGCGTTGATCTCTCCGAACATTTTCCACCGTACATTTTCTATTGCGGCAAAATTTTATAAACACACACAAACTTATTGTTGTTTGTTTTGTTTGCGTTTATATTTTGTCGGTCACAGCCTCCATTGTGCAGTTTGTCGAAAGGATGTGTGTATAGAGAGAGAGTCCTTTGTGGATCACCGGTACGAGAGCTGTCAATACGGTATCCTTAGGGCCGCATCACACAGCCACTCACCACGAATTTAATTGTTGCTAATCCCACGAATGTTTATTAATATTTTATGCGTCTATCCGAGTATAATATGCCAACGGTGAAAGGGCTCGTGTACTATGTGGGTCTGTAGTTACCTATTGTCGTCGTCGAACTTGCGACCTCAGCATGTCGTGTTCGTTCCTTTCTTTTGTGTCAATATATATTATATACATATATAGATATCGTCAACCGGCTGCTGTTGAACTAAAAAAAGCAAACCGGACACGTCGAGCCACTCCCCCGCGGCACAATGGCCGAAAAAAACCGCCTCGTTTTGTCCGATAACAATATCAAAAAATATGGCTGTGTGTACGTTCGGTCTTGAGACGTTGCGCGAGGGGAAACAGGGGCGCTGCTGAGACGGTCTGCGAGCCAAGATTATAATGTTTAAAAATTGTTTAAAGCAATTGCATATGTATTGCGTATTATTGTGCTAAATTTAGGAAGATTTTTTTGTTAAAAAGTAATTTAAAAATTGTCAAAATATTGAGAAAATTATTTTTCATTTTAACTACCGTGATTTTAGTAAGAAAGAAATTAAAATGTACATATGTATGTGATATTTTATTAAACGAGCTTATTTTGTATAGCCATGTATATGTATTTATATATTTTCTCTAAAAAATAATGATTTTTTCACATAGGGTCTAAAAAATCACAATGGAACGGGTCTGAATTTTGATAAAAATCATTTTGAGTCGGTTTTGTAACTGTTAAAGTTTCAATTTTTTGTATATTACAGTAAGTTGTGTGTTTTACTAGTGTAGGTATGTGCGAGCAAGATGCTAATGCTAATATAAAAGTCATGTAGTGATATATTGTAACGTCTGGACAAGTAGAGACAAGTACGTATGTGTCGAAACAATAGCAGTTGTTCTTTTTTGCCCACTTCTGCCAAAAATGATGTATTGTATTGTAAATAAATCATTCTCTTCTTAATTCCATCTTTACTGAGCAAAGCTTGAAATTCTCCATAATTACAATATTATATTATATAATATTAGTCAAAATGTTTTGTCTTTTTGAGTGGGTGAAAATTGAGAAATAAAGTAAAAAATACGGAACGAAAAAATTTTGCAATATCAATATACCAGGAAGGCCTAACAGGTAAACCCAATGCGCCCTCCTGGCCGATTTCAAACATTTTGCAATTTTTTTTTACATAAATCACTTGATTTCGAGGTGCTGAAAAACTCGAAGTTAACTATTAATTAATTAATTACATAGAGACATCTATGGATTTAAAGTTGTATATAAATTTTATTTTATATTAATCATATTCAGATTAATTAATCATATTCATATTAATCATATTCATATTAATCATATTCATATTAATCATATTCAGCGGTGAAATAGTGGGTAGGATGGTTTTTGCCAATTTGATGGAGCAACCGTAATATGAGATGGTATGTATGTATATCGAACGTTCTAAATTAAAGAAAACTGTAGATTTTCATAGTGGACAAATAAACATTGTCATGTTCCGGGGGTTGTTTGTATTTTTAAAAACTTTGATTAGGATGAACACTTAAAAAAGAACACTTAAAATATTGGAACGATGAACTTGAGAGATGCGTATTTTACTGCACTGATTGTTTAGACTGACAGGCAAAGTCTGATTCTGTGACTCGTTGACGGAGTCTAATGGTTTGACCGACTCTCGTACCTTGGGTACGGCTTTTATACTGAATACGATGATTTTATATTCTTCATGCACGATAATGTTAATTAAATTAAATACGCACTATAGCAGCTACATATATTCCGTTTCAATTTGTTGTTTTTACGAAAAGTACGGGTGTACATGTTTAAACGTTTATTTAATATTTTGGACTACCGAATTAAAAGATTAAAAGATGTTATTTAATTTTAAATAACAAAAAACTGTATCGTAATGAAATACATTGTGAAAATACTGATAAAATCAATGACCGCATGAACTTAAAACACATCTCTGGGAAAATCAGTCGTGAAAATGAGGGAGTTGCACCTAATTCAATGCACAATAGTGCAAGGCAATGTTTCAATATACATATGTACATACATATGTACGTAATAACTAAATAAAATTCGTTTAAGAATATATTTATACGAGTTTTATGCCCGTTGAAATTTCAACGGGTGCTTTCGAATTGATACACGATCTAAAAATAAAGTAACAATATCAATAGTAATAATAAATCGGAATCGGAACTGAAAGAGAAATCGGGAATCGGGTTTGCCAATTAAATTATGCAATAAAAATAAAAATAAAATTATAAAACCCGAAATCAACATCAAATTCAAAATCGGATAATATGAAAAGTACGTATTTTTACATCGCGTGACGTAAGCAAAAATATACGTTTAATTTACAAAACCCAATACCCGCAATTATGTATTAACATACCCCACCCCGGTCATTGACCTCGCAACCTTGAATATTATAAATGACATATATATATATTAAATTTAGAAAGCTTCCTTTGTCAGCCATCGTGATCTAGTGGTCTACAGCGTAGTCAACTACAAAAAATGGTTCAAAACCTTGCTAAATAAAATTATTATAATTACGTATTGTTATATGGCGAGAACGAAACATTACGGTTTAAAAAAGAAGGGCTATTTTAATATCGACGATGGCGTAATTGGTTAGCTCGCCGAACTCAGATATACATACCTATAAGACCGGTAAAATGCTCTTTCTTTTTGTCGTACAGCCTTGCTTGTGCGCAAGCAGGATACAAGAGAAACAGGCTGTTCCTCTTTTATCCTGCTCATGCACATTAAGTAAGGCTGTACGACAAAAAGAGAGAGAATTTCACCGCACGCCACTGCTATAAGAGGATATTTGTGTTCGAGGGTTCACCGGTTCGACACCGCGGGCAAGTCTCGACGAAATGACTTTTTATCCATTCATTATGTTCAGCTATCGTCAGGAAACACATAAACAAGCAGATTAGCGTCTTTATATTATATATATATAAAACAATAAATTATTTTTATATTTATATAAAATTTTTATTCCATTGAACCAAATGACTGAGGGGTGGGGGGGAGTGAAGTAAGGGGGAGGGTTGGTTCTCTGCAAAATAGGCGCACATGAATTCCTTTCTGTAAAAATAAAGGATCCGTGGGCGTTTCCGTTTTTACGGTTCCCCCTGTATATTATATACAGCCATCTGTGCGTATTATGTTACCGCACGCATTGTTTTCCTTTTTGCATTTTTGCGTGCGCATTTTTTCCACGCACGTCACATTGAAAGGGTCATAAGCGGAGAAAAATACAGTGATAGTTTTCGCACAGGCACCGAACGGGGATTAGTCCACTTTTGTATTGTAACTACATATAGTGCTCTGAAATGCGCGCATACTACGCATTAAATCATAAGTACACACACACATTAGATTTTTTTTATATTCAAAATGAACTTTAGATCATTCCAAAAATATATGTTTTTATGTATTCCATATATGCATGTATGTATGTATATCATATACTATACAACCATACTATTATTTAATATACTGTTACGTACGCCATGGATTGAGCGAATTGTACTTAGACCAACGGATATCTGTTATCGGTTAACTAAATGCATGCACTTACTTCCAAAGATTATATCTGGACTCTAAGTGCATTTAGGCTAAACAATGACCGTTATTAGTTAGTTCTCAGAATCGGTACGGGAAGACCCATTGTCTTGGAAATACATATCCGAATACGTGACTATACAACAGGTAAACAGATTAGGCGTCCTGAGAGATCTACCCTTTATAAGGCGGTACGTAGGCGATATAATTCATTCTGGACGGAGCAGTGACAGTGTGTGTGTCACCATAATCATCAATAAATGCTGTGAAACGACCGTTGGCCTTTTCTTGGATCCTCCACCCACCCTTACGCAACACTGGTCGTCAGAAGTGGGATCCAAGATGGGCCGTGGAACAAAGTCACCAGCGAAGGAAGAGAAGCTACAGCGAAGCCATCTTCGGGAGCTGTAGGAGAGAGTTCGAGCCATGGAGACACGAAACAAAAAAATGCAGTTTTCACTGCAACACACAGAATCGGTCATCACATTTTCGGTTGTCGAATTGCAGTTATCACTGCAACTTGACTTTGACATTATCGGCGGTGGCCGCCAAGAAGTCATCGGGATGACGGAAGGAGGTTACGAAACGGGAGGTTTCGTACAAGTGCTGCCGGGAGAGGACAACTTGAGGCGTTGTCAAGGGCAACATCGGAGAGCAGCATCCGGCAATTGCAGAGTCATCCAAAGGGCGACCGAGACGAGGGCAGTTCGCCAATTCGCCGCAAGTAGCAATAATTAGCGGCTGTAGGTGACGACGATCCACGGGAAAGCATCGTCGTCAGAAGAGGAGTGGAGATCAGGAATGGGGAGGAGCAAGAATTCATCGGGATGACGGAGGGAGGTTGCGAAACGGGAGGTTTCGTGCAGGTGCTGCCGGGAGAGGACAACTTGAGGCGTCGTCAAGGGCAGCATCGGAGAGCGGCATCCGGCAGTTGCAGAGTGGTCCAGGGGGCGACCGGAACGAGGGCGGTTCGCCAATTCACCGTGGGTGGCAGGAATTAGCGGCTGTAGGTGGCGTCGATCCACGGGAGGGCGTCGTCGTCAGAAGAGGAGCGGAGATCGACTACAACTGAGAGATGTCGATTACAAGCCACTATTCCCTTCAACTGTTTGTTGAGGGCAGATGTCAACGAACTGAAAAAAAAATCTAATTGGAAACTAGTCGAGTCTAATTGGAAGAGTCGGAAAGTAAACGGATTGAAATGGAATTCAATCGGAACCATGCAACGGCAGAGAGGCACATTTATCAGATTGGATAAATGTTGGTTGGTCAGTCGGCGGAGTCAATCAAGTCACTTTTGGGAGGATAGAGGCACCGCTTCAGAGGGAATGGCAACGGAAGCACGTTCTGGGTGGAACGTTGGTCTGCAGCAAGATGCTGGGCCACATGAGAGGAAGACGGGGCCACCGCAACAAATTTGGACGTTGGGGAAACGAGCGACTTGGATCAACCACGTGAGGGCATTTGAAACCGAAGAAACGCCAGATCGCGACTTCAACGAGAGAGAGTGGAACAATTGATATACGTCAACATCGAAAAAAATCTAGTTGGAAACTAGTGGAAACACGAGTACCTGAAAAAAATACATGGACAGTTGCAGCAGTGTTTAGATCATCTCGCAGATGTAACGGGAAAATACATCAGAAAGAAATGGATTTCAGTTGGGTCAATGGAACGGAAAAGAAGCACATTCAACAGAGTGGCAGACTGTTGGGTGCATATTTACCAAGGTCAATGGAACGGAAAAGAAACACAACCAGCAGAGTGGCAGACTGAGGTGTGCACATTTTCCAGGGTCAAGGGAACGGAAAAGAAGCACCACCAGCAGAGTGGCAGACTGAGGGGTGCACATTTTCCAGGGTCAACCGTCACTTTTGTGAGGATGGTGGCGATTCTTGTGGGACATGGCTTTGGAGCACGTTCTGGGTTGAACGTTGGTCTGCAGCAAGATGCTGGGCCACATGACAGAGGAACACTGGGCCACCGTAGCAAATTTGGACGATGGTGACACGAGAGACATGGACCAAGTCACTTTTGTGAGGATGGGAGCCATTCTTGTGGGACATGGCTTTGGAGCACGTTCTGGGTTGAACGTTGGTCTGCAGCAGGATGCTGGACCACATGACAGGAATACGGGGCTGCCATAGCAAATTTGGACTTTGGTGATACGAGCAACATGGACCAAACACGTGAGAAAATTTTGGACCGAAGAGCTGACAAAGAATGATTTCCAAATGTAAAACATCGGATGACTAATTTTAGGGGATTAGAAATATAACTGTAATTGTTTCCATTGTAAAGGTGACGTAAAGTGAAGTGTAATGAAAGTTTTATGTAATTGTTTCCATTGTAAAGGTGACGTAAATTGAAGTTTAACGAAAGTTAATGTAATTGTTTCCATTGTAAAGTTGACGTAAATTGAAATGTAACGAAAGTTCAATGTAATTGTTTCCATTGTAAAGGTGTCGTAAATTGAAGGGTAACGAAAGGTTAATGTAATTGTTTACATTGTAAAGGTGTCGTAAATTGAAATGTAACGAAAGTTTAATGCAATTGTTTCCATTGTAAAGATGACGTTAATCTAACTGTTACAGAATTTAAATTGTAAAGGTAACGTTAATGTAACGGTAGTAGAAATTAAATGTCATTGTTTCCATTGTAACTGTAAAGATCACGACTGTAATTGTAAATGTAACTGTGACTGATATCAGAGATAAATGTAACTACTGTAGATTTATCAGTTCGGATTTGTTGGTCAATCGGGACGATTTGACCTAAGAGGGAGGCAATGTAACGTACGCCGCGGAGTAAGCAAATAGAATCCCAGAGACTGACCGTTCAAAGATTATCTGTAACGGATATCTGTTAACGGATTAACTAAATGCATACCGTGCGACTGGTATAAGTGGGTTTTAAGGATTAGCGACAAACTAAGTGCATGAAACAATGATTGCACTTCTCATACCGTGGGAATACATATCCGAATACGTGACTATACAGTAGGTAAATAGATTAGACGTCTTGAGAGACCGTGAGACCGGTGTAAGTGGTTTTAGGGATTAGCGACGAGCTAAGTGCATGAAAGCTAAACAATGATTGCACTTCTCATACCGTGGGAATACATATCCGAATACGTGACTATACTGTAGGTAAACAGATTAGACGTCCTGAGAGATCTACCCCTTATAAGGCGGTACGTAGGCGATCTCAGGTCATTCTGGATTGAACACTAGCAATACGTGTAACTCCTTAATCATCAATAAATGCTGTGAAACGACTGTTGGCTTTTTACTTGGATCCTCCACCCACCCCTACGCAACAATACTATATAATCATATATATTTAATTTAAATTGTGAATTTTTTTCATAAAACAAACAACTTTTGTATGAAGATAAAAATCATCATCAAATTATTAATCATTTTAAATTGATTAATTTAATAAAAATTAAATAAAATCATCACACATTTTTGTGCCGTACTGTTCTCGTTGACGTTTCAATGAGTTCTCAATTATCCAACCCATATATCAAAGTGGACAAATAAATATAATAATTATAATTAAAGCGTATTAATTCATAAGTGTGCGAGTGTGCCGATTTATGAAATGCTTCTTAGGGATTGGAATGAATTATTTATATGAGCATATATAGCTTTTCTTTATAGAACTAACCCACTGTAGAGATTTTATTAGCCTCCATAGTAAATACATTTTTTTGTTGTAAAATTGTAAGCGACAATAAGTTTTACTATTATTAATTTAAAAAAAACTCAAGCGGGTTACTTCTATTAGGCAAAGCTACATACGTCTATGTGTTATCTATATCATACAAATGTGAAATTATAAGAATTGTAAATAGGTTTTTGAGCTCTTTATCCTATTATGCTGTACATTGACATTAGAATAATATAATACTATGATTAGTAACAAAATTAAATTAAAATTGTAAAATAGAAATTGATCAGTAGATCAGTTGCTATGAAAATAGATATAAGATGTATTGTGAATATAATTTAGTAATAATAAAAATCATTTAAAAATCAAAATCAAATGTGAAATTATTGTTTTAAAATTTCAAACTGAAATCAAGAGTGCCGATTATTGTAGTGCTCTTGAGGATTTAAATGAATCATATGATTGTGCATAGTTTCGTTTTATGGAACAAATCCATGCTTAGGTGCGAACACACTAGTCATATGTGGCTTGTTGTATATTTAGTCAATATTGCACATGCAATAAAAGCATTGGCATACTTAGTCTATGCCGTCGCGATCTTTCCAAAACTCACCCCTAGAGTGTTTTTGTGATATTTTATCCTTCTATTGATATATGTAGGTTTGACAGTGATTCCCATATTTGAAAAAATGTAGGAGAAACTTATTACAGAGAAATAATAAGATCGGACTAATTAACAAATAACCGAAAGAAACGCCCTTCCCAGCTGTAAACCACGAACATTTGCATGCCGTACGATTCAGTGCATCTGCACCTTAAGCGATGATTTGACATTCATTATATAATACGTATTACATATGTATATTTTTTTGTAAGATTGTGAGCACATTGGTATATGCTTTATGAATTATTACCAAATTGAAAAATCAGTGGGATTCTAACAGGCAAAACTACGTCTATATGCTATGAAATTAAAACAGTTGATTTTCATAAATAGTATTTTCTTTAGGATTGGAATTTATTATTTATATGAATTTGCATTGTTTTGCATTAGGGAGCTAACCCACTTATATCCGTAAAAAATTCGAATTTTTCATTGTTAAATTGTAGATATTCATAATATGCTTTTATTTATTACTAGTGTTTTTACCCGGCTTCGCTCGGTATTTGTAATATAAACTGCTTAAACATGGCCAATCTAATAGTAAACATTTCATTAAATTTATTTGAATAGTTTTATTTTATTTAAATTTATTTGAATATTCATTTGATCGATGACGTCATGGATTTACGAACCAATAATAGTAACATACTTACATACATAGTTACATACAAAGTCTCTTTCGAAATTATATATTAGATTATCAAATAAAAAAAAGGCTAGTTCTGTTAGGCAAAGCCACTCTTATGCATATGTGACATACATTTTATACATATGTAAAAGTTTTGATTCATAAATTCCAATTGAAATCGAGATACATACATAATATCGGTGATTTTTAATGTCGAATTTTATTTCAAATCAATTAAACATGCGATAGTCCGAGCAATAAATTAAATTCGCGGCCACTTTGTCGCGAATTAATGATTCGCGTCAAACAGCCGCTAGTAATTACAGGCTAAAATACCGCAAAAACAGTTTCAAAGATTATACCTATGCCCTTAGATACATATGTGACGACGAAAAAAAATGATATATATCTTCATTACGTGCGCGATAATTCATCTGCTACACACAACGTTCAAGTAAACGCCAAAAATCCACTCGACCTCGACAAAAATATTTAAATAAAATATAATAAAGGCGAAATATTTAAATTTCGTTTTTCAATTAAACCGACGAACTGCTCTGGTATATTTTACAAAATTTATACACAGAGCTGACGCTCGTTGCATTTGCTTCGGCACGCGTACTATATCACAATAATTGTAATATTTATATAAATATCGCATTATTCCCGTTCATGAGCGACTTTCAGGGATGGAGGGGGGGGTTGATCAAAAGTAACAATAATTATAGTTGTATGGTAATGGCTATAAAACACCGTAATTACGGTGATTTCCGGCACGTTCCGCGGCACACTTCCCCGAAAGGCCCGCTTTGTGATTTAATGCCACACTATCGGGTTTCGGACGGGCCGACCCCGGTTTTGAAAAATTGCATTTTTTCTATTTAACCCTCCCCGCAGTATGCTTGAAAGAAATGGAGAAAGGCGCGGTGCCAACTGCGGTGTAAGCGACTATGACGCGATGACCGTTAGGAGGTGACGCGCAGCGATTTTCACATGAAGATACCTACTTAGCATAGGTTGTTGAAATTGATGCGAAGATTACGATATATATAAGATTAATTTATGAATCAGACGTTACTGTATCTATAAGATTGTCTGTAAGTGAAAAATGTTAACACAACACCCCTTGATTTCAATCAAATAATGAGCCATACATAATATGTAAGATTGAAAAACAATAGGATGATTTATGATACTGTTTAAATTTTTTTGTAAACATATATAAATAAGTAAACAGTAAGTTGGTTGTTTCAAATGGTCAACAATGCTTTAACGTTCAAGTATGTATGTAGGTACACAATAGGTTAGGAATAGAGATATGCATAATCATAAAACTAGAAATAGGAATAATTTAATTATAGATAGAGTTAAGAAAGGAAAAACTGAAGGAGGTGTTTTCCACAGAGGTGTTCAAATTTATAATGGCCTTCTTGAGAGCATCCCGTTTCAAGTGATGGTTGGAGCTCTACTAACGTCTCTTCAACGCCTTGTCGTCATAAACCAACTGGTAACGTGGTTACAAACGAACACATTTCCTTGACTACACAATGGCGCTTCAAACTTATATAATAATATTCGTAAAATCGTAATTATGAATATTATTATGAAGAGGTTTTTTCACAGTAAGCTTCCCGGACATGCATACAACAAATCCTGAAAGTTCCATCGTAATCGGTTGAGTGGCTTAGGAGCCTATACGAGATAGACAGACAGACAGACAAACAGACAAACGGACATTCAATTTTATGTACATATATGTATGTATAGATAGATAATATCAGTGGTGTAGTGCTAAATAAAAAAGACCAATGTCGGTGTTTAATTTTTAAGACCGCCCCCCCCCCTTTTTTCCTAACTAAAAAAAAGTTATATCCTAATATTAGTAGTTGAAATATTTATCTATTTAAAATCAAATAATAATTAACAAATATTCTTACTTGATGATGATGTATTTTTTTTATATTTTATAAAAATATCCATAATGCACCCTTTTCAACATCTTTGATTTTGCAAAACCCGTGTTTGTGTGTCAACAGTAACATTTGCTTTTAGCAATGCTAAAACCATGTACATATGTATATCAGTATATATACATTCATACATATGTATATACATTGTATGTATGTACATATATATGTACATACATATGTATATATTGTATAAATGTATTATTGTCTGTGTATATACATACATGTGTTTATATTTATTTTTCTTTCTCTCTTTTCTTTTATAAGACATTCCCTTCTTTGTTGTTTTTTATAATTTGTAATTATTATTATTATTATTAGTTGTTTGTGTATATATGTATACATGCTTTGTTTTTGTTATGTCTAATTTCTTTAGTTATTATTTTGTTTCTTTTCTTTTCTGTTATATTTTTGAGCATTGTGGCGCATTAGGAATTTCTGTAATGCTACAATGGTCCAAACTTTAAATAAATATGTCAAAAAACTATCAAATTTAAACTATTTATTTAAGCTGAGTTCCCTCATTTTATCTATCCTCGAGTACGTATGGTCAATAGTTCAAAGAATGTTTTCTTTCGAAGTTTTGGATGGTTTTAGATAAAAAAATTCCAATAAAGTTCATTAAACGTATTTTAAGTTTTGAATGTGTTCAGATTACTATTCGATTGTGGCCATCGAGTGTTAGAACGAGAGTCTGCTCACAATATTTGGAATACAAAATTTTATATGAAATTTAAGTCAAAATATTTTTTAATTATACTCGAAAAACAATGTTTATATCAATCAAAGTGCCAGGGCGGCCACCTGGCTCAAAAAGAAGTACCAGGTCGGCGACCTGGCCCGACTACGCCACTGGATATTATTATTTTGATGAAAAATGAAAGTTGATTATCACAGTGCTAAAAATCGTCTCCGCTCGCATTCTAGTAACACTATTTAAGCGAATTTCAAATGAAATTAAAAATGTTGCATACATAAGTCAGGGTGAATGTGTCTCTGCACGTCTCTGTATATTTATATATATATACATATATACATACATATGTGTGTGACGACAAACGTGAGCGACATTTCGGAGACGAGATTCTCGACATTCCCGGCTATGAACGGGGAACTCCCGACAGGACGACGTTCACTCGCGCCGACCTGCAAAAAATTCACTCATTATATAGAGAGAGAGATCGTTATACACCGTGTGCCATAAAAACCGCCACTCTCTCATTTAAATGTGCGATTAATTCGAAGCTACGTATGTCGAATTTTTTAACGCCGAATTCGCGACATCTGCTTTCGATACGTGTGGCACTTTATATTGGCTCTCTTTGAATGGAATCGTTGAGTGAGACGGGCGGTTTCTTTTCCACATTTTTTTTAGACCGTACCGTTGCTCGGGGATGCGATTTAAATCTTCGCTAAATTATAGAATGTACGGATTTTCATTATTTATTTTCTACGAAAACGTTTCATTTGAATCAGATGTACTTTATAAAAACACCTTACAAGTAGGTATAATAATATATCATGTCCTTGAAGCGCAATTTTTATTTACAAGCTTTTTATTGTTGATATATTATATTCACAATACATCTTAAATACATTTTGATAGCTACTGATCCAGTTATCATTATCTATTTTGTACTTTATTTTTTTTGTTAGTATTTATAATATTTTAATGTTAACTTAAGACATAATAGGAATGCTCAAAAAAGTACAATAAAGAAAATTCCATGTGTGACTAATTGGCCTATTAATGCAATTTTGTTACTGTTTTCATTTTATATTAATAATTAACACATTGATAAGTTAATTAATTAAAGTAACAAAAATAAAACTTAATTGCGTCGATGCATCACTATGACCAGAAACACGTGTAAAAAAATTACACAAAAAATGTCAAAATTAAATAAAAAATTTAATTTTTTTATTTAATTTTGATACTGATATTAATGATATAATTTATATCTATATACTAACTAACTATCTTTTGAAACGTCAATGGATAAAATCCTAGTATAAAGTCATCATCATCATTGTCAGCCATTCGCCATCCATTACTGGATGAAGGGCTCTCCATTCATATTTATTTTTAACGACTCTCATCCCTCTCATCCAACAAATTCTTCTAATATCATCCATCCATCTCCCCTGTGGCCTTTCTTGCACACTTTTACATTTATCGGGTATCATTCGAGCACTTCTTATGTCCATCAATCCGTTCTTTAAAGCTACAAAAAAAACATTAGGAAAATTAACTTTAAATAAATATTGGAAAATATCATATGGAAGGGAGACGGGAGGGAGGCTAAAATTAAAGTACATTTTTTTGTCGTTTTAAATTTATTTGTAAAATGAAACTAAATTTCATACTAAATACAATTTTTATCTACATATTCGTTATAATAAATTACTATATAACTTTATTTATATTTTAAATACAATTTTATTTCTATATTATTTACAATTTTGCCATAATGACATTACAGAATAATTGCAAGTTGTCACTATAATATACTAGGTTTGTGTCCGTTGAAATTTCAATGGGTGGTTTCGGAAACAAATTGAGTTACAATACGTACATATACATAGTAATAATTAATCGGAATCGGAACTAAAAAAGAAATCGGGAATCGGAACTAAAACAGGGATCGGGAACCGGAACTGAAAAAAGAATCCGGACCCGGAACTGAAAAAGAAATCGGGAATTGGAACTGAAACACTAATCGGGATCCGGAACTGAAACAGGAATACGGATACGGAATTTAAAAATGAACCGGGATCTGGAAACTGAAAAAGGAATCGGGAACCGGACTGAAATAGGAATCCGGATCCGGAATTGAAGCAAAATTCGGGAACTGGAACTGAAAAAGGAATCCGGATCCGAAATTGAAACAAAAGTCGGGAACCGGAACTAAAACAGTAATCGGGATCCGGAACTGAAACAGTAATATATAATATAATAATATAATATAAGATACTCTCGATGGATGGAATTTCCGAGTGCCAGATATTCCGTGACCGAGATTTTAGTGACGTGTGCGAGATTGCTTTGTGCGAGATTGCTTTGTGCGAGATTGCTTTGTGCGAAATAGTCACCGAACCATAATATTTAAGCATTATTAGTCGAACCGATCTAGCACGAGACACGTCAAATGTACATGCTATCGCATTCACCACCCACTCGGCCCGCGATGGCCAATCACATTTCGTTTCAGTTTTGAATTGTATTTTAGTCAAGATATACAACATTGTTCATGCGTATAGCGGTCGGTTGAATTTGACTTTTATTTTTCGTTAGTATTGAGTTCGCGTTTCGTGTTTTGAAATATTTACATTAATAAAATTTTATTGTTTATTGATATTATTAATTTATTTATGGAATAGGTATGTATTTTATATTAATGGAAATCAAATTTTTTAGACGTAAAAGTACATAATTGTCAACATCATGTTATGGACAGCAAAATTTACAGTAATATTTTTAAAGACCTTGCATTGAATTATATTGTAAAAATATTATATAGTTAAATTTTATTTGAATTAATCGTGCACACTAGTCTAACAGATTGCATCCAAAGCGACGAGTGTACTTTTTACAGATCAATAAACATATCAAATAGCATATAATACATAGTCATTATATAATTTTACATTTTTGTATACGACATCTATGGTCAAACATTGCAAATTACACTGGAAACATTTTTAATTATACAATACGATCAATAAGCATTTTTATACAGTACGAATATTTTTGTACATTAATCTTATTACATTAAAAATTTTTTGCACCATTTTTGTATACTTATAGGCGAACCATGAGACACTGAACAACTCGTGGTTTGCGATAGAAAATGGGGAGGAAATGCCAGTTTTTACAGGAACCGTTTCAATGAAAAACAGAAAAATTGGCAAATTCTGATCGACATCCTCAACGTCCTTA
Organism: Arctopsyche grandis; assembly: GCF_051622035.1. NCBI lineage: Eukaryota > Metazoa > Arthropoda > Insecta > Trichoptera > Hydropsychidae > Arctopsyche > Arctopsyche grandis. Next base: position 3,226,361 of record NC_135362.1, read on the forward strand.
CATCAGATCGACTATAACATGTATTATTCCAAAACTAAATTACAAATCTGCAGTTTCTGAAGCACGGTGTAGTCACTCTCCAGTGTTTTGTGTCCCCGAACGAGGAATGTCCCGTAGTCGGATCGGCCGGTGTCGAAACGGATTCAAGCAACACAGTGTGCTAAAAACCGCACACTGCCAGGTTTGAAGGGAGATTGCGCTTCGAAAATGTTTCACAAGCAGAATACCAAACCTATTATAGAACCTAAAGAGCAAAATAATACACATACAAACACACACGCATGTAAAACAATTGAAAATCTCTGCTCGCAACCGAAACTCTCAACCATCTGTCACGATATGAATCTTCAAGGACCCGAGCGGTCACATGATTCATACAAATTGCAACTGCGACGACGACATGGTGACTTGTGACGTTATATAATCACCATTGTGTCGAATATACTATTGTAGAAATGTGCAATGTTGCCACACTCGGTATAAAATTAAATTTATATACGTATGAATGTGTCGAATTTTCACAATTGGAATGCAAAAGCTAAAAGTGTTAAATGGATCGACATACATACATATATTCATTCTTGTAAAGAGTCTAGTTGATTACAACAAAATGTCAATACTCTTCAGGTATAAACACAGATTACCTAAACACAATCTGCTTTAGGTCATCGACTTTAGAGTCTTTAATTAATATTATGTATTAGATGTATTATAAGAATTTTAAATAGGTTTTTGAGCTCTTTTTCCTATTATGCTATACATTAAAATTAGAATAATACATATACCTAATACTATGATTACTAGAGGTAGGACCGGAAGCGTGCCATTTATTGTTCAATTGTTGTAAATGCTTTGTAAAAAAGGTTCGGCAAACCTTTAATAATAAACGGCCCCCTCAGGGACCGGGCTTTAATGATTACTAACAAAATTAAATAAAACTTGTAAAATAGAATGTCAAATAGAAAATGATTAATGGATCAGTAGCTATTAAAATAGATATATCTAAGATGTATTGTGAACATAATTTTATAATAATAAAAAGCATTTAAAAATCAAAAATTACTAATTATATGTACGTATGGCTTTTCATTACATATACGATTCGTTAAACATATCTAGAGCGTTTTGCTTTAGATACTTGACTTTTTTTTGAAAGTTTTAGATACTTGACTTGAAGAAAATAAGTTTTTGAGATTTTTTTCATACGCACTAACATTAAAATAAGAAAATATTATCCAATACCAATAACAAAAGATATGTAAAAATTAGATTGTGTGAAAAAAGTAATTATCATAAACTTATAACTGTTCAATTGAGAAACCTGTGAAGTTGCGTAGGATGGCGAGAATACGCACTGAATAGCCAGATGTCATCGCGTCGATCTGACGGATGATTCCGATGTTAAATCAAATGTTTGATACATTTGCTTATTTTTATTAACAGTAATATTGATTTCGAATGTATTGCACAATAGTAAAATACAGTAAAACTAATAAGCCCACTTTAGAGGTCAATGAAGTCAACCAATAAAGCCCTATACATGCCCCCCCCCCCCCCAACGAATAGAGTTTGAGAGACCTTTATTATAGAATACTAGTTGTTTTGCCCGGCTTCGCTTAATAATTGCAATATAAACAGCTTAAATATTAAACATTATTATAGAGTATAACTAATATAAAATGGGTACCATTTATTGGTCCGGCAATATAGCTCAATTCCCAGACAAATTTGGTATTTATCACGACATATGCAAATGACCATTTCTAAATCATTTCGCCCTGCAAATATAAAGAGTGCCCCTCTCTGAAATAGCTCGCATGACCCAATCGGGATTCGCCCGGTAAATCAAACTTCAAAACGTCAAATGGGTTGCCAGTAACAAAAATAAAATTTAGCGTTTCAGTGAAATCATAACCAGATACATTTTTACTGGGAATAGTTCAGTGAAATCATATCCAGTTAGATTTTCACTGGATCCTATCAGGGAAATTATAATTTTTGACAGTTGGATGATAGCGCGTCGCCCCGCTCCTGTCCGTTCCCACTCTCTTCATGGACCACACATCGTAATATCCATCCAAATACATCGTAATATCTTAGCAGCCAACACTTATTTATTTAAGCTTAGGTTTGATTAGGTTAAGTTATGGTTGGTTTTATTCATTTAAGATTAGGTTTCTTGGGTCGGTATTTATTTTTGTCAAATTATATTTTTGTTACTGGCAACCCATTTGACGTTTGATTTTCCGGGCGAACCACGATTAGGTCGTGCGAGCTATTTTAGAGATGTTAATTTGACATTAAATGTCGTTTAATTTATATTAAACTAGCTGAACCCGGCATGCGTTGCAATGCCAGAATAAGGCATGCAATACCCGTTCAAGTTTCAAGTGATGGTTGCAGCTCAAATAACGTCTCTTCAAAGCCATGTAGTCATAAACCAACTAGTAACGTGGTTACCAACGAACACATTTGCTTGACTACAGAATGGCGCTTCAAACTTTCGCGTAGGTAAAATCATGTTTACGAATATTAATATTAAGATTTTTTTTTTCATGGTAAGCTTCCCGGACATGCATACAACAAATCCTGAAAGTTTGAAAGTAATCGGTTGAGTAGTTTAGGAGCATATAGGAGACAGACGGACAAACAAACAGACATTAATTTTTATATATACATATGTATTTATATATAGATTAGTATCTGGCATATAAACAAGCAAACATTAAATTGTGTCGATTTGATTTTTGCAACATTTGGCTTAATCTATATAACAGTGCGGTATTGAGCATGTATCGAGTCGACTCTTTTTGTCACCATTGTTGCTTCGAACGAGCCCAGATTGAGTGTGCATCCACTTAAACCACTTTACTATGCCGAACTCTTACCCAGAAGTGGTCTGTGGGTACCCACGAGTACTACGAGTGAGTAGACCTCAACGTTGCGATGTCTAGTGCCACTTGAAGTTTTGTAATAAAGCGTTGTGATACGAAAAATCAGAAAATGGTCCGTGAAGGAATTGAAGAGGGAAGGATGTGATTTTTTAATGTGTGTGTAATTTTTTTTAAATATTTTTTGGTTCATCTTGGGTTTAGGATGTGCAAGGATTGTCCGCGTGTGTGCATAGTTTTTATTTGTTTGAAGAGTGGTCGGGTCATAGAGAGCGGAGAGCGAGTCCTTTAATAGTCCCTGATTGGCTTTAATATGTATTTCCTCTTTGCCAATAAGTGGTGCGATGTACTCCAAAGGTTGCCGCTGTGCACACTGAAAAGTTACTCTACTTGTTTTCGATAAGCGTAACTTACGCATTACGCAAAAATTGGGGGAACTGTGCAATATAATCTAATGACGTTTCGAAGCGTAATATAGATTTTCGTAATTGAAATGACTATCAATATTTTTAGCAATTATTGTCTCATTTATATATAAAATATAATAAATCGATTGTATATATGTATATTTGTAAGTACGGTGTAACTTAGATGCGCATTTTTGGAGAAATTTACAATATTCATATATGTATAGGTTTGTATGTAGATATGTAATTTAGCACGTTATCATTGTCAGTGTTTTCAAGGTGTAAGTTACAAGATATATCTATGTACATACAAATCTTCGATCGAATTAAGGTTTGTTATTAACTTACATAAATAACTGAAATGATGGAAAGGTTGTATACATCTTAACGTAACATAATAACAAATGTTGTAAATGCATCGTTAAAAGTTTGCCGAACCTTTTTTACAAAGCATTTACAACAATTGAATTTGGGCCCGTACTCTAATCATAAGTTACAAATTATTATTTAAGCTAATATTGTGGCAGGACTTGCTCATATTTACAGTGAAAAATGGTAAAAGTATGCGAAGTATTTTTCTATTATAATTTTAAGACCATTATTAACTTATAACACATGCATATGTACTTATGTAATCGTAAAGTACATAAGTACATATGCATATGTATGATTATACGGACATCGACATTTAGTGTAATTTTTGATCGGTTTATTAGATCCATCCAAAATATATTGTTTTTCCTTAATATTATGATTTTACTATTTTTTCATTTCTATGTTTTTTTATCATATAATTAAGTATGTCATATTATTGTTTAAATTACTTTTTCAATTGATACTGTTTTCTTTTATTGTTATTTGTTATATTAAATGATTTACGGAAATGGGTTTTTACCTGTACAAATAAATAGATAAATAAAGATATTTCAAATTCAATTAAATTTTACATATGTAAGTACTATATGTTGACTTGGCGTAACTTACGCATTAACAATGTGAAGATGTGGTACAATTTGATCAATTGATTAAGTTTTGGCTCTTTATATGTACATATGTATAAAAAACGGAATACGTGGTGTAAGTAACTGGAATAAGTATGACAAGGGTAGTTGGTATAGTAGAGAGAGTGAAGAATCTTAAATGGCAATAGGTGAGTCACGTAGCTTAAATAATGGACGAAAGATGGACAAAATAAGTGCTGGAACGGTACTTGAATGGTACTTGGTATTATAATGCCGTAAGGAAATTTGGTGGATGAAATTACAATGTGTGGGGTGAGATGGGTGAGAGAAGCTCAAAAGAGAAAAGAATGGAAGCGTGTTGGAGAGGCCTTCATCCAGCAGTGGATGGTGTATGACCGTAAGTGATGTAGTATTGTTTAGAAACTAAAAATAAGTGGTTGTAGAAGTGACGTTTTCGTTTCCAAGAATAGTTAGAATATGAGTAACAATCTGGCAGTATATGTATATATCGAAACCAATTATAGGATTCATATACGTTTTTTGTGATTAAAAAGCATTGGATAAAATTTCAAACAGTTTATAATGGAAAAATTAAATAAAAACACAAAGCAATTAGTGACATCTGTGTTGAAAATTTTAAACTATCGATAAATCATGCATTAATTTGATCAAATTGAATGTTTTTCATTGCTTCCATCCGAACTATTTAAATACATTTGATTGATGATGATATTATTGTATAAGAAATAAATCACTTTTCATGTACAATTCAATTTCATGCCCATGTCCAATTTGATGGAAACGGATTTTTTGTATTGAAATCGCTTATAAGCAAAGTCAAACTACGACTTTACGTATTACAAATTGATATAGGAATAAAAAAATAATACGACATTATTTATCCATAAATCACATCACAAAACGTACCGTCGAATGATAATAGCAATGAAAAAACAATGCTAGAAAGTCGAAATTGACGTGTGCGTAATGAGCGTAATAATACGTACGATAATGATCCGACGATCGAAAATACGAAAATATAAAAACAAATCCGAGAAAGCTTCCACGCGCCTTGATTCGACTGTAACGTCCAATAAATATGTGTCCAGCGCTCTTTATATGAGCTTTACATTTAAGCTCATTGAGTTGAACCAAGATTTAATATTGTGTGGATTGGGTTACCACACCGCGTTTGTTGCCAACACTGATTCGTTTGATACAATTGTCATTTGAATATTGACTCATTCTCGATAGCCTCATGCGACCGAACCAGGCCGATGTGCGATGTACACAAATCACACTCGAAGCGGTCATTGCGCTGTACAGATTCGGTGAAATTGTGGGCTTCCAGCTCGCCAGTGTAAATAAGCCACGCGATACCTCGAAATTACATAAACAAACACTTGTTAGAGCGCGCCGTAATCGATTTTATTTATTAACGACTCTAAATGGTGGAAAAAAAGCGTTTCGCTCGATCGAACCGGCAATAAATAATTATGTCAAAATAACTATAATAGTGTGCCATAAAAGAAAATTACTCGTGAATTTCGGCGGCCGGTTTAGTACGAGCTACTCGCGTGTAGATGTCGATAGTAAAAATAAATAAATAAATGGTTTGAGACTTTGACACTGTAAGGATAGTTTTTAATATAAAAATTTGCGGATGATTTACATACACACATATTTAAAAACTGAATACTCATCAATTATTTCTATTGTATAAATTTAAAATTTTAGCTTCACTATCGTAAGTAGTTGAGGTATGAATGAAAAAATGGTCACTTCAGAGGCAAACTTGGCAATTGCTTTATATTTTTCTACTTACATATATGTATTTAATTATTATAATTGAATTATTTTTTAAACAAGAAGGGAATGATAATATTGACTGTAATTATTGATACCAAATCAATGAAAATATGATATTATAGTCGATTCAATGAGCGTGAAACTTACGAGAATCGAGCTTGCTGTCGCATTCGTGCAATGTATTGTAACATTGTAAGGACGTAAAATAATTTCTTTATTTTTATTAAATTATTTCTTATTTAACTATATAATATGATTACAATATAATTCAATACAAGGTCTTCAATAATATTACTATAAGTTTTTCTGTCCATAACATGACGTTGACAATTACTTTTACCGTCTAAAAAATATAAATTTGCATTAATAAAAAAAAATATATACGTATTCCATAAATAAATTAATAATATCAACAACTCACGTATTTTATACTAAAATTTTATAAATGTTAATATTTCTACCGAACTCAAAACTTGAAATATGAAAGTCAAATTCTACCGAACGCTATACGCACCAACAATGTTGTATGTATTTCTTGACCAAAATGCAATGCGAAACTGAAACGAAATGCAATTGATCATCATGGTTGAGTGGGGGTGAATGCGTATGAATAAATTCAAATAACGTATATTATATTAATTAATGTATATTATTAATACCGTATATTATTAATACCGTATATTAAATATTATAATAACGTATAATATTTAATAATATACGTATTTTTACATGCACTGTTATTGTTTCGACACATCCGGACTAGTCTCTACTTAACTTAAGTGCCACACAACATGACTCTTATGTTAGTGTGGGTGTGACTGGTATGGTGCATCCTGCTCGTACACACTCTAGTAAAACACACATATTATTTCAAAAGCTACAAAGCTACCTTATAAATGAGTTTTATCATATTAAAATGCCATGACGATACTTTTGTGTTGGATAAAGATGTAAAGACACATTCTTAAACTGTTCTTCCATAATTTTTCAGCGAGATTATACCTTCAATACAGATAAATGTATAGACAAATATTCGTACTCTTCATCGATCACTTTTTTGTATACATAGTGACTTTTATATGCACTTTTTTATATATAGTTATAAAATGAGAAGCTTAACTTCATTATGTACTTGAATTTATGTAAGCCTTTGATACAGATACGTCAAATCACTTACTAACGATAGTCTACATACATATACTGATTTAAGCCACACATGAATGTGGCTCAAATGAGTATACAAACACAAAATTACGCCAGACGACATTGTAAATTCAATCATATAGCACTCATGTTTTGCAATTCGTATTAAGTATGTGTGTCAGATATGTATAACGTACCTATATCCATAACTATGTAATAAATTTATGATTATTATGCATACATACGCACAACACACGTAGGCACATGCATATAATAGAAGGTAAGTGCACGATTGTTGATGAATAAATTTACAATGTAAATTCTCATTTTCGCAGCTCATAAATAATAAATATTAATATAACGAACAAAAAAAAATATACGTTTTATGCACCAATTATTATAATCAATGCATATTACAGACGCATACAATAAAATGTACAATTAAAATAATCGTTTACGTCGAGATAGCGCTAATTGTAAGGCAGCTTACGACTGCTTTCTTATAATCTAATTAAAATTTCATATTTGATTTATTTGGATTTCGTAAGGTTGTAATTTGAACTGAGAAAATCGGTGTGTAAAATCACACATGTACTAAAGATATGTGAATCAAATTTGTTCCCTTTAAATATTATATTTATGTATATATAACTTGAGAAAAAATAATTTAATTTAGTCTATATGTATATAATTGAGGTAAATATGAACATGTATAATGCAAAATAAGACTGTGTATGAAAACAAAAATTTAAATAATATATTAATAAATGAAAAACACATCCATGTATAACAATGGATACTTGTCCTGTTCGAGTGTACGTATAGTATTCAGTGTTATGTTGCTATCTCGCGTACACTCACTAAATAAGGCTAGTGTCGAATGCTGAAAGAAAGAGACAGAGCGTGTTAGTGTGTGTATCGTTCTTTCAGCGCAAAGTGTAACGAGGATTATAATGAGAAAGAAAGAGATAGATTGAGTTTGTGAGTGTTTTCTTTGGAGAGGTTCGATCGCAAGCAAAGACGAAGACGAACCAACGGAACTCCATATTGATTGACTTCACGGATTCTTAAGCGTTTCATAATCTTTTTCATTTCAAGTAAAAATTTTCTCATAAGATTATTTTTCTTATTGGAATTTTCCCACATTTTCCTTCAGATTTCGTTTCGTTTTATATAAAAAAAACAATATTCAGATTAAAATCGATTTAATGTATCTTATGACCAATTAATGTGTCGAATGGTACTTATGATCCATAATGGTAGTTGTGATCGCTGATGATTCTTGCTCCAATTATTTAAGGCTGAACGAATCTAATCTGAAATGTTTTATATGGTTGTACCTCTTCCTCTTGTTTCCTCCATTATTTGCATTTTATATTTACGCTTTATGTAATCTTACATATGTACATATGTATCTATATGAAATTTTCCATGTTTTTTAAGAGACATTTCAAATTATGTTTTACTTTTAGCCACTAGGCTTATGGTAGTATCAAAGGCATAATATTTCTAAAAAATGATAGGAAAACAGTTTAATTATCTGACAATGTATTTTCATCAAATGCAAAAGTAACATCATGGCATGAAAATGTTTATATTATCCTCATAATATATGATTAAAGTTGATCATTTTATTTAAAATAATGATTAATAAATAGAAAAAAATAATCTACCATAACCTATATATATATCATTAAACGAGCTAATCTTGTATTATATAATTGTACATATACCTACATATATTTACATATTTCAACATTTTTCTTGAAAATATTTTTTTCCGAATCTTTTAACATTCTCTTCATTCTGGCCTAAAATTCATAATAATTATGTAGGGTCTGGTTGTCGGGAGACATAGGCAGTACAGTAAAATGAGTGGTTTAAGAACATTGTTTACTCGGCGGAACGCCACAATGATCTTGACAGACTGTCCCAACACATTAAATGTTATCAACCTCATCATTCATTCTATTCATGCAGACCAATTTAAGCATTCACAAACGCATTCTTCTAGGTTATAAAACTAGATTATACAGTTCTGTTATGTGTTTAGTACCGGTCTCCCTCACGGGACCGAAAGTGAAACGCAAATATCGGAAGGCAAAGATCGAAAATCTAAAGATCTTAAGTCGAAAGATCAAAAAAAGGGTGCATGGTAAACGGTACTATGTATATATATAATATATATGAGTGGCATGCGGTGAAATTATCTCTCTTTTTGTCATACAGCCTTGTTTAATGTGCACGCGCAGAATACGGGAGGAAAAGCCTGTTCCTCTTGTTCCTGTTGTATCCTGCTCGCGCAAATTCAGTGAGGATGTACGACGGGGGGAGAGACCCTTTTTTATCTTTCGACTTAAGATCTTTCGATTTTCGATCTTTGCCTTCCGATATTTGCGTTTTCGGACGTTTCACTTTCGGTTCCGTGAGGTAGACCCGTTTAGTACATATTCTGTTATTGTTTATTAACAAATTGAATTAAGTGTCAAATTAAAGACTGTATAAAAATCTGTATTAAATTACTCATTTTTTTAAACGCTCATATCTCCTAAACGAGAGAAAACGAACAAAAATCATTGTCATATTCGAATTTAGTGGGTCAAATTTTAATAAAGACAGATAAGTTTCCGCTTCGGTAATTTATTTTGTTGCTCAATGTTATTACAAACTCTCAAAAAAGTTATTGTTCATATACAAATTTACAAATTTAAGTGACCTACATTATTTTTTTTCAAAATATTATATAGAGATGGTAAATTTATACAGGAAGTACATATGTTATGACACGTAAAATGTACATATATTATGTCACAGTGAAATTATATTTCAAGTGAAAATATATTTTCAGTGAAATCATAACCAGTTACATTTTCAGGGTTGGTTTTATTCATTTAATATTAGATTGTTGGGGTTGGTATTATATAAGGGTTAGCATAGGTTAGGTTGGCCTTATTCATTTAAGATTGGGTTGTTAGGGTTAAATTTATAGAGTTTAACGTTGTAAATTCATTGTTGTGTTGAATTAGTGAAATTATATTTTCACTTGAAATATGCTTTCACGGTAACATATATAGTATTACAAAACGCCTCGTGATTGATTTTAAAAATTCGACTATGTACTTCCATTTATCATATCAGAATATACCGAAGTAACTTTTTATTATAATATCTATATATGCTCTAATTTAAAAATAATAAAATTAAATAAGTATGATAAGTTATCATTAACATATGTACAATAAACATATACAATAAATATATACAATAAACATATATTTTTAGTAATACGTAATTTTTTGCCACTTTTTAAATAATCAACACTTGTTCCATATTTTTGATCTTAATTTACAATCCATCATCACATTTGAGACTTTCAATGAAGTTCTGAATACTAAAATAAATTAAACAAGGCGGGAAACTTTGAGAAGCCTAGCCGTTCGTTCTGAGCGAACATGAAAAGAAGATTTACAACTTTACACTTAACAAACATTCGCGGAGCACACGAAACCATTTTGGTGCGCAAACCGATGTTAAATATTATTACCATACAACCCGTAACATCGCCGTAGTCATTAATATCATAATAACATTAATATCATCATTATTACTATCATAATCCACGCACACAATCATCACACACAGTGATACCTTTTCACGCGAACTCTTCCCTCCGACCAAAATAATTTACATTACAAGTAATGTGGAGTTACGTCGTTTTATCACCGAGGCCGTTTGGGTAATGTCTCTATGAACCGCGACGCGTTAAACTGGCCCATCATCATCGTCATAGTAATCAACCGTTCGTCAGGTTTGTGCAACTCTCGTTGGCAAATTGCCTGCCTACTCTACGCGAAACACTATGATGATCTCCATTGTTTGACTTTGAGTCACGCCAATACCACTTTTCAGGATGCTGACATAAACGAGGGGTCATTACGGCCGACTCGTTGATTTATATGGTTCATTGGGTGTGAATGGAGTGAAATTTATATACCAAGGAATTGTTAAACCATTACAGTAGAGTGAACCATTGACTAACTTCAAATATCTTAATTGAGTGCTTTTATCTGACGATGGCGTTTTCGTCTCCTTCAGATAAAAGACAATTTCTGCCGTGAAAATCGCGAATACGGAATATTTGGCACTCGATTTCTCGTTAGTATGATAGTTATCATTAGTATGATGGACTTTTCGGCTATCAGATGTTCCGTTATAAAGATTTTAGTGACTTTTAGACTTTGTGACCAATAATCACCGAACCGATATTCAGACGCTTTTATATATTTTAGATCGGTTTGATATTTTACCGACATAACATAACATAACGAGAATTAGCTGTCATTAAAATATGCAAATATCTCCGAAATGGCAATAGACGAATTTAATCATCAAACGTTATATTGGAATCGTCTGACAGATCGACGTGATGACAGCTGGCTTATCAGGCGCACATTCTCGCCACTCCCTACATATTATAATTTCACAGGTTACATAATTGAACATTTATAACCAGGGGTTCAAACCGGAATAACCGTTATTTTTTGCAGGATCGAAAACCGGAATCGAACCGAAAAAAATTAATCGGTTTTTTCGGTTCGTACATATCCATACAAGTTAAAACATGATAACATATGTAATTCCCCACTTAAGTCGTCAGTCGTCGTAAATGCAACACGTCCCGCACATCTTCCAAAATCACATCATGAAATTTTAAAAATATGCATGTTTTTATTTAATGCTTTTTATATTTTTGAACAAAAAAATCGTTTGAGTGCGGGCTCACAAATATTTATATATTTTTTCAATGTGACGCGCAAATCCTTTAAGGTTGGACAGCCCTAGTTATTGACGGATATACCAATTCGACTGGCAATCGGCACCGGGCTATCATACAAGTACCATAAAATGTTCTAGATTATGGTAGAAAATAAATTTTTAATACAAATAAAAACATTCGAAAAATTTTTAAAATAACTAACACATTGTTAATTTGAAATTTGCTTAGTAAAATTTGTGAGGCAAAAATACTTATTTATTATTTTGAAAAGATTTACAATTATTTATTCTATTGAAATATGGCTAGAAAAAATTGAATATTTCTTAAATTTTATGTATTCAAATCATACTTAAGCCACAGTATCCATAGCTTGGTGGTTTCGTTAATACTAACCACTAAAAGGTTGCCGAGTTTGAGCCCTGGATTGACCTCGATTGAAAATAATTTATCCCGAGAAATTCTGCAGTGCTGCTGGTGAGACTTGGATATTTGTGACGATCTTTTCCTATTAAAGTTTGCCAATTTATCTGATTTTATTGCTGAAACGGTTCCTCATCCAACTGGCAAAAATCCTACCTACTGTTTGTCACCACTATTTGAATATAATTTCAAACTTATAATATGTAAATTTATATATACAAAAGTTTAATACCATAGGTGTCACTCAGGGGCAACCCGTAATGGCATCATGGACAGATATAAATTTAAATAAAATAAAAAATATACACGTTTTACTATAGAATGGATTGAAAGTTTATGCTGAATGTATGTATGGATGTATGAAGCTACATATGTACGTACATACGTACATACATATGTACATTCTGACAAGACACGATGCGACACAACTCCACAAGACTTTCGTGCATACTGGCACGACGAAAAAGTACAAATTTAGACAACACACAAGTATTTTAAAATAACACTAGTCGAAATGCCTGGCGTTCCTCAGACGATTAAAAATAAAAAAATGCAACCTTTTGTAATGTACGATCTAAATTAGACCGTACCATGATGCACCAAATTTGAAAATTGGACAGTCAAACAAAAATTCAACTTTATATAGTGTATACAAATAGTATAAGAAATGCTATTTGTATGCGTGAACATTATATATTCTGAAATATTAGCTCTTTTAATTAAATTCTTGAACTTTTTACTGTAAATATTCACAATATCTATAGGACAAGGTATAATTTGTTGGAGCCATAGAATAAAAAGAAGCTAAACAATTTTGGCGAAATATAGTTGTAAAGCTTTAGTATGGTATAGTATAGTATGACAGTGAAATATGTACCCAAGTTTTCATCAATACTGAGCTTGCAGGTACTTCAATCGTCGATTCTTACATGTGGCATTCGGATAAGTATATTCGAGGGGTGGGTGGGGTTTTCGTGGCTCAGTGGGTATATACGTAAGAGTATATGGGTATACATGTGTGTATGTTCAGTTGAGGGGGAGTGTTCAGTGCCTCAGCCAAATTACACAGGTGAGTTCTGAATTAACATGCGGTGGAAATTTATCAAACGTACGTAGGTCGCAGAGCGCGCCATGTAATTACGCTGTCAGCGGGGAAAACAACATGGACGCCGTCGCCGCCGCTTTATAGCATCACACGCTGACGCCATTTTGATCATCGATGTGAAAAAAATCTAGATGAAATATAAAATCGAGGAGAAAAGGCGGGAAACGCGGAACGCCCCGTTCCGAAGGGTCGGCGATGTCGCTTCGCGCTCCGGGCGATTTAGATTACTTTGGTTTCAAATTTTTGGTTTTTTTTTTAAGAAAATAATTTGATTTGGATGTTTCATATTTTTTGGGTTAGTTTAAAATAGAGAAAATGTTTTGATTTAGTATGAAAATGCGGTCTTAAGTCTTAAGTCGCAAACACGCTCAATCGTACGGCATGTGCTCGTGGTTTCCAGCTGGGAAAGTTTATATTTAATCACACAATCTTATTATTTCGACAAGTTTCATTTACATTTCTTCAAATATGGGAATCACCATTATAGATCACTGTCAAATCTATGTCAATACAAAGATAAAATATCACTGGAAACACTCCAGGGTGTGATTTTTGCCATATGTGTACATACCAGTGATTTTTTTTTTACATGTGCAAATAAAACTGTGTATATACACCTTTATGGTCATAGTTTGATAATTTCTGTTCTGTTCTGTTGGCACACAGATAAAATTGCATTTGTGCAAGCTGGATGCAATGCAATGGTCACGTGATATCTAAGTGTCACTCGTCGTCAAGATAATTAAACACCTTAAATAAGTTTTTCAAAGGTTGAGACTCATTTCATTGTGATTTTTAGCCTAGAATTAGGAGATGTGAAAAGTTTTCGTAAAAAATTATATACATACATACATAAATATGTAGTTTTGTATGTAGGAGAAATAAAGAGACGTATGAAATAAGGATGAAGTGCATTTGAACGAATGAACGTTGTTTTTAAATCAAAAATGCCACTCTGCCTTTAGAAAAAGATCTTCGATCAATGCGTTTTTTGCCAGTGATGACGTGTGGATGTGAAACTTGGACATTGAACGCCAAAATGCTACACAAAGTCTAATGCACTCAAAGAAGTGTGAAACGTTGTATGCTTGGCATAACGAGGAAAGACAGGAAGTGAAATACGTGGGTGAAAAGTATGACAAGGGTATTGGTCATAGTGGATAGATCAGTGGTTCTTAGCCTTGTTGGAGGTACTGAACCCCACCAGTTTCATATGCGCATTCACCGAACCCTTCTTAATTGGAATCCTTCTTAATTGGCACCCGAATCTTGTGTGTCTTGACTTCCGCCGAACCCCTGAGATTGACTCACCGAACCCCTGGGGTTCGATCGAACCCAGGTTAAGAACCACAGGGATAGAGTAAAGAGATTGAAATAGTAATGGGGGCGGGGGCACGTGACTAGAAGAATGGACATAATAAGTGCTAGAATGGTACCCGAGAGAATGCAAAAGGGTAAAAGGAAGACCGCACGGATGATGGGTAGACGAAATTAGGAAAATGTGTGAGGTGAGATAGAAGCGTGTTGGAGAGACTTTCATCCAGCAGTGTATGGTGAGCCATGATGATACATACATATAACAATATAAGAAAAAATCATGAAGTTATTTGATATTTAATTATTTAAGAGTTATATTTATTTTTTTTAAATTATGTTTATAATTTATAAATATATTTTTAAAATAGTATGCAAGTATCAAAGTACGTGAGAGGGAAAGGAAGGAATGTTTGAAGTGAAAAAAAATGAATTGATTAAAATAAATTTAAATTCATTGAAAGCAAAAGTGCAATAAAAAAAAGCTGAATACATTCATATTATATTAAAACCAAAATTAATATATACTCGTACATAGTACTGATTCAGTAAAAAATAATACAATGCGTAGTAAAAATTCAATTTATATTTAAAAAAATAATTAATTGTAATACGCACTGTAATAAATAAATATAATACAGGCTCTTCAGTAATGTGGTGTATAATAATGAAACATATAATGCACATAAAACAGCGTGAGCATAATTTATTTCATATTAATTCAAGTAAAATTTAAAATTAGTAGGCACTTGCTGCAAGTACGAGCTTTTTTTAAAATTCAATCAATAGAAGCCGTATTATACTCACAAATTCAAAACGTATACAAGGCGATTAATAATTTATCGCAATCAAACATGGCCGACCAAGTGTGCTGTCTAGTACTAAATATATAATAAAAATCGCCTGTTCTCAAATTCACAAATCTAATAATTTCATATTTATAGAGAGACGTGTAACGGAAACACCTGTCGAAATCGTTCGCGTTTCTCACCACAGCAAATTCAATTTTATTTTTTCAACTGATAATTATCGAACGTATGTACACCCTAATTTGTAGGATTGTTTTTAGAACTTGAGACATTATATATATATATATATATATATATATATATATGTATGTACATACGTACTTTCGGTTTCTCGATATTAATTGGTGCCCCTTTTGAAATGAAACCGGAACGTAGAATGAATATTCGATGAACCGACGACGTACAAAATTACTACCGGTACTTATTATACTTAGAGATTGATTGAGTGGTTTTCAAAAGTCGGAATATTTATTCGTCCACTTTGTACGAATGCGTGAGGTTACTTTGTAAAGGTTTTGTGCGTGTTTCGTTTCGGGATTATTAAAATTTAAAGGTGATCCTCGCGAGTGAAAAAATTCCGGGAAGGCGAGTTTTAATTTTGGAAAAATTAAAATTTTGTTAAAAAGAAACGAACGTGAGCCGGCGAACGGTTTTTAATTTTCAAAATAAATTACATCGTCCCTTACGCGCCTATAATAATATGCTTTTGTCTTAACCGTTGTACGACCGAAACTAAAAAAATGTCCTTAGAATGTTTGACGTTTTCAATGTGAAGTTGTTTTTTTTATTTAATAATCTATAACCAATGTCTGTTAATTTATTAACATATTCAGCGTTTTAAAATCAAATTTAAATATTTCTTTAAGCTTTCTCTATCATATTTGATTATCTTCATTGAAAAGTTAAAATAAATAAATCGTTTTCTTTGCCTGGAAAACGTAAAAGTTTACCCTGAATTTTATTGTTTTTATTTTAAAGCCTTTTATCAAATTCTTATACTAATTTCAAATGAAAGTAAATTAGCAGCAATGAATGACATAATTAGGAATTCTTATGATTAAAAAATAATAAAAAGAGTAATGTTGAAAAAAAAAACAATTAATTTAATGTTTTGCTTAAATGTCTAGAATAATTTCCAAATGAATTTTACTAAGAATAAGATTAATCGAAGAAAGAAAATCAAAACAAATCTTCAAACTATTCTTATTCTAATATTTATAATTCTATTGTAACTTACATATTCTAATAACTTTTATCAATATTCCAAAATCTCACACTATTTTATTTTTCAAATGAATACTGAAATGCTAAGTTTATCATAAACGATTAGTAAAAATGAAACAGGAAATGATAACTGATAACTCAATATCAAGATTTTGACAGTCAAGAAAACGAATGAGGATTTCAAGCATGAATATAATAACTTGCATATGCATTTTCAATTAATACATATTTAGTCTTCAATACTCCTTTTTATAATAGGGATGAAAATAAATTTATCAATTTGAGAGCATTAAATATTATTTTAGAATCATGATTCTCATACCATATATACATATACATATGTTCATATAAAATATAGTCTATATTTACACAATAATAAAAACCGTAGTTGGGAATATAATTTAAAAGTCAATCGATTTTTATACAAAGTTTGCCAATTGAATTGTCGAAATGGTTCTTCAGCGTTATTGTCGGCGTTCTCTGATTATGATTTAAACTCTTATATTACATAAGTAGGTATGTACATACATAAATGGCTGTGTTATAGGTGAGGCAACTTTAGTAAAATTGAAATATAAAAAAAGTATTTTGACTTTATTTTACGATTGAAATATAATATGTATCTAAATGATGATATATTGACATGTTCGTTTGATGTATTATATTTCATTAATTGAAGAAGTTTCTTAAAAATAATTCATATAAACAAGGGAGTATTTAAATATAAAACAAAAATCACACGACTGAAACTACCCCATATGCTTATGTAAGGGTTACAAAAATGTTAATGCCTTTTCGATGGTAATATACACGTTGTGGGACGATAAGAGAGCGCAGACAAAACGAAAAACGAAATGCCGCCAAAAAGCCGATCTACGAAAAAACGAAAAAGGCTACGAAGAGGTGCGGCCATGTTGCCAAGATGGCGACGAGTCGACTCTTCCTTCGGCATATAAACCATCCTTTTATTTCATTCCGTCGGGGTTGATCGAGCGCCTTTTTTCCTCGTCGACAAAAAAATCAAAAACAAAATAAAACATTAAAAAAACGTATAAAACGAACCATGAGAATATTCATTTACGAAGCCAGCGCGTTTTTTTATGTTGTAGGTGTATTTTTTTCGGTTATTTTTCATATTATTAATTCCATGCGATCGACGATGGTATTATAAAAGCGTGATATTAATAATCGGTAATACCAGAGTCGGTAATGCAACGAGCCGGTCGTCTCTCGTACCTACTCGTGTGGGTATAATATAATAAGCAATAACAAAAACGACTCGGATAATTGTTTCGCAATTAAAAAATGTCGGTATATTGGCGGACAGGTAGGTGGGGAAACGGTTAAATTAGAATTCGTATATCGAAAAATTTTAATGGTAACTTTGAAACGAGATCTTTAGCATTGTAATTTTGGCGTACCTACTCTCCACCTGTAATGTTGCCCCCCCATTATAATTAAATATTTTCGTATGTGTTATTATGGTTATTTATCCCCGAATCCTTTAATGTGCGAATGGGTGAATCATAGGCTCAAAATTGGACCAAGTATCTGTAAGCATTGGAGGTGAAACCTTCGATTAACATTTTCATTATGTATTCACTGCAGTGTGTAGGTACCTATTATATTGCCATAAAATAAATTGACAATTTAATATTATAATCATTTCATAGATTGAAAATTGATTAAAAATATTATATAGAAATATTTGATTGCGGTTATTTTATATGCGAGAGTATAAAAATTAAGCTTTTGAAAATATAAAAAATATATATACATATTCTATTAAATAACAGCTAATGTAATCAACAATTAATTTTGATTATATTAAGTGGCGTAATCTATGTATACAGTAATCGTACAAAACATATACATATGTATGTACATATCTACAGATGTATGTAGGTATATTTAATGTAGGAAAAAAATGAGTACCATTTAATTGAACACTTTTAATTATAATATTAAATTTATCATTTAATGTAATCTGCCTTAAAATTTGACTATATTAAACGGCATAATAAATATATCGTACAAACCGTATATGGTATTTCATTGTAAAAAAAATGAAAAATGAAAGAAGAAAATGAAAGAAAAAAATGAAAGAAAAAATGAGTAAATATTATCTTGATGGATCGACACTTTATTTTAAATTTATTTATAATATTGAATTTATCATTTAATATTACTTAAATTAAATTTTGATTATATTAAACGTCAAAACTTTTATTTATATTTATTTATAATATATCATTTACTGTAATCTTAATAAATAAATCGTATATAAAAGAAAAAATGAGTCTTGATCGATTAGCACTTTATATTATATAATTGTTTATGCCCGGCTTCGCTCGGCATTTGTAATATAAACAGCTTAAACATGGCTAATCTAATAGTAAACATTCGTTTGTTTTTTTATTAAATTTATTTGAGTCGATAAAAAATAAAATTAAACGATATCGATTTCATTTTTGATTTGTTTTCAATGCTCCCAACAAACCTTACAAAGTCTCTTTCGATATTATATATTAGATTTACTTATAATATTGAATTTATCATTTCATATTACCTAATTTAAAATTTGATCATACTAAACGTCGATTATATTTTTTAAAAAATCATAAAACCATACTCAAAAACAAAAAATAAAATTTATTATATACCTATATAGTAAGTGAGCATTATAAACAATTTTGATAACATTAAAAGGCGGAATTTTCATGTAAAATCGTAGAAATTAATCACGTGAAACTATAGCGTGAAAATGTTTACTGTTCAATGGCTAATTTGAACACACATTTTTTCATTAAAAATATATTTTATACAAAGAATAACACCGGCATTTAAATATACTAATATAACACATTAGTTAGCAATAAATTAATATAAAAATAATTGTATAACAAAAAAAAATTACATTTGATTAAATTGTTCGGCGAAAATATTAATACCTAACACGAAACGTCAACTCAACTCAACTGAACTCAATCGTGACACACATACACAATGGATGACCTTGGTCCGAATTAAATTACACGATCCAATTTCCCCACGTGAAATTGAACGGACGCTCATTACACGCCGCATCAAAAAGTGAAACGATACTTCATTTTTTACCCGGACCGTTTTCATTTCGGACATTATTATTACGCTGTACCGTTAATACATTTTACGCTTTTGTACATTGCATTATTATAAGTAAACCCTACCATAGCCGTATAGGTAGACACGTACCCGCGGGGAGATCGCGTACTTCGATACAACGACCGACTTCCGGAGAAGAGACGCGTCTGCTTGGATACGTGTGTGCATTCGAGATGGAAAATTTTTAATTTTCCCCGACTGGAGCTGGAAAAGTCTCAGGCCAGTGTACGGCTGGTTTTATCGGCGTTGGCCATGTTGGGTTTTAGTACCCCACCCACCCACCCACCCACCCAGTGGTCGTGAGCCCGCCCTGGCGTGCCCAAAGCATGCCCAATCGCACACTTCACAATCTACGTACAAGGCAAACTTATAATTTTCATCTATAAACGTGGACGGGCATGCGAGCGCAAGACGCCACCAATGAGCCAGGGTCGACACACTTGTTTAAATTATTCGCAAAAGTTCAAAATTTAAAACTGCATCATTTGCATAGGACTGAACAGTTAGAATGATATGTTCTCGGAAGAATCTGCTATTATATTTCATTGGTAATGTTATTTATATTTTTAGATACATTACAGATTTATATACCAAGAAGACTTAACAGGTAAACCCCATTGCGCCTTTCTTGACAATTAATTACAAACATTTCAGCATTTTTTATTACATAAATCGCTGTATTTAGATAGGCTGAAGAACACTAAATTAACAATTAATTAATCATCTATGACTTTAGTATATACATTTTAAATATTGTACATAAATCAAATTCAAATATTTGTGACATAGCGGATAGGATGGTTTAAGCCAATTATATGGAAGAATCGTTTCAAAAATGAAATCAGATAAAGATTAGCACGGGGTTGAACCCGGTTACGACCGAGCCACACTGCTGGGTATGTGACTAGTGGCGGCGTGGAATAGTGGTTATCATACTATGCTTTCGAGCAGAGTGGTTACGGGTTCGAGCAGTGGCGTGCGGTGAAATTCTCTCTATTTTTGTCTAACAGGAACACCCTGTTCCTCTTGTATCCTACTCGCGCACATTGAGTAAGGCTATACTACAAAAGGAGAGAGAATTTCACCACACGCCACTGAATTCGACTCCCACTAGAGTCCCGCTGCTGGCCAGACTTTGGTTTGTTACTCCAGGTTGATTCGATTGTTGGCGGGGAAGATACCGATTTATTGGATCCATCTCAACAATTAATCTAAAAACTAATTAACTAATTTTAATTGTGATTTTAATAACCACAATTAAAAATGTAATAACCACAAGACCTCGCTAGCAGCGTATTTGGCCAGGACTGGAACACATGACCTGTCTGCTGGTGTGAAATAGCTCTACCAGTGCACTACGGAAATATTTCGGTATTGAAACTGACATAAAATATTTTACATTGTCTGGGCGATTGATGATTGGAAGAAATGTAGAAAAAATATATTTTTTAATAGTATGAATTACTATAGACTACAGAAATTCAAAACACAGTAACAGATTTACTATTCTAGGTACCCGAGGCTTGGCAAAAATGGCTCCTTTCCTCTGAATGAAGATAAAAGCTGTGCTTAATGCATTTTCGGAAATGCGTACGTGCGCCATGCCCACTTCCCTGACATTTATTATCTGCAATACTTTAAGAAAAAAAATTAAAATGAAACGTTATTCACATACAAAGTTCAAGGTGAGGATGCTGAAATTCCCGTTTCTCGAAAATATGAGTCATGTAAATCATTTAGTAAAAATGTAAATGTAAAATGCGAAATACGAGGCCGTGCCGTACAGTTCAATGTCTTTGCAACTTAATCATTCATCAAAATTATTTTTTCCAAAAATTTAGAGCCCTTGTAAAGGGCCTTAAGATAAGCACTTCCCCTTCCTGTACGTAAATTCGCCACTGACTTATTTTGAGATTTATTTTGAGAGCCGATAAACCAACGTTCATCTCAACACAGTATAAATAATAAGATTATAAATATATAATATACAAACTACTGTCAAATAATATTCCAAAAATTTAAACCCATCTTAAAAAAAACACTGCTGACAAACATCAATCGATCCATCGTGCGAATATTTAATTCGAATATAACGCAAAAATGTGTGGTCACCCTGGCTCGACTCGCGAGCGCAAGCCACGTTTCAATATCAGCCCCAACAAGCCACGATATTTTATTTTTCCTCTCGTTTTTATTTTTTTCTTCTTGTTTTAAAGCATAATGACTGTTATGCGGCACACAAGTCGACCTATGGCGGCCATACACAACCTGCCTTGTTCTTCATACACTTCCTTTACACGATCACCCACACACACACACACACACACATCACAAAGAGACTTGCATTCATACCAAACGCAAAAAAAATAATAAAAAATAAACGATTAAATCGATTATGTCTGCTAGACCGTAAAATGCAATGTTCGGACAGCATTAAAAAATGCACCCAAACACAATCGAATTGCACTCATTCGGTTGTTGAACTGATTCCCTTGAATTGGACATTGCCAAAAATGTGACGAACGACCTTCACATGTTCGCAGACAGTGTCTGCATGCTTCTAGATAATAAAATTCGAGAATAAGTTATTACTTTATTAAAATCAGTACGTCCGAAGTTTGACGAGATAACATCCCCTTAGCATGTTCAATCAGTGCTGATTATATTTAAAAATATATGTAGATAATATTTTACGTATAATATATGAATAATATTTATAAATATGATACGTGAATTAAATATGTGGGTATCTGCAGTTGAAGCGAATTCGTTTATGTTTAATTCGATACTGTCGAGATAAAATCCCCCTCTTGATTTGGTTGCTGTTATTATTTTTTAAATTTGTTTAAAGAAGACATTACACATTATAATATAATACGCATGTCAGGAACTAGAATTGCGGTAATTGCTGTTAATGTGGTTCACACACATGTATGATTTGTAATATGTTGATATATCTATATCAATCGGATTTTTATTTTTCGATATTTACATACATATTTTATACATTATTTATTTATTGAATTAAAAAAAATCGATTGATTAAATTTTAGATATGAAAATAAAAATAAGGTTTTATTATGTGAAAATTTTCTTATAAAACTTTTAGTAATTTTAAATACACCTTTTCATAAGTATGGTTAGATGTGTTTTTCCACTTAACAAACAAAGTTTTTCAATTTTTTATTTATTTTATTTAAGTTTAAGTTTGGACAAATGTGACATTACAGGAGTCCCTAATGCGCCTCAATGGTCGAAAAAATACAAAGAGATGAGAAAAATAAAATTATATACATATATAAACAGGTGAAAAATACAGTTATACATAATCATAAAAAAAACAATCGCATTATAATAATAGCCGATAAATTAAAAATATCAAATAATAAAATGCAAAATAAGGAATGTCTTGCACCTATAGCCAGCGTCAATTTATGTATGTATATTTAAGAACCAGTCGCAAATACAAAACTACGGTGAGAAGGTGTATTTAAACACAAAACATCCCCAATCGGAAGATTCCACTCATACATCACATTACGAAGCAGAATACGTGGGTGAGTAGTATGACAAGGGTAGTGGACATAGTGGATAAAGTGAAGAGATTGAAATAGCAATGGGCGGTCCACGTGGCAAGAAGAATGGACGAAAGGTGGACAAAAGAAGTGCTAGAATGACACCCGAGAGAATGGAAAAGGATAAAAGTTAGACCGCAGGGAAGCTGCATAGACGAAATTAGGAAAATGTGTGGAGTGAGATGAATGAGAGTTGCGCAAAACAAAGACGAGTGTAAGCGTGTTGGAGAGGCCTTCATCCAGCAGAGGATGGTGAGTGCAGTGGTGTAGTCGGGCCAGGTCACCGCCTTTGCACTTTGATATGAAAATTGTTTTTCGAGTACAATTAAAAAATATTTTGGCTAATATTTCAAATAAAATTTTGTATACAAAATATTGTGAGCAGACTCTTGTTGTGAGCAGACCATGTGGTGACCACAACCAAATAGTAATCTGAGCATATTCAAAACTTAAAAGACGTTTTGATGAAATTTATAGGCCATTGTTTTTATCAAAATCCACCCAAAATTTCGAAAGAAAACATTCTTTGCACATGAGGATAGATAAAATAAGGGAACTCAGCTAAAATAAATAGCTAAAATTTGATTTAAATAGGTACATATATGGTTTTAGCATTGCTAAAAGCAAATTTTGCTGTTGACACACATACACGGGTTTGCAAAATCAAAGATGTTGAAGAGGATGCAGTATGGAAGTTCTTATTAAAAATATAAAAAAACATCATCATTTCAAGTAAGAATATTTGTTAATTAGCATTTGATTTTTTTATAAATATTTGAACTACGAATATTAGGATACATATTTTTTAAGTAACGAAAAAAGTGGAAAGGGGGGGGTTGTAAAAATTAAACACCCCCCCGGTTCTTTTTTATTTAGCACTATACCAATAGGTGAATGGTTGTAGATAATGATGTATTGTATATGTATATATTCCTAATATAACTTTTCAAAAAATTATTTTTTCATTAATTACGTCATCTCATTGATATTCATTTTGATAATAATAACCAGTAGTAATTTATTTATGTCTCAATAATCTATCATACATAAATATACTACATGTACAGAATATTTAGAATGATTCGATTCACTTTATAGTAAGAACATATCATTAATGAAAATCTAATTAAATTAAATGAACCATAATCTGCATATATTGATTTATGTATAATAATACAATAAACACTCGACACTCTACCTGTATATACATATATGTATAATAAATTTTAACGGCAAAATAATGCTAATCTGTATACCTCGTTTGAGTCTTATTCGGATGGCTTTGCAGCGGCTCGGTCCACTGTTTTCCCGAAGGGGTTCTACGTATCTCCAGATCCCTTTCGAATAAGAAAATGTGATTATAATGATCGCGTCTCAACCTTCACATTAATGCTAGACACTAATTTCGACCTGAAATCCTAAGTGGAAGGATGTCGTGAAAAAAATACGTTTGTCCCCGAAAATTATACACCGGCGAGGGATAAGACGACACACACACACATAAAAGTCAAATTGTAGCCGCGACCAACCATTTTTTTCACACAGATTAATGATACAGTTTAATGCACCCGCGTGCATAATTCCAACAATTTTTTCTCTAATAACAATCATACGAATTAAATAGACATTTGGCGAGGGCCGAAGTGTGCCGAAGGTTTGGCGTCACTCGCCCTAATGGAGGGAAAATCGGTTTTTTTCATTTTTAGGCGCCGCACTTAATACGGTTTCGTCTCGAGTACTGCCGAGGAATAAATAATATTTTTCGTATATATGAATAATTCATTACGTATCCGCATTATAATATTAAATAGCTTTATAATGCAGAAAGGCTCGTAATGATACGGTTCAGTGGCTATCGACATTATTAGGTTCAAATCCCCGACAAGAAGACGGACAAACCGCAAACTCACACAAGTCTCATTCCCGAAATATAATTTAAATTATACGAATTTAAAACGGCCCGACATAGATTTTCGCGTTGAAATTTACATACTAACAGCACCGGCGTTAATTAGTTGCCTTTAACATTTTAATTCTCCATCATTATATGTATATTTTTATTAAATTATACCAAACGTGTACAATGTAAAACAAAACATACTATCTACACATTGGAATCTCTTAACGATTTATTTTGCAAACATTTCCACGAATATGGACATGGATTTCGCGCGTATCAATCGACGCATCAACATAAAAATAAATCGTAAAAATAAATGGCACCATAAAATAATATAATCTAAGCCGTATTCACTTACACGTGCTTCTGTTCTGTGTGTAAAAATTATTAAATATATAAATTACGTTGTTGCTGTTGTTGTGATATGAATTTTTAATGAAAGTAAAATTATGCTAATGCGCCACATACATATTGTAATACGTACTACCCGTCGGGTATAGTTCTGGTGTGTAACCCGCGATCTTCTCGTTCTCCTAATCGCTACTGCATAATCGAGCTACGGCTCGAGATAAGCTCGGTAAATTACTGAATTAATAAACTAACCTAAAAAAATATATCAAGCTCAATAATTCATAGGCAAGTATAATAAAATCAAAAGTGACCCACATTATAATAATTTCGAAACGTATATAGGTACATAAATACATACATAGACACATTGCCTTATATAAATATTAAATATTTACTAAACATATCAGGGCTGTAAATTCATTAAAAAGCTTAAATCCAAAAATATGAAGTTGATTTTTTTATATACATGATTTCAATAGACATTTGACGAAACAGATTTGACTTAAACATCAGAAATACAAAGAAAATTTGTATCTCTTTGCATATATATTGGGTATAATAACCAGCGACGTGGACTAGTGGTTAGGTTAGGTTAGGTTAGGTTAGGTTAGGTTCGAGTGTTCGGACTCGAGTCCCACTAGGGTCCCGCTGCTGGGCAGACATTGGTTTGTGACTCCAGGTCGATCGTTTCTTATCAGAATTTGCCAATTTTTATGATTTTCATTAATACGGTTCCAGTAAAATTGGCATATATTTCCTATTTCTCTTGCTACTCTCAAGTTGTTCAGCGTCTTTAGGTCCGTCAATTTGATTGTAAAAAAATTATCGGTATACATATGTAGATACGTGATTGTGGATGTTTGTATTAATTTGCATTATATAAAAATGCTTATGGTGTATTGATTGATTATATTGTATCTGCTTAAAAACAATTTTTGAATAATTGTGACATCACAACCCTGATAAATATATAATATATTTTATCCTTAAATTAAAATTCAAGACAATTCCGAAATACTCCCAAAAAAAGGGTCTAAATATTAAAATACATTATGTAGGACATTAACATAATTATCAAAAAGGGTGCGCGCTGTTTAAAGCGTCCCTTCCTAATATAATATATAATGTTACATGTTTTTCGATACTTTCAAAAAGGAAATGATTTTTTTTCCGAATTCTGATCTATTCATTATAATAATACACGTTGAAAATCTTTAAAATCCACGGTGAAAATATTAACGTGTGTCTACAGATTGGTTTTGGCGTGTTGCATGTGTTGTTGCGTGACTGCTAATTGTTGTTTGTTCATCTTTTTCGGTTAGTTCGAAGCTCCTAATTATTACATTAATGGTAGAATGGGTTTGCGCGATGATGAATTATTGATGTTTGCGTTGAAAATGTTTATATATTTTTATTGATAACGAGAATCGATGTACGTTGGTGCGTATCGATTTGTCTCGTTGTTCTGAATGATCTCCGTGTATTGTTTCAGTAATCGATTATTCAAATTTAAATGCCATTTGAAATGTATTGAAGCTTTGATGTTAATCTGCATACAAAATGTAGTAAGGAAATTGCAGCTTTAGTGAAAAATAAAAAATAAAATGTGTCGCATTATTCCGTTATTAAAAAAAACTTATTTTCGAATCATATTTTTCATCTTACTAATTATACCTTCTATTATATTTTTCAACATAGATTTCTAACAGTTAATTTTTACCAGCACGATTTAAAATAACCTTGGCTAGTTTTTGAATAGATTCAATTTATAATTTACCCAACGGAAATATTCCTCTTTTAACATGACGAAATTTTTCGATTTTGATACACGTTTTTATGTATTAAATATGCATACCTTTACACTTAAAACAAAATAAGGAGCTTTTTTTTATTTTATATCTAAAATATAACATAAAAATGTACTACCTACTCACAGGTAAAAAAATAATAATTTAATACGAAATAGGAAAACGAATTGTACATATGTACGACAGGTATGATTTTTAGAAACAAAGAAGAATATTATTAATTTCAATACGAAAAATTTTCACATGCAATTACAATTGAAAAAATATCATGCCTAATTAGATCTTAGTAATAATAAAAATCAATAAATAAATGCTTAACTATTAAAAAAAACAATCGGAATATATTTATACAAGGCTTTTTCTATTTTTTTCAATAAGATACAATGAAAATTACTTAGTATATTTATATTCAAAAAAGAAGATAGGAATACACATATTTTACCACAATCTAAAAATGCATTTACATATATACAATTTAGGACAACCATTTTATATTCAATATATGTTTAGAAACCATCAAAGAAGATACTGAATCAAACGCATACCAATCTGCTTTTCACAAATTCTTATTTTCACGAATTTTTATTGAAAAATTTAATACAAACATATGTATAATATATTCAACAAATAATTGCAAATGCAAATATTTAATTTAATATAAAACGGGTCCCACCAAAAGGCCCCAAAAATTATAATAAAATGGTTTAAACTATTCAAATATACATAGTTCATATGTTTCGACTATTCAATATAATATGAGCCGTTATTATTGAGTCCATTTATCTTCATTTCGAGAAATATCTCGCAAAACATTAAATAAACTTTTTTGTGTTCAACAATTTTGTGTTTAAAAATATCTTTAAATTTAGTATATCAACTTATTTTGGGAATGACGGGCTTAGTGAGTCTTGAATATCGTCGTCGTATTTTATTATTACGATACATGTTCCTTGTTCTTCGTGGAAATATTTATAATCCACCCACTCTTAGCGAATTCACTTTATATGCACCAGAAAATTATTTTAGAATACGCAAACGTGTTCTGTTTTCGCCAAATATACAATGCCCTTCCTGAGAGCATTAGAGGTGCTAGTAACATTGGTACTTTCTTGAGGGGTGTTAATGGATACCTCTGTAGAAGATGACGTAATAATGTATATATGTAAGTTTAATAAAATGCTATGTTTGTAATTATATTATATTATTTTAGGATTACTAATTATAGTTTTGTTATTTTGTTAACTATTTTATATTATAGTTGTTAGTTTTAGTTTAAAATTGTTAGTTGTGTAATAATTCATTAGCAATTTGCTATTTAATAATAAATAAATTAAATTATAGCAAAAACTAACATTATTTTAAATACTCCTACATATATGCACAACTGTAGGGTTTTTTAACCTTTGAAGGATGGAGCGTGGAGATCAAACGAGTGTCCCGAACCGTAGGCGAGTAAGACCCCAGTATTTTTTAATCAAAATACAACTTTTCTCAATACAAATGGGTTCAATATATATCTTATTAATCATTTTATACATCAGCATAAAAAAGTTTTAGTCTTATAGCATGTTTTTGACTATTTTTGTATTAAAAAATAACGACAAGCATCAACATGCAAACGCACATACATACATAGGTAAGGCCAACAGGCAACTGCATGACTCAATAGCCACGCGCCAAAAGCGACGTAAACAATAGCTTACGAAAATATAGCTGTGTCTTTCTCTCGCATTGATTCATCGATCAACAAGGATATGCAAGCGAACAGTCAAAAACATGACTTATCGCTACTGCCTTTAAATCATACTTTGGAACGTAGAAATGTATTTTTTTACGATGTACCCCTTTTCTAAATCATACAAAATCTATTAAAATAAATTGATTGTAGTTCATTCTAGGAATACAAGAAATATAGGGTGTATAACTTTGAAAACCACATAGTTATTACGAAAAATGTAAAAATTGGGACACTTGAGGGTTAACCATTTAGCTAATCAGACGGATATAGACATGTATATTTAGTGTTAGTTTTGGTCGGTTTATAAGATCCATTCAGAATATTGTGTTTCCTTATTTTTTACTATCTTTTCTGATTTTCTTTTATTGTTAATTTTATATTATAAGATTTCAATATATGTTTTTATTATGTAATTTACTTAAATGGGTTTTTACCTGTATAAATAAATAAATAAATAAATGGTATCCAGATTTTTTTTAATAGTGACATACATTTATATTTATAAGCTAACCTGATCAGAAGAGCGTCATTATTGACTTGATCGAAGGCTTTACGAAAGTCAAAGTAGGCTATATCAACTTGCTTACCAACGTCAACTTTAGACATGATCAAATGTGTGAAGTAGGCGAGATTAGTGGTAGTGTAACGACATGGTGTGAAACCATGTTGCTCGTCACACAATAATCTTTTAAACTGCGTAAGAATCAAACGGTGAAGGATGATGTCAAAATTTTTGGGATACATATAAGAACATTACATTAAATTGCTATTTATATATAAATAGTAAGTCAACAAGTAAACGCTATTTACATATGTATATAAATATTATAATGCAAATGTGAGAATCCAAACGGCATCGCCAAAAATCGCCATACAGCCAAACCTCAAAGTCTCGCACACAAGTTTGAGCGTCGAAAGCGATTTTTCAACACATTCTACAATATAATGTAAGAGCACGTTTATAGGTATGGTATGTGTCGGTTAGGTAGGTCTGCGGTGGTCATTACACCGCGAGTTGATGACACGCCTCGGCTTTTGTGCGGCCAACCTGTGATTACGGGTGTGTTCGGATCATCCGGCCAATGGGCTAGGGTCAACTTTTATGTATAAAATTATACGCCGAAATTATAATTCTTAGACGTCGACACGTAATTATTAAATAAAAACAAAAAACGGAATGGTAAATCCCCCTCCCCCACCCCCTCTTCCCGCGTGAATTTGGATCATGCGGCCCGAATCGTTTACGAAAAGCACGACGCGCTCGCATCTCTATCCGTGTATAATGTCTAAAAGCTCGTATGTTTCGATTTCGGGTTTTTGAAAAAAGCTCGATTCGACATGCGGTCGACGTGGGTAATCGATCTGTGTGAGGTTGTATTATATTGCATGTGCGAATTTATCAATTGATTTGTGTTTTTTTATTATACTAGTTGTTTTACCCGGCTTCGCTCAGTATTTGTAATATAAACGGCGTAAACATTTTTTATTAAATTTATTTTTAGCCAGCAGCATAGCTCGGTCGTTAAGCTTTTGCTTAGCGTCGAGAGGCGCCGGGTTCGATCCCATGAGCTGACCTCGATTTAAAAGAATTCTTCCGAGTATATTTGTAGTGCTGCTGGTCCGACCTGGATATTTGTGACTCCAGGTCGATCGTTTCCTATCAGAGTTTGCCAATTTTCTCTGATTTCATTGTTGAAACGATTCCCGGTAAAATTGGCTGAATATCATTCCTACTTACTATGTCACCACTATTTGAGATTGATTAATGTACAATAAAATTTATGTACAATTCATAGATGTCTCGTTAATTTGCGAGCTTTTCAGTGACTTGTATAATAAAAAAAATGCTGCAATGTTTGTAATTGGCCAGGAAGGCGCATTGGGGTTACCTGTAAGGCCTTCCTGGTATATATGTAAAAAAAAATAAATAAATAAATATTTAAATAAATAAATAAAATTTGAATCGGAAAATATAATATTCAACCAATTGAATTGTCGTCATAGAAACTTTGTGTTGTTTACGAAGTTTCCAACCAATGATACATACATACATACTTATATACAAACAAAGTCTCTTTCGAAATTATATATTAGATATCTATGTTACAGTGAAAGCATATGTATTTCAAGTGAAAATATATTTTCAACAATTCAAGCAGTGGAAAATGTATCAAACAATGAATTTACATCGTTTAACTCTATAAATTTAACCTTAACAACCCAATCTTAAATAAATAGGGCCAACCCTTACTTAACCTAACCTATCCTAACCCTTAAATAATACCAACCCTAAAAATCTAATCTTAAATGAATAAAACCAACCCTGAAAATATAACTGGTTATGATTTCACTGAAACGTCAGTGAACATATATTTTCACTTGAAATATAATTTCACTGTGACATATACATATGTAGGTGAGTTCTTGAAATATTGGTGTTGGATATTATTACAGTGGGATTTAGTTGTATAACCTAGAAGAATGCATGTATGAATGAGTTGGTTCGGTGATTATTCCGAAAAAGGCGATCTCGCGCACGTTACCAAAATATCGATCACGGAACATCTGGCACTCAAAAACTCCAACAATCACACGCGAAATATTGCACTAATGAGAACTCGAATGCCAGATATTCCGTATTCGCATTATTTTTGTGGCAACGATTGTCGTACACGCGATCGCAATTTGCGCAATAATCCGTTTACCGAATGATTTAGTTGGCGTGCATGGCGTGAGTAGAATGAATCGTGAGGTTGGTATAACATGTAATGTGTGTGACAGATCGTTGCGGCGCTTCGCCTAGTTAACAATGTTTTAAACCGCTCAACGAGTATCATTTCGCTCCACCGCCAATGTCTTTAGACAACCTGATCTTACATACATCATCAAATATTTATTATTTTCTGAAAAAATTTTAATTACCCTTAAATCTGAAATGTTTCAAGTACTCACAAATATACTTCAAATAACTGCATACAGAGAAATGTTATATTAATAGAAGTGGCTTTAGGCGTTATATTGTTGTCAAGTGACGATTGTCCACAGACAATCCTAAATAATGTTAGCATCAGTCGTATTTGATGCTTGGTGCTCGACGTATGTCCGATAAAAACTTCTCTGTTTGTTTATATTACTCGCAAGATGGGCAAATGCATCATTAAAAATTGCACAATGCATTCAAAAACACACAATAAACAACATGGGAAACATTTTTATAAGTAAATTGATCCGATAGTATTCCGTGCGCTGTAGCGTATTTATAGAAAAGTATCGCGTAATATTGACAACAATTATTTATTTGTAAGGGCCCTTCTATTATTATTACATATACATACTGTGATAATTACAATATATAATATTATATTATACTAAGTGTCATGCCGGTTGATATTTCAACGGGTGGTTTTGGATAGGAATTGATATAAGAACTACACTGTCGCTATGAATGCTGTAGTGGTTACAGCATTCATAGCCCTTGCGGTCAATTTCCTGCTATCCAAGTACAAATGGGTATTTATTTATTTACATATTAGCCACAGTGACATTACATAATACTCTAATGTGTCACTGTGACCAGACATATGTATGTATGTATAAGCATAATACAAATACTATATATATAAGAAAATTAGCGAGACATCTATGTTATAGATAATTAATGTTTGAAATCATATTCAAATAGTGGTGAAATAGTGGGTAGAATGTTTTTTGCTAATTTGATGGAGAAAAATCAGATAAATTGGTCAACTATGATGGGAAACGATCGACTTAGAGTCACAAATAACCAATTCTGATCAGCATAATTAAATATTATGCACGGGATTGAACCCGGCGACCTCTCGCTGCTTAGTATCAATGCAACCACCAACCCATGCTGCTGGGTATGTGTATGTGTCTTCGTAAATGAACTTGCTTTGCAGTCCACGTATAAACAAGAATATGTAGCATAAATATGTGCCTTCTTGTATGTGAGTTTTTGTTATTATTTCCCGTGCGACCTTTTTATTACTCTTATGAACGTTTGAACGAATTATTGTAATATTTATTTTTTTAAATCTCCATTCTTGTCTATGCAACGCGAATGCTAAAACTACATAAATATTGTATTCACTGAAATGAAAAATGAAAATACTTAAATAAAAATAATGGTAAAAAATTATGACCGTCGTTTTAAAAGTTAATTTAAATCTCACCATAATATTATATAAGTATTTTTCTAGGAAAACATTAACATATGTGGGTACTTGGAAGTTCTTTAAAAAATAAATAGAAATTAAATAGTTTCAGGTATTTTTAGATTATGATAAAAATATACTCTTAAATCAATGTAAGGAATAAAAAATAAGTTTGGATTATTATTTAGTACTATTAAATTTTATGGAAAATCAAAGGCGAGTAAAAAAATAAATTTATTTTATACATTTTTCAACAAAAAACGATTTGCATGCTATTTATGATTAACCTTTCGTAGAAAAGTCGTAAGATTTAATGTTTACATCATCATGGATATAATTTCAAATTTTGCTTATATTGGAAAATCGAATTTAAATGCATTGAATCATATATTGTTTCAATTTATAAAATATATATGTAGAATTTTTAAATAATGTTTTATATTAAAAATTATGATTATTATGAATCGTTTTATCCAGGAATAGATTTAAAACTCAATCTGCACGCCTAAAAAGTCGAGAAAATCCAAGGAAACATCGACGAGCGGACAGTTCGCAACCCGCCGTCAAATTGCACGATTCAATTCAAAATCACTTATTACATTAACGACGCGTTAAAGGAACGCTCTAATGAAATACTTTTCATCGAATTAACAGTCGTTAATAACAAAAGAACTCGCGTGAACGGCCATTTTCCCCTTTATCAATTTGTGCAAATTGCGAGACAGCGATCGACAACCGGCAGATATCGCAAAACGACGTGACAAAAGAACGCGAAAACTAGGGTCACTCTCGGTATTGGATATCCCAGAACTTTTGGACTTTTCGAAGGGTAAAGTGGGGTATCGGTCGGGTGGATACAGGGGTGGCTCGTTCGTTGCGATCCGACAATGGGGTCGTAATTGAGGAGACCCCCCCCCCCCCATCAGTTTTCACTCGAATAAACCGCCCACACACCCTTAGCCATGTGCCACGTTTCCACTCGATCCAGTCCTGGTTTCTGGATATATTATCCTGGCACGAGTCCTATTTCTTCTCCCCAATGTCCCCTTTTTTGGGACGAAATAAGTCTTTGAATAAAGTGAATCCACTTACGGTCGTGTATTGGTTTGAATTTGATACGATCGATAAGCGAGTCCCAATTTCATTATATTACATAAATATATACATATGTTACATAAATACAGCAAAAAAATCAAACTTAATGATGTTGATTTAGATTTTGTTGGAACGTGTGTGTCAATTTGTTAAAAATAAGTTTTATCGATCGTAAATTTTAACAAAAACGCATAATGACACTTAATGATATTATAAATGCGGGTGTGTGCGGGTATGTGTTGTTTTATCATATTCATATTTAATAATTTAATGGGATAATGATAAATCAATTTGCGTTGAACATAATTGACTATTTACAAGATTTAAATATGATTAGGCTTCTTGTAAAGGTATGTATCGAGTGATCTGTCGAATTATGCGATAAAAACGAGTGGGTGATGATTTTTTTTCACCGATGACATAATAATGTTGAAAAAAGTATTTATGTATTTATTATGGATGTTTATGTAGACGTATTTTAATTTATAATAGTGGTGTATGAATTATGGCAATAAAAATTAATGAAAATTTCGTCGTTTTTTGATTTTTATTCATCGGCTAATAATATAGGAATATTAAAACTTTTCTTAGAATCTCTTATAGAATCTATATTGTAATAAGGATGGAACAAAATTAGGAATAAATATTAAGATAGTAAAGTATAGAGGAAAAACTTTATATAAAATGCAATTTTCACTTTATCTTTTAAGGTCTATTATTCGTAAAACATGATTCATATAAAAGGGCTAATTGATAAAAATAAGAAAAGATTAATATTTTAAGTAATTAATTTATTAGAAGTATTAAAATTTTATTTCATAATAGTCATAGTGAGTTATTATAATTGATTATTATTATGAAATACATAATATATTAACAATATTAGATACATGAAAAATAAAACCATTTAAAAAATATGTTTTTCCTAGCATATTTGCAGCCCGAATTCAATGACAATTTTTCATACAATATAAAACAAAATCGTCAAATCAAATGACATTATATATGTATGTAATAGTTAATCGTTATCTATAATACGAATACATATATCGATAAACAATAGATTTTTTACT
Organism: Arctopsyche grandis; assembly: GCF_051622035.1. NCBI lineage: Eukaryota > Metazoa > Arthropoda > Insecta > Trichoptera > Hydropsychidae > Arctopsyche > Arctopsyche grandis. The sequence continues at coordinate 3,262,081 of NC_135362.1, forward strand.
GCAATAAAAATAATGAATAATATTAATAAATCGATAAATTGTTGCAATGTAATTTTCAATGACTATGTTGCAATGTAATATAATTCTATGTGGTTGTTTGAAAACAAAAATAAAAATAAAACGTAGATATATGTATGTATGTATGTAGCTACATATATTTATAATCTTGATAAAACCACAACGTGCCACAGTTTACGGAACAATCTTGATCATTATACATCGAACTGACAGTGCTTTTTAATCAATCGGAAAAACCTATATTGAATATGAGTGGTATTAAAAAATAATTAAATTAATGACGTAAAAATAAACAGTACCCATAAGCGTTTTAAAATATTAAACGTTGAGCTTCTATCATTGAGACCATTATTTCGATTGCTTCCTCACTAATAGATCGTTCCTTTGCATGCTATAATTTTATTTGTATATATAAAAACATTTCACATTATTCATACGGCTAATTGTGATTGCTCTATTGTAGTAAATTTATCATATATAAAGTTTTTCAAATTTTTACTAAATACATTTTAAAAATACATTGAATTTAAACAAATGGCGTATAACCCACATTATTCGTGTAAAAATTAACTATAGAAAGTTTATTTAAAATACTCACAACGGAATAACTCATACAATATAAAAATGGTCCAATAATCTTTATAAATATGTACCTAGTTCAGTATGAAAAAAAAAACTTTGAACCTTTCGAAAATGTGTACCATATTTTAAGGTTCTAAGTATAAAAGTGTGAATTTTCAAACCTCAACATATGTATCATATACTTTAATGCATACATACAGGGCCGTGCCTAGGCCACTCTTTAATTAAATCAGCATTTGTATCAATCATATTAATAAAAAAAATTAACTGCATGCGAGTACTGCAAAAATCGTACCCTCTGATAAATACTGTGCGAGAAATACAGTGTTGAAAATTTTCAACATAATAAAAATTAACCAGAAAAACAGACAAAAAACCAAAACGTTTAGTTCTGAACAGGACCAGACGACAAGAAAGACCGAAGACTGTTTTTACCCAATCTCACATCTAGGACATTGTTCTTTCGATGACCAACCAATACTCAACATCCTTGAAGAAATAAATTTGGCAGTCACAAAGATAGAACGTAAAAGACCTAGCTCATAGAACATAAATGACAACCTATGTAAATGTATTTTAAAAAGTACGATGTCTTGTTTCGTATTTTTAAGGAATATAATTTTTTCGACCCTCATTTCATTCAGCCGCCTTTATATTTTGGCCGCCTGTATGCGTTGCACACATTTGTACATATGGTAGGCACGGCCCTGCATACATACATAAAATTTTTAATTTTAGATTAATTAGAAGAGTTGCCTGGAGCTTCTCGGACAGGCTAAAAAAATATGATGAAAATATTTTGACTCCAGGTTTTGACCATTTCCAAAAATAATCTACAGTTTAAGTTTAAGTTCCATGATAAAATATTCAACAATCAATGGTTCTACATTTAATATACAACAAATTTTGCATGAAGGACAAACAAACGTTCATCTTAATATATGTAATAGGTACTAGATGAATTTCCCAGTGTTGCTCGGATGGGTGAAAATTTATATTATGGAATTATGTATATTTATTAATCCCGGGTTCCAACCCCTTTCAAAAACCAGCTACGGTCTAATTTAAAACACTATGAGACAGTATATCAAATTTTTAAATTACCTGCATAGTAGACATAGAGCTCCGAGCCACTCTGAGGATTCAAATCTGGGGTAATAACGCAAATTATATAAGTTATAGTGTGAATTAAACAATTAAAATCCAACAAGACGAGTGATTGACGAAAATCCAACCAAATACGGCAACTATGTACATATTAAACGTCACCGTGATCAAAATTTTCACTTATTTGGACATGGTTATTACAATTATTTTTCACCATCAAACTATAAAAATCGATTGAAATATCCATCGTTGATCAAACCGCGCGAAATACCAAAGTTTCAAAACGATCTGAAGACTGTAAGAATTTTAGCTCAATCTTTTATTTATTTATATAATTTTAGCTATCTAACTAATTTAAAAATACATTCTTAATTACTTAATTCTAAAATTTTATATATAAATTTATAAGCACTGTCCTTCACATAGGTGTCTCTTCGCACCTTGCAAGAATGCATCCACGGTCTTAGAAGATCTGACGCACTCAGGGAGGGCATTGTACATTGCACACCCCCGTGAAAAACACCACCAGCTGTTTTCTTTTTCCTCACTCTACCTACAACTAAATTTTTCTAATTTCTAGTATAATAACTATGGATATCTCTATTTCTTATTGTATAATCCTTAAAATACTTAGGTAATAACTTATGATCTAACTTAAAAATAAAAGACAATGTACTAAGATTTAAAAACTATTTCTAATACTCATCCATCCCAATTCATCTAACATACTTCTAATACTTTTTAATCTACCAACATTCAAAATACCTCTCATACAGAGAAATTTTATAATGATAGAAGGGCCCTTACGAATAAATAATTGCTGTCAATATTACGCGGTACGTCTCTATAAATACGCCACAACGCACTGAATACAATCGGATCAATTTACTTATAAAAATGTATTCCATGTTATTTATTGTGTGTGTTTTTGAATGCATTGTGCAATTTTTACCGATGCTTGCCCATCTTGCGAGTAATATAAACAAACAGAGAAGTTTTTATCGGACATACGTCGAGCACCAAGCATCAAATACGACTGATGCTAACATTATTTAGGATTGTTTGTGGACAATCGTCACTTGACAACAATATGACGCCAAAAGCCACTTCTATTAATATGACTTTTCTTTGCTCTCATAGCTTTATTTTGTAATTTTTGTATTTTTCCTAAATTTTGTTCATTAAACATGCTAAGCACAGTGGCACAATAAATAGGGTTGCCATACGTCCCGTATTTCACTACTCGGTCCCGTATTACAATTTGTCCCGTATTTGTCCTGTTTTCTTCCTAAACTCTGCGTGAGAGAATCGGCGCGGCAAGGATCTGTTCCACCAAAAGCCCTTAAAGATTTTTTTGATGATCCAATGAGTGAAGTTTATTTTTGCTTCTTGCATTCACAGCTCAATACATTTGTATCTCAAATTAAAAAAAATATAAAAATCAAACATCATAGTCCTGGAAGTCAAGTCTTTATTAGAGACAAAACGACATATGATCGAGAGAAAAAAAATACAATTTTATTGGAATGACGACAAAAAAAAATATTGAATCTCTTAAAGCTTGATTCTGGAAACAGTGCCAAAGTGGAAATTTTCGAAAAACAGACTGTCGATTTCTTTAACACTGCTGTAGAATACAATGATGAATGATTGGTCCCAATCATTAAAAAAAATTAATGCTTTCGATCGGAAGACTCTCAAGCAAGTTCCTGAATGGGGGGAAATAGAACGAACCGTTGAATATTTGCAAGTAAGGAACATCGATATTGGAAACAATGAGCTTCTTTTCAACCAGTTCGTATATTTTAAAGATTATTTAAATTAAAATAATACCAACGAAAACTAGGAGACAACGCTGAAATTAAGTATGGAAGAGAAATGGGTGAAGTTTTTTAGAGATACCAAGCATATTGAACAGAAGTCATGTTTAATAAAACTATGTGAGTATATATTTGCCATTCCAGCCCACAATGCAAAAGTGGAGAGAATATTTTCCCTGATGTCAACACAATGGTCGGATGAAATAAATGAGCTGGCAGTTGAGACAGTTGAGGCAATTTTGGTTTGCCAGTATAATTTTAAAATGACTTGCGCCCAACTTTATCATCATGTAAAAGAGGAAAACGATTTAATTAAAAAAGTTAAATCATCGTTAAAATACGATTGGGCTAAAAAGACTATTTTTTTAAAATAAACTATTACCTACCTACTTTTCCATGTTTTATTTATGTAGCACTTAAATGTCCCGCATCAATGCTTGACAATTATGGCAACCCTAACAATAAACCACGTGTGGCAAGACAATTGTATTATAAACTAAAATTCTACTTAAAATATTTTTTAACCTACATATGTATGTACATACATAAGACACCAACTTTTCTAGTCATTTTTTTTGATGATGAATTCAGCGTGTACATACCTTAAAATTCAGTCTCAAGTCTATGTGGATTCCTATTATTAGTTTGCGAAAGCAAACTAATAAGTAGTCACCGGAGCCTGAGGGGGCCGTGTATTGTTCAAAGGTTGTAAATGCATTGTTAAAGGTTTGCCGAACAATGGATAGCACTGTGACTATCCTACCTCTACTAATAAGAGGCTTGTAAAAATATAGGAAAATAAACGTATACATACATCGATTAATAAGTGTAATAATTAACTGAATTTTATGCGTTAATATACAGCTCGGCCTTAAGTATTCCAAATAGAGTTTTCAAAATAGTGCAAATTTTCCGGGCTAATGTATTTTTGATATTTAAAAAAAATATTCAAACATGGCGGAGTGTCTACGAGTGTGATTGTGACGATATCGATGGGTGTAAACGTGACTTTACACGGTAATAAATAATGTGCAAGAAGGGGTGCGAGCTCACCATTGCTTGCGGGATGTTACAGGTTGGCACCACTGCCGCCGTCGGGGAGAGTCGAGGGGGAGGGAGACGGAGGTAGGGGAGAGTGAGAGGGGCGTAGCCGCAATGGCCGACCCTCCCTCCCTCCTCTCTGGCACCACCAACAGCGTGCCTCTACCCAAACTACACGGTGCCCTGACAATCACTTACCTATCCGTAAACACTACACTGACTCAAATTTGAAAAGCGAATCCGGTAAAAGTCAAAATTCTCGACAGGGTGGACCCTCTAGGCTCGGAAGCGAGGCTCTACGAGGCGAGACAGACTTCTCTAGTAATTCCGTGTCCTGAATTAGCTCGACTTATACCTGATGACATACTCCGACATATACTGCTTGGTTCGTATATAATTTCGGACGGTTGGGCAGCGTACGGAAATATTCCGAATTCCGGTAAAAGTGGTTATAATTTCGTGGATCCAAATGATAGTGAAATACATACGCAAAATGTGGAAAATATGTGGATGCGTGTGAAAAGAAAGATGAGGCGTCAATTTGGCGCAACGCGTGCCCGTTTTGATTCATATTTAGATGAATTTGTATTGAACCACAAACGAATGTGTGTATGTATAATCCATTCGCAATATGTGGAATATTTCCATACGCTGCCCAACCGTCCGAAATTGGGTTTGGTGCATCCGCTCTAAAATCGCCAGACAAACGAACGACAGATTAACAGAATATCGATAAGTTCCGAATCTTGCCTTATTAAACTCCCAGGAAGATCCAACTCAATTTTAATAATTACCATTTTAATAATTGCATCTGTGCACATCGAAAAGTTACTCGTCATCTGATGTGCAATCTATCATTCGAGAAAACGAGAATTACGTTTAAAGCAGCCGTCCGTTAATCTGTCGTTGAATTTGTCTGGCGATTTTAGAGCGGATGCACCGCATCCTCCGAAACTATATGCGAACCAAGTACTCGCAAAAAGCAACCAATGACAGGAAGGAGGGGGTCAACCGAGCCTCGCTCCCTGTTACTCAGTAAATCGGGAAAATCAAGGAAACCATTTAGGAGCTTAAAAAATAATGTAGCATCAGTGAGTCGTCACCTGACAGAAACATTGTTAAAGGATAGGATATTTAAAATATCGGGAATAGTAGTATAGGCGTAGGTAAGAAAACGGTGGCGTAAGGATTTTATAAATTTTAGTTGGACTTTTTCAATACAATTAATATGGGATAAATAAACAGGTGACCAGACAATTGCGGCAAATTCAAAGTGAGACCTTACAAGGGAAAAATAAAGTAATTTAAATACATAAGTATAAGAGTGCAAAGTGTTAAAGGGTTTTTTTGAGTAGGAATCCAAGATATTTATATGCTTTATTAGTAATTAAGAAAATATGTTCAAGGAAATCGAGTTCATTATTAAGTATTACACCTTAATAGAAGATGATGTATTTATAAAGACAAATTCATCGAAATATTGCTTGATTGGGTTGGATCTTTTTTGCAAATATTCATCCTTATTGTACGTACAGTTGGGATGTTGCTCGAGTGTGCTTTGAGTTTTAAACTTCTTTAATTCTTATGAATTCTTAATTTCGTTTATAATTTTTAGCATGCTTGGGTATAATTCCCTTAAACTTTGGAGAAACTCATTAATTCGTTTTTTCTCCAGCTTCAACGTGGTAATATCATGCCCGTCGTTGCTGGAACAGTTGAGACTTTATTTTATTTAAAAAAAAAATCGATACCACAGAGACTTGACAGGTAGCCCCAAAGAGTCACTGTGGTTATAATCATGGCCGCCGAGAGAAAATCCGGGCCCCGATGCAATTTTGTAGCAGTGGACCCTCAGAAAAAAATTTGACCCAACCTAGTAAAAATATTTTTGAAATATGTATGGTGTTTGGAAAGTTGAACATATTTAAATGAAAATCGATTATAATTAACAAAAATATATTTGACATAATTTTATATACAATATTTTCATTTACAAATTCAAATTAGAGTGATATTTTGAAACTAATAATATTATATACTAACTAATAGCCTAGGTGCACAAAATTGTGTACTAGATAAAAAGTGAACTTTATATGTATAAATAAATTAATTAAAATGCTATCAATCGACCTGGCCCTTCTGGATCCCGGGCCCAGGTTATTTGCATGCTCTGTCCCCCCCCCCCCTCTCGTCGGCTCTGGTTATAATACAAATATAAGTAAATATAAAACAATAATAACAAAAATCATAAAAAAATAATAAAAATTAAAAAGCGAGTAAGAAATATGTATAGTAAAAAATAAATAAATAAGAATGATAATTATATCGTGCTATGTAGAATATGTTCAACCAACTCAATATAATTGGCATTGAAGAGGTCCAAGGAATGTACCAGTAAGTTAAGGAGTCTAACAGCTCTCGAGAGGGGGGAGTTCATGAGTACGTTTTTTTAACCCTAATTGGCAACAAGATATCATGCTTTCGTAAAACCCTATTATTTTCCGGGGCCCAAAATTTTAGCTTCTCCAGGATAGCGGGATTGTGAATCTCTCCTCTAAGTAATTTTACGAAATATTTCCCAAGAAATATATCTCTTCTCTTTGCCAGAAAGTTGAAACCCAAAGATCCCAAGACAAAGACACTAGGGAACAGATATGGATAAAATCCAAATGTCTTCATACATAAAAATCTAAGGAATGTCCTTTGGACTCGTTCCAACATTAGAGAGTAACGAAGTTGACAGGGAGACCTCACTAGCAGAGCTAGACTCGAGCACACTGTGTACATAATTATGCCCCTAATAATTACATATGTGCGTGGTAGATATAATCATTTGATGGTTGTACCTCCTGCTCGCACAGTGCTTTATCGAATGGTTCTTATCTTAAGAGCTATCCGACTTCTCAATTAAATTGTGGCTGCTGAGCCTGAATGTGATATTTTCCATCTCAATGAACATAGGTTATCGGAGATTATTTTATTTAGCCTATTTGTCTGGTACCCTGCGCTCATTATTATTTTCATAATTTAATGTGATGTATGAGTGGAATTTTGATCTTTTCTTTTGCATTTGGGCCTCCCTTCGATGTTTTGTGTTTGCGGCTGGTTCTTATACATATATTGGTTCTGGCTATAGGTGCAAGATTGTATTATTTGATATTTTTACTTTATCTGCTATTATTTTCTTATGATTATTAATGTATTTTTGTCTGTGTTTATATGTAGGTATATATTTTTATTTTGCTCATCTCTCTCTGTATTTTTTTCGACCATTGTGGCGCATAAGGGACTCCTGTGATGCCACAAAACTTAAAATAAAATAAAATAAAACAAATAAATAATTTACGAGGAACGCATGAAGTTGGCTGTTCAATATCAACTACTCACGAATAAAACTTGCCTAATAATACACTGCCCGTTAATATAACTCTTGTAAGTGCATGTTTTCACGTCGCAACCTGTGTTGTTAGGGTAAAATAAACAAACAATTCAATAATTTCAAATGTGTTCGATGCCTGCGTTTTTTCGACAAATGGGAACGGGGACGAAAACAGGAACGGAGAACGAGATCGCGAACGAGAAAGGGAACCGGAATTGGATGGCATATTTTGGCATTGCAACGCATGCCAGGTTTAGCTAGTATGTATGCATATAAAAATAATAATTGTACGCCATTTACTTAAAAACTTATAGTTTAAACATCCATCCACAGTTGTGAATCATCTAAAACCAATTTAAATATAATAAAACCAAAATGAATAAAGTTCAAATCAAAAATGTTCAAGACACTTATTAGGCTTAATCGTACTGGATTGTTACTCATATGATATCGTAAATAATATTACATAGAACTTTTTTTCAGTATTTCTAAAAGTCAACAAATTTGTGACCACCGTGCAAGTGTATCGAAGGGAAACGTTTCTACTTTAAATATAATAAATACACTCGGCTTATTGTAATCGCACGTACGCGTACATATTATATACGCGTTTCGCTTTATCTAACGGCGTTACGAACGAACGAGAGGGAAACGAAACGAAATAATTTTCATTGATCCGAAAAAGTTTACCAGAGTGAGAGAGAGAGACAGAGACGACGATAGCTCGCCCCTATCGGCCACTTCGAGAGCGAAAGAGATGCACAAACCACTACCCACCTACCGATATCTTTCAGACACATCTATCTGAAAATATATTACACACAATAAAGTGTAATGTGTGTGGTTTTTTTTATTTTTATTTCTCATTCGATCGAATCGCGATAATATTTTGCAATGAATAAAACACACAGCGAACACGAAACGGAGTAATTAAATAAAATATATCTTAAAATATTAAACATTTTTTTCTCAAATTGGAATTGATGGCTAGAAATAAATGAATATAGAATTTAATTTCAATACATTATGATTGTGATCCCACATGGTACATTTGTATACACATCGATCTTATGATAAACATGCTTTTTTTAATATACATATTATATTTATGTACAGTTTTGATTTATAATATAATGATAGTGATAAAATATCATGCTAAGCAACGAGAATCTAAAGTGCAATCTTTGATATTCAAATTCAAAATAATTACATGTAAAAAGGCGCCTTCTTAAACATTCTATTGTTCATATGTAATATCGTGGAATAAATCAATGCACATTTTTGGAGTGTGAAATATTATAAGATTATTCAATATATTGTATTTAAATCATACAAAATGATAATCGTGCACTTGTTTTTCAAGCGCAAAAGTGGGCTTGTTTTTCAAGCGCAAGTCCTGTAAGAAAATTTTGTACGAAAAATTCTGGTCTTCTTCAATTCAAATGAATGACTCTATGCATACTTGGATATTGAAAATTGTATTCAAGTATAATATTTAAATGTCAATATTTGTTTATAGAGCAAAAGGTGGATCAATTCCGCTATGAAAATTTTATTAAAATTAATAGATTTTCCGATTCGATGATAAAATTGTATAAACTTTACTCAAATTGCTAAATATATTTGCAATATAATAATTATATGTGACGTCAATCGTAACGTGCTTATTTTTTGAAATCAATTCACTTTCGATTGGTTTATGATAATAATCAAATCATACAGAGTTTAAATAAACTTTAGATTAAACCTTGCTGATTTTCAGTGCTATTGTAAATTGAGGCTGTTAGAAAAATTGTGTGAAAATCTTCAACTTTTATAAATCATATTAAAATATGATTTTCCATTTAATATTTGTGATATCAATAGTTTGAATTATATTTAATTTAAAAACTATTATTTAAGATGATATTATATATGTATTAAAATATAACAAAATGTCCTTTGTCCAATTTTCCATCGAAACATCGAAACAACATACAGGTAAAGCTTTGATTCTTTGCCTATTAACGCCTTAATGAGTTTTTGATGTTTTATAAGCATATAAATTTTACATCCATTTTTTAAACATAATCTGTGACGCATCAAAGTGACTTTGACCGCTCAGAGGACATTAAAAATAAAGAAATATTACGACTCACAAATAAATATAAAATAAAGTTCGACATACTCCGACATTGACCGTGACATTAAAAGCATCGTATCACCGAGTGAGAAAATAAATCGCACTTGAATCGTACGATTGTTTTAAATACAAAAAAATATCATAGTATGCAAATGTATTGAGAAAACGTTATCTGCATTCCCATTATTCGCTATCGCGCAAGAAAATCAGAAATGAAAAAGAAAAATACGAATTGTAAACGAAAACCGGTATTTATACATAAATTATACGCACGTTGTGCGAAATCGATGGAAAAAAATATCAGTGTGGAATAATTACACGAATGTACACTTATTTTAGTAAGTGTAATTTGTAATTCTTTTCAGAATATTTTATTTATACACCTATGTATGAATATGTGCGTTTACTATTTCTTTTTCCACGTAATATACACATGTTCGCCACTCTATACTAATCATAATTTTATACATAATTTATCACAGGTAGTATAGGTAGGTAATGTTGTCGGACAATATATCAAGGGCGTGTGTGATTTACCTGTCCGAAGCCGGCACGCCATTGGCCGAGCCCTTTTTTATACCTGACCCTTTGCTCGTGGTTCGGCCAATCGCCGAAACGTTTAGAAAAATATTACAAAATTTTCAATTTGAGGTTGAGATCGTATGTTGCATACGTGCATCGTCAAAATAACCGCTATAGTGGACGTCAATCGCTGTGTCTAAGACTTTTATGCCATTAGAAGTGTCGTCCAGTTTCTTTGCCGCAGAGAAAAATTGAAAAATATTATGTTTTAAATCTGACTATTATTATATTCAGTCGACTTTTTGATTTATTCATAGTTTAATTTTGAAGACGATTGTTAATATTTTTGCTTATACATATTGTATTTCGGTCTATATTATGGTATGTATATAAAAAATTACAATTATTATTAGAGACCTAAAATAAATTCTAAAAATTCAAGTTTTTGCGATTTTTTCACATTTATTTGTGTATATGTACATATATATATTGTCTAATGTTGCTATTTTTGACAACTGTTGATTTTTCATTTTTTGTTAACTCTAAATTGAATTTATTTTAAAAATTCACATCTTCATTTATTATTCTCAAAATAAGCCAGAGCGGAAAAAGTTAAAATTAACTATGAACACAAAGTTTTCATCAAACAAGTGAGTAAATTCAGTAACAAACATAGAAGAGGCTTGTAAAAAGCTTGAGTAATAAGATATGTATATGTATATTGAAAAAATCTTCAATATATGTATGTATACCCGATTATAAATGATTAATTATATTTGCAAAATTTAAGACTTCTATTTTATTATAATAACAACAATTCTGATACAATTATTAATATTATTAACAATTATTGATAACTGGCTTACCTCGATAAAATAAACGAATTTTTGTTATTAATCCATAAGAATAGTCGAAATAAGATTTTTCTAAATGGAATTTTATTCAATTCTAATATAAAGACAATTTAACATATTATCCCTATTAATTCAATTCAGATTCGCGTAAATACGAGTAAATACTAGTACGAGCTTTTAGTTCGCAATTTTACCGATTTAAAATTCAGCACACTTCTAATTAACACTTTTAAATGCAAACAAAAAATATTGTGGCCAGAACACTATCCCAATAAACATGTTTCAATAGAAAATACTAAATTTATATAATAGTATTAACAGTGGGAAAAAATTCCAAGTGAAAATACGTACTTTTGACTTTTGATTTAAACTGGATGACTACTTAGAGAGATTTTAAAGCTGAAAAGTACTACAAATAAAAGATAAAATACCCAACTATAGATTCCAATATTTATTTTGAACAAGAAATTGACAGATTTTGAGAAATCAACCGAACAACACAAAGATATAGAAAAATCGCGCGATTTAAAAAACACATATATCTCCGAATCTCGAGCCAATCGACATTTTTTATTACCAGATTCGTGTTTACTGGGCATATATCTATAAGAAAAGTCATATCTTGTCTCTGAATCATTTTTCGTGTCGAACAGTGTAATACTCGATGAACATAAATCGATAAAAAGCCTAAACTTTGTATGGTTTCATTCATCGACCCAGCTCGAAGTCGAACTCGCGCCATCCAAATATCCCCTATATAGAATTTTGTCTATTAATAATTTTTTTTGTAAGTTTTAATTTTTTTTAATAAATAAATCAATATGCCATAACACATGCAATGCTATTTCATCAAGCTTATCAGTAGCTAAAAATAGCAACCATACAATCGGTCCAAAATTGTTTCTGGACTATAGTGTGACTAACGAGAAGAAAATTATGGACTATAGCCATTACTAATCAATAAACATTATTTGGAAAATCTTCTTAAATATCATTCAACTTTAATTTAAAATACATATTACGACTGCATAGAAACAAAAAAAATCATTATCCGATATTGAAGACCTGCAATTCAAAAAAAAATCGAATGGAAATTCAATATCAATACAATCCGAATCAATTCCAATGCTTCGTCAAACTACATATTACTTTTGAAAATAAAAAAAAATACGATGGTACTAATCGACTGATGCGAATAAAATGCACTTGCACAGATGCAACAGTCGTATACAAATAACTAGTTGAATGGATGCAAAAATCGACGTGCTTCATTTTCCACACTAACCAAGGGCCTGGCATTGTAAATGAGGCCACGGGGCCCTCCACGTCGCCTAGAGGGCCCCTGAAAGTGATGTTGAATGATGTCGTATTGTTGTTGCCTCGCTCGCTGGGGATGTTGCTCTCAAATTGCTCTCGAGCTCGCGAGCCATTGTTTCGCGACCGCTGAACGACGACTCGATTGCATCCCTCGATTATTATTACATTTATGTTTTTTATTATTATATGAGTATTAATGCGCCTATCTTCTACACATTCGACGGAACGGTAGCCATTATTATTTATAAGTATTATCCTCGAACGATTTGCAATGGGCTCTCCCTCTCCCTCTCGCTTGCACTTTATTGTCGGTTCGTACGTCAATTGTGTGCATTTATGTATGTAGGTATCGAGCGTGTGGCTCGATTTAAAGTAATTTAATGCATTACTGCGTGAAACTGACTGTAATCGATTGATGTGTACCCACGGGATGAATGAAAAGTGCTCAGAGTATACTTGTGTCGATGCATTTTCTCATTCGATACGTTTAGACTGTGGAAATATTCTATTATACCAAAATGGACATGAATTGAATGTATTGTATTGTATGAGCATTTATAAGAAATGTAAATAGGTTTTTGAGCTCTTTTTCCTATTATGCTGTACTAAATTAACATTAGAATAATATAATACTATGATTACTAACAAAATTAAATTAAAATTGTAAAATAGAAAATGATCAGTAGATCAGTAGCTATATAAGATGTATTGTGAACATATAATTAAGTAATAATAAAAAGCATTTAAAAATCAAACTCAAATGAAATGATTAAGTTATGCTTTTATTTATTTAAGAATTGGAGGACGCCTTGAATAATCATAGTTTCTTTTAATTGTATATACCTATACATATATTTGTAAGTTTGTATATTTCTTTAAATAATTGAAGGTTTTTTGAAAGTCTCGTTAAAGAAGGAAGTTCAATTGAAATTTGTATTTTTTTTAATTCGTTCAAATGATAAAACTCAACAACATAGTACATAATTTATAGTACATAATTTAACGTTATAAACTTATTAAATCAATCGTTATCGTTTTAATAAATTTATTAAATTTATTAAGATGATCAATCTCTGATATTTTATTTGAAAAGATGCAATAAAATACATATGTATACCTATTTCGAGCATGCTGTCGCATTCGTCGAATGTCTTGTAACATTGTAAGGACGTGAAATAATTTCATTATTTTTATTAAATTATTTCTAATTTAACTATATGATATTACAATATAACTCAATGCAAGGTCTTTAATAATATTACTGTAAGTTTAGCTGTCCATAACATGACGTTGACAATTACTTTCATGGTCTAAAAAATATAAATTTCCATTGATATAAAATAATATACGTATTCCATAAATTAATAAATTTTATTTATGTAAATATTTCAAAATACAAAACGCGAACTCAAAACTAACAAAAAATTAAAGTCAAATTCTACCGACAAACTTAAACGAAATGTAATTGTCCATCGCGGGTCGAGTGCTAAATCGGTTCGACTATAGTAATTTTAATATTTTTATTAAATAATGCTTAAATATTTGCGATATTTAGAAAAGTTGAGACAAAACCAGTCAGAAATTTCGAACAAGAAGAATAAATGCTCTTTTTTACAACTGAGATAAATAAATAACGATTTAAATTCTCATATTAAGCCAATTTTCAATTAATTTGTCTACATAAATATTCCTCCATCTTTATATTTATATCATATTATATGTATATTAAGAAATAATAATAATAAATATATCAAAAGAACCATACAAAATCAACCCACACACTTACGAACCATACCTCTAACATTTGTACACATTATGAATATTAAAAAAATACCAGACCTCCAACATTCATACACATGTACATAAAACCATACCTATTTTAATAAGCAAATCTATATAAATCAAACAAACCGCAAAACGTTTAAAATACATCACAACTTCAATACAATAAAACCGCAAACGAAACACTCTCCAGCACGCATTTTCCGAGCTTTTCCTTCGACCAAATTTCAACAAACAAACACGTGCGTACAAAAAACACACATACACATATGCATCGCACACCACACCGTCGTATTGATTATGTCTTTCTGTTGCTTAGCATTCATCCCCCTATATATACCCACATAAGTATAGCGACATATACAAGTCTATAGTAGACTGAGCGGATGCGCCCCTACGGGCTTTCATACTCCGGGCATTTCCTCGGCGGCGTTGTCTGACGTTTCGGTCGAGTTTTCCACCCCATTTTACATGCAAATTGCCGCCCCAACCACCCCCACTTTCCACCCAGTTTCCACTCCCCACATAACCCTCCTGTCTCATCTTTTTAAAGCGGCGGATACGTACGTACTATGTACGGCAAGTAGTATCGCGGAGACGAACGACGTTAAAAAAAAGAAGAAATAATGCTAAAAAGCACCCCATCCCTCATCTGAGGTACTTTCCACCCCCCACAGCCACCCGCCACACTCGGTTATGACGTCATGGTTTTGAGAGCTTTTAATTTTTAGTACTGCCTCTCGTGTTGCGTTTAAACCCCTCTACGTGAAAATACATTCTACCGTTGATTTGTGGGGGTGGTAGGAAAAAATGGGGGAGGCAAGATTAAATTGTGATCAAATTGATATTCATATGTCATAGATTTGTTTTAATTAATAGGAAATTTTCAACTCATGATTTATATATGTTAAAGATAGAAAAAATTGGAAAAATATGAGTTGTTTTAGCATCCAATGTGAAAATACTATTGAAACCATGTATTATTAAAATGTTTTTTCTATGAACATTTGGTATTAAATATACTTAAAACACATATATTGAAGTATCAATCGTAATAAAGTTTGATTACGTACTTACATACTCGTATGTATTTATGTAGAAATAATAGAAAATAATAAATTGAATATAAATTTTGATTAATTGAGTAGTCGATAACCTTTTTAACACCTTATTATTTTCAAAAAGTTTATATTTTTTATTTAAATTAATTCCTAACCTACATATTGGAGTGCTTTTTTACTGAAAAAGCCTAAGCTACATTTTGGAGTGTTTATTATTTCAAGCTGAAGGTTGATATCCGCTGATATATTTAGTGTATATTTCAAGACTTGTCAATTATATTTAAAATTGAATTAAAATATAATACACTTTTTCTACATTTTATATAAATATGTGTGTGTATGCAGGGTAAAGGCAAACTTAAATCTAATATACATATAATTTCGAAAGAGACTTTGTGTGTAACTATTGTTGGTTCGTAGAAAAACAAACGAATGTTCAAATGAATTTAAATTAAATAAATCTATTCATATGAATTTGAATAAAATAAAACTATTCAAATAAATTGAATACAATGTTTACTATTAGATTGGCCGTGTTTAAGCGGTTTCTATTACAAATACCGAGCGAAGCCGGGTAAAAACACTATTATATAATATTTTTAACTAAAACAAATGACTTTAAATAAGAATTATTGAAAAGCTATTTAATATATATGCATGCAACAGTTGAAGTGTATTTTCAATTGTAATATATTCCAACTAACGTTTTAAGTAATTCATATTCGATTACAAATCAACTACTAAATTATATGTCTACTTGCGTTAATAGATTTGCAACAATGTGCGCCAGCTGTACATAATATAATATCTTTGACAGTTCTGATGTCTTTCCAAATGTAGCAGAATTCAATAATACGTTAATATTCGCTACGTAATACAAATTATGGTAATGGTATCGTATTACGACAACTCTAAAAATATGTTCAAAACAAAATTGTGACTTTCCAACTCAGTTTACTAGTCGAGTGATGTTTTCACGAAAGCCTAGCCTTTCCATTTAACCTGGTACCAACTTATTTATGTATAGTCAAAGTGTTTTTTCAGTTGTAATATATTTTAACCAGTTAGAATGTGATTCGTCATATATAATTCAACTAACGTAGGTTCGACGAAATATATTCCAACTAGTCAAAATATATTACAACTGAAAATCCATTTCAACTGTAATATATACATATACATATGTACCCACTATCATGTTATATATTTTATGTAAAATTATTATCTCTGTTTAAATTATTATAGTTATTTAAAAATACTTGAGAAAATGTAAAATTTAATGGTGTTTGTCACTTAATAAAACTGAAGAAAAATGCAATAAACTAACAGCGACATAAAAAATAGTAAAACTAGAATAATAACAAGAACAGAAATAAAAGACGAGAAAAGAACTATAAAAAAGCAATTAATTTTTAGGAAATAGTCAAGATTATTTTCATTCAAAACTAAGTTATTAAGAAGTAATAAACTGTTTCAAACCAGGGGCTTCATTTCAGCTTTTCCCAGGGCG
Organism: Arctopsyche grandis; assembly: GCF_051622035.1. NCBI lineage: Eukaryota > Metazoa > Arthropoda > Insecta > Trichoptera > Hydropsychidae > Arctopsyche > Arctopsyche grandis. Next base: position 3,279,196 of record NC_135362.1, read on the forward strand.
CGGGGGAGTTTGAAGGTTGTTTTATAAAATACTAGTGTTTTTACCTGGCTTCGCTCGGTATTTGTAATATAAACAGCTTAAACATGGCGAAACTAATAGTAAATATTCATTTGTTTTTTTATTAAATTTATTTGAATCGAAAAAAAAATTATATTCAACCATATATCTATCGATATCGTCATCATAAAAACGTGTTCCCAACAAATCTTACATTAAACCTTACATTGAACCTTATATTAAACCTTACATTAAAAATTACATTAAACATACCATACAAATCTCTTTAAAAATTATATATTAGATGTAAGTGTAAATACATTCATATTTTGGATTTAGTTTTCTAATCTAGATAAATGTATTTATGAATGATTAGGTTGGCTTGTATGAGTTGAAAAATGGTTACTGTTAATAAAATTTATCTTTAATAAAACATTTAAATCATTTGAAAATACATCGAACATAAAATCAAAGTTGTTGTTGAAATAAAAATATATTTTTTATTTTGTTTAGAAAAATATTGACATGTTTAAATCTAGCAAAGCGTTCAAAATTATTTGAAATTTTTATTTTCAGTTGCCTTATACTTTCAATAACAAAAAATTGATTTCATTAAAATTCACAATATTTCATTAAATAACATGAATATTCCTGAGAAAATCTAGGGGGAGGGAATGCCCCAGCAAATGACGACTTAAATCAAAACTTACATTTACACATATAATGAAATAGCTTACCAAACCAATAAGTATTATAATAATATAATATTTATGCATAGATATAATAATAAAGAAAACCTCATTTATAATATGTAAGCACACATTCAAACCATTATATTCGTTACCATTAACATATGTATATGATACATACATGTGTCTATATATTTTTTATAATACCTATAAACCTCTTAAAAGTATTTTTATGATATTAAACACACACATACAAATAAAAAACAACTTGTATAAATAATTTTGTTTCATTATTACACAACATCAAAGTACACCACTGAACTATGTACTAAGACCGCACTAGGAAAAGTCCTCGCTCGCGCGCTCGCTTAAAATCCCCCATACACGCACACACACCGCTAAATTTTTAAAATCACAAAAAACACCTGAACAAATTTCAAAATGATATAAACCGATCGATTTTAGTATTCGGAGCGTGGTGTCGAGCCAAGATGATAGTAAACACTGCGCAACCGGGGGGAGAGAGACGCCACCGTCGGTGACAAGTAATTGTTTAGTAATTTGTTCTGCCGTCAGTGTATGGGTCCCAAGTGTGTGTGTATATGTGTGGGTCTTTAGGTTGTTGTCGGGTAATTTTGGTAAATTTCACCTGACACACAATTGCCGTGCACAATTACCGACCAACCACCGATATAACCAACCCCGACAGTTGGTCGGCGACACTCCTTTTATTGTCTGCGACACACCAATTTCGGGATCCCGAAATAATCACTAAGGACTTGGGATGGTGACCTTGGGCCGGGACCATGATTTGTGCGATTATATGGCCTTTAATTGGGGTAGATTGTATATCCCGATGTCGTATGTGAGCTCGGTGCCATTCCGAGCCGTTGAAATTGTGCGTAGTTTTTCATGGACGAACGAACGGACGTTCGTTTTGATAAAATTATAACATTCCATATTTAAATGTGTAAAAAAATCATTTGAAATTTTAATGTAGGCCAATATATCAAATTGTGATTCATTATACGATTGCGATTGATTGATGTGCGAGTACCTACATATGTAGGTACATACAAATAATCACCGAAGCATAAGATTTTGTTGAACTTTAAGTTGATCCTCTGTTTTGTATTAATATTAAAATAGTTTATTTTTTATAAATTGTATGGATGGATTTTTTTGATCTTATTGAATTGAATGATTAAAAGATACGACACGCATATTGTACTTAATAAATCATTTCAAATGAATTATACACGTATACTTTATGCCCCATACTTCATTGATATCATGCTGTGAAGCCAATTATTATTAATTATCTATTTATTTATTTATTAAAAACAGAAACATACAGTATTTCAATATTTTTACCAAACAATATTTCAAACCAAAAAAGTTTCTACATATTCATTTACGTCTCATTACGTGTATAGGTTTAATTGCAGGTTACCCAAGGTGACACCTATGATCAAACTTTTGTACTTAAGTACCGAATATGATAATTTCACATAATGATTATACACAAAACATGAGTTGAAATCACTGTGCGATAATCCTTGCCACTCAACTCTTCCACTGCGGAATTGGTTATAGCAGATCCGTCATATGTAAATATTCTTCTTCCCAATTAATCGAGCAATTCTAAATGAACGAAAATATAGTATCAAATAAACATGCTATATAAATGCTTTTTATGCTCTTAAAACGGAAGTTATTTTATTTATTTAAGTTTAAGTTTGGACCGTTGTGGCATTACAGGACTCCTTAATGTGCCACAATGGTCGGAAAAATACAAAGAAATGAGAAAAATAAAATATATAATATACATATATACACAGACAAAAATAGGTAAAAGTCGGAATTCTCGACAGGGCAGACCTTCTAGGCTCGGAAGCGAGGCTCGGTCGACCCGCTCCTTTCTGTGATTGACTACTCTTTGCAATGCCAATAGTATTGCCGTGCCGTGAATAAACTCGACTTTTACCTGATGAAATACTCCGACATATACTGCCTGGTTCGCATATAATTTCGGATGGTTGGGCAGCGTACGGAAATATTCCACATATTGCGAATGAAATATACACGCATTCGTTTGTGGTTTAATACAAATTCATCTAAATATGAGTCAAAATGGGCACGCGTTGTGCCAAATTGACGCCTCATCTTTCTTTTCACACGCATTCACATATTTTCCACATTTTGCGTATGTATTTCACTATCATTTGGATACACAAAATTATCCTGGTGAACCACATTTACCGGAATTTGGAATATTTCCAATTCCCGGGTTTTTTCGGAGTATTTCTGTAGTGCTGCTGGTCAACAGCAACTGATACAATACAATTAATCAACATAATCAATATATATGTATAATCGGTCTCCATGACGAGACAGAATGTTAAATTACAGAAAACGCAAATATCGGAAGGCAAAGATCGAAAATCAAAAGATCTTTAGTCGAAAGATAAAAAAAATGGTGCATGGTAAACGGTACATACTCACGTATATACTCACTTAATTTGCGCGAGCAGGATACAACAGGAACAAGAGGAACAGGCTTTTCCTCCCGTATTAATGTGCGCGCGCAGAATACGGGAGGAAAAGCATGTTCCTCTTGTTCCTGTTGTATCCTGCTCGCGCAAATTAAGTGAGTATGTACCGTTTACCATGCACCATTTTTTTTTTTGATCTTTCGACTTAGGATCTTTCGATTTTCGATCTTTGCCTTCCGATATTTGTGTTTTCTGTAATTTAACATTCTGTCTCGTCACGTAGACCCATGTATAATACATAAGCATTTTATAAAATGCGAATTCATACAAACATTCACAGTGACATCTATAGAAAAGTTTTGCAGCATTTTATAATCAAATTGGCGAACCTCAAGATGCTGAATAACCTGAGATTAGTAAGAGAGATAGGTGGGAGAAGCCAATTTTACAGGAACCATTTCAATGAAATCATAAAAATTGGCAAACTCTAATAAGAAACGATCGCTCGGAGTCACAAACCAATGTCTGGCGAACAGCGGGACTCAAGTAGGACTCGAACCCGTGACCACTTACCTGGGAAGCACAATATACTAACCACTATTCCACGCCACTGTTTATCCACGCCATCAGGGCAACCTGTAATGGTTAAAGAGCGGACCCAGAGCGCGCTATTCATTGTTCACATGTTGTAAATGCATTGTTAAAGGTTTGCCGAACCTTTTTTACAAAGCATTTACAATAATGGAACAATAGACGGCGCGCTTCTGGTCCTACCTCTAGTAATGATATCATGGGAAAAACTGAATATTCTATTCACTAAAATAAAACATGAAAATTGTATTTAATAAGGGCGAACGGGCTCAGCTTCGCACGACATAATGTTCGATACATATCCCTAATGAAACATTTTTAAAGTTTACATGTTATAAAGCATGATTTTTCTGCTACTCGTTTTATTTGTTCATCGATTCGATATCAAACACCAACTGACGCAGTCCACCTTTAGAAAAAAAATAAAACAAAAAAAGAGACGCCTCACCAGAAACAATAATACGAAATATCTCCACCATGTTATTATATTATATACGTACGAATAAAATAAAAAAAGAAAACATAACATCCACACTATATAATTTGCCAAAGGACTTTTCGATTCACAGAATGTTTTTTTACGAACGTGTGTCGGTCGATTTGTGTCGAAGGTAAAGGCACCCGCGCACTCAGATCTATGTATGCATACATATTTATATCGACGATATATTTTTTTATATTATTATTTAGGGTTGTTGGCGCTAATTTGCGTCCATTGTTTGGGTCGAAGAAGTGTTTGCGACGCTTCGGTGGGTCTGGTGCTCACGTTCTCAGGGTCCATTGTTCGTTTGGAGAAGAAAGGAAGAGGCTTGGCCCTGTCTCACGGGCCGTGGGCAGGTGGGCGAATCAAGACACGCACACACCTCAGGTATCCTTGCATTGTACGTACGGATATCTACGTGTAGTTCCCGTTAAAATTGACGGTTGCGATTTTGTCCCGGTGCGACTTTATGTGTATGTGTACGAGCGTGCCCTTTGACTGTTTGTTATATGATTTTTTTTATTATTGCAGTCGCTCTCCGTTACAATTGTTTCTCTGGATGGTTACATGGAATAAGGGGAAGGTGGAAAAGTTGCTCATGTGTTTTTTTTTTTTATATAATGATGTTTGAATTTATATATGTATGTATATGTATACATGCCTTGCATAAGGCGTTGCAGTATATGTATGTATATTTCAGGAAGTTTATAGTCATATAAAAATATTGCTACTTTGATTTGAACTTGATGACTTTATTTGCCTTCATTCAAAAATAGCTGAATTTCATTCAGGGTAAGATCAGACGTCAGGTTTGACTTTGGCTTTGGCTTCTTTGACTTCCACTCTAGTTTTGGCTACGAATTCAACCGCAGCTACTCCATATCAAACGTGTACTGAAATTTAAACTTCTACCTTGAATTAGACTTCGACACCGGATCCAATTGCGACTCCAGTTACATATATCTTCAAATTTTGGCATTGACAATGACTGCAACTTTGATTCCGTCAAATAACTGCCAGAATTACATCAGCTAGAATTTGAATTACGATTTTTTATTGTGTCCAATCAGTGACTTCAGCTTCAGCTATGACTTCAGCCATAACTTCAAATCTTATGCTCAACTACATTTCTGATACAACATTGGAACTTGACTTCAGATACGATTCAGTTTTAACTTTTAGCTACGAAGCTTCATGCAAATTCAATTTTTCCAAAATAAATGACTGCATCAACGCCCCAATCGACCTTCAGCTATAGCTTTGACTACAGTTTCAACTCCAACTACAACTTTGATTCCAAATTTCATCATCGTCTATGTTTCATATACATCTTATTTAGTCATACACTTAGTCCTGAGAATATTTCAAACACAGACAGACGTATAGGTGTATAGACAGACAGGCGAATACCTAGCGTAGCCCAAGACAAAATCGCTTTATAACTGCTGCCATGTACTTTCGTTTTCAAACCACGATTAAAAGTATTCTTTGGTACATTTTGTATGGACACATTCATGTCCAACGTGGTGTAGACGTAACAGCAAGTAACAGCAGTAGCCGACAAAATCAATTCATACTATACATCAGTACATGTCACTGTAACGTATCAAGAAAAAGCGGTGGCGAGTGCACACGTGCTAGCGAAGATGCGAATGCATTTTGAAAACGTCATATTGTGACAATATTGACTCAACAATAGGACGCAAGCAATATTAAGTCATATCGTCACAATCTGTAATATATATGTAAGCCAATTTTGCATCCCCATTATAAACATCCCCAATCACCAAGTAGATATATATCTTCATTACTGTCTCAGTTTGAACATGTGAAATAATACGAGACAATTTTCAACATTTATTATTTTACTAGCTGAATCCGGCATGCGTTGCAATGTCACAATAACGCATGCAATGCCCGTTCCCGTTTCAAGTGATGGTTGGAGCTCTATTAACGTCTCTTCAACGCCGTGTCATCATAAACCAACTGGTGACGTGGTTACCAACGAACACATTTCCTTGACTACAAAATGGCGCTTCAAACTTTCGCGTCGGTAAAATCGTAATTACGATTATTATTATTAAGAGGTTTTTTCCCGTTTTTTTTATCACAGTAAGCTTCCCGGACATGCATACAACAAATCCTGAAAGTTCTATCGTAATCAGTTGAGTGTTTTAGGAGCCTATACGAGACATACAGACAGATAAACAGACATTCAATTTTATATACATGTATCTATAGATTAAAAAATATATCAATAGTACATATGTATATACATACACTATTTCCATGCGATAAACTTGTATAACACTCTCCATATGTTGAATGACATAGCTATCTTTAGTTTCTACCTGACAATAAACAAATTACGCTGCAGTGGGCGTGTGCCATATTTGGACAAATAATGTCTAACGAAGCGTCTCGAAATCGCCTAAATTCGCCTAATTAGACCCCCATAGTATGTATGGTATGGGCATGGGATGGCCACGTGACGAGTTGACGCGTGCGTACAAAGGGATCATTACGCCCATCGCTCACGGATCAACGGCTCAGAAAATCCCATCGACGACCATTGCCGATTCATTAGACCCCGTCGTATTTGTGTTTATGCGAATCGCAGAAAATATTCAGTGCATCGTTAGAGTCGAATTATCAAAATGCGGTCGATCGTACATACTATTATATTACGCTCGCTAGTGTGGCTTTGAGAGCCGTCAATCAGCTGTCAATCGATTTTTTTTTTGAGATTGAAATCGCCTGAGAAAAATTGTATTTCCTTTCTAAATTTTTATAATTGTGATCATACGAAGTTTGATCGATGAAAATTGTCGTTTTATATATGTATGTGATAAAATTGAAGAGATGAGCTTTGCTCAATAAAAAGGTGATTTATTTGCAACATACATAAGTACCTGCATAATATTTGCCAGTTTCAAAGGTAATTTAACGCATTCTATTGTGATTTTCAGGCCAGAATTAGTAGATGTGCCAGATTAGACAAAATCGTTTATGTACTTTTTTAATATAAATATTAGTAATCGCTCGTTTCATAGTATAGAATGAATTTGATTCATTTCGATCGAAAGTTATTATGGATTTGCTTTTGTTATAATTAAATGTGTTCTAAATTTGGCACTCGGACACTAATACTAGGGGTAGCTGTCAAGTTGTCCAAAGTAGCAAGTATTCTGTTTGTGAAAATATAAAATCCGCTGATTGAATTAATGCAAAAAATTTCGTACATTATTCAACAAGTTGGTGTAATTTATGTTTGATGATTTTTTTTTTGCGTGTTAACGAATAATTAAGTGACATCGAAACGAAAGATTGCTCACTTTTGATTCGTACAACTATAGATTTTGACCGAAACGGAGCTGAATAAATTGGCTAGTTAAGAGTTCAAAATCCGCTTCGTTGTATCATGTCTGTATATGTAAATTCATATATATATACAGACGTATATCGTATATCGAATGTATATCGAATCCGTCGTAAGTCGAGGACTACCTGTATGTATATTTGAGTCCATGCATTCATCAACCGTCGTAAAACAGGCTTACCATCGTGCTTTTTTTGGCACAATTTTGGTCTTATTAAAGCGTACTGAATTTTAGATCGATGTGAATACTTGTTGTGTTAAAATATTCTCGATGAATATTTTGCAGTCAAAAGCGACATCTATGATTCAATAGAAAGTTATTAAATTTTTTATTTATTTAAGTTGCACACCATTTTTTTATTTACAATATCTTATATGTATTTTTACTTTATAAACATTTTTATAATTAGATTATTTATATTAATTAATAATAAACTTTTAGTTTTAATGTATTTGCGATCAAATTATCAATATTTTTACTCAAATATAATATATACATATAACTATATAAAATCAACATTTTCATCTATTGTATTAACTTATGATTGTGATGTGATATAAACTGTATTAAATGCTTTCTATACGTTAATTAATTGCACTGTTGAAAACTTCTCACTGTTGAAACAGCGAAAATTTAAAAATACAGATAATGTCAAAATCAGCCAAGGCATTCTACATATATAAATAAATTTATGATTCATCAAACGATTTCAATCATATAAAGAACGTTCAAAAAAATATATACCATCAACTCAAATGATTCCATTTGTGATAAATCGTTTCGATCCATCGAACAATCCCCGTATAGATTGAAACAACACTACTTAGCTAATTATTTACACGTCCGAATCAGATTTGTGTTTAGATGTGCAGATAATATACATAATATAACACAATGTACGCTCGATAATTTGCATATCAATTGCTCGGTGCTAATTCGACAAAAACGCTCTACAAACGGACGCGTGTGTTTTATGTGCAGCAAATTGTCGTAATAACAGTCATAAAAATTGAACGTACCTAACGAAAAATCGCATAATTGATTTTGATAATCAGCTACAATATATGTATGCATACATATATACACGGCAGTTTTCCGTAATGATTATTATTTATTTATTAAGTGGTGTGTAAGTGATGCTAGATAATAGATAGAAATGTGCGATAAGGAAAATTGTAAGAAATTACGATTTTTTTTCGATGCATTGATTTATGTTCAATCGACTGAGTAATTTTGAGGTTTTATTGATACACATTATATACATATATGTATGTGTGCTATAACGGCCGTTTATTATTATATTAATGTTGATTTAATTGATTTATTGCGATATTATTTATTTAATACTATACAAATGTACAGGTTACATAGTGGCTGGCATGTGTAATATTAAAAATGCATATATTTTTGTTTATTATAGTTATATAATTTCATACAAAAATAAATTTGAAATCCTTACACCTAACCACATTAAAACTAGTAAATATGCCCAGTTCGGCTCGGACTACAATTCATACATTTTTTTTATTTCATAGAACATGAACACTCGCCTTTACAGATCAATCGATGAGTGCACTTAAACAGATACAATACAATCGAGATACAATACATTTTTATAAAATTCGAATTCATACAAACGACCACAGTAACATCTATGGAGTAATTTTTACCGTATTTTATAATCAAATTGGTGAATCACTGAATAAATTGAGATTAACATGTTAATTACATTAACATGTAAATTAGCAGCATTTTATGTATAATTAAATTGACGAACCTCAAGACGCTGAATAACTTGGAATTAGCAAGAGAGATAGGAAAGCTAATGCCAATTTTACAAGATTTTACTTTTCAATGAAAATCAGAAAAATTAGCAAACTCTGATAAGAAACGATTGACCTGGAGTCACAAATCGAGGTCTGGCCAGCAGCGGGACTATAGTGGGACTCGAACCCATAACTACTCTGCTCGAAAGCATAATATGCTAACCCATAATATGTCCACGCCGCTGGTTATAACTCGTAGACATAATTAAATAACTTATTTAAGCACATGTTATTTAAATGAACTTTGAATAAAACCACAACAACACGATCGCAACACAACGTATAAATTAATCAAAACCTCGAAGCTGAATTTTTTCAGTCAAAAAACTTCATCTATTGATATTGCGTGAATAAAATGGATAAAGTAAAAATATAATTAACATCTTACATACATATATAAGAATTTCAACCAAATCAAAACTGAGTGCTTTCAATTAGGTATATATATGTATACAAATCAAAATGATATAAAAAATCCCATTTATCTATACAATATTTTATAAAAATTTCTATAACACGAAGAATGTCAGTGTTTGTGTGGCGACACTTACTATTTATTGTATTTGGAATAATAATGCTTTCACCTTAATCTAATATATATAATTTCGAAATAGACTTTGTATGTTTGTAAGTTTTGGTGGTAGTATCCGTGACGTTAAATTTAATATTAAAAAAAAAAACAAATAAATTTAAATAAAATAACTATTCAAATAAATTTAATAAAAAGTTTAACTATTAGATTAGCCATGTTTACGCGGTTTATATTACAAATAACAAGCGAAGCCGGGTAAAACCACTAATACTTATTATTTTTAAATCATACACAATCATTGTATTACTTCATAATATATATGTACGTTCGTCGATCGCTTTTCGGTTTGAAAAAAAAACAAAAGTTCACACTGGCGATTTGTATCTATCGGTCAATCTAGGATAAGTACTTTTGTAAATCGCTCTAAATTGGACCAAAAATAAATAAAGTGGTATGTACGTGTATATATGTATGTATGTACATATGTAAACGGAGATACATATAGCAGTGCAATTCTGACTGCGCCCAATAAAAGCCAGCTGCGGACGCCGGCTATGTGGAGGGCAATCAATCAAAGGCGAACGTCGGTATAAACACACGTTACCGCCGTACAAAGGTTGCCGGGTATAATCCACGTTAAAATCCAAATAAATCTTGAAAATTATTATGGTTTCTGAGTTCTTTCCGAGACGTCAGGACGGATTCGGCTGATTAATCACCGAACCGCGCGAGCCGCACGAAACATCGCATATGTACATATGCACATACATACATATACATACATGTGTATATTTATAAACATATTTTCGAAATGTAACAATCTTGAGCTGTGATGTTGACTTTCAAAATTGCTAGAATTGGGTTTGAAATTAAGTTTTGATTTCATACATAAGACTTTAAGTTTTGATTTCATACATAAGCCTGTAGTTTAGCTCGGTGTTTGTGTTAATGCTAACTACCGAGATTTGCCTGGGTTTTAAATGCAACCTAATTTATTCGGTTGCATTTATGCTAGTCAGACTTGGATATGTGTGACTCCAAGTCGATCGTTTCCTGTCAGAGTTTGCCAATTTATCTGATTTCATTTGCCAATTTGACCTTTTTGGTCAAATTGGCAAAACCATACTACTACTATTTGAACATTTATTTATTTTTAATACACAAGTATACCACAGTGTCTTCACAGGTCACCCCAATATGACACAGATTTTAAATTTATAATCTATAAATTTATATATGTATGTATGTACAAATTAAACACCATGTGTCTGTCGCTCAGGGAAAACCCGTGATAAAAGAATAAAAAAATAAAAAAAATGTGTACGATAAATGGATGAAAGAAGTGCTCGACTGGTACCAGAAAGAATGTAAAAGAATGCAAGGAAGGTCACATGAGAGATGGTTAAAAGAAATTAGAAACATTTATGGGATGAGATGGACGAAAGTTGGCCAAAACAGATATCAATGGAAGCCTATTAGATAGGCCTTCATCCTTCATTTATATAAAAATAAATAATATTATATTATATTGCAATTTTTGCAATAGAATATAATATTTTAATTATACACAGGTTTCCTGAACGTGTCACTTCGATCTTTTTCTATTAAAAAATATGTATAAATAATGTTCGTCCGCATTTTAAATCTGCAATTTTTAATTTAAAATCACCAAATTTGTTCAGTGTGCAAGCAAATGTTCCGTGAAAATTTATCAAAATCAATACACCGGAAGATTAGAAGAAGTGTAATGATTTTGTAAATGCATTTTGTGCGGCTAATTTAGAATATTGAAACGACAGTCGATTTTTATGCCAATTTAGTATCGAATTTTGCAATTAGAATCAATATATACATAGATATATCAAATATTAGCATATTTGATATTTGCATTTTTGTATTATTTATTTATTCACTTATACAGATACAAATACAATTAATATACATATGTACATACGCGTTTTTTACAATGCGAATTCTTACAAACATCCACGGTGACATCTATGGAGAATTTTTTGCAGCATTTATTTTAAATCAAATTGGAAAACCTCACGACGCTGAATAACTTGAGATAAGCAAGAGAGATAGGAAAAGAGATGCCATTTTTTACAGGAATCGTTTCAATGAAAATAAGAAAAATTGATAAACTCTGATAAGAAACGATCGACCTGCCGTCACAAACCAAGGTATGGCCAGCAGCGGGACTCTAGTAGGACTCGAGCCCGTGTTCACTCTGCTCGAAAGCATAATATGCTAACTCTTGTGTCCATCGGATATGTGACTTTTCCCAAGTATTCTTAAATAAATCTGAATGGAAATCGGATAGTGTGATTCCTGTATTAAACCTTACAAAACCTTCACTTGCTTAGACAACACTAGACAATTTGATTTACATAAAGATACAAATATAGATACTATATTTAAAAACTAGATACATATCTATATTAATGATAAAAGTTAAAGTTAAATGTAAGCGATGTCAGTGATACATCTTTTCTCTTATATATGTAATTTAATATAAATTTGAAATGTTATTTTCAACATTATCGATTCACATTGACGACTGTCAGATATAGTTAATCCCCTCTAAGCAAAGGTTTCGAAGCTTAAAGGGGTCGAAAATTGTACAATTCGAACAAGGGCATCTATGAGAAGGGGAGGAGGGTAATTAGGTTCAAAAACGGAGGGGGGTAGAGGAGGAAAGGAATATAAATCAACTGGCGGTCTGCGAGCCAAACCCGCACCACCTCTCGCGAGATTTATAATTTTGTGATTAGGGGTTATGGAATCAAAAATCCGAGAGACGTTCTCGGTTCCCAAATTCGAAAAAAAACTGAACTAGCACGAAAGAGCTGGACGAACATAACTGATGATCGATAATTATTGTTGTTGTTGTTTGACTTGCACGGTCGTTACAATCACAAAATGAACAAAAAAAATAAAATAAAAAGGCAATAGGATTTTTAGACATTGCTAACGTGAGAATGAAATTCGTCTTCGAATTCAAAACGATAAAAAAAAAACAATTAAATTAATTTTTATTAGATCTTCGCGCCTTTCATGAATAATGAATATATTTTTAACCGTTTTATGTTAAAGAGCGAACAATTCAACATTAGGAAAATTTACAGTCGCTTTTCAAGCGGTGTAATAAATTGTACGATTAATTAAGAAGTACAATAGAACATTTCATGCGGAATCGCTCTTGAAAGATGTGAGAAAATAGTTTATTAATTGAAAAAAAGGAATACGTGTGGAATAACATGTTTTTTTTAATTGCTTACAAGCACTTTATTAGTGGAAAGCGGCGAGTTTATATCCAATTAGGGAAATATCGTTATACTTTTCCGTTCTTGGAAATTTTAGCTACCGGAATTTGAGCGTTCAATATCCGTACTTCCTGAATTTTCGTATTATATAAAGCGTTTTATTTCACAGACGCTTAAAAATGCTTAAAGTGATTGAATCTTCCCGTTCTGATACAGTTATCAGTTACATATCAATTATCACAACAATATAATTGGCTGCTTTTATGGACCCAAAGTCTACGCTTTTCTGTTGCGGTGAACAGCACTGCTATATACTTAAGTTTCGTTTTATTATCGCGAAATTACATAGAAAATACACATTGTCATCTATCACCGGTCGGGATTCTGCGTCGATAAGCAACGACATTTCGCGAGATTTATCGTTGAATTTTACAGAACATATCCAAAGAACGGCCAATTCTATCTGTATCTCTGTTCATCGGGTAGGGCGGACACTTTGGATTTGTATAGATACCTATAATATGCAGTATAATACATATCAAAGCTACGGGCAAAGTATATACATATGTACATAGATTGTGCGTTATATTATATTATTCATATTGTCTTACGTTATTATTTATGAAATTTGTATAATCAATTTTACATACGATCAGTTTTTAACGTGTAATATTGCCACGTATTTTTTAATTAACTGATAAGTATTCATTAAAATTATGCTTTCATTTTAAATCGATCGAACGGGTGTCAATGTCGTTTCATTCATATTTTTTTCCATACATTTTATCATTTGATATACCTAACTTGTATTTTTGTCTTAATGCTATTTTGATTTAGATTGTATTTATACTATCAATTATGTACATATATATGAACAGTTTTTCAAGTCATTTTTACACCATCATATACAAATTATTTATTATTGATTAGAAACACTTAATAAAATAGTATTTATCTTTATCTCAATATTTTAATCATTTTTTTAAATCAAAAGTTTTCGTAATTTTTACACTTTCAAAAAGGCATCTCAAACAAGATTTTTTTATCACATCGTTTTTTTTAACGTATCGTTTATTATTGGAAAATTTACTAGGACAATATAGTATTTGATCTTAGGCAATTGTCTATTAATTAAATATTATATAATAAATAATATTTAATTAATAAACTAAGCAAACTTTCTCCAGTGCATTTTTTAAAAATAAACCGACAATTTTCAAGCAGTCAATAACCGATAATATACATATGTATGTATATATTTACTGACCGAATCAAACAAAGTTTATAATAGTATACTATTCTAACGGGAAGTACACTGCTTATTTTTTAAGTATTTTTTGATAAACAGACTATTATAGCCAAGCAGCCAGTTATATAACTAACTGACCATCAATTTACTGACCAAATAAAAACAGGCCTAACATTTTTCAGTCATAGCAATATTTTGTACACAAATTAAAACATTATTCAAAACAATTCTATTATATCTATGCTTTGAGAAAATAAACTATAATGATAAATATAAAGTGTAAAAAATATCTTATTTAGATGACGTATTTTGTCCTTTTTGAAAATGGTCTGTATTTATCTGATTAAATAGATGTTCAGTTGGTTATATTATTATGAGTCACTGAATACTCAACTATTATAGTCTGTTTTTCAAAAAATACTTAAATAAATAAGTAATTTACTGACCATCTCAAAGGTGCAGCAGACAAGGTACATGCCTAGAGCACCATAGACAAGGGGCGCTGCAAGACGCCCCCATTTTCCTTTTTTTGATTATTAAATTGAAAAAATATTTAAAAAAATAATTTGGCTTTCTTTCAACTTAAAAAAAATTCCACATTCAACTTAATTTTTCTACTAGAAGTAACAATACTGATTGTAAAATATTCAAATTTACGAGGAACGTAGGAAGTTGAGTGTCAAATATCAACGACTCACGAATAAAACATGTAAAACAGCAAAATGTCGTCGGTACAAATGATAATTTGGAATTGTATTTTATATAAATAGGCTTCTTTAACTTTCTTATAAAACAGGGCTTCATGGTATATATTTTTATTTTTACATAGATATATACCAGGAAGGTTTGACAAGAAGAACCTAGTGCGCCTTCATGGACAATTAATTAAAAACAATGCAGCATTTTATTATTACATAAATCACTGTATTTCCAGAAGCTAAAGAACACGAAATAACAATTAACTAATTAATTAATTACATAATTAATCCATTGAGACATCTATGGATTTAGATTTTTATACATAATTTTTACAAATTATACACACAATAAATACAGAAGATTTGTGACAACAGGAAAGATGATTTTTTGCCAATTTTGAGGAACCGTTTCGACAACGATCAAATGAAATTGGCAAACTCTGATAAGAAACGATCGATTTGGAGTCACAAATACCCCCAAATCTAACCAGCAGTATGCCGGATCGAACCCACTGATCACTTGGTGCTAAACATACACGCTACCATTAAGACATACTGCTGGCTAAATACATATATATATATATATATATATATATATATATATATATATATATATATATATATATATATATATATATATATATATATATATATATATATATATATATATATATATATATATATATATATATATATATATATATATATATATATATATATATATATATGTATGCATACTACATATTTATATATGTATGTATGTAAAATATAATATACATATTTTCAATATACGATGTACCTATCTGAATTTGCAATCACGCAATCTTCTATCGATGAAAATCGACGCATACCCCAGCATATGAACGTCTCTCGCGAGAGTCGGCATTGTAGACATTGCCAGTAACTAATTTGCGATTTTCGAGATTCGAATCGATAGGAAAATGGCCGTCGAGTTGGAATAATCGAGCTTCGTAGAGAATGGCCGCAGTGTGTAGCACCTGCTTCGATTTCAGCGACCTTCACCCAAATACTCGGCAGCCATTATAGAGCGTAATGATACGACGGACATTGAAAAAAAAATAATACGAAAAACACGTAGTGAGTATTATATTATACAAACCGCGAATAGACAGGCTCGGGTTAGCGACCGCTTCAAATTGGCTATTTGGTTTTTTTTTCAAACGGCGAAAATAGCGCCAAAATTGCTCTATAGATGTTTAATGTTCGAATAAATATTAAATTTGCATGGAAAATATACGAGCTTTTGATCGACGAAGTTTATGTGAAACTTTTTATGATGAAATTTCTTTATTATTCCAAAAGCATTCTAAATATCATTAAAAGTCTATTGCTTGAAGTTAGTTGTAAACTTGGCTATTTTATTGATTTCAACATACTTGTTAAGCACACACACACATATGAAATTGTTTGTCATACGAGTTGGATGTTACATTTTTAATAAATCAGTTACTACATATATCGATGTACATTATGCAACATATCAATTTGAATGTTTTCTTTTATTTGAAAAACTCTAAGGATCTAAATCTACAATTTCCATAATGAAATTATAATTATTATAAATATGAAATTGATATACTAAAAAGTGTGACGGCCAGACCTGGTCTCCTCCACTTTCGGACTGAAAATTGGCATGAATCCTGAATCATTAACATTTTATTTCAATCAATTTCTATTGTATTGATTACACTGAGCAACAAAAAATCTCGTTTTTAACTTACCGAAGCGGAGAATAATCAATTTTACTAAATTTGACCCATTTAATTTAAATATAACAATGATTTTTGTTGATTTCCATTCGTTTCTGAGATATGAGCGTTTAAAAAATGTGCACTTTTTACAGATTTTTGGCATTTGCAGTCTTAACCCAAAACATATCTAGTATTTCTTTGCAAAAAGTGAGTATTGAATTTGCAATTAAAACAATGACTGAACACTTCACTAAGTGGAAAATTCAAATTAATCAAACCAAAACAGACGCCATATTCTTTAGTGTTAGAAAGCATAAGCCAAGTTCAGATCTGAAAATCCCCTCTGGAGAAAGTCTGAAATGGCAGTCAGTAATAAAATATTTAGGAGTAACGTTCGATAAAAGAATGAGATGGGCACCTCACATCGAGGGAGTGAAATGCAAGGCGATCCGGGGTATATCCTCAATATATCCAATATTTAATCGCCATAGTTCTTTATCAACTCAAAATAAAATAAAATTATATCACGCGCTCATATTACCATTATTAACCTATGCTTCACCTGTATGGAATAACGCCTCGAATACTAACCTTTCCAAGCTCCAAGTAATACAAAATAAATCCTTAAAAATAATTTATAATACACCCATATATACTAACTTGAAAAAACTGCATCCCATATATAATATTCCGTTTGTTACAGACATTACTAAGAAATTAACCAATAGATTCTATGACAGAATCACTAATAACCATACTAACACACTTGTGAAGAGTCTCGGTGATTGCAACAAAATGTCTATACCCTTCAGGTATAACACACAGATTACCTAAACACAATCTGTTTTAGACAGTCTTTAATTAATATTATGTATTCGATGTATTATGAGCATTTATAAGGATTGTAAATAGGTTTTTGAGCTCTTTTTCCTTTCATGCTGTAGATTAACATTAGAATAATATAATATTATGATTACTAACCAAATTAAATTAAATTGTAAAATATAAAATGATCAGTAGATCAGTAGCTATTAAAATAGATATAAGATGTATTGTGAACATAATTAGTAATAATAAAAAGCATTTAAAAAAAAAAGTTTTAAATCAATGGTCAAATGTTTTTACTATTGATTGTGACTTTTTATTGCTTTAAAATACGTAAAATTAATGATCCATTGGGCCAGTTTTGTATTTCACTAGATTTACAAAGATTGATTTTCAATCAAAATTTGTTTTTTCTGAACGTACTAATTTGAGCTTTCCATGATTTTTCTGACATACGTATATTCATGTAGAATTCAACTGTGTTAAATTTAGTCCAGATTCGCACAAAAACGTACCCAACATTGTTTATCTTTTTCATCTCCATTCATGCTTATGCAAAGTATAGTCTAGATTAGATTTTCAATAGCTTTTTATTGTTCATAAGTATTTATCTTTAATGTACATATCTTCATAATACGCCTTAAATCTAATTTTAAATCGTAAGTCTTAAAGTTTTAATAATCTATTTTGAATGTTGTCGAGATATTATATTAATGAACATATAGAAGGACATTCAATTTTATATCATCATCATTTACAGCCAATTCACCATCCACTGTTAGATGAAGACCTCTCCAACAATCGTCCATTCAACTCTGTTTTGTACAACTTTAATCCATCTCACCCAACACTTCTTTCTAATTTCATCCACCTATTTTCCTTGCAGCCTTTCTTTTAGCCTTTCACATTCTCTCAAATATTAAACATTCCAGAACTAATTTTGTCTACCTTTCATCCGTGTTTCTACTACACAAACTACATGACCCGCCCTTTGCTATTTAAATGTCTTCATTTTCTATCTATACCAAATTAACTATCCTAGTCACACTTACCCACTCACGTATTCCATTTCTTATATCTCCTCGTTATGCCTTGCATTCAGAATTCCATACTTCATTCGCCCAAATTCAATATAATTTCATAAAGTTATCAATAAATTTAAAAAACATAAGATCTAAATTTTTATTGTAAATACTTATTGTATCTTTCTTATATAATGAAACACATTCTTAATACTAAAAGTCACATAAAAACCAAACTTTATAAAATCGAAACTTTGATCATTGACCTAAGGATATATCCTGAGCCAATTTAAACCATTACGAAAAAATCAAATATGCAAAAATTCAAATCCAATTCAAGCGCTAGCCTCAAATCAACCCATCCATTCCAGATAGATTCGGCACCAAACTTTGCACGGAAATTCTTTTACGAATCGATTAGATTTTTTTCGCCGATATACTTCCAAGATATATATCAGACTATGTAAAATTTTCATAGATGTACCTATACATATATAAGAACACATTCCTTCACGCAGCATTGATACCACATGACGCCATACATTCCTCGCGTGACGGAGCCACGGGCGGGATTCGATCCGGCAACCTTTGATTGATTGCGCGCTGCTCTCATGGACAGGATGATTATTGGCCCACGGAGCCGGGACGTATGATCCTTAGGGCTGTTGTACTCAATCGACAACATTTTCCGGCAACTACTTCATTGCCATTTTCCGATTTCAAAACATCTCTATGCACGATTTTCCATTTTTTTTCTAAATTCATTCGATCGATTTTGTACCGATTATTATTGTGAATGTATTATAATCGGAATAAATTAACTGTTTTCAATATAGATTCATATAAAAAATGTTTGCAACGACTGAATTAAAAAGTTCGGCGATGCATTAGAAGAGAACAAAAAGTGCACTTCGGCGTTTAAACACTGACAGGTTTATTTTTTTATACGGTTTTTTCAGGTTTAATTCCATATTACTTTCGTTTGATTGATTTTAAATAAATAACGCATTTTAATTGTTGTTTATTATGTGAAGTGCTTTAAGGTACCTATTATAACCTTTAGTATGATAGAATTGAACGAAATATATTGATTGATGAGTTTAAAAAGTGGAAATTCTAGCAAAAACATTTATAATGTACTTTTAGTACAAATTTCTCATTGAAGGTGAAATAAAATTAGGTATATTTGAAGTGACTTTTTCTTGCAAAATAGCAAAGGATATACAATATTAATAATCATACTGGTTGAACCCGACATGCGTTGCAATGCCAGAATAAGGCACGCAATTCCCGTTCCCGTTCCCATTCCTGTTACCGTTGCATTCCCGTTCCCGTTTCAAGTGATGGTTAGAGCTCTTAACCAATGTCCAACGTGGTTACCAATGAACACATTTCCTTGACTACACAATGGCACTTCAAACTTTCACGTCGGTAAAATCTTAATTACGAATATTATTATTAAGAGGTTTTTTTTTTCACAGTAAGCTTCCCGGACATGCATACAACAAATCCTGAAAGTTCTATCGTAATTGTTTGAGTAGTTTAAAAGCCTATACGAGACAGACAGACAGACAGATAGACAAATAGACAATCAATGTTATATACATATATAGATAACATCAATATATGACTGATTGTGTCTTCAATTGTCTACAATATAATAGACACATTTAATGAACGTATTTATGACAGTTTATACATGCATAGTAACAAAACCTTCTTCGTGTCGCAAACGAACCATATGACTTTTACAACTTTCAATAATTCAATGTACACAATCAATATCTCCTCTTCCATGACAGCACACCGTCAACTTACATGCAAATGGAAGAAGTCGATTTTTAATCGACGATTGTCAGCCGTCGTAAAATATTCAAAGAGGAAAATTATCGTACGAGCGACACACAATCTCATCAATTATGCAGAGTCCTCCATCGATCCAGTAGAGCAGTTCGATTTTGTAAAACGGTCATCTTTGTGAAATCCCCCTGTACAGATCGACATATTAATGCACACTATACATGTGCGATGGGTATATGTATAGTGAGTGTTTTATTGGATATCGGTCGCGGCCAGTAAATAACGCGAGGCGCAACCAACAAAAGACAGCGGGTCTGCACGCCCACGACCGACGGCCATTTTGTGTTAATGATTAATGGACATCGACTGGCTTCGGACAAACCTGGCACCAAATGTTGTATTTGAACCCCTTAGGAACCCCTGTCAAGTAAAGCGAGACGAGCGAGTCAAACCCTCGCCGTCTGGGTGAGGTTGCGCAAAGCTCCACTTTGAAAGATCGGTTTGATGATTTCATTTGATTAGGATTTTATAATATAGCCACGAGACCCAATCATACCTAATTATAAGACAGTGTTTCAAAGATAAATTAATTAATAAAACGGACTGATAATTTTTCATATTTTATTTCAGTTGTTTGTCTTTTAATTGTTAGTTTTGCCCGTGGTTTTTGAAAGAGATTGATGTGAAATTAATTGAAATTAAAAAGAGCACTTACACCAGTGTTCGCCAAGTGAGCTATATTCGGGCGTAGTTTATATTTTGGACGTGAACCTTTTTTTTACTTCATATTTTTTTTACGAATATCAGTCAAGAAACTGTAATTGTTCTCGTATATTTTGAAAAGAAACTGCAATGAATTCATTGAGACTATTTTTGTATGCAATTAGTCAATTACTGTTAACTAAATACTTTTTTCTCTAAGCAAGACACTATTTAGCTGCCAGCAAGGATATTCATTTAATTTAAGAATAATACTCTCTAAGGAGCCGAATTGTTAAAAACAGGAAATAATGTTTAATATGGACGGACAAACCAATGTCGTTAAATATAATTATTTTTTTTGGTGCAGATATAAATAGAATATCTATTAACATTCTTATTGATTTATTTTATTACAATACATATTATGTTTTATATTGAAAACCCCTGTCAACTGCATCAATCGGAAAAAAATTGGCCAATAGGATAAGACTGGAAAAATTAATTACCCCCAAAAAAAGCTCGCTTGGCGACCAATGACTATATATTGAAAAAAATATTAATATATTCTGATAGATCATCAAAACAGGAAAAAAAGTACTGCATTAATAACTCAATTTGTTAAATTGTCGACAATATTTCCGTTGTATAGACGCGATGTAAAGTAATATGAAATTAAACTTTTTTAAAAGATTTTAAATTAAAAATAATCAAAATTTTGACCACAAGACTTCCATATTTTCTGCGAAACTTTAATATTTCTCCGCAGACTGAAAGACAAACATACATACATAGTATATAGTTTATTATTTATTTTTTATTAGTATACCAATTTCATAAGTTTCATAATAGCATCGATAATACTATATGTATTTCAAATATCTCAATTGATTCAAAGATTAATAATAAAAAAGAATAAAGTGTGAAAAAAAATGAAATAAAGTGTGTCAAACTTTTTGCTACATTTAATACGAATTAGAATTAAAGTTCAAATAAAAATTGAAAGTTTTTGTATTTTCATCGCTTTATTCAAGGACCGGAAATGATATTTTGTAATTTTTATTTGCGAAATATTTAATTAAAGTTGATAGTTTGAATTGTGAGTGTGTATCGAGGAAATTTTTTTGTTGCTTTGAATCGATTATTAGTTGCTTGGGATTGATTTATCGCTTTAAATTTAATATCTGTATATGAATTATTGTTCTTTTCTTTGAAAAAAGGTGTTGAAATAAAAACCAAGCAAATAATGAAAGCTTAAATTGCCTAGACATTTCGATTGCGTCTATCCGACAATTATGTAAATAAAATATCACATTTAAAATTAAAATCTATATAGGTATATTGTTCTCAGCTTTTCTGTAATATTTTTAATATTATATGCAATATAAAAAAATCTTCTTTGAATTTGTCACACAAGTACCTATATATATTTTGTTGATGAATTATACAGATATTATTAAAAATTAAATAAGATTCCTCTCTTCCAAATTCATTATTGTAAGTGAAAATAATCTATACATTATTTACATACCTACTTACTTTGAAAAAGAGTTTAACTGTGTGATTTCCAATTGCGTTCAACCACCAGTCCGATTGCAATACGACGAGGTCAGACATAAAACATTAACATATTTATAAATGATTAACGATTAACAGTCGCTTTGCCTTCAAATGATCCTCTCAATCGTTTCCCAGTAACATGCCCATATAAAAACAAACTACTAATTTAGTTAGGAAAACTACTAATAGTATAAAAATTGTTAATAATATATATTTTTGAACGTAATTAATACTTAATCCGAAGCCGTCGAAAAGGTGAATAAACGCCGTAATAACACACACACACACACATATATAAATACGATATGGAATCAGATGAGTTATTACTTATTTATAAGTCAGACCGAGTTTTCTATGTGTACAATATATAATACACACCCACACAGCCGACAACCAAACATACCAAAAAAGAGAAACATTTCGAAACAATATTATGGGATAGGCTCGTAAATTATTCCGTGGGCAGATCTCGACTTTATTTATAGTTGGGGGCGGCCATCTTGAAAACGAAAAGCCACGTACCAATAATATTACAGCGAGTAACACAAGCCGCTTTCGTGTTTTGTTTCTGTGTTTTTTTTTTGTTTTTAATTCATTCGACGTTAAAAAAATTCGGGCATAAATCATCGTAAGCTTATTCGAATGTGTGTATGTATGGCGATGCGTGTTGCTATAAATTTACAGGATTGTATTGTTGAGTTATGTTTGGGCAAGGAAAGTCTAGGCTATGGAGGTACGCTTGTGAAATGAAACATGATTTTGTCAATGTTTTAGAATTTATTTTATTTTGTTTTCACACAAAAATGTCAATTTGAAGGAATGAAAGCAATGCTTTACGTATTTAAATTACAATTAAATTAGATTTTTATATGTCGTCATTTTATATTTGAATAAATTATCATAATTTTCATATAATCACAATACTTAGTAGCTATTTTATCATCAATTGTTGCTTAGTATCTATTGTTATTTAATATTATATAAGTAGTTGATACATGAGCCGTTATATTTGAAAGTCCGCTATACTTAATTTCGAGAAATATTTCGCAAAACATTATATATAATGTTTTGCGTTTAACAATATTTAAACATACTGGTGGCATGTAATGCGTTTATTCTGCTTTTACGAGATTCTGGACATATCGAATTAAAAGAAGTGATAACAATTTATGAATTGAGTCAAACAGGAATAGTGTTTTTGGAACTGAAAGTTGGACGACACTTTCAAATATAACGGCTCATGTGTACACATGGTACATACAAAATTAGCTTTACCTGATAGATCCAAACCACAATAATATATTTTGCAATCTATAATTTCACAATTAAAAAAATTAGAGAACGAATTTTCTCAAGATCTCATATCTGTATTTATTGGGTTACTACCTTCATTTAATTTGGTCAGTAAATAGATAATCAGCAAGTTATATTATTGGTCAATGACTGTTTGAATATTTTCTATTCGTCAATAGAAAATTACTGCTAATGTTTATCTATGTACATAATACACTATCATCAGTAATTTTTGATGCTGACTTGATACTAACCATTTATTGAAAAAAGATAACACTTATAGAAATATTGAATTTGACATACATATGTACTTTGAAAATAATGAAAAATTATAAATAAATCAATATAAAACAAATGTAATTCGAATTACACAATAGATATGAATAAAATGAAGTCGATTGTAAAATGTAAATGTGTTGATATTACATAACGAAACAAAGACGACTATCAATTTTTATTCATGTATGTAGATATATGTATGTTTATATACATAAACATATATGTATATACTAAAATATACTTAATAATCATAGGTGACATTTTCTAGCGAATGTATGCAGATTGTAGCACGTGCTTAACGTGGCCATGTATTTAAGCGCCCACATACCGAAGTGACACGAAACGATTTTCCGAATAGCTTTCTCTCTTGCCTCGAGGTTTTTCCAAGTCGGAAAATCTCTCGTGCTGGGAGCCTGCTGGAGCCTCGTTTAACCTTTCACGCCCGACGTTTCGTGACGTCCCCTTCATCGCGTTGCATGATCGACACACTGCCACTCGGTTTCGTTACAACACGTCAAAAAGGCGGTCGTCGAAAACTCAAAAAATCGAAAAAAACCCAATTATAATTACACTTGCAATTTCCGACTTTGGATTTTAAAAAAAAATCCCTTTTACCGCAAAAAATGCTACAAATTAGTCGATACTTTTTATGACGAACGTGTTTCGTCCGAATTTAATTATTACTTACCGAATGTACTCTTGTATTATTTTTATTCGTATATCTGATGTAGTGTTTTTAAATTTTGGAAATGGTCAAAATTTACGGCATATTGAATTTGGAGACTTTTCATTATTACAAATTTTATTTTTACATAGATACATACATACATATGTATGTATATACCAGGTAAACCCCAATGCACCTTCCTAGACAATTGATTACAAACATCGCAGCATTTTTTATTGCATAAATCTCTGTATTTTGAGAAGCTGAAGAACAAGCAATTAAAATTAATTATTTAATTAATTAATCCATAGAGACATCTATGGATTTAGATTTGTACATACATTTTTACATATTGTCCATAAATCAATTTCAGATATTTTTGACATAGCGGGTAGAATGATTTTTCCCAATTTGATATAGTAACCGTTTCAACAATGAAATCAAATAAATTGGCAAACTCTGATAGGTAACGATCGACTTGGAGTCACAAATATCCAAGTCTGACCAGCAGCATTAAAGACCAGCACGGGATGAACCCAGTAAATTTATAAGTATTTGTTCTTACTATTTTTTGCAATATTGTTATTTGTTGTATAGTTATTTGTTGCAATATTATGATCATTTAAGAGAGGAGAGGATGATTTTTTTTGCAAAATATATCATTTTTGGTAGAGTGGGGATATAAGAACTGTACTGGGTTGCTATTGTCTCGACATGTCCAAACATGTCCAGACGTCAAAATATGTCAATGCAATGCTCTTTTGATAAATTGTATCTAGCATTCTGCTTGCATACATGCCACATAGCATAAATACACACAAACTTGCGTATTTAACAGGAGGATGCAATTTTACCAGCCTCAAACGTAATTTAATTCCATAAATGACTTTTCCAAGGTCAAGATCCATAATATTGTGATATTTAGATCAGAATTGGTGGTGCAAAGTCTTTATTTTAGAATTCGAGAAAAAATTACAGAAATATAAATATAATACACAAGATTCGTTCGTTTAATAATCATTATCATTTATAGCCGCTTACCATCCACTGCTGAATGAAGGCCTCTCCAGCACGATTCCACTCGTCTATGTTTCGCGTATCTCTCATCCATCTCACCCCACACATTTTCCTAATTTTATCTACCCATCTTCCTTACGGTCTTTGTTTTACCCTTTTGCATTCTCTTGGGTACCATTCTAGCACTTTTTTTGCCCACCTTTCGTCCATTATTCTAGCCACGTGGCTCCCCATTGCCACCTCTTCACTTTATCCACTATATTCACTACCCTGTAGAAACATGGCGTTCAATATCCAAATTTCAAATCCATTCGTCATCACTAGCAAAACATATGTAGATCAAAGATCATTTTCTTCAGGCAGAGTGGTATTTTGATTTAAAAACAACATTCATTCGTCCAAGTGCACTCCATCCTAATTTCATGCATCTCTTTATTTCTTCTTGTTTAATAATATGGGATATAATATATGAATAATTCAAACGAAGATACTTTCATGTAGAAATTTGAACTTTGTTGTTCAAAAAAATTGTTGATCAAGATAATAATTATTATTTATATGAAGAGAGTTTAAATGAACCACATGTGCAACTTTTTCATTTTAATATCTAAAAACATTATAATATATAATTTTAATTATTGACTGCGAAAATTCATATAATATATGTATAAATATTATATACGTATGTATGTGCCGTAAAATTTCAATACTTAAATAAACAAATATTTAATTATTTTAATCAGTTATAATGTATGATCAATTGTATAATTAAATAAATTTATTTAATCTTAATTACACTTATTGTTTAGTTTATTTGAGTCAGTTTTACTATAGAATCAGCATATCTATTCCGTTACATCTAGTCTAGTCTCTTAATAACAGTTCAAAATCATATTCAATATCTACTTATCATTTTTTTCCGTAAATGAACAATTTACATATAATTTCAATGAACTAGACTTAAATATAAATGTTACGCCAATTTTTTTTCTACGATATAATTATAGTATATTTTCAAAATAACATACACTTTCAGACATTATTACACACATTATAAATCATCGAAATTTTCGTTGCTTTTTTGTGTATTTCCACTAATTAAAATGGACGTACTTACACGCATTATATTAAAAAAAAATTAAACTCGGACCATTTGCATAATAAAAAAAATCTCCAATTAAAATCAAATAAAAACGCATACCTAATGATAATGCATGCAACATTTCGCTCGCGGAAACATGTTTACATATATCATTTATTATATTACATTATCAAAAAAATTCTAATTATAAAGCGGGCATTATGCAAATGGGGATATATTTCATCGGATGAGTCGGTATTTTGCATTTATTTTCGAAAATTCACAATCAAAGAGTGGAATCGTAAGAAGGGGTACGTTTTTATCGAGCGGCGTCTCGATCAAACGGTTGTATAATTTAACTTTTAGCAATTCGTCTGCGTTATAGATAAAGTCTACGAAGGTGGTAAATTAGTTTTATTTAAATTTATCAGTAATTTAACACCACTTCGATACGGTATACGTTTCGTTTTCCTCGCACGCCTCGAGACCAGAAATACTTTGTTGCGGTCAAAGGGAAATATTTTAACTAGTCAACACGTATTTCACTCGCTTAACTGAATCCTTATGAAGGCCCCGAGATACGTGCGATATTTTTCGCAATTTATGTACTTGTAATATTATGTCGAACGTGTAGTATCGTTCGAAATCTGCAATGCGAGAGATCGCGTGCAGATAATCTCGGTTGCTACTCCTTTTCAAAAAACGCGTGTTTTTTTTTTTATTTCACTGAATGAATAATAATATTTTGTTCTGCGTCGGTGTTTAGCATAACATAATATAATTATATGCAAAATAAGAATGAATGTGTACAGAGTGGTCGAGAAGTTTTAATGATAATAATTTGATTTAAAAAATTCAATACTTTAAATCTTCTCTTTCTACTATATACAGATGAATGTTTTGCAAATAGTACATTATTGTATTAATTTTTGCCGGAAAAAAAGTAATGAACTACATAATAAAATGTGGTTGGTAAATTTTATTCCACATAAAAAATAATAAAAAGCAATCGTCTAACTTTCAAATCATACCTTATAATATATATACGTATCTCACATAAACATTGAAGTGACAAACTGGTTATAGTGATTCAGTCAGTTGGCGTGCAGCTAATAATCACTAGATTTATCTCAATCAATATCAAATTGACAGGCTTTTCTAGTTTTGCTGATTGCACACGAGTCATAAGATCCCCTGGATGACAGGATGTCCCTCAGTTTCTTACACAGAGAAACATATCCTGTCAAACGAGTTTTTCAAACTGAAACAAATCAATTCAGAAAATAGTAAGAAAACAAAAAAAAACAACAAAGTTTTTTTTTGCATGCAGACAGGTACATTTCCTTGTCACGAAATGTACCTGTGTGCATTCTTGCATATACTATATGTGTGCATTTTTCATTGAAATGTGCATTTCAAGATTCTGTTTAAGTCGAGTGTGCGAAGGACGTACCTATAATACTTGGTGCACGCGAGCCTCGGCAAAACCTGTACCGCAAACCATCAATCAACAATCGATTTGAATTATTTATTTAATGACAATTAATAATTACAAGACGGGCGTATAACTGTAACGCGCCGCCACTGACACGGACACGTCAAACCGCAAGCGAACCCGCATTTTAACGCGTTTCTAATATTTTCCTAGTAAGCGTCGTGCGTATGTCGAATGCGAAAATCAATTAGATCATTAGAAATAACGATCATGTCCGAATAAATTTGAATGATGATAAAGTGCGAATTAAATATTGCAATTATTCTGACATGTGTTAAATGCGACGGGTAAAAATTAATCAAGGCCACCCATTGATTAATTAAAAGATATATGTATTGTTTTTCCAGTGCTTAATAACATTTACATACATAGATATTGTGTTTTAGACTGAAAAATTAAATAAATATCATTCAAAATCAGATCAATTTAAGCTTTTTTATATTTTGAATAAAGTAATATTTACATTTATAGGTACATATTTATATTTTATTAATTACGCTATTTATTTACATTTTTTTTTTTTGCAAATCTTATCACACATAACACAATATGTAAATTAGAGTAAATTTATCAATTAATTAATGATAATTAATTAGAAGTTAATTTATCTTAAATGTTTATAGGTGAGTCAAAAGTCAAATGAAAAATAGTAACATTGTTTCAAATATGAAATCAATATAATTTTAGAATAATCCTCATTATGTTGAAAATTTTTCTTTTGTTATTTTTCCTCACAAGAAGAATGCCCACACGAACGTTGTTCACACGAGTATTACTCGCACGAATATCCCACAAACAGAAAACCAATAATAAATAAAAAATAAAAGCAATTAAAAACCACAGGCGATACTCCTGTGGGCAATCCTCTTGTGGGGAATAATACTTTCACCGAAATTTTATGTCTTTTTGGTATTCCAAATTCATTATGTATTTTTAATATTATTTTCTTTCATGAATGTATGGAACATAAAATGGAATATTTTAAATCTGTTTGCGTAATTTGAATATTTTAATGACAACATTCATTATAAAAACGCATCGAATCGAAAGCTTAAATATCACTAATTTACACCACTGTGGACGCACGTGAATGCATTTTCAATTGCAACATCCAAAGCTCGGCCATAAAGTGTTGCGATCAGATTCAGAGAGGAAAACTAAATAACTTTTTTTTATACACACATTTTCAATTGGCATTGACAACAAAACCAAAACAAAAACGACACAACGAATAATGACTGGTTTTGAATTTGATAACGGGCATTTAAGCTTTTTACGCCAAAGCTGAATTATCACTATTTCTTTAAATAATTACATACATACGTGCATACATGAAAAAAGTGTAGTCTCCAAGTCTAGCCACTTTGTGAGAATACCTAGCCGAGGGTTACTCGCGTATATTCAACAGATGATGTTATTCCCACATCGACGAAAGAAAATCAAATGAAAAAAATTGAAAAAATAAATAAATATACATATGTGGTTTTTGTAAGGAGTGACTCGTTTGGGTATTCAAGATGGCGGTCATTTCAGGGGCGGCCAATCAGAGCCAGGGACACGCACGTACACACACACACACACGGAAAGACACCCGGACACGTGTGATGTAAAATAGGTTGGCAACACTGTAAAATACCGGTGTGCGTTTAAATTTGCATGCGGAATAATATATGTATTAATGCGTGTCTCGAGATTCCACTCCGGGTAAGTAGATTATGCGAATAAATCTAGCGACTTTGTGATGTTGATATCTTGTATTCATTTTTATTTATTTATTTTTTATTCAACTATGGAATCATTGATTATATGCCATTATATGTAAATATGTATTTTCAAAAAGGCGAAAATAAGAAGAATGTGATTTTATGTATTACAATTTTTCCAGATATATCTATGACAAATTTCCTTAATGTACTAAACGTGTATCCAACGGATTGTGCTCTAGCCTCACAAAGGCATTTTTAATAATCATATTGAGTACATTTATGAAGACTTTTTCGAGAAAAGCAAATGGTGAAAACCGTGATGTAAAATATGCTTTCATAAGATAAAAGCAGTATTCATACATATACATACATAATACATCGCAATGATGTTTCAATAATAGTGAGTCTTTGACAATGCCAAAAGTCTTGCTGTTCATTACTATGATATTGATCATATAAACAACTTTGCATTCTAGATATAATGATCATAAATCAAAATTTCAAATTCGAAATAATTTCCATTAATTAAAAAAAATGTATTTTATTTAAGGAAGGTTTCCAATATAACCATTGCATCATCATTTTATAAGCTTCTTCCATAGTTTAAGGAATTTTTTGATACCATATTTACTATCTCGTCGATAGAAGTAGGTTTTGATGATGGAAGCTACTTTTTAGAAAAAAAATTTCCATTGTAATGACTTATTCTACAACTTTCATAGTGACTAACACATGCATACATACATATGTACATATATTGAATTGACAAAACCATCGAATATTTTATAACAGGATTTTAGTCATTATGTTTGACGTGTTCTATACCCACTGTTACAATAAATACAATATTTAGTTGTCTTACATATTGGATAAAGACTACTTAAATATTTATCAAAATAGTATTTGTAATAAAATAAGATAAATTGATGCCTTCGAAGGTGATCAAATACGCTTAGAAATACTTTCAAAATTCAATAAATATAATAAAATCATCATGATTGACAAATTATATATTATTATGTATATATAGAATATGCAGATCTAAAGTAGTAAGCACAGCCTCTTTATATCATATAATAATTAAATTGCAATATATAATATGCACATATGCATACGCATTGAAACCTGAATTTAATTAAGCCAATTTATAGTAGAAACTAATCAAAAGCCGTCAGCGTTGAGTAAAAGCTTTAATAAATACATATTTCAATTTAAATAATGGGTGCTTTATTTAATGGAAAAATCAATATTAAAATTATATAAAATTAAATTACATATAACTATAATCTATTTTCACTTTTGGTCAACAGTTTTTCCGACATTCCAATTGGAATATAAAATAAACCTAATAATGTAATTTAAAAAATATATATACATAACTTCAATATATGTATATACATATATACTACTACACATACAATATAGTAATATGTAAAAACTATACTTAATACAATATAGTAATATGAAAAAAAATTAAAACAGTTTATTATAATATTATAGCAAAATAAATAAGTTTATTTACATACATATGTACATATGTAGGTACTAGCATAATATATATCTCAAATATTAATGTATATAATATCCAGTTTCTCAGTAGAAAGCACATATATGTACATATGTACCTACATATATTATATTAATATTGTTGGGTATAAGGGTGCGTCTACAACTCCGTTTGAGCTTCGGCTACACCAATTGTATTGAAGAACCCCAAGCCAAAAGAAACCGGAAACGGTTCGATTCTTAAGCTCACACGCCACAATTTACACTGAAAATGTATGCAACATGTAAAAGAATACTTTCAGAACTACCGAGAGCGACTTTTGGAACAGAATAACATTAATTTTATGGCGTAAATAACATGAAATTAAAGCGACGTAGGTGTGTCGCGACGAGCCATATGTTGCGGTCGGCAATAACAATTTTGTCACTCACCCCAGCTACACTAACGCCACCTGTCAAAAAATAAAAATAAAAAAACAAACGTATAATTCGAAACATACTCTGAATAATTACAAAATATTCGAGTCGATGCAAGCTCAGGAAGTGCTTTTAAAAAAATAACGAACTTGAAACGCATTACATGTACATGTATAGTATATAAAAAATGATCCAATATTGAATCCACAATGCTAGAAATTTTTGTATATGATTTATGACAAAAATATCTTCATATTGAGGCAATTATCCGAAGATGAAACTTTTCACAATGAAAGAAGATCAATGACAGATTGAAGATTGCTTTTTAGGTATTCGAATATATTATTTTGTATGAAATTTTAACAAGTTCAAAGTTCAAAAAGTGCTCTGAAGTATGCTACTGTTGTTGAAAAAGTATATTATAAAATGTTTGATATATGGCATATAAATATATACGACTACCGGATGATTTTCGAACGCAGATAAACGTCGAGATTTTTATCTAAAATATACCCACAAAGGTGGTGGTATAATTGATATGATTGAGGTTTTCGTTTCCGTATCGATTCCGATTAAAAAATATCTATACTAATTATGGTACGGTATAATATAAAAAAACGATAATAATATTTGGGGGGGGGGAGAAAAAAAAACGAAATACGTTAAAGAGAGCAGGAGGCCAATTAAACAATTAGTCTGCTTTAGCGCGCGTTTCCTCACAAAAATATATAATTTTACCTTTGGGAAGGGAAAAAAAGGGTCGAATCTATGTATGTAGCTTTCGGGTCTGATGCTAGGGCGCCTCTCGTCGCCGTTGGCTATACAATAAAAAAATAACACACTTTAATAATGACGAATGCAGTTTTAGTGCATCTCAAACGTTGGTCGTATTTTTTATGATTATTTAAAAAAATATCGTTCGGTTGGAAGCAATTAAATTTTATCAAATTGCTATGTATTATCAAATATTGCAATATTTTATAAAAATTGTGTACCTATTTTAAACGTTATTTAACCCTTTCTATTAAAATAGCTCTCAACTGTCTGCATTTTTTTTTAGATTAAATAAATTTATATTAGACTTACATATTTTTTAATAAAATTAAAGTACATATTTACTATAAGCTTGTTCATTGTTAAATCTTTTAATATACAATATAAGGAATTTTTTATTGTTTCTTCGCTAAGCATTGAATAGAATACCAGACTTCGTAAACTTACTATCTCATAATACTTGAACTTACATTTACCTGAGAAATTCCGGGTATTTTGATTAGTAATGTACAACAATACGAATATTTCAAACGAAAAAAGTTCAAAAAAATAAAAAATTCTAACAAATAAACATTCTTATTTGGAAAAGTACTCCGATAATAATTAAAAAACATCAAATTTACAATTTAAATGCAAGACACATCTACATATGTATTTGTAAAAGCTTTCATTAAGATTCATCTATTGTCGTTTGTGCTAACTTTTACTTGCATTCAAAGCATATTTACATATATGTCAATGCTTGCAAATACATATTTACAAATACATCGACTATTAAGTGTATAAATTCGCCGTGACATAACTTTAAATAAGCCAACATTAACGGAAATTCTCAAAGATAATATAATGTAATAGAATAATTTTCTTGCACACCAATATATTTGAAATTGGACTACCGAAGTCCTCTTTTCTTCATTTTGAGAAATATCTCGCAAAACATTAAATATAATGTTTTGCGTATTACAATATTTAAAAATACTGGGGCTTGTAATAAGTTTATTCCGCCTTTCCGAGATTCTGGACATATCGAATCAAAAGTAGTGATAACAATTTGTGAATTAAGTAAAACTGAAATAGTGTTTTTGGAACTGAAACTTGGATTTCCGCCACTTTGAAATATAACGGTTCATATATACTTACATACTACATATATACATATAATATGTTAGCAATACATTACAATATGTCGACTTATTCACAGTTATCAACCTTCTCTTAACTAAGTGACACAATATTGTTCTTCGCATCGATTTTCGATATAGGAGCGTCTCCCAATTAGTCGAAATCTTTGTGGGGGCTTTTGGCCCAGGGCGAGTGTCCAAACCGACCCAGGCGCGCTAATTACACACACACGCTCGATTCTCGTATATACCCATCTTATACACGATACATATACTATACAAAACATACTCGCATTATATATATCTGCGGGTAACGACCCATTTCTCGGAAGAAATGGGTCGGATTTGTCCTAATACCATGTAATTTGGGACCCTTTGCGCGGCCCTTCGCGCCCTCCGCAATACAACGCTGACTTTTATTTTTATTTTTATTTACATTTATATTTATTTGTTCTTCGAATCCTACACTGTGGACCTGGCCGCATTTTGAAACATTTCAACAGATTCTAATATCTGATTGCTGGGATCGATGAGATCGATCACACGCAATTTACAATTCTATAACATAACAAGTTGTTGTATTCTATAACAATACACCAACTAGTAAATGTTTACTCACACTAATATACACACAAGAAATCACATGTAATCTTTGACCAATTTGATACATATGTAGATGATCCATATGTGATTTAGTAAAAATATTCACAAATGAAAACACGAATCTACACTTTTATTAGCAGACGTGTGCACATTGAACACATAAATTTGATTGTGTCGAATTGCAAATAATATCTCAATTTAGGCACATATTTAATAAATAATTTTACTAATATTTCATGTAAATGTATACATTTACTATTGACACGATTGCATGTATCGATTACCATCGGCGAGCGTGCCAAACGTGTATCGATAACTTTTCATTTGCGGTTTTGAATTCGCAAAGTTCCAATCCCGTTATAAACGAAGACGAGCAAATATTTGAATATGTACTACGTGTGCAGGTAAAATATCAAACTTCGGATTATAAAATGCCGATAGGTTTTTCGTGACGAGGGTGGTGGAAAATTCGCGTTTTCCCCGCGCGTTGGCTATTTAAAGATTTTCCGATACCGAATTTCCGGTGCGCCGTGTTGCGTTGCCTATCATCCGATTAAAAAACCGCACCTTATTTAATTTGGTAAATGGGTTTTTACGTGCTTCCCATCGACACGAAGGCCCGCAAGGTTAAAATACTTGGGTTTTCGTGCATTAAGAAATTATTTTTGGACCGTTAGGAATCGTCAATGAAATCAATGAATCAAACTGTGTATATTATGGTATGTTTTTGGGCGTAGAAAGGTCATAAGTGACCGACAAACGTTCAACAATATTTAAAGCGAATGAAAATTAGTAGACAAATAGGAAAGGAACAATATCTTAAAGGTCTTAACCAACTAAGAAGATCTTCATACAATCATTATAAGAAACGTTCCATGTATAAATATATATATATATATATATATATATATATATATATATATATATATATATATATATATATATATACATACATATATACTTATATCAGCGATTCTCAAGTTTTTCTAGCCATGACCCACTTACATAAGGTAAAACACGTTCTGCATAAAAAAATAAAAAATAAATAAATAAAAATAATCTCATTTGGCATTTAATATTTCCGTATTTGAAGATTTAATCTATTGAATTTTAGCCTGAAAATATATTTGAAATAAGATATGATTCTAAATATTACATACACGTGTAACTATGTATATATATATCCACATAGATCAGATATGAAAAATATTTTTCAATCAGTCATCACAGTTAGATTTGAAATAAGATTTGAATTAATAACATTGATAGTGACATTTGAGAACATTTCTACAAGCTTTTTTTTGGAGTAAAAAGGAACTAATCTTGTTTAATCAAATCATATTCTCTTTTTAAGGCTACCTAAGTATTTTTATTTATTTATAATTCACAAAAATGCACCACAGGCTAAATTATTTTAAAAATATAATAATCTCACTTATTTGTCATCGCTGATGTATTAACATTAAATACAATCAAGCTTTCATCATTCCCTTTTTGCCAGGGCTGTGGAGTGGATTCAAAATTTAACGACTCTGACTCTGACTTTATCTAATAATTCGAATCTTTCAGACTTCAACTTTCCAAATTCCAACATGAACGATTGAAGTAAGATCGTCTTCTCATGTTGAGATATTTTATTTTATTTTTACATATATACCAGGAAGACCATACAGGTAAACCCCAATGCGCCTTCCTGGCCAATTTCAAATTTACAAATTACAATTCAGCATTTTTTATATAAATCACTGAATTACGAGACACTGTAAAACTCGTAAATCAATGAGACATCTATTAATTTGTACACAAACTTATTTATTGTACATTAATTAATAACAAATTATAGGTGACATATCGTATAGGAGGGATTTTTTAGCCAATTTTTTTTCCGGGAACCGTTTCAACGATGAAATCAGATAAAATTGGCAAACTCTGATAGGAAACGATCAACCCGAAGTCACAAATCCAGGTCTAACCAACAGCTTACTCTGAAAAATTCATTTTCATTCGAGGCTCGGGCCCAGGGATCGAACCCGCTGACTCTCAACGCTAAGCAGAAGCTTAAAGACCGAGCTATTCTGCTGGTCTAAATATATATAATATAAATAAATATAAATATAAAATTGCTAGTAATAAAAATGGAAGGAAGAATTAAAAAAATATATTAAAAATTGACATGTAACCCAATTTATTGAATTAATTGGTAATGACATAGGTATAAATAAAAAGTAGTGTTCAAAGTGTACCCATATGAATTTCATACACAAACAAATCAATTTATTTAAAAAAAAGAGTCAATGAATGAATCAATTTATTCAAAAAACAATCATTTTTGGCCACAACATATCAAAATATGTATTTGCAATCAAACCATTTATTTTATTTTATTTAAATGAATTTATTTATTTAATTTAAAGAATTTATTCTTCATAAAATTCTTGCTTTTTATGAAGAAATTATTGAATTTGGATTTATTAGTGGATTTACTTCAATAAAATTGGAGACTAGTTGAAAAATACTATAATACTATTAATTAAAGAAATAATTGAAAGACTCATCTTGAAATGCTACAACTCTACGACTCCGAATCCAACTTCACAGCCCTGCTTTTTTCTGAATTTTTATTTGTATACTTTTGGGTACCGTTTAATCATCTAACATAAATTCGCCACACTTTTCAACCATTTTACTTGCACAGGTCTTTCTATCTCTTCAATACATATACAGTGGCGGACTGGCCATACAAGCGAACATGTCCGATGGCATGAGGGCCCCACTATCTGTTAGAAAATATGGGCCCTCAGTAAAA
The DNA here is from genome assembly GCF_051622035.1 of Arctopsyche grandis. NCBI lineage: Eukaryota > Metazoa > Arthropoda > Insecta > Trichoptera > Hydropsychidae > Arctopsyche > Arctopsyche grandis. Next base: position 3,316,783 of record NC_135362.1, read on the forward strand.
TTAAATAACTTTTTAACTATTTCACGTGTGTAAAAATTTATAGGATATTGCACTTTGGAACCTAAAGTTTGGGTATTTCAACAAAACAAATTTCTTACGATATACAAAAACAACTAATACCTGCTTTAACAGCCCAAGGATCGGTTAACTTTTTTCGTTTTTGTTTTTGGTTTTTGTTTCGTTTCGGTTTTGGCTCGAAATGTAAGTTTCAACATTTGCGTGGGCCCTTTTGCCGGGCCCATTTGCAACGTCAATATTATGTATATACCAATACCTATGTAACAACTACCTACTGAAATAAAAATGGTAATAAACAAATAAAAAAAAATAATATAAACTGAATTGCTTAAAACAATTTTGATAGGACGTCATCAACCAGCGATTTAAATTTACTTCATACTTTCAAAATAGCATTTGATTATACATACTTCGACAATATAGTAAGATACACAATTTTAAACAGTTTTCAAATATAAAATCTATTCCTAATCTAGACACATCCATGTAAATAGAAATATAGGATAGGGGCCCCCTCCCCAACATCCCGATTTTCCCTTGATTTTTAGCGTGATGGAAAGAAGAAAATTTTGTTATATGGGGGGGGGGACATATTTTTTTAACCCTGGGTGGGCCCCCTTTGACTCCTGGCATGCACTGATTTCAGTCCCAGTCCGCCACTGCATACATATGTATATTTCCAAGCTCATCAGCAAACACCCCAATGTTACACACCATCCTTGCATTACCATCGATCAAAACCAAACGGTCAACCCATGGTACGATGGCAGATGCTCGTACTATTATTTATGCATTGTTATCAAGTTTTAGGAGAATTCTCAGGAATTGGCTCGAAGCATTTGATGATAAAGCTGTGTGTTGGCCTCGGATGGTTGATCGCACACGCTCACGCACACACTCGCTCACAATGGGTATAATTAATATATTATTTTTCCAGTGGTGTAGGACGAGTGCGAGTGCGGTCGGTGCAACTGCAATTATTGTATGTATCGACGAAGAAGGGAAAGAGTATCGAAATAATTATATAGAGGTTGCCCTCCGAGGAGGTAGGTGGAGAGTGGAGTGGAGACCTATGTAGACCGAGTGTTGCCAAACGTCTGTCGTGCAAACCGACAACGCCATTTATGTATTTCTCTGCATTTTTGCAATACCGAAAACACGCCTGTCTTGTGCTCGGCTCAGACCTAATGATGTCTGCCAAAGATGTGTGCGCTGATCTAAGGCTATATAAAGGCACTGCAACATTGATATACCAATCCCGATGCAAAAGCACTTTTATACTTGTATAAATGTGCTTTTGGGCGTTAAATTAATTGACATATTTTTACTGTCACTGTTTGGAAAAATAATGAGTCCGTTCCCTCTTCTATTTCAATTTTAATAGGGTCTAATTACATACATATGAACAATATCATGTTTTGAGTTGAAGATTTGTACTTACATTGCTATTTTTAATCTCATTGTCCTTTCTATCATTTTTAGTCATTTTTGTAATTCTTTTATACATGTATGTATCTTTTATACATCGTGACTATTGTCTAATCATCCAACTGAAATCACTAATATTTTTCTTCTCTATCAGTTCCGGAATATTTTCCTCTTCTTTTTCAAGGTTTTTACTTTATTATTTTCCTCGTTCAGATTTCGTTTCCTCTTTCTCTATTTCCGTAGAAAATATTCTTCAATTTTCTAATTAAATATCTCAATTTTTCAATTATTCTATTAACATCAGTTATTTTATGTTTTCATTTATCTTCTCCTTTCGTGAATTATCAACGTAAATAATCCTTTCCTGACTTTCATTACCATTAATTACAATCACATTATTTTATTTAAATTAATTGTACAAATGTAGTTTGATTTCTGCCAAAGTTTCTAATTTTCTTTCCTTAATCACTTTTTTAGCTCATTATTATTTTATCCTAATTTACCCTATTATCTTTATTAACTTTTCCATATTTCGTTATCATTGTGTTCGATTATTCCAAATTAAATTCCTCAATATTCATACATTAATATATTATTCAATTTAATTATTTTTTTGAGATTCTTGCATTAAGTAACTATGTATATAAATACTATTCTTCATTTTTATTCAGTTTTGTATGTAGGAGCAGAAAGCACGATAAATCAATTAAAATAAAATTTTTCATCAATTTCCTTACTATTTTTTAATCCAAAAAAATAATATAAATTAACTATTAAATAGAAATTAAGCAAAATCAAACAAATATACTATCTTTCTTATTTGACGCACATTCTCAGTTTTTCCGTTGATAATAACGATTCCTATTATTAAATGCAAATATATATAAATAAAAACTATGTGTAATCACACCAATCATATAAACATTAAGGACTATTTTTATAATCCCAAATACCCTTCCTTATCCCCATCATCTCCAAGCAAAACAATTATACCCATTTAACATTAATCGAACAAAAACAAAACAAAAAATCCAAAACTTGACCCATTTTATAACACTTAAAACAGTGCATATTCAAATAGATTTATATTAATACGCCTAAATTTATCATTAACCATAAATATAATATATAATACACTTAATAATAACCCTCTATAATTCATTTAACGCTTATCGCACATTGTGCATATTTTAAACATGCATAATATAATCACGCCCGCAATAATTAAAGCTTTGAAGTTTGACAGCGCAATTTATAATAATTTATAACAAAAAAAAATGTCGCGCAAACCCCCGTCTTCAATTTTCCACTGACAATTATAAAATTACAAGTACAAATTGTTATTATTATACTACATGCAATTATTATTACACACTATATATTTTTTTTATCCATCGTCGGCGTCGAAGATCCTGGACCCAGTTTCCGGTTCGGCGTCAGCCCATTGTCTTTGTAGTTTACGACTCCAATTTGGCAGGAATGAAATGATTGCAGGGTAGGATTCGGTAAGATCCACAATGGTCTAGTTTTTTTTTGTATTTACTTTTTTACGTACAAGTATAAAAATTTGCCTCGGGCTATTCGAAATAATACCGCAACCGGCCGACCTGTGTCTGTTATCAATGGCAGTAGTAGAGATACATTAATAATAAAATTAAATTGGCCACTGACACATGTAGGTATAATATGTATTATATTATAGTATATTATTAAAGTCTGCACGTGCAATATGTATTTATTATAATAATTTTATTTGGTTATTAAACGTGAAATTATTTGGTATACTTTAGTTTGTCAGTGAAATTGTAACTTAAAATTGTAATTATAAAAAAACACATTATATAGTGTGTGCCATTTGTTTTCCTATTATTATAAAAATGTCAAAATTTTTCAAACATCTTCGAGAAGAATTCCACTATTATAATACCAATTAAAAATATAAATGTCGCTTTTTTTTAGTTTGAAATCAATAACATACATATATAGATTGTGTCAAATTTGTTTGAGTATAAATAAATTTAGAAAAATTGAAATCTTGAACTCTTGCGTAAATGGAAAATATTAAATTATAATCATTACGAAAAAACGCCAAAAATAAGTAAATATTATGCAATTATATGAACCAGCAGTGTGGACTAGTGGTTAGCATATATGCTTTCAAACATAGTAGTCACGGGTTTGGGTCTCAATGGTTGCTGCTGGTCAGGCCTTGGTTTGTGACTTCAGATCGATCGTTTCTTATCAGAGTTTACTAATTTATCTGATTTTCGAGCTTTCAGAATCTCGAATTTCGCTGATTTACATGTAAAATAATTATTCAATATATTAATTCATCATTTTTTAATCATAAACCGACTGTCTAAATAGAAAATTTCTGGGAAAAATATTGAATTTAAAAATATAAAACAATCAAAAAAATCAACGTTGAATACTAAGACGATAATTTTATCAACATAGTCGTCTAAAATTCTCGGGAAACTTTCACGCAAAATTCCCGAAACAATACATCAAACCACATTAAAATAGTACACGTTGTACGAACACGCGCAATATATGTACATAAGTACATATGTACATATATATATATGCATAGACGGCGTGCTCTTTTTTTTCAATAATTATTTTCGTGGTTTTCTAGCCGCAAAGCAATCGTTCGTAAAACGTAGTCGGCAACCTTTGATTGACCCCATTTTTGGGGTAAAACCGCAACGTTCATTTTCAACTGGGGGATTTATTTTATCGGCATCCATTTTTTTAGCTCTCGGCTAGACCCCGTCACAGTTTTCACGCACCGATAAAATATCTCTTACGATTAACGGCTCATACGTACATACGTATGTGTGTGCAGTATCTTTATTTATATTTTTACTCATACATAGGAACACTTGGGGTACTCGTTATGCCGCTTCTGTAGCGGGGCGATCTTGTAGCCTGTCATTAGTAGCGGCGCCCGAAAAAAAGGCAACAAGATATGCTCCGAGGAAAAAAAAATGAACCCGAAAAACGAGATCCATAAAAACAGGTACACAGAAGCCGTGGGTCGAAAAGAAAAATTTTACATCTCCCTAGCAACGTGTAGTCACACTATTTTCCGAAGCAAGTCGCTATCAGTCTTCTATGTATGTATACTATTGCATAAACATTGTATCGTTTAACACTTACGTACATATGTACGTATACATGTAAATCAAAACTAAACTAAATATTGTATATACTAATCGGCATCACCCAGCAAAGCCGAGCATTTCCGGGGTTTGCCCGGCGCTACACGGACGAGTTGTTGAGAAAAAAAACCTTCAAAAAGGATTCTGGCTTCAAAAATTTGAAAAAATATTGGCGATCAATTCCATTATGTATCGGCAACAAACATCTATAGATACAATTAAAAGTATCATACAAATTAAATACTAAAATTACATATGTATATAAGGTTTTATAATATTATAGTTATTGAACTATCGATGAATTTAACAATGATCAGTTTCACAGTTGAATTTTTCATTCAAAATTGGATTACAATATTAAACATTATTTTTATATCAAAATAAATTAGCATTACATTAAAGAAACAAGGCCAGTATTTTTTTCTTCGCTTTTAAGCAACCATCTGCCGCCATATTAAATTCAAATAAAACAAGAATACTACAGTTGAAAAACAAATACCTCATTAACATAAAATATCTAATAAATGGAAAATGCACCCAATATATGTAAGTACATACATACATATTTACACATATATACATATAGAGCGCTTACAAGCCATTATATTTGACACATATGTACATATGTATGTATGTATGTAGTACAGTTACCAACCACGTGACTTTTGACAGCCGACGGATATTTACATCAAATTCTAAACTAGTTTTACATCACAACACAATAAATAGACTTTAAAAAACATCGATTAACACTTAATATAATCGTATAATTAGCCCAATAATATTTCCAGGTACTTCGTAGTAAAGCATAGTACACATACACATACACACACTGACACACTGTTTACGTGAACTTTTCCGGTGATTGTGAAAAGTGGGCAGAGCGTGCGTTTTCCCGCCAATCCAAGTATAGTGCACGTCGATGGCGATGGCCCGATCGAAACCATAGCGAAATCGTCGTCGATACGCGATAGTGCCACCGTTCTTGGCCGAGTTCAGCTGTTGTACTGAATTAAAAATGAAATTACGCCGCTTTTTCCGATAGTGGAAAAATAACACAATAATGACGGCATAATAGCCCAAAAAAGGCGAGTGAACTTAATTCGACCGGTCGGGGAGCGAGAGCGTGTATGTGTGTATTATGTAGGTACATATATCGTTCATGTGTGTGTGTGTGTGTTGTTTGTTGGCAGCAGTTAACTAGATAAGGTAATTTTGAGGCCGTAATCGGCTAAAACAAAAAAAAAATGACCATGCCTATTATATGTGTGGATATTATTAAATATAATCGTTGTTGCGGACGAGAGATCGATCGATCGCGAGATGATCCCGACTTGTGCGATGAAGGCGATGATGATTTATAAATAATGTGTGCGAACAAGTTTTATATGCCAACCCTTTCTTATGTGTATTGACTTCTTAGAAGTACAGATTTCAAAGTTGACTTCTCATTCCGAAAAGTAAACAGTAAATTTAATAAAAAAGTCGTCAGTATGAATGAGTCAGAATAAAATTATTGTTCTGAATTGCTCACAGATGTATGTTGTTCGTATCAATAAATCAGCTTTATTGTATCATTAAATTCACTTCGTACCTTTCGTTATCAATATAAATAAAATCGTTTGGCGGATCGAGTAGCTTTGTATTAGTCAATATCCATATAATTTGGATCGTATAAAATCAATAGTACCTAAACTTGGAACAAACAGACGTATTATATAATATAATATTTTCCTTCATGTCTAGGATTATAATATAATATTAAGCATGAGTATTTGAAATATAGTAGGAAGCCATTATACAATCTAAAATAGTATTTAATTAATTAAATTTTATATCTAAAAAACAATAAATAAATATAAAAATTTACTCTGTATTTAAATTTGCTGTATGACAAATATTTTTAAAAGTATCTACTGATAGATCTTATGAGATATATATATTCATAAAATGTCATATAATTGATACAAACGGTGATTCGAAGCCTTGTTCTGTACACTCTGTGATTCTGATACAGTACATTTCAGTTTAATTGTAGCGAATACTGACCTAACCCAATGGAAATTAAAATGCTAATACAGATATAAGTGCCGGAAGCTCTCAATTTATCGGGGAAAAATTGTAGTGCGTGTATTATGAGAATGTATAACATTACAGTTACAATACAAAGCGTTTGTGTACATATGTACATATTTACAATGTATGAACGTTTGCTTCAAAATTTTCGCTAGATTTCACTAGTTTTAATATTCATTAATTAAATTAAATATATTTGGTTACCACTTTGACAAATTAATATACCTTTATATTTATACCAGACTCCTAATACAGGTTGGCGCATGTACATACATACATACATATACATAGTGAGCTGATGTACATAAATCATTACATTTTAATTAAATATGTTTATTTTTTATTTATTACTAGCTGAACCTGGCATGCGTTGCAATGCCACAGTAACACGTGCAATTCCCGTTCCCGTTCCCGCTCTCATTCCAGTTTCCGTTTCCGTAGTAGTGCGAAGTAGGCGCGGCGCGACTATTGTCACACTCGCGGTGTGATGCGTTGAAGGCGGGAGGATAGCTTTAATTTCGCGTCAGTAAAATTGTAATTACGAATATTATTATTAAGAGCTTTTTCCAATTTTTTTTTCACAGTAATCTTCCCGGACATGCATAAAACAAATCCTAAAAGTTCCATCGTAATCGGTTCAGTGGTTTCGGGCCTATTCGCGACACATATGTAGACAAACCTCCTTTACGTTTCACTTACTATTACAATTCAGAGGACTTTTTATAGATATATATATATATATATATATATATATATATATATATATATATTAATTATATGACATTTTATGAATATGTATATATGTACATATATGTATATCTCATAAGATCTATCAGTAGGTACTTTTAAAAATATTTGTCATACAGCAAATTTAAATACAGAGTAAATTTTTATATTTATTTATTGTTTTTTAGATATAAAATTGAATTAATAAAATACTATTTAAAATGTATAATGGCTTCCTACTATATTTCAAGTACTCATGCTTAATATAGATTTATTTATGAATACATACATACATGAAACTCTAATGTTCAATAACTATTGCATGCCTGATAGCATCACAATATATCTAAGATAAAATAGATATTTAAAATAGACAAAATATAGATATTTATATTTAGGACAAATAATAGACATGTCCATTAGTAATGAAGAAGAAATAAAGAGACGTATGAAATTAGGATGGAATGCATTTGGACGAATGAATTCGGTTTTTAAATAAAAAATGCCACTTTGCCTGAAGACAAAGATCTTCGATCTATGTATGTGTTTTGACAAGGGTGACGAATGGATCCAAGTTGCTACACAACTTGGAAGCCAAGTTCCTACACAAAGTCCAACGAACTCAAATAAGTATAAAACGTTGTATGCTTGGCATAACGAGAAGACAGGAAACAGGATACGTGGATGAGAAGTATGACAAGGGTAGTTAATTAAGTGGATAGAGTGAAGAGATTGAAATGGCAATGGGGGGCCACGTGGCTAGAAGAATGGACGAAAGGTGGACAAAATAAATGCTTACATGGTACCCAAGAAAATGCAAAAGGGTAAAAGGAAGACCGCAGGGAAGATGGGTAGACGAAATTTGGAAAAAGTGTGGGGTAAGATGGATGAGAGCTGCGCAAAACAGAAACAAGTCTAAGCGGGTTGAAGAGGCCTTCATCCAGCAGTGGATGGTGATGAGTAGTCACCGGAGCCTGAGGGGGCCGTGTATTGTTCAAAGGTTGTAAATGCATTGTTAAAGGTTTGCCGAACAATGGATAGCACTGTGACTATCCTACCTCTAGTGATGAGATAGTAGTTTTTTTTTTTTATAGAAACAACTTCGACTGCATGAGCTTCGTTGCTTTTGTTGCTGAGAACTCACGAGTTTCCGTCAAATCGTCGACAACTCATAGAAAATAATTTAAGACAATGGAGTTTTCTTATATGGGATGAAACTAATAAAACGGTGAAACGGACTTTCGAAACTTAAAAAAACATAAGAACACTGCGTCTCAGATCTGCATACATTAGATATTAGATATTACTGAAGTCACTCTTAGTCAGCAATAAGCTTATTTTTGAAAAAGTAATTATAAAAAAATATTATGTAAAAAGACAAAAAAGCGCCGCAGACGAAAATTTTTTTCCAAAAATCTTCACATGGTCAACAAAAATCGACCATCAAACTATGTCACTAAAAAACAATCAATTAACTTAATTTCTACCGAATGTCTTTTCACTTTATCTATGTACATACATACATATGTACGTAATAACAATAAATAAAGTTTTGTGATCATGCGAAAATTCGAACTTAGAATCGATCACTGATCACGTTTACATAATATACAAAGATGTGTGTTGATGTGTGTGTCTGAGTGTATGTTTCTGTTTATTTTTATTATTTTATATACATACATATGTATATGTATATATGCATATAAAATTATTTCTATCTCAACCGGAAGTAGTGCTCTTCACGATTTCATGTATAATTCCTTGTATCAATGTGATGAAAATATAATTTTAAAAAATCATTAAATTTAATTAACAAGAAGTGGGATTTTTTCCTCTTAAAAAAGTCAAAAATGTTTTTTTACCACGCCCCTGAACGTACCAAGCTGAAAATTTATATTTGTATTCTTTATGTACTAAATTTGATAAGGTTGTGGTCAGAAAGCAATTTTATTTTAACTTAAACTTTTTTTGGACCGAATTCGTTACACATGAAGTTTAAATCCATCTCATTCGTTTTTTTGTGAGAGAATGGACGTCTGCAAATAAAATAAAAATATGAGAAATAAAATCATTTGTGATTGAACCGATTCGATAAAATATTAATTTAAAACCTTTCTTGAAAACAAAAAATATACGAACTTTCGGAAAAATCTGTTTTTGAGACAAAATAAAGTAAAAGGGACCTTTCTAACGATTTGCTCCATAGGATGAACAATTTCTAAGAATTTTAACCAAGATATACCACTTAAAAACCAAAATATAAATGCTTCGAAATAATAAAATCATTTTTTTTCAAAGCACATAGCAGCGATTATTTTATTAGTTACCCAAAAGTAACATACATAAGAAATAAACGTAGCATTTATAGATCCATAGTATCTCATTAATCATTAAATTCATTACATTTTCTAAATTCACACTATTCCACAATTTAGGGGGGCGAGTGCCCCCCTATGCCTCCCCCCCCTAAAAATTACGTCCCTGAAAACAATGTATAATATTTTCAATTAATGTTAATCAAATCGGGATTTTGGGGAGGGGGCCCCTATCCTATATTTCTATATACATGGATGTGTCTAGATTAGGAATAGATTTTATATTTGGAAACTGTTTAAAATTGTGTATTATATTAAATCTTGCTATATCGTCGAAGTATAATCAAATGTTATTTTGAAAGTATGAAGTAAATTTAAATCGCTGGTCGATGATGAATCATCACAATTGTTTTAAACAATTCAGTTTATATTGTTCACGGAAATTTGTTTATTCCCATTTTTATTTCAGTAGGTAGTGTTACATATGTACATACATAGGTATTGCTATATATGTACATAATCTTGAGGTTGGAAATGGGCCCGGAAAAAGGGCCCACGCAAATGTTGAAATTTACATTTCGAGCCTAATAAAAAAAGTTAACCGATCCTTGGCTGTATTAGTTGTATTAGCTGTATTAGCAAGTATTAGTTGTTTGTGTATATCGTAAAAAAAATTTTTTGTTGAAATAATCAAACTTTATGTCCCAAAGTGCAATATCATATAAATTTTTACACACATGAAATAGTTAGAAAGTTATTTAATTTTAATGAGGGCCCATATTTTCTAGCAGATAGTGGGGCCCACATGCCATCGGGCATGTTCGCTTGTATGGCCAGTCCGCCACTGCCTATGTACATGTATGTGTGTATGTATGAACATATGTAGGTGCCAAGCGACAACAAATGACGATGATATAATCCGAAATTTTTATAATATAAAAATCAAACATAAGAACGCATCGAAATCAATAAATAAATCATCAAGCATTCAGACGACTCGACTTCATTGATAGGTGGGCGACAAGCGCGCGCGAAAATCACCTTTAACAGCGAACACATTAACGCTATAATCGCATACGGAAACGATCGTTCGAATTCGATTTGAATATTTTCGTACGCAAAGCTCGCGGCGCGCGCGCGTGTCCTCCACACCGCAACACGATTACAACCCCTAATTCCATACAAATAAAGGTCAGATTTGCTTGAAAGACATCGCCGCGTATACAACCTTCATGCATGCAGTCAATGTTGCTCAGCCAGCGGCTATTGGGCGTTGACCACGTCCGTAGGCAGACCGGCTCTCAACACAAGAATTCCAGCGACTGTCAAACGCTTACACGTTTTTTTAAGTCGCTCAATCTTTCGCGCGTGCGTTTTCGATCCGAATTCGCGACACGTTCGATGCAAATTGGACGAGATTGGAGGTTTGAAGTTAAGTGAAGATGACATGTCTTTCTCTCACGGCGATGAAGATGTGATCGACTCAATTTTCGAATTGATGTAAAGTTGACGGATGACTCGTTCGATCAAAACAAAAGTTGTGCGATCAATTTTTCAATTACTAAGATTGTCTTTAGTATATACTTATCTAATATAAATCCATGATGAAATATAATAATGTATGTTCGTCATATTTGCCAATGTTGAACAAAGATCATCTTGAGAATTATATTTATAAGAGTATAAACGTCTTATAATCCAAATAAAAAATCTCCCTGTTTTTGTCACACAGCCTCACTTACGTGTACGCAAGCATAACTAGTATGACTTAATCTAGTCCTACCTAGTTTGAAAATGAAACTCAGAAGCTAGAGCTTTGATTTTTGACATAAAAGTTGAAAACATATCATCTCTTTTGGATTTATACCCTTGCGGCGATTTGCATCATAACATATGTACCTATATGTTGATATGTATGTATGTAGGTAATATCAATTAATATATATTTCTTTCACATGAGTCAAATTTAACTCTTTTCTTATGCAAGCTCAAGCTCAAATTGTTCCAATGTATGACATACTTAAACATTGAAAGAATAATTGCAATTTTGGATATTCATTCTCAAAGTTTTCTAACGGCGGCCATTATACGAGTATGTACAATTGTAAATACTCGAGAGAGAACAGGAAAGAGATGAATAATAGAGCGAACAACGAGAGACAAGAAACGTGTCTTTTTACAAGGTTTATTTACATGGAGAGTTTTCCTAGAAGCCAATGGAACAGGTTCCGTGTGTTCATGAGCGCACGTAGTCATACCGGCGAATAGATATATAGTATACAGAGATACGTATGTACATATATGCATACATATGTATATCGTTGACCGCTCATTATGACTTATTTTCCTGGGCACGTTAATGTGACAAACGTCGATTTCGCATTAATTTGCATCGATTTCTTGACCGTATTTCTCCAGAGTCGCGTGACGATTGCACATATCTAGAGATAGAGGGAGACAAACCAGAACTTCTTCAACGGTATCAAAGTGGAACGATATCGCTATAAGGAAACGGAAAATTGGAACCTTTATCGGTTGGAATTATTGGTTGGGATATAATGGTGTTGGGATATAAAGTTGCCAATTAAAGTGCAATAAAAATCCAAACTAGTTTCAACGCGGCATCTCGGAAATTGTGTGTTCGAACTTTATTTGAAAACGACTTCAAATACTGTTTACAAAATACATATATAATATGCATCAGTGGTAGATGGAGTCATCATATACATACATAGTTGAAAATTTAATGGCGGATTTTATTCGAATAAAATATACTTGAATGTTTGAGCTTTTGAATTCCATTTTTCCCAACAACTCATTTTGTACAATCAGCATAATTGCTAAGATGAACTAATATCTTTAATGTGATTTAAAAGTGAGACATATCATACATAAATATACAATAATTTAATAGTTTGTTTTAAAAATCACAAAAATGTTTTCAATGCAAATATGTAGCGGAAAATCGACTAACCCCATCCCACCTCACTTCAGCCATTGCATAACAAAATCTAACAAAATTGACTACATACTTTTATGATTGTTTTTTTCCGTCACACGAAAAGTCACCAAACTGACCTAAAAATGACATGGTCTTAAATTGAGACTCTAGGGGAAACTTGTCGGTAATGTTAACTTCAACTAAATTTGGAAGGATCTACATAGCACATGATCCGTCGGAAGGTTATCCAATCTCGGAGCGAGAGAAAGAGATCCGTCGGCAGGAGGATGCGAGGGCGTGATGATGCGGCCCGAGGCGTCCCCACGGTAGCCGACAATAATATGTATAGTTGCCGGGGCCGGGCTATAATTATAAATTTGAAATTATAATCATTTTCGTATCGGCCGCTTCGTTATTATAATGGGGCCGACAACGCGCAACGGGGGCCCCCAGGGACCCCTCGCCGAACACGACCGCGACCCTCGCCCAACACACCTCTGACATTCGCCTCACGTGTGGTCATGTCGTTGCAGATCGTCTTTTCGCTGTTTACTTGCGATTTTACGCTTTTTCTATTCTTTTATTAGTGGCAGAAGTGGGATAGGTTGGAATTTTTTTTTTTTAATAAAACTTCTTTACAAAGGTGAGTATGTTGGATTGAGATACCGGTTGTATTATGAAATTTTGCAACACCATTCTTTGTGGCTATCTGAAAAGGGTGATTTAAAACACTTCAGCACCTAAAAGCCAGCATTCACCATCGATGATAATATTTAAAAAAAAATTGACCTTGAGATGATTACCTATAAAATAATTTGTGGTAGCATATGAATAATATCATGTATAATGTACATATGTATGTTCAAAAAGATACGATAAAGATTTTCCGATTTTCATTTATAAAATATGTACCCACATGTGTGTTGTGCTTAAGAAAAACCTCCGAATATACAAAATAAATAAATATCAAACTTTTACATGTTTAATTCTGCCTATAAACTAATAATAGTATTTTCATTGCTGAAAATTTAATTCATTCTAATCTAATATTGTGTATAAATATACACATGGCTTCAGATTGAATGAAATCTTTCAGAAAAAGAAGAAAAAAACTATAAAAATATTTATTTTTATGGCAATAATTCATAGTATGTATTAAACATTTACATATGTGTGTAGTACATGAAAACACTTATAATAAAATATATCAAAATTAATTGTTCAATGAAAAATTTTACCTGCGTATTTTTTTTTGTAACTATGTACATTAAAGGCAATATAAATAAAAAGAAAAATTCAGAAAAATATTTTCCCTCATATTTTAACGGAAACTCGGCAACAACAAAATTGAATTTGATGTTCCGAAACTAATTGAAAAATATTGGTTGAGTAAAATTGTACTTTTACTGCTTTACATAGCTTCATACACAAATCAAAACGAATATATATATATATATATATATATATATATATATATAACATAATTTTGACACATTTTTGAAACGTTGAAATCATTGAATTCTGCACTAATTTGATATTTCAATCACCAAAAACAGTATTTGAGAAAAAAATAAACACTTAATTTCACCAAAACGATTTTTAAAACATCCAGATTTAACTAAAATAAATTATAGCTACTTTGCATACAACAAATTACCCACACAATATAAACCGATCACATATCAATCATTGGAATTTGTAAAAAAAAAAATTTCATACGAGGAAATTTGAATGCCTAAAAACCAGAAACGAAGCCTCGAAAAGCCTAAGGTTAGATATAATAAAAATGATACAGGCTTATGTATGCACATACATACATACATGCATTGTATGTGGGGGTCTCTAAAATTAACATGGGGACCCGAGAAAAACGTGAACCGATAAATCAATTTTGCTATTAATCCACGGAGCTGTCGTAAATTTGAAGTCCATAAATAATGCGATATCTCAGAGGCCCATCCCGCGAGTGTACTTTTTTAATATATGGACTTTTTTAAATTTCCATTAAAGTTACAGTTTTATCCGGTGGTTCAATCTAGGACCCGTTCGTCGATCGGTGAGCAGCCGACCAAGCGCACACCCGAAACGTCCTAACTCCACTATACTCGGACAAAACATTTTATTATTCATCAATTGCGTCACAAAATATTGAAATTGATCTTCACTTTGAAAAGTATGCCTTAAATCAAGGCTTTCCAACCGATCGATTACGATCTACCGGTCAATTGCGAAGCAACGACCAAATGTCGATTGTGAATTTTGAAAATCGGAATGTTTTCCATATTTAAAAATAAAATAAGCATCAATTCTATTAGTTGGAAACCTTTTCGGAGAATATACTTTAAAATTCTTTTAGAAGAATTTGAGACAAATTAAGTCATGCAAAGGATATATTTTAGTTAGGTTACGAGAGCTATTGCCAGAAATAAGAACATTTTTAACAGACTAAAAGAATAATAATGCCACATATGTACATTGTATCTTCAAAAAAAAAAATGATTTTAAAAAGAGATGATGAACTTCTTAATATTTACAGCTTCTTATCATCACCTCCGAATATGAATGAAAATAATGTTCTGCAAAAATCATCGCAATATTTTTTCCAATAGATGTTGGAAATTTAGAATTACAGTTGATTGAATCGCAAAATGATGTTACACAATTGAAAGCTTATTATAAATGGAATGTATTTAATCCAGAAAATACTCGCATATTTATGAAAATAATAAAAATTATTTTGACATTTTGTCTTTTAATGTAAATATTTGTAATTTTAAAGTACTAAAAAAAGCAAAAACAATCTAAAATTCTTATTACAAGTCGACTGCCATGAACATTTAGATGAAAAGTGGCTCCCAAACTCAAAAAGGTTGGGTATCAAATCAATTGAATGTCCATAAATTCTAATTTAATTAAAATGAATAGATATTAAATGAATAAATGAATAGATGTGTAAATTCTATTCTCTATACTCTGCACTATATTCACTACAAAATATTTATGAAATATTAAAATGCTATTATTGGAAAAAAACGTCAATGATAAATAGATATATCCAGGGCTCGAAATGGAAATTTTCACGAATTGGAGGGCTCAATAATTTTCAAAACATGATTTTTATTGTACCTATGTATTATATATCATTACATGTTGACAGACATTTTGTCACTTGAGGTAAAAGGGAAAAATTGAGCAAATATGTAAATAATTTTTTTTATTTTCAATAAGTACCTATTTTTTAATCAGAAATAATATATTATCCTTATTCAATATGTTCAAATATGTATGTTCAAAAGCGAAATTTTTTTTCGAGTATTTGAGAAAGCCAGGGCGAAGAATATGAACTCAATGGGCCACTGTTCAAAGAAGAGTATCTTCATATGTAGGTATTTATATTATACATACATATATACAAAAAAAATTATTAGTTTGAACTTAAATATCAAATTATATTTTATTTATTTCTGTTGAAATATCATCAGGCAAAATACTAACAGAAACTGAAGGTTAAAAGAACTTGCAATTGAAACACATTCAGCTGGAGTGAACTATGTATGTGTTTTGAATTATAATATTATATATCCAGTCCCCTAAATTTTTTATAATCTTTAAATCGCTGTCCTCAACAATTACATATATCTTGTGGAGTTATATCTATGTTATCTTTAGTAAGCTTTGTGCAAATACATACGTATGAAAATACTTATTTCTTCAATCTTCCGCAGCCATTGGAACCATTGGAACCATTTTAGCTTAGAAAATATATTAATTAAGGAAATCACCTACATTAAAAGTGAAATTTTCAGAAAATAATCAAATATTTACGTAATTTTATTCGCATCCAAAAATTCGAACGTCATACAAACCTAAAAACAATATAAAATTCAGATTGAGATGAGATAAAAGATTGAGGAGTGGAGGTAAAACGCATTCCAGATGACAAGAAATGACCACGACGGTCAGCATTGAGTAAAACGAGAAAGAAGAAAAATTTTGAACCACTTTTTTTTTTCATTGTACATTATACATTATAACTAAAATTTTCTTCATTTTACTTTTCATTTTCAAATAGATATCTACACCATAAAATCATCACATTATATTTTGAGAATATTAATACTAATATCATAACACTCATGCACAAACTTATAACACACTTGGGAAAGCAAATTGCCTACATTTTACGCCATACATTTGAGTAAAATTATTGCCGTATTTATTGAATAAAACAATCACCTTTCGGGCCTCATATAATTTTAATTTCAAAACGGCGAAATAAAAAGTGCGAGCATTTTCCTCTGCACTGGACATTTTTGTACTGGGCCTCGCCCGTTTTAATCGATTAAAAATGTATTTAATTTTTTCACACGTGTTTATGGAGGCTCGTGATATGGATATCGAAAAAAAAGTTAATAAAAAAATGGCTCAATGGTGAAAGTGGCAGCCGGTCATGCAAAGACCGATGTTTTATTACCGAATTTTTAATGTTCTATTTTCTTTCATGTTTTGTTCACTAACCCCCTCCCCCTTCCCCTTCCCCTTCCCCCTCCCGACCACCACCACCCAACACGACAATAATTACGATAATAGTTTCTGTACGAAAATCACGCTAAGAAGACAAAGAAAAACCGATTTAAATTTCAAACAAACACGAGACTACAAGGAAAACTTTTCGCATTGAACGATGACATTAAATTATAATGAGTGCGTTATTATCGTGTTATAATATTTGTGAATTTTCCACTTTTTTGTTCGTGTGTGTGTGTGTGCGTAATAGGAGACGAGGGTAATGGCCGAAGTGCGGTTCGATTTGGGCCAAAGTTTAATGATTGTTCTCACGTCGAGATTGAGTGCGCGGCGTTTGACGTGTTAAACGTTTGTTTGTAATACCCGATAATTCGTATAATTTTGTCAATTAAGCGGAATTTTTTATAATTAACTATGCCCATATATGTAGGTATAATGGAAGCAGAACGATTTATCGAACTAGTTGTACGTAAGTAAAAAAATATCGATACAAAGTAAAATTGAATTTATTTGTCTTCTTTTTATTATTCCAAGTGCTTTCTTTCTTCTACAATATGTATAGATATTATGTTTCTCTTTAGAAATTTCGGTCATAGTTGAACATATCGACAAATGATATCCCTCCGTCGGTTATTACATACACATCAGTTACTATTATTATATTTCAATAAACATCGTTATTGACGCTACATGGCTCGTTGCACACAAAAATTACACATCCATCATAAAATCAGTTTTTATTATATGTATCCTTTTACATATGTATTTACCTTTACATATATACATATATGTATACATACATATGTATATACATACATACATGTGGTTTTAGGCGAGTTTGACAATTTTGAAAAATTTTCAAAGCTATGAATATTATAAAGCTATGAATAACGATTTTTTCGCATTTATTATATTATTATCTCATATTACTATGTACATATTCCGTTGAAATTTTCATTGGGTACTTACTATTTTTCATTTGCTACGTTAGCTTATAGCTTTATGTATTTCAAATATTTTGGTACAAAGTATTAAAAGTTATCTTTATTAAGATAATTGTATCTAAAGGAAGTATATATATATATATATATATATATATATATATATATATATATATATATATATATATATATATATATATATATATATATATATATGTATATATATGTATATATATATATATATATGTATATATATATATATATATATATATATATATATATATATATATATATATATATATACATACATACATATGTACGTACATGCGTAGATGCTAACAAATCGTTTCTGAAGTAAGAAGAGGTTTGTAAAAATATAGATGCTAGTAATGAGTAATCAAATTGGATTGTAATTTTTTCAATTCAATTGTAAAATTAAATTTGATTACAATAAAACTGTCTTCTAATTTTAATAGTTTTGTATTTGTTTGCAATTTAAATTTGTGTTTTTTTTATTTGAATAACAGCAAGCAGTCATATTGTTTCGACTAGTGACATCTATCGGAGAAAAGCGTATTGAATTGTGGCGAAAAATAATTTGTAAAAAAATCTGAATTTATTTAAAATATTGTTTCTCAAATTAAATATATCAATTTATCATATTTTTCCAAATATTTTAAATAAATAAACTAATATTACAAACAAAAAATAGTTTTTAAAAATATTTCATTTAAAAAAATTTAATAAAAAAAGGAATATTTTTCAAAATAAAATTACAACTTAAATCAAATTTTTCTTAAATGGTCTCCAAAAATTCTGTAACCATCGAATTCCTAATTTACAATTGTGATAGCGATCGTAAATATGTATGTAGGCATCGACCGTTATGTATTTATCACGAGGCTTAATATATTATATTTATTATAAGATATTCAGCTGTAGAATATTTTACGTCTAAATTCAATATCAGTCGGATTAAATATATTGGAAATTTTCTTATTACACACATCAAAATATGTTTTTACCGAAAAACACAATGTCAATAAGTAATCTTTAACTGGTGGGCTCACACTCAAAGGTATGTAAGCAATTATTTACAAATGCACACGTAACGGAAATTGAAAATGGTTAGTATGTAGATATGAACGTAGATTATATAATATGACAAAATTTTCTGTGATAATTTCTTTGGTTCAAATATCTTTTATATATTGAAAATATCAAAATATATAAGTGTCACGTATGCAAAAAGAAGCGAAAGAGAAGCACTTGGAAGAAAAATGCCATGAAATAGAGACAATGGAAAAAATACATGATCATTTCAACATGCACAAAAAAATAAAGAGTGTTAGTGGTGTCATTAATAAAAACAACAACAAATCAATCTATTTGAAAAACAAAGATGGAAAATTTGCAAGCAATACGGCTGAAAAATGCAATATTTGGAAGGAATATATATGTAGAAGAAAATTTTCAAACACAACGTACTGAACCAGAAATAAGGGAAGGATTTCAAACATCATGTCTGAGTATATTACAATCTGAGGTTGAAAATGCAATCAAAAAGGCCAAAAATAATAAAAAAAACTCCAGGAAAGGATTCTATTCCTGTAGAATTATTAAAATTATTGGATGAAGAAGGCATTCGAATACTGACGAAACTTTTCAATAAAATATATGAAACTGGTAAAATCCCTCAAGAATGGTTGCAGTCAACGTTTATTCCCTTACCAAAAAAAAATAAGCCAACCGGCTGCAATGACTATAGATTGATAAGTTTAATGAGCCACACCCTTAAAATACTTCTCAAAATCATCCAAGAGAGAATAAGGCGTAAGTGCGAAAATATGATAAGCGATTCGCAATTTGGATTCAGAGGAGGATTGGGAACAAGGGAAGCGTTGTTCTGCATGAACGTACTCCTACAAAAGTGTAGGGATTTTAAAAAGAGGATATACGTCTGTTTCATCGACTTTGAAAAAGCATTTGATAGAGTGGAACATGATAAATTAATCCATGCACTAAACCAAACCGGTATAGATGCAAAGGATATCGCCCTTTTGAAGAACCTATATTGGAACCAATCTGCTGTCGTGAAGGTTGAAGACTTGGAAACCGAAAAAGTAGGAATAAGTCGAGGGGTACGGCAGGGATGTGTATTGTCGCCCATGCTCTTCAATCTGTATTCGGAAATGGTGTTCAACCAGGCAGTGGATAGTCGAATTGAAGTAAAAATAGGTGGCTAAATTATAAATAATATCCGTTTCGCTGATGATACGGCAATATTGACTGAGAGTGCCGAAGACCTACAATCTTTATTGACCGCAATTGATCATTCATGTCAAAAATGGGGTCTGTCTATTAATTCAACAAGACAAAATCAATGGTAATATGTAAAGAAAAGACGGATCCATTAAACCTGAGTGTGCGCGGACAAATGATTGAACAGGTCGAACAATACAAATACCTAGGAGCATTGATCAATACGGACGTCAGTTCCGAAATGGAGATAAGAAGAAGGATCGAAATAGCAAGAAATGCCTTCGGCAGCATGAAAAATGTTTTATGTTGTCGAAGGTTGTCTATGAAATTGCGTTTAAGATTCCTGCACTCCTATGTTTGGTCGGTGTTGCTGTACGGATGCGAAACGTGGACACTGTTAGTGGCATCCATGAACAGGATAAATGTGGTGTTACCGGAGGATGCAAAAGATCTCGTGGAAGGAGCATGTAAGAAACGAAACAGTCCTCCAGCTTCTTCATAAAAAGAGAGAGCTTCTTGACACGGTGAAGCGCCGTAAGATGGAATACTTTAGCCACATTATTCGCGGCCCCAAATATCGCCTTCTACAAACAATCATAGAAGGGAAAAAATAGAAGGCAAACGGTGGCTTGGGAGAAGGAAGCTCTCTTGGCTCCGGAACATCAGGTCATGGATGGGACTCGGTCTCGAAACGCTATTTCGGCTTGCCCATGATAGGGAAGAATTCGCACGGGCCATAAACGATGTCTGCCCATGGTAGTCGCCTACGTCTGAATACGGATTCGGCATTACAAGAAGATGCAAATTTAATTTCATAACATTCGTAACAGCAACTTATGTACATATGTACTTATATTTCAATATCAATTTACATTAGCAGTTTGCAAAATTAAACTTAGACTATCTGTACAAGTTTTCTCATTTAATCTGCTTACGAAAAAATTACATTAATCGGCATCGATGAATCAAAAAAGAAAATGTTCAACAGTAGCCACAGTCAAAAAACGAATTTTTGTCATTGGTGGCAGACACAGCACGTTTAGAGCACTAAGTACTATAGAAGAGTGAGTAAATTCAATGATGATTGCATGATATTATATGTATTTAGAATGTTAAAAGTAATTCTCCTCGGTTAGATACAATCCAAGTAGGAATCTCACCTCGGTAGTTTATAAAGAAGACGTTTTCGTATTCGGTGGGTATGATGGTATACGCTGGTTCAATTCGGTTGAAGTATACAAGATGAGATGAGCGAGAGCTCGATCAACCGGGAGTTTAAACTTGTATTTGTACTGATCGAATTCAGAACAAAACGGTATACATTCATTTTTACCCCAACAACTTTATATATTTTTAGATGGTTGTTGTTGATAATCGATAATTTTGAGAGGTACATAAATACATATAATCCCGAGCAGGAATAAACATCAACAGTCGCTTCTTGGGTCATCTTCGGTTCGCAGACGATATATGTATGTAGTTTTAATAGCTCGCGATCCAGCTGACTTACTTAACAGACTAACACAGCTGGACAAAGAAACTAGGAAAGTAGGATAAAAAATTAACGTAGATAAGACCAAACTAATGTTCGATAGTTATTGCATGTCTGATAGCATTTCATTACATCATAAAATAGTAGAAGTAGTAAATAATTATTTATATTTAGGTCAAATAATAGACATGTCCGGTAGTAAAGAAGAAGGAATAAAGAGACGTATGACTAATGAATGTTGTTTTTAAATCAAAAATGCTACTCTGCCTGAAGAAAAAGATCTTCGATCAATGCGTTTTGCCTGTGATGACTAGAGGTAGGACCGGAAGCGTGCTGTTAATTGTTCAATTGTTGTAAATCCTTTGTAAAAAAGGTTCGGCAAACCTTTAACAATGCATTTACAACATTTGAACAATAAACAGCCCCCTCAGGGTCCGGGCTTTAGTGATGACGTATGGGTGTGAAACTTGTACATTGAACGGCAAGATGCTACACAAAGTCCAATGCACTCAAAGAAGTATGGAATACTGTTTGCTCGGCATAACGAGGAAAGACAGGATGTGGAATACGTGGGTGAAAAGTATGACAAGGGCTGTGGACATAGTGGATAGAGTAAAGAGATTGAAATGGCAATGGGCGGGCCACGTGGCTAGAAGAATAGACGAAAGGTGGACAAAAGAAGTGCTAAAATGGTACCCAAAAGAAGTGCTAAAATGGTGAAAAGAAGACCGCAGGGAAGATGGGTAAACGAAATTAGGAAAATATTTCGGGTGAGATGGATGAGATTTGCGCAAAACATAGATGAGTGGAATCATATTGGAGAGGTCTTCATCCAGCAGTGGATGGTTATATGTACATATAATCCCGAGAACGACACCCGGACTGAAGTGAGCAATTCACTCGTACAAGATTGTAGTCAATAAGCGATATGTCACGTTGGAAAGATAATTTGTTTTGGTGAGTTTGCATGCAGTATGCACTTTTACATACATATGTACATACATACATGCACACATACTTCGATTCAATTCGACTTGGCCTTTTCAGGGGGATATTTTACTGAGAAATCGATGCAGGAATGCGACCGATGCAGAGTAATTGGCAAAATGCTATATTATCGATGGAATTATAACGTCATGCTTGCTGTTGGCTGTTACATATATCTAAATCTATGAATCGTTTTCCCACTAAACTTTTATGTACATATACATATGTACTTTATTGACAATGTAAATGTTTACTGACTCAAAATAGAATAAATATTTATATTTGATAATCAGTTTTAATTTTTAAACAATTCAAAATAAATTAAAATCAAAAGACGAAAGCGAAAAAAAATTTGCTAGTGGGAGGGAGGTGTTCAACTGATAAATACATTTCTTAGCTTACCAGTTTACCGTTCTTATTACAAAGCTCTTGAATAACTTTGGTCATGTTTTTTTGGGACAACTTCTAGTTTTTTTTTAAAAAAAAATTTATGGGAGAGGTAAACCCTCCTCCCCCTGGATACACCGCTGCTTCAATTCATATACATATGTATAATTTGAATATATTTAATGGAAATAATATGGAATACTGAATAAATTCATAATTTAATTAAAATTTACTATTATAAGAATCGCGCAATTTTTTTTCATTAATACCAAATAAATTCTTCAAATTATTTTTAACTACGATTATATATGTACATACATATGTATGTGTTATAGTTTGCATTCACCTTTATATCTATCACCCATATTCTAAAATACATTCTGTCCTCCAAAACGTTATCATAAACTAAACAAATACACACTGGTCGTTTTTATGAAATCGATAAATTATATTTTTAGCCTTTTAGATTTAAATTGATAAGTATTGGTTTCACTTTGCCGATCCTATCGCAGACAAACATTGAAAACATCACGTCGTAGGTCAATTGATAACGAAAAAACAAATCCATGAACCATAAAATAATCCATCATTAAGATTGCATATGACATCGACAGTTTTCTTTCGAAAGACAGAATTTTTTTTTGAAAACGATACATTTTTACATTACTTATGTATAATTATACACATCCATGTAATAGTAGCGATGTTGAATAAAATTCAAACTCAAAACTTTGTTCGTTTAAGTATACATATATAATATTAAAATACTTTTTTCTAGTGATAAAAAACAGATGTAACAGAACTAATGGAAATAATAATTGTGTATATAATAATTTGATCGACCAATATTCAAATATTGGTCGATCAAAAAAAACAATAAAAGAAACACTGCATCTAAAATCCAAAATACATTCATATTGGTGGGTTCAGTCAAGACGCTTCACAGCATTTATTCAATGATCCCAGAGGTCCACACGAAACCACCGCTCACTCCAGAATAATCTGATGTACCGTTTGTACCTCCGTTTGAAAGTTGCGTAGCACAGCTTCCCCGATCCATTAATGTGTATATTGTCTAGGCACGTAAATGTCCACCGTCGCGAGTCTATTGTTTACCCACGTACCCACCCAGGTCTGTGAGAACTCCAGCGTATCCTTTGTTCGAGCACTTACTGAGTTCCGTTAGCGTAATCCTCTGGATACTCTCTCTCATGTTCCCACGTTACAATATATTGAATATTGGTGAATCGTTCCCATCACAAACATTTAGTCCTACACATTCGTTAGTAACTCAACATTTACATACATTATTAAATAAAAAAAATTAAAATCAAATTTAGACCATAGTCTAAATTTGATTTCGTTTCATTATCAGTTGTTAATTCGTTATCAATTAAATTTATCACATGTTTTCTTATCACACACTCTCAAACGAATAAAAGCACATTTCAATACGATGTTTTCAACAGTAACCTTCGTCTGATCGACTTGGAAACTTTCAAAGGTAAGCATTTATGTACATATTTATACTGATTTTTATTTGAATATTTTAAAGCCTACAGATTCTTATATTTAAATGCATGCAGATTCGTTATTTTGACATCAAATATAATTTCTAAAATGGACGACCATCAGACACGAATGCAGTACCAATTCTCATACAAGCACAGAATATATTGTGACGTCGAACTGATTTACAGAAAAGCAGATTTTCCACGCATCGATTATTATAACATCATCAACTGAGCGATTTTAATTCAATTTGTAATACAATTTTAGACATCCAACTGAAAAAGCGCTTCTGCATGTGTCGTCTGACTAAATTAGACGGGGCTTTACGAAACTACGAGAATTCCTGAGGGGTTTTGAGGGGATTCGAGATGAATCTGTAAACGAGGCTTTTTAATTCTTATAAAAGGGAAACTCTTGATGAGAAAGAACGAATTTCTAAAATGGTGATTTGTTTTTATTCCTTCAGATAAATACTTATATTTTACTATTTTACACAATCAATAGAGTAAAATTTGTCGGGAATTGTCCAATTTTACGTTTGCGGCCTGATTTGTTCTTTGAACATTTTACGACATATTTGAGCGAATAGCAAAAAGCCCATCGATGAAGATACTTGGTCTTCTCAATCAAATTGCCCTTATATAAGAATTCGAAAGCCTCGATTACCGATTCATCTCGAATCCCCTCATAATTTATCACTAATTCTCGTGCATTTTGGTCTTCGTCTAATTAAGTCACTCGCCGTACGCAGAATTGCCTTTTGAGTTGAATTTCCAAAATAGTATTACAAATTGAATTAAAATCGTTGAAATTAATAATGTCATAATGTTCCGAAGCATTTAATCGTGAAACTCGTTTAACACTGTGGAAGGGTGAGTGCATTTAACAATAATTTTCGGTCATGTCTATGCCATATCTGAGGTTTTACTATTTTTTTATTTTTCATATCGTGTCAGATAAGATAATGAAAAATATCGTAACGCCAAAGTAGTCTATAACTGACGTTTATGAATGGTGTTAAAGATGATTTGAATTCGATTGAAGTACATAATTGATGATCCTAAGAATGACACTTGAACTGCAGTGATTTAGAAGATTATGGACATAATCAATCTGTCTCAATAAAAAATATCATCTTTTTCAGTGAGTTTGCATATATTTCCTCTTGTTCAATTTCTGAAACTAACCTAAAATATTTCCTGAATTCAATTCATCATTTTGACATTACTTTTTCAGGAGGACGATGGACGAAACTAGTACAGAAGTACGACTCCGTAATTGTTCAATGACGAAATGTGCATACATGATACATATAGCCATAGTGACGACTTGGAGTTGATCTGTAAAGCCACTATGGCAAATTTGTGAATAAATAAATATATGCATTTATTGCCGATCATAATTTAATATAATATATGTACATACATGTAAAAATTATTTATCTTTTTTTATTTACATCCAATCCAATCAATTAAATCATTCATTGACTTACACAGGAATAAAGATTCATAGCTTGGAAAGAATTTCCGCTATGAAAAAGTAAAATAAATGTTCCTAATTGAGTTTAAATCTAAAATTAATTTAAATAATAAATTTTTAAATATAAGCAATGACATATTTTCGTATTTTTGACCACCTTCCCCCTCTCCCTTCACTTCTGTCACAACCCCGATTACGGTGTGACGTCATTCATGGATAGGGTTTCCACCTCAGACCAAGGTCTCACCCGGAGATTATGATAAAAATAAAGTAAAAAAGTATTTATTCATATTTTATTCATATAAATTTATTTATTAATAATTATTCATGTATTAATAAAAAAATCACACTTTGAAAATCACACTTCAGTAAAAACTGAAGCGGCTCTACGACATGATCGAGTTTCGGTCAACATCATGTGAGCTGGGACCAACTCGGCCATGTTGGTTCGCTGCTGTTTTACTTCCTTCTCGGCCATCACATTAAATAGTCGTGTCTTCAACAATTCCGTTTCACTCCATACGCCCCCCGTAAAACATTAGAGGAAGATATTTTTATTATTTTTAATCGGCAGGCAAATCAACCAATTTGATGGAAGGAATGATATTGTATCGTGGGAACATGAGATAAATTATCCACTGTCTAAGTGAATTCGTGGGACACAGTGAGTGTGCACAGTAAATGGGACACAGTGAGTGTGCACAGTGTAAAGGGACACAGTGAGTGTGCAAACAAAGGGTACGCTGGAAATCTCACAAAACAATAGATTCACCACGGTTGACCTTTACGTGCTTAGACAATAAATACATAAATGGATCGGTGAAGCTGTGCTGTGCAACTTGTTCTTTACACACGGTGGATCAGATTATTCTGGTGTGAGCGATGATCTAAAAAATCTTCGTATTTCAAATTTTCGTTCTTAAGCGGGCTCTTCACTCGCGCGTGAACAATGGCGTGTATTCGAGTACAATGAGTGTAGTGACATTTTTTACTACTTTTTACTAACCTCTTCTTACTTTGTTCGCGCCAGTAGCGTAGCTAGAAATTTTGGGCCCTGAGTACGTTTAATATAAAACTCCAGCAAATATCATATATTATAATATAGTGAAATAAATGAATAGTATGATTCGTGTTGTTACGAAAAATTGATAAAACTGAAACGAAAAATAGAGTGGTGTAAAGCATATGTAGGTAAAATATTTTTCAATGCATCGGGAATTCCTATAACGGGGGCGGTCGCGGTCGTTCCTTGCAAAACGCAGAGTTTACGTAAGGGAATGCCCCCAATAATTGGTTTCCTTCCTTACGTAAGTCCACTTCACCAGTAGGCTGTCACCAAGTTGGCTGGCGCCGAGTTGGCTGTCGCCGAGTTAGCTATCGCCAAGTTGTCGCATCGGTGAAATAACGCAGTGCCCACCCATCACGGTGCCGAGTTGTCGCGTCGGCAAGAAAGACCCATCGCCGAGCCGGTCACGTCACCGACTTGACCGGGTCCCGAATGACCAAGGAATGTATTGTAAATGGATGAATATATTTTGATCAGTATTTATTTACTAAATGAAGGTTATGGTTGTTTTTATTCATTTAAGTTTAGGTTAGGTGAAGTTAGGATTGCTTTTATTTATTTATGGTT
Organism: Arctopsyche grandis; assembly: GCF_051622035.1. Classification (NCBI taxonomy): domain Eukaryota; kingdom Metazoa; phylum Arthropoda; class Insecta; order Trichoptera; family Hydropsychidae; genus Arctopsyche; species Arctopsyche grandis. The sequence continues at coordinate 3,344,671 of NC_135362.1, forward strand.
AGGATAGGCTAAATTTTCCACCAGACAAATCTGAAAAACAATCAAATAACACGTAACAGTATTAATAACGGTTTGATGATTACATCCCAAAAGTGTATCGCTACCAGAAATAACTGCCGCTACGAAAATCGCGTGCGCAGATCTCCCGGCCAGTTTACCAGTACTGTACTGGTAAAACCAGTACGAATGATCACTTTAACCTACATATGTGACATACATACATAGATATGTATATACAATTTCTTCATATCTCATAATTTTTCTAAAAAAAAATGCTAAGTATTTTGTTCAGACTAAGTGTCTGGTGGTCGGCTTTCGTGGCCTTACGACCCACGATTTGGCCGATGTTTTTTCTTGGTGCTGGCCACCCTGGGCAGCGCCCATTGGCAGCGTTAACACTTGAGGTATCTACCACGGTATTTGATAGAGCTATCAAATACCGCGGTATTTTATAGATCTATCCGGCCTTGGAAAACAAGAAATAGCGTTCGAACACGCGGTATTTGATAGATCTATCAAATACCGCGGTAGATACCTCTAGTGCTAACGCTGCCACTGACAGTTGCGCGACAACGGTCGCCGCATAAACACCACCGAATCACCAGCTCGACCACTGGTGATGTTTGACTATACTTGGAGACCAGCTCCAGTATCCGTCCGGTGTGCACCAAAGGAAGCCTGGTCTGTCTTCGTCCAGAAGGCAGACAAATCAGACACGCTTGGTGCATAACCTCACACAAATCAGACACCTTGGTGCACACGTGTTGCCATTATTTACTCCCCCCCCTTCCCCCCTGCTTGATCTCTGTACAATTCATATAAAATACAGTCGCCATACAAACAGACTTACAACCTGTTGTTATTATATAATCTCCCGCCCTTTTTCCACATCACGCATCCCACGCACACTGTACGAAATAGAAGGAGATAGAGCAGAGCAGCCATCATCAGCAGAGACCAGACCGCAGACGACGACCCGCAGATCCCGTGGAGGAGACCACGTGCCGCGCTTTACCATGAGCTATCTCACAAACCAACGCAGGCGTCTCGATTGAGAACCCCTGGCGTCCGTACATATTTGTTACATACAACCGTACAGAAATCTGCAAAAATGATATTGCGCGAATGTTTTTTTTCACGAGATTTCTATTATTATCATTAAAATCGCCGATATCTTAGTAGCGATTATATTTTACCTTAATAACAACACCAACACCCACACGAGTAAATACGGTCGATAGTCAAGTATACCAACTGACATTTTTTCATCGAAATACCGATTATTTATATTTTATGCTGACGCCAGTGACGGAGCTTGGGGGTAGCAGACCCGCAGTGTGGGGGGGGGGGCGGTTCACAGAGGGGGCCCATTTTCAGTCAAATATAATTTGTTTTATGAAAATAAGCGTATTCTAAATTCTATCTAGGTACATTTTCGGTCACGGTAAATGGACTACTAGTCATATGTGAACCAGTCACAGGACAACCGGTCACACGCGATCACCCGTCACACTAAAACTGGTCACGAGAAAGCTGGTCACACCCTAAAACTGGTCACGAAAAAACTGGTCACACCCTAAAATCGATCATGAGAAAACTGGTTGACTGATTTTAGGGTGTGACCAGTTTTAGTGTGACGGGTGATCACGTGTGACCGATCTAGAGCGACCGGTTGTCCTGTGACCGGTTCACATTTGACTGGTAATCACCGAACCGTTAAAACATGTGTTTAAAACAGATAATTTCGAGTAACGCCTAACGGTGACTAAAATTTCATTTATTCATTTATTCTATCTGAAACGTGAGTCTACAGAAACTCAAATAAGGGATTATACATGTAGGAAGTTGGGACGAATTGATCAGAACTTCACAGTTCAATCACTATCAGCTAGGGGCAGTTATGCTTCATTCAAAATAGGAGTCTGCACAGCTGACTTTTCTGTGGTTTTTGATCCTGCTTTTTGGCCGCGGGGAGTCGGGTTGCGTCGGTGGCTTTTTCGGAAGACATAGGCCGCAATTTAATAAGACCCGAAAGGAACGGGCGCGCCTTTGTGAGTCCTTAAATGTTTACTACCAAAATGTAAAGGGACTTAATTCAAAGACCGACATTTGTTTATCTGCTGTTCTTGCTCAAGATCATGACTTAATTGCTTTTTCTGAAATTTGGATTTGCGATTCTGTCTTAAATGGTGAACTTTTCGATGACCGCTATTTAGTTTTTCGGAGGGATCGTTGCAGCAGAGGCGGGGGAGTACTTCTCACTGTACGAGCTGCTAGTTTTCAATCTGTTCGCCTTTTTGATCAGCTCAATACCATCGGTGAACATATTTGGGTTGAACTTCGCTTAAAGAATTTTTCTATTTTAATATGTGTACTGTATTTTCCTCCGAATGAATCTCCTCTTATTTTAAATTCATTTTTTTCAAATTTGCAAAATAATTTTAATGCTTTGGCTGGCAGGAAAGTCATGACCTTGGGTGATTTTAATCCTAGGAGTTTGAATTTTGTTCCTAATGAATTAATTTTTATGTCAGAACTATTTAATATGAGTCAATTGAACTCAATAACTAATTGTAATGATTTATGTGTTTATGTGTATATGCATGTATAATGTTTGTATGTATAAGGATGTATGTATTGTATGTGTATGTGTATATGTATATATATATATATATATATATATATATATATATATATATATATATATATATATATATATATATATATATGTATATATATATATATATATATATATATATATATATATATATATATATATATATATATATATATATATATACAGTGGCGGACTGGCCATACAAGCGAACATGCCCGATGGCATGTGGGCCCCACTATCTGTTAGAAAATATGGGCCCTCAGTAAAATTAAATAACTTTTTAACTATTTCACGTGTGTAAAAATTTATAGGATATTGCACTTTGGGACCTAAAGTTTGGGTATTTCAACAAAACAAATTTCTTACGATATACACAAACAACTAATACCTGCTTTAACAGCCCAAGGATCGATTAACTTTTTTTATTAGGCTCGAAATGTAAGTTTCAACATTTGCGTGGGCCCTTTTGCTGGGCCCATTTCTAACCCCAATATTATGTATATACCAATACCTATAAAACAACTACCTACTGAAATAAACAAATTTCCATGAGTAATATAAACTGAAGTGCTTAAAGTAATTTTGATAGGACGATTCATCATCAACCAGCGATTTTAATTTACTTCATACTTTCAAAATAACATTTGATTATACTTTGACGATATAGTAAGATTTAAATACACAATTTTAAACAGTTTCCGAATATAAAATCTATTCGTAATCTAGACACATCCATGTATATAGAAATATAGGATGGGGGCCCGCTCCCAAAAATCCCGATTTTCGCATGATCACAAAACTTTATCTATTGTTATTACGTACATATGTATATATGTATGTACATAGATAAAGTGAAAAGACAGTCGGTAGAAATTAAGTTAATTGATAGTTTTTTAGTGACTCAGTTTGATGGTCGATTTTTGTTGACCATGTGAAGATTTTTAGAAAAAAATTTTCGCCTGCGGCGCTTTTTTCACATTTTACATAATATTTTTTTATAATTATTTTATAAAAAATAAGCTTATTTTCATATTTTATAACTCAATAAGGTGTATGCATAGAATATTTTCCATTTTTATTCCCATATAAAAAAGAGTTTTTGAAAAAAAATTCAATTTGACCAATCTTTGCCTGCGCCCCCCAAGAAAAAGCTGAAATGACGTCCCTGATTGTTTTCTACCGAAAGTAAAAGTCGCTTTTATGCCGCATTCTTTTATGATGCATTCTATTTACCTAGGACAAGGGCTAATAAGAAATATACAATGTAATTTATGGATCTATTTTGCTTTTGCCATTTTTCTTGTACTTAAATTTGTTTATTCCCATTTTTGAAAATTTTATTTTTTTTTACCCTTAATTTTTAGCGTGATGGAAAAAATATTTGTTTTTTTTATATGGGGGGGGGCAATTTTTTTTAACCCTGGGTGGGCCCCCTTTGACTCCTGGCATGCACTAATTTCAGTCCCAGTCCGCCACTGTATATATTTATATATATATATATATATATATATATATATATATATATATATATATATATATATATATATATATATATATATATATATATATATATATATATATATATATATATATATATATATATATATATATATATATATATATATATATATATATATATAAATATATACAATATATATATATATATATATATATATATATATATATATATATATATATATATATATATATATAAATATATAAATATATATATATATATATTTATATATATATATATATATATTTATATATATATATATATATATATATATATATATATATATATATATAAATATATACACCCTGTCGTTCCACTACCACTAATCTCGCCTGCTTCACACATTTGATCATGTCTAAAGTTGACGTTGGTCAGCAAGTTGATGTAGCCTACTTTGACTTTCGTAAAGCCTTTGATCAAGTCAATAATGACGCTCTTTTGATCAGGTTAGCTGAAGTGGGTTTTTCAACGCGTCTTCTTAAACTCTTTGCTTCTTATCTTAGTGATAGGAAGCAATTTGTTAGATATGGTCATTATGAATCTCCTTCATTTTTTACTCGATCTGGTGTTACTCAGGGGTCCACTTTAGGCCCATTACTATTTACAATTCTTATTAATAACCTCCCTAGAGTTTTATGTAATGCATCATGTCTCTTGTTTGCTGACGACGTTAAATTATTTTTTGCTGTCAAGGATGAGAGGCAAGCCTCTCTCCTTCAAGCTGATATTAACGCTGTCTTGGAGTTCAGTTCTAGTTTAGGCCTTGAACTTAATTTAAACAAATGTGCAATTATGAGCTATGGACGTGCACATTCACTCTATTGTCACGGATATTCCATTAGATCCGTCTTGTTGAAGCGTGTGGAATCTATTGTCGATTTGGGTATCACTTTTGATCCTCAGCTCACCTTTCACAACCATATCAAAAAAGTCGCTGACGTTTCCTTTCGTCGACTTGGATTTGTTTTGAGATATGCAAGATTATTCTCCAATCCTTTGTCTTCTCGCTTGCTTTTCAATTCGCTTGTGAGAAGTAAGCTAGAGTATAATGCGATTGTGTGGAATCCGCATGAAGCAAATTACTCTCTGATGATTGAGAAAGTGCAAAAAGCATTTCTTCGTTTCCTATATAGGAAAGAATATGGGTATTACCCATATCTCTACCCCACTCCTTTCCTTTTGGGCATGCTTGGGTATAATTCCCTTGAACTTCGGAGAAACTTCTCATTAATTCGTTTCGTTCTCCTGCTCTTACGTGGTAATACGTCATGCCCGTTGTTGCTGGAGCAGTTGGGGCTTTATGTCCCTATTCACTATGTGCGTGGTAGACATCATCATTTGCTGGCTGTACCTCCTGCCCGCACAGTCCTTTTTCGAATGGCTCCTATTCCAAGAGCTATCCGACTTCTTAATGAAATCGTTGCTGCCGAGACTGAATGTGATATTTTCCACCTTAGTGAGCGTAAATTGTCGGAAATTACTCTAACCCATTTATCTGGTAGTCTGCGCTCATCATTGTTTTCATGATTGATTGTGATTTATGAGTGAAATTTTGATTAACTCTCTTCCATTTGGGCCTTACAGGGATGTTTTGTATTTGTAGTTGTTTCTTACATATTTATTGAAACTGGCTGTAGGTGCAAGGCATTCATTATGCTATATTTTATTTGATATTTTTACTTTATCTGTTATTATAAATGCTATTTTTTATGTATGTATGGATGTATTTATGTTTATGTTTAATTGTTATTTTGTTTTTTTTCTTTTTTGTGTTATATTTTTTTGACCATTGTGGCGCTTTAGGAATTCCTGTTATGCCACAATGGTCTGTTTAAAATAAATAAATAAATAAATATATATATATATATATATATATATATATATATATATATATATATATATATATATATATATATATATATGTATATGTATGTATATGTGAATATATATATATATATGTGTAGATGTGTATGTATGTATATATGTGTATTTTTATATTTATGTATGTATGAATGTGTATTTGTGTATACGTGGAAGTATTTGTGTATATTTGAATGGTGTACATATATGTTTATATAATTGTCTTTGGCCAGGAAGGCGCATTGGGTTTACCTGTTAGGCCTTCTTGGTGTAAATTAAATAAAAAAATAAAAATAAAAAATAAAAATAAAATAAAATAAAAGGTCTATCGTTTGGTGTCGTAAATATGCCATGCCGACTAGCTAGACCGCGCAGCGCCGCTTTTGACACTATGATGAGTAGAGGTCGGAATCTGAAGGGGCCGGAAACGTGCCGCCTATTGTTCAATTGTTGTAAATCCTTTGTAAAAGAGGTTCGGCAAACCTTTTAACAATGCATTTACAATCTTTGAACAATAAACAGCCCCTTCAGATTCCGGGCTCTAATGATGAGTCATTAAAGTCATCATTGATGACTTTAATGGTGAAGTTTATTTTATTACAATTATGGAGGATGAACGAATGAGACGACTGGCATGTTAATGCACGTGTTTATTATATGACAGCTGAAGACAGAGTGGGTAGCGGCTCTCCGAACCCAGCCGGGTTGGTCCCCACTCGCAGGAAGGCAACCAAACTCGACCATGTCGTATAAGCGAGCCGCCACACAATCAATGTACACTCGTCATTACAGATCGCTCAACGTATACAATACGTTGAATGGTAAGACAACGTATACAGTACGTTCAATAAACATCGAATACAATAATTAATCAAGTACAGAAATAATAATCATTAAGACATCTATGGATTATTTTTACAATTTTTATACACATAATAAACACGAAATTATAGAGACATCTATAGATTTCAGATTTCTGTGCATAATTTTTACAAAGTATACACAAAGATTTTGTGACAACGGGAAATGATCTATTACCAATTTTCAGGAATCGCTTCAACAATGATCAAATAAAATTGGCAAACTCTGATAGAGAAACGATCGATTTGGAGTCACAAACCCCCAAATCTAACCAGCAGTTTGGTGAATCGAACCAGCGATCGCAGTGGTGCTAAATATATACGCTACCATTAAGCCAAACTGCTGGCTAAAGTTAACTTAAAGGATAAAAAAAACTAATAATTAATCAATATAAATTCCTTTTTATAAATTAGTTTAATTATTAAAATTAATTTATATAATTTTTCCATGATAACTGTGTTTTTCTCCATCCAACATCCAGATTCTTTTATATTTTTTTATACGGGGGGGGGGGCGATATTTTTTTTGCGGGGGTGGGCCAAAATTTGAACTTCCGCCACTGGCTGGCGCTTTGGTAATATAATACTAACTGTTTATATTCTATGCCGATTTTTTTTTCTCTTTAAATTTATATATGATTATTTATATGTAGTTATACTGCGGTGTTTCCTTTTTTTAATAGAACAGTGATGTGCGGTTGCTCTAATGCTATTGCCGGACAATCGTCCTGCAATAGCCTCTAAAGTTATTATTCTATGCCAATATTTTAGTTATTATACTGATTATTTATATTTTATACAGATATTTCAGTTATTAAATCACTTGGATACTGGTTATTTGAAAATAAAAAAATACTGACAATTCGTTAAATATAATACTGATGTAAAATGTATAAAATACTGATCGTTTAAATACAAGCCATCGATCAAAATTGTTTCCCCTACCTACTAGTCTCGGAATCGTCAGTGAACGTTTGTCAATATTGTACTGGCCGATAGACGGCCTGTCAAGACCGTTTGATAACAAAAGCGATAGTGATTGCGGTTCGGTGCGGTCGTTTCGACGAGCGAAAAGTGTGCGCTGGTTCTTTCTCGCACGTGGACGGGGACATGCTTGAAGCGCTCGTCACAAAATGAATACCAGAAATCCGGATTATTTCCGTGAGATCGCCGCCAAAGTGTCAACAAGCCTCGAATGTGAGTACATGTGTTCACTTCCCCTCCGACTGATTCTGGATCGAGGTTCTGTCTGCGAAATCGGGACGACGCTCTGTCAATTGGGAATTCAAAGTCAATTACGAATAGTACGAATAGTACGAATAGTACACTTGCGAACAAATCAATAATCTCCAACCGTCGCCAGCTGCGATCTGATTGGTCGAAAAATTATCTCGTTTCTTAGAATTTTTAACTATGCATTTAAGAAACAAATGAATACCAATATAATCGCTATAGTTATGGTTGCCATAATTGTCAAGCATTGATACGGGACATTTAAGTGCTACATAAATAAAACATGGAAAAGTAGGTAGGTAATAGTTAATTTTAAAATATTAGTCTTTTTTAGCCCAATCGTATTTTAACGATGATTTAACTTTTTTAATTAAATCGTTTTCCTCTTTTACATGATTAAAAAATTGGGGGCAAGTCATTTTAAAATTATACTGCCAAACCAAAATTGCCTCAACTGTCTCAACTGCCAGCTCATTTATTTCATCCGACCATTGTGTTGACATCAGGGAAAATATTCTCTCCACATTGGCATTGTGGGCTGGAATGGCAAATATTCACATAGTTTTATTAAACATGACTTCTGTTCAATATGCTTGGTATTTCTAAAAAACTTCAGCCATTTCTCTTCCATACTCAATTTCAGCGTTGTCTCCCAGTTTTCGTTGGTATTATTTTTATTTAAATAATCTTTTAAATATACAAACTGGTTGAAAAAAAGATCATTGTTTACAACATCGATCTATTTCCCTTCATTCAGGAACTTGCTTGAGAGTCATCCAATCGAAAGCATTAAATTTTTTGAATGATTGGGACCACTTATCAATGTATTCCACAGCAGTGTTAAAGAAATCGACAGTCTGTTTTTCGAATGTTTCCACTTTGGCACTGTTTCCAGAATCAAGCTTTAAGAGATTCAAGATTTTTTTTGTCGTCATTCCAATAAAATTGGATTTTTTTCTCTCGATCATATGTCGTTTTGTCTCTTCTAATAAAGACTTTACTTCCAGGACTACGATGTTTGATTTTTCTATTTTTTTAATTTGAGATTCAAATGTATTGAGCTGTGAATGCAAGAAGCAAAAATAAGCTTCACTCATTGGATCATCAAAAAAATCTTTAAGGGCTTCGTTAGCGAAAAAATCTTTTAATGGCTGCCACAGATTCAATATTCTTTCAATTGCAGGTAAAAGTGACAACCACCTAGTCCCAACGTAGGATAATAAGTTTTGGTAGGCAACTCCAACATATTCACAAAAGTCTTTGAGTTTTTCAGTCCTCACGGTGTAAATGTTAAAGTACTTGAATATCTTGACGACTATTGATTCAACATCGACAGTCAAAACATCAGCGGCTCTTGATAAAGTGTTGTGAAAAACGTGTGCTGGACATCCTATGCCTTCAATATCTCTTTCCAATTCAGAATTCAGTTTAAAAAACAAATTATTTCTTCCAGCTCGGTTTAGACCTCCGAAGTTAGTGTTCGTATTATCTCCACAAAAAGCGATAAGCTTATCCATGGGAATATTTAGATTTAGATCCTTGCCGCGCCGATTCTCTCACGTAGAGTTTAGGGAGAAAACGGGACAAATTGTAATACGGGACCGAGTAGTGAAATACGGGACATGTCCCGTATATACGGGACGTATGGCAACCCTAGCTATAGTTTTATATTTCAAAATGGCCGATTTCGTTGAAATGAAACTTGATCTTTTTATTTTAGTCTCATCCAATTTCAATATCGCGATTATAAAAAAAGAATGAATCTAATACATGAAACCATTTTATATATATATATATATATATATATATATATATATATATATATATATATATATATATATATATATATATATATATATATATATATGAAACAATTTATATTCCCCTAACACTATACATATCATACATATACATACATACAGAATAATATAGTACCTACAATTAAGGTGACCATTTTACATATTTTTAGGTTACGTGACAAAACCAGGACATTTTTTTTCAAAAGAATGTTTCTAAATACTATTTAAATTATATTAAAAACGTTAATGAACATTAGAAAATCATTGATGCACATTAATGAAAATAAAGAAATCGATTTCAATATTTATAAACAAGCCCAACCCAAGGAAATACCCAAAAAACCAGTACAAATTTTCACTTTAACCTAGATACATTGGTATATACAATTTCTTCATAGCTCATCATTTTGTTAAATAAAAAGCTATATATTTGTTATTAAACTATTTTCCAATTACCAATAATCTCGGTACTATCGATCAGTATAAGACGAATTCAGATCCTCACCCCTCAAGCAATGATGCATATGTAATGATGCAATGCAATATATGTATGCATGCATGTGTATTAATTTATTATTACTCGTATAATTAGCTATTGAGCTATGTATATCTTACGTAAATAAATAAATTTGTATGTAATATTTAAGATGTTCGGAAAAATGGCTATTGTGTTCAAGTCGTATATTTGGAAAATCCTCATATAATTTTCATCAAAAAATTGGCTCAAAATGATACCAGCGAAGACATACCCAATTTTTTGTCTCAAATCGGACTGGAAAATGTATTGCCGGTTTCGACTTCCTATTCTGAAACCTTGGACGAGATGACCCAAACTCCTTCATGCCAATGGACTCCGGGAAGCGTCAAAACTTCGAAAGAATTCATACGAGAGGCCAAAGAAATATATTATATTCCTAACCTCGAAGGCGATGTGTAAGTTCATATTGCTTTAAAATTATTATTTTATTTTATTTTATTTAAAAAGGCTCACCAACAATGTACATATGTACATTACACAATATATTCATTTTATCATTTTGCTTTTATTTTTTTTTTTTATGCTGATTATGCCCTCGCAGATACAAACTATTCGATAACGTTCCGTGCACGTTTGGCAAATTATACCTTCTACGAGCCGACAACAGCTTGGAGGAATTGGGTGAAATGCTCTCTAAATATACAATCACTGTATATTACTCCATAGAAATGTTCAAAAAACTCTATTTGGCAAAGAGTTTACTTTTGGGTCTGGACGAAACCACCATTTCTATAATAAAGCGTGATCTCAAAGAGTACATTGAAGAACAAAAAATGATAAACGATGAATTTCCAAGCTTAGATAATCATTGTAACAGTGAAGAAGAGGTGAAGAAAATGTGTGATGAAATTTTGGAAGCTAAGAAATCATTTATAACAGATTACCACCAAAACATTGGCGCAGAAGCTCTGTCCAAAGGTTTAACCGAAGAGCGACGACTGGAATTACAAAAACTGTATCGCAATAGAGAAAAAGAATTCGATGAAAAGTTGCAACTGATTAAAAACCCTCCACAATTCCTTTCATGTCGTCCTTCGAAATCATCTACCAAACTCACTAGTAAATTTTTAAATAATCATCATATATTACTTCATATATGATGTAATAAATACATTAAAAAAAAACCATGTTTAAATAAATTTCTTTCACATTTCAGATTCTTCACAGAATATTGACAATGCCCGCAGTACTATTCCAGTTCCCAAAAATTTAAATACGGCTCCTCCTCCGATATCCAAAGATGCGTATACTACACCACACTCAAGTAAGCTGAGAAGCACTTTGGAACAACCACCGAATATTTCAAAACCGATAGAAAACAATCACGACATATTGCGAGTACATCGACTTGCACGAAATAGACGTAACAACGATAATAAATCGAATGAATCCAAACATCATCATATCGCTGAAAAAAAGTCTAACGAACCGTCCACTAGTTATCTTCAAATATCAGACAAAGTGGAAATGACTGATTCGCAAGAAAGAAATGCAAAATCAATGGCTGCATCACCCATATCATCCTCAGAAGAGTCTAGTTCATTATTAGATACAAGCTCATCTTCCGTACACAATAGAATATCCGATTCCGAAATGCAAACGCCTCTTACGAGGAAAACTCAGTTAAATAATTTTTTGAAAAGAGTTGCAGCAGTTACCTCACAATCCCTCGATACTTTTGAAAATAACCAAATTCATGTTATTGAAAATAAAAATACAGACATCGAATCCCAGAGTCAAGACTCTGCAACAGGTGGATCACCGGCGACTGAAATTAACAAGAATAGTTCTCAAGTATATATGAAAAATATCGAAACACCTTTTGAAGCAATCGATGGATACGACGCTTATTCGATAGAAAAAAGCACAGAAGATGTATCGCAACCACCTATAGAAATTAACACAGCCACTCATTCGACATCAATAGAAGAATCATCATTACAAAAATCTAATCAATCCCACGATTCAACCTCTGCTTTAGATTCGCAATTAAAAAACAAGAGTTCATCATCAGGCGATAAGACTATATCGGATTCTGAAGATCCCGATCTCAGTTTGTCGGACGCTGAAAGCTTTAAGGAATCCGACTATAAGAAATATTATCTGACTAAAACCTCTCTACAGTTGGCTTTCAATAAAATTAAAACGAAATCCAATTCAACACCAGATAAGAGTATCAAAGTTGCATCGGAAAATATCGCCAGTGACAGTCAAACTTACAAAATAGCCGAAGATCCGTTGTTGAACTTCGACAAGTATATGAATAATAATGACGATGAAAACAAAGATGAGGGTAAAAACAATTTAAAATACCCTCAAGTCATGTCAACCGCCACCTTGGCAAAGGCGGAGTTCAAAGATAACGACATTCTCACACAGATCTGCACGCCCACGTTGATGCTGCATTCAAAGGCAGAACTACCGAGTCGTTGGCTCGATATGAACAGCGCCACCTTCACTCGGGCGCTGCGTGAAAACTTGAGACAGTTGAACATAAACAATCTAAAATCTTCACAAACGGCGACCTGGCCGATAATTACGCGGGGCCATGACACGGTAATAATCGGACCAAAGGGCAGCGGCAAGACTACGGGCTTTATTGTGCCGCTGTGCAACATGATCTCTAATATAAAAATCTTGGGAAGTTTGCCAAAGAGGCAAGGACCTCTCGCGTGGATCGTATGTTCCACTTTCAGAAATGCAGGGGAAATTGAAAAATTGTGTAATAGATTGCTTCAAGACGTCGTCATTGAGAATGAAAACATCTCAGTGCTGAGGATAGACACTTCTTTAGACGATTGCACCAACGCTTGTAAATTGTATGCTGGTTGTACTATTTTGATATCGACGCCGTACGCTGTGAAGCTGGCCGATTTGGAGGTTTCGCCTTTGAATTTAAAAAGTCTGATGTATCTCGTTTTCGATGACGTCGATACACTAAATGGAAAGCATTACGCCGATGTACTTAGAATCCGTAAGATGTGTACAGAAATGGCCGAGAATCGCTCTGGTGAGGGAACAAATATCCAGGTGATAGCCACGGCCTGCACTTGGAACGATTTAATAGTCGATCTGTCAGAACCGCTTCCCAATCCCGCCATCTGCATCAATGCCTTTAAAGAGTGCACGCTGTATGCCAATGTCGAAATTACAGCGGCGTTTACCAAGTGCATTAATAGAACTGGAGAATTGATCAAGTATCTAAACGACCTCAAAGAGAAGTTTAGAAAGATCATAATCGTTTGCAATAGTAACGATGAAGTTGAAGAAATTTATATCCACTTGGAAAAATGTGAATTGCATGCCATCAAAGCTTTGAGCAGTATGAATTTAGATGATATTTTCAACGTTAAGAATCAGTGGGAGAATCATACGAATTACTTCCGCAAGTTGGTCTTAGTGTGCTGTGATGCAAATTTGAACTTCTTGAATGTGTCCGATGCTAATTGTTTGATTCATTTCTCATTGCCAAAGTCTTTCTTTGCGTTTGAGAATAGATTTGCTACGTTCATTGATAATCTTCCTCCGTTTTGGGATAAAAACGACAATGTCGTTTGCAAAGTCCTCTTATTCATCAACGAAATGGATCAACAGCAGACACCTAAAATAGTCAACTTCTTGAACCGATATGGTGTCGACTTAGACGATGACGTGTATAAAATGGCTGACGCAATGTTGATTTCGAACGAAACCGATCAAGCAAAGGCAGCTATACCACTATGCAACGAATTGTTGAGATCTGGCAAGTGTCACCACGATTTTAACTGTTTAAAACGTCACATATTCTTACCAGAGTTTGACAAATCCAAAAGTTGTCTTCCACAATCCGGCTACATCAACTTCAAAATCAACCACATACACAGTGCTTGCTTATATTCAACTCGAGTCTTATCCAAATTGAATGCTGACGGTAAAAAGGTCAACATCGAGCAGAACTATCTAAAATTGGCTATAGATATATGCATACACTATTCCAAAGAAGAGAACCGGATTCCACAAACTGAATTAACACCAGGCAACGTTTGCATCGTCCATTTGAAAATGAATCGATTCCTCCGTTGCACGATTGTGAAAATTATGTACGTAGATAAGAACAAATCTCAGGTACTTATTGATTTGATCGATCAGAGTAATTACACGCTATGCGATAGTACCAGCCTGTTTGAAATCACGGAAGATTTTAGGAATATTGAGAGTTCGGCGGTTGAGATTTGTGTTGCTGGATTGATGCCTAAAGACAGAGACAATATTTGGAGTGTGACTTATAAAAATACGTTTGCTGATTTTCTTTCGAAATTTTCCGCGGATATGTTCTTAAGAGGACGCATCATATTGAGTATCGGAAAGACGATTTGGCTTGATAATGTTCAATGTTGTCTACCAATGTCGTCGTGCAACCGAGTGCTTGTAAAAGCCAACGTTAAAAAGTTTATTTTAGACAGCGGTATCGGAGCAGTCAATCCACAACACATGCCATTGCTCTACGAAAAGTGTAAAAAGTCATCGTGGTACATCCCCAACTATGACGTGCCCATCAAAGTCAAGACAAAGGAAGAAGCGAAGTTACCAGAACCAAGCTGGGCTTTCTTGGATAACGAAATATTTTCAGAAGTATATTTCAGTTGTGGAATTAATCCATCTGTGTTTTTTATTAACATTGCTAAATGGCGGAGTTGTTTGAATATGCTACAAAAAGACATTCAAAAGTATGCAGAACAATTTCAGAAGAGTTTCGTTCCATTCCAGCCTGTGGAATTTACTAAAGGACAATATTGCATCGTTAAGCATTCTGATGATGCATTTTATAGATGCCGCATCGATGATGTAGACAAGGACGGTGATTCAGAACTTTGTTACGTTTGCTTTTTTGTAGATTACGGAGATATTGAACGCGTCAAACATACCGATGTATATCCTATAAGTGCCAAACTTATCACTCAAATGCCTTTCCAAGCGATCGAATGCAGACTTTTGGGCTTGGAAAAGTGGTCAGACACGGCTATCGATTCACTCTATAATATGTGCTTCGAATCTGAAAAAAGTGACATATTAAAAGTTATCCTCGCTAAATATTGTTTGGAAGAAGAGGCGCTTGTGACTAACGGAAAGAAATATTCTGTATATATGTTCGATCCGAACTCGGAAGAAAAAGAATCTTTTTACGATGTCTTTGTATCAAATGTGTTGGGAGAGTGTTTGGATTCTGAGAAAGCATTAATCGAGCAAGCCGAAAAGGATATGAACAGCCATATACAATATTGCTTAATGCAGGATGAAGACTGCAGTGAAGAATATGAGACTGGTAGTTATGTAGAAAATTCAACTGAATCTTGCACTACTCTACCTAGTCCAGAAACTGCTTTGGTGAAGGTGGACCGATCTCAGTCTTCTCGTTTTAACAATATTGACATCTCATCGATTTCTGACTTCGAAATTGAATTTGACCCGGACGAAGAGTTTGACGTAACTTTTAACATGCTCGACTACAATATTATAAAGAACCGAGAGAAAAATTTGGCTGATATCAAAGAAAAAAGCAATTCGGATCAGCAAAAGATAGTCGAAATAACAGATGACATTGCGACCAAAACCGGAAAATCTGCAGGTGTGATAGAAATGTCACCTCACAAGACCCCTTTCGTACGGTGGTATGAAACCAAAACTGAAGTGTTCCTTAAAATCGAGCTGGTGGGTGTCGAAGATTATAGTATTGGAATCACCATATCGGCGATTAATTTCGAATGTGTTCTTCGCGGCACCGAGTACAAGCTCAATATCGATCTAGTAGGAGGGGTCGTCGTCGACAAGTGCTCACACGAGCGTAAGGGTTTGTACATCGACGTACGGCTGGTGAAGCTGATCGAAAGGCATTGGTTGAGTCTGATCAAGAACGTCGATAAAGCGCCGTGGCTTAAACCCGATTATGATATTTGTGATGGTTCAGATGGCGAGGACGTAGAACCAAATACGATATGTATGCGAAAACAAACCTTGGAGAGACTCACAAAAGCTGATTTTGACGAAAATTACAGTGATGACGAAGAGGATGAAGGGGACGAAGATGAGAGGGAAATCGTTGAATTGCTCAACGATTTAAACGTATAATTTTTTGATTACAATGATTTAGACACTTTAAACGATAAATTGTAAGGTGATAAAGGTGTTTTCTGGGTTTTTGCATTGTTCTGCAAAACTTCTAATTATCACTGTTGTCATTTTTTCATTATGTCTACGGGAAAAAAACAGTTGAAATGCAAGAACAGCTATGTAGCTGTAAATGTCACATAAAACGAAAAGGTATCTTGTGAAAGAATATGCTCAAAAAAAAAATTCCATTCAAGTCACTACTACATTCTTAAATGCTAAATATTAAATTGGTAAATTTAATATTTAGTAATATTGACTATTATTAAAAATGTTTTATTATCGCAATTTTGCGAATTATGTATTTCTTTGTATAGTTAATGAAATATACATACATACATATTGATGTTCAATATAATCTTTTTTTTACATACCTCTTATACAGTTCACATGGTTTTTTATTACAATTATTTTGTTTTTTCCCTCATGTCGACTACATTTGGATTTAAAAACAAATTTAGAAGATATTTCTCAGTTGTAATTACTATAACATTTGGTCATAGTGGTTCACTTTTTTTTATGGTCATTCAATGTTTGGTGATACAGTGTACTCTGGATTATCCATGATTTAAATAAATTCAATTTTTTTTTAATTTAATTATTTTTAAATAAGAGTATGCGTCTGTTGTGTTTTGGAGCATTGGATGATTGAAAGTTATTTTTCGTGGTATATTCAGTTATTTATTTAATTACTAGGGTAAGTTTTTCCATGGAAAATTGTTAATTTTTCCATGGTTGTGTTGAAGCCGCTGATTAATTATGTATCGAATTTCGAAAATATTTGCAACCCGATTAAATTTATAATGCAGATAAGACAGCTTATATTTGGAAGTGTTTTCCAGAGAAGAAACTTGCTTCGTCAAAAGTCCAATACCGGACACAAATCATCTAAAGACCATATTTTACAGTTATGCTTTGTAGAAGTGCATCAAGAACTCGTAAAATGAAACTTCTGTTAATTATAAAACCTAAACATGAATGTTCCTGTTGATTATGGATAGAGAGATTCATGATTAAATGGGTTTCTGAAGTGAGCGATTTTTTAAAAAGTAAAAAGCAGTATTGCTTATACTAGTTGATAATGCTCCTCATCTGAATGAAAATATTGTATATTAAAAACTACAGCAATTTTTACCGCTATTTAATGTTAAAAGTCTAATTCAACCCATGGACCAAGATCATCAATGAAGCGGCTTTACCGTGTTGGTCTTCTCAAAAGTACTAATGAGGAAGATGGCTTGATCAATTTCTGGAAAAAGATGAGTGCATTGGATGATATACACGGAATAGCAAAATCTTGGTAGAAAGTAAAACCAATAATTCTTTAATGATTCTTCCTAATGTGGAAATAAATGTATCAGATAGTTATTCAAATATTTAATGAAATTAATTGAAAACTTTCAAGCTTTCTTCTATCAACAAAACAGAATAAATTATAATATTGTAGGAATATAGCACAACTTGTACTATCCCGAATCGAGGTCGATGATTTCACCAATTTCCCCATCGAACTCGAGCTGTACAATTGCCATAGAAGTAGAATGCATAGAATGTAAGCCTCCAAAAATGTTGCTACAAAAACTCTGCGCGGCAGAGTTTGTTCATTGTTTGCTAAACTTCGTCTCTCTCCTCGATGGCTCGCTTTTAGACGATACTTTTGTTAACAATGACCATTCTATGCATTCTACTTCTATGACAATTACATCATCGCGTCCTGTACGAACACGTCATGTCAACCTTGGCCGAAATACTCTCGTTCGAACTAGGGCAAAGACACCATCAACTCGTTTCAGATATGCAATCACGGGTACACGGAAGCCCCTGGAGACGATGATCTCACTACATAGCTACGCACCAACCGAACTATGGGGCACAGCTACACAAATGATTACCTCTACCCGGTAGGAATCTTCCAGAATATCTCACCAACCTAGTATATCACCCAGTGCATTATCCCCAGATGCCAGCGAGCTTCAGGAGCTCAGCCTGCTCAATCCTCCGAAGCCGAGGATCTACCTCCTTCGCCGTGGATACAAACACACATTGAGCAATAAAGATCCTCTTCCAAACACACGTGTTTATATAGGCCGGGACACGGTCATGTTGACCTTCCCTGATTACAATATTTATTTCGATTTTTTTTATTGCCGTATTATAAATGTAATTAAAAAATAGTTGCATGAAATCTGTCGGGGAGTTATCCCCGCGATGAAGTGTCGTAGAATCGTTAAATCGTATGTATAATAAAAAATAAATAAAATATGCTTACAGGCAAGTTATTTCTCCTACCTCTACTGCAACCTAGAAAGTTAATATAATATTTGAAATCAAAATACATTTTTATTAAATTAAGTTGAACAACATTATAAAACAATGAAAATTCACCAGCTATATGTTGTCTCCATAGCTATATTTTAAGCTCCTTTGCCATCCATCTTCTTCAATATATGTATATATATATATATAATTAATATAATATTTAAAAATATTGCACATGCTTATTTTCATACCACTTAGAATTATATTAATTATTTTTAAAATTTTAATTCACTCTTTAGCAAAACAATTGAATATATTTTTCACACGCGATGAAAATTTTCAACACAACCAAATAATTAAAACTATGAAAAACTCGCACTGAAATCACTTTGTATCACAATATACATATATGTACATATGTAGCTTAATGACCAACTAGTATCTGAACAAAATACGTGGATGCTGCGTACGAAGTATAGATTTGCAGACTATTAATTATTATTCAATGAAACTACATATGTATATATGATCGACACTTGAACTGAGATTAACTTTCTTGTAAATCGTCAACTTCACTCGCAAATTGTTATAATTGAAATTTTTAATAACGAATTGAAACGTTAAATATTTGCGTATAATTTTTGCCTAGTACGAGGCTTGCCCGTGATTTGTCAACTGAAGTAGAACAAAAATAAACAAGTGAATTACGATTATTAAGTTCAAATACGCGTATAAATATATGTATTTTCATTTAAGATATTATTCATTTAACACTTTCTTTCATTAAATTATATTTGAACAAAAACAATAATTCCGCTACTATCATATAATAAAATATAAAGTCTAAGGTTCCCGGAAGAATGCACCGAATGGTGGCGCAGTTTCAAGAAATCCTACTTTTCAAAGGCGCTCAAGAAGAACTGTCGCAATAGAAGTCTACAAAAAAGGGTTAGCACCCTCGGATAACATACAAATACCACTGGACACTTTTTTGTGGAATTCTATTGCGTTAGTTCCAGTGGCAGCTCGTGAGAATTCATAGAGGGGGGGGGGGGGGTTGCAGAGTGTTCAGACTAATTGTCTGATGGTCGGCTTTCGTGGCCTTACGACCCACTAGTTGCCGATGTTTTTGTGCTGGCCACCTTGACAAGCAACGCCAGATCAGTTGAGCGCCAAACGCCGCCGCGTAAACATTTTGTTACGTGGCTCGCTCCTCGCCACCGAACCACCAGTTTCGAGACTGGTTGGGTTTTGACGATATTTGGAGACCAGCTCCAGTATCCGTCCGGGGGACACGGTCGATTGGGCGCCCAGGACGATTGGGCGATCAGTGTTACTCGCCACTGCGACAATTGGACGACGAGACTGGCGGACACTGCGTCAATTGGGCCCTGCGTCAATTGGGCGCCCATCGCACTGGGCGATCATCGACTGGCCGACGGCGACCGGGCGACCAGGGCGCGTGGGCGACCACCGACACGGCCCGCTGGTGAAGTGGTCGCCAAGCTTACGTAAACTCTGCGTTTTGCAAGGAACGACCGCGAACGGAGCGTTATAGGAATTTCCGATGCACTGACAAATATTCTACCTACATACATATGCTTTATACCGCTTTATTTTTCGTTTCAGTTTTACCAATTTTTCGTAACAACACGAATCATACTATTAATTTTTTTCGCTATATTATATTACATTTGCTGGAATTTTATATTAAACGTACTTTTATAAATACATGTGTAGCACCTTTTCACAAAAAATAATTGTAAGATGACAAATCATATGTACCTACATATTCTCCAAAATAATATAAAAGAAAAATGATCGATTGAATCTTTCGCGCAGTGCTTTTAGTTTTTTTTCAAATGGACACACTTTTTTTTCTTTTAAATGTTATATTTCAGTTTTATCAATTGGATAAATTCACACTCTATTCTCAATTTTCTCAACACTGTATTAGTTATACATAATAACAAAATATTTTCTAATAGCGATTCTCAAAGTTTTCAAGATTATATTTTTTTTCAATGATGAAATACGTTTACGAAAAAAAAGCGCATACTTAAATTCGTTCGCGGAGCTCGAATAATTTTTTTCGGCTTTTCCCATAATTAAATTATTACATCGTTTACGATTCGCAGAGGCAATTCTCGAAAAAAATAGCTTTTTAAAGTAATTTTAAACATCTCCCGTTCTATGGTTATTGTTGAAAATTACATTGAGCCACAAAAAATCACGTTTTTTAGTTACCAGAGCGGAGACTAACCAATCTTTACTAACTTTGACCCACTGAATTCGAATATGATATTGATTTTTGCTGGTTGGTGATTGTTTACGAGATATGAGCGTTTAAAAAAATGCGCGATTTTTACAGTTTTTTGGCTTTTGCGGTCTTTAACTCAAAACCTAGTATTGCTGTGCTCAAAGTGAGTATTGGAATCAATAGTCAGATGTTTTTCCTATTGATTGTGATATTGCATTGCTTTAAAATACTTATAATTAATTGTCTAGCGAATTTTAAAAGTCAAAAAAATATTTTTTTTACGGATTTTTTCTCCGTGCTATTTTGCATTTATTTGGCAATTTTTTTATTTCACCTCGTTTATAAGGATTGGTTTTCTATTTCAATATTTTTTATTTTTATCTAAACGTACTAACTCGAGCGGTAATTGCAATTTAAATGCTTTCGTTTTTGTTGCTCAGTGTTATTATAGTCACATTAAAATCTATATGATAGTTTATAGTAATTA
This sequence comes from Arctopsyche grandis, assembly GCF_051622035.1. NCBI lineage: Eukaryota > Metazoa > Arthropoda > Insecta > Trichoptera > Hydropsychidae > Arctopsyche > Arctopsyche grandis. The sequence goes on from NC_135362.1 coordinate 3,366,244, forward strand.
AGGCTCATTTCGTTTATCAATAATTTAATAAGGTATATTTTTACTAATTAATATCTTTCGCTTTTGTAAATTCGAAACATACATACATATGTATAACGAATTATGTTTACATCTATAACTGTCATCCAGCGCTCATCTGTTCATCTAATGTATAATTTCTTTAATAATATTTTATGCGTATAAAATATTACAAAGACCTTACAAGAAATTATATATTTTCAAATATTTGGACCGAATGAACGAACTCATTCAAAACGTTTTTTTTTTACTATGAGTGGCAGTTTTATTGCCTAAAGATAAATAATACCGCGTCTCATAGGCTAGGCTAGAGATGCTCTGCAAGTCATTTTGATAAAAGAGTTCTCAAAACGACTTTTGACAACTGTTTCTCGAACTACTTTTTTTCTTGATTGTTTTACATGACATGTTATACATACATACATATGTAAGGTTTTTCAACGGGTTTTTGCGGTATCATAAATTCATGGCCCTCAAATTTGGTTTAAAATAATGCAATGACGTAAATGATTTTATACCCTTTATCCTTTTATTAAATTCAAATTATTCTGAAAATATTTTTCATCACAGAGTAAATTCCAATAACTATTTTGAGGGAAGGTCTTGATTTCAAAAATATTTCGCATTTTAATTTAAGTATTTCATCCTCAACTAGTATTTGGTCTACATCCAAAAATTATTTTAATTTGATTGATATTTCTTCTATTTGTATTTCATCATTGAATGGGAATGACATGAATAATATTATATCCTCTATTTTTGAAAAATCTTTAAATCTATCAAACACATTTCGTAACTTATTAGCATATTGATCATATTCATGTGAGCTTCTATCGTAGATATGGCAGCCATATTTTCGAATTTGCATATTTGAGCTGGGCTCGTAAAAACTGACTTTCGACATTGTATTTTTGGTGATCAATTTAATATTCTCTATTTTTCACCTTAATTTTTTCATTATAATCATCTGCTTCCTTTTTTTACCATTCATTTGACTAAAAAAATAACTGAATTTAAATAAATTATACAGTTAACATTAAAAAAGGAAAATATATACAAAACGTGTTTAAAGTATTGTCTAACATTCGAGAGTTTTTTTTTATAACTTTCTATTGTAGGGAGATATTTTCGTATCACATTTGAGCATTGAAGTAGATACTTCAATGAATTTGAGTCTTAAATGGTCAGTTTATTGTTCTCAAAAACATACCCAACTAACACCAAACATTCGAGCGAGAATTAACCTACGTAATTATTTTTTTTCCTGTATAACTGTAATCAATTCGGCTGCGATTTGTGTTTTTTAATTATTATTTAGTCGATCAATAGAGCGACTATCATCGGTTTGTTTGTTAAAAAATGTGGATCAACCGTAATAAATGCTTATTCCTAATCTTACGAAATTCCAAAATATGTAAAATTTGTATTCAAAGACATTTATTTATTTACATTAAATTAATTTTAGAATTGCTGGTATGTAGTCAATTCTAGAAACTCATAAATCGACCCGTTTTATTCGACCTTTTTTAATTTATTCCAATATTATTTTTTCAATATCGTATTCAAATTATTATTAATATTATTAATATATCACTGATCAAGTGATTTACTTTTACAATTTCTTGCTGGAAATTTGAAATCTGAACCGCTGTATTAGATAAACAGATGAGTGCTGGATGACCGTTATACATATGTACATATGTAGATGTAAACATGATTCGTTATACACGTACATATGTACATATGTATGTATGTATGTTGCTACTTTACAAAAGCAATAGATATTAAAAACCATGTGAACTGTATAATAGGTAAGTAAATACGAAATGAGCCTTAAATAATTTTGCAATCAATCCGTCGATTTTCATTCAGTATTTTTTTTTCTTCTCGAAGCAGGTTTTACGATTACCTACCAAAACAATGAAATAAATGGTCGGTCCCAAAATTGCAAACATTTTTCAAATGGACACACTTTTTTCTCTTTTAAATGTTATATTTCAGTTTTATCAATTGGATAAATTCACACCCTATTCTCAATTTTGTACTACACTGTAATAGTTATACATAATTACAAAATATTTTCTAACAGTGATTCATTCAACATTAGATGATATTTTGGACCGATCCCTTCAGGTACCGATCCCTTCGACAAAAAAAAGGGGAAGAACATAATATTTGATATTTTTACGATACAATCGTCTTAATGCAATACAATGCCTCTTTGGCCCTTCTGCGAACAAATTCTCTCATTGCCCCGAAAATATAAAAATCGATATTCGTACAAATTTACGTAAAAAATATTCGTACAAATTAAATGTTCAAAAATAAAAATATAAATACTTATATAATAGCGCGAATTGCATCGGCTTTCGATGATCTTAAAAAATATGGGATCAACCGTGTGATTGGTGCTTATTTTTAATCTTACGAAAATCCAAAACGTGTAAAATTTGTAACTCTCAACATTAGATCAATTCTAGAATCGCCAGTATTTAGTATATTCATCAAATCATAGTATTAATAAAGTTTTTTGATTTACTTTTCATTGATGAATAATGAAAATAAATATTAAATTGAAAATTTTCAAAATAACATATGTACATTCATACAACACACACATACATACATTGAAAAAATTATTTCCATGCTAATTATAACATTTGAAAATTACAAGGTTTATCTTAGTTTTGGACAAACCTCCTAAAACTTTTCCGATCGCTTTGAAACTTTGCCATTTTTTTTGGAATAAAAAACGTTTATTTTATCGGAGAGGTTTTGAAAAAACGATGAAAACCATTTCAGAATAATTTGAATTTAATAAAAGGATAAAGGGTATAAAATCATTTACGTCATTGCATTATTTTAAACCAAATTTGAGGGCCATGAATTTATGATACCGCAAAAACCCGTTGAAAAACCTTACATATGTATGTATGTATAACATGTCATGTAAAACAATCAAGAAAAAAAGTAGTTCGAGAAACAGTTGTCAAAAGTCGTTTTGAGAACTCTTTTATCAAAATGACTTGCAGAGCATCTCTAGCCTAGCCTATGAGACGCGGTATTATTTATCTTTAGGCAATAAAACTGCCACTCATAGTAAAAAAAAAACGTTTTGAATGAGTTCGTTCATTCGGTCCAAATATTTGAAAATATATAATTTCTTGTAAGGTCTTTGTAATATTTTATACGCATAAAATATTATTAAAGAAATTATACATTAGATGAACAGATGAGCGCTGGATGACAGTTATAGATGTAAACATAATTCGTTATACATATGTATGTATGTTTCGAATTTACAAAAGCGAAAGATATTAATTAGTAAAAATATACCTTATTAAATTATTGATAAACGAAATGAGCCTTAATTACTATAAACTATCATATAGATTTTAATGTGACTATAATAACACTGAGCAACAAAAACGAAAGCATTTAAATTGCAATTACCGCTCGAGTTAGTACGTTTAGATAAAAATAAAAAATATTGAAATAGAAAACCAATCCTTATAAACGAGGTGAAATAAAAAAATTGCCAAATAAATGCAAAATAGCACGGAGAAAAAATCCGTAAAAAAAATATTTTTTTGACTTTTAAAATTTGCTAGACAATTAATTATAAGTATTTTAAAGCAATGCAATATCACAATCAATAGGAAAAACATCTGACTATTGATTCCAATACTCACTTTGAGCACAGCAATACTAGGTTTTGAGTTAAAGACCGCAAAAGCCAAAAAACTGTAAAAATCGCGCATTTTTTTAAACGCTCATATCTCGTAAACAATCACCAACCAGCAAAAATCAATATCATATTCGAATTCAGTGGGTCAAAGTTAGTAAAGATTGGTTAGTCTCCGCTCTGGTAACTAAAAAACGTGATTTTTTGTGGCTCAATGTAATTTTCAACAATAACCATAGAACGGGAGATGTTTAAAATTACTTTAAAAAGCTATTTTTTTCGAGAATTGCCTCTGCGAATCGTAAACGATGTAATAATTTAATTATGGGAAAAGCCGAAAAAAATTATTCGAGCTCCGCGAACGAATTTAAGTATGCGCTTTTTTTTCGTAAACGTATTTCATCATTGAAAAAAAATATAATCTTGAAAACTTTGAGAATCGCTATTAGAAAATATTTTGTTATTATGTATAACTAATACAGTGTTGAGAAAATTGAGAATAGAGTGTGAATTTATCCAATTGATAAAACTGAAATATAACATTTAAAAGAAAAAAAAGTGTGTCCATTTGAAAAAAAACTAAAAGCACTGCGCGAAAGATTCAATCGATCATTTTTCTTTTATATTATTTTGGAGAATATGTAGGTACATATGATTTGTCATCTTACAATTATTTTTTGTGAAAAGGTGCTACACATGTATTTATAAAAGTACGTTTAATATAAAATTCCAGCAAATGTAATATAATATAGCGAAAAAAATTAATAGTATGATTCGTGTTGTTACGAAAAATTGGTAAAACTGAAACGAAAAATAAAGCGGTATAAAGCATATGTATGTAGGTAGAATATTTGTCAGTGCATCGGAAATTCCTATAACGCTCCGTTCGCGGTCGTTCCTTGCAAAACGCAGAGTTTACGTAAGCTTGGCGACCACTTCACCAGCGGGCCGTGTCGGTGGTCGCCCACGCGCCCTGGTCGCCCGGTCGCCGTCGGCCAGTCGATGATCGCCCAGTGCGATGGGCGCCCAATTGACGCAGGGCCCAATTGACGCAGTGTCCGCCAGTCTCGTCGTCCAATTGTCGTAGTGGCGAGTAACACTGATCGCCCAATCGTCCTGGGCGCCCAATCGTCACGTACCGTCCGTCCGGTGTGCACCAGAGGAAGTCTGGTCTGTCTTCGTCCAGAAGGCAGACAATTCAGACACGCTTGGTGCATAGCCTCAAGCACACGTGTTACCATTGTTTACTCCCCCCCCCCCTCTTTCCCCCCTGTTTGCTTTATGTACATTCAACGTGAAAATATAATCATTGTGATCAGATTTACGTCCTGTTTCATTGTTATATAATCTCCCGCCACTGTCCCGTATCACACTCACACTTACACACTGTACGAAAGAGAAGGAGACAGAGCAGAGCAGCCATCATCAGCAGAGACCAGACCGCAGATGACGATCCGCAGGCCCCGTGGAGGAGACCACGTGCCGCGCTTTACCATGAGCTATCTCACAAACCGATGCAGGCGTCTCGATTGAGAACCCCTGGCGTCCGTACATATTTGTTACATACAACCGTACAGATTACCTAAATCTAAATTACAGGGACAAGATTAAAAAAAAACCTTTTATGCACAGTAAATACAATGATTTATTATGTTTTCAACACATTATACATAAACATATTCTTGAATATATAATATATAATATTAAAAAAAATTGCCGTTCAACAACATTCAGTGAATCATTGGGATACTCCTCGGTGCCCCCACATACATACACTAATCCGTCGAGCCTGATCGCTTATATTTCATCAGGAGCAATTCAGTTTGTAGCTTTGAGATAAGATCCATGCACCAGACCTATATTTTCATGTTTTGTACATATATAAAACATTGCTAATTGTTGAATATGAGAAGTGAAAAATATGGAATAGAACAAGTGATATTGTTTTGAGTTGCTGACTATCACCGATTTAATTACCAATGTATTGATAAGTAAGTAATATGTATGTACAATAGAACCACGATTATCCGGATTGTTAGAAACAAACGCAGGGACAAAATTTAAAAAAAAACCTTTTATGCACAGTAAATACAATGATTTATTATGTTTTCAACACATTATACATAAACATATTCTTGAATATATATTATTTGGTTTGATTTTTAAATGCTTTTTATTATTACGAAATTATGTTCACAATACATATATGGGGACTGATCTAGTTGTGAAGGTGTTCTTCACCACCAGTCCGCCATGTATTATAGACGAGTTCGTCTGTGTTTTAGTAGTTAATACTGCTGTTTGTTTGAATAAAGTTGTTTTATTGTTTGCCTAAATATTGTACAAGTGTATTAGAATATTTGGGGAAGTTTTCTTGAAGCGGCTATTGGCTGTTGACTTGGCGTCGTGCGGGCCGCTGGATCTGCAATGTGTCGTTGCTCTAGATTCGGCTATGTTCAGAAGGTCTCTGGATATGGCAGTGTGTTGCTGGCTCGGCATTCGGCTATGTTCAGAAGGTCTCTGGATGCGGCAGTGTGTTGCTGGCTCGTTCGGCTGGTCCGCTGCTGTGTGTCGGCGCTTGTTGCTGTGGGTCGACTGGTCTGCTGCTGTGTGTCGACGCTTGCTGCTGTGGGTCGACTGTTGTTGTTTGGAGTGGACCTCCTTTTATATTGTTTTTGGGCATCACGTTACTCGTTGCAGCTGGTGTTTATGCGTGTGCTAGGAATGTGTTTTTTTCGATTGGGGTGGAATTTGCTAGAACGTTTGGGACCGTTCCGCTCGATGTAGTTTAATGGCTGCAGGTGTTCTTCGACCGGTGTAGTTCCGCTCGACTGGTAGGGGTGTTCCGCTTGATTTTGGTTTAATGGCTGCAGGTGTGCTTCGACCGGTTTTGTTCCACTCGACTTGTAGGGGTGGAACTTACTAGAACGTTTGGCGATTGATTCCAAGAAGTGCACGTGTTGTTTACGTGTGCGAGTTCTGCGAGGAATGTGGTTTGTTGTTGTGGAATATGCTCAAATGTTTCGATGACGATGACGAGATTCCTACACATATTATATCTATTTTAATAGCTACTGATCTACTGATCATTTTCTATTTTACAATTTTATTTTATTTGGTTAGTAATCATTTGTATTATATTATTCTAATGTTAATGCACAGCATAATAGGAAAAAGAGCTCAAAAACCTATTTACAATTGAATATATATTATAATATATAGATGACATATAGAAAATGTTATACAATGTAACAAAGATAAACAAATAATGTTACCGACGATTTATTTATGTAGATGAGATGTAACAAGTTCATTATAAAATGACGAATTCACTTTTAGATACCGTCCATATTAAAGATGAAGACGATGGCAACGTCCCATTGGCTCCGAAGCTGAGAAACGAAAACGATCTTCTTTTTTACATATAATTACTATTGTAACAAGTGAACATAAATAAAGGATCCTCTTAGTGTTAGTACACAATCAGTGTTTTCATAGACCTCCCTGCGGTACATTTAACGCGGTGAATTAAGATTTGTGATTTGACATGCGAACTGTCAAAGTGAAATGAACGCAAAAGCGATTGCCAACCTTGTCGGCGTGGCTAGAGGCTAAAGAGCGTCAGATGAGCTGACTCTGATGAGATGCCCGCGAACTCTTCGCGAAGACCACAAACAACGGCCACGGCCACGAGGGCCTTTGGCTTGAACATATGTCTAGTCGATAATAATAAAAATTTCGTAAATAAAAAGTATTTGAGAATATTTTTGGTTGTGTGACCAATTTTAAATTTTTGGGTGTGACCAGTTTTCTCGTGACCAGTTTCAGCGTGTGACCAGTTTTCTCGTGACCAGTTTTAGCGTGACGGATGATCACGAGTGACCAATCTAGACCGCACTGTCGAGACATCCAAACTTTCAAAGATGCTCAAGAAGAACTAACCAGTGGCAGCTCGTCTACATGGGCTGCGGGTTCGGTGATTACTAGTCAAATGTGAACCTGTCACAGGACAACCGGTTGCTCTAGATCGGTCACACGTGATCACCCGTCACACTAAAACTAGTCACGAGAAAACTGGTCACACCCTAAAATCGGTCAACCAGTTTTCTCGTGACCGATTTTAGGGTGTGACCAGTTTTAGTGTGACGGGTGATCACGTGTGGCCGATCTAGAGCGACCGGTTGTCCTGTGACCGGTTCACATTTGACTAGTAGTCCGTTTACCTTTTATTTCACCTTCATTCAATAGGCTGCATTTCTTACTTTTATGGCCTCATCGACCTGCTGTCACATTGACACGTTTGTTAATCGGACGAAAATTCTGAAATATAAATGAAAATGATTATTTATTTCAATGAAAGTAGCACTTCATCGCTCAAATCACTCATCTGTGCCGAATTTTCTGAGAAGAAATTCGAAATTTGCAAAACCAAAACGTCAGGTGAGTTTGAGGTTATGATTTCTATACGTCGGAATATAGTCAAATACAGATTTGTTTGAACATCATATGAACAAATTGAAGTAAATTTTTAAAATAATTCAAAATATTATCTTATGTACATTTTTTTTATTTTGTGTATTAACTAATTTATTATAATAAATTTTAATAATTTGTACAATTAGATGGACAGGCAACTTCCGCACTGTCTCCCGCCTTACAAGTGGATGAAGAAATAAATTTTTTCTCCAGCAATGCGGCTTGTCTTTATTTACTGCCCATTCCGTTAAATGACTCAAATCTGCTTTCTAAAAGGTATCATTTCATAACACTATTCCACAGATCATTTACATCAGTATCAGCTGTATATTAAACTTCAAACTTTTCAGCTCGGAATGGCTCGAATGGGAATCTTCGAAGTTATCGCCGGCAGTTTTAAAATCGTCATCTTCCAGTGAAGGATCTAACCTTTTAAAATACTTGAAAAAAATCAGCGCTCATTTAGAAAGTCAAAATTTTATTTTAGGAGGGGTATGTGGACTTGCTTATATTAATTGTTGTGATGTTTGTTTGATATTTAATAAAAAATTTAATCCTACAGATTGCAGTGTCGGCTGTAGATATCTCTCTTTGGTGCACTCTTTATCCCATATTTCAAGATGATAAGTGTATGCAAATGATTAGTAAGTCGGACGAATTTGCTAATCTAATTAAATGGAACGAAAGAATTAAAACCTTGCCACAAGTCCAAGTAATTTTGTTTCTGAAAAATCGATATTATTTGTATTAAAATTTATAATATACATAATATTTTTATATTTAAGAAAGCTTTAAAGGAACATCCTATTAAAACGATATCCATTGGTCAACTAAAAGAAGGACCTCCTTCGGTTAAATCTGCTCCTGAGCAAAAAAATTCACCTGATGGGTAATTTTAAATGTTTTAATTTTTATGTACATATATTTTTATTACAATTCAAATACATTTTTAATTTATTTTGATTCAGATCTGCTAATGTATCTCCGGATATGAAGGTAGAAGTTGCCGTTACCGAAGATGAACTGATATTCGCTAAGGAAAGTTGGGAAAATGGAATGAAACTTTTGGAAAAAACATTGCCTGATGAAAAAATAATGTAATTTAATTTTTTTTATACATGATACACGAAGAAGAATTAAAATGTCAATAAATCAATTAATTAAATTAAATTAAACATTTTTCAGACTGCCTAAAGAAGGATACAAGAACATACTCATCACATCAGCTCTTCCTTACGTCAACAACGTGCCCCATCTTGGAAACATTATTGGATGCGTTCTTTCTGCTGACGTTTTCGCAAGGTTCCTATCTTTCAATTAGCATTTCATTTTATAATAAATACTAGCTATTCCTTATTTATTTATTTATTATGTGCTGTGATTGTTTTGTACTGGTAATAATAATTTTTTAATAGAACAGTGATGTACGGTTGTTCTAATACAATATTGCTTAACAACCATCTCGTTCTCTGACGAAAAGTGTCTCTCAGGGGGAGTGGCTTCATGTTGAGGGTTTTATAGGTCGACTTTATTGACTTTTAAAGTGGGTTTATATATTAAATACTAACAGATATACTTTTGAATGTCAATCTTTAAACCATAACACTAAAGATATCTGCATTTCATCTGTCAATATGTCATGTCTTTTCAAAACAATCTTTGAAGAGATATGTATGGATGAGTGGGAGTGAATCTAGCAGTCAATTAAGTCGAATAATAAACAACTCCATTATAAAGCATTGATATATTAACTATTGATTGTAATATTATGTTTCAGATACTGCCGACTATGCAACTACAATGCATTATTCATATGTGGAACTGATGAATATGGAACTGCAACTGAAACAAAGGTATACTTTTTTACTTTATCCATGTACGTAGTAACAATAGATGAAGTTTTGTGATCATGCGAAAATTCGAACTCGAAATTTTGACTAATTAGAACTCAGAATCGATCACTGGTCACGTTTTCATGTTCTAGAAAAAAATGTGCGTGTGCATTTTGGGGACTTTTTGAATTGAAACTTAGTATCGGTTACTGAAATTCTTATCGATACGACGTTAATTTTTTTCAAATTTTTAAGTTGACCGGAAATAGTACCTCCCCTTAAGAGGGCTGGACAGCAGCGCCTTGTCCATACAAACGTACTATACTTCTCCCTAGCTCAATTATGGCACTAGAGAAATTATTTTTTAATATGCTATGGATATCCACCATTGGGGTGCATCTATCGTTTTATTTTTTTTGATTAATTATTTTTTATAGGAGCTAGGAGCCGCCAAACATCTATAAAATCGCCTCTTTTTTACACCCACGAAAAGAGTCTAGCGTGGTTATTTAACGGTCGATTTAAAAAAAAATACGCCGATAGATGCACAGAAAATATCTTTCTCATACCGATGATGAATTTTTTTTAAAAATTGGTCGAGTTTTGGAGGAGAAAATAGTAGAATACGAAACCTCGATTTTGTCAATTTAAAACACGTTTTATCTGGTCGAAGCGCAACTGTCGCATTCACTCAATATATATATTGATATATATTGTCGCATTCACTCAATATATATATACACTCAATATATATATCGAAGAAAGGAACGGTAACAAAATTAAGGTTTCGTGTGTACAGCCCTCCTAAGTTTATAAAAAATAGAAAATAGTACCTCCCCTTAAGTCCTTTTTTTAAGTTTTTGAATTTAATTATCTCCCAAACCGCTAACCGAATCAGACTGAAAACTTTTACATGTAATAGAAATTATAAATTCTTTACCCTAATATTTTAAAATTATTTTTACCTCAACCGGAAGTAGTACTTTTACTCTAGAGAATCGAGGTTATTCAAGTTTTTCTCAGAAACCTTTTGGTTTATTGAACTGAAATTTAATATCTAGAACTTTAAACCTACTACCAAGCTATATATAAAATTTCGTGAGCACCCGTCAACCGGAAGTGGCAGTTTATTATGTAATGAGGTGAAGGCTGATAAGATTGATATGATCTCATCAGCCTTGTTCATATTGACAAATTTTTCATATATTATTCTTTTCATATTTAATAGGCTTTAGAAGAAGGCATCTCTCCAAGGCAAATTTGTGACAAATACTTTGAAATTCACAATTCCGTATACAGATGGTTCGGAATCGGTTTCGATTACTTCGGTCGTACAACCACTCCGGAACAAACCGAGTAAGTTTCCACATTAAAACCGTTTCATCGAGTCTGAACGCTACATAAACCTAACGTAAAATTGATTTTTAGAATTGCACAGGGCATGTTTATGAGCCTGTACAAAAACGGATTCGTCGAAACGCAAACAGTTGAACAGCTGCTGTGTGAGAAGTGCAACAGATTCTTAGCAGATCGGTGAATAAATTTGCCATAAATTAAATGTGTATTGTTCCTATTGCCGTTTCTTATGTTCTAATCTGTTGCAGGTTCGTCGAAGGTACTTGTCCTCATCCGGGCTGCGGATACGAAGACGCACGCGGAGATCAATGTGACGGATGTGGGAAACTCATCAACGCCACAGAGTTGATTAAACCTCGCTGTAAACTATGCGCACAACCTCCCGTACTGCGCAACAGTGCTCACTTCTTCCTGGATCTTCCACAGGTTCGTTATGTTATGTTCAGCTCCGGTGTTACTTAAGGGAGTGGTAATTGTGTAAATTTTTGGAACAAATTTTGATTTTTGTTTGTAGATTGAACCACTTTTGCAAAATTGGGTGGCCTCCAGTGAGAGCGGATGGTCCAACAGCGCTCAGCAGATTACGAGGGCTTGGTTGAAGACCGGTTTGAAGCCTCGTTGCATTACTAGGGATTTGAATTGGGGTGTACCTGTGCCCATCGAAGAATTCAAGTCTAAGGTAAAGCAAGATATATGTACATACGTGTGGATCGTTATAATACAACTCCAGATAGATGAGGAATAAAGGAAGGCTAAATTAAATTAGGAAGAGAACATGCTTAGCAATGCTGGATGCAACTATTGGTATTGTTGCGTAGGGGTGGGTGGAGGATCCAAGTAAAAGGCCTAAGTTTCACAGCATTTATTGGTGATTCAGGATATACACGCACTGCCAGTCCTCCGTCCAGAATGCCTTGATATGGTCTAAGTACCTCCTTATAAAGGACAGGTCGCTCAGGGCATCTTCCTCGACACGTTTGTTTACCTATTGTTATAATCGCGTACCAGATATGTGGCCTCACGCTCTCGCGCAGTCAGTTCTGAGAATTCTAGCGGGAAGTGGCTGGGTGCCGGTACCGACCGCTAAGTCCATCCATTGTTTAGCCGACTTGCACTTAATCTGGAGATAATCCTCGAAACCAATTATAACGTCTGGATTCTGGGAAATAGCGGGGATGCCACTCGGCCTAATCCGATTGCACTTAACCGACGGCTCCTTTTACGCATACGTTACATTATTATATATAGTATTGATAATCTCTCTTCTATCTAATATATAATTTCGAAAGAGACTTTGTATGTAAGTATGTATATATCTTTGGTTGGGAATGTCGTAAACAAGTCAAAATTTCTATGACGATGAGTCGATTTTTTTTTCGATTCAAATAAATTTAATAAAAAAACAAATGAATACTTACTATTAGATTCGCCATGTTTACGCTGTTTATATTACAAATACTGAGCGAAGCTGGGTAAAACAATTAGTAATATACATATATAAAAACAGACTGTGGAGACACAGCCAATCAGAGTCAAATAGTCGAGGAGACTCGGGGAAGCGGTAGTAAAGGGGAAATAGGGGGGGGGGGGGGTTTGGAGCGTTATATGACGTCAGGCCGAGTGACAACAGGCATCTGCTACGTCAGGCCGAGCGACGGGTGACACTTTCACACATCCACGAAGACACACACACACATTCATTCATCATTTCGAAAGGCTGAACGGTGCATTAATACGCGCGTTCGCCTATAAATTACCTTACACTATATTTATACATATAACTTTATTTTAATTCGTGTATCAACGGGCACAACAATAGTAATACAATATATATAAAAATGGACGCGATGTATGTGGGTACTAGGGTTTCTGATTTCCCGGACTTTTTCAATTCCTGGGACACGGGAGGGAGCCCGGGATCCCGGGACACGTGTGAAAAAACTTTTTTTTTTCAATTTAATATATTTTTTATTATTAAAAAAATATTTATTTATTTACAAAACAATACATAATATATCTATTAACTCGAAAAAATGTAATTATAAAAGTAAGCTTATTAAGAATACTAAAATATTTAAATGAGAATCCGAAAGTCTAATTTGGTACAAAAATTCTAGATTTGGTACAAAAATTTCCAGCAATGCAAAAAATTATTTCAGTTCCGGTCGAAGTTGGACTATTTTTTTAAATTATCGTTTTTTTCTAATGTTAGCATGTATATTTTAATTTCTTTTTTAAAGTGGCGGTTATTTTTATTTACGTTATTTTGTATATTCGTCTTTGATAACTCCTTATTTAATTCTTCATTCATCGTCAAACACACAATTGTTTCGTATTCATCCGAATCTAAGAGAGTTTCTTCCATTGTGGACTCGTCAATACAAGAACGATATACTCGCTTCATAATAGTTTCATCGTAGGATATATGTACATATGTACATACATTCGCTTTTATTACAACATTTAAAGAATGTTTTGTTCGGTATAAAATCAGAATTATTTTAATTTTTCTGTTAAAAAAAATCAGTTTTATGCTTCTTATTTCTTCGATTTTAATTTTTGAGAATATTTTACGATTCTTTGTGTATTTGATTTATTATTTCCCTTCGTGCAGTTGTGAAAATGTTGTATGTTTTCAAGATTTTTTTAAATCCAATTCCCGGGATTCGAGATAAAAATTCCCGGGACACGGGACAACAAAAATTCCGTGAATTCCCGGGAATGTCTGTCCCGGGTCGACCCGGGTCAGAAACCCTAGTGGATACGTATGTGGCGGACGCGTGGACAAATATGGGGATTTCAAAAAAACAAATTTTAGAATGCCAAGAGTATACGTTATGCATAGAGATGTTGCATGACGACCGACCGTGTCGGGGAGACGCGGGGAAGTGGGGGGGGGGTGTGGAGCGTCTGACATGTGCTCCTGATATTGAGCATTTGACTTAGGACGGGCGACGTCGGCGTCAGGTGCACTGCACGAGAGCGTACACATGCACACATGCATTCATCATTTCGACATGAGCGAACGCATTAATATGCGCCTTAGTATTATTAACGCATTCGTAAACATATTAATATGCGCGCGCGCCTATAAATTACCTTACACTATCTATATATATGTATATAATTGAATGTCTGTGTGTGTGTGTGTCTCGAATAGGCTCCTAAACCACTGAACCGATTACGATGGAACTTTCAGGATTTGTTGTATGCATGTCCGGGAAGATTACTGTGAAAAAAAACGGGAAAATATGGGAACGGAAACGGGAAAAACGAGAATGAGTGTCATTGCAACGCTATAATTTCAAATGTTTTCGTGTCGCGACCAACGTGTTCGCTGCCTGCGTTTTTCCGACAAATGGGAATGGGAACGGAAATTGCATGCGTTATTGTGGCATTGCAACGCATGCCGGGTTCAGCTAGTATTTATATATAACATGTATCTTTATTCGTGTATGAATTCTTTTCCAAAGCCACCCGTTGGAATCAACGGGCACAACACTAGTTATATCGTGTGCTATCGTTGTGTCTGGACGTGTTAAATCGTTCGCATTCTACCATGGAGGATATTGTTACTATAAGCCAGAGAATACTCGCGGACCTTTCAAAAAAAGGATCTGGTGCCAATGTCCTTACCAAGGACAGGGTGCGATACATCAGCGACGAAATTAAAAATATAGTATCCATCGCACGCGTCGCTTTTAATAACCTGGCCTCGCTAAAAATCGCTGTGGAGTCCCTCCAGACTATCCACACCGATGTCGGTGAAATAAAGAGGATGATGTGTCGTCCCTTTCCAGCAGCTCTGGCTCCAGCTGTTTTTGTTGAACCTACAACTCTGCAATCGGGCGAGGTAACATTACGAGAACTCTCCACACTGTCAACTGAATGTAACAATACTACAGTACATAAACAAACACCTGTCAGATGCCCGTATGACGTTATAGCGGCATCCTCTACCGTTTCACCTCCGCCTTATTCAGCTTCAACTTCACTCGCGTCTGCTTTAGCTTCAGCATCTACTCCTGGGTGTGCTACTGTTTCTGCTTCTACTGTTTCTGTTTCTGCTTCTCCTCCTTCTCCTATAAAACCTGCGAAATCTTACAGTCAGGTCGCAGCGCTATCTTCTACTGCTTCACCTCTGCCATCTTCATCTTCAGCTACACTTACATCAGCTTCTGCTTCAACATCTGATTATGTTCCTGTCTCTTGTGCTCCTGCTTCTGCTTCTACTGTAGATCCTTCAAATTCGTTCAGTCAGGTCGCTGGGACTTCTTCCGGGAGACTGCCATACACTCGTGGATCTGGAGCACCTGATAAAACTTTACAGGTGGCCACTATTCCGAAATTGAAGAATGTACACGTTTTTAATTTGGCAAATAACTGCACTTGTGATACTGTGAAACAGTTCATCTAATCTATAATTTGGAAAGAGACTTTGTATGTATGTAAATATGTAAATATCCTTGGTCGTCGTCGTCTTCGTCGTCCGTAGATCGGTGACGTCATCGAACACGTGATTCGATTTTTTTTTTTCGATCCATGGGCGCCGATTTGTTTTTTTCGTTTCAATGGATTCACCCCCGCGGGGGCGCAAGGCGAGTAGCTTCATGGGGCCCCGCCAGGGGCGCCACAAGGGGCGCAGCCCCGAAGGGGGCCCGGGGGGCGCAGCCCCGTGGGGCCCCAGCCTCATGGGGCGCAGCCCCATGGGGCTCAAAAGGGGGCGCCACAAGGGGCGCAGCCCCGTGGGGCCCCGAAGGGGGCCCGGGAGGCCCAGCCTCATGGGGCGCAGCCCCATGGGGCTCAAAAGGGGGCGCCACAAGGGGCACAGCCCCGTGGGGCCCCAGCCTCATGGGGCGCAGCCCCATGGGGCTCAAAAGGGGGCGCCAACAGGGGCACAGCCCCGTGGGGCCCCGAAGGGGGCCCGGGGGGCCGAGCCTCATGGGGCGCAGCCCCATGGGGCTCAAAAGGGGGCGCCACAAGGGGCGCAGCCCCGTGGGGCCCCGAAGGGGGCCCGGGGGGCCCAGCCTCATGGGGCGCAAGCCCTAATAGGCATTAACTAAGGGGGGCGAAGCCCTAGACGGCAATTAATCATGGGGGCGCGGAGGGGCGAAGCCCTAAAAGGCAACTGATCATGGGGGCGAAGCCTTAGACGGCATTTAATCATGGGGGCGCGGAGGGGCGAAGCCCTAAAAGGCATTAACTAAGGGGGGCGAAGCCCTAAACGGCAATTAATCTTGGGGGCGTGGGGGGCGAAGCCCTAAAAGGCAACTGATCATGGGAGCGAAGCCTTAGACGGCATTTAATCATGGGGGCGCGGAGGGGCGAAGCCCTAAAAGGCATTAACTAAGGGGGGCGAAGCCCTAAACGGCAATTAATCTTGGGGGCGCGGGGGGCGAAGCCCTAAAAGGCATTAACTAAGGGGGGCGAAGCCCTAGACGGCATTTAATCATGGGGGTGCGGAGGGGCGAAGCCCTAAAAGGCATTAACTAAGGGGGGCGAAGCCCTAAACGGCAATTGCTCATGGGGCGTGGAGGGGCGAAGCCCTAGAAGGCAAAGGCTCAGGGGGGCGCCGAGGGCGAAGCCCTAGAAGGCAAAAAAAAATTTTGATTTTTTTTTTTGATTTTTTAAAAAAAATTTTTTTAATTTTTTTTTAATTTTTTTTAATTTTTTTTTTAATTTTTTTTTTTGATTTTTTTTTTATTTTTTTTTATTTTTTTTTTTAATTTTTAAATTTTTTTTTAATTTTTTTTTTTTTTTTAATTAAATTAGCTTAGTCATGTTTAAGCGGTTTATATTATAAACACTGAGCGAAGCCGGGTAATACAGCTAGTATTAAATAAAATTAAAAATAAAAGAATCAACGTTTCTCAGGTTGCTAAAACTGACATGTGCTCGTCATTTAAAATTAGTGTAGATACTGAAACTTTTAATATAATTATCAATCCTGAATTTTGGCCTATGGGTACTGGCATAAGAGAATGGTTATTTCTCAAAAAAATCTCTTCGAAACCGATTGCCCAAACCCGTGACCCGTAACATTAAACTTTATTATCAAAATGTGCGGGGTTTAAATACAAAACTCAAGGAATTCTACAACAACGCCGCGTCTAGATCTATTGACGTCCTTGCTATTACTGAAACATGGCTAAACTCATCTGTACATGATGCCGAAGTACTTGACAGCAGTTTCAATATATATCGCCATGATAGATCTGCCAGAGGTGGTGGTGTTCTTCTAGCAGTTAAAAATACAAATATTATTTCGGTTGAAAGACTTAGTCATCTTGAGGACATTCATGAATGTGTATGGCTGAAACTAAGATTTGTTAACATTCCTTTTTTTATATACATATGTACTATTTATTTTCCACCAAGATCTCCACCAAATATTTATAAGCGATTTTTTGATTTAATTATATCTAATTATTCACATTTAAGTAATGGTCGCATTTTTATATCTGGAGATTTTAATCTGAATTCTTCTAACTGTTTTCCTGATGACCTTAATTTTTTTATATCTTTATTCAACTTAAAACAAATTAATACTATTCGAAACTATTTTAATAATTCCATGTTGGATTTTCTATTAACAAATTTAGATTGTCAGAATATTATTATTTCAAATTCAGTTGATTCCTTGGTTCCTGAAGACAGCTATCATCCTGCTCTTGATATTCATTTAAAATTAACTATAACTTATTCCTCACTTCGTTTAATAAATAACTGTCTTAATACCTCTGTCCTAAATGAATGGTTATTTACAAATGTTGATTTCAAATATTTAAATGATATTCTTTGTAATTGTCAATGGGAGCGAGTTTATGAGTGCAAAGATGTTAATTTGGCCCTCTCTAATTTCTATGACATTATATATTCTATTTTTAATGATTGTTTTCGGTTGAAAGGATTAATGACGAGTAAAAGGATTTATCCGCCTTGGTTTACTAAAGAAATTATTAATCTCTTAAAAAGTAAATATCAAACACATAAACTCTGGAAGAAATCGAGCAATCCTCTTATCTTAAATAATTTCCGTATTTTACGTACGGAAATTAAGAAATTAATTAATAATGCATATAATGTTTATGTAGCTGATTGTGAAAGTTCCATAGTTAAAAACCCTAAGAAATTCTGGAACTTCATCAATTCTAAACGTGTAAATCGTGTAAAGTCGACCATTATGTACAATGATTCTGCATTGTTAGAGGGTGATCAAAACATTGCTAATGGATTTGCCGACTTTTTTAAATCAGTTTTCAATAATCCTACTGATTCCATGGAACCTACCAATGACTCGGAATTTACTTTCCCCACTTTAGCGATTAATCATCTTGACTCTTCCGATCTGAAATATGGCTTTCTAAAGTTAAAAAATATTTATTCTTCCGGTCCTGACTCCATCCCTAATTACATCCTAAAAGGATGTGAGGTTAGTCTCTTAGAACCTTTAAAATTCATTTTTAATTTAATTCTAAGGAACTCTTCATTCCCCAATTTATGGAAATGCTCTAAAGTAACTCCTATTCATAAGAAGGACGATAAATCTTGTGTAAGGAACTACAGACCAATAACTATCTTGTCAGCGCCAGCCAAAATGTTTGAGGTAATATTACACAGATACATTTTTAATCACTTTCAAAGTATGCTCATTGATCAGCAGCATGGCTTTCGTCCGGCCAGATCAGCAATTACCAACTTGTTATGTTTCTCTAATGACATAACCAGCACTTTGGATTGTAATAATCAAATGGATGTAATATATACTGATTTTGAGAAGGCGTTTGATAAAGTTGATCATAAAATTTTGGTTAGTAAATTAAGTTTTATTGGATTTACTTATAATCTTGTTGGTCTTTTTATTTCTTATTTACAGGATCGACGTCAATTCGTTAAGTTTGGGAGTTGCTTTTCTTATGAGTATGTTGCCACTTCTGGGATTCCCCAAGGATCAAATCTTGGCCCTTTATTATTCCTAATATTTATCAACGATATTCAATCTTCTATTCACCATTCTAAATTTTTATTATATGCGGATGACTTAAAAATCTATAAGAGAATAATTGATTTACCTGACGCTCTTTATTTGCAAGAGGATTTGAATTCTATTTATGAATGGGCTAATGTTAATAAACTTCCCTTCAATATCCTAAAGTGTCGGGTCATTTCTTACTCTCGTTCTCGTTCTCCTATTAAATATCCGTATAAACTTCATGATTCTCTTCTTCAGAGAGAATTATTTATATCTGATCTGGGAATAGTCTTCGAAAATAGTTGGAGTTTCAACATTCACATTGAGAATATCTGTGATAGGGCAACAAAAATCCTTGGATTCGTAATCCGTAATTCGTCCGAACTAGGGCTCACTGCCATTCGTCTCTTATATTGTACATTAGTTCGCAGTGTGCTCGAGTTTGGCTCCATTATATGGTCTCCCTATCAACTTCGTTACTCTCTAATGTTGGAACGAGTCCAAAGGAAATTCCTTAGATTTTTATATCTGAAGACATTTGGATTTTATCCATATCTGTTCCCTAGTGCCTTTGTCTTGGGATCTTTGGGTTTCAACTCCCTGGCAAAGAGAAGAGATTTATTTCTTGGGAAACATTTCGTAAAATTACTTAGAGGAGAGATTCACAATCCCACTATCCTGGAGAAACTAAAATTCTGGGCCCCGGAAAATCGTAGAGTTTTAAGAAAACATGATATATTTTTACCAATTAGGGCTAAATCAAACGTGCTCATGAACTCCCCCCTCTCGAGAGCTGTTCGACTCCTTAACTTACTGGCACATTACTTGGACCTATTCGATGCCAGTTATGTTGAGTTGGTGGAACACATCCTAAATAGCACGATATAAATTTTTCAATCTTATTTCTTTGTTTTTATTTTGTGTACATATTTTTTACTTGATTTTTATTATTTATTTATGATGTTTTTTTTTTATTTATGATTTTTATTATTTTCTTATGTTTTTTTTATTTATGATTTTTATTATTTGTATTAAAATCACATTGACGCTTTGGGGCAACCTGTCAAGTCTCTGTGGTATTGATTTTTTTTAAAATAAAATAAAATAAAAATATACATATATATGTAGTATTGAAAATTTAAAAAATTATTTTTAGGTCTTTTATGTGTGGTTTGATGCTCCAATCGGTTATTTATCGATCACAAAGAGATATACAGATCAATATGAACAATGGTGGAAACCCGACCCTAAGCACAATGTAAGAATTATCATTTTGTATATATGTATGTATGTAGCATAGTAACTGTTATGTTTTAAACTTTTTTTATGTATACGTAATTTTAAAGGTTACACTCTATCAATTTATGGCTAAAGATAATGTTCCGTTCCATTCTGTCGTATTCCCAGCTACACTTCTTGGTGTTGGCCAAAAGCATGTGATGGTCAAGCATATTATGGCTACTGGTATGTCCCTTTTTTTATATACCTGTATTATTATATATGTATTTGTTGAATTATTAATTAAATGTATTGGTTTCAGAATATTTAAATTATGAAGATGGAAAGTTTTCAAAGTCACGCGGTGTCGGTGTTTTCGGATCGGATGCTCAGGTATAATAGTGTTTAATATTATTATTTTTTGAAAATTTCTACCTTATTTGTGTTTTGGTGGTTCTATTAAAATATGTTCTAAGTCATTTCGCAGAAGTATGTAGATTTTAAAATTAGAAATTAAATACCTTCTCACATTTTAATGATACATTGAGCAAAACATCAATCTAAAACTTTTGCTCTTTCAGGATACGGGAATTCCAGCTGATATTTTCCGATTTTATCTATTGAGCATCAGACCTGAAGGTCAAGATTCAAACTTCAGTTGGGTCGACCTTGCGACGAGGAACAATTCCGAACTTCTAAACAATTTCGGCAACTTTGTAAACCGCGCTATCGTATTCTGCTTCAATTCGTTCAACGCTATGATCCCGACAATACAATTGGAAGCTCAAGACATGAATCTATTGGCATTGATCAATAGGGAAATTAAAAGTACAACCATTACATGACATCAATAATAAAGTATTATTCATTTATTGAAATTTAATTTTATTCATCGCATTTGCATAGGTTACGTCGAGTCTATGGAGGTCGCCAAGCAACGCGACGCTTTGAAGCACATCTTGAACATTTCGAGACTCGGAAACCAGCTGATGCAATCTCAACAACCTTGGGTGCTCCTCAAGGGAACTGACGATGCAAAGTGAGCGTCAATTTCAAAGGTTTCAGATGTGATTTGGACTCTTTTTGACAGTTTTTATCGTTTTAGAGCTCGCGCTGGAACTGTAGTAGGCCTCTCCTGTAATATATCCTGCTTGATCGGAGTATTGTTAGCTCCGTTCATGCCTGAAACTGCACGCAACGTGTTGACCCAACTCGGCACGTCTCTGGCTAAAGTCGGCAGAGTCAATCCAGAGTATGTTCTACGAGTATTCAAATTACGAGTTTGATTTTTATGAGTTATATATCTATTTGTTATGTATCGTAGACGACCATCTTTCTATCTGCTATTGCCCGGTGGACACAAGATTGGTAAACCATCCCCTCTCTTCACTAAGATTGAAACAGCCAAGGTTGAAGAATTGAAGAAACGGTTCAGTGGAAGGCAGTCAACAAGTCCTGCTAAAGAAAATGCGGATAAACTTTCCATTCCAGAATTGGAAGCGAAGATACTGGAACAAGTTCGTTTATATTTACTAGATTTAAATACATGGCAAGCTTAATAAACATGACATGTAATTGAAGATATTTGAATGAGTCACAATGAGTCCAATCTGACAGCTCTATGAACTGGCCTGTTAATACTGGGCCTATTAGTGGTAATTTAAACTCAACTGGCACTCATTGATAATTTGATTCGTCTTCCAACTACATAATTGTTCAAATTACACTCAGCAACAAATCTCGTTTTTTAATTACCGGAGCGAAGACTAATCAATCAAGGCTCTTGGAGTATTTGAGCAGAAAATCATTTACCGCACGAATAAGTACGTAAATAAAAAAAATATATATGTATATTGAGAATGAAAACCTGTAAATAAAATTGACTCAATGGATACAAAAAAGTATATTTTTAACTTAAAATTCGCTACATAATTATAAGTATGTTAAAGCAATAAAAAATCACAATCAATAGAAAAAAACATCTACCCATTGATTCCAATACTCGCTTTTGGCATAGCAATACTAGATTTTAAATTAAAGAATGCAAAAGCAAAAAAATCTGTAAAAAAAATTGCGCATTATTTTAAACGCTCATATCTCATAAATGAGAGGAAACCAACAAAAATCATCATCATATTCGAATTAAGTAGGTCAAATTTAGTAACGATTGATTAGTCTCTGCTCCGGTAATTTTTGTTATCAGGATATTTTATCACTTATGAATTTAATATTTTTCACACGATAGTTATCTGAACGAAAAACGAGCATATTTTTTAAGGACTCAAACTATGTATTATTATAGTCAAGATCATTTTCCAAACACTCATTATCTTTTGATCGATTATAAATTTTGTCAAATGTCAAATGGTAGTGTTCTTAAATATTGTTGCGTAGAGGATCCAAATGAAAGGCCAAAGTCGCTTCACAGCATTTATTGACTGATTCAGGAGGTCCACGCGCAACCAGTACTCGTTCCATAAAATGATCTGATATGACCTATGTAAGTACTTACTTATAAAAGGGAAGTGGCTCACTGCAGCTTCCTCGATCCGTTTATTTCTCCATTATCTAGACACGTACAGTTTTAAGTGAGTCTCACGCTCTCAGGGTTCTAGGAATTCTACCGACCACTTAGAGTCCCGCTAGGCCAATTCGGGGGTCTCCATTGCTAGCCCCCGAATCCACTTTAGGCGGCGGATAATCCCCATAATGTTCCCACGTTACATTATTATAGCTTTATTTCTATTGCTATGTCTTTGTAGTTTATGACAATTCGAAAGATGCTGTTTGTTTCATATTAGTGCTGTTTTGATTATAGGGTGTTAAAGTACGCGATTCAAAGACGAGCGGTGCCGACAAATCGGTGTGGTCTCCGATGGTTGAAGTTCTACTCGGACTCAAAGCACAATTGGCTCAAGCTCTCAAAGAAGACGGAAAGGTAATATTTACATTTTATAAAATGTCAAGCTTTATAATTACACATCATTTATTACATTCAATTCAATTTTTAGGGTGATGTGACTTCTGCTGCCAACACAACTCCAAAGAATAAAAAGGGCTCCAAGAAGAACAAGGCTTAAGAATTCCATTTTCGATATTTGTAATACATTCATGTGTAATGGCTTTAATCGACCCCGTTGCAATGACACTATAAAATCTACTATTATATGTGTCTAGACCAAATTCTATTCGGTCTGTCTTTATATTTAGACTATCATGTGTAGAAGATCTTAAGTAATCCTTAATGATGGTGGTTGAACAGCACAGATGACATTTGATCATTTCTAAGCTTGTTTAATATGTCATTGCGATGTTTTTGCTTCAATGTGTACTTTATTTTCGTACTACATATAATCGTCTTTGAAATTCTCCATGTGTTTATTTTATAAATTGAATATGGTATATAATGCCATTGGTCACATTTAATGCTATTGCTTTTTTGATACAGAATAATAATGCAGGTCATACTTAAGTTATAAAGGCTAATGTGTTTGAAGTATGGTAGTTAATTTATTTATATTTATTTTGTATGGTTGTGCATTTTATATAATATTAAAATTGTGATATCATTTAACATTTTGATTGTTTTTTTACACAAAAATTCAATAATCCTCCATACAAGTTTTTTTCCCTATAATACGAATCTTATATAAAATTTTTAATTGATTGTAAAAACATAAAATAAGTATAATTCCTTCCCTTCTACAGTGTTGTAAAATACTAGTGTTGTGCCCGTTGATTTTAACGGGTGACTTCAGAAAGGAACTGATACAGGAATTAAAATAGAGTTGTTTATAAATATAGTGTAAGGTAATTTATAAGCGCACGCGCGTATTAAAATGCTCCCCGTTCGCCCGTGTGTGTGTGTGTCTTTGTGGATGTGTATACGCTCCCGCGCATCTGTTGCAAACCCCACCCGTTCCAACTCGCTCAATATCAGGAGCACATGTCAGACGCTCAGGTCCCCACTTCCCGTAAAACTACGTACAACATAAATAATACAAAACACCAATAGAAAAATTAATTAATTAATTAAATAAATTTAGTCAATAGATGGCGCATAATACTCTGAGACTATTGCCCTAGAGGAAACATTGGTAGCAAATAGTATATATAGAGGTTTTATTGAAATCTCCATACTTGTCGACGCGTCCGCCACATGCCCACATACATACATACATAAATCTTATCCGTTTTTATGTATGTATTTAATTATATTTTCATGTCTGCTATTTTCGCTATGAAAAGGCGTATTAATCAAAAAATAAATATCATTAAATCATTTATTAAAATATCAATAAGAAGACATAAACATCGTTTTAATTATTATCAATGACATTTTAGCTTTATATAATAAAAATGCTTTCATAATAATCATCAATATTATTAAATATATACATAGGAATATTTTCACTCGAAATTGCTACATAATTTTAATGTTTCGACTTTAAGTTTAAATTTTTGCTAAAAATTCACTATAATGGCATTTAAAATACGCGTTATTAAAAGTGAACGTCATCAAGCTTGATAATTTGTTACTATTTTTTTTTTGTACGAGGATCTAGGGCAACTCGTTAATGCCTCTTAGGAATATTCATTAATATAAATAATTTAATAAATATTCAACGTTTTAGTATTTTATAAAATAAAAATACAATCATTGTCGGCGATATTGCAAAAATTGAACACTTTTAAATAATCCACAAAATATATTTTTACATAAGTATATAAAATATCACTAATCAATTTAAATTATATTTTTCATTGCTAATTTTTTTTTTTTCAGGTAACTGTTACATGATAATATTTACACACACATTTTAATATAAATGCATATTATTTAATGCAAAACAATTAAACTATAAGTTTTAATTCTTTCTAAATAGCATTTCGGTCAATTTTGCATCATATACATTCATATACAAATGTAATACAATTATAGTTTTATGACTTATTTACATTTTTATATAAAAGTCGTTCTAAAATACGCACCAACATACATATAATATAAGTCCATCGTTGTGTACATATTTTAAAAACGTTAAATTATTTCATATGATAATAATATATTATTAAATATATTCACTGACACTCCGCTGAAGATCTGAATATGTACAAAATATTTCTTTTTTTTTTCTTGAACTATTTTTACCAATATTTTTTATTATTTTCTAATAGGGATTCACTTTACACGCACGTAATCTAACCTAACCTACACAGTCAGTATACACAATCGCACACACACACACACACATTCAAAATTTTATATAACTTACATACATAAAATGTTAAATGGCCGGTTTAAAACAATTCAACAATGAACCTTTTGAACACTTCACTATGTGAATCTCCAGTCCGGTCGCTCAACTTGAAATAACAAAGTTCTCAATCCAGTCACATCACGGCTTAAAGGCTGATGATGTGTGTGATCCAGTCGACGGTGTGAGCTACGCGATGATAGATACCGGGCTGCTGTCGGTTTGCACAGGAGTACCCGGCGGAGACAACTCCTGCCAAGTACCATCGTCCGGACCTCTCCAGCATCAGGGGACCTCCGCTGTCTCCTTGACAAGAGTCTTTACCACCGCCTCGGTAGCCGGCGCATACCATTTCAGGGTATATGACGACGTTGATACCTGAAAGTATTGTAATATTGAGTTGAGGCACTCTAAGAATAGAAGTGAAAGCTTTAAGATTTGTACCGTTGGCTCTGTGCCATCTTTCGCAGGCTCTGTTGTCCAAAACTGGCACGTCTACGGCTTGTAAAGTCTTCGGCCTGAGTCTAGATCCAGGACTCAGAGCTCCCCAACCAGCTGCCCAACCGAATTGACCCAAAAAGTCAGTTCCCTTCTCGGGCAAACAGATTGGTGCTGAAAATAAAAGGAATATGAAAATGTTTTGCTACAATGGATTTAGATTTACATAACATTCATGTGTATCTATTTATTTTATATTCATTGATTTTTTTAAACTAAAATTAAAATTACCGGAGCAGAGACTAATCAATCTTTACTAAGTTTGACCCACTGAATTTGAATATGACAATGATTTTTGTTGGTTTCCTCGTTTATGAGATATAGGCGTTTAAATAAATGCGTATTTTATTTATGAGATATAGGCGTTTACATAAGTTTGACGCACTGAATTCGAATATGACAATGATTTTTGTCGGTATCCGCTCGTTAATGAGATATAGGGCGCGATCACACAGCGAGGGAGCGGTATGCTATACGCGGGATATTTTTTTTAGATAGTTTTAAACACACACAAATTGTAGGGTCATACCCGGTACGATACGCCGGATCTTACGGGATCGTGCGGGATCGGAGCGGTCTCGTTGAAATTCTATAGAATTGTTTATACTAACTTGACGGTGATATATAGTAATTCGTCGACCCTCGGACGACGCTTGACAGTGATCGATAACGGTGTATCCCATATTTGCAAAAAAATATAGCAGAACTTGTCGGAATAATAAGATTATAGAAAATACAAATTACATTAAGGATTTCAAGCTTTTATTGTTTAATAATTCAGTTTTAAACTTAATTAGTAAACAATTAACAAAAATAGACAAACAAGTGTCCGGTTTATAACAACAATTGACTAATGTTTCCGGGTAGGTTTAAGAATTAAATACTCATTCGATACTTTCATAAACAAACTCTGCGATCACGGACAAAGATGTATTCAGCATAAAGGGTTTTATGTAGTACACCAGTGGCGTATATTGGGTGTGTGCTAGGTGTGCGGCGCACACCCGTGAAAACCAAGTAGTATTTTAATACAAAATAATGTGTTGTTGTATAAGCAGGCATTGATGTGTATGGTGTATTTACCGCGTGCTCTAAATGTATGGTGTATGGTGTGGTGTGCAGTCTGCAGCGTGTTGTGTGATGTGTGTATGTAGTTTGTGCGCCGCGACGAGAGAATACCTATGCCGTGCAGCAAATTGGTGGGTTTGGTTGGAGTGTGCAGGCGGATATTCGCTTGTATAGGTTTGTTCGCGATATTAAGACGTACGGTGTGCTACGACTTCAGAGCACCGCGCACCGCACCGCACCGCACCACTCGGCAATTGACCGAATGCGATGCGGCACGTGGTCTCGTACTTTTTCGCACATTCGTATTTTTATGGTCATATTATTACCTCTAATAACTAATAATGGCTAACAGTGTTCAAGACATTTTAACTATTCCGTTTTCA
Organism: Arctopsyche grandis; assembly: GCF_051622035.1. Classification (NCBI taxonomy): domain Eukaryota; kingdom Metazoa; phylum Arthropoda; class Insecta; order Trichoptera; family Hydropsychidae; genus Arctopsyche; species Arctopsyche grandis. The sequence goes on from NC_135362.1 coordinate 3,394,008, forward strand.
AATAGAAGTTTTGAGATAAAATTAAAAATAATTAAAGATGGGAAACCGTGTCCGTCTCTTCCAAATTTATCCAGTTTGCATAAAGAAAAAACAAAAGTTTACACTAGACATTTTTGCGTTTCAAATTATAAAAAATTCGTATGGATTACAGGCTGTGAAATTCGATCCAAACTTTTCTGCTGGCCATGTTTATTGTTCTCCAAAGATATTAATGTGTGGAACAAAGAAGGATTTGCTGATCTCAACCATTTGACAGCAGCACTGAAGAAACACAAAGGATCGCAGGCACACGTTCAATCATTTCTTTCCATACAAATGTTTGGCAAACAACGAATCGACGTATTAATTGACAGTCAACGTAAAGCCGAAATAAGTCGACATAATGAACAAGTAAATAAAAATAGAGATGTTTTAAAACGAATTATTAACGCAATAATCTATCTAGGAAAACAAGAACTGTCCCTGCGAGGTCACGACGAGTCATGTAATTCCGTAAACAAAGGCAATTACATTGAATATCTAAATGCTCTTCGAGAATATGATTCTGTTTTAGATACTCTAAATACTGCTACTACCTTTCGTGGTACTTCTCCAAGTATACAAAATGACATAATCGAAGCAATCTCTCATGTTATTAAAGTTCATATAAAAAATGAAGTAGAGTCAGCAAGTTTTGTTGCTATTATTCTCGATGAAACTTCAGATATAATGACAAAATCACAGCTCTCAACAGTTTTACGTTTTGTATGTAAAGGCAATGTACATGAACGGTTTATTAGTTTTACAGACGTTAGTGCTGATAAAACATCTAATGGTCTATTCTAATGGTGAACATAGTTGAAGAATTTAAAATTCAAGACAAATTGGTTGGACAGACTTATGATGGAGCAAGTGTAATGAGTGGACACGTAAATGGTTTGCAATCCAAAGTCCTCAATGCTTATCCTTTTGCTCTTTTTACACACTGTTATGCTCATGTATTGAATTTAGTATTGCAGCAAGGTCTTTCTGATATTAAAGAAAGTAAATCATTTTTTCAAACTTTAAATGGATTGTCTACATACTTTTCAAAATCTTCCAAAAGAGTATTCGCTTTACAGGAATTTGTGACAAAAAGACTTCCCTCTGTAGCACCCACAAGGTGGAATTTTACATCTCGTTTAAGTAGCACAGTACAACAATACAGAAGTCAATTTACATATTTTTTTTCGACATGTTATAGAAAATTGTGAATTATGGGACACAGATACTGTTATAAAAGCACGAGGGTTTTTAGGCTTTTTAGAGGATTTTCAAACAATTAAACTTCTTCAATTTTTTTCAAAACTGTTTGGAATAACTGATGTTTTGTATAACATTCTTCAATCTAAATCTTCGGACGTTTTATATTGTTGTAAAAAAATTAATGATGTTTTGCAGCAACTGAAATACGAAAGGTATAATAATTTTGAAATGTTATGGAATAATTATTTAAATGAAAAAAATGATGATCATGATCGTGGCCACAAAGATTAAAAAATTATTCAGAAGTAGAAGATAAAACTTCATTTCGTCAATTATATTTCAAAATAGTTGATAGCATAATCGCACAAGTCGAATGTAGATATTCTTCACTTTCCAAATTAGAATATTTCCACCTTCTTTGTAATGATAAATATGACGAATATAAAGAAAATTTTCCAAATGTTTTAATTAATAAATTAAAAGATTTTTATGGATCACTGTTTGATTATATTCGATTGAAAAACGAACTCATTGTGCTATATTCCAGCTCTGAATTTTCAGAGAAACCTGTTCATGAATTAATACAATTCATGACAAAAAATAACCTCGAATCTGGTTTTAAAGAGGTGTTTAAGCTGGGAGAATTAATATTAACGATACCAAGCAGTACAGCTTCAGCAGAACGGTCTTTTTCGGCGCTGAAAAGAATAAAAACTTGCTATAGAGGTACGCAAGGTCAAGATAGATTATGTGGCCTTAGCTTAATTTCAATAGAAAAAAAGTTATTGATGGAATTAAAACAGAAAGACACATTCTATGCAGACGTGATTGAAAAGTTTATGTCTCAGAAACGTCGCATTGAACTTATGTATAAATAACTAATAAATTAAACATTTTTGTAATGCAAAACGAGTATTTTTTTTTAATTGCTAATTTTATACCCTACGCCCTACGGCATACACAGCACACCCGGTATTAACACCCACCGTCCGCCACTGTAGTACACTAATTGTTTACCGGAACCAATTGTTACTAAATAAACAGAAATGACTAGACAATGGACTCAAGTTTTTTGGTACAAAAACTAAATACGTACTTAAATCCCTAATACCATCAACAGATAAACGAACAAAGATGTTTTTTACGTAAAGGGCTATAGTGCACTCAATATGGACTGTAACTAATTGATACTGAATGCATTTCCGTATGAATGTATGTACATGTCGATACAATAACATGTTCGTTTAAAGAGAGCCCATTTTTACTTTATTTTATATCAAGAACAAAGTATTTTTTATTTATACTTTTTATACTCAAGAAAGTGGTGACTGCAAACAGTTCGTCTTTTGAGCTCGGTCATCGCAGTTCATAATATCGGTACATCGCAGTTCATAATGTCAGAAAAATTAATAGAAGTTGTGCGACAGTACGAATGTGTCTATGACGTCAGATCCGTAAAATATAAGGACCAAAACATTCGCAATGAAGCTTGGGAGGAGATGTCAAAAAAAATATGGGATACACCGTTATCGATCACTGTCAAGCGTCGTCCGAGCGTCGACGAATTGGTATATATCACCGTCAAGTTAGTATAAACAATTCTATAGAATTTCAACGAGACCGCTCCGATCCCGCACGATCCCGTAAGATCCGGCGTATCGTACCGGGTATGACCCTACAATTTGTGTGTGTTTAAAACTATCTAAAAAAAATATCCCGCGTATAGCATACCGCTCCCTCGCTGTGTGATCGCGCCCATAGGCGTTTAAATAAATGCGTATTTTATTTATGAAATATAGGCGTTTAAATAAGTTTGACCCACTGAATTTGAATTAGAAAATGATTTTGGTTGGTTTCCTGTAGTTTATGAGATATGGGCGTTTAAATAAATGCGTATTTTTATAGATTTTTAGCTGTTGCAGTCTTTAGCTCAAAATCTTATATTGCTATGCCAAAAGTGAGTATTGAAATCAATAGTCAGATGCTTTTTCTATTGATTGTGATTTTTTATTGCTTTAAATTACTTTTAATAATTAGCTAGTACTAATTAATTGAATGAGTGCGTTTAAGATAAAAAAATAGATATTGAGATTGAAATTCAATACTTATAAACGTATTAGAATATAAAACTGGCCCAGTGGATTCATTAGCCAGCAGAATGGCTCGGTGGTTGCGGTTATGTTTAGCACCGAGAGGTTACCGGGTTCGATCTCGTGCTAATCTTTAATGCTGCTGGTCAGACTAGGATATTTGTGACTTCAAGTCGATCGTTTCCTATCAGAATTTGTCAATTTATCCATCAAATTGGCAAAAGCCATCCCACCTGCTATGTCAAAAATATCTGAATTTGATTTATGTACAATATGTAAAAATTTATGTACAAATCTAAATCCATAGATGTGTCTATGGATTAATTAATTAATTAATTAATTGTTAATTTTGTGTTCTTAAGCCTCTCTAAATACAGCTATTTATGTAATAAAAATGCTGCAATGTTTGTTATTAATTGTCTAGGAAGGCTCATTGGGATTTACTTGTTAGGTATTCCTGGTACATATCTACGTAAAAATAAAATAAAATGAAATTAGATCAACAAAAATCATTGAGAAAGTCAACAAAAATCATTGTCTTATTCAAATTCAGTGGGCCAAACTTAGTAAAGATCGATTAGTCTCCGCTCAGATAAGTAAAAATCGTGGTTTTTTATTGCTCAGTGTTATCAATGAATCTTTCATCCTTTCTACAGTTGACTCACCGGCAAATTCCCGAATGCTCGGAGGTCAAGTCTGTCCTTAATTATAATATAAATAAATTTAAAATTATTATTAATAATAAATTTAATTATATATGAATAAATTTCTTTCGTTTAATTTTGGCCTAAATTAAGGCAATTGTTCTAATGATCTTAAATAATCGTATTAACATTTGAAAGAAGACGACCGTCAACAGCCTGCAGCCCCAATTCAAACGTTTAAGAAAAAAGAAGAGTGCATAATTTACGTATTGCGAAACGAACCATACTGAAAATATATTATAATGATTTAAAAAAAGTAAAAAAATCATAAAATGCAATCGCCAACGGCCTGCAGACCCAACCTGTTGTTTTTTTTTTTTTTTGTTATGAAACAAAAATGAAATCTTAATCAATGTATGGTGGTAATTAGAACAACATATGACGTCTACATATAACTGGTTTTACTTATAAAACAAATAATTACCATCTTTAATGATGACTATTTTAAGTTAGGTGCATATGACGCAATGCAAGGTATAATAAATTAGTTCTAATCGATTCAAGTCGGTCATATCGCGTCTCGTCGCGTTACTATGCACGTAGCCTCAACACAAAACTCGAAGAGAAATTGTTTTGTTTTTTACAAGGTTTATTATAATACAATCTATAATAGCAAGTTGTCGATAACAATCGGTAACACTCGCGCTATTATAATCGCCTTTTTGGTTGATAATAATGGCGCTCTTCGACACGTTCGAACTTACAACTTTTTAGAAAATGGTACGAAATTCAAATATGTACACACGTTCTTAATTGTTTGTTTTTTCTTTTTTTCCACAACACGTAAGCGAGCCAATTATGTGTAATTAACGCACGAATACGTGCAATTTTACTCCGTAAACAATGTGAATTTGAACACGTGTGTCGGTGTGACCCCCACAGTTCGAAAGTAATAGCTCTTGTTTAATAACGAACAAAAAAAATGAGAAAACGTTTAAAGAATAGTTCACATACGGAGAAAATGTATTGCAGCGACAAACGTCGAACTGAAAATTATAAATTTTCAGTGAAAATTATGTAAGTGGAATGGAATGAGATAATTGGCGTTCAATAGAAGACACAATTGAAAGTGTTGAGGGATTTAGTTTAGGGATAATTTGGCAGGCCTGTTCATCAGGTTGACAATTATCTAATATATAATTTCGAAAGAGACTTTGTATGTATGTATGTATGTATGTAAGTTTTGGTTCGTAGGATCTGTGACGTTATCGAAAAAAAAAATTCTATGTCAATGATATCGATATCGATTTCGGTTCCGTTTTTAGTTCTGGATTTAGATTCCTTTTTCAGTTCCGGATCCGGATTCCTGTTTCAGTTCTGTATCAGAATTCCTGTTTCAGTTCCAAATCCGAATTCCTGTTTCAGTTTCGGATCCGGATTCCTGTTTCAGTTTCGGATCAGGATTCCTGTTTCAGTTCCAGATCCCTTATATATAAAAAAAATAGTTTTTTTTTCAGTTCTGGATCCGGATTCCTGTTTCAGTTCCACATTCAAATAAATTTAATAAAAAACAGATGAATGTTTACTATTAGATTAGCTATGTTTAAGCGGTTTATATTACAAATACCGAGCGAAGCCGGGTAAAACCACTAGTATAAATTGAGACCGTGCGATAGTTGTTAAATTAAAGCCAATTGACGATTAATTAATATATTCCAATCAGTGAACAGCACTATCGAAGGTACAAAAATACTCAATAATGTCACAGGTTTTTTTTTACTATTTTAAACGACCTTAGCATGGCCAACGCCTGATGTTTATCCTAGTTGAAATTTAGCCGAGCACTTAAACTTAGCAAAAAATGAAAAACACTGAAGCAAAACGGTATATTAAAGTGTATAATAATATTTATAGAAAGTATACTATTATAATGGTATATGATTCTGCTTGTTCAAACTATTCTAACCAGACCGAAATTATGTGAGTAGATATACTATTGTACTATTTTATCAATCGATTTGATGTGTAGTTGAACGTGTGTGTGTGTGGGCATTTATATTGTACGAATTGCAGACAAATGATATAAATTCTTTTCACGTTTTACCACTTTCTAATATGAGAAAATACCGAGAATTCTTGCTAAAATTAAGTTTCTTGAAATTTCATCTCACGTATATTGCACACTGCGTTTCGAGGCTAGATTTAAACCGCCTTGTTGCGAATTGCAAACATGAAACTGTCAATGAAATCGTTAATTAGGCGTGTTCGTAGATTTGAAATCAATCTACCGTGGCCTGTCTTCTAACTATGCAAATCCTTACGTACAATAAAGCTTAGAAAGTACATAGTTTACTGACACTACCAACTGAAAGGTCCTATTCAACTTAATTGTTGAAAATGTCCATTACAAAATTGGCCTTCTCTCACCATTACTATCATGTGTGATTGGAAGTCTTGCATTGGCCAATTGTTGTCATAGAATCAGGCTGTAGTAGCTCGTTGACCATACCGGTGACCAAATGCAAACAAAAATAGCATGCATATGTACTGTACTAGGAGGCTGCAGCCCACAGTCCATATGGACGGCAAAAATATTGTGCATTTGTACTATACTAAGAGGGCTACAGCCTCAGTACATATGAACAGCCCTGTTTTCTACAGTTGACTCACCGGAAAATTTCCGACTGCTCGTAGGTCAAGTCTGTTCGTAACACTATGACGGCCGCTGACTCATATTTGTATCATGTTGGGTGCACAACGCTTACTGGCCGCTAATACATATATGATTCACGACTGCGCGAACTATTTCAGTCTGCTGATATATATTTGTATCACTAGTACGAGTAGTATTAGCAACACTAAACCGTGCTCCACTAGTACGAGTTTTTAGCTCGAAATTTTACCGATTTAAAATTCAGCACACTTTCAATTAATCCTTTTAAACGAAAACAAAAAATAGTGTGGCCAGAAAACTATTGCAATAAACATGTTTCAATAGAAAATACTCAATATAAAATAGTATCAACAGTGGGAAAAAATCCTAAGTGAAAATACGTACTTTTGACTTTTGATTTGAACTGGACTATTACTTAGAGAGATTTGAAAGCTGAAAAGTACTACAAGTGAAAGATAAAATACCAGACTATAGATTTCAATATTCATTTTGAACAGGAAATTGACAGATTTTGAGACATCGACCGAACAACATCAAGATATAGAAAAACCGCGCGATTTAGAAAACACATACACATATCTCCGAATCTTGAACCAATCAACATTTTTTTATTACCAGATTCGTATTTACTGGGCATAGATCTATAAGAAAAGTCATATCTCGTCTCCGAACCAAAAAAAAGTCGTCATTTGTCGAACAGTTTAATGGAGGGTACATAATTTACGTATTGTGAAATGTATTCTGTAAAGATATTACAATGATTTTAAAATAGCAGAATTGGAGTCGAATCATAAGATAAAATCGGAGTCGGAGTCGGAGTCGGTAAATTTTGAAGCGACTCCCCAGCCTTGTTCCTAATCAAATTGCCCCGCGTTGCTCAAGAGCGAAAACGTTAGATGAAATAGTAAAAAATTGAGCTTTTTCAGATAGTAGGGTCATATTATAAAACCGTACACGAAAAATGCGAACGCGAAAGAACCGCACACCGAAAATTAAGGACATGGTAAAAAACAATCTTATATCAAGCGTTTTTTACCTTTTATTAAATATTCTAAATTGGATGAGATCCAACGTTTTTCCGCTTATATTCTTTAGAACCGTCGAGAGTGAATCCTCCCAGTGAAAAATAATAATTCCAGGCCCCATAACCAAAAACTCTGCTTGTAATTTTTATTTAAATTGAGAAAAAATCATTCAGAATTCTATATACTTTTGAATATATTTTACTAAGCAAACATTAATAGCTGCTCAATTCCAACAGTTATATGAAAAACTGAACAGTCGCACACAAAAACTGTTTTAAAAGTGATATTAAATGCTATTTCATCATATGACCCGGTGGAAGTCCAATTTTCATTTCCAAAATCACTACTTCTGTTTGACTTAATTGACAAATTGTTATCACTTTTTTTAATTCGATATGTTCAGAATCTTTCAAATATTTCTTAAATCTTAATTCACAAATTGTTCCACTTTCAAATATAACGGCTCATATTTTCTTTTGGCACATGAACATTTACAAACATTATATCCAAATAACTTAGTCGCAATAGCGTCAAACACATTAGATGTTTCACGAATTTTTCATTTAAAAATTGATGACATATTGTTTAGGGACTTAATCGACTTAATAACGAGAGACAAAGTGCCCCGACGTAACCGCCCCGACATAGCCGCGAGAGACAAAACCGCGCCAGAATATATGAAAACATTTAATGAGCAATTTCTACTTCTTTTTTAGTATCTTTTTGTGTGCTTTCCATGTTAATCAAAGCTTCAGGTCGCCTCGTACATACATAAACACATACATATGAACATTGGGGGCGTATATTAGGTACATATATGCGGCGGACCGATGCGTTGTTTGACACGAAAAGTACAAAAATAGGAGTCGAAATTGGATTATTAGTCACATTGCGATCACCCAAAAGACAACTTTTGCCATTAAAATCGCGAATACCGAATATTTAGCACTCGAGTTCTCGTTAGTATGATGAACTTTTAGGCTGCCAGATGTTACGCTATAGATATTTTAGTGACTTTTGGGCGAGTGCTTTTACACTGAGCAACAAAACAAATTACCAGAGCAGAGACTAACCAATCTTTACTAAGTTTGACCCACTAAATTTGAATATGATAATAATTTTAGTTGGATAGTGATCGTTTACGAGATATGAGCGTTTAAAAATATGCGCGATTTTTACAGTTTTTTGGTTTTGCGGTTTTTAACTCAAAATCTAGTGTTACTGTGCTCAAAGTGAGTATTGGAATCAATAGTCAGATGTTTTTGTTATTGATTTTGATATTTCAATGCTTTAAAATACTTATAATTAATTGTCTAGCGAATTTTAAAAGTCAAAAAAAAATATTTTTTTACGGATATTTTCTCCGTGCTATATTGCATTTATTTGGACAGTTTTTTTTATTTCACCACGTTTATAAGGATTCGTTTTCTATCTCAATATTTTTTTTATCGAAACGTACTAATTCGAACGGTAATTTCAATAGAAATGCTTTCGCTTTGTAGACATTTGTAACGCGGCTAACGTTGGTGCAAACGAGATGACATGTAGTCCGACCGCTGAACTCTGTCAGGTGGATTACATGCCATCTCGCATTATCATATTCGAATTCAGTGGGTCAAACTTAGTAAAGGTTGGTTTGTCTCCGCTCAAAAACGTGATTTTTTGTTGCTCAGTGTAATCACCGAACCTTCGCGGTTATGTCGGGGCGGTTACGTCTGGGCGCTTTTGTACCGAGCGCTTTTGACTGGACACCATTGCTTAGGCACCTTTCCTTCGCATATGTATTTATATATATATATATATTATCAAGCATTACATAACAGCCTAAAATTCACATCCGATTAAAATTCACCAGCGGTAACGTGCCGAAGCACTATGGCCGCGAAGGTCGCACGCCATCGAGCTCATCGTTGTTGCTCTTCACAAGACGAAAGTAAAAGTTTTCGCCATTACGAATATTGGATCACACACACGCAAACGACGGCCGTTGACGCCGCCATGACATCAGAGCGTGAGTTATGGTCGGAAAGAAATTGACTAAGTAAAAAAAAAATGAAAGCGGCTTTCTCTCGGCCGTGCGTTATTTTCGTGGAGAGTGAGCTACGACGTTTGACCGCACACTAACTGACCTATGTGTGGCATGTAATGGACGTTCCTGTCCAAAGTCAGCACGGCCACGTCGAACCGATCTGCTTGAGGGGTGAATTTGAAGTAGGGGTGGACGCTGATCCTCGACACCCCGAAGGTGTATGCTGGAAGGGGCTCCACTGCTGAGTTGATGACGTAATCTCCCAAAGTCACGTGGACTTGTCTGGGGGTTGCTCTGGCCACGCAATGACCCGCTGTCACGACGTGTCTCTTCGACACCAATGATCCACCGCATCTAAAAGGATAAAATATATATTAATAAAAGTCCTAAATTGGATCTTTACATACCTACATATATAAAAGATGAAAGAATGCTGAGTAATACAGATGAAGATTAGAAATGACAGTTTTTTTTATTGTATGTAGTATGTGTAGGTATAATCTGACATGTTTACAATGTTGGAATAAGTTTTGATTCACATTGCTGATTTGACAATTTGGTGTATATTCTATAATTGGATTTATTTAGTTACCAGTTGTTTTACTCGGCTTCGCTCAGTATTTGGTAAACATGGCGAATCTAATAGTAAATATTCATTTGTTTTTTCATTAAATTTATTTGAATCGAAAAAAAATATAATATTCAACCAATTGAATTGTCTTCGTAGAAACTTTGTATTGTTTACGAAGTTGCCAACCAATGATACTTACATACAAAGTCTCTTTCGAAATTATATATTAGATATGGGTCTACGTGACGAGACAGAATGTTAAACGACAGAAAACGCAAATATCGGAAGGCAAAGATCGAAAATCGAAAGATCTTAAGTCGAAAGATCAAAAAAAAACAATGGTGCATGGTAAACGGTACATACTCACTTAATTTGCGTGAGCAGGATACAACAGGAACAAGAGGAACATGCTTTTCCTCCCATATTCTGCGCGCGCACATTAATACGGGAGGAAAAGCCTGTTCCTCTTGTTCCTGTTGTATCCTGCTCGCGCAAATTAAGTGAGTATGTACGTGAGTATGCACCGTTTACCATGCACTTTTTTTTTTTGATCTTTCGACTTAAGATCTTTCGATTTTTGATCTTTGCCTTCCGATATTTGCGTTTTCTGTCGTTTAACATTCTGTCTCGTCACGGAGACCGATTAGGGGTACATAATTTAATTTCATAATACATAATTTCGAAAGAGACTTTGTAAGTAAGGTTTGCGTGGGAGCATCGAAAACAAAACAAAGTTTCTATGACGACGATATAGATATCTTTGAATATTATTTTTTTTCGAATCAAATACATTTAATAAAAGTTTTGATTAAAATTGCTGATTTGACATATTGGTGTATATTCTATAATTGGATTTATTTACTTATATATACATAATTTCGAAAGGGACTTTGTTAGTAAGGTTTGGGTGAAAGTATCGAAAACAAAACAAAGTTTATATGAAGACGATATATGTAGATATCGTTGAATGTATTTTTTTTTCGATTCTAACACATTTAATAAAAATTTTGATTCAAATTGCTGATTTGACATTTTAGTGTATATTTTATAATTGGATTTATTTACTTATATATAATTTCGAAAGGGATTTTGTAAGTAATGTTTGTGTGGAAGCATCGAAAACAAAACAAAGTTTCTATGACGACTTTGAATATTATTTTTTTCCGATTCAAATACATTTAATAAAAAAATAAAATGAATGTTTACTATTCGATTAGCCATTTTTAAGCCGAGCGAAGCCGTTTAAAACCACTAGTATACTATAATTGTATACTGTAAGAATACCAAGAAGCTTATTATATCGATCAGTATTATACAAATGCTTTCAGTGAATATAGAATTCCTTCAAATGGTTATTAATTTTATATTATTAGGTTATAAGCTTTAATTTTTTCCATAAATATATATGTACGATTTTTTTTTTAGAAAAATAATGATTTGTTGAGTCGAAGAACGTGGATCATTAATTGGGCATTATTATTTTTATGTTTTTGATGAGTGCTTGGAATTACTTAATTGCTGAAGTGGTTAACCGCTAACTTGGAAAAATATTGTATATTAAGAAATTAGCAAATAATTTGTTTTAATAATCTCATTCAAATCGTTTGCAGAGCAATTAATATTAGGTATTGTTGATTTTTTTCTATAAATCAAGTACAGAGATTACTTTTTAAAATTTTGACCGCATGCTGATTGATTGAGTATTAATGATTGTATTCAAATGTATTTATAGGTATAAGAATTTAGATAGATATGCAGTATTATGTAGTTTAGTATTAGATAAGATCTTTAAGTGCTAGATAATGTTAAATTTTAATGTCTACTAATATTATATATTCAAAATGTTTTTATAAATATGAAAAAAGAAAAAATGCCGAGTAGATAATTTTAAATGTTTAAAAACTAGGTTAAGCAAATTGTAGATCTCTATAAGGAAAAAACTAGACTGTAAAGCTTTCACCAAGAAATTTATATTAATTGGAAATCAAAAAAAAATCGAAAATTTACTGAAAATTGATATATTATACTCGTACATATTTACATATATATATAATTTTATTACGTATTCGAGCACTGTACTAATATATTTTAATTTTGATCATGTACGAATAGCTGACTTACATACATATGTATGTATCTATACTGCCATGAGTACATATTAATAACTGTACGTGGAAAATTATACGGATGCGAAAGTGCTGAGTTCGTAGATGAAATTGCATTACGTAATTCAGAAATAGATTTAATTTTAATTTTGATCAGAAATCCTTCAAATTTTTCACGGTTTCTTACAGAATGAATTCTCCACTAATTGTTTTCAATCTTCACACTACGAAAACCAACACACTATATGTATGTATGTGTGACCTTATAAAAATTATCCTTTAGTTCCAATTTAATTTGCATTACGTCATCTACCACAATGAGACCTTTTTTTTTATTGGTTAGTTTCAAATTTACTTATAGATAATTCGAATCGTGACAATGTTACACGTTCGGCCTTTATTACATTTGACGGTCATTATATACATAGGTACTTTACATAAAAATCTTTGAATGTATGTAATTTGAGAAAAATCCTTAAAGAATACTAATCGATGGTTAATGAAAGGTTGAATGAACTTGTTTAAACATTTGATTTTAAAGGTCGAACACATTCAAATATTGAGTCTTTCGAGAAGACCAGCACCGAAAATATGCCGTTTCATAGCTCGTTTAGACCAATGTGCAAGGAAGACGGTGCGTGTTGGATAGAAGAGACTTTTATTTCAACTACTATCTACCAGACAGAGAGGAGAGCAACGAATCTACTATAGATAAATATAAAAAATCAAATCCAATACAAAAAAACAGTGATAGTGGTTCGATAACACTATACTTTTTCGACTACGAGAACTACTGATGGTTACCTCTCTATCCAACACTGTCGCCATCCTATTAGCTCGAATAGGGACATTAGACTGTTGCATCTGGAATGGTACAAGGGCAAGGATATCATTTCGTTCCTTGGTTTCACTGGTTTATGGTCTACTCGTATGGCTATTGTGTTATATTAGGATGAAAAGAAAAATTGAAACCTCGACGATCCAATCCTGATGTAGGCCTGCCATGGAAAGGAGCCGAATCCTGCATCATCTCCTCCGACTATCCTCCTCTGAGCCGCCTGTTTGGCCACAGATATGCCACATCCTGAAAATTCAATCAGAAACATTAAATCATTGCAGTGATAAAAGTGCTCACATTAAAATTTGAACTTTGAATTTCAAAAATCTGGGAGTAAATACATTTTTTTTCAGTCGATACAATGTATATAGTTGATTTAAAATCAAAATGATATGATATTTTTTACAGTTTTATAACCTTATAAAACGGGTCCCATTTCAAAGTTCAAATTGCATATAAAAGGCATAAAATATTGATTTAAATGATATGATATAACGTTAGAGTTAGTGTTCAAATTAAATCAAGACGATGAACACGACCATGCCTTTTTTTTTCAATGTATTATTTTCAAATCAAATATACACTCAATCCATGCAAATTTTGTTAATGGTTTCACCGGTTAGTAAGCAGCATCCCACATTATAATATTGACCAAATAAAAGCACGATTTAAATCAAACACGACATGGTAAAATCTCACTTTTCACGAGAGAACGATAATTCCTCAGACGGGCCGATCCGACGCACGTCACAATCAACAGTAACAGATTCACTTTCGACAGACTGACCATTTTAACCGTTCAATTGCCACACACAAACTTTGAATCCATCCTGCGAAAGCTCCCCATTCAAATCCACACACGTCTGTATCTAGAGACGAATCGAACAAGTGTGGGTTTTAAATTTATTGTCAAATTCGACCTCGATTCCACGATCGGACAGTCAATCTGCGTTCGTTGACAACCGCCGATTTGCAAATGTTTCCATCTTGGCGATTCCAATCACGAATTTTCGAGACGATCCGACCGAAATGTTGATTCTCAAATTCTTATCTATATTAATTCAAGGATGTTTTAAAACAAATCGATCTAATTTGTCAATGAACCCTCTCTGATCGGCGGTGAGAGGTGATATGGTGGTGTGTTATCTTCCGCGTCTCGTCGCCGACTGACGATGATGGTTTGTCATCTGAGTGTGGCATCTTAGAGTAAGAGGTGTAGATGTGTGTACTTAGGCTATCTAATAATCGATTACCGCACGTAGCTTACGAGGCGTTTATTTTTGACCGGAAGTGATTCGCGGTTAAACAATCAATGCGGCGATTTCGACGCGTTAATGAAAATTCCCGTGAAGGCTTTCGATTCAAACGATGTTTCGGTAATGAAATAAAATGATGGTGATTATGCGGGTGTTTGTTTGGTTGCGTTTAATCGTTCGCGTGATTATTGTAAAATTGATTGAATTTTTGTCAAACGTGACGCAAAAGCGAAAGCACATTCTGTCAAAATATGCGATATCGAGTATTTTATGTGTTTGTATATTTTGAATGTATTGTATGCTAATTTGAACTCAAAATTTTAAAGTGCATAAATTTTAAGTGATTGTTCTCAATTTTTGTATAAATTATTAGTCAATTTGGAATGCAACATTCGACCACATTGAATTTTCTTCTGATCAAAATGAACTTTTTGATTTATTAATTTTTTCTATGGGCAGATGATAGAGCTAATTTTATTGGTAGATATTATTGTAAAAAGACAGACCTTCTTCTTTTTTTACCTGCATAATTATAATTATAGAATAAACAATTGACTTTTTAATGTATTTTTTGAGGTAGAAAAAAAGCCTTTCCTCAAGAATACTAAAATACTTCACGCAACTAGGATTCATTAAATTCATTCGAAAACATATTTTTATTGTCTTTACTTCATGAAAACGAATAATAATTCTATCGAATTATATAGATTTTAATACCTAAACTGAAAAGGCTAAATATCATTGAATTTTCCATGTAAATTTAAATGTTTTCGTCAAATTTAAGGACCACCATCGATGAACAAACTATTTAATTAATGTATTTTTGCATAAAAAGTTGTGGAACAAATTTTACATTTAACAATTATTTTAGGTATACAATGAAAACACACGACTATTTCTTAATCAATTTTGAAAGGAATCAATACTTTTTTTATATGTTTATTCAATTAAAATTACGCTTTTAACTGTGTATTTTTTTATTTTATTTATAGACATTGCCTCAATATATAATAATACAACACAACATATATTTTTAAATTCTCAAAATTTTTAATTCCTGAAAATATCCACATTAGACCATTTCATCTTAAAATTTTTGTATTCAAAAACTAACCCGATACTATATGTACATACATGTACGTATACATATATATTTAAATTAAATGAATTCTTAAAAAAATCAACTGTTTTCTCAAGCAAACAATGGATTTCTGCAGACATTCAATCGTGAGTGCATATATTTGAATTTTCTCAGAAAATTACGTCAATCCAAATAGTAATTAATATGCTTTTCCGAACACTCTATATTTCCTCGAAAGGCAAGCACACACTTGACGTACGAACAATTTGAATAACTAAAAAACGAAACACCATTCATTGCCCAAGGGGATATATAGTCTGCGTGAAACGAATAACCAACTGAAATCAACCGGATTTGACATTGCAATTTGACATTCAGGATATATGTATGTACATTTTACGTGAAGATCATTTCCCATATTTTGAAATTGCTATAGAAATCGAAATTGCGCAACGGAAATTAGGTCCATCGTATAAGAGCTACTATTACAGATAACATTATTAGGTAGATAAGAACCAGTTCGATCAGTCCCGGTCAATATTATACAGATGATAAATAATTAACGTGTCGAACTTCCTCTGTCGATTTCACCACACATGCGGAAGTTGCAACGGTTGCGCAATCCAGTGATGGATTAGAAATTGTTTGTATGCTACGTTTCTCTCTTTCTCTCTTTATTTCACGTTTGGGTTTTGTTCGTAGGTAGAGCGAGATGGAGAAGATTTTTCTTTGACCAAATATTGTTCCTAGAGTGCCAATGTCAAAATGTGTGGTTGAGAGAAATCAGGGTTACGAAATTTGGTTCAAAGTTCAATGTAAGTCGAAAATGTTCGAAAATGCAAGTATTGATACGAATATTTTTATACTCTACGGTTAATTTAAATAATTCATTAAATAATCCTCTCCTTTAGTTTCTCGCAAATTCGTCGTATATCGAATTTATTCGTTAATAAAATAAAATATTATATGCCTATTTATGTACATACATAGTATATTGAATTTGTTTGTACCAGATTGTTTATACATGACTATATTGTATTGTAATGCTTAGGAATATTTAGTACTTATGTAAAAATAATGACCATAGATGTCGCTTTGGAACAACCTGTCATGGCACGCATGTTAGAAATGTACAGATGTAAACAGAATTTATTTCTCGTAAATTCGTATGTCGAATTTGTTTGTACCAGTTTGTCTATAGATGACTCTATTGTATTTTAATGCTTAGATTTATTTAGTACTTATGTAAAAAAAATTGACCACAGATGTCGCTTTGGAGCAACCTGTCGTGGCACTCATGGTAGAAATGAACTTTTAAGCCCTTATATTTGATAGTGGAATAAGTCCACTTTTCTTCATTTTGAGAAATATTTTGCAAAACATTAAATATAATGTTTTGGGTTTAACAAATATTTAAAAATACTGGTGGCCTGTAATACGTTTAGTTTGCTTTTCCAAGCTTCTGGACATATCGAATTAAAAAAATTGATAACAATTTTTGAATTTAGTCAAACATAAATTGTTTTAAGAACTTACAATTGGGCTTCCGCCACTTTCAAATATAACGGCTCATATGTATGATAAATAAATAAATAATATTAATTCAATATAATGAATTTGGCATTAATATGTAAGATAATATTTTAACAAAGTCTTTATCGATCTGATTTCATAATCACTAAATTTCATCAAATCATCATTTGAATTTGTAAAAATATTCATTAAAAATTGAGAGTAAGTGCTAAAATTTTTCTATTTTTTTTAATGGATTTTAAACTGAATTTTTATTCTACAAATATGACTTTTAAAGAGTTTTGATACATTATATTTTGTACTGATACCAACTTTTCAAACTAATGCATTTTTCCTAGATACCTACCCATTTTTCTTATTAAAAGTTTTTCAATTCTTAACATAGTTATTAATGTACAATATACTAGTACATATCTAATATCAAATATTGCGTAAGGGTGGATTCAAGATCCAAATTATATGCCAAAAGGTACAGACATTGAGTGTATGGGAATTTGCTACATATGTATAAACACACAGAGTGGTACGCGACACTGTTTTTTCATATACAATATAGTTTTGCGCATGTAAAAAAATGCTAACGCACCCAATAAATACTATTGCAATCCAAGCCAAAACTCACCCACTGGAATGTTTTTGGTGATATTTTATCCCAATTTAGTTTGACAGTGATCGATAACGGCGATTCCCATATTTGAAAAAGTGTAGAAGAAACTTATAGAAATAATAATATTATACGACTTAATCGCCACGCGTTTGTAGAAACCGATTCGATTATTTTCTAATATGTGTTTAGTGCCAACCCTTGACACTACCTCTTGAATATATCACAAACTAACGAAAAATATTGTTTTTTTTCAATTTCATTAGTATCACAGGATATCCATTTTTTTAGATATCATTGTGAAGAAACCAAAATTGATTTCGAGTCATAGCCTTAAATACGACGATGCGCCTATGGCTATGAAGTGGTTAACAGTGACATGAAGACACGCCCATTCATAGCTGGAGTCTACCTAGGTATGCCGTGCCATACCATTCAGTGTGTCTTAATCTTAAGTCACAGTTTTTGATGATCATAAACTACGAAGACATAGCAATAGAAAGACGGCTATAATATTAAAAAAAAACTGTACCATTTAACAAAAAATATATAATTGATCAAAAGATTATGAGTGTTTGGAAAATCATCGTGTCTATAATAATACTTCGAGTCCTTAAAGGATGTGCTCGTTTTTCGTCCAGATGACTGTATTGTTTGATAAATATTAAATTCATAAGTGATAAGTTATCCTAATAAAAAAAATTACCGGAGCGGAGATTAACCAATCTTTACTAAGTATAACACACTGAGTTCGAATATGATAATGATTTTTGTTGGTTTTCTCTCATTTGTGAGATATGAACGTTTAAAATAATGCGCAATTTTTACAGATTTTTGGCTTTTGCAGTCTTTAATTCAAAATTTAGTATTGCTATGACAAAAGTGAGTATTGGAATCAATAGGCAGATGTTTTTTAAATTAATTGTGAATTATTATTGCTTTTAAATACTTATGTATAATTAATTATCTATCAAATTTCAAAAAGTCAAAAATATTCTTTTACTTTTACACATTTTTTCTCAAGCTATTAAAGTCGAACCGAGCATGCTGTCGCATTCGTGCAAAGTGTTATAACAATATAATTTCCTCATTTATTTTTTTAATTATTTCTTCTATAACTATATAGTATTTTTACAATATAATTCAATGCAAGGTCTTTAATAATATTTCTGTAAGTTTTATTGTCCATAACATGACGTTGACAATTACTTTCATCGTCTAAAAATATAAATTTTATATAAAATATATACGTATTCCATAAATAAGTT
Source organism: Arctopsyche grandis (assembly GCF_051622035.1). Lineage (NCBI taxonomy): Eukaryota > Metazoa > Arthropoda > Insecta > Trichoptera > Hydropsychidae > Arctopsyche > Arctopsyche grandis. The sequence goes on from NC_135362.1 coordinate 3,412,950, forward strand.
AATAATATCGACAACTTACGCATTTTATATTAAAATTTTATTAATGTAAATATTTCAAAATATGAAACACGAACTCAAAACTAACAAAAAATAAAAGTCAAATTCCTCACGAACAAAGTTGTAATATTTCTTGACCAAAAATTTAATACTTAACGCTTAAAAAATTAAGCTTCTGCCTAACACCGAGAGGCGCATGGTTAGATTCCAAGACCCGACCTCGATTGAAAATATTTTTTCTGAGTATATCTATAATGCTGCTGGTCAGACCTATTTGTATATCCTGGTCGATCGTTTACTATCAGAATTTGCCAATTTTCTCTGATTTCATTGTTGAAACGGTTCCCGATTAAAAATTGGCTAAAATCCATCCTACCTACCATGTCACCACTATTTAAGTATGATTAATGTACAATAAAATTTACGTACAATTCATAGATGTCTCGTAATTCAGCGACTTGTATAATAAAAATGCAAGGCGAATTGGGGTTTACCTGTAAGGCTTTCCTGGTAAAAAATGTAATAAAAATAATAATAATATAATAATATTTCACTCAGCTAGATCGGTTCGCCTATAACGCTACATAGCTTAAAATATGCAAAGACAAAAATATGCTGATAAACGTATTATAATATTATTTATATTTTATCTATGCAAATATTGTTATCCATTCAGGTTTTTAATTAATTATAATTGAAACCTTAAATCCACTATTCGTATAAAAGACAGAATATGATTTAACATATTAATAAATAATAAATCAATTCAATTTGAACTCGAATGCATAGCAACGACCTTTCAACACGTTCACTCTTCGATTTAATATACATCAATATATTTTCAGCGCATAGTTTCAAATGTTGAAAATCGCCAGACGCATACAAAGCTCTTAATAAACAGACGATATAAATGTACGAATAAAATTTGAAAAAAATACAATCGAAACGACGTCGACAATGATAAACGTTTAATAAATTCAACCGATTTAAATACAAAACGCATACCTGCATTCCACATACATACATGCATACATATATTGCGCATTCTTATATAAAATTTCACATAATTTTCACGAATGTTTAGCGCACACTGTTATTATTCTTATTTATCGGCCGTTTCACTTTTACTTTTCCAAAATTACTCAATAATATTCTTAGCGGAGAAATGCTCACGCTAACATGCATACATACGTATGCTAATTTTGAAAATTATCGTCTATGCAATAATCGTGCGACGATTGAAAGTTTCGCGATCGATCCGATGAAGCGTACTTTAAGAGATTAATTGGAGAGGTTTCGACTATTGTATTTTATATTATTGTCGTTCTAAAGCTCTCTAGATGCGAATAATGACGATAACAATGGAGTCACGACAAAGAGATGGATTTTAAAAAGATTCGCACGATTTCACTTTAATATAAGTTTCGACACAATCGATCGCTGCTGAAATTAATTGACGTGTTTGTCTTTTTATTTTCTTTTCAATATACATATTCGTACAATGAGATGTGTGTAGTTTTCAATGTTATTATCGCCGTATGCGTATACATAAATGAATATTTTATGTATGTTAAATATTGAAATGATATTATTATGATTATTTGTCTATATATACTATAATTATTGGATACAATACCCTTTTCTAAATAAATTTTAATTGCTTGACATTTTTGTATATTGTATCAGCTGTTATATGCATTTTTAAATACATACATATGGTATCTTCTATTTGTATTATTTCATTTTGTTTATATAATATTATATATTGTTTATTATATTATATGTATATATCTAATATATTGTAAATTTTAAGTTAGAGACACTTTTTTGCGTGCAAAAAAAGAAACGATATTACTTAAGTTGTTGACATCCATAAAATACAATTATATGTTCTTATTTAGCAAAATCAAATCATTGGGACATACATATGTATCTGATATACATATGTGATTTAAATTCGACATCAATTTATTGGCAAAAAATAATTAAATTATAACGTACGTCAAAATAGGTCATTTTGGCCTCCTTATATTTCATAAAATTCATAATATTTTTCAGAATTTTTATATTCAAATTAAAGGTATATATACCCAAGAAACCTTTCAACGACTTTTATTTTCAAAATAACAACGAAAACATGAAAAAAAATACGATTTCCTAAAAAGATCGCTTCCGCCATACAATATTAAACCAGCAACATATCTCAGTGGTTAGCGTATAATGCTCTCTACTGAGAATTCATGTGTTCATTTCCTAGCCCGGTGTTGCTAGAGAGACCTTGTATATATGTATGTGACTTCGGGAAGATCGTTTCCTATCAGAGTTTGTCAATTTATTTGATTTAATTCTTGAAACGGTTCCACCAAATTGGCAACCTATCCTGTTTCTAGCATAGAATTTAAAGCATCTTGAATGTATTGATTATTATATAAATATTGTACCCAATCTGTAAAATGTATGTATTTCTCGAGCGCGATGCACTTTGTAAGGGAGTTTCTGGTAAAACGTCAACTTTGGATTCTTTAATCAGTCAAAACTTTTCACAATCGACCCAATTAAATTGCAATAGATAAATATTAAGCGTTTATTTTCCTTAAAAAATAGTGAAAAAATCGAAACTATTATAATAAAACTGATATATGAAGAAAACCCACTTTTTCTTGACGTTGCTTAAAACTGATGATTTTTTTTTACTAAATGTTTTCTTGATACGATGCAAGTTTTCCACTAGGTTCATCGTTGAAAATCCAATATTTGCAGTTTTTGCTCCGGCCTAAATTATACATAATAAATTAGTAACATTAAATAATGAACATTTGAAAAGCTGAACACAAACGTTACATCGTTTAGAAACAACCTATGTCGATAAAATATATTCAAATCATCATAATGGTTATATATTTCAAGTCATTGTTTATGATGTGTCCTTATTAATTAGTTTTTTTCTGTCGATTTTAGAATTTTAATTTGCTTAGTTTTGTCTCTTATGAATAATCATTCAAGTCGTGAAATAATAATAATAAAAAAGAAACAAGTAATAAAAAAAATGAAAGTGAATCGTCTCTCAGGTTAATATTCATTTCCCATCATTAAAGATGACAGTTCGTTGAAACGACATCATAAATATTAATAATGTTTTGTCTGCAATTTCGAGTGTGCTATTACGACTAAGACTAATAATGATCTAATGTATTTTCGTTTGTCTGTCTGTCGGTCTGGAATAGGTTTCACTTTCTTTACGTATGCGCTTTACAATAATAATAAACATAACAACGGTCGTAGAAAACTTGCGTTGTTTTTTTTTGTCTTCTAACAACTCAGGAAACCGTCTGAAGAAAGTTTACCTATTAATCGACTGTGTAAAATTCACTGAACATACATTTTTGAGGTTGCAGAACTTTATTTAATAATAAAAAAATAACACTAAACGATTCAAGTCTTCCTTACAATACATACATATATCTGTGTGTTTAAAACATACTTTTATATAATGTTACATATCGTGTTATTTTTCATATTCAAATCATGCACATGCATATGTGTCAACCAAAATTCAAATGTTAGTACGTTAAATAATATAGTAAAATCATTAAAAATTCACCGCACACACACACATAAAAACACTTACAGTTTGACAATCGTCGAATTTATTATTACAATAAAATAAATTAGTAAAATCGCCGATAGATGTCACTGCAGTAAAATTAAAATCCCATCATTTATCCAATACACAAACCACTATTTAATCGAACAATTTTTACAAATTTATGTAATTTAATTAATTCAGTTAGTCAGCGTGCAGTTAAATATTCTAAGCTATTTATTTTGTGTTATGTTTTAATATAATATAATACGAGTATGCAATTGATTCATATGGTTAATACATTTTCTAAATAATAAATGTTTCTAAGATTTATTTTGCATATAAATCAAATCTGAAATAGCGAATTGGAAAGGTGAAATGATAAACAAATAACACGCCGATAAAATAGAGCTATTTATTTGTACCGGAAAAAGCGAATGATAAAAGAAATGTGGGCGATGATAAATTTACATTTTAACAATGGAGAGAGAGAGAGAGAGATCAAAGCGCATATCTATTAATTTTATCGCAAAACAATCCAATAATGCAAAATTGAATACAGCACTTGTCCATACATATTATAGATATAAAAGTTTAAAAAGAAAGTTACACTTACAAATTAGCTTTGTCGATAATAAATAATAATTTACACCCTCATATTATTATGATAATACACCCGTTAGTTCGTCTACATATTTGTAGTGTCTATTTAAATAATTTCACATTCCGTTTTAATACGATACAATATAATCTACATACGTACATATAATGTGTTATATTTACACACAATATGAAGCCGTATGCAAATTTTAAATTGTTTATTATATTTACAAGCTCTTTTCAAATTTGAAAGCTCACCGATTGAAAGTTTAATTTAAAAGCTTGATAGATGAGGTCACTTTTAGTGTGAAATTCTGTCAAATAAGAAAACTTATTCAATTCATAAAAAAATTGTAACATGTATATAATTACGTGTTTTTTATATTGTTGGTTTTCAAATTAAGCATTTATTTATTTGTATCAAATATATATAATTTTTTTTTGTTTTTGGTTGGTTACTGTAATAGAAAGTATTTCCATTATCTTTCTTATACGGTTAAAATCGTATTTTCACCAAGAAAGTGACCAGGAGAAGTTATGGTGAAGCTCAAAATGATTTAAAAATATTTTTTTAAATATAATGGCTCGATGTCCGTCTGTCAGTCTGTCTATTTATTTGTCTGTTTGTGAAAAATATAAAAACCCATAGAAAATAGTAAGGACCACTCTGGCGCATATTGTATGTATGTAAATGAGTAAATATAATATAAGTATATATGTAAATAGTCACAATTCACGTGTTATATAACTGTATTTTACACAAATGTCATTATATACACTTTCCTTCATTCATACGTAGTTATATTTTATGAATCATTGTTATATCCATAGAAGGTAAGATCAAGATACTAAATAACTGATTTCCTGAACACTCTAGACAGCAGACGGTAATATTATTTGAAATATTAAAAGGCAACACTCTTAAGATAAAATAAACAATGATGATATAAAATCTCCTTTATTATATTATGTTTTTTTTAATCAGAATGACCTCATATATCATCCATATGTATCATTTATTTGAAATACGTTTTATTCCCGATTTATTTATGAGTATTTGTAAGGATGAGTTCTCATATTTGAAAAGATCTGTACATGTGTTTTAGATATGTGTGACAATAAATTTTCCAACGTGACCAATATACCGTATTACTGTAGACAACGCATTGACGACTTACTGTTGTCGTTAATCACTCCCAAACCGCTATCGAAAGGAGCAGCCGAGGAAGCCACACTGTTATCGATCGCATTGGAGTCCTGAACTCCCAAAGCACCATTCTTGGACAGACGATGGCAGCATCCTTTAAGTAAACCACCGCAAGAACCGTCCAAAAGTCCACCGCTCATCCAACAGTACAGGAAAAATTCACAAGTGCCACCTTGGGCACAATTTTCTTCGTCCTGTCTCTTCTGTGTAGTCCTCACCTTGGGCGTGGTGAATTCCACAGGCTCTCTATCGACCAGCGGTGGATTGGGATACAGAAAAGGACTCGACTTCGGTCTGCTTCCTATCAAGTATTGCAAAGTCTTCGGACGTCTTCCGTCAAAACTCCTCACACTCTTATAGTGAAGAGTGTCGTTGAGGAACGACGTATCCTTCTTCGGATAAACTTTGGCGTACTTGAAATACGCAGGCTTTTTAGCTTCGAATTTATTTCTCTTGAATCTGTGTTCACTCTTGAAGTATCTACCTTTGTCGACGATGACTTTTTCTATGAGTATTACAAACAATATAACGTTTAGTACATGATTTATGTGTGTGGGTGTGCTTTGTGTGTGTGTGTGTGTTATGTGAATGATAATATCCGGCTTATCTTATATGCACTTATGGCGTCATTTCGTTTGTCGAAAATATAAAACATCTGCTCTGAGAAAGGGAGAAAGTGGATTTACGAAACACTCCGAGTGTCCATTATACGTATGTATACATACATACAGTGACTCACGTGTCGAATGTATACAATGTGTGTAAATAATGTTCGTCGGTGTAAAACCGGTAGGCCTCGTATATACGGATCGTAATTACAAATATACAATAAATAAATCCGAACGATAGTGGTGATGTTGTTTGATTCGTGAGCTTTTATTGTACGCTCTCCGAATCAGCCAATGTTTACAAAGCGGGTTTGTTATTTATATATGTAATCATATAAAGCTCTACAACCTCTTTTACATATTTTGAAATTTACATCCTGAAAATTTTATTTTCGATACATTATGTTAAATATTTTTATTACATTTCTAAGTAAAAGTATGTATAATTTAATGACTGTATTTATAAGTATTATGTATATTTATTTAATGATATTTTATTACATTGTACAATTTCTACTGTATATAATCAACAGCATGCAATGAGTTTTCCATATTATAATTTTATATGCTGTTCGTTGTTTATTTAGTATTATGGTACATCCATTATAACATTATATAAACGGTATCTATGGATTTTAATGTCGTCAGATTCTTATCGTCTTACGTCAGTAGCTTATTCGACATCATACAAGCACCTCGTTCAAGTACATGTATAAATAGATATATTTTAGTCTTATTATTAAGAATATATATATATATATATATATATATATATATATATATATATATATATATATATATATATATATATATATATATATATATATATATTTATATATATATATATATATATATATATATATATATATATATATATATAAATAGATTTCACAATTATTAATTTTTTTTTTATTAGGTATGGCATTAATTTATTTCACCTTGATAATATACATGTTAAGATTTTAATACGTAATTAAGAAGATATTACGCATTGAAATACAGGTAAGTATTATACATCTTTAAGTAATCTATATTTACAAATCCAACTTTAATTTATTCCGGAAATTTTAGTAACATATGTAGGTTAGGTCAAATATTAAAACTTAATTTTTAACTGAAACTCAGTATTAAAATAACAAATACACGTTGCTTATATTATTATATTATATTATTATTTATAAGTAATTAATATAATAATATATATATTATTATTTATAAGTAATTAAGCATTAAAAGCTTATTAAACGATTAATTACAGAAGAAACATCAACGAGCGATAAAGAGCGAAACCCAACCTCGCAACATAAAAATGCATGAAAGTTTATGCGAAATTTTTATGCCGTATTTAAAGCTAACACTCAACATTCAAAACAAAAATACACCAACATCCGATCGACGGCCATCGTGGTTGACCTACTGGCCCGACGCGCGCGTTGTATAACACATCTTTTACTTTCGTGATTTCTTTCGCTAACACTGTACTCTCGATCCGCTTACATGTCCAGAGGCGCCAACGATAAGACATTTTACCAGCACATGCAAACATAAATATACACACGAGGAGAGCTGAGATGGTGTAAGTTAGCGCCAGTCGAGTGAAAGTGTTTGACCGGGCATTGTGTAAGCGGACTTTCGCTGATGGCGGAAGCTCCCGAAGAGTCGACCTTCACACAGAGCCGCGAGCCGTGCGGTCATCGACGACCACCGTTTATTAACACCCGGGGAATCTCCTCTCTGCCGTCGAAAAAACAATTCGGAATTGAATCAAATTTGAAGGTTGAAGTTTGTTTTTACGGGAAAATTGTATATCCGTTATTTGTAAAATTTCGCTTTTTATACATCATGTTACTTTTTTGATACAACTGCATTTGGAACTAAAATAGACATGAACAAAAGAAGAAAGAATTTTTATTTTGATATGTAGTCTATGATTGTTTATTGGAATATGATTTTTTGAGGAAAATTTTGAATTTTCCTTATAAAAACCTGGAAAACTACAATTTTTCTTTGTTTATTTTATTTTCTATGTCTATAGGTGTGTTTGAAATTCAAACTGAATACATTATTTCATAACTCATTGTACGTAAATTCTTTCAACGCTTAAATAAATGGACACTGATTGTGCATTTGCTATACTAAAGGGTCAATGTCGAATTCTGTTTTATACATATTATAAAAATTTTGATATTTTTTGTCTATATAGTCAATAACAAAAAATGCCTTTTTTTTTTAAGATATTTGCAATCGACCCGTCGGTCATAAGCAAAATTTATCACAATTTTCACAAATTGTGGTCTTGTATTATAAATACATTTTCTTAATTTTATGTTTAAGTGCGTACATATTATATTATTGTTTAAAAAAAAATTATTTCAATATCATAAGTTGGCAATAAAATATAAATTAAAATCAAAACTATAAAAGCAAATGTTAATCTATTAGAGGGATTATTTATTTTGAATTATTATAAAAAATAAGTATCAAACGGTAATAAATTAAACAATAAAGAATACTATTTCATATAATCATTATAAAACACAGCAACCGTGAACAGTTACATTTGTCGACTTTGTATTGTTTATATGTATAATATATTTAATGCATTATCAATGTAGGAGCGATCAATCGTGACAATTTACTAAATAATACTAAAGCAAGATTATTTCATTATAAGACTGCTTCGGGTGATTCAGAAATCATTATTACCTATCGTCAATATCTTCTCAATTATAAAAGACGTCTATATAGATATATTAAATGATATTTCAATTACAGACTGCACTTCACGAACGCACGTATAATGTAATTTGCAGTGCCGTTAGCCACGATCGGTATTATTATAGTTAATTTTATGCAAAATCGACCTTGACCAAGGGAACGGTATCGGTCCGATTCCACGTATCGATGCCATTATTACAATATTCATATACATATAAGCACGTATATAATAATAAGCGCAGGTGAGTGCATCGACGTGCACTCGCTCGCTGCATTTAAGTGCTTTTACATGCGAAGCCTCATATTTCACTTTCGTCGTGTACTTACTTTCAGTGAAAGTAGCCCCTCAGCGGAAAGTTCGCACTCTCCGCTGAATCCCTCCGAGATGATGATGATATAATCGGTTGAAAAAATACTCTCAAAAAATACTTAATAATATGTTTTGAATTGCGGCAGAAAATCTAATGTGGACTTGACTTGAAAGCGTGTAAAATATTACTTTGATTATATTATGTAAGTTGAGATGAAGAAGCATAATATTTTTCTGATTATTTATAACATAAGTTTGAACAGTTATTTCAGAATTCCGTACTTGAACTGAATTATCTCGGGTTCAAATTTTGGTATAAGTTGAAAACTTTCAATGGTTTTCAAATTTTCATTGGTATTCGAAAAAGATCAGGTCTAATTTATGTCCAAATTGTGATAAAAATAAACTGTTCCATAATAAATTAATGATTTATCAATATGTTTTTATTTACTACTGAAGGAAATTTATTTCAGAATATTTCATTAAAAAATATGCAATAATGCAGTAATACGAAATAAATACGTAAATAAACAGCAGAAATATATTCATTTATTTTTTTACTGATTTTTCATAGATATATTTGTTTATGTTATCCTATTCAAAAATGTCAACATTAATACATTGGCTTTAAGTGAAATTATATTTTAATTAGTCTGATAATTCAGTAAAAGTAATATTCATATAAAATAATATGTGTATTGAACTTACGAATACATATAATACGTAATACATATAATACGTACATACATATAATACATATAATACGTAAATGTTAATGTGTTTGAGAATTTATTTTCAGATTACATTATATTTGATAAAATAATTCACGTGCAATTTTTTTTAATGAAATATGAATTAAAATAATACTAATATATTTAAATTAAAATCAAAATATATTGCAATATTATGGCGTTTTAAAAAAAATTTGATTTCACTGCCAACTCTCTGTAAAAAATAAGCAATTCGTATACAAATTATCACCGCTGCTAATTTTTATTAACATCAATATTTTTATTGATGTTTGATTTAATAAAATAAATATTAAATATAACCGATTCAAGATGATATGGCAGACGTTCTTGTAATATTTTTATTAAATTAACTTAAACTTCTGTTACAATATAGAAAAAAAGAAAACTAAAATGCTTAGATAATACGTCAAGAGATATGTACGTATGTGTTATACTTTTGGGTCTCTTACAGGTATTACGCCCGGTATAAAAAATGTTTGGATTATCTAATACATTGCTATGTATATTACAAAAGCAATAAATCATAGTTGCGACAAAAAATATTGAATCATAGGTATCCAATATTGAAATTGTGTCAATTTATCAATATTATACAACAATTAGAATTATTATTATGATTAAAATGATTATATAAGGAAAATTGTACACTGTATTTTGTTAAATTACTCTACGCATACTTTAACGTATGTTTAACATTTTTTATACAGCAAAGGATTTGTTGTTATTTTCTTTTATAAATGGATTATCATATAAAAAAAGTATTAAATTCATATTAATTGTTGGATATTTTGTTATTTGTAGTATAATTATAAAGTTTTTTTAATGTATTGTAAGTAGTAATATTTATATCATAATACAATATTCACAATAGTCGCCAATTATTATCAAGTTAGCATATTTTTAATTAAAAATAACCCCCCTACTGTTGTTTAAATTATTTTTTATATGAAAATTTTCAATATTAACTGCCAAACTTCCAAAATTTTCATTGTTGAATTTTCTTTGCGTATACATACATAACATGTTAATGATACACATTTACTTCGTATAAAATTGCAAATTTATTCAATTTTATTTTGCATTATGTTCGAGATCAACCGAATTTGTGAATGTAATGAATTTTTTTCGCATATTTTTAATAACAATAGTATAATAACAGGCGACTAACGTATGTATGTATATATGTACACTTGAATTTAACTTCTCTTCTCAAGCATTTTATTAATGTCGGAGAGGCTCACGATCACAATGTGAAATATTAACAATCAGCCTCTTTAATTCAACGACGAATTATCGTACTAGCACAAGAAGAACCGCTAAATTTAATTTATTCACAAACGGAACGATTATTATTATTTTTCCTAACTATCTCTACGAGACTTCGTGACCTCTCACTTTCTTTGTATCGCACGAACGCCAATACATAATTTGCCTTCGAAGTTTTTCACTCTGACACGTCTCGTCACTATCATCATTACTTTTATCTCATCGTACACTGCCTAATTTAACTATTTCTAATGTTAGTCGAACGAATTTGGAAGCTGTGCTTTAATAGTTGTTAGTGCGAAAGAACTGGAACAAATTACTCACCTCTATCGCGTATCTGGCTGTCGTCACCTGTCGTTGACGCTCCCAAATCTTGGAGATTAAAGTCGTTCCTCACATCCTGAACGGCAGCTAGCTCGTTCAAACCGAAGTTCTGATCCCGGAACACCACATTGTCGTTGTTATAATTAATCCCATTCGATACTGAATTTCCAGTACCACCTTGATGAGAGTTCGATTGGAATTGTACACCATTTTCGTTTCCGTATGGGAAAACTACTCTTGGAGTTCTCGTTTTCCAAAAAGGTTGTGCATTGTTGGTGGTGGGTGGGGTTTTGGGTGCAAATCCAGTTGTTCCAAACACAGGTGTAAATTCACCTTGGAATGGAGGCGCATTAAAGAATCCCTCGTTGAAGTCGGGACTGAAGGATTTAGGTGGGGCAAAGAACGGATTTTGGATTGGATATCTGTGGTATGATTTCAATGGGAATGGAGGTCGTCTTCTTGCAAATTGGGCTTCGTTAAACCCAACATTGTAGTTTGCATATTCGTCAGAATATCCCCGTTGGGCTATAGGCTCTTGGTAGTTGGTCAATCTTCGATCTTCATTTTCGGTAGCTTCGTTATAGTCGTTATCTTCGAAGGTTATCTTTGATGATTGTCGACCTTGATTGGTCGCTTCTGGGTATGCATCGTCTCTGAAAGTCACCTGGGATCGTCTAGCTCCAGGTAACTCCTCGTACTCTTCTTCTGTATAGGATTCCGGTAAAGATTTACCCTGTCTTCTGAAGTTGTTATCGTTGTGTATGTAAATGTTTCTAAGATTTTTTGGGTGTTGAAGTTTGGGAGGACCTCTGCCAGGACTGTCTATAGCTTGCGCTAACAAAACGCCAGTGACTAATACGAGTATCTTCCAATTCCTCTCCCCGAACATCTTCCAAAGTATTCGCAGAAGTATTTAATAATTCGAATGAGTGTTGAATCTATTCGATCATTGTGTTATACAATTGTACGAGTCAAAAAATAAATACTTTCATTTTTTTTCCACGTACTACTGCTGCGAAGTTGTCGAAAAACAACAACGACCACTTTCTCCTTGCACCTTGAAAATCTGCGGCTAATTCACACACAACCGAAGAAATTTTCAATGATGATGATGATTTCACTTTGTCACACTGATTATTTTTGCTTTTTCTTTTTATTTAAATACTAAACACTTATTAGTATTAGGATTATGTTCGGATTTGAAGGCACTGTTGAAGATTATAGTATTGTAGCGTTTTGAAGTGTGTTTGTGAGAAGTGAAAGAAGTGTTGGTGAGGTCTGGTCGTTCCGGCGACCGAAAAACGACTAAAAAGCGCGCGCACGGTCTCTTTTGTTGTGGTAAGAAGTGGAAGAAGAAGAAGAATAAGAAGTAGTGGTAAGTCAGTGACAGTGTATCCAATATGCAACGGTGGGGACTTCTTCCAGTGCCATTGGGCAACTGTCACCGTCCTATCCACTTTTGTACAATCTGCTATGAATGTATGATACGTGTGTGCGAATGCAGTATGCGAGAGTATTTATTGTCTCGGACTGTTACGAAACCCGTTCCTCGGCGTCTTCTCTTTCACTTTGACCAATTATTAACAATATTATCTCACACGAATTTTCACTTGAATAAACAAACGCACGTTATCGCGTCCATCTATTGTGCTTTTCGTTCGGTCGAATTTCTATTTCGCGTCGTATCGATGCATAGTATCGTTTGTTTTGGAAGAATGTTGATGGTTTACGCTTTGTCCGTGTTGTATGATGTCTCGTGAGGATCTGAAAAGAAACATAAACACATCATTAGTCAAACAAATACATATGTACATACGAGTACAAGAAACAAGTTAAAAATACAGTGCTATTAGAATTAGTAACAGTCAAACTTTCAACGCCATTTTAAAATTGAACTGACTCTATTAACATTTGTATAATGACTATTTTATTTTATTCATAATTACGTATCTAAACTGTCTTCAAACCAACTTTACTTTATACAAGAAATGACAGCATCAATATTTTTATAACGATTGTTGAAAAATGTCATGTTAACTATTTTATGAAACGGGATGATTATTTTCAATATTCCATTTAATCATTATGCTTAATTTATTGAAAATCAATATAAAATATTGGTATGAGAATTTAAAGTACTTTTAACAAGGATGATTTAAAATGATCTACGGCAAATGAGATTCAAATACTTAATTTTATGTTTTCATTCAGTTTTAATACTACTTGTGTTTTTTTTCACCAAATTTACAAAGTTGTAAATCAATTCAGCTAAAAAAATTTAAATAGCTTTTATATAATAGTGGTATATTTAGATTCAAAATTATATATCGATGATAAGAATTTTCATGCTTTTCGTCAATTTTATCAGGTATAAGTCTGAAATAAATGTAATAAATAGACTTCGGCGGCAGAAAATGCCGCCATAAAATAACAAAAGACCTCTCCATTACCTATGTACATATAAAGCAACAGAGAAAAAAATGGTGAACAATTTTTTGTGTATAAACCATCGTCGGCCACCTATCTCTCGTAATAAAACCAATTGCTGAAAATTTTCCATCAAATTAAGTATCATATAAAAAATCTGAATCACTTTCAACTCCGTTTATATGACATAATGAATTAATATACCCACTTTAATCAGAATGGCGTATGGAAAATTAAAAATATTTCCGCTTTTCCATTTATTTAAGCGATTTCTTTGATTAAAGCGTCCATTATCATTAGCGTTGTCATCTCAGTGGCGTGATAGCATCCCGGAAAATTACCAACGTTGTTTACATTAACTCGAATTAGCCAGATGGATGGACGATTCCAGATATTATCAGTCGTCGTCTTGAGTAACAATACCACGCACGATGAATAATTTATTACTTTTACTCTAGAATATACGGTACTTTCCTCGCGTGCCTTGAATAATGCATATGAAACTTAATTAATCTTTATGAACCATTACACGGTCGTAGTTTCGTAATACGCCTTAACCGCGACCTTAAACCGCGAGCATGTAGGAAAAGTTACACATAATGCAAACCACACACGCGTGATAATAAACAACAATGATAATTCCATGACGATTTCCCGTTTCAGAATGATGATTGTTGTTAGTTTTTGTCTGTGTTTTTTGTATTAGAAATAATAAAATCAGAAATAGATTTGCGTGTCGACGACCGACATTGGTATGAAAAATTTCTTTTCCGAATTAAATAATTCAAATTAATTCAGAATCTTATCAAAACAAACATTATATTACGAATAGCGCTTTTTTGTTATCACTTTTTACATAACAATTTTCAGTGCGTTAAAATAAGAATGTTATTGCGAAAGAGACTTCAACGAGCGTGTCAACGCAAAACCCGCGCCAACTAATTGTCAATGTGAATATACATATGTACGTGGAAAATTGCGGTTTTTAGAAAGTTTAAATTGAAAAAAATCGACGTTTACACTAAATGTCAAGGTTCCGTGAAAGCGCACGTATTTACCAGTCCAAAGTTTCATCAGAATAATCAACGAGAAGTGCATCTCAGAGCCAATGATACCAAGTGAATCTATCGCACGTACATACGATATTGAACGAAAGTTTTCACAGGTACGTTATCATTACCCGTTCTCGTGAAGGTATGGTATAGTAATAATAATCTCGTTTTACAAAAGTCGTTCACCCAGTGAACGTTAGTAAATATCCAGTATTTCTGCCCAGTACTAATCTGTCGATAATTTTCCCTACCAGATCGATGCATTTTCCAATTAGTGTCAATGAATCATGAAAATATCTTACTTAACCAACACACGATGAGAGCTTTCGGAAATTCCACCATATTTATACAATATTTCATAACCGTTAGCCTCGATTTAACAACGCATCCGTTTACGTTTACATACATTCGTCGATTGGGATTTTTTTACGTCTACTAATGAATATTAAAAATAAATGACTCACACATGGTTTTTTTATGTAGAAATTATTATTTAATATATTTTTCAATGAAAGCCATATTTGCAGCGGTTAGTTTCAAAATTTTCTTGTGAAAAAATCATTGGAAAACGAAATCAAACATTGCTTGTACCACAATTTCATTTTCATCATAAGAAATTATCATGAATCCTAGAAGGCATTATTAATGAAAAAATGAATGTTTGTTTATGCTTGCTTAATAAATTTACGATTTCACTCAAACTATATGTTTTTTTATCGTTTAAATGAATAAGTACGTATACATATATGATACTTACTAAGATACAAATATAAAAAATATGTAATTTTCTATATACATAATATCTTATGAATTATTTTTCGATTAAATATACAAAAATGTATATAAAGAAACATTCATATTATATAATTTATAGATTCGAACTATACTTTTATACACTTGATACTCACTTAACACGTTAATTAATTTGTATTTTTAAAATTCTTAATAGTTGTAAATAAAATGTGAACTGAAACCTGCGTAAAACTTTAATTCTGATTCATGTTTGAAAACCCAAATATGATTCACACACACTAAACAACAATACAATACAGATTGACCCTATTAAATCCAACAATTGATTATAAAACCATACACACTTCCCGTTGAAACCAATATCACTGATTATCCGGACATGATTAGTCGCACTTTCCGCGGTAAAAGAAGTGTCACCATATTTCAACAACGACTCGAGCTTACTATTGTCTCGCGTTACGTAAAATCGAACACGACCAATTTCACAGACAAAACAGTACGAATTTTCACATAGTATGATTATATATTATAGCTATTATATACGTGCGCGTATTGTATATGATTTCGATGAAACGAGATCGTTAAAAATGTGCAATGATTCTTGACAATCGAACGAGTGAGTGCGCGATGTTTGGAAATCGACGTGCGAGAGGGACGCAACTATAGGGACCGTGTAGCGGCGTCTCTCTCTCTCGCTCGGCCACTTTCTTCTGTCACGGCCCTCGCGCTCGACTCGCCTCTTTCATTTTCACCTTCAATTTCAAATCGTCTTATTTTATATAATCGTCGTCGTCGTGAATTATTTATTGTTTTTGCTATTGAATAACTGTACGGTCTACTGATCCACTGATCCATTGCTCGCACTTAATTTCAAGTTCAAGGTTTTGGTGCTACCCTTAGAAAATTTCCCTTATGCAGTTCTTCTATGAGTTGAGAAGAGCTAAAGGTTTATTTATCACAAATTAGAAAAAAAACATGTAATCTATTTGATTTTGATCTATGTAAATTTGGCAGGGATTGAAGTATTATTATTTAAACAAAGAATATTATTTGATATTAAAAAAAAGAAACAAACGGTTAAATTTTGAGTGTCAATTACATATATTTAATGTGTTTTGTTCACTCTATTGAAAGTACCTTGTTATGTAAATGTGACGGGGTCAATTAGCTCTTTTAAATACATATTATATACTTAATTTTATATGAACATTCAAGGCTAGACAATATTCATAAAACGAAATTGATAATACAATCAATTTCACACATTGTAAATTGTTACGAGCTTTTGACTTCAAACGGACTATTTAAATTGAATTTAATGGCTTTTCGCTTACTCTGCTACATTCATTAGTTCAACGATAAAGTGAAATCATATTAATCTATGAAAATGATAATATATTAATGGACTTTCAACAACACTTAAGCTTCAATATTGCCGCCATGACGTTTTCAACCTCCGCTCATATTTTCCGAACTAATGTTATTTTTAATTCGTCGTCTTTTCAAAACCCAACTTAATTAGCCGACATCTCATTATGAAGAAGCGATCAAATCTAGCAGAAACACATTTAAACGAATTTATTTAACTTTCGACTTTGAAATGTTCGATTAAAACTGAACGTTTAAAGAGAACGAATGTGACTATTCAACGCCACGAGCTTAATTTGTAATCCTATCAATATTTCTCGCTTTCTAAAGAGCAAGCACTAAATTGCGTCAAATTTATATTGTTTTGTTTAAATTGTGCACGCACACCAAAGAGAAAAGATTGCGGATTGATCATAAAAGGGCAATTTTCTATTTTCGTCGGAATTCAATTATTTTTCTACCAATGAAAAGATATGCTTTCTATAGATGACAACTTTGTTGTGTTGAAAAAGTGGGTGATCCAACGGTTATGAAGGAAAGCTTTTTTTAAGTAAAACACTTATTTTGTAAGTAAACGTCGGAAATTTCTGATTTACCTATGTACATAGAACATACATACACAGATTACCTAAACACAATCTGCTTTAGGTCATCGACTTTAGATAGTCTTTAATTAATATTATGTATTAGATGTATTATGAGCATTTATAAGAATTGTAAAGAGGGTTTTGAGCTCTTTTTCCTATTATATAATGTACAGACATTAACATTAGAATAATATAATACTATGATTACTAACTGAATTAAATTAAATTGCAAAATAGAAAATGATCAGTAGATCAGTAGCTATTAAAATAGATATAAGATGTATTGTGAACATAATTTCGTTATAATAAAAAGCATTTAAAAAAAAAAAAAACAAACATAGAACATATTATTCATATTTATTTTTGTCAGTGACATTACAGAGTAGATCCAAGTCGTCACTATGTTAGCAGCGGTTTCATTTAGTTAAACCTCCCTAGAGTTTTATGTAATGCATCATGTCTCTTGTTTGCTGACGACGTTAAATTATTTTTTGCTGTCAAGGATGAGAGGCAAGCCTCTCTCCTTCAAGCTGATATTAACGCTGTCTTGGAGTTCAGTTCTAGTTTAGGCCTTGAACTTAATTTAAACAAATGTGCAATTATGAGCTATGGACGTGCACATTCACTCTATTGTCACGGATATTCCATTAGATCCGTCTTGTTGAAGCGTGTGGAATCTATTGTCGATTTGGGTATCACTTTTGATCCTCAGCTCACCTTTCACAACCATATCAAAAAAGTCGCTGACGTTTCCTTTCGTCGACTTGGATTTGTTTTGAGATATGCAAGATTATTCTCCAATCCTTTGTCTTCTCGCTTGCTTTTCAATTCGCTTGTGAGAAGTAAGCTAGAGTATAATGCGATTGTGTGGAATCCGCATGAAGCAAATTACTCTCTGATGATTGAGAAAGTGCAAAAAACATTTCTTCGTTTCCTATATAGGAAAGAATATGGGTATTACCCATATCTCTACCCCACTCCTTTCCTTTTGGGCATGCTTGGGTATAATTCCCTTGAACTTCGGAGAAACTTCTCATTAATTCGTTTCGTTCTCCTGCTCTTACGTGGTAATACGTCATGCCCGTTGTTGCTGGAGCAGTTGGGGCTTTATGTCCCTATTCACTATGTGCGTGGTAGACATCATCATTTGCTGGCTGTACCTCCTGCCCGCACAGTCCTTTTTCGAATGGCTCCTATTCCAAGAGCTATCCGACTTCTTAATGAAATCGTTGCTGCCGAGACTGAATGTGATATTTTCCACCTTAGTGAGCGTAAATTGTCGGAAATTACTCTAACCCATTTATCTGGTAGTCTGCGCTCATCATTGTTTTCATGATTGATTGTGATTTATGAGTGAAATTTTGATTAACTCTCTTCCATTTGGGCCTTACAGGGATGTTTTGTATTTGTAGTTGTTTCTTACATATTTATTGAAACTGGCTGTAGGTGCAAGGCATTCCATATGCTATATTTTATTTGATATTTTTACTTTATCTGTTATTATAAATGCTATTTTTTATGTATGTATGGATGTATTTATGTTTATGTTTAATTGTTATTTTGTTTTTTTTCTTTTTTGTGTTATATTTTTTGACCATTGTGGCGCTTTAGGAATTCCTGTTATGCCACAATGGTCTGTTTAAAATAATTAAATAAATATATTTACAAACAAGCATCCAAATTTACCTCGATTTGATTATTGAAATTTATTTATAATGAAACAAAGTGCCTCCACATCCACTGCAAATCATCAAAAAAAAACGATTTATTTCGCTATCACTTCCAAAAGTATGTGATGACTTTCTGTGTGTTCTATTTTAAAATGATATAAAGTGTATAATAATAGTAATTAGCACAATTTCAACTCAATGAAATACAAAATTGGAGTGGCTATGGAATAAAATTAAAATTATTGCAAAAAGTTACCGAAAATTTTGATCTACGAATTACCTGTAAATCAAACTGTGTCACATGAAAAATGTTTTATACGTAGATAACTACGTGAAAAATGTTTTATACATATATGTATATAATTGTCATACATCATACTTTCAGATGAAATGTGTACACCTTTAGGTATAAATACAGATTGCTTAAATACAATTTGATTTAGATCGTCGACTTCAAAGAGTTTTTAGTCAAAAATAGTATACTATATTTTTATTCATACCAGGAAAGTTAAACGGTAGCCCCCAATGTGCTTTTCTGGTCAATTACAAACAATTATACAGTATCATAGAAACAGACTTGTTAGCGTTTTACAATATCAGAAATTTCGAAATACTGAAATTTGCAAGAAAAACAACAATTCATACAACATACACTTTATGCAAGCATTTTATACAATGCTTATTCATACAAACATTATATCCACAGTAATATGCATGGAGAAATGCTTGTAGCATTTTATTACACAAATTGGCGAATCTCAAAACGCTGAATAACTCGAAATTTGAGATTGGAAAGGAGATGCTTATTTTACAGGAAGCATTTCAATGAAAATCAGAAAAATTATCGTAATCGTAATATCTTAGCAGCCAACACTTATTTATTTAAGGGTTCGGTTAGGTTGAGTTAAGTTAGGGTTGGCCCTATTCATTTGAGATTACGTTGTTAGTATCAGTATTTATTTTTGTCAAATTTTATTTTTGTTACGTGCAACCCATTTGACGTTTGATTTGCCGGGGGAAAACCGAATCTGTAGTGCGAGCTATTTTAGAGAGGGGCATTCTTTTTATTTGCCGGACCGATAAATGGTACCCTTTATGTAATAAAAAATGCTGCAATGTTTGTAGTTAATTGTCTAGGAATGTGCATTAGGGTTTACCGATAAAGCCTTCTTGATATTATATATGTATATCTATGTAAAAATAATATAAAATATATCATGAACTGTAAATAGGTTTTTAAGCTATTTTTCTTATTATGCTGTACCTATACAGAATAAAGCTATGAGAGATATTTTGAATGTGAGTAGATTCAAGAGTATTGGAAGTATGTTAGATGAATTGGGATAGATGAGTATTAGAATTAGTCTAAATATTAGTACATTGTCTTTTGTTTATAAGCTAGATCATAAGTTATTACCTAAGTATTTTGATGATTATATAATAAGGAATGGAGATAAATATAGTTTTTATACTAGAAATGAGGACAAACTAGTTGTAAGCAGCGTAAGAAAAAATAGGACAGCGGGGGGAGTTTTTCACAGGGGTGTGCTCATGTATAATGCCTTCCCTGAGTGCATCAGGTCTGCTAAAACCATGGATGCATTCTTGCGAGGTGCGAAGAGACACCTCTGTGAGGGACAGTACATATAAGTTAATTATAAATCTTAAGTAATTAAGATGTATTTTTAAATTAGCTTGATAGTTAAAATAATATAAATAAAATTAGCATTAAAATAATAAAGGCATATATGTACATATATCGTTTTTCTTCCATGGTTTATTGCATACTGTTATTTTTATCGATTTAATGAATATAATATTCTATACCGACCCGGAAACTTGCGACCGGATATTTTGACAACCCGAACGAACTTTCGTATTTGCATTTACGACGGCGTTTAAGCGTTACAAAACTGATACCTAAATTAAAGGTTCTCCGTATGCAAAGTGTACACGTCTAATGCAATTTTGATTGGAGCACATCCCGTATGCACGTCGAACGAATGCTGGTTGTTTCGCGCTGAAATTTTGCAACGTCCCGCTCAGTTTGCAACCATTGTTGTCTCGCGTTGTGCAACTTGATGGTTTGTGGCATTGTTTGCTATAATAATTCTTCCATCGTCTTCAGCGATTAGAACGAACGTCCATGTAGGAAACTCAGTTTCTTTTTTTGTCTTATCGTGTTTTCAAATTTATCGTCGTGTACAAATTTATTGTCGATAAGTGCGATTGAGAAAATTTCACATTTCGGAATCCCCGAATTAACGACTACGCTGCGGAATTTTAAATACTCTGTGTGTGTATGTATGTGTGGTGGTTAGTGTCACTTTCATTGTTCTATTTCGTAAAACAGAGAAAGACATTGTCGTTTCCTCCTATTGTGAATCGATTTGAAGTGAAATGACCATTATAAAGTCGTTTCGGAATCTTACCTTTTGTCGCTGTTTTTTTTTATGTCTTATTGCAGTCAGTTAGGTATTTCTAACGTTCGGAAATAAATTAAGTGATTAGTGAATTGTGTTTGAACGTTGGTGTCAAAATTGTCAAATCTTGTAATGATTAAAATAATTTTATTTTAACGATTTGTAAAATTTGAGATCCAATCATTCAGACATTTACTATTATACATTCAATGATCAAAATGAATTATTTTATATTTTATATACAAACCAATTAAGTTAATTTTATAATAATATAATATTTAGATGAAATACAAATATCTATATACACTTATTTATACCATACAAATATAAAATGTATCGTACGACATTGTTTCAATAGATGATTTTAGATTTGAATTGATTAAACTTTTTCTAGTATTTTGCATAATAGAAGCTACATATTTTATTTTAAACTATAAACACAAAGCTTTTATGTAAATCTCACTTCTATATTAAATAATTAAATATTTAAATAATTAAAATTTCACAAAATGCAAAATGTAAATAAATAGGTTTTTGAGCTCTTTTTCCTATTATGTTGTACATTAACATTATAATAATATAATACTATGATTACTAACAAAATTAAATTAAAATTGTAAAATAGAAGATGATCAGTAGATCAGTAGCTATTAAAATATATATAAGATGTATTGTGAACATAATTTAGTAATAATAAAAAGCATATAAAAATCAAACAAAATGCATACGGAAAATTAGCAAAACATACATTTAGTATGAAAAACAAATATATTGTATACATAATGATTTATTTTCCAATTCTTCAAATTATTTTCATTGTGCGAATAATCTTTTATCGTTTATAATTATTAAAAAGTTTGATTTGTTGATTGATTGTTAGTTATTTTATACATTATAGTTAAGGCTGCAATAATTTGCTATACGTGAAATTTTGCGTTACTTTCTGATTAATTGATGAGAATAATGAAAAATATGGCATTTTCCCATCGTAATAAGTGATGTATTCAGAATTCCTGCACTTCCGTTTTATGGAAATTTTCTAAATTGTCAACAACAAAGCATCAGAGTATCCTTGAAATGATATAGGAATAGAGTGTTTTAAGTATGAATTATATTTTATACTTCATTTGTATCATTCACAAGGCGATTTCGATGAAGATAAATATCATCGTTCGATCTTGAAAGTACCTAAAGCAGAACGAACATTAGGAAATACCAAATCCATAACATCCAAATCCGTTCATCTCGGGTCATTGCCAGCGAGAGACAATAAAATAATACCACCTCGACCGAAACACGATCCTCGACCACTGCAAATATCATCTTTCGAGCGAAGAATTGCAATTGGAAGTGTGAAGAACGCTCTCGCTTTCACACTTTCACAAAAAACTATAACTGAAACGGTAGCCGGATAGAGGCACCTACCTACCTACTTTTAATCATCGGGTTACTCAACCGCTGACAATTGTGTAAGACAAAAGCCGTATGCGTACACTTATTTATGATCTCGAATGAGTGAGAGTGAACCATCGGGCCAGGAAGCGTTGACTCATACGAATATGGGAATTACCGAGAGGTTCAAAACTAGTCCGATTTCCCACGGAAGTCGAGATCTTTGACAACATATTTTTTTCTTCTCCTTCTAAAACTAGACGCCTAGGAAGAGGTCTGGTTTTTTAAAAGTTCCGCATTCGCCTCCACTCAATCTTAATGGGAGACGATCGAACTCGTTTGGCGTGTGTGTGTGTGTCTATAATATTATGCAACCGTTGCCGGTGGGATTTGGAGAGTTGAAATTAATATTATAACGGACGAAGAAAGTTAGACGATGGACATGTACAAGAGCACGACGAGGTATACTCGGGTGTAGTGAAATCTTAGAACACGAAGTTTAACATGGATCAATCGTTGCACAAAATTGGACTGATTGAGTCTGTCAATGTTACTGCTGAATATAATTCGATTTTCTAATCATATCAGGTACTCTTACCCATGATCTTTAGATATTTAAACGAGCAGAGCCTTGAAAAAACCCTATAGTTATATACAGAGCCGACGAGTGGGGGGGAAAGGGTATGCAAATAACCCGGGCCCAGCTTTCGATGGGGGCCTAGGGCCCCCGTAAATAATATGTACATTTTTAGCAAAAGTATAAAAGCATTATTTGGCCTTTATACTCTTAGGGTTTTTTTTTTGAACACTAAGCAAAATAGTATAACCGTTTTCGAGAAACGGATTTTATCTACTTATGGCATAATACAATTTAGGGAAAGATCTGTTCTGGTGTTCATAATGGTCAGTTGCCTCGTCACAATATCCAAAACAAATTAGTAAAATAACCTTTGGCCGATTCAAGCAGGTAACAAGCGGACAGTTAAAAGTACGAAATTAGTGCATTTTTACATCGATAATAAAGATTTAAATCTTTCACATTTACCTATTTGCAAATTTGCTATAAAATTTTAACTTATAATTGCAAATGTGATGCACGTGTTATTTCTAGAATAACTCAACAGAAATATACTAATAAAGGATTGATTTTAATCGTTAAAAGTATCCGTTTGTCTTTCGACTTTAGGAAAATACGTTATTCAAACATGTTAAAATTTTTCTGTATATTTGGGGAACGGTAGACTGGATTTAGAATATTTCAAATCAAAGTTAGTTTTTAAATTAATAATATTTGTCGTTTACGAATTAATTTTTATTATTCTATGTTCTTAACTGTTTTCTATGTTCTTTATTTTAACCCATAATGAACCTGTATCAATCATAAGTATGTATATGTGTATATGTAGACATTTTAAAAAGCTCTCACAGAAAAAAATCATCCCAAATTCAATGTGTACCTGGTTTACCATAAATAATATAAGTTGATATTTTACGGTTTTTTGTGTTATATAATGTTATATGTTTAATTTTTATTTCATGTATGACAGCATTATTTTTTTTAATGAAACTATTTTTTAACGTGTGCATACATATGTTTTAATTTTTAATTTGATGTGTTTTCATAGTTAATTGTTGTATTTAATTAATTTCATTTGTTTCACTGTATTTTATTTATGTATATAAATTAATATGAAATATATTTTTATTAATTAGCAACGATATTAATGGAAATACCAACATATTTTTTTTTACATACATATTTTGAATTTTTTTTTTTACTAAAATGGGTCAAGGGGGGGGGGCGGATTTTAAAGTTTGCACTGAGGCCCGGATTTTCTCATAAAACATTCACGCACGACACATTTTTCCAAACGCAATGAATATATTTGAATAGCGCCATAAAATAGTAAATGGTTTTAATAAAAAAATTGACTTTCGAGGTTGATCAACCCTTTAAATAACGATTTTGATCCTTATTAAATGGCCAAGGTTATCAAAACGGATCGATATCAAAAGAAAATAGTTATTAAACAGTTTATGATTACCTACATATATAGGAAAATATACATTTTTCTATTTGAGTGATTGGAAAATAAGAATTATTCACTAGCTATCCCCTTTTAATAAGTAGTCACAGTATATGTATATATCTAAAAATTCCTATTGTAAGCCTCGATTTCTCGTATTTTCCTAGAAATTTTCCATTATTGATGCATGGGAATTTTAAAAAATATATATGAATATTAGTGTTTAATTCCAAACATGCATTAAAAATTCGATCTATTTCAGTAATTTGTATAAAAATTTATTATATAAAGTGGTATTGAACTATATATGTACTTCTAAATAGTATAAAAATAATGAAAATATACACATAGATTTTCCTTATAAATGACGGCATTGATTGGAGAATATTTACCAAACAATATAATATAACTAGCAAAAATATTTTCGAAACAAAGTATAACCAACAAAAATATGTATCAAGTTTTAAATGTCTTTTTAAACAGTATTCAATACAAAAGTTCAATATTTTTATAATCAAAACTTCAAATCCCAAATAAACTTATGATAAATATCCACAAACAAAAAAATTGTATGATAAAATAATATAAAAATAGTGCATAGTCGAAATCAAACTTGAAATGGTCATTAGAACATAATATATACAATAGTACATACATGCTTTGACTACTTGGTTTACAAATAAATCCTAAAGTATTTATCTAATAACAAGCAATTGATAATACTTGCATATGAATACAAGTAAGAAACGAAGCCACAAATGAATATACAGTTATATAGGTGAGCAAGAAGGGATTCATAGGTAGGAAAGCGAGTGGATGCAACGCGACTAACCACTTCTCAGCTGATCGATTACCAGCTTTGTCCAGTGAAAGGAGTGCTGATACTCCTCCGTACCAGTATCATCAATACCCGATGGGTCGACGACCCTTCGATCAGCACCTACACCTTTTATCATATCTCCCTAATCTCCCGCGGATGACTTTTCAGAGTGAAAAGCGAGCGTGAAATTTTTGTGACCTTGTATAAAAGTGCGTACAAAAAAATTCCACTCTCTATAATGGCGCATAATTGCTTGGAAAATCGGTCAGGTTATTTTTCAACATCACCAAGTGTGTGTATGTCGACATATGGTAGATGTGCCGATTGTGTTATTGTGTCTTCTATTCCCATGAGTCTCTCATGTCGTTTTTGTCTTAATTAAAAAGGCGCATTAGAAATGTCAATATATCATATCGATATTGCTCTTATTGTTCTTCTCTAGTGGTTCATCCGTTGATTTTCACGATTTTTATCATTAAAATAGAGGCTAATTATGGTTCAAATCATAGTCCTTAACTTTATTATAAATTTATTCACATATGTACATATATGAAAAATATGCTAACAATGAAGCACGATATCAATCTACATCTATTTATATATATTTTTTTATTTTTTATTTTTTACATACATACACATTTAAAAATATACCAGGAAGGCCTAACAGGTATGTATATAATAAGTCATATTTTATTTTCAAAATTTTATATACATACATATGTGTTTTTATATTGTAAATTTGATAAAATTGAACCATTTTTAGTTTATTCCTTTATTTATTATAATTATATTTTCTTCTAATTTACTAAAGTAATAAAAAGATTTAAAAGCCAACGCTCAAATTTTTTGCCGAACCTCTACATACATACATTGGTTAGTCCGGAATGTTATTATTATTTCTGTAAAACAGATTTAAACTTTAACCGGTCAACAACTGAAAATTCAACCGATTTGAGTGTAATGTTAAATAATTTTAATATTAAAACGATAAACGTAGTACGATTATTTTAATAGTACAATTTAAAGTATGCTTTTGAATATAAATATACACTTTTATGCGAAAACAAAAAATAACTTAGCAAAGACACAATTCGTTTAAGCGCGATGATGCAGAAAATATGTCAAAAAATATGATAAAAAGACAATTAAAAAAAGATTTTATAAAATTAGCATTTCCATTTTTGATTGTGCGTTTCAAATCGGTCTCCGTGACGAGACAGAATGTTAAATTACAGAAAACGCAAATATCGGAAGGCAAAGATCGAAAATCGAAAGATCTTAAGTCGAAAGGTAAAAAAAATGGTGCATGTTAAACGGTACATACTCACTTAATTTGCGCGAGCAGGATACAACAGGAAAAAGAGGAACAGGCTTTTCCTCCCGTATTAATGTGCGCGCGCAGAATTTCTGTAATTTAACATTCTGTCCCGTCACGTAGACCCGTTTCAAATATATCAGCTAAAATATTAAATACCCGATTTAATATATCTATCTGTACTATTTTTTAAATACTGTACGAAAAAAAAATACTTTCAAAAAGTGATTCCAAATGACAGCAATGCCATACATTCGTTATATTCACTGGATAATTAGATCAACTATAGTATAAATCGCATAAAACATTAAAAAATGGGTACTTATTTTAAATTTAAATTTGCAAATTGAATAACCAATATTCTTACGTAGAGAACGCGCACGAAAACAATCAAATTAAAACAACGATTTAATTTCACTACTGGAATTTTATAGTCGGTGCATATCCAGTCGACTGTTTGAAATATTTATACATAAGCAAACACTTACGAATGATTTTGACGAATCAACACAAACGCCGGATCTTAAAGGGTTAGCACTCAGGAGTGGGGGGGGGGTCTCGAAAGGGTTAAAGAACCTGAGAGGAGCGAACGGTTTCCGTTCAGTGACGACACTTGAACAACACTGAAGGTGGCCGGCCGTGTGAACCCGACAGCTCTTTCGCGACCGTGAAAAAAAACTGAATTCGAATTTGAAAAAAGTGCCGCTCAGAAGAGAGAGTAAAATTTTTCCCGCCACTGTTGCACAACCGTCTCGCTCGCACGTACCAATCTGCCGTATAGCAGCATCTCGCTCTCACCTTTCACTGTGATGTACTCGCTCGAAAGCGCGTCGCGGCGCCAAGCGCTATGACGATATATGCGTTTGTCTCGCTCGCACTCGCACACCACCCCTACGCCCGTAGTGCGATAGATATACATATATGCGTTCAATTATAAGCTATCAAATGTGTATTAATTCAATAAAATGTCGTTTTGTCAACCAATCAATTATCATAATCGATTTTATTGTAATGGCGGCTGAGTTTGATCTACCAATAAGATTCACTGATAAATTCATTAGAATAATTCATATATGAAATCTACTATATTCAAATGTTTTATTTTTATATATTTTTTAAATCAAAAATTTTTGTGTCTATTTATGAAATTAATCACCGTATGTGGATTAGGCCAATTTTTAGCGATATTGACCTCGTTTTTTCGGCTCGTAATAACCAAGACAATTGTTTTCTGATGACTGTGATAATATTAATCACTAGCCGACAAGTACCTGGCTTCGCCAGACTAGAATAAAAAATTCCAGACGATATGATAGGGAGAATAGTGCATCCCCAACGTCCTTATAAATAATATATAGATAGTTCAAATCTAATATATAATTTGGAAAGAAACTTTGTATGTATGTAACCTTCGTTCGTTGGGTCGTTCAAGTTCGTAGACAAATTCGATTTATATTTTTTTTCGATTCATAGGCGCCGATTCGATTTTTTTCTATTCAAAGGATTCGAAATCCTTGGGGGCGAGTCTTAGAGGGCGTAGGCACCGCCGAAAGTGAAGGCGCCGGGGGCGCAGATGCCGAGGGCGATGCCCTAGGCGCCAAACCTCCAGGGGCGCAGGTGCCAGATACATATATGTTATTTCGAAAGAGACAGTATATAGTTTGTTTGTTCGTGACATTTAATTTAAAAAAAAAAACAAATGAGTATTCAAATAAATTTATATAAAATAAAACTATTCAAATAAATTTAATAAAATGTTTAATATTAGATTAGTCGTGTTTAAGTGGTTTATATTACAAATGCCGAGCGAAGCCGGGTAAAATCACCAGTGAATGATAAAATAAAAAAAAACATAATGTAATAATATAATAAACAATTGGCGGTCAATTAATGTTGCTGAAATCAAAGAATGTTCTACATACATATGTACGTATGTTATGTATATGCATATATAAAATTAAATAAAGTCTACTATCGAATAATTTTAGCTTAGACGGTGCGATGCTCCCGCAAGAAATTGAATGGTCAATTTTTGTCAATAAATGGTCAATAACCTTTACGAAAATTAAAAAATAATAGTATACAGTAAAAATTAACGGTCATTAAACCGCTTATTGTTTTGAATATTTTTTGGGAAACAGACAACAGTCAAACAGTCGGTAACGGAAAATACAACTTACTGATCATCTATTTAGTGACTAAATCAAACGAAGCTACTTGTGGCGCATTAGGAATTCCTGTAATGCTACAATGGTCCAATCTTTAAATTAATATATGTATTACATACATATATTATTTATTTAATTTCAGTATAATTAATTATGTTGTTTATTTTCTGTTATATTTTTGACCATTGCAGCGCATTAGGAATTCCTGTAATGCCACAATGATTCAAACTTTAAATAAATATATATATATAATGTATTATATACATATGTACATCCATAATCTACAGCAATCAATGCGAAGCTAATTTTTTTGTGAAATTTGCATTGATGTGATAAAGAAAACGCATTTCCATGAATATTTACATATGTAGAGGCAGTACATGTATGTGTGTACAAGAAGTATTGTACAATTAATCGATAATTGCTGCTATTTCTTTAATGCATTTAAAATTATGGCACGAATTATGGAAAACAGCCCGTTTACTTGCAGGGCTGAGGTGTGTCAATTTGAGCGGATCGAAGCTTGACTGACAGCTCATTTATCTTTAATTATTATCTATGTAGGTATAGACAGGTAACACTTTTAAATAATAGAAAACTGAAATTACACTCTACATACCGACTAATAATTCCATACAAGCAAATTAACACGTCTACTTACATTTTAACGAATCTTCGGGTGCTTTCCTCCAGTCAATATATTGATGAAATATTCCAAACAAATCAGTCGTAACCACTTATAATCACTAGTGTTATAACATCGATAGATGTATATCCTTTGACGGCACGTTACGGTCGAACGGTCGCCACTTCACTGAAGAGAAGCACCTGTCGGCGCTATCAAACTTGTTTCATCTGCATTCTTTTTTAGTTTAGTTTTTTGTATTTCTTTCACTCTCTATTGTTACCTGGCCGATTGTGTAGTAGTAAGCGTCAGGCTTAAAACACCAGATTCTCAAACTATTTGAATCGAATATACTTCACGTAAAAATATCCCAAAGCAATTGTATTTAAATAAAACTATGATAGTATTATTGTTGAACATTTTTAACCCATATATTACAAATATTTTGTAATTCATCATAGAAAAAATACTAACTATTAAATTTTAATTTAATAAACTGACTGAAAATAAATGTAATACCAGAAATGTGATACAATAAAGGATGTTCAAACTTTTTCTGGAAATGGTAACAAATGGCATCTATGTTGATGCAATGTAATTCCACACCAATACCAGTAATTCTATGTACGTACTACATGTATGTACAAATTAACGTATCCTTTCTTTTTTAAAGAGATACGTATCTTTATACATATATTTATGGAAAATTTGTATTAGATTCTTAGAAAATTTGTCAATGAATTGTTTCACTCAAAGCTTCTAAGATTGTCCCAAATATACTATCAATCGCACATATGTATACAATAAATACATTGATAAACAAACATATAAACAGTACATATGTATGTATACAATAAGTAAATTGATAAACAAACATATACATATACATACATTATATGAGCCGTTATATTTGAAAGTTGCGGAAGTCCAATCTTCAGTTCCAAAAACACTATTTACGTTTGCTGTAATTTACAATTTGCCATCACTTATTTTAATTTGAAATATCCAGAATCTTAGAAAAGCAGAATTAACGTATTACAGACCACTATAAACGTATTACAGACCACTATAAACCAGAATAAACGTATCACAGTATTTTTAAATTTTGTTAAACGCTAAACAATACATTGAAGGTTTTGCGAGATATTTCTCGAAATATCTAAGAAAAGTGGACTTATGTCACTTTCAATTATAACGGTTAATATAATTGGATATGTTAATTTTATTTTTATTTTTATTTTTTACATACATATATACAAATATACCAGGAAGGCTTAACAGGTAAACCCCAAATGCGCCTTCCTGGTCCACATAATTATAACATATATACATGTAAATCTAAATATCTGACATCTATGGTCAGTATACATATGTATATTACAAACATCGTATAAATACGATAAATATCGATGAATAACTTTCATGTAACAATACGAATTTTATATTCGTATTGTTAACAACCAGAGAGACATCTATGGTGAGCAATATGGCGAAACCTAAGATATAACAATAACTAAAGGTTCGCAACAGAAAATTGGGAAGGAAACGCCAAATTCTGATAAGAAACGATCGACCTAGACAAATCAAGGTCTGGCCAACAACGAGACTTAGCGGGGAATCGAACTCGTAACAACAAGTATGAAATAATTCAACATTCACCACTAGACCACGCTGCTGGTTAATGATAGATAGGGATCAAAATAAATGTACATAATATTATTTAAGTTACAAATATTGAAGATCTGTGATCCAACCGTGAAATTAATGGCGACTATCTGAACTCGTAAACAGATAGTACATAGGTACAATCTCCAAAAAAAAAAGCCATTTAATATATAAATATGTATATGTATATGTATTTCTATTTTTAATTATTCAAAAGCGTGTATTATCGTGTTCGGAAATGTGAAGGAATATATGTAAGTTATGTAAAAAATAATCCAACGAAGATGGAAGGAGGGACTGTGTAATTTTATAGTCTGTAATTACACGTGTATGATATAGGATTATATTAGCGTAACGAGTACGTTAAACCTACGACGTCCAACAGCATTTTCTCCGGTATTGAATATCGGTGAGACTTCAAAGGGTTAACGACAATTTAATAATAATAAAATGAAATTGATTAAACCATCACAAATTTCTCCGCAACTGAACGTAATACGTATGCCGTAGTACAACGAAAAAAACCTATGTAGTTCGTACATTACGTGGCTGAAATTTCTGAAAAGGCAATGCCCATTTCATTATAATCGACGGAGTGTTAATGACCGAGAGTGTTAATGGCCGTGACTGACTCGCCGTGATCTTCGCACTGCACGAAAGAGCGTGCTGCGCCATCTTGTACCATCGTCGGCCATCTTGCGATGGCGCGCGCAATAATTTTTGATAGCACGCACCGTGACCATACAAATTGCACCTCGGCGACAGTGTCAAGTCGAACGGAAAATGAATGGATCCACGGCATGAAACCATTTTAAGCAATCCATATGACGAATACATATGAATTTTGTCACCAAAATGCCAGAAAACACACGCACACAAAAAAATCGGTAAAATACTTCGACATATACTGCCTGGTTCACATATAATTTCAGATGGTTGGGCAGCATACGGAAATATTCCACATATTGCGAATGAAATATACACGCATTCGTTTGTGGTTCAATACAAATGCATCTAAATATGAATCAAAACGGGCACGCGTTGTGCCAAATTGACGCTTCATCTTTCTTTTCACATGCATCCACACATTTTGCGTATGTATTTCACTATCATTTGGATCCACGAAATTATCCTGGTGAACCACATTTACTGGAATTCGGATTTAATTTTTAATTTAAATTAAAAAATACGCGCATAATAGTGCTCGGATTTTTATTTTCCAATTTTTTTTTTTATTTGGTATTTAAAATATTGGTGCGCAGTTTGCTTGAATCTGGCTCGGCCATATGGAGTCCTAATAATTTAAGGTACACGCTAATGTTAGAGAGAGAAGAAAATTTCTGCGCTATCTCTACATGAGAGAGTTTGGGCGCTATCCCTACTTATTTCCCAGTAAGTTTGTCATGGGCTCCTTGGGCTTTGACTCCTTAGCTTCACGTAGAAACAATCATCTTGGTAAGCTTTTTCTAAAAATTCTAAGGGGTGAATGTCATCTTCCTGAAGTTCTGTGTAATCTTAAACTTAGGGTACCTGAGAAACTGAGAGAATCTCGCTCCAGAACTCTATTCCTGCCTATTCGGGCCAGAACTAATGTGCTTGATGACTCACCCCTTTCAAGAGCCATTCGATTATTTAACCTGCTTTCTGGGAACCTTGATGTTTTTACTGCATCATACAGTTCTGTCAGGCAGCATATTTTAAATGACTTCTAGCTACATACATATTTACACATGTTGTTTTCATTTTGTAATTTTATTATTTAGCATAATGTGTATGTTTGTTGGTTTTATCTTAATTTATATATGTATGCTATTTTTTATTTTTATATATATGAGTAATTTATCTTTATTTATGTGTATTTATGTGTTTATGTGTATATACATGTATAATGTTTGTATGTATTGTATGTGTATGTGTATATGTATATATATACGTATATGTATGTATATGTGAATATATAGTGTAGGTGTGTATGTATGTATGTATATGTATATATATGTATTTTTATATTTATGTATGTATATATGTGTATTTGTGTATACGTGTAAGTATTTGTGTATATATGGATGGTGTACATATATGTTTATATAATTGTCTTTGGCCGGGAAGGCGCATTGATTTTATCTGTTAGGCCTTCTTGGTGTAAATTAAATAAAAAATAAAAATAAAAATAAAAATAAAAGTAAAAATAAAAATAAAAATAAAAATAAAAATAAAAATAAAAATAAAAATAAAAATAAAAATAAAAATAAAAATAAAAATAAAAATAAAAATAAAAATAAAAATAAAAATAAAAATAAAAATAAAAATAAAAATAAAAATAAAATAAAACATTTCAATTCATTTAGTAACCTATTTTTGTCTATTTCTAGGTATGCCGCCTACAATAGAATTCCTTTTTTCTTCTAATTCTTCTATTGATGATGAAATTAAGCCTTTCCCGGTCAAAAAATAGAACTCTTCCGCAATCTGTCGAATGCAGTGAAAGCGATTATCACAAGTTAATTCATAACGAATGTCATCAACAGATGAATGTGATCATATATGTACATATGTACTTTATGTTCTTAATCATTTTGAATGACATTGGTTTGAAAATCTCCCATTGAATATTGTTTGCCGAATATCCAATTACCTTTAATAAATGTATTGTTCATACTGTGTTTTTCATACATATATGACAAATATCCTTTTGTACGGCTCTGATTGCAAGGAACGTGCTTTAAAAAAAAAAAATACTGAAAAATACATTAATTTTGAGTTCATATTTTGTTTAGTGATTCTTTAATCAGCGCTTATCTAATAAAATTATGAAAGTTAATCATTGAAAAACACTTGCAAACAAACTCGCCTTCACCTTATTGGATATTCAAACTTTCATCGGCTTTTATGTACATATATCTATGGGTTTTACATACGAATATTAAATATTATCACTATCGTGTCAGCATTCGTGACCCATCCTCTACTTTCCTGCTATGATTTAAGACCGCTTTTCAATTAAAATCCTATTCACAAATATAAAATATGACTAAGCCCTTCTTAAGGTCGCACGCGGGTCAACGACGATGTGTCAAAGCTTTTTATTCAATTCGATTGCGCAACACGTTATCCGAATGATGCAACCGGAGAGACGAAATTCGATTTTCTCCACTACCATTGTCGATTATACATACATTACCACATTCGAGTGGAGATTTCTCTCATTTGACCACACCGTGGTGATTCATGGGAATGCACGCATCGCTGAATTTCCTAGAAGTCCTCGCCCAAAGTGGGTTTGGGTCAAATTCGTGACATACAAAAATTCCGATAATGGATGTCCAGATTTAATCGAATTTCAAACTGACTGATTAGATCCATCCGTTTTGATTAGATTATACAGATGAAAACACGAGCCTATTTAAAATAAAATTCAATCTACCAAAATTCTGAAGGGAAAATTTTTCATATACATATGTACAGAGGTAGTACATATGTATTTTGACCTCATTACGCCTGATCTTTACCTGATGTAACTTTTTTCATACAACAAATATGATTTATTTACTAAACATACCCATATATACTAACTTGTAAAAACTGCATGCCATAAATAATATTCCGTTTGTTACAGACATTACTAACAAACCAACCAGTAGATTCTATGACAGAGTCATTAATAACCATACTAACACACTTGTGAAGAGTCTCGGTGATTAAAACAATATATCTATGCCCTTCAGGTATAACACACAGATTACCTAAACACAATCTGCTTTAATTAATATTATGTATTAGATGTATTATGAGCATTTATAAGAATTGTAAATAGGTTTTTGAGCTCTTTTTCCTATTACGCTGTACATATTAACATTATAACTAACAAAATAAAATTAAAATTGTAAAATAGAAAATGATCAGTAGATCAGTAGCTATTAAAATAGATATAAGATGTATTGTGAACATAATTTGGTAATAATAAAAAGCAATTAAAAATCAAAACATTTAACTAAACATATAATTTGTAGGGCTTAAAATAAATTAAAATTAGAATTTACTCCAAACAAATATCATGTGTTGGTAATATAAACATTCTTTCAATTACATAAAATTAAAACAGGACAATAAACCAATGGAGCAACATGAGTATGTTCATTCATTTAATTAAATGCCTCAGTTTCCTCTTCAACGGGAGACCTCATTTTATGATTTTGTAAAGATCTTTACAACGATTTTCCTCAATTCAAAGGTTACCATCAATATCTTGATATTAACTTTCCAAAAATATATCAAAGTACATTCATATGTATGCACATGTGTAAAATTTGTCTATTTTTTGGAGAATCGACATACAAATAAGCCTTCATAACATATTATATCTCTTAACAAGCTTTTTCTTCGAGTGAAAATCTTTAACTTTATTATCTATTTCACATAAGAGTGATTTTTGAACACTGTATTGGGCAATACACAATGAAAATCCATTAGCTGTGTGAACCATTATTATGTTATATATATCTAAAGATTTTTACAATAAAATACAGTGTTTGGGAAATGGAATATAAACCGATTTTTTTATTATTATTTATAATACTACCTCTTAATTATTCGATGTTATATTATACTAGTTGTTTTACCAGGCTTTGCTCAGTATTTGTAATATAAACAGCGTAAACATGGCGCTATCCGCTATTATATAGCTTATTATTTTTATGATTGTGTTAAATGTGTTTTTTTGTGTATGTATATATATATTTTTTGTCTTATCTAATTTCTTTACTTATTATTTTCTTTCTTTTCTGTTATATATTTGACCATTGTGGTGCCCTAGGAATTCCTATAATGCTACATTGGTCCAAACTTTAAATAAATAAATAAATATATGTGTTACATACATATATTCAGTATTAAATTTCTGTATAGTTAATATAATATATAGTATTCTGTATAGTTAATATAACATATAATATATAGTTAAATAAATATTAGATGTATAAACCTATGTATACATACTTATTTATGAAAAACTTCTAGTGATTTTTCTTGTAATAAAATGACAACTTCCTCGCCTACTGTGATTATATTTTTATATTACACTTTTCAACAATTTTTGATAGAATGTATGTAAACGGAAAAAATAGATTCATTATCGCATTCATAGCTCAATTTCAAAAGCATGCATTAGTCAATGGACTTTATTTTTACGACAACTTTTGTTTGTTAAAGTTATCGAAATCCCAACTAGCACCCACCCAAAAGTACGTATACAATAAGTGTGCAAATATATTTGATTTCTTTAGATCTGATTATATTGTTCGTCTTCTTCTTCGTCTGCCATTGTCTTCAGATCGTGTTAATTGGATAAAATCTGCGTGTGCGGTCCAATTCGCACGGCCTCTCCCCATGGGAAATGCTCTCTCCTTGACAGTGTAGTAAACGACATTGAAAAAGGTGACGGGATCACTTTCCAACAACAATGAAAAGTCATTTATTTTATTGTGTATGTGTGTTTTATATATATTGTAATACGCTCGCGTGCCGTTTTCATAAATCTGAAAGATTATTATAATTTCACTTTGGGAACGAGTGGTGACAATGCTCTGACGTGATATCTAATGACTTGATTTTTCGTTACAGACAACGTCAATGCTAGAGATCATTAATTTATTTTATATATGTATGTATGTATATGTAAATAAAACGTAAAAAAACGCATATACATGTGTGTATGTATTAAATAGCCTACATTTTTGAACAATTTTCTCTTTTTTTGCTCATGATTAAGCCCACACTTAGACAACTTATATTTATCGTCTCCCATATTTATTCAATCCCTGTATGTCATCAAGCGTTCATAAATTTAAAAAAATGACCACTCCACGTTCAGAATTATTTTTATGGCTTTGGAGTGCATTATATTTAATTTAATTATTATAATTGGAAGTTTGAAATACATCTAAATCATAAATTATATATTGCTACATCACAAACATTTATTGAACAATAAATATAATATAATATTTTAAATATGTTACATCGAAAGTATTTATTGATTTCACACAGCAGTTTTTCTTTGAATTTTATTTAATTCATTAGCCAAATATTTAAAAATGAATTAAAACAATACAAAAATCAACCCACACATACATTCATATACATATATTTATTTTTTTTGAAATAGTTAACCATATCATAACTTTATAGCTATGCATAGCTAAAAAATAAATAAATAACATAATACACAAAATTAACAATAAACCCGTACGTATAATAACTTATCACGTATTATTAATTGTTATATGATATCATTGATCAAAATTTATAACACCTACACGACTACAATACATATGTACCTACATATATATTCAAATTCAATACATTTACACACATCATAAGCACATAAAATAATTCATTGCTCGTAAAACTAATTAACATTTAGCCATAATAGATATTTCTAATATTCTCTACGAGTAAATGCAACTATTTATCGATGGATTATCGATAAAAAAAATGATGCTGCTGATACATATTTTTGATTTTGCACTACTGACATATAGATATCTACGAAAAATATGCAATCGCTTATTGCTGATTCTGATTAACTTGACCCTTATAATGCAAACACTTTTTGCATATGTCATCGACTCTCTTACGAATCGGAGAGCTCTTTTCTCCTTTGACCCAAGATGACTTTTGGCTGAGTTTATTTTTGGACTTTTCATCTTCGTCGCAGCTGAAAGATCCTTCGCTGAATTGTTGCAGAAGCTTCTTCAGATATCCACCAGAAGCTGAAGAAGATGTAGCTTTTTCCGACATCGGTGTGAAAACATCTGCTTCTTCATTTACATCGATCTTCTCTTCTTCTATATCAATCTTGAACACGTCATCTTTTGGAAATCCATCTTCGTCTATACACTTTACTTCACAGTCGACCTTCTCTTGAGACTTCAATTCATTACTTCCATTGATATCGTCGTCCTTTTTATCATCGAAAGCTTTAAAAGAAGACGTTTGTTCGCTGTTTATGCCTTTTTCTTGATACAGAGGAAGTGTCGTGTCGACGGATTTGGACCTATAATGCCTATTAGTCGAACAAGGAACCATCAATTGGTTGTTATCAAAAGACTTCTTATTTTGAGAATCATCTTGAGATACCGTCTCTTGAGATCCAGCCGACAAATCACCAGGTGTCGAACCTAAAAAAGGCCAAAATCAATCATATTCTATTAAAATCACTTTATTGACCTTCAAAAGTACCTCCAGATGTTGCTAATTGATCCTCTCGGTCGTCTTCTTTCATCAGAGCCAAGTCTTGGCTACCAGGTTGATAGTCAGCAGCCGTTGCCAATATTCCTTGTACCATATCCATGCAGGAGTCCAAAGAGAATTGTTTTCCCGCCGTCATCATTCCTCGGATACGTCTTCTCATTGCTTCAAAAGTACAATGGTTAAAATCTTTTTGATCATAAAAGTCGATAGGAATCATCTGATATACATATGTGGCTTGAGAAAGACAACATCATACCTGGACTATCCTTTGGCTCGATCTGCAACGAATTGAAAGTCTCTGCAAACTTTGTCAAAAGACCACCATAGTCTCTGATGGCTGCAAAGCTTCCATCGACTATCTTGGGACTCATAGGACTGTTGGCC
Organism: Arctopsyche grandis; assembly: GCF_051622035.1. Taxonomy (NCBI): domain Eukaryota; kingdom Metazoa; phylum Arthropoda; class Insecta; order Trichoptera; family Hydropsychidae; genus Arctopsyche; species Arctopsyche grandis. Next base: position 3,452,242 of record NC_135362.1, read on the forward strand.
AGAAGCAAACTGGTACCGAAAGCAGCATTCAACTCGCGAGTATCTAAAAATTCGGATATTTTCTCGATACATTAGGTTTAAATGTTTAAATGTTTAAACACGAGGCAAATTGGGATTAAATAAAAGAAAAAAATCAAAGAAATAATAATTTTATTGTTCATTAAAAATCTAAACCATTAGAATCTATTTTGAACACGTCCAACTTCTGAAAAGCTTGCAAAAATAAAGGTAAATATTTATAAAAAAATATGTAACGATACATCGATCATTTTTCAATTGGATTTATAGTTTTAAAGCAATTGAAACTATTATACAATTGAAATTATGGATACAATTTGATTGAGATGACAAAAAAGAAATACAAAATACATATGAAATCACTCAGAGGATCAAATCGAAATGCTTTTCGGTTACTATAGAAACTCAATACAAAAGTTTACTAGCCAGCTCAACATTATCATGATAATGTAAAGCTCCAACTTATGAAAAAATTTGATGATAATTCTGTTATTGAAATTCAACCAAAACAAAGCAGACCTCGTCTTCAGCGCATTGAATACACAATGTACAATACCTTTGAGAGGAACTCTGGTCTTTTTGTGCGGTTGCAAGTTGCCATCTTCGGTGCCGAATTCTTCCATCAACACGTCTTTGGCCACGATGCGAATTTCAGCCCAGTCCTCTGAAATCAAATACTCGTTAGGAACGATTCTAGACACTATGGTGTCTCGTACTGCATACCCAATAAGTCGTTGTTCGTAGTCCTGGTCGATGTTATGGTGAATCTTATGACGTATCTCGATTTGAGACAAGCTGGCACACAGTGGATACGTCCACGAGCGTTCAATTTTTTAAGCAACCGTTCAGTTAACTCGTTGGCACCTTTCAGACGAAACACTACCATTCCTTGAATACATTAAAACTAATTAATATTAAATTAAGACTGTGTATTGTTCTAAAGTATTGATTTTGATGATGCCTAACTTTGGTGATGCCTGTTTGATGCATATTATGTACATATATATTATAATAGTATTTTGATTCTAATTTTGCTTTAAAGGTATTATTTAAATTATTTACACTCGACAAGAGATAGTTAAAATAAACTCACCTAAATGCCTGGCAGCTGGTATTTCAAACCTAGGATCGGCCAATACTAAGGCTTCAAACTTTTGAGCTAATCTCACGCCCTAAAATTTTAATCAATAAAATAAAATATATAACCAGAATAATATTATTAAAATAAAAATTCAATTACATACTTCTCGTATGTGTTTTTGAAGACCGCTAATTCCATAATTCCTTATTACGAACCACAGTTTTAGAGCGCGGAACCTTTTGCTCAGTGGTATTTGCCAATGCTGTAAAAATCCAAACATCAATAACTATAAATCATTACTGTAAAACAGACAAAAAATATATATTACCATATAATCAATAGCATGACCTGTGTAATGGAATAAAAATAAATTCAATTATTTAATAATTAAATTCAATATACGTGGTGTTAAAATATGTAATACCTGAATTTTCATGCTGGAGATATATAGGATTGACGTTGAACGTACTATGCAGAGATTTGCTATTTTTAACCCTAAATTAAATTTATTACATATTAATAACAATCATGTTGGAAATATATGAATAGTAGAATCGTACTCACCATAATGCTGTACAATCGAAATGTACCATTAACCATTTGGATGGATTGAAAGCAATGGAATCTGCGTATTCGATTCCGGTCATCCAGTGCCTAATGTTTACCATTTTTATTATTAATAATTTACAAATATGTAGATATATGATAAAAGTTCAGAATCTACCTAAATTCGGGGCATATGAATGCGCTTCCTGCATACGCTGCGTCTATGTGCAACCACAAAGATTCCTCTTTACAGATCGGTCCCAATTCCTGAACATTGTCGAAAGAACAGGCTCCCGTGGTTCCCAAAGTTGCGCAGAGCTTTGAGAATAATATTGAAATGAAAAGCGGTACGAAATGAAAGTGTGAATGCCAATTAAAAGGTAAATCATAAAAAGTTACGAGCATTACTCGACATATTTATTTTATAATGCAGTAATAACTGTAGATATTTGTATATCTACAGTTATTACAGCATTATATATACATATGTACATTTCACAATTACCGGTCTCCGTGACGAGACAGAATGTTAAACGACAGAAAACGCAAATATCGGAAGGCAAAGATCGAAAATCGAAAGATCTTAAGTCAAAAGATAAAAAAAATGGTGCATGGTAAACAGTACATACTCACTTAATTTGCGCGAGCAGGATACAACAGGAACAAGTGGAACAGGCTTTTCCTCCCGTATTAATGTGCGCGCGCAGAATACGGGAGGAAAAGCATGTTCCTCTTGTTCCTGTTGTATCCTGCTCGCGCAAATTAAGTGAGTATGTACCGTTTACCATGCACCATTTTTTTTTTGATCTTTCGATTTTCGATCTTTGCCTTCCGATTTTTGTGTTTTCTGTAATTTAACATTCTGTATCGTCACGTAGACCCCACAATTACACATACATACATTTCGTTTATTTTATGATGAATTACGAAAAAAAAAATTATCCGTTTAATAGGCGGAATAAATGTATGCATAATTGTGATTTATTGATTTATTTTACTTATTTTTATGTGTTTTGTTTTCTTTTTAAATAAATTTTTTGATATATGGAATTATTATTATTATTACCATTTTCATTGTTATTATTACTTTTTTGTGTTATTTTAGTAATATCTATTTTTCTCTACATACATACATATGTGCGGTAATATTATATTATCAATGTGTTACTTTTTAAAAATATATATTATGCATGTTTGTTATTGAAATTCCAACTTTTAAGTTAAAATTAATGAAAAAATATTTTTTAAAACATGAAATGTAGTATTTTTCCAGTAAATTCATTATTTAAGTTTAGAAATGTAATTTGGTCGGTGGCGGCTCGTCCATATGGGCTGCAGTCCTCCCAATACAGTACAAATGCATGCTATTTTTGTCGTCCACATGGGCTGCGGGGCTGCAGACCTCCCAGTAAAGTACATATTCAAGCTATTTTTGTTTTCATTCGATCAACGGTTTGGTTAACGAGCTACTACAGCCTGAATAATCTCTGCAGCCCCCCCACTATGAAATCTCACGAGCCGCTACTGATTATTTAGTTATAGTTCAAATACATACATATGTAGGTACAAATATAAATCATGTTTATTATGTTATTAATATGAATATTGATATTCAAAAAAGTCATGCTCCAATGAATGAATTTAATAAATTTATAAATTAAAATACATACATACATAGATAGGTTATAAAATTAAGTCAAACAATAAACTACATATAACAATAAACATCATCCGTTATATTTGATTTGATCATTCGTTAGAAATTAACCGCCCATAAACTACATATGTTGAGTTGATTGATAATTGATTGCTCTTATTATTATTATTTATTATTATTATCATTTATTATTATTATTATTATTTATATATTTATTTATTTTGCTTTACTATTTTTCAATAATGTTTTTACTATCTATGTCCATATATACTCATATACATTATTTATATGGGCATTGGGGATTGCACTATTCTCCCTTTCGCTTGGAATAAAAAGTTATTATTATTATGTATGTTTGTACATAGTTATCAATAAAATAAGTTTGAATTTATAAATACGAGCAGTTTCGGGAATAATCTCGAAACTCTTAGGAACTTAGAAAAAATTAGGACTACTTCGGGTATAAAAAAGTATTTATATACATACATTTTTTAAAAACCGTGGAAACGTGATAAAGGATCGATACTACAGAGATATACATATGTATATGTCTAACCCATTCAAAATTTTGAGGTCGAATTTTGTCACGATAAAAATACTTCATCGAATTGTAGATAAAATAAAAGTTAATTTTTCAGATTGAATGTCATCCACTAATATATTTTCTAATTATAAAACCTCCAAGGTTCCGTTTTGTATTAATACCGTTTGGATTTTTATTTGCTGCTTGTCGTTGGCTCTCATTTGATACATAGTTGGTATTAATTCACCGACAGAGCATCTGGTCCCGTTGTTGGTCTTATTTATTTGCGCTAAGTAATAAGAATTCGTCCCTGAGAGACCAATTTGTAGCAGGGCCGGCGCGGGATTAGCGGCCCGCGGGACACTGATCCTATACCCTCCCCAATGCCACCCCTGCTACCCCTTAAAATGAATATTATACATGTATATGTATATAAATACTTGTTGCCGAGGAGAGCGACGAATCGTTAAAATTGTACGGAATACATATGTATATAAATACAAAAGGTTTTCTAGTATGTTCCATCTATTGAAATAAATTACATAGATAAAAATAATGATGCAAATGCGACTTATTTGATATACTAAAAGTATGACTACATACTAGACATATTATATAATAAACAATGTTTTGCGAAAGAAAGCTAATAAGAGGCTTGTAAAAAGACTTCATTTAAAATTACTATTGTATAGTGCAGTGCTACTCAAACTTTTTCAGTTGGTGGACTAGTATATATTTTTCAGTAATTCTCACGGACTAGCATCATATTTTAAAATAAAACGTAGTGAAATATATTTAATTTATTTCAAAGATGAACAATATGTATATACATATGTAGTTATACAACGATGAAAAATGAAAATGAAATAAAAAGAAAAACTAATGAGACATATGACCCTGTTTGTTATTAGACAACTTATCCAGTCGTAGTTTTATCGAATCATGAATATCCACACTATTACGATGTGTTGTCTTAATTAACCTCATGGTTGAGAAACCAGCCTCGCCAAGGTAATTTGATGCAAATGGTAAAAGAGTTTTCAGTACAAGTTCATAAAGATCTGGGAATTCTGCTTTCAATTTGATCCAAAAGAACGCAAGTGAAATTGTGGTTTCAAAACACTTTTAATTCTTGATTTGCAGTCAATTAGTTTATCTTCCAAATTATCAATCATCAATTATCAGTCCATGGCAAAAATGGTTTTGGATCCATCCTTTTTCCCTTTCGCGGATGATTACATCGCGCAAAGACGTATTATTAAGTTCCTCTCCTCGTGAATAATATCAGCCCAAATCTTTCTAAACACGAATCTTCCATGATTTTAGTTTTCGTTTCAACCCATCTGTATTGTCTGCTATTTTAAAACAAGATGTCATTCTTCCTTGTATGGATAAGTTAAGGTCATTCAAAATGCAAAAAAATGTCTGTTTTGAAATTGTTCTGACATACATAAGATTTTGGGTTTGTTATATAAATATAGCGATCTCATCCCTGAGCTGAAACACTATCTTCAGTGGTACCCCGACTTTTCCGCGCGGTCAATAAACGCCCTGACATTAACGCGCCGACGTTAACGCGCCGCGACAAAACCGCGCCAGCAAAAACTGCTCGGCGACAAAACCGCGCCAGAATCCACTATCAGATGCAAGTTGCGCACGCGCGTTATCTCGATAGTTTCACAATTTATAATCAGACTTATCAAGTCAACAGTTTTATCAATCGTTTCAAATGCAAGTATGTAAAGTAGCAAAAATTTGTTGTATGACTATGTTTTACTACCTACATATATTGACTACTCGACGACTACCTACATATATTGGCTATATTTCAGACTTGCCTTTTGACTGTATTCAGATTTTTGGCGCGGCGCGGTAACGTCGGCGCGTTTATGTCGTGGCCCTTATTGACCGCGCGGTTTTGACTGGACACCCTCAGCACTTTACCCCTTGACAACCAACGTATAGTAGCATGCGATAATAGTCGTTTAGAATCGGCGCCCATATATTGGCATAGTATCCCAAATAATCTCGAGTTTGCAGGGCCTGTCTTTGTATAATTTATATAACGGATCAGATGATGCAACGTTGTCTGATGGTGCTTACGGACTAAACCAACGACAATTTTGGGCCAACTTTTTAACCAGCAGTAGCGTACAAAATATCGAAATAAAAATTAAATTTTAAAATTGAAATTAAATATCAAAATCAAGCTAAAGAGCGAGATTGAGCTAAAATTAGATCATCGTTGATGTTTTGAATTACAACAATGTTTTGAATTACGACGATACCGCATTTAAAACCAGAGAAATATTATAATTTCTCTGCGTACGAGCGAAAAAAAATATTGTTAAAGTCGTCACGACATGTTACTTTATTTCCACGTGGATGATCGACAAAAAAAAAACAATTCATAAAAAAACGCGGTGTCGGATGTCGGTGATTTGTCAAAGGGTTTTTTTTTCTTTCGTCGAAATAAAATTAATAATCACACATTATCCGATAAATTTTACTTCTGAAATGATTTAATTACTTGATTTATTTCGACGAGAGAAACAATTGAAGAATAAAAAAATCCGTTTGATGTGACCGACAACACCCCGGGTTAGCAAAAATCGTTGGATCACCCATACTAATACATGATATATTCTCAGTAACTGCGCATTACGGGGAAGTAAAAATAATAATTCTTTGATTTTTTTCGATCTTAGTGCGTATCTTCGTAAGTCAAAACATCTTCGACAAACAAAAGTCGAGGATTACCTGTATGTGATTGTTGATGATCTAATTTTAGGTCAATCTCGAAAATTTATTTAAATTGTGCATGTTCTGTTTTAACTTTCAATATTTAATTTTAATTTTAATATAATGATTATAATTTTATTTTGATACTTGAATTTAATTTTAATATAATAATAATAGTTTTAATTTTGATATTTAATTTCAATTTTTAAATTTAATTTTTATTTCGATATTTTGTACGCTACTGGTTTTAAAAGTTGGCCTGTGGGCCGTTCGTTGGCTTGGTGCGTACGCACCATTAGGCTATTGTTTTTTTTTTTAATTACGTCTATGTCCACGACCTCAAGAACTGGGCCGCGGACCAGTGTTTGAGTGGTACTGGTATAGTTTAATCAAATAAAACTCACCCAAAATGGAATCAACCCTTTGGCGCGATCCCTCTGCATGGCTTCGATCAATTTGTCTCCTCTCATACTCAAATTGTCATCGGCTTCGATATACCTCATCCTTACCAGTCCTATAAAGTCCAAACATTAGTATTATATAAAACCAACAGTAATTGCAAACGAAATTTCAAAAAATACGATACTAACCTATAAGTCCAGCTTTTTCTACAGAAGAGTGAGCTTGATCGGAACAATAGGCGACGAGGCGAGCATTTATTTCAGCATCCTCTAAATCTGGATTGGTTTCTTGCAGCCTCCTTATAATTCTGGACCTTCCAGCCAACAAGCAAATGAGCGTAGATTCGCTAGCAGTTGTCTATGAATTAATTTACGAATGTATTTAAAACAAGTTCCAAGTTTGAATTGACTTAATCAGTGTTTGTATTCACTTGAATTACTCCTCCTCCAGGACTATCGTTCTTCAGCCTCAGAAAGTCTTCAGGAAGTCCGATCATTTTACCTAACCAATTCATTATTACTGTCTCCAATTCGGTGCAAGCCGGAGACGATGCCTTGAATTTTCAATTTCATTATATAAAGTTTTATTTTTAACAGATATAATGCTAGTGAAATCAATGTAACATACCCATGTAAATCCTAAGCAATTGATGGCATCTGCCAACATATCTCCCAAAAGTGATGGATAAGAATTCAATGCCGGAAAGTAGGCATGCATATGAGGACTTTGCCAATGGGTAACCTTTGAAAATTTAAATTTAAGTATAAAAACTGTTTTCTTTTTTTTATTATATTTTTCCATAATGCTATTGTCCAGGTGAAACCAATGGTATTAAACTTGCATATACGTATGTATATATGATAAATTTAAAATCATATTCAAATATAAAGTGGGTACATAGGAACTGTTTCTGCAATGAAATTAAATAAATTGGCAAACTCTGATAGGAAACAATCGACCTTGGAGTCTAGTCAGCAACAAAGCCAGGGATAGAACCCGTGACCACCCAATCGAAAGTATTACATGCTAACCACTGATTTACAATGTTCCTGCTTAAATACAGTGGATTCCTCATAATTGTGACACATCGGGCCAAAAAAATTGTCCCAAATACCCGGCTGACTACAATAAGCGAATCTGAAGGATCAACCTTGGGATTCGTCCCAAATAACTGGCTGATCTGGTTAACTGGAGGCCCAATTAAGCGAAGTCCAGTGTAGAATGTTCAATAATATATACATTGTTATATAGGTATTACCTATATACTAATATATGTACCTATATGTAGTAAGAAATTAATTAGAATCAATTTCTACCATTTGGTCACCTTATTCACTAAAATACATATATTAATTTCATCGAGTCTATCCAGAAAAAGTTTTTAAGTATATTTTTTAACCAGCAGCATGGATGAGTACTTAGCATATAATGTGGTCACGGTTTCGATTCTCACTGGTTGCTGCTGGCCAAACCGTGGATATGTGACTCCAGGTCAATCATTTCCTATCACAGTTCGGAAATTTATCTAATTTTCATTGAAACGGTTCTTAGAAATTGGCATCCCTGTCCTATCTTGCAAAAGCATTTTCTTTTCACTGTGTAAAATGGTTTAATAAATAAATAACTATAATACAATCACATACACTTACATTTCAAATATATACACATGTTTATCTTTTTCCCAAATTTTATTCGTCAAGGTAACGCTGAGCAATTTAATTAGTACACCTTTTTAAATTTAAGTATCCAATTTTGATAAAAAAAACTTTTTAATTTGACTTTTTTGTTATTAACTTTACTTATTAAATTGGTATTAGTATAAATCATTACTCCAGGCATGATGACCCTTTCAACATCAGCCATGATGTCAGGCCAGGGCTCGCCAACAAGCGGCGCACTTTCCGGCAAAAGGGCGTGAAGAAAACCAGGCTGAACATCGGGAAAAACCCTTCGAGACGACACAGTGTCCAAGTAATCGGCAATGTAGTCCACCATCTCTTTTCCTGAACACAATAAAGAAAAACCAACAGTCAAAATGCTGTTTTATTCTTTTTAGTCTCCTTTTTAACACAGTCAAGATTCCATCTAGGACTTGGCAAAAAGAAATTGACAAATCGATCTGCAGCAGCACAAAGGCGAACCGGACTCGATTAACGCTTAGATAAAATAGGATTTCCCGGCTTGCACGTGTGGATGTGTGTATCGGAAAAGCTTTAGAAAGGAATTTACATGTGCCAATAAAACCCTCATAAGGTCTCATATGTTTTTATTAGGCTCGGCTTTTCTCGTAGAATCAATTCAGTGAGATGCTGGGGGTGTTGATCTGACGCAGTATATATGCACTAAAGTCGTTTTATCGACACTGACTTTAATATATTGTCCGATCCGTACACATATAAATAAGTTTCAGAAATATACATATTTACGGTCAATTCTCGGAAAATTCAATACATAAGACATGTATGAGGAAAAATCATACACATATTTGAGAGTCCGAGTTTTTTAATGCAATTATAATGAATATAATGTAATTATTTATATTCTTTAATAACGTTTTTTGTAACCACATCTTAAAATCTGAATTTCAACCTACATATATTTATCGGCATTTTTATATGTTTGAGAAAAATGGAATTTTATTTAATTCTCATATAAAGACAATTTAATATATTATCCCTATTAATCCAATTAAGATTCGTGTTAATACGAGTATTAGTACAAGCTTTTAGCTCGCCATTTTACCGATTAAAAATTCAGCACACTTTCAATTAACCCTTTTAAACGAAAACTAAAAATAGTGTGGCCAGAACACTATCTCAATAAACATGTTTCAATAGAAAATACTCAATATAAAATAGCATTAACAGTGGGAAAAAATCCCAAGTGAAAATACATACTTTTGACTTTTGATTTGAACTGGACGACTACTTAGAGAGATTTGAAAGCTGAAAATTACTGCAAATAAAAGATAAAATACCCGACTATAGATTCCAATATTCATTTTGAACATAAAATTGACAAATTTTGAGACATCGACCGAACAACACGAAGATATAGAAAAATCGCGCGATTAAAAAAACACATCTCCGAATCTCGAGCCAATCAACATTTTTTATTACCAGATTCATGTTTACTGGGCATAGATCTATAAGAAAAGTTATATCTCGTCTCTGAACCATTTTTCGTGTCCAACAGTGTAATTGAAATTATTGAGCTATTTAAAAAAAATATATATACATACATATATTATACAATATTCATCACAAAGATGTGTTAAATAGTCGAAAAATCGGTATTACAAACAAAACTCACCCCTAGTTCTGTATTCGTTGCTATCCATGTTCCTTTCAAACCGGAAAAATCACACAATCTAGCAGGAAAAACAAACAATAACTAGTTAATACACTCTGTTACGTCATAATGCAGAATTTTCATTGAAAATTTTACTCTATTCTACAACACGATGGGCTGAAAATATATGCACAGAGACGAACATCTCATGCTAAAACAACCTGAAACACTGAATTACCCCACACATGTACCTACTGACTCAGCTCTAATCGCATAATCGTCTTGGCATCGTCGGTCACTCTGTATCATTACTCCCATAAAACATGTACTTTAATAATATAATTATTAAAATAGTATAAGAAAAATCTAGCGATACTAATATGTACGTATATAAAATCAAAAAAAATTGCGTTCGTATTTTATACTGTTAAATTTAAACATAAAAGTATTTATTGTTTTATCTTCCGAAATTACAATATACATTTGTAATATATGCAAACGAATATTATTACTATTTATCACTACAAATTTAATATCTACGTATTCACTTTTATTTAAACACTACACCACGGATCGTGCGTAGTTTGTATGGCTTCAAATCGATACGATTAATAGTCACATTATTAAAAAGAAAAAAATTCTATCTTTATACCAAATACTAGATAATTTCGTGAATCAATATTGTTATTCATTTAATATAATATTCATTTGAATCGTATTATAGTAGATATCGCGTACTCAGAGCAGGATTAGTACCTACATATGTATAATATATATAAGGCCTGATTTTTTCGGGGCAGTGTTTTAAATATCGGAACAAATCATTTACTTCAGTAAAATGTCTATATACGTATAGAAAATATATATATATATACATATATACACATACAAATATATTATATTTAATATTATATATATTGAAAAATAGACATTAATGTAACATAAAGTCTAATAATAAAGTATGGAACGGAATATGACAAGGGTAGGAAACGGATAGGAAACGTAATATGACAAGGGTAATTGATATACCAATAAGGGTTGAAATGGCCATATTCACAGCATTTGAAATGATTTTTCTCCATTTAAAAAAAAATGTTTAAAAATTGAAAAAAAAATTTAAAAGTACGTTAAAACACGACAAATTATACACAAAAGTAGTAGTTTACATATTTTATTTAAAAAATTTGAAGCTTTAGTCTATTTTCAAATCAATAATAAATAATTTGTGAAGTGCGTTAGCAGGGTGAAAACTGACCGTGAACTGATTATTTATTTTATTCATCCCTAGGTTAAAAAATTTGGAGTTTTTTTTACCAAAACATGTGGGTTAAAATCCGAACTACCTACTAGCGTTAAAATAAACACGCGTTTCTCATATTTTTGCTACATATTGTCACAAAGTGTCACAAATTACGCTATTGGAAATAACTTTTTGTCATATGTAAGTCTTTATTGGAGAGAGTGAAGGGATTTTAATGACGATGGGCGGGTTACGTAGCTAGAAAAATGGATGCAAGATCAAAAAAAGAAGTGCCAGAATGGCACACGAGAGAATGTAAAGGGTTGAAAGTTAGGTGCAAAGAAAATGGGTGAATTTAATTAGAAATACGTATGAGATTATATGGATGAAAGTTGCACAAAACAGATATGAATTGAAGCTTGTTGGAGAGGCCTTTATCCAACAGTGGATGAAATAAGTGGCTGTTAATTATGATGAAATATCTGCAAATTGCATGCTATTTACTTTAGCACGATAATTCTTCAATGAATAGTTTTGGCACAGAATTGATACTGCATTTATTATTAAATTTAACTAAATCGTCCAAAAAAATTATATATATTCACATTGGCGCATTAAAAACACAATATATTGACCCTTTAGAGTACAGGGAAAAAATTGCAAAAACTATATTTAAAACATACGAAAATAAAGAGTACAAATTAAATATGAAACATGCGTCAATATATAAGAAAATCTAATGAAAAAAAATCTAATGTATATAAACTATTCAATAATCAGCTTTTAAATTTAATACTAAAATAGTTTGTACATGGAAAATAATAAATTTAGTTGTATATATTACTGCAGATAGGATAGGGTTGGTTTGAAATCCGTTTACGAATTCGCACTGGACGTGTTGCAAAATGAGATTTGAACTAACGTTATACTGAACTCTGACCGTTGTGCTTAAATTCGCCATATTCAATTTGTAAAGTTACCTGTATAATTTTCTTTCGGGAGAGATGCAAACAGTCTGGAGTCCGTGGGAAACTGTGGCAACAGGTCCTTTTGACTCCTCTTTATATATCCGTTTTGCTTCGTCTGTCTTGCTAGACTACATTGTCCTTCTTCTGTGTGTGTGTCTGTATGTGTACTGTAAGTATTGACAGTGAAGATCGAAACAGGGTGGCCTTTATATATAACTCCTAGATTTCAATTTATATACATACGTGCTAACTATTTATAAATAGCAGACTTAACAATGATTGATTGATTTAATATCGTGTGTTTTTGAATTCCAATCAATGCGCGTGCTATCTTTTAATCCATTGCACAATTAAACCAATTGTTTATGCAGGTTGTTAAAATTCTTTGGTTCGACACGATATTTATGTGGATTTGTTAAAAAAATAATCGAAATTGATATGTAACTTCGATGCAAATTTTCTCACGACACTGACTACAATATGGTAGAAAATGTATATTCTTTTATATAATACTAGTTGAACCCCGGCATGCGTTGCAATGCCAGAAAAAGGCATGCAATTCCCGTTCCCTTTTCAAGTGATGGTTGGAGCTCAACAAACGTCTCTTCAACGCCGTGTCGTCATAAACCAACTGGTAACGTGGTTACCAACGAATTCTTTGACTACACAATGACGCTTCAGACTTTAGCGTCGGTAAAATCGTAATTACGAATATCATTATAAAGAGGTTTTTTCACAGTAAGCTTCCCGGACATGCATACAACAAATCCTGAACGTTTCGTCGTAATCGGTTGAGTGGTTTAGGAGCCTATACGAGACAAACAAAAAACAAACAGACATTCAATTTTATCTATATATGTATGTAGATTGTATAAATGTATAACGACTTTCATTCATGAAAATCATAGAACTATTTTTTTATACTGAAATCATTTCAACCAATTATAGTATTTAATATGATAATAATAAAAGGTACATTTGCGCTATTATTGATTGACGATTTAATTAAAATTCCAACTGTATTATGTATATAAATTTCCAGACGTTATTTGTAGCAATTGCTAATGTAAATTAAATTACCAGTGGATTTTGACACTATATTACGTATATTATACTAGTGGGTTTACTCGGCTTCGCTCGGTATTTGTAATATAAACCGCTTAAACATGGCTAATGTAATAGTAAACATTTTATTAAAGTTATTTGAATAGTTTTATTTTGATTAAATTTATTTGAATATTCATTTGTTTTTTTATTGAATTTAACGTCACGGATTCTACGATCCAAAACTAACATACATACAAAGTCTCTTTCGAAATTATATATTAGACTAGCTGTTTTACCTGGCTTCGCTCAGTATTTGTAATATAAACAGCTTAAGCATGGCGAATCTAATAGAAATATTCATTTTTTTTTTTTTATTTAATTTATTTGAATCCAAAAATAATAATTCAACTATATTGAATCGTCGTCGTAGAAAATTTGATTTGATTTTCGATTACCAAAAAACCTTATCTAATCTATAATTTGGAAAGAGACTTTGTATGTAAATATCCTTGGTCGTCGTCGTCGTCTTCGTCGTCGTCTTCGTCGTCGTCCGTAGATCGGTGACGTCATCGAACACGTGATTCGATTTTTTTTTTTTTCGATCCATGGGCGCCGATTTGTTTTTTTCGATTCAATGGATTCACCCCCGCGGGGGCGCAAGGCGAGTAGTTTCATGGGGCCCCGCCAGGGGCGCCACAAGGGGCGCAGCCCCGAAGGGGGCCCGGGGGGCGCAGCCCCGTGGGGCCCCAGCCTCATGGGGCGCAGCCCCATGGGGCTCAAAAGGGGGCGCCACAAGGGGCGCAGCCCCGTGGGGCCCCGAAGGGGGCCCGGGAGGCCCAGCCTCATGGGGCGCAGCCCCATGGGGCTCAAAAGGGGGCGCCACAAGGGGCACAGCCCCGTGGGGCCCCAGCCTCATGGGGCGCAGCCCCATGGGGCTCAAAAGGGGGCGCCAACAGGGGCACAGCCCCGTGGGGCCCCGAAGGGGGCCCGGGGGGCCGAGCCTCATGGGGCGCAGCCCCATGGGGCTCAAAAGGGGGCGCCACAAGGGGCGCAGCCCCGTGGGGCCCCGAAGGGGGCCCGGGGGGCCCAGCCTCATGGGGCGCAGCCCCATGAGGCTCAAAAGGGGGCGCCACAAGGGGCGCAGCCCCGTGGGGCCCCGAAGGGGGCCCGGGGGGCCCAGCCTCATGGGGCGCAGCCCCATGGGGCTCAAAAGGGGGCGCCACAAGGGGCGCAGCCCCGTGGGGCCCCGAAGGGGGCCCGGGGGGCCCAGCCTCATGGGGCGCAAGCCCTAATAGGCATTAACTAAGGGGGGCGAAGCCCTAGACGGCAATTAATCATGGGGGCGCGGAGGGGCGAAGCCCTAAAAGGCAACTGATCATGGGGGCGAAGCCTTAGACGGCATTTAATCATGGGGGCGCGGAGGGGCGAAGCCCTTAAAGGCATTAGCTAAGGGGGGCGAAGCCCTAAACGGCAATTAATCTTGGGGGCGCGGGGGGCGAAGCCCTAAAAGGCAACTGATCATGGGGGCGAAGCCCTAGACGGCATTTAATCATGGGGGTGCGGAGGGGCGAAGCCCTAAAAGGCATTAACTAAGGGGGGCGAAGCCCTAAACGGCAATTAATCTTGGGGGCGTGGGGGGCGAAGCCCTAAAAGGCAACTGATCATGGGGGCGAAGCCTTGGACGGCATTTAATCATGGGGACGTGGAGGGGCGAAGCCCCAAAAGGCATTAGTTAAGGGGGGCGAAGCCCTAGACGGCAATTAACCATGGGGAAGTGGAGGGGCGAAGCCCTTATCGGCAACTGATCATGGGGGCGAAGCCCTAGACGGCATTTAATCATGGGGGCGCGGAGGGGCGAAGCCCTAAAAGGCATTAACTAAGGGGGGCGAAGCCCTAAACGGCAATTAATCTTGGGGGCGCGGGGGGCGAAGCCCTAAAAGGCAACTGATCATGGGGGCGAAGCCCTAGACGGCATTTAACCATGGGGGCGCGGAGGGGCGAAGCCCTAAAAGGCATTAACTAAGGGGGGCGAAGCCCTAAACGGCAATTAATCTTGGGGGCGCGGGGGGCGAAGCCCTAAAAGGCATTAACTAAGGGGGGCGAAGCCCTAGACGGCATTTAATCATGGGGGTGCGGAGGGGCGAAGCCCTAAAAGGCATTAACTAAGGGGGGCGAAGCCCTAAACGGCAATTAATCTTGGGGGCGCGGGGGGCGAAGCCCTAAAAGGCATTAACTAAGGGGGGCGAAGCCCTAGACGGCATTTAATCATGGGGGTGCGGAGGGGCGAAGCCCTAAAAGGCATTAACTAAGGGGGGCGAAGCCCTAAACGGCAATTAACCTTTGGGGCGCGGGGGGCGAAGCCCTAAAAGGCATTAACTTAGGGGGGCGAAGCCCTAGACGGCTTTTAATCATGGGGGCGCGGAGGGGCGAAGCCCTAAAAGGCAACTGATCATGGGGGCGAAGCCCTAAACGGCAATTGCTCATGGGGCGTGGAGGGGCGAAGCCCTAGAAGGCAAAGGCTCAGGGGGGCGCCGAGGGCGAAGCCCTAGAAGGCAAAAAAAAAAAAAAGATTTTTTTTTTTGATTTTTTTAAATTTTTTTTTTGATTTTTTTTTATTTTTTTTTTGATTTTTTTTTTGATTTTTTTTTTATTTTTTTTTTTATTTTTTTTTTTAATTTTTTAATTTTTTTTTTTTTTTTAATTAAATTAGCTTAGTCATGTTTAAGCGGTTTATATTATAAACACTGAGCGAAGCCGGGTAATACAGCTAGTATACATATATAAAAAGTCTCTTTCAAAATTATATATTAGATTTAATGACAAATGTACATATACATACATATATCTGATGATAATAATATCTTAATATCAATATAAACTGTAGTAAAAATTTTATATGATTAAAATACGCATTTACATATTTAAATGTAAATATAAATAACAAATCACTTTTTAAAACTGCTGTTATATACAAGATGTTGCAAATATCTTGATTGTCAGATGTCTTGTATCGACTATTATTGAATAATCGATACTTGTCTCGTCATCCGTATCGATATATGAATCTATGCAGATCTCAATGTCATTAATATTGTTCTATACTGTGAAAATAATCCATTATACATAATAGAAATTTCTTTTTTACAAATGTAGCTCCATGTCGATGAATTTTCCGAAAGTGAAAATTTAATAGTTAAAATTAATTTAAAAAGATGTCTCTATAAAGTTTTTTTTATTATTGATTTAAAATTATAGTAAAGATTATTTTCAATAGATGTCACTATAAGGTATTGAAAATTTAATTATAATATATTGTAAACATATTTATGGCACCATCAAAATATTATCACAACAAACAAACGAATGACAAAATATCATGTTTACACATGTCACGGTTTTGTATTCAAATTAAGTTTCACGAGTGAAATACATAAATACTAATATGTATTCTATATTTGATATTTCTACTATTGCTAAGGCAATTGTGTTTTATGATTATGTATAAATTAATTTTTGTCTGTATCTACATATTAATATTTTTTCTATATCTTCTCCTTGTTATATTTTCGACCATTATGACATATTAGGGATTCCTGAAATGCCACAATGGTCCAATTTTAAATAAATAATATACATTTATGTAGTATTATATATCTACAAGAAAAAATCCAATAAATGTAACCAACCACATTGAGGGAAATCTAATATACATATAATTTGTAAAGAGACTTTGTATGTAAGTTAGTATCTTTGACGACGAGTAGATTAGTTGAATAATATTATTTTTTTTCGATTCAAACAATTTTTTTTTTTTTGTGGTGCCATCTTATCGATTCCCGATAAATCATCACCAGTGATGTCGCGGCTCTTCAGGTCATGTACGGGCACTACGGAATCATCACTCCGTCCCCCAAAATTGTGAATGGGCTTCTGAATCTCTCACATTCAGAACACCAATTCGTGAGGCTTTTTTTCGCTTTAAACGCCTCTGCTGGTGAGTTGTGTCCAGTAGCTGCAACGCTTCTATGTTAGGGTGACGGAGCAGTCTCAACTCGTGCCTCCCGGCGCATTCTCGGATGACTTCATTTACTTTTTGGATTTTAAGGTCCTTGTGGATCTCTTCATTTGTGACGAAGCGATATGCATCGGTGATAATCCTCAGACACTGGTTTTGACATCTTTGCATTTTTTCGATGTTGGATGGCTTACTGCATCCCCACAGTTGTATGCCATATGCCATATGCCATATTGGCTTCACGATTGTCTGGTATATCAGTTTTTTGGAGTGTAGGTCTAATTTGGAGTGTCTTCCTATGAGCCAGTGCATTTCTCTTTGTTTCATTCGAATCTGTTCTATTTTTTTTTAATATGATGACTACACGTAAGCCTTGAGTCAAGATGCAGTCCTAAATATTTGGCTGACAAAGCTTGTGGAACATTCAAACAAATGAATATTTACTATTAGATTCGCCATGTTTAAGCTGTTTATATTACAAAAACTGAGCGAAGCCGAGTAAAACAACTAGTAATCTATATGTGTAAAAATCAATGTCGTATAGTTCCTATACCATTCAATCGATTGCGATGAGACTTACATGAGTTATTGTGTGCACGCCCGCAATGGTTTCTGTAAAAAAATCACCCAAACACGGGAACGGGAAAAACGGGATGTTTGTATATATACGTGTACGCACCAGACGGAAAAACAAATTAAATTATGTATGCAAAAGCACGTCAATAAACGAAATGAGTAGCATTGCAACGAATGCTGGGTTCAGCTATTTAAAAATAAAAAGCATATATAGTCCGATACAATTAAAACGGTGCACCGACATCTCAGCGCCGACCTTTCGGCGCAGACAACTCAGCGGATGAAAATTCAGCGCATGGACAATTCAGCGCAAAAACAATTTTTTCAATAAGTTTCAAATGCGTTTTCAAAAATAATTACTCTATTAAAATTGTCGGTCAGATCTACATGATAATTTCATAAATGCGAATAAATTTATTTGATACTCTTTGTACCTTGAAATATTACGCAAGCAGGGTTTCTCAACTAAGGCCGCAAAAATTTATTTTTAAGCAGGGTTTCTAAACCGGGCACAAAGGCACAAAGAGTATCGAATAAATTTATTCGCATTTATGAAATTATCATGTAAATATGAACGACAATTTCAATAGAGTAATTATTTTTGAAAACGAATTTGAAACTTATTGAAAAAATTGATTTTGCGCTGAATATTCCATGCGCTGAATTGTCATCCGCTGAGTTGTCTGCGCCGAAAGGTCGGCGCTAAGTTGGTTTGCGCTGATTTGTCATGCCACCAATTAAAACATAATCCACGACAAAAAATATTCTTATGGTGAGAGATACTGATTTTAAATATTAATTTGAGTTTTATAAAAACAGAGAATTATAAAAAAAGTTCTTAAAAATGAAATACAAAATAAAAATGGTAAAAGTGGGGCCAACGGCACGCGGTGTTCCCAAGCGGTCACCCATCCAAGTACTGACCGCGCCCAATGTTGCTTAACTTCGGTGATCGGACGAGAACCGGTGTATTCAACGTGGTATGGTCGTTGGCGAACGCTTGCCACTTAAATACCTTACTTAAATTATTTTTTTATTATTAAATCAAAGTTTTAATTTTTAAAACCCTTTTATTGTAAGTAATAGTACTATTTTGAAAACCTAATTTTGAATTTTGCTTTAAGAATTTGAAGACAAGTTTTTCGTAAAATTGAATTTATTTCTTTAAAATGTTATTACAGAATCAACGACTAGAATTGAGTTACACTGAACATGTTTTTACTTTATTTTTTTTATTATTACAAACCATATGCATATATTCAAAATTCCTAGTAATTTGCAACTGTATTTCACCAAACCATTTATTTCTCTATTTTCCCTGCGAATACAGATCACACATATATTATGTATGTACACAGCTCGTTTAGCAATCTCAGGATATTCATTCATGATTTGAAGCCATAAATTTGCAATGTCAACTTTATAATATTATCTTTAATGTAAAGTCGATCTAAATATCAATGAGTTGTTCTCCTATTATTATTGGAGATGGAGCGGTATCACAGATTCGTCGTTCTATGAAGTTTAATTCAAGTAAATTTATCTTATATTAATCAATGAATAAAACTTGCAACTATGTATGTACTCTTGCTATCTTAGAAAATATGAAAATTGTCGAGAATAATACATTTTCAATCACTGAATTGACTAATTTTGTCATAAACTCCTTATAGTTTGAAAATCCACCTTTTTCCATTAAAAATTAACATTTGAAATAAAATCGATAGATGTCTCATAATTTTTTTTAAATATTCTAAATTTTGAAATAAAATAACCTTTTAATAATAAAATATTTGGATACTAATATTAATCAACAATTCAAATATACTTCACAATAGGAATACAAATATTTATCACAATATGAATAATTTAAAATAAATCACTTATATGTATATCAAGTTTTAATAAATTAAACATTATTCTAAGTACCGATACATTAATATGTACATTTTAAATATAAAAAAAACCACTTATGCTAGTGTTGTAGTAATTGTTGTAGCAATCGTTGTAGCAATTTTTGTCGAATTACTACTCATTTCATAGTCTGATGGATCCATCAAAAGCCCTGAAATAATAAACACGAGTCATCGTTAAAATCACCACTCTTGCATTTGACACAACAATTCAAGGTTGATTCGAGTATATTTTATACATAAAGAAGGCCACAATGTGACCTTATTCGTTTTTGCCGAGTGAGAAATCATTCTAGATACGCGGTGGCATTTTAAGTGATTAAATTCAATTGTGATTATCTCATGTTTGGTATGTATGTACATAGATAACGAATCATATGCTTATGACGTTGAAAATAAGTCATGTAAAGTACCTGCTATGCACGCTGTCATGAAGCAAACAGCACAGCCGGCAAAAAAGCCTCTGACAGCAACGTTGGCAATGTCCGATCTTCTATTTGGAGCCATGGCACTCAAAGCACCAACCATTATACCGACAGAACTGGGGTTTGTAAAGCCGCATAAGGCATAAGTCGCAATCCCTTCACCTCTTGGCTGAAAATTAAAAAAAAAATCTTATTCATCGGTAAGGACCTTGGCCGATGACATCAACTGAAGACAAAACTTCACATATTTTCACACCCTTTTTTAGTACAAGTCTGTATGTGAAAGTCTCATAATGGAATGATCTTCTTTTGAGGGTGTAGAATAAGCATAAAAATATGTATATATCAACCATAAAACCAGCAGAATAAACTAGTGGTTAGCATATGAACAGAATGGTCACGGGTTCAAATCCCACTGGTTTCTGCTGGATTTGTGACTCCAGGTCGATCGTTTCCTATCAGAGTTTGCCCATTTATCTGGTTTTCACATTCCAAAAAATTGGCAACCTTTACCCATTTTCTCGCAAAATCTCGAGTTTTCAACAATCTCGAATTTCGCTTGATTGTTTAAAATGCTGCAAATTTACAAAATTGACCATAGATGTCTCTGTGGATATTAACACTGTTCGACACGAAAAATGGTTCGGAGACGAGATATGACTTTTCTTATAGATCTATGCCCAGTAAATACGAATCTGGTAATAAAAAATGTTGATCGGCTCGAGATTCGTAAATATATGTGTTTTTTAAATCGCGCGATTTTATCTCGGTGTTGTTCGATCGATGTCTCAAAATCTGTCAATTTCCTGTTCAAAATGAATATTGGAATCTATAGTCGGGTATTTTATCTTTCATTTGTAGTACTTTTCAGCTTTCAAATCTCTCTAATTAGTCATTCAGTTCAAATCAAAATTCAAAAGTACGTATTTTCACTTGGGATTTTTTCCCACTGTTAATACTATTTTATATTGAGTATTTTCTATTGAAACATCTTTATTGAGATAGTGTTCTGGCCACAATATTTTTTGTTTTCGTTTAAAAGGGTTAATTGGAAGTGTGATGAACTTTAAATCGGTATAATTTCGAGCTAAAAACTCGCACTAGTGGAGCACGGTTTTGTGTTGTGTGCGCTGTACGCACGATGACATGTGGATTCCGGCGCTAAAAATGCCCAAAAGGCAAAATAGAGAAATATTCTGGAATCAGCAACACGGGACTCGCGAGCACCCAAGTGCCCAAACAGTCGACTACCAGTTTTATCTGGAAGGCTTGATATGGTTATACAACTTTATGAGGTTTAAAAGCCCTAAACTGCAACAAACAGGTGATTGGTTCTTGCACCACGACAACGTACCCGCACACGGTTCCACGACAGAAAGTCCAATGCCAACCAGTCCAGATCCAACGACAAGGGCACCACGAAAGAAGATCCACCCATTAGAATGCCCACCTGCTAAGTGATCCAGACAATAAAAAGCCCAGATGATAAAAACGTCCAACCGAAAATCGTCCAACCTTAGTGTGCCCTTGTCGTTGGATCTTATAGCTTTGGACCTTATGTCGTGACACGCCCGCACACGACGTGAAGTTTACAATTTTTTGTCAACAAAAACAACTGGTACGATCATTGTTTTCCATTTTTCTTACTACCCTGATTTGGGACTATTCAACTTTCTTCTCTTCCCTTGAACAAAACGATAACCGAAGAGTTTTGAAAGTATGGAAGATGTTAAACAGAAAACAGCGAAAATGCTCAAGGACAATGAAGTGTTTTAGAATTGCTTTGATATCTAAAAAAAACACGCTTAATGAGTATTTTGAAGGCAATTAAAGTGTTTTATTAAACAAACGTTTTAAAAAACCAAAAATTTCTGACTGCTTTTGGAACACGACTTCGTATTGAGTATCACAAGGTTCTACAAAATAAAATACAAGTTTATTTCTAGAGGTACTTACACTCAAGAGACCTTGCTCCTTGAACTTTCCAAGTCTTTCATAAGCAACGAACTCGTTAACTACTGTCTTCAACCCTATCAGGGTACCCACCGAATCGCATTCTTCCCAAGGAACACCTAAAAATGCCATAAAAATGTACCAAACTAAAAAAATACCCCAAAAACAACACTAAAACTCAATATGAGACATACCCATGACCCAACTTAGCGGTATGAAGATTTTCCCAAAGATCCACTCAAAGGTCAAGAAGTCCCAGCCGATGAGGACACCCAGCCAGTTGAGGACACCGTTCAAAAAGGCGACGAGAGATACGAAAGCGATTAAATTCGCAGCTATGTTTAACACTAATGAGATGGCTGCTGACGCTCCTTTGGCTGCAGCATCCAAAGCAGACGAATTGTCACTGAAAATAGCGGCAGATTAAATCTTCCCTCATCACTTTTTATACAAGTTTTTTTCAGTCAAATCTACCTTTTGGACATTTGAATGTTGTCTACGGATGTTTTGGACTTTTCAGTTTCGGGGAAGAATAATTTCGAAAAGCACAGGGATGCTGGAGCTGACATGACGCTGGCTGTGATGAGATGAGCTGGCTCCACTCCGAAGGATATATAAGCAGCTAGTACAGTACCTGCAATGATACTAAATTTAGTATCTAATAAGTATTTACAATCAACTTAGTATACATATGTATATACATATATCTAGAAT
The DNA here is from genome assembly GCF_051622035.1 of Arctopsyche grandis. NCBI lineage: Eukaryota > Metazoa > Arthropoda > Insecta > Trichoptera > Hydropsychidae > Arctopsyche > Arctopsyche grandis. The sequence goes on from NC_135362.1 coordinate 3,475,353, forward strand.
TAAAAATACTGAAATATCTTTTTCCAAGAAGCTTTTCCAAGTTACACGTATGCTAGTTTTATACAAACATTCTATGTGTTCCTGTTTTGACTTTAGACCTTATTCTAAAGGAACTTTTTAATTATTTTGTCAATTTAATTCTTACCTGATACTGTTGCAAAACCAGATGCCATAATAGAATGAATTTCTGAATTAGTTAAATCTGGTATGTAGGGTCTGATCAGTAGAGGGGACTCGGACTGAAATATTTAAAAATAAATAAAACATACATACATACATACAATCTACATGCTATTAAACGAAAATTATTGCACGTTTGTTAGTTTTCTTGAAAATAGGCCCAGCGATTTTGATGAAATTAAATTAAACTAACATTTTCAGATTCAAAAAATCTATTGAAATTGGTCTCGACTTCATTAAACTAGCAGCATGGACTAGTAGTTAACATATACTGCTTTCGAACATAGTGGTTACGGGCTCGAGTCCCACTGGTTGCTGCTCTATGATGCTTTGTTAAAATTTTTCTTAGATTGTATATTGATGATTGTAATTGACCAGAAAGTCGCATCGGGATTTACCTATTAGGCCTTCCTGGTAAAAAAATATGCTATATATTCATCGAATGCAATTTAGGAAAATAAGCTATCTATGTAGCTGTGTTGGGCTGAAATTCGCATTGTAATAACATTTAAACTAATACAAAAACCATACCATTCCCAAGAAAGTGTTGGCCGCGCTGATGATACTCTCGCAGACGGTGGTTCCCATCGTGACTTGCAAGCACCAACCCAACTTCAGACAGACCCACTGCATCACACCCCAATGGAACATGATTTCAATCATCAAACTGAAGAAGAAGATCACGGGCAACACCTAAAAACCAGAATTCGACCAAGCTAATTAGTGAACCCCATCTCCAGACCGCATTCCTAAGTTGCAGTTCGCAAAAAATATACTGACTTGAAACGCAAACACGCCCTTTTCGAGGACGAGAAAATCACTGAAGACGAATGCGCTACCATCGTTGGAGTACATCAAAAAAGTCGAAACCTGAGAAGCAAACAAACTGTGAGACAAAGTTTTGGGTACCACTTCGCATACAAATATGTAGATGTAAGCAAACCTTATCACCGATACACTGGAATATGTCGCGACCTACGCTCCATCTTATGGTGATGAGACCCATGATGAATTGTAGGGCCACACCCCAGACGACAGGCCTCCATATCACTTTCGTCGGACTTTTGGAGAATATGAAGCCCAGAAGAAGTAATACTGCTAAGCCTATCAGTGATTTTAGTCGTTCTCTGGAACCTGCAGTGTCTATTACCAAAAATACTACCAAAGCTGCCACGAGGATCAAGTAGAATACCCAACGACAAATCCTTTAACAAAAAAGCAATTATTTAATATTAATTTTATAACAATTGACAAATTGACAGTAATTTGCATTCCACAAGCAATGGTAAGTCAATTTTATACGGAACCATTTTGACAATCAATTCTTGCAGAAGATCGTCGATTTCGATTATATAATCGTCTAAATCTTACATAATTAATGTCAAAACGATTTTTTTAATACATATATACAAGAATTTGAGCCCAAATAGAGTTGAATACATAGAAATATAAGAGTAATAAGAGTTGCTTTAGGCGTCATACATAGTGTTGTAAAATTGCGGTATGGCTATCGCCATACTAAATTAGTTTCCTCCACAGTCGTGTTTGGTGTTTGGTGTTCGACGTATCTAATATATAATTTGGAAAGAGATTTTTTATATATGTATGTATGTATCCTTCGTACGTAGAAATCCGTGACGTAATCGAAAAAAAAATCGTTTTTTTCCGATTCAAAGGATTCGAAGTTCCCGGGGGTGTAGGCGCCGAAGGCGAAGCCATAGGGCTCCGCCCCCTAGAGGGCGCAGACGCCGGGATAGTACATATAATTTTTTATAAGAGACTTACTATATATGTTTGTTTGTTCGACAGTCAATTTAATAAAAAAAAAACAAACGACTATTTAAATAAATTAAATAAAATGTTTACTATTAAATTAGTCATGTTTAAGCGGTTTATATTACAAATACCGAGCGAAGCCGGGTAATACAGCTAGTGTTTGATAAAAATTTGTTCATATTACTCGCAAGGTGGGAAAGTGCATCGTTAAAGGTTGCACAATGCATTTAGTATGGCGATAGCCATACCGCAATCTTACAACACTATGACACCTAAAGCCACTTCTATTATTATTACATTTCTCTGACTGAATACTTTCATTATTGATGTTATAAATAGGCATATTAAAATGCGCTGACAAATTTTGACTTGAATTTCCGCCCAATTTAAAAAGTAGATCTAGACCGTCGCAATGACAATTGTTCTCATACTTACAAAATAGGCTTTTACAAAATACCTAAATGGTAATTGCGTATATGATGCATATGAACTCCATTACTAATATGATGGCTTTCAGCAATCTTTGTTCTGCCAATGCCAAACAGTATTTACACGTCTACGTTTAATACGTATGTTGTTACGTGACCTGAACTAATCTACGTATACTTTCAATCAGCGGTTTCATTTACCAAATGCTCCACAGCTTCAAGTAGATGTTATCAATGGGCTTTAGCACCAGCCTGTAGATGGCTTTGCCGAAGAACGGCTTCACAATGATGAAATAGACCAGAAAAAAGTACACCAGAGACATCAGAATCAACAACATTCCAAATCCATCACAAAATTCCCACTTATTCCTATCTGAAATTCGAATAAATTAATTTTAGATCGATTCTATCTATGTAGATTGTTTCAGTGATTTACTGACAATACTTACTGTAAGTAAACCAATAGTTGAGAGCTGCGAAAAAGTAAGCAAACACCAAAGCGTTCAATAATCCGAATGCCGCATATCTCACCATGAGCTTCCTTTTGCTGAAAAACTGTTTAGTTTCTTTGGACATGGAATTGATTTTTTTGAATATCGCATTTTCTTCTTCCAGTTCTTCCATCTCTTCCATCTCGATAGCTTCCAAATTTCCATTCTGAAATTGAAAATAAACATAGTATGTTTATAAATGTTATATATGAATGTATATTTAAAACAAAATGGACGCCATCGAATGCGTAATGGTGTCCAAAGTATGGCAATTATAAAATTAGTTACCTTTAATGATTTTCTATGATGCAAACCATTTTCGTCCTGCTATCAAATGAAAATCATGTCAAAAATATAATTCGAAATTAATACAAATCGCTTAAAACGTAATCAATTACTTGATTTGTTGGTTTTTGAATTTCTGCGTCCGTAAAGCCAGGGTTATCCATTTTGAATGTTCAGGTGTTGTTTGCAGTGTGAGATGTTTTATTCTATAGCCCTGAAATTGAATTAAATTTTATCTGAATAATACTAATGAATGAGCCCAGCTACATGCTTAATTTGAGATATATTGATACATATTTCAATTCCATTGTCGTTTTTTTAGGATAAATATTACAAATCAGTATCAAAGATTATGATATGCAATCGCAAATAATCGCAGACAATGATATTCAATTTGTATACGTTTCTTTATATATTTCTCCTTTATCTGTGTACGTAGTAACAATAGATGAAGCTGTGTGATCATGCGAAAATTCAACTTTGAGCTTTTGACTGATTTGAACTCGGAATCGATCACTGATCATGTTTTAGAAAACGTGTGTGTAAGTATGTATCTATGTATATCTGTGTATTTTGGAGATAATTCCAACACCGATAATCCTATCACACTGAAACGTATCAGTTACTGACAGGGGCGTCATTTGATGGAGGTTGGGGTGGGCAGTCGCCCTCCCCCCCCACTATATTGGAACGGGGCTATCGACGTTGTTTAATGTATTATTATGAATTTGAATTAAAATATTAAACCAACAAAAATAGAATATTGAAATTCTTTAGAACACTGTCAGGTATTATATTATATAAACACAAAAGGTTTGCAAAACTCGTTTATCCTTTAAAATTATTAATTTTATTGATAAAAATATATAAATGAATAAATGATTGAAATAAATATACCTACACTCATTTTTTTATATAATACACCCCCCCCCCTCCCCTAGAAAGTCATTCCTTACTGGTCAAAAACTTTGCCCCCCGTGGGAAAAACTGAAATGACGCCCTTGGTGAAAAAAAATTGAAATGCTTATTGATAAGACGTACATTTTTACATAAGACGTACAAAAACCTTTAAGCCCATAAATCTGAAATTTCATATATAAAAGTTTTAGTTCTATACCAAGTAATATATAAAATTTGGTCGAGATCCGACAACCAGAAGTGACAGTTTACTCTTGTTCACTTTTCTTCTATTATTTTTTTCGACCATTTAAAAATATTTGCTCTTCACAATAAAACTCCAGTATTATCATTTACATCAATTTCATCTAAATAAAAAAATCAATAAGTTTGAAAAGCCGGAAGTGGGATTTTTTCCTCTTAGAAGAGCCAAAAGTGTTGTGGCTACACAATTTTTTCCACATTACTAAATGTATTAGGCTAAAAATTTATATCTATATATTCTTAATGTACTAACTTAAAGTTGATAAGGTTTTGGAACGGATTTGTAGTATTTTTTTTAAACAATATATTATATTGTAGCAGTATTTTTTTAAAACAATATTTCATTTTTATTTATATATTTTAATTTTAAATTAGCACGTATATAAATCTTTCAAGTTCATATTAGTCTAAAAAATTAGCAAACAACATTGCAATTTTGCAACTAGCAGTTCAGAAACCAAAAATGGCTTCATAAATAAACCCAAATTCATTCCATTCCAATTTAATTCGTCTTTCGATCTTATCTTCTTTAAAGTATTGATAATGGCAACTTAATTTTTGATCAGTTATTAATTGCAGTTAGCTTTAAACTGAAATGATCGGTGGCTATGTAGGAATTTGGTCAGATAATCAGTTCGGTCGATAAACACTTTCGTTGAAATCAAAATGTCCATTCTAAAAAAATTACAAAATCACTCACGTGATTTTGGCTTTGGAAAATCGTTTCATTATGCGTAACAAATAGCATAAAAAAACTTCATATGTCAAATTAGAAACCAACTGTCAAAATTTTTTTATTATTTAATTTTAATACTGACCGTTAAATATAAATTGACCAATCGGTTTGCATAACATATGTTCATATGTATATTGACCGTTCATTACAATTACTAGCCATTGGTTTAATGACTTGAATGTACTGAAAATTTATTATATTTACCAACTGTTTATTGTTGTTACTGATTGTGAATCATAATTTCTATCTTACTTAATACATAATTTGCCTTATATTGTACGTCTATTGATTTTTCACATATTATATATAAATTTAAACATGCCTGCAGTATTTTTTGTCACGTCTTTTATATATGTATGTACATACATATGTACATATACCACTTAAGAGATTGATCTCATTTTCTCAATGAGTATCGAATGCATGAAAGTATTAAAAAATAAAAAAAATTAAACACGTATATCCGAAATGCACGTGAAACGCCAAGAAAAATACGATAAGGTACATTAAAACACGTTTTTTGTAGTAGTCACATGTTACATGTTACGTTTATGTACTTATGTAGCTATTTATTAAACGCGATAAATCCCATCGAAGAATTATTATATTTATCTTCATCTCTAGTATAAGATTAAACATATCTTCTAGATGGCTTCCCAAAATATAACAGATAATAGATAACTATCAAATATCTGTGCGAAATTCAAACAACACTACAAAGTAACACCGGAGAAAATATTATACAAAAATTTTGTGAATTTTTGTATGACAGCATTATTGCAAAAAAATTGCACTCAGAAAACAGGATTTTCGACTACCTGTGATGGTAAATCATCGACTTCCGGTCCTGAGATGCGCTGCAAATTCCACTTAATTCAGGTGTAGGTATGTATATCTATGTATAGTTCATGTCAATCACGCGGACGGTATTTTACAACTGTGTGATGTGATTTTATGCTACAATCATAATCGTAGACACGTAGAATGTTCATTTAAATTTTCATCGCTAGACTTTCCATTTGTGTGTTAATTTTCATGTCGACACGTTAATTTAGACTATTAGCAGTTTACGTATGCCATTTAAAAATTATATGGTCAAACTGGGTATTGTATGAGCATACATGTACATACATATGTAGGTATATTTGCGAAAATTAATAAAATTCAAAACTATTAATCGATAATTACAACTGTATGACACATGTGTATATAATATGTATGTTAATATATTTCAATATTATCTAAAAAGAGTTCAATACAGGTAAAACACACGGGTAATTCCCCACCATTTTTGTTATTGAAAACGTCATTTATTATTTTCGTAAAACTTATTATGCAATTTGAATATCCTTATAGCTTCCTTTTAACGCATTTCAAATGATAAAGTCTATTGTTTCAAACTACTGTACATAATTTAAAACAATGTCTACCAATATGTAGTTCATACCAAAATGTTTCGATATCGGTGATTATTTAATTATTTATGTGCATTCTTTGTTCTTGAAAAAATTATATATATATATCACCAATTACAAATTGATGTATATATTATAATGTACATATGTATATACTCGTATGTACATACATATGTAGGTGCAAAACTATACGTGCAAAATAAATTGTGGATTTTCCTTAAGCCGATTCAACAGTGAATTCGCTGAAATTGCAACACGTAAAATTACAAATAAGTACATATTGAATTGTCAAAATAAATTATATACAAACATATAACCCTATCGCCTACCTACATATTACAATTACAATTGTAATGAATTATTCTTTTTAAATATGATATATTAATTAACTTCACTTTGTATGTATTTAATTATTCATTTCATTTCATTGGATAATCAAATACATATGTATAATATATGATTGTGCATATTATATCTAAATATGTTTAGTCATTTTTCATTCAAATGTACCTTAAAGGTGTATATTGAAATCTGTACATTACAAATATAAAAACTGAAGTCATTCCTATGTGTATCTTAAATATGTACACGTGTGGTTAAAAATAGCAAATTACCTATGATTTTATTTGGCTAAAATAAGCACGTCAGGTTGATATTATTATATTGTCGCATTTTATTAATATACTGCGTACATAGTGTCGCATTTAAATTGCTTTACTAAATTATGTGGACTTTGCAATAGTGATGTTCAAATAAATCGACGTTAAAATGAAAAATAAAACAAAATATTATATAAAATGTAATTAATACGATATGTAAAAGATATGAAATAATTTGTATTTATTGATTAGATTGATTTTTCGACGTTTACTTAGTTTCGTCAGTAACATAAGATCATATACATATCATATGGTACATATCTGTGCTATCGTTGTGTCTGGACGTGTTAAATCGTTCGCATTCTACCATGGAGGATATTGTTACTATAAGCCAGAGAATACTCGCGGACCTTTCAAAAAAAGGATCTGGTGCCAATGTCCTTACCAAGGACAGGGTGCGATACATCAGCGACGAAATTAAAAATATAGTATCCATCGCACGCGTCGCTTTTAATAACCTGGCCTCGCTAAAAATCGCTGTGGAGTCCCTCCAGACTATCCACACTGATGTCGGTGAAATAAAGAGGATGATGTGTCGTCCCTTTCCAGCAGCTCTGGCTCCAGCTGTTTTTGTTGAACCTACAACTCTGCAATCGGGCGAGGTAACATTACGAGAACTCTCCACACTGTCAACTGAATGTAACAATACTACAGTACATAAACAAACACCTGTCAGATGCCCGTATGACGTTATAGCGGCATCCTCTACCGTTTCACCTCCGCCTTATTCAGCTTCAACTTCACTCGCGTCTGCTTTAGCTTCAGCATCTACTCCTGGGTGTGCTACTGTTTCTGCTTCTACTGTTTCTGTTTCTGCTTCTCCTCCTTCTCCTATAAAACCTGCGAAATCTTACAGTCAGGTCGCAGCGCTATCTTCTACTGCTTCACCTCTGCCATCTTCATCTTCAGCTACACTTACATCAGCTTCTGCTTCAACATCTGATTATGTTCCTGTCTCTTGTGCTCCTGCTTCTGCTTCTACTGTAGATCCTTCAAATTCGTTCAGTCAGGTCGCTGGGACTTCTTCTGGGAGACTGCCATACACTCGTGGATCTGGAGCACCTGATAAAACTTTACAGGTGGCCACTATTCCGAAATTGAAGAATGTACACGTTTTTAATTTGGCAAATAACTGCACTTGTGATACTGTGAAACAGTTCATATTAAATAAAATTAAAAATAAAAGAATCAACGTTTCTCAGGTTGCTAAAACTGACATGTGCTCGTCATTTAAAATTAGTGTAGATACTGAAACTTTTAATATAATTATCAATCCTGAATTTTGGCCTATGGGTACTGGCATAAGAGAATGGTTATTTCTCAAAAAATCTCTTCGAAACCGATTGCCCAAACCCGTGACCCGTAACATTAAACTTTATTATCAAAATGTGCGGGGTTTAAATACAAAACTCAAGGAATTCTACAACAACGCCGCTTCTAGATCTATTGACGTCCTTGCTATTACTGAAACATGGCTAAACTCATCTGTACATGATGCCGAAGTACTTGACAGCAGTTTCAATATATATCGCCATGATAGATCTGCCAGAGGTGGTGGTGTTCTTCTAGCAGTTAAAAATACAAATATTATTTCGGTTGAAAGACTTAGTCATCTTGAGGACATTCATGAATGTGTATGGCTAAAACTAAGATTTGTTAACATTCCTTTTTTTATATACATATGTACTATTTATTTTCCACCAAGATCTCCACCAAATATTTATAAGCGATTTTTCGATTTAATTATATCTAATTATTCACATTTAAGTAATGGTCGCATTTTTATATCTGGAGATTTTAATCTGAATTCTTCTAACTGTTTTCCTGATGACCTTAATTTTTTTATATCTTTATTCAACTTAAAACAAATTAATACTATTCGAAACTATTTTAATAATTCCATGTTGGATTTTCTATTAACAAATTTAGATTGTCAGAATATTATTATTTCAAATTCAGTTGATTCCTTGGTTCCTGAAGACAGCTATCATCCTGCTCTTGATATTCATTTAAAATTAACTATAACTTATTCCTCACTTCGTTTAATAAATAACTGTCTTAATACCTCTGTCCTAAATGGATGGTTATTTACAAATGTTGATTTCAAATATTTAAATGATATTCTTTGTAATTGTCAATGGGAGCGAGTTTATGAGTGCAAAGATGTTAATTTGGCCCTCTCTAATTTCTATGACATTATATATTCTATTTTTAATGATTGTTTTCGGTTGAAAGGATTAGTGACGAGTAAAAGGATTTATCCGCCTTGGTTTACTAAAGAAATTATTAATCTCTTAAAAAGTAAATATCAAACACATAAACTCTGGAAGAAATCGAGCAATCCTCTTATCTTAAATAATTTCCGTATTTTACGTACGGAAATTAAGAAATTAATTAATAATGCATATAATGTTTATGTAGCTGATTGTGAAAGTTCCATAGTTAAAAACCCTAAGAAATTCTGGAACTTCATCAATTCTAAACGTGTAAATCGTGTAAAGACGACCATTATGTACAATGATTCTGGATTGTTAGAGGGTGATCAAAACATTGCTAATGGATTTGCCGACTTTTTTAAATCAGTTTTCAATAATCCTACTGATTCCATGGAACCTACCAATGACTCGGAATTTACTTTCCCCACTTTAGCGATTAATCATCTTGACTCTTCCGATCTGAAATATGGCTTTCTAAAGTTAAAAAATATTTATTCTTCCGGTCCTGACTCCATCCCTAATTACATCCTAAAAGGATGTGAGGTTAGTCTCTTAGAACCTTTAAAATTCATTTTTAATTTAATTCTAAGGAACTCTTCATTCCCCAATTTATGGAAATGCTCTAAAGTAACTCCTATTCATAAGAAGGACGATAAATCTTGTGTAAGGAACTACAGACCAATAACTATCTTGTCAGCGCCAGCCAAAATGTTTGAGGTAATATTACACAGATACATTTTTAATCACTTTCAAAGTATGCTCATTGATCAGCAGCATGGCTTTCGTCCGGCCAGATCAGCTATTACCAACTTGTTATGTTTCTCTAATGACATAACCAGCACTTTGGATTGTAATAATCAAATGGATGTAATATATACTGATTTTGAGAAGGCGTTTGATAAAGTTGATCATAAAATTTTGGTTAGTAAATTAAGTTTTATTGGATTTACTTATAATCTTGTTGGTCTTTTTATTTCTTATTTACAGGATCGACGTCAATTCGTTAAGTTTGGGAGTTGCTTTTCTTATGAGTATGTTGCCACTTCTGGGATTCCCCAAGGATCAAATCTTGGCCCTTTATTATTCCTAATATTTATCAACGATATTCAATCTTCTATTCACCATTCTAAATTTTTATTATATGCGGATGACTTAAAAATCTATAAGAGAATAATTGATTTACCTGACGCTCTTTATTTGCAAGAGGATTTGAATTCTATTTATGAATGGGCTAATGTTAATAAACTTCCCTTCAATATCCTAAAGTGTCGGGTCATTTCTTACTCTCGTTCTCGTTCTCCTATTAAATATCCGTATAAATTTCATGATTCTCTTCTTCAGAGAGAATTATTTATATCTGATCTGGGAATAGTCTTCGAAAATAGTTGGAGTTTCAACATTCACATTGAGAATATCTGTGATAGGGCAACAAAAATCCTTGGATTCGTAATCCGTAATTCGTCTGAACTAGGGCTCACTGCCATTCGTCTCTTATATTGTACATTAGTTCGCAGTGTGCTCGAGTTTGGCTCCATTATATGGTCTCCCTATCAACTTCGTTACTCTCTAATGTTGGAACGAGTCCAAAGGAAATTCCTTAGATTTTTATATCTGAAGACATTTGGATTTTATCCATATCTGTTCCCTAGTGCCTTTGTCTTGGGATCTTTGGGTTTCAACTCCCTGGCAAAGAGAAGAGATTTATTTCTTGGGAAACATTTCGTAAAATTACTTAGAGGAGAGATTCACAATCCCACTATCCTGGAGAAACTAAAATTCTGGGCCCCGGAAAATCGTAGAGTTTTAAGAAAACATGATATATTTTTACCAATTAGGGCTAAATCAAACGTGCTCATGAACTCCCCCCTCTCGAGAGCTGTTCGACTCCTTAACTTACTGGCACAATACTTGGACCTATTCGATGCCAGTTATGTTGAGTTGGTGGAACACATCCTAAATAGCACGATATAAATTTTTCAATCTTATTTCTTTGTTTTTATTTTGTGTACATATTTTTTACTTGATTTTTATTATTTTTTTATGATGTTTTTTTTATTTATGATTTTTATTATTTTCTTATGTTTTTTTTTTATTTATGATTTTTATTATTTTTTTTATGATGTTTTTTTTGTAATTTTTATGATTTTTATTATTTGTATTAAAATCACATTGACGCTTTGGGGCAACCTGTCAAGTCTCTGTGGTATTGATTTTTTAAAATAAAATAAAATAAAATAAATATCTCACATGACGATCGCTCACACGAATATCGGTCACACGAAAGTTGCATCAGTCAAATCTGGAAGTGGTTGAAAATTAGCTCACAAATTTAGACCCGCGAACCAACATTTAAAATTAATGACAATGTAGTAAAAATAGCGAATTTTCGTGTGAGCAATTTCCCATGTGAGTAATTTTCGTATGAACGTGTGAGCGATCGCCATATTATATAGCCCGTTTATCCGGTTTAATAAATTCAAAAACACTAGAAAATTTATTTATTCGAATAGAATAAGGTCAACTGACCTTCCTGTGTGAGATAAATTTGATGATATTTAAATTATTAAATTATATTATATATAAAATTACAAATCTTTGAATAAAATAAAACTACGTACATCTACATACATACATATGTATAGTATTTTTTTAGAAATTAATTTAATTTGATAGACCTATGTATATTTATACCACAAACAATATTTGAGATTACATTTTTCGTTTATATAATTTATTTAATAGCAGAACGAGTGTTGAATTATTTATGTTTATACTGTATCATACGAATGACAAAATTAAAACGAGTTTAATTAAAATTTTAATAGTAACTAGGTAATACTAGTTTAATTGTTTAATTATTTAAAGCGGCCGGCTACACTCGAAAAACAGTTTTAAATATCAAAATGCTAACAATTTGAACAAACACGTCAAAGTTTTACATAACCAATCAAAACAAATTAATATCGTAAAAATTTGTACTAAAATGGAAAAAAAAAACAAACAATAGAACATTATTTTCAATTTCAAACGACATTGATAAGGTTTTTCTTGCACATATAAACCATGATACGAAAAAATGATCAACGTTACAATTAAAATCAAAATACTTGCCTACAAAGAATCCAATATCAATATTCCATCAAATTTTAACAATTAGAACTATACGTAAACTTTACAGCCTTTTTGTTTTCGTCTAAATAAGAACTATCTTTTATGACTGACACCTTTAAAGAGTTTGATTATCTGGAACATCACAAATACTGACCGAATAGAATACGACAGTATAATATCTGACGGATTAACGCTAGACAGTGTTAATGACAGATTAACACTAGCTATTACTCAGTATCTGCTTTCGATCGTATCATTATCATCCAGTGTTAATTTAAAAACACGATGATTTTGAAAATAAGACTCCCACTCGTGATTTTCATCGTACAATATCTAAAGATTCACCTGAAGATGTCATCGAAGCTATGGATGTATTTATAAGGGTTCCAAAAAACCGCCCGAAAGAAAAAACCGGTTTTCTGTATTTTAAAAATAAAAAGCCGGTCGACCGGCTTTCACCGGTTTCCGAAAATTAAGATTTTTTTAAGTTTTAAATTTTTATATTGAAAAAAAATTGTAAATATGCAAAAAATAATCCATTATAAATTAAATTGAGTTATAAACATTATGAACTCTCATAAGATCATTATTATATATTATTATTAGAAATAATAAAATTTGTATTATATATATATATATATATATATATATATATATATATATATATATATATATATATATATATATATATTTTATTTTATTTTATTTTATTTATTTGGAAAATTTACAGTTTACAGTTTATTAGATTGATAGTAAAAAAAATATAAAAAGTAAACCATTAATAATTTTCACATATAGGTAAAAAAAGAAAAGCTCAAACATTTAAAATAAGAAACAAAAATGATAATAGAGTAAGATAGTTAAAGAAAACAAAAAAAGAAAAAAAATAGAAATAACAGTATAATAAAAATATCAGAATAATAAGAATAATAATATGATAAAAATTATGAAATAATATAAAAAATATAATATTTAACAAAAAACAAAAAGACAAAATAAATACATCAAAATAAAAATTCATAATCATAATCATAAACTTTCATTAAAATTAATCATCGAAAAACAAATTTGCAATAATTACTCTAGCTTGTATAGCATTAATATTAAATAAGTCAAACATAGAAATTGTTAAGATTAGTGTGTTGACGGTGGAGCTTGCACGCCAGATGAATGAGCTTCTTCCATAATTAGAAAAAGTATTAGGTATGTAAAGGAGCTCATTACATCTAGTCATTCTATTTGGTACACGCAATGATAGTCTGCTCAATAATTGAGGACAGTCAATCGAGCCGTTAAGGATGTTCAAAATTGTTGAGATATCAGCTATCTCCCTTCTTTTGACAAGAGGAAGTAGATGCTGACACCTACAAGCATCTTCATAGGAAGTATAGGTTAATCCAAAACGGCTACTGACGTACCTCAGGAATCTCTTCTGAATGCGCTCCAATCTGTCTCTTGCACCAGAGTAATCTGGGTTCCAAACTTGGGATGCAAACTCAACAATACTTCTTACGTATGCACAATATAGTATTTTGTATGATTTTATAGAAGTAAAGCATTTGGAGGACCGGATGACGAACCCGAGGGCCTTCGACGCTCGAGCTACAACATTGTCAATATGTTTACTAAAGGATAGATCAGAGTTTAAAAAGACTCCCAAATCCCTAATTTCCGATACCCTTGTGAGTCTATGTCCGTTAATTGAATGAGGAAAGTCAACTGGACATAGTTTTCTGGTGAAGGTTATGCAGGAGCATTTTGCTACATTAATTTCCAACTTATTTATGCTGCAATAAGCCTCTAGTCTGAACAAATCATCTTGTAGGGCCAAAGCATCATTTCGGTTGTCTATTCTCTTGAAAATCTTCATATCATCAGCAAATAATAGTACATTTGAATTCTGAAAACATTTTTCAATATCGAAGATGAAAATATTGAATAATAGAGGTCCCAAGAGGGAGCCTTGTGGAACACCAGAAGGAATATTCATCCATTTCGATATAAATCCATTTAATGAGACAGCCTGTGATCGACGCGTAATGTATGAGGTGAACCATCTATAGAGATCACCATGAATACCGATCTGTAAAAATATATATATGTGTGTATATCACAGCTATAAATGGCAGATCCCGAATACGCACAAATAATTAAATGATTTAAATAAGCTACTATCGAGACTATATTAAAAAAATAATTTCTCACCTTGTAGAAAAATTGTAATCGTGGAATCGTGAATAACAAATTGAAGACAAATTCGTCTGAGATGAATTTGTGTTCGAAAACTATAAAATATTTCCATCTTTCAAATTTATTTTTAAACATCTGTTTTAGGTTAAAATAGCAAAAGCTTATCGACCCATTGAAAGTTTCGGAAATTAATTAATAACAAATTACGATAACGTTTTCTATACTATTTATACCTCAACGCGCAAAAACTACAAATTATGGAAAACCTAATATACCAAAATTCTGAAAGGCATTGTGTAGGTTATTGAAACTACTATCAATAATATTGTATTGGATTTTAGACCTGGTCCATTACTAAATCTCAAAGCCACCACTATGTGCTGTACCTTTTTTTGTTGTCCAAAGAAATATATACGCCTATTCCCTAAGAAAGTTTGGATATACACATTTTTTTTGATCTTTCATAGAAATTTAAAATTCGGTGGCACGACAAATCAGCGCAAACCAACTTAGCGCCGACCTTTCGGCGCAGACAACTCAGCGGATGACAATTCAGCGCATGGACTATTCAGCGCAAAATCAATTTTTTCAATAAATTTCAAATGCGTTTTCAAAAATAATTACTGTTTTGAAATTGTCAGTCATATCTACATGATAATTTCATAAATGCGAATAAATTTATTTGATACTCTTTGTGCCTTTGTGCCCGGTTTAGAAACCCTGCTTAAAAATAAATTTTTGCGGCCTTAGTTGAGAAACCCTGCTTGCATAATATTTAAACGCCTATTCCCTAAGAAAGTTTGGATATACACTTTTTTTTTGATCCTTCATAGAAATTTAAAATTCATAATTTGTTAGTTTGAGGAAACAAAACCGTAAAAAGCCGGTTTTCGATTTAGTGAAAAAATTCGGTTTCTTAAGTTTTGAAGCTAAATGTTAAGAAAGATTTCCATTTTTTTTTTTAGGAAACTGATGACATTCTCTGAAACGCTATAGTTTTTGATTACCTATTGATTTGTTTCAACCTGAAAGCGCAGTCGATAAGAGATATTTTTCAAATAAATCGCATTATACGATAATATACAAGTAATAAAATTTAAAATGACACATTTATCAAAATTTTATTAAGCTGTATTTCCGTGAATTTTATACCATTTTGATTGGCGAGTACGATTAACATTTATAAAGCTTATAAAACATAAACATAGTCGACTTACCGAATTGGGAGAGCGTCGACGATAGTTCAGCGGAGTCTTGTAAACAACGATGACACGATATCATCTTACTGTAACTTGGCTAATCTTCGCAATGTCCGACATCTTCGTTTTCACTCACTTTATATATATAATAACAGGCACATTTAACGTACGTACATAGAGTACGTGTGTATACGTCGAACGTATCGCTATCGTATGTTGCAGGTATCGTATTGACGCTTTGACGAATCACGTCCCCCCTCCCACCCCCCACCAACATACATACGTACATACAATAATTTGTATTTATAATATGTAGTATACAATGCATTGCATACCTTCGAGGATGTTGGTCAGGGGCTCTCTGATGTATGAAATTTACAATTTGATTGACGAGCGAGTGGGTGGGTGTTAGTGAATGTGTGTTCAAACCTGTTCGGTGCGAAATTCCTATTGAGTCGTTTCTATTAAATCTGTCACTTTCCCCTTTATAGTATTTGTTTCTGTTATTATAATGGCTGTCGAAAATATACTTAATGCATTATTTAATTTGTGATACATTTAAATTAGTTTAAATGGGTTTGATTGCTTCACCTGTATGGAATAACGCCTCGAATACTAATCTTTCCAAGCTCCAAGTAATACAAAATAAATCCCTAAAAATAATTTATAATACACCCATATATCCTAACTTGAAAAAACTGCATGCCATATATAATATTCCATTTGTTAAAGACATTACTAACAAACTAACCAGTATATTCTATGACAGAATCACTAATAACCATACTAGCACACTTGTGAAGAGTCTCGGTGATTACAACAAAATGTGTATACCCTTCAGGTATAAACACAGATTACCTAAACACAATCTGCTTTAAGTCATCGACTTAAGAGTCTTTAATTAATATTATGTATTAGATGTATTATGAACATTTATAAGGATTGTAAATAGGTTTTTGAGCTCTTTTTCCTATTATGCTGTAGATTAACATTAGAATAATATGATTACTAACCAAATTAAATTAAATTGTAAAATAGAAAATGATCAGTAGATCAGTAGCTATTAAAATAGATATAAGATGTATTGTGAACATAATTTCGTAATAATAAAAAGCATTTAAAAATCAAAAATCAAATCAAATGGGTTTGACTGTATTTGACAACACTTTACTCATTGTCACTTTTCATAGAATGCATTAAAGATTCAAACGCACAATGCAAATAAAGATATCAAGTTGAAAGTTAATCTATGCACTTTATATGCATCGTCGAATGTTCATTTGTAACTTTATTTTGTACTAGTGGTTTTACCCGGCTTCGCTCGGTAATATAAACCTCTTAAATATCACTAATCTTATAGTAAACATTTTATTAACTTTATTTGAATAGCTTTATTTTATATAAATTTATTTGAATATTCATTTGTTTTTTTTTATTAAATTGACTGTCACGAATAAACAAACATATACATGTCTCTTTCGAAATTATATGTATACCAGAATCCGGCGCCTGCGCCCCTTAGAGCCTTCGGTGCCCCCCGGGGCCGGGGGCGAATTTATTTGAATCGAAAAGAAAATATATCGTCATAGAAACTTACCTGTTTACATAGTTCCCAACGACAGTTGCAAATATACATACATACATATATACAAAGTCTCTTTCAAAATTATATATTAGATAGATATTTTGATAGGTTCACGCTCGGTCTATTTGTCGCAGGGGTAAGCAATGTATAAATCTATGAAGTTTTAGAATATTTAACCCTTGAATGCTGACCAACGCCGATCGGCGTTTTGCTAACGAGTCCATGGGCCTGAAAAATGCCGAAAGGCGTTGTATTTTGAGCATGTATGCACAAAGTAAACAATAATACTACCCGCTAAGCCTTTCCAGGTAGCATTGAACATGGGTCGTGTAATCCGTGTCATTAATTTGAATTTCTGAATTTGTAACCATAGCAGAATCCTTAACTGCTGAATATTTTAGATTGTGGCTTGACATTTAGATTGTGAGCATTACATTTTAACAAAAAATTAAGAAGATGGAACTCGATAAATGTTTGTTTACTTGGTCCACGAGAAGTGCTGGGTTGGTCATATTACATAATATTTTTCTCGTTGGGTTTGGCTAAAATCTGCCACCCTATGCGAAAAAAGTCAATGAGGCGTTTGTGCGCGCACGTACGTATTTCCGAAAATACATTAAGCATGGTTTCTGTCTTCATTTGGGAAAGGACGGGTGAGGGCAGTTTGGAACTCGACCCTTTTTTGTGACGGCTCGGCCTCCAGCGAAGAAAATCTATCACTGATTGCGTTAGTAACCTAATGTTACTCACCAATAGCTGTCATGTGTGAACGATACTTCTATTCAACTGACAGATGCGCAGACAAAAATCAATTGCTTTCAAATACAAACAACCTATTTTAACGTAAAAATCTGCTGGCAGCAGATGTTCGAATTCAATTGAACGTGTGTTGTATTTAAGCATCTATGGTCACACATAGCAATGTGCACTGCAAACATCGTATACAATACAAATAACAAATATTTATACAACGATATAAATTTTTATACCTACACAATAATCATCCACAGAGACATCTGTAGAGAGAAACCCGACGAACCTTGAGATATAACATAATAACTCATATGGGGAGGGAAAGCCAATTTTACAGGAATCGTTTCAATGAAAATCAGAAAAATTGGCAACGCAATCATAACCAAACTGATCATAGGAAGATATGCCAACCATTAGTCCATGCTGCTGGTTAAAAGTATCTAAAAATAAACACGTACCACTCAGTGACTTTTCGCCTTAACTAGCATGTGTACATATACCCGACATTCAAGTATAACGTTGAATTGGATACAATACTCTCGTATAAAAATTTATCAGATCGGTTATCTGAGTAGGTAATCATATATAATGTGCGTTTTAAACTCCCAACTCTTGTTATATTTATGTCATTATTTTCCGAATTTCTGAATTATACGCCACCAAATCTTACCTAAAACCCACCGTAAAATAAGCAATTAAACACATCGTTTGTTTAGCATACGTTGAGACACGAATTGTTGATGCGTGATTAATTCAGCATACGAAATCGTTGAAAAATATCGTGTTTTGACAGTAAAACTTATCTCGGTGCATTATCTATTGGATAGTCGTGAAAATATTGACAAATTCCGGTTTTAAACGCGCATAATTTCAACATGACACTTTACAAAAAGGTAATAAATACTTTCTGTCGACTGTGATTCGTTTTATATTCCAACTGTGGCGGCTCGCTTATACGACATGGTCGAGTTTGGTTGCCTTCCTGCGAGTGGGA
This sequence comes from Arctopsyche grandis, assembly GCF_051622035.1. NCBI lineage: Eukaryota > Metazoa > Arthropoda > Insecta > Trichoptera > Hydropsychidae > Arctopsyche > Arctopsyche grandis. The sequence goes on from NC_135362.1 coordinate 3,494,532, forward strand.
ACCAACTCGGCTGGGTTCGGAGAGCTACTACTCACTCTGTCTTCAGCTGTCATATAATAAACACGTGCATTAACATGCCAGTCGTCTCATTCGTTCATCCTCCATACTGGTGACCCCCGACATCGAGCCACGCAGCCTCGATCAATTTCAACATGCCGCTCATCCCTGCCTCGCCGAGTCAGGCGGGAGAAGCTACCCGCCGCGCCCCCATCGCCATCAACAACACGCGTCGCGGCCCGCGGGTGACAATAAACGAGCAGACACGGCTACCTACCTACCTACCGACGTCCAGCCACAACGTCGACGACAGGTGCTCTTAAAAAATGGGGGAGCGAATGAGACGACGATCTTGACAGCTGGATGTGGAGTCATGCGCGATCCACTACACATAGAACGGTCATCCAGCACCACAAGACATACACCACCTCAGCACCATCATCATCATCATCATCATCAAGGCCCCGTTCGTCCCCACGAGCGTCGTCACGCCGAGACGGGCGGTAGCGCTACAACACCTCCACGAGCCACAACGACTCACAGTCCAGCTCGGAGTATCATCAACCACATCGATGCCCCTGCCGCCCCCGCCGCCCCACCAACCGACATCAGCCTCGGAAGAGCGCCGCCGCCGCAGCATCGCATCGCGCGACCATCGGACCACCCACCGTCCTGCTCGCGACGTCACCGCCCTCGAATCTACCGACCATTCAGGGCGGTACACCTATGTACACAGCGGATGACCCACGTCAACAATTTTTTTCTCCCCACGTAATAATTTTTTCTCTTTGTGTAACAATAATTTTTTTCTTTTGGTAAAATTTGTTTCTTTGTAATTTTGGTATCGCTGATGCTGGGGGGGGAGTGATGTGGCGGCTCGCTTATACGACATGGTCGAGTTTGGTTGCCTTCCTGCGAGTGGGAACCAACTCGGCTGGGTTCGGAGAGCTACTACTCACTCTGTCTTCAGCTGTCATATAATAAACACGTGCATTAACATGCCAGTCGTCTCATTCGTTCATCCTCCATACAACCATACGTCCTAAAATCTGTGATTTTGATCTGACATTCGAAAAGTTCAACCATCTCATTGAACGTCATAATGATGGTGATAAGGTTGTACAATCGAGATTTGTTTTAAAGATGAATTAACAACGAAATATAATATACATACGTACATTCAAATTTTATTTGCTATCTTGTTGATAAGCTAGTACATACCTACAATAAAAAAAACTAATCTCACGTGTATATATCGTACTTGTCGATCGTAAAAACGGGGTATTTGACATGAGATATCAAATTATTGCCATTCTCGTTCATGCAACTTAGTACACACCCCTATCTAAATTTTATTACAAACAAAATATAAATAATACTACAATTCAAATTTACTACCGATTAAATTTGTTTATGAAATTTGTATAGATGTCTCAAGTCAATGTTATTCTTTAAAAAAATTTCAAAAATTTATATAGATGTCTCTAAATAAATTGAAATTAATTATATTTAAAATTAATAGGGACCCGAACCGGAACTGAACCGATATTTTTTTATATATCGGTAAAATTAATACATATATTTGGGAAAGATAGAATTAATGGATATAAGAATTTATATTTAAATATGTTTTTGAAACTCTTGGAAAATTCTTATATCAAATATTTAAAAAAGTATACTTAAATACATGTAATGATTATTATTATTAATTAATTAATTTTCAAATAATACACAAAAAACTGCAGTCGATTAAATAATCGAATCATATGGAATGACATGTGCAATCGCATCATCTCTCGTTCTGCTATAACTTGTATGACTTGTTGAAGCTTTCCAAGATTTGACCGTCCGTCATATTCCCAAACATCACTTAAACGACCATATCCATCGTGTCCACCTGAAAATCACAACAATAAATTTGTTCAGACTATGTCTGATGATCGGCTTTCGGGGCCTTACGACCCACGATTTGGCCGATATATTTTTGTGCTGGCCACCCACTACTGACAGTTGCTCGCCAACGGCTTCGGCATAAACACGCAGTTAGCTCCTCGCCACCGAAATCACCAGCTCGTCCACTGGTGATGGTTGACGATACTTGGAGACCAGCTCCAGTATCCGTCCGGTGTGCGCCAGAGGAAGCCTGGTCTGTCTTCGTCCAGAAGGCAGACAACTCAGCTACGCGTGGATAACCTCAAAAGGCACGCGTGGTTTCTTGGTTGACTCCCCCCCCCCTTCTTCCCCCCTGGTTGCTCTATATATATTCAACGTGGAAATATAATCATTGTGATCAGATTTACGACCTACGAAGGAGAAAGGGACAGAGCAGAACAGCCGATATCAGCAGAGACCAGACCACCGACGATAAAGGAAGGCACCTTGAGGAAACCAGCCCCGCCCACGCTTACCACGAGCTATCTTACAAAACCGACTTCAGGTGTCTCTCGAGTTGAGGACCCCTGGCGTCTGTACAAAATTGATCCTACATTTAAGATTCAACTTAAGCCGTAAAAAAGCTCACCCATGTTAAGCAGTTTATTTTGGAAACAGCAGAGACTGATTCCTTCTACAGGTTTCGGTAGTTTGGTCCAAATGCTGTCCACACATTTGCATTTGGATCGTAATGCTCCACAGTCTATAGACGAGTATAAGTTTCCCAAATAAAACCACCAGCGACGTAAAGTTTCTCTTTGAATGCGGCGCTCTAAAATGGTGACAATCAAAATTTAGTTCATTTTATTTTGGAGAGTTTTGTATTATTTGCAATATGTAGTTGTAACGAATGGTTTTACGCGCGCTTATCTGATCTCGCGGTGGGTGATGCAGAGGGCGGATATGTCGTTCTTCTTCCAAGAGTGGGGTTATAGGGAAACGTGAACTAACCTTGGGATACAGTTTATATATAGTCGGGGAGGTTCCTGACTGCAAATCGTCTCGTTGATAACAGCTTCCTCGTGGTCGGGTCCTCTCACGGCTGATGTTTCTCCGGAAACGGCGTGAGGAATACAGGGGACGTTGGGCTGGTACTCTTGGGAGGGAGTGATGCTGCACTCGACCTCACAGCGGTTCTTCAGTAAGATGGCGGATCTCTGGGCCCCGTCTCCCCGTGGAGACGTGCACAGGAGAGATCTTTCTTCGACGGTGGCTGGCGGATGAGAGACTCGCTCTCGATGCGCTCGAGAGGAGCATGGTGTTGGCGCGGTAAAGTCACTGGTGCCACCCTAAATATTACTACCGCTACCAACTGAAGGGACACTCGGGAGAACGTCGCGTTACATAGTTAATTTATTGATATATTCACCGAATGACCACGTCTTGCCTGAATCATCTGAGCGTGGTAAGTCCAAGAATTGGTCTCCACTGAATACATCTGCACTTTATTCGTAGATATAGCTTTTTCATTTTCAAATGTACGCCCGCCTGTTATGTATATTTTATCGGCGATGACAGAACCACTTTGATCATCAACGGGCACCAACAATGGAGCGACGATCTACCAATCCCCAGTCTTGCTGCTCCACCTGATCGAAATCAATAATCGTCAACTTCTCTTTCAATCGATCTGGTGATGATTATTAATTATTTAATCACCTTTCCACTGAAGATAAAATATCTCCCGTATTTTTTTCGATATTCGTTACTACAAAACCACCAATGGCGTAGACATCAGTGGACGAACCGCGACGAAGTGTCACTGCTGAGAAATCAGAACGAGCTTGATTTAATGGCTTCAATGGCTGTTTGTGACCGCTCTTCAAATCAATGTATTCCACCTGAAAACAAATATATTGGTTATATTCCGATTTCTCTAAGGAGGTACTTCGCAACACCGGAAGAAGTTACTGAAGTCACTGTTTCAATTGAAGAATTCAATCCGTCAATGATAACGATCCAATCTCCCACGAGGACAGACCCAAATCGTTGTTTAGAATGTAAATATATGCATGAAGCATGAAGTTTTTCTTAACAGGCGAAGATGTTTGAATTATTATTTATGTATTTGTGTATACATTTGTATATTTGTTTCATATGTACATAGTAATCAATTTTTGGTCAGTATTTTTATATGCATAGATGGTCAGTCCAGTATTTTTATGTTATTTTTTAGTCACAAAAACACGGGCAAAGCCGGGTAGCAACACTAAGAATTTTATAAAATTCTTTTTACATATCGTTATTTTTACTATTTTAATAACCAACCAAAGTAATAAATAATGAACTAATTCGAAGTATGTTATAACTTATAAGGGTAATTGGATTATTAGTCACAAAGACAATATTTGCCATTAAAATCGTGAATACGCAATATTTGGCACTCAAGTTCTCGTTAGTATGATAGTGTAGCGTATACTAAAAAGAGCCGCCGGTTAAGTGCAATCGGATTAGGCCGAGGCGCATCCCTGACACTGTGCGACCGTTATAATTGGTTTCGAGGATTGTCTGCAGACTAAGTACAAGTAGGCTAAGCAATGGCCACCGAATTGGCGTAGTAGCGGCACTCGGTCGCATTCCCGTGGAGTTCTCAGAAGTGACCGATAGCGTGGGACTAAGGGCCGGGCCGCACCGCTCAACTCGCGAACAACTTTGCTGAGGGCGACCAGACCAATGCATGCAGGTAGATGAGACATGCCACACCCGTCAACTTCTTTGTCGCACACATTTCTATACATTTTTCGTGTCGCGCAACTAGTCGGCCGACAAAGTTGCACGGTGCGGCCCGGCCCTAAGTGTCGTGGGAATATATATCCGGGTACATGCTTAAGCAATAGGGAAGTAACCGGACGTCGAAGATGCCCTGAGCGACCTGTTCCTTTATAAGTAGGTACTTAGACCATATCAAGACATTCTGGACGGAGCACTGCCAGTGCGTGTATCTCCTTAATCACCAATAAATGCTGTGACATAACTTTGGCCTTTTACTTGGATCTTCCACCCACCCCTACGCAACAATAGTTATCGTTAGTATGATGGACTTTTCGGCTGCCAGATGTTCCGTTATAGAGATTTTAGTGACTTTTGGGGGAGCACTTTGTGACCAGTAATCACCGAAACGTTATGTATAAGATGTATGTACATATTTCAGTTTTACGAGTCGACATTTAATTTACGTATAGATATTAATTTTCAGGGACCCAAATCGATATTTTTTTCGTTCCCATTTCGGTTAAAAAAATGTATATCGGTTCAGGTTCGGTTTTCGGTTCTCTTGTATATAAATATTGGCAAATTGATGTAAATACACCCACACCGTCTATACTTTTCTTTCGCTATGACTTATTGTGATCATATACATAGTTAAAATGTCAAAGGAGAATATTTCCTGGCGTATGCAGCTTGCTACCGGTGCAGTGCGGAATAGAGGTTGTGATTTCTCGACTATTTTTGACTCTCGAGATTCGAGAATCTAATTTTCTCGGAATGTTTCTCGATATTCTCGTAAATTTTTAGTATATATATTTTTTTAATATAGTGAATCGATTTTTTTAGAATATAAAATCAAAAGTCAAAAGGAATCAAAGACTATATTATATTAGTAGTTTATAAATTAATTAAAGACGTGATGAAAGAAAGATACAATAAAACATTCAATAGAAAAAAAAGTAAAATTATATAAAAAAAAATATTGTAAAAGAAGGCAAGAAAATAAAAATATACAATATTAATTTAAGCTGTTTTGGCCACGCACCGAAATAGCACAATAAACTCAGCGCCAAATTCAACGTCAGCAACAACTGTCAGTTTGACACAGACACTTACAATCCTGTTTAAAAATGTCCAATATTCGATTAAATCTGATAGCAGCCGCTTGTGAAAACATGGGAATCGGTAAAAACAACGACATTCCATGGAAACTGAAGTAAATATCTATACACACACACAAATCATACTCACCTATTGATAACTTATAACCTCAAAACTACAAACACATCGTTTCCTCCAGAAAAGAAATGGCGTACTTCAACAGAATGACCAAAACGACCATAGATCCCACAAAGCAAAACTTGGTTATAATGGGACGACGTACTTGGGACAGCGTCCCCGAAAAGTACAGACCCTTCTCCGGACGCCTCAACCTCGTCCTCACAAAACAACCCGATGTGTTAAAATCGACAGTTCCTAGCGATGTCATGGTATTCGGCAGCCTGGACGAAGCTGTCAAAGCCGTTGCCACTAATGAGAATATCGAGAAGATATGGATAATCGGAGGATCTCATATCTATAAGGTCATAATACTACACACACACACACACTGTAATGCATGCATACAATAGCTAGGATTATAATTTGGTTGTTTGATTACAGGAAGCTATAAATCATCCCTGTTGTGATCAAATCTACCTGACGGAAATACGGAAGAGTTTCGATTGTGATACTTTCTTTCCGGAAATTGGAGAAGGATTTAAATTATTAGACGATCACAGTGCGGAAGCCATTCCAGTGCCTATTGAAAAACAATCGGAGAATGATGTTGAATATTATTTCAGAATATATAAAAGGATCGTTTGAGAAAGAACGTTTGGATCGGATCGGATTTGGAAATTTATATTTTTATAATAAAATCGATATTGCTTTGTACTAGACTCTTTATATTTTTCTTTATTATTGCAATAACAATCATATGTATATTTTTTAAGTACCATTCTTACGATAACTTTTTCTAAACAGGAAGATTATTTCATCGATAACGTTTCAACTCTCTTTGCCTAAATATAATAGAATTTTTTTTAATAATCTTTACGCAAAACATTTTAATAAAATTTTTCAATAATCATCAACAGCCGTAAAGTGTAAATAATCCATTTTTCTATTCACGCGACAACATCATTTTCAAAAATATAATAATAATAATATACATATATATATATATATTTATATATAGACATACAATCTATTATATAATAATAATTAAATAATACTATGTCATATTTTTTAACACATTTCAAAGGAACGGCAGCCCTGTTTTGATTCAAAGGCAAATTTAAACCTCGCCAAAAACCAAAGACGGAATAATTTAGTGCAGAATGAACGTACTGAATGCAACTTGCAATAATTATTCAGTAAAATATGTGAATATATCAAATATAATCATTTCTTTTTAAATAACGTCCACTACGTCAAGGCCTATATATATTTAAAGCATTTTACGATCAACGTGCAATAGTCAAATATATTTGATTTAAAGTTACTGTGAAAAATATTGCTGTAACGTTTGAACAAAACGGGCCCCGTAAGTAACGGAGCACTGATTAATTTGACCGAAATATATAACAACTTTGGAGAACCATTTCATACAAATATATACATAAATACAATAAAAAAAGGTTGTGGCTATTTGCAGGTACTATATCTGCAAATTATTGGCTATTTGCAGGTAATATATCTGCGAATTATTGGCTATTTGCAGGTACTACATCTGCGACAGACGCAAAGCCTTCTGCGCATGCGCGTGAACTGTCACTGTTAGCGTGTTTACTGTTAAATTTTTGTTTTAAACCTCTTAATATTTAGTTCGAACTCGTAAAGTGACGTAGAGTAAAAAATATAATCCAAATTAGTTAATATTATTAATTGTTAGAAAATTATTATCATATACAACGTATAATACCTACATACAAGTACAAGCCACGAACTACCTAAATGATATATATCTATTATAATAACGTACGAAATTTATTTGCCTCGTTATGTATAATGGACGATTAATTAAACAAGTCCAGCATATATTAAATGTAAGAAATTATAATCGGATTATAAGTTCATGCGCATGCGCCAGTAGCAGATATAGTACCTGCAAATAGCCAATGATTCGCAGATATATTACCTGCAAATAGCCAATAATTCGCAGATATAGTACCTGCAAATAGCCACAACCATAAAAAAAAAATCAATATACATACACAAAAAATGAAATATACAGTAAAAATCATAAATATTCCCGATTTGCTCCATTATTTACGGCCCCGCCTGTATGATATAAATCAACGAATGACAATCACAAAACACATTATGAACATCATACCGATGTCAAAGTTCACATTTGTCTCCGTTAAACACGTTATAATTTTCGTAGGCTTCTGATAAATATTGAAAATAGCTACATATCATATAAACCTATTCAGCTGCTAGCGTCGACTCTGAAAGCAAATCGTTCTGCTGATTATCTCTCCGCAACCGACACTACCTTACATACGGAACATATCAAACTGTAATATTCTCTCCGCGCACGACAACTGTGATAATATATCGTACGCGGCGTGTCACTTGTGTGTGTCTACAAAATATAATATACAAATATAAACATAATACATATTCATCTCCGACTAGAACTTCTTCGCGTATATAAAATGGAATGTACTTGAAAGAAAATTGTACTGTTTACATATTTTTTTGTTAATAAAAAGTAAAGGAACATTCATGCTAACGTTTGTATAAGTTGAAAATAAATATATATCTAGCATTAAATCTATGTATGTAATGTAAGCCGAATAATTCGCTCAGAAAGGCCTTAAACTCTATACTTAAACGTGTAAATATATATACTTTCATCTTCATCACATATATCATTATAATAGTAATAATACACAAACTTTTTATTATTGGTCTGGAATGTGTTAAATTGACCCGGATTATATATGTATGTATATTACATAGATCAAAAAAAATAAACGAATCGTAATATCATAATCAAAATTTACAAAGTTCAATCGTACAACATTCCTTATTATTTTCTTGCATTTATACTCATAGGTTATGAAAAAAAATAAACAAAAATCAAACTATGAATAAACGAGTATATGCAGTAACGACTAAGCTTCTAACAATTGATATACATATGTATATATTTTATGTAACACAACAACAACAACTTCTCTAGTGCAGTGCTAATCAAACTTCAACTTATTTTTCAAACGCGTCAGTAGCAACGATTTTATAATAACAACTATATACATATATATATGTATTATATTTGCAGAAAATTACATCATCAATATGTAACATTAACGGAAAAAATATTTATTCACAAGTAGGTATATTTAGACGAATTTAAATTAACTAATTTTATTTTACAAAAAAATATATATCATTTTGAACCACTATACCATACGAATAGCACTGCTCTAGACTCTTGTTTTCAATACAATTTTCTAAATAGTCGAATTATTTAGTATTCTTTCAATACCATACTATTATATAATAAAATACTCACAGTATGAGATACATCATAATATAATATGTATAATAATATAATATAATATGTGGCATATTTTTGTTGATATATTTTTAATTCATAATGCCACTGGCTGGAATGAATTTTTTTCAAATTAAATTATGAGATGCAAAATAGCTTCAATAAAATTTGTACTCTAAATTTTTTTTTCAAAATAAATAATAATAAATATGTGTATATATTATATATGTTCAGGTTAAATGCGGCGAATAATTATGGCCATATCCCTAAGCATCGTTACAACATTACAGTAGTAAATCTGTACTTTTTTAGTCAGTCTACAGCCTAAAGTTTTTTCTATAAATAAATTTAAAAAAAAAAAGGAACAATACGTATTTGCAATACTGCCATCATACGAAAAAAATGCAATAAAATTTTCACTGTTTCCAAATTTGGAAAGTAATACCTAAAAGGAATACATATTTACACTAAAAACAAAAAAAATAATAAAGTAAAAATACGGAGGGATGCAATTAAATGCAAATATTCAATACCACAATAATTTGATTGCAACAATCAAAGTTGTATAAATAATAATACAAAAAAATCTTATTAAAACAATATATATATACATATATATATAATGTAAAATTATAAAAAATGAAAATTGAATGTATTGTGTACATATATTTCAAATGTAATCTCGAAATAATTTATGGCACATCAGATGTGCTTTTTCGTCTATGATTATAACAGGTGCGGTGAATTAAATTCAATTTCGATGTTATTTTTTGCTGCAAATTTACATTTTTTATACTTTAGTAAGAAGATCATGAAGGTTCAACACCTCCGGCAGCTCAATGTCTTCGAGTCGTATGGCCGACGGATTGAATGGGAATCTCACTGCGAAATTGTACTTCGAATCCATCAAAAGATTAGCCTGAAAATAAAATTATTTTTAAAATCGTAAGTGAAACGTAAAGGAGGTATGTAAAAATCACTAAATTTAATAAACCGGAACTGGGATTTTTTCCTCTAAGGAAAGTCAAAAATGTTGTGACCACGATTCTTTCCACACCCCTGAACGTATTAACACGATGGTGGCCGCCGACTCATATTTGTATCATGTTGGGTGTACAACGCTTAGTGGCCGCTGGTACATATATGATTCACGACTGCGCAAACTGTATCAGTGCGCTGATACATTTTTGCATCACGCTTGCGTCAATCGTTTGTGGCCGATGATACAATTTCGTATCACGTTTTCGTCTTATATATCAGCGGACTGAAAATATATTCTGTACGAAAAATATATTCGCGCAGTCGTGAATCATTTAAATGTCTTGTGTAAGTTTGCGTAAAACTTTTGTCTTGTGTAAGTTTCCCTACATTTTCGCCTAATTTGTATCGAAAATGCTCTCATAACCGGTATGTGTGAATGTGTATATATGTTTAATTATCGAATTTTGTTTTGTGACCGTCTTATATTCCTCAAATACATAGATAAAGTCATGGGTTGATCACATCCCAATTTTTTTAAATTGTGTTTTGAATGTTCTTTGCGGTGAATTAAATGTTATTTTTTGCTGCAAATTTACATTTTTAATAACTCCCATTACACCTATGTATAAGGGGAGGTACCATTTCCGGTTAACTTAAAATTTTGAAAAAAAACTTACGTCTTATCGATAAGAATTTCAGTAACCGATACTAAGTTTCGGTTCGATAAGACTAACGGTGTTCAAAAAATCCCCAAAATACACACACATTTTTTCTAGATCATGAAAACGTGATCAGTGATCGATTCCGAGTTCGAATCAGTCAAAATCTCGAGTTTGAATTTTCGCATGATCACAAAACTTCATCTATTGTTACTACGTACATATGTAGATAAAGTAAAAATAAAATATAATATTACTTGATCCCCGGCCGGTTTTCCCTTATTGCGTTCCTGTAAACACGCTTGGATCTCTTTGATGAACTCCAGCGTTATCTTCGGCTCAAAGTCTTCAGCAGGAGTATAGAGATTCAATAGCTGAAAAAAATACAATCGAAACATTACAGAACACATTCACCTCAACATCTACTACATGTGTACATAATAGAAACGGTGAATTTAAAAACCTTGCAAATTTGCATTGGAGTCAAATCGGGACACATGTCACACGTGCTTTGAACGTCCGCGGAAGACTTCCTCGCCTGGAGCAGATACACCGCCTGTATGATGGGATTCAAAGTGGCTTGCACTCCGGCAACCTCTTGCTGATCGTAATTGACGAAGTTCTCTTTGAGCCACACTTCCAAATACGACAGATTGTAACGTATCTGCATACCCTTTGACCAACGACACAAATCTTTGCGGAGCAATAGCTGGTTCAGACATGAAGCGCACACGTAATAGTAAACCTAAAACAAAAATAAAAAATGACATATAGAGCATGATTAGATGGAGCAAATAATGTTGCAAAAAATATTACTTGTTTGAATATTTGCAAGATTAATTCTTTATCGATGCCGTAATGGTTCAAAGTTCTCAAGATGCCTGTGAACTCGTTGGTCAGATGATTTGGACTGCGCGGAACTTCACTGGTGCTGCCCGTGCTGCCTCCGACGGATTGGGCTCTGCCGCGGGGCACTCCACCAGACACTCCGTGGATCTCTTCATACTCCAGCAAAGCGCCGACAGTTACGCTCTGTATACGCTTCTCGACGGTTTGTATGAGACCTGTGATGTTCGTGTAATTCATCAGTAAACATGAGCTCGTATCAAAAAGTTATTTCAAAACACCATTTCAATGCTAACCTTGATATATCCAAACGGCAATGTCCGACAAGACTTGTCTGTATTCAGACAAGTCGAAGTTTCTCAAACATTGCTCGTTTTGCGTCGCCGTATTACTCTCTTGATACGATCCGTCTCCGCTGTACTGTTTCAAACAGTGCAACAGCCTAAAATAATATATATATATATATATATATATATATATATATATATATATATATATATATATATATATATATATATATATATATATATTTATAAATATTAAGATTTCCACTTTGTTTTTAAACCAATATTATATTATACACGTTCAATAATAACCTCAAAGTATTGGCAAGCCACAATACGGTCATTTCTATATCATTTGCCTTCTTCTTCACGACCTTTTTAACACTGTTGATGAAGAATTTAAGCAATAGCTTAACCTTTTCTTCGTCGTTGATGTGATCGGTATACCGAATGCACATGAAAAATACGTATGCGGGCAATCCTGGTAGAAGGGTCAAAGCCGTCCTAGACGATAGATCTAAAAATCACAAAAAATCATCAATTAACTGCAAAAAAATATGCAATAAAAGTAACATTCAAAATTATTTACCAACGACGAGTCTCTTGACGATGAGAGATTCTGCGGTTCCGCTCTGCATGGAGTCTTGAGAGCTTTTATATTCAAACATTCCCATGTAATCTTCGCGCTCTTTTTTTCTAACGACTGCTATTACACTACTGTCTTTTTCTTTATTTATTGTCTTTTCTTTTAAGGCAACTGAAATAAATAAATAAAAAAGCGTAAAACAACCGTACATATGTTATATTTGAAAAACAATCACTATCAACTCACCAGTGTGAGACGTAATATTTTCAGTATCTTCAATTCCGAGATCCTTCAGCTTCTTTGTCAACAATTTAATCTGTTTCTTATAATTTTCACAACTATCCATTAAAGTTGTATTACGTTCCTGAAGAAGTTACAATATGGCAAGTTAGTGTGCGTTCAAAACCAAAATTATACATTCACACACGATTATATTTCAACGATACCTGAATGACGACATTTTCAGTAGCGATTCTCGCTACTTCATAGTGAATGAGTTGTTCTTTCTGCGTCTGAGGATCTGAGGTGTTGGTGATCCACAACTTTTGCTGCTCGTCGTTGTCTTTTCGCAGCTTATCGATATCGTCTTGATATTCCGTCAATGTCGATTTGAAATGCTCCTTCATGTGTTCTAATTCATCCTCCAATTGTCTGGACAAGACATTTATAGATCAATACAACGAAACTTATTTAAATACTATTTAAGCATTATATGTAGGTATTATACCTGGTGATTCTCTTCTGGGCTTCAAAAGCTTGTATCACTTCGCCATCTTCGTTTATAACGTCCACATCAGACCCATAGTTTGACGTAGCCAACGATTTCAAGTTAACAGTCTGAAAATCAACATACAAAACTAATTAACCGAACACAACTATCAAATCGAGGCCGTCACAATACAAGCAAAAGTTCATAATCAGATAGACTCTTCATTGAAAACATGATAAATGGGACTCAAACCACTAGCTGATCGTCAAACGTTATTAAATGTAGTAACTATTCAGCTGAAGGATTGAGTCCATTACAAATGACAGCTCTGAGAGTGGGCCTTCCTTAAATATAAACAACACTTAATAGCAAAGGCCTCGAAATTTTCAAACTAAAAAACGTAATAAAATATGAGTATGCAAAATAATAATAGTAGCGATGAAACGAGCCATACATGATGCTTTCTTAAAGCGCATTCACATCAAAGGGACAAAGCCTCAAAATCGAGTAAAATGCATAAGACGCCATTTTGAATATCAGGACGTCTTCACACAATTCGCGTTGACTTCGAGGACACATCCAATTAGTGTGATAGCGCTATTATGTATAAAGAAATGATTTAAAATTGCTCAATCATTCACTTACGACATTTTTGAGAGCTTGAAACCATGGTCGCTATTACAAAAAGATACATTTTCTTTTTAAAAGAACTTACAATCGGCAATTTAAAATTTGTTCAAAATGTTTCAACCTCGGATAAACTACCTGATTGGCCAAAACGCTTCTGAGTTGTATGCACTCCTCACGTCGCCGCTCCAACTCATCCTGCTGCGAGGCGAACTGCTCCTCGAGCTCCTTAGCACTGACGTTCACACCATCCGACCTGGCCACGCTGGCTCTGAGCCGCGTCAAATCGTCGCTCAATCTGGTGCATTCGATTTCCAAGTCGTTGATTCTATGCTGGTCTTCCGCTCGGCCAACAATGGGGCTAGTCATCGACGCCGAATCCAACCTGGCAGACTCCAGCCTTTCAATCTGTTTGATTAGCCGCAACTTATCATCTTCGACTTGCCTACACCAGCGTTGCAGGCGAATCACCACACCAGGATCAGGCTAAAAATAAAACACATTACACAACTTTAAACTCACTTTTCGTTATAAAATATCGGGATCAAGTATGAAAGGAAAAGGAAAATTACCATTGATTCAGATTTATTCCATTCTTTGATGTCGTTGACTTTGATCGACGATTTGACTGAACCATAGCCGTAATCCTAAAGTATACAAAAAAAAAAAAAAAAAAACAATGAAATTTAACATTTTCACGCATAGCATAATCCATTAACCGGGAAGATTTTCTTACATCGTCGACAGTCTCAGGCTGAGATGCGTTGCTGGCGTTCGATAGCGATCTATGATGACCTTGAGCTCTGCTGAATAGTGCAAAAATTACTATTAAAAAAATCCTCAAAAATACTCAATTCTGTTAATACAATAATCGTTACTTTCTACTGGCCGAATCTTCAAGCCGAGTTTGAAGCTCGTACTTTTCAGTGAGCAATCGTTGATACGACGTCTTTTCTAAATCTAACTCCGACAACAACTCCCTCTTCTCCAGTTCGTGCTGTTCGCGCATTTTCTTTTCGGAATCTGCAAAATATAATATATATATTTATTAAAAAAATCGAAACAATTTCACCAACCACATACAATTCGAATAAAAATGAAACCTTTCTGATGGGTAACATTGGACTCCTTCAAAATGGTCAGTTCCCTTGCTAGCTTTTCGCTTTCGTGCTTCCATTCCGATTTATCCTTATTGTACAGATCCTGGTGCTTATTCTTCAACTCGACCAACTCTATATTATTGCCTCGCTCGACATTCAAATCTCGCACCAAATTCTCGATAGTCAATTCCTTCTCACCCAGACTCGCCTTAAGCTTCTTAACCTCGACTTCCAAAGACTTCAACGGTTCTAATTTCAATCTGAAACATCAAAAGTATGAAACACATAAATACAAGAAAAAAATTAACACAAAATTACACAACTAAGCAAAAACGAACTTGAGTTCAACAATTTCAGCAAGCAATTGAACAATCTGTTTATTATCCGTCTGCAACCCTTCAATCTTTTGCTGCAAACTGATAATCTTATTCTCCAAACCAATGTTCAACTTCTTGACGTGTTCAACGCTGCGAGCTTCAGCTCGCAGCTTCCTATACTTCCTTCTAGCCAAGAATCGACGTACCGCAGCTTGGCAAATGATAATCTGCCATTTCATTTTAGCATATCTCTTCCTAGCCAACCATCCTCGGACATATTTTTGTATGACAATAGCCTGAAACATACGCACACACAAATGACATATAAAAGATTTCACAAAAAAAAACCCCATCAAAACAATCTCCCAAAGACTCACGGCGGCATTGTATTTGAGCTCCATGAATCGTTTCCTAGCGAGGAATCCTCGAGCATACCGTTGAATTCCGACAGCCGTGGCTCTCAAACGTTGATACTTGGTTCTGGCCAACCATCCGCGTACGTGCCGTTGTATCACTTTAGCCGACCGTTGCTGCCTCAGTTTTTGAGCGAGCCTGGGCAATAACAAGTTAATATAAAATATACATAGTCGATGACGAAAGCTCCAGGCTTAGTCTGTAGCTAGTTTATCATCAGATAGCAAATACATACATGTATAAAAAAAAATCCCAAATTCGTGCCTACATAGTATAAAAGCCCATAAAAGTATTTAAATAAATATTTATCTGATGTTGTATATTATCTCATTAAGATATGTAGGTCAATAATTTTTTGACCAATTTTTTTTTGTTGTTTTTAGCATTAACATCAAAATCAAAGCGGCTACGAGTTAATATCAATAAAGTATATAAAGAGTTAATACACAACAGTAAATCAATACAATTATCACAAACCACAGATACACCTGATCTAGCTCATTTTTTTTTCAATATTAACATGTACTTCTATGTTCGAACTGAGCATATGACTGAATATATCGACTGTTTAAATTCTTAATACAGAAAATCGCCAGATTAAAATTCCAAGGATTAATTAAGCCTACTTACGTACATAATCAGTGCACAAATAAAATAATACAACATATACCATGCTATGTCACGGATGAACAAAATCCTATCCATATTCGCTCGTATGTAAAACTCATTGCAAACAATGGTACAGTACAACTGACATTTTTCGTGAATATTATTAGATGATAAAACATGACTACATAGATATTGAATTGTTAATAAGCGTGTTTAGAAAAAAAAAGAAACAAAACACTTTGGTCCATAAAACAAACGCAGATAAAAGGAATACTTTAATCCTTGTATAAAAGACATAATTCCGATAATATTTGTTTTGTCGTTGAGATAAAGGGAACTTAGCTCGAAACCTAAATCAATCTCGCAATAAAACAACGCACACTTATACTATACATAGAATGTCATCTACTATAATCTCGGATATACTCACTTCCTAGCGAGATATCCTCGACCGTATCTTTGTAGGCCGCACACGGCCAGCCTGATCCTCAAGTATTTCTTTCGGCAGACGAACGCTCTCATTTGACTCTGCATTATGATACAACATCTTCGCAAACGTTCCGCACGAAGCTTTTCCAAGTAAGCAACCTGTCAACGGACATACGTTTTAGAACGCTCGGTCAGAACGATCAGAGATAAAACAAATCAAGCTAAGAATGCATGAATACCTGACCAGCACGGAAGAATATTTTCGCTTTACCAAAGCGATACTTATCGTTGTCTTTTATACTCTTTTCGATTATTCTGGAACATGTTATTTTAGGCTCGTTGCGGTCTATATCTTTAGAATTGCACAATACTCGATACCTTAAATCAACAAACATAAAATTTAGTTATTTACATTACATATTTATGTTCTAACATATACACGTATATAAAAAAGTAAATTTTGTAAGTTTTTTATTTATATAACATCATAAAATATTCGTTGCAGGTGAAAACTAACATAATCGTATATAGATTCACCTTAGGAAGAAGTCTTGATATAACCATCTCGACGGGAAACCAGCTGCCGATATCCTGATAGTTTCCAAAACTCCACAAGCTCTGAAAATAAATCACCAATGAACGTCAATATACTAAAAATTGTACATATACTAATAAAACATAGCACAGATATGTATACCTCAATTGTTGAACAGCTCGTGCCGGATCATACTGGAACGCCATCTTATCATCGTTAGGTTTAATGCAGCGAACATAGTGAGGAGTGGTGGCATTCAACGTTGCCATCAAAGCCGTAAGTGACCCCCTGAATTGAGCTCCGACACTTTGACGATGTTGTTTAGTAGACGATTGGGTCTATAGAAGAAAATTACATGATATGAAACTACAACTGGCTCTCTCAGGAAATATAATTATTAAAAATAAATCAAATAAAACCCTCACGCTAGGTTTTCCTGGAGAAATCTTCACTCTAGTTTGCTGTGGTACTCCGAGCGTGCTCGACGATTGTGTCGAAAGCAAACTTCTAAGGAGAGGACAGCCTCTACACTCTCGCAGTGCTTCGACTTGCTCTTCTAAAACTGTGTCTCTATTTTTTTCGAGAAATCCTAGCGTTTGGTATTCGACTTCATCGGCAAAATGCTTGATCACGAATGCTAATTTTAATGAAATAAAAATTAAAAACTAATATTTCAGTATGCTATAATAATAGTACTTAAATGTACATATATAGTAGCCAGTTCAAGACATTTGGCAAATATCTAATCGGCATCTGCAGCTCGAACAGCGAGTGAGTGATACAAATTTATATGCCAGTGGACAAAAACTTCCTGTAAAACTTCACCGACTTAATTATTAGCACACATTCATATAAATCGGTAAACATCGGTTATGAAGTCGCCAAATGCCGTGAACGATGAACTAAAAAGCGCAACTTTAGAAATTACACCCACCATTAGTGCCGAACCTCGGCTTGGCGAAATGCGACGACTGTACACACTTTGAATACAACTTTGTAGCCCACGAGGAGTCGGAGCCTTGCGGCATGCGACACTCTTCATCCAAAAGATCTAAAACTCCGAGACGGGCTTCGATGAGATCTATACACGGTTGATTATCGTAAAAGTGAATCATGGTCCAAGTTATTTCCTCCTGAAAATTTTCAAATGAAATGTTTCACACAAGTCAAAAAAAAAAAATACAATATGGATACATAAAATATATTAACAAACCCTTAAATATTCCTCTTGCTCCAATTTAAAGACGTGCGAATTGAACTGCTGCTGCAACTTTTCGTTGGCATAATTGATACAAAACTGTTCAAACGAGTTGTTCTCGAACGTTTCGAATCCGTATATATCGAGAACGCCTGAAAGAACACACACAGACCAATAAAATACACAACCTCTTTACCTCCACCCTAAACACACAATATTAACATTACACACCAATAAAATGCGTCACCGGTTGAGTGCACCTCAAAGCCTTATTGGCAATCATCACGATCCAATTGAACAACTCGGCGTATACGTGTTTGGCGAGGGCATCTCGTGCGGCTCTCGCTTCGGCGACACCGAGCGGCTTCACGATGACCTCACTCCTCGATATGATCTTGCGGTTCGTCAACTTATGGGCGACCTCCTCGGGATCGACGCCAATGAGCGAACAGAATATCTGCAGATGCTTATCGGTCAAATGAATCGAGCTCGAATCAAATTTGTCATCGCTTTGGGAATCGTCCAACTCGGGTTCATCGATGAGCACATTACCGAGGTGCAATATCGACGACCATATCTTGAACATGTCGGCTTGCTCCGACGCCGAGAAACCCAACGTCGATAAAGCCTACATAAAATAGAATAAAAAAAATATACATAACAAAATACAATACATTAAAATACTCTTCGGAAAAGGAATCTAAATCCGACGTATACCTGCTTCGTCTCGATGAAGGTTTTAGCATCGTTAACTCCGTCTATTACTGGATTATCGCCTTGATTTAAGAACACAAATTTATCTTGATGATCTGCAAATATTTAAAAAATTAAATACATAAAATTTAAATTGATTTCAATTGTCAAAAAAAGTTTGTAAAAATGATCGAGGAGTACCTAAATGAAGTTCCGGCATTTCTTTCCTCACACTGCACAGTTGATAAAATATATGGTAATTTCGTTCACCGGGTGCCTGAAACACTACTCTCGACTTTTCCAGCAAATATGTCCTCATCGATGCGCCGATTATGTGAAACACTCTATCGAAGTGTATTTCGATGAACTTTCCAAAGCGAGAGCTGTTATCATTGCGTGTTGTTTTCGCATTGCCAATTGCCTTTAAAATAAATGTAAACACAATTAAAAATCAACAATAACCCCGCAAACTGCCACTAATGTGCTTTTATTATAATAATAACTAAAATAAATCTAAGTTCATTTTGCCTAATTCTTGCGATAAACAATCTTAAGTTATCTCACTAAGTAATAGTGAAAAAAATTCAACAAATCCAAGATTAGATTAAATATGTTCAAATTATAATACAATACGAATTTTAAAAAAGAAAAACGCAGTAATACGATAATTTATGGTCATAGTGATACTATTTGTAGGCCATAAAAACAATATTCATTTCTTAAAACAACAGGCATTGAACAAATTTGATAGCACAATACATGTATTTAGTTGTTGCTAGCTCAATATATATGTACATATGTATATACAAAATAAAAGTACAAATTATTCCAGTAGTTTTGAATTTGGGGGGGGGGGGGGGGGAGAGATCTGGAACAGCAACTCATCCCATGATAGGTCTCAAGAAGGAGCAATCAAAAAAATATCATAATAGAAAATTATAACTGAGCCACCATTCAATTTTTTTCCATTTATACCTTATCTTAACTTTCAGATACTAAACAGCCTAATATTGTTTTACTCTTAAGCATATTTTATAACACCATTGAAAAATTAACGCTTTCGTCACTCATCTAAACTCTGAATATTATAACAATTAAAGTTTCCTTCAAACATTTTTTTGTTATACTTACCACATAACAGTTTAATGCTATATGTACTTTCGAGGGTAGGTGGCTAATTTATTGAGGAACCGTTTCAATAATGAAATAAGATAAACTCGGATAGGAAACAATCGAGCTGAAGTCACATATATCCAAGATCTGGCCAGCAACAACGCCAAGCCAGGGCTCGAAACCGTGACCTGCATACTTATGTACATAATATCTACATAAATAAAGATAAAAATTTGAAAGCAATTATTAACCTTACAAATTATAATAAAATCTGGGAAGAATGCGCCCAAATACACTCAATAGTGGCGCAGTCTCAAAAAATCCTAATTTTCAAAAGTGCTCAAGAAGAACTCACGCAATAGAATTCCACGATTT
This sequence comes from Arctopsyche grandis, assembly GCF_051622035.1. NCBI lineage: Eukaryota > Metazoa > Arthropoda > Insecta > Trichoptera > Hydropsychidae > Arctopsyche > Arctopsyche grandis. The sequence continues at coordinate 3,515,194 of NC_135362.1, forward strand.
CGCGTTTTTTTGTAGAATTCTATTGCGTTGGTTCTTTGAAAGTTTGTATGTCTCGAGAGTGGGGCACTCTTGGGTGCATTTATCCGATCACCATATATGCTGACACTAGTGACAGCAATTTACCATTAAAACTTACATTAATTCAAATCTAACTCAACCTTATCTTTTTACCTACATACATATTTAATTATAAAAAAAGTCTAAATCCCAATATTTTACCTCCATTATAGGACTTGAAGCCAAGACTTTCTTTTCGACCTGAGTCTCGGTAGCACTCCCGCCGACCGTTGCAAAATAACGCATGGTATATTTGGCCGAGACTGTTTTACCAGCACCCGATTCACCGCTCACTAAATCAATACAAAAAAATGATAAAAACAATAAATACTTTAAAAAAATAACAATTCCACTTAGTTACAATTTACCTATAATACTCTGATCGCGCCTTTCCCTTTCTAATTTAGTATATGCCTCTTCAGCTACGGCAAATATATGCGGATCCAAATCACCCATAGCCTGTCCACGATACGCCAAAATAGTCTCCTCCCCTATACAAATACAACACAATCATATTAGAGGCTTTCAGGCAACATAGACGACTTTGTATAATGCTGCTTCATGAAACGATTTTTTGTCCGACTTATATTAAGGAAATAAATTTGATAATTTAGTACCCTATTTAAATTTTCCCAAAGTTGACACCTATTTAAATATTTTTTTGGGCCAAAAAACGGCAGTAAGGGTAATTTCATCAAAATCACTAAACCACTTCATTCAATATAAAACTGATAATGGTACAAGATTATAATTATTAATTCATAATATATATAATACCACTATTCTGTCTGTCTGAGATAACGCTCGCCATATTATAATAGTCGTTTCGTTTTGACATATATATATATATATATATATATATATATATATATATATATATATATATATATATATATATATATATATATATATATATATATATATCTTTCGATTTTCGATCTTTGCCTTCCGATATTTGCGTTTTCGGTAATTTCACATTCCGGCTCGTCACGGAGACCGATATATATATATATATATATATATATATATATATATATATATATATATATATATATATATATATATATATATATGTATGTCACAGCTAAACCACTGCCAAAACTTATATACAAATACAATAAAAGAAAAAACTTCTATATATACTATTTGCGACCAATGTTACCTCTTGGCAGAGAATTTACCGCCATCTATTGAAAATTTATTTAATTAATTAATTTTTCTATTAGTGTTTTATATTGTTTACATGTTTTTTTTTCATATTAAACAATTAAATATATGTAAAAGGTATTTGAAAAAAATTCGACCACGTCAACACATGACCGACGACACATTTCTTTTAATTTTTTCATTATTTAATAACTTAATATGCCAACACCCATGCGATGATATATCATCGGGTATAACACTAGTAAATAAATAAACATCACACCGTATATGGGAAGATCATCGTATGGATTGATTGCGACCAGCACAATTCCGCAGTACGTATAAATAGCATTGAGATCACAAAATCTGAAACAATATACAAAAATAAATGAATAAATAATTCATACAAGAGCAGTAATAAATATTGAACCATCAATACTTCTACAAACCTGACTTTGAGGTTGTGCAACACGGCCGGCTCGTGAAGGTATGACAGCGACGTGAGATCATTTTCACCGATGAGTATGGGCGGATTCCTCAAATTAGGCAAGTCGGTGTCTTTCTCGATCTTGATCTGTTTTATTTGACCGCCATCGTCGGTTTTGATGATGAGAACTCCGCTGCGGAAGTCCTGAGTCACCTCGGCACCCTCCCACACCTTCTCCGGATGCGGCACCCATACTTTGGCACCCTGAAAACGTACAAAGAGATCAGGATCAAAATTAAACGCACAACTTCAACACCTAAAATCGAAAATTTAAAACGTATCATTACTAAAGATGGGACTCAAAAATTCAATACGAGTAACAGCTTACAGTTAGAGCGATGGTTTTACTGGTTTATCGATTGTATAGATCGCTATCTACGTGTATCGTAAGCTAGAGATTTTACTACACCTAGTCGAGAGATAAATTGCACAACTTTGTTCGGATAATCTTAGTGGGAAAATAGTGCGATCGACCGATTGTTGAAAAATGGTGGCAAAAATCTCAATTGTAATAAAGCCTGGTGAATTGTTTAGTACTATTTTGAGACCTTGAAACACTTGCTACCTACGGGTTCGTCGTTACAAGTCTACGAGCAATGAATTGTCTAACAAATCACTTCATCTGAGGCTCCCATTAGTACAATTGAAGACAATCAAGAAGTCGTCGCGATGATCTGCTGTAATTAGATTGAGTTACATACATACAGCTCAATGATAAACCATCGTTCAACGTTTCCTATCATATCTTGTCTGTTGCTCCATACTATATATATATTGTCTATTACTCCATAAGTACAAGGCTTTAGTCTGTTTATAGTGTATTTTATTCAAGTGAATTTGTAAATGGTTATGCAAAAAACGTGATAGATAATTGCACAAGTTCCGGCCAGGCCGGTGCTAATTTATCAAATGCTTATCAATTATTTGGGACAGCTTTGCATTTATAAATAATAAATATCGGCACGATAGGCTTGTCTACTGCAGAAACGCATAAATGCGAAAATATCAAACCTCACTTATCATGGAGCAGGAAAAGAGATATTTCAAACATTTAAATAAACAGCACATAAAAAATTTCCAAACAAAAAATAAAGTAAATGAGAAATAAAACAAGTGAAAGATAGTTCATAAATTTAATATAATTGAAAATTTTATATTATTATCTTTATTAGTTTTCAATTAATTGCGTAAAAATGTGATATTAAAAAACTTCAATTCTAAATTATGTCATTAAAAATGTTCATTTATGCTATTTGGTACTTGTCTAGTAGCACGGCGTACAATTCACGTTCAAAAATCAATTATATATTACGGTGTGCTGCCAATGGAAATAAGCGGAAACGAGGAATAAAAGCAAACTGGGCCTCATATCTGGCCGAGTTTATCTGGTGAACCAAGATAGTTAGACGCGACACCTTCGAGACTATCCTTCAAGAAATTTATTTATAGTTTTGAACCACTGTGGCATCATATGAAGAATTGAATGCGCCACAATGGTCTACATAAAACAAGAAAAAAACATAATAAAAATAAAGAAAAATAAAAAAAAGTATCAAATAAGCAGAATATGTACATATTAGAGAATGTCTTGCATCCACAGCCAGCACCAATATACATATAAGAACTAACCATAAATATAAAACATCTCACAAAGCCCAAATGGAAAAGAGAAGATCAAAATTCCACTCATACATCACGTACAATTATGAAAATAATTATGAGCGCAGGCTACCAGACAAATAATTAAAATAATCTCTGATAACTAGAGCACCGGCCCAAAGCGCGCCGCTCATTGTTCAATTGTTGTAAATGCTTTGTAAAAAAGGTTCGGCAACCCCTTATCAATGCATTTACAACATTTGAACAATGAACGGCACGATGGTTATCCGGGCTTTACTGATAACCTACGCGCACTGAGATGGAAAATATCACATTCAGGCACAGCAGCAACGATTTCATTGAGAAGTCGGATAGCTCTTGCAATAGGAGCCATCCGATAAAGGACTATGCGGGCAGGAGGTACAACCATCAAATGATGATGACGCAATTAACTATAAGGGACGTAAGTCCCAACTTTTCCAACTACGGTAATGACCACGTAGAAGATAGAGAATAAAACGAATTAATGAGAAGTTTCTCTGAACTTCATACATCATGTACAATTATGAAAATAATGATGAGCGCAGGCTACAAGACAAATAATTAAAATAATCTCCGATAACCTACACTCACTGTGGTGGATAACATCACATTCAGGCACGGCAGCAAATATCTCATTCAGAAGTCGGATAGCTCGTGGAATAGGAGCCATCCGATAAAGAACTGTGCGGGCAGAAGGTACATCCATCAAATGATGGTGAGGTAATTAACTATAAGGGACGTAAGTCCCAACCTTTCCAACTACGGCAATGACCACGTAGAAGTTGGAGAACAAAACGAATTAATGAGAAGTTTCTCTGAACTTCATACATCATGTACAATTATGAAAATAATGAAGAGCGCAGGCTACCAGACAAATAATTAAAATAATCTCTGGTAACCTACGCTCACTGAGGTGGAAAACATCACATTCAGGCACGGCAGCAACGATTTCATTGAGATTTTTGATAGCTCGTGGAATAGGAGCCATCCGATAAAGAACTGTGCGGGCAGAAGGTACAACCATCAAATGATGATGAGGCAATTATTAGGGACATAAGTTCCAACTTTTCCAACTACGGGAATGAAGAGCGCAGGCTATCAGATAAATAATTAAAATAATCTCTAATAACCTACATATATTCAATGATATGTATCTTTGTGAGAAATAATGTTGAAATTATACATCTCTGCCATTTTTTAATGAGTCAAAACGTGACGATTAGAAGTGGGATGTAGCACGTATTTTTTTTTTAGATAGTTTTGCACTTATAAAAAAAAGGCTAGCATGTTTGATCTATGCCAGTCCAAAACTCACTCCTAGGAGTGATTTTGGCGATATTTAATCGTTGTATTGACAGTAATCGACAATGATGATTCCCATATTTGAAGTTGAAGGGTGAATTAACAATGACATGAGAACGCACCCATCACAGCTGGAGTCTGCCTTAAAGCGAATGCGAAACATGACGTCACGCGTTAAGTATGCGTCGCGCTACTAGACAAGTACCTGTTACTTAACCAATTGGGCAATTTTCAATATTGTATCCTCAGAATGCGATGAAAATCTAATGGCTGACTTTTGTTAGTGGAGTCAGCTGCAATTTTTCATTCATAACTTTAATGTGAAAAGTATGGAAAACACATCGAAATCAATTTGTACAACGATTAAGAATTACATAAAATTTCAATTCAAAGTATTGATTAAACATCTTGCGAATATTCTCACAATCCACATCAAAATTTCAACTCTCAACCACAACATACTACAGCATCCATCTCCGAATAAAAAACCAAGTAAACAATTCACTGTCCATTTTATTTTCAAATATAAACCTACACAAATTTAAACCCAATTATTTAACGCATACGACAGCCAGTTAAGTAATCTCAAGCGATTATCTTGATAAGAGCCCATTTCCGGACATGTACATGTGTATTCGTATATCATATACTGCACTTACATTATCACACTGTACTATATCATACGAAGTGAAATATCTTTATGTTTTTATGATCGAAGAAATGTGCTATTCAAGGACGATTTGTGATGAAAGTCAGTCGTTGTTATGTTGGATGGTGAGTTTTAAGGGTTTTTGGGTGGGTTCCAATTTGAAGAGTTGCAGGTGTGTGTGATGATGTAGTGCTAATGTAAATATGTATGGGGATGATGTGAGGATGATGAGACCTTGGTGTAGAGCTCCTTGGTGGTCATGGTGGCGGTTTGTAGTGGTTTGCGGTGGCGGAGACCCCTCTAGTGTGGCCCAGGGCGCCGCCCTAGCGCTCCGCCCTGCGTGGAGCGAATGACACCAGCTGTCATCCGATCAGCGGCTCTCAACACGAGGGTCGCCAACACACTGCGCCCACGTCGATCGATCAGACGCGCATTGTCGCACTGCACAAATTTAATTCTTCAAATAATTATTTAGATGTCCGTCCTTTCCATTTTGCAATTTCATTTCAATGATTTGACGTCGTTGTGACGCAATTTCAGAATTTTTTATCGCATATTTTTATTTCGTATTATCGGGGTTTTATTCGAAATTTCAAAATTTACTGCGTATTAAGGTCTGTTCATACTTAACAGCACTGCACGGCTTCAGCACTGCACGACTCCGTTTCAAATATGTCATTTTATTACATTTCTATTCATATCTACCTACACGTCGCGGTCACGTCACGTTTACAGCAATTTGGACGAGTGCAAGGCAAAATCGGCTTACTTATACATTAGAGGCATTGAAGTATAATGTATAGAATAGTCATTCCTAACAAAAGTATCGCTTAAAAGCGATCCATCGAAGAGAGAGACGGAAAGTCAGAAGAGAGACAAAAGAGTGAGGAAAAAAAATTCGTGGAAGTGATCGTCCCTTACAACAACTGGACAAAACAGCTGACATCTCCGGGCACACGGATTTTTTGTGGCAACATTTTTAGGGGCTGAGAGCAATTCTATGCATACTACTTCAATGTAGATAAAGTAATATGGGAACTAGTCTAGTTGTGAAGGTCTTCTTCACCACCAGTCCGCCATGTATTATAGACAGGTTCGTCTGTGTTCGGTATTAAATACAGCTATGTATATGTTGAATATGGTATTTATTTGGTAGTAACACGTATACACAAGTATGATTAATTGTTGGCAAAAGTATGTCGTTCAGCGGTCTCTGGATATGGTAGAGTGTCGCTGGCTCGGCATTCAGCTATGTTCAGAAGGTCTCTGGATGCGGCAGTGTGTTGCTGGCTCGTTGTTCGGCTATGTTCGGAAGGTCTCTGGATACGACAGTGTGTTGCTGGCTCGTCCGGCTGGTTGATCTTCCAAGTCCGCGTAGTGTAGTGGTGGCTGGTCAGGAGCTGTATGTCGACTGGTCTGCTGCTGTGTGTCGACGCTTGCTGCTGTGGGTCGACTGGCGTTGTTTGGGTTGTACCTCCTTTTATAGTGTTTCTGGAATCACCTGACCGATGGTGGTGGTTTGTTGATGCGTAAGCGAGGAATTTGCTTTTGTCGAGGGGTAGAATTTTCTGGAATGATTGGCGCCGTTCCGCTCGATGTAGTTTAATGGTGGCGGCGTGTTTCGACCGTTTTGGTTCCACTCGACTGGTAGGGGCGTTCCGCTTGAGTTTAATATAATGACTGCAGGTGTGCGTCGTCTGGGTTTCGTTCCGCTTGTTTACGTGTGTGAGTTCTGCAAGGAATGTGGTTTGTTGTTGCGGAATATTCTCGAATGTTTCGATGACGATGACGATGACGAGATTCCTACAGTAATAATAACTGTTTTTCAATGAGTGAGGCTGGTCCGAACATCTAGCACGTGCACATACAGATGTTCGGACTTTGTCGAACTAATACTACCACACAATTTCACTAATAGAGCCTATTTCAAAGAGATCCTACTGCTACAGAGATCTTACTGCAACTGAGAAGAACAGCCGAAATCTCCGTCTGCACGGAGTTTTAGTAGCAACATTTTTGGAAGCTGAGAGCGCTTCTACCCATTCTACTTCAATGATTAGAGGCCATGACGATACGGCGCAATATTGCTTACGTCGTATTGCCGAGTACTTACAATATGAATGCATACACGTGCATTCGTAGCTACGCGTCAGAATACAAGTCAGCAAAAATGTTTCGGCGTTTATCGAACGAAAAATTATGTATAATCACGTTGTTGTTGGAAGAAGAAGCTCAAGAAGGCAATAAAAAAGCACGCAGCCGTTTTGATGTGCATCCCATGTTAAAAAATAGAAAAACCGAAGGAGATTTTTGGACACTGTATAAGGAGCTTGTGGATGATGGACAAAATTTTTTTAAATATTTCCGTAAAAAATTTTTTTTTTTTAACATTTGCGCCAAAACCATGTCGAAAGATTGAACAGTTGTCAACTGTCGCTATCGATAATTGGTCCAAAACCGCCAAGCGGCAGACTCATGGCACGTAATTCGCGTGTATATTTCCACGATGGCCAAAAAAACGGATACGATACGTTGAAGGATGTTGCTGTAAGGTATGAACAGGAAATGTCGGGTACTGCTGTAAGCCTGCCGTGGCGTAAACGTGACGGTTGGTATGAATATACCCATACAAAATGTACCAAAGAATACTTTTCGTACGGCCGGATACCTGCTGAAGTCGGTACGTGCTGACTAGGTATGAACAGACCTTTAATTTCTCAGTGTGTACACTGTACACTATATAATGACCAGACATTGTAGATTCAACGAAACAGCCGATATAATGAAAAAAATTATGTTTAAATTAAAAAAAAGGTAATTTTTCCCTTGACTGTTATTTAATTGTAGTTCTGGAGTCCCGCAAGGCTCAAACATTGAGCTTTTTGGAAAAAAATCTTTTCAAGCAATCAATATTGAATTGTTACTTTATCTAGTACTGAGAGATGTAATAAGAATAGAGGGGCCCTTACGAATAAATAGTTGTTGTCAATTTTACGCGGTACGTCCAGAGAAATTTAATATTAATAGAAGTGACTTTAGGTGTTCTTTTGTTGCCAAGTGACATTCTGTCCACGGACAGATCTAAATAATTTTAGCATCAGTCGTATTTGACGCTTGGTGCTCGACGTATGTCCGATAAAAACTTCTCTGTTCAAGATGGGCAAGCATCGGTAAAAATTGCACAATACATTCAAAAACACACAATAAACAACATGGGATACATTTTTATAAGCAAATTGATCCGATTGTATTCCGTGCGATGTAGTGTATTTATAGAGACGTACCGCGTAAAATTGACAACAATTATTTAGTCGTAAGGTCCCCTCTATTCTTATTACATCTCTCTGGATACGTCTCTATAAATACGCTACATCGCACGGAATACAATTGGATCAATTTACTTATAAAAATGTATCCCGTGTTGTTTATTGTATGCTTTTGAATACAATGTGCAATTTTTACCGATGCTTGCCCATCTTGCGAGTAATATAAATAAACAGAGAAGTTTTTATCGAATATACGTCGAGCACCAAGCATCAAATACGACTGATGCTAAAATTATTTAGGATTGTCTGTGGACAATCGTCACTTGACAACAATATGACGCCTAAAGCCACTTCTATTAATATAAAATTTCTCTGCATATAACATTTAGAAAAAAATATATTTTCACTCAATCAATATTGAATTGTTACTCTATCACGTATCAATCAAATTTAAATTAGTTCCGTAAATATAACCACTAGCAATATTTAATAATTTTCAAGCAATCAATATTGAATCTCAGACCCGGGCAAACTTTTATTTATAGATATACATTATTCACTGTCATGAAATAGAATTTCAACATAAAAAAATAAATGATCCTCTAATAACGAACCATTTGGTGGGCCGCACAAAAATTCGAATCGGGCCACAGTTTGCCCACCCCTACTCTATCTCGTATGGTAGGGCTACCATAATTGTCGAGATGCTGACCGGGACGTTTGGAAATCGAATGAAAAAATGTATAGTTTGTATCACAGTTGCAGTTGTATCTCAATATTCTTAGCTCGCTAGCTATTTACATATATAAACTAAATTAAGGGAACAATATTTGTATTTTCATTTTAGTATTACAGGAAAAGGAGGTGGACAAAATTATAAAAATGTGTGAAGTGAGATGGATGAATGAGCAAATGTGTGATGACAATTTTGGCACCCCCAGAATTTGAAGTTCGGGATCACTCGGTGAATTGTTCACACGGTGAAATGACCGTGATACGACCGCAGGGACGAGGATATGATTATTGTCCTTGACCCCTTGTCACACTTACACCTTTCATTTATCTGTTTTTCTTTAGTTTTTTATGTCTGATTAACTTATGACTGACTGCTAGATAGAAAACCGGGACAACTGAGTCATGGACTGGGACATAAATCTATAAACCAGGACATGTGCCGGTCTGCCGAAATGTATGGCAGCCCTATCGTATGGGGACTTTAATACCCTTTCCTTATTACACACACTTTCTTCTGCATAAGGTAAGATGAGGTTAATCAAAAAAAGAAATTTTTGCACATTTTCTTAATTTATTTTATAAAAATGTATAACATTCATATAATCATAAAAACAGTCAATCATAATATGTAATTTATAAAAACATTTTTCAATAATTATTGTGGAATAATACTAATACATCTTCCAAACTGAAAAAGCTCATTAATATGTATGTTATTATAATTTCATATAAAGTTTAAAACCAAAATAAATTATATACGTATTGTCAATATTAAAAAATATAAAGATAATTTCACATTTAAAATTAGCATTTTTACAATGTAATATGCATATAATAGATACATTCACATGCACATTTTATTATAATATTATAATGTATACATATTAATACATCTACAGATATGAATATCTATAGATAGATAGACAAACATCAATTTAAGTTTTCTTATACTGAAGATTATATATTTTTACTTATTGTGAATATAAAATAAGATGGTTCTATGAAACGCCTCAATTTCGTCTCGCCATTTGATTCCGGACTCACTCTGAAAGAGCTAATCCTCCTGAAAAACGACATTTTCCTCGGAACGATACTTTTCATCAACAGCAATTTCTCTTTTTCAATCAACAATTCCTTTGCGATTTCCGGAATTTGGCAACTGTTTACATTTTCGTTTTTGATCAAAATGTCCTCTAGTTGTATCGAAATTGCACTACAATCTTCAGAAGTCAGCTAAAAGGTTTTTCAGCGTATTTAAACACATTAAAATAGACAGACACATAATAAAATCAACACCATCATTTTACCTTGAATGCTAAACGTTTGATGATTACTGATTGTTCAATACTCATTTTGATACATTTATCTCTATTGCACAACCACTTGTAATTTGGCCTGTCCTGTGACAAACTTCTTATTGTCCTACTTTCTGACATCCTCAGTAACATCAAACGTTCGACCTACATAATAAATGTTTTAATATTAATTTATAATTATCATTAATTTTACACAAAATATATCAAGCTTACATACATCGTTGACTAAATCCGATGGAGAATATTTATTTGTTTTACATAAAAGTGAAGTTTTGTTTAACATAATAATTATTATGAAATTTACTCGTCATACAATCAAAAGCGCTTACGTACAAAACTATACTGAGGTTTACAGTTTTATACAATATTTTACGAATGAATGATAATGACGCTTACGGACACAAAGCTAGAACACACTAGGCTATATTATTTAATACAACAAAAAAAAATATATATTATAATTTATGTTTAATTTGAATAAACTGTAAACTTTAAACACGCTGCAATTTGATATAAAGAATAATACAGATAGATCTTGAAACATCAGATTTAAAAAATTAATATACAGATTTAATCAAATTAAAAATCTTGAAACACCGTAGAATGTAACCATTATTCTTTGACTAAAATCAATCAAAAAACTACTCGACCGATCCTTAAGCGTGTTAAAACATTAGTGTTTGGCCTAGTGTGTCCCCACCTTTACGATATTAATTAATTTCGAGTGAAATAATACGCCTGATTGTTCCTTCGATACGCCCTCATATTTGAATTAATATTATGATTATTTAGATAACGATTTATATCAACTATCAATATTGATAGACAGTCAGGAGAAAATAACGGCAGAAAATAAATGGCAAATACCGATTAACTAATTAAATTTAATATTAAATATTTTATTATTTTGAGTACAAGACATCAATACTTTTACAAGTTTATACGCTATTTATTGTCGTTTTCACAACAGTGTTTTTTTTCAATATACATATTTTAATTTATATTTTATAATTAATAAGAGGTAAGTAAAAAAATACATACATTCTTCTTAATCCCATTTAAATCAAACATAAATTTTACATTCAAAAAACATTTTCTTACATCAGTATCATTCCTCAATCATTCATACGCACCCATACACAGGGCCGGCCAACTAAGGGATGCAACGGATGCAAGGCATCTGGGCCCCAAGCGTGAAAGGGGACCCAAAAAAATTAAAAAAGGTAGGAATAATGTCAAAAATAATAAATTTTGTTTACAAAACTGAAGTTTTAAAGAATTATCAAATTATGTAGATAGGTAATCCGATTTTTGTATTCGACCCGGTGAAATTGTTAAATAAAATGCGCCGTGGCGGCAATTATCTCACCAACGTTACAACTTTCGACTATCAACATGATCGATTTGTTCGTTTTCTTCTGACTTTATTTTGTTATAAAATTACTATAATAAATCGCAATTATGTGATATTAAAATGATTTTAATATCACGGTGAATTTGTAGAATGTTTTTTTAAAATACCTTTAAATAAAAATCAAAATATTTTTTGCAATTTAATTTTAATACTAAAATCAGATTTTGCTATATATGTACATACATATATATGTGTCACATATATGGCAACAAAACTGATTTATACATATTTTGAGAGATAAAATAAAATTGCAAAATATATTTTGATTTTTATTTAAAGGTATTTTTAAAAAAACATTCTAAAAATTCTAACCGAGGACGAGTCTCCTCGAATATATATATTTTCATGTGCTATTCAGAATTTTCAGGGCCCAAACGTTTTCTCGCACCCGGGCCCCCATCTGGTGAAGTCCGGCCCTGCACATACACACATACATACATACAGATATGTTGATTAGCTTCCGATTAAAACCTAATTAACAGACGAATAGAATGTCATTTCGCCATATATACATAGGTAAAAAAAAACCTATCACTAACCACGAGAGAAAATTTGCACAACAGTCAATACCAATAATACGTTTTCTAATAAAACTTTATTACATACATACATATCAATTAACAATATAAAATAATATGAAATTAAAAATATAATAACGCTTACATAAAAATTCAATTTGAGAAAATAAGTTCAAAGCAATTTCCTCTCTGCAGTTAGGATTTTTCTTATTTCACATTATGATTCCTACATATACATACATATATAAATACTAAACGGATTATTACTCACATTGAGCTTGCCCAAAAGACAATATTTGCCACGAAAATCGTGAATACGGAATATTTGTCACTCGAGTTCTCATTAGTATGGTGTACTTTTCAGCTGACAGATGTTCCGTTATAGAGATTTTAGTGACTTTGGGGCTAGCGTTTTGTGCGCAATAATCACCGAACCTATATTAATACACCAATTGGTGACAGTGCACCAATAGTTGACACTATTACTATATAATCCAATATTCAATATATGTATATACGAAAGGGTCTCTTAGACTATATTCGTTGGGGGGGGGGGGGGGGTGGCCTCATGTTGAGGGCTTTAACGACTAAATTCCTTGACCTTCAAAGCGGGCTTAGAATATGTATATACTATATGAAATTTTGTATCAAGCTCAGGTGAAAAAAAGCTTTCTCGGTGTCAACCATTGATACACCGTGCATTTTATATTATACAGAGCTCGTTCGCGACAACTTGAGATTTATTAGATTAGATCCAATACATACATACATACATACATATATTCACAGTTCATTTAGCGACGTAAAAAAATTTAATTTGTCTACAAGAACACATATGAGCTGTGTGTATACGTATACACAGCCTACGACTTACCAAGTAAAAGCGAACGAGCTCTATTTCCTTACCTACCGTAATGTACCTTAATTAATTGGAAGCCCATCGTGATATTGTTTTTTCAATTATATTCTTGGTTGATTTATCCTAACAATGAAAAAAAGTAAAAAACAAAAAAAAAACAAAATAAAGAGCAAATAAATTTATTCAATGAAAAAAAAATTGAATAACAACAAATAATTTATCCATGCTTTTAAAAGACTAACATATCTACTTTGAAATAAATAATTGAAAAGCATCATACATTTCGTGGATATACATATAGTATAAATATTGCAGAAGAAGTATCTAAAGTTGAGGATCCATCATCAACGGAGCCAAGTCACAATTGCAGGCGGCTCCACCATCTCCCTTTTTGCACTGATAATGACACCATTCAATCCAGAACTCCTGCATGTTGGAATACTCTGCAGAAGACGTCACAGCATCCATTTCCAAGTCCATCAGCTCGATTTGGCAAGGAGGACACCCACTCAGTTGGTACGCGTTGCTTCTGCAGAAGGCATCGCAAACAGAAGGCCAATCCACAGTTACATTTTTGACTCTGCATCCGCATATCGGCTGACCTAAATTTGATGGTGATTTAATAATATCGGATCTAAACAATACATTGTGAATGTTTTCAAAAGTGTGGTTCGATTCGAAGTGTACCTAAGTTGTTATCGCAAAGGACGGGACACACTTCGATCCTGGGTCTTCCGATTGTGATCGATCCAGATCCGTTTTTGGAAGCTCCCGCTGTGTTGTTTTGTACTTCTAAGTCTTGGTTGTGATGAGGAAATTTAATTTTGATTTTTTGTTTTTCAGGTAAAGCTTTTGATGCTTTCGATGATGATTCTTGGATGTCTCGAAAATCTTTAGACAAGAGATTGTCGCATAAGATGCCGCCGCACGGTTGACCTCCCAATCCTAAATAAATATTATTTAAAATATTAATATTATTTAATAGAACTAACATTTTATATTCAAATTTTCCCGCTAATTATAAAAATATATCATACTTTTATTTCAAAACATTTACTCATATTAAACTGTCAAATAAAATCACCCTTGAAATTTATCTCAATTGCCACCATAACTCATTTTAAAGCTCAATACAAACTGTATTTATGTATTTTAGTATTACATCTATACAAGGAAAATGTACTTCTATGTCGTTAGATACACGCAGATTGGATCTTTTTTACGAAACCAAATCATAATATAAAGCATAATTACTAGAGGTAAGATAGTTACAGTGCTATCCATTGTTCCATTGTTGGAAAACCTTTGTAAAAAAGGTTCGGCAAACCTTTAACAATGCATTTACAACCTTTGAAAAATACGCGGCACCTTCTGGGTCCGGTGACTAATAATTACAACCGAATTCGACAAAATTTAATCACAGGATTGCGGGTTCAGCTATATGTTTACAAAAATCAATGTTTGTCTGTCTGAAACGTATGCGTTCCTATACCATTCAACCGATTGCAATGAAACTTACAGGAGTTATTGAATGTATGTCCGCGATGGTTTCTGTAAAAAAAATCGCCCAAAAACGGGAACGGAAACGGGGAAAACGGGAATGAGTGGCATTGCATGGCAAATAATTTCAATCAGCTTGCAACCTACGTTGTTAGGGTAAAATAAACAAACAATTGAATAATTAAAAAGTCAAGTCAAGTTCTCCGCCTGCGTTTTTCCGACAAATGGACACAAGAATTGCATGCGTTATTGTGGCATTGCAACGCATGCCGAGTCCAGCTAGTACATAAATGAATAAAATATCAAGCATTCAACGATTCGTACCTTATGCAAACATTTCAGCATTAAAAATAGAAACCCAAGAGAATCAAGCTCACAGAATATAATATATTTAATTTCGAAAGAGACTTTGTATGTAAGTTAGTATCTTTGGTTGGGAACTTCGTAAACAACACAAAGTTTCAATTGGTTGAATATTATATATTTTTCGATTCAAATAAATTTAATAAAAAAACAAATGAATATTTACTATTAGATTCGCCATGTTTAAGCTGTTTATATTACAAACACTGAGCGAAGCCGGGTAAAACAACTTGTTGTATATAAACTCACCCCAATACTGCCAACTTTCAGTACACACCAAGAAAATAAATAAAAACGGGAATTGTATGCGTTGAAACGCATGCCGGGTTCAACTACATATAGTAAATGAATAAAATATCAAGCATTCAACGATTCATACCGTATGGAAACATTTCAGCATTAAAAATTGCACACCACCATAAAAATAGAAACCAAATAGTATCATGCACACTGTATTATATATAAACTCACCCCAACACCGCCAACTTTCAGTACACACCGGGAAAATAAATAAATATGTATAAATTTACTTAAAAAATGTATAATGAAATAAAATAAATATTGTCTGACCGGCATGACATAGCTCCACACAGGAGCGCCGCCGGTCAGACAATGTGTCAGCATCCCCATTTGCTCCAGAGGGTGCCTCCTGAGCCACCCTTAGCTCGGCGAGGTGGCCGCCCTCGTACCGCACTGACACGATAGAACGGCTCGCCATTGGTGGAGGAGTTTTCAACGATACGCCTATGCACACGCCTACCGCATACATCCACACCCACACTGACAGCGCGGAAAACATGCTCTGAAACATACAAATTTGTGCTAATTTATATCAATCATAAGTACAATTTACATACGTAAGTGCCTGCCCACACTAAACGTTGAATGTTTGCGTCATGAATTATTTTATAGGCGAACATACATATTTTTTTATTTTTTTATTTTATTGTTACAAATCAATACACACTCGCCATTACAGATTTGCTCCAATGCGACGGGTGTACGTTAATGAAATACATAAACAATCAGAAATCAGAAATACAGTAATACATACATATACAATCAGAATATATAGAATATAACAATTAATCAGAAATAATAATCATAGTGACATCTATGGATTTCAGATTACTGTGTATAATTAATACAAATTATACACAGGCAGATTTTTGTGACAACAGGATTAGATTTTTTAATACCAATTTTCAGGAACCGTTTCAGCAATGATCAGATAAAATTGGCAAACTCTGATAGAGAAACGATCGATTTGGAGTCACAAAACCCCCAAATCTAACCAGCAGTGGCGAGGACACGAACCTATGACCTCAGTGATGCTAAATATATACGCTATCACTAAGCCAAACTGCTGGCTATATGTATGTATGTATGTAGTAGTTCAATGACGGGTGACAGTTCAAAATGAAAATCTGTCACTTGAAGAAATTAAATTAAAAAAGAGGTCACTTTTATCCAACAGCTGTTATATTATTTCGTCGACTTGGATTTGTTTTGAGATATGCAAGATTATTCTCCAATCTTTTGTCTTCTCGCTTGCTTTTCAATTCGCTTGTGAGAAGTAAGCTAGAGTATAATGGGAAGCAAATTACTATCTGATGATTGAGAAAGTGTAAAAAGCATTTCTTCGTTTCCTATATAGGAAAGAATATGGGTATTACCCATATCTCTACCCCACTCCTTTCCTTTTGGGCATGCTTGGGTATAATTCCCTTGAACTTCGGAGAAACTTCTCATTAATTCGTTTCGTTCTCCTGCTCTTACGTGATAATACGTCATGCCCGTTGTTGCTGGAGCAGTTGGGACTTTATGTCCATAATCACTATGTGCGTGGTAGACATCATCATTTGCTGGCTGTACCTCCTGCCCGCACAGTCCTTTTTCGAATGGCTCCTATTCCAAGAGCTATTCGACTTTGCTGCCGAGACTGAATGTGATATTTTCCACCTTAGTGAGCGTAAATTGTCGGAAATTACTCTAACCCATTTATCTGGTTGTCTGCGCTCATCATTGTTTTCATGATTGATTGTGATTTATGAGTGAAATTTTGATTAACTCTCTTCTATTTGGGCCTTACAGGGATGTTTTGTATTTGTAGTTGTTTCTTACATATTTATTGAAACTGGCTGTAGGTGCAAGGCATTACTTATGCTATATTTTATTTGATATTTTTACTTTATCTGTTATTATTAAATGCTATTTTTTATGTTTATGTATGGATGTATTTATGTTTATGTTCAAATGTATTTTTTTTATGTATAATTGATGAGTATATTATTTTCGTTACGTATTGATTTTTGTTTAATTGTTATTTTGTTTTTTTTTGTGTTATATTTTTTGACCATTGTGGCGCTTTAGGAATTCCTGTTATGCCACAATGGTCTGTTTAGAATAAAATAAATATTATATTATTAATATTGTATATAAAAATGGACGCGATGTATGTATGAATGTTTGTGCCGGGCGAGTCAACCACTATGGAGATTTCAAAAAACAAATTTGAGAATGCCAGGATGTATTATTATTTATTATTATTATATGTATATCGATTTCGATTACTTTTTCAGTTCCAGATTTCTTTTTTAGTTCCGGATCCAGATTCTTATTTCAGTTCCGCTTCCCAATTCCTGTTTCAGTTGCGGATTTCTTTTTTAGTTCCGGATCCAGATTCTTATTACAGTTCCGGATCCAGATTCGTGTTTCAGTTCCGATTAAAATACTATTTGCTAGTAATAGGATGCCAACAGGAAAAATTTCTGTTTCAGTTCCAATTTCCGATTCCTGTTTCAGTTCCGAATTTCTTTTTTAATTGCTGATCCGATTCTTTTTTCGGTTGCGGATTTATTTTTAGTTCCGGATCCAGATTCTTATTACAGTTCCGAGTCCAGATTCGTGTTTCAGTTCCGCCGAACAATTCCTGTTTCAGTTCCAATTTACGATTCCTGTTTCAGTTCCGCTTCTCTTTTTTAGTTGCTGATCCACATTCTAATTTCATCTTCCAGATCCAGATTCTTATTTTAGTTCCGGATCCAGATTCGTGTTTCAGTTCCGCTTCCCAATTCCTGTTTCAGTTCCGATTAAAATACTATTTGCTAGTAATAGGATGCCAACAGGAAAAATAAAAATAAAATCGACAGCGAAAAAGTGATTAATTTATTTGCGTCAGTAAAATCTAGAAGGCAATCATAATTGTAATTTGTTTTATTATATAATTGGTATTGTACATAAAACGATTTTATAATAAAAACATTATAGTTTTCAACATTTATTTAATGCTAATTTTATATTTTTTAGTATAAAGAAAAACGTTCAATGTATTTTCAGGAGATTATTTTGTACATAATATAAAATATAAATTCATATGCCCAAAAATTCATATTTTTTTAAATATAATAACCTTCCCCCCCCAATGAGGCATTTCTTACTGGTAAAAAATTTTGCCCCCCTCTGGGAAAAGCTGAAATGACGCCCCTGGTGATTTTTGCCAATTTGACGGAGGAACTAACGAAAACACAATTATATATTTATAATATAAAACCTTATTGAGATTATTTTTCAAAAAAAAAAATGTTTCCCTATGTATAAAACTATATATATAATTTCGAAAGAGACTTTATTGGTAGCTATGTACATATGTAACTATTGTTGGTTCGTAAATCCATGACGTCATCGAACAAATAAAAATTTAAATAAAATAAAACTATTCAAATAAATTTAATAAAATGTTTACTATTAGCAATGTTTAAGCGGTTTATATTAAAAATACCGATAATAATAACTACATATGTATGTATGGTAGATCTTGAATTTTGTCATAAATTACTATGGCTTTTTTTTAGTAATTGAATTTTAATGCATCTATTTTATTATTCTAAACATTTCCATTAAATCAAAAACTTCAATTTAAGCGTAAAAAGAAGAGTTTGAAAAGACGTGCTCGCCGCAGCGAGATAAAACTACAAGATAACTTGTAAGTATATCCATAGGAAAAGCATAGAATCTTTGAGTTTATAATAATACATAGAAAATTATATAAAAAAAACTTAACTTAATAGTCTATAAATAGTATATTTATTTAGCAACTCAACTTAAAAACTTAAATATTTTTGTTAAATTTATAATTATTTCATACGAATACATATATTTTATAGTTTTTTCTCATATCAGCTTGCTTTTTTCTAATTAATTTTAATTATAAAGATTCTATATCATATTCGGACTATTTTTATGAACATTTCATAGATAGACTTTAATTTATATATTTATGTATTAAGAATTTCCGCACAAGTAATGGTTTATAATTTAAAATAAAATATAATGTAAATATATCATTTTGCAAAATTAATTTGTTGCGACTGTGAACCGCTAGTTTTTCTTACATGCAAGAAGTTATTTTTCATTTACGGCTAAAACTTTTCCCTCCCTGCGAGGAAAATTCAATATGGCTGCCGTTTTCCAGCACGAAAGACGAAAAAGAGAATGAGAAAGGGGGGGAGGGGGATACTTCGTTGACGTCACACCAAATACATGAAAATTTGCGGAAAACTGAAGAGGAAAATCGTACATATTACATACATACACGCGACATGATCTCTCGTTGAAAAAAAGACAAATCGGATAGTAATACAAAACGAAACGATTCTCAAACAAATTTTCAAATGATTTAAATTCTTCATTTATTATACTCGTGATAGATTAATTTAATTCTCACATAAATTATCAATGGACTCGGTTCACTTTTGCTCTAATCTGTTTATTGACGATTTGCATGATATTATCATAAAACGATTTACGTCGCCTCTGCAAATTCAGGCCACGCATTTATTTAGCGGATCAATACGTGTGATTTGCAAAATTGTGCAGACGTTGTGCAAACTCCGCTCATCCCTCTCGCACTGCAGTATGAACGAAAAGAGACGAAAATGGTGATTTTAGGTGGGTCTTTCAGTTGAACGATCTTTTTGGAACAAACCAACTTCGGAAATGAGGAAAATTCAAAGAAAAACAACAAAAATGGGATGCGCCGTCGATTTTCGCTCTCGCGTTGTGGTGTTAATTGCAAAAACTTCCTCGGGATTTTTCCACGCTTTTCTTTTATGAAACCGTATATTTCCCGTGCCAAGGTTTTATCGCTATCATAAATTGACACACGCTTTAGCAAATCCAACTGTATAACAAGCAAAAAGGTGCTTCCACCTTTGAATCCGTAACAAGAAACATTTTTCTTTCACAAATCAGTTTCTACATCTTTATGCATTCTTAATAAGTATTTCAAAGCTGAACTATTTTAAATTATAATATTTCAATTACTAACCCATACCAAAAGACATAAAAATGTCTTTATTATATAATATAACTTAATTATATTAAGTAAAGGGAACCAAAATGAAAACCCTGTATAAAACAGAACTTCAATGTAAATACTATGGATCCCAAATCCGAATATTCGAATACTTTTTATACGAACTTTTTTTTTTTTTTCAATCTACAGCACATTTAGTTCTATTTGATGTTCCGGATAAATTAAAATTTAAATAATATCTTGAACTTCTTAAAACTACAAATAAATAATTTAAAGCTACTATTCGATATTATAAAGCTATATATGAATATTTGGGATCCCTAGTAAATACATAAGCGAAGTAAATAAATATATAATAAGTTAAAACAATCTTTTCAATATATTATACATATTTAATGTACAGATGTAGGTTTTTATGTACCCTTCACCGGTATTAAATTGTCTTGATTTGAAACTACAAGTAATACAAGGCAACAATGAAACCATAAAAATGCTATAAGATAATAATTCCAAATGGCTGTGGAGTCGTTAAAAAAACGTAACTTTGACTCCGACTTTTTTAACATACAATATACATATGTATGTTAAAAAATACATCAAACTAATAAAATTTATGCATTTGGCGAAAAAGATTCCTTAAATTCTATACCTCTTCTTATTTTGACCTAAAAGCAACACTTTATGGATATGGCAACACTTTTTCAACTCTACGTATGCTCTGTACGTTCTTTTTTTTTTAAATAAATACATAAATCATATTGTAATTAAAAAAAATTAAATGCGAAAAAAAAGAGTTGATGTCACTTGATTTTTAAGACTCTTACATCGTTTGTAGTCAAAGTCGACTCTGACTCCACAGCCCTGACAAATATTACTCATGACGATTGATAAAACCCGCTATATAAGCTGTACCCACACTTTAATGACACTGTTCGACACGAAAAATGATATAGAGACAAGATATGACTTTTCTTATAGATCTATGTCCAGTAAACACGAATCTGGTAATAAAAAATGTAGATTGGCTCGAGATTCGGAGATATATGTATCTGTTTTTTAAATCGCGCGATTTTTCTATATTTTGGTGTTGTTCGGTCGATGTCTCAAAATTTGTCAATTTCCTGTTCAAAATGAATATTGGAATCTATAGTCGGGTATTTTATCTTTCATTTGTAGTACTTTTCAGCTTTCAAATTTCTCTAAGAAGTGGTCCAAATCAAAAGTCAAAAGTACGTATTTTCACTTGGGATTTTTTCCCACTGTTAATACTATTTTATATTGAGATTTTTCTGTTGAAACATGTTAATTGGGATAGTGTTCTAGCCACATTATTTTTTGTTTTCGTTTAAATGGGTTAATTTGGAAATGTGCTGAATTTTAAATCGGTAAAATTGCGAGTTAACATCTCGTACTATTATTAACTCGTATTTACACGAATCTGAATTGAATTAATAGGTATAATATATTATATTATCTTTATATGAGAATTAAATAAAATTCCACTTATAAAAATCATATTTCGACTATTCTTCAAAAATTCGATTTAACTAATTTAACTAATTAGTTAAATATATTGCCTTAATTAATTGCCAATAAAATATTAATTAATTAAATATCGGCTTATCATGAATAATTTTGACTATTTCTTTTTCAATTCATTATTTTAATAAATTACTCAAATTAATTAGAATCTTAATTAAAAAATAATGTGTTCCTTCTACACTATGTATGTACATACATATGTAAATTACAGATCAGCGAGAAGCAAAAAGAAAAATAATTTTTATGTGCTCATTGCTTAGTAGAATTTTTGTACCGAGTAAATAGTTTTTGTTTTAAAATATTAAATATGTATTCAAATAATTATTGTCAAGTGGAAAAAAATAGGTTTACGAAAATTGGAAGGTTTATCATTGCTAAAATTCAGTTATTGATCAATGTATTCGGAAATAGTCTCAGAAATATGTATTACCAATATAACAGGTAATACCGGTATTGTAATCCCTTAATATTATAGTTAGAATCCCTAGTTTCAAATTGAAGTTCAATTGTTTTAAATGCGAATATACTAGTGCTAAATAAAACTCTATTGTTATAAAGTGAAAGTATTACATATATAAGATTCAATTTTTTATATATAAGATTCAAAAATAATAATTGATTGGGTTGTTGACCGAATAGTCATCATCCTTTAAAGCTAAGCACAATATAAAGGATTTCAATAATACATACTACCGAAACAATGCAAGGGGTTCCAATAGTGCTCCCTTTAATATATACTACCGGTAGTACCGAAATATTTTAATTTCGATTATATATTATATGTAGATAGTTGAACTGTTTTGAATCCAGAAGAAATCGTATCGGCTAGATTATGCGGATAAATTCACTTATTTAACATCCTTTTGACCTCGTATTTCAAGGATACACCGAGTGTATCATAAATTAAAAAACCAACGAATATCAATTTTTTCGGGAACCTATTTTTCCATTTGATAATTATCTGAATATGTACATACATATTTTAAAGTGGGAAAAAATCCCAAATGAAAATACGTACTTTTGACTTTTGATTTGAACTGGACGACTACTCAGAGAGATTTGAAAGCTAAAAAGTACTACAAATGATAAAATACCCGACTATAGATTCTAATATTCATTTTGAACAGGAAATTGACAGATTTTGAGTCATCGACCGAACAACACCAAGATATAGAAAAATCGCGCTATTTAAAAAACACATACATACATATATCTCCGAATCTCGAGCCAATCAACATTTTTTATTACCTGATTCGTGTTGGGCATAGATCTATAGGAAAAGTCATATCTCGTCTCTGAACCATTTTTCGTGTCGAACGGTGTAATTAACCGTCAAATATACTAAAATTAATTTTATTAATAGTTAACTAAATGTTATTCCACTAATTGTTTAAATAAATCAAAACCGCTAGTGAGAAAAAAAAATCGTAATCACCTGTAGGGACAAATTTCGGTATTTTTGGAATCCTTAATAAACTCTAGATATCACCGAATAGATAATCCAAATCTACATTGTAACCCTGCCAAATAATCTAACGGATCAGAACATCCTAATCCGCTTCTACTTGTGCTAAAGTGCAATCTCGTTCATACGCTCGAGTGGTGCGTAAATAATGCAAAAGTTAGAATATGTCACTAACACACCGCTTCCATAATATATCATCATAGGTGCCCCTTCGCTTCAAGTACTACATCAAAACTTCTAAAACTGTGGATCTACTACACCCATACATATGTGATATAAAATATGTAATAAAAGAATTTTAATGAAATATTATTTCGTTTGCGTTTTATGTACGAGGAAAAATAGAGTGGCTTGTAAATATCAAATTTAGACAGATTATACAGATTGAGAGGCTGCGGTTTCGAGAGATTTATACTGGCCGATCTGTTCAAGACAAGCTGCCGTGATTAATAGCGGCTTATCATCGAAATCGTAACAGTACGTTTTGATTCAACATTATCAACAGTAATGTACACGGGAAATAAAATAAAATTAGATAATTATAATGTATACTTACTTTATATGAAAATATTTATATTACTTATGTATATATGTAGTGCTAATAAACGGATGCAATGTTTTCGGTGGGGTTGGTTTGAAACGACTGATGAAAATTCTCGGATAGTAGTTCAATATGTATAAATCATCCATGGTGACTATCGCTATCGTGATTGTCTTATCATTGTTCCTGAAAGTGTATGGTTGGTGACAATCATAATGTATATCCTTTTAAAATGATAATATGGTTAGTTTACATGAAAACATGAAACCGTGTGTACATAATGTATTTAAATTAAAATCAATTTATTTATTTACCAATAGTAGGATTAAAATTTTTCATGATTTTCTAATGATAGTCAAAATTTGATTAACATTTCTAAATATATAAATCAAATTTTCAAAATAAGATTATTAAAATTTAATTTCAATGGTCATCATATATTCAGAAATCAAGACGATGAAATCTTTTTACATAATTAAAAATTACCTAATTACATAATTAATACGCTTAGAAAAAAATATTAAGATTAATCCTTACAAACATGATGAAATTTAAATCTGACCAATGAGAAAAAAATATGTAAATTTTTTTTTTCTTTTTAAATTAGCTAGATAATTAATTTATAAGTATTTTAAACAATAAAAAATCGAAATCAATAGGAAAAGCATCCGAGTATTAATTTCAGTACACATACTATATTTTGGATTTAACATTTAGGCGCTCATACTTTATAAAAAAAAAAACAAACTTATAAAAATGATTATCATATTTGAATTTAAGAGGTCAAATAAGGTAAAGATTGATTATTGTGCTCTAGTTTTTCTTTTGCTCAGTGTTACTAGTTTTGAATTTCCGATTTTTGTATTTATTAATTTACATATTTAATATTTTAATTCAATATTTAAATATTTCGAATATTTGAATTCAATGTAAACACAGTTGCCATTAGTTTTACTTAAATTTTGTATGGTTACATTTATATATGTAAAGCCAAAAATAATGTCGAAAAGGTAGAGGGTTAGCGTCATTTTTTTCTACCCCTTCTTATACTACGTTGAGCTTTTAATAAGCCTTGTCAGATTCCTTATTCTTTTACGACCACTCGGGTAAGATAAGGACGTCGTATGCAATTCAACAAATATTTTATATAATTCCGAGAGATTGTACACGTGCGAGGCTCCCGCTCGGAAAATCAATTTTCCTGTGCGGAGGCGGAGCTTCGCCATTAAATGAAAACCCCTTTCCGCACCTCCACCCCCTTTCCCCAACCCCCTAAAATAACCCCCTTAGCCAAAAGACACGCCTTGTTGTATATAAGTATAAAACTCATTTCGAGCTATTTATATCACAAAAGACGCATTTTTAAATCATTCAAAAGCTATTTCTGTTTTTGAATAAAAATCAAAATAAAATACTTACACGTACGTTACTTTATTATAAAATTTTCATTTTATAATAAATTTTAGTGAAAAATATAATCACTAACATATTTCTTTATATTGTAAGTATGTATGGACGTCAGATCATATTCCAAAACGCTCGGGAAATTCAACAAAAGTTATATATAAATATACGACCAACCAACGACTTTATCTATGTATCTGAGGAATATAAGAAGAATAAAGAACAAATTTCGAAAACGAAACTGACATACACGTTCACACATACCGGTTATGACAGCATTTTCAATACAAATTGAGAGCAAATGTAATGGTTGGCGGTTGCTTACCAAATTTTATATATAACTGAGTATTAAGCCTTAACTTCTAAATATGAAATTTCAGTTCAATATACTAAAAGGTTTCTGAGAAAAACATAAAAACCTCGATTCTATAGAGTAAAAGTACTACTTCCGGTTGAAGTAAAAATATTTCAGTAATATTAGGGTATAAAATTTATAATTTATATTACATGTCAAAAAAATCAGACTGACTTGGTTAGCGGTTTGGGAGATAATTGAATTCAAACACTTAATAAAACCAGGCGACAACATTTGTGACCTTTCTAAGAGGAGAAAATCCCACTTCCGGTTTATTAAATTTAGTGATTTTTTTTTATTTTCATCACATTAATACAAGAATTATACTTATTTATATTAATTATACTGTATTTTTAATTATACTATATTACTTAATTATACTGTGTTTTTTCGTGAAAATCACACATGTTAAAAGGGTCGATAAAAATAGTGGAAGATAAATCGAACAAGAGTAAACTGCCACTTCCGGTTGAGGTATGCTTACCAAATTTTATCCATAACTTGCTATTGCGCTTAAACTTCTAGATATGAAATTTCAGTTGAATAAACTAAATGGTTTCTGAGAAAAATATAAAAAAACTCGATTCTCTAGAGTAAAACTACTACTTCCGGTTCAGATAAAAATATTTAAAAAATATAAGGTTATAGATATTATTGTTTCTATTACATGTAAAAAAAATTATTCCGATTTAGTTAGCAGTTTGGGAGATAATTGAATTCAAAAATTTAAAAAAAAGAGGACACCTATAAGGGGAGGTACCATTTCCGGTCAACTTAAAAATTTGAAAAAAAATTACATCATATCGATTCGCATTTCAGAAACCGATACTAAGCTTCAGTTCGATAAATCCCCAAAATGCACAGACGCACAATTTCTTAGATCATGAAAACGGATCAGTGATCAATTTTGTGTTCGAATCAGTCAGAATATCGAGTTCGAATTTTCGCATGATCACACAACTCCATCTATTGTCACTATGTACATAGATAAAATAAAAATATTTAAACACAAATATCATATAGATTATACAAACTATAATTTGATATATATACAACTCCGATCAAATTACTTTAAATAATTAAAATTTGCCGTTGAAAACGGCGCGGCGCGTCTTTGATCTATTGATCTTTCTTAAACGGACATTTCCGAACATTTGTACCGCTTCAGTGACTTCCGACAGGCCAATTTATAAATTCGCCACTCGAAAAAGGTCGCCTTCTATATTTAAACACATTTTTCACCGTATACAGCTGGTAAATGTGCATTTGAAGACGACTTTGGTTGTACGCATGCGTCGACGTTGTGACGCAAATCGGAAACGGAATTGATTCGGTGCGGGTTATGTAATGCCGTCTAGCGTACACGTACAATGTTACGTAACCTACTATACCAAAGTAGATATAATATACATACTTTGTATACATATGTATATCTTAGGTATGTATGTGCATTTTCTAAAAGCAACAGACTCTCAAAAGCGTCCCGAAACGCTTACAAATTGCCAGTTTGCAAGTTTGGCCAAGGTTTCTGCTTACCTTTATATATTGGTACATATTATATATCGTTGCTGTGTGTTTGAAAATCTTACTATATTATATATATAGTACTAGTGGTTTTACCCGGCTACGCTCGGTATTTGTAATAAAAACCGCTTAAACATCTTACTAATCTATGAACATTTTATTAAATTTATTTGAATATTTTTATTTTATATAAATTTATTTGAATACTCATTTGTTTTTTTTTATTAAATTGACTGTCACGAACATACAAACATATATAGTAAGTCTCTTATTAAAAATTATATGCTTATAAACCCTCCTGTATAGTATTTAACACTGATATTTATATGAAAATTGCACAGATTAAATTTGACTACGACGTATATTATCATTACATGTATTATATTATATACATACATATTATATTTAAAAAATTATATAACCGAAAGAACAAAGGACGAGGCATACGAAGCAAACTTAAAATTCGCTTCCTTAATTAGCACACACAATACTAGGCATATATTATTTAAATATATTATATGCCTAAGCCTAAGCCCGCTTTAAAGGTCAAAGAATTTGACCCTTAAAGCCCTCAACATGAGGCCACCACCCCCCCAACTAATACAGCCTAAGAGACACTTTCGTCGAAGAACGAGACGGTTGTTCATGAATATCGCACATCACTGTTCTAATAAAAAAAAACCACACTGTACATAACCAAGTACAAAATAAACAACAACGCATGAACACATAAAGCGCGCATGCGTTAGGAAATAATACCTGAAATGTGCCGTGCGAATGCACGCACACCTCAAGTAAACATATGTATATTATGTATATAAAACATCTACATTTTAATCAAATCAAAATTTCCCATTAGCTCGCATTGATTTGGTCGGTTTGCCAAAATTTCCATGACCCAATTCCCGTCGAAGCCGAAGCATCCATATTAATGGCTAATTAACTTCATGGATCATCTATAGATTAGTATGAATGGATGGCCCGGTAATTAATAAGGTTTAAGCCGTTTTCCGATCTTATTCAATGATGGGATTTTTAAGGGCCCGGGGCGCTTGCGTCATGACCCTTGTCCTATATGGGTCGGATTGAGGCCACCAGGCACCCACGCCGATAGCTTGGCCTGCCCTGGGCCCACGCGATTCTACAAAACGACCATATTTGTTAACCGAATTTGACCTACGACATTTCATGAACCGATGCGTGGAGTGAGTTCGGTGGCGTGATTGATGTCATCGTGTGTTCGCGTCAAGACAAAGTTTTGCCAACATATTTTTTTTATATTTGCGTTATATAATTTGTTGGAATTTTAATGGAATTCCGGCCGCAGGCAGCGAGGACTGGCATATTGATTAAAATATTTCGATGAAAAAAATTAGAACATCCTATAGAGAAAACCTTTATTATACATACATACATGGCACGTACTCCAAAAATCATATTAAAAGTTTTCCCATACATTTAAATGAGAGTTTGCTTTCAACTTACAATGAAATTTTACCATTTTTGTACATCGAAATACTCATATATAAACATTATAATAAATACATCTATTTATTATTTATTTAAGTTTAAGTTTGGAGCATTGTGGCATTACAAAAGTCCTTAATGCGCCACAATGGTCGAAGAAATACAGAGCCATGTTAAAAAAAATATATATATATCTATATATGTATGTATATAAAATGTCTGTTTGTCTCGAATAGACTCCTAAAGCACTGAACCGATTACGATGGAAATTTCAGGATTTGTTGTATGCATGTCCGGGAAGATTAATGTGAAAAAAAAAACGGGAAAAAACCTCTTAATAATAATATTCGTAATTACGATTTTATCGATGCGAAAGAATTAAGCGCCAGTGTGTAGTTAAGGAAATGTATATGTCAGTAACCAACTTGCGCGCACGCATGCCAACCCATACATTACGTACCATTCATACCAACCTTACATTACGTACCACTCATAACAATCCTACATATGTATATATAAAAATCAATGTTTGTCTGTCTGTCACGTATGCGTTCCCATACTTTACTTTAATTTAATTTGATTATTAAGTATTAATTTGAAACTGAAACATTCACTTATCGGAACGCATCGAGAAACGGGAACGGGAACGGGAATCGCATGCGTTATTGTACGATGGAACAATGGAACTTTCAGTATTTATTATATGCATGTCGGAGAAGCTTACTGTGAAAAAAATCGGCCAAAAACGAGAACGGAAACGGGAAAAATGGGAATGAGTGGCATTGCAACGCAATAATTTCAAATGTGTTCGCTGCCTGCGTTTTTCCGACAAATGGGAACGGGAACGGGAACGGGAACGGGAACGAGAACGGGATGGGAACGGGAACGGTAATTGCATGCGTTATTGTGGCATTGCAACGCTTGCCGGGTTCAGCTAGTTTTTAATATTAAATGATATATATTTTATATTTTCTGACGATGTGAAAGTGTAAAATTTATTAGTGTATCGAGGTTGCATAAGTGCCCGTTTCTTTGCCGCGCCAGCCTTATCGCAAGTGCCATTAAGTGCGCCGGCAAAAAAAGCGGTTACTCTTCAACTCCAGTGTTTCTAAATCGGTTCCACACAGTCTGGTACATTTCGGACACCCAGCCAGGGCAAATGGCTATGACGTAGATACCAAATAGGGCACAGCTGTCTCTCTGAAATACAACCGTGAACGGGGTGGCACGTATACGCGCACGCCCACGCGCCGCCACTGGGGCCTATATAGGGGTGGGTTGGAGGCTGTGCTGGAACCATTCCAGAGGCGGCGCGCGCGTCTCTCCCGGGGTAGGGAGGCTCTTTTTTGAAGTCCTCGAAACGCCCTCTGCAACGACCCGGGAGCAGTCCCTCGCGGGATACGGCCTGGTACGCTACTGTGCTCGCTCACTAAACATACACACACACAGACATATGTATAAATAAATAAAAGTATTTATTTAAAATTACATTTTAAATAAATAAAATACGCATATGTTCGCTAACACATACACGTTTATGCTTTTTACCATTTATTTTTCAGCTCTCGTTACGTCACAGCCGCCATTTTAACATTTACACTTCATCTCATTGCCGTTACGTAACAGAACTAAATTCATTTTATGATTTTTTAAATCGTTTTTATTCAAAAACCATACCTACACAAAGACCTATACATAAAATATATACTTTTTAAATTCGATCTAAATTTTTCAATTTTTTTTTAGAT
Source organism: Arctopsyche grandis (assembly GCF_051622035.1). Lineage (NCBI taxonomy): Eukaryota > Metazoa > Arthropoda > Insecta > Trichoptera > Hydropsychidae > Arctopsyche > Arctopsyche grandis. The sequence goes on from NC_135362.1 coordinate 3,545,810, forward strand.
AAAGAAAATATATCTATTTATTTAAAAAAAATAATTAAAAATATTCCTATATATTTTAAATAACTGAATCTCCGAGGAGGCTTTATTTTGCTCGCAAGAAAATTGCAATAAATAAAAGGTATTTATTTATCAATTCGCTCAGTTAATCATTCGTTTAGTTTGCCACATTATTTTTAGTTTGTTTTAAAGTTATTAAAAATAGTGAATGTTTTTGATTAAAAAATTTTGTTAAAATTACACACGATCCAAAAATTTATAATATATAAAATAAAATTAATACATCATTGTTTATTTTTGTTTTTCATTTGCTGCAGTGGTACACAAAGTGCGCCACACATTTAATAAATAATATATGAAAAAGTACACAGCGTGCGAAAGAAACATTTAAATATTAAAATTGAATTTCTGAAAGTCGAGGAATGTCAGCAAAGTTCAGTTGGGACTTTTTTGTGCAGTACTGTAAAAATTTCGCTGATAATTTACAACTGGTTGGTTTCGTTTTACAACAAAATTTCTAAATAGTGCGCGTCCCTCGTTCAGCGCGTCAGAAAATTGTTCATTGGAAATTTTAATATGTAATATACTGATGTGAAAGTTTCGTGGGTGCACGCGCTAAGCGACGGATGACGTTTAAATTTTATTTTCATTGTAATTTTGTAGACTTTCGATGTAAAAATGTGATGATTAGTTGACCATCGTTACATCATTATTATATTGAATCAATAAATATAATTTGAATAAATATTTTTGAACATAAAATAATTTCTATTTTAATTCACAGGCAGATAGAATGTCGTCCTTTGGATCTGGTTCCGGTCCGTCAGGAGGTTATCAACTGTCACCCAGGACTGCCCAGCTCAAATATGATGGTAAGATTTATTAATTTACATTTCATAATGACCAAAATACACATTCAAATTATTCATATATACATAAAAATACTTCTACCAACGTTTTCTACAATAATGCGTATTGGAAATACTAATTTTTATACATTACACTAATATTACTTCGTTCTCTACTTATAAATATAATAAAATAAATAATACATACATATTCTTCTAAATTTTCGATGACTTGTTATTAATCGTTCAAGTATTATAACAGTATTGTGCTGGGTCAAATATTCTGGCCTTCAGCGCTGCCGATCAAAATTACTCAGGCCAACGGGACCGGCCTATAGAGTTGTAAAGGTTAATATTTTTGCTATGATAATTCGAATGAAACGCGTTATTTCTATAATACATATAAGGAAAGGTTACAATTTTAAATATTTAATGCAAATATACCACTTTCAACTGATGAAAATTTTTAAAATCCTTCATAAAATAATTAAAAAAACATACAATATTTAAAATTAACATTATGTTTGCTAATGCAACATTCCAAGTATATCTATATATCGTAAAATTCCATATACATACATATATATATTATATATATAATCAAACAAACTCATCCCTCATCCAAACCACAGCATATCACCAACGCAATGCTTCAAATTTACCACACGTACACCATCCAAAATAGCAAACAATCACGTGCAATATTGAATACCACATATGAATCGCACAATCAGCGACCAGTCAAAACCCCAAATCGAATCAGAACCCCTAAAACGTGACCCACGAAGGCTGTAATACAATTATCGACACCATATTATACATACGTATTTCCACGATACAAAGCATGGCCCGAAAGCACGAACTCGGGGAAAAGTCCCGTCACTCATTCAAAGCCCGAGATTAATTAATGACTTTGGAAAGTCATCAGCAGCCGTCCGAGAGAAACGCAACTCTTGTACCGTCTCTGATCCCATTGTCCGACTTCGGGAAACAATGGAACCGACTACAATCACACTGGAGGGTCGCTCGAGCTGATGAAAACATGACCCGACTCTGCGACCCCTTTTTTGCATACGCGACAGCGGTTGACAACCCAGATGCTAATTTTTTCTATTATACTACACTCGGTGTCCAATTTGGATACAATTTTGACGGCTTTGTAATGTCATATATACGAAATCTGTATATATATGTATGTACGTAGTATCAATATATGAAGTTTTTTTAATTTTTTAATGACTGATTTTAACTGGCAATCGATCAATGATCACATTTTCAAACGGTCTTAATAATTTGGAGCTAATTCGAACTTGTCGATCTTATAACACTGAAACTTTAAAGTATCAGTCAACGAAATGATGAAATTTAATAGTAAATGATACCTCTCCTTATAGGTATCTTCTTTTCATATTTCTTTGGATTTAATTAATTCCTTAACCGCTTTTTATTACTGTTCAGAATAAGTCTATTCCAATAGCTACTGATCTAGTAATCATTATTTATTTTGCACATCATTTGTTTTTTTGGTATTTATAGTACTTTCTAATTTTAATAATCGTCTATACAGCATACTAGAAAAAAAATCTCAAAAATCAATTAAAAATTCTTATATTATAAATGCTCATAATACATTTTAAATATTTATATTTTATTAAATAAAGAAAGTGGAAAAGGTTAAAGTCAACGATTTAATGTTAAGAACTCAAAAGTAAGGCACGGCACGTCTAGGTAGACAGCTGTAACGGACGTTTCTTCATATTATTGCTAATTCGTTCGATCTTATTATTTCGAAATGTTTCTTCTCGTTATCGATCACTGTCAAATATGTCAATACAAAGATCAAATATCACCGAAAACACTCTCCAAGGGGTGAGTTTTAGGTAAGATGGTACAGACTAGGTATACCAGATTTTTTTTTTGTAATTATTAAAAAAAACACGTACCGCGTAACACTCTGTGTACCTGTATTAAAATACGCGTATAGAATAAAAATGATAAATTTTATAAGATTGTATTCTCAACCGGAGTAGCACTTTTAAACTTAAATAAAGATATTTCTCTCTGGAAACCGTTCAATGTATTTCGGAATTTCATATATTGAATCGATTACATTTGCTTTTACTCATATTCGACTATTAAAATGTGAGTTTTCTTCACGAAAAATTGTATTGAAATAGACCCGGCTTGAAAACGGGCATGAATATGTTTAAAATAGACCCACTGAATATGTTTCTCTGAACCTACATATCAGTGGCGTACGGTGAAATTATCTCTGTTTAAACACACAGCCTTACTTACGTGTGCGCGAGCAGGATACAAGGGGACTCGGTATGACGTCATCTGTTCCCCTTGTATCGTACTCGCGCACACGTAATTAAGGCTGTGCGACAAAAACGGGGAGAATTTCATGGCACACCACTGCTACATATACATATTCCCTATTTGGGCGTTAGGCTTCAACTCATTGGAGTCTCGTCGTGTTATGTTTCTAAAAAAGCACTTAAATGGGATAGTACACAATCCTCAGGTTTTTAATGAATTTAAGTTGTATGCACCTAGTAAGTTCAGGGTAAGTTCTGAAGAATCGTTATTTGCTTGCTCCTCCTGTGGCTCGCACAAATATGTTGGCAACATCTCCAATATCAAGAGCGATATATCTGCTCAACCGGGTCGCTGGTGAAATTGATCTCTTCAATGTAAACTGTGCTAAACTGGTTGAGTGATTGTTGAGCAACGCCAGTAGTTGATTTTATCAATTATAAATATAAAATTAAATTGTCTGTCTGTCTCGTATAGGTTCCTAAACCACTCAACCGATTACGATGAAACTTTCAGGATTTGTTGTATGCATGTCCGGGAAGCTTACTGTGAAAAAAAAACGGAAAAAAACCTCTTAATAATAATATTCGTAATTACGATTTTACCGACGCGAAAGTTTAAAGCGCCATTGTGTAGTCAAGAAAATGTGTTCAAATGTGTAGTCAAGTTGGTTTATGACAACACCGCTTTTAAGAGACGTTAGTTGAGCTTCAACCATCACTTGGCACCAACCATCCAAACTGGAATGGAAACGGGAACGCTACGGGAACGGGAACGCAACGGGAATGGGAATTGCATGCATTATTGTGGCATTGCAACGAATACCGAGTTCAGCTAGTCAATTATAAACGTTAATGATTTTTTCATCAAGATATAACGAGTTTTTATTATTATGATTAAGATTATAATTATGATTGTATGACTGGTCACAGTGTCACACTGGAGCTCTCTATAATGTCATTGTGGCTAATATGTTAAAAATAAAATATATAAGACCGAAATGAATACCATAAGGCACTCCTTTTATTCTATGCATTTGGATTTTGTCTTCGTCTCTTCTGAAGACTTTTGAAAGCAAGACAATGGCCGTTGTTTTAAGACTCGGTGCCGTTTTTCGTCAATATTTGAAATTGGAGCGCGTCCATCCGACCGGAAGTAACATGGCGGCCTTTTGTCGCGCGAGTCAGAGGAGGGTTGCCAGATTGAAAATCTGTGTCCAAAACTTTCCCATTGTCCCCCGCTTTTCCCCTCTCCCTGCCAAACAGAAGGGGGTTCGGAATTACAGCGGCGAACATATGTCGTCTTCCCATTGTGACGTTCGAATAACACCAGGACGTGGACCAAAGCAAAGGGGGCGCCACTTTCGCTCTTTCGCATAAAGCACGACTTGTTGTGTATTTATTCCCCTTACATTCTACAAGGCTAAACCTTTCCTACATATTTTCACAGAAGAGTGCTTGCATTTTATTCTTAAATTACCGAGTTGAGAATGATATCATAGAACGTTGGTAGTGGTAAGATCGGACTAAGTAAGTGCAAGACTGAATAAAACCAAAAACTATAAAAAGAACTGGTCCAAATACCAAATATGTTGATCCTAAAATTAAAACTTTGTAAAATTAAAATTAGAACAAACAAACATATCTATGTAGAAACGAATTCATTAGGTTTTTGGATTTAATTATCTCCCAAGCCGCTCAACGAATCAGACAGATTTTTACTTTATCTATGTTTGTACGTAGTACCAATAGATGAAGTTTTGTGATCATGCGAAAATTCGAACTTGAGATTTTGACTGATTCGAATTCAGAATCGTTCACTGATCACGTTTTCATGATTTGGAAAAAATTTGTGTGTGTGTGTGTCTGTGTATTTTGGGGTTTGTCTGAACACCGTTCGTCCTATCGAACTGAAATTTAGTATCGTTAACTGAAATTCTTAAGAGGGCTGGACAGCAGCGCCTCGTCCATACAAACGTACTATACTTCTCCCTACCTCAATTATGGCACTAGAGAAATTATTTTTTAATATTCTATGGATATCCACCATTGGGGTGCATCTATCGTTTTATTTTTTTGATTAATTATTTTTTATAGGAGCTAGGAGCCGCCAAACATCTATAAAATCGCCTCTTTTTTACACCCACGAAAAGAGTCTAGCGTGCTTATTTAACGGTCGATTTAAAAAAAAAATACGCCGATAGATGCACAGAAAATATCTTTCTCATACCGATTATGAAATTTTTTTAAAAATTGGTCCAGTTTTGGAGAATAAAATAGTAGAATACGAAACCTCGATTTTGTCAATTTAAAACACGTTTTATCTGGTCGAAGCGCAACTGTCGCATTCACTCAATATATATATATTGATATATATTGTCGCATTCACTCAATATATACATACACTCAATATATATATCGAAGAAAGGAACGGTAACAAAATTAAGGTTTCGGGTGTACAGCCCTCTTAACGATACGACGTAAATTTTTTTCAATTTTTTTAGTTGACCGGAAATGGTACCTCCCTTTATAGGAGTTTTCTTTAACCGCTAACCGCTAACCGAATCAGACTGGATTTTTTTACGTACATTAATAGAAATTATAAATTTTATACCCTAATATTTTTACCTGAACCGGAAGTAGTACTTATTCCCATTTTTCTCCTTGATTTATTTGTTTATGAAATTCATACACATATGTACATATATGTATGTACCTACTATTAATGTACTTACTTTTTATTTAAACCTATTTAATTACCAATTAATCTCGTTACACGTCAATTTTAGTGATTTTTTTAATTTTTATATTATTAAAATCACTATTATTTATATTACTAAACATTTTATACGTTGGCAAAAAAATTAAAAATTGGTTCTTACTATAATAGTAATATAAAGTATATATAGAGGTATACAGTAAAGAGTGGGATTCACCAATTGTTTTTATTAATTATGATATTTTTTTTGATTAATTATAATGAACGCGTTTTTCACATAATGAAATTTTTTTGACATACAAATTTCGAAAAAAAATCACTATCTCCTTTGCTCATTTCATTTAATGAGCAAGACAATAATAACCTGCATATTTCATGAAATGGGCAGATATTTTGATAAATTCATGAAAAAAACAACGCTCCGTTCATGAACTAAGCATTTTTTTCATAACTTCATAAAATGAGTAATTTTACGTACGCATATGTATGTATACATATGAAGTATCTAGAGATTATGTTTTCACAAGATTTTTTAAAGCCGTAAAAAGGCAACGGCTTTGATACTTTACGCAAATTGAATCATGCCCCAAAGCGGGGCTTTATAATGGCCAAATTTTCCCTCCGATTTCGCGCATAATCTCCACCGCGATACATTTCCGGCACCGAAGCTTCGCCACGCGTTTCCGTTTCCGACACCGGAAGTCGCCCTCGGAGATAGCGACACTATTCCACGTTCCCTACTCTATTGCAGACTTTTATACGTACAAGCATTGTGCGATACTTTCAGACTTTTTCCACAACGAGTGCGTCATCGACGGCATGTCGTTGTCGATGACATTTTTAGTTATCTACGAGTGGACACTTTGTTACTGCTTAGTCGTTCGATGACTGTGCAAACACTGTCACTACCAGATTTTATCTGCGCTTTGAAAATATTGACCTCCATCAATCAAACTTCATAATAACATTGTATGCATAGACTGTAAGTAGACAATTTACATACAACATACACAGTTCTGGTGCGAAGGTCGAATAAGTCATCGACGATAAATTTGGCGGCCATTTTGTGACTCAGATTTCATACTTTTACCTGATTTGGACCCTATCAGTGCGATATTTTGAATATTTATAATATAAGAGTGTTAAAGCGTATACTTTGAATGTGCATACATACAAACATACATAGGTATGCATAGTTGAATTTTCCAAAAATATTCTTCATAGTCGTATTCATAGTACATATATTCAATCGAATTAATACTTATAGAAATGTAACCATTTATGAAAATTAGCGACTTTTATTTTACATATGTACATACATATATCAAACTTCAAGAAAAGGATTGGTTAAATTTGATATTTAATTTATAAAAATATAACTGTAAAACTGTAAAAGTTTTAATATTTGTAATACAGGGTGGACTACAAGCAACTAAGCAACCTAATATGTCAGTAGCTTTCAGTAGCAGCAAAAAATATATTACATTTATGTAATTTATTTCACACATCGTCTATATAAAACATCATCATCGTTAGTCAAATTTTATTTTACAGGAATTCCTAATGCGCCATAATAGTTGAAAATATAACAGAAAAAATGTATAATTATACAGAAAAATATGCATATAATACATAAAAAATACAATAACAGAAAAAGTTCAAACAATAATAAGTACATACATATGTTAAATAATAGAAGAAGTCACAAAAAATTTAATAATAGTTGAAAATAAAAAGATTTGTAAAACTAGCCATGAATACAAAACATTCCTGCGAGGCCCGTATAGAAGAGAAAATATCAAAATTTAATTAAACATCTCATCCAATTCAGAAAATAATTATGAGCGCAGGCTACCAAACAAATAGGCTTAAATAATCTCTAATAACCTACACTCGCTGAGGTGGAAAATATCACATTCAGTTTCAGCAGCAACGATTTCATTGAGAAGTCGGATAACTCTTGGAATATGAGCCATCCGATAAAGACTGTGCGGGCTGCAGGTACACCCTTCAAAGGATGATGTGTACCAAGCACATATTAATTAATGTTTCATATTTACAAGAACGAATATAATGTAATTTATTTGTTCATCTTATATATAAATAAATTAAAAACTTTTTATTCATTATATTTGTATTCTTACTAGTGTTGTGCCCGATGAAATATCATCGCATGGGCTATGGCATATTAAGCTATTAATTAAAAAAAATATCTACATATATGTATATGTCGGTCCTATGTTCGATTTGCACGCGGTCGTATTTTTTTCAAATACCTTTTAATTTAATATTTCTATTTAATTGTTTAATATGAAAAAAAAATCGTAAAAACTACCTACATATAAACAATATAAAATACCAATAGAACAATTAATTAAAGAATTAATTAATTAAATACATTTTCAATAGATGGCGATAAATGCTCAGAGACTTAATGCCCTAGGGGGGACATTGGCAGCAAACAATATATATGTATATATATATATATATATACATATATATATATATGTATATATGTAGTTAAAAAAAAAACATCATTCCAGTTGTCTCAAATCTTCTCTATTTATAATATGTACATATGTCCCATTTGTAAAAATTATGTCCAAATCTAAATCCATAGCTGTCGTAATGGATTAATTATTTAATTAATTAATTAATTAATTGTTATTTCGTGTTCTTCAGCTTCTCGAAATACAGTGATTTATGTTGCTAATAAAATGCTGCATTGTTTGTAATTAATTGTTCAGAAAGGCACATTAGGGTCTTTCTGCCTTCTTGGTATATATCTATGTAAAATAAAATAAATATAGAAGTTTTTGTTGATCTGTAATTATGTTCGTATTATATTCGCACGTCTTGTTGGCAGTGTTTTAAATGTGACGTACATATGTATGTATGTCTAATCGAAACGACTATCTCACACAGACACACAGAATATTGCTACTACAATATATGATTTTCATTATTTAAATATTTGTCGGAACGTTATCTACAATGGATCAATCACAGTTTGAATAAGTGTGTCAACGGTGTCGGGAAATTTGCATGATGTAACTGAATCGATACAGTCCACTTTGACTAGAACACGCAAATTAGCGCCAAATGGGGCACGCGCCCCTCCCCCTGGAGCTCCCCCCCAGCCCTCATGGCCCCCAAATAGGGCTTGCGGGGCCGCTTAAGCCAGCTATTGCGGCGGGGTGGAGCCCCCGCATCGGCTTAGGGAGAATTAATTGATTCCAAGAGTGCCCCGGAATGCGCTACGACCCCAAACACTATCGGGGTAGGCAATGTGGGTATGGGGAATGTACAGAGGGATGAGGTAGACTAGCGTAAATACCCAACGGGGAATTCGCCGGTTTTTTATCTCAGAATAAACACTAAAAACACTATAAAAGATGGGGGGAGGTTAGCTGTAAATAATGCTTGCCATATAACAGTCGATGGAATTTTGATTGGTATTTTTAATTATTTAATTAATATGTAGAAACTTACTATTGAACACGTATTGGGTGTATTATTTATTAAATGAATCATAATTGATTTGAATAGGAATTCATTGAATTTTTAGCTATTTAACATAAGGAATTTTAAAGTTCACATCATTTCACGTCACTAGCTGACTTTGCATGGCGTTGCTCAGTTGGGTTAAATTAAAAAAAAAATCTTCAAAAAGGCTCCAACTAAGTCCGAAATTCGTCTACGGTTAATATAGTATGCCATATTTGGTGGTTTATTGATTTGCACAGCGAAAAGACAAACATATGTACATACAAACAAACATAAGTTTTTGATAAGCCTGATGAATGACTATTATCGAATTGGATATTTTGAAAAAATAGTAGGTTGAAATGCTGTACTTTTGGGAAATTAGCAAATAAATAATAAAAAAAATCTACCTATCGATTTTTCAAAAAAAAATTACTTCTGAAAAAATATTTTTTTTTAAATATTTACCTACATATATATGTATGTAGTCCGGTGGCGTGCGGTGGAAATTTCTCTGTTTCTAACGAACAGCTATACTTAGGTGTGCGAGAGTAGGATGCAAAAGGATGCGGTATGACGTCACAGCATCCTCTTGTATCCTATTCGAGCAAATTTAAATAAAATTGTGCGATGGAAACAGATAAATTTCAACCGCACGCCACTGATATGTACATATGTATGTATATGGAACCCCTGACCTCATGATTCGACCCTTTCCAAAAACTGTCTACGGTCTGTATATACCAGACTATAATAATATATCAATTAAGCATAAAATAGGTACAAAATTTAGTAGTTCTAAGTTAAAACTGTAGATTTACATAGCGTATACAATAACATTCATCTTTATACATACATATACATATATGTACATATGTACATACCACCGAGCAGCAGCATGGCTTGGTGGTCGATCCCGTGAACTCACTGCAATTGAAAAGATTTTATTCTGAGTATAATCTTTAATGCTGCTGGTCAGACTTGGATATTTGTAACTCCAACTCGATCGTTTCCTATCAGAGTTTGCCAATTTATCTGATTTCATTGCTGAAGCGGTTCCTCCATCAAATTGGCAAAAACCATCCTAACCACTATGTCACCACTATTTGAATATGATTTCAAAAATTTATTATCTATAACATATGTAGATGTCTTGTTAATTTTCTTATATATAGTATTTGTTTTATGCTTATATGTCTTAATGTCACTGTAGCTAATTTGTAAATAAATAAATACATACATAAATATATAGTGGATGATAAAATAAAGTAACCAGCAGCATAGTTTGATGGTTAGCGTGTAATCCTTTCAATTATATAGTCACTGGTTAAATCCTTGGCTGTGCTGCTGGCCAGACTTTGATATATATAACGATATGTGACTCCAAATACATATTATATATGTATATACAAATACATCTTATAAATACTACGATACCTTTGATATATGTAACGATATGTGACTCCAAATACATCTTATATATTATATTATATACATATTCATATACAAATACATCTTATAAATACCACGATACCTTTGATATATGTAATGATATGTGACTCCAAAGTCGATCATTTCCTAACAGAGTTTGCCAATTTATCTGATTTAATTTAAACGGTTCCAACAAATTGACCACCCTTTCCTATTTCTCGCAGAATTCGAGTTTACAGTATCTTGAAATCCGGCGATTTATAAAAAAATTGCTGCAAAAATGCCAATTTATCAAAAAAATTATACATAGTTGTCTCTGAAACGTATTCATACTTTTGTTTATAACACAATTTTTATATAATAAAAATTAGTTGTATATAAAAACAGTACTTTTTGAGTCTGAAGTTGTTCTCATGCGTCTAATTGGAGAAAATGTATTTTTTAAAGCTAATAACAGCTCAAGACCCCACTACTGAATTATATTGATCTAAGTGAGCAGCTTAACACTCGTCTCTTGGCATTCTCCCTCATCATCATCAAACGGATTACAAACGCCAACATTTAATCCCTGACGTGTGCTCCTAGCGTGCATGCCTACACTTAAAACATCGAGTACACCCTATACGTTCATCAGACGCATTCAAAATTTATCATTATATAAAATAAAAGTCTTCGACATGTTAAATGGGTTTTTAAAGCGGGAAAATTAACGATCGACCGCTAAATACCGAGCTTTACCACAAATGAAAAATGTATGGAGTGGTTTCCTTTTTATTTCACATAGCCCCGGTCCAATGATGCAGTTTGTTTCCCTGAGGATTCCCTGGCTTAAGACGATGGCGTTTATATCAGACGGGGAAATCCTCAAAGATTTGGTATCTTATTTCAACTGACAAAAAGGGGATTCGCGAGGAAATCCCCCAACATTAGCGCTCAAACTGTGGCGCACATCGATAAACAAACAAGCAAAAGAATCAGTGCGAAAAAACCTTTTCCTTTTAAATACCATTTCTACATATTTATTTATGCCAAATTTCAAATATGATATTAAAAATGTATTCACATTAATTTATGACGCAAAACTATTGTGAAATGTCCTGAATTTATCTTCGTATTGAAAAAAAAAATTAAAAAAACGTATGTTAAATATTGAGAATGTCTGCAGTCGGCGTAGATAATAGAATACGAAAGGGAGAAAAGTTGAAATATGGTTTGGCTATAGAAGGTACTTTTTTCACCATTACGTACTTTATATGAGCGAATACCGAAAGGTAATCTTGATTGAAGGCTTTTTCCCGGGAAAATGTGAGATAAAAAAATAATATAAAAATACTCATATATTCATCAAATCATCTTCTTTATGTTACAAAAATAAAAATAAATAATTATATACTATATTCTGAATTTATTTAATATTCAAATACATAGAAGTGCGTGAAAGTATTCGAACCACAAACCATCGATCGTGGAGGGTGTATATAAATGAAAATTTGTATAAAATCCCTGTCGTAAATTATCCCTAAGTGAAAGAGTCGGGCTGGATTTATTTGAATTACCTTCTGTTAGGGTAAAATAAATAACGGCAATATTTTTAAAATATACTCACAAGTATAAAACTGGCGCACAATATAAACAGTACATATTACATATATATAAAATATTTAAAACACAACGACCAATATGATTAATATGGTACATTTATACATGCAAAATGTTTATATTTCATTTCATTTTGTTTAATTGCATTTCAGAAATTCTACCGATGAGTGAAGAAAGTTTTCCACCAACCAAAGAGTTCCTTATGAAAATCATGGAAGTACTAATCGAATTCGTCAAGAACACAAACGACAGAAATGAAAAGGTAATGGTTTTTCCACGCATGAAAAAATAGCTTTTATATAAAATACATAGATATTTCTTTTACTAAATTTTGATTCATTTAGATCTTGGAATTCCACCATCCAGAAGAGATGAAGAGGCTTCTCGATCTGGAGCTTCCAGAGCGCGGTTTCCCGCTGCAACAGCTGGTCCAAGATTGTGCCACTACGCTCAAATACCAAGTGAAAACAGGTAAGGCATCCGATTTGTGTCAATTTTTCGCCAAATATCAGTTCGGAAATCCATTAAGGGCCAGTGTTGTATGCCGACATTTGACATTTATCGATCCAGGCGTCAGCAGCAGGCGCTCCCTGCCGCCGCCCATCTCGTGTCAGATTATCCACGGACCGATGCCCTCCCACACTTCCCTCTCGAATTTTCGACTACATCTCTGTACAGGCACGAAAACAAACAATTTTTCGATGCAAAACTATTTAAAAACGTATATACTATAATTTTGCGGAATTTCAATAGATTATATCAGCTAAAAATGACTATTAAACCATTGAGTCCTGACGTCTTTTCTATTGAAAGCCCGCCGCACTGAAAATTTCACCAACATTTCCAATTATAATTATTTAGAAATCCAATAGAGAGCCGGTATAAAAATTGTAGCTAAACCAAACAAACCTTAGATAACAACCACCGCGGATTTCGAGTTTTGTAAAGGTGTGTTTAGACTCTCTTATATATCTTGCAACAATATAAAATAAACAAAAGAAGTCTATTAATGAATGTATTCTTCCAAAACTAGTTTCATCTTCTTCATTGTTGTTAAAATGTAATGCTCACAATCTAAATGCCAAGCCACAATCTAAAATACTCAACAGTTAGTGAATTCCATCAAGAATTTCCAGTGTAAACTAGTCTTTATAAACATTGACACGGATTACACGACCCATGTTCAATGCAATTTTTTTCTATGCTACCTGGAAAGGCTTGGCGCGTAGATTTCTTGTTTATTTTTTACATACTCAAAAAATAACGCGAATCGATGTATTTCAAGCTCATTGGATTGTTGGCAAAACGCCAATCGGCGTTGGTCAGCATTGAAAGGGTTAAGCACCATCGAAATTAAGTCAAATTATATAATCCTACTTACACCACTTTTGAACTCAAACTTTCAATGCATTTATCAAATTATATGTATATAATTTTTTTCAAAATTTATATCCAAAGCATTCTACATATCCTCACAATACTACACATTTCAAAATAAATCATTATTTGTCAATAAAAATATATACAAATGTTATTAAAACATTATGCTCAGATATACTAATTGCAATCGTATTTTCAATCACTATAATTGGCGCTTCTTTTTAACTCGTTTTATTTACATTTATAAGATATTGATGGTTTTTTTCAAAATGGTGAATATTTGAGAATCTTGCCACGTTGTTCAAAAAACCGGAAGTAATCGCCTGCAGCGACCATCTGGATTAATTCGTCTGCGCGTCATTCTTTGTACGTATGTAGTTTTCCGATGGTCCTCCAATTGCTTGCAACCTGCCGGAAAATTGCGTATTACGTCATCGATCAAAACGGATATAGTGCTTTAACGAAACGTGAAGAACGTTCTCGCAGACCGGAAGTGTGTGAAATTGAAGACAGAAAGTTTACGAAAATATCCGATAGATTTTATGTCCACCTAAACTCGCCTAATGTAAAGACCTTACATACGTTGCAAACTACCTCTAATGTTACATCTATACTGAAAAAACAGCTACAACTGAAATTATGATTAATTTATTTATTGTTTCAATTAAAAAACACTTCTATGTGAACATTTGTATAACATATGTAAGATGTATATTAGGTAAATGGTTGAGAATGCGTTGTTTGATGCACAAGTCGAGGTTTGCAGATTATCTCGAGCCATTTGTGGACATAATTGAATACTTACACCACTCGGCCAAGCGGCTAATTCGCAACAGGGCGAATATACAATTGTTCGCCTCTCGTTCTAACACTCGACCGGCAGAATAATGCGCGCGAAAGAGACGCAACATCAAAACCGAAAAATACAGCTTTTAGTAATATTTTTCAACATTTATCATAAGAAATTTAATTTCAAACAATTACAACGAGTAAATATAACACCTCCCTTTCCCTTCACTTCCTTGTCGAGGCATTAAAATGTCAAACAAGTCTGTCACATTGTGCGGGAGTGCAAATAATGGCTCTCGAGGAAAAGCTCTCGCACGTGAGTGATGGACTTAAATGTGTAGGGGAGCCACATTAGATCCGAAAGAGAAACACACAGCAAATAACACGCGATTATCCCACGCTTATCCCGGGATCTTTTTAATTCTAAAGTTTCCTCCCAGCCCCTACCTCTCGCCTACTGGCTAGCATGCATCCGAAAATTTATATTTTATATAAAAATCCAATGTTTATATGCAAGGATTAGTCTTCATATAAGAAAAAAACTATAAAGCGAGGATGGGAGGTGGGGTGAACTCATCCTGGGTTCCGGAATCCAGAGGGGTTCCATCCCCGATACAAATAAAGCATTACTTACAGATGACGGCACGCTTTTATAGGCTTACCAGCGCCACCCTCTATCGTACTATGGGGGCGCTAGTGTCGCTTCAATAATTTTAAAATATTCAAACTGACATTTTTCACCTAAAACTGTTCGAAAGCCAAAGTTCAAAATCCTCTGAAAAAACTGTACAGTTAACCTGTATAGTCTATTTGATTTTTAACTTCATGACACTGGCTAAAAGCTTGACTCAAACCATTAGTATACATATAATATGTAGCTTAAGATTAAAATTGGTCGAACAATATAGACCCACTAGAAACTATTCTTTACAAGGGAGAGTTATAGTTTTGAATCTACACATCATATTGCATATTCATTTTTAAATCTTGACCTGGAATGGTTCAGATAACTACCTTTCGCTTTGCACTGCTCAGTGCTCACAAAAAGTTGTCTGGTAGCTACATATGTAATTTGTAGAATATGCTAAGCTCGACACATAAACATTAGGCCGGAGCAAAAGACGCGAATTTTGGATATTCGTTAAATCTTTTGCTGTTTACATAAAAAAAAATCATTGATTTTTTTGAACAATGTCCTGTGACTGCAATCGAGTTATCTCGCCAAAAATTAAAAAAAAAATTAGGTTTTTTTATACATCTATGTAGAATATTTTCGATATTTTTATTGTTTAAAAAAAATAAATGCTCAATATTCACCTATTGATAATGATAAGTTTCGACTGATTAAAGTCGTCGAATGAGTGTGTTGTATAGAAGCGTTATTTTCAGAAAACCGTCATTTTTTTCATGTTCCCGTGATTATTTGAAAAATTCAAGTCACTGAGAGCTTCCTCGAGTATACACCTTTAATTTTAATACAAAAAATAGCCGGAAAATTTACCATTTTTATGAAATATAAGTATGCGCAAAATGTCATGTTTACTTTAAAAATGGTCGTTTTGGCCTCCACACATTTTCTAACGTTAATATTTTTTACACTAATTTTTTGTAGTCAGATTAAAGACATATACTCAATTGAAGCTTTCAGCAACTTTTATTTTCAAAATAATAACGATTTTCTGAAATAAATATTCCCCCATACAAACACCCACACCTACATAATGTGGCGTGTTTTGTATGGGAATTTTTGGCGACTTGAAACACTCGTTAATCAGTCAAAACTTATGATAATCGAACCAAATAAACTTAAATATGTAAATACTGTATGTTTATTTTTTTTAAAAATATCAAAACTATTCTCAAAAAAGATAAAACCTACTATTTTGAAATTTTTAGCGAGATAAATTGATAGGTTTGAGGCACGGGATATTGTTTAAAATCAATGATTTTAATTTTATTTAATGTTATTTTGACCTGATGAAAAATCTTCACTAGATTCGTCGATTAAAATTCAAAATTTGCGTTTTTCACTCCGGTCTAGTAAGCATTAGTTCCTTTCTAAAAATCTAGATCACGCTCAAATCTAAAAATACACAAATCTACAAAGCGAAAGGCCTAAAATACTGTCCTTCAATTTATTGATAGCAAAAACTTTCACTTATACATACATACAATAGTTGAAATCATACTATTCTATTTAAAAGATTTGTGGATTTGAAATCGGTTGTATGTCTAGCGCAAACGACGTGTATATTATAATAGGGGGAGGGTTCTAGTGTTAAAAAATATGAGGGACTTCAAATCCAAGTCCCCAAGGACAGTTTATCAGTCACTGAACATCCCCCAGTGTGGGGTCAATAATATTATTTTAATTTGATATTCGCAGGACATCCTCACTTCTTCAATCAACTGTCGTGCGGTTTGGACTTGGTGTCCATGGCTGGAGAATGGTTGACGGCCACTGCCAACACGAACATGTTCACGTACGAGATCGCACCTGTCTTCATCCTGATGGAGCATGTCGTCATGGAGAAGATGAGATCCATCATTGGCTGGGAGACGGGAGATTCGATATTAGCTCCAGGTAAGTAACGGTACAAAAGTAATAAGTGAATTTTCGATGAATCGTTAATTCAAAACAAAAAAAAAATACCATCAATAATTCATCATCACAAAGCCTGATTTATACACAAACTGAACACCAATGCACTTTCAGGTGGATCAATTTCAAATTTGTACGCTTTCCTTGCCGCACGTCACAAGAAATTCCCTCACTACAAAGAGAAAGGCTTGAACAGCATTGCTGGAGAGCTAGTCATGTTCACATCTGACCAAGTAAACTTTCCATCAATATTTCTGATCCAAACTAATCCTGACAATACTATACGATCCTCACACAAACTTATAACGATGATTTCAGTGCCATTACTCGGTAAAATCTTGCGCTGCAGTATGCGGTCTCGGCACTGACAATTGCGTCATGGTACCATCAGATGAACGAGGACGTATGATTACATCAGAATTGGAGAGACTCATCCTGGAAAGGAAATCCAGAGGACATGTACTATCCTATATAATGATTTTTTTTATGTTTTATTTACAATATCTTCATTTAAACATGTACTCTTTATACAGATTCCGTTCTTCGTCAACGCTACAGCTGGTACTACCGTTATCGGGGCTTTCGATCCGATCGATGCAATTGCAGATATTTGCGAAAGACACGACTGCTGGTTGCATATTGATGTGAGTGTCATATTTATCAATATTCAATCCTTATAAATATTTTAATTAATTTAATTTTTTAATCATTTTCAGGGTGCTTGGGGCGGTGGTCTTCTTTTCTCCAAGAAGTATCGTTTCCCGAGATTCAAAGGTGTTGAAAGGTAAGTGTTTTTCATAATATGTACAGTCTTTGAGTGTAGCAAGCGGTCTTCATTGTCAAGTTTTAAATTATTCCATACAGTATATATAATATACATATGCTGTATATAAAATTGCAGGGTGTTTATTATACCAAATCCCCAATCAATCACCGTCAGAGCGAACATTTTAGCAACTTCGGTCTCGTTTTAATGCCGTGGATTAATTTATGGTACAGTGTGTACCTCAATTAAATAATGATCAAATATGTACATATATCCTAAACAAAATGATGATTATTATTTACATATACTAGTGTTGTACCCAATGAAATATCATCGCATAGGTGTTGGAATATTAGGTTATTAAATAAAAAAAATTAGAAGAAATGTATCGGTGCTGTATTCGATCCGTACGTGGTCGTATTTTTTTCAAATACCTTTTAAATATATTTCATTTAATATTTATATTTAATATGGAAAAAAAAGATAAAAACTACCTACCTACCTACATGTGTATGTATAAACAATATAAAACACCAATAGAAAAATTAATTAATTAAGTAAATTCTAAATAGATGGCGCTAAATCCTCACAGACTTTTATTAGCCTAGAGGAAACATTGGTAGCAAACAGTATATATATATATATATATATATATATATATATATATATATATATATATATATATATAGAAGTTTTTTCTTTCGATATTATATTCGTAAATTTGTTTGCAATGTTTTCTTACACAGATACACTCACAGACGGCGAGCGTTATCTTACACAGATACACACAGTACACACAATAGCTATTCTGTGTTAAGTCTAAAAATATAGTTCTAAATCGTCGACTTGATCAAGTTTGATTATGTATTATTATGATCAAGTCTGATTATTTATTATTATGATCAAGTTATTATTCAAGCCGCTGCTGCTGCTGTGTTTTGAACAAATAAAGTTGAAACATTCAAAATTATTACTGGTTTGAAAACGCAGTGTGTTAATTTTTAAATGTCAAAACTCTAAGTAATGTTTAAAATGGAAATCCTATGGAAACCACATTACCACGTTGCTAAAATTCAAAAAAGCAATTGCCATTGTGCTGGACGCCAAGCATCCAGTTAATAATGGGTGTTTTATGTTAAAATAATGCAAAATTTGCGAGGTTCATTATGATAATTAGATATTAAAATCATTTTGCCATGTATTAAACGTCGAATGATATAAAATAAGTGCAAGAAATGAAAAAAATAACGGCTGAAGCAGTCATTTCAAGGTGGATATCATTCTCACACCGACTGTTGAGCGCGGCGCGTACTGAATTCCTCGTCTCTCTCGCATCTTTGAGGTCCGTGTACAAAGGGTTTCCCACAAAAATATTTATTTCTGTTGATATTGATCGATATTTCTATTTCGTAATGACATAATTCGAAGCATAGAGATTTTGACGAGGAATACATATGTATATAAAATATGAAAACTCTGTATATTTGGAGATATAAAATAAAATATAAGTCCTGGTCACTCGCTATCCATCACAGTGCGGCGAGTGTTTAGCTTATTCCTAATAGTGAATAAACTAGTTCGTTTGTGAATTTGCTCTTTTGTATACACTATAACTAACCAGACGGGTTCGTGTATGAAGCTAGTCTAGTCATGAATGGAAATAATATATGTATGTATGTGCATACATACATATGCACATTGTAAAATGATAAAAAAATATACTTCATCAATTCTATAATTACAACAACTTTATTATCTAATAAAAACTACATATTGTTGGTTCGTAAATCCATGACGTCAGCGAACAAATGAATATTAAAATAAATTTAAATAAAATAAAACTATTCAAATAAATTTAATAAAATGTTTACTATTAGATTGGCCATGTTTAAGCGGTTTATATTACAAATACCGAGCGAAGCCGGGTAAAAACACTAGTATATAATATTTAACTGATTTAATATATGTAGAGCGCAAACCAAACTACATATGTACATAAACTCGTTGACAATCATAAGATGTTAAAGGTTAATATCATGATTTCGTTGTGGAACTAAGCACGCTTGTTATTTATTGAATACTCAAAACAAAGCGTACACAAACAAAGACCCAAAACATCACTCGAGCTCGTACAGACGAGATAATAAGATATTGAAAATGTAAAATCAACTTTCCGAAGAGCGAAAAGCCGCAACAATGGAAGCGATTGTTCGCGTGCAACTTTCCATGACAATGCGGCCACGATTTTCCCGATAGTGCATACATATATCTAATAATAATAGCAAAAAAGAAAGGGGGAGGGGACCATTTGAACTTCCGTACCATCCTGTATAAGAGATAAGCCAAGTGCGAGGAGTGATCCCTCTCGCGTGAGAACGCAGCCTCATTAATGGCCTATTCATAAAAAGCAGATTGTGGTTATCATATAAATTCAATATTTACCCACTTCGTTATTCGATGCCTGCGTATGTGGGTGTGTTTTGGTCAAATCCAGCTATTCTCAAACCATCTTTTTTCTCCATAAAATAATACAAAGCGATTGGACGTGGGTCAAGATCGAATGAAATAAGGTATTGTATTATACTACATACATAGATACCCCTACGAAAAAAGTATTTTGCTATTGAATGTGGCTATTTGTAGATACAGTATCTATGAATTACTGACTATTTGTAGGTACAGTACATATGAAATATTGTCAAATGACTCGTCTTTTTAACGGTTCCACGGCATTTAGTCCAATGATATAAGATTCAACGACAAAGGTACCAAGAAAGAAGAGCCACCCGATAGAATGTCCACCTGAAAAGTGATCCAGACGATAAAAAACCCAGATGATAAAACGTCCGACCGAAAATCGTCCAACCGGTTAAAGGTCCAGTCACAAAAAGTCCGAAAACAAAATATAAAAGACGTAATAATGATTGATAAAACGCTCCATATTTATAATAAATCGGATATCGAGTCAATTTGACTCGATATTCGATTGAATACTCGATACTCGATTGAATATTCGGTGAGTGAATCTAATTTGGAATCAGGTGTGGTTTTAATTATTTTCCGAATATAATAATAATGTTAGATTAAATGCTCCATTATGGTATCGGATATCGAGATATTATCGAATCATACGTTATTTAACGACCGACCAATCACAAATGTCTTTGACTAATCCAGCCAATCGGAAACGACTTTGACGACAGCCAATCAGAAACGACTTTGACGACAGCCAATCACAAACGAATTACAGACGCCGTTTCGGTTTATATACAAGATTAATATATATGTAAGAACGGCTTATTTAAAGTATTAAAGTAAATTTATACCGAGCCGATAAAGCTAGTTTTACGACTTTAAGTGTACGTTTTGATTAAATTCATCGAATTATATTCCGATATTTTGATATATGAATGCATGTATTGTACTCGAAACCGTCGAGATCAAACTCGGACTCAGGAACAATAATAATTCTGGACCTTTTTGTGGGGAGGGGACTTATTTTTATAATAAAAAAAAAATTGCCCTTTTGCCACGTGTAAATTTTTGCCAGGTTACCCCAAAGTGACATATATGGCCAAACTTATACATTTGTATGTACTATTTATAACTTTATATTTGATATATAAATTTGAAATCAATTAAAAATTGGTGAGAAATAGAGGGTATGTAGGTAATTTTGTTAGGAACCGTTTCAAAAATTAAATCATATATATTGCCAAAGTGTGATAGATAGATCGACTTGGAGTCACAAATTACCAATTCTGACCAGCAACAATGCATTGGTTACATATCCAAAGAAGTTCTTATAAAAATACAGCTCCAATAATGATTATGAATGTTGTGATTTCCATACTTACCCAAATATACTAAAATACTATTATTTTGATTAAAATCTTATTTAATCTCGACTTGGGGGGGGGGGGCTTGAACGAGACCACTTTTTCTGCAAAACTTTCATCTCAATATCTTAGGCTTGTAACCAATTTTAATTAATTATTATTTAGAATGAATTGATACAAATTTTGCCGCAATTGTACTGCAAACATTGGGGAACGAAGTGCACTCGGCTAATCCTAATTGAATTCTAATGTATGCACTTAATCGTTGCACTTTGGCCCTACTACATCGCTAAAGGCTTAAAGGACCAATAGGTGTTCACGTCAATAAAAGGGGGTGAAAGTTAACGTTCAAGCTGGCAAATGTAATACTGTTTATATCAATTGAACAATTTTTATTAAAAATTAATGCTCCTCATACGGTTACCTTGGAACGCAGGTTATTTATATTTTTGTGTGTGGGTGTATTTCAAATGAAAATCAGATTAATTTACACCCCATTTTATTCGGCAAATATTATTATATTATTATGCAAATTGGCAGTGGCAGAGGGTTGAAGTGGCAGTTGCAAAGGGGTTGCGCATGCAAATTTTCAATTCGTGACTGTTCAAACATTGATATGATTTTGTGGCATGGACACCTTGTGCATCGGTTTACCAAACATATTTTAGATAAACGTATGTCAGCACTTTGCTCGATGCAACAGTGAACCAATACTTATTCATTTATTTATTTATTTGAGTTTGGACCATTGTGTCATCATAGGAATCTCTAGTACGCCATAAATGTTGAAAATATAAGAAAGAGACAAAAACTAAATATAAATATACAGACAAAAATATATTTGTACATAATCATAAAAAAACAATAGCATATATAAAACATTTCCTACTATAGAATATATAGTAGATTTTTTTGATTTTTAAATCCTTTTTATTATTACTAAATTATGTTCACAATACATCTAATATCTATTTTAATAGCTATTGATCTACTATTTTACAATTTTAATTAAATTTTGTCAGTAATCATAGTATTATATTATTCTAACGTTAATATGTACAGACAGCGTAATATAAAAAGAGCTCAAAAACCTATTATATAGTAGGAAATGTCTTGCATATATGTATGTATGTATAATATGTACATCCAGCACCAATATTTAATATAAGAACCAGCCGCAAATACAAAACATCCCTGCCAGGCCCAAATGGAAGAGATGTATGAATGAAAATTTCATTCATACATCACATAAAATTATAAAAATAATGATAAGTGCAGGCTACCAGATAAATAGGTTAAAATAATATCCGATAACCTACGCTCACTGAGGTGGAAAATATCACATTCGGGTACAGCAGCAACGATTTCATTGAAAAGTCAGATAGATCTTGGAATAGGAGCCATCCGATAAAATACTGTGCGAGGAGGTACAACCATGATGATGTCGACCACGCACATACTTATGACTAATTATATAAAATAATACTACCCGAAATCTATAAATATATCCGACTATTGAATTTTAATACAAATTTAAGAATAAAATATGAATTCACACTCAAAATGTAAAATAACTGGAAGTTGTCGGTTTTTTTTATTACTCTTCTTAACTATCATAATTTTTTTCGTTGATTATATAATTGACAATTTATTTCATATATATATATACACATACTACATACATATATGTATATTTTCATATAAACATTTCAAATTTCATTTGGTATATACATATGTATATCAATGACAAAATGTACCCGACAATTGGTGCCCTGGCGAAATGTACCCGCGACAAATGGTTCACGCGATATATCTATCTGCTATATATGTATCTATCGCGGATTTCACTGAATTATTTTAAATATTAGGGGTTCTCAACCGTATCCGATATTTTCTTATTTAAATTGTAAAAAAAAATTTATATATACACACATATTGATTTTTAAATACTTTTTATTATTACAAAATTATGTTCACAACACATATTTTTTTAATAGCTACTGATCATTTCCTATTTAGCAATTTAAATTTAATTTGGTTAGTAATCATAGTACATGTATTATATTATTCTAATGTTTATGTGCAGCATAATAGGAAAAAGAGCTCAAAAACCTATTACAATTCTTATAAATCATAATACAACTAATACATAATATTAATTAAAGACTATCTAAAGTCGATGATATAAAGCAGATTGTGTGTAGGTAATCTGTGTGTTATACCTGAAGGCTATAGACATTTTGTCGTAATCACCGAGACTCTTCACAAGTGTGTTAGTATGGTTATTAGTGATTCTGTGATACATATATAAATATATGTGAAAGTTAGGAAATTCAATCCAATTCAAAAGCTTCTTTCCAAAATTAACGCAATATAATTTCGTCGTTGATTTGGACATTTGCCAATTATTTCCCACGTGTTTTTAGCAGGATCGTACACCTGTATTTTACCATTACTCCAACCCCCTGAAAAAAATCAATAATCGACTAATTACATACAAACTAATTTATATAAATTCCAAGAATCGAACGGATGCCCAGAAATAATGTATTATAGTTTGTGTAAACTCACCAAAACATATTATCTTCTCATTGTGATAAATTGCCTGAAATCCACTATCTTTTACAGGCATATTGCTTACTTCAGTCCACCTATTACTGCTTGGATCGAATTTTTCTACTTGACCGATACAAAATAAACCATAGACACCACCAATGCAATAGATTGAATCGTTGACAACAACCGCCTAAAAGCCGGAAAAAAATTAATTTTATACTAATTCGTTAAAAATAATGATTATCGGAATATAACTTTTTTGAATCGAACAACAGTATTCTGTTACTTTCGGTTGACGGGTGTTCACCAAATTTTATATAATTATAACTTGGTATTAATTATCGATTCTGAATTCGGATCAATTTAAATCTCGAAGTCAAATTTTCACATGATCACAAACCATATTCGCATAACATATTTTTTTTATATACATATATATAAAAATATTTTGTCTTCCCCTCCCCCCCAATGCTGCTGGGCTCAGGGTATCAACCCCCCCCCCTTCCCCCGATGATATACTTTATAAAAAAACGTTCAATACATTCAGGTCAGTAGACAGTCAGTAATTATAATAAACTTTATTACCCGGCTTTGCCCGGGCTGTATAAAAAAAATCAGAAAAAAAAATTAAAATTTATAAAATACCCCCCTGAACCTTTGCCGTCTAGGGCTACGCCACCTGCGCCCCCAAGAGCATTTGCCGTCTAGGGCTACGCCCCCATGAACCTATGCCGACTTGGGCTACAAGGCTGCTAGGCTCAAGGCGTCAACCTCCCCCCCCCCCCCCGATGATACACTTACATATATATAAACGTTCAATACATTCAGGTCAGTAGACAGTCAGTAATTATAATAAATCATGTGTTATTTTTTGTATTAGTTGTATATAAGTTTAAACTTACAGTAAAGTAACTTCTTTTCCATTTCATCGGACTTAACTCCGTCCATCGATTTGCATTTGGGTCGTATACTTCAACCGAACTTAAGTAATCACGAGAAGCAGAATGCCCGCCGAACACATAAATTTTTCCCTTATAGATTACTGAGGCATGACTGCTTCTACGTTATTTCATGGAGGCATCAATTTTCCAGCTGTTTTCGATGATATTATACCTGAAGTGAAACAAAAAAAAATCTGTATTCCTATTTCAAATTCAATATTGGAATGATGTGAACACTATCACGAAATGCACTCACTCCTCTACGGTGTCAAATACTTTAGGCTTAATGTAAACACTTTCCACTCCACCGATAACAAAGATTCTTTCGTTAATAATGACTGATGTTGATTTAAACCTTTTCTTGTTCATCGGTGCTAAGTCGGTTAACTGTTTTGTGTGAAAATTGAACGAATAAACCTGAAAAAGTCACGCTTTCAAGTATTTTTTCTGTATAATTAAAGTTATTTCAAAACGAAACTTAACGCAAATTCAACAATATTTTTTTTATTGATTTGGGAAAAAATACGTCGAAATACAAATAAATTTAATTGCATCAATTTTTTCTTTAATTCAATGCAGTGGCGTCACAAGTGCAGGGGTGACATCAATGGAAAACTAAGATTTTTATAAGTTTTTATGAAATTATTTTCATTCAAATATTCTATACCGCGAAACGAATACAAGTATTTTAATCATGCATATAATACATATATACTACATACATTTAATATACACATATGTATGTACATTTTAGCAAAAGTTTTGTAGAAGACGTAAAAACAAATTGAACATGTAAAATTTAAAAAAAAAAAAAGTGTAATAATTTACATTCTCGTTCATTCATATCTTGTAATTTGGAATTTAAAATATTGGACTATAATGTAAAAATCGCGCAACGCGTATATAAGCAAGAAAATAAATACAAAAACAAGTAATATAAATATTAAAAACAGGTCGAATGTAAAAGAAAAATCCGATTGAACACAATGATGATAAAATAATAAATCGTCTATTTGTTTTGAATGTGTACTTTTGAATTTGTGCTGATCCTGCCTTCGATATTATTTTTAATTTAGGATGTATAATTATATTTAATGTTTATCTTGTTATTCAACGCTTCTTATTTTATCACTAGTTGTTTTACCCAGCTTCGCTCAGCATTTTTAATATAATCAGTCTAAATATGGCGAATTTATTTGAATCGAAAAAATATATAATATTCAACCAATTTAATTATCGTCATAGAAACTTTGTTTTGTTTTCGAAGTCCCCAACCAAAAATACTTCCAAACATACATACATACATAGTCTCTTTCGAAATTATATATCAGATTACTGTGTTCTATCGGATTTTTCTTATACATTAGACCTGTTTTTAATATTTTTATTACTTGATTTTGTATTTATTTTCTTGTTAATATTTATTTATATATGCGTTGCGCAATTTTGGTTTGCGCGATATTTCGCTGCGCGGTTTCGTCCAAGCGATTTTGTCCCGCACGGTTTTGTGACGACGTCAATTTTTTTGCAAATTTTGGTATAAAATACATTATTAAAGCGAGTTAAACAATATTTAAACGTATTTCAAGATTCATTTTAATTTTAGTATTTATTATGAAAAATTATTTCCAAATGATCATTAAATTAAACTAAATTTAATTTGCTTAAAGTTGCTCGTCGCCATTCTCCCGTCATCGAAAGATAAAAACCCTGTTGTTTTGTTCGAATGAAATATTATTTTTCCTTATTTAAATTTATGACTGAGGTTGGAGGGGGGGAGACGGGGGACGCCACTCATTCAATGTATAACAATAATAACTATAACATATGAAATATGTATAATTGCATACCTTATCATTCAACCTGTGTTCTTTTGTATCCCATCCACCAAATATAATGAAATTATTTTTAAATGTCTCTGCCGAAAAACATGTGATATTTATATCAATTTAAAAGAAATTGGTCCATGAGTTAGTAGTAGGATTGTACATTTCGATCAAACCAGATGTCTTAAATAAAATAATTCACTATTTAATATATGTAACATGAATCGTGCAAAAAAAAACATGTTTATTCTACTCACCTCATTATTATTTCCTCCTAAAATTAAAACTCGTTTATCGACATTTCGGAAATCTGAATTCATCAATTTCAGAGAAGCTCTCTTTTGGGGAAATTGGTGCCAAAGTGTGGCATCTAACAGTAATTGACATTCTTCAACCGATTCACAGCACAGAGCCCTCACTTCTTTCAGTAAAAACTTCAAAAACAAAACAGACACAAATATCAAACCTCTGAAATCGACGCATTATTAGATACATACATATGAAAATAAAACCACCAACCGAAACCGAACAAAGTGGTAACCTGATACATTTCATTACTGAATATAAATCCTTCTTCCTGTTGATAGCCCTTTGAATACCTGATCTTCTGAAGACACTTGCAAGTCATCGGAAGAAAGCAGGTGTTTCACATTCCCAACTGACAAATTCAGAAACCGTATATTCGTTGTTATCTTTAAAATCAAAACATTTATTTTAAATTATTTTTTCAAAAGCACTGTTTAGACACGTTCAGATTTGGACCTACGTTTGAAAAATTATTTATGAAGTAAGTATCAATATCTCCGAGTCTTTGTGATACTTGACTGTTATCTCGAAATATTCCTTCAACAAATATATAGCAATAATCTTTTAGCTTATCTAAATGCCACAATTCCGCCAGTTTTAAAATGTTTGCTATCTGCTCTATCTGTAATTCCGCTATAAACCAAAATAAAAAAAATTATCCGTTGAAGTAAAATAAAATCAATAATTAAAAATTCGTTCTTACTCACCTATAGTGCCCTTGTATAAGAATTCAATAGCTTTGCTTACAGATAATTCTCGGATACCCTCAGTAGGCATATCCAATACTCGTGTATAATCATTCAATAATCGTCTAAAGAACGAACTTGCCATATGCAGAATTGACTTGTGAACTGCATATCTAAAACCACATTAGAGGTTAAAATCAACAGGTTTCCAATTTTATACTTTTGAATTCGATGAAAGTTATTACCTTTTTTTGTTGATTATTAATTCGATATCACTATACATATTTTGCGCATAGAAAATTTGCATCCATTGTATGTGGGAAAATCCATGCTTCATTTGAGTCTGCTGATCGAAGTCACCCATTTTCAAATAAGGAACCTTTAAGAGTTTGCTAAAAATAAAATAAATTAGAATAGGAGAAATATTAGCCACCGAAAGTCAGACATATATGTACATAGACAGTTTTAACAATTATGACCATTATATGTAAATGTTTACCTTCTTGTATAGGTATGTTTAAGTCGTTCGCTCGAAAATCACTGTGGAAACTGTCGTGTTTTGCGCTATTTATACATTGCAGTGTATGTATGTGTGTGTGTGTATGTGCATGATAACAGGATGTGTACTAACAGATAACAGGATGTAGACTTCCGTTAAAAGGATGTAGAATTATATTAAAATTAAATGAAACATTTCATTTAAAATACTTTTTAATGTTCATAAATTGTATTCACAAATTATCTTAGGTGTATTCTAATAGCCACTGATCGAGTGAATTTCACCTATTATTTTTCTTGTTAGTTTGTATAGTATTATCGTATTTATAAATATATGTATGAAAATATGTTAGATATGATCATAATTGTTTCTCTTGTAAGACAATAATAATTTGAAATGTCTAAATAAGAATTTAGACATTTCAACAAATGCAGTGGAGACTACAGACTGCAATGATTTTGATAATATAACGAATTGTCCGGAAAAACTACAGAATAATCAAATTTAAACTATAGTTTTGAAACGACCAATATTATTCAAAACCAAATTTTTTTCACAACAATTGCATCAATGAAAAAGCGTTTAGAATCATTTAAAAGCATCCTAGAACCATTTAAATTGTTATATAACATTGAAGAGTGTGCTAAAATGGAGGACTAACACTGAAAGAAAAATGTAGATCATTAGAAAAAGCATTAAGTGACAAAGAAACGAAGGATATAGAGGCAGAAGAAGTTGAAATTGTTGTCTTGAAAAATTGAAGAAGATGGTACGCCAGAGTTGGTTATGAAGTGGATATATGTACATATAACTTTAAGTCGCAATAAAATAAAATTAAATAAGATTAAGGCAAATAGATATATTACGAATTCATTTTCTCGTACATAATGTATTGCATTCGCACATAACTTTATTAGGAAATTGTACACATACGTATTTTTATTAAAATTTGTAAAATACTCCTTCGTAAGACTCTACACTAACTTTTCTTGTTATACTTATTAATGTTATAATCTTAAAATTGTTACAGAGCCGATTCTGTGACATGGAACCCGCACAAGCTGATGGGCACTCTCCTGCAATGCTCGACCATTCACTTCAAAGAAGACGTAAGTGCCACACTTTTTTGCAACATTCTTTCACAATTGTGCATAAACCGTCTCCCCTTTCACCTCCTCAAAAACGGGGGACGAAACTCGAAGCATATGCTACCGAGATGGTGGTCGTACAACCCCCCAAAGTTGCGCAGGAATTTAATTAAAACCACCCCCGAAAAGCGTCGCAGACATCTGTCGAAACGGCGACGCCATATTGGATTCCCGCCATCTCGTCACGCTGGATGTGAATTATTTTATTCATAAGACTGAATAGTGTATACAGTATACATATTATACATATACGATAAGAATATTTGTCTTGGGTTTTATCTACCAACCGAATTTGCCAACGGAAAGATAATAAATAAATATTCTAAAAATTTTATGAAGGAGCCCATTCAAAAAACATCTGCGGCTTAAGTTTCGACGTCACGAAATGGCTAATCAATAATTGCTGGTTTTAAATTTAAAAATGTAGAAAACAAATCGCTTGTCATTGCTTGGGTGCTTTTGTGTGTTTGATCCTGAACTCTGATCCCTTTCAAAAACCGTCCACGATCTAAGTTTGAGCCCCTTTCTAAATATTGATTAAAATAACTGTAGATTTGCATATTGGACAAATAAATTTTCAAATTTGTATAGAATATATATTTTATATCTAACATATTAAGGTAACGGTACCAATACCGGTCAGGGAGCCTATCTTCGGAAGTATTTTTTAATACGATGGGAAAAAAAATTTCATCTTTAATTTGATATTTACGTCAAATTTCATTCAAATAAAAACAATAATATATCAAAATCTATAGAAAAAACATCTGACTATTGATTTCAATACTCACTTTTAGCACAGAAATCCTAGATTTTCAGTTAATGACTGCAAAAGCCAAAAATCTGTAAATATTGCTCATTTTTTTAAACGTTTATATCTCATATATATGTATGTATATGTACATATATATAAAATTGAATGTCTGTTTGTCTGTCTCGTATAGGCTTCTAAACCACTCAACTATGATGGAACTTTCAGGATTTGTTGTATGCATGTCCGGGAAGCTTACTGTGGAAAAAAAAACCTCTTAATAATAATATTCGTAATTACGATTTTACCGATGTGAAAGTTTGAAGCGCCAAAGTGTAGTGAGGGAAATGTGTTCGTTGGTAACCATGTTACCAGTTGGTTTATGGCGACAAGGCTTTGAAGATACGTTAGTTAAGCTCCAACCATCACTTGAAACGGGAACGGAAACGGGAACGGGAACGGGAACGGGAATTGCATGCGTTATTGTGGCATCGCAACGCATGCCGGGTTCAACTAGTATCTCATAAACGAACGAAAACCAACAAAAATCATTGTCATATTCAAATTCAGTGGGTCAAATTTGCTAAAGATTGATTGGTCTTCGCTCCAGTCATTAAAAAAAGTATTTTTTTTATTGCTCAGTTTTTCTCAATTAAATTTAACAAATTTGAAATTTGAAATGCAGCTCTGGAGCTGCATTTCTATTCAATTATTTATTTATATTTTATTTATGAATTACCTATATATTTATTTATATGAATCGTAATAATTGTATTATCCTTCCTGTACTCTTATTATTCATATTTTAATGAAAAACCAACAAAAAATTAGCTAGTGGATAAAGAATGATTTGAAATTAAAAAAAAACTACTAAAATTCTAATTTTTCGAAGGATTAAATTTTAAAAACTTTCAACACAAACAGTCGTTTGACAGATTAACTGCTTAACATTACACATCAATGAATTTGCCATGATTAACAGATGCACGTGCAGAAAAAGGCAAAAATATGATACAATGACGATCATTATTTAGTCGTTAATATGCCATACACATAGAATGAGTATAATGTATGGAACGTAAAAATACACACATACAGTCCATAGATTTGGATTTTAATCCTAGGGTATACACTGGCAAGTACATATCTATGTACCTTGCACTGGATGTGTAATATTTTACGAGGGCTTTCGAGCCATTTAGCCGCCATCTGCGGCCGCTGTCCAATCAATCACTATCCCTGCCTCTTTCAGTGCTATATTAAAATATACATACATACATATCTGTATGTGTATATTAACACAATGCTCATTGTATTCGATTTTTTAGGATTTTAAAACGCCAACTTGAGTTTTGATCTGTGATTGTTATTCTCTTGATGAAACTTTATTTTCGGATAAACTACCCACTTTATTTGATAAAATAATACAGATGCATTTTGAAATGATAAAAATGTATTAATACACAAAAATACAAATATAATTGACAGAACAATAAAGTTATTCTTCTATATATGAGCTGTAGCGATGTTTTAATATCAAATTTAGGCAAATATCAAATTTGTCGCCCCTTTATTATTTCTTCATTAGATTAAAAAAAATATTTCATTCAAAATATACATATTTATTGAAATATATAAATTAAATATTTTAAAATAAAATTACAAAAAAAACAGGATAATTTTTTATATTATAAATGTCCCAAATTGACAATATCGCAATGAATATCATATTATAAAAGAAATCAGATACAATCAAAATTATTTTGCCACTTCTTGAATCCATTGAAATCTTTCTTGTAATTGCATTGTGTTGTCAGTAATATTTTAACATGAATTTTTTATTAAATTTAAAGTTTGCGATTCGTCTTCGGCCAATTCATCTGACATATTTTTATGTTTATATTTCCTTTTATTTTGATACGAAAGAAAAAGTAAAAAAAAGAGTGTAAGGTTCCAAAAATGTCGTTTTCAATCGTTCGGTCAATTTTTCAGAACTCAAAAGTATTAAAAGTAAAACAAAATACATAATATATATGTACCTATGTACATATATACAAACTGGTAGCAACTGTTTCATTGTTTTAACCATTTCAATAGCTTCTGGAAAAACTAACGTCTCTCCTATTGATGTGATTTTTTTACATTTTTCATTTCCGTAAAGTTTTATACAATGCATTTTATGTAGTAAAAATTATTTTCTTAAACTATTGCTTATGCTTATTAAACTGATTTAACTTTCTTTGAAATAATTCTAAGGATATTCAAAATACCCAATCAAAACCTTCGTACAGAGCAAACACATTCTTTTCAAACCATCTTTGTACATATGTATATACATATACATATAATAGCACTTCTGAATCCCATTTATAAATAGAATGAATCTTATTATCTTGTCTTGATATTTTTATTTCCTTGTTCTCTTATATTCCAACTACCTTTACTCGTATTGCCGTCAGTATCTTCATTATTGGTGAATTTTTAATTTCTTCTCTTAGTGGATTCTCTTGTGGAACCAATCAAAACTTACGTACGTTTCAGGAACTAATGTTGATGTTATATTTGACAGGAAACGTAATACGTGGGTGAGAAGTATGACAAGGGTAGTGGATATAGTGGATAGAATGAAGAGATTAAGATGGCAATGGGTGGACCACGTGGTTAGAAGAATGGACGAAAGGTGTACAAAAGAAGTGCTAGAATGGTACCCGAGATAATGAAAAAAGGTAAAAGAAAGACCGTAAAGAAGATGGGTACGCGAAATTAGGAAACATTGTGCGGTGAGATGGATGAGAGTTGCGCAAAACAGAGACGAGCGGAAGCGTGTTGGTGAGGCCTTCATCCAGCAATGAATGGTGAATGGCTATAGACGATGATGAAGATTTTGAAAGTTTATTATATGAGCCGTTATATTTGAATGTGGCGAAAGTCAAATTTTAAATTCCAAAAATACTTTATCAGTTTGATTTAATTCACAAATTATTATTACTACTCCAGAATCTCAGAAAAGCAGAATAAACGTATTTTTAATACAAGTACTTTTTAATGTTGTAAAACGCAAAATATTATAATTATTGTTTTGCGAGGTATTTCTCGAAATGAAGAAAAATGGACTTACGCCAATTTCAAATATGTATAATGACTAATATATTATTTTATTTTATTATATTATGTTGTAAACTGACTTTTCCCTCCTCCTTTTGTACTATTCTGCGCCTCCCAAATTAGAAATCACTGCTGTTCTATATGTGTGTATATATGTAGGACTCAATTTGCAAAGGGAAACGTGGTTCAGGTAGTCAATGAGATTTGTTTGGTTGCGGTGTTACGCAGCATACCAACTTAAACATACGCTCGACCCACGCAAGCATGCCAACTTAACCATTTATACATTTGACAAGAAAAAGCTAACTTTAATTAAATTCTTGTCATGAAAAATTACACGTTCACTTCACTTTCAGTTAATAGATTTTCCTTGCTAACCGATATATACATATGTATGTATGTATGTATGTTCAAAAAACTTCCGAGATCATGGCAATTAGGTATGACAATAAAATCTAAACAAACAACAATTTGTACGTAAATTTAATCAACGAAATTCAAACAAAGGAGACATGAAAACATTTGGCCAAAATAAAATTCTAAAAAAAGAAAACCCACATTTTTTCTACAAAGCGTTCCCGCTTGATAGGAATGCTGAGAGGAATTTTTAAATTAATCCCTCTAACCCTCCACAAGCGTGCGAGCATTCAAAATGATGTTTCATCGCATACCAAAACCGTGATTAATGTTTCCACACGCCAAACCGAATCCACCCCTTCTCAAACTGTGCCCAAATATTATTTCAGGGTCTGCTGATCAGCTGCAATCAGATGTCAGCCGAGTATCTGTTCATGACTGACAAGTTGTATGACGTCCAATACGACACAGGAGACAAGGTGATCCAGTGCGGTCGCCACAATGATATTTTCAAACTGTGGCTCCAGTGGAGGGCCAAGGTATGACTTCTTGCTTCATCACAATTCAAAGGCTCAGAAGTCTCAATTGTTTTGTATTGATTCGAGCTTTGACTTTAGGGCACTCAAGGATTCGAGCGCCACATGGACAGGCTGATGGAGCTGACCGAGTACATGGTGAGCAGAATCAAAGCCCAGCCTGATAAATTCTATCTGATTCTGGAGCCTGAGCTGGTGAACGTTTGCTTCTGGTATGTTCCACGCAGACTTCGCAGTCAGCGTCACGATTCACGACGTGAAGAAGAGCTTGGAAAGGTACAAAAAACATATTTAGCAGTATTTAATAAAATATTTTCTTTCTCTTATTATTTAGATCAGATGCAGTAGCGTAACTAGAAACATTTGGCCGGCATCATTGATGTATAATACACATAGATGGTCCCTGACGTGTGATTTTAGTCGGAGATCTTGTCTTCACTAACTGAGGGGTGCGGGGGGTTTAACTAGCGGGGAAGTTGGGAAAAAAATGTTTTTTTTTCTCTACGACGCAGCGGTACCTACCTACCTACTAAGAGAAACTGTGCATGTATTTTGCATGCGCCAAAAGGGAGACCAGTATAACACGTGAGGGCGGATCTAGTGTATTATACATCAATGGCCGGCATACAAAAGTTACCAAAGGGCCTCCATTTTTTTTTTCAATTAAATAAATAAACTTGCAAATTTTAAACGTCCTTCTTAACGTATATGTTGTTTTGCAATCATGTATTTTAAAGACATTTTATGAACTTCTTCATGTTAATATTGCAAGTTGACCAAGTCAGAAAATAATAATAAATCATAATTTTGACTGTTTTCGTTAAGTGTGAATTAATTTTAATTTTCGTATATTTTTAATTTTTTTAAATTAATATTTGGATATTCTCCCAAGGCTAAGGGCTCGCATGCACCCAGTAAGGTATGATCCGGCTGGTCAATTTGGTTTTCGAGATAACTCGTGTCACGTCACGGAAATTTTAATTAACAGTCTTTTGTTTATAAGTTAGATCGTAAGTATTTTAAGGATTATACAATAAGAAAGAGAGTTATCCAAAGTTATTATTCTAGAAAGAATAAGAACAATTAAGTTGTGGGTAGAGTAAGGAAAAAGTAGACAGCTGTTGGTGTTTTTCACAGGGGTGTGCTCATGTACAATGCTCTGCCTGAGTGGGTCAAGTCTTCTATGACCGTGGATGCATTTTTGCGAGGTGCGATGAGGCACCTCTGTGAGGGACAGTGCATATAAATTTATATATAAAATTTTAGAGTTAATTAATTAAGAATGTATTTTTAAATTAGCTTCAATTGTCCTTTCCACAGATCTGTCCAATTCTGAAAGGGCGCATGATGCAATCTGGAACCCTGATGGTTGGCTACCAGCCGGACGATCGTCGTCCCAACTTCTTCAGAAACATCATATCATCAGCTGCTGTCACCGAAAAGGACATAGACTTCATGCTGAACGAGCTGGACAGGCTCGGACAGGACCTGTAAAAAGCTTAAAAATTAAAAAAAAAAAAGCTATTCAAACACAACAATATTTTTCGCCTAGTTTCAATGTTATAAAAAAATAATAATAACACATATTTACAATAGATTATATTTATATAATTATATAATTGCTCCTGTTCTGATATATTTACACGCATTCTGTTGATGTTTCATATTTTATCTAATTATTAATATATATGTAAATGGAATATATTTTTTGGCTCCGTGGTAGTTATTATATTTTTGTCAAACAAAAAATACAAATTTTATGCGAACTTTGGTTTGAAACATACATATTCTATAATACATAGAAACAATTTCGTGGAAAAAATAAAAATAAATAAACAAAACCGCACGCCAATGTTCGCCTATCATTACTACGACATTTCTCAATATTTTTTCTTCGCAATTCTATACCGAAATATATTTTTCAAAGTAAATAAAAATCTCTAAAACTGACTATGTAAACTGTAGTGTTGACTAGAACGTTAGTTATTATTATATATTAATTATTAAAAAGAAAAAAAACAATTAATAATTTATCGATTAGATTTCGTACAGTAAATTTAATATATAAATGTTGACACTTAAGAATAATATATTATTATTTATGCGAAAAAATTGCTTTTTGAAACATGTGGTAAAAAAACAATATGCGAAGCGTTCTAAAGAATCGAGAGAGCTTTCTCTGTTTAACTATATAATAAAAATTACTTACTAATATAATATAAATGTTACACTGTTAGAATAACATATATATAATTGTAATGATAAATACATATGTATGTTTAAAAAATATAATGCACAATTTGTGTATTCAAATATTCAATTTGTGTATCAAATATATATATGAATAAGTGTGTATGTTTGTTTGTGCACACATAAGTTTGCCATTTGTTGAGTAGTTTTAAATGTCGAAACTATAGAAATCATCACAATCATATCAGTTGTGGATGCGATGCAATTAAGTAACCCAAAGCACTCATGAAATTAAGATAAAAGCAGATCAGGTACAGAATTAAGGCGAATCCTGACAGATTTGTTTGCAGACATGTCTAGCGATACGTCTGTCGTAGCTCATCTGTTTCTCAGCGACGATCAAATTGTTTGCCAACTTATAAGATAGAAAAGTATTTCATAAGGTCTCAGGCTACCAAACTCTCAACTTCGCTTCTGATTGTATTTTTTAGAACAACAAAATCTTTTGTCAAATTCTATTTTGGAACGATAGATAAAACTAAACTTCATCGTTAAATTTTGTTTAAAAAAAGTGTTGTATTTATACTGTTTAGTTAACTATTTAATAATAGATATTTTGACTTATTGAAAGACAACTACAATTACAAATAGAATCACCAGATCAATCGTATTGTGTTATTGACAAAATTTTTATTTGTTGGCAGATAAGTTGTGTTATGTTATGGCTTGTAGTTACGACAGACATATCGCTGGAGACTTATTTGCAAACAAATCTCGTCAGTAGACACACCTTTGGATCTAAAGTGTGGAAATAATAATTTAATTTACATCATGAAAAGTATATAATTTCACATTTGTTTAAAAATCAGCATTACTCGAAACATATTACATACTTTGAACGGTATATATTTTAATATATTACGAGTGCAATGGGATATACATATATAAAGTGTGCTTGTAGTCGTATGTGTGATATAGCCATTTATATTTTATTAAAATAATTTGAGTGAGCTCGACTCAATATTATATTTTTAAGAAATAATTTTATTAATATTCGACGTTGATTTACACAAAATTGTCTATCGTTACTGTTTTGTTGATTGTCTTTGGTAGGTTTAATCAAATTTATTGTTGTTGTTATTATTATTGTAAAAAAAAATAATAATAAATAGTCGAGAGCGATTCAAAGAAACGGTTGCCGTTGACGGACGAACGGTTAAATAATTATTATTAATTATTAATAATAAAAAAGCACGAAGTTCCGAAGTCTCCCAATTTTGCCAATTATACGTGTACTTTGTATAAAAAAAATAAAAAAGAAGAAGTAATATTTTATATTTATATACATGTTATTTAAAGAGAAACTTTTCGATCGGTACTTAATGTTTAATTCAAGAAAAAATAAAACCCGTTGTGTGGCTTTGTTTGTTATGTTTAATTTATGTCTGGCTCGGCTGTGTATGATATTTGACGAAAAGCTGTCTTTCCCAATTTTTGCTATGTTTTTTTAATCAATTTTGATAATGAATGAGTGTCGCTATAGCACGTTGTGGACCCGAAGCGGTACTTTACATGTTTTATTACTCATTTTTAATAATATGTTGTTGTTTACAACGACTGAATTCGACCAATGCACAAAATTCGCACTCAACTAACTCATGATGGTTTTGACAAATTCAAAAAGCAAACAATTTCGCTTGTGTTTTTTTGTAAATTCATACATTTATCTTTTTTTTACAAATATTATTATTAAAAACACGATATTGCATCAAAATCATTCTTTTAACAATAAATGAAATCATTTAATAAATCAAAAATACGCGTGTTTGGAATTAGATGTTTCAACTGTTAATACAAATTTGAGCTGTGGTCGATTTCAACCATTGAAAATTCATATATATATATATTTAATTATTAATTCATGGCACATAGAATAATAATTACGACGTAGGGATGTCACTGTGGGTCGTTGCTCTTGTATTTAAAAGAATATAAAGAAAACACTTTAGTAAAATTAAAATTTTGTCCAAATCCCGTAGTAGGGATATGTTGAAAAAATTTCAAATATTTTTTGCCAAATTCCTAAATTAAAATTGGAAATATAGGTGCTTAGAAAATGGTATTGAAGAGAAACGCGTATTTTTAGAATCGAGGAATTGTATTGATATTATTATAATTATTATATTATATATGTATGCATATGATGATGAATATGTATGTTTGTGTCAGGTCAGAAGTAAAAAATAATAATTACATGTATATATATTTTGCATAGAGGAAATATTTTTAAAACGCTTTTTAAAAATAACATGTACAATGACAGGAATTTTTAAAAATGTGTTCGCTTATAATTGTGTACGTGCTCTTTGTATTAAATCATATAAATATTACTATCTATACGTGCGTAAGCACAGCTCCTTACAAATGTGAGTTTGGCTCTCTGATGTCCCAAGACTTTAATCGGAATGAGTCGTATAGTTTATTTGAATCAAAACTCTACTTATGACAGAGCTGAAGTATCATAATCACTGTGTAGTCGTGCAATAAATTGAATTAAAGTAAACTCAGTCACTGAAAAGATGATCATTAACGTTTAATTTTTATTTTTATTTCACTTTCTTTTTAATATGATAAAATAAGGTATTGCCTTTCTTCAAATCGTAGACTGATTATTAATCAAAAGGGTCCCAAAATTTTTGAAAAAAATTCAATGCTACCCTAAACTTATTTAGAACGATTTAACAAAACGATTATTTAATTTTTTTCAAACTTTAGCACTTATTTGGTGCTATTGTAAAATCAACGAAATATTGAAATTTCTCTCTTAGTAAAGTCCGACTAAAATTAATAAACTCACATCGTTCTTTTTTATGTTATATTTTCAGAAACATAAATAGATATTAATGTTTCAAATGCTAGAGTTAATGATAAAATAAAAATAGGCTTTAGTGTGTATAATTACTTTTAAACGAATGCAACATTCATCACGATGTCTTCCATTGTATTTAAAATAATATAATACTATTGTTAGTTAAATATGTATATGGAAATTGTTAAACTGGAAATTACCGAGACTTGGAACACTGCCTTATTTCTCTTTTTGGATAAAATTGTTTAAAAAATACAATAGATCGAAAAAACTTTCTTTTTTTGAATACATGATAGACTTTGGGGTAAAATTTTGTAAAACATATTAGATTTTTTATTTATACTTATTTCCTCTGAAGTTTCTTGTTTATTGGGTTCTGATGAATCAAACAATTTACATAGTTATAAAATAAATAAAATATAGTATTAGTAATATTTAATAAGAAATATATATATGTATGTGTAAATGTATGAATTATCCTATGTAAACAAATGTTCCCTATGAAACTTATCCATCACAAGCATATGAAACTTATCCATCATCAGCAGTGTTGAAAAACTACTTACTGATGTTTGCTCAACAAGCAAACTTGATATTAATCTCAATGCAGTTTTTATTTAAAATTTACCTTATATTATACTTACTTATATAAATGTTTTTCTGTTGATTGTTTTGGGAGCTCCCAAAGATGCTGTCTATGACAATAATTCGTAGAATAAATAAACATGTTTAGATATAAAGATATTAAATATACAAAAAAAAAACATTTAGCTTGAATTATATATGTTGCAAGTTGTGTATTTAAAGTAGTCCATAATAAATGTAAAATCTGGTTGAAATAAATGTATCAAATAAAATCGTTTTTAATTATTTTCATCCCACAAAACATATGAAGAAGTTTCACGTGTATAATCAAGTAATTTCAACAGTTTATATATTTGTAATGAGGAAAAACCAGGAAAATTGCTTTTCTTTACTTTGTCTGTTTCCTATGGATATTGTAAATAAGCTTTTTAATTTTATTATACGGTTTGACTCCTCGCTATTGCAATGACATCTATAGATGTTACGATACACTACAATTTAATAATTGTATACTATATGCAAGGACCCAAGCCGTTATTTATTTTGTACCAGTTCGGTAAAAAAAAAAAAAAATTCGGGTGTGACCAACCCATGACTTTATCTATGTATTTGAGGAATATAAGAAGGTTACAAAACAAAATTCGATATTGAACTGATGACTATGATAGCGATACAAATTGAGCGCAAATGTATGGAAACTTGCACAAAACAAAAGATCTACTTCCGGTTATCAGATTTTGTTCAAATTTTTTTTATTACTAAAAATCACTATCAGTATTATACTCATTAAATATCAAGAAAATAAAAATAATTTTAAAGGTCAAAATAAAATAATGAAATATTGTTTTAAAAAAAAATACTACTTCCGGTTTACAAATTCTGACCAAAAACCTACCAGCTCTAAGTTAGTACATAAAGGATAGAAATATAAATTTTCAGCTTAATACGTTCAGGGGTGCGGACAGAGTAGTGGGCACAACATTTTTGACCTTTCCACGAGGAAAAAAATCCCACTTCCGGTTTATTAAATTAAGTAATTTTTTTTTTATTTTTACTTAAAATCACTATCTTTATTATACTCAATAAATATC
This sequence comes from Arctopsyche grandis, assembly GCF_051622035.1. Classification (NCBI taxonomy): domain Eukaryota; kingdom Metazoa; phylum Arthropoda; class Insecta; order Trichoptera; family Hydropsychidae; genus Arctopsyche; species Arctopsyche grandis. Next base: position 3,587,030 of record NC_135362.1, read on the forward strand.
AAGAAGCTGAAAACAATTTAAAAGGTCAAAATAAAATGATGAAAAAATAATGAAATATTGATTTTAAAAAAAATACTACTTCCGGCTTACGAATTCTGACCAAAGCCCTACCAGCTCTAAGTTAGTACATAAAGGATAGAAATATAAACTTTCAGCTTAATACGTTCAGGGGTGCGGACAGAGTAGTGGGCACAACATTTTTGACCTTTCTACGAGGAAAAAAATCCCACTTCCGGTTCATTAAATTAAGTAATTTTTTTTTTATTTTTACTTAAAATCACTATTTTTATTATATACATTAAATATCAAGAAGCTTAAAACAATTTAAAAGGTCAAAATAAAATAATGAAAAAACAATGAAATATTGTTTTTAAAAAAAATACTACTTCCGGTTTACGAATACTGACCAAAACCCTACCAGCTCTAAGTTAGTACACAAAGGATAGAAATATAAATTTTCAGCTTAATACGTTTAGGGGTGCGGACAGAGTAGTGGGCACAACATTTTCAACCTTTCCACGAGGAAAAAAATCCCACTTCCGGTTTATAAATTTTAATAATTTTTTTTTTATTTTCATCACATTGCTACAAGAATTATACTTGAATTTTTTTGTGACGAACACACATGTTTAAGGGGTCGAAAAAAATAGTGGAAGAAAAATCGAACAAGAGTAAACTGCCACTTCCGGTTGACAGATACTTACTAAATTTTATATATAAGTCGATATTAAGCTTAAACTTTTAGATATGAAATTTCAGTTCAACAAACCAAAAGATTTCTGAGAAAAACATAAAAAACCTCGATTCTCTAGAGTAAAAGTACTACTTCCGGTTCAGATAGAAATATTTAAAAAATATAAGGTTATAAAAATTATTATTTCTATCATATTTAAAAAAAATTCAGTCTGATTCAGCTAGTGATTTGGGAGATAATTGAATTCAAAAACTTAAAAAAAAGAGGACACCTATAAGGGGAGGTACCATTTCCGGTCAACTTAAAAATTTGAAAAAAATTTACGTCGTGTCGATAAGAATTTCAGTAACCGATACTAAGTTTCAGTTCGATAGGACTAACGGTGTTAAAAATATCCCCAAAATACACACCCACACAGACACACACACAGACACACACACACATTTTTTCTAGATCATGAAAACGTGATCAGTGATCGATTCTGAGTTCGAATCAGTCAAAATCTCGAGTTCGAATTTTCGCATGATCACAAAACTTCATCTATTGTTACTACGTACATAGATAAAGTAAAAAAAAAAATATATATATATATATATATATATATATATATATATATATATATATATATATATATATATATATATATATATATATATATATATATATATATATATATATATATATATATATATATATATATATTTATGTACATCGATTCAGTTCCGGTTTTTGGTTCTATTTTATGTACTTAAATATTAGTTAATTTAAATACACACACCGTCTATACCCTTCTTTATACGACTTTTCGCTATAGCTTATTGTGATCGCTATAGCTTATTGTGATATATATACTTAATTAAAATGTAAAAGGAGAATATTTCCTGGCGTGTGCAGCTTTGTGCTGGTACACTGCGGAATAGAGAATAGATTCTGATGTAGCTAAAATGCAGACAAAATACATTATTTTATTCATACTTACACAATTGACTTTCTGTAGGTTTACCAACATTTCATCGGGCCCTGTTTTTATGTACTAAAGTGCAACAACATTTTAGAAAGAATCTAGTAGTCTGTTTTATTCTAGAAGTTAATTTTTACAGGTATGGGTGTATTTACTCTCGCTTTTCAATTCCGAGGCATTTGAATGGCTCTCTTTTGATAGTCAGTTTATAGTGTGTTCATTAATATCTATAATATATAATGAGTTCATTGACCACTCTCGAGCTTCACATATTATATTAATGTATTTAAATCGGAATCGTTAATATAATCTTTGATTGCTAATTGTAAAGTATGTGCCACACATTTTATTCCGATGAGATGAGGGAAAAAAGAGTTCTCAATGGAAGGTACAAATATTCTAGTTTTCTTCGTCTATTTCTCTTTCTAACAAGTTGACAAATTTGATCATATTAGCTCCATTATCTTTTATAACAAAGTAGATTTGTTTGATATCGATATAATATTTTTTCTAAAAGTTTCAAAAACATATTTTTAATATACATTCCTGTATATTTGTCCATTAATAATATAATTCCCAAAGTATATACATATAAATTATCGAAAAAAATATCGATTCGGTTTCGGTTTTAGTTCCGGCAAAAATAGCGGTTATTCCGGTTTTCGGTTCGGTTCTGGTTCGGGTCACTGGCATATATGCACGAAATTTAATAAATAAATAAATAGGCAATTAATAAATAAATAAACATAACGATAATTTCTGTCGATTTTGAAGATGCCTATCATATATATATTATATGTATATACATACATACATATGTATCATATTTCAGACGTTATAAGAGCTATCTGTTAAAGCACTGTGCGGGCAGGACCTACTAACATGATGACATCGACAATACCGACAATGTAAATTATCATATAAAATAATATTATCAAAAATCTATAATATATAAGACCATCGAATTTCAATACAAATTTAAAATTAAAAATGAGTTCCCACTCAAAATGTAAAATAAGTGGAATTTGTCAGTTTTTTTATTGCTTTTATTAAATATCATAATTGACAAATTTTTCATATAGATATACCTATACATAAATACATATATACATTTCAAATTTCATTTGGTATATATGTATGTACATGTACATAGTTTGAAAAATCATAGTGTAAGTGAATATAAAAGTATGTTGAAAAAAATAAAAATATATATATACATACATAAATACATGTGAAAGTTAGGAAATTCAATCCAATTCAAAAGCTTCTTTCCAAAATTAACGCAACATAAAATGCCCGTTGATTTGGACATTCGCCAATTATTTCCCACGTGTTTTTAGCAGGATCGTACACCTGTATTTTACTATTTCTCAAACCCCCTGAAAAATATATCAATAATCGACCAATTACACACAAACTAATTTATATAAATTATATATATCGAACGGATGCCCAGAAATAATGGATTATAGTTTGTGTAAGCTCACCAAAACATATTATCTTCTCGTTCTGATAAATTGCCTGAAATCCATAATCTTTTACAGGCATTTCGCTTACTTCAGTCCAACTGTTACTCCTGGGATCGAATTTTTCTACTTGACCGACATGTTTAGAACCACAGACACCACCAATGCAATAGATTGAATCGTTGACAACAACCGCCTAAAAGTCGCAAAAAAAAAAATAGATACTAGTTAGAGAGTTCGTTAAAAATAATGATTATCGGAATATAATTTTTTCGAATCGAACAACAGTATTCTGTTACTTTCGGTTGACGGGTGTTCATCAAATTTTATATAATTATAACTTGGTATTAATTATCGATTCTGAATTCGGATCAATTTAAATCTCGAAGTCAAATTTTCACACGATCACAAAACATATTCGTATAATATATTTTTGTATATATTTTATTTTATTTTATTTTATTAATTGAAAAATCAACAGACAGGATGTACAGAGATAGGTATAAAAAACACAAAAAGTAAATAAATAATATATGTAACATCCGAGTCCAATAATAGATTTTTACAAAAATGAAAAAGATAAATATAAGGAAAACAAATTAAAAAGTAAAGAATAAAGGCATGACAAAATATGTAGTACATTGCATAATTAAACTATAGTATTAAAATATTTGGAAAAGGTTATAAGATAGAATATAAGAAGAAATTGAAATTTACAAACAAATGAAAAAGGTAAATACAAAATAAACAAATGAAAAGGAAAGGAATGAAAGCTATAATATGATTAAATAGCACATTACATAACTAAACTAAAGTATAAAAATAATGGAAATATTGGAAAAATAGAATAGAAGAAAAAATGAATCAATCGGTCAAGATTCTCTTGATGTTAGACCTGAATTGATGTAGGGAAATACCAAACAGATCAACCTCATTCAGCTCTCCGTTAAACATACGATAAACGCGCTGCAGATAAAAATATTTTTGGGAATTAGTATTGAAAGGATCAAGTGAAAAGAGTGCAACGCGTCTAGAGTATCGAACTGGGATTCTGAAATTAACCTTATTCAGTAAATCAGAACAATCAAGGAAACCATTTATGAGCTTAAAGAAGAATATAGCATCAGAATGTCGTCGCCTGACAGAAAGATTGTTAAAAGAAAGGATTTTTAAAATGTCGGAAACAGTAGAATGGGTATAGGTAGGAAAAAGGTAGCGTAAGGATTTAATAAATTTAAGTTGAACTTTCTCAATACAATTAATATGGGATAAATAAAAAGGTGACCAGATAATTGAGGCAAATTCAAGGTGAGACCTTACAAAGGAAAAATAAAGTAATTTTAGTACATAAGGATCATTAAAGGGTTTTGTTGAGCGGAGTAGGAATCCAAGAGATTTAAATGCTTTGTTGGTAATAAAAGAAATATGTTCAGAGAAATCTAGTTTATTATTGAGTATTACACCAAGATCCTTAATAGAAGATGACGTGTTAAGGATTGAATGATTTAATTGATATTGATTAGTAATAATTGACTTATTTCTAGTGAAATTTAAAATAGAGCATTTTTCTAGATTAATAAAAAGATCATTATTTAAACAATATATAGAGAATCTATCTAGATCTTCTTGTATCTTATGACAATCGTCTATGGTGTATATAGGTTTGTAAATTTTTAAATCATCAGCGTTAAGAAGTATAAAGGAATGTTTGAAGATGTATGAGATATCATTAATATAGAGTAAAAAGAATAAGGGACCTAAATGCGACCCTTGTGGGACACTGGAAGGAATATGTCTAAGTGATGATCTAAAACCATTGAGAATTATGATTTGGTGACGATTTAGTATATACGAAGAGATCCAACGAAATAAATTTCCTCGGATTCCGAGGGACCAAAGTTTATTGAGTAAAAGGTTGTGATTGATTTTATCAAAAGCTTTAGAGAAATCCGTATTAACGACGTCTATTTGGATTCGTTTGTCCATATAAGATGTGAGAGTACTAGTGAAATTAAGCAGGTTAGTCTCTACCGATCTCCCCTTAAAAAAACCATGTTGTTCAGGTATAATGTAGTTTTTGAAATTGGAGAAAAGGAAATTATAGATAATTTTTTCAAAGATTTTACTAATGACAGATAGTTTAGATATAGGACGGTAATTCTCAATAAGATTCTTATCACCTTTTTTAAAAATAGGGGTGATGTAAGATAATTTCCAATAGTCAGGAAATTTACCGTTCGACATAGAAAGATTGAAAAGGATTGTTATGGGAAGAGATAATGGGACAGCACATTTAACAAGGAAAAAAGAAGGCAAACCATCACAACCCGCACCAAGATTAACATTGAGAGAGTTGATGTGACTGAGTACAGTAGATAAGTCAAAATGAAAAGTAGATAAGTTACAAGAAGAAGTATCTGTATTAGAGATAGAAAGGTTAATGGTAGAATCACTATTGAAAGTGGAGTCAAAATAGTCAGCAAAAATGGTACAGATTTCAGAACCATGTGAAGCCGACTTATTTCCATAATACATTACGGAAGGATATGAAGAGGAGGTATTTTTTTTTGAATTTATATATGACCAAAATGATTTGGGATTAGTTTTAATATTATTTTGAATAAGAGAAATATAATTTCTAAAGCAGATTAAAGAATATTTTTTAATTCGAGCTCTTAATAGTGAAAAACTTTGATAATCTAAGGGATTTGAATAAATTTTAAATTTTTTATGGAATTTGTTTTTTTCTTTTATTATTTTAATAAGAGACGATGTAAACCAAGGGGGATATTTGGTACGTTTAGATTTAAGAGTAAAAGGGACGTGGCATTCAATAATATTTTGTAAGGTATCGTAAAATTTTTTACAAGCTAAATCAATATTTAAATTGGACAAAAGTGAATTCCAATTGATATCGCTTAAAATTGGAATAATTGTAGCATAGTCAGCTTTTCTAAAGAGGAAAGTTTTATTATAATTATAATTCAAGGGTGAAGATTTGTTGTAAATTATTGAGATGCAAAAGGATAAATGATGAGAATCTTCATGGATTAGCGTAGAGTCAGCACGAGAAATATATAAGGGGAAACTACTAATAGCTAGGTCAAGAATACGATTATTAGTATTTGACAAATAATTGTATTGATAAAGTTTATTATAAGATAAGAATTGAGTAAAGGAAAGGGAAGAAAAATTAATACAATTGGAAGGAAATAGATGCAGATTTGAGTCGTATTTTGTCCAATCAATAGTGGGAAGATTATAATCACCGAGTAAAATGAATCGATCCTCTGGATAATTGGTTATTAGATCAGATACTTTATTTAAATGGGTAACTAATAGAGTTTGGTGAGAATTACCAGGAGGAATATAGACAGTACAGATATTTAGTTTAAAAAATTTAGTGGTAATAGTAATCCAAAGGTCTTCTGTGGAAGTTAACCAATTATTTTGAATGACAGAGGGTAGATTATTTTTCACAGCTATGATTACACCACCACCAAATATTTGGTTATGAAGAGAATAATCTCTGTCACGTCGAAACACCTGATATCTGGCATCAAAAAACTCACTATTATTGAATGAGTCATTTAGCCAAGTTTCTGATAGACAGATAATATCATAAGTATTAACTAATACATTTTGAAGAAAAGAGTCAGATATATAATATATATATATATATATATATATATATATATATATATATATATATATATATATATATATATATAAATATATTTTGTCTTCCCCGCGCCCCCAAAACTGCTGGGCTCAAGGCGTCTACACTTTTATATAAATGTTCAATACATTCAGGTCAGTAGACAGTCAGTAATTATAATAAATCATGTGTTCTTTTTTGTATTAGTTATATATGAGTTTAAACTTACAGGAAAGTTTCTTCTTTTCCATTTCATCGGACTTAACTCCGTCCATCGATTTGCATTTGGGTTGTATACTTCAACCGAACTTAAGTCATTTAAATTAAAAGAAGAAGTCCCGCCGAACACATAAATTTTTCCCTTATAGACTACTGAGGCATGATTGCGTCTACGTTTTTTCATGGAGGCAACATTTTTCCAGCTGTTTTCAATGATATTATACCTGAAGCGAAACAAAGAAAAATCTGTTTTCATATTCCGAATTCAATATTGGAATGATGTATGAATGAACTATCACGAAATGCACTCACTCTTCTACGGTGTCCACTGAACCCTCGTTGTATCCACCGATAACAAAGATTCTCTTGTTAATAATGACTGATGTTGCATCATACTTTTCCTTGTTCATCGGTGCTAAGTCGGTTAACTGTTTTGTGTGTAAATTGAACGAATAAACCTGAAAAAGTCAAGCTTTCAAGCATTTTTTCTGTATAATTTTTTTATACATTAGACATGTTTTTAATATTTGTATTACTTGATTTTATATTTATTTCAAATATGCGTGGCGCAATTTTGTCAACGCGCTCTTTAGGTTTGCGCGATTTTTCGCTGCGCGGTAACGATTTTTTAGCAAATTTTGGTATGAAATACATTTTTAAAGCGAGTTAAACAATATTTAAACGTATTTCAAGATTCATTTTAATTTTAATATCTATTATGAAAAGTTATTTCCAATTTGATCCTTAAATTACAATAAAATTTAATTTGTTTTAGTTTCTCTGTGTCATTTTCCCGTCATCGAAAGAAAAAAACCTTGTTGTTTTGTTAGTATTGGGTATTATTTTCGTTATTTTTCCTTATGTTAATTTATGACTTTGAAGTTGGAGTGGGGGGGGGACGCCACTGATTCAATGTATAACAATAATAACTATAACATATGAATTGTGTATAATTGCATACCTTATCATTCAACCTGTTTTCTTTTGTATCCCATCCACCAAATATAATCAAATTATTTTGAAATGTCTCTGCCGAAAAATTTTTGATATTTATATCAATTTTCAAGAAATTGGTCCATGAGTTAGTAATCGTATTGTACATTTCGATCAAACTAGGTGTCTTAAATAAAATAATACACTAATTAATATATGTATGTAACATCAATCGTGCAAAAAAACATGCTTATTCTACTCACATTAGAATAATAACCTCCTCCCACAATTAAAACTCGTCTATCGAAATTTCGGAAACCGGAATTCATCAATTTCAGAGAAGATCTATTTTGGGGAAATTGGTGCCAAAGTATGGCATCTAACAGTAATTGACATTCTTCAACCGATTCACAACACAGGGACCTCACTTCTTTCAGTAAAAACTTCAAAAGCAAAACAGACACAAATATCAAACCTCTGAAATCGTCTCATTATTAGATACATACATATGAAAATTAAAACCACCAACCGAAACAGAACAACATGGTAACCTGATACATTTCAGTAGTGAATATAGATCCTTCTTCCTGTTGATCCAATCATGTTTAACCCATTGAGATAGTCCTTTGAAGACCTGCTCTTCTGATAGCGCATACAAGTTATCGGAAGAAAGTATTTGTTTCACATTCTCAACTGACAAATTCAGAAACCGTATATTCGTTGTTATCTTAAAAATCAAAACATTTATTTTAAATATTTTTTCAAAAGCACTATTTAGACACGTTAAGATTCCGACGTACGTTTGAAAAATTCTTTATAAAATAATTATCAATATCTCCGAGTCTTTGTGAGACTTGACTGTTGTCTCGAAATATCCCTTCTACAAATAAATAGCAATAATCTTTTAGCTTATCTAACTGCCACAACTGAGCCAATTTTAGAATGTTTGCTATCTGCTCTACCTGTAATTCCGCTGTAAAAAAAATAATAAAATTTATCCATTGAAGTACAAAGAAAATCAATAATTAAAAATTCGTTCGTACTCACCTATAGTCCCCTTATATAAGAATTCAATAGCTTTGCTCACAGATATTTCTCGGATACCCTCAGTAGGCATATCCAATACTCGTGAATAATCATTCAATAATCGTCTAAACAACGCACTCGCCATATGCAGAATTGACTTGTGAACTGCATATCTAAAAATTGCATTATAAATTAAAATCAACAGGTTTACAATGTTATACTTCTGAATTCGATGAAAGTTATTACCTTTTATTTTTGATTATTAATTCGATATCACTATACATATTTTGCGCATAGAAATTTTGCATCCATTGTATGTGGGAAAATCCATGCTTCATTTGAGTCTGCTGATCGAAGTCACCCATTATCAAATAAGGAACCTTTATGAGTTTACTGAAAATAAAATAAATTGGAACAGGAGAAATAAAGTTAGACGTACAAATAGACTGTTTTAACAAATGTGACCAGTATATGTAAATGTTTACCGTCTTGTATATTGAAATCGTTCGCTCGAAAATTACTGTTGAAACTGTCGTATTTTGCACTATTTATACATTTTAGTGTGTGTGTGATAAAAAAATATCTGACATTATCTATAAGATAACAGGATGTAGACATTCGTTTACCTTTAATAGAATTCTATTAAAATAAAATAAAATGTTTGATTTTAAAGTTCATAAATTGTGTTCACAATTCATTTCAGGTCCATTCTAATAGCTGCTGATCGAGTGATCACGTCTATTTCACTTATTATATTTCTTGCTAGTTTTTTAAGTATTATCTTATTTTAATTTTAGTGTTAACAGCATTTTGAATGTTGTAAAATATTTTTACAACATTCTCAAAAATTTACACCCTGGGATATTTGGATAGTTTTCTATATTGGTTACTTTCATTACATAGATTCTTTAACTTATATAATATGTAGTCTGTATCAATGTCCAATTTTTATCAATATCTTAAAATGATAATGAAAAGTTGAAAAACCGATTTTATCTAGATATATATCTATCTAGATATATATATATATATATATATATATATATATATATATATATATATATATATATATATATATATATATATATATATGTACCGCCTTTTTCTCAACACATCTTGGATAAATGCGAGAAAAATAATATCCAAACCTCCAACAAGGTAAGAGTGACGATGGATGATAGCTTAGCTAATACAAACCTGTATTTAGCCACGTACAATGTAAGAACGTTATCGAGTGAAGGAAGTGTGCTTGCATTAGAGAATGAATTAGAAAGTATCAAATGGGATTTAGTAGGACTTAGCGAAGTAAGACGAAAACAGGAAAACCAAATAATCCTAAAAAGTGGTAACTGTCTCTACTGGAGAGGGCTACCAAATGGTAGAATAGGAGGAGTAGGGTTTCTTATCAATAAGAGAATAGAAAGAAATATTATAGAAATAAGCGACATATCGGAACGTATATGCTATGTATGTAGTATTAAGAATCTCGAGCAGGTACACTTGTCAAATCTTCCAAGTGTACGCCCCCACATCTAGCCACCCAGACGAGGAAATAGAAGACTTCTACGAAAAACTACAGGGCGCATACGATAATAGCCGCCACCACTTTAAAATAATCATGGGCGACTTTAACGCAAAAATAGGACAAAAGGCAAACACAGAAAGAGCAGTAGGCAATTTTGGTACCGGCCAAAGAAACGAAAGAGGCGATCGCCTCATAGAATTCGCAGAACACAACAGGCTCTTTATCACTAATTCATTTTTCAGGAAAAACGCAAACAATAAGTGGACTTGGGAGAGTCCTAAAGGAGACAGAAACGAAATAGATTTCATCCTAACAAATACCCTGCACTCCGTTATAGACGTTAGTGTTTTAAGTAAAGTAGATATAGGTAGCGATCACAGATTAGTCCGGGCCAAGATGGCCATTAATATAAATTGCGAACGTAGGAAACTAATAAAAGGATGCAGTAGCTCTCCAGACTTCGCTCAACTAAGGTCTAGGAAAAAGGAATTCGAACTCGAACTTGGAAATAGATACGAGAAATTTAACCCAGAAGCAGACATCGAGGAATTGAACACTGTAATTAGTTCGGTTCTAGCCTCAACAGGTAAGAAATTAGGTGGATTCAGGAAACAGATTAAATTAAGCAAAATTTCAGCGGAAACAAAAAACCTAATTAAGCATAAAAGGAATTTAGATAGGGATAATAATAAGCAAGAATACAATCTAGTAAATAAGGAAATTAAAAAGAGAATAGTCAGGGATGTCAGGGATTTTAACAGCAAGTTAATAGAAAGTACCATTAAGAATAACCGTAGCCTGAAAAAGTACAAACAGGATCTTTTCTTAGGCAAAAACCAAATGATCGCAATCAGATCAGAGAGCGGAGTAATAATTAGGAATAGAGAAGAAATCATAGACAGAGTTTACACGTTCTATGCAAAACTATACGAGAACGACAACGGCCAATTCCCCGCTCTGGAACCGACACACGGCCAAAGGGTTCCTGCAGTATTGCCTAGCGAAGTAGAGGCCGCGCTAAAAACTGCAAAGAACGGTAAAACCCCAGGGGAAGATAATATTCCCATTGACTTACTAAAATGTGGCGGCTCCCCCCTAAATAATATCTTAGCTAGGCTTTTCAGCAAATGCATCCAGAACCAAGCTATACCAGAAGGATGGAATAACGCAACTATCATCTTAATACACAAAAAAGGTGATAAAAGCGATATCAAGAACTACCGACCCATTAGTTTACTTTCAGCGGTCTACAAGCTCTTCACGAAGGTTATTACAGAAAGGCTGAAGAATATCCTCGACGAGAACCAACCTATAGAACAGGCAGGATTTAGGGCAAATTTCAGTACAATGGACCACCTCCAAGTAGTTGGCGAACTAATCGAACGCGCCAACGAATATCAACGGCCATTGTGCCTAGGTTTCGTCGATTATGAGAAAGCCTTCGATACAGTGAGCCACAATGCAGTACTTAACGCTCTACAAACACAGGGAGTACCGGAACCCTATGTGGGGCTGTTAGCTGCAATATATAAGAATGCCACAGCTTCGGTTAAAATTTTTTCAGGTACAGATAGATTCAGCATAGGAAAAGGAGTAAGACAAGGAGATACAATCTCGCCCAAGTTATTCAATGCGGTGCTTGAGGGAGTTTTCAGGAACTTGGAATGGGACAAAGCCGGAGTAAGCATCAACGGTCGCTTCTTGAGTCACCTTCGGTTCGCAGACGATATAGTTTTAATAGCTCGTGATTCAGCTGACCTACTTAACAGACTAACACAGCTGGACAGGGAAAGTAGAAAAGTAGGATTAAAAATTAACGTAGATAAGACCAAACTAATGTTCAATAGGTATTGCATGCCTGATAGCATCCCATTAGATGATAAACCAGTAGAAGTAGTAAATAATTATTTATATTTAGGTCAAATAATTGACATGTCTGGTAATAAAGATGAAGAGATAAAGAGACGTATGAAATTAGGATGGAGTGCATTTGGACGGATGAATGCTGTTTTTAAATCAAAAATGCCACTCTGCCTGAAGAAAAAGATCTTTGATCAATGCGTTTTGCCAGTGATGACGTATGGATGTGAAACTTGGACACTGAACACCAAGATGCTACATAAAATCCAATGCACTCAAAGAAGTATGGAGCGCTGTATGCTTGGCATAACGAGAAAAGACAGAAAGCGGAACACGTGGGTGAGAAGTATGACAAGAGTAGTGGACATAGTGGATAGAGTGAAGAGATTGAAATGGCAATGGGCGGGTCACGTAGCTAGGAGGATGGACGAAAGGTGGACAAAAGAATTGCTTGAATGGTACCCGAGAGAATGCAAAAGGGTAAAAGGAAGACCGCAAGGAAGATGGGTGAATGAAATTAGGAAAATGTGCGGGGTGAGATGGATGAGTGTTGCGCAAAACAGAGACGGGTGGAAGCGTGTTGGAGAACCCTTATCCAGCAGTGGATGGCGAGTGGCTGTAAATGATGATGATGATGATGATATATATATATATATATATATATATATATATATATATATATATATATATATATATATATATATATATATATATATATATATATATATATAAATGCTTTCATAAGCATTATGTGTAATATGTGTTCATTTTTCACAATTTCGTTTGCAATTTTTTATCGACGTTTATATAAATTTTAAATTGAATACAAATTTTATGACAAGATTTAAGCTTATATCTCAAAAATGCATATTTCTTTATATAGACGATAAAGGTATCGATATCCGATACTGAGTGTCAGTGTGATAAGATTGGCGATGTTAAAATTATCACTTATCATATATATAACGACGGTAATCTGTGTGTGTGTGGGTGTGTGCGTGGGTGTGTGTGTGGGTGTGTGTGTGGGTGTGTGTGTGTGGGTGTGTGTGTGGGTGTGTGTGTGTGTCCTAACTCTCGCCGAACATAATGAACGAATCGATAAAAATCGATTAATTCATTTTTCGACGAGACGACTTTGTCGCGACTCGAACCGATCACCCCAAATAGCCTGAATATGGGTCTAATGAGCTAATGGTCTCGGACATCGTGCGAGGTTTTGAACCATTTTTTTTTCTTTTCATATAAAACAATTAAATATATATTTTTAATTGAAATTATTGAAATTAATTTATATTTTAGCGATATTTGAAAAATAAAATAAATTCCAAAACGCGGGATCGAGCTGGGGTCCCCGCGTTCAGAACATTCACGCTAACCACTACACTGCCGTCTCTATAGAAAAAATGCTCTAAATTACGTACATAATATTCGATTACCCTTTACAAGTATGGGGAACCAATCATTCGCGTATCTTCGGCTTTCGTCGACAATCGACAATAGACTTCGGCTTTCGTCGACAATCGACAATCGACTTCGGCTTTCGTCGACAATCGACAATCGACTTCGGCTTTCGTCGACAATCGAAAAAAATTTTTTTTTCCTTTTTTTTCATTTTTTTCATATTTTTCATATTTTTCATTATTTTCAGTTTTTACAGTTTTTTTCAGTTTTTTTCATTTTTTTCATTTTTTTCAAATTTTTCATCTTTTTCATTGTTTCCATTTTTTTCAGTTTTTTTCATTTTTTTCATATTTTTCATTTTTTTCATATTTTTCATTATTTTCATATTTTTAATTTTTTTCATAATTTTCATTTTTTTCTGCCTTTGTCTTTCCGAAACCAGTCAATTCCATATCTTTAACTTTATTTTTATTCGAGTTTCAATTTCTTTTCGAAACCACCCGTTGAAATCAACGGGCCCTACACTAGTATAATATAGTCATACACATTAACTCACTAACATAGATATACTCATTTCGCAAATAGATTTTTTTATAACACAATTCATAAGTGCACATTAAGGTCTTTTCAGCATTCATATACATATAATGTACCAAATAATACTGTCCGTACTTGCAGGATACCTGCTGCTGCCAGTTTGTGCTGGATAGGTTTGAACAGATCTTTATATGTAATATGATCATCGATTTTGACTTTCGCCAATCATTTCCCAATTTTTCATAGCAGGATCGTACTATCAAAAATTGAAGAACCAAAACACAATAACTAGTTCAATTCAATCAATTTCAATAATTGAACAGACGTTCTGTACTTACATAGATATGTGTATATTATACTTAATCTAACCTAACTTAACCTCAGCAGCAGCATCAATCATGGTTAGCGTGTAATGCTTCCAATTGTGTGGTCATGGGTTATATCCATAGATTTATGGAAAAACCAGAAAAATTGCTTTTCCTTAGTTCGTCTGTTCCCTATGGATATTGTAAATAAGCTTTTTAATTTAATTACACGGTTTGAATCTTCGCTATTGCACTGACATCTATAGATTTTACAATACACTACAATACAATAGTTGTATACAGTGGTGGCTCGTCCATACGCACTGCGGTACTGCAGCACCCCCAAGGAATTTGAGAAAAATTTAATATTATTATATATGTACATAAATGTATGTATATTATATGAAAATATCAATATTATTCAAGCGTGTATTAAGCTCGCCCGCACACCGATACACCTAATAATGATCATACATCGCGGTAATAATATCAGAAAGTGAGGCATCGTTTATGATTTTTGCAGTACGGTTTTCGATGGAATATGCCGAGTGGGCGAAGGAGGGGCGCGGGGGCAGCTAGAAGCTTGGTCCGTACTGCACTCTCAACAGTGCTATACACATTTCTTGTTGCGTTCGTGTGCACGCCGTGCGCTCGACACGCTCCTCACTTTTCGTCATTTCTTCTGAACCTTTTGCCTTTCCTCCTACACCTCTTACACTTTCTACGTTTCTTCACTTCCTTCCACACGTCACTTTAAGTATTTAAGATGGTATCAAAATCAAGAGAAGCTGAGCCAATGTTTTCAATAACTTAAATATTCTTCCGAAAATACTGATGAAACAATAACAGATTCTTCCAATTTACTGAATACAATTTTTTATTTTAGTCAGAACTTTTTCACAAGTTAATGCCGCATGTAGAAATTATTTATAACCAGATGCAATCTAGTAATATCGATGCATTTTCAATTAAAGAAAAAGTTAAAAACTTAAAATTAAAAAGTTTTACTAATGTCATTATACAAATACGAGATTCTTATAACGAATAGAATGCCCATATTATAGAAGCCAAAAATATGTGCGATGTTATTATTAAGGGTATAAAAGAAAGATATACTTTTTCTTATCATTAAAAGCTGTGAAATTATTTAATAAAGAAAAAAGTACCGAAAGAAAATGCCAATGGAAGATCTACTACTAACCGTTGAATCATATCCAATGCTAGATAAAGAAAAACTTCAAACTGAATTAGAAGTGTTTTACTCAAGGAAAGAAATGCATAGTATTAATGTTTTATTAATATTTTTAAAACTTATTTTTGCAATCAATTTATCCAAAGTTCGTGTGGAAATAACAAAACTTATTCAAATTCTGCTTACAACTTCAACTACCTCTGAGCCAGAACGGTGTTTTTCATCAATAAATAGAATAAAGACATACATATACGAGTATAAGAAAAACAATGGTTCAGGAAAGATTGACAGCTTTGTCTATGCTGTCAATTGAAAAAAAATGATTATGAACAGGAAAAAATTTAACGAAAAGGTGATAGATCTTTTTTCAAGGAAAAAAGACAGAAGAATCAATTTTATAATGAAATAAAATACATATAATGTTTAATTGTGATAATTTTGATGTTAATAATAAATTATAATCCAAATAAACATTTTTTTTATTTTTAATCAACCGCAGCACCCCCAGATATCTTATCCACGAGCCGCCACTGGTTGTATATATGCAGGGACCCAAACCGTTATTTCTTTCGTTCCAGTTCTGTAAAAACTATATGTATATCGGTTCATTTCCGGTTTTCGGTTTTCGGTTCTCTTTTATGTATTGAATTATTAGCAAGATAATGTAAATGCACACACACACACACCGTCTATACCTCTCTTTATACGGCTTTTCGCTATAACTTATTGTGATCATATACTTGATTAAAATGTCAAAGTAGAATATTCGTGGCGTGTGCAGCTTTGTGCTGGTACACTGCGGAATAGATCACGGATTCTGATGTAGCTAAAATGCAGACTTAAATACATTTTTTTATTCATATGTACTTACGTAATTGACTTTCTGTAGGTTTACCAACTTTTCATCGGGCCCTGCTTGCAGGAACAAAAGTGCGACAAGTTTAGAAAGAATTTAGTAGTCTGTTTTATTCTAGAAGTTAATTTTTACAGGTATGGTTGTATTTACTCTTGCTTTTCAATTCACGGGTGTTTAAATCGCGCACTTTTGATAGCCAATATATAAAGAGTTCATTGACAACTCGCGAGCTTCGAATATTATACATATAATTGTATTTAAATCGGAATCGTTATCGGGAGGGCATTATACATGAGCACACCCCTGTGAAAAACACCCCCAGCTGTCTAATTTTTTCTTACTCTACTTACAACGCCCATATAAATAATATATAGATAATAAAAAGAGTATTGAAAAATAGTAAAGAAAAAAAAAATACATAAGTAAATATATAAATATTACTAATAATAAATAATAATAATAATAATAATAATAAATAATAATAAGTCTAATAATAATAAATAATAATAATTTAATGTCTATTCAAGGCGGTCGGTGGTGTAGTTCCATCCATCGAACATACAATGAAGAATGCAAATGAGAAGATGCAGCAGCAAGACGTAGAGAGGCCGCTCTCATCCTGAGAATGACTTCAAAGTAAGGCAACAATTCACCAGTATAGAGGCTAGTACAAAAGGACATAAATAATTGTCTCTTAACCTCTACACTGGAGTGTAAAAACCGTCTAGCCAGCATATTTGCCCTCACACAAATAGCTCTTCTTTGTCTTTCGATGTCACGGTCATCAGAGAGATACTCCGTCAGCAGGTGTCGAGCGATCAGGCTCGACGGCTGCAGTTTTTGACGGATTAGTGTATGTATGTGGAGGCACCGAGGAGTATCCCAATGATTCACTGAATGTTGTTGAACGGCAATTTTTTTTTATATTTCATATATTCAAGAATATGTTTATGTATAATGTGTTGAAAACTATAAAATGACGAATTCACTTTTAGATACCGTCCATATTAAAGATGAAGCCGATGGCATAATCATCGCTCTTGTACAAACATGCAGAATGAATCTCTGGCAACGTCCCATTGGCTCCGAAGCTGAGAAACGAAAACGACCTTCTTTTTTACATATAATTACTATTGTAACAAGTGAACATAAATAAAGGATCCTCTTACTAACACAATCAGTGTTTTCGTAGACCTCCGCGCGATGTGAAAGTTCATCCATGTGCAGGTTGAATAAGCCAGGAGACATTGACCCACCCTGTCTAACCCCGCACTTCAAAGAAGCGTGATCAGAGTATGCATTCCCCCAGCGTTCATGGCTGATCTGATTCCCGTGCCAGGATGCTAAAAACCTCACGATTTGACTTGGAGCTCCCCTTTTTAACTGTTTGGACCAGAGTAGATTATGATTCACTCAATCGAAGGCCTTGGATAAGTCTAGAAAACAGGCGTATTCGGAAGTTTTTTGCGATGCATAAGAATTCACTACCTGTTTTAAAGTGTAGATGGCCATGTCCGTCGACCAGTGCCTCTAGAATCCAAACTTTTTATTAGCTGAAAAAAGGTAGCCACTTAATCTGCCACTCAATATCTTCTCTAGAATTTTAGATAAAATGGTGGCTAGAGCAATAGGACGATAGCTGTCAATGACTGAAGCATCAAGCTTTGATGACTTGAGGACAGGAACAATAGTCGTCCTTGAAAACTCTTCAGGTACATGTTCATGCAAAATCATCACATTGAAAAGCCTTGATAATATGATGAAGAAATTCTTGCCAATATGCAGAACATGATCCGTACTGATGCTGTCCCAACCAGTTGCTTTCCCTCCAGATATTGACCTTAACGCAGATTCAACTTCATCGCCAAAACGAACGAGTTGTAAACTCAGCCATGCCCATCAAATCCGAAACAGACTGGTTGTAAATTCCGTTAATATGTACCGGGATACTATTATTTACTGCTAAAATACCATTTGTAGTATTCCAAAATTGCTTGAAGTCTCTATTTCGATGATATAGAGCATATTACTTTGGATAGCGTTGCGTTGACATACATACTGTTCAGACTAGGTCTGATGGTCGGCTTTCGTGGCCTTACGACCCACGAGTTGGCCGATATATTTTTGTGCTGGCCACCCTAACGGCTTCGGCATAAACACGCAGTTAGCTCCTCGCCACCGAAATCACCAGCTCAGCCACTGGTGATGGGTGACGATACTTGGAGACTAGCTCCAGTATCCGTCCGGTGTGCACCAGAGGAAGCCTGGTCTGTCTTCGTACAGAAGGCAGACAACTGAGCTACGCGTGGCTAACCTCAAAGGACACGCGTGGTTTCTTTGTTTACTCCCCCCCTTTCCCCCTACTTGATCTCTGTATAACTTATACAAAATACAGTCACAATACATAAACAGATTTACGCCCTGTTTTCATTGGTTTACAATTTCCTCCCTTTTTTCCACATCACGCATCCCACGCATACTACGAAGGAGAAAGACAGAGCAGAGCAGCCGACATCAGCAGAGACCAGACCACCGACGACGAAGGAAGGCACCTTGAGGAAACCAGCCCCGCCCACGCTTACCACGAGCTATCTTACAAAACCGACTTCGGGGGGCTCTCGATTGAACATCCCTGGAGTCTGTACACATACATACCTTCAGAGCTTTTTTAAAAACATGTCTAGCATGACGACGTCGGTCGGCAACTTCTCCTGTAGAAGGGCGGCCCGCTGAGACCCATTCTATGAATGAGTTCCTTGAATCTAGGTAGAATGATGCTACCCGATCATTCCACCTAGGAACCACCCTAAACCTCTTATCATTATTTTGATGCGTTGGTGAAGAAAACGATGTCGAAGCAGCATTTATCAAAACATCTACAATCGAATGATAGAGGTAATTAATGGATGTCTTATGCTCAGTATCTGTGCATTTTCTCAAATTGCAATTTTAAAGACTTTTATCACATACAATATGATTCAAAGAGTTCATTATTTTTAGTGAATATGCAATTATGTCGAAAGGGTTGCGTGGCATCCAAGTTGCAATGTCGCGATGCCGATAATTATGATATGGTCTCGAACGATTCAGACCATTCGAAGCAATTACAACAAAAAGCGGGCGATGATCTGACCATACTACGTCAGTGTGGACTTTAAAATCTTGAATTTATTTATTTATTTAATATACTTGGGGGAGGCGGCAAAGCCGATAGGCCCAAGGGGTTTGAACAAACATATTTGCAATAAAAAAATGAGAAAAATTAAAATACATTAAAAAAACAATATTAAAATAAAATAAGAGAAAAAAAAAAAAAAACAGAAATAGGATTATGGGAAAGAAGAATCACAAAAATCCTTTGGTTTTAAAAAAAGTATCAAGTTTATTCTTAAAAACAATAATATTATCAGAGGTTACTAAATCATTGGGAAGACTATTCCAAACTGAAACCACTCTGTTATAAAAGAATGAATCTCTGATCAATTTATTAGATTTATCTTTTTGGTGTCTAAGCGAATCACCTCTGAGGTGAGTGTTTATGTTGAATGAAATAAGATTAGGCATATGACAATTATAGACTATAATTGTCATATTTTATAGACTTCGATTAAGTCACCTCTAGTTCTTCTCGTCTCCAATGTAGTGACATTCATTCTTTTCAATCTTTCATTATAAGAAAGTGATTTGAGTTCAGAAGGAATCTTTGTAATTCTCCTTTGAACCCTTTCAATACATGTAATATCCTTTTTAAAATGAAATTACATGAAAAAAAATTTCAATCCTATTGAATTCACCGCTTGGGAGATAATTTCATTCAAAAACTTAAATAAAATTATATACAAAACCAAAAAGAGGTATGTTTTTAAAAAACCTTTTTTTACTAAATATTTTTATTTTCTACTTTTTAGTGTTACAGAAATTACTATAATACCGCAGGCAGCCTATAAGAATTACTAAAAAATATATGCTGGTCCGCCAACTGAAAATGTTAGAGTACCACTGTTTTAAATGCTACAGACATTTATTTATGAATACAATATTTTACAGATTATTTTAACCATTTTATACATAGTAATTTAATTATCATTTACAAATTAATTTAATTATTATTTATAATTATTTTCATTGTTGAGTAATATCAAATCTAAATGACTTTAAAGGCACTTTAAAATCTCAATATGTAGTATTTCTATAAATCATAGTCATCAAGTCCAGTTGCAAAGATGTTTGAATCTTAAAACTGTATATATGCATCTACGGAACGAGAGTTATGTATACTCATTTATGTATTATGTATACTCATTTATGCCGGATGGAATTATGTATATGGAATTATGTATACTCATTTATGCCGGGAATCTTAAAGTTTAGAATAGCTTATTAATACTAAGATTGCTTTAATGATAAAATTGAAGTTGTAATCATATTAACAATGAAATTGAAAATAGTATGATTATATGACAATGTACAATGTATGATTGTCCATAAATAAGTATGACAATATGACAATGTATGATTGTCCATAAATAAGTTTATGTATTTACAGAAATGAACTTTTCAATCATCAGATAAATTAAATCAGCTGATAACTAAAAATAAAAATATCACTTTTTGATCTGTGTACGTGTATTAAGCTTGTATTGGTTAGAAAGTTTGTTTTGGACGAAGAAACAATGAAATTTGAGGTTATGAGTTTCTGCTGGAAATATGTATACTCATCACTGCTGGAACCACACTATAAAAAATGTGGCCTTGCTGTTTAGTTGGTGGAAAACTTATTGTAAATCATATTAACAATTAGATACAACATAACTTATTATTGAATACTTATCTCGCAGATAACGCTCAATGAAGAGATGTACTTGCATCAGTAAAATGTTAGATCTGACATATTTGGTCATAAATCAATATATATCGAGTATTACATTACACGAAGCTACACGCCAAATTTGAAATTTATATATACACATGAGAGTTAAAAATATAAATATTTATATATTAGAGATAGCGAGAACCTATAGAGCAAATTTTATAAAATATAGAGTGGATTATAGGCGTTTAAACAATTAAAATCTGATATGGCCAGATCACAGATGTTAGACGAATTAAACGTCACCCAACTCGAAAATGTCGATCTTAAATACGCGTTGTATACGATATTTTATCTCCAACGTAATGGCAGAAAATACATTAACGTATATTGATGACCAAAATGAGCAATATGGCAAAATATGAAAACGATCGGATAAGAGATAAGAGATATAAAAAATTACCACTTACACGAAAACCATGTGAAATGTAAGGGAGGTATGTAAAAATAAAAATGAGTTTCCACTCGATATGCGAAATATGTGGAATTTGCCAGT
The DNA here is from genome assembly GCF_051622035.1 of Arctopsyche grandis. Classification (NCBI taxonomy): domain Eukaryota; kingdom Metazoa; phylum Arthropoda; class Insecta; order Trichoptera; family Hydropsychidae; genus Arctopsyche; species Arctopsyche grandis. The sequence goes on from NC_135362.1 coordinate 3,609,029, forward strand.
TGACAAATTTTTCATATAGATATACCTATACATACATATATTTACAAATTTCAAATTTCATTTGGTATACATATATGTATGTACATATGTAAGTGAATATAAAAGTAAATATACATATATACATATACATATACATATGTATGTACATATGTAATTGAATATAAAAGTAAATATACATATGTATATATATATACATACATATATGATTATATGTGAAAGTTAAGAAATTCAATCCAATTCAAAAGCTTCTTTCCAAAATTAACGCAACACAATGTACTCGTCGATTTGGAAATTCGCCAAGTATTTTCCACGTGTTTTTAACAGGATCGGACACCTGTATTTTACTATTAGTCCTACCCCCTGAAAAAAAAACAATAATCGACTAATTACACACAAACTAATTTATATAAATTCCAAGAATCGAACGGATGCCCAGAAATAATGTATTATAGTTTATTATAATGTATTATAAAAAGTTCCTCGAAAGTGGTCGGCGTCGGAAAAACACCAAGAAAAAGGGAATTTTTTCTTTGTGGTACATAAAATAGATAAACAAATCGGAAAATTTCAACTTGCGTCTAGGAAATGAAAAATAATATCACACCTGAGTGATTTGAATATGCTAACCGTACATTATCATTCAATGTGTACGCTACTATATTATATACACAAATTTATATAGATATACACATTTCAAATTTAATTTGGTATATACTACATACAGGTTTACCTCACGGGCCGGAATGTGAAATTACCGAAAACGCAAATATCGGAAGGCAAAGATCGAAAATCGAAAGATCTTAAGTCGAAAAATCAAAAAAAAAGGGTGCATGGTAAACGGTACATACTCACTTAATTTGCGCGAGCAGGATACAACAGGAATAAGAGGAACAGGCTTTTCCTCCCGTAGTCTGCGCGCGCACATTAATACGGGAGGAAAAGCCTGTTCCTCTTGTTCCTGTTGTATCCTGCTCGCGCAAATTAAGTGAGTATGTACCGTTTACCATGCACCCTTTTTTTTAAATTACCGATATTTGCATTTTCGGTAATTTCACATACCGGCTCGTCACGGAGACCGACTACATACGTAAGTACTAGGGTTTCTGACCCGGGTCGACCCGGGACAGACATTCCCGGGAATTCACGGAATTTTTGTTGTCCCGTGTCCCGGGAATTTTTATCTTGAATCCCGGGAATTGGATTTAGAAAAATCTTGAAAACATACAACATTTTCACGACTGCACGAAGGGAAATAATAAATCAAATAAACAAAGAATCGTAAAATATTCTCAAAAATTAAAATCGAAGAAAGAAGAATTTAAATAATTCTGATTTTATACCGAGCAAAACATTCTTTAAATGTTGTACTAAAAGCGAATTTATATCCTACGGTGAATCTATTATGAAGCGAGTATATCCTTCTTGTATTGACGATTCCACAATGGAAGAAACTCTTTTAGATTCGGATGAAGATGAAACAATTGTGTGTTTGACGATGAATGAAGAATTAAATAAGGAGTTATCAAAGACGAATATACAAAATAACGTAAATAAAAATTAGCCTCGACTTTAAAAAATAAAATAAAATATACATGCTGACAGGAAAAAAAACCGATAATTGAAAAAAATTGTTTTCGTCCATTATAACAATAAAATCAACTTCGACCGAAACTCAAAGAGTTATTTCCATTGCTGGAAAGTTTTGTACCAAATCTAGAATTAGACAATCGGATTATCATTTAAATATATTAGTATTCTTAAGAAGCTACTTTAAATAAGTTTACTATCATAAATACATTTTTTCGTGTTAATAGATATATTACGTATTGTTTTGTAAATAAATAAATATTTTTTTATTAATAAAAATTTATTAAATTGAAAAAAAAAATTGTTTACATGTGTCCCGGGATCCCGGGAACGATCCCGGGCTCCGTCCCGTGTCCCGGGAATTGAAAAAGTCCGGGAAATCAGAAACCCTAATCCGGATGAAGTAAGATTGTATCTGTTAGTTGAATGTATTTAAAAAGAGTTGTGCCTTGTTGGTCAGTGTTTACGCAACTCCATAACGGATGTTTGGCATTAAAGTCACCAGCTACCACTACTGAACTACCAATGTTAAATATTTTGTTAAGATCGGATACCAATAATCGTTTTTGGGGAGGATTGTAAGCGGATACTACTATGTGACGGGTGTTGTTAATTGTTAGTTTGGTGGCGGTTAGTTCTAGATTTTTAAGTTGCGGAGTTATTACGCGAGAATGTTTAATTGAGGATTTTATAAGAATATATGTATGTACATATATACATAAATCAGTCAACTTTGGTTGGACCATTTGTTTCGAAGAACCTTTGCTAGAACGTTTGGTGCGTTATTTAGATTTGTTACCTATTTTACATGAGTTTTAATGCATTTAGACAAGATATATGTATATTTGTTTAATTGTTTTAATACACATACATAACAGCGTCTTTACAGGTTATCCCAATACGACACTGGCCAGAATTTTGCTCCGCGACAAATCGCTCACGGCCTTTCACTCAACGACATTAAGACTATCATAGTTCAGACGTTATAAGAGTTATCTGATAAAGCACTGTGCGGGCAGGACCTACAAACATGATGACATCGACAATATCAAAAAAGGACATACATTATCATATAAAATAATATTATCAAAAATCTATAATGTATAAGACCATCGAATTTCAATACAAAATTAAAATTTAAAATGAGTTCCCACTCAAAATGTAAGATATGTGGAATTTGCCAGTTTTTTTAATGCTTTTATTAAATATCATAATTGACAAATTTTTCATATAGATATACCAATAAATAAATACATATATACATTTCAAATTTAATTTGGTATATATGTATGTATGTACATGTACATAGTTTGAAAAATCATAGTGTAAGTGAATATAAAAGTATGTTGAAAAAAATAAAAAAATATATATACATACATAAATATATGTGAAAGTTAGGAAATTCAATCCAATTCAAAAGCTTCATTCCAAAATTAACGCAACATAAAATGCTCGTTGATTTGGACATTCGCCAATTATTTCCCACGTCTTTTTAGCAGGATCGTACACCTGTATTTTACTGTTTCTCATACCCCCTGAAAAATATATCAATAATCGACCAATTACACACAAACTAATTTATATAAATTATATATATATCGAACGGATGCCCAGAAATAATGGATTATAGTTTGTGTAAACTCACCAAAACATATTATCTTCTCGTCATGATAAATTGCCTGAAATCCATTATCTTTTACAGGCATATTGCTTACTTCAGTCCAACTGTTACTCTTGGGATCGAATTTTTCTACTTGACCGATATAGTCAGTACCTTTGTCACCACCAATGCAATATATTGAATCGTTGACAACAACCGCCTAAAAGTCGCAAAAAAAATAATTAGATACTAGTTAGAGAGTTCGTTAAAAATAATGATTATCGGAATATAATTTTTTCGAATCGAACAACAGTATTCTGTTACTTTCGGTTGACGGGAGTTCACCAAATTTTATATAATTATAACTTGGTATTAATTATCGATTCTGAATTCGGATCAATTTAAATCTCGAAATCAAATTTTCACACGATCACAAAACATATTCGTATAATATATTTTTGTATATATATATATGTATATAAATATATTTTGTCTTCCCCGCGCCCCCAAAACTGCTGGGCTCAAGGCTTCTACACTTTTATATACATAAATGTTCAATACATTCAGGTCAGTAGACAGTCAGTAATTATAATAAATCATGTGTTCTTTTTTGTATTAGTTATATATAAGTTTAAACTTACAGGAAAGTTTCTTCTTTTCAATGTCATCGGACTTAACTCCGTCCATCGATTTGCTTTTGGGTCGTATACTTCAACCGAACTTAAGTCATTTGAATAAAAAGAAGTCCCGCCGAACACATAAATTTTTCCCTTATAGACTACTGAGGCATGATTGCGTCTACAGTTTTTCATGGATGCAACAGTTTTCCAGCTGTTTTTAATGATATTATACCTGAAGCGAAACAAAGAAAAATCTGTATTCATATTCCGAATTCAATATTGGAATGATGTGATAACTATCACGAAATGCACTAACTCTTCTACGGTGTCCACTGAACCCCCGTTGTATCCACCGATAAAAAAGATTCTCTTGTTAATAATGACTGATGTTGCATCATACTTTTCCTTGTTCATCGGTGCTAAGTCGGTTAAATTTTTTGTGTGTAAATTGAACGAATACACCTGAAAAAGTCAAGCTTTCAAGTTTTTTTTCTGTATAATTAAAATAATTTCAAAATAAAACTTCACGCAAATTCAACAATAACTTTTTCATTGATTTGGGAGAAATACGTCAAAATACAAATAAATTTAATTGCATCTATTTTTTTTTATTCAATGCAGTGGCGTCACAAGTCCAGGGGTGACATCAATGGAAAAATAAGATTTTATAAGTTTTTGTGAAATTATTTTCATTCAAATATTCTATACCGCGAGACGAATAAAAGTATTTTAATCATGCACATAATACATATACGTATACTACATACATTTAATATACACATATGTATGTACATTTTAGCAAAAGTTTTGTAGAAAACGTAAAAATAAATTGGACATGTAAAATTTAAAAAAAAATAAAACGTGTAATAATTTACATTCTCGTTCATTCATATCTTGTAATTTGGAATTTAAAATATTGGACTATAATGAAAAAATCACGCGTATATAAGCAAGAAAATAAATGCAAAAACAAGTAATATAAATATTAAAAACAGGGCTAATGTAAAAGAAAAATCCAATTGAACACAATGATGATAAAATAAAAAAATCATTTATTTTCGATATTATATATATTCGATATTATTTTAAATTTAGAATGTATAATTATATTTAATATGTCTATCTTGTTATTCAACGCTTCTTATTTTATCACTAGTTGTTTTACCCGGCTTCGCTCAGCATTTGTAATATAATATAATATAATATAAACAGCTTAAACATGGCGAATCTAATAGTAAATATTCATTTGTTTTTTTATAAAATTTATTTGAATCGAAAAAAATATAATATTCAACCAATTTGATTGTCGTCATAGAAACTTTGTTTTGTTTTCGAAGTCCCCAACCAAAAATACTTTCAAACATATATAAAAAGTCTTTTTCGAAATTATATATCAGATTACTGTGTTCTATCGGATTTTTCTTATACATGTTTTTAATATTTGTATTACTTGATTTCATATTTATTTTCTTGTTAATATTTATTTATATGTATATGCGTTGCGCAATTTTGTCAACGCACTATTTTGGTTTGCGCGATATTTTGCTGAACGGGTTTCGTCTAAGCGTATTTAGCAAATTTTGGTATAAAATACATAATAAAATCAAGTATTTTAATTTTAATATTTATTATGAAAAATTGTTTCCAATTTGATCCTTAAATTACAATAAAATTTCATTTGTTTAAAGTTTCTCGGCGCCATTTTCCCGTCATCGAAAGATAAAAATCTTGTTTTTTTGTTAGTATGAGATATTATTTTCGTTATTTTTCCTTATTTAAATTTATGACTATGAGGTTGGAGGAGGGGGGGGGGGCACTAATTCAATGTATAACAATAATAACTATAACATATGAAGTGTGTATAATTGCATACCTTATCATTCATCCTGTTTTCTTTTGTATCCCATCCACCAAATATAATCAAATTATTTTGAAATGTCTCTGCCGAAAACATTGTGATATTTATATCAATTTTAAAGAAATTGGTCCATGAATTAGTAGTCGGATTGTACATTTCGATCAAACCAGGTGTCTTAAATAGAATAATACACTATTTAATATATGTAACATGAATCGTGCAAAAAAACATGCTTATTCTACTCACATCAGAAAACCGTCTTTCCACAATTAAAACTCGTCTACCGAAATTTCGGATATCGGAATTCATCAATTTCAGAGAAGATCTTCTTTGGGGAAATTGGTGCCAAAGTATGGCATCTAACAGTAATTGACATTCTTCAACCGATTCACAGCACAGAGCCCTCACTTCTTTCAGTAAAAACTTTAAAAACAAAACAGACACAAATATCAAATCTTTGAAATCAACTCATTATTAGATACATACATATCAAAATTAAAACCACCAACCGAAACAGAACAAAGTGGTAACCTTAAACATTTCATTAGTGAATACAGATCCATCTTCCTGTTGATCCAATCATGTTTAACCCACTGAGATAGCCCTTTGAAGACCTGCTCTTCTGATGTCACTTTCAAGCCATCGGAAGAAAGCAGTTGTATCACATTCTCAACTGACAAATTCAGAAACCGTATATTCGTTGTTATCTTAAAAATCAAAACATTTATTTTAAATATTTTTTCAAAAGCACTATTTAGACACGTTAAGATTCCGACGTACGTCTAGAAAATTATTTATAAAATAATAATCAATATCTTCGAGTCTTTGTGATACTTGACTGTTATCTCGAAATATTCTTTCTCCAAATAAATAGCAATAATCTTTTAGCTTATCTAACTGCCACAACTCCGCCAATTTTATAATGTTTTCGATCTGCTCTATCTGTAGTTTTGCTATAAAATAATAAAAGTTATTCATTGAAGTAAAAAATAAATCATTAATTAAAAATTCGTTCCTACTCACCTATAGTCCCCTTATATAAGAATTCAATAGCTTTGCTCACAGATATTTCTCGGATATCCTTAGAATCCATTTTCAATACTCGTATATTATCATTCAATAATCGTCTAAACATCGCACTCGCCATATGCAGAATTGACTTGTGAACTGCATATCTAAAAATTGCATTATAAATTAAAATCAACAGGTTTACAATGTTATACTTTTGAATTCGATGAAAGTTATTACCTTTTATTTTTGATTATTAATTTGATATCACTATACATATTTTTTGCATAGAAATTTTGCATCCATTGTATGTGGGAAAATCCATGCTTCATTTGAGTCTGCTGATCGAAGTCACCCATTTTCAAAAAACGAACCTTTAAGAGTTTACTGAAAATAGAATAAATTGGAACAGGAGAAAGATAAGCGACCGAAAGTCAGACGTATAAATAGACTGTTTTAACAAATGTGACCAGTATATGTATGTAAATGTTTACCTTCTTGTATATTGAAGTCGTTCCCTCGAAAATTACTCTTAAAACTGTCTGTATTTTGCACTATTTATACATTTTACTGTGTGTGTGATAAAAACATATCTGACATTATCTAACAGATAATAGGCGTAATTCGACATAATCTAACAGATAACAGGATGTAGACATTCCTTTACCTTAAATAGAATTCTATTAAAATCAAACAGAAATGTTTGATTTTAAATGTTCATAAATTGTGTTCACAATTCATTTCAGGTCCATTCTAATACCTATTGATCGAGTGATCATTGTTCCACTTATTATATTTGATGATATTCCGCTTATTATATTTTTTGCTAGTTTTTAAAGTATTATCTGATTTTAATTTTAGTGTAAACAGCATTATGAATGTTGTAAAAATATTTTTACAACATTTTCAATTCTTTAAAATTTACACCCGAGCAACGCAGGGATATTTGAATAATTTTCTATATTGGTTACCTTCACTACCATGATACATAGATTCTTTAACTTATATAATTTGAAGTATTTATCAATGTCTAATTTTTATCAGTATCTTAAAATGATAAAATAATGAAAAGTTGAAAAAACAATTTTATCTAGATTGCAGAAATTTAGAAAAAATTCATTTGTTTTCATGAAAAAAATCGTAAGCAATTTGAAGTACAATATCTTATGAACTGATTTCTATTGCAAGCTGTTCTTAGTCACGTGAAAATTAGAAACGTATTTATTTAAAGTGTTAATTCTACAGATGATAAATGATTGAATAAAATTCATGACATTGAATTTGGTCATCAGAGATGTATTTTAACTGATTCAAACTCAGAATCGATCACTGATCACGTTTTCATGATCTAAAAAAATGTGTGTGTCTGTGTATTTTGGGTATATTTTATCGGATACTGAAATTTTTATCAAAACGACTATTTTTTACTTACCTCCTTTACGTTTCACATGGCTTTCGTGTTAGTGGTCATTTTTTATATCTCTTATCTCTTATCCGATCGTTTTCATATTTTGCCATATTGCTCATTTTGGTCATCAATATACGTTAATGTATCGTCTGCCATTACGTTGGAGATAAAATATCGTATACAACGGGTTTCAAATTTCGAACTCATCGAGTTGCCTGACGTCTACAACGCCGACGTCAACCGCGTTATACTGTCTTCTAACCTTTTCGCCTTGATATGCCCATTACAGATTTGAATTGTTTAAACGCCCATAATTCACTCTATATTTTATAAAATTTGCTCTATAGGTTCTCGTTATCTCTAATATTTAAATATTTATAGTTTTAACTCTCATATGTATATATAAATTTCAAATTTGGCGTCTAGCTTCATGTAATGTAATACACGATATATATTGTTTTATGGCCAAATATGTCAAATCTGACATTTCACAGCTAAAAATATATCTCTTCACGGAGTTTTATCTGCGAGATATGTAAGTATTCAATAAGAAGTTATGTTGTATCTAATTGTTAATATGATTTACAATAAGCTTACATACATTTAGTTTTTTACAATAAGCTTACATACATACATCACATACAATTATTTTTAGTTATCAGCTGATTTAATTTATCTGATGATTGAAAAGTTCATTTCTGTAAATACATAAACTCATTTATGGACAATCATACATTGATAAACTATTCTTAACTGTATGGATTACATTACAATTTCCATGTTAATATGATTACAACTTCAATTTTATCATTAAAGCAATCTTAGTATTAATAAGCTATTCTAAGCTGTAAGATTCCCGGCATAAATGAGTACACATAATTCCATAAATTCCCGGCATAAATGAGTATACATAATTCCATATACATAATTCCATCCGGCATAAATGAGTATACATAATACATAAATGAGTATACATAACTCTCGTTCCGTAGATATAAAATTTTAAGATTCAAACATTTTTGCAACAGGACATGATGACTATGATTTATAGAAATACTACATATTGACATTTTAAAGTGCCTTTAAAGTCATTTAAATGCGATATTACTCAACAATGCAAATAATTATAAATAATAATTAAATTAATTTGTAAATAATTATAATTCAGTATTATAGTAATTTCTGTAACACTAAAAAGTAGAAAATAAAAAAAACCCTTGGTAAAAAAAGGTTTTTTAATTACTTACCTCTTATGTATATAATATTAAGATATATAAAAAACTCAAGTAAAAAAAAAATGTATATAAAAAACTTTGATTGGGGTTTCAATCAAAATTATGATCCCGGCTTAAACTAATGTAATTAAATATATTACTAAGAGGTATGGGCCGCTTTTAGATCATCACATACATACATACCAAGGCAGCCCATACCTCTTAGTAATATATTTAATTACATTAGTTTAAGCCGGGATCATAATTTTGATTGAAACCCCAATCATTGAAATCTTTTTGATTGAAACCCCAATCATTGAAATCATTTTGATTGAAATTTTAATCCCACACATTTGTACATTTGTTGTTGAAATATTGATTAAATTGCCAATTTTATTTTAATAATTTTATTATTTGTTTATATACACTTATTTTACTTGAGTTTTTTTTAATATAGTTTTTTTACTAAAGTTTTTTATATACATTTATTTTTTTTCAAATTTTTTGTTGACCTTAAATGGTACCTTGGGTGTCCTCTTTTTTAAGTTTTTGAATTCAATTATTTCCCAAAAGACTATTTGAATCGAATTAAAATTTTTAGAAATTGTAAATTATTTACGCCAATATTTTTTAAATATATTTTCCTAAACCGGAAGTAGTACTTTTACTCTAGAGAATCGAGGTTTTTTATATTTTTCTCAGAAACCTTTTAAATTATTCAACTGAAATTTCATATCTAGTGAGTATAAGTTTGGTAAGCATCCGTCAATCGGAAGTGGCAGTTTACTCTTGTTCGATATTTCTTCCACTATTTTTTTCGACCCCTAAAAATCTGTGCTCTTCACGAAAAAATTCAAGTATAATTTTTTTTTCAATGTGATGAAAATAAAAAAAAATCACTATATATACACTCTTAGAAAAATCAAAAATGTTGTGACCACGATTCTGTCCAGTCCAGTGGCGTGGCGTGACTTTTAAATCAAGGGACAAATAAAAAGAATACATACATATATTTACATAAAAAATATTTTTAATTAGTAGTAGGTACAAAATAATATTATATATTATGAAATTTCACAATGATTTTTCAAAGTTTTATTTGTATACGAGAGCAATCTTTATATCGCCTTTTTGTACAAATACTTTAGCATATAGAAATTTTGTATATCTTCATATATTATACATATTTTTTATTGATATCATTGAAAGCATCATTTAAAAAAATGTGAAAGAAATGTTTTTCAATTAATAATTATAAAAATACAAATCCTTTATAAATAATATAATATATATTTAAATATGAAAAATTTACAATATATATGAAATTAAATTCGTCCCAAAGGGGGGGGGGGATTGCACTCATGGCACCCCCCTTGGATCCGCTTATGAGGAGTAAAGTGCTGAAGAGAGTATTTAAGCTCAGGGATGAAATCTCTATAACTATTTCAAAACCTAAACTGTATAGCCAAGCTATGTAGCTTATTTGACACTTTTTGTTTTGCATTTTGAATGACCTTAACTTATCTATGCAAGGAAGAATGTCATGTATCTATGCAAGGAAGATGTGTTGAAACGAAAACTAAAAGCGTGAAAGATTCGTGTTTCAAAAGATTGCAAATATTTTACAATTTGGCTGATATTATTATTTACGAAGGAGGAGAGGAGCTTTTCGTTTTCCATTCTTCACATGTTTTATTTTCGATAAATGACTTCATATACATAATGTCCTCATAAATTGAATACGTCAACAAATTACATACCTCTTTCACTTAAATATGCAATAGTTTATTAAACATATTCCCATTCGTGTACTTCATGGAGAAGCATCAATGAAAAAACATTATATTTCTATTTCCCACCAGATGACGATCCACGAAAGGGAAAAAGATGGATACGAAATCCATTTTTGCCATGGAATGATATATTAGTTATAATTTAGATAATGATATAATTTAGAAGATACAATAATTGATCTACATATGAAGAATTAAAAAATAATTCTACAAATGAAGAATTAAAAAAGTGTTTTGAAACCACAACTTCACTTGCGTCCTTTTGGATCAAATTGAAAGCACAACTCTTCCCAGATCTTTAATACCGTGCACTGAAAACTCTTTTACTTTTGCGAGACTGGTTTCTCAACCATGAGTTTAATTAAGGCAAAATATCGTAATAGTGTGAATATTCATGATCCATTATGTGTGGAATTGTCTTCGATAAAACCACGACTGGATAAGTTGTCTAATAACAAACAAGCTCATGTCTCATTAGTTTTTTTTTTAATTTTCATTTTTCATCTTTGTCTAAGTACATACATATATGATATATACATATTGTACTTCTTTGAATTCAATAAAATAAATTTTACTGCTTATATTTTTTTTATTTGTTATATGAACAAATTTTTACTCATATACATATATAACCTTTTTATTTAAAAATATGATGCTGGTCCGTGAGAATTACTGAAAAATATATGCTGGTTCGCCAACTGAAATAGTTTGAGTAGCACTGATCTAAAGTCTACTTTCACCCTGATCATTGCGAATTAACATTTTTATGCGCTTTAAAGATGGAAAAGTGCGTTCAACTGTTGACGTACTAGCTAACAAACGCCTATTGTCGACGCCTAATCCAACGAATAAATATAATGTTTTATTTATAAATTTGCGTTTTACATTTTTATTATTTTAAAAATATAAAACACGCCATTTGGTATGAATCTGGTCGTAATTTATCGTTGATTTGACGTTAAATCATAAATATCTACAGTTTTCTTAAAATATACATAAATTCTTTAGCAAATTGGAGTATTTCTTATGGGCGGATTTCTATTTCAAACTGTTGTTGTGAAAATTCCAACGAATTTATTTAAGTTTTAATTTTATAGATGTTAAAATAATCATGAAAGTCATGCCATCGAATTTTGCGATCTGATATGTAATTAATATATAGAGATTTTTCTAATATTTAGTACATAGATAGAAATCCAAAATAACGCATTCAAATATTATGAGAAGACCCTCCAAGTACGTACGTAGCCATACGGCAACAGTATATGCAATGGCGAAATTAAATCCCCAGCGCCCCCACATATACCTGTTTACGGTTTTTTTTGCGCGAGTTTTGTCCCTTTGGATACGCTTAACAGTTATTGGTGTGCTACAGTGGAGGGAACAGCTACCAGAAACAAAGAGAGGAGTTACAATTTGCGGTTGAAATTTTTAACCAAAAATGGACTGTTCGAAAACGTAAGTGCATTTCTTTTTAAACTTTTAAATGCCTTTCATTACTTTTATGAATACATTTATTATGGCAATGTGTAGTGCTATAAATGTACATACTTAGGTGCTTTCAAATATGTATTGTATAGCTATAATTCAATCCCAAATGCTTGCGTATCCATATGGCTACGCTAGTCTTTTCCCGTGTCAAATTATTTTGATTACTGTTCGATGTTTTTGGTGTTTTTTTGTTATATATACACAAAATCTAACGCCAATTTTTGGGCCCATTTCAGATCTAATGAAGACTTAACTGTTGGAGACATATTAAATTTGTTAGAAGAACCTGGGACTGACGATGACGATTTGCTCGATATGGAGATGGAGATGGAAACGGATATATTTATTTGTCCTCCCGAATCGAACGTATTGACCGATGACAGTGCCGAAGAAGATGATGGCGGTCTTGTAAATAATCTTAGTCGTCGTCAACTTGCTGCAAATGCAGAAATGCGAATTAGAGGGAGACAGGTCGGAGGAAACGACAACTTTACGAGCTACGAAGCGAGTACAACACGCATATGGATTGATGGAGATTTAGATCATATATATTAAATAAATGTTTTCTTTTATGTAAATGGTTGCTTTTTATTTCTCCTTGGTCCTTCAAAGTACCTACATATATAATGATTATTTTTAGGGGTTTGGTATTGGTCAAATTGGTCAAAATTCCGATGTTTTGGGGTGTGGTATGTTTGTAACAATTCACCGAAATATTGTTTTTACTCAAACCCTTAGCTTGCAGGTATATTTTGTATCTGACAAAATATGTATACTGATTTTATAAAAAAAAAATATTGATTTTATGAAAAAAAAATATATATCTTGGCATCTTGGATTTTTTTTCTTTTATCTAAAAATATTTTGGAGGGCAGGATATTCGTCTAGCGTATTGCGATCTGTTGTCACGCAGGATTACTGACACGCCCCCTGTAACGACGAGCGTAGCCATATGGCTACATGGATTTTTACCTGAAAGCGCTTTAATTTTTTTTTTTATTATTTTTGCTTGATTAAGATGAATATTTGTCAAAGAAATATGGTTGAAATATTCTTTTATTAATGAAAAAAATCTCTCGTCTCTGGAGGGTTAAGGTTCATCGTCTATATTTAATTTAAGGTTTTAGGTCATATCTCAAAAGTGCATATTTCCTTCATTTAAATTGAAATTTATACATATGTATATATATGAAAATATGTACGATGTAATAATAATTCTTTCTAGTGATTTTTCAAAATTGAAACTCAACTATATGTAAGTATTTTTCCAGTAAAAAAATAATACATATTTACAACGTCGATAATCATTCGTCTCTCGACGCTCCGTGCAAACAGACGTACTGAAGACGTACTCTCTGTGCGAGCGCTCATAATTAGAGGCCGGAATCTGAAGGGGCTGTTTATTGTTTCTAAGATTGTAAATGCATTGTTAAAGGTTTACCGAACCTTTTTTACAAAGCATTTACAACAATTGAACAATAGGCGGCACGTTTCCGGCCCCTTCAGATTCCGACCTCTACTCATAATACAGCGATACGTCATACCGTCAAAAAACCCACACCTTTTTAACATACACAACAAACACCTCTCATAAAACGAGCACCAAAAGAACACATGTCAGCACCATACAAAGATTCAACATGAAAAAACGACTGAAGAAGACACTGATAGCTACAACTGAAGCTCCTCAACCAGCCTGCTCTCAGACCGTTGAGATGGAGACTGAGTGGCAGTTTCCAAAACACATGGCAAAGAACGTGAAAGATTTTGCTCCTGAATTTAAAATTCAGGAGAAAAACAAATTTGACGGACTACTGAAAGTTTCCAATGTCCCCAAAAGCGGTGGAAGAATCCCGCCCATCATCATGACAGCTACTGGCACTCACGGCAGCATGATCGAGTCGAACAAGAAGTTTGTAAAAGACTTCACAATGACTTACATTGGTCAAAATAATATCAAGATCCAATGTGAAAGTCTTGAAGACTTTTACAAACTTCGAGATGGACTTTTAAAAACACCGGATCGTCAATTCCATACCTTTTACAGGAAGGAGGAAAAGGAAGTAAAAATTGTCGTGCGTGGATTGCCGCAATTGCCGGAGGCTGACGTTAAAGATGACATCGTCAGACAGGGATTTCCAGTATCCAAAGTCATACAAACATTGAAGTATAATGTATAGAATAGTCATTCCTAACAAAAGTATCGCTTAAAAGTGAGCCATCGAAGAGAGAGACGGAAAGTCAGAAGAGAGACAAAAGAGTGAGGAAAAAAAAATCGTGCAAGTGATCGTCCCTTATCGTCCCTTGACGTTCAGAGTGGCATTGGGCATATTTTTATTTTATCTATTTACGAAGTATCAATAGATAAAATATTAATTTTAATTCAATTTAAAAATACAAAATATTACTTTTTATCTCTATTAACAGCTTTTGACCCATAGGAAGTTGCGCTTCCACCTCTTTCCCACCCTTGTATCAGTGGTCCATAAGGGTACTCCACTATAACCAAGGGGACTCAAGTTATCTTTAGTTTAAACAATTTTCACGATAGTTACAATACATATAAATAAATAAGAAAGCTGTTTACGCGAAATTAAGTGAAAATTTTAAATAGCTGCCCAAGAGGATTCCTTCCTTGGGAGTGTTATCAGTTCCCAAAAGTGGAAGCCTCCTAGTCGCGAGAATTTAGTTGAATTAGAAATATATAAATATACAAATATGACATATCAATCAGAATGACATATTATAAATAATGTTAGTGTGTTAGTGTGACAATACTATACATATCATAAATAAAAGAATTTTAAAATCCTTGGAAAAGAACTGTTTTGTTAAATAAATACCTTTTCGATGAATATTTGTTAATCAAATTATCTTTTTTCGCAATGTAATAAACTCTAATTTTAACAAAATTTTCAATGGTTGCGCGAATTAACTGTAATCTATGGTTTTGTATAGCAGGCTGATCTGTAGAATGCACTAATATAGAACGAAAAATATTGGTACCCAAAAATAATTTTAATATTTTAGAAACTATTTCTACGTTTGTGATTTTGTTTGATAATGTTTTCCCGTCATTTAGATTTATTAATTTCCTTATTACAGTTTCACATTTCAGGCATATTTGGAATACATCAGATGATGGATAACATAGTCCACCCAAATTCCGCAAATTAATGAGCTTGTGAAACCACATTTCTTCTGTTGCTAACAGACTTGCAATACAGTCTTCACATTTAATTTTTTTTCATTAATAACACTGAGCAACAAAAAAAAACACTGAGCAACAAAAATTTCTAGTAATGGAAAAAACTCAGAAAAAATTATTTTTTAAAGTCGATGCTAATTTTTATTTACGTTATTTTGTATATTCGTTCAAATCGTACATAAATGACCAAACTATTCTAACATCTACCACACTCACAAACAAAACAGAAACCGACAGCTCCATAATACACCTGACGAAATCAATAACTCAATCCAAACACCTTCACATACCTAAGACACAATACATTAAACACAAACTAGAGATAACTGACTTTGTTGCAAATCTAATAAAAAGTAAAAATAAACTCCGTAAAATTTGGCGAATATAAAAAAATTCAGCATTGAAAACTTTAGTAAATAAGCTTACATATCAAATTAAAATTAGAATCAAAGAAATCAAAAATGAACCTTGGTCTAAAAAATTAGAAAAATTAAGCTCAGTTGATGGCTCTCTATGGAAATTAGCTAAAGCGATTCGCAGGACATAAACCTCGATTCCTCCATTAGATGATGCAGGAATCACAGTGACGCATGATTGCGACAAAGCAGAACTCTTTTCAATATCTTTCCAAAAACATCACACACTCACACTCACATTTCAATCATATACCAACGCATAATAAAGTCAACCGGTCCATTTAAATCATCACAAAAACTCCCACTAACAGTACTAAAAATATAAAATTGGTGCATCCGTATGAAATCCAAAATATAATACGTAATTTAAAAAATAAAAAAGGCACCTGGGCGAGATTCAATAGATAACATCATAATCAATCGACTTCCATTTAAAGCTTTAGTCTCATTATCTAAAATATTCAATGCATGTTTACTCACCGGGTATTTCGCAGAATACTGGAAAACAGCCAACGTAAATCCCATACTTAAGCCCGATAACAGCCCAAAAAATTCGGCCAATTATCGACACATTAGCTTAAACCAATTTCAAAGTAAACCATTTATTCCTAATTTATATAACTTATCTAATAATATACTCCTATCTATAGTCTCAAACACTCGTTTAAAGTTTAGAAAAACTGCTCCAACAACCATGTTAGATTCATCCATCGCCTCCATCCAATCAAAAACCACCAACTGGATAACGGTTTCTTTTGAATGTTTCTGAACCTTCCATGCATCTGGGACGGATCCCACTTCTAATGATTTATTTATTAATTTCAGTAACTGAGGTCCAACAATGTCCCAAGTTTTGATTAAAAACTTTGATTTCCAAGTGTTGGAAATCAAAGTTTTAATTATACGCCACATTTTTGTGGGTTCTTTTTTTCACCATCAATATTTCTTTCATGCAAGCTACTATCATCACAATTAAATATGGCAATGCTGACTTAAATATTGCTGCAGAATATTGTCCTCCAAAGCATACCATCACAAAATACCAATTTATAAACATCTTTAATTTCCTTGGGCCAAGATTTATTATTGGAGGAGACTACAACGTTAAACATACAGCTTGGGGATCACGACTTATAACTCCTGGTAAAGGAAACAACCTTCTATACGCGATTCAGAGCTCCTCGTGCGAGTATCATTCCTCACAAAAACCAACCTTCTGGCCGACCGACAGTAAAAAGGTACCAGATTTAATTGACTTTTTTATATCCAAAGGAATAGCCCCAAACCACATTGAGGTCGAAGGAATAGAGGACCTTACTTCTGATCACACACCAGTGCTGATGACACTGAGCACACTGGTAATTAAAAGAATAAGGAGACAGAACCTGACAAATAAACGCACTAACTGGGATATGTTCAGAAAAAAACTAGACCAATCAATAAATTTAATAGTGAAACTTAAAACTATAGAAGATCTCGAACTACACACTCAAAATTGTATTGACTCTGTACGAGAGGCTGCGAAAGAAGCTACACCTGTACCAAAAGAAAAACCAGACCAAATCATTAATAACCCCATGGAAATTAGACAATTGATTAAAGAAAGACGTAGAACAAGACGAATATGGCATAGAACCAGAAATATTGCAGACAAAAGAGAATTTAACCACATAAGTAACAAAGTTAACCGACTTATTAAAGAGCATAAACAAAATTGTTTTGAAAAATATTTGGAAGGTTTGGGCCCTGCAGCTGATAAAAATCATTCACTATGGAAAGCAACTAGGAAATTCAAACGACCAATTCTACAAATACCACCTCTGAAAAATGCGCAAGGAGAGTGGATAAGAAGCAACAAAGAAAAAGCTGAGCTGTTTGCACAACACTTAGACAGTATTTCTTGATGTCAAGAAATACAGCCGGACAATACTTTTTTTCTTCTAGCGATTGCTCTATTTTTGAAATAACACGGTGCACTTGATCGATGGTAGAATGTTTCGACCTAAATCCAAATTGGAAGTCGGGAACATCGATTAAGGGCTTGAGTCTTTTTAATAATAGTTTTTCGAATAGCTTAGAGATCGCAGGCAACAAGGATATTGGTCTGTATGATGTTACTTGTTCGGGTGACTTTTCTGGTTTCTTCAACATTATGATTTGAGCAGTTTTGAAGCACTCTGGCACATGCTTGAGCCGGAAACATGCATTGTATAAGTATGTTAGCATGATAATAGCCTTTTTCGAAAGTTCCTTGAATAGTCCCGGTGAGATTTCGTCAATTCCAGGTGCCTTTTTAGAATTTATATTGTCATCTATTTCTTTAGCTAATTCCATAGGGGTGACAGTTTTGATTAGTTGCTGTGGTTGATACATTGGTGTATGATCAGCATCAGATTGAATATTGTATGGTTGGAATACTGTCTCTAAGTGTTGTGCAAACAGCTCAGCTTTTTCTTTGTTGCTTCTTATCCACTCTCCTTGCGCATTTTTCAGAGGTGGTATTTGTAGAATTGGTCGTTTGAATTTCCTAGTTGCTTTCCATAGTGAGTGATTTTTATCAGCTGCAGGGCCCAAACCTTCCCAATATTTTTCAAAACAACTTTGTTTGTGCTCTTTAATATGTCGGTTAACTTTGTTACTTTTGTGGCTAAATTCTCTTTTGTCTGCAATATTTCTGGTTCTATGCCATATTCATCTTGTTCTACGTCTTTCTTTAATCAATTGTCTAATTTCCATGGGGTTATTAATGATTTGGTCTGGTTTTTCTTTTGGTACAGGTGTAGCTTCTTTCGCAGCCTCTCGTACAGAGTCAATACAATTTTGAGTGTGTAGTTCGAGATCTTCTATAGTTTTAAGTTTCACTATTAAATTTATTGATTGGTCTAGTTTTTTTCTGAACATATCCCAGTTAGTGCGTTTATTTGTCAGGTTCTGTCTCCTTATTCTTTTAATTACCAGTGTGCTCAGTGTCATCAGCACTGGTGTGTGATCAGAAGTAAGGTCCTCTATTCCTTCGACCTCAATATGGTTTGGGGCTATTCCTTTGGATATAAAAAAGTCAATTAAATATGGTACCTTTTTACTGTCGGTCGGCCAGAAGGTTGGTTTATGTGAGGAATGATACTCGCACGAAGAGCTCTGAATCGCGTATAGAAGGTTGTTTCCTTTACCAGGAGTTATAAGTCGTGATCCCCAAGCTGTATGTTTAACGTTGTAGTCTCCTCCAATAATAAATCTTGGCCCAAGGGAATTAAAGATGTTTATAAATTGGTATTTTGTGATGGTATGCTTTGGAGGACAATATGCTGCAGCAATATTTAAGTCAGCATTGCCATATTTAATTGTGATGATAGTAGCTTGCATGAATGGTTCTCTGATATCTTTTTGTTCGAAGTGCTGGATATTTTTTTTGATTAAAATAGCAGTACCACCGCGAGCTCGTTCACTAGGATGTGTTGTCCAATAAGCTGAGTATCCATTTATCTTTATGTAACTTCTTTGTGAAAAGTGTGTTTCTGATATTAGGGCTAGATCGATGTTGTTTGTCTTTAAAAACACTTCAAGTTTATGGACTCTCTGATTGAGTCCGTTTGCATTCCATGTTAATATGCGTAGGGAATTATTTGTCATTTTTATTATGTTTACTTGGTGATTTCCAATGATTTTCAATTTTTTCCACTCTGGTTATGAGCCACTTGAATTGTTGTTTTATTTCAGTTTGAAAGTCATATAGCAACTGCATCATGCCACCGATGGTAGGTTCAGTTGATTTATTTTTCTGTCCAATATCTTGTTTGCTTTTGTCTGTTTGGGACTTAGCTGCTTCACTATATGTTTTGTCCGCAGTAGTTTGTTTAGTAGTGTTTAGTTTAGTGTTTTGTCGCAGTAGTAGTTGTCAACAACTTCAATTTGATTTTGTTGTACGCGTTGCGTTACTGTTACCTTTTTGGGTTGTGATGCTTTTATCTTTTTTTTATAGACCTCACACCCCCTGTAGCTAGCTGGATATCCTTGCTGGCCACACAGGGCACAAGTTGGGGGAACATTTTTCTGCTTGTTGCATTTTGTTGTGTGATGGTCTGCGGCACATTTGACGCATTTAGGTTGTCGATTGCAAAAATTTTTTGTATGCCCAAGTTGTTGACAGTTTGTACACTGAGGGATGTATTTTACTTTCATTGGTGGTTCAATTGTTACTCTGCAATGTAGAAGTTCTTTGATACCATATACTTCTTTGCAGTTTTCTTTTGGCACCAGGTCTACAAAAAATAGTGGGAAATGTTTTATTTTTCTTTCACCATCGGTTGTAACTTTCTTGATGATATTTGCCACATTGGCCACTTCATATCCTTTATCTTTGAAAGAATCTTTTATCTCATTAACGTCTGTTGATGGCGGTAAACCTCTAACAACCACTCTATAGCACCTTTCGTTCTTGAGTTGATAGGTGTGGTACTCTAGATTGTGAAGGGGGCTTTCGTTGTCTTTACATTCACGTTGTTTTAAATCATTTAGTGTTTTTTTGATTTTGCGATAATCTTCTTCGGTTTGTGTAGTGATTTTGATACTATTATTAGAAATTAATTTAAATTGACATTGAATGGGTGGTGTTTCTGTTGTTGATAATATATGAGCTCTAAACTTATTGAAGTCAATAACATTGCTCACATAAATAGGCGGTGGAAGTGGTTGTTTGTTAGGTTTATTGGTTTGCTGTTTTTGTGTTTCTTTCAGCTTATTTTGCGGGGAAGATAATACTTTGTCTATTTTTCTTTTTTTACTACTTTTCTCTGCATTTTGGCTAAGTTCATTTTCAAGTTCTTCTTCATCTGTGTGGTAGTCTTTATTCATATTGTCAAGACTTTTGCTCCTATTTAGAATCGATGTAGAAGGCCTGGATTTTTTTTCCATTATTTCAATTCTTTTCTTTAAATCGGTTATAGTTATCTCATATTTTTTGCATCTGATTTCATATTGTTGGCATAGATGTGTAAGTTGATCATAAGGATCGTACTGCTGCGCCAGTGGCACTGGATTATCTGTGTTCATTTTTCAGAACGGGTGCAAAACTGCACCGCGCCGGTAACAGCGTGGCAACAGTTTGATTTTGTTGTTGTATATTCACTTATTATATTATATTATTGCAACTTTAAATTTTATTATAATAATTATTATATATTTATAAAATTTATAAATGTTATATCGAACGCGATAAGGCGATAACGCACATCGACCGATTGCAACCGTGTACGGCGACGAACTATCTGATGATTGAAAAGTTCATTTCTGTAAATACATAAACTCATTTATGGACAATCCTACATTGATAAACTATTCTTAACTGTATGGATTACATTACAATTTCATTGTTAATATGATTACAACTTCAATTTTATCATTAAAGCAATCTTAGTATTAATAAACTATTCTAAACTGTAAGGTTCCCGGCATAAATGAGTATACATATTTATATATACATAAATGAGTATACATATTTATGAGTATACATATTATGAATATACAATTTTAAGGTTCAAACATCTTTTCAACTGGACTTGATGACTATGATTTATAGAAATACTACATATTGAGATTTTCAAGTGCCTTTAAAGTCATTTAGATGCGATATCACTCAACAATACAAATAGTTATAAATAATAATTAAATTAATTTGTAAATTATTATAATTCAGTATTATAGAAATTTTTATTTTCTCCTTTCTGTAACACTAAAAAGTAGAAAATAATAAAACCCTTAGTAAGAAAAGGTTTTTTAATTACTTACCTCTTATGTATATAATATTAAGATATATATTTTTTAGGTTGACCGGAAATGGTACCTCCCCTTATAGGTGTCCTCTTATTTTAAGTTTTTGAATTCAATTATCTCAAAAATCGCTGACTGAATCGGACTGAAGTTTTTTTACTTGTAATAGAAATAATAAATAAATACTTATAATCTTATATATTTTAAATATTTTTATCTAAACCGGAAGTAGTACTTTTACTCTAGAGCAGGCCTGGGCAAACTGCGGCCCGCCACGCAATTCGTGATTATTTCAAAATTATTTATTTTCCTTCAATTTTTTTAAAACAGTATTTATTCATTTTTTTTAATATATCCGTGAAGTGATTATAATACAATCCCATGTATTATAATGTATCCGTGAGTATAATTTATTATAATGCAATCACATTTATCGACTTGTGACTTGTCACGGGGTTGGGTTGTGTGCGAATAGTTTTATCTGCAATTCGTGCGATTCGAATTAGCGCGAGAAGTCCTACGAAGTGGGCTTTTTTTTACCTAAATTCATGGTAATTCCATTGTGAACCATCCATTCGCCAGGTGTTAAATCATAAAAATAATCCCTAAGCCTTTTTTGACCATTTTGTGAGTATATTTCGACTGGCCAACACGGGTAGGTAGTGACGGGTTATATGTGATGTATGTGATGATCTAAAAGCGGCCCATACCTCTTAGTAATATATTTAATTACATTAGTTTAAGCCGGGATCATAATTTTGATTGAAACCCCAATCATTGAAATCTTTTTGATTGAAACCCCAATCATTGAAATCATTTTAAGTGAGTATGTACGTGAGTATAATACTAATAATAGTACTATAATAGTAATAATAATAGTACATGTGTATATGTACCGTTTACCATGCACCCTTTTTTTTTAAATTACCGATATTTGCATTTTCGGTAATTTCACATACCGGCTCGTCATGGAGACCGACTACATACGTATGTCCTAGGGTTTCTGACCCGGGTCGACCCGGGACAGACATTCCCGGGAATTCACGGAATTTTTGTTGTCCCGTGTCCCGGGAATTTTTATCTTGAATCCCGGGAATTGGATTTAGAAAAATCTTGAAAACATACAACATTTTCACGACTGCACGAAGGTAAATAATAAATCAAATACACAAAGAATCGTAAAATATTCTCAAAAATTAAAATCGAAGAAAGAAGAATTTAAAGAAAATTTAAATAATTCTGATTTTATACCGAGCAAAACATTCTTTAAATGTTGTACTAAAAGCGAATTTATATCCTACGGTGAATCTATTATGAAGCGAGTATATCCTTCTTGTATTGACGATTCCACAATGGAAGAAACTCTCTTAGATTCGGATGAAGATGAAACAATTGTGTGTTTGACGATGAATGAAGAATTAAATAAGGAGTTATCAAAGACGAATATACAAAATAACGTAAATAAAAATTAGCCTCGACTTTAAAAAATAAAATAAAATATACATGCTGACAGGAAAAAAAACCGATAATTTAAAAAAATTGTTTTCGTCCATTATAACAATAAAATCAACTTCGACCGAAACTGAAAGAGTTATTTCCATTGCTGGAAAGTTTTGTACCAAATCTAGAATTAGACATTCGGATTCTCATTTAAATATTTTAGTATTCTTAAGAAGCCACTTTAAATAAGTTTACTCTTATAATTACATTTTGTCGAGTTAATCGATATATTATGTATTGTTTTGTAAATAAATACATATTTTTTTATTAATAAAAAATATATTAAATTGAAAAAAAAAAAGTTTTTTTACATGTGTCCCGTTTTTTTTACAACGATCCCGGGCTCCGTCCCGTGTCCCGGGAATTGAAAAAGTCCGGGAAATCAGAAACCCTAGTATGTACATAGTTCGAAAAATCATAGTGTAAGTGAATATAGAAGTATTTAGAAAAAAATAAAAATATTCATATATTTTTTTGATTTTTAAATGCTTTTTATTATTACAAAATGATGTTCACAATACATCTTATATCTATTTTAATAGCTACTGATCTACTGATCATTTTCTATTTTACAATTTAATTTAATTTGGTTAGTAATCATAGTATTATATTATTCTAATGTTAATCTACAGCATAATAGGAAAAAGAGCTCAAAAACTTATACATATTTATATAAATATATGTGAGAGTAAGGAAATTCAATCCAATTCAAAAGTTTCTTTCCAAAAGTAACGCAACATAATCATTTCGTCGATTTGAACATTCGCCAATTATTTTCCACGTGTTTTTAGCAGGATCGTACACCTGTATTTTACTATTCCTCCAACCCCCTGAAAAAAAAATTAATAATCGACTAATTACACA
The DNA here is from genome assembly GCF_051622035.1 of Arctopsyche grandis. Taxonomy (NCBI): domain Eukaryota; kingdom Metazoa; phylum Arthropoda; class Insecta; order Trichoptera; family Hydropsychidae; genus Arctopsyche; species Arctopsyche grandis. Next base: position 3,633,362 of record NC_135362.1, read on the forward strand.
CAAACTAATTTATATAAATTTCAAGAATCGAACGGATGCCCAGAAATAACGTATTATAGTTTGTGTAAACGCACCAAAACATATTATCTTCTCATTGTGATAAATTGCCTGAAATCCACTATCTTTTACAGGCATATTGCTTACATCAGTCCAACTGTTACTGCTGGGATCGAATTTTTCTACTTGACCGATAAAGTCAGTACCATTGTAACCACCAGTGCAATATATTGAATCGTTGACAACAACCGCCTAAAAGTCGCAAAAAAATTAATTAGATACTAGTTAGAGAGTTCGTTAAAAATTATGATTATCGGAATATAAACAGGTCAGTAGACAGTCAGTACTTATCATGTGTTATATTTTTGTTAGATATCTATAAGTTTAAACTTACATATAAGTCACTTATTTTCCATTTCATCGGTCTTAACATCGTCCATTGATTTGCATTTGGGTCGAATACTTCAACCGAACTTAAGTTATCACCAGAAGCAGAAATCCCGCCGAATACATAAATTTTTTCCTTATAGACTACTGAGGCATGATCGCTTCTACTTTCATTCATGGAGGCAACAATTTTCCAGCTGTTTTCAATGATATTATACCTGAAGCGAAACAAAGAAAAATCTGTATTCATATAACGAATTCAATATTGGAATGATGTGAAGACTATCACGAAATACACTCACTCTTCTACGGTGTCCATTGGATGAATAAGAGAGTCGTGTCCACCGGTGACAACGATTCTTTCGTTAATAATGACTGATGTTCCATTAGACCTGTTCTTGTTCATCGGTGCTAAGTCGGTTAACTGTTTTGTGTGTAAATTTAACGAATAAACCTGAAAAAGTCATGCTTTTAAGTATTTTTTCTGTATAATTAAAGTTATTTAAAATTAAAACTTCACGCAAATTCAACAATACTTTAATTGATTTTGGAAAAAAATTTTAATTGATTTTGGAAAAATACGTCAAAATACAAATAAATTTAATTGCATCAATTTTTTCTTTAATTCAATGCAGTGGCGTTACAAGTCCAGGGGTGACATCAATGGAAAAATAAGATTTTATAAGTTTTTGTGAAATTATTTTCATCCAAATATTCTATACCGCGAGACGAATACAAGTATTTTAATCATGCACATAATACATATATACTACATACATTTAATATAAACATATGTATGTACATTTAAGCAAAAGTTATGTAGAAAATGTAAACATAAATTGAACATGTAAAATTAAAAAAAAATAAAAACGCGTAATAATTTACCTTCTCGTTCATTCATATCTTGTAATTTGGAATTTAAAATATTGGACCATAATGAAAAAATCGCGCAATGCGCAAAATAAATACAAAAACAAGAATATAAATATTAAAAACAGGTCTAATGTAAATGAAAAATCCGATTGATCACAATGATGATAAAATAAAAAATCGTTTATTCGTTTTGAATGTGTACTTTTTAATTTGTGCTGATCCTGCCTTCGATATTATTTTAAATTTATGATGTATAATTAATTATATTTAATGTCTATCTTGTTATTCAACGCTTCTTATTTTATCACTAGTTGTTGTACCCGGCTTCGCTCAGCATTTGTAATATAAACAGCTTAAACATGGCGAACCTAACAGTAAATATTCATTTGTTTTTTTATTAAACTTTTTTGAATCGAAAAAAATATAATATTCAACCAATTTAATTGTCGTCATAGAAACTTTGTTTCGTTTTCGAAGTTCCCAACCAAAATATTTACAAACATACATACAAAGTCTCTTTCGAAATTATACATAAGATTACTGTGTTCCTTAAATTACAATAAAATTTAATTTGTTTTAAGTTGGTCGTCGCCATTATTCCGACATCGAAAGATAAAAACCTTGTTGTTTTTTTAGTATGAGATATTATTTTCGATACTTTTCCTTATGTTAATTTATGACTTTGAGGTTGGAGGGGGGGGGGGCACTGATTCAATGTATAACAATAATAACTATGACATATGAAGTATGTATAATTGCATACCTTATCATTCAACCTGTTTTCTTTTGTATCCCATCCACCAAATATAATCAAATTATTTTTAAATGTCTCTGCCAGAAAAAATGTGATATTTATATCAATTTTAAAGAAATCGGTCCACGAGTTAGTATTAAAATTGTACATTTCGATCAAACCAGATATCTTAAATAAAATAATACACTATTATATATGTATGTATGTAACAAAAAAAAACACGTTTATTGTACTCACCTCATTATTATTTCCTCCTAAAATTAAAACTCGTTTATCGATATTTCGGAAATCGGAATTCATCAATTTCAGAGAAGCTCTCTTTTGAGGAAATTGGTGCCAAAGTATGGCATCTAACAGTAATTGACATTCTTCAACCGATTCACAGCACAGGGCCCTCACTTCTTCCAGTAAAAACTTCAAAAACAAAACAGACACAAATATCAGATCTCTGAAATCGACTCATTATTAGATACATACATATGAAAATTAAAACCACCAACCGAAACAGAACAACATGGTAACCTGATACATGTCATTAGTGAATATAGATCCTTTTTCCTGTTGATCCAATCATATTTAATCCACTGAGATAGTCCTCTGAATACCTGCTCTTCTGATGACACTTTCAAGCCATCGGAAGAAAGCAATTGTTTCACATTCTCAATTGACAAATTCAGAAACCGTATATTCGTTGTTATCTTAAAAATCAAAACATTTATTTTAAATATTTTATCAAAAACACTATTTAGAAATGTTAAGATGCAGACCTACCTTTGAGAAATTATTTATGAAGTAATTATCAATATCTCCGAGTCTTTGTGATACTTGACTGTTGTCTCGAAATATTCCTTCTACAAATAAATAGCAATAATCTTTTAGCTTATCTAACTGCCACAACTCCGCCAATTTTACAATGTTTGCTATCTGCTCTATCCGTAATTCCTCTGTACAACAAAATAATAACATTCATCCATTGAAGTACAAAGAAAATCATTAATTAAAAATTCGTTCCTACTCACCAATAGTCCCTTTATATAAGAATTCAATAGCTTTGCTCACAGATATTTCTCGGATATCCTTAGAATCCATTTCCAATACTCGTATATTATCATTCAATAATCTTCTAAACAACGCACTCGCCATATGCAGAATTGACTTGTGAACTGCATATCTAAAAATTGCATTGTGAATTAAAATCAACAGGTTTACAATGTTATACTTCTGAATTTGATGAAAGCGATTACCTTTTGTTTTTGATTATTAATTTTATATCACTATACATACTTTGCGCATAGAAATTTTGCATCCATTGTATGTGGGAAAATCCATGCTTCATTTGAGTCTGCCGATCGAAGTCACCCATTTTCAAAAAACGAACTTTAAGAGTTTACTGAAAATAAAATAAATTGGAACAGGAGTAAGATAAGCGACCGAAAGACAGACGTATAAATAGACTGTTTTAACAAATGTGACCAGTATATGTATGTAAATGTTTACCTTCTTGTATATTGAAGTCGTTCCCTTGAAAATTACTCTTAAAACTGTCTATATTTTGCACTATTTATACATTTTAGTGTGTGTGTGATAAAAAAATATCTGACATTATCTAACAGATAATAGGCATAATTCGACATAATCTAACAGATAACAGGATGTAGACATTCCTTTACCTTAAATAGAATTCTATTAAAATCAAACAGAAATGTTTGATTTTAAATGTTCATAAATTGTGTTCACAATTCATTCTAATACCTATTGATCGAGTGATCATTGTTCCACTTATTATATTTGATGATATTCCGCTTATTATATTTTTTGCTAGTTTTTAAAGTATTATCTGATTTTAATTTTAGTGTAAACAGCATTATGAATGTTGTAAAAATATTTTTACAACATTTTCAATTCTTTAAAATTTACACCCGAGCAACGCAGGGATATTTGAATGATTGTCTATATTGGTTACCTTCAATACCATGATACATAGATTCTATAACTTATATAATTTGAAGTATTTATCAATGTCTAATTTTTATCAATATCTTAAAATGATAATGAAAAGTTGAAAAAATTATTTTATCTATATTGCAGAAATTCAGACAAATTTATTTGTTTTCATGAAAAAAATCGTAAGCAATTTGAAGTACAATATCTTATGAACTGATTTCTATTGCAAGCTGTTCTTAGTCACGTGAAAATTAGAAACGTATTTATTTAAAGTGTTTATTCTACAGATGTTAAATGATTGAATGAAATTTATGATATTGAATTTGGTCATCAGAGATGTATTGTTTTGTTATATTTTTACTTTAGCTATAACATAGATGAAGTTTTGTGATCATGCGAAAATTCGAACTCGAGATTTTAACTGATTCGAACTCGGAATCGATCACTGATCACGTTTTCTGGATCTAAAAAAATGTGTGTGTCTGTGTATTTTGGGTATTTTTTATCGCATACTGAAATTTATATCAAAACGACTATTTTTTTCAAATTTTTTGTTGACCTTAAATGGTACCTCACCTTGGGTGTCCTCTTTTTTTAAGTTTTTGAATTAAATTATCTCCCAAAAGGCTATTTAAATCGGATTAAAATTTTTAGAAATTGTAAATTATATACGCCAATATTTTTTAAATATATTTTCCTAAGCCGGAAGTACTTTTACTCTAGAGAATCGAGGTTTTTTATATTTTTCTCAGAAACCTTTTAATTTATTCAACTGAAATTTCTTATCTAGAAGTTTAAGCTTAATACCAAGTTATGTATAAAATTTGGTAATCATCCGTCAACCGGAAGTGGCAGTTTACTCTTAATATGTATAAATGTACATACATATATTCTTATAAAATCCTCAATTAAACATTGTCGCATAATAACTCCGCAACTAAAAAATCTAGAACTAACCGCCATCGAACTAACAATTAACAACACCCGTCACATAGTAGCATCCGCTTACAATCCTCCCCAAAAACGATTATTGGTATCCGATCTTAACAAAATATTTAAAATTGGTAGTTCGGTAGTGGTAGCTGGTGACTTTAATGCCAAACATCCGTTATGGAGTTGCGTAAACACTGACCAACAAGGCACAACTCTTTTTAAATACATTCAACTAACAGATACAATCTTACTTCATCCGGATTAGGGTTTCTGATTTCCCGGACTTTTTCAATTCCCGGGACACGGGACGGAGCCCGGGATCGTTCCCGGGATTCCCGGGATCCCGGGACACATGTAAAAACAATTTTTTTTCAATTTAATAAATTTTTATTAATAAAAAAATATTTATTTATTTACAAAACGATACGTAATATATCTATTAACACGAAAAAATGTAATTATGATAGTAAACTTAGTTAAAGTAGCTTCTTAAGAATACTAATATATTAAAATGAGAATCCGAAAGTCTAATTCTAGATTTGGTACAAAATTTTCTAGCAATGGAAAAAACTCTTTTAGTTTAAACGAAAACAATTTTTTTAATTATCGGTTTTTTCGCCTGTCCGCGTGTATACTTTAATTTCTTTTTTAAAGTCGAGGCTAATTTTTATTTACGTTATTTTGTATATTCGTCTTTGATAACTCCTTATTTAATTCTTCATTCATCGTCAAACACACAATTGTTTCATCTTCATCCGAATCTAAAAGAGTTTCTTCCATTGTGGAAAGATATACTCGCTTCATAATAGTTTCATTCGCTTTTATTACAATATTTAAAGAATGTTTTGTTCGGTATAAAATCAGAATTATTTAAAATTTATGTTACGAAAATCAGTTTTATGCTTCTTCTTTTTTCTATTTTAATTAATTATTTTTATTTTTGATGTCTTTAATGTATACTATTTCAAAACATTATTTTCTGATATGAATCCATTTTGTTTTTTTAATATAATTTTTATATTCCTCGGGTGTTAATTTTTGATTATACTGTTGCGTAGGGGTGGGTGGAAGATCCAAGTAAAAGGCCAACAGTCGTTTCACAGCATTTATTGGTGATTAAGGAGATACACGCACTGGCAGTGCTCAGTCCAGATTGACATGATATCGCCTAAGTATCGCCTTATAAGGGATAGATCTCTCAGGACATCTTCGACGTCTAATTTGTTTACCTATTGTTATGGTCACGTACGGATATGTCTTCCCACGACATTCGCTCCCGCGGAACAGATCAATTCTGGGAAGTGCAATCATTGTTTAGCTTTCATGTACTTAGCTTGTCGCTAATCCTTAAAACCACTTACACCGGTCACACGGTCTCTCAGGACGCTACCCGGCCTAATCCGATCGCAATTACTCGGCGGCTCTTTTTAGTATACGTAACAATACTCTTCTCCCATCTTTTGGTGTACCTCCTTTGTAAATTTATCTATATCTTCCTTATTGCATGTTACTGCGATTCCACTTTTATTTGTTTTTTTGCCTCCATGGATTCCTAAGTTAATAGGTTTAATTTTTGCAACACAATATTTTTTAGTCTTCTCACTATTATTTCCCTCTTTCGGTAAAATTAACGCCACTTCTTTATTACTGATAGTTTTTAAAACTTTTGTCACATCACTATAGCTCATTCTTTTATCATTTATCACTTTATTTTTACTTAATTCAATCATAATATTTTTTAAATTTTTTATTTCTTTTATATCACTAATATACTCGCTTTTATCATTTTCATCATCTTTTTCACAAATATATGAAGTTAGTTTTATTAACTAAATTTAACACAGTATTTTTGTTGTCATTAGATAAGCAATTGCCTTTGTTTACCTAGCACTGTTTATTCGCTCGGTTGCAGTCATCATAAAAAGAATAAAAAAAAAAATATATATATATATATATATATATATATATATATATATATATATATATATATATTTATATATATATATATATATATATATATATATATATATATATATATATATATATATATATATATATATATATATGGAGTTCGGTCTATCGTGTCATGCGGGGAAGACGTGCTCTGCGTTCTCCCCGCTACTACTCGCTTAAACCCGGCTATTGCACGAAATTAAATCTTAACTTAATATATATATATATATATATATATATATATATATATATATATATATATATATATATATATATATATATATATATATATATATATATATATATATATATATATATATATATATATATATATATATATATATATATATATATATATATATATATATATATATATATATATATATATATATATATATATATATATTATTGTTGTATTCAGTGGCGGATTAAGCGCTTTGGAGACCACAGGCGCATCGTAATCTAGAGCCCCCCCCCCCCCACACTAATCATAAAGTGACTTTTTTTTATTCAAATGTGAAATGTAGGTATGTATGTATGTACATAAAAAAATGTGTGTTATTTTGTATTTTGTTTATTAAATAATATATCTATTTACAATACGTATTTTGTTTATTAAATAATATATCTATATACAAAATACGGACGTACTAATTTTAATAAGAGTTTCTTTAATATTTTGATTTTAAAGCAAAAACAGCCTCTGCTGTAGACGCCTTTCGCGTCTACAGCAGAGGCTGTTTAAAAAGGCGTATTTATTCTTTAAAAATATTCCATCGTCGAGTCAATCATGAAAAAAAAACATACAAATTTGGAAAAGAAAATCAAAATAATATAACGCACCTGAATAGGATTATTTGCTTTTACACAATTAAAATTTGATTCGGAGATATTTCTATAATATGTTCGGTTTCTCTCTGTATACTCTACTTTTATTACATTATTTATGTACGTAGTAACAATATGTAGATGAAGTTTTGTGATCATGCAAAAATTCGAACTCGAGATTTTGACTGATTCGAACTCAGAATCGATCACATATATCGGTTCAGTTCCGGTTTTCGGTTTTCGGTTCGGTTCAATTTTTAGGTTGACCGGAAATGGTACCTCCCCTTATAGGTGTCCTCTTTTTTTAAGTTTTTGAATTCAATTATCTCCCAATTTGCTGACTGAATCGGACTGAAGTTTTTACTTTATCTATGTACGTAGTAACAATAGATGAAGTTTTGTGATCATGCGAAAATTCGAACTCGAGATTTTGACTGATTCGAACTCAGAATCGATCACTGATCACGTTTTCATGATCTAGAAAAAATGTGTGTGTGTGTGTGTCTGTGTGGGTGTGTATTTTGGGGATATTTTTAACACCGTTAGTTCTATCGAACTGAAACTTAGTATCGGTTACTGAAATTCTTATCGACACGACATAAATTTTTTTTAAATTTTTAAGTTGACCGGAAATGGTACCTCGCCTTATAGATGTCCTCTTTTTTTAAGTTTTTGAATTCAATTATCTCCCAAACCACTAACTGAATCGGACTGAATTTTTTTTAAATATGATAAAAATAATAATTTTTATAACCTCATATTTTTTAAATATTTCTATCTGAACCGGAAGTAGTACTTTTACTCTAGAGAATCGAAGTTTTTTATGTTTTTTTCAGAAACCTTTTGGTTTATTGAACTGAAATTTCATATCTAGAAGTTTAAGTATAATACCAAGTTAATTATAAAATTTAGTTAGCATCCGTCAACCGGAAGTAGCAGTTTACTCTTGTTCGATTTTTCTTCCACTATTTTTTTCGACCCCTTAAACATGTGTGTTCGTCACAAAAAAATTCAAGTATAATTCTTGTATCAATTTGATGAAAATAAAAAAAAATTATTATATTTTATAAACCGGAAGTGGGATTTTTTTCTCTTAGAAAGGTCGAAAATGTTGTGCCCACTACTCTGTCCACACCCCTGAACGTATTAAGCTGAAAATTTATATTTCTATCCTTTATGTACTAACTTAGATGTGGTAGGGTTTTGGTCAGAATTCGTAAACCGGAAGTAATATTTTTATTTAAAACAATAATTCATTATTTTTCAATTATTTTATTTTGACCTTTTAAATTGTTTTAAGCTTCTTGATATTTATTGTGTATAATAAAAATAGTAATTTTAAGTAAAAATAATAAAAAAATCACTTAATTTAATAAACCGGAAGTGGGATTTTTTTCCTCTTAGAAAGGTCAAAAATGTTGTGCCCACTACTCTGTCCACACCCCTGAACGTATTAAGCTGAAAATTTATATTTCTATCCTTTATGTACTAACTTAAAGCTGGTAGGGTTTTGGTCAGAATTAGTATACCGTTAGTAGTATTTTTTTTTAAAACAATATTTCATTATTTTTTCATTATTTTATTTTGACCTTTTAAATTGTTTTAAGCTTCTTGATATTTATTGTGTATAATAAAAATAGTGGTTTTAAGTAAAAATAAAAATAAAATTACTTAATTTAATGAACCGGAAGTGGGATTTTTTCCTATTCGAAAGGTCAAAAATGTTGTGCCCACTCCTCTGTCCACACCCCTCAACGTATCAAGCGGAAAATTTATAATTCTATTCTTTATGTACTAACTTAGAGCTGATAAGGTTTTGGTCAGAATTCGTTAGCCGGAAGTACTATTTTTTTTAAAACAATATTTCATTATTTTATTTTGACCTTTTAAATTATTTTTATTTTCTTGATATTCAATGAGTATAATACTGATAGTGATTTTAAGTAATAAAAAAAAATTGAACAAAATCTGACAACTGGAAGTAGAACTTTTATCTCGTGCAAGTTTCCATACATTTGCGCTCAATTTGTATCGAAAATGCTGTCATTCATAGTTATAAGTATTTCATAATCTGTCTATACGGTTCAATATCGAAATTTGTTTTGTAACCTTCTTATATTCCTCAAATACATAGATAAAGTCATGGGTTAATTTTTTTATACGTCTCCAGTATGGCACGGTTTATTTATTAAAAAAAATGAATCATTTTTTCAGATGATGCTCTGACCACAATGCTAAATCCATAGGATAATCATTAGGAGCCATTACAGTATCATTTTCACCTTTGCTTTCTTCCTCATTTTCTTATTCAGAAAACTGTTCTTCAGTCCTTTCAGGAGTCTGTTCTTCAGACATTTTAGGATGCTGCTCATTATTTTTTCCAAAAGGATTCTTATCAGTTCTTCTACAGGGCTGCTTTTCGATCCTTTCCGGTGGTTGGTCTTCGTTCCTTTCAGAGAGCTGCTCTTCAGTTCTTTCAGAAGACTGTTCTTCAAGTTGTTCCGACATTCTGGCATATTTATGTCATTAGTTAGCGACATTTTATGTAATTAGTTAGCGAATTCTTTTGTAGCAGTGAAATTTATCGAGAAAGACCAAACAATCTTACTTTACATAAAAAAAGTAGTCGTAAATCCCAATATTTTATGGAAAAATGCATAGGAATTTCAGAATTATAATTTTTCTCAGAACGATTTGGAGGCCCCTTAAATTTAGAGGCCTCAGATTTAGTACATTAACATTAGAATAATATAATACTATGATTACTTTCTTATTTACGACTTTTAGTAAACGAGTGCAGATTATTTTTTCTAGAATTTTTGAAAGCGTGCAAAGTAAGCTACTGTGTAGATAATTGGCCGGATTTTTTGGGCTGTTATCGGGCTTAAGTATGGGATTTACGTTGGCTGTTTTCCAGTATTCTGCAAAAAACCCGGTGAGTAAACATGCATTGAATATTTTAGATAATGAGACTAAAGCTTTAAATGGAAGTCGATTGATTATGATGTTATCTATTGAATCTAGACCAGGTGCCTTTTTATTTTTTAAATTACGTATTATATTTTGGATTTCCCACGGATGCACCAATTTTATATTTTTAGTACTGTTAGTGGGAGTTTTTGTGATGATTTTAATGGACCGGTTGACTTTATTATGCGTTGGTATGTGATTGTAATGTTGTGTGAGTGTGTGATGTTTTTGGAAAGATTTTGATAAAAGTTCTGCTTTGTCTAGTGAGAGGTCCAAATTGGGACCAAATTGGGACCCTTATTATTTATTTTATATATAAACGATATTGTTAAGGTAATTAAGAAATGTTAAATACATCTGTTTGCAGATAATACTTTGATATATATATATATGTATATGTAATTGGAAAGAATTTTGATGTAATGTCTGAGATTTTAAATATAGAATTAATATATCTGAATGACTGGTTGTGTGAAAATAAATTAAAGCTGAAGGTGAATAAAACAAAAATGATGTGGTTGAATTACGTTGGCTGTTTTCCAGTATTCTGCGAAATACCCGGTGAGTAAACATGCATTGAATATTTTAGATAATGAGACTAAAGCTTTAAATGGAAGTCGATTGATTATGATGTTATCTATTGAATCTCGACCAGGTGCCTTTTTATTTTTTAAATTACGTATTATATTTTGGATTTCCCACGGATGCACCAATTTTATATTTTTAGTACTGTTAGTGGGAGTTTTTGTGATGATTTTAATGGACCGGTTGACTTTATTATGCGTTGGTATGTGATTGTAGTGTAGTATGAGTGTGTGATGTTTTTGGAAAGATTTTGATAAGAGTTCTGCTTTGTCGCAATCATGCGTCACTGTGATTCCTGCATCATCTAATGGAGGAATCGAGTTTTATGTCCTGCGAATCGCTTTAGCTTATTTCCATAGAGAGCCATCAACTGAGCTTAATTTTTCTAATTTTTAGACCAAGCTTCATTTTTGATTTCTTTGATACTTATTTTAATTTCATATGTAAGCTTATTTATTAAAGTTTTCAATGCTGGATTTTTTTATATTCCGCAAATTTTACGGAGTTTATTTTTACTTTTTATTAGATTTGCAACAAAGTCAGTTATCTCTAGTTTGTGTTTAATGTATTGTGTCTTAGGTATGTGAAGGTGTTTGGGTTGAGTTATTGATTCCGTCAGGTGTATTATGGAGCTGTCGATTTCTGTTTTGTTTGTGAGTGTGGTTGATGTTAGAATAGTTTGGTCATTTATGTACGATTTGAACTCTCGCCAGTTAGCTCTCCCGTAATCCCAACTATGCTTGATGATTTCCTTGGGTTTCCCGTCGATTGAGAAGATTACCGGGAGATGACCAGACGACAGGGCTTGAAGGGCATTTGGTGTCGATGTTTTTGGGCAGTTCTTCACGAGGACAAGATCTAGTGTGGATGGTTGTGAGTTATTTGTGGGATAGTGTGTTTATGTATCCGGATTAGGGTTTCTGACCTGGGTCGACCCGGGACAGACATTCCGGGGAATTTACGGAATTTTTGTTGTCCCGTGTCCCGGGAATTTTTATCTCAAATCCCGGGAATTGAATTTAAAAAAATCTTGAAAACATACAACATTTTTTACGACTGCACGAAGGGAAATAATAAATCAAATACACAAAGAATTGTAAAATATTCTCAAAAATTAAAATAGAAAAAAGAAGAGGCATAAAACTGATTTTCTTAACATAATTTTTAAATAATTCTGATTTTTTACCGAACAAAATATTCTTTAAATATTGTAATAAAAGCGAATGAAACTATTATGAAGCGAGTATATCTTTCCACAATGGAAGAAACTCTTTTAGATTCGGATGAAGATGAAACAATTGTGTGTTTGACGATGAATGAAGAATTTAATAAGGAGTTATCAAAGACGAATATACAAAATAACGTAAATAAAAATTAGCCTCGACTTTAAAAAAGAAATTAAAATATACACGCGGACAGGCGAAAAAACCGATAATTTAAAAAATTGTTTTCGTCCCTTTTAACAATAAAACCAACTTCGACCGAAACTGAAAGAGTTTTTTCCATTGCTAGAAATTTTTGTACCAAATCTAGAATTAGACTTTCGGATTCTCATTTGAATATATTAGTATTCTTAAGAAGCTACTTTAAATAAGTTTACTATCATAATTACATTTTTTCGTGTTAATAGATATATTACGTATTGTTTTGTAAATAAATAAATATTTTTTTATTAATAAAAATTTATTAAATTGAAAAAAAATTGTTTTTACATGTGTCCCGGGATCCCGGGAATCCCGGGAACGATCCCGGTCTCCGTCCCGTGTCCCGGGAATTGAAAAAGTCCGGGAAATCAGAAACCCTAATCCGGATGAAGTAAGATTGTATCTGTTAGTTGAATGTATTTAAAAAGAGTTGTGCCTTGTTGGTCAGTGTTTACGCAACTCCATAACGGATGTTTGGCATTAAAGTCACCAGCTACCACTACCGAACTACCAATGTTAAATATTGTGTTAAGATCGGATGCCAATAATCGTTTTTGGGGAGGATTGTAAGCGGATGCTACTATGTGACGGGTGTTGTTAATTGTTAGTTCGATGGCGGTTAGTTCTAGATTTTTAGTTGCGGAGTTATTACGCGACAATGTTTAATTGAGGATTTTATAAGAATATATGTATGTACATATGTATATACATAAATCAGTCAACTTTGGTTGGACCATTTGTTTCGAAATACCTTTGCTAGAACGTTTGGTGCGTTATTTATATTTGTTACCTATTATACATTAGTTTTAATGCATTTAGACACGATATATATTTGTTTAATTGTTTTAATACACATATCACAGCGTCTTTACAGGTTATCCCAATACTGGCCAGAATTTCGCTCCGCGACAAATCGCTCACGGCCTTTCACCCAACAACATTAAGACTATCATAGTTCAGACATAATAAGAGCTATCTGATAAAGAACTGTGCGGGCAGGACCTACTAACATGATGACATCGACAATATCGACAAAGTACATACATTATCATATAAAATAATATTATCAAAAATCTATAATGTATAAGATCATCGAATTTCAATACAAATTTAAAAATAAAAATGAGTTTCCACTCGATATGTGAAATATGTCGAATTTGCCTGTTTTTTATTGCTTTTATTAAATATCATAATTGATAAATTTTATACCTATACATACATATAATACATATACACATTTCAAATTTCATTTGGTATGTATGTATGTATGTACATATGTACATAGTTCGAAAAATCATATATGTATCATACATATATAAATATATGTGAAAGTTATAGGTATATTAGCTACAGAAGGCGCGTGCACAGTACTCACACAAATGCATTTTTCATATACAGGCTGTTGAAAGAAACACGCTAATATTTATATATTTTATTTCAACCGATCGTGTAATGTTTTTATGATCTATGATATAATTTGGATGGCATATTTATTTAATATTTGAATACGTGCCACGAATAAAATGATAAATAGCATTTTTTTTAATTAAAAGTAAAATAAACTTTAATTATAAGTATGCAAAAATTAATACGAATTTAAAAATGAGAAAAATATGTAGATAGGATATAAATTTTACTAAACAGGAAATAAGTGATTTTAAAAGTGTTCGAATTTTGATAATAATGCAGTCCTTTTCATTATTATGTATAGACATTGTTCTTTGTCGTCTAGTATTAAGAGGGCTGTACAGCCGAAACCTTAATTTTGTTGACGTTCCTTTCTTCGATATATATATTGAGTGAATGTATATATTGAGTGAATGCGACAATATATATCAATATATTCAATATATATATCTGGATTCGCGTTTCGGTGTTTGCCGTGCGTGGGTGTCTATAGTGTTGGTGCTGGTTGTGGTTGGTGCTGGTGGCTGGCGGCTGGTTTTGATTGATCCTGTGCTTTTTCTGGTGCTGGTGTCAATTTTCGCAAGCTGTGTTGTTATTTATTTTATTTTTTTATCTATTTTTCGATCTACAAGTGATGGTCGCTTATCTGTGAGTATTGTTGTAATTTATTATCGTCGGTGCGAGACCGTCGTTTAACTGCGGTATTGTTTCGTTTCGTTTATATACATATATGTATGTATTGTTTATTCATTTTTTTTTTTTACATTACTTATTGCTATTGATGTTGATTTTTTGACGGGCTGTTGTTTGTTTGTTTTTGCTTAAATTAATTTTTGGTCAATGGAGAAATCGGTCTCCGTTGATCTTGATGGACTCCTGGTTGACACTCACACGGCATTGAATGAAATTTCTGTTGGGTTATGGACCGCTAAGCTGAACAATGAATTCAGGGAGAAGGTGATTGCTTCCTCGACTATCGTCAGGGATGCGATTTCTCGCCTTGCGCTGCGTGCGTCCAGATGCGATGCTTTGGAGCGCGAGTGTGCCGAATTGCGCTCTCGCGTAAATGATGCGAGTGTTGAGGGTGCGCGCTCGTTCGCCAGGGTCACTGCTGATCCTCCTCCAATATCTAGGCCAGGAGTTAGCGATCGGAGTTTGCCTGCAAGACCACCTAGACCTGCTGTATTGGTATACCCTAAGGAGACAACTTCGTCTTCGAGTTCCGAAGTTACCAAGAGTTTGTTAACCTCTGCGGTCAATTTGACCAATGAGGGTATAGGCGTTTGATCATTGCGTCCGATCAAAAGCGCTGGCATCGCGGTTTATCCACGTACGGCTCTAGAAGCCTCTAAAATGGCTTCTTCGATCACCTCAAATAGCAATTTGGGGTGAAAGGCCTCGGTACCTTCCGCCAGGAAGCCGCGTATCGAGATATTGGAGGTTCCAGGTGATATGTCTGACGGCGACTTGGTCTCGGAGTTGTTGAGGGTTAACGCTGTTGACTTCAGTGGCTCTGATGTCAGAGTCGTTAGAAGGGTAAAGCCTGGTACCAGAGGCACTGGTAGAGCGATACTGGAAGTTGTTCCTGCGTAGCGACATTTGCTGATCGCCGCCAAAAACATTTTTTGGGTTGGTCTTCTTGCCGTGTTAGGGACCATATAAGAGACTTTAGATGCTACAAGTGTCACGCATATGGCCATTTTTCTGCGAGATGCACTGAGTAAACCTGTACCTGTTCTCATTGCGCCAATACTGGACACGAGAGAAAAGATTGTCCTAAACTAGCTGATAAACCGACTTGTGCCTCTTGTACGCGTCTCAAACGTGAATCCAAACATAGGACTGGTGGATCGGATTGTCCTCTGTTCCGACGCTTTATGGATATGGAGAATGCTCGTACTGACTATGGCGCATAATTACAATTTTCGTTTCGGGCAAATAAACTTGCGAAGATCTCGTGCGGCTACAGCTCTTATCTCGCAGGTGTGTTTGGATCATCATATTGATATTTTGCTCATCCAGGAGCCTTATTCTACTGAGGGTAATATTCGTGGTCTGGGGCGACACGTTCGTGTTGTCACTGGACACAAATCTACGGAGTACCCTTGGGCAGCTGTTGCTTTGTTTTCTCCTAATATCTCTGTTCTCTCCTTAGACCACCTGTCTGGATCACATTGTGTTTGTGTAGAGCTGTCTCTCAATGGTTCTTCTTTTTATTCTATTTCGTCTTATTTCCAACCATCCATCCCTGTTGATATCCATATTCAGGCATTAGATAATATTTTGTGTCATCTGCGGCCTACTTCTAAAAAGTCATCATTGGTGGTGATCTTAATTCTTACTCCCCACTTTGGGATCCTTGCCCCACAAACGATAGGAGGAGATGCGTTTGGGGTAGCGCCCTTGAAGACTTTATCTGTCAAAACGATCTATATATCCACAACAACAGAGATGATATTCCGACGTTTGAAAGTCCTGCTGGCTCTTCTTATATTGATGTCACTTTGTCTTTGGGTTTAGATGCAGGTGATATGAAAGATTGGAGGGTTCATTCGGGAGAAACTCTGAGTGATCATAACTTAATTACTTTCGATGTAAACTTTGATAGTCCTATTAATTTTGTGTCTGGTTTGCCCTTACCTTTTCGTAACGGCACCAATCTATCTTGGATAAATTTCAAAACTCGTCTCTGTAATTTCTTTGACATATATTCTGCTGCAAACAGTTGCCCTGATTTTTGTGCTCCCGATTTGTGTGCTTCTGCAATTAACCTTGCCACTATTAATATAGCACAAGATGTCTTTGGTAGAGTTGGTGCTGTAGTTAGGCGCTCTACTCCTTGGTGGAATGACTACCTGGCATCCCTTAAATCCTTAGTCAAAAGGGCTATACGTAAATTACGCTCGGCTAAGCGTCGTGGTGTTGGTCCAGATTTGTTAATGCCCCTTGGTATCGAGGTTAGAAGAGCTTCTGCACTTTTTAAGCGTCAAATTTTGGTTTCCAAAAAAAAGTCTTGGGAGAATTTTGTTAGCTCGCAAGCAGGGTCGGGACCTTGGGGACCAGCTTATAAGGCCATCACTAGGGACACCGCTTTTATTATGTGTGGAGTTCGTAGTCCTCTTGATGGTCACCTTGCTTTATCTAGTAGTGAAGCGGTTAATAATCTTGTGAATGCACTTATCCCTGTTGATCGTTTTGAGAATGATCTACCTGCTCACGTTCTTATACGTAATATTGCTTCTTATGTTACTGAACTTAGTTGCTATGAAGACCTTCCGACTTCGGAGGAAGTTAGTGCGATTTTTAATAACCTGGCTAGGGGTAAGGCTCCTGGAGTTGATATGATAGGCGGAGATATTGCCAGAGTTGTTTGGTCGGTGGGTAATTTTGAACTTCTCAATGTTTATAGAAATTGTTTTAAATTTGGAACCTTCCCTAGTTGCTGGAAGGTTGGAAAATTGTTTGTCATTAAAAAGCATGGTACTGATAGACTGGCTAGTGACCCTAAGGCTTATCGCCCTATCAGTTTGTTGCCTATTCTTGGGAAGGTCCTAGAGAGGTTAATTTCAAGTCGGCTCAATAGTTTCCTTGACGATAACTCTGTTTTATCCGGTGGTCAATTTGGATTTAGATCGGGAAAGTCTACTGTTGATGCAATTCGCTGTGTCTTGAGGGAGTCTTCGGACTCTCCATACAAGTATGTAGTTGCTGTTTTGTTGGACGTTGCTGGAGCGTTTGATAATGCCTGGTGGCCCATGCTATTGATCAAGTTGCGTCTGCTGGGACTGCATCCGAATTTACTATGCTTACTGCAGAGTTACTTGTCGGATAGGAAATTGGTTTTCGAACTCGGAGGACAGGTTGGTTTCAGGGATCTCTCTATTGGATGTCCACAGGGCTCCGTTTTGGGACCTATCCTTTGGAACATTCTCGTCAATGACCTCTTTACAATCAATTTGCCGGAGGGTTGCAGGTTGGTTGCGTATGCTGATGACATCGTGTTGTTAACGCACGCAAAGTCCCGTGTTGAGATGGAATGTAGAACTACTGCGGCACTTCAGCTTCTAGACGATTGGGCCATAATTAACAAACTTTCTTTCTCGCCCTCTAAGTCCAAGTGCTTACTATTAAAAGGTTCTCTTGTTAGAGCCCCTAATATCAAACTCGGAGACTGTAAGATCAAATTCGTCAACGAGTACACGTATTTAGGTGTTGTTCTCGATGTCGGGCTTACATTCAATGGTCATATTGGGAAAGCATTAGATAAAGCTAAGGTTTCCTTTGGTCGTATTGGTCGCCTTTGTGGTCGCTCTTGGGGTTTGGGTTTCCATGAAAAACGCTTGGTATACGATGCTGTGTTTGTGAACTCTTTGACGTATGCATCTAGCATTTGGGGTCATCGTGTCGAATTAAAGACGGTCCGTCGTACATTAAATAGTGGTCAGCGTTTTCCTCTGATCGCTCTTACCCAGGCTTATCGCACTGCGTCTACTCACTCACTACAGATTCTTGCGGGTACATTGCCACTTGACTTGGTCGTCCAAACAAGAGCTGCTCGAGAAAAACTTCGTGGTGGGTTAGATGCTTCCGTCTCAGGCGTCCTTTTCCGTGCTCCTAATCAGTCACAGTGCGATGATCCTCGATTCTGGCAAAGTTTGAAGTCTGTTATTTGAAATTGTGCTATTTCGGCTTGGCAACTTAGATGGGATTGTTCCTCTAAAGGTACACAAACCTATTTATTTTTTCCGAGGGTCACTTCGCGCCTTGAGCGTGATTGGCTGTCGCCTAGTTTTTGGACCAGTCAATTTTTAACTGGTCATGGCCACTTTAACGGCAAGCTCGCATCTATGGGCTTGGTATCTGAATCCTTTTGTCCGTGTTCTTTTCCGGAGCAGGATGCAGATCATATTCTGTGGTCCTGTCCTGGGATGGAGGCTGAGAGGAGGGTTCTGCTGGACAGCGTCAGGGGTTCTCTCATTGGCCCCCTACATCATAGGGATCTAATAATGAGTAAAGCATCGTTTAGAGCTTTCGAAAAGTTCGCGGAATGCTTTGGGAAGCTGTGTTCCCCTGGATGCTACTACTCCACTTAATTGCAAAAGCATTTATGTGTTGATTTATTATTATTATTTTTTTTAATATTATATTCTGTGAATGTGTGTGTGTGTGAGTGTGCGTTTGCTTTTTAGGTGAGTGTATGTATTTGTGGTTTATGTGTGTGTGTATGTGTGTGTGTGTGTTTGTGTGTGTGTGTGTGTGTGTGTATATATATATGTGTGTGTGTGTATGTGTGTGTGTGTGTGTGTGCTTGCGTGCTTATGCACGCATAATTTTTCTTCCCTTTCCTTTACTCAATTCTTATCTTATAATAAACTTTATCAATACAATTATTTATCAAATACTAATAATCGTATTCTTGACCTAGCTATTAGTAGTTTCCCCTTATATATTTCTCGTGCTGACTCTACGCTAATCCATGAAGATTCTCATCATTTTTCCTTTTGCATCTCAATAATTTACAACAAATCTTCACCCTTGAATTATAATTATAATAAAACTTTCCTCTTTAGAAAAGCTGACTATGCTACAATTATTCCAATTTTAAGCGATATCAATTGGAATTCACTTTTGTCCAATTTAAATATTGATTTAGCTTGTAAAAAATTTTACGATACCTTACAAAATATTATTGAATGCCACGTCCCTTTTACTCTTAAATCTAAACGTACCAAATATCCCCCTTGGTTTACGTCGTCTCTTATTAAAATAATAAAAGAAAAAAACAAATTCCATAAAAAATTTAAAATTTATTCAAATCCCTTAGATTATCAAAGTTTTTCACTATTAAGAGCTCGAATTAAAAAATATTCTTTAATCTGCTTTAGAAATTATATTTCTCTTATTCAAAATAATATTAAAACTAATCCCAAATCATTTTGGTCATATATAAATTCCAAAAAAAATACCTCCTCTTCATATCCTTCCGTAATGTATTATGGAAATAAGTCGGCTTCACATGGTTCTGAAATCTGTACCATTTTTGCTGACTATTTTGACTCCACTTTCAATAGTGATTCTACCATTAACCTTTCTATCTCTAATACAGATACTTCTTCTTGTAACTTATCTACTTTTCATTTTGACTTATCTACTGTACTCAGTCACATCAACTCTCTCAATGTTAATCTTGGTGCGGGTTGTGATGGTTTGCCTTCTTTTTTCCTTGTTAAATGTGCTGTCCCATTATCTCTTCCCATAACAATCCTTTTCAATCTTTCTATGTCGAACGGTAAATTTCCTGACTATTGGAAATTATCTTACATCACCCCTATTTTTAAAAAAGGTGATAAGAATCTTATTGATAATTACCGTCCTATATCTAAACTATCTGTCATTAGTAAAATCTTTGAAAAAATTATCTATAATTTCCTTTTCTCCAATTTCAAAAACTACATTATACCTGAACAACATGGTTTTTTTAAGGGGAGATCGGTAGAGACTAACCTGCTTAATTTCACTAGTACTCTCACATCTTATATGGACAAACGAATCCAAATAGACGTCGTTTATACGGATTTCTCTAAAGCTTTTGATAAAATCAATCACAACCTTTTACTCAATAAACTTTGGTCCCTCGGAATCCGAGGAAATTTATTTCGTTGGATCTCTTCGTATATACTAAATCGTCACCAAATCATAATTCTCAATGGTTTTAGATCATCACTTAGACATATTCCTTCCGGTGTCCCACAAGGGTCGCATTTAGGTCCCTTATTCTTTTTACTCTATATTAATGATATTTCATACATCTTCAAACATTCCTTTATACTTCTTTACGCTGATGATTTAAAAATTTACAAACCTATATACACCATAGACGATTGTCATAAGATACAAGAAGATCTAGATAGATTCTCTATATATTGTTTAAATAATGATCTTTTTATTAATCTAGAAAAATGCTCTATTTTAAATTTCACTAGAAATAAGTCAATTATCACTAATCAATATCAATTAAATCATTCAATCCTTAACACGTCATCTTCTATTAAGGATCTTGGTGTAATACTCAATAATAAACTAGATTTCTCTGAACATATTTCTTTTATTACCAACAAAGCATTTAAATCTCTTGGATTCCTACTCCGCTCAACAAAACCCTTTAATGATCCTTATGTACTAAAATTACTTTATTTTTCCTTTGTAAGGTCTCACCTTGAATTTGCCTCAATTATCTGGTCACCTTTTTATTTATCCCATATTAATTGTATTGAGAAAGTTCAACTTAAATTTATTAAATCCTTACGCTACCTTTTTCCTACCTATACCCATTCTACTGTTTCCGACATTTTAAAAATCCTTTCTTTTAACAATCTTTCTGTCAGGCGACGACATTCTGATGCTTTATTCTTCTTTAAGCTCATAAATGGTTTCCTTGATTGTTCTGATTTACTGAATAAGGTTAATTTCAGAATCCCAGTTCGATACTCTAGACGCGTTGCACTCTTTTCACTTGATCCTTTCAATACTAATTCCCAAAAATATTTTTATCTGCAGCGTGTTTATCGTATGTTTAACGGAGAGCTGAATGAGGTTGATCTGTTTGGTATTTCCCTACATCAATTCAGGTCTAACATCAAGAGAATCTTGACCGATTGATTCATTTTTTCTTCTATTCTATTTTTCCAATATTTCCATTATTTTTATACTTTAGTTTAGTTATGTAATGTGCTATTTAATCATATTATAGCTTTCATTCTTTTCCTTTTCATTTGTTTATTTTGTATTTACCTTTTTCATTTGTTTTTTATATTTGTAAATTTCAATTTCTTCTTATATTCTATCTTATAACCTTTTCCAAATATTTTAATACTATATTTTAATTATGCAATGTACTACATATTTTGTCATGCCTTTATTCTTTACTTTTTAATTTGTTTTCCTTATATTTATCTTTTTCATTTTTGTAAAAATCTATTATTGGACTCGGATGTTACATATATTATTTATTTACTTTTTGTTTTTTTTATACCTATCTCTGTACATCCTGTCTGTTGATTTTTCAATTAATAAAATAAAAATAAAATAAAATAAAATAATCATGCGTACATGTATGTTTACTTGAGGTGTGCGTGCATTCGCACGGCACATCTCAGGTTTTGTTTCCTACCGCATGCGCGCTTTATGTGTTCATGCGTTGTTGTTAATTTTGTACTTGGTTATGTACAGTGTGGTTTTTTTATTAGAACAGTGATGTGCGGTTGTTCTTGTGCGATATTCATGAACAACCGTCTCGTTCTCCGACGAAAGGGTCTCTTGGACTGTATTCGTCGGGGGGGTGGTGGCCTCATGTTGAGGGCTTTAAGGGTCAAATTCCGTGACCTTTAAAGCGGGCTTAGAAATATATATATATATATATATATATATATATATATATATATATATATATATATATTATATATATATATATATATATATATATATATATATATATATATATATATATATATATATATATATATATATATATATATATATATATATATATATATTGTGTGAATGCGACAGTTTCGCTTCGACCAGATAATACGTATTTTAAATCGACAAAATCGAGGTTTCGTATTCTCCTATTTTCTCCTCCAAAACTGGACCAATTTTAAAAAAAAAATCATCATCGGTATGAAAAAGATATTTTCTGTGCAACTATTTGCGTATTTTTTTTTTAAATCGACCGTTAAATAAGCACGCTGGACTCTTTTCGTGGGTGTAAAAAAGAGGCGATTTTATAGATGTTTGGCGGCTCCTAGCTCCTATAAAAAATAACTGTTCAAAAAAATAAATCGATAGATGCATTCCAATGGTGGATATCCATAGTTCTTCTATCCATAGGATAGCACATTAAAAAACAATTTCTCTAGTGCCATAATTGAGCAAGGGAGAAGTCTAATACGTTTGTATGAACAAGGCGCTGGTGTCCAGCCCTCTTAAGTCCCGACCGTTACAAAGATAATAAAATAAATTCGCAAAGAAAGCACTACACTTTGTTGTTTATTTGCTATAAGGCGGCCTTGCAATCTATACTCTTCTAATTTGGAAAGATATATTGATCTCTTCAGTCGAATTACACTTTTTTCAATAAGAATTTGTTTATTATTTTTCATCTTTCTCCATTTGAAACCTAGCCTACGAACGATAACTCTTAACGAAGAAATTGCACCTTTAAATTTTAAACTATCTTTCAAAACTTCTAATGACATTTGTAGGGTCGGAAATGTTTTATGAACTAGATGAAAATCGTAGATAATTCGCCTGATGACCTCTTGATCAAAACTATCCACTGTAGTTATTTTTGATAACCTTACACGATTTTTGCCCGGTGTCCTTAAAACAACTCGCACAGTCGATGAAGATGTGGATGCTGCCGGATCTGATGACTAGTCACCGGACCCAGAAGGTGCCGCGTATTGTTCAATGGTTGTAAATGCATTGTTAAAGGTTTGCCGAACCTTTTTTACAAAGGATTTACAACAATGGAACAATGGATAACACTGTGACTATCCTACCTCTACTGATGACTCTGAATATATAGGTTGTGTCGTTGATGGCTCCGATATTGAAGGTTGCGATGTTGGCGGTTTATTAGCCACCACAAATTGATTTCGTACTTCACAAACAATTCGCTGAACACTTCTTTTAGAAACACCAGTCGCTTCCGCAGTTGAAGCATATAAATTTTTCATAAAACTATTTCTTTCGTCACATTCACTATTCACTATACGATGCATGAAATAGTTGAAAACATTATACATAATTTCGTGAGATTGTCCCGTTATTGTTTTCCCAGATCCAATTTTATTACAAAGCATTTTACTATCATATATCCACTAATTCTAATGCATTAACTCCAATTAACCAATTAGCAAACAATATAAGGACGCGTTACGTCAGTTTGTGGGGGTTGATCGGTGACTGACCAGTGAAACTGGAAAAAACCACCCTGTAGTGCACACTTTGAGCAATACAAAAAATAATTGTTGTTTCTGTCATGCTCGGAAAGTGGGTGCGTATGAAAGGGACCAACTGATTGTCCTAGAACACAGATACAAAAAATCTTATTCATATCTTCACGGACACAATATACGTGTTTGTATTGGTACGTGCCAGCTTTCGCTGCACGAGCTATAGGAAATTTAATCTAATTCAAAAGCTTCTTTCCAAAATTAACGCAATATAATAATCTCGTAGATTTGGACATTCGCTAAGTATTTCCCACGTGTTTTGAACAGGATCGTACACCTGTATTTTAGTATTAGTCGTACTCCCTGAAAAATATATCAATAATCGATTAATTATACACAAACTAATTTATATAAATTCCAGGAATCGAACGGATGCCAGGAATCGAACGGATATAGTTTGTGTAAACTCACCAAAACATATTATCTTCTCATTGTGATAAATTGCCTGAAATCCACTATCTTTTACAGGCATATTGCTTACTTCAGTCCAACTGTTACTGCTTGGATCGAATTTTTCTACTTGACCGATGCAGAATAAACCATAGACACCACCAATGCAATAGATTGAATCGTTGACAACAACCGCCTAAAAGCCGGAAAAAAATTAATTATATACTAGTTAAAGAGTTCGTTAAAAATAATGATTATCGGAATATATTTATTTCGAATCGAACAACAGTATTCTGTTACTTTCGGTTGACGGGTGTTCACCAAATTTTATATAATTATAACTTGGTATTAATTATCGATTCTGAATTCGGATCAATTTAAATCTCGAAGTCAAATTTTCACATTATCACAAAACATATTCGCATAATATATTTTTTTATATATATAAAAATATTTTGTCTTCCCCGCGCCCCCAAAGCTGCTGGGCTCAGGGCGTCAACCCCCCCCTGATGATGCACTTTTATGGTGCGTACGCACCAAGCCAACGAACGGCCCACAGGCCAACTTTAAAAACCAGTAGCGTACAAAATATCGAAATAAAAATTAAATTTAAAAATTGAAATTAAATATCAAAATTAAAACTATTATTATTATATTAAAATTAAATTCAAGTATCAAAATAAAATTATAATCATTATATTAAAATTAAAATTAAATATTGAAAGTTAAAACAGAACATGCACAATTTAAATAAATTTTCGAGATTGACCTAAAATTAGATCATCAACAATCACATACAGGTAATCCTCGACTTTTGTTTGTCGAAGATGTTTTGACTTACGAAGATACGCACTAAGATCGAAAAAAAATCAAAGAATTATTATTTTTACTTCCCCGTAATGCGCAGTTACTGAGAATATATCATGTATTAGTATGGGTGATCCAACGATTTTTGCTAACCCGGGGTGTTGTCGGTCACATCAAACGGATTTTTTTATTCTTCAATTGTTTCTCTCGTCGAAATAAATCAAGTAATTAAATCATTTCAGAGGTAAAATTTATCGGATAATGTGTGATTACTAATTTTATTTCGACGAAAGAAAAAAAACCCTTTGACAAATCACCGACATCCGACACCGCGTTTTTTTATGAATTGTTTTTTTTTATCGATCATCCAAGTGGAAATACAGTAACATCTCGTGACGACTTTAACAATATTTTTTTTCGCTCGTACGCAGAGAAATTATAATATTTCTCTGGTTTTAAATGCGGTATCGTCGTAATTCAAAATATTGTTGTAATTCAAAACATCAACGATGATCTAATTTTAGCTCAATCTCGCTCTTTAGCTTGATTTTGATATTTAATTTCAATTTTAAAATTTAATTTTTATTTCGATATTTTGTACGCTACTGCTGGTTAAAAAGTTGGCCCAAAATCGTCGTTGGTTTAGTCCGTAAGCACCATTATATAAACGTTCAATATATTCAGATCAGTAGACAGTCATTAATTATAATAAATCATGTGTTATTTTTTGTATTAGTTATATATTTATTATTTATTTATTTTTATTTATTTATTTATTTATTCTAAACAGATCATTGTGGCATAACAGGGATTCCTAAAGCGCTACAATGCTCAAAAAATATAACACAAAAAAATAAAAATAAAATAAAAATTAAACATAAACATAAATACATCCATACATAAACATAAAAAATAGCATTTAATAATAACAGATAAAGTAAAAATATCAAATAAAATATAGCATAAGGAATGCCTTGCACCTACAGCCAGTTTCAATAAATATGTAAGAAACAACTACAAATACAAAACATCCCTGTAAGGCCCAAATGGAAGAGAGTTAATCAAAATTTCACTCATAAATCACAATCAATCATGAAAACAATGATGAGCGCAGACTACCAGATAAATGGGTTAGACTAATTTCCGACAATTT
Source organism: Arctopsyche grandis (assembly GCF_051622035.1). Taxonomy (NCBI): domain Eukaryota; kingdom Metazoa; phylum Arthropoda; class Insecta; order Trichoptera; family Hydropsychidae; genus Arctopsyche; species Arctopsyche grandis. Next base: position 3,659,786 of record NC_135362.1, read on the forward strand.
ACGCTCACTAAGGTGGAAAATATCACATTCAGTCTCGGCAGCAACGATTTCATTAAGAAGTCGAATAGCTCTTGGAATAGGAGCCATTCGAAAAAGTACTGTGCGGGCAGGAGGTACAGCCAGCAAATGATGATGTCTACCACGCACATAGTGATTAGGGACATAAAGTCCCAACTGCTCCAGCAACAACGGGCATGACGTATTACCACGTAAGAGCAGGAGAACGAAACGAATTAATGAGAAGTTTCTCCGAAGTTCAAGGGAATTATACCCCAGCATGCCCAAAAGGAAAGGAGTGGGGTAGAGATATGGGTAATACCCATATTCTTTCCTATATAGGAAACGAAGAAATGCTTTTTGCACTTTCTCAATCATCAGAGAGTAATTTGCTTCATGCGGATTCCACACAATCGCATTATACTCTAGCTTACTTCTCACAAGCGAATTGAAAAGCAAGCGAGAAGACAAAGGATTGGAGAATAATCTTGCATATCTCAAAACAAATCCAAGTCGAAGAAAGCAAACGTCAGCGACTTTCTTGATATGGTTGTGAAAGGTGATCAAAAGTGATACCCAAATCGACAATAGATTCCACACGCTTCAACAAGACGGATCTAATGGAATATCCGTGACAATAGAGTGAATATATGAATTTAAACTTACAGTTAAGCCATATCTTTCCCATTTCATCGGTCTTAACATCGTCCATTGATTTGCATTTGGGTCGTATACTTCAACCGAACTTAAGGTACTATAAGAATCAGAATACCCGCCAAATACATAAATTTTTCCCTTATAGACTACTGAGGCATGACGGTGTCGATATTTCTTCATGGAGGCAACAATTTTCCAGCTGTTTTCAATGATATTATACCTGAAGTGAAACAAAGAAAAATCTGTATTCATATTCCAAATTCAATATTGGAATGATGTGAAGACTATCACGAAATGCACTAACTCTTCAACAGTGTCCACGGAATTCAAGTACAGTCCACCGATGACAAAGATTCTTTCGTTAATAATGACTGATTTTGAATTACACCTTTCCTTGTTCATCGGTGCTAAGTCGGTTAACTGTTTTGTGTGTAAATTGAAGGAATAAACCTGAAAAAGTCAAGCTTTCAAGTATTTTTTCTGTATAATTAAAGTTATTTCAAAACGAAACTTAACGCAAATTCAACAATATTTTTTTTATTAATTTGGGACAAAATACGTCGAAATAAAAATAAATTTAATTGCATCGATTTTTTCTTTAATTCAAACAAGCCCTGGGGTGACATCAATGGAAAAATAAGATTTTATAAGTTTTTGTGAAATTATTTTCATTCAAATAATCTATACCGCGAGACAAATACAAGTATTTTAATCATGCACATAATACATATATACTACAAACATTTAATATAAACTAAAATAAAAAGTAAAAATAAATTGAACATGTAAAATTAAAAAAAAAAGTGTAATAATTTACATTCTCGTTCATTCATGTCTTGTAATTTGGAATTTAAAATATTGGACTATAATGAAAAAATCACGCAACACGTATATAAGCAAGAAAATAAATACAAAAACAAGTAGTATGTGTAAATATTAAAAACAGGTCTAATATAAAAGAAAAATCCGATTGAACACAATGATGATAAAATAAAAAAAAAACGTTTATTCGTTTTGAATGTGTACTTTTGAATTTGTGCTGATCCTGCCTTCGATATTATTTTTAATTTAGGGTGTATAATTATATTTAATATGTCTATCTTGTAATTCAACGCTTCTTATTTTATCAATAGTTGTTTTACCCGGCTTCGCTCAGCATTTGTAATATAAACAGCTTAAACATGGCGAATCTAATAGTAAATATTCATTTGTTTTTTTATTAAATTTATTTGAATCGAAAAAAATATAATATTCAACCAATTGAATTGTTGTCATAGAAACATTGTTTTGTTTTCGAAGTCCCCAACCAAAAATACTTAAATACAAATACATAAATACAAAGTCTCTTTCGAAATTATATATCAGATTAGTGTGTTCTATCGGATTTTTCTAATACATTAGACATGTATTACTTGATTTTATATTTATTTTCCTGTTAATATTTATTTATATATGCGTTGCGCAATTTTGGCAATGCGCTATTTTGGTGTGCGCGGTTACGTCCAAGCGATTTTGTCCCGCGCGGTTTTGTGACGGCGCCGATTTTTAGCAAATTTTGGTATAAAATACATTTCTAAAGCGAGTTAAACAATATTTAAACGTATTTCAAGATTTATTTTAAGTTTAATATTTATTATGAAAAATTATTTCCAATTTGATCCTTAAATTACAATAAAATTTAATTTGTTTAAAGTTTCTCGGTGCCATTTTCCCGTCATCGAAAGATAAAAACCTTGTTGTTTTGTTATTATTTGTTTATTATTTTGGTTATTTTTCCTTATGTAAATTAATGACTGTTGGAGGGGGGGGGGGGGCATTGATTCAATGTACATATAACAATAATAACGATAACTTATGAAGTATGTATAATTCCAAACCTGATCATTCAAACCATATTCTTTTATTTGCCATCCACCAAATATAATTAAATGATTTTTAAATATCTCTGCCGAAAAAGATCTCATATTTATATCAATTTTAAAGAAATTGGTCCATGAGTTAGTAGTAGGATTGTACATTTCGATCAAACCAGATGTCTTAAATAAAATAATACACTATTTTATATGTATGTAACATCAATCGTGCAAAAGAAACATATTTATTCTACTCACATCAGAAGAACGTCCTCCCACAATTAAAACTCGTTTATCGAAATTTCGGTAGTCGGAATTCATCAATTTTAGAGAAGGTCTATGTTGGGGAAATTGGTGCCAAAGTATGGCATCTAACAGTAATTGACATTCTTCAACCGATTCACAGCACAGGGCCCTCACTTCTTTCAGTAAAAACTTCAAAAACAAAACAGACACAAATATCAAATCTCTGAAATCGACACATTATTAGATACATACATATGAAAATTAAAACCACCAACCGAAACAGAACAAAATGGTAACCTTAAACATTTCATTAATGAATACAGATCCTTCTTCCTGTTGATCCAATCATGTTTAACCCACTGAGATAGCCCTTTGAAGACCTGCTGTTCTGATAACGCATACAAGTTATCCGAAGAAAGCAGTTGTTTCACATTCTCAACTGACAAATTCAGAAACCGTATATTCGTTGTTATCTTAAAAATCAAAACATTTATTTTAAATATTTTTTCAACAGCACTATTTAGACACGTTAAGATTCCGACGTACGTCTAGAAAATTATTTATAAAATAATTATCAATATCTTCGAGTCTTTGTGATACTTGACTGTTATCTCGAAATATTCTTTCAACAAATAAATAGCAATAATCTTTGAGCTTATCTAACTGCCACAACTCAGCCAATTTTACTATGTTTGTTATCTGCTCTATTTGTAATTCCGCTGTAAAAAAAATAATAAAACTTATCCATTGAAGTACAAAGAAAATCATTAATTAAAAATTCGTTCCCACTCACCAATAGTCCCCTTATATAAGAATTCAATAGCTTTGCTCACAGATATTTCTCGGATACCCTCAGTAGGCATATCCAATACTCGTGTATAATCATTCAATAATCGTCTAAAGAACGCACTCGCCATATGCAGAATTGACTTGTGAACTGCATATCTAAAAATTGCATTATAAATTAAAATCAACAGGTTTACAATGTTATACTTTTGAATTCGATGAAAGTCATTACCTTTTGTTTTTGATTATTAATTCGATATCACTATACATATTTTGCGCATAGAAAATTTGCATCCATTGTATGTGGGAAAATCCATGCTTCATTTGAGTCTGCTGATCGAAGTCACCCATTTTCAAAAAACGAACTTTAAGAGTTTACTTAAAATAAAATAAATTGGAACAGGACAAAGAAAGTTAGACGTACAAATAGACTGTTTTAACAAATGTGACCAGTATATGAAAATGTTTACCTTCTTGTATATTGAAGTCGTTCGCTCGAAAATTACTGTTGAAACTGTCGTATTTTGCACTATTTATACATTTTAGTGTGTGTGTGATAAAAAAATATTTGACACTATCTATCAGATAACAGGATGTAGACATTCGTTTACCTTTAATAGAATTCTATTAAAATAAAACAAAATGTTTGATTTTAAAGTTAATAAATTGTGTTCACAATTCATTTCAGGTCCATTCTAATAGCTGCTGATCGAGTGATCACGTCTATTTCACTTATTATATTATCATTAAGTATTATCTTATTTTAATTTTAGTGTTAACAGCATTTTGAATGTTGTAAAATATTATCTAGATTGCAGAAGTTCCGACAAATTTATTTGTTTTCATGGAAAAAAGTGCAACAGTGCAATATCTTATGAACTGATTTCTATTGCAAGCTGTTCTTAGTCGCGTGAAAATTAGAAACGTATTTATTTAAAGTGTTAATTCTACAGATGATAAATGATTGAATAAAATTCATGACATTGAATTTGGTCATCAGAGATGTATTTTAACTGATTCAAACTCAGAATCGATCACTGATCACGTTTTCATGATCTAGAAAAATGTGTGTGTGTGTGTGTGTATTTTGGGGATTTTTATCTGATACTGAAATTTTTATCAAAACGACGTAAATTTTTTGTTGACCTTAAATGGTACCTCACCATAGGTGTCCTCTTTTTTTAAGTTTTTCAATTAAATTATCACCCAAACGGTGAATTGAATAGGATTTAAATTTGTTTACATGTAATAGAAACTTTAAATTATATACCTCAATGTTTTTAAATATTTTTTTCTAAACCGGAAGTAGTACCTTTACTCTAGAGAATCGAGATTTTTTTATGTTTTTCTCAGAAACCTTTTAATTTTTTGAATTAAAATTTCATATCTAGAAGTTTAAGCTTAATACCAAGTTATGTAAAAAAATTGGTAAGCATACGTCACCCGGAAGTGGCAGTTTACTCTTTTATTATATTGAGTATAATTTTTTTTTCAATGTGATGAAAATAAAAAAAATTCACTATATTTAATAAACCGATTTTTTCCTCTTAGAAAAGTCAAAACTGTTGTAACCATGATTCTGTCCTCACCACTGAACGTATCAAGTTGAAAACAATTATATTCGTATTCTGTACTAACTTACAGTACTTAAGGTTGTGGCTAGAATTCGTAAACCGGAAGTAGTAATTTTTTAAAGCAATATTTAATTATTTTATTTTTACCTTTTTAATTATTTCTATTGTCTTTATGTTTAATGTGTATAATATATAAATTAACAAAATCCGACAACCGGAAGTAGAACTTATGTCTTGTGTAAGTTTCCCTACATTTACGCTCAATTTGTGACGAAAATGCTTTCATAAGCATTATGTGTAATATGTGTTCATTTTTCACAATTTCGTTTGCAATTTTTTATCGACGTTTATATAAATTTTAAATTGAATACAAATTTTATGACAAGAATTAAGCTTATATCTCAAAAATGCATATTTCTTTCATTTAAATTAAATACAAACATACATACATATGAATTAATAAATATATGTATGAAAATATGTAAGATGTAATAAAAACTGTTTCTAGTGATTTTTCAAAATTGAAACTCAAATATAAGTATTTATGCAATAGAAAAATACTAAATATATAAAAATGTACAACGACGATAAAGATATCGATATCCGATACTGATTGTCAGTGTAATAAGATTGGCGATGTTAAAATTATCACTTATATAATATAGTAATACACATTAACTCACTAGCATCGATATACTCATTTCGTAAATAGATTTTTTTATAACACAATTCATAAGTACGCATTAAGGTCTTTTCAGCATTCATATATAATGCACCAAAGAATACTGTCCGTACTTGCAGGATACCTGCTGCTGCCGGTTCGTGCTGGATAGGTATGAACAGATCTTTATATGTAATATGATCATTGATTTAGACTTTCGCCAATCATTTACCAATTGTTCATAGCAGGATCGTACTATCAAAAATTGAAGAACCAAAACACAATTACTAGTTCAATTCAATCAATTTCAATAATAGAACAGACGTTCTGTACTTACTTAGATATGTGTATATTAACCTAAGCAGCAGCATCAATCATGGTTAGCGTGTAATGCTTCCAATTGTGTGGTCATGGGTTATATCCATAGATTTATGGAAAAACCAGAAAAATTGCTTTTCCTTAGTTCGTCTGTTCCCTATGGATATTGTAAATAAGCTTTTTAATTTTATTATACGGTTTGACTCCTCGCTATTGCACTGACATCTATAGATATTACAATACACTATAATACAATAGTTGTATGCAGGGACCCAAACCGTTATTTCTTTCGTTCCAGTTCGGTAAAAACTATATGTATATGGTTTCATTTCCAGTTTCCGGTTATCGGTTTTCGGTTCTCTTTTATGTAATGAATTATTAGCAAGATAATGTAAACGCACACACACACACACCGTCTATACCTCTCTTTATACGGCTTTTCGCTATATCTTATTGGGATCATATACTTGATTAAAATGTCAAAGGAGAATATTTCCTGGCATGTGCAGCTTTGTGCTGGTACACTTCGGAATAGAGCACGGATTCTGATGTAGCTAAAATGCAGACCAAGTACATTTTTTTATTCATATTTAATTGAGTTTCTCTAGGCTTACCAACTTTTCATCGGGCCCTGCTTTTAGGAACAAAAGTGCGACAAGTTTAGAAAGAATTTAGTAGTCTGTTTTATTCTAGAAGTTAATTTTTACATGTATGGTTGTATTTACTCTTGCTTTTCAATTCACAGGTGTTTGAATCGCGCACTTTTGATAGCCAATATATAATGAGTTCATTGACAACTCGCGAGCTTCGAATATTATACATATAATTGTATTTAAATCGGAATCGTTAATATAATCTTTGATTGCTAATTGTAAAATATGCGCCACACATTTTATTCCAATGAGATAAGGGAAAGAAGAGTTCTCAATGGAAGATAGCATATTAATATTCTGGTTTTCTTCGTCTATTTCGGTTTCTCACAAGTTGCCAAATTTGATCGTATTAGCTCCATTATCTGTTTGATATCGATATTATATTTTTCGAAAAGTTTCAAAAACATATTTTTAATATATGTATTCATTCCTGTATGTTTGTCCATTAATTATATCATTCCCAAAGTACATACATATACATATACATATATTAATTTTACCAAACCGAAAAAAATATGTTTGTTCCGGTTTTCGGTTTTCGGATCGGTTCTGGTTCAGGTCCCTGGTATATACATACATATGTATACACGAAATCTAATAAATAAATAAATTGGCTTTACAATAAATATCGTCAAAATTTAGTCGTGAACGTCATTTGATTGTTTCCAAAATTTTCCCACTATGCTATACACGTTGATGTATCAGTATGTTTAATTATTTATATTAATCGAATTCTAGTAGTGACTATCCATATCCATTGCATTTACCATTCAATCAAAAGGGGTCCATAAACAGAACGATAATTAATGACGATTTTAAAAATGCCTATCATATATACATACATATAAATATGTATGTAAATCAATCAACTTTTGTTGGGCCATTTATTTCAAAGAACCTTTGCTAGAAAGTTTGGTGCGTTATTTAGATTTGTTACCTATTGATGCATTTAGACAAGATATACATATGTTTATTTGTTTATAATACACATATACCACAGTGTCTTTACAAGTTTATTTGTTTTAATACACATGTACCAGTGTCTTTACAGGTTACCCCAATACAACACTGTGACCAGAATATATATATATACAAGACAATGAAAGATTATCTTTATTATTCAAAACATTTCTGTATGTTATTTACACACCACAGAGGAGGTTTTTATGCAGATGATACCGCTTGCTTCACAAGTAGCAAAAAACCAGACACTGTTCTTAAAAATCTTGAATTTTCAATTAAAACAATGACTGAACACTTCACTAAGTGGAAAATTCAAATTAATCAAACCAAAACAGACGCCATATTCTTTAGTGTTAGAAAGCATAAGCCAAGTTCAGATCTGAAAATCCCCTCTGGAGAAAGTCTGATATGGCAGTCAGTAATAAAATATTTAGGAGTAACGTTCGATAAAAGAATGAGATGGGCACCTCACATTGAGGCAGCGAAATGCAAGGCGATGCGGGGTATATCCTCAATATATCCAATATTTAATCGCCATAGTTCTTTATCAACTCAAAATAAAATAAAATTATATCGCGCGCTCATAGCAGCAGTTTGGCTTAGTGATAGCGTATATATTTAGCATCACTGAGGTCATAGGTTCGTGTCCTCGCCACTGCTGGTTAGATTTGGGGGTTTTGTGACTCCAAATCGATCGTTTCTCTATCAGAGTTTGCCAATTTTATCTGATCATTGCTGAAACGGTTCCTGAAAATTGGTATTAAAAAATCTAATCCTGTTGTCACAAAAATCTGCCTGTGTATAATTTGTATTAATTATACACAGTAATCTGAAATCCATAGATGTCACTATGATTATTATTTCTGATTAATTGTTATATTCTATATATGTATTCTGATTCTATATGTATGTATTACTGTATTTCTGATTTCTGATTGTTTATGTATTTCATTAACGTACACCCGTCGCATTGGAGCAAATCTGTAATGGCGAGTGTGTATTGATTGTGACAATAAAATAAATAAAATATAACCATTATTAACCTATGCTTCACCTGTATGGAATAACGCCTCGAATACTAATCTTTCCAAGCTCCAAGTAATACAAAATAAATCCCTAAAAATAATTTATAATACACCCATATAAACTAACTTGAAAAAACTGCATGCCATATATAATATTCCGTTTGTTACAGACATTACTAACAAACTAACCAGTAGATTCTATGACAGAATCACTAATAACCATACTAACACACTTGAGTCTCTTTGATTACAACAAAATGTCTATACCTTCAGGTATAAACACAGATTACCTAAACACAATCTGCTTTAAGTCATCGACTTTAGAGAGTCTTTAATTAATATTATGTATTAGATGTATTATGAACATTTATGTAAATAGGTTTTTGAGCTCTTTTTCCTATTATGCTGTAGATTAACATTAGAATAATATAATACTATGATTACTAACCAAATTAAATTAAATTGTAAAATAGAAAATGATCAGTAGATCAGTAGCTATTAAAATAGATATAAGATGTATTGTGAACATAATTTCGTAATAATAAAAAGCATTTAAAAATCAAAAATCAGAGGTTTTTTAAATATTCTATCAAATTAAAAATTATAATATATGCCAGAGATGAACTTTGCAAGATTGCAAACTCAAACAAAAACATCTTGCATTCAATTATAAATTAATGCTATGCGCATTTAACAGATAGTAATTTTTGAAGTTTTTCTTGAATAAAACACATATTTGAGTGCATAAATTAACACAATATCTTTCGGACAACAACCATAACTTTGCTTAGACAATCTGGAAATCAATGTGTTAATCTATTTCCTACCGTACATACGATAATACGCAGACCAAAGATAAAGTTCGTTCAGCAATGGTTTTGTGTACATATTAATATGATATATCAACAATTAAAAATATATTTTAATCGAAGATAATTCAAATATCATCGTCTTGATATTGCAGAATTAGTTTGACGAGTGAACTAAACTTCCGCTAGCATGGTCTGTAACCATGAATATTATAGACTGTTAGATAAATGTTATATAGAATGTTAGATAAATTAAATTAGATAGAATAAAAAAATTGTTGGTGTGCGGTGACCATGATTGTTCCAGTCGGCTTATTCCATTATACAAAAAAAAATAACGTTACATAATTAAAATCTATAAATAAACAAGTTTAGTACAAAAACTTCACGCCACAGTTCAAGGTACAAGACTGTGATTTCAGTTGACTGTAATCTTCCATCGAGAACAGTACTCTTCATAGAACATGAAGTTGTTCTCAATTTTGCTTTCTCTGATGGTACCTGCTGCTGTGTATGGAATTCGACTAACCATACCCGAACTAGGAGAAATGGAAGGAATAACCACAATCTCAGCTTGGACCAATAGATCTATTTACCAATTTTTTGGTGTCAAATTTGGAAAAACCACGTCTGGAAACCGAAGATTCTTGGTAAATATTGCTAAATTCTTATTTTGTATGTTAATTTCAACTCATAAATGTATTATTCAGCCTCCAGAGCCTACAACTCCTTGGGAAGGAGTATACAATGCCACCACTGAAGGTGTGGAATGTCCTCAAATGAAAAATCTGATGGATATCATAAACGCACCACCTAACGTAGATGTAGAAGATTGTTTATTGTTGAATTTATATACTCCAATGGTAAATCTAATTAAATTAAATATTTGATATAACTATATATCTTGATTCAATAGAACATTGAAATTAGATTCCAGATAATAGCACAAAATTGTTGCCGGTAATGGTTTACTTTCACGGTGGTGGATTTTATGAAGGAAGTGCTCGATTTTTCCCACCGAATTATTTACTAGAACATGACGTACTACTAGTAGTTGTTCAATATCGTTTAGGTCCATTGGGTAATTTAAATCAATTACTCAATAACATAATGCTATAAATACAATCATCAATATACCAACGTTGAATTTGTTCCCCGCAGGCTTCATGAGTCTTGATACTGATGCTATTTCTGGTAACGTTGGATTTATGGATCAAATTCTGGGTCTGAAATGGGTTAATAAGCACATACGAAACTTTGGAGGAGACAATACCAGGGTCACTATATTTGGTCAAAGCGCTGGTGCTTGTTCGGTCTCTCTACACTTGATGAGTCCAATGGTAATCAGTAATTTATTTTAAATCAAATAATTAATAAGTGTAATTAATAAGTGTGGAATGTCAATCGCTGTATTTAAATAACATCTGATTGTGAATTGTGATATGTATATTTCTATATTATATTGTCTTTAATGAATTGTATGTTATGTGCCAAATACAATAACTATAATTGTAGTCAATTAGTAATATCATTCATCATTATATATTATTTATATACATATAATAGCTATGTATGGTTGTAAAAAATAGGAAATGAAAATAAAATTAGGACGAGGTATATTTGGAAAAATAAACCGATAATTAGTTTTTATAATGATACATTCATATGTACATAGATCACAGTAAATCTTACGAATTGAAACCATTTAGAATTGAAATTGAATTCAATCCATTTAGAATTGAAACATTATTTTTTTCTACTTATTTAACATCCGTAAATGATAACAATTAAATTAGATAACTTTTCCTATTATCATCATCATATATGTAACTAGTGTTATACCCGGTGAAATATAATCGCATGAGTACTGGCATATTAAGTTATTAAATTAAAAGAAATGTGTTGGTTTTGTGTTCGATCCGCATACGGTCGAATTTTTTAAAAATATATTTAAATTAATATTTATATTATTAAAAAGAAAAATATAAAAACTACCTACCTACATGAAAACAATTTAAAACACCAATAGAAAAATTAATTAATTAATTAAATAACTTTTCAACAGAGAGCGGTAAACGCTCAGAGACTTAGCGCCGTCTATTTACCTAAAGGAAACATTGGTAAAAACAGTATATATATAGAAGTTTTTTTTTTTATTTTGTTATTATATTCGTATACGGTTTGCAGTGGTTTAGCTATGACGTACATACATATAAATGTTGAATCGAAACGACTATTAAAGTACGGCGAGCGTTATCTCAGACAAACACACAGAATAGCAATATTATATACATATATAATATCGCTATTCTATGTGACTTTGTGCCTGTTTGTGTATCTGCGATAACGCTCGCCGTACTATAATAGTCGTTTCGATTCGACATACATATGTACGTCACAGCTAAAACACTAGCAACAAAATGTACAGTTATAATAACGAAAGAAAAAAAATTCTATACACATATATATACTGTTTACCACCAATGTTTTCTCTAAGCAAGTCTCTGAGCATTTAGCGTCATGTATTGAATGTTTGTTTATTTAATTGATTAATTAATCAATTTTTGCATTGGTGTTTTATATTGTTTATACCATTTTTTGTTCATATTAGAGAATTAAATATAAATATTAAATTAAATATATTAAAAAGGTACCGGAACACACAGAACCGACACATTTCTTTTATTTTTTTATTTATTTAATAACTTAATATGCCAACACCCATGCAATGACATTTCATCGCATACAACACTAGTTTCTACTATAAGAATACTAAAAATAATCAAAAAATTAAAAAAAAGTTTTTCATCAAAGCAAACTCACTCTACCATATGTAAATTTAATTTAATTTGTGTTTATTAATCAGGTGGATTCCCACTTATTTCAACAAGCAATAATAATGTCTGGATCATCTCATGCAGACTGGGCATTTGATACGAACCCAACCGTTTATGCCAAAAATTTATACAGCGTACTAATGAATACAACAGTGGAGGCCAGTAACTCTGAAATGGAGGAAGCCTTCAAAAGTGCAACTATTATTGAATTCATACGAGCCCTCAATCGTCAAATTGTTAGTATATACATTATTAAATCATTCGATAAGCACACACAATTTTCATTCATTGTAAATTCTGAATTAAATGAATTACGTTTTAAAATCCAAATAAACATTCGTACATTAATACATTTTTAGGAAATGTATCCACCGATGATGAGGAAAGTGGGCCGGGCTGTTCTCCAAAAAGCGGGTAGTGTAAAGTATCTTACAGAACTACCCGAAAACATAATACAAAGGGGACATTTCAGAACCGTACCAATGATGGCAGGTGTTGTTAAGAATGATGGATCATTTTTAACTACAAGTATAATACGACGCCGTATAAACTTATCTAGATGTGTATGTATTTTAAAACGTGAATAAAAATATGTGTTATATTTCATTTTAGTGATATATGATGTGATGGAAGAAAATAATCTGCTTAACAATGATGATTTCATAAGAAATAACCTCACACAATACTTATTTGAAATTGCAGGTATGATATTATATATATATATAATATCGCTATTCTGTGTGTCTGTCTGTGATAACGCTCGATAATACTATAATAGTCGTTTCGATTCAACATACATATGTACATCACAGCTAAACCACTGCCAAAACGTATATACAAATACAATAACAAAAGAAAAATACTTCTATATACATATGTATACTATTTGCTACCAATGTTTCCTCTTAACAGAGAATTTACCGCCAATTAATTTTAATTAATTTTTCTATTGGTGTTTTATATTGTTTACATGTAGGTAGGTAGGTAGTTTTCATATTAAATAATTATATTTAAATATTAAATTAAATATATTCAAAAGGTATTTGAAAAAAAATTGACCGCATGCGGATCGAACCGACAAATTACTTAAATTTTTTTTTATTTAATAACATAATAAGCAACACCCATGCGATGATATGTCATCGCATGGGTTATGGTATATTAAGTTATGAAATAAAAAAAAAATTAAATGAAATTTGTTAGTCCTGTGTTCGATCCGCACGCGGTCGTTTTTTATTTCAAACACCTTATAAATATATTTAATTTAATATTTATATTTAATTGTTTAATACTATGGTGGCCGCTGACTCATATTTGTATCATGTTGGGTGCACAACGCTTACTGGCCGCTGATACATATATAATTTACGACTGCGCGAATATATTTTTCGTGCAGAATATATTTTTCAGTCCGCTGATATATATTTGTATCACATTTTCGTCATAAACGAAAACGTGATACAAAATTGTATCATCGGCCACAAACGATTTTCGCAAACGTGATACGACAATATATCAGCGGACTGATACAGTTGGCGCAGTCGTAAATCATATATGTACATATGTACCAGCGGCCACTAAGCATTGTGCACCCAACATGATACAAATATGAGTCAGCGGCCACATTGTGTTAATACGAAAAAAATGGTAAAAACTACCTGCCTACCTACATTAATTAATTAATTAATTGAATAAATTTTCCATAGATGGCGCTAAAAGCTCAGAGACTTATATGCCTAGAGCTAACATTGGAAGCAAACAGTATATATAGAAGTTTTTTGTTGATCTGTTATTATGGTCTTATTATATTCATACGTCTTGTTGGCAGCGTTTTAACCGTGACGTACATACAGACACACAGAATATCGATATTATATATATGATGTACATATGTATGTACATACATATATTTTTTAAAAAGTTTAATATATAACTCAAAATTTGTATATTTGAACATCAACAGCAATTGAAGACACAACAAACACGTTGTCAGACACATTCAACAATATATATTTCAAAGGACTGTTCAATAAGTCAGAAAATATCACCTTCGCAGAATTGGCTCCGGGTATTACAGATGTAAGAAAAGTTTATACATATTAATAAATATAAATCGACTGCCTCGGTAAATTAAGTTCTATTTTATAAAATTGGATTTTAAAGATTTTAGGCAATATGCTTTTAAAGTCTCAAACTTTGAAACAAGCAAAAATCAACGCAAGATATGAAAACCGAACGTACTTTTACACTATTGACTACCGAGGGGAACATACCAGATTCGGTTATGGTGCTGATACTACCAAATATCCGTTCGATGGTGGAGTACACCATTCTGATGATTTACTCTACTTGTTCCCGTATCCGTACACGAGTCCACTGAACGAACAAGACACCGAAATAGCGAAACTAATAGTGAGTATAATAATTATAACTTAATTATTAATTTCATTCAAATCGATACATGCTGGTATGCTTGTAACTTGCTTTCAGAGTGACCTGTGGACGAGCTTTGCTATTAATGGTGAACCTACATCTCCATTTTTGAATGTAGAGTGGCCGGTACTTGAAAAAAGTATGGAATCTTTAATGTCATTAGAAACTAATTAAATTTTCGGTAAAATATGTAAATATTTACTATGATTATAGATAAAAATGGACCATACCTTCAAATAAATTCAACATCGTATATATCTCAGGACTTTGTCGATGGGGAATACAAAGTAACATCAATTGAAGCTGGATTAATAAGTGATGACAGAAAATATTAAATATGAAACATAATAAATATGTTATTTATTTTCAACTGAATTGCATTTTTATTTATCTACATATTTATTTATTTTTAATCTATAACAAGAAGGCCTAACATATAACCCCAATGCGCCCCCCTAATCAGAAACATTGTACATTTGATACAAGTATTATACAAAGTAAATACACATCAATTAACACCCACAGAGACATCTATGGTCAGATTTGTAAATTTGCAGCATTTTACAGTTGCTGAAAACTCGAGATTTGTGAGAAAATGGGTAAGGTTGCCAATTTCTTGGAACCGTTTCCCCACATCTTTGAATATTCGTTTAACTGTTTGAATCAAAGGTTATTTTTTTAGAAATATAATTGCACGTAATCAGTTGTAATCTTCTAGTGATAAGTTGAAGCTGGAAATAGTGTAAACGATCTTGGGAGAATATCGAAAAAAGGTTGCAATGTTACAGAAGATTTCACAGCGTCGCATAGCACAAGATTTAAATTGTGGCTGCCACAGGGAAAGATTAATTATAATACAAAAGGGATTGCATCCTTACCCAATTAATAGAATCTAATATTTTGTATAGCCTTAAGTGCTCTAATTTCAAATTTTAAAGCGCCTTTGGCGCATCAAGCGGTGCCCTAACTTATTCGGTGCCCTCAGACACAGCCCGACCCAGCCCCCTCCCCCCCCCCCTTAAAACCGGCACTGGTTGTGGAAGGTGAGTGATACCCAAATCAAACATAGATTCCACACGCTTCAACAAGATGGATCCAATTGAATATTCGTTACAATAAAGAGAAAGTGCACGTCCATTACTCATAATCACACATTTATTAAAATTAAGTTCTACATAGACCTAAAATATAAATGAACTCCAGGAAGGCGTCAATATCAGCTTGATTTGAGGCCTGCCTCTCATCCTTAACCGACAAAAATAATTTTACGTCTTCAGCAAACAAGAGACATGATGTATTGGATGATTACCTGACAACTCGTTCACAGATTTTTCGTAAATCGAGGATGCGCTCCAGGCATTACGTATACGGCCATCTCTTTCTCACCCCGTCTGTTCACCAAGATCTCGTTTACTATGCCATTACGTATGCAGCCATCTCTTTCACAGACCGTCTGTTCACCTCTTTCACAGACCGTCTGTTATCGGTGAACAGACGGTATGTGAAAGAGATGGCTGCATACGTAATGGCATAGTAAACGAGATCTTGGTGAACAGACGGGGTGAGAAAGAGATAGCCGTATACGTAATGCCTGGAGCGCATCCTCGGTTTACGGAAAATCTGTGAACGAGTTGTCGTGTCACCGTATTGGATAAACCTCTAGGGAGATTATTAATGAGAATGGTAAATATTATAGTAAGGGACCTAAAATGGACCCCTGAGCTATACTATATATATAGATCTAGTAAATTATGGGAGAGGTTCAAAAAAACAATATCTAAAAAAAATGCTATCTATCACTAAGATAAGAAGCAAAAAGTTTAAGAAGACAAAGAAGTATATATGTATGTACATATGTATATGTATGTGCATACATTAAATCATTCTAAACGTTAAAATAAGCTAATCAATTTTTGATTATTGCAAATCTCCCGTTATAATTTAAATTATTTAAATATACATTGGTTAATTTCTCCAGAAATAAGAGCCG
Source organism: Arctopsyche grandis (assembly GCF_051622035.1). NCBI lineage: Eukaryota > Metazoa > Arthropoda > Insecta > Trichoptera > Hydropsychidae > Arctopsyche > Arctopsyche grandis. The sequence goes on from NC_135362.1 coordinate 3,676,588, forward strand.
GTCAAACTTTTTTTTTAATAATAAAATTTTTTTATCAAATTTATCGAGAAATGAGAATTCTCAATTTGGCATTTTTTTCGAGAAATTCTTGAGAAATAATTCTCGAGAAGGAACACTAGAGTACACTATTCAGATGATTTACTGTACTTGTTCCCATAGCATTACACAAGTCCACTGAACGAACAAGGCACCAAGATAGAGAAACTAGTAGTGGGTATAATAATTATGTCTGCAATTAATTTCATACAAATCAGTGTAGATTTGCTAATAATTACTTTCAGAGCGGCCTGTAGACAAGCTTATTATTAAACTTACTATTATTGGTAAACCTAAATACATCTTCACTATTGAATGAAGAATGGCCAATCCTTCAGAAAAGTTAATTAATTTAAATTGTTGAAGTTTACATCAAAATATGTAAATATTTATAATGATTGTAGGTATAAATGGACCATATCTACACATTAATTCAATATCGTACATACCTATACATACGTATGTATTTCTGGACTTTGTCAGTAAAGAATATAAGATAACATCAATCGAAGCTGGGTCAATATTTGATCACTTCAAATATTATAAGTTATCACCTCATCGAGAGTACAAAGCTTCATTCATAGTTCAAGATACGCAAGACAGTTAAAAACCGTGATTTAATTTGACTGTAGTCTTCCATCGAGAACACCACTCATTGAACATGAAGTTGCTCTTAATTTTGCTATATTTGATGGTACCCGGTTTGGTGTATGGAATTCGACTAATCATACCTGAACTAGGAGCAATTGAAGGGTCAACCACGGTCTCGGCTTGGACCAATCGATCTATTCATCAATTTCTTGGCGTCAAATTTGGACAAACCACTTCTGGAACTCGAAGATTTATGGTATTTTTAATTTTTATTTTAAAAGTGTATTTCAACATGTAAATGTATTTTTTTTATATATTTCAGCCACCAGAACCCACCGGTCCTTGGCAAGGAGTATATGATGCCACTACTGAAGGTGTAGAATGTCCTCATCTTAGAAACTTGCCCATGATTATAAACACACCACCTAACGTAGATGCGGAAGACTGTTTATTGTTGAATTTATATACACCAATTGTAATTCAATTACATTTGAAATGAATTTAACTGCATATGTAGATATACTAATAATAGAATATTAATATAAGATTCTAGATAAAAACACGAAAGTGTTGCCTGTAATGGTATTCTTTCACGGCGGTGGATTTTACGAAGGCAGTGCTAGGCTTTATCCACCTAATTATTTATTGGAACATGACGTAGTATTGGTAGTTGTTCAATATCGTTTAGGTCCATTAGGTAATTTTAATCAATCACTAAATAACATGATTCAGTAAATATAATTATCAACATACCAACTTTGAATATATTCCCCACAGGCTTTATGAGTCTTGATACTGATGGCATTTCTGGTAACGTTGGATTAATGGATCAAGTTATTGGTTTAAAATGGGTCCATAAGTACATACGAAACTTTGGAGGAGACAATACCAGGGTCACTATATTTGGTCAGAGCGCCGGTGGTTGTTCAGTATCCCTACACTTGATAAGCCCTATGGTAATCAACATCAAATATGAATTTATGTACCTATTACGATAAATAAGTCAACCAATTTATGTACACATACATATTTATATGTACATTGTGCATGTTAAATTTTTCATAATTCAATTCTAAAGTGTATTGTTAATCATCTTTCATAATGACTCCTATATATTAACGGTATCTAATGGATATATTAACAGACATCCAGACTAGGCTTACATAAAGAACACTAAATTTCAATTCTTTCGTATTCATTATGAGTTTGTGACCTTGATTTTATTGAAAAATTTTCAAAGAAACTATTCAAAATATTCAAAACTAATTAAGTTTAAACTTTATTATCAATTAGGTCGATTCCAACTTATTTCAACAAGCAATAATAATGTCTGGTTCATCTCATGCAAATTGGGCATTTGATACGAATCCAACCGTCTATGCCAAAAGTTTGTACAGTGTGCTAAGGAATACAACAGTTAAAGCTAGTAATCCGGAAATGGAAGATGTCTTCAAAAATGTCTCTATAATTGAGTTCATGAAAGCTGTCTATCGTCAATCTGTTAGTATACATATAAACATACATTAAATCATTCTAAAAGTTAAAATAAGTTTATCAATTTTATAACTTTAATTATGTAAACATACATTTGTTACTTTCTCCAGAAAATGTATCCAGAAATAAGAGGCGGTCGTGTTGTTTTCCAAAAAGCAGGTTTGATAAAGTATCTTACAGAATCACCAGAAAACATGATAAATAAAGGAAATTATAGAACCGTACCAATGATGGCAGGTGTTGTTAAAAATGATGGGGCATTTTTCACTGCAGGTAAAATAATATTTCATAAATAAATAATTAATATATTTAAAATGGTCTAATCGTAAAAATAAATATTTTATTTCATGTTTAGTGTTATATAATAAGATGGAAATAAAAAATCTACTACGAGATGATTATTTCATGAGAAATAATTTAACACATAGCTTATTCGAATCAGCAGGTATAAACATATATAAAACATCCATTTCAATAAAAGTTTAATAAATAACTTATGACGCGTGTATGCATTTTAAAATAGGAATTAGAGACACGACAAATATATTAATTGACACATTCAACAATATATATTTCAAAGAACTATTCGATATGGAAGAAAAAATTACCTTTGCAGATGTGGCTCCGGGTATTACAGATGTAAGAAAAGTTTATAGATATTAAATTTATATCGACTTCTATAGTAAGCTTAGTTCTATTTTATAAAATTGAATTTCAAAGATTTTAGGCAATATGCTTTTTAAGTTACCAACTATGAAACAAGCAAAAATTAACGCAAGATATGAAAACCGAACGTACTTTTACACTCTTGACTACCGAGGAGAACATACCAGATTCGGTCATGGTGCTGATACCACAAAATACACGTTTGATGGTGGAGTACACCATTCTAATGATTTACTCTACTTGTTCCCGTATCATTACACAAGTCCACTGAACGAACAAGACACCAAGATAGCGAAACTAGTAGTGGGTATAATAATTATATCTTCAATTAATTTCATACAAATCAGTATAGAAGTGCTTATAATAACTTTCAGACCGACCTGTGGACAAGCTTTGCTATAAATGGTAAACCTACATCTTCATTATTGAATGTAGAATGGCCAATACTTAAAAAAAGTAAGAAATCCACAAATAATGCTTATTTATTTAAATTTTGATGCTCACATCAACATATGTAAATATTTAATATGATCGTAGGTAGAAATGGACCATATCTACACATTAATTCTATACCGTACATATCTCAGGACTTTATCAATGAAGAATATAAAATAACGTCAATCGAATCTGGATTAATAAGGGATGACAGAAAATATTGAATTTGAAATGCAATAATAAATTATTTATTTTCAACTAAATTGAATTTTTATTTACCTGCATACAATTATATATACAAATTTTCTGCTTGATGCGTTCAATGGAGTGGGAAAATCTTAACATTTTTTACTTTTCTGAGAGGAAAAAATCCCACTTTTGGTTTATTAAATTCAATGATTATTTTATTTTCATCACATTGATACTAGGATTATACTTAATTTTTCTTGTGATGAGCACATATATTTAAAGGGTCGAAAAAAGTAGTGGAAGAAAAATCGAAAAAGAGCCACTTCCGTGTTCAACAAACTTTATACATACATATTATATATATATAACTTGGCATTAAGTTTTAACTTTTAGATAAGAAAATTCAATTCAATACACCGAGAGGTTTTGAAAAAAACATAAAAAAACCTCGATTCTCTAGAGCAGCGGCTCCCAACCTGTGGTACGCGGTTGATGGTTGGTGCTACGCGAAAAAAAATCAGTAATGTCGGACATGCAATAATGAATGATTTACAATTGTAGGAATATAGTACAACTTGTGCTATTACGAATCAAAAACAAGTATAGCTCAAGGGCAACGACCCCTTCGACCATTCCAGAAGAAAGAGTTCATCGCTTGATCGTAAAAGAACAAAACCCGACAGTGATGTCATCAGGCAACCAAGACACATATCCTGAAAGGTCGTAAACACGTGACAGTCATTAACCCATGGCACGCTCGCATTCTCAAACGAACGATGTCCTGGCTTACCCCATAAACCACACGGTAATTGGACTATTCGTCACATTGGGGTGGTCACAAAGACAATTTTTGCCATGAAAATCGCGAATACACAATATTTGGCACTCAAGTTCTCGTTACTATGATAGTTATCGTTAGTATGATGGACTTTTCGGCTGCCAGATGTTCCGTTATAGAGATTTTAGTGACTTTGTGACGAGTAATTTGTGACCAGTAATCACCGAACTAAACCACACATGTACCGAGCACGCGCCTCGAAAATAGGTCACACGTGTTTCTAATGGTCCGTACGCACCAAACCAACGACGATTTTGGGCCAACTTTTAAAACCAGTAGCGTACAAAATATCGAAATAAAAATTAAATAAAAAAATTGAAATTAAATATCAAAATTAAGCTAACGAGCGAGATTGAGCTAAAATTAGATCATCGTTGATGTTTTGAATTACAATAATGTTTTGAATTACGACGATGCGCATTACAACCAGAGAAATATTATAATTACGAGCGAAAAAAACCTTGTTATTGTTTCTTTTAAGTCGTCACGATAACTACTGTGTTTCCCCCTTCGGAAATATTTAACCAACAACGATTTTGGGCCAACTTTTAAAACCAGTAGCGTACAAAATATCGAAATAAAAAAATTGAAATTAAATATCAAAATTAAGCTAACGAGCGAGATTGAGCTAAAATTAGATCATCGTTGATGTTTTGAATTACAACAATGTTTTGAATTACGACGATATTTTTTTTATTTTTTATTTATTTATTTAACATATAAGCCACAGTGACATTACAGAGATCTCCAACGCGTCGCTGTGGCCGGTCATTCAGTAATAATAACATGATAACAGTAATAATAACTTATAATAATAACAATAGTAGCACAACATCATTAAAATCATAAAATCATAAAAAAACAGATAAAGTAATAACAATCATTAATATTTATAATAGGCAAAATCAGCCACTGGCATTCCTCAACAACCACTCAACCAGATTAGTATATTTTATATTGAAGAGGTCAATTTCACCAGAAATCCTGTTAAGCAGATATATCGCTCTAGATATAGGAGCCGTTGACAACATATTTGTGCGAGCCACAGGAGGAACAAACAAATCACGATTTCTCAAGTCCCTGAATTTACAAGGTGCATTAAACCTAAATTCCTTTAGAACCTGAGGATTGTGTATTATCCCATTCAACAGCTTAAAAAAGTGTCTTCCCAGTAACATATTCCGACGAGACTCCAATGAGTTGAAACCTAACGCCCCTAATAGGAATGCACTAGGATATAGCCAAGGATAATAACCATACTGTTTCAAATAAAGATATCTGAGAAACCGTTTTGGATTCTCTCAATCTTCAATGAATGAGTTATATGGGTAGGATTCCATATAATAGAAGAAAATTCTAGAATACTACGTACTAAAGATTCATAAAGAATTTTAAGCACCAACGTACTCTGGAAAGGTTTGCTAACTCTTAGTAAGAATCCCAGCATTTTTGTTGCACGCAAACAAATATTGTCTGTGTCGTTTAAATTGAAAATTATTCGAGAACAAGACCCCCAAATCACAATATTCATCTACAAACTTTAATTCAACACCACTTAGGCGATATGGATAAATCAAGCGATTTGAAGATCTTGTCACATTGAGAACACAGCATTTTTGAATGCTAAAAAATAATTTATTATCGACAGACCAACTTGACAGCGCATCTAAGTCCAATTGGAGAAGGGCTGCGTCACTATGAGACTTAACTGTCTTAAAAAGCTTAAGTTCATCGGCGAATAAAAGATAGTCTGAATACTTAATTATTTTTGAGATGTCATTAATGTAAATTAAAAAGAATCATGCACAGAGTCGTCAAGCCAGGTTTCCGTTAGTACCAGGATGTCAGCACATTGAATAGCCGAGTTAGAACCTAATTCATCCAGTTTATATTTAAGGCCTCGTACATTTTGATAGAAAATGCTTATATTATGCATTACAACCAGAGAAATATTATAATTACGAGCGAAAAAAACCTTGTTATTGTTTCTTATAAGTCTTCACGATACACCAATGTGTTTCGCCGTCGATGAAATATTTAACAAAAAAATGTCGGTGATTTGTCAAAGGGTTTTTTTTTCTTTCGTCGAAATAAAATTAATAATCACACATTATCCGATAAATTTTACCTCTGAGATGGATTTAATTATTTGATTTATTTCGACGAGAGAAACAATTGAAGACATTATCCGATAAAATTTACCTCTGAAATGATTTAATTAATTGATTTATTACGACGAGAGAAACAATTGAAGACAAAAAAATTTCCTTTGATAAAACCGACAACGGCTCGGGTTGAAGAAATCGAAGACGTCACCCATACTTACACATAATATATGCTCAGTAGCTGCGCATTACGGGGAAGTAAAAATAATAATTCTTTGATTTTTTTTTCGATCTTAGTGCGCATCTACGTAAGTCAAAGCATCTTCGACAAACAAAAGTCGAGGATTATCTGTATGTGATTGTTGATGATCTAATTTTAGGTCAATCTCGAAAATTTATTTAAATTGGGCATGTTCTGTTTTAACTTTCAATATTTTATTTTAATTTTAATATATTGATTATGATTTTATTTTGATATTTGAATTTAATTTTAATATAATAATAATATTTTTAATTTTGATATTTAATTTCAATTTTTAAATTTAATTTTTATTTCGATATTTTGTACGCTACTGGTTTAATCCTGCTGGTTAAATCGTTGGACCAAATTCGTCGTTGGTTTGGTCCGTACGCAGCATAACACACACGTTCTGGAAACGAAGACAAAGCAAATGCACACGGCACGCTCCAACCCAAACGTATATGGATGGAACTACTCCACCGACCGCCTTGAACAGACATTAAATTATTATTATTTATTATTATTAGACTTATTATTATTATTATTATTTATTATTTATTATTTATTATTTATTATTTATTATTCATTATTCATTATTCATTATTCATTATTCATTATTCATTATTCATTATTCATTATTCATTATTCATTATTCATTATTAATTATTCATTATTCATTAGTCATTATTCATTATTCATTATTCATTATTTATTATTTATTATTTATTATTTATTCATTATTATTTATTATTTATTATTTATTATTTATTATTTATTATTTATTATTTATTATTTATTATTTATTATTTATTATTTATTATTTATTATTTATTATTTATTATTTATTATTTATTATTTATTATTTATTATTTATTATTTATTATTTATTATATATTATTTATTATATATTATTTATTATTTATTATTTATTATTTATTATTTATTATTTATTATTTATTATTTATTATTTATTATTTATTATTTATTATTTATTATTTATTATTTATTATTTATTATTTATTATTTATTATTTATTATTTATTATTTATTATTTATTATTTATTATTTATTATTTATTATTTATTATTTATTATTTATTATTTATTATTTATTATTTATTATTTATTATTTATTATTTATTATTTATTATTTATTATTTATTATTTATTATTTATTATTTATTATTTATTATTTATTATTTATTATTTATTATTTATTATTTATTATTTATTATTTATTATTTATTATTTATTATTTATTATTTATTATTTATTATTTATTATTTATTATTTATTATTTATTATTTATTATTTATTATTTATTATTTATTATTTATTATTTATTATTTATTATTTATTATTTATTATTTATTATTTATTATTTATTATTTATTATTTATTATTTATTATTTATTATTTATTATTTATTATTTATTATTTATTATTTATTATTTATTATTTATTATTTATTATTTATTATTTATTATTTATTATTTATTATTTATTATTTATTATTTATTATTAATATTTATATATTTACTTATGTATTTATTTTTTTGTTTACTTTTTACGTTTTACTTTTTATTATCTATATATTATTTATATGGGCGTTGGGGATTGCACTATTCTCCCCATCGTCTGGAATAAAAGCTATTATTATTATGGAACGAGGTAGACATACACACACACATAGAGTAGAATCATTTTTGTTTGAATCATTCAAAACTCAAGTTCGAATTTTCACATAATCACGAAATTTCATTTATTGTTACTACGTATGTACATAGGTAAAGTAAAAAAGAACGATCCTCTTTCCTTTTTCTCCGAGACACATTATAAAAAAGTAAAAATTGAAATTGATGTCCGTATTCTCTGCAATATATTATATCTCATTTAATTTTATGTTCCACACGTTGTACTTAAATTATCTTCATAATAAATTACATGTAACAGTTAATCACTTCATCTTGAGTACAAAGCTCCATTCCACAGTTCAAGATAATCACGACATTTAAAGATCGTGATTTCATTTGACTATAGTCTTCTATCGAGAACGATACTCTTTGAATATGAAACTGCTCTTAATTTTGCTATATCTGATGGTACTCGGTTTGGTGTATGGAATCCGAGTAACCATACCTGAGCTAGGAGAAATTGAAGGGTCAACCACTATCTCGGCTTGGAGCAATCGATCTATTTATCAATTTTTTGACATCAAATTTGGACAAACCACTTCTGGAAGTCGAAGATTTATGGTATTTTTAAGTTTTTATTTTGCAAGTGTATGTATTTCAACTCGTAAATGTATTTTTTAATATATTTCAGCCACCAGAACCTACCGGTCCTTGGCAAGGAGTATATGATGCCACAACTGAAGGTGTAGAATGTCCTCACCTGAGAAACTTGCCGATGATTATAAACACACCACCTGGCGTAGATCCGGAAGACTGTTTATTATTGAAATTATATACACCAATTGTAAATTCAATTTCATTTGAAATGAATTTAACTGCATATGTAGATATCTTAATAATAAAATCTTAAAATTAGATTCCAGATAAAAACAAGAAATTGTTGCCGGTAATGGTATTCTTTCACGGCGGTGGATTTTACGCTGGAAGTGCTCGGTTTTATCCACCTAATTATTTATTGGAACGTGACGTAGTATTGGTAGTTGTTCAATATCGTTTAGGTCCATTAGGTAATTTAAGTCAATTACTAAATAGCATGATTCAGTAAATATAATTATCAACATACCAATTTTGAATTTGTTCCCCACAGGTTTTATGAGTCTTGATACTGATGGCATATCTGGTAACGTTGGATTAATGGATCAAGTCCTGGGCTTAAAATGGGCCCATAAGTACATTCGACACTTTGGAGGAGACAATACCAGGGTCACTATATTTGGTCAGAGCGCCGGTGGTTGTTCAGTCTCCCTACACTTGATAAGCCCTATGGTAATCAACATCAAATATGAACTTATGTACCTATTACGATAAATAAGTCAACCACGTTATGTACACACATGTTCATTGTGCATGTTAAATTCTAAAGTGTATTGTTAATCATCTTTCATAATGACTCCGATATATTAACGGTATTTAATGGGTATATTAACAGACATCCATGCTAGGCTTACATGACGAACACTAAATTTCGATTCTTCCGTATTTTGTATGAGTTTGTGACAAAGAACTATTCAAACTATTCATAACTAATTAAGTTCAAACTTTATTATCAATTAGGTCGATTCCAACTTATTTCAACAAGCAATAATAATGTCTGGTTCATCTCATGCAAATTGGGCATTTGATACGAATCCAACTGTCTATGCCAAAAGTTTGTACAGTGTGCTAAAGAATACAACAGTTAAGGCTAGTAATACGGAAATGGAAAATGTCTTCAAAAATGTATCACTAATTGAATTCATGAAAGCTGTCAATCGTCAATCTGTTAGTATATATACGTACATATCTACATATGAGTCGTCTAGTTCCAAAACCCGGTAAAAGCATTTTACTCATTTGTTGGTAAACGCAGTTTTTCTGCCACAACTTTATTTAGTGGATTTCATTTACAAAGTTTTAATTTAATAGAAGATATACGATTTAAAGTTATTTTGCAATTCAGTTTTTTGGAAAATTTTTGAGATTAAATGAAATATTAAGACTTGAAAACGATTTTGCCGGTGTTTGTTCCCGAGTTGTCCTTTCACGGCGATTCCGTTCCTTTGCTCACGATTTCTTTCGGATTGTTTTCTTTCTTGTATCTCCATCTTTGGTTTTTTAAATACTTCAAGGCAGATGGTCCATGATAACAGCAATTACGAAGGAAATGCGGAATGACAGTTGCACCCAGGTAACCGGCCGAAATGGCCGCCATCTTGCCATATGCAGTGTTCTGATTGGCTGTCGGCAGTTTTGCCGTTAATTCGAATAAACATAGAGAATTTTTGCCGTTCTTTGGAACAAAACAAGATTTTAAATATTTTTTTTTAGTCATTTAACTTGGTTTTAGAAAGAATTCAAGTATAAAGTATTGTGTGAAAATATTCCTAGAATCGGAATACATTTTTATCTCAGTTTTGACCAAATATTCAGATACCGGGTTTTGGAACTAGACGACTCATATGTATATTAAATCATTCTAAACGTTAAAATAAGTTAATCAATTTTTAATTATTGCAAATCTGTCGTTAAAATTTTAATTATTTAAATATACATTGGTTACTTTCTCCAGAAAATGTATCCAGAAATAAGATCCGGTCGTGTTGTTTTCCAAAAAGCAGGTTTGGTAAAGTATCTTACGGAATCACCAGAAAACATGATACAAAAAGGAAATTATAGAACTGTGCCAATGATGGCAGGTGTTGTTAAAAATGATGGGGCGTTTTTCACTGCATGTAAAATAATATTTCATAAATATAATCATACATATATCATGTGTATGTACATATGTATATTTAAAATAGTGAATTTGTAAAAATTTGCATTTTTTTCATGTTTAGTCATTTATAAATGGATGGAATTAACAAATCTTTTAAGTGATGATTATTTCAAAAGAAATAATATGACACATCACTTATTCGAATATTCAGGTATAATACATAGATTTTTTAACATTCATTTCATTAAAAGTTTCATCAATATCTTATGACACATATATTTTAAAAAAGGAATTAAAGATACAACAAATGTATTGATTGACACATTCAACAATATGTATTTCAAAGAACTATTCGATATGGAAGAAAAAATTACCTTTGCAGATATGGCTCCAGGTATTTCAGATGTAAGAAAAGTTTATAGATATTAAATGTATATCGACTATTTTATAAAATTGTTCTATTTGGTGATGGTACTTATATCACCAAATGTCCGTTTGATGGTGGAGTACACCATTCTGATGATTTACTCTACTTGTTCCCATATCCGTACACAAGTCCACTGAACAAACAAGACACCAAGATAGCGAAACTAGTAGTGGGTATAATAATTATATCTTCAATTAATTTCATACAAATCAGTATAGAAGTGCTTATAATAACTTTCAGACCGACCTGTGGACAAGCTTTGCTATTAATGGTAAACCTACATCTTCATTATTGAATGTAGAATGGCCAGTACTTGAAAAAAGTAAGAAATCCATAAATAATGTAAATTTATTTCCATATTTGAAACTTACATTCATCAACATTTGCAAATATTTATTATGATTGTAGGTAGAAATGGACCATATCTTCACATTAATTCAATACCGTACATATCTCAGGACTTTGTCAATGAAGAATATAAAATAACGTCAATTGAATCTGGATTAATAAGGGATGACAGAAAATATTGAACGTGAAATGCAATAATAAATAATTTATTTTCAACTAAATTGAATTTTTATTTACCTACATACATACAATTATTTATTCTAAAATAAATTCATATTTAATGTGTTAACATAATTTGGAAAAATTATCATTATTTTACATGTAAAAACTTCAATTATTGTGAAATATTTGTCCAACCGTTGTACACGTCTATTTTCATCATATAAGTACTTATTGTATAGTAATGGTCTCCACATGTAATAATTTAAAACATCAAAATTAAATAATGAAATACATTTTGTTTTAAAAAAATTTGCTACTTCCGGTTTACAAATTTTCAGCTTGTTTCGTTAAGCTTCGCTCTATTATTTCTACAAGCTTTCTATTATATCACATTATTTCTCAATAATAGATCACTCTTTTTGAATTTTTAAATGCACTTTGGGAATACGATCATATTTTAGATGCTCATTTCATACAAAATAGCACGATTGAAGCAGTTGCTGATGTTATCAAAAATCATATTAAAAAATAAGTGAACTCAGCAAGTTTTGTTGCAATTATTCTTGACAAAACTTCAGATATAATAATGACGAAATCACATCCCTCGACACTTTTACGTTTTGTCTATGAAGGCGAAAATCACGAGAAGTTCATCCCAAAATTAAAATTGTAGATATGTCGGAGGAACTTACAAGTGAACAATTGGCTGAGTGTTTGATGAATCAAAATCAAGTGTTAAAAATATGGAGAAGTATAAAAAATAATAAATATAATGCGATAGTGGAAGTAGATTGCAATACATTTGAAAGATTAATTGAAGATGGAAAAATAAATATAAATTGGGATAGATGTAGGGTTTTTGAAGAAATTCATATTCTAAGATGTCTAAATTGTTACGGATTTAATCACAAAGCGGTGGATTGTAGAAACAAGGTGACCTGTGTGAAATGTGGAGAAGAAGGGCACAAATGCGAAGGATGTAACAATAAAATAATAAAATATATTAATTGCTTTAAGAGTAATAATAAATTAAAATTAAATTTGAACATGAATCACGGACCGTTGGACACTAAGTGCAGTGTATATAAAAGAAATATAGAATTAATGAGAAATAGAATTAAGTATAATAATATATAGCAACCACCAAAAGGTATCGGTATAAATGTACAAAGTTTTTTTGCTCACAATGATGAGGTTTGGAGTTTAACTGTAAGTCAAAAACCATTATTTATAGGTTTAAGTGAAACGCATGTAACTAGTGATTTTGAAGATTTTGAGCTGAATATGGATGGATATTGTGTTTTGAGGTGTGACTCTAATTCTAGACATACGGGTGGGGTACTATTGTATTTAAGGGATGATTTAAGTTACGGTAATGTAATAGTTAATAAGGTTGATGGTGAGTTTTGGACAATTGGTGTGGATGTGCTTGTGAATGGAGTGACTGTGTTTTTGCTAGTAATTTACCGCTCTCCGAATGGTAGAAGTGGAAGATTTCTTAAATTTTTAAAAGAATTGAGTGAAAGAAGTATAGATGTGAGTAAAAATATAATTATGTTTGGGGACTGGAATTTTAATTGGTTACAGACAGAAGAATTTTATGTAAAAAAGTTGAGAAATTGGGTAAATGAATTGGGTTTTAAACAAAAAGTGACGGAAGCAACGAGAGAGAATAATTTATCAAGCTCTCTCATTGATTTGGTTATAACAAATATAATGGATTTGCGGTGTGAGGTGAAAGATGTACCGAAAATAGGAGACCATTCTATTGTCAACATGTTTTTGGGACAGCGGTTTAGTAACGGAGGACTTAAAAGTATGCAGGTGACTGAAAGAGAAAACATTGATTATCAATTGATGAATGAATTGTTGAAGGAGTGTGTATGGGGAAAGAATGGTGATAGTGTGAATGAAATGTGGGAGATAATGTATCGTAATATAACATATTCTAAAAGTAAATGCGTAAAAACCACAAGAATCATGCATAAGCATAAGCTGAAACCTTGGTTTACCAAGGAAGTAAAGGAAAGCTAAGTTGATAAGAATGTTAGTTATAAAAGATATAAGATTATTAAGGCTATGGATGGAATCCAATTAGAAAAGGCTTGGTTAGAGTATAAAAGAAAGAGGAATAAATGTGTGAATGTTTTGCGTAATGCGAAGAGGGATTGGCATGAAAGAAATATTGATGGTGCAAAAAAAGATCCCACAAAAATGTGGCGAATAATTAAAACTTTGATTTCCGGGGGAAAAAATCTTTCTTTGAATGAATTGGAAGTCGAGGGGGTAGTATATAATGATAAAGAGGATATGGTTGAAAGATTGAATGAGTTTTACATCAATAGTGTGAATGATATAGTTAATTCAATACAAACAAGGCATAATAGTGTGAATGATGATACTAATATGGGTCTAAATAAGTTTGAAAGGTTTAAATTAGTGGAAATGGGGGGGATTAAATTATGTATTGAAGGGCATGAAATCAGTTTCTAGTATGGATGGATTGACTCTAGATATTTTAATCAACACTTGGGACATGGTTGGACCTCAGTTACTGAAATTAATAAATAAATCGTTAGAAGTGGGATCCGTCCCGGATGCATGGAAGGTGTCTACTATTGTACCGGTACCAAAGGTTACTGGTACACATAAAGTCAGTGAAATGAGGCCCATCAATATGTTACCAATTGTTGAGAAGATGCTGGAGGAAATCGTTATGATTCAATTGAAAGAGTTCATTAGTATAAATGATTGTTTGGTTGTGGAACAGTCTGGATTTAGAGTGAAACATTCAACAGAAACCGCTATCCAATTGGTGGTTTCTGATTGGATGGAGGCGATGGATGAATCTAGCATGGTTGTTGGAGCAGTTTTTCTAGATTTTAAACGAGCGTTTGAGACAGTAGATAGGAATATTTTATTACAAAAATTATATAAGTTAGGAATAAATGGTATAGTATTAAAGTGGCTTCAATCATACTTAAATAATAGACGGCAAATAGTAAAAATTGATAAGGTGTTATCCTCTGAATTTGTAACACCTCATGCAGTGCCGCAAGGGTCCAAATTGGGACCCTTATTATTTATATTATATATAAACGATATTGTTAAGGTAATTAAGATGTGTAAAATACATTTTTTTGCAGATGATACATTGATATATATAATTGGAAAGAATGTTGATGTAATGTCTGAGATTTTAAATATAGAATTAAATTATGTGAATGACTGGTTGTGTGAAAATAAATTAAAGTTGAATGTGAATAAAACAAAAATGATGTGGTTGAATGGTAAAAATAAAAATATATTGAATGAAATTAGAATTGATGATAAGTTAATTGAAAAAGTTGAAAATATAAAATACCTAGGAGTATACATAGACTCAGGACTAAATTTTAAAATGCACGCTGACTATATAATAAAAAAAATGGCTAGAAAAGTTGGTATATTATGTAGATTAAGAAATATTTTAAGTAAAAAAAGTAAAATTTTAGTGTTTAATTCAATTGTCTTGCCACGTGTGGTTTATTGTGCCACTGTGCTTAATTTGTTTAGTGGCCAAGATTTAGAAAAAATGCAAAAAATACAGAATAAAGCTATGAGAGGTATTTTGAATATGAGTAGATTTAAGAGTATTGGAAGTACATATGTTAGATGAATTAGGATGGATGAGTATTAGAATTAGTCTAAATATTAGTACATTGTCTTTTGTTTATAAGTTAGATCATAAGTTATTACCTAAGTATTTTGATGATTATATAATAAGGAATAGAGATAAACATAGTTTTTATACTAGAAATAAGGACAAACTAGTTGTAAGTAGAGTAAGAAAGAATAAGACGGCTGGGGGTGTTTTTCACAGGGGTGTGCACATATATAATGCCCTCCCTGAGTGCATCAGGTCTGCTAAAAACATGGATGCATTCCTGCGAGGTGCGAAGAGACACCTCTGTGAGGGACAGTACATATAAGTTAATTATAAATTTTAGAGTTAAGTATAATAATTAAGATGTATTTTGAAATTAGCTTGATAGCTAAAATATATATAAATAAATATATGGTGACTAATCTAGTTGTGAAGGTGTTCTTCACCACCAGTCCGCCATGTATTATAGACGAGTTCGTCTGTGTTTTAGTAGTTAATACTGCTGTTTGTTTGAATAAAGTATTTATTTTGATATAACAATGTATACAAGTGTATAATTATTAGTTTATATAAGTATGTCGTTCAGATGTCTCTGGATATGGTAGAGTGTTGCTGGCTCGGCATTCGGCTATGTTCAGCAAGTCTCTGGATACGGCAGTGTGTTGCTGGCTCGTTCGTTGGTGTTCAGCAGGTCTCTGGATACGGTAGAGTGTTGCTGGCTCGGCGTTCGGCTATGTTCAGAAGGTCTCTGGATGCGGCAGTGTGTTGCTGGCTCGTTCGGCTGGTCCGCTGCTGTGTGTCGGCGCTTGTTGCTGTGGGTCGACTGAAGTTGTTTGGGGTGGACCTCCTTTTATATTGTTTTTGGGCATCACGTGACTCGTCGCAGATGGTGCTTATGCGTGTGCGAGGAATGTGTTTTTGTCGATTAGGGTGGATGTTTCTCGAACGTTTGGCGACGTTCCACTCGATTTAGTTTTTACTGGCTGCAGGTGTTCTTTGACTGGTGTCGTTCCGCTCGACTTGTAGGGGTGGAACTTGCTAGAATGTTTGGCACCGTTCCACTCGATTTAGTTTAATGGCTGCAGGTGTTCTTCGACTTCGGGTGACGTCAATGGTTGAGCGTGGGATATGTATTCTGCGTCGCAGTAAATGTTTCGATGACGATGACGATGACGAGATTCCTACAAAGAAATAAATAAATAAAGTTTATTGGCTGTTTAAACAGCATTAAAGTTTAAACAGCCGTTGTTAACCTTGTTGTAAATATCGATGCGGTGCAAACGATCGACAAGCGCCAGATAGACTTGTAGGCGGGGTAGCGATGTGTTGACCGTATCCCGGCCTAACGAAACACTGTTGTGCTAGTTTTATAAAGTTTTATTGTTTGCCTATGGTTGTACAAAGGTATGGTATTTGTGGGCAAAAGTATGTCGTTCAGCGGTCTCTGGATATGGTAGAGTGTCGCTGGCTCGGCATTCAGCTATGTTCAGAAGGTCTCTGGATGCGGCAGTGTGTTGCTGGCTCGTTGTTCGGCTATGTTCGGAAGGTCTCTGGATACGGCAGTGTGTTGCTGGCTCGTCCGGCTGGTTGATCTTCCAAGTCCGCGTAGTGTAGTGGTGGCTGGTCAGGAGCTGTATGTCGACGCTTGCTGCTGTGGGTCGACTCTTGCTGCTGTGGGTCGACTGGCGTTGTTTGGGTTGTACCTCCTTTTATAGTGTTTCTGGAATCGCCTGACCGATGGTGGTGGTTTGTTGATGCGTAAGAAAGGAATGCACTTTTGTCGAGGCGTAGAATTTTCTGGAACGATTGATGGAAGTGGTTGTTGATGCGTAAGCGCATGTGGTTGTTGATGCGTGAACGAGTAATGCACTTTTGTCGAGGCGTAGAATTTTCTGGAATGATTGGCGCCGTTCCGCTCGATGTGGTTTAATGGTGGCGGCGTGTTTCGACCGTTTTGGTTCCACTCGACTGGTAGGGGCGTTCCGCTTGAGTTTAATATAATGACTGCAGGTGCATGTCGTCTGGGTTTCGGGAATGTAGTTTGTTGTTGCGGAATATTCTCGAATGTTTCGATGACGATGACGACGACGAGATTCCTACATGGCTCTCCGGTGAGTGTTAGCGATGTGTGTGATTTTGTGGGAATCTTGATGTGTTGGAGTCTGTTGACTCGATGGCGTCGTTGTTTGTCCGGTTGTGCTGGAGAAAGTTGTCTCGACAGCGGGTCTTGTGTTGCATGCCGGTCCAAGTCTTGTTCTCTACCAGGTTGCTTATTTTGGGCGAGCTGCGTTGGTAGTGAAGGTTTGTGATGGCTTGGATGGTGCTGTTGTGCAGGCTGCTGTGTTCTGCGTGGAGTCATTCGCGTGACTGTTTTGCTGGTGGTGCTGAAGTTAGTTGTCTCGGCAGCGGGTCTTGCGTGAAGAACGTTGGTTGACGAAGTGCGTTGAGTGCTGGTCTTCGTTGGTTGTGCTGGAGTTGGTTGTCTCGACAGCGGATCTTGCGTGAAGAACGTTGGTTGACGAAGTGCGTTGAGTGCTGGTCTTCGTTGGTTGTGCTGGAGTTGGTTGTCTCTACAGCGGATCTTGCGTGAAGAACGTTGGTTGACGAAGTGCGTTGAGTGCTGGTCTTCGTTGGTTGTGCTGGAGTTGGTTGTCTCGACAGCGGATCTTGCGTGAAGAACGTTGGTTGACGAAGTGCGTTGAGTGCTGGTCTTCGTTGGTTGTGCTGGAGTTGGTTGTCTCGACAGCGGATCTTGCGTGAAGAACGTTGGTTGACGAAGTGCGTTGAGTGCTGGTCTTCGTTGGTTGTGCTGGAGTTAGTTGTCTCGACAGCGGGATTTGTGTGGAGACTGTTGGTTAGCGAAGTGCGTTGAGTGCTGGTCTTCGTTGGTTGTGCTGGAGTCGGTTGTCTCGACAGCGGGTCTCGTTTTGCGTACCAGTCCGAGTTGTTCTTTTCTACCATGTTGCTTATTCTGTCTAGGCTACGTTGATAGTGAAGGTTGGTGGTCTGGACGATGTTGTTGTGCAGGCTGCGGCGTCCTGCATGGGCTCATCGAGGTGA
The DNA here is from genome assembly GCF_051622035.1 of Arctopsyche grandis. NCBI lineage: Eukaryota > Metazoa > Arthropoda > Insecta > Trichoptera > Hydropsychidae > Arctopsyche > Arctopsyche grandis. The sequence goes on from NC_135362.1 coordinate 3,695,214, forward strand.
TGAATCATCGAAGGTGTGATGAGCGGTGCTGGCGGATCAACAGTAGTGGATCCATTTGGTTGTTGTCTCCGGGTTGCGTCTTGTTGTGGCGAAAGCTGCGGAGTTGTTTGACATGGTCACTAGTTGTGGGGACATGTAGCGGACTGCGTTTGAAGTCTGCGTTGAGGGTTGCGTTGTAGACTGCGTTGTAGGCTGCTATGTAGGCTGCGATGTGGGCTGCTATGTAGGCTGCGATGTGGGCTGCTATGTAGGCTGCGATGTAGGCTGCTATGTAGGCTGCGCTGTGGGCTGCTATGTAGGCTGCGATGTGGGCTGCTATGTAGGCTGCGATGTAGGCTGCTATGTAGGCTGCGCTGTGGGCTGCTATGTAGGCTGCGATGTGAGCTGCTATGAAGGCTGCGATGTGGGCTGCTATGAAGGCTGCGTGGTTCAAAGATGGGGTCACCAATGTAGGCGGGGTAGCGATGTGTGTTGACAGCGCTGTTGGATGATCAGAAGGTTGCGTAGGTCACGTCGGGGTAGTACCAATGTAGGCGGGGTAGCGATGTGTTGACCGTATCCCGGCCTAACGAAACACTGTTGTGCTAGTTTTATAAAGTTTTATTGTTTGCCTATGGTTGTACAAAGGTATGGTATTTGTGGGCAAAAGTATGTCGTTCAGCGGTCTCTGGATATGGTAGAGTGTCGCTGGCTCGGCATTCAGCTATGTTCAGAAGGTCTCTGGATGCGGCAGTGTGTTGCTGGCTCGTTGTTCGGCTATGTTCGGAAGGTCTCTGGATACGGCAGTGTGTTGCTGGCTCGTCCGGCTGGTTGATCTTCCAAGTCCGCGTAGTGTAGTGGTGGCTGGTCAGGAGCTGTATGTCGACGCTTGCTGCTGTGGGTCGACTCTTGCTGCTGTGGGTCGACTGGCGTTGTTTGGGTTGTACCTCCTTTTATAGTGTTTCTGGAATCGCCTGACCGATGGTGGTGGTTTGTTGATGCGTAAGAAAGGAATGCACTTTTGTCGAGGCGTAGAATTTTCTGGAACGATTGATGGAAGTGGTTGTTGATGCGTAAGCGCATGTGGTTGTTGATGCGTGAACGAGGAATGCACTTTTGTCGAGGCGTAGAATTTTCTGGAATGATTGGCGCCGTTCCGCTCGATGTGGTTTAATGGTGGCGGCGTGTTTCGACCGTTTTGGTTCCACTCGACTGGTAGGGGCGTTCCGCTTGAGTTTAATATAATGACTGCAGGTGCATGTCGTCTGGGTTTCGGGAATGTAGTTTGTTGTTGCGGAATATTCTCGAATGTTTCGATGACGATGACGACGACGAGATTCCTACAGACTGAACCACAGATTAACGACACGTGTAACTTATGCGTGCGTATACTTTCTGTGCTTCTGATACTTTAGTTCCGAATTTTGCCTTATTAAACTCGCCAGAAAGATCCAACTCAATTTTAATAATTACCATTTTAATAATTGCATCTGTGCATATCGAAAGGTTACTCGTCATCTGATGTGCAATCTATCATTCTTGAAGTCGAGAATTGCGTTCAAAGCAGCCATCCAGTTAATCTGTGGTTCAGTCTGTCTGGCGCTTGTCGATCGTTTGCACCAAACCCTGTAAATATAGTTGAAGAATTTCAAACTAAAGATAAATCGATGGACCTAATGAGTGGCAATCCAAAGTACTCGAAGCTTGTCCATTGGCTATTTTTACATATTGATATGCTTATGCTTAGAATTAAAAATTACAACAAGTACTTTCCAATATAGAAGAGTGCAAATCATTATTTCAAACTTTAAATGGATTGTATGCATTCTTTTCGAAATCTCCTAAATGAATATATGCTTTACAAGAGTTTGTAGCTACATAGAAGACTTCCTTCTGTAACACCTACGAGATGGAATTATACATCTCGTTTAAGTAGCACAGTACCACAATACAAAAATGTATTTATAGACTTTGTAAGAATATAGCACGACTTGTGCTATTACGAATCAAAACCTGTGATTTCATAAATTTCACACCAATCATCGTCGCTCCTGTACAAACATGCATAGCTCAAGGGCAACGTCCCCTTCGACCATTCCAGAAGAAAGAGTTCATCGCTCGATCGTAAAACGAACGAAACCCAACAGTGATGTCATCAGGCAACCGTAACACATGTCTGAAAAGTCACTTACGCGTGGCACACGACCCCATTCTCAAACGAACGACGTCCTGGCGCTGACCCCATAGCCATAAACCACACGTGTAACGAAGACACGTGCCTCGAAAACAGGTCAACACTTGTCCTGGAAACGAAGACAAAGCATCTGCACACGGCACGCTTCAAGCCAGAACGTATATAAAGCGACGCACCAGCTCCCAACACCAGAGTGAACCTCTGGAGTTCAACCAGCTCACTTCTCCGAAGCTCAACCTCTTCGTACATACAATAACCATTGTAACAATTGAACAAAAATAAACGATCATCTTACAAACTACACAACATATGTTTCGTTAGGCTGGGATACGGTCAACCTTCCCTGCCTTACACAACTTTCTACAATCAAGTTAATTCATATTTGCTATCTTGCTCCCCCCCATATAGTTCTCTACCATTGAGTAGCCAGTACAGTGTTGACAACATAAACATGTCTTAAAAAATATTTTTAAAATATTAGAGCATAAAATTTATAATTTCAAAATCTCGAGTTCGAATTTTCTCGTGATCACATAACTTCATCTTTTGTTACTACATACATCAATAAAGTAAAAATAGATATTGATGTCTGTATTCTCTGCAATGTCTAATTTCTCAATTAATTGATCCACACGTTGTATATAAATCATCTTCATAATAAATTACATGTAACAAATAACCACTTGATCTTTAATACAAAGCACCATTCCACAGTTCAAGATACCGTGACTTCATTCGATTTTAGTCTTCTATCGAGAACAGTACTCTTTGAACATGAAGTTGCTCTTAATTTTGCTATATCTGATGATACCCCGTTTGGTGTGTGAAATTCGACTAACCATACCTGAGCTAGGAGAAATTGAAGGGTCAACCACTACCTCGGCTTGGACCAATCGATCTATTTATCAATTTTTTGACATCAAATTTGGACAAACCACTTCTGGAAGTCGAAGATTTATGGTATTTTTAAGTTTTAATTTTGCAAGTGTATGTATTTCAACTCGTAAATGTATTTTTTAATATATTTCAGCCACCAGAACCTACTGGTCCTTGGCAAGGAGTATACATATGATGCCACAACTGAAGGTGTAGAATGTCCTCACCTGAGAAACTTGCCGATAAGTATAAACACACCACCTGGCGTAGATCCGGAAGACTGTTTATTGTTGAATTTATATTGTTGAATTTATATATTATATTTATCTTTTTCATTTTTGTAAAAATCTATTATTGGACTCGGGTGTTACATATATTATTTATTTACTTTTTGTGTTTTTTATACCTATCTCTGTACATCCTGTCTGTTGATTTTTCAATTAATAAAATAAAATAAAATAAAATAAATAAATACACCAATTGTAAATTCAATCACATTTGAAATGAATTTAACTGTTAATGTAGATATCTTAATAATAGAACATTAAAATTAGATTCCAGATAAACACAAGAAATTGTTGCCAGTAATTTATTTATTTATTTATTTATATATATTTTAGCTATCAAGCTAAATTAAAAATACATCTTAATTATTATACTTAACTCTAAAATTTATAATTAACTTATATGTACTGTCCCTCACAGAGGTGTCTCTTCGCACCTCGCAGGAATGCATCCATGTTTTTAGCAGACCTGATGCACTCAGGGAGGGCATTATACATGAGCACACCCCTGTGAAAAACACCCCCAGCCGTCTTATTCTTTCTTACTCTACTTACAACTAGTTTGTCCTTATTTCTAGTATAAAAACTATGTTTATCTCTATTCCTTATTATATAATCATCAAAATACTTAGGTAATAACTTATGATCTAACTTATAAACAAAAGACAATGTACTAATATTTAGACTAATTCATCTAACATACTTCCAATACTCTTAAATCTACTCATATTCTAAATACCTCTCATAGCTTTATTCTGTATTTTTGCATTTTTTCTAAATCTTGGCCACTAAACAAATTAAGCACAGTGGCACAATAAACCACATGTGGCAAGACAATTGAATTAAACACTAAAATTTTACTTTTTTTACTTAAAATATTTCTTAATCTACATAATATACCAACTTTTCTAGCCATTTTTTTTATTATATAGTCAGCGTGCATTTTAAAATTTAGTCCTGAGTCTATGTATACTCCTAGGTATTTTATATTTTCAACTTTTTCAATTAACTTATCATCAATTCACATTCAACTTTAATTTATTTTCACACAACCAGTCATTCACATAATTTAATTCTATATTTAAAATCACAGACATTACATCAACATTCTTTCCAATTATATATATATCAATGTATCATTTGCAAACAAATGTATTTTACACGTCTTAATTACCTTAACAATATCGTTTATATATAATATAAATAATAAGGGTCCCAATTTGGACCCTTGCGGCACTCCATGAGATGTTACAAATTCAGAGGATAACACCTTATCAATTTTTACTATTTGCCGTCTATTATTTAAGTATGATTGAAGCCACTTTAATACTATACCATTTATTCCTAACTTATATCATTTTTGTAATAAAATATTCCTATCTACTGTCTCGAACGCTCGCTTAAAATCTAGAAAAACTGCCCCAACAACCATGCTAGATTCATCCATCGCCTCCATCCAATCAGAAACCACCAATTGGATAGCGGTTTCTGTTGAATGTTTCACTCTAAATCCAGACTGTTCCACAACCAAACAATCATTTATACTAATGAACTCTTTCAATTGAATCATAATGATTTCCTCCAGCATCTTCTCAACAATTGGTAACATATTGATGGGCCTCATTTCACTGGCTTTATGTGTGCCAGTAACCTTTGGTACCGGTACAATAGTAGACAATAATAGTAATGGTATACTTTCATGGTGGTGCATTTTTAATGGGGAGTGCTCGGCTTTATCCACCTTCTTATTTATTGGAACATGGTGTACTATTGGTAGTTGTTCAATATCGTTTAGGTCCATTGGGTAATTTTAATCAATCAATAAATAACATGATTCTATAAATATAATTATCAATATACCAACTTTAAATAATTCCCTAAAGGGTTTATGAGTCTTGATACTGATGGCATTTCTGGTAACGTTGGATTAATGGATCCAGTTCTGGGTTTAAAATGGGTCCATAAGTATATTCGACACTTTGGAGGAGACAATACCAGAGTCACTATATTTGGTCAGAGCGCCGGTGGTTGTTCAGTCTCCCTACACTTGATAAGCCCTATGGTAATCGACATCAAATATGAATTTATGTAACCATTACGATAGATAATTCAACAGCAATATGTACATATATGTACAGTGTGCATGTTCAATTTTACATAATTCAATTCTTAAGTATATTGTTAATCATCTTTCACAATGACTCTTATATATTAACGGTATTTAATCTGTATATTAAAGGTCATCCAGACTAAGCTAATGTGCATGACAAACACTTTATTTAAATTATTTCGTATTCTTTTTGAGTTTGTGACCGTCATTTTATTCAAAAAAAAATTTTTTTACCTTGATATCTTCTTTGAAATATTTACTTACGTGAATTAAGTTCAAACTTTATTATCAATTAGGTTGATTCCAACTTATTTTAACAAGCAATAATAAAGTGTGGTTCATCTCATGCATACTGGGCATTTGATACGAATCCAACTGTCTATGCCAAAAGTTTATACAGTGTGCTGAGGAATACAACAATTATGACTATTAATTCGGAAATGGAAGATGTCTTCAAAAATGTATCACTAATTGAATTCATGACAGCTGTCTATCGTCAATATGTTAGTATAATATATGTGTATACATATGCACATACATTAAATCATTCAATCAATTTTTAATTATTTCAAATCTCTCGTTATAATTTTAAATATTTAATAACACTGATTAAATTCTCCAGGAAATGTATCCAGAAATAAAACCCAGTCGTGCTGTTTTACAAAAAGCAGGTTTGGTAAAGTATCTAACGGAATTACCAGAAAACATGATACAAAAAGGAAATTACAGAACTGTGCCAATGATGGCAGGTGTTGTTAAAAATGATGGGGCACTTTTCACTGCAAGTAAAAAAATGTTTCATAAATATAATCAAAGATATATCATGTGTATATGTAGTGAAATTGTAAAAATTAACATTTTTTTTTTCATATTTAGTCATTTATGATTGGATGGAAATAAGAAATTTTGTAAGTGATGATTATTTCATCAAAAATAATATGACACATCGATTATTCGAATATTCAGGTATAATATATTGTTTAACATTCATTTCAATAATTGTTTCATAAATAACTTATGACGCATATATTTTAAAAAAGGAATTCAAGATACAAAAAAATATATTTTTTGACACATTCAACAATATGTATTTCAAAGAACTATTCGCTATGGAAGAAAGTATTACCTTTGCAGATGTGGCTCCGGGTAATACAGATGTAAGAAAATTTTATAGATATTAAATGTAAATCGACTTCTTTAGTAAGCTTAGTTCTATTTTATAAAATTGATTTCAAAGATTTTAGGCAATATTCTTTTAAAGTCACCAACTTTGAAACAAGCAAAAATTAACGCAAGATATGAGAACCAAACATACGTTTACACTTTTGAATACCAAGGGGAACATACCACATTCGGTGATGGAGCTGATACCACCAAATATCCGTTCGTTCGATGGTGGAGTAAACCATTCTGATGATTTACTCTACTTGTTCCCATATCCGTACACAAGTCCACTGAACAAACAAGACACCAAGATAGCGAAACTATTAGTGGGTAAAATAATGAATATTCAATTAATTTTATACAAATTAGAATAAAGGTGCTTATAATTTACTTTCAGAGCGACCTGTGGACAAGCTTTGCTATTAATGGAAAGCCTACATCTTCATTATTGAATGTAGAATGGCCAATACTTAAAAAAAGTAAGAAATCCACATATAATGTTAATTTATTTCCATATTTGAAACTTGCATCAACATTTGTAAATATTTATTATGATTTTACACATTAATTCAGTACCGTACATATCTCAGGACTTTGTCAATGAAGAATATAAAATAACGTTAATCGAATCTGGATTAATAGGGGATGACAGAAAATATTAAATATGTAGTCTTATCTAAATATATTCTAAAATAAAGTTATAGTTTAAATGTTTACATAAGCTCGAAAATTTTTTACATGGCTCTTCTATATTTTTACACATTATAAAGTAAACATTTTCAATAAAACGCTTGATTGATGCGTGATAGAAATTACATAATTGAAATGCTATAATTGTTTATTTTCATCTAAAATAAATTTACATATTTTTTATATAATATTTTATTAATTCATACTTGATAAATTGATAAATAATAATCACTTGGTTTATGTACTTGCTAATACATAATTCCTATCGATCGTAATTTATAAGCTTTTCCTGTTCATAAATATATTTAACAATAGATGTCACTTTTAGTGGGTAGCTCAGATTATTACTTTACAATTCAAAACTTTTAATTGCTATTCATCTATATGTTACACCGAATCCGTGAAATTCTTTGCCGAATGCGTGAACTGGACTGGTTATATTATAACCAAGTGTCAAAGTGACAGCTGAATAAGGATGTTTACTTTAGTTTAATTTACATATTATTATGTATAATATGACTAAATACATATGTTTCGATGATCTCATATAACTTATAAATAAATTAATGCTATTTTTATACATTTTGATCGATATTTTAACAGTCGAAATTTTATACCTTATGAAGAATCAGTATTATATTATAAATATTTAATTTCATTACACATGTCCCAGAACATAGCTCTGGGCTACACCGACCAGACCAATTGTACATATGAAAATGTGAGCGACTAAGAAATCACCCGGTGTGAAACGCTGTATCTAACTGCATACGTTTCTCCGGAGTCCAGAGATGCATTTGTCTTGAGGACCAAAAAAGCCCTGCATGTATCCCATTAATTATATATTAGAGTATTGTAATGATATTACTTTGGAAAAAATATGATTTGATTAAATATATTTCGAATTGACATACGACGGGCTGAAAACCAGACTGGTACAAGTGACATTTTTAAAAAAAATCTGGTTTATGTGCTAAAATAATAAATAGCATATGTATATGAAATGCTATTATTTTAGCACTTAAACTAGCATTTTTTTAAAATGTCACTTGTACCATCTGGTTTTCAGCCCGTCATATGTACTTACTTATAACTTATCAATATATTCAGTTCCGGTTGGTTACACGACAATTGGTGTAAGTCCAAAAGGTTCAATGACAAAATGTACCCGAAAACTAGTGCACTGACAAAATGTACCCGCGACAAAATGTTCACGCGACAAAATGTACCCGCGACAAAGTGTTCACGCGACAAAATATCCACGGAAATAATGTTCAAGCGACAAAATGTTTAAAAATCCAAAATTTTCCTATTTTAATGGCAAAAGTAACTTTTTATTGTATTATATGTTATATATTGCACAGAAATCTATAGATGTTACAATACACTACAATACAATAGTTGTACATATACATATATGCAGGAACCCAAACCGTTATTTTTTTCGTTCCAGTTCGGTAAATATAATGTATGTATAAAAAATACATATGTACATATATCGGTTCAGTTCCGGTTTTCGGTTCGGTTCAATTTTTAGGTTGACCGGAAATGGTACCTCCCCTTATAGGTGTCCTCTTTTTTTAAGTTTTTGAATTAAATTATCTCCCAAGCCGCTGACTGAATCGGACTGAAGTTTTTTTACATGTAATAGAAATAATAATACTTATAATCTTATATATTTTAAATATTTTTATCTAAACCGGAAGAAGTACTTTTACTCTAGAGAATCGAGGTTTTTTATGTTTTTCTCAGAAACTGTTTAGTTTATTCAACTGAAATTTCATATCTAGAAGTTAAAGCTTAATAAAAAGTGATTTCTAAAATTTGGTAAGTATCCGTCAACCATAAGTGGCAGTTTACTCTTGTTCGATTTTTCTTCCACTATTTTTTTCGACCACTTAAACATGTGTGATCTTCACGAAAAAATTCAAGCATAATGTGATGACAATAAAAAAATCACTACATTTTATTAACCGGAAGTGGGATTTTTTCCTCTTTGAAAGGTCAAAAATGTTGTGCCCACTACTCTGTCCACACCCCTCGACGTATCAAGCTGAAAATTTATAGTTCTATTATTTATGTACTAACTTAGAGCTGATAAGGTTTTGGTCAGAATTCGTTAACCGGAAGTACTATTTTTTTTAAAACAATATTTCTTTTTTTTTTTGACCTTTTAAATTATTTTATTTATATTCCATGAGTATAATACTGATAGTAATTTTAAGTAATAAAAAAAATTTGAACAAAATCTGACAACCGGAAGTAGAACTTTTGTCTTGTGTTTTCAAGTTTCCATTCATTTGCGCTCAATTTGTATCGAAAATGCTGTCATTCATAGTTATAAGTATTTCATAATCTGTCTATACGGTTCAATATCGAATTTTGTTTTGTAACCTTCTTATATTCCTCAAATACATAGATAAAGTCATGGGTTGGTCACACCCGAATTTGTTTTTACGTCTCCAGTATGGCACGGTTTATTTATTAAAAAAAATGGATCATTTTTTCAGATATATGTACATATGCTCTGACCACAATGCTAAATCCATAGGATAATCATTAGGAGCCATTACAGTATCATTTTCACCTTTGCTTTCTTCCTCATTTTCTTTTTCAGAAAACTGTTCTTCAGTCCTTTCAGGAGTCTGTTCTTCAGACGTTTTGGGATGCTGCTCATTATTTTTTCCAAAGGGATTCTTATCGGTTCTTCTACAGGGCTGCTTTTCGATCCTTTCCAGTGGTTGGTCTTCGTTCCTTTCAGAGAGCTGCTCATCAATTCTTCTACAGGGCTGTTTATCGGCCCTTTCAAGAGGTTGGTCTTCGTTCCTTTCAGAGAGCTGCTCTTCAGTTCTTTCAGAAGACTGTTCTTCAAGTTGTTCCGATATTCTGGCATTTTTATGTAATTAGTTAGTGACATTTTATGTAATTAGTTAGCGAATTCTTTTGTAGCAATGAAATTTATCTAGAAAGGCCAAACAATCGACGACGGTGAGAGCAATTATCGCAAAGCTTTGTACTTTACATAAAAAAGTAGTTATAAATTCCAATATTTTATGGAAAAATGCATAGGAATTTCCGAATTATAATTTTTCTCAGAACGATTTGGAGGCCCCTTAAATTTAGAGGCCACAGATATGCGCCAATTTTGCTGTTCGACAGTCCGCCACTGTACATATGTATATACATATATCAGTCACCTTTGGTTGGACCATTTGTTTCGAAGAACCTTTGCTAGAACGTTTGGTGCGTTATTTAGATTTGTTACCTATTTTACATGAGTTTTAATGCATTTAGACAAGATATATGTATATTTGTTTAATTGTTTTAATACACATACATAACAGCGTCTTTACAGGTTATCCCAATACGACACTGGCCAGAATTTCGCCCCGCGACAAATCGCTCACGGCCTTTCACTCAACGACATTAAGACTATCATAGTTCAGACGTTATAAGAGCTATCTGATAAAGAACTGTGCGGGCAGGACCTACTAACATGATGACATCGACAATATCGACAAAGTACATACATTATCATATAAAATAATATTATCAAAAATCTATAATGTATAAGACCATCGAACTTCAATTCCCAGTTCCCACTCAAAATGTAAAATATGTGGAATTTGCCAGTTTTTTTAATGCTTTTATTAAATATCATAATTGACAAATTTTTCATATAGATATACCTATACATAAATACATATATACATTTCAAATTTCATTTGGTATATATGTATGTACATGTACATAGTTCGAAAAATCATAGTGTAAGTGAATATAAAAGTATGTTGAAAAAAATAAAAATATAAATTTCATAAATATATGTGAAAGTTAGGAAATTCAATCCAATTCAAAAGCTTCTTTCCAAAATTAACGCAACATAAAATACTCGTTGATTTGGAAATTCGCCAATTATTTGCCACGTGTTTTTAGCAGGATCGTACACCTGTATTTTACTATTTCTCATACCCCCTGAAAAATATATCAATAATCGACTAATTACACACAAACTAATTTATATAAATTATATATATCAAACGGATGCCCAGAAATAATGGATTATAGTTTGTGTAAACTCACCAAAACATATTATCTTTTCGTTATGATAAATTGCCTGAAATCCATAATCTTTTACAGGCATATTGCTTACTTCAGTCCAACTGTTACTCCTGGGATCGAATTTTTCTACTTGACCGACAATGCCCATATAATTGTGACCACCAATGCAATAGATTGAATCGTTGACAACAACCGCCTAAAAGTCGCAAAAAAAATTAATTAGATACTAGTTAGAGAGTTCGTTAAAAATAATGATTATCGGAATATAATTTTTTCGAATCGAACAACAGTATTCTGTTACTTTCGGTTGACGGGTGTTCACCAAATTTTATATAATTATAACTTGGTATTAATTATCGATTCTGAATTCAGATCAATTTAAATCTCGAAGTCAAATTTTCACATGATCACAAAACATATTCGCATAATATATTTTCGTATATATATATATATATATATATATATATATATATATATATATATATATATATATATATATATATATATATATATATATATATATATATATACATATATATATATATATATGTATATAAATATATTTTGTCTTCCCCGCGCCCCCAAAACTGCTGGGCTCAATGCGTCTACACTTTTATATAAATGTTCAATACGTGATACACTTTTATATAAATGTTCGATACATTCAGGTCAGTAGACAGTCAGTCATTATAATAAATCATGTGTTCTTTTTTGTATTAGTTATATATGAGTTTAAACTTACAGTAAAGTTTCTTCTTTTCCATTTCATCGGACTTAACTTCGTCCATTGATTTGAATTTGGGTCGTATTCTTCAACCGAACTTAAGTAATCGTCAGAAATCCCGCCGAATACATAAATTTTTCCCTTATAGACTACTGAGGCATGACGGTATCTACTTTCAATCATGGAGGCAACAATTTTCCAGCTGTTTTCAATGATATTATACCTGAAGCAAAACAAAGAAAAATCTGTATTCATATTCCAAATTCAATATTGAAATGATATATTTAGTGAAAACTATCACGAAATGCACTCACTCTTCTATGGTGTCCACTCTTGATTTCATGTCATCTCCACCGATAACAAAGATTCTCTCGTTAATAATGACTGATGTTGCATTAAACCTTTTCTTGTTCATCGCTGCTAAGTCGGTTAACTGTTTTGTGTGTAAATTGAACGAATAAACCTGAAAAAGTCAAGCTTTCAAGTTTTTTTTCTGTATAATTAAAGTAATTTCAAAATAAAACTTCACGCAAATTCAACAATAATTTTTTCATTGATTTGGGAGAAATACGTCAAAATACAAATAAATTTAATTGCAACGATTTTTTTTTTACAAGTCCAGGGGTGACATCAATGGAAAAATAAGATTTTATAAGTTTTTGTGAAATTATTTTCATTCAAATATTCTATACCGCGAGACGAATATAAGTATTTTAATCATGCACATAATACATATATATTACATACATTTAATATACATAAAATTTAAAAAAAAACGTGTAATAATTTACATTCTCGTTCATTCTTGTAATTTGGAATTTAAAATATTGGACTATAATGAAAAAATCACGCAACGCATATATAAGCAAGAAAATAAATACAAAAACAAGTAATATGAATATTAAAAACAGGTCTAGTGTAAAAGAAAAATCCGATTGGACACAATGATGATAAAATAAAAAATCATTTATTTTCGATATTATATATATTTATATATATATATATATATATGTATATGTATATATATATATATATATATATATATTTATATATATATATATATATATATATATATGTATATTCGATATTATTTTAAATTTAGGATGTATAATTATATTTAATATGTCCATCTTGTTATTCAACGATTCTTATTTTATCACTAGTTGTTTTACCCGGCTTCGCTCAGCATTTGTAATATAATATAATATAATATAAACAGCTTAAACATGGCAAATCTAATAGTAAATATTCATTTGTTTTTTTATAAAATTTATTTGAATCGAAAAAAATATAATATTCAACCAATTGAATTGTCGTCATAGAAACTTTGCTTTGTTTTCGAAGTCCCCATCCAAAAATACTTTCAAACATACATATAAAGTCTTTTTCGAAATTATATATCAGATTACTGTGTTCTATCGGATTTTTCTTATACATTAGACATGTTTTTAATATTTGTATTACTTGATTTTATATTTATTTTCTTGTTAATATTTATTAATATGTATATGCGTTGCGCAATTTTGTCAACGCACTATTTTGGTTTGCGCGATATTTTGCTGAACGGGTTTCGTCTAAGCGATTTTAGCAAATTTTGGTATAAAATACATAATAAAACCAAGTTAAACAATATTTAAACGTATTTTAAGATTTATTTTAATTTTAATATTTATTATGAAAAATTATTTCCAATTTGATCCTTAAATTACAATAAAATTTTATTTGTTTAAAGTTTCTCGGCGCCATTTTCCCGTCATCGAAAGATAAAAATCTTGTTGTTTTGTTAGTATGAGGTATTATTTTCGATATTTTTCCTTATGTTAATTTATGACTTTGAAGTTGGAGGGGGGGGGGACGCCACTGACTCAATGTGTAACAATAATAACTATAACATATGAAGTGTGTATAATTGCATACCTTATCATTCAACCTGTTTTCTTTTGTATCCCATCCACCAAATATAATCAAATTATTTTGAAATTTCTCTGCCGAAAACATTGTGATATTTATATCAATTTTAAAGAAATTGGTCCATGAATTAGTAGTCGGATTGTACATTTCGATCAAACCAGGTGTCTTAAATAAAATAATACACTATTTAATATATGTAACATGAATCGTGCAAAAAAACATGCTTATTCTACTCACATCAGAAGACCGTCCTCCCACAATTAAAACTCGTCTATCTAAATTTCGGATATCGGAATTCATCAATTTCAGAGAAGATCTATTTTGGGGAAATTGGTGCCAAAGTATGGCATCTAACAGTAATTGACATTCTTCAACCGATTCACAGCACAGGGCCCTCACTTCTTTCAGTAAAAACTTTAAAAACAAAACAGACACAAATATCAAATCTCTGAAATCGACTCATTATTAGATACATACATATCAAAATTAAAACCACCAACCGAAACAGAACAAAGTGGTAACCTTAAACATTTCATTAGTGAATACAGATCCTTCTTCCTGTTGATCCAATCATGTTTAACCCACTGAGATAGCCCTTTGAAGACCTGCTCTTCTGATGACACTTTCAAGCCATCGGAAGAAAGCAGTTGTTTCACATTCTCAACTGACAAATTCAGAAACCGTATATCCGTTGTTATCTTAAAAATCAAAACATTTATTTGAAATTATTTTTTCAAAAACACTATTTAGACATGTTAAGATTCCGACGTACGTCTAAAAAATTATTTATGAAATAATTATCAATATCTTCGAGTCTTTGTGATACTTGACTGTTATCTCGAAATATTCTTTCACCAAATAAATAGCAATAATCTTTTAGCTTATCTAACTGCCACAACTCAGCCAATTTTACAATGTTTGCTATCTGCTCTATCTGTAATTCCTCTGTAAAACAAATAAAAAAATTTATCCATTGAAGTACAAAGAAAATCATTAATTAAAAATTCGTTCCTACTCACCAATAGTCCCCTTATATAAGAATTCAATAGCTTTGCTCACAGATATTTCTCGGATATCCTTAGAATCCATTTCCAATACTCGTATATTATCATTCAATAATCGTCTAAACAACGCACTCGCCATATGCAGAATTGACTTGTGAACTGCATATCTAAAAATCGCATTATAAATTAAAATCAACAGGTTTACAATGTTATACTTTTGAATTCGATGAAAGTCATTACCTTTTGTTGTTGATTATTAATTCGATATCACTATACATATTTTGCGCATAGAAAATTTACATCCATTGTATGTGGGAAAATCCATGCTTCATTTGAGTCTGCTGATCGAAGTCACCCATTTTCAAATAAGGAACCTTTATGAGTTTACTGAAAATAAAATAAATTGGAACAAGAGAAAGAAAGTCAAACGTGTAAATAGACTGTTTTAAAAAATGTGACCAGTATATGAAAATGTTTACCTTCTTGTATATTGAAGTCGTTCGCTCGAAAATTACTGTTGAAACTGTCGTATTTTGCACTATTTATACATTTTAGTTTGTGTGTGATAAAAAAATATCTGACAGGATGTAGACATTCGTTTACCTTTAATAGAATTCTATTAAAATAAAATAAAATGTTTGATTTTAAATGTTCATAAATTGTGTTCACAATTAATTTCAGGTCCATTCTAATAGCTACTGATCGAGTGATCATTGTCTATTTCATTTATTATATTTCTGGCTAGTTTTTTAAGTATTATCTTATTTTAATTTTAGTGTAAACAGCATGTTATTTAATGAATATTTTTACAACATTCTCAATGCTGTAAAATATACACCAGAGCACCGCTGGGATATTTGGATAGTTTTCTATATTGGTTACTTTCATTACCATGATACATAGATTCTTTAACTTATATAATATGTAGTATGTATCAATGTCCAATTTTTATCAATATCTTAAAATGATAATGAAAAGTTGAAAAAATTATTTTATCTATATTGCAGAAATTCAGACAAATTTATTTGTTTTCATGATAAGCCCTATGGTAATCGACATCAAATATGAATTTATGTAACCATTACGATAGATAATTCAACCACGTTATGAAACATATGTTCATTGTGCATGTTCAATTTTACATAATTCAATTCTTAAGTGTATTGTTAATCATCTTTCATAATGACTCCGATATATTAACGGTATTTAATCTGTATATTAACAGTCATCCAGACTAAGCTTATGTTCATGACAAACACTTGAGTTTGTGACCGTCATTTTATTCGAAAAATTTTTTTTTACCTTGATATCTTAGTTGAAATATTTACTTACTTGAATTATGTTCAAACTTCATTATCAATTAGGTTGATTCCAACTTATTTCAACAAGCAATAATAAAGTGTGGTTCATCTCATGCATACTGGGCATTTGATACGAATCCAACTGTCTATGCCAAAAGTTTGTACAGTGTGCTGAGGAATACAACAATTATGACTAGTAATTCGGAAATGGAAGATGTCTTCAAAAATGTATCACTAATTGAATTCATGACAGCTGTCTATCGTCAATATGTTAGTATAATATATGTGTATACATATGCACATACATTAAATCAATTTTTAATTATTTCAAATCTCTCGTTATAATTTTAATTATTTAATAACACTGATTAATTTCTCCAGAATATGTATCCACAAATAAAACCCAGTCGTGCTGTTTTACAAAAAGGAGGTTTGGTAAAGTATCTTACGGAATCACCAGAAAACATGATACAAAAAGGAAATTACAGAACTGTGCCCATGATGTCAGGTGTTGTTAAAAATGATGGGGCACTTTTCACTGCATGTAAAATAATATTTCATAAATATAATCATACATATATCATGTGTATATACATATGTATTTTTAAAATAGTGAAATTGTAAAAACTAACATTTTTTTTCATGTTTAGTCATTTATGATTGGATGGAAATAAGAAATCTTGTAAGTGATGATTATTTCATCAGAAATAATATGACACATCGATTATTCGAATATTCAGGTATAATATATTGTTTAACATTCATTTCAACAAATGACGCATATATTTTAAAAAAGGAATTCAAAATACAACAAACGTATTGATTGACACATTCAACAATATGTATTTCAAAGAACTATTCGCTATGGAAAAAAGTATTACCATTGCAGATGTGGCTCCAGGTATTACAGATGTAAGAAATTTTTGTAAATATTAAATATAAATGGACTTCTTTAGAAAGCTTAGTTCTATTTTATAAAATTGAATTTCAAAGATTTTAGGCAATATTCTTTTAAAGTCACCAACTTTAAAACAAGCAAAAATGACCGCAAGATATGAAAACCAAACGTACGTTTACACTCTTGACTACCGAGGGGAACATACCAGATTCGGTGATGGTACTTATATCACCAAATGTCCTTTTGATGGTGGAGTACACCACTCTAATGATTTACTCTACTTGTTCCCGTATCCGTACACAAGACCACTGAACAAACAAGACACCAAGATAGCGAAACTATTAGTGGGTATAATAATTAATATTTAATTAATTTTATACAAATTGGAATAAAAGTGCTTATAATTTACTTTCAGACCGACCTGTGGACAAGCTTTGCTATTAATGGAAAGCCTACATCTTCATTATTAAATGTAGAATGGCCAATACTTAAAAAAAGTAAGAAATCCATAAATAATGTTAATTTATTTCCATATTTGAAACTTGCATCAACATTTGTAAATATTTATTATGATTTTACACATTAATTCAGTACCGTACATATCTCAGGACTTAGTCAATGAAGAATATAAAATAACGTCAATCGAATCTGGATTAATAGGGGATGACAGAAAATATTAAATATGTAGTCTAATCTAAATATATTCTTAAATAAAGTTATAGTTTAAATGTTTACATAAGCTCGAAATTTTTTAACATGGCTCTTCTATATTTTCACACATTATAAAGTAAACATTTTCAACAAAACGCTTGATGCGTGATAGAAATTATATAATTGAAATGCTTTAATTTATTTTCATCTAAAATAAATCTAAATATTTTTTATATATTTTATTAATTCATACAAAATACACTTATTTATTGATAAATAATAATTTCGAACCATATTATTATCATTTGGTTTATGTTCTTGCTAATACATAATTCCTATCGATCGTAATGTATAAGCTTTTCTTGTTCATAAATATATTTTACAATAGATGTCACTTTTTGTCGGTAACTTAGATTATTACTTTACTACAATTCAAAACTTTATTCATCTATATAAATAAAATAAAATCTTTTACAATGTTTGTAATTATTGCCTTCATTATATAGGAAAATAAAAATTTACTCCAATTTTGATGTTTATTCTAAAAATTCAACCAGTGAAAATTTCCAAAAATCATAATTTCACTATTAATATTAAGACTTTATTTCAAAACCAATTGATATATTTTACTTGTAACGGTCATTCTAAATAACGTATACGACCGTTTGAGATCTTAATTCGAGCCATTTTACGTGATACATAATCAATTGACATTCTGATGACACACATTCAATGAAATATACACATCTTAGAAGTCAATATGGACATTTTAAAACAAAAATGACAGAACGAAAAAAAAAATCATTTGTACGTACGTATACATATCGTACGATGCGTAATAAAATTACTAAACTTGCATTTTCAATTATTACGCACTCGCTATTATTACGATATGCCCGCTATGTAACGTAATAATTGTAACGCTGTAATTGATACGAAATTATTGGGTTAATAAGAAGCGACTGCCAATTTACATAACTAGTTTATTTTTAATCGTATAATAATTATCGCTGTCCGTTTGTTTACATAACGGAGAAAGTTGCATTCGGTTTGACATTTCCGTTTCAGCTTCAAATTGTGACCGGAAAAAATTTGGCCGTAAAACGCGTCATTCGATCCATGTGACCTAAGTGTGAACACGTGCGAACAAACAGAACTTAGAATATTCCCTTCCCCCCTCTCCCCACTATATTTCGATGATGAAATGATCAACACGTGCTTCTCACCCCCAAAGCCCCCCTAGCCACCCCTCCGACGCTCTCGCAGTCGAATGCGGGGTGGGCTGATGCCACCCCCTACCCAGCCACCCACAATTATCAACACACTGACCCCCTTTCCCCCTTCTCCGCGGTGTATGAAAACACCCCGTGGGAGTGTGCTAAATGCACGCGCTGCGTTCGCAACTAAGGTCAGGGTTCGACGTAACATACGTAGAAAACAGAATCCCGTTACAGCGAGTGTCGCATATAACGACAGCGGATCCAATTACGTGCGCTCAAATAGAGCATTGTATTATTCATCTCAAATTTTATATTTCCGATTTTATTGCAATAGTGATATGTTTCGATATTATAATCATGACTGGAGAGTGCAACGGCATTAAAAATACAAAATTACTTTTATTAATATCGAGTACTCGTTTATTATGAACAGCTGATACGATACAATCGCGGTGGTAAATTATGTAGTAACGGTGGCTATTCGCGTTGCGACAGCTCGATGGACAGTTGCATTAAACTATTGGTAGTACTTTGAGAATTTAATGCGATATAGGCTAAATTGCATTTCACATCTGTCACACTATAAATATTTTCGATTTAAAAAAATGTACTTCACGTATTTTTTAAAATAAACACATTTTTTTTTTATTAAATATGTAAGTCTGTAGCCATAGATGTATAATACATAGATACGCCCTCACGCTTTATGCCGGTCTCCCTGTTGGCGCATGCAAAATATATGGCGCATGCACACTTTCTCTCAGTAGGTAGTTAGCTTCTAAGTAGGAAAGGTCGATTGCGGAGATCTTGTCGTTAGATATGCGGAGATCTTGTCGTCACTAACTGAGGGGTGCGGGGGTTTTAACTAACGGCGAAGTGGTGAAAAAAATGACGTCCGCTGCGTCGAAGATATCCGACCAAAATCACGCGTCAGGGCCCATCTATGTATTAAATATCTATGTCTGTAGCCAATTATAGCTTCTCGTTTTCGGTAAAATATTATCCATCTATTTATCATTGCTTGACAGTGATCGATAACGGTATATCCCATATTTTATGTAATGCAAGAGAACCCCCACAGCGGGGATCTAAGCACACGACGTGCCGTTCTTCCCTGTGTTATTTCTCCCTTAGGGCGCGAACACACAGCGAGGGATGCGGTATGTTGTACGTGGGATATATTTTTTAGATAGTTTTAAACATACAAAAAAAAACATGTTAGACGGCGGTCGTATACGCGGTATCGTGCGGTATATACATGGGATCGTCTATTCATTGGAGCGGTCTCGTTGAAATTCTATAGAATTGTTTATACTAACTTGACGGTGATATATACCAATTCGACCCTTCGGACGGAGCTTGACGGTGATCGATAACGGTGTATGCCATGTTTGCAAAAAAATATAGCAGAACTTGTCGAAATAATAAGATCATAGAAAATAAAAATTATCGATCACTGTCAAGCTCCCTCCAAAGGGTCGAATTGGTATATATCACCGTCAAGTTAGTATAAACAATTCTATAGAATTTCAACGAGACCGCTCCAATGAATAGACGATACCATGTACATATATACCGCACGATACCGCGTATACGAAATATTTTTTTTATATGTTTAAAACTATCTAAAAAAAATATCCCACGTATAAGATACCGCATCCCTCGCTGTGTGTTCGCGCCCTTAGTCTTGTCGGGCACGCAGACCTGAAGTGCAGACATTAGGCCCCTGTATCATGCCATAATTCTTCTAGCTTGTCAGACCAATGTGCCATAATATTGACCTAAAATACCTAACCCAATAAACGATTTCTTCAACAAACAATTATAGGCGATTAAACAATTAAAGTCTGACAAAACCATAGGGTGGCAGAAAGGTAGATAAAAATACGGCAACTTACCATTAGACGTCAAGATTGTCAGAATTGTAGCATATTTAAACGTGTCAATTACGATTATTTTTCACCATCAAACTATCAGAATCGTTAGCGAAGTGAAATATGAAAGAGGCTGGAAAATACTAATAATAAAAAAATGGTTACAGTGCAAAATAAAATGCTCCAGGAACAATAGAAGATTTTATGGTTCAATATCGCGACCCGACTTCGGAAACATATATTAAGTCTCAAAACTCAAAATTCACTAAATAATAAAGTAGACGAACATCATAAATGTTAAGGTTTCAACTCTCTTATATCAAGCGTCGGGCATTAGAAGTAGTTAGAAACTAGAAATTATTAAAATCTAGGTCAAATCATTGACATGTCCGGTAATAAAGAATAGGAAATAAGAAGACACGTGATATTAGGATGGAGTGCATTTGGACGAACGGATGCCGTATTCAAATCTAAAATGCCACTGTGGCGAAGAAAATCTTCGATCAATTTGATCAATGACGTATGGATGCGTCACATGGTCATTGATCGTCAAAATGCTGCATAATGTCCAGTGCATTGAAACATGTATGGAACGCTGTATGCTTAGAATAACGAGGAGAGATAGAAATTGGAACATAGAAGTAGACAAAGGTGCTTGGTGTACATAATCGTGAGAGTGATGGAATTGAAATGGTAGTGGGCGGGTCACGTAGCTAGAAGAACGGATGAACGAAATAAGTAGTCTAAAATGGTACTCGAGAGAATGTAAAAGGGTACAAAGAAGGCCACATGTGAGATGGGTGGATGAAATCAGAAAAATGTATGGGATGAGATGGATGAGATTTGCCCAAAATAGAGACGAATGGAAGCGTGTCGGAGAGGCCTTTGTACAGCAGTGGATGGTGAATGGCTGTGAATGATGATGATGATATCAAGCTTTGGAATGGACTAGATCAAATCGGAGCACTCGATGACGGTGTCACGACAAATCACTCACGGACTTTACACTCAACGGCGTTACGCACACGAAATTTCACTCACGCGACGACTGCCTCACGGACATTAAACTCACAGATAAATCACTCACGGACATGACACTCACCAATAAATCACTCACGCGACATTTTGCTCACTGAATTATGAAAATAGCATACACAAACGTTATTTTTTTTTACACAATAATTATTCCAAAACTCAATTAAACGTATCTATTATGGTGTGTTTGCTTCCACATCCAACCTCACATATGCGGCAACAAAAAAATCCGAATCGAAACCAAGAGGACAGTGGGAATGGATGGGAGCGTGTCTATGATGTGGGGTGGCGCGATTCGTGTCAGCAACGCACTATCATCCAACTGTCAAAAAATATAATTTCACTAATAAGGGCCAGTGAATATATAATTTCCGTAGTGAAAATATAACTAGACCCAATGAAATGTAATTGGATGTGATTTCACTGAATAATATAATTTATATAATTATATATAACAACGCTATTATGTGTGTCTTTGTGCGATGATGCTCGCCGTACTATAATAATCGTTTCGATTCGACATATGTATGTTTATACGTCACAGTTAAAAAACTGCCAACAAAACGTACGAATATAATACGAGCATAATAAAAGAAAACACTTCTATATATACTGTTTGCTACCAATGTTTCCTGTAGGGCAATAGTCTCAGAGCATCATTTTTCCATTGATGTTTTTTATTGTTTATATGTGGGTATATAAAAAATAAAATATAAATATATTTAAAAGGTATTTGAAAAAAGTACGACCTCGAGCGGGTCGAACACAGGACCGACACATTTCTTTTAATATTTTTTTTATTTAATAATTTAATATGCGATGATATTTCATATATACCCATGCGATGATATTTCATCTGGCACAACACTAGTAATGATACAATTTCAGTGTAACATATACCTATACATAAACAATATGAAACACCAACAGAAAAATTAATTAATTAATTAATTACATTTTCAATAGATGGCGGTAAACGCTCAGAAACTATTATAGTACAGCGAGCGTTATTCTCGACAGACAGACATACACACAGGACAGCGATATTATATAATATATATTATGTAAATGATAATATTTTTAAAATATAAGTCTTCTACCCCCCCTCCCCCTAGCCCCTATTAATATTAAACCTTATGTTATTATAATTAGTTTGTGACTATTTGCAGGTACTATATCTGCGAAGTATTGGCTATAATCCGATTATAATTTCTTACATTTAATGTATGCTAGACTTGTTTAATCAATCGTTCATTATTACATGAGGCAAATAAATTTCGCACGTTATTATAATAGATTTATATAATTTAGCTAGTTCGCGGCTTGTACTTGTATGTAGGTATTATACGTTGTATATGATAATAATTTTCTAACAATTAATAATATTAACTAATTTGGATTATATTTTTTACTCTACGTCACTTTACGAGTTCGAACTAAATTTTAAGAGGTTTAAAACGAAATTTTAACAGTAAACACGCTGACAGTGACAGTTTACGCGCATGCGCCGAAGGCTTTGCGCCTGTCGCAGATATAGTACCTGCAAATAGCCAATAATTTGCCGATATGGTACCTGCAAATAGCCACAACCTTATAATTATGAAAAAATATTCGTTTCAACCATTTAAATGGCGGCATTTTGAACTCTGTCTTAAGGCGGCAAATAGTCTCGGAACGTCACTGGGATAACTTCACCGGTTTGTAAAACCAACGAAAAAATGCTCCAGCATTTGAAATACGCTAAATTAGATGCTCCACTTCATAAAATCTTCCATTTCGTGGGTTAAAGTCGTATTTTATAATCGAAACGTTTCCCCCTTCGCTGGAAACAAAGCTGTCTTCGCGATTGACACGCCTGAACGGATCGCTCGCTATAAACGAATTTTAATTGCGACACAATATGCTTTGATCATCTTACGAAAGTGCAAAGCAAGAGACAGAATAAGATTACTTCCTTTCGACGTGATATATGTAATGACTTTGGAGTGATTTTGAATCGTCACTTACGCAATAACGTGTATTATTGTGTGTGCGGGGATAGATTTATTTCCACGTACCCACTGTGTGTGTGTGTGTGTGTGTGTGTTGTCAGACAAAGGAGCGAGAAAATCAATAGATACAGTTTAGATAGTTTTTCCGTTTAAAATAATAAACACATCGACGAATTTCCCTCAATGCGTCCACAAACGGAATCACTCGAGTGTTTATTTACTTTTTAATTCATCATTAGCTTTAATCGTAGCTCAAAGCTGGCGTAATATACGCCTCTATACGAAAATCGTATAATAAATGATGCAAACGTAAAACTTGCCGACAATACCCATATAATAAAAGAATAATTTTCCTTACAAATTGAACTGATACCGATTTTATTTATAGAACTGCTCAATGTGTATGCAATGTGTTATTCGTATCGATTTGTAGCATCGTCCAAATAATGTGTATAATTATTGATATCAAGGCAACTGAACAACGTTCACTGGTTCGCCATTACGAATTATTACCACCTGCTGACTCTATGACTAATTGGAAATAAATACATATAATAGGTATTACATACATACATACATATATACACACATATGTAAATACACTTTATTTGTTATTAATCTATCAATGCCACCGCTAAAATGACTAGTGTGTATTTATTTATTAACTATAAATAATTGTGTATCTTTGCTGTAATATTGGAACAAAAAATGTTCGAATCACGTCGTTTAGTCAGCTTAAGGCAGCGATCGGCAACCTTTGTGTATTTTAGTGCCAACCGTGCTGTAAAATTGATATGACAAAAAGGCTACTATTTATATACATTGATTTCTTTGTTGAATCTATATATGTATGTATATAAAAATCAAAGTCTGTCTGTCCGTATGCGTTCCTGTACCATCCGACCGATTGCGATGAAACTTACACGAGTTATTGTGTGCATGCCCGCGATGGTTTTTGTAAAAAAAATCGCCCAAAAACTGGAACGGGAACGGGAATTGCATGCGTTATTGTGGCAACCATTCAATCGATTACGATGAAACTTACATGAGTTATTGTGTGCATGCCCGCGATGGTTTTTGTAAAAAAATCGCCCAAAAACGGGAACGGGAACGGGAATTGCATGCGTTATTGTGGGTTCGTCATCCGGTCCTCCAAATGCTTTACTTCTATAAAATCATACAAAATACTATATTGTGCATACGTAAGAAGTATTGTTGAGTTTGCATCCCAAGTTTGGAACCCAGATTACTCTGGTGCAAGAGACAGATTGGAGCGCATTCAGAAGAGATTCCTGAGGTACGTCAGTAGCCGTTTTGGATTAACCTATACTTCCTATGAAGATGCTTGTAGGTGTCAGCATCTACTTCCTCTTGTCAAAAGAAGGGAGATAGCTGACATCTCAACAATTTTGAACATCCTTAACGGCTCGATTGACTGTCCTCAATTATTGAGCAGACTATCATTGCGTGTACCAAATAGAATGACTAGATGTAATGAGCTCCTTTACATACCTAATACTTTTTCTAATTATGGAAGAAGCTCATTCATCTGGCGTGCAAGCTCCACCGTCAACACACTAATCTTAACAATTTCTATGTTTGACTTATTTAATATTAATGCTATACAAGCTAGAGTAATTATTGCAAATTTGTTTTTCGATGATTAATTTTAATGAAAGTTTATGATTATGATTATGAATTTTTATTTTGATGTATTTATTTTGTCTTTTTGTTTTTTGTTATATATTATATTTTTTATATTATTTCATAATTTTTATCATATTATTATTCTTATTATTCTGATATTTTTATTATACTGTTATTTCTATTTTTTTTCTTTTTTTGTTTTCTTTAACTATCTTACTCTATTATCATTTTTGTTTCTTATTTTAAATGTTTGAGCTTTTCTTTTTTTACCTATATGTGAAAATTATTAATGGTTTACTTAACATAATTATATTTTTTTTACTATCAATCTAATAAACTGTAAACTGTAAATTTTCCAAATAAATAAAATAAAATAAAATAATTAACAACGCATGCCAGGTTAAGCTATTTATTATATAAACTATACTATAGATTTGACGCTTAATTTTAATGATTACTTGCAAATGTCAACCCGATCAAGTTAACTAGTTTACTATCACAGAGTAGTGAAGATGAATACATATATGAATGTTCTATATTATTACTAGTAGCCTGAGTGCATATATTAGTGCACTAGGTAAAATATCGCCATTTGATTGGCCGACATTAACCAAAGAATAAATTTAAAATACGATTTTTTTTTTCTAAAAAGTTAATTAAATTTTAAATATTATGTAATTATTATTTAAATACTATAATTTGAACGAAGTAACATGCGCAAAGCCCACACTATGCCGCGTCTCTTTCCTCGATATACGATTCCAAGGGGAGAAA
This sequence comes from Arctopsyche grandis, assembly GCF_051622035.1. Lineage (NCBI taxonomy): Eukaryota > Metazoa > Arthropoda > Insecta > Trichoptera > Hydropsychidae > Arctopsyche > Arctopsyche grandis. The sequence continues at coordinate 3,721,603 of NC_135362.1, forward strand.
GAGAGACGGAGCATGTTAACGGACAGAATTACACGCACGCATTAGACAATTATTATATACGATAAAATTCACGACAAAAAACTTCTCGGAAATTTCTCAGTAAATCAAGTTTTAGTCTAGATTAACAAATTATCAATTACACTGAACAACAAAAAAAAATACCGGAGCGGAAACTAATCAAGATCGACCCACTGAATTTGAATATGACAATGATTTTTGCTGGCTAGCTCTCATATAAGAGATATGAACGTTTTAAAAAATGTGCAATTTTTACATATTTTAGGTTTTGAAGTCGTTAATTCAGAGAGCGGTGAAAAGTATGACAAGGGTAATGGATATAGTGGATATAATAAAAAGATTGAAATGGCAATGGGCGGGTTACGTGGCTAGAAGAATGGACGAAAGGTGGACAACAGAAGAACTAGAATGGTACCCGAGAGAATGCAAAAGGGTAAAAGGAAGATCGCAGAGAAGATGGGTAGACGAAATTAGGAAAATATGTGGGGTGAGATGCCTTCATGCAAGCAGTGGATGATGAATGACTGTAAATGATAATAAGTAGCGAGCTTTTATTGGATTCAATTTCAACATAATAATCACATCTCAATATAATTGGAGTTATAATAAAATCGTATAATTTTTCGTCAATTTGAAACCTCAAAACAAATAAACTGTCTAAAAACATAATAAAACATTATCAGGCGGTTATTGTTTATTTTGTATATGAGATTTGCAGCACGCATGATACAACTTGTAAACCACTGATTTAGGGTATCATTTGATTATTATTGGTAATAATGCAAATCATATTAAAAATATTTGGTTTCCAAATATTTAGTAAAAACAAGTAGAAAAAAGTTCGAGGAAATGTAAAAATATATAAGATGAGTTGAGAAATAATAAATAAAATCTAATTTCCGCTGCCTCCTACTTTCATCCGTCGATTTTTCCGTTGTACATTGCACGTATATACAAAGGCAGGTACAAAATTTACCTACAAACATGTATACATATATATATCTTCAACAGTCGATGCTGAATATTCCGCCATCTTGAACCAAACTAATTATCTGCACAGGCAATCAAACGGTATAATACATTCATAATAGATGCGTCGACATTATCCAATCAGTGATTGAACAGAAGCGAATTAGTAAAATTTGACCCGAGAATAATAGGTTTATTAATTTTCATAGAAAATACTGAACCTTGTATGTATGTAAATACATACTTACATTTGATTTTTTTTGATAATAAGTTGATTTTAATAATAAATTTACATAAATGAGATTGTCTATTAATCCATATTAGAATATTATTACATGAAAGCAACGAAACTTCGAAACACGCAATAAAAATAGATTTATGGGATCGAGATGCGTAATTAGGTATCTCTCAGAATGCATACCTCGGGCGTTTATGTATTTACCAGTGATTCTCAATATCATTACTAACAATAACATAATTCGAAAGCTGTTCGTATTCATATGCACACGTCTGCCTATAATTTTATACAGCAATGAAGTCAGAGGTGTCTAAAAATTGCTCAATTGCTCATCGGGCAAAATATCGTCCACCTCTATTCGAATTAATTTTTGAAGACGAATGTTTTCTACATTAAAGTTGATGGTAAACTTTTACAGTTAAAGTCACACTTCGTGGTATTATTAATCTAACCTAACCTAACCTAACCAAAAAAAATTAATTCAGCATCATTTGCAAATACATATGTAATGTACATAGATATATATATATATACCAGGAAGGCTTGACATGAAGACCCCAATGCGCCTTTCGGGACAATTAATTACAAACAGTGCAGCATTTTATTATTACATAAATCACTGTATTTCCAGAAGCTTAAGAACACGAAATAACAATTAATTAATTAATTAATTACAGAATTAATCCATTGAGACATCTATGTATTTAGATTTTGTACACAATTTTTTCAAATTATACACACAATAAATACAGAAGATTTGTGACAACAGGAAAGATGATTTTTTGTCAATTTTGAGGAACCGTTTCAACAATGATCAGATAAAATTGGCAAACTCTGATAAGAAACGATCGATTTGGAGTCACAAATACCCCCAAATCTAACCAGCAGTGTGGCGGATCGAACCCACTGATCACTTGGTGCTAAACATACACGCTACCATCAAGCCATACTGCTGGTTTATTAATATATTAATGCTATAATAAATAATTTGGCTATATTAATGATATATTTCAATAAAAAATGACTTTAAAATCATTTAAGCTTGAAACGCGTAATTTAATTTAACAAATTATACCATAATCACAATCAAAACACTGTGATATAAAGACGCTCGTACACCGACTCATTAAAGGTATAATTATCTCATTATATCAAAGTGGTACGGCAGAAAAGCATTGAGCATGAATTAAAAGCCTCACTGTTTTGCTTACAAAATGGCCAAAATAAAGCAACGGCAAATTTTGTCCGTTTAAATTTCATTTTTCCTACGGTCTAACAAATTTTTCTCATTTTGTCTGACGTAATTATGCATCTGTACAAAATGCACATCCTTTCCTTAACACTGGAAAATCACCCAGAGCAACATTCACGAGTTATTCTGCGACTTTATCAGAAGTAGTACAACCATATATTTTGGTCATAAAGATTGAATTTTGTCGATTTATTTACATATATGTATATTTAAATTCAATTTTTTGCTGTATGCGAAAAATTCGCTCAATTATTCTAGTACATCAAGTTTTTTGTGCATACACACAAAGCTGGATGATTTAAACAACAATATTTTATGTCCCATTGAGTTTTATGTCATTTCGTGGCAGTAACGAAGCAAATTTTACTTTCATTACAATTTAATTAGTTGAAGTGAATTCATTACATCCGTTTTTGAATCCAAGTTTAAGTACATATGTATATATTTCAATACATTTAACTTTTACAAATCACAATCCATTCGTATTTGATGTGAACAAGTCTCATCCATCTCATTCCACACATTTTTATAAGCCTCTTCTTACTTCGCTTACGATTTTGTCGTGTGACGTAATTTGGGTCCTTATCCTATCGTTTTCAAACTTTGCCATTTTGCTCGGTTTGGTCATCAATATACATATGTGGAAATGACGTACGCCATTATTCTGATTACATCCACTCATCTCCCCTCATGGCCTTCCTTTCACCCTTTTATAATCTCTCAGGTAACATTCGAGCACTTCTTTCTTCTACATATCGTCCGTTCTTCTAGTTATGCGATCCGTTTATTGCCATTTCAATTTCATTACTTTCTCCAACCCCAACATCAACCACCTTTTTTATCTCTCCTCATTGTGCCCAGCATACAGCGTTCCATACTTCTTTTAGGCCTTCATCCAGCAGTGGATGGCAAATCAAAGCTGGTGGGCCGACGGTTCAACAATAAACTTCCCAGTGGCGTGCACTGAAATTCTCTCTCTTTTTGTCGTACAGCCTTATTTAATGTGCACGAGCAGGATACAAGAGGAACAGGCTGTTCCTTTTGTATCCTGTTCGTGCACATTAAGTAAAGCTGTACGACAAAAAGAGAGAGAATTTCAGCGCACGCCACTGAAACTACCTCTATCACATTAGCTGCGTCTTTCAATCCTATCTTGGAAACCCCACTACACGTCCGCGCTACAATATTTTTATAATCATTTAAACTTTGATAATTTTGCAATAAAATATTTTAATTATTTTAATCCTCCCTCCCAAGATTAAATCCCGAATACGTATGGATTGCGACCGGTACATAACATTTTTACACATTGTAAATAAATCAAATTCGAATATTTGTGAAAGCAGGTAAGATGATTCAACAATGAAAATCAGATTAATTGGCAAAGTCTGATGGGAAACGATCGGATTTGTAGTCACAAATATCCAAGTTTGACCAGCAGCATTAAAGATTAGCACGGGATCGAACCCAGCAATCTCTCGGTGCTAAACATAAACGCAACCACCGAGCTATACTGCTGGCTATATGTTGGATATGTCTTATATGACTTTCCGCCACCCACTCGTTTTGTCATATTTGTATTGTTTAAGCGCCTATAACTTTATTTGGACATAATAAAGTAAGCTAGAATATAATATAATGCGATTGTATGGAAGCAAATTAGTCTCTGATGATTGAAAAAGTGCAAAAAGCATTTCTTCGTTTCCTATATATGAAAGAGTATGGGTATTACCCATATCTCTACCCTACTCCTTTTCTTTTGGGCATGCTTGGGTATAATTCCCTCGAACTTCAGAGAAACTTCTCATTAATTCGTTTTGTTCTCCAGCTACTACGTGGTAACACGTCATGCTCGTTGTTGCTGGAACAGTTGGGACTTTATGTCCCTAATAATTATGTACGTGGTAGACATCATCATTTGATGGTTGTATGTACCTCCTACTCGCACAATTCTTTTTCGAATGACTCCTATTCCAAGAGCTATTCGACTTCTCAATGAAATCGTTGCTGCTGAGCCTGAATGCGATATTTTCCACCTTGATGAGCGTAGATTATCGGATATTATTCTGACCTCATAATTAATTTCATAATTTAATGTGATGTATGAGTGGAATTTTGATCTTCTCCCTTTTATTTGGGTCTCGTAGGGATGTTTTGTCATATATTATAAATTTTATTTCATTATCTTCCTTATGTTCATTTCTATGTACTATTTTTCTTTGATACCTAATTAATTGCACTTATATTTAGACCATATAAACTTTGTTAAAAAAAATTTGCACCCATAACAAATATAAAGCACTTTTGTTATGTGATCACTAAATGGCGGATCGGAAGCGTGCTTTTTCCAGGAATCAGGGCATTTTGGGTCTATTTACAAAGCTAGAGTGGAAAAAAAAGGTTCTTCATAAAATGGAACAAAGCACAGCGAACAATTAACAATGAACGGCACGCTTCCGGTCCTACCTCTAGTGATCACTTGTGTTAATCGTTTTCGGCTATGAAACGGACGTTTTCCACTATGAAGCGGATGTTTTCCACTAAGTAAAGGCAAAATGTGCAATGGATTTTGCCTTTCGATGGCTTTTACGATTGCCACTCATACGACACCGTCGACTGGTCACGTGGGCGCCTCACCCGTCTCGGTGGAGTGTTGTGTCTCTAACCTCTCTAGATCTGTGAAATCTAAACATATTATATGCGAAGGAATACAATAGGGCCAACCCTAACTTAACCTAACCTAACCTAACCCTTAAATACACAAGTGTTGGCTGCTAATATATTACGATGTGTTTGTATGGATATTACGATGTGTGGACCATGAGGAGAGTGAGAATGGACAGGAGCGGGGCGACGCGCTATCATCCAACTGTCAAAAATTATAACTTCGCCGATAAGGGCCAGTGAAAATGTAATTGGGTATTATTTCACTGAACTGAAATTAAATTGTTTAGTGGAAATTGTCCAGATCTTAGTGCAAATTGAAACAGATAAAGTAAAAAAGAAAAAGAAAGACAATGAAGGTGAAGAAGCAAATCAACCACATATTATTTTCTTCGCCTTTGTCCTAAAAATACTAAAAGAGTCACTAAAGAGGTCAGGACAATCATCTAAGCTATCGTAAATACGGCATATACGAACGATTGCATTATTGAAAGAAGTGTTGCTTTGACAAATTGGTGGATACAAAAGATTTGTGCATCTGGTGAATCGGGCATTAATGTTAAAGTTAAACTCACTTAAAACAGATGTGTCAAGAATACCATTAGCAATCTTATATAAAATTAACAAATCAGAAACCCTTCTGCGCTGAGACAAACTTGCAATATGGAAAAAAGAAAGTCTGTCATTATAAGATGGTAACAGTTTTTTAAGACCAGTCTTATAGGATAAATGGCGCAAAAAACTCCATATTACTACGAACCAAACTGTAATAGAGTGAATCAGAGTATGGGGATTCTTAAGAGGGCTGTACACCCGAAACCTTAATTTTGTTACCGTTCCTTTCTTCGATATATATATTGAGTGTATGTATATATTAAGTGAATGCGACAATATATATTAATATATATATATATATATTGAGTGAATGCGACAGTTGCGCTTCGACCAGATAAAACGTATTTTAATTTGACAAAATCGAGGTTTCGTATTCTACTATTTTCTCCTCCAAAACTGGACCAATTTTTAAAAAAATTTCATCATCGGTATGAGAAAAATACTTTCTGTGCATCTATCGGCGTATTTTTTTTTAAAATCGACCGTTAAATAAGCACGCTGGACTCGTTTCGTGGGTGTAAAAAAGAGGCGATTTTATAGATGTTTGGCGGCTCTTAGCTCCTATAAAAAATAATTAATCAAAAAAATAAAACGATAGATCCACCCCAATGGTGGATATCCATAGCATATTAAAAAACAATTTCTCTAGTGCCATAATTGAGGAAGGGAGAAGTGTAATACGTTTGTATGGACAAGGCGCTGGTGTCCAGCCCTCTTAAGGTCTGACCGCACTATGCGTCTGCGACACGAACGGCAGCGTGCGGCCAAATATTGTTCGTATGAAATTGTATGAGATATAACCATTGAATTATAATGTATAGAATAGTCATTCCTAATAAAAGTTTGTATGGACAAGGCGCTGCTGTCCAGCCCTCTTAAAGGGCTTCGCAACTCGGCAAATAAATCCCAAGAGTTTAAAACTATCTAAAAAAAAAAACCACGTGCCCCATTCACCGCTGTGTGATTTCGCCCTTGGGTTCTTCCTGCAATGCCACAATGGTCCAAAACTATAAATAAATAAATAAAGACGCCGATGCACCAACATTGATCATCCAAACTGCCAAACGGCAAATCAAACTCATCAAGCTCGCACTTCCTCAACCGCGCTATTATACATTATATGTATATACTCGTAAGTGCCAGCAGTCGTGTTATTTTATTTTATTTTATTAATTGAAAAATCAACAGACAGGATGTACAGAGATAGGTATAAAAAAAACAAAAAGTAAATAAATAATATATGTAACATCCGAGTCCAATAATAGATTTTCACAAAAATGAAAAAGATAAATATAAGGAAAACAAATTTAAAAGTAAAGAATAAAGGCATGACAAAATATGTAGTACATTGCATAATTAAACTATAGTATTAAAATATTTGGAAAAGGTTATAAGATAGAATATAAGAAGAAATTGAAATTTACAAATATAAAAAACAAATGAAAAAGGTAAATACAAAATAAACAAATGAAAAGGAAAAGAATGAAAGCTATAATATGATTAAATAGCACATTACATAACTAAACTAAAGTATAAAAATAATGGAAATATTGGAAAAATAGAATAGGAGAAAAAATGAATCAATCGGTCAAGATTCTCTTGATGTTAGACCTGAATTGATGTAGGGAAATACCAAACAGATCAACCTCATTCAGCTCTCCGTTAAACATACGATAAACGCGCTGCAGATAAAAATATTTTTGGGAATTAGTATTGAAAGGATCAAGTGAAAAGAGTGCAACACGTCTAGAGTATCGAACTAGTTATCGCAGGTGCTAGTATAGCAGGTATCTAGTTATCGCAGGTGCGATGTTATCAGAGTCGGAAGTTTTCCCGCGCGGAGGAGAGAACGCTCGGCCAAGTTTAGCGCGGTGAGGAGAAGAGTCGTGGGATCGTGGGATCGAGGGATCATGGGATTGCGGGAGCGCGGGCGGGTATGGCCGGCCGCTTTGTGTTGTGTGCGTGTTTGTCCGGGGCGGGTCCGCTCGCCATGTTTGTCGCGCTCATCTCGAGCCCATCGATCCCATTCTAATTGGCGTGCGTCGGCCGGTGAGCGCCCGGCACCCCCCTCGACCCCACAACCCTCAATCCCTCTCGCCCCCAGAGCCCCACTGGCCCCCCTCGCGTCCCCTGCCTCCTCCGTCCCGGCCCCGAGCGAGCCCGAACCCCGCCCGAATAAACTGAACCGCAAAAAAACAACTGGAAGGTGAGTCGTCGTAAATATTGATTTTAAGAGCAGAGCAAAGCGTTAACGCCGTTTTTATGTAACGTCTGGGGCTGCGGGGCGCGGGCGCCTCTGGCTACGTTCCATCAGGCGTCGTCAACCCTCCTCCACCTCCTCCCTATCACCCCATCACTCCCACCCCTCGCCCGTCTCCCCCACAGCCAGTGTGCGACACCTCGACGGAAGATCCGCAACGAGATGATGCCTCTCCAAATCGCCTCGCTTTCCCTTTTTTTTTAAAGTCAACCCTCGAGATGGACCGGGGCGAACCGGAACTCGGCTCCTTCTTCTTGTTAATGCCTTGTCCGCATCCGGACGTTGGCGACCACCTCGTCGATTATTTGAATATATCCGCATCGGTCTTCAGCGGCTCGGAACAGCTCTTCGGCGCTCATATCGGTCCACATGCGCATGTTTCGAAGCCAAGATAACTTTTTCCTGCCAATCCATTTTTTTCCTTCTATTTTCCCCGTGGTTATCAAACGGAGAAATTCGTATTTTGGACCCCGTATCATGTGTCCGAGGTACTCCATCTTTCTCCGCTTGATGACAGAAACAAGTTCCCTGCCTCTCCCCATCATGCCGAGGACAGCTTCGTTTGATATCTTTTTGGTCCACGGAATCTTCAGCATACGCCTATAGACCCACATCTCAAAAGCTTCAATGCGGCTGATCATCTTGGTTTTCAGAGTCCACGTCTCACATCCGTGTAGTAATACTGTCCAGACGTAGCTCTTCGCGAATCTCAACCGCGTATGAAGATTGAGATGCTTGTTTGTAAAACTCGGCTAAACTAAACTATAGCTCAAATCGACGGAATGACAGCACCAACCCCGGGGCGAAATCAATCATTTAAAAAAAAAATGAAAAAAAATTACGACGTGTCGATAAGAATTTCATTAACCCATACTAAGTTTATAGAAAATATACTAAGTTCATACTAAGTTTACAGAAAACACAAATATCGGAAGGCAAAGATCGAAAATCGAAAGATCAAAAAAAAAATGGTGCATGGTAAACGGTACATACTCACTTAATTTGCGCGAGCAGGATACTACAGGAACAAGAGGAACATGCTTTCCTCCCGTATTCTGCGCGCGCACATTAATACTGGAGGAAAAGCCTGTTCCTCTTGTTCCTGTTGTATCCTGCTCGCGCAAATTAAGTGAGTATGTACCGTTTACCATGCACCATTTTTTTTTTTGATCTTTCGACTTAAGATCTTTCGATTTTCCATCTTTGCCTTCCGATATTTGCGTTTTCTGTAATTTAACATTCTGTCTCGTCACGGAGACCGAATCTTATTACATTCAACGTAAACACTCACCTCAGAGGTCACTCGCTTAGACTCCAAAAAGAAAAAAATCTAATAAATTGATCAAAGATTCATTATTTTCAAACAGAGTAGTTTCAATTTGGAATAGTCTTCCCAATGATATATGGCAAAGTTTGAAAACGATCGGATAAGAACCCAAATTTCGTCAGACGAAATCAGACGAAAAAATTGAAAGCGAAGTAAGAAGAGGCTAGTACAAATACGAAACAAGACGTCCTACTTTTTAAAATGCATTTATGTTATTTTGTTGTATACCTGTGGATTACTTGTAACACACCCGAACTATAATTGGGGGAAAAAAACGGGATAGCAAGTATAGCTTCGGTCCACATAGAGCTAGTTGTTAAATGTTCGATTATCTTAGCGATTGCCAGATGTATGTTTTCAAGGTTAAGAAATGTATTAAACATAAAAAGTAAAATATTAATATATAATTGTATTGTACGGCCTCATACTGTATATTGCGCTACAGTGCTCATTCTATTTAATGGGTTGTGCATTGATACATTGCAGAAAGTGCAGAATAGAGCAATTCGTGCAATTTTGAATGTGAGGAAACGTAAGAATGTTAAAAGTGTGTTAGATGAATTGAAATGTTTGGATATTAGAAATAGTCTTAAATTAAAATTTATATATAAGCTAGATAAGATCTATTACCAAAATATTTTAATAATCACATAGTTAGGAATAGAGATATACATACGTAATTATAAAACTAGAAATAGGAATAAATTAATTATAGGTAGAGTTAAGAAAGCAAAAACTTCAGGAGGTGTTTTCCACGGTTCGGTGATTCCTAGTCAAATGTGAACCGGTCACAGGACAACCGGTCGCTCTAGATCAGTCACACGTGATCACCCGTCACACTAAAACTGGTCACGAGAAAACTGGTCACACCCGAAAATTGGTCACGAAAAAACTGGTCACACCCAAAAATTAAAAATTGGTCGAATTGGCGACCGTTTTCCACAGAGGTGTTCAAAAATATAATGCCCTTCCTGGGAGCATTAGAGGTGCTAGTAACATTGGTGCTTTCTTGAGGGGTGTTAATGGATACCTCTGTGGAAGATGACGTAATTATATATGTAAGTTTAATAAAATGCTATGTTTGGAATTATATTATATTATTTTAGAGTTACTAATTATAGTTTTGTTAATTTTGTTAATTATAGTTGTGAGTTTTAGTTTAAAATTGTTAGTTGTTAAATAATTCATTAGCAATTTGCTATTTAATAATAAAATAAATAAATAAACTAACATACAGCTACTATAGTCGATTTGATCTAGGGAACCGAGCATGCTGTCGCATTGGTGCAAATAATTTTTGTATACTTTTCAAATTATTTCTTATTTAACTATATAATATTGCAAACCTGCGCTCATCACTATTTTCATAATTGGAGGTCATTTATGAGTGGAATTTTGATATTTTCTTCTCCATTTGGGCCTCGCGGGATCCTTATATATATTAGTGCTGGCTGTGGATGCAAAACATTTTCTACTATGTATATATTCCGTTTATTTAATATTTTGTATTTGTTTTCTTTTATCATATTTTTCTGAATTTGCTTTTTATTTTTATGTATATTTTTTTTTGTTTTCTTATGTAGACCATTGTGGTGCATTGGGTTCTTCTTACAATCCCAGAATGGTCCAAAATTAAAAAAAAAAAATTATAATGTAGTATCATACCCTCTCCCTATACAAAATTCCGTTATATTTTTTACTTTTTTTCAACGCCAGGCAATTTATAATAATTAGTCATTAAATAAATATTTGCATATCTCAATGGGATGTATTGTAAATATTTTAGTTGATGCATACAATTTGTAACGTTAATTTTTCTACTGTACCCTCTTTTCAAATACTGATTGCGCCCCTGAGAGTCATACAAACACTTTGTACTCCCTATGGTGCCCCCATTAACTATTAACCATCTATTGGCGTTCAGTTTAAATGACTAACAACTACACACTGTATACGAATAATACGGAATGGGTCATCAGGAAGACAGTAATTTCTCGGTTGGATCGTTAAATCCTTATAAATGTTTACCGTTCAAATATGGAATAAGCATGATTTATTTATTTTCAAAGACCAAAAGTGGCAACATTGAAATTTCACCACGAAAAATAATTTACAAGTAATTGAAAACTGGGCATACAAAAAATCATTTTAGCCTTCGCCTGGCACCGAGAGGCGCCGGGTTCGATCCCGTGAGTTGACCTCGATTGAAAATAATTTATTCGGAGTATATCTGTAATGCTGCTGGCCAGACTTGAATATTTGTGCTCCAGGTCGATCGTTTCCTATCAGAGTTTGCCAATTTTCCTGATTTCATTGTTGAAACGGTTCCTGCATTAAATTGGCTAAAACCACCCTACCTAGTACTTTGCCACCACTATTTGATTATGATTAATGTACAATAAAATTTATGTACAGGTTGAAAATTCATAGATGTCTGGTTAATTTCAAGTTTTTCAATGTCTCGTAATTTAGCGACTTATGTCATAAAAATACTGCATTGTTTTTAATTGGTCAGGAAGGCGCATTGGAGTTTACCTGTTAGGCCTTCCTGGTATATATATATATATATATATATATATATATATATATATATATATATATATATATATATATATATATATGTATATAATATTGAATTTCACTATGAAAAAAAATAGGTACATACTGATGATGAAGAATAAAAATGATGTTAACTATTAATGTCCTGAAAAGCAGGTGCTTTTCGATCAGAGGAAGAGTTAGAATTTTTTGATTATGTTTTTATTTTATTTATTTTACATATTTTTCCACAGTGACATTACAGAATACTCTAACGCAGAGCATCGTAACCTGTGCACCGCGGTAATATGTGTTCTCCGAACAGCACTTCGGCCTAATGCGTGCGAGTGAGATCGCGTGTGAGGGAGAAAACCGATGTTAGTTTTTTGTCCCTACGCATATACGGAATAACTAGCGACTGCCGATGAAGTACATATGTATGTATTTACGTAGCTGACAAACTCTACGAGTCGTAAACAATGTGTGCCGCGAATATCCAAAGGTTACGATGCTCTGCTCTAACGCGTCACTGTGGCCTATATATAAGCATAATACAAATACTATGTATGTTTAAGACAATTTTTTTTTAATCATATTCAAATAGTGGTGACATAGTGGGTAGGATGGTTTTTGCCAATTTGATGAAGGAACCGCTTCAACAATGAAATCAGATAAATTGGCAAACTCTGATAGGAAACGATCGACTTGGAGACAGAATTATCCAAGTCTGACCAGCAGCATTAAGATTATATTCAGAATAAATTATTTTCAGACGAGGTCAGCTTACGGGATCGAACCCGGCGCGACCTCTCGGTGCTTAGTGTCAACGCAATCACCGAGCCACGCTGCTATTATAAGATTATATTCATAAGAAAGGACATTTTGGAAACCAATGACGTGAAGTTTCATAGTGGCTTCGTAAGTGAAATTGAATGTAGGATCAAATGTGTCGCTTACTATTATGGCTACCGATAAAAACGATTCAGGGCGAAACTTCCGATCAGATTTTGACAACTTGTGGCTACATAAATATACGACATTATTCCCTTAATTTTTTAATCTCAATTTTAAAACGGTACATTGTAGAATTGAATACCGTTTCAAAATTGAAATCACGCGTGACGGAAGAAAGAGAAGAGTGGTTCAAAAAATATGTATAAAAATTAGTGAAAACTTCAAAAGAGTGGGCGCGTGTCAAGTGTCAACCTAGCCTTGTAGGTCCTAACAACCTAAAGCACTATCAACATCTTCTTACTTTCACTTATATCACGATCAACATTTACAACAATATGAGTGACCTAAATATGTATGAGAGATAATGAGAACCTATTGAGCAAATTTTATAAAATATAGAATGAAAAAAAAAATAGACGTTTAAGCAATTAAAGCTAGATATTCACCAAGAAAACGCCGAAGTGAGTGCAGTAGGCGAACAATGCCACCGAACATTTTGGGCGATTAACGTCAGGCACTTATTCGTGGGAGAATTTTCAAACGCGTCGAACACGATATTTTTGCACGATCGTAATGGCGGAGGATCCATTTACTTATATTGATGACCAAAATGAGCAATATGGCAAAGTATGAAAACGATCGGATAAGAGGCAAATTTTTTTCATAATTGTAATCGTAAGTGAAACATAAAAGAGGTTTGTTTGTAAAAAGCCATGCAATTGCATGAACCATAAAACACGTGCAATAGAAGCCCAAGTCGTTGAAATTGCGCAATAAATTATTTTCGAGAAAACACGATCGATTGTGGAAGTCGCGTGTCGAATTCGAAGAATAGTCTCAATCAGATATGTGTACATATGTACATGGTAGTGTTTGCAATGAGAATTTATGACTGGAAATTAATGAGCTTGTCCAAGTCGACCTATTCCGTTTTATAGGTGGGTTGACGAGAAAATAATACATAATAAAATGTGGAAAAATTTCCCATGCAAAATTGATTCGGGCGCTTCCGCCCACCCCGTCCCCACGTGCGAATATTAAACGAGAACGTTTCCGAATATGTATAATTAAAACACAGAACTCTGTTTTTCGTGTTTGCACCGTAAAATTGTACATTTCCCAAAAGGTTCCGTGAATGTGGATATAAATGTGGACGAAAAACGTTTGAAATTTGTGGGAAGTTGTCGTACGTCTGCGTTTCCCAAAGTTTTTTTTGTTCGCGAGCGTAGTCCAAAAGTAGGTTTTCTAGAGTTTCAGAAGTTACATCACACAATTCGGATACAATAAATGACCAAATAATTTTACTGACATCTGACATCGTTTTATAAGTCGTAAATTCAATTCAACGTACATTCGTAAATTAAAATTTTTGTATCGTATCATCATATGTATATATGTATATGTTACAGTGAAAGCATATTTCAAGTGAAAATATATTTTCAGCAATTCAAGCAGTGAAAATTTATCAAACAATGAATTTACAACGTTTAACTCTATAACTTGTACATACTAGCTGAACCCGGCATGCATTACAATGCCACAATAACACATGCAGTTCCCGTTTCCGTTCCCGTTTTTACAGAAACCATCGCGGGCATGCACACAATAACTCATGTTATATCATCGCAATCAGTTGAATGGTATAAGAACGCATACGAGACAGAAAAACAGACAAACATTGATTTTTATATATAGTGTAAATTTTATATATAGTGTGTATAGCTGAACCCGGCATGCGTTGCAATGCCACAATAACGCATGCAATTCCCGTTCCCGTTCCCGTTCCCATACTTAAAATTATTCAATTATTTGTTTATTTTACCCTAACAACGCATGTCGCGACGCGAAAACATTTGAAATTATTGCGTTGCAATGCCACTCATTCCCGTTCTTACCGTTTCCTTTCCCTTTTTTGGCCGATTTTTTTCCACAGTAAGCTTCCCGGACAAGCATACAATAAATCCTGAAAGTTCCATCGTTCCATCGTACAATACGGCATGCAATTTCCGTTCCCGTTCCCGTTTCTCGATGCGTTTCGATTAGAGAATGTTTCAGTTTCAAATGAATACTTAATAATCAAATTAAATTTTAGTAAAGTATAGGAACGCATACGTGACAGACAGACAAACATTCATTTTTATATATATGTAGGATTGTTATGAGTGGTACTTAATGTAAGGTTGGTATGAGTAGTACGTAACGTAAGGGTTGGCATGCGTGCGCGCAAGTTGGTTACCAACGTCCACATTTCCTTAAATACACACTGGCACTTCATACTTTCGCGTCGATAAAATCGTAATTACGAATATTATTGTTAAGAGTTTTATTCCCGTTTTTTTGTTCACAGTAATCTTCCCGGACATACATACAACAAATCCTGAAAAATCCATCGTGATCGGTTCAGTAGTTTAGGAGCCTATTCGAGACAGACAGATAAACATAAATTTTTTTATATATATAGATATACATTTTCGCCGCAATGTCAACAGATCGTTTTAAAGAGATTTAAAACGATTTAAAATGTATTTATCAGTGACGTGCCGTGAAAATCTCTCGGGTTTTGTCGCACATAATGAACTTAGGTGTGCGCGAGCTGGATACAACGGGATTCGCATGACGTGAGCTAGTCCCCTATCCTACTCGCACATATGTACATAAGTAAGGCTGTGCGCCAATAATAGGGAGATTTTCACTGCAAGCCAATGGGATGTACATATAATGCACGTCATCGGTATGATATAGGTATGCATGAACAAAATTTTAACTGAAATGTGAGTCAAAATAATAAACAATTGTAAACAATAATAAACTTTACATATACAAACTTTTCTAATCCTTAATTAAATGTTTAAATTAAAATCCAACATTTTAATGACCCCAAAACCTTTGCAAATAAAAATTTCCTTTGGTAGTTTTATGTGTACATTTATAGCCAACTGAATTTTAAATTAAAAAAAATGTATTACTTTAGTTCAAACGCTATATTTTAATTTAAAAATATTCAATTGTTTCATTTTTTTTTTATTTTTGCATTAAAATTTTTTAATTAATTACTAAGCCTCATTTACTTCGCTAACATTTGAACTTACAGAACACCTTTTTAAACGAGACAGTTTGAAATCACTGCTTTAAAGATTACCGAAATTATACATACATACGTGCCTACACAATAAACTTTCACCCACATCCGCACGACCTGGAAACAAATGTGCATGAATAACAAAATATGTACCTTCTCGAATACAAACATTGGGATTTATGGAAATCAGAGAATATTGGAAGATTTTGAATGCGTTCGTGAAAATCATCTATTTTGTCAATTTTCATTTATATTTATTTCAGTTCTAGTATGTTTAATTTAATTCTTCAATTGTCAAGTTATATTCTTCAATCTATCTCATAATATTACACGTATGAATGCAGAGAAATTTTATAATAATAGAAGCGCCCTTTCGAATACATTTTTTGTTTCAATAACACGCGTACCGTTTCCATAACTACGCAATATTATACGCGTATGCGTATGCTATTGCCGAATGCTAACTGTCGCCATGACGCTTTCATGAAAACTTTCATATACGATGTTAATTGAATAATATGTTACTTAAATGATCTATTTACTCATTAAAATGTATCCCATGCTGTTTATTGTTTGTTTTTGAATGCATCGTGCAATTTTTAACGATGCACTTGCCCATTGCCCTTGCCCAGAGAAGTTTTTATCGGACATACTAAAATTATTTAGGATTGTCTGTGGACAATCGTCAAATGACAACAATATAACGCCTAAAGCCACTTCTATTATTATAACTAGACTGCGGATAGAGACCGTGCTTTTTCCAGGAATCGGGGCGGTTTGGCTCTATTTACAAAACTAGAGTACAAAAAAGAAGTTGGGCGAACCTTTTACATCAATTGAACAATAGCATTTACAACAATTGAACAATAAACAGCGCGCTGTGGATCCGGCCACTAATTATAAAATTTCTCTGTATGAATGTGTCTTAATGTGCATTATGAGATTGATTGATTTACTGCTTTAAACAAGATCTTTCGATGTATTATTATTTTTAATCCTTGATCATAACAAAGGTCCGGCTCATATTGTGCAATCAATTTTTATTACCACCCCCCCTTACAATTGTTTTTAGTTACATCGGTAGAGCAGTTGTTCTTTAATTGAAAAGTATTACCATTTTTTTATATACAAGGGTGGCAGGTGAATTTTAAAAACCCTGTAATTCCGTTTTCTCGATTTGTAAGTAACTTTTACACAATTGAATTGTTTTCATCTACATTTTAAACAAACCAAAATATTTCAATATTTTCTTTTTTATTTATAGCATTGTCTGTGAGTGCTTTGCACGTCTGCAGGATTTAAGAGAAGGGGGGGAATTAGGGTAAAGTTCCAGGGCCCGGACTACTCGAGGGGCCCCGTGTCGGGACGTTCGACTGGCCGATATTGATATTTTATATTATTCTACATAAAAATACATAAACATATTTATTTAATGCTAAATGTTTATTATTTTTCGATCCGCGCATTCTTTGTGTCCATGTAAAATCGTACCTGTTATATCATACTTTCTTATCTAAAAAATAACAACCAACATATATGTATGTATGTTGGTATTTTTCTAGTAGTTCTGATAATTTTTTCGCATATTAAAAATGGTAAACGGATTATTGGGCAAATTGCGATCGCGCGCACAACAATCGTTGCCACAAAAATCGCGACTACGGAATATGTGGCACTCGAGCTCTCGTTAGTACATACAATCGAATCTCGTTAGTACAATCGAATCTCGTAAGTACAAGACTCGAAAAATGAACTCGTAAAATGATAAAATGACAAGTATGACAAAATGAGTGTGTACAAGCTCTAAGATTAGGAGTGGGGGTAGACGGTTTTGTAAGTACGCATACATACATACATACTTGTCCCGTATTACCTTCCAGCTTGGGATGTTCTCCTTTTCATTTTTCTAGTCTTCATCAACTCAGAGTTTATGCCGTAAGGGCCACCGCGGTTTCCATAACGGTTTCTGGGTGTATCGCACACTTCGCACGCGCACATATTCATGGATCGCCCAGCACACCCCGCCCCAAAATGATCCTCTGGGGTGTTTTCGGTAAAATTATATCTTTGTATTTATCCTTGCTTGACAGTGATCGATATTGGTGTATCCCATATTTGAAGAAATGTAGGAGACCACCCACAGCGGGGAGCCATGCACACGACGTGCCGTTCTTCCCTGTGTGATTTTGCCATTGGGCGTCAGCTCGGTGCCCGTTAAACAACAACAGACCTCTCTATTATCGTACAAAGCAAGAGAGCAAAAAAAACATGATTGACAAATTGACAATAGTGAACCATTTGTGTGCATTAAGTGCATCGTCCGAACGCCGCCCTTTATTTATGACAAAATACTGCAGGGCTTTGAAATCGGATTCAGATTCGTAGAAAAACTTCCGACTCCTTCTTATTATTTAATTAATAGTAGGATTAAGGTATGCGTCAACTAGAGTCTCCAATTTTATTGAATTAAATCCATCAATTAATTAAAATTAAATAATTTTTTTATATTGATTGTTTCTTTCGTCTTATTTCTTTTAATTCTCAGTTTGTTTATTCAATTGATTTGTTTGTGTATGAAATTCATACACAAACACTATAAATGTACTTACTTATAAATAATTCTATTAATTGGGTTACGTGTCAATTTTCAGTGATTTTTTTAATTCCTTTATTAATTTATTATATACAATATATTTTTATTAATTTTATACGTTGGAAAGAAAAGTCGGTCTTAATAAAATCGTTGGAAAGAGTCGGAATCGGTAAATTTTGTAGCGAATTAACAAACCTGCATAATAAAAACAATATTAAATTTTATACTTATTATATACTAGTTGTTTTACCCGGCTTCGCTCAGTATTTGTAATATAAACAGCGTAAACATGGCGAATCTAATAGTAAATATTCATTTGTTGTTTTATTAAATTTATTTGAATCGAAAAACCAACCAACCAACTCAACCAACATTACATATTTTCTTACATACTTACATACAAAGTCTCTTTCGAAATTATATATTATGCTAGTTGTTTTACCAGGCTTCGCTCAGTATTTGTAATATAAACAGCTTAAACATGGCGAATCTAATAGTAAATAATTATTCATTTGTATTTTTATTAAATTTATTCAAATCGAAAAAGATATAATATTCAACCAATTGAATTGTCGTCATAAAAACTTTGTTTTGTTTACGAAGTTCCCAACCAAAGATACTTACATACACACAAATTTATATATATATATTAGATTTTAAATAGTCACTTGAATGTCGACTATATACGTAGGTATAAAGCGCAAGTTGTTTTACCCGGCTTCGCTCAGTATTTGTAATATAAACAGCCTAAACATGGCGAATCTAATAGTAAATATTCATTTGTATTTATATTAAATTTATTTGAATCGAAAAAAATATAATATTCAACCAAATGAATTGTCGTCATTGAAACTTTGTTTTGTTTACGAAGTTCCCATCCAAAGATACTTACATACATACAAATTCTCTTTCGAAATTATACATACATACATATATAAGATTTTTAAATAGTCACTTTAATGTCGACAATATACCATTGATGTATAATACACTAGATCCGCCCTCACGTCTTATACTGGTCTCCCTTTTGGCGCATGCAAAATACATGGCGCATGCACAGTTTCTCTTAGTAGGTAGGTAGGTACCGCTGCGTCGTAGGGAAAAAAACCCAACTTCCCCGCTAGTTAAACCCCCCGCACCCCTCAGTTAGTGAAGACAAGATCTCCGACCAAAAATCACACGTCAGGGCTCATCTATGTGTATTATACATCAATGCTATACGCCTTATAAAGCACTAATTGTTTTACCCGGCTTCGCTCAGTATTTGTAATATAAACAGCTTAAACATGGCGAATCTAATAGTAAATATTCATTTGTTTTTCTATTAAATTTATTTGAATGGAAAAAAAATCGAATCCTCGTCATAGAAACTTTGTTTTGTTTTCGAAGTTTCCAACCAAAAATACTTACATACTTATATACAAAGTCTCTATCGAAATTATATATTAAGATTGTATTTGTATTTGTTTATTATATGTTTTTACAATATTTTCTACAATATTTTTCCAGAATTGTATAATGAAACAAAATAAAATTTGAATTTAAAATCAGGTTAAAAGTTTTTGATTTTGATTTCGGAACCAGATCCGTTGGGTTTTCAGAAAACCCTAAGGGAGGTTTCAGACTAGCGTTTTTTTATGCGCGTATACGGTCGTTTCGGCATACGCGCTTACACGCGCGCTACTTTTCGCGCTTCAAAAAACCGGACGCTCGTTCACGGGCTTATTCCGGCGTTTTCGCTAAAACCGGTAGTGGTGATTTAGTATCAACATGGATAATACGAGCTTATAAGCGCATCTACGCCGTGCGAGTTGCGCGTATGGAAAACGACGCGCCTATACGCGCCTACATGCACTTCAAAAAACGAGATTATACGCGCGTATAAAACGCTAGTCCAAAACCGCCTTAAGGCTTAATTCGCACGCGACTTTAAAAAACGTTGCGTTAAAACTCGGCGTTGGCGCTTTTATAACGTTCTCGATATGATTGTTCATACGAACGCTTTAAAATCACTCTTGTTTCGTTTCTCGCTTCAGTAAGACGTGGAAATGGTTTCTGCTAAATTAATAGCAATAGCGATTTGTGTTGCTAGAAGACGAAAAATAAAACAAAAGGCATTCTGGGTCCATCCTCTGAATGAACTGAGATACTTAAAATTGCAGTTTGTGACACTGTATGAAGAATTGAGGCAATACCCCGATAAATTTTGTAGTTATTTTCGAATGTCAAAACAAACACGTCCGGCTGCCGAGCGAGTGCGTGGCGTAATGAGTGAAGTGCCGCTCGTGTGAATAATAATACGAAGTTTCATATGATCTATTCCCTTTAACGCCCAACGCCCAGCGCTCAAAATGCAACACTACTCGATAAAAAAGCGTCGCGTTTTAAAAGCGCTGACGTATGAACATATACATGGAAATGCATTTGTTTTATTTGAACGTTTTTTTAACGAACGTTAAAAAAGCTCCCGTGAGAATGAAGCCTAAGTGTATCCCATATTTGAAGAAATGTAGGAGACCACCCACAGCGGGGAGCCGTGCACACGACGTGCCGTCCTTCCCTGTGTGATTTCGCCCTAAGCCGGCGCTACACATAGACAAATACGTAGAGTAGAAGCGAAAGGAGCGCGGCGCTCGCATTCGCCGAGCTGTCGACCCCTGCGCCCCCGATATGACACGCGACCGGCACAATTGTCCGAGATGGATGTTTGATGTTTGATGACGAATCGGGCGACGGCCGCGTGCACTCGCCGGCCGCCATTACAGGTAGCCCCGTAGCCCGTGACATGACATGCGGCCATCTCCGGGCCGCGTCCCACAGTTTGGAGAGCGCTTCCGCGACCGGTCGGTCTGCGCCATTTGGGATCGCCGGCGACCGCAATAAAATCCGCGACAAATCTCGCATACTTATTGATTTTCAATTTCTGCCGCTATCCTGCGTCCCGGCGCGGCTCTCGCTCGCAGCGCCATCCACACAAAATGGACGCACTTCAATTTTTATTCTCCCGCGCACACACACACACACACTCACACATTCATACACCCTCAATCTCCACCAACGGCTACAGGCCCTTTTCCGGTGTCGCCCTTTCCTATCGCCGTGTCGATTAATTGCCGAAATGTGCGATAGTATTCTGCGTGGCGATAACGCACGCGAAAAACGTCGCTATCTATGTGTGCGCATCTATTGTACGATACTCGGATAGGAGATATGTAAAGGTCGCGCGCGGAAGGAACAAGGAAAAAAGAACAAAGAAAACAGACCGGGGATATTGCGATTCGACGAAATTGTATGGCCGACGAGATGTTTTTACGTTCGGCTTATTGCATTAGCGTTATAAAACGAGCAGTTCGATGCGGGCAATTCGACGCTACACACTGGACTGGTCGGGTCATTTTTGTTTGATGATATCGACGATACGTTATTTTTTTTTTTTTTAATGCACACACAGATTTATATTTAAACATTTATTAATAGTTTTGGACCATTGTGGCATTACAGGAAGAACCTAATGCGCCACAATGGCCTACATTTAACAAAGATATAAATACAAGTAAAAAACGGAAAAATTAGAAAGCAGAAAACATGGTAAAATAAAATAATAAAAAAGTAACAAAAGGAAAATAATAATACAATTAAAATAGTACATAAAAATGTACAAAGGAGAAAGAAAAAGTAAAATAAATCAAACAAAATATGAATAAAAAATAAAATCACAGCGAGGCCCAAATGGAAGAGAGTAGATTGAGATTCCGCTCATACATCACATTCAAATTAAGAAAGTAATGATGAGCGCAGGTTAACAGATAAATATGTTAAAATAACATCCGATCCCCAAGGTGGAAAATATCACATTCAGGGACTGTAGCAACGCTTTCATTGAGAAGTTTCATTGAGAAGTCGAATAGCTCTTGGAATAGGAGCCATTCGAAAAAGAACTGTGCGAGCAGCAGGTACAACCATCAAATGATGATGTCTACCACGCACATAATTATTAGGGACATAAAGTCCCAACTGTTCCAGCAACAACGGGCATGACGTATTACCACGCAATAGCTGGAGAACGAAACGAATTAACGAGAATTTTCTTCGAAGTTCAAGGGAATTATACCCAAGCATGCCCAAAAGAAAAGGAGAGGGGTAGATATATGGGTAATACCCATACTCTTTCTTATAAAGAAAACGAAGAAATGCTTTTTGCACTTTTTCGATAATAAGAGAGTAGTTTGCTTCATGAGTAGTCACCGGAGCCTGAGGGGGCCGTGTATTGTTCAAAGGTTGTAAATGCATTGTTAAAGGTTTGCCGAACAATGGATAGCACTGTGACTATCCTACCTCTATTCATGAGGATTCCACACAAACGCATTATACTCTAGCTTACTTCTAACAAGCGAGTTGAAAAGCAAGCGAGAAGACAAGGGGTTGGAAAATAATCTAGAATATCTCAAGATAAATCCAAGTCGACGAAAGGAAACGTCAGCGACTGTCTTGATGTGGTTGTGAAAGGTGAATTGAGGATCAAAAGTAATACCCAAGTCGACCATTGATTCCACGCGCTTCAACAATACGGATCCAATGGAATATCCGTGACAATAGAGCGAATTCGCACGTATTTTATTTAAATTGGCACACATACAGAACACAATATAAAAAATCTTGAGTTTGAATTTTCGCATGATCACAAAACTGCATATATTGTTACTACGTACATAGATAGATAAAGTAAAAAGAAGTAGTACAGTGAGACAAAAAATATAAAAATATAAATGAAAATATTATATTCCATATTGAGTGAGCACCACATGGAAATATAAAGCAAACAAAAAAGAAAAATAACAAAAACATATTAAAATTAATAAACAATGAATGACAATGAAGGTGAAGAAGCAAATCAATCACATATTTGCTTCTTCACCTTAGCGGCTAAGGGTAAGGCTTAGCCCTAAAAACAGTGGTTTCACCCCAATTTTGGAACAACGGGTTTCTAATTTTTTTTTTCAATAAAATTTTTTTGGAAATATATACATACATATGTATATACCGGTCTCCGTGACGAGACAGAATGTTAAATGACAGAAAACGCATTAATATTAATATTAATGTGCGCGCGCAGAATACGGGAGGAAAAGCATGTTCCTCTTGTTCCTGTTGTATCCTGCTCAAATTAAGTGAGTATTTACCGTTTACCATGCACCATTTTTTTTTGATCTTTCGATTTTCGATCTTTGCCTTCCGATATTTGCGTTTTCTGTCATTTAACATTCTGTCTCGTCACGTAGACCCATGTGTGTATATACATTTTTTTTCGTTCAAGGCACTATTACATGAGAGTTCATTAAATTTTCAATATTTGTATAATTTTTGACAAGAATTATATGAATTTTTAGATTAAATAACGGGTTTCCGGAAACCCATGGAACCATGAGGGTGACACCACTGCCTAAAAGTATTGATTTTGATTTTTAAAGGTTTTTACTGTTCATATACTATGTTCGTAATAAAAATTTTAAGTCTATTCTAATAGTTTAGTCTGTTCCTACATATTTAACACGTTATTTTTATTGTCGATCCCATCTATCATGTGAAATGGGCAAAAAATTGCCTTATTCATTAAAAATGCAAACCCGTTCAGCAGATAATTTACCTAATTTATGAATTAAGCAACGGGCTTGCATGTTTTGCCTATGTCACGTAATAATCAATTTCGCAAACTCAGCGTAACACATTTGAAGCCGTTTTAAAGGTCAACCTATAAAACCCTCAGCATGAGGCCACCCCCCCCCCTACTAGAAAATAGCACATTCAGGCAAGGCAACAACGATTTCATTGAGAAGTCGGATAGCTCTTGGAATAGGAACCATCCGATAAAGAACTGTGCGGGCAGAGGTACAACCATCGAATGATGATGACGCAAATAATTATTAAGGACATATGTAAAATCCCAACTTTTCCAGCAACTACGGGAATGATCACGTAGACGCTGGAGAACAAAACGAATTAATGTTTCTCAGAACTTCAAGGGAATTATACCAAAGCATGCCCAAAAGGAAAGGTAGAGATATAGGTTAATATCCACGCTCTATCCTATATCGGATTTAAAATTTATATTACGCCGAATTTGTAAAAATACCTATCATGTGAAATTGACAAAATACTGCCCTTTTCACGAAAAATGCAAACCCTAGCAAATAATTTGCCTAATTTATGAATTAAGCAACGGGCTTGCATGTTTTGGTTATTTCACGTAATAATCAATTTTGCAAACTCGGCGTAACACATTTAAAGCCGTTTTAAAGGTCAACCTATAAAACCCTCAGCATGAGGCCACCTCCTCCCCCATACTAATACAGTCTGAAAGGACAGTTACAGTTGAGATGTTAACATACATATACATATATACAGTAAGTAAACCAAATTTGAAAATTCATTTTTATTACTAATATAACTCCCGACTTAATCGGTTAGGGTGCAAATGCACCCTTACACAGCCCCCCTCCCTAATTGTGTTTTTGAATGTTCTTATTTGTTAATATTAAAATCTAAGGGATTATAGTCGAACCGATCTAGCATGAGATTTACGTAAAATTGTACATGCTATCGCATTCACCCCCCACTCAACCCGCGATGGCCAATTACATTTCGTTTCAGTTTCGCATTGCATTTTGCTCAAGAAATATGTACAAGGTTTTTCGTGCGTATAGCGGTCGGTAGAAGTTGACTTTTATTTTTTTGTTAGTTTTGAGTTCATGTTTTATATTTTAAAATATTTACATTAATACAATTTTAAAATAAAATATTTAAGTTATTGATATTATTAATTTACTTATGGAATACGTTTATATTTTATATACATACTAATGAAAATTTATATTTTTTAGACGTAGAAGTAATTATCAACGTCATGTTTTGAAAAAATCTTCGATCAATGTGTTTTGCCATTGATGACGTAGGAAGTGAAACTTGGACATTGAACGCCAAGTTGCTACACAAAGTCCAATGCACTCAAAGAAGTACGGAACGTTGTATGCTTGGTATAACGAGGAAAGACATGTAACGGCATACGTGGGTGAAAAATATGACAAGATTAGTGGATATAGTAGATAGAGTGAAGAGATTGAAATGACAATGGTCGGGCCACGTGGCTAGAATGTTTGAAAGGTGAATAAAAGAAGTTCTAGAATGGTACCCTAGAGAATGCAGAAGGATAAAAGGAAGACCGCAATGAAGATGGGTAAAGGAAATTAGGAAACTGTGTGGGGTGAGATGGATGAGAGTTGCGCACAGAGACGAGTGCAGAGTCGTGTTGGAGAGTCGTGATGATGTAGGTATTAAGGTATGATAAATAAAACTAAAATTAATTAATCGTATCATATCATATGTATAGAACATTAATTCACACGAATAAGGAGCTTACAACTGTAAAGTTCATTGCAGATATTTCGAAAATTTGAAGGAACGAAAAAGGAACAGATGATGCCAAGTGAATTCGAGTAATTCCCAATTAATTTATTTCTTGAATGCAAAAACGTATTAAATAAATTGTGGGTAGCAACTAGCCGTTAATTACATACATATTTTATATTTGCAGCATTTGTGCAAACTATTCCTAGCTCATCATTAACATTCAGGTGTTACTCACTGTTAATGTTTGGCGTAATTAATTACTAATAGTTGTTCTAATACGCTCATGAATAATTTAATTTTCGATTATGAATAGTTAGAAACATATAGTTCTCGAATATAAAGACATTTATGGCAGTTGAAACAAGTAGTAAGAACAACTGAAAAGTCTCCAACTTATTCAGTTTAACTTCTCGTGAGTTTGCTAGAAGTTTCCAACGAAAAAGACACGAATGCGAGCATCAAAATCAGTTAGAAACAATTCATGATGTTTTCAGAGGACATTACCTGATACAAATTAATTATAATCTCAAGGTTAAATGTAAAGCGATTACAATATTTTATCTAGTACGCTTCGTAAGTAATGTGATTTATTATCGTTTCAGGATTCCCTCGTTTCATAACTTTGTACGAAATAGCAGTATCAGACATTACTTACGAAATTGTTGAGTAAAAATTGTTTAGATAAAAAAAAATTGAAAAAAGAAGGAACTGTCCATAATTGTACATACGTATTTAAATTATTGCGATAAGTTGTCTTATCGAAGAATGGAGATATCAATACTTCGCATGCTTGGATACGCACCGATGTATGTAAGTAATAAATGATTATCATGATTTTTATACAGTTTGAATAGATGTAAAACGATTACGTCTCAATGAAAATTATACGCTGGATTTCAATGCTCTTCAAATATGTCGAGAAGGCTTTTTAATCTTCTCTCTCCTCATCATTTCCTCATTATTATGAATATAACCGAGTGGAGAATGATTCTTGAGTACATACAAACATTATATGTATATATAAAACATTAATTGTAAAATAATCGTACAATTATCCATCGTCTCAATTAAGATATAAGTTAAATAAAAGCGAACTTGGAACGGTATTATAACAATTTTGCCCAAAACAACAAATTAAAGTTGCTCAAACTTTTTGCAGAATTTCCTATGCGAAAAATTTGAAGTTCGATTTTGACAACTTTTACGATGGTTTTGATTTGAAATTGTGTTTATATTTCAGGGGAATTACACACATTAGAAAAAACTGTCATACAAACAATATTATTTTAAAGTATTTGATAAGAATGATGTTTGGTGTCTATATTGATAATGATACATAAAATAAAATGAAAATATTTTAGCTTTCATAATATCTTAGTAAAATTTATATAGAAATGGATACAAAATGTACGTCCTCAAGAATTTTTAGATGAAATGTTAAGAAGCCTGATCTATAGGATGAGTATAATTTCATATCGCAGTATAAGAATTGTAAATAGGTTTTTGAGCTCTTTTTCCTATTATGCTGTACATTAACATTAGAATAATACAATACTATGATTATTAGCAAAATTAAATAAAAATTGTAAAATAGAAAATGATCAGTATATCAGTAGCTATTAAAATAGATATAAGATGTATTGCGAACATAATTTAGTAATAATAAAAAGCATTTAAAAATCAAAATATCCCAGTATTTTGTTGGTGCCTTTTACATAGCAACTTTGATATTTAACTTATTCTTTTAACTTTTAACTTTTAACATATTCTTTTAAATGTGCTATGTCCCTTCTAAAACAAGCTCTTTTTGACGAATAAGTAACCATTTCCTCATTTTTCATATTATATTTTAGTGATAAATTTGTAATAACAAATATGTACATAAGTAAAGATACTCCTGAGAAGTTTCCTGTTGCCTTTTGAAAGAATGTGAACACTATTTTCAGCTTTTTTTTATTCTGTTTGTGATGAATACTTTCATTTTCCTCAACCTAGCTCTCGACCTCAAACGCTACTCTTTTATTTGAGATAAAACTCTCACTCCTTCCTCAAAAATCAAAAAATCTACTTTTATCTCGAAACTTAAAAAAAGTTCTACAGCTGAACGAGTGGCAGCTTGGTGATTTTAGAGTTGATAATTCGATGCGACCCAGCCTCGGACACCAGACCATCTAATCTAGCTCAGATCGCGTTTAGCGGTGCGACACAATGTCGAATTCGCATCGGCGCACGACGCGTGCGTCACGTTTCCGCGAACGACATGCAAAAATTAATTTGGGTCGCGTCTACACTCCTCGATAAGATTAATTTGGCCGAGCGAGCTAGAGCTATACGTGCCACGAAACGTTTGTACATTTCAGCGAGGAGTATGTGTGTGCAATTTTATTTGACGAGCCGGTGAGTCAAGTCGCGTCAACCGGACCAGTTTGTGCGTCATACGCTGCAACCGCAACACGATCTGCTGTCTGTGTCGTACAACACAGAACAATATCACCGGCCTGAGAGACGACGGCTCCAGATTGTGACAGTGCTCCTCCGAAAGAATAATCGAGAAGAACGACCCGCTCCCAGAGGCGGTGTGGGTAAATCGATACGTTTTCGGAATCGTGATGGGTTTTTGGCGAGGATCGCAGGTGCTCGAATTTGGACCGGACTGTCCAGTTTTTGAAATGGCCGGTGCCGATAAAAAAATGTGAACGTCGTTCGGTCTCGAGATCGTTTCATTAACCCTGAAGTGGACAGATTAGCGGTGCGTCTGGGAACCGACTACAATAGTGGGTGTGACGTGTTCAATTGAAATTTCAAATGGTGCAACATCGTGCAAGACGAGGCAGTTGTGTGGCATAGTCGATGACCTGTTGCTAGAACTAGCATTGCAATCGCTCACCAAGCGATTTTAGCAAAAAATAAATAAACAAGTTCAAAGTCGTGCAACGCAACGCATCTCTCACTTTTGCTCGAAGGATTCTAACACTGCCCTGCTTGAAGCTTCCCATTTCACCAGTATTGCCAGCTTCTTATTCGTGGAGGTATGTTTATTTGTAGACGTGCATACAACTCTGTTGTACACAATAGACTCTATTGTAGCTATTCAGTGAGAGTTTACACCGGTACTATTTGCTATTTGAACGTTGTCGTGCAGGTCAGAATCATTTTAGATGTGTACCTCAGAAGTGCTCACCTGGGTCAGTTCCCTATTCAAAAACTCGTTTAGAAAAGATTATGTATTTAGCGATTGAGCATTGGATTATAATAATTATGTACTTAAGGTTTCACCCTTGAATATTTGTACTTGGTAAATTTTATTTTATATATGTATATATTATAATTTTTGTCATTGTGACATTAAAGGTTGCCCAAATACGTCATTAAATTCAAACTAACTGTAACATATGACGTAATGTATGCAAACTTTTTCCGAACGGTAATGAGGAGAGTGAACCGATTTTATATGGAACACTCTTAGCAAAAAATTGGTAGTAAACTCTGATAGGTAACGGTCAAAGTTGAATTTTTAATAACCCAAAACTGACTAACAGAAAAAAAATCGACCCAAAACCTTAGTTAATACGCTACCCACTAAGCTTTATTCCAGCTAGGGATTTCAAAACTGGTATACCGGTAATTCGGCAAAATTTCGCCATCAGTAAATACCTGTAACGTTAAAATTTTAATTAAGTACATATACAGGCACATTATTGCATAATATTAGATTAAAAGCGATGCAAATGGCGTATTGTGGATTAGGTTGTCTGGAATTTGTTTATTTTCAGTATCAAATGTGGCAATTTCAAATTGATAAAATCACTGGAAACACAGACAAACCAAATCGTAATAAATGCAGTCAGACGGTTGTTTCAATTATGATCGAAACTTTCAAATAGTCCAAACTTAAAATAAATAATTATGATAGGGTAAAATAAAAATATTATTACGAATTTATTTTCATACATTTATATGACATTATTCACCTGATATATATTTTTAATTATTTGCGATTCAATCTAGGTTATCGTTTTTAGGTAACGTAACCTCGTACAAGTTATCTAATCCACGAATTTTTATTTTTATTTACCGGTAAATACCAGTATATCAGTGGTAGGAAAAATAATTTACTGTTTACCGGTTTATGAAATTTGACGGTAAATTGCAATCCTTAATTCCAGTTCAAGATAAATATTGAGGCGCAGACACACAGAGTCGTACGGCACGGCCTGCCTAGGTAGACTCCAGCTGTGCCTGGGCGTATCTTATGTCATTGTTAATTCGTACGATCTTATTAGTTATTACTTCGACAAGTTTCTCCTACATTTCTTCAAATATGTCAAACCTATGTCAATATGTACAAGGAAAATATATCACCGAAAACACTATTGGGGGCGAGTTTTGGCCTGGTATAGAACAGGCGTGCTAGCGTTTGTTTTACATGTGCAAAACTATCTAAAAAAAAAAACACGGCCCGTATTACTACATGTGTCAGCCCCCTTAGATGTACATATGTAACTATTTATTTAAATACCTACTAAATTATCATCGGTATCGTTGATAAAAAATGCACCAAGGAGAAAAAATGCCCAATTTTATAAAATTTGCGTAAAAAACGACACCTACAATTTTAATCACACTTTGTCAGCTGCCCATCAGCTTTTTTTGACGATTTTATGGGAAAATCGTATAAGAATGAGTCAAGGACTCATGTATGATGTCTGAAACACATTACTTACATTTACATTTACACATTACTTATTTAGTATGTAGATGTGTATCATATACTACTGCTTATTGGCGAATCCTTGTGCATGGTGCATAACTTAGTCTTCGAGTGTGCTTGAGTGATCTAAATCCTCAATAAATACAATGAATCATATCAGCCAAAACCCAAATGATATACAGTGTCTATTGTGCTTGAGTGAAAGTGAGGTTAAGATGTATTTATTTATTTTAAATAAACTTACACATACAACTTTCAATTTTTAAATTTTGAAAATTGAGTTGTAAAAGTTGATAATCACTGGTTTAAAATTAAACGCCGTTTCTAAACGTTAAACAGATCGCTCTTGTCCGATTTTTTAATTTTATCAACCGGTTCGGGCGAACCGAGTGGGCGCAGAGTGGACACCCCTGTGTTGTTCCACTAGTGAATTAATTTGCGTAATTACCACCCCGGCGTTGATTCTTCTCAAACTTTTATTATAATCAGTGTTATCTGTGTATTAACATATGTATATGAATATACATATGCATAATTGAAAGTGTGTTTGCTTTGCATCATATTACATATGTACAATATAATCATATTATATTATATAATATTTTTCCAGGACTAATATTTATTTATGACATTTCACATTAAGTCCAACATGCATATGTACGTAGATAGATACATACATATATGTATCGGTATGTATTATGATATACATACATATACATATAAATATACTCTATATCAATAGATTCGCCATGATCTCCGAAAGACATTACTAAAGTACAAATTATATGTATGCGTGTATTTATATATTATTTTTCGGACTTAATAATAAATGTACATGTGGATGTATTTATACGTAGGTATGTACAAATGTACAATGTATGTACACTGTATTTTTATCCTAACAAAGTACATATGTCTTGTAAATCTTCATTTGGTAAAAAAACTGTGTAAACTTTTATGACCAAGTCCATCTAAATTTTTAAAACCAAAACATTTAAAAATAAGTTCAAAAAAGCACGATAAAACATCTATTCATACTAGTACAGCTTGTATCGGCAACTGCACGTAGCCGGCAGTATGAAAAACATTATTTGGCATATTGTATATGGACACATTCATGTCTAACGTATCGTAGACGTAACAGCAAGTAGCAGCAGTAGCCGACAAAATCTATTCACGGTGACTGTATAGTAATACAGTCACCGTAACGTATCAAGCAACACCGGTTTTCTTTGCCCACTGTGGAGATATTTACACACGACGTGACTTCATGGTAGTGAGTGCACGCGTACTAACGAAGGTGTGCATTCACATATGAATATTGAATATTGTGACTATATTGGCCAAAAAATGTCTGGAAGTGTCGAAATCAGCGTTGCTGTATAGTATGAATAGAATCTGTCGGTTACGTGCGCTGCTGTGCTGTGATGTAGCCTTGAACTGCTGGATAAAATGTAAAGGTCGCAAAGTTAATAATAATTTAATATTTAATTAATCTGTTTAAAAAAATATCTTTTGTTGTACATAATATACCGCGTCTCTTTCCGCGATATACGATTCCAAGGGGAAAAAGATACTGAGCACAGTGTTAACAGCGGGTACTACGTACCAGGGGCGTCATTTCAGCAAACCGCAAAAGCCAAAAAACTGTAAAAATTGCGCATTTTTTTAACCGCTCATATCTCGTAAACGATCGCAAACCAACAAAAATCATTATCACATTCAAATTCAGTGGGTCAAACTTAGTAAAGATTGATTAGTCTCCACTCCGGTATTTTTTTGTTGTTGCTCAGTGTAATCACTAGAGGTAGGATAGTCACAGTGCTATCTATTGTTCCATTGTTGTAAATCAATCCGATGAAATATCATCGATTGCATTATAAGAATAATTTTTAAAATTTATATTCATATAATCAAACAACGACTTAAAACCGTAGCCTTTTTGTTTCGAGTCCCTGCTTTATTCTTTCGTAATATTAATATTTATATACTAATATACAGATTAAACATCAGGCCCATTATGACGTAACATTTTGGAGACATACGAAACTCAAATAAAAAAAATGTTTTACTATTATAACTAGACACCGGATAGTCACAGTGCTATCCATTGTTCCATTGTTGTAAATCCTTTGTAAAAAAGGTTCGGCAAACCTTTAACAATGCATTTACAACCTTTGAACAATACGCGGCACCTTCTGGGTCCGGTGACTAGTAATCACCGAACCCTTTGAGCAGTGGTGTTACCCCAATTTTGGAACAACGGGTTTCCAATTTTTTTGAAAATATATACAATATTTATTTATTTATTTTATTGTCACAAATCAATACACACTCGCCATTACAGATTTGCTCCAATGCGACGGGTGTACGTTAATGAAATACATAAACAATCAGAAATCAGAAATACAGTAATACATACATATACAATCAGAATATATAGAATATAACAATTAATCAGAAATAATAATCATAGTGACATATATGGATTTCAGATTACTGTGTATAATTAATACAAATTATACACAGGCAGATTTTTGTGACAACAGGATTAGATTTTAATACCAATTTTCAGGAACCGTTTCAGCAATGATCAGATAAAATTGGCAAACTCTGATAGAGAAACGATCGATTTGGAGTCACAAAACCCCCAAATCTAACCAGCAGTGGCGAGGACACGAACCTATGACCTCAGTGATGCTAAATATATACGCTATTACTAAGCCAAACTGCTAATGTACATTTATTTTCGACCAAGTCACGATTACATAAAAGTTCATTAAATTTTCAAGATTTGTATAATTTTTGACAAAGATTATATGAATTTTTAGATTAAATAACGGGTTTCCGGAAACTTTTGATTTTTAACAACGGGTTTCCGGAAACCCATGGAGGAAACCATTAGGGTGAGACCACTGCCTTTGAGTCACCCTTTATTAGTAATCCAACATCGGAGTCCAAGCATCTTGCAGTGTGTTAAAGTTGAACTCGATTTAAACTTTGCATGTTATGGAAATGAATAGGTGGCGCAGGATTGTCAACCCCTGGCGTGCACTCTCACATAAATTGCATCAAAAATTTTCAAAAGGAAAAACACTCGACGTTTTCATCGTGCGCTTTTCCCGAGCAAAAGTGTGGCACACACGCAGCGCCCGGCCGTATCGGTGTGCATCTTGCAGTGTGTTGGGCATCTGCATTGTGCAGCGTGCAGAGTGCAGCGTGCAGCGTGCATCGGTCTTCTAGCAGGTGACGGATGGTGTGTACATATGTACGTGTACAAGTCCATACATTCACATGTGTGTCCGGTGCGCCATTTCGTGCGTCCGCGCCAATTCGGCTGCAGTAAGATGGCGCCGCATATCGACTGCCCTCTGCCTCTCATCTACACCGCTGACACCCAACACCCAACACCCATATAACCGTTCGCCAATCCCACCTCCTGCCATGCAACACTCGACCTACGCGCACACTGACGTACGACTGACAATCGTATACAAGACGTACGTAATAATCGGGGATTGATTGCATTCGTGTGGAGCAGGTGTCGGTGCGTGTGACGCTCTCCCTCTCGCTCTAGCGCCCGTCGAATGGCACACGTGCGAGAGGGACGCAGCTGCAGTCGCCCCACACACGCTAATTGTTGTTTACGGGCCACCTTTCTTTTTTCGGCGATCAGATATCGCTCTTCTCGTTCGATATGTTTAACAAAGTCGACATTTCGACGTTCGAATTCGTCCGCTACCGATGCCTCGAGTAAATGAACTCGTACACGCGTGCACTCGGGAAAACTTTTCCAATTAGATGTGTTGTTATTGTTCGCGCGCCTCGCTAATTAGCACGCGTAAGAGACACACGTACGAAAAGACACGCATGTGTCAATTGGATGTCGTGCGAGTTTCGTAAATTCTAAAAATACGTAATAGATTTATGTACGTGCGTTTATTGATATTGAAGTGTGAATTTACTTCTATGTGAGCTATAGCTACCATTCTTTGCCCCCTCACATTGAGGCAGCGAAATGCAAGGCGATGCGGGGTATATCCTCAATATATCCAATATTTAATCGCCATAGTTCTTTACATCAACGCTAAATAAAATAAAATTATATCGCGCGCAAATATTACCAATATTAACCTATGCTTCACCTGTATGGAATAACGCCTCGAATACTAACCTTTCCAAGCTCCAAGTAATACAAAATAAATCCCTAAAAATAATTTATAATACACCCATATATACTAACCTGAAAAAACTGCATGCCATATATAATATTCCGTTTGTTACAGACATTACTAACAAACTAACCAGTAGATTCTATGACAGAATCACTAATAACCATACTAACACACTTGTGAAGAGTCTCGGTGATTACAACAAAATGTCTATACCCTTCAGGTATAAACACAGATTACCTAAACACAATCTGCTTTAGGTCATCGGCTTTAGAGAGTCTTTAATTAATATTATGTATTAGATGTATTATGAACATTTATAAGGATTGTAAATAGGTTTTTGAGCTCTTTTTCCTATTATGCTGTAGATTAACATTAGAATAATATAATACTGTGATTACTAACCAAATTAAATTAAATTGTAAAATAGAAAATGATCAGTAGATCAGTAGCTATTAAAATAGATATAAGATGTATTGTGAACATAATTTCGTAATAATGAAAAGCATTTAAAAATAAAAATAAAAATTCTTTGCCCGTGCAAACCCGCTTTCAAGTAAGAATTCAGAAGTTTCACTTTTACCGTGCGTGCGTACTATCTACAGATGGGGTTTTGTGATCGTGTTTTATTTACAAAAGGCATTCATCTATGGGACCTCTCTTCTTTCATTTGGACCCACATGCGTTGCATAATTACTATACAACTACACATCAGTGGTGTCACCATAAGGGCGAAATCACACAGCGCGGTATGTGGGATGTGGTATGTGTGACGTTTTTTTTAGATACTTTTAAACATACATAAAAAAATATGGTGTAGGCGGGTCACATACGCGGGATCGTGTGGTCATTGGAGCGGTTTCGTTGAAATTCTATAGTAATGTTTATCCTTGCTTGACAGTGATATATACCGAAACGACCCTTTAGATTAAATAACAGTTTCCGGAAACCGTTATTTAATCTAAAAATTCATATATTTTTTGTCAAAATGTATACAAATCTTGAAAATTTAATGAACTTTCATGAAATAGTGCCTTAGACGAAAAAAAGTATATACATATATGTATGTACATACATATGTATATATTTTCAAAATAAAATTTTTGAAAAAAAATTGATAACCCGTTGTTCCAAAATTGGGTTGACACCACTGACTAGACTATATGTAAATATGCGCACATTACCTGATATTTAAGGGATAATATTTTTGGCACGGTTGTAAAATAAATTACACGCCATATGTATGTCAAAACGACATTTAATGTCAAATTAACATCTGTAAAATAGCTTGCACGATCCAATCGGTGTCCGCCCGGCAAATCAAACGTCAAATGGGTTGCCGGTAACAAAAATAAAATTTGGTGTTTCCCCTATCAGTGAAATTATAATTTTTGACAGTTGGATGATAGTAATACTGTAACGTAGAGATTAGGTAATTGGTGCTCGAGGACCGCAGTTTTATCGTCGCTAATCGCCTAATCCCGCGTTGGCGCCAAAAATGCCTCGGCGTATGAACAAGCTGTATACAACAGCCAATAAGATCTCGCGACCCTATGATATCTCTGTGCCGAGAGTACCCGATGGGTATAAATACTAGGTGGTTTTAGACCGTGCTTCATTCGGAGCTGGCGGATCAACGGATCAAGAACCATAGGTAAAAGTCAGAATTCTCGACAGAGTGGAGACCGCTAGATCGGAATGGAGGCTCGGTCGACCCGCTCCTTCCTGTGATTGGCTACTATTTGCGATGCCAATAGTATTGCCATACACTGAATTAACTCGACTTTTACCTGATGAAATACTCCGACATATACTGCCAGGTTTGCATATAATTTCGGACGGTTGGGCAGCGTACAGAAATATTCCGAATTCCGGTAAAAGTGGTTCACCAGGATTTCGTGGATCCAAATGATAGTGAAATACATAAGCAAAATGTGGAAAATATGTGGATGCGTGTGAAAAGAAAGATGAAGCGTCAATTTGGCACAATGCGTGGCCGTTTTGATTCATATTTAGATGCATTTGTATTGAACCACAAACGAATGCGTGTATATTCCATTAGCAATATGTGGAATATTTCTGTACGCTGCCCAACCGTCCGAAATTATATGCGAACCAGGCAGTATATGTCAGAATATTTCATCAGGTAAAAGTCGAGTTAATTCAGGGCACGGCAATACTATTGGCCTCGCAAAGAGTAGCCAATCACAGGAAGGAGCGGGTCGACCGAACCTCCCTTCCGACCTAGCGGTCTCCACCCTGTCGAGAATGCCGACTTTTACCTATTAATTTATAATATTACTATAAATTTGAACTTACATATATTCAAATAAGGATGGTGGAGAGGAAAGGAAACGTGTCAACAATTAGATTGACAAACTCTGATAGGAAAATATCGATCTGTGGTCACATATGATTATATATATTAGCCAGCAGCATAGCTCGGTCGTTAAGCTTCTGCTAAGCGTCAAGAAGGCGTCGGGTTCGATCCCTGGGCCCGGGCCTCGAATGAAAATTAATTTTTCAGAGTATGCTGTTGGTTAGACCTGGATTTGTGACTCCAGGTTGATCGTTTCCTATCAGAGTTTGCCAATTGTCTCTGATTTCATTGTTGAAACGTTTCCCGGAAAAAAAAATTGGCTAAAATCCTTCCTACCTACTATGTCACCACTATTTGAAGTTTGATTGATGTTTTTCAGTGTCTCGTAATTCAACGACTTGTAATAAAAATGCTGCATTTGTATTTGTAATTGTAATTTGTAATTGGTCAGGAAGGCGCGTTGGGATTTACCTGTAAAGCCTTCCTGGTATATATGTAAAAAATAAAAATAAATAAAATATCCATGGTCTGGCCAGCAGTACTGCATCAAGGCTCGAACCCGTGACCCCCCTCCCTCAGTTGTTAGACCGCCCCCCCCCCCCCATTTTCTGGTATATTTTAATTGTTCTGTCATTGAAAAAGTGGAACGTGGATACTATTTATGTAACATTTTCAAAATAAAAGTTGATAAAGTTTTTCCTATGAAAAAAAAATGTCGATAGATATGTAAGTTTAGATGTCCATAGATATGTAAACTTATTAAGAAAAGTTTGATTGTTTTTCTAAGAATTTGTAGAATTACTACTACTAGTATGAGCATGTGTACATACATAAGTACCTACACTTAGGCAGATGCTCGTGAAATGTTCTAGAAACGCATATTTGTTCTAGCACAGTTAGATATGTAGGTACGTGACAAAACAAACTAGCTCGTCGTCATCTCATAATAACCGTTCGAAATTTAAGAAAAAAGTAGTTTTAAAGATAAATAAACATATCGATCAGACAATATGATAATATTATTAAATGATGCAGTGTTGAAAGGTGTCCATAAACAGTTTTATTTATTACAGATGTAAAAATAAACACCTATGTAAACAATATTCCAATTTGACGTTAGGGACGAAACCCTTCGAGGAAAGAAGCGATCCGCCCAGTGTTTTTATTTAGATATCACATTAATTTATTACATTTACACAATAACCACGTTATAAGGGTAGAACGCACACTATACCTATAGTAGCTCAATGCTCGTGAGAAAATACACGTGTCAATCGAATATTATGCGATTTTCATTATTTATAAATAAACTTACTTACAAAATGAAGGTATGTTTACAAATGTATTAATACACTTCCCGTTGTAAACAGATGAAAAAAAAAGTTTATATATAGATCGAGATGAAGAGCGAACAATCTAAAAATACACGATGTGGTCAAAGTGTGTGGACGATTAATGTTTTCACGTGAAGCGATTTTCAAGCAAATTACAAAATTATTACTGTCTATATGTATAATATAAACAGCGAGTCAATCTTTAATTTGTGACTTTTAAGTTTGACAGTCATAGATTTGACAGGTCATAGTCATAAATGTTGAACTTTCAAAATATATAAATAGCCAGCAGTTTGGCTCGGTGGTTGCGTTTATGTTTAACACCAAGAGATTATTGGGTTCGATCCCGGGTTGATCTTTAATACTGCTGGTTAGACTTGGATATTTGTGACACCAAGTCGATCGTTTCTTATCAGAGTTTACCAATTTTATCTGATCATTGTTGAAACGGTTCCAGCAGCCAGCAGTTATTTATAAATTTTATACCAGGAAGGCCTGACAGGTAGACCCCAATGCGCCTTCTTGCAATACAGCATTTTTATTTATTATACTAGTCGCTAAATTACGATTCACTGACTTAAACTCGCAATTTAACATCTATTGATTGTAAATACATTTTATTGTACATTAATCATACTCAAATAGTGGTGACATAGTAGGTAGGAAGGATTTTTTGCCAATTTTTAATCGGGAACCGTTTCAACAATGAAATCAGAGAAAATTGGCAAACCCTGATAGGAAACGATAGACCAGGAGTCACAAATATTCAGGTCTGACCAGCAGTTATCTGACCAAAATTATTTTCAATCGAGGTCATCTCATGGGATCGAACCCGGCGCCTCTCGGTGTTAAGCAGAAGTTTAACGACCGAGCTATGCTGCTGGCTATGGATCGGTGGTTGCGTTTGTGTATAGCACCGAGAGGTTACTGGGTTCGATCCCGTGCTAATTTTTAATACTGCTGGTCAGACTTGGATATTTTTGACTCCAAGTCGATCGTTTCTTATCAGAGTTTGCCAATTTATCTGTTCTTCATTGTTGAAACGGTTCCTCAAATTGGCAAGAATCATCCAACGTGCTGTCACAAATATCTGAATTTGATTTATGTACAATATGTAAAAAACTATGTACAAGTCTCAATGGATTAATTAATTTGTGATTTCGTGTTCTTCAGCCTCTCGAAATACAGTGATTTATGTAAAAAAAAATGCTGCAATGTTTGTAATTAATTGTCTAGGAAGGCGCATTGGGGTCTACCTGTCAGGCCTTCCTGGTATATATCTATGTAAAATAAAAAATATGTCCAATTTAAATTAAATTTAAAATATCTTTCCAATTTGTATTTAATTCCGTGGAATTAAATTTATAACTCATCATATGACAGTTGGGAAGGTTCGACGACGATTGAATGAACGATGTTGTGTCTAA
This sequence comes from Arctopsyche grandis, assembly GCF_051622035.1. Lineage (NCBI taxonomy): Eukaryota > Metazoa > Arthropoda > Insecta > Trichoptera > Hydropsychidae > Arctopsyche > Arctopsyche grandis. The sequence continues at coordinate 3,761,478 of NC_135362.1, forward strand.
AAACGGAACAATTTAAAACACTCGTTGAGATGCGATGTTTATATTTAGTTATGGTCGATATTGATCGAATAACCTTTCGACCTACATGTGAGTTTTTTTAGCACTTAAGATGGCCGCAAGTGTGAAACAAATAGACAGCAAAACAATAGAATTTTCCTAATCTCAAAATCTAGTGGAACTATCGCTGGAAACTGTAAATGTAATTAAAGGTATATTATAAATAAGAAAAAAAATGAATACATTAACGAACCTAACGCAATGTACATATTCGTACGTAAATACAAACAAGAAGAGAATGTATAGAATGAGCTTTAAAGGAAGAAAAATATTTTTTTATACGTAATTTGAATTTGCGACCATTTTTTCTCGTCTGCGTGTTTAAATATTTGTAAATGAAAATAAATATTTTCAAGCGTCAAATATGTAAAATAATAATTTTGATCTTAAGTTCAAAGGGGAGGAAGCTTTACCTTCCCTTTCCACCTTTTAGAACAATGAACTCTCGGAGAATCGTACCACATTTTTTTATATATAAATTTAAATATTGATCTATCGTTAGTAACACATATGTATGTAATCTATAAAAATTCCGTTCGATAACATTTTATATTATTACTTATTGTGAAAATTTCAATGTTTAGTTTTTGAAGATCGAAAACCAAACTATGGAAGTGGAAGTTACGTATTAGAGGAAAAGTGCGAAATGATCAATGTTTGTGGTCGACAACTGATGTTGGGAACAATAAATAAACAGGTAGATGTTTAAACATATTCAAATTTTAAAACAACAAATCAAACCAGGGATATATAGGAAGAGATGACAAAATAAAGTCAATTTTTCAATGAAATTGTGGCAAACGAAAATTCAATTTTTATGTATTTTACGATATTTATTTATGTTGTTTGTCCCCAGGTAGAATCTACAAGTTCTCTTTTTATTCAAAATGTCAATTCTTCAATTTGATTTTAGACAATCGTTGAATTACAGAAAAGTCAGTTGAATTACAGAAAAAAGAAACAAAAAACCAGAGAAGAATTTGAACATTTCATTTATTTCTTATTTATTCGATTTGAAAAGTTTCAAATTAATACTTAACTGTCGATTTAGTTCCAGGATATAAAATTATCGATAACAATGACATTTAAGAACACACTCCCATAAAATATGTATATATGCAAATCAAAAGGGTGGTCTCTTCTAAGGGTATTCCTAAAGCCCCAAGCTCCCCTTGCTATATAAAATTATCTTTTAGATGAGTTTTTAAGTGATAAAAGTCTCCATCAGTAAATTTGCACCCGTCATTGTATAATATTTGAAAGTTTTGTAATAGATTATGCCCCAAATTGAAAACTGTCTTTGCTATACTAAGGTTCGATTTACTAATACATACGTGCCATCAAATGGGTGTTCAGAGGGGGGGAATTTGCCCCCACCCCCTCCTTCCTAGATTTGGCCAGGCCAGGAACATGGATGTCATTTGAAATACTATGAATCTTAATCAAATCGATTATTCGTTACTAAAAGTGTTACTTGCTGCCGTGTATTTGTTTGTGTTACAGTTGAGTGTGTAGACTGAATGCTCGGTTGCCTCTATATAACCAATAAGTATGTTATATATGTACCTTAATGGTGCAGACACAAAGAATCATATGCGGCCAGTATTTATTTGATATTGTTTTGCATATGCAAGCAATAACGCTGGCATGCTTTGTCTGTACCGTCGCGATCTTCTCCAAACTCACCTCCTGGAGTGTTTTCGGTGAGTGGCTGTAGATGATGATGATGAGTCTAGTGAGCGGATCGGAAGCGTGCCGTTCATTGTTAATTATTCGCGGTCCTTTGTTAAAGGTTCACCGAACCTTTTTTTTTGTACTCCAGCTTTGTAAATAGACCCAAAACGCCCTGATTCCCGGAAAAAGCACGTTCCCTATCCGCCCTTTAATGATGACTACTAGAGATGTCTTTTATTTAGCCTAATGTAAATAACTATATATATTTTAAGAATTTACTTGACTGTGATTAAGGTCGATTAGAGAGGGGGGGAGCCAGGGTAAAGTTCCAAGGCCTGGACTACTCGAGGGGTCCCGTGTCGAAAATCGTACCTGTTATATCATAATAACCAATATATAGGTATTTTTCTAATAGTTCTGATATATTTCCGGCATATTTGGTATATCCCATAAGACTGGTCTTGTAAGATTGCTGCCAACTTATGATAGACTCTCTTTTTTCAAGATCGCTAGTTTCTGCTCTCATCGCAGAAGGGTTTCTGATTTGTTACTTTTATACAAGATTGTTAATGGTATCCTTGACACATCTGTTTTCAACGAAATTAATTTTAACGTTAATGCCCGATTCACCAGATGTAGAAATCTGTTCTATCCACCAATTTGTCATAATAACTAGTCACCGGAGCCTGAGGGGGCCGTGTATTGTTCAAAGGTTGTAAATGCATTGTTAAAGGTTTGCCGAACAATGGATAGCACTGTGACTATCCTACCTCTAATAATAACACTTAATTTAACAGTACAATCGCACGTACATAATATGTACGTGTATATACATATGTATTTTATATGCCGTCTTTACGATGGTATGGATGATTGCCGACCGTTTTGCTGACTCTTTCAGTACTTTTAGGGCTAAGGTAAAGAAGCAAATCTGTGGTTGATTTGCTTCTTCACCTTCATTGTCATTCATTGTTTATTAATTTTAATATGTTTTTGTAATTTTTATTTTTTGTTTGCTGCATATTATTACCATTTGCTCACTGTATGTACATATTTTCATTTATATTTGTATATTTTTTGTCTCACTGTACTGCTTTCTTTTTTTAATATTTAATTGTAATTTAAATAAAATATAGGTATTTTTCTAATAGTTCTGATAGATTTTTAGCATATTAAAAATGAATGTATAAGACCTTTTTTTTAGTTTGTCATAGGTAAAGGGCAGATAGGAAGCGTGCTTATTCCAGGAATCGGGGCGTTTTGGGTCTAGTTACACAGCTAGAGTGCAAAAAAAAACGGTTCGGCGAACCTTTAACAAAGCACGGCGAACAATTTACAATGAACGGCACGCTTCCGGTCCGCTCACTAGTCATAGGGCCCGAAATATTTGTTCCCAGGGCCCGAGATTTCGCTCTGCGGCCCTGACTCACAGAGATGTAATAAGTAAGGGCCGGATAACCAAGGTGCCGTCTTGAAAAAAATGGACCCATAGGGTGCGTTTTTTTTTTGGACTCTAGCTTTGTAAATTGAGCTAAACCGCCCCAAAAAACACTGTGTCTATCCGGTGTTTAGTAATAAGAATAGAGGGGCCCTTACGAATAAATAGTTGTTGTGAATTTTACGCGGTACGTCTCTATAAATACGCTACATCTGATCAATTTACTTATAAAAATGTATCCCATGTTGTTTATTGTGTGTTTTTGAATGTATTGTGCAATTTTTACCGATGCTTGCCCATCTTGCAAGTAATATAAACGAAGAGATAAGTTTTTAACGGACATACGTCGAACACCAAGCGTCAAATACGACTGATGCTAAAATTATTTAGATCTGTCCGTGGACAGAATGTCAATTGACAACAAAAGAACACCTAAAGGCACATCTATTATTATTACTATCTATTTTTACATCTATTTTTTTAATGTTTTATTTTTTCTTATGTGTTTTTTTATCTTTTATGTATTGTCTGGCCACAGTGTCATATTGGGGTGACCTGTAAAGACACTGTGGTATACTTGTATATTAAAAATAAATAAATTACATTTCTCTACCTTGACTGTGATCGCTAGTCACCGGAGCCTGAGGGGGCCGTGTATTGTAAGGTTGTAAATGCATTGTTAAAGGTTTGCCGAACAATGGATAGCATTGTGACTATCCTACCTCTAGTGATCGCTAATGGATGCGGTGCATCCGCTCTAAAATCGCCAGACAAATTGAACGGCAGATTAACGGACGGCTGCTTTAAATGCAATTCTCATCTTCTCCAATGATAGATTGCACATCAGATGACGGGTAACCTTTCGATGTGCACAGATGCAATTATTAAAATGGTAATTATTAAAATTGAGTTGGATCTTTCAGGCGAGTTCAATAAGACAATATTCGACAAGTTCCTAATCTTGCCTTATGCAGAAAGATCCAACTCAATTTTAATAATTGCATCTGTACACATCGAAAGGTTACTCGTCATCTGATGTGCAATCCATCATTCGAGAAAACGAGAATTACGTTTAAAGCTGCCGTTCTGTTAATCTGGCGATTTTAGAGCGGATGCACCAAACCCATCGCTAATATCACCTTTGTTGTGAGAATAATAAATATCATTTGAAGGCAATAATATAAACACCGGACGATCCTTCGTTATTTGTAAATTTTTTAAAATTAAAAACAAAACAAAACAACAACGCATTACGATAACGCTCAACTTTTACTAATCGTCGCTAATAAATCGCCCATCGCCAGCGACGACTCGAGAGAGAGAGCAATTCGTGTAAATACGGACGACCCACCCCCTCGACACACAATACGAACACACACCGCGAGGGTGGCCGGGAGGAAAGGGGTGGGTCGCCGGGGACGGGGAGGGGGGTCGGTGTCGCAAATGCGTGCCGTGTATGGGGGTCACGCGGTGGTGGTGTCCGTCCCGCGCGTGTCGCTCCGACTCGCACTCCCAGTGACACTCGCACTGGCACAGCCACTCGCACTCGCACTCGCACTCGCACGCCCGGGCAACCCCCCTCTCCCCCCCTACCCCCTGCCACCTGCCTGCCTCCGCGCCCCCTTCCCGTCCCGTCCCACGACTTCCCCGCCGGCCCCCTTCCACCTTCCCCCGACTCCGAGTCCGGCTCCCCGACGAGTCGCGGCCGCCCGCTCCCCGCGCCTCTGCCAGTCGCCTTTCGGCCGCGGAAGCGCGTGCTCACGACCGCGCTCGCTGCGCTGCTTTGGCGATCGGCGATCGGCAATCGGCGACTGCGAGTCGTGACTCCACTCCGCACGCACCGCGCGATCCCACGACAAACGACAAACGCGCGCCTCCACACCGCATTTCGGCGCGGCATCTCCGAGACGCACCCGGTGCATACTTACATAGTGAGTGCAGTGAACCGCCAAACACACCATTGTTTGCCCATAAATCGGTAGCGGCTAGGCGGCGGGGGGAGGAGGAGGGGGGAGGGGGGTGACGGGAAGGGGAAGGGGGGGGGGGAGAGTCTCGCGCCGGATTCGCGAGCGTCTCTGCGTACATCTACGATATAATACGACGCTAAAACTGTCCTCCTTTGTGTGTCGCGCCCAATCGATCCGATCATTCATTTTTAATCCGCGACCGATCGGTACGCACTCCACCCCGCGCTCCCCCAAACCCGCGCCTGCTTCCAAAATCCCGTCGCACCCTTCCTTCCCGGCCGGGTGACCCTGAAAAGTGACAGCGCGTTGCACTCCAATGTATGCATGTGTATGGGGCCTTCGACACAATCCCATGTATCCCGTATCCAGCTTCCATAAAACCATCGCAGGTGATTTTTTTAGTACCTTCGAAGGCCCCTATGTGTGTGTGTGTGATTGTTCATGGGATTGTATGTGATGTGCGACACTTGGGGGTCGGAGTGGCGATTTCGAGGACAAGGTCATCGCACGGACGAAACCGGTCGGTTTGATGTGTGCGACCGTTTCTTTCGGTGATCGTGATGGTGATGGCGACGAAAGCGCGCGACCCCGAGTCGTCATCCCCCGTCGCGAGTGCAATGGCGGCCGCTTCGCTTTCATTCATATCGCGTTTATTATTATTCATGAATCATATGAGAATTTGTAACGACGACCGGCGAAGGTTCAACTGTGCAGCGCGCGCCTCTTTGCACCCCCCCTCTTCGGCCACTTTGTCACCCTTCGAACACACACCCCTCTCATCCCCTACGCTCGCATTGGTCAGTGTTTTAATTGTTTTTGTGCGTTTTGCAGATTAGTGTGTGTTTGTGTATGTGTCGGTGGTTTGGTGAAAAGTGGCAGAACGTTTTCATTTGTTCAAACTCGACATTCGATTGTTTTGGTAAGATTTTCTCTATTTGAATATTTTCGTATTGTTTTTTTTTTTTTTAGTTGCACAATGTTTTTGTATTGCGATTTCAGACTAAACTAACAAACGTCAACGTCTTTATAAATTTCGCAATCTAAGACGTGTTTATTATGATTATTTTTCACCATCGAACTATTGGAATCGATTTAAATTTCTATCGGTGACCAAACCGCGCAAAATGGCAGCTGCAAACCGATCGGAATATTGCCTGAATCATTAGCGAAGTAAAACATAGAATAGCCTTGTAAAATGTATGAACTAATCATACTAATAATAATAATCAAACGTCACATTATTTAAGCCTACTCTTTCTAAAAAAATTTAAAAATACTTTCCCCGCAATTTTCTATCCGATAAGCGATCGTTTGTACTGTCATCAAAAAGAAAGTTACGCATTTTGTAATATATAACCCTACGTTCAAATTGTGCTAGAATATTCCATGTACTAATTGATTTTTCCGATGAAATATATCATGTGATAAATTTCTCTTTCATTTTCTGTATGTATGTACTGCATCTATATATGTATGTATATATTGTTTAAATAAAATCACACGAAAAATTTAAGGAAAAACCGATCCAACCGGTATTATGTAAAGTAAATATGACTGGTAATAATGAAAATTGAATTCATCCAACGTTAAAAGTAAAATGTTATAGTAATAAATCCAAACTTTCCTTAGGCTATTTGATAAATACAAAGATTGCTCGAGAAAATTCGACAATGTTAAATTTAAATTTGATGACATTTTTGCCCTGATTTTTTTTATTATGAAATTTTGTCTACGTTGCAATTCATTCACACTAATGATTACACACACATTTGACACGCATACTAAACAATTGTTACAATTTTTTGGACAAATTAAAATAAATATATTTATACTGCACTAGTAATCAATCCGATGAAATATCATCGATTGCATTATAAGAATATTTTTTTTAAATTTATATTCATATAATCAAACAACGACTTAAAACCGCAACCTTTTTGTTTCGAGTCCCTGTTTAGTCTTTCGTAATATTAATATTTATATACTAGGCCAGATTATCAGGCGCATTATTAGACTAAGATTTTGGATACATATGAAACTCAAATAAAAAAAAAATGTTTTACTATTATAACTCGGGACAGGCGCTCGGTTTCTATTTCCCAGGAAAGAGGGATCGACTATTGTCAATTTCTATTGTCTTACAAAGCTAGAGAGCAAAAAAAAGGTTCACAATAGAAATTGACAATAGTGAACCCAATTTTTTGTCCAAATAGAAACCGACCGCCTATATTAATTATAACTAGAGGTAGGATAGTCACAGTGCTATCCATTGTTCGGCAAACCTTTAACAATGCATTTACAACCTTTGAACAATACACGGCCCCCTCAGACTCCGGTGACTAAATAACATACTAACATACATTTTACCCAGCTTCGTTCGGTATTTGTAATATAAACAGCTTAAACATGGCAAAACAATCTAATAGTAAACATTTATTTGTTTTTTTATTAAATCGAAAAAAAATAAAATTCGACGATATCGATGTCGTCGTCATAGAAACTTTGATTTGTTTTCGATTCTCCCGACAAACCTTTAAACCTTACATACATACAAAGTCTCTTTCGAAATTATATAATAGATGAGCCGTTATATTTGAAAAATAAATCATTTCGAGAGATATCTCGATCATTTTGCGTTTATCATATTTAAAAATACTGGTGACCTGTTATACATTTATTCTGCTTTTCCGAGATTCTGGACATGGATTAAAATAAATGATAATAATTTGTGAATTAAATCAGAAAAAAAAAAACAGAAACAGTGTTTTTGGAACTGAAAATTGAACTTCGGCCACTTTCAAATAACAGCTCATATACAAATATACGATAGAGCATATACTATTAATTCAAATCCGTGATTATCTCAACGGTAGCGCGTTCCAGTTATCAATTGGAGGCTCACGGGTTCAATACCCACCTAGGACGGACAAAATTTTCTCTTATTTTTATATCGTACTAGTTTTTTTACCCGGCTTCGCTCAGTATTTGTAATACAAACAGCTTAAACATGGCATAGTAAATATTAATTTATTTTTTATTACATGTATTTGAATCGAAAACATATAATATTCAACCTATTGAATTGTCGTGATAGAAACTTAGTTTTGTTTACGAAGTACCAACATTACATATTTTCTTACATACTTACATGCAAAGTCTCTTTCGAAATATATATTAAACTAGTTGTTTTACCCGGCTTCGCTCAGTATTTGTAATACAAACAGGTGAATCTAATAGTAAATATTCAACCAATTGAATTGTCGTGATAGAAGATTTTTTGTTTTCGAAGTGCCCAACCAAAAATACTTACAAACATACAAAGTCTCTTTCGAAATTATATATTGATTTTGATTTTTAAATGCTTTTTATTATTACTAAAAATTATGTTCACAATACATCTTATATCTATTTTAATAGCTACTGATTACTGATCATTTTCTATTTACAATTTTAAATTACTTTGTTAGTAATCATAGTATTATATTATTATAATGTTAATATGTACAGCGTAATAGGAAAAAGAGCTCAAAAACCTATTTACAATTCTTATAAATGCTCACAATACATCTAATACATAATATTAATTAAAGACTCTCTAAAGTCGATGACCTAAAGCAGATTGTATTTAGGTAATCTGTTTGTTATACCTGAAGGGTATAGACATTTTGATGTAATCACCGAGACTCTTCACAAGTGTGTTAGTATTGTTATTAGTGATGCTGTCATAGAATCTACTGGTTAGTTTGTTAGTAATGTCTGTAACAAACGGAATATTATTTATGCAGTTTTTTCAAGTTAGTATATATGGGTGTATTATAAATTATTTTTAGGGATTTATTTTGTATTACTTGGAGCTTGGTTGAAGGTTAGTATTCGAGGCGTTATTCCATACAGCGCGCGATATAATTTTATTTCAACGGAATAGTATAAAAGCTCTAAAAAAGAACATTCTCGAAAATTTTCGGTTTGGAGTATATATCCCCGAGAATATTCTCCAAAAGATTATAACTATATACATATATATATATATATATATATATACACAATAGGTATATTACAACAACAAAAAATTTGATCGCACAAGCCCCACAGTTAGAGGAGCGCTGGCTCGCTGCCCGCTTAGTCACCGCCGCATCAGCTGTTCGCGCAACTCTAATCTCAACAACAACAAAACGCATATTTACACACACACAAACACACATACATACATTTTATATACAGAATCATATGATTTGCATTACATATGTACGTACGTGTATTACATAAGAACTGTCATACATATTTTGACAGAGGCTCGGTGCGATTTTTCACCGTTTCTTTTGTGTGCGCGACGCTTTGGATGCTCGAAAACCGATCGGTTCTAGTCACCGATCTCGACAGCTCTACATACATTTATGAGAATTTATTATGTCCGAACCGAGTGGTACATAATTGTGCGTGGCGTATTATTATTATGTCCAATTACGTACGCGTGTTTCGTCGCGGCAGATGGTACATGTGTATGTGAATGTATGCACGTGTTTATATGCATGTTGTATGCGAGCCACGTTGGCCCAGTGAGTTTATACTTATGCCGATATACGAGAGAATGCATTTGCGTGCAACGACCGACCGTGTGTATGCATGCACACCCCTGCTGCTCTCTGTACCCAGAACCCCAATTCTCAAACGTTCACCGAAAGTGGATCGATTCTCGCTACATATGTATGAGGCTGTATGTATGTATGTACTCATTTGAATTGCAATGTCTGAACGTTGTATTGTTGTCCGATCGCTTTTTGCGAATGTATGAATTTTATTGTTTCATTTTTTCTTTATGGTGTATCTTTAACACGCTTCAATTGTTCTGTTTTCACTGCAATGGCGTATCTAGGAATTTTGAGCACGTAAGCAGAAAAGCTTCAAATCCCCCCCCCCCTCTCGAATTTTTGGTTTCGTAACGCAGTATTATTTATTTATTTATTTATTTTTTACATATCCAGTGGCGGCTCGTGCATAGGAACTGCGGCGCTGCAGCACCCCCAGAAAAAATACAAAAAAATCACATTTGTATACATTTACAACTGGAGAATATAATTTAAATAAGAATGATTACATATTTGACATAATCATTATTAATGAGTATGTCAAATATATGTAAATACAAGTTGTAAATGCGATTTTTTTTGGATGCGGTGCATCCGCTCTAAAATCGCCAGACAAATTGAACGACAGATTAACGGACGGCTGCTTTAAATGCAATTCTCGTCTTCTCGAATATAAAAAATACATAAAAATCACATTTGTATACATTTACAACTGGAGAATATAATTTAAATAAGAATGATTACATATTTGACATAATCATTATTAATGAGTATGTCAAATATATGTAAATACAAGTTGTAAATGCGATTTTTTTAGATGCGGTGCATCCGCTCTAAAATCGCCAGACAAATTTAACGACAGATTGACGGACGGCTGCTTTAAATGCAATTCTCGTCTTCTCGAATGATAGATTGCACATCAGATGACCTTTCGATGTGCACAGATGCAATTATTAAAATTGAGTTGGATCTTTCAGGCGAGTTTAATAAAGCAATATTCGATAAGTTCCGAATCTTGCCTTATTAAACTCGCCAGAAAGATCCAACTCAATTTTAATAATTACCATTTTAATAATTGCATCCGTGCACATCGAAAGGTTACTCGTCGTCTGATGTGCAATCTATCATTCGATAAAACGAGAATTACGTTTAATTCTGCCGTTCTGTTAATCTGTCGTTCGTTTATCTGGCGATTTTAGAGCGGATGCATCAAACCCGATTTTTTTGTAATTTTTCTGGGGGTGCTGCAGCGCCGCAGTTCCTATGCACGAGCCGCCACTGTATATACCCCAATGTGCCTTCCTGACCAATTACAAACATTTTAACTTTTTTTTTTTATTAGACAATGCAGTATTTTTATGATGTAAGTCGCTGAATTACGAGACACTGAAAAACTCGCAAATTAACGAGACATCTATGAATTGTACGTACATTTTATTGTACATTTATCAATCTCAAATAATGGTGACATAGTAGGTAGGAAGGATATTTAGCCAATTTTACCGGGAACCGTTTCAACAATGAAATCAGAGAAAATCGGCAAACTATGATAGGAAACGATCGACTTGGAGTCACAAATATCCAGGTCTGAGCAGCAGCACTACAGATATACTCGGAATAAATTGTTTTCAATCGAGGTCAGCTCATGGGATCGAACCCTGCGCCTATCGACGCTAAGCAGAAGCTTAACGACCGAGCTATGCTGCTGGCTATTATATTAATTAAGATTATTAATATAATTACTTACTAATATAATAATTTATAAATATAATTATTGTTAATATGTACATAATATAATTTTCTTAATTTAACTAACCTATTTTAAAATTTCTTCTTTCGAACCTCACTGTTTGCAAAATCATGAATTAGTTGTTTGAGGTCCATTTAGGCTGCTTCTTGTGCTCAATTGTAAACAAAGATAGCTCATTGAGTCTGGTTTGACGGATCGATTTTATTTTTATTTTTAATTTATTGAATGTTCTTTCTATGTACACTACTTTTGGTTACTTGTTGTATATCATATAAGTTTTGGGATCTGTACCTCTATATAGCTTAGCCAGCAGTATCGCTCGGTGGTTGCGTTTATGTTTAGCACCAAGAGATTATTGGGTTCGATCCCGTTTTTTTCAGCTTATTTCGACAATTTGTCACTACGTTTATTAAACGCACATATTCGAGCGGTAAATGATTTTAAATTGAGCTAAATAATAGACCATATGAATGGAGGGCGCATCACTCCATCTCACTCACTCACGTTTGCATACCGAAACTTACGAAAGATGACCTACCTGGGATATTTCATATTTTTCTTTAAAATCATTTACCGCGTGAAGATTGATCCGGTATGTTATCATGATACTAACCTATTACACTAGCAATACAGATCGTGTGATAATATTGATAGTGTAAAATGCCCCAATAGGTACAAATATTGTCCCATTACAAGTATTATCTTTATTAAGTACAATACTTGTAGATTGTCTGCTGCGTCATTGTAAAAGCGTGCTGTTTTCATGTTTTCATCAATTCTGATGGGATATAACAAAGCTTTCTTTGTTTCAAATGTGCGTTGCCCCTTTTTATCTAAATTTTATAATGCAAACTTCTTGGAAGCTCTTATGTTGACCTGATTCCACCCCTTTTTAAATGAATGATGATTACTAATGCTAAATACTAGGGGTAGTTGATAACCTAGGGATAGTTGCACTGTATTGATTTATAGCCTGTTTACATATGTACATACATAATGTCACCTGACCACTACTAAATCTGTTCAAATTTTATATTTTTCCAAAGAATCATGAAGGTGCTAATGTCAAAAAGCTACTCGCAAGGGTTAATACCATCTGGCAAAACTACAATAAAATTTGTAGTACTTTTTGTTAGATCCATACTCCGATTAACAAAATGCTCTATAGCATTTTAGAATAGAAGCGTTTGATCTCATGATATCAAATCTACTTATTTGTTCATAAATTTGTATAAAATTATTAGATTAATACTTGAATAAGAGATGAAACTGTTTTAATCATTTGTATTTCAATTTGACGTATTTGAATTTCAATGCCAAAGGTGTTATAATAAATCGATGTTATAAAAGTATTGATTTATAAAAGAAAGGTTTTTCTATAATTGGAGCTAGGTTTTGGATCAAACTTAGTGAAGGGATTTAACGTCATTGACGTTCATATCAGTGTTTACTTTGATCAGTTTGTTATCTTTAGACGTTTATTTAAAATTAACACTCACAAAACGTTGATATTATGTCTAGATTTTGTTTCCTACGTCATAATTTAGACACCGCTGAGTGTCTGATATTGTTTGTAAACGTTTCACTTGAGAATGTACATTAATATTTTTATTTGATTTCAAAAATATATCTAAATTCAAAAGGACATAGTTTGCTTTATCATGGTTGTGTTAATGCTAACCACTGATGGGTTCGCGGTCTCGAGCCCCGAGTTGACCTCGATTGAAAAGAGTATTTCTGTAGTGCTGCTGCTCAACCATTGACACTTGAAGATCCATAAATAACATAATACAATTCCAATTTCTTTTTAAAACAGAAAAGAAACCTATTTTTGAACTGAGCAAGAATCCGATATATTTTAACATATTTTATTTAAGCAGCATTGCTTGGTCGTTGCGTTAATGCTAACCATCGAGAGGTTGTCGAGTTCGAACCCGTGGGTTGCCCTCGATTGAAAAGAATTCATTCAGAGTATAATCTGCAGTGCTGCTGGTCAGACTTCGATATTTGTGACTCCAAGTCGATAGTTTCCTACAAGAGTTTGCCAATTTATCTGATTTCATTGTTGAAAGGATTTCTCATAAAATTGGCAAAAACCAAACACTATTTGAATATGATCTCAAATTTACATATTCTTTATCATTACAAATCTACAAGTTTAATACCATATGTGTCGCTCAGGGGCAACCCTTTTTATCATCGTGGTAAAATATAAATAAAAAATGATTTATTATATTTTGCAAGATTAGTGCTTCATATATTTTGTCGTTTACACTTCCCAGTAATAAAAACTCTCATGCACTTATTTGAAAAGTTCCCACATTTCTTTTTAATACAATGGATGAGGTATGTGCGACGAATTTATGAATAAATCATTTCCATTTTTGTTTCACTGATGGAATGTTTCAAACTGTTGAAAAATATAGATGCTTGGACCAGAATCAAATCTTAATAACATTTTTTATACATACATATATTGTCTTATTTTCAATTATCTTTTAACACGTAGCTCTGGCAAATCCTATTATGTTTAATTTGCCACTTGTAGCGAACGGCGACCGGATTTCTCAGCCCTGAATCTGCGCCTTACTGTCTGCAATTTCCGACAATTATCGGCGCTTTAACTTTATTATTAAATTTCTACGTTTAGCCAGTGAAGACTGCAGCGAATTTCTTATCCAAACAAATTCAAAACTGGGTCATCACAACAACACCTTTTATTTTCACTTCAAATTCAGCAACTATGAAGTAAACACGTGCACCTCGTATCCACTTATTCAGTTGACGATATGATGCAATTTTTAAAGTCCTACAACATATACATACGTATATCCTATGATTTTTCATACTCTAATGATACTAAAGGTTGTGATCTGCATATTGAGGTGTATCTTTATCCAATGCTGAAAATACAAACCTATAAAGTTGCAGATTGGCCTGAAGACTTACATATCTCGTCATCTTGCAAACTCTCTAGTATAACATTAATGTTTGCACCTCATAAATAGAGCTCGGATATCTCACATCCACCTTTCGACCATAAATAATGAATGAGATCTTTTTCCAGGCTCACGTTTACATAAATTTATTTATCATTCAAAACAATTCTATTTGGAATGTTCAATTTCGACCTGGAAAGTGAACCGTGCTACCCTTAGCTCTTTTTATTATTATTTAATTCAATTTGTACAATATTTATTTTATTTTAATGTATGAGCAATTATTTTTAAATTATATTCTCAAGAAAATTGAGCACCTCAGTTTTCGCTGTTCAAGTTATATTGTTATACCGGTTTATATTCAGACTGAGAAGCACAAAGGTGACATGTTCACAATATGGATACATTTTCAATATTCTATACGCATTTATAGATCTTAAATATATACAACGTATGTACGTATATATATATATATATATATATATATATATATATATATATATATATATATATATATATATATATATATTTATTTATTTATTTATTCATTTCATTTCATACCAGGAAGGCATTACAGGTAAACCCCAATGCGCCTTCCTGGCCAAATTACAAACAATACAGCATTTTTATTACATAAGTCGCTAAATTACGAGACACTGACTTTAACTCGACAATTAACGAGACATCTATGAATTGTACATTCATTTTTTTATTGTAATATTTACATTAATCATACTCAAATAGTGGTGACATAGTGGGTAGGAAGGATTTTTAGCCAATTTTTAATCGGGAATCGTTTCAACAATGAAATCAGAGAAAATTGGCAAACTCTGATAGGAAACGATCAACCAATGGTGCATGGTGAACGGTACATACTCACGTACATACTCACTTAATTTGCGCGACTAGGATACAACAGGAACAAGAGGAACAGGCTTTTCCTCCCGTATGTTCCTCTTGTTCCTGTTGTATCCTGCTCGCGCAAATTAAGTGAGTATGTACCGCTTACCATGCACCTTTTTTTTTGATCTTTCGACTTAAGATCTTTCGATTTTCGATCTTTGCCTTCCGATATTTGTGTTTTCTGTAATTTAACGTTCTGTCTCGTCACGTAGACCCCATATAAAGATAAATATTTGCTAATTTATCCCCCCCCCCCCTCCACGTGCAAATCTATAAAGTAATAAAGTTTTCATTTCAAATCCGCCAAATTTAGTATTATGTATGACTAGACTGTAAAATATTTTTGATGAGAAGAGAATAAAATCAACGAATGCATAAAACGTTGTTTTAATATGGTGGGGAGGGTAGACAAATTTTGTAAGGAACCGTTTCAATAATTGAATCAGATAAAAACTGGGAAATTCAGATAAATAGTGTATACCAAGGTTTGTTAACCTCTTTGAACCGCTGCTTAAATTATGGTAATAATTTGGTTTGGCGACCCAAGAACGGATATTTAAAATAATACATACATACAAGTCAGTTTTATATGTGTGAACCTTGGCTTTGATGTATTACTATTGAAAAAAATCTTCACGAAAATAATGCAAATTGCCAAAAGTATGGTATGATATTTATCTCAAACACATGGCTTTTGTCGAAAATATTTTGCAAATCGTTAAAAATGTCGCACAATGATGTGCTGCTAAATTGTTTTTTTTGTAAATATATAGTCTTGAGTGGTTTAACTTCAAATATTGTGTCACTAGGGGGGGAACCCCCCCCCCCTAGTACAAAAGTTTAGAAAAATACGAAAGAATAAAATGCCTCCTTAAATTGATTTCCCTTCAAGTACATTGAAGATGAATATACTTTAAGGGCATTTTTAATGTCAAAAACAACACGATTTATATACATATAAAATTGTAAACTTTAAAGAATATATTTTAATCTGAAAGATTTTTATTCTACAATAATTCTATTTAGAATTATGTATGTGTCACGCCGCTTTATGGGCAATAATCACCGAACCAAAGCTACATAGCTGATGTCTGATGATCAAAGATCAACAATGTCTGATGATCGAAGATCGGCTTTGGGACGATGGTTTTAGCACAAAAAATGGTTTACTATTGTCGACCATGCTTTTTTGCTCTCTTGCTTTGTTTATAAATTGAGCGGTCTATTGTTATTTGACGAGCACCCAGCCAACGCCGAAGACTACTAATGATTAGAGGTAGGATAGTCACAGTGCTATCCATTGCTCCATTGTTGTAAATCCTTTGTAAAAAAGGTTCGGCAAACCTTTAACAATGCATTTACAACCTTTGAACAATACGCGGCACCTTCTGGGTCCGGTGACTAAATGATAACTAAAGGTCGGAGCCGAACTAGAAAACTGCTTTATATTTTTCACAGAGTTAAACAAGAAGGAAACGATACTTTAATTGTAATTATTAGTATCAAATATGAATATATGAAACGCGAGGACCAAAATTCTCCTTGTGACTAACAGGTACAACCTAAACATGTGTTTAGCTCGATAGTGGAATAAGAGAACGTTGTTTGTTTTATTTCCGCGAGCTTTTAGATATTATTTAATGTATCACCAATATTATACAGTAAAGAAAGATAATTTAGAACCAGTTGGCATGTGATGCTAACAAATGTGTGGTCACGGGTTCTATCCCTGATGTGTGCTCCTGGCCAGACCTTTGATATACATATGATTGCATGGTCGATCATTTCCTATCAGAGTTTGTCAATTTATTTCATTTCTTTGAAACGGTTCTAACAAATTGGCAACCCTGTCCTATCTCTAGCAAATTATTCAGCATCTCGATCTTCGCTGATTTGAATAAGTGCTGCAAATTTGTCCAAGATGTCTCTGTGGATGTTAATCGATGTTTGTATTTGCTTTGTAAAATACCTCTGTACAATGTTTGACCACAGATATCGTGACTAATGTAAATAAATAGGTGTATCACTGCATATTTATTTATTTAAAGTTTGGATCATTGTAGCATTACAGGAATTCCTAATGCGCCACAATGGTCAAAAATATAACCGAAAAGAAAAGAAACAAAATAATAACTAAAGAAATTAGACATAACAAAAACAAAACATGTATATACACAAACAACTAATAACCGTACCGTTTACCATGCACGATTTTTTTTTGATCTTTCGACTTAAGATCTTTCGATTTTCGATCTTTGCCTTCCGATATTTGCGTTTTCTGTCATTCAACATTCTGTCTCGTCACGTAGACCCATAAAAAATACGTCTTTTTTACTTCTTAAATGCTTTTTATTATTACGAAATTATGTTCACAATACATCTTATATCTATTTTAATAGCTACTGATCTACTGATCATTTTCTATTTTACAATTTAATTTAATTTGGTTAGTAATCATAGTATTATATTATTCTAATGTTAATCTACAGCATAATAGGAAAAAGAGCTCAAAAACCTATTTACAATCCTTATAAATGTTCATAATACATCTAATACATAATATTAATTAAAGACTCTCTAAAGTCGATGACCTAAAACAGATTGTGTTTAGGTAATCTGTGTGTTATACCTGAAGGGTTTACAACCTTTGAACAATACACGGCCCCCTCAGGCTCCGGTGACTAGTTATTACTGTAGTCACCGGACCCAGAAGGTGCCGCGTATTGTTCAAAGGTTGTAAATGCATTGTTAAAGGTTTGCCGATCCTTTTTTACAGAGGATTTACAACAATGGAACAAATGGATAGCACTGTGACTATCCGGTGTCTAGTTATTAGTAGTCACCGGACCCAGAAGGTGCCGCGTATTGTTCAAAGGTTGTAAATGCATTTGTTAAAGGTTTGTTGAACCTTTTTTACAAAGGATTTACAACACTGGATAGCACTGTGACTATCCTACCTCTAGTTATTAGTGATTCTGTCATAGAATCTACTGGTTAGTCGTCTTAATGTGTAACGTAAAGGAGGTTTGTAATAATAAATAGCACGCTTCCTATCCGCCCTTTAAATTGATCACAAATCTTCATCTATTGTTACTACGTACATAGATAAAGTACTAAGCCCGCTTTAAAGGTCACGGAATTTGACCCTTAAAGACCTCAACATGAGGCCACCACCCCCCCGACGAATACAGTCCAAGAGACCCTTTCGTCGGAGAACGAGACGGTTGTTCATGAATATCGCACAAGAACAACCGCACATCACTGTTCTAATAAAAAAACCACACTGTACATAACCAAGTACAAAATTAACAACAACGCATGAACACATAAAGCGCGCATGCGGTAGGAAACAAAACCTGAGATGCGCCGTGCGAATGCACGCACACCTCAAGTAAACATACATGTACGCATGATTATGCGTGCATAAGCACGCAAGCACACACACACACACACACATAAACCACAAATACATACACACACACACATTCACAGAATATAATATAAAAAAAATAATAATAATAAATCAACACAAATGCTTTTGCAATTAAGTGGAGTAGTAGCATCCAGGGGAACACAGCTTCCCAAAGCATTCCGCGAACTTTTCGAAAGCTCTAAACGATGCTTTACTCATAGATAAAGTAAATATTCATACTGAATGTACACACACACACGTCTTTCCCTGTCAATTGTGATTTTTTCGACTATCCGGGTTTTTCATTATCCAGACTACCCCCCCCCCCCCCCATTATTTTCATTATCCCCAACTAGGCCGGCCAATCGAGTTTCTACTGTATTTGAATGCATCCTCGTGTGGTTGTCGGCTTGAATGGAAGCCAACACAACAGCAACGAGAGTAGAACAGAGTCGGATGCGCAATTTTACCTGGAGGACCGAATTTAGAGAGTCGCGCGCGTCTGGCGGCACGTCACGTCTGGGACGGAGACGCCACGCCACCGCAGCCGCGTCGTTGCATTACATTATTATTTGTCTGTCCGGGTGCGATTGTGGAGGAGAATGGAGAATGGAGAATGGTGTTGTCTCTCCGTGGAGATATAATGTGTGTGTATGGTATGGTATGGTGTATGGTGTGTGTGTGTGTATGATGTGCGCCCCGCCCCGGTCGCCGGTGCGAATCAATATCGGCGCGTCTCCACAGACACGGGCCGCGGCCGGTTTCTTTGTTGGACACGGCCACATCAGCCGGACACGGACACGGACACCAACACCACTGTACACGGCCATAACCCCGCCGGATCTCGGGCCCAGATCTCTCTCTCTCTGTCTCGATGCCCGGCCGCGGTTGCCGCCGAGCCGATTGTTAAATTTAGGAGATGTCACAGCGGCGAGGTGACTGGCTCTGCAGGAAATGCTTCGAATGCAAGCGCCGCCGTTCGGCCCAATGCGCGACAGATGTCGATGGTGGAGAGGCTGCCAGGATTATATCATGTCTGTCAGGGGGTGACCGTCACCGCACCGAATGTTAAAAAGTCGAAAATGTTCGTTAAAATATATATCAGTGGCGTGCGGTAAAAGTCTCACTCCCCCCGTCGTACATCCTCATTTAATTTGCGCGAGCAGGATACAACAGGAACAAGCTTTTCCTCCCGTATCCTGCGCGCGCACATTAAACAAGGCTGTATGACAAAAAGAGAGATAATTTCACCGCATGCCACTCATATATATTTTATATGGGTTTACGTGACGAGACAGAATGTTAAACGACAGAAAACGCAAATATCGGAAGGCAAAGATCGAAAGTCGAAAGATCAAAATAAAAGGGTGCACGGTAAACGGTACTATGCAGTGGTGTAGTGCTAAATCAAAAAGTACCAGGTCTAAGTTTAATTATTACGAACCCCCCCCCCCCCTTGCTTTTTTCGTTACTTAAAAAATATGTATCCTAATATCGGTAGTACAAATATTTATAAAAAATCAAATGATAATTAACTTCAAAAGTTAATCAAAGTGGTCTGAATAAGGCATATTAATTTCTGCAATATAATATAATATGCAGTTCTGAAAATTTTTTTAGATGATTCGATTTCGGCATCATTCTGCATATAATATAAGTAAACATATAATTTCGAAAGAGACAGTATATAAAAAGGTTTATTTTAAATAAAAAAGGGTCAATTTGAAACGAAAAGGGGTCAATTTGAAATAAAAAAGGTTCAATTTGGAATGAGAACCTATATAAAATATCAATATCGGTTAGGGCCGGGCCGCACCGTGCAACTTTGTCGGCCGACTTGTTGCGCGACACGAAAATGTGTGCGACAAACAAGTTGACGAGTGCGGCATGTCCCATCTACCCGCATGCATTGGTCTGGTCGCCCTCAACCAAGTTGTTCGCGAGTTGAGCGGTGCGGCCCGGCCTTTAGTCGAACGTTCCAACACTGGGCCCCTCGAGTAGTCCAGGCCCTGGAACTTTACCCCCGCTTCCCCCCCCCCCTCTCGTCGGCCCTGCAGATAACAGATGTAGAAATGCATAAACATAAAAAATAAATATAACAAAATTACATCCGAGCCCAATTGGTGATTTTTATAAATGACATGTAACAGCAAATATAGATACATTTTATTAATTTTTGCGGATATGTAATTTACATATCCGCAAAAATTATCACTGGACCTTAGTATCTTTATTATATTTCAATCAAATTGAAATTAGGTTATCTTTATTGTAAACATGAAATTTTAACATTCGAGAAATTCCAGTTTCTACAATTACGCTTGATTGAATATCCTTGCATAATCAGATTTTCTTTAGTCAAATATATCAGTTTTTGTTTATTTTTGTTTTCTTCCTTATCGTTGCGCAACTGTTTAGCATCTGTAATATCATCTTGATTTAGACAAATAACTGTAGGTATTTAATTTTTGCGGAAATAGATTTCGTTTGAAGTCTGCAAATATCTTTGCGTATGTATCACTGGAGCTTAGTATATTTATCATTTGTTAATCGAATTGAAATTGGGTTATCTTGATTTGTAAACATTGCATCATGACCTCTAAGTAAGAATTCATTTAACACTGAATACTGAATCGTACAGCACGAGTAAGTTCTTGACCGCCTGTGGTGAAACAAACATCTCAAATTTCTCCTACAAAAAACGTTCCTTCTACATTTATTAAAATATGGGAATCACCATTATCGATCACTGTCAAACTTATGTCAATATAAGGATTTTTGGTCTATTTGCCATTTTATAGATCAGGCGTGTAAGCGTTTTTAATCTAAAAAATAACACGTGCCGCGTACTTGTCTGCGGCTTGAATCCCTTCTATAAGATTCACTTTCCCTTTCGTTTGGGTATACATATCTAAGTAGATATATGTTTGTATGTATATATATACACACCCGCCGGAAAAAGTACTTAACTGCGGCTACTTCCGAGTTTTAATTTTCCAATATCACCGAAAACACTCCAGGGGGTGATTTTTGGGACTGTGTACCATGAATATAAAAAAACAAGTACCACGTCCTACTCGGTGTGTTTTCGCCAATTTCTCAATGAATTCTAAAAGTTACTGGCCTAGAGATCATTATCTTTTAAATCTTACCTATTATTTTAAATGTTAGTGTTTATGGCATAATATAAAAAAGTCCAATTTTCAGTTCCAGAAACACTATTTCAGTTTTACTTAATTCACAAATTGTCACTAGATACTTTTCATTCGATCTGTCCAGAATCTTCCAAAAGAAGAATTTGATTTGATTTTTAAATGCTTTTTATTATTACGAAATAACAATACATCTTATATCTATTTTAATAGATATAGTTCACAATACATCTTATATCTATTTTAATAGCTACTGATCTACTGATCATTTTTTTACAATTTAATTTGGTTAGTTATCATAGTATTATATTATTCTAATTAATGTACAGCATAATAGGAAAAAATAGCTCAAAAACCTATTCCAAAAGAAGAATAAACTTGTTGCAGCCACCAGTATCTTCAAATATTTTAAACCCAGAGATATTTTTCAGTTTGTCAATTTCTCTACGTTAAATTGTATGGATACTAACTACCCTTGATTATATCCAAGCAAATTTATTTGGGAAATGATGGGTTTAGTTAGTCTTGAATCTCGTCGTCGTATTTTATTTAATTCGAAACACATGTTTCTTGTTCTTCGTGGAACTATTTATGTGTAATCCCCCGATTCTCAGTGAATTCACTTCTTATGCACCTAGAAATTATTTTTACAGTACGTAAACATGTTCTATTTTCACCTATTATCAATACTATTGGGATATTTAACCATATAGCTGATCAGACAGACATCGGCATATTTAGTTTGACTTTTGTGGTCAGTTTATTAGATATATTCAAAATATATTTTTGGTCATATATGTATGTACATATCTCATGATTATTTTTATCTATTGATACTGTTTTCTTTTATTATTATTATATATATATATATATATATATATATATATATATATATATATATATATATATATATATATATATATATATATATATATATTATATGATGTACTGAATTGGGTCTGCGTTGCTACTCTTACGAATCCATATTTTTGGTCATTTAATACTGAAAGTTAACAATTTCCAAACTACCAAATCCACAATACGCCATTTGCATCATATTTTAATGCAACAATATGTCTGTAGATGTACTTAATTCGAAGTAAAATAATCACCGTTAAATTTTTGCCGATTTATCGGTAAACCGGTATTGCAAAACCCTACGAAAGACTGATGTGCGGTTGATACGGTGCAATCTAGCTTTAATAACCGTCTCGTTCTCCGACAAAAGGGTCTCTCAAACTGTATTCGTGTTGGTGGTGGTGGCCTCACGTTGAGGGTTTTATAGATTGACTTTAAAACGGCTCTAATATTCAAAGTCGACGATATAAAGCAGTATCTTCCAAACGTTTTCTATGACGGAAAACAATACAGATTTTTACAGAACACCTTGGCTCAATAAAAAATCAATTATTTTCATGTGCATAAAATAGGCCTCTGATCGTTTTGGGTCACTGGGCCGAAATAAAACTTTTGGGTATCTTGGAGGCCCCAAAATATTTTCTTTAAGGAAAAAGGGCTAAAAACATTAGTAGACATGTTTTCAAGATAAGAATATCAAAAATAAAATATCATCCTTATTCAATACTAGTGTTGTGCCCGTTGATATTTCAATAGGTGGTTTCGAAAAATAAATTGATACATTAATTAAAATTAAGTTATATCATTTAACTTATATGTATAATAATGATAACAAACAACAACAATTATCGTGGCAATTTAAGTCGCATAATTAATCTTGATAATTCTAAAATTTGTTTTTTTGAAATTTCTAAACTTGTCGATGCACTCACCACATATCCACAAACATGCATACATCGCGTCCGTTTATATATATATATATATATATATATATATATATATATATATATATATATATATATATATATATATATATATATATATATATATATATATATATATATATATTCATTATTATTATTATTAATTATTATTATAGCCAGCAGCGTGGGTCGGTCGTTAAGCTTCTGCTTAACACTGAGAGGCGCCGAGTTCGATCCCTTGAGCTGACCTCGATTGAAAAGAATTTTTCTGAGTATATCTGTAATGCTGCTGGTCAGACCAGGATTTGTGACTCCTGGTTGATCGTTTCCTATCAGAGTTTGCCAATTTTCTCTGATTTCATTGTTGAAACGATTCCCGATTAAAAATTGGCTAAAAATCCTTCCTACCCACTATGTCACCACTATTTGAGTATGATTAATGTAAATATTACAATAAAAATGTATGTACAATTCATAGATGTCTCGTTAATTGTCGAGTTTAAGTCAGTGTCTCGTAATTTAGCGACTTATATAATAAAAAATAAAAAAATGCTGTATTGTTTGTAATTTGGCCAGGAAGGCGCATTGGGGTTTACCTGTAATGCCTTCCTGGTATGAAATAAAAAATAAAAAATAAAAAAATTATTATTATTATGGTTAGCCGGAAGACAAAAGCAGGCAAAAAATATATTCGAATATCGCTACGTTAAAATAAATCCACATCTGAGATGTACATGTAATTGTCACTTTTTGGCTTTTTTTATTAAATATTTACACACTACGCGGAACACAGTTTGGGGAAGCCTGATCTAAAGCAAATAGTGTTTTGGTCATTTGTGTGTATATATTTACATATGTACATCTTGTCGTGATCACTGAAATTCTTCACAAGTTTATTAGAAGATTCATACATAGATTTTCCTTTTTGTTAGTAATATCTACGACTAGCGTAATGCTATTTTTTCTATATAATTTGAGAACTAGTTTTTTTCAGGTTAGTATAAATGGGCGTGATAAAAATAGACTTTGGATGGTCATTAGGTCAATTTGCTTTTGAGGCGCTATACCTATTGTTAACCTAGAAAAAAATGTTTTATTGCTTTCTTACATTCCATACTGCTGGAGCGTTTATGTTTATTTGCCATTACTCTATTGACTATCCGCCCTTTAGTTATGGATGATTTTAGTGATTAATTGGAGATTTGAGTGGTTAGTTTAGGAAGCATTGTTCCATACAGAAGCATGTGTTTTTATTCCTTACAATGCTTTTCTATTTTTATATAATGATAACGAACTTTGGAGATAAATATTTGGTATATTGAAGACATACCAAGCAAACCGTCAACTGTATGGACATCCTTCTAGAAAGTTGTATGTACACGTCTATGATCGCTTGCCGATTCAGTAACGGAACAGGTGGTCTTGTCGTAGTATACAGGTGTTAAGAGACGTTGAATTTAGGAATTACCATATTGTCAGACATGACGAGAATAGTTTGTGCTAGAACAACTGCCATTGGTTCTTTTGTTCCAATCTAACATTCTTGCAATAAACATATAATTATCCTAAGACAGTGTTTGGGTAGAGGCATTTTCCGCACTGTCTTAAAGCGTGATCTACATAATCATGACTATTGTATGCTTAGTTCGATCTGTAATTTTACCTCATCTGTGTTAGTTTGTAATGGGGTGAGGATTAAGAATGGGAATGAGTTGGTTCAGACTATCATTAGAATGTGGCTGTGTTAGATGAGTCCGATGCTAAATTTCAGGCTTTAGAACTTCAACTTTATCAATACTTGGAATCTTAAGTAGTGCTTAAGCTTCGAGGGAGCAAAAGTTCTATTGAACAAATGCATTTTCCATGTAAAAGTTTTGAGGTTAAGAATTTTAGTATTTTCATTGAAGAATTGATACTTTTGTGATGAAGAGTCACCATAAAATACTAACAATTATTTTTAAGTAATTTTGTATTTTGTGAAGCGAAATGTACAATTTTGGATGGACCCTTGGAAAGTTGCGCAAAACAGCAATTAGAATACAACTGCTAAGGAGATTGGCCTTGTGGTCTCTTAACCCCTATCCCAGATTACATGTTCTATTACGTAATCCCATTTAAAGTAAGTGTTATACGAGATGCAAATCCTAAAAATACGGGAAAAATACAAACGGGAATAATGAACACGAAATTGTTATAAATTGGTCAATTAAAATCTGAAAACGAGGATCGCAGCATCTTCGTAATCCCTCCAATTTTCTACCGAGACTGAAATCACCGATAAATTTCAACATTCGAGAAATTCCAGCTTGTACAATTACGCTTGATTGAGTATCCTTGCATAATCAGATTTTCTTTAGTCAAAAATATAATATCATTGTTTTGTTTTCTTCCTTATTATTGCGTAGGTATTTAATTTTTGCTGTATATAGGTATTTAATTTTTTCGGATATATATTTCGGTTGAAGTCTGCATACATCTTTGCGTATGTATCACTGGAGCTTAGTATATTTATTATTTGTTAATCAAATTGAAATTGGACTATCTTTATTGTAAACATTGCATCATGACCTATGAGTAAGAATTCATTTATTACATGGATACATATGTAAAGGCGCAAACACTGAATCGTTCGGCACGGGTACGTTCTTGACCTCCTGTGGTGAAAAATTGTATCTCAAATTTCTCCTACGAAAAATGTTTCTTCTACATTTCTTCTATATTTCTTCAAATTTTATATCACCATTATCAAACCTATGTCTATATAATTATTTTTAGACTGGATACCATTGCATAGATAAAACGTGCTAGTGTTTTTTTTATCTAAAAAAAAAAACACGTACTTCGTACCTTGTGTCTGCGCCTTAAAACCCTTCTATGAGATTCACTTTCCCTTTCGTTCGGGTATACATATCTAAGTATATGTATGTATATACACACCCGCCGGAAAAAAGTACTTAAGTGAGGTTGCTTCCGAGTTTTAATTTTCTAAGTTTGTAGATCTTTAAGTTAACCCACACACACAATTAATTTTTAGGTTTATTATGGTCTACCATAAAAGTTGAACCGTATGTATTTTAAAAGATGTACGCTGTCTCCAACTTGCGTGTGTTTCGATTTATGGCCCACAGTTCAAATATCACTATTGCTTATGAAGTTAAGCTCAAATATGTTTAAATTAATAGTAATAAACATGCTAAATGCCAAAAATATTTCAGGACCAGTGGCACTAATGAGTTTCTATATAGAGCCCAACATAATTTTAGAGCAGTTGAGCTGAAATTTGTCATGTTTTCTCAATCTCACATTGATTGACTGAATGTATCGTCGAGTTTTGGTCCTTAGAGCAGGATTGCAATTTGGAAAACCTTTCACTACATTAAAATAATGTAGGTCAGAGTTCGCCTGTCGGCTATTGACATCAACGGTCGTTCACACATCTTTTGTTCGCCTATTGTCGTAGTTTGTCTATTTGGTTTGTATAGTATGTAAGTATAACTTTGATCTACGTTAAGATTGGCCAGAAACATTGTACATTCGATACAAATATTATTAGTCTTATACAAAATCAATACATATAAATTAACATCCACATAGACATCTATGGTCTAATTTGTAAATTTGCAGCATTTGATACAATTCAGCGAAATTCGAGATTGCTGAAAACTCGAGATTTGCGAGAAAATAGACAATGTTGCCAATTGTTAGGAACCGTTTCAATGACAATCAGATAAATTGGCGAACTCTGATGGGAAACAATCGCTCCGCTACAAATCGCTGCAAACGACGCGGCTGCATACTCATTTCATGCTTTTGTTTCGACTTTTGCCTTTTTAAACTTGCCAGAAAGATCCAACTCGATTTTAATTATTTGCCAATCATCAATGCACATCGAAATGTCATATGCGCAACCCAATGAATATTTCGTCTTTCGTACAGACTTAAATTCAAACATGCATACAGTCGCTTCGTTTGCAGCGATTTGTCGGAAACTCGAAACGATCGACTTGGAAATCCAAGGTCTGGCCAGCTGAAACCAGTGGGATTTGAACCCGTGACTAATTTGTTCAAAGCATTATATGCTAACCACTAGTCTATTCTGCTGGTTTCTTTTGCAATAACTCATATTTAAATAATCATATACATAGAACCAGTGGTGTAGTGCTAAATAAAAAAGAACCAGGTCGGTGTTTAATTTTTCCAACCCCCCCCCCCCCGCTTTTTTCCTTACTAAAAAAAAGTTTTATCCTAATATTGGTAGTTCAAATATTTATAAAAAAAAATCAAATAATAATTAACAAATATACTTGTTGAAATTATGATGTATTTTCTTATATTTTATAAAAACTTCCATAATGCATCCTCTTCAACATCTTTGATTTTGCAAAACCCGTGTTTGTGTGTCAACAGCAACATTTCCTTTGAGCAATGCTAAAACCATGTACATATGTATACATCTACATGTCAAAAAACTATCAAATTTTAACATGAGAATTTAGAGATGACTATTCATTTAAGCTGAGTTCCCTCATTTTATCTATCCTCAAGTGCGTACGGTCAATCGACAAACAATCAACGAATGTTTTCTTTCGAAGTTTTGGGTGGTTTTAGATAAAAAAGCCAATAAATTTCGAATGTGCTCAGATTACTATTCGATTGTGGTCATCGAGTGTTAAGATCTGACCGTCGACTGCTGCAGCACGACACGACACAGCAAAGTTGATACAAAAGGCAACTCTGTCGCGTGACGCGTAGTGCGTTATATCTCATACAATTTCATACAAACAATATTTGGCCGCACGCTGCCGTGTCGTATCGCAGGCGCATAGTGCGGTCAGACCTTGAGAACGAGAGTCTGCTCACAATATTTGGAATACAAAATTTTATGTGAAATTTTAGTCAAAATATTTTTTAATTGTATTCGAAAAACAATGTTTATATCAAAGTGCCAGGGCGGCGACCTGGCCCGACTACACCACTGCATTTGATTTGGTGTTAAGCAATCATAATTTACCCTTTTCTATGTACAATGTATTCTAGAGTTCAAGAGTATGGGTATTCATATCGATT
This sequence comes from Arctopsyche grandis, assembly GCF_051622035.1. Lineage (NCBI taxonomy): Eukaryota > Metazoa > Arthropoda > Insecta > Trichoptera > Hydropsychidae > Arctopsyche > Arctopsyche grandis. The sequence goes on from NC_135362.1 coordinate 3,790,204, forward strand.
TCCCAGCGACCGGGTATCAGCTGTACCGGTTTCTATCTCATACATAAGGATTTCTTAGGGTTTCCTGGATTACTTACCGGGTTCTTCCAACTCTTTCTATCCTTCGTAGCTTTTAAAGCAGATGAAAGGTTTGAATTACACACTTAATCTGGTCGCTCCATCTCTTTGGCGACCGTCCTTCCCCTCTCTTTCGCCCGGCGCGTTCCCCATCAATACCACCATTTCATTGTACATAGTCGGTTATAAATCTAAAGAGGAATCTTCTAGCGCAAGCTAATGGCGCTTTTATAATCAGTTTTTCCATTGTCTCCGCGAAACGGGAATATCGTAAAAACAGCGAGCTCCTCTTTCTCGTCTAGGGAATGGGGGATGCTGCGAGATAGTCGAAGCCATTATATGTATAGAAATCGGATTTTTTCTTTTGTTTTCAAGCTTCTTCTCTTTCGCCTGTCATAACAGAGTTATTATTGATCTATCATTATATTTTGAGAATTATTAGCACTGTTGGCGCCATAAAATACCTATGTATATACCAACACAGTAACACCTGTGACGCGTTTAATTTCTTTATTTTTTTTAGGGAAAGATTCTCTAGTATTATAAAGTGGCACCCCGACGTTAGCGCGCGGTAGAACCCCCACTTTATAATAAGTTTATTTTTTTTTATTGTTGACTGCTCATTTGTTTATTTATTAAAAACTGAAACATACAGTATTGCAATATTTTTTCAAAACATAGGCACTACATATTTATTTCATTATCCATTACTAGTGGTTTTACCCGGCTTCGCTCGGTATTTGTAATATAAACCGCTTAAACATGACTAATCTAATAGTAAACATTTTATTAAATTTATTTGAATACTCATTTGTTTTTTTATAAAATTGACTGTCACGAATAAACAAACATATATACTGTCTCTTTCGAAAGTATATGTATACCAGAATCCGGCGTCTGCGCCTTCGCCCCCGGGGAATTCGAATCCTTTGAATTGAAAAAAATCGAATCGGCGCCTATGAATCGAAAAAAAAGTAAATCGATAATGTCACGAATTTATGAACCAACAATACATATGTACATACAAAGTCTCGTTCGAAATTATATATTAGATATATTAACCCCGACTATAGGTGCCACTATAGGTTGCCCAAGGCAAATCAAACCTTTAAACAGAAGTACCAAATATCATCATTACACATAATGATTATAAATATAATTAAGATAATATATGAATAAAGAAGTATATGTATATTTAAAAAACCTACTAAAATGAAGTAAATCTAATATATAATTTCGAAAGAGACTTTGTATGTAAGTATGTAAGAAAATATGTAATGTTGGTTGGGAACTTCGTAAACAAAACAAAGTTTCTATGACGAAAATTCAATTGGTTGAATATTATATTTTTTCGATTGAAATAAATTTAATAAAAAAACAAATGAATATTTACTATTAGATTCGCCATGTTTACGCTGTTTATATTACAAATACTGAGCGAAGCCGGGTAAAACAACTAGTACGATATAAAAATAAGAATAATGAAATATATTACTTAAAGCCTTGGGTCGCCTTTATATCAGTCCATACGTAAATATATTACTTATATTTAATTACTTTATTTATATCTAACCAGCAGCATGGACTAGTGGTCAACATGTTATGCTTTCGAACCAAGTAGTCACGGGTTCGAGTCCCACTGGTTGCTGCTGATCAGACGTTGTTTGCCAATTTATCTGATTTTCATTGAAACGGTTCCCCGTCTCTCTCGCAAATTTCGAGTTATTCAGCATCTCAATGGTTTGCTGGCTTCATAAATGCTGCAAATTTTTCCATAGATGATTGTGGATATTGATCGTATTTGCATAATGTTGAACCATAGATGTCTTGATATTTCTTGATCTGTAGGTATAGTACACTCGTCGCATTGGAGCACCAGTCACTGCCAGTTTGAAAAAAATTTCAAACTGGCAGTGAGTGGGTTTATTTTTAGTGTACACTTCTATAGGGACGGTAAAATTCATACAGAACCCACGTCACGCCACAAAACGCTTATTGAGCTGCCTTAAGGCTGTTTTAAAAAGTTCAACAACTTCCGTTTAGCATATCAAGATATGCTAAAGTAAGTGGTTCATCAGTATATGGAACAAAAAGTCAATAAATTAATAAATGAAACCATAGTTGGTCCGCTGTAGGAAGACACTTGGGAAAAACGTATATGCTATCTCTTTCACCGCCTCTCGACCAATAGCATTTCGTATAGACAATAGAACATTGTACGTACGAAATTCTATTGGTCGAGATGGGGTGAAAGGGACAGCATACTACAGCGGAAAGACTTTAATTTAATTAGGATAGTTGTAAGTAGTTAACTTAAACTCTGTCAAAAAGTCAAGGTAGATAAGATATTTGCCTCTACTTTTGAATAATCAAGTGTATTTAATATATCGATCCAACTTTTTTCTATTTCCTTGTCTATCATATGATCTTATGAGATATTTCGATTAAGATATTGATAGTCTTTGGTCGATTATGATATTGATGGTCGATTATGATATTGATTTCGATTATGATATTGATGTTCAAAGCTTTCCAGCAGCCAAAGGTTGAGTGTGTGAGTTGGACATGGTAAAACCATTCGACCAGAATAGAAACTATAATATATGTGCCTACTAGACTGCGCAAAACTGAATTTGGTCGGGTCTGTGAGAGTTTTCGATTGGTACTTTCGTGTCACCCCATAAATTTAGCAAGCCGAATACAACACACCCTTGTTTTTAGTAGAGGGGTGTTGTGTTCAATATTTTTATTGAACGACTAGCTCGTGTTGTGTGTGTGTATAGTAAGTAAATGGGGTTTCCTGCTCTTCTATACACACTACAGACTTGTGGTAGTATTCGCCAATGACAAAGTGGCATTTAATGCGCACCGCTTTTATGAATAATGCGTTCCGTGCTTCCCAATATGTTCGGTCTTTAGCGATAATTTGATTGTTGGCAAATTTCATCATGTCAGACTGTGATGACTCATGATAATTTTGAAGCGTTTTGATTATTCATTCTGTTCGTCATGCTTTTTTTCTTCTTTATTCAATAAAATTCAATCATAGGATGATAATGAATTGGATCGAGCTTGTCGCGATGACAGTATTTGGCTGTTGTTTACCATATGATTGGCTATCAAGTTTGACTTAAGACGCAAACACATTGAATCTTAGGGCACGGACACGTTTTTGACCTCCTGTGCTGAAAAAGTATGCTCACACCACAGATTATTTTCTAGCTTAACCCTTTGAGTGTTGACGTCTTTTCTGTTGAAAGTCCGACACGCTGAAAATTTCGCCAACATTTCCAACTAGAATTATTTAGAAATCCAATAGAAAGCAGGTATAAAAATTGTAGCTAATCCAAACAAACCCTAGATAACTACCGCCGATGATTTCGAGTTTTGTAAAGGTGTGTTTAGACTCTCTAATATGTATATCTCGCAACAATATAAAATGAACAAAAGAAGTCTATTAATGAATGTATTTTTCCAAAACTAGTTCCATCTTCTTCATTGTTTTTAAAATGTTATGCTCACAATCTAAATGCCAAGCCACAATCTTAAATACTCAGCAGCTAAGGATTTCCATCGGGAAATTCTGCCATAGTTATAAACTCAGAAATTCCGGTGTAAACCAGTCTTTATAAACATTGACACGGATTACACGACCCATGTTCAATGCTACCTGGAAAGGCTAGCGGTTAGTATTTTTGTTTATCTTTTACGTATTCAAAAAACAACGCCTATCGGCGTATTTCAGGCTCATGGACTTGTTGGCAAAACGCCGATCGGTGTTGGTCAGCATTCAAAGGGTTAAAGACGAGCCTTCATTGATGATGATGTTAAAAATTAACTTGAACTATTTCTTGCATCTGTAGTTGATATTTGATGCAGTAATTCTAGTAGTTATAGTCAGCTTACAGCCAATAGACCTTTTTTAAATTTCATCGGACTCAAGTCCTTCCATTCGAATGTTCTTTTTTTTAGTTTGTCACAGGGACCGTAATTATGTATTTTCCCCAGGGCTCGGGACTCCTCGGCGGCCCTGGGTGCCATAGCATATGTATATCAGGCGTGCTAGGTTTTTTTCGTACATGTGTAAAACTCCTTGTGTGTATGCGCCTTTAATGTATGTTTGAAAATATTTTAACTAAGAACAATAAACTACCTCTACCACTACAACTGCGTCCTTCACTCCAATCTCGGAAACCCCTATACACTTCCACGCTACATTATCAACAAAAAAAAACTTTCTCCTCAAAACTATCTTATTCTGTATTTTCCGGCTTTAAAATAAAAATGTTTTCAATTTTTAATCAAAATTTAGACATTAATAAAATTTGGTCAAATAAATCTTTTTGGGGCTATGGTTATATGTATAGGTAGATTTATCGTTACGTGACTTTCTTATTGCGCAGACACACCAAATCGTACGACATGGAATGCTTAGGTAAACTCCAGATGTGATGGGCGTATCCTCATGTAATTGTTAATTCGTACGATCTTATTATTTCGACAAGTTTCTCCTTCTACTTCTTCTTCTTTCTCGTTTGCTCAATGCTGAGCGACGTGGTCATTTGCGTCATCTTGAATTTGATGGACGATCCGCCCCCACTCTTCCCGGTTCTGTGCCAAGATAAAGGGACGATCCCTCTAGTTCTTAGTCAGACCGTCTGTTGGGAGACCATCTTCTCTTTTTTTATCCTGCATTTCTTCAAGTTTCTCCTACATTTCTTCAAATATGGGAATCACCGTTATCGATCACTTTTCATACAAGGATAAAATATCACCGAAAACTCTCCATGGGGTGAGTTTCGACCCTAATCGCCATAGCGTAGATCAGGCGTGCTAGCTTTTATTACATGTGCAAAACTGTTATCTATAAACAAAACAACAACAAAAAAACACTTGCCGAGTGTCTACTGTGTGTGTCTGCACCCTTTTGCTTGACTCATTCTGTCTTAATTGAAGAATATGGCTCTTATTATGAAATGATTCATACTCATCAGTCACTTCGTATCTCTTTCATGACGAGTTCATGAAAGTTTTTTCGTATAGTTTGTTTTTAATGATGGACTTGTGACGATTAACATTCGCTGATGAATTTATATTGCTATAACCATCAGAGCTGTTTTTTGATCTTTGAATGACATGAAATTTTCTATTCGATGTTTAATATGTTGAGCACTATTTGTAGAGGTTTTGTTGAAGTTATTCGAATTGAATCTAATCAGGTTAATGGTGGAATTTTTAATGAGCATTTTATGAGATATTGATTTAATGAAGGCCTTCCCGATGACAGTAACAGACAGATCCGTCAGCAGAGCTGTCAAATTGGAAATCGTATGATAAATCAAACTCTTTCCGTCAATTCATTGCCTATTAAATGTTTACTGAGTGTATGTATGATATTCAACGCCATTACTTCGGACGTCGTCGGTTAACATAAGATCCCATTTCCATTTGATTTTCATTCGAAGACCTTTACGAGTTGGTCTATCTGTCACTGTCATCGCGACAGCCTTTATTAAATCCTTTTTTTTTTAGGTTTTTACCATTCATAATCCTACTAACGTATTAAATATATTAAGCCTTGAACTGATGTGACTTGAATTTTTGCATTATTTAATGGTATCTCATTAATTATTGCACAAGTGTACTTTTTGACGTATGGTATTTGAATAATAATAACTACCAATTCATTTTGCCTACAATGTAGCATGGTATTCCAAACTTACTTTCTCTTCCATGTCTTTTTTTCGTTTGTAAAATGCCTGTGCGCGTTTATTGGTCGAGTATTGTGATGCAAAAAGATGAATGCTTGAATTAAAAAATGATCATTGTCACCAAAGTGGACTTATCAATGTGTCAACGTTTATTTAGAAGTCGTTTTTCGAGTTAAAATTAATGTTATGTTTGAGTTATTATTATTTTTCAATTCATAATACGCGACAGTATTAACTGCCAATTCAATTAAAGTACAATGAACTGTAATCAGCCTTTGCTCATCTAATTAGAGCTCTGTGTAGAACTCGTGGGTAGCATTCGTGCTACTGTTGAAGAAATTATTCAACTTTATCGATGATTTCAAATATGGCTACAACTGCTGTCGACAGATGGATGATTATAAAATCCCTATCTACTGTCTACTTTCAGAGTTTCCGGATTTTATTTTTATTAACACGACATCTATTGTCAACATTGTACATTCAAAGTATTATTCAAGGCCAATTACAAAAATCATTTTTGCAGCATTTTTAAATATTATCAAATTATGAGATGCTTTGAACTCAAATTTTGCAAGAAATAGGGTAGGATTTCCAAGTTTTTGGAACCGCTTCAAATGAAATTAGATAAATTGGCAAACTCTGAAAGGAAACGACCGATCTTGTAGTTGCATATCCGAGATCTGGCCAGCAATAAAGCCAGGGATAGAACCCGTGACCGCATAATCGATAGCATTAACCTTTAGAGTGCTGAAGTCTTTTCTGTTGAAAGTCCGCCACGGTGAAAATTTCTCCAATATTTCCAAATAGATTTATTTAGAAATCCAATAGAAAGCAGGTATCGAAATTGTAGCTAATCCGAACAAACCCTAGATAACTGCCGCCGAGGAATTCGAGTTTTGTAAAGGTGTGTTTAGACCAGAGAAATGTAATATTAATAGAAGTGGCTTTAGCTGTTCTTTTGTTGTCAAGTGACATTCTGTCCACGGACAGATCTAAATAATTTTAGCATCAGTCGTATTTGACGCTTGGTGCTCGACGAATGTCCGATAAAAACTTCCATGTTTGTTTATATTATTCGCAAGATGGGCAAGCATCGGTAAAAATTGAACAATACATTCAAAAACACACAATAAACAACATTGGATACATTTTTATTAGTAAATTAATCTGATTGTATTCCGTGCGATGCAGCGTATTTATAGAGACGTATCGCGTAAAATTGACAGCAATTATTTATTCGTAAGGGCCCCTCTATTCTTATTACATCTCTCTGGTTTAGACTCTCTAATATGTATATCTTGCAACAATATAAAATAAACAAAGAGCTCTATTAATGAATGTATTTTTCCAAAACTAGTTCCATCTTCTTCATTGTTGTTAAAATATAATGCTCACAATCTAAAATACTCGGCAGTTAGGGATTTCCATCGGGTAATTCTGCTATGGTTATAAATTCAGAAATTCCGCTGTAAACCAGTCTTTATAAACATTGACACGGATTACACGACCCATGTTCAATGCATTTGTTTTCAATGCTACCTGGAAAGGCTTAGCGGGTAGTAATCTTGTTCATTACAAACCTCCTTTACGTTTCACTTTTTTTGCCTCTTATCCGATCGTTTTCATACTTTGCCATATTGCTCATTTTAGTAATCAATATAAGTAATTGAATCCTCCGCCATTACGATGATTAAAAAATATCGTGTAAGACGCGTTTGAAAACACTCCCACGAAAAAGTGCTTGACGTTTATCCAGCGTTTGTTTAGACTATTATCACTTTTCGCCATGTCAGATTTCTTTTTTCACTCTATATTTTGTAACTCAAAAAGCAACGCCCATCGGCGTATTTCAGGCGCATGACCTTATTGGCAAAACGCCGATCGGCGTTGGTCAGCATTCAAAGGGTTAATATAAATGCTGATAAAATTAAAGTTTGAGTTTGATTTGAGTTTGCACACAGGCGGCCGGACTCCTGGGCGCGGCCCAGCATCCTACCAGAGTCCGTCTCGTGGTCTGAAACGAATTCCTCATGATTCAGCCCAAGTATGGTACAAATATCGTAGTCAAAGACCTCTGTAGGCCTCGTTATACTATATATTCGGGTGAATATGCGTTTCAAAACGATCCAATCTCACTCTCGAACGTTCCGAAAGTGTTCGAAATCCAATTATTACCCACAGTACGTACACACATAACATGGCCACCGAACGGAGATCATCCAATGGGTTATTTGCACCAGTGAAAGTCAAGTTAACGCACACAAACATACCATGCCACGGTTCATCGGCACACACACACACACACATCACGGAAGAAGAAGAAGACTATAACCATCACGTCCTCATTCCGCCATTGTAGACTTACCACACCGATCAAACGATATCCACGCCGTGTGTATACCTGCCGTTTTTCGGCACGATAATAATAATACTAATGGTGGGTTTCGTCTTGGACGAGATTCGGGATCGAGACCATTATACACACTACTGCTGCTGCCAGTTCTGGCTGATTATATACAGTTTTTTGTCCACATAGTTGCTGTACCTTTTGGGCAGCTGTGTCCCCCTAGTTAGATATCTCGGGTTGCCACGCGATCCTGATCCCGCACATGCGTTTCAAACCCGGTGCATAATTATAACACTCCTGTATGCACACATGTACATGTGTATATGACGGATTTAGTTTCCTTCCTCGCTATTCTGGAGTGTATCGTGCTTTCTCAATTGTCTGTTTTTTTTTTTTTTATTAGATGTGGTTTTTTAGTTGGACTTGGAACTGTGTGACGGTTTCTTGTATGTGGTGAATTTTTACATTTTTAGTGTTGGATACAGATATAAATGTTGTATTAATAGAAGTGGCTTTAGGCGTCATATTGTTCTTAAAGGTCTGACCGCACTATACGGCCGTCGACTGCTGCAGCACGACACAACACGGCAAAGTTGACACAAAAGGCAACTCTGTCGCGTGACGCGTAGTGCGTTATATCCATTGAAGTAGAATGGGTAGAAGCGCTCTCAGCTTCCAAAAATGTTGCTACTAAAACTCCGTGCAGACGGAGATTTCGGCTGTTTTTCTCAGTTGCAGTAGGATCTCTTTGAAATAGGCTCTACTAGTGAAATTGTGTGGTAGTATTAGTTTGACAAAGTCCTCGAACATCTGTATGTGCACGTGCTAGATGTTCGGATCAGCCTCACTCATTGAAAAACAGTTATTATTACTTTATCTACATTGAAGTAGTATGCATAGAATTGCTCTCAGCCCCTAAAAATGCTGCCACAAAAAATCCGTGTGCCCGGAGATGTCAGCTGTTTTGTCCAGTTGTTGTAAGTAAAGCCCGGACCCAGAGCGTGCCGCGTATTGTTCAAATGTTGTAAATGCATTGTTAAAGCTTTTTTACAAAGGATTTACAACAATGGAACAATGAGCGGCCCCTTGGCTATCCTACCTCTAGTTGTAAGGGACGATCACTTCCACGAATTTTTTTTCCTCACTCTTTTGTCTCTCTTCTGACTTTCCGTCTCTCTCTTCGATGGCTCGCTTTTAAGCGATACTTTTGTTAGGAATGACTATTCTATACATTATACTTCAATGGTTATATCTCATACAATTTCATACGAACAATATTTGGCCGCACGCTGCCGTTCGTGTCGCAGACGCATAGTGCGGTCAGATCTTAATTAAGAGGGCTGGACATCAGCGCCTTGTCCATACAAACGTATTACACTTCTCCCTTCCTCAATTATGGCACTAGAGAAATTATTTTTTAATATGCTATGGATATCCACCATTGGGATGCATCTAACGTTTTATTTTTTTGATTAGTTATTTTTATAGGAGCTAGGAGCCGCAAAACATCTATAAAATCGCCTCTTTTTTACACCCACGAAAAGAGTCCAGCGTGCTTATTTAACGGTCGATTTTTAAAAAAATACGCGCATAGTTTCACAGAAAATATCTTTCTCATACCAATGATGAAATTTTTTTAAAAATTGGTCCAGTTTTGGAAGAGAAAATAGTAGAATACGAAACCTTGATTTTGTCGATTTAAAATACGTATTATCTGGTCGAAGCGAATCTGTCGCATTCACTCAATACATATGATATATATTGTCGCATTCATTCAATATATTCATTCACTCAATATATATATCGAAGAAAGGAACGGTAACAAAATTAAGGTTTCGGGTGTACAGCCCTCTTAAGTGACGATTGTCCACAGACAATCCTAAATAATTTTAGCATCAGTCGTATTTGATGCTTGGCCCTCGACGTATGTCCGATGAATACTTCTCTGTTTGTTTATATTACTCGCAAGATGGGCAAGCATCGGTAAAAATTGCACAATGCATTCAAAAACACACAATAAACAACATGGGATACATTTTTATAAGTAAATTGATCCGATTTAAATTGAGCGTATTTATAGAAACGTACCGCGTAATATTGACAACAATTATTTATTCGTAAGGGCCCTCCTATTATTATTACATTTCTCTGGTTGGGTATAATTGTTTATGATAAGAAACCCGTACTTTTAGCATAGATGCTGTAAATATTAGTATTTTCTCATATTTCGTGATGATTGTTTTTTTATACTAGTGTTTTACCCAATGAAATGTCATCGCGTGGGTGTTGGGAATATTAAATTATTAAATAATAAAAAAAATTTAAAAGAAATAGGTCGCACGCCGTCGAATTTTTTTCAATTACCTTTTAAATATATTTAATTTAATATTTGTATTTTATTGTTTTATTATGAAAAAGAAAAATGGTAAAAACTGCCTACATACCTACATATATAGAAACAATATAAAACACCAATAGAAAAATTAATTAATAAATTAAACAAATTCTCAAACACTTGCCTAGTAGAATCATTGTTAACAAACAGTATATATATATAGAAGTTTTTTCTTTCGTTATTATATTTGTACGTTTTGTTGGCATTTTTTTTAGCTGTGACGTACATAAGTATGTCGAATCGAAACTACTATTATAGTACGGCAAGCATTATCTTACACTGAATAGCGATATTATATGTATAATATATATGATATTTGTTGTGTTCGTTTATTGTTTTACGAAATATTGAAATTGATATTTATTTTAAACATTGTGTCTTAAAGAAATATATGTTAAAACTGAACATACCATTTGCTAACATAACATAAAATAATAAAAAATTCAGCTAAAAATACGGGTCTATCATATTATTAGCGGTATGAGAAGATGCAAAAATGTTTTGTTTTATTTATAGATGTTTCAGTTGTGTATAATATAGTGTGTTTTTTCTTTTCAGAATGAAAATGGCACCAGAAAATTCTAGAATCGTACCAGAGACATTTTAATAGTGAGTTTGCGGTTTTATTTTTTTACTTAAATTATTGTTATATACTGGCGATCAGCAAAAAGATAAAAGCAAAAAAAAATATACACCCATATAAATATGTATAATATGAATACAATTGAAGCTTTTTTTTAAAATTTACATCCATGTTTACTGTTTTAATTTGTAAAATTGAGATAAACATAATAAAATGGTAGGATATTTTGAGGCAAAAATGCTAATGCCATATTTTGGCATTAGCATTAGCACACATTCAATATTTTAAGAAAATTTCACAATGATATATTATCCTGAAAACGCCCCAGTATTTTGTTATGTTGACCTTTTACGAACTAAATACTGATTTTGGCTTTAAAATATTCCAATTTTTATGAAAAAATTTGTTCAATTTTAAATTTTGTTTGTTAAAACTGTTTTGATTATTTGAAACAAAACACCCTGTCTAATAAACAATGGCATTATGCATTTGTAGTTGTTGATCGCTATTTTATGACTCAAAAGTATACCGAATATGTTCCAAAAGTTATTTGTCCTTCATTTTAATAATAGTATTTTTATTTTACAAACGTTTTAAAAGCGTTCAACGTTTCATTCAAAAATAATACTCGTTTTTTTTTTATGAATAACAGGTTTTAATAGAATCAAGTATCTTTGAAGTTCGATTGTATATAACTTTTGGCACAAACTCGTATTTTATACTATATATTCATTGTTTGTTCAGCTGTTGCGAAGATTATAATTATATTTATAATTTATTTTTCTTATTTTTAGTACAGACAATGTCGAGCTATAAAGTCAAGTTATAAATAATCTACATTGAAAAATGTAAATAATCCAGTTATATATATATATACAATTATTACAATGGAAGATAAACATAAGAGACAGCACATTTGCTAGTATTTCTTACAGTAACTAGACCGTTAAGTGTAAGTCCTTTGTTTCTCTATTAACAAAACTATATTATGTAGTTGTTGTCCATTATTTTATAAATATTACTCTAAACTATAGATATTTATTCATTCCCAAATATGTATAATGTAATGCGTACATAATGTAAGCAGCATATTTACTTAATGTAATTACACGATGTTTTGTATGTACATAATTAAATTAAAATATGCATATTTATTAAGTACGCATATGCATTTATGCTAAGTCGAGAGTTTTATAAACGAATTTGCTTTACATGTTGTTAATTAATTATTTTAACGTTACGCTATAATTACACATAACCACACATTACAGAGTAATTCCATTAATGTCTTGAAAAGTATGGAGAAAGAAAATGGTGAATCAAACTTAATTGATGGGATCGGCGGAAATGGAAATTCTAGTAAGGGAGATACGTCATCATTGCTTGATGCTGCATCTCTATTCGGAGGTAAACAAGTTTTCTAATTTTTAAAAAACAGAATTAACTGTAAATCTTATTTTGCATCATTTAATTAAAATTATCTCATTTTCTGTTAATAATAATAGCAAAATATCTTAAAATTGTCTTAATCTCTAATGAATGTTGTTTTAAATATATTCATCATTTTGATTTCAGCCTATTGGGGACGAGATACCAGTTCGCAAGCTACGGCTGCCTCGTTACTAGGTGGAAGTGCTGGATTTCCTGGTGCTGGTAGTGGAGCCATGGGTGGATTTAGTCTGCTGGGTGCAGGAGCCGGTTCAGCGGGTCCTACGGCCGGCCGATATCCACCTACTTCAACACTATCAGTAGCGGCCAGTCAAGCGGCTAGCTTGGGATTACATCCTGCAGCTAGTAATTAACATTTCCTTTTTTATACCGACCAATTTTAGTTCTGTGTTGTATGTGTGTGCTGATAATTGATGTCGTTTCAGGTGCAGCTTGGTGGTCAATGGCTTCCCAACTTGCGGCTCAAGATTACCTCGCAAGGTTACAAGCATCAGGATTGGCAGCATTTCCACCGGATCCGTATGCAGCTGCTCTGGGCGCTTTGGGAAGTTCCTCATCCAACGTTAGGAATACGTCGAGTAGAGCGCCGCGCGGCCCTCGTGCTACATCGCACAGATCCCACAACAAGGATAAAAACATCAATAGTAATAGCAACTCTCAAAGTCAAATGAATTCTCAAAATAATCTAAGTAAGTTATTCTTTTTTACTAAAGTCAATCCATGTAATGTACTAAGAAATAAGTATTCGATTTGGGTAATAATCAGTGGCGGATCTGTAATATATGAGCTGTAGGGCTACAGGCCTCTCAGTATTGTACAAATGCATGCTATTTTTGCCATCCATATGGGGTGCAGGCTGCAGACCTCCCAGTATAGTACATATGCATGCTGTTTTTGACTGCATTTGATTACCGGTATGGTCAACGAGCTATTACATCCCGATTAATCTCTGCAGCCCCCCCTCCTATGAATTTTCACGAGCCGCCACTGGTAATACTTGTGATAAAATTTTCAATCATATCGTTGAGTTTAGACTGATTGATAACCACCTATATTCTCTTGAATTGTTCCTTATGGGAGTTCCAAGTGTTGAACGTTCCTTTCTTAACCCTTTGCCCGCGGAAATAAATATAGCGAACAAGCCCTGTACGCGGCACCTTTTTCGCGAATTTGGCGATCGAGTTTTCGACCTAAAATACTGATTTTAATATTTACTTAAGTAACCAGATATGTTAATTAATACAAAGTATTATTTTAAACAATAAAATATATAATATATCTCGTAGTTTTGGCTTAATTGTCAAATAATCATTCTTCATACAATTGAGACGTATCGTCGCCATTGTTCAACAGACGTGAGGTTTCAGTATGGTTTCACAAAAAACTAATTTTTGACTGGTATATATATTCATTTTAAGCAAATTGAATTGATGGCATTCAACTCAGTAATATATTCAACCAATTTTGAACCTTAAAACAGTTGAAATAGGCGCATATCAAATTCCCGTGCAAAGTTCAGAAATTCTATGGAAGACAGCCGCGCTACAGACTTGTCGCCCAAAGCTTCCATAGAAGACGGCTGCGGGCAAATGGTTAAAGATTTCTTCACTCGTTTTGTCTTCCAGAATGTGAATATGCATTAATCAATGAACGGACACAAAATAACTCGTATTTGCTGATTAGATTGCTTAAGTGTCATTTCCAATACAAAGATACATTGACTATTTGGTGTGAAAGCATTATTATATTTCAACAATCGTAGCAGTTGTATCCTTTTCGCATTTGTGTACTTGATTTTGTATATTTTGTCTTGTATGCTTAACTGACACATATGTATATTATTTATTTTAGATTAGATATAACATCCTTGAACTGTGCGAATCAAGTGCAAATGAGAAATAACCCAAATAAAACATTTATAAATGGAAACCACTGTATTGTATGCTATTCAAAATGTTTAAACATTGTTTTGATTTTTTCCAGGATCTTCCTACGGTTTGCCAAAAACTTCCTCTCCATCTTTATCGAATTCACAAAGTTTATCAATGTCATCCGGCTTGTCATCGCTCGGCTTAAACAGTCTTGCCGGTTCACATTCGAAAGCAACCACTCATTCCACTTCATCAGCATCCATGTCTAATAAGCACTCTAGTAAGCCAAACAACCATCTTCAAACTATGCTCATTACGTGAGCAAACAGCTGATTTTTTTATTTGATTGTTTTGCAGGGAAATCTTCATCATCGGCCGCCGCAAAAGCGAGTGCTTTAAGCGGGGCTTATTTAGCTCAAGGTGTCAGCAGCGGGGGCTCGAACAAAAATTCAAACGCCTCGTTGAAGGATAAGGAGTTAGCTTTGTTGCGTGGTGATTTAATAATGGCACAGGCAGCTATGGCACAAAACGCTTATCAAGCGGCCGTAGCGGCTGCTGCCACCCACAAAGGAGGCAAGGTATTTTACGATGTAATAATTTTTTTCTATTTCTGTAGTACTTTAATGGTAGTTGGAATATTGTCCGTGTTGTATCACAGTGAACGAGTATTGTTTGGTGTTTCAGAATTCTTCATCGCTGTTCAACAACCCCTTCGCTTTAGGATCACTCGGTGGCGGTTCATCCGATAAGGATCGTCATTCTAGCTTAGATTCGATAGCAAATCTTCCACAAACTATTTTAAGGTATATAAATATATTTATAATTGAGTACAAACCGTTATTTCTCGTTTCTAACTTTAAATCTACAAGTGACCAACAACTGTAGCATTTCCCCCTATAATTTTATAAATTTGCTTTTTCATTCTACATATATAAAAACATTTATAAAAATTTGGATGTGACCAACCAATGTATGTATGTATTTGAGGAACATAAGAAAGTCACAAAATAAAAATTAGATAATTAAATATATATACACGTTCACACATACCGGTTATGAGAGCATTTTCGATATAAATTGAGCGCAAATGTAGGGAAACTTACACAAGACAAAAGTTCTGCTTCCGGTTGTCGGATTTTGTTCGAAATTTTTTTATTACTTAAAATCACTATAATTATTATACACATTAAATATCAAGAAAATAAAAATAATTTAAAAGGTCAAAATAAAATAATGAAATATTGTTTTAAAAAAAAATACTACTCCCGGTTTGCGAATTCTGACCAAAACCTTATCAGCTCTAAGTTAGTACATAGAGAATACAAATATAAATTTTCAGCTTGATACGTTTAGGGGTGTGGACAGAGAAGTGTTCACAACATTTTTGACTTTTCTAATAGGAGAAAATCCCACTTCCGGTTTATAAAATTTAGTGATTTTGTTTTTTATTAACATCACATTGATACAAGAATAATACTTGAATTTTTTCGTGAAGAGCACGCAACCGTAAGGGGTCGAAAAAAATAGTGGAAGAAAAATCGAACAAAAGTAAATTGCCACTTCCGGTTGACGGATGCTTACCAAATTTTATAAATAACTTGGTATTAAGCTTAAACTTCTAGATATGAAATTTCAGTTCAATAAACCAAAAGGTTTCTGAGAAAAACATAAAAAACCTCGATTCTCTAGAGTAAAAGTACTACTTCCGGTTCAGGTAAAAATATTCAAAAAATATCAGGTTATAAAATTTATAATTTCTATTACATGTGAAAAAATTGCAGTCCGATTAAGTTAGCGGCTTGGGAGATAATTTAATTCAAAAACTTAAAAAAAAGAGGACACCTATAAGGGGAGGAACCGTTTCCGGTCAACTTAAATTGAAAAAAATTTTAGTCGTATCGATAAGAATTTCAGTAACCGATACTAAGTATCAGTACGATAGGACTAACAGTGTTCAAAAAATGCCCAAAATACACAAACACACACACACATTTTTTCTAGATCATGAAAATGTGTTCAGTGATCGATTCTGAGTTCGAATCAGTCAAAATCTCGAGTTTGAATTTTCTCATGATCACAAAACTTCATCTATTGTTACTACGTACGTACATACATAGATAAAGTAAAAATTGTGTTGGTCATAATATTGAATATTTAGATCCATTTTACGTAATTGTCAACACTGAATTATAGTGCATAACTAAATTTTTGTTATATTTCATGTGAAAAACACCTTTAACGATTATTATGTTTTCATTTATTTTTGCTATACCTCCAGTGCGGCATTGGAAGGAAGGTATAATATATTCTAACATTGATAAATCGATAAATTATTTAAAGTATTCAATTTTATATTGCTAATTTTGTTTCTTGCAGTGATAATGCTTCAATATTGGGCGGTGTACGTTTACCGCCTGATACTGAAATTATCAAATACACTTCTTCCATCGTGGGTCCTAAGGTGAGAAAGGTTCGATATCAATTTTTTTATTATTCTCTGCTTTATTTCAATTGTTAAAAATTCCTTTGCATTTTGAAATTTTCATCTATACAATTACTTTATATTTAATTAATTTAGAATTTACTGCTTTCATTATTTCCGCTTACTTCCAGATTCCAGGCACGACGAATAGGGGCAGGAAAAAAACTATATCATTAGATCCCCCTCACGTGTCAGTGTTACCAGCCCTGTCTTCGACTGGCTTGTTAGTTGAACGGGGAGGCTCTTCTGCAAAAAGACAAAAACTAGTATGTCTGCCGTACAAGTTTTAATTTCAATAAACCATAGATATAGAACACATATGCCTTTACATACAAATTTCGTTGGAGATCTTGTCGCCATTAACTAAGGGGTGTGGGGGGTTTAACTAGCGGGGAAGTGGTGAAAAAAAAGTTTGACGCAGCGGTCGGCAGTAGTCAGCAACCAGTTCATGTACATATGTACACGCACTGAAGTTTTATTCCATTTATAACTTTATTTTATTGGACACTCCGCGTGACAGTAAACCAAACTAATAAAGCCATATTAAGAAAAAAAATATTTAGCTATACACACTATATTAAACTACAAATGTATGTTACTATAATAAAACCATCATTAACTATTATAATATTTAAACATTAGTAACTTCCACAAGGATCAATTTTAAAGCTGATACTTTAACATTAAGTTCATTGTTTGTAGTTTTAAACTTAATGTCGATTTCTGAATTTCCTTCAGTGCCAACAAGATATACGTGTGCATTTAGAGACATCTGTGGTTGTCGACCGCTGTTCCATCAGTACATACATCGCGCCGATATTTCATTATATGTTAAAATACTACTATAATTGAAGACATTATAGATTAATTCTTACTTATGATATGTGATGCCATCCGCCTTTTTATGTTTTCTTGAGTAATTGTAACACAATTTCACTGAATACGTTGGCATTTTCGAAAAACGTCAATCGACCTTCCGACTTAGAAGCTAACTAGCTACTGAGAGAGAGTGTGCATGCACTTTACTTTCCTTTGGGTTTGCATGCACCAAGAGGTTGATCGGCTTAGAGCGTCAGGGCGTATCTATGTATTCTATATCTATGTAATAAACCTTTTATATTGTGTGTGTTTATGTTTTATTTATTTTTAGGATGCAGATTATGGAGCTTTGCCGATGGCTCACCAAAATTCAACTACACCGACATCGACAGCCAATTCCGCCAACGGCGATAGAGTAGAAGTAATAAAATTACCGTCTGGTTCTAGTTCACAAAATTCTTCACCGTTCAGCATGTCGAGCTATACAGGTATTGCTTTTACTTGTTTTATTTATTTTTTTTGTATTATATTTATTTTTTTAAAAAATCACATGGGATTTACTTGCATTCCAATTAGGCCTTTCTAAGGAGTTACTTCAATCGATAGCAAATCAAAGCGGCTTAAATTTAGCCACGTTAGAAAAACAGTTTGCCGAACAATTTGGTTCCACTCCGTCGTCGTATAGACCTTCTTCATTGGGAACCTTTGGTTCCAGTAACCTCCCTAACACTAATGAAGATGTTGGTTAGTAATAATGATTAATATGAAACTATTAAATTAAATATTTGAACATTGACTTAACACTTCTTCAGTAGAAACTCACAATTTCCCTTGACTTATATTTTTATGAACTTTTCAAGTTCTATCTTCAAAACTCTGTAGATTTGCTTTTTCACTAAATTTCCGACTATATGCTGGCTGAATTTACTATGAGAATTTAGCTGCTTAGTAGAATTCTTAGTACCGATACTCAAAATTTTTGTAGTTTAGTTTAGTCGAAATTATTCATATAAATCGACAATATCTAACGCGTTTTATATTTATATTATGTTTCAGGTTTAAATTTAAGTTCGAAACCCTCTGCATCACCTCATCTTCCTACTGATTTGTCGCATAGAGAGTCATCCCCTGCCAGTACAATCAATGATGAAGACGCACCCCTAAACTTATCACTTAAATCTAGTACAAACCAAAGCGATAATGGTACATATGAGATGGGAATTGTTTTTTAAAACATATATAGAATTTCAATTATTAAATATAATTTTAAACATTTTTCAGATTGGAAAAATAATAGTCAACAGGGACGAAGCCATGATGAAACAACAAACTCATTGAATTCTCTTAGTAATATAACGGCTAAACTCGGTTCGAGGGCGGCACCTCCTCCACCGGATAGAATTTGTAAGCATTTTATAAAATAAATGATATTTTATTGTGTTTTTTTACTAAATTTTGATGAAATTTTAGCTCGTCGAAAACCAGGCGCCAAACCTCGAAGAGTCATACAAGATGCAGTGATACAATCTTCAGTTTCACCGCAGAGAAATACGTCACCATCGCTGCAACAGCAAAAAGACAAGGAAGGGAGCAATAATTTTATAGGCTTATCGCATTTAATCGGTGCACCTATTGCCAGTGAAAGCCCAGGACCAAAATCGAGTGGTAGTGAGGATAATGACAGTAAGCTCAAAAATTTATGTATTAAAATAAGGTTACCATACCCTGGTCATTAGAAAAGAGGACATAAAAAATTTCAACTGACTTAAATCCATTTTTTTATGGAACTTTCGTGCGCATTTGTATTAGTCAGGGTCATATATGGGCGGATCACATATTCAAAACAATTTTTTTTGCATTTTACGCAAATTCTGTGTTTTGCGAGATATGTTGATTTTTCCCACACGTCACGCTATCAGCAGAATGACCACTTGCATAAAATAAGAGAATCAAAACAAGTATAAATCCACACACTTATGTTTTAAAAATATAGCTAAACATAAATTTATGTCCTTAATTATTAACCGTTTGCCCGCGGCAATAAATATAGCGAACAAGCCCTGTATGCGGCACCTTTATCGCGAATTTGGCAATCGAGTTTTCGACCTTAAATACAGATTTTAATATTTACTCAAGTAACCAGATATGTTAATTAACACATAAAGTATTATTTTAAACAATAAAATACATAATATATCTCGTAGTTTTGGATTAATTGTCAAATAATCATTCTACATAATTGTATGAAGACGTGACGTCACATAAACGAGGTTTCAGTATGGTTCCACAAAAAACTCATTTTTGACTGGTATATACATATATTCATTTTAAGCAAATTGAATAGATGGCATTCAACTCAGTAATATATTCAACCAATTTTGAACCTTAAAACAGTTGAAATAGGCGCATATAAGGGTCAAAATCCCGTGCAAAGTTCAGAAATTCTATGGAAGACAGCCGCGCTACAGACTTGTCGCGCAAAGCTTCCATAGAAGACGGCCGCGGGCAAACGGTTAAAACATGTCATAGGGAAAAGAGGATGTATGGTAACCTCAATTTATATTGAAATATTTCCTCAAAGACTAGTAGTTCTAAAAACTTTATTTTAAAAATGTTCCAGTGGGACCATGGCATTCGAATAAAGAAGGAAGACCTAGAAACCTTGGACGGGGCGTTTCTAAACCGAAGAAGAACACCGTTGCATCTTTATTAGCGCAGTCACGAGCGTTGGGAATTCGTCCAGCGTTGGCTCATCAGTATTTGCAAGAGGCGGCAGACTTGGTAAAATTTTAAACGCCTTTTCACATTTCAAAAGTTGGGGTGAAATTAACATCTTTCAATTTATTGTACCTCAACAGTTATTTTTTTAATATTATGTAAATTTAATTCTAGCTGAATCCTGAATTGCAGGAAAAGTTGAAGGCGGCTATGAGCGATCCCTCATCCGTTATGGAAATGTCCGAAAGCGAATCTGAAGGTCCTTGGGAATCGTGTCCATCAGATACGGAGGGTTCCGATGCGTTTGGAATCCGCAGTAGGCATTTTTCAGACCACGCACATTTAAGAGTTCCTATCGCATTAGGTATTTAGTACATTCTGAATGTATTTTATATACTTAAGTGATGTTTATTACAATTTTTTATATTTTAAGGTTGGAAGCGTGAAACTCTAATCAAAGGACTTTCGAGAAGTGGCGGAATTAAAGGTGACGTTGTGTATTACCCACCGGAATCTAACTCGTCAGTTAAAATAAAATCTGCTCAGGAATTAATATCCGTAAGCTTTTCTTTAATGGGTTTTATTATTGAAATTTTATTTTGATATGTTGTTAATTCAATGCTTTATTTTTTCAGTATTTGGAAAAAAATCCTAATCCTCCATTAACAAAAGATAACTTCAGCTTTTCATCTCGACCGTTGATTGGATCATTCTTACAAATCACTCCAACGTTTGGAGTATCCGGATCCGAAACAGAAGTACTCAAGATGTCCGAAACGGAAGTTGCCAAAAGGTTTGTAGTTTTTTGTTTTTTTTATTATTTTAATTAATATATTCTCTTATTGACAATAATTAGAAGCTACACGCCTCTTACAAAAGGATCTCTTCTTTAAAAAATTAGAAAGACTAAGATAAAATGCTGATAATAATTGGAATATAAGAAGTAACCAAAAGCTATACAGTAAAACGCGTCTTATAATTGGTAAAATTTTAATGACAGTCAGTATTTAACAAGGATATTCTAGAGGAGTGTGTTTGACAGCAAACCAGATAATGGTCATACATAAGCATAGAAGTAGAATGCATAGAATCGCTCTCAGCCTCCAAAAATGTTGCTACAAAAACTCTGCGCGGCAGAGTTTGTTCATTGTTTGCTAAACTTCATCTCTCTTCTGACTTTCCGTCTCTCTCTTCGATGGCTCGCTTTTAGACGATACTAATGTTAACAATGACCATTCTATGCATTCTACTTCTATGTACATAAGTCAATAGAAAAAACTTAACCATAGGGTGACCAGTACATCGAATTACAGACCATAGAAAAAAATCTTGGAAGAGACTCAAACCAGTTTCAATTTTGATTACAATGAAAACCAACTTGTACCCAATGAACATAAATATGATATTGAAGTTTTGGTCAGATAGAAGTCTAAAATTGACCAACTGCTTTAGTATAGTGCGATCTCCCACTCAAGATTTCATAATCGTATAGTCATTTATATTAGAACCAGCAGAATAGACTAGTGGTTAGCATATAATACTTTGAACAGAGTAGTCACGGATTCAAATCCCATTGGTTTCTGCTCGCCAGACCTTGGATTTGTGACTCCAGGTCGATCGTTTCCTATCAGAGTTTACCAATTTATCTGATTTTCATTGAAACGGTTCCAACAAAGTGGCAACCTTACCCATTTTCTCGCAAATCTCGAATTTCGCTGAATTGTATAAAATGCTGCAAATTTACAAGTTTGACCATAGATGTCTCTGTGGGTGTTAATTGATATGTATTTACTTTTTATAATACATACTTGTATCAAATGTGCAATGTTTCTGGCCAGGAAGGTGCATTTGAGTTACCTGTTAGACCTTCCTGGTATAGATTAAAAATAAATAAATATTTATAATTACTCGTTCACAGATTGGATGAAGCCAAACGTGCTCTGGGAAGTCTCGGAGGATCTGCATTGGCCGTCGAGCAGCGTATCGAGTTGGCGAGACAGCAGCAGGCGGCGAGGGAAGCGAGGAAAGACGCCGTCAAAGGACGAGAACAGGTAAAGATCATTCCGCACCACGTTTGCGTTTTGTAGACGAGGTTCGCAAGACGCAGACGTGTAAGGTGCGCGTCCCCCCCTACGAAAGATGAGAATTCCTCTTCACAGTCGCACACGAGAGCGCACTATAGTAAATATATATGCAATTACAGGCACGTTTAGCTAGAGAACAGGAAAGATCGGAGAAAGCTGAGCAAGCGAAACGGGATCGGGAAGCGCGCAGTCAGCAAATTATGGAAGTAAGACTATAGTAATTTTAAATTGAATACGTTTGCCCAAAATACAGATGTGCCTGAATTGTTTCTTGTAAATTGCATTTCATCATAAAATTACAGTAATATAAATTAGGCACATCTGTATTGTGCGTCGGTAAGCTATTTCAAACTAAATATACACCCCTTTAAATAAATAAATATATATATTTTTATATGTATGTATTTATGCATTTGTTGTGGCTTTTTTTTTGGAAAGAGTTTGAATTGTCAGTTTATTTGCAGTAATGTTTTAGACATTTTGTTTTGGATAAATATTTTAGATATCAAAATTTAGTTTATTGTTATCAGGGATTTGAACTTTGAAGTGTTTTATATATTTTTCATCACAATTATTTTTTTTTTAGATTCCAGTTATTTAGCTATTATCCAAATTTTGATAATCACATACAATAATTCTTCATTTAATTATTCGATTGTTGAATTTAAAATTGGTTGTGGCTATTTGCAGGTACTGTATCTGCGAATTATTGGCTATTTGCAGGTACTATATATGAGTATTATTGGCTATTTGCAGGTACTATATCTGCGACAGGCGCAAAGCCTTCTGCGCATGCATTTCAACTTATTATCCGATTATAATTTCTTACATTTAATGTATGCTAGACTTGTTTAATCAATCGTTCATTATACATGAGGCAAATAAATTTCGCACGTTATTATAATATATTTATATCATTTAGCTAGTTCGCGACTTTTACTTGTATGTAGGTATTATACGTTGTATATGATAGTAATTTTCTAACAATTTATAATATTAACTAATTTGGATTATATTTTTTACTCTACGTCACTTTACGAGTTCGAACTAAATTTTAAGAGGTTTAAAACAATTTTAACAGTAAACACGCTGACAGTGACAGTTCATGCGCATGCGCAGAAGGCTTTGCGCCTGTCGCAGATATAGTATCTGCAAATAGCCAATAATTCGCAGATATAGTACCTGCAAATAGGCACAACCTTATAAATTTCCTTCAAGTCTCTACCTAAAAATATCTGTAACTGTAACTGCCACTTACCACTAATATCACTTTGGCTTAAAATATATTATATAAAAGACAATGGAAATATGTATTATTGGCTCATTGAGATGAACCGGGAAAACCTGTGGGGCTTCAATTGCTGAAAATACATACAAATGTTACTATATATGCACTATTCATATTCAAATCCTTGATTTATTGATTTCTAATTTATCACATTTTATATAATTAAAGACATTCACAGTAAAATTTGCGAATTGTTTGAGTAGGAAATTCTTGTTGTGTGTTATTTTTAGTAATACTCGGTGTAGACTAGTGAAGTAAATCAATGTATTAAAAAATTTAAATAGACGGATTTTCATGATGTGATGTGCGTTTTCTCTTAACCCTTTGCCCGTGGCAATAAATATAGCGAACAAGCCCTGTATGCGGTGCGGTACCATTTTCGCGAATTTGGCAATCGAGTTTTCGACCTTAAATACAGATTTTAATATTTACTCAAGTAACCAGATATATTAATTAACACATAAAGTATTATTTTAAACAATAAAATACATAATATATATCGTAGTTTTGGATTAATTGTCAAATAATCATTCTTCACAATTGTATGAAGATGTGACGTCACATAAACGAGGTTTCAGTATGGTTCCACAAAAATTAATTTTTGACTGGTATATATTGATTTTAAGCAAATTGAATAGGTGGCATTCAACTCTCAGCAATATATTCAACCAATTTTGAACCTTAAAACAGTTGAAATAGGCTCATATAAGCCTCAAAATCCCGTGCAAAATTCAGAAATTCTATGGAAGTCAGCCGCGCTACAGACTTGTCGCGCAAAGCTTCCATAGAAGACGGCTGTGGGCAAACGGTTAAATAATATAGTATGATTGACTTATGAACATCCGTCATCTTTTTTTTTCGAGACGTATTACATTGTTGAACTCTTCCATGAACGGTGTGAAATTTCATATATTATAATTTGTTATATAAAAAAAACCTGACAACCTCTCTTTTCAAACGATTATTGATAAACTTTTGACAGGACTGGGTTCGGCTCCCGCCAATAGTAGAGCCAAAAAGTAAATTCACGTTCAATAATACTAACGACAAGTACGATTTTTGGACTAAATGGGATAACGTCACAACTTCCGGCACGTCCACAATGAATATCGCTGTACCACCGTTGAACTGTTTACCCGGAGATATGGAAAACACTAGCGATCAATACAATGCTTTAGACAAGATCGTCAACTTTACTGAAAATGCAGCGTTGAATTTTTCAAACACTAAATCAGTTCCGAGGAGAGATTACAAAAACCCAATCAATAGAACCGGCACTCACGTCTCATTTCAAAACGATAAAAGCCATACTGTTTCAGTGATAAAATCGAACAAAAGAGAGACGAAAAGAAATGAAGAAAACAATCTTCTTTCAAATCTCGGGACTGCTTATACAAGAATGAACGAATTCATGGCGGGTGATTGCACCTGGACAACTTTGAAACCGTCCAAATTGAACATAAACAAGACGCAAAAGTTTTGTTTCAACGATCTGAAAGACGTTGAATGTTCGTATCTCGAAGCCAAGAATGAGTATATGTCGGAAAATTTAATGCTTTCACCGAATTTGAAATCATCCCAGAAGACGGTGTGTCAATCGTACTCTGAAGACAATACTGTAGAGTTTGTCGATCTGATAGACGACGGCAATGAAAGAGTTGATAAGATAAAAACTGCCGGTAGAATTGGTACAGGTTTGAATAGTTTTAGCGATGCCAAAGCCGTCGCATCTCAACTAGACAACTTGTCCAAGAAAGCGAACGTCAGAGATCAAGGAATAACGCCGGTATGTCTTACCCACGCTGATTTAAGCAATACATATATAGTAATATATAATTATACATATTTATATTAAAACTGCTATAATATTATAACTGTTGGTTTTCATTTTTGGTCAAAACCGCACTACATTCCTGGAAGAATTTCGTAATACGAGGATTAGTTGTCTGAATTATTTTATCTGTATATATATAATATATCATTAAAATGTAGATGTTTTTTTTTTTGTTCAACACTTCTATTATGGTTTCAAAGTCGATAACATTTTATGGCTCTTGTTTATTATATGTATATGAAATGCTTATGCTTTTTAGTAAACTTTCCAGCTTTTAAACAATATCTATTAACAAAAGGTAGTCAAAACCCGTTTGACGCTTCATCGCTATGTATTATTAATATTTTTAGGGTTATTTCGGTTTTTCTTTACATTCGTCTTCATTGTTTCTATGATATGATTTTTCCGTATACTAGATATTGTTTATATTTATCAAAATTTAACTACATATCCATCAATTGTGTATTATTTTTAATTTCGTAATTCTAGTTTGCTTTTTGTATGCCTCTTATAATATTATATGTATCTTATTAAAACAAATGTCAATCAAAATTTTATTGTATTTACTATATAATTATAAATCGTATAAAATGTATAACATAATCGACGTAATTCACTCACTCAAATCAAAACTCAATTATTTCATTAAAATACATGTCATTTTTATCTATTTATTTATGTGTAGTGCAGTTTATCCAAGAATGTTAAGCCATATGTATATATTTTTTTAACCTAGACGGTGTTTGAGTAACTAATAATATAAAAAAAAACTAATGCATACTTAAAAAGATAACTAACCACCTTTTGTATTATATGTATGCGCATTTTATGTGACAAATTGCGACATTTATCAATTTTATTCCCTTATATGTCGAAGGTATAATATGCATTTTTCTAAACTAAAATGTAGTGTTATTATGAGTGAGCTTTATGAACCTTAATAATTTAACAAAATTGCTCGTAACAGTTGATCCGTTATTTAATTTCTATGTAGAACTTTGTAACTACTTCACCATATTATTCTCGTGCAAGAAAAATCCTACTTTTATATTCAAGCATATGTGTTTAACATTTGCACGAGTTCAATGCGGTTTATTAGAGCATGTGCATGAGGATATTTAATGTAATAATGTTGGGTTTTCATTTATAGGTATCTTTTGAGTAAATTCTTTGTACAGTCTACTAACATTATATAAACTTAATATTCAAATTGTAATATTAAATATGTTAGCCGAAATATTTTAGTATAGATCCACCGTTATATCAACATAGAAATGTGCTAAACTCTAGAAGCAAATATTTCCATGTGCTAGCTTGAGTCATTTTTAAGATATAACAGTTGATCTTTATAACCTAAAAAAAATGTATGCTTGCATTTGAATTGTAATGCAGGCATATATGTATGTATGTAGTTAAATTATTTTTAATTTTAATTTATAATATATTTCGTATATTCAACCACATTTTTTATATCTTTTTATTGTTTCATGTTGCTGTTTTTTTAACATCAATTAATTAATTGACGTATTTAAAACCGACACTAATAGGCGAGGAGAAAACGACAAGAGGAACTCGAAAAACAGAGACATGAAGATCAGACCAGAAAACAACAGGTTTGTCTTTTGTTTACTATAAATATTATTAAATTATTAAATGGGTACGATTTAACTGTACATTGAGAAAAATACTTTGTATCTTAGAAAAAATGTTTGTGCATTATTTTCGGTGCATTAAACAATCTCGTATTGTGCATCGAATAAAAAATATTTTGGCATTATAAAGTGACCATTACAAAGGGTTTGGTGCAAACGATCGACAAGCGCCAGACAGACTGATTTTAGACTAAAAAATAGATTTTAGCATTATAATAGATACAAAAAGTGGCAACGTTGCAGTCTTCCGCTATTGACAACTGTCAACTGTTAAAGTATTTACTTTTATTTACGTATTACGTATGAATATGAATGATGCCTCAACTCAGGAATTGATAACTGGATTCTTTATGGATTTGGGAATAGTAAATACCACATGCGTTTCTGTTTGATGAAGTGTAATTGTCGAGGTTCTTGAATCTTGAGTCAGGCCGTAGAGTGGAAGCCAAGGTCGTAGGTGTTGAAGGTCGCAAGCCGAAGAGTAAAAAGAAGGAATCCTGTAGAGAGAATCGCTGGTCGTTGTCGATGTATTATAGATTGTAAACTACATTGCGACGTTGTCGATACAGTTCATCTGTCATTTTAATACACATTTCATCCGCTTTTTAAGTAGCAAATATTTTTTTCAATAACCAAAGCGAAGTTTTTAATGCAATCATTTAGAAATGCACATTTATTTTATAAAATGGACGTTTGAATTGTTCCCTTATTAAATTGTATATTTATATATAATTATAATTTCTTTTATTTTTATGTTTCAGGAAAGAGAATTGAAACGGCAGCAGGCAGTTTTGCTGAAAGAACAGGTATGTTTATGTTACACTATAATTTTTCTTGATATTAATTAATAAATGAAAATTCTTGTATAATAAATACCAGTTAAACTAATTTTTTTCGATGATTTATTTTTAGGATGTATTTGATATTAAATTTGAAATAAAAAGGCATAACTGGAATATATTGTACTCGTGTTTGTTTTTATTATGTATTGTTATAGTCAATATCACATTAATAATCCGATAATAGAATATTAGTACGTCATTTGTTTTGAATAGAATATGTATTACTGTGTTATTGACATCATTCTGTGTGATCACAATGAATTTTATTATTAATATATATAAATATATTACTGTACCCCGTCACTTTCGCTATCTATCAAATATTGAGTTGCTAGACAAGTTTTTTCAAAATTTATTATTATTTTTTTATACTTAATATGTATTCAATTTGTTTGCATATGCAAGTTTGTACGTAGTCTGTGATTGTTTGGTTTGGAACTTAGTTTTGAAATGTTTTTCAATCTAAAATACATACGTATCTGATTCCTACAAAAAAAAAGCCTCAAGGTTGATATTTCTCATGACAACAATACTTTATTTATTGATACTTAGTATATAGATAAAGCACATCTTATCGATATTTTATAAGCTAACGGTATAACAACCAAAACAACGAAACACACAAAGCAAATACTGAAATAGACGATTATAGAATCACATATAGAATTAATTCTATATATACATATATGGGATCCATGAATGTGTGCGGGAGGATATTCAAAGTCAAAGTCTTTACACAACTCGTTTAATGTCTTCGCTTCGGGCTCGACCAGCGAGTGACGCGCAAAGCGACGCCAGGCCTGCCATTTTAAAATATTCTCATTCATACCAATCCCACATATATATAAATATATATATATATACATATACAGAATATTTGTGTGATAACGATCGATATACATTATTATGATATGCTTAATTTTTCAATGTGTGAACTATTGTCAAACTATTTTCTCTCATTTAAATGGTGTGTACATGTGTGTGTGTTTCTTTCCTTTTTTGCCTTACTCCACCTCGCATCACCCAGATGTACATTGTGGAGATGAGCAAGCAACGTGAGATGATGTTCACGGCGGAGCTGGTATGTCCCTCGATCCATAGCATGCGCATGTTAATATCCCCATACATGCATACATACACACTGCTTTCATTTTATCTTAAAAATATATATATCTTTTCATTATTTCCTTCACTAAAAGTTATATCATCACCGTATCCTAGTTTTATGACTAGTTCAGTTCCACTTCGGACTCATTTTAATCGTTTATTTTATTTTTTTATTTTTTTTGTCGTACTAAATTTCATTGCACGTGTGATCGAAATATTTGTTCGTCATATTTTAATATATTTTTTTGATTAATATGTAGGCTTTTTATATTTGTTAGTGAATTATTAATGATGTAATCTGATATTTCAGTGTAATTTTCCTTTTTGTATATAATTTTAATACGAGTCGTCGTTTAATTTTTGTTTTTGCCTTTAATTTTTACGTACGTTGGTGAGTAAATAACACATCATTTTGTTTCAGGAACGTGAAAGGAGACGGCAGCATATGGCTCTTGTCAAACAGCTAGATAGTAGACGTCGTTACGAAGACCGAGAAAAGAGGAAACATCAAGTCTTGCTAGACAAATTATTGCTCAAAGAAAAGCGATTAGAAGAACGGAAAAAAGAGATTGAGCTATTGACTGAATTGAGGTGATTTTTTTTACTGTATTTGTACAGTACATAAGTTATTGATGCTAGTAACGGGTGACAGATCTGCGCTTAAAGCTGTCAGTTTAGAAAATATGTTTTTAGCCGAATAACTTATCTTTCTGAGACGTGCATGATGTTAATGAAACCTACAGTGAAAGCTAGAGTAATTAATTGGACAATTTATTGTTCATAGACAAACTAGTTGTTAGGATTCATAATACTGTTGCGTATGGGTCGGTTGAGGATCCAAATGAAAGGCCAAAGTCGCTTCACAGCATTTATTGAATGATTCGGGAGGTCATTCAGTAGCAAGTGTACCTCCTTTTAACCCTTTGCCCGCGGCAATAAATATAGCGAAGCCCTGTATGCGGCGGCACCTTTTTCGCGAATTTGGCAATCGAGTTTTCGACCTTAAATACAGATTTTAATATTTACTCAAATAACCAGATATGTTAATTAACACATAAAGTATTATTTTAAACAATAAAATACATAATATATCTCTTAGTTTTGGCTTAATTGTCAAATAATCATTCTTCATACAATTGAGACGTATCGTCACATAAACGAGGTTTCAGTATGGTTCCACAAAAACTAATTTTGACTGGTATATATTCATTTTAAGCAAATTGAATAGATGGCAGAACCTTAAAACAGTTGAACTAGGTGCATATAAGGCTCAAAATTCCGTGCAAAGTTCAGAAATTCTATGGAAGACAGCCGCGCGCAACAAACTTGTCGCCCAAAGCTTCCATAGAAGACGGCCGCGGGCAAACGGTTAAAGCTATCAGTTTAGAAAACATGTTTTTAGCCAAGCAATTTTTATCGTTCTGACACATGCATGATGTTAATGAAACCTACAGTCAAAGCTAGAGTAATTAATTGGACAATTTATTGTTCATAGACAAGCTAGTTGCTAGGATTCATAATACAGTTGCGTAAGGGTGGGTTGAGGATCCAAATGAAAGGCCAAAGTCGCTTCACAGCATTTATTGAATGATTCTGGAGGTCATTCAGTAGCAAGTGTACCTCCTTTTAAAGGGCAAGTTGGCTTCTCCGATCCATTAATATATACATTGTTTAGGCACGTACAGTTTTACAGTCTCACGCTCTCAGGCACATACAGTATCATGCTCTCGTCCGGATTCTGAGAATTCTAGCAGGTACTTACCGAGTACTGTTTGGCCTCATCCGGGGGTCTCTGTTGTCCACTTGAATGCACTTTTTAGCCGGCAGATTTTATTGTGTTCCCACGTTACAATACTTTTCCAAAGACCAGGTTTTTTTGGCTTTATTACAGCCAGTACTTTCTGTCAGATGATTTATATTTTGTTATTATTAAAATGCAAATGACATAGATTGTCAAAATGTAGTCAATAAATCGGAGACATAATTACTCCATTTGTAGACCGTTAAGTCAAGCAATGAATTAAAATTTTATTGGCCTGCATATTTATGAGAAATCAGTTATAATCGGAACATGGAATTTTTATAGTGCCTTCATAAATTAAATTGAGCATAGAATTAGGCTTATTATATTAAATGAAACGTCATGTGATTGCCTCGGTTTGTACAATTTTAATTCAACTTCTTATATTTGCATGCAGAAAACCACAAGAAGACACTACACTTTCAGACCAGAAAGCACTACCAACCTACAATAGAATCCCTGGTTTAAAACTACCAGGACAAGCCATGGCCGACATTCTGATGGTATTCGAATTCTTACACAACTTTGGTCAAACG
Source organism: Arctopsyche grandis (assembly GCF_051622035.1). Lineage (NCBI taxonomy): Eukaryota > Metazoa > Arthropoda > Insecta > Trichoptera > Hydropsychidae > Arctopsyche > Arctopsyche grandis. The sequence goes on from NC_135362.1 coordinate 3,821,783, forward strand.
CTTGGATTCGGTTATTATTATATAAAATTTCACTCATTGATATACATATGTATCACAGACGGTAATATTAATTACATATATTCTTTGTAGACATGGAAGCTCTTCCGAGCTTAAACACATTACAAATGGCACTGCTACCTGACTGTTGTGCCGATGCTGAAGAAGATCTCATATCAGTATTGACTCACTTATTAGCTTGCGCAATCGGTAAGATACATTTTCATTGCTTGAAGTAAATTTTCTGTAGCTTTTTATTGATAAGGTATGTATGATTTCAGAGGATCCTGGTATTCCTCATCCCGGAAGACACACAACAATACTCGGTCAGACGTTGCGTACTAATGAAATCACACCAGCCAACATTAGTGAACTGTTGCGGATATATTTGTACGCTAATGCTACTGGAGAAGTGAAAGTTTTGACAGGTGTGATTTAAATATTATGATTTTTTATTTAAAATTGGTTGTGGCTATTTGCAGGTACTATATCTGCGACAGGCGCAAAGCCTTCTGCGCATGCGCGTGAACTGTCACTGTCAGCGTGTTTACTGTTAAAATTTTGTTTTAAACCTGTTAAAATTTAGTTCGAACTCGTAAAGTGACGTAGAGTAAAAAATATAATCCAAATTAGTTAATATTATTAATTGTTAGAAAATTATTATCATATACAACGTATAATACCTACATACAAGTACAAGCTGCGAACTAGCTAAATGATATAAATCTATTATAATAACGTGCGAAATTTATTTGCCTCATGTATAATGAACGATTGATTAAAAAAGTCTAGAATACATTAAATGTAAGAAATTATAATCGGATTATAAGTTCGTTTTTGCGTCTGTCGCAGATATAGTACTTGCAAATAGCCAATAATTCGCAGCTATAGTACCTGCAAATAGCCACAACCTTTAAAATTTAGGAAGTGTATTAATTGCATTGTTAATTAATTTAGGTATTAATCCGGAGAGAGATCGGGAGAAACGTGTAGCTGATCATCATCAAAATGATACTGATGTATTGCAACAGTCGTGTCATGGTCGTAACGTTCAGTATTACCGTCATTTGCACTCCCGTCCATCATGGAAATTGGCTGAGAGGCTTCGAGTCCGACCGTACGCTGCTTTAGATCCAACGACCAAAGCAAATATCCTAGCCCGCATCTGCGACAACTTGCTTCAAAGTAAACCGGTGCTTCGGCAGATCGATGCCTCCCTGGAGAATCTCAATCAACTGAGGAAGGATCGTTACGTCGTCGATACTAAACTTAGAAAGTAAGTCGTATTGTTTTTTTATTCAAGACTTTTTTGTATAGAATTGTAATGTTCAAGCTGTATTTTATTTTAGATTGAAGGTTATGCACAGTCGTAAAGTCAGAATGGAAAATGCTGAAAAGCAACAGGCACTTGCTTTGGAACGTATGCAGAAAATGGTCGAAGAGAATGAACTGGCTGCCCAGCAAATGTTGAAGGAAAAGTCCGTCAACGACAAAGAAAACGATATATCCAATGTGGAAACCTGTGAAAGCAAAAACGATAACTTCTATTCAGAGCTAAATAATACTTTCAATAAAAAATCCTTGGAAGAGACTGTCATAGATAATAATGAGATCGATGAAAGCATCGAAAAGACTGTTAACAATGAGATTAATCATGAAATCGACTCTCCGCACGATTTAGTGAATTCAATCAACAATTCTATTCTGATCGCGGCTCCCGCTCCGTATATGAAAGATCAAGAGAAAGAAGGCATGATGGATATAGCGAAAGCTAACGGCACTGCTACATCAATTATCGGCAAAGATTTGCATTTGACAGACAAAGACAGTGTCATGGGAGACAGTGAAATGATTCTTAGCGACGTTGAAAGTGAAGGAACTCAACCGGAAGAGGTGATTTTCAGACTATTTATGCATTAATAATACAGGGACTCATCATAGTCCAATATTTACTTATATTTCATTCAATTTTCTAATGCATTATGAAAATATGTACATATTACTAAATATTGGTGAATGCGTTTGAATTAATAGGACAATTTGTCACTTATTGATAAAAGATAACAAATATTTCAAAGACTCAACGTATTTTTGAATAATTAATTTAGTAATTTTAGCGAATTATTCATAAGAAAGGTCGTTAGAGATAGTTGACTGATAATATGAAAATTGAGTTTATAATACACTTAAAGTTTAAAAAATAATCTACTATTTACATACTTACATTTATTAATTTCATTGCTATTACAATTATAAATGTAAAAAAAGAGAGTTGCCATTTAATAAAAAACATTCAAAAAGAATATAGTATCCTTAAGACATTGACTAGATTATTTATTCACACATTCGATACAAAGTTTCGCGCAAACACACATATTATTATAAACACCTAATTGATTTTGTATATTTTTGATCAGGATGAAGACAAGAATTTGCCTGCCGAAGAACTGGCTAAAAAGTTGGAAAGACTGATCAAACAATCCGACGTACAATTGCAGAATTTAATAGCCGGATCTCATGCTCTGAGAGCGAACTGTTACGGACAAGATAGGTTTGTTTTTACCACAATTCCGTCTGTCATCAGTCTAATGTAAGCATTTTCAAAAGTTTCAATGACGTAAATACGCTTATTTATAGATATTGGAGAAGGTATTGGTCACTGAGTAAGTGCGGCGGGATATATGTCGAAGGTATGGAATCGGCTCAGCCTGAAATTTTAGACTATCACGAGAGAATGGAGGTGAATGCTAAACGCCGCGAGGAGGAAGAGGCCAATTGTCGCTTGCGAGGCCGTCGACTACGCAACAAAAAAGGTCATTATATTCACAAAAACCAAAAAAATTGTGTATAATAAAATATCTATTAAGAAACTATTGCTCTAAGATTTGTAACGTGCATTGAAGAATTATCGCTTTTCCGATTTAGACGGATTTTCGGTTACATTTGTTTCTATATGATTGTGTATTTTGAAAATATGAAATTCGTTTTCGTTGTGTAGGCAATAAATCTAAGTATCAGGATGGTACAGAAGGGTTTGACGATCAGCTCCAGTCCGAACTCGAGTTCAGAAATATTAAAACCGAATTGAATATCAGTGATCATACACGTATAATTAAATACGAATCAAACGTACAAATGGGACATGGAAAAGTCGAAGGTATACAAAACAAATAAACAAAACACTAAATAAATAAAATAAAAAGAAAATTGTTTATAAATGTTATATATTTTTGTATTGTACTTTCTTCATCTGAATGTGCAAACTTTTTATGTTTATTATTTGTTTTTTTATTATTATTGTATGTCTGATTTTCGCGTCTGTTGTACTATTTTTCAATGTGATTTGATTTTTTTGTATTGATTTCCGTTATTTTCTTTTTAAACTTGTTGCAAAATATTGTTTCTTAGAGCTTTAGTCTGATGCTATGATGTTTTTATGTTATTTTTACTTTTTTTTGAGGCCATCGCAATGTGATGACAAGTAAGAGAAGCCTACTTGTAGGTTAGAAATCAATCAGACTCAAACATCCAGTTGATTGCTGATCAAATGTTTGCATGAAATTTTTAATATGTGTTTGAGACAGATTTTGCATTTGCTTGTCATCATTGCAATGGCCTCGACGTAGAATATTACTTTTACTGACTTTTTTCTATATTTCTGTAGGTTCTCCGATTAAAACTGAAGAAAAATTCATCCAGCATCATACATCTGCTGAAGATTATTTATTGGATATTGAAGACTCCATTCCGACAGCTTTTCTGGTTCAAAAGCCTCAATCCGGAAAAAATGCGTACAATTCTAATTCAGATGATGATAAAAGTGATGCGACAATTAAAACTGAAAATGACACTGCTAAAGCTGATGTTTCAAATTCGGATGAGGTCGAAATTAAAGAAGATACAGATTCCGACAGTGCTGGAGTGGTCAAGATCGAAAAGAAAGACGGAATACTTACGAATAATTTAGAAGAATTAAAAAAGATCGCCGAATCCGTGATTCAACCTTGGGAAAACAAAGAAAATGATGGAAAATCAACAGAGACTCCAATCAAAGAAGAGAAAGTCGAAGTCAAAGACGAGACAAACGATCCAGATAAAGCCGACACTTTACTAAACACCTTAATGTCTGATGGAAAATGGTTCTCAATATTGCGCAAAGAATCTGCAGTGTTGTCTATGAACACAGCAAACAACGAAACAGAAAACGTACATGAAAAAGAATCCGTCCCACAAAAACCGATAGATCTCTTAAATCCACACAATTGCATCGGCAACTTCGTCAGCTTGGCTTTCTGTGACAACACGACGACTTGCTCTGAAATAATCCTAACTCAAGGAAACCGATGGGATATCGTCAACAACCTCCACCTGCTCAACAACCCTAGTGGCCTCTTTTCGAATTCAAACGGCATCCATAACCTTCAGCCGATAAACACCACTTATTATCATGCTGATTGTAGTCTCACCATGTCCGGTCTCGATCAGGAAATGATCGATGCTAGTTTTGTCGACAAGCAAATGTCCTTCGGAAGCGATAGTGAAACGGCAGATGCCGGTTGTAACAAGGATGAAGCTCCAATGCTGGATATTATTTGCAAAGACAACATCGCGAATGAAACTATGGACGATCATGACTGTAGCAAGTCTGATAATTCCAAAGTCAAAATTCAACTTCCCCCCCATTTGTATATAAATAATATTTCCAATTGCAATCAAGGCTTCATGCCGAACTTTTCTAATGTCAATCTGTCAGCTCTTACTGCCTACGTCAGTTGTGACAGTCCGGCTCCAATACAGATGACTCCAGAAGAGAGCGAACAGTTGGAATATTGCAAAATTAATGGCCTCCCTAAAAAGTTGGACGGAAGCTTCGTCACTAAAGATTTTAGGTATCTTTTAATCTTATTTAGATACATTTTTGTTTTATATAGATAAATTTCAACAATGACTTTGTTGCAGACATGGTTGGTGGCGTATTTCCGATACGGAACAATTGCAAGAAGTGCTCGAGAAGCTCCATCTCAGAGGTGTTAGAGAAAGAGAACTGCACAATTCGTTCTTGCTAAGCTTGCAACAAACGAACGGAAAGGTGAGAATATATTTTCATTTGCAAAAATTATAAAAATCCAGTTATAACATGATGATTTTTCTATTGATTCTATAGATACACATAGAGAAAGGGGACGTCTTGGCGACTGAACTGTCAATATCTCATTTGGATCGTGTAATTGCCCAAAATGGAGGTTTTCCAAGTCCCGACTCTGCCGATGGCTTCAGCATTAAAACTTGCCATCGTATTGAAATGGCTCTGCTCGAACAGGTCAGTTTGAATCGTTATAATTCCACTATGCATATTTTTTACAGGCTTTTTACTAGCTTCACTTCATTATTACTGAGTGCTGCTAAAGAAAAAGAGTGTGACTTACAGTTTAAGGCTTCCATCTATATTAACTCACTCCTAGAGCGATTAAATATATGTAGAATATCAAATATGCTAGATACCGATTAAATATAGAATATCAGTGTAACGTGGAGGAAACATTCGGATAACAATCTAAATATATAAATTTTAGGTGGAAGCTTTAGAAGATAGAGTTGCAGCCGCCTCGATGCAAATCAAAGGTTGGAAACCAGGAACGCGCAGTGACGAATCTCCAACGGGAGATGACTGTGAAGACAATATCGAGCACGCTAGAGCTCGTCTCCTGAGTCTGGAAGCTGCTATAGAACGCCGCTATTTACGACCACCGCTCGGAGCTGGATCTCCATCAGCGCCAGCAACTTCTGCTATGCCTGCAAACTCTTCACCTGTCACATCGTCCAATGATAATGCTCACACCGGTTCCGACACTCCCGTCGGATCTCGGCCATCCAGTCCCACTCATAACCACACAGATACCACTAACGACACTAAAGGTTAATTCATGTTATATTCAGTGCTGTGTTCCATGTTTTGGGGTGGTACATCGTATTGATTGTTATTTTGTTACAGCCGTCGGAATACCACGCGGCTTAGCCACATGGCGAGAAGGTGCTGCTCGTTGTCAAACGACATCACAGCTGGCCATGGTGCTTCACGCACTTGAATCCGCCATTGCGTGGGATAAAAGTATAATGAAAGCCGTACGTGTAAGCCATTATAAAGGAAAGGTAGTATATTTTACCGAAATTTTGAAATCTAAAATCGAATTTCAGAATTGCCAATTCTGTCTGAGCGGCGATTCAGAAGATAAGTTACTACTGTGCGACGGATGTGATAAAGGATATCACACATATTGTTTCAAACCGAAAATGGATAAGATTCCAGAAGGAGACTGGTAAATATTATAATAATTACCATGGCTCAGTTCGAAAAGAGATCATTAACCCTTTGCCCGCGGCAATAAATATAGCGAACAAGCCCTGTACGCGAATTTGGCAATCGAGTTTTCGACCTTAAATACAGATTTTAATATTTACTCAAGTAACCAGATATGTTAATTAACACAAAGTATTATTTTAAACAATAAAATACATAATATATCTCGTAGTTTTGGCTTAATTGTCAAATAATCATTCTTCATACAATTGAGACGTATGGTCGCCATTGTTCAACAGACGTGACGTCACATAAACGCGGTTTCAGTATGGTTCCATAAAAAACTAATTTTGATTGGTATATATTCATTTTAAGCAAATTGAATAGATGGCATTCAACTCTCAGTAATATATTCAACCAATTTTGAACCTTAAAACAGTTGAAATAGGCGCATATAAGGCTCAAAATCCCGCGGAAAGTTCAGAAATTCTATGGAAGACAGCTGCGCTACAGACTTGTCGCACAAAGCTTCCATAGAAGACGTTAAGGGGCTTTAGATATGTATGGTGAAAGTAGATAAGTCAGTTTGAAGGATGAACCTTACATATCAGTTGTGCAAGCTTAACACTTGCTTTACTGTGCTAAAAAAGTCCGCTAGTCACTGCGCTGGACACCGAGTTTCCAGTTAAAAATGTGTGTTTTAAATTAAAGTAAAGCAAAATCTTCGAGGTTGATTATTGTAATAAGCTATAAAAATGACGTCATTTTAAAGCAGATATCATTCTCACACTGTTACCGTCTCTCTCGTATCTCTGAGGCACGTGTACAAGAGGCTTCCCACGAAAATAATTATTTCTGTTGATATTGATCAATGTTTTTATTTCGTAATAATTTAATTCAAATTACAGAGGTTTTGATTAGGAATACATAAAATATGAAGGTTCTGAATTTAGTTTATTTGGTGAAATAAAATAAAATATATCAAGTTCTGGTCACTAGCTATCTATCATAGTGCGGCAAGTGTTAATCATTGTGCCAAATATACCGCGTACAGAACTTGATTTGGATGTTGTCATTAATACAGGTTAACTTTTGGCTCTTACAAACCGACTTGAAAGAGTAAAAAGCCGTATAGTGAAAACAACCATTTGTAGATAATTCATTAACACATTCAGCCTGGCGCATGATTTCATACATTTGCCCATGTGGTGGCACTGTTACGCGTATCACGACGGACGGCATTAAATCACTTTATATAATGAGTTGTCCCTAAATCTTTAAAGTTTTATAGGAATTAGTGTTGGGGTGCTCAATGAAGTGGAACCGTAAAATTATAGTCTGCTATAGCACTATCCGTGTGGCCACCGGTGGTACACGCCCCGTTGAACGTGTTTAACGAATTTTTCCCCTATCTTTACATACCTCTCGAGAACCCAAGCCATCTTAATTTATACATTTATTCTTTTTTTTATTTTAATACATATCTTTACTTTTCAGGTATTGTTTTGAGTGTTTGAACAAAGCTACCGGTGAAAAAGTATGCATTGTATGCGGAGGTCGTACCATTTCTAGTGGCGGCACAATGGTACCGGTAGCCAAAGGACGTCTGATACCTTGTGCCATCTGTCCAAGAGCATACCACCAAGACTGCCACTATCCACCCATGAACAAAGTAAGCTGTCCACATAGTCAGTCTGGAATATGTTCCGACATTGTGGAATGACCTTAACAGTGTTGTTGTTTGATTCAGATGCCCCGAGGAAAGTGGTATTGCATCAATTGCATATCGAAAGCACCACCGAAGAAGCCTCGCAATAAGAAATCCACATCGAAGAACTCGTCCAGTATCGATCTCGATAGTACTCAGCCGCCAAGGTAAATATTGACACGTATTTATGTCGTTAAGTGGAGCTGTTGCAATAGAATGTAATCATGTGGTAGGTCAAACTCAAATCATCAGCTGATTGGTAGTATATACATATATAACCAGCATAATAGACTAGTGGCTAGCATATAACGCTTTGAACAGAGTGGTCACGGGTTCAAATCCCACTGGTTTCTTCTGGCCAGACCTTGAATTTGTGACTCCAGGTCGATCGTTTCCTACCAGAGTTTGTCAATTTATCTGATTTTCATTGAAATAGTCCCAAAAAATTGGCAACCTTACCCATTTTCTCGCAAAATCTCGAGTTTTCAGCAATCTCGAATTTCGCTGATTTGTATAAAATGCTGCAAATTTACAAATTTGACGATAGATGTCTCTGGATATTAATTGGTATGTACTTTGTATAATACAGCATCCATCTAACGCCGATCTTTACTGATCACTCTTTACTGAGTTGGTCTATTTACAAGGCTATGTTTCTACTAATATTCCTACATTCTTCCCATCGGTTTGAAACTTTGCCATTTTGCGCGGTTTGGTCACCGATAGAAATTTAAATCGCTTCCGATAGTTCGATGGTGAAAAATAATCGTAATTAACACGTTTAACCCTTTGAGTGCTTACATCTTTTCTGTTGAAAGCCAGCTACGCTGAAAATTTCACTAACATTTCCAACTAGAATTATTTAGAAATCCCATAGAGAGCAGGTATAAAAATTCTAGCTAATCCAAACAAAACCTAGATAACTACCGCCGAGGATTTCGATTTTTGTAAAGGTGTGTTTAGACCAGAGAAATGCAATATTAATAGAAGTGGCTTTATGTGTTCTTTTGTAGTCAAATGACATTCTGTCCACAGACAGATCTAAATAATTTTAGCATTAGTCATATTTGACGCTTGGTGGTCGACGTATGTCCGATAAAATCTTCTCTGTTTGTTTATATTACTCGAAAGATGGGCAAGCATCGGTAAAAATTGCACAATACATTCAAAAACACACAATACACAACATGGGATACATTTTTATAAGTAAATTGATCCAATTGTATTCCGTGCGATGTAGCGTATTTATAGAGACGTACCGCGTAAAATTGACAACAATTATTTATTCGTAAGGGCCCCTCTATTCTTATTACATCTCTCTGGTTTAGACTCTCTAATATATCTTGCAACAATATAAAATAAACAAAGATGTCTATTAATGAATGTATTCTTCAAAAACTAGTACCGTCTTCGACATTGTTGTTAAAATGTAAAGCTCACAATCTAAATGCCAAGCCACAATCTAAAATACTCAGCAGTTAGGGAAGTTGCATCGGGAAATTATGCTATGGTTATAAACTCAGAAATTCCTGTGTAAACCAGTATTTATAAACATTGACACGGATTACACGACCCATGTTCAATGCTACTTGGAAAGGCTTAGCGGGTAGTATTCTTTTTTACTTTGTACATGCTCAAAATACAACGCCTATCGGCGTTCAAAGGGCTAACAATGCAAAAATTTTGCAGACAATTACATTTCGTGGCCAGTAGCCTTGTTTGTTTGACTTTTTTTTATTTGTGAATATCACTCCATCGCAACAGTCTCATTAAAGTTTGATATTTCATATGAAACAAATGCTTTCATTGTAAGACAAACATTCAATTGTTGACTGTCAATATTGTATTTACTCCATTATAGAGTCTGCCAAACATATTTCCGTTGTTTTATTGATGCTTAATTTTAATTCTAGTCCGGCAGCCTCGCAAGCGTCCACCACTACGACCATCGACGACTGCCCTATAACAATGTCGCAATTTTGCCAATCGTCGCTCAGCAGCGTGCAATCCACACCCGAGAAACACTTTCAGAATAACCAAACGCAATTCAACGCATTCTCGACACCCGACAACGTAAAATCCTTCTCGTCCGTCAACAACTCCGTGACCAACTCGCCTGTCAATAACATGCTCATCGACGGCGGAGGTGGCTCCAAGACGGGCGCCCGTGACCTCACCGAATACATGGACAAGGAGTCCAAAGACTATGGAGACTCGGACGAGATCAACATGGCCGACAGTGTCGGCATGGATGTGGACAACATTGAGACGAATTACGCCGAAAACCAATCTGAAGATTTCGTAATGGAAAACAATCAAGACGTCGAACTCAAATGTTCCTCGTCGAATATAGACGACTGCTCCAACATCGATGGCGAAGCGTCATACGGTGCCGCCGAAAACGACTCCAGCTCTGGAAACAACAGCGAAGATTGCAATAACAAAGGTGATTTTCGCATATGAGGGTCATATTTTTAAGTAAGAATCGTTTGTACAACTATCAACGCAACCTGTTTGAAAACATATACGCTGTCAAGTGCCTCAGATATTATAGTTACTTTATGTATGTATTTACGTAGTAATAATAGATGAAGTTTTGTGATCATGCGAAAATTCGAACTCGATATTTTGACTGATCCAAACTCAGAATCGATCACTGATCACGTTTTCATCAACTAGAAAAATTGTGTGTGTGGCTGTGTGTTAGTGTATTTTGGGGATTTTTTGAACACCGTTAGTCCTATCGAACTGATACTTAGTATCGGTTACTGAAATTCTTATCAATACGACGTAAATTTTTTTCAATTTTTTAAGTTGACCGGAAATGGTTCCTCCCCTTATAGGTGTCCTCTTTTTTTTAAGTTTTTGAATTAAATTATCTCCCAAACCGCTAACTGAATCGGACTGCAATTTTTTCACAGTTAATAGAAATTATAAATTTTATAACCTGATATTTTTTGAATATTTTTACCTGAACCGGAAGTAGTACTTTTACTCTAGAGAATCGAGGTTTTTTTTTGTTTTTCTCAGAAACCTTTTGGTTTATTGAACTGAAATTTCATATCTAGAAGTTTCAGTTTAATACCAAGTTATTTATAAAATTTGATAAGCACTCGTCAACCGGAAGTGGCAGTTTACTCTTGTTCGATTTTTCTTCCACTATTTTTTTCGGCCCCTTAAAGATGCGTGCTCTTCACGAAAAAATTCAAGTATTATTCTTGTATCAATGTGATAATAATAAAAAAAAATCACTAAATTTTATAAACCGGAAGTGGGATTTTTTCCTCTTAGAAAAGTCAAAAATGTTGTGACTACAATTCTTTCCACACCCCTGAACGTATCAAGCTGAATAATTATATTTGTATTATTTATGTACTAACTTAAGAGCTGATAAGGATTTGGTCAGAATTCGTTCACTGGTAGTATTTTTTTTAAAACAATATTTCATTATTTTATTTTGACCTCTTAAATTATTTTTATTTTCTTGATATTTAATGTGTATAATAATTATAGTTATTTTAAGTAATAAAAAAAATTCGAACAAAATTCGGCAACAACTGGAAGTAGAACTTTTGTCTTGTGTAAGTTTCCCTACATTTGTACTCAATTTGCATTGAAAATGTTCTCATAACCAGTGTGTGTGAACGTGTATGTGTGTTTAATGATCGAATTTTGTTTTATGACCTTCTAATATTCCTCAAATACATAGATAAAGTCATGGGCTGGTTACATCCGAATTCTTTTAGTAGCATTTCGATCATAAATCGACTACCTGCTCAAAAACCAGCAGGACAGTTGCACAAATTTTGATGAGAAATGCTGGAAAATCTTCCATACTGTCTATATCTGGCGTCATCAGACTTTCACTTCCAATTAAAGGAACACTTGAGCAGAAAACGCACACGGACCGATGACAACGTCTACTGTACTATCTGGTGGTCAACAAAGAGGTCGTCAAGCTCATCTTCCAATCTCAAAAATGTGTAAATGTAAACGGGCACAGTGTTGAAAAATAGTTTAATTGTATTTTAACAAAACGAAACTTACTTAAAAAAATGACCTTCATATCATTTGTGTTGTATGTGAATTGTATTAATGTTTTTGGTTATGTTTAGGTCATAGTAAGCATTTCGATAAAGATGTAGAAGTGCCATCGTCGCCTGTGCGCGACCGGGAAGCTAAACATTCGTGTAATAGCAATAAAAAGGACAGAAATACAACAAAGAGACTAAACAAAGAATTAGCACCGTGCAAGTAATAAATTTGTATATAAATATTTTTAACAAAAATGTATAGCAATGTGAGTTTCGTATGCGTATATATTAAGCTAATTTGTCATTATCAGTACAGGTTTACCGTTTTATCTCGAGAATTACTGGCGAATATGTCGCCAGTGCGTGTCTTCCCTTTTGAAGACTTTTTCTAGATGTAATGGTAGATCTATGCTTAGTATTATAGTATGGTAGGACTTTGCCGTTTGCTCTTAAGACATTTTTTTTGCTGATATTGCTTCTAATGAATACTTACGTAATTTTTTATGTTATTGCAAATGGGAGAGTTCTTGATTCAGATTTGGTATTTTCATTTAAAAAAATACAGTAACAATACAATTCAATATGTAGGAAACACTACAGTCGGCCATTTTGATTGATACACTCCATTAACACCAATTGAAAGTTAATAAATAGTGAATGGGAGCACCATTAAACATTTAATCGCCACACGTTTGTGGAAACCGATTCTATTATATTATTATATGTGCTTAGTGCCAACCCTTGACACTACCTATTGAATATATTACAAATTAACGAAAAATATTGACTTTTTTCAATGACATTAGTATCACAGGATATTTTTATGTCACTGAAGAAACCAAAATTAATTTAGAGCCTTAAATACGAAGGAGCGCGCACCTGAAGTGGTTAAGACCACAAATGATCTCGTTTTTTACATGCTTTTGGCATTTCTGTTCGTTTTGTCATTTTTTTAATTTAGAAATCAATATGGCCAGTGACTTTGCATGGCCAACAACTGTAGTATTTCCCTTAGTATGATTTGCAATCATATAGTAGATTGAGTTGATATCTGTACAAAGTAGGCTTCGCAACAGTCTTATGTTGCTGTATAATAGCAAAACATTTTGACTCATTATTAATCCGTTCTATTTTAAAAATGTATTATTAATATGTGGGTGAGGCAATTATTAATCGCAATGTAGTTGTATGTGTGTTTATGTTGGCAGCACTGTTGTCTCTTCAGATTTTGTGCAAGTTTAACCGTTTGCCCGCGGCCGTCTTCTACGAAAGCTTTATGTGACAAGTCTGTAGCACGGCTGTCTTCCATAGAATTTCTGAACTTTGCACGGGATTTTGAGCCTTATATGCGCCTATTTCAACTGTTTTAAGGTTCAAAATTGGTTGAATATATTACTGAGAGTTTAATGCCAACTATTCAATTTGCTTAAAATGAATATATACCAGTCAAAATTAGTTTTTTATGGAACCATACTGAAACCTCGTTTATGTGACGTCACGTCTGTTGAACAATGGCGACCATACGTCTCAATTGTATGAAGAATGATTATTTGACAATTAAGCCAAAACTAAGAGATATATTATGTATTTTATTGTTTAAAATAATACTTTGTGTGTTAATTAACATATCTGGTTACTTGAGTAAATATTAAAATCTGTATTTAAGGTCGAAAACTCGATTGCCAAATTCTCGAAAAAGGTGCCGCACCGCGTTCAGGGCTTGTTCGCTATTTATTTATTGCCGTGGGTAAAGGGTTAAAATTTCTAGATCAATTCCATTGACGGCTATGCCTTTCATTTGCTCACCGCATATCCTAAAATGTTTTTTTCTGCGGTAGGAACAAACATAGCAACTTGAAACCTGAACAACAGTGATAAAAGATATACAAATATACAAAAATCGAGTATTTCCAATAGAAGTACAAATACGATTACATTGCAACTGATTAAGGGAAAGTAAAATAATATGTTAATGCTAATTATTAATAAATTAATTTATTGCTATCAGTTAGTAGTGAACCGTAGCACCATAGATGGCACAAAAAGTACTCAATAATGTCGTTGAGTTATTTTTTTTTTAATTTAAAATTCTATTGGTCAACGACCTTAACATGACTATTGACTTGTTGTTTACCATATTTAATTAGTTAAGAAATAATTTATTAAAATCTGAAGCTCTTTTTTCTTTAGTAAAAGAGCTTCGGAAGAAAAAAACTAAATTATTTCTTTAAAATCCAAAAATGGCATGTTTAAAATTATTCTTTATTATATGTAATTTTAAATTACGTCACTGTACATATTTGCTTAATGCCTCATATATATATATGTATGTATTTTAAAAATTAACCATGTTTTTTTTATCTAAAACTTTATACATATTAAAATTATATTTATATTTATATAAAATTGAATGTTTTTTTGAAACACAGTCTATTATATTTTAGAGCATTGTTAGAAGAAATGGAAATACATGACGATTCATGGCCATTTTTACTGCCAGTAAATACAAAACAATTTCCCACTTATAAAAAAGTCATAAGATCCCCAATGGATCTATCAACGATAAAAAGAAAACTTCAAGATCTATGGTGAATATATATATTTGATATTAATTTATAATTAAAATCAGCTATTGTTATTGTTATTGATTTTTTCGGTGTTTATTTTCAGTTACAAATCAAAGGAAGAGTTCGCCTCCGACGTCCGTCAAATATTCCACAACTGCGAAGTGTTCAACGAGGACGAGAGTCCCGTCGGACAAGCCGGCCACGGCATGAGGCGTTTCTTCGAAGACAAATGGAGTGCGGTTTAATTCACTGACCAAAAAAAAAAAAGCAGCACGACTGTGATAAGATTATTACGATAAGCAATTCGGTGCAATGGTGTGCCGTCTCACGATGCAATCCAAAAAAGAATTTATATACAAGTCAGTACCTGCGAGGAGTGTCGGCCGACGACGATGCATTGTTTGATTATTCCTCAACTGTCATAGCTTTACGTTTAAGTTTTTTTTCTACGATGTGTGATCGAGACGGGTCTCCGAGGGTCTTCGGAACTCTCCAATCGTCTCGGCCTAAGTCCTGTCCGTACAATACCGGCGGAACAAAACTGGCAGAAATCTCATTCTCTTTGAGGTTATATATTATTATGTATGTATTATAAGTATAGGTTGCTTTCGTCCCGTTTTATGAAATATTATAGGTTATGTTTTGTACGTCGTACTAAATGTAATGTTTTGCATTGCAAGTTTTCTAAAGCGATTATTAATTGATTATAAGACTTGAATTGTATATTGTAATTGTGCATTTTTTCCTTATAAACGTTAATTTTGTGATCGTGTGTGAAGAAGTCGAGAACAAAAAGACTGGTGTGACGATTTTTTAAGTGTGATCCGAGTCGAATATATATACCTATAGTATTGATTTACATTTTTTTTTTTAGTTTTAATTATTTCTTAACAATAACTATTATTGTAACATCGAAGAATATCTGTAAATAATAATTTATTTATGTACTTATTTAAGAAGAGGTTAACTTTCATTATTATTATTATAATTGCGAGTGTGTAATCGCGTCCGTCTTAATTATTAAAAAAAGTAATGATAATAATTTATTCACTGTCAAAAAATAAAAACGTACGTAATGTATAAAAATAAATATAATAATTTCTGTAAAAATGTGTGTGTACATATCACAATTAAAATTTTTGCTTTGTACATCGATCTTACATACTCGACGAGTACATTCCGGTCGGGCAGTTTAAATTGTAACGGCGCATTTACACCGATGTTGCATCGGTTTGTACCGTGCCGTGAAGTTTCACTAGTCAAATTAAACATCAGTCTATACTGTACATTGTAGATTTTCAATTTAGGGCATTAAACAGGCATAATGAAAAGCAAACACCCCTGCATAATAGTCTCGTTCGTTTTAATTTTTTGATACTTTTTTTACAATACGATGATAAAACTATACTATTATTATGATTGTATTTTTGAATTAAGCCAAATTTTGTAAATACGTGTATAAGTTAAAGTAAAAAAAAATGAGAATGTTCATTTAGCGACAATTTTTAAGTATTTTTATTTAATTAATTACACATTATTGAAGACGTAATGAAAAGAGACGACGAAATTTAAACAGTACCCCAGTGATATTTAAATTGTAAGGTAGTCGATATTGCGTTGAATAGTCGTAGTTACGTGAAATTTATAAATGCCATCGATACTTATTATTAAACGTAATTATTCTTAATTTTGCTGATTTTTTTATTAGTTATGTTGTATTGTTTTTTTTTTTTTTTTAATCAATTCTCATTCCTCTCGTGTATCAGTATTATTATTATTGACGAATTTCTAAATCTCGATGAAAAATAGGTATGTAATAACGTACGCGCATTCAACATTAGTTTTTTCGATTCGAGACAAAAACAATTGAATTTTAATTTTTTTTTTTAATTTTGTTTTGTAATATATACATATATTTGAAATATACGTTTACAAAAAAAAACGTTTTTGGTTTTTATTATTTTATTTAAACTTCAAAAGTGTGCATAAAAAGAAAACAAACAAAAAAAATTCTGAACTTTCCTTGCATTTGGATTAAACCAAGGAGCAATTGAAACAAATTAGAAATAGTAATTAAATAAAAAAACAAATGAAAAAAAATTAAACGAAAAAAACAATACGTTCTATTTTACAAAATTGAATTTGTGTGCTGTAATAAAAATAAACTAATGAATAATGGATGTGTGATTTTTTTCTATTCACTTGAATTTTTTATCGGTAGTTGTGACGATTCGTAAAAATGATATTTGAAAAAAAAACTTATATAAAAATAAAATGGCTAAAATTAGTGATTCGATTCAGTTTCTTGGGGGGTAACCCTTTCTCATTAGGATCGCGTGCGTAACCTCAGATGGCTATAAATATTATAATTATTACACTACATGTTAAATTTAAATGCTCGTAATGTGCGCAGACAAACACACAACACGGCTCGAAAGGGCTTTTATTTTTCCTGTATAAATTGATTAATAAATAATAATTAAAAAAAAAATGGTATATTGTTACAATGCGCGCTCTACAAGTTGTATTTGTATATATTAAAAATAATAACAATGTATGATTATAATGAAAATGTAATATACAATATAAATGGTTGTATGTAAAAGGATTTTGAATTTATTTATAATAAATTATAGAAAATGTATGCCATACTCCAATGTCTTTCAATCACATTCACTTATACTCCCCTGTTAACCCTTTGTCCGCGGCAATAAATATAGCGAACAAGCCCTGTACGCGGCGGCACCTTTTTCGCGAATTTGGCAATCGAGTTTTCGACCTTAAATACAGATTTTAATATTTACTCAAGTAACCAGGTAAGTTAAGTAACACATAAAGTATTATTTTAAACAATAAAATACATAATAGATCTCGTAGTTTTGGCTCAATTGTCAAATAATCATTCTTCATACAATTGAGACGTATCGTCGCCATTGTTCAACAGACGTGACTCACATAAACGAGGTTTCAGTATGGTTCCACAAAAAAATAATTTTTGACTGGTATATATTCATTTTAAGCAAATTGAATAGATGGCATTCAACTCTCAGTATAATATTCAACCAATTTTGAACCTTAAAACAGTTGAAATAGGCGCATATAAGGCTCAAAATTCCGTGCAAAGTTCAGAAAATCTATGGAAGACAGCCTCGCTACAGACTTGTCGCGTAAAGCTTCCATAGAAGACGGCCGCGGGCAAACGGTTAATTATAAATTAACCCTTTGAATGCTGACCAACACCGATCGGCGTTTTGCCGACAAGTTCATGGACTTGAAATACGCTGTTAAATAAACAAGAATACTACCCGATAAGCCTTTCCTAGTAGCATTGAACACGGGTCGTGAATCCGTGTCAATGGTTATAAAAACTGGTTTACACCAGAATTTCCCGATAAAAATCCCTAACTGGCGAGTATTTTAGATTGTGACTTGGCATGTAGATTGTGTGCATTACATTTTAACAACAATGAAGAAGATGGAACTAGTTTTGGAAAAATACATTCATTAATATACTTCTTTTATATTGTTGCAAGATATATTAAGAGTCTAAACACACCTTTACAAAACTCGAAATCCTCGATGGTATTTATCTAGGGTTTGTTTGAATTGGGTACAATTTTTATACCTGCTTTCTAATGGATTTCTAAATAATTATAATTGGAAATGTTCAGCGTGACGGGCTTTTAACAGAAAAGACGTCAGCACTCAAAGGGTTAACTGAAATAAGGTACATTTGAATAAAT
Organism: Arctopsyche grandis; assembly: GCF_051622035.1. Classification (NCBI taxonomy): domain Eukaryota; kingdom Metazoa; phylum Arthropoda; class Insecta; order Trichoptera; family Hydropsychidae; genus Arctopsyche; species Arctopsyche grandis. Next base: position 3,840,130 of record NC_135362.1, read on the forward strand.
ACACATTTCAATTTTTTTTTTTCATTTTTTCTTTTTTTAATGAAATAAACAAATCAATACACCTAAATGTAATGTTTACTACGTAATTTATCAAAATGGTTTTTATTCTCTTCTTTCACGATTTATACAAATGGAAATATACAAAAAAAATTGTGATATTTTTTAATACAAAATCGACAGAAAGAAATGAAAATTATTCGATTATATGTATAATGCTTAATTTATATATAATATATATATATATATATATATATATATATATATATATATATATATATATATATATATATGCACTATTCTGAGTTTAGCTAGCTTGTATTGCTTTTTCTCTTTTCGGAGATTTTCCAGCACCGTCAGTTTTCTTGATTGACTAAAAAATAATAAAATATAATATAATAAATCGAATTTAAATTTCCGACAATCCGATCAACACATCACAATAAAACTCACTAATTTCACATCGTTTTTTGACTCGGATTTAATTTTATTATTCGATTGAGCCTCCTTCTTGCCTTTAATCTTGTCTTTCGAATCGTCATTCAAGACATTGAACGTATTCGGCTGTGAAATTTCTAAAAAAACGAGAGAAAAAATTCATTATAAAACATAAATCATCATCAGCTGCTTCAATGCAATTCCAAAACGTCACATACCAGGCGGATCGTCGATGAGTTCGAGGAATTCTCGACTATCATTACTGTCATACAGCATTTTCATGATTACTAACTGTTGCGAATAATAGTCTCGGAATGCATCATCATTTTTCATATCAAATAACCACTGGAAAAAAAATAACAAAAATCAAAACAGATTCTAAACAATACAGAAACAAAAAAAAAACAATTGTATTAAAAATTCATACTTTAAATTTTTCATAGCAAGACTGAGCTTTCTTATTTATAACTTTAGCGCTTTCTTTAAACTTTTCTGTCTCCTCCTCGGACAGTTTCCACTGATCGAGATTGCCTACGTATTGTCGGACGCGTTTAATCAGCGTGACGACCGGAGAATTCTTCAAAAGCATCACTTTGGTAATAGGTAAATCTGCAAAAATGACATCAACCACATAAAAAAAAACAACCCTCCAATACCATTTCAACACAATTTTAAGTGTGAAATCATACCACTGAGTTCATCCAACAGTTGCAAACAATGATCCGTATCGGCCGCTTCATAGCCGAGTGTCGATCGAATAGATTTCTCAATTTCTAATAGTCTTTGTTCTACTTTCAACGCAGCAATTTTCTTTCTCTTTATTTCTGAAATATTCAATACAAATAAAACATTCAGCACAACAACAACAACACACACTTCAGCATCATCAGCGATAAAAAGCATACCCATTTCCTTGTCTTGTTTGAGCGATTGAACTTCGTCTTGCGGAAGGTTCAGATCCATTTCTAGTTTGTTTGGAATTGCCGTCGGTAATAAGTGACCATTTTCTAAAATTTACAAACTGTATGAACGAATCAATCAATCAACACAATATTTTTTAATACAGACGAGTGATATTATTACCTAATTCCTGTTTTAATCTTGAAATGTTTAGAACAAATGTATTTTGCCATTGTTGTTTCGCTTCGGGTGTATTGAATTCCGGACAGTCCTAATTTAAATAAATCGAAAATTATTCATCATATTAAGTGAATTAAATATTACCAACACAAAAAAAAAAGAAATTACCATGACTAGTTTAATTCCTACAATTTTTCCCGATGGCAATACGGCAGGTAAAACTCTATTGGCATTGTTTTCATTTCCTGAAATAAATTTGTAACCATGTTAAAGATCTGAAAGTGTTGAATATACACTACGTCCATATGTTTAAGACCAAACCTATAACTTGTTTTCTCACGTCCATAAAATTAATTTAGCGTGAAATAGTTCAAATAAATGAATGCCATTTTTTTCCACAAACCCTTAGCTTTAATTTGAACAAAAAAAAACAGGGATTATCCCATTGGTTTATTGTTTTTTTTGTGTAAGAGTTCAAAATTGTCTCAAACAAGCGGCGTGACGAATCGACATATGTTGAAATCCGACACCTTTTCTGTGAGCAGTTAATATTTCGACCTTTTTTTTTTACTTAATCCTGCTGATATGACATAGAAGTAGTTCAAAACAATAAAAACAAATGAATTTGGTTCATTTTAAGGCGATCAGCCAGACTTCGAAGTCGTATTAGCGAAGAAATTTATAAAATATAGAGAAGACAAATTTTTTTGAAGAAATATGGGAAGAAACAGAAATTTTACCATGGAGACTCGAGGAGCTGTTATTGCTCTTTACAATCAACACAAAAACCAGCGGTATATTGCCAAAAAATTAAATATTTCGAAGATTGCAGTACAACAGACAATAAAAAAATTCCGAAATTCCAACAATATTATGGATAAATCAAAATCAGGACGTCCCAGAATCACAACACAAGCATTGGATCAACAAATTATACTATTAAGCAAGCGAAATAGAAAAAGAACGGCACCCGAAATTGCATCTGAGATAGAAAAGACCACCCTCAAAAAAATATCGGTAACCACGGTTAAACGTCGGTTGATGGAGGCGAACCTTGGAGGGCGCATAGCTATAAGAAAACCTTTTCTAAGAAGAAATAATAAGGCGAAAAGACTAGCTTGGGCTCTTCAGCACCGAAATTGGTCAAAAGTAATTTGGTCCGATGAATCGAAATTCCAATTGTTCGGTTCGAAAAGACGAGTGTACGTCCGGCGCACACCCCAAGAAAAATTGATGCCAGACTGTGTGCTGCCAACAATTAAACATGGTGGTGGTTCCATAATGGTATGGGGATGTTTTGCAAGAGCTGGAGTGGGAAATTTAATTAAAATTTACGGTATTCTGAAAAAAGAAGGATACTTGAAAATTTTAAAAGACCAAGTTTTGCCGTGCGGCCGGAGATTATGTGGGCAGAATTTTGTATTTCAACAAGATAATGACCCAAAACATACCTCAAAACTCTTCAGGACTTCTTACGACAAGAAGAAGAAAAAAAAAATTTCAAAAATATGAACTGGCCCCCTCAATCATCCGATTTGAACCCCATAGAACTTCTGTGGGATGAATTGGACAGACGTACCAAAATCCATCGCTCATCATCTATAGATCAATTTTGGAAGCATCTTCAGGAAAGCTGGAAGTCCATACCTCTCACCACAATACAAAATTTAATATATAGATTGCCGAGATTATGTGCAGCAGTGATCAAAAACAAAGGTGGATTTTTTGACGAAAGTTCGGTTTGACGTTTTATTTTTTTTATCATTTTATGTTTTATAATTGTTGGAATATTTTGAATTATTTTAATAAATAGGTATTTTATAAATATAACTGCGTTTATTTTTTTTAAATTGGCCCAAAATTGTAATAAATATGTTGAAAAAACACTTTGGTCTTAAACATATGGACGGTAGTGTAGATAGGAACGAGTACCTGGCGTCGCCCAAGCTAAAATTATTCGATAATAGGCAGTTTTGACTGGTTAAAAATCAAATTATTTTGTGTTTTTGATATTGTGACACGGAACACGCAAGAGAGTATCCGCCGGCTACATGCATTCGGGAGTAAACAATGGAGACCCTCGGATTAGGCTGACCGGTACTCAAGTCAGTTCCCGCTAGAATTGTCAGAATCCCGGCGAGTGCGTGAACTCACTTAAACCTGTACGTGCCTGGACAATAGATACATAAATGGATCGGGGAAGCTGTGGTGAGCAACTTGTCCTTTATAAGGAGGTGCATGTGCTGCATCGGATTATTCTGGATCGAGCGCTAACTGCGTGTGGACCTTCTGAATCATTCAATAAATGCTGTGAAGCGACTTTGGCCTTTCATTTGAATCCCTGAACTCACCCCTACACAACAATACTTTTGCTCTCTTGAAAAGTTTTTTTTAACTTGCATTTTAAGATCACCTATAAAGTTCAGCTGTAAATAAACGATTTAACTGTACATTGAGAAAAATACTTTGTATCTTAAAAAAAATGTTTGTGCATTATTTTCGGTGCATTAAACAATCTCATACTGTAAAGTGACCATTAAAATATATGAAACGATCATTCGAAAAAAATGATTTTGGCATTAGAATATAAAAGTGGCAACGTTGCAGTGTTCCGCTATTGACAACTGTCAAAAGTGTTTACTTTTGTTTACGTATTACGTATGAATATGAATGATGATGTCAGGTTGTAGAGTCGAAGCCAAGGTCCGTAGGTGTCGAAGGTCGCAAGACGAAGAGTAAAAACGAAGTAATCCAGTAGAGAGAAGCATCGGTCGTTGTCGGTTCGTATTTTGGTCATTGTAATACACATTTAGGTAGCAAATATTCAACAATGATCAAAGCAAAATTTCTAATGCAATCTATAACCGTCGTTTAGAAATGCACACAAACCTTTTTTTAATGCACATTTATTCCATAAAATGGAAGTTGAAATTGTTCCCGTAAAAAAATAATCAATAAAAAAAAAAAACTCACCGTCTTCGTCATTAAAACTTTCGACAAACTTCTCCAAATCATTCTGAAAACATGACATAAAAATTCAACACCGAAATTACATGTACATAAAAACATTCATATTAGATCCACATATCATCATATATGTATGATATACCTGAGCAATAATACTAAGCAACTTTTGCTGCTTGGGAGCTTTCTTGCGACCCTTCCGAACGGGCGTCTCCGTGGGCGTTTCCATCGGAACGGCAGCAGGAACGGGAGCATCCACAGCCGCAGCTGAAGGCGACACACTATCATCGTCTTCGGCCCCCGTTGGAGTAACATTCGGAGACGACAATTGCGTTTTTATCTTTTTAGCCGGTGTAGCGGGAACTGGAGTCTCAGCCGTCTCCTCATCCAAATACCTGAAATAATCGAACATTAAAAATCAAAATATACAACCTTTCACTCATATACATATATGTATATAATTATATATATACGGACCTTTTAGGCTTTATCTTTCTACCGCTACGGCTTACGCTTTCCGGCACCGGAACGTGTGGCTCGTACACTGGAGACATAACCTCTTGCTTTATCGACTTTCGAGGAGCTCTCTGCAACATTGACATGCTTATTAACTCAATGCAAATTTTGACAAAACAATTACATATATCAAACAGCGTACTGGAGTGGAGTTTGCCGTTTTGACGGAAGGTTTTCTCCCTCTTCCGGAAGTGACCGTTCGGACGACATCCTCACTGGTAGCCGGTTCCGTGGCGATCGCTGAATCTGCAGACTCCGCTTCTATAAATAATACGATCATTTTTTAATATAAATTAAAGTAGACTAGTGGTTAGCATATATGCTTTCAAATATAGTGGCCACGGGTTCGAGTCCCACTGGTTGCTGCCGGCCAGACATTGGTTTGTGACTCCAGGTCGATCGTTTCCCATCAGAGTTTGTCAATTTATCTGATTTTCATTGAACCGGTTCCAAAAAAATTGGCAACCTTTACCCATTTCTCAATTTTTGAGTTTTCACCATCTCGAATTTCACCGATTCGATTCTGACCGTCTCAAAATGATCAGAAAATGTATCCATAGATGTCTCTATATATGATGCTTTGTAAAAATTGTATATCGATGTTTGCAATTAGCCAGGAAGGCGCATTGGGGTTGACCTATTAGGCCTTTCTGGTATATGTATGTAAAAATAAAATAAATTTATAATTACAATTGTACGCTTAATTGCATACCTTTAGCAATTTGAGTTTCTTCACTATCCTTTTCAGTTTGGTTGACGGCATCTTCGGATGGGTCGGTTGAATTGGTTTTATCAATTTGTATTTCAGGTTCAACTTCTGGTTGTTCATCTATTTTTCTCGTTTTAGCTGGTGGTTGTGCACTGCTATTCGGCGTCTCTGCGCCCCTTTTCTTAGGTACCTAAATATGTCAAAAGTTCATTGAAAAAATGTGACTGAAGATTTAATCGAAATTCAATTGCATTTAAAACGACACTATGGAGCTTCACACCACTGGTTAAAATTTCATTACAAACTATACAACTGAATTTACAACGTACGAATCTCAAAAAAATTATTTGATCATTTTCGCTATATACATGATAAACTATAGTTGTATAATCTAGACTGTAGTGTAACATTATGAGGATTATCTGCTGTTTTAGTGCATTTGGGGAATTAACATAAAGTGGCCGCTGGACATCTCAGAATCTGAGAGCGCGAGACGCACTTAAAACTGTACAAGCCTAAACAATGGCTAAATAAACAGATTGGGGAAGCTGTAGTGAGCAACTTGCCCTTTAAAAGGAGGTACAGGAATTCTGGAAAGAGCGCTTCATTCAATAAATGCTGTGAAGCGACTTTGGCCTTTCATTTGGATCCTCAACCCACCCCTACGCAACAATAGTATCTCCATAGTGTTCATATAATAAATGAATAAGTATATATATATATAGACGGCATACTTTGGCAACTTCTGGAACGGTTGGTTCCGTTTCTGGCACAGTGGTATTGTTGACAGACAGATCGGCTTCAACCTAAAAATATTTTTCCCAGAATTGTATACATTTTGTTCGCGAATTGAAAATACATTATTATAATTATTGTTTCAACCTCAGCCGTCGACTCGTTCGGAGTGTAAACCGTGTCATTTTGTTCAGTTGTGGTGTCGAGGGTGACGTCGGCCTTGTCGCCGTTGCTGGTGAGACCCAACTCATTCGTTTCATGCTCGATCTGAGCGAGTCCTTCGTTGTAATCCCTACGCTTCAACACTTTCTCCAAAAACTTCTGCTTGTGTTCGAAATAGTCAAAGATGTCATTGGCCGGCAGATTTCCACTGAGAGTGACAAAAATAAAATTGTAAAATAGTTGCATGAAACTTTTACATTACACGGCTAGCCCTTTGAGTGGTGACGTCTTTTCCATTGAAGAAAGTTTGCCAAGCTGAAAATTTCCAACTAGAATTATTTAGAAATCCAATAGAAAGCAGGTATAAAAATTGTACCCAATTCAAACAAACCCTAGATAACTACCGTCGAGGATTTCGAGTTTTGTATAGGTGTGTTTAGACTTTCTAATATATCTTGCAACAATATAAAATGTATTCTTCAAAAAGTAGTTCCGTCTTCGTCATTGTTGTTAAAATGTAATGCTCACAATCTAAAATGCTCAGCAGTTAGGGATTTCCATCGAGAAATTGATGCTATGGTTATAAATGCAGATTCCGGTGTCAAACAGTCTTTATAAACATTGACACGGATTACACGACCCATGTTCAATGCATTTTTTTTCAATGCTAACTGGAAAGGCTTAGCGGGTAGTATTGTTTATTTTTTACATACTTAAAATACAAAACGCCGATCGGCGTTGGTCAGCATTCAAAGGGCTAGGTATATTGATTGAAAAAAAATCGTACCTTTCTCCGGTTCCAAAAAAGTATATATTATATTTCTTCCCGTTGAGACTGACGATCTGTAACAGTAAACATTTGAATCAATCACTTGCAAACATGGTCGTTGTACGATATATTACGATCACACTATCTAGAGTGGAGGTGCTAAGTAAACACACGAAGCGTACATCGTGCTATGGAACGAGACGGATTTGACACTGTAATGAGATACAGTTCGCAATCGAGTTCAATGAATCGGAGAATGGAATACGAGCGAGGCTGTCAGATGACGTTTGGGTGGAAGTGCACCAGCATAGGGCTGATGGGATCGAGTGAATGAGTGAATGGAGAGAATGGAGAGAATGGAGAGAATGGCGGGAATGGCGGGAACGCGGGTGCGGGTCGCGGAGGGGTGCAGAGGGGTGGGGTGGTGCGGGTCAGACCTTGGCGGGCCAGGCGGGGTAGCCCTTGACTTTGGCGAACACGTAGTCTCCAGGGTTGTAGACTCGCGCTTTCTTGCCCATTGTCGAAATCGCAGCTGCCGCTACAGTTCGCGAGAGACGCGGCTAAACGACAAGACAGCCACGCAGCAAATAACGCCACGTTTCACGCCCATTGCCGACGCCGCCTTAATTTATACATCACTTCAACGTTGAACATTTGTCAGATGCGTTTCGAACGTCGATGGGAATGTCTCGCATTTTTAAATGGTTGTAGACTGTGTAAATAATTGAAAAGTCTGCTAATTTTATTATTTTAAAAAATCGAGCTTTGACTTGATTTGATTTTATCACACAGTTTTTGTCTATTTCAAAATCAAATAGCTTGTTGAAATGTCATAAAAATGTATGTTTTTTGCATGAATGTGTAGGAATCTCGTCGTCGTCATCGTCATCGAAACCTTCGAGAATATTCCGCAACAACAAAATACATCGAGCGGAACAGCATCAAGCATTCCAGAAAATACTACGCCTCGACGAAAGCAAATTCCTCTCGTACGCATCAATAACCACTTCCATCAAGCGTTCCAGAAAATTCTACGCCTCGACAACAGTGCATTCCTTTCTTACGCATCAACAAACCACCACCATCGGTCAGGCGATTCCAGAAACACTATAAAAGGAGGTACAACCCAAACAACGCCAGTCGACCCACAGCAGCAAGCGTCGACACACAGCAGCAGACCAGTCAACATACAGCTCCTGACCAGCCACCACTACACTACGCGGACTTGGAAGATCAACCAGCCGGACGAGCCAGCAACACACTGCCGTATCCAGAGACCTTCCGAACATAGCCGAACGACGAGCCAGCAACACACTGCCGCATCCAGAGACCTTCTGAACATAGCTGAATGCCGAGCCAGCGACACTCTACCATATCCAGAGACCGCTGAACGACATACTTTTGCCCACAAATACCATACCTTTGTACAACCATAGGCAAACAATAAAACTTTATAAAACTAGCACAACAGTGTTTCGTTAGGCCGGGATACGGTCAACACTTACCTACCCCGCCTACAAATGTATAGGGGGGTTGATGGTTTTGTACCGCTTCCCAGCCTATGGAAATTCAGTTGAATTTTGAAGAGGATCTTTATTACAGGTGTATTTGTATGTACAGCGAAGTAGGTAAAGGATTCACTGGAACGAGCTAGGTCGAGTTCCTGAAGCTCACTGGCATCTGGGGACGATGCACTGGTTTATAAAGGTGTTGCTTGAGCAACGCGTAGCTCGGCTGGTGAGATCACGTTCTGGAAGATTCCGACGGGGTCGAGGTCTTCCTTTGTGTTCGATGTTTGATGCGTAGTTGCGTAGTTCCTTGGGATTTCACGTGTACTCGTGATTGCTCGTGAGTCGAATCGCCTTTATGGGTAAGCTGGACGAAGTATTTCGGCCACGGCTAACTTTCGTGTACGAGAAGAGGACACGATGATGTCATTTGTACAGATTAAGTTCGATGAGGGAAATAGGTGATATCACAAGTCGTGCTATATCTCTACAAATGAAAATAAATTAAGGCAAGCCTGAAACAAATAAAAAATTATTGTTTTTTTTTTTTTTTAAGAAAATGATTTATTATTATAATATTTGTATTAATCTCAATAAAAGAAACATATTTTTTTTAACTTTTTCCAAGAATTGAGCAGTATGAATTCATATTAAAGGTCTGTTCATACCTATTCAGCACGAACAGAATCCTGCAAGTACGGACAGTATTCTTTAGTACATTCTATATGGACGCGCATGAATGCGTAAAAGCGCATGCGCGAATGGAGTATGAATACGTCCATATAATGTACCAAAGAATACTATCCGCACTTGCAGGATACGGGTCGTGCTGGATAGGTATGAACAGACCTTAATACCAAACTAGAATTAATTACAATTCCTAAAATATTCGAATAATTTAAGTCATTATCCACATACATATATATATATATGTATTTCGATAAATGGATTATTTATTGTACAGGTTTAAGTGAATCCCACATACTCGCTCGGATTCTGAGAATTCTAACGGACACTTACTGAGTGCCGTTCGACCTAATCCGGGGGTCTCTATTGTCCAACCCCGAATGCATTTAGGGCCAGGCCGCACCGTGCGACTTGCGAATGACTTGGTTGAGGGCGACCAGACCAATGCATGCAGGTAGATGGGACATGCCACACCCGTCGATTTGTTTGTCGCACACATTTCCATACATTTTTTCGTGTCGCGCAATGAGACAGAAGAAACTCTCTCTCGTGTTCCTACGTTACAGTATGATATTTCGCGTGGGTATGATAAATCTCGATGGATGGAATTTTCGGGTTCCGGATGTTCCGTGATCGAGATTTTGGTGACGTTCGCCAGATTGCTTTGTGCGGAATATTTCCTATTAGAAAATCACATTTCTAGATAAGTAGATAATTTTGAAAAAATACAAGAAACTATCTGCCATTATTACCAACATTTTATAATTGAACTCAAACCACCAACTGATTGGTAGTTTAAATTTAATTATATTAATATTGACGTAAACCATAAAAAAATATGGAGATCGCATTTACAAATACTTGCAAGGTGAGTTCATGGTTTATTAAAGAAGTTTTAATCTATTGCAATAGCCTTGCCTCTCTTTAATACATATTTATGGTAGGTATTTCTCTTTACAAAAATAATAAAACAGTATTTTTAATACTTTTTTACTGAAAAACAATCATAATCTGAAACAAATCCTTTTATTGCTTTCATTCTTATTAAAAAAAGCAGGGCTGTGGAGTCGTTAAAAAAAATCACGACTTCGACTCCGACTCCAATTCCGATATTTACCAACAACACGACTCCCACTCCGACTCCGACTCCAACTCCGACTCCGACTCCGACTCAAAAATGTTAAATTTTATCAGGTTGTTTTCCTATCTATGCAAATATTTTTCATGTTATAGGCATAAAAATAAAACAAGATCAAATTAAACTTTATTAATTATTTATTTGAATTTATTCTTAAAAACAACATTGCTTCTAATAAATCCGTATTCAGCTCTCAAATCAGAATTAAGGATTTTAAGAGCGGAAAATAACCGCTCTACGGACACTTGGGTTGGCGGCAATGCTGTAACGATCAACGCTGAATTTTTTATGATTTCTGGATACTACTGTATTGCCATTTTAACATTTAAATTATTAGCTCGGTCAATTTTTTCCACCATTTTCAATGCATCGTAAAATTCATTTTTAAATTTTGAAATGAGTCTTATAGCAAACTAAGTTTAGTCGGAGTCGCTCATTTTTCACGACTCCGACTCCGGCCAAAACAGCGCGACTCCACGACTCCGACTCCACAGCCCTGAAAAAAAATATGCTGCTGGAGTTAACTCTAGAGATCAAATCTAAACTTGTCTGAAGAACTTTGTAACCTTCATAAAATTCACAAGGCCACTTTGCGTTAGCTTTATACATATATGTAGTTATTGATTACCTACCACTCGTTGATAAATACAGATATGTATCTCAAAAAAGTCACTATCTGTCGAGTAAATATAACTCGAAAGAAAGCCGCTATCTATTTACACACGTCTACCAATTTCATCATGTGTATGTGTTGTTGATATGTACGAACGCAAAACCTTGGCCGGTCAGTCGTATCTCAGTTGTCTCACGGGTTAGTTGGCTGAGATTAATTTATCCTAATTTTCGCAATGTCTTCTTCGACTCTGACCGCTTACAAGTGTAGTCGTATAGTTCTCGAAGATGAAATTGTCGACGGAGCTGTGATTGTCGATTCTTCTGGGAAAATAGCAGAGATCGTCAAAACTAGGCGACTTTGCTCAGATCTGGGAGATCGGGTTCGAGTTATTCAGGTCACAGTCGTTATCGTTCATTGATACGCCCCCGTATCAATTGTACTTTACATATTTTACTATTTATGTATCAGTACTTTGAATATATTCTGATTCTTGACGGATGCACCATCAGATACACTTCGGCCATATTGTATTTTGTAACAACCATTTTTGTACTCGTTTTGATTGCGATTTCGACAAACATATTAGAATAGAAAGCGGATAGAAAGTTCTAATATGTGATATTTTGTATGAAAATCATAAAAGATTCTCAGTAATATCTTGAAGCTCTTATTGTGCTAACTTTAAAATCGAAGTGGTCAATAACCGTAGGGCGAAATCATTCAGGAAGGACGCGGCACATGGTTTTACTTTATCTTTTTTAGGGTTCGGTGATTACTGGTCACAAATTACTCGTCACAAAGTCACTAAAATCTCTATAACGGAACATCTGGCAGCCGAAAAGTCCATCATACTAACGATAACTATCATAGTAACGAGAACTTGTGTGCCAAATATTGTGTATTCGCGATTTTCATGGCAAAAATTGTCTTTGTGACCACCCCAATGTGACGAATAGTCCAATTACCCTTTTTTAGATACTTTTGAACATACGAAAAAAATGTGGCATGCCTTGCACATATTCAAAGCACGCCTAGCACACGCCGTCCCAAATTCACCCCTGGAGTGTTTTCGGAAAAATTTTATCCTCATGTCCTTTTATCCTTGCTTGACAGTGATTGATTGATAAAATCGATAAAATTTTATCTTTGCTTGACAGTGATCAATAGTCACCGGACCCTGAGGGTGCCGTTTATTGTTCAAATGTTGTAAATGCATTGTTAAAGGTTTGCCGAACCTTTTTTAAAAAGCATTTACAACAATTGAACAATAAACGGCACGCTTCCGGTCCTACCTCTAGTGATCAAAAACGGTGTATCCTATATTTGAAGGAATGTTGGAGAACCCCCACAGTGGGGAGCCAAGCACACGACGTGCCGTTCTTCCCTGTGTGATTTCGCCCGTATACTGGCCAACAGCTGTATCGTTTCGCGAATCTGAAAAAATCATCGATGTTTGAAGATGTTTCAGTAAATTAATAAATTAATTCGTCCTTATATCTGTTTTCGTTTCTTTATTTTTAATTTTAAGAATTTATTGAAGTCCAATTGTTTTTACATAACTAAAGTACTTTTTTTTATTATTTTTAGATTACAAATGGTGTGTTGATGCCAGGCATAGTCGATTCTCATGTCCATGTTAATAGTCCAGGACGTTCAGAATGGGAAGATTATCCTTGTGCTACACAAGCCGCAGCAGCCGGAGGTGTAACGACTATAGCCGATATGCCTCTGTAATTTTTTTAACGTGTCATCCCATTTGAAATCCTAAAACTGTAATTAATAAATATAAATGGTGGAAATTTCAGGAATTCTATTCCTCCCACAACAACATTGAAAAATTTAATAACAAAAACTGAAGAAGCTGAAGGCACAGTGTATGTTGATGTCGCTTTCTGGGGTGGTGTTATACCCGGAAATCAGGTGAATAAATGTTCTTGTATATAATGTTTATAATGTCTATTTCGATAATATTATTGTTATTGTTATTTTTTCAGGATGATTTGCTAAGTTTGATAAAGGCTGGTGTTGTCGGATTCAAATGTTTTCTTTGTCCGAGCGGAGTAGATGAATTTCCTCATGTAATTGAAGACGATCTAGATAAAGCTTTGAAAGTTTTGCAAAATACAAAAACTGTTTTAGCAGTGAGATTTCTTTATGCAATATTGATATTGAAGTATTTCAGTATTGCTATATTTTTGACCATTTTAATTTTCAGTTTCATGCTGAATGCAATTTAGATGAAGATGATTGTAAAAAGTCAAGTAAGTATAATATAATAAATGTAGAAATAATATAATAAATTAAATTTTATTTATTGTTATAAAAATATTACAGGTAGTGAAGAATATAAAACATATTTACTAAGTCGTCCCCCTGAAATGGAGCACAAAGCATTGAAGCTTATAAATAAAATGGCTGAAAAATATCCGTAATAAATTATTATTAATTTAAATTAAGATATATATTATGTTTCAAGATTAATCTTGTTTAATATATGATATAGAAATGTTCGATATCATATTGTTCATGTATCAGCTGCGAGTGCCGCCAGCATCATCAGGGATATGAAGAATAACGGTGTTCATATAACTGCTGAAACTTGTCCTCATTATTTGACGCTATCATCTGAAGAGATACCAAACTGTGCGACAGAATATAAGTGTGCTCCTCCTGTGCGATGTTCCAAAAATAAAGTAAACATTTATACAGTTATCTAAATATTGACCTATAGAGCAATAATAATACTAATATTGTATTGAAATTTAGGAAAACATGTGGAAGTTCGTCGAAGAGAATGTAATTGATTTGATTGTGTCGGATCATTCACCCTGTACACCAGAATTGAAAGAAGGTGGATTTATGGAAGCTTGGGGTGGTATATCTTCTTTACAATTCGGTAACATTATTTATTATTATTTAAACAGTAGTTGATTTGCTTCAGAAGGACTAGATTTATTTTTATTTAAGGTCTTTCCTTGATATGGACTAATGCCAGTCAGCGAGGCTTAAATCTCATGGATATATCTAGACTTCTCAGTGCAGCTCCGGCTAAACTCTGTCGGCTGGATGAGAAGAAAGGTTCATTCCGGGTCGGTCTCGATGCAGATATGATTGTATTCGATCCCGAAGATGGTTATACAGTTACAAAAGATATTATATATCACAAAAACAAAGTAAGAATGGTTCGATGAAAAGATTGAATTGTTTAATTGTTGTTTATATTATGTATTTTCTTATCTGATTTTAGTTGACTCCGTATCTTGGAATGAAATTGAAAGGAAAAGTACTACAGACATTCTTAAGAGGGCAGCTGATTTATGATAATAATAAATTCTCCGACATTCCACAAGGACAACTGCTTTTAAACAACTAAATCTACTATATTAATAAATGTTGTTTTTATTCATATAACATGTTATTCTATTTTTATCAGATGTATTAAAAATTTTTTTTTTTATTAGATTTTATTCATATTTTAAAATTTAGTTTTAATGTCTTAATGCTTCAATATTATTCAACAACTAGAACATAGTAGCAATCTAAAGAAAGATAGAAAATCTTAATATTGCCATTACAAAAAATGTAAAACCCCCGTAAATCAATTCTAGTTTCAAAATCGAAAAATAAATAGTTATTTGAATATTTTTAGAACTTGTTTAATATAGCTTCTCAATGTTTAAAAAATATTACGCTTCTTTGCGACATTATCGACGGATGTCTCGAGTTCATATGTTTTATTAAATTTTATTCTAATTATACCTTTGGAAACGGTGGTATATTTTGTTTATTACTGATTGAATGAGTTTATCTGGTATACTTCTTCAAGACCAGATATTATACTTTGCAATGTGGAACGCATGTCTGAAAAAATCGAGATGCAACATAAACAGATCCCCCCTCCCTTTCGAATTTGTCTCCACTTCACGGTAAAATAGAGATTTATGTGTTTTTCCTTATGGTATGGTTTTCAGTTGGCACTCGGTCACACACAGCATTCAATAGATGATATTTATGTGCGAGTACTGTCACGTAGTTTTGTAATAGGTATTAAAATGAATCAAAACCAAGGAATAAAAGATGATAATCGAGATATATCAGTGTGTTTTATATCAAACGAAGACAAGTACACCACCAAAGAGTAGATTCGTGTGTGGGTAGTAGCCCAATGCTGCCAACTTAAAACTTATATAAAAAACGCTAAATTCCCATTTTATCATAGAACCAACAAAAAGGTTAATAGGTTTGTTTTGAAATGGTTCAATAGAGGATGAATAACTCAAATCTCAGGAAACAATTCTTGTCACTTTATTCAAGACATATTATAGGGGATGAACGAATGAGACGACTGGCATGTTGATGCACGTGCTTTTATTATGGAAGCCAGAGACGGAGTGCGGTAGCGACTCTGAACACGGGAGAGTTGGTCCCAACTCGCAGGAAGGTGACCGAACTCGACCATGTCATATAGCGAGCCGCCACAATATCTTTGATTCCGCTGTAAGGCGAGATTAATTTGAAAATTATATATTATCACGCCATTTAAATTATATGCTACTGCATAACGCCATCTGCTAACAACGCTTCGAAGCGTGACATGACGTCCGCAGTGCTGCCAGCTTAAAACTAATATAAAAAAACGCTAAATCCCTATTTTACCAGAGAATCAACAAAAAGGTTGAAAGGTTTGTGAAAAAATGCTCAATACAAGATGAAAAACTCAAATCCGGGACAGTTCCACACCAGTCTGGTCAGTTTATTCAAGACATATCTTCGTTTCTGCTATAAGGTGAGAATAAATTTGAAAATTATATATTATCACGCCATTTAAATTGTACGTTACTGATCAACGCCATCTACTAACGTGACGTTAAAACAAGTGCTAAACGTAGCAATTGGTTTTTGAGCGTGGAGTCGCAATGCTAAACGAGTACCATATTTTAAATAAACGTTGTAAATTTCTTAAAATATCTCTTTCTTACAAGCGTTTTATTAGTTTTATTTTACTCTTGCCAAAATCCTGGCCACGCCATTGAACCAGATCAATGTTCAAAAGGCTAGTACAGAACGTACGTTCCCTTTACCCTGTACTGATATAGTACTGTACTGTACATATGCCTTCACAATGCATTAAAACACAAAAATGGCAAAGTTTTTGAACGATTTGAAGACTGTAGGAATTTTTGATCAATTTTTTGCAAAGGTGAACATAGAAAAGGCTTGTAAAAAGCTCGAGCGGCGGCCGCAGAGCAAGAGAAGTACCAGACAATTGGTTTTTAAGGGTGGAGTCGCAATACTTAACAAGTACCATATTTTTACCAAGCATTGTGAATTTCTTAAAATATCTCTTTTTTATTTATTATTTACAAGCTTTGTATTGGTTTTTTTTTGCTCTTGCCAAAATCCTGGCGACACCACTGAACCAGACCAATGTTCAAAAGGCCAGTACAGAAAGTACGTTCACTTTACCTGTATATTTATTTTTTATTTTATTCTTCGCAACAGAGAAATGTAATATTAATAGAAGTGGCTTTAGGTGTTCTTTTGTTGTCGAGTGACATTCTGTCCATGGACAGATCTAAATAATTTTAGCATCAGTCGTATTTGACGCTTGGTGCTCGTCGTAAGTCCGATAAAAACTTCTGTTTGTTTATATTACACGCAAGATGGGCAAGCATCGGTAAAAATTGCACAATACATTCAAAAACACACAATAAACAACATGGGATACATTTTTATAAGTTAATTGATCCGATTGTATTCCGTGCGATGTAGCGTATTTATAAAATTGACAACAACTATTTATTCGTAAGGGCCCCTCTATTCTTATTACATCTCTCTGTTTAAGGTACCAAAAATACCATTAATTCACAAGTAAATTGATCCGATTGTATTCCGTGCGATGTAGCGTATTTATAGAGACGTTGGAAAAATGTGTAATTGTGGTAATAATGACTCCTTTCTGTTGCTTTTACTTTCCTTTATTTGAAGAAATAGAAGAGGGACTGCCGGCTGGTGTTTGGTGATTGGCACATCACCTATCGAATATTTAACTGATACTGATATTAATTAATGAACGCAGTGCACCGTCGGTAGCCCTCTGTTTATACATTTATAATATATCAGGTGGGGAGCGACCATAACAATATGAAGATTGTCCAGACGTACCGCGTAAAATTGACAACAATTATTTATTCGTAAGGGCCCCTCTATTCTTATTACATCTGCTTCGCAATGCATTAAAACATAATAAAAAGCTCGAGCGGCGGCCGCAGAATAGAGAAGTAGCAGACGGTGCGCGTCATAGACAACGCAACGCGAGGAGCAACACGTCAACGACGCACCGATGACGTCACCGCCGCGACGAGGATGACGTCACCACATCATACGGTGCGCTCAAGTCCCGCAGCATCGACGTCGCGACGCAATTGAAGGTACATACTACATAAATAGACGTAGATATAGACATATTGAAGAGAATTGCGAAGAGTTGACGCATACGAGCGTGTGCCGGAGTGTGAGTGTGAGTGTGAGTCGGAGTGTGGAGCGTGGAGTGCGGAGTGTGGAGTGTGGAGTGTGGAGTGGAGGAGAGGGGAGGGTCGAGTGGGAGTCTCCGGCCGCCAGTTGAGTGGGAGTCTCTGGTGCGCGCGCGTCACCTGACGCGGCTGACGTCATCGCGCTGACGTAATCACTGATGTCACCGCACTCCCCGCTCCTCCCCTTTTAGCCTCCCCCACCCGCCCTGCCACCCACCCACCCACCCCACCCCGCCTCTGCACCCTTCCTTCGCGCGCTCATCCAAAAGTGACGACACTGCTCTCGACTCCGACTCCAACTTCTGCTCCGACTCCGAGGATACACATCAGTATGTGTCATTTCAATTTTCGCTTTTGGACTCGCGCCATAATCTCTTATCTCCGTTGGTTGTTGCGTTGCGCGCTGTGAAACGCAATTACAATATTATATTATGTATATGTATGTACTATTTACTGAATGCAAGTTTCGCTCGGACGATGCCATTATCGAGTCGAGGTTGAAGTGAATTTTTCGCGATCGATTTTCCCCGTCTATGCGTTCGATTTTCCCTCGTGAAAAATGTCCGTTCGCAGAGTTCTTTTCAACTTTTTCAGCGTGTTTATTTGTGTTTGTTGCGACGCAGGGGTACTCGAATGCTGGTTTGCAATCCGTCCGAGGACTGATACAGGTTTTTCATTCCAAATTGACCCTATTTCATTTCAAATTGACCCCTTTTCATTTCAAATTGCCCTTTTTCATTTCAAATTGCCCTTTTTCATTTCAAATTAAACCTTTTTCAATTCAAATTGACCCCTTTTCAATGTCAATTTGAAATGGAAGAGGGTCAATTTGAAACGAAAAAGGGTTAATTTGAAATGAAAAAGGGTCAATTTGAAATGTAAAAGGATCAATTTGAAATTAAAAAAGGTCAATTTGTAATGAAAAACCTATATGACTCAAGTTTGCGAACGATCACTCTGACCCACATCTGAATATTTTCAAAATTGGGGTATTTTTACATACCTCCTTTACGTTTCACATGGCTTTCTTGTCAGTGGTCATTTTTATCTCTTATCCGATCGTTTTCATACTTTGCCATATTGTTACTTATATCATCGTTAGGTTGGCAGAAAAAAAGTCGATTCATTATAATGAAACTAAGCTTCAGGTAAACGATTATTCACGCCAGTTTTTCCTGTTTTCAATTTGAAAAGTTTTATTATTAGACTGTTACGCAGTCATATGCCGTCAATTGACAGTTGCCTGAAACAGAAACCGTCAATTGACATTTTTTCAAACGGCACTCACATTTTGTCGAGTGCACGGATGCGTGCACCTGGTTTTATTTAGCGTATACGTTTCGATTTACTGCATTCGGCAGTCTACATAATGAATTAGTTGCCTTATTAATGAATCATCAATGATAAAATGGGCTACCTAGAAGACGATGATCGGATAAATGCACTCTCGAGACATCCAAACTTTCAAAGATGCTCAAGAAGAACTAGCGCAATAGAATTCCAGAATAAGCCTCAAGGGGTATTTGTATGTTATCTGAGGGTGTGAAAGTTCTTCTTGAGCGCTTTTGAAAATCAGGATTTCTCGAAACTACACTACTATTCAGTGCAATTCAGTGCATTATTCCTGGAATCCTAGAAGACATTCATTCCATTTCAGTTCGTTTTGACAGATCGTTGTGCAATGATCGCGATTTCGCTTAAGGGTTTTTCTATTACAATTCTACGACACATCTAATTATAAACGTTTTATTTCACAAAATCCTCTTCATATATGTATAAATACCTTGCGTGTTTACAACTATTAAAATTACATTGTAACTGATTCTTATACGATCATTTTCACTAGAATCCAACAGGCAAGGATAATTTATTCTCTTACAGGGAAAAAATCTAACTGGAATTGTATCTAAACAGGTATGATCGAAAAAAATCTAAACTTTAAAACGAATGAGTCAAATATGACAAAATTAAATTAACAAGATTTTCATAATCCAATTCGCCGCATGCGGCACTCAGGTCAAGGTCCTTTCTCCAAATTTAGAAGATATGTATGCTTGTTTGATTTAAATTGTTGAAATTTATATACATATATATTCCGTATTTTATATACTATTTATCGATACTTCCCGAGTATTTTTTTTTCACAACTTACTAAAATATACCGAACTATAAACATTTTAAGAAACACTGATGATGTCTATAATTTCTCGAGGATAAGAATTTATTGTTGGCTGAATCATAAACTCGTATTTAAGATTCTCCGTGAAAGATGATTGGTTACGAGAATGTATTCATTTCGAAGTTGAGATTACTATATTTAGAGGCTATAAATTATATTTTCAATTAGTATACAATGAGATAACCGAAAAATAACAACAATGATTTTTAATAACGTTTTTGGAAACAATAGACCTTTTTCCAATATTAATATATTTGATTGGCGATCAGAAATATCAACTGGGCGCACAAGTCCTGGAAAGAATATTGGGTAATAACTTTTTATGATGACTTTCATATCGCTTACTTTTTCCCACTGTCAGTTTCGTGACCTTTATAAAGATATGATTGATGTTTGATTGCCTGTGTATATGTGTGATTATAATAATATATTTTTCGGTGTGTATTTATTTTAAATTGATCATGGATGTGTATTGCATTGCGATGTCAGGATAATAAATATGCAGAATGAAAATTGACAGCGGAAATTGCACCGCATATCAAATGCGGTCCAAGTCGGGACTGGTTTTAAAACGATTCTAATGGATACAAAAAAAATGTCAACGGACAACAACACAAATATGTGGTGCTCTTTGCTATTCTTACCGGGAATGTACAATAGATTTGCATACTCGATAAAAAAAAAGCGAGCTTTAAACCCAAAACTTTGCACCGTTGCTAATAAATTATACGTGTGCGTTTTTACAAGCGTGAACAGTTTCAAGAATTACACTTAACAATGTATCTATGAGAGATAATCGTCTATATCGCAACACATGAGTGCATCTGGAGCTTTCATTTCTCTTCAGATAGATCGATCAGCCCTTCTCAAACGTATTCAGGTTGCGGAACACCACTAAAAACCAGTCTTCGGCACTGCTATCGTACTAACGAATGACCCTAGTGGTCTAACAGGTTTCAAACTTACGCAACCTCGTACTATAAGTATGTAAGTTATTACTGTTTCAAATATGATAACTCAGTGGGTGAACGTTTTAAAATTAAAATTGTAATTATTTCGTTTTACTGTGGGACGTGGCAGGAATTTTATCAGTCGGATGTGGCGGTTGCAGATACACTGCTACTTATCGGATTTTGGTTTTCGTTTACTTTTTCCCTATTGTCCAATAATGGTCGACGTTTCCTCAACAAACATTTTCCTATTACATTTGACACCATCAATGCTATTATTTTCAACTGAGAAATCTTTGCAAATAGAGGTAGTTTTCATGTATTCTACGGATGTTCCCTTGTCACTTTCACTCGTTTTAGTTGCTTGCAATATCGACCGAGGGTTGAACGGTCTGCGTGCGGTCTACTTGGTGCAAGTCCCACCGTTTAAAGTCTGACCGCACTAAGCGACTGCTTAAATTACATATGTATATATAATATATAAATATTTTTTCGTTCAGAATTTAGCGAAAATTTCACTTAATATTTTCAATATTTTATGTAATTATTACGTCAGTTACGGGCCCGTATTTAACGGGCTGTAAATTACGAATATTATCGGTCAGTGACGTCCATAGACTATGTGCCGCCTTTAGGCGAAATTCAAAATGTCATCCTTTAAAACGATACAAACTAAAAAATTATAATTATAATATTAAAGATATACATTATATTTTTAATTCAATTAATGATTAGGATGCACTTACCTATGTATGTAGATTGGATTGGCGATCTTACACTAAGGATTACACTTACCTATAAGGATTGGCGATCCATTCTTGAATGACAGGTTGTTTATAATCTAATATATAATCTAAGATTGCGATTTGTATGTAAGGTTTAATGTAACTATGTATGTAAAGTTTGTTGGGAACATCGAAAACAAATCAAAGTTTCTATGACGACGATATCGTTGAATATTATATTTTTTCGATTCAAATAAATTTAATAAAAAAACAAATGAATGTTTACTATTAGATTGTTTTGCCATGTTTAAGCTGTTTATATTACAAATACCGAGCGAAGCCGGGTAAAACCACTAGTAAAATATAAATGGACAATGATTTCAATTTGCAATTACAAGTATTTTCCATAATTTTTCCTTCAGTTTGCCGCCACTCGTTCAAATTCCCCGCCCGTAGGCGTCGCCTTATTCGCCCATACCCACGGGACGTCCCTGTTATCGGTCATTGATTACATTACTATTGTTCATTAGTCAATGTAACAATTCCCTGACCGTTTATTGTTTGTATCACAGTATTAAATTCACATTACCAAATAGAAATATCGGACGATAGTTTGTTTTTAATTTTTCTTCGTTTAAATTTCTTTCCTTTTTATTTTATCCATGTACGCAGTAGAATAGCAATAGATGAAGTTTTGTGATCCTGCGAAAATTCGAACTCGAGATTTTGACTGATTCGAACTCAGCATCGATTACTGATCACGTTTTCATGATCTAGAAAAAATATGTGTCTTTGGTGTATTTTGGGGATTTTTTGAACACCGTTAGTCCTATCGAACTGAAACTTAGCATGGGTTACTGAAATTCTTATCGACACGGCGTAAATTTTTTATTTACAAGGCTTTTCTATGTTTCACTTCACTTATTGGTCTGACACTATTCCTACATTCTTCCGATCGTTTTGAAATTTTGCCATATTTTTTTTGTTTTGGACTTTGCTTCTCTTCGAACTTCGATTGTGTCCATCATTCACATTGAGTATTTTTAACAATGGAGTTACGAAATGTAAATCGGATGTTTGGCCGTAATTCATCTCTGCACGTTTCCACCGATGGATTGTCATTGGGAGTGTTCACAGTTTGAGAATCGGCGCAATGCCGAACTGACCGTAGCGCCAGATTTGAAAGTTGTACTGTTGCGCAAGAGAGCATTGCAGATTCGTAAAGGTGAGTTTACGAAATGCAAATCGCTCACAGAGGTTAGGAGCATCGACGATCGTACACGCGAAAATTGAATAAAAAACGAAAACAAAAGAACGGCATCGTTTGACGTTTGGCATTTGTTTTGGGTAAATAACGATGTTGCCAGTGCGGATTACGCATTCGGGCTGGCGCGTGTTGGCCACACTGTCGGTAATCGTGTGGGATTGTGTGTGTGTGTTTGCGGCGTTTCTGTGGATGACGCAAGCGAGTGTCGGGTGACGTCACCGCTATTTGCGCGTCTGACTCATGGCGCGTCACCGCATCGCAACTACACCAAACCACACCGCATACGTACAACAAAATCTATCCAACATTCATGCCCTTTCGTTTGTAAACTTACATTCGTCTCCTCTGATACAATTCTGCTTCAAATAGATTCATAAAATTCGTCATTTATTATACAATCTTTATTGCAGTTCAATAACTGAACAACTAGTTAGTACTTTCAGCCGAATTTTTTATTCGTTCTAGCTGTGTAATATTGTAAGGTGACGATTCGTATTGGTTTTATCAGCACATACAGTTCTGATTTTTTGGGTCTATGTGTCGAGACAGAATGTTAAATTACAGAAAACACAAATATCGGAAGGCAAAGATCGAAAGTCGAAAGATCAAAAAAAAAAGGTGCATGGTAAACGGTACATACTCACTTAATTTGCGCGGTACTATGTATATATAATATGGGTCTACGTGACGAGCCAGAATGTTAAATTACAGAACACACAAATATCGGAAGGCAAAGATCGAAAATCGAAAGATCTTAAGTCGAAAGATCAAAAAAAAATGGTGCATGGTAAACGGTACATACTCACTTAATTTGCGCGAGCAGGATACAACAGGAACAAGAGGAACATGCTTTTCCTCCCGTATTCTGCGCGCGCACATTAATACGGGAGGAAAAGCCTGTTCCTCTTGTTCCTGTTGTATCCTGCTCGCGCAAATTAAGTGAGTATACCATGCACCATTTTTTTTGATCTTTCGACTTAAGATCTTTCGATTTTCGATCTTTGCCTTCCGATATTTGCGTTTTCTGTAATTTAACATTCCGTCCCGTCACGGAGATCGTGATTTTTCATATATCGAAATGGTTTTCGTGAGGTGTAACCAAGACAGTTTAGGTAGGGTTTCCAGATTTCTTCCAAGTCAAATCGGGATAAATCAACAATATTAGACCACTTGGTTTTTTCAATTGATTACATTTGGCAAAAATTGAAATCATAGTTTTCAATGCACTGTAGAATAATTTCAACTACATCTATATAAAGTCTATTTAATTCATCGATCTACATTAGCGAGAGTATTTGAGAATACAATTCAACTACCCGTTTTTCTACAGCTATTTTTCCATTCCAATTTGGAGATTGTAATTCTCTTTTTAATATAATTTTTAATGCAACAAATTGATTGAACAAATATGTGTCATTTGCTATAATATTTTTCGTAGTTAACTGTTTTTTCAATATCTAGCCATTCTGGTATTTATTCCAAGCTCATCCAGGAAAACGCAGAGTATTTTTACAAACCTCTTTTATGTTTCACGTACGATTACAATTCAGAATTTTTTTTTGGTATTGTCCATTGTTTGAAATAATCTGTCAATGTTTCATAAAACTTTGCTACTTCTTTATTTCATCCATCAATTCGTCAGTTTGAAATTGCTTTTAAACTATGGATAATAGGAAAATTTGAAAACTGGGACTTTTGGCCGTCCCGAAAGGTTCGTTCGGGACACTGGGACACGAGGCTTAAAACCGCTGACAATCCCGATTAATCGGGACGCCTGGCAACCCTAGTTTAGGATAAGGTGACCATTTTTTCCAAATTCAAAACCAGGACATTTTTTTCCAAAAACATATACTTCAATTATTTAAAACGAAAATTAAAGAATCATGGACGCACATTTATGAAAAAAACAATAAATTTTCTTGAATTCTGTTATAAAATTCTACATAAGACTGGTTAATATTATACTAAGTGATTAGCAAACATTTTAAGGTTTCAACATTAAATTTCGTTTTATCACTGGACTATGTATTGTTCATCTAAGTAGAAAATCCTTTGGCTGGTGTTTGTTCCTGATAAATGGAAACGCCAATATTTTTGTAGGGAGACCTAATTTTCGCCGAAGAATTTGTATATTCATCCATCACAAAAATTCTCTTATACAAAAAGTGTACTGGTTTTATCTCACAACTTACCAGGACGGCTACCCAAAAAAACCAGTACTGTCCTGGAGAAAAATGGTCATGGGTAATGATATCTATTTGTCTTCCCAATCAGATGCACAACTTATCGTGACTATTTACCGCTCGTATTAAGTGCTTCAAAATCTCTAAAATATTATTCGATAATGTATGTTTTGGCTTTTCATAAGCCAAATTGAGAAAATTGTAGACCTTTTGTTAATTTTTGAGGGTATAAACAGAAAGTTGGTGACAAATTTTACATATGATATGTGCATCTAGATTTGACGTAGTGGAATCATTACGATACAAATAACATAGGCAGCGATATCTGAGATTGATAAATCGGAGAGATAACTACTTATTTACGTAAATTTGTGAATACCTTATAGATAATGAACTATACTTTTTATTTTGTTACTGATATATTGAACTGTGTATGGCGTGAAGCTCCATAATGCATTCGTGTGTCAAATTGAGTATGGAATCATACTATAATATTGACTAGTATATACTATTTTGGTGTACTGTAAATATTTTGTCAATATGATATCAAGATTGCATTTGATAAAAGGATCTTTTGTCCGACAAAAGATCCAATGTTGGGTGATTTGGCATACAATATGTATACACGTAAGTTGCCATTGTACAAATATCGCAGCTAGTAATCTCTACTATAGATATGTATATTAGGGTGATTATTGTTCCGTCTGTGGTCCATAAGGGCTCAAATTGCGTATTTAATGTAATGTCAATTGTAGTAAAAGCCAATGTAAATATATATTTTGAGTACATATGTACATATGTTATTTATTCAGTGTAATTCTTTAGATTTAGATAAGGTCTGTAGTCTGTACGTGTGCTATTTTTAGTTATTGATTTTTTTAGGAATTGCAATTTTTGATTGAGCATCTTTTTTTTTAACTTTTCGATAGATGACAACTTACAAACATCTGACTTGCATACAAATCGTAATTTTGCGATTAAATAAGTGCGATAGGTGTTAATTTACACATCGATAACGGTTTAAACATCTATAAATGGGAATTAAACGGAAATTGATTTATGCAAATGCTATTAGATTCCGTCGCGCACGTAATATTAGTCATTGGTGAGTTAAATTTATGTGCATTTTATTAAATGACTAACTAGCGAGTGTTGCGAAAATCGTTCATTCGTTTTTTTTCTAATGATTCTCGTTCTGCTTGAGCAGACTTTGAAAAGTCAAAATGTAAATCTGTGTAAAAACTTAATGATATGATGACTGATGAGTAGAGTTAGGATAGTCACAGTGCTATCCATTTTTCGGCAAACCTTTAACAATGCATTTACAACCTTTGAACAATACACGGCCCCCTCAGGCTCCGGTGACTACTGATGAGACAGGGTAGTAATCTATGTATATTGGCATTTCTCAACCTTTTTTTGATCGTGGTCCCCTTTTGCGTTTAACATTTTTTTGTGCCTCCCCCCCCCATATTTATATAATATTATATATTATATAAACTTTTTTCTATAATTACAAATTTGAACAAACACGCGTAATATTTTTTTAAACAATAAATTGAAAGATAGTTTTATTTATTGTTATCCTTGTGCCTGATGTAAACTAGCGAGTTTATTTATATCTGGCTCAAATGTTGTTAGTGACATACAGAGATTGTCTGTTTTTATTACAAACCTCTTTTATGTTTAACTTACGATTATTAATTTACAACATCAAGACGGTTACGAGCTTTGAGAGGAGATGCATAGCTCGACTAAATCCAGATTTGACGAGATAAGATGTGGGAAATGCAGTGAAATATAAACTTGCCTTCTTCCAAATCTGTGGAAATATACTCGCTGTTTCAGTGCTGATTCCAAAATTATCTTTATTTAGTTTAAATTAAAACTTAATAATGCAATTAAACTACAGTAATGACAATTTGTCGGAAAAACGCAGACGGCGAACACATTTGAAATTATACAATTGTTTATTTATTTTACCCTAACAACGCAGGTGGCGAGGCGAACACATTTGAAATCATTGCATTGCAATGCCACTCATTCCTGATTTCCCGTTCTCGTTTTTGGGCGATTTTTTTATAGAAACCACGGGCATGCACACAACAACTCATGTAAGTTTCATCGTAACCGGTTGAATGGTATAGGAACGCAACGTGACAGACAGACAAACATTGATTTTTATATATATATGTACTAGCTGAACCCGGCATGCGTTGCAATGCCACAATAACGCATGCAGTTTCCGTTCCCGGTCCCGTTCCCATTTGTCGGGAAAACGCAGGTAGCGAACACGTTGGTCACGACGCGAAAACATTTTAAATTATAGCGTTGCAATGACACTCATTCCCGTTTTTCCCATTTTTGGGCGATTTTTTTTCACGGTAATCTTCTCGGACATGCATACAACAAATCCTGAAAGTTCCAGTTTAGGAGCCTATTTGAGACACACAGACAGACATTCATTTTTATATATGTATATGTATAGATATATAGATGATTAAATCTAACTTGCATATTCTCATGAAGCTGCTTCAAATTTATGTAAAGATTATCATCTTGTATTTCATTAGAAATAGTAGTCAATGATAGAAATTGGGTTAACTCCGTCGTCCAATATTAATTTTGATAATATTAAGATTTCCAAGAAAAGCAATAATTACAATTTTACACGTTATACTTATGAGATTACATCATTTTCCTTGTAATTGTTTGTTTAGTAAATTAAATTTCTCAAATATACGTGCCGAATAAAATATATCGCATTTTGCACCAACCATCTGTTCTCCAAATTGGTTGTCACTCATAAAGGACACAATATAATAATTTGGAATATTATGTATACATAATATTCCAAATTATAATCAACTGTCATCGGGTATCATTTATAACCCGTTTCCTGTCGCGTCGCATTGCGTCTGTACTACGTTTTACTCTATTAAAGTTGTTCGTGTCCGCATGCACGTATGTAAATTCATTTAATTTCAATGAAACATTTTTGCATTTCGATATGATACTTCGAAAATGCTCCTGAAAATAGGGCTTAGTTCAGAATTTTACACCTGCAAGCAAAAATAACATAATATCTAAATTTTCATTTCATTATTGAATTATTATTTTTCTTCATGTTTTCATTGAGCAGCTCGAAATGAACATTCCTACTGAAATTCAAACGTAGGGTAAGGGTACCCAACCTTTTTGACGTTTTGAGCCACTTTTCATCTAAATTTTCGGTAAACGGATTATTCCGTATAAAGGCTCGCGCAAGTCACGGAACATCTGGCACTCGAGTTCTCGTTAGTATATTATTTCGCGTGGGTAGCTTTCGATTGATGTAGTTTTTGGGTGCCAGATGTTCCATAATCGAGATTTTAGTGACTTGCGCGGGATCGCTTTTTGTGGAATAATCACCGAGCCAAATTTTCATGGCGATTGAATTTATTATTTCTGCTTATTTAGTACTTAAAAGTTAATAAAGTAAAAATATTCATTTTAAAAAGCAAAATTTCGTTGAATAATTGTTGAAACAAAATAATTTTAATTGTTTCGTAATTTTTTTATGACAAAAAAGTAGTTTTAATATCCATTAGTATTTTCTGGATTCAATAAACTGTAATTCTGAATTTCCTACATCTATTGGTAAAGTCATTGCGATGGTTTTTGCCAACATTTGGATATTATTTTCATTTATATTTGAAAATGATGGTGATGCAAATTTTATGAAGAAGTTGAAGTTCCGTTGATAAATAGACCCAATATTTCTTGTTTTTAAAGGTATTCCTTGTTTTGAGGATTGGTTGCATCATTATCCTTTCTCTCAATTAAAAATGTTCTTATCTCAAGTAATAACTAGTCTTCGGCGTTGGCTGGGTGCTCGTTAAATAACTCAATTTATATACAAAGCAAGAGAGCAAAAAATTATGGTTGACAATAGTTATAAATAGTGAACCATTTTTTGTGCTATGTAAAAGCATCGTCCCAGTGTCGATCTTTGGCAATAATTCTCGAAATCTAACAAAAACATATCCTTTGCTCAACCACCTTACTTCATTGTGAAAAGCAAATCTTTGAGATGTGTCTTAACTTCTTCCAAAATAATTTTACAATTTATTATCTCAAGCGTTTATATATCGTTGGCTTGGTTGGCACAAATATTGTATGTCCATTTTTGAGTTTGTATCGAATTTTAAGATTGTAGATGTTGGATTTATTCAGGTTTTTCTTTTCGAGGTAATTTATATGGTATACATACATTACCTTGAAAGGAAAAATCTGAATCATTCCAGCATATAGAAACTTAAAATCCGACAAAAATTTAAAATTCGATACATATTCAAAAATGGATATACAACAACTGTGCACCAAGCTATTGATATAATAGAATTAATTCTTTTTTTATGTTTTATTTTAAAATATGAGTCATTTTTATTTTTTAAACTCACGATCGTAATAAATTGAGATCGACCAAATGTTGCTTCGTGATCAACCGGTTGGGAAACCTTTCGCTAGGGCCTCAATAAGCGGAAATAGATGAAAACTCTATAAGGGGTCAAACCTTGCAAAATGGCAAAGTTTTAAGGCGATCGGAAGAATGAAGGAAATATTGTCAGAATGAATTGAAGCTAAGAAAAGCCTTGTAAAAAATAGTAGTGAACTGTTATATATTATATATATGTAGAATGCAGTCGAAAGAGTTTAAACGGGAAATGGACCATATTTAAAAGATATCATCTTCTATACTTACTTTAATATTTAATTTAATTTTATGTAACATCACTGAAATTAGTTCATTAATAAATAAAGTTAGACTCATTCAAATCTACTATGGACATTTGGCCCTTCCTGTAATTATATCTACATATATATTAAATTATTGTTTCAAAATATCGCCCCCCCCCCATTGAAAAAATTCTGGATTTACCACTGAATTTGTATATTTCTAGAAAGCAGGTACCCGAACTGTTTTTTCGTTCCGGTTCGGTAAAACGAATATATATCGGTTCAGTTCCGGTTTTCGGTTCTCTTTTGTATTTAAATATTAGCAAGTTAATGTAAATACACCTACACCGTATATCCCTCTCTTTATACGGATTTTTGCTATAACTTATTGTGATCATATACATACATAATTAAATTGTCAAAGGAAAATATTTCCTGGCGTTTGCAGCTTGCCGCTGGTGCATTGCGGAATAGAGGGCGGATTCTGATGTAGCTAAAATGCAGACAAAATACATTTTTTTATTAATACTTAATTGACTTTCTCTTTTTTTAAACATTTTTTTGTTTTATTTGGCATTAGAAGTTAAAATTAATGTCGTTTATGAATGTCGGTTTTTGTTCGGCGCACTCCTTCAATTAGGTTTTTACACCCTAATTCTAATAATTGGCAAGACATCTGCGTGAGGGATATCTTAAAAGAAAGGGCAATAATCAAGCATGTTTTTAAAAAGGTTTCACCTCTAAAAGAAAATGTAGTTGTTTTTTAAATGCAAATCAGATTTTTCCTACTTGACAAATTTTTGAAAATTAATTATTCCTCTCATATTTTTTTCTGTCGACACAGATGACTGTTTATTTTTATTTGATTGAATAAACATTAGAAAAACAAAAAAAAAATAATTGACTAATATACCACTTTTAGCAGTATTAACAATTAACTGTGAGATTTTGGTGTTTTTGCTCAAAATCTTTAAAAATGAATTAAAAAGAAGACTTTTATGAAAAAAAAACCGTAAGGTATATGTGGCTCAAAATGTTTGAAATTATATGAGCCTGTATTTTGAGGCTATGCACTTATGTACATAGCTACCAAACACCCTGTATATTAATTTTACGGTAATTGGATTATTAGTCACATCACGATCGCCCAAAAGACAATTTTTGTCATGAAAATCGCGAATACGGAATATTTGGCACTCGAGTTCTCGTTACTAATATGATAGTTATCGTTTGTATGATGAATTTTTCGACTGCCAGATGTTTCATTATAGAGATTTTAGTGACTTTTGTTTGAGAGCTTTGTGACCACTAATCACCGAACCGAAATAAATATCGGTTCGATTTCAGTTTTCGTCTGTTCATACCTATCCAGCACGACCCGTATCCCGCAGGTGTTCTGCAAGTGCGGATATTATTCTTTGGTACATTATATGGACGTATTCATACTCCATTCGAGCATGCGCATTTACGCATTCATGCGCGTCCATATAGAATGTACTAAAGAATACTGTCCGTACTTGCAGGATTCGGGTCGTGCTTAGGGTTGCCAGATGATAATTTGATAAAGGAGGGCAGATGGGTCTAAAAAGGAGGATTTTCTGTAAAAAAAGGAGGACATTCAGGAATTAAACGAATTTTTTATATTATTTTACTTTATTTTAATCATATTTAGCTGAGCTGCCAATTTTGGAAAGACGTTCTTGGTTTTTTAACAAATAATTATAAAAATCTTCACATGTCATGTTTTTGAAGTTGTATTGAGTAAGAATTAAAGATTTAACTGACTGCATACTTAGTCTATTCCTCTCTTTGCTCCACTGAGTATTAATCAGTGAAAAAACTCTTTCCACATTTGCATTATGTGCGCTTATACAAAAATTAAACTCGCATATCTTGAGCAGTTTTGAGAAACATTCAATGTTTTTAACACTTTTGAAGTAGATTGTCCACTGCTCGTGCAACTTCAAATCATAATATGCTTCATCTTCATCTGATTTTGATTTAAGAAATGAAATCAAGTTACAATATTGATCGTGTAGCTTAACATCGTCAACCTCTGATGCTCAAGAACTCAATGCATGAAACTAAATCATCATAAATAAGTCCCGCCCGATGTTTAGCAAAAAGGAGGACTTACAGTAGGTACGGGAGGACAAAACATGGAAAAGGAGGACATGTCCTCCTTTTTGATACCATCTGGCAACCCTAGTCGTATGAACAGACCTTTATTCGGTTCCCTGCTAGAAAGTCACATAATATTAAAACTAACAAAAAAACCGTCGTAAAACGCGTCTTACACGATATATTTGCACCATCGTAATGGCGGAGGCTCCATTTACTTATATTGATGACCAAAATGAGCAATATGGCAAAGTATGAAAACGATCGGATAACAGATAAAAATGACCACTAACACGAAAGCTATGTTTTTGATTTTTAAATGCTTTTTATTATTACGAAATTATGTTCACAATACATCTTATATCTATTTTAATAGCTACTGATCAACTGATCATTTTCTATTTTACAATTTTAATTTAATTTGGTTAGTAATCACAGTGTTATATTATTCTAATGTTAATCTAAAGCATAATAGGAAAAAGAGCTCAAAACCTATTTACAATCCTTATAAATGTTCATAATACATCTAATACATAATATTAATTAAAGACTCTCTAAAGTCGATGACCTAAAGCAGATTGTGTTAAGGTAATCTGTGTTTATACCTGAAGGGTATAGACATTTTGTTGTAATCACCGAGACTCTTCACAAGTGTGTTAGTATGGTTATTAGTGATTCTGTCATAGAATCTACTGGTTAGTTTGTTAGTAATGTCTGTAACAAACGGAATATTATATATGGCATGCAGATTTTTCAGGTTAGTATATATGGGTGTATTATAAATTATTTTTAGGGATTACGAAAGCTATGTGAAACGTAAAGGAGGTATGTAAAAAAGTAAACGTAACTCGGCCCAAAATCACACTGCATATAAAAAGGAAGAAAAGAAACGCGCAAAGCTTATGTTGGTAGCCTTTGG
Source organism: Arctopsyche grandis (assembly GCF_051622035.1). Classification (NCBI taxonomy): domain Eukaryota; kingdom Metazoa; phylum Arthropoda; class Insecta; order Trichoptera; family Hydropsychidae; genus Arctopsyche; species Arctopsyche grandis. The sequence goes on from NC_135362.1 coordinate 3,873,045, forward strand.
TAAGTTGCGCTGGTGTGTTTTGGCCGTAATTTGAAACAGCAGTGGAATTATTGGTAGCGAACGATTTGAAAGGGATCGGAGATGGCGCGCTCGGGGTGCGCATGCGCAATGGACAGAGAAGTCCAATGCGCGGAATAGTCGCGGCCGCGGCCGTCTCGTATTCCTAGTGTTTGGCGTCGAGAGGTGGCGCCGACAGCGTCACTCGACATCATCATCACCATCACCATCACCATCACACCGCTGGCTGCAAACGCTGGTCGTCGAACGCGAAACGCCAAACGCAAAACGCGAAACGCAATCGCTCGGGCCGAGCCAAAGCGAGCGGGCCCGAGAGCGACGTGGCCGCGACCGCGACACCTGTGAGTAAAATTCGCATACATATCGCGCGCACTGCCGACTGGAGGCAGAGCGACCGACCGACCGACCGACGACAGCGACGCGTCGTATCGACTCGCATACGACACGTGCCGACGCGTCACTCTGCACGACATTCGACGACCGTGACGTGACCATTCGTGAGTAGCCCTCGAGCTTCGTCGCCCGCCCGTCGGGAGCGCTCCCGTCTCTCTCCTCTCTCCTCTCTCCTCTCTCCTCCCTCCTCCCTCCGCTCCCCCCTGCTGTCAAAGCGAATGCACGTCCGCTCCTGGCTGTCAGTTCGCCTGCACCCCTCCCCCCACCCCCACCCCCGTCCATTCTCGCTTCCCCTCTCCCTTCGCTTCGCTCGTCATATGTAAACAATGTTGGTCGACCTGTCGCAAACAAACCGATTCCGACCATAGATAATGTTTGCGCAATCAGTGTTTGTCAGTGTTGCCAGTCGTCTTTATTTTTTTCAGTGTTTACACTGTTTGTCGTGCCGTTGCATTTCAATTTATCTGACACACTACATACTCTATTCAAATTCCAATAAATATAAAATTTATAATATTTTGACATTTGAAACGAAGCTCGCCTATCGATACGTATCGAGATTTACAGACCAAGTGTATTTTCAGTTGTAATACATAGGATTGGGTTCAGTGATTACTGGTTACAAAGTCACTGAAATCTCTATAACGAAACATGCAGCCGAAAAGTCCATCATACTAACGTCATCATCATTTTTCCGATTTATACAAATGCTAAATGCATTTTATTTTATTGTTTTAATTCATTCATTTAATTTTTTCTTATATTAACCTTTTGAGTAGTGAGTTTATTTTATTTTATTTTATTTTATTAATTGAAAAATCAACAGACAGGATGTACATAGATATGTATAAAAAAAACCAATAGTAAATAAATAATATATGTAACATCCGAGTCCAATAATAGATTTTTACAAAAATGAAAAAGATAAATATAAGGAAAACAAATTAAAAAGTAAAGAATAAAGGCATGACAAAATATGTAGAACATTGCATAATCAAACTATAGTATTAAAATATTTGGAAAAGGTTATAAAATAGAATATAAAAAGAAATTGAAATTTACAAATATTAAACAAATGAAAAAGGTAAATACAAAATAAGCAAATGAAAAGAAAAATAATGAAAGCTATAATATGAATTAAATAGCACATTACATAACTAAACTAAAGTATAAAAATATTGGAAATATTGGAAAAATATAATAGGAGAAGAAATTTTTTATTTTATTTTATTTTATAATTTTTATTTTACATATATACCAGGAAGGCCTTACAGGTAAATCCCAATGCGCCTTCCTGGCCAATTACAAATACAAATGCAGCATTTTTATTATAAGTCGTTGAATTGCGAGACACTGAAAAAACTCGCAAATTAACGAGACATCTATGAATTGTACATAAATTTTTATTGTACATCAATCAAATTTCAAATAGTGGTGACATAGTAGGTAGGAAGGATTTTTAGCCAATTTTTTTTTTCCGGGAACCGTTTCAACAATGAAATCAGAGAAAATTGGCAAACTCTGATAGGAAACGATCAACCTGGAGTCACAAGTCCAGGTCTGACCAACAGCATACTCTGAAAAATTCATTTTCATTCAGGGATTGAACCCGGCACCTTCTTGACGGTAAGCAGAAGCTTAACATCCGAGCTATGCTGCTGGCAATAGTGAATTGAATGAATCAATCGGTCAAGATTCTCTTGATGTTAGACCTGAATTGATGTAGGGAAATACCAAATTAATTTGAACACCAGAAACGTCTCAAGAGTGAGTTTTTTTTTCGGAATCAACTAACTTGAAAAATCCGAGCGAACACTCTTATTTTGTGGGAAGTTTTAAAGTTGACATATTTCGCTCGATTATATGATTGATTTATTGCCCGGCGGCGGCTTTGCCTTGCACCTCCGGACCAAATTCTCTCGAGAATAAATCTATAATTTTACGCTAAATTATTTTTATGAGGGTCAAATGAAATAAATTTAGTCAGACGTTTCAATGTTATTCGTTCGGAACATATTTTATAGTTTTTACATGTGGAAAATATTACTTTAGAAAAAAAATTGTCATCATGTTCAGTCTTAAAAATTTAACTGGCTTTCACGCCTCGTTAAATTTGGTTTCTTTATTCGAATACAAAAATATATATACACAAGAGTGAAAGAGAAACCTCAGCAACACTTGAAAAAAAACGAGATGCAAATATGTCGAACAATGAGAGAGGTAGAGTATTTTGAGTGATTGAATGTGTCAAACCGTACAGGTACGGTCATACTCTGGCGGGGCCATTTTACTTTGCCCGTACCCCTACCCGTACAGTCGTACTCCTGAAAGGGTTAATATTGTTTTTTTATTCAATTTATAATATTATTGTTCAATGGTCCTTTCGGCTGTATATGTAAAGTAAATAAATAACTATCATACTAACGAGAACTTGAGTGCCAAATATTGTGATTTCGTGTATTCGCGATTTTCATGCCAAAAATTGTCTTAGTGACCACCGCAATGTGACGGAATAGACGAATTACCATAGAGTTTCCAAGTGTCATGGCCAAAAATACAGAACATTTAGCAAAAAAATGTTAATTTTTATTTAAAATTTTCTTTATAATTATGCGGGTTATTGTTAAAATGAAATAAGTCGTTTAAGGCCAGAGAAATGTAATATTAATAGAAGTGGCTTTAGGTGTTCTTTTGTTGTCAAGTGACATTCTGTCCATGGACAGATCTAAATAATTTTAGCATCAGTCTTATTTGATGCTTGGTGCTCGACGTATGTCCGATAAAAACTTATCTGTTTGTTTATATTACTCGCAAGATGGGCAAGCATCGGTAAAAATTCCACAATACATTCAAAAACACACAATAAACAACATGGGATACATTTTTATAAGTAAATTGATCCGATCGTATTCCGTGCGATGTAGCGTATTTATAAAATTGACGACAATTATTTATTCGTAAGGGCCCCTCTATTCTTATTACATCTCTCTGTTTAAGGTACCAAAAATACCATTAATTCACAAGGTTATCGTAATATTCCACCAGTACAGGGAAGATTATATTTATGAGGCTAAGAATCATAATGTATATGTACATATGTATATTTTGGTGCTACTTTAGTATGCGGTCTACCTTCACATATCTACTAGTGGCACTGAGACTGAATAATACCGACCCTAACAACCTAATCTTAAATGAATAGGGCTACCCTTAAATAAATAGGTGTTGGCTGCTAAGATATCTTTTTTTTTTAAGTTTTAAAGTTTGGTTAAGTTAATCAATAGAAAAAACATCTGATTATTGATTCCAATACCCACTTATGGCACAGCAATACTAGATTTTGTGTTAAAGAAAGAAAAAGCCAAAAATCTGTAAAATTGTGAATTTCTTCTATATTCATATCCAATAAACAATATCATTGTTGTATTCGAATTCAGTGGGTCAAACTTTGTAAAAATTTATTAGAATTCGCTCTAGTAATTTTGGTTTTGTTGTTGCTCAGTGTTATCAGTTTGTTTGATTCTTGTGAGATGACTCGTATCATCATATATAATATTGCTATTCTGTGTGTCTGTGTGTAACTGCGATAACGCTCGCCGTACTATAATAGTCGTTTCGATTCGACATATGTATATATGTACGTCACAGCTAAAACACTGCCAACAAAATGTACGAATATAATAACAAAAGAAAAAACTTCTATATATACTGTTTGCTGCCAATGTTTCCTCTAGGCAAGTCTGTGAGCATTTAACGCCATATATTGAAAATTTATTTAGTTAATTAATTTTTCTATTGGTGTTTTATATTGTTTTTACCATTTTTTTTTCATATTAACCCTTTGAATGCTGACCAACGCCAATCGGCGTTTTGCCAACAAGTCCATAGGCCTGAAAAACGCCAATAGGCGTTGTATTTTGAGCATGTACAAAGTAAACAAGAATACTACTCGCTAAGCCTTTCCAGGTAGCATTAAAAAAAAAACTGCATTGAACATGGGTCGTGTAATCCGTGTCATTAATTTTTCGACGTTTATAAAGACTGGTTTACACCGGAATATCTGAATTTATAACCATAGCAGAATTTCTCGATGGAAATCCCTAACTGCTTTTGTATTATATTTTAGATTGGGAGCATTAAATTTTAACAACAATGAATATGCTAAAACTAGTTTTGGAAAAATACATTCATTAATAGACTTCTTTTGTTTATTTTATACTAGTTGTTTTACCCGGCTTCGCTCGGTATTTGTAATATAAACCGCTTAAAAATGACTAATCTAATAGTAAACATTTTATGAAATTTATTATTTGAATAGTTTTATTTTATATAAATTTATTTGAATACTTATTTATTTTTTTTATTAAATTGACTGTCACGAACAAAAACAAACATATTTATATACAAAGTCTCTTTCGAAATTATATGTATATACCAGAATCCGGCGCCTTCGCCCCTCGTGGACTTCGAATCCTTTGAATTGAAAAAAATCGAATCGGCGCCTATGAATCGAAAACAAAAATGAATCGAATATGTTGTCTACGAACTAAACAACCAAAGTTACACATATTGTATATGCAAAGTCTCTTTCGAAATTATATACTAGATTGTTGCAAGATATATTCGAGTCTAAAAACACCTTTACAAAACTCGATATTCTCGGCGGTAGTTAACTAGAGTAGTGATCTAGGGTTTGTTTGGATTAGCTACAATTTTTATACCTGCTTTCTATTGGATTTCTAAATCATTCTAGTTGGAAATGTTGGCGAAATTTTCAGCGTGGTGGGCTTTCAACAGAAAATATGTCAGCACTCAAAGTGTTAAACGATTAAAAATAAATGTATTTGAAAAAAATACAACCGCGTGCGGACCGAACACAGGACTTATAAAACACATTTATTTTATTTAGTAACTTAATATGCCATAACCCGTACGATGCTATTACTAGTATATTCAAATATTATTGCAATTGAGAGTGGTTCTTTTTTTGTTTAATTTCAGGTGCCCTTCTAGGGCATGGACGGAATGGTCGAGGAGAATGGGGCTGGTAGCACAGGGAGCGCTGTCGAATCCCTGAAGTCATCATCCTCGGGTCAAGCCGTGAATGTGAATTCTCACGCCGTCACCGCTACCAGCATCGTTCAGCTTCAGCTCACATCGCAAGCCCCCGCCGTGGTACGAACGAATTACGTAAAAGTTTCTTTATTATGCACAATACCACTTTTTTTTTCTCGTTCGTATAATTATGTTTTTTATTTGACCTTACAGATAAAAGAAGAATTTTCAAAGATACTTTTAACAACCTATAGCGAATTATCTCAAATTTTGTAATATGTCTACGGTACAATAATACTCCTAAATTATTAATATACACATATATATATATATTTGTTCTGAACGGTAGGGGTGACTGTGCTGTGCTATTCGTGACATCTACATAAATATATTCAAATGAAATATTCAGTTAAATTAATTATAATCATTTCGTCTATTTGAAGAATTGATTGTGTGTTATTGTTTTTATATGATTGTGTTGTCATCCATGTGGTCATTTTTTTAAGGGTATCATTTATCGGCCCGGCAAATAAAAAGAATGCCCCTCTCTAAAATAGCTTCGTCGGACAGATTCGATCTTCGCCCGGTAAATCAAACGTCAAACGGGTTGCCAGTGACAAAAATAAATACCGACCCTAATAACCTAATCGTAAATTAATAGGGCCAACCTTAACTTAACCTAACCTAACCCTTAAATAAATATTGGCTGTTAACCATTTGCCCGCGGCAATAAATATAGCGAACAAGCCCTGTACGTGGCACTTTTTTCGCGAATTTAGCAATCGAGTTTTCGACCTTAAATACAGATTTTAATATTTACTCAAGTAACCAGATATGTTAATTAACACATAAAGTATTATTTTAAACAATAAAATACATAATATATCTCGTAGTTTTGGCTTAATTGTCAAATAATCATTCTTCATACAATTGAGACGTATGGTCGCCATTGTTCAACACACGTGACGTCACATAAACGCTGTTTCAGTATGGTTCCACAAAAAACTAATTTCGACTGGTATATATTCATTTTAAGCAAATTGAACAGATGGCATTCAACTCTCAGTAATATATTCAACCAATTTTGAACCTTAAAACAGTTGAAATGGGCGCATATAAGGCTCAAAATCCCGTGCAAAGTTCAGAAATTCTATGGAAGACAGCTGCGCTACGGACTTGTCGCGCAAAGCTTCCATAGTAGACGGCCGCGGGCAAACGGTTAAGATATTACGATTACCCAGTGAAAATGCAACTGGTTATGAATTCACTGAAATGTCAAATTTTATTTTTGTTACTGGCAGCCCGTTTGACGTTTTTCTTTGCCGGGCGACCGTCGATTCTGTCGTGCGAGCCATTTTAGAGATGTTAATTTGACATTAAATGTCGTTCTGACATTTGTCGTGTAATTTATTTTACAGCCGTGCCAATAATATTATCCCTTTTTTTAAATGGACAATTTGGTTTTTTTTTTTTTTTGTTAATGTTCGGCAAATTAGACGATTTGAATGAATTGGCAAAAAAAAAAAAAAGAAGAAGAAATCATATAAAAATGTTATTTTTTCATTATTTTCTATGTGTCAACTAACTCTGATGAAAATATTTTTTATTTATTCTCTTTACATACATACTTATATTCTGTAGTGTTTTTGAGAGCTTCGAAAATGTTATAGCCTATCTAGATGTCAGTGTTTGTTTTTAGGCTCAGTCAGTGATTCAGCCTAATCAGCAATCGGTAATACAAACGCCTTCAAATATTCAATCAGTGCAAATGTCTAAAGCAAACGTAATCCTACTATCGAAGCCGAGTTCTGTTATTCACACTACTCAGGGTTCGCTGCAAACCCTCCAGGTATGTAATCTTTGTTGTTTCCGTCGACAGAAAAATAACACACAGTCGACGCTTGTATACAATTCTCCTAACCACTGACCCCCCCCCCACCCACCCAACCGTGATGCATCGTGTGAAATGATCCACATTGATTTTTAGATAAAATCGGAGCCGAGTTTAGTGTCGTCCGTTGTCAAAATGGACTCGGGTAGTGACGATAGTTTAAGCGACGACGAGAATCCGAAAAAACGGCGGGACCTTCTGACGAGGCGGCCTTCGTACAGAAAGATTCTGAATGAGCTGGGCGGAGCTGAAATAGCTGGTATAATAACCTCATGACTCATATTCACACTTATTATTTTATTATGTTACTGCGAATCTTTAGATGTATATATTGTAATACAATTCCATTCAGTTTAAAGTAAATATTTGAGGAATCGACTAGTTTTTGATCTACATACATACATACATATATATATATATATATATATATATATATATATATATATATATATATATATATTTATTTGTATTTGTTATTAGAATCGAATTTTTGTATGTAATACTCATCCAATATAAAAGCTTATAATTTAGTGCACTTTAGTTGAGTTTTATGCTGTTTATATATATATATCAAACATAATATGAAGGGCTCGGGGCAAGATAGTGTCAACCATCAATTTGGACCAAAATGATGGTTGACACTATCTTGCCCCGAGCCCTTCATATTAATAATAAATAATAAATAAATGATTTTTTCCTGTTAATAATAATAATAGTGATAATGCCTTGTGAATTTTTATTGCTTGTAAGTTTTATGAAACTTTAATGCTACTAAATAATGCTTTATTCATTAATTGTCATTTTTTCATAACTAATTTGTATGATATTTGAGCTTTCAAAAACGATAGTGTTGTTGATTAGTCAGTTTTTATTATAACTTATTTTATAACTAGGGTTTAATATACATATTTTGTATTGAGCATATCCATGTAATTGTAAGTACAGGTGGGCCCATAAGTGGCAGTTTTTGTCAGAAACTTTCGATTCGTTTGATTAATTGTCTTAAAAAATGTTATATAAATTTTGGAAAATTCATTTCATATGTAATTTGATTTTTTTTATTGTATCAATTTTTTTTTCAATATTTATAAATTATCCCTTTGAGTGCTGACCAACGCCGATCGGCGTTTTGCCAACAAGTCCATGAGCTTGAAATACGAGCCTGTTTTTTGAGTATGTAAAAAATAAACAAGAATACTACCCGCTAAGCCTTTCCATGTAGCATTGAAAAAAAAGTTGCGTAATCCGTGTCAATGTTTATATAGACTGGTTTACACCGGATTTTCTGAATTTATAACCATATCCTCAAAATCGAAATCCTCAACTGCAAAGTATTTTAGATTGTGGCTTGGCATTTAGATTGTGAGCATTACATTTGAACAACAATGAAGAAGATGGAACTAGTTTTGGGAACATACATTCATTACTAGACTTTTTTGTTTATTTTATATTGTTGCAAGATATATTAGATAATTTAAATACACCTTTACAATGCTCGAAATCCTCGGCGGTGGTTATCTAGGGTTTGTTTGGATTGGCTACAACTTTTATACCTGCTTTCTATTGGATTTCTAACTAATTCTAGTTGGAAATTTTCAGCGTGGCGGGCTTTCAACAGAAAAGACGTCAGCACTCAAAAGGGTTAAGTCAAACTAGCAAGTAATTTCTTATTAGAATTGCCTTGTAAATTTACAGTTGTTTATACTCGGTCCATTTTTATACAATTTTGTCATTTATGAGCCCATTCTATGTTATCGATTTAATTATCATGATATATATTTTAATCAGATCGCCTGGTGTCTAAAAATTGCATTAATAATTTAAAAGTAATATCACATATAATGTTGGTTTAGTTATACACGGGAACGATTTTATTTTATACTAATGTGCTATAATGTATATCGTTGAGTTGTTCAAAATATGTGTGATATTATTATTGGTGGCCCACTTTGCAGAGAATCGCTTGGAAACGAACTCATCGGAATGCGAGAGCGAAGTGTCATTGCCGCCTCCCTTGCCATTTTCGTCAGGTTAGTTTCAACATGTTGGCCGCTAGAGCAGTTATTGTTTTGTATTTAACAAGACTCTCCCCATTCCCACTGAGATCCAACCGAATCCCAAATCCTCCGAATTAATAATAATCCACATTGAATAGTAGTAGAAAATATTTTTTTGTAAAGCGAATTTTGGTTGTATTTTTTTTTTAATGCAAAAAAGTATTTTTGATCAACGGCTTTTATGTATTTGAAAATAGAGATATTTTGGAATGCCCCTTATTTGTTGTTTAATTCAGCATTTATTATCCGGTGAGCGTTTTCGTTGGGCTTTCATCGATATTATATCATTCATTTCATTATGTTCACACACACTCCATAAGTTCTCACGTCTATCATCATCTTTTAACATTTTATCATCTTTCTATTTTTTTTTTATTTATAAAAAAAGCAAAAAAAAAAGTTTGCAAGATATATTATTATTTTTTATTTATTTCTCTATACTCCAACATGTTGACACTACTGGCTTTATTTTGAAAGGTTTCTGTCTGTATATTTTTATTATTTTTTTTTTACTTATATGTATTATGTGTTTTTAAAACCTACTAAAACCTAAAACTGCTTTTAACACATTAAAAAGCTTCTTATTATTTTCATTGAATGTGTATGTTTAATATTTTCATTTATTATTTACGCATACTAGTGTTATTACGGAGTCGTAGTTCGATATTAACCGTTCGTTGAAGCATTTTGGTGTTTGGGTTGAATTATCACTCGTATTCAGTTGTATATACATATGTACATCATGTATTGTATCTTCAGAGTGCAAAGGCGAAAATAGCAATTTTTTTCAGGGGTACAATTGGCGTGTTTGTGTTTGAAATCGTCATTGTTAATGTAAAATCTGGGATTTAATTATTATAAAACTGGTACGTGATTATTAAACTTATTTGCATTTAAAAAAATCATAACATGCTTGTATGTGTGCTCGGTGGGCCCAAATCGATGCTTTTTTTCTGATATTTAAAAATACATGTTAACAAATTGGTATGCTTGATCTTTTTTGCGAAACTATGATCGTCTTTGCGTTCTGAAGACATGATATACATATTTTGGTGCAAGAAAAATTAATATTATGTGGGAATAATTTAAACGTCCATTTTATAAAATAAATGTGTATCTAAAAAAAATTTTGTACGTTAACCCTTTGGCTGCTACGAGGTTTTTCAATGTCCAAGCGAAAAATGCTAACATTTGTAATTATTTTGAAAAAAAATAAATATAATATTTTTTTTTACATACTTACTTCGCCGAACACTCGTAATTTTTATAATACTTTATATACATTTTTAAGAAGCAGTCGTGGACTCGTGCTCTCTCTTTCTGTCTTGCTTTTACATGCGTGCGTGCGAAAGAGATACCTACATATATACACTAAATAAATTTTGACGATTGTTTTCCGAGGCTTTATTCTTTTCAATAATCTATTTTTAGATATCGATGTATCCTTACAACATGCGATATATTCGAAACAGGTAGCGGTCTCTCTCTCTTTCTTTCTTGGTTTTAATTGTGTACGTATGAGCGAGACACACAAGGATGCGAAGTTTCTAATAATCAAATAATTTTTCAACATGTATCATAAACATTTTGTATGCATTTCAGTTGCATTTGATTGATTGCATGAATTCGTGACCTATATAATTGAAAGCGGATTTCTATTGTTTTTTGCCATTTATTTTAACTCTGCAAAATGATATCGAACAGTGAAAGTGATGAAAGTGAAATAATAGCTCCTCGCCGAGGAACTCGACAAATCAGCAGCTCTACTGATTCTGAAAATGAATTTATCGATAATAATCAATTCCCAAGTAATAACTCCTTATATGACATTTACAACGAACCCGAAATTTACTTTGATGATGAACCCGAAATTGAAGAGCTTTTATTTAAAAAATTGATAAATATTTATAAAGCTTGATTGAAAAATAAATATAAATACGTATATAAAAAAAATGTTTCGTGCCACTGATGCGCTGGTGGCTCAAAGAAAGTATTGAAATACGACAATTAATGACGTCAACAACGATCGTCGTAGCAATCTTCGCCGATTTCAAAACAACGATTTATCGTTGTTGTAGCAGTCAAAGGGTTAAAAAAGTTTCTGTAAACATTACAAAAAATTTGTGCGCATTTCTAAATGAAGGATACAGATTGCATTAGAAACTTTGCTTTGATCATTGAAAAAAATATTTGCTACTTAGGTAAAAGCGGATGTTTGCTACTTAAATGTGTATTACAATGACCAAAATACGAACCGACAACGACCAACGCTTCTCTCTACTGGATTCCTTCCTTTTTACTATTCGGCTTGCGACCTTCGACACCTACGATCTTGGCTTCGACTCTACGACCTGACATCATTATTCATATTCATACGCAATACGTAAACACTTTTGACAGTTGACAGTTGTCAGTAGTGGAAGACTGCAACGTTGCCACTTTTTGAATCTATTCTAATGCTAAAATGTATTTTTTCGAATGATCGTTTCATATCTTTTAATGGTCACTTTATAATGCCAAGATATTTTATTCGATGCACAATACGAGATTGTTTAATGCACCAAAATAATGCACAAACATTTTTTTTTTAAGATACAAACTATTTTTCTCATTGTACAGTTAAATCGTACCCATATTATATTAAGCTAACTACTAACTTTCATTATATTTCATTTCATTATTTTATTTTATTTTAAAATTTGATAAATTCGCCCGAAGAATGCTGTAGCTTTCGTTGTATGTTACATTTTTTGCATATTTTAATGGTAATGTTTAATGAATTTTCATATTTGACTTTCTCGATGTTTATTTTCATACAAATTTTTGCCTTTAATATATATAGAGTTTTTTTTCATAAGCATGTCAGTCTCCCCCCTTTTATTACAGCTTCTTTAATTTTTGAAATACAGTCGAATTCTTTGTCACTTTTATTGATTTGTATATATTATGATAAGTTGGAAAAAATTGTTATCACAGAAAGAAAGAAAAAAATACAGTCTAGTGTTAGTTTTCTTTGTTGTTTTTGTTTCAAAATTTGTTCGTAGAACACGAGAATGACTGCCATTCTTCAAGTAAATCACAATGATTTATGTACCATATTATAGAGTTATGAGTATGACTATTATCAAATATATTGCAGTTATACCAGCTGGTGCTTTACAAGGAGAAGGGGGCTTGCAAGCGCTTACTATGCCCAATGCAGGTTCAGGTGGAACAATTGTACAATATACAAGTCAAGATGGTCAATTTTTTGTACCAGGTAGTTATTAGAATATGAAGATTTAGAAAAATTCGTCGGTTATTACATACATACATATATATATTATATTATATACCGTAGTGTACAGATTTATATTTATATTATATATACAATATCGATTTAACACTGGCCAAGAGAACACTTTTGTTTATCTTAACTAACTGGCTTCTAACCAAGCTTATATTATATACAGTATTTAATATTATATTTCTATATATATATATATACATTTTTTTAAATTAATATTATATAAACATATACCCCTTGTAAAATTGGATGCAGTTTTCTATACATTTTGGCTGATTTTGAATATGATTTTAAACAATTAAGACAATTTTGATCTGCCCTCTTCTTCGTCGTATTTAGTTTCAGCTGCTTTCCTCACACTTAGCATCGTCTTTAATTTGAATAGTAATACGTAGAGGTGTATTTATTTGCTTGTCAGAATGCGCAACAGTTATGCATTCTTTATATATATATATATATTATACATAGATTGAAGATTAATTTTGGAATTAATATTATTATATTTATATTACGTCTTTTCTTTATGTAATTGTTTGTTTTTTTGGCATATTTTAATGTGTTTTTTTTTTTTCATTTTTGTTTTTTTCAGTTGCGCAAGGCGGACCCATGATGGAAGACCAGACGAGAAAGCGAGAGATGCGGCTTTTGAAAAATCGCGAGGCGGCTCGGGAGTGTCGTAGGAAAAAAAAGGAGTACATCAAGTGCCTAGAGAACCGAGTGGCCGTTTTAGAGAATCAAAACAAAGCGCTCATCGACGAGTTGAAAGCGTTGAAAGAACTGTACTGTGAGGAGAAGTCTAAATGAGGCACACGTCCAGGAATTTGTGCCCGACTAACCGCTTCTACACTTGTGGCCGCACACGTCGCTCGTGTATTGTGAAAAACATGTTGAAATTTGGTTTTTGACTAAGCCGAAACCAAAAAAAAAAAAAAATCAATAAAATAAACAAACAAAAATTCAATATATATTGTTAAATACGAACATTGAAACGTGCTTGCAAAATATTGATTATTTCGAACAATGGTATGGTAAGATAGTCAAAAGATCGTTTTTTTAAACAACGCGATTCTGAATATCATTACATACATACATACGATTTGTGAATAAATCACATCAGACGATTTGCAATCTAAAATCCTCCACTTAACTGATGTGATATATATATACATATAAATATATATATATAAAAGCAGAATGTTGTTTTGTAAATATTATATAATATAATTGGAAATACATATATTTTATGTCAAGAAGAAGAAGAAGAAGAAGGCTTGTGACAATAGAAGGTGTTAGATAAGCCAAAGGATTGTCAGTGTTATAGTTTTATCTAATAAAAAAAATTATCTTTATTTATGCGTGTGTGTACCATTAATAGTAACTACTTATTGTGCACACAGAGAAGAATACAGATTTATAAAATATTTTTATGTATATATCGTCGAATTAACCATTTGACTAAATGTATTTATAAAAAAAAATCAAAGTTTGGAATCGTCACAAAGACGCTGAATATATGTACATAGAGAGTGTGCCATTCGAAGCCTTGATGTAGAATTCCTGATCGGAGACATGTCTCATGTCTTTCATTGTCGTCGAACCTCGGTCTTTGATATTATATGCTCTGTGTGTGTGTATATTCAATGTCTTTGGCTACACGAATATGCTGCGCATATGAATGTGTATATTTAAAAAAAAAAACATACCTCTGAAATACAAAATATATTTTTATTTCATATTTAAATTTTGTGTGTATTTAGCATCTCATTTTTCGACGGGTGTTTTTTTTTTTAATATTTTGAATTGATTAAATCGATATGCATATACATTTGTAAGTATACCTGTATGCATACTTTCGAATAATTTATTTTTGAGCTGGTTTTAATATTTAAAAAGAAATAATTACGTTTCTTTTTATTTTTAAGCTTTAAATTTAGGGACATAGTGAAATCATCACGCAGTGAAAATTTTACAAGGGATGCAAATACACATGATTTTTCATTTGTCAAATGTAAACGGAGTGCCTTTAACAAGATATGTATCATTCTTTAAATAATTTATTTATTAGAATATTATATCAACAGATTTATATAAGTACTTGTGTATTATTTACTTGACGAGTTTGTCATCGCTTCGACGTGTCGATAATCCAAATGTATATAACAAAATTACACCGGTTTTGACTATAGGACGAACACTCGTCGGAGTGTTGACAAACTGGTCGATTTTCAAATTGAAAATTGAAAGAGTTTTGTGTTTATCGTAAGAGTCAATTGATTTACGTTCACGGTAAGGGATAATCATGCGGAAGTTTGAAGTCTTCATAGGGCTATTTTTTTTAATGTCTGTATATGTTACATATTTGATTGCTCAACACGGCAAAAAGCATGCAAGCGGTTTGTGCGTTTCAATTCCAGTCAGATTTCCCGTTACGGATCGTCTCCACTCTTAGCCGAAGTTTAGTTTTTTAGTTAAGTTGTGCCATCACGATGCGAAACACTCGATGCTGATTTGATGTGTCATTTTAGAAATTGTACTAATTTATTTTGTGACGGATATCAAGAGAGGAGGATGGAGGTAGATAGTTTACTACTTTGTTGGTTATGTGTGTAATTATTAATATTTTGTTATTTCTCTTTCAGAGGATCTTTATTAACATCTGCAAATTGCTGTTGTAATTATATTTTAAAAAGATTGTAAATAATAAAAATGTATTTTTACAGAAAATTAATATAGTTTTTTTACATATTACAAAAGTGTTGAATTTACTGATTCCCATCTTAAAAATTGACTCGTCTTTAATCTGATTCTTCGAAAAAGTGACCCGAAAGGTGCTAATATTTAGATCACAGCGACTATGTGAATCTTTACTTTGCGTGTTTTTTTTTTCAGTTGGCATCAATGAAGCAATGTACGTCTACAAAAAGAAGTTTTTTTACGATTTAATACTGTTGCGTAGGGGTGGGTGGAGGATCCAAGTAAAAGGCCAAAGTCGTTTCACAGCATTTATTGGTGAATAAGGAGATACACGCACTGGCAGTGCTCCATCCAGAATGTCTTGATATCGCCTAAGTACCGCCTTATAACAGATAGGTCGCTCAGGGCATCTTCGACGTCCGGTTACTTCCCTATTGTTTAGGCATGTACCCGGATATGTATTCCCACGATACTCAGTCCCATGGTATCGGTCACTTCTGGGAAGGGACCAATAGCGGCCAATTTGGTGGCCATTGTTTAGCCTACTTGCACTTAGTCTGTAGATAATCCTCGAAACCAATTATAACGGTCGCACAGTGTCAGGGATGCTCCTCGGCTTAATCCGATTGCACTTAACCGGCGGCTCTTTTTAGTATACGCTACAATACCATAGTTGAAAACGAGGCTGGAAATTTTGTCCTGAACAATTTGAAGATTATCGTCGGTATATAGTCGGCAAAAAGTTTCAAGTCAAAAACCTTGTTTTGCAAAAGTTGATTTTTTCGAAAATCAAGAAGTTTGAAACTCTTTATTTTGTGACTTCATTATTAATTTTTTGAATTAAATAAATAAAAAAGAATAGTGGAAGAAAAATCGAACAAGAGTAAACTACCACTTCCGGTTGACGGATGCTTACCAAATTTTATACATAACTTGGTATTAAACTTAAACTTTGAGATATGAAATTTCAATTCAATAAGCCATAAGGTTTCTGAGAAAAACAAAAAACCTCGATTCTCTAGGGTAAAAGTACGTAAGAATTTCGCAATGTGAGACGTGTTTATTACGATTATTTTTCACCATCGTACTGGCGGAATCGATTTAAATTTCTATCGGTGATCAAACCGCGCAAAATGGCAAAGTTTCAAACCGATCGGAAGAATTTAGGAATTTCGCCTGAATCATTAGCGAAGTGAAATATAGAAAAGCCTTGTACAAAGGGTGGTTTGTCGCTTCTGAAGGGATATTGAATAAAATGCAATTTATTTATTAGTGTATAATGTATTATATGTACACATACTAGGCGAGGTGACATATCGATGGGCTCGAAATGTGTATGTTGTTCGTGTCAATTAACGTGCGAGTAATATTTTTAGAATTAAATTAACATATTCAATGAGTTCAATGCCAATTTTACAGTTGTATCAATTTACTTAAGAATATGTATAAGAGTTGTGAAAGAATTTTTGGAATTGTGATCTTTTTACTAACCTCTTCTTATTTGCCTTTGTGAATGACATTTGAAAGTAAAATTTAATTGAAAATTGAAAAAAGTAATGCGAAAAGGCCAGTTATAAGCCATTTAGATTTTTAAATTAAAAAATTAATCATTTCAAATTAACGAGAACTTTTTTTTCTCTGAAGTTGCTATTTTTTTATTCTTTGATTGGTTTCAAGTATTGTTTTAGTTTAACCGGCCAATAACTACTTTTTGGAAGGGGCTGCAGTGTTTCCTTTACTTTGTTTTATTAAACTTGACAGTGTCGAGTCCATCAGGTTTGTCGCCTTCCCAAGTATTTTATTTTAGCGTACTATACAGATCAAAAAAATATCAATTATAAATACATAATTATTAAATATTTTAACATTAAACACGATATCTATGGTTAAACATTGTACAGAAATATTTTAAGCATTATACAAAGCAAATACGATTAACATCCACATAGATATCAATGAATACGTTTACAGCATTTATACAAATCGGCGAAAAATCGAGATGCTGAATAACTGAACTTTTTATGAGAGCTATGGACAGGGATGCCAATTTTGCAGGAACTGTTTCAATGAAAGTAAGATAAATTGGCAAACTCTGATAGGAAACGATAGAACTGGAGTCATAAACCAAGGTCTGGCCAGCAGCAACCAGTGGGAATCGAACCCGTGACCACTTAGTTTGAAAGCATTATTTATTTATTTAACGTTTTTGACCCTTGTGGCATTACAGGAAGAACCTAATGCGCCACAATGGCCTACATAATAAAATAAGAGGGAGAAAACAAAAAATAAAATAAAAAATTAATAGATAAAACAAAAAGCAAAAGCAAAAAATTACAATTACAATTATATGCAAACCACTAGTCCTCACTGTAGTGTATAAAGTGTTAGTGATAGACCCGATGAAAATTTTAATCGGTGTATAAAATTACTTACATACCTACCTACATATAAACAATAGAATTTTCAGTAGATGGCGCTGAATGCTCGTGACATATGTACAGCTTTTTTCTTGATTCTACCACCCAACCTTTACATACACATACATATGTCAATCAGTGGTTAATTAAATAAAATCAAATTAATGGTAAATTCAATATTAATTAAATCAATGGTCGATAAATATGTGAATATATACTCGTACATACATATACGCGTACATGTTTGATATGAATAGCAGAACCCATGAAGTCGGGTTTGCGAATCTTGGTCTAGAAACCGTTCACACGTAAGATTTGTTGCCGTCTATCCCGGTATTTTTAAGCCCGCTTTAAAGGATTTTGACTGGATTTGGATTTTGAAAGGAATTTGACCCTTAAAGCCTTCAACATGAGGCCACCCCCCCCCCCCCCCCCCCAACGAATACAGTCCAAGAGACCCTTTCGTCGGAGAACGAGACGGTTGTTCATGAATATTTTCAAAATTGAATGAATTTTCCATCTTTGAAAACGCATTAAAAACTTTTTGAAAAAATGGGAAAAAGCTGTGCGAAAGAGATACCATCAATTTCAACGAACGTTCCACAAACATGCTGGATTACTACCTGAGCTTGAAGCCGAGGATGCGTTCTATTCTATTAGATTGGTTAAATGAGGTTTGTTCTTGTGATTTTGCGCTGAATTGTCGTCTGCTGAGTTCTTGGGGTGCCATTTGGTTACTGTCACCGCATCGAAAAATGGAAAATGTTCGTTTACCATGAATACAGATGAAAAGCGGGTAGTATATTTATCAGTGGCGTGTAGTAAAATTCTCTCTCCCCCCATCGTACAGCCTCACTTAATTTGCGCGAGCAGGATACAAGAGGAACAGGCTTTTCCTTCCATATTTGATAAAGTTCAACTTAAATTTATTAAATCCTTACGCTACCTTTTTCCTACCTATACCCATTCTACTGTTTCCGACATTTTAAAAATCCTATCTTTTAACAATCTTTCTGTTCTTTTAACGACATACTGATGCTATATTCTTCTTTAAGCTTGTAGGCGGGGTACGATGTGTTGACCGTATCCCGGCCTAACGAAACACTGTTGTGTGGTTCAAAGATGGGGTCACCAATGTAGGCGGGGTAGCGATGTGTTGACAGCGCTGTTGGATGATCAGAAGGTTGCGTAGATCACGTCGGATTAGTACCAATGTAGGCGGGTTACATGTGTGTTGACCGTATCCCGGCCTAACGAAACACTGTTGTGCTAGTTTTATAAAGTTTTATTGTTTGCCTATGGTTGTACAAAGGTATGGTATTTGTGGGCAAAAGTATGTCGTTCAGCGGTCTCTGGATATGGTAGAGTGTCGCTGGCTCAGCATTCAGCTATGTACGGAAGGTCTCTGGATACGGCAGTGTGTTGCTGGCTCGTCCGGCTGGTTGATCTTCCAAGTCCGCGTAGTGTAGTGGTGGCTGGTCAGGAGCTGTATGTTGACTGGTCTGCTGCTGTGTGTCGACGCTTGCTGCTGTGGGTCGACTGGCGTTGTTTGGGTTGTACCTCCTTTTATAGTGTTTTTGGAATGCTTGGTGGAAGTGGTTATTGACGCGTACGAGAGGAATTTTGTTTTCGTCGAGGCGTCGAATTTTCTGGAATGCTTGATGGAAGTGGTTATTGACGCGTACGAGAGGAATTTTGTTTTCGTCGAGGCGTCGAATTTTCTGGAATGCTTGATGCTGTTCCGCTCGATGTATTTTAATGGTGGCGGCGTGTTTCGACCGTTTTGGTTCCACTCGACTGGTAGGGGCGTTCCGCCTGAGTTTAATATAACGACTGCAGGTGCATATCGTCTGGGTTTCGGGAATGTAGTTTGTTGTTGCGGAGTATTCTCGAAGGTTTCGATGACGATGACGACGACGAGATTCCTACAAGCTCATAAATGGTTTCCTTGATTGTTCTGATTTACAGAATATGGTTAATTTCAGAATCCCAGTTCGGTACTCTAGACACGTTGCACTCTTTTCACTTGATCCTTTCAATACTAATTCCCAAAAATATTCTTATCTGCAGCGCGTTTATCGTATGTGTTCAGACTATGTCTGATGATCGGCTTTCGTGGCTTTACGACCCACGATTTGGCCGATATATTTTTGTGCTGGCCACCCTGAGACAGCGGTTGGCACACAAACTGACAGTTGTCGATAGCGGTTTGGCGCGTTAACACCCCGGTGTTTACGGGGCCCACCTCGCCACCGAAATCACCAGCTAGAGGCTGGTGAGGGTTGTGACGATACTTGGAGACCAGCTCCAGTATCCGTCCGGTGTGCACCAGAGGAAACTTGGTCTGTCTTCGTCCAGAAGGCAGACAACTGAGCTACGCGTGGCTAACCTCAAAAGGCACGCGTGGTTACTTTGTTATTCCCCCCCCCCCCCCTGCTTATTCTCTGTATTTATATATATATATATATATAAAATACAGTCACCATACAAACAGAATTACAACCTGTTATCATTATTATATAATTTCCCGCCTTTGTCCTGTATCACACTCCCTTACGCACACTGTACGAGAGAGAGAGAGAGAGATAGACATCAGCAGAGACCAGACCACCGACGACGAAGGAAGGCACCGTGAGGAAACCAGTCCCGCCCAAGCTTACCACTAGCTATCTCAAGAAACCGACTTCGGGGGTGCTCTCGAGTTGAACATCCCTGGAGTCTGTACATTTGGTCCTTCGAAAGAGCCGGATTTCTTCAGAGCTGGTCTTCCAACGTCGTCTAATCTAGGTTGGTCGTAATTAGCATTTTTCTGTTGTTGTTGTGATTTATGGTCGCCATTTTGTTTCTTTTCCCGTGTCCATTGTTTATTTTTTGTCGTGTCCAAAATGGAAGCACTTCGGAATACGCGGAAAAGCATTCGCGCTCGGTTAACGAGAAATGCGAACCATTTGGAGGGGGATCTGAGTATTTCCATGCTCAAAATCAGACTCGAGATAATTAAACCTCTGTTGTCTGATTTCGAATCGGTCCAAGCTCAGATTGACGAGCTGGACGAAGCGGAGGCTCGGGCCTCCGAGTCCGTCATTGACGAGTTCGAGACGGAATACTTAATCGCCCTCGAACGATGTATGGAAATGCTCAGGTTGCGGGAGCTGCAACTGAGCGCGTCGCCGGTAGGTGGCGCTGCCGTCACGATTTCCGCTGTATCGCAATCAAATTCGGCAATAAAATTGCCCCGTTTGGAGTTGCCCACCTTCGAAGGCAACGTCCAAAATTGGCCCCTTTTCTCACAACGCTTCTTGGTCGCTATGGCCGGCGAAACTTCTCAACTCGCCCGTTTCCAATACTTGTTGGCAGTCCTAAAAGGAGAACCCAATCGCGTAGTCAGTGGCTTAGAGTTATCTGATGATTCCTTCTCCCGCGCTTGGTCCATTCTGGAGCAGCGCTACAACAATAAAAAAATTGTTGTTCAGTCCCACATTCGCGCAATATTGGACGCGGAACAAATTGCGTCCAATAGTTACGCAAGTTTGCATCGCTGCATAGACGATTTTAACATGCACGTCCGTGCACTGGCCAACTTAGGCGTTCCGGTCGACACTTGGGACGACATTTTGGTCATGTGCATCACTAGGAAGCTCGATCGATACACGGTTCGACAATGGGAGCTTCAAGCGCCAAAACATGAGGAGTGCACATTCCACAAACTCATCGAATTTCTGACGCTTCAGTGCCAATCGATGGCAAATGCCGACTTCGTCTTAAAAGGCGAGTCGAATCCTCGACCAAGAACCATTACGAATCCGAAGGCAGCAGTTCTGCATGTGAGGAGGGAACGCCCCTCCTGCATCAGTTGCAGCGGAAGTCATTCTCTGCTAGCCTGTCCATCATTCCGCCAAATGAGCGGTGATGAGCGTAGGTCGAACGCCATAAAACGTCGACTATGTCTCAACTGCTTGAGACCAGGGCACATAGTTCACGCGTGCCAAACAAAGCAGAGATGCTTCAAATGCGGTCATGCCCATCACACCATGTTGCATGACTCAACTCCATACCAAACTTCGCCTTCAAATAAGGCCAAACATTATCGGAGCCCCAAGAAATCAGAGAACGCCAAACCCGTAAAATCATCGTTGGTTTTACACTCGGTGAGACGCGTATCGCCTTCTCACGCCCGAACTGTCCTGTTATCCACCGTGGAAGTACAAGTTCGCGGCGGAGATGGGCGTTCGCACAAGGTTCGAGCATTGTTAGATAACGGCTCCGAACTCAACCTCATCTCTGAAGACTTAAGAAGGCGACTCGCCTTAAAGTCGAAAAGGATGGACGTCAACCTGGTAGGAATAGGTTCAAATAGGACGTCCATTACTAGTGGCGCGGTAATTCGAATTCTACCGCGCATCCCCAATCAGGGCTCCAGTGTTGATCTCGATTGCGCAATCATGCCCGAGATCGCGAATCAACTTCCATCGCGCAACGTGTCCGAGATTCGGAGCCATTTGCCGCTTCATCTCCCCCTTGCCGATCCGTCATTCGATATTCCCGGTACAGTGGATATGGTGATAGGCAGCGACGCCTATCATGCGATGTTACGCAATGGCAAACGTACCATTTTAGTTCCCTCCAAGTCACGCGGTGACAGAGGAGGACGCATCGCGATGATGAATACAGCTTTCGGCTGGATATTGGGCGGCTCTCTAGAAGCGCCCACAGTTTCAAGCGATTCTCGGAATTGCCATCACACAACGGGTCGTGATCCGTTATCTTGTTTTGGCGCGAGACGTCCAGTCAAGACAGTTACGCGTCCCCTGGACGAATCGCGTATTTCCGCGGTACGAAGATCCCGCTTGCCGAAGCGCAATGTACCCGCGCCCTTTAACCCTCACATCTTTCGACCTTCCCAACCCAGCTCCCATAACTCCTGGCCAGTTCCTAGTTGGCGCACCACTAGTTGCGCAACAGCAGGAGGATCTGGTCGATCAGCCCGGAGCGAGGGTGCTACCACACCAGCACATGCAGCAGCGGCCCCAGGCAGACAGGGGCACAGGAGTAGGTCCTACTACTCATCCATCAGCAACACCAAGCGAGCAGTCCGGCGAGTAGCTCGACTGCCAGTCGAGCAGCACTCAGTGAATTTGTGCAACGGTGTGGCGAACGTTCAAAACGTCCCACATTAAAGTTGGAGTCTTTAATTTGTGTTGTGATTTAGTTAAATGTGTTTCCATTTAGTTTTTTTTTTGGCTCTTGTTTGTTGATTGGTGTTGGTAATGGAGCTATCAATGCATACGGGACATGTAACGGCTTAACAATATTGTTACCTAGCACTGGTGTTGGTTTTTTGTTTGTTTGTTTGGTTGTTTGTTTACCTTGTTAGTTGTTTCTTGCGGGCTTAGTCAGCTGTTAATGTACAGCGGGACGATTGACGGTGGACGAACCTTTGTTTTGATTACTGATTGTGTATTGTTTATGTCTTTTTTGTTGTGTTCTTTTGTTATCTCATTTGTCATGCTTCATTAGTCTCTTGATTAATTCATTTGTTTTGGAATCCGATCCTCTGGATTCCAACGGGGGGAGTATGTTCAGACTATGTCTGATGATCGGCTTTCGTGGCTTTACGACCCACGATTTGGCCGATATATTTTTGTGCTGGCCACCCTGAGACAGCGGTTGGCACACAAACTGACTGTACAGACTCCAGGGATGTTCAACTCGAGAGCACCCCGGAAGTCGGTTTTGTGAGATAGCTAGTGGTAAGCTTGGGCGGGGCTGGTTTCCTCAAGGTGCCTTCCTTCGTCGTCGGTGGTCTGGTCTCTGCTGATGTCGGCTGCTCTGCTATGTCCCTTTCTCCTTCGTAATGTGCGTGGGATGCGTGATGTGGAAAAAGGGGGGAAATTGTATAATAATGAAAACAGGTTGTAATTCTGTTTGTATGGTGACTGTATTTTATATATATATATATATATATATATATACAGAGATCAAGCAGAGGGGACAGGGGGGAGGGAGTAACAAAGTAACCACGCGTGCCTTTTGAGGTTGGCCACGCGTAGCTCAGTTGTCTGCCTTCTGGACGAAGACAGACCAAGCTTCCTCTGGTGCACACCGGACGGATACTGGAGCTGGTCTCCAAGTATCGTCACAACCCTCACCAGCCTCTAGCTGGTGATTTCGGTGGCGAGGTGGGCCCCGTAAAAACGGGGTGTTTACGCGCCAAACCGCTATTGACAACTGTCAGTTTGTGTGCCAACCGCTGTCTCAGGGTGGCCAGCACAAAAATATATCGGCCAAATCGTGGGTCGTAAAGCCACGAAAGCCGATCATCAGACATAGTCTGAACACTGACAGTTGTCGATAGCGGTTTGGCGCGTTAACACCCCGGTGTTTACGGGGCCCACCTCGCCACCGAAATCACCAGCTAGAGGCTGGTGAGGGTTGTGACGATACTTGGAGACCAGCTCCAGTATCCGTCCGGTGTGCACCAGAGGAAACTTGGTCTGTCTTCGTCCAGAAGGCAGACAACTGAGCTACGCGTGGCTAACCTCAAAAGGCACGCGTGGTTACTTTGTTATTCCCCCCCCCCCCTGCTTATTCTCTGTATTTATATATATATAAAATACAGTCACCATACAAACATAATTACAACCTGTTATCATTATTATATAATTTCCCGCCTTTGTCCTGTATCACACTCCCTTACGCACACTGTACGAGAGAGAGAGAGAGAGATAGACATCAGCAGAGACCAGACCACCGACGACGAAGGAAGGCACCGTGAGGAAACCAGTCCCGCCCAAGTTTACCACTAGCTATCTCAAGAAACCGATTTCGGGGGTGCTCTCGAGTTGAACATCCCTGGAGTCTGTACAGTATGTTTAACGGGGAGCTGAATGAGGTTGATCTATTTGGTATTTCCCTACATCAATTCAGGTCTAACATCAAGAGAATCTTGACCGATTGATTCATTTCTACTCCTATTCTATTTTATAACCTTTTTCCAATATTTCCAATATTTTTATACTTTAGTTTAGTTATTTATTTATTTTATTCTAAACAGATTATGTAATGTAATGTAACAGTTATGTAATGTGCTATTTAATCATGTTATAGCTTTCATTCTTTTCCTTTTCCTTTTCATTTGTTTATTTTGTATTTACCTTTTTCATTTGTTTTATATTTGTAAATATCAATTACTTCTTATATTATATTTTATAACCTTTTTCCAATATTTTAATACTATAGTTTAATTATGCAATGTTCTATTTTGTTATGTTATAGCCTTTATTCTTTTCGTTTTCATTTGTTTTCCTTATATTTATCTTTTTCATTTTTTTTATAATCTTTGTAAAAATCTGTTATTGGACTCGGATGTTACACATATTATATATTTACTATTTGTTTTTTATATATATCTACATCCTGTTGTCTGTTGATTTTTCAATAAATAAAATAAAATAAAATATCCTGCCCGTGCACATTAAGCAAGGCTGTACGACAAAAAGAGAGATAATTTCACCGCATGCCACTGATATATATTATATAAACATAGTACCGCTTACCATGCATACATTATTTTCGATCTTTCCACTTAGAATCTTTCGATCTTTGTTTTTTCGATCATTCGACTTCAGATGCCGCGATGTAGACCCCGTTTAAACACATGAACACACGAGTCTTGCACCAAACAATGACGGCTCGAATCGAAGCCATCCACACGGAGTGGAATTTCGATCGAAAGAATGCAGATCGAAATAAAGCATGATTCATGAGGTCGATTTTAGGCCGCGATAATGGCCAGAAGCGGAGGGTCGTTACGGCCGTTGTGCGTCGTGCTTGTGGTTTGCGTCGTCAGTCTCGGGCCGCGCGTCGTCGCGGACGTTGGGCCGTCCGAGCGACGGCTGTCGGCGCTGCGGGGATCGGCCTTGTCGCCATTTGTCATCGCTCATCGCTCATCGGGTCGCTTGTCATTCGCCATTTGCCACTCGTCACTCGCCACTCGCCACTCGCCATGAGCGCTTATTCGGACGACCAGAGCGAAGACGGCGAGCTGGCGCGAAGCCCGCCCCCGCTCCACCAGGACTTTAGGTATCCTCTCGTTCGCTAACATTCGCTCTCTCTTTCTCTCTCACGTGTCGCTCTCCCCCTCACCCACCCACCCACCCCTCCTGTCAACCGCCAGTCGAGGCTTGACCTGATTAATCGGTGACCTCTGCAACCCTGACCGCTGACCGCTGACCGCTGACCGCTGACCGCGCCCTTACAACTGTCATCCCCCTCCTCCCCACTTCCGGTTGTCAAGAGTTGGCTCCTTCGACGTGTGTCATTTTCGATTTCCATTTCCATTTTGTATTCTTCTCCCCTTTTCCTCGTTCGTATAGCGCTGTCTCTTTCCGTCGAACGCGTGCGTTGGAGGGAGACAAAACATACATAACCTACAATTTCGTTTCCATAATACTGGCGACCCGATTCCATCTCCCACCAATTACATCACACGCTCCAAATCTAACGTTCAATCAACGAACGTACTCTATTCATCAGATAGATAAGACGGGGATCTTGTATACTTGTTTAATCAAATGTAATGTGAGGTCGCATCATGCTCGTAGGCTCCCAGTATATAGTCGACGTAGTTAATTTTCAGTTTCATTTGAAGCAGCATGATATGGATTCGTTCTCAGAGATCCAACCGTGAACTATGAAGCATTGTGGAATATGTATATTAGGTTGATGCATAAGGTTGATGCATGACACATTTCCCTATGGTGGTGTTGGTATATTGTACAAAAAAACTTTTACAGTCACCCAAATTGACCTTCATAATCCGAGATTACTTTGCATTAAAATTCAGCAAGGTGATATTGAATTGTTAATTATTAATGTATATATGCCGACGGCAAAACCAGAAAACTTTGAAGATTTTACTACTTGCTTGGGCATTGTTAATGCCGCTATCGAAGATCATAGTCGCTCGAATTTTATTGTCATGGGTGATTTTAATGCTCATCCTGGCTCTTTATTTTGGAACGAACTACTATCCTTCTGTGAAGAAAATCATTTGAGGATTCATGATTATGCGTGTCTTCCATCTGATACATTTACATATGTTAGTGACGCACACGGCTCCTTACGGTGGTTGGATCACTGTATCACATCTGAAGGAATTTTAGGATCCATTCAAGATTTTAAAGTCCACACTGACGTAGTATGGTCAGATCATCGTCCGCTTTTTGTTATAATTGCTTCGAATGGTCTGAATCGTTCGAGACCATATCACAATTATCGTCATCGCGACATTGCAACTTGGATGCCACGCAACCCTTCCGACATAATTGCATATTCACTAGAAGTAATTAACTCTTTGGATCGTATTGTATGTGATAATAATCTTCAAAATTGCAATTTGAGAAAATGCACTGATACTGAGCATAGGACTTCCATTAATTACCTCTATCATTCGATTGTAGATGTGTTGAGAAATGCCGCTTCGACATCATTTTCTTCACCAACGCATCAGTATAATGATAAGAGGTTTAAGGTGGTTCCTGATTGGAACGATCAGGTAGCGGCACGCTACCTAGATTCGAGGAACTCATTTATAGAATGGGTCGCAGCGGGCCGCCCTTCTACAGGAGAAATTGCCGACCGACGTCGTCATGCTAGGCATGTTTTTAAAATTGCACTGAAGGTATGTCAACGCAACGCTAATCAAAGTATTATGGACAAGATAGCCCTATATCATAGAAATAAAGAATTCAAGCAATTTTGGAATGCTACAAATGCTATTTTAGCAGTAAACAGTACTATCCCGGTACATATTAATGGAATCTACAACCATCGGAGTATTGCCAATATGTTTAGCAAGCATTTCAAAGAGTCGGATTTGATGGGCAGGGCTGATATGGTTATGTCTATCTCAGAAGATTCGTTTTTCGTCATAACTGGCGAAGAAGTTGAAACTGCGTTAAGGTCAATGTCTGGAGGGAAAGCAACTGGTTGGGACAGCATTAGTACGGATCATGTTCTGCATAGTGGTAAGAATTTCTTCATCATATTAGCAAGGCTTTTCAATGTGATGATTTTGCATGAACATGTACCTGAAGAGTTTTCAAGGACGACTATTGTTCCTGTCCTCAAGTCATCAAAGCTTGATGCTTCAGTCATTGACAGCTATCGTCCTATTGCTCTAGCCACCATTTTATCTAAAATTCTAGAGAAGATATTGAGTTGCAGATTAAGTGGCTACCTTTTGTCAGCTGATGAGCAGTTTGGATTCAAGAAGCACTCGTCGACGGACATGGCCATCTACACTTTAAAACAGGTAGTGGATTTTTATACATCGCGAAAAACTTCCGTATACGCCTGTTTTCTAGACTTATCCAAGGCCTTCGATCGAGTGGATCATGATCTACTTTGGTCCAAACTTTTAAAAAGGGGAGCTCCAAGTCAAATCGTGAGGTTTTTAGCATCCTGGCACCGGAATCAGTTCAGCCATGTACGCTGGGGGAATTCATACTCTGATCCCGCTTCTTTGAAGTGCGGGGTTAGACAGGGTGGGTCAATGTCTCCTGGCTTATTCAACCTTTACATGGATGAACTTTCACATCGCCTTCGACAGACTGGAGTTGGTTGCCACATAGGAGGAATATGCAGTAACCACATCAGCTATGCGGATGACATGGTGATCTTGGCGCCTTCTCCGTCAGCTCTGAATCGCCTCCTGGAAGTTTGCTCGAGTTATGCTGCAGAACATAATATGCGGTATAATACGAGTAAATCCATGGTATTGATTTTCCGATACGGTCGAGGTCCTCATTTCGTCCCCAACATTATTTTAGATGGGCGTAATCTTGAAACTGTTAGGGAAGTCAAGTATCTGGGACACTTGCTGACGGAGGATCTATCTGATGACCGTGACATCGAAAGACAAAGAAGAGCCATTTGTGTAAGGGCAAATATGCTGGCTAGACGATTTTTCCACTCCAGTGTAGAGGTTAAGAGACAATTATTTATGTCCTTTTGTACTAGCCTCTATACTGGTGAATTATGGACCAGATACAAGCGGGAGACGATGAGGAAGATAAAGGTACAATACAACAACTGTTACCGTGCTCTTTTCGGGTTACCTAGGAGCTGTAGCGCGTCGCAAATGTTTGTAGAAGGGCATGTGCCTCATTTTGAAGCCATTCTCAGGATGAGAGCGGCCTCTCTACGTCTTCGTATATTTTTATCGCCTAATTGTCTTCTTGCTGCTGCATCTTCTCATTTGCATTCTTCATTGTATGTTCGATGGATGGAACTGCTACACCGACCGCCTTGAATAGACATAAAATTATTATTATTTATTATTATTAGACTTATTTATTATTATTTATTTATTATAATTATTATTATTATTATTTATTATTATTATTATTTATTATCAGTAATATTTATATATTTACTTATGTATTTATTTATTTATTTTTTGTTAACTATTTTTCAATACTTTTATTTTATTTTTTTTTTTTTATTATCTATATATTATTTATATGGGCGTTGGGGATTGCACTATTCTCCTCATCGTCTGGAATAAAAAACTATTATTATTATTATTATTATTATTATTATAAGTAACGTAGTATTTTTTATATAGATTATGACATATTTTTTTAGCATCTGTGCTTAATGTTGCCTTTGTATTATGTAGAGGAGGGTCTGTTTCAACATTTTTTTCAGTCTATCGTCAGCCGTCGAGGTATAAAATGTCGCCAATATTCGCCACAATGCAACAGTGGCAACCAAAGACATGTGTGCCGTGTACGGCAGAGGTGCTATCACAAACAGTCAACGGTGGTTTGCTAAATTCTAAATGCTTTGTGTTTGGTGGGATATGAAAGGCGTTATTTATTCCGAGTTGTTGCAGGCTAACCAAACGATCAATGCTGAGAAATATTGTGAACAGCTGCAAAAATTAAACTTGGAACTGGTTAAAAAACGACCCCCATCGACTAATCGCAATCGCAAGGTTGTCGTCTTTCATCATGACAAGAGTGTTTTAACCTTTCCACCGCGTACGACTACTATACATGTCCTAGCGTACATGCCCTCAGCGCGCGAGACACGCATAGATGTCCTGGAAGTTCCAACCTGTATAAGGGCCGTCTATTGTGTTAAAATTTTATAACTTGGTTGAAAATATTACTAAATGTATACTTTACCAAATTCAATAAATGGCAGTAGTCAAAAAAAAATATATATATAGGTTGTAAAATTCAAAAAAATACAACCTATATTTATAGCCGAAAACGCGATAGCAAAAAACAGCCGCATACAAGGCATGTTCGCTAAATTTGGTGACGCGGGCAAAGGGTTAAAGCATCCACCTTGCTCTCCTGACTTCTGCCCCTTCTGATTTTCACTTATTTTTATGTCTACAAAATTATTTAAATGGAAAAAAATTCAATACAACAGCACTAGACACGTTCTTTACATCGAAAGCCGAAAGTTTTTATTCAAATGGGATTAAAAAAAGTTGACGGAAAGATGGGAGGCAGTTATCGGCAATAATGGGAATTATATAATTGATTAATTTAATAAAGTTTTTCTTAAAAAAATACGACGTTACTTATGCATATATATATTGGAGGACTTGACATTAACATTAGCACTAGAGCAGTACTGTGGCTTCTCCGGCGGCTCGATTAAAATTTTTACTTGTATCGGCTGTGTTCATGTAGATATTATCAATTACAAATATTAACACTTTGAATGCTGACCAATCTCGATTGGCGTTTTGCTAACAATTCCATGGGCTTGAAATACGCCAATGGCCGTTTTTTTTTTTGTGTGTAAAAAATAAACAAGAATACTACCCGCTAAGCATAGAAGTAGAATGCATAGAATCTCGCTCTCAGCCTCCAAATATGTTGATACAAAAACTACTTTGTTTGCTCAGTTCTCAGTTTTTTTTCTCACTCTTTTGTCTCTCTTCTGACTTTCCGTCTCTCTCTTCGATGGCTCGCCTTTAGACGATACTTTTGTTAGCAATGACCATTCTATGCATTCTACTTCTATGCCGCTAAGCCTTTCCAGGTAACATTGAAAAAAATGGGTTGAACATGGGTCGTGTAATCCGTGTCAATGTTTATAAAGACTGGTTTACACCAGGATTTCTGTATTTATAACCGTAGCAGAAATTCCCTAATGGAAATCCCTAACTGCAGAGTATTTTAGATTGTGGCTTAGCATTTAGATTGTGAGCATTACATTTGAACAATAATGACGAAGACGGAACTAGTTTTTGAAGAATACATTCATTAATAGACATCTTTGTTTATTTTGTATTGTTGCAAGATATATTAGAGAGTGTAAACACACCTTTGCAAAGCTCGAAATCCTCGGCGGTAGTTATCTACGGTTTGTTTGGATTAGCTACAATTTTTTATACCTGCTTTCTAAATAATTCTGGTTGAAAATGTTGGTGAATAAAAAAGACGCCAACACTCGAAAGGGTTAAAGCTTGAATAAATTGAAGATTTTTTTTGCAGTGATGTTATTGTATGTTTATATCGCAGTGAAATTATATTTCGAGTGAAAATATATTTTCATTGACGTTTCAGTGAAATCATAACCAGTTACATTTTCAGGGTTGGTTTTATTCATTTAAGATTAAATTGTTAAGTTTGGTATTGTTGCGTAAGGGTGGGTGGCGGATCCAAGTAAAAGGCCAACAGTCGTATCACAGCATTAATTGATGATTATGGAGATACACGCACTGGCAGTGCTCAGTCCAGAATGACATGATATCGCCTACGTACCGCCTTATGAAGGGTAGAT
Source organism: Arctopsyche grandis (assembly GCF_051622035.1). Taxonomy (NCBI): domain Eukaryota; kingdom Metazoa; phylum Arthropoda; class Insecta; order Trichoptera; family Hydropsychidae; genus Arctopsyche; species Arctopsyche grandis. The sequence continues at coordinate 3,904,668 of NC_135362.1, forward strand.
CTCTGAGGACGTCTAATCTGTTTACCTACTGTATAGTCACGTATTCGGATATGTATTCCCACGGTATGAGAAGTGCAATCATTGTTTCCTGCACTTAGCTTGTCGCTAATCCTTAAAACCACTTACCCCGGTCACACGGTCTAATCCGATCGCAATTACTCGGCGGCTCTGTTTAGTATATGTTACAGTATTATGTAGGGGTTGGCCATATTCATTTAAGATTGGGTTAGGGTTAAATTTATTGAGTTAAACGTTGTAAATTCGTTGTTTGATACATTTTCACTGCTTGAATTATATTATAAAATATATTTTCACTTGACATATGCCTTCACTGTAACTTATATATGTCATCAATTTGATTCTAATATGGAATTTCAATCTTATCCAATGGTACAGTTGGATCTAAATCGATTATATATTTATCGATTGATAAAAAAGTCAATCTCGACAGGGTAATTTATCTTATAATTTTTTTTTTTTTAATGTTTTTAGTTTATCCGAAGACGAGCCGGACACTGGTGATTCTTTAGATATAAAGCCACCTCAGGCGAAGCTACGAGCCGATAGAGTCAAAGATGAACGGCGATCGAGACACTCCAAACCGGAACGTCGCAAAGAGCATACGCGCTCTCATAAAAAGCACCTGTATAGGTTACTTTTAATTGAAATTATTCTAATTGTTGTCTTTTGTGTGTGTTTTATCTATATTGTTGTTTTTTGTTGGTCATTGCAGGGATAGAGAACAGTTAGAGTTGCGTAGTAGACGTGAACCCGAAATTACAAAACATTCTGATCGTGAACTCTTTCACAACAAAGAATACTATAAGGAGCGAGAGAATGTCAGAGAGAAGGAAGTCTACAGAGAGAAAGAACCGTATCGGGGTAGAGATCACTATAGAGATAAAGACTATAAGGAGAAGGAAATATATAGGGAGGGTGATCCGTATAGAGAGAAGGAGGTTTACAGGGAGAAGGAATCGTACAGAATAAAGGAGCCGTATAGGGAAAAAGATCACCATAAAGAAAAAGACAGTTTTAGGGATAAAGAATTTTATAAAGAGTCGTACAGAGAGAAAGATCCGTACAGAGAGAAGGAAATGGTACGCGAGAAAGAATTGTATTTGATGAGGGAAAAGGAGCGCGTTTCGCGACACGGAGAAGGCGATCGTTCCAAGTCGCACCGACACGTCGAGGCCGACAGAAAAGCCATGTCCAGGGAAGATTCGAGGTTGAGACACGGCGACGATAGCAATAGGTTAAAAGATTCGAATTTACGGTACGTCGAGAAGGAGAATAGGGAGAAACAGACCGGCGACAAAGAATTGGAAGATTTGAGATCGCGCCTGCTCAGCAAACGGCAAACTAAAGAGCAGCAACAGGTGTCTAGAAAGCAGCGGGACGACAAGAGCGACGGCAGCCTCGAACGGGAGATGACACACTCCTCGCGACTGCCCGAGTTAGATAAATCTCAATTGGAACGGAGAGAGAAACTGTTAAAAACTGGTAATAAACATAATAACGATTTTTTAGAATATTTTTAACATTATGAAATTTTAAAATTTTGAAGTCGTTCTTGCAGAGAGAGAGATGTCACACCGTAAGAAAACGTCGCGGGCAGCACTGGCAGCTCGGAGAGAGAGACTCAAAGAAGACGGAGCCAAACGGTCGTGCCCTTCGTCGCCCTCGCAACATAAAAAACGCCGTCGCCATTCTCGGCCGGCTTCCCCCTCACCGTTGACGCCGTTAGACGACGTTGTGATGGTTTCCGATGCCAGTGATTTAGAAGTTAAGAGCGATATTTCCCAACATTCTAACAATACGGAAGAAGGTAGCGTTGATTATTTTTTTAGATTGTTATTTATATGTATATCGTTGCAGTCATTTTAAATTTTGTCTAATGTATTTATATATAGGTACTGCTACTTCTTCCGAATCGTCTACGGGAACGAGTGCCGAAGAAACGGAGACGGAGGAAGAGGAAGAGGAAGAGGAAGAGGAGGATAATAATACCGAAAAAAAGGACGATGATAGTCATAAAAGTAAACCAATTACGCTTAGAGACGAGGAAAAGGATGAGGAAGGCCGAAGGTCTACGGATCCTCCTTCGATTCACCGCCTCGAAGCTTCTCCGGCTTCCATTCATTCTGCTACTCCAAAGCATAGGTTTGTATTACAGTTTCAAAATATTCAACGGGTAGATCAATGTTTTTTCCATATTTAACTCTTTGAATGCTAAACGACAATATATTGTTGTTTATGAAAACAGCGATAATTGCTAATAATGTTCTTTGTTGGTCGTATTTGTGTACTTTTTTGTGAGCCAGTGGCATGAAACTTTTAAATATATTAAGATATAGTACCTGCAAATAGCCACAACCTTATATAAAATATATACGTATTCCATAAATAAATTAATAATACCAACAATTTACGTACATTTTATGTAAGTCTATAATATGTAGACCGGTTGAGGTCTTTATTGTTTAACTGAAGATGGATGTCTTTTATCACACATTTGCTTATGGCGTTGTTGTAGCCGAAACTTATTAAATATTAAAATTATAGGTCTAGATCACGCTCGAGATCCAATTCATTCTCACCACCACCCATAGACGAAAACGGAGCTGCCGACGAGCTCTTAATGGAAGAGCCTAGCTCTCCAGTCGCAAAAACCCCCGAGGAAAAGATCGACTTACCCCCGTATTATCCTGCTCTACAGGTTCGTATCAGATGTTATGTATATATATATATATATATACATATGTAAACTGGCGTTGTTGTAATGTGATCTGTGTTTATTTTAGGCGTTGGAACAGTCGGACGGGATATAGATGTGATGTTTTGCGTTGTTTGATTCCAGGGTTGCCGGTCCGTGGAGGAGTTTCAGTGCCTCAACAGGATAGAGGAAGGCACGTTCGGTGTCGTTTATAGAGCGCGGGACAAAACGACCGACGAGATAGTGGCACTGAAACGCCTCAAGATGGAGAAGGAGAAGGAGGGCTTTCCGATCACGTCGCTGCGCGAGATCAACACCCTGCTCAAGGTGACACATCTCTATTATCCTCATCAAATACGTACCAATCGACAGGTGTTCAGTGTCCCCGGGGTACTCCGGTGCCGCTCGCATACTCTCGTTCTCACGACTCGTACGCACCATTATTGCCACACTCTCTCTCTCTCTCTCTCTCTGCGGTTTTGTTTGTTTTGGTTTTAAGTTATTGCGTTCGGAGTGGAACGGATCGTTGCGAGTACACTGCACACTTGGCGTGCGCCGAAGCCGCTTATTAATTTTATTATGTATTTTTATTCTACAGGCCCGGCACCTCTTCTGCAAGAGAATTGTGATTGACCTCTGAACCGATATCAAGGTTAACCAATCTACTTCTCAGAGCAAAGGGCGGGGCCACTCGTTTAAATTGAGATATATTTAGTTATTGACCCGTGCGCTCGCTTTTTTTCGCCCCACCCCCCCCGTTTTAAGAAAACGCTCTCTCGATGATCAATCATATTCCCGTTCATTGTTCTCTAACAATTTTTTTCGATTCGATTCAGAATTGTGCTTTTATGAAGCTCTGTTGACTATTTTTTTTTTTTAACTTGCTTACTGTTTCCGGATATATATATATATATATATATGTGTATTTTTGAACTCGACGATGTGGCCCGATACTACTAACTCATGCTTACACGGTAGAGTTGTAGTGCTGAGTGGATTTGTATTGTTATTATATTAATATATATATGTATATATGTGTATTAAACGCCCGATTGTGGTTCGTCGCTGTCGCAAGATGTCATACAACCTACTGTAGTGTGTTTGGATTTTGATTTCATTCTTCGTATCCACGCTAAGAATGTGGATGATGATGATGATGTATATATCTATTGTCAATTTTTGAAATTCAATTTTTAAGACGCATTTTTATTATTTTATTGAATTTGAATATGTATGGCATCCTTGGAACACAAAAGGTCACATGTTATGTCGTCGTATTGTATCATCTCTATTATGATTGTATTTTGGGATAAAATTTAGAAGCCTTAAATTTGTGTTTTTATATAAATAGAAAAATTTTTGTAAAAAATTATAATGCATTTTTTGATACTTCAAGGTATTCTGAATGGATAATTATTAATATATTCTTATATTTCCCCATGATTTTATTACGGGTTTGCCCTGAGCGACATCTATGGTGTTAAACTTGTACATATATCTATATAAATTTATAACTTGTAATATAAACCGATTAAACATGGCTAATCTAATAGTAATCATGTTATTAAATTTATTTGAATAGTTTTATTTTATTTAAATTTATTTGAATATTCATTTGTATTGTTATTAAATTTAACGTAACAGGTTCTACCACCCAAACCTTACATATAAATTAGATAAATCAGATTCAAGTAGTGGGTGACATAGTGGGTAGGATGGTTTTTGCCAATTTGATGGAGCAACTGTTTCGACAATGAAATTAGATCATTTTGTAAACTCTGATAGGAAACGATCAACTTGGAGTCACAAATATCGAAGTCTGACCAGCAGCACTACAGATTATACTCTGGATAAATTCTTTCAAAAGTGATTAACCTTAACGCAATGACCCAGCTATGCTGCTGGCTCATTAAAGACTAAAATATATCGTATCTTTGCTCTGTGGGTTCAAAAATGGGTTTATTTTCTATTTTAATAAAAAAAATTATTGTATTATGCTATTTATGGATCGTCAATGATTGTCGAGTTACTAATTTGTGTTCCGAGGATCCCATATTTTGATGTGTTCATATCTGCAAGTTTTATGTTGAATTATATTGATATATTAATAGTTACATCAATTATTTTCAAGTGCTTGTAATGTGCAATCAAAATTGATTTTGAAATTCGACTGGAAAATTATCGATTTGGATCTGTGAATGAATTATATATATATATTGAATTGTTAATTTATATAAAGTAATGCTTTTGAACCTTCTTTGTCACGTCTCGCAATGATCTAAGATCATTCTATAACGTTATGATTTTGTATTCAAATGTTTAGAAAATGAATTGTTTCACATAATGCATTTTATTTTCATTAATATGCTATGTATTGATAAAGTTGTTGAATTGAAAACAAAGAAAAAATCATGTCGTCTCGATTTTGCAACTACATATATGAAAAAAAAAAAATGTGCATGGATTTTCAATTTGTATTTTCTTGTCATTTCAGAGACATTTTTTTCAGGTGATTTAAAATCCGACCACAGTTCTACGCGTGATCAGTGTTTGTGTGCAAAAGTGCGTTGTGATTATTAATATTATATCATCTATGATTTAATTTATTTTTAAGTTATCAGAGAGTGCAACAGAGAAGGATTCAAAAGTATTATTTGCCGTTGAAATTAATTGAAATTATTTTTATTCTATTGATATTCTAACATATAATATGTGCGCAGGTAAAGTATCGACTATTCAATATCTGGGACAGTTGTATAGGTAATATATATATATATTGGTCATTGACGATTAGAGGTCGGCGTTGGCTTATCACTTGTGTCGTGTCTTTGAAACGATCCCGAATTGGCATCTGTGATATACGGACGGAAGGAAGGCGCTCACCGGTTCAGTGTTTAATGTAAAGTGTGCTTTATTGTTTTAGGGCCAACATCCTAATATTGTGACGGTGCGGGAGATCGTCGTCGGCTCGAACATGGACAAAATATTCATTGTCATGGATTACGTGGAGCACGACCTCAAAGGTTTGATGGAGACGATGCGCAGCCGAAAGCAAGTGTTTCTTCCAGGTAGAGCCTACTCTTGTATACGCTTATTTTTTCTGTATTTGTTGTTTATTAATACTCCCCCCCCCCAGAGTGGATTACGCTGCAGTGGTTCTAGTTATTAATTTGTCTTTTCAATTCAAAGGTGAAGTTAAGTGTCTTATGCAGCAGTTGCTTCTGGCCGTTGATCATCTGCATGATAATTGGATTTTACATCGCGATCTTAAGACTAGTAATTTACTGTTGTCTCACAAAGGAATTCTTAAGGTATTTTTGAGTTATTCATGTAGAGAGGACGTTGCGCAGCCGACTGACACATTTCAGAAGCTTTTTTTTTTGTTTGTTTGTTCCTAGTTGTTGGCTACATATTGAGTGAAACATATATGTATAATAACTTGTCTTTTAATTTTTCAGTAAGACAGAAACGTGAAAGATGTTTAAATCGTTAGGATCATTGCATCGGTTGTCATATATTGTGTGTGAAGTGGAAATTGAAGTATTTATATCACTCTTCTTCATTCCTGATAACTAGGCAGAAGGCCGATAATTATGCAATCTGTATTAGCCAGGAATATAAAACTGGGATGTGATGGACCGCATATATGTATGGTATAACTTTTGAAATCTTGAACGGAACTGCTCATTTAGCATTTCGCCTACTGCCCAGTTATACATAATTTATTATAGTTTTTATTTTTTATATATATATATGTATATTAGGAAGGCTTAACAGGTAGATGCGCGTAAATATCGATAAACAATTTTACGGAGACATCTAAGGATAAATCAGCAAATTCGAAATGGTGAAAACTCGAATTTTGCGAGAAATGGGACAAGGTTGTCAATTTGTTGGAGCCGTTTCAATGAAATCAGATAAACTGGCAAATTATGATAGGAAGCGATTCAACTGGAGTTGTATATCCAAGGTCTGGCCAGCAGCACTGGGCTAGGTATTAAAACGGTGACTCAGTTTAAAGCTTTACACACTTACCACTGATGTATGCTGCTATTTAGTAGTCTAGTGTTTTTTTTCCAAAAAGAGAAAAGTGGTACCGGAACTTGCTTCTTGTTCAGCTTTTTATTAAAGAAAATTATATTCAAATATTTAAGTCCCAATTAAATTAATGAATAAAAAGTCGTTTTTGTGCGTTAAATTACAAAAAAATTTATTTGAGGAATATACGAAGGTCAGAAAACAAAATTCGATAATTAAACATACATACACGTTCACACACTATAATTATTATACTCATTAAATATCAAGAAAATAAAAGTCAAAATAAAATAATTAAATATTGTTTTAAAAAAAAATACGACTTCCGGTTTACGAATTCTGACGAAATGATTATAAAACTTCATCTATCGTTACTATGTACATAGATAAAGTAAAAAACTGCACTAGTCACATACATACATATAATTGAGAACAATGTAGAGGTCTTTGAGTATTCGTAACAGTGAAGCTCGATATACAATGAGGTCGCAGACGTCCTTGGATAAGCTTGGAAGGTGAGCTGAATGGACGATGGAACGAAATCAGCAATTACACCGCCGATGCTTCGAATGTTGCTTTCCGTATCTTAACTATAACAGAAAAATTATTTTGAAATGTGGCAGTTGGCTTGGCGTCGTACTCTATTTTTTTTTTACTTAATTTTTAATGTTAGACTAGTGTTGACTTTTTGTTTTATTATATTTCCAGGTAGGAGATTTCGGATTGGCCAGAGAATATGGATCTCCGTTGAAATCTTACACTCCGATCGTAGTAACTTTATGGTATCGTGCACCCGAACTGCTACTAGGCGCTCGTCAATATTCGACTCCCATCGATATATGGTCTGTCGGTTGTATATTCGCCGAGTTCCTCACGATGAACGCCCTCTTCCCCGGAAAGAGCGAAGTAGACCAATTGAATAGGATATTTAAGGTAATTGGACAACTGTACATTGATTGCGTTGAAGATTGTCGTCGATTTTAATTATTGGTTTGTTTTGGTAAAGGAATTGGGGACACCGAACGAGTCTGTTTGGCCTGGTTGGAGCTCGTTGTCTGGAGCTCGTGCCACGTGGGCCGATCAACCCGGTGGCGGTCTCCGTACTCGTATGGGATCAACCTTGAGCGAGACCGGATTGACGTTGCTGAACGCTCTGTTAACGTACGATCCTCAGCAGCGATCTACAGCTCGTCAAGCTCTATGCGATAATTATTTCAAAGTAAGTTGTCATTGAAAATGATCAAATCGACAGTGTTTTGTATGCTAGTATATATGTATAATGTTGCATTATTTTTTTCAGGAGCAACCGTTGGCTATAGATCCTGCTATGTTTCCGACTTGGCCTGCAAAATCTGAAAGCGGCAGACGTCACCAACACAGTCCGAAACCTCCGTCAGGTGGCGATCAATACAAACTCCTCAAAGAGGACGATCAAGCCGCGTTCGGGTTTCATATGGGGCAACCGGCGCCCGCCATGGCTACGTATTTGCCTCCATCCAGTGGTTTCAAACTTAAGTTTTAAATGAGAATGTCACAAAGTGAGCGAGTGTGTCCGTCTTTAGAATTATTGTAAATAAATTTATGGGAAGTAAATGACGAAATGGCACTTTTATTCATTGGTGCTTTCTGTTTTGTTTGGTTACTTTTCACCGGGTTGACTCACATTTTTGATCTAACATGATGTTGTGTATGCATAATATATTTGAAGTTCTAAATAATATTTTGTGATATATGAACTTGTTGTTTGTTTGAAGGATTAATCACTTGTCGCATTAAAAACTTATTTAAAGTAATAAATTTGGATGTGTGTCAATAAATCTTTACTTGCTATGAAGTTCGCTACATTATTATTTTTAAAACTATATATTTACTAATATAACAAAGCACATGAATAAACGTCCAAAAAAAGTGAACGGAATCGACTTATTCCAATATTAAAATTTTTGTTAGAAATGTGTATTTTTTGAAATAGTACAACATTAGTTATATTTAATAATAATAAAAAAAAAAAACATGGTAAAGAATCACCTGATCTTAATATTATTTTATAGATTTATTTTATTTTTAATTTTTTCTTTTACATTATTAGTTTATTTCTTTTTTTATTATATGTAGTTATTGTTATCATGTACAGATCATTGTTGTAACCAATTTATTAATAGATGTGATCAATCAAAAATGTCATGTTCCTAAACAATATTCGCGCAATTTTGAATATCTTTCATGTGACGATTAAAATGTCAATTCTGGTAATTTTAAACACTTCGAGGTTAAATTTTCAACGAATATTTGATCACAATTGTTCTCACAATACACAGTGTAAATAATATTTATTATGTATACTTATGAATATATTTTTATATATATTTAAAACAAAATAAAAACACTAGCCATGATTGAAATATGTAATTATTACAATGTAAGTGTTTGTAAGATGTTATTTTTCTTATGAAGGATAATTAATTAAAAAGAATTTAAATATTGAACAGTTTTTATTATTTTTTTATTGCATCTCAACAGTGGTATTATAACCAGACATTTTGATAAACAATCGATAAATACATTTTCAAAAATATCATATAAAAAGAGAAACAATTGATAAATATATTTTCAAAGATATATAAAAGGAAAAACAATCGATAAACTTTATAATATTCAAACATCAAAATTCAAAATGGCGACTTTGAGCTTTGTTTTCCATGTAAGCTTTTTCGAAATAATCATGTGTCGACAAGCTGAAGCGAGGTATACTTGAGTAGGATTTTACATCTAAATTTATAATGATGACGACATATTCAGTTTGGGGATGTGTGTTGTCAAATGCCGTGATCAGCGTCCAACGTCGGACATACTCTTCGGCAGTGCCAGCAGTGAATTGATGATCTCTGAGTTTCTCTTGTTTGTCATCAGCGGTGAGATTCCGTTGTTTTCGTTCAAGTAGTTCTGGAGTAAATTGTATAGTTCTGCGGCGTACTGAAAAGTGAGCTAGGTTGTTAATCAACGTTTTATCTGATGAGCTAATCTGAGGTAAGCTTTGTGATGTTGTGTTTTTACTTCTTTGTCCAGATATCTGTCGGACCAGTCGACTGATGGTGCTCCGGTCGTCTTTTGGCCGCCATCCAACAGGAGGAATATAAATAAGAAATTGCTCAGGATTGCCCACATTCTGTGAAAGTGAAGTATTGAATGTGCTTTAATATTTGGTAATTTATAATTTTCTAAATAGAGTAATGAATGGTACATAGGTATTGTAATTAAATGAATGTGGAATATTTGTCAGATGTCGGAAGTTTAGTAATCATATACAATATGGTTCGGTGATTACTGGTCACAAATTACTCGTCACAAAGTCACTAAAATCTTTATAACGGAACATCTGGCAGCCGAAAAGTCTATCATACTAACGATAACTATCATAGTAACGAGAACTTGAGTGCCAAATATTGTGTATCCGCGATTTTCATGGCAAAAATTGTCTTTGTGACCACCCCAATGTGACGAATAGTCCAATTACCATACAATATATAGAGAGATGTAATAAGAATAGAGGGGCCCTTACGAGTAAATAATTGTTGTCAATTTTACGCGGTACGTCTTTATAAATACGCTACATCGCACGGAAACTTCTAAAAATGTATCCCATATTGTTTATTGTGTGGTATTTGAATGTATTGTGCAATTTTTACCGATGCTTGCTCATCTTGCGAGTAATATAAACAAACAGAGAAGTTTTTATTGGACATACGTCGTGCATCAAGCGTCAAATACGACTGATGCTAAAATTATTTAGATCTGTCCGTGGACAGAATGTCACTTGACAACAATATAGCACCTAAAGCCACTTCTATTATTATTACATTTCTCTGACAATATATGTATATAGCCAGCAGCATAGCTCGTTTGTTAAGCTTCTGCTTAGCATCATGAGGTGCCGGGTTCGATCCCAGGGCCGGGGCTCGAGTGAAAATGAATTTTTCAGAGTATGCTGCTGGTTAGACCTGGATTTGTGACTCCAGGTTGATCGTTTCCCATCAGAGTTTGCCAATTTTCTCTGATTTCATTGTTGAAACGGTTCCCGGTAAAAATTGGCCAAAAATCCTTCCTATATATACAATATGTCACCAATAATTTGTATTTGATTAATGTGCAATAAATAAGTTTGTGTACGATTTGATAGATGTCTCATTGATTTGCGAGTTTTTCAGTGTCTCGTAATTCAGTTACTTACATATAAAATGAATAAAAAATGCTGCAATATTTGTAATTGGCCAGGAAGGCGCATTGGGGTTGCCTGTAATGCCTTCCTGGTATGTGTTGTCATAAAATAAATAAATAAATGTATAATCGGTGACCATCACCCCATCGAAAGGTCGAAAAATCGAAAATGTTCGTTTACCATGAATGCATATGAAAAGCGGGTAGTATATATTTATCAGTGGCATGCGGTAAAACTCTCTCTCCCCCCGTCGTACAGCCTCACTTAATTTGCGCGAGCAGGATACAAGAGGAACAGGCTTTTCCTCCCGTGTCCTGCCCGCGCACACTAAGCAAGGCTGTACGACAAAAAGAGAGATGATTTCACTGCATGCCATACATATATTATATATACATAGTACCGTTTACCGTGCATTACTTTGCTTTCCGACACATAATATACCCATAATATCGCTATTCTTTGTGTCTGTGTGTGTGTCTATGTAAGATAACGCCCGCTGAACTACGTATAATCGTTTCGATTCGATATACATATGTAAGCCACAGCTGAATCAGAATGTACGAATATAATAACAATAGAAAAAACTTCTATGTATACTGTTTGTTACTAATGTTTCCTGTAGCCACTTAATTGCACCGGTGCGCGCTCCTTTGTATTTAAGGCTATGGCTTGAAATTAATTATGGTTTCTTCACAGCGACATTTAAAAATATCCTGTTATACTAATGAAATTGAAAAATGTCAATATTTTTCGGTAGGTAGTTTGTGATATATTCAAGAGGTAATGTCATTGTAAATAGGTTTTTGAGCTTTTTTCCTATTATACTGTACACTAACATTAGAATAATATAATACTATGATAACTAACAAAATTAAATTAAAATTGTAAAATAGAAAATGATCAGTAGATCAGTAGCTGTTAAAATAGATATAAGATGTATTGTGAACATAATTTAGTAATAATAAAAAGCATTTAAAAAAATCGATTCTGAACTAAGAAGAAGTTAGTAAAAAAAATAAAATCATGTAATATGAAGGGTTGGCACTAAAAAAATAATAAAATAATCGAATCGGTTTATTTATTTATTTATTTATAGTAGTTTATATACAAACGCGTGGCGATTAAGTGGCCAGGCAAGTCTCTGATCATTCAACGCCATCTATTGAAAATCTATTTAATTAATTAATTTTCTATTGGCGTTTTATATTGTTTATATGAAGGTAGGTAGGTAGTTTATACCATTCTTTTTTCATATTAAATATAAATATTAAATTAAATATATTTAAAAGGTATTTGAAAAAAATACGACCGCGTGCGGATCGAACACAGGACCAACACATGTCTTTTAATTTGTTTGTAATTAATAGCTTAATATGCCATAAGCCATGCGATGATATTTCATCGGGCACAACACTAGTATTGAATAAGTTCATAATAATGTATGGCAATATTCAATCAAAAGATTTATGATACAAATTTTCAGCGAATTGAAGTAAACTACTAAACAAAGGTTAAACGAAATAATAATATTAAATAATGATTTGAGGAAAGAAGGTCATATAATATATGAAAATAGAAATAAACTGTGAAAGTAAAAGAAGTAAAAAATAAAAAAAAAGTTTTTTTTATCACAATCACTTATTTCACTATTATAATAACTAGACTTTGTAACTATGTATGTATGTATGTATGTAAGGTTTGTTGGTACATCGAAAACAAATCAAAGTTTCTATAACGACCATATCGAATTTGTATATAAAATTATTATTTTGAATAAAAACAATAATTTTATTTTACTACCGCCATCTATGTTTAAAACTAATAAAAAAACGATGGATAAACGTCAACGACTATTTTTGCACCATCCATTTATTTATATATTGATGACCAAAATGAGCAATATGGCAAAGTATGAAAACGATCGGATAAGAGGCAAACTTTTTCCTGAATTGTAATCGTAAGTGAAACGTATGTTTACTATTAAATTGTTTTGCCATGAAGCCGGGTAAAAACACTAGTATATTATATTATCATGGTTAATATTTTATTTTGAACATAAAGATGTCTCTATCATACCTTCAGGATAGACAGAAATATAATTATTATATATAATATGAAGAAGTATTTATTTGATTTAAATAATGTGAAGAAATGATTAATTTGGTTGCATAATCGTTAAAAGAAAAAGAAATTAAAATCGACTGATTTAAATTTTAAATTTTATCACAACTGTTGAAGTGTTGTGTGACATATTGATTTGTATTTTGTAATTGACACCTTTGTAATTTTATAATTATAGAAAGAGTTATGACATCAAATCGATTTGATGAGACTTTTGAAATGTGAAATAGTACTTTGACTGGTGAAGGAATAGTAAATGAATCGCACCTTTTAGATATTAAAGGTGATTTAGCTCCGGGGATATATCCTGTACTAGTGGATGACCGATGCGTACTGTGACTCTCCCCATCTTCAACATCCCCTTTTATCCAACCCTTGTTTGTTTTGAATATCGTCAACGGGACGTGTCCCGTCGTATCCTCGCAACGATTCGTGGGCGTGCAATGAGGGTCGACTTAAATGCAATAAAACTTATTTCTAATACACATTTATTATAATCTGTACAAATGCAATTTGTATTATATTCACAACGTGTTGTTTTGATGAAGACTATATACCACTTTTTCAGGAGTAGGTCGTCAGTTCCTATCACCTGTTCATATATTTCAGAACAAAAATTGGCATATACATATGTATGTACATACATACATACATATATGCTCCGTTTCTTTTTGTCCTTTTTAATACAAAAATCATAGGAAACTTTTTCATTTGAAAGAACATTTTGAAAGAATGGTTTGATATACATAGGTTTTTCATTGCAAATTGACCCTTTTTAATTTCAAATTGACATTGAAAAGTGGTCGTTTTGAAATGAAAAAGGGTCATTTGGAATGAAAAACCGGTGCTACTTTAGTATGCGGTCTACCTTAGCATGCGATCTACATTTGAATCGCAGTCGACTATTTTTTTTTTTATTTGTATCGTAGCAACGATCAGTTTATTATAATTTTTGTTTTTTCCTGCCGCCCCATAATGTTGTCGAAGCATTTCTATCAAAATATCGTCAGCAGCGAAGAAAATACCGACCCTAACAACCTAATCTTAAATTAATAGGGCCAACCCTAACTTAACCTAACCTAACCTGACCCTTAAATAAATAGGTGTTGGCTGCTAAGATATTTTTTTTAAAGTTTTATTTCATCTATATATATTGCGTATGAAGTGAAACGACGGAATTGTTAAGGCACGACTGTTTAATGTGATGGGCGGGAAGGAAGTAAAGTAGCAACAGAACAACATGGCCGAGCTGGTCCCAGCTCGCAGGATGGTGAACGAAACTCGATCATGTCGTAGAGTCGCCTCAAATATTTTCACAAAAAACATATCTTAGCAGCCTATTTATTTAAGGGCCAGGTTAGGTTAGGTTAAGTTAGGGTTGGCCCTATTCATTTAAGATTAGGTTGTTAGGGTCGGTATTATTCAGTCTCACTGTCACACGCGAGAACTGAGACAGTGAGACCGCATATTAAAGTAAAAACGTAAAGGGAGATCGCATACTAAAATAGATGTGTGAAGGTAGACCGCATACTAAAGTGGCATCGAAAAACCTGTATAAAGATTTGAAACAATTGATTCTATTACCTTTTCTATGTACATAGTAACAATAGATGAAGTTTTGTGTTCATGCGAAAATTCGAACTCGAGATTTGACTGATTCGAACTCAGAATCGATCACTGATCATGTTTTTATGATCTAGAAAAAATGTGTGTGTGTGTCTGTGTATTTTGGAGATTTTTTGAACACCGTTAGTCCTATCGGACTGAAACTTAGTATCGGTTACTGAAATTCTTATCGATACGATGTAATGTTTTTCTCAGAAAATTTTTAGTTTATTGTACTGAAATTTCATATCTAGAAGTTTAAGCTCAATACCAAGCTATGTATAAAATTTGAAAAGCATCCGTCAACCGGAAGTGGCAGTTTACTCTTGTTCGATTTTTCTACCACTATTTTTTTCAACCGTTTAAACATGTGTGCTCTTCACGAAAAAAATCAGTATAATTCTTGTATCAATGCGATGAAAATAAAAAAAATCACCTAATTTAATAAACCGGAAGTGGAATTTTTTCCTGTTAGAAAAGTCAAAAATATTGTGACCACGATTCTTTCCACACCCCTGAACGTATCAAGCTGGAAATTTATATTTGTATTTTTTATGCACTAACTTAGAGCTGATAAGGTTTTGGTCACAACTCGTAAACTGGGAGAAGTGTTTTTTTTTTTTTTTTAATATTTCATTTTTTTATTTTGACTTTTTAAATTATTTTTATTTTCTTAATATTTAACGAGTATAACAATTATAGTGATTTTAAGTAATGTTTGAACAAAATCAGACAACCGGAAGTAGAACTTTTGTCTTGTGTAAGTTACCCTACATTTGCGCTCAATTTGTATCGAAATTGCTCTCATAACCGGTACGTGTGAACGTGTATGTACATGTTTAATGATCGAATTTTGTTTTGTAACCTTCTTATATTCCTCCAAATACATAGATAAAGTCATGGGTTGGTCACATCCGATTTTTTTTCCTCTTTTCAAGTAAGGGAAAAACTATTGGGTATCTTCTCGCAGTGTGATTATTTGCCACACTTTGTTTTGATATTATGTACAGTTTAATTTTATAAAATGGGATAAAACAAATCAGAGGCGCTCACTTTGAAGGCACGCAATCAATTCCGTTTGTTTGAACCCGAGATAAAATTGAAACTTATATAAAATTGAGTATTTATAGCGATTGCTCACGCACAATTTTTATTGTCCCACATTAAGGTATATAGGTATATAGGAAGTAGTAAGCATACTATTAGATGAAGTAAGTAAGACGCTGCAGAAGGCGACGACACTTGTCTGTCGTCGCAACGTATCATCGCCTACAGGCAGGCACGTCTCGTTCAGCTGAAAAGAACTGAAATTGTATTCAACAACCTGCAAATGAAGTGTTGTCAACCCACAGACCCGCTCCTACGCTTTTTATTCGCATTTTTTCAATACATGTAAGGCGAACCCGTCTACATTAAAAATGGTGATTTTTACTTTCATCGCACCATTTTTCCTATTAATTATCGAATTCGTTCGGCTAAAAACGATTAGCTGCACATCGTACTCGCACAGTATGATTATAATAATATGAAAAAATGATCTTGTCGGCCATTTTATGACTTGTTAATAAAATGGCGACACGCAGCTCGCTTACGACCGAGCTACGTGTCGACAAACACAATATTGGAGGCATTAAATCTCCAATTTCACTCGGATGATTCACACCCTCGTTTTCTTCGCGTACTTTAACCCTTTGAATGCTGACCAACGCTGATCGGCGTTTTGCCAACATGTTCATGGGCATGATAAACGCCAACAGGCGTTGTATTTTGAGCATGTACAAAGTAAAGAAGAATACTACCGTGTAATCCGTGTCAATGTGTCGTGTAATCCGTGTCAATGTTTATAAAGACTGGTCGACACCGGAGTTTCTGAATTTATAACCATAGCAGAATTTCTCGATGGAAATCCCTAACTGCTGAGTATTTTAGATTGTGGCTTGGCATTTAAATTGTGAGCATTCCATTTTAACAACAATGAAGAAGATGGAAATAATTTTGGGAAAATACATTCATTAATAGACTTCTTTTGTTTATTTTATTTTATTTTATTTTATTCAATCAATCAAAGTACACTCGTCATTACAGATCGCTCCAATGCGATGAGTGTGCATACACATTAAGAAATTATATATATTTTTAATACATAATTCGAAACCATACATCAAATATACGGCCAGATATTTTTATTTTACATACATATACATATATACGGCCGCAAAGACCATTGAACTAATATGAACAATTAATTAAGTACAGAATTAATCCATTGAGACATCTATGGATTTTAGATTTTGTGCACAATTATTACAATTTATACACAGAAAAAATACAGATGATTATTGAGACGTCTATATATTGTGTATAATTTTTATATATTACACAAAATAGTACATAAGATTTTTTGTGACAACAGGAAAGGATTTATTTGCCAATTTGAGGAACCGTTTCAACAATGATCAGATAAAATTGTCATACTTTGATAGAGAAACGATCGATTTGGAGTCACGAAATCCCCAAATTTAACCAGCAGTTTTGGCGGATCGAACCAGTGATCGCACGGTGCTTAACATATACGCTACCATTAAGCCAAACTGCTGGCTAATGGTAGCGTATATTTATAGTGTTGCAATTTATATTAGAGAGTCTAAACACACATTTACAAAATTCGAAATCCTCGGCGGTTGTTATCTACATAGGGTTTGTTTGGATCAGCTACAATTTTTATAACATACCTCCTTTACGTTTCATTTACGATTACAATTCAGGAAAAAGTTTGCCTCTTATCCGATCGTTTTCATACTTTGCCATATTGCTCATTTTGGTCATAAATATAAGTAAATGGATCCTCCGCCATTACAATGGTGCAAACATATCGTGTAAGACGCGTTTGAAATTTGAATTTCTGAAAATTGCCTGACGTCTATCCAGTTCTTAGTTATAAACATACATAGATGGCGGTAGTAAAATAAAACTATTGGTATTTTTATTCAAAATAATAATTTTTTACCTGCTTTCTATTGGATTTATAAATAATTCTAGTCGGAAAGTTGACGAAATTTTCAGCGTGGCGAGCATTCAACAGAAAAAACGTCAATACTCAAAGGGTAAAGGGTTTAAATGTGCATTGGCTCGAAGTGTTGAAGCGCAATGGTCTACGATTCGACTGAATTGAGTTAAAAATGACCACTGATACGAAAGCCATGTGAAACGTAAAGGAGGTATGTAAAATAAAAATAAAGGAACTTTGGTGTAAAGCCTGTTAACAAGAATGAATTATGAAAATTTATCATTTATATATTCTGTCCCTCTGATTTATTTGTAATCTTTAAAAACCCCGCCCCAAATAATCAGGTCTGGACTTATTCTGTATGGACGTGATATTATGGTCGCAATATTTATTGCTTTGTCCACGAGTCTCTATTGTGTATTATTTAAGTTTTAATGTCGTCGTTCTTTTGTTTTGTTTTGCGGTTTTTCCGTTGCGATTGTGCGGTCGAGTTGTCTGTGTACAAACTTTGTGGCGATAGGATATGTTATGTAAGTGAAAAAGAAATAGATTGAATAATACAAAATACGTTTGAGGCGGTCACATCGATTTCATGTCACCGACAGATATGTCCGACTAGAAGTGGCATTGAAATAAATAAATATGTGTACATAATTGTATACCGCACATTAAAATTAATATTGTGTGTGTATTTAGACCTATAATAAGAATACGGTGCGTAATCGTTATTTTTTATGTAAAACATTTGGATATCAAGTGAACGAAAATGGGATGGTTGATTGACAAGGAAGAAAAACGGTATTTTCCGACCGGATGTTTGTATAATGTACATACTATAAATAAAACTGAAACGACGCAATGATAAAGATTTGGATCGTATATTAAGAAACATCAAGAATCGTTTCAATCCCACCTTGATCTTAATAATTAGGGTGATAACACTGAGCAACAAAAAAAATCTTTAACCAATATTTTTGACTTCGTTTTGACTTTTAAAATTAAGTTTTTTAAAACAATAAAAAATCACAATCAATAGAAAAAACATCTGACTATTGATTCCAATACTCACTTTGAGCAAAACAATACTAGATTTTGAGTTAAAGACCGCAAAAGCCAAAAAAGTGTATAGATCGTGCATTTTTTTAAACGCTCATATCTTGTAAGCGATCACCAACCAACAAAAATCATTATCATATTCAAATTCAGTGGGTCAAACTTAGTAAAGATTGGTTAGTCTCCGCTCTGGTAACTCAAAAACGTGATTTTTTGTTGCTCAGTGTAATTAATTGAACTTTAATTTTGACCATAATCACTTTCATAAAAATAATGTACAAATATATCGCACGAAAAACTAATTCAACTTTGGGTTTTATACTTTATTTTATTTATATTACCAATTATTCTACATATTACTGTTCGAGTTTACCAATTATGTACACCGTTCCCTAGACCATCATTTATCTGTTCATGGGATTTATACCGATTTCAAGAAAGTCTTTGATAAATGAAATAATTTTTTTTTATAAAAGAAAATGTTCGCATATGGTTTTCATGACAGATTGGTCCAATTTTTTAGATCATATCTTCTGGAGCGTCAACAGTTTGTAGTCTTGGGTACTGCTCGCTCCCGTGTCTATATCGCTGGCTCAGGAGTTCCACAAGGCTCTAACCTCGGGCCCTTGTTATTAAATTTATTTGTCAATGATATTGGTAATAAATTGGTTAATTGTCGTTTCTCACTATACGCTGATGATCTAAAGCTCTATTTGAGTCTCGATTCTGAACGCTCTTGTGAGCTTTTACAAGAGGATCTTAATGCTCTTCATGATTGGTCGTTAACCAACCGTTTGCCTCTTAATGTCTCCAAGTGCAAGGTGATGTGTTACTCCAGATCTAGATCTATCCCGATCGTACCTTTCTCTTTACTGAACTGGATTGATTTTACTTTTGATCTTGGGGTTACATTTCAGAGTGACCTAAATTTCTCTGATCATATTGACTCTGTGTGTTGCTCTGCCTCAAGAATGCTTGGGTTTGTTTTTCGTAATTCTCGACACTTCCATAATCCCACTGTTTTGAGGTTGTTGTATGTACAATGCTCTAGTTAGGAGTATCTTGGAATACGCCTCTATGATCTGGAATCCTTCCACCAAATCTCTATCTATCAAACTTGAACTTATCCAAAGACGCTCTCTTCGACTGCTTTATAAGGAGCAATATGGGATTTACCCATATTTATTTTCTTCCCAATTCGTCATGGGTATGGTTGGATACACTTCTCTTGAACACAGGAGGAGTTTTGCCCTCATCTTGTTTTCCATATTTAGAGGCTTTATCTCCTGTCCGTCTATCCTGGCCGAGTTGAGCCTTCATACTCTGGAGAGTGTGATATGGACCCGCCATTGTTCCCCTTTTCACACTCCTCTGGCTAGAACTGTGGCTTATATGTAGTACATAATTCTCTCATTCCTCGTGGCCTCCGTTTCTTAAATTCACTGGATGGTGCCATTGACATTTGTCACATCTCTCGTCATTTTCTGCACCACTTCTTAAGTTACGGAAGTCGCAACCAATTAGAACGGTTGAGTTGGTCAGTTAAGAACTATTTAAGAATTTATTTTTTCATATTTATTTATTTTTCTTTCCTTCTATTTATTTTACTTGTATTTCGTGTACCCTTTCTTAATATTTTTAGCACACTCGTCACTTTGAAGCAATATGTTAGACGAGTGTGCTTGATTAATTGAGGTCTTATATAAAAAAAAAAAAAAAAAAAATATATATATATATATATATTTTTTTTTTTTTGAAATCATATTCAAATGGTGGTGACAGTGGATAGGGTGGTTTTTGGCGATTTGATGGATTAACCGCTTCCATGCCGGGTTCAGCTAGTATATTTTAAATATGAGTTAATCGAAAACATTTATTTTTTTATTTATATATATTTTAGCTATCAAGCTAATTTAAAAATACATCTTTATTATTATACTTAACTCTAAAATTTATAATTAACTTATATGTACTGTCCCTCACAGAGGTGTCTCTTCGCACCTCGCAGGAATGCATCCATGTTTTTAGCAGACCTGACGCACTCAGGGAGGGCATTATACATGAGCACACCCCTGTGAAAAACACCCCCAGCCGTCTTATTCTCTCTTACTCTACTTACAACTAGTTTGTCCTTATTTCTAGTATAAAAACTATGTTTATCTCTATTCCTTATTATATAATCATCAAAATACTTAGGTAATAACTTATGATCTAACTTATAAACAAAAGACAATGTACTAATATTTAGACTAATTCTAATACTCATCCATCCTAATTCATCTAACATACTTCCAATACTCTTAAATCTACTCACATTCAAAATACCTCTCATAGCTTTATTTTGTGTTTTTTGCATTTTTCCTAAATCTTGGCCACTAAACAAATTGAGCTCAGTGGCACAATAAACCACATGTGGCAAGACAATTGAATTAAACACTAAAATTTTACTTTTTTTACTTAAAATATTTCTTAATCTACATAATATACCAACTTTTCTAGCGATTTTTTTTATTATAAAGTCAGCGTGCATTTTAAAATTTAGTCCCGAGTCTATGTATACACCTAAGTATTTTATATTTTCAACTTTTTCAATTAACTTATCATCAATTCTAATTTCATTCAATATATTTTTATTTTTACCATTCAACCACATCATTTTTGTTTTATTCACATTCAACAACTATTGCCTAAAAAGCACCACCAAGGATCGACACTGTTTACAAACCAATCAAAATGCTTCTTTGTATGTAGAAATTCATCAAAATGAAATACTGGATACTTTTATGACTTGAAAAGATAACGGAATGCCATACAGTTCCATCCCGCCTGAATTTGAACATTTCGCAAAAAAAAAAAACCAGAACGGCACACATTCAATTTTTGTCCGATGCATAATTATCATTGTCGTAAAACTTCCTATAAAAAACGGCATTTGTCTGAATTTCATTAAACAACACACACTTAAAACAAGTTTATAATATATTACAAATCAAAGGTCAATGTCTTTAATACCATCACAATAAAATCAGTTTCAATAGATACGATCAAAGCAATCGCCAATGACAAACGTGTACATTTTACTTCCAGATTGGAGCATATTTCTCAGGGAAGATGCTACTCACACTCGTTGGAGACACTGGAAACTCATGGGTGGTACGTGTATTATGCAATATATATATATTTTTTTTTTTAAATTGATGTTTCTCAATTAGTTACGGTGAGTTCCGAGAAGTCGGTATGCAAAGCGACCGATGCTCGGTGGGGTCTTTTGCGCTTCAGCTACGCCCGATTTCATTTGGTAATAATATTTGCCGATTGTAAAAAAGTTGCGAATCGAGTTTCGGGCTTGAAGACTTGAATTTGTGGTGCCAGCGACCCCCGTCAGGACCAAGGGCGGTGACCCTCGAAACTCCAGGGACCACCGAACGACCATGCCAACTTGTCCTCGAGCCAAAAAGAAGATGACGAAGATCACTGCTCAATACATTGTATGGGTGCGTCCACAGTGTGTTGGGAAAAGCGCGGGAAATTCGCATTGTGTTGGGTTGGGCTTTCGGGGGTTGATCGGTTTGGAAAGTTTTCGGTAAAAAATAAAAGGTGGTGTTGAATTCGGTTGGTGTGTATATACATACATATGTACATATAGTTAGTACACGTCAATCATAATTTAATGTAGTACATATGTACATGTGTATATATTTTTTGTGTTTCTGTAAGTCTTTTATTGTAGCTTGTTTTTTTTGTCTATTCCGAGTGCTGATTTTCCTTATTGATATTCTTATTGAGGAATTCATTAGCGTTAATACTTTCGATTGTGTGGTTGCGAGATCTATCCCTGTCTTTGTTGCTGGCCTGACCTTTGATATGTGACTTCAAGGTCGATCGTTTCCTTCGATGACTTTGATGTACTTCATTAACCCTTTGAGTGTTGACGTCTTTTCTGTTGAAAGCCCGCCCGCGTAATGTTTGTTATTTATTGTCTAGGAAGGCGCATTGGTGTCTACCTGTTAAGCCTTCCTGGTATATATGTATATCTATGTAAAATAAAGTAAAATCTGACAGAGCGTTCAAAGTGAAATTGTCGAGGCTAATTAGCAGATTCTTGACAGAATCACTAATAACCATACTAACACACTTGTGAAGAGTCTCCGTGATTACAACAAAATGTCTATACTAGGGATCCCAAATCCGAATATTCGGATATTTTTTATACGAAATTATTTCTTTATTATAAACTAGTGGTTTTACCCGGCTTCGCTCGGTGTTTGTAATATAACGACGCCCCCGGCGCCCACCGGAGCCTTCGCCTCCCTAAGGCTGCGCCCTCGGCGCCTTCGCCCCCGGGGACTTTGAATCGAAAAAATCGAATCGTTTTTGATGACGTCACGGATTAACGATTTTTTTTATTACGAACCAACAATACATACAAAGTCTCGAAACTATACATTAGATCTACAGCACATTTAGTTCTTAATGTATAAATAAATGTTACATTTAGTTCATTTATTTATGAAATAAATGTACATTAAGTTCATAAATAAATGTTCGTTTGTGTGTACGTTTTTCCGCGATGAAAATCCGCATCTTTCAGTATAGGATATCCAAATATTATGTATGTACTATCATATCAAGGAATTGTAAATAGGTTTTTGAGCTCTTTTTCCTATTATGCTGTACATTATTAACATTAGAATAATATAATTTGCCAACAAAATTAAATAGGTGCCAGATATCCCATACTATGTATTCGAATACTCACCTTTCCAAGCTCCAAATAATACAAAATAAATCCCTAAAATTATTTTATAATACACCCATATATACTAACTTGAAAAAACTGCATGACATAAATAATATTCCATTTTTTACGGACATTACTAACAAACTAACCAGTAGATTCTATGACAGAATCACTAATAACCATACTAACACACTTGTGAAGAGTCTCGGTGATTACAACAAAATGTCTATACCCTTCAGGTATAACACACAGATTACCTAAACACAATCTGCTTTAGGTCATCGACTAAAGAGAGTCTTTAATTAATATTATGTATTAGATGTATTATGAGCATTTATAAGGATTTTAAATAGGTTTTTGGGCTATTTTTCCTATTATGATGTACATTAACATTAGAATAATATTATATTATGATTACTAACCAAATTAAATTAAAATTGTAAAATAGAAAATGATCAGTAGATCAGTAGCTATTAAAATAGATATAAGATGTATTGGGAACATAATTTCGTAATAATAAAAAGCATTTAAAAATCAATAATACAAATTGTCTAAATTATTACCTAAATAAAATCTTCTTTAGATCATCGACTTTTAATTAATATAATGTATTAGATGTATTATGAGCATTTATAAGAATTGTAAATAGGTTTTTGAGCTCTTTTTCCTATTATGCTGTACTAAATTAACATTAGAATAATATAATACTATGATTACTAACCAAAATTAATTAAAATTATAAAATGGAAAATGATCAGTTGATCGGTAGCTATTAAAATAGATATAATATGTATTGTGAACATAATTTAGTAATGATAAAAAGCATTTATAAATCAATAGATCAAATTGTCGAGGAAAATTCGCGCCCGTCTGTCGGAAAAACCGCCTCGAGCGCAACGCCCGCTTTTCCGGCCGAGCTTCCGCGGCCGCGACTCGCGCCGAATACCCACCAAAACAGAGCAAAAAGCAAACGAAACAATAAAAGCAAGAAGAAGAAGAGGAATAAAAGTAAATGTGCACATCGCCGGTGGCTTCGTCAGCGACCTTGCCTTTCAAGTACGTCTTCTATTCTAATTAAAAATGGTCGCCCGTCCGACAAGCAACATTTGACCGAATGTCGGCTATTTTCGATTCGCAGCCGGTCGGTCGGTCGCTTCTCGCTATTATATTCCACCCGTCCTGTTTATCTGGTTTACCGACTGATCTGGTTTTTTGGCGATTGTGTTGTTACAATACACGTATGTAATAGATCGCTATGCCTAGAATGTACGATACATACGTACATACCTGCATCTTGTTACCCGAGATGGTCTCGAAGCTCATCGCAAGGACACTCGTCCGGTGTAATTTAATGTAGTTCGGTGGTTAGTTTGGTTTCGGTTAGGTTTTCATTCGTATAAACTGGGTCTACGACCTTTGAATAGTGGTGAAAAAAAAAAAACGAAAACGAGTTCAAAAGCTTCGAATCGAACGTTCAAGTTCAAGAATGGTTTAATTGACTCGATCCGTTCGACTAGTTGAACTTGAACGTTATTGAACTGGAAAAGAAAGAGTGGATCGATTTGCGTGCTAAACATGTCCGATGGCATTCTGAGATGATTTACATATGGATTGTGGATTGATTTACATATATATATGAATGTAGTTGGCTTACGGCGAAAGTCCATTAAGTGACGAAAAAAATTTCATCAATTTTGTGGCATAGGTGCATAGTTGAAGAGGGGTATTGGAGCTTTAGCTCTTCCTTTTAGAATGAATCCATTTTTTTCATTAGTTTTTGATTAAAATCTTGCCTTCCGGAGAGGGGAGGGGGAGGGGGGGGAGAAATTATTAAAATATTATATACGGCTAGCCAAGTTTTCCGTCAGTTATTAATTACACTGTTCGATAAATGACGACATTTTTCGTGGTTTGAAAATTCTATTGATAACTGGCTTACCCCGATAAAATAAATGAATTTTTGTTATTAATCCACAAGAATAGTAGAAATATGATTTTTCTACGTGGAATTTTATTTAATTCTCATATAAAAACAGTTTAATATATTATCCCTATTGAATCAATTCAGATTCGTGTAAATACGAGTAAATAATAGTAGCGAGTTTTTAGCTCGCAATTTTACCGATTTAAAATTCGGCACACTTCCAATTAACCCCTTTAAACGAAAAAAAAAAATAGTGTGGCCAGAAAACTATCCCAATAAATATTATCAGTGGGAAAAAATCCCAATTGAAAATACGTACTTTTGACTTTTGATTTGAACTGGACGACTACTTAGAGAGATTTGAAAGCTGAAAAGTACTACAAATGAAAGATAAAATACTCGACAATTATCATTTTGAACAGAAAATTGACAGATTTTGAGACATCGACCGAACCACACCAAGATATAGAAAAATTGCGTGATTTAAAAAACACATATATCTCCGAATCGCGAGCTAATCAACATTTTTTATTACCAGATTCGTGTTTACTGAGCATAGATCTACATATAAGAAAAGCCATATCTCGTCTCTGAACCATTTTTCGTGTCGAACAGTTAGTCTGTTACTATATACATATGTATTATTAGCGGTAAGCATATAATACTGTTGCGTAAGGGTGGGTGGAGGATCCAAGTAAAAGGCCAACAGTCGTATCACAGCATTTATTGATGATTCAGGAGATACACGTATTGCCAGTGTTCAGTCCAGAATGAATTATATCGCCTACGTACCGCCTTATAAAGGGTAGATCTCTCAGAACGCCTAATCTGTTTACCTGTTGTATAGTCACGTATTCGGATATGTATTTCCAAGACATTGGGTCTTCCCGTACCGATTCTGAGAAATAACTAATAACGGTCATTGTTTAGCCTAAATGCACTTAGAGTCCAGATATAATCTTTGGAAGTAAGTGCATGCATTTAGTTAATCCGATAACAGATATCCGTTGGTCTAAGTACAATTCGCTCAATCCACGGCGTACGTAACAATACTTTGAACAAAGTGGTCACGGGCTAAATTCCCGCTGGTTTCTGCTGGCCAGGTATTGGATTTGTGACTCCAGGTCGATCGTTTCCTATCAGCGTTTGCCAATTACCATTGAAACGGCTCCAACAACATTTGGCAACCGTTACCATCAATTTCTCGCAAAATTTTGAGTTTTTTAGTATCAAACAGCAGCGTGGAATAATGGTTAGTATATAACGCTTTCGAGCAGGGCACTCACGGCTCGATTCCCGATAGTAGCTGCTCGATTCCCACTAGTAGACTCCAGGTCGATCATTTCCTATCAGTTTGCTAATTGTGATTTTCATTTCCTGTAAAATTGAAATAAAGTTAACTTGTCTTCAGACAAATCTCTATAGTATAAAATGGTTAAGGACGTGTTTTTTTTATACATAGTTTTGCACATGTAAAAAAACGCTACCATGCATAATGTTTTACACGGCACCCAGTCCAAAAATCACCCCCTGGAGTGTTTTTGGTGATATTTTATCCTTGTTTTGACATAAGTTTGACAGTGATCGATAACGGTGATTCCCATATTTGAGGAAATGTAGGAGAAACTTAAGAAATAGTAAGATCGTACGAATTAATAGTGACGTGAAGATACACCTTTCACAGCCGGAGTTTATCTAGGCATACCATGCCGCACTTTTGAGTGTGTTCTTAACATAAGAGAGACATTTGCAGACAATTTTGTATGCCGGGGTGAGTGTTTCAAGGCGCACTATTTTACCTATCACTTTGGCTTAATTTGACATTCGAAAAAATATAAAATTACAATAAGAAGAAGAATATGCGATTCCTATTGATCAGATAAGATATTCCGATCATTTGGAATCGAGTATTTTGATTTGAAGTCAAAGCAAAGCCTTTCGACGAATGGGAATTGAGATTTAGAGTTTGCCCACTGCTGATATTATTGAGGTGGAATATAGCTCTGATAAATGCCAAATTATTGAGCGATTAGATTTGATCTTTCTTTGCATTCAATCGGTACATATATATTTTATGAAGAAAAAAAAACTATTAAGAGTCTCTCGTTGCAAGATATGTATTTATTGCGTCTATTGTGCTACGAGATGACAGTCGGTTGCGCGTAAGATCGGAATGCTAATTAAAATATGCCGCCACTTATTGCGATCGGTCGGTTATTGTTATCTTCAATGTGTATCCCATCGTAGAGAACCGGTCCGAATTGTGATCTCGTTTTTATTTTTTCAATTTTATATTTCTTTCGAATGTAAAACTGGCGCTCGAGATAGCGATCGCCATTAAATATGCGATAATTATCAAAGGCCTGTTTAGTAGATTTATTGGTTCGAATACGTATATCATACATGTATGTATATATGTATATAGTTATTCGTCGGGTGAATTGTGTGACTATCGAATTCGGTTTTAATCCCGGCCTGCAATGTGTTAATTCGCGCGTGACTTTTCCCGGACGATTAGGTTTATATTGTAGTAAGATTGCTCTTACGAAGCGTACATAAACTAAGTATGAGGACTAGTCGTAAACGTTTAACGACTGTCGTTTTATTGATGCTCAATTTATTTATTTATTTATTTATTTACGTGCGAGGATAATTATTTTCGATGTTAAATTGGTGTAATTGGGTTATAAATCAAACGCAGCTTATGTACGTGGATTATGTATATGTAATGTAGGTTATATATGTATGTATTAATCATACATTTGTATTCATTATGAAAATTTTAGATTATAGATACATATGTTGAATACGTTTTAAATTATATACATATGTATTTACATATATTTAGTGATGTTTATTATAGGTAGATTAAAAATCGTGACATGTTTGCTTCTTTGCATTTTCTTTAATATGAATGAAGTAAACAAATGAAATGGATTTTATTTATTTTTAAAAATCAAATAAAAGTTTCGATATTAGTTTTTTAGTTTGGAAAATTTTCCATAGATGTCACACATCTATGAAGAAAGTTAATAGGAATTTTCACATTGAATTTCAGTGTCATGTTTACATATTTTTGAATCGTTTTATATATATATTTTGTTTCCGAGTAGTGAAATAGTAGTGATTAATTAAATAACATTTTAAATAGTTTCGTAGTTTATATGTATATTATAATTTTTCAATTATTGCTGTGTAATTTTACGTAGAACGAAGAATTCTGACTTTGATTTTATTCAATTTTATTATTGCTATAAACTTATTTAATGTGAAAAAATTATGGGATGAACAATTTTGGTATTTATTATATTATTATAAAAAAATAAAAAACAATTCTATTTAAAACTTCTCCGATTTTTAACGACTGATTTCGTCTTCACGGGACTTCCTCAATAAAACCAGCATTTGTATTGTAATACAGTCAAATTTCGACAAATTAAAATTAATTAAGAACCCAAACGATGGATACTATATATAAAAAAAAGTTGCCATTTAATTGCCAAAAATTTGCTAAAAAGTATTTCTTAACAGTTTAAAGTCACAATCAGGTATAATTGGTATTTTTTCCGAAAGACATATGTATAATATTATTACGATAAAATCTTTATTTGTAGATTAGTGTTTGTTAAATGAATATTTGATAAATTTGATAAAAAATAATAGACCTTTTGATTTTGATTCTTAGAAGAAAGAAAATAAATCGCATTGAAGTTGGCAGATCTTATATCTACACTTATGTACATATATCTACCTACACACTTATACAGCTTAGATTCTACACACAATAATAAGTTGAATTCAATCGTGAACTAATACATATGTATTCTAGTTTGGGATATTTTACCGAGAAGAAAACATCCGAGTCGCTGATTTATAAAGAGAGATTTTGAGACTTATGATTAGATTGTCATCAGATCAACTTACTATTATTGTCAGTATCAAGTATCATTGCAAGACATAATTTTGGTTCCAAGTGTATATCGATTTTGATCACGAAACACATTCATGTTAATAGTTAAAGATATACCGTCATATTCCGAGAACGCGTCATCATTTGGTTTGTCATTTTCCACAAAAGAATATCAGATCTTCCTGTCGCGAATTTTACGCGACGGCGAAGATTAGCTTCGCGTTTTAAAAATGTCCAATTTATGTAGTCGTCCTGTGCACGCCCTTAAGGTGTGTTTTCGAAATACAAAAGGTCCGAAATTCGAACCGTAATTGGTAATAAGAAGGGACCGGTTCATGCGATATTTATGTAGCGGGTTCCCGAAACCCCTTCGCTCTCGGGTCAAGTGTTATCTTTTGTGTGTGATAATTTTGGGAAGTCACATAAAAATTATATTATTATTACTTTGGAATTCGCACGACTTGTTTGCAGTTTTGAAACTAATAAAGGTGGTGTATAAATTGGTGTGTGTGTGTGTCTGTGTGTGTACCTACCTGAAGTCAGAAAGCAAATTTAATTAGTTGTGTTTCGATCGTTTGTTCAATTGCTCGGTGTTTTTGTGTACCACTTACATATGTACATATTATAATATATAAAAATTTTCGTGTTTTTGCGTATGCAAATTGATTATTGTGTTCATTGTTTATGTGTCAACATTATTGCAGCAGCGCGGGGTTGTCTTAACATTTCACGGTCGCGTTATTATTTCATTGCCACTTGCTTAGATAAAATGGGTCGTTCTCGCTATCCGAATGGCGTTTTTCATTTCATTTATTTATAAATTCGATTTAAATAAAGTGTTTCAGTATTAAATATGTCGCATATTTAACCGGCAGCGTGGACTAGTGGTCGGCTTATTGTGCCTTCGAGCGGAGGTTGCCAATTTGTTGGAACCGCTTCAATGAAAATCAGATAAATCAGCAAACTCTGATAGGAAACGATCGACCTGGAGACACAAATCCAAGGTCTGGCCAACAGAAACCAGTGGAGTTTGAAACCGTGACCACTTTGTTTAAAGCGTTATATGCTTACCACTATTCGATTCTGCTGGTTAAATGTTTTTTCGACAGCACATCTCCTAAATTTGGCTCTGCATCACGGCATCGAAATTTGAAAGATCGAAAAAGCTTAAGTTCTTAAGTCGAAAGATCGAAAATAGTGTATACATCGTAAATGGTACTATAATATATATCAGTGGTATGCGGTGAAATTATCTCTCTTTTTGTCGTACAGACTTGTTTAATGTGCGCGCGCAGGATACGGGAGGAAAAGCCTGTTCCTCTTTTAACCTGCTCGCGCAAATTAAGTGAGGTTGTACGACGGGGGGAGAGAGAATTTTACCGCACGACACTGATATATGTATATACTAACCGTTTTTCATATGTATGCATGGTAAACGATCATTTTCGATTTTTTGATTGTCCGTTGACGGTCATCCATAAAATATAACATAAGGAATGTCTTGCACCTACAGCCAGTTCCAATAAATAAGAACCAACTGCCGATACAAAACATCCCCGTGAGGCCCAAATGGAAGAGATTAAATTGGTGAGCGCAGACTACCAGATAAATGGGTTAGAGTAATATCCGACAATTTACGCTCACTCAGGTGGAAAATATCACATTCAGTCTCGGCAGCAACGATTTCATTAAGAAGTTGAATAGCTCTTGGAAAGAGCATTTATTGATTTTTGATTTTTTTTGTTGATTTTTGATTGATTGATTGATTTTTTTTTATATTTTAAATTCTGTGAATGTGTGTGTGTGAGTTGGCGTTTGCTGTTTAGGTGAGTGTATGTATTTGTGGTTATGTGTGTGTTTGTGTGTGTGTTTGTGTTATGCACGCATAATCATGCGTAAATGTATGTTTACTTGAGGTGTGCGTGCATTCGCACGGCACATTTCAGGTATTGTTTCCTAACGCATGCGCGCTTTATGTGTTCATGCATTGTTGTTAATTTTGTACTTGGTTATGTACAGTGTGGT
Organism: Arctopsyche grandis; assembly: GCF_051622035.1. NCBI lineage: Eukaryota > Metazoa > Arthropoda > Insecta > Trichoptera > Hydropsychidae > Arctopsyche > Arctopsyche grandis. Next base: position 3,936,024 of record NC_135362.1, read on the forward strand.
TTTTTTATTAGCACAGTGATGTGCGGTTGTTCTTGTGCGATATTCATGAACAACCGTCTCGTTCTCCGACGAAAGGGTCTCTTGGACTGTATTCGTTGGGGGGGTGGTGGCCTCATGTTGAGGGCTTCAAGGGTCAAATTCCGTGACCTTTAAAGCGGGCTTAGAAATAGCTCTTGGATTGGAATAGGAGCCATTCGAAAAAGAACTGTGCAGGCAGGAGGTACATACAACCATCAAATGATGATGTCTAACACGCACATACATAATTGTTAGGGAGATAAAGTCCCAACTGTTCCAGCAACAACGGTCTTGACGTACTACCATGTAGTAGCTGGAGAACGAAACGAATTAATGAGAAGTTTCTCCGACGTTCAAGGGAAATATACCCAATAGGAGCCATTCGAAAAAGAACTGTGCAGGCAAGAGGTACATACAACCATCAAATAATGATGTCAACCACGCACATACATAATTATTAGGGAGATAAAGTCCCAACTGTTCCAGCAACAACAGTCTTGACGTACTACCACGTAGTAGCTGGATAACGAAACGAATTAATGAGAAGTTTCTCCGACGTTCAAGGGAATTATACCCAAGCATGCCCAAAAGGAAAGGAGTAGGGTAGAGATATGGGTAATACCCATATTCTTTCCTATAAATGAAACGAAGAAATGCTTTTTGCACTTTCTCAATCATCAGAGAGTAGTTTGCTTCATGCGGATTCCACACAATCGCTTTATACTCTAGCTTACTTCTAACAAGCGAGTTGAAAAGCAAGCTAGAAAACAAGCGATTGGAGAACTATAACTATGGATATCACTATTTCTTATTGTATAATCCTTAAAATACGTAGGTAATAACTTATGATCTAACTTATGATAAACAAAAGACAGTGTACTAAGATTTAAATTCTTTCTAATACTCATCCATCCCAATTCATCTCACGTAGTTCTAATACTTTTTAATCTACCAACATTCAAAATATCTCTCATAGCTTTATTAAGTAATTTTTCTATTTTTCTTAAATCTAAATCTTGGTCGTAGGTAGAGTATAGAAAAAGAAGACAGCTGGTGGTGTCTTTGACAGGGGTGTGTGCTCATGTACAATGCCCTCCCTGAGTGTGACAGGTCTTCTTAGACAATGGATGCATTCTTGCGAGGTGCAAGGAAACACCTCTGTGAGTGACAGTGCATATAAATTTAGTATATATACAATCTTAGAGTTAAGCAATTAAGAATGTATTTGGGTACAAATATAAATAACAATAACAATAGTGATGCGTTGGTGCAAAAATTGTCGAGTGAAAATTTCATCGTTTGCACAGCGTGGACAGATATGTATGCAGATGAGAAGCGAACGCCGAAGAAACAACTTTTCGAATATATGTACATATAATCTACATGTAGTTTATTTGGAAATCAGAATCGAATGACACCTAAATATCAAGATCAAATCAGGCGTTCCAAAATTGCACAGGAACAAAAAGGATTCTCACGCCGATGAGGCGATTATGCGATTGATTGAATCAATCTGCAATCAATCAATCGTAGCTACTTTTCGGAGAATGCATCGATATCAAAGGGTTAATTTATGTATTTCGCATATAGACAAATTCGAATGCGTGTGTAGATGCTTAATTTGCATAGGGGAATAAAGATTTTTTTTGTTGTTGTTGTTTTTGTTGTCGTTTTCGTTTCGGTGCTTGCTGACTTTAAAGAACACTTCGGCGGATAATCTGTACCGGTTATGTGTATTAACGAATTCGCGTTATTAGATTGCAGATAATATAAGATATAAATAAATCGGTGATTTAATACGAAAATTATATAACGAGAGAGGAGATTCGTGTTCAATTTTTTGTTCATTTTTTTTCATACGTATTCATACGAGTTATTTTACGTGTAATACTGTTTTTATAGGGAAAATATATTATTTTCCCCGGTTTATCATAGGGTGCCAAAATAGCCCTATTTTCAGACTAATTAGGTAATTATCACGACATTATATGCGGATGCCCATCACTAAGGGCGGTTTCAGACTAGCGTTTTTTTCTGCGCGTATACGGTCGTTTCGGCATACGCGCTTACACGCGCGCTTCAAAAAACCGGACGCGCGTACACGGGCTTATTCCGGCGTTTTCGCTAAAACCGGTAGTGGTGATTTAGTATCAACATGGATAATACGAGCTTATAAGCGCGTCTACGCTCGTACGAGTTGCGCGTATGGAAAACGACGCGCCTATACGCGCCTACATGCACTTGAAAAAACGAGATTATACGCGCGTATAAAACGCTAGTCTGTAACCGCCCTAAAACATTTCGCCGTGCGAATAAAAATAATGCTCCCCTCTAAAATAGCTCAATAAATAAAATAGGCAAATCAAACGTCAAATGGGTAGTAACAAAATAAAAATAAAATTTGACAAAAATAAATACCAACCCTAACTTAATCTAACCTAACCTAATCCTCAAATTTAATTTCGAAAGAGACTTTGTAAGTTTGTATTTTGGTTGGGAACATCGTAAGCAACACAAAGTTTCTATAACCAAATGGGGACGGGGGGCGGGGGGCACCCCGGGACTTTTGATTATTCTGGTTATATATACGGGGATTCTGGTTGCATATAATTTATAAAGAAACTTTGCATGTAAGAAACATTGGTTGGGCACTTCGTAAACAAGTCAAAATTTCTATGACGAGTTTTTTTCGATTCAAATAAATTTAATAAAAAAACAAATTAATATTACTTTTAGATTCGCCATGTTTAAGCTGTTTATATTATAAATACCGAGCGAAGCCGATTAAAACAACTAGAAATATATTTTATAATTAATAGAATTTAATTACAAACAATGCAGCATTTTATTATTACATAAATCACTGTATTTCCAGGAGCCGAAGAACACGAAATTCCAATTAATTAATTAATAACATAATTAATCCATTGAGACATCTATGAATTTAGATTTTGTACATAATTTTTACAAATTGTACATACAATAAATACAGAAGATTTGTGACAACAGGCAAGATGATTTTTTTACAATTTTGAGGAACCGTTTCAACAATGATCAGATTAAATTGGCAAACTCTGATAAGAAACGATCGATTTGTAGTCACGAAAACCCCCAAATCTAACCAGCAGTACAGCGGATCGAAACCACTGATCACTTGGTGCTAAACACACTACCATTGAGTCATACTGCTGGCATATATATGTATATATATAATTTCTTGATGTTTATAATACACTCGTCGCATTGGAGCGATCTGTAATGACTAAAGAGCGGACCAACTTTGCGCAGTTCATTGTTTATGCTTTGTTCATTTTTATGATGAACCTTTTTTATGCTCTCTAGCTTTGTAGTTTGCCCTGTTTCCTGGAAGAAACACGCTTCCGGCCCCACCTCTAGTAATGACGAGTATATATTGATTGATTGAATAAAAAAAAAATAAAAAAAATGTACAAAAATAATTTAAGCACATGTGTCGTCTTGGGGTAATCTTAATGTAGGGTCGCCTAGTTTATTTTTTATTTATTTTTTACATACATATATATCAGGAAGGCCTTACAGGTAACCCCAATGCGCCTTCCTGGTCAATTACAAACACTGCAGCATTTTTTTTTATTATACAAGTCGCTGAATTACGAGACACTGAAATACTCGCAAATTAACGAGACATCTATGAATGGTACATACATTTTATTGTACATTAATCAATCTCAAATAGTGGTGACATACGTAGTAGGTAGGAAGGATATTTAGCCAATTTTACCGGGAACCGTTTCAGCAATGAAATCAGAGAAAATTTGCAAACTCTGATAGGAAACGATCGACCTGGAGTCACAAATATCCAGGTGTGACCAGCAGCACTACAGATATACTCGGAAAAATTCTTTTCAATCGAGGTCAGCTCATGGGATCGAATGCTGCTGGCTAATGTATGTATGTATGTTATAAAATAAAATAAAATTTGCAGAAATTGTCACGTTTGCTTTGGCTCATCACTCAAGTCATTGGCAGTTTTACGTATGTACTTAGGAATAGTCTTAATAGCCCTAACTGTTTCGATATCTAAGCAAGCTAATAGATAATTCCAGCATTCACAGACGAATATAATTTGCATTATCGAAATTGGTGCAAGGCGATAAACGAGTAAACGAGCATCAGCTGCGACTCATTACGAAGCGATTAGGAAGTGTCGTTAGAGTCTGGAGAAGATCGGTTCGATGATGATCATCGGAGTATGCGTTCAATTAGGAGCTCATCGAGCAGGTGTGGTTGCGGGGGTGTCAACAACCTCGCGACGAACAACACATATGAATGTGGACGATAACGAACGCCGAATATCAACATTATTACATACAATGGAATCCAGACGACAAACCTAGCCCAGCTGTCGCGAGACAAATACGTATATAAATCAGTCGAGACGCGATAAATTAACGCGCATAACCCTTCGGCGACGAGTCGGCCATTTTTATAATTGAATGCGACGCGCGTCCGAATTGCGAATTTGAATTATGGTCGCCCGAATGCCTCTCGTGTTTGTTGCAGTTTTTGCTAATGGAATTTTTATGATGCATGTTCATGAGCCTTGGTGTAATTAATTATTATACTGTAGCATAAGTGTAATCGGATCAAGCCGAGTGACATCCCCGCTATTTCTCAATATCCAGACGAGCGTGAGACGGCGCATCCCTGACACTGTGCGACCGTTATAATTGGTTTCGAGGATTATCTCCAGGCTAAGTGCAAGTAGGCTAAACAACGGACACCGCCGAATTGGCTTAGTAACGGCACCCGGTCCCATCTCAGAACTGACAGCACGATTTATTTATTTATTAATAGTTTTGGGCCATTGTGGCATTACAGGAAGAACCTAATGCGCCACAATGGCCTACATTTAACAAAGATAATACAAGTAAAAAAACAGAAAATTAGAAAGCAGAATAAAAAAATAATAAAAAGTAACAAAAGGAAAATAATAATACAAATAAAATAGTACATAAAATGTACAAAGGAGACAGAAAAAGTAAAATAAATCAACAAAATATGAATAAAAAATAAAATCACAGCGAGGCCCAAATGGAAGAGAGTAGATTGATTCCACTCATACATCACATTCATATTAAGAAAGTAATGATGAGCGCAGGTTACCAGATAAATATGTTAAAATAACATCCGATAATCTATGCTCCCCAAGGTGGAAAATATCACATTCAGGGACGGCAGCAACGATTTCATTGAGAAGTCGAATAGCTCTTGGAATAGGAGCCATTCGAAAAAGAAGTGTGCGAGCAGCAGGTACAACCATCAAATGATGATGTCTACCACGCACATAATTATTAGGGACATAAAGTCTCAACTGTTCCAGCAACAACGGGCATGACGTATTACCACGCAATAGCTGGAGAACGAAACGAATTAACGAGAAGTTTCTCCGAAGTTCAAGGGGATTATACCCAAGCATGCCCAAAAGGAAAGGAGTAGGATAGAGATATGGGTAGTGCCCATACTCTTTCTTATAAAGAAAACGAAGAAATGCTTTTTGCACTTTTTCGATAATAAGAGAGTAGTTTACTTCATGCGGATTCCACACAATCGCATTATACTCTAGCTTACTTCTACAAGCGAGTTGAAAAGATAGCGAGAAGACAAGGGGTTGGAGAATAATCTAGCATATCTCAAGACAAATAACGTGGGACTGAGTGCCTAAACAATAGGGAAATAACCGGACGTCGAAGATGCAGTGAGCGACCTGCCCTTTATAAGTCGATATCAAGGCATTCTGGATGGAGCACGATCAGTGCGTGTATCTCTTTAATCACCAATAAATGCCGTGAAGCAACTTTGGCCTTTTATTTGGACCCTCCACCCACCCCTACGCAACAATACAATAGTGTTGTGTCCGTTGAAATTTTAACGGGTGGTCTCGGAAACAAATTGATACATGATTTAAAGTAAAGTTACAATACGAATAGTAATAATCAATCGAAATCGGAACTAAAAGAGAAATCAGGAATCGGAACTGAAACAGCGATCGGGAACTGGAACTGAAACAGTAATCGGTATCCGGAACTGAAACAGTAATCGGATCTAAAACAGTAGTCTAGGTTGCCGCCCTTAGACTGCCGCCCCAAAGCTGCCGCCCCTAGGCTGCTGCAAATCGAAATCGAAACGGGTGGTTTCGGAAAGGAATTGTCACACGAATTAAAATAATTTAATATGTTATATATAAATATAATGTAGGGTAATCTATAGGCGCGCGCACGTACGTATCATATAATAATAGCTTACTTCAATGTTAGCTAATTCTCGCATGTACGTGAAATATCAAAGCGATCCAAAGATTGGAAGTGGTTCAAATTCAGATGACAAATTTTTGACGGTCATGAATTTCCTGGAACTAGAAGAGTGAAGCTAATAATAATCTTGTAAAAAATAAATTTATCGCGGAAAATTCAGTTAATTGGTTGCAGTCCTGCTAAATTGTTCATTTTTCAACTTCTCAATTATTTCTTCTTAAACGACTGCTATAGAGGTTATGCGTGAAATGAAGGTAGTTTGAATGTCGTGTTTTACTGTAAACAAAATACAAAATACAGGCGTGATTCAATATTTGAAAAAAAACTTGATAACTGGCTTACCTCGATAAAATAAACGAATTTTTGTTATTAATCCACAAGAATAGTCGAAATATGATTTTTCTAAGTGGAATTTTATTTAATTCTCATATAGGACAATTTAATATATTATCCCTATTGAATCAATTCAGATTCGTGTAAATTCGAGTAAATAATAGTAGCGAGTTTTTAGCTCGCAATTTTACCGATTTAAAATTCGGCACACTTCCAATTAACCCCTTTAAACGAAAACAAAAAATAGTGTGGCCAGAAAACTATCCCAATAAATATGTTTCAATAGAAAATACTCAATATATAATAGTATTAACAGTGGGAAAAAATCCCAAGTGAAAATACGTAATTTTGACTTTTGATTTGAACTGGACTACTACTTAGAGAGATTTGAAAGCTGAAAAGTACTACAAATGAAATATAAAATACTCGACTATAGATTACAATATTCATTTTGAACAGGGAATTTACAGATTTTGAGACATCGACCGAACAACACCAAGATATAGAAAAATCGCGCGATTTAAAAAACACATATATCTCCGAATCTCGAGCCAATCAACATTTTTTATTACCAGATTCGTGTTCACTGAGCATAGATCTATAATAAAAGTCATATCTCGTCTTTGAACAAAAAAAAAAAGTCAGTGTATTTAAACGGGGTGGTTTTAGGAAGGAATTGATACGTTAGTTGAAATTTAAGCATTTGTGGATAGCATATGACATACATACATACATATAAAATATTATGAAATGTTGGCAATGTGCTTTGATAGAATACGAAAACAGAAACAAAACTGTATATTGATGATTCATTTTATCGAAATTGTAAAATTAACACCTTTGGGCTCTAATGACGTGATATATCGTGTCTATGTATTATGAGTAGGTTCTTTTGGATTCAATGAATAGTTTCTTGAACGATTTTGTATTATTTAAAAAGTAATTAAACTTTTATCGTTTCTATACAATCAATGGAATGCAAATTTCGCATAGCGAATGCGTGTTAATTGATATTATATTTTTCGACAATTTTTTGCTAATATTAATTATGAAATTATATGTAAGTAAATATATACATAATTTAATTAATTAATTAGCATTATTTTTCCGATCTGACTTGCTTTATATATAGTGAATTTTCCGGAATTTTCCCATTACCTACATATATATATAGCATATAAACATTCCAATTAGCATATATTCATAGCATATAAACATTCCAATTAGCACGCACATACGAAAAAAGGCTTCACCGCCGAAAAAAAGGACCCAATCGTTAAAGGATCGGAATTCGATGTCACATTGAAAAAGTGACGACCCGAGAGTAACTTACCCCCTAATTTGTGACGCGGCAATGGCCTCGTCGTGCCATTTCAAGGTCGGGCACTTCCAATCCAGAGCTTTTTCTATCATCGACTATGGAAACACTGTCAAATAGAGAACAATGGCGGATAACGGTAGCTGTCATAGGGCGTTTAAAAAGCCACTTTCCATTGTGAGCGAAACGAGATCTGGACAAATATTTAATTTGAACGGGCATTGTCTCCGACACCTGACTATTGACTCACGGGTCACATTCACAGTTAAAATTTTATTCATATTTTCGCGTCCATTGTGCTTTTCGGTATGAACCTTTTTGAAATGTAGTTTATTTGTGGTAAACATTTTTGTATTGCGGTTTGTTTCACAATTATGTGCTTGAGACTGGTTTTGTATCGTAGAATATGTAGGACTCTTGGGCAGTGAATCATTCTGAAAAGCTTGAATTCAATTTCTCAATTCTTCGAAATTTAATGCCGTGTATATATGTATATATATATATATATATATATATATATATATATATATATATATATATATATATATATATATATATATATATATATACATATACATATATGCCAGCAGTATGGCTCAATGGTAGTGTGTTTAGCACCAAGTGATCAGTGGTTTCGATCCGCTGTACTGCTGGTTAGATTTGGGGGTATTTGCGACTCCAAATCGATCGTTTATTATCAGAGTTTGCCAATTTTATCTGATCATTGTTGAAACGGTTCCTCAAAATTGGAAAAAAATCATCTTGCCTGTTTTTCTCAAATCTTCTGTATTTATTGTATGTACAATTTGTAAAAATTATGTACTAAATCTAAATGTATATATATATATATATATATATATTTTTTAATTAATAATGCACACTCGCCTAACAGATTGCTCCAAAGCGGTGAGTGTGTTAAACAGATTAAGACTCAAGAAATTATATATACATATATTAAATACATAATTATTATATAAATCGAAATAATACCTGACATCTATGGTCAGACATTACAAACATCGTATACATTACGACCGATAACATTTTTCATGTAACAATACTAATTTTTATATTCAATAAACATCCATAGAGGCATCTTTGGAGAGAAATCTGGCAAAACCAGAGATATAACAATAACTTGAGGTTTGCAATAGAAAATTGGAGAGGGAAAGCCAATTTTACAGGAACCGTTTCAATGAAAATCAGAAAAATTGTCTTTATAAGGAGGTACTTATATAACTTGTCTTTTATAAGGAGGTACACACGGTAGATCGAGTATTCTGGAGTGAGCGGTGATCTCGTGTGGACCTCCCGAATCGTTGAATAAATGCTGTGAAGCGACTTTGGTCTTTCATTTAGATCCTGAACCTACCCCTACGCATCAATATTATTGAACCTAAAAAATAAACAATATTTCATTTCATCATATACTAGTGGTTTTACCCGGCTTCGCTCGGTCTTTGTAATATAAACCGCTTAAACATGACTAATCTTATATTAAACATTTTTTTGAGCCTCATGGGGCGCAGCCCCATGGGGCTCAAAAGGGGGCGCCCAGCCTCATGGGGCGCAGCCCCATGGGGCTCAAAAGGGGGCGCAGCCCCATGGGGCTCAAAAGGGGGCGCAGCCCCATGGGGCTCAAAAGGGGGCGCCCAGCCTCATGGGGCGCAGCCCCATGGGGCTCAAAAGGGGGCGCAGCCCCATGGGGCTCAAAAGGAGGCGCCACAAGGGGCGCAGCCCCGTGGGGCCCCGTGGGGCCCCGTGGGGCCCCGAAGGGGGCCCGGGGGGCCCAGCCTCATGGGGCGCAGCCCCATGGGGCTCAAAAGGGGGCGCCACAAGGGACGCAGCCCCGTGGGGCCCCGAAGGGGGCCCGGGGGGCCCAGCCTCATGGGGCGCAGCCCCATGGGGCTCAAAAGGGGGCGCCACAAGGGGCGCAGCCCCGTGGGGCCCCGGGGGGGCCCAGCCTCATGGGGCGCAGCCCCATGGGGCTCAAAAGGGGGCGCCACATGGGGCGCAGCCCCGTGGGGCCCCGAAGGGGGCCCGGGGGGCCCAGCCTCATGGGGCGCAGCCCCATGGGGCTCAAAAGGGGGCGCCACAAGGGGCGCAAGCCCTAATAGGCATTAACTAAGGGGGGCGAAGCCCTAGACGGCAATTAATCATGGGGGCGCGGAGGGGCGAAGCCCTAAAAGGCAACTGATCATGGAAGCGAAGCCTTAGACGGCATTTAATCGTGGGGGCGCGGAGGGGCGAAGCCCTAAAAGGCATTAACTAAGGGGGGCGAAGCCCTAAACGGCAATTAATCTTGGGGGCGCGGGAGGCGAAGCCCTAAAAGGCATTAACTAAGGGGGGCGAAGCCCTAGACGGCTTTGAATCATGGGGGCGCGGAGGGGCGAAGCCCTAAAAGGCAACTGATCATGGGGGCGAAGCCCTAAACGGCAATTGCTCATGGGGCGTGGAGGGGCGAAGCCCTAGAAGGCAAAGGCTCAGGGGGGTGCCGAGGGCGAAGCCCTAGAAGGCAAAAAAAAAAAATTTGATTTTTTTTTTTGATTTTTTTAAATTGAAGCCCTAAAAGGCATTAACTAGGGGGGGCGAAGCCCTAGACGGCATTTAATCATGGGGGTGCGGAGGGGCGAAGCCCTAAAAGGCATTAACTAAGGGGGGCGAAGCCCGAAACGGCAATTAATCTTGGGGGCGCGGGGGGCGAAGCCCTAAAAGGCATTAACTAAGGGGGGCGAAGCCCTAGACGGCTTTGAATCATGGGGGCGCGGAGGGGCGAAGCCCTAAAAGGCAACTGATCATGGGGGCGAAGCCCTAAACGGCAATTGCTCATGGGGCGTGGAGGGGCGAAGCCCTAGAAGGCAAAGGCTCAGGGGGGTGCCGAGGGCGAAGCCCTAGAAGGCAAAAAAAAAAATTTGATGAATTTGAAAAAAAAAATGATGAATTTGAAAAAAAAAATGATTTTTTTTTTTGATTTTTTTAAATTTTTTTTTTGATTTTTTTTTTATTTTTTTTTTGATTTTTTTTTTATTTTTTTTTAATTTTTTTTTTATTTTTTTTTTAAATTTTAAATTTTTTTTTTTTTTTTTAATTAAATTAGCTTAGTCATGTTTAAGCGGTTTATATTATAAACACTGAGCGAAGCCGGGTAATACAGCTAGTTAGATATAAAACCGAAATGGAGTATGTTATTCGTTTCTGATCGTCTCTCTTCAAAGTCGTTTCTGATTGGCTGGATTGGTCAAAGACGTTTCTGATTGGTCGGTCATTAAATATTATTAATATTTTTTATTCAAATAAATTTAATAAAAAAACAAATTAATATTTTTTTCATGGTTCGACGTATTCTCACTATTAGACTGCATTTCCATTGCATGTTACTTTTATTATATCCACGGAAGAGATCGTCAAAAGTGAAGCCACTAGTATTTCATAAAATAAAAAATATGAAATTTTTAGTTAGCAAACAACAGTAGGAACACGATTGCTGTTTACAAGCATAAATAATTAGTTCTATTAGACAAAACCACGTTCTATTATAGTTCACCAGGCTGTAGGATGACACTTCATCACCCCATCTCGACCATTACAAATTTAAAACGTCCAATGTTCTATTTTCTATACGAAATGCTATTGTCTATATGAAATGGCGGTGAAAGTGATAGCATGTACATTTTTCCCAAGTGTCTTCCTATGTACAGCGGACCAAATGTACAGTACTATGCAAACAACTTATAAAATAGTACTGTAAATAGGTTTCTGGTAACTTCTTCTTATTATGCTGTACATTAACATCAGAATAATATAATACTACGATTTCTAACAAAATTAAATTAAAATCGTAAAATAGAAAATGATCAGTAGATCAGTAGCTATTAAAATAGATATTAATAAGATGTATTGTGAATATAATTTAGTAATAATAAAAAGCATTTAAAAATCAAAAGAATGTACTATATCACGCTACTCTAACTTATGTATGCATGAAGATAGGTTTTTGAAGGGTCTCTTGAGGGGTTTTTTTATGATTTTGATCCACCTGAGCAATGCCGGGCATTGCTCAGGTAACGCTGTTTAGTTTGAGTATATTATTTCATTGACTTGAGGAACCCTATTTTAAGGTTGACATTAAAGTAGAATCTACTGGTCAGTTTGTTAGTAATGTCTGTAAAAAACGGGATATTATTTATGTCATGCAGTTTTTTCAAGTTAGTATATATGGGTGTATTATAAAATAGTTTTAGGGATTTATTTTGTATTATTTGGAGCTTGGAAAGGCGAGTATTCGAATACATAGTATGGGATATCTTGCACCTATTTAATTTTGTTAGCAATCATAGTATTATATTATTCTAATGCTAATAATGTACAGCATAATAGGAAAAAGAGTTCAAAAACCTATTTACAATTCTTTGAGATAGTACATACATATTGTGAACATAATATATGTTTAAGTGGCATATTTGCAGGTTTTCGCACGATTTTTATGTATCAAATTAAGTCCCATATGATTGTAAACAACAATTCTGCAAATAGTCGGATATATGTAATATCAGAACGAATCAGCAATTATTAATTACAAACATGTGCACCGATGCGAGCTGACATTTATCGAAGTTTTTTCCTGCAATTCCATATATGCACTATGTATGTAAGTTAGCTATCGATTTTCCAATCAACAGTCCGAAATTCTCGCAATTCAATCAGTGGTGAAGGGCAGCAAAGGGTTGCGTGCGCGAATGTGCATCGGGGAGGGAAGGGGGTGGTGGGAGGATTGCGAGGGGGGAGGGGGAGATGATCAGCAATGGTGATGATGTTGATGTGGCCGTTGTTGTGGCGGTTGGGGACCGGCCTGGCCCCGCTAAATGGCAACGATCCACCTTGAACTTGGCTGCTGTGGGCGCGACCAACAACCACCACCACGTGCGACATCATCATCATCAAGATCATCGTCGCTATCATCACCAGCCCAATTCCAAATTAGCCCGACTGAATGGCGACTACCCGTCTTTAGCGGAAAGTATCGATTTCAGACGCGGGCGATCGATAGCGTAGGAGATGCCTACATATTGCGTGTCACTGTGAAAAGGTCACTATGTGTAAAATGATGCCGATGATTTATACGCGACGTGAAGACGCTGAAAGTCTTGCGTTCGGTGCTCCTTTTGTGTTGACCGCTGCTGCACCTATCCGTTTTATATGTTTTTTTTTTTTGCTTTCATTCGGAATGCTGCTTTTATTACTGAAAAATTACTATAGTCGAATCGATCTAGCACTAACCATACTAACACACTTGCGAAGAGTCTCGGTTATTACAACAAAATGTCTATACCCATTTTTTTTCTAAGCCCGCTTTAAAGGTCACGGAATTTGACCCTTAAAGCCCTCAACATGAGGCCACCACCCCCCCGACGAATACAGTCCAAGAGACCCTTTCGTCGGAGAACGAGACGGTTGTTCATGAATATCGCACAAGAACAACCGCACACCACTGTTCTAATAAAAAAACCACACTGTACATAACCAAGTACAAAATTAACAACAACGCATGAACACATAAAGCGCGCATGCGGTAGGAAACAAAACCTGAGATGTGCCATGCGAATGCACGCACACCTCAAGTAAACATATATGTGCGCATGATTATGCGTGCATAAGCACGCACGCACACACACACACATATATACCATATATACAAACTTGAAAAAACTGCATGCCATAGATAATATTCCGTTTGTTACAGACATTACTAATAAACTAACCAGTAGATTCTATGACAGAATCGCTAATAACCATACTAACACACTTGTGAAGAGTCTCGGTGATTACAACAAAATGTCTATACCCTTCAGGTATAACACACAGATTACCTAAACAAAATCTGCTTAAGATCGTCAAATTTAGACAGTCTTTAATTAATATTATGTATTAGATGTATTATGAGCATTTATTAGAATTGTAAATAGGTTTTTGAGCTCTTTTTCCTATTATGCTGTACTAAATTAACGTTAGAATAATATAATATTATGATTACTAACAAAATTAAATTAAAATTATAAAATATAAAATGATCAGTAGATCAGTAGCTATTAAAATATATATATATATATAAGATATATATTCACATATTGGCTTAATGGTAGCGTATATGTTTAGCACCATGCGATCACTGGTTCGATCCGCCGAACCTGCTGGTTAGATTTGGGGCTTTGTGACTCCAAATCGATCGTTTCTCTATCAGACTTTGCCAATTTTATCTGATGATTGTTCCTCAAGTTGGCAAATAAATCCTTTCCTGTTGTCACAAAAAATCTTACGTATAATTTGTAAAAATTATGCACAAAATCTAAATCTATAGATGTCGCAATAATCATCTGTATTTATTCTGTGTATAAATTGGAATAATTGTACACAAAATCTAAAATTTATAGATGTCTTAATGGATTAATTCTGTATTTAATTAATTGTTAAAATTAATTCAATGGTCCTTGCGGCCGTATATATGTATGTAAAATAAAAATGTCTGGTCGTATATTTCATGTATGGTTTCGAATTATGTAATGATTATGTATTAAAAATATATATAATTTCTTAATGTGTATAGTACACTCGTTGCATTAGAGCGATCTGTAACGACGAGTGTACTTCAAGGTCTTGCCAGCAACACTGGGACAGGGAATGAACCCATGACCCCTCAGTTGAAAGCATGACATGATAACCACTGAGCTACAAATGTTGCTGGTATACGATGCAGTAGACAGATATTAATTGCAAACCGCAAGCATATGTATAACTTGCAACAATTAACAAATTTGATCCAGCTTAATATGCAAAAGAGAGAGGGGATGCCAATTTCATTGGAACTGTCACAAAAATTAAGCCAGATAAATTGGAAAAATATAGCAGGAGACGGTCGATCTGGATTTAATAACCATTTAAATATTGCCAGCAAAAATAAATCGAATATTTGTTCCTGTTGGGATTTGTACCCATAACCTTTCTGTTGATAAACAAACATTTAACCTGTAACCTGTAGGTTGTTTCTGTTATTGATTTTGAATAGCTT
Organism: Arctopsyche grandis; assembly: GCF_051622035.1. Taxonomy (NCBI): domain Eukaryota; kingdom Metazoa; phylum Arthropoda; class Insecta; order Trichoptera; family Hydropsychidae; genus Arctopsyche; species Arctopsyche grandis. The sequence continues at coordinate 3,951,049 of NC_135362.1, forward strand.
TATTTAAAGCAATAAAGTTTTAAAGAGTAAAGAGTCACAGCTCCCCGTAGTGATGGTGACATTGTAAAAATTTTAAATAATACATTTTTATTTTTTTCAATTTTCGTACAAATGCATAGCAATTATATTAATATCATACACAGTTTTCCCCAATGAGTCAAAAAGAATACATTCAAATTAAATAAATCATCATCATTACTCATCAGTGCAATGTAAAGCCGATCTTTCCAATATTCTGTATTTCCCTATTGAATTACTCGTATTTTTATTTTTATTTCCAACATATACAAGGAAGGCATTACAGGTAACCCAACTGCGCTTTCCTGGCCAATTACAAACATTGCAGCATTTTTTTTTATAATAAAAGTTGCTGAATTACGAGACACTGAAAAACTTACAAACTAACGAGACATCTATGTATTGTACATAAATTTTATTGTACATTAATCAATCTCAAATAGTGGTGACATAGTAGATAGGAAGGATATTTAGCCAATTTTACCGGGAACCGTTTCAGCAATGAAATCAGAGAAAATCGGCAAACTCCGATAGAAAACAATCGACGTGGAGTTACAAATATCCAGGTATGACCAGCAGCACTACAGATATACTCTGAAAAAATCTTTTCAATCGAGGTCGGCTCATGGGATCGAACCCGGCGCCTCTCGACGCTAAGCAGAAGCTTAACGACCGAGCTATGCTGCTTGCTATTGTTTTCAAACATCCCATCAAGATCAGCGCATTCGTTGCTCACTCTTTGATGACAGAATCATCAGCCATCAAAGCGGTAAGCTAACCAGACCTAATTGCATCAGTATATAACACCGCAAACGAATGAACCCTATAAATGTCAAAGTTAAAATCTAACAACCAGTTCGTTCACCCACGACACGAACCGATGACTCAACATCGTCAGCATCATCGGTGACCCACGACTAACTTTGACCTAGTGCCGACCGAGCTAGACAAAGATCGGGAAGATCCTCCAGCCGGGGCACCGAGGATAAATAATTCAAATAACATAAGGCCAATTCACACCGCGTGCAGATGCACAAAGACAAGAGAGGACACGACTCGATGAGTCACGTCATGATGATGAATAATTCAGTAGGGGATGAGCCCTTAACACGGGACACAATGGTCCGTGTTGGCGTTGAATTAGTCTTGCTCTTTGAAATCGTTCACCCTGATTTCGTTGTTGATTGTTGGGTTTCAGCTGATGCTTGTGTTTATGCCTTAACTGCTTCTGATTGCATTCCACTGTGGTTAAAGGTTCATTCATGTCCTTCCATTTGCGCTGTCGTTGATTGTAAGTAGTCGTTTATACTTGTATCAATATACAATATGTAAAGATATAAGTAGGACTTATGTGGGCTTAGTGATATTGTAATGTCATGTTTATACACTTTGCTCCATCTATTAGGACTATTAAGTGTAAAACGACTGCTCTTTTCAATACATTATTATTGTGTATTGAAAAATGCAATATTTACTTTTTTGAAGAGTTTTTTTTAATTGTTTTATAATAAGTACATACATACAAGTGTTTTGATGAAAGTTCTACATATTTTCATTTAGAGATGAAAGAGTAATTCATATTATGCATCTGTTATACATGTCATATATGGTGACCCGAATAAGCTACGCACGCCGCTGCCGCGCGGACAAACCCGCGCGTAGCAATGCCACGTTGACAATGCCGCGCAAAACAAAATGTCGAAATCAAATTAAATTGAATAAAACAGGAGCTCTTTTTAGGAGGTTCGAAGCCTTGAGGCTTTTCTCAGGATGAGAGCGGCCTCCCTACTTCGTCGAGTATTTTTTACATATATACCAGGAAAGCCTTACAGGTAACTCCAATGCGCCTTCCTGGCCAATTACAAACATTGCAGCATTTTTTTTTATTATAAAAGTCGCTCAATTACGAGACACTGGAAAACCCACAAATTAACGAGACATATATGAATTGTACATAATTTTTTTTGTACATTAATCAATCTCAAATAGTGGTGACATAGTAGGTAGGAAGGATATTTAGCCAATTTTACCGGGAACCGTTTCAACAATGAAATCAGAGAAAATTGGCAAACTCTGATAAAAAACGATCGACCTGTAGTCACAAATATCCAGGTCTGACTAGCAGCACTACAGATACATATACTCAGAAAAAATATTTTTCAATCGGGGTCAGCTCATGGGATCGAGTCTGGTGAATCTAATTGACTTCTTGATGCTGCTTCTTCTCATTTGCGCTCTTCCCTCTATACTTGGTGGATGGTTGAATTACTCAACAGAGGGTCTTAAATAGACATTAAATAAAATAGATAATTTAATAATAATTATTATTATTGATATCATTATTTTATTACTTAAATGGCCGATATGAATTTCACAAAGTCATTATTATAATTATTATAAAAGGGTAGGAGAAAAAAGTCTATTCGAAGACAAACTGAGGAGCAGTGGTGTGGTAGATTCGTTATTTTTAACTTTAAGCATCCAAATGCAACTATTTTAATGACTCAAAATGCAACTATTTAAAGGGCTAAACTACAATCGTCAGTTTTTGATAATGTTGCGCCCACATGAATCTGATGTCTAATTATGAGTATGTTTTAATTTTTATTGAATATAAAATATAATATATAGGAATTCACTTTTGTCCTGCGTGGTTATTGCAGCGCAGCATCGCTGTTCACAGCATTGTCAGCGCGACATTGTCGCTCGCGTCATTGCCGTTCGTGGCATTGTCGTTTGCGGAATTGATGTTCGCGGCATTGTCGTTTGTGGCATTGTCAATCGCGGAATTGTAATTCGCGGCATTGTCGGCGCGACATTGTCGCGCGCGGCTTTTTTGGGGTGCCGTCGTATATGTATAGGAACATAAGTACAAAAAATGATTTCGAAGAAGTTTCAAAGAAATATTTTACAGGCAATGGAAGTTCATAATTCATGGCCATGTATATATGTATGTACCTATATATTTATATGTTACGCCGAATCCATGAAATTGTCTATTACAAGCATTCGGCAAGAGAATTGCCGAATGCGTGAAAAATGCAAGCACGTTGCCCAGTTCACGGATTCCGTAAATTCTTTGCCGAATGCGTGAACTGGACAGCGTGTTATATTATAACCAAGTGTCAAAGTGACAGCTGAATAAGGATGTTTAATTTAGTTTAATTTACATATTATTATATGACTACATACATATGTTTCACTGTTAAAATATTGATCAAAATGTATAAAAATGGCATTAATTTATGTCATATGAGATGATCGAAACATATGTATGTAGTCATATTATACATAATAATATGTAAATTAAACTAAATTAAACATACTCATTCAGCTGTCACTTTGACACTTGTCCACGCTGTCCAGTTCTAAAAAACAACACCGGAGCGCTGCTGTCTATTTGCCGACTCCATGTTTTGAGCAGACAAATTCTTGCCGAATACACGCATTCGCCAAAAAATTTGCCAAATCCGTGAACTGGGCAACATGCTTGCATTTTTCACGCATTCGGCAAGGGAATTGCCGAATGCGTGTAATAGACAATTTCACGGATTCGGTGTAACATATATAAAGATTGCCTTTGAGTAAGATTTTATTTTCAATTAAAGTTAAAATCTTCAAATCTATAATGATATACAGGTGGTTTCAAAATATATACAGATTGTGTGTATAAAATTTATCAAAGAATGGATAAAATCTTTAAATACTGTTTTACTACAATTATTTACAAGGATGTTATTGTGATTTTCGATAACAATATTGTACAAGTGGTTTTATAAGTACATGAAGATATTATATAGGTTGTGAATATATTTGATAGTTTTCAAATAGAAGAAAACATTTTCAGAAAAGGTGAAATTTTTTAGCACCAATAATTGTCATACGACGAGCTAAGGAAAGGAAAATAATGCAAAAAATTCGAAGTTACAAAAATTCATAGAAAAAAAACACACGTATTTCTCAATTAATTGACACATTAATAGTTCATAGGAAAATAGTTAGTCGGGAAAAATCAAAGAACTGGAATAAATTCGTGGAATTCCGTCAAATGTTGTTCTACTTTAGTTTACAGCGTTTATTTACTACACATATACATTTTATTTTAAATTAATTGATTAATACAAGTTCTAATACAATTTTTCCGCTAAATAACACATATAACGATATTTGAGATGTAAAAATAATAGTCTTTTTAACCTATAGTATTCATCAAAATTCATACAAGTTTTTATATAATTAACATTAAAAAAAACCCAGTGGTTTTTTTAATAGAAATTCTCGGATGAAAGATGACCTTGACATTGACCAGTTGCCCAATAGTGTTTTGCCATTCATTTCTGAATACATTTCCGAACACGTATACATAAGTCAGAAAGTGCATTATTTATCTACAAAATTGTTCAGTTTATAATTAAAAAATGCAATAAACAACGCACAGACCACACACTCAAAAATGTGAACATAAAAATTTCACATGGAAATCAATAATTAAAATGCACGAAACGTCATCGAACGATCAAAATGTTTACACACTGCAAATCAATTAAGAAAATACACACGTACAAAATTAATCGCACATATAAACTTAATACGTATACGCATTTGATATGTGAAAAAAAATATTTACCGTTTCAGTAAAACCAGAAAATTTACCCTTTGACTTTTAAGAGATCGTTCACCTTCTCAAATATATTACACACAGATATATATAATTTTTTTCTTGATCACATTATATGATTTTGTGCGGTAAGCAGTTGATGAAGAGGACCTGTTTTTTATTTATATTTTTTTTTCATTCCGCGATAATATTCGAAACATGCAAAAATTCACATATTAAATCAATCATATCATAGTTCGATCGTAATGATCCGAAATTATCGCGGACGGACGTGCAATAAATTATATGTAAAATTTCAATAGCCTACGGTTTAATTACGCATTCAAAGGTCATTATCCACGCCGAACTTTTCCATAAATCGTGCTAAAAATGCATCGGCGAACCCGAAAGGGTTAACGAATCGAGAAATCAACTTCGAGTATTATCGAACCGTTCGAACTTTGTAAAACTCGTACCGATATATTACGATGTAACATTTGCATACTTCTCAATCAATTCGAATGTGACAATTAATTTAATTAATTAACTCAACGGTTGGGAAGCTGTTGATAATATTCAGCGAGTCGCGAAAATGACCGTGTGAAATAATTGATGACTTGATTGGGTTTAGCGTGATTTTTATCATCGATAATGGTTGATTAATGTATCGATTTGTTGTAAATTTGACGTTCGTTAAAGGATTTCACGGCAAATGAACTTGAGACAGGTGCACATAAGTCGAGTGCACACAAGGCGAGTGCACACAAGTTGAGTGCACAAATGCCAATCGAATACGAGACAAGTGCACATATAACAAACGAGCGCAAGACAAATTAAAATCGAACCTGTACACTCGCCTTTACAGATCGCTCCAAAGCGACGAGTGTACTAATACATATACAATACAATAATACAATTAATACAAGCATTTTTATACATTGCGAATTCATAAAAACATCATACACAGTGACGTCTATGGAGAAAATTTTGCCGCATTTTATTATAGAAATTGTTGAATCTCAAAACGCTGAATAACTTGTGATTGGAAAGTAGATGCCAATTTACAGGAACCGTTTCAATGAAAATCAAAAAAATGGGCAAACTCTGAAAGGAAACGATCGACCTGGAGTCGCAAATCAAGGTCCACTTGACTAACTTGACCACTTGACCAACCGTGACCACTCCGCTCGAAAGCACAATATACTAACCTCTAGTCCACGCTGCTGGTTAATCAAATGCATGCATATATGTACAACTGCATATGGTTGAAAATATCTTTGAAGAATGGCAATTTAAGATATGCGCTGTCGAAACCATATAATGCTTTGAACAAAGTGGTCACGGGTTCTAATTCCACTGGTTTCCGCTGGCCAGATCTTAGATTTGTGACTCAAGGTCGATTGTTTCCTATCAGAGTTTGCCAATTTATCTGATTTTCATTGAAACGGTTCCAATAAATTCACAACATTACCCATTTTTCAAATCGCAAATCCAGTTTTCAGCAACCTCGAATTTCGCTGAATTCTATAAAATGCTGCAAATTTACACATTTGACCATAAATATCTTTGTAGATTTTAATTGATATGTATTTGTTGAATTTCACTGAATTGTTTAAAAAAATGCTGTAAATTTACAAATTTTACCATAGATGCCTATGTGGATGTTACTTGATACGTATTTACTTTGTATAATAATACTTGTATCAAATGTACAATTTTTCTGGAAAGGAAGGCGCATTGGGGTTACCTGTTAGGCCTTTCTGGTATAAACTAAAAAATAATAAAACAAATATTCTGGAAGTGTAAATTTTCTTAGGGGGGTTTCATTAAAAGAACATTGTGGAAATGGTGTAACAAAATGCGCCGTTTCTTTTTATTTTTAGTTGTATTTTTTTGCATAAATACTCTCGCCCTGCACCGCTACTCTCATCCAATGTCAACCAACGTTGTTTCGTTTCCTTCATTCACGTCAACTTGTAGTTCCACTGATAGTCATCAAATACACTTTCAAAATTAATAAACGATTCTTATTTTATCATAACTGTGTTCTATCGGATTTTTCTTATACATTATACCCGTTTTTATATTTAATTTCTGGTTTATAGGCGTTGCGCGATTTTGTCGCCGAGCTTTATTGGTCTGCGCGACTTTGTCCCCGTGGTTTTAGTCCCGCGCGGCTTTTTGCAAGCTCAACGTTTGTAACATCGTTGTAAATGCGTCATTATATTGGTCTTTTAACGCTGTATATGTACTATATATTTTGCTGTCAATTCAAATAGCCGGCGTGAACTTTAAAAAATTATAATACTTAATTATGACAAGCGAAAGACGATCGACCGATCAAATAATAATATATTATTTGACCGCTCGAAAATATCGCATATTTTTCATCGAACACACCGCGAAATAAAAAGAACAAAAACGCATTAATTTACAAGTCAACGATCTCATAGATGATGGCGTTGTAAGAATTCGCGCGAAAAACATGGATAATTTTTAGCGGAATTAGCGACTGCACCACGTCGTGACATATTTACGAGTCGGAGCCGCTAAGTAAACAAAATGGCGATAAAAAAAAAACAAAACGATAAGACGAAGTGTGTTTTGATGTGTATTTATTTGTATATTGAATGTGAAAATGTGTCTCGGCCCACGGTTGAATATTCGCTCGATTTATGTGGATCTGCACGGCGCTAGAATGGCTTAATAAAATTCGGAAAATTACACTCGCTCTGTCCATAACTTTCTTAATGTGGATTGTTTAGCCTGAGATTGACGATGACTGTCTGACATTTGTTTTTTCAGGTGTAAAAATATTCTACGATCATGAAGTTCTATCATTGTGTCGTTTCCTATGTATGTATTTAAAAAAAGTTATGTATAACATTTATTGCTGTCTATTAAATCTCTACGAATTCATCGCGTTAAATGTATATTCATTATTATGAAATGTTGTTAAGTTGTATTGTTGTAAAGTTAACCAGCAGCGTGGACTAGTGGTTAGCATATTATGCTTTCGAGCGGAGTGGTCACGGTTCGATTCCCACTAGTAGCTGTTGGCTAGACTTTGGTTTGTGACTCCAGGTCAATTTTTCTGATTTTCATTGTAATGGTTCCTGTAAAATTAGCCACTCCTTTCCTATCTCTATTGCATATCTCAAGCTATTCAGCTTCTTGAAGGTTGTCGATTTGTACAATAAAAGGCTATTCTATTGATAATTGGCTTACCTCGATAAAATAAACGAATTTTTGTTATTAATCCACAAGAATAGTCGAAATATGATTTTTATAAGTGGAATTTCATTTAATTCTCATATAAAAACAGTTTAATATATTATCCCTATTGATTCAATTCAGATTCGTGTAAATTTGAGTAAATATTAGTACGAGATTTAAGCTCGCAATTTTACCGATTTAAAATTCAGCACACTTCCAATTAATCCTTTATTTAAACGAAAACAAAAAATAGTGTGGCCAGAACACTATCCCATTAAACATGTTTCAATAGAAAATATTCAATATAAAATAGTATTAACATTGGGAAAAAATCCCAAGTGAAAATACGTACTTTTGACTTTAGATTTGAACTGGACGACTACTTAGAGAGATTTGAAAGCTGAAAAGTACTACAAATGGAAGATAAAAAACCTCACTATAGATTCCAATATTCATTTTGAACAGGAAATTGACAGATTTTGAGACATCGACCGGACAATACCAAGATATAGAAAAGTCGCCCGATTTAAAAAACACATATATCTCCAAATCTCGAGCCAATCAACATTTTTTATTACCAGATTCGTGTTTACTGGGCATAGAGCTATAATAAAAGTCATATCTCGTCTCTGAACCAAAAAAAAGTCGTCATTTGTCGAACAGTGTTATCGTTAGATAAAACCAGAAAATTCACAGGAGATGGTTAACATGTACATACATATGTAGTTTATAATCATTTAGATAAATATACATTAAAAAATCACTCACAACCCCACACCTCGTAAACAAACGCTTAACCAGTGTGTGGTAGAACTAATCCACATGTTTATTATTATTCACGCATTATTGACATCTGCGTCTTCATGAATTTTGATTTTTGTACAAAACAAATCCTTATACAATTTAAAGGTAGTAAATAGTAGTATTATGCATTCAAAGTCGTGATCTTTTTACGACTTTTAATCTGATTTTTATTTCTTATAGAAATCTAACAGCTGTGGAATTAATACACATATAATAATAAGCTACTAATAATTATCTTTTTACTTAACCCTCCCTCACCGAAGTGGGTATTTAAGTGTCCCAATTTTTACGTTTTTCGTATTGACCATGTGGCTTTCAAAGCTATACGCCCTATATTTCTTGTATTGCTTGAATGAACTACAATATATTTATTTTAATAGATTTGGTATGATTTAGAAAAGGGGTACATCGTACAAAAAATACATTTATACATTTCTACGTTCCAAAGTAATGTTTTAAGGCGGTATCGATAAGTCTTGTTTTTGACTGTTCGCTTGCATATTCTTGTTGATCGATGAATCAATGTGAGAGAAAGAGACAGCTATATTTTCGTAAGCTATTGTTTTCGTCGCTTTTGGCGCGTGGCTATTGAGTCATGCAGTCGCCTATTGGCCTTACCTATGTGCTTTTGCGTTTTGATGTTTGTCGTTATTTTTTTAAAATAGTCAAAAACATGCTATAGGACTAAAACTTTTTTATGTTGATGTATAAAATGATTAATAAGATATATATTGAACCCATTTGTATTGAGAAAAGCTGTATTTTGATTAAAAAATACTGGGGTCTTACTCGACCCCGGTTTGGGACACTTGTTTGATCTCGACGCTCCGTCCTTCAAAGGTTAATATCAAAATTTTCCAATTTTTTTCGGCTTAGATTTCCTATATGTAAATTATAATTATAATTTAAGATTTTTGCATTTTTTCAATACATCCCATTATTTTACCATTAATATGCAATGGGAAGTATTGAAAATTAATGCACAGGTTTATATATATGTACATTACAGACAATGACGATATGGCGCAATATTGCTTGCATCGTATTGTCGAGTAAATTTTGTCATTATTGAAAATATACATGAATAGATCGTGTCGGCTACTGCAGCTGGGTCTACGCCACGTAAATATTAAGGAATCTATGAATGTGTCCATATAGAATGTTCTTAAGAATATTTTTCGTACTGATGTTTACGTGCATTTGTCGGTCTGCTGGATAAACAAACATTTACTCTTTCAATTGATTGATAAGTTCATAATTTTTTTAGTAGTCAATTAGCAGTTAGTTGAAATTTTTAGGTTATATATTTATGTTATCTGTATTCCTCAGTAAAGTATATTTTAACTAGTAGAACTATACCTTCGCCAATTCAGTCAGTAAAAGCTTCTTACACAAATCAACTTGAATGCTAGATAAAAGCACCAGTTGGAAGAAAGGTCTAAGGATTGCCGAATTAATGAAAAAGGGCATTCCATCTGCGAATCTGTAGTTGGACAAAATAAAAAAAATCGGTCTAGCATCATGTTGTAATTAAATATTCATACATTGAATAAGATGTAGAAATAGAAGTATGTAGATATAAAGTATTCAGAATATGAATTCCCTAAACTGCCAGTGAAATCATACTTCAGGGGGGCGCAGGTGGCGTAGCCCTAGACGGTAAAGGTTCAGGGGGGCGCAGGGGGCGTAGCCCTAGGCGGCGAAGGCTCAGGGGGGCGCAGACGCCGGGGACGTACATATAATTTTTTTTAAGAGACTTACTATATATGTTTGTTTGTTCGTGACAGTCAATTTAATAAAAAAAACAAATGAGTATTCAAATAAATTTATATAAAATAAAACTGTTCAAATAAATTTAATAAAATGTTTACTATGAGATTAGTCATGTTTAAGCGGTTTATATTACAAAGACCGAGCGAAGCCGGGTAAAACCACTAGTATATGATGAAATGAAATATTGTTTATTTTTTAGGTTCAATAATATTGATGTGTAGGGGTAGGTTCAGGATCTAAATGAAAGGCCAAAGTCGCTTCACAGCATTTATTCAAGAGATTCGGGAGGTCCACACGACTGAGGTCCACATGAGATTAGTCATGTTTAAGCGATTTATTTTACAAATACCGAGCGAAGCCGGGTAATACAGCTAGTATTTAATAAAACAGTGATCAATCGTTCATTTCATTTCGATAAATATTATTCTAATTACTGCATCAAACCAATTCAAGTTTTTGTATATTTAAGAGGTCAACGATATTTGCTAATTAATTTTTTTATCAAATAATAATTAACAAAATGAGTCACATTGACGTTGGAAATTGTCAATACACGGATCATGTTTCGTTTCAAATTTATTCGCTTAATCATATCAATCCTGATATGAAATACAGACACACCAAACCTAAAAGGGTGTAAGATATGTAAGTTGAAAAATTCTGTCAAAAAGCCATTAGACCTTCTAGAATTATAACCTTCGCTAACCCGGTTGTTTTCGATGGGGTTAACGATATTGTCAACGTCAAATATCGAAATTCCGATCGGTGGAAAGGCGTCAATGATAACGAATCGCTGCTCAGGTAAATCGACACGAACATGGCATAAATTAAATGCGATCGAACCACAACAAAAAAGACAAAAAATAAACAAGTTTGCCATCGCGCACGACTCGTTTCGGGTAATCCGGTGATGAATCCGATGTTTGCTTGATGAATGTGTGCAATTTTTATTCGTTTCCCATGCTAAATAGCTAGATTTTCCTTAATAGTTTTTTGTGTTGATGTTTTTTTTTTCTAGACGAAGCTCCTCAAGACCTGTCGCAATGCATCAAAACCATTAGTAGATCATCCCGTCAATGGATCGATGTTGATAGATTTATTGGTGTTGTGTTAAATAATCATTATGTTGTTTAAAAATTTGAAGGAAAATAATCATATTAAATTATGGTGGTGTATCATCGATTTGGTTTTGATCACATTGACTCATAGATGTGATATTAAATTGGACGTTGATCACACTCAGTGTTGATAGGATAAGGCATGTTTTGTTTGGGTTTGGTGCATCCGCTCTAAAATCGCCAGATTAACAGAACGGCAGTTTTAAACGTAATTCTCGTTTTCTCGAATGATAGATTGCACATCAGATGACGAGTAACCTTTCGATGTGCACAGATGCAATTATTCGATTGAATGAAATTCGATTGTATATATATCCTATTAAGCATTGATTAAATTTTGATTTTGATCACATTAAGTGCTTTATTTAGATTACAAATCCATTTTTAAATAATGTAATAGTATTGTAACGTGGGAACATAAAAAAGAGTACCCACTGTTTAAATGCATTCGTGGGTGAATAATAGAGACCCTGGATTAGGCTAACGGGACTCAGTAAGTCCCTGATCAATGGATATGCTGGAGTTCTCACAGACCTGGGCGACTTCGTGTATATCTTTAAGTGCCAGGGTAGATCTTTAAGTGCCTGGACAATAGACACATTAATAGATCGGGTGGTTCCGTATGAATCTTTGAAGCGATTTTGGCCTTTCATTTGTATCCTGAACCCACCCCTAAAAATAAGTGATAGTGAAAGACCAATTAAACAGATTGAATAATATCTTTAGTGTTATGCAATTGTTAATTCGCATCAATAATCTCAACCTTTTTGCTAGAAGGGCTGCATAGAGCAGTTTGGCTGTCATCGATGGAATATTTGCAAGACTGGGCGATGACGATGACGATGTATGTATGTAATGTCAGAACAGTCGAACTTAATGGTTGAATTGAGTGAAGCAGCAGCAATATTGTTTTACTCTATGAATTAAGAAGAGGACATCTAAATATGATGGAGCGGTGTCACGACAACTGGCTCACGAACCTTTCACTCAAAGCCGTTACGCGCACGAAATTTCACTCACGCGACAACTGGCTCACGGGCATTACCGAAAGTACCGATACTGGTGGTATCAGTATTTGACAAGCAAGCCTTTGGAACTACCGGTACTACTAACTAAATAAATGCTTTTGAAAGACCGCAGACTTATCAAAATAACTATTGTGAGCCAGTTGTCGCGTGAGTGAAATTTTGTGCGCGTAACGCCGTTGAGTGAAAGGTCCGTGAGCCAGTTGTCGCCGAACCGCTACAGCGGCTCCCACAGTGGAAGAGTTGAGATGAAGGGGTTTATAATCATTATGCAATGATGGTATTTGGTACTTATGTACAAAAGTTTGATCATATCTGTCACCTTGGGCTATCTTTAGTGGCACCTACATATGATCTAGGTTAATATATTATATAACGGATAAACAAATAATGAAATTAATATGTAGAAACTTTGTCGGTGTCAATGTTTTGAAAAAATATTGTAATACTGCGTGTTTTTGTTTTTAATAAATAAATGTGTACCCACATCAGGTTATAAATACGCGAACTTGATTTTTTGATCACATTAAGCGTTAGGCGTTGATCGCATCAAGTGAAAATTATAAGTTGATCACATTAAATATTGATTACATTATGTTTCAATGAGACAAACTTTTTTGTAGGTAAATGTATTAAAAGATAAACAAAATTACTCGTATAATTGATGGGATTAAATTTAGATTCCATTAGACGTTGATCAAATAAAGCGTTAGTTGCGTTATTGATCACATTATAAGTGGCAATCAATTCAATGTTATATCAAAGATTAATTACACGTGGAGGTGATAGCATCAAATTCTGTTTATATATTAATTTTCAATAGCATTATGCAAATGTTAGTTACATTAGACGGTGCCACTTGTTTATACCAAAAATAGATCAAACGAAAGGTTGGTTAAGAATTGTAAATAGGTTTTTGAGCTCTTTTTTCTATTATGCTGTACATTAACATTAGAATAATATAATACTACGATTACTCAAAAAATTAAATTAAAATTGTAAAATAGAAAATGATCAGTAGATCAGTAGCTATTAAAATATATATATAAGATGTATTGTGAACATAATTTCTTAATAATAAAAATCATTAAAAAAAAAAAGGTTGGTTAAGCGTTTAAGAGACACGTATTTTGGGCATTTTGCTATTGATGCTAAAATTCTTCCTATCCCTTTGCCCATTTATTATGCGAAGAAGTTGAGGAGATAAAACAGAGCTTGCAGTTTCCCATAGACGGAATTTTTCCTGTCGAAAACAAGCAACTGCTTTTGTCTACTATTGTTAATAGTAGAAAAAAGTGTGGACGCTGAAAGGTATTTTAGTAAATACAATATAATTGTTATCGTCGCACAAATCTCAAAAAATAATCTGTAGAAATATGCTCCATGTTGAGTTTTAATAAATTTGAATTGGTATTATATTTTTATATTCATGTTTTTTTCATTGTAATTTTAATTTCAAAACATTTTTTAATTTTTATATTATTTTTTAATTGTTGTGTTGTCTTTAAATGGTATATACATATATAAATTTTATTAAAATTCATCGAAATTTTTTATTATTTAAAATTAAACTCTCCATAAAAATAAATGCTAAAATTGAACATTTTTAATGCCTTAAAACGCTAAGATGCAAAATGAAAATGCTAAAATTGACAAAAATAGATGCCCAAAATACATTTCTCTAGCGATCACACTAAGATGATTACATTAAAAATTATATACGATACAGATGGACCATATGTATATTTGCGCTTCTTAAGAAGGTCAAGAAAATCATAAATTATATTAGATTAGATCCTTTTTCTTAAACGGACAATTTCGATTCGGAATATATACATATATACCTACATGTACACATTTACATTTAAGTACTCGTAAATCTGGTCCATTTTATTCGATGGTGGACATCGATGGGTGCTTTTTGTAGATTTTAACAGTAATTTGACATTTATAAGAGTGTGTTTTATTAACGCGAAGAGAAGGGAGTTTGACCAGTCTTTGTCGAACATACGGAAGCTGGGCGAAACGATGCTCGACTTGATGCATGCATTCGGATGACGATGATGATATATATACACATATGTTCGCGAGGAGATGATCGATGCACCATAACGGCAATCTGCATTTGAAAAAAGTATCCGCCAATAAATAATAACCGAATAAGCCATATATTACGATACTGCATCGGGTGTGACAACGGGGCATAAATTTATGGACAAACGAAATTGAAACACAACGGGTTACCCTTTTAATGGATGATGAATGGACGAGTTCATAAACGGAGGAGTGTATTTTTCTTATCTTTACATAATTGAAAAATGTATTTTTGCATAATAAAGGCGTGTTTTACTAAATTGTAAATGGCCGCTGTGAGGTGATCAAAAAGTTTCTCGATTTTATCACATCACAAAAATCTACAGTTTTTTAATTCTTACCTGTATTTGAGGCCACCTCCCTCCCCCCAATTAAATAGTCTAAAAGACCTTTACATCAAATAACGATGTACGTATGTATTTATTTTTATTTTTTAAGTTCAAGTTTGGACCATTGTGGCATTACAGGAGTCTATAATGCGCCACAATGGTTGAAAAAATACAGAGATATGAGACAAAATAAAAATATATACACACATATGTATATACACAGACAAAAAATACATTTATACATAATCACAAATATGTATAAATGTGTTTTATAATAGTGGTTAGCATATAATGCTTTGAACAGAGTGGTCACGGGATCAAATCTCACTGGCTACTGCTGGCAAGACCTTGGATTTGTGACTCCAGGCAGATCGTTTCCTATCAGAGTTTACCAATTTATTTGATTTTCATAGAAACGGTTCTAACAAATTGGCAACCTTACCCATTTTCTTGCAAATCTCGAGTATTCAGCGATCTAGAATTTCGGTTAATTGTTTAAAAATCAAATTTGACCATATGTAGATGTCTCTGTGGGTGTTAATTGATATGTATTTACTTTGTATAATACTTGTAACAAATGTACAATGTTTCTGGCCAGGAAGGCGTATTGGGGTTACCTGTTAAGCCTCCCTGGTATAGATTAAAAAAAATAAAAAAAATAAAATAGCATTATAATAATAGCAGGTAAAGTAAAAATATCAAATAATATAATACAAAATAGGGAATGTCTTGCATCTACATACATATAGCCAGCACCGATATACTAGAACCAGCCGCAAATACAAAACATCCCTGCGAGGCCTAAATTGAAAAGAGAAGATCAAAATTCCACTTAAACCACATTCAATTATAAAAAAATGATGAGCGCAGGCTACCAGACAAATAGATTAAAATAATCTCCAAAAATCTACACATACTGAGGTGGAAAATATTACTTTCAGACTCAGCAGCAACGATTTCATTGAGAAGTCGGATAGCTCTTGGAATAGCAGCCATTAGATAAAGAACTGTGCGAGCAGGAGGCACAACCATCAAATGATGATGTCTACCACGTACATACATAATTATTAGGGACATAAAGTCCCAACTGTTCCAGCAACGCCGGGCACCCATAGAATATAGCATAAGGAATGCCTTGCACCTACAGCAGGTTCCAATAAATAAGAACCAACTGCCAATACAAAACATCCCTGTGAGGCACAAATGGAAGAGAGTAAATCAAAATTCCACTTATAAATCACAATCAATCATGAAAACAATAATGAGCGCAGACTACCAGATAAATGGGATAAAGTAATATCCGACAATTTACGCTCACTAAGATGGAAAATATCACATTCAGTCTCGGCAGCAACGATTTCATTAAGAAGTTGAATAGCTCTTGGATTGGAATAGGAGCCATTCGAAAAAGAACTGTGCAGGCAGGAGGTACATACAACCATCAAATGATGATGTCTACCACGCACATACATAATTATTAGGGACATAAAGTCCCAACTGTTCCAGCAACGCCGGGCATGACGTATTACCACGTAGAAGCTGGAGAAAGAAACGAATTAATGAGAAGTTTCTCTGAAGTTCAAGGGAATTATACCCAAGCATGCCCAAAAAGAAAGAAGTAGGGTAGAGATATGGGTAATACCCATATTTTTTCCCATAAAGGAAACGAAGAAATGCTTTTTGCGCTTTCTCAATCATCAGAGAGTAATTTGCTTCATGCGGATTCCACACAATCGCATTATGCTCTAGCTTACTTCTAACAAGCGAGTTGGAAAACAAGCGAGAAGACAAAGGGTTGGAGAATAACCTAGCATATCTCAAGACAAATCCAAAGCGACAAAAGGAAACGTCAGCGACTGTCTTGATGTGATTGTGAAAGGTGAGCTAAGGATCAGAAGTGATTCGACCATAGATTCCACATGCTTCAACAAGACGGATCCATTGGAATATATACATATGTATTCTAACACTACATGTTTATCATCACCCATATTTATGGACTTTTATCGAACAACCGTACCGTTTGTCAATCCGTATTTATTGACATTTATGTATGTCAATATATGCATAATATTTTACTTTGTTAAATTTATATGGACACAGTCAGTATTTACACTTTCTGTATGTCAACACCTGTATTTTTTTTTAGATTTTATTTATTTAATTAACAATACTTGGACGGACCCGATTTTTTTATTTGTATATTATATAATACATTAGCGCTTCCTGTATAGTTCATGAAATGAATATGAATTGTGGCGTGATAGTACTGTAACATAGAGATTAGGTAATTGGTGCTCGTGCACCAATTACCTGTTTTTTCGTGAAAACGTCCCTCGACTAGTTAATTGAGTTAGAAAGCCACATTTTTGTTTTCAACTTGTTCTCAGAGTTATAAAAAATCACCTAGCAAATATTATCGCATTGTTGAATTTTAAAGCATTTGTAAAGACATCAGAATTGTCAAAGCTCAACTGTTATATTACAACTGGCGCACATTGTTGAAAGTGTAATTGCGCTTGTCGAGATATAATTTACTAGTATAATTCTATTTGGATATGAATGACGTAAAACACCAGTTGGAATATATTATATTACAACTTCGACTGTAACATATTTATTATATTTTAATAGATATATGTATATATCAGGAAAGCTAGACAGGAAGACCTCAATGTGCCTTCCTAGACAATTAATTACAAACAATGCAGCATATTTATTACATAAATCACTGTATTTGAAGAGGCTGAAGAACACGAAATTAACAATTAATTAAATAATGAATTAATCCATTGAGACATCTTTGGGTTTATATTTTTTAACAAATTGTACATATTTACATTAAATACAGAAAATTTGTGACAGCAGGTAGGATGATTTTTTTTGCCAATTTTGACAGTTTCAACAATGATCATATAAAATTGGCAAATTCTGATAAGAAACGATTAACTTGGAGTCATAAATATCCAAGTATACCCAGCAGTATTAAAGATTAGCCCGGGGTCGAGCCCAATAATCTCTGGTGCTAAACAAAAACGCAACCAATGAACCATACTGCTGGAAAATGTATGTATTATATGCGAAAAGTGGTCTCATTCATAAAGACGCACCCCCACTCCTCGGAAAAGGTGCGCAGAAGCAACGATCAGTACAAAATTCTAGCGTGCGCATCATATCAGGGGAGTGGGAGTGGGCCTTAATAGTTAGAACGACCTCTAATACTACGCAAATGGTTATAGTGACGCATCGGAGAAACCTGTCATGTCACTGTTGCAAAAACTACAATAAAATACAATGAAACGAAACTCCTCAAACGTTTTGATCGCACTCCGTAAACACACCGTTTAAGCGTACGACTTTTTTTCACTGTTATACATTTAGTGCATTTTCCAAGGTTGTGCAATGCTATTCAATTGGCATATGTGTATGTATGCATTCGGTATTTGTGCATTATCTATTCTTTTATTTGGCATATACAAGTACATACATCGTTGCACATTTACTAGCGGTCGGTACGCGATAAAATCCGCGTCATTATTAAGTATTACGTATTTTGAATGAACGAATAACAAATCCATTGTTCGCGAACATCGTTCTCTTCGAGGATTCGAAGCGCGAGGAATTTCAATTCTGAGGACATTCTCCTCGTCGGAGACAAAAAGTGTCACAAAGCTTCTGGTCGAGTTAATCCGGCAATTCATCACGATCACCGGTTGACCGGTTTCGATAACAAAACGATTCGTGTTAAGCTCCGCTTATTGTGATCGCGATAATTTATCACCCGAATTATTCTCATGTTCTAATATTAGTTGGAACTACATTTGTACATAGAGCCTAGCTTAGGATTTCTTGCAGAAATCGAAATACCACATTTGCTTTTTGAATAAGCAATGACTTTGATTTTTAAATGCTTTTTATTATTACTAACTTATGTTCACAATACGTCTTATATCTATTTTAATAGCTGCTGATCTACTGATCATTTTATATTTTACAATTTAATTTAATTCGGTTAGTAATCATAGTATTATATTATTCTAATGTTAATATACAGCATACTAGGAAAAAGAGCTCAAAAACCTATTAACAATACTTATAAATGCTCATAATACATCTAATACATTATATTAATTAAAGACTCTCTAAAGTCGATGATCTAAAGCAGATTGTGTTTAGGTAATCTGTGTTTATACCTGAAGGGTATAAACATTTTGTTGTAATCACCGAGACTCTTCACAAGTGTGTTAGTATTAGGTTATTAGTGATTCTGTCATAAAATCTACTGGTAAGTTTGTAAGTAATGTCTGTAGCAAACTGAATATTATATATGGCATGCAGTTTTTTCAAGTTAGTATATATGGGTGTATTATAAATTATTTTTAGGGATTTATTTTGTATTATTTGGAGCTTGGAAAGGTTAGTATTCGAGGCGTTATTCCATTACAGGTGAAGCGTAGGTTAATAATGGTAATATGAGCGCGTGATATAATTTTATTTTATTTTGAGTTGATAAAGAACTATGGCGATTAAATATTAGGTATATTGAGTATATACCCCGCATCGCCTTGCATTTAGCTGCCTCAATGCCCATCTCATTGTTTTAAGGAATTACTTCATTTACGAGATTTCGTACGAAATTCCTTACATTTGTAGCTTAGCTTTGATACAATACAGAGGAATGACAGTAAGGCATCATCAGGCTGATTAAGGCATCATTGCTGAAAATAAGTAATGTTCTTGGCGGATCATTCGTTAGTTAGCGTGAGTGAGATGGAGTGATGCGCTCTACATTCTTAATATTGCTCTTACGGTCTATTCTTTAACTCAATTTAAAATCATTTACCGCTTGAATTAGTACGTGTAGATAAAAAACATATTGAAATAAAAAACCAATTATTATAAACGTAGTAGAATAAAAAAATTACAATATAATACTACGGAAAAAAATGAGTAAGAAAAAGTATGTTTTTAATCTTGAAAATTCTCTAGATAATTTATTATCTAAGTATTTTAAAGCAATAAATAAATTATATATGTATTTATTTGCAATAAATCACAATTAACAGCAAAAATATCCGATTATTGATTTCAATACTCACTTTTGGCACAGCAATAGTAGATTTTGTGTCAAAGACTGGGCAAAAATTGGGCATTTTTCAAACGCTCAAATCTCATAAACGAGAAGAAAACAACAAAAATCATTGTCAACATCATATTCGAATTTAATGGATCAAATACTCTCCACTCCGTTAATTTTTTTTGTTGCTCAGTGTTATTATGTATTGTTAAAAACCTTCATTCTTTCGGGATTAAGATCGCCTTGTCCATACAAACGTACTATACTTCTCCCTTCCTCAATTATGGCACTAGAGAAATTATTTTTTAATATGCTATGGATATCCACCATTGGAGTGCATTTATCGTTTTATTTTTTTGATTAATTATTTTTTATAGGAGCTAGGAGCCGCCAAACATCTATAAAATCGCCTCTTTTTTACACCCAAGAAACGAGTCCAGCGTGCTTATTTAACGGTCGATTTTAAAAAAAATACGCCAATAGATGCACAGAAAGTATCTTTCTCATACCGATGATGAATTTTTTTTAAAAATTGGTCCAGTTTTGGAGGAGAAAATAGGAGAATACGAAACCTCGATTTTGTCAATTTAAAATACGTTTTATCTGGTCGAAGTGAAACTGTCGCATTCACTCAATATATATATATTGATATATATTGTCACATTCACTCAATATATACATACACTCAATATATATATATCGAAGAAAGGAACGGTAACAAAATTAAGGTTTCGGGTGTACAGCCCTCTTAATAGCGATTTTGATTATGATGTAATTTTAAGTCAACAGGTAAGCATCATGTTCATTCATTGTCTTGCATATTTTCTTTGTAAATTAACAATGGCTTAGTTTATAACAAGCTGGGATTACGAGACTCATATTGTATAATGGTTCACACATTTGTAGCATAATTTAGATTCAAGTCGATGACAAAGTCAATCAAGCCATTCGATGATTCTTCTTCAATCCAACGATAATCAGATCAGATTTATGGCGGTTGTAAAGATAACATTTTTAGTGCCGCTTATATACCTTCGTAGTTCTATGTCAAAACCAATGTTTAAAAATACGAGAAATATTTTTCGCATGTCATTTTACCATTTGAATACTTACATTTCGACACTGTCGTCGGCTTGGTCGTAACTTACGAACGAACAACTTGAATCCAGTTCTCATGCAAGCTCAAAAGTGACAATGCTTCCTTGTAAAATTGTCAAGCGCTTTTATAACGTATTGCATTCGTTCATGAGTGAGACATTGTTTCGGTTCTTTTTTATTTATTTTTCATGCATAAAAATTCACGGGAGAGTTGCGTAAGTTACGCATTCGGAGTGCTGTTTGAATTGTTGCGCGATTTATTTCCAGTCGTTTGCATTTAATTGTATTGTGGATAAATTATAATCACGATGTGATGGAGAGATGATATGATATGATAATGAGGGATGATATGATAACACTGTTCGACAAATGACGACTTTTTTTTGGTTCAGAGACGACATATGACTTTTCTTATAGATATATGCCCAGTGAACACGAATCTGGTAATAAAAAGTGTTGATTGGCTCGAGATTCGGAGATATATGTGTTTTTTAAATCGCGCGTTTTTTCTATATCTTGGTGTTGTTCAGTCGATTTCTCAAAATCTGTTAATTTTCTGTTTAAAATGAATATTGGAATCTATAGTCGGGTATTTTATCTTTCATTTGTAGTACTTTTCAGCTTTCAAATCTCTCTAAATAGTCGTCCAGTTCAAATCAAAAGTCAAAATTACGTATTTTCACTTGGGATTTTTTCCCACTGTTAATACTATATTATATTGAGTATTTTCTATTGAAACATGTTTATTGGGATAGTGTTCTAACCACACTATTTTTTCGTTTAAAAGTGATTCGTGTTGCCTGAGCATAGATCTATAAGAAAAGTCATATCTCGTCTCTGAACCATTTTTCGTGTCGAACAGTGTAGGTATGTGTGTACTAGAGTTTCTGCCCGGTTCAACCCAGGACTGAAATTCCCGGGAATCCACTGAATTTTTAATGTTCATAGAACTGGAAATTCTTATCTCGGATCTTGGGAAAAATATTTCACTCAAAACTTTCTTCAAATATTATTGTTAAAGGTGAATATATGTATATATGTATGTCCTACGATGAAACTATTATGAAGCAAGTGTATCCTTCTTGTATTGACGATTCCAAGATGGAATAAACTCTTTTCGATTCTGATGAAGATGAGACAATTGTGTTTGACGATGAATAAAAAATTAAAGGAGTTATCAAAGGCAAATCTGCAAAAAATAATATAAATAAAAAAAATAGCTTCGACTTTAAAAAAGATATTAAAATATACTAGATGACACGAGAAAATGAAGATAATTGAATGTTTTCGTCCCTTTTAACTTTCAAACCACTTTCGACCGAAACTGAATGACCTTTTTTACATTTTTTGGAAATATTTGCGCCAAATCTAAATGGGCTTTCGGGTTCTCATTTAAATATTTTAGTATTCTTTCCAAAAAGCAATTTGAATAATTTGTATAACAATTTTTTTTTTATAATCAATAAATTTACTTTTATAATAATTTTTTTCCAGCTCATAGATACATACACATATTGTTTACTTTTTTTTCTAAATGAATTAAAATAAAAATAAATTGAAAAAAAAAATGCCCCAAGAATCCCGGGAAGATCTGGAGCTTCGTCCCATATCCTGGGAATTGAAAAAGTCTGCGAAATCAAAAACCCCAGAGTTTACATAAGTACATATGTATGTATTTACTTGAAAATTGAATATTTATTTAAGCTGTTAGCGAAATATCAACTCTGAATTTTCCAATAAGTATTTAGATAAATTCGTTAGGTGTCATGCTTTTGTTGATGTTCGAACAATTTGGTATTAAAACTGAGTACGAATCAGTCAAAATCTCGAGCTAGAATTTTCGCATGATCACAAAACTTCGTCTATTCTTACTGCATACATTGATTAAGTAAAAATAAAATCTAATCGAAAGCTACATATAATAGCGAGCTTCATAAATATAGATAGTACAATAAAATTTAAGAAATTTCTACATACATGGTCATATTTTAAAGGTATTTTATGATTTGTATATCATTTCTATAGCAGGAGACATTATTATTCGGTATATCTATGAGTTTTCATTAGATTGTAATTGTAAGAAATGTTTTGAATACAATTTCTATTGGGTTTGCATTAAGACATGTTTTCAAATGAAACTACATAAATTTAAATTTGACTATCTTATCTAAAAATAGTATTTGATATTAAATCGTGTGCTGTCATTGAAATTGTTCGCACTGATATTTTTATGTATGCAATGTAGACAGATAAAAATGCTAATCCGTTCATAATATTTATTATACACGTTTCCGTTTTAAAGTCGCATTTTAAGCCATGTTCAATTAAAAGCGATATAAGATTACATTAATAAATTTAAATACTCGGGAAAAGACTGTTCAATGAACCCATGAATTTAATTATTTAAATGAATCACAACATTGCATACGAATTATTAAAAAAATAATAGATATACTTGTATATTAATATGAATTTTCTAATAAGTTTTAAAGGAAAGGGATTTGAACAGAGATTGAAACATATTAAAGTTTTTATACCCATACTTAAAAATGGAATTGATTCGTCGCACTTAAGGCTATAATAACAACGCCGATCAAAAATAAAAGCTATCAAAATTGATGACATATATTGATCATCGTCGTTGGACACTCTCGACGACCGCTCTGCAAATGTCAATGTCAAAATTAAATCATTTTCGACGACACACACTCATACACTCGTACGTGGTACACGTCCATACGTGCTCATTGCACTCGAGATGCGAGATGAGACGTCCGGAAAATCTCCGTCGAAAAACATACACGGTAGGTGGGGGAGGTTCGTCGATTATCATACAAGAATTTCGGGTATTGGCCGTTGAGTCTTCTTGCTCTGCTTTATTGTGGTGCGGCGATTTGGAGAGCCGTTCTTATCGCCTATAAAAGAGGACCTGCTGCCGTTTCGCCCGGCAGAAACCCTCGCGAAGTCTCCACACTGGGACCTCTCCTTTTATCACCTGAACACCACCTGAGTTTTTCCTCACTCGTCAGTGACTGTCAGTACGTACGATAGATACCTACATATAGTGCCAGTTTTATATTCATAGATATACTTACACTTACTATCTCGTTTTCGTTATACTTTCGGTGTGCTTTCGCGATTTTTCGTCTTTTTATAATTATAGGGGTGAGTTTAATTTTTATTTAGATTTTTCACATCAGAAGATTTGATCAATTTTTGTGCGTACATTGAAATTTTCAATAGATTTTTGTATGGGTTCGGAAACATCGACGAGCGGGTTCAAACGAAACCCACACATTTTCAGCAAAGAAAATTTAAATGCTGTTTTTACATACGTTAAAATAAAAATGCCAAATATATATTAAAGTGATTTAAAACCTTCACTATTGATGCTGTAAAAATAAACGGCATACTTTTATTGTATGACATTTCTGTATGTTAGAGTTCACAGAAAATATTAAAACTGATTATTATTAATATATTAAAGAACAATAAAACAAGATAAAATTTGGATTGATTTAAAATGCAATAAATATGTGAGAGGTGATTTGTATATTGATGTAAATTAAATTAAATTTTTTATTTGAATATATTACAATATAATTTATTGCGACATTTTTAAAAGTCACAATTCTTGAACAAAATTTTCGGTCTTAATGATGCAAAAAGATCTGTTTTAAATATTATATTTAATAATGATATACTTAATTTTACGCACATTGGCATGAATAAATTAAACCTGTCAGTATTCGAACATCGTCAATACAAATAGGCAATACACACAGTGATAATATATGCTAAAACGGTTGTTTCTGTATAATATTTTCTTTCGTCGGATTTTTTCGCGTATCCCATTGTTTTAGACGCGTTAATTAACGAGGCAATAACAAGTGAACAAGTAACGTTTCTTAAAAAAAAAGTCGTTAAACTTGATAAGGGTCACACGTAATATTATGACAGAGATAAGACAGTGTCGAAGATAGATAGCGTAAAGTGATTTTACGAGTTTACGATATGTTAACAACTTATTTCATGTACGCGAAGTGAGATTGATGTTAATGGTTTTACGACACTCATTCGAAACCCATTACAATAAATAGCGAGATCACTTTGGAAAATGTGATGAAAATCATCGTGCGTTTTTTGATTTGGACCGAATTAACTTGTATGTCACATACGATCGGTTTTAAAAGTGTCCTCGACCCTGCATTGGTCAACGTACGGCAGACGTTAATGGTCACCTTCCTTAGCTGACCGCTTGACCGACATATTGTTTGCATAACTAATTTGCATATACTATAAACTTTCAATCGAAATTAAATTTCTGGATCAACTACTTGTAGCTACATATGTAAATGTACGATTCCCAGACATTCGTGTCATATACAATTTTTACTTGAAGAATTTTCCTACATGTACATACATATAATATAAAAAACCTATTAAAAATGAATTCTATATATCATATAAGTAGAAAATTAGACTCTTTCTAGAAATTTCTAATAATAAGGAGGAATTGCGAATTAAAAATATACATAAAGTAAAAAGTTGTTAAAACTAACAAAAATCGAAAACTATAAATGACATCATTACAAATATGCATACGTGTAAATCTTGTCAGTAGTTGTTATATAATAAGACTAGCCGATTGCCGGGCGTTGCTCGGGTGGATGAAAATTATAAAAAAGGTAAAAAATTGAACTTCTTCAGAACTTAGGCAACGACCTTCTTTCAAAAACCGTCAACATACATAAGTTAAACTACAATGAGATGGTTTACCAAAAATGGTAATAGATTTTCATAGAGGAATTATTATTTTTAAATACATATGAACATATGTACATATTTAGATAGATGACAAGTTTGGAATAATACATTGGTCATCTTATAACAGGAGTTGGTTAAAAAAATTGTATCCTCGTTAGACATTAGGTAATAATAGCAAGTTTTCCATTTTTAAAGAAATGTCTTGTAGGATGTAATTAAATATTCGGACAATAAAGACGAGTAGAGTAAATATTTGCATTATGTTGAAGTAAAATTTATAATTAGATTTAATACTTTAATAACATGAATAACTCCAAGAAAGTCAGATTGAAATCGACTTGTATATGTACATAGTTGGAAATTAAACAATGATCCTATATGTCGTTGGACTAATTCTGTATTGATTTATATACACAGTGACGTATTAATTTGGTTCTAGCGGAGTTTTTATTCAAATAAAGAAAGAAAATATAATCTGTTCATATACATAGTATAGCAAAGAGTTCAATGTTAGCAATTCATTTCTAAAATAAAATACAACTTTCAATTTGTTCGGAATCGTATTGTAAGAAATAGAAAATTATCGATTAGATGCAAGAGAAACGTCAGTTTATGCACAATGGCTTACGCTTTGAAACGATGTCAATATCGAATGACTAACTTTAGAGGACGAAAGTTTTATTATTCATTATTAAAGTCGCCATTTTCAATATAGCGACTGATAAGGCGAGGGCCAACAATAAATCGCGCATGCTTTGAATTGAGGTTTCTGTTTAAAACAATACTCATATGTATACTCATTCGTATGACCGTTTGAAACGACAGCGAAAAGATTGAAAGTGTCAACCATATATATTGTGATAAATAAATACGACGCATTCGATGAGTAATGTTATCGGAATAGTTGAGGAAGTAGACGTATTCGTCATGTTGCGGTTTTTTGATTTTTCGGTTACAATTTGTTTGTGGTTTTTTTGGGTTATTGCCGAAAAGTCATAAAGCGTACACTATCTAAATAAATTAGGCTAAATAGTTTGTTTGTTCTTTGCATTTTCCTCGATAGTGTATTGTTTGTTGTATATAAATATGTGACGCATTTTTACGTTGAAAGGAAGAGTGTTTCCCGTATTAATGTTGACTTTAAAATCATTACAAATCGATTGGTCAAATATACAATTTGAACGGAATATTGAATCTGTATATTAGAATGACTTTTTATGGCATTATTTAAATTTTTACCTTAAATTTTTGTACTATTGAAGATGAGATATTACATATATTAACGAAAAAGCTTTCATTCATATATCTATGTATAGTTGAATTTATCATATGATTTTATTTAGGCCTGGATTTATTTGGTCAGTAACTTGTTTTGATTTCGTCAGTAATTTATGTATATTATTTATTTATTTATTTATTTATTTTAAACAGACCATTGTGGCATAACATGAATTCCTAAAGCGCCACAATGGTCAAAAAATATAACACAAAAAAGAAAAAAAACAAAATAACAATTAACATAAACATAAATACATCCATACATACATAAAAAATAGCATTTATAATAACAGATAAAGTAAAAATATCAAATATCGGTCACTGACTACTCGTTTATTGTCTGTTTATCAAAAAAAATTCTTAATACAATTAGCAATTTAATGACTAATTTTTATCTATATAGTATACTATTATCACCGAATTTGCGTAAAAGTTACTGACCATTTATTGAAAAAACTGACCATTTAATTAGTTTTTTGTTTTTTTTAATATCTATGGTGGTAGTGGCGTCAAATTTTGCAGAAACATATTCTTTAATTCGACACATCTTTAAAGAGCTTGCAACACACTTTTCAACCGAATAAATACTGTCAGTAGTTATAATAAATGTTTTAAATAAAATAAACGCGCAAAATGCGGGTCAGTAGACAAACGGTTAGTAATTATAACACAAAAGAGTCATCTCTATATATCAATTGGACAGCGTTTTATATTCAACGGTCAGTACTTGAATTCAATGGTCAGTTTATTTTAAAAGCTTGCTCAAAATTTGATATCATATATAATATATGTACATACGTTCTCTTTATACCATCTCGCATAAACCACCGGGAGAGAAGTTGTATGTATTTACTGACCATACTGTTAAATTCACTAATCAAATGTATGAATCGATACTGGCCATTTCATTTAAAAGCTACTGACAAATTTTAATATCAAAATAAAATTTGTATCCCGGGTGAGACAGGGCACTTTAAATAAAAATATTCAAATAAATATATATACATATATCTGATTTTTCGTCATACGTATTGTAAATTCTTATATATAATATATGTAGATAATAAATCTTACAATTACTTAATTTTTTTTGATTCAATATATCTAGTAGGAAACTTTTTCAATTTGTTGAAGTGTCATATAAAATACTTATTTATTATAATTTTTTTTTTATTAAAAAAGAGATAATAATCTAACGTTTCATATTAAGAGAAGAAAAGATTAAATAAAATAACATTTCATCTTTTGATTTTTAAATGGTTTTTATTATTACTGAATTATATTCACAATACATTTTATATATATTTTAATAGCTACTGATCTACTGATCATTTTCTATTTTACAATTTCAATTTAATTTTGTTAGTAATCATAGTATTATATTATTCTAATGTTAATAATGTACAGCATAATAGGAAAAATAGCTCAAAAACCTATTTACAATTCTTATAAATGCTCATAATACATCGGATACATAATATTAATTAAAGACAATTTAAAGTCGATGATCTAAAGCAGATTGTGTTTAGGTAATCTGTGTGTTATACCTGAAGGGTATAGACATTTTGTTGTAATCACCGAGACTCATCACAAGTGTATTAGTATGGTTATTAGTGATTCTGTCATAGAATCTACTGGTTAGTTTGTTAGTAATGCCTGTAACAATCGGAATATTATATATGGCATGCAGTTTTTTCAAGTTAGTATATATGGGTGTATTATAAATTAATTTTAGGGATTTATTTTGTATTATTTGGAGCTTGGAAAGGTTAGTATTTGAGGCGTTATCCATACAGTTGAAGCATAGGTTAATAATGGTAAATGCTTATAAATGCTCATAACACATCATGCAGTTTTTTCAAGTTAGTATTCATGGATGTGTTATAAATTATAAATTATAACATTTCATCTTTTAAAAAACATTATACATATTTTAAATTTATCTTGTTTAATAAAATATACGATGGGACTTATTTTATTTACATATGTATAGTAATGATTCACTTTGTCGATTGATTTGCGAACCCAATTCTAAAATCCAACCTGGACGAAGCCAGTCACCCACACACCAGGCTATAAATAATAAAAAGGTGTATATATGGGGATCAAACGTCAACTTTCGACTGGTTTACAAAGTCGACATTCCCATCACGCACCCGACACCCGTGACCGGAATGCTGATTGCACTTCTTTTCTTCAGACAAACATACGTGGGTCTTCAGCAGCGCAAACATTTGCGATTCCTCAATGTTTTGTCATCCGAGTTTGTCCGTCGAATGTGTGTCCGGAGCGAATGGCCTACAAAGGCTCGTCCTTGCCAAAATTCGCAAACACCTTGATTTTTCCACCATTGTTCTTCGAACAAGACGAATTTATCATTATGCAACCGTCGTTCGAGTTTTATATCGTTTGGGAGGTTGGTATCCTACTGACCTCTGGGTCGAAGGAAGGTCCTTTGAGTCCTGCTTGGGGATGTCACATCCACTTGCGTACATATATTCGTCGTTAAGCGTGTTCTCATTGTCGCAAGTTCAGTGTAGGTGTTATCGTCTAGCAAGAAGTACGCACTTTAAGTGTCGACAACAACACTTGTAGAGTTTTCAACGGTGATATATGGATTGTTTTAATATAAAGTAATTAAACAGTGCGATTGTGTCAAACGTGAGTAGTTGTTTATTGAGCTTTGACTAATTTATTTGCCTTTAATTTTGATTAAGAAATACTTATCAATGAAAAAAGCATGCATTATTTGATATGAATGAATTTTAACTTTGATTCATATAAACTCGATTTCAATTTGATTGTGTATAAAATAATGTATTTTTATTTTAAATTATAATGAAAGCTTAAAATTGTAGATTTGCATAACGGATAAAATACAAAATTTTTCGTGTTCACTTATTTTAGATTTAATAAAAAAAAATACAAAATAAATTCATAGACAATTTTCCATTACAGTCGAATTAATGAGCGTGAGATTTACGAGAACTGAACATGCTGTCGCATTCGTGCAATGTGTTACAGATATAGAAGGACGTAATATATATATATATATATATATATATATATATATATATATATATATATATATATATATATTTTTTTTTTAATTATTTCTTATTTAACTATATAATATTATTATAATATAATTCAATGCAAGCTCAAACTAAAAGAATGTATTGTATTTTTATTTTATATTATAATTAAAGCTTAAAACTGTAGATTTGCATAACTGATATAATACAAAATTTGATGTGTTCGCTTATTTTAGATTTAATAAAAAAAATACACAATAAGTTCATAGAAAATTTTCCATTATAGTCGATCCAATGAGCGTGAGATTTTCGAGAACCGAACATGCTGTCGCATTCGTGCAATGTGTTACAGAATTATAAAGACGTAAAATATATATATATATATATTTTTTTAATTATATCTCATTTAACTATATAATATAATTTAATACTAAAAGAATTAATTTTTATGAATTTTTATTTTATATTATAATTAAAGCTTAAAACTGTAGATTTGCATAACGGATATAATACAAAATTTGACGTGTTCGCTTATTTTAGATTTAATAAAAAAATACACAATGAATTCATATAAAATTTTCCATTATAGTCGATCCAATGAGCGTGAGATTTTCGAGAACCGAATTGCTGTCGCATTCATGCAATATGTTATAGCATTTTAAGGACGTAAAATATATATGTATATAAATATATATATTTTAATCATTTCTTATTTAACTATATAATATTATTACAATATGATTCAATACAGTATTTAATAATGTCACTGAAAATTTTGCTGTCCATAACATGACGTTGACAATTACTTTTACCGTCTAAAAAATATAAATTTTCATTAATTTAAAATATATAAATATTCTATAAATAAATTAATAATATCAACAACTTACGTATTTTATATTTAAATTTTATTAACGTAAATATTTCAAAACACGAAACACCAACTCAAAACTAACAAAATATGAAAGTCAAATTATACGCACGAACAATGTTATATTTCTTGACCAAAATGCAATGCGAAACTGAAACGAAATATAATTGGTCATCTTGGGTTGAACGGGGGGTGAATGCGATAGCATGTATATTTTATGTACATAAATCACATGCTAGATCGGAACTTGTAATAGGTTTTTGAGTTCTTTTTCCTATTATGCTGTACATTAACATAAGAATAATATAATGCTATGATTACTTACAAAATTAAATTAAAATTGTAAAATAGAAAATGATCAGTATATCAGTAGCTATTAAAACAGATATAAGATTGTATTGTGAACATAATTTCATAATAATAAAAAGCATTTAAAAATCAAAATCAAAGATCGGTTCGACTATAGTATTTAATGCATAAAAAAATTAGATCAACATCTTAAATATTGTATGTAAAACAACCCAAGAGTATTTGCATATTTTTTATAACATTAATGATACATCAAAAATAACACCGATGACACTTTCAACAGTGCGAAAGAGGAAAACGAATGACAAATTAAAAAAATTTGATGGGACTTTCGCGAATTATTTATGCAAATTTATATATGTACATACTTAGAGATACATCCAAACATCCTTTGTAATTTTCCTCGCATCATTCAATGACTCAAAACGCTTCCTCGACAATAACTGTTAAAATACACGCATACAAGTTTCATATCAAATTACAGATAGATATATCTTTCACAAAAAAATTCCATACAATATACAATACGTGGCACATGTTCAATAGCGAATCGATAAATTAAAATCGAATTAAGTTTTCGCGATAAGAGATCGAAAGAACGGTACCGAAATTTGGCAACATCATCGACGTAGGAATTCCATCCCGTTTTAACGGTCGTATATTGGTCCTTTTAGCAAGTCAGATTACACACAGAATGCCGTCGATTAATTCACATCACGGAATTTGGACGATCATTAATCGCAGTGCCGTTAAAAATCGTGTTACAGTGTCAATTGGACAGTGTCACCTTTAAAGTGAGCGTTTGAGTACAAATTTGTCGACGAGTCTGGAGTGATTTGTCTGTCGTAATGTAATCTTTCAGACCATCGATGCATCTGCTAACATATGAGGCTTTTGTTAATAATACAATATACATGTACAAGGCGTTTTTCAAAAAGATGTACACAATATTAAATAAAACTAAATTATTATTATAATTTGGAACAAAAACACAAGTTGATTCAAAGTTTTCCATAAAAATAATTTATAATACACCTATATATACTAACTTGAAAAAACAGCATGCCATGTATATTATCCCGTTGTTACAGATATTACTAACAAACTAACCAGTAGATTCTATGACAGAATCACTAATAACCATACTAACACACTTGTGAAGAGTCTCGGTGATAACAACAAAATGTCTATACCCTTCAGGTATAACACACAGATTACCTAAACACAATCTGCTTTAGATCATCGACTTTAAATTGTCTTTAATTAATATTATGTATTAGATGTATTATGAGCACTTATAAGGATTGTAAATAGGTTTTTGAGCTATTTTTCCTATTATGCTGTACATTATTAACATTAGAATAATATTTATTTTATTTATTTTATTAATTGAAAAATCAACAGACAGGATGTACATAGATATGTATAAAAAAACAAATAGTAAATAAATAA
This sequence comes from Arctopsyche grandis, assembly GCF_051622035.1. Lineage (NCBI taxonomy): Eukaryota > Metazoa > Arthropoda > Insecta > Trichoptera > Hydropsychidae > Arctopsyche > Arctopsyche grandis. The sequence continues at coordinate 3,983,910 of NC_135362.1, forward strand.
TATATGTAACATCCGAGTCCAATAATAGATTTTTACAAAAATGAAAAAGATAAATATAAGGAAAACAAATTAAAAAGTAAAGAATAAAGGCATGACAAAATATGTAGAATATTGCATAATTAAACTATAGTATTAAAATATTTGGAAAAGGTTATAAAATAGAATATAAGAAGAAATTGAAATTTACAAATATAAAACAAATGAAAAAGGTAAATACAAAATAAACAAATGAAAAGGAAAAGAATGAAATATAATACTATGATTACTAACAAAATTAAATTGAAATTGTAAAATAGAAAATGATCAGTAGATCAGTAGCTATTAAAATATATATTAATAAGATGTATTGTGAACATAATTTTGTAATAATAAAAAGCATTTAAAAATCAAAAATACAAATTTCAAAAAATAAGTATTTATTTGAAAGAATGTTACGAATTGAACAAATGGAAATATGTATGTATGTACATAAAGTGGAGAAGCAATTAATACAAACATGGTGATGCCCCGCGTTGCTCAGGCAGAATAAAGTAAAAAAAACCGTATGCGGTTTGAGTTAGGATACCATGCGTATATTATATTTTGTAGTTTTTAGTTGAAAAAAATGTAGATTTGAATAGCGGGAAAACAAATACATACATACATAAATACATACATATTACTGGTAACGCATGGCATTGCTCGGGTAGATATTTAAAAAAAAAAGTAAATATTTATTTATTTATTTTATTCTAAACAGACCATTCTGGCATAACAGGAATTCCTAAAGCGCCACAATGGTAAAAAAATATAACACAAAAAAAAACAAAATAACAATTAAACATAAATGAATACATAACGAAAATAATATACTCATCAATTATACATAAAAAAAATACATTTGAATATAAACATAAATACATCCATACATAAACATAAAAAATAGCATTTAATAATAACAGATAAAGTAAAAATATCAAATAAAAAATAAAGCATAAGGAATGCCTTGCACCTACAGCCAGTTCCGATAAATATGTAAATACTTAATCAAAATTTCACTCATAAATCACAATCAATCATGAAAACAATGATGAGCGCAGACTACCAGATAAATGGGTTAATTTCCGACAATTTACGCTCACTAAGGTGGAAAATATCACATTCAGTCTCGGCAGCAACGATTTCATTAAGAAGTCGAATAGCTCTTGGAATAGGAGCCATTCGAAAAAGAACGAATGAAAGTTGAAAAAACGATCTAAGGTTCAAGTTAAGGTATTGGAGTATATTAATTGAAAGAATGCTACGAATTGAAATCTTCATTCGAGTCAGTTAATTATTTAGAGACTTTATTTTATAAAAAGCAGTAGCAAATTTATATCTAATAGTAGAGAAAAGTAACTTGTCTAGAGACAGACAAAGCTTTTGTTTAAAACGCAATACAATCGGTCGGGTGATCCTAACAAAAGATTTGTTCCTCGATATGTCTGTCGTAGCGTCTCTATCTACGACAAACATCATAGCTAAAAACTCTACGAGAGACTCTTATTCTAAAGAATATTCTAATTTAATGTCTACTTTAAAATAGGGTTCTTCAAGTCAATAAAATAACACACTAAAACTAACCAGCGTTGCTTGATATGCCCGGCATTGCATCATAGTTAGAAACCCTACGAGAGACTCATTTACCAAAGGATATTCTACTTTAATATCTACCTTAAAATAGGGCTCCTCAAGTCAATAAAATAATACACTAAAACTAACCAGCGTTGCTTGAGATGCCCGGCAATGCATCATAGTTAGAAACCCTACGAGGGACATCTACCAAAGGATATTCTACTTTAGTGTCTACCTTAAAATAGGGTTCCTCAAGTCAATAAAATAATATACTCAAACTAAACATTGAGCATTGACTAAACACCTGAGCAATGCCCGGCATTGCTCAGGTGGATCAAAATCATAAAAAAAACCCCTCAAGAGACTCTGACCCCTTCAAAAACCTATCTTCATGCATACATAAGTTAGAGTAGCGTGATATAGTATATTCTTTTGATTTTTAAATGCTTTTTATTATTACTAAATTATATTCACAATACATCTTGTATCTATTTTAATAGCTATTGATATACTGATCATTTTCTATTTTACAATTTCAATTTAATTTTGTTAGTAATCATAGTATTATATTATTATAATGTTAATAATGTACAGCATAATAGGAAAAATGGCTCAAAAACCTATTTACAATTCTTATAAATGCTAATAATACATCTAATACATAATATTAATTAAAGGCAATTTAAAGTCGATGATCTAAAGCAGATTGTGTTTAGGTAATCTGTGTGTTATACCTGAAGGGTATAGACATTGTTGTAATTACCGAGACTCTTCACAAGTGTGTTAGTATGGCTATTAGTGATTCTGTCATAGAATCTACTGGTCAGTTTGTTAATAATGTCTGTAACTAACGGATTATTATCTGTGGCATGCAAGTTTTTCAAGTTAGAATATATGGGTGTATTATAAATTATTTTTTGGCATTTATTGTGTATTATTTGGAGCTTGGAAAGGTGAGTATTCGAATACATAGTATGGCATATCTTGCACCTACAATTTAATTTTGTTAGCAATCATAGTATTATATTATTCTAATATTAATAATGTACAGCATAATAGGAAAAAGAGCTCAAAAACCTATTTACAATTCTTTGAGATAGTACATACATAATATTTGGATATCCTATACTGAAAGATGCGGATTTTCATCGCGGAAAAACATACACACAAACGAACATTTATTTATTTATATATATATGTACATATATATTGATATTTAAATTTTATGTTTTTTATTTGCAGGGCTTGCATTAGAGAGTCTACAATTTGAAGTTTCCCACAAATGCGGTAGTTATATTGCCGTTGAACCGATCGAGAATTCACCATGGGGAGACTTTTCTTCAAGGTAAATATGATTTTGTGTGTGGCTGTATATAATTTTATTCCAATTGTTAATGATTGGGCTTTTAATAATAATGATGGGGTTCGTTAGAATGATGATCGATGATCGGACAGTGGATGTCGGAAAACTCGTTGTGGCCGCTCATGCTCGAAAATTGAAATTTTAATGCCACGGAATTATGTGTCTTTTTTTTTTCGTGAATTGTTTGTGATAGTTATTAATTAATTCATGGAAAATTGTTGCGTGTAATTATTTTAAATAATTTATTTATGAAGTTGAAAATTACCATGGATATATTTTTTATGTGTATGATTTTTATGACATTTACATAGAACATGTTTTTTGATACATTTAAATCATACTTGAAGCTTGTTTAAAAAAAATCATATGAGCGTTGCCTCTTTTTACAAGCCTCTTCTTATTTTCACTTACTAATAATTTTTATATGAATATATCATGTTACATACATATCGAGTATTCAATTAATAATAGGCATCTAATACCGATTTATATAGTACACTAGTTGTTTTACCCGGCTTCGCTCAGTATTTGTAATATACATAGCTTAAACATGGCGAATATATATTGCTGTCGGTTCCCTCATCACTGAGGATCGTGACTATGATGTGCGGTCAACCAGCTGCCTCCATTCAGTTCTAAATTCGGCCAGGCGAAGACTTGCTACCGTGGAAGCGCCCGTCGCTGCAGATACTTGGTCAGTCCAGCGTGCGGGGGATCTGCCTCTGGCTCTTCTGCCTTCGACGCTGCCAACCACAACCAACCGCTCCAGGCTCTCCTCACCTCTTCGTGCAATGTGGCCGAAGAACTGCAATATACGTTTCAGGCATATTGTTGACAATCTATCCTTGATTTTCAATTCTTCAAGAATAGACACATTCGTGCGTTTGTCGGTCCAAGGCACGCGCAGTAGCCGTCTCCAGGACCACATCTCGAAGGCATCGATTCTCCGTCTATCCGCCGCCTTCATGGTCCACGTCTCGACACCATAAAGGCAGACAGAAAAAACGAGACTCTTCACGAGACGGATTTTGACAGCAGTTGTAATGGCTCTATTCTTCCAAATCTTCGTTAGTTGTGACATTGCCGATTTTGCTAATGTAATCCGGCGCCGTATTTCCAATTCGCTGCCGCCGTTGTTAGATATGAGTGACCCCAGATAGACAAAATTATCAACCACATCTATACCGTTTAAAGCTGAGTTGTTGTTTTGCAGCTGTTGGTGACGGTCAATTATCATAATTTTTGTTTTGGGGCGGTTTATCTGGAGGCCAAGCACATTACTCTCTGTCTCAACACGACGGATCAGTTCGGCCATTTCTTCATGATTATTAGCTATGAGCGTTGTGTCATCCGCATACCGAAGATTGGATAGTTTTTTTCCACCAATGGACACTCCACCCTTCCAACCATCCAGTGCTCTACGCATTATATACTCTCCATATATATTAAATAGGTCTGGAGATAATATACACCCTTGCCTTACTCCACGTTGTACTCGAAAACTTGTCGAGTTTAGCGAATTGATTCGAACTACTGCATTGTTATCATTATACAAGTTATGTATTATCTTTACAAGATGCATGGGGACTCCCATGTCCAGTAGAACTTTCCACAGATAGTCCCAGTTCACAAAGTCAAAAGCTTTTTTATAGTCTATAAAACAAAGAACGGCTGGAGTTTGAAACTCCCGACATTTTTCAATGAGTTGACGTATATTCAGTATTTGTTCCCTCGTCCCTTTGCCTTTTACAAACCCTGCTTGTTCGTTCGGTATTTGCCATCCAAGGTAACTGCTCAAACGATCTTTAATTATATACAGCAATACTTTACTAGAGTGCGATATTAAGGCTAAGGTCCTGTAATTCTCGCATTTTTTTGTAGATCCTTTCTTGTGTAAGGGAATGAATATTGAATTGACCCAATCTTTCGGCCATACTCCGTTTACCCAGATCTTGTTGCACATATTACATAGCGCCTTTATCGCAGTTTCACCAAGCTCTTTCAGAAGTTCAGCTTGTATACCATCGCTGCCAGGAGACTTTTTACATTTCAGTTTCTTTATGGCATTTACAACTTCAGATGTCAAGATGTCAGGCTCCCTGACATCATCAATTAGGGAAACAATTGAGGTCGACGAACTACCACTGTACAATTCCGAACAGTATTCTTTCCATCGGTTGAGTATCACATCAATATCTGTAAGCGTGTTTCCAAATTGATCATCTATTGTCCAAGTTTTGGGTGAAAATTTTTGAGTGACGATTTTTACTTTGTGAAAAATATCCCTTGCCTGATTCTTTAATGCGTGTTTTTCTATCTCCTCACATATGTCATTTATATATTTAGCTTTATCCCGCCTACAACTCCTTTGAATATCTTTATGTAATATTGCATACCTTTCAAGATATTCTGTCGATGTTATGCCAGTTTGTTTAAGTCTTTTACGTTCTTTTATCTTAACCCAAGTTGAATCAGAGATAAAAGACTTACGATGTTCATTTTGCGGTGTTTGATGTTTTCTGGCATACCGAATTATGAGATCTTTAAAAATTTTCCAAGACTCTTCTACATCTACATTAGGATTTATTTGGAATTCTGCATCTTTTTCTCTGATTACATTGCCAAAATTAATTACATCATCATTGGTGAGTTTAATTGCTTTATTTTGATGTCTTTTAATCATTTTCAATTTCAGTCGAAATTTAGCAACAAGTAAGTTATGGTCCGATCCGCAATCTGCACCTGGATATGTTTTGACGTTATGTATCGATGATTTCCATCTAGAATTTATTAATACATAATCGATTTGGTTGCGGTGACGATCCCCAGGAGATATCCAAGTGTACAATCGCCTAGGATGATGTTGAAACCAAGTATTCATAATGGACATTTTATTTTCAATGCAGAAACTTATAAGTTTCTCTCCTCTCTCATTTTGAATACCCAATCCATATTTACCTACTATGTTATCAATGTTGCTATTATTACCGACTTTGGCATTAAAATCACCAAGAATGATGGTCATTTCTTTGTTTGAGATATTTGACAATGTATCGAGTAGTGAAGCATAGAACGCATTTATTTTAATATCTTCGGCATCTGCAGTAGGAGCATATATTTGAAGGATGTTTAGTTTATACGGATGCGTGTTGAGTTTTAAGTGTATAAGTCTGTCACTTATGGGGTTGTAGCCAATTAGTGCACTGGTTAATTTAGATGCTAAGATCACCGCGACACCGCTATGTGACGAATCTTGGTTACCAGAAAAATATATCGTATTTCCATTTGAAGTTTTATAATGGCCGTTGTTCTTCCAGTGCGTTTCCGAGATTCCGAGTATATCTAGCCCATGACTGTACATCTCTTTCTCAACAACCAGTGTTTTCCCAGGATTCAGGAGTCCTCTAACGTTCCAAGTACCTATTTTGGATTTGTTCCGTAAAGTTTCTCCAGTCGCATATTTTCCACATGATGCCTGGTGAGTCACATGCATGTGGCCAGTAGCCAATTTCACACCGTGAGACCTGGAACCTCGAAGGCGCCGGGTGTCAGCCGGAGAGTCAGACTTCTTCACACTTTTATTTTTGTACATCATAGTTATCTTGGGAGAATACTGCAGTGGATTCCCACTTCCTTCTACAGCGCAGTAAATGTTTTGACATCTTATACTGGCAGAGCTGCTGCCCACTACCAGGGATTTATTATAGAGTTTCCTTCTCTGTCAAAGATGATACGGTACCTTTGAAAACCGGGTTGTGCTTTTGTTAAGCGGCGGCACTTACTCGCCGCTGACCTGAGACCGTCATAGTGTTGTGTGACATTTTATAGAGTGAAACTTACCACGGATTCACTCATCACCACTCTTATCTCAGCGCTCCTTGTCCAGGACCACCATGTCGCCATGGCAGTTGACTGCAAGAGTCGTTCCCCTATTTGCAACTTGGGGACCTGAGCGGTTGCATGGAGCTCTGCTCTGAGCTTATTAATTACTCCGTGCGGACGGACGTGTGTTTCCATTTATGATATATTTACATATATAGACAGTTTATTCACAATCATAATATTTATGAAATTAGTACCAAACAATAACGTTAACGTTGAGTACAAGTATCCAATATTAAATATTAAATTATCAAAACTAAATATTAAATAATTCAACACTCAATATTAAATAATCAATTATGAAATAATTCAACACTCAACATTAAATAATCAATTATGAAATAATTCAACATTAAATAACAAACCATTCACTCAATATTAAATATGAAATAATTCAACGTTAAATATTATCAATACTATCATTAATAAATCAATCGACGTTAATAGTAAATTATTATCAAAAGAAATGTGATCGAAATTATGTGGGTAATTATGTAAATATGAAAATATTATAAATTTAAATTCCATTTAAAAAATATGAAATCAAGCATAGGTAATGATTCTGAATATGTACTAACTTGCGAGGCGCCAGAAGAGCTACATACTCATCCCAGCACCTCCTCTTTAGCTCCAATTTAACACAAAATTCTACATACTTATCGGGAACAACACACAAACACACGTCCGCACCGAGCTCGCTCAACCGCGACTCGCTCAACCGTGTATGTGTCTTATCGAACTGAAACCATTAGTCCTATCGAACTGAAACTTATCGACATGACAAAAATTTTTTTCAAATTTTTAAGTTGACTGGAAATGGTACCTCCCCTTATAAGTTTTTGAATTCAATTATCTCCCAAACCGGTAACTGAATCGGACTAAAATTTTTTACAGGTAATAAAAATAATAATCTTTATAACTTAATATTTTTATCTGAACCGCAAGTAGTACTTTTACTCTAGAAAATCGAGGCTTTTTATGTTTTTCTCAGAAACCTTTAGATTTCTTGAACTGAAATTTCATATCTAGAAGTTTAAGCATAATAACAAGTTATGTATAAAATTTGGTAAGCATCCCTCAACCGGAAGTGGCAGTTTACTCTTGTTCGATTTTTCTTCTATTTTTTCAACCTTTTAAACATGTGTGTTCTTCACGAAAAAATTCAAGTATAATTCTTGTATTAATGTGGTGAAAATAAAAATCTTTAAATTTAATTAACCGGAAGTGGGATTTTTTCCTCTTAGAAAGGTCAAAAATGTTGTGCCCACTACTCTGTCCACACCCCTGAACGTATCAAGCTGAAAATTTATATTTGTACTTACTTAGAGCTGATAAGGTTTTGGTCAGAATTCGTAAACCGAAAGTAGTATAATATTTTCTTAATATTTCATTATTTTATTTTGACCTTTTAAATTATTTTAATCTTCTTGATATTTATTGTGTATAATACTGTTATTGATTTTAGATTTGAGAACTTTTGTCTTGTGCAAGTTTCCATACATTTGCGCTCAATTTGTATCGAAAATGCTGTCATAGTTATTAGTACTTCATAATCTGTCTGTACGGTTCAATATCGAATTTCGTTTTGTAAACTTCTTATATTCCTCAAATACATAGATAAAGTCAGGGGTTGGTCACATCCGAATTTGGTTGTGACATTTTTGGTGGTTGGTCACATTTTTTTTAAATTTATTTGAATCGAAAAAAATATATTATTCAACCAACCAAAAGTTCCCAACCAAAGATACATACATATATACATACTTACACACAAAGTCTCTTTCGAAATTACAATATATTAGATAGAATCGAAAAAAATATAATATTCAACCAATTGAATTGTCGCCATAGAAATTTTGTTTTGTTTTCGAAGTTCCCAATCAAAGATACTTAAATACTTACATACATACAAAGTCTCTTTCGAAATTGTATGTGCATATATGTATATATAATGGGTCTACGTGACGAGACAGAATGTTAAATGACAGAAAACGCAAATATGTCCCGTATTCTGCGCGCGCACATTAATACGGGAGGAAAAGCCTGTTCCTCTTGTTCCTGTTGTATCCTGCTGGCGCAAATTAAGTGAGTATGTACCGTTTATCATGCACCATTTTTTTTTGATCTTTCGACTTAAGATCTTTCGATTTTCGATCTTTGCCTTCCGATATTGGAGTTTTCTGTCATTTAACATTCTGTCTCGTCACGGAAACCGATATATAATGAATGTCTGTGTGTGTGTGTGTCTCGAATAGGCTCCTAAACCACTGAACTGATTACGATGGAACTTTCAGAATTTGTTGTGTGCATGTCCGGGAAGATTACTGTGAAAAAAAAACGGGAACGGAAACGGGAAAAACGGGAATGAGTGTCATTGCAATAATTTCAAATGTGTTCGCTGCCTGCGTTTTTCCGACAAATGGGAACGGGAACGAGAATGGGAACGAGAACGGGAACGGGAGCAGGAACGGGAACGGGAACGGGAACGGGAATTGCATGCGTTATTATGGCATTGCAACGCATGTACACATATTAATATTATACATATAAGAAGAGATTCATACTGAAAATTCGGCAAGAGGCTTTTGTAGTTATCTGATGGGAGCTAAAGCTATACATATATCATGTACTTCCGAGTATACACTAAGCTTATACACACATATGTACTTAGCGACCTTATACCATTTAAAAACAGAAATTGGAGGTGTCCCACTACGACTTGGTCCACTCACACAATCTGCAAGCTCATGCCGAATGTATCATATGTATCGTACGTGCGTCAAAGTCAATCAACTCGGCACGCGTTTGCAGCCTATTAGAATTCAAACACATTTTTTTTCCCGGTCGGCAGATATGACACAATGGCGAGGAGTAGAATCGGTCGTCGAACTGTCAACAATAAATATCATGTATATATGTCGTGCTTTTCTGGCAGCTTATTACCAAATATTGACGATGGCGTTCGCGGGCCCCCGACCATTGGTGCGGGTCAACGACACCATTGTCGAAAAAACAAAAATCCTACTAATAATAACGGTTCGGAAATGATTTCGACCGGTTCGAATGATTCGAATAGCAGTGCCCTGCTGAGGAATTGTCGCATTTTAATATATGGAAATGCGCGGGATGGTGATGTCAACCCCGAATACCGTTTCACGGTCGTTGCCGCCTGCTTTCTGTGTTTCTATTTCGTTTGCCTGCATTTCTGCTCGATTTTTCTCCATTTAAGTGCATACATACCAACAGTGGCCTGACACACGCATGCAGTGGCGGATTATCGAACAGCAAAATTGGCGCATATCTGTGGCCGCTAAATTTAAGGGGCCTCCAAATCGTTCTGAGAAAAATTATAATTCGGAAATTCCTATCCATTTTTCCATAAAATATTGGAGTTTACGACTATTTTTTTATGTAAAGTACAAAGCTTTGCGATAATTGCTCTCGCCGTCGTCGATTGTTTGGCTTTTCTAGATAAATTTCACTGCTACAAAAGAATTCGCTAATTAATTACATTAAAAATTGGCAGAATATCGGAACAACTTGAAGAACAGTCTTCTGAAAGAACTGAATAGCAACTCCCTGAAAAGAATGAATATCAATATCTTTAAAAAGCTGAAAAACAGCCCTGTAGAGGAACTGATGAGCAGCTCTCTGAAAGGAACGAAGACTAACCACTGGAAAGGATCGAAAAGCAGCCCTGTAGAAGAACTGATGAAGATCCCTTTGGAAAAATTAATGAGCAGCATCGTACAACGTCTGAAGAACAGACTCCTGAAAGTACTGAAGAACAGTTTTCTGAAAATGAAAATGAGGAAGAAAGTAAAGGCGAAAATGATACTGTAATGGCTCCCAATGATTATCCTATGGATTTAGCATTGTGGCCAGAGTATATATCTGAAAGTGCATATATCTGATCATATACACTTTATGATTAGTGGGGGGGGCTCTAAATTACGTGGTGCCTGTGGCCTCCGAAACGCTTAATCCGCCACTGCATGCATGTGAGAAAAAATGTTAACTTTGCGAAATAAAAGTGAATTTAAGTAGTACCAGACCGCATAAGCAAATAATTTAATATGATTTTATTGCATGTGGATTGGTTTTGTTAAGCAAAATCATCATTTACAACCATTCACCATCCATTGCTGGATTAAAGCCACTCAACTAGCAGCTGTAATGTACATGTAAGCCGATTTAGCTTTGCAATCCGCCAAAACTTGCCGAAACGTGCATTGCTGTATAGTATGAACAGAAACTGTCGTTCACGTGAGCTGCTGTGCCGTATTCAATTAAATTCTACATTGTGCATTATTATTAAGCAACGTTTATTTAGGGGAAACACATTGTTCTTCAATTAACCAGCAACGTTGACTAGTGGTTGGCATTTATGCTTTCGAGCGGATTAGTGACGGTTCGATTCCCACTAGTAGCTGTTGGCCATTAACGATTCCTCCCGCCACCCCCCTCCCCCAAGAAAAAGGTTAGCGTGTAATTATTTCAGTTGAGTGGTCACGGGTTTAATCCCTGGCCCGGTGCTGCTGGTCAGACCTTGGATATGTGACTACAGGTCGATCGTTTCGAATTGCCTGGCGTTGCTCAGACTAGTAAAAATTGTTGTTAATAATTATCATTTTTAACAAGCACGCGTACTTATAATGAAAATGCATATATTTTTATATATATTTTGAATCAATTTTTAATTCTATAAGATTTTATATATTTTATATATTTACTATCCAAATATTTGACACATATATGGAAGTTTTGACTACAAAATTTGAATGAAAGCAATTTTAAATGTATATATGTATGTACATATTTAAAATTTTAAGCAGTAGAATAGACTAGTGGTTAGCAAATACTGCTTTGAATTTGGCCAGACTTTGGATTTGTGACTCCAGGTCAATCGTTTCCTATCGTATTTGGCCAATTTATCTGATTTCATTGAAACGGTTCCAACAAATTGACAACCTTATCATATTTCTCTATTTATATTATATAAATTCTGCAAAAATGTTTGTCAAATTTATCCATAGACGTCTCTATGATACTCTATTAATTTTTTATCGATGTTTATAATTGGCTAGTAAGATGCATTGAGGTTTACCTGCTAGGCCTTTCTAAATTTTCGCAACCTGTATATAATATATACTCAAAAAGACGTTTGTTTTATTTTATAGGACTCGTAATGATGTTTAGTGTAACAGTTTTCGTCATTGTCGGTAAAGTTAGTGTTAATAATTGACTAGTTAGCGTACGGTGTTTACTTAATAGGCCGAAGGTTCTAAAAGTGTGGTTTGCGGATTTTGGAATACGTATTTTGTCAAAGATATATACACATAACTTGGACATAAATATACAACGACCGGTTCCATTTGGAAAATGTATTTAAAAATATTCGCGTATGACGTCACGAATCCGGTTTTATTAAAAACTGTCAAAAACGGTAAATTCTATACAAATTTTTACAGAACTGCTATTTAAATGCACGAATTTGAAATTTAATGATACTCAAATGTCGGTTCAATTACGGACATAAATTATTACAATGACAGCTGTCAATCGAGTGATTTATATCTTACAACGTGATTTGATCAAAATTATACAGTTGAGCTTGATTAATACGAATACATCTTAAGTATGTTTTAATAGCTACTGATACAGTGATCGTAATCTATTTTACACATTATTTTTCTCGTTAGTATTTATAGTATTATCTTATTGTAATGTTAGTATATTATGTAAGAAATAATAGGAAAAAAGCTCGAAAACATAACACCTGTAGTTTGATCTCAACTGATTAATTGATTAAATTTTTCCTATAAAATCAATATTTTAAATATTTTAAATCAATTTTTAACAAATTTACGCATCGGCGAAGGTGACCAGTGTAAATGAGGCTTAGCAAAGGATTATAAAATTGATTTAAATTCGTTTATGAACTATTTTTAAGATAAAATATTTTTATAACTCAAAATCTAGTGTTGCTGTGCCAAAAGTGAGTATTAAAACCCATAGTCAGGTGGTTTTTCCATTAATTGTGATTTTTATTGCTTTAAAATTCACGTAATTAATTCATTTGGCAAATTTTAACAGTCAAAAATATACTTTTTTTACATATTTTTTTCTCGAGCATATTTACATATTTTTTTCTTAAATGTATCCATTGTTGATGATTAGTTTTCAATCTCAAATTTTTTTTATGTAAAGCAATATAAAATCACAATCAATAGAAAAAACATCTGACTATTGATTTCAATACTCACTTTTGGCATAGCAATCCTAGATTTTAAGTTAAAAACTGCAACAGCTAAACACCTATAAAAAGAACGCATTTATTTAAATGCCTATACATATAATATGTATATCATAAATGAAAGGAAACCAACAAAAATCAGTGTCATATTCAATTTTAGTGGGTCGAACTTAGTAATGATTGATTAATTTCCACTCTGGTAAGAAAAAAAAACGTGATTTTTTGTAGCTCAATGTAATTTGACTGTAATTAAAATTCGATCCTAAATAAAATTAGACGCCATTTTTTTTCTTTTGAATCAATTGAAGATGTATTGTTTATGATTTCCATTATTTATTGATAACACTGTTCGACAAATGACGATTTTTTTTTGGTTCAGAGACGACATACATATGACTTTTCTTATAGATCTATGCCCATTAAATACGAATCTGGTAATAAAAATGTTGATTGGTTCGAGATTCGGAGATATATGTGTTTTTTAAATCGCGCAATTTTTCCATATCTTGGTGTTGTCCGGTCGATGTCTCAAAATCTGTCAATTTCCTGTTCAAAATGAATATTAGAATCTATAGTCGGGTATTTTATCTTTCATTTGTAGTACTTTTCAGCTTTCAAATCTCTCTAAGTAGTCGTCCAGTTCAAATCAAAAGTCAAAAGTACGTATTTTCACTTGGTATTTTTTCCCACTGTTAATACTATTTTATATGGAGTATTTTCTATTGAAACATGTTTATTGAGATAGTGTTCTAGCCACAGTGTTTTTTGTTTTCGTTTAAAAGGGTTAATTGGAAGTGTGCTGAATTTTAAATCGGTAAAATTGCGAGCTAAAAACTCGCTACTATTATTTACTCGTATTTACACGAATTTGAATTTTATTAATAGGGATAATATATTTAATTGTCTTTATATGAGAATTAAATGAAATTCCACTTATAAAAATCATATTTCGACTATTCTTGTGGATTAATAACAAAAATTCGTTTATTTTATCGAGGTAAGCCAATTATCAATAGAATAGCCTTTTATTGTACAAATCGACAATCTTCAAGAAGCTGAATAGCTTAAGATATGCAATAGAGATAGGAAAGGAGTGGCCAATTATACAGAAACTATTTCAATAAAAATCAGAAAAATTGGCAAACTCTGATAAGAAACGATCGACCTGGAGCCACAAACCAAAGTCTGGCCAACAGCTACTAGTGGGAATCGAACCGTGACCACTCCGCTTGAAAGCATAATATGCTAACCACTAGTCTACGCTGCTGGTTAACTTTACAACAATACAACTTAACAACATGTCATAATAATGAATATACATTTAACGCGATGAATGCGTAGAGATTTAATAGACAGCAATAAATGTTATACATAACTTTTTTTAAATGCATACATAGGTTTGCGAATGTAGAAAAAAATCTAACGCTGATCATCCACGTCAAACACGTCGATGGATTCTCTATATTTTCTTGATATTTTACGACCATGATGACAGTGATGGACACCGATTGGTCCCATAAATTTACACGCACTCGGATAGTTCACAGTTTCTGCACATTCGGTCGACCCCCTATGGCGTGAGGATCCGCTCTTTGAAGTTTCAGTTTCCTCCCCTCTAGCTCTTTCTGTTTATGCCTTTTTAATCCCAGATCTATTGGTATGTATTAAATATACAGTTGCGTTTGTGGTGTAAAGGGAAACTGTGCCTAACCTTACACAATTTTCCCGGAAACGACACTATTATTTACTCGTAGTTACACGAATTTGAATTAATTAATAGGGATAATATATTTAATTGTCTTTATATGAGAATTAAATAAAATTCCACTTTTATTTATTTTTTCTTTACGACAATTCCCCCCCCCCCCCCCAAATCTGCCACTCGGGGCAAATGCCCGGCTTGCCCTCCCTCTGGATCTGGGCCTGTATCACATGAAAACACACGCTCCAAAACAATAACCAGAAGCGCGAAAATGTGCACAATTGCGACCTTAACATTGTCACGATCTATATCAGAAATAAATTCGCAGGCTCGTTATCAGTGATTTATCAAACCGGTTCCGAGCGGCGAGAGAGCAAGTGCACCTCGATAAATTACCGATGCGCACCGAATAAATTAACAGATCTACCATTTTCAGCGTCCCACAAAAACACATTTCAACATCGAGCTTTATATTTATTGATATCGAACAAATGGCCGATGATAAAAACGTCCGCGACGAGGAAACGGCTTTCCTGACATTCCGTGCGGTTTCTCAGTGTTACGGTCAAACGTATTGGTCGTGTGACATTTCGGCCGAGACTTATGTTACGTGTGTTTATTATATTGCTGTCGCATTTTCTCGAATCAACTGACCTTTTTGCTGGTCTGTTGCAGTGTGCTGAATTATTATCCTTTATCCGACAACGCGAAATGAATTGATTCCGGACGATGGGTGTAATTTACGCCTTTCTAATGAGGCCTGGGTGGGAGGAATGATGAAAGGCTTAGCATAACTTGTCTGGGATTTTATCTCATTTCCGATACATTTTCATACAATTTATTTACGCTCTTATCAAGGCTCGAAATGTACGGGAGTGCATGGGAACGCCGTTCCCTTTCGTGAAACCTAAAAAACGTAGCGCTCCCTCTCATGGAAAACCCAATATATCTGTAACTTTTCGTAAATTTAAAAATCGTCCAGTCAATGTATCGAACCAGTCGGTAATAATTAATTTGAGAGACCCTGACTCATCATATAAACATTTATTTATTTTTAATATTTACCAGAAAGGCATAACAGGTAACCGCAATGCACCTTCCTGGCCAGAAACATTGAACATTTTATACAAGTATAATAAAGTAAATACATATTGTTGCGTAGGGGTGGGTGGAGGATCCAAGAAAAAGGCCAACAGTCGTTTCACAGCATTTATTGATGATTAAGGAGATACACGCACTGGCAGTGCTCAGTCCAGAATGACCTCATAAAGGGTCGATCTCTCGGGACGTCTAATCTGTTTACCTGTTGTATATTCACGTATTCGGATATGTATTTCCACGACATTGGGTCTCCCCGTACCGATTCTGAGAAAAGTCTAATAACGGTCATTGTTTAGCCTAAATGCACTCAGAGTCCAGATATAATCCTGGAAGTAAGTGCAAGCACTTAGTTAATCCGATAACAGATATCCGTTGGTCTAAGTGCAAGCACTTAGTTAACCCGATAACAGATAACCCTTGAAGGGTCACATAGTCTCTGGGATTCTATTTGCTTAATCCGCGGCGTACGTAAAAATATCAATTAACACCCACAGAGACATCTATGGTCAAATTTGTAAATTTGCAGCATTTTTAAACAATTCAGTAAATATTTACATATCAATTAACATTCACACATACATTAATGGTCAGATTTGTAAATTTGCAGCATTTTATACAACTCAGCGAAATTGTATAAAATGCGATTGCTCAAAACTCAAAATTGGAAATGGGTAACGTTGCTAATTTTTTGGAACCGTTTCAATGAAAATCAGATAAATTAGCAAACTCTGATAGGAAACGATCGACCTGGAATCACAAATCCAAGGTCTGGCCAGTGGAAACCAGTGGGATTTGAACCCGTGACCACTCTGTTTAAGGCATTATATGCTAGCCACTAGTATTTTCTGCATATGTACATATGAAAAATGCATATATATGTATATATATATATATATATATATATATATATATATATATATATATATATATATATATATATATATATATATATATATATATATATATATATATATATATATATATATATATATATATATATATATGTACATATTTACATATGAAAACTTTTGAAGATACTCTTCTTCGAACATTGGCCCAATACGCTTATATTCTACA
Source organism: Arctopsyche grandis (assembly GCF_051622035.1). Classification (NCBI taxonomy): domain Eukaryota; kingdom Metazoa; phylum Arthropoda; class Insecta; order Trichoptera; family Hydropsychidae; genus Arctopsyche; species Arctopsyche grandis. The sequence goes on from NC_135362.1 coordinate 4,000,884, forward strand.
CCAGCCTTTCTCAAACCTTTTTTCTCAGCCTTTCTCAAACCATCAATTTTACGAATTACATACATATATGAGTCCTTATTAAAAGCTCACATCAAGTTATTGATCTTTGAATATTAACTCATATACATTTTCAAGTTACTGGAGTGTGTATTCGGGGCTTAGCAATATCATATCCAGATTCTACTTTACACATACATATGTACATAGGTGCAAGTATTGATATATGTACATCGAATTGATTAAAATATGAAAATGTTGTGATACATACTGTACATCTATTGTTTATATACTAATATAAATGTATTGAATATTATATTGCCAGTCTAGAAAACTGTTTTGGTTTTGCCAATAAAAAACATTCAAATCATTCTATTTAATGCGCCATCTAATATATAAAATATAAAATATAAAACCAGCAGCATAGCTCGGTCGTTAAGCTTCTGCTTAGCGTCAAGAGGCACCGGGTTTGATCCCTGGGTCCGGGCCTCGAATGAAAATGAATTTTTCAGAGTATGCTGTTGGTCAGACCTGGATTTGTGACACCAGGTTGATCGATTCCAATTTTCTTTGATTTCATTATTGAAACGGTTCCTGGAAAAAAATTGGCTAAAAATCCTTATTACCTACTATACACCACTATTTGAAGTATGATTGATGTACAATAAAATGTATGTACAATTCATAGATGTCTCGTTAATTTGCGAGTTTTTCAGTGTCTCGTAATTCAACGACTTGTAATAAAAACGCTGCATTTGTAATTGTAATTGTAATTTGTAATTGGCCAGGAAGGCGCATTGGGATTTACCTGTAAGGCCTTCCTGGTATATATGTGAAATAAATAAAATAAAATATTATTGTTATACATAAGTATAATATATACATATGACTGACGATATATGTACATATGTATATTATATATAAAATTATATAAATTATTATTGCCATTTTTTCTTTAAATTTGGCATTCATGCTTCTTTAAACCATTTCTTATCAAAAACACATCTACTCTGAGACATGCTTTACCGTATAGAAATTAATCATTTGTTATAAAAGTAGCACGTTGGTGCGTCTTCTTCTTGTTCCCTCACTACGAGTCACTACATTATTCACGCCATATATGTAGTTTCATACACAATAAAATACAATTAGAAAATAGTTGTGTGTGGGTCGCAAGTGTGAATTTTACTTTCTTCAAATACCATTCGTATTAATTGTATACTATATTCGATCGTGAATCATTGCAGACGGCTCATCTCAATTATATATTCAGCAGTTCGCGCATACTTTTGCATACATTACTGTCGCGAAATTATTCAATTTTGCATGACACTTTGTCACTTGGATGTACACAGTGTGTATATGTTTATATGTACATAAGTACATACATATATACAAGATCGAACATACATATATAAAATTATATACTGTATATCATCGAATAGTAGTCGTCATTGAATAATTATATTGGCTCGAGCGACGCCGGGTATACATATGTAATTTATATTATATTAGTACATACATACATACATATGAATGTTTAAAAAATTCACAAGATCGTGATCAATTCTTTGATTAATTAAATAAGAATCATCGTTTTTGTAAAAATTATGTTATACATATGTATTGTATTATATATATTTTTTTTAAATTTTGACATAGAGATATAACATAATAATTTCGAGTCGGTACGGTACTATGGATTCAAAAACATAATACAATAATAGAATACGTTATGATTCCAAATTAACCAAACCCTCAACCAGATCTAGATTAAACAAATCCAAGTTAACAGAAACCATCAAATTGGTACGTGCCGCAGGAAAAAAGAACAAACTGCGGCATCTAATGTACCTAAATTGGGCTGGGAGCATTGGATCTCAATTCTGCAAGGATTTTAAGATTGCTCACCAAACCAGCTATACATATGTATATAGGTACTTATGTAGCTCAATGAGTGGTCACGGGTACATTCCCTGGCCCGGTGCTGCTGGTCAGATCTTGGATATGTGATTTCATTTCGATTAAGCAGATTGCCGAATTGGCAACCTGGTCACCAATTTAATAATAATTTTTGATTCCAGAAGATAGGGAGAATATGACAATCCTTATTGTCCATAAAAATAGTATAAATATAATAAAAATGAAACGATAACATAAATGAATATAAAATAATGTATGTAAAGTCAATTTATGGCGGTCAGTAAAGTAGCTTCATCCACCAAACACAGTGATAAGCGGAAATGAGAAGACGCGGAAGTAAGAAACAATTTTAATACACGACGATGTAGGGAGGCCGCTCTCATCCTGAGAATGGCTTCAGAGTGAGGAACGTGCTCTTCTTCAAACACATCACATCACACAAACACAAACGACTTCAGTCACGGTCATCAGAGAGATTCTACGTCGACAATTTTGAATTAGTTTATTACTAGTTCAACTAAAATCAGGCGGTGAAAGATAAATTTTACCATTGAGTTTTTCCATTAATAGTCGGGATAGTGGTGGTGTTTGCATACAAATTTTTATTTTAAGTTTTTTTAATGCGCCCAAATGACGTCGCACCGAAATGTCGTGCGTCAAAATGTCACGCGGCGAACTGTCGTGCGATGACCCTGCGCTCAGTTGTACCACGCTGAAATGTCTGCGCGATTTTGTCACTTATTTTAGAATTCCTTGTTTATATTTTTTAATGAAATGATAATTTTATCAAATAGACAAATTTTCAATACACCTTTTAATATACATAATTTGAATTAAAAAAGTAGATTCTGCATATCATTTAAAATTGCACTTATACATATGTATATTAGCAGGCATAGCACAATTCAACAAAACAAGTCTTTCTGTCGTTTTTTCCCCAGGTAAAAACAGCATATACCCGGCGTCACCCGAGTCAAATTATTCAATAAAAAACTCTCTTGGCAACGAATCTGTCAGGAAATTTCTTCAAACTAGCAAACACACCCAGAATCTAATTTAATATATAATTTCGAAAGAGATTTTGTATGTAAATACATATGTATGAACATTTGGTTCGTAAAATACGTGACATTAAATTTCATAAAAAAATAAAAGATTATTCAAATAAATTTAAATAAAATAAAACTATCCAAAAAAATGTAATAAAACGTTTACTATTACGTAGATTAGCCATGTTTAAGCGGTTTATACTACAAATACCGAGCGAAGCCGGGTAAAACCTCTAGTCTATCTAATATATAATTTCGAAAGAGACTTTGTATGCATGTATGTAAGTTTTGATTCGTACAATCCGTGACGTTAAGAGGGCTGTACACCTGAAACCTTAATTTTGTTACCGTTCCTTTCTTCGATATATATATTGAGTATATGTATATATTGAGTGAATGTGACAATATATATCAATATATATATTGAGTGAATGCGACAGTTGTGCTTTGACCAGATAAAACGTATTTTAAATTGACAAAATCGAGGTTTCGTATTCTCCTATTTTCTCCTCCAAAACTGGACCAATTTTAAAAAAAAATTCATCATCGGTATGAGAAAGATACTTTCTGTGCACCTATCGGCGTATTTTTTTTTAAATCGACCGTTAAATAAGCACGCTGGACTCATTTCGTGGGTGTAAAAAAGAGGCGATTTTATAGATGTTTGGCGGCTTCTAGCTCCTATAAAAAATAATTAATCAAAAAAAAATAAAACGATAGATGCACCCCAATGGTGGATATCCATAGCATATTAAAAAATAATTTCTCTAGTGCCATAATTGAGGAAGGGAGAAGTATATTACGTTTGTATGGACAAGGCGCTGCTGTCCAGCCCTCTTAAATTTAATAAAAACAATAATGAAATGTTAACAATTGGGTTGGCCATATTTAAGCCATTCATATTATAAATACCGAGCAAAGCCGGGTAAAACCACTAGTATATATGTATATAATTTCGAAAGAGACTTTGTAAGTATGTAAGAAAAAATGCAATGTTGGTTCGTAATTTAAATTTAAATAAATAAAATAAAACTATTCAAATAAATTAAATAAAATGTTTACTATTAGATTGGTCATGTTTAAGCGGTTTATATTACAAATACCGAGCGAAGCCGGGTAAAAACACTAGTATAAAATTAAATGGAAATGCCAGTTGCTAAGGCTAAATAATAAACAACAGTGCATTATTCAGCGATCAAATTATCATAATAATTCATGCTCAAAAAGGATTATGATTCTTTGATATATGAAACGTGGGGTTTAAAAAAAGAATTACGACGGATTAAACTCCGGCCAATTTCAATTTTGTAATTGTATATTATATATGTATAGTAATGTGATGCTTTACAATACTTATCGATGGTATAATGTAGTGACCACGGACAATGCGATTGTTTTTAAGTTCTTGTATAGATCACTAGGCGACCTTCGAGGGTTGACTGTAATCTCAATATATGTATTTATATACGCTTCGGAACGAGCAAACGTGTGCCTACTTATTCATTATTTCGTTTTTCTTTTGGTTTTTGTTCGTTTTTACCGTCACAAGATACGTGGAATACAGGATAACGCTGTCCTCTTCGACTATTTCATCTTTGTCCATATATGAAGTGTAATTTTTGATCGACACATGTCGCGTTTCGTATTTGGTATGATGTCTTTACACTGCTGGTTTGATGCTAGGTTTAGATATATTTGTGTTATAACTGGAAGTGCGAGGCGTCGCCCGGTTGTACGGACGTGGGATGTAAGGCGTTTGACTTAAAGGTTTTAAAATGTGACGTTGCACAATTTGGTTCAGTAAAGTTCGCGTTTAATTTGTGTGTGTAGTTGTTTTAATTTTATTATCACATATATTAACCAGTAGCGTGGTCTAGTGGTGAATGTTGAATTATCTCGTAATTGATGTTACGAGTTCGATTCCCGCTAAGTCTCGCTATTGGCCAGACCTTGATTTGTCAAGGTCGATCGTTTCTTATCAGAATTTGTCAATTTTTCTGATTTTCATTGAAATGATTCCTGTAAAATTGGACTTTCCTTCCCAATTTTCTGTTGCGAACCTTTAGTTATTGTTATATCTTAGGTTTCGCCATATTGCTCACCATAGATGTCTCTGTGGTTGTTTATCGAATGTAAAATTCGTATTGTTACATGAAAGTTATTCATCGTTATTTATCGTATTAATACGATATTTGTAATAGATGTCAGATATTGTTTAGATTTACATGTATCTATGTAATAATTATGTGAACCAGGAATTCGCATTCGGGGTTTACCTGTTAAGCCTCCCTGGTATATTTGTATATATGTATGTAAAAATAAATAAATCACATGTGCCATGTAGGGGTTCCAAATTCGAATATTCGAATACTTTTTATACGAACTTATTTTATTTTATTTTCAATCTACAGCACATTTAGTTCTATTTGATGTTCCTGATTATTTATTTATTTAAAGTTTGGACCATTGTAGCATTACAGGAATTCCTAATGCGCCACAATGGTCGAAAATAAAACAGAAAAGAAACAAAAAAATAACTATAGAAATTAGACATGAAAAAACAAAACGACACATTTAACTTATTAATAAAAAATAATAAACTATAAAATGGCGGATAATAATAATTACAAATTAAAATATGACTAAATAAAATGTTTCTCTTAAAATTTTAATAATATCTTGAGCCTCTTAAACTACAAATAAATAATTTAAAGCTACTATACGATATTCGATATTCGAATATTTGGTACAACTAGTGCCATGACAGGAATTACACCAAGGCGACATATACATATACTTATTATTATTTTGTACCCATGTACTAATACTTTCAAACATTACAATACAAAGTATACATACATATACAGAGTACAATAGGGACATCTATAGAGCAATCAATATTTTTTTATATATAGCAAATTCGCGAGAAATTCAATATTACAGAGTATGTAGGTGGCATATTTTTTAAGAATCAACAAATATGAGATGCCAGAAACTCGAATTTGCGAGAAACTTGGGGGGGGGGAGGATTCTGATTTATTGGATCCGTCACAACAATTTAACTAGACGAATCGGAAAATTCTAATAAAATATATAATTGTAAAAGAAGAATGAAAAAAAATTCTAAAAAAACCAGTTGGTCTGTATTTTTTAATGACCATAAGATCTCGCCAACAGCGTATTTGGGCGGGACTTGAACCTACGACCTCTCTACTGGTATGCAATAACTCTTTCTTAAAGTATTAAAGTAAAACATGCATAACGCTCCCTTGAACAAAGTACATAATTCAAACATAATATGTATTATGTATGTATGTTTTTATATACAAATGGATATTTCAAAAACACAAATTTAAGAAGGATTTCTTAAATTTTTATTATAAAAAGTTAAGTTTTATTAAAAAAGATAGGGAAGAGGCCTTTGGCGCCCCTCACATCTTGCGCCCTTGGCACTCACCCATTTGCGATAGCCTCGCTACGGCACTGATTATATATGATGCTGGTAGTCTGTAATACGTTTATTCTGCTTTTCCGAGATTATGGACATATCTAATTAAAAGGGGTGATAACAATTTGTGAATTAAATCAAACAGAAATAGTGTTTTTGGAACTGAAAATTGGACTTTCGGTATTTTCAAATGTAACGGCTTGTATTTACAATGTACGTTCAAAATTTAAACATAAAATGTTTTTCAATGAAAATATTTTGAGTGACATCTTCAGAAGGAAAAAACAACTGTTTACAATATGTCAAAGACGCAAACCACTAATAAAATTTTGTTTGATTTTCAATTGAATATGTAATTGTAAAAGAAGAATGTTTAAGTTTATAAACAAAAACCACGTACAAACTCTATTTATATGCATTCGTTTTTTTAGTTATACTAAAGTTTTGTCTTCTTTGTTCTAGGGCACTACCATTTTATTGGTGGTGGTACATTTGGCTGGTGTTGTCCAGCCAAAGACGCTTCGCAGGAGACAGGATGTGTCCATGAGGGAGTTTCCACTCCTGAGAGGAGGATTCAACAGGAATGCTGTGGAAAGCTCTCCAGTGGAGCAGCAGACTATCCAATCGGCAGCCCTCAGGGATGCCATGAACATCAACAACGACGAAATCGGCTCAAGACGTCTACCTTTGAGAGCCGCAGTCGAGAGCATTCCCCCAAAGTAAGTGCAATACAGAAAGATACTACAATACCAAAAGATGTCTTGCTAAAACTTACTATGATGCAGGTTTTTGCGAGTGGAAGCACCGAGGGAGAGAATTCCGATGAGGGATGCTGTCGAAAGACGTCCTCCAGCATACGACGATGATCTCTTCGCTCTGACAGATGAGCTCGAATCATTAGGAATCGATCCTTGGTCTTCGGATAAGAAGGATGAAAAGCCTCCGAACAAAATCCAACAGGTGAATACTTCTGGGTACATCTCATTTTCAGCTGTTCTGGGTCTTTTTCTTCTAAAACTCTTGTTTGGTCGTTTCAGGCACCTCAAAACTTAGACAAGCACCACTATGTGATCCAACTTCCGGAATCAGAACGCGAGCACTTCTCCCAGTTGGCCAACAATCGAGGTGGTGCCAATATCAAGTTCGAGTACTATGGAGCAGCCAAGCCGTACAATAGCGATGCAGCTTGGATTCACAATTACGCAGCTTACCAACCACAGTATAGGTTTTTATAAAGCATGAATAAATCCAGTAAATAAATCCAAGGCTTGAAAAGCAATTGAGCAACTACTCTTTCTTTCATTGTATCCTCTTGCACTCAACAAATACTCCCTAGTGTGATTCGAGACGTATCTATTGCGGTCTTGCACGTTTGTAGTAACACACCTAATTCTCTTCTACTCAATTGTAGCACAAATTAGTTCTAACAATCGAATGTGCTTGATAGATGTATCGCTTGAGATCCATTTTGGAGCATGAAACATTGTATTATTGATGGTCAAAGTGGTAGAAAATGTATATTTGTTTATGTGGTTTAATGTGCACGGATAATCGAATATATGTATATAACAATAGATGTGGACCAAATCTTAAGTTGTACAGTAGATAGATATCAATAGAATGAGCTAGGAGTTTGAAAGTCTGAATATAATGGATTGATTCTATTCGTAGTTAGACTTTTGTTTTTGAACATTCTTAGTTCATTCTTATGGTATGAATTGAATTTGGTCCAGCTTTGTAACTAATAAATAGCATTTTGTGATAAAATGACATGAAAAATAAACAACCATAAATTTTAAATAAAGATGGAAAATCTATGATGTTGTGAACTTTGATCTTAAAAAAATAAGAATTCTTTCAATGTAATTTAAATTACATATAAGAATTTCTGTTTTTTTTTTCAACATTTTCAGTTGTTCTGAGCAAAGTTCATAATATGCTTCTTGCTTAGAGTCAAATTCTTATAAAATAAAAAAAATGATCTACTTTCAACAAACAAGTTATACCTCATAATATATGTAGGTACAATCATAAAATTGAATTTTGTCAAATTTAAGTCATAAAAAAATAATAATACCGAATTTAATTTGATTTTCTTCTCATATTGGAACTTTCATAAGATCGCGTAGCACTTTAGGTAAAATCAACGAGAACCATTGATTAAGCGAGAATTAAAAAAAGAATCATTTGGATTAAGATTTGTAACCATTCATTTTTTTTACTCACTCTCCACATGTAATTTTAAGGAATAATGATCTGACTGTCCTTGAAACCCATTAAGTCATTGAGATAATTCAAACCCATCAATTTTGACGCATGATCCAAGTACCTAAAGTAGCACCGAATGGCCTTGACCCACATCCAACAATAAGTACCCAAATGGATGAATAATTCATCAGTGCACTTTTTAACTGTTTAACTTTACAGTGGACCAATCGACCAATTTCGAGTGGACAACGCTTACCAGCAGATAGTCAAGCAATCACGCTACGGCCGCTTCACATCAGATGATAATTCAAATTCAAATAGAGGTGAGCCATTCAAAGGGTTAAAAATAATATCTGAAGACGATACTAAATCAAATACCATAACAAAAAAAATTGATGCAGCACGCCATTTGAGACTGAACAGCCACATCAGAGAACCAATAGTAGCTTGCTATATCGAAAGTTGGTCTTCGTACAGAAGGGCACCTTTGTCCTTTTCTTCAGCTTCTCTCCCGCCAGTTTGTACCCACGTCTTGTATGCTTTTGCTACTCTACACCCTGAAACGTTCTCGCTAATGCCCAATGACAGGGAATATGACATCATCCAAGGTTTGTTTAGAACTATATACTTCAAGTTATTCAAATCTTTAAGGAATTGATTTGAGTGTGCATTTCCAGGTGGTTATAGGATGGTGACAGGTTTGAAAAGGCAGCAGTTAGATTTGAAAGTTTTGATCTCAGTTGGAGGAGATAGATGGGCCAGCGCCAGAAGATTGTCTCAGTTAGCGTCTATGTATTCTAGAAGGGCTGATTTCATCAAAAATGCTATTGAATTCTGTAAGCAGAATGGATTTGATGGTATTGATCTGCATTGGCAGTATCCTGGTAAGTGCTTAAACCGTTGAATGAATCGGTCAAGGAAAATGTGATTTTTAATGGTTCAATGATTTTGCAGGAGCTGAAGACTTCGGAGGTAACTCATCAGATAAGAATAATCTTGTAATGTTGCTTAAAGAGATGAAAGAAGCATTCGATCCTGAAAACTTGATCGTGAGCATGGCTGTTCCAGCTTCAAGGTAAAAAAGCAAACCTAATATTGTAAAAGAAAAGTTAAATTGAACTTACATATGAGTTTTATATATTTGCAGATTTAGAATAGAAGATGGATATAATGTTACGGCTATAAATCAATATGTAGAATGGATAACCATTGAAGCATTCGATCTCAGAGCAGAGAGGGAAAGTTGTGCTGTAGCAGATCATCATGCGCCATTATGGCCCAGACCCAGAGATGGTTCTGGAACTGATAACTTCTATAATGTGGTAAGTTTTAGTGATTGTTCAAAATTTGATATTTTTGTAGTTTTGAATTCTAAAATGTTCCGTCAATTCTAGGATTATGCCGTCAAATATTGGTTAAGACAAGGAATGCCTGCTTCGAAGATAGTCTTAGGAGTACCACTTTTTGGAAGATCAGTCAAGTTGGAGAATCCAGCTAACAACTGGCCCGGAAGTAGGGCAATTGGTCCTGGAGATGAAGGAGAATACACTCAAACGAAAGGAATGCTGGCTTACTTTGAGGTATTATATTTAGCTCATTTTCCAATATACATACACACCAAATCGAGCATAGCCAATAAAATGGTTGTTTATATTTTTAGATTTGCAACAACGAAGACTCGAACGATTGGATCAAGAAGCACGACGAAGTTGGAAGTCCATACATAACTCGAGGAGACCAGTGGATCAGCTACGATGACAAAGACTCCATCATCAGCAAAGTTAGTGTGTTTTTCATTTGAGTTCAAATTCCAATGGCGTCACTGTTGACAAAGTCATGCTAATTGTACAAATAAATTACTGATCAAATTTGTGTTTAAATTCTTACCGAAGACACATGTTGATGATTTATTGGCTTATTTTGATAATTTCAAATTCGAGCGAGTGCAAATATTTAATGTTAATCCATGTACAATTATAGATGAATTATGTGAAGAAGATGGGATTAGCTGGAGGAGCCGTTTGGGCAGCAGATATGGATGATTTTAGAGGGCTTTGTGGTCAACCTTGGCCTTTGCTTACCGCTCTATCGAACACTCTTAGAGGCAAGTTATAAAATTCTTATTTCAATAGAAGTTATATATGAAAATAGCAGGAGAACTTTAAAGTATTCAGTCAGTATGCACATTTACCAGATACAGATGTAGGTAAATCAAAATCGCCAGATTCGATAAGTACATTAATACATATGTAGGTATTGTAGATGGCCACCTCTACAGTCGATAAATCAGATATATTATTTATCAGTTGGAGATATTTTTTAAATGAAATTTCACTCTCATAATACATATGCTTGTTTATATACAGAAAGACCAGTAATGGATGGAGGCAATAGATTGAAATCAATCGGGTCTTGCGATTTGGAAGACGGACTTATGTCTGACCCAAAAAGCTGTGCAAGCTATTTTATGTGCAAACGTGGAATGAAGTATAGACTACACTGCCATGAAGGCACTTTGTACGATACCACAGCATCCATTTGCAGGTAAAACAAATTAACTCAGTAAAAAACTTATCAAATATGAATATGAATCAAATTAAATATTAATCATTATAGAGTGATGGATCCTTCCATGTGCTTACCTGGACAGAGTTTGCAAAACCTTTTCCAAGATGACCAACATGTGGATACTTTCAAAGTCAAAGATCTCAATCAAGATTACTACGGCCAATTTAAGCAATCCACAAAAGGTTTGTGTTGTATTTGATAGACTGAGACAAGATTCCATTAGATTGTTTTTGATCCAATCCCAATTTTAATCATTGCAGCCGCTGAAACTAAGCGAGCAGTTTGCTACTACACAAATTGGTCGTTCTACAGAAAAGGAGACGCAAAAGCTGTACCTGAATATATAGACCAACGTCTCTGTACTCATGTGGTGTACGCATATGCATCTTTGGATCCTGACAAGCTTATCGCTAAGGAGTTTGATCCTTGGGCTGATATTGATAACAGTTAGTAATATATCATTGAACTTAAAAAGTGAATCGTCATTGAAGTACATGTATAATTTGATGGATTTGTTTTTTTTTTTTAGATTTGTACGCCAGAGTGACTTCTTTGGATGATGTCAAAGTGCTTCTGGGTCTCGGAGGATGGACCGATTCTGCTGGAGACAAATATAGTCGAATGGTGTCTTCAGGATCATCGAGACGCACTTTCGTAACCAATTTGATGGCTTTCTTGCGTCGTCATAACTTTGGAGGCGTACAATTTGACTGGAATTATCCCAAGTGCTGGCAGAGCAATTGTGCTAAAGGACCAGTTTCAGACAAAGCCAATTTTGCTAAATTGATTCAAGTGAGTTAAAGTGCATCTGTTTATTACTAGTCCTGCTTGGAATTTTCTAATTTGGAGTATTTGATAGGAATTGGCAGCAGAATTCAAGAAACAAACTCCTAAAATGGAACTAGGTGTGGCAGTTTCTGGATATAAAGAAGTGATAGATGTCGCATACGACCTTGCGTCGATCGGACGCGATGCAGATTACTTGTGGGTCATGGCGTTCGACTATCATGGTGGTTGGGAATCAGTAGTGTCACATGGAAGTCCTTTATATGCTCGTCCTGGAGATAGATATCCTCAATATACAGCAGTCAGTATCTGATACGTCAACGATATAAATTCAAATTTGAGTTTAAACTAATGCAAACAATTGTGTGTTCTAGGACTTTGCCATTAAATATTTAATATCAAAAGGAGCACCTGCCGATAAATTGTTAATTGGACTTGCCTTCTACGGACAAACGTTTCAACTTGGAGGAACTACAAGATCCAACACTCCAGGATCTTCAGCGGTTGGACCCGGCACTCCAGGCGATCTTACCAAACAACCTGGCATGTTGGCCTATTATGAAATTTGCGACCGAGTGAAGAATCTGAGATGGCAAACTGGAATGCAGAACGGAGCTGGTCCTTATGCCTACAACAGAGACCAGTGGGTCGGATACGAAGATCCAAAATCCATTACTGAAAAGGTCATGTATGCAAAGGAACAGGGACTCGGGGGATTCGTAGCTTGGACTATAGACTTAGACGATTTTAGCAATGTGTGCTGTGCTGAACCTTTCCCATTGCTTAGAGCTGCTAACAGAGCTTTGGGTAGAATTACACCTGTTCCACCAAGTTCTTCATGCGAACGTCCACCAACACCAAGTACTCCAGCTCCACCAGTGATCACTACCATCTTTGACGCAGGTCCTTATATTAAATATACTATTATAATTCAATATACTATCTAAGATATCAGTGCTAAGAGTCAATATTTCACAGGAGCTAGTATGACAACTCAATGGACCCAAACACCATCTACTACAACGTCTCCTTGGTGGACTCCTGAGAAGACAACCACTACAACTACCACTGCCAAAACGACTACCACTCCCTGGTGGGCTACTTCTACCACCACTACGACTACACCAAAACCTATTATTACTACGACTAGAGCTACTACTACAGCAAGACCTACCACTACAGCTAGACCTACCACCACATCAAAACCTCCCACTACAGCTGTACAAGGTGAATAATACTCAAAATCTGCGAAATACAAAATGAAAGTATTTTTGTTAACTTAAATATATTTTAGGTGGATCCGGAGAGCCATGCTCAGTCGGGACATACAGTTCGGATCCTGGTAGTTGCACAACATACCTAATATGTGCAGGAGGTGAGAAAAAGCGTCAACAGTGTGCTCCAGGATTACATTGGAATGCAGCTGCTATGCTTTGCGATTGGCCAACTGCTGCACAATGTATAAGCAATGGAGGTAACGCATTAATCTTTTTTTTCTGAATTACACTCAAAATGAGCTCAGAACTAAATATGAACTGTTTAGGAATGAGCATGATGACTTCAACTCCTGCAACCTTCCCTGTCAAAGTGGAGATGACTACACACAGGCCGATGCACACAACAACGCGATGGACCCCTACCACGACTACGACCCAACGTCAAGAGACTACCACCCACAATAAACCAACGAGAAAACCCATGGGTGATCATCATCACCATCACCATCCTCACAAGAAGCCAACGAAGCCTCCGCAAATGGTCGGTTAATTTTTGGTTGAATAATGTGCTTGATTTCTGAACTTTGGTTTGATGTGTGATCTTTTGGGTTACAGGCATGCGATAACGGAGCTTACTATGCCCACAATGAATGTGACATGTTCAACATTTGCGTTAACAATAGACTCATTGCTCAAGTCTGCGCGCCTGGATTGATCTGGAATCAAGATGAGACCATGTGTGACTATGCATCGAAGACCACTTGCAAGAATAATGGTGCCACGTTTAAGAAAGTTGCTGCAGTTTTGAGTGAGTATTATTATATAAGTACTTTTCTTTAATTTTGTCTTCCTATATTGAATTGCTATCTTCAATACAAACAGTGTATGTAGGGATCTCTACGATCTATAAATCTTTAGGATTATTGTTTTATATGTGGGCTTCATAACCAGACCCACAAGACTGTCTAAGTTAATATGGGGTTAAAAGCTTTAAGAAATAAGTAGCGAGATGGCATTTCATCCCATCCCGTCTCATTTTGATCATTATAAAGCTTTATTTCTCAATTCAACAGATGCACCATGCCAAGAAGGCTTATTCTCGGCGTACCCAGGAGATTGTGCGCAATATCAATTGTGCCAGTGGGGCATATTCCAAGCGTTCCAGTGCAGTCCAGGTCTTCATTGGAATAAGGTATGTTCCATATCAGACCATATCAAGGTTCCATATCAAATATTCGTCTACTTCAACTTTATTTGTGAAATTATAGGATAGAAATATATGCGACTGGCCTGACAGTGCCAAATGCGACGAAACTTCGAGCGGCTTAGGGCCTGATGCATCTGTTCCAGAAGTACGTCCAGAAATTCCAACTAGTTCTGGTGGACCAGCTCCGACTCAAAATCCAATGTGGACACCACCTACTGTTGCAACTACTACGACGACCACCACAGAGGCCAGCAACATAGAACCACTGTCAGGATATTACAAAGTAGTATGCTACTTCACTAATTGGGCTTGGTACAGAAGAGGAATCGGAAAGTATGTACCCGAAGACATCAATTCTAAACTTTGCACGCACGTCGTATACGGTTTTGCAGTCTTGGACTTTGAAAATCTTATAGTCAAAGCTCATGACTCCTGGGCTGATTTTGATAATAGTAAGTATAGGAGTTCAATTTAAGATCCAGCATTTTATATCTCAAACTATTGAAACGATGTGGTTTTTTAGAATTCTACGAGCGTGTCACTGCTTATAAGAAGAAGGGCGTCAAAGTTTCCTTGGCTCTTGGAGGATGGAATGATTCAGCTGGAGATAAATACAGCAGATTGGTCAACAGTGCTGCGGCTAGAGCTCGTTTCAATAACCACGTTCTCGAATTCCTTATTAAGCACAACTTTGATGGATTAGATTTGGATTGGGAGTACCCAACTTGCTGGCAGGTGAGACAATGTTCCAAGTCCCAGACCGATTTTAAGTTAATTTAGGATTTGTCAATGACACTTTGGTTGTTTTTCAGACTGATTGCTCCAAAGGACCTGATACAGATAAGGCAGCTTTCACAGCTTGGGTGCACGAGCTGAGTGTTGCTTTCAAACCGAAGGGTTTGTTGCTTTCAGCAGCCGTATCAGCTAGTAAGACGATCATCGATGCTGGATATGATGTAGCTGCCATCGCCGAAGACATGGATTGGATCGCAGTCATGACTTACGATTACCGCGGTCAGTGGGATAAGAAGACTGGACACTTGTCTTCACTCTACTACCATCCCGATGATGATAACAAATACTTCAATTCGGTAAAAATATGTCTAAAAATAAGTAGCGATATAATTTTGAGTCCTTTTATTAAGTTGGATTGAATTTTCAGAACTATTCCATGAACTATTGGATATCACTCGGTGCTCATCCTAGGAAATTAGTCATGGGTATGCCTTTCTATGGTCAATCGTTCACTTTGGGCACAAGCTGGGATACACCTGCAGATCTGTTGGCGAATAAGGATAAGAAAGGTCTGAATGTACCTGCTAGAGCTGGAGGACAAGCTGGCGAATACACTCGCTCTGCAGGATTCCTTTCATATTATGAAGTAAATAGAATTTCTACATGTAAATGTATGTTTGTTAAATATTTGCCAAGAGCTGGTCTATAACCATGTGTCAAATTTTAGATTTGCGACAAGGTTAGAAACCAACAATGGACCGTGGTGCAAGATGAAGAGGGTCGAATGGGTCCTTATGCTTATAAGGGCGATCAGTGGGTTGGATACGATGACAAGGCTATGATCAGAAAGAAGTCACAATTTGTCAAAGATATGAACTTGGGTGGTGCCATGATATGGGCTCTTGATTTGGACGACTTCAAAAATACGTAAGTGATATTCATATTTTTTCAACTTAGAATGAAAATTTGGGTACTAATTTTTCGAAATGTACAGTTGTGGAGAAGGAGTACATCCACTACTGAACGCAATCCATGATGTCCTGAAAGATTCTGGGGTGTCACAAGATGTACCGTCGTGGGTGACTGAAAAACCAGTTCAAATGCCAGTAGAGAAGCCAACAGAGCGACCTGTTGAAATGAAACCACCGATCGAACCTGTCGTTGCTGAAGAAGAAGAAGAAGGAGAAGAATTAATGCCTGGAGAAGAATTGATGCCCGGAGAAGAATTAATGCCCGGAGAAGTTGAAAGTGTAGAGTCAGAAGAAGAATCAGGGGAAGATGCAAGCGATGAAGTGTCTGATTACAAAGTTGTTTGCTACTTCACCAACTGGGCTTGGTATAGGTATGTCTAAATTATCTTCAAAAAATAATGCTACAATATTTAATGTACTTTTATATAGCGGAAAAAATGGGCTACCATGAAGTCAATAATATCCTTTTAGGCTTTTTTATATCCATTCTTCTTCATACAATTTTTATATAATATGCTGAAATTTCAGACAAGGCACTGGCAAATATCTTCCTGGTGATATAGATCCATCTTTATGCACCCATATATTGTATGGTTTCGCTGTATTGGATGCGCAAAATCTGATTGTCAAACCACACGATTCTTGGGCAGATCTCGATAACAGTAAGTACATGTATTTATACCATATTCATAATTATTAAATTTAACTAAAAATAAGAACTAACCGTTTGATGAAAATCTTAGAATTCTACGAAAAGGTCACAGCTATGAGATCCAAGGGAGTCAAAGTACTCTTGGCTTTGGGCGGTTGGAACGATTCAGCTGGAGATAAATACAGCAGATTGGTAAACAGTCCATCAGCTCGAAGAAAGTTTGTCGTTCAAGTCCTTGAATTCGTCCTGCAGAACAACTTTGATGGACTTGATTTGGATTGGGAATACCCAGTATGCTGGCAAGTAAGTATTTCTCTGATTATAATACTGTAACGTGGGGACATTATGGGAATTATCCGCTACCTAAAGTGCATTCGGGGGCTAACAATGGAGACCCCGGAATTGGCCTAGCGGGACTCTAAGTGGTCGGTAGAATTCCTGGAACTCTGAGAGCGTGAGAGTGTGAGACTCACTTAAAACTGTACGTGCCGATACAATAGATATATAAACGGATTGTAGAAGCTGTGGTTAGCAACTTGTCCTTCATAAGGAGGTACTTAGGTCATATCAGATCATTCTGAAACGAGCGCTGGCTGCGCGTGGACCTCCTGAATCATTCAATAAATGCTGTGAAGCAACTTTGGCCTTTCATTTGGATCCCCAACCCACCCCTACGCAACAATACAATTATTTATGTAATACAATCAGAATTTAATTTGTGTGTATTTTATAGGTTGAATGTAATAAAGGACCTGCTTCTGACAAGGATGGATTCTCTGCCTTGGTGAAAGAGTTGAGGCAAGCTTTCAAACCCAAAAACTTGTTGTTGACAGCTGCTGTATCACCCAACAGAAAAGTCATTGATGCCGGTACATATACATACATTTTATTTCATGTTAATATGTATGATATTGGATCCATTGAAGTTTAATATTTTAATTTTTAGGATATGATGTGCCTGTTCTCTCTCAAAATCTTGATTGGATTGCTGTTATGACCTACGATTATCATGGACAGTGGGATAAGAAGACTGGACATGTCGCTCCTATGTACGCTCACCCGGAAGACGCTGATGAACATTTCAATGTTGTAAGTGAATTGTTTGCTTATTATATAGTCTATAAAAATGTAAGTGATGATTTGTATGATTAAATGTGTTGAATTTTTAGAATTACACCATTCATCATTGGTTGTCTCGCGGAGCATCCCGGTCTAAGTTAGTGTTGGGATTGTCTCTGTATGGGCAGTCGTTCTCTTTGTCTATGTCTGAGAACAATGGTTTGAACACTCCAACTTATGGTGGTGGAGAAGCTGGTGATTTTACGAGAGCGAGAGGATTCTTGGCTTACTATGAGGTATGTTTTGGTGTTAGCAAGAGTTTTATTTCACGTTTGCTTTTAAACATTTCATTTAATAATAAATCATTTCAGATTTGTGAACGTGTACAAAGACAAAACTGGAATGTTGTACGAGATCCCAGAGGACGAATGGGTCCTTATGCTTACAAAGGAGATCAGTGGGTGTCCTTTGATGATGTTCCAATGATTAGACATAAGGTGAGGAAAGATTTTTTAGAAAGTTGAATAAATGCTAGTACTTTATATTAGCACCGATTATTTTGCCTTTTTGAAAGTGTCCTGTTCCATTCCAAGACTTTTATTTTTATAAATTTCAAAAGTATTCTTGTATATATCCCAGTTTTATAAAAAAAGTACTGTTTTTATTTTCCATTTCAACTTTTTCTTATGTTGGGTTCACATAACTTTACATTTTGAGAAGTATTGTAAATGTGCACTCAATATTACACCAAGAAATATAATTCCAGAGTTCATACATCAAAGCCATGGGACTCGGAGGAGGAATGGTCTGGGCGCTGGATCTCGACGACTTCCGTGGAATATGCGGATGTGAAAAATCACCACTACTCAGTGCTGCTTCGAGAGAACTTGGAAGATTGAAGACTCCACAACCTAAGTGTCAACTCGAAACCGCTACAGGTATTGATTTTTGATTACTTTTGGTTTGGTTTGACTTTAACAAAGCACACATATTTAATATGAAACTCTTGAAAATTTCAGGAGTGATGGTTCCAACACCTCCTCCAGAGATCACAACTCAAAAACCAGCAATAGCATCGACAATGAGACCAGCAGTAGCCACAACACAAAGACCCATCGCTACACAACCTCCATCAACCGGATCTCGACCCGGAACTGTAAGCAATTACATTTAATTTCAAATGTGGTTCTTAAGTAGTTTATAACTAATGTAACGGTTCAATTTTAGGTTTCACTGTCTGGCCAACCATGTGGTGGAAAAATCTTCTCAGCGGATCCTATGGATTGCAACAAATACTATTTGTGTAATAATGGAGTGCTTCAAGTGCAGAGCTGTCCTGCTAATCTATACTGGAATAATGTAAGAATCATGTTGATTTTATTAATAATTAAATTAATAGTAATGTATAAAGATGTTTAGTACGCGGGACAAGTGTGTTGACCGTGTCCCGGTCTAAGAAAACACCGTTTGTGTTTGTAAGAGGATCGTTTATTTTTGTTCAATTGTTACAATGGTTATTGTATGTACTAAGAGGTTGAGCTTCGGAGAAGTGAGCTGGTTGAACTCCAAAGGTTCACTCTGGTGTCGGGAGCTGGTGCGTCGCTTTATATACGTTCTGGCTTGAGGCGTGCCGTGTGCAGACGCTTTGTCTTCGTTTCCAGGACACGTGTTTTAGAGACACGTGTTGACCTATTTTCGAGGCGCGTGCTCGGTACACGCGTGGTTTATAGCTATGGGGTCAGCGTGCCACGCGTAAACGACTTTTCAGGACATGTGTCGCGGTTGCATGATGACATCACTGTTGGGTTTCGTTCGTTTTACGATCGAGCGATGAACTCTTTCTTCTGGAATGGTCGAGGGGGTCGTTGCTCTTGAGTTATGCATGTTTGTACAAGATCGATGATGAGATCATTGGTTTTGATTCGTAATAGCACAAGTCGTGCTATATTCCTACAGATGTAATTAAGTTTTTGTTTTACTATTGTAGGATCACTGCGACTGGCCTTCTAATACTAAATGTAAACCTGGATCACCTGAAGCTGGAGTTCCTCCAGTTCCTGTGACTTCTGCCCCATCGGCACCACCAAAACCAGTAGCCACAACTCAAAAACCAACAGTTATAACAAAACCGTCTGATTTAATGGTTGTGTGCTACTTCACTAACTGGGCTTGGTACAGGTATGCACAATATTATACAATGACAATGTTTATGAAGTTTTAAATGGGTTTTTATATGGTTGTGTTCTGAATTTGTGCAGACAAGGCGAAGGAAAGTATGGTCCTGAGGATATTGACGCTGATCTTTGTACGCACATTGCTTATGGTTTCGCCGTGCTCGATTCTACAAAGTTGACTATCACCCCGCATGACTCCTGGGCTGATATTGATAATGGTAATATTAATAGAATATGTGGTAGAGTTGAGCTGATGGGATATTAAAAATGCATTTTTTGAGAGGAACTATAATTTAGTACGAACTTTTCATTAATTAGTTTATCTACATGTACATATGTACGTAGTAACAATAGATGAAGTTTTGTGATCATGCGAAAATTTAAACTCGAGATTTTGACTGATTTGAACTCAGAATCGATCACTGATCACGTTTTCATGATCTAGAAGAGATGTGTGTGTGTCTGTGTCAGTGTAATTTGAGGATTTTTCGAACACCGTTAGTCCTATTGAATTGAAACTTAGTATGGGTTACTGAAATTCTTATCGATATGACGTAAATTTTTTAATTGACCGGAAATGGTACCTCCCCTTATAGGTATCCTCTTTTTTTTAAGTTTTTGAATTCAATTATCTCCCAAGCCACTAACCGAATCAGACTGAAATTTTTTTACATGTAATAGAAATTATAAATTTTATACCCTAATATTTTTTACTTGAACCGGAATTAGTACTTTTACTCTAGAGAATCGAGGTTTTTTTTATTTTTCTCAGAAACCTTTTGGTTTATTGAACTGAAATTTCATATCTAGAAGTTTAAGCTTAATAACAAGTTGCTTAAAAAAATTTAGTAAGCATCCGTCAACTGGAAGTGGCAGTTTACTGTGCTCTTCATGAAAAAATTAAGCATCTTGTATCAATGTGATG
This sequence comes from Arctopsyche grandis, assembly GCF_051622035.1. Taxonomy (NCBI): domain Eukaryota; kingdom Metazoa; phylum Arthropoda; class Insecta; order Trichoptera; family Hydropsychidae; genus Arctopsyche; species Arctopsyche grandis. The sequence goes on from NC_135362.1 coordinate 4,021,803, forward strand.
TAAAGGAAAAATCACTAAATTTAATAAACCGGAAGTAGGACTTTTTCCTCTTTTTGTGATCACGATTCTTTCCACAACCCTGAACGTATCATGCTGAAAATTTGTATTTGTATTCTTTATGTACTAACTTAGAGCTGATAAGGCTTTGGTCAGAATTCGTAAACCGGAAGTAGTATTTTTTTTTAAAACAATGTTTCAGTATTAAAAAATTATAATTTTCTTAATATTTAATGTGCATATTAATTATAGTGATTTTAAGTAATAAAAAAATTTCGAACAAAATCCGACAGCCGGAAGTAGAACTTTTGTCTGGTGTAAGTTTCTCTAAATTTGCATCGAAAATTCTCTCATAACCGGTATGTGTGAACGTGTATGTACATATATGTTGAGTTATCGAATTTTGTTTTATGACCTTCTTATATTCGTCAAATACATAGATAAAGTCATGGGTTGGTCACATCCAAATTTTTTTGATAGCAATTGTAATTTGGTACAAACTTTTCATCCACTTTGTATTTGTTTCATTAGATTTCTATGGAAAAGTAACTGCACTGAGAGCCAAAGGAAAAAAAGTGGTCATAGCTATCGGAGGATGGAATGATTCACTCGGAGACAAATATTCGAGATTGGTCAACAGTCCATCATCTAGAGCCCGCTTCGTCACCAACGTAGTAGAGTTCATTGAGAAATATCATTTCGACGGATTGGACTTGGATTGGGAGTATCCCAAATGCTGGCAGGTAACAAATCAACAACACATAAACACACATATCATATGTACTTTGATTATACAAAGTTGTATCGTGACAGGTCGATTGTAATGCTGGACCAGCGTCAGATAAACAAGGATTTGCAAGTCTGGTCAAAGAGCTCAGACAAGCGTTCACACCCAGAGGCTGGTTGCTATCGGCTGCTGTATCTGCAAGCCGTGCCGTCATCGATGCCGCTTATGACGTGCCATCCTTGGGAAGAGATCTTGATTGGATCGCTCTCATGTCTTATGACTACCACGGTCATTGGGATCGCAAAACTGGACATGTGGCTCCCCTGTTATACTATCCTGGTGATACTTACGATTACTTCAACACGGTTAGTTCCATATTAATGCTTTGGTTTTTAAGTTTTGCCGTGTTTGGGTTGATTCTGTACGCGGGTCTTTGATTTTCCAGAACTTCTCAGTCAACTATTGGATAGAGAAAGGTGCACCGCCTAGTAAAATAATTATGGGTATTCCATTGTATGGACAGTCTTTCACGCTTGTTGATATGAATAATCGGGGGCTGCACGCGCCGGCGAGTGGACCCGGAGAAGCCGGTGAATTCACCAGAGCTGGCGGCTTCTTGGCATATAATGAGGTAACGTATTTGATGATGAACTTAACCATGTATATGTTGTAGTAAAAAATGGTAAATAATATAAACATCTAATGCTTGTTTAGATCTGTGAGCGAGTCAAACACGCCGGTTGGTCCGTTGAGCGCGATCCGGAGAACCGTATCGGACCTTGGGCCAGACGGGGAACTCAATGGGTGTCCTTCGACGACACTGCCATGGTGACCAGGAAGTCTGAAATGGTCCGGAAGATGGGACTAGGCGGCGCTATGGTTTGGGCCTTGGATCTGGACGACTTCCGCAATCGGTGCGGCTGCGGACGTCATCCATTGCTGAAGGCAATCAACGCTGCATTCCGCTCTCAGTCACCACCTACGTGCGATTTATAAAACCCGACGTATAAATATATAATAAAAAAAATGTAACGATCAATCATTCATGTCACAATTTTATATATAATTTACTAATGTGAGTAATAATTCTTCCTTCGCTTGTTGACGTCATCTGAAACCAAAAAAATATAGGCAATGTTTTAACGCAGACTTTTGTGATATATGTATTGTATATGGGATCTCAGTTGTATGAGACATTCAATGTTCACATTCTGAGGACAGTTTGGTGTGCCATATTAGAAGAATCAATCTAAAATCAAATGTTATAGACGACGGTGAATTTATAATTTTATATACAAAAAAAAAAAGTAATAGGATAATCAGTGCACGTTGATAATTATTGTGGTGTGTTCGTTTTTTTATTTTTTGTTTTTAATAATGTATGTACATTGTGCTGTGTTCCTAAATGTATGGTGAAAGTTACGTATTGTCGATGCAATACTGTAAAAGTATGTATGTATGTATTGTTGTGCAATTTACTGTTGATAAATTCAACGGGTAAACATTACTGGTCTTAATTAGAGGAAACTATTAATAAGACTCTCTTTCAATTCATCTGTAATTATTAATTTATAAATAAATATGTACGATGGTATGGAAGACAGTCGTATTAAAAATGTAAGCGAACAGTTTGTTGTTAAAGAAATATAGTATCAAAACAACAAAAGTGTGTTTCATTTATTTTTTATTCGTAATAAAATAAACATTCGATTATGTAATAACAAAAATATATTGATTGTTTTGTAATAATAAAAAAACAATTTTAACACTGTAAAATACTGCTACCAAGTAAAATCACAAGCGTCAAGTATGTACGACAATATCAATTTATATAGTATTGCTTTAAATCAAAATTAAAATTATTTTCATAATACCAATTAAAAATACCTGTTTTTTGTACTATATAAGTCATAAAACATACCATTCGATTAATATTTAACAAATATTTTATTTCTTTATTACAAATAATAAAGATTTTAAAATACTTCATACTGAAGGGTACTTGGGCTAAATAAATTTATTATTTATTATAATTTTGAGGATCAATTTGCGGGGAAGTTTATTTGAATGTAAATAATTTAAGCGAATTATTTTTTTGTCAGTCTGTTAATAAACAGTTTTCAGTTTAATAATAAGGAAATAATTCAATAGATCTCTTAAAGGTTGTGATAATTAAATTTGACTGTAATTTGATGCGAATAATACACGGCTGTGGAGTCGGAGTCAAAGTCGTGGCGTTGGAGCGTTTCAAGCGGAGCCGGAATTGTGAAAAATCAACCGACTCCGACTACTTTTTAATAATTTTATTAATTAATAGTACATACTACGGTATGTTTCAACTAGAGTCTCCACTTTGACTGAAGTAAATCCACTAATAAATTTAAATTTAATAATTTCTTTGTAAAAATCATGATTTTAAATTACAATTAAACAATTAAAATTTTTAAATTGCACGTATTTTAATGTTTTGTGGCCGAAAACATTTTTCTATTCTGTTTTTTACTCTCATTGATTTATTTGTGTATGAAATTCATACACATACACTATGAATGTATTTTACTTTTATTTATACCTATTTCATTACCAATAATTCAATAAATTGGGTTCTGTCTCAGTTTTTAGCGATTTTTTAATTCTTTTATTATTTATATTTTGAAAATCGCTTTTATTTTTACTACTAATAATTTAAACATTGCCAAAAAATGTCGATCTTATTAAAATCGTTCAAGTTAGAGTCAAAGTTCGGACTCGGACTCGGTAAATTTTGATCCAACTCCACAAAATAGTTTATCTTAACTTTGAGTCCTAGACAAGATCGTTCTGTTTCAAAAATTATTCAATTAATCATATATTTTAATTATATTTAATGATGGCTCAATCAGTATAAGGGCGAAATCACACAGGGAAGAACGGTACGTCATGTGCTTGGCTCCCTGCTATGGGGGTTCTCCAAAATGTCTTCAAATATGGTATATACCGTTATCGATCACTGTCCAGCAAGAATAAAATTTGACCTAAAACTCTCCAGGGGTGATTTTGGGACGGTATTTGCTGGGCTAGCCAAATTATTTTCACATGTTTGAAAGTATCTAAAAAAACCGGGTTTGGTGCAAACGATCGACAAGCGCCAGACAGACTGAACGACAGATTAACTGGATGGCTGCTTTAAACGCAATTCTCGACTTCACGAATGATAGATTGCACATCCGATGACGAGTAACCTTTCGATGTGCACAGATGCAATTATTAAAATTGAGTAGGATCTTTCTGGCGAGTTTAATAAGGCAAAATTCGGAACTAAAGTATCAGGAGCACAGGACGTATACAGGGTAGGTATGTCGGGACTTCGGGTAGATTTCGTTTAGTGTAAGTGCGAGCAGTGCGCACGCATAAGGTACACGTGTCGTTAATCTGTGGTTCAGTCTGTCTGGCGCTTGTCGATCGTTTGCACCGCATCGAAAAAAACCATGTGCTGCGTTTCTTCCTATGTGATTTCACCCCAAGTGTACGTTGTTTGCGATGAATCAATCATATAAAAGTAATATCTGTCAAAAAAGTAGTAAAAAAGGTTATTGCTTTTTGTCATCACAATGATTCACGATAAGTGATTCACCAATATCCAATATATGCAGATCTGAGTTGCAGTGTTTCAATCTTTGACTTTGTCTCAATACTGAGACTAACAAATGCAAATTCTATTTGACATTTAAAATCAGAGTTGGAAGCGTAGTCGCGTTTTTTAACAAGTGATCAATAAAAATAATAAAACAAATAATTCATTACAATACTGTCAATCTACCGCTATAAAATAAATAAAAAACGATTAAAATTTAGCTATTAAAAATAATATCACGACTAAATCTTATGATACTTTTGTAAAAACGTATTTATGAGAGGTGCGCTAAGCTCCGGATTGTTTAGATGCGAATGGTGAGTTCCGGGAACGACGTGCGCTTCGAAATCCTTATTCTTCTTCATCATCTCCAATATCTCCATATACATTTCCTTAGGTTCGAAGTACGGCCCCGACTCAAACTTGATGTGCAAAGTCGGACATTTTATACGCTCGGCCATTGCACGCACGTCTTCCATATTAGTTCCGAGCTCGAAACTGCGCTTCAGACGGGAGTCTCTGCTGAAGTAATACTTGTTTGGATCCGAAGCTGACTTGGTGAGTCCTCTCTCCATCAGATGCTTGGCGTTCGTCGTGCCGATCGACTTGTGTGAGCCCAGGTAGACCTTTTCGGTTATTTCGTCCCAGGAATACGAAGGGGGTTCGGAGCCCGAGATGTTCCTGGCGTCGGCTATTAAAGATTTATCGAGAGAAGTACTACTCCTCTCGATGAAATTTTTCGAACGACCCGTCGTTGGTTTCAGGTTGTCCAGTTGAATCATGAAATTCACCTCGTCGGGGAACAATGCCGAGTATGCAAACGATGTGATGGCTCCCATGGAGTGGCCCAATAGAGATACCGACTTCCATCCATAATACTTAACGATTCTTCTTAAAACTACTGGGTTATCTGGGAAGTGGTAGAACGTACCTGAAATAAATACAGTAGGCTAGTTGCTTTATCTATGTACGTAGTAACAATAGTTTTGTGATCATGCGAAAATTCGAACTCAGAATCGATCACTGATCACATTTTCATGGTCTAGAAAAAATGTGTGTGTCTGTGTATTTTTTGAACACCGTTAGTCCTATCGAACTGAAACTTAGTATCGGTTACTGAAATTCTTATCGATAAGACGTGAATTTTTTTCAAATTTTTAAGTTGACCGGAAATGGTACCTCCCCTTATAGGTGTCCTCTTTTTTTTAAGTTTTTGAATTCAATTATCTCCCAAGCCACTAACCGAATCAGACTGAAATTTTTTTGCATGTAATAGAAATTATAAATTTTATACCCTAATATTTTTTACTTGAACCGGAATTAGTACTTTTACTCTAGAGAATCGAGGTTTTTTTTATTTTTCTCAGAAACCTTTTGGTTTATTGAACTGAAATTTCATATCTAGAAGTTTAAGCTTAATAACAAGTTGCTTAAAAAAATTTAGTAAGCATCCGTCAACTGGAAGTGGCAGTTTACTCTTGTTTGATATTTCTTCCACTATTTTTTTCGACCACTTAAACATGTGTGCTCTTCACGAAAAAATTTAAGTATAATTCTTGTATCAATATGATTAAAATAAATAAAAAATCACTAAATTTAATAAACCGGAAGTGGGATTTTTTCCTCTTAGAAATGTCAAAAATGTTGTAACCACGATTCTTTTCACACCCCTGAACGTATCAAGTTGAAAATTTATATTTGTATTCTTTATGTACTAACTTAGAGCAGATAAGATTTTGGTCAGAATTTGTAAACCGGAAGTAGTATTTTTTTTAAAAACAATATTTCATTATTTTATTTTGACCTTTTAAATTATTTTTATTTTCTTGATATTTAATGTGTATAATAATTATAGTGATTTTAAGTAATAAAAAAATTTCGAACAAAGGTCGACAACTGGAAGTTGAACTTTTGTCTTTTGTAAGTTTCCCTACATTTGCGCTCAATTTGTATCAAAAAATGTTCTTGTAACCGGTATGTGCGAACGTGTATGTTTGTTTAATTATCGAATTTTGTTTTGTGACCTTCTTGTATTCCTCAAATACATAGATAAAGTCATGGGTTGGTCACATCCGAATTTTTTTGATAATCATATAAGCAGCTTATTTAATAGTATAGTTTGAGTCCGTATAATATACCTGAAGGAAACCATGAAGACTTTCCGTGACCGGGAAAGTCTATAGCTAAGATTGAAGTATTTTTTGGTAAATGTGGAATTAGCGGTTTCCAAGTTCCGGCATTGTCCTGCCAGCCGTGCAAAGCAAGAATAGGTTGCTTATCTTTCGGCCCCCAATGGACACAGGATATGTGACCCCATGGTACAGGAATTTCAACTTCTTCAAACTGATTAGAAAAAATATTTTATAGTTAACATTTTAAGCAGGATATATAAATTCATCATATAAAAATAGAACATGTATATATGTACTTCAATATCGGCAGTGGATTTTTCAGTGACAGCACTAGAATAGCTTCTATTTATAAAGTATAGATTTCGAAATGATTTCCTCATTGTGTTTAAGATTGTCAATGTACACTTGGAGCTATTCATCATTTATATGTGTATTCCTGTAAAGAATAATAAATATTAATGAGACATGATTCGGAATATGTATGTAGATAAATTGTGCAAGTTACAACACAGATTGTATTCATCATGTTTTTCAATGACACAGCACTGTTAAAATTTATAACATAGTTGTGTGCTTATCAGTTTCTTATTCAATCATGTATTTAATCTGTTTTTAAAACGAACAACAAATTATGCTAATACAATGTACTAATTTAACGTAATTGGTTATATAATTGTAATGATATGAATTTTGAAAAAGATTAAAGAATTTGGGAATTTTTATTCTTATTAGTACATCAGTTTGATATAATAGTTTGTTTTATTTCATATTTCAAAAATTAAAAGGATTTTTTTTTTAATGTATATGTTAAAAATAAAACATACAGGAATTTGATTAAATGCGAAAATAAATATTTAATTTAATTAAAAAAAAAATGATATGTACCTTTAATGTTCTTTGAACTTATGAGTTTCATGGAGCACTACCGACTGACGCAACACGTGCTGTCAAACTGACAACTACACGTGCACATGTGACAATTCCAATTGACAGCTGTCATATGGCAACACTTATTTGGACTTAGTCAGTTTGAAAATATCTTATTATAAATAATAATATATAGGGTATGTGTACTTGTTAGATGCTTGAATAAAACCAATAAATTAATGCTTAATGATTGTAAAATAATACAATAATATTATCAATTTAGTATGAAAAGGAATATATGTGTTATAGTTTTAAGCCAGCTACATAGGTTTGGTTCGGTGATTAGTGACCAGTTTTAGGGTGTGACCAGTTTTAGTGTGACGGGTTTTTTTTTTTTTTCCGGCGGGGGGAAATCTTCTAGAAGACACCACCGACGTGTTTAATTCCGGTGGTAGTGTGGGATTTTTACCCACTAAAACCCCCCTCCTCTTCAGCTACCACCCGGCTACTAATTAAGTATTGCTCAAGGGTGGCAGCCAGGATAGCCATCTAGGCTCTCGTCATTTTACAAAGTCCGACTTCTTTTCTCTCGATCGCGTTCTGCCTCTTCTTTCTCCTGCATGATGCATACTGCAAACGTAGTGCACGCTTTCCACGCCTCTGCACTCTCAAGCATAGCAGGAATCATGTTAGTCGTCGTTAATGAGTTAACACCGAGTTCATTTTTTAGATTGGTTCTATGTGCGTTCCATGCTGGACAATCGAATGCAGTGTGTTCAGCATCGTCGTTTTCTGCACTGCAGTGATGACATCCTGGTATTGCTGTGGGTCTCGGGGGAACAGGGTAGTTCCTCCCCCACGAGTTAGGGCCGAATGGTCGAATGACAGCTCCACTGCCGTAACCATGGCGACCGGTGTTGCCACCCTCTTCTATGGGGTCGCCACATCACTCCCTCCCCAGCGACATTGCGTAGCCGTCGCGACAACTACGGGATGTAGCTGTCCAGATGGGCTGGCCACCGGACTCTCCTGCCAGTCCGTGTGGTTGCTTGTCGGCCAGTTTCTTGCTGTGGTTCTGCATTTTCTTGGGGGGCTCTCTCTGCTCTCTCTGGGGGCTCTCCGCTGCTTTCCATGTATGCCGGCTTTATGCGGTCTACCGATACGGTGACATTGGAATCCTTAATTCTCAGTGTGAAGAACTTCGGTCCCCTCTTCAACACCCTGTATGGACCATCGTATGGAGGCTGTAACGGACCCTTGGCAGCATCGTGTCTCAGGAACACCTGATCACTGGTGTGCAGGTCTTTGAAGATAAAGGTTGATCTTGTTCCATGGCGCCGCGGTGGACTGGGTCTCAACCTCGCCATTTGGGACCGCAATCTCTCTGCTAGTTCCGCTGTGTTGGGTCCTCCGTTTCGTTGTGGAGCCAGAAACTCTCCCGGTAGCCGTAGCGGTTGACCATATACCAGTTCTGCTGACGTGGCATTAAGGTCTTCCTTCCATGCCGATCGGATTCCCAGTAACACTGTCGGTAGGGCTTCCGTCCACCCTTCGTCTTGGTGGCACATGATCGCGGCTTTAAGCTGCCTGTGGAACCTCTCTACCATCCCATTTGCTGCAGGGTGGTATGCGGTTGTCCTTATGTGTGTCGATCCCGTCAACCTATTCAGTTCCTTGAATAGAGTGCTCTCGAATTGTCGTCCTTGATCGGTAGTTATTCGTAGGGGGCATCCGAATCTTGCAATCCAACCACTGACGAATTTCTTTGCAACCGTTTCTGCCGTGATATCTTCCATAGGGATAGCTTCTGGCCAGCGAGTAAACCTATCAACGCATGTCAATAAGTACTTGTAACCGGCGGACTGTGGTAAGGGACCAACTATGTCTATGTGAATGTGGTCAAATCGATTTTCCGGTGGCTGGAACTCTCCCACAGATGCAATGACGTGCCTCGTTATTTTTGATTTCTGGCAAAATATGCACTCTTGGGCCCATCTTCTGCATTCCTTCTTCATACCCGTCCAGAAATATCGTTGGGTCACTAATTTAGCTGATGCTTTTACCCCTGGGTGCGCCAATTTATGGATTAGTTCGAACGCCTGTTTCCTAAATTTCGCTGGCAAGTACGGCCGTTGCGTTTCTGAAGATACATCACAATAGATGGTCGTCTCTTCGCCTGGAATAGGTATCTTGGCAAACTGCTTGTCGGGATCTCGTAGCAGTTGTGACAGTTCTGTGTCATCCTCCTGCGCTCGTGCTATTGCTTGAAAGTCCATCCCGGAAATTGCTTCTATTCTTGACAGTGCATCCGCTACCACGTTTTCTTCTCCCGATACATGTCGAACATCTGTTGTGAACTGGCCTACAAAGTCTATGTGCCTAAACTGTCTTGGCGAACATTTCTCTGGCTTCTGTTGGAACATGTATATAATAGGCTTGTGGTCAGTGAAAATAGTAAAAAATTTTCCTTCTACCATATGGCGGAAATGCCGGACTGCACTATATATTGCCAACAACTCCCGGTCGTAAGTGCTGTATCTCCTTTCTGTTCCTGACAATTTCCTTGTGAAGAATGCCAACGGCTCCCACCCTTCGGGCGTCTTCTGCTGTAGGACTGCTCCGAGTGCTACATCTGATGCGTCCGTCACCAATGCCAAGTCTGCCCCTGGTTTTGGGTGGCTGAGGAGGGCTGCGTCTGATAAGCTATCCTTGCACTTTCCGAATGCTTCTTCCAACGCGTTGGTCCATGCAATCTTTGCCTTGTCTTTCTTTTTAGATCCTTTTAGCAACTCGCTGAGGGGCGCCTGCAATTTTGCAGCACCCGGAACAAAACGCCGATAGAAGTTTATCATCCCCAAAAACTGCCTTAATTGTTCGATTGTAGCTGGTCGGGGAAATCTTTTCACCGCAGCTACTTTGTCTGCTTGGGGTTTGGTTCCATTTTCTGACACCTCGTATCCTAGAAATCTTACAGTTTTTGCTCCGAAAACGCACTTTGCTGTGTTGACTAAAACGCCATATTCTTGAAACCGTGAAAAAAGTTTTCGTAAGTGGTTAATATGTTCTTCTTCGTTTTCTGACGCTACCAGCACGTCGTCAATATATACGTAGCAGAAATCCAATCCCCTTAGGACTTCGTCCATAAACCGCTGGAAGGTCTGTGCCGCGTTTCTGAGTCCGAAGGACATAAACGGGAATTCAAATAACCCAAACGGGGTGGAAATAGCTGTTTTTTTTATGTCTTCATTGTGTACAGGGATTTGGTGGTATGCGCGCACGAGATCAATTGTAGAAAATAACTTCTTGCCATATAAGGTACTGGCGAAATCTTCTATATGCGGTACTGGATACCTATCTGGTATAGTGCGGGCATTCAACGCTCTGTAGTCCCCGCATGGTCTCCATTATCCGTCGTGCTTAGGTACTAGGTGTAATGCTGATGACCAACTACTGTCTGATGGTCGAGCGATTCCTTCGTTCAACATGGTCTTGAAAGTCTCTTTTGCGATCTGCAACTTCTCCGGTGCGAGGCGGCGCGGCTTGCAACTTGCTGGTGGTCCTTCAGTGGTTCTGATATAATGCACAGTATGATGTTTCATTGTTCTGTTTTTATTTCCTGTCGGCCGCGTTATCTCTGGAAACTCTGTTAGTAGATGGTGAAATGTTGATGTGCCACAAATTGCTTTCACCTGCTCTACTTTTGCTGTTCCTATTGCTCGGCCCCTCACTGAAACAGTTGTGAGATTATCCATCAGTTTCGCATTTTTCAAATCAATCAAAAGACAAAAATGTTTGATGAAATCAGCGCCAATAATAGGCCTTGATACGTCGGCTATTACAAATCTCCATTTGTATACCCGACGTAGTCCCAAGTCGACGTCTACCTCCTTCCAACCGTACGTTTTTATCGTAGATCCGTTCGCGGCGAATAGAAGGTATGATGTCGCTATTTTGCGACCCGGCAATATTGACTTCGGAAGGACACACAGGTCAGAACCGGTGTCGACTAGGAACCGTAGTTTACTGACCTTGTCTGTTACGTATAGGCGGCAAGAAGTGGGGCTGGGGCTGCTTTCCGCCATTAGCGCCTGCCCTGGAAGTTTTCCGCCTGGTTAAACCTGCGCGGTGGCGTGTTCCTGCGGCCTCGGGGACTCTGTTGTCGTGGTTGCCAGCGTCGGCTCCTCGCTGGGGAGTGTGATGGCCTTGATTCTTTCCGATTCGTCTCGTTCGTTTGCAGTAGCCGTCCCATCATCGTGGTCAGGTCATCTACCTTTTGATTTAATGTTTGGAACTCTCCCCGTGTCACATACTCATCATCGGTTTGCCGCCTCTTCTCTCTGCGGTCTGTCATCGCTGCCACGTGGGGCTGCTGTCGTACCACCTGTCTGCCTTCCTGGCCAGCTTATCCAAATCGGTTTCGTCGCTCATTGCCAGTTGCAAGCTTAGTCCCTCTGGCAGCCTGCTCTCCCACGTGGTTCTCAGCAGATCCTCCGACATTTCCTGGGCCGCCAATATCCGGAGGTCTCTCAGGAACTGTGATGGCTTCCTGTCGCCAATTTCCTCGCGTTCGAGGAGTCTGCGATGTCTCTGTCGTTGGCCGACTCCTAACCTCTCCAAAATTTCCTTCTTCAGGAAGGTATATCGCTTGAGTTTCGGGGGGGCCACGTGGATGTCCCAAATCTCCGTCATCACCTCGCGAGGCAAACACGCGATTGTTCTGCAGTATCGCGTGTTTTCGCTAGTGATTCTGGCGGCTTCGAAGCTCGCCTCCATCTGTGCGAACCATATTTGGGGGTTCTCGGCCCAAAAGGGGGGGAAGGGGGGCACGGGCGCCCCCAAAAAGTCAAGATTTACCGTGCTTTGGTTGCGGTCGCTGTTCTCCGCGTTTTCCTCCATGTTGTTCTGCACATTGTTCTCCCCGCCTGCTTCGGCGGCGCCGTTGTCTGCTTCACCGTCGGACATCGTGTTTCCAAGATTGTCGGGAAGAATAGGGGGGATGGGGGTGCGCGCTGTCTATCACGTCGGGGTCACCACTGTGGGTCTCGGGGGAACAGGGTAGTTCCTCCCCCACGAGTTAGGGCCGAATGGTCGAATGACAGCTCCACTGCCGTAACCATGGCGACCGGTGTTGCCACCCTCTTCTATGGGGTCGCCACATTGCTTTTTTTCCTATCTTGTGCAGATAGCTTCCGAAGCAGCCATGTCCTGTTAAAATTTGAGTTAGGTGAAAACACAGTTCACCATGTTTTCTCCGGCTCCAAACCCTCAGGTCTCTGATGAGTCGATGCGTCCACCGACCCTTAGTTGACGCATCCCATTGAGTCTGCCACAAAGACATAGTTCTTTCTTTTGCGTCATTTTTCTGCTCCCCTCTGTAGACCGCTTTCCGCTCTTCTGCGAGCAGATCGATGGGTGGTATGGCTGTTATTGCAAGGATGGCTGCTTCGGATACCGTGCGATATGCAGCAGCAACTCTTAGCGCACTTCTTCGCTGAACTCTTACTATGTTGAGTCTCGCCTTTTCCGTTCTCATTGCATCCGCCCATATCGGAACGCCGTACAACAGAACCGAGTGGACTACTTCATTATAAAGTTTTCTTCTGTTTGTTTTGGGTCCTCCTATGTTGGACATCAACCTGGCCAAGTCGTCGGCAACTCCTGCTGCTTTTGCCGCCGCCTTTTCTGTATGTACAGTGAAGCGAAGTTTGTTATCGATCCATACTCCCAGGTATCGGATCGATCTATTATATTTCACCTCGTGCCCGTCGATGTAGAGTTGCGGTGGTATTAACTTCCTTCGTCTGGTGAAGAACACGGCCTCAGTCTTTTGAACTGCTAATTCCAATCCAGCGTCCGACAGCCATCTCCTTATCTTTCCGATCGAGTCTTCACAAATAGCTCGCAAGAGTTCTACGGATTTCGCCGCAACTAGCAATGCTACATCATCGGCGAAGGCAACTATCTTCGCCTCTGGGCGAAATGGAACACGTATAAGACCATCATACATGACATTCCACAGTGCAGGTCCAAGTACCGAGCCCTGTGGAACGCCTGCCGTGATCGTTCGCTGTCGTTGAATGCCATTACAGCTGTATACCAGCTGTCTGTCCGAAAGATAACTTTTGATTATTCGCTCCAAGTATGCTGGTGTCTCAATTCTTTGGAGCGCTTCAAGGATCAGGTTCCATTTTGCTGAGTTGAATGCATTCTTAATATCAAGTGCAATCATCACGACATGCCCGCTTGCTTTGACACTTCCCTCCCATGCTTTCTTAACAGTATCAATGACCTGTTGTATTGCCTCAATTGTCGAGCGCCCCGGGCAGAAGCCAAACTGGTGTGGCGAAAGTCCCTTCGTAGGATCCTCAAGGTACTTCTGTAGCCGCTGGAGAATCAGTCTCTCCAAAAGCTTGCCGAGTCCGTCCAGCATGCAAAGCGGTCTGTATGCAGATGGGCTATTCTGGACCTTGTTTCCCTTCGGAATAAGTACCAATCTTTGTCTCTTCCAAGAAGAAGGAAACGTCCCTTCTGTCAGACAAGAGTTGTGGTCTGCAAGCAGTAGTGCAGGATCTGAGCCAGCAACCCGTCTGATGATTGCGTTTGGGACGCAGTCCGGTCCTGGGGCTTTGTTCGTCTGTAGTCGTCTGGCAGCCATGTTTAGTTCCTCGTCAGTAAAGATGGGTATTTGTTCGGTTGCATCATTGTCCATATTTCTCCTGACGATGACGTCAGAATTTTCCCGGGTCGAGAAGAGTCCATCAACTACCATCTCCAGATTTGATTGGTTGTTGAGGTAAGGATCATCTATCGATCGCCGAAGTTTCCTCCTCACAATCTTATAAGGTGTACCCCATGGATCGGCGTTGACATAGTTGCACATCTCTTCCCAGCACTGCGATTTGCTTCTCTTGATTGCGTTGCGCAAAGCCTTTCTAGCCTCTTTATAAGCTTGACGTCGCTCGTCGCAGTCGGGATGTAGTTGCATCCTGCGATGACAAGCTGTGCAGTTCCGTCGGAGTTCTGCTATCCCGTCATTCCACCAGTACACTGGGGGTCGACGCACGCCGCTTCCAAGCTTGGGCATTGAGGCGTTGCAAGCAAAGCGGAAAATGTCATTGAGCGATTGAGTGACTTCTTCATCCCCTCTCCCAGATACACCATTGAAAACAGTCTCTCTCTTGAGCGCAATGGCCCCTTCGAGTGCTGGGGTTCGAGTCCAATTTCCTGACTGCCCACCCTTCGAGTGCTTTATTTTTTGTCTTCTTTTGGCAATTTTTTATTGTGAATTTTATGTATAGATGATCGCTGTAAGAATGGGTGTCAAGAACTTCCCAATGTCCAACTCTTCCCAGTAGTGATTCATGTATAAATGTAACATCTATAACCGAAGCACTGTTCACGCGCACGAAGGTGTTAGATCCGGTGTTTATAGCGTGTAGTCGCAGCTGTGAATCCATCTCTGAAAGCAATATACCTCTTCTATCCGTGTGTGGAGACCCTGATTCAGGAGCTTTTGCATTAAAGTCACCAGCGACAATCGTAGGTAGAGGAGAAGCGCTGATGCTATCTTCCAGTCGGGTGAGACCTTCGACGAAGTCGGTGTATATTGAATTCGGGGAAAAATAGCAAGAATATATCCTCACCTTGTCCGTCTCAACCCAAGTCCAGCCGCTTTTGCTACCACTATCTACATCAGTAATACGCAGCAGAGGGGAGAAGGCACATATGGCCGCTCTAGAATCTGCATCAGAAAACCAGCGCGGTGGGGTATTCCCGCGATACTGCTCAGCGATAAGTACCAAGTCAGCCCCATTTTCTTCAGCCACCTTATGCATAAGGTCCTGTGCAACCCTACAACCGTGGAGATTTATTTGTAGGAATGTTAGGGCCATTTAGATTTATTGGCATTTTTTCTTGCTTCTTGTCGGTATATGGGACATTCCTTTGTGCCATTGCAGTGTCGGCTCCTTCTTTGTTTTTGCAGGTCAGACAACATAGTTTGTTCTGGCAGGTAGCTACCATATGGTTCTCTTCCCCGCATCTGAAGCATGTCTCTCGATGTGGATTGCTGCAAGTCGTCGATCTGTGGCCGAGGCCCTGACACCGATAACACCTCATGACGCTGATTCTTCGGCGCACCCTACACCTCAGGAATCCTATTTTTACTTTCCCTACCTGTAGTGGTTGGACTCCAATTTTGGCAGGAAGGCTAACTATTGCTAGTTGGGTGCCTCTCGTACCGGCTTTTAAGTATCTAGCTGTGATATACTCTTTTTTTAAGACCACTGTTGTTCTCGCATAATGCAGTAACAGTGTCACTTTCTTCTTCTTCTGGGATGTCGAGGATTGTTATTGTCTCGATTGGTACAAGTCCTCACGCGGCTTTTGGCTATCCCAGTGCTCCAGCTATTACCCCTGCCAGGTCCGCTGGATCCTTTGAGCCTCTTGCCAGCTCTATAATGGCGTCGTCCTTGCGCGTCTTGCGGATAGCTGCTAATTCGTATCCAATCTCGTCCGGTTTTACCTCTTGGAGCATTTTTACCATCTCTGCGTATGTTTTCCCACTTTCTTGATTGCTGATGAGAACAGCATCTCTCTTGTAACGTGGCTTCCTTTGTTTTAAAGTTTTTTCCTTCTCTTTGTTTTTGTCCTTGCAAATACCAGTGCCTTGTCGTGTGTGACGTCTGCTTTGAACCAGGTTCCAGCCGTCTTCTGTGTGGTCATTCTGAGTGGGCACTGCTGGTTCAATGGTGGCAATTGCCTTTTTTAATCCCATAATTGCGTTTTCCGCGTGTGTAACGGGTGATCACGTGTGACCGATCTAGAGCGACCGGTTGGTCTGTGACCGGTTCACATTTGACTAGTAATCCGTTTACCGGTTTGATGACCATTTCCTCAAAAAAAAAAAAAAAACTTTTAAATACTTCAATTAAACTGATTATTATACATATTTATGTACATATAATCATGGACGCACAATTATGAAAAAATAAATTCATTTTCTTGAATGCTCTTGTAAAATTTTACATAAGATTGCTAAAAATCATTATACTTGGTGATTAACAAACATTTTGTTCAAAATTTAATTCCTGATAAACGGAAATAATATTTGAATAATTTATTGATAATATTGTAGGAGACATCATTTTCGCTAAAGGCTTTGAACATTTCAATTCAACCATTAGATAATGTAACGTACGCCGCGGATTAAGCGAATAGAATCCCAGAGACTGTGACCGTTCAAAGATTATCTGTAACGGATATCTGTTAACGGATTAACTAAATGCATACCGTGCGACTGGTATAAGTGGGTTTTAACGATTAGCGACAAGCTAAGTGCATGAAACAATGATTGCACTTCTCATACCGTGGGAATACATATCCGAATACGTGACTACACAGTAGGTAAACAGATTAGACGTCCTGAGAGATCTACCCCTTATAAGGCGGTACGTAGGCGATATCAGGTCATTCTGGACGGAGCCGTGACAGTGCGTATATCTCCTGAATCATCAATAAATGCTGTGAAACGACTGTTGGCCTTTTACTTGGATCCTCCACCCACCCCTACGCAACAATACTATTGCATAAATACCAGAAATGTACTGGTGAAACCTGTACAAATATTTACCTTATATAGACAGTTTGGTGATTATTTCGCGCAAAGCGATTTCGCACATGTCACTAAAATTTCGATCGCGAAACATCTGGCACCCGAAAATTCCATCCATCAAGAGTTCGAAAACACATTCAAATGAACGGCACCGCACGTCTTTATGGCTTCCAGTCAATTAAGGGCGTCCTCAGTTCATACGACTGTTATTTTTAATTCGCACGATCTTATTATTTCGGCAAGTTTCTCCTACATTTATTGAAATATGGGATTAGCTGTTATCAATCACTGTGAAGCTTATATCAATACAAGGACAAAATATCACTAAAAACACTCCAAGGGGTGATTTTTCGGACTGCATAGCTCAGGGATGGCTAGGCATACTTGGGTTTTTTACATGTTAAAGAGTATCTAAAAAAAAAAACATGTGCCGCGTGCCTCTCTGTATGATTTCACCCTTACTCACGCGAACTATCATAATTACGAGATTTCGAGTGCCAGATATTCCGTATTCGCGATTTTCGTGGCAGAGTGCGAAATAATCTGTTTTGCAATATATTAATGCTGAAAAATAAAACAAAAAGCTGTGGCATTACTAAGTAAAAGAAATACTACAAATGGAATTTTGTGAAATAAGAAACCTATCACGATTTACTTCACAAATAATCTATTGTGACCTTGACGGTGTTCCTGTTCACAAATAACTAGAGCGCGGATAGAGACCGTGCTTTTTACAGGAATCGGGGTGGTTTGGCTCTATTTACAAAGCTAGAGTGCAAGAAAAGGTTCGGCGAACCTTTAACAATGCATTTACAACAATTGAACAATGAACGGCGCGTTCTGGGTCCGCTATTTAAACTAAAAGCAATAATAAGTGTTATTATCTTAACTCAAATAATCAACGACTATCAAATTTATGTCCAACGACAGTAGTGTCTCCCTTATTTAATAATGGTTCGGTGATTATTCAGCAAAAAGCGATCTTGCGCACGTCACTAAAATCTCGGTTCGGTGATTACTGGTCACAAATTACTCGTCACAAAGTCACTAAAATCTCTATAACGGAACATCTGGCAGCCGAAAAGTCCATCATAATAACAATAACTATCATAGTAACGAGAACTTGAGTGCCAAATATTGTGTATTCGCGATTTTCATGGCAAAAATTGTCTTTGTGACCACCCCAATGTGACGAATAGTCCAATTACCAAAATCTCGATCACGGAACATCTGGCACCCAAAACTTCATCAATCAAAAGCTATCCACGGAAATATTGTAATAACGAGAACTCGAGTGCCAGATGTTCTATGATCAAGATTTTAGTGAAGTCCGCGAGATCGCTTTTGGGGTAATAATCCGTTTACCTTTAATAATATAGAAATTTATTTAAAAAAATTATTCTATGGCAACACTACAAATGTCACTTTTTCATGGTCGATTCCATGTGTGGCTGACATGTCTCTTATCAATCTAACCTACAAGTGATATACAAAAATTTAAAATGATCGATGGAGATATCAGCAATAATAACATTAGCAGCGAAGACGATGAAGTACAACTTCAATCCAAGAGGCCGAAACTGGAAGAGGATCAAATTTCAGACGAGCCAATCATTCAGCGACCTTTCACCAAGAACCAAATGAGGAAATGGCTCAAGAAAGAAAAGTGGGAAGCCAGAAAGAATGAGAAAAGGGCAAAAGAAAAAGCACGAGCGAAGCAAAGACGAGTCGAAGCCAAAATCAATAACATTGACATCGGACCCAGTCGAAAAGCTTTAAAACACTCCAAGGTTGCAAACAGTACCTGTACCACGGGAATTGTGATAGATTTAAGTTTTGATCATTTAATGATTGAAAAAGATAGAGCTAAAGTCATCAAACAGATCCTCAGATGTTACTCGTTGAATAGGAGATCATCGGCTCCGATGAAGTTTGTTGTGTGTAATTTTAGCGGTAGAACGAAAGCGGAGATGTCTAGACATAATGGTTATGAATATTGGGATGTAAGAAGTTTTAATGTATTATTTGAAATGTTGTGATGTATTATTATTATTAGATTTTTTTTTATCTTTTTGTATGAATTTTAATTTTAGGTTACATTTGAAGAGAAAAATTACTTGGATGTATTTCCACCTGAAGATTTAGTATATTTATCTAGCGAGTCAGAAAATGTAATTCAAAATATAGAGCCGAATAAAATGTACATTATCGGCGGATTAGTCGATCATAATTCGCACAAAGTAATACTTTTTGATATGACTTGTAGTAAAAATCATTGCACCTAAACAGTAATGCTTATCTGTAATATTTTAGGGGCTTTGTCATAAAATTGCAGTAGAACAAGGAATTCAACATGGCCGGTTGCCACTCGACGATTACTTAAATATGAAAACCAGAAAAGTATTAACCATAGATCATGGTAATGTAATATCAATAACTATATAAGTCCATTGAAGGAATAACCATATGTGTATTTTAATAGTGGATTTTTCTTTTCAGTATTTGAAATTCTCCTTAGGATAACTGAGGGTGTTCCGTGGACGGAAACATTGATGAGGGTTGTACCGATGAGGAAAGGTGCTAGCGTTTCAGCTGAAAAAACTAACACGGACGATTCAAAATATAGCGATTCTTGTGAAGAATCTAATTAAAAAGAAATTAAATTATTATTTTTATGTATACTGTATTTCTATTGAAAGTCTACCTCAGATGTGTCCAGTTTAAATTATCTGAAAATTTTAAGCATTAATTAAGTATATAAATTTATACTTAGCGTTGGAAATCTTACCTCAGAAACGTTTAAGATTTATATTTTGTAAATCTGCATCTTATGTAGTAAGTGTTATTATAATTCATAATAAACAAACAATACGTACATACATTGATTTATATTATTTATTTGGTTTAAACTCTTTTTTTATGTAAATACAATTTTCCATTTAATCTCAATTTTTTGTGGTTTGACGATGATTTTTCCAACATTTCTCCAAAATATTCTCATTTTAGGAATTTTGGTAATAATTTCCCTGCGTTAAGTTTTTCATTTAAGGTTCTTATGTATATTCAATGAAACTTCTATACACTAGGAAAACATTTTACTTTACAAATAAAGCTCTCTGTACCCCAAGGATAATAAGTTTGATGGACAGACATTTTAATTAAGAGAGTCAACAATAGAAAAGTATGAAGCTAATCTTTAAAAGTATTTTCAAACAAAAATAAGTATAGTTAGGAGAAAAGCTGATCCGGTTATAGTTATTTACCACTTAAACTAAAAAAAATACACTTACAGCTAGTGGTGAATCATTCTACAGGCGCTCTAGGTCTTCGACCAGGGGCTCTGATTTGTGAGGGAGGCAAAATACTCCAAAAACTAATAAATAGTTAAAATTTTAACATTTTTTTTAAATTTAGTAAATATCTTTTAATGTCTGGATTCAAATTCTAATTCATGGAATCAAATTACGCCTAGGAAATCTAATCAAGTTGATCTGCTACTACTTATGGCAAATTATTTTCAGAACAATATATTACCATCAGTTGGTATTGAATAAGAGAACTATCGAGGGCTTAAAATATGGAATTTGATCCTGATATAGCCAATCATATGAAATGGTATGAAAATCAATTACTATATAGATCTGGGTTGATTGTCAAGTTATATAAAGTAATAAAATCGGTGAGAAATAAATATTTTTAAAATGTCTGCGACCAGACCCAAATCTAGGGGGTTGCAAACTGGACATTTGCCCAGGGGCGGCAAAAATTGGCGTAAAGAAAAAATAAAATTAATGTAAATCAGTGCTACTCAAACTATGGTCCGCGGCCCAGTACTGGTCCGTGTACCGGCGGTAGCCGGTCCGTGCACAAAGAAGTAAATAAAAAATTAAAACAATAGCTTATTGTAACGTATATATTAATTCATTTGGAAGATAAACTAATTGATCTGACTACAAATGAAGAATTAAAAACCACAACTTCACTTCACTTCACAAATTGAAAGCAGAATTCTTCCCAGATATTCAAGAATATGCACTGAAACTCTTTTACTTTTACAAGACTGGTTTCTCAACCATTAGTTTAATAAAGATAAAATATCGTAATAGTGTAAATATTCATGATCCATTACGTGTAGAATTAATTCGATAAAACCACGACTGGATAAGTTATCTAATAACAAATAAGCTGATGTCTCATTAGTTTCTTTTTTTCATCTTTGTCTAAGTACATATATGATATATAGATATTGTACTTCTTTGAATTCAACAAAATAGATTTTACTACTTATATTTAATATTATTTTTATTTGTTATATGAAAAAATTTTCACTCACATTCATATATAACTTTTTTCTTTAAAAATCTGATGCTGGTCCGTGAGAATTACTGAAAAATATATGCTGGTCTGCTAACTGAAATAGATTGAGTAGCACTGATGTAAATAAATAAAAAAATATAAAACAAACGTGTCGTGTCGCATTTTTTCAACGCTCTGCAGGTACTTAAGATGTAGGGTGACCCTGTAAGTACCTTATATATATTATATTACATATATACCTTACGTATATTTTTTCCGCCCCTTATTTATTATTCTTTTACAAGAAAATTTTCTAATGTCAAATTTTGTAGGTATTTTTAAAAAATAAAAATCTTATTTAAAATGTTAGCATAGGAAAAGGATTAAGGCAAGGAGACGTCATTTCGCCCAAACTATTCAATGCGGTACTTTAGGGGAGTGTTCAGGAACTTGGAATGGGATACAGTAGGAGTAAAACTCTTCTGTGGTTCGCAGATGACATAGTTTTGATATAGAGAATGACCCGAGAGAATGCAGGGAAGATGGGTAGATAAAATTAGGAAAATGTGTGGGGTGAGATGGATGAACGTTGCGCAAAACAGAAACGAGTAGAAACGTATTGGAGAAGCCTTCATCCAGCAGTGGATGGTAGATGTAGATGATTTTAAATACCTAAAAAATTTGATGTTAGGGGCGGAAAAAAAAATTGGGCCAGGGCGGCAAGAAAGCTGGGCCTGTCTGCAACAATTATAGGATTGTCAGGATCTGTAGAGGATTCATGTGATTCTTATACATATTGTCACGATGCGGTGCAAACGATCGACAAGCGCCAGACAGACTGAACCACAGATTAACGACACGTGTACCTTATGCGTGCGCACTGCTCGCACTTGCACTAAGCGAAATCTACCCGAAGTCCCGACATACACCTACCCTGTATACGTTCTGTGCTTCTGATACTTTAGTTCCGAATTTTGCTTTATTAAACTAGCCAGAAAGATCCAACTCAATTTTAATTATTGCATCTGTGCATATCGAAAGGTTACTCGTCATCTGATGTGCAATCTATCATTCGAGAAGACGAGAATTGCGTTTAAAGCTGCCATCCAGTTAATCTGTCGTTCAGTCTGTCTGGCGATTGTCGATCAGATGCACCAAACCCATATTGTCAGTAGGTCATCAATTGAATTTCAAAAGATATTAACAATCACTACCTTTGATTATATGGTTTTAATTGCAGTGTTGGTATTTGTAACTCACCTTATAGCTTCACTACGCAAAATGTTTGTATATTCAATCAGTCCCTCAATACAGAAGATCGTGACCTCCATGAGTTTGGAAATCTGGGATGTGGTTTACGATTCTTCTCCAATCTCAATTATAACAACAGTAAGCAAAAGGAGGCGAGGATATAATATAAATTGGGACACGCAAAGTTCCCAATAATGTCACTTTCAACTAAAAATCAAAGTGGTACAATCGTGTATGATATACATATATCAATAATAAGAAACATGATTAAAAATAACGTTTATTGTTACGTGACATAAATTTGACTAGAACGTTTAATACACGGTGGATTAACAATTGTATTATGTATATTTACACTCACATCAATTACACTTATGCACTTGCATATTATATATGTATATGTATATTAAATTATCTTACTGAAACTGAACGCATTCTTATATCGCACATATATTCGAGCACACAAATTCATTGTGAAAGACATACATATGTATGTGCATATCATTTAACATCATCAGAAAATAAATTCACCCAATTGCTACAAATCGTCTACAAAAATTCGTTTTTACCTTTGAACTGCACATCAGAAATTTAACAATTCGTCTTAATTTTGGTATCGCAATAAAGTTATACCGACAATTTACATCAATTTATTTGTATGATAATTTGCACATTATAAAATTACATACTTAATCGAGTGTATTCATAAATTACAAGTACGCTTAAAATTACAATAATTTAATCGAAATGTATAAATATCACATTTTATGACTATATGTATGTATAATATGTTGCACTGTCATAGTTCAGTTCGTTGGATTGCATTTGTATACTCGGTAGCATCACTATTTTAGATTTACATATTAAATATTGTATTGTTATGTATCCTATCACCTCTTGTAGTCTTGTAATAATTGTCTCTTTTGAATATAAATATTTACACTATTTTAAATATGTTGAGCGTTATTTAATAGTACACAGCAGTTAGATGACTGTAGGGATGATTATAATGTCACCCAAGCAATGATCCGCTGTTGCCGTGGACTCGCATGTGGCGATTCAAGTTTCCAGACTGAGAGAATCTATCAAAAATAAATATACATATGTATTATGAATATATAATTATTATTAAAACATATGATGCAATACTGTAAAATGTTTACCTCAATAAGCACAATTTACATTGATAAGGTTTTTCTCCGGAATGAATCCGTAAATGCTTTGTAAGCGTGGAACTATCAGAAAATGCCTTTTTACATGCTCTGCATCTAAAATAAATAAATATTTATTTAAATAAATGAGTATCAAAAAATTCAGATGAAATTTAGAACATTATTTTTATATGGTTTTTGATAATGCAAAGCAGTTATTAAGTAATACATAATATAAATGTATGCAGGGGCGGCTCGTAATTCAAAACAGATACGATACGAGGAAGATAAAGCCGTCCCCTACATTTATTTTTCCAAAAAATCAAACTTTATATATTTTTAGTGACATTTTATGCAAGAGAAATGCCTTTTAGGGAGAAAATTATGGACTTCGTTTATTATTTGCTCTAAGAAAGCAAAAATGTAATTAATGAAAATATTTAATGATAAAAATGAAAGAATTGACATATTGTGATTGACACATTAAGCATACCTTGAAAAAAATTCGGATGTGACCAACCCATGACTTTATCCATGTGTTTGAGGAATATAAGAAGGTCACAAAACAAAATTCGACAATTAAACATACATACACGTTCACACATACCGTTTATGAGAGCATTTTCGATACAAATTCTGTCCCAAAGAGAACTTTACGCAGCCAACCAAAAGCAACCCTCTGTATACGGAAATACTGACTATTTTTCTCTGCCTCGACTAACTGTCTACATTCTACACACAGTCACACTCGCAAGTGCCAGAGTATCAGGCAAACTGAAGCTGGCGACCACGGGACTACGCAGATGAACGACTGCCCGAATTGAATTACGAACCGGTTCAACTTATCACGTGGTGAGCCGGATAAAAAAACACTTCTTGAATCTTGATGAGTCACCAGCAATATACAAAACTTATTTTCTTTTTTGGTTAGGAGAAACTGGTATGTAGCAGTGCCCCGGTTGCCTTTAAAGACGAGCCACCCCTATGTGTGCAATGAATGTAAAATATCAATAAGTACCTGTAAGGTCGTTCTCCAGAATGGGTCCTCATGTGTGTTGTGACGCTGGAGCTTTGACTGAATCTCCGATCACAGATAGGGCATCTAATTTACAAAATCAATTAGTTTTCACACATGATAGTATAATATATACATATAAAGGGAATAATATAAATGAAAATCTAAGTTTTACCTGAAGGGCTTTTGTCCAGTGTGTGTTCTGACGTGTGCTGTCAAGTTAGCAGCCTGCGAGAAGCTCTTGTTGCAATCTAAACATCTAAAACCAAGGTTTAAAACGTGTTATACTTAATCTTAGTATTAAATATAGACTTTATATAGCCTTATTACCTGTAAGGCCTTTCTCCAGAGTGCGTTCTCAGGTGAGTTTTGAGCGTGCTCGGTCTGGCGTAAGTTTTGCCACAAATCCTGCACAAATTTGGCTTCTGCTCGTCTTCTGATTCGGAACAGCCGCTCAAAGATCCCACCTGCACCTTTCCACCTACAGGTGAAACCCCACTGGGTAAGCTCAACCCATTACCCATATGCTGCTGGAATCCCAGGCCGTGAGCGTTGACGTGACTCTGGCTCTGTCCCAAAATTTGGTAGGAAGGAGTTGAGTTGCCGTTCAGGTGGTCTGAGCTCAGCTGGAGCTTAGACGAAGACCTGGTCTTCATCTGGCTACCGTTCAAGCTGGGGAAGTTCATCTGCTTCTGGCCGACGTAGTTGCTTTGCATCGGCTTCTGGCTGAATATGTTGTAGTTCTGGATGTTCTGGGTGGGTTTTTGCGAGGTGATTTGGATCGGTTTGAAGGAAGACGTTGCCGTTATCAGAGGATCTGTTTGGCTCGGAGCTCGAAAGTCCGCCGTGAAGGAGTATGTTGCAGATCCTGGATAAGGAGCTGGACTCAGCATGCCTTGGTTCTGGGAGTACATCATGTTCATCGGCGATGTTGGTGGATTCTGACCCCACTGCATCTAAACCGCAAAATACGTTACGTTTAGCAAGATTGATTTGGAGGGGAGAAGAAAATGCTCCATGCTGGGGATACCTGAGGACACATCTGATCCGTTGGATATCCGTGCATGGTCATGTTCATGGAGACGTTCACGCTCATGGTTGGAAAGACGTTCGGTCCGCATGGTTCATAGCAGCCTGGTCCACCCATCACCATCTGCGTGAGTGGAAGAAATCGGACTGTTTAGTGTTTTTGCTCTTTTGGAATTCGTGGAAAATTGGATGCGTGTGTTACTTGTGGGTGTATGATGTCCTGTTGGCCGTATGGTGCGAGCTCAGCTCCTGGATGGACGACGGCGTGCTTCAAGGAAAGCAGGACATCGGCCACTTCGTGAGGCTGTTTTTCTTTCAATTCGCCTCTAAAATCATCACCAATTCGAAAAAATATCAAAAGTAAACCACGACTGATTTCAGTGGTGAGAAAGCAAAGTTGTAAGATTTGTAAAATACTCATAAGTTTATATCGAACTGATTTTTAAATGGATTCTTAAACAATTAGTATGTATATAAAGACGAATGATTGTTTGTCCGCTATGCATATCTACAGTTTTCAATTTAGAACCACCAAACACTATCTCGTAGTATTGTAACTTAGACAATAGACCAGCGGTTTACAAACTTTATGCTACTACGCCTCCCTAAAAAAAAATTTTTTTTCCGCGTCTCCCTACCTTTTATTTTTTAATAGATATAATAATATAGACACGTTTTAAATAATAAACCTTTATTAAAAAAAATTTATTAAACACTACAATGGACAGAATAATAAAAAGGTTTTGCTTTCACATAAATTTATACGAACGCGTATATTTATTTTTATATTACATTACTAATCAAACTACATCTAACACATCAAAATTCAATGCGAAGGATGTTGTTGTTTATTGGCTCAAAGTTTATCAAATCTTGGGGGCAATATGGAGAGTGCCACTCGGAACTCCTTTTCGACTATTAACCTGGCTCGATATTTGGTTTCCATTGCAGCTAGTGCCGAAAAGCCCGATTCGCATAAATAAGACGTTACAAACGGTAGAAGTATTTGCATTTTTTTGCAATACAAAGATTCATACTCTCCACTAAGATTCATCCAAAATTTAATTATGGTTTAATTTTGAAACTTTTGTTTTAGTGAGCTTATCGCATGATAATTCTATCAATTTTTCTTTTTCGATGGTTGTCAGCTCGAATTCGTCTTCCTCGTTGTAGTAAAATGGATTCTGTATCCACAAAAACTTTGAGAAATCAAGGTCTTTGAAATAATTGGAAAAATGCAGCACTAAACCATCCAAGTGGTCAATAAAAAGATTTTTACTTGCTTTAATATTGGCTGTGGCCCAGAAATCTTTGGAAAGTGAAAGCATATCCAACTCATTCTTTTGTAAATTTGATTTCCATAACTTTAACTATTTAATGAAAGCTTTTACTTTGTCTTTTTGAACAAGTGGATGTATTTGTGATCCCTGCATTGATTTATTTAAACCGCTCAATTTTTCAAAAATTTCAAACAAATAGGCAAGTTTAACAATAAAATTATCGTTCGTTATGAAGTTTTATTTATTTGTAGATATTATGGTATGAAAATTATTTTTTTATTAAAATGTTTTGGCGCCTCCCCTGGCAATAGTCTGCGCCTCCCAGTTTGGAAACCGCTGCAGTAGACTACAAAATTTCCTGAAACACTTTTCAAATTTTACGTGATAGTTCAGGCCTGGGCAAACTTTTCAAATGATACTATTTATAGTGGTATCCGTGACGATACAGAATGTTAAATTACAGAAAACGTAAATATCGGAAGTCGAAAGATCGAAAAAAAAAAGGTGCATGGTAAACGGTACATACCAACGTACATACTCACTTAATTTGCACGAGCAGGATACAACATGAACAAGAGGAACAGGCTTTTCCTCCCGTATTAATGTGAGCGCGCAGAATATATTACTACAGGTGCTATATATTTCACAGAAGATAATTAAAAAAAACAATATTTTCCGGAATTTGAATCGTAATTGTATTTACTTTCTTTCTACAATATACATATATTTGAAAATAAATATTTATCTTAATCTTAATAATATAAGTAATATTTATATAAAGACTAGCTGAACCCGGCATGCGTTGCAATTCCAGACTAAGGCATGCAATTCCCGTTCCCGTTCTCGTTCCCGTTTCAAGTGATGGTTGGAGCTCTACTAACGTCTCTTCAACGCCGTGTCGTCATAAAACAATTGGTAACGTGGTTACCAACGTACAAATTTCCATGACTACACAATGGTGCTTCAAACTTTCGCGTCGGTAAAATCGTAATTACGAATATTATTACTAAGAGGTTTTTTTTTCACAGTAATCTTCCCGGACATGCATACAACAAATCCTGAAAGTTGCATCTTAATCGGTTGAGTGGTTTAGGAGCCTATTCGAGACAGACATTCAATTTTATATATATAGATGATTGTCTACTTTGTAAATCTACAGTTTTCAATTTAAAACAACCAAATATGGCTTACTATCTCACTGTACTCAAATTTATGTATGTATCTCCATACAAAAGTATAAAACTATAATTTTTTCCGACTTTCGCTAGCACGAGCAACGCTGAGCAGTTCGACAATATTCCATGTATACAAACCTATGTATGTAAGAACTTTTCTTCGTAGTTTGCACCATATATGTATATTATTTAATAGCAAATTGCTAAATTGCTAAATTGCATGCAATAAAAAATAAAATTAATTACTATAGTATAACTTTTAATCTTAATGCTATGTTTTGTTTTAAATTTCAATTATAATATATGATATATTATACAAGGCGTCACCCGAGTATACATACAAATGTACATTGTACAATGTAAATATGTAAATCTCATCGAATAATTTTGATTTGGGTATAGCCGTGTGTATAAAATATGTAATATGGAGATATTATATTATTTGCTTGCAAGTAAAGCCAAATAAACAACTAAAATGATCATGATAGTAAACAATAAAGCTTGTAAAAATGTGAAAGCTTCTTGCAAATGTTTTATATAATATATTTATATATGTACATATATAATCTACATATGTTTGACTTTATCATATATTTTTATAGATTTAAGAATTAAGGATTGTGAACACTTTCAATGTTAAATACATATTAAAAGTCTAAGCTTTTTGTACTAAAGGGTATTAAGATTATCATACGCCGTGCTTTATGATTATTTGTCGTGGAAAAGTAAGTGCTATTTAAAAGAAAATATTTATTCAAAATCAAAATTTTATATATTTAAATTTGTTAAATTTTTTAAATATTTTTAAAGTCGTTGTTTGCGTTTTGCATAATTATTTATATTCATTTGTTATAAAAAAAGAACGCTTTGATTTATTTATGAAAGAATATTATTAATTTTTTTATTATAATTCTATTATTTCAATATATATTGCCATTTTCGTTTTTCTACAACGTTCTAAAGAAAACTAAAATATAAAGTTTTTCACTGGGCTAAATTGAAAACGAAGATTTTTAAACTCATTTTTTCAAAAAAAGACTATTTTAAAATATTTGTCTGTCTACTATTATTTATGTCTTCAAAAAAGATATTTTTGTAATTTGTAAAAGTGTATATACGCTCCGTTGTACCAATTTGCAATATCTCGATACTCTTTTTCTCAACTTTTCTTCTGCTTAAACAGGAGACTTAATACGAGACATATTCATAGATCTTTAAGCTATTTACACACCTTTGAAATATTTTAAAAACGTTTAAATCAATTCTTACTATTTTAAATATATAAATTAAAAGGATTTCACTATGTGAAACATTTTCGTATACATATGTGTTTTGTATATATACAAACTCGACGACGAAATACACCGAAAAAGTTGGGAAAACGAGCCTTGAGATATTGCAAGTTAGTGGAAAGAGATACCCGTACATACAAATACACATATGTATGTACGGGTACAAAAAAAAATAAAACTTTTATTGATATTTCGTATATAAATAGTGTAAAAAAATAGGAAATATCATTTATCCAATAAATATTCGGCGCTACTTTAGTATGCGGTCTACCTTAGCATGCGATCTATCTTAGAATCGCAGTCGACTATTTTTTTTACTTTATCTATGTACGTAGTAACAATAGATGAAGTTTTGTGATCATGCGAAAATTCGAACTCGAGATTTTGACTGATTCGAACTCAGAATCGATCACTGATCACGTTTTCATGATCTAGAAGAAATGTGTGTGTGTTTGTATTTTGGGGATATTTTTAACACCGTTAGTCCTATCGAAATGAAACTTAGTATCGGTTAATGAAATTCTTATCGACACGTCGTAATTTTTTTTCAAATTTTTAAGTTGACCGGAAATGGTACCTCCCCTTATAGGTGTCCTCTTTTTTTTAGGTTTTTGAATTCAATTATCTCCCAAACCACTAACTGATTCAGACTGAATTTTTTTTAAATATGATAGAAATAATAATTTTTATAACCTTATATTTTTTAAATATTTCTATCTGAACCGGAAGTAGTACTTTTACTCTAGAGCAGGCCTGGGCAAGCTTTCTTACTGAAGGGCCAAATTCGATATTTTATATGAGTCGGCGGGCCGCATATATGTATATATATATATATATATATATATATATATATATATATATATATATACATATTTATACATACATGTATGTGTGCGTTAAATAACTACAATAAAACAAATTAATAAGGTTAAAATTTTAATGAGAATGATTAAGTTGTTTAATTTCGTTCGACATTTTCTGTATATCAGGTTTAAATTTGGTAGTAGAAATTTTTAAAACTGCCTGTATGTGTTGATCTGTAATGCTTGATCTTAAGGAGCTTTTATTTAAATTAATTACGGAAAATGTCTACTCACATACATATATGTATGTATGTTTATGTCGATACGAAAATGAACAACATTTTTCTCGCAGTCTTTAATTTTTCCGAATCTTTCAGAATTCAGGGAATTATAAAATTTGCAGATTTCTTCACGGCGGTATAAATCTTTCAGATCTGTATCGCACTGTAAATCTAAAATTTCCAGTTGTAGTTCACTCGGAATGTTGTCAACATTCGCTAAAAACGGATCACGGGTTATTGCTAGGCTGTTTTCAATTACTCGGAAGTCACTTAAAGCTTTGATGGTGTCTCCGTATTTTTTAATTTTACTTTCATCAATATTTAATGATTTCAGTGTTGGGATGTGATCCAGTTTCTTAATTAATATTTGACGTTGAAACAGTTGGAGTTTTAAATTAAATGCATTCAAGCTTTTTATCGAATCGTGAGCATATACATTTTTACCCTGTAAAATGCAGTTGAAAGTGTTCAGGTGTGTTATGATGTCCAAAGTAAAAGCAAAATCACAAAGCCAGTCATTGTTAGTGAATTCAGGAAAATCAGTTATATGTTTCATTTCTAAAAATAAAATGATATCATCCTTTAATTTCCGCACTCTTTGAAGTACTTTCCCTAAATTTAACCATCGAATATGGCTGTGAAAAGGAATATCTGTGTACTCTGCATCCAGATCTTCAAGAAAGCTGATATATTTTCTGTGTTTCATTACCCGTCACTACCTACCCGTGTTGGCCAGTCGAAAGATACTCACAAAATGGTCAAAAAAGGCTTAGGGATTATTTTTAATTGAAGTAATTATGATTTAATACCTGGCGAATGGATGGTTCACAATGGAATTACCATGAATTTAGATAAAAAAAAGCCCACTTCGTAGGACTTCCCGCGCTAATTCGAATCGCACGAATTGCAGATAAGACTATCCGCACACAACCCAACCCCGTGACAAGTCACAAGTCGATAAATGTGATTGCATTATAATAAATTATACTCACGGATACATTATAATACATGGGATTGTATTATAATCACTTCACGGATATATTAAAAAAAATGAATAAACACCATTTTAAAAAAATTGAAGGAAAATAAGTTAATTGGAAATAATCACGAGGGCCGCTTGGAATTGCGTGGCGGGCCGCATGCGGCCCGCGGGCCGCAGTTTGCCCAGGCCTGCTCTAGAGAATCTAGGTTTTTTATGTTTTTCTCAGAAACCTTTTGAACTGAAATTTCATATCTAAAAGTTTAAGCTTAATACCAAGTTATATTTAAAATTTAGTAAGTATCTGTCAACCGGAAGTGGCAGTTTCCTCTTGTTTGATTTTTCTTCCACTATTTTTTTCGACCCCTTAAACATGTGTGTTCGTCACAAAAAATTCAAATATAATTTTTGTAGCAATGTAATGAAAATGAAAAAAAATTATTAAATTTTATAAACCGGAATTGGGATTTTTTTCACTTAGAAAGGTTGAAAATGTCTGTCCACACCCCTGAACGTATTAAGCTGAAAATTTATATTTCTATCCTTTATGTACTAACTTAGATCTGGTAGGGTTTTGGTCAGAATTCGTAAACCGCAAGTAGTATTTTTTTTAAAAACAATATTTAATTATTTTATTTTGACCTTTTAAATTGTTTTAAGCTTCTTAATATTTATTGTGTATAATAAAAATAGTGATTTTTTTTTATTTGTATCCTAGCAACGAAATATTTATTACAATTTTTGTTTTTTCCTGCCGCCCCATAATATTGTCGAAGCATTTCTATAAAAATATCTCTAGCGGATATATATCTCTTAACCAAATCTTAAATGAATAAGGTCAACCTTAACTTAACCTAACCTATCCTGACCCTTAAATAAATAGGTGTTGGTGCTAAGATATGTTTTTTTTGTGAAAATATTGATGAAATACCAACACCTATTTATTTAATGGTTAGGATAGGTTAGGTTAAGTTAAGTTTGGCCCTATTCATTTAAGATTGGGTTGTTAGGGTCGGTATTATTCAGTCTCAGTGTCACACGCGAGAACTGAGACAGTGAGACCTCATATTAAAGTAAAAACGTGAAGGTAGATCACATACTAAAGTAGATATGTGAAGGTAGACCGCATACTAAAGCAGCACCAAATTTTATATACGAAAAATGAAAATAAAACCATTTTTTATTTAAAATGATTTCAAATATTAAAGTTTCAGTTCCTGGGCTTGATTTCTAAACTATCTACATTATAATAAATAATAAACGTATAATCTATTGTAATTTTTTAATTTTGCGACGGCGAATGGCATCAATCGATTTCTTAAAAATAAAAATAGATGGCCAATTCCCAAACAGACATCCATATTTAGATAGAAAGGTTGTCTATTTGCGTTTTGTAATTTTTTTTATTACTATACAAGGATCTTGCTCAAATTAAGTGAGTTAATTTTGAAGAATGATCGCATTCTAGAGCACTAAGTGTCCACAAGATCCAATTGATCAGAGCAAAGTGATAAATTCCAATTCAACTCTCTTTCGATTGTAAGTCCAATTAGCTTTTATTTTCTACTAGTATTTTGTCCGTTAACACTTTAATAGGCAGATCTGAAAATAATTGATACGTGATATGATATTAAAGGTAGGATTTATTTACTTTTGTATATTGTATATTCTATTGAAAAGCTGCCAGCATGCACAAAAAAACATGAACAAAAGTGCATCAATAGCTCATTTAACCCTTTGAGTGCTGACGTCTTTTCTGTCGAAAGCCGGCCCACGCTGAAAATTTCGCCAACATTTCCAACTAGAATTATTTATAAATCCAATAGAAAGCTGGTATAAAAATTGTAGCTAATCCAAACATACCCTAGATCTCTACCGCCGAGGATTTCAAGTTTTGTAAAGGTGTGTTAGACTCTCTAATATATCTTGCAACAATATAAAATAAACAAAACAAGTCAATTAATGAATGTATTTTTCCAAAACTAGTTCCATCTTCTTCATTGTTATTAAAATGCCAAGCCACAATCTAAAATATTCAGCAGTTAGGGATATTTCCATCGAGAAATTCTGCTATAGTTATAAATTCAGATATTCCAGTGTAAACCAGTCTTTATAAACGTTGACAAATTATTAACACGGATTACACGACCCATGTTCAATCATTTTTTTTTCAAAGCTACCTGGAAAGGCTTAACTGGTGGTATTCTTGTTTACTTTGTACATGCTCAAAATACAACGCCTATCGGCGTTTTACCGGCCTATGGACTTGTTGGCAAAACGCCGATCGGCACTGGTAAGCATTCAAAGGGTTAAAGACGAGCCGTCACTGAATAGAAGGCAGTTGAAGTAACTGGCAAAAAAGATGATGTTAAAAATGAACTTCAACTGTTTCTTTCATCTGTAGTTGATATTTGATGCAGTAATTCTACAAGTGAAAGCCAATAGACCTCTTTTAAACTGCATTGGACTTAAGTCCTTCCATTCGAATGTTTTTTGTCTTATATACTTTAGTATTCTTGTTTACTTTGTACATGCTCGCAATATAACGCCTATCGCCGTTTTTCAGGACCATGAACTTGTTGATAAAACGCCGATCGGCGCTGGTAAGCATTCAAAGGGTCAAAGACGAGTCGCCACTGAATAGAAGGCAGTTGAAGTAACTGGCAAAAAGATGATGTTAGAAATAACTTTTAATAAATAACTGCATAACCTTCACCAGAAAACTATGTCCAGTTGACTTTCCTCATTCAATCAACGGACATAGACTCACAAGGGTATCGGAAATTAGGGATTTGGGAGTCTTTTTAAACTCTGATCTATCCTTTAGTAAACATATTGACAATGTTGTAGCTCGAGCGTCGAAGGCCCTTGGGTTCGTCATCCGGTCCTCCAAATGCTTTACTTCTATAAAATCATACAAAATACTATATTGTGCATACGTAAGAAGTATTGTTGAGTTTGCATCCCAAGTTTGGAACCCAGAGTACTCTGGTGCAAGAGACAGATTGGAGCGCATTCAGAAGAGATTCTTGAGGTACATCAGTAGTCGTTTTGGATTATCCTATACTTCCTATGAAGATGCTTGTAGGTGTCAGCATCTACTTCCACTTGTCAAAAGAAGGGAGATAGCTGACATCTCAACAATTTTGAACATCCTTAACGGCTCGATCGACTGTCCTCAATTATTGAGCAGACTATCATTGCGTGTGCCAAATAGAATGACTAGATGTAATGAGCTCCTTTACATACCTAATACTTTTTCTAATTATGGAAGAAGCTCATTCATCTGGCGTGCAAGCTCCACCGTCAACACACTAATTTTAACAATTTCTATGTTTGACTTATTTAATATTAATGCTATACAAGCTAGAGTGATTATTGCAAATTTGTTTTTCGATGATTAATTTTATTGAAAATTTACGATTGTGATTATGAATTTTTATTTTGATGTATTTATTTTGTCTTTTTGGTTTTTGTTATATATCATATTATTTTTATTATTTCATAATTTTTATCATATTATTATTCTTATTATTTTGATATTTTTATTATACTGTTATTTCTATTTTTTTTCTTTTTGTTTTCTTTAACTATCTTACTCTATTATCATTTTTGTTTCTTATTTTAAATGTTTGAGCTTTTCTTTTTTTTACCTATATGTGAAAATTATTAATGGTTTATTTAACATAATTATGTTTTTTTACTATCAATCTATGTAACTTAATAAACTGTAAATTTTCCAAATAAATAAATAAATAAATAAATGAACTTCAACTGTTTCTTTCATCTATAGTTGATATGTGATGCAGTAATTCTACAAGTGAAAGTCAAAACTTACAGTAAATAGACCTGTTTTAAACTGCATTGGACTTCCGTTCGAATGTTTTTTGTATTATATACTGCAGTAGTTTGTGTATTATATACTTAAGTATTCTTGTTTACTTTGTACCTGCTCAAAATGCAACGCTTATCATCGTTTTTCAGGCCTATGGATTTGGCTTAACCCTTTTCAGCATTCAAAGGGTTAAGCCAAATCGTGAATGACATACATACATGTAGTAAAATAAAATTTGAAAGTCAATACAAGACTTACTTGTAAGAGGCAGGACATGGCGAAAATGGATAGATATTAGGCATCGGATCCAAATCGAGCGGCGGCAGCGAAAACGACCCCATGTCATCAGAAGCCCAACAGTTCGAATTCACCGGCTCCTGATCTTCTTCAGCTCCAACTGCACCACCAGCCTCCCCCAAACTGTCCACACAACCCAAACTCTGTTCACATTCGTCCAACTGTTGAAGACGATCGCACTCCCTCAGATGGTCCCTACACTCGTCATCCAGCCTCTGGCCACAATCCACAACACACTCGTCCAACTGTCCACCAACTTGCACTTGACAATCGCCCAACCTACCGTCGTAGTGAGCTAACCTACTGCTGAAATCGTCCAGATCACCGTTCAAGTCCCCGCCGATAGCATCAGGGCACTGGAGATGGTGACAGGGTCCACAGTCCTGGAGCAGGCCGCTGCAACAGAGGACCCCGTCCGGCTGTTGGGGTGGATCGTTGTTGTGTGGGTATTCGTTGTAGTTGGTGTTGTATGCTGCGTATTCCAGGGATAGCCCGTACTGGGGGTTGTTGGGGATGTAGCAGGACTCCATTGCGAAAGGGCTCTTTTATACGAATCCCGACAAGGTTGCGAGGCGCCTCCTCTTTCCCGCCCCCGCGATTTTCGCGCTAGCAAATAGAAAAGCGGGAAAACTTAGGAAAATTCGACGGGAGGGGATGCTGAGAGGTTGGCATCGTCCCTTTCCGTTTCGCTCGAAGCCGCCCCTGGCGAGATTTCCATTTCGCGTTCTGTCGCTTTGCTCGGTCGACGATGGCCATTGTGGGTGGTGCTAACCGGTGCCAGCATCCCCTGGAAAATTTACGCTTTCGGGATCATCTCTCTCTCTCCCTCTTTCTCTCGTTCTCCCCTCTCCCTGCCTCTCCCTCTTGGGTGTCTGAAACGACGCAAAAGAAAAGTGGTGAAGCGTATCATTTCATTTAAAAATCTTCATGAAAATTCTTAAAAATACAAATTATATAAATCGTGACGCACAATGTAAATATAAGAAGGTCACAAAACAAAATTCGATAACACCGAGCAACAAAAAGTCACGTTTTTGAGTTACCAGATCGGAGACTAGTCAATTCTTACTAAGTTTGACCCATTGAATTCGAATATGATAATGATTTTTGTTGGATAGTAATCGTTAACGAGATGAGCGTTTAAAAAAATTGGAAGTTTTTTGGCTTCTGCGGTCTTTAACTCAACATCTAGTATTTCTATGCTCAAAGTGAGTATTGGAGCATGTAATCCACTTCATAGAGTTCAGCGGTCGGACTACTAATATCTATACAACGAAAGCATTTCTATTGCAATTACCGCTCGAGTTAGTACGTTTAGATAAAAAAAAATACTGAGATAGAAAACCAATCCTTATAAACGTGGTGAAATAAAAATCTGTCCAAATAAACGCAACAAAGCACAGAGATAAAATCCGTAAAAAAAAAATATATTTTTGACTTTTAAAAATTGCTAGACAATTAATTATAAGTATTTTAAAGCAATGAAATATCACAATCAATAGGAAAAACATGTGACTATTGATTCCAATACTCAATTTGAGCACAGCAATACTAGATTTTGAGTTAAAGACCGTAAAAGCCAAAAAACTGTAATAATCGCGCATTTTTTTAAACGTTCATATTTCGTAAACGATCACTAACCAACAAAATCATTATCATATTCGAATTCGGTGGATCAAACTTAGTAAAGATTGGTTAGTCTTCGCTTTTTTTTGTTGCTCAGTGTAATTAAACATTAACACAATTTATATTGTTTGAATGAATTCGTAAATGCTTTGTAGTGTGGAAATATCAGAAAATGCCTTTTTACATGTTCTGCATCTATCATATGTAAATATTTATTTAAATAAATGAGTATCAAAAAATTCAGATGAAATTTAGAGCATCATTTTTATATGGTT
Source organism: Arctopsyche grandis (assembly GCF_051622035.1). Classification (NCBI taxonomy): domain Eukaryota; kingdom Metazoa; phylum Arthropoda; class Insecta; order Trichoptera; family Hydropsychidae; genus Arctopsyche; species Arctopsyche grandis. The sequence continues at coordinate 4,059,337 of NC_135362.1, forward strand.
TTTGATAATGCAAAGCAGTTATTAAGTAATACATAATATAAATGTATGCAGGGGCGGCTCGTAATTCAAAACAGATAGGATAAGAGGAAGCCAAAGACGCCCCCTACATTTTTTTCCAAAAATCAAACTTAATATATTTTTAGTAACATTTTATGCAAAGCTTGCCTTTTATTGAGCAAATTATAGACTTTGTACATTATTTGCTCAAAGAAAGCAAAAATGTAATTAATGATAAAATTGAAAGAATTGACACATTAAGCAATTAAATTCGGATGTGACCAACCCATGACTTTATGTATTTGAGGAATATAAGAAGGTCACAAAACAAAATTCGACAATTAAACATACATTCAAGTTGGAACATGCCGGTTATTGGAGGATTATAGATACAACTTGAGCGCAAATGTAAGGAAACTTACACAAGGCAAAAGTTCTACTTCCGGTTGTTGGATTTTATTCAAAAAATTTTTATTACTGAAAAACACTAGAATTATTTTACACATTAAATCTAAAGAAAATAAAAATAATTTAAAAGGTCAAAATGAAATAATGAAATATTGTTTAAAATACAAATACTACCAAAACCTTATCAGCTCTTAGTTAGTACATAAATAATACAAATATAAATTTTCAGCTTGATTCGTTCAGTGGTGTGGAAAGAATAGTGGCCAGAACATTTTTGACCTTTCTAAGAGGAAAAAAACCCACTTCCGGTTTATTAAATTTAGTTTTTTTTTTTATTTTCATCATATTGATACAAGAATTACACTTGAATTTTTTTGTGAAGAGCACACATATTTAAGGGGTCGAAAAAAATAGTGGAAGAAAAATCAAACAAGAGTAAACTGCCACTTGCGGTTGACGGATGCTTACCAAATTTTATAAATAACTTGGTATTAAGCTTAAACTTAAACTTAGTGGAAGAAAAATCGAAAAATTGGAAAATGAACGAAATTCAAAGTACACGCCCTATTTTTACTTTATCTATGTATGTAAGTAGTAACGAATACATGAAGTTTTGTGATCATGCGAAAATTCGAACTCGAGATTTTGACTGATTCAAACTGAATCGATGGCTGATCACGTTTTCATGATTAAGAAAAAATGTGTGTGTGTCTGTGAATTTGGGGGATTTTTTGAACACCCCTAGTCTTATCGAACTGAAACTAAGAAATTCTGTTCGATACGATGAACATTTTTTCAAATTTTTAAGTTGACTGGAAATGGTACCTCCCCTTATATGTACATAGGTGTCCTCTTTTTTTACGTTTTTGAATTCAATTATCTCCCAAACCACTGACTGAATCAGACTGAAATATTTTTAGATACATATAATGTGAATTAAAAATTTTATAACTTAATATTTTTACCTGAACCGGAAGTAGTACTTTTACTCTAGAGAATCGATATTATTTATGTTTTTATCGGAAACCCTTTGGTTTATTGAACTGAAGTTTAAGCTTAGTAAAAAGTTATATATAAAATATGGTGAGCATCCGTCAACCGGAAGTTTACTCTTGTTCGATTTTTTTCCACTATTTTTCAATTCTTTTATCAATTTAATTTTTATTTTATTTATATATTTATACCAGTTAAATCCAATGCGCATTCCTGACCCATTACAAAAAAAGGAATAATCATTGAATAAATGAGAAAATAAAACATGTCCATACACCAGCGGTTTCCAAACTTTATGCTACTACGCCTCCCTAAAAAAAAAATTTTTTTCCGCGCCTCCCTACCTTTTATTTTTTAATATACATATATAATAATATAGACACGTTTTAAATAATAAACCTTTATTAAAAAAAAATACTGAACACTACAATAGACAGAATAATAAAAAAGTTTTGCTATATCATAAATTTATACGAACACGTATATTTATTATTATATTAAATTACTAATTAAACTACATCTAACATCAAAATTTAATGCGAATGATGTTGTTGTTTATTGGCACAAAGTTTATCAAATCTTGGGGGCAATATGAAGAGTGCCACTCGTAACTTCTTTTCGACTATTGACCTGGCTCGATATTTGGTTTTCATTGCAGCTAGTGCCGAAAAGCCCGTTTCGCATAAATAAGACGTTACAAACGGTAGAAACACTTGCATTGCTTTGCAATACAAAGATTCATACTCTCCACTAAGATTCATCCAAAATTGAATTATGGTTTCATTTTGAAACTTTTTTTTTAGTGAGCTATCGCATGATAATTCTATCAATTTTTCTTTTTCGATGGTTGTCAGTTCGAATTCGTCTTCTTCATTGTAGTTTAATGGATTCTTTTTACACAAAAACTTTGAGAAATCAAGGTCTTTGAAATAATTGGAAAAATGCAGCACTAAACCATCCAAGAGGTCAATAAAAAGATTTTTACTTGCTTCAATATTGGCTGTGGCCCAGGAATCTTTGGAAAGTGAAAACGTATCCAATTCATTCTTTTGTAAATTTAATTTCCATAACTTCAACTTTTTAATGAAAGCTTTTACTTTGTCTTTTTGAACAAGTGGATGTATTTTTGATCCCTGCGTTGATTTATTGAAACCCCTCAATTTTCCAAAAATTTCAACCAAATAGGCAAGTTTAACAATAAAATTATCGAGAGGTTATCTTCGAGAAAGGTTGCTAATTAAATGTGTATATAAAAATGAAAGAATTGAAAATTCATGCATTGAATTTTTACTGTTAAGCTACGATATGAAGTTTTATTTATTTGTAGATATTATGGTATGAAAATTATTTTTTTATTAAAAAGTTTTGGCGCCTCCCCTGGCAATAGTCCGCGCCTCCCCAGGGAGGCGCGCCTCCCAGTTTGGAAACCGCTGCCATACACACAAACACATATGAACATACACATACACACATTTATAGATATAATGAGTCACTGATTTAGAAAAATATGTATATCTTTCAATGGTCTGAGCAATGCCTAGTATTTAGTTGAAATAACCAACCTCAATTGTTTATTATTTTATAAGTATATGTAAATGTACATATGTATTGTGACTGGAAATGTATTGTGTAATATATAGTGATTCCATCAGATATAATTTGTATTGATATTTTGTACGGGAATGGCGAATGTCAAGTAATTAAATGTATTGTAATTTATGCACTGTGCCCAAAGTGAGTACCTATTTGAATTAATAGTCAGATTTTTTTCTATTGATTGTTATTTTAATTGCTTTGAAATATTTACAATTAATGATTTAGCGAATTTTAAATACAAAATATTTTATTTTACAATTATTTCCCGTAATATTTTGCATTTATTTCAACATTTTTTTTATTTGATCACGTTTATAAGGAATAATTTTCTATTTCAATATTTTGTTGTTATCTAAACGTACTAAATCGAGCGGTACGTGTTTTTGAATGTGATTTTTTGTTGCTCGGGGATTTTGCAAACGGGACCAAATGGAAGCTGGGGAATTTTCAAGTGGGCTACCGTCGGAAAAATAGAAAAATATTATAGAAAAATTTAATATAATGAGGGATGATGAAAGAGGGGGGGGGGGGGCGGGAGATTTGATTCGATTCGATTCTGTAAAAAACAAGACTACTTATACTTCTCTATTAAAAAAACATTCAAAAATTTTGCCTATAGTGCATCTTAAAAATATTAATATATATATATATATATATATATATATATATATATATATATATATATATATATATATATATATATATATATATATATATATATATATATATATATATATATTGCCTATTTTGATATTTAAATAATATCTAAAATGTACATTCAGCTAGTATTAAATTTTTTTCAGGCTGAAGTGCATGCTTTTCCGAAAAAGGGCGAACATTTTTGTTTAAATTAATCCCCCACCCCCCCCCCCCCGGCACTACAAAAGGTCCAAAATTACTAATTAATATATACATATACATACATATATATTTCATATCATTAAAAAATTATATAAAAAATCATATGTACAATGATATATTAATTCTCGCGAGCAATTTTTTCATATCTACAGCTACTATTTTTGCCCTTTATTACCAAATATTGTAATTTTGAGTATATATCTTCAAAAAAATGTTTTATATGTGAGCGAGTTTCATTAGGAAAAACTATAAATCTATAATATACATATGTATTTGAAATTGCTAAAAACTTTGCGATATAAAACGTACTAATTTGTAACATTTACGTATGTATGTATGAGCCGTTATAATTGAAAGTGGTAATTTTCTCTTTAAATAAAATGTTTTGCGTTTAACTATATTTAAAAACACTGGTGGCAATATATAGGTATAAATAATAGCAATTTGTGGATTAAGTCAAACAGAAATAGTGTTTTTGGAAATGAAAATTGGACTTATTGGACATATATTACGGCTCATATCTATGAATGTAGATTATTATACATATTTAAATTCTAAATCAATATATTTCAGTTAATCTAAAAAAAATATGTAATTAATAAGCGTTAACTTCTCTATATTCAATAAAAATATTATTCATATTTCAAACTTTTAATTATTTAAAAAAGAAAACTATTTGTATCAAACAGATGTTTGTCTTAAATATATTTCATATTAATCATAGGAAAAATAGCTGAAAATACAATTTTTGAGCTCTTTTTCTTATTATGCTGTACATTAGAATAATATAATACTACATATGATTACTAACAAAATTAAATTAAAATTGTAAAACAGAAAATGATGAGTAGACAAGTTGTAGCTATTAAAATAGATATAAGATGTATCGTGAACATAATTTAGTAATAATAAAAAGCATTTAAAAAATATTCCTTGAATGTCAAAAACATGTTAAAAATAAATAGTTGACACGAAATATAAGATTTCTATTTATACATATACATATATATTAAAAAATCTGCGTAATTTCTATTATTAAAGTACATCTAAAATTAGACCCTATTATATAATTTTTTTTTGTACGTACGTAACTTCAAAGTTTTTTCTAATTGAATATGAAAAGTACGGAAATAAAATAAATTAATATATAATACTTACACAATTCAGTGCGCAATCAAGTAATCATATTCAACGAAATATTCAGCAAAATCACACTAAAGATAACACTTCGACGACATTTTGCAACTGTTTTAAAACGCTTATAAATATTTCATCAAAATACACTGCACTTGTGAATTATATACTTATTTGATTCTGATATAATATTAGGAATGCACTCGATATGTATTTTCAGGATGAATTTCGGTAAATGTTGTGGGGGTGAAAATTTCAGGAGCTGCACAAAAAGGATGCGCGAGAATCAACTGTCGATTGACATAATTGGTTATTGACTAAAGGGGATCTTCAAAACATTGTTACAAGAAAGCATCGCCGGGTTGATCAACAACACCTACCCCCGATGGAAAAAAATATACGGGGGTATAGTGTTACTGAGGCAGGGCCGTACTCTCACCATATCACCATACACTATTATTGATTGTCGAAAATAAATTTGAAAAAAAAATGTTTTGATATAGAACTATTATTATACTATAGATTTTTATGCAGTACTCACTTCGTATAGCTATCAATCGGGGGGGGGGGATTTACTTAAAAAACTTTGGTCGGGTTTCGGGTGTGACCAACCCATGACTTTATCTATGCATTTGAGGAATATAAGAAGGTCGCCAAACAAAATTCGAATTATGAAATACTACTAATAGCTATGACAGCATTTTCTATACAAATTGAGCGCAAATGTATGGAAACTTGCACACGACAAAAGTTCTACTTTCGGTTGTCGGATTTCATTAAATTTTTTTTAAAACTTAAAATCACTATCAGTATTATACACAATAAATATCAAAAAGATTAAAATAATTTAAAAGGTCAAAATAAAATAATAACTAGAGGTCGGAATCTGAAGGGGCCGGAAACGTACTGCCTATTGTTCAATTGTTGTAAATGCTTTGTAAAAAAGGTTCGGCAAACCTTTAACAATGCATTTACAATCTTTGAACAATAAACAGCCCCTTCAGATTCCGGGCTCTAATAATAACATATTGTTAAAAAAAAAACTACTTCCGGTTTACGAATTCTGACCAAAACCTTATCAGCTCTAAGTTAGTACATAACTAATACAAATATAAATTTTCATCTTAATACGTTCAGGGGTGTGGACAAAATCGTGGCAACAACATTTTTGAGTTATCTAAGAGGAAAAAACCCACTTCCGGTTTATTAAATTTAGTGATTTTTTTATTATTTTCATCTTTATTGGAAAAGTTCTAAAGCGAATGTAGGAAATATTGTCTGGCCGATTAGCGAAGTAAACATGATATAAGCCTTGTATAAAGACGGTCAGGTCAATCTATGATCACATTGAAATAAAAAAATAAAATTGTGTACCGTGTATGTAAAATACTCATGTTCATTTTTTTTTTTGCTTTCATCACATTGATACAAGAATTATGCTTGAAGTTTTTCGTGAAGAGCGCACAGAGGTCGAAAAAAATAGTGGAAGAATAATCGAACAAGAGTAAACTGCCATTTCCGGTTGACGGATGCTTACCAAATTTTAGACATAACTTTGTATTACGCTTAAACTTCTAGATATGAAATTTCAGTTCAATAAAGCAAAAGCTTTCTGAGAAAAAAATTAAAAAACCTCGATTCTCTAGAGTAAAAGTACTACTTCTGGTTCAAATAAAAAAAAATCATCTATTGTTACTACGTATGTACATAGATAAAGTAACAAGTAACTCGAAAAATCAGAAACCTGATACGCGTTATATACGATAATTTATCTCCAACGTAATGGCAGACTATACATTAACCTTTCCACCGCTTACGACTACTATACATGTCCTAGCGAACATGCCCTCAGCGCGCGAGACTCGCATAGATGTATTCAAGTTAGTTCCAACCTGTATAAGAGCCGTCTATTGTGTTAACATTTTATAACTAGGATGAAAATATTACTAAATGTATACTTTACCAAATTCAATAAATGGCAGTAGTCAAAAAAAATAAATATAGGTTGTAAAATTCAAAAAAATATTACAACCTATATTTATAGTCGAAAACGCGAGAGCAAAATCCGCAAAAAAGCAGCCGCGTGTTCGCTAAATTTGGTGACGCGGTCAAAGGGTTAACGTATATTGATGACCAAAATGAGCAATATGGCAAAGTATGAAAACGATCGGATAAGAGATAAGAGATATAAAAACGACGTCTTAAACGAAGACCGTCTGAAACGTAGAGGTTTGTAAAAATGAAATCAAAAGTCATAAAACGAGTATGTGTTATGACTAGTCACCGGAGCCTGAGGGGGCCGTGTATTGTTCAAAGGTTGTAAATGCATTGTTAAAGGTTTGCAGAACAATGAATAGCACTGTGACTATCCTACCTCTAGTACTTATGACTATTGTATGAAAACTGAAATTTACACATACTTAATTTACACATTTTTATTAGCATCAGACATAAATTCATTGTTCCAATTTTATTCACAACTTTTTTTTAATTAATTTTAAATTATATATACGAAAATAATAACTAAAAAATATATTTGACTTTTTTTAACACATATATGAATTTATTAAATATAAAATGAATTTATTATATACTAGTGGTTTTACGCGGCTTCGCTCGATATTCGCAATATAAATGGCCAATATAATAGTTAACATTTTATTAAATTTATTTGATAAGTTTTATTTCATTTAAATTTATTTGAATATTCATTTGTTTTTTTTTTTATTAAATTGAACGTCATGGATTTTACGAACCAAACAAACATACATACAAAGTCTCTTCCAAAATTATATATTAGATTGAACAAATTGATAAAATAATTTCATAATAAAATAAACTATATAATAAATAAAAATTACGGTCCTGCATATCATGCAAGTATAGCTCTCGTATCCACACATGACACACACACATACGCGTGAGCTTATTAGCATCAGACATATATACATATACTCATCAATATATTAGTGTCACACGTACAATACTTTTTCAATACAATTCTGAAAACACACATACAATGCTTCTATCCAATTTTTTCACAACATAAAATATTTTTTTTATCAACGCATAAATGGATAAATAAATAAATACAAACAAAGAGACGAGGCGGTGTAGACAAGTCACTGCAAGTATTGTGCAATAGCATTCTGCGGTCGTTCATTAGTGCATCGGTTGCACATGTCCACTTTCATCTCATATATGTATATATGTACATAAGTCTGAAAAAATACGTAACGAGCATCCCCATTGCTGTCGCTTTAAAAGCATTTAAAAAATGGCGGTTGCACGAAGTTCAGGTGACATGCGAAATTCCATCGGTACTCGTTTTTTTTTGCGAGTGCAATATTGTGGCGTAATAAAAAAGGGCATCTCATAGGGATGTGAACCAGGACTTTTCAAAGTTTCGACACGCAAGATGACCACCCGTGAACAATATTAGGGCTGCCAAAAATGTAATGCAAATTGTGCAAACAAGCATGTGGCGTTAAAAAATACGATGACATTTGCAGTAGTGGTTCTCAAGATTTATCTCGAGCTGTGTATTTTTCTATTAGTCCTTATTTTTTGCTCGCCGTTTTCAAATTCATTATCAATTTCAAATTACTTATGATATATATAATATCGCTATTAGATCTGTGTATATGTCTGTCTGTCTGAGATAACGCTTGCCGTATTATAATAGTCGTTTCGATTCGACATATGTACATATGTACGTCACAGCTAAGCCACTGCCAAAACGGATATACGAATACAATAACAAAAGAAAAAAACTTCTATATATACTGATCGTTGCTAATGTTTCAGCTTGGCTGAGAACCGTTTCAACAATGGAATCAGATAAATTGGCAAACTCTGATAGGAAATATTCAAAACTAAGCAGCACTATCGATTATGCTTAAAATAAGTTCTTTTCAATCGAGGTCAGCTCACGGGATCGAACCTGGCGACCTCTTTGGTGCTTAGCATCAATGCAAGCACCAAGCCATGCTGCTGGATAAATGCCTCTCCAAAGGGCTTCCATTCGTCTCTATTTTGCGCAACTATCATTCATCTCTCATCTCTACTCATCTTCCTTGTGGCCTTTTTTCACCCTTTTACCTTCTCTCGGGTACCATTTCAGCACTTCTTCTGTCCACTTTTCGTCCATTCTTCTAGCTTCGTAACCCGCCCATTGTCATTTCAATATCTTCACTCTCTCCACCATATCCACTAAATTATATATACGTTTTTAACTATCTTATATACATTTGTGTGCCTACAAGTCAATAAAAAAAATTAGCAATAGTTCGTTTTTGAAGTATTTGAATTGAATTTATGAGTATTATAATTATATTTTTAGTTTAAAGGAAATAGAACTTTTCATTCATTAATTTCAGAGAAACAGAAAAACGATAGTATTATTTGTGAACATATTTTTGATTATCGAATAAAATTCTCATCGTCAATAGCAGTAGTATTCAGAAATAATTGGACAAATCTTTTGATTTCCAAACTAATTTTAACAAAGATTTGAGTTTTCAAACAAACTCTTCATTGGCTCCAGATTGAGAAAGGAGGAAGTACAATTAGTATATTAATATAATATTTATTCTTAGTATTTTCTTACCATTCCTTTAAACTTTACAAAAAACTTACTTTTGTGTATGTTTTTCAATGCTGAATCCTTGGAAAACATCTAATAATAAGAAAAATGCTCAAATGGTACCCAAAATAGTGCAACAGAACGTGAGAAAGGTTACAAGTAAGATTTGTAGACGAAGTAAGGAAACTTATAGGGAGTCTTAGTTGGTCGTTGGATGCTTTTAAAATAGCAATAAATCGCTCCATTAGTGTTCAAAGCAAAATATACAGGTTTTTCTAAGAAACTGACAATTGGGAACCATTTTTTGTGCGAAAGGCATCCATAGAACGCGGATCTTTGCTTATAATATAATTATGTTGCTCAAATTAGAGAAAAACATGTTGAAGAGGCCTTCATCTAACAGTGGATGCTGCAAATGATGAGGATAAGTAAGCATTGGTTATATTTAAGAACGTCCAATCTTCATCGTATCGGATTTCGAGCACTTCTTCTGAACTTCACCTCTTTCACATACTTTACACAAAAGGTGTTTGGGTTAAACTAGCACCCATATTTGTCAGATCAGGTATGGAAGTTTTAAATGAGGATAAAAACAGGGGCATCCTTTGAGAGGTGCAGTGAGATTGACTGCTTCTTGAACAAATTAGGCGTGCGAATATTTGACGTCAGATGCCACACACAGAGTCGATCAGTGTCTCGTAATGCCGGCAGATCAGATCATAGTTCACTGAACAGTGGATGTTGGATATTAACGCCACTTTATCTCATTTTATTTATTTTCAATATAAAATTGCAATGCATTAATATCATACGAAAAGATTTAATACTTTCAACTGCATACAAACGTATGACGGTAGCATATCAATGACAGGCATTTATCAACATACGTATACATAGTATCGGTTCATAGAATATGTTGGGTATGAAGTCGCGTATTCGATTTCAAATCTACAACCCCAAACTTCCTCCAAATTAGGGATGTACGGATCTTTATTAATTACTCTGTGGGTAATCATCCGTCTATCTCTCGTCGGCTGATATTTCCCGTTTTTTTTTTTTGTCTATCGTTCTCTCTCCCCTTCCTCACCCATAGAACCCTATAAAGTCTAAGGTTACAATACTTCCCTTTACAATTGACCGGTTCGCTTCTCGGTATGACACCGACTCCGTGGTTAATAATAGATATTCATCACCGTTCATAACCGGTCGAGCTTAGCTCATAGATACGAAGATTGATGCGGCAGAAATATGCGCGATTAAAAAACATCATAATTTTACTACAATTCAATAAATATAAATTTATATTTATCACGCAATTATAAAAAAAGACTTATATTTTATCATAAAAATGAAATAAATTGAAATCCTTAAGTAATAAATTAAAAAAATAATACACGATCTGAACACGATATGTTTAGCATACAATTCTTTTTCATTGTAAATCATATTAAGTAGCAATTATACATATGTTTTACGCATAAATTGATTTGTTTGATTAAATATAATAATATTTCGTTTTAATAGTATATAAATGTTATTCCAATTGATAAATATGCGAACGACCTCCCATTTCTCTGCCGCACTTTAGGCACATACATAAGCTGCGTCGATTTGATCTATTAATTGCGCATTTTAAATGTTTAATTTGGATGAATTGAATACCGGTAGTTGTGTGACCGACATATGGTCGTAGTTCACCCTTTATGGACCAATGATCCACAGGAAGAATTACATTCGATCCTTTTCCGGTTGCCGGACGAAACATCCTTTTCCGGCCGACAATCAACTGAAGCGAGCGCTCACATGTTACAATACAAATATAAAAAAAATATAAATTAAATATTATAATAACATTTTATATTTTTTATCGTTGTGATATATGTTTGGCTTTCTGTTGATGTGTGAAAATTTTCTTTGCATTTATTATTAATCAATCAATTTTATTATATAATAAAATGATAGCTACTCATTTCTTAGATGTATTGAATGAGATTTAAATTTTTATTTAACTTTTAGGTGTCACGGTTCACGGTGTTTGGATAATATATTTCGACACAAAGGTTATGGGGTTGTTGGGGGTGGATCCCCCACCCTATGAATTAGCCACACCCCTAGCTCGTGATTGGTTCAGAGCTTTCTCTTTGTTTGCTACACGAAAATGATGCTTATGTGTGTTTTGGTAGTTGAGTATGTGTGAAAATGTAATTGAATAGATTTTCTCGACAAATTTTCTTCCTTATTAGTTTCCAATGTTAATAACGTGTGTTTTATTTAGGTATTGTTTTTCATTTAACTTTGACATTTGGTCACGTTTATATGCACGTATTAAATAAAATTGTATAAAAAAATAAAAACAGCACACAATTTTATATAAATATCACGTGTACGAAAGAAAGAGGAAAAATAACAAGCTGTTATGTAGAAAAAATACAATCAACAACACTGTTCAACACGAAAAATGGTTCAGAGACGAGATATGACTTTTCTTATAGATATATGCCCAGTGAACACGAATCTGGTAATAAAAAATGTTGATTGGCTCGAGATTCGGAGATATATGTATGTGTTTTTCAAATCGAAAATCGATTTTTCTATATCTTGGTGTTGTTCGATCGATGTCTCTAAATCTGTCAATTTTCTGTTCAAAATGAATATTGGAATCTATAGTCGGGTATTTTATCTTTCATTTGTAGTACTTTTCAGCTTTCAAATCTCTCTAAGTAGTCGTCCAGTTCAAATCAAAAGCCAAAATACGTATTTTCACTTGGGATTTTTTTCTCACTGTTAATACTATTTTATATTGAGTATTTTCTATCGAAATATATTTATTGGGATAGTATTCTGATAGTCATATCTCGTCTCAAAAAAGTCATTTGTCGAACAGTAAAAAAAGTCACGTTTACAAATATGATATTTCATTTTATTTTTATTACATACATCAAACAAATAAACCGTTATGTAATGCATTCATAGTCGAAAGTGGTATACGTCCACTTTTCTTCATTTCGAGAAATATTTCGCAAAACATTAAATATAATTAAATTTAACAATATATAAAAATATTGGTAATACTATTTTTAATTTTCCGAGATTCTAGATGTATTGAATTAAAAGAAGTGATAGTAATTTATGAATTAAATCAAACAGGGTTAGTGTTTTTGGAACTGAAAATTAGATTTCCGCTACTTTAAGATATACATATGTGCCATAACAGGAATTTTCCTGGTTAGATTATTTTTAAACATACGTACTAATAATTTTTCAGATATAACAGTACATATGTAGAATACAATAGTGACATCTACCGACAACCAACAAAGTTTTTGAGGCACAGAAAATTTGAGAGAAATACATTACGTAGGTAGCATATTTTTTCAAAAGATTCAACAAATTCTTACAAGCAAGTTAGAAAAATCGGATAAAAAGGGGAAATGGTTGAACTGTGTTTTTTAATAACCACAAGATCACGCCAGCAGCGTATTTTGCCGAGACTTGAACTCACGACCTCTCTTTTGGTAAGCAAAATCAGTGCAGTACTAAAAATATATGGGCCCCATTCATATAAATCATTCGCTTATATGTACATATATGTATGTATGTATATTCGTCTTATTATTAGAATTCATCCTTCAGTTTTAATTTAGACAAAGTATTAAAATACTCGTTAAAAAATAATAGTACATTTTTACAACGGGAAAAAAGTGATTGATCTCAATGAAACCAAAATATCGTTAATTGGGATTTATGTTTCGTTTTTCCACCTTTCAATCCAATTAACAATATAAATGTATGACAATTGAAAAAAATACTATTTGTATATGTATTATAAAAAAGTATTTGTGTATAATTTGGATCAATTCGCGGCATGAAACGTTGATAGCGGGGCTAGAAAATAATTTCATTTTGACTAAATATGGATTTTTCATACAGATATACATGCAAAAATTCTAAGCTTAAGTATTATATTCCAAAAATTTTTTTTTAAATATATAAAATTTAATATTTACTTCGATTTTTTATTCGTTTTAACTATGTATGTACATCTCTATATTGTATTTCAATATATGTACATATACATATATAAAATGTCACATTATATGTTTAATTTTTAAAGGAACTAAATCAAAATTTTGGAATTTCGAAAGAATTCCATTTAAAATTAAAATATATACATATAAATAATCGCATACAACGCATGTATCTATATGTACATCGATTCAGTGAAGCAAATAATGATCTTCATTGCAAATATCACATCTAATTTGAATATCAATAGAACGTGTGTAAATAATAAATTCACCTGTATGTTTGAACAAATCTATTCATCCCAAAACTTTCATCCCCCAAATACATAAACACATACTTATTAGAGTTCGCCAACGCTTGGAAATTTTTTATAAACTTTCCTCAGTGATAAAATCATTAATTTAAAAATTCACATACAAAGCTATGTATTTCATAATACTACCCACGTGTTACTTTTCATTCAACTTTAACATTTAGTCACGTTTTTGGTATTGATTAAAATTATATGAGAAAAAAAAACCAACAAAATTATGTAAAAAAAATCACGTGTTCGAAACAACAAGCGAAAATAACAGAATAAATATACAGGTATAAACATTTGCTGGCAAAAAATTGCACCTGTGTTTACACTTGAGCTTTGAGGACTATTGTTGTGGAGCGATCAAAGTTGAAATTGTTTGCTCAACTTTGGATTGCCCTTTTAAATGTTGCCGTTTTATATAACAAGAGGGGAGAGAAAATGCAAAACAATACACAAACGAACGCTGAAGGTTGTTGGATTTTTTCTCATTAAAAACTTTGAATACTTGTGCGTCATCTTGTATTTTTTCCAAATTTTGCACGTGTTTACTAACACATTTACACGTGTACGTGTGCCTGCTTTATATAATCCGACAAAAATCTTTAATCATGCACTCTACTTGATGAAATCTGAACACGTGTCTCTTAGTAGGTGTATGAGTAGATATCAGTATGTGCATTATATCATATTATATGTATGAAATAGGCTTTGCGTAATGGAGCTAACCCTGGGTGAGAATTTTTTAGGATAAACATGGCGTCAAAGACAATTGTCGATTATTTTGTATTATACACATGTACCGGTTATTATGAAGTGAAATACGTAACTTTAAAGATATTTATTACAATTTATTCTACATAGTAGTTTCCACGACTTTCTATAATCATATTTCATTGGGCAATCGATAAGAATGGTATCGAAAAATTTGCCTAGTCAATAAAATATTCGCCACAACTTATGTAGTGCACTGGTAGAGCTATTTCATACCAGTAGATAGGTCGTGGGTTCAAGTTCCGGCCAAAGAAAAGCTGCTGGCAAGGTATTGTGGTTATTAAACTACAAATAGACCGTCTTTTGTTAGAATTTTCCAATTTTTCCAGCTTAATTATTGTGAGGCATTCAATAAATCATTGGCCAAGCAATAAGAATGGTATCGCAAGGATGCCAAGTCAATAAAAGAATCGCCACAACCCATGTAGTTTACTGGTAGAGATGTTTCATACCAGTAAGTAGGTCGTGGGTTCAAGTCCCGACCAAATACGCTGCTGGCGATTTCTTGTGGTTATAAAACCACAGATCGACCGTTTCGTGTTAGAAATTTCCAATTTTTTCAGCTAAATTGTTGTGACATATCCAATAAATCATTGGCCAAGTAATAAAAATGATATCGAAATGTTGCCTAGTAAATATAAGAATCGCCACAACTTATGAAGTCCACTGGTAGAGCTATTTCATACCAGTAGATAGGTCGTGGGTTCAAGTCCCGGTCAAAGAAAAGCTGCTGGCAAGGTATTGTGGTTATTAAACTACAGATAGACCGTCTTTTGTTAGAATTTTCCAATTTTTCCAGCTTAATTATTGTGAGGCATTCAATAAATCATTGGCCAAGCAATAGAAATGGTATCGCAAGGATGCCAAGTCAATAAAAGAATCGCCACAACCCATGTAGTTTACTGGTAGAGATGTTTCATACCAGTAAGTAGGTCGTGGGTTCAAGTTCCGGCCAAATAAGTTGTTGGCAAGGTCTTATGGTTATTAAACCATAGATCGGCCGTCTCTTGTTACAATTTTCCGATTTCTTCTGCTATCTATTATTCTGGATCCAATAAATCAGTATCCTTCCCATGAGTTTCTCGCAAATTCGAGTTATTGGCATCTCGAATTTGTTGAATCTTATGAATGCTACCTACATAATGCATTTCTCGCAAATTTGATGTGTATCAAAAATTTGTTAATTAACGATAGATGTCTCTATAGTATGTATTATATGTACTGTTATGTTTGAAAAATTGTTAGTACTTATGTATATGTATAATATAAAAATTCATCTAACCATACGTGTCGCCTTGGGGTTATTTCTATCGTAGCATATGTATATGATATACATATGTATGTATGTAATATAAAAATATAAAAATGGTTTGTTGTTATTTCTTAGAATTAATTATGTGCTTGTAATAATTTTCTTCCGAATTTGCTTGTTCTGCTTTAATAATAACAGGCACATTTCTACTATTAATATATAAATTAATTATAATATGCAAATGAAATAAAATTTGATTTAATAATGTTTAAGACATTTGGTCAATATTTTTGTCAAACATCGCCATTTTGTAATTAATCAATCGAGGATACTATTGAATGTTTTTTCGTACTATTTTGAATGAAAAAGAAAGAAATAATGAATATTTGAATCAAAATTTGGTACCAATTTAATATTAAATCATACAATACTTCATTATATATGTACTTATGCATTTAGGGTTATTTATACTATTACAGCATGTACCGGAAACGGCACTTAAACAAACAGTACGAAAAGTATTATTTGGTACATTTTGTATGGACACATTCATACATAACGTAACAAAGACGTAATCACAGTAGCCGACAAAATCTATTCATACTATACACCAGAACCGTAACATATCAAGCAATACTACTTTTCTATGGCCACTGTGGAAATACTCACGCACGATGTGACGTCATAGTAGCGAGTGTACGCGTACTAACCAAAGTGCGCATGCGCATATGAATATTTTCGGAAACATCATAATATGATAATATTGATTCGACCACCGATAGTCATGCTGCTGGCTCGGTGGTCGGGCTTTTACATTACTATTATATCAACTACTTCAATCGAATCAAATTATGTTTCAACTTTCACTTTTCTTAATTTACTGTATTAATACAATATGAGGTGCCACTTTAGTATGCGGTCTCCCGTCACATACATATCTACTTTAGTATGCGATCTACCTTCACGTTTTTACTTTAATATGCGGTCTTACTGTCTCAGTTCTCGCGTGTGACAGTAAGGCTGAATAATACCGACCCTAACAATCTACCTAAACGAATAGGGCCCACCCTAGGAATAAATTATTTATAGGTAGAGTTAAGAAAGCAAAAACTGCAGGAGGTGTTTTCTACAGAGGTGTTCAAATATACATACCCTTCCTGAGAGCATTAGAGGTGCTAGTAACATTGGTGCTTTCTTGAGGGGTGTTAATGGATACATCTGTGGAAAATGACGTAATTATATATGTAACTTTAATAAATGCTATGTTTGGAATTATATTATATTAGCGTTACTAATTATAGTTTTGTTAATTTTGCTAAATATGTTATATTATATGTAGTTGTTAGTTTAAGTTTAAAACTGTTAATTGTAAATAATTCATTAGTAATTTGCTATTTAATAATAATAAATAAATAAATCCTAACTTAACCTAACCTAACCTGACCCTTAAATAAATAGGTGTTGGCTGCAAAGATGTTTTTTTTTTGTTAGAATATTGAAGAAATAAAACTTAAAAAAAAAGATATCTTATCAGCCAACAACTATTTATTTAAGGGTCAGGTTATGTTAGGTTAAGTTAGGGTTGGCCCAATAAAAAACAAAAATTATAATAAGCATGTCGTTGCTACACGATACAAATAAAAAATAAAGGCTCGAAAAAAATAGTGGAAGAAAAATCGAACAAGAGTAAACTTCCACTTCCGGTTGAGGGATGCTTACCAAATTTTATACATAACTTGGTATTATGCTTAAACTTCTAGATATGAAATTTCAGATCAATAAACCAAAAGATTTCTGAGAAAAACATAAAAAACCTCGATTCTCTAGAGTAAAAGTACTACTTCCGGTTCAGATAAAAATATTAAAAAAATATAAGGTTATAAAGATTATTATTTTTATTACATGTAAAAAAGATTTAATCCGATTAAGTTAGCAGTTTGGGAGATAATTGAATTCAAAAACTTAAAAAAAAGAGGACACCTATAAGGGGAGGTACCATTTCCGTTCAACTTAAAAATTTGAAAAAAATTTACGTCGTGTCGATAAGAATTTCAGTAATTGATACTAAGTTTCGGTTTGATAGGATTAGCGGTGTTCAAAAAATACACAGACACACACACATTTTTTCTAGATCATGAAAACGTGATCAGTAATCGATTCTGAGTTCGAATCAGTCAAAATCTCGAGTTCGAATTTTCGCATGATCACAAAACTTCATCTATTGCTACTACGTACATAGATAAAGTAAAAATAGTAGACTGCGATTCATAGGTACACCGCATACTAAAGTGGCACCTAATATGCTAAGTCTAGTTTCCGGTGACACGACAACTTGTTCACAGATTTTCCGTAAACCGAGGATGCTCTCCAGGCATTACATATACGGCCATCTCTTTCTCACCCCGTCTGTTCACCAAGATCTCGTTTACTATGCCATTACGTATGCAGCCATCTCTTTCACAGACCGTCTGTTATCGGTGAACATTTTTTCTATGTATATCATGATAACGTGATCAGTAATCGATTCTGAGTTCGAATCAGTCAAAAACTCGAGTTCGAATTTTCGCATGATCACAAAACTTCATCTATTGTTACTACGTACATAGATAAAGTAAAAATAGTAGACTGCGATTCATAGGTAGACCGCATACTAAAGTGGCACCTAATATGCTTAGTCTAGTTTCCGGTGACACGACAACTTGTTCACAGATTTTCCGTAAACCGAGGATGCGCTCCAGGCATTAAGTATACGTCTATCTCTTTCTCACCCCGTCTGTTCACCAAGATCTCGTTTACTATGCCATTACGTATGCAGCCATCTCTTTCACAGACCGTCTGTTATCGGTAAACATTTTTTCTATGTATATCATGATAACGTGATCATTAATCGATTCTGAGTTCGAATCAGTCAAAAACTCGAGTTCGAATTTTCGCATGATCACAAAACTTCATCTATTGTTACTACGTACATAGATAAAGTAAAAATAGTAGACTGCGATTCATAGGTAGACCGCATACTAAAGTGGCACCTAATATGCTAAGTCTAGTTTCCGGTGACACGACAACTTGTTCACAGATTTTCCGTAAACCGAGGATGCTCTCCAGGCATTACATATACGGCCATCTCTTTCTCACCCCATCTGTTCACCAAGATCTCGTTTACTATGCCATTACGTATGCAGCCATCTCTTTCACAGACCGTCTGTTATCGGTGAACATTTTTTCTATGTATATCATGATAACGTGATCAGTAATCGATTCTGAGTTCGAATCAGTCAAAAACTCGAGTTCGAATTTTCGCATGATCACAAAACTTCATCTATTGTTACTACGTACATAGATAAAGTAAAAATAGTAGACTGCGATTCATAGGTAGACCGCATACTAAAGTGGCACCTAATATGCTTAGTCTAGTTTCCGGTGACACGACAACTTGTTCACAGATTTTCCGTAAACCGAGGATGCGCTCCAGGCATTAAGTATACGTCTATCTCTTTCTCACCCCGTCTGTTCACCAAGATCTCGTTTACTATGCCATTACGTATGCAGCCATCTCTATCACAAACCGTCTGTTCACCGATAACAGACGGTGGCTGCATACGTAATGGCATAGTAAACGAGATCTTGGTGAACAGACGGGGTGAGAAAGAGATGGCCGTATATGTAATGCCTGGAGAGCATCCTCGGTTTACGGAAAATCTGTGAACGAGTTGTCAGGTAACCCTAGTTTCCACACTTCAGAAATATCAATTTGTTTCGACATGGTCACAATCAAAGGTCACCGAAAGGTCCGGAGGAGGACACACGCTGTTATCTACCATTTTTAGGCGGGTTGAACCCTTACTGTCTCAGTTGAAATGAAATGGTAAATGATATCAATTACAATCTTCGAAATCTTAACGGCAATAATCCTAACCGCAAACGTAATCATCGCGTGTAACATAATAGGTCTGTTTTGATAAGGGCTGTCTGTGGGCGAAGCCGGTCGGCACGTGTCCAACACGCTCCACCACCAAAACCGCCACATCCCCACTCACAAATTCAAATCTTTATTATATCTACTTTAAATACATATATAGTCTCACTGCGGTGTAATCTGTGTAAATAATTGCCCCACTTTCCCCTTTAAGCTTGCGTTTAAATCGCTCGAACGGGTCGAACCCGTCAATTTTTATACTCTATCCTTTCAATATGGTGTATGAATGCAATGTACATATGTAGTAGGTACATTGGGCCAAAACGAAAAATGTGAATTTTGCATTTATTACTATTTTCTAATTTTGGATCGTATTAAGCCGAAAATTTATATTTGTATCTGTATTTACAAGGCTTTTATGTATGTACATACTAGGGCCAGGGAAGGCGCATCTTTTTGGGTCCGCGTACCAAAAATCTTCGAATATTATTTCTCGATAGAAAAAATTATAAATGAATTTCTTTTCTGAATTTTAATTACAAGCTTAAAATTACAATAGTCATAATCAATAAAATTACACATCAATTATTTATTAATGATATTTTTTCTGTTGTACATTCGATGACAAATTCTTTATATCTGGTTCGTATTTCGTCACTTTTATAATTGTATAATTGTCACTTCCTTCTTTTTATTATTACAAACCCCCTTTACGTTTCACATGGATTTCGTGTTAGTGGTCATTTTTATCTCTTAGCCGACATTCTATTTGACGTTTACGGTTGACGTTTGTTTGTTAGTTTTAAACACAGATGGCGATAGTAAAAAAAAAATATTGGTGTTTTTATTCAAAATAATAATTTTATATACAAATTATAGAAGATGTATGTTTTTAAAAAACTTTTTTTTATATATATAGATTATTATAATTGTATTTGATGTATAAGTGGAATTTTGATCTTTTCCCTTCCATTTGGGTCTCGCAGGGATGTTTTGTATTTGTTGCTGGTCCTTATATATATATATATTTGTGCTGGTTATACATATGTATGTATGTAGGTGCAATATATCCCATACTATGTATTCGAATACCAACCTTTCCAAGCTCCAAATAATACAAAATAAATCCCTAAAAATAATTTATAATACAACCATATATACTAACTTGAAAAAACTGCATGCCACCATTGATGTATAATACACTAGATCCGCCCTCACGCTTTATACTGGTCTCCCTTTTGGCGCATGCAAAATACATGGCGCATGCACACTGTTTCTCTCAGTAGGTAGGTAGGTACCGCTGCGTCGTAGGAAAAAAAACATTTTTTCCCCAACTTCCCCGCTAGTTAAACCCCCCGCACCCCTCAGTTAGTGAAGACAAGATCTCCGACCAAAATCACACGTCAGGGCCCATCTAGTGTATTATACATCAATGCATGCCACAGATAATAATCCGTTAGTTACAGACATTACTAACAAACAAACCAGTAGATTCTATGACAGAATCACTAATAACCATACTAGCACACTTGTGAAGAGTCTCGATGATTACAACAAAATGTCTATACCCTTCAGGTATAACACACAGATTACCTAAACACAATCTGCTTTAGATCGTCAACTTTAGACAGTCTTTAATTAATATTATGTATTAGATGTATTATGAGCATTTATAAGAATTGTAAATAGGTTTTTGAGCTCTTTTTCCTATTATTCTGTACTAAATCAACATTAGAATAATATAATACTATGATAACTAACAAAATTAAATTAAAATTGTAAAATAGAAAATGATCAGTAGATCAGTAGCTATTAAAATAGATATAAGATGTATTGTGAACATAATTTGAAGCTACGTACAGAGTGAAGCGACGCAAATGTGACAAACTTTTATCGAATTGTTTTGCGTACAAAGTGACCCTTCAGACACGACACTCTGCGACATTACAGGAAACTAATAACTGCCATAGTTTATCTCGGTCTTATTATACACCCCGAAATATACTTACCAATAAACATACGAGTTGCTGTCTTGAATGCTTTGTATGAATTGCTTTATATTAGCCTAACAACTGGCACGTGTGTGATTTGGGCAAGTATGTATGTACATAACTATCATGCGTCTACATATGTGGCATTTTAGTGTTCTTTAGTAACTGTTTAATGCATATATATTTATGTGCATATGTTCATGTAATGTGAAAGTAAGTCATTGCAAATGTGTGTTGTAAAAATAAAATCTTCATTGATTATATTGCAAATGTCACATAATTTTTTTTACCACATGCAGATACTATTCGTTCCACCCTTTATATAAGCAAATACCTGTAAATACCACTGCCAGTCTATTCATCAAATTATCGATTGAGACTTTCTATGGTTTCTAAAGACCAGCGCGGACACTTGCGAGGTTTCCATCCATCTTTGTTCATTGACAAATGAAATTAGGTACCGCAAGTATGCGAAATTGGGGGGATTTCGAAAAATAATTACTGACTTTTGGCCGAAACGCATTAAAAAATCACGCTGCGCATTTTCAAGCACGAGTCGTGTAATTCACTTTGCAATTTATATTCTTTCTTATTAAATATAATTTTCAAATTAAATATACTAAACTTTAAAATTATTATTTTTTTTTTAATTAATTAATCTTATTTTATATTCAAATATTTCTCAAATATCAATATTTGTGTATATATATACACAATGTTTTAATTAAATTTTCTTTCTTATTGTATAATAGTGTTGACACTTTTTAATTGGAAACCCTCGGATAAATTCCTGCCTTCCCGTTGACTCTGTCTGCTCCGACCCAAATTACTAATACTTAATAAGTATTAATATGAATAACCAAATATGATTTAAAATTTATGTATTTTTCAATGTGTAGATGTCACTATACGCTCTAGTAGCATTTTTCTTGCTAAGACTTTTTTTTCAGATTAAATTTTCAATTTAATTTCAATTAATTTTAAACATTTTCTTAGAATGCTTGTCCCATAATTTCTAAAATAATAGAGATTGTTATCGATATAAATAATAACAATGTTTGTCTGTCTGTATGTCTGTTACGTATGCGTTCCTGTACCATTCAACTGATTGCGATGAAACTTACATGAGTTATTGTGTGCATGCCCGCGATGGTTTCTGTAAAAAAATCGCCAAAAGACGGGAACGGGAACGGGAATTGCATGCGTAATTGTGGCAACCATTCAACCTATTGCGATGAAACTTACATGAGTTATTGTGTGCATTCCCGCAATGGTTTCTGTAAAAAAAAATCGCCAAAAAACGGGAACGGGAACTGGAATTGCATGCGTTATTGTGGCAAACATTCAACCGATTGCGATGAAACTTACATGAGTTATTGTGTGCATGCCCGCGATTGTTTCTGTAAAAAAATTGCCCAAAAAAGAGAACGAGAATTGCATGCATTATTGTGGCATTGCAACGCAAGCCGGGTTCAGCTATGTAGTTTAATATAAAAAAAATAGTCACGGCACCAAAATTTAAAAATAGATTAAAGGTCGTTACATGACATGCTGAGAGATTATGTGTTATTTTTTCATATGCTTACATACATATTTAAAAAGAGACAATAATTCACTTTGTAATATGTGGATGTGTAATAGACCTCGTGAAAAGTATTTCGTAGCAAATCAAATAAAATAGCTGTTTGATCATTTTGTTCAATTTTATAACTTTGTTTTTATGGCGTATACAAATGGATTCTTGAATTAGAATTATTTACGAAAGAAGTGAAACTTATATAAAACCGTTAAAAAATAGACATGCGGGTTAGATTTATTGCGCAAAATTACTTAAATATACTATATCGATATCTCAATTCAATTTTGATGTAGCGATGTCGATTCGATCGTTTTATTTTATCAATCGAAATGTACTTAAGCCATTTATCTATTTGATACATATATTTTTTTATATTTATCATTTCAAATTGTGATAAAATGTGATAAAAATAACTTTTGTGCTATGTATTTATTATTTGTAGGTATTATATTTTTACATTTAAAAAATTCACGTTTGTAATTAATATGTAGTTGTTTTTTCATTTATTTTTTTGTGTAAGAAATAATTATACAAATAATAAATTTATAAACATATATATTTACATACATACAAACATAAAACACAAAATAAATGAAAAAATAGGGCTTGACTATTTATTGGTCGACCTTGACGACTTTATCACTAAGCAAGTATAAAAAAATGTTGTTATAATCGATAATACATTTCCTCGAAGTAAAACCACAATCAATTTTTCAACGTATGTATGTACATTTTATCTTGGATTAATAGATAAAAAAAGTATGTATTTTCATAATGGAAATTTTATATCTTACATAGTAACTGCCATTTTTTCATTTTTAGGAATTCTACTTAAATTTATCAAATTTAACGTATCGGATATAAATTGTGTATAAAATGACTTTTTCCTGTAAAAATTAAACATTATTTAGAACTAGTGTTGTACCCGATGAAATATCATCGCATGCGTTATTAATTATGGCCTATTAAGTTATTAAATAAAAAAAAATTACATAAAATGAGTCGGTCCTGTGTTCGATCCGCACGCGGTCGAATTTTTTTCTAATATCTTTTAAATATATTTAATTGTTAAATATGAAAAAAATGGTAAAAACTAGCTACATACATATAAATAATATAAAACACCAATAGAAAAATTAATTAATGAATTGAATACATTTTCAACAGATGGCGCTAAATGCTCAGAGATTAATTTGCCTAGAGGAAACATTGGTATCAAGCAGTATATATAGAAGTTTTTTCTTTTGTTATTATATTCGTACATTTTATTGTCAGTATTTTAGCTGTGACGTACATATGTATGTCGAATCGAAACGACTATTATAGTAAGGCGAGCGTTATCTTACACAGACACACAGAATATCGCTATTATATATGTATATGACCAACTGAACCCAGCATACGTTGCAATGCCACAATAGCGCATGCAATTCTCGTTCCCGTTGCGTTCCAGTTCCTGATCCCGTTCCCATTCCCGTTTCAAGTGCTTAGTTTGAGATCAAATAACGTCTCTTCAAAGCCGTGTCGTCATAAACCAACTGGTTTCGTGGTTACCAACGAACACATTTCCTTGACTACACAATGGCGTTTCAAACTTTCGCGTCCATAAAATAGTAATTACGAATACTATTATAAAGAGGTCTTTCCCTTTTTTTTTCACAGTAATCTTCCCGGACATGCATACAACAAATCCTGAAAGTTCCATCGTGAGCGGTTTAGTGATTTAGGAGCCTATACGAGACAGAAAGACAAACATTCAATTTTATATATTATATACAAATAGATGCATGATAAATAAATGAATATAATGAAAAAAATTGAATATATGTATGTAGAATTCAAACTGGATATATTCGAGTACATTTAAAAATAAATGAATAAGTTTTACTAAAACTATTTTTTTATTAATTTAGTATTTACAATATATAGTGAGTATATTTAAGACAAGTTACAATCAATATTTGATAGTTACTGTTTTAAATATTATATGCAAAATAAACTTCTCATTTTAAACTGTATTATAATAATTTAAAACTTGAAAATGTATTCAACGATATTTCAACGTGTATTTAATCGTTACGGTTTGCTAAAGTCTAGGTTTGTTATCAGTCAGATACAATCATGCAAGATAACTTATCAAACACACCTTACTATATATTTGGTACAATATTCAACGCTTCGAACAGAAACCATCAACTGGTCGACTTCGATACTTTCAAAGGTAAGCATACATACATACGTTGCATAATTGAGCTATATTTGAATGAGTTTTATCTTATTACCATCAACGCAAACCTTTGCAGACTCGAAATCATCTCGAAAATGAGCGATAATCAGTCAAAAATGCATCGGCCATTCCTCAATGCGAATGTAACGTAGTGATTTCATTTCTCCCAGTAAAAACTTTAAACGTAAACTAGGTCTGAATATTTTACATCACGACATTCCGATCGGTCCATCGAAATGTGAAAATAACAACGACAGCCGTAACTGAACAAAGTGGAAATCTAATACATTTCATCAGAGTGTACAGATGATTTTTCCGATCGATCTCGTTAAGTTTTATCCTACAGAATTAATCCTTTAAATACTTGCTCTTCCGATGACACTAGGAGTTTGTCAGGGGGCAGCTGTGGTTTTACATTTGGGCGGAAAAATTCGAAAACCACTCAGAATCCGGTAGTTTGTCATTAAAAATAAGTAATGTTCGCAAGGACTAAATTCGGACTCGGTTTAGAAAAGTTTCTTAAGAAAGGATCGTCAATTTCTTCAGATTTCTGTGACACTTTTTTTCTATCTCGACAAATTCTCTCTAAAATTAAGTAGGACTACTTCTCAAGTTCGTCGATTTGCCACAATTCAGCTAACCTTACAATATTAGCTATCTGGTATATTCACAATTCCGAAAAAATATGAACAAATGAACTATTTATGTATTAACGACTTTGTCGCCTTGCGCCCACCGCTGGGCGCTTAAGCAAGGTCAAAAACGCCACGCGCCCACCAGTGAGTACACGTCGACTAGTTTTTGAATATTTTCGATAAAGATGATACAAAAACGTGCTGTGATGTAGTGGTAGACGACTTTGTGGCATAATTCTATATAATATGTCCAGTTGTCAGTTGCCTTTTTCGTTAAAAACTTTCTATTACTATTACTTCATTTACTTTTCAGTTATGTGAAGTGTTCAGTGTGAAGATATCAATCATTTGATTGAAATCGTCAGATTCCTATTGGAGTAGATCAGCTAGTTGATCTATTCCGATTCGAATCTATCTGAAATTGGGTGATTTGTGGCAATTCGCCGAACTTATGAATTATTATGGCTCAATTTTAGAGCGTCTGTCGCGGCAACATAAACATTTCATAAAAGTCTGAAAAAATCGAGAATTGTTGCGTGAGAGACTAATTGCCAAAAGTAAGACCTAATCTTATTCTCGTGGATGTGATTTATGTTTGATGATGTAATAACGGTGTCCGAGGCGTTTTCGAATTCGTCTGCCGTTGATGTAAAACAATCGCTATTGTTTGACAAATTTCAAGTGACGTCGAAAGGGGTATTCAAAGGTTTAAGGCTGCAGGAGGAAACACGACTTGATCAATCGGAAAGATTATCTATGAACTCTGATGGGATGTATTAAATTTCCTCTATGTTCTGTTTCGGTTGAAGTTTGTATTTTTATATGACGATGAGTTGATTGGAAAGTTAGGACGTTCGATATTTGAATCTCGTTTACTTTTAAAGTTTTTATTGGAAGAAGTGAAATCATCGGGTCGTTGTTCGACTGAGGAGTGTCAAGATGACCGACACTGGGATCAAATGCTGGAAATGTATTTGATGAATCCCAAATCTCAACAAAAATAAGCAATGATTCACCGTGGATTCTGATGTAGGTGCATTTATATACTTTATTTTTATTATTTTATACTTAACTTTATATTTGCATATATAAAAATTTATTTGTATTTCAGATAAGAAGAAGATGTAAGCAAAAATCAGTGCCGGTTTTAGGGGGGGGCTGGGTCGAGCGGCGCCCGAGGGCGCCAAATAAGTTAGGGTGCCACACGATGCGCGAAAGGTGCTCTAAAATTTAAAATTAGAGCGCCAAAAGCCATACAAAATTTTTGATTAGAGCGCTAAAGGCGAAATTTATTTCTAAGGGAGCTTAGAAAAATTCCTCGGGGGGGCCATTGGGTGTAAGGCCGGCACTGGCAACAATCCAACAGTATCTGGTTTAACAATCTATTGTAACAATTAATGCATGTAAAATCATGAGAAGCGTTGAAGTATACGTAGATTGAAAATAATGATGTATTATATACATAATTGCACAAATAAGGTTTGTTTTGATTCATTTAATGTTTGAAAGTATTGTAAATATATATATGTACATATTTTCAGAAGTTTTTTAAATATTCTTCTGAAATAAATTTTTCAAATCAACTTTTTTACAGATGGATGCTAATCAAGATAGGAAAATATTATATTTGCAAAATGGAAAATAATAAGATGTATAAATAAATCAATGAAAAATATTTTATTGTAATGTGAGAATATTGTAACCAAAATAAATATGTTTTTATATTAAGAAATGAATTTTAATTTTGAAAAATCATAAGAATTGTCCACAATTAAATATTAGAATTGTAAGAAATTTATCTGTTGTTGAAAAGCTATTAGAATAAATTGTTATAATTCAATTGACAGATTTTGTTGTTGTGAATGGTGGTTTAATTGAGGATCAATTGAGTTTTAGAGATTGACATTCAACTGAAATGACCATTCAATTTCTAGTTGGATGGGATTTCTAATTGATGATTCTAACAAAGTAGTTGCAGCTGCATTCTTGGACTTCAAAAGAAGGTTTGAAACTATAGATAGGGAGAGAATGTTAGGTAAATTAAAGTAAATTAGGATTGGTTGGGAAAGTATTAAGTTGGTTTGAATAATCGAAGACCAAATGTAAAAATTAATGAGAGTTTCAAAAAATTTGGTTATGCCATTTACATAGCGTATGAAGAAAGACCAAAGAGCAAATGGGTGGATGAAATCAGAAAAATGTGTGGGATGAGATGGATAAGAGTGGTCCAAAACAGAGCTTGTTGGGGAGGCCTTCATCCAGAAGTGGACGGCTGTAAATGATGAAATATAAATTGAGGTTATGTCATATTAGCGTTAGTGGGACTCATTTTTTTAAATATTATCGCCGAACAAATATGTAAACGTGTACTTTTATCATATCTGTAAAATTGAAAGATTATTTTGATAATATTTTTAGGTGAATGTGTGTATTGATAACGACAGGGTTCGCTTTGAGGAGTTTATCAACACTGATAACACTCACTTACTAGAACTGTCCTAACACCATCAATATACATAGTTGATTCACTTACATAGATTTTGAATACAAGTCAGTTTTCATTCATACATTTCACTTTATTTGGAATAGAATTTAATATACATATTTAAAAGCTCGAAAATGAATCAACACATTTTGATCGTAGGAGGACGTAAACCTGGTGTAAATATACAAACATACATGCTTTATTTTTTTAAATTATTTATATATTGTGTGATTACATATGTATATAATATTTATTGAGAAGTTGTACTAATCGTCGTCTGAGATCGAATCTTCAAAAGTTTTAGTTATTAAAATGCGAATTAAATCAATTTAAATAATATTTTATTTAATATGTTGTGGATAGTGGCAATAATATATGTATAAGTACAATTGAAGTTATGGAAATCATTTATTGCAAATCATGATTTTTGCAACTATAATATTATACAATTGACAACTTCTTCTACTATGTACATATATATTGCAATCATATATATAATATAGCTATTCTGTCTGTGTAAAATAACGCTCACCATACTATAATAGATTCGACATACATATGTACGCCCTAGCTAAACTACTGCCAACAAAATGTATACAATGTAATAACAAAAGAAAAAACTTCTATATATACTGTTTGCAACCAATGTTTCCTCTAGGAAAATAGACGGCGCTATTGAGACATCTATTGAAAATTTATTTAATTAATTAATTTTTCTATCGGTGTTTTATATCGTTATGTAGGTAGATATATAGTTTTTACATTTTTTTTTTCATATTAAACGATTAAATATAAATATAAAATTAAATTAAGTTATAAATTAAATTATAGTTGTTAATTTAAGTTTAGAATTGTTAATTGTAAATAATTCATTAGCAATTTGCTATTAATAATAATAATAAATTGATTAATTTCCATGTAATATATTTAAGAGGAATTTTGCGGATCAAACACAGGGCCGACACATTACTTTTATTTATTTTTATTTAATAATTTAATATGTCAACACCCATGCGATGATATTTCATCGGGCACAACACTAGTATTTTAAGTTAAAATTCAAAATAAATCAATTTTATTCGCATTTTAATGAAAAATCAGCCAAAGATTAAGTCCTGGATTGCGATTGACATCGTTACCTAACTTTTAACGTCATGTTTGTTTCAGATATCTGGTTTAATTGAAGCATACAACCCCAAGACAAAAACATGGACAGAATACTACAAACTTGATTTCAAAAGTACACATTTTTCGATAGTACTTCATCAACATTGTATATACATGATCGGTGGCCTTCTCGGCGATATTTCCATTGGTAAAGTATGTAGATAGTATGCCGATTTAAAGATCAGCTACTTTTTCATAAGTTTTCATCCCAATTTTATTTTGAATCTGTTTTAAATGATAACACATTTGACGCACCATTATATATGTAGAATTATTCGTTCAATATACCGACGAAATCGCTATGTGAACTAACACCGATGAAAGTGAAAAGAATGTTTGCAACATCAGTCGAAGTCAATGGTGCTATCTTCGTCCTTGGTGGATGGAATAATAACCATACATTTAGCGTTGTAGAACAGTGAGTGTGGACACTTTATGATCAAATCTTTATGATCTCAGTGGGATGTTAATGGAGATTTGTTTTTTCAGATTTAATATCGCTCAAGATAGCTGGAGAATTCTTCCTTCTATGCATTCTAAAAGGAAAAATCATTCTTCAATATCCTACAAAGAATATATTTATTGCTTCGGAGGTAATGATGGTAAAGACTGGCTAGATACAGCTGAAGTATATAATACAAAAACATTCGAATGGAAGGACTTAAGTCCGATGCAGTTTAAAAGAGGTCTATTGGCTGTAAGTTTTACTTTCACTTGTAGAATTACTGCATAAAATACTAAGCCCACTTTAAAGGTCAAGGAATTTGACCCTTAAAGCCCTCAACATGAGGCCACCACCCCCCCAACGAATACAGTCTAAGAGACCCTTTCGTCGGAGAACGAGACGTTTGTTCATGAATATCGCACAAGAACAACCGCACATCACTGTTCTAATAAAAAAAACCACACTGTATGTACATATCCAAGTACAAAATAAACAACAACGCATGGACACATAAAGCGCGCATGCGTTAGGAAAGAATACCTGAAATGTGCCGTGCGAAAGCTCGCACACCTCAAGTAAACATACATGTACATATGTATGTATGTTTATGCGTGCATAAGCACGAACACACACGCACACACACACACACAAACTGCATCAAATATCAACTACAGATGAAAGAAACAGTTGAAGTTCATTTTTGACATCATTTTTTTGCCAGTTACTTCAACTGTCTTCTATTCAGTGACGGCTCGTATTTAACCCTTTGAATGCTTACCAACGCCGATCGGCGTTTTGCCAACAAGTCCATAGGCCGGCAAAACGCCGATAGGCGTTGTATTTTGAGCATGTACAAAGTAAACAAGAATACCACCAGTTAAGCCTTTCCAGGTAGCATTGAAAAAAAATGCATTGAACATGGGTTGTGTAATCCGTGTCATTCATTTGTCAACGTTTGTAAAGAAAGACTGGTTTACACCGGAATTCCTGAATTTATAACCATAGCAGAATTTCCCGATGGAAATCCCTAACTGCTGAGTGTTTTAGATTGTGACTTGGCATTTAGATTGTGAGCATTAAATTTTAACAATGAAGAAGATGGAACTTGTTTTGGAAAAATATATTCATTTTATATTGTTGCAAGATATATTAGAGAGTCTAAACACACCTTTATAAAACTCGAAATCCTCGGCGGTAGTTATCTAGGGTTTGTTTGAATTAGCTACAATTTTTATACCTGCTTTCTATTGGATTTTAAAATAATTCTAGTTGGAATTGTTGGCGAGATAGGCACTGACGATTTTCTGGCTGTCAAAATGAAATGATCATTTTTAAATGATATTACTGATCATCTTCTTATAATTATCGACCGTTTCATTTTATTATCTGATCATTTTGGTTTAATAACTGATTATTTGGTTTAATTACTGATCATTTACATAGTTTCATACTTGAGTATATGACAACTAATCACAGCGTACTGATCATTTAGAATACTCACTGATAATTTCGAAATATTTAATGACAATTTAGCTATTTTTGTTGATCAAAAGCTGAATAAATTACTGATCAATTAAATACACGCCTTTTTGCTACAATTAATACTTAAAGCTACAATTAATCTCAATATATCCAATTTAAAAATGAAGTCCAGAAACTTAAGCTTTCATATTTTAAAATAATTATTAATTTGACAAAAAATTAATTTTATTCGCATTTTATAGAAAACTCTATCAAGAATTGGGTTCCAGACGAAAAACGGTACCAATACCTTTTAAATGTAAAGTTTTTGAAAAAATATGACATGAAACCACTTTAATAATTGAAAAATATTAATTTAATGTATTCATTCTGAAAGTATTCATTTCAATCTTATTCTAGTAACTATCCAATGTCACGTTAATTGATTTGAAAACTTTGCCAATTTTAGACGGTTATTCTGAAAGAATCAATCTACTGCATAGGTGGATTTGATGGTGTCGATCCAGTGGATAAAATGGAAGTACTAGATCTTAACACTAACACCTGGACTGCAGTGAAGGATTCTCCCATAAAAGATCAAGGAATTCAGGCAGTGTGTCACAGTGGGAAGATAATTTGTTTCGGTGAGTTTAGAAACACGCGACAGTCTGTTCTATTCCTGAAATGAGTCTAAATTATTGCCCAAATTGTATTTTCAGGAGGAATTGGTTCGAAAGAGGTGCATGAATATGACCCAGCTACTGATGCGTGGAAAGTCATAAGTGAAATGCCAAATGAACGACAGTATTGTAATGCTATTATTACGGAAGTAAATATATGAATAATTTCTATTTTTTTAAATTTTCTTATGTACGCATTCAAAGGTTGAGAGATTTCAAATAAATATGTATTCAAAAGGTTCTATTTAATTGAAATTATGAAGTTATTTTAATTTACAAATAGCAGAATTATATGAAACTAGTGTTGTGCCCGATGAAATATCATCGCATGAGTGTTGGCATATTGAGTTATTAAATAAAATAAAAAATAAAAAGAAATGTGTCGGTCATGTGTTCGATCCGCACGCCATCGTATTTTTTTCAAATACCTTTAAATATATTTATATTTAACTAGTTGTTTTACCTGGCTTCGATCAGTATTTGTAATATAAACAGCGTAAACATGGCGAATCTAATAGTAAATATTCATTTATTTTTTTATTAAATTTATTTCAATAAAAAAAAATAATATTCAACCAATCGAATCGTCGTCGTAGAAGCTTTGACTTGTTTTCGATGTTCCCAAACAAAAATACTTTCATACATACAAAGTCTCGTTCGAAATTATATTGTTGCGTAGGGATGGGTGGAGGATCCAAGTAAAAGGCCGAAGTCGTTTCACAGCGTTTATTGATGATTAAGGAGATACACGCACTGGCAGTGCTCAGTCCAGAATGACCTGATATCGCCTATGTACCGCCTTATAAAGGGTAGATCTCTCAGGACGCCTAATCTGTTTACCTGTTGTATAGTCACGTATTCGGATATGTATTTCCACGACATTGGGTCTCCCCATACCGATTCTGAGAAATAACTAATAACTAGAGGTAGGATAGTCACAGTGCTATCCATTGTTCGGCAAACCTTTAACAATGCATTTAGAACCTTTGAACAATACACGGCCCCCTCAGGCTCCGGTGACTACTAATAACGGTCATTGTTTAGCCTAAATGCACTTAGAGTCCAGATAAAATCCTTGGAAGTAAGTGCATGCACTTAGTTAATCCGATAACAGATATCCGTTGGTCTAAGTGCAATTCGCTCAATCTGCGGCGTACGTAACAATATATTAGATTGTTTAAGGCAATAAATTATTTGGTTAGTTTATAATTCCAAAAGTGGTCAGTAAAAAAATGAAAAATTAATTAATTAATTATTAATTTTAAAAATGATCAGTAACTAATTCTAAATGATGAGTAGAATATAATAAACGATCAGTAAGTTATTCATTTTTTGTTCAGTAAATAATTCTTTTAAATAAATTTAATTTAATGTTTGTATTTAATTGTTTAATATGAAAAAAAATGGTGAAAACTACCTACATATAAATAATATAAAACATCAATAGAAAAATTAATTAATGAATTAAATAAATTTTCAATAGATGGCGCTAAATGTTCAGAGATTAATTTGCTTAGAGGAAAAATTGGTAGCAAACAGTACATACATGTTAATATATACATGTTTTTTTCTTTTGATGTTATATTCGTACATTTTGTTGGCAGTGTGTTAGTTGTTACGTACATATGTATGTCGAATCGAAACGACTATTATAGTACGGCATGCGTTATCTTACACAGACACATTGACACACAGAGTAGCGCTATTACATAGTCAATATCTCATGTAAATAATTATAATTTAAAATACTTCTGTAACTGATAAATCAATTAAGATTTTCAAGACGACATAATCCATAAATAATCTGGCTATAATAATTTTTTTGGTTCTTGAATGAAAAAACTTTAGTAGATTTTGGTATATTTTTATTAGCTGAGAATATAAAGTTTATTCGGAGATAAACGTAAAATAAAAATAAAGGTAAACAAGGATAAACTGAATTTTTAATATTATCATAAAACAAAAGACATTTCATATTCGTCTTATGAATTTGTTTAAATATTTAAAAATTCCTACTAAAAGTAAAATAAATAAGAAATAAAATTACAATTTTCTATTTGTGAGAAAAGTGTCCTGAAATCAGACACAAAAATTGGCTTTAACTTGATTTTGAAAGGACAATTAAATTGAATACAAAAGTGCATGATTTTAATTGCAAAATGCCAAATCCAATAAAAAAATGCTAAAATTGTCCCATTCAGTGAGATTTCCGAAACATAATCATGATTTTAACACGTGTTAAAACGAGCATAAACAATTATTGGAATTATTTCTAATTAATATATGTATATTGAAGTTTTAAAATAGTCATAATTAAGCGTCCAGATAGGCAAGTATGATTGATTTTTTCTTATTGCTTAGTTGCCTATCATATGGAATGTACATAAATAAACTGATATATGTGTGGGCTTTAATTTTATTGGTCATTAAGTTATATGAATTAATTATTTGTCAAAAATATAACCAAAAACGATATTTTACTGACAGTTCGTATAAAATAATAGTTACATTTAAATATTGCTTTTACTCTATACTACAATATATTTTAAATTAAAATAACAAAAAAAAAAATGAATTAAAACAGTCTTTATTTTATTAAATTTCATATGTTCATTTTATGATAAAAAAAATATTCATATAAATCCGGACGACTAAATACAAATATATTAAAATTATATACAATAATTAATCAATGTATCAAAGTACACAATTCAAAACATGCTTATAGTGTATATATCTAAATATACATACATTATAAATGTAAAAATACAATTTATACTAAATGTGCTACTAAACCAAGTTACAAAGACATATTTTACAACATTACCAGCGATAAGATAAAACTAGGCTTATATAATATAAGCCCTAACAGGACCAAAATGGCAGTGGTATTACTTTAATAAATGGTAAATTTGTAGCTATTTAGTAATAATTATTTAGTATTTACTAACATTGCAAAAAAAAAACAGCGGATTAATGAGCTGACAGATTTGAATGGTTATCTTCGGTAAGGTCTTAAAAGAGTACCATTCTTGATTCAGGATCGGTGGAGCAAGTGTGGCTCTACTTATCGACTATAAGGCAGTTCGCCCGTGTTACATATGTATAAGAAAGATTGTTCAATTCGATACACATATCAATACACGTGAACCATTCCGTAGATAAATGTCCAGAATAGGATGTAGGTGAATAGAGCTCCTAAGAATCCGTTGGTGAGTAGACTCCGTCTCGAGATGAAGAATTTCTGCCAACTGGAGCCGGCCTTCATCAGTAACAATATCCACAGGCTGAATACGGAGAATAGATAGAAGCCAAATCCATAGAAACTAGTGAGGCCGAGCAAACCTGAAATCATACATCTTATTTTACTTTTTACATAGATATATACCAG
This sequence comes from Arctopsyche grandis, assembly GCF_051622035.1. Lineage (NCBI taxonomy): Eukaryota > Metazoa > Arthropoda > Insecta > Trichoptera > Hydropsychidae > Arctopsyche > Arctopsyche grandis. The sequence continues at coordinate 4,095,238 of NC_135362.1, forward strand.
AAAAGCTTGACAGGAAGACCTCAATACGACTTTCTAGACCATTAATTACAAACATTGCAGCATTTTTATTACATAAATCGCTGTATTCGAGAGGCTGAAGAACAATGAATTAATCCATAGAGACATCTATGTATTTAGACTTGTGCATATGTATTGTACATAAATCATATTCAGATATTTATGACATAGCGGGTAGGATGATTTTTGCCAATTTGATGGAGGACATATGTATAAGCATAATACAAATACTATATATATATATATAAGAAAATTAGCGAGACATCTATGCTATGAATAATAAATTTTTGAAATCATATTCAAACAGTGGTGACATATGTATGTAGTAGTTAAGATGATTTTTGCCAATTTGATGGAGTGTCTGTCAATTTGATGGAGTGGATGAACTGTTTCAACAATGAAATTAGATAAATTGGCAAACTCTGATAGGAAACGATCGATTTCTGACTTCACAAATCTGACCAGCAGTATTAAAGATTAGCACAGGATCGAACCCGGTAACCTCTCTGTGTTTAACATAACCTTTCACCACCATTATGCTTTCGAACAGAGTGGTCACTGGTTTGAGTGCCACTAGAGTCCCGCTGCTGGCCAGACCTTGGTTTGTGACTCCAAGTCGATCGTTTCTTATCAGAGTTTGTCAAATTTTCTTATCTTCATTGAAATGGTTCCTGTTGGCATCTCCTTTCCTATCTCTCTTGCTAATCTCAAGTTATTCAGCGTCTTGAGGTTCGCCAATCTATATATACATATATAAAAATGAATGTCTGTGTGTGTGTCTCGAATAGGCTCCTAAACCACTGAACCGATTACGATGGAACTTTCAGGATTTGTTGTATGCATGTCCGGGAAGATTACTGTGAAAAAAAAAACGGGAATGAGTGTTCGCTGTCTGCGTTTTTCCCACAAATGGGAACGGGAACGAGAACAAGAACGAGAACGGGAACAGGAATTGTACGCATTATTATGGCATTGCAACGCATGCACGATTTTAAATGCTGCAAATATTCTTCCATAAATGTCACTGTGGATGTTTATATGAATTCGCATTCTAGAAAATGCTTATGTATATTGATTATATTTGCATCTGTTTAAGTGCACTCGTCGCTTTAAAAATAAAAAATTAATAAATAAACCACCGAGCCAAACTGCTGGCTAATTCATAATTTGCAATTATACGTCTAAAATTGTTCATGTCTATGGGGAGCGGTAATTGGCCGGGCTATAAGTAGTCAGCAAATCTATCGAAACTAGTGTAATACAGAAGTAGTTTTGCCTGATTGAATCAATACATATTATGTTACTAAAATATACTATGGGTTAGTCAATGATATAATAACGAATCATTTTTTGAACATCACATACAGTACAAAAATAATCATATAAGGCTTACGGCAGTCAGTAATAAAATATTTAGGAGTAAAACATTGAGGGAGCGAAATGTAAGGCGATACGGGGTATATCCTCAATATATCCAATATTTAATCGCCATAGTTCTTTATCAACTCAAAATGAAATAAAATTATATCCCGCGCTCATATTACCATTATTAACATATGCTTCACCCGTATGGAATAACACCTCGAATACTAACCTTTCCAAGCTCCAAGTAATACAAAATAAATCCCTAAAAATAATTTATAATACACCCATATATTCTTCTTCTTGTTAATGCCTTGTCCGCATCCGGACGTTGGCGACCACCTCGTCGATTATTTGAATATATCCGCATCGGTCTTCAGCGGCTCGGAACAGCTCTTCGGCGCTCATATCGGTCCACATGCGCATGTTTCGAAGCCAAGATAACTTTTTCCTGCCAATCCATTTTTTTCCTTCTATTTTCTCCATGGTTATCAAACGGAGAAATTCGTATTTTGGACCCCGTATCATGTGTCCGAGGTACTCCATCTTTCTCCGCTTGATGACAGAAACAAGTTCCCTGCCTCTCCCCATCATGCCGAGGACAGCTTCGTTTGATATCTTTTTGGTCCACGGAATCTTCAGCATACGCCTAGATAGACCCACATCTCAAAAGCTTCAATGCGGCTGATCATCTTGGTTTTCAGAGTCCACGTCTCACATCCATGTAGTAATACTGTCCAGACGTAGCTCTTCGCGAATCTCAACCGCGTATGAAGATTGAGATGCTTATTTGTAAGCGCTGCCTTCATTTTTACAAATGCTGTTCTAGCCATCTCGATGCGGATTCTTAGATCTTCATCTGGGTCCATCTCTTCATTCGGCCAGGTACCCAGGTATTTGAATCTTTTTACTTTTTACCGATATATACTAACTTGAAAAATCTGCATGCCATATATAATATACCGTTAGTTACAGACATTACTAACAAACTAACCAGTAGATTCTATGACAGAATCACTAATAACCGTATACTAACACACTTGTGAAGAGTCTCGGTGATTACAACAAAATGTCTATACCCTTCAGGTATAACACACAGATTATCTAAACACAATCTGCTTTAGGTCATCGACTTTCGTGAGTCTTTAATTAATATTATGTATTAGATGTATTATGAGCATTTATAAGGATTGTAAATAGGTTTTTGAGCTCTTTTTCCTATTATGCTGTACTGTATTAACATTAGAATAATATGATACTATGATTACTAGCAAAATTAAATTAAATTGTAAAATAGAAAATGATCAATAGATCAGTAGCTATTAAAATAGATTGGTAGATGAAATGAAATATATTGACCAGCAGTCGATCCTGCTAGAGCAGCCATAGATGTCCGACAGTATTCGACGACGGCAGCATTGTTGCGAAGGGCGGGTTCACTGAGGGCCCCCAATTCAGGGGCCCGGGCAGCAGCGCCTGCGCCCCCGGGGCCGCCTGCAGTCGTGGCCATCGCGCTTGAAGAACGACCGCTCGGCATGGCATCAAACGTTGGGTTGCACAGGTTGACAGTTGCTAGAATCCGACAGTTCAAAGATCGGATGTGTGACACGGTTCGGCAATGTCAGAATATTACTATCATGTGCCAGGCCACATGTAAATTGATTCAATTTTTTAGGACGACATCTATCGTTACCCAATACGTACTATTTATAAGCGAAGATTCAAACCTGTGAATTTCATTTTTGTTTTTGCATTATATTTCAGGTGCAAATTATAATCGAAGATTTGTATTATATTGTGAATACACATTCGAATTAGTCATTTATTTATGTTTAGGGTTTCAATCTTGTTCTATTATATTAGGCGGCCTTTTTATAAAATATTGTCGTATGTGTCAGTGGCGGATCCGGGAAATTTGCAGGGTGGGGCCATTTCTAATTTTTTACAAAATTAAGACGTATATTCAGTTATATTATTAATTTATTGTCTTGTAAGCTTATTAATTTGTAAAGCAATATTTCAAGGACATTATAAAAATGCAAATACATAAAAAAAAACATATATTTTCTTTAACTTTAATTATTTACACAAAAACAACATTAAATAAAATCTAAAAAAATTAGAAGGAATATTGATACATACATGTGTATTATATGTAAATGTACATATATTAAAAAAAAATAAAATAGGAATATGATAACTAAAGCCCGGACCCTGAGGGGGCCGTTTATTGTTCAAATGTTGTAGTTGCATTTACAACAATGGAACAATAAACGGCACGCTTCCGGTCCTACCTCTAATGATAACAGGAGAAATATGACATCTAGGAACACAAATAGGATTTGGATCATAGCCAGTGCCGGCCTTACACCCAATGGCGCTCTCGGGCAATTTTTTTTAAACACCCTTAGAAAAAAAATTCGTCTATGGTGCTCTAATCTAAAATTTTGTATGGCTTTTGGCGCTCTAATTTTAAAATTTAATGCGCCTTTGACGCATCGAGCGGCGCCCTAACTTATTTGGCGCCCTTGGGCGCCGCCCAGCCTAGCCCCCCCCCCTTTAAAGCCGGCACTGGACGGTAAACGGACTACTAGTCATATGTAAACCAGTCACAGGACAACCGATCGCTCTAGATCGGTCACACTAAAACTGGTCACACCCTAAAATCGGTCACGAGAAAACTGGTTGACTGATTTTAGGGTGTGACCAGTTTTCTCGTGACCAGTTTTGGGGTGTGACCAGTTTTAGTGTGATGGGTGATCACGTGTGACCGATCTAGAGCGACCGGTTGTCCTGTGACCGGTTCACATTTGACTAGTAATCACCGAACCCACTGATCATAGCACAAAGTTTAATTTATATTTATTTGTCACTGTCAATCTGTATAAAAAAAATTCTGGATCTAAATCGATATATGAATGAATACGTAGCAATGCGAGACCAAGCAACCTTTTTACAAGGCTCTTTTTTTACCCATCCGATTGCATAAATATGTTTTCATGTAATCGGATGTTTTAGGCAAAGGATCATGGATCAGTTGCATTGATTATGCACATGATAACATTTTATACCTGAAGGACAGAGTGGTCTGCTCACACTCCCAAATCAATAATGTTACTTTTTGGACAAAAATGGGCATTTGAATTGCGTTTTTAAATGCCGAATGCGAATTTTAATTATAATGTACATGTATAATATTACATGGTTCGGTGATTACTGGTCACAAAGTCACTAAAATCTCTATAACGGAACATCTGGCAGCCGAAAAATCCATCATACTAACGAGAACTTGAGTGCCAAATATTGTGAATTCGCGATTTTCAAAATTGTCTTTGTGACCACCGCATAGACGAATAGTCCAATTACCATATTACATATGTAGTGCTCTAGGGTGGTGGCCATTGACCTTGTGCCACCATCGTGGATCCGCCAGTGGCGTTAAACGGGTTACATCCCAAATGTGAATCGTTACCAGGATAGCCGCCGCTACGAAAATCGCTCGCGTGGATCCTTTCACACGAAAATTCATCGCACAGGAAAATTCCAATACAGAAAACTGCCCAAATATTGCTCAAAACTGCCCAAATATCATAAAAAAGCATTTTCTGAGCAATATTTGGGCAATTTAATTTGCTTTACGGCAATTTTCTTGTGCGACAAGAGACTCGCGTGAGCGATTTTCGTAGCGGCGGTTATCCTGGTAGCGATTCTCATCTGGGATGTTATCACCGAATCGCCTGTGAAAATTATTGCCAGATGTTAATTTCTTCAATTACAATAAAATAAGATTACGGTAGTGACGATTCTCTTCTTTATCAGGTTATTTCATAGCCGATGAACATCTGTTAGAATAGAACTCCAATCACAATATCAAATTTATAATTCTCATCAAATTTATAATTCTCAACCTAGATGAAACATGTAATGGACAATCAACTGGCGGTTTGAACTACATAATATGATGTTTTTCGGTTATCAGGACTGTTTTTAAAAAAAAATGTTGTCTTGGTCGAAACAAAAGCAATTGACAATATAAACATGTTTCGTTTCTTTTAACATTTGTATTATTAAACTTTGTTGTATTCGCAGACTTGAACATTTTTGTAGTCCTTATTCAGGAAATTTTCTTCCTTTTTTATTTACAAAGCTAAATTTTGGATCACTGGTCATTAATTTAACACTTGATAGCTATTGCTCTGCCTCTTGGAATTGTTTGATAATTTAAATACAATTAATAGTTCAAAGGCGTCATAGTATATGTATAATAAAGAAAGTGTTATTCAAACAAATAAAATGCTACTTATTAATTGATACACAAAGCAAAGTTTTCAAATTTCAATTAAACTTGAAAAAAATGGTTACTTCAATTGTTACGTAAATGCAGATACATTTGTAGCAGTGGCGGCTCGTGAGAATTCAGTGGGGAGGCTGCAGAAATGAATCGGGTTTTAGTAGCTCGTTAATCATACTGATGATCAAATAGCATGTATTTTACTGCATGTACTGAACTGAGCGGTATTATTATTTTACTATTATTATTATTATTTTACTATTATTTATTATTTTACGATGTATTTTACTGCAGCCCATGTGAACGAATTGCCACTGATATGTATGTAGTTATCAGATTGGATGTAATATTTAAATAAGAACCCAAATTTCTTTTGACTAGATATCGTAAGTAAAAGTAAGAAGAAGTTAGTAAAAATAAGAATCCTGTAACATTGCTGAGAAAATTTTGTTCCTCGATAGTACTCCTGTTCAATACGATATATTATATATTATTTGGCCAATATAATCAGCACTGATGTATCCAAGTGACCCAATTCATTCGAGTGACAAATTAATATACCTACTGTGGAAAATAACTGAAGCGTTTTCCTTATATCATCTCAATTGAATAAATCTTTCGATGATACATCGGCCGACTGTTGAAATAATGACAAAAATTAGATTCTAATTACATAAGATTTGACACATTAATACCTCGAATGTTATGGCTATAGCAAAGTCGTCATCGAAAAACGGACCAATGATACGAGTAAAAAAGCAACTTATATATCTGATATGATACATTGTAGATTACATCTTCGCCTAGAATTGTTTTCGGTAGTTATTTGTAGTTATTTGGAAAGGTGAAATTGACGTTCAAAATATTAAAGGTCAAGATGTTGACTGATGACTTCACGAGCGTTATGGAATACAAACACAAAATATTTTCGTAAAAAAAATTGTATAAAAAAATGTTTTAGACATAAAAACGTTATAGATAAGTTAATACACTACAGTTATTGGTCATTCTGAAGCCGTTGGATAATTGGAATTTCAGGTTAAAGCATAAAAACCCTGCGATATTACCGAGAAATTTTTATGACCTCGATGGTGCTCCTGTTCAATGCTAATTGATAGCATTTTTTAAATTTACCATTTATTGGCAATAGGTTTTTGAGCTCTTTTTCCTATTAAGCTGTACATATTAACATTATAATAATATAATACTATGATTACTAACAAAATTAATTTAAAATTGTAAAATAGAAAATGATCAGTACATCATTAGCTATTAAAATAGATATAAGATGTATTGTGAACATAATTTAGTAATAATAGAAAGCATTTAAAAATCAAAAAAAAAAAAACATACGTACTATACATATATATTGTGTTTTTATATATATATATATATATATATATATATATATATATATATATATATATATATATATATATATATATATATATATATATATATATATATATATATATATATATTGTGTTTTTATATATATATATATATATATATATATATATATATATATATATATATATATATAAAAACACAATATATATGTATAGTATGTACATATGTATGTATGTATATAAAAAAAAATCCCAAAAATATTATTTGAAATGATATTTTTAATATTATTATTAACATTAAAAATAGCATCGAAAATAAAATACACAGAAGCTTAAATATTATGCTATTGAAACGTAGTCAACAGCAGCAACATTGTGTATACACAAGGCTCCCTGAATATTACTGTTTTTATTTTTAAAAAATCACTATTCATCTTATGCAAATTCTTAACGATGATCAGAAAGCAAATTTTTTAATTAATTTCTTACTTTCATATATGTACATGAGGTTTTATACTTTTTTTCAATTTTAAACAACCATAACTATTTCAATTAAACACTCAAATTAAGAAGACAAGTTTGGTATTGTATTGGTATGAAATTTTAATTTAAATCAATTACAACAATTACTTTAATTATAATTTTTGCACGTTGTTATATTTAGATAGATTATTTTATTTATTGTAAACATGTCGTCATTGATTTTGCATTATTACATGAATTGTAATTCATTGTTAAAATTTAATATATTTTTTTACCAATAAACACTAATGGAAAGTGAAAGATATTTATGTACATACTTGCATATTGTATGTGTTACTTTGTATGTTTTTTTTAGCCCACAGATGTGGAACAATTACTATATTTAGCCGTGAATCCTGTTATGATGATAGTTCTCTTGATTATAAGCATGTAAACAAATTATATTACACAAAATTTTGGCAATCTGTACATAATCTGTTTTGTTACATATTCTTTGATATAAAAGTTTGTATATAAATTTACTTTCATCACATATGTAATGTATGAAGTAACATTTTACAACTATATTATTATTATCATATACCGGTGCTATACAGAATAAGATCAATTCCGATAGTGTAAGTACATGCATTCGGATACATATTTTTATGACTGAATATATACGTACTTATATGTATAGTCAATATTAAATAATATAGTGTATATTAATATGTTTCTAATTAATTGAAATATACGGTATGCCCGAGCACATGTACACATGTTAAAAAATGTGTAAAAATTAAGAATGTGACTTCGTTCACGGTGATAACAATGTGTGCTTATCACAATTTTCTGCAGACAAACTCAATTTATGATAGTATTAATTTGGAATAACTACACGATATTACTGATTATTTATTGTAAGATATTTTTCAAATGAATGTATGAAAGTTATAGTTCAATAAATACTATTGATTATGCCTAGTGTGTGTAAATATTTCGCAATGTTGTATCAGTTGGAGAATGTGTGGTTTAAAGCAAGTTTTTAGTCGTACATATTTACAGTGTCGTATACATTAATACATTACAAATGTACATATGAGTACATTGTCTATAGTATTATTTTTTTTAAATACGGTTGTGATGATTTAAGTAAGCTTATTTGTTTTGATAGTTCAATTTTATATGGATGATTAAAATTGTGTTTTAAAAATTACAAAAAAAAAAAAAAAATCAATAGGTCAAATTTAATTTGAATGCATAAAACTAACATGAATAATGAACGAGAGTAAAGTACGCTTCAGAAAATGTGACACGACAAACATCAGTTTATAAATAACGCGAGAAAATCTCTAAGCAAAAAGTTATAGTCTATTATTAAACCGTGTATTGTCTCTGCTCTTCCAATTCATTGAACACAGTGGCGTCGCGTAATAATACACATGGGTTCAAAATGTTTATCAAATCCATAAAATGGACGCACTAACTCAAGCTAACAAAATAGAACAACAGTATTTATTAAATAAAAATGCTTAATTTTACTATTTTTTGTGTAATTTGAAATAAAATTTTTGAAATTTGTTTCACATTTCATACAAAATGATCAAATAAATTGTGGTCGTCAAAATATCACTTTTGCAAATTGGTTCCCTTTTGCAAAACTACATCTATGGTGTCTGCGCGATGCAAGCATATGCATATGCAAACTACAGATTATATACATACATACGAGAAATGGAGTATATTTGTGCAGATTCACATTAACCTCAATGAAAACTGCAATCAGCTAAATTTATCGTTCTAACGTTTGAAGCCTTCGTGCAAATTAAAACAAATATATGATTTGAAAAATTGTATTGTACATATTATATACTTTTTTAATTCATTCAATTCTATCTATTCAAACAAATAAGTATATCAAGCATTTATTTGGTCAGTATTTTAAATTAACCTTGAAGTATATAATACTAGTGGTTTTACCTGGCTCAGTATTTAACCAGCAGAATATACTAGTGGTTAGTATATAATGCTTTGGACAAAGTGGTCACTTATTTTTTCTGTTGTCCAGACCTTGAATTTGTGACTCCAAATCGATCGTTTCCTATAAGAGTTTGCCAATTTATCGGATTTTCATTGAAACGGTTCCAACAAATTGGCAACCTTACCAATTTTCTCGCAAATCTCGAGTTTTCAGCAATCTCAAATTTCACTGAATTGTATAAAATTATGCAAATTTACAAATTTGACCATAAATGTCTCTGTGGATGTTAATTGATATGTATTTTCTTTCTATAATAATACTTGTATCAAATAATACCTGTTAGGCCTTCCTGGTATAAATTAAAAAAATAAAATTTGTAATATAATCCGCTTAAACATGACTAGTCTAATTGTAAACATTTTATGAAATTCATTTGAATAGTTTTATTTTATTAAAATGTATTTGAATATTCATTTGTTTTTTTATTAAATTTGACGTCACGGATTCTACGAACCAAAACTTACATACGTACATACAAAGTCTCTTTCGAAAGATATATTAGATTAAATGCTTAAAATATACCTACCAATTGGTTAACATTATATTACAGATATCAAAACTGACAGATTGAATTGATATGTTATGGAAAACAATCATGATTTCGAGGATTGGTATTAAAACGAATCAAATTTGTTATGTGGAACAAACACTTGGTATTGATTTTATTGGTATTGAAGTCGACTCATATTCAACTTCGCGTATGCGTGTATGTATGTATGGATATATGTAGTACTTGAGTATCTACTTATACTGTACATAAGTAAACATTAATGCAGATATGATTTAGAATTGGAATGGTTTATTTTGGTCTTTTATAATGTAATGTGTACTCTTTTCCCCTAGCATGAGATTTAGTGTTGAGCTCATGCTAATCATTTCAGGGTCATGTTGTACATTAAGCACAGGTATTATACTTGTAACCAACCAATAGCTTACAAAAATGTCGTATTATTCACCAGTTTGGTTTTCGAATTAAAATTTGAGTATTTAAATAAGAATATTTATTACATATGCAAACAATCAATATAAAAAAATTATTCCAAATTGAAAATTATAAAATATACGATTGTTAATTTTGCCCCAATATTTAAATCTAATATTTTTCGAACTGCTTTAACATTGTACGAAGTAAAACAAATGAAAAAATTTGAATACTGTTTATTGTCACTATGTAATATGTATTGAGTATTTATAGTTCGTCACTCGTAACATGTAATATCTCTGAATTGTCTTCGTATGAATTACTATTGGCATGGAACATTCTGAGTATTACAGGGGTCGATGTAACGTACTACGTATCAAGATTATCAGTTGAAACATGGTACTTTTTATTACATTTCTGTATCGCAAGTATTTCGATGAATCAAACTTAACATCTAAAATTGGATTTTAAATAATCTGCAGATTTTTCATGAATACGACTTTTCCAAATACCAAGAAATTTTTCGATGGTGTTTATGTAACATGTTACACTTTTTGCACCACTGTATCGTCATCGTATGTATTCCGACGAATATAAACTCACACGTAATATTAGATTGTGAATTTTAAGATTGGTTTTGGATTATTTGCACGAGGTTTAAAGAAGATTTTTGATGGAGTTAAATTTATTAGTTGAAACTTTTAAATTAAAACACTTTTTGCGCTACTGTATCGTCATCGTGTGTATTTCGACGAATAAAAAACAACACGTATCGTTTCATTGTAATTACATATATGCATTATCAAAATAATTATTGCTTATAGATACAATGCACCAATTAATTACCAATAATACTTTATATGATGATTTAGAATTCAACAATCGTAACATTCAAAACTTTTTGCACCACTGTATCGTCATCGTATGTATTTTGACGAATCACAAAATCAGTACGTAATGTTTGATTTTAATTAGACATTAAAATTAATATTTGTTATGGATACCATGCACCAAGCAGCAGAAAGGTTTTCGATGGTATTTTATATGGAGTTAAATTTATCAGTTGAATCTTTTGTATTAAAACACTTTTTGCAATACTGTATCGTCATCGTATTTATTTTTGAGAATTAAAACCAATATGTTAGGTTTGATTGTTATTATCTTACCAAAATTAATGTTACACAATGCACCAACAACCAACGAGACTTTTTATAATTTATTCGTAAAATTCAAGACTTTTTGTATTACTTTACAGTAATCGTGTGTATTTTACAGATTCAAAATCAGTACGTAATGTTTGATTTTAATTATATCATCAAAATTGATATTTTTCATTGATACTATTAAATATGTACAGAGAAGACTTTTTTCATGTTTTTATTTATATTGCTTATCATTGGAAATTTTTTTTATATTGCTATATGGTAATCGTATATATTTCGATGATTCAAAAACAATACGTAATGTTTGATGGTAATCATATCATTAAAATTAATGCATACAGCTTGTAGAGGCAATGCACCAAGTACCAATAAAACTTTTCATTATGAGTTAGATATCAACAATCGTAATATCTTACACTTTTTGTTTCGCTGAATCGTCATCGTATATATTTCAACGAAGTAAAACTTACACATAACGTTTGCATGTAATCATATCGTCAAAATGAGTGTAACTTATGGATGTACTGCAACACGCACTCATAAGACTTTTCAAGATGTTAAATACGAATTGCAGATCGCCAGTCGGAATATTTTAGACTTTTTGCATTGATGTATCGCAATCGTATATGATTCCACGAGTCAAAACTAGGACGATTCATTTTGAATGTAATTACATTATCAAATTGGATGCAAATTGTGTATGTAATGCAACGTGTACTGAGGAGACTTTTCGAGACGTTCGATACGTATTGGAATTCGGCATTGGGAATTTCGAAGACTTTTTGCATTGCTGTATGGTAATCGTATGTATTTCGACGAGTGAAAACTTACACGTAACGTTTGAATGTATTCATGTCGTGAAAATGAGTGTAACTCATGGATGTACTGGAAATATGCACTCATAAGACTTTTTAAGATGTTAAATACGTATTGCAGTTCCCCAGTCGTAATATTTCAGACTATTTACATTTCTGTATCGCAATCGTATATGATTCGACGAGTCAAAACTGGGACAAGTCATTTTGATTGTAATTACATTATCAAATTGAATGCAAAGTGTATTCAGGAAACTTTTCGAGACATTCGATACGTATTGGAATTCGGCATTCGGAATTTCGAAGACTTTTTGAATTGCTGTATGATAATCGTATGTATTTCGACGAGTGAAAACTAGGACGAGTCATTTTGATTGTAATTACACTATCAAATTGAATGCAACGTGTATTCAGGATACTTTTCGAGACATTCGATACGTATTGGAATTCGGCATTCGGAATTTCGAAGACTTTTTGAATTGCTGTATGTATTTCGACGAGTGAAAACTAGGACGAGTCATTTTGATTGTAATTACATTATCAAATTGAATGCAACTTGTGTATGTAATGCAACGTGTATTCAGGAGACTTTTCTAGACATTCGATACGTATTGGAATTCAGCATTGGTAATTTCGAAGACTTTTTGCATTGCTGTATGATAATCGTATGAATTTCGACGAGTGAAAACTAGGACGAGTCATTTTGATTGTAATTACATTATCAAATTGGATGGTAACTTGTGTATGTAGTGTAACGTGTAATGAGGAGACTTTTCAAGACGTTCGATACGTATTGGAATTCGGCATTAGTAATTTCGAAGACTTTTTGCATTGCTGTATGATAATCGTATGTATTTCGACGAGTGAAAACTAGGCCGAAGCGATTCGATTGAAATAACATTATCAATGTGAATGTTTTTCATGGAGACAAAGCGCCATTGGGTGTCTCGTTTGTGGATACATTTTGCATATTGTGATCGGCGAATTGTAGGCGAATCGCTTCGGTGTGAAATGAAATTTGGTGTGATGTTTCATGTGCGATTCGTGTAGGACTCGATGTGGATGTTGGCGTAGCGTTTGCGAGCGTATTTAGAGCGTTCGCCATGAATATTTTGTCGGACATTTGTGCGAGGGGAGCGCGGCGGGTCAATATGTAGGCGGCCTCAAGCAGGCGCCTGCTTTACCGTCGTGAGCGTCGCACCGACGACCGGTGGCTGCTGGACGGACCACCCTCGACCCCCACACTCCACCCAGCGCTCTCTCTTTCTTCTCCACGCATCCCAGGGACACATCAGACCTCGTCGAGATGGCCTGCGCACACCTGGGCCGCGTCAGGTGAGTGCTCTCCCGTCTCCACTGTCCTAGCAGCAGGCACTAGCACTAGCATTAGCACCAGCCAGACAATGGACGCCGCGTCGCCATCGCCATCGCCATCGCCATCGCCATCGCCATTGTCTTGCACCCGCCGCGCCCCGTTCCTCGCCCGACGGCGCTGAGCGAACCCTCGACTGGAATCCGGTCCACATCCAGAGGTTACCACACCCGGGCGAGCGCAGCTGCACATTTGGGCGCCGAATTGCAACTGTCAAATGCGCATTCGAATTCGGCCCCAATCGCCACGCCGGACTTACAATCACGGTAATAGTATGCGCGCGCGGATCCAATTCGTATTTGCGGCCGGTTCGACACTTCCGCGCCCGCTCTGATGATGAGTGAGGGTTTGGAGTATGTGTGGTGGTCGGACGGGCGCGGTGGCGCCACCTAGCGGCGGACGCGTGAAATTCAATATGGCGGGAAAGATGGGTCGGTGCAGTAGAGCGCGCTTTGGCGGCGGGCGCTTCGCCCCTCGTGTCGGTGCCGGGGTGAAGGGGAGGGGGTGTTTGCTAGTTTGCTCGAGAGCGGCGTGGCGCTAGTGTCGCCCAGCGTTCCTTTTCGCCGGTTTGTATCGGCGGTTGGGGCCGCTCGAGGAGCCCCGTCCGAGGAGCCTCCGCCCCTCGCCTGCTGAACGTATGTACGGTCAGTAGCGCGAAGGAGCCCCCGATTGTTGTGTGGTCGCGCCTGAAGTGTCGCTCTCCCGCCTCGCCCGGTTCTAACCTCACTTTCTGGATGTTTCCCACGACCGTATGTATGCGAATGTGTCAAGAATGGTACACATGCATTTAAGATTTTATTCGGATTGTAAATATAAATCTGGTTTTTGAAGTTAAACCGTGGATTTAATGTTGTGTTTGTATGAAGCGTTTTTTAAGTCGTGTTTTTGGTTGTGTATTATGTTTGGGAATTACGTTGATGTGTAGGAAATTGACTCATTTGTTTTTAAATTATTCGCTGTTATTTAAATTTTGATTATTAAACAAACTTTGTTATACTTTAGTGAATCGGGTTTAAAATTATTAATCTGCAATGTGATTATTATTTATTTAATTGTAAATAAATTTGTATTAAACCTGCCATCTAATATCTAATATATAATTTGGAAAGAGACTTTTTATATATGTAACTATTGTTGCTTCGTAGAATCTATACATTAAATTTAATAAAAAAACAAATGAATATTCCGATAAATTTTAATGAAACAAAATTATTCAAATAATAAATTTATTAAAATGTTTACTAATTTAATGTTGCCATGTTTAAGCGGTTTATATTACAAATACCGAGCAAAGCCGGGTAAAACCAATAGTTTTATATACGATTCAAAATTATCACGTTCGTATTTTTTTTATGTCATTTACTAATATGTAAATATGTTTATCAAACGAGATATGTTTCCTATTAAGTATTCATAAATGTGATTACGAATAATGGAACTGAACCGACACGGCAAAGATTCAATTAAAAATTTCCATATATAGAATTTTCATTCTGCATATTTAGATCGTCGTTTCATTTTATATTTACAAACTGTTCAATGTATAGTTTTGTCATAAATTTTGAACTTAGGCAGCTGATTTCGATAACTGAAGTATTACTGTATTTGGTTTCACCAATGCAGTAGTTTTTAGAATTTGATACTTATGTAAGTTCATCAAATCAAAACAAATATAGCATTTTCTTAATATAATAAGTATAATAGAAAGTAATCCAATACTGATTTATTGAAATCAAATCTGAAAGAATAACATAATAAAATAAATTGTTTCAGTGTTGCCGATTTTCTAACATTAGGCGATGACAATTAAGAAAGGCCCTCTCTGTATGGTTGAAAACGAGATGGATTCGGTTGATGTCGTCAATGCTAGTGCTGAGCTAAACGGTTCGGTGCATCTCTTGAACGGATCCGGCGACTTTAGCAACGCGTCCAATCAGTCGTGCTCTTCGAAGACTTCGAAGAGTCCTAGTCTCTTCGACGACGGCAGTCCGTTGCAAAACATAAGCCGCTACGGTCGAAACAGAAAGCAGAAGACCATAACTGATTTTTTGATTGGCTCGTCGTACGACAGTCAGAAATTGCTGATGGCTCCGGTGAAGACGATGAGGAGTGTGTCGCCAAAGAAAAGATCTCCAGATAAAAAGTGCTCGCTCAGTCCAGATGCATTCTCGAAGTTGACGTCGACTCCTTGCAGTTCGACGTCCGGCAAGGGTAATGTTAAGGTATACGTGCGGAAGGATCTCATTCAGAAGAAGAATAAAAAGGAAGAGACGGCGAATCTCATGCGAAGTATGTTCTCTCCTATCAAAAGTGAAACTAGTCCGGTGAAACCCGAACGTTCCTTGTCCCCTGTGGATAAAATCGTATTAAAGAAATCCCCACAAGGTATATTTCAATGCTCGCCAAAGAAGAGCGATCTTTCCAAGAGCAATTTGAATTTTGATTCAGAAGCCGATTTCACCAATTTTGAAAATGATCCGTTGATTTCTAAGATAAAAATCGAAAATGAACCCGAGGAAAATGTCAATAGCTTGTTTTTAGCTGACGAGCTGGCTTGTGGTTGGGTAGTCGGCGAGCTCGCCTGGGCACGTGTCGGAGCACATCCTCTGTGGCCTTGTTTAATCACCAGAGATCCTGTAAATGACATGTTTGTTCGGAAAAAAAGTATGCGCATGTGTTAAAAATTTATTTATATATTTTTTGTCGATATTTTAATGTGTATGCATTTTTTTTCAGCGATCGGAAGGTCGGTTGTTCCATCTTATGTTATGCACGTGACATTTTTTGCTGATAATGGAAGACATAGTTGGTTGATAAGCAATCTTTTGATGCGTTTCAACGGTTTGGATGATTTCAATACAATTAAATCGGAACTTACTCCAGAGGTATTGATTTTTTATTTATTTTCATTACTAATTTAAATATGAGATCTGATTCATATTTTTTTTAGATGAGAAAAAAGGATCCGAAGTATTGTGCTGCTTTTGAAATTCGGCAAAGTAAGCAGACCAAATGGCGTTCTGCCGTGAGTGAAGCTGAAATGCTTTTGCGGCGACCTCCAGAACTTCGAGAGAACTTTTTATTTAATATGCTTTGCACTACCACTAATAGTGTAAAAAAGACACCAAAGTCAAAAAATAAGAAGGAGCCGAAGATTAAAATTGAGAATGATCCAAATGGATCTCTGAGTGAATCTCTTTTTGATAGTTTATTTTCTGAAGACGTTAAACCAATTATACAAGAAAATGGTTCGCTTCTGGATAGAACAATTCATTCTGATTGTAGCCCCAAATTTGAGAAGAAGATTAGTCAAACTCATATGGATAGATGGCTTTCTAAAGCGAAAGCGCCGTTGAAGAATCAACTCGAGTCAGAGACGGTAACGTCGCCAGTTTCCGATAAAAGTAAACCTAATAATGTCGATTCGCCAATTCCTCTTAAGAAACGTAAGAATGTAGCGAAATCTCGCGATAAAACATTACCAAATAATGAAAGTTCTTCGGAAATAGAAATCATTACCAAAATTATAATCGAAACAGAAGATGAACCAGTTGAACAAGATCAATCCATTTCGGAACCTCTAAATAATAATGATAGCGAACTGGTGTTTCCCATAGTGCCAAATAAACGGGGACGGAAACGAAAGGCTGACTTAAAAATAGAACCTAAAATATCCAATGATGAAAACAGCGACACTTCCGATATTGTGAAACCAGAGAAAGCTGCATCGGATGATGTTCCAAAGGTGACGAAGAATGGTGATAAGTATGGCAATCCAAAGTTCCAACAGTTCCTATCTTTGAAGAGGGATTCCATCATGGATGAAAATCCCGCATTAAGTGAAAGCGATCTCGTATCTTATCTGTATCAAGTCTGGGAGTACGGTGAGAATCAAATGGCCGACGAGATGAAGAACAGTAACTCGGTATGCCTTGTTAAAGGTATGGCTGAAGATATATTACCGCCTCCAATAAAAAAATTGAGGAAGCCACACTCCGAGTCGAGGGATTCTAGTCAAAGTCCTACCACTGGCTTGGAACGGTACACCAGAAAGAAGGCGGTTACGTCTTATTTCGTGGGTTGGGATTCGGATACTGCAGATAGCGATTCCGATTTCGATGCACCGTTATCTGATAAAGTCAAAATCAAAGACGTGGAAGTCAAAGTCAAAGAGAATTCTAGCAGTCATGTGGATGTGAAAGAAGAGATGGTGAAAGTGGATGTCGATGAAATCAACAAGGCGTTGAATAAGTCATCGTCGACAATAAGGTCTGAAATGTACATGGAATCGTTGAAGATAGTCAAGCCAAATATATTCAAAGGGATGTCCAAAGAAAAGGTGTGCGAAATATGCGAATCTCCAAGTAATTTAGTCAAATGTAAAGGACCGTGTCAGAGGATGTTCCACATCGAGTGTGTTAGAAAGGAGTTGGAGCCGGAACCTGTACCAGAATCGGGCGGTTCCCTATTGAAGAAACGCAAGAAGAGAGGCAGACCGAAAGAAGAAAAAGCGGACTCGAAAACAAACAGCGGCACTTCGGAAGATTGCAGCGACGAATTCGAAGACTACAGATTCATTCTGAACGGCTACGGAGACACTTCTCCGAGTCCGGCGTCAAACGAAGGTGACGACGCTTCAACCAATGTCAACTCTGACACAATCGAGCTGATGGACCAGAGTGTAATTGACTTTGAGAATCAGATGTCCCAGAAAATGATGGAGCTGATGGAGAGCGAGAGCTGTATAGACATGGAATCGTCTTCGATCTCCTCCAGCGACGACTGCGATTGGAGCAACATAAAAGCCGGCCAGTGCGTCATCGTCGACGTAAAGATCACCAAAAACAAAAAGAAAGACGACGCGTTGGAAGCCGAGATCTTCAAATGCAACCATTGCTTGAATTTCGAAGTGCCGCTGTGCTTCGTCTGCAAGTCGGCAACTCAGCCAAAGACCGGAGACGAGTACCGACAGAGGTGCAATATCATCCACTGTCACCAATTCTATCACCCCGAGTGTTTGAAGGTGTGGCCGCAGACCAAGTACTCTACTTGCACCATCACAAAAGCTATGAACAAGAGGCATACAGAGGCTTTGTCGTGTCCACGGCACGTTTGTCACACGTGCGTTTCTGACGATCCTCAAGGATGTAAGACTAGATTTTCCGGAGATAAGCTTGCAAAGTGCGTACGGTGTCCGGCGACTTATCACTGCTTCACACAATGCGTCCCCGCCGGAACCCGTCTGATAACTGCATCGCAGATTATTTGCCCGAGACATAACAATTTGAAGTGAGTAGAAAATGGATCGTCCGTGTGTAACGAAAATCCATTATCTTCACTATTATGTACGTCTTGTAATATCGAAGCTTCTATAATTGTGAATGTTTTTATTCTTCAGATCAGGAAGGACGTGTCACATCAACACGGCGTGGTGTTTCATCTGCGCTAAAGGCGGTACGCTAGTATGCTGCGAGACCTGTCCTACGTCCGTCCACGCAGAATGTCTCAACGTTCCTTTGCCTGAAGGTTTTGACGATTCGTCATTGAAGGCTCTACTTATCACACTAGTGTTACAATACTAATATTATAATATTGATGTATTTCAGGCGGTTATATATGTGAGGATTGCGAGACGGGTCGTCTTCCGTTGTACGAAGAGCTCGTTTGGGTCAAGCTCGGTCACTATCGGTGGTGGCCAGCGCTCGTGCTGCATCCTGTCGACATTCCACCGAACATCAAGGCGCTCCCTCACGAGCCGGGACAGTTTGCCGTCAGGTTTTTCGGAATATACGACCATTATTGGATCAACGGTGGACGAGTGTTTCCGTACCAGGAAGGCGACACAGGTCACGCTTCAGGAAGGAAGTCGGCAGTGGACAACGCTTTCGTGACGGCAGTCAAACAAGCTCAAGAAGCGTTTGCCATTATTAAAAGTATACAACGAAAATCCATTAACTGTATAGTTTTTTTGGGTACTCGTTGGTTACACGGGCGCATCCGAGCATACACAAACTATCCTATACAAATACACGGCACTTACATGAATGATCTCTAGGTGTCGCAAATTGTTTTAGTAAAGTGACAGTATGTAACCAGTGGTTGATGTTACAGTGAACAGTATCGATGAAAGTCGAAAACGCATTTCCCAAATAATCTTATTATTTATTTATTTATTTATTTGGAAAATTTACAGTTTAAAAAGTTACATAGATTGATAGTAAAAAAACATAATTATGTTAAGTAAACCATTAATAATTTTCACATATAGGTAAAAAAAAAGAAAAGCTCAAACATTTAAAATAAGAAACAAAAATGATAATAGAGTAAGATAGTTAGAGAAAACAAAAAGAAAAAAATAGAAATAACAGTATAATAAAAATATCAAAATAATAAGAATAATAATATGATAAAAAATATGAAATAATATATAACAAAAAACAAAAAGACAAAATAAATACATCAAAATAAAAATTCATAATCACAATCGTAAATTTTCAATAAAATTAATCATCGAAAAACAAATTTGTAATAATCACTCTAGCTTGTATAGCATTAATATTAAATAAGTCAAACATAGAAATTGTTAAAATTAGTGTGTTGACGGTGGAGCTTGCACGCCATATGAATGAGCTTCTTCCATAATTAGAAAAAGTATTAGGTATGTAAAGGAGCTCATTACATCTAGTCATTCTATTTGGCACACGCAATGGTAGTCTGCTCAATAATTGAGGACAGTCGATCGAGCCGTTAAGGATGTTCAAAATTGTTGAGATGTCAGCTATCTCCCTTCTTTTGACAAGGAAGTAGATGCTGACACCTACAAGCATCTTCATAGGAAGTATAGGATAATCCAAAACGGCTACTGATATACCTCAAGAATCTCTTCTGAATGCGCTCCAATCTGTCTCTTGCACCAGAGTACTCTGGGTTCCAAACTTGGGATGCAAACTCAACAATACTTCTTACGTATGCACAATATAATATTTTGTATGATTTAATAGAAGTAAAGCATTTGGAGGACCGGATGACGAACCCGAGGGCCTTCGACGCTCGAGCTACAACATTGTCAATATGTTTACTAAAGGATAGATCATTATACGTACATACCTATATTAGATGATAAAATAGTAGAAGCAGTCAGTAATTATTTATATTTAGGACAAATAATAGTCATGTCCGGTAGTAAAGATGGAGTGCATTTGGACGAATGAATTCTGTTTTTTTTTATAAATCAAAAATGCCACTTTCTAAATAAAACGATCTTTGATCAATGTGTTTTGCCAGTGATGACGTATGGGTGTCAAACTTAGACACTGAACCCCAAGATCTAAACTACACAAAATCTAATGCACTCACAGATGTATGGAATGGTTACACGACAATTGGTGCAAGTCCAAAAGCTTCAACGACAAAATGTACCCGAAAATTAGGCTAAGAACCCCTAACATTTAAACTAATTCCATGACATCTTAAAATGACATTCAATGAGTCACAATGACATTCGCTTAAAATGTAATTGTTCAATTTAAATAAGAATATGTTGGTGCGGTTGAGAACACCTGTAATTTATACTAATTTAATAACATCCGCGATCTATACGATAAAAGGTACCATATACATCGATAGATATATAACATATAATACAATAAAAAGTTACTTTTTCCATTAAAATAGGAAAATTTAGGATTTTTGAACGTTTTGTCGCTTGAACATTATTTCCGTGGACATTTTGTCGCGGGTACATTTTGTCAGTGCACTAATTTTCGGGTACATTTTGTCGTTGAACCTTTTGGACTTGCACCAATTGTCGCGTCCCCGTATGGAATGCTGCATGCTCGGCATTCCATACTTGGTAGAGGAGTATGACAAGGGTAGTGGATATAGTGGAGAGAGTGAAAAGATTGAAATGGCAATGAGCGGGTCACGTAGATAAAATAATTTCTGGAATGGTACCCGAGAGAATGTAAATGGGTAAAAGGAACACCGCAAAGAAGATGGATAGACGAAATTAGAAAAATGTGTAGTGAGTTGGATGAGATTGTTGGAAGCGTGTTGGAGAGGTCTTCATCCAGCAGTGGTTAGTGAATGGCTATAAATGATGATTACGATATAGATATTATATGTCTTATTCACATATGTTCTGGTAGAAGCTAGTATTACCTTATTGTAGAGAGAACCTCTTTAAATGGATTCTATAGGTTGTGAAATGCGTTTTCGATTTTTATCAATATTCCATGTAACATCAATCACTGGTAGTGTATTGTCACTTTACTTCAACTGCTGGTGAAACCTAGAGGTCATTCATGTAACTGCTCTGTATTTGTAAGTGTCAGTGTAGGTGTCTATATTCGATGCTCGGATGCGTCCGTATAATCTACAAGTACCGTTTTCTTTGTTGTTTTGGAAATAGTGTGATTTTTGAAAATTATTTATTAGGTTTTAAAGGGAGAGGTCCCGGTGATAGTGAGTTGTCGTCTAGTCTTCTACCGCCTAAGTACGTTAAGTTGAAAGTGAACCGAGCGATAGGTGGAGCTATAGCTACTTCTAAACTCGGAGCCAAAGGTGGCGTTTCTAGATGTGATTGTGATCCTAGCTCGGAGAAACCTTGCGCTCCGGATACGGATTGTTTGAATAGGTATTTGTCTATTGCTGTCTGGATTATTGGTGTTGTTGAATCAATTTGATGGTTTTTTTTTAAATTTCATTTTAGAATGCTGCTCACTGAGTGTTCGCCGAGTGTTTGTTCAGCTGGTGAAAGGTGTGGTAATCAAGCTTTTGAAAAAAGACTGTATCCTCCGTTGGAGCCTAGTCGTACTTCGTATAGGGGTTGGGGACTGAAAGCACTCGTCGATATCAAAAAAGGTATGTTTGATAGTTTGGGAAGTCAACCTTTTAAGATGTTGGTTCAATTTATGCATTATTTTTGATTTTATGATAGATTCTACACAATATTAAACATGGAAAAATTTGAAATCGTAGTGTATTTTTTTATTTGGATGCGATTTAACTGCTACATTGAGAGAAATACTTTGTATCTTAAAATAAATGTTTGTGCATTGTTTTTGGTGCATTGAATAATCTCGTATTGTGCATCGAATAAAATATTTTGGCTTTATATAGTGACCATTAAAAAATATGAAACGATCATTCGATAAAATAGATTTTAGCATTAGAATAAATACAAAAAGTGGCAACGTTGCAGTCTTCCGCTATTGACAACTGTCAACTGTCAGCAGTGCTCGCTTTTGTTTACGTATTACGTATGAATATGAATGATGATGTCAGGTCGTAGAGCCGAAGCTAAGGTCGTAGGAAGCCGAAGAGTAAAAAATGAAGGAATCCAGTAGAGAGAAGCGTTGGTCGTTTTTGGTTCGTATTTTGGTATTCGCGACGTTGCCGATACAGTTCATCTGTCATTTTAATACACATATCATCCGCTTTTTAAGTAGCAAATATTTTTTTCAACGATCAAAGCAAAGTTTCTAATGCAATCTGTATCCGTCATTTAGAAATGCACACAACTTTTTTTAATGTACAAAATTTTTTTAAATGCACATTTATTTTATAAAATGGATGTTTAAATTGTTCCTTTTTTATTTTTAGGCGATTTCGTAATTGAATACGTCGGTGAAGTTATCGACGAGACTGAATTCCAGCGCAGAATGACGAGAAGGCAAGAAATGAGGGATGAAAACTATTATTTCTTAACATTAGACAAGGATAGAATGATTGACGCTGGTCCCAAAGGAAACGTAGCTCGGTAATTAGTAGTTTTTTTTTTGTTATCAAATTATAATTGTTGTATGCATTGTGTAATATGAAATCTTTTTTATGTATAGATTTATGAATCATTCGTGTGAACCAAATTGTGAGACCCAAAAGTGGACTGTGAACGGTGATACTAGAGTAGGATTGTTTGCTTTAAAAGACGTCGAAGCTGTAAGTGTAATATTTAAAAAAAAATTATATCAACACTTGATTAATGGATTTTCAAAGTATATTCTTATTATTTAGGGGTCGGAAGTTACGTTTAATTACAATTTAGCATGTGCCGGAGACGATAAGAAGAAATGCTTATGCGGTACTAAAAGATGTGCTGGATATATCGGTGCCAAACCGAAACAGGTAAAGTGTTGTTTATATGTTGAAAATTATTCAGAATGTGGTAGTTTTAATCAATGCTGATTATTTTAGGAGGAAGTCGTACCTAAGAAACCTCGTTTAAAACATTTAAAACGTAAGTATAAAAGAAGAATAAGCAATTCACCTGTTGCTACGACTAGTAAAGCTACACCTCGGTTAAATAAAAGTCTCATAGAAAAAGAAGTTGAGGTTGCCCCAGAGCCGGAAGGTATCGATCTGGACGTGGCTATTATAAACAAAGCTGTGTCGGAATTGGAAGCGAGGAGTTCTTTAGATTCATTTGAATCATTTGTCGCGTTAAACGGCTCCTCGAGCATGCAAAAATTCGACGACTGCGAGACGATCGAGTCTGAAGGTAGTCCCGCGAGTGCGTCTGCGAAGAAAGCTTTTGAAAATAAGAACGGTAAAGTGATAGGGAAAAGAAAACGATTATCGCTTCAATTGAGCACCAAGACCAAGAGTCAGCCGGCGCCGAATGAGGTCTCCGGTGTTAAAAGGAGTCGGTCGAACAGTGTGCAGTTCAGTGATTCAGTGACGGTGATCGACGGCAACGACGAGGTCAGGTTCGGTCGGAGCAGCGCTTTGAAGTGCGACGAGCGCAAGGATATACCCGTGTCGGAGCAGAACGGCTTCAGCGAGAGCAAGAAGCCGTTCAAGAGCGGCGGCGAGGATATTAGGAACCATTTCAAGCCGGAAATTTAGATAAATTAGGATCAATTCGTCGGCGAACGGAATGGTTTTTGGCATGGAATAGTAATCCTTGACATTTTTTGCATAAATATGAATTTTTAATGATTTTGTTATACTTTGTACACACACCGTCGTCACATATATCGACTACTTATTCTTAATTTATTATTGTGAATAAAGATTTGATTGACGTTTCATGACAGTTTTTATTTTATTATAAAATATACTTTGTGCAAAATTTTAAACTTTTAAAGTTAAGTTGTTGTTAAAAATAATATTTGTGTATTGCAATTATTGTATATTTTATATATATATATATATATATATATATATATATATATATATATATATATATATATATATATATATATATATATATATATATATATATATATATAGATAGAAAGCGTACTGAATGCAAATGTAGGTCTTTTAGAATTAATTTTGTTTTTATTTCAGTGAATTTTCTCGCATCCCTGCACATAAGCTGAACAAATTTTTGCTATATTACTTACTATCCCCTTTACTTGTTGCCTAATATCAGTGAAAATATGTGAACTGAAGTTTGTATCATTAATATTTTATAAGCATTTTAAATTGAATAAATAAATATTTATTATTATTATTGCCATAGAAAATAAACAAAAGACTTCTGATAGTTTTAGTTAAAAGGCTAAAAGTGTGCCCAGTGGTAAAAAATGTTAAACAAAATGTATTTTTATTTTCATAGTTGGTAATTTGTAAATTTTGTTATGAAATATTGCAATTTTAGGTTAATTTAAATTTAGCTGTATATTTGCTTACAAACTTTTTATTTTATTTTTTTTATTATTACATTTCTTTTAAGATATCTATTTGAATATGCGAGTAGGAAATGTGGTAGAATGTCTGTATTTTATTCACGATTTTATCAACATGGAAAATATTTATAATATAAGAAGAAAATAAAAGAGCAATATTTTCCTCTGAGGTTTTATATACATTTTTTGCGTCCTCGTATTAAAAGACTTGTTTCCA
Organism: Arctopsyche grandis; assembly: GCF_051622035.1. Lineage (NCBI taxonomy): Eukaryota > Metazoa > Arthropoda > Insecta > Trichoptera > Hydropsychidae > Arctopsyche > Arctopsyche grandis. The sequence continues at coordinate 4,120,883 of NC_135362.1, forward strand.
AAGCATGATTCCCTATCCTGACTCAGTTATATAAAAAAAAATACACACAATTAGATTTATCATCACTTCTAGTTTAAAATATGTATAAAAAAATATACCAGTTTTGATTATAAGCGAGAATATTTTGATTTTTGTTCGATTTATAGTAGCTGCCAGTATTAATTATATTTCATATTAAGATAAGTCGGTTAGTATTTGATAGTATTCAGTGATTTTTTTCAGCACCGGAGTGTGTTTGCAATGTAATAGAGAATATATAGTGTCATTCAAAAGTCACTGAATCTTGTCATTGTTTTATTTCTATAACTTACACAATAGATTTGTTTTTTCTTTATATATATATATATAAAATATATAAATATAAAAAAACCTTAAAAATAAATATTATTTACAATTAAATATTTACAATGTACACTTGATTTACGGTGGATTTGTTATATATTCGATGGTTTTTTTATTTTTTTTATTTATTTATTCCACTGTTGTAATGTATGGTTTTTGTTTCGGTAATTTGATGTTTGAATAATATAAATATTTTTAATGTTTCTCGTAGAACACAGTGACCAAGTTTATGTTTGCATTATAAAATAGGTAGTATTTCGTAATGATTATAAAAATCTTTATTGTTATTTCAAAGGGAATGTATTTCTTTAAAATGTTTATCAAATATAAAAATTACAATATCAAAATAATATCTATAGTTTTTGTTCCGTTCTCTCGCTTCGAAGAAACGCATTTAAATTTTTCCATTCGACCAAAGTGCGATCAAATCTTTGACCTCGGACGTTTTGTGCTTTCCGTTGGTGATGGGACTGTTTTTCACGCCATTTTTGCCCTCGTATTTGTAAAATATATTGTAATTTTTTTCATAATGCCTTTTGAAATCGAAATTGATAAAATCGGCAGCCAAATAAATTGTCCCTAACGACGTCGACGTAGTCAGCCTCAACAATTCGATATCGAACGATATTTTCTCCTGCCCTAATACTTCCACGAATCCCGGCTTCAGGAAGTCCCAGCTGAGCCACACGGAGCCAACGCACACGATCTTCAGCGGGTCTCTCGCGTACAGGACCGGATCCATTTTCGGCACGAGAGCCATCACAGTCTTGGCCATGAGTTCTCCGGCTTCTTTGAAAAGATACAGGGAGAGTGCGTCCCCGTCTTTAGCACCCACTGCCAACTTCGAACACAAACCTTGAACAAAGATCACAAATTAGCATTCGGCACTAACAGCAAAACCTTTTCACGCAGTAATAACTTTTACCTGCAAACATGGGCTTATCGAATTTCGCATAGCAGTGATCTAAAAGATCAGTCCTCGTCGTTACGTTGAAGTGCTTTTTGATGGCATCCCAGACAAAGTCGGTGGGATGTGGCGGCTTCGCAAAATTGTCTTCCTGGTCGAAGTAAATTTTGATGGCTCGGTGCGAAATCCAATACGCTGAAAAAATTTCGCAATGAGCGATTGTTTCGACTCTTATTATATATCACCATGTATGATATTATATACCGCTAGCCTCGTCGCCAAGTAAATATCCCCATCCTCCGCATCCGTGTTGTGAACCGTCAGGATTGCACAGCAATGTATTTGAACCAGTCCCTGGAAACGTTATTTTTCAAAGATAATGATATTCGGTCATTGACACAGTTATATAGGTGAACAATACTCGTTATTATAATTAAAAAAAAAAAACATGCCTACTGATTGCGATGGCGAAAATAATATGTTGAGTTTGATAACAGCATTGTTACGGCGACATATGCGTAATAAAATTTGTTTGATACTTAAAAGCCTTTGAAATATACATACATATGTTCATTATGCTGATTTCAAAAGACTTAACGTACTTGGTTATTAATTATTGGTGCATTTTCTCAAACTAAAATGTATTATTATATAACGTGATCAGTGATCGATTCTGAGTTCGAATCAGTCAAAATCTCTAGTTCGAATTTTTGTATGATCACAAAATTTCATTTATTGTTACTACTTACATAGATAAAGTAAAAATGTCAGAAGAAATGCTAGTCATTGGTCACTACATAGAACTAAAATAAATCGACGGTGAAATAATATCAGTGACAAAGGCTTTCAGCAATGCTACAAGATTAATAATTTACTAAAAAGTTTTAAAATCCAAGTGGCTAACAACTGCTTTTAAGTTCTTAATACTTGTGGATATGTTCTGCATCTACATAAATAAGCAAACAAATCTAAATAAATGTTTACCACTTATGATAACCAAGCCGCCTCTTGGTGCCGCAGTAGCCACACTTCCTGCCGTGTCGGAGCATACGAGTAGAGATTTAGCAGCATAAGGGGATTCGGCTCGTACAGCATCAGCTAACTTTTGATTGCTGGCCTCTTGCTCGCATCCCGACAACGAGAGACCCTAAAAAAAAAAAAAAAAACAACAAAATATATCACCATTCATCAAATAATGCAATTTGTGTACTTAGAGAGTAATCTTTTAATAACGCCAATAAATAATTTCAATTGGATTATCAGATGCTTTAATAAAATTTTCGCTTATCAGAGAATTTATGTGTCGAGATACGTACGAGTACGTCCAGGTGTTTGTCTTCAGGTATGCCGGCTAAACGCTTTCCCTGGGCGACCATGTTTGATATCCTCTTGGCGCACTCTTCGACGCCCAGCATCCAGTGGTTGGTGCCGGGGCCGGTGACGCTTGCCAACTCTTTGCCATTGCCGTTGCAAATTGACAGTCTTGAATGTGTCGCTCCACTGTGGATTGAAATCGTTTTTTAATTGAAACCAAACTTAACAAGGCTATAGATGCGTTCATATATGGGTAGTGCTATAGTTGTATAGTTATTGGCCACATCGGGGCATAGTTTTTAGCTACTTGAACTAAAGCAATACGCATATCAATGGGATAGTATTATGCGGGTATGAGGCGACTTTGTTGGTAATGCACAACTATTTATTTAGACGGCCGGGAAGGAAGTTATCGCTTCCCGCGAAGCGTTGGCCAGCCAATGGTTTTACGGCCAGTACCTTGGGGTTGCCGCAGTATATTATGGTTATAGTTGCATAGTTATTGGCCACGTCGGGTTATAGTTTTTGGCCTCTTGAACTAAAGCAATACGCATATCAATAGGATAGTATTATGAGGGTATGAGACGATTGTGTTGGTAGTGCACAACTATTTATTTAGACGGCCGGGAAGGAAGTGATTGATTCCCGCGAAGCGTTGGCCAGACAATGGTTTTACGGCCAGTACCTCGGGGTTGCCGAAGTATATTACGGTTATAGTTGTATAGTTATTCGCCAGTTCGGGGAATAGTTTTCAGCCACTTGAACTAAAGCAATACGCATATCAATGGGATAGTATATTACGCTATAGTTTTATCATATTTATCATATGATAAAATTATTTAACATATTTATCTGGTAACCTGCGCTCATCATTACTTTCTTAATTTGAATGTGATGAATGAGTGGAATCTTAATCTACTCTCTTCCATTTGGGCCTCGCTGTGATTTTATTTTTTATTCATATTTTGTTTTATTTTATTTTACTTTTTCTTTCTCCTTTGTACATTTTTATATACTATTTTAATTTTGCTCAGTGTAAACAAAGAATGGGATTTATGGATTTTATTTTTAATTTTTACACTTTTGTTATTTTTTTTTTCTCTCTGAATGATGTATTATTTTCCTTTTTACTTTTTTTTTATTATTTTATTTTACCATGTTTTCTGCTTTTGCTTTTTTCCTTTATTTACAGTTTACTTGTTTTTATATCATGTTTTTATATCTTTTTCAAATGTAGGCCATTGTGGCGCATTAGGTTCTTCCTGTAATGCCACAATGGTCCAAAACTATTAAATAAATAAATCATTATTGGCCACTTTCGGGCATAGTTTTTAACCACTTGAATTAAAGCAACACACTTGTCAATGGGATAATGTATTACTATCAGTTAGTAGGAGCATCATTGAGGGCACGTAGGATCCTAACAATTCCCGGTTTTTATTATTCAACTTTAAAATCCAGCGGCCAATAATTATAGCGTTACATATAAATAAAGGTTATGAGCAGATTTGGGCGGTAAGTATGCTGCCATAAAATAACAATAGACCTCTCCATTGTCTGAGAAAGCAAGAGAGCAAAAAAAAAAAAATGGTTGATAATAATGAACCATTTTTTTAGCCGTCGAGCATCGTGTCCGCCTGTCTGGTTATGAGTTATTCTACAACTTTAAAATCAAAATTGCAAATTACAACATACTAATTAATTAATACTAAGATAGTAATTAACATGGCTTCTCTCTATATAGCATTTGACGTTTTTTGAGAATTTTACCCATACCTTTGAACCCCTGTATGTACATAAGTATTTAAATAATTATATTTAGAAGAAAAAAAAAACTAGAAATATTCCCATAAATCAGAGACCTAAGTAATTCAAGTACTCGGTAATGATAAAAAACCTATTTATTATTTAAATATATTTTTATAACCGATTGATGAATTTTATTGAAATATTTTGCTATATTTAAGCACCACCTCATACTTAACGAACATTTAATAAACATTTCGAATGTTTTATCTTTTCTCACACGACAAGACAACACTCGGAAACCCACTTTCGATTTACTCCAATTAGCACACCGATTACAAAACTCAACGACACAAGTTCAAATGTTATTGAAATTGACGATAAGTCGCTTATGAAGAACCAAAGGTCAACTCGCACAATTGTTGTTAAACGAAAACAATTGTACAAAACAACAAATGTGGCCTACGCAGGCTTGTGTGTACTGATACACCACCACAAACTCTAATCCCACATCAATAACGGCTTCAAATGCAACCATTAAAGCGTGCAAAATTTAAATATTCGCATAAAAATGGGTCGAGTTGAGCATCGCAACTAGAAACTATGTGTACTAGGAATAGAAAGCTTCGGAGCCGAACCCGCTGGGCACATTACGAATCGACAAACACCCGGTTAATTCGACGATTCTTATCAGCTCTTCTATCAGATTCGTATCGCAGACTATTGGGCAATGTAATTACAGCGATCAAATTTTTTTAATCTGCAAGGATTTCTGTCATCGGCCAAAATAAAACATTATACATTTTTTTAGAAATAAAATTTATATTTTACCATGAGTTACACCTATGGTATAAAAATTGGACATATATAAATTTGAAACCATATTCAAATAGTGACAAATATACCGGCAGAATAGACTAGTGGTTAGTCTTAATGTAATTCTTTGAACAGAGTGGTCACGGGTTCAAATCCCACTGATTTCCGCTGGCCCGACCTTGGATTTTTGACTTCAGGTCGATCGTTTCCTATCAGAGTGTACCAATTTATTTGATTTTTCATTGAAACGGTTCCAACAAATTGGCAACCTTACCCATTTTCTCGCAAATCTCGAATTTCGCCGAATTGTGTAAAATGCTGCAAATTTACAAATCTGACCATAGATTTCTCTGTGGGTGTTAATTGATATGTATAATACTTGTATCAAATGTACAATGTTTCTGGCCATGAAGGCGCATCGGGGTTACCCGTTAGGCCTTCCTGGTATAGATTAAAATAAATAATACAAATAAATAATAGGTAGGATGGTTTTTGCCTATTTGATGATGAGGAACCGTTTCAACGATGAAATCAGATAAATTGGCCAAACTTTGATGGGAAACAATTTACTTGGAGTCATAAATATACAAGTCCGACCAGCAGCACTCCAGAAATACTCCAAATAAACTCTTTTAAATCTAAAAAAAGGAACCTCTCGGTGGTTAGCATTAAAGCAATCAACGACCTATACTACTGGCTTATAATTATATTACTAATGCAAATTCTATACTAGATATTAATGAACAAATACTACTCTTGAAATAGGTATCAACGTTTGGAGGTACACTCCGGAGATGAAAACACAATTTAAGTTGCACGGTTTTATAAATTATGATTTTTTTCTTCAACTCTTGGAAAAACACATTCATTCAGACTTTTATACATGTCAAGTCATATCGAGGTTGAAAATAGATGATTCAATATGAATTTGAAAATAAATAAATACTTCCCCGACCTCCTTTACCGGGCGATTCTGTCATCCAGATATTATTTTCCCACGTAAGATAAGAGACAGTCGCAATTATTCTTTTGGAATACTGTGTGGAACTCATGTAGGTAGATCCCTATCTGACAGTTTTCCTACATATGTACGTACATAGGTTTTATGGGATGGGAAATAGGACAATTGTCGTCGTAGTACAACAGCGCGGTGTCTTGTGATTGTTGTCAACAGTGTTAGATAAGAGGATTAAGTACGAGGATGCAATATAGTGTTATCGCGGCTAACATTGCACTTGAAAACTAGAAGTATTACGACATTTTATCGAAAGCGTATTAACATATGATCAATTGCCGTGAGTATAATGTAAATATGTGTGCCGACTCTATAGATGACTGTCATAAAAATGTACGACGCTTATCTTTTCTGTCTGTTAAATTACTGTTCAGTTTGAAATTGCACGTATGTATCAATGGCAATATATAATGTGTAATCTAGACATTCTAGCGATTCGTTTACGGCTGTTGCCCGGTGTGCAGTCTATATTTTAGAGTTTATTATTTTATTTTATCTTTAATTTATACCAGGAAAGCCTAAGAGGTAATCCGAATGCGCCTTCCTGGCCAGAAACATTGTACATTTGATACAAATATGATTAGTATTATACAAAATACATATCAATTAATATCCACAGAGACATCTATGGTCAAATTTGTAAATTTGCAGCATTTTATACACTTCAGCGAAATTCGGGATTGCTGAAAACTTGAGATTTTGCGAGAAAATTAGTAAGGTTGGCAATTTGTTGGAGCCGTTTCAATGAAAATCAGATACACTGGCAAACTCTGATAGGAAACGATCGACCTGGAGTCACACATCCAAGGTCTGGCCAGCGGAAACCAGTGGGATTTGAACCTGTGATCACTGATCAAAGCATTATATGCTCACCACTAGTCTATTCTGTTGTTTGAAAATAAAATATTATTGAGAATTGTTTATACTCCTATAGTGCTCCTTTTCACTACCAATTGATACAACTATAGTATTTCACTGTCAATTGACGTTACTGTATTGTTTTAATGATAACTATACCCTGGCTAATAACAATACATTAAGAAAAAAAAATATGAAACTTATTTATTTATTAAAGTTTAAGTTTGGACCATTTTGGCATTACAGGAGTCCCTAATGCGCCACAATGGTCGAAAAAATACAGAGATGTGAGAAAAATAAAAATATATACATATGTATATAAACAGACAAAAAGTAAATTTATACATAATCATAAAAAACAATAGCATTATAGCAGATAAAGTAAAAATACCAAATAATAAAATACGAAGTAGGGAATGTCTCGCACCCATAGCCAGCACCAATATATAAGAATCAGCCGCAAATATATAACCTCCCTGCGAGGCCCAAATGGAAGAGAGAAGTTCAAAATTCCACTCACACATCACATTCAATCATAAAAATAATGATGAGTACAGGCTACCAGACAAATAGGTTAAAATAATCTCCGATAACCTACGCTCACTGATGTGAAAGATATCGCATTTAGGCTCGGTAGCAACGATTTAATTGAGAAGTCGGATAACTATTGGGACAGGAGCCTATCGATAAAGCACTGTGCGAGCAGGAGACACAACCATCTAATGATGATGATGAAACGTATGAAAATTACATTAAAAACATTCAATAGTTTATATTCTACATTAAAAAATGAATCACATTTCTTACAGAACTATCAAATACATATATTCTAGACTAATTCATTTAGTTCATCCCGTTGGCTTAATATTTTATGAATGCTTAGTGAAATCTTTTTTCAGGAATGTATTGAACTGAAAAGTCAATCGAGACAGTTCATAGTGTATAGTTATTGGCCACTTCAACTATTGTAAAACCATATACACCTGTAGGGGCTCTACGACATGGTCGAGTTTGGTTCACCATCCTGCGAGCTGGGACCGCTTTGACCATGTTGGTGGCCACCACTTCCTTCCCGACCGTCACATTAAATAGTCGTGCATTAAACCACACCACCATTCCAATCGCTAATGTCTATAAACTAGTATACCATCAGTTAGTAGTAGACAGGAGCACCATTAAGGGCACAGAAGGTTCACAGGGACGTGATTATTTTTTTATTTTGTAATCAGTGTAACATATGTACATTGGCCAACAACTGTGGCGTTTCCTCTAGCCTACAAGCTTCTAAAATGCATTCAATCAGTATTGATTGTTATTACTACCAAGATTTGAGTCAGAGCGACAGCTCCTATTAAATAACAGGCCCGATCTCACACAATTTCATCAGCAATCAGACTTGACAAAGTTGACAGATTTAAAAACGGACCTTCCATGCCTATCAACTGAAGATGCCGCTACTTATGTATATATATTTATTTGCAAATTATACAATCCATAATTTACCACTGATAAGATTCTGTATGCATAGTATATTCATATGTAACTATATGTATTATCTATGCAGTGTTGGTGACGAAATTACAGAGATATCACACATATGTATATGAGTGCAGGAGATAGCTGATAAAAAAAACGCACTCGTTGACCGTGAAATTTGGAAATCCATTACGAGATCTTTGGACATTATCGGAATGCCATACGACAGGTGTTTATGTATATGTATACATAAATATGTACTTATATATTGATTTTGAAACACGACGTGTGCTACGTCTCGTATACAGAACCCGTTATTTTACTCGCACAACCTGATTCATAACCGAAGCGTAAATTTGTAACAGATTTACATGAAAAGAATGACTTGTTTAGCTTAAAATTTTTAACTCTTTAATCTGAATATACATATGTATGTACTAGAGATTATGTTTATTAGCTGGATTGATTTATATGTATATTGATTAATGTATATGTAATGATTATATCTTGACAGTGGCGGCTAGTAAGAATTAATAGGGGGGGGGGGGGCTGCAGAGAACAATCGGGTTGTATTAGCTCGTTGACCATATCGGTGATCAAATGCAGACAAAAATAGCATGCATATGTACTATACTAGGAGGTCTGCAGCCCCGCAGCTCACATGGATGGCAAAAATAGCAGGCATTTGTACTATACTGGGAGGGCTGCAGCCAGTGCCGGCCTTACACCCGATGGCGCCCTCGGGCAATTTTTTCTAAAAACCCTTGGAAAGAACTTTCGCCTTTGGCGCTCTGATCTAAAATTTTGAAAGGCTTTTGGCGCTCTAATTTTAAATTTTAAAGCGCCTTCGGCGCATCGTTCGGCGCCCTAACTTATTTGGCACCCTTGGGCACCACCCGACCTAGCCCCCCCCTAAAACCGGCACTGGCTGCAGCCCGCAGCCCATATAGACCAGCCGCCACTGGATCTTGGTCTGATTGTGCAGCACATGCAATACATTTATATAGTGGATATTGGGTTGGATAGTAAAAAAGTCGAATTGGCAAAAATACTGCGATGATTTCTAATTTTTGTATGTACGTCCATTTATTTATTTATTTATTTTACATACATATTTTTACATACATACATATATACATACATATGTATGTAGTATTGGAATAGTCTTGACTTTTATAAAAAAAAAATTTTTTGGTTTTTAAAACAAGGGAAAATTTCTTGTTTACAGTTTACTTTTATTATTTCAAGGATTTGAAATAAGAAAAAAAATCTAAAAATTCTCCTTTCACCCTTTTGGGTTCGAAATATAATTTTTTAATGTTATTTTACATATTTATCTTAAGGAAGAAATAAGACTGAGACTGTTATTAAAATATTTACATAAATACACTTGGAAAAAAATAGTATTAAAAAATATATACATATTGTATATGAAAACTTGGTAAGTCAAAATGTCGAAGGTGTTTTTTTTTTCAATATTAGATAGTTATTGTTCCTAATTTAATTTATCATACTACATGTTTTAAGCCTAACGTATTATATACTAGTGGTTTTACCCGGCTTCGCTCGGTATTTATAATATGAAATAAATATTGTTAAACACAAAACATTATATTTAATGTCTTGCGAGATATTTTTCGAAATGAAGAAAGGTGGACTTTTGCCACTTTGAATTATAACGACTCATCTGTAAAAATGATCACATTATATGTATCATACACACTTTTTTAAATAAAAACATGTTATGATTAATCGAAATCTTTTCCCTTACTTCAACCATAGTACGCTAACCGTACGTCCTTTATTTAAGAGGATAGTCCATTATTTCACTGCTCTGTCCTTTAGATTTAATTATTTTCTAAAATTTCCTTTTTGTCTTTTATTTTGTAATATCGACTATTGCTAAGAATATCAACGCCAAAATATTTAAAAATACAATTCAATCAAACCTGCATTGATTACACTGAGCAGCAAAAACTGAATTCGAATATGATAATGATTTTTGTTGGTTTATTTTTGTTTATGGGATATGAGCGTTTAAAAAATGTGCCATTTTTATTACAGATTTTTGGCATTTGCAGCCATTAACCCAAAATCTAGTATTACTATGCCGAAAGTGAGAATTGGAATCAACAGTCAGAAGGTCTTCCTATTGATTGTGAAATTTTATTGCTTTAAAAAATGGTCATTGATAATCTAACGAATTTTAAAAGTCAAAAATGTACTATCTTTACGCAATTTTTCCGTCATATAATGATTCACTAATTTTTCACTTTACCACGTTTATAAGAATGGTCACTGTTTTCTATTTCAATATTATTTTTATCTAAACGTACTACATATGTAATTCGAGCGGAAAAAGTCTTTCAAATTGCAATAATGTGTAATAAATATAATTGTACATATATTTTGTATGCTAATATTTTATAATCAATTTAATAAACACAAAAAACATTTTTTTAAGTTATAAAACGATTCTATATTTCCTCCAAAAATATAAAGTCACCGTAACCATATCACATGTACATATTTCTCAAAATATTGCAAGGACAAAATATTGAAATTTACATAAGCTTATCATAAATGATAAGATCTCATAATCATACGGTAACCAATGGCCACGATAAAATTTCCTATTATATTTAATTCATGTAAAGTGATAATTATCTACGTATATACATATATAGTAAATCATTAGCAGTTTTACTAGTTAGTGGTTATTATTGCAATGAAATACGATATTACTATAGATTACATGATGCGTTGGAGTATGTGATTCGCAATTTGCATGTAAATTTTAAATGTGTTTGAATAATATGTGCAAATAATAATATATGAAACACGTATGTATATAAAAACAATATGTACAAACCCTTCGATTCCTCCTAGGAGTACTTCGTCACGATCGCTCATGTCGTTTTCTGAAACAAAGCACAAACCCAAGTTAGATCATCAAGTTGAATGTCCTCTCAGTGAGGTTAAAGGGTTAACGATTAATAGGATCGGTTGCATAAGAGACGTGGAATGCCGTCGAGAAACGATTTTTATAAGTTTCCAATCAAAATCAATCAAATTCCAATCACTCGTGTATGAAATCGTGTTAGTTTTCTCTTCTTTAAATCACTGTTCACACTTCAGCAACACGCTCTAATTTGAAATTGTGCATTATGTTTGTTTAAACTTTATAATAGCGGAATGATTTTATTAATTGTATAATAAGTCAATGCCAAGAATTTTTGCGTTTAAATTTAATGGCAAACTTTCACAAATGCATCCGAGTATTTTTTGTCATGATTTTATTCGTATAAATAAATAAAATTACACAATTAAAGTATGAAGCATGTTGCTTTTCCAGAATGGTTACTCGTCTGTTAAAAAGCACGCATCCTTATCCCAGTAACTGGCATGTGTATACACAGCATTACTATTTCATATATAGCCAGCAGCGTGGCTCGGTGTTTGCGTTGATACTAAGCACCGAGAGGTCAAACAATAAAAAAAAAATAATTATCTATAACATAGATATCTCGCTAATTCTTATATATAGTATTTGTATTATGCTTATATATCTGGTCACAGTGACGCGTTAGAGTATTCTGTTATGTCGCTGTGGCAAAATATTTAAAAATAAATAAAACCGTAGCGTCGTTAGTTTACGATACAGAATCTTTTATCTACATATGTATCTAGATATATTAAAAACCGATAATACATATATAAAGAATTCATGCATAATTATTTAATAAATGCTCAAAAGGTTCATCAAAAGTTCACATATTTAAAGAGAACAAACTAATACACAATATTTTCATAATTTATATATAAATAAAAATATACAACTGAAATATAAACAATACACACGTGATGTTCATAATAATTATAAAACCGATAAGTACAGAAAAACAAATCAGAATGAAGCTCACGTATTAAATATACATAATGCTTGCTAAAATCATGAATACAATAGCCGTAGTCAGGGGGGGGGGGGATTACAAAATAATATATTATAATTTGAATTATGTATGTCAAGATATATCACATGTAGATGTGAAACTTGGACATTGAACGCCAACTTGCTACACAATCCAATGCACTCAAAGAAGTATGGAACGTTGTATGCTCGGCATAACGAGGAAATACAGGAAACGGAATACCTGGGTGAGAAGTATGACAAGATTGATGGCCATAGAGTACAGAGATTGAAATGGCAAAAGGGCAGGCCACGTGGCTAGAAGAATGGACGAAAGGTGGACAAAAGAAGTGCAAGAATGGTACCCGAGACAATGCAAAAGGAAGATGGGTGGACGAAATTAAGAAAAAGTGTGGGGTGAGATGGACGAGAAGTGCGCAAAACAGAGACGAGGGGAAGCGTATTGGAGAGGCTTTCATCCAACAGTGGATGGTGAATGGTTGTAGATGACGATATCACACGATCGTGAATGAATTCTTCGCGCCTTGAATTAACACACATGTTTTATTAAACAAGAAAACCGTATTAAAGTGCCGCGGACGTAATTTTTTCTCGAAAAAATAGCAAGATTAATAAAAAAAAAAGTAACAAAAAATCGATTATTCCATTCAACTTGATTTTCTAGTTGTACGAATTTATTTAAATGTGCCGAAGAATATGTACCTAATATTTGGGTGACCGTGAAAAAGTCGAAAATGTTCGTTTACCATGCATACATATGAAAAACGGTTAGTATATATGTACATATATCAGTGGCGTGCGGTAAAAGTCTCTCTCCCCCCGTCGTACATCCTCACTTAATTTGCGCGAGCAGGATACAACAGGAACAAGAGGAACAGGCTTTTCCTCCCGTATCCTGCGCGCGCACATTAAACAAGGCTGTATGACAAAAAGAGAGATAATTTCACCGCATGCCACTAATATACATATATATTATATATACATAGTACCGTTTACCATGCACCCTTTTTTTGATTTTTCGATTTTCGATCTTTGCCTTCCGAAATTTGCTTTTTCGACCTTTACACTTTCGGTCCCGTGAGGTGGACCCCTAATATTTAGATATACATATACAATTCAATACAGTCTATTCTAGACGGAAAACTAGAGTCAATTTTAATGAAAAAACTTACATAATTTTTCTTATAGACTATATAAAGACTTGAATAGTTTTTATTTTTAAATCACTTGGGGTAGGGGGTGTGTCTGTGTTTCAGCCCCCCCCCCCCCCGAAAAAAAACCCTGGCTACGGCCGTGCGAAATACTATCAATAGTTTACACCCTTAAGAGGGCTGTACACCCGAAACCCTAATTTTGTTACCGTTCCTTTCTTCGATATATATATATTGAGTGAATGCGACAATATATATATTGAGTGAATGCGACAATATATATATTGAGTGAATGCGACAGTTGCGCTTCGACCAGATAAAACGTATTTTAAATTGACAAAATCGAGGTTTCGTATTCTACTATATTCTCCTCCAAAACTGGACCAATTTAAAAAAAAATTTCATCATCGGTATGAGAAAGATACTTTCTGTGCATCTATCGGCGTATTTTTTTTTAAATCGACCGTTAAATAAGCACGCTGGGCTCGTTTCGTGGGTGTAAAAAAGAAGCGATTTTATAGATGTTTGGCGGCTCCTAGCTCATATAAAAAATAATTAATCAAAAAAATAAAACGATAGATGCACCCCAATGGTGGATATCCATAGCATATTAAAAAATAATTTCTCTAGTGCCATAATTGAGGAAGGGAGAAGTATAGTACAAGGCGCTGCTGTCCAGCCCTCTTAAAGCGAGTAGCTATAGCATATGTATGAACAATCTTTTCAAAACTTTGCTCCTATAAAGATATAATCTGCATAAATCCTTCAGACAAGAATATATAATACATATAATATAACAAATTGTTTGAAAGCTAGGAAGAGGTTAGTAAAAACCACTTATTAGACCAAGCATCAGAAAGACCCATCACTTATCAAACCACACGTCAAACTACTGGAACGTCTCTCGGAATCTCTACGCAAAACCGGGTTAACGACTTTGAACTGCAAGCGATGCATTTTTATTTACACAAGTACTCATTCATACAGTATTCGGATCAAAATTCGACGCGAGCTGTGGAGAAGAAATCGAAAGTAACCGAAACTACACACGCTACGACTTTCGCTCTAACGGTCGAATCGCCAGGACCAGACTGGATCCTCGCAGGCAAAAAACCCTCACAGACTTGCAGACTGGACTGCCGCAGACCAGTTTCTGACCGAGTTGGAGTATTTAAAACATATGTATTATTATGTACATGTATACCGGTGTTACGTAAATGGCACGGAGTGGCAGAAGGGAAAGGCGACCGGCTCGTTTGGCGACAGCTCGTCCACTGCCACAAACTGTTCGGTTGTTGTGAAACGAGCATTTATTGCGTGCATAGATAAAACGTAAACAAACGTGTGATCCGCAGATATATCCAGGATTAAAGTGTTGTAAATTAGCAGCAGTAATAATAAAGTGTTTTGTGTGTGCAAGAGCTGGATTAGTGGGCCGGCGCACGTATCCCACAAGATACATAAATGGATCAAATGATAAGGCGGGGGTTCAAGCTAGTGTCCGAGAGCTAAAGCCGGACTAAATTCGGCTGGAAATACCGAATAGATCTTGGAATTAAGTGGTAGGTTTCAAGAATTGATAAAACTTTGAGCGTGTCTTTTTTTCAGAAGCAAAAACGTGGGTACAGTACTCTACATAAATAAGTAGCCTATTCTATGTATAGATATTCTTCTTCATAAGCTAGTGTTACACTTGATTTCAAGCATATACGTATGCTTCTAATTGCTATCAATATCAAAAGAGTAAGTTGAAACAAACCATCTAGATTAGAACTAGAATTCAAATACAACCAGGAAACTTTCAATGGTTGCACAGCCTCTGAATGCAATGCTGTAATGCTATTTTTACTTGTTCCAAATATAATCCACTGAGGTATTGGAAGAATTTGTGTTCTTAAGAGGGCTGGACAGCAGTGCCTTGTCCATACAAACGTACTATACTCTCCCTTTCTCAATTATGGCACTAGAGAAATTATTTTTTAATATGCTATGGATATCCACCATTGGGGTGCGCATCTATCGTTTTATTTTTTTTGATTAATTATTTTTTATATGAGCTAGGAGCCACCAAACATCTATAAAACCGCCTCTTTTTTACACCCACGAAAAGAGTCCAGCGTGCTTATTTAACGGTCGATTTTAAAAAAAATACGCCGATAGATGCACAGAAAGTATCTTTCTCATACCGATGATGAAATTTTTTTAAATTTTGGTCCAGTTTTGGAGGAGAAAATAGTAGAATACGAAACCTCGATTTAGTCAATTTAAAATACGTTTTATCTGGTCGAAGCGCGACTGTCGCATTCACTCAATATATACATATATATTGATATATATTGTCGCATTCACTCAATATATACATACACTCAATATATATATCGAAGAAAGGAACGGTAACAAAATTACGGTTTCAGGTGTACAGCCCTCTTAATGTACTAAATAGATGAAATTTAGAATACCTGAAATATAACATCATATATATAAAGACGGTAATCTGTGTGTGTGGGTGTGTGTGTGTGTGTGTGTGTGTGTGTGTGTGTGTGTGTGTGTGTGTGTGTGTGGGTGTGTGTGTGTATGTGTCCTAACTCTCGCCGAACATAATGAACGAATCGATAAAAATCGATTAATTCATTTTTCGACGAGACGACTTTGTCGCGACTCGAACCGATCACCCCAAATAGCCTGAATATGGGTCTAAATTGAGCTAATGGTCTCGGACATCACGCCAAATCCAAATTTTCATTTCGCCTTTTTTTTTTAAACATTAATTGAAATATTCCTTCTCGCCATATAAAAATACGTAATTTTAATAATTTCATTTAGCGAGGTTTTGAACCATTTTTTTTTCTTTTCATATATAACAATTAAATATATATTTTTAATTGAAATTAATTTATATTTTAGCGATATTTGAAAAATAAAATTAATTCCAAATCACGGAATCGAACTAAGGCCCCCTCGCCCAGAACAGGTCGCTAGCCATTAGACTACAACCTCGACAGAAAAAACGCTCTAAAATTACTTAATATTCGATTAGCCTATAGAAGTATGGGGAACCAATCATTCGCGTATCTTCGGCTTTCGTCGACAATCTTTTTCGATTTCCGATTTCTTATGATCAACCATCAACCAGTATGGGGAACAAATTTTTTTTTTCATATTTTTATTATTTTCAGTTTTTTCATTTTTTTCAAATTTTTCATCTTTTTCATTATTTCCATTTTTTTCATTATTTCCATTTTTTTCGTTATTTTCATTATTTTCATTATTTTCATTATTTTCATTTTTTTCATAATTTTCATTTTTTTGTGCCTTTGTCTTTCCGAAACCAGTCGATTCCATATCTTTAACTTTATTTTTATTCGAGTTTCAATTTCTTTTCGAAACCACCCGTTGAAATCAACGGGCCCTACACTAGTATGTATATAATCGGTGGTAGCTGGTGAACACTTACATTGGGAGTTCATTAGTTTTAGAATTAAAAAAGGAATATGTGAAAGTATAAAAGCTTCTAATATTAAGTTTATATATGGTGAGAGTAAATGAGAGTGAAAAAAGTAGCTATACCACTGTTTCAATGAGTTGCAAAGGGGTGGTAGAAAGAGCGTATGGAAGGCTAGCCGTCATCGCTCAGATCTGACACAAGATTCAGATGTAAATTTTAACGAGTTTACTCTTCTAGTTTCATTTTGGAGACATTTACTTAATTCAATGTTAGCTAACCCTCATATTTCAGTAATATATATATGTATGTAAATGCGATCTTAAAGAGTGGAAGTGGTTCAAAATCAGATCATAATTTTTGACGGGCAGGAATGTCACTGACCTAACAGAGGGAAGCTAACAAAAAACTTGTAAAATAACGACTCTTTAACAAATCAAGGCGATAACTTACTACCTGAAGGACTAGTGTTAGCTAATAAGGGGATAGCTAAAGGGCGGCGTTCGGACGATGTTTTATGCACAAAACATGGTTCACTATTGTCAACCATGCTTTTTTGCTCTCTTACTTTGTACGGTAATGGAAAGGTCTATTGTTATATTGTGTGTACTATTGACCTATCATATATTTCATCAGTGTAGAATACGCATAACTTTTTAAAAATAACCACTCATTTTAAGTGACTTTTGATTATTTTAGTCCTAATTGATCGTAATATTGATCTTTTGAACGAGCCACCCGTTAACAATCATAATACATAAGCGAACATAGGGAAGTAGAGGTTTGTGTTAAAATACCTTAAACCAGTGATTTACCCAGAGAATAAGATTGTTATACAGACATCAGAATGCTCGATTAAAGTTATGGCTAGATAAAGATTATGAAGATAGAAAAGAGTGTTTTATTAAGTCGCAATTTTATTGAGCAAATTTACACGTGTTATTGTTTTTAAGCTTTTTATTGCCATGTACTATTTTTTTAATCTACTTTTAAATGACACATAATCGTATCAACTTATTGATTAACTCGTTGCAAATTCTCAAAGTATTAAAAATAAGAATTAGTATAATAAAGTACTTATAAATCCGTATATTCACATTCTGATTAGAATTTTTGTTATTTTTACAAACAAAACATTCCAATGGAAAAATAACCAATTAATCTAAGAAATTCACGATAGATGATTTGCGTCAAACGAACCAAATATAATTCACACAAAAGTCATTAAACTCACGATTATGATTTACAACAATAAATGTAGTTTAAAAAATCAGCTACAGAATCTAATCAGATTCTAGCGAGCACCTTTTTAACCCTTTGAGTGCTGACAATCTTTTTTGTTGAAAGCCCGCCATGCTGAAAATTTCGCCAACATTTCCAACTATAATTATTTAGAAATCCAATAGAAAGAAGGTATAAAAATTGTAACTAATCCAAACAAACCCTAGATAACTACTGCCGAGGATTTCGAGTTTTGTAAAGGTGTGTTTAGACTCTCTAATATATCTTGTAACAATATAAATTAAACCAAAGAAGTCTGTTGATGAATGTATTTTTCCAAAACTAGTTCCACCTTATTCATTGTTGTTAAAATGTAATGCTCACAATCTAAATGCCAAGCCACAATCTTAAGTACTCAGCAGTTACGGATTTCCATCGAGAAATTCTGCTATGGCTATAAATTCAGAAATTTCGGTGTAAACCAGTCTTTACTTTACCAGAATGACACGGATTACACGACCCATGTTCAATGCATTATTTTTTCAATGCTACCTGGAAAGGCTTAGCGGGTAGTATTCTTGTTTACTTTGTACATGCTCAAAATACAACGCCTATCGGCGTTTTTCACGCCCATGGACTTGTTGACAAAACGCCGATCGGCGTTGGTCAGCATTCAAACGGTTAAATAAAGCAATTTGCCAAAAACATTTAAATAAAGCCATCTGCGTCACACAATCAGTCAACCGAAATGATCATCAACAACTAACCCAACTTTGAACAATGTCCAACAACACTCTAAATAGGAACGAAGACCACACACACTCGAAAATCATCAGTTATAATAAAAATTTTACGACAATGCATTCCGAAAATAGCAACCATACACTTCCTCAATGAATCAGATTAAAACTACATACATACGACAGATCAAAGACCAATCACAAAAAAAACCACAAAGTAAAAAGAGCGATTTTCGATCAAAATCAACCATATCTGTGAATCATAATAACCTATTATCGATTCATCGAAATAGTTTATCTGAGAGATACACTTGAAATTCCAGGTAATTAATTAAATCAAATTTAACCAGTAGTCTTACTATCTTTCGTATTGATTTTGTCACGACAATTGTATCGGCAATGGGATTTTGAAAGCATTTTCAAGGATTTTGTAAAAATTTCCTTCCTGTTAACTACATACATATGTATGTACCTCCTTGCATACTTCGAGTGAAGGTTGACTTACATACAGGTTTTCATTTATCACAATTGAGCTCTAGTTGAACGACCCAGTACTCGCTGAGCCAATTCGTATCAATTGAAGTGACGCGAAATTAGCAATGTTGTCAAATTTGAAATCGCACATGACAGATAACGGACTTGAAAGAGTATTAACTGGCACTCGTGTGGTGTAAGATAGTAATAATTATTATTACAGAGGTGTTCTGTAACTTTTTGATACGCCCAGCACAGTGAACTAATGCTGATGCTGTGTTAAAAATAGCAGAAAAAGTCTCTTATCAGTGGAATTGCGTTGGAGCAAGATTCTCGTGCGTATTTTACATACATTGAAACAATAGTAATAAAAAAAAATGAATATTTTATCGCGAGAAATTTGTTTAAACATTAATAATTTGATAAATTTCCAATTAAATTAAAATATTTTGCTCAAATGGAACAATGGGTCGTAATGTTTTAATGTAACAATTATCAGAATTCAATTGCAGCGATTGTTATTCGTTAAGGTCACGGTTTTATGAAAGCTAAGAGAGTTTTAGTATTTTATTATGTTTTTCAAACCAATATAGTCAACAATAAATGCAATACAATACAGTTATTTATACAATGTTTCAATCACAATTTTGGCCTGTTGATTCTTCGCCCAACGAACGTTCGATAGCATGCTCACTACAGTAGTGCCAACTCAAACGATAATGCCATATTTGGTCTTAACGCCCCTGTTATTTGACATTAGCATTAAATTACATTACATTATTACCAGAGCCGCCCGTTCATATATACGAATTGTGCAAATCACACGGCGAAAAAAAAAAATCCTCGGCTCCACTTTCATTATTACTACATAGACGTGAAACAAAAATCTGAAAGGCGAAGAATGGTAAAAATAAGACTTTTTTCTAGATGTTTTGCCGGATGTTATCCCGGCCGCCTTTTGTATTGTTTTGTATTTTGTACTGAGAAATGATTTTCGCATGCAAACCCATACAACAAGCGTGCGACAGTGAACAAGAAAAGTGACCATGTTCGGTGCAATAAATTTTGTTTACGACGTACAATTCTTAGAATTAGTACGAATCTTACAATATTTGAACGCCACTCGGATGACGTTTTTTTTTTGGCAAAAACGCACGCGCTGAACACCCCTGCCGTACAAATATAATAAAATAGAAGGCAGAAAAAAAAATTGTTTTAACACAGGCTTAACTTACATTAAACGATGTAACAAGAAACTGCATACGTTGAATATTTATAGTCCTATTATTTATAGTTAAACAAATAAATAATTTTATGGATCATACGCGGTTTTTTGTTACAGCGGTTTAGTGGATTCAGAGTGGTCTTTGGATATCAGACTGGTAGTGAGATATATATCACACATCGAACATATTTATATCAAACCAACGTACATATTATGATATTATTTATGTTTAAAATAGCTTGATTATTGGCGTATTATATTACAGGCACTAAAACAGGTAATAAAAACATTAAAAGCGATTTGAGAAAATTTATATACTATAAAATGACTTCTCAGATGTATCAATAGTTGATTTATGTGAGTTCATAAACTGATGATAAAAATTTTAAAGTATGTACAATATGTATATAAAACACCTGTTTCCTGCTGATTTAAGTTTTGTACTAAATTTTCATTACCATTTCCTTACAAATTCAAATATCTAATCAAATCTAAATGCGTTTGATAACTGATAAGTAAGTAATTAATATTTCATTCATAAAAAAATACTATAAATTGAAATAATATTAATTATAAAAAATGAAATTATTTAACTACACAGTATTTCGAGTAAGTACTGTATTATAATCATATCTTAAAAGTAATTTAAAAATTTTCACGACAGCGAAACGTTGCGATTGAGCACAGTTAAAAAAAAACTATCATTTTGTTGACATTTCAAAAGCCTTGAACTTTGCAATGAACGATATTTACATACATAGATTGCGAATTGTTGAAGACGACTGGCAAATATTCACCGTTCGCTTTAGTACAAATCGAAATTTCAAGAATTTCGTGACGAATTCACATATATAAAAAAAAATCAATCAGGTTAATCAATCGGATAATAGTTAATCGTCTGATTACATTCAATTACAATAATTGCAAATATTTCGAGTGGGTGTTTTGTTTACATGCATCGACTAAAAGAAAAGCATCATTTTTAAAAATAAACTAAAAAAAAAACAAATAGCGGTTGTGATTTATGAAAGATATTGCATTATGTAAATGTATCACTGATTTACTCATGCACAAGCCATGCATAGTCAGTACCGAATTTGATTTCAAGTTCATGACTTGATCAAAGGCGAAAATTTGCAGTTGCGTGTGATTTTTACGCGACAATATTTTCGTCATGTGTTTCTTTATTCATGGGTATCAATTTTTCATTCACATATTGCAATTTGTAATAAAAAATTTGGTACCTTTCACCGATATCTGCACTCCAGCTGACACGTCTGCTGACTCGCGGCGATAACGCCGCTAATGAACAAAGCGTACCGATCGATTTGAATATTTATATTGTGAAACGTGTAAAAAATACTGTGAGCTATGACAGGGTCATCCAGTGTTGACAGCAGTTGGGAACTGTCAGATTTGCGCAACGTTCTAGTCAACTGTCATGAGAGCGCGATAGCGAGCGTTTGAAAGCTAGCATGTGAATTTGTATTCATGCAAATTAGCCGGGACGAAAACCGGCAGTGCTTGTATTTGGTTGATAGTAGTTTCAAAATTTGGCAATAGATGTCACTGCGTGGTTGGTGTTTTAAAATTGAATATTACAGAGAATTTATATTTGCAGTATTTGCATGTTTTAATTTAAATATGATTTATTCTGTTATTATCTCGATACTATTATGTCATATAATGAAAAAAAAACAAATGAGTCATATAAGTGGTGCACTTTTTAAAATTAATTTCATATCAATTGTTTTCAATATAAAAAATCGTTTTTACTTTGATTGTATTATTATAGAATTAAAGTATATATTTAACATGTTTTTTTTTTGATTTTTAAATGCTTTTTATTATTACTAAATTATGTCCAAAACAGATCTTATATCTATTTTAATAGCTACTGATCTACTGATCATTTTCTATATTACAATTTGAATTTAAATTTGTTAGTAATCATAGTATTATATTATACTAATGTTAATACAGTACAGCATAATGGGAAGAATAGCTCAAAGACCTATTTTCAATTCTTATAAATGCTCATAATACATTTAATACATAATATTAATTAAAGTCGATGATCTAAAGCAGATTGTGTTTAGGTAATCTGTGTTTATACCTGAAGGGTATAGACATTTTGTTGATATATAACAAAGTCAAATTCCTACATATAATAAAAATCGAAATAGCGAATGATGTATTTTCTCAGTTTTTAATAGTAGTTTCAGAATAAGTTAACAACAGCTTCTATTGTTTTTTTCAGTATCATTTCTAGAGACCAATATTTATAGCATTTTGCAATAGTTGCCCAAATTTCACAATAGATCCTCACTTGTATGATTTTTTCGCATTTATTTATGAACTTTCTCATATAATCATTGCTTTTGATTTTTAAATGCTTTTTATTGTTCACATACATTTTATATCTATTTTAATAGCTACTGGTCTACTGATCATTTTATATTCTACATTTTTTTTTAACTTTATCTACATACATACATATGTACGTAGTAAACTATGTGAAAATTCGAACTCAGAATCGATCACTGATCACGTTTTCATGATCTAGAAAAATTGTGTGTTTATCTGTGTGTGTGTGTGTGTGTCAGTGTATTTTACGGAGTTTTGGAACCCCGTTAGTCCAATCGAACTGAAACTTAGTATCGGTTACTGAAATTCTCATTGATATGACGTAAATTTTTTTCAAATTTTTAAGTTGACCGGAAATGGTACCTCCTCTTATATGCACATAGGTGCCCTCTTTTTTTAAGTTTTTGAAATCAATTATCTCCCAAACCGCTTACAAAATCAGAGTAAAATTTTTTTACATGTAATAGAAATTATAAATTTTATACCCTAAAATTTTATACCGGAAGTAGTACTTTAACTTTAGAGAATCAAGGCTTTTTTTATGTTTTTCTCATAAACATTTTGGTTTATTGAATTCAATATTCATATCTAAAAGTTTAAGCTCAATACCAAGTTATGTATACAATTTGGTAAGCATTTGTCAACTGGAAGTGGCAGTTTACTCTTGTCCGATTTTTCTTCCACTATTTTTTTGGACCCTTTAAGCATGTGTGCTCTTCACGAAAAACTTCAAGTATAATAAGTATAAAATAAATAAAAAAATCACTAAATTTAATAAACCGGAAGTGGGATTTTTTCCTCTTAGAAAGGTCAAAAATGTTGTGGCCACTATTCTTTCCACACCCTGGAACGTATCAAGCTGAAAATTTATATTTGTATTCTTTATGTACTAACTAAGGGCTGATAAGGTTTTGGTCAGAATTTGTAAGCCGGAAGTAGTATTTTTTCAGACAATATTTCCTACATTCTTCGATCGCTTTAGAACATTGCCAATAGAGATTTTAATTGCTTCCGCTGTTTCCATAGTGAAATATAATCGTAATAAACACGTTTGAGAATCCGAAAATTTTGGAGACGATGACAGCCTTATAAGTTACCTTTCCGCCACCCACTCGTTTTGTCAGATTTTAATTGTTTAAACGCCTATAACATCATATTTTTCACACTATATCTTATAAAATTTGCGTTATAGGCTCTCATTATCTCTCATATATATTTGTACTTCACTAATAGGTTATGATTAAAAATTCATTTCATCACAAAGTTCAGAGGCCAACTAGAGGGCTTTGACCAGTGGGGTCAAAATTAACGGAACAACAGTACCATCTGCTTTATGACCACTCGTTAAGCTTCTAGCGCCTCTTCCTGATGTCAGAAGGCTAGTTAACAATATACAAATTAATTTATTTTGAATATTACACTGTACTCCCTTCAGTTCAATAGTTTATGAGCTGTTTAATATCACATTAGATACAAAAAATTGTAATTGATCTTTGAAACAACAAAAAAAAGTGTTGATCAAGAGGTCTTTGCCTCTGACCAGATGCTCAACGAAATACATATGTATACAATTTTTTTACGGTTAATTTTTTAACTTCCCATTGAATATTTGATGTGCGTGTGTCTGCCAAATAGCTAAATCATTTATCTAACTGTCAGATCGAACGTGATTCACGCAACGCTCAAACGCGTATATCAAAAGACACCGAACACGTATCTGGCTTATAAGAATCACCCATTGATGTGTATATTACATACATACATACATATATTCGAGAAATTTTTAATATCTTCTAAAAGGAAATTCGCTCGAAATTGAAATATGAGATTAGCGAAACCACTTCAGACACCCGAATGTAATTAAAAAAATTAGCAAAGTGATATCGTAAAATTCCCCACGGTTATTGCGGTTGTTACCGTAAATGAAAGTGTAACCGCAAGATTAATCTTTTGATTTAATTAAATTAAATCCACGAATGTGATCGTCTCAAAACTGAAATGAACATTAAGTTTGGAACCAGTACGAGTACAACAATGCTTCTCAATTTATTATTTTCGTCTCATTTGCCAAACGATGCATGATAATGCTTTCTATAGTTCAATAGTCAGCAGTATTTATTTATACATTTTATACCAGGAAGGCCTTACAGGTAAACCAAAATGCGCCTTCCTGCAATACAGAATTTTTATTTAGGATGTGGCTATTTGTACATACAGTATCGACGAATTATTGATTACACTGTTCGACAAATGACGACTTTTAAAATGTTTCAGAGACGAGATATGACTTTTCTTATAGATCAATGCCCAGTGAACACGAATCTGGTAATAAAAAGTGTTGATTGGCTCGAGATTCGGAGATATATGTATGTGTTTTTTAAATCGCGCGATTTTTCTATATCTTGGTGTTGTTCGGTCGATGTCTCAAAGTCTGTCAATTTTCTGTTCAAAATGAATATTGGAATCTACAGTCGGGTATTTTATCTTTCATTTGTAGTACTTTTCAGCTTTCAAATATCTCTAAGTAGTCGTCCAGTTAAAATCAAAAGTCAAAATTACGTATTTTCACTTGGGATTTTTTCCCACTGTTAATACTATATTATATTGAGTATTTTCTATTGAAACATGTTTATTAGGATAGTGTTCTGGCTACACTATTTTATGATTTATTATTTCGTTTAAAAGGGTTAATTGGATGTGTGGTGTACTTTAAATCGGTAAAATTTCGAACAAAAAGCTCTTATTAGTGTTTAATCGTATTTACACGAATCCGAATTGAATTAATAGGGATAATATATTAAATTATCTTTATATGAGAATTAAATAAAATTCCACTTAGAAAAATCATATTTCGACTATTCTTGTGGATTAATAACAAAAATTCTATTGATAACTGGCTTACCTCGATAAAATAAACGAATTTTTGTTATTAATCCACAAGAATAGTCTCATATATCTCCGAATCTCGAGCCAATCAACACTTTTTATTACCAGATTCGTGTTCACTGGGCATAGATCTATAAGAAAAGTCATATCTCGTCTCTGAAACATTTTTCGTGTAGAACAGTGTTATTTGTAGATACAGTGTCGACGAATTATTGGCGACGAAACATAGGATTTTTATTGTTTTTTATTTGATTTTGATTTTTGTAAACTGTCTTTTATGAAACAAATAAAATTGATTTATTATTGTAATATTTGATGTGTAAATTTACTCCTAAGCATATAAACTCCCAAAATATCAAGTCAAGAAAAAGTTTCAAATGTACTGTATGTACAAATAGTCAATAATTCGTCCGAAATTTCACTGTAATATTATGGCAGCAGTGCAAAGAAGCATCAAATAAGTGAGATTGAATCGAATCTTAGTCTTGAATACGGTTTTTGAACAGTTTTGTTGACTTTTTGTTGAAAAGTTTAGACCAAACGTCACATTCGCTGTCAAATTTTGCGCTTTTAGGTTATGTGCAACGCCTGAAGGAAAAGATTCTTAATCGACTTTAAATTTCTAATCTTATAATTTATTTATCTTAAATCCTAATTCTTATAATCTTCTTATGTAAAATGTACTGTATGTACAAATAGCCAATAATTCGTCGATACTGTATGTACAAATAGCCACATCCTTTTATTTATTATAAAAGTCGCTGAATTACGAGACACTGATTTAAGCTCGCAATTTAACGAGACATTTATGAATTGTACATTAATTTTATTGTACATTAATCATACTCAAATATTGGTGACATAGTAGGTAGGAAGGATTTTTAGCCAATTTTTAACCGGGAACCGTTTCAACAATGAAATCAGAGAAAATTGGCAAACTCTAATGGAAACGATCGACCAGGAGTCACAAATATCCAGGTCTGACCAGCAGCACTACAGATATACACAATCGAGGTCAGCTCATGGGATCGAACCCGGCGCCTCTCCGTGTTAAGCAGAAGTTTAACTACCGAACTATGTATGTATGCTGCTGGCTATGGATCGGTGGTTGCGTTTGTGTATAACACCGAGAGGTTACCGGATTCGATCCCGTGCTAATCTTCAATGCTGCTGGTCGGACTTGGATATTTGTGACTACAAGTCGATCGTTTCCTATCAGAGTTTGGCAATTTTATCTGATCATTGTTGAAACGGTTCTTAAAAATTGACAAAAAAATCATCCTACATGCTGTCACAAATCTTTTGTATTTAATGTACATATGTACAATTTTTAAAAATTTATGTACAAGTCTAAATCCATAGATGTCTCAATTAATTAATTAATTGTAATTTAATCTTTATTAATCTTTAATACCGCGGGTTAGACTTGGATATTTGTGACTCAAAGTCGATCGTTTTTTATCTGAGTTTGGCAATTTTATCTGATCATTGCTGAAACGGTTCCTCAAAATTGGCAAAAACATCGTCCTACCTGCTGTCACAAATATTCTGTATTTGATTAATGTACAATTTAAAAAAAAAATTTTACAAGTCTAAATCCATAGATGTCCCAATCGATTAATGCATTAATCAACTAATTGTTATTTAATCTTTAATGCTGCTGTTCGGACTTGGATATTTGTGACTCAAAGTCGATCGTTTCTTATCAGAGTCTGGCAATTTTATCTGATCATTGTTCAGATAAAATGGTTCCTCAAAATTGGCAAAAAAATCATCCTACTTGCTGTCACAAATTTTCTCTACTTAATGTATGTACAATTTTTAAACGTTTATGTATAAGTCTAAATCCATGGATGTTTCTATGGATTTATTGTCAATTTCGTGGTCTTCAGCCTATCGAAATACAGCGATTTATGTAATAAAAATTGCTGCAATGTTTGTAATTAATTGTCTAGAAAGGCGCATTGGGGTTTTCTTGTTAGGCCTTCCTGGTATATATCTATGTAAAAATAAAAAAAATTAAATAAGAGCCATAACATGTACTCGTTTATTGACTTTTCATTTCATTTTTTCAATATGAGGGATACAGTTTTAGGAAATAAGTGGCTAAAGTGTATAAAGTGTAATTAAGTTTGAAATTCCTGCCGTAGAAGATTCGTGTCAATCATAATTTGTGTTATGTTGCACTTTAATCATTTACTAGGTCAGCTCGTGCCGAAAGTACGACTTGCAGAATAAAGCAAAGATGTTTTGAGACCAAAGTGGGTTATTTTGTCGGAGTAAATTGCGTAGATTGAAGCCTAAACCCCCCCCCCTCATTTCTCTCGTGTTTGAGTTGAAAATTGTGCCAGGCCAAATTGAAAAATTAATTTATGGCTCAAATAAGGCTTCTGAGGTCTTAACAGTTTATTATTAGGCTTTGTAAGTATTTTAAGATAGACCCCCCCTTGTGTATATACTCTTTAGCCTCCGATGCCTAATATTAGAAATTCCTGGAAAGGGCTGTGCTAGATTATTACCGAAGTCTTAGACATATTGCGTCGTGGTTTTAAATTAAATTGCATTCTCAGTTATTTTATGGAACTTTTCTGTGTTGGAATTTTTAAGTTTAAGCTTAAGAGGCACATTTTAGTAATAAATAAAATAAAATAATATATTATATGTAGTATGTATTTGTATTATAGTGTGAAACAATTCAATTCGAACCACATTTGATATTCATTTCGCATTGTTTCAATATTCCTGTTTCGATGCTGTAGATGTTGCAGAATGTGAAGCAAATGACATGTACGGTGGCATTTGTGAATTCCAGAAGCACATATAAATTGTAGCAAGCAATAAAACAAATAATTCGATTGTACATGCATTATATATGAGCTGTTCTAATTAAAAGTAGTATATGTCCACTTTTCTTCATGTCGAAAAATATATTTCGCAAAATATTAAATATAATGTTTTGCGTTTAACAATATTTAAAAATATTGGTGGCCTTTAATACGTTTATTCTTCTTTTCTGGGATTCTGGATATATCAAAACAAAATAAGTGATAACAATATTTGAATTAAGTTAAATATTTAAATATATATTTTTAATTGAAATTAAGTTATATTTTAACGATATTTGAAAAATAAAATTAATTTCAGATCGCGGGATCGAACCTGTGATTCCAGAGCACTCTTCGCAAACTATTCGACTATAGTGGCGATAAACAAAATGCTTTAAATAACACAATTTAATTGCGATCTACGTATACATACATATACTATAT
Organism: Arctopsyche grandis; assembly: GCF_051622035.1. Classification (NCBI taxonomy): domain Eukaryota; kingdom Metazoa; phylum Arthropoda; class Insecta; order Trichoptera; family Hydropsychidae; genus Arctopsyche; species Arctopsyche grandis. Next base: position 4,150,063 of record NC_135362.1, read on the forward strand.
ATATAATTTATAATATTCAAGGTTGCGAGGTCAATGACTGGGGCTTGTTTATACATAATTGTGGGTATTGGGTTTTGTAAATTAAACATACATTTTTGCTTACGTCACGCGATGTAAAAACACGTACTTTTCATATTATCCGATTCCGATTCGGATTTCGACTTTTCGACGGATTTTATGATTTTATTATTATTTTTTATTGCATAATTTAATTGGCATAACCAATTCCCGATTTCCGTTTCAGTTCCGATTCCGATTAATTATGTATTACTATTGATATTGTAACTTTATTTTAAATCATGTATCAATCCGAAAGCACTCGTTGAAATTTAAACGGGCGTAAAAATAGTGTAGGTGTAAATGTTAATAAATCAGTATAAAAATGCAAGTAAATATGATACTCAAAAAACACTATAAAATTAAATTATTTAATAATTTAAACTTTTAAGATTTTTTATCCGTGAATATAAATAATCATTATTTATTTTTTACAAAAATTTGTAGTCTAAATTTTATTTAAATACATTTGTATGTACGTACATATATGGAAAAATGTTAATTAAGTTAATTGAGCTTATTTTATTTTATTTTTACTATCAAATAAAATTTTAAATTAAACTAGACTGATTTTAGATACAATAAAAATTACAAATACGATTTAAAATTTGATTAAATTTATGATGATTTACAACTGAGGAGATTTGCTGAGGGATGCAAAATGGTAATTCAACAGAATTTTACCATTTAAAAAAGGCTTTGCTTCTTTTCTTTGTATGATTTATTGAAGTCTACTTTCAAATCATCATATAAAGGAAAAAAAAATCTAAAATTCAGTATACATACATACTTGAACTTTTAACTTGAGATGCATTTTCTTAAAGTAAGTAGACACAAGTTTATTTTTATTAAAAATGGCCATACAATTATTAGCACGATATTATAAGCCACTACTCGTGACACTTACTATACTCACCCTGATTGTTCTAACCCTATCGATTTGGCATAAAATCGAACAATGTAAACCTCATATTAGTACATAAATTATGTCATAACGACACATGTGCACATTCTCATCGTTACAAACACACCTTTCAAATTTGGAACCTTTAAATATTTAATTGATATAACATTCACGACACCGATATATCGGACATAGCCCAACTTTACTCACCTATTTATATATCACAGGTAATAAATATAATCGTCTACTGTGTGTATACGTTTGTCTGCAAATCTACAGTGTTCAATTGAGAACCAACAAACTTGGTAAACTATTTCATGGTCTTCTAACATCCACGGGAGAGTACGATTGTGTTTTTCACTCTACCGAGCAACGCTGGGTAATTTAACTTGAAATATATACATATTAAATACATACAACCAGCAGCGTGGACTAATGTTTAGCATATTATGCTTTCAAGCTTAATGTGCCAATGTTCGAAGAAGAGTATCTTCAAAAGTTTTCATATGTACGTATGCATTTTTAATATATACATATGCAGAATAGACTAGTGGTTAGCATATTATGCTTTCGAGCGGAGTAGTCACGGTTCGATTCCCACTAGAAGCTGCTGGCCAGACATTGGTTTTTGACTCCAGGTCGATCGTTTCCTATCAGAGTTTGCCAATTTTTCTGATTTTCTTTGAAATGGTTCTTGTAAAAATACAACTCTTTTCCAATTTCTTTTGCAAATCTCAAGTTATTCAACATCTTGACGTTCGCCGATTTTTATAATAAAATGCTGCAAAAATTTCTCCACAGATGTCACTGTGGTTGATGATTGTATGAATTAGCATTGCTTAAAAATGCTTGTATTAATTGTATTATTGTATTGTATCTGTATTAGTACACTTTGAAGCAATTTGTTAAGGCGAGGGTACATGTTTGATTGAAATAAATAAATAAATATAATGTATGTGTAGTTAATTTCCAAAACCTATACATTATATTAATATTATACATTTTTAAGTTACAATTATAAATAGGTTTTTGAGATCGTTTTTTTCCTATTATGCTGTACATTAACATTAGAATAATATAATACTATGATTACTAACAAAATTAAATTAAAATTGTAAAATAGAAAATGATCAGTAGATTAGTAGCTATTAAAATAGATATGAGATGTATTGTGAACATAATTTAGTAATAATAAAAAGCAAAATTTAACATGACTTTGGCGCAGTACTGAGAACCGATTGCAAGTCAAATATTTGATATTTTTTATTAAGCTTCATTCTTGGTCTATTCGATTTTATAAATTTTATCGCAATATAAGAGAGAATTTCAGATTTAAAAGCAACATATCTCCAAAGTTCGATTGAAATAAAAAAAAAATGTTTATATACATATGTATATAAATATATATATGTATATACATTTATAAATAGGTCATGTAAATGTGATTTGTGATGGCTGTATATGAGCGTGTGCCGCTGGAAAATAACTTTGCATGGATGTTTTCCGCGGAAAATTCGGAAAATTAATTTCCCCCGTCGACGAGCCACCCCTAGCCAGATGTGCGATGCAATTAATTTGACTTATGTTTGTCTTAGAAAAACTGTACGAATTTTCGGGTGTTTGTTTTCGTACGGTTGTTGACCCGCCATCGTCAGGGTAAACTGTTTAACTGTGACGTACAAACATACATACATACATACATACGTAATGTCAGCGGTTTTCAAACTGTGGGGCGAGCGCCAGATAGGCCTAAAAGCGGACATTAGATGGGATATCAAAAAGGCGATTGTATTATTTTAATTGAGTTATAAAAACGTTTCACCGACGTCGACTTATCCAATTATGATTGTGCGATACGATACTTATCCGTAATATTATCTGAATGAAAGTGCCAGAAAATAAAGGAAGAAACTGAGAACGTTTGCGTATTTTAATATCGTTTTTTTTTTAAATATAAATTGGTTGTGTTTAACAGTGCAAAATTGACAAAATATATATTTCACAGTGAAATTATATTTCAAGTGAAAATATATTTGTATTGACGTTTCAGTGAAATCATAATAAGGCATGCAATTCCCGTTCCCGTTTCAAGTGATGGTTGGAGCTCAAATAACGTTTCTTCAAAGCCGTGTCGTCATAATCCAACTGGTAACGTGGTTACCAACGAACACATTTCCTTGATTTTACAATGGCGCTTCAAACTTTCGCTTCGGTTTAATCGTAATTACGAATATTATTATTAAGAGGTTTTTTCCCGCTTTATTTTCATAGTAAGCTTCCCGGACATGCATACAACAAATCTTGAAAGTTCCATCGTATCGGTTGAGTGGTTTAGGAGCCTAAACGAGACAGACAGACAAACAGACATCCATTTTTATATATGTATGTGTCACAGTGAAATTATATTTCAAGTGAAAATATATTTTCACTGCCGTTTCCGTGACATCATAAGCAATTACGTTTTCAGGGTTGGTTTTATTAAGGGTTGGGTTAGGGTTGGTATTATTTAAGGCTTAGGATAGGTTAGGTTAAGTAAGGGTTGGCCCTATTCATTTAAGATTGGGTTGTTAGGGTTAAATGTATAGAGTTAAACGTTGTAAATTCATTGTTTGATACATTTTCACTGCTTGAATTGGTGAAAATATATTTTTACTAGTGAAAATATATTTTCACTTCAAATATGCATTCACTGTAACATATAAGCGGCAGCGTGGTCTAGTGGTGAGTGTTGTATTCTTTCGTGTAAGGTGTCACGGGTTCGATTCCCACTACAGTCTCGTTGTTGGCCAGACCTTCGTTTGTTGGGGTCAATCATTGAAACGGGATTTGGGATTTTCATTGAAACGGTTCCTGTAAAATTAGCTTTTCCTATCCAATTTTCTATTGCAAACCTTGAGTTATTGTTATACCTCAGTTTTCGCCAGATTTCTCACCATAGATGTCTCTGTGGATGATTATTGAATGTAAAAATTCGTATTGTTACATGAAAAATGTTATTGATCGTATTGTTTACGATGTTTGTAATGTCTGACTATAGATGTCAAGTGTTGCTTCGATTCAATAGAGAGGTCGTGGGTTCAAATTTCGTGTTTTTTAACCCCAGATTTTCCGTCTCCTATGATTTGCCAATTTATCTAACTTAATTTGTTGGGATAGATCCAATAAAAATCGGCATCCTCCCCCCCCACAATTTCTCGCAAATTCGTTGAAAATATAGAATTTGTCGATAAATATATGCTTGCGTAAATTTGTAGAATGTGTTTGGCAATAGATGTAATTATTTATAATGTGTTTGGAATTGTTTTAGTACAAAGTTTGACCATAGGTGTCACTTTGAGGCAACCTGTCATCGCACCTTTGGTAAAATATGCATAATAAAATTTATAAAAATTTTAAGTAAGTTTTTCTCTTATTATAATACTACATTTATTAAACACTAAAATTAAAATAAGCTTTGAATCTAATTGAAAATTCCATTAGTCGAATAGCACCACCAAAAAATAATCACAATAAAGTTGATGGATAAATCAGTTGACCTTGTGATTAGTAATATATTGGTTAATTACTTAAATAAATAAATAAAATTAATTAATCAATTAATTAAATAAATAAATAAATTTAAATAAAAATAAAATAAAATAAAAGTTAATTAATAAAACAAATAAATAAATAAAAAAAGTTATTCAGTTATCAAATTTTTTTATTGAATCATATTTCAATTTACAAAAATTGAGGTAAGTCATATTATATAAATTAAAATGTCAGCGTTTGTATGCCCATCTTTGGCATATATTTATAATATTACACACACACAGACATACATACATATATAATATTAACGATAAAAAATAAAAAAACAGTTAATAAATACATACGTATATTATTTTGTAACACTTATATTGTATAAGTATTTATTTTTTTATTTTTTTAATAAATAATTAAGTTACCATAGTATGAAATATAATATTACAATAATACATACATAAGTATGTAGGTTAAAATGAAAACAGAATTTGTATTTGTCTTAATTATTGTTCTTTGGTACGATAATTAAATATGCTATATTATTATAGTTATTTTTTATTAATTAAATACATTGCTTGTAAAATTAATACAAAAATTGTAATATAATATAATATAATACATACGCAATCGATGTGTTCTTTATCTTTTTCCACAAAAATTGTTATAAAATTCTCATTTTTTTTTTTTCGTTACCTTTTCCTTTCCTTTCCTGCCATCTTTTCACATTTAATTGAATATTATTTCCAAATAATTGTGTTGCGATGGACGGACACATCTGGACCTCGTTGAATATTAATTAATACTTCAACGCTTTTAATTTAGTTTTAATTCAATAATAACAACAATTAGTGACTAGTGTGAAAAAGTAAAACGTGAAATGACAGATTTGAGTATTTTGGCACTGTTTTTACCGTTTTGTTTTTGTAAATATCAAAAATAATACAAAAATATTCGATATATGTACTTTATGTTTGTTGATCGTAATATTAGTTAGTATTAGCATTAACATAAAATAGAAATAGTTTTTGATTTATTATTTCGCTAGTGTAAAAATATACGTATTTTCACCAACATATGTATTTACTATGTACGTACGTATGTGGGCACGATTTTTATCTTGCAAAACTGAATTCGTAACTCTTTGCCGATAATGTACATACATTGTTACACATGCTTTTAGTTCCAACACTAACTGAATGAAGTATCCACTCAAAGCTATTGGATTATACGGTTATAGAGTAGTTTAGTATAAAAGCTTGAATATCACTAGAGTGGTTAAAAACGTGCGATCGTTTAATACACTTAGAAAATATTTGTTCGATACGTACGAGTACACTTTGTATTTTTTTTTTTGTTATTTTTCTTTGTAAAAAGGAAAACATTTTTAAACCTACGCTAGATATACATATATGTAGGTATAGTACAGGTATAAAAGTATACGTTCAAAAACCCGGCGACGCGTATTTGCGTCTTTTTTATTTTCGTTGTATTTTTTTTAAATGTTTTTAAGCTTAAGGTACAGTTTACCATTATGACCCAATTTTGGATAGCTTTTTCAAATTGAAATGTGATTAAAAGTATTTTTTATCAAATTTCATATAAAATGATATCAGAGCATTAACTTCTGGCTTAATTTTTAAAATTGGTTTAATTTTGAAGGAATTATCATTTGTTAAAACGTAGTTCGAATATATCGGGCTGACACGATACGAGTAACTTGGACGTCCAAAACGTTTAAAAACGATTAGAACAGCTGTTGCCACGTTGCGAGTAACGTCCTAGTAACTCGTCCAAGTTACTCGATCCAAGCTACTCGCATCGTGTCAACCTGGTATTAGAAATTAAGTCTTGGATTTAAAGCTTATATATTTGAATTTTTTAAATAAAAGTAAAAAAAAACTTTTATTTATTGTATACAATAATATTTTTAATTTTAATTATTAAATTAAATAATTTTTGGTATAAAAACTGAATTATTGGGTATGTGTATATATATAATATAATAGTACATATACATATATAGTATAATATAATGAAAATGAAAATTGATTATAGAAAAAATGTTTTTAATGTGTTTTTAAAATAATTGACATTGAAGTGTATATACGTTTGAAATAAATTTAAATAATATATTTTATGTACATAATTAAAAATTTTTAAATTGCCAAATGTTTTTCATTATTCCGAGTAATAAATAATACATGTGATGAAAATTAATCTTGAACGTACTCTACTAGTTAAAATACTTCGTAAATTTTACAATGTGTTGTAACTAAAGTGCGACAATGTCACGGGCTAATATAAAATTGTTATATTTTAATAAAAATTTGCATTTATTAGACACGATAAAAATGTTATGATATAGCATAAATATTACCATTTTTAAATTTAAAATTTAAAGCTCGATAAAAATAGAATACATAATTCAAATAAATTAATTTGAATTGATTCTGGATTTATTACGACTTTTACACAAACATTGAACAAGCATTGGTTGTCTTTTTTTAGATTTCTACATATTAATGGGTCATAAATTTTATTGAAGTTTATAACCGACATTTATTCAAATGCATTCGCACAATTGAAAGCATAACCATAAAATTAAAAAAAAAAACTTTTATCACTTTTTTCACACACCGACAGATTCGCTGTGCTTTTATTACTATAACATATGTAAAATTTACGAAATTCCAAAAACTACGTCGATATAAAAAAAGTCATTCATACAAAACTCTCTTTTCCGTATTGATTTACAGAACTTTTATTCGCAGAAGCAGTATTTTTCGATATCAAAAGCGGCACACGTACAAAATGCGTCCTCTTATCCCCAGAGCTGATCAATCCTTCTATAACTATGCCATCTTTTATTGTTTTTTCAACGTTGCTTTCGCACTTGGATTTTCCACCTTCTACGGCATCATCATTTACTATTTCACTGCTGGAATTCTCCAAATAACTCTCCAAATTCGAATTCCTCACTGCGCTATCTACTATTTTCTCCTTGGGTATGAGGATAACATCGCTGACGAACCTCATACTGTTCCTCCTGTTGTTCTGCACGCTTACTATATCGCCTACTCTGAAACTTTGCTGCTTTCCATTGTCAATTATCACACTCTGATGTTGCTTTTTAGTACTACCGTTGATAATACACTTTTGAGGAGACTTCTGGGTCGCATTCTTGCTGCTGCTGTATCTCCTCCAGAACGAATCTGAAGTATGCTGACTGCTTGAATAGTTCGTAGAAGTAGTTGTATTGAACGTGTCCTTCCTTTGAATGTTATCTCCCTTGTACCGTTTCAACTTCTTGAACTTTTTCAAGCGCAAAAGTCTCAAGAATCCATCTCGAAACTTCGACGACATCAGGTTGTAAAGGATCGGGTTCACTGCCGAATTCAAATAGAGCATTATCCTGCAGAAGTATAAGAGAATGTAGTATCCTTCTAGTCCCAGTGCCATTACGGTTTCCGGTGGCACGATTATTATCCATAAAGTCAAAGCTCTGAATGGAAGCAGGCAGACGAAGAACGATAAGACAACTGTGCCCAGCATCATGACAACCTGTTTCCTGTACCTGAGTACGCTGTTGCCCGATACGATGTTGTGTTTGTTGTTTTGGGTGATTATGCCCGGATTCTCCATGAGATTCTTCGCAATTATCGTGTAGAGTATTATCAGTATGGCCAGGGGTATTATGAAGAATACCGATATCGTCGTGATGAAGAAGAAAGCCGGCCAGAAGGTGTCGGCTTGCGTTAGGCAAACTGGGACAATGGACCCGTCGTAGTATTCTTCTGTGTGGTATGAGGCCACTCCGAGGATCGGACTGTAATTATACAAATCGATTTTTTTTATTGCAATTGGAAATGACTGACGGCGAAATTAAGCAGAAAATATTGTCATAGCATATTATGTATGGTAGGAGTGGTCAAATGAACTTGGATCTTTCAACTATAAAGCTCAAGAATACTATCAATATACATATTTATTTATTTTACATACATATATACCAGGAACAGAAAAATGTAGTAATAATAGAAGGGCCCTTACGAATAAATAATTCTTGTCAATATTACGCGGTACGTCTCTATAAATACGCTACAACGCACGGAATACAATCGGATCAATTTACTTATAAAAATGTATCCTATGTTGTTTATTGTGTGTTTTTGAATGCATTGTGCAATTTTTATCGATGCTTTTATCGGACATACCTCGATCACCAAGCGTCAAATACGATTGATGCTAAAATTATTTAGATCTGTCCGTGGACAGAATGTCACTTGACAACAAAAGAACACATAAAGTCTAAAAAATACTAAACATCTAAATCAAATACGACTGATGCTAAAATTATTTAGGATTGTCTGTGGACAATCGTCATTTGACAACGATATGACGCCTTAAGCCACTTCTATTAATATAACATTTTTCTGACCAGCAAAGCTTTACATGTAAACCCCAATGCGCCTTCCTGGCCAATTGCAAATAATGCAGTATATTTATTATACAAGTCGCTGAATTACGAGACACTGACTTAAACTCGCAATTTAACGATACATCTATGAATTGTACATAAATTTTATTGTACATTAATCATACTCAAATAGTTGTGACATAGTAGGTAGGAAGGATTTTCGCCAATTTTGATCGGGAACTGTTTCAACAATTAAATCAGAGAAGTTGGCAAACTCTAATAGGAAACGATCGACTTGGAGTCACAAATATCCAAGTCTGACCAGCAGCACTACAGATATACTCAGAAATTTTTTTCCAATCGAGGTCAGCTCATGGGATCGAACCCGGCGCCTCTCGGTGTTAAGCAGAAGGTTAACGACATATGTACATACATATGTATGTAGTCGTTAAGTTTGAGTGGATCTTATGTATTTGTAAAAGTAAAAAAAATGCTTTTAATGTTCAAAAAAATGCAGTATAAAAATATGCTACATAGTAGTGTTGTACCCGATGAAATATCATCGCATGGCTGTTGTCATATTAAGTTGTTAAATAAAAAATTGAAAGAAATGAGTCGGTTTTGTGTTGGATCTGCGCGTGGTCGAATTTTTTTCAAATAACTTTTAAACATATTAAATTTAATATTTATATTTAATTTTTTATATGAAAAAAAAAATAAAAAACTACCTACCTACCTACATGTATGTAAATAATATAAAACACAAATAGAAAAATGAATAAATTTTCAATAGTTGGCGGTAAATGCTCAGAGACTTAGCATCATCTATTTTCCTAGAGGACACATTGGTAGCAAACAATACATGTATATAGAAGTTTTTTCTTTTGTTATTATATTCGTATACGTTTTGTTGGCAATGTTTTAGCTGTGACGTACATATGTATGTCGAATCGAAATAACTATTATAGTACGGCGAGGGTTATCTCAGACAGAACAGACAAACAGACACAGAATAGCGATATTATATATATGATGTATAATGTTAATCGTTTTGCTTAAAAATTTAGTTTTTTTTTTGTTATTTTCCAATAACTACATGCATAAGTGATTTAAAGACAAGTTCGCGGCACGTATTTTTACTAACCTCTTATACGTTTTTCTTAAATAGTTTTCATATGCAAAAAAAACGCTCGAATTTAAACGCAAACCTCACCATCTGGAATGTTTTCAGTGATATTTTATCCTTGTAGTTTTAAACATAAGTTTGACAATGATCGATAGCTTCCCATATTTGAAGAAATTAAGAAAAATAAATTAAATACTAAGATCGTTTGAATTAACAATGACACGAAGACACGCTCATCACAGCTGGAGTCCGCGAACGCGTCTGGTGTCGCACTCTTGAGTATGTTCTTACCATTAGCGAATGTCTTAATTTAATTTTAGTTTAATCTTGACTTTATTTTTTTTTAGGTTTCAAACTAAATGACACTTTTATTGTTTCAAATAAAATATAAATAAATATGACCATTTATAGTTGATATATATTGTTTTTAAATTCTTAATCTCATTACTAAATGAAATAAGAGAAAACAATATTTATTGGAAAAATTCACAATTATTCAGTAATAAAATGAGGACTTCTTTAATGTACATATGATCTCCGAGTTTATTTTATTATTAAAAAAATTATATTTAAAACATTTTGTGTATAAAAGTATACCCAAATTTGGTTTAATAAGATGTAAAAATTATTATTTTGAATAAAAATACCAATAATTTTATTTTACTACCGCCATCTATGTTTAAAACTAAAAACTGGATAAACGTCAGGCACTTTTCAGAAATTCAAATGTAAAACGCGTCTTAAACGATATTTTTTCTCCATCGTAATGGCGGAAGATACATTTACTTATATTGATGACCAAAATGAGCAATATGGCAAAGTATGAAAACGATCGGATAAGAGGCATATTTTTTCCTTAATTGTAATCGTTAGTGAAGTATAAAAAAGAGGTAAAAAATAGTTTTAAATAAATTTTTCTCAAATTTGTAATTTATAATCCACAAATTTCTATTCGTTTAGGAGCTTGAGAGTTGATTTTATCTCAGGATATTAAAAAATTCTAAAAAAGACGTTTATTAAAATTGAATTTGAGTACATGTGTGTATGTATATCATTTGACCACTCCAAGATGAGCTTAATATTATAATATTAAATGAAAAAATATAATCACAAATGAACAAAAAAAAAAATGCTCGTCTCCATTGTCAGTGCAAATTCACAATAATATGTATAAATTTTTAACTGAGCTTAGTACATATTTTCGGTACGACAAAGCTCTTATATGTTCAAGAAAATTTTATATCGAAATTTGAATATTTAAGATACATAAAAGTTTTTGCACTGACAATGAACTTTTTATGAAGTTCGTAATCTCGCAAAATCTAGATATGAAAAAATAAACTTGATCAAATTATGCAAATTGTGATCGGCCTCGTATGTGATCTCATCTTCAGTGTCGGCAATCTGAAAGAAAAATTTTAACTATACATATTAGTATAGTGCTCGTGTTATTAAAAATTAGTATAGATATGTACTATATGAGGCATTACAATTAATTTAAATTTAGTAATACTGTTATTTTGATAATGACGTAAAATTAAATACATACATATGAAGACAATCACAGCTACTCTTCGACGTACTCAGCATCCTACGTTTATAAAATACTATTATACAAAGTCCATTTTAAGGAGGAGAAAAGGAAAGGCTTGATATTTGGTTACTCTTTGATATTATATTACTAAATTTATTGACCAGAGAAACACGATTCTATTCAAGCTTCATTTTAGGCCAACGTTGCTCCAAGGCATGCTTTCAGACATCTTACATGTGTTCAGAATCAATTAAGAGGAAAAAAAACAGAATAATTGCAATTTCGATTCGTCCAAGTAACCTTATACTGTTTGTGAGGTATTTATTTACACGTTATTAATTCCAATTGTGTAATTTTTTTTATGTAAGCTTTGCTATAATGAATTACATACACATTTTGCACGCGAAATTGTGACAACGCTGTCACGCCATTACGACGGTAAAATCTTACATAATGAAAATGGACATTTATGACTGTACATAAATGTCAATCGTATACACGAATTATCTCGTGTGATTTAGTGCTAAATAGGTTGCGAAAAAGCTATACAACGGAAGTAGTAAATGTTCGATTAAGTCTGATTAGATTCAGCGAGTGTTAAATATGGGGTTTAAATTAATCTGAATCGGAGTTAATAATTGGAATTTTTATTTAGAGATAAAAATAATACAACAAGTCTTTGGTATAGATATAAATAAATGCATTGAAAAATTATCTATTCTATGTATATGATAATAATAATTTAAAATTTCGTCTAATTGACATACATATCTATATATATTTATATATATATATATATATATATATATATATATATATATATATATATATATATATATATATATATATATATTTATGAATTTATTTAGGCTTGTATTTTTTGTTTAAATACCAATACAAGCATCAATTCATTTTAATATTCAAAGCGCAAATTAAACAATTTGGAATATTTTTACTCATTCATATTATACTATACATAATAGCTAATAATACTAATAATAAGTACACGTACTTGCTTTTTTAAATCATTGAATACAATATTTTAAAGCTCACATTGTAAAGTCTTTCTAATATATTTGTAATAATCACTAGAGGTCACATAACAATATAATTTTATACGTTTTTTCATGGTTCGTTCATTCTCACGTTGACTTAAGAAAGTTAATAAGTTTAATTATTAAAGCTTCAATTAATTATTATTATTATGCAAGATGAATTGAGAAAATAAGATAATTTATAAACAGACTCAAAATTTTCGTATTTATTATATTTATGTATATTGTTTCAACTTCTTCTAAGCATTTAAATAATATTTTCAAGAGTTTTAGATAGTCATGGGGTATTTTTAATAAAATATTTAGTCCACAGAATCATTTCAGAATCGGAAGAATCGAATCTCAATTATCTTTTTTATATGTTTTCATATTAAAAATGGCAGTTGTTTGCATACATTTTCTTATTTTAATGAACATATACATGAATTCTTCATATTTTCTGAGAAAATCTTTATTTTCAATTAATTTGATAGCATACTTTTTTTTTTTTGTTAAAATCCTTCACTACACTTTACCTTCATCTAATTTTATTCAGGTCGGGGTCATAACCATTCTATACGTCTTTTCCAGGAGATCCTATCCTGCACTTTCAGGATCGTTATCATTTATGAACTAATTTTCACCAACTGAGCCTTTCAGATCTTTTGCTGTCAAAACCTCATCCACAAAACCTAATCGAGAATATTAGTGATAAAATACGGAAAAGTTTTCATGTACAGAATTGAGGATTCTTAAGTATGTATGTTAATTTGAAATAATATAGGTTTGCATTCCATTTATCTACAGACTCCAAAATGTCTATGGTCTACCCACGAGTTTCAGACTGACGTATCATCAAACGAAGCTTTCTTTGGATTTAGACAAACTGTCTTCAGAATGGTCCACACTTTTACTCTTAACACTCCTCAATATCACGTGTTTCCTCAGAGAATAGTTGCTTGCGAATCCTGCCGAGTCCAGAGACCTCTGCTTGTTCAAAAACGGAACTCTCTCCGGTCTTCGAACCGTCCTATTGTTTTGAAAATCACTTCTGGCATGAGCTGGATTAGGTTTGTTCGCATCTTCTTCTGAAATATCACACCTAGTCTCGTCTTCTTCGACAATCTTCACAGAAGCATCTCCTTGCGCTGATGATTGAACCGTCTTATCACCACTATCGCAATTCTTCAACAGCATTATATTCGGCAGGACGCTAATACTGCGATTAAATCTACTCCTCTTATCATCATTTGCTTCTAAAATTGACTTCTTGAAAACGGGCGAACGACCACTCTCTATAGAAGAGTCGAAACTTGCCCGCTTGAAAATGGCATGCTTCAAACTGTTGCTTCTACGGGACACAGAACTGCTAGTACAAGTTGTGGAGCTCGTATGAAACGTTCCAGCCCTATTCCGACATCCTCTTTTATAATTCTTCAAATCATGCTTCTTCTTAAGTCGACACACCAATAAGAATCCATCCCTGAATTTGGACGACATTAAATTATACAAGATAGGATTTACAGCCGAGTTCAAATACAGCATTGTTCTGCTGAAGTATAGGATGTTGTAGTATTTTTCAACACCTAGCTTGTTTACGGTCTCGTCCGGAACTATGATGATCCAAAGGGTCAAGAATTTGAAAGGCATTAGGCATATAAAGAAGCTCAAGATGACTGTTCCGAGCATCATCACGACTTGTCGCCTGGCTCTGAAGTTGTACCCATCCACGTGTTTGTTCATGACGACTTTGGAGGCTGTCGAAATGAGGTTCTTGGCTATTATGGTGTACAAGACGAGCAGGATGAGGAACGGGATCAAGAAGAACAGCGAAATGGTCATCAGAAAGTACAGGGCAGGCCAGAAGTTGGTGGCTTGGGTTAAACACGCGGGTATTTTGCTCCCGTCTGGGTAATCCTCGCGATAGTCGGCCACGGCTAATATGGGACTGAAATCAGAAAAAATGGAAAAGAAAACCGATCCGTTGTTTTATTCACATTTTTGTTTGTTTGTTTTTGTTTATTATGGGTTAGATTATTTCGATTAATGGCATGCAGAGTGTTAACGGAAGCGAAAATTTCGCAAGTTAAACAATATTCGAAAGCTTAATTGCTGTGTAAGCTCGTTAAAGCGTAGCTGTAACGTTTTATCATTGCTGATTTCGTTAGTATGATTATTGGTTAATTTTGTATGTGTTCGATCGCTTGGTTAGTTCGCGAATGTGAATAAATTTGTGGCCTTTGAGCAATAATAATTTTTATATTTGGTGAAAGTGGTAAGATCGGAGATGCATCTTTTTATCTATGTATTTAATTGTAATAATTTAGCTTTATGCACTTTTTTATTTAAATTTTGATTGAATACTATTTAAAAAACCTAAATTATTAACACAAACATCGCGATTATGGTGTTAAGTTTAAGATTTGGTTAAATTTGTAAACATATTTATAACTTTTTAAAATAATATTAACCAGCAGAATATGTAAACTAGTGGTTGGTATATAATGCTTTGAACAAAGTTGTTGATTTGAAAACATATTATATACTTTTTTAAATCATTCAATTCTATCTATTCAAGCAAATAAGTATATCAAGCATTTATTTGGTCAGTATTTTAAATTAACCTTGAAGTATATAATACTAGTGGTTTTACCCGGCTTCGCTCGGTATTTAACCAGCAGAATATAGTAGTGGTTAGTATATAATGCTTTGGACAAAGTGGTCACTGGTTCAAATCCCACTGGTTTTTGCTGTCCAGACTTTGGATTTGTGACTCCAGGTTGATCGTTTCCTATCAGAGTTTACCAATTTATCTGATTTTTCATTGAAATGGTTCCAACAAATTGGCAACCTTATCCATTTTCTCGCAAATCTCCAATTTTCAGCAATATCGAATTTCGCTGAATTGTGTTTGCAAATTTACAAATTTGACCATAGATGTCTTTGTACATTTTTTTTTGATTCGCGACGTTGTTTTAGGTCTCAAAATTCAAAACTGATAAATTTATAGTATTAACATATCTGTATGTAAAAGTGTAATTAAAAAAAATTACACTTCTATTTACATATGTATATGGAAATCGATACGGGAAATTAAACCCAGAAGCAGACATCGAGGAATTGAACACTGTAATTAGTTCGGTTCTAACCTCAACAGGTAAGAAATTAGGTGGATTCAGGAAACAGATTAAATTAAGCAAAATTTCAGCGGAAACAAAAAACCTAATTAAGCATAAAAGGAATTTAGATAGGGATAATAATAAGCAAGAATACAATCTAGTAAATAAGGAAATTAAAAAGAGAATAGTCAGGGATGTCAGGGATTTTAACAGCAAGCTAATAGAAAATACCATTAAGAATAACCGTAGCCTGAAAAAGTGCAAACAGGATCTTTTCTTAGGCAAAAACCAAATGATCGCAATCAGATCAGAGAGCGGAGTAATAATTAGGAATAGAGAAGAAATCATAGACAGAGTTTACACGTTCTATGCAAAACTATACGAGAACGACAACGGCCAATTCACCGCTCTGGAATCGACACACGGCCAAAGGGTTCCTGCAGTATTGCCTAGCGAAGTAGAGGCCGCGCTAAAAACTGCAAAGAACGGTAAATCCCCAGGGGAAGATAATATTCCCATTGACTTACTAAAATGTGGCGGCCCCCCCCTAATTAATATCTTAGCTAGGCTTTTCAGCAAATGCATCCAGAACCAAGCTATACCAGAAGGATGGAATAACGCAACTATCATTTTAATACACAAAAAAGGCGACAAAAGCGATATCAAGAACTACCGACCCATTAGTCTACTTTCAGCGGTCTACAAGCTCTTCACGAAGGTTATTACAGAAAGGCTGAAGAATATCCTCGACGAGAACCAACCTGTAGAGCAGGCAGGGTTTAGGGCAAATTTCAGCACAATGGACCACCTCCAAGTAGTTGGCGAACTAATCGAGCGCGCCAACGAATATCAACGGCCATTGTGCCTAGGTTTCGTCGATTATGAGAAAGCCTTCGATACAGTTAGTCATAATGCAGTACTTAACGCTCTAAAAACACAGGGAGTGCCGGAAACCTATGTGGGACTGTTAGCTGCAATATATAAGAATGCCACAGCTTCGGTTAAAATTTTTTCAGGTACAGATAGATTTAGCATAGGAAAAGGAGTAAGACAAGGAGATACAATCTCGCCCAAGTTATTCAATGCGGTGCTTGAGGGAGTTTTCAGGAAATTGGATTGGGATACAGCCGGAGTAAGCATCAATGGTCGCTTTTTGAGTCACCTTCGGTTCGCAGACGATATAGTTTTAGTAGCTCGTGATTCAGCTGACCTACTTATCAGACTAACACAGCTGGACAGGGAAAGTAGAAAAGTAGGATTAAAAATTAACGTAGATAAGACTAAACTAATGTTCAATAGTTATTGCATGCCTGATAGCATCCCCTTAGATGATAAACCAGTAGAAGTAGTAAATAATTATTTATATTTAGGTCAAATAATTGACATGTCTGGTAGTAAAAATGAAGAGATAAAGAGACGTATGAAATTAGGGTGGAGTGCATTTGGACGGATGAATGCTGTTTTTAAATCAAAAATGCCACTCTGCCTGAAGAAAAGGATCTTTGATCAATGCGTTTTGCCAGTGATGACGTATGGATGTGAAACTTGGACACTGAACGCCAAGATGCAAAATAAAATCCAATGCACTCAAAGAAGTATGGAACGCTGTATGCTTGGCATAACGAGGAAAGACAGGAAGCGGAACACGTGGGTGAGAAATATGACAAGGGTAGTGGACATAGTGGATAGAGTGAAGAGATTGAAATGGCAATGGGCGGGTCACGTAGCTAGGAGGATGGACGAAAGGTGGACAAAAGAAGTGCTTGAATGGTACCCGAGAGAAGGCAAAAGAGTAAAAGGAAGACCGCAAGGAAGATGGGTGAACGAAATTAGGAAAATGTGCGGAATGAGATGGATGAGTGTTGCGCAAAACAGAGACGAGTGGAAGCGTGTTGGAGAGGCCTTCATCCAGCAGTGGATGGCGAATGGCTGTAAATGATGATGATGATGATGATGTATATTGTCTAATATAGTTTTTTTTTTCATAAAACTTCAAAAAATAAAAATGTTTTTGTTGTTGCGAGATTGGCGATATAGGTTTTTCATTCCAAATTCACCCTTTTTCATTTCAAATTGACCTTTTTTCATTTCAAATTGACCTTTTTTCATATCAAATAAAACCTTTTTCATTTCAAATTGAACCCTTTTCATTTCAATTGATATTGAAAAGGGGTCAATATGAAATGAAATTGAAATATGGTCAATTTGAAATGAAAAAGGATCGATTTGGAATAAAAACCCTGTATGGGTATTTATAATATTATAAGTGTTTTATTTTTTAGTTCTGGTGATTTTATTTTTGTTCAATTTTTATATTTAATAAATACAATATATTTTTTGCCGAATATTTTTGTTTTCAAATCAATATTTTTCTAAGATAAAAAAATGTAGGCTTATTAAACGATAGTTTAATTCGTGTTTACCTTACCTTGACTTCACCTTAATATTAATTATAGAACATTAAAAATATTAATTCTAAAATATGATACATTAGTTTCGAATGGCGGCTAAGCTTATATTAAAAATGTTACGTATTCTTAAAGAGAAGCAAAAAAAGCGACATAATATAAAGATAAATTTTCAATGCATTTTCTTATGTTTTTTCGTGCGAATGGTGGAAAGCTTTTAAGTGTGAACTTTTTAACAATAGTAAATTTTATGCGCGAACTTTTACACTGTTTTGCCAAGCGTGAAAGCACTCTTTTTCGACTCAAAAATCGACAGCTTAAAATAAATAATTTATTTCTCAATAATATAAGTATTGAATTCTGTTTATAGTAAATACATATACTTTTGATAAATTGAATGTGATTCGTTTGTAGTTTCGTGTTAGTATGAGAGTAAAGAACTGATCACAGTATGTCTTCATTGATTTTGTATTAGTCGTGTCTTATATCCTACAGGAAATATGATTATCTCGTTAAATACATTGTTGGATTAAGGCTGTAGTTTATTTGGTCATAGTATGTTCGAGCACTGATAAATATTGTACAGTTGCCTTAATTTTAAATCGAATTTTATTAGTATGTTGTCTTATAATGTATGTACATGGTATTTTAATGAGTAGTATTTGTCAGAAATAAACTGATAGTTTGAGTATATAATAATCAGAAACATAGCTCAATGATTAGCGTATAAATGTTTGTTCATATTAACACAGCACGCACCGGCAGTACTAAAAATATTTCTGGTTCATTTGATATGGACACATTCATGTCTAACGTAGCGTAGACGTAACAGCAGTACCTGGCAAAATCTATTCATACTTTACGGCAGTACATGTCACCGTAACGTATCAAGCAAAACCATTTTTTCTTTGGCCACTGTGGAAATATTCACGTCATAGTAGCGAGTGCACGCGTTCTAACGAAAGTGCTCATGTGCATATGAATATTTTTGGAAACATTATATTGTAACAATATTGACTCGGTGATA
Organism: Arctopsyche grandis; assembly: GCF_051622035.1. Lineage (NCBI taxonomy): Eukaryota > Metazoa > Arthropoda > Insecta > Trichoptera > Hydropsychidae > Arctopsyche > Arctopsyche grandis. The sequence continues at coordinate 4,169,214 of NC_135362.1, forward strand.
CGATATAAGCAATATTGTGCCATATCGTTGCGATTTGTAATGTATATATAAGGCGATTTTGCCTTACACTCGGCCAAAATAAGTCTGAACGTGCCAAAACATGCGCTGCTGTATAGTATGAATAGAAGTAGTCTTTTCCGTGTAGTGCTGTTGCCATGCAATGTTGGATAGGTTGAATAGACCTTTATTCGTATTTCAATAATATAAATAAATAAATAGAATAAATGAATATATATATATATATATATATATATATATATATATATATATATATATATATATATATATATATATATATATATATATATATATATATATATTTATTTACATATTTTTGGCACAGTAACATAAAAGAATACTCTAACGCGTCACTGTGACCAGACATACATATACGCATAATACAAATATTATATATAAGAATTAGCGAGACATATATGTATGCTATAAATAATAAATTTTTGAAATCATTTTCAAATAGTGGTGACATAGTGGGTAGTATTGGTTTGAAAATTTGATGGAGAAACCGATTCAACAATGAAATCAGATAAATTGACAAACTCTGATAGGAAACGATCAACTTGGAGTCAAAAATATCCAAGTCTGACCAGCAGCATTTCAGATTATACTCGGAATAAATTCTTTTCAATCGAGGTCAGCTCACGGGATCGAACTCAACAACTTTTCGGTGCTTAATATCAACGCAACCACCGAGCCACGTTGCTGGCTGTTAATACATTTTAAATTATATAATTTATTTCATTCATACATATGTATTTTTAAGCGATTCAGCTTCAAAGGATCTTTTTTATTATTATTAATGAATTAATTAAAAAATGCCGTATTGTTCTACAAAGAAGTCTAGTCAATTAGGTTCAAAATTTAAAACGGAAATGACGGCTATTAAATATTGTATGACAAAAACGTGACGATTAAATAATTAATTTGAGCCTGAAGATTCTCTATATGAGCAGTCGACTAACTCGAGTTTTATCTATAATTAGATCGTTTGAAGCCCAGTGAACATTAGACGACACCCTACAAAGTCTTAAAATAGATGATCGAGAGTCTTTAAGACCCGTATATATAATATATGATATGTTTGAAAATAGCGTACGAAAAGTTTTGACACGAAAAATTTTTCTTGTTTACTGTAAATGAGAATTTTTGTAAGAATATTTTTCCCCGACCGCGTCAAAGTAAATGTGGAAATCTGTGAATCTTCATACATAGGCATTAGTGCGAAGTCTCGAAATGGGAAAAAAGTGCACGGAACCGTTTTTAGGGGGTCGAATGTCGTCCACGAGATAAGGCGAGATGAGAAGAAAGTGAAACTGGGTCATATTGCGGGTGTGTTGGTTTTGTTTATTGAAAAACTTTCGCCGGGACCGAACCGACAATACATTGGCGAGTTTTACAGTGTTTTTGACCGAAAGACGGGGAGAGTGAGTCAAAACACAGCTGTAACGTGTCCTGTGAAAATTAAAAAGTTTTTGCCCCACCGCACACACGTATTCAACACGTGTGTTTATCCCGAATTTGACACGAGCAATATGCTCTGAAAGCTTCTATACTCGACTTTGGGAAACAATTTCGGGTTGACGTTGTGCGACTTCACTCGTAACACATGTTGTCGTTTTCATCGATTATACCATATTGACTATTATTTTTATTTTATATTATACTTTATCTATGTATGTACATACGTAGTAACAATAGATGAAGTTTTGTAATCATGTGAAAATTCGAACTCGAGATTTTGACTGATTCGAACTCAGAATCGATTACTGATCACGTTTTCATGATCTAGAAAAAATGTGTGTGTGTGTGTGTGTATTTTGGGGATTTTTTGAACACCGTTAGTCCTATCGAACTTAAACTTAGTATCGGTTACTGAAATTCTTATCGACACGACGTTAATTTTTTTCAAATTTTTAAGTTGACTGGAAATGGTACCGCCCCTTACAGGTGTCCTCTTTTTTTTAAGTTTTTGAATTCAATTATCTCCCAAACCGGTCAACATATTAAACTGATTTTTTACATGTAATAGAAATTATAAATTTCACACTCTTATATTTTTCTTATAATTTCCTTATAATTCTCTTCAAAGTGATTTGGACACAATTGTCACGTGGTCTAAAACTTGGCTTCTAACTTTGAATGTTAAGAAATGCTCTGTTCTCCACCTGGGAAAAAATAGCCCTAATCTTTCCTACAAAATAAATAACCTTTTCCTCAATTGCGTCCAATACCAATTATACCAATTAGGTATCATCACCACTTGCGACCTAAAATGGCCCGCACATATAAATCATATTTTCAACAAAACTTACTCATTTTTGTATGTTATAAAGCGGGTATTCAATTTTCTAAATTTAACTATTTTATCAAAAATATATAAAACTTTCATCAGACCTAGACTAGAATACGCTTTTAACATATGGACTCCTCATTTTAAAAAGGATATTACATGTATTGAAAGGGTTCAAAGGAGAATTACAAAGATTCCTTCTGAACTCAAATCACTTTCTTATAATGAAAGATTGAAAAGAATGAATCTCACTACATTGGAGACGAGAAGAACTAGAGGTGACTTAATCGAAGTCTATAAAATTCTTAGTAATCACTATAATTGTCATATGTCTAATCTTATTTCATTCAACATAAACACTCACCTCAGAGGTCACTCGCTTAGACTCCAAAAAGATAAATCTAATAAATTGATCAGAGATTCATTATTTTCTAACAGAGTGGTTTCAGTTTGGAATAGTCTTCCTAATGATTTAGTAACTTCTGATAATATTAATATTTTTAAGAATAAACTTGATATTTTTTTTAAAACCAAAGGATTTTTGTGATTCTTCTTTCCCATAATCGCATTTCTGTTTTTTTTTTGTTTATATATATTTTTTTTTAATTTTTCTCATTTTTTTATTGCATATATGTATAATTTGTAAAATATGTTTGTTCAAACCCCTTGGGCCTATCGGCTTTGCCGCCTCCCCCAAGTATATTAAATAAATAAATAAAAAAATTTTTACCACAGCCGGAAGTAGTACTTTTACTCTAGAGAATCGAGGTTTTTCTTAGACACCCTTTGGTTTATTCAACTGAAATTTTATTATCTAGAATTTTAAGTGTAATACCAAGTATATAAAATTTGGTGAGCACCCGTCAACCAAAAGTGGTGGTTTACTCTTGTACGATTATTTTTTTGATCTTAAACATGAAGGGCTCTACGAGAAAATCCAAATATATATAATCCTTGTATCAATTTGAATGAAAATTAAAAAAAAACATAAAATTTAATAAACCGGAAGTGGGATTTTTTCCTCTTAGAAAAGTCAAAAATGTTTTGACCATACGATTTTTTCCACAACCCTTAACGTATCAATTTAAAAATTTATATTTGTATTTTTACTTTATTTCTATACTAACTTGGAGATGATGAAATTTCGTCCACAATTCGTAAACCGGAAGTAGTTATTCTTTTTAAAACAATATTTCATTATTTTATTTTGACCTTTTGAGTTATTTTTTTATCTTCTTGGTATTTAATGTGTATAATATATATAGTGATCGTATCGTTTGTTATTATCTTGGACTTACGGATCAGTTTACGTGTATTAGTTCAAACGACCTTTATTTCAAGTTTATCCTTCAGGCCTGCCAAACGGTAAGTGCCCCACACACAGTTACATGCTAGCTCCCAAACACTCTGCCCATAAACACTATGCACCGTGCACTATACATGCTCGCTAATCGATCACTCTGTTAAAAAATCTTTCCTATATGAAAAAAAAGAATATTATCTTTAAATAAATGTTAAATGTTTTTGTAAATATCATTTTGGTAATGTTTTCATAATTTTTTTAAATTTTATTTTAAGATAAGTAGTATTAATTGATATTTTTAAAACAAATATTTGGTGAAAATTATAACAATATAATAAGCTTGCTATCTGTATGTACATACAATAATAGTTACACGTATTAAATTCCAATCCAAATTTGCAATTATTCAAGGATGACCAAATCTGTATTAAGTCATCGAATCGAATTATTAAATTTTTCTTAATTTCTTTTTTTCTTAATATGTCTACTATCAAAGTCTTTTTAATTTTCTACATAATTCATACAAATGCAAACGTGTCTCTACGCGCACGTCGTGTTTCCATACGCGCGACGTGTTTCCAAGCGCGTCTTGTGTCCTAACTTAACCCAAGTTTAGCCCTTACTAAAAACCACAGTACGTTACGATCGAAATACGAGCAAAATAAAAGTCTGTGATATAAATAGAGTGCGAAAAACGACTCGGGACATCATTATATAATCTCGAACGAGTATGAAAATATTCTTTTATAGTATAGCCGGAAAAAAGTGGGGCAAGAACCGTTCCAGTTAAACGTTATCGCATAATACCCGAGGGCGTGCGTGTACTAGACGTGTCTTGGCTCGTTATTCTCCCGCCAAATCTGGCTAATTCCATAAGCCAAGTAATTTCCAGATCCAATTTATCTTTATACACACATACCATGCGCGGATAAGGAGGACGAGGTCTATTTTCAGTCCCGACCACCTTTATGTAGCCGCGTTTGTTCGCCGACACACAAAAGACTTAGTGCCGAGATCTTTTCAGCTGAAAACCTGAAAACCAGGGGACTTATCGCGAATGCACTCATCGCCCCTACATCATTCCCGAGGGAAATGAATTTTTCACGGCGAAAATTCGATTTTTCCCACCTTGGCTATCCTCACTCACAAAAAACAAGTGCTCGCTTTCAATGGACGCGAAAGTGTATTCGAATTTATTTTTTGATTTTTTGGCATATGTACGTTGATTTGAATTTATGCTTGTTCAAATTTTATCAGGGCTGAATTTGATTTAATAAAAAAATAATAAAATATTCACATTCTATACGTACTTATTATGTATGGAAAATTGACTATATACATATAGTCAAATATAATGCGTCATTCTATTTGACTATATATATAAGGAGAACCCTTTTGATTTTGGCGATTTAATGATTTGCAAAAAATTATAAATGAAATGCGCGATCATTATATGTACATATATTTTGTATTAAAATTTTCGTGTTTTCACACTTTATATGCGCTTTTTTAAAAATAATTAGATTTGAATATGAAAATTTTGAAACAGTTTGGAGTGCGCTGGATCTGAATCTACAAAAATAACACATCCATTTATCAATATGCATGAAAATTTTATGCTCAGATGCGTCTATTCAAAGAAAATATTTTGCAGAATTGTTCATTTGTAAAGAGACGTAGAAATATCTCATTTGGATTTTGTATAAAATAATTTCAGTTAATACTATTATTAAAAATGAATCTTAAGGCCTTATGTCTTTAATTAATATTATGTATTAGATGTATTATGAGCATTTATAAGAGTTGTAAATAGGTTTTTGAGCTATTTTCCTATTATGCTGTACATTAACATTAGAATAATATAATACTATGATTACTAACCAAATTAAACTAAATTGTAAAATAGAAAATGATCAGTACATCAGTAGCTATTCAAATAGATATAAGATGTATTTTGTGATCATAATTTCGTAATAATAAAAAGTATTTAAAAATCAAAAAAAAATCTTACTTTACTATTATAGCAAAATCTCAAGATTTTGCTATAATAATAAAAATGCTAAAAGTGAAACTTTCAGTTTCTTTATTTGTGTAACAATCTATATCGTTATCAAAAGAGATAAACTAATCTTTTGCTTAATGAAGCAAAGTGCAGTTCAGTTTATTTACTGCATATAATTTTAAGTGTTCATTAACAGTTTTTATTGGTATATTATAAGAGGAGAAAGTTGTTAGTTTTAATACTGCTATCAAAAATGTGTATAATATTCTATAAAACAAGTAGAATTTTATAAAATTTCCAATAAGAATTGGATTTAAATTTGGAAAATAATACATTAAATCAACATGTGATATTGTTTGACGTGTTTATTTAGGGTATTTTTATATGTATAATATAGCTTATATGTATAATATATAAAATTCCATAGATTTTATAGAAAATTTTCACGGTGAACACTGTAAGTTTATATAGAATTAATTAAGTATTGGTTTTGTAGGTGCCTGTGTGGATTAAAAGTGAGAGGAAAAAAATGCATATGAAAAACAAATCGCTTAGCTTTACTTCCCTTGAAACCATATGAAAATAGAGGAGCAGCTGAAAAAATTGACAGCAGTAACAGCAGCAGCAACAGCAGCACCTACAGCAGTCTCGTAAGCTGAAGGCTGCAAAGTTTATCGTTAATAAAGCAATGTTAAAAAATGTTAAATATGGAAAAAATCGACACCCATGCCAGCGAAACTGTAAAAATTTGTATTAGTAATGAAAGTCGACCGAGAAAGATCCGTTTAAATCGCGCCAGTGGATGTTTGCATGCATCACGATCCGGCACGTGTATAAATAGACCTTCGTCGGTTGTGTCGGTTTGCGTTTTAGTAATCTTTAAAGGCTTTGAAAGTTACCTGGTGAATACGGCCGCTACGAACCAAGCCAAAAAGCATATTAGGGCAGCTCTCGTTTTCGTACAGACGTATCCGGCTTTGAGAGGTTCGCAAATAGCATAGTATCTTTCAAAGCTGATGGCGAGGATGGTCAGAACGGAAGCGTGAGCCACCGTCAGCTCAACGAACGGCACGGCCAGACCTGAAAGCGAAAATAGATAATCGTAAAATTTATATACATGAAATATTTATATACATATAATGGGAAAAATTGACGCTACATATGTACATCGATCGGAAAATATGATATCTAATATATAATTTTGAAAGAGACTTTGTATGTATGTAATCTTCGTTCGTTGGTTCGTTGACGACAAATTAGATTTTTTTTTTCGATTCAAAGGATTTGAAGTCCCCGGGGGCGAAGGCGCCGAGGGCGCAGGCACCGCCGGGGGCGCAGGCGCGGGGGGCGAAGTCTCCGTGGGCGTAGGCACCGCCGGGGGCGCAGGCGCGGGGGGCGAAGTCTCCGGGGCGCAGCCACTGGAGGCAAAGCCTTAGGGGGTAAAGGCGCCGGGGGCGTATGCGCCAGATTCTGGTATACATATAATTTCGAAAGAGACAGTATATGTATGTATGTTTGTTCGTGACAGCCAAATTTAATTTGATTTTGATTTTTAAATGCTTTTTATTATTACAAAATTTTGTTCACAATACATCTTATATCTATTTTAATAGCTACTGATCTACTGATCATTTTCTATTTTACAATTTAATTTAATTTGGTTAGTAATCATAGTATTATATTATTCTAATGTTAATCTACAGCATAATAGGAAAAAGAGCTCAAAAACCTATTTACAATCCTTAAACCAAATTTAATAAAAAAACAAATGAGTATTCAAATAAATTTATATAAAATAAAACTATTCAAAAAATCATGTTTAAGCGGTTTATATTACAAATACCGAGCGAAGCCGGGTAATAAAGCTAGTAATTATCATAAACAAGTTTCGTTTCAAAATATATGTAAACCTAATATATAACTAGTCAAATTGCCAGGCATTTCTCAGGTGGAAGGCAGTTGAAAAAAAAATGTAAAAATAACACTGTTAATAACAAAAATTCGTGTATTTTATCGAGGTAAGCCAGTTATCAATAGAATTTTTGTTATTAATCCACAAGAATAGTTGAAATATGATTTTTCTAAGTGGAATTTTATTTAACTCTCATAAAAAGACAATTTAATATATTATCCCTATTAATTCAATTCAGACTCGTGTAAATACGAATAAATACTAGTACGAGCTTTAAGCTCGCAATTTTACCGATTTAAAATTTAGCACACTTCCAATTAACCCTTTTATCGCAATCAACATTTTTTATTACCAGATTCGTGTTTACTGGGCATAGATCTATAAGAAAAGTCATATCTCGTCTGTGAACCATTTTTCATGTCAAACAATGTACATATGTAATTGTAGTCTAGTCTTAGTAAGAGCACAGTGTCATAGTATACTAAATTCGGTGCCTTTAAATTGAAAATGTAGATTTACATTAAAAAAAAAATCATCATATTTTGAAACGAAACTTGTTTATGATAATTATTGTATGAAAAAAGTTAAAAAGCTTTAATAGTTTAATAGTTCTTAATTCAGCTTTATGATTGCTATGAGCTTTTTTATAATCCCAATATATGATTATATTTTTACTCTTTGTGTATTTTATATATAACTGGCGTCAAATTGCCTGGCTCAAAAATCAGGCTGAACAAAGTTAAGCACCATGACATTGAATACCGAATAAGGTGGTTCTAAATTGACAACTGTAGATTTGTATAGTATGCAATATTTATACCTATGTATATAGATTTTATTAAGTATTTGATGCCATAATTTGGGTATTGATTTGATTTGATTTGGATTTTTTGGTATGACTTTTTTTACATTAAGAGGGCTGGACAGCAGCGCCTTGTCCATACAAACGTACTATACTTCTCCCTACCTCAATTATGGTACTAGAGAAATTATTTTTTAATATGCTATGGATATCCACCATTAGGGTGCATCTATCGTTTTATTTTTTTGATTTATTATTTTTTATAGGAGCTAGGAGCCGCCAAACATCTATAAAATCGCCTATTTTTTACACCCACGAAAAGAGTCTAGCGTGGTTATTTAACGGTCTATTTTTAAAAAAATACGCCGATAGATGCACAGAAAATATTTTTCTCATACCGATGATGAAATTTTTTTAAAAATTGGTCCAGTTTTGGAGGAGAAAATAGTAGAATACGAAACCTCGATTTTGTCAATTTAAAACACGTTTTATCTGGTCGAAGCGCAACTGTCGCATTCACTCAATATATATATTGATATATATTGTCGCATTCACTCAATATATACATACACTCAATATATATATCGAAGAAAGGAACGGTAACAAAATTAAGGTTTCGGGTGTACAGCCCTCTTAATCTTATTTTTAATTAAAATATTGTACTATTGTACTTAAATGGTTTACTATCGCTGATCACCTGATCTCGTGTTCGCGCTAAAAAGGCCTCTACGTATGAACAAGATGTATACAACAGCCAATAAGGTCTCGTGACCCATCGACCAATGACCTCTCTTTGTTGAGAGAACCCGCTGGGTATAAATAAAAAGGTCGATGCTTCATTTGGAGCTGGCAGGCCGACGGATCAAGAGCAATAAACTACCTCTACAACTACTACTTCGTCTTTTGCGGAAACCCCTCTACCCGTCCAAGCTACGACATGATAAATATGTATAATATTAGTTGTAGAAAAAGTAGAAAAGCTAAATGTAATTTTTTATAACAAATTTTAAATGTATAAGTCTATGTTTAATAGTGTTGAACTTTATATATTATTCGATTTAATTAGTAAATTCTTAGTATTTAAAAATTAATATTATATTTTTATTATAGAAAACGGTTAAAACGGTATCATTACAATTTTTAATTAAGCATTCTAATTGAAACGAATGTAACCATCTCGCTGAAAAGATTACATTATAAGATTGCCGACAAAAGACGCACACAACAAGCAAACTTTTGCGTTGCTTTTCAAGTCCAAACTTAAAACTCAAATTTATTATAATTACGTAATGAATACTCTAATTTATGTTGCCTTTAATTTCACTGCAAATTATTTACTTTTACATTAAAATCCCGAAACAAGTTTCACACGCGAAGCTATTATACACAGGATCGACAAACTCACCTTGATTCTTCAATCCTCAAACATTCGAAAGGGAACTCAAAAGTCAGCGAAATTTAAATTTTATAAATTGTGCGTTTAATAAAACACTTTCCTAATTCAGTCATCATCAAAAAGACTCCGCGTTAGACATGATACATTTTTCTAGTTCACAAAGTAGTTCTGGAAACTATCGTAGAGACTGTTGTATTGTAGTAAAGTTCAATGCGAAGTCGGGGTAGTTTTTTTTTAAATTTCAAAGAGTTTCAATTTCAAATTGATTATACATATATATGGACATATAGTCAATAAGTAGGGTATCCGGACATGTACCCCCTGGACATATACCCCCCGGACATATACCCCCCGGAAATATACCCCCGGTCAAAAACCCCCTGGTCATTAACCCCCCCGTGTAAAAATAAAAAAATATCATACATATATAAATAAAGATAAAACCAACATACATACATACACATGATGCTAAATAATAATATTACAAAATGAAAACAACATGTGTAAATATGTAGCTTGAAGCCATTTAAAATATGCTGCCTGATAGAACTGTATGATGCAGTAAAAACATCAAGGCTCCCAGAAAGCAGGTTAAGTAATCGAACGACTCTTGAAAGGGGTGAGTCATCAAGCACATTAGTTCTGGCCCGAATTGGTTGAAATAGAGTTCTGGAGCCGGGTTTTCCATCACAAGCTCCGAGAAAGACACATAGTGATTTAAGCGCACGGATTCTTGTCATAATTCGCAGATATCGTAATAGTAACATAATAGAAGTGTCCTAGAACCAATTAGTAGTATTTTATTAAAGTTTTGAAACATTTGCACAACCTTCTGGAAAGATATAGTTGTGAATTGTAGCGAGCAGGAGATTGGTTCTTGCACCATAAAAACGCACCCGCATAAAACGTGTCGAGTGTTCAAATTTTTTTGACAAAAAACGCAGTAGCAAATGTTTCAAGTGTTTATATAGGCTTGATTTTGTTTCTAAGAATGAATATAAAATGTTTTAGAATAAATGCTTAGAAATTGTAGAGGAGCGTTAAATTGTACTTTTATTTATTTATTTACATATTTTGCCACACCCATATTACAGAATACTCTAATGCATCACTGTGACCAGACATATAAGCATAATAAAAATACTATATATGTATGTATATAAGAATAAGTGAGGAATTTTCGAAATCATATTCAAATAGTGGTGACACAGTGGGTAGGATGGTTTTTTGCAATTTGATGAAGGAAGCGCTTCAACAATGAAATTAGATAAATTGGCAAACTATGATCGAGGAAGTGATCGACTTGGAGTCATAAATATTCAAGTCTGACCGGCAGCATTTAAGATTATACTCAGAATAAATTATTTTCAATCAAGGTCAGCTCACGGGATCAAATCTGAAGACCTCTCAACGCAACCACCGAGACACGCTGCTGAACTGCTTTGAAAAATATATAAAAAATGTTACAACAAGGATATTATGCCTAATGAGATGTCTTTTAATGGTTTTTAAATTACGTAAGTATTTTATTGATGATGACACGATTTTTAAAATCAGATTTACTTTTCCTTTCGGGTATTATACTCGTACGTAATATACGACGAAAGAAAAATTGGAATGAAAATATTAAGCTGTATAGTATACAGAATCATAAAAAAATGAATGTAAGTGAAATGGAAAAGTTTCCGACGAGACTTTTCCGTTTTTGTCGAGATGGAATTGTAAATATTCACTTTTCCAGCGGTATATTTTTCAGCGGATACGTCTTGAACAGTGGTTCCACTCGACTTGACAGTTTTTCCTTTCATCAAACGAAGACCGAAGATTAATGGTCTTGTTTCGATAGTTAATATTAACAAGTTCTGGAAAACTTTCAGCCACGGCCATAGTATCGCATTTTCCAAGAGACAATATTTTTCCCCTTTACATATCCATATTATGTAATGTATAGCGACCGCTTAAACGTTGCTATTTATTTGATCGTTTGATTTATTCGATTTTTTCCTGTGTTTGTCGCAGATTCGGGCAAATGTATGGCGATAGACGTTCGTTGACCCGTATTTTGTTGAATATATATTCGAGATCACAGTTCGCAGTTTGAGAATCGTCTAATATCGGGCATATATAATGTTTTATTAGTGATAGTGGGTGGTGATGAAGTATCACGACATTGTTAATACGACGTTTCAATAAGTTTTTCAACGTGTTCCGTATGAAATGTCGATGCTTTCGATTCAAGAGTGTAATAAAATGAGTTATATATGTATGTTGGTGCGGTTTCTAAAATTAATTTTCACTGTTGATGGGATGGGTGGGAGGGAGAGGGAGCGTTTTCTTTTTATTTTTGAAGTGAATTTAACGAGATGTCAATCAATTCGCATTGTAAAATAGCCATTTTTCATCGGACTCTAAGTGTAATAAATTTTAGACACGCTCGTAGTCATCGAATCGCTCATTTTGAAATTCTTTGACGCGTCTTGAATGATGGCTTTTTATCGGAGTTTGAAGTTTTTTATTTTTAAACTAGTGTTGCGCCCGTTGATTTCAACGGGTGGCTTCCTTCAGTAAGGAATTGTATGATGTATAAGGAAATGATGATTAAATGTGTCTTCGTAGATGTGTAAATGTGTGTACGCTCCCGCGTAGCGCATCTGACGCTGATGTCACCCGTTCCAAGTCAGGTGTTCAATATCAGGAGTACATGTCAGACGCTCTACACTCCTCCACTTCCCCGCTACCCCTCTTCTCCGCTTTCCCACGTCTTCTCGACGCCATTGGTCGTCACGCCACATCCCTATGTACAAGGTACCTACATATTTTTTATAATTTTTATGATTTTTATTATTTGTATTATAATCACATTGACGCTTTGGGGCAACCTGTCAAGTCTCTGTGGTATTGATTTTTTTTTAAATAAATAAAATATGTAGGTATACTCTCGGTATTCTAAAATTATTATTTTTTTACCCAAAATCACATACCCAAAAACATGCATCGCGTCCGTTTTTATATATAAAATTAAAATAATATTAATATTTCATCAGTTTAAATTTAAACTTTTGAAAATACTTTTAAAAATACACGAATTAAAATAAAGTTATGTATATGTTATATGCAACTTATAGTTATATGCAACCAGCAGCGTGGTCTAGTGGTGTGTATTGAATTCTCTCGAGCTTGATGTCACGGGTTCGATTCCCACTAAGAGTCTTGTTGTTTGCCAGACGTTGGTTTATCGAGGTCGATCGTTTCTTTCAGAATTTGTCAATTTTTCTGATTTTCATTAAAACGGTTCCTGTAAAATTGGCTTTTCCTTCCCAATTTTCTGTTGCAAACCTTGAATTATTGTTATATCTCAAGTTTCGCCAGATTTCTCAACATAGATGTCTCTGTGGTTGTTTATCGAATGTAAAAATTCATATTGTTACATAAAAAATGTTATTAATCGTATTTATACGATGTTTGTAATATCTGACCATAGATGTCAGGTATTGTTTCGATTTACATGTTAATATAATTATGTTTTTAGATGTCTCGTTAATTGTGAGTTTTCAATGTCTTGTAATAAATTAGCCATAGTGACGCCCTGGAGCTAATCTGTAATGTCACTATGGCGAAATTGTAAGAAAATAATAATTTAATGTTTTGTGGATATTTCCCGAAATGAAGAAAAGTGGACTTTCAATTATAATGGTTCATAAGTAAACATAATATATCTAAAAGAAATGGGATTGAATTAAAACCACTCTACTAATGTGAAAAAGCAACCCAAAATTAAAATTAAATTTGTTGGAAGAATATTTAAATGAATTAAATTAAATCAGAGCACATTTTTTATACACATACGGCTATGTCAATATTAATTTTCAGTTTGAAGTTTAAATTACAAGGAAAGGAAAAAATAATATCCTTTAAAAGCGTTTCAAACGTTTACGACGTTTTTCTTCTTCGAAAGATCGTTTTCTTAAAGCATTTAGAACGATGTTATCCCTCATCCGGTTTTCGTGTAGACATGTTAAAACCGGTCGGAAGGTACGAGTGAGTCCAATCTGTTGATTTTTGTACGTATGTTAGTTTATTTTTTACAGAGAAAAGTCGAGAGCAATTACCGACTGTAATTCGATACATCGGCTTTCAGCCTCAGACGTATGCGAATTTCGAATATTTTTATTGAGAAAATCCAAGTCAGAGGGAGTTAAGGCATCTCCGTATAAATTCGATATCCCATAAAAGAATAACGTACATATCTCTGAAAGTCCGAAAACAAATATGAGATTTTTGTACGCTTCGGTTAAGGTAACCAAACGTTCCAAATTTTCAATTCTTTTGAGTGCTTCAAATTTGAATTTCTTTCGATTCGAATATATTATGAATGCAAACATGCAATTTTCATTTGCGATAAAAACGTCAAAGCTCAAAATTTATAATTTTTACGACACACTTTCAAAGGTTTGGAAATGGTTCATACACATTTGGCTCAATTTCAGTATAAATTTACCATTATTACTGATCTTAAATACTTATACAGCCTAGTATTTGTGGACTATTTTAGTTTAACCTAACTTTATACATCAGAAATTCAATTTATTCATGGATATCTTATGATAATTCATACCAAAATACATTTCATTAAACATGCAATAAGCTTCAGTTTAAAATATATGAAAATTCGATCGAATTTTAGTTCACTTTATTTATTTTTATTTCATAGAACATTTGAACAGTGCATTTTATAATCAAATTGGCAAACCTTAAGACGCTGAATAGCTTGAGATTAGTAAGAGAAATAGAAAAGGAGATGCTAATTTTACAGGAAGCATTAAAATGAAAATCAGAAAACTTCATACAAACATCCACAGTGACATATATGGAGATTTTTTTATAATCAAATTGGCGAACCTCAAGACGCTGAATAACTTGAGATTAGCAAGGGAGATGGGAGCGTCGATGCCAATTTTACAGTAACCGTTTCAATGAAAATCAGAACAATTTGCAAACTCTGATAAGAAACGATTGACCTGGAGTCACAAACCAAGCAGCCTAGTGGCTCTAGTGGGATTTGAACCCGTGACTGCTATGCTCGAAAGTATAATATGCTAACCACTAGTCCATGCCGCTGGTTATAAAATGTAATAAAAAAAACTGTAGTAAAAAAAAGTTTTTTAAAAACAAGGCTCTTCTATGTTTTGTATATACAATTAAGACAATATATAAAAAGTGTATATGTATATAAAAAACCTGAGATTCTAGTGGGATTCAAACCCGTGAACACTTTGCTCGAAAGCATAATAAGCTAACCACTAGTCCAGGCCGTGGGTTTACATATTACATAGTCAATTATTAGTATTGTCTTCATAAATATATTCTTAATATAAAACATTTACAATTTACTGGCCACTAATTCGGATCCACAGTAGATTTATTTGTTTTCTATATATCTATAGCCTGCTTTATATTTTTATTTTTATTTGCATTTATACCAGGAAGGCCTTACATGTAAACCCCAATGCGCCTTCCTGGCCAATTAAAAACAATACAGCATTTTTATTATATTTACAATTTACTGGCCACTAATTCGGATCCACAGTAGATTTATTTGTTTTCTATATATCTATAGCCTGCTTTATATTTTATTTTTATTAACATTTATACCAGGAAGGCCTTACATGTAAACCCCAATGCGCCTTCCTGGCCAATTACAAACAATACAGCATTTTTATTATATATACAAGTCGCTGAATTACGAGCCACTGAAAACTCGCAAATTAACGAGACATCTATGATTGGTACATACATTTTTATTTTACATTAATCATACTTAAATAGTGGTGACATAGTAGATAGTGGTGACATATCTAGTATGACATAGTAGATAGTGGTGACATATCTAGAAATTTAACTAAAACATTGTGTGCATATACATACAAATATTGATATTTGAAGAATATTTGAATATAAAATTAAATTAATTAATTTAAAAATAAATTGTCAATTTATTTTTAAATTAATTTATTTTTTATTTATTAATCTAATTTTATATTCAAATATTCTTCAAATATCAATATTTGTGTGTATATACACACAATGTTTTAGTTAAATTTCTAGATATTGATCGACCTGGAGATACAAATATCCAGGTCTGACCAGCAGCACTACAGATATACTCGAAAAAATTCTTTCCAATCATGGGATCGAACTCAACAAACTTTCGGTGCTTAATGTCAACGCTATTACCGAGCCACGCTGCTGGTTATTAATAAATTTTAAATTATATAATTGATTTCATTAATACAAAGGAACCCTTCAAAAGAATCTTTTTTTTGGTATTAATGAATTAATTAAAGATCGCCTCTCGGTGTTAGGCAGAAGCTTAACGACCGAGCTATGCTGCTGGCTAATATATACATATATGTATACATACGTACTCCTATATGTAAATGTATACGCATATATATATATGTATACATATGCATTTATATAAATCATAGACAAAGTTAAGTTTCAAAAGATTTATACTTGATTATCCTTCAAGAGATCATCGTCAGTTTTCCAGGTCTTAAAATCTTTAACAGGATTTTATATGCATGTATATTTAAAATTGACTATGTAAATTTTATTAAAATAATATTAAATAGTTGAAGACAGTCCTGTGATACTTCAAAGTAACTAGTATGTAGGGCAAAGTTCAAAAGTTTCAAGTCAGTGTTGTTTCGAAAAGTCGGTCACCACAACTTGGTACACATCCCTTCTAGTGTGCGATAAAATTTTCTTCCCATATCCAAACCGCCCTATTCGTTCAATTTCAATTTCCTGTGGCAATAAGGGTCGGAGGGTCGGAGGAGGTACCATGCAGTATGCAATTTCGGATTTTAGCCCTTCCGCAGTCAATCAGGTCAGCGATCGAGAGGTATGTCAGCATCCGCTTCCGGTCCCTATAGGGTTACCATACGAACCATAAATTGTTCTGCTCACCATCACGTCAATACGCTCTGGCATTTTCTCGTGGATTAATCACCCTCTCAACCCCATGGCGAAGAATAAGGGATACTACTCGGACAGGACACGCGTCACACAGAGACGCACCAGAGATTTGACCCAAATTCCGTTTTCTGTTTACTATGCTAGTTTCTATGCTCCTTCCCCTTCACTTCTTGCCGCGAGGAGTAAAGGATAATAAGAGAAAAGTTGTGTGTGTGTGAAAATTGACATGCTCTCGAATTTATGTACCATGGAATTGATTGAAGCCATTGTGTGCGTGTCGTGGATCTGTATTAGATTGACCGACTTTTTTTTTCATTTCATTCGATAAGTTTTTAAGAGAAATTGGAAAAAAATGGGCGCCGAATTGAATTTCACTATTCAAATAAGGATGCGATTAAAATATTATTAAACGCTTGAAATGCTGCGAAGGAATTGAATGATCAATTCTGGTCCCAAAGATTAAAGAGCTTATACTTAAACATTGGACTATGAAAAGTTTTAATAAGCTTTAATTTGTATAACTATGTAAATTTGTATAAATGTCTTGAGAATAATTTTAATAATAATTTTGCTGATTTATTTCAATGTTTAATTCGAATTTAAAGTAATATTGGTCAATTGATAGAATAGATCAAAAATAGACCAAAATCAAGGTAATTTATGTGGCTTACAAAAATTAACTTGAAAGGAAAAACCTGAATTATTCCAAGCATTTACAAACTTAAAATTAGATAAAAATTTTAAGATGGACATACAATATCTGTCCACCAAGCCATCGTAAGAATAAATGCTTCAAATAGTTCTCATCTCATTGAAATATTTGTGGATCCCATACTATATGTATAATGTGAATTAAGAAAAAAGCATCAACATTTAAAATTTAAAACACTATTTGGTGTAATTTATATATATAAATAATTAATATTTAAGAATTTTAATAAATTTGAGTCGCTTTAAAGATCTGTGAAGAAGAGTGGGCCATAATTAATCACTCTACTTTTATAAGCTATATAATTTATATCAAACACTAAAAAAATAATATTAATTTTTTATCACATTAAAGAGTTTTTGATATTATTACCTAAAATAAAAATAATTTGATTACTAAGAATTTTTCATATAAAAATAATATTTATATAACACATTTATATGTTTGTGCAGATTTTTTTCAATACATAATTCGAATTTGAAGTAATAGAATTCAATTGATAGAATAAATCAAGAATAGACGAAAATCAAGGTAATTTATGTGATATACATAAATTACATAAAAAGGAAAAACCCGAATTATTCCAGTATTTACAAACCTAAAATTCGATATAAATTCATAAATGAACATACAATATCTGTGCACTAACCATCGATATGTAAGTACATATAAATGATTAATATAGTTGGCTCTTATCTCATTCAAATATTGTGGACCCCATACTACAATATGAATTAAGAAAAAAGCATCAAAAATAAATTTTAAAACACTATTTGGTATAATTAATATATTGAAATAATTAATATTTAAGAATTTTAATAGATTTGAGTCGCTTTAAAGATCTTAATGAAAGTACTCGGAAGAGTGGGCCATAATTCACCACTCTACTTTTCTTAGCTATATGATTTATATCACACAGTAAAAAAATAATATGAAATTTTTATCATATTAAACAGTGTTTGATATTATTATTTACAATAAAAATAATTTGACCACTGATAATTTTTCATATAAAAACCATATTTATATAACACATATGTATGTGCTGATTTCTTTCAAAGCATAGTTTGAATTTAAAGTGGCAGAATTCAATTGATAGTATAAATCAAAAATAGACCAAAATCAAATGTTAATGCAGTTCAGATCATATAAAGTGCATTTTGTTAGATACAACAAACGGAAAGCTTTCAGTAGTAAGACAATTGGTCGTAAAATTTCGTCGCTCGTAAAACTGCCCCTTCAATAATCGACTCGCATGCAGTCTAGACGGTCCAATCAATAAATATTATATTGATTAATAAACGAAAAGCAATATTTGAGAATCGATAACAGACCTCTTATGAAGACGTTAGCTTTTAACGACAACTTTCAGACACTATGCACATACATACATATACATAAGTAATATCCATTTGAAAAGACAAAATGTGAAATTGCACCGGATGAGACTGTGTGATCTATAGAGTCGTTTGTGTACTTTTTTGAATTTTAATTCGCATTACGAGCTCGTTGTATGCGAGTCGCCGTTTCACGATATGCTTCCAAAAGGACATTCTCTTGCTCCATTTAATTTTGACGACTGAAAGTGAAATCGGAGTACGTGATGCGTGGTCTCTGTTCGTGTTTTGATGTTCTGGATGCATTTGCATTTGTTTACGTGTCCATCTGCGTAATGTATGGTCTTGTATATTGCTACATTTCCTATGAATAATATTCGAATATTATCTCGAGATAAATATGTATTATACATATGTACCTATGTGCGTATTTTAGGTTCGATTCGTTCGCGAGTGTATAATATTAACGAGTTTCTTCGTCGAAGTTGTTAACAATATGTGTGTATCTTCGTTGAATAAATATGCTCGTTTTCGATTTTGTGCATAATTTATATGTGTTTACTTAGCTGTCAAGATTTTAGGCCATTGCGAGTGATTCTATATAGTTTTGTTACGATTAATCAAATAAATTATGAATATTTAAGCGTATTAAAGTGGTCCTCATTTTTTATTCAGGCTTTTTATTAGCTTCATTCTGTTAGATCCAAGAAATTCCTGCCCGTCGAAAAATTGTGATCTGATTTTGAACTACTTCTACTCTTTAGATCGCTTTGATATTTTACAGACATACGGAGGTTAGCTAACATTGAAGTAAGATAATGTCTACGACATGAAACTAGAGTTTAATCGGTAACAAACTTATTAAAATTTACATCGAAATCTTGTCAGATAGAAGTGATTCGTACGTAGCATTCTACCACCCCTTTTCAACTCAATTATACTTATATAAACTTAATATTATGTACATGATTTTTTACTTTCTCGTATACGTTCTAAATACACTAATAGATTAAATAATTTATGTTTAAGGTGTTAGTGTAAGTATATATATATATATTTTTTAGATAAAACAAATCCAAGTAAATAGCAATCTCTCTCAGCGGCTTAATGGCCCTAGCGAAAGGTGATGAAACCATCAAATCGGTACGTGCTGCGCGAGAAGTGAACAAACTGAGGCAACTAATTATCTAATCTTTGTAATTCGCATCTAATCTATATTATTCAATAATATAATATTATAATTAGGTTTTTTTTAACTTTAAGACTATATACAAAACTTTAACAGACTTGATTACCAGTAATGGCAAATAAGGCACAATGTCTTTCAATATACATGTTATCTTTATTTTATTTTATTATTTTTTTACTATCCACTTCAGTAGAATATGAATGAAGGTTCAAAAATAAATTTAAAAATTTCATGTTTTGATGTTTTAAGCGATTTCAATATAATAAATGAGTTTTCCAAATGTGAGAAATGAGATTAAAGATCCGATATACAAAATAAGAATAATTTAAAAGCTTTTTATAAGATTCTCTGTGTTAATTCAGTAACAATCCTGCCCGTCAAATTTGTAATCTGATTTTGAACCACTTCCACTCTTCAGGTTACTTTGATATTTTACTGGCATACGGGAGTTAGTAATCTGTTGTTTCTAGCATGATGCTAGAGGATTTTAATTATATATAGCGAATATATTATCCCTATTTATTCAAATCAGATTCGTGTAAATACTAGTACGAGCTTTTAGCTCGAAATTTTACCGATTTAAAATTCAACACACTTCCAATTAACCCTTTTAAACGAAAACAAAAAATAGTGTGGCCAGAACACTATTCCAATAAACATGTTTCAATAGAAAATATTCAATATAAAATATTATTAACAGTGGGAAAAAATCTCAAGTGAAAATACGTACTTTTGACTTTTGATTTGAACTGGACGACTACTTAGAGAGATTTGAAAGTTAAAAAGTACCAAAAATGAAAGATAAAATACCTGACAATAGATTCCAATATTCATTTTGAACAGGAAATTGACAAATTTTGAGACATCACCCCAACAAAACCAAGATATAGAAAAATCGCTCGATTTAAAAAATCACATATATCTCCGAATCTCGAGCCAATCAACATTTTTTATTACCAGATTCGTATTTACTGGGCATAGATCTATAAGATCTATAAGAAAAGTCATATCTCGTCTCTGAACCATTTTTCGTGTCGAACAGTGTTATTAACGAGCTATCTAAGCGCGACTTTCTACCGCCTCTTCACAACTTAATTCAATAGTGGTTTAAGTTACTTTTTACAAGCTTCATTTTTCACTCTCATTTATTTTTAATATTATATTAAAGTTTTGAAAATATATAATATAAACTTGTTTAAAATTGCTTATTTTACTTATAGTAAACTCACACATTGCCTAATATTTATCCAGATGTATTCGAAATACATAAATGTATATGTACATGCGTCACATGTTCTGGGAATTTTATAGTCAGTTCAAATTAGTATATGTATATACCTAAGTGTATTGCCAGTAATGTACAATCAATATCTGAATATATAAATAATATACAAGTAATGCGATTGTATATTTTTCTTTTGTGTTTGAAAAGTTTTCCAATGTATTTTTTTGGCGTTTTATTGTTTGACATAGTTCACTTTATATCATATAATAAATAATATTTTCCGTTCGCTTTCTGAAAGATCATACAGAGACGTCGAAAGGCGCTGTTGAAGAGTGATATTGCTATGATTTGTATTCACTGAAACGACATGGGTATATGAAGTGAAATATGATTTTTTTTAACGTACATGTCAGTAGAATATTACCATGCGATATACGTACATATATTTGATGTGAATGGTCGCTCTATTTCGTAAATATTTGACGTACGTAACGATTGTTCTGTGCTTAAATAATTCGATTTTAAGATCATATATGTGTATTATGTACGCAAACGTATGGTATAGTATTATTCGTTTGCAAAAAGCTTTGCTATACCCCGAGGAATTGGATGGGATAGTCTAGTCCCAGTGAAAGTTTCAGAAAGTTTCTAAGCTAAGTGAAGAAATTCAATATTTGTTTTTGAGCCTGCGAGAGTAACACTAATGTATTTTGATCCTAAATTGTTTCTTCGGAATTGATTCTGGTACAATATTTTTTTGCAAGAACATATTTACGTATGTTTGCGTAATAATTCATCGATATTTGACTTAACGATTCTATTTGTGTGGGACAAATCTTTCGAACAATTTTAGCCCACATCCTAAGCGTAGGCTTTCATGAAAATTTCAAACAACACGTTCAAATTCTTGATGACTATAAAACATTACTTAATTTGAGCTATAAAAGTTGTTTATACAGTCTTTGAATAGACAGATATGTACATATAGTAGGAGTCGATGAAGCAATAATACAATTTTATAAAATCAAGTGACTTAAAGTTTAATTTTACAGGATTTTAATTTATATAAAAATACAAATACATAAAAAGAATAAAATAAAGGCTGATTGAATCAAAATAATCTCAATATATGCATTATATTAGAAGGTTGCATAAGTTCATACCCGTTTACCATTAAAGAACGTATACTACTTTGTAAGAAAATCGGGCATTAACTTATGCAATCATCTAATAAAATGCATTATTTTATTCATTTAAATAAAAATTGTGAATGTAAAGTCATGTATTTCTAACATTACAGCTTTTTTCTTAATTTTGACGGAATATTTAAGAACGTCAAAAGCCATTTTCGTTGATAGTTTATTCTTTATATATTGCAGAATTGCATGCAATGAAGATATAATAAAGTAAACATTTTCTTGTAAGGTTTTAAATATCTTTTATATGTAAATTTGTTTCTCAGACTTATGCAACTTTTATCTACTTGAGTAAAATGTCATTAAAACAACATAAATATTGATATTTTTTATAATTAGTCTTTTATAATATTTTTTATATTAGAGCTTTTCTTATACGGTTTTCAATATTTTACAAGTATGTTTTTCATTGAAACGGTTCCAAATTGGCAATTCTGTCCCAACCCTTTTGCGAAAATTCGACTTATTCAACATTTTGATTTTCTCTGATTAGAAAATGCTGCAAAAATTTGTCCATAGATGTCTCTGTGGCCAGTAATTGTATAATAATATATAATGTCGTGTTTAATAAATGGGTTTATACCTGTTTAAATAAAATAAATAAATAATTATTAAAATGAGAAGAGATAGGAAGCGGAATACGTGGGTGAGAAGTACATATGTACATATTATACATTATTTATTTATTTAAAGTTTGGACCATTGTAGCATTACAGGAATTCCTAATGCGCCACAATGGTCAAAAATATGACAAGGTTAATAGATATAGTGAAGAGATTGAAATGGCAATAGAATGGATGAAAGGTGGAAAAAAGAAGTGCTATAATTGTACCCAAGAGAATGTAAAATAGTGAAAAGAAGGCCGCAAGAAAGATGAGTGGATGAAATTAGAAAAATGTTTGGGGTAAGATGAGTGGGATAAAATGGTTCATAATAATAATGAAATCACATTTAAGCATTGTGCGTACTTATGTATATTAAATTATAGTTTAAATTTAATAAAAATTATTCGCACAAATAATTTATTCAAATATCGGTAAAATTTGCATGAAATTCGATTCCGAGTTTCGAAAGTGTACCAGATTTGAATAAAATTACTGAACGAAATTCAAAATCCGACTCGTAAAATGCGAAAGACTAAAAATCCATTGAAATGAAAGTGCTCGAAGATCAATTTACGATTCCAGAACGAAAATACACGGTGTTTACGAATGACGTGCGCGAGTCGTAATCGAGCAATCCGTCACGCGAAAGAGTTCAACTTTTAGACATTCGAAAGTGAATTTTTGGGTCAATGTGAAAATTTCTATTCAGTGTATGAGGTTTTATGAATCTGCACACGTTACCTGATTTCTTTGAAGTGTTCGAAGCTCAACGACTTTTCCGTTTATCGTCGCGAATCAACGAAGCGCGGTTTCTATATATATGTATGTATATGTATATATATATATATATATATATATATATATATATATATATATATATATATATATATATATATATATATATATATATATAAATAAAGGTCGTATTAGATTTAGACTATCGCACTTGTGTACTATATTTTTATTTTAATACTAAAAGCAAGGGAACTTCCTACCTCGCGTTTGCTTGAAATATTTAATATGAAATTTTTAATATATTCGAGAGTTTCAGAGGATGGATCAAAAACGACACGAGCCGTTCGAATTTCGACGGAAATTATTATATCTATAATATGAGTGTTCTGTGTTTCTTCGTTTCGGATGAATTTTCACGGTTCAGATTAATATTATATCGAGATTTAATGGCAAGAAAATGTGTGCATAAAAGTAATACGAAAACGCACATATGTACATGTATATTCAAGTGCAAGAATCACTTTTCATGGAAGTATGTGAATTATTGAGCGGCCAAAATCGTTACCCTATTTTTTTGAGGATTTATATCTTGAAAGTTAATAGAGTTACTGTAATAAAATAAATATCAAAAGGAATTGTTAAAGTATATAATAAATTTATTAAAATAATGTTAATATCTTTCCAAATGTACGCTCTATATTTTTTAAAGTTCAAAATCGAATGGACAAAAGCTTGCTTCCAAATAAAGATAGTTTTTTCAAGCTTTTTATTAGCTTCACTCTGTTAGTTCAGTGAAATTCCTGTCAAAAACTATAATCTGCTTTTGAACATCTTCTTATCTTTAAGATCGCTTTCATATATTACTGACATATGAGGGTTAGCTAATATTAATATTAATATTGAAGTTAATAATATATCCAAGGTCTCGCCAGCAACTTTGGGCCAAGGATTCAGCCCATGACCTTTCTCTAGAAAGCATTACACACTAACCACTGAGATATGTTGCTTGTTAAGCTATATCATTAGACACAATAGTACCGACTAACTGTAAGTCAACAGTTCAACTTTAATTAATATTAATCATTTATTTATTTTTTTAACGATACTACATATGCTTTATTCTATTCAATGACTAGCTTTATTACCCGGCTTCGCTCGGTATTTGTAATATAAACCGCTTAAACATGAATAATCTAATAGTAAACATTTTATTTAATTTATTTGAATAGTTTTATTTTATATAAATTTATTTGAATACTCATTTGTTTTTTTTATTCAATTGACTGTCACGAATAAACAAACATATATAGTAAGTCTCTTATAAAAATTTATATGTACACCCACGGGGTCTGCGCCCCATAGGGCTCCACCCTCGGCGTTTGCGCCCCCTAGGGCTCCACCCTTGGCGTCTGCGCCCCCTAAGGGGCTTCACCCTTGGCGCCTACGCCCCCGGGTACTTCGAATCCTTTGAATCAATTTAACCAGCAGCGTGGTCTAGTCGTGAATGTTGAATTATTTCGTACTTGATGTTACGGGTTCGAGTCCCACTAAGTCTCGTTGTTGGCCAGACCTTGATTTATCGAGGTCGATCGTTTCTTATCAGAATTTGCCAATTGTTCTGATTTTCATTGAAACGGTTCCTGTAAAAATTGGCGTTTCCTTCCTTCCCATCCCAATTTTCTGTTGCAAACCTTTAGTTATTGTTATAACTCAAGTTTCGCCAGATTTCTCAACATAGATGTCTCTGTGGTTGTTTATCGAATGTAAAAATTCGTATTGTTACATGAAAGTTATTCATCGTTATTTATCGTATTAATACGATGTTTGTTATATCTGACCATAGATGTCAGATATTGTTTAGATTACATGTATCTATGTAATAATTATGTGGACCAGGAAGGCGCATTTGGGGTTTACCTGTTAAGCCTTCCTGGTATATTTGTATATACATATATATATATATATATATATATATATATATATATATATATATATATATATATATATATATATATATATATATATATATATATGACTCGGAAAAAAGCGAATTATTTGTTCGATGACGTCAGAACAATAGACTGTCGACTATTAATTAAATTGACGAAAAATACATATGTGGGTACATACATATATACGAAAAAAATTTTGTGTTTTATATGTAAGATTACTATTACAGTAATATACATACGATAAATAATTTTAAATATTACATTTTCCTTTTACGTCACATACACCGTTAATAAATCATATATTTATTTGTAAAACGTTTTGGAAGACTACTGTTGGATTTTCAGCGTGGCCTTGAACGTTTGATGACCCTTAAAAACAACGAGAGAAAATCGCGAAAATCTCTCGTGCAACTTTTCCCCGCTCTCGAACTTCGACTCGCAGATAACCCGCATAGCGTGCGCATCTCGGCAAATATACATTGGAACGAAATGAAAATTCTAGCCTATTTTATATCTTCCTATCGTAAAAAATTGCGTTTTTTTATTATCTTTATAATATTCATTCATTCATTCAGAGGATTTCACGAGCGAGCGGAAAAATTAATTTTAAAATTAACACCGCGATAAAGATCAAAGCTGCTCTCATCTCCCCTGCAATATGTACTTACTCTCTAAATCGAGGCCGACTTTCTAGGTCTGAGGGCTCGACCTAATTCCTAAAAGGGGGCGGGGGCGGGGGGGGGGGGGTTAGGTATGTAGGGAAAATTACGCTTTTATATTGCCTAGATTGGTCGACATGTGCACAGCGGGACCGAATGCGATGTATATAAAGTGTCGTTTTAACACTCGATTATTTCCAACCGCAATGGCGGTACGGGACTGTTTCAAAACGGCTTCTTTATTGATAAAAATAGTACAAAGCACACTCAAACTGCTAAACATATCCATAACAGTACAATAAGGTATAAAATTGTGCGATTTAAATCAGTATTAAATGATTTATTACGGCTCAAAGTAAGTGCCGTTTTGAAACTGATGCATAATAATGTGTGTTGTTGTGTTAAAGGAACGATTACACTGTTCGATACGAAAAATGGTTCAGAGACGAGATATGACTTTTCTTATAGATCTATGCCCAGTAAATACGAATCTGGTAATAAAAAGTGTTGATTGGGATAAAAGGGTTAATTGGAAGTGTGCTGAATTTTAAATCGGTAAAATTGCGAGCTAAAAGCTCGTACTAGTATTTAGTCGTATTTACACGAATCTGAATTGAATTGAATTATTATAGATCTATGCCCAGTAAATACGAATCTGGTAATAAAAAATGTTGATTGGCTCGAGATTCGGAGATATGTGTTTTTTAAATCACGCAATTTTTCTATATCTTGGTATTGTTCGGTCTATGTCTCAAAATCTGTCAATTTCCTGTTCAAAATGAATATTGGAATCTATAGTCGGATATTTTATCTTTCATTTTTAGTACTTTTCAGCTTTCAAATCTCTCTAAGTAGTCGTCCAGTTCAAATCAAAAGTCAAAAGTACGTATTTTTACTTGAGATTTTTTCCCACTGTTAATAATTTATTTATTTATTTTATTTATTTTATTAATTGAAAAATCAACAGACAGGATGTACAGAGATAGGTATAAAAAAAAACAAAAAGTAAATAAATAATATATGTAACATCCGAGTCCAATAATAGATTTTTACAAAAATGAAAAAGATAAATATAAGGAAAACAAATTAAAAAGTAAAGAATAAAGGCATGACAAAATATGTAGTACATTGCATAATTAAACTATAGTATTAAAATATTTGGAAAAGGTTATAAGATAGAATATAAGAAGAAATTGAAATTTACAAATATAAAAAACAAATGAAAAAGGTAAATACAAAATAAACAAATGAAAAGGATGAAAGCTATAATATGATTAAATAGCACATTACATAACTAAACTAAAGTATAAAAATAATGGAAATATAATATTAATATATTTTAATAATATTTTATATTGAATATTTTCTATTGAAACATGTTTATTGGGATAGTGTTCTGGCCACACTATTTTTTGTTTTCGTTTAAAAGGGTTAATTGGTAGTGGTAAGGGTAAGTAGTCTTCCAGTTCAAATCAAAAGTCAAAATCACGTATTAACGAAATAAAAATTAATTAATTAATTGTTATTTCCTTTTCTTCACCTTCTGGAAATACAGTGATTTATCTAATAATAAAATGCTGCATTGTTTGTAATTAATTGTCCAGGTCTTCCTGTCAAGCTTTTCTGGTATATATAATAAAATAAAATATGAATAAACATGAATGTTTTTTTAGAAATATCAAATCTGGTATATATGGTACTGTATTCTAGACTTTAGACTGTAAAAGTTCAGTTAAAATTTTTCCTTACTTTGATTCCCCTCGGAAAAGCCGGGCGATTCATTTATTTGTTCATATTCAGGCCTAGTTAAGAAACTACATACATAGGTTCTTCGATATACAATATACAAGTCAAAAAGTGCGAATAAACAACACCACGAGGAAGGATCGTGAGAATTTATCGAACAAACAAATATACGGCCCACGAAAAATATAACTACGCGCATTCGAAAGGTCATGTCCGTTCATTAATCGCAGATTTTCTCGCTATAACGAGGTAAATAAAATTCTCGCAGTGTGTGACAGGACGTAAATCGCATCTCGTAGGATATTGTCGTCGCAGAGATTTGTCGTACTTTCGGACTAATCCTGTTCGTGTCACCGGCACACGAGTTTAAATGAGCGCGAGTTTGTCACGGAGGCCCGCAAAAAATTGCACGCCGATCGACAAGATTTTCCGACCAGGAGCGGAGGAGGGGGGGAGGGGGGTGGGAAAACTCGACCGTTTATTTTATTTTATTTTTCCGGGTTCCAGCTGCACGCCAATCTATAACCGGACGATTTTCCGGCAATTTGAATGCGTAAGTGGCGACGATATGTCACGCGTCGACGACACGACGAGACTTTCCCCAAACAAAATCGCCTGGATAAACCGTTATAGTCGTGACAAGCTGGAAAATCTATTCTATATAATCTATTCTAATATGATTGCTATGAATTTGTAAGAAAATAAACGTTATTTAAAAATCTTCAGTTAAAGCTTTTTTAATTCATTGTATGTACATACATACATATATGCTCTTTTTACTTACCTCTTATTAAGTTCACATGGTTTTCGTGTTAGTGGTCAATTTTTATATCTCTTATCTCTTATCCGATCGTTTTCATACTTTGCCATATTGCTCATTTTGGTCATCAATATACGTTAATGTATCGTCTGCTATTACGTTGGAGATAAAATATCGTATACAATGCGTATCAAATATCCAGAATCCCGGGTACGGTGACATCTATGACGGTACGGCAAGCTACCATAATCTATCTTTAACCTTTTCGCCTTGATATGGCCATTTCAGATTTTAATTGTTTAAACGCCTATAATTCACTCTATATTTTATAAAATTTGCTCTATAGGTTCTCGTTATCGCTAATATTTAAATATTTATAGTTTTAACTCTCATATGTATATATAAATTTCAAATTTGGCGTCTAGCTTCATGTAATGTAATACACGATATATATTGATTTATGGCCAAATATGTCAGATCTGACATTTCACGGCTAAAAGTATATCTCTTCACGGAGTTTTATCTGCGAGATAAGTATTCAATAAGAAGTTATGTTGTATCTAATTGTTAATATGATTTACAATAAGCTTACATACATTTAGTTTTTTACAACAAGCTTACATACATACATCACATACCTGATGATTGAAAAGTTCATTTCTGTAAATACATTAACTCATTTATGGACAATCATACATTGATAAACTATTCTTAAATCAAATCATTAAAGCAATCTTAGTATTAATAAACTATTCTAAACTGTAAGCTTCCCGGCATAAATGAGTATACATATGTATTTCCGGCTGCAACTCATAACCTCAAATTTTATTGTTTATTCCTCCAAAAGAAACTTTCTAACCAATACAAGCTACATATGTACACAGATCAAACAGTGATAGTTTTATTTTTAGTTATTCCTATTATCCTGTACATTAGCCAGCAGTATGGCTGAATGTTAGCGTGTATGTTTAGCACCAAGTGATTATTGGGTTCGATTTGCCATACTGCTGGTTAGATTTGGGGGTATTTGTGACTCCAAATCGATTGTTTCTTATCAGAGTTTGCATATTTTGTTGTTGAAGTTTCAATAAAGTGGATATAAAATGATATTCATATATTTACTTTGTTTAATACTAATAATACTCGTTTCAAATGTACAATGTTTCTCGCCAGGAAAGCGCATTGGGTCTACCTGTTAGACCTTCCTGATATATATATATATATATATATATATATATATATATATATATATATATATATATATATATATATACATACATATATCTTGCGTATATGTTTAGCACCAAGAGATCAGTGGGTTCGATCTGCCATACTGCTGGTTAGATTTGGGGGTATTTGTCCAAACGGTCGACTCCAAATCGATTGTTTCTTATCAGAGTTTGCCAATTTCATGTGATCATTGTTGAGACGGTTTCTCAAAATTGGAAAAAAATCATCTTTCCTGTTGTCAGAAATCTTCTGTATTTATTGTGTGTATAATTTTTAAAAATGATGTACAAAATTTAAATCCTTAGATGTCTCAATGGATTAATTCTGTAATTAATTAATTAATTAATTGGTATTTCGTGTTCTTCAGCTTCTGGAAATACAGTGATTTATGTAATAATAAAATGCTGCATTGTCTGTAATTAATTGTCCAGGAAGGCGCGTTGGGGTCTTCGTGAATTAACATTTATAATATATAACATTAAAATAAAATTAACATTAGAATAATATTATACTATGATTACTAACAATAATAAATTAAAATTGTAAAATAGAAATTGGCCAGTAGATCAGTAGCTATTAAAATAGATATGAGATGTATTTTGAACATAATTTAATAATAATAAAAAGCATTTAAAAATCAAATTCAAATTCATTTTCGGTATCATTATTTCAATCTGGGGATGCAAATACCGATTAAACGAAAATATGATAATTAGGGAGAATCGTACTACGTAGATGGTGTGTCTTCATGTCATTGTATATTCGTATAATTTCGATAAGTTTCTCCTACATTTCGTCAAACCTATGTACATATGTCAATACTAGGATAAAATATCACTGAAAACAGTCCCGGGGATTCTTTTTGGCCTGGATCACCATAACAAATGATCAGTAGATCAGTAGCTATTAAAATAGATATAAGATGTATTGTAATTGAAATTGCAATCATAATTTATAACCTTCCCGCCAAATGATTAGTGATCTTTTTTTGCTTAAAAATATCTACTTGTTTATTTCAAATATGGAAAAAAATTAAATAGAAATTCTTGGAAAGGAATGAAACAGTGAACGTACATATGTATAAAGTATGATATTATGTATCTGATGAATTATTTAAAATTAAAATTGACTTATATTTTATTTTATTTCTCCAAATATACTGAACCGTCTTCATATTTTATGTATCCCTCATCAAACCCTCTATGACTAGAATGATGTCATAACGAAATAAACACATTGATCGATATCAACAGAAATAGTTATTTTCACGAGAAGCCACTTGTACACGTAAGATAGGAACATTCAGTACGCGCCGCGCTCAACTGTCAGTGTGAGAATGATATCCACTCTGGAATGACCTGCTTCAGACGCTATTTTTTCATTTCTTGTACTTATTTTATATTATTTGACGTTTAAAATGATTTTCATAGCTAATTACAATAACAAACCTTGCAGATTTTGAATTATTTTAACTTGAAACACACATTGTTGACTGGACGTTTGGCGTCCAGCACAGTGGTTTGCGGATTTTCTTAGCACAGTAAGGCAAGTGTTAAAAATTCGATAAATATAGTAAAATTTACTATACAACACATTATAAATGGAGAAGAAAGGCCTCAATGTGTTATTTGTATCAAAGATTTATCAAAAAGTTGAAGCAATATTTGCTGAATCCACAACACAAAGACAAGGGAAAAAGCTTTTTTAAACGTTATGGAATGCTTTAAAAAAATGAAGCTGGATTCAACAGATTCAACCCGGCAACCTCTCGGTGTTTAGTATCAAAGCAACCACCGAGCCACGCTGCTGGTTTATATTCAACCCGGCAACCTTTCGGTGCTTAGTATCAACGCAACTACCGAGCCACGCTGCTGGTTAATATTCTATATTCTGAACGATAAATGAAATGGGGAATTGAGCAAAAACGGTTGAGAATGCATGTGTGTAGTAAAAAAATAGAAGTTGAGTAAAGGAATAATTTAAATTAAAGCCATAAATCATTTTCAAATACCATTTACATGAAATTTTATATAAGAAAAATTTTTTCAATACATAGGATTCTATTATTATTATTATTGATATTTATCATCCTGTATACACAAAACAGAATAAGAAGAAAATGAACCCAACAATACGAAAATAGTCAACGAGAAAAATCCCATCAAAGAGCTTATTGATTTTTGTCATCATATTCATAGACACGTCTCTCAAACAATGAACACACACACACACACACAAAGCCCAAGTTATTCCATTCACAAAAGAATCCTCAATAACTGTTCAGATCGTTTTAAAAATAGTCTCAAACCATTCAGAGATATACGCACCTATGTTCATCTATACAAAAACAGGAGTCTAAAGTCGCGAATAAGGCAATAAGCCATGTTAAAAGCGGTCATAAAAGAAAGTACGCGTGCCTCATCTTTTGTTTCTCGCGTCTTCAATTTTATGACTTCGCAATAAAAATCGCTCCAGAGCTCTCGTCCCTCACTTTTTGTATCATATTTGTATACCTACGTACTTTTCGCATTTTTGGCAGCCCTTAAAGATAAGCCCCGCTAGTGTGTAGTATTACACGAGAGTCGTACGTCAAGCAGGGTGAATTGCGGCGCGGTACTGACGTAATGGCCCGCGTAAAAATGAAAAACGAACAAGAAAAAAAAAAACGGGATGACAGATCGATTTTATGACCGGCGGAAATTTTTCTCGATGACCTTGAGAAATTTCCCAAATTGAAAAATTGTGAATCCAGCGGTCAGTTTCGCCGGCAGGGCTTTTCAATTTTGCGGCGAATTTCGACGCACCTTTGTATCTACCCATACATACTTAAGTTGGAAATATGTATGTTCCTTTTAAATCTGAAATTCTCTCTTATATTGCGATAATATTTATATAATTGAATAGAACAAGAATAAAGCTATATAAAAAATAGCAATTATTTGACTTGATGACTTTCAATCATTCTCAGTATAAAAATGTATAATATTAATATAATGTGTAGGTATTGACAACGAACTAAATATTTCGACTTTAAAATGTCTATAAATCTCTTACATAGTAATAAAATTTACAACTGATGCTACTTTATTAAGACGTAGAACTACGTATTTTTATTTATTTATTTCAATCGAACATGTACATTCGCCTTTACAGATCGCTCCTAATCCACGGGTGTACTAATACAGATACAATACAATAATACAATTAATACAAGCATTTTTATACAATGCGAATTCATACAAGCATCATCCACAGTGACATCTGTGAATAAATTCTTGCAGCATTTTATTAAAGAAATTGGCGAACCACAAGACGCTGAATAACTTGAGATTTGCAAGAGAGATTGGAAATGAAATGTCAATTTACAGAGACCGTTTCAAAGAAAATCACAAAAATTGGCAAACTCTGAAAGGAAGTGATCGACATGGAGTCACAAACCATGGTCTGGCCAACAGCTACTATTAGGAATAGAACCATGACCACTCCGTTCGAAAGCATAATATGTTAACCAATAGTCCACGCTGCTGGTTATACACAATGGTACATATTATAGTTGGTAGCACAACATGAAAATATATCTGCTTTTAAATTGCTTTGAGTTTGTATGGAAATGATATTTACATATATCGTTGAATAGAGTAGTCGAAATATGATTTTTCACAAGAATAGTCGAAATATGATTTTTCAAAGTGGAATTTTATTTAGTTCTCATATAAAGACAATTTCATATATTATCCCTATTATATATTAATTCATATTCGTGTAAATACGAGTAAATACTAGTACGAGTTTTTATCTCGCAATTTTACCGATTTAAAATTCAGCACACTTCCAATTCACCCTTTTAAAAGAAAACAAAAAATAGTGTGGCTATAACACTATCTCAATAAACATGTTTCAATAGAAAATACTCAATATAAAATAGTATTAACAGTGGAAAAAAATCCTAAGTGAAAATACGTACTTTTGACTTGATTTGAACTGGACGACTACTTAGAGAGATTTGAAAGCTGAAAAATACTACAAATGAAAGATAAACACCCGACTATAGATTACAATATTCATTTTGAACAGGAAATTGACAGATTTTGAGACATCGACCGAACAACACCAATATATAGAAAAATCGCGCGATTTAAAAATCACATATCTCCGAATCTCGAGCCAATCAACATTTTTTATTACCAGTTTCGTGTTTACTGGGCATAGATCTATAAGAAAAGTCATATATCGTCTCTGAATAAAAAAATAAGTCGTCATTTGTCGAACTGTGTAATTAGCTGGCCTAATGATTCACAGTTAGTCTGAAAATGTATGAAGTTCTGTAAACGATCGTAATAAATGATACTGTTGTTAATTCAATGATCAAATAAATGAATCTTTGTGATATGGGAATTCTGATATTATTGCGAAAATTCATTATGTTATATATGTATGTATGTATGGATATAATTATGATATATATTGGGTACAGTTTATGGTTAATTTTACGATCGGTCAGTTTATAACCGTCTGCTGAATTGGTCGTATTAAATTTTATCTGTTTTTTGGTCATCGTTTGATGGCGATAGCTTAATGTGTATTAACGAGTGTTTACATCAGTACATCAGCGTGTATTGTGGAAGATATGTATGTCTGTAATGTCTTTATAAATCATCATTCCTATTGTGCTGAATTCTTTGAGGAATTTAACAACTTAAGTCGACCCTTCTCTATATAGAAAGTTCTTATTGGAAATATAAAAGAAAGTATTAAGGAGACCAATTATAGCTTTTTGATACAGGTCTTGTAGACTCTATAGAAGGATAGTTTCGTATTGATTTATTTTGCCTTTTGTAAAGACGATAACAATTTGGAGTGATAGGTGATACATTTGTATTAATAATAATTCTTAAACTGTATTGAACTTAAGATTATGAGTCAATTATTTATGTTTCAAAATATTATTAAAATTTGAAGCTTGGATTTAATACATAAATTATTTGAAATATAATATTGATCATTAAAAAGTTTTCATTTTATATCGTATAATAAAAAGTTATGTAAATTATATTTATCATTATTTTTTAACTAGATTAAAAAAATATTAACAAGTATTAAGTAAGATTAACTTTATATCTTATTATGATTAAAAAAATATCAAATACGACCATTAATTTGGGAAAAATACCTTCAAGGTCATTAATATTATATATATGTACCTACATATTTGCTGAATTACTAGGCATTGCTCGGGAGAATGAAAGTTGAAAAAGTAAACTTTTTTAGTAATTTCATTATGGTTTACGATTGAAGTTTGACTACGAATAGTACATACATATTTTCATGTTCCAGGTTGTTTGTATTTTTAAAAATGTTGATAAGAATGATGATGATTCAGTTAACATCCCAATTAATATTTCTTTATTTGTATTTAAACTAAGTTCTGAATAAAAGAGATTCTTTAACACTAAAAAGATATACTTTTTATTATCCAAAAAACGATGAACTTAAGAGACGCGTAGACTGATGATTATTTACTGCACTGATTGACTCGGTCTGATGTTCTGACTAACTCGGATGTTAAGACTTTTAAGGGTTGAATCGGTGTTGCGATTCGTTCAACCAGTCTGGGGTTGTGGCTAATTTTGACCGAGTCTGATGTTGTGATTGAATGTTGCACCAAAGGTACTGTTTATATAGTCGATTGCTATTGACTTATTATGACCAATGTCTGGCATTCCTATCATATTTCAAATATCTTGTTGCAAATATGTTACAGTTTTGATATTCACACGTATGACCGCGTGAAGAGTAACATTAGTGTATGGGAATGTTGAAAGATAATCAAGGTTGATAAATTACATATATAAAATTTGGTGATTCAAAATTTAAAACCGTAGATTTGCAAAGCGAATAAACACTACGCGGTAATATTTTATAGCAAATTTATATACAATAATTGTATTTGAAGTGTCTAAAATGCTACCTCAAGTATCCAATTAAAAGTTTCGCAGAGATTGTATCATTTTATTTGATATTTTTTTCATCTGTACCTATAAGATGTTGAAATAATCTAATTGGTAAAAAAAATTGCTTTCACAGAACTACACTTCAACTGTAATATAAATAAATATATATACGGTTGATGATATATATGTACATAATATGCCGGGTTCTATCCCTGAATGAAAATGAATTTTTCAGAGTATGCTGTTGGTCAGACCTGGATTTGTGACTCCAGGTTGATCGATTCCTATCAGAGTTTGCCAATTTTCTCTGATTTCATTGTTGAAACGGTTCCCGGAAAAAAAAAAAATTGGCTAAAAATCCTTCCTACCTACTATGTCACCACTATTTGAAATTTGATGGATGTACAATAAAAATTTATGTACAATTCATAGATGTCTCGTTAATTTGCGAGTTTTTTCAGTGTCTCGCAATTCAACGACTTATAATAAAAAATGCTGCATTTGTATTTGTAATTGGCCAGGAAGGCGCATTGGGATTTACCTGTAAGGCCTTCCTGGTATATATGTAAAAAAAAAAAAAAAAAAAATAAGTAGGTGATATTATTATACTTTAGCCATCATAAGCCATTTTCTTATTATAATATTTATAAACATGCGATTAGACTTTGCTATTTAAAAAAAATATATGACTACCAAAATTTCACATATAATTTTCATTAACAAAAAAAGCCTGCTTTACACTTCGTACGTCATAGGAAAACTATTCAGCCGGAAAAACCATCGGGCAATAAAGGATTCGCAAAAAACAACTTCATGCTCGGATGATTAAGCGATTTTTGCTATATTTGTCTTTTTTCTAGCTCACTATTGTTTTTCCGGCTTTCGTACATACAGAGCAGACAACACGTGTAATTTGTAATACTAGACTACGTCATAACCGTATAAACGTTTCTTATGCCGGCATAAAATGTACATTTTTTTCATCGTCGTCGTCCAATCTAATGTACCGGAATAGGTGATACATGACTGTAGAATCCCCACTGAAAATACTAAACACAGTCTAGCCGTGTCAATTTGCAATTTATTATTCTCCGGGATGATTCTCCCCACTTAGGGTATTAAGAGGAAATCGCAATAGAAACGGGGTAAATCTTCCAGAAATACTTTACAGCCGGTTGTGAGACACGCAAACATGTGATTCGGTTATTCTGCCGAACAGATTCGTATAAAATATGTAGTAGAAGATCCAGGTTAATCTACCACTAACGGTTAAGTCTATCTAACATTGTATCATTTGATTGAAGATCATTCAATGGATAACCGTTGATTTTAATCCTTTGATTCTTTATTATATTTGAGGTCGAATGCGCTCTCAAACATCCAATTAAAATTTTTGGAGAGATATGTAGGTCTACAGAGGCAAGTCTTGAGAGACAAATTTAGGGAGACAGGTCTAGAGGGAAAGGTTTAGACTCTAGAGATATAGGTCTAGATAGTCAGTTCGAGAGAGACAGGTCTAGAGAGGTAGGTATTTATTTATTTATTTTTACATACATATATACAAATATACCAGGAAGGCTTAACAGGTAAACCCTAAATGCGCCTTACTGGTCCACATAATTATTACATAGATACATGTAAATCTAAACAATATCTGACATCTATCGTCAGATATTACAAATATCGTATTAATACGATAAATAACGATGAATAACTTTCATGTAACAATACGAATTTTATATTCGATGAACAACCACAGAGACATCTATGGTGAGCAATATGGCGAAACCTAAGATATAACAATAACTAAAGGTTCACAACAGAAAATTGGGAAGGAAACGCCAATTTTACAGGAATCGTTTCAATGAAAATCAGAAAAATTGGCAAATTCCGATAAGAAACGATCGACCTTGACAAATCAAGGTCTGGCCAATAGCGAGACTTAGCGGGAATCGAACTCGTAACATCAAGTACGAGATAATTCAACATTCACCACTAGACCACGCTACTGGTATAGAGAGGTAGGTATAGAGAGGTAGGTATAGAGAGGTAGGTATAGAGAGGTAGGTATAGAGAGGTAGGTATAGAGAGGTAGGTATAGAGAGGTAGGTATAGAGAGGTAGGTACAGAGAGGTAGGTACAGAGAGGTAGGTATAGAGAGGTAGGTATAGAGAGGTAGGTCTAGAGATGTATGTAGTTCTTGAGAGGTAAGTCTAGAAATATAGGTCGAGAAAGATAGGTCTGGAGATGTACATACATATGTACATAGGTCTAGGGATATATGTATATATGTAGGTTTAGAGAGATTGGTTTAGAGAAATAATTCTAGAGACATATTATATGTAGGAGATATATAAAAGTTTAAGGGATATAGGAGATAGATAAGAATTCAAAGGGATAAATATCATCTCGTCTGATATTTTTTACATCTATACATATGTATAATATATGTTATATAAATGAAAATACCAAAGTAAGTTTTTGACGAAGGTTCATTTATTTCATCTTTGTCGTCATTGTTTTGCGATTTTCTTTGTGAATGTCAATATTTACAGATTTTCTTGTTTCAAGTTTCTAAATATATACAGTTTAAAAGCTTAAACTTACTATCCTTGTTTAATACTTGAATTTATTTTAATCGGTAAATATTGATAGAAATATGATAAGAATTTAAAAAATAAACCCATCATGAATTGTACACTGAACACTAGACGGGACTTTCCTTTATCAAATATAGAGATGAGACTTTCTTATATCAAAATTTCTTAACTCAACAGGTTAGGTTATTGAAATAATAAAAGTTTTGTAACAAGTTCAACTGTATAAATCTAATTCACTCTACCGAACACAAAGAGTTATTCTTATTCTATTAAATTATATTTTGCATTTTAAATAATTTTAAAGGCAAAACTTTTTCCTATCGTTAATATATAATATATAAAGCACCTTCGCACATACTAGACGTAGTTCTACGTCGAAAAATAATAATAAAAGTGTGTGTTCTTCCACTGACTTACATATCTGGAGCGTGAATTGTGGAAAACGTATTTTCCGCGGAAGACAATAGTGAAAGGCGAGCCTATACAAACAATTCGATGTTGATTTGAAGATAGAGCGTTTCGTTTTGTGTGCAATGCCTTTCAAAATAAATGGGT
Source organism: Arctopsyche grandis (assembly GCF_051622035.1). NCBI lineage: Eukaryota > Metazoa > Arthropoda > Insecta > Trichoptera > Hydropsychidae > Arctopsyche > Arctopsyche grandis. The sequence goes on from NC_135362.1 coordinate 4,208,367, forward strand.
TCCACGGGGTAGATAAGATGTAAAAGTAGGTTATTAAGGTCGATCATTGTTATCACTATCAAAATAATGTATCCCTTGTGAATTCCAGATATGGAAACTATTTGATATGTGGGTTCAATGCACATCTTATGCACGAAACAATCGTATTATATAACACACTATTCATACTGAATATATTTATTGTAAGCATTATGTATTCTCGTTGGTGTTTCCTATTCGTGTTTTATTTTGTATGTGAATAATAATATATTCTCTGCAGCATCACTTTAATCGGTAATTGTCTCGGGAAAGTATATTATTCAATGGTTCCTTTATATATTTATTTGACGGTCGAAGAAAAGATGAATTACATTGTTATATAAATTTTGTATGAGACTGTCATTCTAATTGACGTAAAAAATCGGAAAATTCCTACAGGAGACAATAGATATAGATTTTTCAACTTAATGATGACGGAAAATAAAATAAAGAACAAAGAGACAATTCAGAAATGTATTTTTGCTTCAACTATGATAAATTTGGACTATTTGATAGTTATGAACTAATTTGAGATTTAATCATATTAAATAATCGGATAAATTCGATATAAATAAATATCTTATCTGAATTGTATTTTAGTTCATTGAATCTATTAAATAATAAATTAGTCTTTAAATGCGAAAAATTAATATTTCTATATACAGAGTAATGTCAGTGAACGTTTTGAAATGAATAGGGAATAATTAAATTATACTGGAAAATATTTTGAAATCTCGACTATTATATAAATAGAACTCAAAGTTTGAAAGCAAGTACATAAATTCTAAATTAGCCATTTTACTACGTCAATTAAACAAGTTGATTCCCTTTGTGCAGTTTCATTGTTGTTTCGAGAAATCTATAGGTGATGTAGATTGTGATGTAAATTATTTCAGTCTTTGGCGTTTTAGCAAAAGTTCTACCTTTGATGTCCGTATTTAGCCGGATCCTTTGAGGATACGATCTCATTTTGAATGCTAAGTCAATTAATTGCCACAACCTGGTCAGGACGAAAAAAAAGCAAAATCATCAGTAGTAAGAATTTATATTTCTTGTATGCATATACATGTATGTATGTATATAAAAAAAATAAGAATTTATTTTTGGATAAAACAAGAGATAACTCAATAAAAGAAATACCGAAGGATGCGAATCATGTTTATGTATGTATATGAAAAAGAAAGGATTTTGCCCTTATAAAAATTATTCGCATATCTCAGGGAGTGTTCGATATGTTGTACGAGGGAAAGATATCGTTTATTATACGAATTTTCCACATTCGAATCGAATCTGAGACTTTTTATTTAACGTGAATGTTTTTGATATGTGATAAAAGCATCGAGCCAAGTTATTTATTGTCTATTAAACGTAAGCCGCGTGAAAAATTGTTCTTTTACTTTTCCGTATGTGTGTTTTTCCATCTTTTTTTCACATCTGCGGAAAACCCAGTAATTTATTACACAAACTCAACAACTCTCGATAAGATAATGAATTATAATTCTTTTCTTTGGTGGAAGAAAATTCAGCTTCGCCTAATTCGTTTTTAGATTACTCACTTATGTATGTACATGCCGTTATTTAGCAATAATAATGTATTGTTTTACGTATCTTATCACGCTATAAATTATTTGTGTACAACAGATTACCGCTTTGTTTGAAAATATATAATTTCGGAAAATATTCGCGTTGATTTACGACACGTTTCCGCGGAAATTTATCGGCCAAAATCTGATAGAAAGAAAAATATTAGAATATATTACTTACATGTTGAGATCGTCGTAGATTCGATGTTATTTACAAGCGCATTAAACGCTAATTTTTTTACCACATTCCATAAATTTTTATTAAGATAAAGCAGATAATATTAAAATATTATGTTTACCAAACAGAAATATTTTACATATGTAAATATTAAATTATGACTATTACACTGTTCGACACGAAAAATGGTTCAAAGACGAGGTATGACTTTTCTTATAGAACTATGCCAAGTAAAAACGAATCTGGTAATAAAAAATTTTGATTGGCTCGAAATTCGGAGATATACATATGTATGTGTTTTTTAAATCGCGCGATTTTTCTATATCTTGGTTGTTGTTCGGTCGATGTCTTAAAATCTGGCAATTTCCTGTTCAAAATGATTATTGGAATCTATGGTCGGGTATTTTATCTTTCATTTGTAGTACTTTTCAGCTTTCAAATCTCTCTAAGTAGTCGTCAAGTTCAAATCAAAAGTCAAAAGTACGTCTTTTCACTTGGGATATTTTCCCACTGTTAATACTATTTTATATTGAGTATTTTCTATTGAAAAATGTTTATTGGGATAGTTTTCTGGACAAGTTATTTTTTGTTTTCGTTTAAAAGGGTTAATTAGAAGTGTGCTGAATATTAAATCGGTAAAATTGCGATCTAAAAGCTCGTACTAGTATTTACTCTTTTTTACACGAATCTGAATTGAATTGTTAGGGTTAATATATTAAATTGTCTTTATATGAGAATTAAATAAAATTCCACTTAGAAATATCATATGTCGACTATTCTTTTGGATTAATAACAAAAATTCTATTGATAACTGGCTTACCTCGATAAAATAAACAAATTTTTGTTATTAATCCATTTTTTATTACCAGATTCGTCTTGACTTGGCATATATCTATAAGAAAAGTCATATCTCATCTCTGAACCAAAAAAAAAGTCGTCATTTGTCGAACTGTGTTATTAAATGACAATTATTATAGTACGAAAAAAGTGGTGCGGCAAATATATGGTATAGTTAGAAAAGCATATTAAGTTTAATAAATATATATATTTTTAAATATAAATGTAATAAATTTAAAGCATGTATAATGCAATTATATTTAATTTAAAAATAAATTGATTTTGAATTAAAACATATTGAAAATTTGTATTTTTATAAAATCAACTAAATATTGCAAACAATTTTGCAGTTTTCTCTTCAATGCTTGGATGCATTTATTTTTTTTTAAATATTTTTTAATGTCAATAAACGTTGATGTGTGTATATTTTTTATCATTTGAAGTATTTAAATGTATATAAGTACGGGCTTGAATTGTCAATATTGCAGCCTCCACCCGTATCATTGCCGCACCCATAAAGCGAGATTAGTCCACGACAGCCGAATAGTGTTCGGAGTATATTTTAAATAGCAGTCGATAAAACCGAACGAGACAGAAAAAACGATGACAAACTGAAGCTGAAAACTGTTGAAATCGTCTAGTAGAGGACGGCGAAATTAATGTAGCTTGACGTTAAATGTACCAGAATTTTGCACAATAATAATTTCCAGTTTTATTTTTGCATACGGCCAGAGAGAGAGATGTACTTATCGAGCCGCGAAAATTTGTAGTGCCCCGCTCAATCACTGGTAAGAATCGATACAAACCGACATCCGGTCTGGGAAAAGCGGGAAAACAATATCGTATATCCGTGTAAAGTTATCATATATACGTGCTTTTCGTCGGTCGTGTAATTTACCGCGGATGCACCAAACTTTAGTGTAAAGACAAAGAAGCACGCAACCGATAAAAGCTATTTTGCGGCTTTATTTATGGCAATGTTTTGACAATTTTTCATTGTAGATGAATCTACAGTATCCTGAAACGATGACTATAAAAATGTATTAGATGTATCTAAAAATTATTAAATTAATGTAGTCGAAAGTTGACCTTTGACGTGAAATTTTTAAATAGACACTTATTATAAACAAATTACATGCACATACATATGTATATGAAATGTATATATTTATATGTGCATATATTGTAAATAGGTTTTTGAGCTCTTTTTCCTATTATGCTATACATTAACATTCGAATAATATAATACTATGATTACTAACCAAATTAAATTAGATTGTAAAATAGAAAATGATCTGTAGATCAGTAGTTATTAAAATTTTTATAAACATTAAATACGATATATTCAATCTTTTGAATTACATTTGAATTATTCAGTATTAAGTGCTATAAATTGTATGAAAACGGAAGTGAAATGGAAACACTCTTTCACATTATTTCATTGAAAAATAGTTATATGTACTTTCCGAGAATTTATTTACTCTTTGGAAAATATAAATCTTTTAAAACGCTCGTATTTTTCGCGTAATGGAATTGTTTCAGTAGAAAAAAAAACGTTTAAAATCTGAACAAAAGTAATGGCTATAGTTTTCCAATCTTATATATTGAATTTATTAAATCAAACTCCAAACTTATAAGTATCTTACAAGATACAATTAACATAGTTTTTTTGGAAACTAACCATAGATTTTGCACAGTTTTCTATCATGTTCCTACGTTACAATAAATTATGACAAACATACATATGAAGGTCAATATATAGCGTGACAGGACATAGGCATATAATAAATATTAAATACACTGAGAGCGGAGACTAACCAATTTTCATTAAGTTTGACCCACTGAAATCGAATATGATAATGATTTTTGTTGGTAAGCATTTAAAAAAACGCGCGATTTTTATAGTTTTTTGGCTTTTGCGGTCTTTAACTCAAAATCTAGTATGAATGTGATCAAATTGAGTATTGGAATCGAGTACGCTCACGGGAACTGAACAGAAATCGCAATTACCGCTTGAGTTAGTACGTTTTGATAAAAAAAATATTAAGATAGAAAACCAATCCTTATAAACGTGGTGAAATAAAAAACTGACCAAATAAACGCAAAATAGCACGGAGAAAAAATCTGAAAAAAAAAAAATTTTTTTGACTTTTAAAATTCGCTATACAATTAATTATAAGTATTTTAAACAATAAAAAATCACAATCAATAGAAAAAACATCTGACTATTGATTCCAATAATCATTTTGAGCATATTATTACTAGATTTTGAGTTAAAGACCGCAAAAGCCAAAAAACTATAAAAATCGCGCGTTTTTTTAAACGCTCATATCTCGTAAACGATCACTAAACAAGGTGCCGGGTTCAATCCCTGAATGAAAATGAATTTTTCAGAGTATGCTGTTGATCAAACCTGGATTTGTGACTCCAGGTTGATCGTTTCCTATCAGAGTTTGCCAATTTTCTCTGATTTCATTGTTGAAACGGTTCCCGGAAAAAAAAATTGGCTAAAAATCCTTCCTACCTACTATGTCACCACTTTTTGAAATTTGATTGATGTACAATAAAAATTTATGTACAATTCATAGATATCTCGTTTTTTCAGTGTCTCGCAATTCAACGACTTATAATAAAAATGCTGCATTTGTATTTGTAATTGGCCAGGAAGGCGCATTGGGATTTACCTGTAAGGCCTTCCTGGTATATATGTAAAAAAAATAAAAAAATAATTATCATATTCGAATTCATTGGGCCAAACTTAGTCAAGATTGGTTAGTCTCCGCTTTGTTAATTTTTTTTGTTGCTCAGTGATATTAATCACATCTAAAGTAAAAATTTCAATCAAAACCATAGACACATTTTCAATTATATTTTTTCCTCGTGTTATTACTATTTAATGTGGTCTATATTTTATCTTAAAACATTGTCAAGGACTGTACCTTCAATATAGAATTTTATTTATAATTTATCACCTGTGCGTGAATTAAATTCCACCTGACAAAAATCGCACACGATCCGAATCAATACTAAAGCACAAGTCACACCGTCGACTTAGCATCGGAATGCTAAAACAAATAAATAAATCATGCAGAAATAAACGCGCCAGAGCGTCCCAAAGTCTCCAAACGGATTTATCAATTCCAAACACATACATACGTACGTATATTTATATTGCATAAGACGTAAATATGTATATTCAATGATGGATTTGGACGAAACGTCAAAAGCTCGGAATGCCCCCGAGGGCAGAGGCGTTGATGAAGAGTCATCATTATTTGCCGGCTCTGACACCGATTCCGTCCGTCCGTTCCTAATGACAAACCGGTTTCTGGAAACCTTAAAGTCCGACTCCAGTCGTATAAATCAACCGGAGTATAATAAACCGACAAAAGGTCGCGTCGTACAAAAGATCCGCCACAATTATATCGTACATCTCGGGGCGCCGGCCATTACATTCGCATACGTATACATGTCGTATATCAGTTTAACGTTATCGCTTTTCGGTTTCGTTCCGAATTCAAAGTGGGAGGGTTGAATAGATTAAGTTTTCGAATTCAAGCAAAAGTGGACTAATCGCGACACGATTTTACATACATTAATCTCATATTTTCACTCCGATCAATTGCATATATTATACATACCATTGATGTATAATACACTAGATCCGCCCTCACGTCTTATACTGGTCTCCCTTTTGGCACATGCAAAATACATGGCGCATGCACAGTTTCTCTTAGTAGGTAGGTAGGTACCGCTGCGTCGTAGGGAAAAAATTTTTTTTTCCCAACTTCCCCGCTAGTTAAACCCCCCGCACCCCTCAGTTAGTGAAAACAAGATATCCGACCAAAATCACACGTCAGGGCCCATCTATGTGTATTATACATCAATGATACATACATATAGCCAGCAGTTTGGCGTAATGGTAGCGTATATATTTAGCACCACTGAGAACGATGGTTCGAGTCGTCAAACTGCTGGTTAGATTTGGGGGTTTTGTGACTCCAAATCGATCGTTTCTATATCAGAGTTTGCCAATTTTATCTGATCATTGTTGAAACGGTTCATGAAAATTGGTAATAGATCATTTTCCGTTGTCACAAATCTGAGTGTATAATTTGTAGAAATTATGCACAGTAATCTGATATCTATAGACATCTCTATAATTTCATGTTTATTATGTGTATAAAAATTGTAATAATAATTGTGCACAAAATCTAAAAATAATCCATAGATGTCTCTACGATTATTATTTCTGTACTAGATTAATGATTATATTCTATGTATTATTGTATATGTATTCTGACCGTTATCGTATACTCGTCGCATTGGAGCGATCTGTAATGACGAGTGTACATTGATTGTAATAAATAAATAAATAAATATAACCAGCAGCGTGGTCTAGTAATGAGTATTGAATTCTTTCGTGCTTGATGTCACGGGTTCGATTCCCACTAAGAGTCTCGTTGTTGGCCAGACCGTGGTTTGTCGAGGACGATCTTTTCTTATCAGAATTTCCCAATTTTTCTGATTTTCATTGAAACGTTTCCTGTAAAACCGGCTTGTTATTCCTAATTTTCTGTTGCAAACCTTGAGTTATTGTTATATCTCAGGTTTGGCAGATTTTTCACCAAAGATGTCTCTGTGGTTGTTTAACGAACGTAAAAATTCGTATTGTTACATAAAAAATGTTATTAATCGTATTTATACGATGTTTGTAATATCTGACCATAGATGTCAGGTATTGTTTCGATTTACATGTTTATGTATTTAGTTTTTTTTATGAGTTTTCAATGCCTTGTAATAAATTAGCCATAGTTACGGCCTGGAGCTAATCTGTAATGTCACTATGGCGAAATTGTAAAAATAAATAAATAATATGCACACATGTATTTGCCTTCAGAAATGTTAAGTTAAGCGATTATTTACCAGTAGAGAGGTTGTTCGATTTTCTCGATGATAATGAGTACGTTTGGAACATTGTAGCAAGAATTCCTAATGCGCTACAATGGTCAAAAATATAACAGAAAAGAAACAAAATAATAACTGTAGAAATTAGAGATGACAAAAACTAAACATATATGTATGTATGTATGTACATATATACACAAACAAAAATACACTAAACACAATCATAAAAAAGCATTAAAATAGTAAGTAGATATTACATATGTAATTGATGGGTTATAGGTTAAATGTTCAATCCCTGGTTCAATCCCTGTTATAGGTTCAATCCCTGGTCGAGTGTTGCTGGCCAGAACTTGGATATATGACTCCAGGTTGATTTCATTGAAACGGTTACCCAAATTGGAAAAAAGCCTTTCTTTCTCGAAAATTCGATATTATACGTATAGACCCTGTAAAATGTATTTCTTGAAATATAGGTATTATCGATTTTGTACATATGTAGATGTTACTGATGATACTGTATAAACATATCAAGCGCATTCAAATAGAAAAAGAGAAACGTAAAATATGCATATGCAGTATAACTAGTTGCGTAATATACATACAAACATATACATATATGTACATACATATGTATTTTTATTTTTATTTCAATCAAACAAGTACACTCACCTTTACAGATCGCTCCAAAAGAACGAGTGTACTAATAATATACGATCAATACAATCAAAACAAGCATTTATGCAATGCGAATTAATTAAAACATCATCCACACTGACATCTATGGATACATTTTTGCAGCGTTTTATTCTACAAATTGGCGAACTGCAATATCTTGAGATTTTCAAGAGAGATTAGAAATTAGATGCTAATTCACAGGAACCGTTTCAATGAAAATCAGCTAAAATGACAAACTCTGATAGGAAACGATCGACCTGGAGTCATAAAACAAGGTCTGCCCAGCAGCTGCTAGTGGGAATCGAACCGTCACCACTCTATATATGTAGATCTATGTACATACACCTTTCAATTTAGAATAATAAATTTTGTATAAAATTCCATTGAACAGTAGATGGTTTTTGGGAAGGGATTTTAAGAGGGTTTTTCAAAATTTTTTACGCTCGAGTAACGCCGGGCAATCGGAAACGATCGACCTGGAGTCACAAACCAAGATATGGCCAGCAGCTACTAGTGGAAATGGAACCGTGACCACTCTGATCTAGCCTTTGCTGCTGGTTATATAATATAAGTTTTTTTAATGGTTATACATATGTCAAATTGTGAAGTACTAATTTATGCTACTGGTTATATGGTAGAAATAAATTTTCAATTTTCAATTTATTAAGTAAAGTACATAATAAATATATATAAAAAAAAGTTCTATAATTTTTATAATACCTATTCTATAATTTGTATATAAAATTATTATTTTGAATAAAAATACCAGTAATTTTATTTTACTACCGCCATCTATGTTTAAAACTAAAAACTGGATAAACGTCAGGCACTTTTCAGAAATTCAAATTTCAAACGCGTCTAAAACGATTTTTTTTTCGATCGTAATAGCGGAGGATACATTTACTTATATTGATGACCAAAATGAGCAATATGGCAAAGTATGAAAACGATCAGATAAGAGGCAAATTTTTTCCTGAATTTTAATCGTAAGTGAAGCTAAAAGGCTGTGCCAGCAGTTTGGCTTAGTGGTAGCGTATATATTTAGCACCACTGAGGTCAAAGGTTCGAGTCCTCGCCACTGCTGGTTAGATTTGGGGGGTTTTGTGACTCCAAATCGATCGTTTCTCAGAGTTTTCCAATTTTATCTGATCATTGCTGAAACGGTTCCTGAAAATTGGTATTAGATCTAATCCTGTAGTCACAAAAATCTGCCTGTGTATAATTTGTAATAATTATACACAGTAATCTGAAATCTATAGATATCTCTATAATTTCGTATTTATTGTATGTATAAAAATTGTATACAAAAAAAAATAATCTAAAAATAATCCTTAGATGTCTCTATGATTATTATTTCTGATTAATTGTTATATGCTATGTATTCTGATTGTATATGTATGTATTACTGTATTTCTGATTTCTGATTGTTTATGTAATCTGTATTTTCGTTAACGTACACCCGTCGCATTGGAGCAAATCTGTAATGGCGAGTGTATATTGATTTGTAACAATAAATAAAATAAAATATGTAAAAATGTATTCATTCAATGTATTAAATCTGTAAATTTATCGAATTTTATACGAAGAATATCACATTCATAAAATAAATTACAGCTTCCATTTTGTAAATGGCTTAAAATAGCAACGCATATAAAACAATTTTATATGAATATTTATATACGTTATATGCGCCTGCTTTTGTTCAAGTAAGCACTTACATTTAAGTGAATTAAGCAAATTTCGCATTCATTTGTACGATAGTTATAATTGTTGGAAATATAACGCCTCGTTATCGTTCTCTCGACAAAGTATCATATCTTTAAGTTTTACGCTCTTTTGTACTACCTTTTATCGAAAAGCGAAATCTCTTCAGACGAAAAGCCACTCGCGGAAAGCGCGTGGAAATTCTCAACGTGGGGCGGAAAAGCGAGAGGGGCCAGTTTTCTGAAATTTGTTTTCAGTTTTTCCCCCATTTTCCACCACCCCCCTCGGGAAAACCGAACGATACGCGAAAAACATCGATACGGCAAAAAGTAAAATACGCCCCTGGCACGTCTCCTTACCCGTCGTTTTTGCCATACTAAATAAACGCGCGATATTTTTCTTTGGAAAAGTCGTATATAGATCTGAAAATAAAAGTAGAAAAAAATATGAAACACATCGCAAACCATAAGTCATAAATCGCGACTGCATAAAGCTTGCGCGTAATTTAATATTTCGCATGGTGTTGCGCTTTGGAAGTAGCGCGTAACTAAATTATGCATCCTGAATGTATTTCTGCGTAATGTTATGACTGTTGTGATATATGACTCGTTTGTATGCATGCATAAGCTTTTAGTCTTGAGATAAAATTTCATCTCCAGTTCAAATCGCCGATGATATGCATATTTTTTCGATCGATTTGTTCATTTTCGTATATTGTGAAAACAATCGCTTTCGGTATGTCCTTTATTTTGCTCAAACGATCAGGAGTTTAGAACCTTTTATGGGGGACGAAAGCTTTCACGGAATTTCCCAATCGATTTTCCTCTAATGAACTCTACGTTTACCCTAGTTTTTCATTTGAATTTAAGTAACGCTTCAGTGTGTTTTTGTACTGAAGAAGTTTGACATCAAACGTTCGATATAATTGACATGTATTTTTAGTCTATATGTAATATTTAAAATGTGAATAAAAGTGGTTAATATCAAAGCATATATATTGGTAATAAAAACGTATATTGAATATTTTAAAAATAAAAAGAATGAAATGATGAAAAATTCACTTTATATTAAACATATGTACATTGTCTAATATTACGTGCGCGAGTAATATTGTTGCCGTATTATGGTCTGAATTTAACAAACACACATATTATTATATGTAAATTTACAAACAGATTATCTAAGAAAATGATATATAATGCTAATTATTATATATATATAGAGTTGAACTTAGTTAAATTTGATTTTCATCGTATATGTATAATATTTTGAAAGTGATCTTATTCCGCATATAATTTGTGTAGGAATTGAATCAAAATGTATATAGATGAAAATTTGTATATTTGATCGTTTATAATTTAATTAAATCGTTGTGAAAAGCCGGGATAAATTGTAGAAAGCGTCCACACGGCGAAAAAGTTTCATTGTCGTGGAAACATTACCATATTTCATTCCCCTTTTCGCACGATCGACAAAAGTACTATGTTTTAATATAGGGCTCGGTTATTATCGTACGTCTTCATTTTCATCGATTTTCATAGGAAAATTCCTATGATAGTGACGTACAACTGCGTCTATTTGCAAAGATACTGCTGCGATATGAAAAAGTGTTCGTTAAAATCGTTTTAATACACGAATAGGTAAAAATTGATGCATTTTACCAATAAAAATTACAGTATTGCGATAAATGTATGCGAAGAATTATGAAATTTTGTATGAATCCTTGTAAATGGATAATAAATGAAACTGATTTCTGGCAACGGGATAAAATTTTGGAAGAAATTCTGAAATAAGATATTGTATATAAAAATGGACGCTATCTTTGTATGTATGTATATGGAAATGCATCGACAAGTATTGAAATTAAAAAAACAAATTTAAGAATAACAGGAGTATACGTTATGCATAGAGATGTGGCGTGATGACGGATCGTGTCCGATGAAAGTGGGGAACTGGGCGTCTGACATGTGCTCCTGATATTGAGCGCTAAGCGAGCGTTTTAACGGGTGCCGTCAGCGTCAGATGCGTGGCAGCGTACACACATTCACGAATACACACACCCACACACACACACATATTCATTCAACATTTCGAACGGGTGAACGGGTTGGATCGGTGAGCATGTAATGCTCGCACTCAAATTTTTCTTTTAAAACATGCGCGTGCCCGCCTATAAATTACCTTACTTAATATTTATATTTATACTATATAACATATAACTTTATTTCAATTCCTTTCCGAAGCCAACGGTTGAAATCAACGGGCACAACACTAGTTATATATAGTTCTATACCTTGAGCCTTAGATTTTTTTTAATACAGTATTTGTCAAGTTATTGACAGCATCTCAAAAACGGGTTCAATTTAGAATGAGATATAATTTAGCTTTTCGTTTGAATTAGATAGAGTAAAGGGCATATTTAGGGATTTTACATAAGTTAGTCAGCAGCATAGCTCGGTCGTTAAGCTTCTGCTTAGCGTCGTGAGGTGCCGGGTTCGATCCCATGAGCTGACCTCGAGTGAAAATGAATTTTTCAGAGTATGCTGCTGGTCAGACCTGGATTTGTGACTCCAGGTTGATCGTTTCCTATCAGAGTTTGCCAATTTTCTCTGATTTCATTGTTGAAACGGTACCCGGTAAAAATTGGTTAAAAATCCTTCCTATATACAATATGTCACCAATATTTGTGTTTGATTAAATAAGTTTGTGTTAGATTTGATAGATGTCTCATTGATTTGCGAGTTTTGCAGTGTCTCGTAATTCAGTGACTTATATAATGAATAAAAAAATGCTGCAACATTTGTAATTGGCCAGAAAGGCGCACTGGGGTTGCCTGTAAGGCCTTCCTGGTATGTGTGTAGAAAAAAAATAAAAATATAATTAGTGTATTAGAGACAAAATTGACAAATATTTAGCCAGTGACATGGTTCGATGGTTCCGTTGATACTAAGCACTGAGAGGTAGCCGGGTTCGATCCCGCGAGCTGACCTCGATTGAAAATAATTTATTCCGAGTATAATCTTTATTGCTGCTGGTCAGACTTGGATATTTGTGATTCCAAGTCGATCGTTTCCTATCAGAGTTATATACCAATTTATCTGATTTGATTGTTGAAGCGGTTCCTTCAACAAATTGGCACAAACCATATGTCACCACTATTTGAATATGATTTAAAAAAAAATATTATCAATAGCATAGATGTCTCGCTAATTTTCTTACATATAGTATTTGTATTATGCTTATATGTATGGTCACAGTGGCGCGTTAATGTATTCTGTAATATCACTGTGTGTATAATGACAATTATGGTATTTTCGTTTTCACTAGGAATTGTATGTCCCGCTTCTTTAAAAATCATGTATAAATATTCAAGTGAAACTTTAAGATTTATGATAAAGCACTGAAAAAAGTGCGGGTATATTTTGCTTGTACAACATGATATTTTATGTTATTTTATGACCGGCAATGTTTTCTTTCCAAAGTGTAGTATATTTCAAACGTTTCGCGCTCGTTGAAGTCACTCGTCCGACCGTGGAAAACCACTACATAAAAAGTGCGCAAAAACTTTTAAAATGCCAATCGGCAATGCGAAACCCCCCTCGTACGATATTTTTCACTGAAACAAACCATATTATGTCCGCGAAGAGAGGAGGGTTATATTTATACAATTGTAAATATGAACTTGACATTTTTTCCCCGTCCCGTTTCCCGCATGTATTCCCATAGAAGCCCGCGAGTTTTATTGCGTCGGGGAAAACTCTCGGAGAAATTCCCCAGAAAACATTTTGTACGCTCGATGCGGCGAAAAGTAAGCCGGTTGAATTATCCGGAAAAGCGGAAAGGAGTCGTGTGGTGAAATTTTCCCAGCACAGCTCGTATGAATTTTCAATTTTGCGAAACTCCGTTGTTTGGCGGATTATGACGATGCGTGTCGCTTCAACTATGACTATCGATACATTTTATTTGTTCTGTATGAAACAAATATATTGTACAAGTATACACAGTGTGATTCAATTTTATTTTTGCCTAAATCTTTAACTTAATGATTAATAATATCCTTTATCACTTACAGATCACAAAATTTAAGAATATACTGGGCATCAAATCATTAGAATGGCCGGGAAACAATCATGATCTGAATCCGATCGAAAACCTATGGGTTATTTTAAAGAGACAATTGGCAAAACGACGTGCATTAAATATCATAGAATTGCTTAAAAATATAACTGAAACTTGGGAGAAAGATATAACGATGGAATGTTTAATTTCACTGTGTGAAATCAACGCATATTGCCGATTATTCAAAATCGAGGCGGCAGTACGAAATATTAAAATATAATAAGTATAACATTATCCAAAAGTATTTTTATTCACAAAAGATCTTTTCAATACCTCACAAGGAATATTAGCTTTAGAAATCTAACAACAAAAATGGTGTAAGGATAGTTTGACCCTCATAAATTACATAGGCTCAACTTTGGCGCAAGTACCGTTAATGATCGCTTTCCATTTCTGCATCCGTTCCAAGAATATCCCGTTAACTATTTCCATTTTTTTAAAATTAAATTGAAGTTTACTGATACACCTTCAAACCCCCCCCATTCAAGCATTCTTTGAAAATTACAATACCGAACATAATTTAAAAAAAATGTAACAATAGTCGAGTGCGGCATTTTACATGTCTCCGACTGTAATTTTACAAAGCATCATAGAGACATTTATGGATACATTTTGACGATGAAATTTGAGATGCAAAATCGAATTATGCGAGAAAAAGGGCCAAGTTGGTAATATTTTGGAACCGTTTCAATGAAATCAGATAAATTGGTAAACTTTGATAGACCTGGAGTCGCATATATAAGGTATGGGCAGCAGCATCGGGCTAATGATTAATCCCGTGACCATTCAGTTGGAAGAATTACACGCTAACCACTGATCTATGCTGCTGGTCATGAGATAGTGTGAAAAAAGTAACTGTTCAACTATGTAACATGTGAAGTTAAAACGTCCATTTCGATAACCAACTGTCATCACGTCGATTTTACAGATGATTTCTACATAATTTTTAATGGTTAAACTTCTCTAGTAACATGCTGAAGACATTTTATACCTTTAATGAGAGCTAGCTTCTGTATTTTGGTAAAACATTAAACCAATCGAAAGAGTGAAAGTGGTTCAAAATTAGCTCACAAATTTCAGACGATATGGAACTTCGCCTAACTAACCAAGTGAAACTAAAATAAAAAGCTTGTAAAAATACAAATAAACGTCATAAAAATACATCAAAAGGATTATATCAAAATATATACACATGTAATTAATACACTGTAGTATTTTTCGCGCGTCTAAATTTAGACCTGGAAAATGATGAAAAATTTCCCCATGCAGGGTGCGACATTTATACTGATACTATTGAGCTACATATACTGTTAGTTGAACGAAATAACTGCATTTTTAAGGTATATTGGATTTATTTGACGTATACATAAAATATACTAGCATTCATGGTTTCAATATCTAAAAAACAATTATCATATTCACGTTCAATAGGTTTTGAAATGTTAAAAATAAGCATTCTTTTGATTTTAAATGCTTTTTTTTATTACGAAATTATGTTCCCAATACATCTTATATCTATTTCAATAGCTACTGATCTACTGATCATTTTCTATTTTACAATTTTAATTTAATTTTGTTAGTAATCATAGTATTATATTATTCTAATGTTAATATGTACAGCGTAATAGGAAAAAGAGCTTAAAAACCTATTTAAAATTCTTATAAATGCTCATAATACATCTAATACATAATATTAATTAAAGACTGTCTAAAGTTGACGATCTAAAGCAGATTGTGTTTAGGTATTCTGTGTTTATACCTGAAGGGTATAGACATTTTGTTGTAATCACAGAGACTCTTCACAAGTGTGTTAGTATGGTTATTAGTGATGCTGTCATAGAATCTACTGGTTAGTTTGTTAGTAATGTCTGTAACAAACGGAATATTATATATGGCATGCAGTTTTTTCAAGTAAGTATATATGGGTGTTTTATAAATTATTTTTAGGGGTATATTAAGCATAGTTGTATTCAGAAATTTACGTTTGGTTTTGATTTATAGTATGAAGGGACAATTATTTTCACGTTGAAACAGAGTTACGAATACCACTTCGCATAGTTGTATGCCTTAATTTTAAAACGAAATAAAACATTCAAGTAAACTTTCACTACATAGAGTCAGTGGAAATTTGTCACTGTCAAAGAGAACGATTACTCTGAAGAATTCGTCGCTTATGTGAATGCTCCAGAAGCTAAGTGAAAAACGAGAGGGTTCCAGTATTATTTAATAACACAACGTAGAAAACGCTCTAACGGTCGTTTCGTTTGTCTCGAAATATTTTTATTAAAACCCGAAAATTAAATTACACCAGTCCGCGACTATCGCACGAGAGAGAGAGCATTGAATTATGTGACTTTGTGGATATTTTCGGCCGTAAATTCAACGCCCCACAATTGATATTATCTACATAAGCGGAAATGTGAGGGATCGAACGAGCCCAAAGTTTACATGTAAGGAATGTAGCTGAAAATACGTGACGGGAAAAACTAAATATTTCATACGAGAGTAGGGGGTGGAGTGTTGAGGTTTTTATACGGAGGTATTCTGTTTCGTGGAGGAAAAAAAGATGTGAAGTTCTGTAAGGACGTTATCTGCCTTACGTAAGATGTCTAAGAAAACTCTCACGAAAAGCTCGAGGAAAACTGTATTATTAAAAAGAAAATCAATTGCAATCTTGGTACGAAGCAAGACTGAAATTTATACCTGTGATTTATTTACACTATTGGCTTTACCCTGGATATGTACATATTTTGTTGTAAATTTTATGATCAATATGTGTATAAAAATAACAAGATTTGATTCCAAAATTGAAGAAGCAAAATTTATCGCCTCTCGACTAATAGCATTTCGTATAAACAATAGAACATTGAACATATGAAATGCTATTGGTCGAGATGGGGTGAAAAGGATAGCAAGTGCATTTTTCCTACAATGGATGGATTATATTAATGAAAATTAAAATATTAATACTGTCATTGATATCGACTCAGTCAAGTTTTATTTCGGAACAGGTGAATAATTTATATATAAGAAAAATAAATCAAAAAATCTAGGCAAATTGCTCGAAAAAGACAAATTATTAATAAAAAAAACATTAATTTTATTTTAGTTTTAATTTATACACAAAATCCCAATGCCCAATGTTAGAAACATTGGAAAATGTTAAGTAC
Organism: Arctopsyche grandis; assembly: GCF_051622035.1. Taxonomy (NCBI): domain Eukaryota; kingdom Metazoa; phylum Arthropoda; class Insecta; order Trichoptera; family Hydropsychidae; genus Arctopsyche; species Arctopsyche grandis. Next base: position 4,225,559 of record NC_135362.1, read on the forward strand.
AATGTTAGAAACATTGTACTTTTGATAAAAGTACATATATTATAAGTATTATGCAAAAGTACATATATTATAAGTATTATGCAAAAGAAATGTATATCAATAAAAATCGGGTCTACGTGACGAGCCAGAATGTTAAATTACAGAAAACACAAATATCGGAAGGCAAAGATCGAAAATCGAAAGACCTTATGTCGAAAGATCAAAAAAAAAGGGTGCATGGTAAGCGGTACATACTCACGTACATACTCACTTAATTTGCGCGAGCAGGGTACAACAGGAACAAGAGGAACAGGCTTTTCCTCCCGTATTCTGCGCGCGCACATTAATACGGGAGGAAAAGCCTGTTCCTCTTGTTCCTGTTGTATCCTGTTCGCGCAAATTAAGTGAGTATGTACCGTTTACCATGCACCCTTTTTTTTTTGATCTTTCGACTTAAAATCTTTCGATTTTCGATCTTTGCCTTCGGATATTTGTGTTTTCTGTAATTTAACATTCTGGCTCGTCACGGAGACCGATAAAAATCCACAGAGACATCTATGTATGTATGTATGGTGAAATATGTAAATTTGCAGAATTTTTAAACCAATTCAGTGAAATTGAGTTAATAGATACAAATAAACATCTACAGAGACATGTATGGTCAAATTTGTAAAATTTGCAGTATTTTATACAAAGCTGAAAACTCGAGATTTATTAGAAAATGGGTAAGGTTGCCAATTTGTAGGAAACGTTCCAATGAAAAACAGATAAATTTGCAAACTCGGATAGGAAACGATCGGAAACCAGTAGGATTTGAACCTGTGACCACTTTGTTCAAAGTATTATAATGCATAAGAAATTTTAATATATATGTACATATACATAGGTATATAATCCGAAAAAAAAATCAACAAAATAAGATCAATAAAAAGCAAACTTTATAATATATTTTTTTCTTATCTAGCAATCATCATTCGAGTGTGTTTCGAGAAATGTGACATTTGAGCAATTGATTTTCAAGCAATGCTCATATCAAGTATATAAATATGAGCCGGCGTTGCTCGGGTGTATGAGGGTTTGGAAATAGCCAGCAGTAAAACACAGTGGTTGCGTTAAATATTGAGGTTCCTGGGCTCAAGCCCTGGATTGATCTCGATTGAAAATAATTTATTCTAAGTATTATCTGTAGTGCTGCTGGTCAGACATGGATATTTGTAAGTCAAGTTGGTCGTTTCCTATCAGAGTTTGCCAATTTATCTGATTTAATTTTTGAAGTGGTTCCTCATCAAATTGAAAAGCGTCAATTTGTCACCACTATTTGAATATGATTTACCTAATATATGATTTCGAAAGAGACTTTCAACAGACAATTCAATTGGTTGAATATTATATTTTTTTTCGATTTGAATAAATTTAATAAAAAAACAAATGAATATTTACTATTAGATTCGACATGTTTAAGCTGTCTATATTACAAATACTGAGCGAAACAACTAGTACATAATCTACAAAATTATATATCAAAATAAGTTTAATACCATAGGTATCGCTCAGGGGTAACCCGTGATGGCATCATGATGGCATCATTCAATAAATAGCATTCTTATGGATTTAATCAAAGATGATTCTTTGACCAACCCCTTTCATATATATACAGTACACAAGTAGATGTTATATATACAGACTTTCAAAAGGCTGTTGACAAGGTTAATCACGGTTTGCTAATTCGTAAATTATCTAAATTTGGAATTCATGGCAATTTACTTAGATGGTTAACTTCCTATGTTAATTTGAGAAGTCAATTGGTTACAATTAAGGATTTCTCATCTGCCCCTAGAATAATCCCTTCACGAGTTCCTCAAGGTTCTCACCTTGGACCACTTCTGTTTATTATTTTTATTAATGATCTAATCCCCCTACTGAAGTGCCAATGCTTACTTTATGCCGATGATCTTAAGGTTTTCCATCCTATCAATAGTGAGTCGGATTGCTTAAAATTACAATCCAACATTGATATAATATCTGAATGGTGTAATGTAAACCTTATGCATCTCAATATTTCTAAATGCTTGTCATTGACACTTTCCAGAAATTGTAACTTAATTGACTTTACTTACAATATTATTAACGTAGATCTTATAGCGAAAAATTGTGCCAGAGACTTAGGTATACTTATAGATTCCAAACTATCATTTAATGAACATATTAATCATATTGTTACTAAATCTTATAAACTCTTGGGATTTATTTGCCGAGTTGCGAAGCCCTTTAAGAATCACCATACTCTGATTCTACTCTATTACAGTTTGGTTCGTAGTAATATGGAGTATGCCTCAATAATATGGTCTCCCTATTACCAAACTCACATTGAGCATTTAGAAACAATCCAGAAGCGTTTTTTGCGCTATTTATCCTATAAGACTGGTCTTAAAAAACTGTTACCATCTTATAATGACAGACTTTCTTTTTTCCATATTGCAAGTTTGTCCGATCGTAGAAAGGTTTCTGATTTGTTAATTTTATATAAGATTGCTAATGGTATTCTTGACACATCTGTTTTAAATGAGATTAATTTTAACGTTAATGCCCGATTCACCAGATGCACAAATCTTTTTTATCCACCAATTTGTCAAAGCAACACCTCTTTCAATAGTGCAATCGTTCCTATATGCCGTATTTACGATAGCTTAGATGATTGTCCTGACCTCTTTAGTGACTCTTTTAGTATTTTTAGGACAAAGGTGAAGAAAATAATATATGGTTGATTTGCTTCTTCACCCTTATAGTCTTTCTTTTTTACTTTATCTGTATCTTTTTCTTTGTCTGTTTCTTTTCTTTTTACTTTATCTATGTACGTAGTAACAATAGATGAAGTTTTTTGATCATGCGAAAATTCGAACTCGAGATTTTGACTGATTCGAACTCAGAATCGATTACTGATCACGTTTTAATGATCTAGAAAAAATGTGTGTGTGTGTGTGTGTGTCTGTATGTGTGTCTGTGTGTGTGTCTGTGTGTGTGTCTGTGTACTTTGGGGATTTTTTCAACACCGTTAGTCCTATCGAACCGAAACTTAGTATCGGTTAATGAAATTCTTATAGACACTACGTAAATTTTTTTCAAATTTTTAAGTTGACCGGAAATGGTACCTCCCCTTATAGGTGTCCTCTTTTTTTAAAGTTTTTGAATTCGATTTTCTCTCAAACTACTAACTGAATCGGACTGATTTTTTTTTACATGTACTAGAAATAATAATTTTTATAATTTTATATTTTTTAAATATTTTTTTTTTAAATCTTGATGTTTTTGTAATTTTACTTTTTTATATCACCATGTGGTGCTCACTGTAAATGGAATATTATATTTTTATTTATGTTTATTATAATTTTTTGTCTCATTATACAACTTTCTTTTTATATTTTATTCTGTATGTGTGCCTATTTAAATAAAATAAATAAGTATGAATATATCCAAAAGTACTTATGTAGCTTTCATCACAACGGAAAATATGGGCAATAGTATGAAACAAATGTCGAAATGCACTCCGAGCAGCAGTTTAGTCCTGATTGAATTATTTACGTGCAGGAGTTGCACACATCCTTCTCGATTAGAGTGTCCCGGCGACACGGTCTGCGACTTTGCGCGCTAGACAAGCGGCAGTTTAGTCCCGCTTACGGTGACCATTCTTTCCAGCTCAGACTGTAATTTAGACCTCTGACGTAGGGGAGCTCCTTGTGGTACTCCACGGGGGGACGATGTCGGGGATGGGTTATCCCGCGCCCCGAAAAACCGACCCTCTAAAACTCGAACCCACCGTTGTCGCTGTGGGACCACTTAAATGTAAAGCCTTATTACTCTAATAAGAAGCGGTTCTCGGATGCGCTCGCGAGACACCCTAGCTGACTCGGGGATTATTTTCGTTATTTCTTCTAACTGCGAGACAAGGGAGGACATCATAAAATATATAATGTTTATATGTATGTATGTATGTATGTATGTGAACGTGTAATGTTTATTTTTGGCAAATGTGTAAAGTGGTGGACTTTCGATTATTCATTTATAGTTTTGGACCATTGTGGCATTACAGGAAGAGCCTAATGCACCACAATGGCCTACATTTGAACAAGAGAAGAACAGAAAAATAAAATATTATAGCATGCATAAAATAAAAAGAAAAAAGTAAATAAAAAAAGACAATAGAAAAATAATACATAATAAATCAGCAGATAACTCAAAATAAAACTATCACTGTTTGATCTGTGTACATATGTATATTAAGAGGGCTGGACAGCAGCGCCTTGTCCATACAAACGTACTATACTTCTCCCTTCCTCAATTATGGCACTAGAGAAACTATTTTTTTTTAATATGCTTAAACATGACGAATCTAATAGTAAACATTTTATTTAATTTATTTGAATAGTTTTATTTTATTTATTTAAATTTAAATTACGAACCAACATTGCATTTTTTCTTACATACTTACAAAGTCTCTTTCGAAATTATATACATATATACTAGTGGTTTTACCCGGATTTGATTGGTATTTATATTATGAATGGCTTAAACATGGCCAACCCAATTGTAAACATTTCGTTATTGTTTTTATTAAATTTAAGAGGGCTGGACAGCAGCGCCTTGTCCATACAAACGTACTATACTTCTCCATTCCTCAATTATGGCACTAGAGAAACTATTTTTTAATATGCTTAAACATGACGAATCTAATAGTAAACATTTTATTTAATTTATTTGAATAGTTTTATTTTATTTATTTAAATTTAAATTACGAACCAACATTGCATTTTTCCTTACATACTTACAAAGTCTCTTTCGAAATTATATACATATATACTAGTGGTTTTACCCGGATTTGCTCGGTATTTATAATATGAATGGCTTAAACATGGCCAACCCAATTGTAAACATTTCGTTATTGTTTTTATTAAATTTAAGAGGGCTGGACAGCAGCGCCTTGTCCATACAAACGTACTATACTTCTCCCTTCCTCAATTATGGCACTAGAGAAATTATTTTTTAATATGCTATAGATATCCACCATTGGGGTGCATCTATCGTTTTATTTTTTTGATTAATTATTTTTTATAAGAGCTAGAAGCCGCCAAACATCTATAAAATCGCCTCTTTTTTACACCCACGAAACGAGTCCAGCGTGCTTATTTAACGGTCGATTTAAAAAAAAATACGCCGATAGATGCACAGAAAGTATCTTTCTCATACCGATGATGAAATTTTTTTAAAAATTGGTCCAGTTTTGGAGAAGAAAATAGGAGAATACGAAACCTCGATTTTGTCAATTTAAAATACGTTTTATCTGGTCGGAGCGCAACTGTCGCATTCACTCAATATATATATATATATATATTGATATATATTGTCGCATTCACTCAATATATATATCGAAGAAAGGAACGGTAACAAAACTAAGGTTTCGTGTGTACAGCCCTCTTAAGCCTGTATTGGTTAGAAAGTTTGTTTTGGAGGAAGAAACAACTGAAATTTGAGGTTATGTGTTAAACGTCAGATGGGGCCCAGCTTTGTTTGTTGGTGGAAAACTAATTGTAAATGATATTAACAATTAGATACAACATAACTTATTATTGAATACTTATCTCGCAGATAACGCTCAGTGAAGAGATGTAGTTCTAGCTGTGAAATGTCAGATCTGATACATTTGGCCGTAAATCGATATATAGCGGCTATATGCCATTACACGAAGCTATACGCCAAATTTGAAATTTATATATACATATGAGAGTTAAAACTATAAATATTTATATATTAGAGATAACGAGAACCTATAAAGCAAATTTTATAAAATATGGAGTGAAAAAAGAAAAAGTTATAGGCGTTTAAATAATTAAAATTTGACAACGAAATGGCAGGGTAACAGTAACGAAACTACCGATGTGAATGATGGATGTGACAGATAAACGTCACCGTGTAATACGATGCAGTATTTTCAAACGTGTCTAATACCATATTTTTTCACCATCGTAATGGCGGATGATACCTTTACTTATATTGATGATCAAAATGAGCAATATGGCAAAGTATGAAAACGATCGGATAAGAGATAAGAGATATAAAAAAGTCCTCTTAATTGTAATAGTAAGTGAAACGTAAAGGAGGTTTGTAAAAATGAAGATAAGGTGAAAAAAAAATCAAATAAAAGAATAAATAAAATCCTCAAATCCTATTCTTAGTTTCACATTGAATATAAAGTGAGTATAATATTTATTTAAACATTAGATTATATGTACATATATATGCATATGTAATACCTATGTATTTATATATGTATATGTAAATCGTTCCGTTTTTTCTCATTATATAAGGGTTAGCATCCACACATCCGAAGGCGATCCAATAGGAGGAATGGATTTATAATATAATTAGGTTTAAAAAGAAGCGGTTTGTGCCTCAAATCATTCGGAAAAACTTAAATCTCAAAGCTAAAATAAATATTTGAAATTGCTTATAGTTTACAGATAAAACCAATTATTTCTATTATATTGCAACGTAGGAACATGAGAGATAGTATCCGCTGTCTAAGTGAATTCGTGGGTGAACAATAGAGTCCCCGGATTAGGCTAACGGGATTCAGAAAATGTCCGAACGAAGGATACGCTGGAGTTCTCACAGAACAATAGACTCGCCACGGTAGACCTTTACGTGAGCTAAAAGCGTTCCGTAATTTATTGTAATTAATAATTTATAAATAAATTTAAACACTGAGTAAAACTTTTTGCTTAAAAATTGGAAGGAAATTCAATATTCATTGAAATCAATATAAAATATTGTGTTCACCCATTTTGTAGGCAAAAATTTTACTCATTGTTCAAATTTATTTATAAACTGTTTAATAACAATAACTGTGTTTAATAACAATAACAAATAACTGTGAATGCATTTCTCAATTAATAACAATAAATTGAGAAATGCATTCAATAAACCAAATGAAATTGATACATATGTCGATTTTGAGCTAATAATTTACATACTATTACTATATAATAATTAAAAAATTTTTAAGATATTGTTTTTATATCAGATATCTGATTTTTTATTTATTATTACATACCTCCTTTACGTTTCACATGGCTTTCGTGTCAGTGGTCATTTTTATCTCTTATCCGATCGTTTTCATACTTTGCCATATTGATCATTTTGGTCATCAATACACGTTAATGTATCGTCTGTCATTACGTTGGAGATAAAATATCGTATACAACGCGTTTTAAACACGCGGAAAGTAAATCTCCCTGACGTTTAATAAGCGTTCGTCCCGTATCTTCCAACCTGTTCGCCTTGATATGGCTATATAAGATTTTAATTGTTTAAACGCCTATAATTCACTCTATATTTTATGAAATTTGCTCTATTGGTTCTCGTTATCTCTAATATATAAATATTTATAGTTTTAACTCTCATATGTATATATAAATTTCAAATTTGGCGTGTAGCTTCTTGTAGGGTAATACACGATATATATTGATTTATTGCCAAATGTGTCAAATCTGACATTTCACGGCTTAAAGTATTTCTCTTCACGGAGTTTTATCTGCGAGATAAGTATTCAATAATAAGTTATGTTGTATCTAATTGTTTATATGATTTTCAATAAGCTTACATACATTAAGTTTTTAATTGTATCTGAAAGTTTATTATACTAAGCTATATCTGTATTTGAAATATATCTTTTCATACTATTTTATTACAAAATTTAAAATCTTACATATAAATTCATTTAAAGTCTTATTGATTATAATCGTGCATATGTATGTTTAAACTTCGATATGACTATATTATATTTTGAATATTTTTTTGATATAAATAAATATAAAAATACACGTATCAGATCATTTAGACTATAAAATAAAATAAAAATATAATACGACGTAACTAACTTTTGCAGTTATCGATATTTTTATCAAATGAACTTTTTGCACAGCACACAGACTCTGTGTAAGCTTAAAACTTTCGTCTCATGTGCTCGATAGAATCTGAAAAGCTTGCTTTTTTTAAATAAAAACATTGAATTTCCCTTAAACGATTGTCAATTTTAGTGAATGGCATTTTTACAACAAGCGTAATCTTCTTAAGGCTTAACCCGAATTAATTTCACACGTTTGCGATATCGCTTAATTATACATTGTAATTTAATGTGGTGTCAGGCGAATATAGAGTAGCGATCCAATCGACGGGAAATCGAAAGGCTTTTAAGGGCGAGAGTGTTAATGAACGCGGCGATTTAAATAATTGACCCAGAGCTCCCGGGAAATTCGAGCACACCTTTTCGAAAAGAGATTGGGAAAAGCGCACGGAGGAGGGGGTGGAGATTTTCACACCGAAAGATTACTTGGCATTCGTAAAGCGTTCCGCAGCGAAATTATTAATATAATAATTCAATTCAAGAATATGTTTCGAAAGACACCAAATCGGAAAACCATTCGGAAAATCTACGGACAAGTAAACAGCGATGCACTTTTCGCGCTGTCGGATGCCGTTTTTCTTTCGTCCTAAGCGGGAAAAGTCAGAGGGAAACTTCGCAGAGAGATTGTCTCACGTGTCGCGTTCTCGAGATAAAACTGAAAACACAATACGTACGTAAAAACACGTAGAACGGGTTTTTCTAGCAGTCGTTCTGTATAAATGGAATAGCCATAGTCGACCGCCGAATTGCTACGTCACAGCATCCTTTTGCAAACGCTGTGTCATTTATGTTTTCCACGGGCTCTAAACCCTTTCCACACACCCCCCTCTCCCCCTCAGTCCCGGTACCTTTTCCTCATTCCTTCGGGGAAAAACTGGGATTTCATAGATGCTAAGAGCGCTTGAGTGAGATCGGCAAACGTTTTCATTTCTGTACGTGTCGAAATTAAGCGCGTGTAATAGTTTGGGTTCCACCATTATCTGTTTACGTATTATACCCTTTGGAAAAGTGTGAGGTTTTCCCGAACGTTCTTTATATATTTGTAGCAAGTATTTCGTATAGGCATTTCGATAAACTTTAATATGAAAAACATGCCATATTTATGTCCCATGTGAATGTCGTGTAAAAAAAGCTTTGCAACTTTTCAAATATTTATTTGGATTTATATTCTCACAGGAATTCATCATACGTATGTAGATTATTTATGGTTATTTTAAAATATCTGAAAATACTCCTGTACGCTTTCGTTATATTTATAATATGAATTTTCCTGCGACATTTTCAGTGAAATGTTTGAATACAAAATCGATTGAATACAATCTTATTAGAAATATTTGAACATGAACGCATTGCGAAGGAGATTAAATATTTATATTATATAATATTTAAGTTTTTAAACAAATATAATTGCCACAGCGTTGTGCATTGGTAAAATATGCCAAATATGCTGCTAGCGAAATCTTGAGGTTATTAACATACAGACAAACTATCTCATAGCTTAATTGTTGTAACGGATCTAATAAATAGGTATCTTTCCATTTAGTTTATTGAAAATTTGGGTTATTAGCATCTCGAATTTGTTGAATTTTATAAAAATATGCTACCTACATAATGCAATTTCTGGCAAATTTGTTTTATATAAAAAAAATGATTGATTGTCCATATATGTCTCCATTGTATTCTATGTACCGTTATCTTTGGAATCTTATATACAAAAATAATCAATCCATATGTTTCGTCTATAATAAGTAAATGATATGAATTATCAATATTTATATTTCAGAGTCGAAATGTTATAAAGCTTTGAATGTATTGTATTATTATAAACGATCATTGTTATTGATGGCATAAAATTTTTATATACCTATACATTGAAAAAAATTAAAAAAAAATAATATGAGAAATAATCATCATATCACACTATTTGAATCACTACATGTACATATGTATGTATTATGTATATGCAATTTATACTGAAAAACATTAAATTTGATTACTGTATACTTTTGACTATCGATCTGTTAAATGATGTAAAATACACATGGAAATCATCAGGAAATTAAATACGGAAATGATATCCCGTTAATATGAAATATGTATGTTCGTTTGTATGTACGTATGTGTTAAACTTTTAATAAACTTTGTTAAAAAAGATTTTATGTTTGTGTAAAAGTGGCATAACTTATTATATCGTATAAGTTTTGATTCTTACGTTTTTATTTAAAATAAAATCGTCGTCAATTGCCTAATAATAAAATGTATCCGAAAGAAATTCGTATTTTTTTATATATAATATAATAATAATACGATACAAAAAAAGGTCCGCTGAAGCGTTCAATCACTAAGTTACATAAAAAATATGATATTATTATTAAAATCTTAGTAATAGCAATAGAACGGAGCGTCAAAGAGAAACGCGAATTCAATACAATCACATTAAAATATAACGAGCTCGCTTCGGAAAACTGCGACAGTGAAATTTGCACATCTCCTCAACACCAGAATACACACACACAAGAAAAGCGAAGAAATTTCATTATTTACACATCGCCTTTGAAAATTCATACAATAAAACGAAAAGCGACGACGTAATTGATATAAATGTCGTCGGCGTCAAGCCTGTATATTTTTTAAGCAAAAAATAAATAAAAAGATCGTTAACAAAGATGAAGATATCCCATCCAATTTTTGGTAGGGGTTTTTCGGTATTGTGTCGCCCTATAAAAATCTACGAACCGTTCGGTTGTTATCCCTTATGGGGTCTAGAGCTTGGGGCTTTTAGCCTCTATTGGGAGAGGTCACGCCATAGGAGGAGGCTTGGGGAAGGGGAGGTTTAAGGCTCAAAGTCAAGTTCAAGCCGGAGATTAATGGGTCACGCCAGGACGTGGAATTGGAATGTCGAATTTGCACTGTGATTAAATTTCACCGTTGCTCAAAGTGCTCTTTGGGAATATTGCGTGCGAGCGACTTACGGTACGTTTACGTTACGCTTTCGAATTTCCACTATCGCCTTCCGGAAAAGCCGGGAAAACCGTGGCGCGGTGTGTCATGGCTCTATACGTTAAATGTAATGTGGATGTTCTAACTTTCGAGTATGTACATATATTGTAGTATTAGTGTGCGTTCAAGTTTTCTAAGGCTTTGAAGTTCGAGTCGGGTTATGTTGGATCGGTTTTTGAACGTATTGTGAAAATCTTTTTGCGATTTGATATTTGAAGCGAAATATATACATATGTATGTGAGGTTGAAATGTTGAGTTTTTCTCTTTGGGTTTGAATTTCTCAACGTACGAAACTCTACTCAATACTTGAAAAAATATGGTGCTTTGACGGATAAGGTTCGCTTGGAAAATTCAATATTTGCGTACTTTAAAATAAAGTCCGCTTAAATTCAATATTACGGCAAACTCAATTTAGAATTATAGGCGTTGATCTTTTTGAGAAAATGAAAATTAAATTTGTTATAGTAATGAATGAAGTTCACACAGTAAATTGAATCATTTTCAGGCCGTTTATTTTCAGTACTTTATTTATATATTTTCACTGCTATGTATGTGGGCTAGGAATTAACGTCTCGTTACATACATACATATATCTCAATAAGAAAAAAAATAGCCAAATAAATATATAAATTTACAAAATTTTAATCGATTTAATATTAGTATTCAATAATAGTTCCTGTTCATATGTAGATTATTTTAAGTATCTGTCCATTTTTGCTTATATTAAAAAAAAGCTATGCAATTTATTGTATAATTATTTAAAACTAGGCAACAAAAAATTATAACCGGAGTGGAAACTAATCAATCATTACTAAATTTTATCCACTGAATATGACAATGATTAATCTCGTTTATGACATATAAGCCAGCAACATAGCTCGGTCGTTAAGCTTCTTCCTAACACCGAGGGGTGCCGGGTTCGATCCCATGAGCTGACCTCGATTGAAAAAAAAATATCTGTAGTGCTGCTCGTCAAACCTGGATATTTGTGACTCCAGGTCGATCGCTTCTTATCAGAGATTGCCAATTTTCTCTGATTTCATTCTTGAAACGGTTCCCGATTACAAATTGGCTAAAAACCTTCCTACCTTCTATGTCACCACTATTTGATTATGATTAATGTACAATTCATAGATGTCTCGTAAATTAGCGAGTTTTCAGTGTCTCGTAATTCAGCGACTTGTATAATAAAAATGTTATATTGTTTGTTATTGTATAAAAATGTTGTATTGTTATTGGCCAGGAAGTCGCATTGGGGTTTACCTGTAAGGCCTTCCTGGTATAAAATGTGTTAAGCTATCAAAAAAATGCGCAACATTTTTTCATATTTGTATTGAACTGCCTTGCCTTAAATACATTTTATTTTTTAAATTATACCAGGAAGGCCTAACAGGTAACCTCAATGCGCCTTCCAGGCCAGAAACATTGTACATTTTATACGGGTTTTATTAGTATTATTCAAAGTAAATACAAATCAATTAACACCTACAGAGACATCAATGGTCATATTTGTAAATTTGCAGCATTTTTAAACAATTCAGCTAAATTCAGAAAATACATATCAATTAACATCAACAGACATATATATGGTCAAATTTGTAAATATTGCTGCATTTTATATAGTTCAGCGAAATTGAGATTGCTGCAATCTCGAGATTTGCGAAAAAATCGGTAAGGTTGCCAATTATTTGGAACCGTTCCAATGAAAATCGGATTATTTGGAAAACTCTGATAGGAAACGATCGACCTGGAGTCACAAATCCAAGTTCTGACCAGTGGAATTTGAACCCGTAACTATTTTGTTCAAAGCATTATATGCTAACCACTAGTCTATTTTGCTGGTTATATAGTTGCATAGTATTGCCGTGCCAAAAGTGAGTATTGGAATCAACAGTCACATGTTTTTACTATTGATTGTAATTTTTGATAGATTTAAAATACGTATAATTAATTATTAAGCGAATTTTTAAAGTGAAAAACATGCAATTTTACACATTTTTTTCTAGAACTTATATGCTTTATTGAGTCAGTTCTATATTTCATCGCGTTTAGAATGGTTTGTTTTTATTTTATTTAAGCATACTTATTTAAGCGGTAAATGAGTTTTAAGTTACAATTACGAAATATTCTCAGCGGTCATAATTAATTATCTAGCGAGTTTTCAAAGTTTGCATGTGTACTTTTTTTACACATGCAATACTACGTATATTGAATGAAAGATTGATTAATATCCGTTTCGGTAAGTATAAAACGTGATATTTTGTTGCTCAATGTAATTATTGTGATTATTTGACCAGATTAAAGCCCCATTGTGACGAAATTTAATTATTTTCATAAAAGGGACGACACTGGAATTCGATTTAACCACACAAATCATCCGGTTTTCACAAATTTACAATATGTCAAATATTCTCTCACACTGTGGTGAGAGCGATCTTTCTCCAAAGTTTTTCAAACGATAATATATTTTAATAAATTTAATAAAATAAATATAAAGAAGGAGTACTAAAAATAATACCAAACTAATCATTATATGATGTAATTATCAAATGAATATTTTGTTTACTGATACTATACGATATATATCTTCGTTTTAGAAATCACTATAGCCATACTTTATTCAGATTAATTTTGATCCGTTTAAAACGTACATTTTTTGTATACATTACCGGTATTTAACATTTAATATGTACATGTTTTTCCAGGTGAGAATCGGGCAATGTGTTAAATATAACATAAACTCTTCAAAAGTATTTTACACACACTCAACTTAGTGCAATTGTATACATGATGTATTATATTATAAACTGATGCTAGTTTTTATATTAAAAATCCATTACATTTATAAATGTATTTTTCAAAGTAAAAATATGTATGTTCATTAATCAGCAGCGTAGATTAATGTTTAGGATATTATGCTTTTAAGTATAGTTGTCACGGTTCGATTCCCACTAGTAGCTGTTGGCCAAACCGTGATTTGTGACTACAAGTCAGGAGTTTGCCAATTTTTCTGATTTTCATTGAAACGGTTCCTGTAAATTGCCATCTGCTTTCTAATCTCTGTTGCAAATCTCAAGTAATTCAGCGGTTTGTTGTTTGCCAATTTCTATAATGAAATGCTGCAAACATATTTCCATAGATGTCACTGTGGATGATGTTTTTATTAATTCGCATTGTATAAAATGCTTGTTCGAGACAAAAGTCAACTATTTGCTATGTTTTGAGAAGAGAATGTTACCCGTAGTCAATTAAAGTTATTAAACCATATATGAATGATCGGGCAATTAAACATTACTAGCTTTTTAGCACATGGCAACATTTTGGCAAATGGCAAATAAGCATTTGTCAAACGACCGCACCGTCAGTTGGGGTCTCAGTCATGTTACTAATCTTTTTCTCGCCATAATGGTGTACGTGCATATTATATTTTCATCTGCATCACACGCGTGAGTTAAGGGCTGAAGACAACCCTCTACCATTGTACTCATCATTGTACCTCTACCAGTGTACTCATGTACTCGCAAATTCGTCATTTCTACGACGCCATCATATGACTCCTTCGTTGTCACATGATTAATATAAAGAACAAACGACTAACCAGTAGAGATAAGACACACCTAATTTTATAAATGCACCATTGATTAATGACACACATAGTTAATGAATAATACTATTATATCCACCACACCCATGCACTGACTAACCAAGATTGTACAAAACGTGTCTTCAACACATTCATTGTTTGCTAAAGAGTATATAAACTCAATATTGTTAGAATTTAAGTTAGTCCGTAATCAACTCTTGTACTGAATATTAAAATAAATTGTTTTTTTTATTCAAACCGTTCGTCTGCAATTCTTTATTCGTGCAACTGGTGAGACGGAGAACGCTTCATGAACGTTCCCTAGAGATCGCGTGGGCCACAACACGTGGCTAACCCCCCCTCAACAATGCTTATATTGATTGTATTATTGTATTGTATCTGTATTAGTACACTCGTCGCTTTCAAGCGATCTTTAATGGTGAGTGTACATGTTCGATTGAAATAAAAATTTGAAATATGAGTCGGTCCTTATTGTTCGAATCAATTTAAAAAATGTTTGACAAACAAAATATGTAGCCTTACATATATATATATATATATATATATATATATATATATATATATATATATATATATATATATATATATATATATATATATATATATATATATATATATATATATATATATATATATATATATATATATATATATATATATATATATATATATATATATATATATATATATATATATATATATATATATATATATATATATATATATATATATATAGCCAGCAGTTTGGCTTAATGGTAGCGTACATATTTAGCACCACTGCGATCGATGGTTCGACTCGTCAAACTGCTGGTTAGATTTGGGGGTTTTGTGACTCCAAATCGATCGTTTCTCTATCGGAGTTTGCCAATTTTATCTGATCATTGTTGAAACGGTTCCTGAAAATTGGTAATAGATCATTTCCTGTTGTCACAAAAATCTGTGTGTATAATTTGTAGAAATTATACACAGAAATCTGAAATATATAGATGTCTCTGTAATTTCGTGTTTATTATGTGTATAATAATTGTGCACAAAATCTAAAAATAATCCATAGTAATCTATGATTATTATTTCTGTACGTGATTAATTATTGTATTCGATGTTTATTGAACGTACTGTATACGTTGTCTGACCGTTCTCGTACACCTGTCGCATTGGAGCGATCTGTAATGACGAGTGTCCATTGATTGTAATAAAAAAAAAAAAAATATATATATATATATATGTAGAATTGATTTTTAAACGAGCCGAGATAGAGTGTGTGTGGTATGCCTGGGAAAGACCGGATGCGTGTTGTTATGGTCACTTGTTGGAGGACAAGCCCGAAGAGCGTGTACAATAAATAGTTCTGACTTAATCTGCGCGTTTCACTTGGAATCCTTCACATCCGGATCCTATATTTGGGGGCTTTGTCCGGGATGCCTGAAGACATTTCGAGTGACAGCCAGAAGCGGTCAGACGACGACGCGGAGTTTTGACAGTTGAGGTTAGGACGCGCGCGCGATGACGAGAATGCGGAAGCCCGTGACGTCGGTGACGTCACGTCAGCGAACACGCCACACGACGATGATGATATCCAAGACGATAGCGCCAATGTCAGCGTCAGTTTTACGTCGGCTAACTGTCGTGGAGATGCAGAGGTTCGCGGACTTAGACGAAGATGATGACGACGACGATGAAGAGGAAGAAGAAGACGAAGTGCCATATTTTGACAGAGACAAATTCGAGACTTACGCGCCACGGTTTAAGGGGATTGGCGGTGTGCCAATCAGCCGGTGGATTGAGCACATGGAAGAATTTGCGAAGTTCTTCCACTGGACGCCCCTGGAGCAACTGGTCTACGGGAGAATATATTGCGTAGGAACAGCGAGAATGTTCCTGGATTCAGAGGGGATAATTATATCATGGACTATCCTTAAGCAGAAGCTGATAGAAGAGTTCCAGTGGGATGACGAAGAGCTCGTCTTTGAAGAACGAGAAATGCTTGCTCAAGCAGAGCCCATTGACTCCGATTCAAGTGGGGCCGGTGAAACACCAGACGACGAACCCAGGGTGACGGGGCCCGTGAGAAACCGTAAGAAACCGAGAAAGACTGAGTTCACGATGCTACAATTGTGGTGGACGTGGTCATTTAGCAGCCGACTGTAGGTTTAAGACGAGAGGAACTCGTTGTTTCAATTGTAACGAGTTTGGGCACATATCAGCTCAATGTAACAGCACCAAAACAAAGACTGTCTTGACAATACAAGAAGAAATAAGAGAACCAGTCAGTATTCCAATACAAGAAGAAATAAGAGAACCAGTCAGTATTCTAACACAAGAGGACGAGGCGAACATGGCTGATGGAGATGTAAACATGGCCGATGTAAGTGTGAACAGTGATGGTTTGCACAGAAAAAGACCTTTGCAGCAACGGGCTTCACGAGAGATGTCTGCTCAAAGAGAACTCATTGTTTCCAATAATGAAGAGGACGATGCGAACATGGCTGATGGAGATGTTAACATGGCTGATGTAAGTGTGAACAGTGATGGTTTGCACAGAAAAAGACCTTTGCAGCAACGGGCTTCACGAGAGATGTCTGCTCAAAGAGAACTCATTGTTTCCAATGATGAAGAGGACGATGCGAACATGGCTGATGGAGGTGTGAACCTGGCTGATGGAAGTATGGACGGTGATGGTTTGCAAAGAGGAAGACTTTGGGACTACGGAGACATACCGTTTTCAAATACAGATGAACCACCTGATGATCAATTTGGAAAAGGATCTAAGGATTATAGTCATTTGAAGAATTCTGAAGATGAGAATAAAGAAAAGGAAAAACATAAAGACAAAGAGAAAGATATGGCTAAATCACAAGAAGGATTAAGGGACCCAGTCAAAATTTCAACACCAAAAGACACTGTATTCACTTTCAAGCTTGGTCGTAGTCGGATTGATGTTAATTCAATGGAAAAGAAAATGGAACCATGGATTGAGAAAAGACTTACTGGATGTATCAGTGAGCCAGAACCAATATGTGTTGACTTCATTTATGGTAAATTACTAGCAGAAAATCTGTGGGGTGACGGCAGATTCATCGGATGCTCAAGGAGAATCGCCACGGGCATTGGATAGTATTTAAGTTGCACCGATGGAAGTGAAGTGTGCGTTTGTGAATTAGAGAATAAGTGAAATGCCTGGAGGGTTTTTAGTTAAGCCTTACTTGTAATTTGATGATTGAAAAGTGTAATGTTTTATTGCTTATTCTAGTATTTTTGGGAAGTGCTTTGTATATTGAATCATGTTTTAATTTGGTTACATGCTTAGAAGAATATAAGATAACTGTATTGAAATGTAATTCTAGTAATGTTTTAAAATGTGATTGTTTCCGATGTAAAGATTTAACCTGTCATTGTAAAGGTATTGATTTTAATGTTTTATTGCTAATTCTAGTAATGTTTTGAAATGTGATTGTTTCCGATGTAAAGATTTAACCTGTCATAGTAAAGGTATTGATTTTAATGTTTATTGCTAATTCTAGTAATGTTTTAAAATGTGATTGTTTCCGGTGTAAAGATTTAACCTGTCATTGTAAAGGTATTGATTTTAATGTTTTATTGCTAATTCTAGTAATGTTATAAAATGTGATTGTTTCCGATGTAAAGATTTAACTTGTCATTGTAAAGGTATTGATTTTAATGTTTTGTATTGCTTGACATAATTTTAAATTGTAATTGTGATGATTTATGTGTAACTTTAATTGTTATGTGTAACTTTATTGAAGATTGAATTGTGTTGAAATGAAAAAATTGATTTGTAGTGAAATGTGTAACGATTAATTTGTTATAATTGTAATTGTTATGTAAATTGTGAAATGATTGATGTATAAGTGTATTGAAATGTAGTTGTGATGATGATTGTAATTGTGATGATGATTGTAATTGTGATTTAAATTGTAATTGTGACAATTGAAAGCATGTTTAGGAGAATATAAGATGATTTTATGGAATGGAAGATTAAACATTGTTGAGGATGATAGAGGAAATGTTTTAAAAGAATGTAAGATGATACATTGTATAGAGTGGAAAATGAAATGTAAAAGAATGTGAGATGAAACATTGTTGAGGATGATAGAGGAAATGTTTTAAAAGAATGTAAGATGATACATTGTATAGAGTAGAAGATGAAATGTAAAAGAATGTGAGATGAAATGCTGTAAAAATATAAAAGACGAAGAATGTCATCCGAGGGCGAATGACAGTCAGGAATGACCGAATGTAGAATTGATTTTTAAACGAGCCGAGATAGAGTGTGTGTGGTATGCCTGGGAAAGACCGGATGCGTGTTGTTATGGTCACTTGTTGGAGGACAAGCCCGAAGAGCGTGTACAATAAATAGTTCTGACTTAATCTGCGCGTTTCACTTGGAATCCTTCACATCCGGATCCTATATATATATATATATGTATATATATATATATATATATATATATATATATATATATATATATATATATATATATATATATATATATATGTATATATATATATATATATATATATATATATATATATATATATATATATATATATATATATATATATATATATATATATATATATATATATATATATATATATATATATATATTGATTGTCCATTGATTGTAATAAAAAAAAAAAATATATATATATATATATATATATGTATATATATATATATATATATATATATATATATATATATATATATATATATATATATATATATATTTTTTATATATATATATATATATATATATATATATATATATATATATATATATATATATATATATATATATATATATATATATATATATATATATATATATATATATATATATATAAGTTTGTAAAAGTATACGGATTCTGGAAAGACTTTCAAGAATATCAAATAAATTCTTTTCATTTTGATAGGTGATCGTCGAACTTTTGCAAGTTTGAAAATTTAAACTAACAAAAACTTCACCCCTGTGCGGGGTAAAAAACGCGAACAAAAAAATGAAATGAAAAGAAACAAACTGCAAGAATTTGATAAGTTATTTTTACCACGTAAAATTGTTTGACAAACTTTATCTTCGGAATCCGTTTATTGGACAATTGCCGGCATTTCGCCGAGCTGAAATTTCCAAACAATCATTCAAAATACTTTCACTTTCACGCTCGATTGCGATAAATCAGGTGTTAACGATCCGATTGTTTTTAACTCGAACCGAACGATCGGCCTCGTAATGAGTTTGATCTTCGTCGAATATTAGAGACGTTCGATTTTTGGCAACAGTTCGGAATTTCCATTACGCCGATTCGACTTGTTGAAAATCGGATCTAGGAGATTATTCAAGACGAAACTTTAAGATGAGAGGAATTCCAGATTATTGCTATCCCCTATGTGAAAATTATTATTATACATATACATATTGGGAATAGACCGAATTGTATTGGAAAAGTGACTAGCGGAGGGAAACGCGGGACAAAAGTTTAACAACAAATCCCGGCTCGATTTAAACGAATTTTCCCGTAATTAGTTTGATGAAAACTTAGCAAGACTCCTTTGAGGTGGGAATTCGCAAATTTACATCCGGTTACTTTTAATTTCAATTAATTAGGCATGCGGAATAGTTGAGGTTTTCGTTTGTTGTAAGCTTTTATACGAATTCACTTTCTATACTGTGATATAATATATGTTACATTTAAATATATATATTGAAATTTTATTACTTCTTAAATTTTATCTATGCTTCGTATACATTTTTCACTCCCTTTGTTGTGGTTAATAGAATGAAAATATTTTCATATTGAAAAACACTCTTCCATTAGCTTTCGATAATATCTTATTTCATAAATCTATACCTATTATTATATATACATACGTACATACATGTAAGAGAAAGTGTTTTTTATATTTTTTTTATAATATTATGTCAATATACCGAGATTTCGTCTTTTTTGAATCGCAATGTCCCATTATTTTATATTGCTCGAATTCTAAATGTCAAACTGTATTTATATTGAATAAAAAAAGGTCTATTTGGAAAAACTTTTAGGAAATTTACCGGATAAATATATAACCCGTTGGTCAGCCACATTTTTATCGGTCTGTTTGAATATTGAGAGTACATTTACATTGTCAAGAAAAGTAGATTTCGTGCCTTACAAATATATTAAATTAGAATGTATTGAGGTCTTACGAAAAAGTATTTTAAGAAAAATTCAATGAAAGTTAGCAAGGAATTAAGCAGCTGATTTATATATTACTCTTTGAATATATTTAAATTATTGATAAAAGATTACTATTTTGAACTATGTATCATATTAAATATATATAAGAATTGTAAAAAGGTTTTGAGCTCTTTTTCCTATTATGCTGTACATTAACATTAGAATAATATAGCACTATGATTACTAGATCAGTAGTTATTAAAATAGATATAAGATGTATTGTGAACATAATTTCGTAATAATAAAAAGCATTTAAAAATCAAAAAAAAATTATACATATGTATATGTCAATTAGTATCAGATAATTTAACATATAATTGTAATTTTAAGTGTTTAAACTTTGATATGATAAATTAAATGTGGTCGATTTTGCATCATTTTCAATGAAAATTATATAAATATCTTCATATTATATACAATAATTTGGGCTATTATTATCGTATTGTATCAGTAAATTCACATTTAAAATTTAATTGAACCGTGGAACAAAAATATCTATTTAATACGATATGCCGAATTATCTAGAACGAAAATTATATGCAGTGTAAAAGTGTAAAAGTACACGTTTTCTAAATAATATCAATGAAATTTAATTACAAGTTAAGGAGCTTTTAATTTCCAGGTATGAAAAGAACACTCATCGATGTTTCATTCTACATATGTATATGTATAATAATTTTATACAAACTAGAATAAATTGACTCAATTTGAATTAATAAGCACTTCAATTACAGGCACCTTATTATAAAAAAAACGCCTCATACTAAAAATAGGTTTTCAACTATTTGTCGTATTATTATTTTGAAAACGCTATCATTATTTATTCATTTACATATAAGCCACATTGACATTATAGAATACTCGAACGCGTCACTGTGACCATACATATAAGCATAATACAAATACTGTATATAAGAAAATTTGCGAGACATCTATGCTATTGATAATATTTTTTTTTAAATCACATTAAAATAGTGGTGACATAGTGGGAAGGATGGTTTTTGCCAAGTTGATGGAGGAACCGCTTCAACAATGAAATTAGATAAATTGACAAACTCTGATAGGAAACGGTCGACTTGGAGTCACAAATATCCAAGTCTGACCAGCAGCATTAAAGATTATACTTGGAATAAATTCTTTTGAATCGAGGTCAGCTCATGGGATCGAACCCCGTTGAACCCTCGGTGCTTAGTATCAACGCAACTTTAGTATCAAGTCACATATGTATATAAGACATGGGCAGCAGCATCGGGCCAGAGATTGAACTCGTGACCACTCAGTTTAAAGAATTACACGCTAACTACTGATCTATGCTGATGGTTATGAGATAGTGTGAAAAAAGTAATTGTTATAACTGTTCAACTATGAAGTTAAAAGGTGCATTTAAATAGCCAGCTGTCATCACGTCGATCTTACAGATGATTGCGATGTAATTTTTAATGTTTAAACTCTTCACATTGTAGACACATTTTATACCTTTAAGCATTACATGCAAACCACTATCGGTTATGAGATAGTGTGAAAAAAGTAACTGTAATAACTGTTCAACTATAAAACATGTGAAGTTAAAAGGGGCATTTAAATAGCCAGCTGTCATCACGTCGATCTTACAGATGATTGCGATGTAATTTTTAATGTTTAAACTCTTCACATTCTAGACACATTTTATACCATTAATGAGAGCTAGTTTTTTGTATGTTGGTAAAATATTAAATCAATCGGAATGATTGTAAATAGGTTTTTGAGCTCTTTTTCCTATTACTATGCTGTAGATTAACATTAGAATAATATAATACTATGATTACTAACCAAATTAAATTAAATTGTAAAATAGAAAATGATCAGTAGATCAGTAGCTATTAAAATAGATATAAGATGTATTGTGAACATAATTTCCTAGTAATAAAAAGCAGCTAAAAATCAAAATTAAATCAATCGGAACGGTGAAAGTAGTTAAAAATCAGCTCACAAATTTCATACGGTTTGGAACTTCGTCTAACTAACCAAGTGAAACTAATAAAAAGCTTGTAAAAATACAAATAAACGCCATAAAAATACATCAAAAGGATTATATCAAAATATATACAAATATAATTGATACGCCGTAGTAATTTTCGCGCGTCTAAATTTAGACCCGGAAAATGATGAAAAATTTTCCCATACTGAGAGAGAGAGAGCGTGAGACATTTAATCCGCGCTAGCTTAAGCGATTCAAAACCATTTCAGCTGAAAACTGATATTTTAACGCAAATGTTCGTACAGGGACCGATTCCGTAGAGACCTTTTTAGCCATACCCGTTAACCTAAGTTATATTACAACATATACGTGAGCTGGAAATGAAGATATAAACTAGAGTTACTGTATTGGTCGATAGTGAGGAAGGAAGGCTGTACACTCATTTCCGGATGAAAACCGTGACATCTTTAGAACCTCGTCACTTCGCCTTAATTTTCCCCCGAGACAGTATTATCAAATATATATATATATATATATATATATACATATGTATGTACATATATACAAGTGTATATATATGTATATGTATGTATTTAATTCAATAGCTGAAGGCATTTTCGCGGTATACGACCTAAGCAAATTATTAACTTAGGATACTTGCTGGTTTGTGTTGAGAATTTATTCGATGTGGTTGTATTGTTATGATAATATACGTTTTTACTATCGACTTTTCGTATAAACATTTTATTAAATTTCGCACAAGATAACTTTCCAAACCCCCCTTTTGTGTGTCGTGAGACAATATTTTATAACCCACTTACCTTCCCCTTTGAGGTGAATATAAAATATAATTTTGATACGAACTGTCGAATGAGTGGTTTTATGCTCTTTCGGATAAGTTTTCCTGTGGAAAATTGTTTGACAGCATTTTTCAATTCATCCTTGTGCTTTTTTTAAATTTATTGAATATTTAAATTATACAATACGGAACATTGTATATTTTGAATATGAAGTCGTTGATTTAATTTTGAGACTCTTATTTAGGTATTTTTATTATTCTCCGAGAGGAAAATAATGACAAGATATTTTTATTATTTTCCTGTAACAACACTGAGCAACAAAAAATCACGTTTTTAAGTTACCAGAGCGGAGACTAGCCAATCTTTACTAAATTTGACCCACTGAATTCGAATATGATATTGATTTTTGTTGGTGTGTGATCGTTTACGAGATATGAGCGTTTAAAAAAATCCACGATTTTTACAGTTTTTTGGCCTTTGCGGTCTTTAACTCAAAATTTAGGATTGTTACGCTCAAAGTAAGTATTGGAATCAATAGTCAGATATTTTTCCTATTAATTGTTATATTTCATTGCTTTAAAATACTTCTAATTAATTGTCTAGCGAATTTTAAAAGTCAAAAATATATTCTCGCTTGCCCTAACATATTACGCGATACAACCATATATACAACGAAAGCATTTAAATTGCAATTACCGGTTTAGTTAGTACGTTTAGATAAAAAAAAATATTGAGATAGAAAACCGATCCTTATAAACGTGGTGAAATAAAAAATTTGCCAAATAAATGAAAAATAGCACGGAAAAAAAATCCGTAAAAAATATATATATTTTTGACTTTTAAAATTCGCTAGACAATTAATTAGAAGTATTTTAAAGCAATGAAATATAAAAAATAATAGGAAAAATATCTGACTATTGATTCCAATACTCACTTTGAGCGTAACAATCCTAAATTTTGAGTTAAAGACCGCAAAAGCCAAAAAACTGTAAAAATCGCGGATATTTTAAACGCTCATATCTCGTAAACGATCATCCACCAACAAAAATCAATATCATATTCAAATTCAGTGGGTCAAACTTAGTAAAGATTGGCTAGTCTCCGCTCTGGTATTTTTTTTTGTTGCTCAGTGTAATTTGTATTTAATAGCATGAACATGAACATAAATAGCCTTTACAGAGAAGTGACGAGTGCACTTATAAAGATACAATACATTCAAAAAATATACATAAGCATTTTATACATTGCGAATTCATACAAACATCCACAGTGTCATCTATGGAGAAATTTTTGCAACATTTTATAATAAAATTGGTGAAACTCAAGACGCTGAATAACCTGAGATTAGCAAGAGAGATTGGAAATGAGATTCCAATTTACAGAAATCAGAAAAATTGGCCAACTCTGATAGGAAACGATCGACCTGGAGTCATTAATCAAGGTTTGGTCAGCAACGGGATTCAAGTGGGACTTGAACCCGTGACCACTCTGCTCGAAAGCATAATATGTCCACTAGTCCATGCCGCTGTTTATAAAATACTTCGCTTTATTTACACACATGCAAAAATGCGTACATATTTATGCACATAACTATATATCTATTTTTGCGTTTATCAGCTTTGAAATATGCTCAAAATGAGATTTAATTAAATTTTTAAAATTTAACCTCACTTTGAAATGAAATGAAAAAACACTAAAAATTGTAATACTAATTATGTAAGCGTTTTCCAAGTGTGCGATTTTATACGTATTAGCTTTTCGATATGCATGTATGTATTTCTGTACGCTTCTTTGATGTTTGTTTATTATATGTGGTTTTTTCAAGTATCATTCTTCATAAACATATGTATAATTGGTTGGGTAGTTCCAAGCTTTCCATTTTATTTACTTTTGCGATGAGTTATTTAATTAAATTATATAATCAATAGAAAATTTGAAATAGAAAATACTTGAAATGAGTGTTTAGATGAATTAAACGATGTGGAAAAATTGGGCATGGTACAAATTACCTCAAAAATTTAAGTAAAGTCGGAAAACTCATCTTGAATAGTATGAGAATTCCTCAATATACTACATTCTTATTAAAGTCTCTACGTCTGAAATCTAAAATGCAAATCTTAATTATATGTACACGCTTTAAAAGGATAATATTTCATCAATTAAAACAGCCCCATAAAGTTCTATGGCCAGATCGAATGGAAAACGATCGTTTAACGTCTGACCCAATTTTTAAATAATCGAGAGATCTTATTAGAAGAAAAACTCGGTCAAAAGTAAACGACCTATAAAATAATCGAATTGAGATATCTTAGTATATTTAATTAGAGTGTTAATTATAAATTTCGATGTAGAAACCATAAGAGTTTCATCACATAATTGGTATATATGTATTACATACATAGTTACTGATCATTCAATTTACAGTTCACTACTGATCAAGCTTTACCTTCAAGTCTATAAGCATGCAAGCAATGGAATTTATATAAGATATATGTACTAACCTAAGAATAAACTTATCTTGTTCTCAGAGACAAAGATCTTCCCCTTGATAGTCGTAAAAGGACGCGACCATAAAATCTGAATCAAATGTCAAATAAAAGCGTAGGTTCGATTCAAGATTTTTTCACAAGATTCTCAAATCTATTTCACATCGTATTTATATTCGAAAAAAAAAATACTAGGCCAGCTTCCCGAAAAAAAAAAATCAAACAAAGAAACCGACCGATAGATGAAATTTATTACCGTGCGGTCATTAATGAGCGTGTAGTGGAGCTTTTTATTTTATGTTTTTTCGCATTAGCGAAAATTTTCAGCATTGCCTCATAGACCGGAACAAATTAGTCTGAAAACTTCGACGTCATTTTTATCGCAAAGTAGGAAAATTGCCACAAATCGGAATAGTTGTTCGAAACATGGCGGTACCAGTATATAAATACTCGTTATAGGAAAAAAGTTATACGCAAGTAGTGCGATTATAATTTCAGGAAAGCAATTACTGTGGCGGTTTATTTTCGCACAAAAACAATGTTCATATGATATTTACAATGTATTTTATGCGAGGTACATACATACGTATATATTGCGTATAATTTTATTAATATGAAAATCGTCGTTGTAAAATATTTTGATGTCGTTTCATTTTGTATACATTTTGGTGTAGGATAATTTGGAGGCGAGTATTTTAAGTTTAATTCGTATTAAGTACAAGCTAACAGTTAGTTGTAAATTTGTACGTAGTTAGAGTAGCAGTTAGCTACTTACAATTTATAGTATTAGACATAATAAAACTCGCCGATAAAAGTTAATGTGATGTTGAATTTTATAATCGATAAATTTAACAATGGGAAATTATTAGCTGAAATATTTTTTTATTCATGTAACAGATTTTAATCCGTTTGAAGAATGTAGAATTAATTTCATACATTGGTTATAAGAAATTACTTCCATACAAGTGGTTATACTATATTTATTTTTTATTTTTACAAATATATACATACATACATATACATATAAGGAAGGCTTGACAGGAAGACCCCAATGCGCCTTCCTGGACAATTAATAACAAACAATGCAACATTTTATTATTACATAAATCACTGTACGTCCAGAAGCTGAAGAACACGAAATAACAATTAATTAATTAATTGATTACAGAATGAATCCATTGAGACATCTATGGATTTTAGATTTGTACATAATTTTTACAAATTGTACATACAATAAATACAGAAGATTTGTGACAACAGGAAAGATGATTTTTGCCAATTTCGAGGAATCGTTTCAACAATGATCATATAAAATTGGCAAACTCTGATAAGAAACGATCGATTTGGATTCACAGATACCCTCAAATCTATCAAGCAGTATATTTTATCTAATCATTGTTGAAATAGTTCCTTAAAATTGGCTCCTCAAAATATATACAAATCTAAATTCCATATATTAGCACCAATTGATTAATGGGTTCAATCCGCCATACTGCTGGTTAGATTTGGGGGTGTTTGTGACTCCAAATCGATCATTTCTTATCAGAGTTTGCCAATTTTATCTGATCATTGTTGAAACGGTTCCATAAAATTGGCAAAATCATCTTTCCTGTTGTCACAAATCTTCTGTATTTATTGTGTGTATAATTTGTAAAAATTGTGTTCAAAATCTAAATCCATAGATGTCTCAATGGATTAATTCTGTAATTAATTAATTAATTAATTGTTATTTCGTGTTCTTCAGCTTCTGGAAATACAGTGATTTATGTAATAATAAAAAAATACTGCATTGTTTGTAATTAATTGTCCAGGAAAGTGCATTGGGGTCTTCTTGTCAAGCCTTCCTGGTATATATCTATGTAAAAATAAAATAAAAAACCTCCAAAACCTTCCAACGAGTTCATCTCGATGAGATTCAATCGCGTGGCTTTCGTACATATGTACATATGTTACACTGAATCCGTGAAATTGTCTATTACATGCGTGAAAAATGAAAGCCTGTTGCCCAGTTCACGGATTTGGCAAATTTTTTGGCGAATGCGTGTATTCGGCAAGAATTTGTCTGCTCAAAGCATGGAGTCGGCAAATAGACAGCAGCGCTCCGGTGTTGTTTTTTAGAACTGGACAGCGTGGACAAGTGTCAAAGTGACAGCTGAATGAGGATGTTTAATTTAGTTTAATTTACATATTATTATGTATAATATGACTACATACATATGTTTCGATCATCTCATATGACTTATACATAAATTAATGCCATTTTTATACATTTTGATCAATATTTTAACAGTGAAACATATGTATGTATGTAGTCATATTGAACATAATAATATGTAAATTAAACTAAATTAAACATCCTTATTCAGCTGTCACTTTGACACTTGGTTATAATATAACACGCTGTCCAGTGCACGCATTCGGCAAAGAATTTACGGAATCCGTGAACTGGGTAACTTGCTTGCATTTTTCACGCATTCGGCAATTCTCTTGCCGAATGCTTGTAATAGACAATTTCATGGATTCGGTGTAACACATATACAAACATACACCCAAAAACCAAAATAAAAATTGACATTGAAAATGGCCGAAAATCTGCTCAATCACCATCCAAATCTCCACAGCCTTATCGAAAAGTCATTGAATTCGTTGTTAAGGGATCTATCGCACTCAATAGTCCGGGATGCTTTTAGCCGCCTAATGATATATGTAGTATACTGGAGAGATACGAAGGTTTCCGTGATTTCTATGTACACATTACATACATACATACACACAAACATGTATCGAGTGTGTGCGAGGGGCATTTGCGGCCATTAGCGACGGGGGTCCCCCGGCAGATATATGGGAATACGTGGGGTCCATGGGACCCCCCATGAACACGAGGTCACCGACGGCAGGGGTGACAAACCTTGGCCGATACAACCTTGGTAAACCCCCCCCCCTCCCCTCCCCTCCATCCCTCCAAGGGGTACCGCTCGATTTGTGTGTTTTCTTTTTGAATTTTATGGTGTCTATTGTCATGTGTTTGTGTGGTGTGTTTACGAGGCGTTTCAATAAGGCGATTGTATTTTGACAGGAAATTGGCACTGATTGCAATTGCGCGCAAAGTGGTCAGTTCTCGGTGAGTGTTCGCAAACACATCGGCAATTGGACTAAAAATAAACGTGTCTTAATTTAAATATAATGATACTATCTGAATGTTTCTAGTATAAATTCAAATTTGTATAAATTTAAATTTGAACACACTTTGTATGTGCATCTAATTTTTTACATACCTCCTTTTAGCTTCACTTGCGATTACAATTCAGGAAAAAAATTGCCTCTCATCCGATCGTTTTCATACTTTGCCATATTGCTCATTTTGGTCATCAATATAATTAAATGTATTCTCCGCCATTACGATGGAGAAAAAAAATTGTTTTAGACGCGTTTAAAATTTGAATTTCTGAAAAGTGTCTGACGTTTATCCAGTTTTTAGTTTTAAACATAGATGGTGGTAGTAAAATAAAATTATTGGTATTTTTATTTAAAATAATAATTTTATATACAAATTATAGAAGAGGTATGTTTTTCAAATACTTTTTTTATTTGAACGTAATTTTTTATTATTTTTCAGCCGTCAGAAATTTGTGATTTTGAACCACTTCCACAATATTTATTTAATTTATTATTTATAATAATAATAACAATAATATGACCAGTGTGACCTGAAAGGTTGCCCTAAAGTGTCACACCAGTTTTACTAAACAAAAGAAAGAAAATAGCAAAATAAAAATTCCAATCATTCATCTCATTCAAATAGTCTCGTGTTGAATCTCAAGAAACTAACCAGTTCATAAAACATGACAATTGAACAGGTCCAAATGCTCATCAATCACATTAAGGAGCCGGATAGCCTTTACAAGAGACTAGCTATTGAAAGCAGACGTTTTCGCAGGAATAGGTTGGAAAAGTAAATGATGACGCAAAGCTCTACCGCATTCAGGCGCCGAAAATTTAAATTGAAATAAAATCGAAGGGTTGTCGATTCTTCCCTTTAATACTCCAAAGAAATATTTGGAAATGGCAATAATTCTTCTCGAAGATAGAGAGTCTAATATAGATTGCTTTGATATTTTACTGACATATGTATGTACGTTCACATTGGCTAACATTGAAGTAAGCTCGTGTCTCTGACATGAAGCTAGAGTGTAATCATTAACGAACTCATTAAAAATTATATCGGAATCTTGTCTCAGATCGAAGCGATGACAGATATCTTTCCAAATAAGGGTTTCTAACGGTCCTTTGCAACTCACAGATAGGGATTGCAATACCGATAGTATCCGTATTTGACCAAAAATAAGCCTTTGGTACTGCCGGTGTTGAAAATGAAATATCGACTTGTTTCAAATTCATACATTTTATTTGTTCTAAAATGGCTGAAAACTAAGAAAACGACCGATGTGTATGTTGTTTGAAAAGCAGGTATAAAAGCGGATAATACAACAAACTAAATAAAAGCTTTTAAAAATGCTCATTGTAGGGAATTAAATATGTATTATTGGCGTGGGATTTCAATGTAAAATAATTTTATGTAGTATTTGCGTATTTATTTTTCGCTATTTCTCGAGAAGTTGCAGTTAAATTATGCTAGTTTTACCCTTTTTTTTGCAATTATATCGTACGGATCTCTATTCTCAGAAAAATTCTAAATGATTTAACTTTTTTATAAGTATGGTAATAACGAGTGTAAAATCTGTCACGTGTAGATTTGTCAAAATTACGTTTCATAAATTAAAATAGAGATACTATCTTTATTTTAACTCATATTTTTTACTTTAAATTTTGAAATATATGTATATTGTATGTGTCTTTTTCATATACATATGCCAATATACGTCTTTTTCATAATTTTTTATTCCCCATTCCCCAACTGATGGTTGACTTTCGCATCTCCAGTAGGTGATGTTTGGATATCCGATAAGCTTAAGTTGAAATTGCAAAAAAAAAAAACTAAAAATCAAACACAAAAACACAAATTTCTACGAGGCATTATAATCCTTTATAACTGGGACGTACCTACTTCACAGTTTTGTAACCGAATATTTGAATGTTTGGTTATGGCGTATTTTTTAATAAACATTAAAACATGAAAGAGGTGCTCGAGATATCGGGAGCACTGGTTTTTCCGGTATTAAAAAAAAAATACCGAAACTACCGGTTATATCGGTATTGTTCTTTTTTTTATTTCAATAATACTGATATCGGAAATTTCAGTATTTTTGCAATCCCTACTCACCGGCTAAAAATTTGATCACCGGAAAAAGTTACCTTTTTCAATCTCATTTGCTCTAATCTCATATACATTTAACAACACAAGCTTTCTCATATACGTTTTTTATTTACTAATAGAATATTCGTATCTAAAAGTAGATTCGATCGCCTTGTGGAAGGATTTTTTACCGAAATGAAAGCACCAGAGCTGCTGTTTTACTAATATACCTATATACAAGCGTTTCATAATTGCAACATTACAAATCATTCAAATTAATAACAGTTTTACATTTTTCTCATAGTTTGAAATCACCAAATCAACTGATTATTATTATCATAAAGTCTCATTCTTTACTTCAATCTAATCGCTAATACTCTTGAAGTTCTGATTGCGATTTTATATACACCCTTATGTATAAACCTAGTTTTACATTTATTAGTTGTATAGAAAATTTTCTACAAAAATTGGTTTAATAAGCGAATAATTGTTTGGTATTATACTTCATACATTTTTCGCATAATTTGACGTAATATGCACTGCAAATTGACTGTATGGAAGTTATCTGCCTTACTATTTATTATTTTTATAAAGCATCATTCCTGCTCTATCTAAAAATATATGCTTTAATGTTATGCGAGAGATAATCTTTAATAAATATTCAATTTGTAAACGTGTAGATTCGGTGTCGACATTACAAAGCCGAAACGTCTCAAAGTATCCGATATTTTTTAATGAAACGTATTAATGTCTCATTATTACGATGGAAAATTATCTCCACATCATTTTCTATAGCATATTTATATAAAGCGGAATATAATACATATACATATACATATTTAATCACAATACATATGTGTACTTTACCTTCGGCGATGATGTATACATAACAGATTTTTACCTTAGCCATATAGAATATACCATAGTTTTAATTAACTTTTACAAATTCAGAACAGTTCCAATTTCAAATGCGAAGTTGAAGTGTCTCACGTCTGATTTGATCCACTTTCGAGTACACATCCAGAGCACATCCCGCTCTGGACTATAAAGGAGTAGGGAAGACGAGTTGAAATTCCAACAGGGAATTTCTAAAAGTCCACAGTCGGAATAAATTCTTCGATGCTTTGCATTACAATTTTAATTACAGTTTTCGGCATTATTTTCCCTTCGCATAATTAAAAGCATTCTTCTCGAGAGGGGGCAAAATTACAACCCGAACATCCAAAGTGTCGCGAAATCCCCTCAAATTATCTGCACAGGATCTGTCCCATCCCCGTCAATTTTTTAACGGGAATCCAACACGTCAACACGCGAAACCAAACACTATTATATATACATACAATACAAATGTGAAAGAACTATACGGCAATAAAACTAATGGGACATTCTAGCTCGACGTTGTAATGCAATATAATAAAAGTTGCATCGAAATCACTTAAGCTCAATTATAATAATATACTATTATTGTAGTATATACGAACGTGCGAGCTTTCTTTGAAACGTACAAAAGTCGAATGTGTGTGTGTGTGTGTGTGGAATAGGATTCTAGGCGACAAACGACAGAGAATAATGAACTCAAAATACAGAAAAAAAGGTTCTCTTTTGTGTTACAATCGAGTCGACCTCAATCGTCGGAAAAATAAGTGACCGGAAAATATCCACCCACCTGTTTGTTTCTGAAAATATACGGATATAATGAGCCTAACGAATTTTCATCCGTTGTTGTATTATAGTTTCTTATTATGAGCGATATAGTGATTTGATGGTGGTATTTCGAAATGACGAATTGGCACGCTACGTATTAAGAGACATTAATCATCATGATGCTCGTCAATTCTGTCGGATGAATGATCCTATTAAAGATACAAAGAAGTGCATGTTTTATTCAAGAATTTAAACGTTGATTTTACATTCTAATGAACATTGCCGATTATTTTTCTACGATAACACTGTTCGACAAATGACGACTTTTTTTTACATAGTTCCTTTACGTTTCACATGGGTTTCGTGTCAGTGGTCATATTTATCTCTTATCCGATCGTTTTCATACTTTGCCATATTGCTCATTTTGGTCATCAATATACGTAAATGTATCGTCTTCCTTTACGTTGGAGATAAAATATCGTATACAAT
This sequence comes from Arctopsyche grandis, assembly GCF_051622035.1. Lineage (NCBI taxonomy): Eukaryota > Metazoa > Arthropoda > Insecta > Trichoptera > Hydropsychidae > Arctopsyche > Arctopsyche grandis. Next base: position 4,258,970 of record NC_135362.1, read on the forward strand.
GCGTAACAAATATCCAGAATCTCGGATACGGTGACGTTTATGACGGTACGTAAGGCTACCATAATCTATCTTCAACCTTTTCGCCTTGATATGCTATTTCAGATTTTAATTGTTTAAACGCCTATAATTCACTCTATATTTTATAAAATTTGCTCTATAGGTTCTCGTTATCTCTAATATTTAAATATTTATAGTTTTAACTCTCATATGTATATATATAAATTTCAAATTTGGCGTCTAGCTTCATGTAATATAATACACGATATATATTGATTTTTGGCCAAATATGTCAAATCTGACATTTCACTGTATATCTCCTCAGTCGGTTTTATCTGCGAGATAAGTATTCAATAAGAAGTTATGTTGTATATAATTGTTAATATGATTTACAATAAGCTTACATACATACATCACATAAAATTATTTTTAGTTATCAGCTGATTTAATTTATCTGATGATTGAAAAGTTCATTTCTGTAAATACACAAACTCATTTATGTATAAAACCATTTTTAAAGCAAATCATTAAATCAATCTTTGTATTAATAAGCTATTCTTAACTACATAAATGAGTATACATATGTATCTCCGGCTGCAACTCAAAACCTCAAATTTAATTGTTTAATCCTCCAAAACAAACTTTCTAACCAATACAAGTTACATACATATGTACACAGATCAAACAGTGATAGTTTTATTTTTAGTTATCAGCTGATTTTTTTGTTCAGAGACGAGATATGACTTTTTTTATAGATCTATGCCCAATGAACGTGAATCTGGTAATAAAAAATGTCGATTGGCTCGAGATTCGGAGATATGTGTTTTTTAAAATGTATTAGAATTGAGTCGTATTTAATGAAAAACTTTGAAGCGAATTTCGAAACACTTCAATTACGACCTACAAGAAAATTCAAAGTCAACTAAACAACACGAAATTTTCGAGTGAGCCTCGGTCAATATAATGAAAGAAAAGGCTATACTTAACTAGAAACCTTCGAAGAAAATCTGAATAGCTTATTAGAAACTTCCAGATCTATCACTACATATAAAATAATATATTAAACAATTTTCATGACAAATTTGAAACCATTCTTATACGAGCCGTTATATTTGAAAAAGGTAGAAGTCCAAAAAAACACTATTTCTGTTCGACTTTATTCACAAATTGTTATTACTTCTTTTAATTCCATATGCCCAAAATCTCGGAAAAGCAGAATAAACGTATTACAGGTTAACTCTATAAATTTAACCCTAACAACCCAACCTTAAATGAACAGGGCCAACCCTTACTTAACCTAACCTATCCGAACCCTTTAATAATACCAACCCTAAAAATTTAACTGGTTATGATTTCAATGAAACGTCAGTGACAATATATTTTCACTTGAAATATAATTTCACTGTGACATAGCACACTCGTCGCTTTGGAGCAATGTGTTAGACCAGTGTGCTTGATTAATCGATGTCTTATAAAAATAAAAAAAATATGTAGCATATGCTAAAAGGAGGCGCCGTTATAATTTGTTTTAGAGGATTATCTCCAGGCTTAAGTGCTGTCGGCTAACAATGGAGACCCCCGAATGGACTTACTGGTCGATAACGGCATTTGATCACTTCCCGACAGAGTTTTCATGCCGAGACCGTAGGACTGCATATCTGGTACGTGACTAAAACAATAGGTAAACAAACGTGTCGAGGAAGATGCACTGAGCGACCTGGCCTTTATAAGCAGATACTAAGGCCACACCAAGACATTCTGGAGCACTGGCAGTGCGTGGATCTCCTTAATCACCCTATAAATGCTGTGAAGAGACTTTGGCCTTTTATTTGGATTCTCCACCCACCCCTACGCAACATATATAAAATAAAAATTTAAATAAAATATACAATATCTATAAATTACCCCAAACATATTCATACCAACTATGCAATACAACAAATAACATATTCAATTAAATCAAATGAAATACACTACCTTTCAGACTTCACTCGGGAATTTTCCGGAAAATTTTCTCGAGTACTAAACACACACACGGAAATAACGGTGAAGTAAATTTCTAAATATAAATTTTAATACGAGCTCGCTCGTACATTATGATTTGTCTGTTGAGTGCCTAAGTAAGACCAATTTCCGAATTTTACGTCCAATATAATCTAATTAACCCCATAAACTGCTAATAAGGATTTCCGCGTACGTTCATACCTATATAATACGCAAATCGCAAGGCTAAACTTAACTGTTTACCCGCTGATCGATAAATCTCACCGGTTTTGCACTATTTCAGTTGCACAACTAAACAGGAGAAAATACGCATGTTGCCGAATATAATGAACATACATATACGGATCGAATGATATTTTTTTGCGTATTTCCGTATTCCCGATTGCGTGTTCGAAAACGACTCACATTCGTTTTCATTGTGCCTTCTAGTGAGTAATATCGATAGTATAGTATTCGCCAAGCCCTTTTTGTGCGTAAAAGTCACTAATAAGTGTGTATATTAAAGTCTTTCGTCTGTTTTCTGTGATGAGAAACCATGCTTTGTGCTGATAATGCCGCAAAAGAAATATTAAGATCATTGTGTTGTATTGTATACTTTTCAAAATTGTATTAAAAATATATTCAATGAAAAAAAAAACAATAGAACAATACTTGATATAATCTTATAGTATTACTAGCTGTATTACCCGGCTTCGCTCAGTGTTTATAATATAAACCGCTTAAACATGACTAAGCTAATTTAATTAAAAAAAAAAAAAAAAATTAAAAATTTAAAAAAAAAATTTAAAAAAAAAATTAAAAAAAAATAAAAAAAAAATCAAAAAAAAAAAATCAAAAATTTTTTTTTAAAAAATCAAAAAAAAAAATCTAATTTTTTTTTTGCCTTCTAGGGCTTCGCCCTCGGCACCCCCCTGAGCCTTTGCCTTCTAGGGCTTCGCCCCTCCACGCCCCATGAGCAATTGCCGTTTAGGGCTTCGCCCCCATGATCAGTTGCCTTTTAGGGCTTCGCCCCTCCGCGCCCCCATGATTCAAAGCCGTCTAGGGCTTCGCCCCCCTTAGTAAATGCCTTTTAGGGCTCCGCCCCCCGCGCCCCCAAGATTAATTGCCGTTTAGGGCTTCGCCTCCCTTAGTTAATGCCTTTTAGGGCTTCGCCCCTCCGCACCCCCATGATTAAATGCCGTCTAGGGCTTCGCCCCCCCTAGTTAATGCCTTTTAGGGCTTCGCCCCCCGCGCCCCCAAGATAAATTGCCGTTTAGGGCTTCGCCCCCCTTAGCTAATGCCTTTTAGGGCTTCGCCCCTCCGCACCCTCATGATTAAATGCCGTCTAGGGCTTCGCCCCCATGATCAGTTGCCGATAAGGGCTTCGCCCCTCCACGTCCCCATGGTTAAATGCCGTCTAGGGCTTCGCCCCCATGATCAGTTGCCTTTTAGGGCTTCGCCCCTCCACGTCCCCATGGTTAATTGCCGTCTAGGGCTTCGCCCCCATGATCAGTTGCCGATAAGGGCTTCGCCCCTCCACGTCCCCATGGTTAATTGCCGTCTAGGGCTTCGCCCCCATTATCAGTTGCCTTTTAGGGCTTCGCCCCTCCGCGCCCCCATTATTAAATGCCGTTTAGGGCTTCGCCCCCCTTAGTTAATGCCTTTTAGGGCTACGCCCCTCCGCACCCCCATTATAAAATGCCGTTTAGGGCTTCGCCCCCCTTAACTAATGCCTTTTGGGGCTTCGCCCCTCCGCACCCTCATGATTAAATGCCGCCTAGGGCTTCGCCCCCCTTAGTTAATGCCTATTAGGGCTTCGCCCCTTCGCGCCCCCATGATTAAATGCCGTCAAGGGCTTCGCCCCCATGATCAGTTGCCGTTTAGGGCTTCGCCTTATAAGGCTGCGCCCCATGGGGCTTCGCCCCATGAGGCTGCGCCCCCTTCGGGGCCCCATGCGGCTAAACTCCATAAGGCGGCGCCCCATAAGGCGGCGCCCCATAAGGCAGCGCCCCATAAGGCGGCGCCCCATATGGCGGCGCCCCATAAGGCTGCGCCCCATAAGACAGCGCCCCATAAGGCTGCGCCCCATAAGGCTGCGCCCCATAAGGCGGCGCCCCATAAGGCAGCGCCCCATAAGGCGGCGCCCCATGAGGCTGCGCCCCCCTGCGCCCCATGAGGCTGCGCCCCCTTTGGGGCCCAATGAGGCTGCACCCCCTTCGGGGCCCCATGAGGCTGCGCCCCCTTTGGGGCCCCATGGGGCTGCGCCCCATGAGGCTGCGCCCCCTTCGGGGCCGCATGCGGCTAAGCTCCATAAGGCGGCGCCCCATAAGACAGCGCCCCATTAGGCTACGCCCCATGAGGCTGCGCCCCCTTTGGGGCCCCATGGGGCTGCGCCCCATGAGGCTGCGCCCCCTTGCGCCCCCTTCGGGGCCCCATGTGGCTAAGCTCCATAAGGCGGCGCCCCATAAGGCGGCGCCCCATAAGGCGGCGCCCCATAAGGCGGCGCCCCATAAGGCGGCGCCCCATAAGGCGGCGCCCCATAAGGCGGCGCCCCATAAGGCGGCGCCCCATAAGGCTGCGCCCCTAAGGCTGTGCCCCATAAGACAACGCCCCATAAGGCTGCGCCCCATAAGACAGCGCCCCATAAGACAGCGCCCCATAAGGCTGCGCCCCATAAGGCGGCGCCCCATAAGGCAGCGCCCCATAAGGCGGCGCCCCCTTCGGGGCCCCATGGGGCTACGCCCCATGAGGCTGCGCCCCATGAGGCTGCGCCCCCTTTAGGGCCCCATGGGGCTGCGCCCCCTTTGGGGCCTCATGGGGCTACGCCCCATGAGGCTGCGCCCCCTTTGGGGCCCCATGGGGCTGCGCCCCCTTCGGGGCCCCATGCGGCTTAGCTCCATTAGGCGGCGCCCCATAGGACTGCGCCCCTAAGGCTGCGCCCCATAAGACAGCGCCCCATAAGGCTGCCCCCATAAGACTGCGCCCCATAAGGTTGCGCCCCATAAGGCTGCGGCCGATAAGGCTGTGCCCCATAAAGCTGCGCCCCCCTGCGCCCCCTTCGGGGCCCCACGGGGCTGCGCCCCTTGTGGCGCCCCTGGCGGGGCCCCATGAAGCTACTCGCCTTGCGCCCCCGCGGGGGTGAATCCATTGAAACGAAAAAAAAAATCGGCGCCCATGGATCGAAAAAAAAAAAATCGAATCACGTGTTCGATGACGTCACCGATCTACGGACGATGACGACCAAGGATATTTACATACAAAGTCTCTTTCCAAATTATAGATTAGATTGCATATATTCAACAAATTATTTTTATATTCATCAAGCTTGAATTCACTACAAAAATGTCTGGAAGCAACACTTGAATAATCAATGAAAAAGTGAAGAAGCTACACGTTTAAAGGTTCATTTATACGAACACAAACAGGATATATTATTAGTACAATGTCTATGGGCGTGTTCACACATGGCACGTGGAGTGCATACATAATTTATTTTATTTTTATTTTATTTAAATCGAACATGTACACTCGCCTTTACAAATCGCATCAAAGTGACGAGTATACTAATACAGATACAGTACAATAATACAATTAGTACGAACATTTTTATACAATGCGAATTCATACAAACATCATCCACAGTAACATCTTCATTTTTGAGACTCTATAGAGTTTGCATATTTATTTTTATTTTATTTTATTTCATAGGACATGAACAATCGCCTTTACAGATCGCTCCAAAGCGACAAATGTACTTATACAGATATAATATAGCATTTTGTAATAGAAATTGGCGAGCCTCGAGACGTTGAATAACTTGTGTTTGGCAAGAGAGATTAGAAAGTAAATACTGATTTACAGGAACCTTTTCAATGAAAATCAGAAAAATTGGATAGGAAACGATCGATCTGGAGTCACAAATAAAGTCCACAGCTACTAGTGGGAATCAAGCCGTGACCACTCTACTCGAAAGCATAATATGCTAACCACTACATAATCCACGTTGCTGGTAGATAAGAATACAATATATAATTCTTTATATTTTATAACATATTTGTATTGTAAAAAATTGATAAAAAAAGTGCTTGAAAGTAATGATAAACATAACCCGCCTGGTTATATTGTCTTGTGAACAAACTCCTGATTTTTGGCAGACCAGCTGGTCTCTGGAAAACCGCTACCACAGACAAATCACCAGAATCTTGTTTGCCAATTTGACTCTATATAAACGTCCACTTACAAATGAGTATCTAATTATTTTGTACAATTGACTTATCAATAGAAAAACTAAAATCAAATTCGATCTAACATACATATATATGATCAGTGGCGGCTCGTGGATAAGATATCTGGGGGTGCTGCGGTTGATTAAAAATAAAAAAAATATTTATTTGGATTATATTTTACTATTAACAACAAAATTATCAAAATTAAACATTATATGTATTTTATTTCATTAAAAAATTGATTCTTCTGTCTTTTTTCCTTGAAAAAAGGTCTATCACCTTTTCATTAAATTTTTCACTGTTCATAATCATTTTTTTTCAATTGACAGCATAGACAAAGCCGTCAATCTTTCATGAATCATTGTTTTTCTTATATATGTATGTCTCCATTCTATTTATTGATGAAAAACACCGTTCTGGCTCAGAGGTAGTTTTTAACTTTTTAAGTTTTCTTTAATTGAAAATGAATCGATATTACTAGATTGCAGCTTCTCTTGATTTTGATACCATCTTAAATAGTGACGTGTAGAAATTAGGAAAAATGAGGAGCTTGTCGAGCGCGCGGCGCGCACACGAACGCAGAAAGAAATGTGTACTGTTGAGAGTGCAGTACGGACCAAGCTTCTAGCTGCCCACGCGCCCCTCCTTCGCCCACTCGGCATATTCCATCGAAAACCGTACTGCACAAAATCATAAATGATGCCTCACTTTCTGATATTAGTACCGCGATGTATGATCATTATTGGATGTATCGGTGTGCGGGTGAGCTTAATACACGCTTAAATAAAATTGATATTTTCATATAATATACATACATGTATATAATAATATTAAATTTTTCTCAATTTCCTTGGGGGTGCTGCAGTACCGCAGTGCGTATGGACGAGCCGCCACTGTATATGATACAATATATTTGAAAGTGGCGAAAGTTCAATTTTCAGTTCCAAAAACACTATTTCTGTTTGACTTAATTCACAAATTTTAATTGCATATGTCCGGAACCTGAGAAAAGCAGAATAAATGCATTACAGCCACTGATATTATTAAAAGTAAAACATTATATTGAATGTTTTTCACAATATTTCTCGAAATGAAGAAAAATAGACTTATGATACTGTTGCGCAGGGGTGGGTGAAGGATCCAAATAAAAGGCCAAAGTCGCTTCACAGCATTTATTGGTGATTAAGGAGATACACGCACTGCCAGTGCTCCGTCCAGAATGTCGCCTAAGTACCCGTTTATAAAGGACAGGTCGCTCCCTGCATCTTCGACGTCCGGTTACTTCCCTATTGTTTAGGCATATACCCGGATATGCATTCCCACGGCACTCAGTCCCACGCTATCGCTGTCAATTCTGAGAAGGGACCGGGTGCCGTTACTAAGCCAATTCGGTGGTCATTGTTTCGCCTACTTGCACTTAGCCTGGAGATAATCCTCGAAAACCAATTATAACGGCGGCTCCTTTAAGCATATGCTACAATACTTTTAAATATAACGGCTCATATGATGGATAGGTTAAGTTTTTTCGGTGACCAGACTATTGAACGCACGACAACTGAACATACGTTTGTTGAACAAAGCGAAAAATGCACACAGTGATAAGTGTGCAATATAGACTACTAAACATAATCCAGCAAAAAGTTTGAAATTGTACGTAATACAAAAAAAAAACAACAAATCACTCATATTATTTTGTCTTTCGGTCAGATGTATTGGAACCGTTTTCTTCAACATACTACGTATTGTCAATAGGAGTATAATACAAAGGAATCTTTGACGGTTTGTCTGTTATTAAAGTGTGTAACGGGTTGTCGACGTATCACAAAGTACTTGTCAGCGGCTTATTGGTCTATTTATCCCTTCGGAGACTTCCGTCTTGTCCGCCTTTTATTATGATTGACTCTTATTGCTCTCGACCACCTTTTAATAAAGTCCGCAAAGCGTCAATCCCACGGCGAGAAAGGGTCAAAAGGTTCGCCAGCCAAACGCTACAATGAACCTCATCAGTTCCCCCTCCCCCAACCCACCCACCCCCCATCATCTACATTATAGTGCAACTTTCAATGGCGTAACTAGCGCGTGAAAAATCAAGAAAAGTCTATGGAAAACTTTGACTATTCAAATTGTTGAGCTCAAAGGAAAATTTTCACTATTTATATATTCTTTTTATAAGACTAATTTAAAATTACACCTTGTGGTTGGCCGAAGGACGTCAATTATTTAACCAACACTTAATGACAATTTTTTATTTCAATCCAACATGGACACTTACTTGTTTTTACGAATCGTTCCAAACTAATGACAATACAGAAACAATACAATTAATACAAACATTTTTATACAATGCGATACATATGTATATGGAGAAATTTTTCCAGCATTTTATTACAGAAATTGGTGAACCTCAAAACGTTGAATAACTTGAAATTTGCAAGAGAGATTGGAAAGGAGATGATTATTTACAGGAACCGTTTCAATGAAAATAAGAAAAATTGGCAAACTCCTGACCTGGAGTCACAAACCAAAGGTCTGGCCAACAGCTATTAGTGGGAATCGAACATAATATTCTTACCACTAGACACCTGCTGGTTAATTAAATGCATTCCCTAATTTATTGTAATTAATAACAGTTTATAAATAAATTTAAAAACCGGGTAAATTTTCTTGCCTACAAAATGGGTGGAAATAGTATTCATTGAAATCAATATAAAATATTGTGTTCACCCATTTTGTAGGCAAAAAGTTCAAACTTATTTATAAACTGTTATTAATTACAATAAAATAGGGAATACATCTAATTAACACAGCAGCGTGGACTAGTGGTTAGAATACTACGTACAGTGAAACCTCAAACGTTGAATAGTTTGAGATTAGCAAGAGAGATTGCAAAGAAAATGCCAATTTACAGGAACCGTTTCAATTAAAATCAGAAAAATTGGCAAATTCTGAAAGGAAACGATCGACCTGGAGTCATGACAAGATCTGATCAACAGCTTCTAGTAGGAATCGAACCGTTACTACTCCACTCGAAAGCATAATATACTAAACACTAGTCCACGCTGCTGGTTATCATAAATTTTTATATAATTATCAATTATTTCCCAAAGCTATACCTGTTGATACATCAATGAGTAAAACACTTGTTAGCAGATTTTAAAAATCTTATATCGCCATATCAAGGCGAACAGGTTGAAGATACGGGACGAACGCTTATTAAACGTCAGGGAGATTTACTTTCCGCGTGTTTAAAACGCGTTGTATACGATATTTTATCTCCAACGTAATGGCAGACGATACATTAACGTGTATTGATGACCAAAATGAGCAATATGGCAAAGTATGAAAACGATCGGATAAGAGATAAAAATGACCACTGACAAGAAAGCCATGTGAAACGTAAAGGAGGTATGTAAAAACTGAATAGTTTTGTGTCAAAAATATATACATAATATTCCGCATTAAAATAAAAATCAACTAATACCTATGCATGTATGTTTATGTATTCGCAAATTTCGTATGCATGCAAAATTTACATATCTATCGTCTCAATTGTATTATATTGTCTATTCTGCGATAAGTTTCCGAGTTCAATCCGAGACGATTTGCATAAACTTATAATGGATTCGAATAAATAATTTTAACTATGCTTGACATTTTAGCACAGTGCTAATTGCGCTAATGCGCTAACTAAACAATTACACAGCTATTGAGGACACGTACATTGTTGACACTTTGAAATTAACGAGAAAATTGGTAGACCTTGAAGAATACATATGTAGGTACTTACCGATTAATATTTTATGAGGTACACACCTGGTGAACTCTGGTGATAACAGAGACATTAATTTCGGAACAAAGTTCATTAAATTTATGTGACGAACATTACGTAATGAAATAAAGAAACAATTGGTACAAAAAAATGGTTTTGGTAATAATTTTTAGAAAATAAATGTCTCACTCTGTGAAGCTTCCATCAAATTGATACGATCTTAATTTGACGAAAACATTAAGAGCTTTTTGATAGTTAATTACACTACACTGTTCGACAAATGACGACTTTGTTATAAATGCTTTGCTTTGCTTTGAATTTGTATGGAAATGATATTTACATATATCGTTGAATAGAACAAGCATGTTGTTATGCATATATGTATTTTTGTTATTAATCCACAAGAATAGTCTAAATATGATTTTTCTAAGTGGAATTATCATATAAAGACAATTTAATATATTATCCCTAATAATTCAATTCAGATTCGTGTAAATACGAGTAAATACTAGTATGAGCTTATAGCTCGCAATTCTACCGATTTAAAATTCAGCCCACTTCCAATTAATCCTTTTAAACGAAAACAAAAAATAGTGTGGCCAGAACACTATTCCAATAAACAGGTTTCAATAGAAAATACTCAATATTAAATAGTATTTACAGTGGTAAAAAATCCCAAGTGAAAATACGTACTGTTGACTTTTGATTTGTACTGGACGACTACTTAGAGATATTTGAAAGCTGAAAAGTATTACAAATGAAAGATAAAATACCCGAATATAGATTTCAATATTCATTTTGAACAGGAAATTGACAGATTTTGAGACATCGACCGAACAACATGAAGATATAGAAAAATCGCGCGATTTAAAAAAACAGATACATCTCTGAATCTCGAGCCAATCAACATTTTTTATTACCAGATTCGTGTTTACTGGGCATAGATCTATAAGAAAAGATCATATCTTGTCTCTGAACCATTTTTCGTCTCGAACAGTGTTATGTATCGAAATTACTCAAAACTTATTAATAACAGATAAACTATTCAGAAATCACCTCGAGGTCAACTAAAAATTTAATTCGGTTAAATGTCCGTCGGTTTAACACTTTCAATGCTGAGCTAGAATCCGTGCTATGCTGATATTTTATAAAATAGCTCTGTCTCACAAATTTTTTGACAGTGTGGAGGTCTAGACAGTTCTTGGAAGGCGCGTCTATGTACCTGCATCTTGCATAAAGCACGCTATACAGTACCTATATTTATTCATTATTTTCGCTAGTATCATCTTCTTCATTATTATTAAAATGACAGATTGAGCTAAGACTGAATGTACTTTTCATATGATATCCCGTAAAAAAGGAACTTGTGGTTTTTCCCTTATTTAGTTCCCTTAAAAGTCCACAATTGCTAAAAGGTATTACATGATGTTTTCCAGGAATCGACTCACCATTATCGTGTAAGCAGGTAAATCGAGAGGGGCAAAGCGCGCTCAAATACGACAGGCGTGTCGTTAGCACCCAACGGGTTAATGACTGATCAGCCTAGTGTCCATTTGGCCAATAGTCCGTCAGCCAAAATCATAATGAACGCAAAATATTACATAATTTTAGATTTTTAGAATTTTTTTTTGTTATTTACTTTTATAAGGCGATTACAAGTGTATCTTTTATTTAAAAATAATATTTAATATATTATTCAGAGCGTTCATTACATGCTTTTATCATATGATAATTATAATAAGACGTTAAGGAGGCGATTAAAAATTATATGGTACACTTGAAAGAATATATAGCCGGTCGGATCCCCTGGCATTGCTTGGGCGGATAATATTACAAAAAAAAAACATATTTTTTTTAAGAAAGTTTTGTATTATAATTTACGGTCCAAGTTATAATACCGTGAAATATATGTATGTACATATATAATTTGTTAGTTTATGTTTTGGTGTATTTGACGATGTCTGGTGGGGATTTGTTTGATTGTACATTTCAGACCACGGACAAAACCAGTTCAAGGTTGTGAAATTTCGGTTCGGTGCAAAACTTAAAATAAATACAATCACAATTTGACATATAACCATTAAAAAACTTATATTATACAACCAGCAGCAAAGGCTAGTGGTAAGCATACTATGCTTTCAAGCAGAGTGGTCACGGTTCGATTCCCACTAGTAGCTGTTGGCCAGATCTTGGTTTGTGACTCCAGATCGATCGCTTCCTTTCAAAGTTTGCCAATTTTTCAGTTCATTGAAACGGTTCATGTAAATTGGCATCTCTTTTCCAATCTCTCTTGCAAATCTCAAGCTATTCAGCGTCTTGTTATTTACCAATTTCTATAATAAAATGCTGCAAAAATGTCTGCATAGATGTCACTGTGGATGATGTGTGTATGAATTCGCATTGTATAAAAATGCTTGTGTTAATTGTTTAAAAATGCTTGTATTAATTGTATTATTGAATTGTACCTGTATTAGTACACTCGTCGCTTTGACGCGATCTGTAAAGGCGAGTGGACATGTTCTATTAAAATAAAATAAAATATTTTATTCGACGCATTAAATTCACAATTCCTATCTTAAAAAATTGTGTTTCCTTAATTTTTACTATCTTTTCTGATTTTATTTTTTTTATTGTTAATTTTATATTATTGTATAAGATTTCATTACATGTTTTTATTATGTAATTTACTTATTACAAACTTTCTTTTTACAAACCTCCTTTCCGTCTTACGATTACAATTCAGGAAAAGATTTGCCTCTTATCCGATCGTTTTCATACTTTGCCATATTGCTCATTTTGGTTATCAATTATAAGTAAATGGATCTTCCGCCATTACGGTAGAGATAAAATATCGTTTAAGACTCGTTTTAAGTTTAAAAATTTTAAATCTGGGCGATGTCTATGTAGTCTTTAGTTTCATACATAGATGGCGGTAGTAAAATAAAATTATTGGTATTTTTATTACTAACCTCTTATACGTTTCACATGGTTTTCGTGTAAGCGGTCATTTTTTATATCCCTTATCTCTTATCCGATCGTTTTCATACTTTGCCATATTGCTCATTTTAGTCATCAATATAAGTTAAGGTATCATCTGCAATTACGATGGTGAAAAAATATCGTATTAGACACGTTTGAAAATACTGCATCGTATTACACGGTGACGTTTATCTGTCACATTCATCATTCACATCGGTAGTTTCATTACTTTTCGCCCTGCCTTCTCGCTGTCAAATTTTAATTATTTAAATGCCTATTACTTTTTCTTTTTTCACTCTATATTTTATAAAATTTGCTTTATAGGTTCTCGTTATCTCTAATATATAAATATTTATAGTTTTGTGGAGGCTTGCTGAGCCAACGGTCTTGGGTGTTGCCACACCGGCCTTTATGCAGGGTGGCAATACTGTTCAGTGAATCTGACAGAACGACGTTTAACCCTTAACCTCAAATCAAAACAAACTTTCTAACCAATACAGGCTTAATATATGTACACAGATCAAACAGTGACAGTTTTATTTTTAGTTATTAGTTATCAGCTGATTTTTCAAAATAATAATTTATTTACTATCTTTTCTGATTTTCTTTTTTCTTTTATTGTTAATTTTATATTATAAGATTTCATTATATGTTTTTATAATGTATGTAATTAGCTTAAATGGGTTTTTACCTGTATAAATAAATAAATAAAAAAAATCAGCAGTTGGAACATCAACGGCCAAAAACACTACTACATAATCTGATTGAAATTTTTGCAGCCTGCATTCAGTCAAAGTATACAAAGCCAATCCCACCGACAGCATCCCTCTAATAATATATGATCATAGAGCGACGAAAAGTGCACATAATATAATTGGACGAAGAAGCATATCACGAACGTACATAATAATTGACTCGTTAGAAAATAGCAACAAAAAAAAAATAAAGAAAGAATGAAGCACGCGTGCTAATTCGTGCCATTATCTCGATACGATACGAACGTAATTACAAATCGACACTAATTGCACTTAGGCAGTCCTAATTTCGCATTTTTTCAAACTGTTCTTTTTCGGTTTATTATACGAAGCGGCGGGATGAAACTGGGTCGAAGGATCCGAGGAAGAATCGGAGGAATCCGCCCTTTTTAATAACACCGACGGACAGTTAAGTCGCGACGGCCATTAATGGCCGTTTCGAAAGCAGATAACGCAATTACGGACGCCCGCGAGAAATAGGTTAGAGCAACAATAGGAAATGCCAACTCACATTTCTTCATCAATCAATTCCGAAGTGGCGAGACACACTCCTCGGTTTGAACGCGACCTAGGTCCACTCTAATGTAGCCGGCCGGCTCGGCGAACTTTGGACGCGAAAATTTAAACTGTTTGAATACAATATCGATCCGAAACGGTGGACGATACCATAACGTATCATTTCCAACGGTAAAATCATTCAAAATTACATTCGTGTTGATTTTGTGAGACTTTCTTCAAATGGCCCATCCATACAATAGCCAGCAGGGTATCCGGGCATGTACTCCCTGGACACCTACCCCCGGACACATATGTACCCCCGGCTACAAATCCCCGTGCAGATAACCCCCGCCATGGATAAAAAGAGTTTAAAAATAGTAAATAATAAATAATTAATAACACTGTTCGACACGAAAAATGGTTCAGAGACGAGATATAACTTTTCTTATAGATCTATGCCCAGTAAACACGAATGTGGTAATAGAAAATGTTGATTGGCTCGAGATTCAGAGATATATGTGTTTTTTAAATCGCGCGATTTTTCTATATCTTGGTGTTGTTTGGTCGGTGTCTCAAAATCTGTCAATTTCCTGTTCAAAATGAATATTGAAATCTATAGTCGGGTATTTTATCTTCCATTTGTAGTATTTTTTAGCTTTCAAATCTCTCTAAGTAGTCATCCAGTTCAAATCAAAAGTCAAAAGTACGAATTTTCACTTGGGATTTTTACCCACTGTTATTACTATTTTATATCGAGTATTTTCTATTGAAACATGTCTATTGATAACTAGCTTACCTCGATAAAATAAACGAATTATTGTAATGAATCCACAAGAATAGTTTAATTCTCATATAAAGATAATTTAATATATTATCCCTATTAATTAAATTCAGATTCGTGTAAATACGAGTAAACACTAGTACGAGCTTTTTGCTCGAAATTTTACCGATTTAAAGTTCAGCACACTTCCAATTAACCTTTAAAAACGAAAAAAAAATAGTGTGGCCAGAACTTTATCCTAATAAACATGTTTCAATAGAAAATACTCAATATAATATAGTATTAACAGTGGGAAAAAATCCCAAGTGAAAATACGTAATTTTGACTTTTGATTTAAACTGGACGACTACTTAGAGAGCTTTGAAAGCTGAAAAGTACTACAAATGAAAGATAAAATATCCGACTATAGATTCCAATATTCATTTTGAACAGAAAATTAACAGATTTTGAGAAATCGACCGAACAACACCAAGATATAGAAAAATCGCGCGATTTAAAAAACACATATATCTCCGAATATCGAGCAATCAACACTTTCTATTACCAGATTCGTATTCACTGGGCATAGATCTATAAAAAAAGTTATATCTCGTCTCTGAACCATTTTTCGTGTCGAACAGTGCTATGTATGTATCGAAATTAATCAAAACTTACTAATAACAGATAAACTATTCAGAAATCATATTATATGTATCTCGTCTCTGAACCAAAAAAAAGTCGTCATTTGTCAAACAGTGTAATTAAGAATAAAGTAAAGTAATAAATAAGAATTAATTGAGTGTGGAGCACATTGAATTTCAATTTATATACAATACTTAATTTAAATTTATTGTTGTAAATAGAATAACTATCAATTTAAAAGACGTTCAGTCGCCAGTTAGCGTTTGCGTTCTGTGGCATTTTAAGTAAATTTTAACAGAAGTATGTATATATTATTGTATAATTATTATATTACTAGTGGTTTTACCCGGCTTCGCTCGGTATTTGTAATTTTGTAAACATTTTATTAAATTTAATTGGCCCCCCGCGGCTGTGCCACCGGAGGCTACGACCCCTAGGGATTCACCCCTGGCGCGAAGGCGGCTTTGCCCTCGGCGTCTTCGCCCCCGGGGACTTCGAATCCTTTGAATCGAAAAAAATTGAATCAGCGCCTATGAATCGAAAAAAAAGGAACGTGTCGTCTACGAACGAACAATGTTACATATAAAGTCTTTTTCGAAATTGTATATTAGATAATTATTATATTTTAAATATTTTTAGACTATCCATGATAGAATTTGTAAAATTGAGAAAAGGAAAAGAAGAAGATATTAAAACACAATTGATTTTGGAGTTTTGTATATTTAAAATTATTATTATAGATTATTGATTATTTATAAAGAATCTAATATATGTATGTATTTCTGAATCTGTATTTTTCTGGCTGAAATAATTAGCATTGATACTGACTTTTTATTAAAGATACTGACAATTTTTATAAAATAATTTATACGGGGGGGGGGGTTATTTTCACGAGGGGTTAATGTCCAGGGGGTTTTCGACCGGGGGTATGTGTCCGGGGGGTATGTGTCCAGGGGGTAAGTGTCCTAGAACCAGCCAGCAGTATAGTAGCTCAGTGGTTGCGTTTATGTTTAGCACCAAGAGATTATTGTATTCGATCCCGGGCTAATCTTTAATATACATAGTTTTGATTAGATTTGGATGTTTGTGAGTCCAAGTCGATCGTTTCCTATCCGGGTTTGCCAATTTATCTGATTTCCAAAATTGGAAAAAACCATCCTTCCCACAATGTCACCACAATCTGTATTTGATTTATGTATAATATGTAAAAAATTATTTACAAGTCTAAAACATGGTCCCATTTCTCTCTTGCGTCTGTAAGGCACGTCTACAAGAGGCTTCTAGCGAAAATAATTATTTCTGTTGATATTGATCAATATTTTTATTTCGTAATGGCATAATAAGTGCAGAATAGAGCAATGCGTGCAATTTTGAATGTGAGGAAATTTAAGAATGTTAGAAGTATGTTATGTAGATTAATTGAAATGGTTGGATATTAGACATAGTCTTAAATTAAGCACTTTAAAACTTATATATTATCTAGATAAGAATTTATTACCGAAATATTTTAATAATCATATAGTTAGGAATAGAGATATACATAATTATAAAACCATAAATAGGAATAAATAATTATAGGTAGAGTTAAGAAAGCAAAAACTACAGGAGGCGTAAAATCGTAATTACGAATATTATTATTTAGAGGATTTTTCCCGTTTTTTTTTTCACAGTAAGCTTCCCGGACATGCATACAATAAATCCTGAAAGTTCCATCGTAATCGGTTAAGTGGTTTAGAAGCCTATACGAGACAGATAGACAAACAGACATTCAATGTTATATATACATATATATTAATAGCTAAACATATAACCAAGTTAGTTTTTAAGTTTCATCGTATTTATGAAAGGTATATAAAGCTATAAAATGCAGAGTTAGATTTTTCGAAGATAGAATTCACGTAAAATAACGAGACAATTCCTTCTACTAAAAGCTTAAAAGGTTTCATGAATCCATAATGTATAATATATTATTTAGAAAGGCTAAATTAACGTAGGGTTCAATTTGTTGAAATTGTCCGTTGAAAAAAATGAAAATGAATGATTTTTTCCAAAACGTAATATAATGCTAAAATGTGTGATTAATCGAAATTCATACTACAGAATAAATACGCACTTTACTATAGCATAACAAAGGATCAGTCTAAAAATACTTTCAATCGTAAAATTACATTCAAAAACGATGTCATAATTAACCTGTCAATTATTCACCGATTGATCGTTCGCACGCCTATAATTATTCCGAAATCCAGAAATACCATCTATTAAATAATTTAAATTAGATGAAGGCACCCTGTCGCCCCCTCGACAAAGAACCCATTTAGATAAGAATGCCATTTAAATTTGTCTTTTTTTTGAATTTCGAGAATATTTCACGATTATTCGCAAAATCATCGACGCAAAATGCGGGACCATACCTGCATATAATGTATGGAAAAAAAATTAAACATATGTACATTAATTCAAATGAAGTGCAAACGAACTAAACAGACCTCGAAAGGAAATGTGACTCACACAAAACAACACGACTACGATAGATTTGTTTTTGCGCGAAAAATTAGCAATTAAATTGTACAATCGATACTGACACGAATACTTTGAATTGTGCCGACTTTCAAATTGACACATTCCTAATCTAAATGGGTCGTAATTTATTCGCGCAATTTTCGCTAAGAAAACAATAGATAAAGGCGGCTTCGTTTCTTATCGCGCGAATTTTCCGGTCGCATTATCGATTATTGAATCTTCGAGAGGAGTTTTTAAACATTAAATGCGTCAAACGTGCGGTTTCTATACGCAAATTTGGTATTGGAATTCGCGCGAAATCCCACTGCTAGGAGATTTTGCGTTCAGAAAGATAAACCTTTCAGTATGAACGTGGAAATCCTCATATTATAAAGCTTAATATACGGTGAAGAACGTGAGTGTATTCTTGAGATATATGTACATACATATGTATATAAATACGTATATAGAGTAGTGGTAGAAAGCTTTCAAGCAAGTTAAGTTAATCAAACCGATACAAGACACGTTGATACATATGTATTGTAGTATGAAGGAAACGCATTACCCAATTTTCGAAATTTAATCATGGTTTTTCCCAGCATCTCTAGTACAATTTTTTTCCAAATTATATTTGAAATGGGCTCGAAATGATCGATTAGATTCTAAATCGTGATCACACGTGCGTGATGTTAAAACTAAAAATAAACATAAGAAAGAGTTTTCCTAGTTGGGTAAAGGTTGTGTGTATGTATGTAAGGTATATTTTCTAGCTGGATGGTTTCACTATGGTGAAATTTTCAATTTTATGGTTGATCTCGTCTAGTTTCGTACTTTGTACGATAGTGCTTTTTATTGCCAATTGTAAATAGTAAAATGATTTATATTTGTCATAAAATCAATTCCAATGTATGTTGTGCATATGCATTGGTATGTTCGAATAGACAGAAAATATGTAGTAATATAAAATATATTTATAGTTAATTTAAAAATTCCAGTTTTTACACATTTTTTTATGGCTCCCGGGACAATAAAGCCTTACCTTTGCATATGGATATTAAAAATAACACATTTCAAATATTTGGATAAAAAAATTGCATATTAGCAAAAACGTAAATTTTATAGCGCGTGACGCGACGTCTTTGATTCACACTTTTATTACGTATTATATTACTTCATTTTGGAAAATATCTATTGATATATACATAGTTATATGCAGTGGCGGCTCGTGCATAGGAACTGCGGCGCTGCAGCACCCCCAGAAAAATTACAAAAAAATCGCATTTACAACTTGTATTTAGATGTATTTGACATACTAATTAATAATGATTATGTCAAATATTTAATCATTCTTATTTAAATTATATTCACAAGTTGTAAATGTATACAAATGTGATTTTTTTGTATTTTTTCTGGGGGTGCTGCAGCGCCGCAGTTCCTATGCACGAGCCGCCACTGGTTATATGTATACTAGTTTTATGGCCGTTGAAATTTCAACGGGTGCTTTCGCATTGATACATGATTTAAAATAAAGTTACAATATGAATAGTAATAATTAATCGGAATCGGAACTGAAAAAGAAATCGGGAATCGGAAATGCCAATTAAATTATGCAATAAAAAATAATAATAAATAAAAGTCGAAATCCGAATCGTAATCGGATAGTATGAAAAGTACGTATTTTTACATCGTGTGACGTAAGTAAAAATGTATGTATGTATGTTTAATTTACAAAACCTAATACCACAATTATGTATAAACATTCATTGACCTCGCAACCTTGAATATTATAAATTATATATATATATATATATATATATATATATATATATATATATATATATATATATATATATATATATATATATATATATATATATATATATATATATTTATTTATTTATTTTTATTACATTTTATACCAGGAAGGCCTTACAGGTAAACCCCAATGTGCCTTGGCCAATTACAAACAATACATCATTTTTATTATATGTACAATTCGCTGAATTAGGAGACACTGAAAACTCGCAAATTAACGAGACATCTATGAATTGTACATACATTTTATTGTACATTAATCATACTCAAATAGTGGTGACATAGTAGGTAGGAAGTTTTTTAGCCAATTTTTAATCGGGAACCGTTTCAACAATGAAATCAGAGAAAATTGGCAAAGTCTGGTAGGAAACGATCGACCTGGAATCACAAATATTCAGGTCTGACCAGCAGCACTACAGATATACTCGGAAAAATTCTTTTCAATCGAGGTCAACTCATGGGATCGAACCCGGCACCTCTCGGTGTTAGGCAGAAGCTTAACGACCGAGCTATGCTGCTGGCTAAATATATGTATATACGTATATTTATTAAACCTTAACATATTTGGTTAGCGTGTAATGCTTTCAACTGAGTGTTCACGGGTTCAATCCCTGGCCCAAACCTTGAATGTGTGACTGCAAATCGCATTAAAACGGTTCTAACGAAATGACAACTTTGTTCTACTTCTCACAAAGATCGAGTTTTCGGCGTCTCAAATTTGCTGATTTGTAAAATGCTTAAAAATTTATCCATAGATGTCTCTATGATGCTCTGTAAAATCACTCAATTTTTCAATCACTTAAATCACTCAATTGTTTGTAATTGGCCATGAAGGCGCATTTAGGTTTACCTGTTAAGCCTTCCTGGTACAATGTGCGTATTAATAAAAATAAATTTATTTAATATGAAGAATTTTTATCTCATGTTTATTTATTTTATATATATTTTACGTCTTTACAATGTTAGAACACATTGTAAGTCTCACGCTACATCGGATCGAAAATATGATACCGTATAAATATAATTGTTTACCGATGTTTGTAATTGACAAGGAAAAGAGAATTGGATAATAAAATAAAAATAAAATATAAAGCCAAATTAAAACAATGCTCGAATTTCAAATAGCCCGAAGACTTATTTTCAAATACACATATACATATGTATATATATAATCCAAAATAAAAATAAGCTTATTTGATTGATTGAAAATGAAAATCAAAGCATAAAAAGATATCAAATAAATCAAATAGATCCTTGAAAAGCACCAAGAAAAGAAAAGGCTTGTTTATATTACTGAATGAGATCGTATTCAAAAGACCTAAGAAATTCAACTCTATTCAACCGTTGATTAATTCAGAAAATGATTCAAATAAGATCATACAATATTTAATTCAATTAACGATAAAAAAGTATTAAAGCATTGATTTTAAAACGAATCAAAAATTTTACACACGTAAGCCTCGTCTTTATCTATATGTACATATATATATATATATATATATATATATATATATATATATATATATATATATATATATATATATATATATATATATATATATATATATATATATATATATATATATATGTATATGTATATATATAATTGAATGTCCGTTTGTTTGTCTGTCTGTCTCGTATAGGTTCCTAAACCACTCAACCAATTACGTTGGATCTTTCAGAATTTGTTGTATGCATGTCGGGGAAGCTTACTGTGAAAAAAAAACGGGAAAAAACCTCTTAATAATAATATTCGTAATTACGATTTCCCCGACGCGAAAGTTTGAAGCGTTATTGTGTAGTCAAGGAAATGTGTTCGTTGGTAACTACGTTACCAGTTAGTTTATGACCAAACGGCGTTGAAGAGACGTTAGTTCAGCTCCAACCATTTCTTGAAACGGGAACGGGAAAGAGAACGGGAACGCAACGGGAACCGGAATTGCATGCCTTATTCTGGCATTGCAACGCATGCCGGGTTCAACTAGTAAATATACATATATGTAAATTTTGTGTGTTTACTTTAAATGTTTACTTGAAGTGTGCGTGCATTCGCACGGCACATTTCAGGTATTATTTCCTAGCGCATGCGCGCTTTATGTGTTCATGCGTTGTTGTTTATTTTGTACTTGGTTATGTACAGTGTGGTTTTTTTATTAAAACAGTGATGTGCGGTTGTTCTTGTGCGATATTCATGAACAACCGTCTCGTTCTCCGACGAAAGGGTCTCTTAGACTGTATTCGTTGGGGGGGTGGTGGCCTCATGTTGAGGGCTTTAAGGGTCAAATTCCTTGACCTTTAAAGCGGGCTTAGAATATGTAAATTAGGGTGGGTCGAAACGAAACATCGGTTTCGAAATCATCTCGTCGACTTGCTGAAAAGTTCAAATTAATAATTACATCAATAACCTGAGGGCACCGAAAGTCCTACCCCACGCATTGGGACCTTATGTTTTTACACGTACATACATACATATGTATATTATAATATAGTGATATAAATGTAGGTACCTTTATGTATAGTAATAATACGCATGTTATTCGGGTCGCATGTGTTCTCATTATGTTCAGTGGGTCGTAAATAACTTACATAGGTACTCAACGCAGACAACACTACAGATAATACCCAACACTTGGAGCGAGGTGTCAATTTTCAAATTGGAATAAAAACGGTTGACAATTGCCGATTTGGCACAGGATGGCCGATTGCAAATTGTTGCAAAATTTCGCGCAGTCTCTCGGCTGTGATTTACAGACGGGTATGTAAATAATTAGAGCAAATTAAAGACTCCTCTCTCATGTCTATACTCTGTAGGTAATCTGTGTTCATACCTTCAGGTATGAACACAGATTACCTACACACAATCTGCTTTAGATCGTCGACTTTAGAGAGTCTTTGATTAATATTATGTATTAGATGTATTGTGATCATTTATAATAATTAGAAATAGGTTTTTGAGCTATTTTTTCTATTATGTTGTACATTAACATTAGAATAATATAATACTAACAAAATTAAATTAAAATTGTAAAATAGAAAATGATCAGTGGATCAGTAGCTATTAAAATAGATATAAGATGTGAACATAATTTAGTAATAATAAAAAGCATTAAAAAATCAAAAAATCATATTCTCGGGAATTTTTGTATACGATTAATGCGTTTTACGAACTTTAAGAATGTGTTTCAATTTGGAAAGAAAGGGAGTATGACTGAATAATGACCAATCTCGCCTGGTTTGGGCCGCGTTTTGGTGGTAGCGGCCCGAGTTTGAACGAAGCAAGGCCGGTTGGGCTTACCTTCCATCTTTATCAACCCAGACACGGACATATGACAAAATCGCTTTGCGAAAAAACGCAGTTAATAATATTGATGACCAAACCGAGCAAAATGGCAAAGTTTGAAAATGATCGGATAAAAACCCAAACTTCGTCACACGACAAAATCGATTAGTGGTAGATACTTAATGTGGTTAGTAAAAATTGGCAAACTCTGATAAGAAATGATTGACGTAGAGTCACAAACCAAAGTCTGGCCAGCAGCGGGACTCTAATAGGACTCCAACCCGTGACCATTCTGCTCGAAAGCATAATATGCTAGCCACTAAACCACGCCGCTGATTACCGATCTATGCTATGCCAGTATGAAGCAATATAAATTATTTTCATTTCAGTACAATCATTATTTATTTATTTATTTATTTATTCTAAACAGACCATTGTGGCATAACAGGAATTCCTAAAGCGCCACAATGGTCAAAAAATATAACACAAAAAAGAAAACAAAATAACAATTAAACATAAATTAATACATAACGAAAATAATATACTCATCAATTATACATAAAAAATACATTTGAACATAAACATAAATACATCCATACATAAACATAAAAAATTGCATTTAATAATAACAGATAAAGTAAAAATATCAAATAAAAAATATAGCATAAGGAATGCCTTGCACCTACAGCCAGTTTCAATAAATATGTAAGAAACAACTACAAATACAAAACATCCCTGTAAGGCCCAAATGGAAGAGATTTAATCAAAATTTCACTCATAAATCACAATCAATCATGAAAACAATGATGAGCGCAGACTACCAGATAAATGGGTTAGAGTAATTTCCGACAATTTACGGCTCACTAAGGTGGAAAATATCATCAAATTATTATCGATAAATTCAGATTATTTAAACACAATCTGCTTTAGGTCATCGACTTTAGAGAGTCTTTAATTAATATTATGTATTAGATGTATTATGAGCATTTATAAGAATTGTATTTATGTAGGTTTTTGAGTTCTCTTTCCTATTATGCTGTACTAAATTAACATTAGAATAATATATTATAATGATTACTAACAAAATTAAATTAAAATTGTAAAATAGAAAATGATCAGTGGATCAGTAGCTATTAAAATAGATATAAGATGTATTGTGAACATAATTTCGTAATAATAAAAAGCATTTAAAAATCAAAATCAATTCAATGTGTATATCTCTATCCACATACATATATTATTTACTTACATTTAAAACTAAATCAACCACATTTTCAATCGCTAAATGTACCAAACCAAATACCCATATGTATACATTTGTACACATCTCACGCGCTGGAGAAACTTCATAAACACCCAACTCCATTTAATTTGAAGAACAACCCCAAACCGAACACCCAAAGAAATTCAATCAACAAAGGCAAAGACGAAACGAGGAGAGAAAGTCTTCTAAAAGAGAGGCAAAAATTGAAGATCAAGGTGAACATTGTCCTGGGTCGCGAACCCAAAGGTCGCCTGAGACAATATTGACCGATCGATATAACATTGACACACATACACACATACTTATACATATATTACATAAAAGCGTAACCTACGCCAGGCGTAAGGTACGATCCTTACGCCCCGGTAATATTCGTGTTTATCGACGCATAAAATGCGTGTGAGGTTTTTGCGAGAGGACCCTTCCATCGTCGTCAACCCTTCGACGATCGGCCAATTTCGTCGTGCAAAAAATGCATTTTATTAAAAATTTTTTGGGCAAATTTTCATTTTGAACCGACCACACACACACACACACACACTGATCGTTGTGTTTTTTTTTATCTAATATATAATATGTATATTTTGAAGAGAGGCACAAAAAATGGTTGACGACGCGTACTCGTTTCGCTGAGTGAGTCTTGAATGAATACTTTCTTTTGTGTCTCAGTTTATGTTCGGGGAAATATGAGGTTAGTTTCTAATGAATTTAATCAAGTTTTCGTATTATGCTGTATTGTATCCAAACCTACATATGTATATTTGCATGTAGATTGTAAAGATTATAATAACGTTAATGTAGTTGTGTTCCTTGTTAAAATATGTATCAGAGCTCATTAGTACCATTGACGGTTACAATTTAAAATAGTGTTGACTATAATTGGAAAATCCTTTAAAAAAATCACATTTAAATACCAAAATATTTGCTATTGAACAAATAAGTATTGCAGAGTGATCTCATTTGCACTCTAAGGACGCGATATTTGATTTTGATTTTTATTATTACTAAATTATGTTCACAATACATCTTATATCGATTTTAATAGCTACTGATCTACTGATCATTTTCTATTTTACAATTTTAATTTAATTTTGTTAGTAATCATAGTATTATATTATTGTAATGTTAATGTACAGCATACTAGGAAAAAACAAACAATTTATAATACTTATAAATGCTCATAATAAATCTAATACATAATATTAATTAAAGACTCTCTAAAGTCGACGATCTAAAGCATATTGTGTTTAGGTAATTTGTGTTTATACCAGAAGGGTACAAACATTTTGCAGTAATCACTGAGACTCTTCAAAAGTGTGTTAGTATGGTTATTAGTGATTCTGTCATAGAATCTACTGGTTAATTTGTTAGTAATGACTGTAATTAACGGAATGTTATTCATGGCATGTAGTTTTTTCAAGTTAGTATTTATAGATGTGTTATAAATTATTTTTATAGATTTGTTTTGTATTATTAGGAGTTTGGAAAGGTTAGTATTCGAGGCGTTATTCCATACAGGTGAAGCATAAGTGAATAATGGTAATATGAGCTCGCGATATAATTTTATTTTATTTTGAGTTGATAAAGAACTATGGCGATTAAATATTAAGTATATTGAGGATATAAACCGCATCACCATGCATTTCACTGCCTCAAATGAGGTGCCCATCTCATTCTTTTATCGAAGGTTTCTCCTTAGTATTTTATTACTGCGCGATATGTGTAATATATAATATTTGGCCTCAGTCTGCATGGATGGAGGATTTCTAAATCATTTCCCCGTGGATTACATAAACTTTATCCTCTATTCTCTATTTATAGTTTTGGCTTAGTTGTGTAACTCAATCATTGAGATAACTTTAGAGAAAGTATCCGACGATAAGTTTTGAACTAATTGAACAACATAAACTCTGCATAAATGTGTACACTGACGAATATATTTGTCAGTTGTATAATAGAAAGACAGCGACCAAAAAAATTAGGTTTTCTGAAATAAGCCTTATCTACAAATAAAAGTAAGAAAAGTTGTTGGTCTTTGAGAACATACTACGACAGAAGAATTGTTAGAAACTTTTTTCGCACTATACATGAAGAGCCACCTTTACTTTAAAAACAACTATATACAAACACTCTCAATCTATTAAGAAATTTTTACATAGATATTAACTATATCTATTATTATAATAACAAAATCTACACAACTTGTATGTGGCTTTTGCTATGATGTTAATTACGATTATATTTCACTATCGAATTGGCGGACACAATTAAAATCTCTATCAGGGACCAAACCTCGCATAACGGCAAAGTTTCAAAGCGATCGGAAGAGTTTTAGGAAGGAAACACTTATCTTTGCACAAGCGAAAAACTAAAAAGAGACCTGAGTGTAGGTCATTTTGACCTGCTTATGTAATATTATATTTCAAAAAATGTATTGAAAAAGAAATATAAAAATTATTATTTTAAATATAAAGAGATATTCAAAGAAGCTTTGAACAACTTTTATATTCAAAATAATGAAGGGAACATGAAACAAATGACTCGTTTAAAGACATTGTTTAAAATCGATGCAACTTTTTGTTCAACGTTTTTAGTTTTCCGCTAGGTCCATAGTGGAAAATTCAAAATTTGCATTTTTCCTTTCGATCTATTGCGCATGCGCATTTGTCTGTAAGTACAATAAATAGTAAAATAGTAGTAATAATAGATTGTCATAGTTATAATCAATAGTTATTTCTATTTAGGACAAATAATAGACGTATGAAATTAGGATGCAGTGTATTTAGACGAATGAATGCGGGTTTTAAATCAAGAATGCCACTTTGCCTGGAGAAAAACATCTTCGATCAATGCGTTTTACCAGTGATGACGTATGGATGTGAAACTTGGACATTGAAAGTCAAGATACTACACAATTTTCAATGCACTCAAAGAAGTATGGAACGCTGTATGCTCGGCGTAACGAGCAAAGACAGGAAAATAAATACGTGGGTGAGAAGTATGACAAGGGTAGTGGACATAGTAGATAGAGTAAAGAGATTGAAATGGCAATGGGCGGGTCACGTGGTACCCAAGAGAATGAAAAAAGGGTTAAAGGAAGACCGCAGGGAAGATAGGTAGACGAAATTAGGAAAGTGTGTGAGGTGAGATGGATGAGAGTTGGGCAAAACAGAAACGAGCGGAAACGTATTGGAGAGGCCTTCATCCAGCAGTGGATGGTGAATGGCCGTAGTTGATGATGATGATGATGATGATGAGCTCACTTTTCACCAAGCTACTAGTGCCAAACAACTAAAACTCAATTAAATTCAACATCACCAACAAACAAAATACTTAACACGATAATATTCCATTATGAAAATCGTCACACCATAACCCCCCTCCCCCACCCACCCCCATCTGCGATAGTGGCTATATTTGGCTGCGACATGTTCCTACGGGCAATTATGGACCGTTTCATCCCCGATCGTCGTCTGCTGCAGGGGATGTCCTTCATATATCAACCCCGGGTTTTGCCTACGTTCGGCATCATCCCTCTCGCAAACAACCCCCGTACCTCGTTTTACGTGACGCAAATTCGTAACGACGACAAAACCTACCTCTGGCGAACCTGTTCCAGTTAACTTAACTATTCGCGAGTTATAACCGACCGTTTTTCCGTTATTTACGTCACGAACCGTGTCTCACGTCCGATACCATCGCATCTTTTACACTCTCTATCCTACGTACCTCCATGTACATACATACGTTTATTTTTATTTTTATTTTTTGACACTATCGAAATGAATAATACAAATAAATATATATGTATTGTTTTATCGACGACGTCGGTTGCTTTTTTACGGTCGTGTAAAAAATCTGTTATTGTAACGATTCCTTATATCGAAACGTGTATCTTCAGATCTGTCATAAACTGTCGAAGTAGCACATATTTATTTCCCGTATATTTATCGGTCGTCAAAAATAATGATTTATCGGTTTTTGTTATTAATTGTGTTTTCCGGCTGCTGGACTTCATACGTTTTTTATACATACATATTGTTTATTTTATACTTGGTTATGTACAGTTTTTTTTTATTAGAGCAGTGATGTGCGGTTGTTCTTGTGCGATATTAATGAACAACCGCCTCGTTCTCCGACTTCTTAGACTGTATTCGTTGGGGGGTGGGGGGGGCAAATTCCTTGACCTTAAAAGCGGGCTTTAAGAATACATACATGTGTACATACATATCTATATATATTTTACAGTGAAAGCATATTTAAAGTGAAAACATATTTTCACTAGTAAAAATATATTTTCACCAATTCAAGCAGTGAAAATGTATCAAACAATGAATTTACAACGTTTAACTCTATAAATTTAACCCTAACAATCCAATCTTAAATGAAAAGGGGCAACCTTTACTCAACCTAACCTATCCTTACCCTTAAATAATACTAAACCTAACAATCTAATCTTAAATTAATAAAACCAGCCCTGAATATTTTCACTGAAACGTCATTGAAAATATATTTTCACTTGAAATATAATTTAACTGTGACACATACATATATATATATATATATATAAATCAGCTGATAACTGATAAATATAATTGTATGTGATGTATATATGTAAGCTTATTGTAAAAAACTAAATGTATGTAATCTTATTGTAAATCATATTAACAATTAGATACAACATAACTTCTTATTGAATACTTATCTCGCAGATAAAACTCACTGAAGAGATAAACAGTGAAATGTCAGATCCGACATATTTGGCCAAAAATCAATATATATCGTGTATTACATTACATGAAGCTAGACGCCAAATTTGAAATTTATATATACATAGAGTTAAAACTATAAATATTTAAATATTAGAGATAACGAGAACCTATAGAGCAAATTTTATAAAATATAGAGTGAATTATAGGCGCTTAAACAATTAAAATCTGATATGGCCATATCACGGCGAAAAGGTTGAAGATAAATTATAGTAGCTTGCCTTCACCATCATAGACGTCACCGTACCCGAGATTGTGGATATTTGATACGCATTGTATACGATATTTTATCTCCAACGTAAAGGCAGACGATACATTAACGCAGCGGTTTCCAAACTTTATGCTACTACGCCTTCCTAAAAAAATTTTTTTTTTCCGCGCCTCCCTACTTTTTATTTTTTAATATATATAATAATATAGACACGTTTTAAATAATAAACCTTTATTTAAAAAAAAATACTGAACACTGCAATAGACAGAATAATAAAAAGGTTTTGCTATAACATAAATTTATACGAACACGTATATTTATTATTATATTAAATTACTAATTAAACTACATCTAACACATCAAAATTTAATGCTAATGATGTTGTTTTTTATTGGCACAAATTTTATCAAATCTTGGAGGCAATATGAAGAGTGCCACTCGTAACTCCTTTTCGACTATTGACCTGACTCAATATTTAGTTTTCATTGCAGCTAGTGCCAAAAAGCCCGTTTCGCATAAAGAAGACGTTACAAACGGTAGAAACACTTGCATTGCTTTGCAATACAAAGATTCATACTCTCCACTAAGATTCATCCAAAATTTAATTATGGTTTCATTTTGAAACTTTTTTTTTAGTGAGCTATCACATGATAATTCTATCAATTTTTCTTTTTCGATGGTTGTCAGCTCGAATTCGTCTTCTTCATTGTAGTTTAATGGATTCTGTATACACAAAAACTTTGAGAAATCACGGTCTTTGAAATAATTGGAAAAATGCAGCACTAAACCATCCAAGAGATCAATAAAAAGATTTTTTACTTGCTTCATAATTGGCTGTGGCCCAGAAATCTTTGGAAAGTGAAAACATATCCAATTCATTCTTTTGTAAATTTAAATTCCATAACTTCAACTTTTTAATGAAAGCTTTTACTTTGTCTTTTTAAACAAGTGGATGTATTTTTGATCCCTGCATTGATTTATTTAAACCCCTCAATTTTCCAAAAATTTCAACCAAATAGGCAAGCTTAACAATTAAATTATCGAGAGGTTTTCTTCGAGAAAGGTTGCTAATTAAATGTGTATATAAAAATGAAAGAAAAATAAAAATAAACATTTATGCATTGAATTTTTACTGTTAAGCTACGATATGAAGTTTTATTTATTTGTAGATATTATGGTATGAAAATTATTTTTTTATTAAAAAGTTTTGTCACCTCCCCTGGCAATAGTCCGCGCCTTCCCAGGGAGGCGCGCCTCCCAGTTTGGAAACCGCTGCATTAACGTATATTGATGACCAAAATGAGCAATATGGCAAAGTATGAAAACGATCGGATAAGAGATAAGAGATATAAAAATTACCACTAAAACGAAAACCATGTGAAATGCAAAGGAGGTATGTAAAAAGGAATGTCTGTTTGTCTGTCCGTCTCGTATAGGCTCCTAAACTACTAAACCGATTACGATAGAACTTTCAAGATTTGTTGTATGCATGTCCGGGAAGCTTACCGTGAAAAAAAACGGGTAAAAACCTCTTAATAACAATATTCGTAATTACGATTTTACCGACGCGAAAGTTTGAAGCGCCATTGTCTAGTCAAGGAAATTTGTTCGTTGGTAACTATGTTACCAGTTGGTTTATGACGACACGGCTTTGAAGATACGTTATTTGAGCTCCAACCATCACTTGAAACGGGAATCGCATGCCTTATTCTGGCATTGCAATATATGAAAAAAATCACACGCGACTTTGTATTAATAAAAATAATACTTTTGCTCGTATCCTGTATATGTCTGTCATACATAGTTACATAGATACAGACATAAGTATGTACGTTCGTCAAGAGAGAACCCCAATATTGTTGAAGAGACAAACCCAGCTATCATCAAGTGTAATACCTTAATCTTCATTACGCGTCCCCGTTTAAGCTGTCCCTAATAAATAACTGTCACTATTGTAAATAATTCAATTATGCTTGTTGGCAAACGGTAGCCCTAGATTTTGCGCTCTTCTCCAACGGAAGTATGACATTATGTATTTTAATTTCATTTAAACCGAACACAACTTCTAAGTTTTATGTCGGTTTTTATTTTTTCCGGTACATTCATTGCCAGACGGCTGTGGAATTAACCCCAATCATGCTAATAAAGTTTCATAGAACTTTCAGCTTCTTATACATACAAACAAGTATAACATTTGGCATTGGAGTAATACAATACTTATAGTTGATCATATTTTGAAATGTAAGCATGCTCACATTTCAAATTTAAATCAAATATTAGGGGAAAATTTCCTTTACTTTTGTACATACATATATGCAAACCACTGGCGTGCCTTCCATGGATGCTGTGGATGTTGCGCATCCCTTAAAATTTACGTCAAAAATATTTTCATACCGTTTGTTTTCTGAATTTCTAAGTTGTATTTCTCTTTCATTTATTTTTGATTATGTGATTTTTGTCTGATCCAAATTGACATAAACGAGCATCCCCGTTGAAAGACCGTAGCTGTCTGCACGACCGTTGCTTGTTTCCCATCAAGCTTGTATTACCGTGGATGCTGAAGCTCTCTACAAATCTTTTGCGCATGCGCACAAGTGAGTTGTCACTCTTGCGTATGCGTATGAGTGAGACGACTCTACAGTCGTCTCGCTCGCGCGACACTTGCTCTGAAAACAAAATCTCCTTTTGCGTATGTATGGACTTGATTGGCTTTTTACATACCTCCTTTGCATTTCACATGGCTTTCGTGTTAGTGGTCATTTTTTATATCTCTTATCTCTTATCCGATCGTTTTCATACTTTGCCATAATGCTCATTTTGGTCTGCCATTACGTTGGAGATAAAATATCGTATACAACGCGTTTTAAAAACGGGGCCCGTAGACCTTCTTGACGTTTAACAAGCGTTCGTCCCGTGTCTTCCAACCTGTTCGCCTTGATATGGCCATATCAGATTTTAATTGTTTAAACGCCTATAATTCACTCTATATTTTATAAAATTTGCTCTATAGGTTCTCGTTATCTCTAATATTTAAATATTTATAGTTTTAACTCTCATATGTATATATAAATTTCAAACTTGGCGTCTAGCTTCATGTAATGTAATACACGATATATATTGATTTTTGGCCAAATATGTCAGATCTGACATTTCACTGTATATCTCCTCAGTGAGTTTTATCTGCGAGATAAGTATTCAATAAGAAGTTATGTTGAATCTAATTGTTAATATGATTTACAATAAGCTTACATACATTTAGTTTTTTACAATAACCTTAAATACATACATCACATACAATTATTTTTAGTTATCAGCTGATTTAATTTATCTGATGATTGAAAAGTTCATTTCTGTAAATACATAAACTCATTTATGGACAATCATACATTGATAAACCATTCTTAAAGCAAATCATTAAATCAATCTTTGTATTAATAAGCTATTCTAAACTGTAAGGTTTCCGGCATAAATGAGTATACATATTTCCGGCAGCAACTCATAACCTCAAATTTCATTGTTTATTCCTCCATAATTATGTATGGACTTCGCTTCATTCGTTGATTGATTTTTCGTGCGTTACGTCCTAAGTTATTTACTTTTATTATTTCATTGTAATTTATTACGTCCTAAATTATTATTTATTATGGCCCTGAATATAAATAGCCAAAGAAACAATGCAAGTGGATTTATCGCCGTTGTTAATAATAATTGCAATTGTTTAATTAAAAATGCACTAAAGAGGACATTTGCTTCTCTACCACATAAAGAAAAATAGATTATTGTTTAGAGCTTAAAACCCACACCAATATTGAATATTCATTCAAAAACGAAATCGTATTAGAGACATTTTAATAAATATAAATATGACAATGTCTGGAAGAATAAAATGAAATTTAAAAAAATAAACTGATCATATTTTGGACAGCATCCTCTGCTTGAAAAGTCACCGTACGCCACTGGTGCATACATACAATCAATGTCAATTATTTACATTTTAATATTTAAATATCTAGCATTGTTCACTCAAGAATTTATAATTAAAATACCAAGGAATATATTTGTTATATGGTCTTGTGAGATTAAAAGTAAAAAATAATAACGTCTCCGTTAAATACATTTTTTTCTGATATGATTAAATACTTTAAGAAACCAATTTTGCTCGCTTATTAAATATTATTTTATTTTATTTTCAAATTTTATTTTATTTTATAGTCGAATCGATCCAGCATGAGACTTACGTAAATTTTACAAGCTATCGCATTTACCCCCCACTCAACCCGGGATGGCCAATTGGATTTCGTTTCAGTTTCACATTGCATTTTGGTCACGAAAGACCAGCGTTGTTCGTGCGTATAATTTGACTTTTATTTTTGGTTAGTTTTGAGTTCGTGTTTTATTTACATATAAAAGCACCAAGTGATAAGTGACAATTAGGTTCGATCTGCCAAACTGCTGGTTAGATTTGAGGATATTTGTCATACTCCATATCGATCGTTTCTTATCAGAGTTTGCCAATTTCATCTGATCATTGTTGAAACGGTTTCTCAAAATTGGAAAAAAAATCATCTTTCCTGTTGTCATAAATCTTCTGTATTTATTGTATGTACAATTTGTAAAAATCATGTACAAATCTAAAATCCAGAGATGTCTCAATTGATTAATTCTATAATTAATTAAATAATTAATTGTTATTTCGTGCTCTTCAGCTTTTGGAAATACAGTGATTTATGTAATAATAAAATGCTGCATTATTTGTAATTAATTGTAAAGGAAGGTGGATTGGGGTCTTCCTGTCAAGTATTCCTTGTATGTATGTATATGTATATATTTGTAAAAATAAAAAATAAATATAGTATAACGACTTGTATGGAAGTAATTTCTCATAACCAATGTATGAAATTAATTCTACGTTCTTCAAACGGATTGAAATCTGTTACATGAATAAAAAAATATTTGAGCTAATAATTTCCCATTGTTAAAGTTATCGATTATAAAATTCAACATCACATTAACTTTCCTGTCAAGCCTTCCTGGTATATATATGTACATATCTATGTAAAAAAAAATAAAAAAAATACACATGTTATGGCCAGGGAGGCGCACTTGGGTTACTTGTTATATAAAAAAAAAATACATATATATGTGTAACAAAATAAAATGATGATTTAATATGATAATAAAATTTAAAAACCACAAGCGCTTCCTAAAAATTTTCAAAGTAATGCTCACATTACTTTCAAGCTGTTCGGAGCCGCTAAATTTAGCAAGACTTCGTCGATTTCTCTCCATCAGATGATCGACCGGAAGTAGACGGAGCGGCACCGTGGAAAATTTGTCCCTTAGGCTAATTTTTCCACGTGGAAAATAATAAATGCCGCGTTGAAACGTTGACAAACGGCCTAAAGGCGCCAACGAGAGCGAAAACCTCGCGAGACGTTACAAATGAAAGGCCTCTCATTTGAATAATTTTACATATTTTTCCGGCAGCTCGGTGGTGCTCCTGCACTTAACGATAATGCCGATTTCAAGGTCGATGAAGGGTCCTCACCCCTCGGGGTTGTTTAATCAATTGTCAAAAAATTTCGGACATTATCGTGTACATGTGTTCTATTTTTGTATGTATGGTCGGTGACCCGATCCTATCGGCAATAAACGCGAATGAGTTTTCCGACAAAGCGCACGTTTTCATCGGAAAATTTCATCGGAGCCGAGCCCAAGTTTGAACGGGGAAAAAATTTTCCTGTTTACTTTTATCCCGGCCACTCGTATCAGTTCGCATTCGATAATTCTTTGATTTTTCGTTTTCGTTTTTTTTTAAGTAGCTCTACAATCCAAATAAAAATAAATAGATATGAGCTTGTTTTCGGTGATATTACTGTATGGTGTCTAAAAATATACACGTTATTGAAGTCCTGTTTGTTTGTTCCATAATAATATAATACAATACATATTTACATTCTACATATAATATTACTTGATTTTTCAAGCGTATACACGTTTGATTTATTTCATCGTTTATATGATACTGATATTTTATAAAAGGTTATACCTTACA
Organism: Arctopsyche grandis; assembly: GCF_051622035.1. Classification (NCBI taxonomy): domain Eukaryota; kingdom Metazoa; phylum Arthropoda; class Insecta; order Trichoptera; family Hydropsychidae; genus Arctopsyche; species Arctopsyche grandis. The sequence goes on from NC_135362.1 coordinate 4,294,475, forward strand.
CATAAATATATACAACAATATCAATGACTTTTACATATCAGATTATTTTAATTATTTTCATTAGATTTATAAATTAAAATATACATCTTTATTTCAAACTGAAAATAGAACTGATATACGTATATATAATTTGACTTTATTTATTAAAAAATATGTACCTTTTTCTAGTTTGAAAATCTTTTTGAGGAGACGTAATGAAAGATGAACGTACTATAGCTAAATAAATATTAAGTTTATATGCTTGCAAATATACAGTTTTTAATGAAGAACCAAAACTGGTATACTATCTCGTGATACTTTAACATATACCATTAGAAACTTTTCTGAAAAAGTTTAATTAGTTTTCACAAGACCAAGCAATTCCAGGCAATTTACTTAAAATCTTGTATTTTATTTATATTTTTAATTTATACCAGGAAAGCCTAACAGGTATCCCCAATGCGTATTATAAGTATTATAAAAAGTAAATACATACATATCAATTAACAACCACAGAGACATTTATGGTGAAATTTGTAAATTTGCAGCATTTTATAAAACTCAGCGAAATTCGAGATTGCTGAAAACTAAAGATTTTCCAGAAAATGGGCAAGATTGCCAATTTTTCGGAACCGTTTCAATGAAATTTAGATAAATTGACAAAATACGACAGGAAACAATTGACCTGAAGTCACAAATCCATAGTCTGGCCATCAGAAACCAGTGGGATTATAATCCGTGACCACTATATTCAAAGCAGTATTTGCTAACCACTAGTCTATTAAATATGTACATATATACATTTAAAATTGCTTTCATTAAACTTTTTGTAATCAAAACTTCCGTACATGAGTCAAATATTTGGTTAGTACTATACATATATGTATGTATGTATATGTAGGTATAAAATCTTACAGAATTAAAAATTGATTAAAAATATATGTATATAAATACATATATGCATGTTCTTTAGGCTATCATTACAAGTACGTGCACTTGTTAACCCTACCTCACCGAAGTGGGGTATGCAAGTGACCCAATTTTTACGTTTTTCGTAATAACTATGTGGTTTTCAAAGTTATACACCCTATATTTCTTGTATTCCTAGAATGAACTACAAGAAATTTATTTTAATAGATTTTGTATGATTTAGAAAAGGGGTACATCGTAAAAAAATACATTTAGACATTTCTACATTCCAAAGTATGATTTAAAGGCGGTAGCGATAAATCATGTTTTTGACTGTTCACTTGCATATTCTTGTTGATCGATGAATCAATGCGAAAGAAAGAAACAGCTACATTTTCGTAAGATATTGTTTTCGTCGCTTTTGGCGCGTGGCTATTGAGTCATGCAGTCACCTGTTAGCCTTACCTATGTGCGTTTGCATGTTGATGTTTGTCGCTATTTTTTAATATCAAAATAGTCAAAAACATGCCTATAGGACTAAAACTTTTTTATGTTGATGTATAAAATGATTAATAAGATATATATTGAACCCATTTGTATTGAGAAAAACTGTATTTTGATTAAAAAATACTGGGGTCTTACTCGACCCCGGTTCGGGACACTCATTCGATCTCGACGCTCCGTTCTAAAAAAAACGATAATTATTACCAACAATTTTACTAATCTGAGCAACGCCAGGCAATTCGGCTAGTCGAAAAGAAATACTCGGCTTTAATCAGCAACCATTCAATTTCAGACACAAGTCTTGAAAGTAATATTTCTTTTGATAATGGAGAAGAGGAAAATTACAAAGTATCCTACCCAGTTTTTTCCCTTGTTTTCTAGATACAGAAAAGGTACATATAGAAGCCGTCCCATCAAATGTCATATAAAATCGAAAAAAAATGACAGGAAACATCCATCCGTATTTCATAACTGCTAGAAAGGATACAAAGCATCTTTCAAAAAAGAATCTTTTCAAACGATACGTGCACAAGTGTCACTAAAGGTTCGCAATAGCACATTTTAAATAGATTCGAAAAAGTTTCGGGTCTCTCTCCCACACCAAATTTGTTTCCGATTATTTATGAAGGTATGCCAGATTTTAATTCGTGCCAAATTTACGTCGTCACAAATTTATACGCATAATGTGTGCCGGCAAAGAGGAAAAATTTTCATTTCTCGTCCATTAGCCAAATTGCCGCGAAAATTCGATACGAGCCCATCCCCGATTCGGGTCTGAATCCGTGCGGAAATTCTCCGTGTCTTCCGCTTTGAATTAAAATACCGTTAAAGCGTATAAATCACGACGACACGAAATACAAAAAAAAAAAAAACGAAATACCATAGGCGTGAAAATATTTTCATTTGAGCCCGATCGAAAGGATTTACGCGTAAATCGGCAAAGTTTTATGGCGCAAGTGAACTAAGCCCATTTATACTGGATGAATTTCGGTATATATAAATTGTAATATAAAGCTAGAGTCATATACGCAATGAAACAATAGCATAAAACTATCATAAATTAATTTATTATATAGAATTTATGACTACAAAAATGATCTACGGAATAACTTTTATATTAAATCGACATATCAACACACATACATAACTAAAAGAAACTATAAATACAATATAATGATAAAATATATTATATATTTACAAAAAATATATACTGCTTGTTAAATTCATGTAAATTCCCCATAGTTTTAAATAATCGATGCAAATTTCGCTCGTCATCGGAAAACAACTGCATTAACTCAAAACAATACAAATGTATGTAAATGTTAAATAACTATTACAAATCGGGTCATTTTAAATCAATAGCCTGTATTTATAAGCTAAATATCAAGTCACTTGATGAGTTTTTAGTTTCAATGGACTGAAATTCGATTCTTAATTACTCTGACTGCTCATATTGATGTGTATTATTCATTTTTATTTTCTTAAGTGTTAATTACAGTTAAATATACACTTGAGATGAACGTAAGTGTTGAACGTGTCACTAAAAAGTAATGGCGGGTAATATTTTGCCTACGATTCGTATTTTTAAAATATGTAAATCGTTGGAAAGTGTTTTTGAAGTAAAATTTACGATTTTTTTTAATTTGGAAACCATTGAGCAATATACAATAGCACTAAGTATTAAACGATTAAGTTGTGAACTTCAATTTAGCAAAGGAGTGAAAGGAATTCCAAGCACGTTCTTCATAAGAAGTTTGTTTTGAAGTTGTTGGAGCCGTCCAAAATGAAAATCGAGGAAATTATTTTTCTTCGTAAATCATACATACACATATCTATGATAGTAAACAATGCCTACAAATTTCTATACGATTGCTGTAATAATAAAAAGTAATCAATATTTGTTTCAACGTATTTGTACGCTAGAGTTTGTACTTAAAACATGTACTTACATACATATGTATGAAATTTTTAGCTACATATATTTAGTCTTAAATTAAGCATAGAAGCTCGATAATAAATCTATTACCTAGATATTTTTATAATTACATATTTAGAAATAGATATATGTTCAAATCTATAAAGCCCTTATAAAAATTAGAGGTGCTAATAACATTAGTGCCTTCTTGAAGGGTGTTAATGTATACCTCCGTGGCAGATGTAATTATAATACTTAAAATGCATATGTACGATGTATTATATTATAGTTATTAATTTCAATTTGTATTTTTGATTATTGGTTGTATGCTTTAATGAGTAATTTGCGATAATATTAAAAAAAGAAAAATAAATACATATAATTATGTAAATTTAACCAATTATCTAATATACATATAATTTCGAAAGAGACTTGGTTTTATATATGTATCTTTGGTTCAGAATTTCGTAAACAAGTCAAAATTTCTATGACGACGATTAAAAAACAAATGAATATTTACTATTAACCAGTAGCGTGGTCTAGTGGTGAATGTTTAATTATTTCGTACTTGATGTTACGAGTTCGATTCCCCGCTAAGTCTCGCTGTTGGCCAGACCTTGATTTGTCTAGGTCGATCGTTTCTTATCAGAATTTGCCAATTTTTCTGATTTTCATTGAAACGGTTCCTGTGAAATTGGCGTTTCCTTCCCAATTTTCTGTTGCGAACCTTAAGTTATTGTTATATCTTAGGTTTCGCCATATTGCTCACCATAGATGTCTCTGTGGTTGTTTATCGAATATAAAAATTCGTATTGTTACATGAAAGTTATTCATCGTTATTTATCGTATTAATACGATGTTTGTAATATATGTATACTGACCATAGATGTCAGATATTTAGATTTACATGTATCGATGTAATAATTATGTGGACCAGGAAGGCGCATTTGGGGTTTACCTGTAAAGCCTTCCTGGTATATTTGTATATATGTATGTGAAAATATGTATGTAAAAATAAATAAATTATGTAGATTCGCCATGTTAACGCTATTTTTATTACAAATACTGAGCGAAGCCGGGTAAAACAACTAGTTTGTTATAAATATGAAAAGTCTATAGTTAAAGTATATTACATTTTTTTATTACATTTTTATACCGGGAAGACCTTACAGGTAAACCCCAATGCGCCTTCCTGGCCAATTACAAACAATACAGCATTTTTATTATACAATTCGTTGAATTACCAGACACTGAAAATTCGCAAATTAACGAGACATTTATGAATTTTACATAAATTTTATTGTACATTAATTATACTCAAATTAATGGTGACATAGTAGATGAAATCAGAGAAAATTGGCAAACTCTGGTAGGAAACGATCGACCTGGAATCACAAATATCCAGGTCTGATCAGCAGTACTACAGATATACTCAGAAAAATTCTTTTCAATCGAGCTAAGCTCATGGGATCGAACCCGGCGCCTCTCCATGTTAAGCAGAAGCTTAACGACCGAGCTATGCTGCTGGCTAATATGTATATGTATTTGCATTTAAGATAACGGGTGATACAAAGAGTACGCCGCCAGTATTAAATTTAATTTCAAACTATGGCTAACAACCAGCAGCGTGGCTCAGTGGTGTCATTGATACTAAGCACCGAGAGGCACCGGGTTCGATTCTGTAAGCTGACCGCGATTAAAACTAATTTATTTCGAGTATAATCTTTAATGCTGTTGGTCAGAATTGGATATTTGTGATTTCAAGTCGATCGTTTCCCATCAGAGTTTGCCAATTTATCTGATTTCATTGTTGAAGCGGTTCCTCCATCAAAATTGGCAAAAACCATCCTACACACAATGTCACCACTATTAAATAGTGACTATTTGAATATGATTTAAAAAAATATATTAACTATAACATACATACATATGTACATAGATGTCTCGCTAATTTTCTTATATATTGTATTTGTATTGTTTATATGCCTGGTCACAGTGACGCGATAGAATAACCTGTAATTACACTGTGGCTGATGTGTAAAAAAATAAACTATGCAGATGACGATCGAACGAAATATTCGGTCATTATCCATTATTTCAAAACACAAATCTTCCAATTCACAAAATCCATCCCCAATACATTTTCATTAACACATTACCTCTACTCTTCCGCGTAATTAAACCCAATATAAATGCATCCCACAATTCGACACCAATTAATCCAGCTTCCAGAATAAACCAAACACCCTTTCGACATCTGCATAATGAATACTCATCAAACGGTTCGCGTCACTTGAAAACCCTACGAAATTTCGGCACTGAGCAAACACACCAAAAACTGGTACTTACGGATAGCCTACGAAAGAATCAAGAACAAACTTATGAAGAGTCTCAATGATTACAGCAAGGTGTTTATACGTTTCACATATAAACATAAAGTACCAAAACACTGGCTTTAGTGCAGATTTTATGAGCTTTTTTTCCTACTATGTTGAATACACTTACATTAAAATTATATACCAACAAGGAAAATACTGTATAATATTATAATTTGATTTTGATTTTTAAATGCTTTTTATTATTACGAAATTATGTTCACAATACATCTTATATCTATTTTAATAGCTACTGATCTACTGATCATTTTCTATTTTACAATTTAATTTAATTTGGCTAGTAATCATAGTATTATGTATATTATTCTAATGTTAATGTACAGCATAATAGGAAAAAGAGCTCAAAAACCTATTTACAATTCTTTTAAATGCTCATAATACGTCTAATACATAATATTAATTAAAGACTTTCTAAAGTCGATGACCTAAAGCAGATTGTGTTTAGTTTATCTGTATAATAGTATAGATAATGATCACTGGATCCGTAGCTATTGGAATAGTCTTAAGATGTATTGTAAAAATAATATACACATTATAAACAGTACAAAGTTTTTAAAATCAAAAATTATACATATTATATAATGAAATATTCTGTAAATATAAATTTGATATATATTATACTCATATTCCTAAATAACCCAAGCAATTCAACTCAACATAGCGAACTTACACAGTAAACCCTCATATTACGAAACAATTTGACATCTTCCTGCGAGCTCATCTTAACGAGATCCGATCGTGTTCGTACATACGCATAAATACATAACTAGGTATAGATAAAAAAATACATTTTTAATTTTTGAATTATAATAATCTGTTTTGAAGTGATGAGAGTATAATTTTTCATTTTTATGCTTACAGAAATATCCTACATACATATATTGCCTAGCTTTCTTAATAACATCTTTAAAACTCAATCTTCTGAATGATTTGTCGAGCAATCGATCAATAATGCGACATTTCAAAACCTTGACATTTATATATGCGCGCTCCGAACTGATTTGTTCTGAGGGAATCATTTTGATAGCCGAGTCCCTTGCGTTATTTATAGTCAAAAAGTTTTGTGTAAATATGTGCTATTTTGAAAAAAAAAATAGTTCAGAATGATTTTTGATAGACACAAATCAGAATATTCATAGTGAAAATTCCATAAATGTTTGAAGATATGAGTAAATTAAAAAGTAAATGAAAAAGTGTCTTCGACAGAATTGCGTCCGTGCAAGCAAACGACGTGACGGACCATACCAAAACCATTTAGCCAGCAGCATAACACCGAGAGGCGTCGGGTTCGATCCCATGAGTTGACCTCGATTGAAAATAATTTTTCTGAGTATACCTGCAGTGCTGCTGGTCAGACCTGGATATTTGTGACTCCTGGTCGATCGTTTCCTATCAGAGTTTGCCAATTTTCTCTGATTTCATTGTTGAAACGGTTCCCGATTAAAAATTGGCTAAAATCCTTCCTACCTACTATGTCACCACTATTTGAGTATGACCAATGTTCAATAAAATGTATGTACAATTGATAGATGTCTCGTTAATTAGCGAGTTTTCAGTGTCTCGTAATTCAGCAACTTGTATAACAAAAATGCTGTATTGTTTGTAATTGGCCAGTAAGGCGCATTGAGGTTTGCCTGTAAGGCCTTCCTGGTATAAATAATGTAATAAAATAAATAGCAAATCCACTACCACTACCACTGGTACCCCGACTTTTCCGCTAAACCTACACTCCGCTACAAATCGCTGCAAAATACGCGGCTGCATGCTCATTTCGATTTCGGCATTTTTCGTCTCGCCCACATTCGCGACTATTTGTTTGACTGCATGTTCACTCGAACTTGTATCGATGTCGAACGTATGGATGTCTCTTTCACACGCATATATTTTGCCGCGAGTACTGCTAGCACTTATGCGAACTCTTTATCAGATTCCCAATATACTTCTCCACTCGACTTGTGATCCTAATAGTTTTTGCCAGAAAGATCCAACTCAATTTAAATAATTGCCAATCATCGATGCACATTGATATTTCATCTGCGCGACCCAATGAATATATCGTCTTTCGTACATGCTTAAATTCAAACAGTCGCAAATTTCGTCGAGACGTCAATTACCGAAATCGAAATGAGCATACAGCCGCGTCGTTTGCAGCGATTTGTAGCAAACCCCTAAACCTCCACAGCCTTATCGAAAAGTCATTGAATTCGTCGTTAAGGGATCTAGTCTGGAATAGTCTAATGCGGGGTTTCCCAAACTATGTTCCGCGGAACACCATTGTTTCGCTGAACCTGAATAGGTGTTCCGCGACAACTTGGAAAGGATTTATACATTGTAACACATTTAAAGATCTTCTACTTCATATTAAAAGGCGAGTGATGATCAATCTCCACTGATGTTTGAATAAAAATTTAAAGTAGATGAAGAAGTTTCCAAACTATTTTTAGAACATCTACATAACTTGAAGACAACTCGTTTGCAATATTTTCCGAACACTAGTAAGGACGATTCCTGGGTTCGGAATCCATTTTCCGTGACAGCTAAACCAGTAGGCTTAAGCGCAAGTGTATACGTATGTATTACAATACACGTATGTATTTCACTATCATTTGGATCCACGAAATTATATCCACTTTTACAGGAATTCAGAATATTTCCGTACGCTGCCCAACCGTCCGAAATTATATGCGAACCCGGCAGTATACGTCGGAGTATTTCATCAGGTAAAAGTCGAGTTAATTCAGGGCACGGCAATACTAAGAGTACTCGCAAAGAGCAACCAATCACAGGAAGGAGCGGGTTGACCGAGCCTCGCTTTCCAGCCTAGAGGGCCCGAGAATCGAGAATTCCTATCTTATTACATACTCACTTAATTTGCGCGAGCAGGATACAACAGGAACAAGAGGAACAGGCTTTTCCTCCCGTATTAATGTGCGCGTGCAGAATACGGGAGGAAAAGCCTGTTCCTCTTGTTCCTGTTGTACCCTGCTCGCGCAAATTAAGTGAGTATGTAATTAGATACGGACAAAACTTATTAGTTTTTCGCTTTGTTGCTTCTTTTCTTCCATTTACGCGTTAAATGGGCATTTTCGTGACTATAAATAGACTCGTGGCAAAAATAGAAACTTCCAAGCAAACAGTTCCTCTTGTTCCTGTTGTACCCTGCTCGCGCAAATTAATTGAGTATGTACATACGTAAGTATGTACCGTTTACTATGCACCTTTTTTTTTTGATCTTTCGATTTTCGATCTTTGCCTTCCGATATTTGTGTTTTCTGTAATTTAACATTCTAGCTCGTCACGTAGACCCGTATAAACATATAGTGTAGCCTAGCTATAGTGACGCCCTGGAGTATATCTGTAATGTCACTATAGCTTAAGGGGTTATTCTAGTCTAGAGGCATGAATTTTAGGTACTTTTTCAGGTGCAATAAAAAAAAACAAAATATTTTTACTAGCATTATTTTACCAAATATTTATTAATGTTTGAAGAATACATGAAAAAAAATCAATGGAAAAAATTCAAAATTCAAAAAGTTACAGGCTGATGAAGTGAGGGGTCTCAAAAAAATGGTGCGCCTTGATTGACACGATTCCAACCCTCCTAGTATTCCAAAATCAAAAAAGCAAATTAATTCTTAATTCAAACAAATTCTGCTATGGCATCAACTATGGAAAAGTCAAACAAAATTTTTTTTCGCAAAATAGTGGCTGTTTGAAATAAAAAGTCTATTTTTTACCAGTTTTTTGACTTTTCCAAATTTTTTAAAAATAGTAAAAATTGGAATTTTGTCATAGTTCTAGTTCATGCAATAGAGAAGGCTCACACCAAATTTCAAATAAATTAGTCCAGTAGAACTTGAGATATCATGTCAACCGTCTCGAAAAAAGTAGTTTCGAGAAAAACGCGTTTAAAGTTTCGGGTGAACTTACGCGCCGGTCAGATGCCACGTCACTAAAGCAGCTACATTAGGACTTCCAAGCCGGTTTAAACCGAAACCGAAAAGCCGGCTTTTTGACCATTTTTCAAAAAACCGAAAACCGGCTTTTTAAGGTTTTCTTTAATTAATGTTTTTTTCCTCAAAATTAACAATTATGAATTTTAAATTTCTATGAAAGATCAAAATAAATGTGTATAAACGATCTCAGGTAATTGGCGTATATTTCTTTGAACAAAAAAAAAGCTACACTACTTTCTTTCTTGAGCGGTTTCTTTGAGATTTAGTAATGGACCAGGTCATAAACCAATAAAATATTATTGAAAATATGTAGTTTCAATGGCCTACCCAACTTCAGGTATAGAAAGCATCCTTATCTATCGCAAATCCTTGTACTTGAAAACATCAAAAAAAGTAGTCAAATGATTTATGGCAAAATGCATAGGAATTTCCGAAATATAATTGATTTTTTTTCGAAGGAATTGCCCTTTAAATATTGAGGCCACATACCTACTTTTATTATGGATTTAAAATGTTCGTGATCAAATGAATTTGCCGTTTCAGATGAATTTGTTTCCGAAATTTGCAACGGTTGCTTTTGGATTTTTTAAGCTAAAACATATGCGTAAAAACAACTTTGAAATCTCTTTATCTACAATATATTTAGCTTATTTAAATCATTTAATTATATGTGCGTATTTAGGATCTGCCAATTTACGACTGTGATATATAGTCACCGGAGCCTGAGGGGGCCGTGTAATGTTCAAAGGTTGTAAATGCATTGTTAAAGGTTTGCCGAACAATGGATAGCACTGTGACTATCCTACCTCTAGACTGATATTTTATTTTATTGTTACAAATCAATACACACTCGCCATTACAGATTTTTGCTCCAATGCGACGGGTGTACGTTAATGAAATACATAAACAATCAGAAATCAGAAATACAGTAATACATACATATACAATCAGAATATATAGAATATAACAATTAATCAGAAATAATAATCATAGTGACATCTATGGATTTCAGATTACTGTGTATAATTAATACAAATTATACACAGGCAGATTTTTGTGACAACAGGATTCGATTTTTTAATACCAATTTTCAGGAACCGTTTCAGCAATGATCAGATAAAATTGGCAAACTCTGATAGAGAAACGATCGATTTGGAGTCACAAAACCCCCAAATCTAACCAGCAGTGGCGAGGACACGAACCTATGACCTCAGTGATGCTAAATATATACGCTATCACTAAGCCAAACTGCTGGCTAATATAAATATATGTACATATAATACAAATTTTATTATTTGTAATAATAATATAAAGTAATGATCTTATGAAAGTTCATAATGTTTATAACTTAATTAAATTTATAAAAAACTATTTTTTTGCATAATATAGATATATATTATGCAAATATATACATATTTACATTTTTTTTCGATATAAAAATTTTAAACTTAAAAAAATCGTATTTTTCTAAAACCGGTGAAAGCCGGCCAACCGGCTTTTTATTTGTAAAAAAACCGAAAACCGGCTTTTTATTTCGGGCGGTTTTTTGGAACCCCTAAGCTACATACATATGTATATCTCCGAAAATAATTTGATTTTGAAAAATCCTTTTAAAGACATATTCTTAAAGGTTTAAGCTTTGAAAATATGAATGAAAAAAAAATCGTTTTTTTCAAATTTATAGACTAGAATACCCCCTTAACTGTAATACATAAATAAATATAAAAAAAAAACAACTGGTACTTACACATCTCCTTTCCCAACACCCACGTCTCAGGCCGAGTGTTGACTTCGACGAGAACGGTGGGAGTGCACACGAGCAGCACCATCAGATCGGCGATGCTCAGATTCATCAGGAAGATGTTGGTCGAGTTGCGCATGTCCTTCGTCTTCATGATGACGATCGGCACCATCACGTTCCCGACCACGCCCAGGCACATGATGATGATGCAGAACACCATGGACGTGGTCCTTATATACGCCGGTATCTGAGAATAGTCGCCGTCGGTCGAGTTCGTGGGTCCAGTGCCGTTTCCACCAGAACCCAGCACACTGGACAGCAGGTGGACCAGAGACGAGTTTGCGTCGTCGACGTCGACTGGAGCCGTCGTCGACGACGACGACGACGACGACTGGTACAACTCATCCTGCCTGTACGCCCGCTGGAGCACGGGCCTGCCCTCGATCGGACTGGAGCGATTCCCGTACAAGAAAGCGGCGTGTTCCAATACGCTCGGTTGAAATCTGGCCGAGTCGAGGTGATTGGCAGTCGGCGATTGGGTCACTGCACTAAACGGACCGACGACGGATGCGATTGTTGAAATCATATATGAAACGACGACTCGATCTTCAGGTGTGCATCGTCAGGTTTTCGGGCTTTTAATGACATGTATGCATGTGTTGGTGTGTACACTTTAGCGCGCGAAATTGGCGCGCAACATCCTCGCCATTTTGTTTTGATGGTGTGTGCGTGTGTGTGTGTGTGTGTGTTTTGACTTGTCACATTTGAAATGTCTCTCAATTCGCACTCAAGTCATAGTCTTGTGTTTGTGAGTTTTTTCTTTATGCGTTCATTTTTGGTGTGTCGAGCGAACACTGTGGTGCCATTTCTCATCTGTAACGTAAAGAAAACGACGTGATTAGTTATAGTCAAATTAATGTTCTATGGAAATGATACTATGGATGTGATACTATGGATTTAAGTTTCATAAGTTTTCTTTCAAAGAATAAAGAAAGTGAAGCGATCCCCATTTGTATTAATAAATATTATATAAACATTGGAAGCATTGCTCGGTGATATAATTTCACCCATTTAATTGTTTTTGTAATTTTTTATATCTAAATTTTTTGCTTATGCTTTTTCAATTATTTTATTTTATTTTTATTTTATTAATTGAAAAATCAACAGACAGGATGTACATAGATATGTATAAAAAAAACAAATAGTAAATAAATAATATATGTAACATCCGAGTCCAATAATAGATTTTTACAAAAATGAAAAAGATAAATATAAGGAAAACAAATTAAAAAGTAAAGAATAAAGGCATGACAAAATATGTAGAACATTGCATAATCAAACTATAGTATTAAAATATTTGGAAAAGGTTATAAAATAGAATATAAGAAGAAATTGAAATTATCAATTAGTTTTTTTTGGTTTTTTTCTCCCTCCTATTTTATTTTATTATGTAAGCCATTGTGGCGCATTAGGTTCTTTCTGAAATGCCACAATGTTCCAAAATGTTAAATAAACAAATAAATAAATGTATTTTGAAAAAAAAATTGTCAAATACGGATGTATGTATGTATAATATAATATGTACATATATACAAGGCTTGTGTTAATTTAGTCAGTAGATTCATTTGATTTGGTCATTAAATAGATGATCATTAAGTTATAATATCGGTCGCTGACTGCTTGATTATTGTTTGTTTGTTAAAAAATATTTAAAACAATAAGCGGCTTACTGACCGTTCATTTCCATCTAAATAGTACATGATGTTATGACCTCATAGCATTGATATTTATAACGGAAGCCTTATCTGCTTCCCACCAAAGATAACCACATACGGTCGCATCAGACGAATTAGATTACGAACCGTGCGAACCGTCAAAGCAATGAAAACGGATCCCACATTCTTTAGATAACACAAGAAATGGCGTCATCTCTTTTGTATAAAAGGGGATACACAAACCCCGATAAGGAAGATTACCTCAGACAACACCACGTATAACTACTCTACTCTACTTGTGAAAACCCTTGTGAAAACCCTTGTGAAAACCCTTGTGAAAACCCTTGTGAAAACCCTTATGAAAACCCTTGTGAAAACTCTTGTGAAAACCCTTGTGAAACCCTTGTGAACTCTTGTGAAAAGCCTAGAAAAAACCTTGTGAAATTCCTTTGTTTAAAACTAGCATTTATAAACTTTAACTTCAACTCAAACTTAAAACATCGAAGTGATCTGGACCTTTTTATAAAAGGGTGCCTATAAATATCTCTTAGGCTAATACTGTAAACATTATTAAAGAATATAATAAATTCTAACTAATAAGAAAAACAAGTGACTTTTATTACGGAAACAAAAAGGTGTTAATCTGGTTTGCTCGTAGATCAAACATTGATCTGCTTGTGAATCAGATATCATTTTTTTGTGTCTCCGGTCCGTCAGGACATAACAATACATACATATATGTATGTAGCTTTTCGTAAAAGTTACAGACCATTTCAGTTGTTGCCTTAACATAGATTACCTAAACACAATCTGCTTTAGGTCATCGACTTTAGAGAGTCATTAATTACTATTATGTATTAGATATATTATGAGCATTTATAAGAATTGTAAATAGGTTTTTGAGCTCTTTTTCCTATTATGCTGTTCATTAACATTAAAATAATATAATACTAGGATTACTAACAAAATGAAATTAAAATTGTAAAATAGACAATGTTCAGTAGATCAGTAGCTATTAAAATAGATGTATTATGAACATAATTTAGTAATAATAAAAAGCATTTAAAAATCAAAATGGTTGCTCTTTAATAAGAAGTAAGTAAAATAATATTTAAAATGAAATAAAATCTAACGTGTAATATAATACATAAAGAAATTTTAAATTAACTTATGTACAACAAAAGGTGAACATCAAATTATCAAATCTTAACAATGAATTTGTATTGTACGACTTTCAAATATATCTTGAATCAAAAGTTTCAATTTGAAAAATTATTTTCCATTAAAAAATACTATTATTTTTTTTATAGTTTTGACCTGTTTCTAATTGGCCAGTAATAAACAAGCAATATGTAATTTTAATTTTTTTTTTCCATAAATTAAACGTTCAGCCAAGAACACAAATTGTCAACACATTTGATTTACTAGTGAAACGGTAAGTAATTATAATAAATAAGCAGTTACAATATACATACAACCACATCAGCATTTTATATATAGCGGTTAGTAATTTAATAAAATAGCCAGTTTCTTTTGACAGTCAGTTCTTAATTTTACATATAATGTTCTATTGTGCTATTACGCAACATGATATGATTTTCAAATCTTATAAAATAGACATTTCAATGAATCCATTATAAGTATTAACTGACCAAATTGAAGAATAAATCAACCAAATTCAAATTGTTAATAAATGTGAATTACCAAATTGTGAATAAATGTTACTCATTTTTGTATGTAATAAAACGTATATTAAATCTTCTTAACTTAACTACATATATTATCAAAAATATACAAAACTTTTATCAGACCTAAATTACATATAGAATATGCTTTTAGCATATGGAATCCTCATTTCAAAAAATATGTATGTTATATGTATCGAAAGGGTTCAAAGGAGAATTACAAAGATTTCTTCTGAACTTTCTTCACTTTCTTCAAAGTCACTTTCTTATTACGAAAGATTGAAAATAATGAATCTCACTACACTGGAGACGAGAAGAATAAGAGGCGATTTAATGGAAGTCTTTATAATACTAAATACATAATCATTATAAATGTCATATGTCCAATATTTTTACATTCAACGAAAAAACCCTCACCTCAGAGGTCGCTCGCTTAGACTTCAACAAGAAAAATCTAATAAATTGATCAGAGATTCCTTCTTTTCAAACAGAGTGGCTTCAGTTTGGAATAGTCTTCCAAATGAAATTGTAATTTCTGATAACCTTAATATTTTTAAGAATAAGCTTGATGCATTTCTTATACTTAAAGGATTTCTGTAATTCTTCTTTCCCAATTTCTTATTTCTATTTCTTGTTTACTTTTTTTCTCTCTTATTTTATTTGAATATTGTCATTTTTAATGTATTTTACTTTTCTTCTCATTTAATTTACATATATCTATAAATCAAACTCCTTGGGTCTATCGGCTTTGCCGCCTCCCTCAAGTATATTAAATAAATAAATAAAGAAATCTATACATCTATATATATATACATACATATATATATATATATATATATATATATATATATATATATATATATATATATATATATATATATATATATATATATGTATATAAAATTGAATGTCTGTCTGTGTGTCTCGTATAGGCTCCTAAACCACTAAACCGATTACGATGGAACTTTCAGGATTTGTTGTATGCATGTCTGGGAAGATTATTGTAAAAAAAAATCGCCCAAAAACTGGAACAGAAATAGGAAAAACGGGAATGAGTGTCATTGCAACGCAATAATTTCAAATGTGTTCGCTGCCTGCGTTTTTCCGACAAATGGGAACGGGAACGAGAACGGGAATGGGAACGGAAACTGGAACGGGAATTGCATGCGTTGTTGTGGCATTGCAACGCATGCCGGGTTCAGCTAGTAAATAAATAAATTCGTATACAGCTACTGACCAACTATGTGTCATAAATGGCCAAAAATACATATACCAGCTGAATCCAATCCAATGACGCATTTAAATATAAAACACACATTTTTCAAAAAATCGACATCGGTCTCTAAGCCTCTAAAGTAAAAGTAGTGCAACTATTTTTGGACATTTAAATGTGTATTTTCGATGCAGATAAAAATGAAACACAATATGTTCCACGTCAGTTCCGAGAATGTGTCTATTATGTACGTTTGACAACCACTATCCGTAAACAAACATATTTTTAGACCTCGGAGACGAGACATTATTATTGTATACATATGTACATATATTATAGACGTAACCTTTAGAGTTAACAGATTACTTAAACCGCTCGGCATTAATCGAAAGCGAGACCGGAAACAGACCCAGAAGCCAACTGCACCAGACAAGCTACACGTCTCTTTTAGAGATAATTTATCGTCTAATATTTAGCGGAAAGATCTGCGAGACCTGACACACATACACATTCGCGAATACCCACTAAATTATCCGCGGAGCTGTGAAAATTCATTTCAACGTAATTTGAATTATGTTTTCGACTTGACGTGTCGCGCATCAAATTAAATATATTACATTTTTAATATGAACGCATTGTAAACGCTGAATATGTGAGCGAAGAGCGAACGCTCCGAAAGTGGACCAATTCTCGACTAAAATTTATAATGCACTACATAGCTGAACCCGGCATGCGTTGCAATGCCACAATAACGCATGCAATTCCCGTTGCCGTTCCCGTTATTATACATAGTAATGATAGTTTGTTGGAAAAATATTTAATTATTTAATTTAATTTGTTTTATATTTAAATGCGTCATTGGATTGGATTCAGCTAGTATATTTTGTTACAAATACATTATATTATGCTATTATATCATTATATTATATTATTATATTATTATACTAGCTATTATATTATTATATTATATTATTATATTATTACATTATTATATTATAATGTTATTATATTATTATATTATTATATTATTATATCATTATATTATTATATTATTATATTATTATATTATTATATTATTATATTATTATATTATTATATTATTATATTATTATATTATTATATTATTATATTATTATATTATTATATTATTATATTATTATATTATTATATTATTATATTATTATATTATTATATTATTATATTATTATATTATTATATTATTATATTATTATATTATTATATTATTATATTATTATATTATTATATTATTATATTATTATATTATTATATTATTATATTATTATATTATTATATTATTATATTATTATATTATTATATTATTATATTATTATATTATTATATTATTATATTATTATATTATTATATTATTATATTATTATATTATTATATTATTATATTATTATATTATTATATTATTATATTATTATTTTATTATATTATTATATTATTATATTATTATATTATTATATTATTATATTATTATATTATTATATTATTATATTATTATATTATTATATTATTATATTATTATATTATTATATTATTATATTATTATATTATTATATTATTATATTATTATATTATTATATTATTATATTATTATATTATTATATTATTATATTATTATATTATTATATTATTATATTATTATATTATTATATTATTATATTATTATATTATTATATTATTATATTATTATATTATTATATTATTATATTATTATATTATTATATTATTATATTATTATATTATTATATTATTATATTATTAAATTATTATTATATTATTTTGTTACAAATACAATATATTATGCTATTATATTCTATTAGCTAGTATATTTTGTTACTATTACATTCTATTATTATATGTATTATGCTACAAATTTCAATAGCCACTGATCTAATGATCATTATCTATTTTATAAACTACTAGTTGTTTTACCCGGCTTCGCTCAGTATTTGTAATATAAACAGCGCTAAAATGGTGAATCTAATGGAAAATATTAATTTGTTTTTTTATTAAATTTATTTGAATCGAAAAAAATATAAAATTCAACCAATTGACGTTTCATCATAGAAACTTTGTATTGTTTACGAAGTTCCCAACCAAAGATATACATGTACATACTTACATACGTACAACGTCTCTTTCGAAATTATATGTATATTAGATTTTTCTTTTTAGTATTTATAATATTATCTTATTTTAATGTCTGTATTTAAAGCAAATCAAGAAAAAAGCTCAAAAACATACATAAATATTTACAAATTCAATTGTAACATAAGGCTGTTTTAGATTATTATCTATTCAAGTTTTAAATTTTATTATATTTTTTGAATTGCATTGCTTTAAATGAACTTGCGATAAATCTTTTAAATCACTTTATACGTCTTGGTTCACTTTTACGCTGTACATACATGTGCGATTTCTAATTACAGAACATAACACCAATGAAAGTCATAAATATATTCTTGTATATGTTTCTTTGGTTTGTTTTTGGATGCAATTTTAATTGTAAAAATTGTACATATATTTTAAACCAAATTAAAGAAGATCAATTTAACTTATTTATGCATAGTATTAGTTCACTTTCATTATTTAAATAGAGTTTTAAATATTAATCTATTACATTTTTATTAATTATTTTATCTTATACTAGTGGTTTTACCCGGCTTCGCTCGGTATTTGTAATATAAACATCTTAAACATGGCAAAACAATCTAATAATAAACATTAATTTGTTTTTTTATAAAATTTATTTGAATCGAAAAAAAATAATATTCGACAATATCGATGTCGTCGTTAAAGAATCTTTGCTTTGTTTTCGATGCTTCCAACAAACCTTTAAACCTTACATACATACAAATTATATATTAAATTACAGTGGATGTTTTCAATTTGCTTATACACGGGGTCTTGGTTCACTTTCACGTTATAAATAATAGAGTTTTAAACCTAGAATTTTTCATTAATTATACTATAATATGATTTTTCGAATTGGTATTGTATTTAATTCTCATATAAATACAATTTAATATATTATCCCTATTAATTCAATTCAGATTCATGTAAATACGAGTAAATAATAGTACGAGATGTTAACTCGCAATTTTACCAATTTAAAATTCAGCACACTTCCAATTAACCCTTTTAAACGAAAACAAAAAATAATGTGGCTAGAAGACGATCCCAATAATCTTGTTTCAACAGAAAATACTCAATATAAAAAAGTATTAACAGTGGGAAAAAATCCCAAGTGAAAATGAGTACTTTTGACTTTTGATTTGAACTGGACGACTACTTGGAGATATTTAAAAGCTGAAAAGTACTACAAATAAAAGATAAAATACCCGACTATAGATTGCAATATTCATTTTGAACAGAAAATTGACAGATTTTGATACATCAACCGAACAACACCAAGATATAGAAAAATCGCGCGATTTAAAAAACACATACATATCTCCAAATATCGAGCCAATCAACATTTTTTATTACCAGATTCGTATTTACTGGGCATAGATCTATAATAAAAGTCATATCTCGTCTCTGAACCATTTTTCGTGTCGAACAGTGTAATCGATTAAACATTTCTATAAAAAAATATTTTTTGGACCTGTATTGGATGCAATGTTTGATATAAAAACTTCACGTTTTCAAAAGTTATTAACTGCCTCAAAGCATCTTACAGTGTATGCAATCAACTTGCTACACATACAAGGTCTTGGTTCACTTTTATGTTGTGAACGTTCGAGTTTTACACTGCAAGAAGAGTAGACGTTGCGTCGTTTAACGACCATAAGCAAAAATAGCGCATTAAATGAAAACTTTATCGACGATAAATTATGCGCCGCTCCGAAATTATTAGTTTATATATTTATTTTAATGCGAAATGTTATGATTTTGGGAATACATACATAGTTAAACGTACAAATTAAACCGACATAGTCTCTGCCCACTTTCAAAATTACATTCGCATTATTTTGACGACGAAACTTCAATGGACGAATGTTTTATTACACAAGAGTGGAGCACGTGACTTTGACGATTTCCGAAATAAAATTGCACAATCAAACTACTCAATGCTATTTAATACTAAATAAATATAAATGCAATTTTATTTTATACTAGTGTTTTTACCCGGCTTCGCTCGGTATTTGTAATATGAACCGCTTAAACATGGCCAATCTAATAGTAAACATTTTATTAAATTTATTTGAATAGTTTTATTTATTTGAATATTCATTAGTTCGATGACGTCACGGATTTACGAACTAAAAATATTTAAAAATATATATTAAAAAAAGTCTCTTTCGAAATTCGAAGCATCATCGTTATACAGAAATTTTCAAGTACATACATATATACTTTCATAAAAGACTTTATTACTTAATTACTAATCATAAATTTACTATTCATACACACAGTTAAAAGTTTTAAAAAGCTACACATAAATAGTACTATACTAAATAGTATATGCTAAAAAATTTTAGCAGATCAAAAAGTTCAACACGCTCAGAATTAACCAAGTTTAATCTCTTTCTATATGTCTTTGCTAGTAAAGTATATACAACTAATCATATAAACTCTTAAAAATTTAAAAATAGAGAATAAAGAACCAAGTTTCAATAGTCCGAGAAGAAATAGTCTATAACAGTGTTATTTATTTTATTTTATTTCAACCAAACTTGTACAAAAAAACACTAGCCTTTTTGATACAATAAAAAAATACAATTAATACAAGCATTTTTATACAATGCGAATTCATACAAACATCATCCACATTGACATCTATGGAGAAACTTTAGCAGCATTTTATTATTGTCGAACTTCAAGACGCTGAATAACTTGAGATTGGAAAGGAAATGCCTATTTACAGGAACCGTTTCAATGAAAATCAGAAAAATTGGCAAACTCTGAAAGGAAACGATCGACTTGGAGTCACAAATCAAGGTCTGGTCAACAGCTACTTGTGGGAATAGAACCGTGACCACTCTGGTCGATAGCATAATATGCTGCAGCATATTATGCTATCGACCAGCATAATATGCTGCAGCATATAAACCAGCAGCGTGGTCTAGTGGTGAATGTTGAATTATTTCGTACTTGATGTTACGAGTTCGATTCCCCGCTAAGTCTCGTTGTTGGCCCGACCTTGATTTGTCTAGGTCGATCGTTTCTTATCAGAATTTGCCAATTTTTCTGATTTTCATTGAAACGATTTCTGTAAAATTGGCGTTTCCTTCCCAATTTTCTGTTGCGAACCTTTAGTTATTTTTATATCTTAGGTTTCGCCATATTGCTCACCATAGATGTCTCTGTGGTTGTTTATCGAATATAAAATTCGTATTGTTACATGAAAGTTATTCATCGTTATTTACCGTATTAATACGATATTTTTAATATATGACGATAGATGTCAGATATTGTTTATATTTACATGTATCTATGTAATAATTATGTGGACCAGAAAGGCGCATTTGGGGTTTACCTGTTAAGCCTTCCTGGTATATTTGTATATATGTACGTGAAAATATGTATGTAAAATAAAAATAAAATGTTAACCACAGTCCACGCTTCTGGTTGATTACTTTAAAGTGATAAATCATTACATAAAAATATTTGTTATATTAAAATAGTGGTATATTACATATGTACTATATATAGAGAACATACAAATTTCCATTAAATTTTGAAAATTATCAAAGTTTCCAGCCTCCGCATAAGAAAATGTATTTGTTTAGAAGTTAGATCAGTTTTCAACAGTACATAGACACGCATAGGTGTGATAAAGATAAATACATACGTACATACATATATTATAATGAGTTTGAAAGTTTCTGATTGCAATACTCCATTCTGGTTGTTTAAACAATCCTATTCGAAATAAGTACAAACACACATTAATATTTCAGCCGAAACTTACTTAAATTCGCCTTACAATATTAATTCGATTTTAGGCGGAAACCAACGCACATTTGTATTTCGCTTACTGTAATTACATTTTGCCAAATTTTCATACATACGTACATACAAGGAGTTCGTCATGAGAAAATTAAAGTTTCTCAATCGCAACACACATAAACGTATGCGAATTTCAAACTTCACAATCAACCCAAAACTCCATTCTACAATTGAACGTTGCGGTCTGTAATCACGTACAAACTTTCCTCTAACTTGTACAATAAGCGGGAGCGAAAAATTAAAATTTTTGCTTTCCCACCCATTGGAAAAGTTGGCTCATATTTAACCCATTGGAAAAGTTGGCTCGTATTAAAATAACATTGTATAAAAAAATCACAAAATATTCTTTGCCTTGATTTCAAAATAATACATCGAACGTTCATTTTACATTGGCCACTGCGTAAATCAATTACGATTATTCCTTACGTAAAATCAAATTACGATTGTTTCCTAAGATTCAAGTTTAGTTATGTGTTAAAGTATAATTATTTTTTTTAACAATGCACTGGCGTTACATATTATATCATATAAAAAATCCCCTAACTGTATAACTATATACAATAATGCCTCGAATACTAACCTTTCCAAACTCCAAATAATACGAAATAAATCATTAAAAATTATTTATAATGCACCCATATATAATAACTTGAAAAAACTGCATGCCATAAATAATATTCCGTTTGTTACAGACATTACTAACAAACCAACCAGTAGATTTTATGACAGAATCACTAATACACTTATGAAGAGTCTCGGCGATTACAGCAAAATGTCTTTAAACACAGATTACCTAAACATAACAATCTGCTTTAGATCGTCGACTTTAGAGAGTCTTTAATTAATATTATGTATTAGATGTATTTTGAGCATTTATAAGAATTGTAAATAGGTTTTTGAGCTCTTTTTCCTATTATTCCGTACATTAACATTATAATAATATAATACTATGATTACTAACAAAATTAAATTAAAATTGTAATATAGAAAACGATCAGTAGATCAGTAGCTATTGAAATAGATATAATATGTATTGTGAACATAATTTAGTAATAATATAAAGCATTTAAAAATCAAATACATATATACACTACCAAAAGTAAAATTTCCTTACATAACAAACAGGATAGGTAATTCTCAAGACGAGGGGGGGAGGAAACGAAAATAGGGGGGGTTGGTTTTAGTTTCGTGCAATGTGTAGGCATTGAAAATTTTCATGACGCGTTCAGTCGCATAAAATCAACTGTCTATGAAGAAGTTTTATTTAAAAAAACACACACACACAAAATAAGTTTAAATGCAAAAAATGATGTGACGGAAGTTTTCTCCAAGATATCATCATACTTTTTAGAAAATCATTTACAGCCATTCACTATCCACTGCTGGATGAAGGCCTCTCAAATACGCTCCACTCGTCTCTGTTTTGCGCAACTCTCATCCATCTCCGTCAGTAGTGTGTTTAGCACCGAGAGGCTACCGGGTTCGATCCCGTGCTAATCTTTAATACAGCTGTTCGTACATGGATATTTGTGACTCCAAGTCGATTGTTACTTATCAGAGTTTGTCAATTTATCTGATTTAATTGTTGAACCGGTTCCTCCATCAAATTGGCAAAAATCTTCTTACCCGCTACGTCACAAATATCTGAATTTGATTTACATATGTACAATATGTAAAAAAATATATACAAGTCTAAATCCATAGATGTCTCTATGGATTAATTAATTAATTAATTAATTAATTAATTGTTAATTTTGTGTTCTTCAGCCTCTCGGAATACAACGATTTATGTAATAAAAATGCTGCAATGTTTGTAATTAATTGTCTAGGAAGGCGCATTGGGGTCTACCTGTTAGGCCTTCCTGTTATATACAAAAAAAATCTCATACCACACATTTTCCTAATTTCGTCTACCCATCTTTCTTGCGGTCTTCCATTTACCCGTTTGCATTCTCTCGGGTACCATTATAGCACTTATTTTGTTACATTCTTCTAACTACGTGGCCCGTTCAATCTCTTAACTCTATCCACTATATCTACTACCCTTGTCATACTTCTCACCCACGTATTCCGTTTCCTGTATTTCTTCGTTATGCCGAACATACAGCGTTCCATACTTCTGATGAGTGCATTGGACCAGAGAAATGTTATAATAATAGAAGTGGCTTTAGCCGTTATATTGACGGCAAACGAGAGTTCCACCACACGCGCGTAAGCGACGGACTTGCCATCTCGCTTGCACAAACGCTTCTGTTATACGCATTACGGGATCTGAATGAAAATCTTTCTTACGCAAAAACCGCTCGAGTTAGTACGTTTAGATAAAAAAAAAATATATTGGGATAGAAAACCAATCCTTATAAGCGTGGAGAAATAAAAAATTTGCCAAATAAATGAAAAATAGCACGGAAAAAAAATCCGTAAAAATATATTTTTGACTTTTAAAATTCGCTAGACAATTAATTAGAAGTATTTTAAAGCAATGAAATATAAAAATTAATAGGAAAAATATCTGACTATTGATTCCGATACTCACTTTGATCGTAACAATCCTAAATTTTGAGTTAAAGACCGCAAAAGCTAAGAAACTGTAAAAATCACGAATTTTTTTAAACGCTCATATCTCGTAAACGATCACCCACCAACAAAAATCAATATCATATTCCAATTCAGCGGGTCAAACTTAGTAAAGATTGGCTGGTTTCCGCTCTGGTAACTCTAAAACGTGATTTTTTGTTGCTCAGTGTTATTATAACGTTTCGCTGCATTGGACTTTGTAGCAACTTGGCGATCAATGTCCAAGTTTCACACCCATACGTCATCACATTGATCGAAGATCTTTTTCTTCAGTCAAAGTGGGGATTTTTGATTTAAAAACCCCATTCATACGTCCAAATGCACTCCATCTTAATTTCATACGTCTTTTAGAAAATATAATGCCTACAATTTTCATCTTTCGCTCCGGTCTATTACTACACATTCATACGTACATACATATTATATTCCGATTTTATGTGTGTCTGTTTAAAAAAATATAAAAACGGATCGACGGGATCAAAGCGAGCGGACAAGAAAAACAAACGGCTATTTACGAGCGATCGACTTTACTATTTTTTCCCCCGGTTTCGTTTGTTTGGAATCAAATTTAACACTTGAGTGTTGCTCGCCACAGTGTGGTCCGATAAATCACATCATATGCATTTTGTGCATTTGATTGCGGGCAATGTGTGCATAAAAATTTAATTCCCAGAATGTATACGCCTTGCTATATGTATGTACATAATAAATACATACATACACATTATATCGATGCCCACACCTGTCTCAATAAATCGACTTTTGGTCAGAAACAATATTTTTATGTTATATTTTAGAACCATTTCAAATCCACCTCCATGTATTTTATCACGATGCGGTGCAAACGATCGAAAAGCGCCAGACAGACTGAACCACAGATTAACGACACGTGTACCTTATGCGTGCGCACTGCTCGCACTTACACTAAACGAAATCTACCCAAAGTCCCGACATACTTACCCTGTATACGTTCTGATACTTTAGTTCTGAATTTTTCCTTATGAAATTATTAAAAACTCGCCATAAAGATCCAACTCAATTTTAATAATTACCATTTTAAGTGGTCTGTACACCCGAAACCATAATTTTGTTACCGTTCCTTTCTTCGATATATATATTGAGTGTATGTATATATTGAGTGAATGCGACAATATATATCAATATATATATTGAGTGAATGCGACAGTTGCGCTTTGACCAGATAAAACGTGTTTTAAATTGACAAAATCGAGGTTTCGTATTCTACTATTTTCTCCTCCAAAATTGGACCAATTTAAAAAAAAATTCATCATCGGTATGATAAAGATATTTTCTGTGCATCTATTGGCGTATTTTTTTAAAAATCGACCGTTAAATAACCACGCTAGACTCTTTTCGTGGGTGTAAAAAAGAGGCGATTTTATAGATGTTTGGCGGCTCCTAGCTCCTATAAAAAATAATTAATCAAAAAAATAAAACGATAGATGCACCCCAATGGTGGATATCCATAGCATAATAAAAAATAATTTCTCTAGTGCCATAATTGAGGTAGGGAGAAGTATAGTACGTTTGTATGGACAAGGCGCTGCTGTCCAGCCCTCTTAATAATTGCATCTGTGCACATCGAAAGGCTACTCGTCATCTAATGTGCAATTTTTCATTCGTGAAGTCGAGAATTGCGTTTAAGGCAGCCATCCAGTTAATCTGTGGTTCAATCTGTATGGCGCTTTTCGATCGTTTGCATCAAACCCATTTTATCAAACATAAAACCATAACAGTAAAAGAAGGTCGGAAAAAGCGCGATAGAAGCGATACAACATAAATTCTTTACAGTTTTTAACAAAATAGCTACTTGTGTAATTGAACTATGTTCCATATGTAGAATCATTGTAAATATTCTTAACAACGCAAGTCTCGTGCTAGATTGGTTCCACTAGCCACATTATTTAAAACCATACAAAAATCATATCAGTATGTATATAGCCATATAGTATATAGTACATATATAGCCAGCAGTATGGCTCTGTGGTTGGGTTTTTTCTTAGCGCCGAGAGGACACCGGGTTTGATCCCGATCGATCTCGATTGAAAATAATTTATTCCGAGTATTTTCTGTAGTGTTGCTGGTCAGACTTGGATATTTACGACTCCAGGTCGATCGTTTCCTATCAGAGTTTGCCAATTTTCTCTGATTTCATTGTTGAAACGGTTCCTGATTCAATTGCCTAAAAACCTACCTACCTACTATTTTTTTATTTATATATTATCTTAGATATCAAGCTAATATAAAAATACATATTAATTACTTAACTCTAAAATTTTTAATTAACTTATATGTACTGTCCCTCACAGAGGTGTCTCTTCGCACCTCGCAAAAATGCATCCGTGGTCTTAACAGACGTGATGCACTCAGGGAGGGCATTATACATGAGCACACCCCTGTGAAAAACACCCCCAGCTGTCTAATTTTTTCTTACTCTACTTACAACTAGTTTGTCCTTATTTCTAGTCTAAAAACTTTATCTTTGTTTATCTCTATTCCTTATTATATAATCATCAAAGTACTTAGGCAATAACTTATGATCTAACTTATAAACGAAAGACAATGTACTAATTTTAATACTCAACCATCCCAATTCATCTAACATACTTCCAATACTCTTAAATCTACTCACATTCAAAATACCTCTCATAGCTTTATTCTGTATTTTTTGCATTTTTTCTAAATATTGGCCACTAAACAAATTAAGCACTATAACCAAGTCACCACTATATGATTATATACACTATGATTAATGTACAATACAAATTTATGTTCAAATGGATTAACTTCGAGTTTTCAGTGTCTATGTATGTACATATGTAATAAAAATGCTGCATTGTTTGCAATTGACCAGGAAGGCGCATTCGAGTTTATCTGTTAGCCCTTCCTGGTATATTTTTATATGTATATGTACATACATATGTTAAAAATATGTATGCAAAAATAAAAAAATATATATATCAACGGATTTTCCGAAATTTCTAACGGGCCACCATGCGGCCACCACTCAACATGAGGTCACCATCCCCCAACGAATACAGTCTAAGAGTTTCGAGTTTGACAGTGAGAGAGTCGATAGTCAAGCCGTAAATATAGAAAATGTTATAAAACATTTAGATACTAAAGACAGCTTGAACTACATACATTTAATTCGAACAAATCGTGCGCAAAAGCAAACTATGGCAATAAACCAACAATTAGAATCGAATTTACATACTCGTACATATAAGGCGAATGTCGCGTGATGGTCGCACACCGGATTTTTGCACCATCCAATTATAAGATCGTATGCAATCGTATGATACGATTGTGAACGAGACGACATAAAGGCACCCATATATAGTAAACGTCCAGCACGTACATACACCGGAATACCTTTACGCAGATGAAAAAAAAAAAAAACCAAACCAGCATACATATAAGAGAGATTTCAAACGTGCGAAAATTAATTGAATCGTGTTGATTACTTATCACGATTGCGAAAAAAAAAATAATCACATACGCACAAATAATGGCACTCGTTTAGGTCACCATATAAGGGATTTTCCACGCCTGACGACTGTCACGAGCATACGCGCCGTTAATTGCGCTTAACGGACCCCGATTTACGGCCGTTATCGATTCGCTAACGAAACAATGCCTTCGGTTCTGCACGGCGGGGATCTTGGCAAGGGGTTTTCCGGTGAAAATTGAGATCGCGATCGGTCCATCCGGAAATCTCGCACGCGCGGGCTGACGTTTAGAATTTTCCGGTTTTATTTTCTTTTCAAACACTCGGGATCGGTTCACAACGCTCGTCAAATGCCGTGGAAATAGATTCTGGGGGAAAAAGTCAACAAACGTGACATACTGGGATATCGAAACGAGGTTCCGCATTCCGATTTACCGAAGGGCGTTCTAGGAGTTTCCCGGAAAATATAAATGTAAATAAAATCGTTTATTAATTTTGAACTTATTCACACTTTATTGAAACTTCAAGAACAACAATTTTATTTTTTATTTCTTTACTAACTGAACCCGGCACACGTTGCAATGCCAGAATAAGGCATGTGATTCCCGTTCTCGTTCCCGTTCCAGTTCCAGTTCCCGTTTCAAGTGATGGTTGGAGCTCAACTAACTCAACTCTCTTCAACGTTGTGTCGTCATAAACCAACTGGTAACGTTGTTACCAACGAACACATTTCCTTGACTACACAATGGCGCTTCAAACTTTCGCGTCGGTAAATTCGTAATTACGAATATTATTATTATTAAGTGATTTTTTCCCGTTTTATTATCACAGTAAGCTTCCCGGACATGCATATAACAAATCCTGAAAGTTTCATCGTAATCGGTTGAGTGATTTAGGAGCCTATACGAGACACACAGACAGACATTCAATTTTATATACATATGCGTATAGATTTATACCGGGTCTACGTGACGAGCCAGAATGTTAAATTACAGAAAACACAAATATCGGAAGGCAAAGATCGAATATCGAAAGATCTTAAGTCGAAAGATCAAAAAAAAGGGTGCATGGTAAGCGGTACATACTCACGTACATACTCACTTAATTTGCGCAAGCAGGGTACAACAGGAACAAGAGAAACAGGCTATTCCTCCCGTATTCTGCGCGCGAACATTAATACGGGAGGAAAAGCCTGTCCCTCTTGTTCCTGTTGTATCCTGCTCGCGCAAATTAAATGAGTATTTACCGTTTACCATGCACCCTTTTTTTATCTTTCGACTTAAGATCTTTCGATTTTCGATCTTTGCCTTCCGATATTTGCGTTTTCTGTAATTTAACATTCTGGCTCGTCACGGAGACCGATTTATACCATGTAGCCTAACATGAAACCCAAATGCGCCTCCGTGGCCAGAAACATTGTACATTTTTATATTATACATAGTAAATACATATCAATTAACATCCATACAGACATCGCTGGTCAAATTCGTAAATATCAATTAACATCCACAGAGACATATTTATGGTTAAATTTGTAAATTTGCAGCATTTTATACAATTCAGCGAAATCCTAGACTGCTGAAAACTAGAGATTAACCAGTAAATGGGTAAGGTTGCCAATTTGTTGGAACCGTTTCAATGAAAATCAGATAAACTGGCAAACTGTGATAGGAGACGATCGACCTAGAGTCACAAATCCAAAGTCTGGCCAACAGATACCAGTGGGAATTGAACCCGTGACCACTCTGTACAAAGAATTATATGCTAACCACTAGTCTATTCTGCTGGTTATAAGTGCATACTACAACTACAATATACATATGTATAAGGAAATCACCAGACATAATATAAATTATGTTATCTTCATATTCAAATAGTGGTGACATAGTGGGGTTGGATGGTTTTTAACAATAAATTGGCAAAATCTTATACGAAACGATCGACCTGGAGTCACAAATATCCAAGTCTTAGTATTAAAGATTTGCACGGGATCGAACGTAATCCAATTTATCTGGTTTCCATTGAAACGGTTCCTCAAATTGGCAAAAATCATCCTACCTGCTGTCACAAATATCTAAATTTTGATTTATGTACAATATGTAAAAATTTGTGTACAAGTCTAAATCCATAATTAATTAATTGTTAATTTGGTGTTCTTCAGCCTTTCGAAATACAGTGATGTATGTAATAAAAATGCTGCAATATCTAGGAAGGTGCATTGGGGTCTACTTTTCAGGCCTTCCCGGTATATATCTATGTAAATAAATAAAAAAATAAAAATAAAATACGGCCACTATATGCTTTTGATGGTTCGATGAGTACTGGTCACAAAGTCACTAAAATCTCTACAACGGAACATCTGGCAGCCGAAAATTCCAGCATACTAACGATAACTATCACACTAACGAGAACTTGAGTGCTAAATATTGCATATTCGCGGTTTTAATGGCAAAAATTGTCTGTGACCACCGCAATGTGACTAATAATCCAATTACCGCTTTTGATACGGCAATCAACCCGTGAAAAGTATAATAATAAAGGTTGGGAATCCACTACACATCTGGATGAAATCTTAAAGGAAGAACGACGAGAAAATCCAGGGAATACATATATAACATATATGTATAACCGTTTTAATTTTACCCTTGAATGTGTTTTATTGAAAATAGGATCGATTAATCGTACACCATCGGCTCTGAAGCTACATGTATTATTTAATTTTGCCACGCTAGAAGTGTTGACAGATTTATAGCAAGTCGATTCGATTGTCACAGGTGTTGCCAAGTGTTAATGAGACTATTTGCAGTGTCATTCGGCCGTCGTAAATTAATGTGTGATCTACTTATTCGTCGGCCGAAAATTCCAATATGACATTTTGACAAGTTTCAATAACGAACACGATCCTTTTCACTATTTTCAAATTGAACTACAGTATACGACGGTATACTTATGATTTATACGTATGTATGTACATATGTATTTAGGTCAATCACATTTTAATTACACCACACAATTTCATACTTTATAGTAACAAAAATAAATTCACTTTACCGTCCGCAAATAAGTTTTGCTTCAAAATCTGTTAAAACTGTTAGTTTGTTAATAAACATTGATTTAAAACAAGTTATAGCATATAAATCAACCTAAAGAGGGAAAAATGTAAATCTAATATATTAACAAATTGATAGTTTGTTATCTTCAGAAAATTTAATAGTCAACTATCAAAGTACTGTAAGGTAGAGATTAGGGGATTGATGCTCGTGGACTACTGATTTACTAGCACTGATCAACTGTCAAAAAGCCAATATACAACAACCAATGAGGTCTCGCGACACATCGACCAACAATCTGACTATGCTGAGAGTACAATGTGTATAAACGTTCTGTGGATTTATTCTGTACTTCATTCGGAGCTGGCTGGCTGACGGATCAAGAACAATAAACTACCTCTACCACTTATAGTTGCGTCTTTCACTCCAATCTCGGAAACCGCTCTACACGCCCACGCTACAGTACTGTACCGTATGTGAAAAAGGAGCCGCCCTCTTAATTGGTTTTGAGGATTATCTCCAGGCTTAAGTGTAAATCGGCTAACAATAGAGACCCCCGAATTGACTTAGTGGTCGGTAAGTGGTTCCCGCTAGATTTCTTAGAACTGACAGCGCGAGACTGTGAGACTGCATATCTGGTACGTGACTATTACAATAGGTAAACAAACGAGTCGAGCAAGATGCAGTAAGCGACCTGCCCTTTATAAGCAGGTACTTATGAAGGCATTCTGGACGGAGCAATGGATGTGCCTGTATCTCCTTAATCATCCAATAATTGTTGTGAAGTGACTGTGGCCTTTTATTTGGATCCTCCACCCACTCCTACGCAACAGTGCCATTAGATAGTATACCAAATATAGCGGTTCCTAATAATTGAAAACTACGGGTCAACCTTATTCCACCAACTTGCAATATTTCAAGACTAGTTTTCCCAACTTTTTTCATGTATTTCATCATCGAGTTTGTATATATTATATACAAAACACATATACGAAAATGTTTTGTATAATGAAATACTTATTTTATAAGATAAACATTAACTATTAAAAAAATATGGCGAGAATTTATTTTTAAGGCGTTTTTTAAATATTTTAAATGTGTGTTTAAATATTTAATTAATATTGCTTGGGAGTGAGTGGAGGATCCAAATAAAAGGCCAAAGTCACTTCACAGCAGCTATTGGGTGATTAAGGAGATCCACGCATTGCCAGTGCTCCGTCCAGAATGCCTTCATATGGCGTAAGTACCTGCTTATAAAGGGCAGGTCGCTCACTGCATCTTCCTCGACGCGTTTGTTTACCTATTATTATAGTCACGTATCAGATATGCAGTCCCATGGTCTCGGGCTGTCAGTTCTGAGAATTCTAGCGGGAAGCGACCGATTGCCATTACCGACCACTAAGTCTCCATTGTTAGCCGACAGCACTTAAGTCTGGAGATAATCCTCGAAAACCAATTATAACGGCGGCCCCTTTTAGCATATGCTACAATAGCCTAAAAATCTATGAATGATCACAATATGTCTCGCGTATTAAAAATATTACATACATACATGTGTACAAAGAACATTTTTGTATCCAATATACCAACTCCTGTTTAATCAAACGAAAGGTTAAGAAAACGAGTCTCGAGATATTGCTAGTTGGTACAACGAAGCGCACCGGAAACTACATATTTATGTATAGCTTTGCGTAGCAGACAAACAAACAAACCATCGTATTTAAACAATAGTTCAAAATCTGATATAAGAGGTATGTAAAAATTACTCAAACCGATGTTGAAATGTTAAAAACTCAATTTAAAGACCATCAATTCATTTTTATATAGGAAAAATTACTGACTTATAAATATAGTCATTTCTAAAGATAAAAAAAAAAATACAGTCAGTTCTACATATAAAGTGTCAACGAATAGAACCTGTTCATTCACATCGGACAATAAATTCCACACTCACATATATTTTTATTTATTTTCAAACAAAATCCTCGATATTTCATACAACTATGTACATAAAGATATAAAGTAGATATTATAAAAAGTCATACAGGTCTTGCGAGATCTTTAATCGATCGATTTTACAAATAAGTCCATACCGTTTTACACTTGTCTGACGTACATACATATAATATAACTTAATCTCTAATAGTGATTCTTCAACACAAATTATACGAGACTAAAAAAAATAAAAATCGGAAAAAAAACCGTCACACTCATCACGAATTCAAAGCGAGATTTATATTTATAAGCCGCCTTACAAATAGTATTAACTTTTCTTCGAAACGCCAACAAAATAGCCCTGTCGAATTTAACCGCAAAATTCAAACATAAATTATACACGCTGCATTCGCCTACACGCCTAAGTATATAATAATGTACATATAATAAAAATTCACTGAAATTTATTTTTTTTCTAGATTTCTCCACGGGATTCGACGGAGAGATCGCGTCATTTTTTTTTTTTAATTCGGATTTTGGCGTAATTTAGTGGTTTGTTTGGCCGTGAGGAATCACCGCGAGACGTCGGTTTTTAACAAGAAATGTGTCGTCGCAACTAACGCCCCCTATTATTTATCCCAGGGGCGATTTTTCTTTTTCGCGAATCGAGTCCGTGCAATTATCGTTCGGTTTCTTTCGCTGGAAAACCTCTGCTCGGCGTGCCAAAACGCATTCGTACCAGGAAGTTATAAATGATGAAAATTAAATATGAGTGCAAAGGGCAACCATCATAAATGGAACGCTCCAACCATTCAACAGTGAGCCAAGCCTATGTAATATATTTTTTTTTAGATTTAAAATCTGACAGTTACCAAAATCTTATAACTAAATTCCCCTGTTTTGATTCTAGTGTGGATTGCCGATAGATTTGTCTCGAACGTTGTTTAAGTTCGAATATTTTTATTTATTTATATATGTACATGATACATGTACAGAATACTAAGTGCATAATACAAATCTAATATATAATTTGGAAAGAGACTTTATATGTATGTATGCAGCCAGCAGCATAGCTCGGACGTTAAGCTTCTGCTTACCGTCAAGAAGGTGCCGGGTTCTATCCCTGAATGAAAATGAATTTTTCAGAGTATGCTGTTGGTCAGACCTGGATTTGTGACTCCAGGTTGATCGTTTCCTATCAGAGTTTGCCAATTTTCTCTGATTTCATTGTTGAAACGGTTCCCGGAAAAAAAATTGGCTAAAAATCCTTCCTACCTACTATGTCACCACTATTTGAAATTTGATGGATGTACAATAAGAATTTATGTACAATTCATAGATGTCTCGTTAATTTGCGAGTTTTTTCAGTGTCTCGCAATTCAACGAATTATAATAAAAAATGCTGCATTTGTATTTGTAATTGGCCAGGAAGGCGCATTGGGATTTTCCTGTAAGGCCTTCCTGGTATATATGTAAAATAAAAATAAAATATAAATAAAATGTATGTAACCTTCGTTCGTTGGGTCGTAAATCCGTGACGTTATCGAACAAATAATTCGATTTTTTTCGATTCAAAGGATTTTAAGTCCCCGGGGGCAAATGCGCCGAGGGCGAAGCCCTAGGAGGCGCAGCCCTAGAGGGCGCAGGCGCCGGATTCTGGTATACATATAATTTCGTATACATAAAAATTTTTTATAAGAGACTTACTATATATATTTTTATTTGTGCGTGACAGTCAATTTAATAAAAAAAATAAATGGGTATTCAAATAAATGTATGTAAAATAAAACTATTCAAATAAATTTAATAAAATTTTTACTATTAGATTATTCATGTCTAAGCGGTTTACATATATTACAAATACCGAGCGAAGACGGGTAATACAGCTAGTACAATATATATATATATATATATATATATATATATATATATATATATATATATATATATATATATATATATATATATATATATATATATATATATATATATATATATATATATATATATATATATATATATATATATATATATATATATATATATATATATATATATATATATATATAACAAAATTAGCGAGACATCTATGCATGTTATATTATAGATAATATATTTTTTTGAAAGCATTACATACAATCTCTTCAATTCCCTTTCAAAAACAAGAATAATATAGTGTTGCATAGGGATAAGTTCAGGATCCACATGAAGGGCCAAAGCCACTCACTCCATAATCTCTGCCCTACTGTTTACTTATAATTGACTAGCCTTTCGGATCTGTGAGTGTGTCTATTGTCTATGCGCTTAAAAGTCTACCTTGGCGTATCAATTGTTTACGTACGAACTTGCTCGGGTCTGTGAGAACTCCAGCGTATCCTTTTTTCAGGCATTTACCGTGTCTCTTTAGCCTAATCCGGGGTATCTATTATCTACGCATGAAATCTTTTAGATTTTAGGGGTCCTCTCTCATGTTCCCACGTTACAAGGTAGTAGTGTGAAGGATGGCTTTTGTGAATTTGATGGAGGAACCGCTTCAACAATGAAATCAGATAAATTGGCCAACTCTGGTAGGAAACGATCGACTTGGAGTATATAAGCCCACTTTAGAGGTCAATGAAGTCAACCAATAAAGCCCTCCACATGAGGCCAACCCCCCCCCCCCCCCCAAAGAATACAGTCTGAGAGACTCTTTTGTCGGAGAACGAGACGGTTGTCTGGTAATAGCACTAGAGCAACCGTACATCACCGTTCTAAGTAGCCAATATGGTGAAGAATCATTTCAACAGTGAAATCAGATAAATTAATAAAAAAAAAGAAATACTTCGAATCATACAATGTATGATTGTTTTAAGTCCAGATAAAAACAGGGCGTGCGCGGACTTTTGGGAGAATGGACACTTGGTTGACGGACGTTTGGCCAACGGACGTTTGGCTGACGGACGTTTGGCTGACGGACGTTTACCTGACGGCCGTTTGACCGACAAACGTTTGATCGAACGGATATTCGGCCGATTGTGTATCGGAATTGCTCAAAACTCATACATTATTCAGAAATCACCTCAACCTAATTAAACTTTGATATTTTTGATGAATTAAAATACTTCATAATTTTATTCAGGCAAATGTCCATCAGCCTATTATCCGTTCGGCTAAATGTTCGTCGGCCTAATGTCTGTTCGGACAATAGCCTATCAACCAACCAGGGCTCGAACCCGGTACCTCTTGATCGTAAGCATTGTACGCTGTTTGCTAAATAATAAGTATAACCAGAAAAGGTAATATTATATGAAATTCCAATAAGTTAAAAAAAAAACAATACCTCGACCTCATTAAA
This sequence comes from Arctopsyche grandis, assembly GCF_051622035.1. NCBI lineage: Eukaryota > Metazoa > Arthropoda > Insecta > Trichoptera > Hydropsychidae > Arctopsyche > Arctopsyche grandis. The sequence continues at coordinate 4,330,841 of NC_135362.1, forward strand.
GATGGGCGAAGTCATTTGATTTTAAAAATATATATCTGTACATATTATATGGAGTATTTATTTACATTATAAAACACTGACAAATATAGACATATACGAGTATTATCGCGTAAGTATGACATTGATTGGATTTTGAACTTATGCACATGCAATAATATTGAATAATATAAATATACTTTTAGATCGTTTATGTTTCAAATTATTAAAAAAATCACATAATATACATATATTAAAATATAAGTATGCACATACTACATACAATTAAGGTTAAAAATAGATTTTATTTAATAATCATAAATTTATGAATAATATATGGTACACGTGTATATTTTAATACCAAGGCATACATACATACATAATCAAAAATGCAATCGAAATTATGCGACCTATATTTTTATATGCAAATTTAAAAAAGCTCAAATAAAAATATCGCGCTAATGGAAAAATCAAATTATCCACAATTCCAATTGCGACACCATACACTTTTCCAACGAAAAATCCAAATTAATTTACTCTCCCTTTATATATGTTTTCATCTATTTATGTATGTACTATTATAATATAAAAACAATAACTGAACTTCACATTAAAAGCGATCATACCGAGGAGCGTTAAAAAAATTAATTGACGTATTTATTTATACATATATGTATGTATGTATTCACATTTGTCTCCTTTGCTGTATTATAAGCGATAAATATTTCCAAGGAAACACCGTATAGTTGGGAGCAATAAGCGTGAAGATACTCTGACAGCTTGTTTGTTATAATGATTTATGGATGTCGAGAAGAATTTCGCACTTTCGATTCTTTGGCACATACAAAAAAAAAATGAAAATATGTAGGGAAAAGCCTGTATCGTATCCTTCCAGAGAATCTAAAATATCGAACTAAATTTTCCTTCATAATACGTCTCATTCAAAAAAATCGGATACTTTGACACATTTTCGCCATTATCATGGTAATATCGACACCGAATACACACAATTAGAAATTTAATATTTATAAGAAATTATACAAACGTACAGTGGCGGACTGGGACTGAAATTAGTGCATGCCAGGAGTCAAAGGGGGGCCCCCAGGGTTAAAAAAATTTGTCCCCCCCCCCCCCCATATAACAAAATTTTCTTCTTTCCATCACGCTAAAAATCAAGGGTAAAAAAATAAAATTTTCAAAAATGGGAATAAACAAATTTAAGTACAAGAAAAATGGCAAAAGCAAAATAGATCCATAAATTACATTGTATATTTTTTTTTAACCCTTGTCCTAGGTAAATAGAATGCATCATAAAATAATGCGGCATAAAAGCGGCTTTTACTTTCAGTAGAAAACAATCAGGGACGTCATTTCAGCTTTTTCTTGGGGGGCGCAAGCAAAGATCGGTCAAATTGAATTTTTTTTCAAAAAATCTTTTTTATATCGGAATAAAAATAGAAAATATTCTTTGCATACACCTTATTGAGTAATAAAATATGAAAAAATAAGCTTATTTTTGATAAAATAATTATAAAAAAATATTATGTAAAAAGTGAAAAAAGCGCCGCAGGCGAAAATTTTTTTCTAAAAATCTTCACATGGTCAACAAAAATCGACCATCAAACTGAGTCACTAAAAAACTATCAATTAACTTAATTTCTACCGACTGTCTTTTCACTTTATCTATGTACATACATGCATACATATGTACTTAATAACAATAGATAAAGTTTTGTGATCATGCGAAAATCGGGATTTTGGGGAGGGGGCTCTATCCTATATTTCTATATACATGGATGTGTCTAGATTACGAATAGATTTTATATTCGGAAACTGTTTAAAATTGTGTATTTAAATCTTACTATATCGTCGAAGTACTTAAATAATAATAAGTAATCAAATGTTATTTTGAAAGTAAGTAAATTTAAATCGCTGTTTGATGATGAATCGTCCTATCAAAATTGTTTTAAGCAATTCAGTTCATATTATTCACGGAAATTTGTTTATTCCCATTTTTATTTCAGTAGGTAGTTGTTACATAGGTATTGGTATATATGTACATAATATTGAGGTTAAAAATGGGCCCAGCAAAAGGGCCCACGCAAATGTTGAAACTTACATTTCGAGCCTAATAAAAAAAGTTAACCGATCCTTGGGCTATTAAAGCAGGTATTAGTTGTTTATGTATATCGTAAGAAATTTGTTTTGTTGAAATACCCAAACTTTAGGTCCCAAAGTGCAATATCCTATAAATTTTTACACACGTGAAATAGTTAAAAAGTTATTTCATTTTACTGAGGGCCCATATTTTCTAACAGATAGTGGGGCCCACATGCCATCGGGCATGTTCGCTTGTATGGCCAGTCCGCCACTGCAAACGTACATACATACATATATATATATAGTCAAATAGAATGACGCTAAATATTGTTACATATGTAGTTTATCTGATGACTTACAGTCATCCCGCAGAATTGCGTCAAAGCTATACAAAAAAAATATATATACATATATTATATGTATATAGACACCATTAATACGTGGTCAAAAACTTTTATCTTCTCTAGCATGCATTAGAAATCGGGATTTGAACATAAACAATAAATACTTTTAGTAAAATTCGACATTATTCGAAGTTTCGTCTATTCGAAGTATTCGACATTATAAGATAAAATTAAAGTCGCTTGTGTGATGGAACACTTCACTGAGTGGAAAATTTAAATTAATCAAACCAAAACAGACGCCCTATTATTTAGTGATAAAAGAATGAGATGGACACCTCACATTGAGGCAGCGAAATGCAAGGCGATGCGGGGTATATCCTAAATATACCCAATATTTAATCGCCATAGTTCTTTATCAAGTCAAAATAAAATAAAATTATATCGCGCGCTCATATTACCATTATTCACTTATGCTTCACCTGTATGGAATAACGCCTCGAATACTAACCTTTCCAAGCTCCAAGTAATACAAAATAAATCTCTAAAAATAATTTAAAATACTTGAAAAACTGCATGCCATACATAATATTCCGTTTGTTAGACATTACAAAAAAACTAACCAGTAGATTCTATGACATAATCACTAATAACCATACTAACACACTTGTGAAGAGTCTCGGTGATTACAACAAAATGTCTATACCTTCAGGTATAACACACAGATTACCTAAACACAATCTGCTTTAGGTTATCGACATTAGAGTATTTAATTAATATTATGTATTAGATGTATTATGAGCATTTATAAGAATTGTAAATAGATTTTTGAGCTATTTTCCCTATTATGCTGCACATTAACATTAGAATAATATAATGCTATGATTACTAACCAAATTAAATTAAAATTGTAAAATAGAAAATGACCAGTAGATCAGTAGCTATTAAAATAGATATAAGATGTATTGTGATCATCATTTCGTAGTAATTAAAAAGCATTTAAAAATCAAAAGTTACTTGCGAATGGCAACCTTTGTTCAGCGCGCTCCCTCAATTTGATTTTAACACCCTAATTCTGATTATTGGCAAGACATCTGCATGGTGGTATCCTAAAAGAAAGGGCAATAAGCAAGCATGCTTTTAAAAAGGTTTTACCTCTTAAAGAAAATTTAATTATTTTTTTAAATACAAAAAAATATCAGATTTTTCCTACGTGACAAATTTTACTTATTGTGCCTCTTATTTTTTTTCTGCCGACACAGATGGCTGTATTTGTTTTTATTTGATCAAATAAACATTAGAAAAACAAAAAAATAATAATTGACTAAGATACCACTGTTAAATTGGGCAGTATTAGCAATTAACTGTGAAATTCTGGTGTTTTTATTAAAAATCTTTATAAATGAAAAGACTTTGTACTGAGGTATGTGAAGCTCAAAATGTTCGAAATGATATGATTTATCAATCCGTTAAGGCTTTGAACATAGCTTCTTCAATCTGTATATGTTTTTTTTTATTTATTATATACATACATACGTATATACAATGTATATATGTGTAAGTCTAACCCAGTGGGTATATCAGCTTTGCCGCCATCCTCATGTATTTAAATAAATAAATAAATATATGAAAATTTGTTAAAAAGTTCCATAAACGCTCGAAATAAATAAAATTCAATTCAGCTCCGAGTATTTTTAAATAAAGGTTAGTGTAATTTTTGACCTTTAATCTAATTTCGTACAATATGTGATATGTACGTGTACTAATGACCGTTGCTAAACGTTCGATGTGAAATACATACATATATAGTACATACAAACAATAGCCTATGTATTGTACAGTTGAATAACTGACATGTTCATAGATTTCATATCGCAGATCGTTCACGGTAAAAAGTGAACTAAGTCCGGTCGAAACGTCACGCTAAAATTGATTACAACTTATTTTCGCGTCGATGCAATCGATTTATTTGCATAGAATAGAGCGTTTCGTCGGCACGTCATCTTTTCAATTGGGCTTGGTTCACTTTTTCGCCGTTCGACCGTTGCCTAATTATTCAGTCACGTTTCGTAAACGTTCAGAAGTGTTGAAAAAGTGAAATAAAAACGTATTCGGCGATCTACACGCCGACAATGGAATGTTCATACGTAATTAGTCGCATGTCACAGTAAAATTCGAAATTTTGGCAATTGGCCCTGCCTCTTTTTTTTATTCGATTCCTTTATAAACACAATCGAAATTCAGTCAACTGTAAATGAAATTAGCATAAAAGTGATAAAAGCTATTTAAATAAATAAAGAAATTCCCCTACATGTGCGACAAGTTAACATTCAAGAGTGATAATGAGTAGATAATGAATGTATACAACAAAGAACGATTCAATGAATATGCACCTTGTTTATTATTTTTGACTTCCTTTTGAAAGTGAAATTTGATTGACATATAAACCCAGTGTTTTACAACAAACCATTGCTATATTGAAAGAAACTATAGTAAGATACTACAGTAAAGTCCTCTCTCCTTTCTTCTTCTTGATGATTATCCCCATACGTGGACATTTGACCGAATAGACACTTGTCTATTCGGCCAAATGTCCGTCGGCTTAATGTCCGTTCGGTCAAAAGTCTGTCAGCCAAATGTCCGTCAACCAATTACACTCTTCGACAAATGACAATTTTTTTTTTGATTTAGAGACGAGATATGACTTTTCTTATAGATCTATGCCCAGTGAACACGAATCTGGTAATAAAAATGTTGATTGGCTCGAGATTCGGAGATATATGTGTTTTTTAAATCGCGCGATTTTTCTATATCTTGGTGTTGTTCGGCCGATGTCTCAAAATTTGTCAATTTCATGTTCAAAATTAATATTTAAATCTATAATCGGATATTTTATCTTTCATTTGTAGTAATTTTCAGTTTTCAAATCTCTCTAAGTAGTCGTTCAGTTCAAATCAAAAGTCAAAAGTACGCATTTTCACTTGGGATTTTTTCCCACTGTTAATTCTATTTAGTATTGAGTATTTTTGATTGAAACATGTTTATTGGGATAGTGTTCTGGCCACACTATTTTTTGTTTTCGTTTAAAAGGGTTAATTAGAAGTGTGCTGAATTTTAAATCGGTAAAATTTCGTACTAGTATTTACACGAATCTGAATTGAATTAACAGGGATAATATATTAAATTGTCTTTATATGAGAATTAAATAAAATTCCACTTAGAAAAATCATATTTCGACTATTCTTGTGGATTAATAACAAAAATTCTATTGATAACTGGCTCACCTCTTACCTTAAAATATTATCCCAAATTTTATTATATATTATAAATTATACAAATTTGTATCAAAAGTTTACTGAATTTTATTGAATTATTATTAAAATATGGAAAAAATACATTTATCGGATTGTATTCAAATATATTCCTCTTTTATTTATCTAGTATAGATTCATAGGACCCGCACGATAGCCACTTATTATTCTATTCTGCTTACGCGAAAGCTCCATTTTTCTTCTCCCTATACAAAGTTATATGCATGTTTACAGTATATTCCCGAAAATAAACGATGCTTTATGTATTACATACACCTCTATAAAATATTTACTAAATCATTTTTTTACTACAATAAGCAGATTCGACCGATAACATCGAGACAAACACATAAAAATAATTCGACTACCACTCGACGCGACTCCAAACAGATTTTCTCACCGACATTTTAACAACACCGAGATAAAATTATTAAAAAAAACAACAACAACAACATTGTATAACATATAGTAATTAATTTCGAAAAAATACAACATTCCTGTACCATATCAAGTAACATATTGCTGAAAGCTATGTTCCGGCCGCGTATCTTTCATCTCTTTATTTCGCAGCTCGACCTACCTTTGCACACTTTCATTATTTTATTTTTATTATATACGCATTATTATTTCACCTCTACGTATATTTATTTACACACACACTCTTCCTACGCGAACTTTTCGGAATTTTTATGCCCTATTTGCTTACTCTATTTCCCGAGAGGCTTCTTTAACACGTACGAGTATGACGTAGAATGCGCGCGATTCCAATAAACTCCGATTTGAATAAGCGGCGAAGGCTTAAATTGCCACAATTTACTACCCCCGTCAAGCCGAGCACTTTTTCTAATCAATATTGACGTCAAAGACCGACGCAGGTCTAATAATAATATCGTTTTATGACAGCTGCGTGAGAATAGGGTGCCATTTCTATATGTATAATCGCACTTTTTACATCGTCTCAAGAAGAAAAGGCTTAAAAACGGAAAAACAGAAACAACCGGTGTGGAAACTACGCTGAAATTTTCATCTATCGACGTACACAGTATCAAAAGATCCCGACTATAATCCCATAAAACACAATATCTATATATTTATATACGGATACATATAGACATATATAGCATATTACCGTTAACCCAGACACGACCTATATTTCGGCACTTGGTCAAACTCGTCGAGATGAAATCGCTTCCATGTGAAGGGTTATCACATCGTTTCTTAAATCATGCTGTGTTTTCAGAGCGATATCATCTTTCGACGGAGGTTTCGTATTAAACGTTAAAGAAAAAAATCGACTAAGTATATTCCGGGGGGGAAAGAAAATGCCGTATAATTAACTTTTATGTACGAAACCGCCGAATTTAGCTAAATCTAAAGGCCATTCACTGCTATTCAATTCTATTTTATACATATAGACGTGTATAATTTTTGCATTTCCTTCTCCAGTGTGTATTAAGATATTCAAATTGGTGCAATTTGTATCAAATTGGTGTCCTATTGAATATAATTATCTCATTGAAGTACTGAATAAGCTTATTGTAAAAAACTAAATGTATGTAAGCTTATTGTAAATCATATTAACAATTAGATACAACATAACTTCTTATTGAATACTTATCTCGCAGATAAAACCGACTGAGGAGATATATAGTGAAATGTCAGATTTGACATATTTGGCCAAAAATCAATATATAAATATATCGTGTATTACATTACATGAAGCTAGACGCCAAATTTGAAATTTATATAAACATATGAGAGTTAAAACTATAAATATTTAAATATTAGAGATAACGAGAACCTATAGAGAAAATTTTATTAAATATAGAGTGAATTATAGGCGTTTAAACAATTAAAATCTTATATGGCCATATCAAGGCGAACAGGTTGGAAGACACGGGACGAACGCTTATTAAACGTCAGGAAGGTTTACGGGCCCCGTTTTTCAAACGCTTTGTATACGATGTTTTATCTCCAACGTAATGGCAGACGATACACTAACGTTTATTGATGACCAAAATGAGCAATATGGCAAAGTATGAAAATGATCGGATAAGAGATAAAAATGACCACTAACACGAAAGCCATGTGAAACGTAAAGGAGGTATGTAAAAACAATCGGTATCACTTTTTACATACTAGTATAATATGTATAAGCATTTATAAACGAAATATATTATTATTTCCAAATGAATAAATCATAAATATTGTATATAAGCATTAATAAATTTATAAAATGAAAGTAAAAAACATTTCGATACATTTATTTCCTTATGCACATTATGATAGCCATTCAACTATTCCAAAAAACGACATTATAAAATACAAAACATATGTATATAAAATGAAACCTTTTTGTATATTATAAAGAGAGAGAGATACATTAATTAGTAAAAAATGATATTTATTTAATAAAAACAGCGTCCAAAAAGAAAGTCATCGTAAGATACTTAAAATTTTTCCTTTTTTTATTTAATTAAAAAAGCCTAAAATTAACAATATACATTTACACGGCAATTATATTTTTAAACTCGACATTCTAATGATTTTACATATATAAAATTTAGCATTTTTCGATGAAATTTCGTATCGATATTTTTCCGAGTCTAATTTCATTATAATGAGGCAAATCAGAAACTCATTTTCTCTAATGCTTATAAATAAGAATTTATTTTCTTGTACGGAAATGTAATTATTTTGCAAACATTTGTATATATACACATACAAAGCTTTCAATAATGCAAGGAAAAATAATTTGCATCATTAAAAATTCATTTAAAAACAATTTAAAGCCAGTCCAAGACTTTAAAACTACATCCATATACATATGTACATATGTATTCATAATAATATTTTTTTTTCAACGAATTTATAAATTTTTATTATTCTATAATAACATACAAACTTCTCAAGACTATTCTTAATCTAAGCTTTTTATTGAAATAATTATTTTCTTAAAAATAAGTACATAAAATTGAATAATTCTCAACATACGGAGGTATATCATTTAATTAAAATATTTTAAAAATGCACACATTCTAGTAATGCTATATAATTTAATTAGCGTATGACACACATTTTCTAAAGACAAACTTACATACATACATTACTAGTTAATTACAGAATATAATTTAAACATCTATACACAACTACACACACACACATACAACGAACGAAAAGATCACATTTTGAACGAAACTTCATTACATTGTCGATTCAAAGTTATTTATTTACACAACGACACACCAATTAACAGTTCACAATTTAGTATACACTTTATTATAGCGGAAAATCAAATGAAAACACACTTGAACGAAACGAATTTTCCGAGACGAGATCTCTCCGAGTATACATATGTATACATGTATCGTTGCATGTGTGTGTGTGCTCTCGATTTTCCACGTCTTAACGGCCGTTAATTTTCCCTTCGCTCTAGCTTAGCATAAAAATGGGATGCTTACCCATACATACATATACATACATGGATACATTCTACATATGCAAACATATGTATATGTATGCACACGTCGGTCGATGCAGATGCAATAGGAAGTGCATCGTTTCCTCGATGCACCCTCGCCGTGTTTTTAAATTTGAATCAAGGCCTCAATGCGTTGCTCTCGATTCACTTTAGTAAATTAAAATAAACGATGATGCCGTTCGTGTACATATATACATATATAAAAAAATGCATTTCGGAGAGTGCACATCGAAGATCGACTTTGTACATTTCTTAACGAGCATTCGAAAGCATACACCTGGTATTTTTCGCACTTTGACTTTATAGATAAATATTTCATGGGAAAAGTTTAAAAAGTTTAACCTTTGGCCGTTTTGAATGCTTTGAAGTTGTTTTGTGTTGAATGGATGTACATACATACATAGTTGGAAATTCATATTTGCATTTTTGATTTACATATCTCTTTGGGTTTCTTTTCGGATGGGATTTTTTTTCGCCTTGTGCAATTCATGCGATAAAACTCTATGGAATTATTCATTGAATAAATTACGATGCATTCTGATGCATTTTTTTTTTTTGAAAATACATATGGCCAAATGAAATTATTAGCAGTTGGTCGGTTTTAAAAATATGTAGATATTGTGGTGCACTTTTGACCTTTTCTCATCATCAAATATACACACATACTTACAAATATTTATAATTAATCAGGTAATACCATATTGGGAAAATACGATTCGGAATAAATCGATTTAGATATTGAAAATTGATTCAACACAAAAAAAAAAAACTCATATCTAGCTATGAATTCAATACGTCTTTTTTATAATATGATATTTAAGTCAACAAAACCTTTGAGAAATTCGACTAAACAAATAAGCCAAATAAAAGACTCTTTATAATAATTACATTAAATGTACTCAAATATATTCCGGTGTTTTAAAAAATATGTACATATGTACATATACGAAAAGCTTGACTAAAATACATATGTACATAAAGCGGATAAATAAAGATGTACTTATAAAGGTTTATTTACATCGAGTACCGGCAACTGCACCTAACCAACAGTATGAAAAGTATTCATTTGTATATTTTTTATTATGTACACATTCACGTCTAACGTTTTATGGACAAAAAAATCCGAAAAAATCTCTTCATACTATACAGCAGTTCACGTATCAGGCAAAATCAGTTTTCTTTGGCCACTGTGGAAATATTCACGCACGACGTGACGTCATAGTAGTGAGTGCATGCGTACTAACGACAGTGCGCATGCGCATATGAATATTTTCAGAAACATCATATTGTGACAATATTGACTCGGCGCAAACAATATTGAGCTATATTGAGTATATGTATGCCGATTTTTCTGAACGTGGCGAAACCGCGAGGTGCTGGATAGTATGCATTGAAACTTTATCAGAGTTTGCCAATTTTATCTGATCATTGTTGAAACGGTTCCTCGAAATTGGCAAAAAATCATCTTTCCTGTTGTCACAAATCTTCTGTATTTATTGTGTGTATAATTTATAAAAAATATGTACAAAATCTTAATCCATAGATGTCTCAATGGATTAATTCTGTAATAATTAATCAATTGCTATTTCGTGTTCATCAGCTTCTGGAAATACAGTGCTTTATATAATAATAAAATGCTGCATTGTTTGTAATTAATTGTCCAGGAAAGCGCATTGGATTTTTCCTGTCAAGCCTTCCTGGTATATATCTATGTAAAAATAATATGTAAATAATACTTTGAAATGTATTTTTAGTTAATATTTGTCTCTCATTTCAGGTAACTTGGGCAGTGCGAACAAAAATTAATAATTCCTATTTATCATCTAAGATGTTCTAATTAATGGGAATACATGTCAAATCTCTCAAACGTGTCAAACAAATAATGATAACTGGATCGACGTTCTAAAGAATATGTTTAAGACGTATGTATTGTGCACATATAGCATACGAGAAGTTTGTAGGTTCGTGAGGTACCACCAAACTCGAGAATCTAATAAATTAAACCCCCTTATGAAAGAAAGGACACTCTCCAGATGTCTCCTGTTGCATTTCGGAGGAGACAGAACACAAATAACAAAATAAATGGCAGCAACGATATTATTTTCGCCTTTTTTCACACAAAACCGCCCGATCGCAAGTCACACAAAATCAACAAAGTACAAACAGAAGGCGATCAATTCGGATTTTGAACAGCTTCCAAATGTAATACATTCGGGCTCGATAATACATGTATGTATGTATGTAGAAGAATACTTGTAAACAGTTGTATCATCCAATTTCCGTAAGAACAGATCGCCTGTTTTAATTAAAATCCATAGTATTTAATTTAATTCTATTTTTTTTTATTAATTACACTGAGCAACAAAAACTACGCTATTTACATACATACTGCAGGTGATATTAATCAATCTCTATTAAATTTAACACACTTAATTTGAATATGACAATGGTATTTGTTGGTTTCTTTTTGTTTATGAGATATGAGTAGCGTGGTCTAGTGGTGAATGTTGAATTATCTCGTACTTGATGTTACGAGTTCGATTCCCGCTAAGTCTCACTATTGGCCAGACCTTGATTTGTCAAGGTCGATCGTTTCTTATCAGAATTTGCCAATTTTTGTCTGATTTTCATTGAAACAATTCCTGTAAAATTGGCGTTTCCTTCCCAATTTTCTGTTGTGAACCTTTAGTTATTGTTATATCTTAGGTTTCGCCATATTGCTCACCATAGATGTCTCCGTGGTTGTTTATCGAATATAAAATTCGTATTGTTACATGAAAGTTATTCATCGTTATTTATCGTATTAATACGATATTTTTAATATCTGACGATAGATGTCAGATATTGTTTATATTTACATGTATCTATGTAATAATTATGTGGACCAGGAAGGTGCATTTGGGGTTTACCTGTTAAGCCTTCCTGGTATATTTGTATATATGTATGTAAAATAAATAAATAAATAAATAAATGAGCGTTTAAAAACATGCGCAATTTTAACATATTTTTAACTTTTGCAATCTTAAATTGAAAATCTAGTGTCAAAAGTATGTACATAAGTAATGGAGTCAATAGTACGGTATTTTTTTATTGACTGTGATTTCTTGAATTGTGAAAATTCAAGTATAATCTTTGTATCAATGTGATGAAAATAAAAAAAAATCATTAAATTGAATAAACTGAAAGTGGATTTTTTTCCTCTAAGAAAAGTAAAAAATGACCACACGATTTTTTTCAAACACCCGAACGTATTAAGCTGAAAATTTATATTTGTATTCTTTTGACCAAAACCTTATCAACTCTATGTTAGTACATAGGTATGGATTAATTCGATTTTTAAAATGTGTCTTTATTATCATTAAAAATTTTGAGTTAAATTTAGTTTGAGTAATTATTTCTTTAATAGGTGGGGTTTATATAGGTTTAATTTGTTTTCGTCAAATTGATATAAAATCTTTAAAAGTACTAACTTAAAATTGATAAGGTTTTGGTCAGTCAATTCGTAAACCGACAGTAGTATTTTTTTTAAAAACAATATTTCATTATTTTATTTTGACCTTTATAATTATTTGAATCGTCTGGATATTTAATGTGTATAAATATCCGATACAAAATCCGACAACTGGAAGTAGAACTTTTGCCTTGTATAAGATTCCGTACATTTGCGCTCAATTTGTATCGAAAATACTCTCATTGCCGGTACATACATATGTTTCATTATCACTACCTAATTCTCATCATCAAATCGTACTTAACTCGTAGAAAGCTAGTGGTTAGCGTAAATAATGAATTATCGTCTCCAAAAATAATCGCAGCTGGCGTTCCGCAGGGGAGCTTGCTTGGCCCACTCTTGTTCTCCATATATATAAATGACATACCTATTCCAAAAAACTGTCACATAGCCCTATATGCAGATGATACAGCTTGCTTCACAAGTAGCAAAAAACCAGACACTATTCTTAAAAATCTTGAATTTGCAATTAAAACAATGACTGAACACTTCACTAAGTGGAAAATTCAAATTAATCAAACCAAAACAGACGCCATATTCTTTACTGTTAGAAAACATAAGCCAAGTTCAGACCTGAAAATCCCCTCTGGAGAAAGTCTGAAATGGCAGTCAGTAATAAAATATTTAGGAGTAACGTTTGATAAAAGAATGAGATGGGCACCTCACATCGAGGCAGCAAAATGCAAGGCGATGCGGGGTATATCCTCAATATATCCAATATTTAATCGCCATAGTTCTTTATCAACGCTAAATAAAATAAAATTATATCGCGCGCTCATATTACCATTATTAACCTATGCTTCACCTGTATGGAATAACGCCTCGAATACTAACCTTTCCAAGCTCCAAGTAATACAAAATAAATCCCTTAAAATAATTTATAATACACCCATATATACTAACCTGAAAAAACTGCATGCTATATATAATATTCCGTTTGTTACAGACATTACTAACAAACTAACCAGTAGATTCTATGAAAGAATCACTAATAACCATACTAACACACTTGTGAAGAGTCTCGGTGATTACAACAAAATGTCTATACCCTTCAGGTATAAACACAGATTACCTAAACACAATCTGCTTTAGGTCATCGACTTTAGATAGTCTTTAATTAATATTATGTATTAGATGTATTATGAACATTTATAAGGATTGTAAATAGGTTTTTGAGCTCTTTTTCCTATTATGCTTTAGATTAACATTAGAATAATATAATACTGTAATTACTAACCAAATTAAATTAAAATTGTAAAATAGAAAATGATCAGTAGATCAGTAGCTATTAAAATAGATATAAGATGTATTGTGAACATAATTTCGTAATAATAAAAAGCATTTAAAAATCAAAAAAAAATTATCAAGTTTTGTTTTTTATTCTTCTTATATTCCTCAAATACATAGATAACGTCAGAATTGTTCGCCAGACAAATTGAACGACAGATTAACGGACGGCTGCATAATTGCATCTGTGCACATCGAAAGGTTACTCGTCATCTGACGTGCAATCTATCATTCGAGAAAACGAGAATTACGTTTAAAGCTGCCGTTCTGTTAATCTGGCGATTTTACAGCGGATGCACCGAACCCGAATTGTTCACATCTGAATTATTTTGTTGTTGCCGAGTGTTATTTATCATATTGAAAAAATTCACACTTTATATGGGGATTGAATTGAATAATTTTGTTGGGACCCATTTTACCCAGAATCTAACGAAACGAGAATCGTACAATCTCATCAAAATCGTACATAGTTTTTGAAAAAAAAATATATACATACACAATACTAGCTCATTTTATCACATGGGATTTGAAAAGAAGGACATGCAAATTTATTTATATGTATATATTAAACAGTAAACATAAAATAATATGATATAGTAAAACAACTACCCAACATCGAAGTAGTACACAGAACGTAACGAGCGGAAGTGTCGACATCGAATTCGTCCTCTCTTGCCAATTCGAACTGTCCTTTCCGAATTTATTCGATTTTAAATTGATCCTTTCCCCCTTCTAAATCGCATATTGATAGGTTTTCCACCCTCCTTCTTTCCCCAGGTTCGTCTTAGTATTTCATCCGACTATACACATACATATACGTATGTAGGTACACTTTTCCATTTTTGAATGTATCCGAGCTTTTCGGCTTTTCATTCGTCGTCGAATCCTCGTTAACGCGGGGAAAAAAGCCTCCTAATTTTGAGCGAATCGTTTTCTTAAAATCTATTCGCCATTAGATTATCTTCCATATTATATATGTATATCACGACTGATAATACTGACGACAGCCTTGCAAACGACCGACGATTAGTTAGTTCGTTTGTGAGTCACTTGTCGTTGACGGTCAACGCCACTGATCCATTATCTAGGTCTATATTTACGGTGACAACACGTTTGATTACTACGGGGGACGATATCTAATTATATATGCAATACGTTTGCTTATGTTGCACGTATTGCAATTTTTTCGATTTTATCGATGATTACGAATACGAAATTTTGCGAAAAAGTGGGTAAAGTTACCAATTTGTTGGAACCGTTCAAATTAAAATCAGATAAATTGGCAAACCCTGATAGGAAACAATGGATGCGGTGCATCCGCTCTAAAATCGCCAGACAAATTGAACGACAGATTAACGGACGGCTGCTTTAAATGCAATTCTCATCTTCTCGAATGATAGATTGCACATCAGATGACGGGTAACCTTTCGATGTGCACAGATGCAATTATTAAAATGGTAATTATTAAAATTGAGTTGGATCTTTCAGGTGAGTCGGAACTTATCGAATCTTGCCTTATTAAACTCGCCAGAAAGATCCAACTCAATTTTAATAATTGCATCTGTGCACATCGAAAGGTTACTCGTCATCTGATGTTCAATTTTTCATTTTTGAAGTCGAGAATTGCGTTTAAAGCAGCCATCCAGTTAATCTGTGGTTCAATCATTCGAGAAAACGAGAATTACGTTTAAAGTTGCCGTTCTATTAATGCACCAAACCCGATACGATCGACCTGTAGTCACAAATCCAAGGTTTGGCCAGCAGAAACTAGTGGGATTTGAACCCGTGACCACTTTTTTCACTAACCACTAGTTTTTTCTGCTAGTTATATAAATACTTGTGGTTTGTAATAAATATACATATGTACATACATACATATATCTACATACTACAGCCACGGTGTGGATCTGTTATGACATTTTGGTACTTATAAGAGAATGGCCTTTTGTTTTAATAATAATTTGTTGGCCTAGGTTTAACAGTGATCGATAACGGTGATTCCCATATTTGAAGAAATGTGGAAAAATCTTGTCGAAAAAAAAGCGCCGGGAGATTTTTCACCACAGGAGTCCTACAACGTGCTTATGCCGTTCAATTCAGTGTGTTTGCGCTTATAAATTGCTGACAATTAGAGTGATACGTGGCACGTGATTTCTTTTATATAGTTATTCACATGCTGAAAAAATGCTAGCACATCAAGTTTGTACAGTTGCAATCCTTCCCAAAACTCACCCCCCAGATTATTCACCACAGGAAGCTAAGAACGCGCCCGTGCCGTTCGATCCGGCCTGTTTGCGCTTATAAAATACATACAGACAGAGTGGTAGGCGGAACGTCTTTTCTTTTATATAGTTTTCTTTTATATGCTGAAAAAACGCTAGCATGTCAAGTTTGTACAGTCGCAATCCTTCCCAAAACTCGCCGCCGGAGTGTTTTCGGTGATATTTTATCCATGTATTGACATAAATATGTAAGTTTGATTGTGATCGATGGCGGTGATTCCCATATTTGAATAAATGTAGAAGAAACTTGTCGAAATAATAAGATCGTACGAATTAATAATGACATGAAGACACGCCTATCACAGCTGGAGTCAACCTAGGCATGCCATCCCGTACTTTTGAGCATGCTCTTATCATTACCGTCGTTCTGCAGTGTCATGTCAAATTCGTGATAAAATATTTAAGATGTATATAGATGTATTAGTTATATTTTTAATAAAGTCAAATAATTTGCATATATGAAAAATGTGTCTATTGATTTTTAAATATTTTGAAAATATTCAGCCACTGTTCCAATTCTACAGATACATTTTCATTTGACTGAAAATACATAAAATTAAAACTCGCATTTAGAACTTCATTTCATCAAAATCTCATTACGCGAAAGGAGAGCCAATTTTTTATTGTTATTGTTTTTTCGTCTTTGAAGCGAATGAAAAATTTTACTCACCTGGAAAATCGCAATAAAAAAGGGTTTTAACGGTTTAACGCCTTTCATACTTATCTTTTTTTATTCAAAAACCTTATCATTCGACTTACATACATACATACATACATACGTATATTATGAACGAACACATACATACATATGTGTATGATTTTCTAATAGTGTACATATTTACAAAATTCAAAAATTTCAGCTGTAGAAATATGTACACAAATATGAACAACATCGTCTATGACTTTTCTATACTTAGCATTATTTTAACATATGTAAACAAATGCTTATTAGCATGTAGATTATTATTAGTATGCAAACGAACTGCAGTACCATTGTACAAATTATGTATATGATAATTTCTAATCCTATTATCTCGTTCTTAAATCAGTGAAAACATGACTTCGATATCCACGCAATCTAATGAGAATATATGTATGTACATATATACATACATACATACAAACACGGGTATGTATGTATAGTGTAGATATAGTCTAAATTAAAAACCCTGTTCTTTACCAAACGTTGACAATGCAAACGTAATAATGGCCACAAATTATTTTTAGATCAAAGTGACAAACAGAAATAAACCTTTCAGTTACAATATTTAACTCGAGTTAATATTAGACTACACGAATGCATGTGTTTTCAGACTGTTTTAAAATACATTGCAAATGTACGTACCTACAGACATATATACCTGTGTAAATAAACCATTGAAGGTACACTAGACACGTATGTATACGTAGAGACCATATGTTGTTAATTGGAATAAGGCAAATAAAATAAATACAAAATAGTAGGACCGAAGTGACTTTAAACTACACTAAGGAACAAAAAAAAATCACGTGTTTACTTATTAATCTTGATTAAATTTGAGCCACTGAATTCGAATATGATAATGATTTTTGTTGGTTTCCTCTCATTTATAAGATATGAGCGTTTAAAAAAATGCGCTATTTTAACAGATTTTCAGTCTCGAACTCAAAATTTAGTATTGCTGTGTCAAAAGGAAGTATTGGAATCAACATTCAGGTATTTTTCTATTGATTGTGATTTTTTATTGCTTTAAAATCTGGCGAATTTTAAGAATCAAACATATGTATACATATATATTTTTACACATTTTTTCTAGTGCTTGTATTTATTTGAGAAATTCCATATTTCACTACGTTTACAAGGGTTGGCTTTCAATTTAAATATTTCATTTTTATTTTATCTGAACGGACTAATTGGAGCGGTAAATGATCTTAAATTACACTATGAAATGTTCTAGGCTGGGCGCGGGAGTAAGATGGAGTGATGCGCTCTCTATTGTTCATCTCGCTCTTGCATTATGAATACAACAACGTTTTCACACTCAATTTGAAATCATTTACCGCTCGAATTAGTACGTTTCGATAAAAAAATATATATTGAGACAGAAAACCAGTCTTAATAAACTTCGCAACGTGAAAATTGCCGATAAAAGCTCACAATATTGCGGAAAAAGTATATTTTTAACTTTTGAAATTCGCTAGATAATCTAATCTATAATTTGGAAAGAGACTTTGTATATATGTATGTATGTATCCTTGGTCGTCGTCGTCGTCCGTAGATCGGTGACGTCATCGAACACGTGATTCGATTTTTTTTTTTTTTCGATCCATGGGCGCCGATTTGTTTTTTTCGATTCAATGGATTCACCCCCGCGGGGGCGCAAGGCGAGTAGTTTAATGGGGCCCCGCCAGGGGCGCCACAAGGGGCGCAGCCCCGTGGGGCCCCAGCCTCATGGGGCGCAGCCCCATGGGGATCAAAAGGGGGCGCCACAAGGGGCGCAGCCCCGTGGGGCCCAGCCTCATGGGGCGCAGCCCCATGGGGCGCAGCCCCATGGGGCTCAAAAGGGGGTGCCACAAGGGGCGCAGCCCCGTGAAGCCCCGAAGGGGGCGCGGGGGGCCCAGCCTCATGGGGCGCAGCCCCATGGGGCTCAAAAGGGGGCGCCACAAGGGGCGCAGCCCCGTGGGGCCCCGAAGGGGGCCCGGGGGGCCCAGCCTCATGGGGCGCAGCCCCATGAGGCTCAAAAGGGGGCGCCACAAGGGGCGCAGCCCCGTGGGGCCCCGAAGGGGGCCCGGGGGGCCCAGCCTCATGGGGCGCAGCCCCATGGGGCTCAAAAGGGGGCGCCACAAGGGGCGCAGCCCCGTGGGGCCCCGAAGGGGGCCCG
Organism: Arctopsyche grandis; assembly: GCF_051622035.1. NCBI lineage: Eukaryota > Metazoa > Arthropoda > Insecta > Trichoptera > Hydropsychidae > Arctopsyche > Arctopsyche grandis. The sequence continues at coordinate 4,349,991 of NC_135362.1, forward strand.
GGGGGCCCAGCCTCATGGGGCGCAAGCCCTAATAGGCATTAACTAAGGGGGGCGAAGCCCTAGACGGCAATTAATCATGGGGGCGCGGAGGGGCGAAGCCCTAAAAGGCAACTGATCATGGGGGCGAAGCCTTAGACGGCATTTAATCATGGGGGCGCGGAGGGGCGAAGCCCTAAAAGGCATTAACTAAGGGGGGCGAAGCCCTAAACGGCAATTAATCTTGGGGGCGCGGGGGGCGAAGCCCTAAAAGGCATTAACTAAGGGGGGCGAAGCCCTAGACGGCATTTAATCATGGGGGTGCGGAGGGGCGAAGCCCTAAAAGGCATTAACTAAGGGGGGCGAAGCCCTAAACGGCAATTAATCTTTGGGGCGCGGGGGGCGAAGCCCTAAAAGGCATTAACTTAGGGGGGCGAAGCCCTAGACGGCTTTTAATCATGGGGGCGCGGAGGGGCGAAGCCCTAAAAGGCAACTGATCATGGGGGCGAAGCCCTAAACGGCAATTGCTCATGGGGCGTGGAGGGGCGAAGCCCTAGAAGGCAAAGGCTCAGGGGGGCGCTGAGGGCGAAGCCCTAGAAGGCAAAAAAAAATTTTGATTTTTTTTTTTGATTTTTTAAAAATTTTTTTTTGATTTTTTTTTTATTTTTTTTTTATTTTTTTTTTTGATTTTTTTTTTATTTTTTTTTTTATTTTTTTTTAATTTTTTTTTTATTTTTTTTTTATTTTTTTTTTTAATTTTTAAATTTTTTTTTAATTTTTTTTTTTTTTTAATTAAATTAGCTTAGTCATGTTTAAGCGGTTTATATTATAAACACTGAGCGAAGCCGGGTAATACAGCTAGTATATTATAAGTATTATAAAGTCACAATCAAAAGATAAAACATCAAACTATTGATTTTAATACTCATTTTTGGCACAGCAGTAGAAGATTTTGAGTTAAAGACTGCAAAAGCCAAAATTCTGTAAAAATTCAACCTTTTTTTAAGCGCTCATATCTCACAAACGAGAAGAGACCAAAAAAAACCATTGTCATATTTGAATTCAATGGATCAAATTTAGCAAAAATTCAACAGTTTCCGCTCCATTGTTGTTTTTAATTTACTATTTGTAAATTTTGTTTTATTTCGATCATTTATGAATTGTAAATAGGTTTTTGAGCTATTTTTCCTATTATGCTGTACATTAACATTAGAATAATATAATACTATGATTACTAACCAAATAAAATTAAATTGTAAAATAGAAAATGATCAGTAGATCAGTAGCTATTAAAATAGATATAAGATGTATTGTGAACATAATTTAGAAATAATAAAAAGCATTTAATAAAAATCAAAATAACGATCATTTGAGGAACTTTTGACATAAACTTTGACGTAACACTGTGGACTGACTGCAAATCACCACATCAACAAACTATTATTTTCACAAAACATCAATCCTTCTCCATTCAACGATACAAATGCTATCACTATGCGAGGGTTGGTTTCGAATGTACAAGGATTTTAAAGACGAGCCACTACATCACGAACAGTACATTTACAGTACACAGTTAGAGCAGCATTAAATTTGAATAACACCAAACGGCTGTGAAACGATCGAATTTTCCCCGCCTTGGCAAAGACCCCAACAAAAAGCACTTGAAAATTACACTCGACTCTAAATTCGAATGCGTTTTCGGTGTTGCACAAAAGTGCATCGGTTGCAGCCGACCGACGACCAGTTGGCGCGTTTCGACATCGCACATTATGACGAATCAAGTTGGCAAACGCCATACACTATACGCATTTTAACTGGTTATTTTTTTCTCTCTCCTACATCCATATACCTACACACATTTTATATACGTACATATATTAAATTTATTTAATTTCTATGTGAGAACGCCGTGCCATATACGATCGTTACGGCCGAAACATGACGATTCGTCAGCGTAGGTAAATAACAGGTAAGATGTCGCGTTTTCCACGGATACGTAGTTTATACATAATTTAACGAGGCGAAACATCGTGTGTGATACGAAAAAGGATATCGTTTTCAAGTTTTGTTCTCATCTTTGGAAGCAATCGAAATAATTCACCGTTGACTGTGTATGGGTAATTTAATTATTTAATACTGCAATTACATACATACATACGTGAATTCGATCGTGAATATTGTGGATAGTTTGATTCCATAAATAGAATAAAAGTATAGACGTATTCAAATTACATTTCGTAATATATTTTATATGGAAAATATGTATATATATATATATATATATATATATATATATATATATATATATATATATATATATATATATATGTATGTAATTGATTTTTATTAAAAAAATAATTAAGTCTATTTTATAAATCTGCCGTCCCTGAATATGATATTTTCCACCTTGGGGAGCGTAGATTATCGGATTTTATTAACATATTTATCTGGTAACCTGCGCTCATCATTACTTTCTTAATTTGAATGTGATGTATGAGTGGAATCTTAATCTACTCTCTTCCATTTGGGCCTCGCTGTGATTTTATTTTTTATTCATATTTTGTTTGATTTGTTTTACTTTTTCTTTCTCCTTTGTACATTTTTATGTACTATTTTAATTGTATTATTATTTTCCTTTTATTACTTTTTTATTATTATTTTATTTTTCCATGTTTTCTGCTTTCTAATTTTTCTGTTTTTTACTTGTATTTATATATTTGTTAAATGTAGGCCATTGTGGCGCATTAGGTTCTTCCTGTAAATGCCACAATGGTCCAAAACTATTAAAAATAAATAAAAATAAAAAATAAAACACATGGAACTATTTTTTATTGTATTCAACGTTGTTTTCAATAATATACATAAAACTACACATAAAATGTTAAATGTATTATCTCTGTATAATATTTTAATAATTTTATTATTTCACAAATATTTGTACATATGTATGTTTTATACAATTTGTCTATCTTAAATTCCTTTATGATTTTATTTCCATTCAAAGAGTGATTCATTCTAAGTATTTGAATCAATTTGATATACGTTTTTTGTTATTTGTTAGCTTTGATCCTTTTTCCATAGATATTTGAACATGAAAGGAGCCTAATATTACCCCTTCAACATTTTAAGTCGATTAAAACTTGGTAATTTATTTTTATTTTGTGATATACATACAAAAACTCAAAATCTATCGCGAATGTAAATCTGAAACTGACACGCTTAATAGATTTTCCTAGATTTTCTTTTGTACTAATATTTCTTTAAAATAACCCATGCATATTATACGAATGAACACATTAATAGTTGTAATCAATATTAATAACCATTATCAATTACATAGATAAATACACAGTCGACTAAAGAAATTCGTAAAAAATCGACACTTTGATATTACGATTGTAACAGATGTAAAATCCGCCAATAAACAGATGAAAAGGAAAACTTAACGTGCTTAGTTAGAATCATTAAATATGACACTCGATATAATATAAGCATCGAACTAATTGAAAATCCTTCTAAGAAACGCTGACATTTAAATCGTCTCATTCGCCTTCCGAAAATAGAACGAGAGTCGAGTTAATATTTGCAAAACGAAAGTTTGACAATCGATTCGAGAGATTGAAATCGACTTTAACGTTTCATTAAAACCCTCAAGTATTCCTAGAAGAGATCTAGCCACACTAAAAAAATATTCAATATACATATGTAATATATACAAAAAAATAAATTGAACCCCGGATATAAAACTTCATTCTGAAATACTATAATATAATATTACGATAAACGATCAAAAATGCGACTTTCGCAATATTTACGATAATACACCCACATATACCATCATTTGAATAATTGAATGTCAAACGAATACATACATACATTCATAAGGAATGTAGCAAGCAACGTTCGCAGCGGTTAATAATCGGATTGGTGCGTTTTGATTGACTTTGATCGATTCAAAATTGGAACGAACTGGAGAATTCGCACAATATATAATATAATATAATCACTACACACATTCACCCGAATCACATTCGTTGTAAATATGTATATGCGAGTTTCTAAATATAATACAACATGCAAAACTTGCAAAACTACGCACAGGGTAGATGGATAGATTCGAATTTGTTTATATGTGCGGCCGTCAATCATATTTATTTAACGTGCTAAGTTACGATACTTTTTCCACAGCACAAGTGTAATAAAAACTCTTGCTTCGCCAGCGAAAGTAATAAAAGCATAATATTCAAAGTTTAAAAAAAAATTCGGTAGGATAATAATTTACTACCAACAATAAAATAAGTGGTACAATCGTATGCGATCGCCCGCTTCTGGAACACTACTTTTACTACTTACGAAAGTTTGAGCAGTAAATTTTTTTATAAAACAGATTTTTTAATTACATTCAATGCGCTTAATCTAATATATCCACATTAAGATTTAATTTTCAAGCTTCAATATTAAAAATCAATCATTTTCACCCATCATATACATATGTACATACAACATATATAGATATACTGTTAATACTAAATCTTTCAAAATAGCCATTTTCTCTATACTCTTGTATATATGAAATAATAATTACTATAACAAGATATATATACTAAACTGAAGGAGAATTTATTCGTAATATAAAATAATCCCAGTCCGTTGCCCTGAAAGTTTCCAGAAAGCGTTTTCTTTTGACGTCACACGACAAAATGTTAACAAGCTAATATATTCTGGGGCATTTTCGGCCAATTTGTAAACTTCACGCTATATTTGCGCCATATATTTATAATAAACATATAAATAAAACGTGTGAATATTTACAGAAATTCAAAGTATGTTTGCAATTGAAAGAATGTCTGTTTATACTATAAAAAAACGAAATTTGAAAGCCATCGTCGAAAATTTCGCACTTTCATAGATTTTCCACCTCTTTTTCAACATTACATAAATTCTAATAGTATACATATTATTTAATATTTGCATAGATTATCTCACCAAAGCCATAGATTGAATGCGTTGTTTGATTAATCAGCGAACCGATAAATCAAAACATCACTTATGATGTGTTGATTTATGATTAAAACGATATGCTAAAACCGCAAAAAAAATTATCTTAATTCTGAGTACTATATATGAACATATATGTATATATATATATATATATATATATATATATATATATATATATATATATATATATATATATATATATATATATATACATAGATACATATATATACATAGATATAATATTATTTACATAAATAATAAGTTAATTATTAACAACAACGCTTTGTTAACGATATATTTTCATGATACATATGTATAATGAATGACCTTATCTTGCAGATTTGAAACGATTTCAAGAAAAAAAAGCCTGCATTTATTTGATCGGCAATTTTTCTTAATTTGGTCAGTAAGTTATGATATATGTACATATATTATGTATTAGTCACCAACTGTTAGATTATTACTAGCATTTTTTACCATTTTACGATAGATGTACGATTTATTTATATATTTTTTTACATCACCATTTCCCTAATAATTGTCATTGTGAACTATTTTTCATTTGCTATATTAGATTTAAATTTTATAAATACATATGTATTTCCTGAACAGTGTTACAAAGTATTGAAATTCATCTTTATTTTGGAAACTACATATGTCTGTATATCTAAAAGAAATACATACAAATGCAGATGCCAAAATTGAACAATCTATTCGTAAAATTGAAACATGAAAATGTTCAAATTAAAAAAATATATATTTAGAGCCGATCAATCCTATTCAAATATCACATTTGAATTGTAAACAAGCTTTTGGGCTTTTTTATCCTATAATGCCTTAAAATAAAATAATACCGTATTATGTCGATTATAGACGCATGTTTTTTTGAATTCGTAGTGCGTCTTATAATCGCTGTCAAAAGTGCAGTTGTTGTTGACTTTTCGTCATTGTCGTCTTTTATCGTCTTGACGTTGCAATCAACAAACCATTTAAGGATTATAATTAAGCAAGGAGTTTGATTGTGAACTGGCAACATTGAAATCGACACATTCTGGTGAGCTAAAAAAAAGGGACGGAATCAAAACTTGCAGAATAGATGTCTGCTACTTGTAAAAATATTCCAGAATAAATAGTAGTGGAAACACTCTTTTACGAAATGCTGCATTACCAATGAATGCCTTTGGTGGTACATATTGAAAACGATGATACGAAGAAAATAAGAAAAAAATAGTGTATAAAATATAGAATGATCATTGCACCAGTAACCAGTGGTGTATTCTTTTTAGTGTTGCGATCGTACCAAGGCACAAAACCCCGGATAAAAGAACAAATTGTAAATAAGTCGAAGACTTTTAATATCGAATAACGCAATTAGAAGTTTATATTGTACTTTACATTCACATAATTTTAAAGTTTGCATGAAGCGGTTAGTTGCATTCGAATCGCGCAGTACTCAAAGAGCAAAGAAAATCGAAGTTATTATAAGAAAATTTTCAGATATGAAATGAAAACATTAATATTAAATTCATGTTACACTATTTTTATTTAAAACAAACGCCTCTCAATGCGTAGCATTTTTTTCTAATGGTGAAGTAAACGTGAAACAAAATTAAAAACATAAGCAATGAGAAAAATTGCGCTTAATATTGTTCTCCAACCATCATTTTTTTTTTATAAATAAGATTTTTTATTAAATTTAACTGGGACTACTTCTTTATACAACAATTTTCCTAATTTAATAAACCGTATCGAAATCTTTGTATACATATTTCAAAATTTGCACTACCCCGATGATTGCAAGCAACAAGCCCTTAATGATCAATAATCATATTTGAGTGTCAAATATGCCAATTTTTTCACTTTATTTTAATTACATCTAATACAGTCAAATGTATTTATTGATATCGTCGGCTTATTGGCAGCCTTTTTTTTGACAAATGCTTTTATTTTGCTCTCTTGCTTTGTAGGGTAATAGTAATTGGCAAGGCAATGGTGAAGCATATATATTTTTTTTGGGCAAAAGAAACATGTCCGCCGATTTCTGATAATAAACGAATTCCAACTTGTCACACGTGCTACCTAATTGTAAATAGGTTTTTGAGCTCTTTTTCCTATTATGCTGTACATTAACATTAGAATAATATAATACTATGACTACTAACCAAAAATAAATTAAATTGTAAAATAGAAAATGATCAGTAGATCAGTAGCTATTAAAATATATATATAAGATGTATTATGAACATATTTTCCTAATAATAAAATGCATTTAAAATAAAAACACGTGCTACCTACTATCCATCCTTGTTTAAATTTCATTAGTAACTAATAGGGATTGCAATACTGGTATACCAGTTTGCCGGTATATTGTCAAAATTTCTCCATCGGTAATTTCCGGAAACTATTTTATCGCGAACTAAGTACATATAAGCGCATTTAATTGCATAATATTACATTGAAAATAGCGAATTGTGGATTAGTTGTCTGGAGTTTTGTTTATATTCAGTATTAAATGTGGCAATTTTAAATTGATAAATTGACTGGAAATACAGACAAACCAAATAGTAATAAATGCGATCAGACGACTGTTTCGATTATGATCGAAACTTTAAAATGGTCCAAGTTTCAAATAAATAAATATGATTGATTAAGAATAAATAAAAAAAAATTACTTATTGTCACGAATTTACTTCAATGCATTTATGACATTATTCACCTGAGATTTATTTTTATTTATTCTAGGTTTCGTTTTTGGAAAAAGTAACCACATACAGTTGTCTCAATACACGTAGATATTTTTTCATTTACCGGTAAATACCGGTATACCGGTAGTAGGAAAAATAATTTATTGTTTACGGCTTTATGAAACTTTACGGTAAATTGCAATCCCTAGTAATTAATGAAAGATTTCCTGAATTAAAAAAAAAAACCGGATGTGACCAACTCACGACATTATCTTTGTATTTGAGGAATATTAGAAGGATTAAAAACAAAATACGATAAATAAACATACATAACGTTCACACATACCGGCTATGAGAGCATTCTCGATACAAATTGAGCCCAAATATAAGGAAACTTACACAAGACAAACGTTCTACTTCCGGCCGTCGGATTTTGTTCAAAATTTTTTATTACTTATAATTACTATACATATTATACACATAAAATATCATGAAAATAAAAATGACTTAAAAGGTCAAAATAAAATAATAAAAAATACCACTTCGGGTTTATGAATTCTGACCAAAACCTAATTAACTCTAAGTTAGTACACAAAGAATACAAATATAAATTTTCAGCTCGATAAGTTCAGGGGTGTGGAAAAAATCGATACTTTAAGTTTCAATTCGATAAAAAATCCTCAAAATACACAGACACACACACACATTTTTTCTAGATCATGAAAACATGATCAGTGATGTATTCTAAGATCGAATGGGCATTTTAGTGAGGATACGGTTGTACATAGTCACCAAATGTTAAAACGAGAGTCTGCTGACAATATTTGGTATACAAAATTTTATATGAAATATAAGCAAAAATATATTTTTTCAACTTTACTCGAAAAACAATTTTTATATCAGAGCGGTGACCTGGCTCGACTACCCCACTGTATAGTATATGTATTTGATTTTTAAATGCTTTTTATTATTACTAAATTAAGTTCACAATACATCTTATATCCATTTTAATAGCTACGGATCTACTGATCATTTTCTATTTTACAATTTTAATTTAATCTCGTTACTAATCATAGTATTATATTCTTCTAATGTTAATACAGTACAGCATAATAGGAAAAAGAGCCAAAAAACCTATTTACAATTCTTATAAACGCTCATAATACATCTAATACACAATATAAATTAAAGTCTCTCTAAAGTCGACGATCTGTGTGCTATATACCTGAAGGGTATAGACATTTTGTTGTAATCACCGAGACTCTTCACAAGTGTGTTAATATACGGTTACTAGTGATTCTGTCATAGAATCTACTGGTTAGTTTGTTAGTAATGTCTAACAAACGGAATATTATATATGACATGCAGTTTTTTCAAGTTAGTATCTATGGGTGTATCATAAATTATTTTTAGGGATTTATTTTGTATTTACATGGAGCTTGGAAAGGTTAGTAGTATTCGAGGCGTCATTCCATACAGGTGAAGCATATAGGTTAATAATGGTAATATGAGCGCGCGATATGAGTTTATTTCATTTTGAGTTGATAAAGAACTATGGCGATTAAATATTGGATATCTTGAGGATATACCCCGCATTGCTTTGCATATATGTATGTATGTACATATGATGATATGATGAGCTTCTGCAAAAGTTGCACATCATTTATAGACGAAGAAAAAAATGTAATTTTGGAATTTAAAAGAAATCATATACATACGAGCATCATCTGCAACTTCTTCGACGACTTTGTGCATGTCGAACGAGTATGTAAACGCCAAAGCGCAATCGTGAATTTGGACGAGTTCGCAAAAACTTAGATCGAAAATTCGCACGCAAAGTTTCGGGCGCGCGAAGCGAGACGCGACCTGCCGCTGCGACGGCCGTCGAACGACTGGACCGTCGCCGCGCTCGACCGGCGATCAACTGTCGACCGGAAGTGGCTCGAGATACGACACCGGAAGTGTCTTATCTCGGCGGAGACAGGAGTCGAAGGGTGCGTCGTCGCGCTAGGAAAATCCTAGCCCTCAATTATAGTCGCGAGGGGGGGTGGAAAGGGGAGTTTTCGCGACGCTCGCGAGTCCTGTAATTATGTGTGTAGGTGGTATGTACCTGTCTTTTCAAACTTGTAGGTTTGACTGGTGATGCCGTGTTATTATCCTGATTGCATCCACCTCGGCGGAGTCCCTTCGTTTGGTACGTGCGCTGAAAGTACACAAAGGGGTGTGTGAAATGTTCGATTTGCATGCAAAATGTCTTGAGAAGTACGTACGAGTATGTATGTACATACATATGTATGAGCCGTTGTGTTTGAAAGTGGCAGAAGTGCAATTTTCAATTCCGAAAACACTATTTATGTTTGACGCAATTCACAAATTGTGACAATTTAATATACATATTATCCCTATTAATTCAATTCAGATTCGTGTAAATACGAGTAAATACTAGTACGAGCTTTTAGCTCGCAATTTTACCGATTTTAAACGAAAACAAAAAAATTAAGATTAGGTTGTTAGGGTCGGTATTGATTTGTGTCAAATTTTATTTTTGTAACTGGCAATCCATTTGACGTCTGATTAGCCGGGCGAAAACCGAATCTGTCGGGCCGATAAATGGTTCCCATTATTTTATTAAGATATTTCAACTATTTTTTTTACATATATATATATATATATATATATATATATATATATATATATATATATATATATATATATATATATATATATATATATATATATATATATATATATATATATATATATATATATATATATATATATATATACAATATATATAAAGCTATTTTAAAGAGGGGCATTCTATTTATTTTGCGGGCCGATAAATGGTACCCATTATTTTATTAAGATATTTCAACTATTTTTTTTACATATATAGATATATGTATATATATATATATATATATATATATAGATATATATATATATATATATATATATATATATATATATATATATATATATATATATATATATATATATATATATATATATATATATATATATATATATATATATATATATATATATATACAATATATATAAAGCTATTTTAAAGAGGGGCATTCTATTTATTTTGCGGGCCGATAAATGGTACCCATTATTTTATTAAGATATTTCAACTATTTTTTTTACATATATAGATATATGTATATATATATATATATATATATATATATATATATATATATATATATATATAGATATATATATATATATATATATATATATATATATATATATATATATATATATATATATATATATATATATATATATATATACAATATATATAAAGCTATTTTAAAGAGGGGCATTCTATTTATTTTGCGGGCCGATAAATGGTACCCATTATTTTATTAAGATATTTCAACTATTTTTTTTACATATATAGATATATATATATATATATATATATATATATATATATATATATATATATATATATAGATATATATATATATATATATATATATATATATATATATATATATATATATATATATATATATATATATATATATATATATACAATATATATAAAGCTATTTTAAAGAGGGGCATTCTATTTATTTTGCGGGCCGATAAATGGTACCCATTATTTTATTAAGATATTTCAACTATTTTTTTTTTACATATATATGTATATGTATATATACATATATATATATATATATATATATATATATATATATATATATATATATATATATATATATCATCATCATTATCATCATTTACAGCCATTTGCCATCCACTGCTGGATGAAGGCCTCTCCAACACTCTTCCATTCATCTCTGTTTTGCGCAATCCATCTCACCATCACTCACTCATCCATCTCACCCAGCACATTTTCCTAATTTCGTCCACCCATCTTCCTTGCGGTCTTCCTTTTACCCTTTTGCATTCTATCGGGTCCAATGCAAGTACTTCTTTTGTCCACCTTTCGTCCGTCCCTCTAGCCACGTGACCCGCCCATTGCCATTTCAATCTCTTCACTCTATCCACTATGTCCACTACCCTTATCATACTTCTCACCCACGTGCTCCACTTTCTGTCTTTCCTCGTAATGCCAAGAATAAAGCGTTCCATACTTCTTTGAGTGCATTGGATTTTTTGTAGCAGCTTGGCGTTCAGTGTCCAAGTTTCACAACCATACGTCATCACTGGCAAAACGCATTGATCGAAGATCTTTTTCTTTAAGCAGAGTGGCATTTTTGATTTAAAAAAAAATAATATATATATATATATATATATATATATATATATATATATATATATATATATATATATATATATATATATATATATATATATACAATTAATAACAAACGCAGCATTTTTTAATAACATAAATCGCTGTATTTCGAGAGGCTGAAGAACACATAGTTAAAAATTAATTAATTAATTGTTAGAGACATCCATGGATTTAGACTTGAACATACATTTTTACATATTGTAAATAAATCAAATTCAAATATTTGTGACATAGCGGGTAGGATGGTTTTTGCCAATTTTATGGAGGAACCGTTTCAACAATTAAATCTGATAAATTGGAAAACTCTGATAGGAAACGATCGACTTCATAAATATCCAAACGATCGAGGAGTCATAAATATCCAAGTCTGACCAGCAGCATTAAATATTAACACGGGATCAAACCCAGTAACCTGTCGGTGCTAAACATAAACGCAATGACCGAGCCATACTGCATACTAAACCAAACGAGCCATACTAAATATGTAAATATGTTAAATTGTTATCAATTATTTAATTAGCCAGAATTAGACCCGATGAAATATCATCAAGTGCATTATTCGAATTATTTTTATAATTTATATTCACATAAACAAACAACTTTAAGAACTTTAAGCGTATCTAATTATCAACTCTTAAATAATACGAAAGCAAATTAAAAATGTGTATGAGAAAGTGTGAAAGGTTGTAACATAAAGTGTATCGCCTTGTATTTTTGTCAGTATTTAAATATGAAAGGTCAGTATTCATATTAAATACGGTTTTACGTAGTAGTAGTAGTAGTAGTAGATGATGGTTGATTTTTGATCTAAAGTTAAATTTGTCGAAAAAAAATATTTTTCAAAATGCTAATGTGACAGTTGATGGTTTTTTTTAGAAGAATATTTTATACCGAAGAAGTTATGAAAAATAAAATAAAACATCTGGCTTTTGTCGCTTATGAACTAAGCATTGTCTTGATGATTTCGTGAAATGATCGATTTCACAAATTGGGTGTAGTACATACATATGTATTTACAGATGTAGTACATATGTATGTATTTCAAAGTCCAGATGAATAATTATGTATGTATATCCTTGGAGTGCAAACGCGATAAAATCTATTCAAGGCAGCTCTTTAAGTAATGAAATAAACCAGGAGGGTTGACTATAAAAAAGATAATTCTTCATAATTGAATGCCAATGAATTTTCTTACGATTGTAAGTTACAGAATTTTGCTTTTATTTTATACACGTATTTTGCTCGCTGAAATTTTGAAATGTAATTGATACATGATTCAAAATATAAGCTTACATAGGAACATAAAATGGGACGTTATTTAAAAATGGGAAGTTACAAATGTTGTTTGATATGAATATGAAGACAAAAAAAAATTGCTTTTATAAATCAACTTAGCCTTATCATGGCCTAATCATCATTGCTCTCCATGGACGAGATATACATATATACATATGTAGACATGTATAGTACGTACTTACCATGAAATAATTCAGAATATTTGTATAAAAAGTAAAACTGGATTGATTCGTGCTTGTGAAAAAAATAACAAATGAAAGATACGTAAATCTGAATATTGTATTGATTTTGTTTTTTTTTTATTCAAATAAAAAAATATAATTTGATTGAATAAAATATATGCATATGTACATTTAGAACAGTTTATGTCGTAACTATGTAGCTTTGGATAATTAAATCCCGAGCATATCCGGGTTCTTGAAGCTTATAGTAAACTTTAAAATATACTTACAGTAAGGTTTAGCATTTAATTACGAGTGTATATATGTATAATATATATAAAATAGAGTGTCTATTTAGTTTTTTATATGTACGTAATAATCTGATGTACACTCGTTAAAAGCTTTTTAAAACTTATCAGGGCTTAACCTTGTGGATTTAATGTGATGTGTTTTGTATAAATGTATATATGTATGTATATATTCTTCGTATATTGAATGATTTCAGGTGCTTAGATGAAATTTAAAATATGTTTAATCAATTAATAAAATAATAATAAAACTTAAGTACACATTGAAGTAACTATTCAAATTGCTGAATGCTTGTTTTACACAAAGAAGCACGCTTACACAAAGAAAATTACTTTTATATGAAAACTACTACATACATAGTGTATAATACGATACGACCTTTCAGTTCTTTCCTATTGTTTTCTTCAGTGATTAAATGAAGTCTCGTTTGAACAAGTAAGTAAGTAAGTAAAGAGTGATAATGGATGAGTGCCAATTTTATCCGTTCGGTATAAATTCTAAATGCAAGAAAACCAAACTGTATTTTAAAACGTGCAAATTATATCGGTGGGTATTTCCGTCATATCAAGCTAATATAAGAATATATTCTTGAAATCACGTTCGTTCATTGTATATATGTATATATACATATATTATATTGCAGGTTTCAGCAACCTTTTCACGCCCACAACATACATAGATACATTACTGATTTAAGACCACGAGAAGCTTCACTTGGTGTTTTTCTGATGGTCTTCACCAAATAAGCTGGAATGTGCGATTAAGAATGATATAAATCAACGATTTCCAACCGTTGTTTGTGGACAAAAAAAAATCTGTCTGAAATCCGTGCCTAATGCATTTTCGGAAATGCGTACGTGCGCGCATATGCATTTTTACATGCTTACGATATTTTTAGAAAACAATAAAAGTAAAACGTTATTTGCACACCAATTTAAAGGTAAATATGCTGAAATTGTTGCTGTAAATACGTTCTGGCCAATCGGTGCAAATATGGAGCATCTTGGAAATGTGATAAATTTAATATATACATAAATACAAATTGTTCGCTAGCTGCGATGATACTAAGCACTGAGAGGCTGCCGGGTTCAATCGATTGAAAATAATTTATTCTGAGTATAATCTTTAATGCTGCTGGTCAGACTTGAGAATATTTATGGCTCCAAGTCGCCGTATCAATTTGTTTGAAAACGTTTCAACAATGAAATCCGATAAATCGGCAAACTCTTATAGAAAATGGTTGACTTGGAATCACATGTATCCAAGGTCTGGTCAGCTGCACTGGGCTAGGGATTGAACCGCTCAGTTGAAAGCGTTATACGCTAACCACTGAGCTGTGCTGCTGTTTAGTAAAATAACGAACGCTTTTGTGCAAACGCATGCTTTTTTCTATCGAAAGTGGTTTAACTTTCATGATGTCATATTGAATTGGTACAGACAATCACCTCCCGCCACTTTTTTAATCTTTGAAAATCACCACAATTCCAGACCCATTTTAAATTATTTTAATTTCAAACCGTACTTATAAGCTCCCTATTTTATTGTATGCAAGGTGATATTGTGAAACTTCAATTTGCAATTCAAAAATCACAATTAAAAAAAATAATTTCTCAATTTTCTTTTGTATTGCGCTACGGCACACCGGTTGTGGAGCACTGGTATACATATATGATATATGTATGTATGTACAAAGATTTCACAATAATCTTATGTATATGATTTTGTAAACGCGACTATAAATTTCACCATTTTTAAAAACAAAAAGATTGTTTGTTTACAAAATTTGTAAACTTATTAATGGAAAAGTCGAATGAAAATTTTTCCTAGAATTTCATACGTTCTATTTTTGTTCACTTTTAATTATAAAACATTGTAAATAATGTTTTAATTTAATCATTTAGTAATTTGCTTCAATCTATGTACATATAAACATTATATACATATATGTATATACATAAATTAATATTTGTTTACATATACCTACATACATATCATACTGTGTTTGTCCGCAATGTATTATGAATTCACTGTTTTCAAATTAAGACCACTTAATTTGGCAATCTATCTCATAGAACCCTAGCTTAGACTATTTGTAGATGGGTTTTGAAAAGGCTCGGAGCCTGGAATTGAAGGCTTCTCATACAAAAATGCCGGGTAATATTTTTTTTGTAATGCAATTCAACAGTTTTCAACACAGAGCTGCCAAAATTTGGCATATGTAGTATTTCATGGTTCCCTAACTTAAACTATGGATGGTTTTGGAAGGGCTCGCAGCCTAAGACTGAAGGGCTCCCATATATGTAAAAATGCCCGGAAATCGCCGGGAAAATGTGTCTCTTTTCCATATACATATGTACATAAGTCAAAGTCCTATAAAGACCTTGTACCAACATTCATCCGCTCAAGTAACGCCAGGCTAAGTATGTAAATGCCCAGCTTTACCGGTAAACATCCACACAAATGTATAAAAATACATCAATATATTGAAGTGAATATTCGTATATTTGTCCACTATACAAATCTATGTACACAGTTCTAAAATTTTGATCAACTAAGAATATATATGGGTTTTGTAAGGGGTTTGATAACTGAAAAGCTCCATTTTATTTTTGTTTCATTCCAATTTTCTTCCACGCGAGCAACGCCTGGCAATTGGGCTATACATGTAATTCTTTATATGAATTTGTGGTATTTTAATTTAATTTATATGATTTATTTTGACAAGCAAACAGTCATCATTATTAATCTATTCGCGGTCCGTCTACAAGTCAAAACAAAGTCTTTTGTACTGTATTGTAAGTATGTAATGTATTACGATCGGGCTCGTTGTTTTTTTTTTTTTGTTCAGTTTGATATTAACCACCTGTCGTGTATCGATTTCATCATCAACGTCATCATGATAGACGTGTGCGACGAGCGTTATTGATGCATGGTCCATTGTGTTAAATAATATTAACCTTTTCTATAATAAGAAAATAAACAAACAATCACGAAACGGTCAACGAATATGGCTTCGAACGCTTTCTCACAAAGTCGTGACTTAAGAACGCTTTTAATTAATACCATTTTTGGCGAAATTGCAACAGGATTACACACAACATATCGTACATTTTAAATCGTAATTCAATATCCACGTTAAGTAGACAATTATTCCATAATATTCCGCAACAATCGAGTGAATATCAATCCAAATCAGATTCGCGGCTTCGTACGCCGCCGCGTACGCGATTTAATATAAAATATAATTAATTTCAAATTTGTTTATTTATTTTTAATACACAAGTATACCACAGTGTCTTCACAGGTCACCCCAATATGACACTGTGGCCAGAAAATATGTACATAAAAGATATGTCTATAAAATAAACGCATAAGAGAAAATAAAATAATAACAATAAAAAAAAACAATAAAAATAAAACATTAAAAAAATTGTACTTAAAAATAGAAAATTGAAAAATTGACAATTAAAAATTAAAAAATTGAAAAATTATAAATTGAAAATAATAAAAAAAATATGTAGTTTAAAATGAATTAAAAGTAAAAATACGGATAGATTATCCGGTGAAATTCTATTGATAACTGGCGTACCTCGATAAAATAAACGAATTTTTGTTATTAATCCACAAGAATAGTCAAAGTCGATTTTTATTTAATTCTCATATAAAAACAATTTAATATATTATCCCTATTAATTCAATTCAGCTTCGTGTAAATACGAGTAAATACTAGTATGAGCTTTTAGCTCGCAATTTTACCGATTTAAAATTCAGCACACTTCCAATTAACCCTTTTAAACGAAAACAAAAAAATAGTGTGGCCAGAACACTATTCCAATAAACATGTTTCAATCAAAAATACTCAATATTAAATAGAATTAACATTGGGAAAAAATCCCAAATGAAAATACGTACTTTTGACTTTTGATTTGAACTGGACGACTACTTAGAGAGATTTGAAAGCTGAAAAGTACTACAAATGAAAGATAAAATACCCGACTATAGATTTAAATATTCATTTTGAACAGGAAATTGACATATTTTGAGACATCGACCGAACAACACCAAGATATAGAAAAATTGCACGATTTTAAAAACACATATATCTCCGAATCTCGAGCCAATCAATATTTTTTATTACCAGATTTGTGTTCACTGGGCATAGATCTATAAGAAAAGTCATATCTCGTCTCTGAAACATTTTTCGTGTCGAACAGTGTAATCAATGAGGCGAAATGGAACCCATAATTTAATTTCTTCCAATATAGTTGGGTTGTAAATATCACCTCTAAATAAATGACACACAAGAAGCATATCCCTCCGACAAGATAGGAAACTATAGCCAACAGATCCCTGTACAAAAGCACTGGGAAACAGTTACGGGTAGTATCCAAACTCTCTCATATACATATATGTACATAGGTAGCGCAGGAACTTCCTTTGAAATCTTTCATTTTTATAGAGTGAGTTACTTCACTGGGACTCCATATAATGGCACCATATTCCAAGATGCTTCAGACCAATCTATATATATAAAATTGAATGTCTGTGTGTGTCTCGAATAGGCTCCTAAACCGCTAAACCGATTACGATGGAACTATCAGGATTTGTTGTATGCACATCCAGGAAGATTACTGTGAAAAAAAACGGGAAAAAACCTCTTTGGTTCAGCTAGTGCGTTATAAAAAAGAAGCAAAACTCTTAAACTATTGAAAACGTGGGCTTTGCGCAAAACGAAACCCAGCATCTTTGAAGCTTTATTGCACATATTGGAAATTTGGATATCAAACTTCCATCTGCTCTCGAATGTAATGCCAAGGTCCTTTTTGCATAATGTTCCACACAGTGGAGTTCCACCAAGATCATACCGATACGAGGTGGAATTAGAAGTACAACAATATATTCAAGTGCGCGAGGATTGTGTTTTTGGTGTGTTTTTATATTTATTTTTCACTTGTCTAATGTTTAATCAAGTGTAATTCGCGCAATTGGCTCGGCGAAAGTCAACCGTCTATAAATATAAACATTAGTACGCGTCGTCGCTTATGACCTACATTGTATTAAAAAGAAAAATAACCATTCATGGAAACGTTCAATTGTACTAACCGGGAGTATGACGCAGTGGTTCTCAATCGTCGTTCTCAAAGCGTGGGAAGCGTTCGGCCTCCGAGAGATTGTTTGCGGTCTACGAGTTTGTCGTAAATTGTTAAGACGTAAACATATTTACTTACGTGCTGTTGTTTATTACGTATATCTTTTACAGTGGCGTCTCCAAATTAGCGCACATGTTAACCCTTTGGATGCACGAATAATATACAAAAATGCACGTGCAGGCTCTGTCGTTGTGACGTATGTACATACTAAGGCTTCCAATCCCGGGATCCCGGTGTTTTCTGGCACCGTGAATCCCGGTGCTGAAACTAGTCTGCATACCGGGATTACGGTGCTGGCAGAAATTTCTTTAAAAACATTATTTTTACAAAAATAATATGGAAAAAACATAAAGCAATATTATATAATGAACAATGATGGGATGAGCAATGACAGTCATAGTCCATTTGTTTGCCACCCGTTTCGACGCCGGCTTGCCGTTTCCACGAAATGGTATGAACGGCCTGTATTTTGTCGCAGATATTGTGCTCAACCGCAATGATATTTGAAGTATATTTTAACTGATTCAAGCTCAGAATCGACCACTGATCACGGTTTCGTGATCTAGAAAAAATGTGTGAGTGTCTGTATATTTATTGTGTGTCAGGTCACATCCGAATTTTTTACACAAAGTAAATGTAATTGGAGTTTTTTTTATATTGGGTGGATTATTTCAACTATTTGTAAAAAAAACAAATCAATGAATCAAAGCGATGTTTTTTATTACATTTTCGGATGTGTTTTATTTAATCTTAGAAATTTATGGATGCGAACCGAAAAGTTAAAGAATGTAGCCAAACTCTCAAAATTAGTACGCCAATATGCGAGTATTTTATGCGTGAAACATCGGGAGAGTTTGCAAAATGCAATTGAACGTTTTTGAAATATGAAAACATGCAATTGAACTTTTTTTTCTTATACATTTGAAATCCCGGTGCTAGCACCGGGATCGGAAATTCCCAGTACCGTAATCCTGGTGCTGAAGTAACCTTCCGGGATTGGAAGCACTAGTACATACTGTCACGTTTAAATGAAAGATTAATAAATTTTTGAAACTACTTGTTTAACTAACCAACACGTCTTTATTATTAAGATTACGTTACATTTATCTATATCGTTAGATACATATATTTGAAAAACGAATTATTTAATTTTGGAACGTAGAATTTAAATGAAATACGTAGAACTATTTCACTTTAACTTTGCTTCATTATTTAACTACTAATGTTGTGCCCGATGATTTCAACGGGTGTTTTCGAAAAGGAATTGAAACACGAATAAAAATAAAGTTAAAGAAATTGAAACGACTGGTTTCAGAAAGAAATTGATGCACGAATTAGAAATTACGAATGACAAATTACGAAGTGATTACGAATTACGAATTATGTTTTGTTCATCGCCGACAGCTCGACGCCTTTGCCCCCCAGCGCCCCCGATGCCTCCGGCACCCCGGGGCCTTCGCCCGTGGCGCCCCTGGCGCCTCCGACGAACCGAGGCCTTCGCCCCCAGCACCCCCGACGCCTCTGGCGCCCCGGGTCCTTCGCCCTTAGCGCCCTCGACGCCTCTGGTGCCCCCGGCACCTCCGACGCCCCGACGCCCCCAGCGCTCCCAGCGCTCCCGACGCTTCCGGCGCCTCTCGGTGCTAGGCAAAAGTCCAACCACCGAGCCATGCTGCTCTGATAAGAAACGATCGACTTGGACTCACAAACATCCAAGTCTAACCAACAGTATATTAAAGATTAGCCCGTGACCGAACCCAATAATCTCTTGGTGATAAACATAAACGCAACCACTGGGCTATACTTATATTATATAATTATATAAATAAATAAATAAATACTGCTGGCTGCATATGTATGTACATATGTACATGTCTTCAGTATTCACAACATTTTTTGATTTTTGATTTTTAAATGCTTTTTATTATTACTAAATTATGTTCACAATACATCTTATATCTATTTTAATAGCTACTGATCATTTTCTATTTTACAATTTTAATTTAATTTTGTTAGTATTCATAGTATTATTCGCTCTATTGTCACGGATATTCCATTGGATCCGTATTATTGAAGCGCGTGGAATCAATGGTCGACTTGGGTATCACTTTTGATCCTCAATTCACCTTTCACAACCACATCAAGACAATCGCTGACGTTTCCTTTCGTCGACTTGGATTTGTCTTGAGATATGCTAGATTATTCTCCAACCCCTTGTCTTCTCGCTTGCTTTTAAACTCGCTTGTTAGAAGTAAGCTAGAGTATAATGCAATTGTGTGGAATCCGCATGAAGCAAACTACTCTCTTATTATAGAAAAAGTGCAAAAAGCATTTCTTCGTTTTCTTTATAAGAAAGAGTATGGGTATTACCCATATCTCTATCCTACTCCTTTCCTTTTGGGCATGCTTGGGTATAATTCCCTTGAACTTCGGAGAAACTTCTCGTTAATTCGTTTCGTTCTCCAGCTATTGCGTGGTAATACGTCATGCCCGTTGTTGCTGGAACAGTTGGGACTTTATGTCCCTAATAATTATGTGCGTGGTAGACATCATCATTTGATGGTTGTACCTGCTGCTCGCACAGTTCTTTTTCGAATGGCTCCTATTCCAAGAGCTATTCGACTTCTCAATGAAATCGTTGCTGCTGTACCTGAATGTGATATTTTCCACCTTGGGGAGCGTAGATTATCGGATATTATCTTAACATATTTATCTGGTAACCTGCGCTCATCATTACTTTCTTAATTTGAATGTGATGAATGAGTGGAATCTTAATCTACTCTCTTCCATTTGGGCCTCGCTGTGATTTTATTTTTTTATTCATATTTTGTTTTATTTTATTTTACTTTTTCTTTCTCCTTTGTACATTTTTATATACTATTTTAATTTTGTTCAGTGTAAACAAAGAATGGGATTTATGAATTTTATTTTTAATTTTTACACTTTTGTTATTTTTTTTTCTCTCTGGATGATGTATTATTTTCCTTTTGTAACTTTTTTTTTTATTATTTTATTTTACCATGTTTTCTGCTTTTGCTTTTTTCCTTTATTTACAGTTTACTTGTTTTTATATATTTTTCAAATGTAGGCCATTGTGGCGCATTACATAGGTTCTTCCTGTAATGCCACAATGGTCCAAAACTATTAAATAAATAAATAAATAAATTATTCTAATGTAATTAATGTACAACATAATAGGTAAAAGAGCTCAAAGACCTGTTTACAAATTATTTACAACATGATCTTTTGTATTATTATGAACTTCTGGTAGTTGTAATATCACCTTTTTGAATCTCCATACTTGTCCATGCAAACAAGCTAACGTATGTACATATGTTAATAGTTTCATTGAAATTTTTTTAATGCAACATCGAATCGAAGTACAGGACAATGGTCGAGGACGAAGAATATTTAAATTCGCTTCCAATTATAAACATAAATGACCAACTTTGAGTCAGCATACATACTTAACGTCTCGTTAATTACGCTAATACATTGTTATAGATGCACAGTGGGTGTGTGGTAATCGTGCACAATATTTATTGTATGTGCGTAGGTTAAATCACCATTAAATTACTCGAGAAACCTGTCCGCACCTATTAAAGCTTCTAGAAACACAGAAGCGTATTCGCATTATACACTCTTAGCTCCGAGAGATCATCTTTTTCCACTATTCGGAAAATTCCTAAATGCGACAGCGTGAAAATACTCTTTTCCTTCTGAGAAATGTGATAAATGCACACACACACACACACACACATACACATACAAAAAATAAAAGTGACGCGAAGAATAGTACTGTGGAAAATCGGACATTTGTGTTAATGCGACATTGACCTGAATAATATTTCCCGGGAATAATACAATTTCCCTAACCGTTTCTTTTTTAAGAGGGAAAAACAAACGGTTATTCGGTGTAGTGTGTGTGTGCGGTTTTATTTTCGAGCTATGTTTTCTCGAAAGTAATAATTCCATTGATGTCACAATATTCAAAGTCTCATGATGAGTCATCGTATCTTTTGAATGTGAGTCTTGCACAATGGGGGAGTGCTCGGCGTCGCCCGGATGACTGACAGAACCAATAACAGTTTGACTCGCTGAATAATTAAAATTATTTGGGTACATACGAAGTATTGACATCTATATACATATATAGATATGTAAGTCATGTATTTTTTTATTGAATTTTAAATAAAATATATGTATTGTCACGTTCCAACGATAGATTAATAATTAAATATTTTTTCTTTTTTTAAAACTACTTGGTTAAACAACAACTAACCAAGATTTCTTTATTATTATTAAAAAGTTACATTTGTCTTATCGGTAGAATTTATTTATGGAACGTAGAATTTAAATTAGATACGTAGAACTGTTTCACTTTAACTTTGCTTCACTATTTAAGAAGGCTGGATACCCGAAATCCTTAATTTTGTTGCCGTTCCTTTCTTCGATATATATGTATATATTGAGTGAACGTATTTATATTGTGCAACAATATATATATATATATATATATATATATATATATATATATATATATATATATATATATATATATATATATATATATATATGTATATCAATATATATATTGAGTGAATGCGACAGTTCCGCCTCGACCAGATAATATCTATTTTAAATCGACAAAATCGAGGTTTCGTATTCTCCAGTTTTCTCCTCTGAAACTGAACCAATTTAAAAAAAAAATTATCATCGCCATGAGAAAGATGTTTTCTATGTTCGTATTTTTTTAGAAAATCAACCGTTGAATTGTAAAAACGAGGTGATTTTATAGATGTTTGGTGGCTCCTAGCTCCGATAAAAAATAACTAATCAAAAAAATAAAAAGATAGAAACATGCCTATGGTGGATATCCATAGCATATTAAAAAATAATTTCTCTAGTGCCATAATTGAGGAAGGGAGAAGTGTAATACGTTTGTATGGACAAGGCGCTGGTGTCCAGCCCTCTTTGTTTTACAGTTGATGTGTTGACTGCTACTCTCATAGTCTCGATGGTAATGACTTTCTATGATGAAATTCTAATGGTAATGAGTTTATATACTCTTCCTTAAAACAATGAAGTGTTCAAGACACGTGTCGTACATTTTTGGTTAGTCAGTGTTTAAGGTGTGCTGTAAATCAATGGTGTTACTTATTAAATTAGGTGTGCCACAAATCAATGTTGCTACTTATTAAATTAAGTGTGCCACACATCAATGGTGTGTCTTATCCCTACTGGTTAGTCGACTACATTGATAAGCGAGATACATAACAATATATATAATAGTATTTCTTAATAATTAAACCATTCACTCAAAATTTAATAACAATTTGAATTATTTTTTATATTGAATTGTAGATTGGAATAGTATGGTATTTTTCAGCCTAAAACAAATCAAAAAATTTAACAAATTCTTTGAATTAAAAATATCAAATCAGATAAATTGGCAAACTCTGATAGGAAACGATTGACTTGGAGTCACAAATATCCAAGTCTGACCAGCAGCATTAAAGATTATACTCAAAATAAATTCTTTTCAATCGCGGTCAGCTCACGGGTTTGAACCCGGCGATCTCTCGGTGCTTAGTATCAGCGCAACCACCACACCACGCTGCTAGCTAAATATAAAATAACTATAATATATATATTTACATATTATACAAGCATTACTTATATAATATGTAGCTAAATAGCTCGAAAGCATGCAAATATTGGTTTTTCGTTTATGTTAACGATATATGTATGTATGTATATGTTTGTATAATACAAGAAAAAATGAAACGAAATCGTCTTGTGTTATATTCCAGCCATAAAAACGAATCAAAGTTTTTATTATGATATTTTGTCACGTTGCACACAAGTTTTTCAACACAGCGATGAATAACTTTTGTTTTTAAAAGTCATAAACGAAAGCGCGAAAGTTTGCAGCTGGCGTGTGGTCACTTTATACAAGTTTTGATGAATGTTTAAGTCGAAAGATTTCTGCCGACAATTTGCTAAATAATAACCGAAAAGCACTAAAATATATATGTAAAGAATCTACAAATTGAACTGTATATATCTACTGTCAAAAGATCTACGAATAGAGACGTCAGATAAACTTATACACATACATATGTATGAAGAACATATTGAATAAATAATCATATTGTGGTTTGTATTCTTTCACATTTACATATATATGTATATATTTCAAATTTAAAAAATTCAGGAATAGTCAAATTTTGATCAAATATATTAGGTATATTTGTGTGAGATATTTCCATACAAATATATGTGTCTGATTTCATGCATTGTTCAGTACTACATAGTATGAACTTTTATTAGGTTTTATATTCATTTTATGTAGCGAATGTTTGCACATTGCAAAATGTATAACTAAAACCACTACAAAGACAATGTAAACATGCACAATAGCGATCATTATCGACGGGTGGATAACTTTAAAATTGTTATAAATTGAACGCAATTAAACGAAACCCACACAGCGTCGATCGAAGAGATACGAGCCACGCAACCGAACAATGAACATTGTATTCGCGAGACCTAAATTGCAGATTTCCCATCGATGAACAAATATTAAAGTGAGCCAAATCCACACACAAGTGTCTAGTTTTCATTCGAGACTAATTTTTACGCGATCCGTCAGTCGGATCGAAAATTGTGTTGAATCAAAGCCAAAGAAACGTGTGTGTGTGTGTGTATTTTTTTTGTCAGTGCGGTGAGTCGTTTGACGCAAGTTTTCCGCATTTTCCGACCGTTGGAAAATTGAGTTTCGCGGAGCGTGCGAGCGCTAATACGTACCGGAAGTTGGATTTGTACCAAATACTATATTTGAAAAAAATTTCATAAGCCATTTGTTAAAGAAAACATAATGCGAGCAGCGAGAGATTAAAGTGCCGACTGAGAATCTCATCACAAATTATGACAAGGGAAAATTATGACTAGTGTGAAAAGACGAACGCACATATGTACGTATCGTCTTTGAGATTTCGCCGAATCAGCGGTTCGCAAACTTTTCCTAATTGAGAATTATAATTTGATACGTGCGACGCTAATGGGTTTAATTCGGAGCTCGCAGGACGTGATGCGGAAACGCTGTGAGTTCAAATTAAGCAATACTACTAAGCGTAAGTTACGCTTGGCTTATATAATAAGTTTGGCTGGGGTAATAAGTTTGCGTTTGTCATATTGGGACTGGTGAAAGATTGGCGTGTTTTATGTAACTGGTGTTTTCAGGTGTCTTTCATGATGCTTCCGGATTTGTTTGTAATTTTGGTTGAAAGTTTTGTCATGTAATTTTAGTGAATTTGTTTACTTTGTAAATCCTGACATACGAATGTAATGTTGTAAATATTCCAATTAACATTTATCTATACGTAAACAAGAAAATGAATGATCCATATATATATAAAAATCAATGTTTGTCTGTCTGTCTGTCTGTCTCGAATATGCTCCTAAACGACTGAACCGATTACGATAGAACTTTCAGGATTTGTTGTATGCATGTCCGGGAAGATTACTGTGAAAACAAACGGGATAAAACCTCTTAATAATAATATTCGTAATTACGATTTTATCAACGCGAAAGTTTGAAGCGCCAGTGCGTAGTTAAGAAAATGTGTACGTTGGCAACCAACTTGCGCGCACGCATGCCAACGTACAAATACATTACGTACCGCTCATACCGACCTGACATTACGTACCACTCATAACAATCCTACATACATATATATAAAAATCAATGTGTGTCTGTCTGTCACGTATGCGTTCTTATACATTACTATAATTTAATTAGATTATTAAATATTAATTTGAAACTGAAACATTCACTTATCGAAACGCATTGAGAAACGGAATCGGGAACGGGAATTGCATGCGTTATTGTACGATGGAACGATGGAACTTTCAGGATTTATTGTATGCATGTCATGGAAGCTTACTGTGAAAAAAATCGGCCAAAAACGGGAATGAGTGGCATTGCAACACAATAATTTCAAATGTTTTCGCGTTGCAACATGCGTTGTTAGGGTAAAAAAAAACAAATAATTGAATAATTTCAAATGTGTTCGCTGCCTGCGTTTTTACGATAAATAGAAACGGGAACGGGAACGGTAACGGGAACGGGAATTGCATGCGTTATTGTGGCATTGCAACGCATGCCGGGTTCAGCTAGTTTACAATATAAAAGAAGATTATACATAAAGTGGAGAAACTTTTTTAAAGACTAAAAGTGAAAACAAGCCGAATAAAACGGCACGGGTACATTCTTGGCCTCATATGCTGAAAAATCCGCAGGCTTTTTTTTTTGACAACTTTTGACAAGTTTCTGCCACATTTATTCAAATATGGGAATCACTACTATCGATCAATACGAGCACTCTCAGTACAAGGATTTTAGGCCTGAGTGCCATATCATTAATTATGCACGCTAGCATTTAATGCTTTCAACTGAGTGATCATGGGTTCATCTCTGGCCCAGTGTTGCTGGCCATACCTTGGATATGTGACTCCAGGTCGATCGTTTCTTCGTTATAGGCTGCCAATTTATCTGATTTCATTGAAACGGATCCACCAAATTTGCAACTTTTCTCCTCTCTCTTGCAAAATTCGTTCATATCAAATTTACACTCTATAGAGTGCATGTTTTTCTCGAAATATTATTATTGTCGAATTTTTCCATAGTTGTCTCATTAGTTTAGTCTTATCTACGTTAATTTTTAATCCTACTTTTCTACTTTCCCTGTCCAGCTGTGTTAGTCTGATAAGTAGGTCAGATGAATCACGAGCTACTAAAACTATATCGTCTGCGAACCGAAGGTGACTCAAAAAGCGACCATTGATGCTTACTCCGGCTGTATCCCAATCCAATTTCCTGAAAACTCCCTCAAGCACCGCATTGAATAACTTGGGCGAGATTGTATCTCCTTGTCTTACTCCTTTTCCTATGCTAAATCTATCTGTACCTGAAAAAATTTTAACCGAAGCTGTGGCATTCTTATATATTGCAGCTAACAGTCCCACATAGGGTTCCGGTACTCCCTGTGTTTTTAGAGCGTTAAGTACTGCATTATGACTAACTGTATCGAAGGCTTTCTCATAATCGACGAAACCTAGGCACAATGGCCGTTGATATTCGTTGGCGCGCTCGATTAGTTCGCCAACTACTTGGAGGTGGTCCATTGTGCTGAAATTTGCCCTAAACCCTGCCTGCTCTATAGGTTGGTTCTCGTCGAGGATATTCTTCAGCCTTTCTGTAATAACCTTCGTGAAGAGCTTGTAGACCGCTGAAAGTAGACTAATGGGTCGGTAGTTCTTGATATCGCTTTTGTCGCCTTTTTTGTGTATTAAAATGATAGTTGCGTTATTCCATCCTTCTGGTATAACTTGGTTCTGGATGCATTTGCTGAAAAGCCTAGCTAAGATATTAATTAGGGGGGGGCCGCCACATTTTAGTAAGTCAATGGGAATATTATCTTCCCCTGGGGTTTTACCGTTCTTTGCAGTTTTTAGCGCGGCCTCTACTTCGCTAGGCAATACTGCAGGAACCCTTTGGCCGTGTGTCGATTCCAGAGCGGGGAATTGGCCGTTGTCGTTCTCGTATAGTTTTGCATAGAACGTGTAAACTCTGTCTATGATTTCTTCTCTATTCCTAATTATTACTCCGCTCTCTGATCTGATTGCGATCATTTGGTTTTTGCCTAAGAAAAGATCCTGTTTGCACTTTTTCAGGCTACGGTTATTCTTAATGGTATTTTCTATTAGCTTGCTGTTAAAATCCCTGACATCCCTGACTATTCTCTTTTTAATTTCCTTATTTACTAGATTGTATTCTTGCTTATTATTATCCCTATCTAAATTCCTTTTATGCTTAATTAGGTTTTTTGTTTCCGCTGAAATTTTGCTTAATTTAATCTGTTTCCTGAATCCACCTAATTTCTTACCTGTTGAGGTTAGAACCGAACTAATTACAGTGTTCAATTCCTCGATGTCTGCTTCTGGGTTTAATTTCCCGTATCGATTTCCAAGTTCGAGTTCGAATTCCTTTTTCCTAGACCTTAGTTGAGCGAAATCTGGAGAGTTACTGCATCCTTTTATTAATTTCCTACGTTCGCAATTTATATTAATGGCCATCTTGGCACGGACTAATCTGTGATCGCTACCTATATCTACTTTACTTAAAACACTAACGTCTTTAACGGAGTGCAGGGCATTTGTTAGGATGAAATCGATCTCGTTTCTGTCTCCTTTAGGACTCTCCCAAGTCCACTTATTGTTGGTGTTTTTCCTGAAAAATGAATTAGTGATAAAGAGCCTGTTGTGTTCTGCGAATTCTATGAGGCGATCGCCTCTGTCGTTTCTTTGGCCGGTACCAAAATTGCCTACTGCTCTTTCAGTATTTGCCTTTTGTCCTATTTTTGCGTTAAAGTCGCCCATGATTATTTTAAAGTGGTGACGGCTATTATCGTATGCGTCCTGTATTTTTTCGTAGAAGTCTTCTATTTCCTCGTCTGGGTGGCTAGATGTGGGGGCGTACACTTGGAAGATTTGACAAGTGTACCTGCTCGAGATTCTTAATACTATATAGCATATACGTTCCGATATGTCGCTTATTTCTATAATATTTCTTTCTATTCTCTTATTGATAAGAAACCCTACTCCTCCTATTCTACCATTTGGTAGCCCTCTCCAGTAGAGACAGTTACCACTTTTTAGGATTATTTGGTTTTGCTGTTTTCGTCTTACTTCACTAAGTCCTATTATATCCCATTTGATATTTTCTAATTCATTCTCTAATGCAAGCACACTTCCTTCACTCGATAACGTTCTTACATTGTACGTGGCTAAATACAGGTTTCTATTAGCTAAGCTATCATCCATCGTCACTCTTACCTTGTTGGAGGTTTGGATATTATTTTTCTCGCATTTATCCAAGATGTGTTGAGAAAAAGGCGGTACTTGAGAGAGATTTCCATTCAAGGAGTGAGTTCTTACCGCCATAGACTCTTCTCTGTGGTCAGCTTTGACAGATAGTCATCCTAGGTATCACTTGGATCACTTATGAGTTATTACATGCCATTTAACAGGGTTACTTTGTAAGTGAAAGTAGTTAGTTATGATAATAATAGATTAGCAATTGTTATACTACTTTTTTACAGATCTTTATCGTGAGACGCCTCTTTGGAGACAACGGATTTATATATGTGAGTGCGGTTTGCAATTTAATATTTTAATAATAAATTTAGTAAAGAATATAAAATTACACGAATTACTTTAATATAAATTAAATATGAAAAAGAACTATTAGACAGTTGGGAAACACCGTTTCTGTTTGCTATTATTCTATTAAGTAAAGTTCGTTAAAAATTTTTGTCTGAAAGCAATTATGTGGAAGATTTATTGCTTCTGTGGGACCGAATTTTGACTGGCGAGCAGGGACCCTTATTTTTTTTTGTATTCAGGTAGGGAGATGTATCTCGTTCGTATACGCTTTTGTAACTGACACAAAATTAACACAAAATTTTTCGCAATCACTGATATTAAAAACGCTGTTAACGGCTGATCGTCTGTTTATTTTTACACTTAAATTATACTAGGATGCAATTAGTAAAATAAGTGATTAGATGGTTAAATTTTTAGATTAAATTTCGTGCAATAGCCGGGTTTAAGCGAGTAATAGCGGGAAGAACGCAGAAGCACGTCTTCCCCGCATGACACGAAAGACCGAACTCATGTAGTATATATGTATATTAAAATAAAATCAATCCAAAATATTCGTCCACAAACAATGCACAGTGCCTAAAAGTGAAGAGACGAAATTAAATGCGTCGCTTGAATAAGATAAAAGCTTCTAGACAAAGTGTTGATTAACGTTCTAAATCTAAAGCAAAATTCAATGAGAGACACTCATATGCATACTAAACTTGCTAGTTTAGAATTTCGCAGTCAATTCGCAAACTTCACACCTCTCATTGAAGTCTCTCGTGATGATGCATTGCCAAATAATTTCATCATAAAATCTTCAAGCATGTTTATAATACATACATATATAAGTTGATACATACATACATATTTGTATTATAGAATTCAATTCGTGAAGGGACACGAGGAAGGTAGGTAATGAGACTTATTTAGAGCTTTAAACTATATTTCTCGATGTTAAGCAGCATACCAACCTAAACGTACACTAGACCCAAGCATGCCAACTCAATCATTACACACGCACTGTTCTGGGTTTTAAAATTAAACCCTACATATATATACACATGTGATGAAATGTCATCGCATGGGTTTTGGTATATTAAGTTATCAAATAAAAAAAAATTAAAAGAAATTTGTCGGTGCTGTGTTCTATCCGCACGTGGTCGAATTTTTTTTTCAAATACCTTTTAAATATATTTAACTTAATACGAAAAAAATGTAAAAACTACATACCTACCTACATATAAACAATATAAAACACCAATAGAAAAATTAATTTATTAAATAAATTTTCAATAGATGGCGGTTTTTTATTTTGTTATTATATTCGTACATTTTGGCATTGTTTTAGCTGTGACGAACATATGTATTACGAATCAAAACGACTATTAATACTACAGCGAGCGTTATTTTACACAGACACATAGACATAATAGCGCAAGCTACTAAAATCTCGATCACAGAATATCTGCCACTCGAATTCTCGTTAGTACAAAATTTCGCGTGTTTAGCTTTCGATTGATGGAGTTTTTGGGTGCCAGATGTTCTGTGATCAAGATTTTAGTGACTTGCGCAAGATCGCTTTTTTTGAACCATTGAAATGGACCTTAAAAATTTAGTTTTTATTTCAGCAACCCTCCCTCTGGGATAAGTTGTCAAAACGAACACATCCGTCTTTTTATAATGCGATACAATTTTATGCGATGCACTTGGCTCGATCACACACAAGTGGTCCGAAAGGGGTTAATCGCCGCAATCAAACATGAGATTCGAAATGCTTCGAGAACAAAGTGCCAAAGCAGCTTCTCAACCTATAGATTTCGCAATAACAAATCAGCAAGCCACCGTTTCAGAAATGAGCGTTATCTCGACACGGATTTTCTGACTCGTCTCCTCATCATCGTTATTATCACTATATATAATATTATATTAGGGTCTTATTATTACGTCACGAGTAAACGAACTCCGACCTGTCCCTGACGTGGGTGATTAATTACACTGCGGTGATGTTGAGAGTCATCTGTGTGGCCATTTACACGATTCGATAGCGATCGTATATATAACTATACCTTACTAAAGGATGCGTTTTGAAAAGTCCAAAACGAGAAACAAACTAAAGTCCACGCGTCGAGGACACCTGCTGGGATTCGTCGGCATATATTTCTTTGTGTGGTATAAATTAATCACTGTCGCACCCCTGTCGTAGCTTTGAATATCATGTAAAGATAAGCAAAAACGTCAATAGGTTGTGCTTCTCGCCCAATGGTGGGTCCTACACGCGTGGGCGTTTATGTTAAAAAGTTCGTTTTCAGGTGTAAATCGAAAAATGATCGTGACTTGAGATGAACAACAATTCATTAAGCGTTTTCAGGTAGTATCCAGAAAAATACGCTCAATTTGCATCGCATAGTACTGGCCACGGCCCAAGTTTGCATTAAACAAGGCCGGTTGGGCTTACCTTCCAGCACCAACATGGACACGTGATAACATCGCCTTGCGACAAAACGCGGGAAACAGCAGATTTCATGTTAAAATTGCGCATATTTTTAAACGCTCATATCTCATGAACAAAAAGAAACCAACAAATATCATTGTCATATTCAAATTAAGTGTGTTAAATTTAATAGAGATTGATTAATATCAGCTGCGTATGTAAATAACGTAGTTTTTGTTGCTCAGTGTAATTAACAAAAAAAAATTGAAATTAAATTAAATAACCAGCAGCGTGGTCTAGTGGTGAATGTTGAATTATTTCGTACTTGATGTTACGAGTTCGATTCCCCACTAAGTCTCGCTATTGGCCAGACCTTGATTTGTCAAGGTCGATCGTTTCTTATCAGAATTTGCCAATTTTTCTGATTTTCATTGAAACGATTCCTGTAAAATTGGCGTTTCCTTCCCAATTTTTTGTTGCGAACCTTAACTTATTGTTATATCTTAGGTTTCGCCATATTGCTCACCATAGATGTCTCTGTGGTTGTTTATCGAATATAAAATTCGTATTGTTACATGAAAGTTAATTATCGTATTAATACGATATTTGTAATATCTGACGATAGATGTCAGATATTGTTTAGATTTACATGTATCTATGTAATAATTATGTGGACTAGGAAGGCGCATTTGGGGTTTACCTGTTAAGCCTTCCTGGTATATTTGTATGTTAAAAAAATATGTATGTAAATAAATAAATTCCCAAAGCGTCACTGTGGTATAAGTATACACTAAACAAGAATAGCGAAAATAGTAAAAAAACAAAAAGGAAGTAAGAAATATGTATGTATAGTAAAAAAAAAAAATAATGATAATAATGTGCTATTTAGAATGTGCTCGACCAACTCAACTGGCATTGAAGAGATCCAAGAAATGTGCCAGTAAGTTAAGGAGTCGAACAGCTCTCTCGAGAGAGAGTTCATGAGCACGTTTGTTTTAGCCCTAATTGGAAATATGTATGTTTAAAAATAAAACAACGGTAAAAATTTTGGTAATAACCAGAGACCGACGTTGAGATGATACTTTTGGCACAAATAAATGGTTTACTATTGTCAATTGCCATCATCAACCATACTTCTTTGCTCCCTTGCTTTATATATGCTTTGAGCAGTCTATTATTATTTGACGAGCACCCAATCAACGCCGAAGACTAGTAATAAATAACGTCCGATTTTTTTTAGAATTTACATTAAATATAAGTCGCATAAAAAAGATCCGCATAAAAAGAAACCTGACTTTACTTACATAGGTTAAAGGTCTCAAAATATTTTAAAGCAAGAGCCACATAGGAATATTACAAGCTCTGAGAAGACCGAGGTGGATCAGAAATTTATTTATTTTATTTTATTTATTTATTCTAAACAGACCATTGTGGCATAACAGGAATTCCTAAAGCGCCACAATGGTCAAAAAATATAACACAAAAAAAAACAAAATAACAATTAAACATAAACATAAATACATCCATACATAAACATAAAAAATAGCATTTAATAATAACAGATAAAGTAAAAATATCAAATAAAATATAGCATAAGGAATGTCTTGCACCTACAGCCAGTTTCAATAAATATGTAAGAAACAACTACAAATACAAAACATCCCTGTAAGGCCCAAATGGAAGAGAGTTAATCAAAATTTCACTCATAAATCACCATCAATCATGAAAACAATGATGAGCGCAGACTACCAGATAAATTGGTTAGAGTAATTTCCGACAGTTTACGCTCACTAAGGTGGAAAATATCACATTCAGTCTCGGCATTTATACAAGTTCATGTCTTGCAATTATTGTTTTTGTGAAGATTTGCTTGTGAGCTATACAAAAAGAGCCTGCGGGCCGAATTTCAGTTCGCGGGTCTTGATTTTGGCACCTCTGACTTAATTATATACTGTAGAATTAATTCTTGCGCTACTTAGACTTAAACTTGAAATTTTAGTCAGGTTTAGAGTTTATATGTTTTTTTTTTTTTTAATATCCTATATCTAATAAGTGTTTATATTTTTGACGTTTAGTTAAACTTATTTCAAAAGCTAGACATCAAAGTGTGTATTGTACGGTAAGTATATGTTGTATGATTTTCGTCTACACAGACGGGCTCTGGGTACATTTAATCCCATTAGGTATTCATGCAATGAATTAAAAATCGCCTCGGGTTCCCCTCCCCTTTTCGGTATAATACCGAAGCCGATGCAAAAGAGGTGGTTGGCAGCCCTGGAACAAAAGCGAGAGATTCGGTTCAAGTTAAATTGCGTTCGTGAAAGTTTGATGACGGCTGTGGGGTCGTGTGGTGGGGAAACGTAATTTGTCTCCGTCACGGTTCTGTTTTGTCTCTCAGACAGTCGACACCTGTTGTGCGTGTGTGTATATAACGGGGACATGGGCGGCTGCGCGACGATCTACGGCCAAATCGTGTGCAACTCCTCGTCCCCGATGGCAGCGGCGTCTCTCCTTACCCGCGCGATTCAATTAATTATACGCTCGTTCACGTCTAATGTGTCTAGTCGTTGATGATATTTAATTACCGTTATAAATTGTGAATTCGAATGAAAAACGGTTTTTTGGAATAAACGCTTGGCAACTCAGAGGTTTCACTTAGATTGTGCGTGGTTGGCATTTTTTATGGCTGTTTTTTACCCTGTGTTATGTTTGCACAATTTTTAACATGCTGAACCAACATTCATCATTCAGAAAAACCTCATTCAACAAAATTTTCAAATATAAAAATATAGATAACTGTTGTGTTGTGCCCGTTGATTTCAACGGGTGGTTTCGGAAAGGAATTCATACACGAATTAAAATAAAGTTGTATGTTATATATAAATATTGTTACGTACGCCGCGGATTAAGCGAATAGAATCCCAGAGACTATGTAACCGTTCAATCGGATTAACTATGTAAGTGCTTGCACTTACTTCCAGGATTATATCTGGACTCTAAGCTAAACAATGACCGTTATTAGTTATTTCTCAGAATTGGTACGGGAAGACCCAATGTCGTGGAAATACATATCCGAATACGTGACTATACAACAGGTAAACAGATTAGGCGCCCTGAGAGATCTACCCTTTATAAGGCGGTACGTAGGCGATATCATGTCATTCTGGACGGAGCAGTGACAGTGCGTGTATCTCCTGAATCATCAATAAATGCTGTGAAACGACTGTTGGCCTTTTAGTTGGATCCTCCACCCACCCCTACGCAACAATATAATATAAGGTCATTTATAGGCACTGTTGAGTGCGGGCATTACACGCTCGTCCATCCAACCCGTTCGAAATGATGAATGAACGTGTGTATTTTCATCTGACGCTGACGTCACCCATCGCCCAATATCAGGAGCACATTGCAAACGATCCACAGCCCCCCCCCCCCCCCATTTTCTACCTACCCCGCTTACCCGCGTCTCCTCGACACGATCGCATGCCACATCCCTATAGCGGATGCTTAAAATGCA
Source organism: Arctopsyche grandis (assembly GCF_051622035.1). Classification (NCBI taxonomy): domain Eukaryota; kingdom Metazoa; phylum Arthropoda; class Insecta; order Trichoptera; family Hydropsychidae; genus Arctopsyche; species Arctopsyche grandis. The sequence goes on from NC_135362.1 coordinate 4,386,000, forward strand.
GCCATTGGTCAGAATGACGATACGTTCCTTTAATTGGTCAAAGGTTTTAGTCCACGTGGACCAATTCACTCTGATTGGCTGTGCGCCTTGTTCGCGTGTATTTGTTTTATTAAATATCTCTAGGCACAACAAAAACTCTTGGTATTCTAAAATTTGTTTTTTTTTAAATCCCCATACTTGTCTACACGCCGCCACATACATACATCGTGTCCGTTTTTATATACAAAATATTATTATTCATAGTAATTCCACGCGCCCGAATAGACATACGCCCCTTTCAACTGCATATATCCCTTCGGCACAAGGGGTAAAGAGGCGCGGGGTACACCAGGAGTGCTGGAAGATATCGAGGTACTGAGTGGTGGGGGGGGGGGGTTACGGATAGATAGTGGGTACAAGAAGGGGGATTGTGATTTACAGGGTAGTAACGGGCATCGGTGACCAGGGAAGGGTTTGCTAGTGGGAGGGTTGGGGTAGAATATGGGCGAGCTGAGAACTGATCTAATATATAATTTCGAAAGAGACTTTTTATGTATTTAAGTATTTTTGGTTGGGAGCATCGAAAACAAGTCAAAGTTTCTATGACGACGATTCGATTGGTTATTTTTTTTTTCGATTCAAATAAATTGAATAAAAAAACAAATGAATATTTACTATTAGATTCGTCATGTTTATGCTGTTTATATTACAAATACTAAGCGAAGCCGGGTAAAACAACTAGTATATAATAAACGTAATATGAATATAAATCACATACATATGTACATATATACATTATAAGCATTATTTGGCATATGTATGTAAATTTTATCGACTGGTAAAAATAATCGATATTATTAAAACAATTCAAAATGATATACATATGTACATATATTGAAAAACATCTTCGTAACCTTTTTCCACAAAAGTTAAAAAAAATTGTATCTCTGGAATTACATATGTACATATAAATGCTATCGTTCTGAAATACAAACAGAAAAAAAAATTGATTTTTTATTATAAAAATGATTCATAACAATTGAATCGATTATAAAATCAAACGCTTTCGTATTTAAATATGATGAAGTTTTCATTTTATCAGTCAATTGCAAAACCAAATAATTTATATTTAAAATGTAAACACACTTCATCTTATTTATAAAACCGAAACGGCGCCTGTAATTCGTTTCTGATTGACTGTCGTCAAAGTCGTTTCTGATTGGCTGGATTGGTCAAAGACGTTTGTGATTGGTCGGTCCTTAAATAATATATTTTTTTTTCGATTCGAATAAATTTAATAAAAAACAAATGTTTAATTTCCAAATTTAATTTCCATTTGCCGAGTGAAGCCGGGTAGCACCACCAGTTTAATTATAAAAAATTCTGATCTGAAGAACAATTCTTCAAAATCAATTTTTTTTAGACTGCCGACCAAACAGGAACATTCATCATAATTGAAAAATGTGCTGAAATACCTATGATGATAAGAACACAGTCAAAGTGCGGCACGGGACTCCAGCGGTGAAAGGCGTATCTTCACACAGCAGGGGTTCCCCATTCGGGTGTATACGCAACTGACTTTGCACGTGCATTTCGAATGCACGTGCAAAGTCCTTTCAGTCTTATTATATCGACAAGTTTCTCCTATATCTCTTCAAATATGGGAATCTCCACTATCGATCCATATCAGGCCTGACAATATAAGAATAAAATCACCGAAAACTCGGTAGGGAGTGAGGTTTGCGAAGGGACGCCACGTTATAAACTTGGCGTACCAGCATACTCCGTGTCATCGCATTCCGTGTAAGTTGCTAGTAAATATGCTAGTATGGAGATAGGAACGATTGAGACGACTGGCATGTTGATGCACGTGTTCTTATTAGGGCAGCCGAAGACGGAGTGAGGTAGCAACTCTGAACACGGCCGAGTTGGTCCCAACTCGCAGGAAGGTGACCGAACTCGACCATGTCATATAGCGAGCCGCCACACTAGTTGTCCCACTCCATTATAGAAGTGAAGAGACAATTACTTGTCTTTTTTTTACTACTCTATACTAGAGAACTATGGACAAAGTACAAACAGAAGACAATGAAATGATAAAATTACAGTACAACAACTATTACCATGCTTTTTTCGGGCTATCTAGAGGTTACAACGCGTCGCAGATCTTTGGAAGGGCATGTACCTCACTTTGAGGCCATTCTCAGGATGAGAGTGGCCTCTCTACGTTATCGTCAAACCATATTCTTACCACCGCGACTACTCATTTCCTTTCATCAATGGATATATGTTCTATGGATGGAACTGCTGCACCGACCATCATAAATTGTTGTATATTGATTAATTATTTATTATTATATTTATTTTATTTTATCATTTGAACCTAAATTATTTATATATTTTTTATATAGACGACTGGGATTGCACTATTCTCCATATGATCTGGAATAAAAGTTATTATTTTGATTATTATTTATTAGTAGTTGTTTTACCCGGCTTCGCTCAGTATTTGTAATATAAACAGCGTAAACATGGCGAATCTAATAGTAAATATTCATTTGTTTTTTATCAAATTTATTTGAATCGAAAAAAAATTAATATTCAACCAATTGAATTGTCGTCATAGAAACTTTGTATTGTTTACGAAGTTCCCAACTAAAGATACTTACATACATATATACAAAGTCTCTTTCGAAATTGCATGTTAGATTATGATTGTTTGTTGTCAAAAAAAAAAAACGTGCCAGGCATCACAGGTGTCTTCGCCTTAATTCTTGTCCCAATTTATCCTTGCAAGTGTATATATTTTCATTTTATAGAGATTTATTTTTGCAAACGAAATTTATCAAATACGGCATAAGTTGAAATATTTTTATATTAAAAAAAAAACAATCGACTTTTAGCAGTTTTTTAATACACATATATGTACTTAGGTAATCACAACGATAATTATAAATCGTCAATATCAATTTTATCAAATTTTTCCACATGTTACATAATTTTGGACAGTGTTTCTACAATATCATTAAATTAGATTAAAAAGAACTTTAAATACACACATTGGAACATTAAATCTAACATTTAAAATTAATAGTCATTTTATGAAAAATTAAGTCGTAATAAATATGGCAACACCCAATACATATTTAATAATACAGAGCCTATCAAATTGAGATGAAACATGCTCAGAATAAAATTTTAAATGCACAAGTCAATTCAAACATCAATAAATATCATTCATACACATAAATAAAGTGCAATGTTTACATACAAAATACAAAACTTAAACCTCTCTTTTGGCCTCTTACACACATTTTGACGGGCTTTCATAAGGTCAAAATGTTTTAAAAACTATTAGAAAACTAATTTATAATAAGTTTCTTTAATAAATACGACACAGCAGTTGCAGTTAGGGTAAATTTTAGACTCTAATTAGTCTACGAGTATTCGGACAAAAGCAACATATTATATTTGCATCTCAAAAGTCGTCGGCATTCGCTCTCATGGATGGATCTGATGTCTCAAAATAAAATTCGTCAATTATTACAGCTCGTCTCTCAATTTAGCATCGTTCAATACACTCAAATAATTATCGACGAAATCTAAAATGTTACTAAAATACTCCATGTCTTCGCCCGAGCCTTCGACTTCGTCACTCTTCTTGGCCGACTTCAATAGCTTACCGTACACACTTTGAATCTTGTGCAACGTCATCAGCATCCGTTTATCTTTATAGTGATGATGCTTACAGATGTGTCCGAAGGTTTTGATGGCCGACGTGATTTTATCCAACGAATCGATATCGGTGTTGTCGTATTCGAAATACTCTTCGAGCAGCTTGGTGAGAATATCGCAGAATATGGGATTAGACAGTTTACTCATCAGGTCCACTTCGTAGTACTGCCTCAGCTTGTCTTCATCTTCGGTCTTGCCGTGAACGTGAAACTCCAAAATCAACTTATGTTCCAGAACCAAATCATCGAGCAGGACTATTATGGGTATCTTCAGCTTGAAATAGCTAGGATTGTTCGAAAGTAGTATCTTATGGAACACGTCCATGCCGTGTTTGGTTATGATCTGCTTCTGAGCTAAGGGGAAGCCTCGTACGAGGCAACTCAGAGCGTGTATAGCTCTAGCTTTGACGTATTCGTTATTGTCCAGCGACAGTATCTTCAGAAGCTTCTCGCCGGCGTTCGTGTCCAGAGCGTGTATCTGGACTTTGATGTGGTTCTGAAGACACGAGCCGAGCAGTTTGAGTGCTTCCGCTTTCAACGTGTTATCCGATGCGTTCAAATGAGGGTATATGATGTTCTCCAAGCCGTTCAAGCGTATGAATTCTGCGGCGTTGTCGAATTGATGCACCAAGTATTCAATGTCGGTTAGGATCGCGAGCATTTCCAAGGACGAGGGGGTGTCTATTATCTCGTCGCTGAGTTTTTCCCTGTGCAAAGACAGTGGATGCTCTTTGATCAAGTTCTCGTATCTTCGGAGAAGTTCGTGCATTATTTCCATGTCGGATTTCGCTTCCATTCTCAACTCTGAGAATTCGGATTTCAGTTCAGCGAGCGTTTTGAACCTTTTGGCTCTGGCCGGTTTCGATTTGCTACTCGCTAAGTTCTTCAAGGCCTCTTCCGGAGCTGACGATAGCAAGTTTGGACTTTTGTTCGGATTTGATTCGTTCGTTTGCTCGTCGGTGTTTATTACTGTAAGTGATTTTTCACTCTTCTCATCCGAGTCCATTAGTTTTGCTTTGATGATCCTGGTTTCTAGGTTCATACTGATATGAAGCCCGTCCGGAACAGCCTGACCTGAAACGATGAAGTGAATATGATATATACAATCATATAATTTCAATTTAATAAATAAAAATTAAGAAATAATCTAATAGACTCGTTACAAGATTAGCAAGTCGAAATTTTGTAACAATAAATAAAAAAAAAAGCCAAAATTAGATTAAAATATCTTCGAGCCATTTTATTATTTTTTAATATATCAATTTTATTAAAAAGTAATTAAAATACGAAAAAATCTTTAAAGGTTCTTAAACAATGCAAAAAGACTATAGTTAGTATAAAATAAATGATGAAAATAAAATTTTCATATAAAAAAACAATTGTGCAAACAAAGCGTCTTTCATTGCCATTCGAATTTTCCATATTGAATTAGAAATTTCTAGAAGCTGAAAATTGAACAGATTTTCAGGAAAATAAATATACTATAATCGAGAAATTTATTTTAAAAATAGTCATGATTTATTATAGAAATATTACATTTGTGCAAAATGATGGAATATAAATATTACAGACCTTTTTTCACGACCTGCCATTGATTTGTGGGTACGAAAGGTTCTGTTTGGTTGTCGTCGGTGGTGCAGTGGCACAAAGCAGCAAGCAACAGGCACCAGCACCAGCACCAGGGCGGCCTCATCTCTTCAGGTTTCAATTAACACTGGCTAAAGTACACGTGGCCCTAAACTACGAAGCCACGAGCCGTGGTAAATACGCCGGCTGTCAAATCAGACGCATGCTGGTCAATGCGCTGCTTAGAGCCAAATACTTCACTTTTTCAAGAATATTTAAACTGTTTTGTGGCGTTAAATCTTGATTAAAAAACTGTATTAATTAAATTAAGGCATTTATGATATATATTTGGTTCAAATATTGTTAATTTTTCTACTGTGAAACTCTTTTAGTTTTTAAAATAATTCACACAATCTGAAACAATATTTAGAGAAGTCAAATTATTTTTAAATAAATGTTCCCCGAACTATTTTGTAGTTCTAAACGCAATAATTTTAAAATAAATGATATTGCTTAGTATAATATAAATATATGAAATGTAAAATTTCATCGAATCAATGACTTGGATTTTAAAATTAAAATTTAGAAACTTGTGCCCCAGTGATTACAATATTTCCTTTTATTGTTATCTCTTTTCTAAGTTATTTGAAAGAGTCACATAAATGCTAAAAATCACTTTCAGTAAACTAATAATTTTGTTAGAAAAAAATTGAATCAGGTAATAAACATGGTTTGGTGATTATTGATCAAAAAGCGGTCCCCCAAAAGTCACTAAAATCGTTATAACGGAACTTCTGGTAGCCAAAAAGTCCATCATACTAATGAGAACGTGAGTGTCAAATATTCCGTATTTGCGATTTTTATAGCAAAAATTGTCTCTTGGCGATCGTGATTTGACTAATAATCCAATTACCAATAAAAATGCATGCATAAGCTCTTATTGGAGTCTAATAAGATTCAATTCAATTTAATTAGAAAATTTTCATACATAAATAAATGCATTGCAGTTTTTAAATAAGCTAAGTACACGTATTTTAAATTGAAAAAATAAGACTCCCGTTGCATTATTTAATATCTGTTGGGCTTAATACCTTAAGAGGGCTGAACAGTAGCGCCTTGTCCATACAAACGTACTATACTTCTCCCTACCTCAATTATGGCACTAGAGAAATTATTTTTTAATATGCTATGGATATCCACCATTGGGTTGCATCTATCGTTTTATTTTTTTGATTAATTATTTTTTATAGGAGCTAGGAGCCGCCAAACATCTATAAAATCGCCTCTTTTTTACACCCACGAAAAAGTCTAGCGTGGTTATTTAACGGTCGATTTAAAAAAAAATACGCCGATTGATGCAGAGAAAATATCTTTCTCATACCGATGATGATTTTTTTTTAAAATTGGTCCAGTTTGGGAGGAGAAAATAGTAGAATACGAAACCTCGATTTTGTCAATTTAAAACACTTTATCTGGTCGAAGCGCAACTGTCGCATTCACGCAATATATATATATTGTCGCATTCACTCAATATATATATCGAAGAAAGGAACGGTAACAAAATTAAGGTTTCGGGTGTACAGCCCTCTTAACAACTTTAAATTCGGTTCCTGTTACTCGTTTATTCATATTAATTTATTAATAATTAATAAATATTAAATTGTTAACGTTAATGAATTTTTTCAATCCTAGTAACAAACGACAACAAGAATAAAGGTCTGTTCATAACTATCCAGCACGACCCGTATCCTGCAGGTGTCATGCAAGTGCGGATAGTATTCTTTGGTACATTATATGGAGGTATTCATACTCCATTCGCGCATGCGCATTTACGCATTCATACGCGTCCGGGTCTACGTGACGAGACAGAATGTTAAATTACAGAAAACACAAATATCGGAAGGCAAAAATCGAAAATCGAAAGATCAAAAAAAAAAATGGTGCATGGTAAACGGTACATACTCTGTGCGCGCACATTAATACGGGAGGAAAAGCCTGTTCCTCTTGTTCCTGTTGTATCCTGCTCGCGCAAATTAAGTGAGTATGTACCGTTTACCATGCACCATTTTTTTTTTGTTGATCTTTCGACTTAAGATCTTTCGATATTCGATCTTTGCCTTCCGATATTTGCGTTTTCTGTAATTTAACATTTTGTCTCGTCACGGAGACCGTGCGCGTCCATATAGAATGTACCAAAGAATACGATCTGCACTTGCATGACACCTGCAGGATACGGGTCGTGCTGAACAGGTATGAACAGACCTTAATCCTAAAAAAAATGAGTACTGAAGGTAATTTAGTACAATTCCGAATAAAAGCCTATTACTCCCCAACTCTTCAATTCAACTGTAACATTTGAATCCAAGCTGATTTAAATTTATTTAACACCATTTCGATACGTTATCAACGTTAAAATGAATAAAGTAGAATCGATGAATAAGTTTTGCGCAATGGCTGTAAATAGCATCGATTTGGTGTTAAGCTGGCAGCACTGGTGTGTTATTGTAGAATCGAGAGTTGACAGATGACAGTTGCGGTGTGGCCGTGCGTGGGTGCGGTTGTGTTTTGTTCTTCGTCCCCGGCCTTGAAGCTCTCCTGATCGAGCTGAGCCAAGATGAAGTTCGCCGAACATCTGACGGCTCACATCACCCCAGAATGGCGCAAGCAATACATCAACTACGAGGTCACTCACTTCACTTCTATTCCTCATAACCTTTTCCTTGCCGAATCGCCGAGCAAATTGACCCGATTGACACAAAGCGCTATATATCAATGCTACGAATTCGACAATGTCACATTCACAATTATCTCTTCGCATTTATTTTCATTACACGTTTCAAATTGCACGATATTTATTATCCGTATATGACTAGTCTTTGTGATTTGAAATAATTTTTCGAAGAATTTTGTGCTATAAAATTTTCGCGGAATTTTTTTTAGTATGACTTTTTTTCAAAAAATAGTATGCTGTTCATTTTATTTTAAAACTATTGTTTGAATATTGCTATTCAATTTTCAGGAAATGAAAGCTATGCTTTACACGGCAGTCGAAGAGGCTCCATCGGCTGAAAGCGTAGAGCAAGAAATAGTCACGAGACATTTTGCGAACTTCGATGAGACTTTTTTTCACTACTGCGATCAAGAGCTTAAAAAGATCAACACATTTTACTCGGGTGCGTTAAACGTACGGCACAGTTGATGCATTCAAAACATCCTTTGTTAATTTTAGCGCATTCTATTTTGCAGAAAAGTTAGCAGAAGCGACTAGAAAATACGCCACACTTTTGAGCGAAATGAAATCTTCGTACGAGGGCGTCAAACAGAAGTCTTCGGAGACAAAACGCAGTGCGATACCTCACCGGAAAGTGCAAGAATTGAAATTAGCCTTCAGTGAATTCTACTTGAGCCTTATACTACTGCAGAATTATCAAAATTTAAACCACACTGGCTTCAGAAAGATCTTAAAAAAGCATGACAAAGTAAATTACGATTTTTTTTTCAAGGTATCGTCGGCTTAAAACATGTTATTTATATCTGATTTTAAATTTTAGCTCTTATCCGTGGACGTTGGTGCCAAGTGGAGAACCGAACATGTAGAACAATCCCATTTTTATCTAAACAAAGACATCGACAAACTCATCAACGATACGGAAACTGCAGTAACGAACGACTTAGAAGGCGGAGACAGACAACGAGCGATGAAACGATTAAGAGTACCACCTCTCGGTGAACAGCAGAGTCCTTGGACTACGTTTAAAGTTGGCCTATTTTCAGGATCGTTCATTGTCTTATTCATTGCCGTCATATTATCAGGTCCGCTGGTTAATTTCATCTCATTTTGTATTAAACATTTCCATGATTTAACGATTCGTACTCTTTCAGCACTGTTCCACGACGGATCTACTCAAAATCTCAAGATCGCTCTGAGACTATACAGAGGTCCTATGCTCATAGTCATGTTTCTGTTTTTGATCGGAATCAATGTATACGGTTGGCGCTCTTCCGGAGTCAATCACGTTTTGATATTCGAGCTGGATCCGAGGAATCATCTCTCCGAGCAGCATCTGATGGAGATGGCCGCTATATTCGGAGTCGTGTGGGCTTTGAGCATATTGAGCTTCTTGTACAGCGCCACTTTGAGCATTCCGCCGTTTGTCAACCCGCTATTCTTGACGATAATCATGTGGCTGTTTGTGTTGAATCCTTTCCGGATTTTACAACACGAAGCCAGGTTTTGGTTTCTGAGAATATTCGTAAGTCTGATTGTATAAATGTTTACATTGCGCTCATTCGGTTTATGTGTCTCGCATTGCATGTTTGGTTTTATGAAATTTGCAGTGCACGGCTTGTTTAGCTTATCTATGGGATTTTATAAGTGGCTACGTCCACTTTGATCTCGGTTTATCGTTCTGGCCAATTTAAAAGTGTTGTTTATTCGCTTTTATTGCGCTCAAGGTGCGATACGTTGGTTCGGAATAAACATTGAGGTTTTCTCCGGTTGCCGAGTACATATTTGCTGCCGTTGTAATAGGTATAATAAGCTGCTTTGATGTTTGAAAGTATATTATGTTGTATTGCCACGTTTACTTTTGCGATTCTAATGCAAATTTTCTTATTGTTTTATGAGGTTGAATTTCAATTCGTTTCGTACGCATGGAAATGCGTGTAGATTTGTACATATATATAAATAAATTAGTCAAAAAAGAAAAACAACGGCTATTTTGAATAAGAAGTGTGTGGCTTTGTATGTGTAAGGGATAGAGATTGTGATTTACCGTCAAATTGCATTTACCGGTAAATGGTATATCCAGCAGTGGATGGTGAATGGCTGTAAATCATGATGATGTTTTATTTTTATTTCAATCGAATATGTCTTTAAGGCCGGGCCGCACCGTGCAACTTTGTCGGCCGACTAATTACGCGACACGAAAAAATTTATGGAAATGTGTGCGACAAACAAGTTGACGGGTGTGGCATGTCCCATCTACCTGCATGCATTGGTCTGGTCGCCCTCAACCAAGTCGCTCGCAAGTCGCACGGTGCGGCCCGGCTCTTACATATGGCTCCAAAGCAAAGAGTGTACTAATACAAATACAATAGATCAATACAAGCATTATACATACAATGTGAATTCATACAACCATCATGCACAGTGACATCTATGGAGAAATTTTCGCAGCATGTTATTATACAAATTAGTGAACCCCAAGACGCTGAATAACTTGAGATTTGCAATAGAGATTGGAAAACAGATGCCAATTTACAGGAACCTTTTCATTGAACATCAGATAAACTGGCAAAGCCTGATAGGAAACGATTGACCTGGAGTCAGAAACCAAGGTCTGGCCAACAGCTACTAGTGCGAATCGAGCCTTGACCACTCTGCTCGAAAGCATAATAAGCTAACCATTAGTCCACGCTGCTGGATATATAATGTAACGTAGGAAAGAGGAGCCGCTGGTTAAGTGCATTAGGGATTATCCGCCGCCTAAAGTGCAGTCGGAAGTGGACAATGGAGACCCCCGAATTGGCTTAACGGGGCGCACTAAGTGGCGGGTAGAATTCTCAGAACTGAGAGCGCGAAAGCGTGAGACTGTGCGTGCCTAAACAACGGATAAATAAACGGATCGAGGAAGCTGTGGTGAGGAACCTGTCCTTTAAAACGACGTACTTTTGGTACAGGGGATTATTCTGGAACGAGCGCTAGCTGCGCGTGGACCTCCATAATCATTCAATAAATGCTGTGAAGCGACTTTGGCTTTGCATTTGTATCCTCCACCCACCCCTACGCAACAATATTATACAATTAGACCTTTCCGTCTCATTTTCCATCAGAAAGGTCTTTTAGTCGGTGCTACTTTAGTATGCGGTCTACCTTAACATGCGATCTATGTACCTTTGAATCGCAGTCGACTATTTTTTTTTATTTGTATCGTAGCAGCGACCTTTTTATTATAATTTTTGTTTTTTCCTGCCGCCCCCATAATGTTGTCGAAGCATTTCTATCAAAATATCGTCAGCGGCGAAGAAAATACCGACCCTAACAACCCAATCTTAAATGAATAGGACCAATTCTAACTTAACCTAACCTGACCCTTAAATAAATAGGTGCTGGCTGCTAAGATATATTTTTTTAAAGTTTTATTTCATCAATATTGTCGCAAAAAAAACATATAGCCAGCAGCATAGCTCGGTCGTTAAGCTTCTGCTTAGCGTCAAGAAGGTGCCGGGTTCAATCCCTGAATGAAAAATGAATTTTTCAGAGTATGCTGTTGGTCAGACCTGGATTTGTGACTCCAGGTTGATCGTTTCCTATCAGAGTTTGCCAATTTTCTCTGATTTCATTGTTGAAACGGTTCCCGGGAAAAAATATTGGCTAAAAATCCTTCCTACCTACTATGTCACCACTATTTGAAGTGTGATTGATGTACAATAAAATTTATGTACAATTCATAGATGTCTCGTTAATTTGCGAGTTTTTCAGTGTCTCGCAATTCAACGACTTGTAATAGAAATGCTGCATTTGTATTTGTATTTGTAATTTGTAATTGGCCAGGAAGGCGCATTGGGATTTACCTGTAAGGCCTTCCTGGTATATATGTAAATAAATAAATAAATAAATATCTTAGCAGCCAACACCTATTTTTTTGAGGGTCAGATTAGGTTAGGTTAAGCTAAGGTTGGCCCTATTCGTTTCAGATTAGGTTGTTAGGGTCGGTATTATTCAGTCTCACTGTCACACGCGAGAACTGAGACAGTGAGACCGCATATTAAAGTAAAAACGTGAAGGTAGATCGCACACTAAAGTAGATATGTGCAGGTAGACCGCATACTAAAGTGGCACCTTTTAGTATATATTCATTGGCTCTTTGCTATTGTCTTTGATCTCGATGCGGTGCAAACGATCGACAAGCGCCAGACAGACTGAACCACAGATTAACGACACGTGTGCCTTATGCGTGCGCACTGCTCGCACTTACACCAAGCGAAATCTACCCGAAGTCCCGACATACCTACCCTGTATACGTTCTGTGCTTCTGATACTTTAGTTCCGAATTTTGCCCTATTAAATTCGCCAGAAAGATCCAACTCAATTTTAATAATTGCATCTGTGCACATCGAAAGGTTACTCGTCATCTGATGTGCAATCTATCATTCGTGAAGTCGAGAATTGCGTTTAAAGCAGCCATCCAGTTAATCTGTGGTTCAGTCTGTCTGGCGCTTGTCGATCGTTTGCACCAAACCCCTTTGATCTCTATCATACCTTTTTGGGCCAACTAATCAATTCTGCTTTATGCTAAGGTGTTGGCTTTTAAATTAATGTTTCCTGTTACTTCTACATACATAGGGTCGTATGATAGCAGCGCCTTTCTTCCAAGTCACGTTCGCCGACTTTTGGATGGCCGATCAGCTGAACTCGCTCGTTACTTCCCTACTTGATTTTAATTTCCTGGTCTGTTTTTACATTACCAATGGCAATTGGCTAGAAGCTGGAGGTACACACTCAGATTTCAACTAGCACATACATATTAAATAGATCTATCACACTCGGTACAGTTGGTATTTTTATTTTCAGACAGTCAACAGTGTATGGAGCAGTCGTACATCATTCGTCCGATTGTGAATTGTCTACCGGCTTGGTTTAGATTCGCCCAGTGCGTTCGGAGATACAGCGACTCCAAAGATGCCTTTCCTCATCTCGTCAACGCCGGGAAATATTCGACTACGTTCATCGTAGTCATATTCTCCACGCTCAAAAGCTTCTATGATAGTTAGTGTCTTTTGTGATTGATCTATTCTTAAGTCGAAGCTTATTGATTAACCTTCTGTTTTTGAAATTTCAGGTTCGTATTCCGATCCGTACGACAATCCTTTCTTATACTTGTGGCTCATGTCTCAGTTGATCTCTTCATGCTATGCTTATACTTGGGATGTGAAGATGGATTGGGGATTGCTAGATCGGAATGCACCATCCGAAAACAGATATTTGAGAGAGGAAATCGTCTACAGTTCTGGAGTAAGTATAAATCGACTCGTATTCAGATATGAAACTATATTTCTATTGATTTCATATGAAATTTGCAGTCCTATTATTACTTCGCCATTATTGAAGATTTCGTGCTCAGATTCTTTTGGTCTGTGTCTTTCGTAGTGATACAGAATAAGTGGGTCAGCGGAGATGTTATGACTACCATTTTGGCTTTGATGGAAGTTTGCAGGTTGGTTTTTACTTTATCTTTATACGTAGTAACAATAGATGTAGTTTTGTGATTGTGCGAAAATTCGAACTCGAGATTTTGACTGATTTGAACTCGGAATCGATCACTGATCATGTTTTCATGGGTTCCGCGACAAATCACTCACGGAATTTACACTCAACGACGTTTCGCGCACTCAACGACGTATCACTCACGCGACAGCTGGCTCACGGCTATTACACTCAAACACCTGCCTCGATATCGGATTTGAGTGCGTAATACCTAATTAACCATTATTAATTATATATATAAGGAAAACTTTCCAAACATTGTATTCTATTTACATATTTCAAAAACCTTACAATCGTTTAATAATGGGACTATTGATATAATAATTAAAAATAAAACGAAGTCTTGGATAGTGAATTGAACATCTGTATATTAACTACAAAAAGATAATAATATTATAATATACATATAGTCCCAGTGTTATTTTACACATAAAAGAATTTAAAATTAACACCAATTAAAAAAATAATTGTAATCGAACAAAAATTCTTATTAATATGAAGAATTAAAAAATACTCATAATCTGAATAAATTGAGATTAAACTGTGTATATATTTTATTTATTTACCTGTGATAGGATAGTCATTATATCAGTCATGATACGTTTAATTGAGTTTTGGAATAATTATTGTGTAAAAAATAATGTTTTTTTACGCTATTTTAATAATTCCGTGAGCGTAATGTCACGTGAGTAATTTTCCCCGTGAGTGATTTATCTGTGATTGTAATGTCCGTGAGTAATTTATCTGTGAGTGTAATGGCCGTGAGCCAGTTGTCACGTGAGTGAACTTTCGTGCGCGTAACGTCTTTGAGTGTAAGGTCCGTGAGTGATTTGTCGCGACACCGTTTTCATGATCTAGAAAAAATGTGTGTCTGTGTATTTTGGGGATTTTTTGAACACCGTTAGTCCTATCGAACTGAAACTTAGTATCGGTTACTGAAATTCTTATCGATACAACGAAAATTTTTTTCAAATTTTTAAGTTGACCGAAAATGGTACCTCTCCTTATAGGTGTCCTCTTTTTTTAAGTTTTTGAATTCAATTGTCTCTCAAACCGCTTACTGAATCGAAATAAAAAATTTTTACATGTAATATAAATTATAAATTATATAACCTAATATTTTTACCTGAACCGGAAGTAGTACTTTTACTCTAGAGAATCGAGGTTTTTTATGTTTTTCTCAGAAACCTTTTGGTTTGTTGAGCTGAAATTTCATATCTAGAAGTTTAAGCGTAATACCAAGTTATGTATAAAATTTGGTAAGCATCCGTCAACCGGAAGTGGCAGTTTACTCTTGTTCGATTTTTCTTCCACTATTTTTTTCGACCCCTTAAACGTGTGTGCTCTTCACGAAAAAAATCAAGTATAATTCTTTATCAATGTGATGAAAATAAAAAAGAAATCACTGAATTTAATAAACCAAGTGGGATTTTTTCCTCTTAGAAAAGCCAAAAATGTTGTGACCACAATTCTTTCCACACCCCTGAACGTATGAGCTGAACGTATGAGCTGAAAGCTGAAAATTTATATTTGTATTCTTTATGTACTAACTTAGAGCTGATAAGGTTTCAGTCAAAACTTGTAAACCGGAAGTAGTATTTTTTTTTAAAACTGTTTCATTATTTTATTTTGACCTTTTAAATTATTTTTATTTTCTTGATATTTAATGTGTAAAATTATTAGTGATTTTAAGTAATAAAAAAATTTCGAACAAAATCCGAAAACCGGAAGTAGAACTTTTGTCTTGTGTAAGTTTCCCAGCATTTGCGTACAATTTGCATCGAAAACGCTCTCATAACCGGTATGTGTGAACGTGTATGTATGTTTAATTATCGAATTTTGTTTCGTGACCTTTTTATATTCCTCAAATACATAGATAAAGTCATGGGTTGGTCACTTCCTAATTTTTTTATTAATATATATGTACTTTTGTTGATTATATCAATATTTTAATGTTTGTATTTGCTTTTTAAGGCGTTTTATTTGGAATTTCTTCCGATTGGAGAACGAGCATTTGAACAATTGTGGTCAGTTCAGAGCTGTGAGAGATATATCGGTAGCACCTTTGGATTCTTCAGATCAAAATACAATATTGAGGATGATGGATGAAGATAATGGTGTAATTAATAGGTATAATATATTTTTTTTAATATTGAAGTATGGCTTTATTATATTGTTCTTATATTGTTGTAATCTTTTCGTAATATTTCAGGCATCAAAAAAAGAAGACTCCGAAGAAATCGAAGGATCCGGAGAAGAAGGCTTTGATCAAGAAAGAGTCCATACACGATTTGCAGCTAGAATTGGATCAATCTTCGAAAAAGTTATAGCCGATAGACTCTTAATCAAATTCATTCCCATTTAGGCTGTTGAAACGTGTGAACAAATATTTTGTAAAAAAAAAAAAAACAGTTTTCGAGTTGGATTTTTTAAATTCTGAAGTGTTGTTGATTTTTAAAGTCACAAATTCAACACTGAAGACAAAAAGAGAGGCAAATTTTTATACTGCGTGTACTTATGTGTATTTAACTTTGACCAGGGTCATATTGTATATTTATAGTAATCACAATGATGCATAATTTGAAATGAATATATTTAGATACACTCGTTTTATATAGAAAAAATAATAAAAAGCCACGTATACTTAATAAATTTGAATACCGTGTAGTATTATGTATTTTAGTTTGTATTTAAATATAATTGTTGATCACCGTATGAATAGTCGTGTTTAGTTCCACACAATGATAGTAATATATTGGTAATGATTTCATTTTATAAAAATGATTTTACGTTAAATGTTATTTATGTGAGTCAAAAATTGTACTTAGTTTGTGGCGTGTTTGATTTTTATTTATAAAACCGATTAAACGGCCACAAATTGATTTATATATTTTTTTACATCAACTTATATAACGTCTTCCGATGTTAATAATGAATGTATGTATATTGAATTTCAACATCGTAGATTAGAAACACAATGAATTTGTAATCTGATTCGTGTACTGTTGATATTGGTGCTTGAGATTTTGACTAAAATATTTATTCTTACAATTAGTAGACTTTAATATTAATAAACATTAAATATATCATAACATCAAAAATATTTTAATCTTCCTTATACCTACATAACATTTTAAATATCAATATTATATGCAGTCGATCAAATGTGATAGTTGCTTTTGTGTCCGTATTCGAACTTCAAAGTCAATTCGCCGACTTTCGACTTTGGCAAAATGTTCGGAATCCACTCTATACAAAACGGCATGGCTATTTTATCATCCGTCGACGTTTTTCCTACTTTCAAATAAGTTACCAGCACTCCGGGTTGAATGTTTACATGCTTTTTGTCAGATTTAACTTCAGCGGTCAGTTTCGCCTTATTAACTCTGGGATTTTCTATGTGATCGTACGTTCCGTCTGGATTTTGGCAGAAAAATCTGATGACTTCCAACGGCATCTAAAACACAATGCAACTTTTGATAGCTCACCAATATATAAAAACGCCGCAGCTACGGTTAAACTTTTTTCAGATACAGATACAGATTTAGCAAAGGAAAAGGAGTAAGCCAAGGAGACACCATCTCTCCTAAACTATGGAATAGGACACAACAGGAGTAAGCATCAACGGTCGCTTCTTGATTCATCTTCGGTTCGCAGACGACGTAGTTTTAATAGCTCACAATCCAGTTGACCTAATTAACCCTTCGAGTGCTTACGTCTGAAAATTTCGCCAAAATTTCCAACTAGAATTGTTTAAAATTCAATAGAAAGCAGGTATAAAAATTGTAGCTAATCCAAACAAACTCTAGATAACTACCTCCGAGGATTTTGAGTTTTGTAAAGGTGTGTTTAGACTCTCTAATATATCTTGCAACAATATAAAATAAACAAAAGAAGTCTATTAATTAATGTATTTTTCCAAAACTAGTTCCATCTTCTTCATTGTTGTTAAAATTTAATGCTCACAATCTAAATGCCAAGCCACAATCTAAAATACCCAACAGTTAGGGATTTCCATCGGGTAATTTTGATATGTTTATAAATTCAGAAACTCTGGTGTAAACGAATCTTTATAAACGTTGACAAACGGATTATACGACACATGTACAATGCATTTTTTTCATTGCTACCTGGAAAGGCTTAGCGGGTAGTATTCTTGTTTACTTTGTACATGCTCAAAATACAATGCCTATCGACGTTTTTCAGGCCCATAGACTTGTTGGTAAAACGTCAATCAGCGTTGGTCAGCATTCAAAGGGTTAACAGACTAACACAGCTGGACAGGGAAAGTAAGATTAAAAATTAACGTAGATAAGACTAAACTAATGTTCAATAGTTATTGCATGCCTGATAGCATTTCATTAGATAATAAAATAGTAGAAGTAGTAAATAATTATTTATATTTAGGTCAAATAATAGACATGTCTGGTAGTAAAGAAGAAGAAATAATTAGGATGAAGTGCATTTGGACGAATGAATGTTGTTTTTAAATCAAAAATGCCACTCTGCCTGAAGAAAAAGATCTTCGATCATTATGTTTTGCCAGTGATGACGTATGTATGCGACACTTGGACATTGAAAGCCAAGATGCTATATAAAATCCAATGCACTCAAAGAAATATGGAACGCTGTATGCTTGGCATTACGAGGAAAGACAGGAAATAGAATACGTGAGTGAGAAGTACGACAAGAGTAGTGGATAGAATGAAGAGATTGAAATGGCAATGGGCAGGTCACGTGGCTAGAAGAATGGACGAAATGTAGATAAAAGAAGTACTAGAATGGTACCTGAGAGAATCCAAAATGGTAAAAGGAAGAGCGCAGGGAAGATTGACAAGAGTAGTGGATATAGTGGATAGAGTGAAGAGATTGGAATGGCAATGGGCGGGTCACGTGGCTAGAAGAATGGACGAAAGGTGGATAAAATAAGTACTAGAATGGTACCCGAGAGAATGCAAAATGGTAAAAGGAAGACCGCAGGGAAGATTGACAAGAGTAGTGGATATAGCGGATAGAGTGAAGAGATTGGAATGGCAATGGGCGGGTCACGTGGCTAGAAGAATGGACGAAAGGTGGATAAAAGAAGTACTAGAATGGTACCCGAGAGAATGCAAAATGTTAAAAGGAAGACCGCAGGGAAGATTGACAAGAGTAGTGGATATAGTGGATAGAGTGAAGAGATTGGAATGGCAATGGGCGGGTCACGTGACTAGAAGAATGGACGAAAGGTGGATAAAATAAGTACTAGAATGGTACCCGAGAGAATGCAAAATGGTAAAAGGAAGACCGCAGGGAAGATGGGTAGATGAAATTAGGAAAATGTGTGGTATGAGATGGATGAGAGTTGCGCAAAACAGAGACTAGTGGAAGCGTGTTGGAGAGGTCCTCATCCAGCAGCGGAAGGTGAGCGGCTGTAGATGATGATGATAATATCATCAGAACGATAAAATAAAATATAACACGTACATCGGGCGTATCAAATATTCGTTTGACTTGATTTATCTTCAATATGTTCCAAGAATACTTGGTAAATTTGCCTAAAGGTAGAGAGTTAGTTCTATGAAATTCAGATATGAGATTCGGCAGCCTCTTCTTTCTAATATCGGGACACATCCTATCCCGCAAGCATTCGAAGAACGACTGAAAATCAAACCGTTGTATAATTCAGTGGGTAAATTTTCATTGATTAATCGATTGTATTACATGTAAAATATTCATACTAGTGGTATTTGGTATGTGAGAGGTTTCGGTTTTCCGTTGAATTGGAAATGCATCGTCTGATTCAACTGCTCGGTGACTCCGGTGAGCCACTGCAGGAACGGAAGGTTCGTTTGATTCTCTCGGGTGTTGCAAATGACACTCGGCAGTGTGTATTCGGTGTCTTTGTGTCCGAACAGCATTTTATTTGAGTCTATGATGTTGTTTAAAATGGCCGCTCTGTTCGACTCGCTCGAGTTGGGTATTGTTGCGTCTATTGTGATGATGTTTGAAACGTTGTTGTTCAAAAACAGTGCAGGCTCATCATTGGGCTTCTCGTTGTGAATTTTAAGTATGCTCTTTAATTTCTTGGCGTTTTTGATGCTGTTGCATTTTTTCAATATGGACTTATCGGGGTTTTCATGTAAGAGTCCGTCATCATCGTTTGAAATCGACGTTATGATGCAATCTTTCGATTTTATTAATTTATTATCATCGGTTAGATTTAAAAATAGCAATTCATCGTCTAGATTAGGCAAGGTGTATAGATTCTGTACGATACTTCTGTTACAGTCGTCGTCTTTATCTTTATCGATGTAGTAAGTGCCGTGTTTGAACGGCACGCCATCGATCGTGTTGAAATCGTCCGATAGCTTCACGTCGTTGTACTTTTTTATGAGTACCGAAGAGTCGACGGATATTGGTATCTCTTGCAGGATCAAGTTCGGGAACTTCATCACGTCTGAAGAGTCGGCGAGCATTATTTGTATATCTAGCGGTTTTTTCTCGCTCTTAATGTCGTTCAGAGGGTCGCTATTGTCCGTTAGGAATACGTCTGAGATTTGGTTGTCTTTGTCGGCTTCGAGGAATATGACGTCGTTCAATTGAAACGTGGAGCTTTTGTCTGCGGTCGACTTGCAATCCGAGGAATCATCGTGCACTTCCATCATCAGAGTGTTGCCGTCTTCTAGTTTGACAGTCTTGGATAAATAAGTCGAGCTGTCGTCCAGTTCCATGTAGACGGGTATGTCGTCGGTGAGATGGATTATATTATCGTCGCTTTCGATTATTGAAGATATGTAGTTGCTTTCGACGCAATTATTACTATCTGTGTTGAATTAAATGAAGGTTTTTAAATATTTTTTAATAAATGTATGCAATATATATATATATATATATATATATATATATATATATATATATATATATATATATATATATATATATATATATATATATATATATATATATATATTATATATATATATATATATATATATATATATATATATATATATATATATATATATATATATATATATATATATATATATATATATATATATATATATATATATATATATATGCATAAATTACAGTCCAAGTATTCACTCTGGCTCATTCATGAACTATTGGTTTTCATTTGTTCATACATAAATTTAACGTAAATGCGAATTATAGCAACGTTATAATGAAGGTTTCCATAGGATTTCCCTTTTAAATACTTTATATTTATATAAAGAATAAGACGGCTGGGGGTGTTTTTCACAGGGGTGTGCTCATGTATAATGCCCTCCCTGAGTGCATCAGGTCTGCTAAAAACATGGATGCATTCCTGCGAGGTGCGAAGAGACACCTCTGTGAGGGACAGTACATATAAGTAAATTATAAATTTTAGAGTTAAGTATAATAATTAAGATGTATTTTTAAATTAGCTTTATAGCTAAAATATATATAAATAAATAAATATCCCAACGGTTTTGACAGCTGAAAATTTATATACGATACTTGTAAGATAGTCTTATCTATCTTCCCAGTGTCACATAAAATTTTTGAGCCGTCAAAGCCGTTGTGATATAAAGTATTTAAAAGGGAAATTCTATGGAAACCTTCATTACAACGTTGCTATAATTCACATTTACGTAAATTTTTTAACCACTTGATTTCCACGCGTTTGTAGAAGCCGATTCGATTATTTTATTATATGTATGTGTTAAGTTCCAACCCTTAACACTACCTTTTGAATATGTATATCATAATCTAACTAAAAATATTTACTTTTTTCAATTTCATTAGCATCACAGGATATTTTTAGATGTCACTGTGAAGAAATCAAAATTAATTTCGAATGATAGCCTTAAATGCGAAGGAGCGCGCACCGGTGCGCTTATGGCGATGAAGTGGTTAAATTTTGCAACTCAGGTTTGTCATACATGCTAGGAATTGCAATTAACCGTCAAACTTAATTCACCGGTAAATGATAAATAATTTATCCCATTGCCGGTTTACTGGTTAATGGTAAATGAAAAAAAATTACGTGGATTAGATAACCGTTGAGATATAAAGTATTTAAAAGGGAGATCCTATGGAAACCTTCATTACAACGTTGCTATAATTCGCATTTACGCTATTTATTTAAATTTTGTAACCCACGTTTGGCATGCATACTAGGGATTGCAATTTACCGTCAAATTTAATTTACCGGTAAACGAAAACTAGTTTCTCCCATTGCCGGTTAACCGGTTTTTACTGGCAAATGAAAAAAAGGTACGTGGATTAGATAACTGTATGTGTTCACTTTTCCTAAGAACTTCATCATAGATTGAACCGTAAACAATTAAAAATAAATCTTAGGTGATAATGCTCGCTACTTGCAACAATTATATTACCACTGTAAAAAATTTACTACTATTTACTACATATAAAAAAAGAAACATAAGTTTGCCTGCTTTTCATACCTCTTATTCATCCGGCTCAAAATTTTTTATCATTTTGGACATTTCATACTGAAAATAAATAACTTCCAGACTATCTATTTCACAATACGCCATTTGCATTGATTTTTAATGTGTTAATATGCCTGTACATATGCATATATACTTAATTCGCGATAAAATAGCTTCCGGTAATGACCTATGGCAAAATTCTAGAGATTTACCGGTAAAACAATCCCTAATACATATGTACATAAATACATAGAGGATGGGCAAACGATTGAAAATACTAAAACTTATGCCTAATAGCTTGCGCATGAAAAAACTAGTTAGTTTGTGAATTTATTATGTTGTGTACACTATTGGCGTGTAATGCTTTCAACCGAGTGGTCACGGATTCAATCCCTAACCCGGTGCTGCTGGCCAGACCTCGGATATGTGACACCAGGTCCATTGTTTCTTATCAGAGTTTGCCAATTTATCTGATTACATTGTAACGGTTCCAACAAATCGGCAACCTTGTCCTATTTTTCTTAAAATTTGATTTTTCAGCAACTCAAATTTGCTGATTTATAAAATGCTGCTAAATTTTTGTCAAATTTTCCATAGATGTCTCTATAGATTGTTTATAATTGACCTGTTAGGCCTTCCCGGTACATATATGGGCAGATTGGTTCGTATATGAACAAGCTAGTACGTTCATGAACGTACGAAATGTACACTTGGACCGTAACGTATATAATATTTACCAGTTTCAAATATTTTTGTATTATTATTACTGGGAAAAATTGAATCTACGAAGCATTGGAACTCTACTTTGAGTTCGGAATTTGACGCAAAAGCACACGCGCAAGAATAGAAGTGAATGCATTCTCTTCTTCCGTTGTGCATTTTATTAGTAAAAGTAAGATCGTTCTCCTCTTCATTAATTTCTAACATTTCAGGTCTGGATATATCACAATTACAATTATATCTGAAATTAAAATTAATTTCGAATTATATGTAGTTATGTTTAATAGGCATATACAATATACATTTATGTATAAATACCTATTTTTATCAGTTTGGAATAGCACATGCAAATAGCCTAAAGGATGTTTTTTAGTCTTCTTTGTCTTCACAACCATAACGTGTTTTGAAATCCTTTGAACCAGAGGACACATTGAATTTGATAGCTTCAGAATCTCTTGCTTCATTGTATTCTTCACTTTTAGCTTTTGAACGATGGAGTGGTCTAAATACAACGGGTCTACAAACAAATTAAAAGTATATAATAGACAGTAGGGGTAGAAATCATATGTATTATTATTGCAAGTACTTACTGGCTATATTTTCACAATTGACCGAAGCTTCGATGTGTTGGCAATTAGCGGCTACTTCGTTACCCGTCTCGACGGCACTATCGTAGTTTTTAATCTTGCAATTCTTGACATAGCACAGGCCGGACGAGGAATAGGTCACGGAGTCGGGTAGTATCAGATCGTCTTCTAAGTTTTTAAACACGACGAAGCCTCGATAGTCGGGCCCGCATTTTCTAATCTTGACTGAGAATATGGCTGTCGTATTGTCCGTCACCAGCTTGGAAGAATCTATCAGATTGTTGGAGCTGGATCTTTTTTGAAGGACGCAATGGCCTTTTGGTAGAATTTCGCCGCAATTTATATTTTTGCAGAAGCGAAATCTGTTGGCGTTGGGAAATTTGCAATTTGGACATATTTTTATGCCTCTGTTCGTTCGACGGATTGATTTCAAAGATGACATTTTGTGCAAGTGATTGTTTTGACGGGTTATAAAATATTTACATTGTTATTAAAAGTTTACTGTAACAATTTTCAATTTACATCAACAATCTTTATTTAGAAATCTAATTAAGCACTTTTTTAACGACATAACAATTGAATTCAATAAGTATTAAAAGTTTTCACTTGACTTACATAAACAAGTTTTAGGTTATGCTTAAGATACGTCACCTTGACAGTTGGAGTTGCCAGTGTAAAAAAATAAATAAAATATATTTTACAGTGTGTTTTAAATTATTTTTCTCTTTCCAAAATCATGTGAAAAATCATTTGAGATACTGCTAAACATTTTAATAGTCAAATATAGAGTGTTGGAAAATTTAATGTGATGCGCTCATTTGGTATTTTGATTTACTCAATTGCTTTAGTCAACAATATGGCTCGGTATTTGCGTTTATAAATACCACCGAGAGGTTACCGGGTTCGATCCCCTGCTAATCTTTAATACTGTTGATCAGACTTGGATATTTGTGACTCCAAGTCGATCGCTTCTTATTAGAGTTTGTCAATTTATCTGATTTCATTGTTGAAACGGTTCCTCTATCAAATTGGCAAAAATCATCTTACCCGCTATGTCACAAATATCTGATTTTGATTTATGTACAATATGTAAACATTTATGTAGAAGTCTGAATCCAAGATGTCTCTTTGGATTAATTAATTACTTATTTCGTTTTCTTCAGCCTCTCGAAATACAACGATTTATGTTATAAAAATGCTGCAATGTTTGTAAGGTTCGGTGATTACTAGTCAAATGTGAACCTGTCACAGGACAACTGGTAGCTCTAGATCGGTCACTCGTGATCATCCGTCACGCTTAAACTGGTCACGAGAAAACTGGTCACACGCTAAAACTGGTCATGAGAAAATTGGTCACACGCTAAAACTAGTAATTAACTGTCAAGAAAGATGCATTGGGGTCTACCTGTTAGGCCTTTCTGTTATATCTATGTAAAAATAAAAATAAAATAAATACTAGAATGTGTATGTGTAATACAAATACAAAAAAAATCAGATGATCAAATTGATATTAAAAATCACATAATAGTATAAGTCAGTTTATTAGTTAGTCACAATATATAATGTAGTATTTACTTCTGAAATAAATAAATTCTTAAATAAAAGTTATATTAATTTGTACTGTATACATTTTGTAACAAAAATTAGTCAGTTTAAAATGTGTATACGGGATCCGTTATCAATTCAAAATGTTTTCTGGCCCATTTGTCTTGCATTTTTGATATTTTTGACTTCAACATATCTTTTCTCTTGGTTGCATCATATTCTCTAAATCTCCTTATCTCATCTTTTTTCTGTGGTGATAAATGACTACTATACAGAGCTATATTACGATTTTTCTTTCTCGTGACATCAGATTCAATTTGCGTCGGTATTTTCGACACATTTTTCACATTCCAAGACTGATATCGTTTGGATGACGGAGTCCATTTATGTCTAGATACTTGTTTTTCCACATCGACTGTTTTTTGCAGCGGTTTGACGGAAGAAGAAGTCAACTGAGACACGTCTAAAAAGTATATATTATAACATATGTACTGTAGAAAGTTGAAAACCTCATATAAAACATGGCGATATCAATACTATTTACAAATGATCATTTATTGTTACATCAATATATAGTTTTAAATTGCACTCACCTGAAAATCTCTTCGGAAGTGTAAATATTTCTAATGCTTGACGTAGTTCTAAATTCAACAGGTATCTTTTATGTCGTTCGGATTTGTTTGCAGCCATAATAAACATAATTACTACCACCAATGCAATTATGAATACTCTTTTGTATATATATATTGATAGATTCATTGTTTTGAAGTGTTTTATAAACTATTTTACTGAAAATTATTCAATTTCCTATTACACTATTTAATATGGTTATTGTCAACATTTAGATTTGCACAAATTTACTTTTATATTTAGCACTAGCACCATTTTAAAATTAATTTTATACTGTTTTACGAGTAGAACTTTTGAACATCGGGCGATTTTTTGCAAAAGGATCTGCCAGTTATAACGTTTTGACAACAAATGATTGACGCGTCCAGTAAACTTTCTCAGCAAATGCATTAATTCTATTTATACAAGTAATTTGTGCGAACATGTGGGTTGCGCTAAAAGTTATCTCATACGTAATCGAATTGGCGTAAGAAAATAAATTAGCAAAGACGCGCGAATCCTATTTAGAAATCTCACACATGCTATTTAAAAAAAACACATACGTATTATGTGATGATTACATATACGTGTCGTAATAAAAATATAAGCAAAAATATCATACAAAACATTTTATTCAATATTATAAATTAAATTTGTACACTTTCTATAAATACAGCAATATTTAAGATAATTCAAATATTATATTTTCAGTCATGAATGAAATTTATAAGACATTCGCAAATAAAAATTACATTCCCTTATAAAAAAATGGTTGTGGCTATTTGCAGGTACTAAATCTGCAAATTATTGGCTATCTGCAGGTACTATATCTGTGAATTATTGGCTATTTGCAGGTACTATATCTGCGACAGGCGCAAAGCCTTCTGCGCATGCACGTGAACTGTCACTGTCAGCGTGTTTACTGTTAAAATTTTGTTTTAAACCTCTTAAAATTTAGTTCGAACTCGTAAAGTGACGTAGAGTAAAAAATATAATCCAAATTAGTTAATATTATTAATTGTTAGAAAATTATGATCATATACAACGTATAATACCTACATACAAGTACAAGCCGCGAACTAGCTAAATTATATAAATCTATTATAATAACGTGCGAAATTTATTTGCCTCATGTATAATGAACGATTGATTAAACAAGTCTAGCATACATTAAATGTAAGAAATTATAGTCGGATTATTAGTTCACGCGCATGCGCAGAAAGCTTTGCGCCTGTCGCAGATATAGTACCTGCAAATAGCCAATAATTCTCAGATATAGTACCTGCAAATAGCCACAACCTAAAAAAATACATCAAAACATTGATCCAGTGCAAATGCCACTTAACTTGAAATAATTTTTGAGATCAAATGTACATATACAAGAAATTAAATTGACAAAAATAATGCAAACATCATACATATAATATCACTATTCTGTGTGTCTGTGTAAGATAACGCTCGCCGTACTATAATAGTCGTTTCATGATATTTCATGTAGTATATAAATGTAAAAAAAAGTAGAATTGGATCTGGATTAATGCCATATATTTACAGAAGCAGTCAAAACCCAAAATATCAATTAAATCTATGGATGTAAACGCTTCAAAACTGTACTACCAACTTTCTTTCCATCGACCAAAAGTATTAATTTTTCAGAATAGTAATATTCAATCAGCTCATGAATGGTCAAAAAGTTTGGTTCTGCAGTTTTGGTGAAGCCAAGAGCGAGTCGTCCATCTTGTCTCTTTCTACACCCAATATTGTAGATTCTTCCTTGGTACATTAACGTTACTGTATAAGCATGAGAACTCTAAAAATAAAGAAAAAATCTTATTTAATCAACACAATCCTACAAATTTATATGTATAAGTTTTAATAGTAAGTCGCATTACTTGACTGGAAGGTCTCAATATGAAAGTACCATCTGGCTGCCCTTCCAAAAGACTCTCAGCTTCTGTCCTTCCGACTTCCATGTAGTAAAATTCATTTTCAACTGGTACAGGCAGCGGCCTCTCTGCCATGTTCATCTTGACCGGTTCCTTTTTATTTCGTCTCACGCTGTTTCTCAAGGATTCGTTCCATTTTTGGAGTGTGTCGAAGGGTCTGTGGTTGTCCATCGGTGGAATTTTCACATGTGCTTTGTCCCTGGATCTCGGTTGTGGTTGGGTGCAAAGTGGCATGCTTGGCTTCGTTGGCGTTGGAGGTTTATCTTTGAAGATAGACGTCGTCACATCAGTTTGATCATCGTTTGAGGAGTTGCCTTCTAAAGATTGCTTACGTTCTATTTCGGATTTGTTTGCCGGTACATCTGTAAAATAAAACAAATCAAATGAAAAACTATTAGACGGTTCCTCAAAGCAACAAATTTCAAAATGTACGATTCAGTATTGAACAACTCATTCTATTCTGAAAATTGATTTTAGATGCATGTTTTTTACATTTATTTATTTGATTTCATATAAATAATATGTATATTATTAAAACAAATGCTCAATTGATTGAAAATAAATTACATAATATTTGCATTCAAATCAAAAACTAAGAAAGTCAGTAAACAATGCAAAAACAACTATTTTTTAATTAATATTATGATTAATAATGACTGTCAAAGACTGACTGGGCCATCAGGAAGCCAGGAATTTTCAGCTGGCTAGTAGTATTGATATTTACTACTATATAAGTGTAGGAAGTAGTATTATGTCACAAAATTTCAGTCAATTTCTATGTTCATTCAATTTTAACAGTCCATTCTTCGTCTAACGATTAAATTATAGATAAATACTAATAAAATATACAATAAATAATAAAAAAAGATAGTTGGGGATTTAGAAAAAGTCATATATACAAAATACATACACATTTTGACAAACTAACCAGTAGATTCTATGACAGAATCACTAATAACCATACAAACACACTTGTGAAGAGTCTCGGTGATTACAACACAATGTCTATACCCTTCAGGTATAAACACACAGATTACCTAAACACAATCTGCTTTAGGTCATCGACTTTAGAGAGTCTTTAATTAATATTATGTATTAGATGTATTATGAGCATTTATAAGGATTGTAAATAGGTTTTTGAGCTATTTTTCCTATTATGCTGTACTGTATTAACATTAGAATAATATAATACTATGATTACTAACCAAATTAAATTAAATTGTAAAATAGAAAATGATCAGTAGATCAGTAGCTATTAAAATAAATATAAGATGTATTGTGAACGTAATTTCGTAATAATAAAAAGCATTTAAAAATCAAAATACACATTTTGAGTAATTTTGGAAGTACTTTATACATTAGTTTTTAATTTGTTTTAGTAGCTCTTTATTCAGGTTATTCATTCCAAATTGACCCATTTTCATTTTAAATTGACTCTTTTTTTTCATATCAAATTTACCCCTTTTAAATGCCAATTTGTAACGAAAAAGGGTCAATTTAAAAAAATTAAAAAGCTTTAATTTGAAATGAAAAAGTGTAAATTTGAAATGAAAAATCTATATAAGAACATTATAAATAAGCGCTCTGATGTGATTTAGAAAATACTAGATGCATAAAGTCAGTTTTTGTATCAAAATTTACAAATTGATTGTAACACATTCTCATTACAACATATAATAGGTTAGGTTTATTATAAAAAAGCAAGTGTTTTGCATTGTTTATATAAGATCATGAGTTGAGAAAACATATGTGGATTTCTATTTAATATTTTGTATCGAAATAAATTAAACACTAGAAAACCTTTTTCAATTTTGTTCAACTGCTCTTGACTCCTAGTACTAACTCTATGACCCACCATAGCTCTGTAAAATAGATCTGCAACTTCCGAGTAAACTCTGGCACCGAGGTTCAAAAGAATAGGACAAGTCAACTTCACACACCAGCACATATTTCCAGAATAATTACAAAGCCAAATACCAAACTATTTAAGCATCGCAAGCCCAACGAGGAAACAAACCGGCTTAATGCGCGCCCGTCTACCAACTAATGAAAAACGTTTTGGCAAAGTAAACAAAACTTTTGGCAATGGACAAAAATATTTCCAAGAAACGCGAAATAATACCATTAAATCGAACAAATACCCAGGAATCAACCGACATGCCAATAATTATGTGCAGTATATATACTTGCACCGTTTGATGTGATTTTTATTTGGCATTCCAATATACCTAAATTTATAGCAAAGCGCTTTTGTTACTTTTTATTATTATCGTAAGTATTTGTTTGTCGTTTCCGTTTTGAAACTTTAATGGTATTCGGTCGGGTTTGATTAGGGCTAGTTCACTGTTTTTTTTTTAATTTTTTTTATTGTAATAGTACAATAGATGTGTTTACGTTCTGTCGAGTATCCGAAGTGACTGTGATAGACGTAATAAACGAAACCACATTTAAGGAAGAGGCTGAATGTTCTGAGAAAAAGCTCACGACAGGACTGTTCAATCTTAATTCTAATTGACGTTTATTATTTTTCTAATAAACAGAAGCCAATGTGTTTATTCAACCTAAATTACAAGTCAAACAATTTATTTCTTTCTAAAAGTAACTGCATAAATATATATATATATATATATATATATATATATATATATATATATATATATATATATATATATATATATATATATATATATATATATATATATATATATATATATATATATATATATATATATATATATATATATATATATATATATATATATATATATATGTACTAGTGTTGTGCCCGTTGAAATATCATCGTATGGGCTATGGCATATTAAGTTATTAAATAAAATTAAATTAAAAGCAATGTGTCGGACCTGTGTTCGATCCGCACGCAGTCAAATTTTTTTCAAATATCTTTTAAATATATTTAATTTAATATTTATATTTAATTATTAAATATGAAAAAAATGGTAAAAACTACCTATATACCTACATGTAAACAATATAAAAACACCAATAGAAAAATTAATTAAATAAATATTCAATATATAGCGCTAAATACTCAGAGACTTAGCGCCGTCCATTTGCCTAGAGGAAATATATGTATATATATACATATGTATACATAGATTTTTTTTTTGTTATTATATTCGTACGTTTTGTTGGCAATGTATTAGCTGTAATGTGTTTCGATTCGACATATACATATATGTATGTCGAATCGAAACGACTATTATAGTATGGCGAGCGTTATCTTACACAGACACACAGACACAGAATAGCGATATTATATATATGATGTTTGCATTATTTTTGTCAATTTAATTTCTTGTGTGAATGATTTCAAGTCATATGTACATTTGACCTCAAAAATGATTTAAAATAAAGTGGCATTTGCACTGGAACAACGTTTTGATGTATTTTTTTATAAGATAATGTAATTTTTATTTGTGAATATCCTATAAAATTAATTCATGACTGAACATTATGCTGTACATTAACATTAGAATAATATAATACTATGATTACTAACAAAATTAAATTAAAATTGTAAAATAGAAAATTATCAGTAGATCTATTGCTATTAAAATAGATATAAGATGTATTGTGAACAGAATTTCGTAATAATAAAAAGCATTTAAAAATCAAAATTCATGACTGAAAATATAATATTTGAATAATCTTAAATATTGCTGTATTTATAGAAAGTGTACAAATTAATTTGTAATATTGAATAAAATGTTTTGTATGATATTATTGCTTATATTTTTAATACGACACACGTATGTATGTAATCACTATTATAAGACGGCAAGCGTTATCTCAGATACACAGACAGACAGACACACATAATATCGACATTATATATGTATATGATTATTTTATATCGGATTAACCCAAGATTTTAGTAGCTTCAAGGTCATTCTTGAGATGAAATTACTTTCCTATTGATTACGTAGATATGTGGATAGTAATAAAATAATGAGCAGTTTAATGTGATACATTAGACTGCTCATTATTTTTGTTTATTATAATTTAATGGAATCGTAAAAGTGTTGATCTTCAACTGAAAAGCTGGAATGTATCAACGTTTTACAAAATAAAATAAAAATACAAACACCTAGAAAAGAGTATAGAAAAGAGGATTAAATTAATTTACTAAATAAATATTGAGTTCGCAGTATCGAGTTTGTAACCTCAGTGGGAAAAAAAACACTAATAAAACAAATGTATACGAAAGGAAACAAAATAGAAAACTTCCCTTCTGTGTACTTCTACCATGTGTGTGAAAAGCGAATAAAATGTTCCCGAGTGCCAACACATGGTTAAATATTTGTTTTGTCTTTTAACACCAAGTCTAAGAACAGGCAAATTTCACAATGCAATCAATCAGCGAACAAGTTTCTATGTACTAGTCTATTGAAATTACTTTGTCTAGCCATCATATTTCTATCGAACAATCTCATCATCTCCTCGGCCAAGGAGTCCATGGCCGCTTCTCCGGAATCGTGAAAGCATTCTCTCGGCTCTAAATAATCTTCTACGATTATGCCCGTTGCTGAAAGGTTATCTGAAACAGAGAGTAGCGCTAATTAATTGCCAATAATTGCCACGATGAAAGGTTTCAGCAATAACAATAAAGATTTATGGGTGGAGAGTGCCGTATTGTGTATTCATGCCAAACATCTGCACGGTGAGTGTACATATTAGTATTTTTGACGACTCAATTTCCATGGAAAAGATATTGGCGAACAACACTAGACTTTCTCCATGATATTTTGTAAATTACTAGATTATTTATTAGATTACTTTGCTAAATTCATCTCCATTTAATATAACCGACAGGTAATTTGCCAGTTTCATGCAAAAAGCAACAGCCTTGTAATGTATTTTTTGCTGATTTCACATAATAAGCAATTTCACGAATCTAGTGTAATATAAACGTTACTTCAAATATATATATATTTATATATATTTATATATATATATATATATATATATATATATATATATATATATATATATATATATATATATATATATATATATATATATATATACATATACTAGCTGAACCCGGCATGCGTTGCAATGCCACAATAACGCATGCAATTCCCGTTCCCGTTCCTGTTCCCGTTATCGTTCCCGTTCCCATTCCCATTTGTCGGAAAAACGCAGACACATTTGAAATTATTCAATTATTTGTTTATTTTACCCTAACAACGCATGTCGCGACGCGAAAAGATTTGAAATTATTGCGTTGCAATGCCACTCATTCCTGTTTTTCCCGTTTCCGTTTCAGTTTTTGGCCGATTTTTTTCCACAGTAAGCTTCCCGGACATGCATATAATAAATCCAGAAAGTTCCATCGTTCCATCGTACAATAACGCTTGCACTTTCCGTTCCCGTTCCCGTTTCTCGATGCGTTTCGATAACCGAATTTTTCAGTTTCAAATTAATACTTAATAATCAAATCAAATTATTTATTTATTTATTTATTTAATAGTTTTGGACCATTGTGGCATTACAGGAAGAACCTAATGCGCCACAATGGCCTACATTTGAAAAATATATAAAAACAAGTAAACTGTAAATAAAGGAAAAAAGCAAAAGCAGAAAACATGGTAAAATAATAAAAAAAAAGTAACAAAAGGAAAATAATACATCATTCAGAGAGAAAAAAAATAACAAAAGTGTAAAAATTAAAAATAAAATCCATAAATCCCATTCTTTGTTTACACTGAACAAAATTAAAATAGTATATAAAAATGTACAAAGGAGAAAGAAAAAGTAAAATAAAATAAAACAAAATATGAATAAAAAATAAAATCACAGCGAGGCCCAAATGGAAGAGAGTAGATTAAGATTCCACTCATTCATCACATTCAAATTATAGTAAAGTATAAGAACGCATACGTGACAGACAGACAAACATTGATTTATATACATATGTAGGATTGTTATGAGTGGTAAGTAGTGTCAGGTTGGTATGAGTGGTACGTAATGTATTTGTACGTTGGCATGCGTGCGCGCAAGTTGGTTACCGACGTACACATTTCCTTAACTACGCACTGGCGCTTCATACTTTCGCGTCGATAAAATCGTAATTACGAATATTATTATGAAGAGGTCTTATCCCGTTTTTTTTTCATAGTTATCTTCCCGGACATGCATACAACAAATCCTGAAAGTTCCATCGTAATCGGTTCAGTGGTAAATAGTAATAAAATTTAACTGTAATAAAATGAAAAATGGAAATCATATTCAAATAGTGGTGACAAATAGTAGGTAGGTTGGTTGTCAATTTGGTGAGGAGCCGTTTCAACAATGAAATCAGATAAATTGACAAACACTGATAGAAAACGATTGACTTGGAGTCCCAAATATTCAAAAATACTTCGAATCATACAGCGTATAATGTTTTTAAATCGAGGTCAAACCAGGGCTCGAACTCAGGACCTCTAAATCGCTAGCATTATACGCTAACTATTGAGCTATGCTGCTGGCAAATGATTCTCATTGCCTTTTATAATGATAAATAGTAAAATTAGAAGACAAGGTGATGATGGATTGGAGACATTTAAAGTATAACGTATTTGCATTCATAGTCGTATATGGTGAAGAACTATGAATACTTTTTAGAAAAGAATCATTTGTAATAAACCAAGTTTCAAAGTTTCTTGATAAAAACAAAACATAGACATATCAATGAATCAACGAATTGAAAGAACTATACAAACTAACTACATATGTAGATATACATAATAGAAAAAATCATATATTTATACATATGTAAGATTTGTAAACTTAAGAGGGCTGGATACCCGAAACTTTAATTTTGTTGCCGTTCCTTTCTTCGATATATATATATTGAGTGAATGCGACAGTTGCGCCTCGACCAGATAATATCTATTTAAAATCGACAAAATTGAGGTTTCGTATTCTCCAGCTTTCTCCTCAGAAACTGGACCAATTTTAAAAAAAATTTCATAATCGGTATGAGAAAGATATTTTCTATGTTTGTGTCGTCGTATTTTTTTAAAAATCATCCGTCAAATAAACACGCTGGACTCTTTTCGTGGGTGTAAAAAAGAGGCGATTTTATAGATGTTTGGCGGCTTCTAACTCCTATAAAAAATAACTAATCAATAAAATAAAACCATAGAAACATGTCAATAGTAGATATCCATAGCTTATTAAAAAATAATTTCTCTAGTGCCATTATTGAGGAAGAGAGAAGTGTAATACGTTTGTATGAACAAGGCGCTGGTGTACAGCCCTCTTAATGCCGATTTCACCAATAGATTTAGCCATCGTTCGATACAATAAAAATAATAATAAACTTTGGGACCACACCAGGAATCGAACCACAAACTTCCCGTCCCGAATCTAATGCTCCATTAATATAGCCACTGCTATAAAAACATTACATATTACTGCGAAGTAAACAAACTATAGTTAGAAGTGTGTTAAAACTCACTTGCAAGATATCCGTCCGGCGAGTAGAAAAATTCCAACAAATCCTCTCTCATTTCAGGCGTTTCGTAGAAGTGCTCGTCTGAAAACATTCCGTACTTCTTAAAATCCACATCAATTACAGCTTCTTCTTCTTTAATCGCCTCGACAACCCCTGCTGGCGCCTCATTCGTCGCCTCGTCTTCTAATTGCATCAAATTAGATTGAACGGAATTGTCTGTGCAGTCATTCACGATAGATTCAGAAGCCATATCTGACAGATTACTTCCATTTTTGGAAGTTTCTTCATCTTCCAACACGTCCGTGTCTGCGTAATCGGACGTTTGTCTGGAGCGTTTCCCGTCATTTGCATCCGTTTTTTTCCTCATCACAATTTCGGCAACGTTCATTTCGGTATAGTTTAAACTTTCGACGACTTCTTCAAACGTATCAGTTTCGTTTATTTCTGAATATTCAGGATACGTGAAGATCCTATCGCTAGAAGAAGAAGGTTTTGAATGTGCCACGTCTTCGGAACAATCTGATATTTTTCTGTAACTCTTCAATTCCGAAGACGCCTTGCTGAAGTCGTCTTCTAAATCTATCCTGTTTATATTGTAATTGCTTATTGATGAACTTTGGACTTTCGCCAATTTAGATTTGCGTCCTTGCTTCACCTCTTCTGAACTTGGATTGCACTTTTTGACGGTAGGTTGTCTCAGAATACGCCTCAATATCCCTATCTTCTTTTTATCACATTCTATTTGAGAAAAGTTCAATTCTTCATAAGGGTTGTCTTCTGATTGTGATTTTTCAACTCGATTCGTCATTTCGTAATAGCCTCTGTCTTGAGATTTCTTTACATCCAAATTTGGTACTAGTGGAAGCTCTATATTTGCATTACCATTCATACGTACATAAGGACTGCATTGGATCAAGTTTAATTTGACTTTTCCACCATATAAAAAACTTTTAGGTGGGGCCATATTCTTCATAATTGATTTTAATTGGTTGCTAGAAATTTCTATTGACTTTTCCGGTGAAGATTTTGACTTATCTATCGACAAATTGGGACGCTCAGGTACAGTTGGTTTTGTATTTACGATTGAAGTGTCTTCATTGGATTGTTTGTTCTCTAAATACTTATGTGGATTTTTTATTAGATCTTCTATTGCATTCATGATCTTTTTATGATCAATTTTCGGCCTCCACATTGCTATAATTCCATCAGACAAAGACTGAAAACAACAAAACGATATAAAAACTATTAAAACACTCCTAGCTTGAAACGTTCAAATACTGACCAATAGTTTGGATCCATTTAAAGACTTTTCTCTAGCAAAGTACAAATATTCTTCTAAATTATTATTTTTCAAGTAATTAATAACATCATCTTCAGACCATCCTCGCACCACGTTCAAAAAAGACAATTGCTTCTTGTTTAAATTCATTTTTATACACTGCACACAAATATCACAAATCTCATCATTGTTTTTGATGTGAACGTAGTACTGTTAATGTTTTAATTAAGCAGTTTTTTTTTTAATTAATTATATTATTAAATCAAGAGGCACAATAAACTTTTTATGGAAATATGCGTATCAATGTTAAACTGTCCAGTTTTGAAGGTCTACTGAATTGATGCAATTATTTTGGCCTGCTCGTGAATGTGTAGTACTCGCTTGTTTACAGATGATGCTCTGTCTGACTAAAAAAAAGAATTAAGTCAATTTAAATTTAGTTTAGAGCCGTCACAGATGTCGTTTACTACGTTTTAAATTTATCCTTCGCAATTGTCATTGTTGTGAATGAGATTTTATTCCAACTGTGAAGATACCTACATAAGTACACTACATTAAACACTTCTACCAATAACTGGATAGTAAAATTCATTACTGGCTTATTATCAGGTAACCATTTTTAAAACTGCTTCAAAATATACTGTTCTTCAATATTTTTTAACTTTTTTTAAAGGGACTATACACAATGAATACTTTGCCTGTTATAAAGAGGTAAGCAAGTATTATAACGATACGCTCCATCAATTAAGGGGAGTGACGACATCAATATCATATGAACGTGAAGCTTATTAAATTTTTTCAAATTAAAACTGCAGTATATTACTTATAAAGTAGTATATTTTTAATTAAACTTTCACAAAAATATTATTATTTCTAATAGACATGTGATATTTTTACTATAAATTCTTCGTAGATTCAAATGTGTGACTCATTCATGGTAAAAAAATTGATTTAATATTTTCGATGCATTTTTTAATTATTTTAAACGAATATTTTAGTAGTGGCCCTGTACTTGAACCGTGCTAAGTTTGCAGTGAATTTATTAATTCACACGAAGTGTAGGAGTTCCATGAATTCGGTTAATTTACAGTGAATTAATTCAGATGCAATTGTATAATAAAGTTGATTTTTTTTATTGACTCATATTTTGTTATTATTAAAGCAGAGGTCAATATTGTCAAGTGTATTGATTAATTTTATCTGTAGTGTAAACGTGTTTATTTATAGTTTGACAAATGAAAAAACAGAAAATTTAATACAAATATTTTTATTTTCAAATGATAAAATGATACATATTAAAATAATAATATATACATAACATTCTCACAATTTATAATAATAATACGTAAAAAATAACAAACAAAATCAATAATGTCTATGTAATTACAAATGTATGAACATTTCACATGTACTTTGGAGAGGTCCCCATTTTGCCGAAATTTCATAATCTTATATTTTTCGTAAAGAAATGTAGAATGGATTTTTACAAGCTTTTATTAGTTTCATTGACTGTGTGAACCAGTTCCATTCTTCCCATCGGTTTCATATAATCCGCTTGAGGAGTTTAATCATTAAAGAAATCATCAAATTGACTGTCAGATCGACGCGTTGACAGCCGGCTATCAAAATCGCCTGCTCGCCGCCCCTACTTATGTAACTTCACAGGTTACATACATACATATATAGTTAAACAGTTATAACAGTTATATTTTTCACACTATTCCATATAAACATTACATATTATAACACGCTTTTACACTTTCTCATATACATTTTTAATTCACTTACAAATTATTATAAAAAATGTCTCAACCCTAAAAAGTGTTATATTTTTTACAAGCTTTTTATAATCTTCAACCGGCTAGTTCTATAAAATTCCAGCTTGTAAAATTTGTGATCTGATTTTGAACCATTTATACTCTTTAGATCGTTTTGATATTTAACCAACATACAGAGGCTAGCTATCATTGAAGTCAGTTAATATCTCTGACATGAAGCTAGAGGAGTTTTTTCATAAACGAACTCATTAAAAATTACATCAGAATCTTATGCCAGATCGCTGCAATGACAGCTAGCTATCTAAACATGGCTTTCTACCGTCACTTCGCAACCCGCATGTACAAATTTGAACATAAGTCACTCTCATTCTTTAGCGAAAATAAAGAATTGAGCCCATTTATTTGTAGTTGGAAAATATTTTTAAAATTATTATTTTTATTCTTTATATTACAAAAAGAAAAATATTAGACTGGAAATTTCACTAAATTTTGTACGTTTCACAAAACCAAATTTTATTTAACAAAATAGAAGACCACTCCAATGTACATTTGTGCTAGAAATAAATTATAAAATAAAAGTATCAATAATTATTGTTACTTTAAATTAGTTTTGAATAGATTGTTCAAGGTTAAATAATTATAATGCGATTTATTTATGCAAAAAAAAATTATAATATATTAAAACATATACAAAAACGTTCATTTTTGTATCAAAATGATACTTTTTCTCTATTTATTTTGTACTAAAAGCAATATAAAGCATTGGGATGTAATTTAATTAATATGTAAATACATATTTTGATTAATAGCTAGTGATAATTTGATATATTTTTAAAAATGCAAATTTGCGTATAAATAATTTATTTACATTAAAATAGATAAAAATTTGAAAGTCGAAAAATATACACACACACACAATTCAATTAAATTTTTACACACAATTAATTCAAATTAAATAAATAGATATATTAAATGATTTTAAAGCTTACATATTAAATACATTACATGGCATAATCATAATATTGCATCGAAAATGAGACACTTTTGTTTAATTTATTAATCCTCAAACAAGCTTATACTGCTAAGGGTATATATGTACATATAAAATATTCACACAGACATAATAATATGTCTTTATGTCATAACGACGGCCTTGAAAACGCAATTTTCTTCATCCATCAGCGCAGGCCAGACGAATGACTTGATAAGATCTGAACGCTGGTCTGACGAATGGAAACGGACGTGTTTATCCGCTCTCATCAGAACTGAAAATTTTGCCCAATTAAAAAAAAAAACATTTTTATGCCAATTGATATGCAAATGTAAAATTGAATACACACCTGGCGTAAAGTCCGTGTCGATGGTCAGAGGTGGTATTTGATTGCATAGAATCCAGGCCAATCTGCAACAGTCTGAAACGTACTGCAACAGTCCACCGCATCTTTCCAGGCAGGGGTATTCATGGAGAGTGGATAAAACCTGAAATTTTTATGAGGCATTAGTGATTGTGTATATGTTACAGTGAAACTGTTATTGTCTGTGAAATTTTGATTTCACTAGTGAGCTTATAATTTCACTGACTTCTCAGTGTCAGTGAATTTGTAATTCGAATTAAAACGTACTACCAACCAGTGCCGGTTTTAGGGGGAGGCTGGGTCGGGCGGTGCCCGAGGGCGCCAAATAAGTTAGGGCGTCACACGATGCGCCAAAGGCACTCCAAATTTTAAAATTAGAGCGCCAAAAGCCATACAAAATTTTGGATTAGAGTACTAAAGGCGAAATTTTTTTCTAAGGGTGTTAAGAAAAAATTGCCCGAGGGTGGACCCTAACAACCTTATCTAATATATAATTTCAAAAGAGACATTGCACATATATGTATGTAACCTTCATTCGTTGGTTCGTAGACGACACGTTCAATTTATTTTTTTTCGATTCATAGGCACGGATTCGATTTTTTTCGATTCAAAGGATTCGAAGTCCCCAGGGGCGAAGGTGCCGAGGGCGCAGGCGCCGGGGCCAATTTCCTAGAGAGCGAAGCCTCCGGGGGCGCAGGCGTCGGATTCTGGTGTAAATATTATTTCGAAAGAGACAGTATATATGTTTGACAGTCAATTTTATAATAAAAAAAACAAATGCGTATTCAAATAAATTAAAACTATTCAAAGAAATTCAATAAAATGTTTACTATTAGATTAGTCATGTTTAAGCGGTTTATATTACAAATACAGAGCGAAGCCGGGTAAAACCACCAGTCTTAAATAAATAATAATAATATAAATAAACCTAACCTAACCTTATTATTATTGTTAGGAAGGCCTAACAGGTAGCCCCAATGCGCCTTCCTGGCCAGAAACATTTTACATTTGATACATTGTAGATAATATTATTCAAAGTAAATTCACATCAATTAACATCCATACAGACATCTATGGTCAAATGTATAAATTTGCAGCATTTCCTACAATTCAGCGAAATCCGAGATTACTGAAAACTCGAGATTTGCGAAAAAATGGGTAAGGTTGCTAATTTGATGGAATAGTTTCAATGAAAATCAGATAAATTGGCAAACTCTGATACGAAACGTTCGACCTGGAGTCACAAATTCAAGGTCTGGCCAGAAAAAACCGTTGGGATTTCGTGACCAACCAATTGAATAAAACCAGCCCTAACTTAACCTAACCTAACCTAGCCTTAAATAAGTGTTGGCTGCTAGGATATTATCAGATAAATGTAATAATAATAGAAGAGCCCTTACGAATAAATAATTGTTGTCAATATTACGCGGTACGTCTCTATAAATACGCTACCATGCACGGAATACAATCGGATCAATTTACTTATAAAAATGTATCCCATGTTGTTTATTGTGTGTTTTTGAATGCATTGTGCAATTTTTACCGATGTTTGTCCTTCTTGTGAGTAATATAAACAAAGGGATAAGTTTTTATTGGACATTTGTACGTCGAGCACCAAGCATCAAATACGACTGATGCTAAAACTATTTAGGATTGTCTGTGGACACTCATCACTTGACAACAATATGACGCCTAAAGCCACTTCTATTAATATAACATTTCTCTGGATATAATGATGTGTTTGCTTCCACATCCAGTCCGACACATGCGGCAAAAAAAGCCAAATTGAAACAGACCGTGGACCATGAGGAGAGTGGAAATGTACAGGAGTGGGGTTGTGGGGAGGTGGGGTTCAGCATCGTTGTGGGAACGGAGAGGAGCAGAGTTGTGACATGGGGTGGCGCGATTCGTGTCGGTGACGCACTATCATCCAACTGTCAAAAATTATAATTTCACTAATTGGGGCCAGTCAAAATGTATGTGATTATGATTATTCACTGAACTATATATACCCAGTGTAATTAGTGACATATATACAAATCAAATGCTATAAGCACGATTTATTATGACCAAAGAAATAAGTACAAATCGGATATTAATATACACGTGTTGTAAAAACCAATGTCCATCATATACGTCTAAAACAAATTACCATAATATATACCTATACATACGTATACACAGCAAGGTCACGAAATGGCCACAAGTGGAGTGCAAGAATGCGCGCATATACCCATTAAGTGTACGCTGGGTACCTTTTGACCCCTGAAACGCCTGTTTTTTCGAATTTTTCACTCAAGTGTTACGCGCAATAACGACACTTAATGACGTCGAATTTAAAAGGTAGTAACGGTGTTCCGCCATTAGTTTTCAATAAAAACGTGACTAAATACCCAGAAGAACAGCATTTCTCCAAGACCAAAGCCAGCGCCGCCAAAACATCAGTGGGCTTTTGGCATAGGCAGTTCGAGAAACGAGCATAATGTACATTACAATTTCGTATCTGGATCATGCGAGACCAATGCCAATACGATTTATTACATACCTGATTAGCCACCTGTCTCTCTGCTTCGCCCAGTGGAAACGTTTCTACAGACTCTGATAGAGCACTTCTGACCGCTGCTTCAAGTTGGATCAGCGTTGGAGATTTGAAATTATCAGGCAGACCCAGATTCTTTCGAGTTTCCATTGTTTTCCGGTCCCTCAAATTCTGACAGGCTCTAAACGCCAGCTGAAATTAACAATGCATTTCTATCAACTGTAAAAATCCTTTTACTTATTAAGTAAGTAATTAAAACTTACAACTATAACGGAGAATAGTATTTTTCCTTTGAGATGGTGTGCGTGTTGAAGAGGCGGCAGAGCGTCTAAGGCGTCTAACGTATCCACTCTTGATTTGTTGAAGAGTTGTCCGTACCTCGTTACGAGCTCAGATCTTCAAAATCAGGAGTCATATTTATAATTGCCTACTTTTAATGATTTGGAATTTGTGTTTATTTGGGATTTTTACCTTGTGCTATCGTTTTCGTTGCCTGATGATGCGTCTGGATCTGAGTGGTATCCATCACTGCAGCAAGATAATGCTGGGGGAGAGGCTGGAGGAGCTGCTGTGGGTGGCAGTAGAGCTAAAACAGCTCCACATCCTCTTGAGAAACTCATCAACAGTCCAGCAGCAGCTCTAAACAAACATTAGAAGTCGTCAAATTATGCGAGATAGTGTGTGAAGATTTTGATCTTTTCCAGCAGTAGCAGTAGTATGTAGTATTTTTCTCATATATTTTCACTTTCGCACAAAAACAAAACAAAGGCAGCGTAAAATCTGATATAGATGTATTTTGTGTAAAGTGTATGTTCTTTTGTTCTACAAGCGTTCATATAAAAATATCAATTCGATGAAAAAAAAAATAGAAGTAGAAGTTCTGCGAACAATATAGGTGAGACGTTAATTGTTTCATAAGTGAAAATTCACATTTCAATTAATTACAACGCGAAAGTGTTGTAGCGTGCGATCTGCTACGCAGAAATTGCAATTTATTATGTATGTGTATCGAAAAAAGAAGGTTTTGAAGAAGAACAACAATAAAGAAGAATCTCAAGAAAGTGCGAGTTGAGAAGAAGATGCGCTCGCCGCATGAGAAATATTACTTCTTTTTTGATGAAGCGTTTCGAAAATAAAAAAAAGAAGCCTAGCGTGTTGAATATTGTGCTTGGAAAAATGTACGAGCAAAAAGTCAAAGTCAATGTGAAGTGTACTTTTGATGCAGCTGTTATGTCATTCAACTCTGGCGTGGAGAATGACTCGAACAAAATAAGCAATTGCTTTTGAAATGATTCCACATTTGGAAATGGAATAATTGAGTGCAAGCAAATGAGACGATCTAATGTTAAAATATATTTTTTTATATAATAATAATACAACGGAATTGCACAGTTCAAAAAACAACGGAATTGCACAGTTCATGAACTGAGCTCATTTTTTGACATTTCCAAAAAATGGGCAACTTCACGAATTGAATACATTAGACCAGGGTGAAAAGTGCAAACTTTGGATTTCCCACGATGCAGCCAGAAGGAGAAGCCAATGTTTACAAGAACCGTTTTCAATGAAAATCAGAAAAATTGGCAAACTCTGATAAGAAACAATCGACCTGATGGCACAAACCAAGATCTGGCCAGCAGCGGTACTCTAGTGGGATTTGAACCCGTGACCACTCCACTCCACTCCATGCCACTGGTTTTTTTTTGTATGGCGGAAGTGATCTTTTCAGAAAATTACATTTTTTCACGTTTCCCTCATTATTTTGAAAATAAAAATTGTTGAGATCTTTTTTGGGTATCTATCTTTATTTTAAACACAAAAATCCAAAAAAAAATTGAATTTTATGAAATAGATACTAGTTGTTTTACTCAGCTCCGCTCAGTATCTAATATATAATTTGGAAAGAGACTTTGTATATATGTATGTATGTAACCTTCGTTCGTTGGGTCGTAAATCCGTGACGTCATCGAATAAATAATTCGATTTTTTTCGATTCAAAGGATTTCAAGACCCCGGGGGTAAAGGCATCGAGAGCGAAGCCGCTTTCGCGCCGGGGGCTCCGCCCTAGGGCTCCGCCCTCTAGGGGCCGCAAGCGCCGGATTCTGGTATACATATAATTTCGTATACATATAATTTTTTATAAGAGACTTACTATATACATATGTACATATGTTTGTTTGTTAGTGACAGTCAATTTAATAAAAAAAACATATGAGTATTCAAATAAATTTATATAAAATAAAACTATTCAAATAAATTTAATAAAATATTTACTATTATATTAGTCATGTTTAAGCGGTTTTATTACCAATACCGAGCGAAGCCGGGTATTACAGCTAGTTAGTAATATAAACAGCGTAAACATGGGGAATCCAATAATACATATTCATTTGTTTTTTTTTATTAAATTTATTTGAATAAAAAAAAAAATATTCAACCAATCGAATCGTGGTTATAGAAACTTTGACTCGTTTTCGATGTTCCCAACCAAAAATACCAACAAACATACTTACATACAAAGTCTCTTTCGAAATTCTATATTAGATAAGCAAGCCAAGTTGACCTAATTTGATATAAAACATGACATGGGTCAAAATATGCAGTAAAATCTCAACCGTGAAGTCATTATTATGTATGTACAACTTTTAAAAATAGCACACATTCGATTAGAAACCGGCGGAAGATTCAGGCAATCTATCACATAATCACCTAGCTGCGGAAACTGCAAACTGCTTTTATTGTGAAAGTGTTTCTGGCTTAAAAGACCTTCGCATAATGGTGCGCGGTCGTTTCTATCGTTGATTATATATTTTTTTTTATTACGCAGACATAATAAAAAAAAAGTGAAAATTCGGAAAACGCACAGAGATGAACATCCAACGGAACGCAGATAAAGAGCACATTATCTCAAGATGCGATTGACGAATGGTTTCTTGCGACACTTCCATCAAAAGATCAAATCTGGCGATTCGTCGCGTTCAATTAACCTCAAGTTGCTCAATTTGCGAATTTTTGCTGCTCGGTTAGCCGCAAAATCGTATCCAAATTCGAGTGTTATCGATGAATCGTTTCAGTGCCGGTTTTTTATGATCGTTTCAGTTTCGGACCATCAGATGGGTCATCAGTCGATGAAGAAGA
Source organism: Arctopsyche grandis (assembly GCF_051622035.1). Taxonomy (NCBI): domain Eukaryota; kingdom Metazoa; phylum Arthropoda; class Insecta; order Trichoptera; family Hydropsychidae; genus Arctopsyche; species Arctopsyche grandis. Next base: position 4,430,932 of record NC_135362.1, read on the forward strand.
AGCAACGGTAAATTATACCCCCATTGTTTAGTCTAGGTTTAACAATGGAGTATGAAACGTCACTCTTGACTGATGTTCTCCTGTGGTATTCGATTTTAATCGGTAGCTCTCAAATGGTTCGGTATCAGAAAGCACGTTCACCTGATGGGTGAAAGAAAAATGGTGGGGTAATTTGAGAGTGTGTTCAGTTTCGGGATTGAATTTTTGAAATTGATCTGATGATCTATTCAATCTGTTTTAGAAAGCAACTGATAAATTTGTCAAAATTGTTTTTTCAATCATCAGTCTTCTTAAGAAGCATAGAAAGATTTTGGCTTCAAAGGAAAACGAACTGAACAATGCACATAACAGAAAAGTAGCATCATAAATAGAGAAAAAATGGTATAAAATAATAATAAGACGCAAATACAGACCATAAATGCATGCGCCAAAGGCTTACAGACATACATTTTAATTCCAATATATCGAATTTAAATATATTTTTTATATATTTAAATTCGTTTAAACAAAAAAAAAAAAACATCGGACTCAGCTATAATCTTTATAATAATATAAAACGATTAACTTTCCGAAAGGGAATTATAATTTTTCAATGTCAAAAATATATATTTTTTCACTTTTCATACTTATTTCATTAAAGTCGATTTTATTATACTAAATTATTATTTACAATCTTTAACGTAAAATGTATTAAAATTAACGCTATATGTGGATACTTAATATAATCAGTTTAACTTCTCAAAAGTAATATGCATATGTAAATACATAGCTGATTTTATATATAAAAAAAATAGTTTCCTTGATCATTAAATAGCCCCTGAACTACTGTTTAAGAACTGGTGATTTTATATAATATACTTTCATTAAGGACTTAAATACAATCTGTTAAATGAAAAATGGAGATTATGCACAAGTGAAGTGTAATATAATAATTGCCGAATTCAATCTATTATTAGAGTCATAAAAACCCTTGGGAAAATTCTGAAATAATTTCACCATATTAATTAAACATCCAAAAATTTATAGCAACCATAAAAAAACACTGGTTTAATTCACTCATTCGCGAAACGATTAATTCGTGCTGTGAATCCGCAGGAAACCGTGTTCTCAACAATAGACTGACACATACAAATAGTTGCATTGCACATACGCGTATTCGTTCTCTCATATTAAAAGGAGAAATACAAAAGAGTGCAAAAATTTAAACGATTCATCATTGCAAAACACCATACACTTATTCTGGGCCAGTTTCATGCAAAAGACTATTAAATTTTCGACAACACAAAACAGATGAATGTGCAACGGAATCGTGTCATCCACCTCTGTCGTAGCACAATAGGATTTTTTCACACGAACTATAACTACTAAGGTTGATACAAAAAAATCGACCAAATGACAATGAAAATGTACGTAAAAAACCTTCATAATAATAATAATATCACGCACGATTTTCTCATGCCACTATCAAGTGCGATTTTTTTGGTTTTTTCAGTGCTAATTCGACAAAAAGCTCGTCGCGTTCCCACATTTTTCTAGGGTACCTTTGAAATTTTCATGTCGTAAACGATCTTTGTTATATCGACGTGTTGAAACGAATGTAACCGTTTTTATCGTTATTATATTTAAATCTGTCATAATTGTTTGGCTTAAATATTAAAAAAAAAGAATTGCTCAACCTATTGTGTTTGCTCGTTTTACGCTCGATCAAGTGTCGTCGCAGTAATTACATTTTCACGGCTTGATTTCTGAACAATTTAAATACGCATAACTGTGAAATATTTCAAATATAATTATCAAATGGCACTAAGGAATGTTTTGCAATGTTATAACGAACAAAAACTGAGTCAATTTGGTAGAAGAAATATTGAAAAACCGACAATGAATTCAAATGAAAAAATCTCCACAAAATCTTACTGTGAACTATTCAAATTATAATCTTTTTAATTTCCTTCCATTTAAAAAAAAAATAATAATACAGATTTCAAGCACATATTTTCGTATATAATTCAGTTAAATTTGATTAAAATCGCTCACGATTTAAATACAATACATTGAATCAATTATAAAGATTGAAAAATTCACAGAAAACCCTCTTCCTTTTCATATGCATACATTGATTTTCATTGTTATTATTATAGAGAAGAACTTCAAAGATTAAATCTTATAATATGTGGCTTATCTTGAATCGGTTCTCACATAATATATGAAAATAATATTTATATAATAATTAAATTGTAAATACAAGATGAACAACACACGATAGTACCCGACTATTAATGCTTGAATCGTTTTCGTTACGCTATTTTTATGTTACATGTTTTACATAACATATGTACGTGAGAAAAATTCTACTACTTATAGAATGAGATAAAATCTAGACGAAGTAAAATTTAGCGCCACTAACTGTGAGCATCATCTCTATTTGATTGTCAATAAAGCTTCGACTTAAGGTTGTCATTTACGGAGAGATTTATAGACAGATAAATCTCTTGTAAGGTGTTTATTCCATTACAAATAGGATCATCCAATATAATGTATTTTATTTTGGTTAAAAAAGCCTTATCTGCAGGCAGACAAGTCATTAGTCGGTAAGAAATAACAACGAGAGACAATTTTCTTAACTCATCGGCAGATGAATCTTAGTTTGAATGCTCAGCTTAAAAAGTTAACAAGAAAAATGAATCAGAAATAAGCATTTTCAACTTGTTACAACATCTTAATCCAATTTAACCCTCACTGACCTTTCGTCGACGTTTTCAACAGTGGGGTCCAATCGTTTGATCTGTCCGACTTGCAGCAGCACTTCTTTATCGTGTTGCACTCGATTTGCCAGTTGTGCAATGAGTGGTTGCAGTTGGGTCAATGCAGGCTTGTCGATCAAAGTCAAGAGAGTTTTATTGTCTATCAAACGCTTTTGAATATCGCCACGGGTAGTTGCCAACAGCCTCTGATGTGACGAAGAGGCTGGGTCTTGATTTAGGGTCACGTTAGACTAAAAAAGTTTAAAAAAATCCAACAGTCAAATAAGATTCTATACTGTTAATATCGTAAGATAGAGTTACTTACCAGTTCGTCTAATTTATGCACTGCAGTTTTGTATGCATCTATGTGTCGTTGCAGTTCGTTTTTGAGTGCAACGTGTAATGATATCAACTCGCCTGTACTATCAGCGGTTAGTCCATGTGTGCCTAAGCCTATAAAATGAATATTATAGTTATGCTACTAATTTGAAATAGAATTAAATCTATTCTTGAGGATTGTTCTATTTGTTTTTTTCACCTTGTACAGCTTTGTCGAGCTCTCTTCTTCGGGCCATTAGAAGGTCTCGAAGTGGAGGATGCCAGTGGGATAAAGAGTGAGCTAATCCACCACATCTTTGTCTCAATCCTGGGTCTTGTTGTCTGCTGAAAAGTCTCACTAATCTCCATGCTACTAGTTCAGGTTGTACGTCAGGACGAGGAACTACTTCTACATTCGATAGCCTGTTGACAAAAAAAAAAACACAATTTATTTAAAATACATATAATATTGTCGACCTCAGTGGGCCAAAATCATTCACCATACTTTAATTGGTAATATATTTTTTATTATACATAATTTTGAAATTTTTTTCCTTTCAATATTTGATCAAGAATATGAAAATTTATTACTGTTTAAAAATAGTTAATTTATTTATAAAATCATTCGTGAATTATATAAATTCCACGATTGCTCGATGCGATTTTCATGCTTAGCTGAGTTAGAATTTTTATACAGAAGTTTTATCTAAAAAAAACTATCGAAAAACAAGCTGGATAGTTTATTATATTAAAAAAATAAGCATTCTAGAATAAACTTCCGGTATTAAATTTATAAAAAGCAACATTTTATGAATAGAAAACTTTTTTCAGTCGACATTGAAAGGTTTTTAAATAGATCCAATTAATATAATTACTTTTAAGTTCATACAATAATATAAATTAGATGGGAATAGTTACATGGATAATTACTTAAAACGCATTTAACGGCACTTTTGAATTAGAGCAACAATTAAAAAAATTACTTTAAGACAATAGTATAATACAATTATGATCAATAATGATTCGAATGAGGCTCGAGAGCCGTCAGATCTACGTATTGTGTAAAAATTTACACAACTCAGCAAAAATTTTAACGAGCCGTTATAACAGGTTTCAACTTTGGCTTTTCGTCCCAAAAATTGTCAAGAATAACGGTTTAATTAGTCAATTGATTCGGCGAGAAATTCCAGAATTTTATACGGTTGTTTGTCTATGGAGAAGTGGGTCTATATCATTACACACAAAAAGAAATTGCCATGATATACAATTTCGGACCATTGGATACGTAATTTGAATTTCCACGTCTGCATAGTATCAAAGGTTATTCGATAATAATTATATGCACACCGAAACAGTGGGATTGCAACCAAATAAAATCAATTTCTTCATTCGGCTTATATCGGTACTTGAATTACTGTTGAATTCCAAGTGGCAATTTGGTGTGCGTGCAAGGCGAAGTTTTCTAGTGGAATTGATTTCGATTTTTATTTTATTTTTTTGATACGACCTCAACTTCCTCATTGGTGACCTTAAACTTGGGCGACTGAAAAATAAATAAAAAAATCGTAATAAATTAAAGGCTTGCACGCGATACTGCAATTTGTACAACACTTGCAAACTTCATATATGTAGTAATTGAGTACGGTAGAGATACATATGTATAATACGTGGGTAGTGATTGGCGTTCGAATTTCAGGTATGAAAATTATAGGTGTCGTTTAAGATGATTGTTGTTGATGATAGATGACGAAAATGTCATGCTTGTGCATTGTAAAGTGCCATATATGTATGTATGTATTATATATGGCATGGAGAAATTAGTCAAGTGTTGAAGTAAACTCTCTGTACAAAAAGAGCTTTGAAGTATTTAAGTTACGGTCTTAAGATTATTGTAAAATGAAATATGATCATAATTGAGTTGAAAAATTTATGTTTCATATAAAAAAGGCCGTTTTTTGTTTATAAATTAATATTGAGAAGTTAAGAAAGTAGAAATTTGAATTTATTACAGGTGAAGGTGGGTGGTAGTGAGCTACTTATTTGCCGTTCGATTTTCATAAATCTGACAGGTGAAAAAAATTTAATTAATATTTTTTAAATTGAAAATACTACCTTATATTAAAATAAGATAATATTGAATCATTTTTAAATTTGGTACTAATAGTAATTCAATTTTAATGAGGCGCGTTAGATTAATTGCCACTGCAATTACTGGATTAGATGTATTTTTTTTCTAATTTTTTATTAATATAAATTCATCATTTTATTAATAGTGATTCGTAATTTTTATAAATTATCACTCAGCTCATCCTACTCTTACTATTACATGATTTTATTATATAAAGAAACTCGTCCACTTATAAATGTAACTAAACTTTATAAATATAATACATACAAATAAGTACATGAACCTAATCAGTTAATGTTTCAGTTTGGTTATTAAATACTATTATTGGCATCACCAAAATGGTCATTCCATTACATTAGAAAATCATTCACGTGCTATCGACTGCAAAAAATCAGTTCGAAATGCGTAAAATGTAACACAATAAAACATCACGTGTCAAATTATGAACCAACCGTCAAAATAAACTGACCATTTAATTTATAATAGTGACCAATCAATATATGTATAACAAATCATTCATTATAAATACTGACCGTTTGTCTATAGATCCGAATGTATTGATCATTTACTGATCAATTATTACTTTATCTATGTACGTAGTAACAATAGATGAAGTTTTGTGATCATGCGAAAATTCGAACTCGAGATTTTGGCTGATTCGAACTCAGAATCGATTACTGATCACGTTTTTATGATCTAGTTTTTATTATTGATCATACATTATAAACCACGTTATAAGAAAATTGTACGGGAAAACTTTTGTAGATATATGTATGTATGTATGTTTACATTTGTATGTGAATAAATTTCATTTTAATTAAAATATGATATTATTTGATTAAAGCGATACCGACGGAAAGTTCAAAGCTACTATTAGAGTTTTTACATAGTAGGTCAATCTTAAAAGCATTCAATGATGTCTTCATAAAAGAAACTTCGTGATGCAAATTGACACTCTCCTATACTAAATCATCATCATTTTGATCATCAAAGATAGATGTACATATACGGGTATGAATTTTAGATCGGAAAGTAAAAGCTCGTTCGTGAAGTTCGTCACAATCGTAAATCACGAAATTTTCTTCCTTCACAGATTGACGGGAAAGCTGATAAGCATATTGGGACAAATTTGCCAAAGTGATTGGGTATTTGCATTGTAGATAATGTGTAATAAGATGCAATCGAAGAAAGTTCTTTGGCTGTACAAGAAAGTGAAATGGTTTGTAGAAGAGATTCGGGCAAGTTGGATTTTAGACACGGTACTGTGCAAATTCGTACATGTCTTATGTCCACATGGACTTTTATCGTCATATTGACGAAACTTTCTAAACTTTTACCAGTCGATAATTTCAAATTATGAACGGGATTAGAGAAATTTTGTTTTAGGAAAGTGTATTGAAAAAAAAAAATTGTATTGTATTCAGTTTAATGACGATACACCGATTGGTGCTTACAATCAGCATAATCATTAAGTACCTACTTAAGAACGTATGCATATTCATATACTAGATACGGTTGTGAATAAAATATTTTAGAACTATACCGTTATATTCTTGCCAGAGTTGGAAGGCTGATAAATATTAAATAAGCTAATTGTTACTGATTTGAAATGAACAATAAACAGCACACGAATTTCATTAAAAAATGTTACATAATGTAAATAGATTATTTGTATAGAATAATTGGGCGTGATTTACATATCTTTGTAATATAAAAAAAATGTATTTAAATATACATACATATGCATAGTAGTGTTAATCTTATATTAATAATTAACAAAATTACTTTTATTTTAAAACTACATATGAATCAGTTTTTTCACTTTTTACATTTTTAATATTTTATACATATGTATGTATATTTCAGTTGTGGATTTCTTAAATTAAAAACTCTATTATTTCGACTTATAATAGGTATAATTATAAAGGCAATTTGATTTATGTGAAGATTTAAATATATTTTTATAAATAGGTACTGATTATTTTTGCATATTTACATATATATGAAAAATGTGACGCAAAACGTTCATTTTAAATTTATATTGATTTATTTGTGAAAAGGATGTATGAATTATATTATGTATGTATGTATGTTGAAAAGCTTTAATAACCATTAAAATATTTTTATCGAATACAAAAGTGAAACAGGTTCATTAAAAGGCGAAATATTGCAGTTCTACTTATTTTGCATTAATTTTAAAAAGAAAGTAAAACTTAAGTATGTTATATTAATTATTTTCTAATATCCTAAAAACATCATTACGTATTACTTAATATGAAAATAAATTTCTCTCAATTTGATGTGTCACATAAGATATAATGCAATAATATATTATAAATGAAAGTTTTAAATAACCCATTACGAACAAGTGCGAAATATAACACAGTATGTAATAATATCAAATTAGAATTTACTTTCACGAAGACGACAGAAGACGTAATTCAAAATCACGACCGATGACAGTTTGTTTTTACATTTTACATAGGTAAACTGCGGTCGTTTAGCAAATGATTTCGCGGAATCATGTCTGCGAAACAGTGAACCAAATCCAATTAGAGACGCCTTGGAATTTCATCGAATTTTAAACACCCAAAGTTGAAAAGTCGACGAACCGCAAAGCCGTTAACCTCTCGGTACTAACTGTTAACGCCTCGCCATTGTTATTTTTAGCACTTCTTACCCGATAAATATATTCAATGGTCTAAACGAGACGAGCTTAAGAATCGATCCGATCGAAATTGAGTGGCCGGAAATGATTTATTTGGCTACTTGCAAATAGTTAAGGTGGACACTATTTATGTACAATCTGTCAGGTGATCCTAATAATTGTAATGGTCGCTATCAGAGACCCTACGAGAGATTTATAGCCTGATAAATATATCTATCAATTATCGTTTTAATAATTAATCCATTCGAAAATGAGTAACTGGAAATTATTTATTTCGGTGACACTGACAGAAAGTTTTATGTGTGTATGTTTCTCGGGCGATTTATTCATTGTAGTTGTTTCTTAGGAACAAGAAACTTGTTTGCCAACAGATGAGAATCTTGTATACCTAAAATCTGTCAAGTGATATGTACTATAATGTTTATACATTATGGTCATTATATGGTCACTATAAGAGACTATAAGAGACTCTATATATGGTCATTATATATGGTTACTATAAGGACTCTAAGAGAGATTTATCTCATGATAAATAGACGCTTTGGGGCAACCTGTCAGGTTACATTGGTCATTTTATTGTTATTATTGTTTTAAAATAATAAACTAAATTAATAAATAAATATGTCAGTGGGCGTCTTAATAATTGATCTATTTGAATTTGGGTAAATATAAATGATTCATTTGGCGACTTGCGAATAAGTAAAGGTGGACAAGTGATTTGTATTCGGAAGTGACTGGTGATTTGTCTGTCGTAGCTGTATCTCAGGGAATATGTCCTGTTTACAATCTTTCAGTTGATCTTAATTGTAATGGGCGGTATAAGAGACCCTACGAGAGATTTATCTCCTGATACCTATCATTGTCAATAGGCATCTTAAGAATTGATCCATTTTATTGAAACTATTTATTTTGGCGACTTGCGAATATTTTAGCCAGCATTAATCGATCAGCAGCAAGTAATCAGTGGGTTCGATCCGCCATACTGCTAGTTAGATTTGGGGGTATTTATGACTCCAAATCGATCGTTTCTTAGCAGAGTTTGCCAATTTTATCTCATCATTGTTGAAACGGTTCCTCAAAATTGGCAAAAAATCATCTTTCCTGCTGTCACAAATCCTCTGTATTTATTGTGTGTATAATTTGTAAGAATTATGTACAAAATCTAAATCTACAGATGTCTCAATGGATTAATTCTGTAATTAGTGAATTAATTAATTGTTATTTCGTGTTCTTCAACTTCTGTAAATACAGTGATTTATGTAATAATAAAATGCTGCATTGTTTGTAATGCAGCATTTTAATAATTAATTGTTCATGAAGGCGCATTGGGGTCGTCCTGTCAAGCCTTCCTGGTATATATATATGTAAAAATAAAAATAAATGAATAAAAATAAGTAAAGATGAACACTGGTAGATAGATTTGTCCGTTTCTTAGAAACAAGAAACTAGTTTTCCAACAGATAAGATTATTGACTACAATCTGTCATGTGATCTTGATTTTAATGGGTTTATTGGATACCCCGAGACAGATTTATCCCCTGATCAGTGAGCATCTTAACAAATGATCCATTCGAAAATGAGTGCTTGGAAACTATTTATTTTGCGACTTGCAAATAGTTAAAGGCAAACACTGACAGCTAAATTTGTCTACGGATGTGTCTCTGGTGATTTGTTTTTTTTTTTGCTGTTTTTCAGGAACAAGAAACTAGTGTACCAACAGATAAGAGTCTTGTTTACAATCTGTCAGATGCTTTTAATTATAATGATCGCTATCAGAGTCGCTATGAAAGATTTATCTCACGGGAAATGGATAAATCGGAAATTGACGACATGCAAATAGATAAAGATGGACACTGACGCAAATTGGATGACGGTGAATCATTAATGGGTCTCTTATGGTGCTTACGGACTAAACCAACGACGATTTTGGGCCAACTTTTTAACCAGCAGTAGCGTACAAAATATCGAAATAAAAATTAAATTTTAAAATTGAAATTAAATATCAAAATCAAGCTAAAGAGCGAGATTGAGCTAAAATTAGATCATCGTTGATGTTTTGAATTAAAACAATGTTTTGAATTACGACGATACGCATTTAAAACCAGAGAAATATTATAATTTCTCTGCTTACGAGCGAAAAAAAAAATTGTTAAAGTCGTCACGAGATGTTACTGTATTTCCACGTGGATGATCGATAAAAAAAAACAATTCATAAAAAACGCGGTGTGGGATGTCGGTGATTTGTCAAAGGGTTTTTTTTCTTTCGTCGAAATAAAATTAATAATCACACATTATCCGATAAATTTTACCTGTGAAATGATTTAATTACTTGATTTATTTCGACGAGAGAAACAATTGAAGAATAAAAAAATCCGTTTGATGTGACCGACAACACCCCGGGTTAGCAAAAATCGTTGGATCACCCATACTAATACATGATATATTCTCAGTAACTGCGCATTACGGGGAAGTAAAAATAATAATTCTTTGATTTTTTTTCGATCTTAGTGCGTATCTTCGTAAGTCAAAACATCTTCGACAAACAAAAGTCGAGGATTACCTGTATGTGATTGTTGATGATCTAATTTTAGGTCAATCTCGAAAATTTATTTAAATTGTGCATGTTCTGTTTTAACTTTCAATATTTAATTTTAATTTTAATATAATGATTATAATTTTATTTTGATACTTGAATTTAATTTTAATATAATAATAATAGTTTTAATTTTGATATTTAATTTCAATTTTTAAATTTAATTTTTATTTCGATATTTTGTACGCTACTGGTTTTAAAAGTTGGCCTGTGGGCCGTTCGTTGGCTTGGTGCGTACGCACCATTAGAAATTTGCAGCCAATGGGTAAGGGTTTTGTTGACAACACAATACAATTTAATGATCCTAATTAATGGTCGCTGTTAGAGATACATACATATACATATGTATATACGCCGAAAAATCTCTCCGTTAGTGGGCACCTTAAGAATTGATTTATTTAGCAACTTGCGTGTCGGTAATAGTCATCTAGTAATTAAACATATACATATATACATACGTATATATCCGAGAAAAAGTTCAATTTCAGTGGTGCATAAACTTTTTACGCCGACGGCTACATATGTAGATAGCTTTCACCGTGTCGGAAAGTTCAAAGGCGTACGGCTTAAGGAAAAAAATAAATTTACATTCAAATCAGCAGGTGTACTGTAATCGAGATGTTAAAAATATCAATAAATCATAATAGGTATATAAATACATGTATGTAGAGGTAGACGTTAGCGAAGTTCGACCACTTTAAAATTGGTATTCGACTTCTGATTTGCTTTGATCTTTTTTTTTTTGAACAAAAACACGCTTCTTGTATGTAATTATTATGATCATGAAAAGCGCAATTCATTCTTGGACGATAAGCATTTTTTAGGCGTAACATACGCCTCTCTAGCAGAATTGTTATATTATTTTTCGACATTATAAACAGATTGATTAACTGACGTGTTGTAAGATTGATCTTTTACGGTAAATTGACTACACAGTAGTCGTCAATTGATGTGTTCTCGTAAATTTCACACAATTAGAGTTAATTGTGAATGCTAGATCCAATCAATTATAATGCTAATTACATATATATTTAACACTACTTAAATAATATAGGCCTACAATCATACAAGATACTGCATTGTATCAATTAATAATTTAATTACACATTTCCTTCAATTGTAAAAAAAATACTACCATACAAAAATACTCGAATGTATCGAGTCAAACTTTTCCTTGTAGTGAACAACAATTATTTTTAAATAACATACCTCGCAAGTTTTATTACAAAATATGTGGATGTAGTTTCTATTTTCTATTTCACTATTTCAACAACGAAGTTTTGACAGTTTTAATCTTCGACATGTGTGATGACAAAAACGAAGTAGGAAGATGTTAAAATGACTTATAAAATCTAGTATGATAAAAGGTTCGTAACATATCGCAGTTCCAAAGAGATGCTCTCAGTTCAAAATCAAACCAGAAAATCGAAATCGTTCAATACAAAGATAGTCTAAGGGTGACCGGAAAAATGCACTCTAGCTAGTTGCACTCTCGAGACATCCAAACTTTCAAAGATGCTCAAGGAGAACTAACGCAATAGAATTCCACAAAAAAGCGTCAAGGGGTATTTGGATGCTATCCGAGGGTGCTAATCTATTTTTTGTGGAATTCTATTGCGTAAGTTATTTTTGAGCGCCTTTGAAAATTATGAGTTATGACTTCTCTAAACTGCACTACTATTAAGTGCAATTTAGTGCATCTTTCCGGGAACCCAGTCTAAGCAGAGAACTGTCAGAATGAAGCTTGGGACATTTGGCCGTAACACGTACATATGTACATATATTAGCATTATAATCAGTGGCGTAGCGTGAATTCCTGGTGCCCCCCTGCAAAATATTTTAAGGCGCCCCCCCCCCCCATATATTTATATTATTTACTTATAGCAAAATAACTTTCCAAATTAATAATTTATACCTTTTTTATGTATCGGTATATGTATCTACATACATACATATATATCGAAGTGCATTAATAATTCAATCTGGACGACCAACAAGCAGTGCACAATCTGTTTAAAGTATGTAACTGATGGTGATTTTCCTTAAAAACTTCCCACCTGTTAATGGTAAGAGTAAAAATTTTATAAATTTTATTGGTTTTAATCATATAATTTTGTTTTATTGTTTACACATTGAAAAAATATATACAAGAATAAGAGAATTCTCAGTAAATAGGTTGAAGTGGCACTAACGTTCAAAAGATGGGAAAAGACGGCAGTCTTCTAGCCCTATTGGCATAGATCAATTACAAAATGAGGATGAATTCAAAATATGTTTAATAATGTATGTACATATGTACATATAGTACATACACATATAGTACAAATAGGTTGAAAAATAAGAGTTGTTTTTAAAAAAATTACGGAACAAATTAAAAAATCAGTGAAAAAGGCGCGCTTCGTGGCGCCCCCCCGCATTGCGGGGTCTGCGGACGCGGTAGCTACGCCATTGATTATAATATAAAAAAATTAACATTCATAATATAACTTATAAGTGGAGTAAAAATATATATGAGAAATAGTCAATCATCAATCTAAATAGTCTAAATCAGAGAGTTGAAAACAAAGATACATATATAATAGATAAGATCGAAAAGAGAGACGTCAAACAAGCGGCAAGAACACCTTGGCCAAAGAACGAACAACGCATCGGCCATATCAATTTTATAAAAAACATATTTTTATCATTCATTATATAACCTATAAGTGAATTAAAAATATGTATATGAGAGATAATGAGAGCCTATAATGCAAATTTTATAAGATATAGTGTGAAAAAGATAAAGTTATAGGCGTTTAAACAATTAAAATCTGACTAAACGAGTGGGGGGCGGAAAGTCAAACATATAAGGCTACAGGCAAAGGGTTAGCTGTCACCGTCTCCAAAACTTTTTCATTCTTAAACGTGTTTATTACGATTATATATTCACCATCAAATTAGAGGAAGCAATTGAAATCCCTATCAGGGGCCAAACCTCGCAAAATGGCAAAGTTTCAAAGTGATTGGAAGAATGTAGGAATATTGTCAGACCGATTGGAGAAGCGAAGCTAGTAAAAACCTTGTAATAATAAAAAGAAATAAAGTCACAATTGAAAACATTTCAACATCAATTGAATTGACTACTCATTTCTTCACCTTTCACAGTCGATGTTTTGTATAATGGTTAGAAAAAACAAAACTTTTGACCAGTTTTTGAATAGTTTCCATTTGGCCAAGAACAGGTGAACCGTTACGGGTAGTCTTCCGAATGAAATACTAGTGGATTCAATGGAATTAACTCACTCCCACGCCGGATAAAGGTTAGTCAACTTTTGTCGGAAAAAAATGTTTTGTCTTGCGTACGTGGAGATCTTATCCTACCTTGAATTACATACGTAGAGGCGTTCAATTTTGCAACGAGCGCGTTTTCAGTTTCGATTCCCATGTATTAATCGAAAAATCTGGGCGACCAACACGAAACTGTTTCCTACAGACTCGGATAGTATATATCCTATACTTAAATTGTGACATTAAAAAAATTATACTTGTCGTAGTAAAAATGTGCACAAACTTGCTTCAAACACAACAGTATTGTAACGTACGCCGCGGATTAAGCGAATAGAATCCCAGAGACTGTGACCGTTCAAAGATTATCTGTAACGGATATCTGTTAACGGATTAACTAAATGCATACCGTGCGACTGGTATAAGTGGGTTTTAAGGATTAGCGACAAGCTAAGTGCATGAAACAATGATTGCACTTCTCATACCGTGGAAATACATATCCGAATACGTGACTATACAGTAGGTAAACAGATTAGACGTCCTGAGAGACCGTGAGACCGATGTAAGTGGTTTTAGGGATTAGCGAAAAGCTAAGTGCATGAAAGCTAAACAATGATTGCACTTCTCATACCGTGGGAATACATATCCGAATACGTGACTATACAGTAGGTAAACAGATTAGACGTCCTGAGAGATCTACCCCTTATAAGGCGGTACGTAGGCGATATCAGGTCATTCTGGACTTAGCAGTGACACTGCGTGTATCTCCTGAATCATCAATAAATGCTGTGAAACGACTGTTGGCCTTTTACTTGGATCCTCCACCCACCCCTACGCAACAGTATGTATGTAAAGCGAGGGGATGTCCGAAAAAATCAAAAGTATAATATTTTATTTGAATTAAAAATACATATCAATTCCAAAATCAATGTATGTTTACATATAAATATGTATAATACATCAATAATCTGGGGAGGCTGCACGCATACACAAACACGTAATGGTATAATTTTCTAATTTAACCATAATGACATTCGATAGGTCACTATGCTCAAATTTTTTTTATCTAATATATACATATGTAATTTCGAAACAGACTTTGTATGTAAGTAAATATTGTTGGTTGGAAAATGGTTAGGAACATCGTAAAAAAGTCAAAATTTCTATGACGACTTGGGGATGGGGGACGGGGGGCGCCGGGGGCGAAGGCCCGGTGGGCGTCGGGGGAGCCGCCGGATTCTGGTATAATATAAAATACATTTAATATATAATTTCGAAAGAGACTTTGTAAGTTTGTAACTAGAGTTGGTTGGAAATTGAAAACAAGTCAGTTTCTAAGCCGATTCGATTGGTTGAACATATACATTTTTTTTTTCGATTCAAATGAGATTCGCCATGGTTAAGCTGTTTACATTACAAATACTGAGCGAAGCCGGGTAAAACAACTAGTATTAAAATTGAAATAAATAACACATTAAAAAATATGATTTTCATATTTTTTAATGTGTTTTTTCTTTGAGTGAAATTTTGTGTTTTACAAATGAGTTCTGCAAATATAATACGTGTGTTTTGTACATAAACGTGGTGTCCAGTCAATACCGTTCAGTACACAAGTGGCCCGACATAACCGCCCTGACATTGGCGCGCGGCGACAAAACCGCTAGAGACAAAACACAATATTATACTGAAGAGCACACATATTTAAAGGATCGAAAAAAAATAGTGGAAGAAAAATCGTAGAAGAGAAAACTGCCACTTCCGGTTAAAATTTCTTCACCGTGTTCTTGATATTCAGCTGAAACTGATAGATACGAAATTCAATTTTAATTTTAAAGATTATAGAAAAACACAAAAAAAATGAAAGAGACTATCTAAATCTAAATAGACTATATAAATCGATTTTAAATGAATTGAGCGAATTATTATAGTGAATGATATTTCAACTGAGGATCAATTGGGTTTTCAATTGGTCCTTTCTAGTTGGAAAGATTGATGATTTTAATAAGGTGGTTTGCAGCTGTATTCTTGGACTTCAAGTGCGTTTGAAACAATAGATAGGGGGAGATTGTTAGAGAAATTATTTAAGTTAGGATTGGGTGATAGACTATTAAGTTGGTTTGAGTTTTATCTAAATAATAGAAGACAAAACGTAAAAATGAATGAAATAGTTTAAAAAAATTTAGTTGTTCCATACGGTGTGCCGCAAGGGTCTTTATTAGGACCTCTAATTGTTTATTTTATATTTTAATAAATTGGTATATAATACCTTAGTAGGTATAGTGAAAAAAAAAAGTTTCAGCTTAAAACACATCTGACACATCTGTTTTGAACGAAATTAATTTTAACGTTAATGGCCAATTCACCAGATTTAGAAATCTGTTCTATACACAAATTTGTCATAACAACACTTCATTTAATAGTACAATTGCACTTACATACATATATGCCGTCTTTACGATGGTATGGATGATTGTTCCGACCCTTTTGCTGACTCTTTCAGTACTTTTAGGGCTAAGGTGAAGAAACAAATCTGTGGTTGATTTGCTTCTTCACCTTCATTATCATGTGGTGCTCACTGTAAATGGAATATTATATTTTTATTTATGTTTATTATTATTTTTTGTCTCATTATACAACTTTGTTTCTATATTTTATTCTGTATGTGTGCCTATTTAAATAAAATAAAATAAAATTATCATTCATTGTTTATTAATTTTAATATGTTTTTGTAATTTTTCTTTTTTGTTTGCTTTATATTACCATGTGGTGCTCAATATATAATATTTAAATTTGTATTACTATATTTTTTGTCTCACTTTACTGCTTTCTTTTTTTATATTTTATTCTGTACTTTCTGAATCCAGCATGCGTTGCAATGCCAGAATAAGGCATGCAATTCCCGTTCCCGTTTCAAGTGATGGTTCAAGTGAACTAACATCTCTTCAAAGCCGTGTCGGCATAAACCAACTGGTAACATGATTACCACCGAACATATTTCCTTGACTACACAATGGCGCTTCAAACTTTTGCGTCGGTAAAATCGAATTTACGAATATTATTATTAAGAGGTTTTTCCAGTATTTTTTTCACAGTAAGCTTCCCGGACATGCATACAACAAATCCTGAAAGTTCCATAGTAATTTGTTGAGTGGTTTAGGAGTCTATACGAGACAAACAGACAAATAAACAGACATTCAATTTTATATATGTATGTGTATAGATTTATACCAGAAGGACCTAACATGAAACCCAAATGCGCCTCCGTGGCCAGAAACATTGTACATTTGTATATTATACAGCGTTAATACATATCAATTAACATCCATACAGACATCGCTGGTCAAATTTCTAAATATCAACTAACATCCACAGAGACATTTATGGTTAAATTTGTAAATTTGCAGCATTTTATATAATTCAGCGAAATCCTAGATTGCTGAAAACTAGAGATTTGCGAGTAAATGGGTTAGGTTGTCAATTTTTTGGAACCGTTTCAATGAAAATCAGACAAATAGACTACGGTTTTGCGGAAAATGGGAACAGATTAATGAGAAAAACGGGAATGAGTGCATTGATGTATAATACACTAGATGGGCCCTGACGTGTGATTTTGGTCGGAGATCTTGTCTTCACTAACTGAGGTGGCGGGGGGGTTTAACTAGCGGGGAAGTTGAAAAAAAAAAAGGTTTTTTTTCAGCGGTACCTACCTACCTACTGAGAAAAACTGTGCATGCGCCATGTATTTTGCATGCGCCAAAAGGGAGACCAGTATAAAGCGTGAGTTCTGAGTTCCTGAAGTTCCGTCTAATCTTAAACTTAGGGTACCTGAGAAACTGAGAGAATCTCGCTCCAGAACTCTATTCCTGCCTATTCGGGCCAGAACTAATGTGCTTGATGACTCACCCCTTTCAAGAGCCATTCGATTATTTAACCTGCTTTCTGGGGGCCTTGATGTTTTTACTGCATCATACAGTTCCGTCAGGCAGCATATTTTAAATGACTTCTAGCTACATACATATTTACACATGTTGCTTTCATTTTGTAATTTTATTATTTAACATAATGTGTATGTATGTTGGTTTTATCTTTATTTATATATGTATGCTATTTTTTATTTTTATATATATGAGTAATTTATCTTTATTTATGTGTTTATGTGTATATATGCATGTATAATGTTTGTATGTATTGTATGTGTATGTATATATATATATATATATATATATATATATATATATATATATATATATATATATATATATATATATGTGTGTAGGTGTGTATGTATGTATATGTATATGTGTATTTTTATATTTATGGATGTATGTATGTATGTGTATTTGTGTATACGTGTAAGTATTTGTGTATATATGGATGGTGTACATATATGTTTATATTATTGTCTTTGGCCAGGAAGGCGCATTGGGTTTACCTGTTAGACCTTCTTGGTGTAAATTAAATAAAAAATAAAAAAATAAAAATGTGTATGAGTGTCAATGCAACGCAATAATTTCAAATGTGTTCGCTGCCTGCGTTTTTCCGACAAATGGGAATGGGAATGGGAACGGGAACTGGAACGGGAATTGCATGCGTTATTGTGGAATTGCAACGCACGCCGGGTTCAGCTAGTTCTATGTATATAAATTCAATAAAAAAAGTCAAAGTTTTTTCCAAAAATACCTAAAACAAAAGCAAAATGAAAACATCAACCCCCTGTCACACACCACTTGAATAATAACGGCTGCATTCAGTACCTAAACATCAAGGCGATTAATTCCAAACTTTGGAATGCTAAACCGGAAGTCGATCGTGTTACATAAATTCGTAACATTACAAACATATGTCCAGCAGCCAACATTTACCGAAACGTTCATACGTGAAACGGTACACGGCAAAACGGCAGTGTGCGTAAACACGAGTATTACGTAGTCAAAGTTAACCGTTACGGGATACGTACAAGTTATATTATACCAGAGATCAAAAGCACAACAAACGTTAAAGGTGATTGTATGCATGTGCTTAATATCACACCATTCATTACCGGCACAATGAGATACGGTTATTATGATATATTTTTACAGATCGTACTTCGTTTAACCTTTTAACACTAACCGGTGGATGGACCGGTGGGTAACGTTTCATTGGAATTTGTCACACGGTTGCAATTAACTTATTATTCCGAAAAATAAACATGCTAACGGTAATGATAAAGAGGCTTGATTTGTACCAAATTATTATCAATATCGCAGCTCGGGATTCGAAGAAAATTTAATGCGAATTTAAGTAGAATTAATGTCATACATCATAATTAGTGTTGTCAGGCGTCCCGATTAATCGGGATTGTCACCAGTTTTAAGTCTCGTGTCCCGGTGTCCCGAAGAAACCTCTCGGGACGCCTAAATGTCCCGGTTTACTACTCTTTAAATTCCTACATAAGTTTCTAACTCTGAATTAACATAAACTATAAACAAAAAGTCGATGTCTGAACCAGACAGTCTGGTAAACGCTGCAGGAATATTCAACAATGAACTATTTGTCTCTGTCTTATATTAGGGGTACCGGAAAGAAATCCATTTTTACTGTATCTATGTTTTTAATAACCACAAAAAATTATTGAATTATAGAACTATCACAGAAACTTATAAATTACCACAGAACTATCACAGAGAATATAGGAACATTTTAAAGGATCGGAAAAACAAACAATGGTTTTTGTCCTGCACGCACGAAAAAGAAGAGTGATGGAAAACGTGGTTTTTTTTCATTTTTCAGGGAAAAACGCTATCCTTTTTATACCTCAAACCATAATATGGTTTTTTTTATAGTTTTTTATAAACCAAACCTCGCTCCTTCTTACTATTACCTATTTAGTTCCATGGAGGCCACATAAAGAAGAAAAAAATTCAACAGCGTGAGTGATGTGGTAAACCAACTATTAACAATATTATTAATTCAAAACTGGCAAGATTTTTCAAGAAAAGGATTGAAATATCGACGAAAAGATGGTATAGAGTCATGAAAATTAGAGGAGATTATATTTTGGAGTAAAATGTGCAAAAAAAAATGAAAAACTGAATATTTAAGTTGATCTGCAAAAAAAATGGATTTCTTTCCGGTACCCCTATATGTACTTTCTAGAGAACTATGTGTAGAAGGGGGAAAAAATGTGTATCAATTTATCTTGAATCGATAATTTTCTCACACTCTTCTTTCTTCTGTGATTTTGTTAATATTGAAGTTAAAAATCTACTCTGACATTCAAAAACTAGGTGGCTATCACTATTACCTGCAATAGAACGCACTCTAAAGCTATTTGAAGGTTTTTTAGCTGAAGAAAAAGCACCAAAAACCTTATTAGATTTTTTCCCCAATCCTCTCAGTGAAGGCTATCTTTGGTTTCTTCATTGGAATTGTAACACTTTTCATTTACATATATTAAAAATAAAAGGGAAAAAAATCGATTATAGATATTCAAGTCAAGTTTCCTTTTGATAGATATGGTTGATGGATATTAAATTTATATAGAAGTAAGTTTGTGATACCTTTAAAGGCGATATACATTTGAAATTGTAAAAACAATGATATATTTGATAATATTCTTTAAATATTCGTTGCTGTTTCACGCTTCATTCTGACAGTTCTCTACTTGGACTGATACATCTTTGTATTGAACGATTTCGATTTTCTAGCTTGATTTTGAACTGAGATCATCTATTTGGAACTGCGATATTTTACAAACCTTCTATCATACTAGATTATATACATCATTTTTTCACTATATCTTATAAAATTTGCATTATTTTTTTATCTCAATGGTCATTCCAGACAATGATATTGTAGGATAGAGATTAGGTACCTAATTGGTGCTATATACATAGTGGGGATACAAGCTACATAAATACATAGTAGGGATTCCAAATATTCGAATATCGAATACTAGCTTTAAATTCTTTATTTGTAGTTTTAAGAAATTCAAGATATTATTAAAATTTTAAGAGAATCACTATCCGGAACATCAAATATAACTAAATGTGCTGTAGATTGAAAATAAGTTCGTATAAAAAGTATTCGAATATTCGGATTTAGGATCCCTAATACATACATATAACAGCCAATAAGGTCTCGCGATCCATTGACCAATGATCTCTCTGTGTGGAGAGTATTCTATGGGTATAAATACCAGGCGATTTTGGTCCGTATTCGTCATTCGGAGATGGAAGGCCGACGGATCAAGAACAATAAACTACCTCTACCACTACAACTACGTCTTTCAACCCACTCTCGGAAACCCCTCTACATTTCCACGCTACATTATTTTTTCAATACTATTTTTATCATTTACTGGGGGGACAGATATAAACTGTTGTAGTATTTTATGAAATGGTAAAATTATACATTTTTCCGTTACCATAAATATAATATAACGGCATAAGACAACACTCATACGACTTGTATTTGCAAATAAATATGTTTATATTTATGTTTTGAAGCCTGAGGTGATAATTAATCCTGTCGTCTTACAAATATATACACATACAGAGCTGGAGATAAACGAACACAATGAACGAGCTCCGGTTTCTATCGGTTCCGGTTTTGATTCTCTCGGTTCGAGCGAAACAAAAAGTGCATAATTACCGTGTGTGGCATAATTGGTCGATGTTTTACCGACGCTGAAACGTTAAAAGAGAGAAACAAACAAAAAAAAAAAAACACCATGCAAAGATCGATAAGAGGTAAACAAGTATGCTTGTATTTAAGCTTAGATTCAACGGCCGTGCAAAAGAGTTTCGAATATTCAATTTCGGACAATGATTCGGCGGATGCATTGATAAGAATGGTTTAATTGGGAATAAAGTTAGATCGCTTAAAAGTGGGAGGAAATACGCGAAATTGCTTCGACAAGCAAGTGGGTATGTCAAATATTCAATGAGATGAAGAACGTCTGCAATTGATTGGATTTTAATTAATTTGTTACGCAGATTGGATATTTTGTTTGATTAAAAAACAACCAACCAACTTGCAATGCTTCGTTTGGCTTATGATAGTGATGAGTTTCAATATGCCTATATACTTTGATAAATTACATCTAAAAGTGTTTATAGGTGAAGTAATGCTGCTCTGTTTCTGTGAAGAAATAATGGAATACATTATTAGTGATGATTTGTGATTTTTCCCCATTGAATATGAAATCGATAATAAAAAAATGCTGATTTCAAATACAGACAGCTTTAAATTGTGTATTTTTTTTAAATTTAGACGCCAAGTAGCTTTTGGTATACATTTACAGATATCTTTGACGATAGTATTGGAATTCAATATTTTAATTCAAATTAAATCTAATACATACATATATACATATGTACATACATATAGGTATATTAATAGAAAATTGTAAATAGGTTTTTGAGCTCTTTTTCCTATTATGTCGTACATTAACATTAGAATAATATAGTACTAAGATTACTAACAAAATTAAATTAAAATTGTAAAATAGAAAATGATCAGTAGATCAGTAGCTATTAAAATAGATATAAGATGTATTGTGAACATAATTTCGTAACAATAAAAAGCATTTAAAAATCAAAAAATACTAATAGAAAAATTTTGTCCCATTTTTGAAGTCTGATTGCTTTTTACACTTGCCTTACTGTGCTAAAAAAATACGCTAGTCACTGTACTGGACGCCAGGCGTCCATTTAAAAATGGGTGTTAACTGGACGTTTTAAGTAAAAATAATGCACAATTTGCGAAATTAAATATTGTAATTAGCTACGAAAATCATTTTATCGGGTATTAAACGTCAAATAATATAGAATAAGAGTAAACAAATAAAAGAAAATCATTCCAAGGCGGATATCATTCTCACAATGACCCTTGAGCGCGGCGCGTAGAAGGGGCTTCCCGCGAATATAATTATTTCTGTTGATATTGATTATTTTTTTATGCCGTGATTAGATCATTGGAATCATAGAGGTTTTGATGAGGAATACATAAAATATCAAGACTCTGCATTCAATATATATGGAGAAATAAATGTCCTGGTCATCGCTATCCATCACAGGACGCCAAGCGTTAAGTTAAAAATGTGTGTTTTAAGTTAAAATAATGAAAATCTGCAATAGTTATTATTGTAATTAGCTACGAAAATCATTTTATCGTGTATTTAACGTCAAATAATCTAAAAATAACTACAAAAAATGAAAAAAAAATCATTCCAAGATATGTACATATCATTCTAACATTGACCGTTGAGCGCGGCACGTACTGAATCATTTTTTTTATTTCGTAATGAATTAATTGGAATCATAAAGATTTTGATGAGAAATACATAAAATATGAAGGCATTTAGTATATTTGGAGAAATAAAATTAAATATCAATCCTGGTCACTCTCAATCCATCACAGTGTAGCAAATGTTAACACAACTTCTGGAGATTATTTTTTCAAAGCTAACATCGGATTTTTTTGTATAGATATTTCATCTTTCAATTGATGTCCTTTGCAGGATTTAAGTTGCTTAAAATAACATTTTAATTGAAAATTAAAACTTAATCTACTATATATGTATGCATGTATATAGAAAGGATTTCTATGAATTTATATATTTTATTCTATTCTAAATTTAATATGATTTTTAGCAAAAATTGGCGAATCAATCTTTATTTTGGGTATTGAAATGTACAGTCGGGTTTTGTCCAATCTATCATATATCTGATTGATGTGAAATTTGTTTAAATTTATACTCATCTTCTAGTATTGAATTCTAGCTAAAATTGTACGTATTTAGCAAATGATATTATAATACGTGTATATTTTATTATTTAATCCAAAAGGTTGCAAGAGATTATTTCCTACATATTTACAAAGGATTAAATGAAGCTTTAAACAATGTACATACATATGTATATAACAAGATGAATTTTCAATAAATTATGTTTAAATCGGACATAAAAGCATTTACCTTGAAATTACATTTAATTAAATCCCAACTAATTACAATATGAATACAAATTCTTTGATTCTTTCAAACGAAATGTAGTTCTGAATGACATAAGCACTTCCATTCAACGTTACGCAGAACTATGTAGGTATACCAAATTTGAACGAGACACTAATTAATCACATCATTGTACAGGCTGAAGGATTCATTTCAATGTCAGTTGTTAAATTAATGAAAAAATTTCCTTATAGATCAACGTTTCGGATTTGAAACATACATAAATACATGTTTTTATACTAACATATACAACCTGCACTCGTGAGAAACAGGAAAAGAAAGCATTCTAGCACACTCGTACGTATACAAAGGTTTGTTTAACGACCGTCAATAAACACCGAAGACAAATAAAAATAAAAATAAAACGAGTTTACACTCTCAGAAAGCTTTCACAGAACTTTTAATAAATCGACTTTAGAGCGGTTCCTTGCCATACGATTTTGACCGACTTTTAAACATGTAAACTTACATCGGGAAGTTGACTATAAAAGTACGTGATACTTTTTTTCTCTCGATAGTTTTGTACATGCAAAAAGAACGCCTAATCTATACCGTCGCGATCCTTAACAAAACTCACCCCCTGGAATATTTTCGGTGATATTTTATCGTTGGCTTGACAGTGATCTATAACGTTGATCTCTCTCGCAAAAATTCAAGTTATTCAGCATCTCGATTTTCGCTAATTTGTATAAATGCTTCAAATTGGTCCATAAATGTTCATAGATGAATAAATGAATTAATAATTAGTAATCTGTATAGTACACTTGTCGCGTTGGAGCAAAAGGTTAGACGAGTGTCCATGATTGATTGAATAAAATAAAATATTTGAAGACATGTCGGAGAAACTTATCGAAATAATAATATCGTACGAATTAACAACGACATGAAGACACACCTATCACATATTCACGTCCTGTGCCGCACTTTTGAGTGTATTCGTTCCAAAATGCTTTTTATTAATTTTATTTATTTATTTATTTACAAATTTGCCATAGTGACTTTACAGATCAACTCGAAGTCGTCACTATGGCTACATTTATGTGGTTAGCATATATGGTTTCGAACATAGTGGTCACGAGCTTGATTCCCACTGATTGCTGTTAGTCAGAACTTGGTTTGTGACTCCAGGTCGATCATTTCTTACCAGAGTTTGCCAATTTATCCAACAAATTGGTAACCTTTTGCCAGCAGCACAGCCAGGGATAGAGACTGTGACCACACAATTGATTTTTATTGAAACTTATACACTCACCATTGATAACCACTAACCATTTGCTGCTGGCTGTTGCTGGTAAATGACAAAATTGGAAGCAAAAGGAGTTTAAAGAACTCTATTCTAGAACGGCTATTTATAAAGAATGAATTTACCTCTACACATACATACATATGTGTATACGTATACTATTCATACAAAATATGAAAGATATTTAAAATAAGTAATTGTTTTCATAAACTTGTAAGCATATATGTATGATTTCAAACATAGTGGTCACAGAATCGAGTACCACCGGTTGCTGCTGGCCAGATCTTGGTTTGTGACTCCAGATCGATCATTTCCTATCATAATTTGCCAATTTATCTGATTTTCAACACATTGGCAAACTTTTCTCACAAACCATATCTCGCATCTATCATCGTGAAATTTAACGATTTATATTTAACCTTCTAGCGGGCGCTCTGTCGTAAAATTTACGACAAATGCGCTTTATCGCATCTCCTACTTTTACCACTTAGTGATAAGCATCGAGCTTCAAGCTATTCGAAGGTCAGTGTTTCCCGAAACTGCAGGCGAATCGGTTGTGCTTAGATGTTTCTGTTAGTCATCGATATTTGGGAATTTCCGTTGAGCGTTCCGTTGAGTCCTTTACATGCAAGAAGCATTCTGCAGTTGAGGTGGTTTGTAATAATTGTAAGGATGAAAATATTAATTCTGACTAATAGGTAATATTGATTCTGATTAATAATTCTGACTAATGATCGAATAGGTCGATATAATATTTTGTTTTGAAATGTCAGCATATTCAAAGTGTTTTTTGGTGTTTTGTTTAGAAAGTAAAATATATATTTTTTAAAGTATTGTCATTTATTATTTTTCATAAACTTACAACATTTCCTTAACACTTACATAAAGAAATCACCATTTACAGAAATAAAACACCATTTATATGGAGAAAACTTGATGACGTAAAATTTACGACAAGCGCGCGCTCAAAGGAAATAACTCCGCGCGCCCGCTGGAAGGTTAAAAAAAATGCTCCGAAAATATAAGTTTATCAAAAATGTATCGATATACATACATATAGATATATGTCTCTATGATGCTTTGTTAAAATAATCCTAAAAAATGTAAATCGATGTTTGTAATTGGCCAGGAAGCCAAGGGGCTTACCTGTTAGCCCTTCCTGGTATATTTATATTTAAGCAAAAATAATTTATTTTTTAAAAAATGACTGTTTCCACAAAGCGTTACTCTTTGCTCAATTCGACATAAATATCACAACAATTCGAGAAATAGTCTCAGATTTATGCCAAATATAAAAACGATGTAATATTTGGTCAAAAGAGAAACGCCTACTATTTATTCATACAAATTTAATGAAATTCCAGAGGTCAAGCTCATACACAATAAACACCCAAGTGACATGAATTCCAGATGCAGGGTCCCAAAACAAGTTTGCGACTTGTGAATAAGGCACCTCTTGCGAACGTAACGGAATCTTTGAATTTCGATTTCTATACTAATTAAAAACACACACACACACACACCCACATGCGTAAATAATCTGACACGTGAAAAATGCCAATTAATCGCACCGTGTGTTTTTGCTTTGGTTGGACTGCCGACGTCACTTTTTGAACGGTTCGTTAATTATTTTGCAATTACGTCAATGGTATACGTACTGAGCCATTTACTGAATCATACGCACATCGTATGTATTATATTTAATATGGGGAAATGTACGAATTAAGGTCGAGGATGATCCGGTGGCCTTCGCATAATATCCGCCATTTTATTTCTTATATACACGTATATATTAATGTTATAATATTCAATGTTAATCCTTTCGATAGAAACGAGTGTGAGAAATCCCGATGTTCCATTTAATTTAAATATCAAGTGATTTTTGGTAAAAAAAATGTCAACGTTATAAAACATATGTATATTATGTGAATAGTTCTTTAAATTTATGTACATACATATGTATATGTAAAGGGATTGATATAAGAAATTGACTACATAAAATCTTACATGGGTATAATATATCTATATGTAGAAGAAAATTTAACTAAATATTGTAATTTGTGACGTACAAATTTTAATTTAACTCAACATATGATACAAATTAATACAATAAAGATAAAATCCTGATTAAAGATTTGGATGTTAGAAAAGATCATATAAAAATATTTTAATGAAAGTGCACTTTTTAATATTATTTTCGATTATATATACAGTTTTTATATGTAAATAAAAATACAGCTCTTACAAATATTATACATACATTGACATAAGGAACAGACCGTGAAATAATATGAGTATTATATAGAAAAAAAATTGTAAATATTTAAAAGTTAAGTCAAATATTAGACGTTGAACGAATTTTGTGTGCAAATTAAAAATATCCGGTGTAAAAAATTAGCACAATATGATAAAAATATGCATGTATAATTTAGATGATGATTTAAATATGAAAAAATACCAAATATGTATATAATACAATTAATGGTGAAAATAATTTAGTAATAACGCATTGTCTTTTCACCGTTTTCTAATTCAATTATGAATGTTCCTACAATGCATTTATGTTTAATAGGGAATATCGAGTTTTGGAATTTGGAATTAATGTAGATTAAAAAAGACATTCTGCTCATGAAAAATTTGTTAAAAAATATAGAAATTCTAAAACAAAATTGCACTACCGTTAGTTCTTTTAAGGTTCGGAAAAATCGTAAATTTTACCGATTTTCGAAGGTTTTTTTTCAATTCAAGCATTGCTTTATTAGCTTATTTTTTCTTCTTCACCTCCTCATCTAAGTGGAATAATTTAACATTAAAAAAACCTCGCATGGGATGTTTCTTTTTATTGCCAAGGTATTAAAAAAAAACTGAAACTTTGCCAGTATCGGCAAGTTTCCCTGTTATTTTTTACTTTATCTATGTTCTTAGTAACAATAGATGAAGTTTTGTAATCATGCGAAAATTCTAACTCAAGATTTTGACTGATTCGAACTCAGAATCGATTACTGATCACGTTTTACTTATACATCGTTTTAAAAAGACTCATATAGTAACAATTTGACCCAAGCAATTGAAATTTTCTTCTTATTATAAATTACAATGCATAAACGCATACGATTCTATAGATTGCGTAGGAATGTCATAGAATGTCAATATACTACCAGTAACACAAATGTGTATATAATACATAGAATCCGAACATGTTCTGTACGAATAGCTGTTTTTTTTAATACATTGTGCATATATACTACATAGATATACTATTTTATATCAAGTTTTCATTCAACAAAAGTACACAACAATTGATCCAAGTCACGATTCTCGTTACTCAATCATTATTCTCTTTAAACAATTAGATCTCAATACAGTTAGAAGTACGGGAAAGTATGTAAGTACACATACATACATACGTGTATCTATGCACGATTCGAAGATGCCTCAACCAATAAACTAAGTAGTGGGTACATCCTACGCATATTGGAACAAAATGAGGAGAAACATTTACCTGTTGAACAACGTTTCGAGAAGATGAGCAGAATGAGGTAGAGATTCTGCCAACAGATCTATAGGCAGCTCGGAAGCAACTCCTTGTAACACAGATGGTCCAAGTCTTTGAAGCAGAGCTGCTGCCTCTCTGAATTGCCTCCCTTCTGATAAAATGAGCACTCGTCTAAGTGCCAAACGTGGTGAAGTGTAAGTGTTCCTTTCGCGTTCCCTCTCTCGTCTGATCCTTTCCCTGCTTTCGTTCATTTTTATTTATTTACTCTTTGGATTGCCTTCGACTTCTATATCCAACTTGAACACATTCAGAACGCTTCACATATTCACCTGACGTGTTTGCCGTACTCTGAAAATCAAAGAAAAAAATCAAAAGATGAATAAAATATGATGCATTGTACGCACAGATTTGCATTAGAATGCATGCATGTGCATACATTTACCATAAGAGATTATGCGAAAACTGCACTGTGGTGAAATTACATAATGGGCAATTAGTCTGACAATTGTCGCCTCTACAAAAAGACTGGAGAAAATGGCATAATCGTTTCGTAAGATTACATAATGAAAGTTGTACAATGTCAAGTTTATTCCGCTTGAATAAATTATGCGAGTGTTGTGAACGTTTGTATGCAACGTAGTATTATTGACTCGCCAAATGAGAAAATGTGGACAATTAGCATAATCTCGATAATTTGTGATAAGATCGAGATGTAAAAAATGAAATGTTACGCTTTGTATTGCTAGATAAATATGTTAACAATTTTTAATAATGTAATATTATAAGAAAATATTTACATTTTATAATCGCCTGTTTATCTGCTGCGCCATGTATTATGCAAATTTGATAGTTTGCGTAATAATACGCACCGATTGGAACAAAAAAATTGATTATTATAATGTGGCAAGTATATTTAAAATATATAAAAAAATAAAATAAAATGATTTTAATTTCAATTAATTAACGGTTGTATTTGAATCAAAATAACAATGAAAATAATTATATTTAGACTTAAATGTAATTTATTGGTAAATATAATATTTGAATTATTTTTGATATAAAATAAAAAATTCGTTTTTTGCGTTTATAAAAATGTTAATAAAAAATGTTAATTATATATAAATAAAAACATTATTAAGACTTTATAATCGCCCGTATCTCTGCTGCATCCCGTATGTGCTCGTACATATGTACACAGGTATTACGCAAACGCTTTACACCGTAATTATATTATGTAAATGTAACAAGTAGAGTGTAAAATATTAAATAATACCAAAATGATGCCTGTAACACGAAAGTTTATTACTCTAATTACAATTCAGTGCAATGAAGATGCACTTTACATAATTCTAATTAAGTCATAGAGGAATTCCAATATAAAATAATACGGCTTGCGGAAAATCGAATGCGCACGTTCAGAAATACATTGCAATTATATTAATTACACAGTAAAAGGCGAAAATGCAACTGATTCGAAATTTTATAACGTCCGGTCAATTAGAGCTTTTCTTCCGGGAAATTTAAAATTCTATACTGCAAAAGCTCTTAAAGGCAATAGTAATTTGCAAGGATGAATCGAACATAAAGCGTTGGCACACTTTATGACCAGATATGTATATAGAAGTAGCCGGATCGGAAATTCCTTAGCGATCGTTCTAGCGAATATATAATATGTATGTATTATATATAACTTAGTATGTACCCGTATATTATACACATATATACATAGCGTCAGAAGAGCCGTTATGTGTTTAATTCGCGAAATTGCACACTCACCGAAAACGTCATATAGCTCGAGGGCGCAGTATATCAAATCACACTAGATTTCCTATCAACGATCGGATCAATGTTTACAGTAACGTTGGAATTTAATGAAATATTATACATATCCTGTGAAAAATTGAGGCTTCGACTGGAAAATTTATACCCAATTGAACGTTCAAGGAAAAATGTTGAAAGTTATTGAATTTTTGAAAACAAAATCTAGCTAAAAAAAAGCGGTGGAATTTCTATAATCCTTAGTTTTAATAGTCCATATTATGATAATGAACAGTTTTACAAACGTCATTTCGATTGAAGTACATATAATTTAGACTTTTATTAGCCAAAAGCCGGTAAAGCTGCTCAACGATTCCGGATGTATTTTGATTATATCGACCAATTCAAAGTAGCTTAAAATTAAAATACATCTTTTAAAAAATATTGGTCGATTCATAAAATAGCAAAAATAACGATCATCGTACATTTTATTATATGGAATTAGAGGTAATTTCTCTTAAGAGTCAATATGAACGAATTTCGAAGTAAAACCGATTAACTTTCCAAACCATGATTATGCTGTAATTTTCATTCTATTGAGTTTACTTTGATATATGATTCGCGTAAATGATATATGAAATCAGAATCGATGCGAAGTGAAAATTTTACAAACTTGAAAATTTTCCACTGAAAACCATAATGTAATTGAAATTTACCATATTTATTTGATATTTTCGATATCTGAAATAATTTAAAAAAAGTCAAAACTAAATTTAAATAAATTATGTCAATGTTTTCAATAGTTGTATAATAGTTAGATTTTAAAACGATACCAAATATTCAACCAATTGTAATCAAAACACAAAAATACGACGTATGTACATGTCGTGTTTTTTTTTGTATTTTCATTTATATTTTTTAACTCTTTTTTTGAAAATTTATGATTACATTTCATTATAACCAACTATTATTCAATATTTATTGCTTATGCATTTTTTCGTTTCGATTGAAGCTTTACTTTTAATGTGAATTTATATCACAAAAGTCATACAAATCAATATCTATGCTTTCTATTGAATTAGTAGGTTTCATATTTTCAATTATATATCAATTTTAATTAAACATCAATTTCAATTATGTACATATCAGTGTATTTTCAGATAAAAAGACGACTTTCTAAGGTTCAGTAGCCCCTGTCTTAACTCAAAGCAATTGTGAAAGACGTCTCTGGACTTGACCGAATATTCGATGGTCAGTGTCGAACATACCAGTTGAACAACATTTTTATTGGGCCCTCTGGTCAGGGACCTCTCTCTCTTTCTCTCCGCTATAACGAATTCCTCGTTATAACTGGACTTTGTGACTCCTTGACGACCGCGTTGAAAACCGAGGAAAAAATTGGACATTTTTGGACGAACGCTTCACTGCCCACAGACCTCCAAAATAATCACGGCATTTTGGGAAATAATAACACACCGAAACATAGATAATGATCTTAATGTAAAAAAAAAATCGATTTAGCTTCAAACAGTGTCAATAACAGCGACTACATGTTGCAATTATTTTTTTCTTATAAATATACGTAATATATCCCGTACGCTGAGATAGCGCGCCTTATTCGTATAATATAAACATAATTAATTCTGTTTAATTGATTAATTAGTTTTGCAAGATTTTCGATGATAAGTTCGTCTTTATTATTTATAAACAATAAGAGGCTTCCTACGCGCGCAAATATTCATATAATTATTAATATACATACATACAACCAAGCGAATTAATTACAATACATACCTATCATCCTACACATGGTTATTTTGTATATTCATAATAAGAACGGATGTTGTCTTTTATGGTGTTTTGCATTTCCTTGGCACATAATAATTTAACGCCAGTGTTGAAACACTAGAATATTGCATTGTAACGACTTGTAGGATTCTTATAAACAACTTAAAACGAACCTTTTGGACGAGATGAGACTAAAGAAAAAAATTGCAATGTACAAACTAGTTGTAAGTAGAGTAAGAAAGAATAAGACGGCTGGGGGTGTTTTTCACAGGGGTGTGCTCATGTATAATGCCCTCCCTGAGTGCGTCAGGTCTGCTAAAAACATGGATGCATTCCTGCGAGGTGCGAAGAGACACCTCTGTGAGGGACAGTACATATAAGTTAATTATAAATTTTAGAGTTAAGTATAATAATTAAGATGTATTTTTTTTTAAATTAGCTTGATAGCTAAAATATATATAAATAAATATAAATAAATAAATTTAACGTCATTTTTTAAAATGTAGAACACGTCGAAACGATATTATGTTTGATTTTTAATATAAAACATACATTTATTATTATTTTAAAATTACTTTTTTTTAATTTTAACGGCTAAAAAATGATTAAAAAAATCAAATGTGTAGAAGAATGAATAACAGTCGTGAATCATTTTGAGAAAAAATACATACGTTCAAACGCTAGTTTTATTTAAAATTTAATTTCTAAATATGAAAATGGATGTATATAATTATCTTTTAATATTAAAAAAAATAATAATTGCAAAAATTTGGTGTAAATTAAGGAAAATTCAATTTTTCTCAGACAACAATTTAGTGTGTGATATGTGTAAAATATAAAAAAATCGATTTTTTGATATGTAAAAAATCTAAATAAAAACATTTTCCAAACAAAAATATCGAAAATGTTCCAAAAACTAATTTAAAACAT
Organism: Arctopsyche grandis; assembly: GCF_051622035.1. NCBI lineage: Eukaryota > Metazoa > Arthropoda > Insecta > Trichoptera > Hydropsychidae > Arctopsyche > Arctopsyche grandis. The sequence continues at coordinate 4,463,856 of NC_135362.1, forward strand.
TATATACGAAATAAAAAATTACTCACACGTACACAAGTCAAATAATCCAAGAGCACTCGACGGAAAAGTATCCAAAAGCTTTTCAGGAAAATGTTTCAAAATTACACCACAACGAAAATGTATCGTATCACTTATGTACATATATACATATATCACGTCACTGATTCATAAACGACACTGCACGTGCATCGATAGTTCACAGTCTATTTGGTATCGGTGATGAAAAGCTGCGCGGAAAAGTGCATCGAGATGAATCGCGCACGCGGCGACTGCACGGCTGAAAGCTTCCGATATCGGAGGCAAGAGTCGCCGGGTCGAATCCCAAGATGATAAGACGTATATATGTATGTAAGATGGACGTGCACTTGGCACAACACCTGGATTGATAATGACAAGGTGTGCAGTGGCGTTCGAAACGCGGCCGGACGGCGGCTACTTCTCCGTCTACGGAAGAAGATTCTCACTGGTACTGGCTCCGTGGCACAGTGGGAAAAGTGCTCATTGTGGTTAAATTGAATAAGATATTCGCTTTTATTGACGTTGAACTGCGTCCATATATGAGGTAATCTCAAGATGAAAATATGAATCGTAAATAAAAACATTCCATTGTACCACGACAGGTCACCCTAAATCGACAATACATATGGCTAACTGTGTATGTATGTATGTATATATCCAAACACATTATAAAATTAAGATACAAGCCGTTATATTTGAAAGTGGTAAAGTTCAATTTTTTTCATTTCGAGAAATATTTCGCAAATCATTAAATATATTGTTTTGCGATTAACAATATTTAATTATTATTTTGAATCAAAACACCAATATTTTTTTTACACTACCGCCATCTATGTATAAAACTAGTGAATAGCCCGATGAAATATCATCGCATGGGTATAAAATTATTATATACCCGTATAAAACTAAAAAAAAAAATCCGGAACCGGAACCGTTATTTTCGTAGACTCTCATAGATAGTTTTCAATTCTTTATTTGTAATAATTTTCAATTCTTAAAGTTAACGTTAGCAAAATGTAATATTTTCCGATTATACACAAACGGTCATTGACCTCGTAACGTTGAATATTATTATTACACATAACAAATTACGTGCATATACATATGACGTGTATTTACAACACGTATTCTGGGCGAGGATATGGCGTGCGACGCGAGCTCGTGAGGACATTGCGTTTGGATCGGAGGGTCCGAGGTTCGATTCCCGGCGCCCCCGGTGAATGAAATCAATTTTTTTCTCGAATATCGTCAAAATATAAATAATTTAAATTAGAATTATAATTAAATTGAAAATAAATACATAAAAAAATGGTTCAAAACCTCGCTAAATGAAATTATTAAAATTACGTATTTTTATATGGCGAGAAGGAATATTTCAATTAATGTTTAAAAAAAAAGGCGAAATGAAAAATTGGATTTGGCGTGATGTCCGAGACCATTAGCTCAACTTAGACCCATATTCAGGCTATTTGGGGTGATCGGTTCGAGTCGCGACAAAGTCGTCTCGTCGAAAAATGAATTAATCGATTCGTTCATTATGTTCGGCGAGAGTTAGGACACACACACACACACACCCACACAGATTACCGTCTTTATATATATGATTAATGACTACCAACTGTCACCGAGATTAAAAATCTTCGGACCTGAAATGCTTATACGATATTTTATCTCTATCGTAATGGCGGAGGCTCCATTTACTTATATTGATGACCAAAATGAGCTATATGGCAAAAGTATGAAAACGATCAGATAAGACGCAAACTTTTTCCTGAATTGTAATCGTAAGTGAAACGTAAAGGAGGTATGTAAAAACTAGTGTTGTACCCATAGATGTATAATACATAGATCCGCCCTCACGGTTTATACTGGTCTCCCTTTTGGCGCATGCAAAATACATGGCGCATGCACACTTTTCTCTCAGTAGGTTAGTAGCTTCTAAGTAGTGTAGAGTTCGAAGATATAGGGAGGATTGCGGGAGAGATAATCAAAGACGATGTTGGTCCATCAATGTACGTTTATTGTACATTAAGTATACACACGTGCGCGTACGCACTTACCGGTGGCCGTCCGGCCAGCGGCTCGACTACTAACTGTCAGTTGGCGTCACACTTCTGCCAACTCCAAAACCGTGTACACTCATGTGTACCACTGTTTGTACATCACTCCTCAACATTACTCATTACATAATTCACTCACACACATAAAATCCCACAGTAGGAAAGGTCGATTGCGGAGATCTTTTCATCTTTTCGTCACTAAATGAGGGGTGCGGGGGGTTTAACTAGCGGGGGAAGTGAATAAAACGCCGACCGCTGCGTCGTAGGGAAAAAAAACTTTTTTTGCCCAACTTCCCCCCGCTAGTTAAACCCCCCGCACCCCTCAGTTAGTGGCAACAAGATCTCCAACGAAATTTGTATGTAATGCCATATCTAGGTTATTCTAGATCTATGGTTGTACCCGACGACATATCATCGCATAGGCGTTGGCATATTAAGTGATTAAATAAAAAATAAATAAAATAAATGTGCCGGTTCAATCCGCACGTGGTCCAATTTTTTTCACATAACTCTTAAATATATTTAATTTAATATCTATATTTAATTGTTTTACACGAATTGGTGTTCTGAATGTGAGAGATTCAGAAGCCCAATTCACAATTTGGGGGACGGAGTGATGATTCCGTAGTGCCCGTACATGATCTGAAGAGCAACGATATCGCTGGTGATGATTTATCGGGAATCGATAAGATGGCACCAAAAAAAAAAAAAAAAAAATTTAATTGTTCAATATGAAAAAAAAGGGAGAATCTACCTAACTACCTACACGTAAACAATATATGTATAACACCAATAGAAAAACTAATTAAATAAATTTTCAAAATATGGCGGTAAATTCTTTGCCAAGAGAAAATATTGGTAGCAAATAGTATACATACATATATAGAAGTATTTTTCTTTTGTTATTGTATTCGTATATATGTACGTTTTGACAGTGGCTTAGCTGTGACGTATGTACATACATACATACATATGTACAATGTCGAATAGAAACGACTATTATAGTAAGGCGAGCGTTATCTCAGACAGACACACAAAATAGCGATATTATATATATGTATATATGATACTCGTGGCCTGTAATACGTTTATTCCACTTTTTCGAGATTCTGGACCTATCGAATTAATTTATCTTTATTTATTTATATAAGTGATTTATCTGATTTTCATTGAAACGTTCCAACAAATAAGCAACTTTTTACATTTATCGCAATTTTCGAGTTTTCAGCATCTTGAATTTCACTGATTGGTATAAAAATGCTGCAAATTTGTCCATAAATGTCTCGCGAATTTCGAGCTCTTTCAGCATCTCGGAATTTGACGGTTTATATAAAAAAATACCCCGTAAAAAGTAAGTTTATCAAAAATTTATCCATAGATGTCTATATGATGTTTTGTTAAAATTATTCTAAAAATTGTAAATCGATGTTTGTAATTGGCCAGAAAGGGGCATTGGGTTTACTAGTTGGGCCTTTCTGGTATATTGCATTTTATTTTTACATAGATATATACCAGAAAGCCTTGACAGGATTGCGCCTTGCAGCATTTTATTATAACACAAAATCCCTGTAATTATAGAAGTTGAAGAACATGAAATAACAATTAATTAATTAATTAATTACATAATTAATCCATTGAGACATCTATGGATTAAAATTTTGTACATAATTTTTACAAATTATACACACAATAAATGCAGCCGATTTGTGACAACAGGAAAGATGATGATTTTTACCAATTTTGAGGAACCGTTTCAACAATGATCAGATAAAATTGGCAAACTCTGATAAGAAGCGATCGATTTGGAGTCACAAATACCCCCAAATCTAACCCACTGATCACTTGGTACTAAACGTACACGCTACCATTAAGCCATACTTCTGGCTATATATGTATGTAAAAATAAATTAAAAGTTTAATATCACACCATGTACTATATATATTATCACATATGTATATAATATAACTTTTTACTTACCTCTCATACAGTTCACATGGTTTTCGTGTTAGTGGTCATTTTTTATATCTCTTATCTCTTATCCGATCGTTTTCATACTTTGCCATATTGCTCATTTTGGTCATCAATATACGAAAATGTATCGTCTGCCATTACGTTGGAGATAAAATATCGTATACAATGCGTATCAAATATCCAGACTCTCGGGTACGGTGACGTCTATGACGGTGACGGCAAGCTACCATAATCTATCTTCAACCTTTTCGCCTTGATATGGCCATATCAGATTTTAATTGTTTAAACGCCTATAATTCACTCTATATTTTATAAAATTTGCTCTATAGGTTCTCGTTATCTCTAATATTTAAATATTTATAGTTTTAACTCTCATATGTATATATAAATTTCAAATTTGGCGTCTAGCTTCATGTATTGTAATACACGATATAGCCAGCAGCATAGCTCGGACGTTAAGCTTCTGCTTACCGTCAAGAAGGTGCCGGGTTCTATCCCTGAATGAAAATGAATTTTTCAGAGTATGCTGTTGGTCAGACCTGGATTTGTGACTCCAGGTTGATCGTTTCCTATCAGAGTTTGCCAATTTTCTCTGATTTCATTGTTGAAACGGTTCCCGGAAAAAAAAATTGGCTAAAAATCCTTCCTACCTACTATGTCACCACTATTTGAAAAATTTGATTGATGTACAATAAAAATGTATGTACAATTCATAGATGTCTCGTTAATTTGCGAGATTTTTCAGTGTCTCGCAATTCAACGACTTATAATAAAAATGCTGTATTTGTATTTGTAATTGGCCAGGAAGGCGCATTGGGATTTACCTGTAAGGCCTTCCTGGTATATATGTAAAAATAAAATAAAATATTGATTTTGGGCCAAATATGTCAGATCTGACATTTCTCGGCTAAAAGTATATCTCTTCACGGAGTTTTATCTGCGAGATAATTATTCAATAAGAAGTTATGTTGTATCTAATTGTTAATATGATTTACAATAAGCTTACATACATTTAGTTTTTTACAATAAGCTTATTATTCATTCATGTATGTAAGTATCAGTAGACATAATAGTCGGACATCCTTAAATTATCGTGCTTTAAAAACGACATAATAATTTCATCCGTCAATTTGCACTTGGAAAAAACCAAATATTATTTACGAATATAAAAAAGGCGTAACGATACCGAGCAGCATCTATCCTCAAGAGGAGATATACTGCCATCCCTTTCGCACTCTCTACAAATGGATACACGCGTCTCGCTCTAACGAGCCGTTTACACGCGTGTGTGGACATAATGAAATTTAGCGTGAGATAGCTCGAACTCAAGTTTCAGTCGCTCTTCCGGAAAAATCACAATTATCGCAAGGAAAATTTGACGAATAAAATAATGCAATAGAAAAAACACACATACACGTTTTATGCTAGAGATAAATTGGGTGAAAGTTAAATAATGCCGCATTGATTACGATTTGATGTAGACATTAGTCATGAGCGCAATTACCTAAGCTAACTATGAATTATTATTATGCCGGAATTTAATTGCACAGATCGTCATATAAATAATTGAGTAGTGTGATTGACTTGATCTATATCGACATTTTCTTTTATAATTTCCCATTTTAAAGTTGGAAAATGGTATGAAATGAAACTTATTCAAAAAGTTTTGAAAACTACGATTTAAATAGTATGATAGGATTTGCCGAATTTAATGATTCTAGATTAAAAACTTTTGATTTACATAACATTTATCTTTATGCAGTAGATTTTTATATATCTATAGGAAAAGCTACAACTGTTTCAACCCTCGCATTACATACATATGTAGGTATATTAAAAACTTAAATATAATTTAATTGAACTTATATTATAATTAGATCTTAATGTGATTTATTTTACATGAAATGTGAACGAATTTCAGTCATATGCATGTTAATTAAACTATCAAAATCAAAAATTAAATCATAACTTAATGAAACCGGAATAGACTGCTAAAAATTAGCATTGATATTGTTCGAAGATTATTGTGATCAACTTCAAATCAAATTTTAAAATGATCACAATTCAAAATTGAAAAACTGAAAGTACATTTAATTTATTTATTTACATACTAGCCACAGTGATATCACAGAATTCGCTAACGCGTCACTGTGACCAGACAAAAAATTAAAAAAAAACGCAATGTGACTAGCAAAAAAATATAAATACTGTATATGTATGTATATAAGAAAATTAGCGTGAAATCTTTGTTATAGATAATAAATTTTTGAAATCATATTCAAATATTGGTGGTTTTTGGCAATTTGATGGAGGAACCGCTTCAACAATGAAATCAGATACATTGGCAAACTCTGATAGGAAACGATCGACTTGGAGTCATAAATATCCAAGTCTGACCAGCAGCATTAACGTTTATACTTAGAATATATTCTTTTCAATCGCGATCAGCTCATGGGATCGAACCCGGTGACGTTTCGGTGCTTACTATCAGCGCAACCATCGAGCCACACTGCTGGTTTGGTTGGAGGATGCACATATGTACATATGTTTATATAAATTGAGGAGGTTTTGGTATAAATTTTTAATACAATCAACACTTTAAGTGATCAAAATGTATTTAATGAAAATTTTAATTAAATCAAAATTTCAGATTTCAATTTAATGCGATCAACTATAAGTAATGACAATTAAAATAAAATGATTTCTTTTTAGATTTTTTTTGCGTGATTAAAAAAATATATTACAATTAAAAATATACAATAAAATTTGAATATACATTGAATTTGTATAATATATTAAAAAAAAGGTTTTGCGCGGCTAAATAGCTCATTGCACGATAGGAGAAAATCAAGTCAAAAATATATCGTAAGGTTGTATTATGTGTATATATGTATGTAAACGACATCATAAATCATTAGGACGATCCGAATGAACGGGCAAGCATCTTGTTTACAATTGGACCCGTCATTTTTGACGGGTGTGTCCGCCAATACAAATAATATAATCGGCTAACGATCCGTTTCATCCGCACGAATTACGAACGTATAAACAAAACGCGCGAGATTTAAACGCTCGAGATGAATTTTACTTTCGAACCGGTTCCATCCACCGTCGAACCGGTTGTCCGGTCTGTAATCCGCATCGGATCTGTCGTTAAACGGACCAAATCTCGGTAATTTGACGCTCGATCGTAATGAAGGCAATGCTCGATGTAATTGCATCGATTGCATTCAATTTTTACATGTTTATGAGTATGTATGTGTATAAGTTTGTTGACTTCCAAGTTAACACGTTATGTAAAAGTGTTGGTTTTTTTTTGGATCGTGTGTTGTGAAAAAAGTGTCAGTCAAGTGTTAAGTTCGATAAAATAGTATGATAATGTGAAAAATTCATTTTAACTTTCTCTATTAGTGGAAGTGATCGTTAAAAGTGACAGTGATTGATTTGATCGGTAGGTTGTTTGGTTAATTGTCTCTTTCCATCTTTATGATCCTTTCTTATTTTTACAAGCTTTTTAAACAACGTCGAAAGTGTCAAAAGCCTTTCGGTGTTTTGGAGTTTAGATTTGATGCCTATTTTTAATTTGTAAATTCAAGACTCAAATTCTTATCACAAGGATATTTCTAAAATATACATATACTAACGGGTCTACGTGACGAGACAGAATGTTAAATTACAGAAAACACAAATATCGGAAGGCAAAGATCGAAAATCAAAAGATCTTATGTCGAAAGATCAAAAAAAAATGGTGCATGGTAAACGGTCCATTGTGGAAGTTGAAGTTAAAATATATATATATAAGTTTAATAAAAAGCTATGTTTCTATTTATATTATATTATTTTATGGTTACTATTTATAGTTTTGTTAACTAAGCTATATTATAGTTGTTAGTTTTAGTTTAAAATTGTTAATTGTGAAATAATTCATTAGCAATTTGCTATTTAATAATAACACTGTTCGACAAATGACGACTTTTTTCGGTTCAGAGACGAGATACGACTTTTCTTATAGATATTTAGATATTATATTATAGATTATAGATTTATAGATATTATAGATTTTCTTATAGATAAAATACGAATCTGGTAGTAAAAAATGTTGGTAGGCTCGAGATTCGGAGATATGTATAAGTGTTTTTTAAATTGCGCGATTTTTCTATATCTTGGTGTTGTTCGGTCGTTGTCTCAAAATCTGTCAATTTCCTGTTCAAAATGAATTTTGGAATCTATAGTCGGGTATTTTATCTTTCATTTGAAGTACTTTTCAGCTTTCAAATCTCTCTAAGTAGTCGTCCAGTTCAAATCAAAAGTCAAAAGTACGTATTTTCACTAGGGATTTTTTCCCACTGTTAATACTACATATGTATTTTCTATTGAAATATGTAGAGGTAGTTTATCAGCTTACCAGCTCCAAATTAAGCAGCGACCAAAAAAAACCACCTTAGGGCGAAAGCACACTGAGTGGGATGTGGTACGGTTTATTTTTAGATACTTTTAAACATGCGAAAAAAAGTACAGCACCCCTAGCCCATAAAAATCATCTCCTGGGGTGTTTTCGGTGATATTATATCTGTATTTATCCTTGTGTGACAGTAATAGATAACGTATTCACATATTTGAAGAAATGTAGGAGAAACTTGTCGGTTGCATATGGATATGCATACACGTGCGACTTCCCAAACATATGCATTCTGCACGTGCAAGTAGATTTATACCCATCCTTAATCTACGCACAGACAGATCATTGGTCCATGGGTCTCGAGATCTAATTGGCTGTTGTTTACAGCTTGTTCATACGTCGAAACATTTTTGGCGCGAACGCGAGATCAGGTGATCAGCGATAGTAAACCAGTGGTCAACTAGAACCAATCACCTAATATCTACGTTATAATATCTCAGAATTGTATAATAATTTATTGTAATAAGTTGGATTGAAAAGGGGTTTTGATGTATCAACTCATAACATAACTGCATTGTAATGTATCGGCATTGTAACTTATCTCTATAACTACGCTACAACGCACGGAATACAATCAGATCAATTTACTTATAAAAATGTATCCCATATTGTTAATTGTGTGTTATTTGATGCATTGTGCAATTTTTAACGACGCACTTGCCCATCTTGCGAGTAATATAAACAAACAGAGAAGTTTTATTGGAGCACCAAGCAGCAAATACGACTAATGCTAAAATTATTTAGTAATGTCTGTGGACAATCGTCACTTGACACCAATATAACGCCTAAAGCCACTTCTATTATTATAACATTTCTCTGAAAGCATCAGAATGCAATCGCAAAGTAATGTTTAGAGACACGAATTTTGGGCATTTTGCTATTAATGCTTAATTGATGCTAAAATTCGGAATAGATGCTTAATTCGTAAAATATGCGAATAGATGCTAAAATAACAAACAAAAGTGAAATTTGCATAAAATTTATAAAATTAATAGACAATATAGAAGGGTCTTCCTATCCCTTTGCCAATTTATTATTGAGGGGATAAAACATAGCTTGCAGTTTACTATAGACGGTGTTTTTCCTGTCGAAACCAAGCAACTGCTTTTGTCTACTACTGTAAATAGTAGACAAAAGTGTGGATGCTGAATGGTATTTTAGTAAATACAATATAATTGTTACCGATCGTCGCACAAATCTCAAAAATATAATCTGTAGAAATACACTCCATGTTGAGTTTTAATAAATTTTAATTGGTACTATATTTTTATATTCATATTTTTTGTCTTTGTATTCTTTATATTCATGTTTTTTTCATTGAAATTTTAATTCCAAAACATTTTTCTATTATTTTTTAATTATTGTGTTCTCTTTAAATTGTATATATGTTTATAAAATTTATTAAAATTCATCGAAAGCTTTTATTATTTAAAATTTAACTCTTCATAAAAATAAATGCTTAAATTGAACATTTTTAATGCCATAAAACGCTAAAATGCAAAATGAAAATGCTAAAATTGACAAAAATAGATGCCCAAAATAGGTGTCTCTAGTAATGTTAGATGTTCGTCAGATGGAAACATGATAGATAGATGTATGAAAATATGTAGATGAAACAGAAGTAAGCATCCATCATCCTATTTGAGCACCTACATATGTATATATACATATGTACATAGCACATACATATATATAACTTCCTCAATTCAACGAGCCCAACGATACATATCTAACTAATAATCTTTCAATAGAACAATTAAAAAAACTCATCACCAAAAGCATACAGCAAACTTCCTACAACGATAAGCACCAAATCCCGGAACCAAAAGCCAATTCACACAGAGCATGCAGTGAAATCGTGCGAAATATTCAAATTTTCAACTTATCGAAGTTTTAAACAAGTACCTTATATACATATACATCTGATTTGGCTTAGAACACACGTGTGCAGTTGTGTGCACACGGTTCTACATAAGTGCGTGTCGGGGCGAGAGTGATCATCTAATGACACACTGGTAGTACCTCAGACTACTAACCGAGAGTACTATGCTAAGTGACTCTTCGATACATCCATAAATAGGTACCTAACGACTTTTCCTCAGATCGACGCAAATTATAGACATTTGCCGGTCAAATTAGCGACTGCACCCGGTGGTAATGGTCGCAGATTAAGATCGCACCTGTATCCGAGATCGACGTAATGAGAGATTAATTTAAAAAGTACCAATTTTGACGCCCTTTTACCATTAATGATGATGATGCGAGCTCGGTGATTTACGATCTAATAGTCGATGTATATATGTACGTACATAGATCCGATCATATAACATACATATGAATGATAATTTTGGCACATACCATATGAAGTTTTAATCAATTGAAAAATATCGTAAATAGTGGTGTTGGGTTTATGTAATACTTAATAGTTTGTTGATTTGTTGCTAATGCCGTTGTTCTTAGAAACGGCGAATCGTGTTGGTCTAAGCCCTATAATTTACTATTCTCTTTTTTTGATTTTTAAATGCTTTTTATTATTACGAAATTATGTTCACAATACATCTTATATCTATTTTAATAGCTACTGATCTACTGATCATTTTCTATTTTACAATTTTAATTTTAATTTAGTTTGGTTAGTAATCACAGTATTATATTATTCTAATGTTAATCTAAAGCATAATAGGAAAAAGAGCTCAAAAACCTATTTACAATCCTTATAAATGTTCATAATACATCTAATACATAATATTAATTAAAGACTCTCTAAAGTCGATGACCTAAAGCAGATTGTGTTTAGGTAATCTGTGTTTATACCTGAAGGGTATAGACATTTTGTGCTATTCTCTTTAACTTATGTTTTAATGTACTGCTATATGAATTCGAATATAGTGGACTAGTGGTTGGCATAATATGCTTTCGAGTAGAGTAGTCACGGTTCGATTCCTACTAGTGGCTGTTGGCCAGACCTTGGTTTGTGACTCCAGGTCAATCGTAATTAGGGAGCTTCAAGACGCTGAATAACTTGAGATTTGCAAGAGAGATTGGAAAGGAGATGCCAATTTACATGAACCGTTTCAAAGAAAATCGAAAAAATTGGCGAAATTTGATAGGAAATGATAGACTTGGAGTCACACATATCCAAGTCTGACCAGCACAATTAAAGATTATCCTCAAAATATTTTTTTTTCAATTCACGGGAAACTGGGAAAAGGGATATAATGTAAGAAGAGGCTAAAACGAACAATCTGGACGAAAAATCTGAACGATCAATTCGGAAGATAGACGTCAAGAAAAATATGACGGAGTATTTTCAAACGTGTCTTTTACGATTATTTTTCACCATCGTAATGGCGGGCGTCATTTCTACTTATATTGTTGACCAAACCGAGCAAAATGGTAAAGTTTGAAAACGATCGGATAAGAACCCAAACTTCCTCACACGACAAAATCGATTCTGAAGTAAGATGGGGTTTGTAATGATGACCAAACCGAGCAAAATGGAAAAGTTTGAAAATGATCGGATAAGAATCCAAACTTCGTCACACGACAGAATCGATACTGAAGTAAGAAGAGGTTTGTAAATATTGGAAAATTCTGATACGTTTGTTAAATATACGTGGAAAATAATTTATAATATATACGTGGAAAATATTGGAAAATTCTGATTACTCAAAATCGAACCCGTGACACCCTGCACGAAAGAATACAACACTCGCCACTAGACCACGCTGCTGGTTGAACGGTAAAAAGCTTTTCAAAAATAAAACTTTCAGACTATCGTTCAATTGTTAGTAGGTAAAGGACACGCTCAATTAATCCATTATAGACTGTTTGTTCGCAGGCAGTTTTGGGTTCTCGATCCCTTGTTCCTGGCAAAGTCTCATCTCGATTGTCTAACGACTGAGATCACTTTCACGTGGCGAAGAACCGTGAACTTATTACCGGTGTGTGTCGCGTTTGAACACAATAGTCGTAAAACTTTTCGCACGACGAATAATAAATGGCGAACAATACGCCACTTTTTTACATCATACCCAGGTTTCGATTCGAAAAGTGAAAACGTCTGCCCGTTGTTGTTTTTTTTTCTCTCTTCATAATATAATATGCCGTGTATTCGAATATTTGTATTCGCATATAATTATATTGAGATAGAAATCGATGCGGCGTTTCTGAAAATAAAGAAAGTTAATGGGAGTGTGGAGGAATGATCGATGGTTTCAGTGATGATTTTTTTTCACGCGTTTTTTTGTTCGGCTCTCACATTCTATTTCCATATGCTTATACCGCCGGTGGAAGTCATTGAAGTGTATGATTTAGTGTGAAAAGGGTAAAGTTTACAGTGTCGACTTTCAGCAGTGTTTACAAACAAGATTCTGATACACTTATATCGAGTGGTTTTTCACCATCCACAACTGGATGAAGGCCTGTCCAATTTGAGTCTATTTTCTCTGTTGAACTCTCACCTATTTTGCCCCATACAGTTTTCTAATTTCATCCACCGATATTCCTTGCGGCTTTCCTTTCACCCTTATACATTCTCTTGGGTACTATTCTAGCACTTATTTTGTTCACCCTTCGTACATAATTCTGGTCACGTGATCCATTCTATGCCGTTTCAATATCTCTACTATCTCTACTATTGTATATTCACGTAGAAACAATCATCTTGGTAAGCTTTTTCTAAAAATTCTAAGGGGTGAATGTCATCTTCCTGAAGTTCTGTGTAATCTTAAACTTAGAGTACCTAAGAAACTGAGAGAATCTCGCTCCAGAACTATATTCCTGCCTATTCGGGCCAGAACTAATGTGCTTGATGACTCACCCCTTTCAAGAGCCATTCGACTATTTAACCTGCTTTCTGGGAGCCTTGATGTTTTTACTTCATCATACAGTTCTGTCAGGCAGCATATTTTAAATGACTTCTAGCTACATACATATTTACACATGTTGTTTTCATTTTGTAATTTTATTATTTAGCATAATGTGTATGTATGTTGGTTTTATCTTTATTTATATATGTATGCTATTTTTTATTTTTATATATATATGAGTAATTTATCTTTATTTATGTGTATTTATGTGTTTATGTGTATATGCATGTATAATGTTTGTATGTTTATGGATGTATGTAATGTATGTGTATGTGTATATGTATATGGATATGTGTATGTATGTATATGTGAATATATATATATATATATATATATATATATATATATATATATATATATATATATATATATATATATATATATATATATATATATATATATATATATATATATATATATATATATATATATATATATGTGTGTAGGTGTGTATGTATGTATATGTATATATGTGTATTTTTATATTTATGGATGTATGTATGTGTATTTGTGTATACGTGTAAGAATTTGTGTATATATGGATGGTGTACATATATGTTTATATAATTGTCTTTGGCCAGGAAGGTGCATTGGGTTTACCTGTTAGGCCTTCTTGGTGTAAATTAAAAAAAAAAAATAAAATAAAATAAAATAAATATCAACTACCCTTGTCATACATCTCACCCACGTATTTCATGTCCTTGCTAATTTATTGAAAAATAAACAGGCCTCACATGTAGAAATTCATAAAAATAAAGAATAAATACATATAACGAAATAACATGTGAGTCCAATCATATGTAGATGTTTACAAAATACATAATATATCTAGTATATATAGACAAACAAATGAAAAAGAAAATAATAGAAACTAAAATATGACTAAATAGGACAATGCATAATTAAACCTTAAGTGATATAATATAATTGGATAAAGAATATATAATAGAAATAGAAATAGAAATGGATCAATCAATCAAGACTCTCCTGATGGCAGTCCTGAATTGATGTAAGGAAATACCGAATAGATCAACCTCATTCAGCTCCCCGTTAAGCATACGATAACCACGTTGTAGATAGGAATATTTTAGGGAATTGGTTTTAAAAGGGTTAAGTGCAAAGTTCGCTATGCCAAACATACAGCGTTCCAGTGTTCCATACTTTTTTTTTAATAAAACTTGTAATTATTGAAAAATAAAAATGTGTATTGTAAATATAATATATCCATACTAAGAAAATGAGATAAAATATGAAATTATGCTGAAGTTTCTTTGAACAAGATGATTCTTTAAAAGACGTAGGTATTGAAAAATTTAAATAATTCAAAATTTTCAGCAAAGTTAGACTATTATATGTATAATACTAATGTTGTGCCCGTTGAAATTTCAACGGGTGGTTCTGGAAACTAATTGATACATGATTTAAAATAAAGTTACAATACGTATAGTAATAATTAATCGGAATCTGAAATGAAACAGGAGTCGGTAATCGGAACTTAAACAGGGATCGGGAATCGGAACCGAAACAGGGATACAACATATTTATACAAAATTTGTTATTTTTTACTAGCCTCTTCTTAGCTCGCTTTCGATTTTTTCGTCTGATGAAATTTTATTTGAATCTCCATACTTGTCCACGCACTCGCCACATACATACCTACACATGTACATACATACATACGCGTCCGTTTTTATATATATTATTTATTTATTTATTTTATTCTAAACAGACCATTGTGGCATAACAGGAATTCCTAAAGCGCCACAATGGTCAAAAAATATAACACAAAAAAAACAAAATAACAATTAAACATAAATTAATACATAACGAAAATAATATACTCATCAATTATACATAAAAAAATACATTTGAACATAAACATAAATATATCCATACATAAACATAAAAAATAGCATTTAATAATAACAGATAAAGTAAAAATATCAAATAAAAAAAATATAGCATAAGGAATGCCTTGCACCGACAGCCAGTTTCAATAAATATGTAAGAAACAACTACAAATACAAAACATCCCTGTAAGGCCCAAATGGAAGAGAGTTAATCAAAATTTCACTCATAAATCACAATCAATCATGAAAACAATGATGAGCGCAGACTACCAGATAAATGGGTTAGAGTAATTTCCAACAATTTACGCTCACTAAAGTGGAAAATATCACATTCAGTCTCGGCGGCAACGATTTCATTAAGAAGTCGAATAGCTCTTGGAATAGGAGCCATTCGAAAAAGTACTGTGCGGGCAGGAGGTACAGCCAGCAAATGATGATGTCTACCACGCACATAGTGATTAGGGACATAAAGTCCCAAATTATATACATATATGTACATTTACATGTATATAATATATAATTTCGAAAGAGACTTTGTAAGTATGTAAGTAATGTTGGTTGATAACATCGAAAAAAATCAATGTTTCTATGACGACGATTCGATATATTTCTTTTTCGATTCAATGAAATTTAATAAAATACAAATTAATATTTACTATTAGATTCACCATGTTTAAGCTGTTTATATTACAAATACTGAGCGAAGCCAGGTAAAACAACTAGTATTATATATTTTACCCTATTATTGCCCAATTTTAAGTTTGTTTTCACATTGTATAAAAATATTCTTAAATACAGCATATTGATATCGATATATTGTCTATTTTAATAAAGATAACTATGTGAAGAAGAAGAAACAGTTTATATATATAAGGCATAATATATATTTTTTTATTTTATTTTTTTTATTTTATTGTCACAAATCAATACACACTCGCCATTACAGATTTGCTCCAATGCGACGGGTGTACGTTAATGAAATACATAAACAATCAGAAATCAGAAATACAGTAATACATACATATACAATCAGAATATATAGAATATAACAATTAATCAGAAATAATAATCATAGTGACATCTATGGATTTCAGATTACTGTGTATAATTAATACAAATTATACACAGGCAGATTTTTGTGACAACAGGATTAGATTTTTTAATACCAATTTTCAGGAACCGTTTCAGCAATGATCAGATAAAATTGGCAAACTCTGATAGAGAAACGATCGATTTGGAGTCACAAAACCCCCAAATCTAACCAGCAGTGGCGAGGACGCGAACCTATGACCTCAGTGATGCTAAATATATACGCTATCACTAAGCCAAACTGCTGGCTATGTATGTATATAATTATGTATATAATTTTATATATATTTTATATATACAGATTATAATTTTTGTAATGGGATCCGTCTAATTTAATACTGCGAGAACAAAAAAAGTAGAAGAAGAATATTGAAACCCGTCTATTACGCACTTAAACCAAGCTATGTATGTAGAAAAAAAGAAGAACCTCGTTTCAAACAGTACATATATGATTTCATTAACGTCTCTTTTGCAAAAAAGAAGATCTGTCAATTAGCCGTATATTTTTAGAACAAAAAAAAAAGTACCAAAAAAAAAAAACCACAACTAGCAATTTGGGCATATGGCGCTGGCGAGCACAATCGATGAAGCAATTCGACGAATCGATATGAAAAAGAAGTTGCGGGAAAATAAAATGAAAACCGAAAAAAAGAAGCAGCATCAGCAGCACCGACTCGTCTCTCATTTGAAGAGTTGTCTCTAGAAGATCGCGCATAAAAGGAAGATGCTATCGACGAAACTCAAAGTGGTGATCGATTTTGAGCCTTAGCATAGCGATGTCATAAGGTTCAATTTTACTCGGTCGATTAGAAGTGGCTCATGAAGTGTGCCAGTAGGCCGTCGAGACAGGTTCTGGTGTTGTGAATGGGAAGGTGCTGCTTTCGGAAACGTGCGCTTTCCAATGTAGTTTTTTTTTTATTATTATATGCGAGGTGGTATAGTACACGCAGACTGATCATCATCATCTTCGTCTTCTTTGGAAGGTCAATGCTGCATCATCGTGCGCAGATGATGCGACATTGAACTTCAGGTTCAATAAACTCGGTTAGACTGTGAAGCGATTGTTTCGCGAAGTGAGAGTCCTGTGGCACTGTGAAAGTTCTTCCATGTTTATTGTAGCATTAGAAGCTCGTGATGGAGATTGAATGGTTTACAACATTATTATTGTTAGAAATTTTCAAGTTTGTCCAATGTTGTCTCCATTTTATGCTCTTCCTCCTTATGTTCCTAGCTTTCTTCTTCTTTAGAAGACAAATCTTAACTGAGTATAATTTATATTTCGTCAAGATATTGTTGCGTAGGGGTGGATGGAGGATCTTAGTAAACGGCCAAAGTCGTTTCACAGCATTTATTGGTGATTAAGAGGGCTGTACACCTGAAATCTTAATTTTGTTGCCGTTCCTTTCTTCGATATATATATATTGAATGAATGTATATATTGAGTGAATGCGACAATATATATCAATATATATATATTGAGTGAATGCGACAGTTGCGCTTCCACCAGAAAATACGTATTTTAAATCGACAAAATCGAGGTTTCGTATTCTCCTATTTTCTCCTCCAAAACTGGACCAATTTTAAAAAAAAATTCATCATCGGTATGAAAAAGATATTTTCTGTGCATCTATCGGCGTATTTTTTTTTAAATTGACCGTTAAATAAGCACGCTGGACTCTTTTCGTGGGTGTAAAAAAGAGGCGATTTTATATATGTTTGGCGGCTCCTAGCTCCTATAAAAAATAATTAATCAAAAAAATAAAACGATAGATGCACCCCAATGGTGGATATCCATAGCATATTAAAAAATAATTTCTCTGGTGCCATAATTGAGGAAGAGAGAAGTATAGTACGTTTGTATGGACAAGGCGCTGGTGTCCAGCCCTCTTAAGGAGATACACGCACAGCTAGTGCTCCGTCCAGAATGCCTTGATATCGCCTAAGTACCCGTTTATAAAAGACAGGTCGCTCCCTGCATCTTCGACGTCCGGTTACTTCCCTATTGTTTAGGCATGTACCCGGATATGCATTCCCACGACACTCAGTCCCACGCTACCGCTGTCAGTTCTGAGAAGGGACCGGGTGCCGTTACTAAGCCAATTCGGTGGTCATTGTTTAGCCTACTCGCACTTAGCCTGGTGATAATCCTCGAAAACCAATTATAACGGCGGCTCCTTTTAGCATATGCTACAATATTTTAAAACAATAGCTTATTTGTCTATTGCTATTTTATTTCAATCGAACATGTGCACTCGCCTTTACAGATCGCTCCATCGTGTACTTAATACAGATGCAATACAATAATACAGTTAATACAAGCATTTTTATACAATGAAAATTTATACAAACAACCACAGGGACATATATGGAGAAATTTTTGCAGCATTTTATTATAGAAATTGGCGAACCTAAAGACGCTGAATAACTTGAGAATTGCAAGAGAGAAAGAATGGAAAGGAAAAGCCAATTTACAGGAACCGTTTCAATGAAAATCAGAAAAATTAGCAAACTCTAAAAGGAAACGATCGACCTGGAGTCATAAACCAAGGTCTGTCCAACAGCTACTGCTGGAATTCGAACCGTGACCACTCTGTGCATGTAGATCAACAGCTTTCAATTTATAACGATTAAATTTGGTATAAAATTTCATGGAACATATGTACTTTAAAGTACATACATACATAGATAGTAGATAGTTTTTGGGAGGGATTTGAAGAGGGTTTTCTAATTTGTTTTTCGAGTAACGCCGGGCTATTTAGATTATATATGCTAAAAATCTCTAACATACAGGTCTATGATTGATAATTTAAAACTTTAAGCTCAAACTTTCAAATATAAACTTAAAATTTCCCGCACTGTAATGGATAGCGTTTGACCAGAACATTTATTTTATTTTGTTTTTCAAATACACTGAATGCAGAATCTTCATAGTTTATGTATCCTCACCAAAAAACCTCTACGATTCGAATTATGACATTAGGAAATAAAAAACAATGATAAATATGCATAGAAATAATTATTTTCGCGGGAAACCCCTTGTACACGTGCTTCACAGATGCAAGAGTGAGAGAGAGGAGAAATTCAGTACGTGCCGCGCTCAACGGTCGGTGTCAGAATGATATCCGCCTTGCAATGATTTTCATTTTCATTTTTTTTTCATTTCATGACATGATAACATGATTTTTATAGCTAATTAAAATAATAACTCCGCAGATTTTACATTATTTTAACTTAAAACACACACTTTTAGCTAGATGCTTGGAGTCCAGCACAGTGGCTAGCGGATTTTCTAATCACAGTAAGGCAAGTGCTAATTCGTAGGCCATATAAATATATTGCAAATGAAAATGTTTGAAGAAAACACTTTCAAAGCTTGTATCGATGAAATTCAGACAATTTAATATTCATCATAAATTTTTATATAAAATTTCGACGATGAGTCATACCCAGGCAGTATTCATCCTCTCTAATTCCTTTCCCTTTCCATTTCCTGTCATATATTTGTTTTATTTTCTAGTTTGGACTTTTATTTACTAATTATAAAGCCCAAATCGTGTGAGCCTAATTAGAGTGGCTATCAATGAGCTAAAGCAGGATACATAAAGTTGAAAAACCACTAGTTACACACTTAAGAGAATTTAATAGTGCAAATTCGAGTAATAAATAAATATATATATATATATGACACAAGCTAATATTATACATATTATATGTTATATTGTAATATATATACATGAAAATTACTACATCGATAGTTAGTCACAGAAAAGTATGTCTGAAGTTCAAGACGATTTGCAATGTGACGTACGTGTGTATAAAATTTACATTAAAATTTGTGGGCAAGCTTTGTCGTGAAACCGACTATATTACACCTGGCAAAATGAAGTGATTAGGATGAAACAACACCTTTTCAATCACTATTAAATATTTTTCCCACACAAAATAGCGAATGCTAACGATGCAAGTGGAAGGTAAAATACAGCCATTTTCATTTAATTACACCGATAAAAATATTCGCATGCATAAATTTATATTAACTTTCATTTATCCTAGAATATGAAAGCTTACGTTTTTTGTGCTAAAAATGTAAAAACATAACAACTGTTCGATATTTATATTCAAGTGTGATTTGTTTGTTGAACGAAACATAATTCCCATACATGATATCGTTATTGATGATAAAAGCTGCATATTTTGCAAGAAAGTAACGTACCCAATCGATGACTTTAATTGCTGTGAGTAAGCTAAAAAAAAGTCCAATTATTTCTACAACGTATAATTTTGGCGATTGGATGTACATAATTGAGAAAACTTATTTCTAAATTAACGAGCTGCGTTAAAAGCCGATTGAGATTTGAACTTATGAACTTAGCAAGGAATGTGATTGTATTTTAGATAGGTTGGAAAGATTTATTTTATTTTTTTGTGGTTTTGAATAGTAGTAGTAGTAGGTGGTATTTTAATTTGAATGCTTTGGGTATTAAATCATTTACCCTTTTCCAATATAAGACCGGAGCTGTATTATGTATATATAAATGAATGAATGTTTTCTTTTAGTTTTATCAAGGCGAAAAAGATCAGTGGAATACCCAGACAGATTTAATTACATTGGTAAAAATGCATAAATAAGATCTGAAGATCAAATTGAGTGATAATCCAAAGCAATACAAGACGAGCTCACTCGAAGTTAAACTTCGAGTTCAAACAGTTTCAATATGTAAACGAATGAAGAAAGATTTTTATGTTTTTTAAAATTGCACCAAATCGAAAAATATCAGCGGAATAGCAGGACAGATTAGGAATAGAAATTCTATTGTTAAAAATGCATAAAAAGGACCTGAAGATGAAATGGAGTGATAATACAAAGCAATACAAGACAAGCCCACCCGAATGAGATGTTTTGAATGAAGACAGATATTGATGTTTATTTTAATTGTACCAAATCGCAAAAAATCAGTAGAATACCCACGCACAATTAAGATAGAAATTCCATTTCTAAAAATGCATAAAAAGGATCTGAAGATTAAATAGAGTGATAATACAGAGCGAAAAAATATAAGCTGACCCGGATTAAATGTTTTGGATAAGTTAAAGTTGGAGTTAAATATGTAAATGAATGAAGAAAGACTTTGTTGTTTTTTAATTGTACCAAATCGAAAAAAAATCAGCGAAATACCAGGAAAGATTAGGAATAGATATTATATTGCTAAAAATGCATAAAATGGATCTACATAAAGATCAAATGTAGTGATAATACAAAGCAATATTAGACAAGCTCACCCGAATGAAATATTTTAGATAAGTTAAAGTTGGAGTTAAATATGTAAATGAATGGAGAAAGATTTTAATATATTTTTTAATTGTACCAAATCACAAAAAACTCAATGGAATACCAGGACAGATTAGGAATAGAAATTTCATTGCCAAAAAGTATAAAAAAGGGTCTGAATAGTAAATAGAGTGATAATACAGAGTGATAAAAGACAAGCCCACCCGAATGAAATGTTTTGGATAAGTTAAAGTTGGAGTTAAATATGTAAATGAATAAAGGAAGATTTTGTTGTTTTTTAATTGTACTAAATCGAAAAAAAATCAGCGGAATACCCGGACAGATTAAGAATAGAAATTTCGTTGTTAAAAATGCATAAAAAGGATCTGAAGATCAAATGGAGTGATAATACAAAGCAATACAAGACAAGCTCACCCGAATGAAATGTTTTAGATAAGTTAAAGTTGGAACTAAATATGTAAATGAATGAAGAAAGACTTTGTTGTTTTTTAATTGTACCAAATCGCAAAAAAATCAGCGGAATACCAGGACAGATTAGGAATAGATATTATATTGCTAAAAATGCATAAAATGTATCTGAAGATTAAATAGAGTGATAATACAGAGCGATAAAATACAAGCTGACCCAGATGAGATGTTTTAGATAAGTCAAAGTTGGAACTAAATATGTAAATGAATGAAGAAAGTCATTGTTGTTCTTTAATTGTACCAAATCGAAAAAAAATCAGCGAAAAACCAGGACAGATTAGGAATAGATATTATATTGCTAAAAATGCATAAAATGGTTCTGAAGATTAAATAGAGTGATAATACAGAGCGATAAAATACAAGCTGACCCGGATGAGATGTTTTAGATAAGTTAAAGTTGGAGTCAAATATATAAATGAATGGAGAAAGATTTTAATATATTTTTTAATTGTACCAAATCGCAAAAAAATCAATAGAATACCAGGACAGATTAGGAATAGAAATTGCATTGCTAAAAATGCATAAAAAGGATACAAGATAAGACAAATTGCGTTAAAGTTGAGACTTAAAATTGCAGTAGATAAACTGAAATGAAACTACAGAGAGCTTTCAATCCAAATAGACAAATTCCTAAGATAGAAACGTGGAGCTTTCGTTGTGAAAAAAGCTGTCGAATTCGGTCTCGAGTGAAAGTTGCGTGACTGCCCGACATTCACGAAATTTTACACACCAATTTGTGAACGCCCAAAAGCTCGAACCTTTCCGATCGATTTTTTTTCGCCGTATTAAATTTTATTATTGCATTTTGTAAAAAAAAACTATTATATGTACATATGTACATACATACATGGTAGATTACACCTAGTCAGATGTCGATCACGAATTCACACCGACCGGTGCGATATCAACGTGTATACTTAATGTAATGTTAATAATATGTAGTAAGATGTGTGTCAAATATACGGAAAAGTATTACGCATGTTTTCTCGAACAGGTGTCCCTCCACTTCCACGTACACTAATGCAACGTTAAATGCAACAACAGCATTCTTCGATCACTTTCTGCAATGTGTCATCTTCGCACCGGAAGTGGGGTTAAGCTTGGATGAAAGCCCGTCGGTGATGTTCAAATAACTTTATTACTGCGAGCTACTAAGGTAAACAAGTAAATAGACTGTGTAGAAGTGTTTAGTATGGATTTTTATTTATGGTTTCAAGTGTTGATTGTACTATCTTTGAAATGGTCGTTTTGAGGTCTGGGAAATTTAGTCTGTATTATCAACAAACTGTTCTTTATTGGAGAGTATTATTTCTAATCAATTCGACATGCATTCGCATATTTTTGTTTCGCAATTGCTAATTCGCATCAATAATCAGGACCGAGCTTACCCTATGTACAATATCGGTCTCCGTGACGAGACAGAATGTTAAATTACAGAAAACGCAAATATCGGAAGGCAAAGATCGAAAATCGAAAGATCTTAAGTCGAAAGATCAAAAAAAAATGGTGCATGGTAAACGGTACATACTCACTTAATTTGCGCGAGCAGGATACAACAGGAACAAGAGGAACATGCTTTTCGGTTTAATTCGGATTAATACGGGAGGAAAAGCCTGTTCCTCTTGTTTCTGTTGTATCCTGCTCGCGCAAATTAAGTGAGTATGTACCGTTTAACATGCACCCTTTTTTTTTGATCTTTCGACTTAAGATCTTTCGATTTTCGATCTTTGCCTTCCGATATTTGCGTTTTCTGTAATTTCACATTCTATCTCGTCACGTAGACTCATGTACAATATGTGCCATATGTGCAACGCACACAGGCGGTCGAAAGAAATGAGAACCGAAAAAAATATATTTCTTAAATTATACGAAACACGGCGCCTTTTTGGCTTTTTACATAATAATTTTATGATTTTTTTTTTCAAAAATATGCTTATTTTATTCATCTATCTAATATATAATTTCGAAAGAGACTTTGTATATACGTAACCTTCGTTCATTGGTTCGTAGACGACACATTCGATTTTTTTTTTCGATTCATAGGCGCCGATTCGATTTTTTCGATTCAAAGGATTCGAAGTCCCCGGGGGCGAGGCGCCGAGGGTGCAGGCGCCGGGGGCGAAGGCTCCGGGGGCGCAAGCGCCGAGGCGAAGGCTCTGGCAGCGAAGGCTCCAGGGGGCACCGATGGCGAAGGTGCTGGGGGGGGGGAGGGGCACTGGATTCTGGTATACATATAATTTCGAAAGAGACAGTATATATGTGTGTTTATTCGTGACAATCAATTTAATAAAAAAAAACAAATGAGTATTCAAAGAAATTTATATAAAATAAAACTATTCAAATACATTTAATAAAACTTTAACTATTTGATTAGTCATGTTTAAGCGGTTTATATTATAAATACCAAGCTAAGCCAGGTATTACAGCTAGTTAGTAATATAAACAGCGTAAACATGGGGAATCCAATAGTACATATTCATTTGTTATTTTTATTAAATTTATTTGAATCGAAAAAAAATAATATTCAACCAATCGAATCATCGTTGTAGAAACTTTGACTTGTTTTCGATGTTCCCAACCAAAAATACTAACAGACATACTTACATACAAAGTCTCTTTCGAAATTCTATATTAGATTAGTCATGTTTAAGAGGTTTATATTTCAAATAGCGAGCGAAGCCGAGTAAAACCACTGGTAATATATAATTTCGAAAGAGACTTAGTAAGTATGTACATATATACATATGTATGTATTTAAGTATCTTTGGTTTTGAACTTCGTAAACAAAACAAAGTTTCTATAACGACAATACAATTGGTTGAATATTGTATTTTTTTCGATTCAAATAAATTTAATAAAAAAATAAATAAATATTTACTATTAGATTCGCCTTGTTTAAGCTGTTTATATTACAAATACTGAGCGAAGCCGGGTAAAACAACTACTTAATTAGCTGAACCCGGCATGTGTTGCAATGCCACAATAACACATGCAATTCCCGTTCCCGTTTCCATTCCCGTTGCGTTCCCATTCTCGTTGCGATCCGTTCCCGTTCTCTTAAAATTGTTTGTATTTATATTTATATTATATTTTCTCATAAAATTGTTTGTTTATTTTACCCTAACAACGCAGGTCGCGACGCGAAAACATTTGAAATTATTGCGTTCAATGCCACTCATACCCATTTTTCCCGTTTGCGTTCCCGTTTTTGGGCGATTTTTACAGTAAGCTTCCCGGACATGCATACAACAAATCCTGAATGTTCCATTGTAATCGGTTGAGTGGTGTAGGAGCCTATACGAGACAGGCAGACAAACAGACATTCATTTTCAAAATTTCAATTTCACCAATTTTTGTCTGCCCTCCCCCCCCCCCCCCCCAAAGAAAAAGCTGAAATGACGTCCCTGAATTGGGATGAGGAAAATCTATAGATAAATATGATGAAGCTGCTATAGCAGATTAGAATTTTTTTCGATTAAAAAAAATATAATAAAAAAATAAATGAAGATTTTGTTCTTGGTTTTCATTTCATTTCCATTTGCCGAGCGAAGCCGGGCAGCACCATATTATAATTTAGAATAAAAGTAAACTTATTTTGTATATCTCACCATACGTACATATAAGAAATCATTCCAAAATGTGTCAGCCAACAAAGCGCCATTACTTATTATAAACATACGTAAACCAAACTGAGCACAACAACAAAATTGTTCATTGTTTAGTACAAAACGGTGAATATTTTACCAAAAACAATAAGTATATTAAAAATAAACAAATGTACACAAACCAGATATAATCAACAATACCTAAGAATAATATTGTATACATACATCATATTTAAACTTTCATCAGGTGTTTATTTACATACATACACGTAATTATAACTTACGGCCGCACTTGAGCGTTTAGCATTCTCGTCACCACCAATTATAATATCCACATTACAGCATCAAGTATGAGAAATCTTGAGAACCACTGGTGTGTACCGATATTTCACAGAGAAAAAACATACCTGTTATCATTGTTAAGCACTCATTCAAACGACAAAGTCGTGGGCAATTCGTATACATTTCTTCTACGGGTGTGAGATCTGGGCTATAACTATAGTAAATAATTAAACTGGATAATGATCATTACTGGATTGAAAATTCTGGGTCATCTCGGTAGTATAAGAGATAATTCGGTAATAAAAGTGTGGTCAAATTGCACAATCTGTATCATTGGCCAAATTGATTGTGAATGTGTTTATTATTGTGCGTATATGTATGTATGTATGTCCCAGTTAGAATGCTTATTTAGTTATTAATTATTATTTTGAATTAATTGTGCATCATAAATAAAATGAATTAAATAATGATTGGCGAAATGATAATTAATCATTGCATTTTTTACCGTTCCGTAATAATGCTCATTTTGGGCGTAAGTGGTTTCAATTGGATTGGTTTATTTAATTAGGTTAAGTTTATTGGTCTATTTTTTTCGAGCGGAAATAATCTTAACGATATGTCAGAATTATAATTCGAACTATTTATCGGCGGTGAATCGTTTCGGAAATCATTAATAAAAAATAACAAATTAAAGAGCGAGCGTTAATGTGTAATAACTTACTAGGAAATTTTAAGAATCGTTATAGATAGCTTATACATTAATTAATTATGCGAAATTTTATAACACGATGCGATTATTTGTCGCGTTTCATCAACGAAAGGGGTGTATCAGTGGCGTGCTGTCATTAGACTAGAAGGACTAGGTTAGTCCCCAAAAATCTTTAACCTAATTTTTAAAAATATCAACAATTCAATTACAATAAGTCAAAAACGTTGTTCGTAATGATATTGTTCACTCAGATTAGCGAAGTTTAGAAACTGAAGTTGGCGCTAACTGAGGTAGTGGTAGTGGATTGTTGTGGTATGGTCCGCCGCGTCGTTCGCTTGCACGGACTCGCCGTCTCAATTTTGTTCCTTTTACGGTACTGGCGATTTTTTTTGTATATGCGATTTTTTTTGTATAAGGGTGAAGACAATTTTTTTCAATTTACTAATATCTTTTCACTAAGAATATTCAGATTTTTGTCATCATTCTAAGCAATTGTTTTGTTAAAACAACATATATTTACACAGAACTTCTTAAATACGAATATGGCAAGGGAATGGGCTCGCGAAACGATTCCCTCGGAACAAAACAGTGCGGAAACAAATAAGGAGGTCTTGGATTGTTGCATCCTCGATCGATTGGTCGATAAACCATCCAGAATGCTAATTTTGTAGACAAACAAGATGTTATTAGGAAAGGTTGGCTACTTAAAATGTTTCTGTTAGCACAAAAATTCAAAAATAATTGAAAAAAAATTGTCTATGCTTAAGTCACGGCACGCCACTGGTATGTACATGTTTTTTTTACACAGACGAAGTATGGCGGTTTAAAAAATAAATATAACAATGATTAGAAGTTCATAAGAACGCAGAAGATCACGCCGAGAGCACGCATGTATACATGAAGGTACATCACACAGGCTCATTTGCACGCGGACGGCCGGACGAGCGTGCGGGGATGGAATGAGGGAGCAGCACAGGGGTGGAGTGAGGGAGTGATGTGAATTGATCGCAGGGGAAATGAATGCTGAAATCACTAGTGGCAATAGCCTCGGGTGTATTTCATGTATCAATTCCTTTTCCACCCGTCGAAATATCAACGGACGAAACCCTAGTATTTAATGTTTGATTATAAAGCTGAAATAAATCATAGCAAAATTTGACCAGGTGATTCAGGTCTTTTTATTACTATTTGAAACGCAAAACTCAAATTAATCCTCAAAAATTTCAGAACCCACGACTTTTTAAACTTAAAGTCTAGGCTAAATATCCAACTAGATTTAATGGCGCAGGCATACAAAACCACACGGCACGGCATGCCTAAGTGGACTCCAGCTGTGAGTGGGCGTGTCTAATGTAGTACATTTCTCCTAATATGGTAATCCCTTTATCGATTACTATCAAACCAATATCAATACAAAAAAAATATAAAACATAAAACACCCCAGGAGGTCAGCTTTGGCCTCGCATAGATCAGGCGTACAAGTTTATTTTTTTTCTATTTTTTACATAGATACATACATATATACCAGTAAGGCCTGAAAGTAGACCAGTAGACCCCAACGCGCCTTCCTAGGCAATTAATTACAAACATTGGAGCATTTTTATTACACGAAAACTGCAGAACACGAAATCAACAATTTATTAATTAACGAGTTAGTCCATTGAGACATCTATGGATTTTGACTTGTACATACATTTTTACATATTTTACATAAATCAAATTCAGGTATTTGTGACATAGTGGGTAGAATGGTTTTTACCAATTTGTTGGAACCGTTTCAATGAAAATCAGATAAATTGGCAAACTCCGATAAGAAACGACAGTTTTGCTGTCAAAAAATATCCAATTCTGACCAACTGTATTTGAAGATTACCACGGAATCGAACCTGGAACCTCTCAGTGCTAAACATAAACGCAACCACCGAGCCATACTGCTGACAAGTGTTTATTTTTACATGCAAAACTATCTAAAATAAACCCGTATGAAGTAGCCTGATTAGGATCTGTCAGCACGCGCAGATATACATAAATGATAGATAAAAACGTCATTCGACTTTTGGCCGGAACACCACGCTATTTAACATTAATTTTAACAATCATTATATAACCTACGAGTGAAGTAAAAATATGTAAGAGAGATAAAGAGAGCCTATAATGCAAATTTTATAAAATATAGAGTGAAAAAAGAAAAAGTTATAAGCGTTTACCCTTTGACGGGTCCCGAACCGGGGTCGAGTAAGACCCCAGTATTTTTTAATCAAAATACAGCTTTTCTCAATACAAATGTGTTCAATATATATCTCATTAATCATTATATACATCAACATAAAAAGTTTTAGTCCTATAGCATGTTGACTATTTTTGTAGGCATCAACCTGCAAACGCACATAGGTGAGGCCATTAGGTGACTGCATGACTCAATAGCCACGCGCCAAAAGCGACGAAAACAATAGCTTACAAAAATATAGCTGTCTCATTCTCTCGCATTGATTCATCGATCAACAAGAATATGCAAGCGAACAGTAAAAAACATGACTTATCGCTACCTACGTAGCTACATAGAAATGTATAAATGTATTTTTTACGATGTACCCCTTTTCTAAATCATTTATTGTAGTTCATTTTAGGAATACAAGAAATATAGGGTGTATAGCTTTGAAAACCACATAGTAATTACGAAAAACGTAAAAATTGGGGCACTTGCATACCCCACTTCGGTGAGGGAGGATTAAACAATTAAAATCTGACATAGCGAGAGAGTGGCGAAAAGTGAAAAAACGATCGAAAGAGTGTGGATAAATATGAAACTTACTTCATCACCGAGAATGATAATGGAGTATTTTCAAACCTGTCTATTACGATTATTTTTCACCATCGTAATGGCGGATTTGATTTCCACATACATATATTGATGACCAAACCGAGCAAAATGGCAAAGTTTGAAAACGATCGGAAGAGTATGGATAAGAACCCAAATTTCGTCAAATGAAAAATTCGAAGCGAGCTAAGAAGAGTAATAAAAACACGTGCCGCATACCATTTTGTCTGTCTACGCCCTAAGCCTCACAGAAGAAGTACATACAAGACACAGACCAAACACAATACGAACCAAATCACTCTAGAAATTAGACAGCACCCGTTACTTTTGACGGGCATTTACACCATAGGCATACAAGACTTTTATACAACCATCTTCAAGCAAGTACCCATATGTATGTATGTACCCAAGATTGGCCTTAGAGAGCGATTTCGCGCGGAATTCGAAAGTCGATCCAGTTGGTCACCCCTGGCCATCGATCAGCGATCGCACACTGTCGGCATTTGACATGTGACGACGGTGTGGTCCCCCGAGCTGGTCTGTCCGTATTCTGTACGTCTGTATTCTGTGTGTGTATACTGCAAGTAGGTGGCACATACCCTGGGGCTACCTCTCGCAGATTCGCACCAGTAAAAGTCTGCACCACATCTGCATCCATCATCAGGTGAAATTTGCCAAACTTGCCCCCCCCCCTCCTACTCTTCTTATGTTTCTCCCACCCTTTGGTTGTTATTTGGTAGCGTTGAACTTGTTTGTCTGCTGTGAGTTCATTGTACTATTTTTCAGTGGATTCTATAATGTTATAGAAGGTTCTGGGTGTTGCTATGTATGTATACTAAGACGTGTACGATATATATGTGGATATTCTCTTCGATTTTAGTTTTTTTTTTCTTTTAAGCTTAACTAACTTCATAAATGAAATGTTTTGGAAAGGATTCAATGGTTTTCAGTTATCTAGGGGTTTCGTGTTGCTTCCTACATATGTATGCATAGAAGAAATAAGACAATCAAATGAAATAAGCTGGCTTAAAAAGTAAAAATGGATTGTGCATTAAACTATTTTAGTATAGGTGTAATAGGATTTTTTGAAAGCTACTGAAAAACATGTAATCCTTTTTATAGTTACGTTTACTAAAATTCATAAAAATCAGAAAAATAATCATATTAAGAGGGCTGGATACCCGAAACCTTAATTTTGTTGCCGTTCCTTTCTTCGATATATACATATATATATATATATATATATATATATATATATTGAGTGAATGATATACATATATTGAGTGAATGCGACAGTTGTGCTTCGACAAGATAATACCTATTTTAAATCGACAAAATTGAGGTTTCGTATTCCCCAGTTTTCTCCTCCAAAACTGGACCAATTTAAAAAAAAATTTCATCATCAGTATGAGAAAGATATTTTCTGTGTTTCGATTTTCGTATTTTTTAAAAAATAAACCGTTAAATTAGCATGTTAGTTCATATAAAAAATAAATAATCCAAAAAAATTGAAACATGCCTATGGTGGATATCCATAGCATATTAAATAGTAATTTCTCTAGTGCCATAATTGAGGAAGGGAGAAGTCTAATACATTTGTATGGACAAGGCGCTGGTGTCCAGCCCTCTTAACGAAGATTCAAAAGAAGACTCCAACTCAAATTCATTTTTTGTAAATGATTTGATAGTTTTGAAGATTTACTTCAATCCATCTGATGAGTAGCAGCATATATGTATGTACTAGTGGTAAACATATAATTTTTAAATAAATATTATACTCACTTTACATATATTCAATGTGAAACTAAGAATATGATTTGAGGATTTTATTTATTATTTTATTTGATTTTTTCACCTTATCTTCATTTTTATGTATTATTACTATTTTATCTAGACTATTTTGTCCTAGATACATTGATATAGTTAATTGGCAGATATGATGAACTTTCGCCAAAAATTAAAGAGGCAACACACAAAATCAACTATGCCACATTAGGAAGTAGTAGTAAAAGAAGAATTTGAATGTGTTGTTTAATTGAGTTCCCACTAGCTTTTGATTAATCGACCGAGACGCGGTTTGTTTGAGCGCGCTCTCGATTGTTTCGCGAAGAGATTTATGAAGGGAAAGTTTCACGAATGCTATACGATATTCTATTCCAGTGAAAAACGAGCATAATGGATGGACAATATGCCGTAGCAAAATCCATTTTTCACCAGGTGATGGGGTCTACTGTTTTGCACACTATTTTTATAATTAACGTGACACGTGCTCTTCTAATTACGCCTGAAAGTGCTTCTGTGATGTAACTTAATTACTTTTATGACAGATTTTTACAATGGAATATTGTATGTAAATAAGATCTATTACCTTTTGTTCTATGGAATAACCAGTAGTTATAATACTGCTTCTTCTTATCAGCATCACATACTTGAAACAGCTTTAAAGATTCTTATCCCTGCATTTAGGTGGAGTCAAACAGAAAGTGGTACTAAAATTGGGATTCCTCATGCTACGAAACAAAATAATAAATGTTTTGAAATAAAATATAAATTATTCATCACTCTCATATATTTCATATATACACTGGTTTCAAAACTGGACGAATATTTGACCCAGAAGTAAAAGTGTTAAGCCACAAATTTAATCGGACACGACGACCGATGGAATTTCTCATATTTCTTATATAAATCACTTTTATTTTGAAGACCGCAAAAATTTGTGACACTATAGCGAATTTGCATTCGAAAAGAAGTCCATTTCGTAAATAGAAAAGTGGAATGTCCCAATTTTATTCAGACACATAATAAAGCTCAGGTGTGTTACCGTAAATGAAACCGCAATAAGGCCAATTAGAGATGTAACACGACGTTTGAAGACTTTTATACACCTGCCAAATTCGAAATAACACATAATTTTGGATTATTCTAGTACTTCAAAGTCTTCCATAGATGGTTTGGAATATTTTTTTTTTTTGCATAACAATGCGTTCAAAAAAATCTCATTATTGTCAACGTCATCTCGATCGTTCTAATATGAATTTAGATTAAGTAGAAATGAAGACTCGATCCGTTTCAACTCTTCTAATGAAGATGACACGTAGCATCACTCACACAGTGAGTAAGTGGTGTCCAACTTCTAAATCACGATTGACCATAAAAACACTAACTTTCTTAATTAGCTATGCGATGAAGTTGATCCAAAACTTCTACTGGAATTCATCTTGACCTTTATGTGAAACAAATTAGAGTAAAACCGCAAATTCTTCTCACGTTAGTCAGTCGTGGAAGAATGTGGATATATCATAGTAATCAGATAGCCACAATATACAGGTATGTTATTAACTGAAGGATTGTTTTTTTGAATTGTGTTGTGGTCAATTGATTAATAAGTTTTTTTAATGTTGTATTGCTATTGAAATTGAAAAATTGACTTCATTTTACATTATTTTAAGCACTCAAGGTTGGTAAGCCACTAAAAATTAATTTAAGTGATAGTAATGGTATAATAACTTACTTAGTGTATACTTCTTACTCAAATTTATTTATTTTTTATTATTTTTATTTCACCAGTGTCATTACGGGACTATCCCCAGGCGACACTTATGGTCAACTTTGTACACGTGTTATATATGTACGTATATTGCACTTTAATAGTACACTTATAATATTATTATAAATTTTAAATTAAATTAAAATAATGGTGACAAATGATAGTAGGTAGCCAATTTGGTAGGAACCGTTTCAGCAATGAAATCAGATAAATTGAGAAACTCTGATAGGAAACGATCGACATGGAATCACAAATTTCCAAGTTTAACCAGCAACACTGGATCAGGGCTCGAATCCGTGACCCCTCAATTATTATCACTATACGCTAACCACTCATCTAATTTCCTTATTTCTCTATAAGAATAGTCAGATTCAACAAGAAACTTTTAACAAAACGTTGAAAATTTTATCTCAACCTTCAAAATACCAATTAAAAATTAATAAACCTTTATAAACATATAATAGTTTTAGAAGATGTATTTTATCGAATTTTTATGAAAGTTTTAGATTCGAAGATTTACTTAATTTTCATTTTTTTTTGTCTAAAGAAGCCTTGGATCTATAAAACTATTATCGATAGACAAAAAATTCGCCTTTAGTATATTTGGTTTCTGATTTGCTAGACTTTTTCAATTATCTCGGGAGTTCGAGATCGTTCCTGGGATTCCCGGGGTCTCGGAGCATACATATGTATTTATGTATGTATATACAAATAATGTAAAAATTTCAATTTATTATTTAGTAATATAAAATTTATTTTTATATTTATATAATATTAAAAAAAAATTAGGGAGTAAAGTATTAAAATGTAGGCCATTGTGGCGCATTAGGTTCTTCCTGTAAAGCCACAATGGTCCAAAACTACTATAAATAAATAAATAAAATTTTGATTTATTTGAAATAGCATCTTAAGAGGGCTGTACACCCGAAACCTTAATTTTGTTACCGTTCCTTTCTTCGATATATATATTGAGTGTATGTATATATTGAGTGAATGCGAAAATATATCATCATCATTTACAGCCATTCGCCATCCACTGCTGGATGAAGGCCTCTCCAACACGCTTCCACTCGTCTCTGTTTTGCGCAACACTCATCCATCTCATTCCGCACATTTTCCTAATTTCGTTCACCCATCTTCCTTGCGGTCTTCCTTTTACTCTTTTGCCTTCTCTCGGGTACCATTCAAGCACTTCTTTTGTCCACCTTTCGTCCATCCTCCTAGCTACGTGACCCGCCCATTGCCATTTCAATCTCTTCACTCTATCCACTATGTCCACTACCCTTGTCATATTTCTCACCCACGTGTTCCGCTTCCTGTCTTTCCTCGTTATGCCAAGCATACAGCGTTCCATACTTCTTTGAGTGCATTGGATTTTATTTTGCATCTTGGCGTTCAGTGTCCAAGTTTCACATCCATACGTCATCACTGGCAAAACGCATTGATCAAAGATCCTTTTCTTCAGGCAGAGTGGCATTTTTGATTTAAAAACAGCATTCATCCGTCCAAATGCACTCCACCCTAATTTCATACGTCTCTTTATCTCTTCATTTTTACTACCAGACATGTCAATTATTTGACCTAAATATAAATAATTATTTACTACTTCTACTGGTTTATCATCTAAGGGGATGCTATCAGGCATGCAATAGCTATTGAACATTAGTTTAGTCTTATCTACGTTAATTTTTAATCCTACTTTTCTACTTTCCCTGTCCAGCTGTGTTAGTCTGATAAGTAGGTCAGCTGAATCACGAGCTACTAAAACTATATCGTCTGCGAACCGAAGGTGACTCAAAAAGCGACCATTGATGCTTACTCCGGCTGTATCCCAATCCAATTTCCTGAAAACTCCCTCAAGCACCGCATTGAATAACTTGGGCGAGATTGTATCTCCTTGTCTTACTCCTTTTCCTATGCTAAATCTATCTGTACCTGAAAAAATTTTAACCGAAGCTGTGGCATTCTTATATATTGCAGCTAACAGTCCCACATAGGGTTCCGGCACTCCCTGTGTTTTTAGAGCGTTAAGTACTGCATTATGACTAACTGTATCGAAGGCTTTCTCATAATCGACGAAACCTAGGCACAATGGCCGTTGATATTCGTTGGCGCGCTCGATTAGTTCGCCAACTACTTGGAGGTGGTCCATTGTGCTGAAATTTGCCCTAAACCCTGCCTGCTCTATAGGTTGGTTCTCGTCGAGGATATTCTTCAGCCTTTCTGTAATAACCTTCGTGAAGAGCTTGTAGACCGCTGAAAGTAGACTAATGGGTCGGTAGTTCTTGATATCGCTTTTGTCGCCTTTTTTGTGTATTAAAATGATAGTTGCGTTATTCCATCCTTCTGGTATAACTTGGTTCTGGATGCATTTGCTGAAAAGCCTAGCTAAGATATTAATTAGGGGGGGGCCGCCACATTTTAGTAAGTCAATGGGAATATTATCTTCCCCTGGGGATTTACCGTTCTTTGCAGTTTTTAGCGCGGCCTCTACTTCGCTAGGCAATACTGCAGGAACCCTTTGGCCGTGTGTCGATTCCAGAGCGGGGAATTGGCCGTTGTCGTTCTCGTATAGTTTTGCATAGAACGTGTAAACTCTGTCTATGATTTCTTCTCTATTCCTAATTATTACTCCGCTCTCTGATCTGATTGCGATCATTTGGTTTTTGCCTAAGAAAAGATCCTGTTTGCACTTTTTCAGGCTACGGTTATTCTTAATGGTATTTTCTATTAGCTTGCTGTTAAAATCCCTGACATCCCTGACTATTCTCTTTTTAATTTCCTTATTTACTAGATTGTATTCTTGCTTATTATTATCCCTATCTAAATTCCTTTTATGCTTAATTAGGTTTTTTGTTTCCGCTGAAATTTTGCTTAATTTAATCTGTTTCCTGAATCCACCTAATTTCTTACCTGTTGAGGTTAGAACCGAACTAATTACAGTGTTCAATTCCTCGATGTCTGCTTCTGGGTTTAATTTCCCGTATCGATTTCCAAGTTCGAGTTCGAATTCCTTTTTCCTAGACCTTAGTTGAGCGAAATCTGGAGAGTTACTGCATCCTTTTATTAATTTCCTACGTTCGCAATTTATATTAATGGCCATCTTGGCACGGACTAATCTGTGATCGCTACCTATATCTACTTTACTTAAAACACTAACGTCTTTAACGGAGTGCAGGGCATTTGTTAGGATGAAATCGATCTCGTTTCTGTCTCCTTTAGGACTCTCCCAAGTCCACTTATTGTTGGTGTTTTTCCTGAAAAATGAATTAGTGATAAAGAGCCTGTTGTGTTCTGCGAATTCTATGAGGCGATCGCCTCTGTCGTTTCTTTGGCCGGTACCAAAATTGCCTACTGCTCTTTCAGTATTTGCCTTTTGTCCTATTTTTGCGTTAAAGTCGCCCATGATTATTTTAAAGTGGTGACGGCTATTATCGTATGCGTCCTGTATTTTTTCGTAGAAGTCTTCTATTTCCTCGTCTGGGTGGCTAGATGTGGGGGCGTACACTTGGAAGATTTGACAAGTGTACCTGCTCGAGATTCTTAATACTATATAGCATATACGTTCCGATATGTCGCTTATTTCTATAATATTTCTTTCTATTCTCTTATTGATAAGAAACCCTACTCCTCCTATTCTACCATTTGGTAGCCCTCTCCAGTAGAGACAGTTACCACTTTTTAGGATTATTTGGTTTTGCTGTTTTCGTCTTACTTCACTAAGTCCTATTATATCCCATTTGATATTTTCTAATTCATTCTCTAATGCAAGCACACTTCCTTCACTCGATAACGTTCTTACATTGTACGTGGCTAAATACAGGTTTCTATTAGCTAAGCTATCATCCATCGTCACTCTTACCTTGTTGGAGGTTTGGATATTATTTTTCTCGCATTTATCCAAGATGTGTTGAGAAAAAGGCGGTACTTGAGAGAGATTTCCATTCAAGGAGTGAGTTCTTACCGCCATAGACTCTTCTCTGTGGTCAGCTTTGACAGATAGTCATCCTAGGTATCACTTGGATCACTTATGAGTTATTACATGCCATTTAACAGGGTTACTTTGTAAGTGAAAGTAGTTAGTTATGATAATAATAGATTAGCAATTGTTATACTACTTTTTTACAGATCTTTATCGTGAGACGCCTCTTTGGAGACAACGGATTTATATATGTGAGTGCGGTTTGCAATTTAATATTTTAATAATAAATTTAGTAAAGAATATAAAATTACACGAATTACTTTAATATAAATTAAATATGAAAAAGAACTATTAGACAGTTGGGAAACACCGTTTCTGTTTGCTATTATTCTATTAAGTAAAGTTCGTTAAAAATTTTTGTCTGAAAGCAATTATGTGGAAGATTTATTGCTTCTGTGGGACCGAATTTTGACTGGCGACCCTTATTTTTTTTGTATTCAGGTAGGGAGATGTATCTCGTTCGTATACGCTTTTGTAACTGACACAAAATTAACACAAAATTTTTCGCAATCACTGATATTAAAAACGCTGTTAACGGCCGATCGTCTGTTTATTTTTACACTTAAATTATACTAGGATGCAATTAGTAAAATAAGTGATTAGATGGTTAAATTTTTAGATTAAATTTCGTGCAATAGCCGGGTTTAAGCGAGTAATAGCGGGAAGAACGCAGAAGGACGTCTTCCCCGCATGACACGGAAAATATATATATCAATATATATATTGAGTGAATGCGACAGTTGCGCTTTGACCAGATAAAACGTGTTTTAAATTGACAAAATCGAGGGTTCGTATTCTACTATTTTCTCCTCCAAAACTGGACCAATTTTTAAAAAAATTTCATCATCGGTACAAGAAAGATATTTT
Source organism: Arctopsyche grandis (assembly GCF_051622035.1). Classification (NCBI taxonomy): domain Eukaryota; kingdom Metazoa; phylum Arthropoda; class Insecta; order Trichoptera; family Hydropsychidae; genus Arctopsyche; species Arctopsyche grandis. The sequence goes on from NC_135362.1 coordinate 4,501,746, forward strand.
CTGTGCATCTATTGGCGTATTTTTTTAAAAATCGACCGTTAAATAACCACGCTAGACTCTTTTCGTGGGTGTAAAAAAGAGGCGATTTTATAGATGTTTGGCGGCTCCTAGATCCTATAAAAAATAATTAATTAAAAAAAATAAAACGATAGATGCACCCCAATGGTGGATATCCATAGCATATTAAAAAATAATTTCTCTAGTGCTATAATTGAGGTAGTGAGAAGTATAGAACGTTTGTATGGACAAGGCGCTGCTGTCCAGCCCTCTTAAGAATACATCTTATATTATATTATGAGAACCCAAAAGCCTATTTTTTTGGATTTATTATAAATATTTCTAGTAATAGTAATATAATTTTTTCCATTACTATTGTTAGTTTTTTCCATTACTCAAAATTGTTTTCATTATTAAATTTTAAACACATTTTAATTGAAATAATATTCCCGGAATTCGATATATGAATTCCCGGGACACGGGACATCAAAAATTCCGTGAATTCCTAGGAATATTTGATCTGGGTCGACCCGGGTCAGAAACCTTATTACGCGTATGTATTTTCTAACTTTCCATTTCTTTTAATTATCTAAATGATTACTCTTAATAAAAATAAAGAGATTGAGGCTTAGGGTTTAAATAATTCTCACTAAAGTGTAAGAAGAAGCAAACGGAAACTTTTAGCGAAACGAGAAGCCGCACAGATTTAGAATGAAGTACGCCCATTTAATAAGAAACAATTGAACAGTGCAAAAAATTCCTAGGAACAAACACAGTAATAATGGTTGCATTTAATATACCTGATGAGTCTTGTATCGATAGCTTTCTAACGCCTACAGCTCTGTACCAAATTCGACCGGTGGATAAGAACGAGAAAAAAAATCAATTAACCTCTAAAAACATTTTTTCAACTGTTATTGTCTCAGTTGCGAAATTACACGCAGACTCGCCATCATCATCATCATATCCACTATCGAGCCATCGTCGGTATTCAGTGAAACTGGTCTGAATTCCACTCATTCTCCGATTTCGTATACGACTGATCTGTACGTATATACATATATGGAGCCTGAGGCTGTATCCAATGTACGTTCGAATCCAGTGTGCAGTTTCTCGTATGAGTATATCATTTTTTTATATCATTGGTCCATTGGACACCTCAAATTTCTAGATCGCATGCTCGGAACGAAAGTTGGCCAATGTCGACTCGTCAAGGGGAAGGTTGTACTCTCGTTAAAAAGGTTTATAATACGTATGTATGTACTCTCCTCCTTCTGGTTCTTTTCTCTTTCTACGCTCGCTTCACACTTGACATTAATCGTTTGATGAAATCGAAAAAGAGCGTTTGCCCGTTTGACTTTCGTGTTTTATAACGGTCATTAGAGTTTGTTGGTTCTTTTTTTTTCATTATTTCATTCTCGTAAACAAACTGACGTATCACCTGTCTTAACTGACACCGGTTGAACTTTGGTTGCCCTCAGATTTACGCGTCTAAATTTACAGCTAAAGTGAGTATGAAGTAAAATAATATTCTCACTGTCATTTATTTCAGATTATTGATGAGACTTATCAATCTACCACGGAACTGTGTAATCTTGTAACGATGTGTTTTTATCTCACGAAGGCGTTTTTTTTTTTACTTACCTCCTTTACGTTTCACTTACGATTACAATTCAGGAAAAAGTTTGCCTCTTATCCGATCGTTTTCATACTTTGCCATATTGCTAATTTTGGTCATCAATACAAGTAAATGGATCCTTCGCCATTACGATAGAGATAAAATATCGTTTAAGAAGCGAAACAAGTCCGAAAATTTAATTAAGTAAATGGCGGAGGATCCATTTACTTATATTGATGACCAAAATGAGCAATATGGCAAAGTACGAAAACGATCGGGTAAGAGGCAAACTTTTTCCTGAATTGTAATCGTAATTGATACGCAAAGGAGGTATTTTTATTTATTTATTTTATTTTTATTTTATTTTACAAATATACCAGGAAGGCTTAACAGGTAAACCCCAAATGCGCCTTCCTGGTCCACATAATTATTACATAGATACATGTAAATCTAAATAATATCTGACATCTATGGTCAGTATACATATATTACAAACGTCGTATCAATACGATAAATAACGATGAATAACTTTCATGTAACAATATGAATTTTATATTCGATAAACAACCACAGAGACATCTATGGTGAGCAATATGGCGAAACCTAAGATATAACAATAACTAAAGGTTCGCAGCAGAAAATTGGGAAGGAAACGCCAATTTTACAGGAATCGTTTCAATAAAAATCAGAAAAATTGGCAAATTCTCATAAGAAACGATCGACCTTGACAAATCAAGGTCTGGCCAATAGCGAGACTTAGCGGGAATCGAACTCGTAACATCAAGTACGAGATAATTCAACATTCACCACTAGACCACGATACTGGTTAATATAATACTATGATTACTAACAAAATTAAATTAAAATTGTAAAATAGAAAATGATCAGTAGATCAGAAGCTATTAAAATAGATATAAGATGTATTCATAATAATAAAACGCATTTAAAAATCAAATATATGATACTGTGATATTTTATTAAGTAGTCCCATTTCGTTTATGTAATCCCACTTGTTGAAGATTATTATAAGCTTTGTTCACATATATATGTATGTATGTATGTATTATGTTCACAAAACATCTCAACGATGAGCGATTATAAAATAATCATTCATTTTAAACAAAAATCGCAACAGAATTAAGGTTTCTTTGAATGTGTTTTAATTTGAAATAAATCTACATAATGTATTGAAACTGCTGATATTTATTTTTATATTGAAATATTGAAATTGCGTAGTGATATTTCATTCTGAATGTGGTCATATTTCCTATGGGTCTGTATCGGTGCGTGCTTTTCAAACGTTACGCACATATTTAAGATTTAAACTATTCAATTCTGGTGGGTGAAATTTCGACGGAGCAGGAAAGCATTAATCATTATAAATATTATAAAGAAAACGCCAATTTTACAGGAATCGTTTCAATGAAAATCAGAAAAATTGGCAAATTCTGATAAGAAACGATCGACCTAGACAAATCAAGGTCTGGCCAACAGCGAGACTTAGCGGGGAATCGAACTCATAACATCAAGTACGAAATAATTCAACGTTCACCACTAGACCACGCTGCTGGTATGTAATAAAAATACGGATCTCTATCTAATAGTGACTAATGATTATAAAAATTTTAAATATTTGATACAATATATGTACATACACTGTTATGAGATAAAAACACTGTATATGTGTAGAATAAATGCAATCCATTTTTTTTCTATTTAGCTGACTACATTTCATGTTGTGTGGGGGTGGCGAAAATGCGTGCATGAATAGCCAGCTGTCATCATGTCGATCTGATAGACGATTCTGATGTAATTTTAATGATTTCATTAATGATTAATTTCCTCTATCGTCATGTTAGAGATATCTGCCTTATTTATGAATATCTAACTCTCGTATGTTGATAATGCGTCAAAACAATCAGAAGAGTGGAAGTGCTTAAAAAAATCAGCTCACAAATTTCGAGCCTCAAAAAAAAACTAGCTAGCACTGTGAAACTAATAAAAAGCTTGTCGTTAATATAGTACCATGTGTGAATGTTTAATATAATAAATGATAACAACAATTTACTTTCAGGAAGGAGATGTGAGATTTGAATAACTTATTTTGCTTAAAAAAACTGGGTCGCAAAATTTGGTATACATCTAACCGCCACTTCTCATAGGAAACTATTAATTGTTTCCTGTCTCAAACAAGACACTCCTAATCTTCCAAGATTGGAGTGATTTGCGACAGTCATCATACAAGTACGTATACCATTTTAAAAATTAAATCGCAAAACAAACGAAAACGACATGTTGACCGCAAATGATCGCATCCATCATAATGATATTTGTTCGACGGATCATTTTATACGGCCATAAAATGAATAGGCTCTTACTTCCTTCTGTAACTGCTCCGGGTGTTTATCTATTTATGCTTGTGTTACTTTGTCTTGTTCACCGCCGAACAAATAGAGCTTGTAAACCAATGCGGTTAACTAACAATAAGCAAAACAGTAAAGTTATCGGTTCGTCAATCAACTGTGGTCGACCCGAGATGTTATGGAAATTTTGTTATTATTATTTTAGAGTACCAGCCCGGTTCAATCATATTATTATGTATTTGTATCGATATAATGTAAAAGTTGTGAATTCAGACAGTTGTTTGGTTGAACAATATCGCATTTAGGCCAATATCCAATTGTGAAATTTGAGGCAGATACACACGTGCAAGTAGAGGGGCAGGTTATGTTGGGTTAGTGGAACCACTTGTTTAGTTACATGTATGCAAGTAGAGGATAGTCGGGTTGGTATGCACGTAGGGGCTAGGGCGAAATCACACAGCGGTGAATGTGGCACGTGTTTTTTTTTTTTTAGATAGTTTTAAACATATAGAAAAAATGTAACGTTCATGGCACGCATGCATGGTACACGTCCTTTCAAAACGACACTTTCGACCTATGTATAATCGTATTTATCCTTGCTTGACAGTGATCTATTCCAAAACAAAATATTGATAGAAAATAAATTATTTATAAGTTAATGATTTATATTATTACTATTCCATATTTGAAAATAGCTCGATGGGAAAAATTGAGAAAAATAAATGGTGCTATTTTAGTTAGCGGTCTACCTTAGCATGCAACCTACCTTTGAATCGCAGTTGACTATTTTTTTTTTATTTCTATCGTAGCAACGACCTATTTATTTTAACTGTTTTTTCATGCCGCTCCATAATGGTGTCGAAGTATTTCTATCAAAATATCATCAGCAGCGAAGAAAATACCGACCTTAACAACCTAATCTTAAATTAATAAGTCCAACCCTAACTTAACCTAACCTAACCTGACCAGCCTAACCTAACCTGACCTAGCAGCCAACACCTATTTATTTAAGGGTCAGGTTAGGTTAGGTTAAGTTAGGGTTGGCCTTATTAATTTAAGATAAGGTTGTTAGGGTCGGTATTATGCAGTCTCACTGTCACCCGCTAGAATTGAGACAGTGAGACCTGATATTAAAGTAAAAACGTGAAGGTAGATCGCATACTAAAGTACAGTGACGGTTTTAGGGGGGGGGGGGCTGGGTCGGGTGGCGTCCGAGGGCGCCAAATAAGTTAGGGCGCCGAGCGATGCGCCAAAGACGTTTTAAAATTTAAAATTAGAGCGCCAAAAGTCATTCAAAATTTTAAATTAGAGCGCCAAAGGCGAAATTCTTTCTAAGGGTGTATAGAAAAAATTGCCCGAGGGCGCCATCGGGTGTAAGGCCGGCACTGCTTAAGTAGATATGTAAAGGTAGACCGCATACTAAAGTGGCACCAAATAAATCTTACATTTTTAAAATCGGAATTAGAATCGTTGAAATTCTCTACAGCCCTAGTTGAAAATTGAGATTTAATTTATCCTCTATCAATGAACATGCAACTTGTCGAGCAAGTTCAGTCGTTTTTGACACATGACACATTTCAGTAATGACGTTATTTCAGTTTTTATGTGGGGAGGGGGGCAAAAGTTTGACCAATTTGTGGATATTTTTTATAAAACCTTTATTTTGGACGAAGCTTCTGATCGTCATTCTGAACTTGTTCTGAACTAGTTCTGCTGGCCTAAGCTACATATTACATAGTAACGATTAATCGATTTAATTATGAGTCATTAAAAGTGTTTCATTAAATGACATGCATGTTCCTGAATTGGCCAAAAAAAGAGGATGGCCCTTCCTACCCCCCCCCCCCCCCCAAATGATATAAGAGTGTGTGTAAGAGAATTGCATAAAAAGTGATTTTGCCCAAGCTAATTTACTTGAAAAAAAAAGCATGTGAAAGCATGTCGAAAGTTACGAGCTTAAAACTATCCGTCAAAAATATACAAATCTTTGGGACCGATGAATATATCTTCAATAGTTTTTGGCGAATAGATTTATTGGTCGTAGAAAGTAAAATAATATAACGATCAGCTAAGATGTTTAAAGGTTCACAATAATTTATTTTATTAGTGTGTGTACGCATCATAATTTAATCGATCATATTTCAATATTATATACATATGTACACCTGGAGATTTATTACCAAATTATGAATAAATACATAAATAATTCAAATATTTAATTAAATTTCATTCGTAAAAGTGCCATCTATGTGATTTAGAGCGTATTTCATTATGTAAAATTCTATATGTACATTTTAAAACTAATATAAAATATAAGCTTTTGAAGAAGAAATATGTTGAAATAAAAACAAAAGAGATGATATTTATTTATTTATAAATTTGTTATTATTTTTTAAATAATTATTTTTGTTTTTAATAAGAGGAAAAAAAATAAAAGTTGGATTAAAATCAACAATATATTATTTTATTATTGTTTAAACTTATTAAAAAAATAATCTCCTTGGTACAAATTATTATTTTAGTATGGCCACACCGAAACAGCGTTTTGGCGCGAAATGTCCACTTTGACAGTTCTCTCACACGCTTGAGACGTCACTTAGAGTGATTTTGAATTTATTGTTTAATCTGACATATTATTACAAATTCAAACATGAAGATTCCCGAAGAAGGTAAATACGTAATTATTTACAAAAAAATATAAATAAATGCTAAATTTTAACCATTGTTTTTATCGACATATGTACTTATTTGAGGCTTTATGAAAGTCAGATATCAATTTGTTAGCATTAGGATAACATTTTAGTGGTGAAATGTATCAAATATTATTAGAAAATTTAATATAATATTTAAATTTTTTTATTAAATTTTATGTATATTGTAGTTGATTATTGTTGTAAGTGAACGTTCAATATTGCTATGCTCATTCTTATATTATGATTTATATAGTGTTTAAAAAATGTTTTCAGTATTTCGTATTCAAAATGTTTATAAGAAATTTTTATGTTTTTTTAATTGATTTTTACCATCGACAGGTCTGAGCAAAGCTAAGACTAAATTATTTACCAAAACGAGTAAAAGTTACAAAGCTGGACTACAATTTCCTGTGGGACGTATCCACCGATTACTACGTCGAGGACGTTATGCTGAACGAGTCGGAGCCGGTGCTTCGATATACATGGCTGCCATTTTGGAATACCTCGTGGCTGAAATTCTAGAGCTCTCCGGAAACGCTTCTAGAGACAATAAGAAGAGCCGGTTTGAAATGATGACATTTGAATGCAGTTTTACTTTTATCGTTTATATTTTCATTTGTGTATTTCATTGTTTGTTTTAGGATTGTTCCGAGACATGTCTTGCTCGCAGTCAAAAACGACGATGAACTTAGAAAGCTCTTTGAAGGTGTGGTCATTGCACAGGGAGGGGTTTTGCCGAACATTTTACACGAACTGCTTCCGGTTAAAACGAAAAAGTCAGACGTCACTCAGAAAGTGTTGTCTCAAGAATATTAAATCTGATTTTTTTTACAGTTACCAATATGTCTTTTAAGGTTCCCGGAAAGATGCACTAAATTGCACTGAATAGTGACGTAGTTTCGAGAAGTCTTAATTTTCAAAGGCACTCAGAAAGAACCTACGTAATAGAATTCAACAAAAAAAGGGTGGTACCGTCGAAATATCATTCAAATACCCCTTGACGCTTTTTTGTGGAATTCTATTGCGTTGGTTCTCCTTGAGCATCTTTGAAAGTTTAGATGTCTCGAGAGTGCATTTTTCCGGTCACCGTCTTTTAATGTTGTGTATTATTTTGCTAAGTTTTAAATTTAATCAAGTGTGTAATAGTATTAATTTTTTAAGGCTTGTTTTATTTCATAATTTGTATGTGTATATAAAGTTGTCAATCAAGCATTAGATTTAAAAAAAATTTCAATACAATGTTACATGTAAGACTTTTGTGCCTTTTTTATTTGTTGGATTACTGAATTTTTAATAAATCATTTTTTTAATCAATAGTTTTGATTTTTTTTAAAATGGCTGTATAAAAACCATTTCTAAATTTTACAAAAATCATTTTAGATTTTTTTATTACTAAAGGTGAAGATAAATCAGTATTTTTAGCATCTATTGCAAAGTGCTAAAAATAGCTTGTTACCGGAATACCTTGCTGATGAATGGTTCTTTTAACTATGTATAATGTTTTGTATTATCAAACATTGTATCTTCTACATTTGCATAAATAATTTCTTGCATTTCTATTTCTACTTTGAAATATATAATTCAATATATAGATTAATATCCGTCAACGACGAAGACTTTTGTGCCTTATTTTATTTGTTGAATTACTGAATTTTTAATAAATCATTTTTTTTTTAATAATAAATCAATAATTTTGATGTTTTTAAAATAGCCGTCTTGAACCATTTTTAGATTTTATAAAAATTGTTTTAGATTTTTATTATTATTAAAGGTGAAGATAAATCAGTATTTTTAGCATCTATTGCAAAGTGCTAAAAATAGCTTTGATTCTGGAATACCTTGCTGATGAAGGGTTGAACTTTTAACTATGTATAATGTTTGTTGTGCTATCAAACATTATACCTTTACATTTGAATAAATAATTGCTTGCATTTCTATTTCTACTTTGAAATATATAATTCAATATATAGATTAATATCCGTCAACGACGAAGACTTTTGTGCCTTATTTTATTTGTTGAATTACTGAATTTTTAATAAATCATTTTTTTTTTAATAATAAATCAATAATTTTGATGTTTTTAAAATAGCCGTCTTGAACCATTTTTAGATTTTATAAAAATTGTTTTAGATTTTTATTATTATGAAAGGTGAAGATAAATCAGTATTTTTAGCATCTATTGCAAAGTGCTAAAAATAGCTTTGATTCTGGAATACCTTGCTGATGAAGGGTTGAACTTTTAACTATGTATAATGTTTGTTGTGCTATCAAACATTATACCTTTACATTTGAATAAATAATTGCTTGCATTTCTATTTCCACTTTGAAATATGTATATAATTCAATATATAGATTAATATCCGTCGACGACGAAGACTTTTGTGCCTTTTTTTTATTTGTTGAATTACTGAATTTTTAATTAATAATATTTTTAATCAATAATTTCCATGGTTTTAAAATAGCCGTATAATATTCTGAATCAATTCTAAATTTTATAAAAATCGTTTTAGACATTTTTTTATAACTAAAGGTGAAGATTAATCAATATTTTTAATATCCATCGAAAAGTGCTAAAAATATCGTTTTTTATTACATTTTTTATTATATTACTAAAGGTGAAGATAAATCAATATTTTTTGCATCTATTGCAAAGTGCTAAAAATAGCTTGTTTCCCGAATACCTTGTTGATGAAGGGTTGAACTTTTAGCTATGCATAATGTTTGTTGTGCTATCAAACATTGTATCTTCTACATTTGAATAAAGACTTGCTTACATTTATATTTCCACATTGATATATATATAAATCGATATATAGATTTATCCTTTGAACTTCTATGACGATTCAGTCGAACGACCGAAGATGTAGAGATAGAGAAACGATCGTCGAACGTTTTTAATGCAAGTTTTTAAAAACCACTCGACAGACAATCGATAGTTTGATCGCTTGGAAATTCCATCTCATTGGTTCTGCCAGCCGATCAGACTTCTTAAAAACCACAACCGGGTCGATATCTCTGAATTTCACGAACTCGTTTGCATTTCTACTTCATATTATATTACGTATGCGACCTTTGGAGCTTCGTCTGCGGAGTCTGCTGCACGATGGCGGTGTCATTCAACGCCGGGATAATTCAGACAGGTCTTTCTCCGGTGTGTGTTGTTCATTAGTAAGGAATATATATCTATATATATATATTATAGTTTCTGTTGGGTATGGATTAATTTAGAATACACCGCGAGGAGTAATTAGCAATAGGGGGAAGTGAACTATATCGCCTTCGGGATGCATTAACATTCTTGTTGTTTCGACAGCATAATTACTCCGACGGAACTCGACGGCTGGAACAATGGCGACGAAGACGAATAGTATTAAGAGTGGTGAGTGTGAATGATGACAAGTTTTCATCATCATTATTGGTGCAGGTCGATATTTTGTATTTTTATGTATTGCTGAATCGCTTCCGGAGTAAACAAAACCATCCATCATCACTGTAGTGACGGTTCAATTTTTTTCACCTCCCCGGCAAGATTGTACAAAACTTTTTATATATTTCGTTTACATAGACTCTTGAGGTAAAATGCGATGGTAAATTTGATCCAAGGCGTAACTTTCCAGCCACCTGAAGTGAAAAAGTTATCTTGACCAATGAATGATGCCCTATAGAGTCTTTGGAAATGAAATTGAGTATGTATGGTTTGATTTGGATTAGCGACGAAATACTGCAAATCTTTATCTAAGGCTAGGATGACCATACGTCCCGTTTTGACCAGGACAGTCCCATTTTTTTTTACAAACCTTTACGTTTCACTTGCCTCTTATCCGATCGTTTTCATACATTGTCATATTGCTCATTTTGGTCATCAATATAAGTAAATGGATCCTCCGCAATTGCGATAGAGATAAAATATCGTTTAAGACGCGTTTGAAGTTTGCAAATTTGAAATCTGGGTGTCGTCTATGTGGTCTTTAGTTTTATACATAGATGGCGGTAGTAATTACGTGCTTTGCGCTCATTCAGTCGTTTTCGAAAAATTGTTTGATTTGTCCCGATTTGTCAGTCCATTGGTGTACAGAAATTTTTTTTTGAAAAAAATTGCTTTGTGCTACTTTTTTATCATTTTTATTACTATTTTAAAATAACTTATACACAACGTAAAAACTATATTACTTAACAAAAAATAAATGAAAATGAAATAAATCAAAATTTTCAGTTGCACATAATTTTTGCAATTAATTAAGAGACAATTAAGAAACTGAGAATATTTTTTTAGAAAATTTATAGTTATTGTAACTGCTAATTTTACACATTTCATTAAATAAATCTGACTGCGGCGCATAAACATCAAATATTATATTATTTTTTATTATCTTATTTCTATAAATATTTTATATTCCGAAAACAGTATTGTAACATGAGAGAGATTATCCACTGTCTAAGTGGATTCGTGGATGAACAATAGAGAACCCGGATTAGGCTAACCGTTGACAGTAACCGGCGACTACTAGTCATATGTGAACTAGTCACAGGACAACCGGTCACTCTAGATCGGTCACACGTGATCACCCGTCACACTAAAACTGGTCACACCCTAAAATCGGTCACGAGAAAACTGGTTGACCGATTTTAGGGTGTAACCAGTTTTCTCGTGACCAGTTTTAGTGTGACGGGTGATCATTTGTGACCGATCTAGAGCGACCAGTTATCCTGTGACCGGTTCACATTTGACTAGTAATCACCGAACCATTTTTTTGGGGAGCATCCCATTTTGAGTCCTAGGAAGAGTCTAAGGGCCATGTTTCTTTTCATATGTTTGAATAAAAATTGTGAAAGTAAACTTCATTCTATGCTTTTTTTTTTTTTTAAGGTAAAAGGGTGCTCCATCCAATGCTGTCTATATTCTTTATTCGAAAAACAAAAATTAAATTGAAAATATCACCACCTCGACAAGTCTGACTGGGTCGCAATTTGAGCGGCGATTCAATTGGGTACCGTCAAAACATTTCGACGTGAAGTCGAGAGATGTAGAGTTGGAGTGGCATGACAAATGAATACAGAGTGCTGGGAGTGTTCTTTAGAATATTCGCCAAGTTCAAATAATTCAAAACAATACTTTACGCCTTATCAGCGTGGCCCGAGGGGGCCCAAGCTCTCTCCCCGACTGCTCACGGCCCCCTGGGGACCTCCGGTCGTTGTTCCGAAAGTATGAAAAGTTCACCGGTTTATTTGGTTAGATGCTAATCTGACTGAATGAAATCCTTGTCGTTTGCGGGCAGACTGAAAACGAAATGCACGATATCATTCTCCACTTATAGTGTGAATTTAAAAAGCACCACGATGAGGAGATGGTGGAACTCCTGATCAACCAACTTGGTCTGACTGGAACAACATATTGTCATTTACTGGAAAAACGTCGATGATCTCATTGATCTTTCCTTAAAAGGCAAGTCGCACAATTGCATAATCGCCTTCTTGTACGAGCATGTAAAGTCAAAGAGCAAATACACAATTCGACTTGCTCTACATATAAAACCTCGAGCCCTGAGGAGCCCTCGAGAGCATGATCTCATCATATAGCAAACAACCTCAATCCCGTAGGAATCTTCGAGAAATCTAACCAATAGACTACGCATTGCACAACCAACCAGGATATAAACTAGCACATCAGCCCCGGATGCTCAGAGTTCAGCCTGCCCACTCCTCCGAAGTCGAGCAACTATCTCTTTCGCCGTACAAATAATAATACTTGTATCCACTGAATAATAAAGACCCTCTTCCAAACACTGAAGTGTTTCTATAGGCCGGAGCACTGGTCAACACACTTTCCCTGCCCATAGCGCCATCTAATATTCCTGTTGAAGTTATTAATACCGGGTTGATACGGTGTGAATAGCTTGGTCGGGTAGCTTGGACGTTGGATTTACTACATTGTAATTTTAGTTTCTTCAACTGCTCTACTATGTTATATTCTCACTTGTATTTTTCGCTTTCTCTCCATACATTGGATTTAATGCAGAATTTTGACAATCGATGTCCAAATTTTGCATTCATAATAATTACTGTCTAAACTTAATACATTATATTGGGCGTTCGTATATGTACATTCTAGCTACCGAAGCATGCGAATTTATAACAGAATTTATTCAGCAAACACAAATAGCATTAAAACTTTTTTTTTTTAAATCGTCCATTGAATATAATGCGATTCAATGTTATGCTAAGCTTTGCACGGACTCTTCAAAAGCAGGGCTGCCACACACAAAGCGACTTCGACGATCGAGATCGAAGATTGCGAATCCGTTGACATCCTTATCTCGCAAAGTGTATATTGAGCGCTAAATTCCTTGTAAACACGCCTTTGCATAATTTCCTGTTCACAATGAAGATACGAATGATTGTGCATAAATTAAAGCAAACGAATTCTGATGCTCTCTCTATTATTATGCTCGAGGAAAACGGGAGCGAAGCCTTAAAGCCGCCTCCTGTAATGTAAGTATGTATTATATTTGTATGCTAGCGGTAATTATGTTGTACAAAGCATCCCATAATATGTTTTATAATGTAAAAACTAATTTTTAATTTTAATTCTATTTACTTGGCTTTTTTAAACGTACTATATCGTCAAAATAAACGAACGGTTTGTGGTTGGTAACGTGCAAGGAATGAGAAGAAGATCTCTTCATCCAACTAAACACAGAAGATTTGAATAAGTATTGAGTTATCCTCACAATGAAGATTCTCAGTCATAAAATTTGCTACCAAGGATAATTGAAAACAGGACAATTGACAATTTGTAAATTTAATTTTTTTCACGTTTTCAGGTATTTGAAATGGGATAAAGTAGGATTAAGTATCAATGATCGTCTCTTGAACCACCTTAGGTTCGTAGACGATATTGTCTTAATAGTTTGTAACACAGTTGACTAATGGCAAGAACACGAGTTCGTAGTTTCCAGCTGTGAAGGGCGTATCTTTATGTATCACTAATGAATATTTTTTTCTTCTTTTATTATTATTATTAGTTTTATAAATCTTTTCATATATATTATTTATGTATTTAACCACAATGACGCATTGAAAAAACCCGTTATGTCATTGTGACATTAGTTTTTCTAAAAAAAAAATTCGTACAATCTTATTCCTTAGTTTATTTAACATTTCTTCAAATACTGGGATATCACCGTTATAACGTCAATACAGGGATAAAATATCACCGAAAACACTCCGGAGGGTGATAGGGCGTGCTAGCGTTTTTTTACATGTGCAAAGCTATCTAAAAAAATACGTACCACGTACCACTCTGTGTGACTGCACCTTTACTTAACAGACTAGCACATTTGGAAAGGGGAAGTAAGACTAAAAAATTGCTTAGATAAGATTAAATGACTGTATATTCCGGTATGCCCGATATCATTACATTAGATAACAAGACTAGAAATAATGAGAAATTATTTATATCTAGGCCAAAACATTTACATGCCCAGAAGCAAAAATGAGAAGTTTAGCTGCGAAACAGGCATTGAATGACGGAATTCCGCATAAATTCCAATGCAATCAAAGAAGTGTGGAAAGCTGTATGCTCAGCAAAACGAGAAGATATTGGAAACGGAATACTTGGATGAGACGTATGTTGAAATCATGGAGAGATCAGAGAAATTGAAATGGAAATGGGTGGGTCACGTAGCTAGATGAAAAAATAACGAAAAAGAAGGACGAAAGAAAGGCTGGAATGGTACCCAAGAGAATGTAAACGGGTGTAGGGAAGGTCACAAGGGAGACGGATGGATGAAATTAGAAAAGAGTGAGGCTTCAGATAGATGAGAACTGCTTAAAACAGAGAGTTGTGGAATTTAATTAAAATAAGTATGTGTACATTGTGTATAGCAACACCGAGTCTATCCTAGGCGAGTAATTTTCAAAGCTCACCCCTGCACATAAATCAAATTTTGAACGTAACGGTAGTGGTTAGATACATAATATAAAGAGTTTTATTAAGTCTGCTGGCGCTAAAACAATTAAGTTCCAAAGTTTAATGTGCTTAAGTGGGTATAGTTCACGTTTTCGCGAAACAAAAAAAGGCTCCTTCATAATTTATTTACTCGGCACAGCGCCAGAAGGCCATATCTCACCGTTGCGCTTCTGCACCAAACTTCTACACCCTGCGAAAAATATATTTATGAACTTCGGAAATGACGTTCATTTTTAATCTCTGCTTTGTGTACGTGCTTCTGGTAATGTGCATAATCTTGACAAACTATATAATGTATGAGAAATCAACATGATTACCATTTCTAAATTTTCCTCTGCTTGCTTGTTTCAAAATCTATAAGAACGCTCTTTGACTTGATTACAGTTTTGCTTCGAAGTAATAATTTTGAAATACAACCTGAGAAGTTCTTAGATATGCCTGGCGTTGCTCTGAAGGTGCAGAGTTTACAAAAATCTTTCCAATCTCTTCAATGCCTTTTCAAACACCAGTATAATATAGTGTTGCCCAGAGGTGAGTTCAGGATCCAATTGAAAGCCAAAGTCTCTTCACAGCATTTAATCAACGATTAAAGAGGTCCACACGGAACCACCACTCACTCCAGAATCTCTGCGTTACCGTGTGTATCTTATAAAGAACAATTTGCCTCTACGATCCGTTAGTGTGTCTATTGTCTATGCACTTAAAGTTCTACTCAGGCGTATCTATTGTTTACGTACGAACTTGTCCAGGTCTGTGAGAACTCCAGCGTATGCTATGTTCAGGCATTTACTGAGTCCCGTTAGCCTTATCCGGGGTAACTCAATAGATAATTCAACAATAATAATAATGACAATTCAACGCATGAAATTGAAATTTAGGTTCTGGTGTCCACTTTCATGATCCCACGTTATAATAGGATGTGATGAGCAGACTTTGGCGGCCAGGATGCTCTTATCAAATAAAATAAGGTTTACTATTGTTTATTTTGATTTTCTGAGATACTGGACATATCGAATTAAAAGAGGTGATAACAATTTGTGAATTAAGTCATATAGAAATAGTGTTTTTGGAACTTAAAATTGGACTTATGCCATTTTCAAATATAGCAGCTCGTTTCTTATGTGCACCATTGGCAGAGAAATTGGTAAAGATTCATCTGTAGATGAGTTTATTTGCACCTTGTAACGGCTCAAATGTAGAATCATTAGTTGTTATTCCTAAAAATCACAATCTAGATTGTTTTAAGGGTTCTACTTCGGTAAATTGGACAAGTATTCCTAAATATTGAAAATAATTAGAAACTTTTTAGAAAAATAGACGTATAAACTAGCTTGATACTAATTTAAGACCTTCAAGAGAAAGTATATGCTGATGAGTGATGATGAATAAGTAAGAATTGACTTTGCATGGACTGATGTTTTTGTGACTGATTTGCAGTTGGTATAAAAATTTGAACATATTGAATTTGACCCATGTACATTTTAATGACAAATATGAATGTTTATTAAAAAATGTTTAAATTGGTATTTGTTATATATGTATTTAAACAGTTGTCGAGGTTGTGAAGTGTCAAAATAATAAATTTATTTATAAGGTCTTTAATATTTTAAGTAAAAAAAGTAAAATTGTAGTCTACAATACAATTGTATTGACACATGTGGTTTATTGTGCCACTGTGCTTAACTTGTTTAATGGCCAATATTTAGGAAAGATACAAAATTTAAAAAATAAAGCTATGAGAGGTATTTTGAATGCGGGTAGATTAAAAAGTATTAGAAGTATGTTAAATGAATTGGGATGGATGAGTATAGGAACTAGTTTAAATCTTAGTACATTGTCTTTTGTTTATAAGTTAGTCATAAGTTATTACGTAAGTACTTTAAGGATTATACAAAAAGGAATAGAGATATACATAGTTTTTATACTAGAAATAAGGACGAATTAGTTGTAAGTAGAGTAAGAAAAAAGAAGACAGCTGGGGGTGTTTTCCACAGGGGTGTGCTCATGTACAATGCCCTCCCTGAGTGCATCAGGTCTTCTAAGACTGTGGATGCATTCTTGCAAGGTGCGAGGAGACACCTCTGTGAGGGACAGTACATATAGTAAGTCAAACATAAAATTTTAGAGTTAAGTAATTAAGAATGTATTTTAAATAAATAAATAAAATAAAATGTTGGTTAGATTGTTCAGATAAATGTAAATATAATATATTGTTAAAGATATGAAATATCAACTTGGAGTACTAAAATGCCTTCAGATTGGAATTGAAAGAGCATTTTATGATTTTTTTTTAATAATCCTATGCTGCATGTTCGTCGATCCATTTTTTAAAATGATACACTTCAGTGTATACTCCAGGAAAATCAGGAAGAGCACACTCCTTGCCGAACGAAACAATACCGGCTAATTCACCATTGCACACGAATGGTCCACCCGAATCACCCTAAAAATTTAAATAAATTCTTCAATCTTAAAACAACCATTTTTAGGTAGTATAAATTATATTTTTGAAATTTTATACCGAACAAGAATCTTTTCCACCTTCAGTATAACCTGCACATATCATTCTTTCATTTATTTCCGTCGAGTCCGTTGCGTATTGGGATTTACACTGAAGGTGATCAGCTATCGTGAGATTTACTTTCAGTAGTTGATTGCTTATTGGACCTGCTGCAAATAAATTTTATTTTAAGAATACATTTGGCATTTTGAGATTAAAAAATAAAACTAAAGACTACATAGACGTCACCCAGATTTCAAATTTGCAAACTTCAAACGCGTCTTATGGTGCGTACGCACCAAGCCAACGAACGGGCCACAGGCCAACTTTTAAAACCAGTAGCGTACAAAATATCGAAATAAAAATTAAATTTAAAAATTGAAATTAAATATCAAAATTAAAACTATTATTATTATATTAAAATTAAATTCAAGTATCAAAATAAAATTATAATCATTATATTGAAATTAAAATTAAATATTGAAAGTTAAAACAGAACATGCACAATTTAAATAAATTTTCGAGATTGACCTAAAATTAGATCATCAACAATCACATACAGGTAATCCTCGACTTAAGATGTTTTGACTTACGAAGATACGCACTAAGATCGAAAAAAAAATCAAAGAATTATTATTTTTACTTCCCCCTAATGCGCAGTTACTGAGAATATATCATGTATTAGTATGGGTGATCCAACGATTTTTGCCAACCCGGGGTGTTGTCGGTCACATCAAACGGATTTTTTTATTCTTCAATTGTTTCTCTCGTCGAAATAAATCAAGTAATTAAATCATTTCAGAGGTAAAATTTATCGGATAATGTGTGATTATTAATTTTATTTCGACGAAAGAAAAAAAACCCTTTGACAAATCACCGACATCCGACACCGCGATTTTTATGAATTGTTTTTTTTTATCGATCATCCACGTGGAAATACAGTAACATCTATCTCGTGACGACTTTAACAATATTTTTTTTCGCTCGTAAGCAGAGAAATTATAATATTTCTCTGGTTTTAAATGCGTATCGTCGTAATTCAAAACATCAACGATGATCTAATTTTAGCTCAATCTCGCTCTTTAGCTTGATTTTGATATTTAATTTCAATTTTAAAATTTAATTTTTATTTCGATATTTTGTACGCTACTGCTGGTTAAAAAGTTGGCCCAAAATCGTCGTTGGTTTAGTCCGTAAGCACCATTAAACGATATTTTATCTCTATCGTTTTGGCGGAGGTTCCATTTACTTATATTGATGACCAAAGTGAGCAATATGGCAAAGTATGAAAACAATCGGATAAGAGGAAAATTTTTGGAGGCAAAGTGAAACGTAAAGGAGGTTTGTAAAAAATATATTTTATATGGTCTTCATCACAAAGCAATCAATCAATCATCATAGATAACTCGCTTGCAGAAAAGTCTCTCGTAGGGTCCTTAGCTAGGACATTTATCGTAGCCGCATAAGTATCGACGAATCATTTGAATTTAAACCCAGGAGATAGATACTATATGGAAAATGGAGCAAAAGATTGAGAATAAATAAACTTATGCCTAATAGTTTGCCCACGAATAAACTTGTTGTTTGTCCATTTGTTCTTTTGTATACATTAAAACTGACCAGATTGGTTTGTGTATGAACAAACTAGTACGTTCATGAATGAATGAGATGTACACTTGGACTGCAGAATATACACAATTGTAATGTCTCACCATATGCAGTTCTTCCCCATCCCGAAACCGAACAAGATTCTCCACTTTCTGATGGTTTAAATCTCAATGTTGCCAGCTTCACCGTATCTGTGATATCAAAGGCCTCTGATACCTGACGGTATCTTATTAATCAAATTAAACATTATGAATATGAAAATGAATAAAATGCAAAAATGATAATCGACTCACTTTGATAATTGCAATATCGTTAACAAGTTTTTGCGTATTTTCCGTAAAGCCGTCGTGAACAATGGCGGATTCCACTATACGAAACTGTTTACTAATTGATGTGGTATTTAATAATTCGTACCCTGCCATTATTTCATATTTATCTGGAGATGTTGAAATTTCCCTATAAAATAGGTTCAAATTTATTATTTAATTATTTTCATAAATGGATTTAATATAAATAACACTGTTCGACAAATGACGACTTTTAAAATGTTTCAGAGACGGGATATGACTTTTCTTATAGATCTATGCCCAGTGAACACGAATCTGGTAATAAAAAGTGTTGATTGGCTCGAGATTCGGAGATATATGTGTTTCTTAAATCGCGCGATTTTTCTATATCTTGGTGTTGTTCGGTCGATTTCTCAAAATCTTCGTTTATTTTATCGAGGTAAGAATAGAATTTTTGTTATTAATCCGCAAGAATAGTCGAAATATGATTTTTCTAAGTGGAATTTTATTTAATTCTCATATAAAGATAATTCAATATATTATCCCTAGTAAATCAAATCAGATTCGTGTAAATACGAGTAAACACTAGTACGAGCTTTTTGCTCACAATTTTACCGATTTAAAGTTCAGCACACTTCCAGTTAACCCTTTTAAACAAAAAAAAAATAGATTGGTCAGAACACTATCCTAATAAACATGTTTCAATAGAAAATACTCAATATAATATAGTATTAACAGTGAAAAAAAATCCCAAGTGAAAATACGTAATTTTGACTTTTGATTTGAACTGGACGACTACTTAGAGATATTTGAAAGCTGAAAAGTACTACAAATGAAAGATAAAATACCCGACTGTAGATTCCAATTTTCATTTTGAACAGAAAATTAACAGATTTTGAGAAATCGACCGAACAACACCAAGATATAGAAAAATCGCGCGATTTAAAAAACACATATATCTCCGAATCTCGAGCCAATCAACACTTTTTATTACCAGATTCGTGTTCACTGGGCATATGTAGATCTATAAGAAAAGTCATATCTCGTCTCTGAAACATTTTTCGTGTCGAACAGTGTAATTAACGTACGTTTTAGAGACGCAGTGTCCAGCTGTAAGAACATGCAGCTTACTAATTAGCGAGCCTCCACAAAAATGGTTTCCATTTCGCTGAAGAGATACCTAAAATTTGATCAAATTATATAGGGAAAAAACATTTTTTTCTATACTTTATATTATATTATTACAAATTAATACTTGAAATGGTATTTCCAATGATGTAGCTGGTATACCTCCGACAATTCTATCGTCTGATGAAATATTTTCGACGATGTCTTTACAATGTACCACTAAAAATACAAAAGGTACATATGTATATTGAATAGAGGGAAAAACAATACTGATTTTAAATATGCGAAAATTTATAGCCATTTGTATTAAAATTAACGATAAATTAATATATTTTAAATGGAAAAAAAAACACAACAGATACTCAATAATGTTACAGGGCTGTTATTTATCAAATTTTAAAATGTATTTAGCCTTAGTATGACCAACTACTCTTGTCCATATTAAAGCTTATAATTTTTGTGATTTTTTTTCGACCCCTTTAACATGTGCTCTCTTCACGAGAAAATTCAAGTATAATCTTCGTATCAATGTGATGAATATAAAAAAAAAATCATTAAATTTAATAAACCGGAAGTGGGATTTTTTTCTCTAAGAAAAGTAAAAAACGTTGTGACCACACGATTTATTCTATACCCCTGAGCGTATCAAGTTGAAAATGTATATTTGTATTCTTTATGTACTTAACTAAGAGTTGATAAACTTTTGGTCAGAATTCGTAAACCGGAAGTAGTATTTATTTTTAAAACGATATTTCATTATTTTATTTTGAAGTTTTAAATTATTTTTATTTTCTTGATATTTAAAGTGTATAATATTTGTAGTGATATTAAGTAATAAAAAAATTTTGAACAAAATCCGACAACCTGAATAGAACTTTTGTCTTGTGTAAATTTCCATACATTTTCGCTCTATTTGTATCGAAAATGCTCTCATAGCCGGTATGTGTGAACGAGTACATATGTATGTCTAATTATCTTTTTTTTTAATATAAATTTGCTGACTTACCTCCGACGAATACAAATAAGCAAATTTGCTGAATAAACTTAAAGTTCATTGTATTTTATTAACGAAACCCACGAGAGTATATTTATTTCGTTAAATCGAGACAACTGAAGATGTTTTTGAAATGTCGCAACTTTTAAAGGTGGTAGAAAGTCAAAAAAGAAAGAATTGTAATTGATTTGCAAGACAAGAAAGTCATAAACTACTCATGTTGTGGTTTTGTATGTTAAGCACATGTCTAATTATTTGTATTATGAATTGTTTATGATTGAATGTGTTTGTAGCTCAATATATTATATTATTTTACAATTATCAGTATTGAAAATCGTTCTACTTCTTGTACTGTCTTCTCTCTGTCGATGATTAAATGTCAAGTTAAATTTAATAAATTCTGCCATGAAACTTTGAAATCGTTGAAACAGTTCCAATAAATTGGCAACCAGTCCTATCTCTCACAATATTCGAGTTTATAGCATCTCAAATCATAGATATGTGATTTTAAATTCAGTTGAACTATTGTAGATGGTCGTTTTATTCCACATTATCAAATTATTGACACAATTTTCTGCCAATTCTAGCTCAGGTTCGTTTCGTCTTTGCCTTACGTCTGTTATGAAATATTTCACTTTATTCCTCTTCACTTTCGGAATTATATATGTAACTAATTATAAAGAATTTGTGATGATTATTCATCTTCTATCTTATGATACAATATGAATGATTCAATTAATCAATAATATATAAATAAACAAATATAGATATGTATATAAATTCGTTTACCAGGTCTTTGATGGAAATACATATGTACTTTGATGGAAATATGATGTTGCCATTAAAAATCGATAATTAAATATAATTCCAGTGATAATAATTTTTTTCATGTGCAATATATTTTTATATTTAAAATAATTTATTTATATGATGATTTACATTTATTATTTACTTTAATTAAATACATTTAATTAATGTTGGATAATTCGCTTATCATCCGATATATCTATTAGTTATAAGTGTACATACATACATTCATTTTATGAACGAGAATATGGTCAAAATTAAAGCTCAATTAATTAGTACTCGAAATATAATATCTCTAATTATAATTCCTTTTTACATACCTCCTTTATATTTCACATGGCTTTCGTGTCAGTGGTCATTTTTATCTCTTATCCGATCGTTTTCATACTTTGCCATATTGCTCATTTTGGTCATCAATACACGTTAATGTATCGTCTGCCATTACGTTGGAGATAAAATATCGTATACAACGCGTTTTAAACACGCGGAAAGTAAATCTCCCTGACGTTTAATAAGCGTTCGTCCCGTATCTTCTAACCTGTTCGCCTTGATATGGCGATATAAGATTTTAATTGTTTAAACGCCTATAATTCACTCTATATTTTATGAAATTTGCTCTATTGGTTCTCGTTATCTCTAATATATAAATATTTATAGTTTTAACTCTCATATGTATATATAAATTTCAAATTTGGCGTGTAGCTTCTTGTAGGGTAATACACGATATATATATATATATATATATATATATATATTTTTTTTTATTTTATTTTATTTTATTTTATTAATTGAAAAATCAACAGACAGGATGTACAGAGATAGGTATAAAAAAAACAAAAAGTAAATAAATAATATATGTAACATCCGAGTCCAATAATAGATTTTTACAAAAATGAAAAAGATAAATATAAGGAAAACAAATTAAAAAGTAAAGAATAAAGGCATGACAAAATATGTAGTACATTGCATAATTAAACTATAGTATTAAAATATTTGGAAAAGGTTATAAGATAGAATATAAGAAGAAATTGAAATTTACAAATATAAAAAACAAATGAAAAAGGTAAATACAAAATAAACAAATGAAAAGGAAAAGATTCATTCTTTATAATATGATTAAATATATATATATATATATATATATATATATATATATATATATATATATATATATATATATATATATATATATATATATATATATATATATATATATATATATATATATATATATATATATATATATATATATATATATATATATTGATCTATGGCCAAAGATGTCAAATCTGACATTTCACGGCTAAAAGTATATCTCTTCACGGAGTTTTATCTGCGAGATAAGTATTCAATAAGAAGTTATGTTGTATCTAGTTGTTAATATGATTTACAATAAGCTTACATACATTTAGTTTTTTACAAAAAGCTTACATACATACAATTAGTTCAACAGCCACCCATAACCTCAAATTGCATTGTTTATTTCTCCAAAACAAACTTTCTAACCAATACAAGCTACACATGTACACATATCAAACAGTGATAGTTTTATTTTTAGTTATCAGCTGATTTAATTTATCTGATGATTGAAAAGTTCATTTCTGTAAATACATAAACTCATTTATGGCCAATCATACAATGATAAACTATTCTTAACTGTATGGATTACATTGCAATTTCATTGTTAATATGATTACAACTTCAATTTTATCATTAAACAATCTTATTATTAATAAGCTATTCTAAACTGTAACGTTCGCGGCATAAGTGAGTATACATATTGCCGGCAGCAACTCATAACCTCGAATTTCATTGTTTATTCCTTCATAACAAACTTTCTAACCAATACAAGCTACACATGTACACAGATCAAACAGTGATAGTTTTATTTTTAGTTATCAGCTGATTTAATTTTTATGTAATACAGCACCTCTCGTTCGTAGATGCATATATACAATTTTAAGATTCAAAAATCTTTGCAATTGGACTTGATGACTATGATTTATAGAAATACTACATATTGAGATTGTAAAGTGCCTTTAAAGTCATTTAGATTCGATATTACTCAACAATGAAAATAATTATAAGTAATAATTAAATTAATTTGTAAATAATTATAACTAATTTGTAAATGATAATTAAATTACTATGTATAAAATAGTTAAAACAATCTGTAAAATATTGTATTCATAAATAAATGTCTGTAGCATTTAAAACAGTGCTACTCTAACATTTTCAGTTGGCGGACCAGCATATATTTTTTAGTAATTCTCATAGGCTGCCTGCGGTGTTATAGTAATTTCTGTAACACTAAAAAGTAGAAAATAAAAATCTTTAGTAAAAAAAGGTTTTTTAAAAACATACTTCTTTTTGGTTTTGTATATAATTTTATGATATATAAAAAAACTCAAGTAAAAAAAAATAAATGTATATAAAAAACTTTAGTAAAAAAACTATATTAAAAAAAAGTCAAGTAAAATAAATGTATATAAACAAATAATAAAATTATTAAAATAAAAAGGCAATTTAATCAATATTTCAACAACAAATGTACAAATGTGTTAAAATTTCAATCAAAATGATTTCAATGATTGGGGTTTCAATCAAAAAGATTTCAATGATTGGGGTTTCAATCAAAATTACCTTTTTATTTTAATAATTTTATTATTTGTTTAAATACATTTATTTTACTTGACTTTTTTTTAATATGATTTTTTTACTTAAGTTTTTTATTACAAATACTTTAAAGAGATGGATGTTGTCACCGACAACATCCATCTCTTCTTGGGCAATTTTAATTCAGTAAATTTTAATGAATTTACTTGGTACGGTTTTCTCAAGTCTTTTTTTTCAAGTTGAAACACTGGATGTACATATGGTATGAATATATGATATGAACATATGTTATGAACATTTGGAATGAACATATGGTTAATCAATACATATGCTCTAGGGGTTTCCAAAGCGCCTGAAGGAAAAGCCGGTTTTCGGTTTTTTTACAAATAAAAAGCCGGTTGACCGGCTTTCACCAGTTTCATAAAATGAAGATATTTTAAATTATATTGAAAAAAAAATGAAAATATATGTGTATTATATATTATGCAAAAAAATAATTGCTTATATATTAAGTTGAGTTATAAAGATTGTGAAATTTCATTAGATCATTACATATTAGCCAGCATATTAGCCAGCAGCGTGGCTCGGTCGTTAAGCTTCTGCTTAACACTGAGAGGCGCCGAGTTCGATCCCTTGAGCTGACCTCGATTGAATAGAATTTTTCTGAGTATATCTGTAATGCTGCTGGTCAGACCAGGATTTGTGACTCCTGGTTGATCGTTTCCTATCAGAGTTTGCCAATTTTCTCTGATTTCATTGTTGAAACGATTCCCGATTAAAAATTGGCTAAAAATCCTTCCTACCCACTATGTCACCACTATTTGAGTATGATTAATGTAAATATTACAATAAAAATGTATGTACAATTCATAGATGTCTCGTTAATTGTCGAGTTTGTCAGTGTCTCGTAATTTAGCGACTTACATATGTATGTATATAATAAAAAATGCTGTATTGTTTGTAATTTGGCCAGGAAGGCGCATTGGGGTTTACCTGTAATGCCTTCCTGGTATGAAATAAAATAAAATAAATAAAAATATTACATATCAGTTATTATTATAAATAAAAAAAATTATACTTTATATCACAGCCGAAAAATGGCAGACCCTGAATACGCACAAATAATTAAATGATTTAAATAAGTTACTATCGAGATGAGAACGCGCAAAAACTACAAATTATGGAAAACTCAATTTTTAGAAATTCTGAAAGGCCTTGTTGTAGGTTATTGAAACTAGTGTGGGATTTTATGTGTGTGGGAATTGATGTGAGTATAATGTTGAAGAGTAATGGCAAACAGTGGTATACATGAGTGTATACTGTTGGCAGAAGTGTGTGACGCCAACTGACAGTTGGTAGTGGAGTGGGGCTGTGGCCACCGGCTAGGTGCGTGCGTATACGTTATATTGTATAATAAATGTGGATCATTGACTAAGATCGCCTTTAATTGTATCTCTCCTGCAATCCTCCCTACATCTCGAACTCTACACTACTTTCAATAATGTTTTATTGATTTATGACCTGCTCTACTATATCTCAAAGCCATCGCTAAGTGCCTTACCTTTTTTTGTTATTCAAAGAAATATAGGCCTTTTCTCCAAGAAAGTTTGAATATACACATTTTTTTTTGATCTTTTATGGAAATTTGAAATTCATAATGGTTAGTTTTAAGGAAAAAAATAAAAGGAAGGACACCTTAAAAAGTCGGTTGATCGAACCAAAAAACCATTTTTTGGTTTTTTTAAAAAATGTCAATTCAATTCGTCAATTTGTGGCATCAGTCATATGATGAAACATATCACATTTATTTATGGGCTTGGTATCTGAGTCCTTTTGTCCGTGTTCTTTTCCGGAGCAGGATGCAGATCATATTCTGTGGTCCTGTCCTGGGATGGAGGCTGAGAGGAGGGTTCTGCTGGACAGCGTCAGGGGTTCTCTCATTGGCCCCCTACATCATGGGGATCTAATAATGAGTAAAGCATCGTTTAGAGCTTTCGAAAAGTTCGCGGAATGCTTTGGGAAGCTGTGTTCCCCTGGATGCTACTACTCCACTTAATTGCAAAAGCATTTATGTGTTGATTTTTTTTTTAATATTTTATATTCTGTGAATGTGTGTGTGTGTGTGTGTGTGTGTGTGTGAGTGTGCGTTTGCTGTTTAGGTGAGTGTATGTATTTGTGGTTTATGTGTGTGGATGTTTGTGTGTGTGTATATATATGTGTGTGCGTGTGTGTGTGTGTGTGTATGTGCGCGAGGTGTGCGTGCATTCGCACAGCACATTTCAGGTATTGTTTCCTAACGCATGCGCGCTTTATGTGTTCATGTGTTGTTGTTAATCTTGTACTTGGTTATGTACAGTGTGGTTTTTTTTATTAGAACAGTGATGTGCGGTTGTTCTTGTGTGATATTCATGAACAACCGTCTCGTTCTCCGACGAAAGGGTCTCTTGAACTGTATTCGTTGGGGGGGGGGGGGTGGCCTCATGTTGAGGGCTTTAAGGGTCAAATTCCGTGACCTTTAAAGCGGGCTTAGACATATGAATCTCCAATGTGGACAGATATGAGTTGGTATTTTTTTATTATTAATATAAGAAAGATTGAGTTTTGTTGGGTAAAGAGGATGTTAGGGAAATAATGACGATATTTGAACAGTTTTTAAGATTGTGCGGTTTAAAAATAACGCAAAATTTTATTAAATTTTTGTAAAATAAATTTATTAATACAATTTAATATTCCATTTTCATGACAAATACTGTGCAAGATAAATATAATACAATGTTCTTGACCTGGAGTTTGAAAGTCCCTTTAGATTGAAATTAAAAGAGTAGCGGGCATTGGTTACGTAATTATTTAGCAATCCTATACTGCATGTTCTTTGATCCAATTTATGAAATGGTAGACTTCAGTGTACACATTCGGATTAGTAGTCGTACCACAAAATTCCATACCAAACGAATTAAGACCAGTTAATTCATTGTCGCACGTAAGCGGTCCACCAGAATCACCCTACATATGTAGTTTTGGAAATGAAAATTTTTATAAATAATAATTAAAAATAAATATACTTGAAATATTATAAATAAGAATTAAAAATAAATATACGAACACGACAAGGCTCTGTTCCAGCTACACCATTACCTGCACAAATCATCAAATCGGTTATTTCAGTTTGCCCGATATCCATTTTAGCTTTACATTCGTCATGATCATATATTGGGACATCCAGTTTTAATAGTTCATTGTTTGATTGGTTTGCTGCAAATACATTTTATGGTAAGAATAGACTTCACGTTTTTTACTTTATCTATGTACATACGTAGTAACAATATATGAAGTTTTGTGATCATGCGAAAATTCGAGCTCGAGATTTTGACTGATTCGAACCCAGAATCGATTAGTGATCACTAGACACCCTTATTTTGGGCATCTATTATTGTCAATTTTAGCATTTTCATTTTGTATTTTAGCGTTTTAGGGCATTAAAAATTTTGGAATTGAAAATGTAATGTGCTTAATTTTAATGTCTCACCATGTTCAGTATGGCCCCATCCAGAAATCGTACAAAGCTCTCCAATTTTCGACGGTTTTGTTCTCAATGTTGCCAATTTCACTGTATCTGTGATTACAAAGGGCTCCGATACCTGTGTGATAGTTATCAATTAAATGAAACAGTTTCAATATATGTACTTATTTTACAATTAGTATAATTGACTCACTTTTAAAATCCCAATATCGTTTTCATGCCAATATCCCACAAAACCTTCGTGAAGAATGGCAGATTCCACAGAACGATACTGTTTACGAACCGATGTAGCATTTAACAATTCATGACCTGCCATGATTCTGATTATTTCCAAATTAACGCTGTAAGATAGATGTTAATATTTTTTGGTTCAAATGGTATTGCACTGTTATAAGGGAAATAATAAAAAAAAAATCTTACTAAATAACAATGCAGTGTCCAGCTGAAATAACATGCATTTCACTGATTAGTGCACCTCCACAACTATGAACTTTGTTCTGCTGAACTGACACCTAAAATTTAATCGAATTGGTAGTAAAAGATTCAAAGTCTTAATTAAACTTGTTAATATTATACTATGGTCTTATAATTAATACTTGATATGGTCTTTCGAATGATGTAGTTGGTACACCCCCAAAGATTCTATCGGCCGATGAAACATTTTTTTCGATGTTTTTGCAATATCCCACTAAAATGATATTTATATAATATACATATTGGATATATCTTCATTATAAGTTATTCAAATTGTTGTTTATCATATTACAGTTTTTATTAATATAATTTTATTGACTTACCTCCGACAATCATTAACACAGAGTAGCAAATATGTTGAATAAAGGTCATGGTGTTGTATTATATTATATTTTCGTAAGCCAAGAGAATACGCTTCTGTCGCTAACTTGAGACAACTGAATATGTGTTTGAGATCTCGCCACTTTTAAAGCTCGTAGAAAGTCGAAATAGAAAGGAATGTAATTGATTTGCAAGACAAGAATGTGTCATAAAGTACTCATGCTTGAAGTTTTGTTTGTTTTAAAACACAAATCTTCTCACATGTTGTCAGTTATTTGACGTTATATTATGTATTGTTTATGAATATGAAAAATGATTGTAGCTCAATATATTGTTTAAACATTTTACTACTATGTACGTGTGTTTTTAAACTACTCTGTGTGATGATTGAATATTTATATTTATTTGTTTATGCTTTAGCCGTTTTTCCCTTTGTTCCCAAAGTTTCTTTGGTTCCCAAAGTGGTCCATATTAATTAACCGGTTAGTTTTTTATTGGGCAATAAAGAATGTTTTAAAACCAATCAATGATTCAAGTTTTGATGTATCTCACAACCACAACTAGATCCTACATAAATGTGTATATTCGTTATTTCTGAAAATAAGAAAAATATCAAGATATTTGGAAATATTGTGTTAAACCTGAAGTAAAAATGTTGTTTTAATAAAATTCCAAAATGTTTTGTTTGATTTTTGATATTGAAAAGCTTTTTATTCATATAAAGATGACAGTAAATACATTATACTTTTTTTAACGGCTACTGATCCTGTGTCTATAAAAAAATATTTGTTGTAAGTATTTATAATATTATTTTGTTTCATGATACATATGTATCTTGATTATATATATGTAAATATAAATGTGTTAAATAAGACTGGGCCTAAAAGGTTCCCTGTGGGACACCACTCGTGACTATTTTCGGAATAGATAATTCTACTTTTCCGTTAATTACCAACTTTCCGAGATTTAAATGAGAAATGTTGGGCACACATTTTTGATACTTTGTAAACCCAGAATGTGTGAGTTAAACAAAGTTCAATTGTGATTTTTAAGCCAATACTACAAATATGTGTAAATTCATTTTGGTGGTATATTTTGATTGTTATAGATGTTATGAAGTTTAAATTAACGGAAACGTTTGGTAAATTTATGTAAAATAGTTTTATTGCTTCACTTTAATATACATATGTACATAAGCATAACACTACAAATATGTGTAAATTCAATTTGTATACGTATTTTATATCATTTTGTGGTATATTTTTTAACAGTTAATGAGGTTGTAAAGATTAAATTAACGCAAAAATTTAGTACATTTTTGTAAAATAATTTTATTATTTAGCTTTAATATACATAGATACAATTTTCATTATATTGGGGGAAGATAAATATATTTTTAACGGGTTGCAATCTCGATCTGGGGTAATGAAATCCTCTCAAGTTGGAATTGAAACAGCATAGCATGTATATTATTTCATTCATAGAATGAATGCATGTGTGTCTTTGTGGATGTGTGTATGCTCTCGTGCAGTGCATCTTACTCTGGCATCACCCATTCAATGTCAGGTTCTCAATATCAGGAGCACATGTCTGACGCTCCACACCCCCCACTTTCCCGCTTACTTTACCCCGCGTCTCCTCGACACGATCGGTCACCACGCCACATCTCTATAGCGAATGCTTAAAACGCACCCATTGGTCAGCATGTATCGTCCTTGCTCTAATTGGTCAAACGTTTTAGTACACTGGAATTACTTTACACTGATTGGTCGTTCGCGTGTATTTATTTTATTAAATATCTCTGGCAATATGTATATATATTCCTGGCACTCTAAAGTTTGTTTTTTGAAATATTAGCCAAAGTGACATTACAGAGAGCTATAACGCATCACTGTGGCCAGTCATACAATCATAACATCATAATAATAATAACCTTAATTATAATAATAACAACCTGTTATATCTTGATGAAAAATACATTGACATTTATAGCCAATTCACAGTGTACATTGAAGAGGTTAATTTCACCAGCAACCCGGTTGAGCAGATATATATATATATATATATATATATATATATATATATATATATATATATATATATATATATATATATATATATATATATATATATATATATATATATATATATATATATATATATATATATATATATATATATATATATATATATATATATATATATATATATATATATATATATATATATATATATATATGGAGTTCGGTCTTTCGTGTCATGCGGGGAAGACGTGCTTCTGCGTTCTTCCCGCTATTACTCGCTTAAACCCGGCTATTGCACGAAATTTAATCTAAAAATTTAACCATCTAATCACTTATTTTACTAATTGCATCCTAGTATAATTTAAGTGTAAAAATAAACAGACGATCGGCCGTTAACAGCGTTTTTAATATCAGTGATTGCGAAAAATTTTGTGTTAATTTTGTGTCAGTTACAAAAGCGTATACGAACGAGATACATCTCCCTACCTGAATACAAAAAAAAATAAGGGTCCCTGCTCGCCAGTCAAAATTCGGTCCCACAGAAGCAATAAATCTTCCACATAATTGCTTTCAGACAAAAATTTTTAACGAACTTTACTTAATAGAATAATAGCAAACAGAAACGGTGTTTCCCAACTGTCTAATAGTTCTTTTTCATATTTAATTTATATTAAAGTAATTCGTGTAATTTTATATTCTTTACTAAATTTATTATTAAAATATTAAATTGCAAACCGCACTCACATATATAAATCCGTTGTCTCCAAAGAGGCGTCTCACGATAAAGATCTGTAAAAAAGTAGTATAACAATTGCTAATCTATTATTATCATAACTAACTACTTTCACTTACAAAGTAACCCTGTTAAATGGCATGTAATAACTCATAAGTGATCCAAGTGATACCTAGGATGACTATCTGTCAAAGCTGACCACAGAGAAGAGTCTATGGCGGTAAGAACTCACTCCTTGAATGGAAATCTCTCTCAAGTACCGCCTTTTTCTCAACACATCTTGGATAAATGCGAGAAAAATAATATCCAAACCTCCAACAAGGTAAGAGTGACGATGGATGATAGCTTAGCTAATAGAAACCTGTATTTAGCCACGTACAATGTAAGAACGTTATCGAGTGAAGGAAGTGTGCTTGCATTAGAGAATGAATTAGAAAATATCAAATGGGATATAATAGGACTTAGTGAAGTAAGACGAAAACAGCAAAACCAAATAATCCTAAAAAGTGGTAACTGTCTCTACTGGAGAGGGCTACCAAATGGTAGAATAGGAGGAGTAGGGTTTCTTATCAATAAGAGAATAGAAAGAAATATTATAGAAATAAGCGACATATCGGAACGTATATGCTATATAGTATTAAGAATCTCGAGCAGGTACACTTGTCAAATCTTCCAAGTGTACGCCCCCACATCTAGCCACCCAGACGAGGAAATAGAAGACTTCTACGAAAAAATACAGGACGCATACGATAATAGCCGTCACCACTTTAAAATAATCATGGGCGACTTTAACGCAAAAATAGGACAAAAGGCAAATACTGAAAGAGCAGTAGGCAATTTTGGTACCGGCCAAAGAAACGACAGAGGCGATCGCCTCATAGAATTCGCAGAACACAACAGGCTCTTTATCACTAATTCATTTTTCAGGAAAAACACCAACAATAAGTGGACTTGGGAGAGTCCTAAAGGAGACAGAAACGAGATCGATTTCATCCTAACAAATGCCCTGCACTCCGTTAAAGACGTTAGTGTTTTAAGTAAAGTAGATATAGGTAGCGATCACAGATTAGTCCGTGCCAAGATGGCCATTAATATAAATTGCGAACGTAGGAAATTAATAAAAGGATGCAGTAACTCTCCAGATTTCGCTCAACTAAGGTCTAGGAAAAAGGAATTCGAACTCGAACTTGGAAATCGATACGGGAAATTAAACCCAGAAGCAGACATCGAGGAATTGAACACTGTAATTAGTTCGGTTCTAACCTCAACAGGTAAGAAATTAGGTGGATTCAGGAAACAGATTAAATTAAGCAAAATTTCAGCGGAAACAAAAAACCTAATTAAGCATAAAAGGAATTTAGATAGGGATAATAATAAGCAAGAATACAATCTAGTAAATAAGGAAATTAAAAAGTGAATAGTCAGGGATGTCAGGGATTTTAACAGCAAGCTAATAGAAAATACCATTAAGAATAACCGTAGCCTGAAAAAGTGCAAACAGGATCTTTTCTTAGGCAAAAACCAAATGATCGCAATCAGATCAGAGAGCGGAGTAATA
The DNA here is from genome assembly GCF_051622035.1 of Arctopsyche grandis. Classification (NCBI taxonomy): domain Eukaryota; kingdom Metazoa; phylum Arthropoda; class Insecta; order Trichoptera; family Hydropsychidae; genus Arctopsyche; species Arctopsyche grandis. The sequence goes on from NC_135362.1 coordinate 4,534,956, forward strand.
ATTAGGAATAGAGAAGAAATCATAGACAGAGTTTACACGTTCTATGCAAAACTATACGAGAACGACAACGGCCAATTCCCCGCTCTGGAATCGACACACGGCCAAAGGGTTCCTGCAGTATTGCCTAGCGAAGTAGAGGCCGCGCTAAAAACTGCAAAGAACGGTAAAACCCCAGGGGAAGATAATATTCCCATTGACTTACTAAAATGTGGCGGCCCCCCCCTAATTAATATCTTAGCTAGGCTTTTCAGCAAATGCATCCAGAACCAAGTTATACCAGAAGGATGGAATAACGCAACTATCATTTTAATACACAAAAAAGGCGACAAAAGCGATATCAAGAACTACCGACCCATTAGTCTACTTTCAGCGGTCTACAAGCTCTTCACGAAGGTTATTACAGAAAGGCTGAAGAATATCCTCGACGAGAACCAACCTATAGAGCAGGCAGGGTTTAGGGCAAATTTCAGCACAATGGACCACCTCCAAGTAGTTGGCGAACTAATCGAGCGCGCCAACGAATATCAACGGCCATTGTGCCTAGGTTTCGTCGATTATGAGAAAGCCTTCGATACAGTTAGTCATAATGCAGTACTTAACGCTCTAAAAACACAGGGAGTACCGGAACCCTATGTGGGACTGTTAGCTGCAATATACAAGAATGCCACAGCTTCGGTTAAAATTTTTTCAGGTACAGATAGATTTAGCATAGGAAAAGGAGTAAGACAAGGAGATACAATCTCGCCCAAGTTATTCAATGCGGTGCTTGAGGGAGTTTTCAGGAAATTGGATTGGGATACAGCCGGAGTAAGCATCAATGGTCGCTTTTTGAGTCACCTTCGGTTCGCAGACGATATAGTTTTAGTAGCTCGTGATTCAGCTGACCTACTTATCAGACTAACACAGCTGGACAGGGAAAGTAGAAAAGTAGGATTAAAAATTAACGTAGATAAGACTAAACTAATGTTCAATAGTTATTGCATGCCTGATAGCATCCCCTTAGATGATAAACCAGTAGAAGTAGTAAATAATTATTTATATTTAGGTCAAATAATTGACATGTCTGGTAGTAAAAATGAAGAGATAAAGAGACGTATGAAATTAGGGTGGAGTGCATTTGGACGGATGAATGCTGTTTTTAAATCAAAAATGCCACTCTGCCTGAAGAAAAGGATCTTTGATCAATGCGTTTTGCCAGTGATGACGTATGGATGTGAAACTTGGACACTGAACGCCAAGATGCAAAATAAAATCCAATGCACTCAAAGAAGTATGGAACGCTGTATGCTTGGCATAACGAGGAAAGACAGGAAGCGGAACACGTGGGTGAGAAATATGACAAGGGTAGTGGACATAGTGGATAGAGTGAAGAGATTGAAATGGCAATGGGCGGGTCACGTAGCTAGGAGGATGGACGAAAGGTGGACAAAAGAAGTGCTTGAATGGTACCCGAGAGAAGGCAAAAGAGTAAAAGGAAGACCGCAAGGAAGAGGGGTGAACGAAATTAGGAAAATGTGCGGAATGAGATGGATGAGTGTTGCGCAAAACAGAGACGAGTGGAAGCGTGTTGGAGAGGCCTTCATCCAGCAGTGGATGGCGAATGGCTGTAAATGATGATGATGATGATGATATATATATATATATCGCTCTATATATTGGAGATGTTGCCAATATGTTTGTGAGCCACAGGAGAAAATAAATCACGATTCCTCAGGTCCATGAACCTACTAGTTGCATAAAACGTAAATTCATTAAGAACCTAAGGATTGTGTACTATCCCATTTAATAGCTTAACATAACACGACGAGACTCCAATGAGTTGAAGCCTAACGCCCCTAATAGGAATGCACTAGGATATATCCAAGGATAATAACCTCTCAATTCTCTCAATCTCTAATGAATGAGTCATATGGGTAGGACTCCATATAAAGGAAGAAAATTCTAGAATGGTACTTACTAGTGATTCATAAAGAATTTTAAGCACCAACGCACTCTGGAAAGGTTCACTAACTCGTAGTATTAGTCCCAGCTTTTTTGTGGCCCGCAAACAATGTTATAGGTTTCAGTCTGATAAAACCATACATTTAGTCATTTTTATTGCAACAATCTAGATTTAGAAGAGGACACCAGCCATTGTCTGATATACTTTTAGACTAACCATGTGCAGATTGACAACCCCGTACAATGTTGCTGAAACTTATCAGCAATGTTTTTGGAACCATGCACATCACAGTTCTCATATAGCATAGTGTTGCGTAGGAGTGGGTGGAGGATCCAAGTAAAAGGCCGAAGTCGTTTCACAGCGTTTATTGATGATTAAGGAGATACACGCACGGGCAGTGCTCAGTCCAGAATGACTTGATATCGCCTAAGTACCGCCTTATAAGGGGTAGATCTCTCAGGACGTCTAATCTGTTTACCTACTGTATAGTCACGTATTCGGATATGTATTCCCACGGTATGAGAAGTGCAATAATTGTTTAGCTTACTTGCACTTGGCCTGTCACTAATCCTTGAAACCACTTATACCGGTCGCACGGTATGCACTTACTTAATCCGTTACCAGACATCCGTTAACAGATAATCCTTGAACGGTCACACAGTCTCTGGGATTCTATTCACTTAATCCGCGGCGTATGTAACAATAGTATTAGGCATATTTTTAGTAAAACGTTTAGAATTATTAAGTGACCAGAAAACAAACATAATTTAAATATTAAACTTTCATTACATGTAATTGTGTAAAAATAAATATATTGTTGGCGGTTTTTAATCTCGACCTGGAAAGTACTCGCAGATTGAAATTGAAGTAGTAAATCGACGACGAGCATTGGGTACGTAATTTTTTGGAAATCCTATACTGCAGCGTTTCCCAACCTGTGGTACGCGTACCACTTTGTGGTTCGCGGTTGATGGTTGGTGGTTTGCGAAAAAAAATCAGTAATGGCGGACATGCAGGATTGAATGATTTACAATCATAAAAATAGAAATATTTTTAATATCTAATATATAATTTCGAAAGAGACTTTGTAAGTTTGTATCTTTGTTTGGGAACTTCGAAAAAAATTTTTTTTCCATGACGACAATCAATTGGTTGAATATTATATTTTTTTCGAATCAAATAAATTTAATAAAAAAATAAATGAATATTTACTATTAGATTCGCCATGTTTAAGCTGTTTATATTACAAATACTGAGCGAAGCCGGGTAAAACAACTAGTAATTAATAAACATTATCTTAATTAGTCATCGTCGACGTCAATATGTACAGTCAATGATCGAAAATCTGGCAATCGATACGTTTTCCTCAGATCCGGCATGGATTTTGGAGTGCATTTTTAAATTTACCGCGTTCACGTTCCAATAAATAAATAACTTGAATTTGACACTTGAGAACAGTTAGATAATAACCTTTAATGCTGCAGATAAAATTGAAAGTACATATGATTAGAAAATTAGATTTTTGTAATTTATGTATCGAAAATGATCAAATTGAAGTATTTGAAATTTTACATAATTTCTTATCTGAAAAAGAGAGTCGTATGTCTCGGGATATACGTGAAAAAATAATTGAATATTTAATAGGGCTGAAATCGTCTTTTACGCAGTGCTTCCCCTAACCTTAAGAAGCAAACAATTTGATTTCAAACCCCTTTCATAATGAACATTTTCGGACAGCTACCAAGGAAAAAGAGAACTTGATTGAACTTTCAAATTATAGCATTTAAAAACTGAATTCGAAATAAATAAAGTTATTAAATTTTGGCTAGGTATTAGTGAAGAATATGAACAGCTTTATGACATAGCGCTTAAATTTCTGTAGCCGTTTACTAGCACTGAACTGGTTGAGAGAGCTTTCTCTTCATTTGTTTTAAAAAGATAAATATAGAAATTGATTGAATCCAGCTCCAGATTTAAGGGTAAATCTTGCATCATTTGAACCAAATTTAAATAAACTAAGTACAAGGATCTCATTAAATTTATTTTGTAAGGAGATTTAATGAAAAGAAATCATATATGTACTTTGTAATTTTGTGTTTTTATTAAAACCATTTATCAATAATAGAAGTATGACAAAATAGTAGATAAATATATCAAACTTTGAGCAAATAACTTTTTTTCTACAAAATTTCTTACCAAAACAGATCTACATATGCTACATATCCTGTCTTCACATTCCTTACCATGCAAATACAATATATAATAATTACACTTGCAAAAACAAATTTCATGAAATACAATCATTTTTATATGGTGGTACAATTTAGCGTTATGTACTACCAAGTGGTACGCGAGTCAAAAAAGGTTGGAATACGCTGCTATACTGCATGTTCTTTGATCCAATTTATAAAATGGTAGACTTCAGTGTACCCATTAGGAACAGTAGACGTACCACACGAAAGCGCACCGAACGAATCAAGACCAGTTAATTCATCATCGCAAGTGAGTGGTCCACCAGAATCGCCCTAAAATTTTAAACAAAATTTTAAATTTTATATTTTTTTAATTAAAGGTAATTTAAATTAGAATTTTCAAATAAATACACCTACACGACAAGGATCTGTTCCAGGTTCAGAATTTCCTGCACAAATGATCAAGTCAGTTACATTATATTTAAAATTTTCTTTCACTCTAACTATACATTTGTCATGATCATATATTGGGACATCCAGTTTTAATAGTTGATTGCTTATATTATTTGCTGCAAAATAATTTTATGTTAAGAATATATTTTTTTTTTAATTAAATTTTTATATTTTGTAAGCTAATCTTAATCTAGTAATTAAGTAAATAAGTATTAGGTTTTTTTCACAAAATTTTTTTTCGAGAAGTTTCGATTTTCAAATGAACTTCAAATGATATTTAAATATCAAACCATTATTTTTTTTTTAAATCAAAAATTTTTTAAAAAAGTAGATATGCGAAAAACCCACTTCGCCACAAGAAATTATTTAAAATTGATGATTTATTTTATTTATTTAACATTTCCTTGTTACGATGCCAGTTGTCCATAGGTCAATTGACGAAAATTCAAAATTGTTTTCGCTCCAATCTATATAATATATGTATATGTAGCTATGGCAGACCAAAAGACATTTATATCGAGAGAAAAAATTCTCAATGTCATTTGTGATTATCTTATGTTAAACATATAATTGTTTTTTAAAATATAATTTTGATATTGAATTAATAAATAAAGAATCGCAATACTTGCTGCAATAGATAAAGTGCTATATTTTTGACAAATATACCCTAATATGAATACTCACTTTAAGAAAAGTTTGGAATTATCAAGTTCGCCATTTGTCTAGTTAAAATACGAAGTGAAAATGTGATATGCACAATTTTAATATCTCACCATGTTCAGTCCATCCCCATCCAGAAATGGTACAAAGCTCTCCAGTTTTTGACGGCTTCGTTCTCAATGTTGCCAATTTCACTGTATCTGTGATTTCAAAGGGCTTCGATACCTGTGTGATAATTATTAATTAAATTAAACAGTTTCAATATACATGTACTCATTTTGCAATATACATGTACTCATTGATTCACTTTTAAAATCCCAATATCGTTTTCATGCCAATGTCCCTGGAAACCTTCATGAAGAATGGCAGATTCCACAGAACGAATTTTCGAGTACAACGTGGAGTAAGGCAAGGGTGTATATTATCTCCAGACCTATTTAATATATATGGAGAGTATATAATGCGTAGAGCACTGGATGGTTGGAAGGGTGGAGTGTCCATTGGTGGAAAAAAACTATCCAATCTTCGGTATGCGGATGACACAACGCTCATAGCTAATAATCATGAAGAAATGGCCGAACTGATCCGTCGTGTTGAGACAGAGAGTAATGTGCTTGGCCTCCAGATAAACCGCCCCAAAACAAAAATTATGATAATTGACCGTCACCAACAGCTGCAAAACAACAACTCAGCTTTAAACGGTATAGATGTGGTTGATAATTTTGTCTATCTGGGGTCACTCATATCTAACAACGGCGGCAGCGAATTGGAAATACGGCGCCGGATTACATTAGCAAAATCGGCAATGTCACAACTAACGAAGATTTGGAAGAATAGAGCCATTACAACTGCTGTCAAAATCCGTCTCGTGAAGAGTCTCGTTTTTTCTGTCTGCCTTTATGGTGTCGAGACGTGGACCATGAAGGCGGCGGATAGACGGAGAATCGATGCCTTCGAGATGTGGTCCTGGAGACGGCTACTGCGCGTGTCTTGGACCGACAAACGCACGAATGTGTCTATTCTTGAAGAATTGAAAATCAAGGATAGACTGTCAACAATATGCCTGAAACGTATATTGCAGTTCTTCGGCCACATTGCACGAAGAGGTGAGGAGAGCCTGGAGCGGTTGGTTGTGGTTGGTAGCGTCGAAGGCAGAAGAGCCAGAGGCAGATCCCCCGCACGCTGGACTGACCAAGTATCTGCAGCGACGGGCGCTTCCACGGTAGCAAGTCTTCGCCTGGCTGAATTTAGAACTGAATGGAGGCAGCTGGTTGACCGCACATCATAGTCACGATCCTCAGTGATGAGGGAACCGACAGCAATATTAATATATATGTATGTGGAAATGACGCCCGCCATTTCGATGGTGAAAAATAATCGTAATAGACACGTTTGAAAATACTGCATCTTTGTTCACGGTGACGTCTATCGTCCACACTGTCACATTTGTCCACACTGTTGTGATCGATTTTTTCCTTTTCACCCCCCTCTCGCTATGGAGATTGGGCACTTTGCCATGCTCATGACTAGGGATCCCAAATATTCGTCGACTTAAACTATTCGAATATCGAATAGTTAATCAAGAGCTATTCGAATATTCGAATATATTCGAAAATTAAAAAAAAGGTAATTACATATGTACCAAGCATAAATTTGAATTAATCGTCTTATCATTGAATTCCACCTCGTTTTTACAGCCAATAATAATTTACCAATTTTTTATTTTCTATATTCATTATGATTTCTTGTAAAAATGTATATTTCGCCGGTGACTTCTTAAATATTCGTATTATTTTTCTGATGTTTTCTAAAATTTTGTAGAGATTATTATCGATCGGAAAGTGATTTTCTTCAAACATTTCCGTATTTAATGAATACAAATCTGTTTCTTCACATGTAGACATTTCATCTTTTTTATTTTTTTATCACAATTATCCCCATTATACATTTAGGGTACTTTGTAAACCCAGAATGTGTGAGTTTACCGACGATTATTGTGATTTTTAAGCCAGAACTACACATATGTGAAAAGTCATTTTTGTGGAATATTTTAATAGTTTTAGATGTTGTGAAGTTAAAATTAACAAAAAAATTAAGTTCATTTTTAAAAGGTTTTAATTATTAGTCTCACTTGTTCAACGATAAGTGTTCCCTTATTAAATATATTCTGATCGCTTTGAAATTTTTCCATTTTGCGAAGTTTGGCCCCCGATAGAGATTTCGATAGTGAAATATCTAATTTAACGTGTTTAAAATTTCAGAAAATAACGAGGCGATGACAGCTCTTGATGACGTTTGGGTGATTGTCCATGCAATATTTAACGTCCCCCCCCCTCGTTTTGTCAGGTTTTAATTCTTTAAACGCCTATAACTTTATCTGTGTCATTTTTTATTTTACAAAATTTGCATTATAGGCTCTAATTATCTCTCATTATATATATATGTATGTTTACTATAAATATATTATACTAGTGTTATGTCCGTTGAAATTTCATCAGGTGCTTTAGGATTGATACATGATTTAAAATATATGTAGTTACAATATGAATAGTAATAATTATTCGGAATCGGAACTGAATAAGAAATCGAGAATCGGTTATGCCAATTTAATTATGCAATAAAAAATAATAATAAAATTATAAAACCCGAAGTCATCATCGAATTCGAAATCGGAATCGGAATCGGATAATATGAAAAGTTACATATATATTAAAATAATAAATTACATATATATTAAATTTAGAACGATTCGTTTGTCGGCCGTTGTGGTGTACTGGTCTAAAGCGCAGTCAAGCAACCGAGCGGCCCGGGTGCGATCTGCGATCTCTCAATTTCATTTTAATTTAAAAATATATATTTAATTGTTTAATATAAAAAAATGGTTCAAAATCTCGGTAAATATAATTATTATAATTACTTATTTTTATATGGCGAGAACAAAAAATTTCAATTAATGTTTAAAAAAAAAAGACTATTTGAATATTGGAAGATGGCGTAATTGATTAGCTCGCCAAACTCAGATATATGTACCTATAAGAGGATATTTGTGTTCGCGGGTTCACGTGTTCGACACCGTGGCAAGTCTAGACGATTGAATTTTTACAAAGTTTAGGCTTTTTACTAACCTCTTATACGTTTCACATGGTTTTCGTCCCTTATCTCTTATCCGATCGTTTTCATACTTTGCCATATTGCTCATTTTGGTCATCAATATAAGTTAAAGTATCATCCGCAATTACGATGGTGAAAAAATATCGTATTAGACACGTTTGAAAATACTGCATCGTATTACACGGTGACGTTTATCTGTCACATTCATCATTCACATCGGTATTTTCATTACTTTTCGCCCTGCCATCTCGCTGTCAAATTTTATGTATTTAAACGCCTATAACTTTTTCTTTTTTCAATCTATATTTTATAAAATTTGCTTTATACATAGGTTCTCGTTATCTCTAATATATAAATATTTATAGTTTTGTGGAGGCTTGCTGAGCCAACGGTCTTGGGTGTTGCCACACCGGCCTTTATGCAGGGTGGCAACACGGTGAGTGTGACAGAATGACGTTTAACCCATAACCTCAAATCAAAACAAACTTTCTAACCAATACAGGCTTAATATATGTACACAGATCAAACAGTGATAGTTTTATTTTTAGTTATTAGTTATCAGCTGATTTAAAAGTTCTACTCCGGTTATATAACTAGTAAATTAAAAATTTTAAAATAAAAACCTTGGTAAAAAAAACTTTTTTAAATACTAACCTCCTTTTAGTTTTTAAAAATCGATTCATTCATTATGTTCGGCTAGCGTAAGGACACATACACACTCACACACACAGATTAGCGTCTTTATATATAAATATAATAATGAGTGATAAAATGCTATTAAACATGTGTGCCGTAATCAAATGCAGCCTGTAGATTTTGACATCTCTACTCCCACTTAAGGATCCCAAAAATACGTCGACTTAAACTATTCGAATATCGAATAGTAAATCAAGAGCTATTCGAATATTCGAATATATTCGAAAATTAAAAAAAATGTAATGACATGTACTAAGCATTGATCATACTATTTATTATGCTATTTTATTTTTGAAATGGTGTTTATCAATTCTTGTTCCATAATTGTTCCTAAATTGTAAGTGTTAATTTCAATTTCTTCTATGTAAGTAGAGTCAATAGAGTTAGTGCTTTCTGAAACTAGTATTTTTTCCATCAGTTAAATTGCAAATGATATAATTTCAGATTTTGAAGCATTTTTAAAAATTTCGTCTGGTTTTGGTATAATTTATTTAGGTAAATTAGTAATGTTATTACCGTCTTTCGTGTGTTTTGTTTTCTATTATATTCTATTAAGAATTCTGAGAATCGGTACGTGGCATTCAATCGACTTATATATGTATGTACTTGCACACGCATGATGTTAAATACATACAGTACATACATTTAAAATACATTTGTGTATACGAATATGATATAAATTTTCATGTATTGTTAGATCGCGATATATAACTTGTTTATGAAATGTTTTAAAAAAATAACTTTTTGGCAAAACATATGCACGAATAATATTAGAATAGTTGTTGAAGAATTCGAATAACGAATGGCTGAAAAATCAGACGAATAATTCGAATACTCGGATATTCGAATATTCGATTGGGATCTCTACTCCCACTGGTCTATCTTTGCTTTCAACTCCGTGATAAACGATGACTCCAAGTCGATCGTTTCCTATCAGTTTGCCAATTTTTCTGATTTCATTGTTGAAACTGCTCCGCCATAAAATTGTCTAAAAACCTTCCTACCCACTATCTCATCACTATTTGATTATGACTTACATATCTACGATAAAATTTATGTACAAGATTTATAGATGTCTTGTTAATTTCAAGTTTTTCAGTGTCTCGTGATTCAGCGAATTAAAATGCTGCATTGTTTGTTATTGGCCAGGAAGGCGCATTGGGGTTTAGTAAAAAAAAGCTTTTTGTAAAATAATTTTGTTGTTAAGCTTTAATATTCATACGATTTTCGTTATATTGGCCGAAGATAAATATATTTTTAACGGGTTGCAAACTCGATCTGAAGTAATAAAATCCTCTCAGGCTGGAATTCAAAGAGAATTACGAGGTTTTTTTCATTATCCTATACTGCATGCTCTTCAATCCATTTTTCGAAGTGATAGACTTCTGTGTACACATCAGGATTAGTCGTCATACCACAAAGTTCCGGACCGAACGAAACAATACCAGTTAATTCATTATCGCATGTCAGCGGTCCACCTGAATCGCCCTAAAATTTAAAATTAAAGTCTTTAAACTCATAAACAAATTATTTTTTTAGTTTCTGTATTATAAATTGCATGTTAAAAAATATACTCACACGACAAGCATTTGTTCCAGCTATAGAATTGCCTGCACAAATCATCGAATCAGATAGAAAAGTTGACGATTGTTTTTCAAGTATATCTTTACATTTACGATGATCGTATATTGGTTCATCTAATTTTAATAGTTTATTACTCGAGGAGTTTGCTGCAAATACGTTTTATTTAAATGTTAAATTTCACGTTATTTCATAGTAATGCTATATTTCACAAGAAATTTCTACTTTAGCAAATAATTAGGAGATTTCATGGAATTGATTTGTCAATGTCTATGACTTTTATATTTATGTCGGTAGTAGTGTTCCAGACCGCATAATATTTATGCCGGGAAACGAATATGCCGATGTAATTTCTGATTACCTTATACTAAATAAAAAAAACTTTATAAATAAATTAATATTATGATAAACAATAAAGACTGGCAATTTACTAATTGCAACTGACAAAGTTTTATAGATTTGGCGATACATAAATCCTGAAAAGAATATTTATGTATTTTGAAAGAATGTTTGAACTGCTAAGTTCACCGTTTATTCAATTAAATACGAAATGAAAAATTTATATGAATAATTTTAATGCCTAACCATATTCAGTTTTGCCCCATCCAGAAACGACACAAAGTTCTCCAGTTTTTGATGGTTTCAATCTCAATGTTACCAACTTCACTGTATCTGTGATATCAAAGGGCTCTGATACCTGAGTAAAAAATATTAATGAAAATAAGATCAATATACATGCATAAATCGCAATCAATATAATTGACTCACTTTGATAATTCCAATATCGTTAGAGAAGTTCCTAATATCATTCGTAAATTCCTTGTGAGCGATCGCTGATTCCACTTGACGATACTGTTTACGATTCGATGTAGTATTTAACAATTCGTATCCTGCCATGATTCGTAACTTCATAATATCACTATAAAATATATTCAAATATTTAATTCAATTATTTTTATGGTATTCCACTTTTATTAGGAAAATATAAAATAAATTTAAATCGCACTAATTAACAATGCAGTGAGCAGATGTCAGAACATGCAGTTCGCTAATCAGCGAGCCTCCACAATTATGATTTCCATTCACCTGAATCGACACCTAAAATTAAATCAAATTGTTTAGTATAAGATAAAAGCTTTAATTAACTTATTATTATTAAAAAATATTACTTGGTATGGTCTTTCAAATGACGTAGTTGGTACACCGCCAAAAATTCTATCGGCCGATGAAACATTTTTGTCGATGTTTTTGCAATACCCCACTAAAATGAACAGAATATATACAAATACATATGAATAAATATAATATGGATAGGTAAAACAAAGAAAATATAAACATGTAATATGTGTACATAGAAGATTAATAAATTAATACGTTTCTATTACTTAAAAGTGAACAGGAATATCACCGAGGTCCAAGAAGATACTTCGTAATATCTTAAGGTTCTAATTTTGAATTTTCAAAACCAACTGGCTAATGTCTCTAGTATAATCATCGACAGTGTTATCTATTGTTTTAAATTATTAATCAATACAATTTTGTTGACTCACCTCCGACAAGCATGAGCACAAAATAACAAATATGTTGAATAAAGTTCATGGTGTTGTATATATGTATGTACAAGAGAATACACTTCTTTCGCTAGCTTGAAACGACTGAAGTTGTGTTTGAGACCTTACCTCTTTTAAAGGTGGTAGAAAGTCAAGATATAAAGAAATGTAATTAATTTACGAGACATGAATAAACTTCTCACACATGTAGTTTATTTAAGTTATATTATTTATAATTTATGGATACTAAAGGTGCCGTAGCTCAATATGTTAGTTTACTTCTAACAATATTAAAATTTGTACTACTATACACTTTGTGATGTCAACTTTCTTTTTGTTTGTGATTGAATGTCACGCATTTATCTGTTTATGCCTTGTCCGCTATAGTATTTTATATTGAACTAGTTGCTTTACCCGGCTTCGCTCAGTATTTGTAATATAAATAGCATACTCATGGTGAATCTAATAGTTCATTTATTTCATTTGTTCAAGCAATTCATTTGTTTTTTTATTAAATTTATTTGAATTGAACAAAAAAAACGACTTGTCGTCATAGAAATTTTGACTTGTTTACGAATCCCAATCAAAGTTTCTTATAAACATACATATATACTAGTATTTACATACAAAGTCTCTTTCGAAATTATATATTAGATTGTTTATGCATATATGTAGGTACACTAGTGGTTTTACCCGGCTTCGCTCGGTATTTGTAATCGAATATTATGTACGTAATTTAGAGCATTTTTTCTATCGAGACCGTAGATCAAATTAATCAACGTCAATATACATATTATATCATATATATAAAGACGGTTATCTGTGTGTGTGTGTGTGTGTGTGTGTGTGTGTGTGTGTGTGTGTGTGTGTGGGTGTGTGTGTGTCCTAACTCTCGCCGAACATAATGAACGAATCGATAAAAATCGATTAATTCATTTTTCGACGAGACGACTTTGTCGCGACTCGAACCGTTCACCCCAAATAGCCTGAATATGGGTCTAATGAGCTAATGGTCTCGGATTTCGCCTTTTTTTTTTAAACATTAATTGAAATATTCCTTCTCGCCATATAAGAATACGTAATTTTAATAATTTCATTTAGCGAGGTTTTGAACCATTTTTTTTTCTTTTCATATAAAACAATTAAATATATATTTTTAATTGAAATTATTGAAATTAATTTATATTTTAGCGATATTTGAAAAATAAAATTAATTCCAAATCGCGGGATCGAGCTGGGGTCCCCGCGCTCAGAACATTCACGCTAACCACTACACTACGGTCTCGATAGAAAAAATGCTCTAAATTACGTACATAATATTCGATTACCCTTTACAAGTATGGGGAACCAATCATTCGCGTATCTTCGGCTTTCGTCGACAATCAACAATCGACTTCGGCTTTCGTCGACAATCGACAATCGACTTCGGCTTTCGTCGACAATCGAAAAAAATTATTTTTTTCATATTTTTCATTATTTTCATATTTTTCATTTTTTTCATAATTTTCATTTTTTTGTGCCTTTGTCTTTCCGAAACCAGTCGATTCCACATCTTTAACTTTATATTTATTCGAGTTTCAATTTCTTTTCGAAACCACCCGTTGAAATCAACGGGCCCTACACTAGTTATTTATATAATTGACTCACTTTGATAATTCCAATATCGTTGGAATAATTTGTATTCATTCCCGTATAATCATTATGAGCAAAGGCATATTCCACTTGACGATACTGTCTAGTAGTTGGTGTATTATTAGTATTTAGAATTTCGTATCCTGCCATGACACGGAATATATTTGGCGTTTCTGGGGAAAACCTGTAAGATAAATATTCAAATGCTTTATATAATCGTTTATGGTATTACACTGTTATTTGGAATATTAAAAATATATAAAATCCAACATTTTGGTGCAGTGTCCAGCTGTAAGAACGTGCAGTTTACTGATCAGTGAGCCTCCACAAAAATTATATTCAGTTTTCTGAAGCGATACCTAAATAATTTTCAAATTCTGTAGTAAATTATTAAATAGCTTGACTAAACTTTATATTAAACAAAATGGTACTTGATATGGTCTTTCGAATGATGTGATTGGTACACCTCCAAGGATTTTATTGTCTGATGAAACATTGTCAGCGACGTTTTTACAATATCCCACTGAAATGATAACAATATACATATAATACATAGAAATATGTACGTATAATATGTAATACGCATACGGAATATACATTTATATTTATCACTGTCAACGATGGTCTTATTTATCATATTTAAGTTTTAATTAATATAATTTTGTTGTCTTGCCTCCGGCAAGCGTTAACAAAAAGTAGCAAATATGTTGAATACAGGTCATGGTGTTGGAATTTCGAGACCCAAGAGAATATCCTTCTTTCACCAACTTGAGACAACTGAAGATGTGTTTGATATCTCGCCACTTTTAAAGTTGTTGGAAAATTAAAATAGAAAGAAGTGTAATTGATTTACAAGACAAGTATCATAAACTACTCACACATGAAGCTATACTCACACATGAGGTTATAGGTTGTTGAAGTTCAATGTGTTATTTTACTATTAGCTATAGTAGTATAATTTTGATATAGGTGTTACGGCCAAATTTTTAACGTGTATCTAACAGGGACTGTTTTTGTCATTCTTGCTCCATTTTATATATTTATACTGCGATATTTTACCATACTAGATTTATAAGCCATTACAATTTTATGTCTTTTCATCGCTATAAAGATAATAAGCGTAAAATATTAAAAACAATGGAAAGGTTAATACAATAATGAAATATTGTACAGTAGAAAATTACAATTAACGGTTTTCAGATACTAAACAAAACATTATCAATTTGGAGATACTACATTTAGAATATTTACAAATATAATTTTTATACATATCTACATCCTGTTGTCTGTTGATTTTTCAATAAATAAAATAAAATAAAAAAAATACATACACAGTAGTGAAATGTAGATGGTTCTTAAAAATATGAAGTAATAAGTGCAACTTTTATCATAGACGGTTCTGCAATGTTAAATGTTTCTATCCCTTTGAGGAGTACGGCCGTACGGGTACGTGGAAAGTAAAATGGCCCCGCCAGAGTACGGCCGTACTTGTACGGTTTGACACGTTCAATCACTCAAAATACTCTACCTCTCTCATTGTTCGACATATTTGCATCTCGTTTTTTTTCAAGTGTTGCTGAGGTTTCTCTTTCACTCTTGTGTATATATATTTTTGTATTCGAATAAAGAAACCAAATTTAACGAGGCGTGAAAGCCAGTTAAATTTTTATGACTGAACATGATGACAATTTTTTTTCCAAAGTAATATTTTCCACGTGTAAAAACTATAAAATATGTTCCGAACGAATAAAATTGAAACCTCTGACTAAATTTATTTCATTTGACCCTCATAAAAATAATTTAGCGTAAAATTATAGATTTATTTTCGAGAGAATTTGGTTCGAGATGCAAGGCAAAACCGCCGCCGGGCAATAAATCAATCATATAATCGAGCGAAATATGTCAACTTTAAAACTTCCCACAAAATAAGAGTGTTCGCTCGGATTTTTCAAGTCAGTTGATTCCGAAAAAAAATCTCACTCCTGAGACGTTTCTGGTGTTCAAATTAACTCACTACTCAAAAGGCTATTCTAAATCCCTAAATATATGTATAGGATTAACATGAAAGTCGACAACGTTTCATAATCTCCCGCATGGGGGACTTGGTTCCCTTTTGAGACCCACACGTGCCGCATAGAGCCGCGTCGCTCAACAAGTGTCGAGACGCTATAAAACGACACGTTCGCCGATATTTTTCCGATTTTTCGATCGGAATTCGGACCACGTCCGGTCTGGTCCAACCTGAAACCACCCCATCCCCACACAACGTCACCGTTGTCCGGAAAAATAAAACTAACCATGTGCGGTGGCCCATCGGGAGATTAGAGGCTTTGCCGCCAAACAAATGATAGGCCGCCACGCGGGATTTGGACCCCCGTCGGCCATTTATGCAAATGGCAGACTGGGGGCTAATTGTGGAACCACCCACCCCTTTCCCTTCGGCCCTTCGGACAAATTGACCCTTTCGGTGACGTGGCTAGTAATGGTCGTTTCCCTCTCCTATGCGAAAGTGCCGCACAAAGCCTTCTTTGGCCCCAGACTCTAATGGCACCCCCGATGGACCATTGCCCAATTCGACTTGGAAGACGAGAAAAGTAGTGGGGCAGCTCTGATAGACAATGATGACGTCATCGATTCCTTACAATAATGTTTCCCAAGCATACAACATGCCTGTTCCCTTTAGAGGAATAGATTTAACGGGACACTTTATATAATAATTATTTATTTATTTTATTTTATTTAAAGTTTGGACCATTGTAACATTACAGGAATTCCTAATACGCCACAATGGTCAAAAATATAACAGAAAAGAAATAAGAACTAAATAAATTAGACATAACAAAAACAAAACATCTGCTTTTCCAAGATTCAAAAGCTCCATCGGTCCATTTTTTGCAAGTTTCATTGAAATTTTCGGCCTTATACTTTTTATCTCCCTCACTATAGAAAGACATTCTATCGATTTCATAATTCAGACAAATTTATATATTTTATATATATTTTTCAACTTTCTCCCATAGAAATTCCCATATTTCAAAGACGTCATTTTTGCAAGGCCATGAATCTGGAATATTAATATATTTGCTAATATATGTATGATAATGTTTTTTTTTGTACATAGAACATCGATAATTTGAAGGTTATTGCTAACATGATATTATCTGCCAAAATTTTGATCGTATTTTTGTCAGCTTTTTTTCACATTCAGGATCTTCGATCGAGACTCCAAGAGTGGTAATCATCACCATCGAGACTCCGAGAGTGGTAATCATCACGATCGAGACTCCGAGAGTAGCAGTCAACACATCAGCAGCAGAACAAAGTTAAATAGTGAAACGAAGTTAAAGTGAAACAGTTCCACGTATCTCATTTAAATTCTCCGTTCCATAATTAAATTCTACAAAAACTATTAATGTAACTTTATAATAATAATAAATAACTATTGGTTAATTAACCAAGTAGTTTTAACAAAAAGAAAAATTATTTAATCTTTCATAGGAACGTGACAATACATAAAGCGATAAAATAAAAAGCCATGTGAAACGTAAAGGAGGTATGTAATAATTCACTCATATTATTTTGCATAATGTCGTTTTGGATAGCTTTGTCTGCTGTGTCTATGTACATAAAATGTAATTGAGAATTAATTTATAAAAATTTCTCTTTCTAATTGACCTCAGTGATATCGAATATGTTAAATAAGTAATAAAAAAAACATTTTATATAATCTTCTCCTGAATATTTTATACAAAGTAATTATGTATTTCCATACTGCAATATGTTTGTATATTCTAAATAAAAATATACAATTTGTGGGTTGAAACCATAGCTGATAAATTGAAATAAATATAAATTTCATTTATAAAAAATATTTCATTAAGGACTACGTATTCGTAGATCAATTCAGTTTAGGCTAACACGAACAAAATTAGCCACTTTTGTACTGCTCATCAATACAAAACAACTCGTAAGAGGAAAAAGTATTTGAAATTGGATCAATATACTAATTAGCCAAGCACGTAGTCTTCAGTAATTCATAATTCGAACACAGGTTGTAAATTTAAGTCTACTAACGCGAATTAATTGCTTGCGCTCTCGTCGTTATCCATCCATTACCCAGGCACTAGCTGCAGTTCTTGTCCGCTTCCCAAGATCCAGGATCTGGCTTACAGCTTTTTATGTAAACTTCTTCCCAGAACACCCTCTACCCCCTCTCTTCCCACACCTGTCTAGGTTAAATTGAATTTATTGCCAAGTCTGCGTTAAACGAAATATATTCTTCAGAGAAGAAAGGTATGTACGTAGGTCCTCCCATCTCTCCGATATGTATATATGTATGTATATTTTTTTGGTTTGTGTTTGTACACCTTTTTTGTCATCTACCTATTCTGTTCTATATGCAAATTTTTTGGATACGGTATCATCATCCCGTGTCTTTTATTCATGCGATGAAAGGAAATCGGTCGCTTGTTGCCGGTCTCGAGAGAATTTGCATTAAAGTCTTATTTGTAGTTAAATTTTTTGATTTCTTTTTATCTATAAGCTAGTATCGAGACAAAGTTCGAATTTAGTTAATAAATAAATCACATTTATTAATTTAAATATATTTATAATTTATCCAAATGAGTTTTTTGGTATTGATTTGTTTAGACTACCTTAACGTGTCACTAAGTATTTATTTTACATGTATATTAAGAGTACATATGTATATAAAGCCACAATTTAGCTCACTGTTTAAGCGATTGTTTACCAGTTCTGAGAGGTTTTGGGTTCAAACCCCATCTAGTATCGATTATACGGAGACTTATCAATGTTTATAAACTAAATTCGAATATGTCAATGGTTTTTGTTGGTGTTTTCTCATTAATGCGATATGAGCGTTTAAATGAACTTACATAGTACCAAAAATACTTTAAAGCTAAAACTAATTTCTGCACCAACGCAGCATGTTAATATGCTGGAGAAAATTAAAGCTCATTAAAGCAATCCGAATTGTAGAAACAGACCGATTTATAAATTTGAAGTATTCGCTGATGATGGTTTTTTCCACCACAACATCCAAAATATCAATGTCAAAAGGAAATAAAAATAGATATGAGAGGTTATGAGAGCCTATAATCCAAATTTTATAAGATTAAGTGTGAAAAATATAAAGTTATAGTCGTTTAAACAATTAAAATCTGACAAAACGAGTGGGGGGCAGAAAGTCAAATAAACAAGGCCACTGGCCTTTGGCCAAGATTTAGCTGTCACCATCTCCAAAATTTTAGAATTTTTAAACATATCTATGAAGATTATAATATTGACTATCGACTTAGGGGAAACAATAAAAATTTCTATCGGGCGCCAAACCTCGCAAAATGGCAAAGTTTCCAAGCAATTGGAAGAATTGTAGGAAGTTTTTCCAAAACAAAGTGCAAAGTGAAACTAAAAAATAAAAATAATAAAAAAAAAAACAAAAACGCGCAATATTTACAAATATTTGGCTTGGGTTATTAAATCCAGATCGACCGTCTGCAGTTAGAGTTTTCCAATTTATCTAATATAATCATTGTTACAGGTATAATAAAATCAGCATTCCATTTACAAATCCAGCCAGTCTGAATTTGTTGATTGTTGCAAGCAATACATATACTTGCGGTTTGTAATTATTAAATGTAAACCTACAGGTTCGGTGATTATTGGTCACAAAGCGCTCGTCCAAAAGTCACTAAAATCCCTTATTCGTGATTTTCATGGCAAAAATTGTCTTTTGGACGATCGCAATGTGACTAATAATCCAATTACGCTCTGGCATATACACACATATGTATACATATACATATATATATATATATATATATATATATATATATATATATATATATATATATACATATACATACATATGTATACATAGCCAGCAGTATAGCTCAGTGGTTGCGTTTATGTTTATCATCAAGAGATTATTGGGTTCGATCCCAGGCTAATCTTTAATATACTGCTGGATGTTGGTGAGTCCAAGTCGATCTTTTCTTATCAGAGTTTGCCAATTTTATCTCATCATTGTTGAAATGGTTCCTTAAAATTGGCAAAAAAATTATCCCACCCGATGTCACGAATATTCTGTATTAATGTATGTACAATCTGTAAAAATGTATGTACAAGTGTAAAAATTCATAGATGTATCAATGGATCAATTCCTTAATTAATTGATTAATTGTTAATTTCGTGTTCTTCTAAACAGTAATTTTTGTAATAAAATTGCTGCATTGTTTGTAATTAATTGTCCAGGAAGGCGCATTGGGGACTTCCTGTCAAGCCTTCCCGGTATATATCTATGTAAAAAATAGT
The DNA here is from genome assembly GCF_051622035.1 of Arctopsyche grandis. Lineage (NCBI taxonomy): Eukaryota > Metazoa > Arthropoda > Insecta > Trichoptera > Hydropsychidae > Arctopsyche > Arctopsyche grandis. The sequence goes on from NC_135362.1 coordinate 4,555,106, forward strand.
AAAAATAATATGTTTGTATAAATAAAATAAAGATTTATGAATATGAAATTTTAAAAACCACAATAGCCCGATGTGAACACACCTTTACTAACCGCACACTACTTAAGTCGCTCTTAAGCGCACTTATGGCTAATATGATGTAGGCATTTCGCTCGGCAAACTTTCGAAGTCCTTTGATCCTGTACCTGTAAAGAAGGACATAAAGAAGGACTTGAGCAAACGTTGTTAGCGAGTTGGTCACACAGTCATACATTGCAAAGACCACCCCCATCCCCATTCCCTTCTTGCCCCGTACGACCCTAAACACGCCACTCTAATTAACCTATGAATCACGGACACTACATACATACTTGTCTTCTCGACAATAATGGCCGGTATATATGTACCTGTATGTATGTATGTACATATGTATGTGGAGTCTCTATGATTTCCTAATGGATTATTGCTTTTTTTTTGTAATGTTGATTTACACGATGCGATGCAGTGGAAGTTTTCAATGTGGAAAAAGTTGGTCAGAGCGTGGTATGAAATTGTTGTGTTCGTTAAAAATTTAGTTGAGCGAGTTTTCATCATGTGATTTTTCCATAGAGGAAAATTACAATGTGTGAAAAGAGCGTATAGAAAAAAATTCAAGCATGTCCGTGATATGGGTAGTGTTTTACATATGTATGTATTTAAATGTTTGAGGTATTTAAAGAAACCATAATTTTCATATGAATGAGTCGTATATAACGAATTTTTTTTTTTTTTGTAAAGGATAATATTCAAATTAATTGTATGTCATTATCTGTTTTCTTTGAACATGTTAATTATGGCATACATTTGAATGATATATACATATTTTATAAAATTTTATGATATAAAAGCGTATTTATTAAAAATTATTAGTATTTATTAAGCTAGAAACTGGCTAACTAATGCGTTATTAAATAGATAACTAGCTAAATAACGCATGCAATTCCCGTTCCCGTTCCCGTTCCCGTTCCCGTTCCCGTTCCCTATCCCGTTCCCGTTCCCGTTCCCGTTCCCGTTCCCGTTCCCGTTCCCGTTCCCGTTCCCGTTCCCGTTCCCGTTCCCGTTCCCGTTCCCGTTCCCGTTCCCGTTCCCGTTCCCGTTCCCGTTCCCGTTCCCGTTCCCGTTCCCGTTCCCGTTCCCGTTCCCGTTCCCGTTCCCGTTCCCGTTCCCGTTCCCGTTCCCGTTCCCGTTCCCGTTCCCGTTCCCGTTCCCGTTCCCGTTCCCGTTCCCGTTCCCGTTCCCGTTCCCGTTCCCGTTCCCGTTCCCGTTCCCGTTCCCGTTCCCGTTCCCGTTCCCGTTCCCGTTCCCGTTCCCGTTCCCGTTCCCGTTCCCGTTCCCGTTCCCGTTCCGTTATCGTTCCCGTTCCGATTTGTCGGAAAAACGTAGGCAGCGAAAACATTTAAAATAATTCAATTGTTTGTTTGTTTTACCCTAACAACGCAGGTATTGCAATGTTTACCCTAACAACGCAACAATGCGTTGCAATGACACTAATTCCCGTTTTTCCCGTTTCCGTTCCCGTTTTTGGGCAATTTTTTTTCACAGTAATCTTCCCGGACATGGACAACAAATTCTGAAAGTTCCATCGTAATTGGTTTATTGGTTTAGGAGACTACACAAGACCGACATTCAATTTTATATATATGTAGGTACATATGTATATAGATTTAGCTTAATTTCTTAAATTTAATTTCAAGATTTAAGCCAGCAGCAAATCTCGGTGGTTGCGTTAATGCTAAAAAACCAAAATGTTACTGAGTTTGATCCCGTGGGCTGACCTTGATTGAAAAAAAAATATATTATATAGTATTTCTGTAGTGCTGCTCGTCAGATTTGGTCATTTGTGACCATAGTTTTCTATCAGAGATATTAATATATGTATATATGTATGTATGTATACAACCAGCAGCGTGGACTAGGGGCTAGCATATTATCTCTTCGAACGGAGTGGTTCGATTTCCACAAATACTATTTGATATACAATTAATGGCATACGATATTAAAACCAGAGAAAAATATTTTCACTCTGTGTGGGTCTCGATCCCGTGAGTCTTATACTGACAACTTGAACGAACCTTTTACTGACAACTTGAACATAGGGCTAATTACGAGTTTGAAAGTTCTTTTGTGTACATTTGTACTCAGTGGCGGACTGGGACTGAAATTAGTGCATGCCAGGAGTCAAAGGGGGCCCCACCCAGGGTTAAAAAAATTTGTCCCCCCCCCCCATATAACAAAATTTTCTTCTTTCCATCACGCTAAAAATCAAGGGTACAAAAAAAAATTTTCAAAAATGGGAATAAACAAATTTAAGTACAAGAAAAATGGCAAAAGCAAAATAGATCCATAAATTACATTGTATATTTCTTTTTAACCATTGCCCTAGGTAAATAGAATGCATCATAGAAGAATGCGGCATAAAAGCGGCTTTTACTTTCGGTAGAAAACAATCAGGGACGTCATTTCAGCTTTTTCTTAGGGGGGCAGGCAAAGATTGATCAAATTGAATTTTTTTTCAAAAAATCTTTTCTATATCGGAATAAAAATGGAAAATATTCTTTGCATACACCTTATTGAGTTATAAAATATGAAAAAAAGTAAGCTTATTTTTGATAAACTAGTTATAAAAAAATATTGCGTTAAAAGTGAAAAAAGCGCCGCAGACGAAAATTTTTTTCCAAAAATTTTTACATGGTCAGCAAAAATCGACCATCAAACTGAGTCAATAAAAGCTATCAATTAACTTAATTTCTACCCACTGTCTTTTCACTTTATTTATGTACATACATACATACATATGTACGTAATAACAATAGATAAAGTTTTGTGACCATGCGAAAATCGGGATTTTGGGGAGGGGGCCCCTATCTTATATTTCTATATACATACATGGATGTGTCTAAATTACGAATAGATTTTATATTCGGAAACTGTTTAAAATTGTGTATTTAAATCTTACTATATCGTCGAAGTATAATCAAATGTTATTTTGAAAGTATGAAATAAATTTAAATCGCTGGTTGATGATGAATTGTCCTATCAAAATTGTTTTAAGCAATTCAGTTTATATTATTCACGGAAATTTGTTTATTCTAATTTTTTATTTCAGTAGGTAGTTGTTACATAGGTATTGGTATATACATAATATTGAGGTTAGAAATGGGCCCAGCAAAAGGGCCCACGCAAATGTTGAAACTTACATTTCGAGCCTAAGTTAACCGATCCTTGGGCTGTTAAAGCAGGTATTAGTTGTTTGTGTATATCGTAAGAAATTTGTTTTGTTGAAATACCCAAACTTTAGGTCCCAAAGTGCAATATCCTATAAATTTTTACTCACGTGAAATAGTTAAAAAGTTTAATTTTACTTAATTTTAATTTAATTTTACTGAGGGCCCATATTTTCTTACATATAGTGGGGCCCACATGCCATCGGGCATGTTCGCTTGAATGGCCAGTCCGCCACCGTTTGTACTTGTATGTATATATGTAATTTATGTTATTAGTAAAAAAACATATAAAGGAAAAATCCATCTAAGTTTTAAGGAGTCATTTGTTCATATGAATATAAATTTTCAATTTTATTCAAATAATGTACCCGGTGATGTTTCTTCACGCTTATCACTGATACTACATAATATTACATAGAATAATATTAAAATTAAAAATTTCTACGATTACGCCGATCGTTCAGGCATTTCACTTAACGGGCAAAGGACATAACAAACACCGGGTAAAAAATTCAATTTTCAAATGGGGGAAAATTTTCCTTTATAGCCGATACGATACTTCGTTGTCGTCTCCTTGGGTCATTTTAAATTCCTCAATAGATATTATTGGCACACGGTAGATGTACCGTGAAAAGCTCCAGGCCTGCTTTAGTGGCGGAAGCTTTACAAGAAAGCTCCGTCATTACAAAGGCTTTACTGGTGGAACATCCCTTCGCCGAAGGTTCTATTCCCCAAACAATAAGGTCTCCGATCTCATTGACTTTTAATTAGAACTACCGTTTACTATGACGCACGTACATACATAGTTATGTATACGTGTAATAAGAGACTCATTGAATAATATTCTATATTTAATTTTGATTGAATAATTACCCCTGTCGTATATCCTCACCCGTACTTGGTGTTGTTCCTGTATTTATTGGATGATCACCTGGCCACGAAAATCTATCACCCAAAAAATGGTCTCCTGAAAATGACACATATTGGAAATTTGTCATACAAAAACTACTCACATATTTTTATTGGTTTACATTAAATAGTGATCAGCGTTTTTTTTTTATTGCCCTTACACATGCCTATCGCACTGCGTCTACAGACTCACTACAGATTCTCGCGGGTACATTGCCACTTGACTTGATCGTCCAAATTAGAGCTGCTCGGGAAAAGCTTCGTGGTGGGATAGATGCTTCCGTCTCGGGCGTTCTTTTCCGTGCTCCAAATCAGTCACAGTGCGATGATGAGGTTTGAAGTCCGTTATTTTAAATTGTGCTATTTCGGCTTGGCAACTTAGATGGGATTGTTCCTCCAAAGGTAGACACACTTATTTGTTTTTTTCCGAAGGTCACTTCGCGCATTAAGAGTGATTAGCTGTCACCCAGTTTTTGGACCAGTCAATTTTTGACTGTTCATGGCCATTTTAACGGATTTAATCTATGGGGTAAGTATCTGAATCCTTTTGTCCGTGCTCTTTTCCGGAGCAGGACGCAGATCATATTTTGTGGTCCTGTCCTGGGATGGTGGCTGAGAGAAGGGTTCTGCTGGACAGCGTCGGGGGTTCTCTCATTGGCCTCCTGCATCATGGGGATCTTATAATGAATAAAGCATCGTTTAGAGTTTTTGAAAAGTTCGCGGAATGCTTTGGGAAGCTGTGTTCCCCTGCATACTACTACTCCACTTAATTGCAAAAGCATTAATGAGTTTATTTTTATATATATATATATATATATATATATATATATATATATATATATATATATATATATATATATATATATATATATATATATATATATATATTTTATGATCTGTGAATGTGTGTTTGCTGTTTAGGTGTGTGTATGTATTTTTGGTTTGTGTGTGTATGTGTGTGCTTATGTACGCATATACATACGTGTATGTTTACATGAGGTGTGTGTGAGTTAAGGGCTGAAGACAACCCTCTACCATTGTACTCATCATTGTACCTCTCTACCATTGTACTCATGTACTCGCAAATTCGTCATTTCTACGACGCCATCATATGACTCCTTCATTGTCACATGATTATTGGACACTTCGTTGGACACTTCATGTGACGAGGTTTTGACTCACGTTAGTGCCATCTGTGGATTATAGGATGGCATTGTGGTTTCCCCTCTTAATGCACGAGGATCTTATACATCCTTTAAGGTATCTGTTCCTGCTTCTGTCGCTGGCCTGTTATTTTCTGCTGGTTCTTGGCCTGCTGGTGTTCATTTTGGTAGATTTAAAGATTGGGGAATGAGCATTAAGAATATAAAATCGAATACTAATACTACTTCTATGTCTGCCACTGACGTTGTTTCATCATTAGAGCTGCGCCCAAGTGTTTCATTTGCTGATGTTTGTTCGGGAGCTGCTAAATGTTTGAAGCCTGATATTAAAACTACGTCTGCAAGTATTGGTGAATCTTCTATGGAAACGGTCGCAGTGACGTCTATGTATGCCTCTTCTCCTACATTTGCCTCTTCTCCTACATCTGCCTGCTCAAATGGTCCTGATAGTCGTGATGCTGTTGTGACTGTGTTGGCTTCTTCTTCTGCTTCCTCTTCCGTTTCGTCTCCGTTGGCTCAATCAAAACTGCCATTTCTTGTCTCAAAGAAAGTCACGCGCCAAACTGGGAAACCGAAAATTGGTAATTTATTACCAAAATGTACGAGGTCTCAGGACAAAGCTGGCTGCGTTTAATTCAGCCGTTTCTACTATTTGTGATGATATGGTAGCACTAACGGAAACATGGTTGACTTCATCATTTTTTGATCCTGAACTTTTTGATTCTTCCTGGAGGGTGCATCGTCGCGATAGAGTTGATCGACGTGGTGGTGGTGTATTATTTGCTTGTCGTGATTGGTTTCGGTCAGTCCGGATGACAAATTTTGAAACTCTATCTGGTGAGGACTTATGGGTGATAGTTGATTTTATATTTTTGAGAATGTTTATATGTGTGGTTTACATTCCGCCTGCTGCGAAAGAGGACGTATACGAGTTATTGTTTGTGAATATGATGAATGTGCGTGATTTTATGAATGAACGTGATATATTGTTAATAATGGGTGATTTTAATCTACCTAGTGCTAATATTCATGTCCGCAATAAATTTAATTTTGTGATTTCCTATTGCGACATAATACAGATTGGTTCACCCATTAATCCAAGTATGCTTGATATTATGTTAGTGAATGAATGTAATGTGTCAGCAACGATGATCCAATGCCCAAAAGGAACTGCGATCATCCCTGAGGACCTATATCATGATGCATTACATATTGAGCTTTTGTTTATTTCTTCTGTGAGAGCTGCTTCAGCTTGTTCATCGGTTGGGGTTTCCTCACTGCGATGGAATTTTGCTCGTGTTGATTCTGAATTGGTTTATAATGAGGTTCGTTCAATTGACTGGCGCCAAATGTACCTCATGAATACTGGTGATGCTGTTGAATATTTGTATTATACACTTTATAATATTTTTGACAGTCATGTTCCTCGGTTCATCAGTTATCCTAATTCGGAACAACATCGGCGGGTATTTCCGCCGTGGTTTGGGTGCAAACTTATAGCTGATGTTCGTGCAAAATGGTTGTCTCATAGAAGATGGAAACGTAGCCAATCATTTTGTGACTATGAGAAATTCCGGACTCTTAGGAAGATCGTGAAACGTGGTGTGAGTGAGCGATATACTGTCTATCTTAATGAGATGGAGAGTGCTATTGCGGTTAATCCTAACCAATTTTTCAGATTTATTAAGAGTAAGCATATTTCACATGGTCTTGAGCATTCATTCTCATTTGGTAATAAAAGTTTTGACGGTCCTGAGATCGCCAATGCTTTTGCTTCATTTTTTAGCTCTGTCTTTGACCAGAGAAAACCATCCCTTAATGCTAGTTTGGCTTCACAAATTGGTACTGAGGGTGTCGGTATAGACATTCCGCGGGTATCGCTGGGAGATGTTAGGATGGCTATTATGAAGCTGAAGGGGTCTGTTAGGCCTGACGGTGTGCCCCCTGACGTATTAAAGGTATGCTGTAATTCGCTTTTAGAGCCTCTTCAGTTTATTTTTAACCTTATTCTTGCTTCTGGTAATTATCCTGAAAAATGGAAATTATCTAGAGTCATTCCTATTCATAAGAGTGGCTCTAAAAATGAGGTTGAAAATTATAGACCTATTGCTATTATCTCGGCTATTCCCAAAATTTTTGACATCATCCTTCACCGTTTGATTCTTGCGCAGTTTAAAAGATTATTGTGTGATGAGCAACATGGTTTTACACCCTGTCGTTCCACTACCACTAATCTCGCCTGCTTCACACATTTGATCATGTCTAAAGTTGACGTTGGTCAGCAAGTTGATGTAGCCTACTTTGACTTTCGTAAAGCCTTTGATCAAGTCAATAATGACGCTCTTTTGATCAGGTTAGCTGAAGTGGGTTTTTCAACGCGTCTTCTTAAACTCTTTGCTTCTTATCTTAGTGATAGGAAGCAATTTGTTAGATATGGTCTTTATGAATCTCCTTCATTTTTTACTCGATCTGGTGTTACTCAGGGGTCCACTTTAGGCCCATTACTATTTACAATTCTTATTAATAACCTCCCTAGAGTTTTATGTAATGCATCATGTCTCTTGCTTGCTGACGACGTTAAATTATTTTTTGCTGTCAAGGATGAGAGGCAAGCCTCTCTCCTTCAAGCTGATATTAACGCTGTCTTGGAGTTCAGTTCTAGTTTAGGCCTTGAACTTAATTTAAACAAATGTGCAATTATGAGCTATGGACGTGCACATTCACTCTATTGTCACGGATATTCCATTAGATCCGTCTTGTTGAAGCGTGTGGAATCTATTGTCGATTTGGGTATCACTTTTGATCCTCAGCTCACCTTTCACAACCATATCAAAAAAGTCGCTGACGTTTCCTTTCGTCGACTTGGATTTGTTTTGAGATATGCAAGATTATTCTCCAATCCTTTGTCTTCTCGCTTGCTTTTCAATTCGCTTGTGAGAAGTAAGCTAGAGTATAATGCGATTGTGTGGAATCCGCATGAAGCAAATTACTCTCTGATGATTGAGAAAGTGCAAAAAGCATTTCTTCGTTTCCTATATAGGAAAGAATATGGGTATTACCCATATCTCTACTCCACTCCTTTCCTTTTGGGCATGCTTGGGTATAATTCCCTTGAACTTCGGAGAAACTTCTCATTAATTCGTTTCGTTCTCCTGCTCTTACGTGGTAATACGTCATGCCCGTTGTTGCTGGAGCAGTTGGGGCTTTATGTCCCTAATCACTATGTGCGTGGTAGACATCATCATTTGCTGGCTGTACCTCCTGCCCGCACAGTCCTTTTTCGAATGGCTCCTATTCCAAGAGCTATCCGACTTCTTAATGAAATCGTTGCTGCCGAGACTGAATGTGATATTTTCCACCTTAGTGAGCGTAAATTGTCGGAAATTACTCTAACCCATTTATCTGGTAGTCTGCGCTCATCATTGTTTTCATGATTGATTGTGATTTATGAGTGAAATTTTGATTAACTCTCTTCCATTTGGGCCTTACAGGGATGTTTTGTATTTGTAGTTGTTTCTTACATATTTATTGAAACTGGCTGTAGGTGCAAGGCATTCCTTATGCTATATTTTATTTGATATTTTTACTTTATCTGTTATTATTAAATGCTATTTTGTATGTATGTATGGATGTATTTATGTTTATGTTTAATTGTTATTTTGTTTTTTTTCTTTTTTGTGTTATATTTTTTGACCATTGTGGCGCTTTAGGAATTCCTGTTATGCCACAATGGTCTGTTTAAAATAAATAAATAAATAAATAAATAAATGATTAATATCAAGAACAAACGACTAATCAGTAGAGATAAGACACACTTAAATGCACCAATGATTAATGACACACGTATGAATTACTGATTATTGATTACTGACACACATTGATTATGAATAACACTACTATATCCACCACACCCATGCACTGACTAACCATGATTGTACAACACGTGTCTTCAACACATTCATTGTTTGCTAAAGAGTATATAAACTCAATATTGTTAGAATTTAAGTTAGTCCGTAATCAACTGTTGTACCGAATGTTAAAATAAATTGTTTTTCTATTCAAACCGTTCGTCTGCAATTCTTTATTCGTGCATTGCACGGCACATTTCAGGTATCAATACCTAACGCATGTGCGCTTTATGTGTTCATGCTTTGTTGTTTATTTTGTACTTGGTTATGTACAGTTTGGTTTTTTCATTAGAGCAGTGATGTGCGGTTGTTCTTGTGCGATATTCATGAACAACCGTTATATTCTCCGACAAAAGGGTTGTATTCATTAGGGGGGGGGGGGGTGGCCTCATGTTGAGGGCTTTGAGGGTCGAATTCCTTGACCTTTAAAGTGGGCTTAGTATTAGTTTCACTAGATGTCAGTTTTTGGATCTAAATTTGTAATGTAATTTTGAACCACTTCGAGAATTAACGAGCATACGAGGGTTGTTAATTTAAAAATTAAAAATTAAATATCAAATCCATCAATTTTATAAAATAAAAACTACTAAACCCCTAATTACTCTTAGAACAATCATACAGCAAAATATCTCAGCTGAGCATGATCTTTTCAATGTTTGAAAGCATTTGACGCACAATGAACAAAGGCGTACCCTTAGCAGGTATATTACGGGTTTTTTGTACTTAAGTCTGTTTTATTTTGCATATATACAAGATTGTATTTTGTACATAGTTTAAAAGAATCACGTTTTTTTTACCAATATGCAAAAGAAATAACTAAGATAAAGTTAAAAATAACGAAGTGATGATTAGAACAAACACGTATGTCACAAAATTCACAAGCGTTCCGTTTTATGTGACTGCTGGTGTATATGGGATCCAGGAATGTGTGCGGGAGGATATTTAAAGTCAAAGTCTTTACCAACTCGTTTAATGTCTCACTTCGGGCTCGGCCATTGCCGGAGTGCCCGAATGACAGCCACAGTCCTACCAACTTAAAATATTCTCAGTCATACCAATCCCACATATATTTTCACATTATATACGAAATCTATGGTGAAACATTGCAAAATAGCATTGCAGGCATTTATACAATACAAACGTATACCAACATCATCGACAGACACATCTATAGAGAAATTCCTGCAGCTTTTTTATACAAACTGGCAAATCTCAATACGCTGATTAACTTCGATTTTTAAATGCTTTTTATTATTACGAAATTATGTTCACAATACATCTTATATCTATTTTAATAGCTACTGATATACTGATCATTTTCTATTTTACAATTTAATTAAATTTGGTTAGCAATCATAGTATTATATTATTCTAATGTTAATGTACAGCATAATAGGAAAAAGAGCTCAAAAACCTATTTACAATTCTTGCTGATTAACTTGGGATTTGCAAGAGAGATAGGAAAGGAGATGGCAATGTTGCAGGAATCATATCAATGAATATCAGAAAAATTAGCAAACTTTGATTGGAAATGAACGACCTGGAGTCACAAACCATGGCCTGACCAGCAGTCTTCAGTAGCAATCAAACCCGTGACCACACTGCTTGAAAGCTTAATATGCTAACCACTAATACATGCACATACTCGATCAGATATAATAAATTGAGTGTTTTTTTTCATTCATAGTATTTAATGTAAGTGTTCAGGTATGAAAATAAAGTTCTTTAAATATACATAAACGTTAAGTTAGAGGTTTTTTGAGTAATTCGTTGAATAGCAGAATCCGACAGAATGGGAATTCGAGCTTTCGACTTAATTGTCAAATAGATTTGTGACATATAAATATGCAAATGAAGCCGGGCACGCAAAATGGGGTTTAAACTATAATTTGATTACGGTTCCAATAGGCAACAATGGCCAATTTGCCTATTGACCATTTACCCCCCCCCCCTCCTCCCACCTAGTCGAAATATTTCGAAATACCTTTATATTATACAATGGTGAGTTTTACTTTTTTTTTGTATTTTCTATTGATATCGGCTTGTATTGTGACTAAATTTTCTTTCATATGTACAATAAATAGATTAAAGTATGGATTTGAAGTCTGTCTATTATTGTTATCAGTTTATATGAAAGTAAAGCTTTTCTATATCTTTTAATCGAGACATTGTGTTGTCGTTGAATCAATAGGAAAAGTAGGTACTTATTCCATTTGCGAAATACTTGATTTTAAAAGGAGCATGTAAAATGTAATTTTTAGATTATATAAATTTGTCTATAATAATTTTAGATTATAAACATATAAGCCAGCAGTATGGTTCGGTGGTTGCGTTTATGTTTTAGGTTACCGGGTTTGATCCCATGCTAATCTTTAATGCTGCTGGTCAGACTTAGATATTTGTGACTCCAAGTCGATCGTTTCCTATCAGAGTTTGTCAATTTATCTGATTTCATTGTTGAAACGGTTCCTCCATCAAATTGGCATTCTACCTGGTATGTATGTCACAAATATCTGAATATGATTTATGTACAATATGTAAAAAAATATGTACAAGTATTGTACAATCCATAGATGTCTCTATGGATTAATTGATTGTCAATTTCATGATTTTTAGTCTCTCCAAATACAGCGATTTATGTAATAAAAAATGCTGCAATGTTTGTAATTACATAATTGTCTATGAAAGCGCATTGGGTTTACCTGTTGGGCCTTCCTGGTATATATCTATGTACTATAAAAATAAAATAATGTCTAAACACAGATTTCTCAATCATCATTTGCTTTAGATAGTCAACTATAGTCACGAATATTCAATTTAGATATAAGAATAAGTTCATACCCGTTTTCAGTTAATGCTAGATATAAACGTCGGGTATGAACTTATGCAATTATCGAATACTACCATAAAATTTATATAATACTAAGATAAAAAGATATTGTCAAATAAATAACAATATCTGGATTAATAGCTATTAGAAAATGCCTTAGAAGTATTGTATATATTGTATTCATGAACAGTAAAAGGCGTTTAAAAATCAAAATAAAAATTATTGTATGTAAGATTTAGAAAAAAAATTCTCTTCATGTCTTACATAATGTTCAAACAGTTATGTGATAATAATTTTTATTTATTTAATTTTTGTGAAAAAAACGAAATTAAATTGGGATGAATCAAGTCAAGGGTCGTTAAGCTTATCATTATTATTTTTTGAAGAGTCGAAAGTGGGTTGGGTTAAGTTGAAGTTTTATCCACTTTTTGAGGATTCCTGGGTTAGGTTAAGTTTTAATCTTTCCAAAATCCAAATTCTAATATGAATTGTGTCCGTGCATTATTTTACTGTTGTCTTAAAATAGTCAAATTATTATATCAAACTAATAAATATTTATTAGTTTGATAAACTAATAAATATTTATTAAAATATTTTATATTTTCTGATTATTTCAAAAGCAAAAAGCTGTTTGATTTAAGCTTTTATGTGTATAATTGCATTAAATGCATTAAATTTATACCTATTGTATACAATTGACTATAAAGAGTCTTTAATTAATATTATGTATTATATGTATTATATGCTCTTTTTCCTATTATACCGTACTAAATTAACATTAGAATAATATAATACTATAATTACTAACAAAATTAAATTAAAATTGTAAAATAGAAAATGATCAGTAGATCAATAGCTATTAAAATAGATATAATATGTATTGTGAACATAATTTAGTAATAATAAAAATAATTTAAAAATCAAAATCAAATACCAAAAATATTGCCGAGCTTACCTCGAACATTATTTTGAAATTATGAATAAAAATTAAAATACATTTCAAGTTAAAATATAATATTTAAATCGAGTTTACAAACTATCCAACTGAAGACTTTTATACATCCAACATTGTTTTTTACATACATATATCGAAGTATTATATATAAAACTAATTTGAAAATATTATAGATGTTTTACTTATGTATGTATGTATATAAAAATTTCCATTGATATAAGTTAATATAATATAACCTATACAATTATGATTTAAAGCTTTACAATCATGATATTCAGTAATGGCCTACATATAATTCATTATTATATAAAAATGAATTCATTCAATCCAAAATAGCCTTCGTAACAAAGGACCCAATTCCACATCGAATCCCCAATATTGTACCATCATTATTATTATAGTCACATATTATCATACATACATACATACATATAACATAGCAGAACAATTTCGGGATAGGACCGGAACTTCTCATTGTGAAAATAATTCATTCGTTATCGTAAAACGTTTGCCCTTTCCCAAAGAGTACCAGCTCGAGAGTACCCACCATAGAACGAGCATCTTTCTCTATCTGCCAAATTATATGGCAAACTAACCAACGTCACGGCCCTTCGATTAATTCCTCAAAGTTGAAACAATTCCGAGATATTCCCCGAGACTACACCAAAATATTAGTTCTGGATCTGAGAGGAGTCGAAAGTCGAAATTTCGATTATTGCTCCGCAGTAAAGTAATCTGTTCCGAAGATCGCCAAGTTTGCCGATGTTAAATGGCTTTGAACGTTCTACGTAGTGATTGTTGTAAACTTCGACGCGATCTTGGAACCACACGCTTCAGATTCTATATTCCCTAATTTTATATTATGTATATAATACTGCCGGCGATGCCCGGCGTCACTCGGCGGAATGAAATTTGGAACAAAAAAACAATTAAAGTGCTTTGACTACTCACATACAAAACCCATCAACGGTCTAAATTAAGACCATTCGATTCCTAAGTTTTCAACTTAAGAACTTTAAATCGAAATCTAGTATGGCTGCACCAAATTTGAAATCAATATTCAGATGTTTTTTCTGTTCATTGTGTTTTTTTATTAATTTAAAATACTTATGTAACGCGACGGTCTTCCCATAGTCCCATAGGGCAACACTCGCCCTTTATTTCGAGTGGCCACACAGAAAAGCGCGCGATATAGGCGCGCGCGCATCGAGAGCGAGTCTCTCACCCGCCATCCATCGCTGAGGAAGGATTTCTCCTGTGCACGTCTCCTGGAGAGACGGAGCCCAGAGATCCGCCATCTTGCTGAAGAACCACTGTGAGGTCGAGTGCAGCATCACTCCCTCCCAAGAGCTCCAGCCAACGTCCTCGTATTGCTCACGCCGTTTCCGGAGAAACATCAGACGCGAGTGGACCGGCCTGGATCGCAGAGCCAGCGTCCTGACCACGAGGAAGCTGTTATCAACGAGACGATTTGCAGTCAGGAACCTCCCCGACTATATAAACTGTATCTCAAGGTTAGTTCACGTATCCCTATAACCCGACCCTGGAAGAAGAACGAAGTATCCGCCCTCTGGATCTCCCAACGCGAGATCAGTAAGCGCGCGTAAAACCGCGAATTTTTAAAGTCAAAAGCATACTTTTTCATATATATTTTTTGCTATTATGCATTTATTAGGACAGTTTTATATTTAACTTCGTTAAAAAAGATTGGTTTTCGATCTGGATATTTTTATTTTCTACGTATGTACTGATTCAAGGGGTAAATGGTTTTTAAAATCCGCTACATAATTAATTACATCGAGCAACAAAAAACACTGTACTCTGTGAGGTGGATCACATGCCATCTCCCTTACACCAACGCTATCAGCGTCACAAATGTGTACTCAACGAAAGTCTTTCTAACGCAATTACCGCTCGAGTTAGTACGTTTAGATAAAAAAAAATATTTAGATAGAAAAATAATCCTTATAAACGTGGTGAAATAAAAAACTGGCCAAATAAACGCAAAATAGCACGGAGAAAAAATCCGTAAAAAAAATATTAAAAACATCTGACTAGTGATTCCAATACTCAATTTGAGCACAGCAATACTAGATTTTGAGTTAAAGACCGCAAAAGTAAAATAACTATAAAAATTTCGCATTTTTTTAAACGCTCATGTCTCGTAAACAATCGCGAACCAACCAAAATCATTATCATATTTGAATTCAGTGGGTCAAACTTAGTAGAGATTGATTAGTCTTCGCTCTGGTATTTTTTTTTGTTGCTCAGTGTTATTTAATTAGAAGTTTACATCTGACTATTGATTCCAATACTCACTTTTTGTACAGCAATACTAAATTTTAAGTGAAAGACAGAAAAAGCTAAAAGCCTGTAAAAATTGCGCATTTTTTAAGCGCTTATATCTCATAAACGAAATAACACCAATAAAAATCATTGTCATATTTGAATTCAGAAAAATTAGTAAAAATTGATAAGTCTCCGCCTCAGTAAGTAAAAAACGAGTTTTTTTACACTTCAGTGTTATTAGACCTATCGCAAATGCTTATAGAGATAATGCATTATAGAAAATTTAAAAAATCTTTTCATGTATTGATCCAGAGAATAGAGACAACAGATTCAGTGAAAAAAAAAAAAAATAGAGTGCGTATGTTAGCTCAGACTTTAGACAAATCCATAGCATCATTAAAGAGCGTTCTAAAAGCTAAGCTAAATCTAAGCGAGGTTTAATCATGACGTGTGTGGATGTAATTAAACGAAATAAAACATTTTATATGGCAGTTAGAATAAAAACACCAATTTATCACGGAAAGGCTAAGAAAGAAAGATCACTTGGAGAAGTAATTCAATGGAGCACGAATTTGATGACTTATTACGTACATTTTCCAGGAACTTTTTGATCCGAGTATCGGATACAATCTTCTCGAAACATTGAGGAGGAGAATAAAGCCTCTACTAACCTTTCAAGACCCACAAGACGGGTCATACCTAAGATAAGGCAGTCTTATATTACAATATTTTGAGGTCATCGTATCGGGGCGAACAAACATAAAAGCATATCCCGTGGATATCTCAATTTATTTTCTGATAATGTGTCAAATATGACGAACGCAATAAGGCAGAGAGGCTGCTGTTAAGTAAAAATAAATTGTTATAGTTTTTTGATTTCGAAAATTCGGTTCTCTTTTTTTACGTAGATATATACCAGGAAGGCCTAACAGGTAAAGCCCATTACAGCATTTTTTATTACATAAATCGCTGTATCTTGAGAGGTTGAAGAACACGAAATTAACAGTTTATTAATAAATGGATTAATCCATAGAGACATCTATGGATTTAGACTTGTACATGAATTTTTATATATTGTACATAAATCAAATTCAGATATTTGTGACATAGCGGTTAGGATTCATTTGCCAATTTGATATGTATATTATGTAATATAAATGTGCTCTTTTGTGTGGATTAAGTATATTTTAGACTAATAGTTACAATTCTGCTAGGTGGTAAAGTTTTCTTTGTATTTCACAAAAATATAATAAACGAAGAAGATACATAATAGGTTTGACCCAGAGAAATGTTATAATAATATAAATGGCTTTAGATGTCACATTGTTGTCAAGTGAGGAATTTTCACAGACCTTTTCAAATAATTTTGGCATCGGTCGTATTTGATGTTTGGTGCTCGTAGTATGTCCGATAAAAACTTCTCTGATTGTTTATATTACTCACAAGATGGGCAAGTGCATCATTGAAAATTGCACAATGCATTCAAAAACACACAATAAACAACATGGGATACATTATTAGAAGTAAATTGATCATTTAAGTAACATATTATTCAATTAACATCGTAGTATGAAAAAGTGTTAAAAGTGTGATGGCGATCGCCCGCATTCTACATAAAATTTTAGGGGTGGCACCAGAGAAATGTAAAGATTATTTTTAAATAAATGTAAAAACATTTCTCTTGGTGGCGCCGAATACTCAATTATATTAATACCCAATTATTTAAGTTTAATAAATATAAACATCTTTAATTTTTTTATTATACATATTTTTGTTGAAACTATACATTACACGTTAATTTAACAGTTCTTAAGGACAGACAAATACAAAAAAGTGGATAAAAATAATCCGCCAACTGAGAAAAGAAACAGATTGACCATCAACGCCCAACACCACCATATACTCAAATTGTAAATAAATCTATATCAAAATAAAACATTAATTTCTGTAGTGAATATGTGATGACCCTGATTATATTCCGTGCGTTGTAGCGTAGTTATGGAGACGTACCGCGTATTATTGACACAATTTATTTATTCGTAAAGGTACTTCTATTTTTATAACATTTCTCTGGTCTGACCAAGTTACTAGGTGGGATTTTTTCAGTTGTATTGTATGTAGTTGTAGCAACATACGAATGTATATATGGATATTATTCTGAAAAAATCCACATTAGGCTTGATTGAAAGTCATGTTTGCTGACCAAAGTGCATGTACGTGCAACGGCGTTCATTTTATTACGTGCATGCTATAATCAGAGTGCATCCTTCAGCATTTCGGCTTTCCGAGCCAAATGGCCGCTGTAGGCCAGATTTCCAAATGGACTCGCAAATATGCAAATTCAGTGCACTGTTCGAAACGAAGTTAAACCACGATTCGATCGCAATCTGCAGTCGACTTCCGGTTCAAATTCGCACAAACCAAACATGGCCTATGGGTTCTTCGAAACGTCGAAGAGCATTTCCGGTTCGATGTTTAAACCTTTGCATTGTATTAGATATATGTATACGAAGTGCGTACGTTCTGTCGATAGATTGGTTTTGAAATCATGTGCAGAGGCTTTTGTAATTACAGTAGGTAATACGGAAATTTAAATTTACAAATTTATACAGGTGCAAACAGAGTGTGTATAATAATAAGGTATACACAGATTTTAATGAAAATTTAATACTGTATACTGGCAAATGAGTATAATGAGAGAGACTATTCATGATATATACCCATATGATGTATAATAATACTCATTTCATTGGAAAATTTATCTTTTTTGTTTTTTTTTTTACATATATACCAGGAAGGCCTTACAGGTAACCCCAATGCGCCTTCCTGGCAAATTACAAACATTGCAGCATTTTTTTTATTATACAAGTCGCTGAATTACGAGACACTGATAAACTCGCAAATTAACGATACATCTATGATTTGTACATAAATTTTATTGTACATTTAATCAATCTCAAATAGTGGTGACATAGTAGGTGGGAAGAATATTTAGCCAATTTTAATGGGAACCGTTTCAACAATGAAATCAGAGAAAATTGGCAAACTATGATAGGAAACGATCGACCTGGAGCACAAATATCTACAGAAAAATTCTTTTCAATCGAGGTCAACTCATGGGATCGAACTCGGCGCCTCGCAGAAGCTTAACGACCGAGCTATGCTGCTGGCTAATTTTCTTAATTTTCATGTTTCAATTTCAATTTCTAACATTTAGCTTTACCTAAGCATATCAAACCAATACATTAGACTAGTGGTTAGCATAAAATGCTTTGAAAAGAGTGTTCACTGGTTCAAATTCCACTGGTTTCTGCTGGCAAACCGTGGATTTGTGACTCCAGGTCCATCGTTTCATATCAGTTTGCCAATTTATCTGATTTTCATAGAAACAGTTCCAACAAATTAGCAGTCTTACTCATTTCTCGTAAATCTCAAGGTTTCAGCAATCTCAAATTTCGCTGAATTCTATAAAATGCTGCAAATTTACAAATTTGACCATAGATGTCTCTGTGGATGTAAATTGATATGTATTTACTTCGTATAATAAATTTACAATGCTACAATAGCCAGGAAAGCGCATTTGAGTTACCTGTTAGGCCTTCCTTATATAAATTAAAAATAAATGTTTTAGGTGTATTATAGAAATAAATAACCAGAAGTCACGTCTATACACGCAATATACCAATTAAAATCGCAAAAATTACGACTTTTTAACGATAAATACACTAAATGATCGAACGCTTCGCGTTAATTAATCGCAATTTCGAAAACGCTCAAACGGAGCGCAAGTGCGCGTCGAATAATTTCACCGGAAAGTTTTCGGCCAGGAAAGCTTTTCGTATTAATTAAAAGTTGATACGTGAAAACCTTTGTTGTGTTCGTGTGTACCGGAAGCGCATACCGATCGAGGGAAAACCGGAAAAGCTATGTGGAATTTTCAATCTCGACCGAGCGAAAAGCAATTGTTCCAATCTCAAGCACAATACACCCCATAATAAATACATTACACAATATTTTGTATTTTATTCAATGAAAATTCTTTTAACAAGCTTTTTTTGAATACTCACTTACATATTTATTATACATATATGAAGGCAAATGTTGAAAGTATTCCATTTATTTGGAGTATATATTGAAAAATATTCATTATTTATTTATTTATTTAATTTATTATTATTTTAAAATAATAACAACAATAAAATTACCAGTGTGACCTGACAGGTTGCCCCAAAGCGTCACACCGGTCTTACAAAAAAAAAAAGAAAGAAAATAACAAAGAAAAAGCAATAAAAATTCCAATCATTCATCTCATTCAAATAGTCTCGTATTGAATCTCAAGAAACCAACCAGCTCATCAACATGACAGTTGAACAGGTCAAAATGCTCATGAATCACATTAAGGAACCGGATAGCTTCCACCAGTGACGAGTTCTTGAAAGTAGACGTTCCTGTAAAGATAGGTTGAAAGAGTCGTCGATTACGCAGCGCTCTACCGGTCTCAGGAGCCCAAAACTTAAGCTCTGATAAAATCGAAGGATTTTCAACAACTCCATTTAAAACTCCAAAGAAGTATTTGGAAATGGCAACAATCCTTCTAGAAGCCAGAGAATTAAAGCCCAAGGTACCTTGCAGAAACGCTGTGGGAAATAAATACGGATAATACCCATACTTTTTCAAGTATAGGTATCGTAGAAATTTCTTCTGGACTCTTTCTATCAATAGAGAGAATTGAATTTCAGTAGGACTCCAAATTACAGACCCAAACTCCAATATGCTCTGGACAAGCGAACAATAAATTAACACCATTATATTCAGATCTTGGAAGTAGTGAGAATTGCGCAGAACAAATCCAAGCATTTTGGTAGCCCTACAGCACATATCTGAAATATGAGTCGAAAATTTGAAGTCACTCCTAAACAGTATACCAAGATCAACAGTTGAGTCAGTTCGTGTTAATTGATAGTTCCGAAGACTATAAGCGAACTCAATAGGGGAAAGAGACCTTGAGAAGGAAATAACATGGCACTTAGTCAGGCTGAATGGTAGATTATTATTTAAAGACCATTCAGATGGTAATTCTAAGTCATCCTGCAAACCCACACAGTCGGAATGACGACTGATCGTTCTAAAAATCTTGAAGTCATCAGCAAAAAGTTTCATTTATGATTTATGTGATTATATCTGAAAGTTTCATTTATGTCAACTACATACATACATATTTAGACACTTTATTTATTTTACATACATATACATACCAAGAAAGCCTAACAGGAAAACCCTAATGCGTCTTCCTGGCCAATAAGAAAAAATGCAGCATTTTTATTACGTAAGTCGCTGTATTACAAGACACTGAAGATATCGAAATCAATGAGACATCTATGGTTTCAAACTAGTAAATAAATTTTTACTGTACATAAATCATACTCAAATAGTGGTGACATATGTAGGTAGGATGGTTTTTAGCCAATTTAATTTAATGGAGGAACTGATTCAACAGTGAAATTGGCAAATATTGATATGAAACGATCGACCTGGAGTCACAAATATCCAAGTCTGACCAGCAGAATAATACTATGAATAAATTCCATTCAATCGAGGTTAACTCATGGGATCGAATCTGGTGACTTCTCATGCTATGCAAAAGCCCAAACACCGAGCCATTACTGTGATTACTAACCAAATTAAATTAAATTGTAAAATAGAAAATGATCAGTAGATCAGTAGCTATTAAAATAGATATAAGATGTATTGTGAACATAATTTCGTAATAATAAAAAGCATTTAAAAATCAAAAAAACACCGAGCCATGCTGTTAGCACACTTGCCGCGCTGTAATGGATAGCAAGTGACCAGTATTTATATTTTATTTTATTTCTCCAAATATACTGAATGCAAAATCTTTATATTTTATGTATTCCTCGTCAAAGCCTTTACGATTCAAATTGTGGCATTATGAAATAAAAACATTCGTCAATATCAACAGAAATAATTATTTCACAGGAAGCCTGTTGTACATGTGTCTCACAGATACAAGATAGAAGAGGAATTCAGCATCAGCATGAGAATGATATCCACTTTGGTATAGCGGCTCTACTTCAGACGTCATTTTTTTTTTAATTTCTTGCGCTTATTTTATGTTATCCAACGTTTAATACACGATAAAATGGTTTTTATAGCTAATTATAATTTTAGCCTCGAAGATTTTGCATCATTTAAACTTAAAACACACATTTTTAGCTGGACGCTTGGATTTCAACACAGTGGCTAGCGGAATTTTTAGCACAATAAGGCAAAGTGCTAATAGATTAAACTCAATATTTTTTATGTCAGTACTTATCTGAATGACCTCAAGGCCAAATATTATATATTACACATAGCGTGCAGTAATAAAATATTTGAGATTAACGTTCGATACAATAATTAGATGGGCACCTCACATTGAGGCAGCGAAAAGCAAGGCGATGCGGGGTATATCCTCAATATACCCAATATTTAATCACCATAGTTCTTTATCAGCTCAAAATAAAATAAAATTATATCGTGCGCTCATATTACCATTATTAACCTATGCTTCTCCTGTACGGAATAGCGCCTCGAAAACTAACTTTTTCAAGCTCCAAATAATACAAAATAAATCAATAAAAATAATTTATAGCACACCATATATAGTAACTTGAAAAATATTCATGCCATAAACAATATTCCGTAAGTTACATTACTAACAAACTAACCAGTAGATTATATGACAGAATAATAACCATATAATATATAATTTCGAAAGAGACTTTGTATCTTTGGTTGGGAACTTCGGAAACAAAAAAAAGTTTATATGATGACAATTAAATTGGTGGAATATTCTATTTTTTTCGATTCGAATAAATTTAATAAAAAAAAAACAAATGAATATTTATTATTATACTTGCCATGTTTACGCTGTTTATATTACAAATACTGAGCGAAGCCGGGTAAAACAACGAGTATATATATATGTAATAATAATAACTAATAACCATACTAGCACACTTGTGAAGAGTCTCGGTGATTACACAATCTGTTTTAGATCGTTGACTTTAAAGAGTCTTTAATTAATATTATGTACATATGTATTAGATGTATTATAAGCATTTTTTAAGAATTGTAAATAGGTTTTAAATTTTGAGCTTTTTTTCCTATTATGCTATACATTGACATTAGAATAATATAATACTATGATTACTAATGAAATTAAATTAAAATTGTAAAATAGAAAATGATCAGAAGATCAATAGCTATTCAAATAGATATGAGATGTATTGTGAACATAATTTAGTAATAATAAAAATCTTTTAAAAATCAAATAAAAAAAAATCAATGCCATAATTGAAATAAATTGATCATTTTCATTGTCTACATTTAATGAACGAGATGTAAATCATAAAAAATTTGCTTCATTGGCAATAAGATGAATGATGATCTTCTGAAAAATACATAATTGGCACAAGCCAAACTTTCAGATACAGATTTATTGATTTTCCTTAAAAATGTATGTGTTTTATTTAAAATAACCTTCTTCATGACTTTTGGATCACTCGTTGAATGCATCTGAATGGTCGCTTGTTTAAGTGCAGAATGAATGGGTCATTAAAATTCTATTTCTTTTCAGCTAGTGGATGCTTTTATGTATAGCTCATTAGCATTCCTTGTATCTTCTATGATGTTACATTGAAATTTTAAGTCTCTTCGCGAATTTTTCCATGCAAATGTTACAAAATTTTTAAAGCTGTATATACGTATGTATTTCGGCACAATTGATAAAAGCGAATGCATAAAAAGTGTATGAGTGTGAGTGTCCTGAAAAAGGGGCACACGCTGAGAATATGCTAGTGAGATAAACTAAGGGGTCGTCGTGTAAAAGGAGAAAGAAAAGTCGAAAAAGACGGTGAAAAAAAATTGAGGAATGGCTGTGGGTAGACTATGCGGTGTAAAGAGACGATAAAAAATGAACCAAGCGAAAAAAGTCTGCGAAAAACCTAAAAACAGAATGAATTCAATGTGAGCTTTTGAATTTATACTAAAAATTTTGCTTAATTGAACTGGCTTAGGTTACTCTAAGATATACTGGTATAAGATTTTCGATAATTTCATAAATTATTGCAGTAACACAGTCAAATATGTAAATATTAAATAATCAGATCGTTGATACCGCGTGTGGCAGATTTAAATCAATTAAGTAGTTTTGAAAAAATTCCAGACTTGACTTACGGGAATTAGCTGTCAGATCGATGTGATGACATATCACACGCAAATTCACGTCACAGCGTTTAGTTATAATGACTTTAAAGGCACTTTAAAATCTCAATATGTAGTATTTCTATAAATCATAGTCATCAAGTCCAGTTGCAAAGATGTTTGAATCTTAAAATTCCATAAATGAGTTTATGTATTTACAGAAATAAACTTTTCAATCATCAGATAAATTAAATCAGCTGATAACTAAAAATAAAACTATCACTGTTTAATTTGTGTACATATGTATGTAACTTGTATTGGTTAGAAAGTTTGTTTTGGAGGATTAAACAATTAAATTTGGGGTTATGAGTTGCAGCCGGAGATACATATGTATACTCATTTATGCAGTTAAGAATACGTTATTAATACTAAGATTGCTTTAATGATTTGCTTTAAGAATAGATTATCAATGAGAGATTGTCCATAAATGAATTTATGTATTTACAGAAATGAACTTTTCAATCATCAGATAAATTAAATCAGCTGATAACTAAAAATAATTGTATGTGATGTATGTATGTAAGCTTATTGTAAAAAACTAAATGTATGTAAGCTTATTGTAAAAAACTAAATGTATGTAAGCTTATTGTAAATCATATTAACAATTAGATACAACATAACTTTTTATTGAATACTTATCTCGCAGATAAAACCGACTGAGGAGATATACAGTGAAATGTCAGATTTGACATATTTGGCCAAAAATCAATATTTATTTATTTATTTTAAACAGACCATTGTGGCATAACAGGAATTCCTAAAGCGCCACAATGGTCAAAAAATATAACACAAAAAAGAAAAAGAAAAAAAATAACAATTAAACATAAACATAAATACATACATACATACATAAAAAATAGCATTTATAATAACAGATAAAGTAAAAATATCAAATAAAATATAGCATAAGGAATGCCTTGCACCTACAGCCAGTTTCAATAAATATGTAAGAAACAACTACAAATACAAAACATCCCTGTAAGGCCCAAATGGAAGAGAGTTAATCAAAATTTCACTCATAAATCACAATCAATCATGAAAACAATGATGAGCGCAGACTACCAGATAAATGATATACAGATAATATATATCGTGTATTACATTACATGAAGCTAGACGTCAAATTTGAAATTTATATATATGTACATAGGAGAGTTAAAACTATAAATATTTAAATATTAGAGATAACGAGAACCTATAGAGCAAATTTGATAAAATATAGAGTGAATTATAGGCGTTTAAACAATTAAAATCTGAAATAGCATATCAAGGCGAAAAGGTTGAAGATAGATTATGGTAGCCTTACGTACCGTCATAAACCGTATCCGAGATTCTGGATATTTGTTACGCCTTGTATACGATATTTTATCTCCAACGTAATGGCAGACGATACATTATCGTGTATTGATGACCAAAATGAGCAATATCGCAAAGTATGAAAACGATCGGATAAGAGATAAAAATGACCATGTGAAACGTAAAGGAGGTATGTAAAAATAAAGGAAACGTTATAATAAATGTGGCTGAAGACATACATTCATAAGTGATGCTAAAAATCCTAATTAAATTTATTTACTTTATTTTACATATATGTAAATCATATAAATTTTTATTTTACATAGATATATACCAAGAAGGCCTGACAGGTAGACCCCAATGCGCCTTCTTAGACAATTAATTACAAACATTTTTTATTGCATAACTCAATGTATTTCAAGAAGCTGAAATTAACAATTGATTAATAAATTAACCTATTGAGACATCTATGGATTTAGACTTGTACATACATTTTTACATATTGTACATAAATCAAATGCCGGGACCGGGTGCGGTTACTAAGCCAATTCGGTGGTTATTGTTTAGCCTTCTTGCACTTAGCCTGGAGATAATCCTCAAAAACCAACTATAATGGCAGCTTCTTTTAGCATATGCTACACTACGATGTTAATTGAATAATATGTAACTTAAATGATCAATTTACTTATAAAAATGTATCCCATATTGTTTTTGATAGCAACGTGTAATTTTTAACGATGCACTCGGCCCATCTTGCGATTAATTTAAACAAACAGATAAGTTTTTATCGAACATACGTCGAGCACTAAGCATCAAATACGACTGATGCTAAAATTATTTGAAAAGGTCTGTGGACATTCCTCACTTGACAACAATGTGACACCTAAAGCCACTTATATTATTATAACATTTCTCGGGTTTCAATGCCCATGGTAACATAAAGACAAGTTCAGACGTATCAAAACTGTCCGAACGTGTCGAGATAATATCAGCGCAACACAAGTTGTTCTATTTGACTACTTCTACCAAAAATTATGCTAAAACTATTTACTTATTAACTTTCTTACCGCAAGAAACTGGAGCTAAATATTTTTCATGAAATGAGCAATTTTACAAATTGGTAGTAGCATAAGTACATATTAAACATATGTACATGAAAATACTGGATATGGACTTAATTCAAGTGCTTTCGGAATTCAACAACTGTAAGGTGTGATTAATTTTTCTTACAGTGGAACTTAATTTGCAGGAAATGAATCAGAGGTTGTGTTGTGCGAGGAAATTGTCGAGCAGGGTCCGCGCTATCTGGCAGATATCTGGTGCGAGCCCGCGATTTACAACCACTGGCCGCTGTTAGCGTCACCTTGTTTTGCCACAGTGAGTTATTCGCAGTAATGTATGCGGAATAATTAAGAGACACAACGATATTATACCTATGTACGTATGTTCACACACCGAATGTGATTACTACTGTTTCCACCCATCGCGCGGGATTGGTCCATTTTTTTAGAGATAAATTCAAAATTTTCATCCGAAAGTGTTTTTGAACTGTGTGTGTTTACTTCATATTTACAGGTTTTGAGATTCCAGTTATGTAAAAGTCTCGAAACACAAACAAGTTGTAAGTGGTAAAATCTAGACAAGTTCGGTAGGGCTAATTGAGTATTTATACAATCACAGGGATATTCTTAACCAATTACAGAATTTATTTTTAACACACTAAGTTGATAAACACGCTAACACTAAGCCTTGTTAAACACGCTAACACTAAGTTTGGCTTAGTGGTAGCGTATATATTTAGCACCACTGAGGTCAAAGGTTCGGGTCCTCACCATCTGCTGGTTAGATTTGAGGGTTTTGTGACTCCAAATCGATCGTTTCTCTATCAGAGTTTGCCAATTATATCTGATCATTGCTGAAACGGTTCCTGAAAATTGGTATTAGATCTATATCTGTTGTCACAAAATCTGCCTGTGTATAATTTGTAATAATTATACACAGTAATCTGAAATCTATAGATATCTCTGTAGGAATCTCGTCGTCGTCATCGTCATCGAAACATTCGAGAATATTCCGCAACAACAAACTACATTCCCGAAAACCAGACGTCGTACACCTGCAGTCATTATATTAAACTCAAGCGGAACGCCCCTACCAGTCGAGTGGAACCAAAACGGTCGAAACACGCCGCCACCATTAAACCACATCGAGCGGAACGGCGCCAATCATTCCAGAAAATTCTACGCCTCGACAAAAGTGCATTCCTCGTTCACGCATCAACAACCACATGCGCTTACGCATCAACAACCACTTCCATCAATCGTTCCAGAAAATTCTACGCCTCGACAAAAGTACATTCCTTTCTTACGCATCAACAAACCACCACCATCGGTCAGGCGATTCCAGAAACACTATAAAAGGAGGTACAACCCAAACAACGCCAGTCGACCCACAGCAGCAAGCGTCGACATACAGCTCCTGACCAGCCACCACTACACTACGCGGACTTGGAAGATCAACCAGCCGGACGAGCCAGCAACACACTGCCGTATCCAGAGACCTTCCGAACATAGCCGAACAACGAGCCAGCAACACACTGCCGCATCCAGAGACCTTCTGAACATAGCTGAATGCCGAGCCAGCGACACTACCATATCCAGAGACCGCTGAACGACATACTTTTGCCCACAAATACCATACCTTTGTACAACCATAGGCAAACAATAAAACTTTATAAAACTAGCACAACAGTGTTTCGTTAGGCCGGGATACGGTCAACACATCGCTACCCCGCCTACATCTCTATAGACATCTCTATAATTTCGTATTTATTATATGTATAAAAATTGTACACAAAAAAAAATCTAAAAATAATCCATAGATGTCTCTATGATTATTATTTCTGATTAATTGTTATATGCTATATATTCTGATTGTATATGTATTACTGTATTTCTGATTTCTGATTGTTTATGTATTCTGTATTTCGTTAACATACACCCGTCGCATTGGAGCAAATCTGTAATGACGAGTGTATATTGATTTGTAACAATAAAATAAAATAAGATACGTGTTGAAGACAATTCGAAAGGAGAATTTGAAGGTTGCAAGGATGGCTGGACAAATGCAGCAATAAATCACGTAGGTCACGTAGTACTACGTTTCATATGAGCTTGACGAGAAAGGCGGGATACGTAGTACTACGTTTATTCCAATAGTATATGGAGATTTTTTTTATTTGAGTTTGAATTTTGAGCGATTTTTATAATCTATTGTATTTATTCGCGCTGCCTTGTGATTTTGCGCACTACCGCTAGTCGCCGCAAAAAAATTCGCCCGCTAAAAGTTTGTTAAGTACTGAACAGGTCATGTAACTGAACCTTCTTAGCATACTGAATCTATTGAAAACTCTTCAACATATGGACATATGTATATACAGTAGACCAGGATGTGAAAAGTCTGTAGAGCTTTTGTTGTGGATAGTCTAAGTATGTCGAAAGCTGTAGACTTCGTTGGCGGCGCAGTTTTTGTAATGTCTTGTAAGGATTGTAGAAAATAAGTCGTTACTTTTGTATGATATTCAATCAAAATCAAAGACAAAAAAGCTGGTAAAATGTAATTTTCAAGTACACTACCCAAGATGAGTAGATTAACCAAAAGGGGAAACTAACAGTAGGTGTTTTTTTTGATTTTTAAATGCTTTTTATTATTACGAAATTATGTTCACAATACATCTTATATCTATTTTAATAGCTACTGATCTACTGATCATTTTCTATTTTACAATTTTAATTTAATTTGGTTAGTAATCACAGTATTATATTATTCTAATGTTAATCTAAAGCATAATAGGAAAAAGAGCTCAAAAACCTATTTACAATCCTTATAAATGTTCATAATACATCTAATACATAATATTAATTAAAGACTATCTAAAGTCGATGACCTAAAGCAGATTGTGTTTAGGTAATCTGTGTTTATACCTGAAGGGTATAGACATTTTGTTGTAATCACCGAGACTCTTCACATGTGTGTTAGTATGGTTATTAGTGATTCTTTCATAGAATCTACTGGTTAGTTTGTTAGTAATGTCCGTAACAAACGGAATATTATATATAGCATGCAGTTTTTTCAGGTTAGTATATATGGGTGTATTATAAATTATTTTAAGGGATTTATTTTGTATTACTTGGAGCTTGGAAAGGTTAGTATTCGAGGCGTTATTCCATACAGGTGAAGCATAGGTTAATAATGGTAATATGAGTGATCGATATAATTTTATTTTATTTAGCGTTGATAAAGAACTATGGCGATTAAATATTGGATATATTGAGGATATACCC
This sequence comes from Arctopsyche grandis, assembly GCF_051622035.1. Lineage (NCBI taxonomy): Eukaryota > Metazoa > Arthropoda > Insecta > Trichoptera > Hydropsychidae > Arctopsyche > Arctopsyche grandis. The sequence goes on from NC_135362.1 coordinate 4,584,309, forward strand.
CGCATCACCTTGCATTTCGCTGCCTCAATGTGAGGTGCCCATCTCATTATTTTATCAAACGTTACTCCTAAATATTTTATTACTGACTGCCATTTCAGACTTTCTCCAGAGGGGATTTTCAGATCTGAAATTGGCTTATGTTTTCTAACACTAAAGAATATGGCGTCTGTTTTGGTTTGATTAATTTGAATTTTCCACTTAGTGAAGTGTTCAGTCATTGTTTTAATTGCAAATTCAAGATTTTTAAGAATGGTGTCTGGTTTTTTGCTACTTGTGAAGCAAGCTGTATCATCTGCATATAGGGCTATGTGACAGTTTTTTGGAATAGGTATGTCATTTATATATATGGAGAACAAGAGTGGGCCAAGCAAGCTCCCCTGCGGAACGCCAGCTGCGATTATTTTTGGAGACGATAATTCATTATTTACGCTAACCACTAGCTTTCTACGAGTTAAGTACGATTTGATGATGAGAATTAGGTAGTTTGGTATTTTGTTAATAAGGAGCTTATGAATGAGTCCATCGTGCCAAACCGTGTCGAAGGCCTTTTCTATGTCGAGACATACCATTCCGGTACTTCTCTTCATATTAAAGTTCTTCGTCACGTGTTCAGTTAGTCTTGTTAGTTGTTGGGTCGTGGAATGTCCAGTGCGAAATCCAAATTGTTCATTTATTAATTTCTTATTTACGACTTTAAGTAAACGTGTGTAGATTATTTTTTCCAGAATTTTTGAAAGCGTGCAAAGTAAGCTAATGGGTCGATAATTGGCCGGGTTTTTTGAGCTTTTATCGGGCTTAAGTATGGGAATTACGTTGGCTGTTTTCCAGTATTCTGGGAAATACCCGGTGAGTAAACATGCGTTGAATATTTTAGATAGTGAGACTAAAGCTTTAAATGGAAGTTGTTTGATTGTGATGTTATCTATTGAATCTCGCCCAGGTGCCTTTTTATTTTTTAAATTACGTATTATATTTTGGATTTCACACGGATGCACCAATTTTATATTTTTAGTACTGTTAGTGGGAGTTTTTGTGATGATTTTAATGGACCGGTTGACTTTATTATGCGTTGGTATGTGATTGTAATGTTGTGTGAGTGTGTGATGTTTTTGGAAGGATTTTGATAATAGTTCTGCTTTGTCGCAATCACGCATCACTGAGATTCCTGCATCATCTAATGGAGGAATCGAGTTTTTTGTCCTGCGAATCGCTTTAGCTAATTTCCATAGAGAGCCATCAACTGAGCTCAATTTTTCTAATTTTTTAGACCAAGCTTCATTTTTGATTTCTTTGATTCTAATTTTAATTTGATATGTGAGCTTATTAATTAATGTTTTTAATGCTGGATTTTTTGATGTTTGCCAAATTTTACGGAGTTTATTTTTACTTTTAATTAGATTTGCAACAAAGCCAGTTATCTCTAATTTGTGTTCAATGTATTGTGTCTTAGGTATGTGAAGGTGTTTGGATCGAGTTATTGATTCCGTTAGGTGTATTATGGAGCTGTCGATTTCGGTTTTGTTTGTGAGTGTGGTAGAAGTTAGAATGGTTTGGTCATTTATGTACGACTTGAACTCTCGCCAGTTAGCTCTCCCGTAATCCCAACTATGCTTGATGATTTCCTCGGGTTTCCCGTCGATTGAGAAGATTATCGGGAGATGATCAGACGACAGGGTTTGAAGGGCATTTGGTGTCGATATTTTTGGGCAGTTCTTGACGAGGACAAGATCTAGTGTGGATGGTTGTGAGTTATTTGTGGGATAGTGTGTGTATGTATCCGGATGAAGTAAGATTGTATCTGTTAGTTGAATGTATTTAAAAAGAGTTGTGCCTTGTTGGTCAGTGTTTACGCAACTCCATAACGGATGTTTGGCATTAAAGTCACCAGCTACCACTACCGAACTACCAATGTTAAATATTTTGTTAAGATCGGATGCCAATAATCGTTTTTGGGGAGGATTGTAAGCGGATGCTACTATGTGACGGGTGTTGTTAATTGTTAGTTCGATGGCGGTTAGTTCTAATTTTTTTAGTGGCGGAGATATTACGCGATAATGTTTAATTGACGATTTTATAAAAATGGCAACTCCCCCTCCATGCTGTTCTCGGTCTTCGCGATAGCAGTTAAAGTTAGGTAGGTTAATACGGATATGAGGTTTTAAGAAGGTCTCGGAGATTAAAACTATGTCAACACAGTACTCTCCGATCGCCGACTCTAGTTCGTCAATCTTATTCTTAAGTCCACGAGCATTCCAAGCTAGAATGTTCAGGTGCCTCCCGTTAATCAAAGACATCGAGATATTCGACAAGCATGAGTGCCAGCTCTAGTTTGTCGGTGCAACCGCTGGCCTTGGCACGAATCTCCTGGAGGATCTTCAACATCTTCGTCATAGACGCCATGGAAGTTAGGTCTGTTGTTGGTTGAATGTTGGGATTGGTTGGTTGGTGGGGATTTTTAGGGATATTTGGGATATTTGGTGAAGGAGTTTTAATGGTCGGTAGCTTTGGGAAGTTATGATCGTTAACGACCGGGATATTTTGTGGCTGCGCCACTGGGATTTTCCAAGGGTTGGCTTTGACAATTGATGCTCGATTCTTCCTCGATTCCAGCATTTTCAGATAGCTCTGTCTTTTTGGACAGTCTTTGAAGTTAGCGGGGTGAGATCCTGAACAGCCTGAGCAGACAGCAGGGGTAACTATACCTTGATTGCATTGTGCGGTGAGGTGAGTACCGGCACATTTGACGCACTTGGCCTGCCGATTGCAGTTTTTCGCAGCGTGTCCATATTCTTGGCATCTGAAACATTGAGTAATATTTTGTGATTTACTAGTATATTTAACGACACTGACCTTTGTGTAACAGATGTACCGGATTTCTTTAATCTTCTTTGCCGATACCGATGGCTCGAAGAACACCAAGTATAGCTCGGTGGCGTTGCTCCTAGGCTCCTTCGTCTTCATCTGTATGACTTTGGTTACAGGGAATCCCTGTCTGATGATGTCATCTTTAATATCAGCTTCCGGCAATTTCGGCAAGCCACGTACGACACTTTTTATTTCCTTTTCCTCCTTCCTAGAAAAGGTATGGAATTGTCGGTCTGGTGTCAATCCATCCCGAAGTTTTTTAAAGTCTTCAAGACTTTTACATTGTATCTTGACATTATTTTGACCAATGTAAGTCATTGTGAAGTCTTTTATAAACTTCTTGATCGACTCGATCATGCTGCCGTGAGTGCCAGTAGCTGTCATGATGATGGGCGGGATTCTTCCACCGCTTCTGGGGACATCGGAAACTTCCAAGAGCCCTATAAATTTGTTTTTCTCCTGAATTTTAAATTCAGGAGCAACATCTTTCACGTTCTTTGCCGTATGTTTTGGAAACTGCCACTCGGTCTCCATCTGAGCGGTTTGAGAGCAGCCTGGTTGAGGAGCTTCGGTTGTAGTTATCAGTGTCTTCTTAATTCGCTTTTTCACGTTGGATCCTCGCATGGTGCCAACATGTGTTCTTTTGGTGTTCGTTTTGTGGGGGGTGTTTGTTGTGTATGTTAAAAGGTGTGGGTTTTTTGACGGTATGGCGTATCGCTGTATTATGAGCGCTCGCACAGAGAGTACGTCTTCGGCACGTCCGTTCTCACGGAGCGTCGCGAGACGAGTGAACAGTAGGTGTAATAAAGTTTCAAGTTATCAAATTACATAACCTATATTCAGTTAAAAAAAACTCAAAGTGCAGAAAAAACTTATTGGCAGATGAATTTCTCTACCAATGATGCACCCAAGAATTATAAATTCACTAGTCGTTTTTATGAAACATCACGATTTACATATGTTATCCCAACTAAATGAAGTTGAAGAGAAGATGTTTGTTGATGACTGACGGTGAATCATAATTGCATGGGCTGATGTTTTTGTATCTGTTTCACAGTTGGTTTAAGTGTTTGTAAACATTGAACAAAATTTACCTTACAAAGTTTTAATGTTTGTCCAATATGTATATTTGTGGTAAATTTGAACAGTTTTTAGTTTGCTAATTGTAAAAATTTAATCAATTTTTGGTATTTAAACTAGCAGCGTGGACTAGTGGTTAGCATATTTCGCTTTCGATTCCCACTAGTAATATTGTTGACCAGATCTTGGTTTGTGACCCTAGATCGATCGTTTCCTTTCAGACTTTGCCATTTTTTATGATTTTCATTGATTGGAAAAGAAATTGGCATGTCCTTTCCAATCTCACTTAGAAATCACAAGTTATCCAGCGTTTTTAAGTTCGCAAATTTCGATATGCTGCAAAAATTTCTCTATAGATGTCACTGTGGATGTTTGAATAAATTCGCATTTTACACTCGTCGCTTTGGAGCGATCTGTAAAGGCGAGTGTATGTACTAAATGTTGCATTACCGGTTTACCGGTAAATCAGCAAAAAAGCACCTTTGGTAATTACCGGTAAATTGGAAAATTACCGGTAATTACTGGAAATAATTTTTTGGCGAATTAAGGACAGCTACAGGCATATAATAACGAATGTTTAATGTAGATATGCATGTGGAATGGGACTCTGGCAACACAGATAGATGGTGTGTTACGTGTCACACTGGTGTCAAGTGTCATCAGAATGCGGTAACTAAATACTCCGCTGCAGCTGATCCTAGTTGTTTTGAGACAGGGTCTATATGCTACTCTGTTTGCATTGATTATATTCTTGTTTATATTTAATAAAACAAATTTGTGAATTATTGATTTTATAAAATACATATTTATTGATTTTTTTTTAATAGCCATGGATAAAACATCAGGATGGGAATATTCCAATCGAGTTAGCGGTGGCCAATCAGGAAAATGTAAAACATGTGGCAGAATAATAAAGAGTGCAGGAGGAAGAACGAGTGGGCTACACGCACATCTTAAAAGTCAACACAAGATTAATTCTCGGAAAAGGGAACTATCAGTTGAAAAACTGACCAGTACTTCAAGTGATCTCCATACAAAATCAAAAATTAAGAACTGTAATGAACGGATTTACGCGCGTCTTTATGCAGAGGGCGTTATACGTCGTTATTCTTCCAAGAGTCGAGTTAGGTGGAAACGTGGACTAACCTTGGGATAGTTATATATATGTATATAGTCGGGGAGGTTCCTGACTGCAAGTCGTCTGCGTTGATTACAGCTTCCTGGCTCCAGAAGCTGGCTCTGCGGTCGGGTCACAGCAGCGGGAGGGGGGAGGCAGGAGACAAACTCCGTACTGCCTCGTGTGGACACAAGATGGCGATCTCTGGGCGTCTCTGAAGACGCTCGGCGGAGATGCTGGAGGGAGGTCCGTCCCGGATGGTGGCTGGCTGTCGAGAGAGCGCGTCTCGATATTTCTCGAGAGGGGTATGGTGTTTGGCGCGGTAAAGTAACTGGTGCCAACCTAAAGATTACTACCGCTACCAACTGAAGGGACACTCGGGAGGACGTCGCGTTACAGAACTATATTAAATCGATTGATGAAAACCAGCAGTTATTTCCCGGATGGTAGCTAAAGATGGAATCTGTTTTAAGACATTTTGTACATCTTATGATATAAGAAAATTATTTTATGAGAAGGGATTTAAAGAAATTCCAAAGTCTCCCAAAACAATAAGAAAAATTATCTAAGATTATGGAACAAAAATACGTAATTTATTAATAGACGATTTTTCAGCAATGTCAGAACGAGTATTTAGTGTTACAATGGACGAATGGTCGGTATATGAATGTGAATTTGCATGCCAAAAATAAACTCAACAAAACCAATAAATTATTATATTATTAATTTGTTTTTCATTTACCGGCAAATAACCGGTAAATCGGTAATGGGAACAATTATTTACCGATTACCGGTTATTGCAATTTGACTGTAAATTGTAAGCTCTAGTATGTACATGTTCGATTGAAATAAAATAAAGTTAAGGTATATAAATGTATTCATAAAGTTTTATATAAATTATTCATTAGATTGTGCATCGTTAAATATATTGTTAACGGTTTGAAGTCTCGGCTTGGAGTGTTAAAATCGTCTCAGATTGGAATGTTGGAATAGATACGTAATTTTTTCAAATAATCCTATAATGCATGTTCTTTGATCCATTTTTCATATTTAGACACTTCAGTGTACACCCCAGGAAAAAGAGGGAGAGCGCATCTGTTACCGAACGAAACAATACCTGTAAGTTCACCATCGCATACTAATGGTCCACCAGAATCGCCCTGAAAATTGAAATGAAATATTCAATCTTAAGCAAATCATTTTTAAAGCACCTAATAGTAATTCAAATTTATAATTTTTTTTACCTGACAGGTATCTTTTCCACCTTCAACATAACCGGCACATATCATACTTTCAGATATTTCATAAGTTTCAAATGCATAACTGATTTTACACTGTTGGTGATCAGCTATCGGTAGGTTTACTTTCATTAGTTGATTTCTTCCTCGAATGCCTGCAGATACATTTTATTTCAAAAGTATATTTAAAGTTTCTTAAATTAAAAAAAATTTGATATTTTAAAAGTCATCATCAGTAAAAATATTCTCGTAAGATCTCTTGCTACGACACTTCGATAAGTTCTGATAAGATACATACGATCTTATCAGAAGATACATAGATCTCAATGTTTAAAAACGTATAGTGATTAAGTTCTGATAAGATACTACGATCTTCGATAAGATACATAGATCTCAATGTTTAAAAACGTATAGTGATTATAATGTCTGGTGCATTGTTCTATTGGCCGAATGGACACTTGGCTAAAAGACATAAGGCCAACGGGAATTTGACCGAATGAAGTTTTTAATTGTTTAAATTTATGGATGCGGTGCATCCGCTCTAAAATCGCCAGACAAATTGAACGACAGATTAACGGACGGCTGCTTTAAATGCAATTCTCGTCTTCTCGAATGATAGATTGCACATCAGATGACGGGTAACCTTTCGATGTGCCCAGATGCAATTATTAAAATGGTAATTATTAAAATTGAGTTGGATCTTTCAGGCGAGTTTAATAAGGCAAGATTCGATAAGTTCCGAATCTTGCCTTATTAAACTCGCCAGAAAGATCCAACTAAATTTTAATAATTGCATCCGTGCACACCAAAAGGTTACTCGTCATCTGATGTGTAATCTATTATTCGAGAAAACGAGAATTACGTTTAAAGCTGCCGTTCTGTTAATCTGTCGTTCGTTTGTCTGGCGATTTTAGAGCGGGTGCACCAAACCCTAAATTTATCAGTAGGTAATATAAAATGTTTCATCGAAGTGATCTCTGAATACTGTATAAATTGATTAATTTCGATACACAATTTTTATTTTAATCATTTTAATATATAGAAAAAATGCCCTTTTTCCAAAATCAATCAAAATAGAAAATTATTTAATAATAATATTTGTATTTAGTAAATAGAAGATGACAAAAACATCGCTTAAGGCACTTAATGAGCTGGCGAAATCTAACAAAAGTTTGTGTGGGTCATTATTGAACTTTTGTTTTATTTTTATTTTTATACTAGACTAGTGCCCGTTGATTTCAATGGGTGGTTTCAGCACACGCACGTATTAATAGTATAATGTTGAGTGCGTGCATTACACGCTCGCCGATCCAACCCGTTCACCCATTCGAAATGATGAATTAATGCATGTATGTATGTGTGTACGCTCCCGTGCAGCGCATCTAACGCTGACGTCATCGGCTCCAAGTCAGGTGCTCAATATCAGGAGCACATGTCGGACGCTCTACACTCCCCTTTCTCCACTTACCCACTTCCCCGTGCTTTCTCGACACGAAATCCCTATAGCGGATGCTTTAAATGCACCCTTTCGGCAGAGTTTATCGTCGTGGCTCTAATTGGTCAGACGTTTTAGTCTATGTGGACCACTTAACGCTGATTGGTTGTGCGTCTTGTTCGCGTGTATTTATTTTATTAAATATCTCAGGCTATTTATGTATGTATGTATGTATATATTAGACGCAACATACATATACTCCTGGAATACTAAAATTTGTTTTTTTTTTAAATTTCCATACTGGTCGACGCGTCTGCTACATACCCACAAACATATATACACCGTGTCCGCTTTTATACATTATATATTATTTCAATATATATAAAAAATTGAAAACAATATTTGTATTTAGAAAATATTAGACGATAAAAACGACGTTGAAGGCACTCAATGAGCTGGCGATACCAAACAAAAGTTTGTGTGAGTCATTATTGAATTTTGTTTTAATTTTATACAAGATATTTTTAACAGAGAAATTAGATAATAATGAAATGAAATAATATAATAATATGCAACAATATTCTATTTGTATTTTATTCATCTCTTTTTTCATCATCATCATCGTCATCATTCACACTCATTCGCAATCCACTGCTGATAAGAAATTAATCAAAATTTTAATCGGCAAATGTTCATTCGGCTAAACGTCCATCGATCCGTTTAGCCAAATATCCTTCGGCCAAACGTTCGTCGGCCAAGTGTCGATTCGGCCAAAAGTCCGTGTATGACGTGAATACTCAATTTAAAACAGTTTATAATTTATATTAAGTCGTCTTTCATGCCAAAGCTAATCCAAAGAACTAATAAAATGCCCAGTTTGACCATAGGAATAATAAATTTACAGTCGAAGAACAGTAAAGAAGTTCAAATGAATATCAAATAAGTGGTTTATATGTTTGTTTTTTTACATGAAATGAAAACGTAACATGTAAACATAATTCTAATGTCTCACCGGCTTCAATGTTACCCCATCCAGAAGCCGTACAATATTCTCCAGTTTTCGATGGTTTCATTCTCAATTTTGCCAGCTTTACTGTATCTGTGATATCAAAGGCCTCCGATACCTGAGTGCAAATTATTAATTCAATTAAGCATTATCAATACACTATTAAATAAAATGCAAATTATTAATATTGTCTCACTTTGATAATGCAATATCGATAATAATTCTCGTGAATACTAAACGATTCCACATTACGATATTGGGCATTAATTGATGTAGTATTTAATAATTCAAATCCTGCCATGATTCGATATCTTTCAAACGACATCATTTGGTTCCTGTAAAAAATATTTTTTTTTTTATTATTTCCACGGTATTACGCTGTATATAAGAATTGATTGAACACAAATAAAATCGTACATAAACTTTACGCAGTGTGCAGCTGTAAGAACATGCAGCTTACTAATCAGCGAGCCTCCACAAAAATGTCTTCCATCTTGCTGGAGCGATACCTAAAATTTGATCAGATTATGTGGAGAAAGTCAATTTTTCTATGTTTCATATTATTACAAATTAATACTTATGCTTCACCTGTATGCAATAACGCCTCTAATACTAACCTTTCCAAGCTCCAAGTAATACAAAATAAATCCCTACAAATAATTTATAATACACCCATTTATTTATTTATTTATTTATTTATTTATTTATTTATTTATTTAATAGTTTTGGACCATTGTGGCATTACAGGAAGAACCTAATGCGCCACAATGGCCTACATTTGAAAAAGATATAAAAACATGATATAAAAACAAGTAAACTGTAAATAAAGGAAAAAAGCAAAAGCAGAAAACATGGTAAAATAGAATAATAAAAAAAAAGTAACAAAAGGAAAATAATACATCATTCAGAGAGAAAAAAAAAATAGCAAAAGTGTAAAAATTAAAAATAAAATCCATAAATCCCATTCATTGTTTACACTGAGCAAAATTAAAATAGTATATGTACAAAGGAGAAAGAAAAAATAAAATAAAATAAAACAAAATATGAATAAAAAATAAAATCACAGCGAGGCCCAAATGGAAGAGAGTAGATTAAGATTCCACTCATTCATCACATTCAAATTAAGAAAGTAATTATGAGCGCAGGTTGACGTCTCCCTTCCCGGGAGACGTCAACCCTTTTGCTTCCTCCTAACGTTGCGAACACTATATACGGGTACGTTCCTTGGAACAAATATAGAAACATATGTGTAGTCACCAAACGAAATCAAAGAATCACAAATAAATACCGGCATCGGTGCATAAAGTCGCTGAATTTCTGGTTTTCGTAGTCGTCTTCGCCGGATATAAAGGTACGAGTGCACGGTGGCTAGTTTTCATATATGTACTTTGCTTTTCATATAAGTATTTCTCATAACTGAGATCAGTGGCTATAAAAATAGAACTAAGATGTATTGTGAACAAATGTAATTTATGAGCAATAAGAAATATTTAAAAATTATTATTTTGAATAAAAACACCAATAATTTTTTTTACTATCGCCATCTATGTTTAAAACTAACAAACAAACGTCAACCGTAAACGTCAAATAGAATGTCGGCGGGAAAATTACAAACACGATATATTTGCACCATCGTAATGGTGGAGGCTCCATTAACTTATATTGATGACCAAAATGAGCAATATGGCAAAGTATGAAAACGATCGGATAAGAGATAAAAATGACCACTAACACGAAAGCCATGTGAAACGTAAAGGAGGTATGTAAAAATCGGGGTACTCTTTGATTTTTGACAGTAAAAATGTGGTATCCGGACATGTACCCCCTGAACACGTACCTCCCCGGAAACATACCCCCTGGACATTAACCCCGCGTGCAAATAGCCCCCGCCATGGATAGAAATTGTTTAAAAATATTAATAAATAATTAGTAATTAATAATACAGTAAGTAATAAATAAGAATAAATTGAGTGTGGTAGAGCATATTGAATTTCAATTTATTGTTGTAAATAGAATAAATATCAATTTAAAAGACTTTTAGTCGCCAGTTAGCGTTGGCGTTCTGTGGTATTGAAAGTTAATTTTAATAGAAGTATATATGTTTGTTATATTATTATTATTATATTTTTAATATTTTTATACCATCCATGATGGAATTTGTAAATTTGAAAAGACATTAAAATACAATTGATTTTGGAGTTTTGTATATTTTAAATTATTATTATTGATTTCTGATTTTTTATTATTGATTATTTATAAAGAATCTGATATATTTATTCTTAATATCTGTATTTCTGTATCTGTATTTTTCTGGTTAAAATAAATTAGCATTGATACTGACTTTTTGTTAGATATACAATCGGTTGAATGGTATAGGAACACATACATATGAACGTGACAAACATTGATTTATATATATATATATATATATATATATATATATATATATATATATATATATATATATATATATATATATATATATATATATATATATATATATATATATATATATATATATATATATATATATATATATATATATATATATATATATATATATATATATATATATATATATATATATATATATATATATATATATATATATATATATATATATATATATATATATATATATATATATATATATATATATATATATATATATATATATATATATATATATATATATATATATATATATATATATATATATATATATATATATATATATATATATATATATATATATATATATATATATATATATATATATATATATATATATATATATATATATATATATATATATATATATATATATATATATATATATATATATATATATATATATATATATATATATATATATATATATATATATATATATATATATATATATATATATATATATATATATATATATATATATATATATATATATATATATATATATATATATATATATATATATATATATATATATATATATATATATATATATATATATATATATATATATATATATATATATATATATATATATATATATATATATATATATATATATAGAATTTTATCCTTAACAGAGGGGGTTTGCCCGGGGTTTAATGTCCAGGGGGTTTTTGACCGGGGGTAAGTGTCCTAGAACCTAAAAATATTCCACTTTAGTTCAACTTTTTCCTACTTATAAATAAATTATTATATTAGTACTCTTTTAAAATATAATGGTGTCAAAATTTAAAAAGGTTTGATTAAAACTAATAGTTAACTATTTATTTAACTATAAATTATGCCCCGATTGGCCAAAAAAACCTAAAAAATAAAACAACTTTGTGGAGAAATCATTTTCAATTGCTGTGAAAATTTGAAAACTTCATTTTAATTATTTATTTATACATTTTATACTAGAAAGGCCTTACTAGTAAACCCCAATGCACCTTCCTGGCCAATGAAAAACAATGCAGTATTTTTATTATACAAGTCATTCACGAGACATCTATGAACTGTACATAAATTTTATTTTATATTAATCACACTCAAATAGTGGTGACATAGTAGGTAGGAAGGATTTTAGCCAATTTTAATCTGGAACCGTTTCAATAATGAAATCGGCAAACTCTAATAGGATACGATCGACCTGGAGTCACATATATCCAAGTCTGACCAGCAGGACTACATATGTGTACTCAGGAAAATTCTTTTCAATCGAGGTCAGCTCATGGGATCGAACAGCTCGGTGTTAAGTAGAAGTTTAACGACCGAGCTATGCTGCTGGTTCATGAATCGCAAAACTTGATAAGACGTATCACAGTGTCGATAAATATTATATGTACATAAAATATATCTAGATGTTCCGGTATTTGGCAAGAAAGTTCTAGAGAGAAGAAGCTGGCGCATACTTTTTATCCTCTTGAGAAGTCGTAATTTTTTCAGCGGTTGTTCTTAGTTAAAATCGACCACGCCCAACGGTGATAAATTGCGACGAACGTGTACGCAGAATAAATATCCTTAATAGCTGCTTTAGGAGGCTTTATCAGACGGTAAAACATTCGGTTAATTTATTGATATTTATGTTTGGAACAGCCAACAAAAGAGGGGAGCAGGGGGGTGTAGAATTTATAAAAGGTATGGCCGATTTCAAGATTACGAGTACCTTTGCTATGAAACGATTCCGTATCGTATAAACTCGTAATATAATCTGAAATTGTATGTTAGCAGCAATGTTGACAAATATAGTGTATTATATACTGAGGTAGTTTTGCCTAATGGTTCTAATCTATATGAGTGATTTTAGGGCGTATATGATTGCATGAATCTTTTTTTTTTGTATACTTTTATACACTATACATATGTAATATTTGATAACATTCTGTTGTGTTTGTGATTAAATTTTATTGTTTATTTTTAATATACTGTTGTGTAGGGGTGAGTTCAGGATACAAATGAAAAGGCCAAAGTCGCTTCAAAGCATTTATTGAATGATTCAGGAGGTCCACACGTAACCAGCGTTCGCTCCAGAATAATGCGATATGGCGAATGTATCTCTTTATGAAGGACAAGTTGCTCACCACAGCGTCCCAGATCCATTTATGTATCTATTGTCTACATATATGTACATATATTCAATATCCGAAATATGTATATTAATATCCAAAATATGTATATCTATGAACATATATATTCAATATCCGAAATATGTATATTAAGTATTTAATATATAAATAAATCAAATATTTAATATATGTAGACTAAAAATGTATTATCTTAAATTTTATAGTACATATTATATATGTATATATGTAATGTTACATTTGTTTATTACAATACCTTAATCCATATAAATGTATATTTTGTAAATATTTTATGTATTTATGTATATATGTACTCGTGGATATACGAGTATATTTAGAATAATGTATAGGAGATTCACATATCCATTTCAGATAACATTCGCATTATATTATTTACGAAAACAATCCATTTTATGATTATTTCCATTTTGAATCATTGTAGAAAGCAATATGTATTGACAAATTATTGTCTGTCATGGCCTATAAATAAAGTAAAACGCAGACAGTTGTGTCGATTGTGCGTGTCTTGTAAGTATAATATGTAATTAGGAAAAGTAGCAAGTTTATGAATATGTCAAAATTTATTCTTTATAAAGCTGTCGTTTTTTATTACTATGTAAATACAATTTATATTTTTAGATGTAAATGAGAGAGAATTGTAATGTATGGGATAAATATTCATCTCTGAAAAGTATGAAGCTATTGTTTTATTTTCGGTATGATTGATTGTTACTTTCATTATGTATAAATAAATTCATTAATATTTCAGATCCTTTGTAATGAAATGAACAGTCATACAATATTATACCGTAAAAAAATTACAAGCTTTTATAGAAAGTATATACTTTATATAAAACCTTGTAATTACATATGTACATATAAGGAAAAACTCACATGAGGAAGTTTTTCCTGATTCTTTCTCTATTATATATGTAGATAACTAGTGATTTTACCCGGCTTCGCTCGGTATTTGTAATATAATCCGCTTAAACATGGACAATCTCATAGTAAATATTTTATCTTCATTTGTTTTTTTATTAAGTTCAACGTCACGGATTTCACGAACCAAACAAACAAACATACATACATACAAAGTCTCTTTTGAAATTATATATTAGACTAGCAGAATAAGGCATTCGATTCCCGTTCCCGTTCCCGTTGCGTTCTCGTTCCCGTTTCAACTGATGGTTGGAGCACAACTAACGTCTCTCAAACTTCGTGTCATCATAAACCAACTGGTAATGTGGTTACCGTCGAACACATTTCTTTGACTACACAATGGCGCTTCAAACTTACGCGTCGGTAAAATCGTAATTACGAATATTATTATTAAGAGGTTTTTCCCGGTTTTTTTTTTCACAATAAGCTTTCCGGACATGCATACAATAAATCCTGAAAGTTTCATCCTAATCGGTTGAGTGGTTTAGGAGCCTTCTACGTGACAGACAGACAAACAAACACACATTCAATTTTATATACATATATGGATGTAAACCTTTTTTTAAATGAAAATTAGCAAACCTGTGAAAACTTTTAACACGTAATTATAAACATAGATGTATAATATACAACTTTATATGAAATTAATACATTTATCTTGTTTGTAAAACTTATCGAACTGTTTTTCTTTCAATTCTAAATCTGGATGCGGTGCATCCGCTCTAAAATCGCCAGACAAATTGAACGACAGATTAACGGACGGCTGCTTTAAATGCAATTCTCGTCTTCTCGAATGATAGATTGCACATCAGATGACGGGTAACCTTTCGATGTGCACAGATGCAATTATTAAAATGGTAATTATTAAAATTGAGTTGGATCTTTCTGGCGAGTTTAATAAGGCAAGATTCGATAAGTTCCGAATCTTGCCTTATTAAACTCGCCAGAAAGATCTAACTCAATTTTAATAATTGCATCTGTGCACATCGAAAGGTTACTCGTCATCTGATGTGCAATCTATCATTCGAGAAAACGAGAATTACGTTTAAAGCTGCCTTTCCGTTAATCTGGCTATTTTAGAGCGGATGCACCAAACCCTCTAAATCTATAAGTGGTTAAATATAAATATGGCTATTTATTTTTGTATGCAACGTACATAATTTACATAGTTACAGTGACTTGAAAATATGCAATAAATACAGTTGTTTATAAAAGATAATACAAAAAAGTTTATTATAAAATATACAACGAAAGGATGGAATTTAATTTCGAAATTATTATACATTGTAAATTTGCAATGAATGAATTATCGCCACTAGAATTATTATTCTCCTTTACGGCTTATCTCTAGAGACGAAACATCGAAGCCCTCGAATTTTTGCCAATATCTCATTGAAATGTAATAAAGTGGCAGCCGATGAACCGTGAAAACTCCAATTAGGAATTCGGCAGGGCGAGGGAAATGCCCCCTCCCCCTTTTCCACCTCCTAAAACCCCATACTTTACAACAGGAGAGTCAAACTCTTGCAGCTTAGTGGGCCACGTGTACAATATCACGCTTTATTGTACATATCTGTACATTTATAATTTTATATATTGAGCCTTTTTAATAAATATAATCTTTATGTCAGTACACAATTATGACATGTGAGGATAATTTTACACAATAAATTACATCGCATGCTTTTATCGACTATTTTATAAATTATTTCAAGTTTGAGTCATTTCATTTATGAAGGCCACCCCCTACTTCAGGGAAAAGATGCGCACAACATAATTTTGTACTGACCGCTGCTTCTGCGCACCTTTTACTAGTAGTGGGGGTGAGTCTTCGTAAGTTAAACTATCTGTACCAATCCGTTGGTGAGATTTTGATGATTGAAAAATTTAATTCAACTATGTCTTGTTTAAGTTTTATGTTTTTATTGGATTTACATAATTATTAGAACTGTTCCATAAAACATCAGCACATTCTATGTACCTATTACTTTTGAAATACATAGTAAAATATTTAATACAATTTCAACATAGCACCATTGCAAATTTATTGCAGCGCATCACTATGGTTAGCCATAAACACATAGATAAAATATAAAAATAAAAATAAAATAAAATATGAAAGCAAATCTATAATCCCTAGACCAGATCAGCATATTTTTAATCAAATAAATTCAAGTTAATAGCAAACTGGTTGGGAATCTGGATGCCTTTTGTAACAGGTGATGAAACCATCAAGCTGGTACGTGCCACAGGAGAAGAGAACAAACCACGGCATCGAATTGGAACATTGAAGTTCAATTCTGTAGTAAAAATGATAATTGCTCACCAAACAAACCATCAAATTGTACGACGTAGAGTCTACGTCATGACCAGAGATCGGCGTTTGATGGATGTTTTTAAAATAACAATAGATCAATCCATTGGTGTTCAAAACAAGAGAGCAAAAAAGCATGGTTTTTGAAAGAAATTGTAGGCAATTAAATTCTCTCAATTTTCAAACTTTTTTAATTATAAAATAATTTGCATCTTTGAGGGACTGTCTGCGGCCCGCGGGCCGCAACTTTGACCTTCCCACTTACGAGAAATCACCACCATAAATGGGGGTGAGAAATAAGGGAGGATTTCATCGTCACATGCTGGGCCACAAACGAACCTTGCGAAGCTCCCCCGTCACGCGCGCCCACTGTTGAGAACCACTTTGTCGGTAATTCATCCAGCCGCAACGGGTAAAAGTTTCGTCTTTTTCCAAACCCCATCCCATCCAAAAAAAGCGGGTCCAGCTTTAAAATCGGCCAATATACCGAGCAGATACACGACTCGTATGTGAAAAGCATTCGAGGGGTGAAAAACGCGGAGTGGGGTGAGCTTTTCCGGGGAGACTTTAAAAGCTCTAGGCTGTGGCGTAATTCAATGAAAATCTTAATTCAAAAATTTGAGAGCATATCCTGAGTGATTTGTCGTTATAAATCTCCCTCCCCCCCTCTACACCCTCCCCCTGTTTTCTCTGCGTAATGTTCTCGCAAGCATTAAAAATAACCGGAAATTGAATATCGATCCGACGATGTGATGGGACACACGTTTTCGTATATTTTTTTATACAAAGAATTTTTTGCACGCTCAAACCTTGTATGTATTGTATTTGTTGTGCTGAAATAAATCGGAGATGGTCGTATTAATTTATATATATATATATATATATATATATATATATATATATATATATATATATATATATATATATATATATATATATATATATACATATATACATATATATATATATATAAATATTTTTTTTTTGGTTTGGGAGGTTTACATGTTTTTGTGTTTCGTTGGAAAAAAAATTGATTGAATGCGTATTGCATGATTTATCTATGAGGAAATTGGTTGATTATTAATTTGAACGGTTTTGAATATTATGTAGTGTGGATGTGTGATAGATTTATTATTGAATTTGAATGACACGATGATGCGAAAAAATTTAATAAATGCTAGATAATTCAAAAAAATTTAAGTTAGTTAATTTAAATTTAAATTTTAAAAATTAAAGCCTTGACATAAAACAAAAATAAATGTACACATATAAAAAACCTAATGAACTAAAATATATAAAAATAATTATAAAATAAAATAAAAAGGAAATTTGAGCAATATTTCAATAATAAATGTACGACAATATAAACTGTAAATATATAAAATGTGTGGGATTTCATGATTAGGATTTCAATCAAAAAAATTTCGATGATTGGGATTTCAATCAAAAATCCCTGCTAATGTAATTAAATATATTACTAAGAGGCTTGGGCCACGTAAGTACGTATGCAATGATATAAAAATACTGTCCAATGAAAAAAACCGTACTGTCCAAAAAGACCATCGTATTTGATGGTATGTAATTTAGTATAATTAATTATATGTAAACCTGTATGAAGAAACCCGATTAGGATCTGTCATTTCGGCGGATCTGTCTACACGCGCTTAGAAACGTCAAATATAAACGTCATTAGACTTTTGGCCGAAACACCACGCTATTTAACATTCATTTTAACAATCATTATACAACCAACGAGTGAAGTAAAAAATATAAGAGAGATAAAGAGAGCCTATAATACAAATTTTATAAGATATGGAGTGAGTGAGATGCACTACGGGGTGACAGCTTATAATTTGTGATGTTTTGTAAACATTTTGTATGCAATTGCACGATGGCTCGTGACCTCTATAATATAAAACAATTATTTTTTCGTTATTCTTCTATGTCCTATATTATTATAGATACAAAATAGTGGAATTAAAAAACTACCCGAGCTCAAAGAAAAAGTATTCCAATACAACCACTATGATTGTTGTTAGCAATTTTCAAATAACGATATATCGTTGTTAAGCATTCTAAGGGTTGAAAACCAGAACCGACTGAATACATAGTATGAATTTTTCAAAAAATTGAATTCAATTTGTAAAATAAGAGAAAATTTAATTAATAAATAAAACATTTTTTTTTACGCATGAAACCGTTTAAGATTTGACCTTTATTTTTCCAGCGAAAATATAGTCACCGTATCTTCAATCTAAATATAATATATTTTTATACGTGATATTTTTACGTAAAAAAAACACTTCATATAAATATGATCGACGTTCAATTTAAAATCCAATTTTCTATACGCATTCAATAGAACATTAGAGTAAGTAAGACGACCGTTTAAATATTTAATATAATATAACACAATACTAAATAAACAGTTATTTATATCGAGAAAATCGAGCAAGTGCATACCGCTTGTACACACCCCAAAATAGCATAATGCAAATTCTGCAATCAAAGGTCATTTGATGAATTTTAAATTAGAAATTATAGGTCAGAAATAAGAGAAATGAAAAATTTTGGCTAAATCGTTAGTCTACTTATACAGAAAAAAATGATAATACAAGATAAGCTTGTTTGATATAGGATTATAATCGAATGTATAGAAATTTCACAATTCGATTGTAAATTCCAATCAAGCCCGTTGATATAGCCATAGTTAATTATGATCAACGGTTATTGTGCCTACGATGACAGTAATGATTACGATTATACTGCTATAAATCCAATTCTAACACTGCCTATGTACAATAAATACATACTATAATGTAATACGAGTATAATAGGTGTAGATCAGGCCGGAGAGAAAAAATAAAAAAATTTGAATTTCACACAGTATGTAGACGAAGTGGAAAAATTGCGAAAAATCAAAAGAACGTTAAATAAAATAGCACGAAGCTCCAAAGAAAAAGCTTTATAATATTATCTGTTTGTTCATATTTTACACAATCAAATGGAAAATGAATGAAAATACAATAACTGAAATAATTATTGTGGTTGACGATGATTATTTGAAATAATTCATATTGTACGACTATTATACTTATGTATCTTCATGCTTCACCTGTATAGAATAACGCCTCAAATACTAACCTTTCCAAGCTCCAAATAATACAAAATAAATCCCTAAAAATAATTTATAATACACCCATACATACTTACTTGAAAAAACTGCATGCCATATATAATATTCCGTTTGTTACAGACATTACTAACAAACTAACCAGTAGATTCTATGACAGAATCATTAATAACCATACTAAAACACTTGTAAAGAGTCTCGGTGATTACAACAAAATGTCTATACTCTTCAGGTATAACACACAGCTTACTTAAACATAATCTGATTTAGGTCATTGACTTTGGAGCGTCTTAATATTATGTATTAGATGTATTATGAGCATTTACATGAATTTTAAATAGGTTTTTGAGCTATTTTTCCCATTATGCTGTACATTAACATTAGAATAATATAATACTATGATTACTAACAAAATTAAATTAAAATTGTGAAATAGAAAATGATCAGTAGATCAGTAGCTATTAAAATAGATATAAGATGTATTGTGAACATAATTTAGTAATAATAAAAAGCATTTAAAAATCAAAAAAATCAACCATATGTATGTATCGTATACATTTTTACCGGGTAATATTTCAAATAATCTGTGTATTTTTTCAATACTTTCTGTGTTAGAAATAAAGATTAATACCCCACAAAGTTTTCAACAATTTTTATATGGAAAGTAATGATGAGAACATTAGGAAAAGATGACTTTCTGAAAACACTGTTTCCGCCATACAAATGGCCGTTATGCGCTTTGTATAGACTTTGAATTCTCGTTTATCGATCAAAACTAATCACAATCACACACAATTAAGCTGCAATAAGTGATTATTGAGTGTGTATTTAATTTAAAAATTGTAAAAAAATATTCTAAACAAAATAAAACCACTTTTTCGTAATATTTTCTTGAGATGAATCCATTATTTGGAGACACAATGCTTAAACATTGCATAAAATCGATGAAATTTTTTATTTTATATTCTATTGATATGATGAAAGTTTTCCAGGAGGTCTATTATGGGACCATAATATAAATAAAGTAAAAATATAATATACATACATACATATATACAAAATACAGGATATTTTTATTTTCGTATAAAATACAATATGTGAGTATTTATTTTAAGTGCGGTGGATATTCAAATGGAGAACTTTAAACATTACACAAATAGGATGGATTTACAAAAGACGCGGTTTCAACTTGATAAATTTGTATATTTATGAGTGTTGTTGAGTGCTGAAGTCTCACAAACCTTGCCCACACTTTACACTTTTACCACTCCGGTTTCCCGTCTCTCATTTCTGTTCTACGAATCTCGTAACCAATGCAAATTATTGTATCAACGGGAATTTTTAGCTCGGGTAAAACATTCGGTATTGCAAAGCAGTGTAAGTTTGAAAGTTTGTGAGGCTACATTACTTGTAAATTGATTTAATATTAACGATAATATTCCATTGTGATTTTAAGGCTAGCTTTAGTACAGTTTATCCAGATAGTGAGCATGTTGCTGAATGATTGTACAACGAAATTACTCAACTGATTTAATTTAGACATGTCTATATTAAAAAAGTTGTCTAAATATTTAAAGCTAGATGTTTTCTTTTGAAAATTATAATATTTTTTCTATATAAATTCATTATCAAATAATGAAAGGTAAATCTCTTTCCGAAGAAAAAAAGCGTTCTTTTGCACAAAAGCGATCACTATTTTACTGATTGGATCATATTGGAATTGAGAGCATTAAATATCTGGATTTTTTGAATTTACGACCTTTGAGGTTTTGACATTGGAAAGTTTTGAAATTGAGAGGTTTTGAAATTAGGAGATTGAGATATTGGTAGCTTTTGAAATAGGGAGCTTTTGGAATTCGATATTGTGCTTTTGATATTGGGAGCTTTTAAAATAAGGAACGTTTGAAATTTGGAAGCTTTCAAAATTTAAAGTTTTTGAAATTAGAAGCTTTTGATACTGGGAGATTTTGAAATCAGGAGCATTTAAAATTGGGAACTTTCAAAATTGGGTTTTTTCTAAATTGGAAACTTTCGAGTTTGGGAGCTTTTGAAATTGTGAGATTTTGGTATTAGGAGGGTTTTTATTGAGAGTTTTCGAAATTAGGTGCTTTCAACATTGCGAGTTTTCAACATTGGGAGATTGTAATATTGTGTGCTTTAATAATTGGTAGCATTTGAAATTGGGAGCTTATAAAATTGGGCACTTTCTAAATGAAGACCATTACAATTGGAAGTTTTTGAATTTGGGGGCTTTCAAAATAAAGTAAAAATATGATCTTTTGAGACTGGGGATTATTAATTATGAATTCTCCTATTTAGTAATATTTTAGTTTTTATTATTTTCTTTTTCATTTGTCTGTCTATATATACTAGTATAATATATGTAATATTTATTTTGTAAAAATCTATAATTGGTCTCAGATGCTATTTTGTTATATTTATCCTTTATTTTTATGAATTTCTACATACGAGGCCTGTTGATTACAAACCTCTTTTAAGTTTCACTTACCATTACTATTAAGGAAAAAATTTTCCTCTTATCCGATCGTTTACATACTTTGCCATGTGCTTATTTTGGTCATCAATAGAAGTAAAGGTATCATTCGGTCGGATTGTTCGCTTACTGCGATCGCTTTGACGTCTTCTTGCTGTTCGCCGTCCTCTAGCTTTGTCAGATTTAAATAAGTTAAACGCCTATAACTTATTCTTTTTCAATCTATAAATATATAAAATAGAATGTCTGTTTGACTGTCTGTCTGTCTGTCTGTCTAGTATAGGCTCCTAAACCACTCAACCAATTAAGATGGAACTTTTAGGATTTGTTGTATGCATGTCCGGGAGGCTTACTGTGAAAAAAAAAACGGGAAAAAATCTCTTTATAATAATATTCGTAGCTATTTTTTTTGATTTTTAAATGCTTTTTATTATTACGAAATTATGTTCACAATACATCTTATATCTATTTTAATAGCTACTAATCTACTGATCATTTTCTATTTTACAATTTAATTTAATTTGCTTAGAAATCATAGTATTATATTATTCTAATGTTAATCTACAGCATAATAGGAAAAAGAGCTCAAAAACCTATTTACAATCCTTATAAATGTTCATAATACAACTAATACATAATATTAATTAAAGACTCTCTAAAGTCGATGACCTAAAGCAGATTGTGTTTAGGTAATCTGTGTGTTATACCTGAAGGGTATAGACATTTTGTTGTAATCACCGAGACTCTTCACAAGTGTGTTAGTATGGTTATTAGTGATTCTGTCATAGAATCTACTGGTTAGTTTGTTAGTAATGTCTGTAACAAACGGAATATTATATATGGCATGCAGTTTTTTCAAGTTAATATACATGGGTGTATTATAAATTATTTTTAGAGATTTATTTTGTATTACTTGGAGCTTGGAAAGGTTAGTATTCGAGGCGTTATTCCATACAGGTGAAGCATAGGTTAATAATGGTAATATGAGCGCGCGATATAATTTTATTTTATTTTGAGTTGTTAAAGAACTATGGCGATTAAATATTGGATATATTGAGGATATACCCCGCATCGCCTTGCATTTCGCTGCCTCAATGTGAGGTGTCCATCTCATTCTTTTATCAAAAGTTACTCCTAAATATTTTATTACTGACTGCCATTTCAGACTTTCTCCAGTGGGGATTTTCAGATCTGAACTTGGCTTATGCTTTCTAACACTCAAGAATATCTATCTGTTTTGGTTTGATTAATTTGAATTTTCCACTTAGTGAAATGTTCAGTCATTGTTTTAATTGCAAATTCAAGATTTTTAAGAATAGTGTCTGGTTTTTTGCTACTTGTGAAGCAAGCGATATCATGTGCATATAGGGCTATGTGACAGTTTTTTGGAATAGGTATGCCATTTATATATAATATATGGAGAACAAGAGTGCTATTTCTCGTTTAATAATTATTTATATCTCTATTCCTAACAATATGATTATTAAAATATTTAAATATTTAAAATAATAGATTCTTATCTAGCTTATATATTAATTTTAAAGTGCTTAATTTAGGACTATTTCTAATGTCCAACCATTTCAATTCATCTAACATACTTCTTACATTCTTACGTTTCCTCACATTCAAAATTGCACGCATTGCTCTATTCTGCACTTTCTGCAGTTTATCAATACACAAACCACTAAATAGATTGAGCACTATAGCGCAGTATACAGTATGAGGCCGAACAACACAATTATATATCAATATTGAACATCCTTAACGGCTCGATCGACTGTCCTCAATTATTGAGCAGACTATCATTGCGTGTGCCAAATAGAATGACTAGATGTAATGAGCTCCTTTACATACCTAATACTTTTTCTAATTATGGAAGAAGCTGATTCATCTGGCGTGCAAGCTCCACCGTCAACACACTAATTTTAACAATTTCTATGTTTGACTTATTTACTATTAATGCTATACAAGCTAGAGTGATTATTGCAAATTTGTTTTTCGATGATTAATTTTATTGAAAATTTACAATTGTGATTATGAATTTTTATTTTGATGTATTTATTTTGTCTTTTTGTTTTTTGTTATATATTATATTATTTTTATTATTTCATAATTTTTATCATATTATTATTCTTATTATTTTGATATTTTTATTATACTGTTATTTCTATTTTTTTTCTTTTTGTTTTCTCTAACTATCTTACTCTATTATCATTTTTGTTTCTTATTTTAAATTTTTGAGCTTTTCTTTTTTTTACCTATATGTGAAAATTATTAATGGTTTACTTAACATAATTATGTTTTTTTACTATCAATCTATGTAACTTAATAAACTGTAAACTTTCCAAATAAATAAATATTTTACTTTTTATACTTAATAAATTTCTTAACCTACAAAGTACACCAACTTTTTTTGTCATTTTTTTTAATAATATAATCTGCGTGCACCTTAAAACTTAATTTACAATCCAAATAAATGCCTAAATACTTATTATTATCTACTACTTTTATCACTCTCCCATCCATAACATAAGGAACATCTTTCCCCAACATGTTCCTTAGAACACCGTTCATGAAACGAGTAAATTTGCGATTTCATTTTAGCATACATATAAAGATCTTTGTGTAGCGATTATCGCTTATACAAGTACTCTACAAATATGCGTAGCTCCACGTCAAAATCGTCCCGAAACAAAAAGTTCAAAGTTTCAATCCAAAAATCGTAAACCGCCGCAAAGTTCTCATACAACGAGCGTTTATGTGGGTACATTCGTAGCGTAGGTTATGTAGAGAGAGCGGTCTACGGCAAGCTACGACCGGCTGCGAGGTTCAGTCTTGTCGCGGAGCCTACGGGGGTTGCACGCGACCCACCCAGCCACAGGGGTTCGAACCCTCTCGCAAAGTGCGTAATGTTACGCCGATACGCCGGCGTAACTTTCGCAACTTCGAAGCGCAAAATTACGCCGACGGACGACGACGTGAGTTATGACCGAAGTTGCGCCCGAAGTTGTGTTTTTGAATAATTGTGTGTAAATTTTGTTGTTCTCCATCGAAAAGTCGACGCGTCGCGTCTCCCGGGACTCTCCACTGTGTACGCAAACAGCGCGCTCTAATCAATTCGACTAACTGTTCCAGTTAACTTTGATTAACTATCGTACGCATGCATAAATTAGCGTGAAGTTTGTTGCTTTTCTCCTTTTTGTAAAAGTTTTTTTGTGTGTTGCTGCATCGGATGTGATTCGATTGGATTAGCAGGTTATACTTTTAATATTATTATTATGAAATTTATTTGGTATGATGTGTTTTTGTTTGAGTTATAAAGTCAACTGTTGAAAGTTTGAGGCGTTGAAATGGCTTCGTATGAGATTTTATATGCAAATATTTGAATGATGCGAAAACTTTTAATTTATAATAATATCATGTACTTTATTATATGTTTGAAATTCAAATGAACATTTTCTACGTGTGCTTTCTTGTGATGATTTAAAGTTAAATATTAAACAAAGTAGAAAATGTGATTCAAATACAAATGTCGGTGATTTTTTATTATAAATGATAAAAAATATTAAATATAAAATGATTATTAACATTATTTCTCATGATTGTTAAAAATATTTAATACAATGTGAGAAAAGTCGTCAATTGCAATTCAAATACAAAAGAAGTGACTTTGTATATGATTTTAATCAAACTTTCAAATTATAATAATATGATGTTCATTCAGTATTATTTGTTTGAAATCCAAACGGTCACTTTCTATACATATGTTCTGAGATGATTTACAATAAAATGTTAAATAAATATGTATAATAAGAAAAGTTATTAGTTGTGATTCAAATATGAATCACAACAATAGTATTTTTAAATATAAATGATAAAAATATTATATATAATATGATTAGAAACATTTTAAACACAGTATTTCTCATGATTGTTAAAAATATTTAATATAATGTGAGAAAAGTCGTCAATGGCAATTGAAATACAAAATAAGCGACTTTGAATATGATTTTATCAAACTTTCAATTTATAATAATATGATGTTCATTCAGTATTATTTGTATTAAATCCAAATGATCATTTTCTACACATACATATTTTCTGTGATGATTTACAATAAAATATTAAATAACTATGTTAAGAAAAGTTATTAGTTGTGCTTCAAATACGAATGTAGGTGATTTTGAATATGATTTTTAAAATAATTTTAAATATTTTTTGTTTCAATGATAAAATACACATTATGTATTAAACGATCATTTTCTTGGCATAGTTTCTTAAAAATAAATATTAAATACAATAAAAGAAAAGTTGTCGATTGTGGTTCAAATACAAGAGGAGACGATTTTGAATACGATTTTTATTTTTTTTAATAATTTTAAATGTTTTTTTTCTTTTTATAATAAAATACATCATATAAATTGAATCATTCGGAATATTTTGAAAAATATAATGCTATTCAAAGGATCGTTTTTTGTGATCATAAAAAAATATTAAAAATTATGTAACAAAGAAAGCTAACAATTGAGAGTTTATTATGAAAGAAGGCGATTTTGACAACGGATTTTTTTTATATTTAAAACATTTCTTTTCAATTATAAATTATATTGTATAATTTAAACTAGGTATGTTTTAATAAACACAATACGATGTAGAGGTGATTAAATTGAACGCAGCATTAAACAATCAACCATAATATCAAATGAAATATACTTTTTTGTTGATATTAAATCGTCGTTTTATAAAATAAGTTGAATAAAAAATAATTGAGTTTTTATATACTACAGATTTTCCAAATTTCCCGGCATTGTTCAGAAGTAAAAAAAATGGATTTTTTTTTCAGAATACATATGTATAATATAGTCTACGAGTACGCGATCTAATTTAAAGTACTACGAAATAGTGTTTACACAATTCGGTTACTATAAATTTGTAACTAAAAAACACACAAACAATTCCTTTATATAGGTATAATAGAAAAATCTATATAATGAAAAAAATAATGGTTTCCAAATTGACTTTCGCAATATTTTTACTTATTATTACTTACCTCTTATTAAGTTCACATGGTTTTCGTGTTAGTGGTCATTTTTTATATCTCTTATCTCTTATCCGATCGTTTTCATACTTTGCCATATTGCTCATTTTGGTCATCAATATACGTTAATGTATCGTCTGCCATTACGTTGGAGATAAAATATCGTATAAAATGCGTATCAAATATCCAGAATCTCGGATACGGTGACGTCTATGACGGTACGGCAAGCTGCCATAATCTATCTTCAACCTTTTCGCCTTGATATGGCCATTTCAGATTTTAATTGTTTAAACGCCTATAATTCACTCTATATTTTATAAAATTTGCTCTATAGGTTCTCGTTATCTGTAATATTTAAATATTTATAGTTTTAACTCTCATATGTATATATAAATTTCAAATTTGGCGTCTAGCTTCATGTAATGTAATACACGATATATATTGATTTATGGCCAAATATGTCAAATCTGACATTTCACTGTATATTTCCTCAGTCGGTTTTATCTGCGAGATAATTATTCAATAAGAAGTTATGTTGTATCTAATTGTTAATATGATTTACAATAAGCTTACATACATTTAGTTTTTTACAATAAGCTTATTCGTATTTAACAATAAATCGTTTCTTGAAAGATTGAATCTCCATTCATACAAATCAATACTCAAATGATTTTTTTATACATATGTATTATATTTATTATACGAAACATCAAAGGCGGCGCATGACAAATCATCACAATTTTCCACACAATGAAATTTAACAACACATCCCCGACTTCCAGAAAGTTCGACTAATTCGTCAGAATTGAGTGGGCATAACAAGAAAAACACATGAAATATAAATAAAGCGAAATCTCAGAACGGTACTTTGGAGACATCCGAGGCATACAAAATTGCCGAGGAAATGACATTGTGCGACAAACGATGACAGCTACGTGACATATTCATACAAATTGTTCCACCGAAATATTCACACACACACACACACACGCAAATATGTTCCCACATGTATACATAATACGAGACGAGTCAATCTTTAAAAATCCCCACATGCAAAACGGTAATTTCCCAAAACACCCCGGTTACCCGGTTTAATTGTTTATTATAATACGATACGTCATGTAAAACAATGAAGCGTATAATTATACAATATCGTGCATACGCGAGTACATATGTAAGCAGCTGATACTCACACGAGCCGAAACTGACACTGTACATTAACAATATTAATTTCTCAGCTGTGTAAAATTAACTTGGCTCGGCGTGTTACTGCTCTCTGTGCCGATGGTAATATTTTACGTCTTGATATACGAGAGAGAATACAAGTTTACGTCGGTGCCCTAATGACACATTATTATGACGTTTCTGGGGTATTATTATATGACGGGGCCCGTATTCAGAGTGACTTAATTGTCGTATTCAATGTACGAGGAATGGCCGATTAATAATTTGCGATGGTTGTGCTTTGACGTACAACTACATACGTATATATACGTGTATTCTTTATGGTTCCATTAAAATCGATATGAATCTGAGATTATCTTTCATGCAAATACCAATGATACTTACAGCGCTTAACTCTCCCCCACCGAAGTGGGGGTATGCAAGTACTCCAATTTTTACGGTTTTCGGAATAACTATGTGGTTTTCAAAGCTATACACCCTATATTTTTTGTATTCCTAGAATTAACTACAAAAAAATTTATTTTAATAGATTTTGTATTATTTAGAATAGGCGTACATCGTAAAAAAATATATTTATACATTTCTACATTCAAAAGTATGATTTAAAGGCGGTGGAGATAAGTCATGTTTTTGACTGTTTGCTTGCATATTGTTGTTGATCGATGAACAAATGCGAGAAAAAGAGACAGATATATTTTCGTAAGATATTGGTTTCGTCACTTTTGGCGCGTGGCCATTGCGTCATGCAGTCGCCTGTTGGCCTTACCTATGTGCGTTTGCGTGTTAATGCTTTTCGTTACTATTTAATACAAAAATAGTCGAAAACATGCTATAGGACTAAAACTTTTTATGTTGATGTATAAAATGATTTATAAGATATATATTGAACCTATTTGTATTGAGAAAAGCTGTATTTTGATTTAAAAATACTGGGGTCTTACTCGACCCCGGCTCGGGACACTCGTTCAATCTCGACGCTCCGTCCTTCGAAGGTTAATAAAGTGTTTTTATACAATATCCGAATATAGTTTGAAATTCCTAGTATTTTCTTTTGATTTTGACGTGGAACTATGTCTATTTGCACGGCTACATATTGAAAGGAGATGACAATTTTACAGGAACCGTTTCAATGAAAATCAGAAAAATTGACAAACTCTGAGAAGAAACGATCGATCTGAAATCACAAACCAAACCAAGGTCTGGCTAACAGCGTCACTCTAGTGGAATTCAAACCCGTGACCACTCGAAAGCATAATATGCTTACCACTAGTCCACGCCACTGCTTATTATTTCTTATGATTTATAAATGGCTGCAATTTGATGCAGTTTTGACGCATTAACATAATATAGTGCATATTGGTAATAGTCGTGACACAAAAATGTGTCAGGTTTAAAATTGAAATTTATCCGAGATTGTGTCTTGAATAGTAATAATATTAAAAAATTTTCATAAAGCAATAATGACGCTTTTTCAAAAATATAATTATTAGGCCTAGTGACTTTAAGTAAATCTGCAATTTTGCTTTGAAGTTGTGCAAAAATCTATGAAAGTGATGTGTATGACCGTTATCAACAAAACTATCACTCAAATTATATTTGATGATAACTTATTCCAGTGATGTTGTAGGTTGTAATCATAATTTTGACATATAAATTCATACTTTGCATGTTATCGATATGAAAATGAATCAGAGATTATCTCGTGTATTAGTATTTAATGGACTAAGAATGACACTTAGTGATAAATGATGATTAGTTCAGTTTGTACTATTGCGTCAAATTTGTATGGAAAAAGTATGAATTTTTTAATGAAATCCTGTATATTGAAATGATTGATGTTTGCTAGTAAATATGTATGTAATACATATATGTACAAGTCTGAATAAATGAATCAGTAAAAAACCAGCTCTGGTGTTTTCATTTCTGAAATACATCTTAAGATTGCGTAGTTCTTATGTTTAAATAAAGCTAGCCTTCGTAATTTTTTTTTCGATGTATGAATAAGTTTTTTTGTGAACATATATTGAGAGATTTGTAAAGGCTTTTCATCTGGTTTGATAAAATAATACAAAGGCGTTCATAACTCTGCGAAGGGATATCGTATTATGTATTGAATATGTGATTGAGATATAGGACGTTCGGATTATCCAGATTTTTTTTCGGTTCATTTGCGTGATAAAAATGAATCATTTAAATATTTTTTTTCAAGATGGAGATTTTTTTTATGTAATCAAAAAGCTTTTAAGAAAGAAACATTCATTTTATGAACAAAAAAAATAGTATTTGATACACTTTTATAATGTAATCTAAAATACTCGCTTGCTACCATTTGTATAGGTCTTTGAGCAAAAAATATATTTTTCAAATCTCAAAAAGGACATGTTAAATTAATTTTATGATTGAGATGTATATAATTTTAAAATTCTTTATGATAAATTCCACAACTTAAAAAGGAGAAAAAAATCAATCATAAAACATTCACAAAGATACGAATTGTAGTAGTAAGATACGAATTGTAATTCTTCGGAAAAGCGAGAATAACTTTATATACAGAGAGTAGATTTTTGAGAATGTAAATTATATTGATTAAATATTGCAAACACAATAGAACCTGAGCACATAGATAAGCACCATTTTGAATGCTCTGCTTCAAAGGTTTGTATTAAATACGGTTAAATTTAGTCGATAGCTAAATGAATTCACAATGTGAATTTTCACGCTTCAAATACTAATATTGATGTTAATTTACAGTATAATCCTTTTGTGGCGTTTTGTATCGATGAACATGAACATGAACAGTTGCTGAAACAGTGAAAAGCTATATAATATATTATAATTTAATACACCAAGGGCAAATCATGATAATAAATATAGTACAAGTATATTGCTTAAGACATCCATAGCCACTATTTGATTAAAAAATATTCGACAGCTTAATATTATATATAATATATAATTTTTTTCTTCATAATTGTACTCTAGCTTACAATTTATAGCATTGCCAAATATAATATAATGTAAATTTATTTAAAAAAGCTACCAGTATGCTCTAATAGTATATGAAAATAAGAGCAAAGCTGCATTAATACCTCGATTTATTCAAATCATGAACTCGGCCATATAATACCCATTCAAAAGAAACACTCAAATTCGTATTAAGCACAACAACAGAATATGCAATCACGAACACAATACAGCTGAAAATGACCAACAACGGGTCATTTTCCCGGATTCGATAGCGGTCAATAGTTTCAGTATTATCAACCGTACATTTTATACGGGTTAACTTCGACTGGCCCGATTCCTATTAGAACAATCTACTGCAGGTTCATTCAGATCGAACCCTTAAACAAGGGCTTTTAATTAGCCCATTCGCAATTTGATTAGCCGTGGAGTCCACGGATTATTACACCGTGCAATCAGCGAACCAAGGAGTTGCTCTAATTAACCCTCTGCACGTGAAATAATTGGCGATCCATAATCGGGGTGCTGAAGCCATTGTATGTATATGTGTATATACACATATGTTCTAATTATGACCGACAAACCACCCCCTTGTTATCACCCTCTCTCCCCTCTCGAAAAGGTCGATGGGGGAAAAAATGGCTGGATTGAAGACAATATCGACGTCATGCATGACCTTTTCTTTAATGTTAATCCTCTTGGTAAATAAGAATGGAGTAAGATTTTCTCGTATGGAATTTTTTTGTACGATGTCTAAGCTTTTTATTGGCCATTTGTTTGCATTGTCGTTCCGTAGCTTGAATGTGTAAAGGTGGACATTCAATGACGTTAGTCATAGCTAGAGATAGTTATACATACATTCTTCTTATTCATCTTAGTCGAATTCTTCCTAATGAATGATCTCCAATTTTTACTAAATTTAGACCCTAAATCACAGTGTATTAAAGAACAATTTTGATTAATTCAGGCTATCTAGTATCTACCTCTTTTTCTTGCTTTCGTAAAGCATCGATCATTACGATTATATTCACTTTCTTTAAAAGTGAATATTGACTTGAATGGAGTGAAGTTTTCTTTCTTTAAAAGTGAATGAAGATGTTGAAAAAGTAACAGGACTAGAAGATTAGACAAAATATGCTCAAATGGTACCCAATAGAGTGTAAGCAAAACATATGGATATGACTAGGCTAGCTTACATAGTAATAAGATTGAAAAGTAGCCAGAAAATTTGACGAAAGATCTAAGACTACAAGAAAAGTAATCAAAGAAATATTTTTCTGTAGAAAAGTCCTTCATAAGGGATCTGGCTACAAAATTTATCAGAGTTGAAGACTTTTTGATGTTGCAATTTATTTTTTTAAATGAAATTTGCAAAACAACTAAACTACATTGCAACATATTTCAAATATTGTATAAAAAATCGAATTGTTCTTTTTAACTTTATCTATGTATGTATGTATATATAATAGTAAAAGTAGATGAAGTTTCGTTTTTATATATGGTTCATTATATATGGTATTAGTCTTTGAAAGAGAGATCACCAAATTGATTGTTTTGTTTTTATTCAAATCAATTTGATTGATTTGAATAAAATATTTTACACACAATAGAAAAATTGCTAAATCTTTACGCGACTGTTTACCTTAATGGTGGATTCATCTTGTGATAAGTACGATTATTATATGTATGATGAGTTATATCAAGATAAATTTCAATGATATCTGAGACATTGAGAAGTCTCACTAACGAAATGTTTTTTAATTAAAATGGCTGAATTTTAAATACACTTTTAGTCTCGAGTGTCAAAATTTTGACAATGTAAGATCTTCTAGATTGAATCTTGTGTAGATAAGTCGTTTTATTACGACTTCTTTGTGTGAAAAATAAATACATAAATTTAAAAATAATATTTAAAATATAATAATAAATATATTTATTTACAACATTAAGCTAATCTTTTGAAGAGACCATTATTTAATTCAAGCTGGGAAGTGTTATATTGTTACTTAAAAAACTATTATACTAAACATACATGAATGAAGATCTACATATGTACATATACGGAAAGATGATTTCAAAATTGATAGGAACACAGTTAATTATTTAATTACTTTCTTATGTATTATTAAATTATTCGCATTATTTGTTTAAGTAATATAAAAAATGGGTCAAAAAAGTGGCATAGCTTATTTTGTCAGTACATTTCCTTCATTTCGCATTATTACTTTATCTATGTATGTACGTAGTAACAATATATGAAGTTTTGTTTTGATCATGCGAAAATTTGATCTCGTTTTACGAGCGCTTCTGATATATGTACATATGTATGAAATTTTATAAAATCTGTATAGGTATACATACATAAATTTTATAAAATCTGTATAGGTATACATACATAAATTTTATGGTAAAATATTAATTGAAAGTTTGGCATGAAAGCCGATCTCTAGAGATTACGCATTGAATATAACATTCAAAGCGTTCAAATTTACCGAATTATACTTCATACAATACGAATAGTTCACCACTGATACGGGTTACTAAAACAACCAAACAACAGTTGTTCCTCGAAGTTTTCATGGCACAGATAACGTACACGCCATATCATATTAGCAAACTGCGTCAATTGCGGAAAAAAGTTCCAACTTAAGCAAAGTTCAAGTGAAACGTTCCCAATTCGGAAGCCAAAAGGGATGCCGGGGATGATGCGGTTGCATAGGGCCTTTCGCGGAAGGGTTTTAATCTTAATTGGGTTATAATGTAGAAAGTTTTCTATGTGGTGCTAACAGCAGGCTGGATTTGTAGAGCAGGTGTGTATTCGAAACGAGGGGTCTATGGAACCCCTCTGCGATCCAAATTATAAAGGATGGGGGTGGTTTTGGGGGTGGCGGTTTGAACGAGCAGTGGGTGGGGGTGGGTTTTTCGACGTGAAGCTTTACGGGCTGATAGCCAGCCCGTTTGAAGTCTGTCTTAATGTATGTTTTATATATGTCATTATGCATACACGTGGGGAGGCTTTTCCACGTCGAGTTTTCCTTCCGCTCGAGAGGTCTGAATCAGTGGAAACAATTTTTATTGACAAATTTCCACGCTGAAAATATCCCTGGCACTTTGTGAGGGGAATGCCTACGCAACGTTTCGTGCAACGCAACAAGAAACTTACA
The DNA here is from genome assembly GCF_051622035.1 of Arctopsyche grandis. Lineage (NCBI taxonomy): Eukaryota > Metazoa > Arthropoda > Insecta > Trichoptera > Hydropsychidae > Arctopsyche > Arctopsyche grandis. The sequence goes on from NC_135362.1 coordinate 4,618,858, forward strand.
TTACGAGGCGAAAAATGTGAGGCGGCCAACACGCAATTTTCCGATGTGGTTTTTCCTCGTCGTTTTTGACATTTTCATGGAAAGATTTTAAGCCATATGAACACATTAACCACAAGTAAACAGTGATGTCGTAATAAAAATGGTAGTTTGGTCAGTTCGCTTAATATAACTAATGCACATGATTGAAGTCCGTAGCACAATCTTTTTATGATAAGCAAATTTATATTAACCCTCCCTCACCGAATTGGGGTATGGAAGTGCCCCAAGTTTTACGTTTCTCGTAATAACTATGTGGTTTTCAAAGCTATACACCCTATATTTCTTGTATTCCTTGAATGAAGTACAATAAATTTATTTTAATATATTTTGTATGATTTAGAAAAGGGGTACATCGTAAAAATATACATTTATACATTTCTACGTTCCAAAGTATGATTTAAAGGCGATAGCGATAAGTCATGTTTTTGACTGTTCGCTTGCATGTTCTTGTTGATCGATGAATCAATGCGAGAGAGAGAGACAGCTTTATTTTCGTAAGTTATTATTTTCGTCGCTTTGGCGCGTGGCTATTGTATCATGCAGTCGCCTGTTGGCCTTACCTATGTGCGTTTGCGTGTTGATGCTTGTCGTTATTTTTTAATACAAATAGTCAAAAACATGATATAGGGCTAAAACATTTTTATGTTGATGTATAAAATGATTAATAAGATATGTAGGTATATATTGAACCTATTTGTATTGAGAAAAGCTGTATTTTGGTTAAAAATACTCGGGTTTTACTCGACCCCGGTTCGGAACACTTATTCGATATCGACGTTCTGTCCTTCAAAGGTTAATTTATTTATTTTAATAAAATTATTATTTATTTTTGCCAAAGTGACTTAACAGAATACATTAACGCGTCACTTGTGACCTATACATACATATGAGCATAATAAAAATACTATATATAAGAATACATATAAGTATAATACAAATACTATATACATATATTACAATTAGCGTGACATCTACATATGTTATCAATATAAATTTTTGAAATCATATTAAAATAGTGGTGACATAATAGGCAGGATGGTTTTTTCCAATTTGATGGAGGAACCGCCTCAACAATGAAATCAGATAAATTGGCAAACTCTGGTAGGAAACGATCGACTTAGAGTCACAAATATCCAAGTCTGACCAGCATCATTCAAGATTATACACGGAATAATTTTTTTCAATCAAGGTCAGCTCACGGGATATAACCCGGTGACCTCTCAGTGCTTAATATCAACGCTTAAGAGCCACGTTGCTAGCTAATGCGATATTTGATGTTTTATAGTACTGGTTGGCAATTTCTTCATTATAAAATATGAAAGAACATTTTTATTCAATATAAGTAAGTATTTACTGAACAAAATGATATGTCAATGAACTAATAACATTTTTATTTACATGCATATGTAGCAATAGGCCAACGATAATAATTGATTACTGATCAAAGAAGTAATTCAATCCTTTCTTTTTGATGTCAAATTATATAACCACCATGAAAAATCTTCATCGTGAATTTGAATGAATGTATTTATATTTATAATATATGTATGTATTCTGTCTGTATTATGTATGAAATTCTCAATGATACACGATGATTTGATTTAACGGCCTTTATTTAGTCTATCTCTCAGGCCTGCTGATTTTTTTTTATTTATATATTATCTTAGCTATCAAGCTTATTTAAAAATACATCTTAATTACTTAGCTCTAAAATTTATAATTAACTTATATGTACTGTCCTTTACAGAGGTGTCTCTTTGCACCTCGCAAGAATGCATCCATGGTCATAGCAGACCTGATGCACTCTTTATATATGTACATGAGCACACCCCTGTGAAAAACACCCCCAGCTGTCTTATTTTTTACAAACCTCCTTTACGTTTCACTTATTTGTACCCTACTTACAACTAGTTTGTCCTTATTTCTAGTATAAAAACTATGTTTATCTCTATTCCTTATTATATAATCATCAAAGTACTTAGGCAATTACTTATGATCAAACTTATAAACAAAAGACAATTTACTAATATTTAGACTAATTCTAATACTCATCCATCCCAATTCATCTAACATACTTCCAATACTCTCAAATCTACTCACATTCAAAACACCTCTCAAAGCTGTATTCTGTATTTTTTTGCATTTTTTCTAAATCTTGGCCACTAAACAAATTAAGCACCGTGGCACAATAAACCACATGTGGCAAGACAATTGAATTATACACTAAAATTTTACTTTTTTTACTTAAAATATTTCTTAATGTACATATATGTATATACGGGTCTACGTGACGAGACAGAATGTTAAATTACAGAAAACACAAATATCGGAAGGCAAAGATCGAAAATCGAAAGATCTTAAGTCGAAAGATCAAAAAAAATGGTGCATGGTAAACGGTACATACTCACTTAATTTGCGCGAGCAGGATACAACAGGAACAAGAGGAACATGCTTTTCCTCCCGTATTCTGCGCGCGCACATTAATACGGGAGGAAAAGCCTGTTCCTCTTGTTCCTGTTGTATCCTGCTCGCGCAAATTAAGCGAGTATGTACGTGAGTATGTACCGTTTACCATGCACCATTTTTTTTTTGATCTTTCGACTTAAGATCTTTCGATTTTCAATCTTTGCCTTCCGATATTTGCGTTTTCTGTAATTTAACATTCTGTCTCGTCACGGAGACCGGTATATACATATGTACATATAATAGTATACCAACTTTTCTAGCCATTTTTTTACTATATAGTCAGCGTTCATCTTAAAATTTAGTCCTGAGGCTATGTTTATTCGTAAGTATTTTATATTTTCAACTTTTTCAATTAAATTATCATCAATTTTAATTTCATTCAATATATTTTTATTTTTACCATTCAACCACATCATTTTTGTTGTATTCACATTCAGATTTAATTCATTTTCACACAACCAGTCATTCAAATAATTTAATTCTATATTTAAAATCTCACACATTACATCAACATGCTTTCCAATTATATAACAGAGGTATTTTACAATTCTTTATTACCTTAACAATATCGTTGATAGCACTTACATGCTCGCTCCCCCCACACTCTGCACGTTCAAAAATATTTCTAATATGTATGTTCTTATATTTGAAAATCTGCTTTAAGGTGTGACGTAGTAAATATAAAAATAATTAACGAATTTTTCAATCTTAAAAAACAACTTCCGGAATATGAAAAATTCATTTTTCCTTCATTAATAACGTAACAGAAAGTAGCAAAAAAAAATCGCTTAGAATTTTCTGGCGTAAACTTCGACTTCCGGTCGCCGGAAATTAACCAAAAAACACTATCAATCGTCGAAGACCTCCGTCAAAACTGTAAATATAAATTCTGAACTTCGTTCGCTTATATTACAATAGTTTGCTCGAACAAACTTATCACCGAAAGCGCCAACACGACGTGACGTTAAATTTTCTCTATCGCCATAAAATAAATAAAAAACTTCCAAAATTACATTACGTCACAAAATCGAATGTACCCGCATTCTAGACAATCTGTACAATTTTTTGTCCCAACGGAAAACGAGCGGGCGCCGAAAGTTTTCGCCGGGAAAACAAAAGCGAAAAATCTTATTATATTCCTATCCATAATAAGTAAGTACGTGCGTATCTCGACGATCTTAAACGCATATTGAAATTCATTAAAACTCGTCCCATTGAATCGAATTAACTTTCGTTTTACGGAGATTTTTCACTCCTTTTATTTTTGGCTTATTTAATCTCGGATGCTGACTGACTGGGTGAAAAAAAAACCTCTCTGGTTTCGTTGTTCTTGAGCTGAATTTCTCTCAACGAGACGTCGTTTATCTTCGGACAGATTTCCTTCGTGTACAAGGCGTCACAACTCGCTACAATTCTGATCGAAATTTGTTCCTTTTTGGGTTGACGGCTCGCCTACGTCTTCCTGCAGACAAAATACATACATAGCGAGCAAAAAGAAAAGATACCTGATGTGAAAAAATTACATCATAAATGAATAAGGCAAAGATGAAAGAAAAACCTACACCACACTCGTATGTACACATATTTATGTAATATGATGCTTTTTGTATAACAACATATCAGCTGAATATCTCAGGCTGGGAAAATTGGAAATATTACATATAGTATGAAACTTCTTTATAAAACTTTCAATCTATGAACAAAATATGAGTATAATGAAAACGTTTTCATTTTTAAATTTTAGATTTTAGATTTTTAAATGCTTTGTATTATTACTAAATTATGTTAACGATACATCTTATATATATTTTAATAGCTACTGATTTACTGATCAATTTCTATTTTACAATTTTAATTTCATTTTGTAAGTAATCATAGTATTATATTATTCTAATGTTAATGTACAGCATAATAGAAGAACGAGCTCAAAAACCTATTTACAATTCTTATAAATGCTCATAATACATCTAATACATAATACGAACTACAGACTCTCTAAAGTCAACGATCTAAAGCAGATTGTGTTTAGGTAAAATGTTTCATAGTATGGTATTAAAAATGAGTGATAGTAAAAGGGCTATGAAGTACGATATTTGAAGTCATCTATGGAACATTTGCAAGGCTGGGCGATGACGATGACGATGTTATGTCAAACAAGTATAAAAGCTTTCATCCTAACCCAAATAAACGTATGTGCAGCAGAATAGATTTGGGTTAACATATTATGCTTTAGATAAAGTGGTCAGGATTCAAATCCCATTGGTTTCTGCTGGCTAGACCTTGGATTTGTGACCCAGGTCAATCGTTTCCTATCATATTTAGCCAATTTATCTGATTTTCATTGAAACGGTTGCAAAAAATTGGCAACCGTACCCATTTTCTCACAATTCTCGAGTTTTAAGCAATCTCGAATTTTGCTGGATTGTATAAAATGCTGCAAATTTACAAATTTATCCATAAATGTCTCTGTGTATGTAATTGATATCTATTTATTGAATTTCACTGAATTGTTCAAAAAATGCTTTAAATTTACAAATTTGACCAGAGATGTCTCTATGGATGTTAATTGATACGTATTTACTTTGTATAAAAGTACTTGTATTAAATGTACAATGTTTCTGGCCAAAGGCGCATTAGGCTTGTATGGTATAAATAAAATAAAATAAAATAAGAAAATGTACTAAATTTAGCACCTCTATATTAAAAATTGCTGAACAAACATGATGAAGTTTATTTATAGATGAATTTTCCATAGAAATTGGTCTTGCTATGAAGGGTCCTAATCAGATGATTGAAGAGCATGTTTCTTCATTAGAAAATAATAGAAAATGTTTGTATGTATGTGGAATGAGTTTGAAGACATTATTTATAAAAGTAAAAACATGTTTATTAATGTTTTAGTAAATTAGTTGCATGCCAAAAGATTTGTAAATATTTTAACCACATTACAGATTATTTATCTCGTGTTAGATGCTATTTAAGAATTCGTATGTGACATTTAATATTACATATGAAATCAGTGAAATTGTTGCCAACTAATTGAGATCTGTGGCCTCAAACAATATAAGGAAAAATTTCAGATTCATCATTAAGTGTTACATTATTTATATATATTTTTTCATTCACTATGTATGTATGTTTGTGTAAGATTTGCATCTCGTACGCGATATGCCCAGTATTTTCTTTATTTTATTTTATTTAAGCAAGCAAGGGCAAGAATCCGAACCCTCCCTTGTCCTAGTAAGCAACGACGGCCCTAAAAATATTTCACTCTCGCAGATTTCACCCTGAAGGAAAAACCTTCGCGGGATGGCCGGACTAAGGCTCCATTTTCGCGCGGAAAAACCGTTGTATATTGCTCTCGGAAAACGTCTATTTTAAAAACCGCTTCAAACGCGTAAAAGTCGTACCTATACGTGTACAAAATGCGTATTATGTAGACGGTCGATCTTAGTAGCAAAGTTCGTGATACGACGTGAATATCAAATCGGGGATTATATTATCTTTTATAAATGATAGGGGTACGACTATTATCGGAAGATGTGACCCCGGGGCGGCTCCAGGTTACCGATATCAGATTAGAGCTTCATTGAATTTTCATTGAATAGGCTCAGACGCTTTTCCGACAAAGGATGACATAGTGCCGCGAACTGCTCGCAAGATTTTCTCTCTCCCGCATCTTACTTAAGAAAGCACATTAATTTAATTTAATTATTTAAATTTCAATTTAAAATTGAATATTTATCAACGTGATTGTCGTACTATCATGTTAAATCGGTCACATTAATTTATTACCAATATAATATATGTATTTTGAGAAAATCGCAAACGTACCTTTTTTTGATTGATTTTTATGGGCTTGCTCTATGAATTTTCGATGACTTTTTTATCACATTATAGACTAATGATAACTTATGTGTGGCATTTCAGTGATATTTTTTTAAGTTCATACTAATAAATGTATGAAAATAAATCGTTGGTTCTTTTATTTTTTGTTAAAGTTCAAATGACTGTACTGTATAACTTTTTCCAACATTTAAAACTAGGATTATTTCAAAGAATCACAATATCTTCAAGGATTTTAATTGTAAAATATGACTTTGTACTTTTTAATTTATATTGGAGCGTTTCCTCACACATTCACTCTAGTTCCATTTAATTTCAAAAGCTAAAGTAATGTATATAAAAACGGACGAAATGTATGTAGATATATACGTATGTATGCGGTGGATGCGTTGACAAGTATTTCATCAAAACAAATTTCAGAATGCCAGGAGTACATGTTGTGCCTAGAGATATTAAATAAAATAAATACATGCGAACGAGGCGCACAACCAATCAGCGTGAAGTGGTAAAACGTTAGACCAATAATGAGCAACGACGACACATTCTGACCAATGGCTGCATTTTAAATATCCCCTATATGGATGTGGCATGATGACCGATCGTGTCAAGGAGACGCGGGGAAGCAGGGTAGATGGTAAGTGGAGGGGTGTGGAGCGTCTGACATGTGCTCCTGATATTGAGAACTGACTTGGGACGGGTGACGTCAGCGTCAGATGTGCTACGCGGGAGCGTACACAAATACACACATCCACGAAGACACACTCACATACATTAATTCATAATTTCAAACGGGTGAACGAGTTGGATCAGCGAGCGTGTGAAGCGCGCACTAAACATTTTACTATTAATACGTGCGCGTGCCTATAAATTACCTTACATTATATTTATATGTAACAGATAACATTATTTTAATTTGAGTATCAATTCCATTCCGAAACCACTCGTTGAAATCAACGGTCACAACACTGATTGATAATTGTCTGTCAAACACAACAAATTCATTGCAAGATCATACAAATGTATATCTGGCGATAAATTTGAATATTAAATAGTTTGAATAGATGAATAAGATTCGAGAAGATTAACACAGCATATTAACTGCTATACAAACATACGCATATTCGATGAGATCCTATAATTAAATGAACATTTCAGAAATGCCAACTATTACTACAGTACTATATGCATAATATGTGGTAGCTTTGAAATAGTTAACCGGACATTGCATACACAAATTCCATTGATTATATTATATTATATTACAGAACTATTTGAACTGTTAGAAGGCTTTCAGTAAACAATATAATAAGAAGTGTTTCTGTAACCGTCTCATTTTTCATTATATGAAGATGGAGAAGGGCACTCTTTCAATGCTTTTAAAGAAAAAAACATGCATATCGCAAAATTGTATGCAAGTACAGTTTGAATGTGAGCACTGATATTTGAAACCGCAAATGTCTACAATTCGAAATGTCAAGATATGCTAGAACACTATGTAGCAATTGCACATTTAGACCAACGAGCTGACGCTATCTGTTTTTTCCCCAACCATGTTTGTAGATGTGAAAAAATACGTACAAAGGAAAATATATGAAAGAAGAGAGTATTGATAAATTTAATATTTCTTTTATGCCATAAATATATATAAAATAATCAACGAAAGGAGTAAAATTTTGAAAAGAAACTGGGAATTTATTCGATATATTTTATGTACGCTTGTATTACATTTTATGTACGCATAAATTCGATTAAAATTTAAATTAAATTTGCTTAGGCGAATAAAGCGAAAAAGAAGGATCATATCCATGGTATAAGTATGGCTTAACTTATGGCTCCAAAGCAACTCGTATGGTTTCTCAGACTAATCCCCTTTGCCTTCTTCGTCTTCGGATTTCGTAATGCACGACATTTCAAATATATGTTTTATATATTCAATGTAAGATTTCTATTTAATTATAAGAATTTATATATGTAAATGTGCATACATTTACGGTATTATGTTATGTGAGGTTATTAGACGTTTGTATTAAATTCGGGATCTGGAATGGAAAGCGTATATATGTATATTTTTTTATTAAAATAGATTCCAGAATTCAATTTAGGTAACTGAAGACATAAAAAATCATTTAAATGAATTAATACTATTCAAATATTATATTTCGAAAGCCATTATTTTATAATGGAAAAAAATGGATTTAATAGTTCAAATAAATTGAAAACACGTCCATCAAAATATTTATATATATTTTACTATTAAAAATATAAACCATATTATATTACTATCGGGTTAACCTCTTTCTACCAACTTATTTGGTGTATTTCACTGTCGAGTATGTATGTACATACATACGAGTATATATTAAAATGTTTTACATAATGAAATATTTATTTTAAGAGATGAACATTAACTAATAAAAAATATATTAATTTTTGAATATTTTAAAGCTGTTTTAAAACCTTAAAATCTATTAATGATCACAATATGTCTCGTATATTAAAGATATTATATATATGTATAGAAAAGCTTTTTTTTATTCAATACACAAACTCCGGTTTAAGCAGGCGAAAAGTTGAGAAAACGAGTCTCGAGCGCACCGATTAATATATAATATAATTATTCCCTTCTTTCATTTATCCTCAACTGATTATTTTATCGTATTATTAATTTACAATATCGTTTATCTGTTTGAAAAATTAATCAATCGATATTTATTCACTTTAATTTAAAGTTTTAAAGCTACATGTGTATAAAAAAGATTCTTTAACACTGAATTCTTATGTCATATTTTAAAATATACACTCTTAATTATCACACATACATATTTATAATTTACTGCACTGTTGAATCTAGTGTTATGACTATACTGATGGAGTCTGATGATTCGACTAAGTTTCGTACGTTGGTACGGTTTATATATTGAATCCGGTGATGAAAGTGTTTATCTTATTGTGATTAATATTATTATCGCTTTTATGCTTTTATATTCCTTATGTACGAGTCATGTGTTTATTTAAAATCAAGGCAAGGGATACGAAACAATATGAAGAGTTAAAATAATTTAATATAACAGTATAATAAATAGGTTTTTTATCTTAATTTTATTTTAACAAAGCATTTCTTCTTCGAATTTGACATTAATTTAAATTTCAAAGTCAACATTTTAATAATTAGTATAATTTATGCAAGCAAATCCTAAAATGAACTATTAATTAAATGAGCTATTTTTTAACATCAAAAACTAGACTAACGATTTTGAACAATGCTTTCACTTCCTTTTCTGACCCAAAAACCCCGTGAAATTTTGAATTTGAGAAAACTCCTTTATGGAATATATATATTTATGAAACTAATCATTCGACGCTATAAAACTAGCTCATCATTGTCCAGACTTAATATAAATTAAACATTGATAGAAATTCGAGTTGAAATCATCCATTATTTATAATTTTTCATACCCTCTGCTTCTTTTAGTGAGTACAATATTTAAGATTTTGTATATTATATATTGAATAACTTGAATGTACATGATAAAATAAATATTTATATATTTAATAAAAATCACAATTTGAAGGTTACAGATGTATATTTCAAGTCGAATTGGATTTTGTTCGTGTTTCGAACATCTAGCGATGTTTCTTTTCAGCCATTCAACATCTGTAATGTAATTTTTGAATCGCATTGTATGTATAAAATATTCAATACACCAAAATATGATTCCATCAAGTAAAAGAAAATATTTCAGACAGTTTTCTTTATTTCCTCGCGAACCTGACAAACTTGCGTATACGCGTTTAGGTATTTATGTATTCCGTCATATTACAAGTTGATGCGTACTCTAAGTTTGATTGTCAGACAACTCGGAAAAGCGAAATTCGGCGCGAAATGTTTTTCCGATTTTATTTTATGCCAAAAGTTAGATGATGTACAGGTAGCGCTCGTCTCGCTCTCCGGAAAAGTGTTTTTCTGATCCCATCAGAGAGCGGCTTTCAAACGTTGAAATAAAATAAAACTTTCACCGGATACAAGTCGACCTCGCACGCATTTGAATATCGAAATTTTTCCATAACTTTAATTAAAAACGGTGAATATTATCGTATATGTATACTATACTTAATGGTTGATCCAACTGTCATATTGGAAGTTTCCTCAATATATGTATGTATTCGGTTTCGTTTGATTCATGCCAAGTATACGTGGATCATTCTTATAATCATTATGCTTTTGTATAAAGGCATTATTCTTATTTTGAAATCGTCAATTAAAGTGGCTCAATGATATTGTTGCGTAAGGGTGGGTGGAGGATCCAAGTAAAAGGCCAACAGTCGTTTCATAGCATTTATTGATGATTAAGGAGATACACGCACTGGCAGTGCTCAGTCCAGAATTACATGATATCGCCTAAGTATCGCCCTATAAGGGATAGATCTCTCAGGACATCTTCGACGTCTAATTTGTTTACCTATTGTTATGGTCACGTACGGATATGTCTTCCCACGACATTCGATCCCACGGTACAGGTCAATTCTGCGAAAAGACCAATACCAGCCAACTCGGTTGCCATTGTTTAGCCTACATGCACTTAGCCTGTCGCTAATCCTTAATACCACTTACACCGGTCGCACGGTATGCACTTAATCTCTGGGATTCTATTCGCTTAATCCGCGGCGTACGTAACAATATTTATAACAGTTCAAATTTTGTCTTTCCGGCGCTGAAATGATTGTGGATTATTAAAAAATACTTTAATTGTCAAATGAACCCAATGGAAATTAAAACAATTGACCGTATCATTCTTGAAAGTGTACCCATTGAAGTTAAAGCCTAACAAAGCGATTACTTGATGACTCCTATGGGACATATCTTGCAGAAATCACAGCAATTTTAAGGTCATAAATACGATTATTTAAGTAAAATTATTCAATGATCAAAATTTTTGAAATAAAAGAAGATCTAGTAACTCGTATGCTAACTTTCAGGTTATGAAATGCTTGTGTATTATTGAGATTTACATACATACATATACATATATATTAAATAGTTGAGTTGCTTGAATTTGAGACCAACTGACCTTATCATTTCTGAAAATATGATCATTGAAGTAACTTGCTCAATATAGCGATTACTTAATGACTTGTATGGGACGTGTCTTGTAGAAATCAGAGCTGATTTACATTCATTCCATTCAATTTAGGTCATAAATATGATTATTTAAGTTCAATCATTCAAAATTTTTGATTTCTTTGTACAACAAAGGAGGTTTAGTAGTATACATATATAGTAGCTCAAATACTATTTTAAGGTGGTGAAATGCTTGTATTTACATGTATATAAAAATTACATGAACTATTTGACCGCATCGTTTTTGAAAATGTGTTGGAGCTTAATAAATCGATTGATTGATGACTTGATGTTTGAGATGTGGCACAGTTTTGTTAAAGCAAGATCTGACTTACATATGTACATCATATCATTCCTTATAGTCCATAAAAATAACGAGAAAAGCGAATTGATCGCATTGATATTGTACGTGATATTGTATTCCGAATATAATTGACACGAATCAAACTTTTGGATGTAATATATGTAGCTAAAGATATCAGATTTTCTTTATAAAATATGTGTTTTATTTAATAAAAGCTTCCAACACAGCCGTTGGATCACCCGTTATATTAAATGTATATTATATATAGGTATAATAGATATCGGGCGTAAAAGCTTTCGCCGCTTAAAGCTCCCCGGTACGGGATTATAATCGCGAGTAATCCCGCGCCGTACAAAGCTTAAATATTTCCGCGAAGCTTTCAATACTCTTGATTAAATCTAATCCTAAATGCCTCGTCGTTGAACTGGTTAAATTCTTCCACTTTAATGGAAAGATTACGAGAGAGCGCGACGCTGCTAATGCCGCCCGTGCGACTTTCCACCGCCGGAGAATCCCGATGGCGGAAAAAATAAAATAAATTAAAACATGTCAAAAGACGACAAAGAGGCTCGACTTTAATTAGATAAAATAAATTTATTATTAAAAAAATATATAAAGTTCGTAAATGAGGTTAGGGGCGTGTGACGTTTCGGGTCGCGCGGACGTCTCATACATTATTCATGGCGCGAGTTGCGCTCGTGTAACACTCGTACGGTTGCCGTAATTGATTTTGAGATAATTAAGTGGGGAGGGGGCACAGAGGGATATGGGGGTGAGTAAATTAAAAAAGAAGTAAAAAAAAATTGCGTAAAAAATTAAACAAAAAATCCTCATATAAACTGGAGAAGCATTGTATTATATTATACATACGAATGATCCGCTGAAATGGTTGTAATGTAATGTTACATGTATCAAAAATGTGAAAAATAATCTTAAAAATAGATAGTTAAGCTTTTTACTTACCTCCTTTACGTTTCACATGGCTTTCGTGTTAGTGGTCATTTCTTATTACTAGCTTCACACTGTTAATTAATTCAGTGACATATCTGCTCGTCAAAAAATTGTGATCTGATTTTGAACCACTTCCACTCTTCAGGTCGCTTTGATATCTTAGCAAAATACGAGGCTAGTTAACATTGAAGTAAGTTAATGTCTCCGATATGAAACTAGAGGAGTTTAATCAATTAAATCATTAAAAATCACATCGAAATCTTGTGTCAGGTTGAAGCGATGACTGATAGCTATCCAAACACGTCTTTCTACCCTACTTTACAACGCACAGGCTAAACAGTTAAACATTAGTGTTACTCTGCATTGAAGAAAGAGACTGCTCTAAATTAAGTGTCTCAAAGTCTATTTCGAAAATATATTATATTAGATTTATTCGTGTACAGTAGTTTGATCAAATTTTAAGGCATTTTTGAGTTCATAATTAGTTGATATTTGGAAATAAAAACGTAGAACGGCTTTTTAAGGAATAATTGAAAAAAAATTAATCATTGTACATAAATACATATTATGTATATGACTGATAAACGAAAATCAAATTAATTTTTCAAATAAATTGCTTCGATACTTATTACCGACTGTTTGTAAATGGAATAAAACATCAAATGAAACGGTAAAGAATTTAAAATTTCACGATAAAGATGCTATGATAATTTTTAAATCAAAAAATAATGGCGCGTATTATTTTGAGTTGATATACAATTGAAAAATTATGTAATATACATCATAAAAAATTAAAATATATGACTCATTTATTACATATTGTATTATATTTGATGAAACAAAACGTAGACAACACTTTTTTTTTTGATTTTTACATATGTATATACCAGGAAGGCCTTACAGGTAAATCCCAATGCGCCTTCCTGGCCAATTACAAATACAAATGCAGCATTTTTATTACAAATCGTTGAATTGCGAGACACTGAAAAAGCTCGCAAATTAACGAGACATCTATGAATTGTACATAAATTTTTATTGTACATCAATCAAACTTCAAATAGTGGTGACATAGTAGGTAGGAAGGATTTTTAGCCAATTTTTTTTCCGGGAACCGTTTCAACAATGAAATCAGAGAAAATTGGCAAACTCTGATAGGAAACGATCAACCTGGAGTCACAAATCCAGGTCTGACCAACAGCATACTCTGAAAAATTCATTTTCATTCGGGGATTGAATCCGGCACCTTCTTGACGCTAAGCAGAAGCTTATCGTCCGAGCTATGCTGCTGGCTATAATACATGTATGCATGTATAAAAATTGGAAACGTGGAAATATCGTAGTGTGTTCACTTCTATGTAGCTCGTATAAATGCACCTATAGAAAATGTACTAACGATATTTTACCGTTACGCGTCTGTAGACTTTTTTTGATTTATATTTTCCCATGATGCCATTACGGGCTGTCCCTGAGTGACACATATGGTATTGTAACGTAGAGATAAGGTGATTGGTGCTCGTCGATCTTGCGTACGTGCCAAAAAGGCGTATGAATGAGCTGTATACAACAGCCAATGAGATCTCGCGACCCGTCGACCAATGACCACTCAGTGCTGAGAGTAAACCCTGTGTATAAATATTTGGCGGATCTGTTGCGTGACCCATTCAGAGCTGAATCGTCGACAGAACGGTGTCTAGACAAAACCGCGCGGTACAAAATCATGCAACGCATTTATAAACCAATATACATACATAAGCAAGATTAATAACAAAAATTCGTTTATTTTATCGAGGTAAGCCAGTTATCAATAGAATTTTTGTTATTAATCCACAAGAATAGTCGAAATATGATTTTTCTAAGTGGAATTTTATTTAATTCTCATATAAAGATAATTTAATATATTATCCCTATTAATTCAATTCAGATTCGTGTAAATACGAGTAAACACTAGTACGAGCTTTTTGCTCGCAATTTTACCGATTTAAAGTTCAGCACACTTCCAGTTAACCCTTTTAATCGAAAACAAAAAATAGTTTGGTCAGAAAACTATCCTAATAAACATGTTTCAATAGAAAATACTCAATACAATATAGTATTAACAGTGGGAAAAAATCCCAAGTGAAAATACGTAGTTTTGACTTTTGATTTGAAATGGACGACTACTTAGAGAGATTTGAAAGCTGAAAAGTACTACAAATGAAAGATAAAATACCCGACTGTAGATTCCAATATTCATTTTGAACAGAAAATTAACAGATTTTGAGAAATCGACCGAACAACACCAAGATATAGAAAAATCGCGCGATTTAAAAAGCACATATATCTCCGAATCTCAAGCCAATCAACACTTTTTACTACCAGATTCGTGTTCACTGGGCATTGATCTATAAGAAAAGTCATATATTGTCTCTGAAACATTTTTCTTTTCGAACAGTGTTATTATTAATGTACTTGTACATATAAATTGTATACATAATTTTTTTAAATCATATTCAAATAGTGGTGTCATAGTGGGTGGAATTGTTTTGTCAATTTGATGAGGAAACGTTTCGACAGTGAAATCAGATAAATAAGCAAACTCTGATTGACAAAAGATTGACTTGGAGTTACAAATACCCAAATCTGAAAACTAGCTCTACAGAAATACTTCCGAATAAACTATTTTTCAATCGAGGCTAGTCCAGAGCTTGAACATGGGAACCTCATGAAGACAACCACTGAGCTACACTAATATACTTTGGGAAGCATTTGTGGGTGAACAATACAGACCCTGGATTAGGCAAACGGGACTCAGTAAGTGTCCGAACAAAGGATACGCAGGGGTTCTCACAGAACGGGGCGAGTGCGGGTAGACCTACGTACCTAGACAACAGATCGGAGATGCTATGCTGGGCATCTTGTCCTTTATAAGGTGGTACACACGGTAGTACTATTCATTTGAATCCTGAACCCACCCCTTAGGGCTGGGCCGCACCGCTCGACTCGCGAACAACTTGGTTGGCGCGACGTGTCCTTCTGAAATTGCAAAATGACCGATCCCATACACATTGTATGGGGTCACATTTTATCGGACCGCACCCTGCAACATGTCAGTCTCTCGGGTAATAAAGCCCGACGACGGTTGATATCAGTTGAAGCCGTTGGGTCTGGTCGCATGGATTTTATGACCTGAACGATCGACATGCCGGACCCATCAAAAAAACTCCATACAAAAAAAACACGTCAACAACCGCACAAGAAATCTACGACATGCCTCTATTGTATGAATGATCAATCTATGAGATAATTTCTCAATTAATTGCTCAATATGAAGTAATTGAACTAAAATTTGATTCAGATATCATTTATTGCACGTAATAAGTTTATTAAATCTATCGAGTACAATAAACATTAATTTGAAATAACAACAACATAACAATGGAATTTGCCAGAGATCGAGGAAGAAGAGACGAAATACAATTAGTTAGAGAAAATTAAAAAAAAATGTGGTCTACAAAATATGTGGATAATGTAAATAACGGTTTTGGAGGACTTTCGACACGTGTTGCTGCAATAAATCTTCTGAACAATGATTTCTAAATAGGTTGTGTAACTGTATCATCTTTACTCATTGTATCATATTGAATATATATTATTTTAAATGAACAGGATGTGCCTGTCTCGTGTAAAATTAATATTTGAAATAATAGATATGTAAAACACCCTAATAAATTACAATAGATAATACTGAACGGTAAGTAAGAAATCGACTTGCTTACGACGACAATAAAGCATGAGTATGTATATTATTTTAAATGGACAGGGTGTGTGGCTGTGTCGTGTAAAATTAACAATTTTAATAATAGAGATGTTGAAAATTCTAATAAATTACAATAAATGCGTTAAATGCGTACTGTACGTATTACGGTATTGTACGTCTGTATTGTATTAAAGTCTCTATAGTGAAAAAACTAATAGCACGTGCGGCTATCTCAGGCCGTCCCCGAGTTGAAAGGAAGACCGCACCCGCAGACTTTCCAGCAACAAAACTCGTCAACAAAGTTGTTCGCGAGTCGAGCGGTGCGGCCCGGCCCTTACGTAACAATACCTACTATATACATATATACTCTATAAATAAAACACTAAAAACTCTAAAATGAGACGGTCAATTTGGATTTTATAATAATCCAAACCTTTAATACAGAAGCACATAGCGTTAAATGCGTATTGTACGTATTACGGTATTGTACGTCTGTATTGTATTAAAGTCTCTATAGTGAAAAAACTAATAGCACGTGCGGCTATCTCAGGCCGTCCCCGAGTTGAAAGGAAGACCGCACCCGCAGACTTTCCAGCAACAAAACTCGTCAACAAAGTGGACAGGGTGTGTGGCTGTGTCGTGTAAAATTAACAATTTTAATAATAGAGATGTTGAAAATTCTAATAAATTACAATAAATGCGTTAAATGCGTACTGTACGTATTACGGTATTGTACGTCTGTATTGTATTAAAGTCTCTATAGTGAAAAAACTAATAGCACGTGCGGCTATCTCAGGCCGTCCCCGAGTTGAAAGGAAGACCGCACCCGCAGACTTTCCAGCAACAAAACTCGTCAACAAAGTTGTTCGCGAGTCGAGCGGTGCGGCCCGGCCCTTACGTAACAATACCTACTATATACATATATACTCTATAAATAAAACACTAAAAACTCTAAAATGAGACGGTCAATTTGGATTTTATAATAATCCAAACCTTTAATACAGAAGCACATAGCGTTAAATGCGTATTGTACGTATTACGGTATTGTACGTCTGTATTGTATTAAAGTCTCTATAGTGAAAAAACTAATAGCACGTGCGGCTATCTCAGGCCGTCCCCGAGTTGAAAGGAAGACCGCACCCGCAGACTTTCCAGCAACAAAACTCGTCAACAAAGTTGTTCGCGAGTCGAGCGGTGCGGCCCGGCTCTTACGTAACAATACCTACTATATATATACTCTATAAATAAAACACTAAAAACTCTAAAATGAGACGGTCAATTTGGATTTTATAATAATCCAAACCTTTAATACAGAAGCACATAGCGTTAAATGCGTATTGTACGTATTACGGTATTGTACGTCTGTATTGTATTAAAGTCTCTATAGTGAAAAAACTAATAGCACGTGCGGCTATCTCAGGCCGTCCCCGAGTTGAAAGGAAGACCGCACCCGCAGACTTTCCAGCAACAAAACTCGTCAACAAAGTTGTTCGCGAGTCGAGCGGTGCGGCCCGGCCCTTACGTAACAATACCTACTATATATATACTCTATAAATAAAACACTAAAAACTCTAAAATGAGACGGTCAATTTGGATTTTATAATAATCCAAACCTTTAATACAGAAGCACATAGCATAAAAAGGTATCTCGAGGCAATTTCGCATACAAGCCCTAATATTGTTGCAGAACGATATGAGGAACGAGTTCAGAGAGAAAGGGAATGGCGAGGGGGAGGGAAGGGATTGGTTGAAGCAGTCGGCATTCGTTCCAATAAAATTTATAGACCTCCGGATGCGAAATAAAAATAAAGGGGGCGCCAGTGCGCTAGGGTCGGGCTTACTGGCTTATTGGGGGCCCGAGGGGGGCGGAGGCGCCGTGGGGCTCAGACACGAATAGCGACGCTTCGATTTCGAGTCGGGGGGCTCAAGGGATCGGAGGGGCCTCGCCTCGTAAGGGGGCGCAACAAGCGAAGCCCCCGCCGACAAGTGTCTTCGATTTTCAGATGGAAAAATTCGTACCGAACTCGGGTAATACTTCCGGTGAACACTTTTTCTCACTCGCGGACCGGAAGCTTCCCTCGTATGGCGAAAAGCCACTTTGCTTCTGGTGATTCGTAGACTTTGTGGTAGTTTACATGTGTATCGGAGCTTTTAGGAACATTCTTAGAAGAAAACCCCCTTTTATTATTTCGTCATCAGCTTCGTACTGCGGTGGGTGTTCATATCAGTTTATCAATTATATTTAACTAGTGGTTTTACCCGGCTTCGCTCGGTGTTTGTAATATAAGTCAGTATTTGTATTATAGTCATTATTGTACAGGTATTTGTATCATGATAGGAGTATTTTATTACAAAAATTATATAAGTTAGGAATAAATGGTATAGTATTAAAGTGGCTTCAATCATACTTAAATAATAGAAGGCAAATAGTAAAAATTGATAAGGTGTTATCCTCTGAATATGTATCACCTCATGGAGTGCCGCAAGGGTCCAAATTGGGACCCTTATTATTTATATTATATATAAACGATATTGTTAAGGTAATTAAGATGTGTAAAATACATTTGTTTGCAGATGATACATTGATATATATAATTGGAAAGAATGTTGATGTAATGTCTGAGATTTTAAATATAGAATTAAATTATGTGAATGACTGGTTGTGTGAAAATAAATTAAAGTTGAATGTGAATAAAACAAAAATGATGTGGTTGAATGGTAAAAATAAAAATATATTGAATGAAAATAGAATTGATGATAAGTTAATTGAAAAAGTTGAAAATATAAAATACTTAGGTGTATACATAGATTCAGGACTAAATTTTAAAATGCACGCTGACTATATAATAAAAAAAATGGCTAGAAAAGTTGGTGTATTATGTAGATTAAGAAATATTTTAAGTAAAAAAAGTAAAATTTTAGTGTTTAATTCAATTGTCTTGCCACATGTGGTTTATTGTGCCACTGTGCTTAATTTGTTTAGTGGCCAAGATTTAGAAAAAATGCAAAAAATACAGAATAAAGCCATGAGAGCTATTTTGAATGTGAGTAGATTTAAGAGTATTGGAAGTATGTTAGATGAATTAGGATGGATGAGTATTAGAATTAGTCTTAATATTAGTACATTGTCTTTTGTTTATAAGTTAGATCATAAGTTATTACCTAAGTATTTTGATGATTATATAATACGGAATAGAGATAAACATCCAGTTTTTATACTAGAAATAAGGACAAACTAGTTGTAAGTAGAGTAAGAAAGAATAAGACGGCTGGGGGTGTTTTTCACAGGGGTGTGCTCATGTATAATGCCCTCCCTGAGTGCGTCAGGTCTGCTAAAAACATGGATGCATTCCTGCGAGGTGCGAAGAGACACCTCTGTGAGGGAAAGTACATATAAGTTAATTATAAATTTTAGAGTTAAGTATAATAATTAAGATGTATTTTTAAATTAGCTTGATAGCTAAAATATATATAAATAAATAGTCATTAATAACCTCCCTAAAGTACTACGCAATGCTTCATGTCTCTTGTTTGCAGACGACGTTAAATTATTCTTTGCTGTTAAGGATGAGAGGCAAGCCTCTCTCCTTCAAGCAGATATTAACGCTGTTTTAGAGTTCAGTTCCAGTTTAGGGCTTGAACTGAATACTAGTAAATGTGCCATTATGAGTTATGGACGTGCGAATTCGCTCTATTGTCACGGATATTCCATTGGATCCGTATTTTTGAAGCGTGTGGAATCTAGGGTCGACTTGGGTATCACTTTTGATCCTCAATTCACCTTTCACAACCACATCAAGACAGGCGCTGACGTTTCCTTTCATCGACTTTGATTTGTCTTGAGATATGCTAGATTATTCTCCAACCCCATGTCTTCTCGCTTGCTTTTCAACTCGCTTGTTAGAAGTAAGTTAGAGTAAAATGCGATTGTGTGGAATCCGCATGAAGCAAATTACTCTCTTATTATCGAAAAAGTGCAAAAAGCATTTCTTCGTTTTATGTATAAGAAAGAGTTTGGGTACTACCCATATCTCTATCCTACTCCTTTCCTTTTGGGCATGCTTGGGTATAATTCCCTTGAACTTCGGAGAAACTTCTCGTTAATGCGTTTCGTTCTCCAGCTACTGCGTGGTAATACGTCATGTCCTTTGTTGCTGGAAATATAAATTTATTTGAATACTCATTTGTTTTTTTTTTATTAAATTGACTTTCACGAAAAATCAAACATACATATATACTAAGTCTCTTTCGAAATTATATGTATACCAGAATCCGGTGCCTGAGCCCCCGATCTAAGTCTCTTTCGAAATTATATGTATACCAGAATCCGGCGCCTGCGCCCCCCGGCGTCTGCGCCCCCCGGCGTCTGCGCCCCCCGGCGTCTGCGCTCCCTTCGCCACCGGGGACTTCGAATCGGCGCCTATGAATCGGCGCCTATCAAAAATATAATTGGCGCCTATGAATCGAAAAAATAATAAACCGAATGTGTTGTCTACGAACCAACCAACCAAGGTTACATATATGCAAAGTCTCTTTCGAAATTATATATTAGATTTACGAATGTGGGTATGTTGGCATGTGAGTATGAAAGATTCTTCAGTTTCATTTCATCACCTTTTACATATGTATATAAATTTTAAATAAATGCTGTTTAAGTTGAATAAGAAACTTTTTGATATATTGGGGAAGATCAGATCAGCACAGATGCTTTTAATTGTGTGGTCACGGGTTCGATCCCGTATGCTGCCGGCCAGACCTTGGATATGTAACTCCAAGGTCGTTTTCTATCAAAGTTTGCCAAGTTATCTGATTTATTTGAAACAGTTCCAAAAACTTGGCAACCCTATCCCATCCCTTTCGCAAAAATTCGAGTTATTCAGCATCTCGATCTTTGCTGATGTTTTATCGTCTGGCCATAGTTGTTATGTTTAATAATTGAGTTCAAATAATTAATAAATAATTCTTAATCTGTATAGCACACTCATCGCGCTGGAGGAATCTGGTAGACTTTTGCATGATTGGTTAAATAAAAAAAAATACGTGTGTCTATTTTTACAAGCCTCATATCAAGTTACTTTCAATTTTTCATCTGAAAAAATTTGGGTTTTATATCCTAATTCTTCCGATCATTTTCAAACTTTGCCATTTTGCTCGGTTTGGTCATCAATATGTGTGTAAATCCAATCTGCCAGTCCGATGGTGAAAAATAATCGTAATAGACACGTTTAAAAAATGCTACAATTTCGATCTTCTTAACGTCTAATGGTAAGTTGTCGTATTTATTTGTGTTTCTGCCACCCTATTGCTATATCAGATTTTAATTGTTTAAACGACTATAACTTTTTCTTTTTCACAATAAATTAATAGTAAAGAAAAAAACTACATTTCAATATATCAATTCATGAGTTCGAATATGTATTTAGGTATAAACGATGCTTTTTCCAAAAAATAGTGGCTTAAGCGGATACGAGTCTCGTTCGAACATACAAATAGTTACATATATAAGTTTAAAAAATTAAAAAAAAAAGTTACTTTTATAAATGATCAAGCTTTTAACCTGTGACTTGCAAAGAGGCCGTAGAAAGCCGCGTTTGGATAGCTGGCTGTCATCGCTTCGAATTGACACAAGATTTCAATGTAGTTTTAATGAGTTCGCTAGTGATTAAACTCCTCCAGCTTCATATCGGAGATATTAGTTTACTTCAATGTTAGCTAACACCTATACATATGTATGTATGTCAGTAAGATATAAAAGTGACCTGAAGAGTGGAAGCGGTTCAAAATTAAATCACAAATTTTGACGGGCTGGAATTTCACTGAACTAACAGAGTGAGGCTTTTACATAAATAGCTTGTAAAAAAAAATGTCGTTTTACGTGTAGAAGTAGACATTTTATCATTCCGCATATTAAGGTTAATGAATAGTGTAATAAATAAATGAAACGAAAGCGTTAAAATATCACTACATCGATACAATATTTAAATTATAATTGCACGTACAACTCAATTATGCAAATTAATTAAGCCGTGCAAATATAAAACACATTATTTTTAACTATAATAAAAAGCTTGCTAAACGGTTAATTGTGTGCCAATTAATCCTGTGGGTAATTTACATAGTAATTTTGTAAATGTGGAATATTCGGCCGTGATTTTTTTGAATTCGTGCGATATTATCGTTAGTTTAATACACTCGAATTAACCAACGTCTGAAAAATCAGGAATAATCTTCTAACGAATCTAACATCACATATTCATGAGCTTTATAATATATTTACATAATCAAATGAGAAAATTTTATTAGTACTATATTTTTATCTTATCGGAATTAATTTGACGCTTTCCTTAAAAAATAATAATAATTTAAAAACGATCTAAGATGACTTTATGTATAATACAGAGTGTTTCAGAGTACGGATTCGTCTATAAATGATACTCCTATTATTATAAAACATGCCTCAGAAGCCGTCAGCCTCAGACATTTGTAGATGAAGATTAGTTCATTGACATATGAGTTTGTTCAGTAAATACTTATTTATATTAAATAAAAATGTGCTTTCTATAAAATTCAAGAAAACCGTTCATATTTATAATGAAGAAATTGCCAACCGGTACTATAGAACATCAAATATCACATTAACTAGCAGCGTGGCTCTGTGGTTGCGTTGATACTAAGCACCGAGTGGTCGCCAGGTTCGATCTCGTGAGCTGACCTTGATTGAAAATAATTTATTCTGAGTATAATCTTTAATGCTGTTGGTTAGACTGGGATATTTGTGATTCCAAGTCAATCGTTTCCTATCAGAGTTTGCCAATTAATCTGATTTCGTTATTGAAGCGGTTCCTCCATCAAATTGGCAAAAGCTATCCTACCCACTATGTCACCACTATTTGAATATGATTTCAAAAATGTATTATCTGTAACACATAGATGTCTCGCTTACTTTCTTTTGTATAGTATTTGTATTATACTTATATTTCTGGTCACAGTGACGCGTTAAAGTATTCTGTATTGTCACTGTGGCTAATATGTAAATACATAAAAATATAATATGATAGTGGGGGTGGAAATTTTAGCAATTATTAATTTATGAAATTGATTCAATCACATACGCACGAATCAACCTTGACCTTTAAATTATGCCCGATGCCAATTTTCCGGAAAATCAATTTGAAATGAATATATTCAATACGTTATATCAAGGTTTTTCAAACTTTAAGAATAAAATAATACTAGTAATAAATAAAATAACACAAACAACGATTATGTAAATCGATTTCAATAGTAAACAGTGCGTTACTTGTATCGGTGACAACGGTAAATCTTACAAAAGTAAACATTGACTTTGAGTAAGTTTTGAAAGATCATCAAATTTTAGATTGGTTGAAAGGTAAGTACATAGATTTGACGATGTATGTAATTTGAGGTGAAATAGTTAAGCATATTCTGATATGCTTAGTCGGAATTTTTCAAAATTTTCTAAATAACGTATTAACATTTCAAATATATCCGAGTGATTATCTACTCGAAGAGTATTATATCAAATATATTTTGATAATAATTTAAAAAAAAATTAATGGATCCAATGTTGTTTTACCCATTAGTTTAGAACCTCTGAACTGTGCGGAATAATGAAGAAATGCTTTCAAAATTGACGTTTCGATAAAATCAGGCGAGTCAAAGAGATACATCTGAAACGTTGACCGACTTTTCAAAAATATCTCTCGCGAAAAATACGCTTCCATTTCAATTACCGGAAGCGAAATGAAGATGAAAATTTTTACAAGACAGTCTCTTCTATTTTTTATTTCTTTGGATTCAACTACATATACATATGTATGTATGTATACATATATTGAATGGGGTTGAATTTTTTTCCATTTAATAGACACGTTTAATTTCATATATTATTATACTTTATATTTAAAAAATAAATAGGTATGTACGAAAACTGGTAGTACTAGTAGTACTTTTACTTTTGAGTTCTGCATATATTACGCTGAAAATTGTTATGTACTGGTTTCAATCTAAAATCAAGTAACATAATAAATTACATGCGTAAAGATCCGTCAACCGAAAGTGGCATTTTAGTCCTGTTCGCTTTTTCTTCTATAATCTTTTTCAAACGTACGTGCGGTGTTCTTGAGAAAATTACAGTATAATCCTTGAATTAATATATCATATGTAAATAAAAAGACTATTTTGATAAACCGGAAGTGGATTTTTCCCCTTTAAGAACATGCGAAAATGTTGTTACTGCGAGATTTTTTCCACACCACTGAAAGCTGAAAATTTATATTTGTATTTTTGATGTACTTACACGGAACTGATAAGATATTGAATAGTCTGTAAACCGGAAGTAGTAATTTTTTCTTAAAAAATATTTCATTTTTGACTATATATGTATATTCTCAGCTCATAATACTTTTAGTGATATTGATTCATAAAAATATAAAAAAATAAAAAAAGAGGACACCTATAAGGGGAGGTACCATTTCCGGTCAACTTAAAAATTTGAAAAAAATTTACGTCGTGTCGATAAAAATTTCAGTAACCGATACTAAGTTTCAGTTCGATAGGACTAACGGTGTTAAAAATATCCCTAAAATACACACACACACACATTTTTTCTAGATAATGAAAACGTGATCAGTGAGTTCGAATCAGTCAAAATCTCGAGCTCGAATTTTCGCATGATCACAAAACTTCATCTATTGTTACTACGTACATAGATAAAGTAAAAATTGAAAACAACCGGAAGTAGAACTTTTGTTTTAGTGAAAATCTAAAATATGTAAGCTTCCCTAAACTTGTGCTGAAATGTGTATCGAGAACGTCTTTGTAATTGGTAAGCGGGCACCATTGTCGAATTTCTATTTTATTTATATATTTTTACCAAGAAGGCCTAACAGGTTAAGCCAATGCGCCTTCCTGACATTCAATAACAATTATATATACACATATTATATGTACTTCGACATACACAAATATATACACGTTTACACAAATACAGATACATACACATGTATATACATATATGTATATACACAAATACACAAAATTAAATATAATTGATACTTCTTATATTCCTCAAATACGTAGATATAGTCTTGAGTTAGCCACATCCCAACTTTTATATTTTATATTTCTTTGTATTATTGAAGGACAGTGTTTGCGCAGAAACTCGGGTCGTTCGTGTACATAATTAAAACGAAAATTTTAATTCAATTTATTCCGAGTCATTCCAAGTTGATACTGAGGGGTTTTCAAAAGGGCATATTTCCCTCACCCTCCCCTTATTCCACCCACGTAGGGTACCTTATGCTTGAATTCTTAATTAATTCCTTAATTCGCGATTATACGAGGGCGAGCTTACGGGGCCGCATAAACGATTTCCGAAATTACTTTGATGGCTTAACACCGCGAAATTTGTCCCGAAGATTTTCCCAGTCGAGATAATTAAAAAGAAATGTAATTCACTGTCGAAATTATCATTCGTCGACATAAATTTATTAATAAATGCAATAAATACCTTTCCGTTTAGTTGTAAACGAATCGCTTCCCATGAACGGCTTGAGGCGTTGCCCAAATATTGTTCAAGTCAAACATCGAAGATTTCTCAACTTTTCACAAACCATTTCTTCTCGGATTACCGAAACTTCGAACCTCATCTTTGGTTTTGGGTCTTAGACGTATCTAGTTTTAGTTGAATAAACTTTTGTCGTAAACCTTGTACACACACAGAGGTAACTAAAGTTAGTGTTCACGCTTCAACATGTCGAGCTTCCTACAAACATTACATACATACCTATATACATAGAATGGTTATAACTAAAAATATAAACACTCTTCAGTATATATGTATATAAACACTCTTCAGTATATATATGTATCAGCAATGTGGCTTAATGTTAGCGTGTATGTTTAGCACCAAGTGATCAGTGAGTTCGATCCACCATACTGCTGGTTAGATTTGGGGGTATTTGTGACTCCAAATCGATCGTTTCTTATCAGAGTTAGTCAATTTTATCTGATCATAGCAGAAACGGTTCCTCAAAATTGCCAAAAAATCATTTTTCCTGTTGTCACAAATATTCTGTATTTATTGTGTGCATGATTTGTAAAAATTATGTACAAAATCTAAATCCATAGATGTCTCAAAGGATAAATTCTGTAATTAATTAATTAATTAATTGTTATTTCGTGTTCTTCAGCTTCTGGAAATACAGTGATTTATGTAATAATAAAATGCTGCATTATTTGTCATTAATGGTCGAGGAAGGCGCATTGGGGTCTTCCTATCAAGCCTTCCTGGTATATGTCTATGTGAAAATAAATAAAATAAAAAAAAGAATAAATATACGATATATTCGCAGAACAATCGGATTCAGCCCAAAAGTCAAAATCAGTGAGATGTAAACAAATGTCAGATGTGTTAACCGTTGAACCGCTTGGCCATAACACGCATATCGAATTATAATATAAACATTTTAACATTCATTATATAACTTATTAGTGAGATAAAAATATATATATGTAGAGGGATAACGAGAGCATATAATGCAAATTTTATAAGATATAGTGTGAAAGAGATAAAGTTATGGCGTTGAAACAATAAAAATCTGACAAGACGAGTGGGTGGCGGAAAGTCTTTTTAGTGGCGGAAAGTCAAATTTTAATCGCGTATCTGACAGTTGGACTGTTTGAGTCTTTCTGGCTCGATTTTATATATTTATATATATACATACATACATATAATTGTAAATAGGGTTTTGAGCTCTTTTTCCTATTATGCTGTACATTAACATTGGTATTTTATTTATTTATTTCACATACATATATACAAATATACCAGGAAGGCTTAACAGGTAAACCCCAAATGCGCCTTCCTGGTCCTCATAATTATTACATAGATACATGTAAATCCAATCAATATTTGACATCTATCGTCAGATATTACAAATATCGTATTAATACGATAAATAACGATGAATAACTTTCATGTAACAATACGAATTTTATATTCGATAAACAACCACAGAGACATCTATGGTAAGCAATATGGCGAAACCTAAGATATAACAATAACTAAAGGTTCGCAACAGAAAATTGAGAAGGAAATGCCAATTTTACAGGAATCGTTTCATTGAAAATCAGAAAAATTGGCAAATTCTGATAAGAAACGATCGACCTTGACAAATCAAGGTCTGGCCAATAGCGAGACTTAACGGGAATCGAACTCGTAACATCAAGTACGAGATAATTCAACATTCACCACTAGACCACGCTACTGGTTAATATAATACTATGATTACTAAAAAAATTAAATTAAAATTGTAAAATAGAAAATGATCAGTAGATCAGAAGCTATTAAAATATATATAAGATGTATTCATAATAATAAAACGCATTTAAAAATCAAATATATGATACTGTGATATTTTATTAAGTAGTCCCATTTCGTTTATGTAATCCCACTTGTTGAAGATTATTATTAGCTTTGTTCACATACATATGTATGTATGTATGTATTATGTTCACAAAACATCTCAACGATGAGCGATTATAAAATGATCATTCGTTTTAAACAAAAATCGCAACAGAATCAAGGTTCATTTGAATGTGTTTTAATTTGAAATAAATCTACATAATGTATTGAAACTGCTGATATTTATATTGAAATTGCGTAGTGATATTTCATTCTGAATGTGGTCATATTTCCTATGGGTCTGTATCGGTGCGTGCTTTTCAAACGTTACGCACATATTTAAGATTTAAACTATTCAATTCTGGTGGGTGAAATTTCGACGCAGCAGGAAAGCATTAATCATTATAAATGGGACACTATTGGAAAATTGTACGTTCGATTTTCTATAGACGTATCCGGTCGAAATCTCGTGGGACGGCCGCGAATCCGCCGTTCGCTCGTAAATTTTTGACTGTATGTATGCGATTTTATTAGGTCTATCCGAAATGGCTCCAATGAAATAAAAGAGCATTGTTTGCTTTATCAGATCAGAGAAATGTTATATTTTTTTTATTCAATTCGGATGAAATTAAATTTTAAACCATTTTATTGTCGGGCCGGATGCTTTAGCAGTAATGTATTACACATGTGTGTAAGTTTTTTGGGGCGTTCAGTTTGAATAAATCACTTGCTTAAGTATGTACATACATATGTGTATAATGTATAGTGTATTACTTACCTTGTGGCGTCTACTAAACTTGCTTCAAACTCACTGAATCATTCACAGATAAGTCTTGATACATGCATACTATGTAAAGCGATTGAAACTTTGAAGTCTGTAAAGATATCATACTTACATAATTGCAATATTTTTTTTTTGTTAGTTACTTTTGAATTAAACGGTCAGTTGATTTATCAGTTTGGTGAGTAGAAGATTTTATTAGATTTATCAACATACTAAATTATTTATTTGTTTTCCGTTTCAAAAAACATTTCATTATTGTATGTACATATTGTCACATTCCAATGAAAGATAAAATAATTTTTCTTTTTTTAAAACTACTTGGTTAACTAACCAAGCTTTTTTATTATTATTAAAGCGTTACATTTATCTTAGTGGTAGAATTTAATTATGGAACGAAAAATTTAAATGAGATACGTAGAACTGTTTCACTTTAAGTTTGCTTCACTATTTAACTATGTTCTGCTGCTGATGTATTGACTGCTACTCTCGGAGTCTCAATAGTATCAACTACCATTTTCGGAGTCTTAAGATTAACTCAAATTCTAGCAGTAATGAGTTTACACACATTTTTTTAAACAATGAAGTCTTGAAGACACGGGTCGTACAATTTCGGTTAGTCAGTGTTTAAAGTGTGCTATAAATCAATGGTGTTACTTATTAAATTAGGTGTGCCACAAATCAATGGTGCTATTTATTAAATTAGGTGTGCCACAAATCAATGGTGTGTCTTATCCCTACTGGTTAGTCAACTAAATTAATAAGCGTGGTACATTACAATATGTACATATTTGATTGCACATTTGAACTTCATCTTGTTAAAATAAATTGGCCATTTGGTTAAAATTTTGAACAATTCATATGTAAATATGCTCATATTATAACTACCGACTGTTTATTGAACAAAAGTACTAGCAAATTAATTACATGTCGGTTATTTAAAATCCATTAATTTGTATAATCCCAATTGATAAAATTCATAGTTATTTTCAACTGTATTCCAATTTTAATTAAGTTTTAAAATACCAATTCGGATTACAAAATTGAATGTGGATTAATCGAGATAATAATGAAAAATTCATTGTGCTGGTGGTGGAATTGCAATCACCAATTTCTTTTTTTGGATTTCATAAAAGCTTACATTGTTTGATTTAATTTTGTTTGCATTGATTTTTAATAGAAAATGTCTGTTGGATTTTTATAGAAAAAAATATCATTATGATCGGGAAGAATATAATATTATTTTCACAATTTGATGGCATCGTTGCCATCAAACAATTCAAATAAAATAAATAAATACTCACAGGATTCGTTCAATATAAATTTTAACGACATCTTAATCTTACTAAAAGCTTTAGGAATATAATAAACCTAAAATAGAATAAATAAATAGAATAAATATAATAAACCTTTCAACTAAATTATAATCTTATATTTTGGTTTGCAAAATCTTTTAAAAGATGTTTTTTTTTAATTTCATTTGTATTAAAGTAAAATACATATATTAAATTGAAGGTAAAAGTACAAGAAACCGTATTAGTATTTATGTAAGTAAGAAAATAGTGCACACTCAATGCGTACATAATATGTAGGTATATTTATCGTGAAATATTTGAATTAAAAAAAAAACATAATGATATTAAATTATAAAAATTATTATTTAAAATATTTAAAATTACAGATATTGTTTTTTTTAGTATTTAGAACTTTTGATAGTATTATTTTTAAATAAGAAAAAAAATATCAGGGTCAAATTAGATTCCCACAATGAATAACATACATATGAAAAAAAAAGTTTAGATCATCTTCCTGAAATACTATTACTTCTGATCCATAAAAATTAATTAATTAAGTGCTTTCCATTACTACATTGTACATTTACTATGCCAACATAATTGGAAATAAAAACACTTTGTTTATAAGAAAACTTTGACGTTATATTGTGGACTGACTTTAAGTAACCAGGTTTGCTATTAACAGGCACAGGGGTGGCTCGTCTTTAAGAGCAACTGGAGCACTGCTCTAAATATTCTCCTTATCAAAAAAACAAAATAAAGTTTTTATACATTATCACGTTCCAATGAAAGATTTATTTATTTTTTAAAACTACTTGGTTAATTAACCAAGATTTATTTATTATTATTAAAATGTTACATTTATCTTATATTGTAGATATATCCGACACACGACAGATTATGGAACGATGATGAATTTAATGTGATATACGTAGAACTATTTCAATTTAACTTTGCTTCACTGTTTAACTTTGTGCTGCTGCTGTGCTGACCGTCACTTTCGGGGTCGATATTAATGACTGACGTTCTTGGAGTCTTGTTGGTGATGACTGACTATCACTCTCGGAGTCGATGGTGATGACTGACTGATGTGAACGAATCGTGATCTATATAAGTGATTTCTTATCTTTTGGGTGGGGCAAACTCCGGCATTCCTGTCTTATCTGAATATACCATTACAGGAATTTGAATGGATGGTCGCGTGAGAAAGTGAATTCGATTATTGTGGGAACTACATTGATAAGCGAGGTACATAACACCATTTGTGTATTATTGGTGACTCTCAAGAGTAAACATGTGTTTCTTTATCCTACTCACCACCTGGTGAGCAAAACCTGTCCGTAATTGAGTTTGAGGCAGTAGCTTATCTGCCGTGCTCCCGTGGTCGCCAGCTTCAGTTTACCTGCTATTCTGGCCGTTGTGAGTTGTACTATGTGTAGAGTATACGTATAGACAGTCAGTCGAGGCAGAGTATTACAGAGATCCGTATTTTCGTGTACACTTCTAGGGTCACTTTAAGGGTCTCTTTGGGGCAGAATAAGCAAGCCACGGTCTTCTCTCTATGTACATACATACGTATATTCTCCATAGGATTCGAAAAATACATGATACCGTTAACGCTTTTCGACAGTTCAACTCTATTTTGCAAGGTATCCTTAAATTTTCGATCATAATATTATTTCATTTTTTACATTTTATACATAAAGTATTTAATACTAGTTGTTTTACCCAGCTTCGCTAAGTATTTGTAATAAAAACCGCTTAAACATGACTAATCTAATAGTTAACATTTTATTAAATTTGTTTGAATAGTTTTATTTAATATAAATTTATTTGAATGCTCATTTGTTTTTTTTTATTAAATTATATTAAATTGACTGTCACGAACAAACAAACATATATACTGTCTCTTTCGAAAATATATGTATACCAGAATCCGGCGCCTACGTCCCCGGAGCCTTCGCCCCCGGTGGCACCTGCGACCTCTAGGGCTTCGCCCCCGGCGGCTGTGTCACTAGCACTTTCGCCCCCGGTGCAAAGGTGGCTTCGCCGCCGGGGATTTCGAATCCTTTGAATCTAAAAAAATCGAATCGGCGCCTATGAATTGAAAAAAAAAAATCGGATGTGTCGTCTACGAACGAAGGTTACACATATACATACATACAAAGTCTCTTTCGAAATTATATATAAGATGATAATGAATTCATGCGCAAAATTTTATTTAAAATATGTTTGTTAAATTCATTTTATTAGAAAAAACCATAAGCCAGCAGAATGGCTGAATGGTAGCGTGTATGTTTAGCACCACGTGATCAGTGGGTTCGATCCGCTATACTGCAGGTTAGATTTGGGGGTATTTGTGACTCCAAATCGATCGTTTCTTATCAGAGTTTGCCAATTTTATCTGATCATTGTTGAAACGGTTCCTCGAAATTGGCAAATAATCATCTTTCCCGTTGTCACAAATCTTCTGTATTTATCGTTTGTATAATTTGTAAAAATTATGTACAAATCTAAAATCTATAGATGTCTCAATGGATTAATTCTATAATTAATTGTTATTTCGATATTTAAGTAAAAATTAAATGCTGCATTGTTTGTAATTAATTGTCCAGGAAGGCGTATTGGGGTCTTCCTATCAAGCCTTCCTGGTATATATCTATGTAACAATAAAATGCCCGTTGTTGCTGGAGCAGTTGGGACTTTATGTCTCTAATCACTATGTGCGTGGTAGACATCATCATTTGCTGGCTGTACCTCCTGCCCGCACAGTCCTTTTTCGAATGGCTCCTATTCCAAGAGCTATTCGACTTCTTAATGAAATCGTTGCTGCCGAGACTGAATGTGATATTTTCCACCTTAGTGAGCGTAAATTGTCGGAAATTACTCTAACCCATTTATCTGGTAGTCTGCGCTCATCATTGTTTTCATGATTGATTGTGATTTATGAGTGAAATTTTGATTAACTCTCTTCCATTTGGGCCTTACAGGGATGTTTTGTATTTGTAGTTGTTTCTTACATATTTATTGAAACTGGCTGTAGGTGCAAGGCATTCCTTATGCTATATTTTATTTGATATTTTTACTTTATCTGTTATTATTAAATGCTATTTTTTATGTTTATGTATGGATGTATTTATGTTTATGTTTAATTGTTATTTTGTTTTTTTTTTTTTGTGTTATATTTTTTGACCATTGTGGCGCTTTAGGAATTCCTGTTATGCCACAATGGTTTGGTTAGAATAAAATAAAATAAATAAATAAATAAAAATAAAATAAAATTAGGAAGAGTGGCTTAATACTCCTCGTGCCCCACCCGTTTTTAAAGTTACGACCCGCATTGAACGTTTAAAATACTAGTCTCTGACAGCATCTTATAAATAGACGTGGAACATCAAAACTTTCACAAACAAGCATTTATTTTCTTATTTTTAAATAAAATACGTATGTATATATGTAGGATCAATTAGGAAGGACACGTGGTGGGGTTGATTAAATGAGATTCCATGTATTATTGTCATTTGTCTCATAAAAATTGATATTCTCGGGTTGTAAATGTAACATTAAATTTCTCATGAACTGATGCAGTTCAACGTCAAAGGTCATAAAAGTACCAATACGTGCAGGGCGCCCTGAAAAGGTTCACATAATTACAGCGTATCGTTCGGCCGGACAGTACGGCCGGTATCGTCGATTTAACAGTGAGTGCATTTAAGTGCATTTAAGTGCACTGTGGCGTCCACTCGTCTTTTGTGAAACCAACTAAATCACTCGAGTGCAGCAGCGGGGGCTTAGCAGCGGGGTCACCTGCTAATGACCTGTCCGGCGACTCGTATAACTGCACCTACTGCCATTATTGCACTGGATAATAGTCCTGGTACCATTTCTTGAAATTAAACCACTCTCCGATTCGTACTTGACCGGGAAAAATTGCCTCAATAGTAAATGCTCTCAACTCAATGGTAAATGCATGCTACTAAAATAACATTGTGCTTGGTCAATATTGGTACCAAATTTTACTCTACGAATAAGTACTCCTTCTCAGAAGATAGCGTGTTTTATTTCGGTCATTTTGAGCTCATATCTTTGGTATGAAACCTTCATATAGAGCAATGGTTAATAAAGTTTGAATTAAACGGATTGGTGGTCCTTCTCAGAAGATAGCATGTTTACTTATGACCATTCAAAGGTCAACCCTTTGCAAAGTTTTGTACATTGTCCGCCAAATCTGTATCGTCGTGTTCCTTCGCAAACCTCACCCCCTGGAGTGTTTTCTGTTATATTTTATCTTTGTATTGACAGTAATTGATAAAGATGTTTGAAGAAATGTAAGAAAAGCTTGTCGGAATAATAAGATCGTATGTACGTATTAGCAATGACAAGAAGTTACGCCTATCACAGTTGGAGTCTACGAGCCCACTTTTGAGAGTGTTGTTACCAATTAGGGGTTTCAAATTTGACTATATTGTATTGGTGATCGTTTTCAAAAGACAATCTTTGCTTCAGATCATTCTCACCTCATCTCATTATAGTGCAACCTTCATATAGATCAAGTGTCGTGCTGTGACATTTTAAAACAAGGGATTATTAAAACATATTTTTAATTTATGAATTATGATAATTTGTCTTGAAGTGATGAGTATAATTTTTCTACATGTTTGTATAATGCAAACCTACCTACCTACATACATATATAATGCAAATTTATAAGATATTGTGTGAAAAAAATAAAGTTAAAGGTGTTTAAACAATTAAAATCTGACAAAACGAGTGGGGGGGGGGGGGGAGGCTGAAAGTAGCTACAGGCTAATGACAAAAGAATAGCTGTCACTGACTTCAATTTTTTTTTAATTTTTAATCGCGTTTATTCCAATAATATTTCACTATCGACTTTGTGGACACAATTGAAATATCTATCGGGGGCCAAATCCAAGAACCATTGGAAGAATTTAGGAAGGAATATCTTGCGAAAGCACAAGGTGAAACTAATAAAACCTTGTAAAAAAATGTAGCAATTCACCAGTACTGTGAAGAGAAAAAAATTGAGATGGCATGGAGAGACCGTGTAAGCGAACGGTACGGTGGGCCATACCATAACAATCCACTACTACACTCAGGTAGGACCGATTGCGATTTCTGAGACTCGCTAATCCGAGTGAACGACATCAATATAGACGATTTAATAACAGTTATAATAATAATAACTATTTATTCCAGACGATGGGGAGAATAGTGGAATACCCATCGATGAGAAAACAGCCAAACTGGGAAAAGCTTAAGATTTTTTTTTGTTTTAAAATAAAATAAGCATACGTACAGACTTCTTTTTATATTCTTGTGTAAAAAAAAGGTTGCCGTCTTCCGAATCTAAGAACAATACGCACGCGCACGCTCCACAGGCGTATCATTACGCCTCTCTCGCTAGATTGGACCGTTTGACCTTTTCTTCTCCCGTATGAATGATGCAGATCAGATGTTCGTGAAGTATTCAAACGGTAACCCGTTCGCTGGCAATCAACTTTGATTCAATAATGCAAGAAAGGTCGGATGATCCGTGCACACGCCGACCTAATATGTAAATCCTGATGTCCAGCCTGCATACATTAAACGAGCACTTTTATACCCTTACACACACACGTATTACCTATATCCTGGCCGATTTGGCCGAATCAATCGACCCAATCTCTTTTAAGGGGGGGGGGTCTATTTCGAAATTCAAACGCGATTGAATCGAAGATATTCGGATGGGAGCGCTTTTTCGTACGAATTTATCGGTAATAATAATGCTGTAAATTCCTCATGGCGAACGTGCGGCTGAAATATGGGCGACTTTATAAAATAAATTTTTTATATAAATATTCTATTAAATTATATTATATATTAATAAAATTATAAAATAAATTATCATTATTATTATAAAAGTACTTAATTTTATACTTAAATTAAATTAAATTATAAATTTTTATTTCAAATATTGCATCAAATATTAGTAGTGCCTTAAGATCGAGGGCTTTCCATACAAAAGTGCGGCATATAAACAGGCAGTCTTATAACGTTTTTAATTTCATCAATATTTATTTAAATTAAATTAAGGTTAATGAATTTTATATTTATTTTTACATAAATATACACCAGGAAGGCCTAACAAGTAAACCCAATGCGCCTTTCTAGACTCTAGGAAGGCGGATTGGGTCTAGGACCTAGGCAATTAATTACAAACAATGCAGAATTTCTTTATTACATAATTCACTGTATTTCGGGAGGATGAAGAACACGAAATTAACAATTAATTAATACATAGAGACATCTATGGATTTACACTTGTACATAATTTTTTACATAATTCTTCATAAATCAAATTCAGATATTTGTGACATAGCGGGTAGGATAGTTTTTGCCAATTTGATGGAGGAACCATTTCAACAATGAAATCAGATAAATTGGAAAACTCTGATAGAAAACGATCGATTTGGCGTCACAAATATCCAAGTCTGACCAGCAGCATTAAAGATTATCACGGCATCGAATCCGTTAACCTCTCAGTCCTAAACATAAACGCAACTACCGAGCCATACTGCTGGGTAATGTACATATTTATATTTATAACTCGGGTTACTCATGCGTATGAAAAATAAAATAAAAAGATTCTAATTCCGGTCAAAACTAATAGATTTGCACGCATGATATTAAAATAAATAAAGATATTGGTACAATTTCTTGGTTTTATTTAATCTACCTATATTATTAAATTATCGTGAATACACTCCAGTTCAATTCTAATTCAAATACAAGCTTAATCAACCCCTTGACGTACGACAATGCATTTCAATACACAATGCGGCTATCTTAACCATGTGCATGAATGCACTGAAACAATGCGCTCAAGTATGAAACTTTCCTTGTTAAGTTCTACCTTTTAAAACAACTTACTTTATTTCAAATGCTGGCTCTTAATTAAATCATGTTTTGTCATTTATTTTTGTAAAGCACTCCGAGAAATATATGGACAAAACAAGCAAAATACGTGGTGGAAATTCATAGGATAAAAGCTACTTAATTAAAGTCAGAATAAATCAAATTTGCTTAAGATATTTCATCTCCTTATAAAACCAACATCTTTTTACAAACAACACAAAATTCAGCTCAATTGAAATTTGTACAAAAACATTACCTTTGATTAATTAAAGCGATGCTCTGTTCAGAAGAGAAGTAACTTCAAAGTATCATTCTTTTTACAATATTTTTACTAGTTTCACTCACAGTGTGTGCATGGCGCAATATTTATGACTTGATTTTGAACTACTACCACTATTCCGATCATTTTGATATTTTAACGACATACAGGGATTAGCTCGACTTACAATAAGCAAACATATTAGACAAACTACCTGAGGAATTTAATTTACAAAATCATCAAAATTGACTCTCATATCAACGCGATGACAGATGGCTATTACAAGGGCCTGTTTGCCGCCCCTACTTAACTTTACATATCACAAGCTTTCACCCTTCCTCATATATATAATATTTTTAATTCACTAATAGATCACACAAATAATGAATGAAAATTAGAATATTGAAATGCATGGCGTGAATTTTGAAGTCTTATGGCCAAACGCCGTTTGTCCAGTGTGCACCATATCCAAATAGTCTGGATGCCAATAGTCAACGGAAAAATAAAAATCAATTTAGATGAATCATTAAAATGCGAATCTTTTTTGGCATTTCACCATTACTCAGATTACATTAGATATTTGATGATAATTTCTTTCTATACACACTAAATTATGTAAGAATACACCACAGAAAAATATTATCGGGGAAAACAAGTTTTCCTCTATGCATATTAGCATATATGTAGTCCAATTATTGAAGTTGGCAATTTATTTCAATGCCTACATTGTTCAATTTATAAACGTGAAGATTGATGCAATTAGTAAAGTAAACAATTGTGTTACTATTATAAAAATTCAGCATCATAATGATGGTAAATTTTTAATCATCAATTTTCACTTCATTATACAGACAGACTCAACACAAATTTTTGAGAAAACTAAAATATACTCACATACAATATTCTGGTATTAATAATGGGATAATTCCAATAAAATCTAGGGGTAAAAATGACATTTTTATATATATTTTGGATATGGATACTCATATGTTAATGAATCAACTACTTTATTTCTTTCTATTTTCATATAGGAAGTATTGTATGATGATTTGCGCGTTCGTGCATATTAAGATCAAACTAATCAAACGATTTGTGACGTAGGTTGTTACTTTAAAAAAGGCTGTTCTTAAAATGTTTGCATTTAAACATTTTGCATTAGTTTATTTGATCAAAAGTTGAAATAAAACTGATCATTTTGACTGATCATTTCAGTTTAAACTTACATATGTATAAATATAACTAACAATTTAATCATAATATAGTAACAAACATAATAATCGAATAATGAAAATACTGAAAACCACACCGTCCATATTAACAATAGATATATACATAGATATAATACAAATGATAAAATAATTATTATTATTCAGTTCCATAGCAGTTTCATCCATCGCATATAAAGTTATGAATGGAAATGAGTAGTCGCGGCAGCAAGAATTTAATTTGATAATATAGAGACACGATAACGTAGAGAGGCCGCTACCATTCTGAGATGAGCCTCGGGGTGAGGTACATCCCCTTCCACAAGCATCTACGATGCGCTGCGATCCCTTGGTAACTTGAAAAGAACTCGCTAGCCTGCTTGTATTTTGTCCATAGTTCTCCAGTATAAACACTAGTGCAAAAGGACATAAATAATTGTCTCTTCACCTCTATACTGGAGGGGTAAAACCGTATTGATAGCATATTTGATCTTACACTTAAAACTCTTCTTTGCCTTTCGATGTCACGGTCATCAGAAAGATTCTCTATCAGCAGGTGTCCCAGGTACTTGACTTTCTACACGGTTTCAAAATTTTATCCATCCAGAATTATGCTCGTGTAAAAATGAGGACCTTGATCGTATCGGAAAATCAAGAATATTGATTTATTTTTTATTTTATTTTATTTAAATAGGCACACATACAGAATAAAATATAAAAAGGAAGTTGTATAATGAGACAAAAAATAATAATAAACATAAATGAAAATATAATATTCCATTTACAGTGAGCACCACATGAGCACCACAACATTTACTCGTATTATACCGCAAATATTATCAACATTTTATAAAATTAGTGTATATAATTTAATATTATAATGAAATTGTTAATATGTATTTGATATTTATGAAAATCAAAGAAAATAAGTGATCAGAGAAAACATTATATTTTTTTATTTTATTTTATTTTATTTTATTAATTGAAAAATCAACAGACAGGATGTACATAGATATGTATAAAAAAATAAAAAGTAAATAAATAATATATGTAACATCCGAGTCCAATAATAGATTTTTACAAAAATGAAAAAGATAAATATAAGGAAAACAAATTAAAAAGTAAATAATAAAGGCATGACAAAATAAGTAGAACATTGCATAATTAAACTATAGTATTAAAATATTTGGAAAAGGTTATAAAATAGAATATAAGAAGAAATTGAAATTTACAAATATAAAACAAATGAAAAAGGTAAATACAAAATAAACAAATGAAAAGGAAAAGAATGAAAGCTATAATATGATTAAATAGCACATTACATAACTAAACTAAAGTATAAAAATATTGGAAATATTGGAAAAATAGAATAGGAGAAGAAATGAATCAATCGGTCAAGATTCTCTTGATGTTAGACCTGAATTAATGTAGGGAAATACCAAATAGATCAACCTCATTCAGCTCTCCGTTAAACATACGATAAACGCGCTGCAGATAAAACTATTTTTGGGAATTAGTATTGAAAGGATCAAGTGAAAAGAGTGCAACGCGTCTAGAGTACCGAACTGGGATTCTGAAATTAACCTTATTCAGTAAATCAGAACAATCAAGGAAACCATTTATGAGCTTAAAGAAGAATATAGCATCAGTATGTCGTCACCTGACAGAAAGATTGTTAAAAGAAAGGATTTTTAAAATGTCGGAAACAGTAGAATGGGTATAGGTAGGAAAAAGGTAGCGTAAGGATTTAATAAATTTAAGTTGAACTTTCTCAATACAATCAATATGGGATAAATAAAAAGGTGACCAGATAATTGAGGCAAATTCAAGGTGAGACTAAGAGTTATAAGAGAGTAAAAATATATAAGAGAGATAAAGAGAGCCTATAATGAAAATTTTATAAAATATGTGAAAAAAGCAAAAGTTATAGGCGTTTGAACAATTAAAATCTGATATAGGAAGAGGGTGGCGAAAAGGGAAAACTTGATCTGAAGAGTGTAGATAAAAACTAATAGACGTCACGAGAAAGTATTTTCAAAGGAGTATATTACGATTATTTTTCACCATCGTAATCGCGGATTTGATTTCCACATATATTTGAAAACGTCAAACCCAAAATTCAAAAGTTCAAAAGAACCCAAATGTCGTCAGTCGAAAAAATCAAATGCGAGCTAAGAAGAGGCTAGTGATGAAAAATGTATACAAAATAGAAAGGTCTATTCAAATAGGATTTTGTTGGATAGACAATTAAATCTACATATATATATATATATACTATTGAAATACCCAGTTAGTTGTTTGATATCATCTTAATGAAGTTAATCAAATATCATTACACCGGACGTTATTTAAAACTCGGAAAAGCGCAGATTTTCCACGCCACGAAAACGACTCTTTTACGCGAAAAGAAAACCCCAGCCTCTTATCTCTCCAATGGCAGATTAAAACGATCCTGAGCCTAACTGCTTCTTATTGTTTTCCTTCATCGTCATCGTCGTGTCGCATATCGCACGAAATTCATTACTTTCATACAAAACAAAGGGAAAAAGTGAATGAACTGTCGGGCAGCCGGGAAGGGGGTTGGGGGAGATTTCAACCTTTTAAGGGCTCGGATAAAAATCCGACAGTGTTTATCCTTCAAAATTAGGTTCGGAATTCGGTTTTAGTATTCCGGGTCGGATTCTCGACGCCGGTTTACATACAAATATATCCTCCCAACCACCCCTTTCCCGGTTTGCCCTTTCTTGTTGCGCCGCAAAAACCCCTAATGCCGGGCCCTATTTTTCTTAGATAAACACGACGCCGGGGTGTTTTCGCATTAACGCCGTTTCGTATCGACGTTTTATGAGCGGCCTCCGGGAAAAAAAACTCTTTCCCGTTGCGAAAAATCTTATCGTGCGAATTAACGGCAACGCTTTTCTCGGCCCGGGGTTAATGCGAGTTACGTGACGCCGGCGAGTCGCTAAATTATAAACAAATTATTAACAAGAATTATCACGTTCACATCGGATACCTATACGTCTGGCTTTCCTGCTTATATTAAATTAAATTTATCGTAAAATAAATAGAGAGCTATCTTAAAACCACTTCAATTTTAATTCATACAAATTTACTTAACAAACTAACAAACTCAACAGTGTTCCAAGAATTGTTCTACAAATTATTCTAAGTGCTGCAGATGTACATTTCATACTTTAAACAAAAACAGATGTCGTAATAGATTCACTTATTTACAAACGAAAGTAGCAAAACATCACGAGACTCACTTAACATATTAATAATGTGTTTTGATGTTTAAATTGTACAAAAAATACCTCACCATTATCATCTTTTACTTTAAATTTAAACGTAAATCATTCATCCAACTGTTTTGAAACATTTTTCATGCTTTAATTTTCAAATTTTTTGTTTTTATCTAGATTTTCTTAAAGATCTGACTATTTATGTCAAACAGTGATACTTAATCACAGAGTGTTGCATTGAATATGAAAAATATCTACATATTCAATAGCGAATCTATACTCGCTTGATATTTTATTTTATTTTAATCAAACATGTACAAGCGCCTTTACAGATCACTCCAAAGCGATGAGTGTACT
The DNA here is from genome assembly GCF_051622035.1 of Arctopsyche grandis. Taxonomy (NCBI): domain Eukaryota; kingdom Metazoa; phylum Arthropoda; class Insecta; order Trichoptera; family Hydropsychidae; genus Arctopsyche; species Arctopsyche grandis. The sequence goes on from NC_135362.1 coordinate 4,660,801, forward strand.
AATTTAAATACAATTAATACAAGCATTTTGCACGATGTAAATTCATTGAAAAATCATCTATGAAGGAATTTTTGCAACATTTTATTATGTAATTTGGCGAACCTTAAGACGCTAAATAAAATAAAAGGAAACGACCGACTAGGAGTCAAAAACCAAGGTCTGGCCAACAGCTACTACTGGGTATTGAATCGTGACTATTTTGATCGAAAGCATAATATGCTAAACACTAGTCCATGCTGCTTATTACATCAATGATGCACACTAGTAACAAAAATATCATATTTTATTAAAAAAAATTGCCTGTTGTGAAACCTAAAATTTATATTTAAATATATTTTGACAATAATATTAACATTTAGGGTAATCAGATTTTTTTTTGCCTGCGGCACATGCCTTTTCTTTAATAGTTATTTAAAATGTCACAAAAGGGGAATATAGTATTTTAATAATTCTAAATTCCCCCCCCCCCCCTCCACATTAAAAGTTTCAGAATAATAACTTTTTCCCAAGTCTTGAAGGGGCTTCACAAGTCCAATAGTCTAGAGTCTTTCTTCATCTAAATCCTGCTCCGTCTGAATATATTTTTTTTTCAACACTTTTGCGCACTTCAGCCCGTCAAAAATTAGAAAATAGATAAATTGGCTCATCTGAAAAAAAAGTTGGGCATCATTGATGTAATACATATTTCGTTTATTGATTTATTTTTTTAATTACAAAACGGATCTACATACATATAATAGATTGAATTTAATCACATATGTTTTAACTACTTTCATCTCATTTATATTACGTATTTCTATACCTTATTTTAATCAATTATTTTTGTATACATATATAGAATGTATGAAAAGAGCTTGGTGTACAAATTTATAAAAAAAACTAGCTGAACCCGGCATGCGTTGCAATGCCACAATAATTCATGCAATTCCCGTTCCCGTTCCCGTTCCTGTTCCCGTTCCCGCTCTCGTTCCCGTTCCCATTTGTCGGAAAAACGCAGGCAGCGAACACGTTGGTCGCGACACGAAAATATTTGAAATTATAGCATTGCAATGACACTCATTCCCGTTTTTCCCGTTTCCGTTCCCGTTTTTCCCGTTTTTTTTTTACGCTAATCTTCCCAGACACGCATACAATAAATCTTGAAAGATCCATTGTAATCGATTTAGTGGTTTAGGAGCCTATTCGAGACACACACACAGACATTCAATTTATGTATGTATGTAAAGGATAAAATATATATGTATGTAAGAACACAAATTATTTCATTATAAATTGCATAATTTAATTGCATTTGTTTTATATTAATGTTTTATTGTATCTGATTCGGTGTCATCGTAATCAAAGTGAAAAAGCTCTGAAAGAATACATATGTTTTATATAACTTGAAAAAAATGGATGGGCTAATATTAAGAGGAGATTTCGAATAAAGTTGATACATTGAAAATAAAACCGGAACTTTTGCGCACGTGTGATTCAAATTTACGTGCGAGTATATTTTTGATATCCTTTTTACGTATGCAATGGCGTCGTCTCATTCGCGAGTGTTCGAGCCGAGATTACCCGGAAAATCGTTTTCCCCGTTTATTCGTGAGCTGTCAATTTCGTTAGGTTCGCTGTGGAAAAGTCAAAACGAGCTTTGACAGCGAGCAATCACCCTCAGATTGAAGCTGAAGGCTCCGCCGTGATCTCCCAGGATTGCCGTGAAAGCCTCCGCGGCCCTCAACTTTTTTTGTCTGGTTGCGGAAAATAATTTGAGATTTTCCGAATAATAAACTCGACTGATCGCGATTGCTCGCCGGATCCGACCCGCCATGTGTGAAATCTGAGATGGAAGCTCGTTCTGAGCGAAAGCTCGAGCAAAAGCACACTCGTCTTCTTCCCCCACATCTCACACCCCAGATTGTGCTCTCCTTCAGCCGATATTGAAGATATGAGTGAACTTTAGCATTCAATATATAGAAAATACAATACGAGATATGCGTAAAGAAACAACGGGTCGAATCGGCTTTATGTACATAAAGAAATATTTGATTGATATTGCTTGCACGTTTTTTCGCACGGATATGTAATTAATGTATTTGTTATATATGATTTTATATTTACCAATATATGCTATTGATTTCTATTTTTGTGCTTTTATCTGGGATGATTTATTTTAAGTACAATACGGATTCATCATAATTTAATAAACGTTATATTATAACTTGTTAAATATACACACAAAGGTATTATGTATATTGGACGTGCGAATTCGCTTTATTGTCACGGATATTCCATTGGATCCGTATTGTTGAAGCGTGTGGAATCTATGGTCGACTTGGGTATCACTTTTGATCCTCAATTAACCTTTCACAACCACATCAAGACAGTCGCTGACGTTTCCTTTCGTCGACTTGGATTTGTCTTGAGATATGCTAAATTATTCTCCAACTCCTTGTCTTCTCGCTTGCTTTTCAACTCGCTTGTTAGAAGTAAGCTAGAGTAAAATGCGATTGTGTGGAATCCGCATGAAGCAAACTACTCTCTTATTATCGAAAAAGTGCAAAAAGCATTTCTTCGTTTTCTTTATAAGAAAGAGTATGGGTACTACCCATATCTCTATCATACTCTTTTCCTTTTGGGCATGCTTGGGTATAATTCCCTTGAACTTCGGAGAAACTTCTCGTTAATTTGTTTCGTTCTCCAGCTATTGCGTGGTAATACGTCATGCCCGTTGTTGCTGGAACAGTTGGGACTTTATGTCCCTAATAATTATGTGCGTGGTAGAAATCATCATTTGATGGTTGTACCTGCTGCTCGCACAGTTCTTTTTCGAATGGCTCCTATTCCAAGAGCTATTCGACTTCTCAATTAAATCGTTGCTGCCGTCCCTGAATGTGATATTTTCCACCTTCGGGAGCGTAGATTATCGGACATTATTTTAACATACATATTTATCCGGTAACCTGCGCTCATCATTACTTTCTTAATTTGAATGTGATGTATGAGTGGAATCTTAATCTACTCTCTTCCTTTTGGTCCTCGCTGTGATTTTATTTTTTATTCATATTTTGTTGATTTATTTTACTTTTTCTTTCTCATTTGTACATTTTTATGTACTATTTTAATTGTATTATTATTTTCGTTTTGTTACTTTTTTATTATTATTTTATTTTACCATGTTTTCTGCTTTCTAATTTTTCTGTATTTTACTTGTATTATCGTTGTTAAATGTAGGCCATTGTGGCGCATTAGGTTCTTCCTGTAATGCCACAATGGTCCAAAACTATTAATAAATAAATTATGTTTATAATTTCAGCATTATACAATAGGCCATACCAAGTTGTTTGCTATTTTAGTACTTTATAGCGGATTAATGATCATGGCAATGAAAATTTCTTTGTCTGAATTTGAAGGCTAGAGTGGTAGAGTAATTTTCACTTTTATATCTAAATGTTATAAATCTATCTATTATATAGTAGAAATTTATTAGTAGACTTATTTATTTATGTTAAAAAATAGTAACAAATAATATTATAATGCTCATAACATCGACATAATGGGAGATATGGGATATATGTATGTACGTACAAACATATGTACCTACATATGTATGTTCATATTACTAAGAAAAATTAATACACAATGTAAATTTATATCAAGAAAAGGAACGACAAAAAGGATTATTTTATGAGAAGAAATATTTTTAAAATAAGAACAAGATCCCATGTATGTATACATATAAGAAGAGGTATGTAATAAAAAGAATTACATGAATAGTTGGTAATAAAGGGATTATTGTTTTTTAATTGTTTAGTCTAAACGACGTGTATAGAGTTTGAAAGATTTGTATGAAACGTGTATCGTATATATTTGGAAAATCCTTCTCTGATTCATATCTTCTCAAAGAAATATTGATCTAACTTAATGCTCATATTACACTACACACGTGGTGCTACCCGGCTTCGCTCGGTAAATGGAAAAGCAGTCTATTAGTGAGAATACTGTCGAACCATGAAAAAAAAAATCATTTGTTTTGTATTAAATTTATTTAAATCGAAAAAAATATATATTTAACGACCGACTAATCACAAACGTCTTTGACCAATTCAGCCAATCAGAAACGAATTACAGATATAAGATAATCTTAGCATATTTATAATAATATAGTGAAATAAAATCAAGCCAGAAATATGAAATCAGCCTAAGCTGTCAAAATGAGGCATTTTTTTTGGCCGCAACACGTACGCATGTACATATATCAGAATTATAATATAAACATTTTAAAATTCATTATACATACATAAATAACCTATGCGTGAAGTCAAAATATATATATGAGAGATAATGAGAGCCTATAATGCAAATTATAGGCACTATGATATAGTGTGAAAAAGATAAAGTTATAGGCGTTTTAAAGTTGTGGTCCTTCCACGGCACCACTGGGACACAGAGGGTTAAATAATTCCAATCTGACAAAACGAGTGGTTGGCGGAAACTCAAACATCAACGTCATCAACAGACTACTGGCTACCAAACGTCAACGTCTTCAAAATTTTCGCAATCTAAAACGTGTTTATTGCGATATTTTTCACTATTGAACTATCAAAACGGCAAAGTTTCAAGTCGATCGGAAGAATGTAGGAGTATTGCCTGAACGATAAGCGAATTTCAAATTACTAAAAAATAAGAAATATTATATCTTTAGAAAAGTACCTATGTATGTATGTACATACATAAGTATGTATTTATATTTTGATTTTTGATTTTGAAATGCTTTTTATTATTACTAAATTATGTTCACAATACATCTTTTATCTATTTAAATAGCTACTGATCTACTGATCATTTTCTATTTTACAATTTTAATTCAATTTTGTTAGTAATCTCAGTATTATATTGTTCTAATGCTAATAGACAGTTTAATAGGAAAAAGAGCTCAAAAACCTATTTACAATTCTTTACATACATATAAGCTCTTTGATTAGTTCCATGATAGGAAAGGTGTTCAATTTTGTAGTCAAATCCAATTCTACGGTTTATTTTATAATAGAAAATCCATATAATGAGGTTGGTAGTAGATTATAGATGTAGATTGAAAAGATAGTTATTGACTTTAAGAAAAATTGTTAAGGCATAAGTAATCATAGTACGAAAGTAAATTTTGGTTATTACATTCTTTATAACAAAAATAAATAAAATCGCATTTTCAGCAATGCTTAAATGCTTTTTATTATTACAAAATTATGTTCAAAATACATCTTATATCTATTTTAATAGCTACTGATCTACTGATCATTTTCTATTTTATAATTTAATTTAATTTGGTTAGTAATCATAGTATTATATTATTATAATGTTAATCTACAGCATAATAGGAAAAAGAGATCAAAAACCTATTTAAAATCCTTATAAATGCTCATAATACATCTAATACATAATATTAATTAAAGACTGTCTAAAGCAGATTGTGTTTAGGTAATCTGTGTTTATACCTGAAGGATATAGACATTTTGTTGTAATCACCGAGTCTCTTCACAAGTGTGTTAATATGGTTATTAGTGATTCTGTCATAGAATCTACTGGTTAGTTTTTTAGTAATGTCTGTAACAAACGGAATATTATTTATGGCATGCAGTTTTTTCAAGTTAGTACATATGGGTGTATTATAAATTATTTTTAGGAATATATTTTGTATTATTTGGAGTTTGGAAAGGTTAGTATTCGAGGCGTTATTCCATACGCGACGACGCTTAGTATTATGTACTAGTACTGAAACTAACATACACTTGTTGTCTAAATCGGTTTATATAGCAAGCGTCGTCTGATTGAACCGTCAACGTAAAAGGTTGCCGATCTGTGTGACGAGACGAAATCGCATAATCCACTTCAGCCGCAGAGATACACTCGATCTGTCGGAGAGCAGCAACATTCGTGCTTTTGAAAGCCGCCAAACGACGAGAATCAGAAACGAGAACGTACACGTAAACAGAACGGACGTTCGAGAAAACGTTTCCACTGCGGGAAGTCTACTCTTATATAGAGTGTGTGTGTGTGTCTGGAAATATCCATTTTCAGTGTCGGAGTCTGAAAAGAAGCTGAAAGGCGTCTCCCGGATGGGAAGACATCGAGTGTCGCGATGCTAACTCAATAGTGAAATAGATTGGCTATTTCTTCTTTGGGCTCCCGTGTCTTTCACTCTTTTTGCAAATGTATTATGAGAATGGATGTGTTCCAAAAGTATGGGGAAAATTTGTGTGCGTTTTCCGTAGTGGAAATGTTATGTTACGTAGCGCGGCTGTCGAGCGTCAATCAATCAATGTTCACGTACATATGCATATAGTTTGTATTGTATTTACTTAAAAAAGTCAAAAATATGTTATCCTAGTATTCTGGGAATCAATACATGAACCAAAATCAAGTCTATTGTCGCTAACAGTTTCAGCATAAACAGTCCTTCCATCATTTCTAATTACAACACTGTATAATACATCGTTTTTTTTTTTTTGATTTTTAAATGCTTTTTATTATTACTAAATTATGTTCACAATAAATCTTATATCTATTTTAATAGCTACTGATCTACTGATCATTTTCTATTTTAAAATTTTAATTTAATTTTGTTAGTAATCCTAGTATTATATTATTATAATGTTAATGTACAGCATAATAGGAAAAAGAGATGAAAAACCTATTTACAATTCTTATAAATGCTCATAATACATCTAATATATAATATTAATTAAAGACTCTCTAAAGTCGATGATCTAAAGCAGATTGTGTTTAGGTAATCTGTGTTTATACCTGAAGGGTATAGACATTTTGTTGTAATCACCGAGACTCTTCAAAAGTGTGTTGTCAATTTTTAGAATCCGTTTCAATAAGAATCAGATAATTGGAATTCTTACAAACCTCCTTTACGTTTCACATTAAGACGACTTTTTTATATTTCTTATCTCTTATCCTATCGTTTTCATACTTAGCCATATTGCTCATTTTGGTCATCAATATAAGTAAATGGATGCTCCGCCATTACGATGGTGCAAAAATATCGTGTAAGACGTGTTTGAAATCTGCCCGGCGAGATAGTCGTTGACGTTTATCCACCGTTTATTTAGCCTATTCACACTTTTTGCCATGTCAGATTTCAATTGTGTAAACGCCTATAACATTTTATTTTTTCACTCTATATATTATAAAATTTGCTTTATAGGTTCTCGTTATCTCTAATATATAAAAATTTATAGTTTTAACTCTCATATGTATATATAAATTTCAAATTTGGCGTCTAGCTTCGTGTAATGGCATATACCCGCTATATATCGATTTACGACCAAATGTGTCAGATCTGACATTCACTGCTACAACTACATCTCTTCACTGAGCGTTATCTGCGAGATAAGTATTCAATAAGAAGTAATGTTGTATCTAATTGTTAATATGATTTAAAATAAGTTTTCCACCAACAAACAAAGCTAGGACCCATTTTTATAGTGTAGTTCTAGCAGTGACGTTTATTTTTGGAAGCGATTGACCTGAAGTCACATATCCAAGGTCTGGCCGGAGCCAATTTATCTGATTTCATTGTTGAAACGGTTTTAATTTTAATGGTTAAAATTTAATTGTTCCTCGTTAAAATTGGCAAAACCTACTATTTGTCACCACTATTTGAATATGATTTCAAATTACAATCTATAAATTCATAAATGTACCATAGGTGTCGCTCAGGGGCAACCCGTAATGGCATCATGGTAAATATAAATTTTATTTAATTAAAAAAAATATTTAAAAATATATTCACACACACATGATTCTTTAAGATCATACCAAAACACCCCATAAATTCCGACACTTTGTATTTCATAAGCTCAATAACCGGAAGTCGACGAGCTTTCGTTGCACGTATTAAAAACTCATCTATAGGTAAATATGCAATAATGTGCTGTTGATCTTCGGGAAATTTTCCCACCTTATCAGAAAAGCGCTTTTATCTCGACAGCAAATTTTTCCCGAAGCTTCCGTGTGCCATATTTTACAACAGACGCAGTTCAATTTTCTCTTTAGAAACGATAGATTAAGGAGTCCTTTGGCACGTGTGATTTTTTCCAAAAAATACTTAATAATTAATACGAATATAACAAAAGAAAAAACTTCTATATATACTGTTTGCTACCGATGTTTCCTCTGACCATTTCATCGCCATAAGCGCATCAGAGCGCGCTCCTTCGTATTTAAGGCTATGGCTCGAAATTAATTTTGATTTCTTCACAGCGACATCCAAAAATGTCCTGTGATACTTATGAAATTGAAAAAAGTCAATATTTTTTGTTACTTTGTGATTTATTCAAAATGAAGTGTCAAGGGTTGGTACTAAATAAATATTTTTAAATATAATAAAATAATGGAATCGGTTTCTACAAACGCGTGGCGATTAAGTGGCTAGAAAAATATCTGAGCATTTAGCGCCATCTATTGAAAATCGATTTAATTGATTTATTAATTTTTCTATTGGTGTTTAATATTGTTTATAGTTAGGTAGGTACATAGGTTGTTTTTAGCATTCTTTTTTCATATTAAACAATTAAATATAAATATTAAATTAAATATGTATATTTAAAAGGTATTTCAAATACGCGTGCGGATCGAACACAGGACAGACTCATTTCTTTTTATTTATTTTAATTAATAGCTTAATATGCCATAGCCCATGCAATGATATTTCATCGGGTACAACACTAGTAATTTATAAAATTACCATTCACAGTTCAATGAGTGTTTTAAGGAATAATAAAAAAATAAATATACATATATAAAAAAACCTAATGTACTAAAATATAAAAAATAATTATAAAATAAAATAAAAAGGCAATTTAAACAAAATTTCAATAATAAATGTACGACAATATAAACTATACATAAATATATAAAATGTGTGGGATTTCATGATCAGGATTTCAATCAAAAAGATTTCAATGATTGGGAAATGAAATGGAAATTATGATCCCGGCTTAAACTAATGTAATTAAATATATTACTAAGAGGTTTGGGCCACCTTAGTACGTATGTAATGATATAAAGGTGGGATAAGAAGAGGTTAGTAATAAAAATGTACAAAAACAAGGTATAAAAATGTCTTCTCGGTCAGTGCAAATGTACATATTATCATAAAAACAGTTTAAAACAAAGCCAAATACACCAGTCTAAATAAGTTTCAGTTTTACGTAAAGTTTTACTTCAAAAACGCTCCCATGATGACAAGTGTTGAAATTTCACTCAACTGTTCATCGATCGAGCAGTACTTTTGGCGTAAATTTCAATATGACCTTGTAACAAACAGACCAATCGGAATCAACTTCGCAGTACCCAAACTCCGATTTCGAAGTTTCGCATTTAATATTCTCGACCAGTGGAATCGCACAAAAATAAAGGGATATTATTATTAGACCGACGGGCAGAAGGGATGGGGAAGGGCAGTAAAAAGGGGACTAAAATTTAATATTATCCTTGCATTCGAAGTTCGAAACAAACTGGATGGCGAACAAAATTAGGTAAAACGAGCGCGATTCACGGCGCTAGTGAAAGGTTTCATTCATCGAAATCCCTTTCGAGCTAGTGTCGTTTCCGTTTCCTTCCTCTCTCCCCCATCCTCCACTTCTTCCTAATAAAGCGAGTTTATGGCGGCTGTTTCTGGTGACCGAAGGGTCGGGTTTTTGGCCAGGGTTGGTCAAAGGGCTAACTGTTTTATATTTACGTGTGTCCGGTCATTACGCATTGTGCCCGGACGCGAAACAGGTAAAAGTGTGTGCTGCAAAAACCGTAAACATTCCGAGTTAGGACTCGTCGGTAAAAATGATTAAATTGTACGCTATAAACTATGGTATCGTGGAGTATTTCAGTAGCATGTTATGTTGGTTTTTTATTATAATTAGTGAAATAGTTTCTTTGTTATACATATTCTGGCGAATTGTAAAGGGAGGCAAACCAAATTCTAGTTTTCTCATCTACATATGAACCTTAAGAGGGCTGTACACCCGAAACCTTAATTTTGTTGCCGTTCCATTCTTCGATATATATATTGAGTGAATGCGACAATATTGTAACGTACACGTATGCGAAAGTGCAATCGGATTAAGCCGAATAGAATCCCAGAGACTGTGTGACCGTTTATAATTGGTTTCGAGGATTATATCTAGACCCTAAGTGCATGTAGGCTAAACAATGGCTACCGAGTTGGCTGTTATTGGTCACTTCTCAGAATTGACCTGTACCGTGGGACCGATTGTCGTGGGAAGACATATCCGTACGTGATCATAACAATAGGTAAACAAATTAGACGTCGAAGATGTCCTGAGAGATCTATCCCTTATAAGGCGATATCAAGTCATTCTAGACTGAGCACTGCCAGTGCGTGTATCTCCTTAATCATCAATAAGTGAAACGACTTTGGCCTTTTACTTGGATCCTCCACCCACCCCTACGCAACAACATATATCAATATATATATATATATATATATATATATATATATATATATATATATATATATATATATATAATGCGACAGTTGCGCTTCGACCAGATAAGACGTATTTTAAATCGAGAAAAAATTAAAGCACAGATGCATTCCAATGGTGGATATCCATAGCATATTAAAAAATAATTTCTCTAGTGCCATAATTGAGGAAGGGAGAAGTGTAATACGTTTGTATGGACAAGGCGCTGGTGTCCAGCCTTCTTAAAGATGTATTTTTTTCTTTATCATATTCGTACACAATCTTTGAAACGAATTATTATTTATTTATTTAAAAGTTTTGGACCATTGTGGCATTACAGGAAGAACCTAATGCGCCACAATGACCTTGATAATAAAATAAGAGAGGGAGAAAACAAAAAATAAATAGATAGAATAAAAAGCAAAAGCAATATATTATATATTATAAATAAGATAAAAAAAATTACAAAAAAAAGAAAAGTAAAAAAATAAAATTTAAACACAATTATAAAAAAACAATAGCGGATAAACGCAAATTTAAATGAGTAATAAAATACAAAGATAATTTAATAAGTAGTAATAATGAGAAACTATAGAGCAAATTCTATAAAATATAGAGTGAAAAAAGAAATAGTTATAGGAATTCAAGCAATTAAAGCTAGATTTTTAACAATTCAAAAAAAATTTAAAAATAAATAGATTTATGTACATGTAATAACTTTTGAACAAAAGTGATTCAAAGATTCGATTATAAAATTGTCCATAAAAATATGTAGGTCACTTTTTCGTATTCAAATTGGCCAACATAAATTATAAAGTTTGCCGCGAATAAAATTCCACCCGAAATTTACTACGGGTCAATGCGTCGAGGTTAACGACACAATCGTTCATAATGAAAATAAAATAATAATAATAAAAATTGTACTAGAGAAAGCAAAAAGAAAAAATGATAAAATGATCCAGAATTACAGCCGGGGAAAAGGACAAAATAATAGTCGGTTCATTTGGCCGTTTCACTTCTTTTTTTTTTTTTGCACCCTCTGGGTTTGAAATCGAGGGTGGGAATTTAAGTTTTTTTTATGAATGGTCGTCTAACGAGGGCAGGTCGGGATAATCGTTTACAGCGTTTTTTAATTGAACCTGAAACGAAAATAAGGCGCCCTCTTTACCTTCAGGGGGTCAATGTAGACGCGCATTTAATTGCGGATTCACGTGCTGCGGCTTCGGAAGATTTATGAGACTCGGGGCAAAAAAAAAATAGATGTAATTTTAACAGCGGTATAAATTTTAGTTCGACGTCTTCTTGTAATAATTAAACATTTAAGAACTGTTAAAATTTTGTATAAATCTGTCTGGAAGATTGAGCATCGCTGGCTGAAGGGGTCTGAAACGAAATAATTTGCCTTGGCGACGCCTAGTGGCCATTTTGAAAACTTGACCTTTGTGGCGGAGGGGAAGGAGAATGTTTCCGAACCTGGAATGGAATTGGAGGGTGAGGTATGTGAATTTTTGACATTTAAAAAAACCACCTCCATGACTGAGGGCTTCAACATAAGGTAGATTAAATCTTCTTCTTGAAGCAGGAAACCCTCCGGGTGGTTATGGAGTGGAGATGAAGTTCTCATTTCTTGCACTTTTGTAATTTAGACCGGTCTCCGTGACGGGCCGGAATGAGAAATGCCGGAAAACGCAAATATCGGAAGGCAAAGATCGAAAATCGAAAGATCTTAAGTCGAAAGATAAAAAAAAGGGTGCGTGGTTAACGGTACATACTCACTTAATTTTCAGGAGCAGTATTACAACAGGAACAAGAGGAACAGACTTTTCCTCCCGTATTCTGCGCGCGCGAATTAATACGGGAGGAAAAGCCTGTTCCTCTTGTTCCTGTTGTATCCTGCTCGCGCAAATTAAGTGAGTATGTACATAAGTATGTACCGTTTATAATGCATCCTTTTTTTTTGATCTTTCGACTTAAGATCTTTCGATTTTAAATCTTTGCCTTCCGATATTTGCGTTTTCCGGCATTTCACATTCCGGCCCGTGAGGCAGACCCAATTTAGACATGTGCTTATGCGCATGATGCAGTATTAGATGCAGCAAAATATCCTTAAGGGGCAAAGGGCGAAAACACACTGAGTGGTACGTGGATCGTGCTTTTTTATTTACTTTAAAACATGCGAAAAAAATGCAGCACTCCTAGCCCACATACATTCATGGTACACAGTTCCAAAAATCACCCCCTGGTGTGTTTTCGGTGATATTTTATCCTTGCTTTAAAGTGATTGATAATGGTGAATCCCATATTTGATGAAATGTAGGAGTAACACCCTACACGTGCAACTACACCCGAATTCGGTTTGGGAAACACGCACTGTCACAGCGTGCAGCCTAGGACGTGACGTTCCGTACTATTCAGTGTGTTTTCCCACAAAGAGTTTCAGGTACAAATATTATCTACTGGGAAAAAATCAGTGACATATATGATATCAAATTATTTTTGAATTAAATTTTTATTTTCTACATTTTATTTTTTAATGTTCCTTTCGTATGTTCTGGTTCTATGTTTATTTCGTAAATTATTATATGAATAATTTATTTATCATTAGTTGACATAATTTATTTTACATTTAGTCATATTAATGACTAAATGTAAAATAAATAAATTAATATTAATCATTAGATTCATTACGGCATTATTGCAAACCATTTAAATCTATTTTCAAGCCAGAAAAAGGTAATCAGATTAATTTCATCACAGTTACTGCGGAAGTTTTCGATATAAAATTTACAAAAAAAATAAAATATGCTTAATTTTCAGTTGGGTTCAAAGTTATTTTCGATTTCGGTACTCTCATATGTATTAATTTTAATTTATTCAAATCAAAAAATAAACTTTTGAAATTTGTTTTCAATCAATTTGGATGGAAATGGCTTTTACTAATTAGAAAAGTTTTACATAGTGAAACTTTATAAAGGTTAATTTTATAATATTAATAACATTTCAAAGCTAATGAAATTTTGAAACGCAAAATTATCATTAAACACATATATGTAGATGTAGTTAGGTATTACAAGTTTTAGTAATATAATACTTTATTGAATTTATATAATTTTTTTGAATGAAATACTCATAATACAAGCTGATATGGTTCACTCTTTGGGAAAAAACATGACCCAAAATTTCGCCACACTTATGAATTTTTTCCGACGTGAGAAACATCGGACCGGATTCCGAATTGAAAACTGAAAGGCAAAACCCGGAAAGAAAAACCGGACACCCACAAATTTATCTTGTGAGATAAGACTATACTTTTTATATACGGTCGTATAAGAATGCTTAGGTTGGGTTTACACTAGCGTCTTTTTGATACGTTCATAGGCATGTTTTTGATACTTTTTGACGTAGAACTCCATCTTTTCCTTATTTTTTTTTTTAATATTTATGTACCATTAGATGGAGAACGAACATGGCAGATGCTTGAGGGGAAGATTGTATGTATATATGTATGTAAAGGAGCATTTTTTACGGAATGATTCAGGAAAGATTGCGTTAGTGTTCCAAGAAATCAAACCAATACCTTTTTTTGCATGTTAAGCTATAATAACTAGTTAGTTTGTGAGATTAGCAATGAAATTAAAAAAAAAAATGATATAAAACAGAAAAAATTTTTACCCCTAGGTTGGTCTCGAACCCGTAAGATCTATACCGATAACTCGAAAGCTTAACCATTGCGTATTTTGTACATATTTATTTATTTACATATTTGCTACAGTGACCAGAAATATAATCATAATACAAATACTTTATATTAGAATTAGCAAGATATCTATGTTAAATATACATATATAATAAATTTTTGACATCCTATTCAAATAGTGGTGACATACTAGGTAGGATGATTTTTGCCCATTTGATAGAGGAACCATTTCTACAATGGAATTAGATAAATTGGAAAACTCTGATAGGAATCACAAATATCTAAGTTTGACCAGCAGCATTAAAATTACTATACTCAGAATAAATTCTTTTCAATCGAGGTTGGCTCACGGGATCGAACCCGACAGTCTCTCGGGGCTTAGTTATCAACGCAACCACCAAGCCATGCTGCTGCCTATTGATTGTTTCTGAAAGCTCGTTTAATTTAATTAAGTCTGTAATGCCTCGTTTTTCGAAAAAGTTTAGTTTTAAGGATATAAAAAAATAGTATTTTCTGGATCTACCTTCTTCTACTCTTTGTCCTTTCACTTCTAGTACTCTCACCAACACCTCACACCATTAATGCTGTTTTATATATTTTAAGGTGCGAGGAGATACCTCTGTGAGAGAGAGTACATATAAATTAAATATAAAATTTTAGAGTTAAGTTATTAAGATGTATTTTTTAAGTTAGCTAATAGCTAAAATTATATATAAATAAAATAAATAAGTAAATATTGAGTTTTTTACACCTCCGTCGTGTGTAACGTAAGCCTTGTAACATACGCGTCGTGTGTAACATTGCGTTGATAACTAAACACTGACCTCTCGGTGCTTAGTTATCAACACAACCAGCAAGCCACGCTGCTGGCTATATATAATGAGTGAGTGTATATATGTATGAGTGGAATCTTAATCTTATCTCTTCCATTTGGGCCTCGCTGTGATTTTTTTTCCTTATGTACATTTTTATGTACTATTTTTCTTTTGTTTTGTAGTATTTTTCTGCTTTTACCTTTTATTTATTTTTAATCTATGAATTATTACTATAATTATTATGAATTGTATGTTTCTCTCTTATTTTCTTATGGAGGCCATTGTGGCGCATTTGGTTTTTCCTGTAATGCCACAATGGTCTAAATTAATGTTTAAATAAATAGTATACTCACTTTATATTCAATGTGAAACTAAGAACAGTAGTTGAGGGTTTTATTTATTCTTTTATTTGATTTTTTTTCACCTTATCTTCATTTTTATTTATTATTTTTCTTTTATCTATTTTCGTTTACTATTTTTTGTATCATGTTTGTCTGCTTTTACTTTTTTCTTTTTATTTTATGCATGTTATAGTATTTTATTTTTGTATTCTTCTCTTTTTACATACCTCCTTTACGTTTCACATTAAGACGACTTTCTTATATCTCTTATCTCTTATCCGATCGTTTTCATACTTTGCCATATTGCTCATTTTGGTCATCAATATAATTAAATGGATCCTCCGCAATTACGATGGTGCAAAAATATCGTGTAAGACGCGTTTGATATCTGCCCGGCGAGATAGTCGTTGACGTTTATTCACCGTTTATTTATTAGTTTTAAACATAGATGGCGGTAGTAAAATAAAATTATTGACATTTTTATTCAAAATAATAATTTTATATACAAATTATAGAAGAGGTATGTTTTTAAAAAACTTTATTTTTATTCAAATGTAGGCCACTGTGGCGCAATAGGTTCTTCCTGTAATGCCACAATGGTTCAAACCTATAAATGAATAAATAAATGAATAAGTCAAATATTTTTTGATTAAAGTAATAATCAGTTGATTGTTTCTTATATATGTATATACATTTTGAAATTTTATTCTAATAATGCACGAATGATATTTTATCACTAGCCCTATATGTATATAAAGCAGCGGTTTCCAAACTTTATGCTACT
The DNA here is from genome assembly GCF_051622035.1 of Arctopsyche grandis. Taxonomy (NCBI): domain Eukaryota; kingdom Metazoa; phylum Arthropoda; class Insecta; order Trichoptera; family Hydropsychidae; genus Arctopsyche; species Arctopsyche grandis. Next base: position 4,676,910 of record NC_135362.1, read on the forward strand.
ACGCCTCCCTAAAAAAATTTTTTTTTTCCGCGCCTCCCTACCTTTTATTTTTTAATAGATATAATAATATAGACACTTTTTAAATTATAAACCTTTATTTAAAAAAAATACTAAACACTACAATAGACAGAATAATAAAAAGGTTTTGCTATCACATAAATTTATACGAACGCGTATATTTATTTTTATATTACATTACTAATTAAACTACATCTAACACATCAAAATTTAATGCGAAGGATGTTGTTTATTGGCACAAATTTTATCAAACCTTGGGGGCAATATGGAGAGTGCCACTCGGAACTCCTTTTCGACTATTAACCTGGCTCGATATTTGGTTTTCATTGCAGCTAGTGCCGAAAAGCCCGTTTCGCATAAATAAGACGTTACAAAAGGTAGAAGTATATGCATTGTTTTGCAATACAAAGATTCATACTCTCCACTAAGATTCATCCAAAATTTAATTATGGTTTAATTTTGAAACTTTTGTTTTAGTGAGCTATCGCATGATAATTCTATCAATTTTTCTTTTTCGATGGTTGTCAGCTTGAATTCGTCTTCTTCATTGTAGTAAAATGGATTCTGTATCCACAAAAACTTTGAGAAATCAAGGTCTTTGAAATAATTGGAAAAATGCAGCACTAAACCATCCAAGTGGTCAATAAAAAGATTTTTTCTTGTTTTAATATTGGCTGTGGCCCAGAAATCTTTGGAAAGTGAAAGCATATCCAACTCATTCTTTTGTAAATTTGATTTCCATAACTTCAACTTTTTAATGAAAGCTTTTACTTTGTCTTTTTGAACAAGTGGATGTATTTGTGATCCCTGCATTGATTTATTTAAACCGCTCAATTTTCCAAAAAACAAATAGGCAAGTAAAACAATAAAATTATCGTTCGTTATGAAGTTTTATTTATTTGTAGATATTATGGTATGAAAATTATTTTTTTATTAAAATATTTTGGCGCCTCCCCTGGCAATAGTCTGCGCCTCCCCAGGGAGGCGCGTCTCCCAGTTTGGAAACCGCTGATATAAAGCCAACTCATGGGAAATCTTGGAATAATTATATTCGATCAAACTGAATAGAGAGTACTCGTGGAGTGATGATTAGCTCATGCTGTAGCACTTGTGTAAACCCAACCTTATAGAGGTCATGTAGAAGAAGAAGAAAAATTAGGTGTGCTGGAAAAAAGGAAAAATTTAAAACGACGCAAGTTCGGGAAGGAGTTTTCCTCAGGATGCCACACCGTACATCCTGCAGGATGACAATGCACAATGGTGGAGGACATCGTTAGCATACACACAAGTCCTTCCGAAGAGCCGGGTCTGGCATCTTTGATTAACGTCCTTTAGTAAAAAAAGGCTCCTCAAGACGGACGCTCCGTTTCGTCGAAATTGCGCGCATTCATCGCCCTCCCCCCCCCTAATCTCCCACCCTTCGCAATATATCCACTGTGGGGATACTTTTCGTCCGGTTTTTCGGTTTTATTCCGGTTCCGCGGGCTAATGGCGTGCGCGCGGGTGATTCGCGGCCGGTTTTAGTGTAATGACCCGACCGACGAACCGAAAAACTCCGGACCGAACGTTAAATTTTATACGGTGCGTAAAAACCGGACGACGGACGCACACGGGTCTTTTTCTCAAAGTCTCGGTTCTGTTTCGGGTTTTTCGGTTTACGGCCGCCGGGCGTAAAAGCGATGCGTGTCGATAAACACTCTACGATACTTACATATGAGGCTAAATTCGAAACAACTATGACACTTGTAAAGTAGGTGTGTATGCAAGACAGAGTGAGGCAGAGAAACCTGACGATCTCTTAAATTGAAAAATTTAGAGTGAAAGACGAAAAAGTTATAGGCGTTTAGCCTTCCAGCGGGCGCGCAGAGTTATTTCCTTTGAGCGGGCGCTTGTCGTAAATTTTACGTCATCAAGTTTCTCTATGTAAATGGTGTTTTATTTATGTAAATGGTGATTTATTTATGTAAATGTTGTAAGGTTATGAAAAATGATAAATGACAATACTTTAAAAAATATATATTTTACTTTCTAAACAAAAAACCAAAAAAACACTCTCAATATCCTAACATTTCAAAACAAAATATTTTATCGCCCTATTCGATTATTAGTCAGAATTATTAATCAGAATCAATATTACCTATTATGTAGTCAGAATTAATATTTTCATCCTTACAATTATTACAAACCACCTCAACTGCAGAATGCTTCTTGCATATAAAGGACTGGACTTTACGCTCAACGGAAATTCCCAAATATCGATGACTCACAAAACTTCTTAGCACAACCGATTTGCCTGCAGTTTTGGGAAACACTGACCTTCGAATAGCTCGAAGTTCGATGCTTATCACTAAGTGGTAAAAGTAGGGGATGCGATAAAGCGCATTTGTCATAAATTTTACGACAGCGCGCCCGCTGCAAGGTTAAACAATTAAAATCTGACATAGCGAGAGGGTGGCGAAAAGGGAAAAAACGATTGGAACAGTGTGGAAAAATGCGGCAATGTAGACAATAGACGTCACCGAGAAAGATTATGGAATATTTTCAAACTTGTCTGTTACGATTATTTTTCACCATTTCCATATATGTATATACATACATATGTATATTGATGACCAAACCGAGCAAAATGGAAAAGTTTGAAAACGATCGAAAGAGTGGGGAAAAGAACCCAAATTTCGTCAGACGAAAAATTCGAAAGTGAAGTAAGAGAAGGCTAGTAAAAATAAATATATTTTACCATAATTATTTTAAGCAATATAAATTTTCTATTTATATACATACATCCTTTTGTTTAATAAGCTGGTGTTGTACTCAATGAAATATCATCGCATAGGTGTTGGCATATTCAGTTATTAAATAATAAAACAAATTAAAAAAAATGTGTCGGTCCTGTGTTCGATCCGCACGAGATCGAATATTTTTCAAATACTTAGGAATTAAAACACGAATTAAAATAAAGTTATATGTTATATATTTATAAATATAATATAAGGTGATTTATAGGCACGCGCACGTATTAATAGTAAAATGTTGAGTGCGTGCATTACACGCTTGCTGATCCAACCAGTTCACCCATTCAAAATGATGAATGAATGTTTGTGTGCCTTCGTGGATGTTTGTATGTGTGTACGATCCCACGCAGCGCATCTTACACTGACGTCACCCGTTCCAAGTCAGGTGTTTAATATCATGAGCACGTTTTATTATTTGAAATTTTATTATTTATGTTTATTTTAAATTCAGACGAGCGTCAAAAAAGGGAAAGATGAATTCGCCTTACATACCCATTTACGCAAACGACAATAATTTCCTCTTAATTGAATTTATTATTTTTAATTTTAATTTATTTGTTCGTATTAAACAAAAAAATGTCATTTTGATATTTTAATAAATGGATGTATTTGAAAATTTTGAATAAAAAATAGAGGAGGGGGGGGGGCAGTCGCTATGTTTGTCTCCAGACGAAAACTACCCTAGTTACGGCTCTGGCCGCATGTGAAAATTTTGAAACGCAAGTTCATATAAAGGTTTGAAATAGTTCTGCAAAATTAATAATTTATAAATAAATAATATATTATTAATATATTTTATATGTAGCATTTTTTTTTAAATAGTACGAAATTTCTAATTACACGGGATAGGGTGAAAAAGGTAATCGTTATAAATGTACAACCATGTAACCCATAAAGTTTCGTAGGGTTGGCTAGAATGCGCGTATGTATAGTCAGCTGTCATCACGTCGATCTGACAGATGTAATTTTCAATCATTTCGTTGATTATTAAATTGCTCAGGCGTTATGTTGGAGGCATTTGATTTTTTTACTGGCCTTAAAACTGTAGGTAAAATTGAAGTGGTTCAAAATGAACTTATGTAAAATGTCGAACCCCAAGTAACAAAAAATATGCTATTTTTTAAGTTTCATTTACAGCTTCCGGCTTCCCTTATACATATATGAATATATCATTGTTATTAAATATATATTTTCATATTTAAAAATAGTTAAAACTTGTTATTTAAATTTTATATCATCGGGTTTCCATCCCAAATATTTTTCATTTACATATACACTGAAAATTATACGAAAGTACACGAACAAACTATGTATTATAAACTTTCAACGAAGACACATTTTTTTTCGGCTTGAGTGAAAGCTTTTAACGATCGATACGTCTTTTATTTTGATAGGTAAATATGTGTAGGCTGTTTTGAAATAGCAACTTTATTCAAACACGTCCTATGTGACGTCAATGTGCTACTTTGTGACGTCAAAAGATTGAAACAGACATACCATATACGACGTTATTTATTATTTAATAAATTTTTTTTTTTTTGAAAATTGAATCAAATCTATTCAAATTGAACCGTCTATGTATTATATACATAGGTATAATTTTAATTCACTCGTTTTGATATGACGCGAGATGGATTCCATTAGCGAAAAATTCAAAAAACGCACACATTACTCTAATGGATTCGGTCCACTCTATATACATATGTATGTATGTACATATATTAACGTGCTTAAAAAGTTTCCGAAAATTGTATATAGAAATGAAGAATTTTTATTACCTAAAGTCATATCACTTTTCACTATCTACATACATATGTATGTATGGATATTTTCTTCAGAAATTGAGTTTGATGATCTTCATCGAGGTGGGCTCCTTTGATGATATTTTGATTATTATTTAAATGACTGTTTTGTGACTTTTCTTCATAAATATATGTATATGGCATGACAGTCTTAATATTGTTGTGTAGGGGTGGGTTCAGGATCCAAATGAAAGGCTAAAGTCGCTTCACCGCTCAGTCCAGAATCTACCGTGTGTACCTCCTTATAAAGGACAAGTTGCCCAACATAGCTTCCCTGATCCATTAATGTGTCTATTGCTTAGGCACGTAAAGGTCTACCCTGGCGAGTCTATTTTTTGCCCACGCACGTTCCCAGATCAGTGTGAACTCCAGCGTATCCTTTGTTCGAGCACTTACTGAGTTCCATTAGCCTAATCCGGGGTCTCTATTGTTCACCTACGAATGCACTTAGACAGTGGATACTCTCTCTCTCATGTTTACATGTTACAATATCAAATTTTTCAATACTATTGTTGCGTAGGGGTGGGTGGAGGATCCAAGTAAAAGGCCAACAGTCGTTTCGAAGCATTTATTGATGATTAAGAAGATACACGCACTGGCAGTGCTCAGACCTACGTACCGCCTTATAAGGGGTAGATCTCTCAGGACGTCTAATCTTTTTACCTACTGTATAATCACGTATTCGTATATGTATTCCCACGGTATGAGAAGTGCAATCATTGTTTAGCTTATCTCCACTTAGCCTGTCGCTAATCCTTGAAACCACTTATACCAGTCGCACGGTATGCACTTAGTTAATCCGTTAACAGATATCCGTTACAGATAATCCTTGAACGGTCACACAGTCTCTGGGATTCTATTCGCTTAATCCGCGGCGTACGTAACACTATTTAAATTAAATTCAGCATAATAGAATGTAATTGTTCACTAAAATCATGGATACTTGATAATCAAAATGTGAATAATAACAATAAGCGCTTTTACAAAACTTTTTGATCAGCCTGTATGTATAATAATATAATGTACAAAAATTTTGCGAAGCGAATAATTTATAATAATATTCGTAACGGGGTTGCACGTCACATTTAGAGGTTTTAAAATACCCGTTTTATGTATACAAGTTAATCTAAAAAGCTCTACCAGCGCACAAACCAACTTTTTATGACTCGTCGGGAAAAAATAATCATAAATATCATACTATATGAAGTGCGTGTAATATAAATCGCAAACAGTACTCGTATGCGTGGCTTGAATTATTCAGAAATATAATAATGCATTGTGATTATTTTTGTTTTATTTGAAAAAATATATATATGTAGTAATATGTATAAAGAAAGATTTTTAAATTTGAGTGGTTGAAAAACGAAAAATGCGAATATTCATAGCATTTGTAATTTAACGAGGCGTTAAATTAATTGAATATATTACGCTCACGTACGTATGGAAATTGCGTTAATGAATAATTTAGCAAAAAGAAAATACGGCTTTTGTTTATTAAACAAATCGAGTTGTACGTTTGTGCGATTCCGCGAACGTGCAATTAAATTAATTCACTTGTGCGAATATTAATTGAAATTGCGGATGCTGTGTCTTGCTATCGAATCAAATGGGATGAGGAGGGAAGGGCTGTTTTATGACTTGTATATTGTATGAAAAATGTGTTTGTTTCCTTTTGGCGAAAATATCTTTAGTAACCGAGTGGTGGACTCTATTGAAAACCTTCTCTCAAACTCTAGTTCATTTTTTTTCGTGTGAGCTCGAGAACTGCTTTTGAATCTGACTCGACTCGTCGTCGTATTCACGTTGTCCAATTAAAATTCATGCTACTCTTCTGAAACCGGCCGAATTATTATTTTCTGAGAGAGTAAAATATGTTTTGAATATCATCTTTTCATCACTGTATGTATGTATAGTGGAAAGTTCGTTCATAAATGAAGAAATCGTTGGATTTCTTTTGATTACGTTTAAGGTTAACCTTTTTACTTTATTTCATTTGAATCACATACAACCTACTGGAAACGTACAAACATATAATATATACGTTTAATTTCGATTGAAGCACTTTTATAATAGTTTCGACATACATTTATTTCATAGTTGTAACAATTTTCTTGTATATTATATTTGCTCCAAGAAAACCTCTGAAAAATTAACAATAGTTTCATAATAGTTTATAAGCTGGGTTTCAAACAATTTATACAATCATAAGCTGGGGTTCATACTATTTTAGAATAACTTTCTCATAGTTATAGTGAATTTAAATGCGTCATTCTTTCATGACATGGCTATAAATAGACGTCAAAATTAGGTCCAAAACTTTCAGTTTGAAAAAAATCCTAAAATTAGTGAAGTAAATATATATATACATATACATATATGTATGTGTGTATATATATATATATATATATATATATATATATATATATATATATATATATATATATATATATATATATATATATACACACATATGTATATACCAGGAAGGTTTGACAGGAAGACCCCAATGCGCCTTCCTGGACACTTAATTACAAACAATGCAGCATTTTATTATTACATAAATCACTGTATTTCCAGACGCTGAAGAACACGAAATAGCAATTGATTAATTTATTAATTACAGAATTAATGCATTGAGACACATGGATTTAAATTTTGTACATAATTTTTACAAATTATACTCACAATAAATACAGAAGATTTGTGACAGCAGGAAAGATGATTTTTTGCCAATTTTGAGGAACCGTTTCAACAATGATCAGATAAAATTGCCAAATTCTGATAAGAAACGATCGATTTGGAGTCACCAATACCCCTAAATCTAACCAGCAGTATGGCGGATTGAACCCACTGATCACTTGGTGCTAAACATATGTACACACTACCATTAAGCCATATTGCTGGCTAAATATATGAGAGATAATAGGGTTATTCTTGTTCTATTAAAAAATATAAATATTGCTTCAATGCAAGAGATCATTTCTGATTCATATCATTTTCAAAGATAATGGACCACAGAAAGACGTAATTGTATGTCTTTTACATATATTTGCATTGTGAAAATCGTTGAAATGAATAACAGCTTTGTTTATTTGTTTATATAAAGTATCATATATTTTTGAACAGCTTTGATGCAACATTTAGAACTAACTGCAAATTACCAGTCTTACAAATTATCATTGCTAGAAACGATTAAAGTGTTATTTCCAGGCAAGAGATAATCTCTTATATATGTATGTATGTACATAAATAATGGTTGTTGAAGTCAATGTACATATTTTCATGTAACGGTTTTTCTATTATGTATCCTTTTAAATTTACGAATGTAATAACAGTGTGATTTAAATAAAACAAATCCTGAATCCTTTCCGAAGAAAGGATGATGCATTTAATTGGATTGCAAAGTTCGTTCACAACAAGCATCCATTTATAATGATATTTCAGTTGTCCCACAACTTTTGATATATACAGTTTGCAAAGTCTCACAAACGGCGGAAGGCTTACGAGGACTCAGCAGGACATCTAAACCCATCCTGACCCCCAACCCTCCCTCCAAAAGAGCACTTTGTTCTGGTCAGGGGGTAAAAACAGGGTAAAATATGCGTCGCACTCAGACGTCCGCTCATTTCTTCGCGGCCAGGTCGGGCCTACGTCTCGAAAGTTATGTCAGTTGGAAAGAAATATATAAGAAATGCCAGCGAAGGGGTGAAGTGGAAGCTGGGGGAGGATGGGAGAAGTTGAAAAGAGCGGCCGAGGGTCGCGAGCAAAGCGCCAACTACCCCCCAGCAATTTATGGCCGATGCAGACTCCTTAGATTAATGGGTCGAAAAATATTTCAGATAAATTACTACTACGTCTGGCGTCATTTTGAACGTTGAAAAATACATTGAGAAGAGTATGGGTTGAGGTGACTATCCATCAACCTGGCCGTATCCTGGATGGGGAAAAAGTTTCTACTATCATTATCCCCCTTGGAGGACATTCGTCGTACGGTATCCCGTTGAAATTATTCAAAAAACTTCCGGTTTTGACGTTTTGAGTGGAAAAATTTCAGTAATTAGTACTATAGAAGGGGCTCTGACGTAATCCAGGTGAGCTTTGGGTGGCTTTCAGATCAATCTACAGCTTCAGTGGATACTTTTTACAGGAAAAATGTACTTAGTACAATATATATAGAAAAAATCTTGTTGGTTATAAATACGATAGAACAAAGTAGTTGTATTAATTATTACATAAAAAAATAATGTATTAAATATATAATACAATAATTTAAGTTTCATTCAAAAATCAAACAAGGATAGAAAACTTTTACTTACAATATTCGTATGTTCTACATACTATATTGTTCTACTTTTCGTATGTTCAATACTTCAGTTCCATGTAAAAGTTAAAAGAATGTGTTTACATACATTTTTTGTTTCATTTTGAATAATTTTGTATACTGGAATTAATATGAGAGGATTTAAAAACTGCAGAATCACTTGAAATCATGTTGATTTTTTTTTTAATTTGAAAATACATACTCAAAATTTAGTCAGACAGAATTAATGCGTATTTTAAAATTAATGCGATTATAAGATAATTGAATTTCAAGTAAATTTATTTGCTATTAAGATTTGAATACAATTATATTTTTTATTAAGTCTATATATTTCAGACTCTATGCCAAAAATATGGCAAAAACTTATTTATCCAAGTTGATCCATCTTTTATTACATACCTCCTTTGCATTTCACATGGTTTTCGTGTTAGTGGTAATTTTTATATCTCTAATCTCTTATCCGATCGTTTTCATACTTTGCCATATTGCTCATTTTGGTCATCAATATACGTCAATGTATCGTCTGCCATTACGTTGGAGATAAAATGTCGTATACAATGCGTATCAAATATCCACAATCTCGGGTACGGTGACGTCTATGACGGTGACGGCAAGCTACTATAATCTATCTTCAACCTTTTCGCCGTGATGTGGCCATATCAGATTTTAATTGTTTAAACGCCTATAATTCACTCTATATTTTATAAAATTTGCTCTGTAGGTTCTCGTTATCTTTAATATTTAAATATTTATAGTATTAACTCTCATATGTATATATAAATTTCAGATTTGGCGTCTAGCTTCATGTAATGTAATACACGATATATATTGATTTTTGGCCAAATATGTCAGATCTGACATTTCACTGTATATCTCTTTAGTGAGTTTTATATGCGAGATAAGTATTCAATAAGAAGTTATGTTGTATCTAATTGTTAATATTATTTACAATAAGCTTACATACATTTAGTTTTTTACAATAAGCTTATTTCATTCAACTTCAGAAAAAATCCCCTAGAAAATGTAAGGATAATAAAATGTATTGTAAAAGTGAATATGCAACTTTTAAGGACTAAAAAAGAAGCGTTGTGTTTAATATTATTTATAAAAAACAAAATTTTTGGAATTTTGTATACTGGAATAAATTTGAGAGGATTTGAAAACTGCAAAATTGTTCAAGTAAAATTGATGTTTTATGAATCTACAGAGAAAGAGTTGAATTTCATACGAATTGTATAATTGTACATCAAAAATTTGAAAGTAAATCAAGTTATATGTATGTATAAAAATCCGTGTACATAGTATTAATAACTAATATTTAATCTTTAAATGTATGTGATTTATTAATGATATCATAAAAATATTCGTACTATTTCGAAAAAATGTAACAATACATTGTTTGAGCGATTAATATCAACGTCTTATATGTAGGATGTATAGGTATTATATTTCAATCAACGTCATACATAAATACAAGCGATTTTATTATTTCGCTCTCGGATTTGTTGTTATTGCCGTCATAAAGATGTGAAGTGTAAAGGGGGGAGGATTACAAAATGAACAAAGAGAGGGAAAAAAGGCAGGAAAAATCTGAAACTCCCGAGCCTTAAGGAGTCGACATTAATAATTTACGAAACATCGAAATTTTCACGGACGTAAAATTTTATCAAGACTTATGATCCCGTAATAAAAGTGGATTTCGGTAACGTTTTATGGACGTTTTCGAAACACAAATCGTATACATTTTACATCCGTCGGGGCCCGCTAACTTCTCCGAACACGCGAAAACCACCCAGTCTCCACCCCCCAAACCCAAACTCATTTTTCTCCCTTTTTTACCCTCTCAAACGACCCCGTAAAAATTCAATTAAGTGAACATACACCACTGCTCGTTTAGCGACAGAAAGAAAATTTCGGTTTTGATTTTACGACTGGGCGATCATGCGTTGGTGTCGGTTTTGCCCAAGTTTATCTTTGACTGTTCTATAGAGCAGTTTTCAATTATTTTTCATACTTATAATTCATTTTGTAATATTAAAAACCAATTAACACTATCTTGCTATGAATATTGTATTAATTGAAATTTATATATACACAAAGAAGTAGTACATAACTACTTACATAAGTATATTTAGGTCAAATAATAGACATGTCCAGTAGTAAAGAAGAAGAAATAAAGAGACGTATGAAATAAGGATGAAGTGCGATTTGGACGAATCAATGCGGTTTTTAAATCAAAAATACCACTTTGCCTAAAGAAAAAGATCTTCGATCAATGTGTTTTACCAGTGATGACGTATGAATGTGAAAGTTGGACATTGAACGCCAATTTGCTACACAAAGTCCAATGCACTCAAAGAAATGTAGAACATTTTATGCTTGGCCTAACGAGGAAAGACAGGAAATGGAATACGTGGGTGAGAAGTATGACAAGAGTAGTGGATATAGTGGATAGAGATTTAAATAGCAATGAGCGGGCCACGTGGCTAGAAGAATAGACAAAATAAGTGCTAGAATGGTACCCGAGAGAATGCAAGAGGGTAAAAGAAAGACCACAGGGAAGATGGGTAGAGGAAATTAGGAAAATTCGTGGGGTGAGATGGATGAGAGTTGGGCAAAACAAAGACGAGTGGAAGCGTGTTGGAGAGACCTTCATCCAGCAGTGGATGGCGAATGGCTGGAGATGATTATGATATACAGAAGTGATTCAAATTGTTTTACATCTAAGAAATACTCATAAATGAAACTTTATTCATTAAAATAATGAATTTTCTATTTTTAAGACAAATTTGCAGTTAGATTTCAAATAATCTTTAATCGCAATCATTCCCAAGATGGTGACAATTCTGCAACATTTCGAGTGATGAGGATTAACAATCCTACGAAAGACTAGGACTGTTCTTGCCCTAGTAGTGAAATCTATTGGCAATTTTTTAAAAAGTTAAGTTTTAATCTATCAAATGCAAAACTTTCATTTATAAATGATTTTTGGTTACAAAGATACGGCGATTTCAAATTGGATTCATAGTATTTGGGATCGTGCTAGAAATAAATGCGCTGTCGTAACACTAAAAGAACCAAATTGATAATAGATTACTTATTTTTTTAAATATTTTATATAATGTTTGATATCATAAATTCTAGAATGATATGCTATTTTGTAGAAAAAAAACATGCTACTAAATGTCGATGGATGAAATTTTGCTTCTTAAATCAAGTATGGTTTATTATAAGATAAGTAATGGCAAACAATAAACATAGGGTTATGTAGTTAGTAATTCAGATGACTTTTTCATTAATATATTCCAGATTAAACTATGTTGAATGATTAATAAGTTGATTACTTTCATTAATCAATTTTACAAAATTAAAAATATCAACTGATCCTACCCAAAACCAATACGTCAATTTTATGTGGAAAATATGCATTCCCATAGTTTTAATTGAATAGAAAATAATTAATATAGAGTTTTCATGTGAGATTTTATTATTTATTCAAAATAAAATAAGTGAATAAATGGATAAATTTTCAATTTTAAACAGGAAGAAAAAAAATCATCCATTGATACTACGTATACAGTAATAATATAATTTTAAAATTATAACATGAAAACAAAAAAAAACGAAACGAAAAATAATATATTTTTCCTAATAGCTTTGCTTTTAATTACTAAATCCTTTGATAAATTGTATAAAAAATCTTTACCGTCATATGTAAGCTTTAATTATGAAATGCACACAGGAATGGCTGAGTCCTGTGCTACAAAGATCCGACACACAACCATATCCTTTTGCAATCAATTTAAAAAATAAATGAACCCAATTTTGGAATAGCATCCCTTCCTTAAACATTACACCAATCAATATTTATACGGCGAGCAATTATTATATTAAATTTAACACACTGCACGGTTATTATGCCTTTACATAAAATGAATCTTATTAGGCAATAAAGTATTTATGGTCAAACGTGGAGCTGTAAAAAAAACAAACTTTTATCTGCCAATTAAACCAGCCCTGTGGTGGAGAGGGGGGGGGGCAAGGATAGCAACCCCATTAAGGTTTTATTTTCTAAACGACACGACCGTAAACATAATCATCGATACTACCAAAGGGTGATTTTTTCCAACCCCCTATAATACAATGTTTACACCCCGCCATTTAAACACTCGACGGATTAAAGGTGACCATTTATTGGGAGATTTGTCTGCAAACATTTCTCTCGTAAGATTTTTCTTCAAAAACACTGCCTTACGGCAGACATCTGTCAAATCATCTGTCGAACAAAGTATTCATTTGGAAAATACAATATAAGGAGTGTTTCAAACGGATGGAAGTTCTTCAACCACGAACTGCTCATGAATGTAATACTAGCAATTGAAAGGGTGAAAGAACACTGAGGCCAGGGGTTGTATGTGTGCTGGAAGATACATTTATTAATTAATTTATTTAAAAGTTTTGGACCATTGTGGCATTATAGGAAGAACCTGATGCGCCACATTGGCTTAGATAATAAAACAAGAGCAAATAGATAGAACAAAAATCAAAAGGAAAAAAATTAGAAGAAAAAACAACATTTAAACACAATCGTAATAAAAAAACAGTAAAGTAATATAATAGCGGATAAATGAAAATTTAAATGAGTAATAAAATACAAAGATAATTTAATAAGTAGTAAACATACAAAGAAGGGATTGTTTTGCAACTGCACCCTGTTCCGATAAATAAGAACAAGCTACAAATACAAAACATCCCTGCGAGGCCCAAATGGAAGAGCGTAGATTACTATTCCACTCATATATCACATTCAAATTAAGAAAATAATGATGAGCGCAGCTTACCAGATAAATATTTTAAATATTATCTGATAATCTACTCTCACCTAGGTGGAAATTATTAATGAAATAATGTGTAGCTTTCTTATAAATAATTGTGATTTTGCCCAATATCTAATAAACAGTTATAAAATTAGCCAGCAGCATAGCTCGGTCGTTAAGCTTCTGCTTAACGTCGAGCGGCGCCGGGTTCGATGCCATGAGCTGACCTGGATTGAAAATATTTTTTCTGAATATATCTGTAGTGCTGCTGCTGCTCAGACCTGGATATTTGTGACTCCAGGTCAATCGTTTCCTATCAGAGTTTGCCAATTTTATCTGATTCCATTGTTGAAACGGTTCCCGGTAAAATTGGCGAAATATCCTTCCTACCTACTACATATTTCACCACTATTTGAGATTGATTAATGTACAATAAAATTTATGTACAATTCATAGATGTCTCGTTAATTTGCAAGTTTTTCAGTGTTTCATAATTTAGCGACTTGTATAATAAAAAAAAATGCTGCAATGTTTGTAATTGGCCAGGAAGGCGCATTGGGGTTATCTATGAGGCCTTCCTGGTATATGTATATGTACATATGTAAAAAATAAATAAACAAATATGAAAAAAAAATAAAAAATACCATTTGATATATAATTAAAATAAAATATCAAAATTTATATTTATATAATTAAAAACTTTTATATCTACATATACATATGTATCTATATCAACTCTTTAAAAATATGAAATTATGTATCTTTTCATTAACACTGATATAAAGCTTGTTTTAAAAAGGCTTTTTATATCATAGTTATTGTTTATGCTTTTTATTAGAATTTCATTTGTATTTAGTCACTTTATTTAGAGCAGTCTAATTCTTTAATGAGCAGTACATTCTTTAATGAGCAGTACATTATTTAGAGCAGTCTAATTCTTTAATGAGCAGTACATTTAGTTTTTTGTATCTGTATACATTTTTACAATTTAGTATCAGTATACATTTAGTTATTTAGTACGCTTATCCGGTAGCAAATAGTCATGATCCTAAATATATATTATGTCTATTCCTTGTCTATTCCTTGTCTATTCCTTGTCTATTCCTTGTCTATTCCTTGTCTATTCCTGGTCTATTCCTCGTCTATTCCTTGTCTATTCCTTGTCTATTCCTTGTCTATTCCTTGTCTATTCCTTGTCTATTCCTTGTATATTCCTTGTCTATTCCTTGTCTATTCCTTGTCTATTCCTTGTCTATTCCTTATTTATTACTTGTCTATTCCTATATATTTTTGTATATTCTATTTTTGTGTTATTTCTGAGGATCACGACCGCAATTGGTCTTCCAATGAGGAGTGTTGACGCTCCAGAACATCTCTCTCCAACAATCTGCACCAAGTGACAGTTATGTACATTGAAGCTATGACTTCATGGTCCACGTATTGAAAATAACTGAATATCATGAATATCATCCATTAGTATAAAAGCTTGTAATATTAAGTTTAAACGAGAGTGAAAATATTAACTGGTATAACTGTTTAGCCTTTGAGTTGTGAAAGCGTGTAATAGTGGTAGAAAGACGTGTTTGGGTAGCTAGCTGCCATCGCTTCAATCTGATACAAGATCCCGATTTTCATTTTTAATGAGTTCGTTGATGATTAAACTCCCCTATCTTTATGTCGGAAACATTTACTTAATTCAATGTAAGCTAACCCCCCCCCCTCCCTTCTCCCAGTATTATTTTAATACGTATGTCAGTAAGATAATAAAGCGATCTGAAGAGTGGAAGTGATCCAAAATTAAATCACAATTTTTTGACGTACAGAAATATCACTGAACCAGTAGATATAAGCTAATAAAAAGCTTGTAATAACTAATTACTAAAAATAAAAATATCACTGTTTGATCTGTGTATATATATTAAGCCTGTATTGGTTAGAAAGTTTGTTTTGATTTGAGGTTATGGGTTAAACGTCATTCTGTCAGATTCACTGAACAGTGTTGCCACCCTGCATAAAGGCCGGTGTGGCAACACTCAAGACCGTTGGCTCAGCAAGCCTCCACAAAACTATAAATATTTATACATTAGAGATAACGAGAACCTATAAAGCAAATTTTATAAAATATAGAGTGAAAAAAGAAAAAGTGATAGGCGTTTAAATAATCAAAATTTGACAGCGAGATGGCAGGGCGAAAAGTAATGAAACTACCGATGTGAATGATGAATGTGACAGATGAACGTCACCGTGTAATACGATGCAGTATTTTCGAACGTGTCTAATACGATATTTTTTCACCATCGTACTTGCAAATGATACCTTAACTTATATTGATGACCAAAATGAGCAATATGGCAAAGTATAAAAAAGGATCGGATAAGAGATAAGGGATATAAAAAATGACCGCTTACACGAAAACCATGTGAAACGTATAAGAGGTTAGTAAAAATATAGACATTGGGAAAAATTCAACTAATTGGTTGAATGAGTCCCCACTTAATTGTTCAATTAAATTATCGTTACGTAATATTTATATTTAAAGAATATCCTGATGAAATATCACGGGGTGCATTATTAGAATAAAATTTAAAAATTTGAAAATCACTGACAAATACTTAATTGAAGAAAAAAATCTGAAGACAAGTTGCTATAGATTTGTCTGCTGGTATTTATGTATATATTTCTAGATGGATGCTCACCGTGCAAAGTTCTCGATTTATGATAATTTAATTATTATTTTAAGTACTTATGTACATGTGGTGTTTATAAGTGGATTTAATTATAACGATAGACCGCAAACATCGTGGAAATTTCGCTAAAACCGAAATTAAATTTCACGTAGACTACCTAGTAGTGGCCGTACGCTAGATTGTTCAACCGCTTATTACGCACTGGCAAATCGTTAACAAACAAAAGCACCCCCCGTGTAAGATTTGTCTCCTTTTAACCTGTTAAATGCCGTAGTAGACTATAAATGATACGTGGAAATTTATAATAATATTATACGAGAAGGTATGCTGTTGGAAATATCATCGAAATTAAGCGTACGTGCGGATTGTTGTTGAAATGAATACATATGTACGCATGTTTGTACGCAAATGTAAATTTATTTGAAGATTTTGTTTCAAATCTATTTTTTTATAATACATTTAAATATATGTAAGTTATGTATATTTTCACAAAAAAAAGCGTTATTCGTGATACAATTAATAACAACCCAGCGTTATTCGTGATACAATTTGACGACGAAAACCTTACGCGGTATATTTGATAAAGTGAGTTACGAGTACCTTTAAACAATATATTTAATAAAGTGATTGTCTTAAAAAAACTGTGGACTTATTTAGCTGAAAGCAAAAATAAATTTTCATTTTTTTTATTATTATTACATATTATAAGCATAAATATGTAGACAAAATCTAATTAAAGAGATGAATTTATTATACAAGTCAAAGTTTTAGAATGTTGATGCTTATAAATTGAGCTGTTGTATAATTGAAAAAAATCCATAGATTTGTTTTAATACTATTTATTATAATTAAAGAGTATACTTTACAAGTTTGAATTCAAGTTTATCAAATGAATGCAAAACTAAAATATTTGTATAGGAAAAAAATTCGTCAATGATTTTTAGATGACGAATGAAATGCTTAAAAACTATATTATGATGAATTCAAGTTTTTGAAGAATTTCTGTTTATTTTTATTTTACATATATACCAGGAAGGCCTTACAGGTAAATCCCAATGCGCCTTCCTGGCCAATTACAAATACAAATACAGCATTTTTATTATAAGTCGTTGAATTGCGAGACACTGAAAAAACTCGCAAATTAACGAGACATCTATGAATTGTACATAAATTTTTATTGTACATCAATCAAATTTTTCAAATAGTGGTGACATAGTAGGTAGGAATGATTTTTAGCCAATTTTTTTTTCCGGGAACCGTTTCAACAATGAAATCAGAGAAAATTGGCAAACTCCGATAGGAAACGATCAACCTGGAGTCACAAATCCAGGTCTGACCAACAGCATACTCTGAAAAATTCATTTTCATTCAGGGATAGAACCCGGCACCTTCTTGACGGTAAGCAGAAGCTTAACGTCCTGAGCTATGCTGCTGGCTTATATTTTTAATAATATAATATATAAAAAATTAATTGATAAGATTAAAATGATATATGTATTTTTTTAGTTCATTATACATATAAGCATTCATTACACAAATAAGAATTTTCAAAATATGATATCGCACAATGTAGTGCACAAGTTTTGTGATTGGTAATTTTTAAAGAATTGAATCAATCTGAAAATTTTAAAGGCTGTACCTCATTTTTAAGATAATGAGGTGTAAATTTTGTAAATTGAAACGTAACGTGAAAGGTAAAAGAATTTTTAGTGTTCATTTTATATTAGGTATGCAAAGTAAGATGAAACAAAAGGGAAATCGGAGCAAGAGAAAGAGAGACCTTTTTAAATAAGACTTCTTCCGGATGAATTCAATTAATCCCCTTAGTAAACACCGACTAATTGCAAAGTTTTTCTTGTTGTTTTGAATTCAACACTTAGCGAGAGTTGCTTCTCGCAAAATCTTGCTGTCGCTCGTTTTAAAATACAATCAACAAGTATTCAAATTACAATTTATCAAGTATAATGTACGCGATGAATATTTACAAAATCAACACAAAATACACACATGATGGTATAAAAGTCGTACCAGAAAATCTTACGCATATGAATTTTTGTATTAGTTACGTACATACATACATACATATATACGTATCTGTCAATTCCAAAATAATAAGATGAAATAAGGTGAAACTACCCTTTCCGATGTCAAAAAAATAGATTTTTTTATTTTATTACATTGTATACAAGGAAGGCTTTATAGGTAAACCCCATTGCGCCTTTCTGGCCAATTACAAACAATACAGCATTTTTATTATACGTCGCTGAATTACGAGACATTGAAAAAATTGCAAATTAGACATCTATGAATTGTACATAAATTTTATTGTACATCAATCAAACTTCAAATAGTGGTGACATAGTAGGTAGGAAGGATTTTTAGCCAATTTTTTTTCCGGGAACCGTTTCAACAATGAAATTAGAGAAAATGGCAAACTCTGATAGGAAACAATCGACCTGGAGTCACAAATATCCAGGTCTGACCAGCAGCACTACAGATATACTCAGAAAAATTCTTTTCAATCCAGGTCAGCTCATGGGATCGAACCCGGCGCCACTCGACGTTAAGCAGAAGCTTAATGACCGAGCCATGCTGCTGTTTAACAAATGCAAATTAACGAGACATCTATGAGTTGTACATACATTTTATTGTACATTAATCATACTCATTAATCATAGTGGTGACATAGTAGGTAGGAAGGATTTTAGCCAATTTTTAATCGGGAAACGTTTCAACAATGAAATCAGAGAAAATTGGCAAACTTTGATAGGAAACGATTGACCTGGAGTCACAAATATTCAGGTCTGACCAGCAGCACTACAGACAAAATCTTTTCAATCGAGGTCAGCTCTCGGTGTTAGGCAGAAGCTTAACGACCCAGCTATGCTGCTGGCTTATATTCATATATTCATATGCTTATCTTTTATTGTAGCTGTAATATATTAAATGATTTAATATTGTTGCGTAGGGGTGGGTGGAGAATCCAAGTAAAAAGGCCAAAGTCGTGTCACAGCATTTATTGGTGATTAAGGAGATCCGTCCAGAATCTGGTGTTCCGTCCAGAATGTCTTGATATGGTTTAAGTACCTCCTTATAAAGGACAGGTCGCTCAGGGTAACTTCGACGTCCGGTTACTTCCCTATTGCTTAGGCATGTACCCGGATATGTATTCCCACGACATTCAGTCCCACACTATCGCTGTCAGTTCTGAGAACTCCACGGGAGAGCAACCGAGTGCCGTTACCGCCGCTAAGTGCATTCGGGGGTCTCTCATTGTTAGCCGACTTGCACTTAAGCCTGGAGATAATCCTCGAAACCAATCATAACGGCGGCTCCTTTTAGAATACGCTGCAATATCAATGAATTTGAAACGAATAACCAAGTTTGAGTACGTCATAGAGGTGAAAAATGAGAATCATTTTTACATACCTCCTTTGCATTTCACATGGTTTTCGTGTTAGTGGTAATTTTTATATCTCTTATCTCTTATCCGATCGTTTTCATACTTTGCCATATTGCTCATTTTGGTCATCAATATACGTTAATGTATCGTCTGCCATTACGTTGGAGATAAAATATCGTATACAATGCGTATCAAATATCCACAATCTCGGGCACGGTGACGTCTATGACGGGACGGCAAGCTATCATAATCTATCTTCAACCTTTTCGCCATGAAATGGCCATATCAGATTTTAACCCTTTGCCCGCGTCACCAAATTTAGCGAACATGCCCTGTACGCGGCTGCTTTTTTGCGGATTTTGCTATCGCGCTTTCGACTATAAATATAGGTTGTAATATTTTTTAAATTATTTTAGCCTATATTGAATTTTTTTTTACTACTGCCATCTATTGAATTTGGTAAAGTATACATTTAGTAATATTTTCAACCAAGTTATAAAATTGTATCACAATAGACGGCCCTTATACAGGTTGGAACTTCTAAGACATCTATGCGTGTCTCACGCGCTGAGGGCATGTTCGCTAGGACATGTATAGTAGTCATACGCGGTGGAAAGGTAAATTGTTTAAACGCCTATAATTCACTCTATATTTTATAAAATTTGCTCTATAGGCTCTCGTTATCTCTAATATTTAAATATTTATAGTTTTAACTCTCATATGTATATATAAATTTCAAATTTGGCGTCTAGCTTCATGTAATGTAATACACGATATATATTGATTTTTGGCCAAATATGTCAGATCTGACATTTCACTGTATATCTCTTCAATGAGTTTTATCTGCGAGATAATTACGTATGATTTTTTGATATGAACTGTACCTTCAAACTAAACGTAAAAACAACAAAAATCATTCACAATATTAGTAAGCTAAATTCTACATACACAACCTTTTACAATCGAAAAATACGCAAATCGTATTCCAAAGATTTTGCATAAAAAAAACAAATTATACATTACATATGCAACAGCACTCGGAAAGTCGACCCCAAATGTCACGGGAATTAGTCGACTGAAATTAGGTCTGTTAGCGTACGGGGGCTTTTCGCTTGTTAATTTTAAATTTCAGTATCCCCAACCAGGAAGCGAGAGATGGGGGATTTTTCCAGGAGCTATCCCCGGGATGAGATCGCAGTGGGTGGGTGGGTGGATGGGGGTGGGGGGGTCGCTTTAGTAATAATTACGCGGCAGGTCGAAAGTGCCGCGGGCCCGAATGATCTCGCCGTGACTAATGCGCCCTCGGGGACCCTTCGTTTGTTACCCCTGAAATCGGCATGAAAGGGAGTCGCCGACTGGGAGGTAAGACCACCTGTCACTAGGGCTTACCGACGTCTCTGCCAAAAATGCTATAAATCTAGCAGATTTACGCGAAACCCAAAACACACAATTCGCTACATAGAAATGCGTCAATGCGATACCCCACCCCACGCAAACGTTTGAATCGAACGATGAATTAATTTCGAGTTGAAAGCGTGTCGGTTTTGCGGTCAGTGTCGTCTGGGCCTTCGAATGGTCAATGTTTGGATCAATGCAAAAATTATGAGACCTTTTGATTTTTAGACGTCTTAGTTAGGGTTGTCAGATTTCATGCAAATCAAACCGGGACCCCCCCCCCCCCTCAACCCCCCAAAAAATCGGATCGTTGACTTTTCTATAGATATATTTTCAATCGAAGTGATAATATTTAGAATATTTATAATTGATTTTTTTCCCTTTTATTTTTTACATACATACCTCCTTTAAGCTTCACTTGTACTGAGCTACAAGTGGAAAGCTCCAATTTGCTGGGTAATTGCTTAACCCGTTGAACGGTACCATGTTTTTAAAATCTTACAAATGATTTTTAGCTTTACTTACGATTACAATTCAGGAAAAAATTTGCCTCTTATCCGATCGTTTTCATACTTTGCTATATTGGTCATTTTGGTCATCAATATAAGTAAATGTATCCTCTGCCATTGCGATGGAGAAAAAATATCGTTTTAGACGCGTTTGAAATTTGAATTTCTGAAAAGTGCCTTACGTTTATCCAGTTTTTAGTTTTAAACATAGATGGCGGTAGTAAAATAAAATTATTGGTATTTTTATTCAAAATAATAATTTTATATACAAATTATAGAAGAGGTATGTTTTTAAAAAACTTTTTTAATATTGAAGAGTATTCAAAGGTAAGTGGAGTCAGATCGAGGTACAAGAAAACACGCAGGCAGGTTCCAAGTATTTATTGCTGCTCGTCCGGTGGAGGTCAGGATCCGAATGCCACCGTTCGAGAGCGCACCATACTACACGTACGAGACACGTAAACATGTATACTCATTTGTCAAGGAGTCGGGTGCAGCCATTGGCCGCAACGTCTGACTCCACTATTGGTCGGCGTCAACATGACGTCACCGGTCTACGGGGCGTCTCTCTACGTAACGTTACAATATAAGTAAATGAAAAGTGCTACAATAGACTTCACTGGGAGGATTATTGAAAAAATCTAATAAGGTTTTTGGTGCTTTTTCTTCATCTAAAAAAAGGTTTTAAAGGCCTGACAACCCCAGTCTTAGTCAATTACTATTGTCAACCATGCTTTTTGCTCTCTTGGTTTGTTAACTAATGGAGAGGTCTATTGTTATTCACTAACCAATAGCGTGGACTAGTGGTTGGCATATATGTATGCTTTCGAACATAATGGTCACGGGTCCGAGTCCCACTAGTTGCTGCTGGTTCTAGGACACTTACCCCCTGGACACATACCCCCCGTTATTATGAAAATAACCCCCCCCCCCCCCCACCACCTGTCAAGGATAAAAATCTATATATTTAAAAATTAATGTCTGTCTGTTTGTCTGTCACGTATGCGTTCCTATACCATTCAACCGCTTCCAATGAAACTTACAGGAGTTATTGTGTTTATGTCAGTGATGGTTTCTGTAAAAAAAATACTTTGTAAAATAATATTTGACCTTTCTAAGAGGAAATAAGCCCACTTGCGATTTATTAAATTTAGAGATTTTTTTTATTTTCATTACATTAATACAAGAATTACACTTGATTTTTTTCGTGACGAGCACACATGTTTAAAGGGTCGAAAAATATAGTTTTCGGTTAATAATTTCGGTTGACGGATGCTTACCAAATTTTATAAATAACTTAGTATTAGGCTTAAACTTAGAATATCAGTAATCGATACTAAATTTCAGTTCGATAGGACTAACGGTGTTCAAAAAGTCTCCAAAATACACAGACACACACACATTTTTCCTACATCAGTTTTTTTTGTTGATTTTTAAATGCTTTTTATTATTATGAAATAATGTTCAAAATACATCTTATATCTATTTTAATAGCTACTGATCTACTGATCATTTTCTATTTTACAATTTATTTTAATTTGGTTAGTAATCATAGTATTATATTATTCTAATGTTAATCTACAGCATAATAGGAAAAAGAGCTCAAAAACCTATTTACAATCCTTATAAATGTTCATAATACATCTAATACATAATATGAATTAAAGACTCTCTAAAGTCGATGACCTAAAGCAGATTGTGTTTAGGTAATCTGTGTTTATACCTGAAGGGTATAGACATTTTGTTGTAATCACCGAGACTCTTCACAAGTCTGTTAGTATGGTTATTAGTGATTCTGTCATAGAATCTACTGGTTAGTTTGTTAGTAATGTCTGTAACAAACGGAATATTATATATGGCATGCAGTTTTTTCAGGTTAGTATATATGGGTGTATTATAAATTATTTTTAGGGATTTATTTTGTATTACTTGGAGCTTGGAAAGGTTAGTATTCGAGGCGTTATTCCATACAGGTGAAGCATAGGTTAATAATGGTAATTGAGTTGATAAAGAACTATGGCGATTAAATATTGGATATATTGAGGATATACCCCGCATCGCCTTGCATTTCGCTGCCTCAATGTGAGGTGCCCATCTTATTCTTTTATCAAACGTCACTCCGAAATATTTTATTACTGACTGCCATTTCAGACTTTCTCCAGAGGGGATTTTCAGATCTGAACTTGGCTTATGATTTCTAACACTAAAGAATATGGCGTCTGTTTTGGTTTGATTAATTTTCCACTTAGTGAAGTGTTCAGTCATTGTTTTAATTGCAAATTCAAGATTTTTAAGAATAGTGTCTGGTTTTTTGCTACGTGTGAAGCAAGCGGTATCATCTGCATATAGGGCTATGTGACAGTTTTTTGGAATAGGTATGTCATTTATATATATGGAGAACAAGAGTGGGTTCCTACATCATGAAAACGTGATCAGTGATCGATTCTGAGTTCAAAGTCAAAATCTCGAGTTCGAATTTTCGCATGCTTGAAAAACTTCATCTATTGTTACTACGTACATACATAGATAAAGTAATAAAAACTTTGATTTTTTTTCGATGCTCCCACCCGAACCTTACCATACATAGTGACAAAGTCTCTTTCGAAATTATATATTAGATGTATAAGCATAGTAGTTTCATACGCAAATCCATGAGACCTTTTATACTGACCATACATTTCGTATTAAACTTCATCCCAACTCCTTGAAGGCTTTCGAGGCGAGTAGATCGTTAACGGTTTTCCATACATTATATTTCCATACGTTTGATCTTATATATTATACATACATGCATTCATATATAGATAGACGTTAAATATGTATCGATCGAGTAGACCCGAGTCAGATGAATATTTTAAAACGTCTGCGTTTGACACAGTTCCACGAGAAAACCGTTCCTTAAATCAGAACCGACACACCCGGTCAGGTCCAGAACCGGAAGTTCGTCTCGGACTTTCGTCGAATCCTCGCCTCCCCCTTTTCTCGCCTCCTTGTTAACGCAATTAATCAAAACAAGTTATAAACGTTCGCGGGTTTGAACTACTTGCTAGCCTTGTCGCTCATTAATAATTGAGAGCGTTGCAAATTTGTCAATCAGCGAGCACTCATTAATCCACATTGCACAAATTAGCTCGCCGATTTATGCACAAAGCGCCTCTCCCACAGCGAATTATTGTGCAGTTGATACTTTTCAATTAGCCAGCTTATAATTAATCGTATATCGAAATTGCAGCTCATTTTAACGCACTTTATTATATAATAACCCCGACCGCGTCGATCAATTTCGGGTATAATCCTTTTCGATGTGTTCGAAATTTAATCATTTATATATAGAGTCATTGTTATGAAATAGGCTCTGACTAATTCGCTTCGATTTGTGCAACAAAGGTGATGGATTTAGAGCCTATTATATATAAGGCCTCTATTTAACTGAAAAATTCACATTTTGATCAGTAATAAAAAACATTTGATAGGTAAAAATAATCGATTGATCAGTGAATATAATAAATGATCAGTTACTATGCGATCAGTTATTAACTAGAACGATAAGTATTTAAATAATATAAGCAGTAATTAAACCAAAATGATCCATATATAAAACGAAATGATAAGATTTAAAAATAAATGATCTATTATTAAATGAAACGATCAGTTTTACGCAATCTGACAGATGAAGTAGAGTCAATGTTGCCATACCCGCGTGTGTTTCTTTGTTTACGCCGGACCACGCGTTGATAAAATCTGACATTCACCGGTGATTTGATTTCTCGCTTTTCGCCTGGACTTCGAATTAATTTTTCAACTGGATTTCTTTCACTTGCTAACGCTACTAGTTTCCTGATCTTTGTTTTTTCCCTTGGACTGACTTTCGACCTTTCGACTTGGACCCCTCTCCGTTTTCAACCCCCTCGGTCCTTGCCCCTCGCTCCAGGTTCATTTCAGTTTCACTGTCAGTTGTCACGTGTCTGTTAAATTAATAAATACTGACCCTAACAACCTAATCTTAAATGAATAGGGCCAACCCTAACTTACCTAACCTGGCCCTTAAATAAATAAGTGTTGGCTGCTAAGATCTAAGATGGGCGACGTGCAACTGTCAAAAATTATAATTTATTTGGTTTAACTTATCATTTAGATTATTTATATGATCACTTATTTAATTAATTACTTATCATTAATCTTAATTTTTACATATGTACCTCTTATACAGTTCCCATGGTTTTCGTGTTAGTGGTAATTTTTTATATCTCTTATATCTTATCCGATCGTTTTCATACTTTGCCATATTGCTCATTTTGGTCAACAATATACGTTAATTTATCATCTGCCATTACGTTGGAGATAAAATATCGTATACAATGCGTATCAAATATCCACAATTTTGGGTACGGTGACGTCTAGCAAGCTACTATAATCTATCTTCAACCTTTTCGCCGTGATATGGTCATATCAGATTTTAATTGTTTAAACGCCTATAATTCACTCTATATTTTATAAAATTTGCTCTATAGGTTCTCGTTATCTCTAATATATAAATATTTATAGTTTTAACTCTCATATGTATATATAAATTTCAAATTTGGCGTCTAGCTTCATGTAATGTAATACACGATACATATTGATTTTTGGCCAAATATGTCAGATCTGACATTTCACTGCTAAAAGTATATCTCTTCACTGAGTTTTATCTGCGAGATAAGTATTCAATAAGAAGTTATGTTGTATCTAATTGTTAATATTATTTACAATATACTTACATGCATTTAGTATTTTACAATAAGCTAACATACATACATCACATACAATTAGTTCAACAGCTACCCATAACCTCAAATTTCATTGTTTCTTCCTCCAAAACAAACTTTCTATTCTAAACTGTACGGTTCCCGGCATAAATGAGTATACATATTTCCGGCAGCAACTAATTACCTCAAATTTCAAATTAAACTTTTTCAATAAATTCTGATGTTGATACATGTTAATATGTAAGTTTACAGGATTCCGTCAATTGAAAGTCTATTGGATTTACTTTGGGTGATGCTCTCTGGTGGTTTAAATCCTTAGTTAAAATACGTATGTCCGGTACATACATATGTATATATTAATCTATTTTGTAATACAGCAGCTTTCGTTCCGTAGATGCATATATCAAATTTTAAGATTCAAACATCTTTGCAACTGGACTTGATGACTATGATTTATAGAAATACTATATATTGAGATTTAAGTGCCTTTAAAGCCATTTAGATGCGATATTACTCAACAATGAAAATAATTATAAATAATAATTAAATTAATTTGTAAATAATTATAATTAATTTGTAAATGATAATTAATTAACTGATCATTTTATTTATTTTTAACCAACCAAATATTTAGTTCCCTTTATTTAATACTTTGATCCTATGGTGATTTCACGTACTTGCGAAACGGTTGATATAAAGTAATACCCGTTTTGTTTAATTTTTTAGACTACGACATAATTGGATTAAAAATAATTCTATAAGCGGTACTTTAAATATTGGAATAATGGTTTAAGATTCACGTAAAAGATTATTCTTCACTATTAATGCTTGATTCCAATCAGGATAAAAAAATCTTCAATCAAGTCTATGTATTAGAGTAGTATTTGATTTTTATACATTTTACAATACATCTTATATATATTTTAATAGCTACTGATCTAACGATCATTTTCTATTTTACAATTTAATTTAATTTGGTTTATGTTATTCTAATGTTAATGTTACAGCATATTAGAGTAGTATGAATAAGCTCTTTCAGATTGAAAACATGTACATATATTTTAAAATACTTTTTCTATTTAAAAGTACCAGGAATTAATTTTAGCTTTTTTTGTGCATAATTGGCTAGTTGGTATGTTTGATAAACGGGTCAGTATTCGATAAGCATATGAAGTGAAAGTAAAAAAAATCTAGTTAATAATAATATGTATATGTATATATGTACATATGTAACATATGTACATAAATATCATATACATAAATCATTAAGGAAATCGAGTAATCTTTTGACTTATTTTTTCGGTTTCTATACAAAAGCTCCCGAGATAAAGCCATCGTTGTGGATTATTATAATTACATAAAAGATAAAATTAAAAGGGTTAAAACGCTTTGTTTTTGTTTGCTTACTTTTATAAGGGTGCTGTTGTGTTTATATATGTAATGAAATGTTGCTTAATTTTTACTGAATTTGATTAAAATTCTGAAAAGTAAATTGCAAAGGGATCGAGAAGGACAAGCAGTACAACATAATTGCCAATTACTTGATTAAATGATTAAGTTATTTTGAATTTATGAAAATTGATATAATTATGCAAAACATGATGATTCGAGAGAAAAATAAAGTCCTTTTGTTTATTTTTTCACTATGAAAATCTACAGTAGTCAATTTGGACAATTAAATTTAATATATCATATAATTATTCAGAACAAATTTCAATTTTTGCATATATTTTCAACTATATTGACCTTTTGTCTATCTTATTTTATGTAGGTACTAGAGGTTGCAATTTACCGTCAAATTGCAATTACCGGTAAACGGTAAATAATTTGTCTCATTACCGGCTTACCGGTTATTTACCGGTAAATGAAAAATAAATTAATAATGAAATAATATAATTTTTTTTTTTGGTTTTGTTGAGTTTATTAAAAAATGCTCATTTTATTTGGTACAATGAATTTTTAGAATTAAAATATACTCAGGAATTAAATCATATCAATACTTTCGTCTTTTAGACTTGATCTGAATTTTGTGCATATTTGTCCCGCAGATGAAAATGCTCGTTCTGATTCAACACTTGTTGGTCGGCAAGTCATAAGATGTTGAAATGCAATTTTTAAATATTTGCCACAAATTTTTTCGAGTTCCAAATATGACATTTCTCTCTGAATAACATCTTTTTTCGGTTTATCCACTTAATTTTTTATTTATTGCTAAATTTAAGCTTTTCTCCAGTGTTAATATTTCGACTATTTCTATTTCATTTCCTTCTCTGTCTTTTTGTTCAGAAATTTTATAGTTCTCATCCCTAAAAAATTCATGCTTAGTCATATCTATGATTTTTTCCATTATTGTAGTTTTATTCGTTATATTAAATATTCCATATTCATCAAAATCATTTATTGTATCAGGATCATTAAGATAATTAACCACGTCGGAATATATCGTTCTTCTTTCCTTTATTCGAATTATTAGCTCTTCTTTAAGTTCCATGGCTAAAAATGAACTGTATTTAGACAGTTCATCGAGCAATTTCAATGTTATGTCGGCTGTATATAGATTTATGTCTTCACGACATAGAGCTTCTACAGCAATTTTTCCCAGTTGTAATGCCAATATTATGTCAGAGATTTTATCAAATTCAATATTATCGATTTTTATGTCGGATTTTATATCAACTTTTTAAGATCGCATTTATAATTTCATAAAATCGTTCCAGCATTTTCAGTAAGGAATTCCATCGAGTTCTACAATCTCGATACAAAGTAAGCTCTTTTCTTAATTCGTCTTTTATATGTTTTAGAAGATTATCATTTTTAAAGGAGATCTTCTATACAAATTTACTATTGATCTTACTTTACATATTAATAAATTCAATAAACATGTATATTATAAAATCTATTATTCACAAATGACTTTTTTTAAGTATAAACAAGAATGTAATCAATGCAAACAGAGTAGAATATGGATCTGAATACTAATGATCATAAAATATTCTTCGTCCTCTGTCTCAAATCAACTAGGATCAGCTGCATCGGAGCATTCGGTCACCGCATTCTGAAGACAGTTGACACCAGTGTGACACGTAACACACCATCTATCTGTGTTGCCAGAGTCGAAAAACAAAACTCCCAATTCCACATGCATATCTACATTAAACTTACGTTATAAAATGCCTGTAGTTGTCCTTAATTCACCAAAAAATCATTTCCGGCAATTACCGGTAATTTTCCAATTTACCGGTAATTACCAAAGGTGCTTTTTTGGCGATTTACCGGTAAACCGGTAATGCAACCTCTAGTAGGTACCTATTTATTTATGTATATTGAAATTGTTTTTTTTTTATTTGCAGGTATTGATGCGTGATCTTCTATACACATTCTTATGCATTGATATTGAAGTAAGGTTTATATTCATTGAAAAAATTTCAAGAAATAATATGGTTAGAATATTTACAACACATCAAAAGTAACTTCCCTATGTCAAGTGGTGTCGTTTTGTCTTATAATATCTGTATTCTATGTTTGTTTTATATTATTGCTATTGAAACTATTTGAACAGCAATTTGTGCTTATTGTTTTAAGTACTTATTACATAAAAATTACTAAAAGTATTGTATTATTTACTATAAAATTTAAAATTTCATATGAAACGAATTCGCGACGATATATTTAGCAACTTTCATTGCCATGAAAAAGGGAAAATGTCCCTATTAAGGTGATAATATAAGCATACAAAAGCGTCCTTACGTATTATCATATACATTGTTATTCTCAATGTTAATTTCAGATCGCGCGATACGACCAAAGCGCGCTTTTCAGTCTCAAGAGAATCATCTTCGCATTCAAATTGCGGCCGTTACAAACTATTTTCGCGCAATTGAATGTTTCTCTTAGCCTGATTACATCTCCGATTGGCCGAAAATTATTGTCAAGGCATGGATAACGATTCGCAGCCACCGTTGAAAGATAATCTCGGGATATAAACAGGGGGCGGGGGTGGTTGATAAATATAACGATCCGTCGCAATTTTCACGCGCTGAAATTGCCAAAAAAGTGGAAAGGGGAGGAAAAACTCACCCCCTACGGTCACGTCGGGGTCTTTCTTACCCCACAAAAGGAGCGGAATGATTATAATGGCAAGAATAAATCCTCGCCTTTAGAAAACAATACAAAAGGGGACGGGAAACGGGGAAGGGTGAGGTGTAAAGAAATATTCCTCAGATGTAACTGTGTAAAATTCGCTTATAAACGAATGAACGAAAAAAAGACGAAGCAAGGAGACTAAAAAAATATACATACATATACATAAGAGAACCTCCTACCCCTCAGTTGGTAACACTTTTGCGGAAAATTTGAATAAAACGAAGTGAAAAAGTTTTGCCCCTGTAATGCTGTTCGCTTTCAAAAAAAAAAAAAAAATCGTAGGTGGCCGTTTTAAAGCAGGGGATTTCAACGCGCGGTCGTTATGAATAACTAAGAGACTTTGGAAGAAAAAATGGAAACTAATGACATTTTTTTTCAACATTTTCTCACAATATTCGACGATAAGAGGGCCGGATCCATTAGCGGTCCGATGATCTCCTCGTGACACGAACCGGCCCTGGAAAATCTAGGAATACATTAAAATACATTAGAATATTTTGACAAAAACGATCAAAAAAATTCGGTACAGTCGTCAACTATTCATTTGAATGGGTATGGACTAGCTGAAATAGTGAGATTTCGTAAATTCAAACATATCTACATATAGATACATATATAAAATAATAATAAGTTTGTCTACAAATTATCTACAATTTTAGCTTCATATAAAATTCTTCTAAGGGCCATTTTTCTATTACGTCATGTTACAGTTACAGATTTTCGATTCTAAAGTTATAATTATACACAGTATAATCCAAGTTTTATTATATGTAAATTGAAATTTGACCTCAATTAATGATTCATCACATAGACACTTATTACATACACACTATTATGTTTTATAAAAGTCCATACAAATGTCAATCAATAGATAATATCTAAATATAAAAATGTACCGTAGATATGAAAATATTCTACATATATGTATGTATAATATGAACGTTTATTTCTAAAAAAAATAATTTTAAATTAACAATAACACGTTAAATTTTATTTATTTTTACAAAAAAAGCATAAACATATGTAGCCGTTATATAGATAAGTGGCAAAAGTCCAATTTTCATTTCTAAAGACACTATTTCTGTTTGATTTAATTCACAATTTGCTTCACTTATTTAAATTCAATATTTCAATCTCGGAAAAGCAGAATAAACGTAAAATGTTGTTGTTAAATGTAAAATCTTATCTGTTTTGTGAAGTATTTCTTGAAATGAAGAAAAGTCGTCTTTTGCCACTTCAAATATAACGGCTAATATGTATGTCTCTTTTCATACGGTATAAAAATATTTAAATTACAATAGATTTAGCCACAGTAAAAATACTCAAAATTTTCTCCATCGACATTTTTTAATAAAACATGAAGTTTCATTAAAAGTTAATGAAGATTTTATTTAAAAAGTGATATAATTCAATGTAATATTTGCAAGCGAAATTTTCATTTGAAAAAGAGCTCAACGCGTCTGGTGTTCGCATAAACAGTCGTATTTGCGTTGAAGATTCGTGTCAGAGTCGGACAAGGCTTTACAACCCACCTTATTCTACCCCCACACAAAGAGGGTTAGGAAGAGGTGAGTTTGCGGAGAAATAAGGGTGGGTAAGAAAGCTTGTCGCCAACAAAGCGAATATCGGATCGCCCTGAGGGGGCCGTAATAAATAAGACGGTTGAACGTTTGGCGAGAAAACAATTTTATGTCCTTTTAATCTGATTAAAGAAATCCGAAGCCGCAAAGCATGGCCGCGGGGGTCCAATCCACCCCCAGAAAATGCTTTGAGGCTCACCCGTACAGGGATGTGACCCTAAGGGCAAAATTGCAAGCTTACATTCGGTCCATATTTCGGGCTGCGCGTTTTTGTGCCCCTCGTTTTAGGGTTTCGGAATAAAATCCGGACTTTTTTTCAGCATTTTCCCTCTCTCATCCCCCTCGGGCGGTTCATCCGTTGAGTCACCACATTTTTCATGATTATAGTATAGCGTGTGCGCGAGAAAAAAAATCCCTTCATAAAATCTCGCGAAATCCCCCCCGCGTATGCGTAGTTTCGATTTTACTCACTTGACTTTGAAGTGTAATATATGCTGAATTTTTCCAGAAAAATTGATCGAAAGTAATTCATTTTTTATTGCATCGTAGCTTCCAGTCATATTACTTAGTTTCGACTGGGAAAATATCAAAATAAATTCCTCGCCAGTAGCTGTTCATACGTATACGATTTATATATGTACATATGTATGTATGTATATATACATATACAAAATCATCGTATTATACACATAATATGCAATATACAGCTTTAAGTTGATTATTAGAAAATTCAAGAAGAAATTTATTACAACAAATAAGTTTTCAAAATCTTATTGAAGAAATTCAATAGCTATAAATTATAAACAAGAGCCACGTGTAATAAAATACAATTGTATTTAAAATATTTAGTTTTAAGGCGAAGACCAATGTTTTGATATTCAGTATGTATGTAAATATAAAAAGTAGTATACTTTTTGTAAATATAAAAAGTAATATAATATAGTTTTTCAAATTACAACCAAAAAGCGTTTGAAATAAAATATAGCAGGTACTTAAGTACTCACATAAATTAAAACATTCAAATAAATAAAGATAAAAAAATCTTCAACGGAACTCTGTTTGTTAAATGAATATTTTTTTCAAGTTCTTACTTTAAGCATTAAACTGAAATCACAAAGGAATTTAGTTCAAGCTTTTTATTACCCATAGAAAAAGATTATTTTTTTATACTAGCCTGTTGTTGCCTGGCTTTGATGGGTATTTCCGGGATTTGCCAGGCGTTATTCGGGTAAATAAAAATTGAAAAAAAGCTTTCAAATGGCTCTGATTCAATTTAAAATAGTATGGTCTATATACATACATTTATTGAAAATTATGGAATTGAATGGCAGATTTTCACGGCGTTTCCCGGCTTAAAGGACTTGAACCCCTTCCAAAACCAATCTACGGTTTGAAATAGTCTACCTATACCAAATTTGGTAATCCTACGTAAGAAAGCTGTGGATTTATGTACATAGCAGACATTCATATTCATATATATTACTAGTGTTGTGCCCGATGAAATAACATCGCATGGTTATTAAATTAAAAAAAAAATGAAAACAAATGTGTTGGCCCTGCATAGTATTTTTTTTCAAATACCTTTTAAGTGTATTTAATTTAATATTTATATTTAATTGTTTAATATGAAAAAAATTATATAAACTACCTACCTACCTACATATACATAAACAATATAAAGCACCAATATAAAACTAATGAATTAATTAAATACATTTTCAATAGATGGCGCTAAATGCTCTGAGACTTTTGCCCTAGCGGCAACATTGGTAGCAAACAATATATGTATATGTACATACATATATAATTTTTTTCTTTTGTTCTTATATTCGTATATTTTGTTGGCAGTGTTTTAGCTGTGACGTATGTACATACATATGTATGTACATATTTCGGATAGAAACGACTATTATAGTACGGCGAGGGTTATCTTACACAGACAGGTACAAAAACAACTCCCTGGGACAAATTTTTAAAAAGTTAAAAAAAGCTATTGAAACTGTATGATTTGAAGAAATTTCGAACTAAATGCCAAAAAAAATCGTATTGTCCATGCTGGCACGTATTGAGGCCTTCAAAAAAGCAAATGGAGGGTCTACTAAATATTAGATTGTTATTTGTAACTGTCTTATGTCAATTTCCATTGTAATTTAATTCATAGAAAATATATACTTTAATATTATTTTAGTTAGACGTTTGAAATAAATAAAAAAATACCCTATTGTAAATGTTTTTTACTTTATCTATGTACGTAGTAAGAATAGATGAAGTTTTGTGATCATGCAAAAATTCGAACTCGAGATTTTGACTGATTCGAACTCAGAATCGATCACTGATCACGTTTTCATGATCTAAAAAAAAATGTGTGTGTGTGTCTGTGTATTTTGGGGATTTTTTGAACACCGTTAGTCTTATAGAACTGAAACTTAGTATCGGTTACTGAAATTTTTATCGACACGACGTAAATTTTTTTAAATTCTTATCTCGTCTTAATTTAAAAATATAAATAACCTTTTTTAATGTCAAAACATGTTTTATATTTGAAATCAAATAAAAAAATTCGTGTATCTAAAAAACATGTAATTAAAAAAAAAACGAAAACATCAAATAATTGAAAGTTTCGATTTCAATGCCCGTAACTGCATATGATTATATATTATATATGATACTAGTTGTTTTACCCGGCTTTGCTCAGTGTTTGTAATATAAACAGCGTAAACATGGCGAATCTAATAGTAAATATTCATTTGTTTTTTTATTAAATTAATTTGAATCGACAAAAAAAACGAATCGTCATCATAGAAACTTTCTCAACAGATTTTTTTTTTTTATACCAGGAAGGCTTGACAGGAAGACCCCAATACGCCTTCCTGGACAATTAATTATAAACAATGCAGCATTTTATTATTACATAAATCACTGTATTTCCAGAAGCTGAAGAACACGAAAATAACAATTAATTAATTAATCACAGAATTAATCCATTGAGACATCTATGAGGATTTAGATTTTGCAAATAATTTTTACAAATTATACACACAATAAATACAGAAGATTTGTAACAAAAGGAAAGATGATAATTTTTGCCAATTTTGAGGAACAGTTTCAACAATGAACAGATAAAATTGGCAAACTCTGATAAGAAACGATCGATTTGGAGTCACAAATACTAACCAAATCTAACCAGCAGTATGGTGGATCGAACCCACTGATCACTTGGTGCTAAACATACACGCTACCATTAAGACATATTGCTGGCTTATATATATACATATACATACATACTTACATACAAAGTCTCTTTCTAAATTATATATTAGATTTTCGTAGCATATTTATATTGTTATCACTCTTGAAACATACAAGAAATGTATATACGAAATCGCTTCAAATATGAAATGATTTTCAGATGCAAAATTTAATATCGATTTCAACACGGCGCCAAAAATATATCAGCACATTTCGAGAGCTCTCCAGAGTGAAGTTCAAAGGGAATCGTTTCCTTTCAACGAAATTGCGATCCGCCATAATTTACAAACATCTGTAATTGTCCTGTAATAAATAATATTGTCTTTGTGTTCGAGAGTCCCAGCGCGGATCATTACGCTTGATTTATTCAGCGTATTTCAGTTAAAATGTACCCCGGCCCGCCGTTTCTTTCATTATCAACATTAAAGCGAAACTCGACAAGAAAAATTGTAACGGTGTGTCGCGAGAGAAAAGCACCTGCCCCCCCGTCCGAAATGCCGTTTTTATCATTTTCGGCCAAACGCAAAAAATTCCCCATCCGTAATTGATATTAAAAAACTTTCGAGGCGAAATTTTATAAATTCTAAAATATTTTTTCCTTCCTTACACGAATCGTGTGACCCTTTGAAGACCTTCATGATAGCGACCTGCTCGTAGGAACTGAACGCAAGTTCATCTATATGTATGCGTTCAAATGATTATAATTATGAGGTGGAAAAATTTTGAGTAAGTAAGTCATCTTCAAAGTGTTAGAAAAGTCTGTTCCCAATATTTTAAAAATCCTATCTTTCAACAATCTTTCTGTCAGGCAACGTCTCACTGATGCTACATTCTTCTTTAAGCTCCGAAATGGCTTCCTTGATCGTTCCGATTTACTGAGTAAGGTTTGGTTTTTAGAATTTCAGTTAGGTACATATTCTAGACACGTTGCACTCTTTTCACTTAATCCTTTCAAAACCATCAACCAACAAATCTTTCAACAATCTTTCTGTCAGGCGACGACTCACTGATGCTACATTCTTCTTTAAGCTCCGAAATGGCTTCCTTGATCGTTCTTATTTACTGAGTAATGTTGGTTTCAAGATTCCAGTTAGGTACTTATTTTAGACACGTTGCACTCTTTTCACTTAATCCTTTAAAAACCACCAACCAACAAATATTTTAACAATCTTTCTCTCAGGCGACGTCTCACTGATGCTACATTCTTCTTTAAGCTCCTAAATGGTTTCTTTGACTGTTCTGATTTACTGTGTAAGGTTGGTTTCAGGATCCCAGTTAGGTATTCTAGACAAGTTGCACTCTTTTCACTTGATCATTTCAAAACCATCAACGAACAAATCTTTTAACAATCTTTCTGTCAGGCAACGTTTCACTGATGCTACATTCTTCTTTAAGCTCCTAAATGGTTTTCTTGATTGTTCTGATTTACTGAGTAAGGTTTGGGTTTTAGAATTCCAGTTAGGTACATATTCTAGACACGTTGCACTCTTTTCACTTAATCCTTTCAAAACCATCAACGAACAAATCTTTTAACAATCTTTCTCTCAGGCGACGTCTCACTGATGCTACATTCTTCTTTAAGCTCCGAAATGGCTTCCTTGATCGTTCTGATTTACTGAGTAAGGTTTGGTTTTTAGAATTTCAGTTAGGTACATATTCTAGACACGTTGCACTCTTTTCACTTAATCCTTTCAAAACCATCAACCAACAAATCTTTCAACAATCTTTCTGTCAGGCGACGACTCACTGATGCTACATTCTTCTTTAAGCTCCGAAATGGCTTCCTTGATCGTTCTGATTTACTGAGTAAGGTTTGGTTTTTAGAATTTCAGTTAGGTACATATTCTAGACACGTTGCACTCTTTTCACTTAATCCTTTCAAAACCATCAACCAACAAATCTTTTAACAATCTTTCTGTCAGGCGACGACTCACTGATGCTACATTCTTCTTTAAGCTCCTAAATGGTATCTTTGATTGTTCTGATTTACTGAGTAAGGTTGGTTTCTGGATTCCAGTTAGGTACATATTCTAGACACGTTGCACTCTTTTCACTTAATCCTTTCAAAACCATCAACCAACAAATCTTTCAACAATCTTTCTGTCAGGCGACGTCTCATTGATGCTACATTCTTCTTTAAACTCCTAAATGGTTTTCTTGATTATTCTGATTTACTGAGTAAGGTTGGTTTCAGGATTTCAGTTAAGTACATATTCTAGACACGTTGCACTCTTTTCACTTAATCCTTTCAAAACCAATTCCCTAAAATATTCTTATCTACAGCGTGTTTATCGTATGTTTAACGGGAAGCTGAATGAGGTTGATCTGTTCGGTATTTCCTTACATCGATTCAAGACTACCATCAAGAGAATCTTGTGCGATTGATCTATTTATTCTTCTATTATATAACATTTTTCCAATATTTTAACACTTTAAGTTAAGTTATACAATGTTCTATTTAGTTTTTATTATTTTATTTTTCATTTCTTTATCTCTATGCACCATTTTATGTAATTTGTAAAAATCTGTAATTGGATTCGGACGTTATTTTGTTATATAATTTATTTATTTTTTATCTTTATTTTTATGCATTTCTACATCTTGTTGTATGTTGATTTTTCAATAAATAAAATTAAAAAAAGTTTTGAAAAAAAAAAAAAATTAAAAAAAGTTTGTTATATAATTTATTTATTTTTTACTCTTTATTTTTATGCATTTCTACATCTTGTTGTATGTTGATTTTTCAATAAATAAAATTAAAAAAAGTCCCCCGGCATTACCCAGACAGACGAAGGATGAAAAAATAAATAAAATACTAAACTTTTTCATTAAATTTAGTATTGTCTGCTCCAAGTTAGAAGACTGTGAGATAGTATGTACATATAAAAAATTGGATCGTTTTAAATTGAAAACTGTAAACTTGCATAGCGAAAAACATTCCACATTGTATTTCGATCTAAGCGGTTTACATTGGAGACGAGAAGAATGAGAGGCGATGTAATCAAAGTTTTCAAAATTAGAAATAGCCACTATAATTGTCCTTTTAACCTTTTAACGTATAGCAAAAACACTCGTGTGAGAGGTCTGACTCCAAAACAAATTCTATCATTATCATTTACAGCCATTGACTATCCACTGCTGGATCTGGATTACGATTCCATTCGTCTCTATTTTCATCCATCATCATCTCATCCATCTCACCCCACTTACATTTCTATTTTCATCCATCCATCTTCCTTGCGGCCTTCCTTTTACCATTTTACATTCTCTTGGGTACCATTCTAGCACTTCTGTTATCCATTCTTCTTACCACGTTACCTACCCATTGCCATATATTCAATTTCTCCACCATGTCAATTACCCTTGTCATACTTCTCACATTCCGTTTCTTATTCCTTCTCATTATGCCGATGCTATTTAATTTTTTATTATAAAAAGTACTATTATTTTTAATTTGTAAGCAAACCTTACGTAATACAATTTTAAACCCTTTAATAGAACCATCCTATCC
This sequence comes from Arctopsyche grandis, assembly GCF_051622035.1. NCBI lineage: Eukaryota > Metazoa > Arthropoda > Insecta > Trichoptera > Hydropsychidae > Arctopsyche > Arctopsyche grandis. The sequence continues at coordinate 4,715,882 of NC_135362.1, forward strand.
TTATATAAACTGGTTATTATTAATATAATAACCACTTATTCACATTAACCGCAACACATTTTCATTGAACATGTACTCTAAATACCACTTTGTCCAAATATATAACAGGCAAATTAAAATAATCAACCGCACATATTTGACATGAATTTAAAAATAAAAAAATTATCAACAGATTTCCAAATGAACTATAAATATTCCAGCATAATTTTAAAACATAAAGGATGACGATAAACTTCAAATTCCAACCAATTTCAGTAAATAAATTTTAGATCATCCCAAATTAAAAACATAACTCTGCACAAAAGCTCACCGGAATGCAAAAATTCCCTAGAAATAAATTCCAAATATTATCGGATTACATTTTAATTATTTTTTTAACATACATATGTACATATCTACATATGTACTTACGATTAAATTCGGTTAGTAGATAGAGAAAGGAGAGAGTGGGGATAAATAAATTAACGAGACCCATGCGGAATATTTAACACGTTCGCCCCCCCCCCCAAGACTAAGTCTAATGCCAATTCATATTATTCGGTACGGTTTGATTAAGGGCCAAATAAAGGTGGGCCTCAAGTGCCGCCAAAGGACCAATAAAATAAGCCACCTGACTTTTACGGCGGCTTTTAGGTCGTCAGGCTACCTCTCCCAGCTTCCTGGCCGTGCTTCGTCTTCATCTAAACAAATTACTAGGATATCCTTAGCTTGGATTTCACGGTGGTGTGCCACCCCATTTAAAAAGTTTTACTTTTGTGTGCCGACTTGACGATTTCGCCTAAATTGCGCCTATTGTTATGATGCGGGGGAAAAATTTGTCGCAATCTTATTCAAATGTAAGCCAGAGACGAGGGAAACTGTAATAGTGGCTCTCAAACTGTGTTCAGCGGAGTTTTACGGTCGCAAAAGGGATTTGATCTATTAAGGATGTCCTTTTATTTGGCGAATTTTTGAACTTACATGTAATATATATATATTTTTATAAATTAACTTCCAGATACTATACTAAGTACAATAAATGCTTGTAAATGTGCATATACATATGTATGTATATGATTACACTGTTCGACACGAAAAATGGTTCAGAGACGAGATATGACTTTTCTTATAGATCTATGCCCAGTTAACACGAATCTGGTAATAAAAAAATGTTGATTGGCTAGAGATTCGGATATATATGTGTTTTTTAAATCGCGCGATTTTTCTATATCTTGGTGTTGTTCGGTCGATGTCTCAAAATCTGTCAATTTTCTGTTCAAAATAAATATTGCAACCTAGTCAGGTATTTTATCTTTCATTTGTAGTACTTTTCAGCTTTAAAATATCTCTAAGTAGTCGTCCAGTTTAAATCAAAAGTCAAAAGTACGTGTTTTCACTTGGGATTTTTTCACACTGTTAATACTATTTTATATTGAGTATTTTTCATTGAAACATGTTTATTGGGATAGTGTTCTGGCCACATTATTTTTTGTTTTTATTTAAAAGGATTAATTGGAAGTGTGCTGAATTTTAAATCGGTAAAATTTCGAGCTAAAAACTCGTACTATTATTTACTCGTATTTACATGAATCTGAATTGAATAAATAGGGATAATATATTAAATTGTCTTTATACGAGAATTAAATAAAATTCCAATTAGAAAAATCATATTTCTGATTTTCACTTGTCACTTGAGTGTTCACTTGTCATAGATCTATAAGAAAAGTCATATCTCGTCCCTGAACCATTTTTCGTGTCGAACAGTGTAAATCATCAAATCAAGATCATCAAATTCAATTTATGAAGAAAATAATAATGGAGCACGGTTTTTTAACGGCAAAATTTTTTATTACCAGATTCGTGTTCACTGGGCATAGATGATCTATATGAAAAGTCACATCTCGTCTCTGAACCAAAAAAAAGTGGTCATTGTAAATTGTAAATTGCCCAATCGGTTGTACGTCATACAATTTTTACTAAAACTTATATACTTATTTTATACTGTAGCAATTATTATTTCAAATTTTTGAAATATTTAAAAAATGAAAACTTGAATTCTGAAATCTTTTTCTTGCAAATGCATTTTTTCACTACACCATTTCTTTCTCTGTTTACTATTTAAACTAATTTTTACCATGTTTCCATTACGGGATTGCCCACAGGTGAAACCTATGGCCAACTTTAGTTATGTATTTGAATATTTATGAATATTATAGTTAAATTTGAATATTTATGAATATTATCATAAATTTGAAATTAAATTCAAATAATGGTGAATGAATGTAGGTGGCCTATTTGGTAGGGACTGTTTCAACAATGAAATCAGATAAATTTGCAAACTCTGATAGAAAACGATTGAGCTGGAGTCAAATTTATCCTAGATCTGGCCAGCAACACTGGATCAGGGATCGAGCTCATTATATGTACGTTATCTCAGTTGCGCTAATCACTGAGCTGTGATGTATGTAATGTTTTTTTATACTGGTTTTTACTGTGTTATAGTTCTGGTTGCTATTTCTTATTCTACTGGAGTTTCATTGAAATAAACACACATAAAAGTTTAAAATAATTAGCATTTTATTAAATTTATTATATGATACTATTGTATTTTGTATTTATTTATTTTTGAATTGTTTGATATATTATCAATTATTTGTAGTTTTGTAAGAAAAAGCAGCTTAGAAGCTCTTGTCGAATATATGTAGGTCAATAGTTTATGATTAAAAGTATTCCTGAAACATTTGTATGATTTTTTTTAAATGAAAATAATAAATTGGGATACACTGCTTTATCCAGGATGCTTTATATATTTTTTTATGTCTTATAAACGGCACAAACACATATATTTACCAACAGCAGCAGCTGTAAATGCACAGGAAATAACTCGTATACATCTTGAATATTTCAACGAAGCCGAAACGTATTTGATGCTAGTCGCTTCAGCTGAAAGAAAGCGAGAACATTCTATCGTCCCTGAATTAATTACCTGTCGAAAAATTTCAAACGAATCGAGTGCCTCGCGAATAAATTGCATACAAAATTGATTTTCCCGCCGAGCGGAAATTTCTCATTCAATACAACAAACAATGGAAACTTCCGTTGCGGGATTACGGGAACCCTCCTCCCTGAGAAATGGAATATTCTTAATCAAAATTAAACGAACGATACAAAATATGAACACCAACCTTTTTCATTCACCATATATGTATGTACATAGATTTTTCTTTCGTTGCGTATGCTAAAAAAAAGTGGGTTCGCGTAGTAATCTCTCTTCGGGATATTAAATATGTTTCCGTTTAGGCGAATCAATTTCGCGTTTGTGCCGAAAGTAAACCGAATGAAAAATGTGGTGGAATGAATTATCCAAATGCTGGCACGAGAAATGGAAACGATTCGCCACTGAATGGAATGAAGTAATCTCGTTTCGGACTATCATAAATTAAGAACCGCTGCGAAGTTCATTTAAACTGGGTCATGGCGATGCCTCAACCTGTGGCTCGTAAAAACTAACCGTTAGGTTTTCTTTTCAATTAATTATTATTTTTTATTTGACCGTTAGGTCCAGCTTTTATGGTATGAAAAGTTTGCAAGATTTTTGCTTGGTCAGATAACATCAAATTATATTTGGTTCAAAAATCCTCTTTCTCTGTCAATTGTTTCTTTCTGTCAATTGTTTTTTTCTCTGTCAACCCTAAGACGAATTTTGAGGTTATGCACTTACGTCGACTCTGAAGAAACGAATTCTATGATAATAACTAAAAGTACTGTCCGATAAGCTTATTGTAAAAAACTAAATGTATGTAAGCTTATTGTAATCATATTAACAATTAGATAACTTCTTATTGAATACTTATCAACATAACTTCTTATTGAATACTTATCTCGCAGATAAAACTCAGTGAAGAGATATACTTTTAGCAGTGAAATGTCAGATCTGACATATTTGGCCAAAAATCAATATATATCGTGTATTACCTTACAAGAAGCTACACGCCAAATTTGAAATTTATATATACATATGAGAGTTAAAACTATAAATATTTAAATATTAGAGATAACGAGAACCTATAGAGCAAATTTTATAAAATATAGAGTGAATTATAGGCGTTTAAACAATTAAAATCTGATATGGCCATATCACGGCGAAAAGGTTGAAGATAGATTATGGTAGCTTGCAAGACGTCACCGTAAACCAAAATTGTGGATATTTGATACGCATTGTATACGATATTTTATCTCCAATGTAATGGCAGACGATACATTAAACGTATATTGATGACCAAAATGAGCACTATCGCAAAGTATGAAAACGATCGGATAAGAGATAAGAGATATAAAAAATGACCCCTTACATGAAAACCATGTGAACTGTATAAGAGGCAAGTAAAAAGACCATCGTATTTGATGATATGTATGTAATTTAGTATAACTAATTATATGTAAACCTGTATGAAGTAACCTGATTAGCAGATATATGTAAATGACAGATATGTATAAACGTCATTCGACTTTTGGCCGAAACACCACGCTATTCGACTTAGCACCACGCCATTTAACATTCATTTTAACAATCATTATATAACCTACGAGTGAAGTAAAATATATATAAGAGAGATAAAGACAACCTATAATGCAAATTTTATAAAATATAGAGTGAAAAAAGAAAAAGTTATAGGCGTTTAAGCAATTAAAATGTGACATAGAAAGAGGGTGACGAAAAGGGAAAAAACGATCGGAAATGTGTGGATAAATCTGACAAAGTGGATTAATACGGCAAATAGACATCACCGAGAACGATAATGAAGTATTTTCAAACGTGTCTATTGCGATTATTTTTCACCATCGTAATGGCCGATTTGATTTCCACATATATTGATTACCAAACCGAGCAAAATGGCAAAGTTTGAAAACGATCGGATAACAACCCAAATTTCGTCAGACGAAAAAATCGAAAGCGAGCTAAGAAGAGGCTAGTAAAAATCAAACTCTTTGGACATCGTGATACGTCTACTAAATTTTCAAGATTTGATTATGTTATTTTGGATCGAACCTGGCGACCTCTCAGTGCTTATTATTGTTGCGTAAGGGGGGGTGGAGGATCCAAATAAAAGGCCAAAGTCGCTTCACAGCATTTATTGGTGGTTAGGAGATCCACGCACTGCCCATGCTCCGTCCAGAATGCCTTCATATGGCATAAGTATCTGCTTATAAAGGGCAGGTCGCTCACTGCATCTTCGACGTCTGGTTACTTTCCCATTGTTTAGGCACGTACCCGGATATGCAGTCTCACGATCCAAGGCACTCAGACCCACAATATCGCGCTGTCAGTTTTAAGAACTATACCGGGAAGCCGTGCCGTCCACTTAGTTCATTCGTATGTTACAGTATCAACGCAACCACTGAGTCATGCTGCTGGCCAATATATGGATGCGGTGCATCCGCTCTAAAATCGCCAGACAAATTGAACGATAGATTAACGGACGGTTGCTTTAAATGCAATTCTCGATAAGTCCCGAATCTTGCCTTATTAAACTCGCCAGAAAGATCCAACTCAATTTTAATAATTACCATTTTAATAATTGCATCTGTGCACATCGAAAGGTAACTCGTCATCTGATGTGCAATCTATCATTCGAGAAAATGAGAATTACGTTGAGTCGCCGAGTAATTGCGATCGGATTAGGCCGGGTAGCGTCCTGAGAGACCGTGTGACCGGTGTAAGTGGTTTTAAGGATTAGCGACAAGCTAAGTGCACGTAGGCTAAACAATGGCGACCGAGTTGGCTGGTGTTGGTCCTTTCGCAGAATTGACCTGTACCGTGTCGTGGGAATGTCGTGGGAAGACATATCCGTAGGTGACCATAACAATAGGTAAACAAATTAGACGTCGAAGATGTCCTGAGAGATCTATCCCTTATAAGGCGATACTTAAGCGATATCAGGTGATTCTGGACTGAGCACTGCCAGTGCGTGTATCTCCTTAATCATCAATAAATGCTGTGAAACGACTGTTGGCCTTTTAATTGGATCCTCCACCCACCCCTACGCAACAGTACTTATGTACAAAAATAGTCCAACCATGTGTCGCCTTGGGGTAATTTCTGTCATGGCACATATGATGTATGTAAAAAACAAAAAAAAAATAACGTAATCAAACATAAATTATATATTTTTAATTTATTTAACCAAATATAACCAATTTCGATAGCGTTACTCATCTCCGAACCCTTTGACTTCCGTTCATAATTTCAAAATAATTAATTATGACCGTCAGAAGCGGCTCGTTAAATTTCCCAGACGATTTCCCCGTATCACTGTTTGTTCGCTAGGTACGCCAACAACGAATTTACCATCATTGTTTATCACCAGTCTATGACCCGGGGATGTCCATGAATAAATTTTCAGCAATTGATTGTATTTTTAGCACTAATTAATACCGTTCCAGTATTGTTTTTGCCCGGGCGAACGTATGACGATACAATTACACAGCTCGTAATAATTATTACCGCGTGACGTTTTGCTCGCCGCGAACAGCAATTTATTTATGATCGGATAACGCCGGGCCAGTTTGCCATGTATTTAATATTGCCGAGTAATTAATCGGCTCTCGTACGCCACTGTGAAGTATTGAACGATGTGTCTGTGCGAAAAAAATGGCGGGAATTTTTGCGTTTGAATTCGGATGCGTGTTTTTTTTTTAGTGTTGCTCGTTTGTATACATATGTAAGGTACATGTGTAACGTAGCGCTCGACGCGAATAAATGATTTATACATGAAGATAAGAAAATTACATATGCAAAGTGTGTTGCCGGTTGTTATGTTCCGAAATTTATGTTCGGCGTAATTTAATTTCATTTTGCGTAGTATAATTTTCTTGTGTTTAGCGTGTTCTTCATTGGAAAAATAAATGCTATGCTTGAAACGCAATTACATTACAAGATTTCGTCTCCGTGTAAAAATTACGAGCGACATAATATCTTTTGTAAATAAATATTGCATCTTGATGATTGATGTGTACTTTACTATAAAAAATCAATCGTGTATATTTAAGTACACTAGAAAATTTCATTATGTAAATTCTAAATACACATATGGTTTGTATTAAGTTTTTGAGGCAATTCTAAATCAATATACAATAATTATTCACTGAATATTTTGATTTATTATTATAAAGTTTCCATAGATTCGTATCTTATCTTACGAAAATAGACATTTTCTTCCCCTAAAAAAGGTTTTCACCGGAAATGCTTAATATTAGTAAGATTTTTACAATGATTGGTCTCTTATACGGTTTAAATGTATATATTTATTATTTAAATTTAATTTAAGTCAACCGTGGCATTACAGGAGTCCCTAATGAACCACAATAGTCAAAAAATACATTTATATATAATCATAAAACACCGATCGGAAGAATGTAGGAAATAGTGTCACACCAAAAGGCAAAGTGAAAATAATATAAGCCTTTAAAAAAAATTAGCTTTATAATAATTGCAGATTAAGGTAAAATATCAAACAATAAAATACAAAGTAGGGAATGTCTTGCAATTATACATATACATATGTATAAGCACCAATATACATATGTATAAGAACTAGCCCAAATACAAAACATCCCTACATGGCCCAAATGTAAGAGAGAAGATCAAATTCCACTCATAAATCACGTTCAATTATGAAAATAATGATGAGCGCAGGCTACCAAACAAATTGGTTAAAATAATCTCCGATAACCTACGCTGAGATGGAAAATATTTATTTATAGTAAAATTTATATATATATATATATATATATATATATATATATATATATATATATATATATATATATATATATATATATATATATATATATATATATATATATATATATATATATATATATATATATATATATATATATATATATATGTTATACATATGTATATTTTGTATATTCAGTACATATATTTAAATCTTGCATAATAGAATTTGTATAAAACACTTTCGTAAGACATAAGCTCTTTAACTTTAGATATTATTCAATGGTTTATTATTGCGCTTTGAAGGGAAGAGGAAGGATGTATGAAAAAGGATAATATTTTAAGTACTTACATGTTTAAAAGGCTTTTATCGGCATACATTATATTTCATTTTACTTATAAACACTCTGAAACATCATTTAACTATAAGGAAGCTTTTTAGAAGTACTGTGCAGGTATTTTTAATAATTGAAAATTATTTATTTAAGTTTGGACAATTGTGGCATTACAGGAGTCCCTAATGCACCACAATGGTCGAAACTAGCATTATAATAATAAATGATAAAGTAAAAATATATAAAAATAAAATACAATGCAGGGAATGTCTTACATCTATAGCCAGCACCAATATATAAGAACCTGTCGCAAATATAAAACATCCCTGCTAGGCCCAAATGGAAGAGGCAAGATCAAAATTCCACTCATATATCACATTCAATTTATGAAAATAGTGTGGAGTGCAGGCTAACAGACAAATATGTTAAAATAATCTCCGATAACTTACGTTCACTGAAAAATATTATGATACCCTCTTCTTTAAATTAACAAACATGCAGTTTTATTGAATTGGTATACATAGGTTTTGGAAATTTTAGCATATTTATTTTTTTATCTGGGTGGAGTCGGGCACTTAAATTTCGTATTATATATATACATTGCTTTCTTAACACTTTTGCACATACTTACAGTAACAATAACACTCTCAAACGAACACGATCAAAGGTACGTTTATATTATCCAGGCCGGCACAATATAGCACAGCACTGCACGGGAAAAGACTAATTTTGTTCATATTATACAGCAACGCTCGTTTTTGGCACGTTCGTGCTTCTTTTGGAAGAATTCAAGTCAAAATCGGCTTAAAAATGTACATATACGCGACGATACGGTTCAATACGGCTCTATTTTATCTGATCATTGTTGAAACGGTTCCTCAAAATTGGCAAAAAAATCATCCTACCTGCTGTCACAAATCTTCTGTATTTAATGTAAGTACAATTTTTAAAAATTATGTACAAATCTAAAATCCATAGATGTCTCAATGGATTAGATAATTAATTAATTATCTAACTGTTAATTTCGTGTTCTTCAGCTTCTCGACATACAGTAATTTATGTAATAAAAATTCTTCATTGTTTGTAATTAATTGTCTAGGAAAGGCGCATTGGTGTCTTCCTGCGATGTGGTGCAAACGATCGACAAGCGCCAGACAGACTGAAGCACAGATTAACGACACGTGTACCTTATGCGTGCGCACTGCTCGCACTTACACTAAGGGAAATCTACCCGAAGCCCCGATATACCTACCCTGTATACGTACTGTGCTTCTGATACTTTAGTTCCGAATTTTGGCTTATTAAACTCACCAGAAATATCCAACTCAATTTTAATAATTGCATCTGTGCACATCGAAAGGTTACTCGTCATCTGATGTGCAATCTATCGTTCGTGAAGTCGAGAATTGCGTTTAAAGCAGCCATCCAGTTAATCTGTGGTTCAGTCTGTCTGGCTTTTGTCGATCGTTTGCACCAAACCCGTCTTCCTGGTATACATACATACATACATATGTTTGTACATATGTATATCTATATAAAAAAAATATATAATGTATTAAATAATATTTTTCGTATTCCTACATACATATATATGTAGATCAATGGTTAGCATATAATGCATTCAACTGTGTGGTCACGAGTTCCATCCCGTATGCTACTGGCCAGAGCTTGGATATATGTCTCTGAAGTCGATCGTTTCCTATAAGAATTTACCAATCCATCTGATTTTATTTAAACGGTTCTAACAAATTGGCAACCCTGTCCCACCCCTTTCGCGAGTTATTCAGCATCTCGATTTTCGCTGATTAGAAAATGCTGCAAAAATTTGTCCATAGATGTATCTCTAGCTGTTAATCGTTTAACCATAGATGTCGTGTTTAATAAATCAGTTTAAATAATTTATAAATAATTCTTAATCTGTATAGCACAAGCGCCACGGTGGAGCAATCTGCTAGACGAGTATTCATTAATGATTGAATAAATAAAATTAAAAAAAAATAGATACAAATATTATTTTGAGAGTATTATAAAATAAAACTATAGTTAAGGATATAAACTATAACCTAAGTACAATAAAGAATTCAAATTATACCTGAAAACCATACGTACATATTTTTTATGTACGAGTATAATCTATCGCACGAATAAAGAATTGCAGACGAACGGTTTGAATAAAAAATAATGATTTATTTATATATTCAGTAAAAGGGCTGATTAAGGACTAACTTAAGTTCTAATAGTAATGAGCTTATATACTCTTCTTTAAAACAAGAGTATATAAGTGTTGATGACATGTGATGAAAAATTTTTGTAAGTCAGTGCTTAAGGTGTGCCACAAATCAATCGTGCTTTTTATTAAATTAGGTGTGCTACTAATCAATGGTGCTACTTATTAAATTAGGTGTGCCACAAATCAATGGTGTGTCTTATCCCTACTGGTTAGTCGTTTTGATTGTTAGTATTGATTACACATCATGTGACAATGAAGAAGTCATACATTTATTTATTTATTTATTTGGAAAATTTACAGTTTATTAAGTTACATAGATTGATAGTAAAAAAACATAATTATGTTAAGTAAACCATTAATAATTTTCACATATAGGTAAAAAAAAGAAAAGCTCAAACATTTAAAATAAGAAACAAAAATGATAATAGAGTAAGATAGTTAGAGAAAACAAAAAGAAAAAAAAAATAGGAATAACAGTATAATAAAAATATCAAAATAATAAGAATAATAATATGATAAAAATTATGAAATAATAAAAATAATATAATATATAACAAAAAACAAAAAAACAAAATAAATACATCAAAATAAAAATTCATAATCACAATCGTAAATTTTCAATAAAATTAATCATCGAAAAACAAATTTGCAATAATCACTCTAGCTTGTATAGCATTAATAGTAAATAAGTCAAACATAGAAATTGTTAAAATTAGTGTGTTGACGGTGGAGCTTGCACGCCAGATGAATGAGCTTCTTCCATAATTAGAAAAAGTATTAGGTATAAAGGAGCTCATTACATCTAGTCATTCTATTTGGCACACGCAATGATAGTCTGCTCAATAATTGAGGACAGTCGATCGAGCCGTTAAGGATGTTCAAAATTGTTGAGATGTCAGCTATCTCCCTTCTTTTGACAAGTGGAAGTAGATGCTGACACCTACAAGCATCTTCATAGGAAGTATAGGATAATCCAAAACGGCTACTGATGTACCTCAAGAATCTCTTCTGAATGCGCTCCAATCTGTCTCTTGCACCAGAGTACTCTGGGTTCCAAACTTGGGATGCAAACTCAACAATACTTCTTACGTATGCACAATATAGTATTTTGTATGATTTTATAGAAGTAAAGCATTTGGAGGACCGGATGACGAACCCGAGGGCCTTTGACGCTCGAGCTACAACATTGTCAATATGTTTACCAAATGATAGATCAGAGTTTAAAAAGACTCCCAAATCCCTAATTTCCGATACCCTTGTGAGTCCGTTGATTGAATGAGGAAAGTCAACTGGACATAGTTTTCTGGTGAAGGTTATGCAGGAGCATTTTGCTACATTAATTTCCAACTTATTTATAATAAGCCTCAATAACAATAAGCCTCTAGCCTGAACAAATCATCTTGTAGGGCCAAAGCATCATTTCGGTTGTCTATTCTCTTGAAAATCTTCATATCATCAGCAAATAATAATACACTTGAATTCTGAAAACATTTTTCAATATTGAAGATGAAGATATTGAATAATAGAGGTCCCAAGAGAGAGCCTTGCGGAACGCCAGAAGGAATATTCATCCATCTCGATATAAATCCATTTAATAAGACAGCCTGTGATCGACGTGTAATGTATGAGGTGAACCATCATGCCATACATGACGGTGTCATACTAGTGACGAATTGGTGATAATGGTAGAGGGTTGTCCTCAGCCCTTAACTCACGCAAAGCGCATGCGAATTTTTATACATTATTAAAAGCACTTCCCATACGCTTTTGAAATCAAACCATTCGCCATTATGATCGCAAAATCCACGATTTTACGACAGTATTTATATTTTAACGTAATCGTTTCAAAAGCGCGATAAAAAGTCGCCAGTTTACGACGCGACCACTTTGGCCGTTAGCGTTTCACACCGCTCGTCCCACACCAGGATTCACTTAAAGCGACCGTCCGTCCCGTAATAAAAATCTCACACGTGTGAACCACGTGGGTGCACGTGGCCGTGTATGTACATATAGTCACCTCGTGACGCTTTGGTGTCTGAATATCGCATGAGGCTGTGAAAAAACGACCGTGTAATCTCGGCAAGTTGCTCTGAAAGGCGGAAAATGACAGTGTATAGACATGTACATATGTATTTTATTTGTATTTTGTGTATTTCAAATATTTATGCAAGTTTTATGTTAAAAATAAGGATATAAACTCAAGAAAGCTCAACAGGATATTGTTTAATCCTCCCTCACCAAAGTGGGGTATGCAAGTGCCCCAATTTTTACATACCTCCTTTGCATTTCACATGGTTTTCGTGTTAGTGGTGATTTTTTATATCTCTTATCTCTTACCCGATTGTTTTCATACTTTGCCATATTGCTCATTTTGGTCATCAATATACGTTAATGTATCGTCTGCCATTACGTTGGAGATAAAATATCGTATACAATGCGTATCAAATATCCACAACCTCGGGTACGGTGACGTCTTGCAAGCTACCATAATCTATTTTCAACCTTTTCGCCATGAAATGGCAATATCAGATTTTAATTGTTTAAACGCCTATAATTCACTTATATTTTATAAAATTTGCTCTATAGGTTCTCGTTATCTCTAATATATAAATATTAATAGTTTTAGCTCTCATATGTATATATAAATTTCAAATTTGGCGTGTAGCTTTTTGGCCAAATATGTCAGATCTGACATCTCACGGCCAAAAGTATATCTCTTCACTGGGTTTTATCTGCGAGATAAGTATTCAATAAGAAGTTATGTTGTATATAATTGTTAATATGATTTATAATAAGCTTACATACATTTAGTTTTTAACAATAAGCTTATTACGTTTTTCGTAATAACTATAATGGTTTTCAAAGCTATACATCCTATATTTTATTTTATTTTTATCTTTTAATTTATACCAGGAAGGCCTAACAGGTAGCCCCAATGCGCTTTCCTGGCCAGAAACATTGTACATTTGATACAAATATTATTAGTATTATACAAAGTACATAAATACATATCAATTAATATCCACAGAGACATTTATGGTCAAATTTGTAAATTTGCAGCATTTTATACAATTCAGCGAAATTCGAGATTGCTGAAAACTCGACATTTTGCGAGAAAACGGGTAAGGTTGCCAATTTTTCGGAACTGTTTCCATGAAAATCAGATAAATTAGCAAACTCTGATAGGAAGCGATCGACCTGGATCAATTCGATACAAATTCAAAAATGGACAAACAATATCTGTACACCAAGCCATCGATACAATCTCATTTAGTCAAGTGAGAATCATTTTATACCTTATTTAAATTTAATAAATTTAAATTCATGTGTGATAAAAATGTAGCCTTTGAAAAGATCTAGTAGATACGCGATGAAAAAGTTCTTATTTGAAAGATTAATTAAAAAAAGCGCTATGTGTGACTTAAGCGCATATGATTAAAGCGCCCCAACTCTAGCGCTCTAGATATTAGCGCGCCGAGAATAGTGCGCAAAGTAAGATTATTGTGTATTATTGACTGCTTATTTAAGGAAATTTACATCTTACATTACATCTTATTTTTTGATTGCTACTGTTACCAACGGATGCATGAAATTTTCATCAATTAGAAATAGTAATAATAAAATTTTCAAACTTTATTTAAAATAAATGAGTGTTTTTCTACTGTTTTATTCAATATATTGCTGTCGGTTCCCTCATCACTGAGGATCGTGACTATGATGTGCGGTCAACCAGCTGCCTCCATTCAGTTCTAAATTCGGCCAGGCGAAGACTTGCTACCGTGGAAGCGCCCGTCGCTGCAGATACTTGGTCAGTCCAGCGTGCGGGGGATCTGCCTCTGGCTCTTCTGCCTTCGACGCTACCAACCACAACCAACCGCTCCAGGCTCTCCTCACCTCTTCGTGCAATGTGGCCGAAGAACTGCAATATACGTTTCAGGCATATTGTTGACAATCTATCCTTGATTTTCAATTCTTCAAGAATAGACACATTCGTGCGTTTGTCGGTCCAAGGCACGCGCAGTAGCCGTCTCCAGGACCACATCTCGAAGGCATCGATTCTCCTTCTATCCGCCGCCTTCATGGTCCACGTCTCGACACCATAGAGGCAGACAGAAAAAACGAGACTCTTCACGAGACGGATTTTGACAGCAGTTGTAATGGCTCTATTCTTCCAAATCTTCGTTAGTTGTGACATTGCCGATTTTGCTAATGTAATCCGGCGCCGTATTTCCAATTCGCTGCCGCCGTTGTTAGATATGAGTGACCCCAGATAGACAAAATTATCAACCACATCTATACCGTTTAAAGCTGAGTTGTTGTTTTGCAGCTGTTGGTGACGGTCAATTATCATAATTTTTGTTTTGGGGCGGTTTATCTGGAGGCCAAGCACATTACTCTCTGTCTCAACACGACGGATCAGTTCGGCCATTTCTTCATGATTATTAGCTATGAGCGTTGTGTCATCCGCATACCGAAGATTGGATAGTTTTTTTCCACCAATGGACACTCCACCCTTCCAACCATCCAGTGCTCTACGCATTATATACTCTCCATATATATTAAATAGGTCTGGAGATAATATACACCCTTGCCTTACTCCACGTTGTACTCGAAAATTTGTCGAGTTTAGCGAATTGATTCGAACTACTGCATTGTTATCATTATACAAGTTATGTATTATCTTTACAAGATAATACATTATGTTTTATTCAATAATAGATACAATTAATTCTCACAGCAGTAAAATATACGTCTATAATTTAATATGAATAATTAATTGTTTTTTATTATAATATATAATTTTATTTATTTATTTATTTATGATTAGTCAAACGCTTAACTGTTAAATGTTTGATTTCAAAACTGCTTATAGATAGAAAATATGTAGATTTGACACGATAATAATAATACAAGGAAAATTTTGAGCAGGTATTATTTAATTTTTTAGAATAAATGTTTTAATTTAAATCATGATTTATTTTTATTGAATAAAAATTAATATGTCTCACTTTTTAATAGCTTACATACATATGTATGTATAAACGTATGTATGTAAAGCTCTCTTTATTTTTCAATTTAAAAATATTTTATTGCTCGTACAAACATATGTATGTATGTTTATTAGTATATATAATATGTGTATATTTATGTAATATATTTATCATATAATAACATTACATATATGGATATTTGCCTAGCATATGCTTGTGAATCGAAATCATTGCTAATTTCCTTTAAATATTATATGAAGGTCGATAAAGTCAAAGTGAGCCAAATCGGATATACCTACATATGTACATATATTTCAAGGAACGAGATAGCTTTAATAAATAATTGTTTCAATTTTCAAAGGATCGGAGTAGTCTGTAAATTTTTAATTCATTATTATTTCATTAAAAACAGCGAAATTTTCACTTAGAATCAAGATCAAAACTGTCAAAGCGTGTATACAAAACTTATGTACATTCATTATTTGTATTATAAATTTATATGTGTATCTGACGAAAAGTAAAGCTTTTACTTTCTCAACTTAGGAATTACAATATTTAAAAAGTTTATTCTGAAACTGTTGTCAAAAACACTAAACACTAGTCAAAATAAGCCAATACTCGTATGTCGCGCCCCCCCACTACAGATTAATTAATTACTATCTGTGCACCTCAACATGTGTCAAAAATATTCTTGATAACTTGACATTAAAATTGATACGTTTACCCACGCACTATTCAATTTCATCCCATCTAATTATATCTTAAAACAATACCACAACCCCCACCCCCCTCATCTTCCCCCCATCACCCAAAACATACCGGTCCAACCCAGACACGATCTAAATTCAACATAAACCACGCGGTATACCCATAAACTCATAAATATTTGTTACGGGCGAGAATCGTGCCCCGCCCTTAATCTCCAACCCCCCCTCTCGGTAATCCTCACACCCCCTTTCAGGATCACAAATCATGCGATAAGCCTGTGCCGCGGATAAGATTGGCGTGGCAAATGAAGGCTGGAGCCAACTTTTCGGTGAACCCCCTCCCATCACCCCTTCCCCCTCCGAGACTGTTTACTTTTTTCCAATACACGTTATTTATTTTAGTCGATGTAGAAAAGAGAGGAGTGTCGATACCCTTCTGGGTCCCCTTGGCCTTTGCGCCCCTCCCCCCCCCGCCCCTTTCCCCCTACCCGTGAAACGTGAGCCGCCAAGCCCTCACGCGTTCGCCGAACAATGTGTCGTCACATTCATCACAGGAGATTTATCGGACCAATAACATAAAACTATGTCTGAGCGTATGTTTGTAGGTACATAGTTGTATAGGTAAATGTGTACATATGTACATAAATGTGTCTGAGAATAGCATGGGGTTGAATTCGCCACAAAATATATGATAGTTGTAATGAACTATAATATAATATAAATAAAAACGGATGTATGTATTGTTGCGTAAAGATAGGACGATCAGCGCACGCCAGCCAATTGGAGCGCGGCATTCATCGTTTAATCACAGAGCCCGACTCGTTGACCAATTGGAGTGCTCGGCTCACCAACCAATGAGCGAGCTCGAGTAAACGACCAATCCCGCGTGGATTACACAACATGTATAATAGCCGACGGGTTGGTCTCAGCATTCATTCGGAACTCGAATACCACCAGAAGAGCATCTATTGAAGATCAGAAACCTACCTGATTGTTTTCGTGTACCACGACTTGACTCCCCTTACCTCTGAATACAGTATGTTTTTATGCATGGAAAAATAAGGAGATTTAAAAAAATAAATATTACTGTAGGATCTGTTTGACGGGAGAGGTTGACGACTGAAGTGAGAGTCGTTGAGCGGTTTAAAACATTGTTTACAAGGCGGAGAGCCGCAATGGTCTAAACCGGGCACTAATTGACAATGAAGAATATACATATTTCTTAACGAAATAGAAGAATATGATCTCGAACTCATAGGAATATAATCTTAACATATGTATGTATATAAAGAAACATAGTACAAACCCAATGACATTCGAATGCGGACGGCTGGGCAAGTCACAAAACTACATATGTACATAATAATGCTGAAACTACAAAATAATTTGGAGAAATTTAAAATTGGCAATGTTCATCTTCTAGTTAAGATTTTCAGTGTCAATTTTTTCATACCAAAAATCTACTGAGAAAAACTTATCTTTGAATAGGATTTCAAAAGAGCACGAAACAAATTAAGAAACACAAGGAAGCACCTTAGATAATTCCTTAAATTTATAATTACAAACTTACACATAATCTGAAATGTATAATATTACATAATACGAGCATTATAATAAGTCGCGCGCGAAATCAGAGCTACTCGTACATAGAGCAAGTCGAGTGTTTTTAACATTTCGGAAAGGAGGATTAATTAAGTCGGTTTTGAACGAGACATAGAGAGGGGCTCTCGCGACTCTCCCGAGCCACATCTGTAAACAAATTTGTCGAGATTATTATTAGTTCCTTTATAATAGGAGCTGGAGAGGTGCTCAAACTTCCAAGGAGGGTTATTTCGCAAACAAACCTAAAGCGATCTTGAAACTCACCCCCTTGCCCTCTGGCGCTGACCTTTGACCTGATGAACCTTTGTGACTATATGGGTGGTGGGTGTATTTTATTCCCCGTAATCCGTCCCTGAATTATGCGCGGCCGAAATGTTTGCCCTACGAATCGCGAAAGCAAAGCTGAATTTGCAAGCGTCGGATTCGCGGCTTTGCGCACATTTGCTCCCTTGCGCGAAAAATGCTTTATGACTTATTTATATTACTAGAAAGCGCGTTACCATTTATGTGCCTTTGATTAGTTTTCAAGTATGATTTTCTTTTTGTATAAAAATAATAACGGTCGGTGAGGTGAAGCACAATAGAATTTAAGCCTCTAACCTTGAAACTTATTTGACTGAGTCGGAGTCTGGATTTACAGACGAGTATGGAGTGAGAAAATTTACACGTGCACGCTTTTTTCTCTCTGTTACTTCAGTGACATTCTTTCCAGCCATTTATTTATTTATTTATTTTATCTTTAATGTATACTAGGAAGGCCTAAGAGGTAACCCCAAAGCGCCTTCCTGGTTAGAAACGGTGACTGGAAAAATGCCCTCGAGATAGTTGCACTCTCGAGACATCCAAACTTTCAAAAATGCTCAAGGAGAACTACCACAATATAATTCCACAAAAAAGCGTCAAGTTTGTAAATTTGCGGCATTTTATACAATTCAGCGAAATTCGAGATTGCTTCGAGTTTTGTTGAGAAAATGGGTAAGGTTGCCAATTTGTTGGAACCGCTTCAATGAACTGTAATCTCAAATCCAAGGTCTGGCCAGCAAAAACCAGTAGGATTTGAACCCGTGACCACTCTTCAAAGCATTATATGCTAACCACTAGTCTATTCTGCTGGTTAAATTAATATAAAAATAAATTGTTATCTGATTTTGACCGCTGTACTCTGTGAGGTGGAACCATATATACAATGAAAGCATTTAAATTGCAATTACCGCTTGAGTTAGTACGTTTAGATTTTAGTATTTATTTGATAGAAGTATTTTAAAGCAATGAAATATAACAATTAATAGGAAAAATAACTGACTATTGATTCCAATACTTACTTTGAGCGTAACAATCCTAAATTTTGAGTTGAAGACCGCAAAGCCAAAAAACTGTAAAAATCGCGGATTTTTTTAAACGCTCATATCTCGTAAACGATCACCCACCAATAAAAATCAATATCATATTCGAATTCAGTGAGTCAAACTTAGTAAAGATTGGCTAGTCTCCGCTCTGGTATTTTTTTTTTGTTGCTCAGTGTTATTAAGGAACTGAGAAGTGAGGGAGCAGTGAAACTGAAGCTTACACTATATTGCACAGTTTGGGATTAAAGATATTTGCCGACCTTCTTCAGGAAGTCTTATTGTAAAAAACTAAGCTTATTGTAAAAAAACTAAATGTATGTAAGCTTATTGTAAATCATACTAATAATTAAATACAACATAACTTCCTATTGAATACTTATCTCGCAGATAAAACCGACTGAGGAGATATACAGTGAAATGTCAGATCTGACATATTTGGCCAAATATCAATATATATCGTGTATTACATTACATGAAGCTAGACGCCAAATTTGAAATTTATATATACATATGAGAGCTTAAACTATAAATATTTAAATATTAGAGATAACGAGAACCTATAGAGAAAATTTTATAAAATATAGAGTGAATTATAGGCGTTTAAACAATTAAAATCTTATATGGCCATATCAAGGCGAACAGATTCGAAGACACGGGACGAACGCTTATTAAACGTCAGGAAGGTTTACGGGCCCCGTTTTTAAAACGCGTTTTTTTTTACGCGCATTCTATCTCCAACGTAATGGCAGACGATACATTAACGTATATTGATGACCAAAATGAGCAATATGGCAAAGTATGAAAACGATCGGATAAGAGATAAGAGATATAAAAAATGACCACTAACACGAAAGCCATGTGAAATTCAAAGGAGGTATGTAAAAAGGAGCAAGATCCAGAAACAAAGAAAGATTTAGTAACAAAGAAAAAATATTACTAATACATTCTGTCAAAAACATCGACTCAATATCGATACATTGTGTCAAAAACATTAACTTAATTTATGTATGATTGTAGTTTAAATATTAAAATTAATCAAATAACTAAGACTAGATTAATAATGAAATGGATGGGATATAATATGTACGTATACATGTAAGATTAGACAAGAAAGTGATTCTCAAAGTATTAAATTAGTTGGATGAAAAAATAAAATGTGTAAGTTTAGAATGTAATACAGGAGAATGTTGCTCAGAAAAGAGAAGAATGGAATTATGTTGACTTTCTTAAATCATGGATTAGAATAGTTAAATCATAAAATAAAACTATTATGTCATTAAAATATAAAAGAAAGAAATTTCATCTTCGAATTATTTATAGTAAATTTTACATAGTTCTGCTCGTTCTTATATACAAAAAAAAATTGAAAATGAATAGTTATTGAAATACCAATTATTTATAAAACGACTTCGACCCTTCAACCTGGTTTTGACCCTTCTAAATATAAGTTAATAAAATTAATTCAATATGAAATTCTGATTGAATTCAGGCCTACATTTTACATATCGCCGGTAACGTACGTACATGTGTATAATACATACTTACGTACACAATGTAACCGTAGTTTGAATTACATTTCCCTTAAATTACCGGAGGTTTGAATGTGACGTTTTGTGTGTTAAAGCGATCGCAAAGGGAATAAATCTTCCTGATATAAATTTTTGAACATGCAAATATTATAATATAATATAAACGAGAAGGACTATTTATCGCTACGGACGACAATCGTCCTTTGAGGCGGACGTTTTAAAATTATTATCACAAATATATTATTATACATATCACTAGCAATAATTAGTACCCGAATCTAACAAAGCCATGTACATATACAATATATGAATAAGTATATTAAAAAGATTCTACTTATAACTTGACAATCAAGTACCGTGTACAAATATAAAGTACAATAAAGATTAGCGTGATATATCAATTATGACTTAATATTTGAAAAGTTAATTAATAATAATTATACATACATATAATCATATACAATATACACATCTATGTTATTACATCGGATTATAAGCAATCATCCAAAAGTCAAAGTTCAATCAATAGAATATATGAAAGCTCCAATACTACATATACTTGAGGTTCGAAATTATTGTAATATATTTTACTTTTTATGTTAACTCCAATGTAAGAAATGTGGCAAATGATATTTGACGGAATATTTTAATATATTTGTAATTGCCTATTTCTATTCTATTAAACAAAAAAAAATTAAACAAATAATTTTTGCAAATAAAAAGTCTTTTCCCATAATTAACGATATTACAGCTGATGTATTATCTCTTTAATAGGACTAATTTTCAATTACATTCACGGGGTGTACTCATAGTGTTTTAATAAAACTGAGTTTGAGTGAAAAAATCACGTTTTTGAGTTACCAGAGCGGAGACTAACCAATCTTTACTAAGTTTGACCCACTGAATTCGAATATGATACTCGTTCAGTTGGCTTACGGGAAATTAATGAGTCTTTCTAACGCAATTATCGGTCGAGTTAGTACGTTTAGATAAAAAATATTGGGGTTTGCTACAAATAATTGCAAACCACCCGGCTGCATGCTCATTTCGATTGAATTTTAACTGTTTGAATTTCAGCATGTACGAAAGACGAGATATTCATGGGGTTGCGCAGATGACATTTTGATGTACATTGATGATTGGCAATTCTTAAAATTGAGTTGGATCTTTCTGGCAAAAGCCGAGACGAAAGTATGAAATGAGCATGCAGCGAAATAAGTATGTGCCCGCTTAGTTTGCTATCGTTTGTAGCGCAGGGAAAATGAGTATTGAGATAGAAAGCCAATCCTTATGAACATGGTGAAATAAAAGACTGGCAAAATAAACGCAAAATAGCACGGAGAAAATATGCGTAAAAAAAAATCATTTTTGACTTTTAAAATTCGCTAGACAATCAATTATATGTATTTTAAAAAACAATCAATAAAAAAACATCTGACTATTGATTTTAATACTCACTTTGAGCACATCAATACTAGATTTTGAGTTAAAGACCGCAAAAGCCAAAAAACTATAAAAATCTCGAATTTTTTTAAGCGCTCATATCTTGTAAACGATCACTAACCAACAAAAATCATTATCATATTGAAATTCAGTGGGTAAAACTAAGTAAAGATTGGTTAGTGTATGTGTATATATTTATATATATATATATATATATATATATATATATATATATATATATATATATATATATATATATATATATATATATATATATACATATATAGATAAAAAATATTTTATAATATCTTCCACATAATACGAAGAAGGGGATATTTTTTAAGGTTTCGCATTGTGTGCTTCTTATCAAACAAAAAGCAAAAATTAACCGAGAAGTGAGCTTCAATACACAAAGGCATTTTTTTCATTAATATTCGTTACACCATTTTACGTAATAATCACCTTTATTTTTGTTATTTTTTTTTACGGCTCAATCGAGACAATAGTACCTAGTAACGAAATTATTTTCGTCGAAACAATCCCTCGGATAATGAGAATGTCAACGGTCAAAGAACGAACAAAGCTCTGCAATTACAATAAGTGTAAGCTTTCGGATTAAAGAATCCGTGAGAGCTTTGACAAAAATGAAATCGTCTAATTATTTTCAATAGAAATTATGTTTAATTTTAATATTTCGCCGAACGTAATTTACGTGTGCTAATTGAATTTCGCGGTCGTGTGGCAAACTTTTAATTATTATTTGTAACTTTTACAGTGTGTGTATGTATGTATGTATGTGTGCTATTCGTAGCTTCGTAGAGGCCAGGTTTTCTCAATGTGTATAATTTACTTTATTAATTATCTCGGCAAAGTTAAGAGAAACTCGCAACGTCTTCCTTTAGCGAGTTATGAAGGAACAAACTTTTGTCAAAACGCGAATTGATATTTACTTGTCTGTAGAAGTAATGTATAATACGTCACGACGAGCCGACGCATTTATGTAAATTATGTTGTTATGGCTGGTATACATATTTAGGTTGACTGTAATTTTCGAATACCTTATGCATGTTTTATGTCAACGGAAATGTGAACGTTTCAAGTAAAATCAATAACGGTGTTTAGAATGGATAAGCAATGAATCAATCATGGAAACTTCCTCGAGTTTCTAAATCGATGAAAGGTTTATATGAAGTTTCTCCATATTTAAATTAGGGTTATAAAATTTGTGACTGATTCATGGCCGAATTAGGTTTAATCGTTAAATAACAATAAATGTTATTATTGATTAAATAATATGATTGAAATTCTTCAAATTATACGAGGCCGTTATAATAATAAATTTTAAATGTATTTTTTGCCTGAATAAACATGATCCGGTTGGGCAACCGACAATTCAACAATCAACTTCTAAAGGTATTTAATATAGAGAAAATTTTTTTGGTCAATCGCTAAATACAAAAAATGGTTAGTAATTATTCATAAAAGTGCTCATCCAAAAAAAACCTTAAGTGGGCAGAAAAAAAGCAATAAATCATCAGTAAAAAACGATAAATGATCACTAAAAACAATACACGGTCAGTTAAAAACAGTAAAATGATCGCTAAAAACAATAAATGGTCAGTAAAAAGCAATAAAATGATCATTCAAATCAATACAAGGTCAGAAAAAAACAATAAACGGTCAGTAAAAAACAGTATTTTACACAATGAGACATATTCTGTATTATCTGATTTTGTTACTCGGTATGATCCAAACACCTCTGCTCTACTTTAAACAGACTAATTTTGGTATTTCTGTACTTGTTTTTTAATATTGTCCAATAGTTAGATATTTTCATCTTATTTATAGTCCGAAACCAGCAGCACTGCAGATATACTCAGAAAAATTCTTTTCAATCGGGGTCAGCTCATGGGATCGAACCCAGCGCCTATCGGTGTTAGGCAGAAGCTTAACGACCGAGCTATGCTGCTGGCTTAAATACAAATAGTAACTAATGATTTTTCAATAATAAGTAAATAAAGTGTACATTAAGCATGTACATACATAATTAGGTTGATTAACTTACATACTTGATGTAGGCGGATTGATTATCCAATATCCTATTTTATGTGATTCGCCACTCTTATATCGGGTTAGCATCATACGAGTGCACTCGGTCGGAGTTCAGCCAGATGGTCACTCGGACGTATCTCTCAACGTGGTTTTTTGCTTATTTCTACATGCCCGCATATTTCTCGATCATGTATGCAAGATAATGTTTATGCTTTCATTTAGATATAGGATAAATGCAAAAAATCATATAACGTATCTACCAATTGTTATTTTGAATAAAAATACCAATAATTTTATTTTACTACCGCCATCCATGTTTAAAACTAAAAACTGGATAAAAGTCAGGCACTTTTCAGAAATTTAAATTTCAAACGCGTCTAAAACGATATTTTTTCTCCATCGTAATGGCGGAGGATCCATTCACTTATATTGATGACCAAAATGAGCAATATGGCAAGTATGAAAACGATCGGATAAGAGGCAAATTTTTCCTGAATTGTAATCGTAAGTGAAGCTAAAAGGAGGTATGTAAAAATCATTTGTAAGATTTTAAACACATGGTACCGTTCAACGGGTTAAGCAATTACCCAGCAAATTGGAGCTTTCCACTTGTAGCTCAGTACGTTCATCGACATTCAAGTCAAGTTTACAATATAGCTATATAGATTTTCCTCGAAGTTTTCCTGTGTGAAATACCTAATATTCTCGTCGACGCATTCCGAAAACTCGAATATCTACATATCGACACTTCTAACGGACGAAAAAAAAAAGAGAAAAAAAAACCAGGGTCGGCTGTGCGTATATTAAACAAATCTATCGGAATACTGAGAAGGGAACGAATTCTTTTTAGGGTCGACCTTTTTTTCCCTACCACGATCTCTCGTCGGATACCTTTTGGGTCATACGTGACCGTTTTACCTTGGTCTCTCTCTCTCTATCACTCCACTGGAGTTGGTTTCTCTTTATTTTACTCTTTTTTCCGGCAATCTTCATCCCCAGTAAATTCTAATTGCTTCTGCCGGACGAAGAGATCATATCCGTCGTAAGAAATGTAATGGAAAAAATATTTCCGAACGATTGTCTAGTTTTGTTACGAGGATGAGTAATTGATCGTAAAGTAGAGGCCAATTGTATGCGAAATCTTTTATAAATTAATTTTTAATGTCATTTTATAAAATGAATCTTCGATAAAACTGATAACTTTTGGTTAGTAAACGTTGAAAAATCCAGTTTGTATTCAATACTTTAAGTTCTAACTTCAACTGTCAAAAATCACATCCACTGTTTTCATAACCCCCCCCCCCCTCTCTTTCCACCACGATCTAAGAAAGTGAATATACATATAATACGCATTGAAAGATTTAATAGGCTTCACCGCTGTGATTCACTAGGATATGGGTTGTGTTTCACATCCGGTCTAAGCTTACTTCCCTCACTTGAGAAGGTTAAAAGTTCAATAATTTATTTTGATTTTGTATCAAATATACATACTATATTGTATATGCACAACGTACAATTAACAAATAGAGAGGTCTTGGGTTTAGATCTCGGCCAGAATCGAAAAAAATATTCGATTTTTACGAGGATTACGTGTACAACTTTCGGCAAGGCTGAATTTGTTGATTGTTGCAAGCAATACATATGCTTGTGGTTTGTAATTGATATCTGTATACCTACATTGTATATTATGCAGTAAGTAATTGTGTTGATTTGGCATTCAATTGTATTAAATATAAATATTTTTTTACTACTTCTACTGGTTTGTCATCTAATGAGATGCTATCAGGCATGCAATAATTATTGAACATTAGTTTGGTCTTATCTACGTTAATTTTTAATCCTACTTTTCTACTTTCCCTGTCCAGCTGTGTTAGTCTGTTAAGTAGGTCAGCTGAATCACGAGCTATTAAAACTATATCGTCTGCGAACCGAAGGTGACTCAAGAAGCGACCGTTGATGCTTACTCCGGCTTTGTCCCATTCCAAGTTCCTGAAAACTCCCTCAAGCACCGCATTGAATAACTTGGTCGAGATTGTATCTCCTTGTCTTACTCCTTTTCCTATGCTAAATCTATCTGTACCTGAAAAAATTTTAACCGAAGCTGTGGCATTCTTATATATTGCAGCTAACAGCCCCACATAGGGTTCCGGTACTCCCTGTGTTTGAAGAGCGTTAAGTACTGCATTGTGGCTCACTGTATCGAAGGCTTTCTCATAATCGACGAAACCTAGGCACAATGGCCATTGATATTCGTTGGCGCGTTCGATTTGTTCGCCAACTACTTGGAGGTGGTCCATTCTGCTGAAATTTGCCCTAAATCCTGCCTGTTCTATAGTTTGGTTCTCATCAGGCATGCAACAATTATTGAACATTAGTTTGGTCTTATCTGCGTTAATTTTTAATCCTACTTTCCTACTTTCTCTATCCAGCTGTGTTAGTCTGTTAAGTAGGTCAACTGGGTCACGACCTATTAAAACTATATCGTCTGCGAACCGAAGATGATTCAAGAAGCGACCGTTGACTTTTATTCCTGCTGCGTCCAATTCCAAGTTTCTGAAAACTCCATCAACTACCGCATTGAATAACTTGGGCGAGATGATATCTCCTTGCCTTACTCCTTTTTCTATACTAAATCTATCTGTACATGAAAAATATTTAACCAAAGCTTTGGCGTTCTTATATTTTGCAGCTAACAGCTCCACATAGGGTTCCGGCCATTGATGTACATATAATACACTAGATCCGCCCTCAAGTCTTATACTGGTCTCCGTTTTGGCGCATGCAAAATACATGGCACATGCACAGTTTCTACCTGCACAGTAGGTACCGCTGCGTCGTCGGGAAAAAAACAATTTTTTTCCCAACTTCCCCGCTAGTTAAACCCCCCGCACCCCTCAGTTAGTGAAGACAAGATCTCCGACCAAAATCACATGTCAGGGCCCATCTATGTGTATTATACATCAATGGTTCCGGCACTCCCTGTGTTTATAGAGCGTTAAGTACTGCATTATGGCTAACTGTATCGAAGGCTTTCTCATAATCGTCGAAACCTAGTCACAATGGCCGTTGGTATTCGTTGGCACGTTCGATTAGTTCGTCAACTACTTGGAGGTGGTCCATTGTGCTGAAATTTACACTAAGCTCTGCCTGTTCTATAGGTTGGTTCTCGTCGAGGATATATGAAGATAGATATAGAAGAGATAAATAGAGCAATCCCACAGACAGACAGACTACATGGTATTGTATATACGTATTTTCTACCACCTTATAATATATTCGCAGCAACAAATAGGTATTGTTGCGTAGGGTGGGTGGAGGATCCAAGAAAAAGGCCAACAGTCGTTTCACAGCATTTATTGATGATTCAGGAGATACACGCAGTGTCACTGTTAAGTCCAGAATGCCCTGATATCGCCTACGTACCGCCTTATAAAGGGTAGATCTCTCAGGACGCCTAATCTGTTTACCTGTTGTATAGTCACGTATTCGGATATGTATTTCCCCGATATTGGGTCTCCCCGTACCGATTCTGAGAAATTTTATTTTTATTTTTATTTTTATTTTACATATATACCAGGAAGGCCTTACAGGAAAATCCCAATGCGCCTTCCTGGCCAATTACAAATACAAATGCAGCATTTTTTTATTGTAAGTCGTTGAATTGCGAGACACTGAAAAAACTCGCAAATTAACGAGACATCTATGAATTGTACATAAATTTTTATTGTACATCCATCAAATTTCAAATAGTGGTGACATAGTAGGTAGGAAGGATTTTTAGCCAATTTTTTTTCCGGGAACCGTTTCAACAATGAAATCAGAGAAAATTGGCAAACTCTGATAGGAAACGATCAACCTGGAGTCACAAATCCAGGTCTGACCAACAGCATACTCTGAAAAATTCATTTTTCAATCAGGGATAGAACCCGGCACCTTCTTGACGGTAAGCAGAAGCTTAACGTCCGAGCTATGCTGCTGGCTATATCTAATAACTAATATCGGTCATTGTTTAGCCTAAATGCACTTAGAGTCCAGATATAATCTTTGGAAGTAAGTGCATGCATTTAGTTAATCCGATAACAGATATCCGTTGGTCTAATTACAATTCGCTCAATCCACGGCGTACGTAACAGTATGTTTTCGATACGCAGCGTTGCTCTCGCGCTGCGTCATTTATGCCTCCGTCAAAATTTCTCCCCTTGTTAATTTTTGCTTTTACATCAAAATTTCACACCGGAGAGAGAGAGGCAGGATACGGGTCCACTTTAGGGCGTTTTTAGGATGATGGAGCCAGGCCGGGAGAGGCGTGCAGAAATTTGCAATGGTGAAAAGGAGGTGGCGAATGTAGGCCTCGTCGGCGTAAACCGAGTAGTGATACTTAGTAATTGGTTAATGAGAGGTTTATGTACCGGCTGGTAGACGAGGTGTGGGTGGGTGGGAGGGATCCTAATGGACCGCGGCCGTTACTTGAGCGCCCCAGGACCCCGGATAATACTTCTATTTACTCGCTAACATCGCTTCCATATTCATGATGACGGTCGCCGACGCCATTTTGCAACGAGTTCGTCAAAACATCAAATTTACGAAGGCACTTGGGTCTAATTGAGTTCACAAGTTGTACCTATGTATATGCACATACATATGTACGTCTCGCTAGTCTTCTAATCTTTAATTTCTTAAAATTGTATTCAAATTATCACATCATGAATCTGAACTAAAAGTCTTCCGATCGCTTTGAAACTTTGCCATTTTGTGAGGTTTGGCCCCCGATAGAGATTGTGTCCGCTAAGTCGATAGTGAAATATAATAGTAATTAGCATGTTTAAAGATTCGAAAATTTTCAAGTCGGTGACAGCTCGCTCTTTGCTTAGAGCCCCTAGCCTAGTTTGTTTGACTTTCAGCCACCTACTCGTTTTGTGAGATTTTATTTGCAATTGCTATTTATTCAGCGTGTCGTGATAGTAAGCATTGGATGATAAGATTTTATCCCATAAGACACTAGTGGGCTACTGGAAATAATAAGATGCCATAACAATATAAGATTTGGTAGATATGATTGTTCACAATCTTATCTTATCTTATCTCGTGTATATAAAATTAAATTGTTTGTACATTTATTCGAAGTATTGATCCAACATAAGTAAATACATTGAAAAAATCATGTGCACTTATATATTTTTTGAACATAATATACATTAAAACATATGGATTGCAAAAAAGATGGAAGAAAAAATCATAATGAACTCGGTTGACGCCAGATACATATGTATGAATTGTTGTATCAGAAAGTGGCTGAAATCAAATTTTCAGTTCCAAAAACAATTTATTTTTGACTTAATTCACAAATTGTAACTCATTTTAATTCTATATGTTCAGAATCTCAGAAAAGCCGAATAAACGTATTACAGGCCACCTGTATTTTTCAATATTGCCAAACGCAAAACGTTAAATTTAATATATAACAAGATATTTCTTTAAATGCAGAAGAGTGGACTTCTGCCACTTTAATTCCATAGAAATATGCATATATTTCTCTGTATATAACAGTTATAGTGTCAAATCTTTTTAATGAATACAATGACTCGTAATTGTACACGCTGACTAGAAGTTTTCATCTAAGTATACATCGCTATATTCCATGTGTACTTTTCCGAGATAATGTATAGAATAGTAATCTTTAATACTTAAATATATTTTTAATAAATAACACTGAGCAACAAAAAATCACGTTTTTGAGTTACCAGAGCGGAGACTAACCAATCATTACTAAGTTTGACCCACTGAATTCGAATATGATATTGATTTTTGTTTGTGGGTGATCGTTTACGAGATATGAGCGTTTAAAAAAATCTGCGATTTTTACAGTTTCTCTCAGAGTACAGCGGTCGGACTATATGCCATCTCGCTTGCACCTTACATATTACGCGATACAACTATATATACAACGAAAGCATTTAAATTGCAATTACCGCTTGAGTAAGTACGTTTAGATAAAAAAAAATATTGAGATAGAAAACCAATCCTTATAAACGTGGTGAAATAAAAAATTTGCCAAATAAATGAAAAATGGCACGGAAAAAAAATCCGTAAAAAAATATATATTTTTGACTTTTAAAATTCGCTAGACAATTAAAACGAAGTATTTTAAAGCAATGAAATATAACAATTAATAGAAAACATATCTGACTATTGACTCCAATACTCACTTTGTGCGTAACAATCCTAAATTTTGAGTTAAAGACCGCAAAAGCCAAAAAACTGTAAAAATCGCGGATTTTTTTAAACGCTCATATCGCGTAAGCGATCACCCACCAACAAAAATCAATATCATATTCGAATTCAGTGGGTCAAACTTAGTAAAGATTGGCTAGTCTCCGCTCTGGTATTTTTTTTTGTTGCTCAGTGTAATCAACATATGCATACTTTGACAAATGCCGAATAGTTTGAGTCTACATTGGCTAGTAAATTTTTGCATAGCTTCTTTCGTGTATACAGAGACTGAACGGGTTTGACAGTGATTTGCCTAGTTAATTTATCTATTATAATAGTTCACACTGTTTAATATTTACTAAATTACTAAAAATTTTTGTCGATGAAAGTCGACATAAAATAATTACAGAAATAACTACATAATACATACTTTCATGAATCGGTTTAAATGTTATATAAATGATATGTTCATGGTTGTATAAATAGTCGTTATTTTCTTAATTTGATGTAATGCTTTTAATAAAAAGTTACCTAGCAACTGCTCAGTACAAATATAATTATTGTTTCGGTCGTTCGTTTCTCGGTTTAAAATGACGATATTCGAATCGTCTAAGTGTTTGTGTTTACCAAATAATATCAATTCCAAACATAAATAGTGTAATTTTATAGCGATATGATAAAAAATCAATTTTATCATATGATTTTTTGACAATCAATCAAATCCATTCGTCAAAATCGTAATAGAATTTTCACAAGAAAATATTAAAATTCTTTTGTTTATTTTTCATACGAAATTTTTTTTAAAAATAACAAAATAGTATTCGCTTTAAAAAATGTGTGATAAAAATGAAATGAAAAAGTCATCGAACAGGTTTGAATTTATTTTGATTAATATATATTATATACATGTATTCAGAGATATCGATTTCATTGTTACGAATTTGTTATTGTCTTCATTGTGATTTATCTTGTTTTGTATAAGAGTGAGCTAAATACATTTGTGGCGTCAAATTTTATCACTCGAAATAATCGACTATCTGTAATGATTCGTTTAATGAAATTTTCAGAAAAATAAATTGCAATATCGTCAAACGAATGTTAAGAAAGAATGATGCACATTTTGATTTGAAATATCGATAGTATTGGTAATTCGTTGAAATAGTCAAATTTTCATGCTGATATCTCAATAGTTTTTGGCTTCATACATTATCTAAACGACGTATTACAATAACTCGATGTCATTTGTCCAGGGAAATTTTCCAAACATTTTCCAATAAACGTCAAAGTTTTCCTAGTCGCGTTCCGCTCGTATTATACAAACATATTGGAACACAACATATTATACATAACACGCACGTGGAAAACTTTGAAAAATTACGTGTTAGTTATGCGATAGTGTATTTTGTAGGCTGCAGAGTTCACGTGTTTATTAGCACCGACACGTGTCGCCTTTTGTGCCATTACGTACGTATATTTTTTGCCGGGGATTTTTGGGAAACACGTGGATATCGTTAGTAGCGCCCCCTGTTTAGGGGTATCAGCCCTTTACCAACACCTGTCGCTCTCATTTACATACAAACAGATTTTTTGTTTGTTTTCGATATTGCTCGTATTTTCGGGGACAAGTGTCTCTGATATTTTCATTTTACGGCGATACTACGATGAAAATGTGCCGCGTGGGAAAACTCCGCCCACCCACCCCTATTCCGGTGTACTTCGTTAGATTTTATGGTCTATGAAGGTGGGGCGAGTCTTTTTATTTGCATCGATGGTTTATTTATATATGTATGTACATAATGTACGTGCTTTAAAATTAATAAGATGTGTGCGCTTTGAAATTTCCATCACGTTTCCTATAAGTGTTCTGCTTCGCGTTCTTGTATGGGAAAAGGTTTAATGTTTGGTCAGCGTTTTCCATCTATGTAGCTTCGGGAGAGGCGTGCCCGGATAAGGGGAGGAAAAAAAATGGAAATCTCTCTTTTTGTATCTGCCTCCGTTCCCTTTTGCCATCTTCCCCGTCTTCTTCTTCCGTTCCAATACTGCGAGTATAATAGATATGCCAGTTTGTATCTACTAAAATCGACACGTGCTCTTGAACGGTGCACTATAAATTCGCTCGATCGTGTACGTCATTCTTTATAATATCTACACTTTTCACGAAGACTTTATCTTGTGGGAGTTTTATTTGGGAAAATCTATCTATGTACTCGGCCTGTTCGTTCGTGATCCGTTCGTAGTCCCCACTCAACTGATTTATTTTTAATATTTTATATACTATTTATTTTTTCTCTTGTCTCTTGGTATATAATAAAAAGTCTTTTTCAAAATAATATTTAAGATTATTTTTATATTTATATTTTTTATTTGCTTTCCCACTTTGCCAACCTTCAGATTTTAATTATATATGTAATGGTTTAGTTCAGACCGTTGACTACAATTTTTTTTTTTTGATTTTCACTTCATTTCGGTAAATTCTGCAATACATATTTTCAATCAGTCTCCGTGACGAGACAGAATGTTAAATTACAGAAAACGCAAATATCGAAAGGCAAAGATCAAAAATCGAAAGATCTTAAGTCGAAAGATAAAAAAAAATGGTGCATAGTAAACGGTATTCTGCGCGCGCACATTAATGCGGGAGGAAAAGCCTGTTCCTCTTGTTCCTGTAGTATCCTGCTCGCGCAAATTTAGTGAGTGTGTACGTGAGTATGTACCGTTTACCATGCACCATTTTTTTTTGATCTTCCGACTTAAGATCTTTCGATTTTTGATCTTTGCCTTCCGATATTTGTGTTTTCTGTAATTTAACATTCTGTCTCGTCACGTAGACCCATTTTCAATATATGTATGTACCTATAATTTTTTTGGTTATATATATATATATATATATATATGTATATACAATTAGTAAAATTCATTATTTTTAATATATTTCGATGCACAATGTTCACTCGCACGCATCACCGATCATCCTATCGGCGACAACCTCAATAAAACCACCCACCTGTATAATGAACAGTCTGAAAAATCAGTTGACCATCTTCTCATGTACCCCCAGTGTCTAAATAAAGGTGAGAGAAGAGAGGGCAGGCAATAAATTCGAACACAATGCCAACCCCTGCACCATTGTCGCAACGAAATTGAACATTCAACGGCTTCATCATAAAAAAGGCCGCACGAAATTATGTTTTTTTTACTTTTTTTTTATTATTATTATATTATTTTATCAGCGAGACCCTCCTACTGACCGGCCGAGCCTCGGAAAGCGGCCTGCGTTTCCGGTACATAAATTCCGGATTTTTAAATTATTTTTTTACGGCACGGTGAATTAACCTCTGCACGCCCGAATTAATTGGTTGGTGAAAAAAAATTACACGTCTATCCGACCGGCTAATTTATCGTGAAATGGCATCCTCAACGTGTTTACACGTCCATTAACATTGGTTGTTTCGAGGCTATGGTTTCAACTCGTCTTGGCTAGTGGTGGAGTGTCCGAACGTTGTTGATTGTTGAGACTTTGATGTTTGGATGCATTTTATTGGTCATGTAGTGTGTCTTTTCTGATTGGTCGGATTGATCCAGCGATTTTATCTATTTTATAAATTATTTTTCTTTTTGGTATTTAATATATCATCTCATTTCAATGTGAGTGAGTGCGGAACAAGAGTGGACCTAGCAAGCATCGCTGTGGGACACCTTTCGCAGTTGTTTTAAAGTCAGTGTATATAGCATAATATGAAAAAAAAGCTCAAAAGCGTATTTACAAATGGTATATATGTTCATAATACATTTTTTACATGCATAATATGTTCAAATTGTTTTAACTAAAGATTTCAGTCGACGATCTATCATCCAAACAGTGTTTTTGGTGATTTGTGTTTATACCTGATGGGTATATGTAGACATATTGCTGTAATTGCTGAGCCTCTTTTCAAGTGTAAATCCTCTCATTATAAACCGTATGAACATGAAATCTATGTGCATGTATTGTGTATAAAAAATAATAAAAAAACATATCGATTAATCTAAGCCGAGAACAAAGCGTGAAAGTTTATGCGTTCAATACTATTGAATGCCGTTATAAAATATCGCCGCTCGTAAAACACAATAAAGGCGCACAATAGTAGAGTCGAATGAAAATAAAATAATAAAAACGAATAACACCGTACAATATTGAATGGGCGTGTGCGTTAAAAGTAAGGACAAGCACTTGAAAGCTCCAATTATAATAGATTGATCCTATGCATGAATGGAGGTGGATTTATGCATAGTTGATTTAATCCTCTTACTTTTATTTGGCCTTGTTATGAAAATTGTTTTCATTTTCGTTTTTATTTCGTACTATATGTCAAAAGAAATCTATGATTATAGCTAAAATATATATTTAAATATATAAATAACATACCTACATATACAAACAAACATACATATATGTAATAGATAAGTGAATAGCATTAGTGTCAAATATTAACTAAGAATTTGAACGTGGGTGAGAAGTATGACCAAAATTATAAGAGAGTGAAGAGATTGAAATGGAAATAGATGGGTCACGTAGCAAAAAAAAAGGACGAAAGTTGGACAGTAGAAGTTCTATAATGGTACCCGAAAGAATGTATGTAAATAGGTGAAATGACGCCAACAAGGAAGAACTATGGACGAAATTAGAAAAAAATGTGTTGATGAGATGGACGAGAGCTACACAAAATGGAAGCGTGTTGGACAGGCCTTCATCCAGCAGTGGATGGTGAATGATGATAATTAGATAAATGATGATGATGATTAGACGTAATCGATGTATTTATTACATATTTTATATAATTTTGAAAGAGGCTTTGTAACTATGTATGTAAGTATGTAATGTTGGTTGGTAACATCGAAAACAAATCAAAGTTTCTATGACGACGATTCGATATGGTTTGGATTCGATATATAGTTTTTTCGATTAAAATAAATATAATAAAAAAATAAATAAAAAAAATACTACATATGAGGTTCGCCATGTTTAAGCTGTTTATATTACAAATACTGAGCGAAGTCTGGTAAAACAATTAGTATGTAATATATATATATATGTAGAAGTGTGAAGGCATTGACAAACTGATGAAGGTGTTTTATTTAAATACAAATAACATTCATACACATGCATTTTTACATACCTCCTTTTCGTTTCACTTACGATTACAATTCAGGAAAAAGTTTGCTTCTTATCCGATCGTTTTCATACTTTGCCATATTGCTCATTTTGGTCATCAATATAAGTAAATAGATCCTCCGCCATTACGATGGTGCAAAAATATCATGTGAGACGCGTTTGAAATCTGCCCGGCGAGATAGTCGTTGACGTTTATCCACCGTTTGTTTATTAGTTTTAAACATAGATGGCGGTAGTAAAATAAAATTATTGGTATTTTTATTCAAAATTATAATTTTACTAAGCATTTTTTTAACCAATACAAAGTTTCAGTATTCAAATTAATTTCAAAACACACAAACACGCGCACACCCACACATTTTAGAAAGCAAAAACAAATGATAATGGATTAATATTTATATATTTGTTTATTGAAAAATCAACTGGCCTCAGATGTAGAAATTTATAAAATAAAGAATAAATATAACAAATAAACATCTGACCCCAATTTAAAAAATACATAATATATCTAGTATATATAGACAAACAAATGAAAAAGAAAATAATAAAAACTAAAATATGACTAATGCATAATTAAACATAAAGTTATATTTTTTGATTTTTAAATGCTTTTTTATTATTACGAAATTATGTTCACAATACATAAATTATATCTATTTGAATAGCTACTGATCTACTGATCATTTTCTATTTTACAATTTTAATTTAATTTCGTTACTATTCATAGTATTATATTATTCTAATATAACCTATTTACAATATTCTTATAAATTCTCACAATACATCTAAATACATAATATTAATAACAGACTCTCTAAAGACGATGACCTAAAGCAGATTGTGTTTAGGTAATCTGTGTATAAAGTGATATAATATATACAATATTAGATTCAAATCAGTCAAAATCTCGAGCTCTAAATTTATCACGTTTACAATATGTTTACATATAAAATATACATAGAGACCATTCAGCTTTGTCGGGAATTAAGGTTAAATAGGAAATTTCTACATTGATTTTACCACTACATAAGCAAAAAAATATATATTATACATATACAAGGTACACATATCGATCGATTTATTAATAAGCGTCGATCTTGAAATGAGGGCCAATTTGCGAGTACTCGGAGAGTTTACCGATGGTGCTCCATCATGAAGGTTATTAGCCGATGTTCTCCCACTCGTCCCACCCCACTTCACTCTTCCGTGCAAGTCTCGGGGTAATCCCTTTCGTAGTCAGGAACACCGAAAAGGGGATAGAATCCGAAGGGATGGAGTTAAAAAGAAAAGTGGCCAGCACAACGTGTAACTTTTAATCCTTCTTAACTGATTTTTTTAACGTAAGCCGGTTATTGATGCGGCTAAGCCTCTCTCTCTCTACCGGGTTTTCGCTCTAATTGAGGGAAAAACTTCCGGCTATTTCCGGAACAGGATAATAATTATTATTCGGATAGGTTGGGTTGCGTGCGAGTGCACTTTCATGAAGTACACGTGTATGCGGTTGCGCTCTTAGCGTGCATATCAGCTTAGACTGCAGAATCACGAGCTAAATGTACAAGGTAAATGTGGGCAATATATTTTCAAAGGGTTGTGAATTTCTCCTCTTGTAACATTGCTTCGTGTGTGTTTATTTTATATCGGTTGAAGTTCGGTGAGACCGATCGGAGCAAGAAAAGTTATTTACATATATTTATGTAAAGTTTTTGAAGAATGTTTTCGAGCTCTCATTTCCATCGCTATTTATTATATATGGTCTTGTAATTTTACACAATATTTGTGAGTATTATTTTTAAAATATATCCTTCCCTTTTTTACTTCCAAATGCTGTGAATGGTTAAAAATTACATACATATTTATAAAAATACTCTAACTCTTCACTCTAACTTTGCATTCATTTTTGTCTGTGCGAAGTTAACAGATGATCAAATGTAAATTTCTTTGTAACTTTGCTCTCAAAGATAATATTTGCAATGGTACTTACTTTTGGCCTTTCATAAAATTCAATTAACTGTACTGATCTTCTCAGTTTTCGGTTTCGGCCCATCTCTAATAGATCATCAATTGGTCTCAGTCAATATCCAGGCTTTCATTATTTTTTGGACAATTCTTATTATTTTATTAACATTTTAAAGTAAAATCATGACCCTTGTAACATGCAGTGTATTTATGTACTACTTAATAAAGATGAACGCTTTTATTGTCCGGTGTGCAAATCTATTTGGTATTTTGCATACTTTCTATATGTACAGATCTTACGATATTCTAAAATAAAATATATGTTTGTATACACTTAATTTTTTTGTTTTTATAAACGTTTGTATACACGTCTTTTTTGAAAAATTATTTTGCTTTTTACTTCTACTTGCCCAAGCAACGCCTGGAAATCCATCTAGGTTTTTATCCATCATTTACATACATATGTACATATATACCAGTCTGGTCTCGATCAATTTCCACAATTTTTTTGAATTCACTCAAGAATCTTCAATATCAAATAACCATTTTATATGGTGATATTTTAATTAGTGTTTGTCCAATGTTTTATCAAAGTATTATGTTATTTAAAAAAAATATTTATTAAAAAAAACATAAATATATATATATATTTTTTATGTGTATTTAATTAGTATCAAACTTTTCTGCTATCTACATTAATACAGAACGGTATGACACGCGAATGGCCAAAAAGAAATTAACAAACGACCCAAAGCTTTTACACGTTCACTGCTTTGATATTTTTCTTTTCTAACCGCGTATTTTCCATTTGTAGTTTGTGCGAGGAAAAGCGTCTGTTGTGTTGTAAAAATAATAATAATAACAAGCTTATGTTTATGTGTGCACAATTCATACATCGTATACAATTAGTCTTACACCGTTAATGGGTTAGTTCTTTTTTTTTTTTTTTGTATTTTTTCACTATTTTCACTTTCGCCTTTTTCCATTTAGTTTTTGTATGAGCACTTAAGACGAATTGTGGTCGAATTTTATACATAGTGAAAGTTTCTGACGGAAAAGTCCGTCTTTTGAAGCGTCGATACCAAATTGCACCTGGCTTTGATCGGAAGATGGCGGTTTTTTGAATGCAGGTCCCTCGCAGCTTCCGATGAGCTCATTTTACAATGGAATTAAAAGTTAAATGAGAAAAGTTCCCGTCGTCAGCGACGAGCAGCCATCGGTAATGGTTGTAGGAGTCGTGACGTGGGTGGGGAAAGTTTTCCCAGGGGGTAGGATGAGTTTTCCGCGTTGTAAATAACGCGATTGATTGAACGACAGTTAAAAAACCATTAAAGCGCTCTTTCTATATTTTTTTTTGTTTCAATATTCTGAACTTTAAATGGGGGAGCTTTGTATACATAGAGGAAGGAAATTTTATAGAGCGAGCTCGGCTTACCGCTAATTAGCATGAATTTTCTTTGTTGTGTGTCGATAGAAAAGTTCTCTCTTTGATACCGTATCGACGTAAAATACCTATACAACTGAATGTACGTATGTGCAGGTCTATGTTTGTGTGTCGGAATATTTAAATAAATTTGAATATCTAAATTAATATGAAAATTTTTGGACAAGTACCTAATTATTCCGATGAAACTCTATTTTAATATATTCAGCATCGGCCCAAAACCGAAACGTGGAAGATTCACTTAAGAACATACTTCTAAATATAACTGCTTTCAACATTGATTTAAGCGAAATTTTTTTGTAATTTATTACGAAAGGGAACGGAGAATTTTGTACACGAATATGAGTATATGTACAAGTAGCTTTTACATTATTTTTTAAATAATAAAATTCTCTTTAGAATATCCGCATTTATTAAAAAATTGAGAGCAGCTTTTAAAATAAAATAACAATTTGATTGAAGAAATATTGAGAGTATTTATGAATATGAGAATACGTACATATATGTTATAATTGAAGTGTATTTTCAGTTGTAATATATTCCAACTGACGTTTTAGCTCATTCATATTCAAATGCAATTCAACTATTAAATTATAGATCTACAAGCGCAAATACACTTATAACAAGATGCGCCAGTTGTATAGTAACAGTTGAATTTTGACGGCTCTAATGTTTTTTACGAATGATTTAGAAATCAATGCGTTAATATTAGGTATTACAAAATATGAAAATGAGTATCGTATTATAATAACTCTAAGAATATTTTCAAAACAAAAATGTGACTTTCCATCTCAATTTACTGGTCGAGTGACATTTTCACGAAAACCTTGCCTCTCTATCTTACCTGGTACCAATTTATAGTTGAACTGTGTTTTAAGTTGTAATATATTTTGACCAGTTGGAATGTGATTAACCATATGAATCAACTAACGCGGGTTAAGCGGTATATATTCCAACTGGTTAAAAAATATTACAACTGGATATATGTACTTAAAATGTAACATATATGTTTACATATTTGTGTCCCAATTTCATTAGATTCATTTCAAGAATAGCCATATTATATAAACCAAAAAAAAAGAATATCGATTGATGTCTCACTTAAAAGACTATGGTTTTTTAATACATTGAACTCTTTTGATTGAATTAATTCTCTATAGATTTTAATAGTTCTATTATGAAATAAAAGATTTATAAATAGGTTTTTGAGCACTTTTTCCTATTATGCTGTACATTAACATTAAAATAATATAATACTATGATTAATAACAAAATTAAATTAAAATTGTGAAATAGTTGTTGTTTAGTAGATCAGTAACTATTAAAATAGATATAATATGTATTGTGAACATAATTTAGTAATAATAAAAAGCATTTAAAAATCAAAAAAATATTAAATATAACCGTTCTGAAAACAGTTAGATTCCTACGAATACATATTATTTTAAACAATAAAGATGTGTTTACTACTCATGAAAAAATAGTGATTTGTTCAGCAATATTTTATTTGAAGTAGGAAAAATTTGAAGTTACATATTTAGATGTTTATCAAAAAATCAGAAAGCTGATCCTTTTAAAAATCCAATTTTGGTGATTGTTCCGTTATTGCATTCAATTTAAGATAAATTGAATGCAATAACGGAACGTTGTTTTATGCCCACTAGTTATAACATTATCCTAGTAAGCCTCACTTTCCACAAAACTCACACACAGACAAGTCGAAACCTCTATTTGCATAAAAATTAATTCACGTACCCCCTAGCTCGGCATGAATATACACTCGAAAGTGAGATAGCCGTTATGACTTTCAGAAAGATATATGGCTTTGAATTTAATAAATGCCCCGAGAGAAGTCGTCCCCCTTTTTCCCATTAAAAGCAAAAATCCCAGCATCTATGCAAAGGGCCGCGCGCAATCGAATCATAAATAATAAATATACTAGATATACATACAATGTATACATTTACACGTTTTAATAATGGTTGTATATTTTATTGTCTAGATCCAATTGTCTAAAAGTGAAGCGGCGGAGGCTGCGAGAGCCGGGCACGTTCCTTAATTTCCCGAACACGTTCCAGTCTACATAGTTTTCCGCGAGGGTTTTCGCCGAATTTTCCGACCGTGCTCGGGCCCGTCGTCGTCGTCGTCAAATTAGCAAATTGAAATTTTAAAATGTACACATTTCTCAATTTAAATGCATCGAAGTGGCGCGCGGCCCGTTCGTTATCGCCGGGAAAATATCAAATTTCCCAGAGCGGACGCCTCAAGTGTTGGAACTTTTTGCAAAATCGAGTCGAAGCCGTCGCTTAATTTAACGGAAGGCTTATTATTAAGTATGCGCTGGTCTTGGAATACTAATCAGTCGTTAAGTGAGGACCCTCACAAGGTTCAAAATGTACTTCTGATGTTGACGATTTGCACGTGTGTCACTTTTCCGTATGTGTATAAAATATGATGAACCAGATTTTTACTTTATCTACATACGCAGTAACAATAGAGGAAGTTTTGTGATCATGCGGAAATTCGAACTCGAAATTTGGACTGATTCGAACTCGGAATCGAACACTGATCACGTTTCCATGATCTAGAAAAATGTGTCTGTATGTGTGTTTTCAAGTTTTATTGTATTGTATCTATTGTATAGTGTATCGATTTTTATGTTTAATTGTATTGTATCGAGGCTTTTTATGTTTCAGTTCAATAAACCTTTGGTGGTTTATTGAACTGAAATTTCATACCTAGAAGTTATGAAAGCTCACTATTACGTTATGTATAAAATTTGGTAAGCATCCGTCAACCGGAAGTGACAGTTTACTCTTGATCGATTTTTCTTCCACTATTTTTTTCGACCCCTTTAACATGTGTGCTCTTCACGAAAATATTCAAGTATAATTCTTGTTTTAATGTGATGAAAATAAAAAAAAACCATTAAATTTAATAAACCGGAAGTGGAATTTTTTCTTCTTAGAAAACTCAAAAATGTTGTGATCGCGTGATTTTTTCCACGCCCCTTATCGTATGGAGTAGATACTTTATATTTGTATTATTTATGTACTTACTTACAGTTGATAAGGTTGTGGTCAGAATTCGTAAGCCGGAAGTAGTAATTTTATTTAACACAATTTTTCGTTCTTTTATTTTGACCTTTTAAATATATTTTATCTTCTTGATATTCAGTTTTTATAATGTCTACATTCATTTGAAGTCATAAAAAAAATTGAATAAAATCTGACAAGCGGAAGTAGAACTTTTGTCTTGTGTAAGATTCTTGTCTGTTGAGCTCAATTTTTATCGAAAATGTATGTGTGAACGTCATTTTTGTGTTTTATCCTTCGTACATACCTCAAATCATAAATAAAATCGTGGGCTGGTCACATCCGAAGTTCCGAAATTCCGAATATTATGAGGTAATTGAGTATGATAGAACGTTTCAATATTTCATTTTATCAAAAATTCGTCATCTTTTATTTATAAATATACTTAGGTACAACATTATGGAACCGGGCATTTGTTTTCCTATAGAATGGACGGAATTTATCTTCCGGTTGCGTATCTCTGAAACGTTACACACTCCCCTGTGAATGGCAAGGCATATACATCCCCCATTTCGAGAGCATTTTCCTTTCATCCTTTGATTTCTCGACGGGCACTCGGCGCTCGCGTCGGTTAATTAATATTGCGCGATATTAATTTATTAATTCGTCCGGATGATGGCGATGATGATGATGATGATGATGGGTCCGAGTGAATAATGAATGGCTCTAATATCACTCGGGCAGCGAGCGAACATTGTAAACCGACGAATCAACCCCGCGGGGGGGAGGGTGGAAACCAAAAGTCCTCGGGGAAGACTTGCAGGGGTGGTGATTGATGGCTCTCGAGCCGACGACGGTCATAATTAACGCCACGCAACTCGAGACACGCGAAAAGAAAACGATCCCGAACACAAATTAGAAATGTAAACCGGCTGTATTCAGATTCTAGACAGATAGCGGGGTATTCATATACGTAAGGTACATATGTATATGAATTCAGTGCTTTGAAATGGTCTACGGACACGTTTTGGTTAATTTCTTGCTACGCTTGCTAACTAGCTTCGTTTGTCCATTTGTGATTTATATGTATGTGGAGCTGTTCATTTTGACATAAAGATGTGTATATTTGCGGTAGTTGTGACGCAGAATTTTTTCAAAAAATTTTAAAATTGCTTTAAATCTGTACTATGGAATCAGTACTTATGTTAATAAATATACAAAATAAATAAATGACATTTTGTAATGAAAATTCCTTGGCTGTGATCAACTGCATGATCTATGTATATACATATGTACATATTTATTTATTTATTTATTTTAAACAGACCATTGTGGCATAACAGGAATTCCTAAAGCGCCACAATGGTCAAAAAATATAACACAAAAAAGAAAAAAAAAGAAAATAACAATTAAACATAAACATAAATACATCCATACATACATAAAAAATAGCATTTAATAATAACAGATAAAGTAAAAATATCAAATAAAATATAGCATAAGGAATGCCTTGCACCTACAGCCAGTTTCAATAAATATGTAAGAAACAACTACAAATACAAAACATCCCTGTAAGGCCCAAATGGAAGAGAGTTAATCAAAATTTCACTCATAAATCACAATCAATCATGAAAACAATGATGAGCGCAGACTACCAGATAAATGGGTTAGAGTAATTTCCGACAATTTACGCTCACTAAGGTGGAAAATATCACATTCAGTCTCGGCAGCAACGATTTCATTAAGAAGTCGGATAGCTCTTGGAATAGGAGCCATTCGAAAAAGGACTGTGCGGGCAGGAGGTACAGCCAGCAAATGATGATGTCTACCACGCACATAGTGATTAGGGACATAAAGCCCCAACTGCTCCAGCAACAACGGGCATGACGTATTACCACGTAAGAGCAGGAGAACGAAACGAATTAATGAGAAGTTTCTCCGAAGTTCAAGGGAATTATACCCAAGCATGCCCAAAAGGAAAGGAGTGGGGTAGAGATATGGGTAATACCCATATTCTTTCCTATATAGGAAACGAAGAAATGCTTTTTGCACTTTCTCAATCATCAGAGAGTAATTTGCTTCATGCGGATACATATATAACCAGCAGCATGGTCTAGTGGTGAGTAGTGTATTCTTTCGTGCAAGGTGTCACGGGTTCGATTACCACTAGAGTCTCGTTGTTGGCCAGACCTTGGTTTGTCGAGGTCGATTGTTTCTTATCAGAATTTGTCACTTTTTCTGATTTTCATTGAAACCTGGTTCCTGTAAAATTGGCTTTTCCTATCCAATTGTCTATTGCAAACCTTGAGTTATTGTTATATCTCAGGTTTTGCCAGATGTATCTACATCGATGTCTATGTGTATGATTATTGAATATAAAAATTCGTATTGCTACATGAAACATGTTAATGATCGGGTTGTTTACGATGTTTGTAATGTCTGACCATAGATTTCGATTTTCATGTGTATGTAAATGTGTAATAATTATGTATTTAATATGCTGGAAATTATTATTATTAATAGTTTTGGACCATTGTGGCATTACAGGAAGAACTTAATGCGCCACAATGGCCCACATTTAACAAAGATAATACAAGTAAAAAACAGAAAAATTAGAAAGCAGAAAACATGGTAATATATAATTTTTCGAGTCTTAATCTGCTTAGTACAATCGCCGCTTTGGAGAAATCTGTTAGGCGAGTGTGCATGATTAATTGAAATTAAAAAAAATATATAAAAATCAATGTTTGTCTGTCTGTCACGTATGCGTTCCCATACCATTCAACTGATTGCGATGAAACTTACATGAGTTATTGTGTGC
This sequence comes from Arctopsyche grandis, assembly GCF_051622035.1. Classification (NCBI taxonomy): domain Eukaryota; kingdom Metazoa; phylum Arthropoda; class Insecta; order Trichoptera; family Hydropsychidae; genus Arctopsyche; species Arctopsyche grandis. Next base: position 4,760,455 of record NC_135362.1, read on the forward strand.
ACGTTCGCGATGGTTTCTGTAAAAAAATCGGGCAAAAACGGGAACGGAAACGGGAAAAACGGGAATGAGTGGCATTGCAACGCAATAATTTCAAATTATTGCGTTGCAATGCCACCTGCGTTGTTAGGGTAAAATAAAAAAAAAACAATTGAATAATTTTAAATGTGTTCGCCGCCTGCATTTTTCCGACAAATTGTCATTACCGAAATTTTATATGATTATTAAGTATTAATTTGAAACAGAAACATTCACTTATCGAAACACATCGAGAAACGGTAACGAGGATAGGAACGGGAACAGGAATTGCATGCGTTATTGTGGCATTACAACGCATGCCTGGTTCAGCCAGTTGTTTATATTATTTCATTCTATTCTATATATGTACATATAATATTTTTTTTATTTTAATCAAACATGTATGATTCAATAAAACACGTTGGATGCGTTTTAGCACCGAGAGGTTACCGGGTTCGATCCCGTGTTGTTTAATACTGCTGGTCAGACTTGGATATTTGTGAATCCAAGTCGATCTTCCAAGTCAAGTCGAGGAAACGGTCGACCTGGAGTCACAAACCTAGGTCTGGCCAGCAGCGGGACTCTAGTGGGACTCGAACCCTTGACCACTCTGCTTGAAACATAATATGCTAACCATTTGTCCACACGCTGCTGAAGTAAAAATCTACAGATATCAATACGAATTTGATATCTCATGGTATAGTACATATGTATACACATGTGTAACTATTGCTTATAAAGTTGTTTTTTTTTATATTAGAAGCTTCTCATCACTTTGCTTTAAATTTTTTCGTCTTACATTATATTTTATCTCTCTGTCCAACTTTTGCTCGCTCAAGAAACGCCAAAAATTCGGCTAGTATTATTATATATTATGAAAGTTGTTTAGTGCTAGTTTTGTTATCACAGTCATAGCAAATTGAAAAAGCCAACTAAATTTAAAAATAATGAAAAAATAATAAAAGAGTTTTCGTTTGAGGACGGAGTGGGCCGTTATTGAGTGTCGTAATTAAAATTTTTGAATTTATCATCTGCATCGCAGAGACAATTTTCCAGAAAGTTTTCCCGGACGCGTCCGCCGGTTTTTCTTTCACAAAGCCGAGACGCTGCGACGTCACAGGAAGTCAGCACATCCTCAGGAAGTCGCCTCGACTCCGACTCCTCACTGACACACCAACATCCCTTTCGTGCTCCGTCTTCTCTTCACAACCCTCTCCATATTATTACACCGGTGAAGACAACACCACCCCATCCTACCTCCTTCTTTATCTCTCTCTCTCTCTCTCCTGTCGCCAGTTTTCCTTCTAGAAGTCGCGTTTAGATGTCAGAACGCAGACAGTTAAGCTGGTTGGTTGCCTGGTTGAAAACTTTCGCTATGTGATTTTATTTTTTTTTTACTGCTGAAACTCAAATAAAAGTCGAGTGCAGTTAGTTAGTCGCGTTGACATTGAGATAGTCTCTTGTTCCGGCTAAATACGTGTTCTCTTAAGTAATTATAGCGCTAAGACTTTCCTTCTTGTACAATTGTTTGACTTTTAAGTTGGATATTTATTTTGAAAGCAGTTGAAGACAAAGTTATAATTTTATTTAATAAATTTGGAAACAATCATCTTGAACTAATATTCAATGCAAATGTTTTTTCTTATATTTATATATTTGATAGTTTCCGTTTGCTTTTGTCTGTACTGAATTGTATAAGATTATTTTAAATTATGTAGAGACTGCGTTCGAAAACGCTAGTTTCAAATCGTTACACTGATTGCAATTAAGAATTTGCAACGTCGCACCTGGAATTCGATATTGATTCAAGCGTTAAATATCGAAATTTTTGATGAAATTGATGAGGATGAGAAAATTAAAATTTTCTCATCCTCTTTGAGGAGTTCTCAATTAAGTTAAGTGAAAAGTTTTAGTGAAAATTTTAGATTTAAAGTTTTTTTATAATGCTAATGGCTTGTAGAAGCCTTTATAATTATTTTATTTTATGCCCAACATCGTTGAGAAGGCACATTTTAAACCCTATAAAGCTCCTTCTTGTTTTACCGTTTTTATTAACCTTTCAACTTTTTATTACAGTTTTACAATTCTTTATTCTGTAATATATAAAAAAACCTGAAATATACAAACATATGTATGTATAATATGTATATTTTATTTTTCAATCGAAAATAAATACAAATACAGCTCATAGATTTTATAGAATATCATAATTTTTAATTAGCTTCACCCTTCTTTAGAGTCTTCTGATGTGTCTGAAATTTTAAAAATTCCAACCATATAACTTTTTGATCGGAAAAATTTAAGTTTTCCGCAAAACGCTCCCGTCTGCAAAGCCAATGTTATTGTTCAATGTTTTATTTCATGTTAAGCGTACTTTATCTATATAAATATTAATCAATGTATGTCTGTCTGTCTGAATGTCTGTCACGTATACGTTCCTATACCATTCAACCGATTGCGATGAAACTTACATGAGTGATTGTGTATATGTCCGCAATGGATTTTGTAAAAAAAAATCGCCCAAAAACGGAAACGGGAAAACAGGAACGAGTGGCATTGCGATGCAATAATTTAAAATGTGTTCATATCGCCACCTGCATTGTAAAGGTAAAATAAACAAACAATTGAATAATTTGAAATGTGTTCGCTGCCTGCGTTTTTCCGACAAACTATCATCACTGTAATTTAATTTGATTATTAAGTATTAATTTGAAACTCAAACATTTACTTATCGAAATACATCGAGAAGCACGAGACAAAACGCTGGATACGTCAGATTACCACGACGTTAACTCGGGAACGGGAACGGGAATTGCATGCGTTATTGTAGCATTGTAACGCATGCCAGGTTCAGCTAGTATATATTGTATATGTATATAAAATTGAATGTCTGTTTGTCCGTTTGTTTGTCTGTCTGTCTGTCTCGTAAAGTCTCCTAAACCACTCAACCGATTACGATGGAACTTTCAGGATTTGTTGTATGCATGTCCGGGATGCTTACTGTGAAAAAAAACCTGCTAATAATAATGTTCGTAATTACGATTTTTCCAACGTGAAAGTTTGAAGCTCCATTGTGTAGTCAAGGAAATGTTACCAGTTGGTTTATTACGACACGGCGTTGAAGAGACGTTAGTAAAGCTTTAACCATCACTTGAAACGGGAACGGGGTTTGCATGCCTTACATATTCTGGCATTGCAACGCATGCTGGTTTCAGCTAGTATTATATAAATAAAAATACAAACTAAGCCAGCAGTATAATTTGGTGGTTACGTTAATGCTTACCGCCGAGAGGTTGCCTGGTTCGATGACGTAGGTAGAACTCGATTGAAAATAATTAATTCAGAGTATTTCCTAAGTGCTGATTTGTCGTATTTGTGTAGTCAAGGATATGTGTTCATTGTGTAGTAAAGGAAATGTGTTCGTTGGTAACCACGTTACCAGTTGGTTTATCAATTTATTTATTTTATTTATTTAATATACTTGGGGGAGGCGGCAAAGCCGATAGACCCAAAGGGTGTGATCAAACAAATTTAACAAATTATATATATGCAATTAAAATGAGAAAAATTAAAATAAATAAAAAAAAACAATATTAAAATAAAAATAAGGGAGGTTTATGACGACACGGAGTTGAAGAGACGTTAATAGAGCTCCAACCATCACTTGAAACGGGAACGGGAACGGGAACACAACAGAAATGGGATTTGCATGCCTTATTCTGGCATTGCAACGCATGCCGGGTTCAGATATTTATTTATTTATTTATTTACATATGTACCAGGAAGGCCTTACAGGTAAATCCCAATGTGCCTTCCTGGCCAATTACAAATACAAATGCAGCATTTTTATTACAAGTCGTAGAATTGTGAGACACTGAAAAACTCGCAAATTAACGAGACATCCATGAATTGTACATAAATTTTATTGTACATCAATCAAACTTCAAATAGTGGTGATATAGTAGGTAGGAAGGATTTTTAGCCAATTTTTTTTCCGGGAACCGTTTCAACAATGAAATCAGAGAAAATTGGCAAACTCTGATAGGAAACGATCAACCTGGAGTCACAAATCCAGGTCTGACCAACGGCATACTCTGAAAAATTAATTTTCATTCAGGGATTGAACCCGGCACCTTCTTGACGCTAAGCAGAAGCTTAACGACCGAGCTATGCTGCTGGCTAAAATGTTATAAATAAAAATTAAATTTATTTTCAATAAAACATTTTCAGATAAAAATCGAGACATTTGTCTTTCGATATATTTCTCGAAGGGTCTCATATAACAATAGAGATCCTGAAATTGACATATTTTCCAAAAAATCTTTCCATGAATGCCCACTTTGAAAGTACTTTTGCAAGAGGTAATCTCGAATTTATAGCGATTGTAAAGGCGACATATTTCCGTGTCGTGGAAATTGCTAATAGTTACATAGTTCTACGTCAAAAAGCTTTGATTGTGGTTGAAATTGCGCATTAAAATTTCCGTGTTTGGCCGTTCAAAGAGTTGTACATACATATTTCGCTTTATACGCGCACGAATAATAAGAATAAGAAGCCAAAATAAATTGCGAAGAATGAAACGAGGGAAAATGCGAGCGAGTCCTCTTGAAGGAATGGTTTGGAATTGTCATTTTATGAGTGCTTAAGTAATTTATATTTATTTGCGTTAAGGCGACGGTTACTTTCGCCGTTCCATTACGTCTAATCACCGCAACCAGCGGTTCCACAACTGGGGGGACCAAAACACACACACACACACATAAATACAATCGCCCAACAATAATGAAACGGCGCCATCACCCGTGAAAGTTTCCTAGTCTGGTAATTTATTCTTGCGTAATTAGGAATTCTTGTTGTCGGGGTCTCCGTGATACATCGGAAGGAGAGGTTCGTCGTCCGCCCACGGGTTGGGGGGTGGGTGGGCGAGAAAACCACCCCCATCTCCTTCAGGAAGTCCCAAACTTTCACCCCCCCCCCCCCGTGGATAAATGGAGGGCAAACAAAGCGGTGTTTGTTTGTCTCTATGATATAAATAGTTGTTGATGGTGTCTCGTGAAACAAAGTGGTGAAATTCGTTTGATATTCGGTCGCCGTGCGTCTGAAAGCTCGCGATCGCTGAAAGCTCTCGGCTCCGATTCCAAAAGATGCGGTCTACCGCTGCAGAAATCCTCTAGAAAGCCTCCACTTTAAACTTTAATGAAATGTTAAATATAACGAGCACATTGTAAACTAAACTCGTGGATGTATGTACATATACATACCCACCCCTATTCATTTCCCACGGCCTTTTTACAAGGTATGCTAGGCTTTGAATCACTATCTTCAAGAGAAATTATTGAATGAAACGGAGTTGCCATTTCCAAATATATTTCTTTGGAGTTTTAAAGGAAAGTATTGAAAACACATCGATTCTATTGGAACTAAAATTTTGGGCGTCTGAATGCGGTAGAGCTTTGCGTTGTCGTTTACTTTTCCAAAACATCTGCTTTCATAATAACTCGTCTCTTGTAAAGGCTATCCGGTTCTTTAATGTGATAGATGAACATTTGGACCTGTTTAATTGTCATGTTGATATTTCATGAGATTCAACACGAGTCTATTTGAATATATGTAAAGCTTCCAAGCCGGTTTAAACCGAAACCGAAAAGCCGGCTTTCTGACCATTTTTCAAAAAACCGTAAACCGGCTTTTTGGCTCGATCAACCGGCTTTTTAAGGTTTTCTTTAATTAATGCTTTTTTCCTCAAAATTAACAATTATGAATTTCAAATTTCTATGAAAGATCAAAATAAATGTATATATCTAAACTCTCTTAACTTAACTCTGAACATAAAAAAAGGTACTTGGCGGTTTCTTTGAGATTTGTAATGGACGAAGATAAAATATTATTGAAAGTATGTAGTTTCAATGACCTACCCAACTTCAGGTAGAAAACATGATTATTGTGTTTGTGATATGCCAATGAATTTGTTTCCAAAATTTGCAACGGTTTGTAAAGCTTTTGGCTGTGATATACATATAATACAAATTGTATTATTTGTAATATTTGTAATAATAATATATAATAATGATCTTATGGAAGTTCATAATGTTTATAACTCAATTTAATTCATAAAAAACTATCTTTTTTGGATAATATATATTTCCATTTTTTTTTTCGATATAAAAATTTTTAACTAAAAAAAATCTTAATTTTCTAAAACCGGTGAAAGCCGGCCAACCGGCTTTTTATTTATAAAAAAAAACGAAAACCGGCTTTTTCTTTCGGGAGGTTTTTTGGAACCCCTATTTTGAATGAGATGAATGTTTGGTAATTTGTATTGTTCTTTTCTATGTTATTTTCTTGTTTTTGTAAGACTGATGTGACGCATTGGGCAACCTGTCAGGTCACATTGGTCATAATATTGTTATTATTATTATAACAAATTATTATTTCTATTACATGTGAAAAAAATTCTGTCCGATTCAGTTAGCGGTTTGGGAGATAATTGAAATCAAAAACTTAAAAAAACCATTTCCGGTCAACTTAAAAATTTACGTCGTTTCTATAAGAATTTCGGTAACCGATACTAAGTTTCAGTTCGATAGGACTAACGGTGTTCAAAAAATCTCTAAAATACACAGACACACACAGAAATACACACACACATTTTTTTCTAGATCATGAAAACGTGATCAGTAATCGATTCTGAGTTTGAATCAGTCAAAATCTCGAGTTTGAATTTTCGCATGATCTCAAAACTTCATCTATTGTTACTACGTACATAGATAAAGTAAAAATAATAAATAAATATGTATATGCATATGTATGTATGTTCGTTTGGAAGTTTGTTCTCGCTTATACCGAGATATACTACTGGTATGTGATATTATGTGTTTTATATTCACTCGCCAAATACTCGCTGGAAAGTATTTTAAGATTGATGTTGTTTGATGTATTTGTGACGATCTAATAAATACGGTGTCCTGACAAAATCTCGCAATGCATATATAATATAAATACATATAAATTAGCCAGCAGCGTGGCTTGGTGGTTGTGTTGATAATAATAACCAAGAAGTCACCGGGTTCGATCCCGTGAGCTGACTTCGATTGAAAATAATTTATAACCTTAAAATGCCGCTGGTCAGACTTGGAGACAGTCGATGGTTTCCTATCATAGTTTGCCAATTTATCTGATTTCATTGTTAAAACGGTTCCTCTATCAAATGGTCAAAAACCATCCTACCCACTATGCCACCACTATTTGAATATGATTACAAAAATTTATTATCAATTACATACATACATAGATGTTTCGCTAATTCTTATATAGTATTTGTGTTATGCTCATAGGTCTGTATTCTTACGAGTATATATATATGTAGTATTTGTATTATACTTATTCATATATCTGGTCACAGTGACGCGATAGAGTATTTTGTAATGTCACTGTAGCAAATATGTCAATAAATAAATAAATTAACTGGCTAGGTTAAATTAAAATAAGATTTTTAAATTCAGATTGATCTAGAATCTAATTTAGCCATCAGCTATTATCTAATAACAATACTGCTTTCTATGGCAATCTCTTATATTTTTATTGCATACCTCCTTTTAGCTTCACTTACGATTACAATTCAGGAAAAAATATGCCTCTTATCCGATCGTTTTCATACTTTGCCATATTGCTCATTCTGGTCATCAATACAAGCAAATGTATCCTCCGCCATTACAATAGAGAAAAAACATCGTTTTAGACGCGTTTGAAATTTTAATTTCTGAAATGTGCCTGACGTTTATCCAGTTTTTAGTTTTAAACATAGATGGCGGTAGTAAAATAAAATTATTGGTATTTTTATTCAAAATAATAATTTTGTATACAAATTATAGAAGAGGTATCTTTTTACATACGTATTCCTTTACGTTTCACATGGCTTTCGTGTTAGTGGTCATTTTTATCTCTTATCCGATCGTTTTCATACTTTGCCATATTGCTCATTTTGGTCATCAATATACGTTAATGTATCGTCTGCCATTACGTTGGAGATAAAATATCGTGTACAACGCGTTTTAAAAACGGGTCCCGTAAATCTTCCTGACGTTTAACAAGCGTTGTCACATGTAATGTAAACTTTTCGCCATGACACGGCCTTATCAGATTTTAATTGTTTAAACGCCTATAATTCTCTCAATGTTTTATGAAATTTGCTCTATAGGTTCTCATTATCTCTCTTGTATATTTTTAAAAAACTTTTTTTTTTAGTATATTTTGTTTAAAATCTTGCAACCTCTGAAACCCATTTATTTTTGAACCAATCTTCAAAAATCTTGTCCATCCATGCCCCTTTCTTAGTATTGTTACGTACGCCGTGGATTGAGCGAATTGTACTTAGACCAACGGATATCTGTTATCGGTTAACTAAATGCATGCACTTACTTCCAAAGATTATATCTGGACTCTAAGTGCATTTAGGCTAAACAATGACCGTTATTAGTTAGTTCTCAGAATCAGTACGGGAAGACCCAATGTCTTGGAAATACATATCCGAATACGTGACTATACAACAGGTAAACAGATTAGGCGTCCTGAGAGATCTACCCTTTATAAGGCGGTACGTAGGCGATATAATTCATTCTGGACTTAGCCGTGACACTGGGTGTATCTCCTTAATCATCAATAAATGCTGTGAAACGATTGTTGGCTTTTACTTGGATCCTCCACCCACCCCTACGCAACAATATAATAATTGACGGGAAGATTTTTCATTTCAGTTCCCATAAAAGACCGAGGTTTCTTTTGCTTTCCCAATCATCAAAAGTTTCATTTCATGAGTTCTGATGCGTTTCCTGAACTAACAAAAAGTGAAGCTTATAAAAAACTTGTAATTATTTGATATTCAATACAGTAGGTTAAATTAAAATGAGATTTTTAAATTCAGATTCATCTATAATAGAATCTAACTAAGCCATCAGCTATATTCTTAGTACTAAAAAGAACTTAATAAGCCACCTCTTAAACATATTATTACCTTTGAAACCGTACATTTTGCGATAGTGATATTTTTTTTTAATAATATATATATATATATATATATATATATATATATATATATATATATATATATATATATATATATATATATATATATATATATATATATATATATATATATATATTATTAACTATTACAGTCATTTTATTAGCCACAAATCATTCGCCGTAATCACACCCGTCAAAATTGCCACGAGAAACGCCACTTTAAATTACAATCACGATTATGGAAACTTCCATTAACGACGACCGCCAAATCAAAAGGTCGAAATAACGAGCTAATTTCCCAAAACCCCCAAACGAAGTGGGCGGCGGGGTTGAAGCTTCGTCGAGATTCGTCGGGCTTTTCGCCGTTATAAATTAATAACGGCTCGGATGTTAATCTATCGACGAAAGTTGTGCGGCGCGCCGAGAGTTATTTATCGACGTCAACCGGTTCGGGAACCGGTTCGGCAAAATATTATTGTTCGGCGAATCGACACTCGGACGAGGCAGTCTCTCGGTCTCAAAGCCCCGACTACGTACCCCGTTAACGACTATTTTAGCCCCTCGGTTGCGGATTTGTGGGGCTTTATGCGCCATCATCATCCGAATGGTGGCCCATCAAACGGACGAGTCTCGATTATCCGGATAAGGTGCGTGTTTGCGTCAAACCTCTCTCTTTCCCTATATCTGCCTGTCTTCTTCTCGTTGATATCGTGGCGCTGGGTATTACCCAGAAGACGAATTTGAATCGTTCAGATCGTGAATACCCGCCGTGGAACCTTATAAACGGACCCTTACAGACAACGTTATCGTCGAGACGTCTGAATCGATCAGTTTTATTGCCGTGAGATAATATCGCGTATGAAAGTGTATTCGTACCTATTCTATTTGTTTTACAAGTGGGTTTTAATACCAAAGTTAGCCAGCAGCATAGCTCGGTCGTTAAGCTGCTGCTTAGCGTCAAGAGACGCCAAGAGAATTTTTATGAGTATGTCTGTAGTGCTGCTGGTCAGACCTGTGATATTTGTGACTCCAGGTCGATCGTTTCCTATCAGAGTTTACCAATTTTCTCTGATTTCATTGTTGAAACGGTTCCCGGTAAAATTGGCTAAATATCCTTCCTACCCACTACATATGTCACCACTATTTGAGATTGATTAATGTACAATAAAATGTATGTACATAGAATTCATAGATGTTTCGTTGATTTGCGAGTTTTCAGTGTCTCGTAATTCAGTGACTTTTATAATAAAAAAAGCTGCAATATTTGTAATTGGCCAGGAAGGCGCATTGGGGCTACCTCTATGTCCTTCCTGGTATATATGCAAAAAAAAAACCAAAAAAAAAATATTGGACTAGCTGAACCCGGCATGCGTTGCAATGCCAGAATAAGGCATGGGTTAAGGGCTGAGTACAACCCTCTACCATTATATTGTTGGGTGGGGGTGGGTGGGAGGAGGAACCAAATGAAGGACCAAAGTCGCTTCACAGCATTTATTATTTAAATAAATAAATAAATAAATAAATTAGGTGATTAAGGAGATCCACTCACTACCAGTCCAGAATGCCTTGGTATGCTCACTGCATCTTCCTCGACGCGTTTGTTTACCTATTATTATAGTCACGTACTAGTACTAGATATGCAGTCCCACGCTTTCGCGCTGTCAGTTCTGAGAACTCTAGCGGGAAGTGGCTGGTCGCCGTTACCGACCACTAAGTCTGGTTCACACATTCGGGGGTCTCCAATGTTAGCCGACAGCACTTAAGCCTGGTGATAATCCTCGAAAACCAATTATAACGGCGGATCCTTTTAGCATATGCTACAATATTAATATAATTAATATATACCAATTCGTCACTAGTATGACACCATCATGTACATACATATGTATGACCACTACATTGTTAAAATGTAATCAATGTTACCAATTAAAATGACTAACCAGTAGGGATAAGACACACTATCGATTTGTGGCACATCTAGTTTAATAAGTAGCACCATTGATTTGTGGCACACCTAATTTAATAAATAGCACAATTTATTTGTGACACACCTAAGCACTGACTAACTGAAATTGTATGACAAGTGTCTTCAACACTTCATTGTTTTAAGGAAGAGTATATAAACTCATTACTGTTAGAATTTAAGTTAGTCCGTAATCAGCTCTTGTACTGAATATATTAATGAATCATTATGTTTTATTCAATTCTTTATTCATGCAATACCCGTTTCCATTCCCGTTTCAAGTGATGGTTGGAGCTCAACTAACGTCTCTTCAACGCCGTGTCTTCACAAACCAACTGGTAACGTGGTTACCAACGAACACATTTCCTTGACTACACAATGGCGCTTCAAACTTTCGCGTCGGTAAAATCATTATTACAAATATTATTATTAAGAGGTTTTTTTTTTCAAGAAATTCACTGTCTTCCATTTACTATACTTATGAAAGTACTTATTTGGATTTTTTTTCCAAAAAAGCAACTCTGATAATTTAATTCTGTGAGAAATTAAAATCTCTACGTTAAAATACAGCAAACAATTCCACTTATTCATATACAATTCAATACAAGTGTAACCCTTCAGAAACAATCAATAATCTCTCAATAATTTGTTGCAAATTTAAAGGGCAACTTTTGATATCAAATATTCAACTTTTTGAATAAATTATCAAGTTTATTATGATTGTATTATAAGTACAATAGAATGGTCTTTATCGTTCGATTTTATTGGTATTTAAATAAGTATGAGCCTCTGAGTAAATTTGTTCATTTTCAAATATATAATATAATAGGCATAAAAAATAATAAACTAATTTTCAACACCAAATTTAATGTCAACAAATTTAGGCTGACGGAATATTGGCCGAATGGAAACTTGGCGATTATTTATTTATTTGGTAGCAAATTGCTAATGAATATCTAACAAATAACAAAAGTAGCAACTAAAATTAATAACTACATATAATATCACAAAACTATTATTAGTAACCATAACATAATATTATACACTGGCCAAATTAAATTTTTAATTGCTTATATCCATCAAAAATATAAAATTTTCATGATACGCTGAAGTTTATTCAAAATTCGCTAAATAGTGTATCAATTTTAGTGAGTTTTGAATAATTTCCATACGTAGTTATTAATTTTTACTGTACGATATATAAAATACGTTATTTTCAATATCAAACAAAATACAAAATTATTTGAAAATAATATGTATTGAATTTTTTTTATTTTATTTATCCCTTTAGTATCATCATCAACACCATTCACAGCCATTCCTGATTAACTGCTGATAATAAATAACTTAAAGCAATTAAAAAATTCAATAGGCCAAATTGCCGTTTGACCAAACATACGTAGGTCTAATGTCCGTTTGGCCAAATGTCTGTTGCCCCAAAAGTCCATCGACCTAGTGGCTGTTCAGTCAAGTGTCTATTTGGTCAAAAGTCTGCGCACGAATGCTGATTAAAATTATATTGCATATTTGATTTTACATTAGAATGTACTAGGGCTGTTTTGTTTCTAAGTTAAAATTATTTTATTACATACCTCCTTTACGTTTCCCTTACGATTACAATTCAGGAAAAAATTTTCCTCTTATCCGATCGTTTTCATACTTTGCCATATTGGTCATTTTGGTCATCAATATAAGTAAATGGATTCTCCGCTATTACGATGGTGCAAAAATATCGTGTAAGACGCGTTTGAAATTTGAATTTTTGAAAATTGCCTGACGTTTATCCAGTTTTTAGTTTTAAACATAGATGGCGGTAGTAAAATATAATTATTGGTATTTTTATTCAAAATAATAATTTCATATACAAATTATAGAAGAGGTATGTTTTTAAAAAACTTTTTTTTGTATATAATTATTAAGGCTATATTTACATTAATTTGCATAAATATTGAGTGGAAATGTCGCATTTGAAAATTTAAAGTGTGTTTACTTGTTAGGAAAGCGGTATCGTGACGACTTTTGTGTACCTGTTGAAGTTGAGCAAAACTTATTCGGGTCATTTGCTTGTGTACCTCAGCCTTATGCTAAGTTTTGCCGTTTTACTTTCGAAAGCAGAAAACTCTACAAACGCTTTGTCACTGATTGTAGATAAGTGGGAAATTGATAGCCGCACTGTTACCAAATTTATTCCGAATGCAAACTTTTTCACTATAATGCAAAGCATCTGTGCGGTAATAATTTTATTTCTTCTATTTTGCAGATTGCGAACGCCTACCCGCTCAGTTCAGCACCGGTGAGTACCTTATTTACGGATAAAAAGTATCGTTTGGTGGTCTCGTTTAAAAATGTCGAAAGTTCAGGTTTCAATTTAATAACATTTCGCCGCGAAACGGGCTGTGGATATAAATTTATATAAGTTGAAAGTGTAACTTTAAACTATCAAAAAGCCGCACTAACGTACTCTCGAGTGTAGAGCGCGCCTGCTTAACTTGCCCGTGGAATCGGTTAGAGGTAAACTTTTAAATTGAACCACTCGCTCGCGGATAACTTGCGAATTTATTTTCGCATAATCGGTAGCGTATTGAAAACGCGAGATTAAACTCGGCAGATCGACTAACAATGCGGTCGAAAAAGTCGGTAAGATTTTTTTTTTAAATCGGTGTTTTGTTGCTAGGGGAGAGTCTAGACCATTGCTTCTCAAACTTTTTCAGCTGGCGGACCAGTATATATTTTTCAGTTATTCTCACGGACCGGCATCATATTTTAAAATAAAAGGGTTATATACATATGTATATGGTTGAAAACTTGTAAACAAATAAAAAAAAAAAATCTAAGTAGTAAAATTTATATTATTGAATTCAAAGAAGTACAATATGTATGTATATACTTATAAAATATATTACTATATAAAATATTAAATAAAAAATGAAAATTAAAAAAAACTAATGAGACATATGTATGTACATATGAACCTGTTTGTTATTAGATAACTTATCCATTCGTGGTTTAATCGAAGACAATGCCACACGCAATGGTTCATATGTAAATATCCACACTATTACCATGTTTTGTTTTAATTATACTCATTGTTGAGAAACCAGTCTCGCAAAGGTAAGTTGATGCAAATGGTAAAAGAGTTTTCACTGCAAGTTCATAAATATATGAGAATTCTACTTTTAATTTGATCCAAAACATTTTTTTTAATTCTTGATTTGCAGTCAGATCAATTAGTTTATTTTCTAAATTAGGTCACATATCATCATTCCATGGCAAAAATGGATTTCGTATCCATCCTTTTCCTTTTCGTGGATCGTCATCTGGTGGAAAATAGAAATCGAATCGCTCTGATAAATTTGCCAAATGACAACTGATTATATCGCGCAAAGACGTCATATTAAGCTCCTCTCCTCCTTCGTAAATAATATCAGCCAAATTGTGAAACATGTCATAGCAATCTTTTGAAACACGAATTTCCATGATTTTAGTTTTCGTTTCAACCCATCTGTATTGTCTGCCATTGTGAAACAAGATGACATTCTTCCTTGCATGGATAAGTTAAGGTCATTAAAAATGCAAAAAATATCTGTCAAATAAGCTAGCTTGGCTATCCAGTCTATATTTTGAAATAGTTCTGACATAAGCTTTTGTTTTATTTTTTATAATTACGTCTTTCTCCGCGGACCAGTAATGGGCCGCGGACCATAGTTTGAGTAGTACTGGTCTAGACCGAATGTGAAACGAAACTCTTTAGCAAAACTATTCACAGTGACTTACTCCTTGATTTTGATTTCTAAATGTTTTTTATTATTACGAAATTATGTTAACAATACATCTTATATCTATTTTAATAGCTACTGATCTACTTATCATTTTCTATTATACAATTTTAATTTAATTTTGTTAGTAATCATATTATAATATTATTCTAATGGAAATTTAGTACAGCATAATAGGAAAAGGGGACCAAAAACCTATTAACAATTCTTATAAATACTCATAATACATCTAATACATAATATTAATTAAAGACTCTCTAAAGTCGACGATGTAAAGCAGATTGTGTTGTTTAGGTAATCTGTGTGTTATACCTGAAGGGTATAAACATTTTGTTGTAATCACCGAGACTCTTCACAGGTGTGTTAGTATGTTTATTAGTGATTCTGTCATAGAATCTACTGGCTAGTTTGTTAGTAATGTCTGTAAATAACGGAATATTATTTATGGGATGCAGTTTTTTCAAGTGAGTACATATGGGTGTATTATAAATTATTTTTAAGGATTTTTTTTACATTATTTGGAGCTTGGAAAGGTTATTATTCGAGGCGTTATTCCATACAGGTGAAGCGTAGGTTAATAATGGTAATATGAGCGCGCGATATATTTTATTATATTTTGAGTTGATTAAGAACTATGGCGATTAAATATTGGGTATATTGAGGATATATACACTGATTGACAGCTAGTATTTAGTATTAATTTATTTGTTTAAGTTTGAGTTTGGACCATCGTAGTATTACAGGAGTCCCTATTGCGCCATAATGGTCGAAAAAATACAGAGAGATGAGAAAAATAAAAATGTATACATATGTACATACATTACATTACCAGAGTGGAAACTAACTAATCAATTACTAAGTTTGACCCACTAAAGTCGAATATGATAATGATTTTTGTTGTTTCGCTCTCGCTTAGGAGATATGAGAGTTTAAAAAAATGCGCAATTTTTACAGTTTTTTGGCTTTTGTGGTCTTTAACTCGAGATCGTTGTGTTCAAAATTTCAAAATGAGTATTGAAATCAATACTCAGATGTTTTTCCTATTGATTGTGATATTTCATTGCTTTAATTATCTAGCGAATTTTTAAAGTCAAAAATATATTTTTTTTTCATGCTATTATGTGATTATTTTGCCAGTTTTTTCCAGATGATACAAAAATCGAACAAATGTAGAGTGAATGCTTATTACTTGTGTCGTCCTTTAAAAAATAAACTTTTGGTTTTGCCCATTTTTCGAAAAGGTAGCTTCGTTTTTAGCTTATAGCCCCTCTTTTTTATGCCGATTTGAAATTTTTAAATTGTCTTCAATGTTGTATTATACATAAATATAGTCAATTTATTATTATATTCAGGTAGTCGTCGTATGTTTATTTATTTATTTATATATAATTTTAGCTATTAGCTAATTTAATACATCTTAATAACTTGACTCTAAAATTTTATATTTAACTTATATGTACTGTCTCTCACAGAGGTGTCTCGCAAGAATGCATCCATGGTCTTAGAAGACCTGATGCACTCAGGGAGGGCATTATACATGAGCACACCCCTGTGAAAAACACCCCAGCTGTCTTCTTTTTTCTTACTCTATTAACAACTAATTTGTCCTTATTTCTAGTATAAAAACTATGTTTATCTCTATTCCTTATTATATAATCATCAAAATACTTAGTAATAACTTATGATCTAACTTATAAACAAAAGACAATGTACTAAGATTTAAACTAGTTCTAATACTCATCCATTCCAATTCATCTAACATACTTCTAATACCTTTTAATCTACCCACATTCAAAATACCTCTCATAGCTTTATTTTTTTATGATTAAATAAAAATGCCTTAGGAAGTTCTAACGAAAAATTGGCTGACGGACATTTAGCCAATGAAAATTTAGCCGACGAACATTTGTCCGAGCGAACATATAACAGAATATAATTTTATTGTCTTTTTAATTAAAGAAAAGAATATATATGTAGGATCGTGGATGCAGAGGGTTCCAAATGATACACATGGAGTAGCTCAGACAGTGTTTATTTGTACGTCTTAAAGTCGGACTAGTCTAACGGAAAATAGAGTGACTCATACACATAGCCATGCACCTAATACTTTTTAATCTATAGTCAATATAGGTAGTAAAATATAGCCACACAACAAATTTTTGCTACTCTACTTGCATTTGAAACGATTGATAAGGCTGTTGACTTTATAAGTCTGAATATAAATTGTTAAACATCTGTATAACGTTTATGCCCTAGCATTATTTGAACCATTCGGCAAAGACAAGTTCAATTCCGCATCTAGTTCCACCCATACGACATAAAAAAAAGACAAATCGAAACAGATTACCGAGATAATGCGCGAGCGCAACTTGCATCTGTATGTGTACATATGTATGTCCTAATTTTCGCCATCTAAAATTGGTCTATTTTCTTCTATGACGTCATAAAATTTATTACTCAAACCACGTGCAAATTGGTCGACATGATACACAAATATTGAGACAATATCGGTAGGTATTGACGTCACGCGAAACAAAAACGTATTGTGTCTGAGGTAAAGCGCCGACCGAAAATTTAGGCCGAACGGTGTCCGTTGGCTTAATCGGGCTTAAAAGCCCGAAAATTTCATTACGTAATAATAACGATAGTGTGGCACGTATAGGGTTAAAGTTGATAAAATTATCATTTCGCGCGTTGCAACGCGTTGGGGGAAGAGAGATAGAGAGAGAGAGAATCACCATAATAAATACGGTTAAAGGGAGGGGAAGGGATGGGTGTAAGGGGTGGATCCGCGAGCCGAATACGAATGAAACCGCAGAACGGAGCTTCATTGAATATTTAAATTTATTTCGTTTCGAATAAAAGGTTAAATTTCTAGTGACCTTTTCTACCGCCACCCTCTACCGCTCTCTAACCCCTTCTCTGCTTATTTTGCGAGAAGGTTTCGAATCTCTACAATTCATTCGACCTAAGGGATGCGGTGACGATTATTATTTTTTTTTTTGTTATACTCGATTCGATGTAGGGTAAGACTTACGAAAACCGAGCACGCTGTCGCATTTGTGCAATGTGTTGTAACATTGTAAGGACGTAAAATTATTTCATTTCTTTTTTTAATTATTTCTTATTATAATATTATTACAATATAATTGAATGCAAGATCTTTTATAATATATCTGTAACTTTTTCTAATCTTATCATGATGTTGAAAATTACTTTTATCCTTTAAAAAAACCGGTAATAAAAAAAAGTTTTTTAAAAACAAACTTTGTATAAGTAATATAAAATTATGTCAATATTTAAATAATTAAATAAAATTCAATTAAGAAAAAATGTATTTTAAAATCATATAACTCTAAAAATAAATGTATATAAAAAACCTAATGTACTAAAATATAAAAAATAATTATAAAATAAAAAAACTAGTAAGAAACCTGATGTACTAAATAGACACCGGATAGTCACAGTGCTATCCATTGTTCCATTGTTGTAAATCCTTTGTAAAAAAGGTTCGGCAAACCTTGAACAATGCATTTACAACCTTTGAACAATACGCGGCACCTTCTGGGTCCGGTGACTAGTACTAAAATATAAAATATAATTAATAAACAAATTAAAAAGCAATTTAAACAATATTTTAACAACAAATATACGACAATATAATATATAAATATATAAAATGTGTGGTATTTCATGATCAGGATTTCAATCAAAAATATTTCAATGATTGGGATTTCAATCAAAACTATGATCCCGGCTTAAACTAATGTAATTAAATATATTACTAAGAGGCTTGGGCCCCTTAAGTACGTATGTAATGATATAAAGGCGTTAATAAATAAATTAATGATATCGACAACTTACTTTTTTATATTAAAAAAAAAATTATCAATGTAAATATTTCGAAATACGAAACACGAAACCAAAACTAACAAAAAATAAAAATAAAATTTTACCGACCGCTATACGCATGAACAATGTTGTATTTCTTGACCACAATGCAATGCACTGAAACGAAATGTAATTGGCCATCGTAGATGGAGTGGAGGTGAATGCGATAGCAGGTACAGTTTATAATAGATCGGTTCGAGTATGTTTAACAAAAAAATTGTTAAAAAAGGTTTTTAACAATTGGAAAAGAATTTTGCCATAATGAATATTCGTAGTCTAATTATGAGTGGCGAAACATGCATACTGTTTCTTTCTAGCACCTTTATCTGTCTCTTTTGCACACTGTTTTCTGTCTCTTTAGCTCTGTAATATTACTCTATAAACTGTTTATTGATGTTTATAACTAGCCAGAAAAGCGCATTGAGGCTTACTTGTTAGGCTTTCCTGGTGTATATACATATGGTATATATTATGGTGTATATATTATGAGTAAATAAATAAATAAGTAACTGAAGTAGTCAATGCACATCCCTCACCGCTACCCCTTCACCCTTATGTTCATCGCTATCCTTCATTCCGCACCGTACGTTGAGACGTTTCAATATTTGCGTATTTTGGATCATTTTCCACGATCGTTACGATGACATGTCGATTTATTTTTTTCCACCTCTCGTTTGAATATTTCGGGAACTTTTCGTCGGTTATTTTATTTTAATCGTCGGCGTGAATAATTGATACGAACGTATGTGAAAATCGCCTTTGACTCGTTTTCGCACGAGATGTTCCCGTAAGTTGCGAAAGGGGCGAAAGAGGGAATATTTCACGATGACGAAATTGCGTTTTCACGGGCGTCGGTGGAAAATCAAAGAAAATAGTCTACTTTCTCGCTTTGGCAACATCGGTCGTACAAAGGAGACGTTTGCGATTCGATAGAGGGAACATTTGAAAAATTTATTGGAAATTTCATCCCTGATTTAACCACTTTTCTGCGAGCGGCGAAACTTTCGACAAATCTGCCGTCGCGTCTGTTTGAATGTCGTACAAAGGGGAAAATTATCGATTGTAATTCCTGTTTATTATTTGCAAAGTAAACTGGTCTTGAGGTTGGGTTCAAGCCTACTGCTAGAAGATTAACATGTTTTATTATTTATAATATGTATAGCCCTATTTGGCTTACTTGCTAAGCGTTTACGGACAGGTTATGGGTTGAAATCCTATACGTAATCGAAAATTTATTCGATTTTATTTATGATTAGCAGCGAATCTATCGCTGCTGATGAGATTTAGATAATAAAAATAAATCCAGATGAAACTTCTCCTGTTAGAAATTTTATACAACTTATGTCTGTATGTGTCGTGATGTTTCGAAACTAAATTTTAATTAACTTTTATTACTCTCACACATTCAGCTTGTCTTTATTAGTTTAAAAATATTTTATGTATATATGTATGTTTGAGATATCATTGCAATTTGTGTATGCCGTGATAAAATATTTATTTATTTACTATACATAAATATAACCGAGTATGACAAATAAAAATACATAGATAAGAAGTATGACACGAGTAGTAGATATAGTGGATAGAGTGAAGAGATTTAAATGGCAATGAGCAGGCCACGTGGCTAGAAGAACGGATGAAAGATGGACAAAAGAAGTACTAGAATGGTACCCGAGACAATGCAAAAGGGTAGAAGGAAGATCGCAGGGAAGATAGGTAGACGAAATTAGGAAAATGTGTGGGAGATGGGTGAGAGTTGCGCAAAACAGACGAGTGGAAGCATGTTGAAGAGGCCTTCATCTACTAGTGAATGGTGAGCGGCTGTAGATAATGATGATGATGATGGTATAAATATAATAGTGTTGAATTGGATGGGGTGGGTGGGTTCAGGATCCTAATGAAAGGCCAAAGTCGCTTCACAGCATTTATTCAACGATTCAAGAGGTCCACATGGATCCACCACTCACTACAGAATAATCTGATCTTCCGTCTGTACCTCCTTATAAAATACAAGTTTCTCATCACAGATTCCCTTAACCATTAATGTGCCTATTGTATATGCACTTAAAGGTATATTTTGGTAAGTCTATTGACTGCGTATGTATGGACTTGATTCGCTTTTGATGTGTGGACTTTTTCGCTTGATTCGTTGATTGATATTTCGTACGTTACGTTCTAAGTTATTTACTCTTAATATTTTATTGTAATTTATTACGTCCTAAATTATTATTTTTTATGGCCCTAAATATAAATAGCCAAAGTAACAATGCAAGTGGATTTATCGCCGTT
Source organism: Arctopsyche grandis (assembly GCF_051622035.1). Lineage (NCBI taxonomy): Eukaryota > Metazoa > Arthropoda > Insecta > Trichoptera > Hydropsychidae > Arctopsyche > Arctopsyche grandis. The sequence goes on from NC_135362.1 coordinate 4,781,410, forward strand.
GTTAATAATAATAGCAATTGTTTAATTAAAAATGTACAAAAAAGACATTTGCTTCTCTACCATATAATGAAAAAGAGATTATTGTTAAGAGCCCAAAACTTCAAAAACGAAAACATATCAAATACATTTTAATAAATATAAATATGACAATGTTTAAAATAATAAAATAAAATTTAAAAAAATAAACTGATCGTATTTTGGACAGCATCCTCTGGTTGAAAAGTCACCGCACGCCACTGGTCCCCATATAAAATTTAAGCTTTGACCCAGTCTAGAAATGCAAGGCAATTCGACTAATACGACATAAAATAAAGGTTTAATTTCAGAACATTGTGTTATTCGTTCATTGGGATTGCAACAAAGCTTAGCTGACTTTTGGTATATGTATGTACATATGTATAAAACTTTGAATTATCATACACGTGCATACGCAGCTTGTGGTAACTTAATGCCACATACATAGTTTATCAAATTTTCTCGACATGAATACTGAAAGTTGCATTCCTGTTAAACTTTTGCGTGTGCAAAATGCATTAAACAGCCACGGCTTATTGAATAGCTCGAGACGACACATTTCCAACAGTAATAAAAGCCGCCTTTGACAACGTCGAAACGAAACTTGATGTTGTGCAGTAGTTTCAAGCTTTGGCGAATTGAATTCGTTTTGAAGGGCGAGATTTGCGAAATCGCGAAGAAAGCCTGGAAGGCGGAAATTGGCACCGGTTGCCGTAAAAGGGGAACCGGAAACATACACGAAGCGATGAGGGGGTGGAAAAATACGAGGAAAAAAGAAAAACCAGCTCTGAAGTCGTCCTGCGTTCTGGAAAGAGCGTACGTAAATACCGACTCGTCATCCTTGAATATTTAAGATGTTGTTAGCGCATGGATGGGTGGGTGTTTTGTGGGTGGTGGGAGGATTTCTATGCCACAACTCAACCATGAACGGAATGCAGTCTACCCCTAGATCGAGAGCACAAAACATGGATGAAAAAAAGATCGCCTCGACAGACATTCCTTTCGCATTTTATATATGTGCCTGCTCTATTACGTACGATCGGTTTATTTATAGATTTTTCCAAGTGTAGTTATTATAATAATACCAAATTGATTTCAAATATCTGAAAGATTCAGAATTTTTCGGTAGAGTGAGGCCTTCATTCATTTTCGAATTTTATGCTAATTTATCTGTTTTCAATCTTATCGCTCTGTCAGCGATAATAGGTCAGATAAGTAAAGGCTTGTTTAGATTTAATCATGTAATATTTACTGCTTCATAAATCCCTTTCTCGTTCAAGTTTTATCTTACGTATACCGAATAATAATGTTTGTTTTTCCGCCATGAAAATCTACAGTTTTTAACTTACGTGACGGTCGTATAATTCAGTATACTATCTGATAGTACTTATGTAGGAGCATAGACTAAATTTTTACTTTATCTATGTACATATGTAGTAACAACAGATGAAGTTTTGTGATCATGCGGGAATTCTAGAAAATTCTAGGAAATTCTAGATCTAGAAAAAATGTGTGTGTGTGTTTCTGTGTGTCTGTGTATTTTGGAGATTTTTTGAACACCGTTAGTCATATCGAACTGAAACTGAGTATCGGTTACTGAAATTCTTATCGATACGACGATAATTTTTTCAAACAATTAAGTTGACTGGAAATGGTACCTCCTCTTATATGTAGATATCAAGAATTATCAGAATCAGAATGAATTTTTTTTACATTTAATATAAATTATTAATTTTATACCCCGACATTTTTTTTAATATTTTTCCTTCAACCGGAAGTAGTACTATTACTCTGGAGAATCGCGGCTTTTTATGTTTTTCTCAAAAACATTTCGGTTTATTGAACTGAAATTTCATATCTAGAAGTATAAACTTGATACCAAGTTATATATTTGTATATATAATTAAGTGAGCATCCGCCAACCGGAAATGGCATTTTACTCTTTGGATTTTTTTTTTTGTTGCCTTTTTATTTTTTTCCCAAATTTTAACCCGCTTAAGCAACGCCAGGAAATTTGACTGATTGTAATAAAATAATTTATTTTTAACCGTTAAATTGCTGTGCCTATCAACATAAGCCTAATAGATAAAGGCTTATGTTGATATTTGTGCGGGAGCTCGTAGGGGGATTATTATTTTAATTTAACTGTATAAAAGAGTGTTTCCAAAAGTTGGTACCATTTTAAAAAGTCAAAAGGGAAAATTCCATTTATTTTATAAAAAAATTTTGGTCGTTTTTAAAATAAAATTGTCAAATAATTGCTAATATGTAGTATAGGATATAATTATAATTTTTTATTTAGTTAATTTTATCTTGCTTTATTATACATGTATTTGATTCAGTTTTTTTGATGAGCTTCCCTCAACTATAAGTTGCAGTAATGACAATTAATAATGTTGCAGTTTTCTACAACATGGGTACTAAGAAGGCTTTTGTCGGAAACGATCAAGAACAGCCAAGTGAAAATTAATATTTAAAAGTTTCTCTTTGAGTTTGTAAAGTTTTGCCAAACATTCACCGACCGGAAGTGACAGTACGGCTTGTTGTTTTCTCTTAAATCTATTGAACATACAAAGGTATTGGATCGACGTTTAAATAAAGCCAATTACAAAGTTTAATTAAGTATATATTAAATAGTATTTAATATTTTAACAATTTTTACTTAAATTTTTGTTAAATGCTAAAATAATTTAGTAATGTAAGAAAAACGTAACTGACAACTGTTTTTGTATCATTAACAAAATTGATTACTTCCATATTAACTTACCGTAAGTAAATCATCAAAATTTATCAAGTTGATAAATTTGAAACTGCGTAAGTTTGTACAGTTATAAATACACATTATCCGAAGGATTTGTAGTATAAATCATTTTATCATGACATTTAAATTAATGCTAAAAGTTCGGATAATTTTTGATGGATGCGTTGTATGTGTATGTACTTCGGATTTTACTGAACACATATGATATACTTATACATACATACATGGAAATATTTATTATGAGATTTATTCAAGATGAAATGGCAATACATAGTATCCTTATTTATTTACTAGACTTGGGTTTAATAAGGCTTTAATAAGAGCAAGTCACATTTATCACTACACACATACATAGAAGGCAATGAGCTAGATCGCAATTTCCACTCTTCCTCAAGCACGCCTTTCACGGAAATCTCTAAGGATTTTTCCGTAATATATAGTAGGACGATATTAGCGATAGGTTATTCAATATTTGAAGGATTTTCCCCAGAGTGGTAGATGTGTTTTTCGCCGAACGAGATACGGCACGACGGCGTAGAACAATGGCGTAACACGTCTTAGGACACACTCGTAAGAATACGAGCCGCTCTTTAAGTGCCTTTATTAATTCCTCCATTGTGCTCCTTTCCATAATACAATTCGTATAACAGATCGCTAATACTTTTACGAACACTAGACATTAATTTAATACGCGGCATAGTCTCCAAAGGGAAACCTTCGCGCTACGCAAACGCGAGCGTAATATTATTTCGGCGTTTATGGGGGATAATCCGAAAAATCTAATTAAACCTACACCGTGGGCGTACCCCGAAAGGATTTTCTTAATTGACAGTTATATAGCAATATATGTACATTATGTAATAATGCGTAGACGATTTAGTCTTCAAACTGTGCAAACCCGTGGCCAAACTACAAACTAACGGCTGCCTATTAAAAATTCAGTTGATCGCGTTTAATGTATAATATATTCGATAGATCTATGTAGCATGAGACTTAGGGCCGGGCCGCACCGCTCGACTCGCGAACAACTTGGTTGGCGCGACGTGTCGTTCTGAAATTGCAAAATGACCGATCCCATACACATTGTATGGGGTCACATTTCATCGGACCGCACCCTACAACATGTCGGTCTCTCGGGTAATAAAGCCCGACGACGGTTGATATCAGTTGAAGCCGTTGGGTCTGGTCGCATGGAGTTTATGACCTGAACGATCGACATGCCGGACCCATCAAAAAAACTCCATACAAAATAAACACGTCAACAACCGCACGAGAAATCTACGACATGCCTCTATTGTATGAATGATCAATCTATGAGATAATTTCTCAATTAATTGCTCAATATGAGATAATTGAACTAAAATTTGATTCAGATATCATTTATTGCACGTAATAAGTTTGTTAAATCTATCGAGTACAATAAACATTAATTTGAAATAACAACAACATAGCAATGGAATTTGCCGGAGATCGAGGAAGAAGAGACGAAATACAAATAGTTGGAGAAAATTAAAAAAAAAAAATGTGATCTACAAATAAAAGTAATGTAAATAACAGTGTCCTTGTGTATTTAACAATAGACAGCGGTTTCTTTCGGAGGACTTTCGACATGTGCAACACTTGCATAGAGCTGCTGCAATAAATCTTCTGAACAATGATTTCTAAACAGGTCCTGTTCTGTGTCGTATTTACTCATTGTATCATATTGAAATCTCTAATATTATTTTAAATGGACAGGATGTGCCTGTGTCGTGTAAAATTAACATTTGAAATAATAAAGATGTTGAAAACCCTAATAAATTACAATAGATAATACTGAACGGTAAGTAAGACTTTTTCGACTTGCTTACGACGACAATAAAGCATGAGTATGTATATTATTTCAAATGGACAGGGTGCGTGGCTGTGTCGTGTAAAATTAACAATTGAAATAATAGAGATGTTAAAAATCCTAATAAATTACAATAGAAGCGTTAAATGCGTATTGTACGTATTACGGTATTGTACTTCTGTATTGTATTATAGTCTCTATAGTGAAAAAACTGGACGTGCGGCCGTCTCAGGCCGTCCCCGAGTTGAAAGGAAGACCGCACCCGCAGACTTTCCAGCAACAAAACTCGTCAACAAAGTTGTTCGCGAGTCGAGCGTTGTGGCCCGGCCCTATTACATGCTATCGCATTCATTTCCAATGACCAATTTCATTCGTTACTATCTGTTTACTCTTCAGTATCAAAAATCTTTCCTACATCTATACATGTGTAAGTTTTATTCCCAATAGCGATGAAAATATGCGTATTATATATTTTAAATAAATTCAAGATAAGAAACTTATCGTTCGTATACAAGAAGAACAAGTTCGGACACTTGATGTAAGATGTTCGATCCTTTCACATATTTGTTGTCTTGGTCATTTTACTGCTCATCTACATATAAAAGGTAACTCAAAAATAAGTTAGAATCCAATTCAGTAGCTTATGCAGTGGGAAAACTATAAATCTCGATTCCTACTGATTGAGCAACTGTATTAGACAATTTAAGCTTTATAATTGGAAACAAATATTTTTCTTCCTACTGTAAAATAGCTGTGAAATGAAATGTAAACCTAATTCTATTACCAAATTGATGCTAGTATTAAAATGTTTTTACTTTATTTATATACGTAGTAACAATAGATGAAGTTTTGTGATCATGCAAAAATTCAAACTTGAGATTTTGACTGATATGAACTCAGAATCGATCACTCATCATGTTTTTTGAACACCGTTAGTCCTATCGAACTGAAACTTAGTATCGGTTACTGGAATTCTTATCGATAAGATAACGTGTTTAAATATCATTATTTACAATAGATCTTATTCGTACCGCATATTTATAGGTCCCCATTAAGTTGAATTAAATTTGGTGAGTCGATCGGTTCGTAAATTCGGTGCCTAATTCGAAGTGCATTATGCAATTGGTAGCCGGGAAACACGGGACAGCTTTTAAGGATGCAAGGGAACATTACTATTCCACCTGCGACATCTGGTCTCGTGCCACGTATATTTGCCAAGGATATCCACATACTATAGTTTGCGAATACGTAATTAGTACAGTTGCTAAATTTACATTTTTGGTGTCAGTCGGTAATTGGAGTGTTTACACATGCCGTAACGGTAACCGAAATGCTACTACATATGTAATATTAAAATAGCTTGTTTTGTTATCGATTCTTTCGGTACGAATTTGGACGGATAAAGTTCCTTGTTAGATAATAAATATAGATTACATATTGCGACTGAAATTGCATTAAAAATTGTTTTGATTACTAGTATCTTAATACGATATTGAATTGGATTTGTTTGTTATATATTATTGGGTCGATTCTCGTGTAAAATGTAGCGGACTATTTATCTGCGTAGTAATGATAATATTTAAGAATCAAAATTTTATAAATAACATTCCTAGCCATTTTTTTTTTGTATTGAGATAAAAGTTATCAGACAACCTTAAACTTCAGATTAAAGTTCAACGTGATAATTGATAATTTTAGATAAAAGATTACTCGCAGAAATTCCAATTGCTTTTCCAAGAAAAATATTTTACTACCGTTTGTATGTATTATACAGATTTTTTTTTATATTCGTATTATATCATTTATGAACATATCATAGGTGTATAAAAAATAATTGTAAGAATTAATAAAAGGTTGATTTGCGAATATAATATGAACCGGTCTCCGCGACGAGCCAGAATGTTAAATTACAGAAAACGCAAATATCGGAAGGCAAAGATCGAAAATCGAAAGATTTTAAGTCGAAAGATCAAAAAAAAGGGTGCATGGTAAACGGTACATACTCACATACATACTCACTTAATTTGCGCGAGCAGGGTATAACAGGAACAAGAGGAACGCCCGTATTCTGCGCGCGCACATTAATACGCGAGGAAAAGCCTGTTCCTCTTGTTCCTGTTGTATCCTGCTCGCGCAAATTAAGTGAGTATGTACCGTTTACCATGCACCCTTTTTTTTGGTCTTTCGACTTAAGATCTTTCGATTTTCGATCTTTGCCTTCCGATATTTGCGTTTTCTGTAATTTAACATTCTGGCTCGTCACGGAGACCGGTCAAATAGGTATTTTATTCGACTAGAATTTGATCCTTGAGTTGTCGAAAGTGATTAAAAATTTTATTTAATTATATTTAAGGTATCTGTCGCAAGTGAAGTAACACAAAAAGTAATATTTAAATGGAAAAACTTTAATTTGTGAGATATATAAGTTTTAACTTGGTTATGGCAAGATGGATGACGGTAACACGCGGTACAGTCCAGTTTTAAACTTTAAGCTTGTTAGCTACGTATCATTTGCGAAAGCGAGATAGAGACAGACGAAAAGAGGAAGATGGAGAGTTTTCCTCCTGACACTTTTCAAAATTTCTCAACGAAGCGAATTTCACACAAATTTATAGCGGAAAATGGCGACTATCTAGACTCACATCTGACGAATTGCTTCCTGCACCATATATGTGTATGTACTTACATAAAACATAAGCACACACGGCACAATGTCAACTTGAATGGTTTGATTAGAAGTGTCTACATGGCTTCGTTTGAAGAAAAACTGGGGAAAACTTACCCGGACGGAAGTTTTCCGACATGTGTCGTACGAGTCGGTTCGGTTGGAGTTGTGCAATAGATGGATTGCGGCGTTGAATGGCTATTCATTTAACGTATTAGGGGTTGAAGGGGTTACTGGAGTCTGCTTGTGCACACAAACCGGAAGTAGGGAGGTGGGAGGGGGTGGTTGTGAACCGGAAGTTGGTCGACCGCGGTTCGGACTCACGCTTGGACTTCGCAAGTAAAATGGTATTAACGTAACGAGCTGGACTCGTCTTCAACCCCTTCTATGGCAGCTTAACGCGTCTGCCTCTCGCCATCCCTTAGCTAAAGCCACAACAACCTATAAGGGACTAAGCGATCTCAACATACGTACATATGTGGATGGAACGGAAAAATCTGACTATTTTAAATTTCTCGCCAATTTTAAATTTCGAATTATTACCTATGTATAATATACATACGATGGGACGAACAGTAAGAATATAGGTTATTAGCTAATGTTTTTAACAAAATCAATATGTTTGAGATAAATTTCATACAAATGTACAAGTTTCAACAACATTTCGAAAAGTATAATTGCATTTCTTGAATGAAGATTTATTGAAAATAATATCGTACATAGGGGAGGTAGATTTTTTAACTCCTACTATACATATTTTATAACATAATCAAAACTTGCAGTATGCCTTTAAGTAATGTTGCGAAGATTTTACGTCATAAATACAAATTATATGTTTTGTATAATATTAAAATTGAATTTATGTTCTTTGTATATTAAGTAGTTATTCACTTCTTCAATTAAATATAATTCATTTGAACGCATTTAATATCGAAATTTATACGAATTTTATCAAATTTTCTTACATATGAGCCGTTATATTTGAGAGTGTCTAAGACCACTTTTCTTCATTCCGAAAAATATTTCGCAAAACATTAAATATAACAACATTCAAAATACTGAAGGCCTGTAATACGTTTATTCTGCGTTTTCAAGATTCTAGACATATCGAATTTAAAGAAGTGATAAAATTTGTGAATGAAGTCAAATAGAATAGTGTTTTTGGAACCGAAAATTCGACTTCAATCACTTTCAAATACGATGGCTCATGTGTACATATATAAATATGAATTTTTCGGTTTGAGAAGCTACATATCTATATTTAAATTATTTCAACAAAAATGATTGATTATGTCTGACAACGTATTCCGGTTTGTTTGAGATCAAATCAGAGTGATAATATCTTAAAAAAAAATGAATTTGTGGCATAGCGCTATTTTACATATGTGGATTGGTTATGCATATTATATATATTATATTTATGTAATAAATACTCACTTTTCAATCAATGTGTTTTCAATTGCATTGATGGGATATTTTCAAATTAAAATGTGATGTTTTTAATCACATTATATCATTTTAAAAATCTTTGAATTTTTCTTCGTGCCTGTAACTTTTTTTTTCGGTTATTGCTGAAGTATTTGATTTTCGCAGAACGACGATGACGACATCACTTCATCATCATTCATTCATTCGTCTGACGCCACTGTAGATCTTTTACAGCGGAAAAAAACCATCAATCATTCTTTGAATGGTACTCAAAGTCTTCCTTCTACGTTTTTTTTTAACTTAAATTTCATTTCGTATTCACGCAAACGTGTCAGCGATGCAAGAGTTGTGTCAAACTTTTAAACAATTTATGTACATACATACATATGTACTGTATATGAATTTATTTTAAACATGAAAGCATCCGTTTTAAATATTAGTTGATTTAAAATATAAGCACATACATCACTATTATTATGTAAATTAAGCTTTATAAATTAAAATGATAATTGTATAAGAAATTTATACATAGATTTATTATTAATAAATCATCATTCAATACAAACGAGTCTTAATCTACTCCTATGTGTTTGTAATAAATAAAAAATGGGAAAGTTTCAAAACGATCGGAAGTTTGTGTGAAAAAATACTGAATCGTTAGCGAAGTGAAGTATAGAAGAGGCTTGTAAAAATAAGAAATGGTAATGTCATGTGAATAATTAATTTATTAATATCATACAAAAAATACGAGTATTGATATTTACATTTGTATAATAATTTATAAATGTGCATATTTGGACTCGTATCGCTATTTGCGATTTTCATTTAAAAAAAAAAAGTTCAAATATGTGTTAAAATCAGATCAAAGACAATGGAAAAATATAATACGATATATACGTAGGTTTATAATAATAGGTTAATAATACAAACATAATAAAATATAATAATTTTCGACCATTGTGGCACATTAGGGATTTCTGCAATGCCACAATGACCCAAACTTAAATTAAATAAATAATAAATTACAATACGTTTCGCCGAAATTTTCATCATAATTTTAAAATGGCAAAATAATCAGAATTTTTTTGGGAATCAACAAACAACTAGCGAAACGAATATAATGTTGTAATAAAAGAGAAAAATGTTTGAAACCTTATCAAAATGATTAACAAACCACAGGAAAAATTCTACATATAGACAGTGTTTATGCACATATGTATATTGTTAACTTAATTGATACTTTTGTATTACTTCCTTCGGGTATGTTACCACTGGCAAATCATCGTCACCACTTTGAACATTACCGAGTAACCTGAAGCTCCATTGCAATGTTGCATAATAAGTGATAAATTCTTGACACGGTGCAAAGTCATTGAGGAATTTCATGTCTTCGCATGCTCGTGGCAAAATTTCAATGGCAACTTTTTTATCGCCATTCAAAACACTCGTTACCATTTCTTCCGTGATATAGTGATCGAATTGATTCTTGATGCTGAGCCCACAAAACATGCTCTTGAGGGAGCATGTTATTTCGTTGAATGGACCGTAGGTGTTCAATTCCTTGCCAGTCGGCCAATTATTCGCACATGCTTGACAATTGCAATGCGATTTGTATAAGGCTTTTAAAATTCGCTGTCGCTCTTCAAGCGTCGCGCTTGTGAAGATGGAACTGAAAAGAAATTAATTTTTAAAATTATAATAAAAAAATATGATGAAACTACAACTAGTATTTTTCGTGGCTGGTGAGAAGAATTTGAATTAGTTTGAACTACATATGTGTTTACGAATAAGTGTATACGAATATGTAATATTAGGGGTTCCAAAAAACCACCCGAAAGAAAAAGCTGGTTTTTCTTTCGGGTGCTTATTCGGGCTTCTTATCTCCCACCTCCTCCTTTACTGCTTTTGGGTACTTATAAGGGGTCAAAATCATCCACAGTGAGCTAAAATGATTCAGTAGAAGTAAGAAGGAGCAGCTTTTAATAACTTTTTATTGAAACTGAAACATCATTCAACTTACCCAGGTGTAGCTATGTGGAATTGCTCTCCTTTCTTGACCGGTCTTATCGTTATCAAAAGCAGCGCCTTTTTGTCGTTAACCACATAGAGATTAGGTGCACACGAGTTTGTCATCAAGTTGGTGAACGGATATGAACCCCAACCGAAAAAGAACTGCTCGGCTAAAATTTTGTCTTTAGGGACATTCTTCTCCTCTTTGACTAACATACCTGAGAGAGTTGTCTTGTGAGATAAAACGATCATCAAGTGATGCAAAATCATGCCTCCTACTAAAAACTCATACTTGTTCCTTTCAATGGCCAAATCCGGCATACATTCGTCGGGACAATCTGCAAAGAACGCCGTGTACTTTTTGAGCATGTGCATCATAAGTCCAGCCATGGTCGCCATGACCCACAACATCGAAGAAGAATTGCCTAAATTTTCCGCAACGATGCTGTGAATCGAATCGTAGCTGTTCGAGTCGAAGACATAACCGTTTTCCGTCTGAACAAAACCCTTCAGATCTGAATCCTTGTTCTTGTTTGCGTTTTCGATGGTGTTCCAAAGTGCCGTCCACGAGGAGTGGTCAGTCCTCGCTTTTATAACCGTGTATAAGGCTACGAAGTCCACGTTGGTTATTTTTTTGAATATGAGCGATATGAAAGGGCATACGTATCTATGGATGCTGTTCCAGTACGATTCACGACACCTCTCGTCGCAAAACATTGCTGAGTGACAGGTCTCGCACGGTATCATACAGTAGCATCTGGCGCAACAGTTTTGACATCTGAGAAGATAGTAATCTTCCACCAGATGATACACATAAGGATTCTCAGCAGACACCAATTCACCTACTCCAAAATCTTCAGTTGCGAAAACTCCCTTGCGGTTCGGTTCCGTTCTTGAAATCCGAACGAACGATCTGGCGCAAAGTACACTCTTGTTCATTTCTTTGGGTAGAGTTGTAAGTTTCAATCTAGCTTGCTCGAATTCATCCTGTACTTTAGACTGTCTGGCGATGATCTGCATGCAAGAAGTTTTCCTTTTGATCAATTTTGGCTTTAAACTGTCTACGTATCCTGCAGCTAGGGCTCTTTCGATGTCCACCATACACTCATCATACTTTTCGAGTCTGTACAGCACGGCCGATCTGTTTGCGAATCCCATAGAATATTCTGCGGAATCTTTAGGAGCGGTCACTATGGCTAAGTTGTAGTTTGTGATGGCTGATTTATAGTCTCCGTTCACGTAAAGGGCATTGCCCGTATTTCGATACACTGAAGCCAGATTTTCTGATTTGGCAATGTCGGCCTTGTTTTCCTTGGAAAGTGTCACTTGGTTGTACACCTCGTGGACCAACATGCACTTAGACATCAGTGACCTTTCCATGTTGATGGTTCGATTATCGACGGGCAACTGTCGGTTGCGTTTTTTGCTTTACTTTGGCCGTACTGATAAGATAGCAGATTCAGATTAAGTGATATGATGATATTTTGATATGATGATATTTTGGATGGTGCGTAATCTGGGGACGGGGTGGGAGGTGTTTAAACTAACGTGTGTGATAAATTGAATCAATTGTAATGGTGTAGTTCATGGAAAATGGTGTGTCTGATTTGTCGATAGTGATTGATCGTCGTTCTTTTGTGCGATTCATTGTCTGGAATGGCGTATTGTTTGTTTATTGTGTGAAAATATTGGAATGATTTGCAACTGCTGTGTAAATGTGATTGCAATCGTCTGAAGGAAATTTAATGTTGGAATTTCGTTTGTTTATGTTGATGAAATTATTGTTTAACGTGTCAAAAACGGATTAAATTAAATTATTTATTTTAAGTTTAAGTTTGGACCATTGTGGCGTTACATGAGTCACAAGAAAAATATAAGGTCACAAAACAAAACTCAATAAAATACATAGTGCCCACATGCCGGTTATGTGAGAATTTTCGATAAAAATTGAATGCATTATACAAATCGCAATTATAATACAAAATCAACATAATTATTATACAAATTAAAATAAAATAAAATAATTAAATATTGCTTTAAAAAAAAATACTACTTCCGGCTTACAAATTCTGACCAAAACTTAATCAGATCTAAGTCAGTACATAAAGAATAAATTCAGGGGTGTGGATACAATCGTGGTCACAACATTTTTGAACTTTCTAAATTAACTGATTTTATTTTATTTTCACTACATTAATACAATACTTAATACATTACCTAAAACAATACTTAATACATTAATACAATACTTGATTTTTTTTCATAAAGCGAACACATATTTAAGGGGTCGAAAAAATAGTGAAAGAAAAATCGAACAAGAGTAAACTGCCACTTCCAGTTGACGGATGTTTACCAAATTTTATACATAGTTTAGTATTAAACTTGAACTTTTAGATAAGATATGTCAGTCCAATAAACTAAAAGATTTCTGAGTAAAACATAAAAAACCTTGATTCTCTAGAGTAAAAGTTCAGGTAAAAATATTTAAAAAATATTGGGGTATAAAATTTACAATGTGTATTAGACATAAGAAATTTTAATCCGATTCAATTAGCCGTTTGGGAGATAATTGAATTCAAAAACTTAAAAAAAGAGAACACCTAACATATAAGGGGAGGTACCATTTCCAGTCAACTTAAAAATTTGAAAAAAAATTACGTCGTATCGATAAAAATTTCAGTCACCAACACTAAGTTTCAGTTCGATAAGACTAACGGTGTTTAAAAAAATCTCCACAATACACAGACACAGACACACACACACACACACACACACACACACACACACACACACACACAGATCATGTGTCACACAGATCACAGATCACATTTTTTTTCTAGATCATGAAAACATGATCAGTGATCATTCAAAATCTCGAGTTCAAATTTTCACATGATCGCAAAACTTCATCTATTGTTACTACGTACATAGATAAAGTAATAACTAGTCACCGGAGCCTGAGGGGGCCGTGTATTGTTCAAAGGTTGTAAATGCATTGTTAAAGGTTTGCCAAACAATGGATAGCACTGTGACTATCCTACCTCTAGTAATAACATCGGAATCTTGGTCACAGTGAAGTGATGACAGCTACATAGATATGCAAACACGTCTTCCTAACGTCCCGTCAAATATCACAGGTTAAATATAGCATGTAACTTTTTTCACTCTTATTTTTAAATAATACTTATTGTTTTATCTGCCCCATTTTAAAATGCAAAATGCAAATTTCTAAGGCGCCATATGAAAATTTCGTATAAACATGGCGGATTTCGGAGTGAGCCAAAACTTTCCCGGCTGCAGTCATATAGTTTGGAGGCTTCTAGAATTTTTGATAAAAATCTATATACATCTATCCCCTTCAGACTCTCTCCCTCTTCTTGGTATACTTGGCATATTATAGGTAGTTGGTTTTGCGACGTTATCGCCGAGACGCAGCGGGGTTAGCCGGTGCACAGGTGCGCCTCTAATTATAAATTCGTTAATAGGAGCCCGGTAACTGCGAACCGGCTATATAAGTTTCCGGTTTAAGCGAACCGGGTGAGAGCGGGGTTGAAAGTTGAAGGGAACGAAGGGGTTGGGGCGGTTTCAACTACGACTCTGCGCGGTCATAATATCGCCGTACATCACCGGGACTCGGTTGCAATTAGCAACTACAAGCAACAAGAACTTTTGGCACAGGCTGTTGCGGAATTGTTAAATTTTCCCACAGCACCGACTAACCTGCTGCAAGGTCAAATGCATCCTGTATTTAATGTGCATTTTAAAATAAATTGATTTATTGTGTGAAATACGTAGATACATAGTATGATATTTGACGCAACTTACTATCCTATGTCTTCAGAACTTTTGTCCGCTTCCGGAAGAAGTTTTCAATTTTGGGGCTCACTCAGTCGAGAGGAATCTTGAATTTGATTCGCAATGGGAATGGAACAAAAGAAAATTAGCCGCGTTATCCAGAACGTAATAAAATTTAACGAGTTTATACGAAGTTTATGTGAAGAAACGTAATTAGATTTTGATCTCGCGTGCATTTCGCGGCGTGCGTTGTTGTTGTTGTTGCGTAATTGGGATACTTCAGAAAGTGAACAAGTAGCTTGTGAGTTCTTCCAGTTTATGAAATACTATGTGTGTATGAGTATGTGTGATTGCAAAATTATTTAATAAAATGGATGGAAAATTGAAGAAAAATAAGTCGAATACTTGTATGCTGAATACGGTAACCCGACAAAGCTGCGCCGATATATTATTTTTTTTTTATATTTATGGATAAATTTTTGACAAATTTAATAATTTTATTTTATAAATCTCCGTATTCCTAGATGAAATAAAATCAAATCTTATGAGAAATAAGACAGATTGCCAATTTGTTTGAACCGTTTCAATGAAATCAGATAAATTGGCAAATTCTGATAGGAAACGATTGACCTGGAGTCATAAATCTCACTGGTTTCTGGCCAGCAGAAACCAGTGAGATTTTAACTCGTGACCTCTTTGTTCAAAGTATTATATGCCAATCACTAGTCTATGCTGGTGTTATAATATAAATATACTTAGTATAAAGCTTGGAAATTTGTTACCAGTGAATCAGTGAGACCTACATATTATGTACAAAGCGTAATAGTCTCAATACATATCTAGGCAACATAGTCAATAAATCTCCATTCCATATAAATTTGTATGGACTAATAAAAACACTACGCTACAAATAATTGACATGTATAGGAAAAAATGTATATTCCAAACGATATGCACCTGGTTTCAGCATACATTCCGAACTGCAGAGAATCCTATTTGTTTGACAAATGACGCCAGAGGAGTAGAAACAGCTTGGAATTGGATTGACCTGGAGTCACAAATCCAAAGTCTGGCTGGCAGAAACCAGTGGATTTGAACTCGTAACCACTTTGGTCATAGCATTACAAGTTAGCCGCTAGTCTTCGGTTACTTGCTCGTCTTTTGACTGACAGGTATTTGAACCCTTTCGTATGGTAAGAGTATCATTCGTATATTTGAAATCGAGTCCATCTTTTTGAAATGCCCTGTACTTTGAAATTGCCGATTCACCTTCAAAAACACCGGCTCATTATACTTTGAGATTGGTTTCCGTTTCCGTCGTCAGATTTCGAGTCGGCCACAGGTCAGTGTAAACGATGCCGAAACCGTCCGATAATATTCCGAAGGTTCGGCCGATAAACGCTTCTAAGGTTTTTATCACCCCCGCGTGACTTGAATTAGGCTCGGGGATGAAGGGCTACTACTCACCGACACCCCTGCATCCCTTCGCAAAATCCTCCCCATCGTCATTTGCATTTGC
Source organism: Arctopsyche grandis (assembly GCF_051622035.1). Taxonomy (NCBI): domain Eukaryota; kingdom Metazoa; phylum Arthropoda; class Insecta; order Trichoptera; family Hydropsychidae; genus Arctopsyche; species Arctopsyche grandis. The sequence goes on from NC_135362.1 coordinate 4,797,434, forward strand.
CTGAGGGCAATATAGCGCGAGGTGAATGCTCAATCACCATTCAGTCGAATACGTGTGTGTGTGTGTGTGTGGTCAACAGACGTATCTAAATTAGGCATCTTGGCACCGGAGGCTGTCTCGGATTAAACAAAGCTTTACCCAACTACGCTCAAGTTAGTTTCCGAAATGGCTACAGCTTACCGTGGACTTACTCGTCCGTAGCTGAGACGACCGGATGCTGGATAAGCCGCCGTACATCATTCGGCGAAGGGGTTAAACGCATTAAATACATCGCAAAACTTGAACTTGTATCCGAGTAGAGGTCCATGGATTGCTCAGACTACGATAATATACCCCTTGACCTACATATGTACATACTTCTACATTCTCCATTCGCCCTGTTATTAATATTTTGGTAGACATTATTTTTCGAAGGGCTCCTATTCCAAGAGCTATTCGACTTCTCAATGAAATCGTTGCTGCTGAACACGAATGCGATATTTTCCACCTTAGAGAGCGTAGGTTATCGGATATTATTCTAACATGTTAGTCTGGTAAGCTGCGCTCATCATCATCTTCTTAATTTGAATGTGATATATGAGGAGTGGAATCTTGATCTACTCTCTTCCATTTGGGCCTCGCTGTGATTTTTTTTCCTTACGTACATTTTAACTACTGTTTTTATTTTGTTTTATAGTATTTCTCTGCGTTTACCTTTTATTTATTTTTTATCTATGAATTATGTCTATTATTATTATGATTTTTATTTTTCTCTCTTATTTTCTTATGGAGGCCATTGTGGCGCATTTGGTTCTTCCTGTAATGCCACAATGGTACAAACTAATGTTTAAATAAATATAATACTCACTTTATATTCAATGTGAAACTAAGAATAGGATTTGAGGATTTTTTATTTTTTTATTTCACCTTATCTTCATTTTTATGTATTATTTTTCTTTTGTCTTTTTCAGTTCACTATTTTTGCTTTATTTATGTACGTAGTAACAATAGATAAAGTTTTGTAATCATGTGAAAATTCAAACTCGATTTTGACTAATTCTAACTCAGAATCGATTACTGATCACGTATTCATGATCTAGAAAAAAATGTGTGTGTCTGTGTATTTTGGGGATTTTTTGAACACCGTTAGTCCTATCGAACTGAAACTTAGTATCGGTTACTGAAATTCTTATCGACACGAAGTTAGTTTTTAAGTGGACCGGAAATGGTACCTACCCTTAGAGGTGCCTCTTTTTTTTTAAGTTTTTGAATTAAATTATCTCCCAAACCGCTGACTGAATCGGACTGAAATTTGTTTACATGTAATAGAAATAATAATCTTTATAACTTTATTTTTTTCTTGTTTTTCTGCTTTTGATTTTTTCTTTTTATTTTATACATGCTATTGTATTTTATATTTGTGTTCTTCTCTTTTTCAAATGTAGGCCATTATGGCGCATTAGCTTCTTTTTGCAATGCCACAATGGTCCAAAACTATAAATGAATAAATGAATTTTGCAATCTTATCTCATTTGTGTAGAGATGAACTTGAATTTTTAAAAAATATCCCCTACATATACCCCTTATATTATTAATATTGAATTTATGAGTATTTTTAATTATAAATTGAAATAAATAATAAAACATAATGAATGGAAAAAAAAGTTTCAATCATTTGAAATAGGGTGATTTATTTTGGCCCGCTCCCATACATCATACAGTCGATTCGAACGACATCACCGAGCAGAGTCATTGATCGATTGATCGAATTTAACCCTTTGCAGTCCGATAGCGATCTGTTTCTGCGACACATTATGTACATATATATGTACAGAGGTACGTTCGTTCACTTCCGGTATCGCGTTTGACACTGATGTATGGTGTAGAATTAGCGTCGAAGCCTCCGCGATCTTCTTAATACACATTCGTTATAATGAAGCCTTTTTGGATACGAATACGAATATGCACACACATACGTACATATGTATATATATATATATATATATTTTATAAAGGACATTAATCTTATTTCCGGGTTGACATACGCCCCGACGGCACCCGTCAAATCTAACGGGAACAAACTCCATTCGGATTATTGATAGACGCGATGTTTGTCAAAACTACTCGTATGTTAGTATTTCTGCGTAAATTCTGGAAGCGAACTCACTGTGGCAGGGGTTCTTAACAAGTGGTCTAGAAATCTCTTGAGGTATGGTTCAAAGATTTCGGAAGGTTTATGATCGGATATTCGAAGAAATGCTTTACCGGGAAGGAGTTGAAGTATTTGAAATTTTATGTAAATTTTCTCTGTGTATTCAAAATATTGCAGAGCTTGATGATATGCGCATTGAATCGTGGATCTGAAATCATTTTATTAATTTATTTATAGTTTTGGACCATTGTGGCATTACAGGAAGAGCCTAGATAATAAAACGAGAAAAATATAATAATAAAACAAAAGAACAATAATAAATAAAAATGAGAATAAGAAAAAAATAAAAAATAAAATACACGACGAAAAATATCACAGAATATATATATATGTACATAGTAGAAATGTCTTGAATCCATAGCCAGAACCAATATATATGTAGATCAAATCACCCAGAATCATAGATTAGTGGTCAGCATGTAATGTTTTGTAACTGAATGGTCACGGGTTCAATCTGCTGGTCAGAATTGAGATATGTATGTATGTGACTATAGGTCAGTCGTTTCAAGTTTTCGCTGATGTACAAAAATACAAATTTGTCAAATTTATCCATAGATATCTTTATGATGCTCTGTGAAATTACTCTATAAATTTTTATCGATGTTAATAACTGGTCAGGAAGGCGCATTGCGGTTTACTTACTAGGCCTTCTTAGTATACATATGTATATATATGTACATATGTGTATGTAAATGTAAAAAAATCAGCCGTAAATACAAAAGAAACACGTGAGGACCGATTGTAAGAGAGAAGATCAAAATTCTGCTCATACATCACATCCAATTATGAAAATAATGATGAGTGCAGGCTACCAGACAAATAGGTTAAAATAATCTCTGATAACCTACGCTCACTGAGGTGGAAAATACTATGTATCTATTATAGATGCTGAATGAACTCGTCGATATTACAGATAGAATATAAATATACGCTATAAAAGTATAATTTCCTTGAATAGTTTCATTTGTTATATAATTCTTGAAAAAAGAGAATTAAAGCACCTCTCCATCGTCTCATTTTAGTTTCGTGCAATGTTTCAGCATTGTAATTTTTCTTGAAAGCTTCAGATATATAAGAGAAATTCACCATGCTTTTATCTGACTCACAATGAACGAAAACGGTTAAGAATCTCTGCACTATGGTGAAGTACGCATGTGAGTGTGTTTTGATTTAATAATTCACCGGCGGAACCTTAGTCTTGAGTGCTTTAATATTTTATTGGTTTTTAATTAAGGGCCGTCATTTATATTCATGTCAATCACGCGCCCTTTAGCCCTAAAGCCATTAATTCACGTGCATTTTGTACGCCGTGTTTTGACCCGCTTTGTATTTTTCTGTCAACGTTTACATACCCATCAACAAGTATGGAAAATGTCAATGTTATGTACATATGAATATATAATTTTTCGATTGAGTTCAATGATAATAAGGTTGAGCTTATTTTTTTTTTATAAGTTTGTACTTGTACTAATGAGGCGCAGAAGTTCGTCAAAATCACAAAATATTAGACTGCTCTAAATTAAGTGACAAAACACAAAAAAGCATAAAATAATACAATTATTTTGAAAAAAAGCGTTTAATTAGTGTTAATTTCAAATCTTTTGAAGATATTTGAAATAATAATTTTTATCAACGAAACTAACGAGGAGTGAATTCCTGGCGTGGAATGGTAACTTATTTGTATAAAAGAATATATATATATACATATATTTATATATATTTATATATATATACATATATATATATATATATATATATATATATATATATATATATATATATATATATATATATATATATATATATATATATATATATATATATATATATATATATAAACGGGCGTACCGTGTGTGGATATGTGACTATGTGTGTGGGTGTGTGGCAGATTCGTGAACGCACAACCAATCAGAGCAAATTATTCGAGACGCGGGGGAGCTTAGTAGCGGGGTAGTGGCGGAGGGGAGGTTGAGGAGCGTGATTTGACGACAGGCATGTGTGACGTTGGGTCACGAGTGACACTTACACACACAAACACTTATTTCTTCATTTCAAACGGGTTGAATTGGTGAGCGCGTAATGCGCGCACTTTTTATTACGATTAATATTTCGTGCACCCGCGTGCCTATAAATTACCTTACTAAATATTTACATTATAAAATATAACTTTATTTTAATTCGTGTATCAATTCCTTTCCGAAACCACCTGTTGAAATCAACGGGCAGAATACTAGTAATATACATATAAATAGATGCGATGTATGTGTAAAATTGGCTTTTCCTCTCCAATTTTCTATTTCAAACCTTTAGTTATTGTTAGATCTCAGGTTTCGCCAGATTTTATCCATAGATGTCTCTGTGGATGTTTATTGAATATAAAAATTCGTATTGTCACATGAAAAATGTTATTGATCGTATTTTATACGATGTTTGTAATGTCTGGCCAAAGATGTCAGGTATTGTTTCGGTGTATGTTATAATTATTTATTTAATATACATATGTATATATAATTTCTTGAGTGTTAATCTGTTTAGCACACTCGCCACTTTGGAGTAATCTGTTAGGCAAGCGTGCATGATTAATTGAATTATAAAAAAAAGATAAATTAATAAATGTGGGTATGTTTCTGACGGACACGTGGAGATACAGCCAATCAGAGTCAAGTGGTCCACGTGATCAAGTGGTTGAGGAAACGCGGGGAAGTGGGGTAGCGGAGAAGTCGGATAGCGGGGAAGTGAGGTAGCGGGGAAGTGGGGTGGGGGGGGGGTGTGGAGCGTCTCCCATATGCGATGTCAGGCCGAGCGACGGGTGACGTTAGCGATATGAGCGCGCACACACAAACACACATACACGAAGACACACACACACACACATCAGTGAGCGTATAATGCGCGCACTCAACTCATATTTATAAACTAGTGTTGTGCCCGTTGATTTCAAAGGGTGGTTTCGAAAAATAATTGAAACACGAATAAAAATAAAGTTATATGTAGTATAATGTATAATGTAAGGTAATTTATAGGTGGACGCGCACGTAATATTAATCGTAATAAAAGTGGCACATTATACACTTAGCAATCCAACCCGTTCGAAATGATGAATGAATGTGTGTGTGTGTGCCCTGAGGGCTTCGTCCCCCCGCGCCCCCAACACCTCCAGCGACCTGGGGGCTTCGACCCCCGCGCTCCCCGACGCCTCTGGCATTTTGGGGCTTCGTCTCCAGGGCCCCCAATGCCCAGAACCGTCCTCCGGGGTCTTCGCCCCCGCACTCCAGCCCGTCCACCGTGGCCGGAAGACTCCCGACAAATGCGCCACGCTTGACGCCCCCCCCCCCCCCTCCACGCTTCCTGGCGTCCCGATTACTAGGCTGTGATTGGTTCCCCATACTAGTTGATCGTCCGAAACATACAAACTTACATACATATTTTCCGTACTGTGCGCGTTGAAATCAACGGGCACAGCACTAGTTTATGTATAATTTCGACGTTGACGATTTTGAAACGCATTGCATGGACATGGGTTGAGCCGTTAATCGAACGTTCGAGAACAACAAGGACCCCCATCGACGTATTCATGGCTGCAAATTGTTTCGCCATCGAACCGAACAACGGCCGCATAAATTGCTCGCATTGCAGTTAGTCGGGTTTTGTTCTAAGCCTAACCCCTTTACACCCGTTATCCATATATATAATACATATATAGGATTTGCACAGGGCTGTTTCGCAAGTTATGCGCGCACCTTGTATAGTGCCGATGTTCATTACCGGGAACTTGTTCCGCGACCGCCAGATTTCGGCACCTAAAGGGTTAACGGCGCCGTCCCTACCAACTGTTAAGGGATTCCCCATTGTTGTGTTCGAAACAATTATACAATTGTAGTGGAAATTTTCACAACCGTCCTGTGTGCAATTTTCAAACGCGATTAAAATTTATTCGAACCGCTTCTCGACTAAAGCAATGCTAAATGGTCGTAATTGAAATTATCGTAACATAAACTCCAGTTAAATATACAATTTTGAATATCGATGTGGCACAAATCTTATATGTATGTACTATTGAATATGCGATTCCATTACGAAATGAAGTCATGTAAGATGTAACATAACGCTTTTGTATTTTTTATTTATTTATTTTATTTACATACCAGTGTTGTGCCCGATGAAATGTTATCGCATAGGTTATGGCATATTAAGTTATTAAATAAAAGAAATGTGTCGGTTCTGTGTTCGGTCCACATCGCGGTCGTATATTTTTCAAATACCTTTAAACTATAATTAATTTCATATTTATATTTAACGTGGTTTAACCGGCTTCGCTCGCTCTTTCGAAATTATATGAATACCAGAATACGGCGCCTGTACCCCCGGAGTCTTCGCCCCCAAAGGCTTCGCCCTCGGCAGCTGGGCCCCCGGAGGCTTAACCCTCGGCAGCTGAGCCCCCGGAGGCTTCGCCCCCGGTGGCTGCGCCCTGGTGCTGGACCCCCGGAGCCTGCGCCCCTGGCGGTGCCTGCGCCCTCGGCGTCTTCGCCCCCGGGGACTTCAAATCCTTTGAATCGAAAAAAATCGAATCGGCGCCTATAAATCGATCGTGTCGTCTACGAACTAACTAACCAAACAATGTTACATATATAAATACATAAAAAGTCTCTTCCGATATTATATATAAGATTGCATAGTATTTTGTATACGGCGTGTGTAAGCAATTTCTAACCTGTATGAGCGTGTATGAGACACTTGCCCTTAGGCGAGCCCGAGGTAAAGACGTACAAATAAACACTGTCCAAATAGACCCTGCATCCAGTTTCCTACATAAATAATATAAAACATCAATAGAAAAATTAATTAATTAATTAAATAAATTTTCAATATATGGCGCTAACTGCTCTGAGACTATTGCCCCAGAGGAAAAATTGATAGCATACAGTGTACATATATATATAGGTTTCCCTATCTGTAATTATATTCATATTATATTCGTACGTTTTGTTTTAGCTGTGGCGTACATACATATGTCGAATCAAAACGACTATTATAGTACGGCGAGCGTTATCACTCACAGACACACAGAATAGCGCAATCATATATATGATTAGCCAAAGTGACATTACAGAATACTCTAATGTGCCACTGTGACCAAACATATAAGCATAATACAAATACTATATACATATATGACAATTTGCGCGACATCTACATATTTATGTTATAGATAATAAATTTTTGAAATAATATTCAAACAATAGTGACATAGTGAGTAGGATGGTTTTTGGAACCGCTTTAACAATGAAATCAGATAAATTGGCAAACTCTGATAGAAGTCACAAATATCCAAGTCTGACCAGCAGCATTTAGATTATACTCAGAATAAATTATTTTCAATCGAGGTCCGCTCACGGGATCGAACCCGGTGACCACTCGGTGCTTAGTATCAACCCAACCACCAAGCCATGCTGCTAGCTATTGTTTGTTTTTCGGAAAGCTCGTTCAATTCCACTTAGTCTCTGATGCCTCTTTTTTCCACAAAGTTTAGTTTTAAGAATAAAAATAGTATTTTCTGAATCTACCTTCTTCTACTCTTCGTCCTATCAGTTCTAGTACTCTCGTCATTGATGCTGCTTTCTATATTTTAAATAATGATAATTTTACACTTCCATCATGTGTAACATAAGCCTGGTATCTTTGGTGGAACTGAAACTGCCCTTTTCAGATCATAAAAATGACTTTTGAGTATCTCATTCATAAGATTCAATTATTAGTTTCAACTCTATTAACTTCCATTCCATTATGAAGGCGATCTGTATTGTACATATGTATGTATATGTAAAAAGAATCTTCATATTTTTAATGGTTCGACGACAAAAGCTCCATGGACATTTGGCTCAAAGAAAGTTAAAAAAATTGATGAATCTTCAGTCGCCTAGATCTTTTGTCGTAGATGTTTAGTCGTTGGACCATTGGCCGTGGAGCTTTTGTCGTGACACGATTTTTAATCGTAGAATTGATTTTATCATTTATATTATATAACTGCAAAAAAAAATGATTTCACGAAGTAGTGATTTAAGGAGTGAATATAATAAAGTTTAAACATAACTAATACAGTATAAAGTTTAAAAATAAATAACTTAATATAAAATATGAGAATTGAATAAATTTTTGTATTATCTTGGCCTGTGGTCTTCAAGATATTATCTGCCGGTATCATTTAATTGTCAATTTGCACACTTAACTGTAAAAGTTTTCGTAATCCGAGTTCTGTTTACCCACAACTTACTTGCCATTATCGCCATTTTGTTTATCCTCTGAAGCATCCGCTGATTAAGTTTCTCGACAGCGAAGAGCTTTCCAAGCGGTCATATCTTATGATCTTGTGTCGCGAAAAATTAATATTTACATTCATAATACGATGAAGTTAATAAAAATAAAAAAGCCTCATTGAAATTAAGTGTGTTTGTAATTTTTATGTACGCCGAAAACTTTTCACTCGTAAATTTGTTTTGAAAATGGAATAATTCGTATTTTTTCATTATTAATTTTGAAAATTTCCCTCGGGTTCGCGCCATGTTTTCTCATTGTGCGACACACACAGCGGAAAAGTTAGCAAATCTTACGGGCATATTTGAATAGAATTTATTACGATTTTAGTATACTACATACATATGATGTATATATGTATATTTGAGCTAACAATTAGAATTTCGATTTTATTTCATTTTTACAATTAAAAAATAATTCAGAATTCACCCATTTATACATATTAAAGCACATTCTTTTAAAAGTTTACTTTTCTGATTTAATTTTAAAAAGCTCTTTATTGTTTATATTTATAATATATTACATACAATATAATTATCTACTCTATATGCTCTATCAAAGCCTATTTTATAGCCACTGCTTATACTGAGCAACAAAAATTATGTTTTTTACTTACTGAAAGGAAAATGAATCAATCTTTACTAAATTTTACCCATTAAATTTGATTATGACATTGATTTTTGTTTGATTTTCACGTTTATGAAATATAAGTGTTAAAAAAAAAGTGTTTTACAGATTTTTGGCTTTTGGTTTTTAACTCAAAATCTAGTATTTCTGTTCGAAAAATGAGTGTTGAAATCAATAGTTAAATATTTTTTCCATCGTGTTGCTTTAAAATACGTATTATTAGTTCTCTAGCGAATTTAAAAAGTTACATATATACTTTTTTCTAACAATATTCAGCTCACAATATTACAAAAAAAAATGTTTAAGAAAATTTTTGTTAATTAATTAATTAAAATTCGCTAGATAATTCATTATACAAAAACAAAAAATCGAAATCAATAGAAAAAAAACATTCGACTATATCAATAGTCAATACAGTAATTCAAATCATTCAATACTAATTACTATACATATTTCGAGTTAAAAACTACAAAAGCCAAAAATCTGTAAAATTGTGCATTTTTTTCAATGGAACAAAGTAAATAAATATTGAAAAGTGTCCGCTTCCTTAATTTTTTGTATCTATTTTACATGCTATTTTTTTTATAATTAATAATTTTAATGTTAGTGTTTAAGGCATAGTAAGAATGAAAGTTCAAAAACCTAATTTCTATTTATATTTGTAAATATGTACAGATTTAAATGCACAATGACAACTCTTCTTATTTACATACATATGCATACAGATACTGTTATGTACCTCGCTTATCAATGTAGTCGACTAATCAGTAGAGATAAGACACATCATTGATTTGTGGCACACCTAATTTAATAAGTAACACCATTGATTTATAGCATATCTTAAACACTGGCTAACCAAAATTATACGACACATGTCTTCAACACTTCATTGTTTTAAAGAAGAGAAGATATGTATAAACTCATTACTGTTAGAATTTAAGGTAGTCAATACCACCCAGACTCCAAGAGTAGCAGTAAATACATCAGCAGCAGAACAAAGTTAAATAGTGAAGCTAAGTTAAAGTGAAACAGTTCTACGTATCTCATTTAAATTGTCCGCTCCATAATTAAATCTGTCGTTTTTCGAATATATCTACCTATAAGATAAATGTAACGTTTTTATAATAATAAAAAAATCTTGGTTAGCTAACCAAGTAGTTTTAAAAAAGAAAAATTATTTAATCTTTCAATGGAACGTGACAATACGTGCGTTCATATGTAGCATTTTTTTCCAATAAACACAATTATCTAAATAAAAGTCTCATATTTTAACTGTTTTCTTTTAAGAATGTTTTAAAAGTGTTTTTTGAGTGGAAAGAAAATTTGCATTTAAATTTCAAGCGTACAATAATGCGGCACTATTACCGGACGCGCTTCAAAAAACAACAGCTCAATATATCAAGACTCAAAATAAACAAAACAATAGTCAACAAATTAAAAATGAAATACAATTTTATAAATAACTAGCTGAACCCGGCATGCGTTGCAATGCCACAATAACGCATGCAATTCCCGTTCCCGTTCCCATTTGTCGGAAAAATGCAGGCAGCGAACACATTTGAAATTATTCAATTATTTGTTTATTTTGCCCTAACAACGCATGTCGCAACGTATGTCATTTGAAATGATTGCGTTGCAATGCCACTCATTCTCGTTTCCGTTCCTGTTTTTGGCCGATTTTTTTCACAGTAAGCTTCCCGGACATGCATACAATAAATCCTGAAAGTTCCATCGTTCCATCGTACAATAACGCATGCTATTCCCGTTCCCGTTTCCGTTTCTCGATGCGTTTCGATAATTGAATTTTTCAGTTTCAAATTAATACTTAATAATCAAATTAAATTATAGTTAAGTATAGGAACGCATACGTGACATAGAGACAAACATTGATTTATATACATATGTATATAATATATATCAATGTTGGTATGAGTTGTACGTAATTTATTTATTTATTCTAAACAGACCATTGTGGCATAACAGGAATTCCTAAAGCGCCACAATGGTCAAAAAATATAACACAAAAAAAATAAAACAAAATAACAATTAAACATAAACATAAATACATCCATACATAAACATAAAAAATAGCATTTAATAATAACAGATAAAGTAAAAATATCAAATAAAATATAGCATAAGGAATGCCTTGCACCTACAGCCAGTTTCAATAAATATGTAAGAAACAACTACAAATACAAAACATCCCTGTAAGGCCCAAATGGAAGAGAGTTAATCAAAATTTCACTCATAAATCACAATCAATCATGAAAACAATGATGAGCGCAGACTACCAGATAAATGGTTTAGAGTAATTTCCGACAATTTACGCTCACTAAGGTAGAAAATATCACATTCAGTCTCGGCAGCAACGAGTTCATTAAGAAGTCGAATAGCTCTTGGAATAGGAGCCATTCGAAAAAGGACTGTGCGGGCAGGAGGTACAGCCAGCAAATGGTGATGTCTACCACGCACATAGTGATTAGGGACATAAAGTCCCAACTGCTCCAGCAACAACGGGCATGACGTATTACCACGTAAGAGCAGGAGAACGAAACGAATTAATGAGAAGTTTCTCCGAAGTTCAAGGGAATTATACCCAAGCATGCCCAAAAGGAAAGGAGTGGGGTAGAGATATGGGTAATACCCATATTCTCTCCTATATAGGAAACGAAGAAATGCTTTTTGCACTTTCTCAATCATCAGAGAGTAATTTGCTTCATGCGGATTCCACACAATCGCATTATACTCTAACTTACTTCTCACAAGCGAATTGAAAAGCAAGCGAGAAGACAAAGGATTGGAGAATAATCTTGCATATCTCAAAACAAATCCAAGTCGACGAAAGGAAACGTCAGCGACTTTCTTGATATGGTTGTGAAAGGTGAGCTGAGGATCAAAAGTGATACTCAAATCGACAATTGATTCCACACGCTTCAACAAGACGGATCTAATGGAATATCCGTGACAATAGAGCGAATGTGCACGTCCATAGCTCATAATTGCACATTTGTTTAATGTAATGTATTTGTATGTTGGCATGCGTGCGCGCAAGTTGGTAACCAACGTACATATTTCCTTAACTACACTTGAATATTATTATTGAGAAGTTTTCACAGTAATCTTCCCGGCCATGCATACAACAAATCCTGAAAGTTCCATCGTAATCGGTTCTGTGGTTTAGTGGCCTATTCGAGACAGACAGACAAACATTGATTTTTATATATGTATATAGAAGATAAATTGTTATGCCAGCATTTAAGCCGTCGTCCGTATATCTGCACGAAGACGCGCGTATCGTAATGTATGTAAAGCGCGATGCTTACACGAAACGCAATATAAACGCAATGCTGATTTGTCGAATAATTACACAGTAAATTACATTAGGCCTCAGAATACAGAATACAAGACACAGGCCCCGAAATTGTTTCGTCGAATAAGCATACAGATACAATATAACCGGCGCAGGGAGCGAGAGTCTTTGTTACTGTGTAATAAGCGATATCGCATCCAGGACGCGCTCACATTCAAATTGATTTCAAAGAGGATGGATACCTGTTATCAGATAACGTCTCGGATTAATTTACAAAGCCCTCTATCTCCCTACCTGTGTCCCTACAGGTATACTTACCCTTATCGTGGCCATCGTAATTTCATCTGACGTTCACCACCACCTTCGTCATGCTTGGATATATATACATGCATGTGTTTGTGATATTCTCTCGTGACCGCTTCATCAGATTTATGATGGATGCTGAGAATGGATTCGTTGCTTGGTGCGATTGTGGTTCTGAAATTGAACTATAAACAATCCCCTTTCCATATGGAAGTGCTGTTTTTGGTTAAATTTTAATTGTATTCGTCTGGAGATGACAAATGAGACGTTTTGAAACCACGAAGTTTCTGGATGTGCATAGTACGCGGTGCAGTTTAAGGGCGAAATTAAGGCGATGCGGGGTATATCCTCAATATATCCAATATTTAATCGCCATAGTTCTTTATCAACTCAAAATAAAATAAAATTATATCGCGTGCTCATATTACCATTATTAACCTATGCTTCACCTGTATGGAATAACGCCTCGAATACTAACCTTTCCAAGCTCCAAGTAATACAAAATAAATTCCTAAAAATAATTTATAATACACCCATATATACTAACTTGAAAAAACTGCATGCCATATATAATATTCCGTTTGTTACAGACATTACTAACAAACTAACCAGTAGATTCTATGACAGAATCACTAATAACCGTACTAACACACTTGTGCAGAGTCTCGGTGATTACAACAAAATGTCTATACCCTTCAGGTATAACACACAGACTACCTAAACACAATCTGCTTTAGGTCATCGACTTTAGAGAGTCTTTAATTAATATTATGTATTAGATGTTTTATGAACATTTATAAGGATTGTAAATAGGTTTTTGAGCTCTTTTTCCTATTATGCTGTAGATTAACATTAGAATAATATAATACTATGATTACTAACCAAATTAAATTAAATTGTAAAATAGAAAATGATCAGTAGATCAGTAGCTATTAAAATAGATATAATAATAAAAAGCATTTAAAAATCAAAAAATCAAAGGGCTAAATCAGACAGCGGTGAATGTGGCACCTGGTTTTTTTTTAGATAGTTTTAAACATATAGAAAAAATGTGACATTCATGGCACGCGTGCATGGAATAGTTCTTTCAAAACGAAAAAATGACCCTTTGGAACATTTTCGGTAAAATTGTATCCTTGCTTGACAGTGGTCGATAAAGAATATAGGATACGCCGTTTTTTACTTACCTCTTCTTAGCTTGCAAAAGATTTGGTCGTGTGACGAAGTTTGGGTTCTTATCCGATCGTTTTCAAACTTTGTCATTTTGCTCGGTTTGGTCTTCAATATAAGTGGAAATGATGTCCGCCATTACCGTGGTGAAAAATAATTGTAATAGACACGTTTGAAAATACTGCATCTTTCTTCACGGTGACGTCTATCGTCCACACTGTCCCATTTGTCCACCCTCTCGCTATGGCAGATTGAGTACTTTGCCATACTCATGATCAAGGTTTACGGAGAGAATTGGTGATTTCTTAATTAGGTTTTTTATATATTGTTTTAATTTTACAAACTAAATATAGAAGAGGTTAGTTTTTAAAAAACATTTCTTTTACATATTTTTTACTTTATCTATGTACGTAGTAACAATAGATGAAGTTTTGTGATCATGCGAAAATTCGAACTCGAGATTTTGACTGATTCGAACTCAGAATCGATCACTGATCACGTTTTCATGATCTAGAAAAAATGTGTGTGTGTGTGTGTGTGTGTGTCTGTGTGTGTGTCTGTGTGGGTGTGTATTTTGGGGATATTTTTAACACCGTTAGTCCTATCGAACTGAAACTTAGTATCGGTTACTGAAATTCTTATCGACACTACGTAAATTTTTTTCAAATTTTTAAGTTGACCGGAAATGGTACCTCGCCTTATAGGTGTCCTCTTTTTTTAAGTTTTTGAATTCAATTATCTCCCAAACCACTAATTGAATCGGACTGAATTTTTTTTTTAAATATAATACAAATAATACTTTTTATAACCTCATATTTTTTAAATATTTCTATCTGAACCGGAAGCAGTACTTTTACTCTAGAGAATCGAAATTTTTTATGTTTTTTTCAGAAACCTTTTGGTTTATTGAACTAAAATTTCATATCTAGAAGTTTAAGTTTAATACCAAGTTAATTATAAAATTTAGTTAGCATCCGTCAACCGGAAGTAGCAGTTTACTCTTGTTCGATTTTTCTTCCACTATTTTTTTCGACCCCTTAAACATGTGTGTTCGTCACAAAAAAATTCAAGTATAATTCTTGTTGCAATTTGATGAAAATAAAAAAAATTTATTAAATTTTATAAACCGGAAGTGGGATTTTTTTCACTTAGAAAGGTTGAAAATGTTGTGCCCACTACTCTGTCCGCACCCCTGATCGTCTTAAGCTGAAAATTTATATTTCTATTCTTTATGTACTAACTTAGAGCTGGTAGGGTTTTGGTCAGAATTCGTAAACCGGAAGTAGTATTTTTTTTAAAAGCAATATTTCATTATTTTATTTTGACCTTTAAAATTGTTTTAAGCTTCTTGATATTTAATGTGTATAATAAAAATAGTGATTTTAAGTAAAAATAAAAAAAAAATTACTTAATTTAATGAACCGGAAGTGGGATTTTTTTCCTCGTAGAAAGGTCAAAAATGTTGTGCCCACTACTCTGTCCACACCCCTGAACGTATTAAGCTGAAAATTTATATTTCTATCCTTTGTGTACTAACTTAGAGTTGGTAGGGTTTTGGTCAGAATTTGTAAACCGGAAGTAGTATTTTTTTAAAAAACAATATTTCATTATTTTATTTTGACCTTTAAAATTATTTTTATTTTCTTGATATTTAATGAGTATAATACTGATAGTGATTTTTAGTAATAAAAAAAATTTGAACAAAATCTGATAACCGGAAGTAGATCTTTTGTTTTGTGCAAGTTTCCATATATTTGCGCTCAATTTGTATCGCTATCATAGTCATCAGTTCAATATCGAATTTTGTTTTGTAACCTTCTTATATTCATCAAATACATAGATAAAGTCATGGGTTGGTCACACCCGAATTTTTTTTTTTACTATTTTACTGAATATGGGATACACTATATTTTATTTTTTTTTTATTTTTATTTTTTTATATAGATACTAGCTGAACTCGACATGCGTTGTAATGCCACAATAACACATGCAATTCCCGTTCCCGTTCGCGTTCCCGTTCCCGTAAGTAAGTTGTGAATGGGTGGTATTAAGATGTATTTGGATAGCAAGCTGACATCATTTCTATGTGATACAAGATTACGATGTAATGTTTAATGAGTTCGTTGATGATTTAACGAGAGATATTAACTCACTTCAATGTGAGCTAGCCTCTGTATGTTGATAAGATATCAAAGCCACCTGAAGAGTGGTGGAATAAGCTGAAGTGTTTCAAAATCAGATCACAATTTTTTGACGGGCAGAAACGTAGAAATTGCTTGTAAAATTGTGATAATTAGTAATTTATCCTACAGTTTTTATAGCCATATTTTCCTGTATTTTTTTCACCATATCAGATCCGTTGCACCAGATGCAGCTTCCCTCTGGAATGGCGATGGCACAGTGACGTTGCACCAGCCACCAAGTTATAACGGTTCGCTGGGTGTTGTTTGGTGTTTTGTGCATTCGCACACATGCATCACCAAGAATGCGGTCAGATAAATCGTACTATGCAGACTGGGTTTTATATATCTATATGTATATAAATATACACACACAATATATGCACATATACGTCGCAGTGCGGCCGTTTGCCATTGTCCAAAATGCACCAGCTCTCTGGGGCTTTTCACTAAATCTTCACCAATCGTCCGTGTACCGTTGAATTGGCAATGCCTGCTCTTTTGCCGTTTTAACGCCACAGCATATAAATAAATCAGAAACGTTGTCTACTTTTGTATTGTGCTCTAAATTCTCACTTGAGTTATTGCAGGTATGTATTCGAAGTTTGGGCTTTAAGTAATGTAGCATCGATGAATTTCTTTCGAGGATTAATAGATGGTAGCGTGGTCTAGTGGTGAATGTTGAATTATCTCGTACTTGATGTTACGAGTTCGATTCCCGCTAAGTATCGCTATTGGCCAGACCTTGGTTTGTCAAGGTCGATCGTTTCTTATCAGAATTTGCAAATTTTTCTGATTTTCATTGAAACGATTCCTGTAAAATTGGCGTTTCCTTCCCAATTTTCTGTTGCGAACCTTTAGTTATTGTTATATCTTAGGTTTCGCCATATTGCTCACCATAGATGTCTCTGTAGTTGTTTATCGAATATAAAATACGTATTGTTACATGAAAGTTATTCATCGTTATTTATCGTATTAATACGATGTTTGTAATATCTGACGATAGATGTCAGATATTGTTTAGATTTACATGTATCTATGTAATAATGATGTGGACCGGGAAGGCGCGTTTGGGGTTTACCTGTTAATTAAGCCTTCCAGGTATATTTGTATATATGTATGTATATGTATGTATGTATGTAGTCCGCATTAAAACATGTCTTTTCAGTTTCAAAATAATTTGAATACAAATTTCCACATGTCACGTTTACAAATCATCTTCATCTCTGAGGTCATAAAATGTCATATTGTATAGTATTTTTAAAGTTATCTGTGTTAATATAACCTGATCCATTTAAGATACATTTTTTCAATCAAGCTGTAGTTCGTTTTCACGAAAAATCTATTGTGCCTACCAATTTCTATAATCTTTCTCAGTTTTCAAATTTGACATCCTCCTCATACGATATCATAAAGTGTCAGGTTTGTAGAATCATCTGTGTGAATATATTTTGTTTAATTTAAGAAACATCTTGTAGAATCATACATCCTAGTTCATTTAAGAAATATCTTTTCATGCAAGTTAGAGTTCGTTTTCACAAAAAATATACTGTATCTCAGTTTTTCAACTAGAGCCTTCATAATTTACATTCTCATCATACAATGCCATAAATTGTCATTTTGTAGAGTAATCTGTGTGAATATATTTTGGTTAATTTAAGAGACATCTTGTAAATCAAGCTGTAGTTCGTTTTCACGAAAATTCTATTGTGCCCACCAATTTCTATAATCTTTCTAGGTCTTCCAACTAGTGTCTTTATTATTGACGTCCTCATCATATTTACAATGTCATATAGTATCAGGATTGTAGAGTTATCTGTGTAATAAATATATATATCCTGTTCCATTTAAGAAATACATTTTCAATCAAGCTGCAGTTCGCTTGGACAAAAAATCCACTGTATCTGCCAATAACTATAATCTTTCTCAGTTTTCCAAATAGAGTCTTCATCATTGACATCCTTATTACAATATCATATAGTATCAGGGCTTTAGAGTTATCTGTATAAATAAGTAAACTCAATAGTCAATTTAAGAAATATCTTTTCAATCAAACTGGAGTTCGTTTTGACAAAATTCTACTGTTTCTGCCAATTCCTATAATCTTACTTAGTCTTCCGACTACATAGAATCTTCATCATAAAAGTCCTTATCATAAAATGTCATATAGTATCAGATTTATAGAGTTATCCGTGTGAATATATTCTGGTACATTTAAGAGACGTCTTTTTAATCAAGCTGGAATTTTTTTTCACAGAATGTATCTACCATTCCTATTATATTTCTCAGTATTTCTAATAGACTTCAAAAGACATCTTCGTTTTAATAAACATACAGAACAATCAGATAATACTGAAGCTTTCAGTCTATGCTTGGTTTATCTAGACTTTGTGGTTAGAGGCACTCTTTTATTTATTTCTAAATTCAAAAATTTCAGTACTTCAAAAATGTCTCTTACACAAAGCTCAATTAATAGAAATATAAAACGCTGTATGTGAGAAGTATGACAAGTGTAGTTGATATTAAATTGAGCAAGTGCAAAATTTAAATGGGAATGAGTAAAATGTACCTAAAATAAATTCGAAATAGTGTAAAAGAGTGCAATAATGGCCACAAGATAGATTTTTAAATTAAATTAAAAAAATCTAAAGCCTTCACCCAGCGGTGGATAATGGACGGCTGTAAACGACAATGATCAAGATCCATTTAATATTATGAGGACTCATATAAAAGTTTAATCGAGTTCAATTTCATTTTTCATCTCAGTATTATGTGCTCGTATATCTTAGTTATAGCACAATAGCTAAAGTTCAAACAATATCCATGTCAAAGTTCCCCGCTAAATCACTTACCAGACAAACGTTGAATGCAATTCACGCAAAGAATACTACGTAGATATAACAATGCAGTTAACCTCTCACCCCATAAAATAATGGTATAATTGTCGAAACCCCATCGAGCACTAGTGGGGTACATATTATTATACGTACATTGTGTAGTAATAGTTTGGGCGATTTGGCTTCGTTCCTTTGGCGCCCGTCGTCAGACCAAGTTACGGTTATAATTGGCGAACGAATGGCCGCCATTAGTCTACAAACTGTATTCATTCGAACTAATAAATTTCCAAATTATCGCCTCAAGTTTCCCACCCACACACACACATAATATGTGCGTACTTATTCAGGGAGGAGCGTTGAGATTGTCTGTGATCCGAATTCACAGAATCCACTTATCTTTGGATGCTCGTCTAGTGTGTATACTGGGCCTATAGGCCATACTGGTACACAGTGGTAGCTAGATATGGAGTGCTTTGAACAAAAGTATACATGGTATACAGTATAAATTTGATGGAATAAATATTAATTTGAATTGTATTTATTTTCACCATGGTAATGGCGGACGTCATTTCCACTTATATTGATGACCAAACCGAGCAGAATGGCAAAGTTTGAAAACGATCGGATAAAAAACCAAACTTTGTCTCACGACCAAATCGTTTGCAAGCTGAGAAGAGGTATGTAAAAACGATCGGATAAGAGATAAGAGATATAAAAAAAATGACTTCTTAAACGAAGACCGTGTGAAACGTAAAGGAGGTTTGTAATAAGCTTATTGTAAAAAACTAAATGTATGTAAGCTTATTGTAAATCATATTAACAATTAGATACAACATAAGTTATTATTGAATACTTATCTCGCAGATAAAACCCAGTGAAGAGATATACTTTTAGCCGGGAAATATCAAATCTGACATATTTGGCCAAAAATCAATATATATCGTGTATTACCCTACAAGAAGCTACACGCCAAATTTGAAATTTATATATACATATGAGAGTTAAAACTATAAATATTTATATATAAGAGATAACGAGAACCAATAGAGCAAATTTCATAAAATATAGAGTGAATTATAGGCGTTTAAACAATTAAAATCTTATATCGCCATATCAAGGCGAACAGGTTGGAAGATATGGGACGAACGCTTATTAAACGTCAGGAAGATTTACTTTCTCCGTTTTAAAAACGCGTTGTATACGATATTTTATCTCCAACGTAATGGAAGACGATACATTAACGTGTATTGATGACCAAAATGAGCAATATGGCAAAGTATGAAAACGATCGGATAAGAGATAAAAATGACCACTGACACGAAAACCATGTGAAACGTAAAGGAGGTATGTAAAAATTGCCCTATTTCCAGAAAAAATAAATTTTTATCACGACATAATAGACAAATGACCATCTCTAAAACATTTCGCCCTGCAAATAAAAAGAGTGCCCCTCTCTAAAATGACTCGCACGACTCAATCGAGGTCCACCCGGCAAATCAAACGTCAAATGGGTAGCCAGTAACGAAAATAAAATTTAAATTAATAAAACCAACCCTAACTTAACCTAACCTAACCTTAACTTAAATAAATAAGTGTTGGTTGCTAAGATATTACGATGTGTTTGCTTCCGCACCCAGTCCCACACATGCGGCTTAAATTATTTTGAATAAAAATACCAATAATTTTATTTTACTACCGCCATCTATGTATAAAACTAAAGACTACATAGACATCACCCAGATTTCAAATTTGCAAACTTCAAACGCGTCTTAAACGATTTTTTATCTCTATCGTAATGGTGGAGGATCCATTTACTGTACATATATTGATGACCAAAATGAGCAATATGGAAAAGTATGAAAACGATCGGTTAAGACGCAAATTTTTTCCTGAATTTTAATCGTAAGGTAAACGTAAAGGAGGTTTGTAAAAAACCATGAGACTGGGAATGGACAGGACAACTGTTAAAACTATGCCCAGTGAAAATGTACCTGGTTATTATTTCACTAAAACGTAAAGTTTTGTTTTGGTTAATGGCAACCCATTTGACGTTTCATTGCGAAACCCAGATTGAGTCGTGCGAGCTATTTTGGAGATGTTAATTTGACATCAAATGACGTTTTGATATATTTCATGTTATTTATTTTACAGCCGTGCAAAAATATTATCCCTTTATTGTATCATAAAAGCAGTTTAATCTGAATAAAATGAATGTCTTACTATAGAGATACGTCTCGAATGAATGTGTCTATTTTGGCACATGAGTTTTGGGTAAACCAACCATTGGGCTCGGGAAGTTTGGCACGATAGTTCGTACACGCATACATACATACATACATATATTTATGTATACATTGTATACAATAATGCCCCAGTTCGAACACGGTGATTCGACAAAACGTGATAAGAAGAACTTTCGCTTGCCAGCGCTTGTCTCCTGAAAGTAATACAATTTGGCGAGTTTGTTATTCGCGATGTAAAGTTTCGACAGCCTCCTGCGAATCTCGATATCAATTCGAAGCCGTGTTCTACGAGGACGCCACGTGGCAATTGAATAAATTGACACGTGCAAAACCTGAATAAAAGTCGTTTCGTTGCGGAATTGGCCGATCGGCACGGTTCACTAGAGTGAATGTTGACGTGTTTGAGTTGCGAATGGATTTGAATCGGCATGTTGAAACTTTTTAAAACGTATTTGTAAACTTTTGATATTACATTTCATTGTTTTATGTATGTATTTACTTTATACGAAGTATTAATTGATAAAATATCGTGTATGTGAAGAGTTTCGACCTACGAATTTGCTATAATTCAATGCCGATTCCTGATCATGTTTCTGTGCTATTTAAAAAATGTTTGTAAAATAATGAAGATTCAAACCCAATTTTCGATTATATTATAAGTTGCTATACGTAATTTCAATGCTAACTATTACGTTTTAATTTTTACTTACCTCACCTTATCAGTCAGTCTTCAGTACGTCAGTCTTCGCATTTTAACCTTCATTTGGATTTTTATATCTCCCAAACCACTAAATAGATCGAGTCAAATATTATTTACATAAATGTAAATAAGTATACATACATACATATATGATAAATTTCAGGCAATTTTATATTTTTAAATATTTTTTTCTAAGCTCGAATTTCTTTTCTCCGAAACCGTTCAGTAAAACGAACTGAAATTTAATTTTGTAAGTTTCAGTTTTTTAGTAATAAATTGTAAATATTATGCCAAAATACCGTAAAACACCAATGTTTCATTTAATGACACTTCGTATATATACCTAGTACATGCATACATATTCAGATAAAGTAACCAAATCAACTGAACGCATTGTGTTATTTTATATACTTTTAAGTACATTTCTGAGAGTTGATTGAAATCTACCAACTGTATATAGTTTTCAACAACTAAATAAGTTGTAATTTTCTCATAAAAGCTTTTTAAAATCATTTTAAAATCCAACAGTATTACTCGGTGGTTGCGTTTGTGTTAAGCACCGATAAGTTACCGTTAAAGCTAACCTTTAATTCTGCTGGTCAGACATCATTTCCTATCAGAGTTTGCAAATTCATCTGATTTCATTGTTGAAACGGTTCATCCATCAAATTGGCAAAAACCATTCTATCTTCTATGTCACCAATATCTGAATTTGATTTATGTACAATATGTAAAAACTTGTGTGCGAGTCCAAATCCATAGATGTCTCTATGAATTAAAAGTTAATTTGTTTTCGTCAGCATCTCGAAATTCAACGATTTTTGCAATAAAAAAATGCTGCAATGTTTTTTATTTTTCTTATATAGAACGGCGCATTGGGTTTTACCTGTTAGGCCTTCCTAGTATATACCTATATATCTAAAAATAAAATATGTTTAATTACTTGTTTACGTGCACTCCGTATCTGGTGGAAAATAAAATCACTTTGCAATTCCATTTTTCAGTTGTATTATATGTATGTAGATACATTCAATTTAATTTTCCGACATGAATAACGACACAAATGCACCGATATAAATCACACATGACAATCTAAAATAAAATTCCATTTCGTGACTCAAATAGATAAATCTACGACGTATAGATGTGGCAAATCGCTTATAGAACGATTCGAACCGGTAAACACTGATATTAATATAACAAAGGTTTCGTTGAACCACACTATCGGAACATGCAATATTTAAAAGCCGCAATAATGCACACAATAACTGCAACGGGGCGTTGCATGCAAGTGAAAACATTCGCTTATGAAATAGTATAGTATGAGCATGTAGAGCGTAGGTGACATGATCGCCTTATGAAATTTATAGCCTACACGAGCGTCTAGGAAAAGCGTATAGGAAAAGCGTCTAGGAAAGTGTGAAAAATCGCCCTCAAGCACCAGGCAGGATCTCCTGGCCTACAGCCAGCAGACACTTAGGATGTTTCGAGTTTGCAATAAAGGCCAGTAAACACACACACGTCATTGATTTTTATTTTCTAGCTGGCTATTTTTGTACGTCTTCTATGTACATACATATATTTTAGTGTTTTTATGGTAAATTTCCATCCTATTATGCAAGCCATGTGTGTGTGAGTATGTTTAGTATTAATTTTGATTTAACGTTTGAGGTTAATGTGGTTTATGCGGATTAAACTGTATCGGTTAAACGGAGGTGTTGCCTCACGGTAAAACGCAAACTTTAAGTAAATGGCTTTAGTCGTGTGTATTACAATGTTTCCATAAGCGTTATACACAACAGATATTTATAGTTTCATCTTATTATTGAAACATCAATGTATGAAATACATATATTCTTCTGCCAGGAAATACTTTGCATCATTAATTACAAGTTTTTTAATGATGCAAAGCAAAGAACTAATGTTCCACATGAATTTAATCAATAACGAAATCATTACATTGGAATAATCTGTCAGATCGACTTGATGACAGCTGGCTATGAAGAATCGATTTTCGCCACCCCTCTGCCACTTCAAAGGTTTCACAGGTATTTTTTTCATAATAATAAGTAATAATAATTTCACAATAATAAGTAATAATAATTTCACAATAATAAGTAATAATTTTTCACAAGTACATACATATGTAGTAACGCATAAACTTTCTTCTTGAAATACATAATTTGAAAGACTACTGGGCCATTATACTAAATTTAGTTTAATTTTACATATCTACAAGTTTCATTCCTTCTCAGCTTGAGAAATTTGTGTAAAATCGACAAAAAATTCAAATCAAATATGTAGTCATGAATCAAGTCACTGTAGTCATGAATCATCAAAGCCATTAAAAAATTGAAATTATCCATGAAATATATCGATATTAACCCTAATAAAAAATAATTAATTAACTATTGGTTAATTGTCAGGAAATCATTATTTTTATAAATTAATCAACTACTTTAATCTGTTTTAATAATTGCTTTCTTAATTACAAAATATTGTGTAGAGTTCTACACCGCACGAATTCCGATCGGCGAATGTCAAAAAAAAAAGTAAATAATGGGTGGTCCTCGTTTTGGAAAGTTTTGGAAAAACCTATTGGTCACGTACGGATGTATTCCCACGACATTCGCTCCCACGGTACAGGTCAATTCTGAGAAAGTACCAATACCAGCCAACTCGGTCGCCATTGTTTAGCCTACATGCACTTAGCCTGTCGCTAATCCTTGAAACCACTTATACCGGTCACACGGTCTCTCAGGACGCTACCCGGCCTAATCCGATCGCAATTACTCGGCGGCTCTTTTTAGTGTAAGTAACAATATGTACAATTTATTTTTATTTTACATAACTAATTTTCAGCATTTTATAAATTAGCCAATTCGAAATGCGTTGAACTCAATTTATTGTGAGAAATAGGACAGGGTTGACAATTTGTCGGAACCGTTTCAATAAAATCAGATAAATTGGAAAACTCTTATAGAAAACGCTCGACCTAGCAAAGTCAGATATCCAAGGAAGGTCTGGCCAGCAGCAAAGTCGGGGATTGAACCCCTGACCACACAATTGCAAGCACTACACGCTAACCACTGATCTATGCTGCTGTTATTATAAATCAAATACGGTATAAAATATTAAAATATTCATCAATATATATATTAGGAAACAGTCTCAGGTATAAGTACGATATATTATGCATATCTTATCTTTGATTTTAAATAAGTGATACATTTAGCGGCTCCTTTTAATAACATGTCAAAAAAGATGTTCAGTGTTGACTCATTCTTCAATAAATGCATAAGAACTAACCGGTGCAACGCTATTTTCTGAATTCAAAACAATTCAACAAGCAATTATTATATTTCAATACTACCGGTAGTTCATTTTGTAATACCGGAAATGTCGAAGGACTTGGTTTTGTTCAAAAACTAGTGATATTGCAAATATTTTCCACTACTACTGGTATCGGTATTGTTGAAATCCCTAAGTGAAACCTTTCTTTGAGTAAAAAGCCGATAGTGAAATGAAAAAGAAACATTTCTACTCTCCTTATCTCATATACGCTACTACGGATACAGTGTTTTCATATATAAATATAGACATCCACGTATAAAATAATAAACAAACAAAAATGGTACGGGTTTTTAATATATTTTTTACATACCTCCTTTACGTTTCACATGGCTTTCGAGTCAGTGGTCATTTTTATCTATTATCCGATCGTTTTCATACTTTGCCATATTGCTCATTTTGGTCATCAATACACGTTAATGTATCGTCTGCCATTACGTTGGAGATAACATATCGTATACAACGCGTTTTAAACACGCGGAAAGTAAATCTCCCTGACGTTTAATAAGCGTTCGTCCCGTATCTTCCAACCTGTTCACCTTGATATGGCGATATAAGATTTTAATTGTTTAAACGCCTATAATTCACTCTATATTTTATGAAATTTGCTCTATTGTTTCTCGTTATCCCTAATATACAAATATTTATAGTTTTAACTCTTATATGTATATATAAATTTCAAATTTGGCGTGTAGCTTCTTGTAGGGTAATACACGATATATATTGATTTATGGACAAATGTGTCAAATCTGACATTTCACGGCTAAAAATATATCTCTTCACGGAGTTTTATCTGCGAGATAAGTATTCAATAATAAGTTATGTTGTATCTAATTGTTAATATGATTTACAATAAGCTTACATACATTTAGTTTTTTACAATAATCTTACATACATACATACATCACATACAACTATTTTTAGTTATCAGCTGATTTAATTTATCTGATGATTGAAAAGTTCATTTCTGTAAATACATCAACTCATTTATGGACAATTATACATTGATAAACTATTCTTAAAGCAATTTTAGTATTGATAAACTATTACTGTAAGGTTATTAATAAACTATTACTATAAACTGTAAGGTTCCGGGCATAAGTGAGTATACATATTGCCGGCAGCAACTCATAACCTCAAATTTCATTGTTTATTCCTTCATAACAAACTTTCTAACCAATACAAGCTACACATGTACAAGGATCCAACAGTGATAGTTTTATTTTTTGTTGTATCTAATTGTTTTTCTTTCATAACAGGTTTTACTATAGCTTTCAATTTACGTATTGCACATACAAACATACACGTTTCATTGTTTAGATTGTTTTAAATGTATTAAAATAAACGAAACTATTTCGCTCAAAACATACCAATTTATTTAACGAAAATCGCAATATGTACAAAATGGCAATCATTTCACACTGACGAATTTTCATTAAATCCAACCGTACAGAGCCCAATTTCCATTTCCCCTCAACGTATTCTCATATGTACATATGTACTCTTTTCAACATTCCAAACTCAATACACGAGGATGTTGTAATTTACAAACGCCTGAATATTTCACCAGTGTAAATACGCAATTATAAAATTCTCACTGTTTAAAACATACCTATGTATAATGGACCCAAGTCTCAATTATACCTTTTTTTCGATTTGTTTCAGAAGAGAGAGAGTGGCGTGACCGATCGAGCCTGCTGTTTTCGAGTCACGCAATCAAAACCTGAAAACGTGATGGTAAGAATTTGACTATCTGGAACCGAACTGTGTTTTCGTGTATTATTATGTGTATGTATTTCGCTTGCAACGGCTCGAATAACACGTGTTTTCGGAAAGTTTTCTTTTAGCGATATTTGTTTTGGACGCTCATTATCTTGAATTTTCATCGAGGGTATATGTATATATTCCGTGACTGGTATTTCGGCAAAAAATAAATAAATACGCAAGCCTAACGAATTATACGCCCACATTTCATTGTGTATATTATTATGTTCGTAATTTGTATTGTGCATTTGTAGATTGAATTCGAATGTGATTCCGTTATGTACAATTTATTTGTCTGTAATTATTCCACGAATACAAATGTTAATTATTAATGTATGGATTAATTTTATTGGATTTTCTGTTTTAATACATTTAGCTATAAATCTACATTTTATATATTCAATGTATATGCTACAGTGTAGATATCCTCAACGGCAAATATTTTAATTCATAATTTTAAAATATCTATCTATATTTACACATCTACCATAATTTTTCGGGGTTCGAGCCTTTGAAGGACACAAATCTACAGTTTTAAATTTAGAACCATCAAACTTGGTATATATTTTACAGTTGAAGTGTATCTTCCAAGTGTAATATATTTTGATTAGTTGTAATATATTCCATCTACTCTGGTCCCAACTAGCGTTATAGAAGTACATTTTCAATTGTAATCTGTTTTGACTAGGACTATATTCCGTTTAACCCACGCAAGTTGATTTATACGGCGAATTAAATAACAACTTGTCAAAATATGTATATTACAACTGAAAATACAGTTCAACTATAAGTTCATATCAGGTTTAATGGAGAGGTTGGATTTCAGTGAAAACGTCACTCAACCGGTAAATTGAGTTGGAAAGTCACATTTTTATTTTGAATAAATTCTTAGTTTTCATAATACGGTACTTTTTGCCTTTATTCGTACCTAGCAAATATGAACGCATTATTTAATTCTAAAACATTCGTATAAACATCAGAGCTGTCAAAACTTAATTGCTATATTATAACTGGTGCACATTGTTCAAAGTGTATTTGCGTTTGTAGATATATAATTTACTAGTTGAATTATATTCGAATACGAATGAACAAAAATGCCAGTTCGAATATATTACAACTGAAATATATGTATATATATGTAACATATACACTGGATATATAATATATACATCTGAATGATCTATATCTGAAAGATATATACACAGGATATATATCTGAAGGAACTTTCCAACTGTTTCCCATCATCCTACTAATGATTTTTTTGTATTTTAATCGAATTAATTGTGTCTTTGCTAGGTTCATTTTAACTTATCTGGATAAATTGTTGAAGAATTAGACACTTGCAACTATTCAAAAACTGATAGAATTTAGATTATTACTTACCTCGTATACAGTTCACATGGTTTTCGTGTTAGTGGTCATTTTTTATATCTCTTATCTCTTATCCGATCGTTTTCATACTTTGCCATATTGATCATTTTGGTCATCAATATACGTTAATGTATCGTCTGCCATTATGTTGGAGATAAAATATCGTATACAATGCGTATCATATATCCAGAATCTAGGGTACGGTGACGTCTATGACGGTGACGGCAAGCTACCATAATCTATCTTCAACCTTTTCGCCTCGATATGGCCATATCAGATTTTAATTGTTTAAACGCCTATAATTCACTCTATATTTTATAAAATTTGCTCTATAGGTTCTCGTTATCTCTAATATTTAAATATTTATAGTTTTAACTCTCATATGTACATATATATAAATTTCAAATTTGCCATATAGCTTCATGTGATGTATATTGATTTTTGGCCAAATATGTCATTTTCTGTTTAATTTTATTATAAGAAGTCGTCCTTGATAGCAGAATTTCTAGCAATAACTTCTCATTTAAAGATGTATACCAAAAAGTTTTCTTTAGAATATACATAGATACTCATATTATTATCATAAATTAATCGATATTTTTTTAGTTGGTTAAACATAAGACCCACGTATACTCTAACTAAGAATTTCTTTCGAAAATAAAAACACAAAAGTTGTAAGAAATAAATAAACCTTAGAATTAAGAGTAGTTGCATATATTATGATCATTTACTAGACTTCATTCAAAATTTCAAACTTTTTTGCATTACTTTGATTCGGTACCACGCACCAGCTGTAAGTCTTCAGGTTGATTTGATATTTTTATTGCAAAGTTACTTTCTTGTTCTATTGAATGATGAAGAAATAAAATTAAATAAAATTAAATTCTAAATGTGACAATATTTCGTGTCATGGTTATCGCTAATATTACCAATAAAGCTAAAAATCAAATGATAACTTGGATGTTTAAAACTGTATTTATTTTACAAAGACTTGTATATATACCACCTGTGTTCAATAGTCTTTTTTATGTGACAAATTGATTTACACAAGTCTCAGATCGTTGTGTTTATCCTCAATTGGGGTTTTGTCAGGGGAGTTTGCGGAGAGGGCGTTAGTTTCGCCTCGGTACGAACGAATGATACGTCCGGTAGCTTTGAGCATTATTTCACTCGAGTCGTGTTTCTTCTTCGTCCCGTTTTCCTAATTTTCTTTTCTGCCCCCGTGCCTCATTGTTGACAACACGTTTTCTAAAGGCGCCGTACAAATAAACAGTGAGGCCTTTGTTAGGGGAAAAATCCCGGATCTCGGGACTCGTCGCTCTTTCCTGGCCTCGCAATCAGTCGGGGGAGAGAGAAAGAATGAAAACCTACCCCACCCAGTTTTGTAACCTCTCGGTATTTTTCATTACCTGTATCCTTTTCAGGACGCTGTCTTCACTGCATTAGCACTTAAAAACGTGTACATTGATAAAGATGTAAGAGGAATTCTGACGCATTCCTTGTGAAACGTTTGAAAATATACAGCGATTTTTCAGTTGGAAAAATGTTTCAGATATTTCCAGTTGAAATTCAGTTAAAAGTTTAATCAAAAAATGACACCCATACAATGATTGTCATAATTTGTATCTCATTTAAAAGTCAAATTTATCGCATAAAGGTATACAACCAGCAGCGTGGTCTAGTGGTGAATGTTGAATTATTTCGTACTTGATGTTACGAGTTCGATTCCCGCTAAATCTTGCTGTTGGCCAGACCTTGGTTTGTCAAGGTCGATCGTTTCTTATCAGAATTTTCCAATTTTTCTGATTTTCATTGAAACGATTCCTGTAAAAATTGGCGTTTCCTTCCCAATTTTGTGTTGCGAACCTTTAGTTATTGTTATATCTTAGGTTTCGCCATATTGCTCACCATAGATTTCTCTGTGGTTATATCGAATATAAAAGATTCGTATTGTTACATGAAATTTATTCATTGTTATTTATCGTATAAATACGATGTTTGTAATATCTGACCATAGATGTCAGATATTGTTTAGATCTACATGTATCTATGTAATAATTATGTGGACCAGGAAGGCGCATTTTGGGTTTACCTGTTAAGCCTTCCTGGTATATTTGTAAATAAATAAATAAATAAAATATTCTGGTTAAATAGTTTACTTATTTACACTTAAATTTATTTATCAAAATATTGAATCTCTTTCTTTATGAATTATTAACAGTCGAATAAATAGTAGGATTTTATTAATAAAGTTTAATGATATACAACATACAAACGTTCGTTATTAATTCCAATCGTCAAGTATATTTTATTCATTATATTATTATATATTTAAATGTTAAAAATTAATGTATACAATCTATATTAAATTTATAATATTACAATTATATGTTTTAATTATTAATTATAATTTAATTAAAACATTAAATAATAAAACATTTAATTAATTATAATTTTAATTATATGTTTAAATTTATAATATTACAAGCACTTTTCCAGATTTGTTAAAAGTTTTGACAAAAATCTTTGAATTTTCCGATTTTATTTCATATTTTTCTCGATGCAAAATGTATATGTATTTTATTAGTATAGGATAATTTTTTTATTCGGTTAGTATTGAAATATGTCCTAAACATTTTATATAGCGTGAAGATGCCTTATAAAGAAGACACTTAAGTCCAATTTTCATGATGTGTTAGAAACCTTTTTAATTTAATTTTGAAAGTGTAACGACATGGATTAGCGAAACGTTTTCTTTATCAGTCAGCTACGAAGTGAAAAATGTCCGTAAAGAGCAAAAAAAAGGCACCAGCACCGGAAAATCTTCCGGAGATTTGTACGAGGATTACCAAAGCGACGACGAGCCGAGAAAACTTGCGGAAAAGTGCTCTTAATCCTATCTAATTAAATAATTCGTTACAAACGGATTATGGAGAGTCGAATTCACCATCAAGTAGCAAGCAAAAAAATACAAGATATCATTTTAAAAACACACGCAAATCGTTTCATACGATTTATAAAAAAAAAAAAAAAAAATGACAACATCGCAAGAATATTGCGCGTTGAAGTTTTCCAGACGCTTTTGCGGACAGAAATCTTTTTTTTTTCGAGGCGATTCAAAATGAAAAAAGTCCAGCTTGACGGGGAATAAATAGATGGAGGAAAAAAGCTTTGGGTACGGAAAAAAATTAAATCCACTTACGGTCCAATCTCCTTAAGTGCTCAATGAGCTTTCCGCATTTGTTTACCGTAACACTTCGAAACTTCCAGAAAATTATATCAAAAGTTGAGAAGAAGCTCGACGATGTGGATCGGCCGAAACTTTTCGATATTCGAATGGGTACACCCTACCAGTACCCGAAGGTAAAATATGATATACAAATGTCAGATAACTAGGGTATACGTTGGAACATTTGCATTAAAGGCACTTTTGCGAGGCGCACGCGATGAACGGATCGAAATGTGAATATGTAACTATCGCGTATTTGAATCTAAAATTACAGTGTATTTTATGTACGGGGTGCTATTAGGAGATTGTATGGATTTTTGTGATTTATTTTTTCAATTTAGAAAGCTATCCTGATTTATATTATATACACGCAAAGCTGGCAGCATTTTCATGTTGAGGCATCACAGTGCTAGTAAATCTAATACACTCATATTAACATGTACATATCTACATATATTTGATTATTTGTATTTAATAAAGATGATCCTTGCGGATTTTAATCATTAAATAAACATAAGTATGGTTCAGTAGTTACGTTTAGGTTTAGCAGCCGAGAGGTTCCGGGTTCGATCCCGTGCTAATCTTTGGTCACTGCTGGTCAGACTTAGATATTTGTGCCTCCAAGTCAATCGTTTCCTATCAGAGTTTGCCAATCTGATTTCGTTGTTGTACCGTTTCCTCCATTAAATTGGCAAAAACCATCCTACTTGATATGTCGCAAATATCTGAATTTGATTTATGTACAATATTTAAAAGTCAAAATCAATAGATTTTATTTTATTTCAATTAATCATGCACCCTTGCCTAACAGTTTTTTACAAAGCGGTAAGTGTCCTAAACAGATTAAGGCTAGAGAAATTATATATTACATATGTATATTAAATACGCAATTATTATTATGTAAATCGAAACAACACTTGACATCTATGGTCAGATATTACAAACATCGTAAACAACACGATCATTAACATTTTTCATGTAACAATACGATTTTTTACATTCAATAACCATCCACAGAGACATTTATGGAGAGAAATCTGGCAAAACCTGAGATATAACAATAACTCAAGATTTTATTTATTTATTTAATATACTTGGGGGAGGCGGCAAAGCCGATAGGCCCAAGGGGTTTGAAAAATCATATTTTACAATAAGAATGAGAAAAATTAAAATACATTAAAAAGTAAAAAAAAAACAATTTTAACAAAAAATAAGAGAGAGAAAAAGAAAAATATATAAACAAAAAGAAGGAAAAGAAAAAATGAATCTCTGATCAATTTATTAGATTTATCTTTTTGGAGTCTAAGCGAGTGACCTCTGAGGTGAGTGTTTAGATTTTCAATAGAAAATTGGATAGGAAAAGCCAATTTTACAGGAACCGTTTCAATGAAAATCAGAAAAAGTAGCAAATTCTGATAAGAAGCGATCGACCTCGACAAACCAATTTCTGGCCAACAACGAGACTCTATTGGGAATCGAACCGGTGACACCTTGCACGAAAAAATATGAAAAAATATCTATGGATTAATTCATTAATTAATTAATTGTTAATTTTATATTCTTCAGCCTCTCGAAATACGGCCATTTACGTATTAAAAATGCTGCAATTTTTGTAATTAATTTTCTAGGAAGGCACATCGGGGTTTACCTGTTAGACCTTCTTGGTATATATCTATGTAAATTATACATACAGTTGTCATATAATTATGGTACAAATTTTCTGACTGTGAAAGGAGTTTCAATCAATTATTCACAGTATAAAAGAGCCTTGTAAAGAAAGTTAAAATATGTGGATTTATAAGTATGCACATATTTTCTTTTAATATCTTCTAGGCCATCTTTTAGTGTCTAAAATATGTGAAATAGCTTTGTTAACATTTATCTGTTATAAATTCAAATAATATTTTCTTGTATTGGAATGGTCAGTTTGATACATCTTTCAATGAAACTTTTGATACGATTTGGATTCCGCTTGAATATGTATCATGAAAAATAGCACTTTATGATGTCCTAAGCTCAATTCATATTTGCATATATGTACATATGTATATATTATTTAAATACTTCACTGGATAAATAGCATTTGATGCGACTAAAAAATAACAAAGCTTCAAAACCCGTGCTTCCATCGTATCGCCCATAATATGATAAATTTCAACCACTTTTCGGGCGGGAAAAAATGGTCAGACCCAAAATACGAGACACATTGTATATTATGCATATGTTCGGGGAGGTGGGGGGGGGGGCGGTAGTATTTTCTAGGGGTTTTTCCCCGTCTTTGACCATAGGGAAAACGAGCGCGCAAATCGCTTCAAAAGAAAACCCAACACGTCGAGAGGGTATGCGCCAGTTTCCGCGCTTTCCTCTAACATTGTTTCGACGCGTTTTTCCATTCCCTATTTTTCTTTTTTTATTTATTTTTTCGTTTTGCTTTCTTGTGCGCCGGAAGAGGGGGCGCCAAAGCGATTTCCGCCCTTGAAAATTTATATTTTCGCCTTCAATCTTTGGCTTTATCTGCTCGCCCGTACCCAATAATACACTTTGGCCCGTTTCTCTCTCGGAAATAAAATTTCACCCGCACCTGTTTATCTTTTTTAAGGGCCCTCCGCCCCCGAGGGCGGTAAAATCGAGCGTTTCTTTTATGCTCGGAGAAAAGCGTTGACCGGCCCCAAAGAACCGCCAAAGACCCTTTTAAACCTTCGCCACAATCCCTCCTCACATATTCATACGCGTATCTCACTCGTGAGCTCGTTTTATAATCGAATTATTTATACGTATATAGATGCTTCGGCGTGTGCGATATTTACACGTTAACACTTTGACGCAGAGGGTTTTCTTGCTAGGGGGAAAAGTGACGTCCATTTAAATTCAAATGTGACCGTTCATCCTCCCTCCCCGACCTTACATCCCTCTCGCGCCTTAGTTGACTGAGTCCGTTTCGTTTTATTAAATTTACGAACTGCTCATATCGTCGTTTCACCTTGCGCAGATTATGCAGACGAGAGAAACTCGGAAGAAAGTGGGCCTGCGATGGTGAAAAAAGGCGTCGAATTTCCCAGCGCGACGGGGAAATTTTCCAAAGTGAAAAGCGTCGTTTCGACCGCAGTTTGGTCTTTGATGTGTTGCAATATAAATAACCGCACGATCCATGTACGAAAGCTTTCTTTATGTAGTCTGTTTATATGTACGTTGAAAAAAAAATAGATAGTATTTAAATTAAAATATAATAATTATACACAAAAAATTTTCAACAGTGAGCGTTGTACTTTATTCTTATAAAATTAAAGAATATTTCATATTAAAATAAGGCTCTACGTCAAATTAGCTTTGTTTAAAATTTAATGAACTTTTACATTTGCGAAGAAAAATTGATTGAAATTTTAAAAATGGATGAAAATTTTGCAAACTTTAACATTATTCGTTAAAGCTTTACTTGACGTAACAAAATTGTATGTTGAATAATAAATTGTGAAAACATTATCATAATTCTAATATTTAATATTAATAAGTTAATTCATATTTAAATATATGTATACAGAAATTATGCTTAAGTAGTTTCATTTTGTTTAATATTTAAAATGGTTTAACGAAGCAAACCTTGGTACGACCATTCAAGTTTATATATTTATTATAATTGAAATTTATTTATTTATTTTATTTTTTATCTAATTATTATAATCGATACATATAAATGAATAAATAAAATAATAACAGTAACAAATTAATGATCAATGTAACACGACAGGTTGTCAAAAAAAGTCTAAAAAAAATAACAACAAGAACAGTAACAAATTAGAAATCATTCATCTCATTCAAATAGACTCGTATTGATATATAAAAGAATTATATTATTATTGGTAATTTTAATATAATATATGAAATATATTACGTTTAATTAATAACACTATTTTCAATATTCATTTTTTTCTATATTTTTAATAATCAATATTTGTTTAAAAATTATGTTGATGGGTTGTATGTAATAGTATTGAAAACAGTTTTTCGAAATTTTAAATATGCATGTTTATATAATATATCAAATTTTTATAAAACTTAGATAATGTCTTTACT
Organism: Arctopsyche grandis; assembly: GCF_051622035.1. Classification (NCBI taxonomy): domain Eukaryota; kingdom Metazoa; phylum Arthropoda; class Insecta; order Trichoptera; family Hydropsychidae; genus Arctopsyche; species Arctopsyche grandis. The sequence continues at coordinate 4,833,096 of NC_135362.1, forward strand.
TCTATTCTGATATTGTTACAGTTTATTGAAACTATAATGTTATTATATTCAAAATATGCATGTATATGTACATGTAAAAGTGTCCCCTACTGGTAAAGTGCGCCATAAAAAATTGACTTTGAAATATTTTTCCGTTAGATAGAGAAATTTTACTATATCATACAAAAGTATATCAGTAAAGTTCATTCGCTATACATTGTGTGAAAATATGGGGGGGGAGGTGTGAGCTTCCGCCTCGGTTTAATAATAAAAAAAGCTTTATTACGAAATAAATTCGCGAGAAACGCGCGAGTCGTATATCATCGTCCGGCGAACGATTTTCCGAACAGTTACCCGGAAAATATTTCAATTTAGTCTCGAGAGTGGATGCAAAAAAAAAATTGAAAGACGACGCATAAATTGAATTCTTTCAAGCAAAAACCATAAACGTATCGATCGTTATTTTTTTTCGCTTAACTTGATTAAAATTCCATTCAATTAAATCGAGAATGACTAATTTGAAAAATAACCGTCGATCAATCAACGTTGCTCTCGGAAAAGCTTCATACGGTGAAATCTATAGCTTTCAATTAATTTACGTAGATTGAACTTTTCAGCGTTTATTCTTGAAAAACGCTAAGTTTTTTACAGCTTTCATTTAAAAGCGAAATTTAAAAATGTTTAAAAAACGATCAATATAATTTATATTTTTAGATACATATGTACATATATTTTATATGTTGGTATGTCTCTATTTTTACAAAAGCTTAATCTGTTTATATGTACAATAAACTACATACTACATATTTTATTTTATTTTATTGTTACAATCAATATACACTCGTCATTACAGATTGCTCCAATGCGACGAGTGTACGTTTAACGGTCAGAAATACAATATACATATACAATCAGAATACACAGCATATAAAAATTAATCACATAACAATTAATCAGAAATAATAATCACAGCGACATCTATGGATTATTTTTAGATTTTGTATACAATTTTTATACATATGATAAATACAAAATTATAGAGATGTCTATAGAGATATCTATAGATTTCAGATTACTGTGCATAATTTTTACAAATTATACACAGACAGATTTTTGTGACATCAGGAAATGATCTAATACCAATTTTTCAGGAACCGTTTCAGCAATGATCAGATAAAATTGGCAAACTCTGATAGAGAAACGATCGATTTGGAGTCACAAAACCCCCAAACCTAACCAGCAATTTGACGATGACTCGAACCTTCGGTCATACTGTTTTTTTCTCTACGCAAATCTACAGGCTTCAATTTAGAACTTCAAAATTTACATGATTATCCTCTTTTTATTTACCTCTTATACAGTTCACATGGTTTTCGTGTCAGTGGTCATTTTTTATATCTCTAATCTATTATCCGATCGTTTTCATACTTTGCAATATTGCTCATTTTGGTCATCAATATACGTTAATGTATCGTCTGCCATTACTTGGAGATAAAATACAATGCGTAACAAATATCCAGAATTTCGGATACGGTGACGTTTATGACGGTACGTAAGACTACCATAATCTATCTTCAACCTTTTCGCCTTGATATGCTATTTCAGATTTTAATTGTTTAAACGCCTATAATCCACTCTATATTTTATAAAATTTGCTCTATAGGTTCTCGTTATCTCTAATATTTAAATATTTATAGTTTTAACTCTCATATGTTTATATAAATTTCAAATTTGGCGTCTAGCTTCATGTAATGTAATACATGATATATATTGATTTTTGGCCAAATATGTCAAATCTGACATTTCAAGGCTAAAAGTATATTTCTTCACGGAGTTTTATCTGCGAGATAAGTATTCAATAAGACGTTATGTTGTATCTAATTGTTAATATGATTTACAATAAGCTTACATACATTTAGTTTTTTACAATAAGCTTACATACATACAATTAGTTCAACAGCTACCCATAACCTCAAATTGAATTGAAAACAAACTTTCTAACCAATACAAGCTACACATGTACACAGATCAAACAGTGATAGTTTTATTTTTAGTTATCAGCTGATTTAATTTATTACATACCTCCTTTACGTTTCACTCACGATTAAAATTCAGGAAAAAATTTCCCTCTTATCCGATCGTTTTCATACTTTGCCATATTGCTCATTTTGGTCATGAATATAAGTAAATGGATCCTCCACCATTACGATAGAGATAAAACATCGTTTAAGACGTGTTTGAAGTTTGCAAATTTGAAATCTGGGTGACGGCTATGTAGTCTTTAGTTTTATACATATGTAGATGGCGGTAGTAAAATAAAATTATTGGTATTTTTATTCAAAATAATTTGTAATTACTGGCCTCTTCTTACTTCGCTTTCGATTTTTTCGTCTGATTTCGTCTTACGAAATTTTTGTTCTTATCATTTGCCATTTTGCTCCATTTAGTTATCAATATATGTATGCTATGTAAAAATCAAGTTCGCCATTACGATGGTGAAAAATAATCGTAATAGACAAGTTTGAAAATACTCCATTATCTTTCTCGGTGACGTCTATTGTCCACATTGCTGGATTTATCCACACTATCCCATCGTTTTTTCCCTCTTCTCCACCCTCTCGCTATGTCAGATTTTAATTATTTAAACGCCTATACATAACTTTTTCTTTTTTCACTCTATATTTTATATCATTTGCTTTATTGGTTCTCATTATTTAAATTCGAATCTTCACTGTGTGCTTAAAGTTGATTTTGGAAGAATAAAAAATGTTATGTGTGTATACTGTGACATGCACATCTGTATGATAGTATGTAGGTACAAATCGGAATCGTTCTCGAGCGGATCGTTTACGATGGGATCTCACGTGCCCGATTGACGGACAGAAACACCTCCCGATCCCTTAAAAGAGAGGAGAGGGTTACCGACAGGAGTGAAGGAGATAAAAACGGACAGGCAAAGAGTGGGTAAGGGGTCAAATAGACCCCAGAGCGAACAGAGACGGCTGCGACGACGACGAGCGGGTGAAAATTGACCGGATTGATGAATAGAACATTCACTGGGTATCGAAATGATAAAGTCATTCCGTTCCGAAGGGAGCCGAAAGATATATCCAGACGCGGCTGACAAATGGTCCATTGAGAGACGAGGCCGAGCCGGTTGATTTATGCCGTAAAAGCGAGGAAAGGGTTAACGGCGTATCGGGACGCGAAAATTTGCAAATCGCCTCGTATATGAAATGATGATGCGTCGTAAGCGATAGTGGCTCGTAATTTTTTTTTATATTTATTATATGTATGTCGATTTTTTTTACTATATTTTCGCTTGAAGCCGTGTATGAGTCGTTCATTTTGAGTGTATGAGATCTACATATTTTAACCGAACGATGTTTATAGCATAGTTGGAAATTATTATATTTATATAAAAATAAGGAGTCGAAAAAAATAGTAGAAGAAAAATTCAACAAGAGTAAACTGGCACTTCCGGTTGAGAGATGCTTACCAAATTTTATACATAACTTGGTATTAAGCTTAAGCTTGTAGATATGAAATTTTAGTTCAATGAACCAAAATTTTTCTGATAAAAACATAAAAAAACTCGATTCTCTAGAGTAAAAGTACTACATTCGGTTCAGATAAAAATATTTAAAAAATATAAGGTTATAAAGATTATTATTTCTATGACATGTAAAAAAAAATCAGTCCGATTTAGTTAGCGGTTTGGTAGATAATTGAATTCATAAACTTAAAAAAAAGAGGATACCTATAAGGGGAGGTACCATTTCCGGTCAACTTAAAAATTTGAAAACAATTTACGTAGTGTCGATAAGAATTTCAGTAACCGATACTAAGTTTCAATTTGATAGAACTAACGGTGTTCAAAAAATCCCCAAAGTACACAGAAACACACACACATTTTTTCTAGATCATGAAAATGTGATCAGTGATCGATTTTGAGTTCGAATCAGTCAAAATATCGAGTTTGAATTTTCGCATGATCACAAAACTTCATCTATTGTTACTACGTACATAGAGTGAAAAAATAAAAAGTTATGTATAGGCGTTTAAGCAATTAAAATCTGACATAGCGAGAGGGTGGTGAAAAGGGAAAAAAACGATCGGAAGAGTGTGGAAAAGAACCCAAATTTCATCAGACGAAAAAATCGATAGTGAAGTAAGAACAGGCTAGTAATAAATACATAACATTCAGTGCACTTCACTTTTTCCATCGATACAAATAAATCCTTAACACAAAACCACATAAAATATTCATATCGAATAAAGCAAAATATAATACGCGGTATACATTCAGATATATAATACATATTATGTTCAATTTGTACAGGAAATATAATGAAACTATCTAAGATTATGGAAATGTTTTTTTCTTTTCTTTGAAGAACCTTTGAACAGCTACGCGCATCCTTCGGGGACTAATTGAATGACCTGGGGTCCTGGAAACCCACTCTGTCGACGATCATTATTTCAATTTGCGAATTTCGCCAAACCGACCGCACTCCCTCATAAAGAGCCGCCTCTGATTGCCTTTTTGCCTTCTCCGACCCTGGAGTCGTGCTAAAAAAAACGCATCAAAATATGTACATATGTACAAGACACAGGGCCAACTTTAATTTTTTTCTATTTAATAACTTAATATGTCATAACCCATGTGATGATATTTCACCGGGCACAACACTAGTAAAATATATTTGTGAGCGTATTTCAGTGAGAAATGAAATAAAGTCGAGGTTTCGTTTTGTGCGAAAACATTTGTTGCGACGGTGCACTTTTTTTCGAATGACATTTGTGCAGAGGAGAGTTGAGCAAGGGAAGAAAATGTCACTGCATATTCTACATATAATATAATGCAATAAAACAGCACAGGAGAAGATGTAGTAGTATGGCACAAAAATAGAGTATTGTGTCCGGTTCCATAGCAATATATTGAGCTTTGAAAACGTTTCCAAGCTGTTTCCACTCCTCTGGCGTCATTTGTCAAACAAATAGGATTCTCTGCAGTTCGAAATGTATGCTGAAACCGGGTGCATATCGTTTGGAATATACATTTTTTTGCTATACATGTCAATTATTTGTAGCGTAGTGTTTTTGTCAGTGTATAAAAATTCATATGGAATGGAGATTTATTGACTATGTTGCCTTGATATGTATTGAGACTATTATTACGCTATATACTACATTATAGGTCTCACTGATTCAATGGTAACAAATATTCAAACTTTATACCAAGTATATGCACATTTTACCAGCAGCATAGACTAATTGTTGGCATATAATACTTTGAACCTAGTGGTCGTGGGTTCAAATCCCACTGGTTTCTGCTGGCCAGACCTTGGATTTGTGAATCCAGGTCGATCGTTTTCTATCAGAGTTTGCCAATTTGTCTGATTTTCATTGAAACAGTTTTAACAAATTGGCAACCTTGCCCATTTTCTCAAAAATCTCCAGTTTTTAGCAATCTCGAATTTTGCCGAATTGTATAAAATGCTGCAAATTTTTAAATTTAACCATAGATGTCTCTGTGAATGCTAATTGATATGTATATTTACTTTGTGTAATACAAATAATACTTGTTTCAAATGTACAATGTTTCTGGACAGGATTTCGCATTAAGTTTACCTGTTAGGCCTTCCTGGTACATATATATATATATTTATATAATTTTTTGATTTTCCTACATGTTAGGGTGACCATCCATCCCGTTATGGCCGGAACAGTCCAGTTATTTACACGCTTTGAATTCGTCCCATCGTTTTCTGTAAAATTGTTTGATTTGTCTCGTTGTGTCCGTCCAATAATGAACACAATTTTTTTTATTTTTTCGATATTGTTTTTATTTCCATATTCTTACTTGTTTTCCCAAATCAATTTATTTCCCAAAATTAAATATGTATTTATGTAAAAATACATTTCTATACAATAGAAGTAGTCTTTTCCATGCAGTGCTATTCCGAGCTGTTATAAGCTTTAATGGTTTCGTTAAACTATTTCTACTACACAATAAATCTTCATATACATATACATATGTATAATACATACAACATGCTTTCATTTGAACTGTTTTTGTAATTGGATCAGTTTCAAATAAATTTCAATCAGTTAATAAATTTAAATCTACTTCAAATATTATGTATTAGGTGTGTTAGAATAATATTGTCTGTCTATACAAGGCTAAAAACTATTTTTTTTCCTCTAAAAAACATATTTAATAAATAAAACTAGCACAAATATTTGAGATCGCAATACTTAATTATTTTTACTGTTATTCAAAATTAGATAATTAGATAATGATCCAGCCATTTATGTCTTGGTCAATTCAAAACGATACATACTAACTAGCCCTGTGATTATTATCTATTTTAAATATATTTTCTTGTTATTAGTAATTCTCCGGTTTGAATGCTTGTATTTATATCATAAAATAAAAACCCATTATCTATTATTTTAGGAAATTCAATACTCATTGTTCATATCGTATGTCATATCCAGTACATTTTATACTCGTCATGTATGCTATTTTTACCACCGTTTTCCTTTCCAAGATACAACGTTTATATTGAAAAAGCAATAATCTCAACAGAAAAGCTTGGAATAAAAATAAAACATTATATAGATCGCTGGTACAAATTTCGCTTTATCTACTTCCCTCACAATATTTTCTACTAACAGTACTTTGACCCTAATAATGTATCGAAACTACGTCTTTTGAAGCACGTCGAAACTTTCTCGTCGATAACTAAACTACACTAAAAACACGCGATGTATCAATTCATTACATCACAATATGCATACATGTATGTACATACATAAATACACATGTTAACATGAATATTATTCGACAATAATAATAATATATGGATATAGACGTGAACGTAAACTGTTTACGTTATACAGCGTCGCTATATGTATAATGACATTAGTCGTTAAACGAAACCTCTGGTTATGGAGGAAATTTACGTCAGTTATATACATACATACATTTGTATGCATAAGTGTGGGTATTTATGTACGTTTAGTTACTACGACTACTACTAGAGGGTTACCAAATTGCGAGCACTTTTCACTAGTTAAGTCTTCGACGGTTCAACGTTTTAATTGGTTCGAGTTACGGGGCCTGTGCGTGTCATTTTAACCCAGTCAGTGCCAGGGGTGTATTTTGTTTTGCCTGTGATTATATCGTTTGAAAAATTACCACGCCTTTCAGTCGTTTTCAAGCCATCCGTTCAATTTTATTGTAGTACTGAAAAATTTAATTTATCATTTATTTTAGTGGTTTTCTCGTAAAGAGATACTTAAACTTTACGTGCGTTGCACGTTAAATAACCAGCTCGGAAAAGTTTACTATCGCTATAGTATAGTATGTGTATAAAAATAATCTATATATACATATGTATATTTAACGTTTTTTGACCATTGTGGCATTACAGGGAGAACCTAATGCGCCACAATGGCCGACATAATAAAATAATAATATAAAATAAGAGAGGGAGAAAACAAAAAATAAAATTAAAAATTAAAAGATACAACAAAAAGCAAAAGCAAAAAATTAAGATACAAAAAATTAAAAAAAATAATACAGCATTTAACACAATCATAAATAACTTAATAGTAATTAAAATTTAAAATAAGAAAAAAATACAAATACAGGAATGTCTTGCACCTGCAGCCTGTTCCAATAAATAAGAACAAGCTACAGATACAAAACATCCCTGTGAGGCCCAAATGGAAGACAGTAGATTAAGAATCCACTCATAAATCACATTCAAATTAAGAAAGTAATGATGAGCGTAGGTTACCACATAAATATGTTAAAATAATATCCGATAATCTACGCTCACCAAGGTGGAAAATGTTGCATTCACGGACGGCAGCAACGATTTCATTGAGAAATTGAATAGCTCTTGGTATTCCATTCGAAAAATATATAAAATTGATTGTCTGTCTGGCTCGTATAGGCTCCTAAACCACTCAACCGATTACGATGGAACTTTCAGGATTTGTTGTATGCATGTCCGGAAAGCTAACTGTGAAAAAAAACGGGAAAAAACCTTTTAATAATAATATTCGTAATTACGATTTTACCGACGCAAAGGCTTGAAGCGCCGTTGTGTAGTCATGGAAATTTATTCGTTGGTAACCAAGTTACCAGTTGGTTTATGACGACACGGCGTTGAAGAGACGTGAGTTGAGCTCCAACCATCACTTGAAACAGGAACGGAAACGGGAACGCAACAGGAACGGGAACGGGAATTGCATGACTTATTCTGGCATTGCAACACATGCCAGGTTCAGCTAGTTTTTACAAACCTCCTTTACGTTTCAATTACGATTAGAATTCAGGAAAAAATTTGCCACTTATCCGGTTGTTTTCATACTTTGCCATTTTGGTCATCAATATATTTTAAATCTGGGTGACGTCTATGTAGTCTTTAGTTTTATACATATATGGCGGTAGTAAAATAAAATTATTGGTATTTTTATTCAAAATAATAATTAATATATCTTAATATTGTTACATACGAAAAATTGGTACATGGAACGTTAGGACCATGTATCAAGCAGGTAAAATTGAAAATCTGCAAATAGAAATGAAAAAAAACCAAATACAGATGCTCGGCATAAGCGAAGCTAGATGGCCTGGAGCAGGAAAAACGATGCATTGCAATGGATATACGACTTACTACTCGGGATCGCTTGACGGCACTCATAAGAATGGTGTTGCTGTGATTCTGGAAGACGACATCAGTAAAAGTGTGAGAAACTTTATTCCGTTATCTGAACGAGTCATGATGATACAATTAGCAGGAAAACCTATAAATGTTAACATAATACAAGTGTATGCCCCCACTTTTGATAAAGAAGAAAATGAGATTGAAGAATTTTATCAACAAATCAAAGAATTGATGACATATACGAAAAAACATGATGTTAACATTATAATGGGAGATTTCAACGCCAAAGTTGGAGACGAAGAAACAATGGGTATAACTGGTCGCTTCGGACTTGGAGAAAGAAATGAGAGAGGAGACAGACTAGTTCAGTTTTGCCAGGAAGAGCAGTATGTTATCTTGAATACTTTCTTTAAGCTACCTAAAAGAAGATTATACACATGGAAATCCCCAATGGACTGTCCTGATAATATTGTGCGAAACCAAATTGACTTTATTTTGATAAACAGTAGATTTAAAAATAGTATAAAATCGGTGAAAACCTACCCTGGTGCAGACGTGGCATCCGATCATAATCTACTTTGTGGGAAATTGAAGATAAGACTGAAAAAGATTTTAAGAGCATCAAAACCTAAACCAAGATTGGATTTAGAGCTGCTTAAAAATCTTACGATCCACGAACAATTTACAAAAGATCTCAATAAAAATTTTAAACAAAAATGTATTGAAGAAAATAGTAATGTAAACATAAAGTGGGAAGGTATGAAATCAGCAATGACCCAATCTGGGAAAAAGTTTCTTGAAACAAATCAAATAATTAATAAAAAACAACCTTGGATGACGGATGAAATTATACATTTAATGGAAGAACGTAGAAAACACAAACATAATAATCCAACACAATATAAAAATATTCACCGCCAAATTCAAAGGAAAATTAAAGAAATCAAAGAAAAATGGATGGAAAATAAATGTAACGAAATTGAAAAATTACAAGAAAAACACGACGAATTTAACGTACATAAAAAACTAAAAGAAGCAACAGGATCATTCAGAAAAAAAGATTTCATACTCCTTAGGAATAAAGATGGAAAAATCATTTTAAATATGGATGAGAAGAAATCAGAATGGACCGAGTACACAAAATTGCTCTTTAAAGACAATAGAGAAACCGGAGGGCATATTGAAGATCCAGAAACGGGACCATATATATTGAAATCCGAAGTGGAACATGCTATAAAACTAGCAAAGAGTCGGAAAGCTACTGGACCGGATCTGATTCCTGCCGAATTTCTCAAGTTATTGGACGACGATAACATAGAAAATCTAACAAAACTCTATAATAAAATATATTTATCAGGCGAAGTACCTAGCGATTGGTTACAATCCATATTTATCCCGTTGCCCAAAAAGAGTAACGCGAGGACGTGTAGCGACTTCAGAATAATTAGCCTAATGAGTCACACATTGAAGATCCTACTAAAGATAATACAGGGCAGAATTTACTCACGGTGTGAAGAGGCGATTAGCAGAGAGCAGTTTGGGTTCAGACAAGGCTTGGGTACCCGAGAGGCCCTTTTCTGTATGAAAACACTACTCCAAAGATGCAGAGAAGTCCGTAAACCTGTGTACATCTGCTTTATAGACTTTGAAAAGGCCTTTGACCGTGTCCAACACGCTCGCCTGATGGAAACATTAAAAAATATTGGCCTGGATGACAGAGATGTCAGATTGCTACGAAATATTTATTGGAATCAGACTGCAGTAGTACGTGTCGATGATCAATTCACTGATGAGATTCCTATAGAACGGGGCGTCAGGCAAGGATGCATCCTATCACCTACTCTTTTTAACACCTACACCGAATCCATCTTCCACGATGCTCTCCAAGAGGCGGAGGGCATCAAGGTGGGCGGCGAGACGATCACCAATATAAGATATGCTGATGACACGGCACTAGTCGCTGAAAATTTAGCAGACCTGCAAAGATCTCTAGACCGTGTACATCAAGAAAGCAATCGAAGAGGTCTGCGCATAAATCTAAAGAAAACAAAATTTATGATAGTAGATAGAATGCAAACAGACACCGGGAATCTAACCTTGGATGGAGAGGTGATAGAAAGAGTAAAAAGATTCAAATACCTGGGTACCTGGCTGAATGAAGAGATGGACCCAGATGAAGATCTAAAAATCCGCATCGAGATGGCTAGAACAGCATTTGTAAAAATGAAGGCGGCCCTTACAAACAAGCATCTCAATCTTCATACGCGGTTGAGATTCGCGAAGAGCTACGTCTGGACAGTATTACTACACGGATGTGAGACGTGGACTCTGAAAACCAAGATGATCAGCCGCATTGAAGCTTTTGAGATGTGGGTCTATAGGCGTATGCTGAAGATTCCGTGGACCAAAAAGATATCAAACGAAGCTGTCCTCGGCATGATGGGGAGAGGCAGGGAACTTGTTTCTGTCATCAAGCGGAGAAAGATGGAGTACCTCGGACACATGATACGGGGTCCAAAATACGAATTTCTCCGTTTGATAACCATGGGGAAAATAGAAGGAAAAAAATGGATTGGCAGGAAAAAGTTATCTTGGCTTCGAAACATGCGCATGTGGACCGATATGAGCGCCGAAGATCTGTTCCGAGCCGCTGAAGACCGATGCGGATATATTCAAATAATCGACGAGGTGGTCGCCAACGTCCGGATGCGGACAAGGCATTAACAAGAAGAAGAAGAATATTGTTACGTACGCCGTGGATTAAGTGAATAGAATCCCAGAGACTGTGTGACCGTTCAAGGATTATCTGTTAACGGATATCTGTTAACGGATTAACTAAGTGCTTGCACTTACTTCCAGGATTATATCTAGACTCTAAGTGCATATAGGCTTAATAATGACCGTTATTAATCCTTTCTCAGAATTGACCTGTACCGTGGGACCGAACGTTGTGGGAAGACATATCCGTACGTGACCATAACAATAGGTAAACAAATTAGACGTCGAAGATGTCCTGAGAGATCTATCCTTTATAAGGCGATATCATGTCATTCTGGACTGAGTACTGCCAGTGCGTGTATCTCCTTAATCATCAATAAATGCTGTGAAACGACTGTTGGTCTTTTACTTGGATCGTACGCAACAATATTATATACAAAACTAAAAAAAAGGCTATTTTTTATTCAAAAATTATATATACAGCTTTCCAACTATATCGATCCACTATCGACCAAAAAAAATAAATTGAATTTTCAACAGTGGCGCATATTTTTGGTATTTAACAAATAAAGTTAGAGGCATTGTTTCACTTTAATATAAATAAATAAAGTAAAAATATACCATATAATAAAATAGTATATGTAGTATTTCCAAAATGTAAGCCTCCTCTCCCCTTCATTGAATAGAATCCAGTAAGAATACATTAATTTAATAAATAAAAATTAGCCATCAAATTTGGCTTTAAATTAAGTTTTTGAGTACTTTAATCTATTAGTAGATTAAATGAATAGATTTAATATTATACCTTGAAAATATCTGTCATCAAAAACTGAAAACACGTGGCTCTTTAAATTTGTATGCAACCCTTTACACATGTCAATTAAAATTCGCAGCAATAGAACGCTTTTAAAAGGCTTTTTTTTGTATTTCCTAAATTGACAGTTGGACTGCCCTGTGTTTTAAAAAGTAAAAAAAAATCTACTCGTTATAAAAGAGAGCTCAGGGTAGTTATTTTTAAAGTGTTTTCCACGAGGCCAGTGTTAGGTTTAATGCGACGTAACGCCTAACGCGTGTTCTCACCTGCCGGTAATTGCCGACTTCCGGCCTTAAAGAAAACACCTGAACGAACGCGGAAAATCGTTTTTCACGTAACGCTAAAAACTTTTTTACAATATCGAAAAAAATTCGGCTAGCGTACGTACATACACTCTATATTATGAATTTATAATGGCAGAAGCTTACGTAAAATGAGGTAGATTTTTAAATTTATATTTAAGAGGGTAAAAACGTCATAGAGAATACGCTACAGTCAAGTAATATTATATTATTATAGGTATAAATAAATTGCAATCAGTTTCGTGACTGGATAATCAATCATTCCAGTCAAGGGTTACACGTGTGTAATTTATTTTGTACTTTACTAGGTTTCAGATGAGATTTATACAATTTCATCTTACATACATACATACATATAAATGACATAATATACAATTTCAAACGAGAAGTTGATTGCTTTGAAGGAAAAAGAGCGCTGCTCGCTCCATTGAAAGAGTAAATTTAATTAAAGTAAGTCTTCCTTTTCTTCTGCTTCTTGTTAGAAATAATCCGGTTCCAATTAACATAATTGTATCATAACTACTTGTCAAGTTTTATTAAAAGCTTTCGAAGACACTCTACTCGGCTGAGAAATGGGTAATTTTAATCGTTTTTGTAATACATTCAATTACACATGATATTTAAATTTTAATAAAACTAAAATAAGAAAATATTGCCGATTTTCTTTAGCACATTCCAATACATAAATTATGTATATATGAAAAATTTATATGTATGTTTTTTATTATAAATAAACACTCGGTGTGTTTTAATCGTACATTTTATTTTAATTTCAATTACACTGTTCGACAAATGACGACTTTTTTTTTGGTTCAGAGACGAGATATGACTTTTCTTATAGATCTATGCCCAGTAAACAGGAATCTGGTAATAAAAAATGTCGATTGGCTCGAGATTCGTAGATATATGTGTTTTTTAAATCGCGCGATTTGTCTATATCTTGGTGTTGTTCGGTCGATGTATCAAAATCTGTCAATTTTCTGTTCAAAATGAATATTGGAATCTATAGTCAGGTATTTTATCCTTAATTTGTAGTACTTTTCAGCATTCAAATCTCTCTAAGTAGTCGTCCAGTTCAAATCAAAAGTCAAAAGTACGTATTTTCACTTGGGATTTAACATCGACCGAACAACACCAAGATATAGAAAAACCGCGTGATTTAAAAAACACATATATCTCCAAATCTCAAGCCAATCAATATTTTTTATTACGAGATTCCTGTTTACTGGGCATAGATCTATAAGAAAAGTCATATGTTGTCTCTGAACCATTTTTCGTGTCGAACAGTGTTATCAACATTCCAATTGTGATATTTTACAAAAATTAATTTTAATCTGTGAAATTGAAGCAGGAATGATTTGAATCCAAATTGTATATGATTTTCCGAAACATTTAAATATTTTCGTTTCTTAATGATCCCACACACACACATACACACACTTTTTCTAGATAATGAAAACGAGATCTATGATCAATTCTGAGTTCAAAATATATAGAGCTCAAATTTTTACACTATCCCATGAATTAATTTATTGTTTATACGTACATAGATAAAGTAGTAAGAACTTCACAAAATGATGACTACATACATACTATATATTATAGTATATATAACAGTATATCTTGGTATACTGTTTAGGAGTGACTTCAAATTTTCGACTCATATTACTGATATGTGCTGTAGGGCTACCAAAATGCTTGGATTTGTTTTGCTCAATTTTCACTATTTCAAAGATCCAAGTATAATGGTGTTACTTTATTGTTGGCTTGTCCGGAGCATATTGTAGTTTGGGTCTGTAATTTGGAGTCCTACTGAAATTAAATTCTCTTTCTTGATAGAAAGAGTTCAAAAAAAAATTCTTAGATGCCTTTATATGAAGAAATACAAATATTACCCATATTTATTTCCCACTGCCTTTTTACAAAGTATGATAGGCTTTGACTCACTATCTTCGAGTAGAATTATTGCCATTACCAAATATTTCTTTGGAGTATTAAAGGGAAGAATCGAGAACCCTTCGATTTTATTGGAATTTGAATTTTCGGCGCCTGAATGCGGTAGAGCTATGCTTCATAATTTACTTTTCCAAACTATTCCTGTGAAAACTTCTGCTTTCAATAACTCGTCTCTTGTAAAGGCAATCCGGTTCCTTAATTTGATTGATGAGCATTTGGACCTGTTCAATTTTCATGTTGATGAGCTGGTTAGTTTCTTGAGAATCAACACGAGACTATTTGAATGAGATGAATGATTGGAATTTTTATTGTTTTTATTTTGTTATTTTCTTCCTTTTGTTTTGTAAAACTGGCGTGACACTTTGGCGCAACCTGTCAGGTCACACTGGTCATTTTATTGTTATTATTATTATAAATAATAAATTAAATAAATAAATATGAAGTTCAGTAGTACACGATTTTAATGTTTTCAGTGAGTTTTTTTTTCAAAAATCCATTTATACATTGAAGGAGTCGTTTGTTGGCAACATTGAATTCCTTCACACGTTTGATTGTTTTCCTTGTATTCTGTAAGCTCGAGCTCATTTTTCTCCGTACCTTCTAGATACATATAAATGTACGTATGTCGGTACATAACATACACTGGGCTATTTCCATTTCGAGCGCGCACCATTCTTTATTTACCACAATTTCTCAACATTACCGAGGAAAAAAGGGGAGAGAAAAGATCTCAGCGAATATAAACACACGGTAGCTTCGCACGAATCCCTCTACTATCAGCCGAACAACAACTCCAATTGAGTAAGATGCTTTATTTTCACTTTAGCACCTCGTATACCAAACCATACAACACACGCCGGGTTAATAGAAAACCTTAATAAATGAAGTGCAAATTAAAAGCTGGAAAATAAGGTGCTCGCTGAATGGTAAACTAGTTTGACTGAATAGTTTCCAGTAAATTTTATGAAGGATTGACAACTCTGTTTACTCTTATATTGGAAGTGCTCGTGCGGGTTTCATCTCCATAGTAAACATCCGCACCCGTTCACACATTGCGAAATAAGTTTTTGTTTTGTTTACGCGCCCGTAAGATTGAAAACTTGGAAAAATATTTGCAGTGGAAAAGTGTTCTATTGATCTGAGCATCAGTTGCATTGGCTCGTTTCGCAATTTCTCAATATATGTAGTTGGGAGACACTCGGTTTTCAAACTGCGCTTCGTTGCAACTCTTCTGTATATGGTCCGATAATTAATATAATATTACTTCAATTTCGATATTGATTGTAAACTTCTACAAAACTTAGACAGTGCTTTAATCATACTGAAAGTATGATTAATTATGATGAGCTTTTTATTTTCACTACATGATTGCTCGCACAAAAATTTTGTGAACTGATTTCAGACCACTATTCCGATCGCTTTGATATTTTACTGAAATACAGGGACTAGCTGTCATTAAAGTAAGAAAATTTATTTATTTATTATTTATTTTTTTACATATAAAAAATGAAGTTTATATGAACATATAAACAATAAGTTCATATAAACAATGAAGTTCAAATATATATGTATATATGAAGGCCTTACAGGTAAACCCCAATGCATCTTACATTATATTTATGTATATATAACATATAGCTTTATTTCAATTCGTGTATCAATTCCTTTCTGAAACCACCTGTTAAAATCAACGGGCACCAGTTTTTATATAATATCTATGCTTAGAGACCCGTATTTTGGGCATCCATTTTTGTCAATTTTAGCATTTTCATTTTGATTTTTAGCGTTTTAGAGCATTAAAAATGTTCAATTTTAGCATCTATTTTTATGAAGAGTTTAATTTTAAATAATAAAAAAATTTCGATGAATTTTAATAGAATTTATATAAATATATACAATTTAAAGATAACACAACAATTAAAAAATAATAGAAAAATTCAAAAATATTTGGAAAAAAACCTGAATATAATATAAAAATACAAAGACAAAAACATATTTTTATATTCATATTTTTTTTGTTTATAACACCAATTAAAATTTATTAAAACTCAACAAGCATATTTCTACAGATTTTATACATTTTATGCAAATTTCACTTTTGTTTGTTATTTTAGCATCCATTCGCATATTTTACGAATTTAGCATCTGTTAGCATCTATTCCGAATTTTAGCATCAATTATTAATAGCAAATGCCCAAAATACGCGTCTCTATCTATGTATGCTACGTGACGAGACAGAATTTTAAATTACAGAAAACACAAATATCGGAAGGCAAAGATCGAAAATCGAAAGATCTTAAGTCAAAAGATCAAAAAAAATGGTGCATGGTAAACGGTACATACTCACTTAATTTGCGCGAGCAGGATACAACAGGAACAAGAGGAACACACTTTTCCTCCCGTATTCTGCGCGTGCACATTAATACGGGAGGAAAAGCCTGTTCCTCTTGTTCCTGTTTACCATGCACCATTTTTTTTTGATCTTTCGACTTAAGATCTTTCGATTTTCGATCTTTGCCTTCCGATATTTGCGTCTTCTGTAATTTAACATTCTGTCTCGTCACGGAGACCGATGCTATATACATACATATATGTGTATATGTTTTTATATACAGGTATAGGAGAATTAATTTTAAAATGATCAAATACATATGAATATACATATGTATTTATATGTAGATATAATATTTCACTACTAATTAACTGAAATTAATGTACTATAATGTGATTCATAGATTAATATAATATTTTAAATATAATGCAATCATTACAAATCGCAAAATAAACTAGTTAGGTCATTTTTTAATGTAAATACGCAACCATTGAACTGACTGGTTGAAGCAATGGACACAAAACAAACAACTAAAACCGGGTAACGGATAGTTCCGCTGAGATTTATCGCTATGCGGCCGTTTTTCAACAAATTTGGCCCAGAGGCCGTAACGAATGGCTCGGTACGGCCATGACCGACGACCATTACCACCGATCAATTTATCGTGAACCGTTTGAGAACCTTCGATACAATAGACGCTTTGAAACAACGTTCGGTGGCGGCGAGGAAAACTCTGGAAAATCTTTTACTCCAACACTTTTCCCCCGGCTTAGATATGGAGACCATATCGACCGGACATGCAAACGTACTGGCCGATTGGATTATATTTTTCCAATCTCATGTTATTTTATAGCCGGTGATATATCGAGATATATCAATCTTTATACTATTTTTTATTTTATTTATTGAAAAATCAACAGACAACAGGATGAACATAGATATGTATAAAAAACAAATAGTAAATATATACATAATATATGTAACATCCGAGTCCGAGATTTTTACAAAGATTATAAAAAAAAATGAAAAAGATAAATATAAGGAAAACAAATGAAAAAGAAAAGAATAAAGGCTATAACATGACAAAATATGTAGAACATTGCATAAATAAACTATAGTATTAAAATATTGAAAAAAGGTTATAAAATAGAATATAAGAAGAAATTGAAATTTACAAATATAAAACAAATGAAAAAGGTAAATACAAAATAAAAAAATGAAAAGGAAAGGAATGAAAGCTATAACATGATTAAATAGCACATTACATAACTAAATTAAAGTATAAAAATATTGGAAATATTGGAAAAAGGTAAGAAAATAGAATGGGAGAAGAAATGAATCAATCGGTCAAGATTCTCTTGATGTTAGATCTGAATTGATGTAGGGAAATACCAAATAGATCAACCTCATTCAGCTCTCCGTTAAACATACGATAAACGCACTGCAGATAAGAATATTTTTGGGAATTAGTATTGAAAAGATCAAGTGAAAAGAGTGCAACGCGTCTAGAGTACCAAACTGGGATTCTGAAATTAACCTTATTCAGTAAATCAGAACAATAAGAATATAGCATCAGAAAGATTGTTAAAAGATAGGATTTTTAAAATGTCGGAAACAGTAGAATGGGTATAGGTAGGAAAAAGGTAGCGTAAGGATTTATTTTTATTAATATTATTTTATTTAATAAATTTAAGTTGAACTTTCTCAATACAATTAATATGGGATGAATAAAAAGGTGACAAGATAATTGAGGCAAATTCAAGGTGAAACCTTACAAAGGAAAAACAAAGTAATTTAAGTACATAAGGATCATTAAAGGGTTTTGTTGAGCGGAGTAGGAATCCAAGAGATTTAAATGCTTTGTTGGTAATAAAAGAAATATGTTCAGAGAAATCTAGTTTATTATTGAGTATTACACCAATACTATGATCAACATTCAAAATTTAAAAATAATAAAAGATATTTACTAAAAATTTCTTCATTAATGCATACTTTCCCATTATTAAAATGGGTTTGTAATTATTGAAAAATGGCTTCTACATTTTATATGAAATTTCATCACAATCTTCTGTATTTATTTTGGGTTTGGTGCATCCGCTCTAAAATCGCCAGATTAACAGAACGGCAGCTTTAACCGTAATTCACGTTTTCTCGAATGATAGATTGCACATCAGATGACGAGTAACCTTTCGATGTGCACAGATGCAATTATTAAAATTGAGTTGGATCTTTCTGGCGATTTTAATAAGGCAAGATTCGGAACTTATCGAATCTTCCCTTATTAAACTCGCCTGAAAGATCCAACTCAATTTTAATAATTACCATTTTAATAATTGCATCTGTGCACATCGAAAGGTTACCCGTCATCTGATTTTCAATATATCATTCGAGAAGACGAGAATTGCATTTAAAGCAGCCGTCCGTTAATCTGTAGTTCAATTTGTCTGGCGATTTTAGAGCGGATGCACCGCATCCATTTATTTTGTGTATAATTTGTAAAAATTATGTACAAAATCTAAATCCATAGATATCTCAATGGATTAATGATGTAAGTAATTAATAAATTAATTGTTATTTTGTGTTCTCCAGCTTCTGAAAATACACTGATTTATGTAATAATAAAATGCTGCATTGTTTGTAATTAATTGCCCAGGAAGACGCATTGGAGTCTTCCTGTCAAGCCTTCCTGGTATACTATATCTACATATGTAAAAAATAAAATAAATCACACTTATAAATAAAAATAAATTATACTTAAATAAAATCTGCACATTAATAATGTAATGTATAATACATGCAAATTAATATTGACTGGAAAATGCGAAACTTTTATGAAAGTTCAATTTACTTTGAATAATAAAAAAACAAATAACAATAATACTTAACTTGTTATCTTTTGGGTCGAATCTTCAGATCCTATCTGATTTAATCTAGGCTTGGAACGCACATTTTTAAATACATTAAAAATGGAAAACCTTTTAAACTAAGTTTATCTTATATTTTTTTTTCACATTTTGGATACATTTTTGATATCGATTCCGAAATCGAATTATAATAGCTTTTACAATCGGAGTAAGGTCAATTACGTTCTCTTTAGAAAGTTTTTTATACTAAATCGAATTTCGTAACATTTCAAAATCTTTTCCTCTTCAAATTTTGACAAAATTTTATATACTACAGTAAAATAATAGTAATAATATTAATAATAATAGTAATTACAGTAAATCCATTCTAACAGTTTTTAACCTTCTGAAAAGTTAAAAAAACATTTTAAGCTGAAAAGAGACTAAGGGGTACGCGGCACTGTTTTTAGATCGTTTTTTACATGCTATAAAAACGTTAGTACGTCAAAACTGTACCATTGCGTCTCTTCACCAATCTCATCAGTATTTACAGCAATTTTTAACCTCGTATTCACAAAGGTTCGACAGTGACTGATATTGATGATTTCCATATTTGAAGAAATGTAGGAGAAAGCAATGACACGAAGACACGTCCATCACAGCTGTTCACCTACGCACACCGTGCTGCACTTTTGAGTGTGTTCCTACCATTAAATTCTGCCAACTTTTCGGTTATAACAAAGCCATAATGTTTTTGTAAAAAGTCTTAATGATATACATAAATATATAATTTAAATAAATGTGCAATTATGAGCTATGGACGTGCACATTCTCTCTATTGTCACGGATATTCCATTAGATCCGTCTTGTTGAAGCGTGTGGAATATATGGTCGATTTGGGTATCACTTTTGATCCTCAACTCACCTTTCACAACCATTTCAAGAAAGTCGCTGACGTTTCCTTTCGTCGACATGGATTTGTTTTGAGATATGCAAGATTATTCTCCAATCCTTTGTCATCTCGCTTGCTTTTCAATTCGCTTGTGAGAAGTAAGCTAGAGTATAATGCGATCGTGTGGAATCCGCATGAAGCAAATTACTCTCTGATGATTGAGATAGTGCAAAAAGCATTTCTTCGTTTCCTATATAGGAAAGAATATGGGTATTACCCATATCTCTACCCCACTCCTTTCCTTTTGGGCATGCTTGACTATAACTCCCTTGAACTTCGGAGAAACTTCTCATTAATTCGTTTCGTTCTCCTGCTCTTACGTGGTAATACGTCATGCCCGTTGTTGCTGGAGCAGTTGGGACTTTATGTCCCTAATCACTATGTGCGTGGTAGTTCTTTTTCGAATGGCTCCTATTCCAAGAGCTATTCGACTTCTTAATGAAATCGT
This sequence comes from Arctopsyche grandis, assembly GCF_051622035.1. Taxonomy (NCBI): domain Eukaryota; kingdom Metazoa; phylum Arthropoda; class Insecta; order Trichoptera; family Hydropsychidae; genus Arctopsyche; species Arctopsyche grandis. The sequence goes on from NC_135362.1 coordinate 4,854,127, forward strand.
TGCTGCCGAGACTGAATGTGATATTTTCCACCTTAGTGAGCGTAAATTGTCGGAAATTACTCTAACCCATTTATCTGGTAGTCTGCGCTCATCATTGTTTTCATGATTGATTGTGATTTATGAGTGAAATTTTGATTAACTCTCTTCCATTTGGGCCTTACAGGGATGTTTTGTATTTGTAGTTGTTTCTTACATATTTATTGAAACTGGCTGTAGGTGCAAGGCATTCCTTATGCTATATTTTTTTATTTGATATTTTTACTTTATCTGTTATTATTAAATGCTATTTTTTATGTTTATTTATGGATGTATTTATGTTTATGTTCTAATGTATTTTTTTATGTATAATTGATGAGTATATTATTTTCGTTATGTATTAATTTATGTTTAATTGTTATTTTGTTTTTTTTGTGTTATATTTTTTGACCATTGTGGCGCTTTAGGAATTCCTGTTATGCCTCAATGGTCTGTTTAGAATAAAATAAATAAATAAATAAATAAATAATAAAAAACAATCTAACATAGAACATCCAACATTTCCAACGATCAATTGAATAATATTCACCAGCACTGCGGGGACTTGGTCCGCTTTTATATATCACCTTCGCACATACGTTGACCATTCCGTATCGCCACAAATCATTCCTCGTAAAACGACAATTCGGCTGGAAAACCCTCGAGTGAATCAATTCAATATGACCGTTGTGCACTCGAACGTCACGGCTCAAACCCATAAGGGACGATCAAGGGATCAAATAAATGGCTCCGAAACAACCAACCCTGCATGTTTTTCTCTCTAGAAATCCCCCTCGTCCTCTTTTCTACCCTCTACCCCCTGAAAACGACGTGTAAAACCGCCAAAGCGTATTTACACGGGTGTGTGTGTGTGTACGAGAGTGTGTATTTACGTCTGAAAATATCGTTGCGGATAACAGTATTTATTATGAGGATCGAATCGGGTCAATGGGCTGGTTTCAAAACGATGTAAAAATTCCGTATCCAATACTACGTGTGCAGTGTGAATTTTCCGGGTTGGAAATAATTACGCGCGCGGAAACTTCTGGAAAAGTCCGGAAATGGTGTCGGTCGTATGGGAAAGTTTCTAGATTCAAACTGCAGTTATGTTGCCATGGTTTTGAATTTGATGTTGAAATTTCGTAGTGTTTCTTAATCTGTGAAGTGTGTGTCGGAGAATATTAAAAGGGTTTTATTTTAATTGTACTTAAAACTAACGGGATTGCTTAGATCGGTGAAAGTTTGAATGAAAGTGTAAAATTAAAATTAGATAGGCTTAATCACCTTATTTTATTATCATACACTGGAAATATCGTTGGCATTCTTTGAAGCGATTTAAAATAATAAAACAATTAAAATCGGCAATCTTTCTTACCCGATCCGACGTTTATAATTTATTTAATACTTAACTCACTTTACGACGTAATAAATCCGAGTACATCATTATTAACTCTAAATAACGATCAATCTCAATGAAATTGACAATTTATTTACTATCGTAAAAAAATACACCATAAAATTTAAGCCGTCGCTTATAACTATATTTAATTATGACAAATACTCTCCGCATCCTTCGTCTTGTTCTTCGATGGAAATCGAAAAGTTTTCCTGATTTGATTTACGACACACGCGAAACTCAAGCGTGGAAAAATATATTTGATTAAAAACTTTTGCGCGCAAGCTTTTCGCCATTTGAGCTTTCCTATTTTGGGCAATATGCGATAAATCAACATAATTAATTGAGATTTCCCCCGTTTTTTATTATGTGTATGAGATTCGCCTAATTTTGCGATCTATTCTTATATGTATACTAACTTATATGGTCTTGAAAGTGGACCCAAAAATTAGAATGACAATATAATATTATAAACTACCGTATTTGAACCTCAATAAGCGATTTAAACAGATTTTACTTTCAAAAAATAGTGGTCATATTAAGTACGTATTTACTATTTCGGGAACATTTGCATTCAATATGTATGTAAATTTGTACTTATAATGCAGCAATCAAACAGATGACGGATACTTGTACAATAATTAATATAATGCAATTGTCAGACCACATTTTTCATATGTGTTTCGGAACAATATTAAATATTAATTAATCCATTAAAGATAAACGTAAAAATTTTCAGAATATGTACATATGTAGCTATCAAATATATTTTTGATGTTAATAAATATTTGTACTAGCATAGAATATATGTTGAAAGAATTGAAATGGATGCATGTAAGTAATACTTACATTCATCCATTTTATTAAATTATTTATTAATTAGATAAGAAAATGTTTTGATTTAATAAGATAAATAGATATACATTATAGCACTAGAAATAGTTATAAACTAGCAACGTCACATTTTAAATTTCAAAAAAATATTAGAAGTATATTAAATAGAGTATTGTTAATTACAATAAGCTATCAAATGAAATAAGAAATTTAAATAATATCGATAGATTCATATTAGCCTCATAGTTGAACCTGTCTATAATTTGATTATCAAATTTTATAATTACATAAGTTTTATGAACATACATATGTAAATTTTGTTATTTTTAGAATTATTATTAATATAGAAATATAAATTAGCTTGAAAGCTACCTTCATTAAATAAATAAGAAAATAAATGACCATTTTTTGGTCTTTGGTGACGGAAAATCGCTTTTTGACAAAAAGAAATTTAAATATTTTTTTTATTCTAAACAGACCATTGTGGCATAACAGGAATTCCTAAAGCGCCACAATGGTCAAAAAATATAACACAAAAAAAACAAAATAACAATTAAACATAAATTAATACATAACGAAAATAATATACTCATCAATTATACATAAAAAAAATACATTTGAACATAAACATAAATACATCCATACATAAACATAAAAAATAGCATTTAATAATAACAGATAAAGTAAAAATATCAAATAAAAAAAACATAGCATAAGGAATGCCTTGCACCTACAGCCAGTTTCAATAAATATGTAAGAAACAACTATAAATACAAAACATCCCTGTAAGGCCCAAATAGAAGAGAGTTAATCAAAATTTCACTCATAAATCACAATCAATCATGAAAAAAATCATGAGCGCAGACTACCAGATAAATGGGTTAGAGTAATTTCCGACAATTTACGCTCACTAAGGTGGAAAATATCACATTCAGTCTCGGCAGCAACGATTTCAAATATATATATCTTATACATATTATGATATTTCATACCATGAACATATTACTAAAAAGATCCCGAATCATAATTTGGATTTTATTTTCACTGGAGAAAATTTTCTCAACTTGACGAAGGTTTAAGACCTTTAAAATGAACTTTTAAACTTAATATATTGTAATAATAACAAAGATCTTAAGTTACAGTGATTTTAAAATTTTTTTATGACAAAATTAATGAAGCTATGTAGTGCTATCGGAGTATGCATACGTACATATATCCCTCATTTTCCGAGGCATTTTCCAGCCCACCCAACCGTTGACTTTTAAACTTATAATTTTCAGCACACAGACAATACATTGCAGTAAACTCCAACCCCTTTCGCCGTGCAAAATCGCGACTCGTTACGTAACAAAGTATACATACTTTGAAAATGAACGCGTTATCTGCACCCCTCCCGTCGAATTATTAATGCGTTCGAGTCTCGCTTTCAGTTTGGCGGGAGAGAAAGAGCGACTCGTCATAAATCGTCAATTATATTTCAATTTCGCGGAAACGGGGCCCAAAATAGCGGACCCCTGGATCCATGGGGCTCACGGGGGGGGGGGGCTGTACGATAGAAAGTCATTTTAAATTTCAATTTATTTTACGATACGGCCCGGGCAGAGCGTCTCGCCCGGCCCAATTTCGTCATCCCAATGAACATTGCGTTCCGCTTTACGACGCGTTGTTTTCGCCGATGTGACATGAATACAAATAACCGTTCTATTCGGCCTCGTGTTGCATCATTACGGTGATGTTTCAACCCTTTGGAGACTGTCGAAATTTTGAGGTGTGTGTGTGTGTGTGTGTGTGACGTTGAAGGGTTGATGATTATTTGATGGGTGAAAAATTTGTACTGCATGATTTGCTTTTGTTATCACATTTACCTATAGATATATAAAATTGAATGTCTGTTTATCTTTCAGGATTTGTTGTATGCATGGAGCTTTCAGGATTTGTTGTATGCATGTCCGGGAAGCTTACTGTGAAAACGGGAAAAAACCTCTTAATAATAATATTCGTAATTACGGTTTGAAGCACCATTGTGTAGTCAAGGAAATGTGTTGGTTGGTATCCACGTTACCAGTTGGTTTATGATGACACGGCGTTGAAGAGACGTTAGTAGAGCTCCAACCATCACTTGAAACGGGAACGTGAACGGGAACAGGAATGGGAACGGGAACGAGAATTGCATGCCTTATTCTGGCATTACAACGCATGCCAGATTAAGCTAGTTGAATATAAAACATAGTAACAAAATTATAACTATTCTAAATTTGAATCGGATTAAAAAAATGATTTGTATTGAATAAATATTTGAACTGCTAATGTATCGTATGTTGATATGAGTGGTAATTTTGTAGGCAATTTTCAATTTTGCTATAAATATACATAAGTTAGTGACAGTTTCTTTATGTTATTTATGGGGATTTTAAATAACCATACAATTTTAAAAATTAAAATGTGACTTTTAAAAATTGCAAATTTTGTTTATTTTTGTTTTTTAGAAATTTAAAAAAATAAATAATTGCTACATATGTAAATAAAATTTTTGTGCAGTTATTAAGAGGGCTGTACACCCGAAACCTTTATTTTGTTACCGTTCCTTTCTTCGATATATATATTGAGTGTATGTATATATTGAGTGAATGCGACAATATATATCAATATATATATTGAGTGAATGCGATAGTTGCGCTTCGACCAGATAAAACGTATTTTAAATTGACAAAATCGTGGTTTCGTATTCTACTATTTTCACCTCCAAAACTGGACCAATTTAAAAAAAAAATCATCATCGGTATGAGAAAGATACTTTCTATGCATCTATCGGCGTATTTTTTTTAAAATCGACCGTTAAATAAGCACACTGGACCCGTTTCGTGGGTGTAAAAAAGAGGCAATTTTATAGATGTTTGGCGGCTCCTATGTCCTATAAAAAATAATTAATCAAACGATAGATGCACCCCAATGGTGGATATCCATAGCATATTAAAAAATAATTTCTCTAGTGCCATAATTGAGGAAGTGAGAAGTATAGTACGTTTGTATGGACAAGGTGCTGCTGTCCAGCCCTCTATATCACATGTCAAAAAAAATTTAAATTAAATGATTAGCCGTATATAAATTACTGATTTAGTCAGTAAATAATTTAATTTAATTCATCAAAATGTTAATATTGTTACGTACGTCGCGGATTAAGCGAATAGAATCCCAGAGACTATGTGACCGTTCAAGGGTTATCTGTTAACGGATTAACTAAGTGCTTGCACTTACTTCCAGGATTATATCTGGACTCTAAGTGAATTTAGGCTAAACAATGACCGTTATTAGTCCTTTCTCAGAATCGGTATGGGGAGACCTAATGTCGTGGGAATACATATCCGAATACGTGACTATACAATAGGTAAACAGATTAGACGTCCAGAGAGTCACGTAATTCTGGACTGAGCACTGCCAGTGCGTGTATCTCCTTAATCATCAATAAATGCTGTGAAACGACTGTTTGCCTTTTACTTGAATCCTCCACCCACCCCTACGTAACAATATTATTGCGTAGAGGTGGGTGGAGGATCCAAATGAACGGCCAAAGTCGCTTCACAGCATTTATTGAATGAATCACACGTAGCCAGCACTCGTTCCAGAATAATTTTAATATGGCCTAAGTACCTCCTTATAAAGGACAAGTTGCTCACCACAGCTTCTCCGATCCGTTTATGTATCTATTGTTGAGGCACGTACAGTTTTAAGTTTTAAGTCTCATGCTCTCATGCTCTCGGGTTCTGAGAATTCTAGCAGCCACTTACCGAGTCCCGTTAGACCAATTTGGGGGGGTCTCCATTGTTAGCCCCCGAATGCACTTAGACAGCAGATACTCTCTCTCGTGTTCCCACGTTACAATACTATAAAATTAGAGAATCATCCGTGTTTTCAGCTTCAAAAAAAACTGTCTAAAACTGATCAACAAAATATTGACAGATCGATAAAAATGTTTGCTTGGAGTTTATAACAGCTGCCTACTTACCGTTTATTGTAATAAATAACTAAAAGCATTCAAAGTTACTGAAAAATTATTTAAAATTATTATAAAGTTTCCTTTATTTGAGGCTAAAATCTTTTTTTTTAATGTTACGCTTATTTACTATCTAAAAAAGTACAAGGCTTTCTCAAAAAGATTAGTCTATGTTTTAAACATTTTTTTAAAACCATACCAAATATAAAAAAGAATTTATGTCTGTATGCATTTTGTCATTTGGATATTAAATTTTAACAATAAATACTTGACTTTAAATAAATAATAAAAAACAAACTGATTCGTTCAATGCCACTTGACAAATGATCGTAATAAATCTTCGAAAAATATTTAAAAATCAAACCCACACATTTTCAAAACAATCGCCCTTGAATATGATTATATACCTATACATATGTATGTATGTATATCATAGTATAAAACTTTCATCCATTCAACGTCCCAACTGAACAATAATGCACAAAATTTATCAAAAACTTAAACACTACTAACTACCACATTTTTATACGACGATAAACGCTCAACTGTGAGCTTTCGCTAACCAACACAAACTTAACAGCAAACTTTTATATTGCACTAGCAGCTTTTCAGATGCACATTCTGCACTTTCTTCATTTACAACAAGTTTTTTCATCAAGTGTACACCTATTTATATACATTTTTTATAACAACGACCGCCTCTTTCCCTTTCGCGGGTCGAGGATTGCACTGAAACTGTATTTCAGCGGGTAAAAAAAATTAATATCCACGATGAAAGCAGATGAGACTATACCCACTAGTTCTACCCACCAGTCCTTTCATAAGGCCTGCAGCTGAAGAAATATCGTCGCATTAAGTGAACTCAAGCGATACAATTTTTCGAGTTTTCATAATTTTACAGGACACTTTGTATTCATGGCGCGTTCGAGGCACCCAGATAGGATCAAAGTTTAGAACGGGATAAGACGAGAAAAAATTCTCATTCAAGACGACGACGATGTACGACTCAGCTGAGGTTAGCTCTTAGCTGGAATACAAGTAGAAAAATGCCAGATGTCGAGATCGAAATTACCAGCGGAAAATTAAGCAGTAGTTTGAAAAATACGCAAGTTTGCCACTGGCCACTGTCGGCCAATGTTTACATGTATATATGTATATAGAAGAAAAATGGACGCAAAAAAATATACAGAATCGCATAAGCTTTGTTTTTTGCAACAACATAATCCGCACTCTCGGTGAATTTATTTGTTTTCACCCGTTGGAAAAGTTAACCAAGTCTACTTTGGGGAAAAGTCTACAATTTTAGTTCGCTATTCATTGCTGAATTTCCCATTAGACTGGGAAAAACCCTTTTCTATACTGCTATTTTATGTGATATTACATATTGTAAGGGTTCAATATGACTATTCCTTGCAAAAGTACGTGTTTCAGAAGTAAATATAATATAACGGTATGAATCGATACGAAAATATGTATGTTCGTTTGTTATAAATTCAAGACAAGCTCTAGCAAACCAATTATATTCTACATTGCAAACCAATTATATTCAACATTGTTACATACAATAAGAATGTTATTTTTAACAATAAAAATATATTGATTATAACTTACAGTTATTCCGCATTTTTATCTCAAATTTTCTATTCACGTAATTAATGAATTTTGAAATTTTCTAGTCTCGTAATTAATAACATCTTTGAATTATTCTAATTAAATGATTTTGACTTAGAACTATATACATATTTTTATCAGACAAGGGGCTTTATTGGTCAACTTTTTTGACCTTTAATGAGGGCTTATATATCATTAGATATAACAAGAACATGGCTTCGTATTATAATTATAATTAATCTTATAAATATGTAGTCAGCCTTCTGACTTACATATAATCAATCTACAGTATTGTATTAAAGCCATTGTATGATTTTATTTTATTAAATGAAACTGTTATTTATTTGAATGGTTGGAAAAAATATTAACAAAATTTCATTAAAGGTGATGAAATAAATAAATTTTCATAATAAAATACAATTACATTCGTTTTAAAATCTTAAATTTTGGTGCCCGTAGTTCTTCCTTTATATAGAGGGGGGCGAATCTACTTCAACCACTTAAATTTTATATCAAATCGTACATATTTCATTTAATAATATTTCACATATAATATAATACATATTATACAAAACGTTTTAAATTGATATAAAATAAAGCACATCACATACACGAGTTATATTCAACGTGTCATATAAATCATACGAACGCTTCAAACAAATAAAAATTTAGCACCAAAATAAAATATAAGCTTTGAACCATCAGACTTGGCCCACTTTTTCCACTCATAACTTATGTATTCTCATATTGTACGGTTCTTAGGTTGGTATAGCGCTAAATCCTGATGCGGGTTAAGCGGCTTAGCTCGTTTCAAGGACGACCAATAAATTAAAACCAAACGTATAAAAAAATATAAACAAATCATAATAAAATACGTACATACAAGATCAAGACTATTTATTTTTATTTTTTATTTCGGTCGATTCGGTTTGGAAATCGTTCAGAGTATATGTATACTCGTATCTCTTGGAGACGACACGTGATGTTTAAAATTTAACGACATTATATGTGTGACTTTTATCTAATGTACGATAGAAGTTTTCAGCCGAGTGAAAATACCTGAAAACACTTTTAAGCCGGAGAAAATTCTCCGCAAAGTCGCAAACGTCTACATAAACTTTTGTTATATTTAGATCATCGTTATGTCGTTGCGTATTCACGATGTTTATATAATGGAATTTACAAGCGGTGTATATCCTGGAAGAAATGAAAATTTACGTATAAATATACACATATATACGGCTATAGCCGTTATACAAATTTGTGTAATTGTTATTTAAGATTTCTTTTCGCAATATTGAAAATTGTATCTTAGTAAGGTACATTTTCTTCGTTTCAAATTATAAATACATATAAACCAATTACACCAATAAGCCTACTGAAAATTAATTCACGTTTTATCTTAAATTAAATTAATAGTTATATTATATATTAGGTTTATTACCCGGCTTCGCTCGGTATTTGTAATATAAACCGCTTAAACATGGCTAATCTAATAGTATAAATTTTATTAAATTTATTTGAATAGTTTTATTTTATATACATTTATTTGAATACTCATTTGTTTTTTTTTTACTTACCTCTTATTAAATTCAGATGGTTTTCGTGTTAGTGGTCATTTTTTATATCTCTTATCTCTTATCCGATCGTTTTCATACTTTGCCATATTGCTCATTTTGGTCATCAATATACGTTAATGTATCGTCTGCCATAACGTTGGAGATAAAATATCGTATACAATGCGTATCAAATGTCCAGAATCTCGGATACGGTGACGTCTATGACGGTACGGCAAGCTACCATAATCTATCTTCAACCTTTTCGCCTTGATATGGCCATTTCAGATTTGAATTGTTTAAACGCCTATAATTCCCTCTATATTTTATAAAATTTGCTCTATAGGTTCTCGTTATCTCTAATATTTAAATATTTATAGTTTTAACTCTCATATGTATATATAAATTTCAAATTTGGCGTCTAGCTTCATATAATGTAATACACGATATATATTGATTTTTGGCCAAATATGTCAAATCTGACATTTCAGGGCTAAAAGTATATCTCTTCACGGAGTTTTATCTGCGAGATAAGTATTCAATAAGATTTTATGTTGTATCTAATTGTTAATATGATTTACAATAAGCTTACATACATTTAGTTTTTTACAATAAGCTTATTTTAATTGACTGTCACGAACAAACAAACATACATATAAATATAGTACAGGGGGCAAAATATGTAGGGGGCAAAGATATGTAGGGGGCAAAGACCTAGGGCTTCGCCCTCGGCGCCTACGCCCCCAGGAACTTCGAATCCTTTGAATCGGAAAAAAGCGAATTATTTTTTCGATGATGTTAGAACAATAGACTGTCGACTATTAATTAAATTGACGAAAAATACGTAGGTACATATGTACATACATACATACGAACAAACTTTAGTGTTTTATATGTTTGCCCAACCCAAAAGATAAAAATAATTTATATAATTCACGATTCGATCACACAAGTTAGTCACCACCATCGAGACTCCGAGAGTGGTAGGCAGAACAAAGTGAACCAAAGTTAATTAGTGAAACAAAGTTCTACGTATCTCATTTTAAATTCATCATCGTTTCCATAATTAAATCTGCAGTTTTCGAATATATCTACCAATAACATAAATATAACGTTTTTATGATAATAATTTTATGATAGAAATATTGGTTTGTTAACCAAGTAATTTAAAAAATATGTAAACTGCATTTTGGAACATGACAGTACATACGTATATGCCTAGCATTGTCCCGACAGCTTTTGCATGCGAGTACTTCGATTCCATGCTCCAAGCCCTTCCAAAACCAGTCTATGATCTAAGTGAAGGTGTTTTCTTTTTTTAATTGTTGAAAAATGCAATTTTTTTATAAGATCATAATTTATTATCAAAACTTAAATTCATAATAATGTCACATAAAATGCATCTTGAAAAATTAATTTAAATGAATCAAAATTTAACAAATACAATAAGACTAAAGTAACTAAGTATATACATACATATAATGGGTCTACGTGACGAGACAGAATGTTAAACGACAGAAAACGCAAATATCGGAAGGCAAAGATCGAAAATCGAAAAATCTTAAGTCGAAAGATCAAAAAAAAATGATGTATGGTAAACGGTATATACTCATGTACATACTCACTTAATTTGCGCGAGCAGGATACAACAGGAACAAGAGGAACATGCTTTTCCTCCCGTATTCTGCGCGCGCACATTAATACGTACCGTTTACCATGCACCATTTTTTTTTTGATCTTTCGACTTAAGATCTTTCAATTTTCGATCTTTGCCTTCCGATATTTGCGTTTTCTGTCGTTTAACATTCTGTCTCGTCACGGAGACCGACAAATAATATGTACATATGTACATATTTCGTTGAAATTGCTATGTGTATGTACATAAGATTCAATTTGTGAAAGGAAACGCAGGACGGTTGGACTCATTTAATTGTGACTCATTTAGCGCTTTAAACTATGTATATATATTTTAACGACCTGTTGTTTTGTATAGAGTATAATATTTAGTATATAAAAAAAAATAAATGCACTTACAGATAGTGCGCAAACAATTTTTTTTCTGCACTAGTATTGCATATTAAACCAGCGCTTTACTAATACTCGTACGCTCAACTTCTAAAATAATGCAAATTAAATCGGCAAAATCTATTATGGCGCAGTACAATGTACTGCAACAGCCACACGAACCACTTCCGGTTTGAGAAAGCATCCCACAGAACACGACCATGTTTTTGTACCTTTTTTTACAGCGTCTGTTCGAGACGGTTTGCATTGGCTCGTCCATGGCCGCAACCGCATTAAATATTCGTACCCGTCGCTATTTAAGGCGCTCCCGCGTGCCGCCCTGGGACGCGCGCCTCGTCTTCATTTTAATTTCAAATTAACAATTTGCTTTGTGCCAGAACACGGACGGGCACTCAAAAGGTACTCACTCTTGATGACGACGTCCATATCGTCATTAACGCATTCGGATTGTGACGGATAACTTGTTCATTTTGACATAAATATTTATTACATACGCAAGACGTCAAAGTACATACGTACGTATACATTTTTATTTATTTATTTTATTTTTTACATACATATATACAAATATACCAGGAAGGCTTAACAGGTAAACCCCAAATGCGCCTTCCTGGTCCACATAATTATTACATAGATACATGTAAATCTAAACAATATCTGACATCTATGGTCAGATATTACAAACATCGTATTAATACGATAAATAACGATGAATAACTTTCATGTAACAATACGAATTTTATATTCGATAAACAACCACAGAGACATCTATGGTGAGCGATATGGCGAAACCTAAGATATAACAATAACTAAAGGTTCGCAACAGAAAATTGGGAAGGAAACGCCAATTTTACAGGAATCGTTTCAATGAAAATCAGAAAAATTGGCAAATTCTGATAAGAAACGATCGACCTTGACAAACTAAGGTCTGGCCAATAGTAAAACTTATCGGGAATCGAAATCGTAACATCAAGTACGAGATAATTCAACATTCACCTCTAGACCACGCTACATATATATGTACTTATATGTACATACATAGTATTTGAAAAATTTTAAGTCAAGTTATGTTTTATGTATAAACGTGAATAACAAATTAATGCATACATATTTTTTATGAAATACGCGACTATGTATGTATGTATGGACTTAGCGCATAAGTTTTATAAAATGTAAAAACAGCAGCTTGTAAATAGTAAATTCTATTGATAACTGGCTTACCTCGATAAAATAAACGAATTTTTGTTATCAATTCACAGGAATAGTTGAAATATGATTTTTCTAAGTGGAATTTTATTTCATTCTCTTATAAAGACAATTTAATATATTATCTCTATTAAATTCAATTCAGATTCGTGTAAATACGAGTAAATACTAGTACGAGTTTTTATCTTGCAATTTTACCGAGTAAGAATTCAGCACACAAAAAAAACAAAAAATAGTGTGGCCAGAACACTATCTCAATAAACATATTTCGATAGAAAAAAGTCAATATAAAACAGTATTAACAGCGGTAAAAAATCTCAAGTGAAAATACGTACTTTTGACTTTTGATTTGAACTGGACGACTACTTAGAGAGATTTGAAAGCTGAAAAGTACTACAAATGAAAGATACAATACCCTACTATAGATTCCGAAATTCATTTTGAACAGGAAATTGACAGATTTTGATACATCGACCGAACAGCACCAAGATATACCTATATATTTAATGCTTATTATGTATGTGTTAAAAATATATCTACGTATATAATTTCTTTTACCATACCGACGAATGTGAGATACCAATTTGAAAATAAAACATTTCAATTCCATTTCGAAATGAAACTTTTTATGAAGTTGAACATCAACGGGTACAATGCTGGTGTAATTTTAAATAATATAATACTTCAGTAATAGTTTAAAAGCGTACAATATTTGTTCAACAAGTCCCTCTTTATATAATTTTAATACGATTATTCATTTTCATACTGAATGGAAAACTTTCCTTTTGAACGAAATATAATAAACATCCTTACAATAGGAAAGCTCTTTACATCGAACTGCATACAAAAAGTTTTCATTCGATGCACTCATTTAGGTATACTTCGCGTTATATTTACGCCATTTTGTGACACTGTTATGAATTATTATTTCGACATCTGTCAAACCGGAATCGTTTTCTTTTTATTCTGACACGGGAGGCAAAAAAAAAAAACAGCCGCTCTTTTCATCCTCGAATTTTTCTCGTCACACACTTGAATAAAACATAAGCGTATTTGTGAACACGAATGGCGGTAAGATTTTGCCGAAATGAAAAAAATCTGCATAAATATGTACGCGTATAAATATATACATATGCGTGTTCGAAATATAATATCGAGTGGAACAATGGAGCGCAAAACCCCTTTTTTTCCTTTCTTCACGACGGATTTATAAGGGAGGAAAGTTTTTGTCGAAGTTTTCCACCTTGCATTGTGAGCTTTTCCGGACTCTGAACCCGTTTTAATATTCATATCGCGGTATGGATCTGCACTAATGGTGAAGTTTCGTTCGAAAACAATTTCCATTAAAACATTTTATGTCGTGTTCGATGTACGCCCATTCACAGGGTGTCCCTTTTCGTAACACAATGAGACGTTTTCCATCGTTTATGTACATATATGTATGTATGTGTGTGTGTGTATAATGGAAATTGGGTCTTTTTCACACCTCTCGCTTTCGAGTGCGTCACATTTGTGACATATTTGACCAGTTTTGTTCGTTCAAAGGTGATAGAGGACGTCAGTTCTTTTCGAATTCGCAGACACAAAGGTTTAGTCAAATTGAAATGAAAATTTTTCCATTTTATACTTTGTATCCTTTCTTATACATGTACACAAAAAAATAGAAGGGATCTATGAATACTACTTTCGAATAGACAAGTATAGAGATTTCGAAAAATAAATATAACAATTAACGGGCTGAAAACCAGACTGGTACAAGTGACATTTAAAAAAAAGCTGGTTTAAGTTCTAAAATAATAGCATTTCATATATAAAAAAATTATTATTTTGAATAAAAATACCAATAATTTTATTTAACTGCCACCATCTATGTTTAAAACTAAAAACTGGATAAACGCCAGTCACTTTTCATAAATTCAAATTTCAACCGCGTCTTACACGATATTTTATCTCTATCGTAATGGCGGAGGATCTATTTACTTACATTGATGACCCTAATGAGCAATATGGCAAAGTATGAAAACGATCGGATAAGAGGCAATTTTTTTCCTGAATTGTAATCTTAAGTGAAACGTAAAGGAGGTATGTAAAAAAAATGCTAGTTTTTATTCTGCAAAATTTTATGTATATGCCGATTATTATTCTACAAGTAAATCAACTGATAACTAAAAATAAAACTATCACTGTTTGATCTGCGTACATGTGTAGCTTGTATTGGTTAGAAAGTTTGTTATGAAGGAATAAACAATGAAATTTGAGGTTATGAGTTGCTGCCGGCAATATGTATACTCACTTATGCCGGGAACTTTACAGTTTAGAATAGTTTATTAATACTAAGATTGCTTATCAATTTATGATTGTCCATAAATGAGTTTATGTATTTACAGAAATGAACTTTTCAATCATCAGATAAATTAAATCAGCTGATAGCTAAAAATAATTATATGTGATGTATGTAAGCTTATTGTAAAAAACTAAATGTATGTAAGCTTATTGTAAAGCATGTTAACAATTAGATACAACATAACTTATTATTGAATACTTATCTCGCAGATAAAACCCAGTGAAGAGATATACTTTTAGCCGTGAAATGTCAAATCTGACATATTTGGCCAAAAATCAATATATATCGTGTATAACATTACATGAAGCTGGACGCCAAATTTGAAATTAATATATACATATGAGAGTTAAAACTATAAATATTTAAATATTAGAGATAACGAGAACCAATAGAGCAAATTTTATAAAATATAGAGTGAATTATAGGCGTTTAAACAATTAAAATTTGATAATGCCGTGTCATGGCGAACAGTTTACGCCTTGTTAAACAACGCTTGTTAAACGTCAGGAAGATTTACTTTCTCCGTTTTAAAAACGCGTTATATACGATATTTTATTTCCAACGTAATGGCAGACGATACATTAACGTGTATTGATGACCAAAATGAGCAATATGGCAAAGTATGAAAACGATCAGATAAGAGATAAAAATGACCACTGACACGAAAGCCATGTAAAACGTAAAGGAGATATGTAAAAAGGCTTCAATACATTGAATTCAAATATATTATACATGGCCATGGGAGCCGTGAGCCTGTGAACAGGCGTGAACTTTTTTTTTCGATTAATAAAGGACAAAATAGTAGTCAATAAATTGATGTTGTTCCGTCATTCTTTTCAAAGGATAGAACGGAAAGAAAAAAAAGGTTCACGCCCAAAAATACTTCTCGTGGTCATGCTTGTATTTAGTGCTAAAATAATAGCATTTCATATATGCTATTATTTTAGTACTTAAACCAGATTTTTTTAAAAATGTCACTTGTACCAATCTGGTTTTCAGAGACGAGATATGACTTTTCTTATAGATCTATGCCCAGTTAACACGAATCTGGTAATAAAAAATGTTGATTGGCTCGACATTCGGAGATATATGTGTTTTTTAAATCGCGCGATTTTTCTATATTCGGTGATGTTCAGTCGATGTCTCAAAATCTGTCAATTTTCTGTTCAAAATGAATATTTAAATCTATAGTCGGGTATTTTATCTTTCATTTGTAGTACTTTTCAGTTTTCAAATCTCTCTAAGTAGTCGTCCAGTTTAAATCAAAAGTCAAAAGTACGTATTTTCACATGGGATTTTTTTCCACTGTTAATACTATTTTATATTTAGTATTTTCTATTGAAAAATGTTAATTGGAATAGTTTTGTGGCCAAACTATTTTTTGTTTTCGTTTAAAAGGTTTAATTGGAATTTTTGTGTGCTGAATTCTTACTCGGTAAAATTGCAATATAAAAACTCGTACTAGTATTTACTCGTATTTACACGAATCTGAATTGAATTTAATAGGGATAATATATTAAATTGTCTTCATATGAGACCTAAATAAAATTCCACTTAAAAAATAATATTTTGACTATTCTTGTGGATTAATAACATATTTTATTTTATTTTTATTGTTAAAAATTCATATACACTCGTCATTACAGATTAGCTCCAATGCGACGGGTGTACGTTAACGAAATACAGAATACATAAATAATCAGAAATCAGAAATACAGTAATACATATACAAT
Organism: Arctopsyche grandis; assembly: GCF_051622035.1. Classification (NCBI taxonomy): domain Eukaryota; kingdom Metazoa; phylum Arthropoda; class Insecta; order Trichoptera; family Hydropsychidae; genus Arctopsyche; species Arctopsyche grandis. Next base: position 4,870,838 of record NC_135362.1, read on the forward strand.
CAGAATATATATGTAGCATATAACAATTAATCAGAAATAATAATCATAGAGACATCTATGGATTATTTTTAGATTTTTTTGTGTACAATTTTATACATATAATAAATACGAAATTATAGAGATGTCTATAGAGATATCTATAGATTTCAGATAACTGTGTATAATTATTACAAATTATACACAGGCAGATTTTTGTGACAACAGGATTAGATCTAATACCAATTTTCAGGAACCGTTTCAGCAATGATCAGATAAAATTGGCAAACTCTGATAGAGAAACGATCTATTTGGAGTCACAAAACCCCCAAATCTAACCAGCAGATGGCGAGGACTCGAACCTTTCACCTCAGTGGTGCTAAATATATACGCTAACACTAAGCCAAACTGCTGGCTAATGTATTCGTATGTATAGTTTTTATATAATGCTTGTATGTCTCATCACAGTCACGCGTTGGAGTATTCTGTAATGTCACTGTGGCAAAAATATATAAATAAATAAACAACTAATTGTCATCGGCTAATTGAAAAGCAAAGATAAACAAATCCGACCTTAAGAAAAAATCAAAAACACGAATCCAGGTGATCAGACATCAATTAGATGGGTTGAGTGACAAGCGAGTCGACAGTTACCACCCCCCGAATCCTGTAGGGAGGGGGTGGAAAGCCCGGTGGGTGGGTTTGGGTGTAATCGGATTCTTTGTAAATAAATCAATCACGCTTATCGGATAAAATCCGGAAAACGGTCGTCCCCGAAATGGGTCGATCGCGGCGTAACTTACGCACACGTCCCGCGAGCGTAACTTACGCACATTATTGCGTCGACGACGTTCATTAATAAAATTTCTAATTCAAGGAATCGCTTCATAGTGTATTCTATACTTTATTGAGGGGTCGTGCGGTTTTCGAAAGCGGCTTATATTGAAAGGACGACCCTGTTTTGTGGCCGCTTACACCCTTTCGATATACTGCCTGGATATTTCTCGTGTATAAACCGGGGTTGACCACTTTACCGCATTAAATCTTTAACGCAATACCGTCGTTTCTACTCTACGGAGTGCGATTAATATTGTTATTATGTTGGATTTCCATTTAAATTGAAGAAAAAATACGTTTTGCCAAATCTCATACGTGTTTTCATATGAGAGCTACGGTTTCCAACGATTAAAACATTAATGTTTTAGTTTAAAACATTACTTTTTATGTCAAACCATTGCATGTTAATATTTGGAAGCGTAACCAAAAATGAAACACTGTTTTTTACATTTTTATTTATAAAATATATAAAACCGAATATTTATAATATACTAGCTGAACCCGGCATGCGTTTCAATGCCACAATAATGCATGCAATTCCCGTTTCATGTGATAGTAGGAGCTCAACTAACGTCTCTTCAAAGCCGTATTGTCATAAACCAACTGGTAACACGGTTACCAACGAACACATGTCCTTGACTACAAAATGGTGCTTTAAACTTTCGCGTCGGTAAAATCGTAATTACAAATATTATTGTTAAGAGGTTTTTTCCCGTTTTTTTTTCACTGTAAGCTTCCCGGACATGCATACAACAAATCCTGAAAGTTTCATCGTAATCGGTTGAGTGTTTTAGAAGCCTATACGAGACAGGCAGACATACAGACAAACAGACATTCAATTTTATATGTGTATATATATAGATAATTCGTTTCTGATTGGATGTTGTCAAAGTTTTCTTATACACACTAAAGTTATCTCTTTTCAAAACAAAAATTTACACAGTATATGTAAATAATATAATTACGATTATTAATTTTATCAAAGTTGTTTATTTCTTATAGATTTAATAAAACTGCCTAAAAGAATTTTTAAAACACACCTTCATGAGGTGAGAGTATTGCATATTTCCATTGTCATATCAAAATATTTTGCTATTTTAAAAAATTTATACATTATCTAAATTTTATATTAAGCAAACGTTTTACCTGAAATAAATGTAATGATTGTTATTATTACAACACACAATACATGGAAAATTCATTATTTCACACAGCGTATTAAAATACAAAACAAATTTTAATTAAAATCCAATTTTAAACGTATACCACATTTATGCGTACGAAAACCAATTTTCTATATCCGAAACGTATCATTTTATTCAATTTAGATACTCCATCAAATTTCGCAAAGGCTTTTTCACTCGAACAATTTCCGTTGGTGGAATTCGATAGTTCATTTATTTAATGAAAACATCCCGAAATTTCCATAAATCGCCATACAATTTTGAACCATCAAAATATGTACATATTTCGAACTCCATACAATATATTGTAGATATTATCCATAAGAAAATTTTCAAACATTTCATCTCCTATACACACATACATACATATGTACATATTATATACATATAGACCATTCAATTATTTATAAAATCATCCATTCGAATCTTATAACTTATTAACTTCACGAGACTCATACAATGGAGAAATTAACGACCCGATTGCGACATTAACGGATAAACCAATATAAGATACTACATACAAACGATATTATATTCCACGCTAGAATATGGTACCGATCTCACAAAGCTAATCAACACTTCAAATAGCTGAGACCATTTAAAATTAAAGCTACACGTGCGGAAAACGTCGATACTCCTATATGTACATATGAGTACACGGCTGTAGCCATGCTCGAATAGATGCTCCCGGGTAATTTAATACTGAAATAATCATAGTGAATATATGTACATATATGTATGTAAGTTTCCAATATAACTTTGAATCTTTTAGCCTCATCTGTATTCTGTGAAGACGGTTTTTCAGTGTTCATTTAGTTCAGAATACACTACTACGACACTTTGGCTAGTTTGGTTCCGCACGCTTCTACATATAAAGTCCATTTAATATGTGTCGGCTATTTATTTGGTCGTGTTTCTAATATACAGTCGTTGTTTTAGAAGACTCTTTTGATTGTGAAACATCTAAAGATACATACCAACCAGAAACAAATTATGTAAGTATTTTTCTCCGTATAAACTTAATATAAATTAATTTTTTTAATTATTTTAATCAGGGTTGTAGAGTTGTGACTTTTTCGTTGGAATTGGTCTCATTGAAAATTCAAGTGGCATTTATTTTGATTTTGCCCTTAAATTGCTTTCTTTTACTTTATCTATGCACGTAATAACAATATGCAGTTGAAGTTTTGTGATCATGCGAAAGTTTGAACACCAGATTTTGACTTTCGTATTCAGAATCGATCACTTATCTCGCTTTTGTGTTCTATAGAAAATGTGTGTGTTATTTTTACTTGATAATGAATGTATTATATATATGTATATGAATGTTGAATTACTAACTAAGAGTGCCTCACTTATACTCAAAGTATGCAGATCTGATATACATATAGTGTTTCTATGTTTGCCTTCTGATATATAGTGTTTCTATGTTTGGCCTGATATTTAACAAATCAGTTACGCCAAAAAATTTTATATTTTCCAGAACTTTGCGTTAACAGCCCGGCACAACAGTGTACGGAAAAGACTACTTCTATTCATACTTTACCGCAGCGCACGTTTCGGGACAATATTGCTTGTATTGTCAATATTGTCAATTATTACGTTTCATAAATGCACATGGCAACACTTTCACGTCATGCGTGAATATTTCTACTAAAGGAAACCGGTTTTGCTTGAACCGTTTCGGTGACATGTGCTGTACATATAATATGAATAGAACGTGTCGGTGATTGCTGTTTCAACCACGCCACGACCACTTTACGGAACACATGAATGTGTCCATATGTATATTAGAATATACTATAGAATATTTAGAATATATGATATTTTTTGTACTGCTGTATACGTACAGTTGCTGACATCAACTTTACTGTTATAAAAAAACTTATCTTCATATATACAGTAACCTACGTACATACATATAAGCCGTTTTATTTGAAAGTCCAATTCGCAGTTCTAAAACCACTATTTTCGTTTTACTTAACATGTACAGAATCTTGGAATAGCAGAATAAACGTATTACAGGCCACCAGTATTTTCAAATATTGTTAAACGCAAAACATTATATAGGTATTTAATGTTTTACGAGATATTTCTCGAAATGAAGAAAACAGCTTATATATAAGCACTCCAAAGATATTCTGAAATTAGTCTAATATAAAAATAACATTTGTAGTTGAAGTTGGAGTCGGATTGTGGAAAAATGTTGTAGTCGTTTCATTTTGAATTCATAATTCGTACAATTTTCCGCTAAAAGGAAGAGAAAGGATGAACAGAGGCTTAATAATAAGTTATTTATTATATGTATGTAGAAGCAATCCCCTAAATACGTACACATGTACATATATGCTGTAATAATATATATAAGACAGAGAATTACTCGTCAAAGAGATGCTGGAAGGCATAAATAATTTTTCCATACACATATGTATGTACATAGTATAGGTATAATACTAAAATACATACAAAAAACCAATTTTTGAAGCAGAAATACAAGTCTGAACCTATGTACATATGTACATATGGGATAATATTTAAAAATGACGGAGGTCCAACTTTCAGTTTCAAAAACATTAATTCTGTTTTTCTTATTTCACAAGTTGTTATCATTTATTTTATTTCGTTATGTATAAAATCTTGGAAATAACAGAATAAACGTATTTCAGGCCACCAGCATTTTAAAATATTGTTAAATGCAAAACATTTTATTTAATGTTTTGCGAAATATTCCTCGAAACTAAGAACTGTGGACATATGCCAAATTAAAATATTTATTTATTTATTAAAAAATCAACAAGCTTCAGATGTACAAATTCAGAAAAATAAAGAATAAATATAACAAAATAACATCTGAGCTCAATTAAAGATTTCTACAAAATACATAATATATCTAGTACATATAGTCAAAAAAATGAAAATGAAAATAATAAAAACTAAAATATGACTAAATAGGACAATGCATAATTAAACATACGTAAAGTGATTTAATATAATTGCATAAAGAATATTTATTTATTTATTTATTTATTTATATACCAGGAAGACCTTACAGGTAAATCACAATGCGCCTTCCTGGCCAATTACAAATTACAATTACAATTACAAATGCATCATTTTTATTACAAGTCGTTGAATTGCGAGACACTGAAAAACTCGCAAATTAACGAGACATCTATGAATTGTACATAAATTTTATTGTTCATTAATCAAACTTCAAATAGTGGTGACATGGTAGGTAGGAAGGATTTTTAGCCAATTTTTTTTCCGGGAACCGTTTCAACAATGAAATCAGAGAAAATTGGCAAACTCTGATAGGAAACGATCAACCTGGAGCACAAATCCAGGTCTGACGAACAGCATACTCTGAAAAATTCATTTTCATTCAGGGATTGAACCCTTTATTGTACCATGGATTGAATATATAATAGACATAGAAATAGAAATGGATCAAACAATCAAGACTCTCCTGATGGCAGTCCCGAATTGATGTAAGGAAATACCGAATAGATAAACCCCATTTATCTCCCTTTTAAGCAAACGATAAACACGCTGTAGATAGGAATATTTTAGGGAATTGGTTTTGAAAGGATTAAGTGAAAAGAGAGCAACGTGTCTGGAATACCTAACTGGGATCCTGAAACCAACCTTACTCAGTAAATCGGAACCATCAAGGAAACCATTTAGGAGCTTAAAAAAGAATGTAGCATCAGTGAGTCGTCACCTGACAGAAAGATTGTTAAAGGATAAGATTTTTAAAATATCGAGAACAGTAGTATGGGCATAGGTAGTAAAACAGTAGCGTAAGGATTTAATAAATTTTAGTTGGACTTTTTCAATACAATTAATATGGGTTAAATAAATATAACGATTATGGTATAAATAAATATAAAATATAACGATTAATATGTTTATAATACGACGAGCAACGAGCGAGGTTAAGGAACATATACATATGTATGTTGAGTATAGGGTATAGTTTGATTTAGTTTATTATATAATTATTTGGTAAATATCACCCAAATAACTTTGAATCGCATTTTTGGAACCAAAAACGGTAGTTACATAACATTTGCCAAAATTGTTGTGATCTGTTTCAAAATATAATAAAATCGACATATATACATAAATATACTTGAACGTACAAGACATGTTTACTTAATAGTAAAATATAGAATAGCAACTTTTAGCATCAACTAATTACTAACAAACGTAATTGGAGTTTCCTATGTACTGATTTCGCAACGGTGTGAAAATCAGTACTCCCGTCAAATTGCAAATGTGCAATTTCATCTGAGGGTACTTGTCATAATTGCGACTTGTCACGAGACCTCGAGAGGACTTTGGAAGTGCTCGATGAAAGCATGCAAGTAGTGCTGGTTACTAATAATAATCCGACGGATAACTTATTGCCACTGATCCACTATTAATTAAACACTTGCTAAATTAGTTTCGAACTTCCATTTCAGACATATTCATACCGTGCAACCCGACAAACTTGTCCTCAATCTGTATTGCAAATATTGACGTGTGGTGTTATTAATCTCGAGATTAAATTTGGCTTTGTCACATGTCGAATTGGATTCGTCGTCAATGTTTCTTAAGGGATGTTTTTTTTACGTTGAAAGAAAGAAGAAGACATTTCATTATATAATACAATTTTTTTCTTCTTTTCTTTGGGAATGTATTATATTTCGTATTCTTTTGACATGTCTCTCGATTTGCTGATTGCACAGCTGAATTCAAATTGAATTTAATCAACAAGTAATGTCATTTAATAACTAAGAAAAACTTAATTAAATTAGGCTCTTTTTACGGTTCGGTGATTATTGGTCACAAAGCGCTCGCCCAAAAGTCATTAAAATATCTATAGCAGAACATCTGGCAGTCGAAAAGTCCATCATACTAACTGTTCGAGACAATTAACAATTTGACAGCTGACAGATAAAAGCAGTGTTGTTTGTCATTAAACCATATACTAATTATCGAGATCAATTACGAATTATCGAGTAATTAAACATTACTAGCTTTTCAGCACATGGCAACATTTTGGGCAAATAAGCATTGTCAACGACCGCACTGTTATTCAATAAAAGTTTTTATTGAGTTTGCATCTTTGCACGATTAGCCAGCTGTCATCACATCGATCTGACGGGTAATTCTGATGATTTTTTAATTTTTTCGTTAACGATTAAATTCTTCTAGCATCATCTCAGAGACATTTGCTTACTTAATGACGACTAACAGTAAAAGCTAAGTCGGCAAAACTTCAAAGCGATCGGAAGATTGGAAGTGGTTCAAAATCAGCTCACAATTTTCCCAAACAAACATAAAGTTAAATTAATACAAAGCTTATAAAAAAATTTGGATGTGACCAACCCATGACTTTTTCTATGTATTTGAGATATATAAGAGGTCACAAAAAAATCGATATTGAACCGTACAGACACATTCATACATACCGGCAGCATTATGAAGTACTAATAGCTATGATAGCATTATTTTTCGATACAAATTGAGGGCAAATGTATGGAAACTTGCACGAGACAAAATTTCTACTTCCGGTTATCGAATTTTCTTCAATTTTTTTTATTACTTAAAATCACTATCAGTATTATACAGTATATATAAATATCAAAAAGATTAAAATAATTTAAAAGGTCAAAATAAAATATTGAAATATTGTTTAAAAAAAAATACTACTTCCGGTTAACGCATCCTGACCAAAACCTTATCAGCTCTAAGTTAGTACATAGGGCATAAAAATATAAATTTTCAGCTAGATACGTTCAGGGATGTGGACAGTTTAGTGGAAAAAAAGGGGAAACCTATAAGGGGAGGCACCATTTCCGATCAACTTAAAAATTTACAAAGTGTCGATAAAAATTTCACCGATACTAAGTTTCAGTTCGATAGGACTAACGGTGTTCAAAAAATTCCCAAAATACACAGACACACACACACATTTTTTCTAGATCATGAAAACGTGATCAGTGATCGATTCTGAGTTCGAATCAGTCAAAATCTCGAGTTCGAACTTTCGCATGATCACAAAACTCCATCTTTCAAAGTACATATATACATCATCTTTCAAAAGCACATCCTTTTTTTTTTAAAAAACTCTAATCCTACATAAAGCAGAAGTATAAAAAATGCAAAAACGACTTTATACTAACATTCCTTGTACCATATACATACATACATACGTAGTGACCATTTCCTAAATATTCATAACGTTTTCTTTTTCTACAAGTGGTGTTTGGCGAGTGTTCTGCTCGTTAGGGCTACCGCCGCACTTTGTTAGCTTCCACCAATATTGACTTTGACCGAGGGGGCGCAGTCCCACTGGGGGGGCTCCTCGAGGGGGAGTTCTGGGGGGTGGGAGCCCCACCTGCACCCCGCCATGAATCAATTCAAACAAACCGGTCGGACAGCGCGCGCCCCTGAGCGAATTATGGTCGACATATTCGGATTTGACCGCCGCGAACATTAAACATACATATGGATATTTTGTACCCCGTCGGTACGAAAAGGGTTAAATGTGGTCCACGTGCGCTTGGCATGGCGCACGTGCGTGTTTTGTATGTGTTTATTTATCGCTCGAGTTAAATTTTTCCGAATGTGACCGATGAAAATTTAATCAAAAGCCTTCTTTGACAAGGGTTTCAAACCTTTTATCGGAATATTTTCGAATTATATATATGCGTAATCTGTATTGTAATGATGTGCCTGGAACTTTCCCAAAGCTAACATATCCACTCCTAGTGTTACTGGATCAACAGTTAAGAACCCATGTAATAGATTTACACGTTTAAGACACACACGAGCTGATAAGAGCTTCACCTGTTGATTCGATCCTTTCTTCTGGTCCTATTGCCGTGTAATAGGACAGAATCAAACATTATTGTATGGCTTATTTGTAACAATACAGTAACACATTTTGAGCGAAATTTTTATATGCGATAAAGATTTTTGATTAAAGAATATTTTTTGATAACAATGTAATATTTTGGTTCAATTTTTAAATAATAAAATAGTCCTAACATTTTTATTTTGATTTTAATGGTTTTTCAATACGATCATTTCTTTTAAAAAAATTACAGATTTTTCAACAAAATAAGGACCACTCTAGTAGGTATGTATGTATCATACCGGTCTCTGTGACGAGACAGAATGTTAAATTACAGAAAACGCAAATATTGGAAGGCAAAGATCGAAAATCGAAAAATCAAAAAAAAATGGTGCATAGTAAACGGTACATACCAACTTAATTTGCGCGAGCAGGATACAACAGGAACAAGAGGAACAGGCTTTTCCTCCCGTATTAATTTGCGAGCGCAGAATACGGGAGGAAAAGCATGTTCCTCTTGTTCCTGTTTTATTTTATTTTATTTATTTTTACATACATATATACAAATATACCAGGAAGGCTTAACAGGTAAACCCCAAATGCGCCTTCCTGGTCCACATAATTATTACATAGATACATGTAAATCTAAACAATATCTGACATCTATCGTCAGATATTACAAATATCGTATTAATACGATAAATAACGATGAATAACTTTCATGTAACAATACGAAGACGATACTGTCGTATCCTGCTTGCGCAAATTAAGTGAGTATGCACCGTTTATCATGCACCCTTTTTTTTGATCTTTCGACTTAAGATCTTTCGATTTTCGATCTTTGCCTTCCGATATTTGCGTTTTCCGGCGTTTCACATTCGGGCTCGTCACGGAAACCGTTTAATAACATATGCATATATACGTACTACTAGGCACATTTAAAACAATATTTCAAAAAAAAGGAAGAGACATGCATACCAAATTGATTGAACGTGAAGTATAGATTAATTAAATAATATATTAAATATTATATATCCTGTTCCTCAGAACCCCAGGCGATATAATAAAATGGGGTTTCAGGGGGAATTCCCGGTAATTAGAATGTGTGCGCACACTGGAGAAATTCGTTGTGTTAATGTTGCCATAAGAGCTGTTGTCGTGCGGCTCAAACTTTCACTCAATAGCGCCAAAGTTTAAAATTTACTTCGTTAATTCAATTTTCAAGTCTCGTGGGTTAACAATAAACTCCCACTATAAACTTTAGTCAACCGCCCGCTCTGCATAGTTACTCGTGCACATTAAAAAATCTAATTTTCCGTCATATTATAATATATGTATCCACTTTGATTTACTTCACAGTAGGCAACACATAGATCTTGATTCATTTTCAGCCATTCATTAATTAATTATCATTCAGCCAGCAGTATGGCTTAATGGTAGAGTGTATGTATGTTTAGCACCAAGTGATCAGTGGGTTCGATCCGCCATACTGCTGGTTAGATTTGGGGGTATTTGTGACTCCAAATCGATCGTTTCTTATCAGAGTTTGCCAATTTTATCTGATCATTCTTGAAACGGTTCTTTAAATTGGAAAAAAATCATCTTTCCTGTTGTCACAAATCTTCTGTATTTATTGTGTGTATAATTTGTTAAAATTATATACAAAATCTAAATCCATAGATATCTCAATGGATTAATTATTTTTTAAATAAATTAATTAATTGTTATTTCATGTTCTTCAGCTTCTTGAAATACAGTGATTTATGTATGTAATAACAAAATGCTGCATTGTTTGTAATTAATTGTCCAGGAAGGTGCATTGGGTTCTTTCTGTCAAGCCTTCCTGGTATATACATATATACATACATATGTAAAATAAAATTAAATAATATTGTGTTCTAGCTTTTGTTAAGTCAGACATAATTTATACATAAGAAGAAAAATTCAGCACAAAAAGGAAATAGTTTGAAAAATCTCATCATCCACAAGATTCCATTAACAGATTACTCCCAGATACACTATGGGTAGATAGGTTAAGTTAACATTTACGATATCTATGGATATAATTAATTGTCCAGGAAGGCGCATTGGGGTCTTCCTGTCAAGCCTTCCTGGCATATATCTATGTAAAAATAATATAAATTAAATTTTCAGATGAATTTCGTACACTGCCCACATAGCATCAGTTAATTGTTTATAACAGTAGCAGTGGTAGTTTGTTGTAAACGTTACACTTACATATCGATGGCTTGGTGCACAGATATTGTTTGTCCATTTTTGACTTTGTATCAAATTTTAAGTTTGTAGATGGTGGAATAATTCAGGCTTTTCCTTTCAAGGTCATTTATGTATACCATATAAATTACTTGGAGAGCAAAAACTTGAATTAATCCAGTATCTACAAACTTAAAATTCGATAAAAATTCAAAAATGGACATGCAATATCCGTGCACCAAGTCATCGATATGTAAAAATGTTTATTTATCTTGGGAAGGAATGATTATTAACAATAATTTATTTAATAATCAAATTTTAGCAGCACTTGATTCTATCAAGTATGTAATTTTATGTATGCACAATGTGCACTATGCTCAGTGTGCACTATGCACATTTCGAAGTGCTTTCGTACATAAATGCACGCGCAAAAAGCTTATATTTAAATACATATGTACTACAGAATCATTAATTATTCCTTTAATTTGATCGTCTAAAAATCTATTACATAATATATCCTATATATCTTTTTGGGCGATATCTATTGATTTTTTAATGTTTTTTTTCTACCTATTGGATTTTTGTATGTTCGTTTGTCCACAATTGAAAGTTTTAAAATTAGGACCAACAAATTCGATATATGTACATATGTACATATGGAAAGATATTCTATCCGTAGACATATTTTGAAAGGACTCGGAGAATAGAATTATTTATTTATTTATTTAATTAATATAGTTTACAAGCTATCTTAATTTTAAAATTAATAATATCTAGAGGCTCCAACTTTGATCCTTGTGGTACACCCTGGGGTATAATTTTTTTTTCTAATTTTTCATCCTCTACTTTTAATTATCCAAATAACATTTTAATCAATCTAAAACTATATTGTTTATTGGGAACAAATTTTTAGCAAAATATCCCTATCTATAGTTTTAAATGCACTTTTGAAGTAAAAAAATACCGCTCCCACAATCATTCTCGAAACATCTAATTGACAAACAAATATAATTTTTAGACAATTTTCAACTCAGAACCACCAAATGTACATATGTACTAATACAAATTATGCTTACTTAGATCGTAATTTTTTTTAAGGATCAATAAGTCATACAAAATTTTGAAAAACTCTTTGCGATGCCTCGTTATCTTCTTTTATTTGTATACATATGTAGGTATATCACATTTTAAAAACATCACATAATTTAACTCTCCATGAACATTTTGGTAGTAGGCTGTGTTGTTTTTGCTTGAATTTTTTTTAGGGAAGAGCTTTCCACCCCATCCCGTATAAATGGTGTGGTTTGCACTCGTTTAGTAAAATTATCGTCTCGGTACATTTTACTCCCCGTGGACTTTTTACACTTTATTTTAGGGACTTCGAACATCCCTTCACGCGCCACAACCTCTCCGAGACATATTTATCACTGAGTTGCCCATAATCAACTACCCTTTTTATCTTTTTATCTCTCTGTTTACACGAACCGGTTGTGTGCGAAGCCCATTGCTCACTAACCGTGAAATATATACACGCTTTTCGATTATCCGGCCTGGCATCGCCTGATTTCGGGAAAAATAAGAATGAAAACACTATTTTCACAACTTTTACTTATTTTATACATTTTACACCCATTTTATCTTTCCTATTTATGTATAAATATAATATTATATCTCTGTACATCCTGTCTGTTGATTTTTCAATTAATAAAATAAAAAAATAAAAATAAATATGAAATTTTTGTATCAATCCCGTGTGCCCGTTTATGGACCGAATCTGCTTAAAACTTATGACCGTGTCATAAAATAAACTTTTAGGTGTAAAAGCCCGCGCTCGCATTATAATTCAAAGCCAGTTGTTTCAGTACTAAATTTTTTATTTGTTATTTTGTGATTTATATCACCATTAAAATAAAATCTGAAAAGTGATTGAAATATAAATTATAAAAAAACTCTAAAAAAATTTACGAGGCTTTTATAAGGTTTACTTCGCCAATTGGTCATGCAATATTCCTAAAACTATCTGATCACTTTGAAAGTTTGCCATTTTGCGAGGTTTAGCCCCCGATAGAGATTTATATTATTTCCGCTTACTCGATAGTAAAATATAATTGCAATAGACATGTTTAAAAATTCAAAAAATCTCGAAACGATTATAGTTCTCGACTTCGTTCGGGTCATTGGCCGTTGAAGTCATCGAAAGACGATATGAAATGAATGAATTGAAGTATACATATGTGTATGTGGGCTTTCGAGATCAGAGTGAAAGACGTTGTAAGTAGTGGTACAGGTAGATTTTTCTTGATCCGTCGGCCTGTCAGCTCCGAATAAAGTATGGACAAAAAACCGCCTAGTATTTATACCCAGGAGTAGAAAGATTATTGATCGATGAGCCGCGAGACCTTATTGGCTTTTGTATACAGCTTGTTCATACGTCGAGGCCTTTTTGGCGCGAACGCAAGATCAGGTGATCAGCGCTACGTAACCAATAGTCGACGAGAGTAGGGTTGCCAGATGATATCCAAAAGGAGGACATGTCCTCCTTTTCCATGTTTTGTCCTCCCTTACCTACTGTAAGTCCTCCTTTTTGCTAAACATCGGGTGGGACTTATTTATGATGATTTAGTTTCATGCATTGAGTTCTTGAGCATCCGAGGTGTAGAGATTGACGATATTAAGCTACACGATCAATTTTTTAACTTGATTTCATTTCTTAAATCAAAATCAGATGATGATGAAGCATATTATGATTTGAAGTTGCACGAGCAGTAGACAATCTATGTACTTCAAAAGTGTTAAAAACATTGAATGTTTCTCAGAACTGCTCAAGATCTGCGAGTTTTATTTTTGTATAAGCGCACATAATGCAAATATGGAAAGAGTTTTTTCACTGATTAATACTCAGTGGAGCAAAGAGAGGAATAGACTAAGTCTGCAGTCCGTTAAATCTTTAATTCTTACTCAATACAACTTAATTATTTGTTAAAAAACCAAGAACTTCTTTCCAAAATTGGCAGCTCAGCTAAATATGATTAAAATAAAGTAAAATAAAGTAAATTCGTTTAATTTCTGAATGTCCTCCTTTTTTACAGAAAATCCTCCTCTTTAGTCCCATCTGCCCTCCTTTATCAAATTATCATCTGGCAACCCTAGACGAGAGCCAATCACCTTACCTCTACGTTAAAACATATTTGTAAATATATGATCGCTCCAATGCAACGAGTATACTATACAGATCAAGAAACACGTGAAATTATATACATATTAATACAAAGTTATTATATATTTTTACATTATACATGACGTATATGGTCAAACATTGCAAAGTTTCTTGCAAGCATTTTTATATAATACGATCAATAAGCATTTATACAATTCGAATTTTCATACGATAATTATAACAGCTAGCAATGTGGCTATGGTAGCGTGTATGTTAAGCACCAAGTGATCAGTGGGTTCGATCCGCTATAGTGCTGGTTAGATTTGGGGGTATTTGTGACTCTAATTCTATCGTTTCTTATCAGAGTTTGCCAATTTTATCTAATCATTGTTGAAACGGTTCCTCAAAATTGGCAAAAATTCATATTTCCTGTTGTCACAAATCTTCTGTATTTACATATGTATGTAAAATTTGTAAAAATTATGTACAAATCTAAAATACATAGATGGCTCAATGGATTAATTATGTGATTAGTTAAATAATTAATTGTCATTTCGTGTTCTTCAGCTTCTGGAAATACAGTGATTTATGTAATAATAAAATGCTGCATCGTTTGTAATTAATTGTCCAGGAAGGCGTTTTGGGGTCTTCCTGTCAAGCCTTCCTGGTATATATCTACATATGTAAAAATAAATAAATTCATACAATCATCCTCAATGAGAAATTTTTGCAGCAATTTTTTATACAAACTGACGAACCTTGAAACGCTGAATAACTCAATATTTGCGAGAGAAATAGGGGAGGGATTGCCAATTTTGCAGGAACCATTTAAATGAAAATCAGAAAAATTGGCAAACTCTGATAAGAAACGATCAACCTCAAGTCACAAACCAACGTCTAGCCAGCAGCGGGACTTAAGTGGGAATCAAACCTAGTGGACTAGTGGAAAGCATAAAATGCTAACCACTAGTCCACGACGCTGGTCGGACCTTAAAAAATATTGAGTGAAAAAAGAAAAAGTTATAGTCGTTTAAATAATTAAAATTTGATATAGCGAGAGAGTGGCGAAAAGTTAAAAAATATAGGAACAGTGTGGACAAATGCGCCAATGTGGATAATATACGTCACCGAGAAAGATTATGGAGTATTTTCAAACGTGACTATTGCAATTATTTTTCACCATCGTAATGGTGGACTTCATTTCCACATGACCAAACCGAGCAAAATGTCAAAGTTTGAAAACGATCGGATAAGAACCCAAATTTTGTTAGACGAAAAAATCGAAAGTGAAGTAAGAAGAGGCTAGTAAAAAATAGCATCCAAATTGCACTGATAACGCATACCTAAGAGTTGTTTTTCTTCAGTTTTAAGATTTGAATCAAACATTGGCAAACTTGACACTGACAAATCATTATTTATTTTTCATTAAAAATATATTTTTATTAAAATTTAACCATGATATAAGTTTGTTGATCATTTTACCGTTTACTTTGAAGCAAAGTAATATATTTTATTTGAGCACCAACAGATTTTGGAATTTACCCAAAAACTGACTAGTAAATCTTTACAAATGAATTGAAATTGTATTGCTTTCGATATAAAGGTAAATTTATATATGAAAAAACATATTCAATGTGACCTTTCCAATCAAACATCACAAACAAGCCAAAAATACGACAACCACTCTTATGACGACCTAAATTTGATCGCCTCATAAAAATACATGTCAGTTACAAATTGCACTCGAAACACACACCAATCAAAAGGCGTCCGACACAATAAAAAATAATACAATACAAAAAACAACTAGCTGTTAGAACCAGATCAGACACAACGACAACGAGACCCTGAACGAGAATCGAGAGAGAGAGTGAGAGAGAGATGTTATCGATTTATCATACACGTGAAACTTCATTTTTCAAACCGTCCCGCTCAAATTGACAGCGGCTTTTTGTCAAATCATCCCGATTTCTAAGGTTGGCTCCACTGGAGTTTTTCGCGCAATTTTATATATATTTTTTCCGATATGACATTATTTTTTTGACGCGCGTCTTCACAGAAGCCATTGTGAGCCGGCGTCGTTATCGCACCGCAGGAGCCGTAAACCTTTTTTCAGCCGAATATAAATTTTAATCAAGCGTAAATTTCGCGACGACACCGATATTTACCACCCCCACCCCCCCACCCTTCCTCCGTATTTCGTTATCAACATTTAACGATAAAACCGTATCTGAGGGGTGGTTTTAGGTTTGCCGTGGGATGGTATATCCAGGTCCCGAACATCAATCACAGGTTCCGGTCGAGTGACCCTCCCATCCCCGTACTCGAACGAACCCTCCCCCTTCAGGGTCGCTTTGTTAGTTTTGAATACATTGATCCTTCAGATTTACTGTTTATCCTGTTGTTTATTCGAATGTCGCTTTGTCGTTTAACCGTTGTTGTTGTTCGCTCGTTCAGTTTAATTCCGATCGATGCGGAAAAAATCGTTCGGTTATGTTTGCGTCTGATGAAAGAATGAATGGATGAGAACAAATGGAGCGAAGTTTTTAGATGAACTACCACTATTTGGAATTTTTAAAATACTGTTGCATATGCTGCATGGAGCCAACGTTATAATTGGTTTTCGAGGATTATCTCCAGGCTTAAGTGCTGTCGGCTAACAATGGACTTAGTGGTCGGTAACGGCACCCAGCCACTTCCCGCTAGAGTTGTCAGAACTGACAGCGCGAAAGCGTGGGTCTGCATGCCAAGTCAGTGGTACTGCGTATCTGGTATGTGACTATAACAATAGGTAAACCAACGTGTCAAGGAAGATGCACTGAGCGACCGGCCGTTTATAAGCAAGTACTTAGGCCATACCAAGGCATTCTGGACGGAGCACTGACAGTGTGTGGATCTCCTTAATCGCCCAATAAATGCTGTGAAGCGACTTTGGCCTTTTATTTGGATCCTCCACCCACCCTAAGCAACAATACCAATTCTGAAATTCGTAATGATTCGATCTTGTCTTACATATGTACTTCGTAGTTCATTAAGATTTGGCCATATTTTTAATTGAATTAAAATAAATCAGAAAATAGCTAAAACTTATCAAACAAAGTACACATCAGCTAATAAATAATTTAAAAAAATACAAGAATCAAAGGAAAATGTCCTTTTATTTACAATTTTTTTTAATTTTTTATTTAGTTTGTTACATATTCATAAAGGATTACAATACCGGTTAAATACAATAAAAAACTGTAAATTTTAAATTTTACTTACACACGTACCAAATAACCAAATTACACATAATGATGATACACAAAACATGAGTTGAAAACACTGTGCAACAACCCCTGTCACTCAACTCTTCCACTGCGGAAGCCGCTATAGCAGCTCCGACATATGCAGATAAATTTTTGTATATTGTATATTGTTGTATATAGTTGTATATTAATTTATGCGAAACACAGTAACTTTTACACGACTTGAATATTGTATTGCTTATATTGACATGCGTTTTTTATTTTGCTGAATCCGTTTGCTCGATATGTAAAACAATACATAGAGTTTGTTCTATTTTTCCCCTTTAGCTGAGCCTCAAATGCACTAGTTAATTACCGTACGTACCTGAACTACAGCAGTATCGTTTGTTTTGTTTCAGGATGTGAACACGAGTCGGTTTCAGCGCTGAGGCCACAGCACGCGATCCAAACCAGACAGGTAATCACTCCGCCCACTTTCGCCTTAGCCGCCCTACCCCTGCCGCCCACCATCGCCCGCCGCCCCCTCTCGATGCTGGCCGCCTTCGCTTGGCGCGCGCCACTGCTTAAATCGCCACCGCATAAATAACGACCACTTACTGCCGGTCGACTCGAACCGCTTACCCCATATTGCGTCGTTTTCTCTTTTTATTTCATTTTTTTTTTCTTTTCGATTTGTAGCGTCAAGGATGTATTGAAAATAAAATGTAAGATGATATTCATTTTTTTAACGTTGAATAGTCGGTCTAGGGTACGGGTTTTTCTAACCTTTTATAATAGCCGAGTTAGATATTGATTTGAAAAGCTTTTTATTGTTCATATATTATATTCGCAATACGTCTAACGTTTATTTAAATAGCTAGTGATCCAGTGAATATTACCTATATATGTACATATATTTTACAATTTTTTACTTTAGGTATCTATGTACGTAGTAACAATAGATGAAGTTTTGTGATCATGCGAAAATTTTAACTCGAGATTTTGACTGAATCGATTACTGATCACGTTCTATAAAACATCTATGTATATGTGTGTGTTTGTGTGTCTGTATATTTTGTGGATTTTTTGAACACCATTAGTCCTATCGAACTGATACTCTTATCGACATGACGTAAATTTTTTTCAAATTTTTAAGTTGACCGGAAATGGTACTTCCCCTTATAGGTGTCCTCTTTTCTAATTATATTTTCTCACAACGCAATTACAAGTTGCTCCTGAGCTATATCTTTAGTATTAAACTTGTACATATTGTCATGTTCCAAAATGCAGTTTATATATTTTTTTAATTAATTGGTAAACAAACCAAGTTTTCTTTATTATCATAAAAACGTTACATTTATGTTATTGGTAGATATATTCAGACTACAGATTTATGTAATTATCGAACAATGATGAATTTCAAATAAGATACGCAGAACTTTGTTCGTTTGGGTCGTTAACTAATGACTACCACTGTTGGTAAAATAAATACTTACCAAAAATAAATAAATTATAGTTACCAAAAATAAATAAAATATTCAAATATTGATGATATACTGGGTAGTATAGTTT
This sequence comes from Arctopsyche grandis, assembly GCF_051622035.1. Lineage (NCBI taxonomy): Eukaryota > Metazoa > Arthropoda > Insecta > Trichoptera > Hydropsychidae > Arctopsyche > Arctopsyche grandis. The sequence goes on from NC_135362.1 coordinate 4,889,852, forward strand.
TGCAAATTATATGAAGAAACATTTCAATAATGAAATCATATCAATTGGCAAACTCTTATGGGAAACCATCGACTCGGAGTCATAAATATCCAAGTCTAACAGCAATACATACATATTTCCGAATAAGTTATTTTCGATTGAGGTCAACAGAAGGCTTCAACCCGGGAACCTCTAAGTAATTAGCATAAATGCATCCACCGAGCTTTATGCTGGCTATTTACAATATTTTATTTAAAAATTTAAGTATTTAAGTAAATAATATGCTAAACAGCATATTATGCTTTCGAGCGGAGTTGTCATGGTTCGATTACCACTAGTAGCTGTTGGCCAGACCTTGGTTTGTGACTCCAAGTCAATCGTTTCCTTTCAGAGTTTGTCAATTTTTCTGATTTTCATTGAAACAATTCCAGTAAATTGGCAAATTGGCATCCTTTCCAATCTCTCACTTGCAAATCTCTAGTTATTCGGCGTCTTGAGGTTTGTCAATTTCTATAAAAATTTGTCCATAGATGTCGCTGTGAATGATGTTTGTATAAAATCGCACTGTATAAAAATGCTTGCATTAATTGTATTATTGTATTGTATCTGTATTAGAACACTCGTCGCTTTGGAGCGATCTGTAAAGGCGATTGTACATGTTCGATTGAAATAAAATAAAAAAATCACAATCGGAAAATGCGAATTATCCAACGGTTGGAAGTATTATTTAAAATAATATGTATATACTTTGAACGTCTGAAATCTTTATTGTATCTGAAAATTTGATTCCTGAATATTCCAAAGTTCAAAATTGTATTCTGAACTTTCAGAATACAGTTTGAACCCAATTCCTACCATCATTATTGCATTTCGACGTAGATTAAAAATAAATTTTGATATCAAACTTTATGCAATAGTGTTTGTCACTTTAAAACTTTTGTATTTGTTTATGCATATTTTATACATTACACTTTACATAAGAAAATATATGTTGAGACGTAATAGCGCTTTCGAAAGTGAATTCTGGAACTGAATTTAAAGTGGAAACGATGTTTATTCCAGTAAGCTTCTTCGCTTTCTCTTTGAGGTAACAATTTCGCTCTGAAAAGACAATTTCGAAAATTGTGTTTAAATTTTGCGAATTTGCCCAGTCGTCAGTTTGGAAGTGTTTCAATTCAGATTTTTTTTATTTAATTCTTTAAAAAAGATTTTATTCATAAAAATGTATTTTATATATCACCTCAATACGTCAAAATATGTATACAATATTATCAATAACATATCAAAATACATATACATATATAATTTCCTATTGAAAGTATTCCAAGTAATGAAATTAGCTATCCTCTCATCGCGATGCTTTATTTATTCAGAACGGAAAACTTCGAAACAACAACACACACCCAACTATCCAAAGTACATATAGAACATTCGCTCAGAGGGAATTAGATAACGAAATTACGTAGCAATCGCGTGCTTGATTATCCCTGGCCGTCGTAATACGAAAACAAATGATATTTTCTTTTAGGCAATTAAACGTATTTGTCTGACGCGCACACAGCACCGCACTCTCGCGACTTTAAATAACGCGAGAGCGCGCTACCAAGTTTTCCGACGATTTTCCGGCTTTCCGGCCGGCTTATTTCCCGGCTATTAGTTTTCATTAATTCGACTCGGGGATTGCGAAAATCTCGACCCCCCTAGAAATGCGATTGTGTGGATAGAAGTGGGGGGAGGGGCGTGTGGAAATATGTCTCTGCGAAAAGTTGACAGCGGGCGCGCACAATTTTCTAAGTAATTTAGGCGCAATGGGGAACGGAGAGCTTTTGATGAACAAAGCGGTAATTACATTTTGAATCGTTGCTCGGTGTCGCTTAAAGTTCAAATCCCTTTAAGTGAAATGAATGAAATCTTCACCGGAGAGTCGGCCGACTCGATTGGCAGACGTTGCCAACTGATGGCCCGCATTTGCTACGACAAAAACAACACCCTCAATTTATTTCTAGTCGCTAGCGAAGTTACTTTAGGGGTTGCGAGTAAATTAACGCGCCGAATGAATCGTTCTGCATTTACGTTTTATTTTAATATCTTCGTATAAAAATTCTAATTAACTTTGTACGAAAGCATTTCTAATCTAGTACGTTCTATTATACATATTTGGCTTTGTACGATCGTTATAAATTATAAGTTACGCGGAAGGAATTGCAAATTCATCATCATGTTACAGTGATTCTTTCTTTGACGAAAAAAATTGCATTAAATAGTTTCATTTCTTCCTTGATTGGATGTAAAAAATATTAAATAATTATGAGTGTTTTTATTGTATTTTATTTTATTTTATATACGGCCGCAGGGACCATTGAACAATAATAATTTATTTATTTATTTATTTTAAACAGACCATTGTGGCATAACAGGAATTCCTAAAGCGCCACAATGGTCAAAAAATATAACACAAAAAAGAAAAAAAACAAAATAACAATTAAACATAAACATAAATACATCCATACATACATAAAAAATAGCATTTATAATAACAGATAAAGTAAAAATATCAAATAAAATATAGCATAAGGAATGCCTTGCACCTACAGCCAGTTTCAATAAATATGTAAGAAACAACTACAAATACAAAACATCCCTGTAAGGCCCAAATGGAAGAGAGTTAATCAAAATTTCACTCATAAATCACAATCAATCATGAAAACAATGATGAGCGCAGACTACCAGATAAATGGGTTAGAGTAATTTCCGACAATTTACGCTCACTAAGGTGGAAAATATCACATTCAGTCTCGGCAGCAACGATTTCATTAAGAAGTCGGATAGCTCTTGGAATAGAAGCCATTCGAAAAAGGACTGTGCGGACAGGAGGTACAGCCAGCAAATGATGATGTCTACCAAGCACATAGTGAATAGGGACATAAAGCCCCAACTGCTCCAGCAACAACGGGCATGACGTATTACCACGTAAGAGCAGGAGAACGAAACGAATTAATGAGAAGTTTCTCCGAAGTTCAAGGGAATTATACCCAAGCATGCCCAAAAGGAAAGGAGTGGGGTAGAGATATGGGTAATACCCATATTCTTTCCTATATAGGAAACGAAGAAATGCTTTTTGCACTTTCTCAATCATCAGAGAGTAATTTGCTTCATGCGGATTCCACACAATCGCATTATACTCTAGCTTACTTCTCACAAGCGAATTGAAAAGCAAGCGAGAAGACAAAGGATTGGAGAATAATCTTGCATATCTCAAAACAAATCCAAGTCGACGAAAGGAAACGTCAGCGACTTTTTTGATGTTGTGAAAGGTGAGCTGAGGATCAAAAGTGATACCCAAATCGACAATAGATTCCACACGCTTCAACAAGACGGATCTAATGGAATATCCGTGACAATAGAGTGAATGTGCACGTCCATAGCTCATAATTGCACATTTTTTTAAATTAAGTTCAAGGCCTAAACTAGAACTGAACTCCAAGACAGCGTTAATATCAGCTTGAAGGAGAGAGGCTTGCCTCTCATCCTTGACAGCAAAAAATAATTTAACGTCGTCAGCAAACAAGAGACATGATGCATTACATAAAACTCTAGGGAGGTTATTAATAAGAATTGTAAATAGTAATGGGCCTAAAGTGGACCCCTGAGTAACACCAGATCGAGTAAAAAATGAAGGAGATTCATAAAGACCATATCTAACAAATTGCTTCCTATCACTAAGATAAGAAGCAAAGAGTTTAAGAAGACGCGTTGAAAAACCCACTTCAGCTAACCTGATCAAAATATAGAACATACATAATAATAATACATAGAACAATAAATAATACTAATGTAGAACAATACAACAAAAAAACACAATATTAATATAAGAAAAGAAAAGAAAAATAAAACTAAAATAGCAAACGTAAAATAGTGTTAAATAAAAACTAGATCGGATTCGAGTAAACTGCCACTTCCGGTTGACGGATGTTTACCAAATTTTATAAATGACTTGGTATTAAGCTTAAACTGATAGATATTTATTTATTTATTACATAGATACATATGTACATGTAAATCTAAATATCTGACATCTATGGATAGTATACATATATTACAAACATCGTATTTATACGATAAATAACGATGAATAACTTTCATGTAACAATACGAATTTTTATATTCGATAAACAACCACAGAGACATCTATGGTGAGCAATATGGCGAAACCTAAGATATAACAATAAGTAAAGGTTCGCAACAGAAAATTGGGAAGGAAACGCCAATTTACAGGAATCGTTTCAATGAAAATCAGAAAAATTGGCAAATTCTGATAAGAAACGATCGACCTAGACAAATCAAGGTCTGGCCAACAACGAGACTTAGCGGGGAATCGAACTCGTAACATCAAGTACGAAATAATTCAACATTCACCACTAGACCACGTTGCTGGTAGATTTCATAGAAATTTCAGTTCAATAAACCAAAAAGTTTCTGAGAAAAACATAAAAAACTTGATTCTATAGAGTAAAAGTAATAATTCCGGTTCAGATAAAAAGATAAGGCTATAAAGATTATTTTTTCTATCACATGTAAAAAAAATTTGATGATTTTATTTTTTATTTTTACTTAAAATCACTATCTTTATTATACGCAATAAATATTAAGAAACTTAAAATAATTTAAAAGGTCAAAATAAAATAATGAAATGTTGTTTAAAAAAAAAATACTACTTCCGGTTTACGAATTCTGACTAAAACGTTAGCAATTCTAAGTTAGTACATAAAAAATACAAATATAAATTTTCAGCTTAATACGTCCAGGGGTGTGGACAGGATCCAGGCGACAACATTTTTGACCTTTCTAAGAGATAAAAATTTCAGTCGGATTCAGTTGGCAGTTTGGGAGATAATTTAATTCAAAAACTTAAAAAAAGAGGGCACCTATAAGGGTAGGTACCATTTCCGGTCAACTTAAAAATTAAAAAAAAAATTATGTCGTGTCGTTAAGAATTTCAGTAACCGATACCAAGTTTCAGTTTGATAGGTCTAACGGTGTTCAAAAAATCCCCAAAATATATAGAACACAGACCCACACACACATTTTTAAATACATACATATATTACATTATTGAATTGAAAACGTGCGCGAGTAAGTATAAAAGCTTGTCATATTAAGTTTATATAAGATGAGAGTAAATAAGAGTGAAAAAGTATCGCTGTCATCACTCCAATCTGACACAAGATTCCGATGTACATACATATAATGAATTTTAATGAGTTCGTTAATAATTAAACTTCTCTTGCTTCATGTCGAAGTAATGAAAATCTTGTAAAAGTGTCTTAACCGCAAAAGGATGAGAGTTTCACTGTGAAAAAAAACTAAGAAGAGGCTAGGAAAAACAATTTGCTTTCATTTTAAAATAAAATATATTCATTATTTATCACATATGTGAGACTTTTATTTACTTTACAAGGCGTACTCGCCGAAATAAAAAAAAAATCATATTTTTCGGGAATGTAAAGAAGTCTTCTACACAAGGAATTTCTCTCCATCAAATAATTTTATATTCCTTTTTAGTATTTCTAAGATATACATATTACTAATTAAATGTACATATGTAAGTATGTAGAAATCGATGGAATAAAATATAAATAAATATTTGAAATTCGTATGCATATAATATTACATATATACATATATAAAACAATATAATTATATGAGGACTTCAGTAAATCGAAGTTTACTGATGATTTTTTTGAACAGCTTTTTTTTCTTTCATATATTATACATACGTAGATGCATAGAGTAGCATTTTTTTATAACACATTATAATAAGTATTCAAAAAGATAAAATTTTATTAAATCATACATATATTTAACAGGACATGCATTCTTTACATAAATAGTGGAAGTCATGTACGTCATTCCAGAGGATCGAGACTTTGAAAACTTTGTTTTATGCCTGATAATCTGTTTCCATTTGTTGAAATTATTCAAACCTAATTTGTAAGTAAACGATTCACTTGATTACACACTATTTAAACGCATGAATTAACCAAAAATATTTCATAGAATAAAAACGACCATACTTATGTACATACATATATGCATTATAACCTGCTACAATGCAAGTCACTAGTAGTAAAGCGATTAATAATATTTACTACACGTATGAATATATGCAGGTACATAGATAAATATGTATGTATGTACCTACAATAATAATCATTGGTCAACAGAAAAAAATCCATATAAGATATAATATTTATATGGGTCAAACCCGACAAAGAAAAAGATAACACACGTACATATACGTTATTTTTCCGCTTGTTTTTATCAAAAAGGGGCAAAATTATATCGTGCAGGGTTAACCCAATTTCGCAAGCCGTCACGTGACGTACGGTACATTTTCCCGGGAAGGTCATATTGTGATCGAATTATCCTTTCTTTATTATTTTACCATTGCTCACACTTCACGCGCACGAGATTATTATTCGAGACCCGGAATAAAACCGTGCAAAAATTATTCCATCACCAAAGAGAGAGAGAGCGAGAGATAGCACACACAAAAAACAAAAACAAAAAAACCAAAGATCAAACGAGAGCCTTCTATTATTATCAGCACATTACTTCCTACTAGCGCGTATATGTACATTGGATGTATTTGAGCAAATAGAGTGTGTTTTTACTGAGGGAATCTTTCAAGTCACGGTCTATTTGCCGAGACTATAAATAATGTGGAAAAAAATGTCGCATTCGGTATGTAACCGATACGACAAACATGCGCGGGGGAAAAACCATCGTTCAATTTTCCGCCGACTTTTCATTTGTGTTTGTGTTTGCGAAAAGCGTCAACGGAAAAAATGAGCGGATAAAAAATTACATTTCTCTACGGAGCTCGACGCTATGAGGAATGTCTACGGCGAGAAATCAACATGAAAATTTATAAGATCTCACGTGAAAGTCAAACAGAGAATTTTCCGACTGAATCTCTAATGTAAATTGCATTTTATTTTGACTATAAATGCAATCTCTCTTATATATATTATTTAACGTGTATTAATGCCAAACTTTTGGCCAAAATTATCAGGAAAAAACTTAAATTGGCTTTTTCCATTTGGAACTATTCTTTAAAAAAATATATTATACGTTTAGAAAGGTCCAACCTTCCGAACCTTAATCACTTTCAGATGATATGAGATTGAAAAGAATGAATCTTCACACTTTGGAGACGCGAAGAATGAGAGGCGATTTAATTGAAGTCTATGAATTGTAAATAATCATTACAATTGTCCTCTGATAAACCTCCTTACGTTTAACAATAACACTTATCTGATAGGTCATACTCTCAGACTCCAAAAAAATATTTTTATCAAAATAATTAAATAATCTTTCATTTCAAATAGAGTGGTTTAAGTTTGGAATAGTTTATCTAATGAATTAGTACCATCTAGTAACTAAAACCTTTTTAAAAGTCAACTTGATGATTTCCTTAAAATAAATATTTTTTTGTAGTTCTTCCTTTTTTTTAAGTTTATCTTTTGTATTCTCTCTTGTTTGTTTTATTTTCATCTATTTTGAGTGGTTAATATTTTCTTTGTTGACTTTATTTTTTTGTTTTTTTCATCATCTTATTTAATATTTATGTACTACTGTGTGATTATCAAACCCCTTGGGTATTTCAGTTATGCAAATCCACAGTTTTAAATTAAGGACCATCAAATTCCATATTTCATAGTATCAATACTTAGTATCATTGCTCAAATCTCTAGCTTGACGAGTTCCCATACAAAAGTCCTGGGCAACGCCGTGCAATTATAATATTTAATATGGTTTATGCTTCGTCGACAGACTCAATTCAACATGTTTTAATACATTAAAATCTAATTTTTGGACAATTAAGTTCTAGAATTAGTCGTAGCAACTTGAAGTTTTTTTGCCAGTTTTATATGATCAAATAAAGCCAATAATAGCCCAGAAATATAACCTGGGTAATGTAATGCTTTCAATTGTGTGGTCACGAGATCATTTTCAAAATTTTCAAATTTTATTCATATACATAGGTATGTTTATACAAATGTCTCTATGATGCTCTGTAAAATTAATCTATAAATTGTTTATCGATGTTTGTAATTGGCCAGGAAACCGCATTGGGATTTACCTGTTAGGCCTTCCTGATGTATATATGTATGTATGTATATATGTATGTAGGTAAATATTATTTATCCTTTATGTTATAACTAACCGGCACTGCCCGGAAAAAATCCTTAAAATGATGTAGTCAATGTGACCACATCCACTTACTTTTAAGAAAAACCAATTAATATGATTATTAATATTAAATTCTTAACCAAAATTTAACTTATCTTACTCTAAACAAACTAATATACCTTCTTCTAATCTGGGTAATCACATAAACCAGTTATTATTAATGTAAGGAAGATCACACTGATATGAGATCACCTATATGTACCCATCCATAGTCACATCATTTTGTTTATATATGTATGTATATGCATATGTATGATCAAAAAATAATAATATTCTGTTCAAAAAATAGCATAAATCTCCTATGTATTATGACAGATAAAATGACCCAAACAAAAACACTATTGAAAACCTGAAAACGAGCATCTATATTTAATTTTCAAAAACGTATCAACATCCCTTTGTATTCTCCCATAATGTAAAGCGGTATTACAGTGTATCGAAACAGTATAAAATTCGAATGAAAAGCACACTAAGCTTTTACAATCACAATATTCCATTGAGACTATTGTTTGAATACTAATATTTTTATCATCGTCGATCTACATACATACATACGTATGTAAATTGTACGCACCCGTATGTGTTTCGAATTCGCATTGTTGTCCTGTAGTTATAGTTGGAGATTTTACGACCGATAATAAAATATTAAAAATAAACGGCCACCCTTCGTAAAAAGCGTCCCCTGCGTTCAATAAATGCGAATATCTGCGTCGTGTGGCATTTTCCCAGAACTTTGACCCATAAATCAACGTTACGATCTGAGATGATTATGCAGGGGGTATGAAATCATTTTTGGCTGAAGCCTTTTTATTGACTCCGATACACTTGAAATTTCCAAAAATCTTTTTTTTTATATTCAATATTCAACACTAGAAAAAATTTCAATTTAGTACTTATCGATTCAAAAGATTATTATATAAATTGAATATGATTATCAGAAAATTTTCTGTATCTCAGTACTAAAATTTAAATTGAATTAGATGGGTATTCAATACATTCGAAAGGATTTTCCCGAGGTAAAATTTCATTAAATTTCCTAAAATTGTATATAAATATTCACAAAATTGTCTAGAAACCTTGAATTTATACATTTATATGTTAGTATGTATATTTTATATCGAAATGAATTTTATTATTGAAAAATTCACAATTTGTACAAAAAAATAGACAGCACATTTTCTATGATTCAAAAACACGGCCAAATATAAGTGAAATTTAACATATTAGACTTTTCAAGGAAAAATCTGTACAGTATTTTATGCCAGCAATTATTTATAATTAGTTTATCATACATTTTAAAAGCTGTAGAAAAAATCAAACAACAAGGTAATGAATTCAATTGATATATGTAGACTTGTAAATAGGTTTTTGAGCTCTTTTTTTCTATTATGCTGTACATAAAAATTAGAATAATATAATACTATGATTACTAAATAAATTAAATTAAAATTGTAAAATAGAAAATGATCAGTAGATCAGTAGCTATTAAAATATATATAAGATGTATTGTGAACGTAATTTAGTAATAATAAAAAGCATTTCAAAATCAAAATCAAATATATGTAGACATATTTTTTGACATAAATTTTAAAGATAAAGCTTAGTCTGAAACATTTTCATAACATTATTAACAAAATTGATTTAATTACATATCATTTTATTTCTATTAAATGTATGCATATACCTACATGATTCACAACTATAATTTTTCATTGAAAGTTTAATTTGGTAATTTAACTACCCAAATTTATTTTTGCTTAAGTTAAAACCCATTTCAATGGGTTTTTTTAGATCGAAAGTTATGAAAGGGTGATAAATTTTGTCAGATTTAAAGCTTCGAGATAAAATCATCACACGAATTTAAAATGACAATTGAAATATAGGCCGAATTGACTTTGGTATGTATTGTTCAATAAAAAAAATCACAATACATTTCAACGTTGAAATAAACATACCATTTACGGGAATAAAATCATATATGAAATGACGATGATTCAAATTTGATTCAATTTCCACGGTATTTTATTGATTTGCATATTGAAAAGATAGAAAGGAGGGGAAAGGGTGGGTGGGGGTGTCAAAAGTGAGGAGATCTCCATTGACGGCGAGTCTGGCGTTGCTGATGTCGATTTATGGTGATCGTTATGGTAAACGTTTAGCTGACTTCAGCGCTTATGGTAATGTTATGGTCGGCGAGCAGTCTGAGGAGTCCGCGGCCACAATTTTACGGTATAATGCCGCACTTTTATGGCCACGGAAAAAGGTTTTATGCGAACTTAATCGTTCGGCAATCTTCCGCCACTTGATATACACACACGCCCATCGATCCCGTCTCCAATGCAAAGGCTTTGCGTTTTCATTTTCCCGAAAGCTTTCCACCTCCCTCCCTCCCTCCCTCCCGCACAGCAAAGAAAAACATCCCTTTATCTATACGTACAAATTGAAAGTGTATTTGTATGTTTGTTTGGGTTTTAATCCACTATGCCTAATTTTAAGGCCAAAATACGTACGTATGTATCTATGTATTATATGGCAATAGATTCGTAATGATTCCTGAATTTTATTAAACACTAGTGTTTGTATTGTAATATAACTCGCTTGACACTCGCTTAACACTCGCTTGGTATTTGTAATATAAACCGCTTAAATATGACTAATCTTATAGTAAGCCTTTTATTAAATTTATTTAAATAGCTTTATTTTATATAAATTAATTTGAATATTCATTAGTTTTTTCATTAAATTGACGGTCACGAACAAAAAAACACATATACTAAGTCTCTTTCGAAATTATATATATTAAAGTAAGAAAATATATCTTCATAGAAACTTACCTGTTTACAAAGTTCCTGACGACAGTTACATATAAATATATATATATATATATATATATATATATATATATATATATATATATATATATATATATATATATATATATATATATATATATTATTTTATTTTATTTTATTTTATTTTACTGTCACAAATCAATACACACTCGCCATTACAGATTTGCTCCAATGCGACGGGTGTACGTTAATGAAATACATAAACAATCAGAAATCAGAAATACAGTAATACATACATATACAATCAGAATATATAGAATATAACAATTAATCAGAAATAATAATCATAGTGACATCTATGGATTTCAGATTACTGTGTATAATTAATACAAACTCTGATGGAGAAACGATCGATTTGGAGTCACAAAACCCCCAAATCTAACCAGCAGTAGCGAGGACACGAACCTATGACCTCAGTGATGCTAAATATATACGCTATCACTAAGCGAAACTGCTGGCTAATATATATATATATATATATATATAAATATGCTGCTGGCTAATATATATATAATATATGTATATACATATATATATATATACAAAGTCATGATTTTTAAATGCTTTTAATTATTACTTAATTATGTTCACAATACATCTTATATATATTTTAATAGCTATTGATCTACCGATCATTTTCTATTTTACAATTTTAATTTAATTTTGTTAGTAATCATAGTATTATATTATTCTAATGTTAATGTATATCATAATAGAAAAAAAAACTCAAAAACATATTTACAATTCTATGATCGATGTTACATATTACAATAAACTCGATGATCTACAGCAGATTGTGTTGAAATGCACTGAATGTTATGTATGTATATATTTAAATTGGCACACAAACAGAATAAAATATAAAAGAAAGCAGTACAGTGAGACAAAAAAGATATAAATAAAAATGAAAATATATATTACTAGTGGTTTTACCCGGCTTTGCTCGGTATTACAAATAACGAGCAAAATTTCTTGAATACAAGGAATATAGGGTGTATAGCTTTAAAAACCACATAGTTATTACGAAAAACGTAAAAATTGGGACACTTGCATACCCCACTTCGGTGAGGGAGGGTTAGCAGAGTTTGTCAATTTTTCTGATTTCATTGTTGACACTAAAACTGAAAACGAAATTGGCCACCTACCGTGTGTAATAGTAATAGTCTCAACTCCTTTACCTTCTGAAGCGTAAATAATGACAAATGGATTTTCGACGGTTCCAATTTCATAACGAATCGTCTCAATATTTGTAGGCAGATCTGATTTGTAGAATCATTCAGGTCAATCTAACAACAAAAGTCATACTCATTTTCATCGATGTAGTATTAAAAAATAAAAAAAAGTATTGACATGTGCGTATTGATATTGCATATATATTTATATGCACGATCGTCCCGAAGACCCCGGAAAAGTCCCGACTGAATTAAGAATGCGGGGGTCGTGAATTTTCCGTGAAATTTTCCACATTTTGAAGTGTTCGCGCACACATAAGCGGCGCGCAAACGTACACGAACTACACAGCAAGCCAAGTTGCATAATTAAGGGCATTTAAGCGAGAACGTAATGTGGGATAACAAACGGCCGGGAATTAGCGGCAGACAGAAGCAGGGAATGGGCGTTGCTGACTCCATCCAGTCTTGCTGGTCCCTCTCTCTTCTTGGACTCTATCGGACCCCCACTGCTGAATAATTGCATTTATTATATAATACATTGTACTATATTATTTATATAATATTAAATTTACATATATAAAAAAGAGGTTTGTAAAAACGTGACTTTACCGAGTCGACTGACGTTTAATTATAACCTAGAAGTGTCAAATGTGTGATGAGAGATAATGAGAACCTATAAAGCAAATTGTATAAAATATAGAGTGAAAAAAGAAAAAGTTGAAATCTGACATGGCGAAAAGTGAGAATAGTCTAAACAAACGCTGGATAAACGTCAGGCACTTATTCATAGGAGAATTTTCGAACGCGTCTAATACGATATTTTTTAAGGCAAAGATCGAAAATCGAAAGATCTTAAGTCGAAAGATCAAAAAAAAAGGGTGCATGGTAAACGGTACATACTCACTTAATTTGCGCGAGCAGGATACAACAGGAACAAGAGGAACAGGCTTTTCCTCCCGTATTAATGTGCGCGCGCAGAATACGGGAGGAAAAACCTGTTCCTCTTGTTCCTGTTGTACCCTGTTCGCGCAAATTAAGTAAGTATGTACCGTTTACCATGCACTCTTTTTTTTTGATCTTTCGACTTAAGATCTTTCGATTTTCGATCTTTGCCTTCCGATATTTGTGTTTTCTGTAATTTAACATTCTGGCTCGTCACGTAGACCCATTTTTTCACCTTCGTAATTTCGGAGGATCCATTTACTTATATTGATGACCAAAATGAGATATGGCAAAGTATGAAAACGATCGGATAAGAGGCAAATTTTTTTCAGAATTGTAATCGTAAGTGAAACTAAAAACAGGTCGTCTTAATTGTAATAGTAAGGGAAATGTAAAGAAGGTCTGTAATTATATAAAAAAAAAGTTTTTTAAAAACATACCTCTTCTATAATTTGTATATAAAATTATTATTTTCAATAAAAATACCAATAATTTTATTTTACAACCGCCATCTATGTAAAAAATTAATAATTACGAGACGTCACCGAGATTAAAAATTTTCGATCTTGAAACGCTTCTTAAACGATATTTTATTTATGACCAAAATGAGCAATTTGGCAAAGTATCAAAACGATCGGATAAGAGGCAAACTTTTTCCTGAATTGTAATCGTAAGTGAAACGTAAAGGAGGTATGTAAAAAAGACGAAGACTTTCAATTTCATTCAAAAAGTAAACTTTGAACTCCATCTACGGTGTCTTACCAAAGACTCTTTTTTTCAACCACGTGCAAGCCGTAGAACAATTCTCTGAATGTATTTTTAAAAAAAGTTATCGAATTTAGAAAGTCGCTACGTTGGTCCACCAACTTGGAATATCTCAAGACATTTATTTTTATTTTATTTTATTTATTTTGTTAGGAAAATTTACAGTTTTATTAATTTAAAAAATTGATAACCCATTTTTAAAATGTTCACATATAGATGAGAGAAAAATAAAAATTTAAACATTAAAAATCAAAAATAACAATAAAACGATACCAATGTTAGTGGTACGATAATAATATTACAGTCAATTAGTCTGACAAACTTCTTACATTCTATCGATCATTTTGAAACTTTGGCATTTTGCGAGTTTTGTCCGCCGATAGTGATTTAAATTTGGTCCGCTAAGTTGATGGTGAAATATAATCGTAATAAACACGTTTAAGAATTAAAAAAAATTGGAAAAGGTGACAAATCACCAATTTTCAATGGCCTTGTAGCCTTGTTTGTTTTACTTTACGCCCCTCTCTCGTTTTGTCTGATTTTAATTGTTTAAGCACCTATCACTTCATCATTTTCACAATATGTCTTATAAAATTTGAATTACGTATATTCTCACTATCTCTCATGTTATATTTTTACAATATTTTTACTTCACTAATAGGTTATATAATGAATGTTAAAATTTTATAATAATGATAATTTGATATACGTGCTATGGCCAATACACAGACGATTACTTTTTTTGACATCTCTCTGCTCGAACCAGTCGATCTTTGTTTTCAACTTTCTAAATTTGGACTGAGAACGTCTATTTGGAACTGCGATATTTTACGAACTTTATATTACAATATTTTTATAATCCGTATTATAATAAAAATTAATTATAATAAACCTTTTAAAATTTTTTTATGTATATAATAATATTCTGAGAATTCTGATTACTCCGAATTTAATTCTCAATCAAAATCTTTAAAATTCGAAGAATTCGGCATTCCGAGAATTCAAAATCTTCAAAAATGAGTTTTTCTTTCTTCCAGAAAAAGTGAAACATGCTTCCTTAGTTTTAACAGGAGCTTTAAGCATGCTCTTCTGAAATTCAAGGTCCTTTGTGTTTGTATTTGATTTTTAATAAATATTTTTTATATGGCATGTTTACAATACATTTTTCGTATATTTCAATGGCTAAATACTACATATATTCTTGTTTTATTTTACTTTAATGTAAGTACATATGTATATACAGCATTATAAGAAAAAAAAGCTCAAAAACCTATTAAAAAATCGTATAATTCCGCCCGTAAATATTTCAATGGGTGGTTTCAGAAAATAATTTTCATATTTATTAATGCTATTTTGTTCTAATGGTCATTTGGAATCCATAATTAACAATTGTGACTCTCAAAACCGTCTAAGCTTGGTACTAAATTAGCTTTAAAAACAGGATATAGTATCAAAACTGTCATGTGGAATAGTATCTTAGTATCAAACTTGTCTTTTTTGAAAAAAAAAACTTTGGCCATTTTTGAAACAAGTTTTTTTGAAAAAGTCTTTGGCCATTTTTGAAACTAGGGGCCTCATACATACATATGTGTACTAATAATAACAAACAACAACAATTTTCGTCGTAATCGTTATTGTAATCAAAGTCATAATCAAAGTCTGGCCGAAGTTGGAGCGAAATCGTCATCAAAATCGAAATCGGAATCAAAACCAATATAATAATTCTAAAATTTGTTGATAATTCTAATGTTTTTTTGATATCTCAATATTTGTCGATGCACTCACCACATACCCACATATAAACATACATCCTTACCATTTTTATATATTATATATTAACGTATACATATGAACCAACTTGTAACTCAATGGTAGATTATACGTATTAGGGTTTCTGTATTCCCGGACTTTCTCAATTCCCGGGACACGGGACGGAACCCGGGATCGTTCCCGGGAATCTCGGGATCCCGGGACACATGTAAAAAAACATTTTTTATTATTAAAAAAAATATCTATTTACAAAATAGAAAAAAAAGTAAACAATACATAATATAATATATCTATTAACTGGAAAAAAATGTAATTATAAAAGTAAACTTATTTAAAGTAGCTTCTTAAGAATACTAAAATATTTAAATGAGAATCCGAAAGCCTATTTCTAGATTTGGTACAAAAATTTCCAGCAATGGAAAAAACTCTTTCAGTTTCAGTCGAAGTTGAGAATATTTTACTATACTTCGGGTATTTGATTTATTATTTCCCTTCGTGCAGTCTTGAAAATGTTGTATATTTCCAAGATTTTTTTTAATCCAATTCCCGGGATATTAGATAAGAATTCCCGGGACACGGGACAACAAAAATTTCGTGAATTCCCGGGAATGTTTGTCCCGGGCCGAAACAGAAACCCTAGTACGTACATACAATATACTAGTAGAGAGGTCGTGGGTTCAAGTCCCTACCAAATACACAGCGATCGACCATCTCCTGCTATAATTTGCGGATTTGTCTAACTTAATTGTTATGACGGATCCAATAAATTGGTATCCTCCCCAAGTTTCGTGTGTTTTGTATAACTTCTGCCAATCACTGATCTCGGCCTTTTAGGAACATAGACTTAAAATCTTTTCACGAGCCCACAAGAGGTCTAACTAGATATTAAATTATCAACATCAAATTTGAATTCACTACGATTCAAAACTTATACTAATTTTCAATCCGACCAGCATTGAAAACAATCAAAGGCAATAACAGAGGTTTACCCAACACCATATATGTATATATAATAATTAGTCACATTTCAACTACCAGCTTACACGTATAATAATTAGAGCTCTGCGCAGACCTGAGAGAGCATCCGTTTACCTGTAATTTAAACTGATTTGACCAGAACCACCAGCAACACACATATATATGTATATATGTACATACATATACCCCAAACCTAGTACGTTAATTTCAGAAATTGGTATTGATGTTCAGCACGCTGTGATCCGTCCAATATTGATGCCGTAATGACCAACTACTGGGCCGTTATTAATTATTATATCCATTCCATGATCCAACTCCCAGACAAAGGATTTGCAAGCGTATAGTCCGACAGTTGAAAGCTTTTCTTAAATATAATACATAGTTAATTTAGAGTATTTGATGTCTGAACTGTATTTAAAAGTATGATTTATGATAATTATAAATTGAAAACAGAATCGTTCGTTGTGTGACGTTAGTAAGTCACATATTATCAAGATCTTAAATATTTATTTATTGAAAAATCAACAGGTCTTAGATGTAAAAATTCATAAAAACAAAGAATAAATATAACAAAATAACATCTGAGCCCAATTATAGATTTTTACAAAATACATAATATACATATGTATTTAGTATATGTATCTAAAATATAACTAAATAGGACAATGCATAATTAAACATAAAGTGATATAATATAATTAGACAAAGAATATATAATAGAAATGGATCAATCAGTCAAGACTCTCCTGATGGCAGTCCTGAAATAATAAATTAAATAATTAATTGAAATAATAATTAGTTGTAATAAATATCAATCGACTTCACTGTTATGTGATAGCAGAACTTTGAACGCAATAAAGCGATTGTTTGATGACTTGAGTTGTGGCGCCATCTTATAAAAACATATTTTCAGATAGAATAGTGATTTCCAGGTCTCCACTCACAAAATATGGATTTTATATCAAACTTGAGAAACAGTACAGTAACAGTACTTCCGGTTCAGATTAAAAATATTTAAAAAATATTAGGTTATAAAATTTATAATTTATATTACATTTCAGTCCGATTCCGATTTGGTAGATAATTGTATTCAAAAACTCAAAAAAAAAGGGGACACCTATAAAGGGAGGTACCATTGCGGGTCGACTTAAAAACTTGAAAAAAATTTACGTCGTGTCGATAAGAATTTTAATAACCGAAACCAAGTTTCAGTTCGATAGGACTAACGGTGTTCAAAAAATCCCCAAAAACACAGACACACATACATTTTTTCTAGATCATTAAAACGTGATCGGTAATCGATTCTGAGTTCGAATCAGTCAAGATTTTTCACATGATCACAAAACTTCATCTATTGTTACTACGTACACAGATAAAAACTTCCAATACAATCTGTAAGTGGTCCTTTTAGCAATTAAAATCCTCTATACAGTCAGACTGGTACTCGAGTAATTGGTGTATTTTCAATTACATAGAAACTAATTTTGAAACATAGTAAGTCGGCGACATGTTGAAAATTGCACGTTTTGAACTAACTACTGAAACTATCTACTCTTCTATGCACTTTGTGTATACACTGTAATTAGTCTGGTCTTAGGGATGTGAACGTACTGTATAAAGACACATGCTGTACCCTCATATACATACATATGTACATATGTCTATTATATAATTTGTTGTTTTGATTTTCTCATTTCAATTGTAATTAATTAGTCGGTCGATGTTATCTTTTCAGAGTATTCGCTGCATGTGTATTAATTAGCTCATTAGCATCAATTTGGCATATATCACCGGAATAATTGTGGGTTTGCATGATGTGTATGTAATTTGGTTCGATAGCATCACTTTCGGAAATGAAATTGTTAATGATGAACATTTAAAAAAAAATTCCATTAAAAATGCAAAACAGCGATTCTATGATGAATTTAAATGATTCGTATCAAATGTATATAAAAATATTGAAGTACCATTAAGTTTTAAGAATTCTTATATTGTTGTCAAATACAATTTAAATATTTTATATTTATAATAGTTGCTGTATCATATAATACAAATAAATCTAATGTGAATCACTCTGAAATAAAGTCATTTATCGTGCGAGTAAAACATTAATATTTAGAGTTATGAATATTAAAGTGATTAAAGTTGTATAATAAATGAAAAATTATATTTTACTGCATTCTTTGAAGTTGAAAATCTAAAAATATAATAGTAAAAGCTCATATACGTACAATACTAAAAAGAAATTCATTTTAATTAGCAAAATTTTAGCAAATGAATAATTAGTCTTCAAGCCAATTGATTTTCATCCCAAGCTCCTTTCATTTCAAGTTCATTATTTTGCCAACCTTAGTTAATATATGTATGTGTATGTATAACAGAATGCATACTCCTCATTCTTTAAGTACTTATAATTTTACATTTTCATTTCAAACCATTTCACTGTTGAAATTCTGACTTTCTGGATTATGACATATCGGGCTGTAAAACCTTTGATTGCCTTTGTATTTGTTTCTAAAAGTATTTATAAAAGTTTTATAATCCAAATTAAATAATATTCCACCATCGATCGGTCATATAAAAAATCTTAACATCTAATGTACAAGTCGAAGGTCTATAGCAGATTGTGTTTAGGTAATCTGTGTTTATACCTGAAGGATATAGACATTTTGCTGTAATCACCGAGACTCTTCACAAGTGTGTTAGTATGGTTATTAGTGATTTTGTCAAAAAATCTACTGGTTAGTTTGTTAGTAATGTCTGTAACTAATGAAATATTATTTATGACATGCAGTTTTTTCAAGTTAGTATATATGAGTGTATTATAAATTATTCTTAGGGATTTATTTTGAATTATTGGGAGCTTGGAAAGGTTAGTATTCGAGGCGTTATTGCATACAGTTGAAGCATATGTTAATAATGGTAATATGAGCGCGCGATATAATTTTATTTTATTTTGAGTTGATAAGGAACTATGGTGATTCAATATTGGGTATATTGAGGATATACCCCGCATCGCCTTGTATTTCGATCCCTCAATGTAAGGTGCCCATCTCATTCTTTTATCGAACGTTACTCCTAAATATTATATTTTATTACAGACTGCCATTCCAGAATTTCTCCACGAGAACATTATTGAAATCAACAATACAGTATGTAATTTCATTGATTTTGTTTTAACTTTCAATTAAAACTACTGACTGACGTACATATATATAATGTACATATATATATATATATACATAACCAGTAGCGTGGTCTAGTGGTGAATGGTGAATGGTCAAGGTCGATCGTTTCTTATCAGAATTTGCCAATTTTTCTGATTTTCATTGAAACGATTCCTGTAAAATTGGCGTTTCCTTCCCAATTTTCTGTTGCGAACCTTTAGTTATTGTTATATCTTAGGTTTCGCCATATTGCTCACCATAGATGTCTCTGTGGTTGTTTATCGAATATAAAAATTCGTATTGTTACATGAAAGTTATTCATCGTTATTTATCGTATTAATACGATGTTTGTAATATCTGACCATAGATGTCAGATATTGTTTAGATTTACATGTATCTATGTAATAATTATGTGGACCAGGAAGGCGCATTTGAGGTTTACCTGTTAAGCCTTACTGGTATATTTGTATATATGTATGTATGTAAAATAAAATAAATAAATAAATATATATGTATGTAAGTTCCCAAGCAAACGAATTATCACCATCCTTGCTCTTTTCAACAATATAATTAGTACATATGCAAAAGAAAATCTTAGATTAATATAGATTTCAAAATTGTAAATTAATTAATTCTACATCAAAATGAACTGCATATATTAATGCAAGGAAACTCAATCAGTTTTCTCCACCAAACCTTAATACACACACACATTATGTGAAAAAGGAAATAGGAAATACCCACACCCATTTGATTAATGTATCAAGTGACCACATCATCGTGCCGAATCACCCCATATATTATCATATATTTATCAGGCCTTCGGCATGGATAGTATTAAAAATCCCCAGGGGTGAATTAGCGACCCGAGAGTGGAGCAGGGCAATACACCCCCATCATCCCGCCATTGAATGCCACATTTAGCGAGGCCGCGTAACGACGGGTTCGCGTGACTCCAATTTTCCGCTTTTTGTTTCGTACTGACGGGTTTTTCCTCGCTCGGCGCGCTCTTCGGATTTTCTTCGCCGGGTCCGGATTTTCCACGCCCTCGGAGCGAAATAAAGCGACCGGCCAGACCGGGAAAAACGACGACATCGTGTTCTCGCATTACCGTGAAAAATACAAAATAGTCGCTGAAAATATTAGGTCGAATGGGTCTGAAAGCGCCGAGGAAATGGAAGCATACATTCACCCTATGAATATTGTTGCAATTTCTCTCACGTGTTATAGATACATTCTAAAGATATGTATGAATATGTTTGGTGATAATTTTGTAATTTTGAATAGTTTTTTTCAAATATAATTATTAGCTGCTGAATTATAAATATACAATAGGATACCAAATTTACTACTCAATCAAATAAACCATCTAATTTTTTTGTAAAATTCAACATTGTTCATTAAGCTAAGGCTATTCAATTGCTATAATTTTATAATTTTTTATTTTTAATAGGGTGAAGGGAAATAAAATTGCTGATGGAAACGTATAATAATTTATAATGAGTTTTTACTACAATGCTCGACAAAATCAGCATCGTTATTTATTTTTTTATTTATATACATCGGAATACACCCGTTTTTAATTTTTATATTTCTACATTTTTTTTCAAAAATTTTATTGTTAACAATTATGTTAATACAGTATCATAGAGCAGTGCTACTCAAACTATGGTCCGCGGCCCAGTACTGGTCCGTGTACCGGAACAAAGAAGTAAATAAAAAATTAAAACAATAGCTTATTATAACGTATATATTAATTAATTTGGAAGATAAACTAATTAATCTGACTACAAATGAAGAATTAAAAAAGTGCTTTGAAACCACAACTTCACTTGTGTCCTTTTAGATCAAATTGAAAGCAGAATTCTTCCCAGATATTAAAAAAAATAAAACCACGACTGGATAAGTTATCTGATAACAAAAAAGCTCATGTCTCATTAGTTTTTTTTTCATTTTCATTCTTCATCTTTCATTTTTCATTTTCATTTTCATATGATATATAGATATTGTACTTCTTTGAATTGAACAAAATAAATTTTACTACTTATGTATATTTAATATTATTTTTATTTGTTATATGAACTAATTTTCACTAATATTCATATATGTATATGTAACTTTTTTATTTAAAAATATGATGCTGGTCCGTAAGAATTACTGAAAAATATATGCTGGTATGAGTAGCACTAAAATAGAGACATTTACTGTGAAATTCAATAATATTTCGAGAAAAACATTCGTATTACAGAGTGTTGCATATTCATTACCAACAAATTCGAGATGCTTTTATTTCGAATTTGGAAGAGATAGGATAAGTTCCCAAATTTGGTTGAACGGTTTTATCAATGAAATCAGATAAATTGGAAGTCTGATAAGAAAAAATTGACCTAGATTCACATACATACATATGTACATACATATATTCATGATCTGGCCAGAAAGACTAGGCCAGGTAATGGCCCATTATCACTCAGTTGAAATCATTATCACGATAATCTTTTAAAAAGTGCAATAATATAGATTAGTGGTTGAAATATAATGCGTTCAAAGTGGTCAAGGGTTGAATCTCACCGGTTGCTGCTGGCTAGAGCTTGAATTTGTGACTCCATCTCAAACGCTTTCTATCAAAGTTTGTCAATTTATCTGGTTTTCATTGAAATGGTTCCAACAAATTACCAATTTTACCTATTTTCTCGCAAAATTTCGAATTTTTAGCATCTTGAATTTCACGGGATTGTATAAAATGCTGCAAATTTGACCATACATGTCTCTGTGGATGTTAATTGATATTTGTATTTTTCTTTGTATAACATTTATTATACGTTATCACTCTGTAATGCCACTGGTATATAATATGGTATCATCAATAAATAATAATAAATATTTAAATACATATAAAATATTCATAAAATACTCAGTTGAACAATTCTATGGTCAAACCCATTACTTAACGAGCATACTGAGAGTAAGTCATCGATTTTAATTTAGTATTCTACAAATGTTTTTTTATACAATTTGAAATCAGGCCAAATTCAGTCAAAAGTCTCAGACTCTTTGTTTAGAAAAGAATTTCTTTCGGAAAGTTTTAAATTCAAAAAAAATCAAAAAATTCCTTTTAAATGTACCTACATATACTATATAGGGAATACATAATGAAAAGAGTACTCGACGGATGGGAAGGTGGAATAGCAATAGGCAGCAGAAAGATTTCTAACGTAAAATTCGCAGACGACACGACGTTAATAGCTAGATTGATTAATAAGAATGAAATGACAGAACTAATTCGTAGAAAATAGATAGAGAGTAGACACCTGGGTCTAGAGATAAAAATAATTTAAAAAAAAATCTTATTCGTTGACAGATTTGAGTACCTCATAAGGTCCAACGCTCTAAAAAACTATGAGGAAGTCGACGACTTTATCTACCTATGTAGGCCTTGATCTCAAGGGAAAGAGGATGCGGATATCAAGCAGATATCCGCAGAAGAATGGGAATGGAGAAAACGGCGATGATCAGTCTGATAAAAATATGAAAGAACCACTCTATTATGAAAAAAAAATCGTCTGGTACGATCTCTGGTGTTCCCCATTGTATTATATGGAGTCAAATCATGGACCCTTAAAAAGAAAGAAAGGGACATTCTAGTTTCATTCCAAATGTAGTGTCTAGTTCATTCTTGTTTCATTCGAATCTCCATCGTCAAAGAGCTAGCAATCTCGGAGAGACTCTCTACAATATGTAGGAAAAGAGTTATTTCATACTTTGGCCATGAAAGTCTATACAATCTTAGTCTGGAGAGGCTAGTAGTCACTGAAATGCTGGAGGTAAGGCAAGCAAGAGGACAGTCTGCCAAGAGATGGTCTTACCAAATCAGGGAACAGTCGGGATCATCCCTTAACGCTGCCCTTAACTTGGCACAGAACCGGAAGAAGTATAAACGGATCATCAATCGTATCCAAGATGACACTAATGACCACGACGGTCAACATTTAGCAAGCTAGAAAGAAGAAAGAAGTTTAAATGCAAGTTTAGTCGCAATGACATTATCAATTATATACGAGCACTTGTATAATGCTTGTTTGTACTCATGAATAATCTATAATAAGTCTAGTGAACGGATTTGATTTACAATCAGACCTGTCTATTAACCATACAGACGTTCATTTCAGGCACGAACAAAGGTCCAATCAATTCAGCTAAATCTCAATATCAAATTTTCAAATTCAATACCGTCATAACTGTGTATGAAAGACTGGTACAAAATGGCATGATGTATTCACACAAAATAACTCTACACAAGCACTAATTAAATTCGTTAAAATGGTACCAGACTATTTACATATGTACATATGTATGAACGAAAAAAGGTTGTACAAATTTGGTTAGCTCGCCCGAGGGATATGCAATGCACAACGAGTTTTTCTCGCATAAGTGGTGCATTTATTGTTGTTCATGTTCTCTGACAAGTGGTGGTTCTGCCGTCGTGTGCCGCCATACTAAATTATATTAGTGTCGTGTTTTGTAACTTGAGAACGTGAGCTGCATACATACCAAATGTGTGCATCTCCATTATGCGGCGTTTAATACTTACTACCCCTCTCACCCCACCCACCTCCAAACTGCTGCAATTGAAAATTATCTTGAGTCGGAAAAACTCTAGCTTTTTTTAACTAAATAATAAAAATGTTTAATTCAATGACTACATACATATAAACATACTTATTTTATTTTATTCATATGTGTATATACCAGGAAGGCTTGACAGGTAAACACCAATGAGCCTTCCTGGCCAATTAACAGCATCGATAAATAATGTATAGAGCAATTTTACAGAGCATCATTAAGACATCCAGCACCAAGTGATCAGTGGGTTCGATTTGCTATACTGCTGATTAGATTTGGGGTTATTTGTGACTTCAAATCGATCGTTTCTTATCAGAGTTTGCCAATTTTTCTGATCATTGTTGAAACGGTTCCTCAAAATTGGCAAAAAATCATCTTTCCTGTCGTCACAAATCTTCTGTATTTATTGTGTGTATAATTTGTAAAAATTATGTACAAAATCTAAAACCCATAGATGTCTCAATAGATTAATTAATTAATTAATTGTTATTTCGTGCTCTTCAGCTCCTGGAAATACAGTGATTTGTGTAATAATAAAATGCTGCATTGTTTGTAATTTATTGTCCAGGAAGGTGCATTGGGGTCTTCCTGTCAAGCCTCCTGGTATATATCTATGTAAAAATAAATAAATAAAATAAATTTGACAAACATTTTTGCAGCATTGTATAAATCAGCGAAATAGATAAGAAACGATCAACCTGGAGCCACATATCCGAGGTCAGGGATTGAACCCGTGACCACACAGTTGAAAGCATCACACGCTAACTACTGATCTATGCTGCTGGTTATATATAAAAATAGCAACATATAAAGCTATATATGTATACATATAAGACATATGTCTCTATGAATATAATTGTTTATCGATGTTCGTAATTGGCTTGGAAAAGCGCATTGGGTTTACCTATTAGGCCTTTCTGGTATATATGTACAAACATACATATACATATGTAAAAAAAATGGTTTGGTGACATGGTGAACTCGCACTTACTAAAATCTTGATCACTGAATATCTGCAACTCGAAAATTCTACCCACCAAGAGCCACATACGCGAACTATCACACCAACGATAAATTGAGCGCAATATATTCCATTTATGGTTTTCTGGTTCTTAATGGTTAGCATCTATTGGTTTCAGACAAAGTGGTCACGGGTTCGAAACTTGCTGGTTGCTGCTGGTTTGTGACTTCAAGTCAATCGTTTCCTATCACACTTTGCCCATTTATCTGATTTTCATTGAAACAGTTTTATCCATTTCTGGCAATTTTCGAGTTGTCGGCATCTTGAATTTCACTGATTCGTATAAAATGCTGCAAATATTTCCACAAATGTGTCACGGATTTCAAGTTTTTCAGCATCCTGAAATTTTGTGATTTATATTAAAAAAATTGCTACGACTGCCTGGTATATATGTATATGTATTTATGAAAAATAAATAAATATTTTTCTCATATTTTGACATAAGGGTGAGCTCTGACTGACTTGACCCGGTCGACCCCCTATGGTGAGTTCACATTTGTTCCTTTAATATTTCATTAAAATTGAAATTACAATTTTTTCCTCATTCTACGACTGAAGTAGCAGTGTGCGTAGTATTCTTTGTCATACAAATCTCATTACGTAAGAAAGGATAAAAGCGCCGATACACGTTGCTCTGATGATATTTTTGCACCAGTGCACAGTATTATTAAGTGTGGCACAAAGCAGCAGCATAAATACAAGATTAGCATCGAGAGCAGCGCACCCAGGGAAACACAATCGCATTTGTATTTTATTTAGTCGTCTTGTAGCAGTCGTTGTCCCGGGATGGGGAGGTGGTGGGACCATTACGTATGCAAAATGGGTTCTGGAAATAAAGCCGTTGCGAACAGGAAAGAAAGCCAGGACCTCTGGTAGAGGTCTCGGCGAATTTCGGACGATTAGGATGCGAAGTGATTTAGTTAAACACAGCGGAAGGGCAAGGGTTCATCCTGGGGCTGGAGCAATTTGTCCGCGTATGGAGATGTACCAGAACAGAAGTTCTCAACTACAGGTCGTGCTCCGTTAGTCATGTAAGCTGTGCTCTGGCTCATGAGAGATGTACACATGTAGTAAATCTGTGATTGTCAACAAATTCAAGGTTCGGTTTAAAAATAAATTGTTATATAAAAATATCTGAATTCCATGTGCCGAATAAAAAAAATTGACAAAACGAGTGGGGGGCGCAAAGTCATACAGACAAGGAACTATCACTGACTCCAAAATATTCGAATCTTTAAACATGTTAATCACGATCATATTTCACGATCATGTTAATCACGGTCACAATTGAAATCTCTATCGGGGACGAAACTTCGCAAAATGGCAAAATTTCAAAGCGATCGGAAGAATCTGTGTGTGTCTGTGTATTATGGGGATTTTTTGAACACCGTTAGTCCTATCAAACTGAAACTTAGTATCGGTACTGAAATTCTTATCGACACGACATTAATTTTTTTCAAATTTTTAAGTTGACTGGAAATGATACCTCCCCTTATAGGTGTCCTCTTTTTTTTAAGTTTTTGAATTCAATTATCTCCCAAACCGCTAACTGAATCGGACTGAATTTTTTTTACATTTAATATAAATTATAAATTAACGTAATATTTTTATCTGAACCGGAAGTAGTATTTTTGCTCTAGAGAATCGAGGTTTTTTATGTTTTTCCCAGAAATCTTTTAGTATAATTCTTGTAACAATGTGATGAAAATAAAAATAAAATCACTAAATTTTATAAACCGGAAGTGGGATTTTTTTCTCTTAGAAAGATCAAAAATGTTGCGCCCACTATTCTGTCCACACCCCTGAACGTATCAAGCAGAAAATTTATATTTGTATTCTTTATGTACAAACTTAGAGCTGATAAGGATTTGATCAGAATTCATAAACTGGAAGTAGTATGTTTTTTTAAAACAATATTTCATTATTTTATTTTGACCTTATAAATTATTTTTATTTTCCTGATATTTAATATGTATAATAATTATAATGATTTTAAGTAATAAAAGAAATTCAAACAAAATCTGACAACCGGAAGTAGAATTTTTTCTTGTGTAAGTTTCCCTATATTTGCGCTCAATTTGTATCGATAATAATATGTACATATGTATGTATATTTAATTATCGAATTTTGTTTTGCGATCTTCTTATATTCGTCAAATACATATGTAGATAAAGTTATGGGTTTGTCACATCCGAATTTTTTATATAATCTGATACCTTTTGAATGAAAAAAATTTTATTTATAAAAAATTTAATATTTATTGTGTTTAATTAAGATAGTGATTTTAAGTAAAAATAAAAATAAAATCACTAAATTTAATGAACCGGAAGTGGGATTTTTTCCTCTTAGAAAGCGTAAAAATATTGTGCCCACTATTCTGTCCACACCCCTAAACGTATCAAGCTGAAAATTTATATTTGTATTCTTTGTGTATTATTTTATATTTATCTTTTTGATATTTATTGTGTATAATACTGATAGTGGTTTTAAGTAATAAAAAAAAATTGAACAAAATCCGATAACCGGAAGTAGAATTTTTGTCTTGTGCAGGTCTCGTTAATTAGCGAGTTTCCAGTGTCTCGTAATTCAGCGACTTGTATAATAAAAATGCTGTATTATTTGTAATTGGCCAGGAAGGCGCATTGGGGTTTACCTGTAAGGCTTTCTTGGTATAAAATAAAAAAATAACATTTCTCTGGATACAAATCACAGATACATATTAAGACAGATCCATCTGATCAAGCGGGCCAAAAAGGTTGCGAAACACTAGACGAGGCCCCTGTTAGTTCGGATGGTGGCTAACACATTTAAGAAGGTCCTCCATGACGTTCTCCACTTTTGGGTTTTAGCGTAATCAAGTTTTATTTGGAGTCATTACGGATTCGAGTCACTGCGAGCGTGTATGGGGTGCGTCACACGGGGAATACTAACGATAATTTCATACGCGCGCAGGCTTTTTACGCGAACGTTTTCACGCAATCAAAGCCGCCTTTTTTTCACCTGTTCGTATGTTTTTTTGCCCCACCTTTCAGAATGCCGACTCGAAAGGGCCTCACGGTTAAGAGGATTTTGGCCGATTGTCGCGCATGTAAATATTTTTCAGACGCGAGGGAGATAAGTACGCTCTTCGAGAATGGGGTTATTCCCAAAATGCCACTCGCATTTTGGCAACGGTGAAAGCCTGCCTAATACCCTTTTGAATGTATAATATTTAATATTTGAATATTTTTTAATTGCTTTTTAAGGAATTTTTCAATGTACATACATTCATGGGTGGCCCTCACTTTTCTGGAAAACAAAAATGTTATTAGGATGAGTGTCCGCTTTTTCATAGTTTTTTAATGCTTTTTTATTATTATCAATTTACTTAACGTTTTTTGGGCGTTTGAATGGGAGCCCTCTAATTTTGGGCTCATTTTTGAGCCTTTCTCAAAGTGAAGTTGCAAGGGCATTTTATAGCCGGCAGTTTGGCTTAGTGGTAGCGTATATATTTAGCACCACTGAGGTCAAAGGTTAGAGTCCTCGTCACTACTGGTTAGATTTGGGGGTTTTGTGACTCCAAATCGATCGTTTCTCTATCAGAGTTTGCCAATTTTATCTGATCATTGCTGAAACGGTTCCTGAGAATTGGTATTAGATCTAATCCTGTTGTCACAAAAATCTGCCTGTGTATAATTTGTAATAATTATACACAGTAATCTGAAATCTATAGACATCTCTATAATTTCGTATTTATTATATGTATAAAAATTATATACAAAAAAATAATCTAAAAAAAAACCATAGATGTCTCTTTGATTATTATTTCTGATTAATTGTTATATGCTATATATTCTGATTGTATATGTATGTTTTAGTGTATTTCTGATTTCTGATTGTTTATGTATTCTGTATTTCGTTAACGTAAACCCGTCTCATCGGAGCAAATCTGTAATGGCGAGTGTATATTGATTTGTAACAATAAAATAAAATAAAATAAAATAAGGGAGGTCTTCTATCCTGGGCTCCGAGACTTTTTAAAACCCATTAACGGCTTAAGTTAGGATAATTTGAGATATTCTATCAAAATTTGGCAGTTCTTAATCGACAATAAAACACATTTGAATGGCATTAACCGAGTATAGAAGCCCTCCGATTTTGCTCCGGACGTTTCCAAAAAATATTCTTAGTTAAGTACTGTAATAAAGTATGCTGAATTTGATGGCTTGATGGATGGACGGAAGTTAAAGAATTCTGAATTAGCCTAGAACATATTTATATATTTATTTATACAGGTTCAAATATATTTTTTATCAACACGACATCCATTTGATTTTGATTTTTAAATGCATTTTATTATTACTATATTATGTTCACAATACGTCTTATATATATTTTAACAGCTACTGATCTAGCTTGGAAAGGTTACTATTGAAAGCGAAATATATTGAGTGTTTGAGGCGTTGAAAGTTAGTATTGGATAAGAATGGATCGTTCACCTACTATGATAGAAAAGATCAAGGCACTCAGAATTGAGCAAACGAGGAAGAAGAAGAAGAATATGTATGATTGTAATAAAATTCTATATCAATATTTGTAATCAACATCAGACACTTATCACATTTTCACGGCTTTTAGACATGATTGTAATACTGTTATTTAATAGC
This sequence comes from Arctopsyche grandis, assembly GCF_051622035.1. NCBI lineage: Eukaryota > Metazoa > Arthropoda > Insecta > Trichoptera > Hydropsychidae > Arctopsyche > Arctopsyche grandis. Next base: position 4,920,024 of record NC_135362.1, read on the forward strand.
ATTTCATTAGATGATGAAATAGTAGAAGTAGTAAATATAATAATTATTTATACTTGGGTCAAATAATAGACACGTCCGGTGGTAAAGAAAAATAAATAAAGAAACGTATGAAATTGGGATGGAGTGCATTTAGATGAATGAATGTTATTTTTAAATCAAACATGCCACTCTGCAAGAAAAAGATATTGGATCAATGCGTTTTGCCAGTGATGACGTATGGATGTGAAACTTGGACGTTGAAAACCAAGATTCTTCACAAAGTCCAATGCACTTAGAGAAGTATGGAATGCTTTATGCTCGGCATAACGAGGAAAGATAGGAAGTGGAACACGTGGGTGAGAAGTATGACAAAGGTAGTGGAAATCGTGGATAGAGAAAAGATATTGAAATGGCGATGGGTGGCTAGAAGAATGCTACAATGGTACCCGAAATAACGCAAAAGGATAAAAAAAATACCGCAGGGAAGATGGGTAGACATTAGGAAAATTTGTGGGGTGAGATGGATGAGAGTTGCGCAAAACAGAGACGAGTGAAAGCGTGTTGGAGAGGCCTTCTTCCGGTAGTGGATGGTGAGTGGCTGGAGATGACAATGATTTGCTATTGAAATGCAATTCAGTGAAAAAAATTATTGAAAAAGCGAAGAATTCTCAAACTTCACTGCGTTTGCTTTAAGTTATTTCGATCGTAAATTACCAATCGTGAAAAATATACTGCAGCGGTAGTGAAGATAAAAAATACTATCGTGTATTCGATCGCAAATCACAGACAAAGCAAAAAAGTGGGTGTTGCTTAAGCTGCATCGTCACGCAACACAACGTTTCAATTTAAAAGCATATACATTTTTCATATAATATATATATATATATATATATATATATATATATATATATATATATATATATATATATGTATATATATATATATATATATATATATATATATATATATATATATATATATATTATCTTATCTTGCTTTTCAGCAAATGCATCCAGAACCAAGCTATACCAGAAGGATGGAATAACGCAACTATCATTTTAATACACAAAAAAGGCGACAAAAGCGATATCAAGAACTACCGACCCATTAGTTTACTTTCAGCGGTCTACAAGCTCTTCACGAAGGTTATTACAGAAAGGCTGAAGAATATCCTTGACGAGAACCAACCTATAGAGCAGGCAGGGTTAAGGGCAAATTTCAGCACAATGAACCACCTCCAAGTAGTTGGCGAACTAATGGAGCGCGCCAACGAATATCAACGGCCATTGTGCCTAGGTTTCGTCGATTATGAGAAAGCCTTCGATACAGTTAGTCATAATGCAGTACTTAACGCTCTACAAACACAGGGAGTGCCGGAACCCTATGTGGGACTGTTAGCTGCAATATATAAGAATGCCACAGCTTCGATTAAATTTTTTTCAGGTACAGATAGATTTAGCATAGGAAAAGAAGTAAGACTCACTTATCAATGTAGTTCCCACAATAATCAAATTCACTTTCTCACATTCATATACGTGAGTAAAAAGTCCATTAAAATTCCTGTAAAGGGATAGTCAGATAAGACAGGAGTGCCGGACTCTGCCCAACCCAGGAATGCCGGACTTTGCCCAACCCAAAAGATAAAAATCATTTATATAGATCACGAATCGATCACATAAGTTAGTCATCACCATCGAGACTCTGAGAGTGGTAGTCATTAATATCAACCCCGCAAGTGACAGAACAAAGTGAACCAAAGTTAATTAGTGAAACAAAGTTATATGTATCTCACTTTAAATTCATCATCGTTCCATAATTAAATCTGCAGTTTTCAAATATATCTACAAATAACATAAATGTAACGTTTTTATGATAATAAGGAAATCTTGGTTTGTTAACCAAGTAATTTAAAAAATATATAAACTGCGTTTAGGAACATGACAGTACATACATGTATCAAGCATTAGCTCACATTGCAATACTTCTACAACAAAAGCATAATACTCCAGAACGACTTTTCATAATTTAAGTTAATTTGCATATATTTCACTGACTATTCATAATAAATATTAATTAAAAATAGATTTTTTATTATAATACCCCGCTTTAAAATTCGTCAAACTTCATCGCCCCGATCTATCTGTATTGAAGGCAAAATAGTGTTTATAGTGTCGCGTCGACAAAATTTTCATTTTACGATCTTCGCGCTAAATTTTCGCAAATCCTTCGTATCTGCAACATCCTAACGCCCCTCCGACACGATACGAATTTTATTTTTCAGTTTTTTGGTGCGTTGTGTATTTTTATTTATTTTTCTCCAGTCACACCCCCACCCCGCGTTTAGTATGACAAACTCGTCGTAAAACTCGTGCGCTTGTCTATTATTATACATCAAATATATGTCAAGCGTGAAGTTTGCAACGTGTTGTTTTCGCCTTTCGGTGGAAACACGCCGAAAAGACAACATTTAGTGAATAATTTATCTTTAGTGCCAAACATGAAAAAGTTACGCGAAAACGGAATACAGATAAGCGCACGCATGTTAGAATTCGTCGACTGTCATATTCCTCTGACATTTCCTATTAATTTTTCCAAGTAATAAAATCCTTGGTTTTCTTCCTCGAATGATGAAAAATGCATGTGACTTCATTTTTGTCTAATCTGTATAACGTATATATGATATATGTATATCCGTCTATATATGATCTATATCCACTGATATATGTTTAACCAGCAACAAAGATCAATGGGTAGCATGTAATGCTTTCGATTTTGTGGTCACGGGTTCTATTCCTGATTTGTTGCTGGCCAGACCCTTAGATTTTTTTTTTATTGTTACAAATCAATATACACTCGCCATTACAGATTTGCTCCAATGCGACGGGTGTACGTTAACGAAATACAGAATGTATAAACAATCAGAAATCAGAAATACAGTAATACATACATATACAATCAGAATATATAGCATATAACAATTAATCAGAAATAATAATCATAGAGACATCTATGGATTATTTTTATATTTTTTTTTGTATACAATTTTTATACATATGTATAATAAATACGAAATTATAGAGATGTCTATAGAGATATCTATAGATTTCAGATTACTGTGTATAATTATTACAAATTATACACAGGCAGATTTTGTGACAACAGGATTAGATCTAATACCAATTTTCAGGAACCGTTTCAGCAATGATCAGATACAATTGGCAAACTCTGATAGAGAAACGATCGATTTGGAGTCACAAAACCCCCAAATCTAACCAGCAGTGGCGAGGACTCGAACCTTTGACCTCAGTGGTGCTAAATATATACGCTACCACTAAGCCAAACTGCTGGCTGACTCCATTGGCAATCTTGCCCTATTTCTCGCAAAATTTTATTTAACAGCATCTAATAATTATATAACTTCTAAAATTATGACGGACAAAAACATTTACTTAACGTTTTTTGGGCGTTTGAATGGGAGTCCTCTAATTTTGAGCTACGTTTTGGTCTTTCTCAAACACATCTACCTTCTAAGTTATATCGATTTTGTAAAGATATAAAAATATATTAAAAACTGATATATTTCTTGAAGTTGCAAGAGCATTTTATATGGGAGACCTTCAATCCTGGGTTTCGATACTTTTTAAAGCACGTTAACGGCTTAAGAAAGGATAATTTGAGATAGTCTACCAAAATATGGCAGTTCTTTATTGACTCTAAACACACACTATTTGTACAGAAACCCTCCAACTTTGCTCCGGACTTTTCCAAAAAATATTCTTAGTTAAGCACTGTAATAAATAAGTATTTTTATAAACACGACATCTATTTGATTTTGATTTTTAAATGCTTTTTATTATTTCTAAATTGTGTTCACAATACATCTTATATCTATTGTAATAGCTACTGATTTACTGATCATTTTGAATTTTAGAATATTTATTTAATTTTATTAGTAACCATAGTATTATATTATTCTAATGTTAATGTACAGCATAATAGGAAAAATAGATCAAAAACTTATTTACAATCATTGTACGACATGTCTTGTCAACATTGTACATACGTGTTATTCAAGGCCAATTACAAACACCAATCACCAAAACATACAATCATCATAGAGACATCTATGGACAAATTTTTGCTGCATTTTTAAATTTAAACAAATTTTTAGATGCTCCAAACTCGAATTTTGCGAGAAATACAGCAGGATTGCAAATTTTTTGAGAACGTTTAAAAGAAAGTAAGATAAATTTCCAAACTCTGAAAGGAAACAATCGACCTTGGAGTCACATATCCAAGGTCTGGCCCGCAACAAAGCCAGGGATAGAACCCGTGATAACACGATTAAAAGCAGTAAACGCTAACCATTGACCTATGCTGCTGGTTAAGTATCTAACTAGATTATAGCTGATATTTTATTTTATTTTTAACATATTAGCCACAGTGACATTACAGAGAGCTCTAACGCGCTATTGTGGCCAATCATACAATCATAACATCATAATCATTTATTTATTTATTTAAAGATTGGACCATTGTAGCATTACAGGAATTCCTAATACAAAAATATAACAGAAAAGAAAAGAAACAAAATAATAACTAAAGAAATTAGACATTACAAAAACAAAACATATACATATATACACAAACAACTAATAATAATAATAAAAAATTACAAATTATAAAAAAACAACAATGAAGGGAATGTCTTATAAAAGAAAAAATAGAAAGAAAAATAAATATAAATATAAACATACATATGTATATATACAGACAAAAATACATTTATACATAATCATAAAAAACAATATCATAATAATAACAACCAGTTATATCTTGATGGAAAAATCATTGACATTTGACGGGTTGAAAACCAGACTGGTGCAAGTGACATTTAAAAAAAAAGCTGGTTTAAGTGCTAAAATAATAGCATTTCATATATGCTATTATTTTAGCACTAAAACCAGCTTTTTTTTAAATGTCACTTGTACCAGTCTGGTTTTCAGCGCGTCATTGATAATTGATAAAATCAACCAATGGCGTTGCTCAACTACCACTCAACCAGTTTGGCACAGTTTAAATTGAAGAGGTCATTTTCACCAGCAACACCCGGTTGAGCAGATATTGGAGACGTTGTCAACATATGATGTTTGTCGGTGTGCGCCTTGTGTGTCAGTGCGTGCCTTGTGTCATTTACATTTCCAGTTAATTTCACTGCCGTCAGATACAAAAAAAAAAATCATTCAAGAATAAAGTCCGACGCGTAACATAATAAATGTTTATTTATAGCTACGAAACGATTCCGCAAGAAATAAAAAGGCCTGTCCGATAGTCGCGTACGCAAAGGGTTGACGAAGGTTTGCAAAGGTATCCACGTAACATCCACGCGGCTGTAGATCAAAGTTTCTCAAGTGGTCCGCGCGTGATTTATGGGGGTGTGTTTGTATCGAAGAGGATAAAATGTGGGTGGGGGGTGGGTAGGGGGAGGGAAAAGTTGCGTGGGCCTACCCGCGCATACTAAACTTCGGTGTCAGGTGAAAAACGGACGCTTTTCCGACAACGTATTTATTTTAACCCGCGACCGGAAGTGGGTCGTGAGAGTTTTCCGAGCCGCCTGACAAGAGTCATCGTCTGAATTGACGTTCGATGAATACTTTATTTATTATTTCTCTTTTATATTGAACGTGAAGGCTCGTGACGTGTAATGTTTAAGGGTGGGTTTAATTCATTTTTGTGCTGTATATGTATATGTACATTAAGCCTATATATTATAGTTATGTTTAACAAAAGCTTGTAAACAATGGCGCAGATGAATATGCTTGCTTACCAATAAGCGCATGATTCAAACTATTGTATTCACGCTTCCTCCATAGATGATGTGGGGCTGCAAACCTTTTTATTTCATTATATTAATCATATAAGGAACATTTTAAAACTACAATCATTACATTAATAATATAATATAAATATAATTAATCAATAATTAAAGCTCAAATTACATAATAACCTTTGGTTACAATTTAATATGCTTTTACTAATACAATTACATTTACTTTTCAATACTTGTGATTGAATCTATGTAGTTACTTTACCAATAAGCCCTTATATAAATATATTTATCAATTTAATGACTGCAATAATAATTAGTTTATTATTGCAGTTATTTCTAAACTCTAAAGAAAAGAAACAAATCATGTATATTTTAATATTTTGTTTGATTTAAAACGAATTCAGTATAATATCTTATACACACGACCTTAACCCGAGCAACGCAGGGCAGTATTTCAAAGTTTGAATTTAAAATATTTCTAAATTCACTTTATTTTTAGCCTTTACTGGCCTCCAATCATCCAGCTAAAAATGTATGCTTTACGCTATATTAATGTATAATTAATTAACCTCGCAGATTTTGCATTATTTTAACCATGCAAAATCTGCAAGGTTAATTATTATAATAAGCTACATAAATCATTTTAACATGTTTAACATACCAGGAAGGCCTTACAGGTAAATCCCAATGCACCTTCCTGGCCAATTACAAATACAAATGCAGCATTTTTATTATAAGTCGTTGAATTGCGAGACACTGAAAAAACTCACAAATTAGCGAGACATCTATGAATTGTACATAATTTTTTATTGTACATCAATCAAATTTTAAATAGTGGTGACATAGTAGGTAGGAAGGATTTTTAGCCAATTTTTTTTCCGGGAACCGTTTCAACAATGAAATCAGAGAAAATTGGCAAACTTTGATAGGAAACGATCAACCTGGAGTCACAAATCCAGGTCTGACCAACAGCATACTCTGGAAAATTCATTTTCATTCAGGGATTGAACCCGGCACCTTCTTGACGGTAAGCAGAAGCTTAACGTCCGAGCTATGCTGCTGGCTAAATTAAATTTTAAATTTCGAATAGTATAAAATTAGTGCAAGAAATAATAAGCTTATTGTAAATCATATTAACAATTAGATTGTACAACATAACTTCTTATTGATTACTTATCTCGCAGATAAAACCCAGTGAAGAGATATACTTTTAGTCGTGAAATGTCAGATCTGACATATTTGGCCAAAAATCAATATATATCGTGTATTACCCTACAAGAAGCTACACTCCAAATTTGAAATGTATATATACATATAAGAGTTAAAACTATAAATATTTATATATTAGAGATAACGAGAACCTATAGAGCAAATTTTATAAAATATAGAGTGAATTATAGGCGTTTAAACAATTAAAATCTGATATGGCCATATCAAGGCCAAAAAGTTGGAAGACACGGGACGAACGCTTGTTAAACGTCAGGAAGGTCTACGTGCCCTGTTTTTAAAACGCCTTGTATACGATATTTTATCTCCAACGTAATGTCAGACGATACATTAACGTATATTGATGACCAAAATGAGCAATATGGCAAAGTATGAAAACGATCGGATAAGAGATAAGAGATATAAAAAATGACCACTAACACGAAAACCATGTGAACTTAATAAGAGGTAAGTAAAAATGAAGCAGAGCCGCATTTTTTTAAATTTTTTGAATTCACTTATCTTCCAAACTGCTAACTGAATCGGACTGAATTTTTTTTACATGTAATAAAAATTATAAATTTTATATCCTAATATTTTTTGAATATTTTTACTTGAACCGGAAGTAGTATGTACGTTTACTCTAGAGAATCAAGGTTTTTTTTAGGTTTTTCTCAGAAAATCTTTGGTTTATTGCACTGAAATTTCATATATGTAAGTTTAAACTAAATACCAAGTTATGTATAAAATTAAGTAAGCATCCGTCAACCGGATTTTTCTTCCACTATTTTTTTTTTGCTTTCATTCAATTTAAATATTAATTGACACACTTTGCATAGCTTGAGTTAAAACGAAAACTAACCGGACGAAACCCGACGTCCAATAGATTAAAACTTTCGAGGCCGGTCTCCTTAGAACTAAACTCTCAACTGTATCAACACTAATGTCGCTAACTTTCCAACGAACAAAATCTCATTATGAATGTTTTCCTTCAATTTGAACCGAGTTGGAATTAAAGTATCTTTGAAAATACACACCAATTCCAATCTTACGCTGGGTTTGTCGACCCCTGACATATTTACCGTGAGACACAATACACCTTTTGCTCAGCTATCGCTGTAACCGTAGCTGCGTCAGGTGTTCCCTGTCAAAACAACAACCAGACGATACCGGAAATGACTAATGCAGATTTCTCATACGTCTCTTCATAGCGAACGACCATTGTTCGCGAATATTCCCGACGATGAATACATACATAGACGCCGAAGCAAACTAATGCAACATTGAAAATTGAGGTCGCTCGTTAAACACGTCTGAAAGGTGTTGATAGAATGAACGATCTCGAAACTACTATATATGTACATATACAATAATATAAACCGAATTATTTATAGGTATATGTATTGGAAATATAATTTAGTTCGTCTACTTCAAATAAATAGTCAGACATATATTATCAGAATAAATTATCATTCATGTTATAACCTACTAGCTGAACCCGGCATACGTTGCAATGCCATTATAAGGCATGCAATTCCCGTTCCCGTTCCTGTTCCCGTTTCAAGTGATGGTTGGAGCTCAACTAACATCTCTTCAAAGCCGTGTCGTCATAAACCAACTGGTAACGTGGCTAACAACGCACACATTTCCTTGACTACACAATGGCGCTTCAAACTTTCGCATCGGTAACATCTTAATTACGAATATTATTATTAAGAGCATTTTTACCGTTTTTTTATCACAGTAAGCTTCCCGGACATGCATACAACAAATTCTGAAAGTTCCATCGTAATCGGTTGAGTGGTTTATCAGCCTATACGAGACAGACAGACAGACAGACAGACAAACAGACATTCATTTTTACATACCTCCTTTACGTTTCACATGGCTTTCGTGTTAGTGGTAATTTTTATCTCTTATCCGATCGTTTTCATACTTTGCCATATTGCTCATTTTGGTCATCAATACACGTTAATGTATCGTCTGCCATTACGTTGGAGATAAAATATCGTATACAACGCGTTTTAAAAACGGGGCCCGTAAACCTTCCTCACGTTTAATAAGCGTTCGTCCCGTGTCTTCCAACCTGTTCGCCTTGATATGGCTATATAAGATTTTAATTGTTTAAACGCCTTTAATTCACTCTATATTTTATAAAATTTGCTCTTTATAGGTTCTCGTTATCTCTAATATTTAATTATTTATAGTTTTAACTCTCATATGTATATATAAATTTCAAATTTGGCGTCTAGCTTCATGTAATGTAATACACGATATATATTGATTTTTGGCCAAATATGTCAAATCTGACATTACACTGTATATCTCCTCAGTCGGTTTTATCTGCGAGATAAGTATTCAATAAGAAGTTATGTTGTATCTAATTGTTAATATGATTTAAAATAAGCTTACATACATTTAGTTTTTTACAATAAGCTTAAATACATACATCACATACACTTATTTTTAGTTATCAACTGATTTTTATCTATATAAATATTGTGAAAAAGTTATAGTTATAGGCGTTTAAAATCTGACAAAACGAGTGGGTAGCGGAAATTCAAACCTACATACTACAAACAAAGCTACAGGCTAGTGGAAAATGGTTAGCTGTCATTGTATAAAAAAAATTTTGGATTCTTAAACGTGTTTAAGAATCTAAAAATTACGATTATATTTCACCATTGAAATAGCACCAGCAACTTAAATCTTTATTGGCGAACAAAACTCGCAAAATGGCAAAGTTTTAAAGCGATCGGAAGAATGTAGGAAATATTGTCTGACCGAATGGCGAAGTAAATCTAATATAAACCTTGTAATTAGCTGTAGTTTAGTTTGCATGTACGGTAGGAATAACGTCATACATTTCTTGATTCACGTGGTTTATGTTTATTAATGAAATATATATCTAAATGATGAAAAATTATACTGTTCATTAATATTTATTAACATATGTAGTACTTAACCAGTGGTGAGCATATAATGCATTGAACTGAGTGGTCATGGCTTCATATTCCACTGGTTTCTGTTGGCCAGCCATTGGATTTATGACTGCAGGTCGATGGTTTCCTATCATAAATTTGCCAATTTATCTGATTTTCATTGAAACGGTTCCAAAAAATTGGCAACCTTACCCATTCTCTCACAAAATCTTGAGTTTTCAGTAATCTCGAATTTTATAAAATGATGCGCATTTACAAATTTGACCATACATGTCTCTGTGGATATTAATTGACATGTATTTATGTACTTTGTATAATACTAAAATTATTTGTATGAAATGTTCAATTTTTCTGGCCAGGAATGTGCAGTGGGTTTACCTGTTAGGCCGTCCTTGTATAAATTAAACATACTTACATAGTAAATCTATTATTCCTGAATTATGGAAATTTCTTTAAGTAAAAACTAAAGTCGCATATTATGCATGCACATATATAAATATGTAGTTATTTGACAAAATTTCTTAATTGAGTTTACGTTTGAGAAAATATCTTAATTGTACAAGGATTTTCCTGGGAAACGTACCGAGGGAGGATGAGAAAATAGTCGCTGTCGTATCGATACGATACATATATACATATATAAAATGGGACGTACTACTAGTGGATGCCTGTCTGAGCTTAATCAGATATTCTGGTCGTGCAGTGGGCAAAGTGGCTTAACTTCAGCCAGATAAATCGTGGGGCGCTTTAACGCCCCCTACCGAGAACAAGCTCGCTCGCTTGCTCGATATTCATAAACGGAATATGTAGCTATGTACGTACATAGATACATATGTATATATATACGTATATATAGCTTTGGACACGTCTCTCTCTATCTCTATAGTTCGACGTGTACGTTTAGCCAATGATCAATCGTGGACGTAAATTTTAACTTAACCTATCTACCCATAGTGTATCTGGGAGTAATCTGTCAATGGAATCTTGTGGAAGATGAGATTTTTCAAACTATTTCCTTTTTGTGCTGAATTTTTCTTCTTATGTATAAATTATGTCTGACTTAACAAAAGCTAGAACATAATATTATTTTATTTTATTTTACATATGAATGTATATATGTATATACCAGGAAGGCTTGACAGAAAGAACCCAATGCACCTTCCTGGACAATTAATTACAAACAATGCAGCATTTTGTTATTACATACATAAATCACTGTATTTCAAGAAGCTGAAGAACACGAAATAACAATGAATTAATTAATTTAATAAATAATTAATCCATTGAGACATCTATGAACTCACATTTGCACATAATTTTTACAAATTGTACATATGATACGTACAGAAGATTTTTGACAACAGGAAAGATGATTTTTTGCCAACTTTGAGGAACCGTTTCAACAATGATAAGATAAAATTGGAAAACTCTGATAAGAAACGATCCATTTGGAGTCACAAATACCCCCAAATCTAACCAGTACTATAGCGGATTGAACCCACTGATCACTTGGTGCTAAACATACACTCTACGAAGTCACAAATATATATACTAGTGGCTAAACATACACGTGATTTGGAGTCATAAATATATATACTAGTGGTTTTAACCGGCTTCGCTCGGTATTTTTAATATAAACCGTTTAAATATGGCTTAATCTAATAGTAAATATTAATTTGTGTTTTTATTAAATGTATTTGAATCGAAAAAATAATAATATTCAATGACAGCCAATCAGAAACGAATGGTTTTTTATATATAAGTGAATGAGAACTTGAATCGCATCCGGGAATCGGAATGGGAACTGAAACAGGAATCCGGATCCGAAACTGAAACAGGAATCCAGAACTGGAACTGAAAAATTAATTGGGATATGGAACTAAAACGGAAATCGGGATCCGGATCTGAAAAAGGAATTAGGATCCAAAACTGAAAAATGAATCGGGATCCAGAACTAAAACAGGAATCCGGATCCGGAACTGAAAAAGGAATTGAAATCGGAAACGTAATCGAAATTGATATACATAACATCGTCATATAAAATTTGATTTTGTTGATAACATCACTTACATATGTACATACATACACAAATAAAGCCTCTTTCGAAATTATATATTAGATTTTGTATGGGTATTATATATCATATGTACATGAGGTATATTATTTTAAGCGTACCTTACGAATAAGGTTGGCTTTTTATTTCAGCGTAAAAATACGGTAAGGGTTGTTACAGACGACTTGGTCGCCTATAATGTTTTGGAGAGACCGGAGGGGAGACTAGGTGGAAAACAGATGTCGGATTTTTCCTTTAGTTTTTCATGTCGCACCCTTCGCTTCTAAATATTCGCTAGAAAGGGGGACGGCGGGCTCCACTCAACCGGAATCGTGAAAAATTAACCGGAACCAAAACCCGATGCACCACCCCGGCCAGCGAGACAAAAAAAAAATTTAAAAAAACGGTGTGAATATAAACATTTTTGGCGATGCAAAAATTGCTTGTGCATAGTGTAATGTAAGACTCTGTAAATTCATTTGTAACATGCCTGCGAGAATATAGTAGAGGCTAAATCCTCTCCCCCTTATATTTTTTTTTCTAAAAAAAAATTTAGGAATATATTTTAAGTAACATTTTATACAAAGAAAATGACTTCTTGAACAAATAATTGACTTTGTTCATTATGTGTTCCAAAAAACCAAAAGTTTCATTAGTAAAAAATATTTAATGATAAAAATGAAAAGATTGACCTTTGCGCAGCCGACTAAAAACGACCTTATGTATACGGAAATACAGATATATTTTCTCTGCCCCAATCTACTGTCTACTCTCTACCCACAAAACCACTCAAAAGTGCCAGATGGCAGATAAACTGAAGCTGGCGACCACGGGACCACAACAGATAAGCGACTCCCCTACAACTGAATTACGAACTGTTTCTACTCATCACGTGGTGAGTGGGATAATAACTTATGAATTAAGTAAAAATATATATGTGAGATAATGAGAGTCTATAATGCAAATTTTATAAGATATAGTGTGAAAAGATAAAGTTATAGGCATTTAAACAATTAAAATTTGATAAGATGAGTGGGGAGCGGTGAGTCAATCATATATGAATGTACATATATAAAGCTACCAGCTATCAAACGTCAAACAAAATTTAGGTGTGTTTATTACAATTATTTTTCACCGTCGAACTATCAGAATCAATTTAAATTTCCATCGTTGACCAAACCGCACAAAATGGCAAAGTTTCAAAACAATCGGAAGACTGTAGGAATAAATACTGAATCGTTAGCGAAGTGAAATATAAAAGAGCCTTGTAAAAAAACACTTTTTGACTATTGACGAATCACCAATAATATACAAAACTAATTTTTTTTCTGGTTAGGAGAAATGTTTGACTGCATTGCACTTAAAGACGAGCCGCTCCAGTATATGTACATACATATATATGCGCATTCATTTTAGAAGAAAAACTTTTAAATATATACATAGTATCTCAAAGCTCATACATATAAATTTAGATCATTGAAAATTTCCCCGTTACCCATTTTTATTTATTTTATTACATTTTATACCAGGAAGGCCTTACAGGTAAACCCCAATGCGCCTTCCTGGCCAATTACAAACAATACAGCATTTTTAATATACAAGTCGCTGAATTACGAGTCAATGAAAACTTGAAAATTAACGAGACATCTATGAATTGTCAATAAATTTTACTATACTCAAATAGTCGTGACATAGTAGGTAGGAAGGATTTTACCCAATTTTTAATCGGGAACCGTTTCAACAATAAAATCAGAGAAAATTGGCAAATTCTGATAGAATACAATCGATCTGGAGTCACAAATATCCAGGTTTGACCAGCAGCACTACAGATATACTCAGTAAAATTCTTTTCAATCGAGCTCAGCTCATGGGATCGAACCCGGAGCCCCTCGATGTTAGGCAGAAGCTTAACGACCGAGCTATGCTGCTGGCTAAGAATCCATTGGACCTTGTTCAAAGCTAACTAGCAGCGTGGTCTAGTGGTGAATGTTGAATTATTTCGTACTTGATGTTACGAGTTCGATTCCCCGCTAAGTCTCGCTGTTGGCCAGACCTTGATTTGTCTAGGTCGATCGTTTCTTATCAGAATTTGCCAATATACCGGGAAGGCTTGACAGGAAGAACCCAATGCGCCTTCCTGGACAATTAATTGCAAACAATGCAGCATTTTATTATTATATAAATCAATGTATTTCCAGAAGTACGAAATAAAAATTAATTAATTAATTACAGAATTAATCCATTGAGATTTTGTACATATTTTTTACAAATTATACACACAATAAATACAGAAGATTTGTCACAACAGGAAATATGATTATTTGCCAATTTTGAGGAACCGTTTCAACAATGATCACATAAAATTGGCAAACTCTGATAAGAAACGATCAATTTGGAGTCACAAATACCCCCAAATCTAACGAGCAGTACGGTGGATCGAACCCACTGATCACTTGGTGCTAAACATACATTTATTTATTTATTCTAAACAGACCACTGTGGCATAACAGGAATTCCTAAAGCGCCACAATGGTCAAAAACATAACACAAAAAAAAAAACAAAATAACAATCAAACACAAATCAATACACAACGAAAATAATACACCCATCAATTATACATAAAAAAAATACATTTGAACATAAACATAAATACATCCATACATAAACATAAAAAACAGCATTTGAAACGATTCCTGTAAAATTGGCGTTTCCTTCCCAATTTTCTGTTGCGAACCTTTAATTATTGTTATATCTTAGGTTTCGCCATATTGCTCACCATAGACGTCTCTGTGGTTGTTTATCGAATATAAAAAATTCGTATTGTTACATGAAAGTTATTCATCGTTATTTATCGTATTAATACGATGTTTGTAATATATGTACATATACTGACCATAGATGTCAGATATTATTTAGATTTACATGTATCTATGTAATAATTATGTGGACCAGGAAGGCGCATTTGGGGTTTACCTGTTAAGCCTTCCTGGTATATTTGTAAAATAAAATAAAATAAAGAATCTAAAATTTCCACATTGAAAATGTCATAATATTGTACATATATTAGAGTCTACTAATCTAGTTAAATGAACGGCCTTACATTTAAAATCAACTGTATACCTCGTTGCGAACCTTTAAAATTGAAAAATATAAAGATACGTCATAAAAAAATTGATTTGGGAATATGTACTGAATATTATTAGGCAGCGGTGCGTATTGTATTTTGAGTCGTAAAAATTTACACTCCCGCCGTGCAATAAAAAGGGACCGTGTAAAATGAAAGTGTGCGCGCATATTCTTGAGAGTTTGTTGCACGGGACTATTCCCTTAAGTACGATGGGTACCACACCATACCCTTTGTTTGCGTTGACCAAACTGCAGCCGAGGGGATACCCAGATAATCCGAAAGACCCGAGTTCAAATCCCGCACCGACCACCGGACCCATTTTTCTCGACGACAAAGGACATTATGGTTTCGACAAAACTCCTAAACGAAAACAGAAAAAAAATATTTTTGTTATTCACTCTGTCTCTTGTACAAACAGTCGCTTTAGTTGGTGGTACCTGAATTCGGGGACTATTGGATGAGGTCGGCTCGAAGCAGAAGTACCAACTTGTCTATTACCCTCGAGCACTATGGCACGAAAGATTTAGATTCGTACTCTATGTACATACATATGTATGTTGACAGTCTCAAATTTTTGAGAATGTTAAGACCGGTTACACCTATACTAGGGGTTTCAAAAAACCGTCCCAAAGAAAATGCCGGTTTTTTACAAATAAAAAGCTGGTTGACTGGCTTTCACTGGTTATATAATACTATTCACTGTAAATATAAAATATTATTACAAATAATAAAACTGCAGTAAAATGGCAGATTTTGAAAACGTACAAATAATTAAATGATTGAAATTAGCTACAAATTATGGAAAACCCAATTTGCCGAAATTCTGAAAGGCCTTGTGTAGGTTATTGAAACTACTTTCAATAATATTTTATTGGTTCATAAACTGGTCTTCATCCATTACTAAATCTCAAAGCCACCGCTAAGTGCTGTACCTTTTTTTTGTTGTTCAAAAAAATATACGCCTATTCTCTAAGAAAGTTTGGATACATGTACATATGTACACATTTTTTTTGATCTTTCATAGAAATTTGAAATTTATAATTGCTAGTTTTGAGGAAAAAAACATGAATTAAAGAAAATTTTAAAAAGCCGGTTGATCGAGTATAAAAGTCGGTTTTCGGTTATTTGAAAAATTGTCAAAAAGCCAGTTTTTCGGTTTCGGTTTAAGCCCACTTGGAAGCCCTACACCTATACGGGTCTACGTGACTAGCCAGAATGTTAAATTACAGAAAACACAAATATCGGAAGGCAAAGATCGAAAATCGAAAGATCTTAAGTCGAAAGATAAAAAAGGGTGCATGGTAAACGGTACATACTTCATTTGCGCGAACAGGGTACAACAGGAACAAGAGGAACAGGCTTTTCCTCCCGTATTCTGCGCGCTCACATTAATACGGGAGGAAAAGCCTGTTCCTCTTGTTCCTGTTGTATCCTGCTCGCGCAAATTAAGTGAGACATTGTGAAGATTGTCTTTCAAAATTCCAAAAATGGATCTTCTGAGCTAACTAGAAAAGTGAAAAGATATCTATACATTTTAACCTATGTATTTGTTTGGTATCTTGCGCTCATAATTTTTTTCAAAATTGAATGTGATATATGTACATACATCATTCATCATCAAAATTCCACTCGTATGAGTAGAATTTGAACTTTCATCTTCCATTTGGGCCTCGAAGAGATGTTTTAATTGTTGGTATTGGCGGCTTATTCTTATACATATATATTGGTGCTAGCTGTAGATGCAAGACATTCCCTACTTTGTAATTTATTATTTGATATTTTTACCGTATCTGCTATTATTATAATGCTATTTTTAAATTTTTTATTTTATTTTGTATTTTTTCAACCATTGTGACGTCAACTATAATGGTCCAAACTTAAACTTGAATAAATAAATGAGACTGAAATGATCATTTTTAAAATAACTAATAACTTAGTATGTTAGTTTATATTAAAAATACTACAAAGACTCTTCTTCATAGTATTCGTTATATGAACAAAAAGCTTTTAATAAATATTACGACGATAAATAAATATTCAATATTGCATAATCAATGATCAACATTTTTTTTTATAAAAATCAAAGCTTTCACTCCTTGGTTTTATTTATCTGGGTGAAAATCATTTTGGCACTTACACCATTTTCTTTAAAAATGAAACCCTGAAAGTAAATCTTTGATATGTGAAATAATTTCAAAATACACGTAAAAGCTTAAAATAGCCTGCCATAAATTTCCACCGACAATAAAAAGTATCGACTTGAAAACGAGCTTGGATGAGGAGGGTGGAGATGGGAAGGGGAGGGGGAGGGGGATGGTTATTTCCATGGTAGTTGGCCGCTATTAAGTTGTCTTGCGGCCACAGCACTTGCATTTTATTAGACAGCGAGAAAAATGTGCGGCCAAAAGGCCAAACCGATTGTATTTCTCTCGCATTTTTTGGACTTTTCCTGGTCTGAGGGGATGGGGGGCAAAAGTGGGTGGGTCCCGTTCCCTAGGCCGACGGGGAACGGCCATGCCCAATGAGTCGTTTTAACCGAACGATTTTTTATTTCCGCTCGGCGGGAGCATAAATACGCGGCGGGCCTCTCTCGTTATACGTGCGATACGTACCGTAACGGCTATAGCGAGAGAAAAGAGGCTGTAATATACGCTATTATTTTATAATTCAATAGGCGGCCACCGACGAATGTTATACGGCCGCAATAAGTGTTATGGCTCGTTATAAATATTTCTGACGTATGTATTTCTCTCGCACCTCGTTCTAACCATAACTGTTTATCTTTATCAGGCGATTCTTTCGATGCGTTGTTGCCGTCATAAATATTTGATTTTTGCTCTGCCTCTTGTACATATTAGGTTTTGTACACTTTCTGTATAGGATTCAGGTTTCTATAATCAATTAATAAAAAAAAAGTGGCACAAAGATTTATTTGAACCAATCTCCGAGCGATCATACTGTAATTTTCACGTAAATAGCACTAATATTTAAAAGGCTGACAAAAATAGTAGAAGGAAGTGCGATTAAGAGTAAACTGCCACTTTTGGTATACAGATCTTCACCAAATTTATTATGGCACTTAACTTTAAGTTGATACTCAAAGATATAAAATTTCAGTCGTTTGCGGTTTTGGAGAAAAACATAATAAAATATAAATTCTATTTAATTTCCGATTGATATAAAAATATATTTGTATGAAGTTTATGCATATGTGAAAAGTGTCAGTCAGTGTCAGTGTAGGTACATATAAAGGGAGATTTTAGAACGTAACGATTAACATTTCACTAACCAAATACATAAATATTTTTAAAGAAAATTTAGGGATGCGTTTCAATGTGCTGATAGCACTGAGCAACAAAAAATCACGTTTTTGAGTTACCAGAGCGAAAACTAACCAATCTTTACTAACTTTGACCCATTGAATTCGAATATGATATTTATTTTTGTTGGTTAGTGATCGTTTACGAGATATGAGCGTTTAAAAAAATGCGCGATTTTTACAGTTTTTTTGGCTTTTGCGGTCTTTAACTTAAAATTCAGTATTGCTGTGCTCAAAGTGAGTATTGGAATCAATATTCAGATGTTTTTCCTATTGATTGTAATATTTCATTGCTTTAAAATACTTATAATTAATTTTCTAGCTAATTTTAAAAGTCAAAAATATATTTTTTTTACGGATTTTTTCTCCATGCTATTTTCAATTTATTTGACAATTTTTTTATTTCACCATGTTTATAAGGATTGGTTTTCTATTTCAATATTTTTTGTTTTTATCTAAACGTACTAACTCGAGCGGTAATTGCAATTTAAATGCTTTCGTTGTGCATACGTTTGAAACGCGGATAGCAAGGTGCAAGCGAGATGGCATGTAGTCTGACCGCTGTACTCTGTGAGATGGATTACATTCCATCTCTCTTGCACCACCTTTGGTAATTTTTTTATTGCTCAGTGTAATTAAAGCTTGGAAATAAGGGGGATGTTATTCAAGAACGCCCAATCTTGCTTGGTTTAGACTGCATTGTCCTGGCCATGGTCCGAGTTTGCACTAAACAAGGCCGGTTGGGCTTATCTTATCTTAGCCAGCAGCATATCTCGGACGTTAAGCTTCTGCTTACCGTCAAGAAGGTGCCGGGTTCTATCCCTGAATGAAAATGGATTTTTCAGAGTATGCTGTTGGTCAGACCTGGATTTGTGACTCCAGGTTGATCGTTTCCTATCAGAGTTTGCCAATTTTCTCTGATTTCATTGTTGAAACGGTTCCCGGAAAAAAAAATTGGCTAAAAATCCTTCCTACCTACTATGTCACCACAATTTGAAATTTGATGGATGTACAATAAAAGTTTATAAACAATTCATAGATGTCTCGCTAATTTGCGAGTTTTTTCAGAGTCTCGCAATTCAACGACTTATAATAAAACAAATGCTGCATTTGTATTTGTAATTGGCCAGGAAGGCGCATTGGGATTTACCTGTAAGGCCTTCCTGGTATATATGTAAAATATATGTAAAAATCTTCTACCTTCTTCAGCACCAACACGGATACATGGCAACCTTGCCTTGCGATATATCTTCTCGTCTCATCTTCTCGCTATATCTTCGCGCCTCTCCATGAATATCTCGTCTTTCGTACATGCTGAAATTCAAACAGTCAAAATTCAATTGAAATGAGCATGCAGCCACGTGTTTTGCAACCATTTGTAGTAAACCCAAATTTTATACCCTAATATTTTTACCTAAACCGGAAGTAGTACTTTTACTCTAGAGAATCGAGGCTTTTCATGTTTTTCTCAGAAACCTTTTGGTTTATTGAACTAAAATTTCATATCTAAAATTTTAATCTTAATACCAAGTTACATATTAAATTTAGTGAGCACCCGTCAACTGGAAGTGGCAGTTTACTCTTGTTCGATTTTTCTTCCACTATTTTTTTCGACCCCTTAAACATGTACGTCCTTTACGATAAATTCAAGTATAATACTTGTTTGTATTAGTGGCCATGACTGATGATGACTTTGATGTTTGTTTCAGATGGTGTTGATGGTGTTGTTTGACCAAAAGAGTAGGCGGCGATGAGCGGCGCGGGCGCGCGCGCGCTGTTGCTGGCCGCGCTGTGCGTGCACGCGCTGCACGCGCACTGCCCGCGCCTCTGCGACTGCAAATGGAAAGGTGGCAAGGAATCAGTCCTTTGTCCTGCAGCCAACCTGACCAGACTCCCAGCCCAACTAGACACTGGTACCCAGCTCCTGGACCTCACCGACAACCCTCTAGTCACCATACAGAAAGACGCCTTCGCTTCAGCGGGTCTGCTCAACCTGCAAAAGATCTACGTGGCAAAATGTCGCCTCAAAAACGTCGACAGATACGCATTCCGCAAACTGATAAACCTCGTCGAACTAGACCTGAGCCAAAACTCACTCACATCAGTCCCGTCGCACATCTTCGACTCCGTCCCGGAACTGCGAGAGCTGAAACTAAGCGGAAATCCAATACAGAGGCTGCTCAACGAAGCTTTCATACACGTACCACAACTAGTTCGCTTGGAGATCTCAGATTGCCGCTTAGGCACAGTTGAACCTAGAGCTTTCAGTGGATTGGAGAGTACTCTAGAGTGGCTTAAACTAGATAGGAACAGATTATCTGATGTTAGAGCGACTACTATCACTTCGATGCAAAGTTTGCATGGATTGGAGCTTGCGAACAATCCTTGGAACTGTACTTGCGGATTGAGGCCACTCAGAGAATGGATGTTGAGGCAGAACGTGCCTTATGGCACTCCGCCTGCTTGCAGGTTTCCTCCAAGACTGGCTGGAAAGTCTTGGGAGAGGATGGAATTGGATGAGTTCGCCTGTGCTCCAGAAATCATTCCGGATGAAAAGGAATCCAAAGCAGAGGAAGGAGATAATGTAACTTTGAGCTGTAGAGTTGGCGGTGAACCAGTTCCTAGAGTGTTATGGTTATTAAGAAACAGGGTATTAGTGAATACGACTTCCATGAGCGGTCGTCGTGCTTACTTGGTACGAGCTAGAGGTGGAGCTGCTAGTTTGACATTGTTGGGAGCAGAGCCGCAAGATACTGGAGTTTATACTTGTGCAGCTGAAAACTTGGCTGGGAGAGCTGAAGCAGTTGTTAAATTGGCTGTAGCTAAGCGTGCAGGTACTAGTTCGAACGGTGGCTTAGCTTTGGCAGCAGGTGCTACTGCTGCATTGTTGGTGTTGGCTGCTTGTTTGCTGCTTTTGGGTATCAAAGCAGCTCGAGCCAAGCCTCGTCCTCATCCTCAAGCCTGCGCCCGTCATAGGACTGACAGCTATGAGAAGATTGAGATGAATCACAAGTTCAACAACCACGTTCCAGTTGTTAATAACGTGATCGAAACTGAAAATAATCACAGGAATGAGCCAGCAGTGGCTTTGGCAGGGGCTGTGAGGAAAAGAGGAGATTATCGACACGTTCCTAGTCAAGATACAGAAGACGAAGCTGAAACTTACGACGAAGAAATAGAGACTCCGACTCCGACTACTGAGAATATCAGATCGACCAGTTGGAGAACTATACCCCAGTCTACGTGGCCTTTGAATAGGGATGAAGTTAAGCCCGACGAAGCAGATTTGCATATTCCACGATTGTGCGAATACCGAGAGTCCAGGTAATACTTTCGATTTATTATTTATATATGTAGAGTTACAAGTTTAGATAGACAGACTAAGGGGATTTACATATTTAAGGACATGGTATATTCAATTCATTTGATAAAATTACATACATATATATATTTATATTGATGAAATTAGTAGTTTACAAACATTTTAAAGAATTTATTTATTTTGAAAACGGGTCATGATATATATTTTCATTCTATATTCCTAAAAGAAGAACATTCGACTGTAAAATTTTCACTTAAAAGCTTGAAGATACTGAAAAAATAAACACATAATAGTATGAAGTAAAAAGCGTAACACAATATATATTTTTGATTTTTGAAATTCGGTAGTTAAATTTTTATTATTTTAATTATTTTAAAATGATAAAAAACCACAATCAATAAAAGAAAGCTTGTATCTCATAAACGAGAACAAGCAAAAAAAAATTATCATATTCGAATTTAATGAGTCGAAATTAATAAAATTTATTATCTCCGTTCTTCTTTATTTTATACCAAAAAGTATAAAATAAACGAAAATTCTATATGTAATTTAAATATAATTAATCATTAAAAGCTTAACTATTTTTTTATAATTTAATTAGGTCACTATAAAATACATTTTTATGCAAATAAGAGCAATCAGTTATCCTTGAAGCTAACCGGTTTATTAATCTTGTCACGTTTACAATTATAATTATAACGTCTACAAATTAATCAACTTTTTAAATTTATATTCGACGTAGTTCTTTCTAATGAACTTTATACATACATATAACTCTCATGAGTAATTTAATAAATTCAATGAGTATTTTCTTTTATAAGACAAATATTCAATTAAATATTTCACATATCAACAGCATAATACTATATTTTATACTAGATAATAAATTTTATACGTTTGTTTCCAATTTTTTTTCATTTCAGCACCAGATAATCGAAATATATAGTACCTATATAGAACTGAAAATGTATATTATAGCTATTAAAATATTATAATATTTGGTTTAAGAAATAAATTATTTCATTGATATTTAAATCGATCAGAAATCAAAGCTTTCGCTTGTTGAAAAAAATACATGTATTATTTTAATACAGAATTTTAAATTGTTAAAGCTGTCACTTAAAATCTCTAGCACGTTAAATTATAATAATATACATACTTATTGTGATTGAATTTTTGTCTTGAATTAAAATAAAATAAATTCGAATCAAATTCAGAAGAACTATCATATACAACATACATATGGATGCACAATGCAATTAAATATGGTCAGTTAATTTTCAAATGCTTTCATTGAAAATAAATTGTCCAAATTGCTTAGATTTTTCAATTCTCCTTTTCGACTTAACAAGATGGTTTAATTTGTTCCCAGGATCGACCACACTCCAGACCCGAACACTTGCGGCCCTCAGTACAAGCCCTTCATCAGCTCGGATCTGCAGAACAAAGTTAACAACAATCCCAGCGATTCCTCGATCCTCCAAACTCAAACGCTAAGGAGGCAATTAGCTAGTTCTAACAGTGGGCGTATTTACAACACACTCACTCCAACATCGTCTACGGTCGTTAACTTGGACGAGCAGAACAACGTGACTGGAGACACCGAAAAGAACTATCCAGACCTATTAGAAATTAATTCTTTCAATTCAAACGTCCCGTCAGGTACGAAAAAACTACCGTCAGAAGACAACAAGGACTTCCCATTCTTCACGCTACCCAGGAAGAGTCACGATTCTTTGAGGAACAACAATAATAACAACAGGCATCAACGCGAATCTGACAGCCAAAGTCCTCTACTTCCTGGAAGCAGGTACGGAAGCAGTGGAGGTGAATCGAGCATTAGCAATTCGAATAGAAGATTGTCGATCGAATCTTACTCTCACTTCCCAGCTCCGAACGTAAATGGCAAGACCGGTCAGAGGTCTAATAGTTTCTTGAACTTGGCATCTTCGTCTGTGGTTCGAGGTGCTCCAAGTTTGCCAGCCTCTCCAGCTAGTGCCACTCCGCTGCTCCAATTGAGAGGACTTCCAAGAGCTGAATTATCTCGAGCACCTCCGGCCACCCCTACCCCATCGATGCCTTTGACTTACGACTATCACGCGGCTCAACTTGAAAGGTTCTTGGAAGAGTACCGAAGTCTGCAGGAGCAGTTGTGCAAAATGAAGGAAACTTGCGAGACCATGAACTCAAACAGGGATAAAGTACCAACGAATTCTCGCTTCATAGATCCGTTGCTTTTCAGCAACTGTGTGGCTACACCTTCATCCTCCGAAGATAACAACCCAAGATCTATATTAAAAACTAGACCCACCGTTGCAGTGACCGCTACTTCTGGCAACAACGTCACAGGTGGCTCGATTCCGGATTCTGGAACTTCTTTGTCTATTAATTCAGGCGATATGTCACCTTGGACTTCCTCCAATAGTATGCTGAAACGTTTGGGTGGATCTGGTGACTTTTTCCGCAGCTGAAACTTTATCAAGAGATTCTTGTAAAAGAACTTAAATAATACATTTCAGTATATTCTGTGATTTTAGTTACGATAAGGTTATGCATGTCTGATTAATAAAATAATAAAAAAAGTGTGACACGTTTACAATCATTCGAAATATCTAAAGTTCGTCTGCAATGTAGTTGAAATTTTGATTCGGTTTACTATACAATTTTTAATATCAAATTATTATAATCAATAGCCATGTTAGTTTTTTCGCATCTTATCCCCGTATTCTTAAGGTACATATAATGTTAGTTATTCTTTTTTTGTACGTTTTTTGGAATCACCAATGATGTGTAAATATTGTTACGGATGTTGTTGATTTGATGAGGATATAATCTGAATTAGAAATCGTTGATGTCCATATCGAAAAATAAATAAATAAAATAAAATAAAACCATACATACATATAGATGATAAAAAAATAACAATTTTGATGTATTTATTAATCATTTCATATCATATTTCTATTGAATGTTAATATTGTAAATAATTTTGATTGTGTTTTCAAAATGATTTTAATTTATATATTGAATAGAAGTGAAAAATAATAAATAAAATGTTTCATATTAAGAGTTTGTTTTACTGTTAGTATTATGATTTTTTAATAAACATGTGTCGATGTGGATTCTTACAACCAATTCTTGACCTACTTAACAACACAATACACTTTCGAATTCCTTACTTTTATTATGGTTTATTAATATGCCATGTTTAAAATATTTTAATGGTATTTTTATTTGAATTATTACAATTTGAGCACATCTTTATTTCAGCGGTAAGTTAGAGTGGAGGGAAAGCAGAGAATTGTATGCATAAAAAAAACGAGCAGTTTCAGTTACAGCGGGATCCCAAACAAAGGCACAACGAACACAAATTAATTAACAAAAATTGCAACCAACTGAAAATAAACGAGTGCACTCTGCAGTAAGTAGCATAGACTGGAGAGAAGGAGGGGTAAAAATAAAATTTGCACAACGAAACGAAACGAAACAACAACATTATGGCCGGAACGAAAATGCCCCGCTTACATTCGCTTAATTGAATCAAATGGCTGCATCAATGAATGTTAAGTTGAAGACGTACGAAATAATTAAGCCGTCTGCGAAATGGTCCATTCAATTATCGTCGAATGGCGAAATCTCGCGGGAAAATTATCTCTCGCCGACGGGAAAATAGTTGGCTCGTTGAAAAAGTGAAAAGGTATTATACTACTTTCGCAATTACGTCCCGTATCATCGCCGGCTAGCTTTATCTCTAGTAAAAGTGAAATGGTAATGAAAAAGTTCTGCAAAAGTTGCCTAAAAACTATTTTCACATTCGCTCGCCTTAAATTGAACGAACTTTTCAAGCGTGTTGCGAAAAATAACAGTAAATTCTACAGATGAAAATTTGCGATAATTCAAGTTTCTGGATAAGAAAAATAATAAAATTAATAAATATTTCATATCTTTGTGTTATTTCCTTTCTAGATATATAACATGAGATCGATGACAATTTTTGGCTTTTAAATTTTGAATATATGAGTCGTTATATTTGAACAACGTGGCATAATTCCACTTAAAAATATTAGTAGCCTGTAGTAAACTTATTTTTCTTTTACGAGATTCTGGGCATATTAATTTAAAAGTATAATATATATACATACATAATATACAATTATATTATAAAAACAAGTTTTTCAAAAACATACTTCTTCTATAATTTGGATATAAAATTATTATTTTGAATAAAAATACCAATAATTTTATTTTACTACCGCCATCTATGTTTAAAACTAAAAACTGGATAAACTTCAGGCACTTTTCAATTCCTGAATTAAAATTTCAAAAGCGTCTTACACGATATTTTTGCACCATCGTAATGGCGGAGGATCCATTTACTTATATTGATGACCAAAATGAGCAATATGGCAAAGTATGAAAACGATCGGATAAGAAGCAATTGTAATCGTAAGTGAAACATAAAGGAGGTATATAAAAACGGACGAAATGTATGTATGTATGTTTGTGGGTATGTGGTGGACGCGTCAACCAGTATGGAGATTTCAAAAAAACAAATTTTAGAATTCCAGGAGTATGTATATGTTGTGTCTAGAGATATTTAACAAAATAAATACACCGCGAACGAAAAGCACAACCAATCAGCGTGAAGTGGACGACGTGAACTAAAACATTTGACCAATTAGAGCAACGACGATAAATTCTGACCAATGGCTACATTTTAAGCATCCGCTATAAGGATTTGGCGTGACGACCGATCGTTTGGAGGAGACGCGGGGAAGCAGGGGGGTTTGGAGCGTCTGACATGTGCTCCTGATATTGAGCGCCGATCGACATCAGGCCGAGTGACGGGTGACGTCAGCGTCAGATGCGCTGCGCGGGAGCGTACACACATACACACATCCAAAAATACACACCCACGTTCATTCAGCATTTCAACTGAGTGAACGGGTTGGATCGACGAGCGTGTAATGCGCACATTTTTACTTTATCTATGTACGTAGTAACAATAGATGAAGTTTTGTGATCATGCGAAAATTCGAACTCATTTTACCTTACACTATATTTATATATAGCATGTAACTATATTTTAATTCGAATATCAATTCCTTTCCAAAACCACCCGTTGAAATTAACGGGCACAAAACTAGTTGATAATAACTGTTGAACTAAATCAAACTAAAATAGTGTTTTGGGGGCTGAAAATGGACCAACACCGCTGTCATTTAATATAAAATTTGAATACAAATATTGTGGATTTCCATCGATGAACCTATTGGGATACTAGAGTGTCCTATTAAGAGAACCTTAAATAAAAATTTTCATCGACTTTATATAATGTCCTTTGCCTCCAACCAATTGATTATAAATTACGAATATTTTAAAGTTTTCATTTATTTTAATAGCATGATAAATAATTTTACATCATAACAATACACATGGAAGTTTTCATTTGAAATCCCTAACTATTGAAACAATTCTAACCACAACATTCCTTACTCAAAGTTTGAATATAAAATCGTCAGCACTTGACATTATACTGTTTGTTATGTTCTTGTTTTTGGCGTATAATATGAAATACAGATTTATTACACATATAAACAAAATTTTATTCCTAAATTTAATCAATACTATATAAGAGGAAATATTTGAAATTTTATTGCAATGATTAATTGCATACGTACATACATATATTTATAAGTTGATTTTTATTTACTTTATTCAAATTACCACACCAACACAATAGCTACAATTCAACATTCAAGATATGCATTTATCAAATAACATTATACAAAGTTTATTCACATTTCTATTCGACGAAAGGCGTTCATATTTCTTTACAAATGGAAGAAAAATACAATACATGCAAATCAGCAAAACGTATATATGTATAACTAGAGATAAAAAAGTGCATATAAACGCATGCAATTCAGATAACAATTCAGTTGGCAATCATCATCGTATAGTAATTTGAATATATTCACTCCATGTTAATAAAATTTGGTAAGTACTGTTGATTCATCAATTAT
Organism: Arctopsyche grandis; assembly: GCF_051622035.1. Lineage (NCBI taxonomy): Eukaryota > Metazoa > Arthropoda > Insecta > Trichoptera > Hydropsychidae > Arctopsyche > Arctopsyche grandis. The sequence goes on from NC_135362.1 coordinate 4,947,829, forward strand.
TTGAATTACTTGGAATAAAAAACAATAATTTAATTATCATCTCCAGTTCTTAATTATCATCTACATCTTGAAACTTCATTTAAATTTTATCTGGATTGCAACAAGAATCAACCATGACGAGGTGAAGAAATGAGTTTGATGTAAAATCGTGATGATGTTACATGAAAATGAAGAACTTTCTGGGTCAATATTAGTTTTGGAAATTTCTGCTGAAGTGAACAAAAGATTATAAGTGAAAATTAATATTTTGAACACATATGTATGTAAATCCGAATTCAATATAAATATTATATATAGTTCAAGTCAGAACATGATGAGTTAAGACTAATTCGATTTGATTTTCAAATTGAATCAGTCTTAATTCATCATGTTTACGTAATTTACGTAATTCAGTTTACGTAATTCATCAACGTGTACTTTGTATTTTAAGCTTAATGAATTGATAAAACACTCAATTAAAAAAAAATCCTACAAATATGACGTCGTTCAAGTTGCTAAAAAAAAGATACTTCTAAATATGTACGTGTTTATACAAAATATAATTTGGAGACACCACAGAAGACTTTCAAAAGTTACACAAGTGAATATGTAAATTTGTAGTTCGTGCTGAAACTCACACAAGAATTCTCGAAGATTTATTTGTTCGTAAGATACATACATATGTACGTTTACATATAAGGCAATGATGAATTGAAAATAGTTGTTTGTGGTACGAATTGTATGTTATAAGTTAATTAATTCAAAATGTATTCTCATATCATATACAGAATATTATCAATGAGTAATGAAATGGGTTATGTAGTAAATAAATAATGCTCATCATACATTACACTGGTTTTTTATTTATATGATTGCACATACACTATCTATTAAAAAATTTACACCAATTTGATAGTCAATGCACATTCAATCCTGGCTGATAAATTACAATATGGAACTGATGCACGTATCTAAATCGTATGAAAGGTCGAACTGGAACACCCGGCATTGGTAGTACTTAGATGGGTAGGTATGCGAGAAATTCAATAGGAAATGCAACGTGAAACGAATGCATCCACAGAGGATATAAACTGCTCTTCGGGACCACCGAGGACTATTAAAATGCAATTCCTTACCCAAACTGCGGTTTGAGATCCGCCATTACCCAGCCGAACTCAATTATAAATGGTGTGGCCATTCGTTTGTGTCTCGCGAGCTGAATTCAGTTAAAACTAGATCGAAAACGAATGTAATGATTTGTGTTTTACTTCCAATCAAACGAATTTTAATATATGATAGTAGATTGGTACAGAATGCGGTCTACCTTTGAATCGCAGTCGACAATTTTTACTGTATCTATGTACGTAGTAACAATAGATGAAGTTTTGTAATAATTATGTACTTAAATTACTTTATTTTTCCTTTGTAAGGTCTCACCTTGAATTTCCTCAATTATCTGGTCACCTTTTTATTTATCCCATATTAATTGTATTGAGAAAGTTCAACTTAAATTTATTAAATCCTTACGCTACCTTTTTCCTACCTTTACCCATTCTACTGTTTCCGACATTTTAAAAATCCTTTCTTTTAACAATCTTTCTATCAGGCGACGACATACTGATGCTATATTCTTCTTTAAGCTCATAAATGGTTTCCTTGATTGTTCTGATTTACTGAATAAGGCTAATTTCAGAATCCCAGTTCGGTACTCTAGACGCGTTGCACTCTTTTCACTTGATCCTTTCAATACTAATTCCCAAAAATATACTTATCTGCAGTGCGTTTATCGTATGTTTAACGGAATGCTGAATGAGGTTGATTTATTTGGTATTTCTCTACATCAATTCAGGTCTAACATCAAGAGAATCTTGACCGATTGATTCATTTCTTCTCCTATTCTATTTTATAACCTTTTTCCAATATTTCCAATATTTTTATATTTTAGTTTAGTTATGTAATGTGCTATTTAATCATATTATAGCTTTCATTATTTTCCTTTTCATTTATTTATTTTGTATTTACCTTTTTCATTTGTTTTATATTTGTAAATTTCAATTTCTTCTTATATTCTATTTTATAACCTTTTCCCAATACTTTAATACTATAGTTTAATTATGAATGTTCTACATATTTTGTCATGCCTTTATTCTTTACTTTTTAATTTGTTTTCCTTATATTTATCTTTTTCATTTTTGTAAAAATCTGTTATTGGACTCGGGTGTTACATATATTATTTATTTACTATTTGTTTTTTTATACATATCTATGTACATTCTGTCTGTTGATTTTTCAATAAATAAAATAAAAAATAAATAAAATAAAATAATGCGAAAATTCGAACTCAAGATTTTTTTTATTTGTATCGTAACAACGGCCTGTTTATTATCATTTTTTCCTGCCATCCCATAATGTTGTCGAACCATTTCTATCAAAATATTGTCATCAGCGAAGAAAATACTGACCCTAACAACCTAATCTTAAATTAATAGGGTCAACCCTAACTTAACCTAACCTCACCTTACCCTTAAATAAATAGTTGTTGGCTATTAAGATATCTTTTTGTTTTTTAAGTTTTATTTCATCGATATTTTCACAAACGGAGGATACATTTACTTATTTTGATGACGAAGTATGAAAACGATCGGATAAGAGGAAAATTTTTTCCTGATTTGTAATCGTAAGTGAAGTATAAAAGTAATGTAAAAACAGGCTTGTAATGATTAAAAAGCATTTTTGAATGTTATTATTTATTTATAATATATTTTGTATGTTTGGAGGCGTGTAGAGGGGTTTTCAAGGTCGAAGTGAAATTCGCTAGGAGTAGTGTTAGACATAGATTATTGTTATTCCGTCGACGATCCATCTCCGAATGAAGCACGTAACAGATACGCCGAATATTTATACACAGCGTGCACTCTCAGCACAGAGAGATCATTGGTCGATGGGTCGCGAGACCTGATTGGTTGTTGTATACGGTTTATTCATACGTCGAGGTCTTTTTGGCGCGAACGCGAGATCAGGTTATAATTGCTGGTAACCCAGAAATCGACGAACACCAATCAACTAGTCTCTAGGTTACGGTTTTATTGCTTTAAAATAAATAATTATATTACTAAGCAATTAAAGCTAGATGACGGCGAAAAAGGATATTCACCAAGAAAAAGCTGAAGCGAGCGCAGTAGGCGAACAATGCCACTGAACATTTTGGACGAATAACGTCAGGCACTTCTTCGTGGGAGAAGTTTCAAACGCGTCTAACGCGATATTTTTGCACCATCGTAATGGCGGAGGATCCATTTACTTATTTTGATGACCAAAATAAGCAATATGGAAAAGTATGAAAACGATCAGATAAGAGGCAAATTTTTTTTAGAATTGTAATCGTAAGTGAAGCTAAAAGGAGGTTTGTAAAAAGTTCTCAGTTGCAAAAGTGAATTTGATGACATCAACGTGCGTTTGTAATTTCAAACATGCTATCAGTTCAATGAAACTTGACTTGATAAGGTGATGCACAATCATCAATTTTGCCAAGCATGTTTACATTACACAACTATACAGTACTAGGTGTATTCATAAAATTTTGTTTTAAGTCATAAATGGGTCATTGAAAACACTTTTGTTTAATACAACGTAAATATACGATATGACGAACAATAAAAATCTACAGAAAAATAGTTTTTCGGAACGACTCTTATATAAATAATAAATATAAAACGGACCTCTTATTGAACCATACTGATACCTAAATTCTTTAGTGTATTATATAATACATAGCTACATACATACATACATACGTATGTATGGAAAAATATTGGGTCGCTGAAGGCTTGAACACGATACGTCGTAAATAAAGCAAGGAAAACGAGCATGTCCCCTGAGGCTGTCGCAAACTGACCGAAACTCAGCTGAAGGCAGATTAAAAGAAGCTGTACTATCTCTGAACAATACTTGTAGATGTTGCTGTTAAACCATTTGACTACCATATCTGGAATTAAATATATGTATTTATAATCATAGTGCATTTTAAGTCATATAGACCTTTAGAATGCTTAAGCAGAACAAAGGTCTAAGTTAGTCATATGAGAGGTTACTTCTTTGTTATTTTTATATGGAAAATTTTCTTTGAATGTACGGTGCAGATCAGTCCAATTCGACTCTACAGCTCCGATCATGCGATCTTCGTCGGAAAAATTACGTATTTAGATTATAAGAGAAGACGGAGCACGTAAACGTCGCGTCGTTAAACGAAACTGCCTGCAAGAACTTGCGACAATAACCCAATTATAAGCGGAAAATCATAAAACGCAACGGCTAATCAGCGTCGCTGTGTTTTTTCCGGTCGACATTTTTCCGACTTCCTTTTCCGGATTCAAGTCACGTGCGTGATTCCCATTTTCGGCACTGGGACGGAAATTTTTTCCCCGCTTAAAAAGCGGACACTTTCCGCAAATTGTTATAATTAAAGCTCCCGAAGAGTTGGGAAATGAGTCCGAAAGCGAGAGCTCGAGAGCTTTTCCTCGCCGTTGACGGTGTAAAGTGACTCGGGTAATTTTTTTATTAAAATTTGAATCTAATTAATATACTCGAGGGCAAATTGTGGGATTTGACCTTATCAACCATATTATTTAGTCTAGTATAACATTAGTTTTTCTTCATTTCCTCGTAATATAAAGCTATGTACGGTGGTTGCGTTAATGCTTAAGAGGTCACCGGGTACGATCCCGTGAGCTGACCTCGATTAAAAATAAGATAAAATTAAAATTGACTCTTACAATAAATGTTCGATGGATGGAACTACTCCACCGACCGACCGCCTTAAATAGACATTAAATTGATTAATTAATTAATAATTCTTATTATTATTTTTATTTATATATTTTTTTATTATTTTTCAATTATATCTTTGTATATATTTGTCTTCTTGCTGCTGCATCTTCTCATTTGCATTCTTCACTATATGTTCGATGGATGGAGCTACTCCACCGACCGCCTTAAATGAACATTGAATTGATTGATTGTTCTTATTATTATTAATTTTATTATTATCATTTATTATGATTATTTTTCAATAATGTTATTATCTATATATTATTTATATGGGCGTTGGAGATTGCACTATTCTCCCTATCGTCTGGAATAAAATTTATTATTATTTATTTGTTTATTTATTCAAATAGCAAAACTGCTAATACATACAATACAAAATAACAAAATAACACCAAAAAATTAATGTTATTATTATTGCTACATATACATATACATATATGACGCTATCAACATTGCTATATACATTATGTCTTAATTAAAGTAATATGAGACTTGTAAAATTGCAACAATGCGATAAGACAGAAATCCGAAACGTTGACAGCACAATTTGACATTATTATTATGACAGTCTAAATTAAAGTAAAATAAAACATTGATAGCAGCAAATCATTACTACATAATAGGTTTTTATTTCCAAATTGACCCTTTTTCATTTCAAATTGGCATTGAAGAGGGTTTAATTTGAAATGAAAAAGGGTCAATTCGGAATGAAAAACCTGTATAAACCGTATCCTCAGTATGACAGTCAATTCAGAAAATGTGTTTTCAAATATACTAGTGGTTATTTAAATTTAAAATATAAGGTTCAGTATTCATTGCATTTCTCCTCACTTATGTAAAATCTTATAATGAAAGAAAGCAAAACTATAATAATCTTCGACATGTATGTATGTATGTAGGATAATAAAAATGAAGAGGGACGAGCTTAGAATGGATTATAGAATCTAGTATGATAAAAGGTTCGTAAAATATTGCTATTCAAAAGAGACGCAGTCCATAATCGATCCAAAAAGTTGAAATCAGAGAGTTGAAAATAAAAATAGAAAAGATCGAAAAGAGAGATGTCAAACCAACGGCGAGAATGCCTTGGCCAAACTAATGAAGCGAAGTGAAACTAATAAAAACAACAACCCCTGGAACGTGAAAACAAATATATTTATATAACTTAAATTATTCAACTATTGAGCTTACTTTTCGTAGAATGCAGTATTCTTTTAAATAAAATATGTAGAAACGGGTCGTATCCAATTTTTGATTTGAAGCTTTTTTTGTATTAATAATGATTAAAGGACTAATAACTATCAAAATGAACCATAAACGTCTGTATCAAAACCTTTAAAAAAAATCATTATCATTGATCCAAACAAAATTTTTTAAATAACATCATCTATGTATATTATCCGATTTGGATTCAAATTATTCGTTACATCAAGATTAAAATGCAATCACCGTTGATTATTTTAGGAAAATGTATGCGATTAATTCCTCTTTTCTGGTCGCGGTATAATTTTCCGGCAGGGACTGGAGAAAAATGAAAATTTTCCTTTTGAATATTATTACGGTTGCGTCCGCCGATCAGTGGTTTTCCCCGTCAAATTACGAATTATGCAAAAAGAAAGAGGGAAAGCATCGTTTATGCGAAAATCGAAAGAAAACTCCACGTGGAAAAATACACCCATCACATTACGATTCACAATGCGACTATAAATAAACAGAGACCGCATTCAGAAACCGTGCCTTTATTATATTTTTGGAACATCTTTCGGGAATATCGATTCATGGAAAGCGTATATGTTATATTTAACGAATACTGAACTGTGTATATGTCAAGTTCTATTTTCGAACTGTCAATACGGATTGATTGTACTATTGTTGAACAAGAATAAGAATGTTTTGTAATGGAAAAGCGATGAGTTGAAAAATACTATACATGCGAAGAAACACATGCGAGCTCTGAAAATAAGAAAATCATTATTATAATTACTTTTAAGTATGTAATTTTTCAAACATTTTTAAAGTGAAAGCTCTTCATCTGCTAATTTAAATTCAAATTTTTTTCAAAAATAATGAATTTTTCTATAGGTATAATCCAAGGTCGATAAAGGCTTCCCAGACATGCATACACTAAATCCTGAAAGTTCCATCGTTCCATCGTACAATAACGCATGCAATTCCCGTTTCCGTTCCTGTTTCTCGATGCGTTTCGATAAGTGACTGTTTCAGTTTCAAATTAATACTTAATAATCAAATTAAATTATAGTAAAGTATAGGAACGCATACGTGACAGACAGACAAACATTGATTTATAAAGATATGTAGGATTGTTATGAGTGGAACGTAATGTCAGGTTGGTATGAGTGGTACGTAATTTATTTATTTATTTATTTATTTTACATACATATTTTTACATACATATATACAAATATACCAGGAAGGCTTAACAGGTAAACCCCAAATGCGCCTTCCTGGTCCACATAATTATTACATAGATACATGTAAATCTAAATATCTGACATCTATGGTCAGTATACATGTATTACAAACATCGTATTAAATTACTCTAACCCATTTATCTGGTAGTCTGCGCTCATCATTGTTTTCATGATTGATTGTGATTTATGAGTGAAATTTTGATTTACTCTCTTCCATTTGGGCCTTACAGGGATGTTTTGTATTTGTAGTTGTTTCTTACATATTTATTGAAACTGGCTGTAGGTGCAAGGCATTCCTTATGCTATATTTTTTTTATTTGATATTTTTACTCTATCTGTTATTATTAAATGCTATTTTTTATGTTTATGTATGGATGTATTTATGTTTATGTTCAAATGTTTTTTTTTTATGTATAATTGATGAGTATATTATTTTCGTTATGTATTAATTTATGTTTAATTGTTATTTTGTTTTTTTTGCGTTATATTTTTTGACCATTGTGGCGCTTTAGGAATTCCTGTTATGCCACAATGGTCTGTTTAGAATAAAAATAAATAAATACGATAAATAACGATGAATAACTTTCATGTAACAATACGAATTTTATTTAACTTTTTAAACAACCACAGAGACATCTATGGTGAGCAATATGGCGAAACCTAAGATATAACAATAACTAAAGATTCGCAACAGAAAATTGGGAAGGAAACGCCAATTTTACAGGAATCGTTTCAATGAAAATCAGAAAAATTGGCAAATTCTGATAAGAAACGATCGACCTAGACAAATCAAGGTCTGGCCAACAGCGAGACTTAGCGGGGATTCGAACTCGTAACATCAAGTACGAAATAATTCAACATTCACCACTAGACCACGCTGCTAGTTATGTTCTGTTATAGATATGTTCTGTTATAGAGATTTTAGTGACTTTGTGACCAGTAATCACCGAACCGTTCTTCACATCTCGAACGGCCAACTTCGAATGAATCCACGGAGAAATCCGTTGACCTTTTATGCTTAATGCATACTCAGCGCAGTGAATTCTATTAGTTGATTAGACGCGTGATCTCATTGGCTGCTGAGAGCAGCTCGCTCATAGGCTGTTGAGTCCCGATGGCTAATCAAACTATGACTACTGGTCAACCACTGAGTGTTACAATAATATAGGAATTTTGACAAAAGTTTTACAATATTACTACAAAACCATAACGATTGAAACAAACACAACTAAATACAAGGCTGTGGAGTCATTTAAAATCAACCGACTTATTTATGACTCCAATTTTCCATTTAAATCGTATTTGTCTATTTTTACTTAATGTGTTGGGTTAAATGCTTACAATGACGGACGGGATGTTTTATTTCAATTTCAGTTCTGGATCCCTGTTTTCAATTCCGATTCCCGACTCCTGTTTCAGTTCCGATTCCCGATCCTTGCAGATCTATACAAACGTTGTGTTTTTGTCTTTTTCTAATGTTTAGGTCAAATTGAGAGGAGGTCCGATATTTGACAAATTCATAACACCAAATGTTACGTAGTTTCATGCAGGTTGTAAAGTCGTGGCTTTTTATGGTCGGAGTCGGAGTAATTACAAATCGGGTGACTTCGCACTATTTTACATACATATTTTTACATACATATATACAAATATACCAGGAAGGCTTAACAGGTAAACCCCAAATGCGCCTTCCTGGTCCACATAATTATTACATAGATACATGTAAATCTAAACAATATCTGACATCTATGGTCAGATATTGCAAACATCGTATTAATACGATAAATAACGATGAATAACTTTCATGTAACAATACGATTTTTTTTTATATTCGATAAATAACCACAGAGACATCTATGGTGAGCAATATGGCGAAACCTAAGATATAACAATAACTAAAGGTTCGCAACAGAAAATTGGGAAGGAAACGCCAATTTTACAGGAATCGTTTCAATGAAAATCAGAAAAATTGGCAAATTCTGATAAGAAACGATCGACCTTGACAAATAAAGGTCTGGCCAATAGCGAGACTTAGTGGGAATCGAACTCGTAACATCAAGTACGAGATAATTCAACATTCACCACTAGACCACGCTACTGGTTAATGGTAATATATTTGGCATGCGTGCGCGCAAGTCGATTACCAACGTAAACTTTTCCTTAACTACACACTGGCGCTTCATACTTTCGCGTCGATAAAATCATAATTACGAATATTATTATTAAGAGGTTTTATCCCGTTTTTTTTTCATAGTAATCTTTCCGGACATGCATACAACACATCCTGAAAGTTCCATCGTAATCGGTTCAGTGGTTTAGGAGACAGACAGACAAACATACAAACATTGATTTATATACATATATAATATAATATTAAACCGGTTAATAAAATTTGAGTACATTGTTTCAGGACATTAGGCGTGTGACGTATCAAAGTCGACTTGGTCGCTTTACAATAAATATAAAGTGGCGTCTTTTCTAAGGGATTATTCGCAGGCATAACATACCGCTCTCGTCATTCCCCACCCAAGGAACTTGTTTGCTTCCCAAATGTGCTTTAACAAACGGAAAAAAAGACCTGTAAAGGCCCTCTTACTCGTTTTTCTCCTCGACGAACGGGGGAGAGACGATCTTGCGCGTTGCGGGTGAATAAAATTTCAAGTGGATTTGCATACTTAGTGGGCCGTTTCGATCTGAAAAGGCGTGGTTATAGTCGGAGATTTTCCGCGGCAAGAAAAATCCAAAATGACGCATGGACCTCCACAGCCAGTTAAAGTCACGACCAAACACGGCGACACAACCGGAAACGGCGGAAATAACCGGAAAGCTCGATATATTGCAAAGCGCTGTTGTTAACGACCGGCACACGTTCCGAACCCCCCGAAAATAAAGTAAAAAAAAAAAACGAAAAACACTCATACGTAATATTGCGTACACGTGTTTGATACGCGTGTAAATCTCGGATTTTGTCCGTTAATAAATATTTGAACTTCGGGATTAAGCGTGTTAAAAAACATAACGGAAAAACCGACGGCACGTTTTCGATATCTGTGTCGCCGAGCTTTGTTCGCCCAACAATCGATGGCCGAGACTACAACACGGGAAAAAAATGGAGATTTTTTAAATATTTATCCGATCCGACGCTGAACGGGGATGAAGGGGGTGAAAAATGGGGGAATGGTTGAATATCGATCGTTGGTAATTTTTTTTTCCGGTCGACCTATGCGACTTTCATTTTACAATTAGACCGGGGCGATCCGGGTTCCGTATTTCAATACATTCGTTGAATAATAAATGTAGGCCTTCGAACGGCGGGAAAAAGGGAATTTTTTACATTCCTGAATACTTGGCTGTCTAAATATAATTTTTATAATGTTCGGGAGGAAATATTTTCCAAATAAAAAAACCATATCTACAAAATTCGAATGCTAAATATTTCCATCAGATAAATAAGCTCAATTTTACGGTTTTTTTTAATAATTTTGTATTTTCTATCTTATATTATTTATTTATTTATTTAAAGTTTGAACCATTGTAGCAGAAATTCCTTATGCGCCACAGTGGTCAAAAATCAGCTGATAACTAAAAATAGTTGTATGTGATGTATGTATGTATGTAAGCTTATTGTAAAAAACTAAATGTATGTAAGCTTATTGTAAATCATATTAACAATTAGATACAACATTACTTCTTATTGAATACTTATCTCGCAGATAAAACTCCGTGAAGAGATATACTTTTAGCCGTGAAATGTCAGATTTGACATATTTGGCCAAAAATCAATATATATCGTGTATTACATTACATGAAGCTAGACGCCAAATTTGAAATTTTTATATACATATGAGATTTAAAACTATAAATATTTAAATATTAGAGATAACGAGAACCTATAGAGCAAATTTTATAAAATATAGAGTGAATTATAGGCGTTTAAACAATTAAAATCTGATATGGCCATATCACGGCGAAAAGGTTGAAGATAGATAATAGTAGTTTGCCGTTACCGTCATAGACGTCACCGTACCCGAAATTGTGGATATTTGATACGCATTGTATACGATATTTTATCTCCAACGTAATGGCAGATGATACATTAACGTACATATATTGATGACCAAAATGAGCAATATGGCAAAGTATGAAAACGATCGGATAAGAGATAAGAGATTTAAGAGACTAAAGAAATTTAACAACACATTTAACTCAATCATAAAATATTAAGCTATATAATAGCGGATAATAATAATAATTAAAAATGATAAAAAACAACAAAGAAGGGATGTCTTATAAAAGAAAAAATAAAAAATATAAATATATATTAACATATATACACAGAAAAATATACATTTATACATAATCATAAAAACAATAGCAATTAACTATTTTACAAATTAAATTTTTAAAAATTAGCTTTATTTTATAAATTATTTTTTAATTTATAAAATAAAGTGGAAAAATATAAAACACATTGCATTCAAATCATAATGCTTAATGTTGAGATAAAAATATGAACCTTAAAAAATAATGTACCTAATACATATTTAAGCAAATAATTAACATTTTGAGAGTATCAAAAAAATTTTAATTTTCACGCTTAATGTTGAGATAAAATTTTAATCACAAACTTGTCGAATATGTACATACCTTATACATATTTATCAAAAAATTAACATTTTGAGAGTATCAAAAAATTTGTAATTTTAATGAATTAGTTAATTGAATCTCGAAATATATCATATATAGGGTTCAATCCAAAGGATGTCAAAGACTTTTCGAAATAATATTACAAATTGAAGTTATCTGAATTAAAAACAGATGATACTACAAATGCCGGTTTATTAAATTATAATTATAATAAGTCAATTTTAAGTATATATGAAAAAGTGTGTAGGCTTGTATAATACAGTTTATATGCAATAACCGTTATAACTCTAATAGATTTTTAAGCAAATAATTAAAATTTTGAGACCATTTAAATATTTTTATTTCGTTAATTAGTTAGATTTATGTATGTATATATGTATGTTATAATGAAAACATGAGAATAATTTTTTTTTAATATAAAATTAGTATATATGCATATTTATTATCAATTAATTAATTGAATGGTGAAATATGTTTTATATTATATATTCAATTCAAAGGATATCAAAGAATTCACGAAATAATATTACAAATAGAAGTCATCAGAATATTGAAAAGTCAATACGAATGCCCATTTATTGTTACAAGGCTTTTCTTAGTTACATTATTATTATAATTAGTCATTATAAAATGTACATGAGAATATTTAAATGCTCGTATAATAAATTTCAGATGAAATAACTGTTATAATTGTTCAATTGCGAAAGTTGAACAGAAAGTTAATGTTGCGATTGGGTGACGAGAATGTTATTACAAGTAACCAGCTGTCATCATGTCGATCTGACAGACGATTTTGATGAAATTTTAATATTTTTCTGCCTATTTAATTTCCTCTGCAATCATGTGGGAGACATTTGCTTAACTTAATGTAAGCTAACTCTTGTATATTAGTAAAATAAAAAGTAATTCAAAATCAGCTCACAAAATTTTGTGCCGCAAATATTTAAATATAAAATCATTAAAAATTGCAAACTTATATACAATATAATTCATACATCCATACCCACAAAAATTTTTGTAAAGGTATGAATCGTTATATTTGTAAGTGGTGTAAATCCATTTCAAGAAATATCTCACACACACATACAATATTTTGCGTTTTACAAAACATTAAATATAATTTTTTACGTTTAATAATATTTAAAAATACTGGTAGCTTGTAAAAAATTCAGTATTCTTTTACAAGATTTTGGACACATCGAATTGAAAGTAGTGAAAACTATTTTTTTACATACCTCCTTTACGTTTCACATGGCTTTCGTGTCAGTGGTCATTTTTATCTCTTATCCGATCGTTTTCATACTTTGCCATATTGCTCATTTTGGTCATCAATACACGTTAATGTATCGTCTGCCATTTCGTTGGAGATAAAATATCGTATACAACGCGTTTTTAAAACGGAGAAAGTAAATCTTCCTGACGTTTGACAAGCGTTTTTTAAAAAGGCGTTAACTATTCGCCATGACACGGCATTATCAGATTTTAATTGTTTAAACGCCTATAATTCACTCTATATTTTATGAAATTTCCTCTTTTTATAGTTTTAGCTCTCATATGTATATATAAATTTCAAATTTGGCGTGTAGATTCTTGTAGGGTAATACACGATATATATTGATTTTTGGCCAAATATGTCAGATTTGACATTTCACGGCTAAAAGTATATCTCTTCACTGGGTTTTATCTGCGAGATAAGTATTCAATAATAAGTTATGTTGTATCTTATTGTTAATATGATTTACAATAAGCTTACATACATTTAGTTTTTTAAAATAAGCTTACATACATACATCACATACAATTATTTTTAGTTATCAGCTGATTTTTATTAAATCAAACTAATGTTTTTAGAACTGAAAATTGGACTTCGTCCACTTTGAAATATAGCGGCTCATATATTGAATTATTAGATTATATTGTTATTGCCTTAACAGGAAAAACAATCTAATCCTTTCATTTAAAATTAAAAATCCACGCACACAACTCCAAAAATACAGATAAAGAACAGTCCACAGCGTTCGCGGGATTTCTTTCTTATTTAAAAATTTTAATTTGCATCGCAGACTCGTAGGGAGGCTGAGAGAATCCAAAGAAGCGAATCCGAGCCACTATCCTTTATATTCGTTTCGGATAAACCGAAATAAAGAATTAAATTAACTTCAAATCCAAGCTGAATGGGTAACGTGCGGGTCCCAAATCCGTATAATTACGATTCGGCTCATTTCGACTGAAAAGCCTACAGAATCGTGTATATAGCCGAGATGACTTACGACGTAGTAATAAACCCGTGGCAAATCTGAACGACGTCATCCTTTCAATATCCCTTATAATTGGACGCGTAGGACTCGGGAGATCCCTGAAAGGTTTCAGGGCTGGGGGCAATCTCGCCCTTTTCAAAATATAAAAAAAGGAAAACCTCACCGCCGCTATTATTCAAAATACATCGAAAAGTCCGACAGTGAACCCTCCCTCTAACACCCAAAGATACATGTCTGAATGTGAACTTATCCACGCATATCTTCTATGCCTACTTACTGGCTGCATGGAAATTATTCGGATACAATTCTTCGAATGAAATCATTCATATTTATTATTAAATGATTGAGTTTCCCAGCATTGCTCAAGCTGATAAAAATTAGACTGGAAACCCTTTCAAATCTATAGACCATTCAAAAAGTTTGACTATATACCTCTATCGAAAACCATCAACTGTCTTAATTAGCTGTCTTAAAACAAAGGTGTTCAAATATATAATGCTCTTCCTGAGAGCATTAGAGGTGCTAGTAACATTGGTACTTTCTTGAGGGGTGTTAATGGATACCTCTGTGGAAGATGATGTAAGTTTGATAAAATACTATGTTTGTTTATTTTGTTAACTATGTATGTTATATTATAGTTGTTAGTTTAAATTTAAAATTGTTGATTGTAAATAATTAATAAGCAATTTGCTATTTAATAAATAAATAAATAAAAATTGAAGTATCTTGGGATGCTGAATGTATATTGTATAATATACCAAATTTGGATCTTCTAAATTTAAAACTGTAGATTTTGATAACAATTAAACAAACTTTCATTTTTTTTTCAAAGACTTCTCAAACTATGTATGGAAAACTGACATTTGAAAAAAAAAGTCAATCAAATAGGTCCACGTATGGATTATGGATTTTGTTTACAATTTACATAGTTGAATTGAGGAATTTTCAACATATTTTAATTCAAAATATGATACATTGTATAATACTCGCATATATGTAAATCTTTTGCTATAAAATTAATATACAATCAGTCCGATTAATGTGTATTTTTTATGATTTTTCAATAATATAGTTCAATTCAATAATCAAATATCAAAATAATTTCTGATATTTTACTTTATAAAATTGACTGTACATATGTAGATATATGTATGTATTTTGGGCTTCAAATTACAGAAGATTCATTTTGCAATATCAAAATAAATCAGGTTTGTGATGTGTATATATCTCAATAAATAAACCTAACTATATATTTAAATTACTACTGATTAGCATTCCAGAAACGAAATAAACTTATAAAATAATAACTTTAATTATGAAATAGATGTTTTTGATTCAGATGTTACATCATAATGGGTCATTTTTGTATGCTTATATTTCATAAATATCACACCGTTTTTCGGCAGTTTTTTTTTTTTAAATAAAGATAAATAAATATCCAAGAAAGCTTTTAAAAACTCCTTTTTAAAAATAATGACAGTAACATGAAGAAAATTATGATTATTGATAAATAAATATAACTGAAAAAAAACCGCTTCAATGCAAATGGTGTGAGCGTGGCGAGCTTTGTATGGGAATTTCTGGCATAACAACGATTTTGAATGATGTATTTATTTAACGTTCTTTGATACGACGTAAGTTTTCCATTGGGTTCATTATGACAAATCCAACATTCGCATCTTTCGGTCCAGCTACTAGTATAGAAATATATTCGGACAATAGCTTGCGAACAATTTCCCAACAGCCGCGAAAGATACATCTGCAAATGGAAACTTGCCCACGCATCTCTCCAAGTCTACTTATAATATATGTAGTGGGTATCATTCGGTGTTTGACTAAGGGCCGAAGGTATTAAACCAACAAGACAAGCACGTCGGTCGAAACCGGGTCACGGTCCTAAACCGCAAAGCTGGCAAACTTTCTGTGTTTACACCGCTCGCCCGCGAATAAAACGGGTAGCTAGCACAAATATAATCAATCCCCGATCCAGAAGACAACATCATCGCCCATCCCCATCCCCATCCCCGGCCCTTCAAACTTGTGACTATGAAGGGTTTTTGCTTGCTAAGGTTGCGATGCCCATTTGACTCTCCATCGATTTTGTTAATCGTCAAATGCTCACTTCACACACATTCGTCTACTCAATGTACCTTCATGGGTAGAGTTGCCAAGTTTCATGGACAAAATTAAGACAATATATTTATTTATTTATTTTTATTTTTACATACATATATACAAATATACCAGGAAGCTTAACAGGTTAACCCCGAATGCGCCTTCCTGGTCCACATAATTATTACATAGATACATGTAAATCTAAACAATATCTGACATCAATGGTCAGATATTGCAAACATCGTATTAATACAATAAATAACGATGAATAACTCTCATGTTACAATACGATTTTTTTTATATTCGATAAACAACCACAGATACATCTATGGTGAGCAATATGGCGAAACCTAAGATATAACAATAAGTAAAGGTTCGCAACAGAAAATTGGGAAGGAAACGCCAATTTACAGGAATCGTTTCAATGAAAATCAGAAAAATTGGCAAATTCTGATAAGAAACCATCAACCTTGACAAACCAAGGTCTGGCCAATAGCGAGACTTAGCAGGAATCGAACTCGTAACATCAAGTATGAGATAATTCAACTTTCACCACTAGACACGCTACTGGTTAGTATGGACTATAGACGTCACTGTGAACGAAGATACAGTTTTTCAAACGTGTCTATTACGATTATTTTTCACCACGGTAATGGTGGACGTCATTCATCATTTCCACTTATATTGATGACGAAGTATATACATATGTAGTAAGGAACATGAAAAGTGCCCTTAAAAATTAATTGTTGAATTTAATCATCTTCATTCTAACTCTCAATGTCGTCATCTCTGTTGCTATATTTATCTACACTGCTAATTGGTGCAAAATTTTATTTCTTTATAAAATTCATGAAATATATTTGTAATTATATACTACGTTTAAAATACCCCGGACAGTGGAAATTTTCAACTTATTTTTTTTTTGTCCACCGATCTACTTTCTACATTGGCATTTTGGCCAGGTATTGCAAAAGCCACTGACTCTACTCACGTCATATATTGTGAGAAAATATGTATAATACAGACTGCGTGAAATTATTGTCAAAATTGAAAAAGACGACATTATGGTATATGGTATACGGTATAATATAAAAAAGATAGAGAACAAAAGAATTGTGTTAAAAAAGAGAACATGATATTTTAAGACTTGTTAACAACCCTATTCTTAGGTATCATGTACATACATATGTATATGTATTCAATAGATTTAACCAACGGCGTGAATTATATTTTTAATTTGTTTATGCTTTCGAGCAGAGTGGTCACGGATTCGAGTCCCACTAGAGTCCCGCTGCAGGCCAGACCTTGATTTTTGACTCCAGTTCGATAATTTGTTATCAGAGTTTGCCAATTGAAATGGTTCTTGTAAAATTGACTTCTCCTTTCCAATCTTTCATACTAATCTCAAGTTATTCAGCATTTTGAGTTATTGTATCCATATATATCACTGTGCATGTTTTTATGAATTCGCATTGTATATAAATGCTTATGTACATATATTGATTGTATTTTATCTGTTTAAGTACACTCGTCGCTTTGGAGCGATCTGTAAAAGCGAGTGTTCATGTTCTTAAAAATAGTTATATTATTTTATTGTATTCTTGTTTAAATTTCATACACATTATAGTGCTCCATACAGGCTCCGTTTAAGTTGGGACTTATTACAAAAATACTATATTTAATCTTACGTAAAAAAATTACGTATCTACGTATCTACAAAGACGAGTGTTCATGTTCTATGAAATTTATTTATTTATTTACTTTACATATACGGCCGCAAAGACCATTGAACAATAATATTATAAATAGAACAATAAAACAAAAAACAAACACAATATTAATATAAGAAAAGAAAAGAAAAAATAGGAGTTTTAAAACTTAATGAATAAATAAATGAATGAATTAAAACAATAAAATAAAATGCATTTAGCATTTGTATAAATAGGAAAAAACAATTTATGAATAAAAGAAAAGTTTTTTAAAAACATACCTCTTCCATAATTTGTATATAAAATTATTATTTTGAATAAAAACACCAATATTTTTTTTTCTACCGCCATCTATGTTTAAAACTAATAAACAAACGTCAACGGTAAACGTCACCGAGTATCTCGCCGGGCAGATTTGAAAAGCTTCTTAAACGATATTTTATCTCTATCGTAATGGGGGAGGATCCATTTACTTATATTGATGACCAAAATGAGCAACATGGCAAAGTATGAAAACGATCGGATAAGAGGCAAACTTTTTCCTGAATTGTAATCGTAAGTGAAACGTAAAGGAGGTATGTAAAAATGATAATGCAACAATTTTTTTAAACTATGTTTACTAATATTAAAAAAATAAAATTGGCTAAATTCGTTTCCCAGTTTATGAAGTTTGGATAACGTTGAATTTTTATTATAACTACTAGTGGCATAATTTTTGATGTGGAATAAATAGTTGAAATAATAAATAAATAAAATAAAATAAATCATATACATATGTACATACTTATATTTAGTAAATTATACTACTACTTAATATAATTTGCAGTTTTTGTTTGATCAAACATGAGTTTGATCAATAAAATTGAGCGAATTATAATATTGTAATCTCAAAACGAATTTTAACGAATCATTTTTCAACAGCAGCCGCCCCAGATTTCTTTTTAAAGACCATCCCACAACAAGTTAGACACAAAAACAGTACAGAAACACCTACGCAAACGTACTAAACGTCAATTAGCATGATTAATTCACCAATTTACAACGACTTCTCTCGACGAGCTTGTTTCCGTGGGCCGAGCACTCTAAAGGTCAAAATTGTTATCCAACACTACTTCACACTTTATCATAATTTAATTTTAAATCTCCACTCACTATATAATACATACAACACATTTTACTTTAACCTGAGCATTTTTCCAGCCGAAGTCGAATGCGAATCCCTTCGTTTCAAGTCTCTTAGACACACTCGAGGCTATTGAGATGGCATCGACTTTACGACTTTTCCACGTGCCAGTGTTGCTCGTGTCAGTGACATTTACACTCGCCTCGGCCTGAGTTAGTGACACTCTTTGGCCCTTTCTGCGCCGGCACTGATTTAAATTTCCACGTACATATAAAGTGTCACGATCTCCTATCCTCCTCCGTTTCACCTCTCAAATGTGTGTGTGTGTGTAAACTGAGCGCTTTCCTTCAGAATTGTATTACGTTTATCATTCGGTGAGAACGTGTGGGAGACACCTTGCTTACACGACTAGCACTCGTTTAGTGGACATGAAAATTTTGTGGAAAGTTTCGATTTTTCCGTATATAAATACGTATATTTTTGCTTCTTTAGAGTTCATATTAGCCAGCAGTATGGCTTAATGGTAGGCTGTATGTTTAGCACCAAGTGATCAGTGAGTTCAACCCGCCATACTTCTGGTTAGATTTGGGTGTATTTTTGACTCCAAATCGATCGTTTCTTATCAAAGTTTTATCTGATCATTGTTTTTTTATTTTATTTTATTTTACATACATATACGGCCGGGTTTGGTGCATCCGCTCTAAAATCGCCAGATTAACAGAACGGCAGCTTTAAAAGTAATTCTTGTTTTCTCGAATGATAGATTGCACATCAGATGACGAGTAACCTTTCGATGTGCACAGATGCAATTATTAAAATTGAGTTGGATCTTTCTGGCGAGTTTAATAAGGCAAGATTCGGAACTTATCGAATCTTCCCTTATTAAACTCGCCTGAAAGATCCAAATCAATTTTAATAATTACCATTTTAATAATTGCATCTGTGCACATCGAAAGGTTACCCGTCATCCGATGTGCAATCTATCATTCGAGAAGACGAGAATTGCATTTAAAGCAGCCGTCCGTCAATCTGTCGTTCAATTTGTCTGGCGATTTTAGAGCGGATGCACCGCATCCATACGGCCACAAGGACCATTGAATTTATTTTAACAATTAATTTAATACAGAAATAATCATAGAGACATCTATGGATTTTAGATTTTTTGTGCACAATTATTACATAATAAATACAGATTATAGAGATACATAATAAATACAGATAATAAGATTATAGAGACATCTATAGATTTAGATTATTATGCATAATTTTTACAAATAATACACAATAATACATAAGATTTTTTTGTGACAACAGGAAAGGATTTATATGCCAATTTGAGGAACCGTTTCAACAATGTTTAGATAAAATTGGCAAACTCTTATAGAGAAAAGATCGATTTGGAGTCACAAAACCCCCAAATCTTACCAGCAGTTTTGGTGGTTCGAACCAGTGATCGCATGGTGCTAAATATATACGCTACCATTAAGCCAAACTGCTGGGTAACGGTTGTTGAAACGGTTCCTCAAAATAGGCAAAAAAATCATTTTTCCTGCAGTCACAAATCTTTTGTATTTATTGTGTGTATATTTGTAAAAATTATGTACAAAATCTAAATCCAAAGATGTCTCAATGGATTAATTCTGTAATTAATTAATTAATTAATTGTTATTTCGTGTTCTTCAGCTTCTGGAAATACAGTGATTTATGTAATATTTATGTGATTTATGTATAAATGTATTTTCTGTCTGTGTTCATATATTTTTCTCATGTCTCTGTACGTTTTTACGAGCCTCTTCTTACTTCACTTTCGATTTTTTCGTCTGACGAAATTTGGGTTGTTATCAGATCGTTTTCAAACTTTGCCATTTTGCTCGGTTTGGGCATCAATATGTGTGGAAATGAAGTCCACCATTACGAAAATACTCCATTATCTTTCTCGGTGACGTCTATTATCCACATTGGCGCATTTGTTCACACTGTTCCGATCGTTTTTTTTCCATTTCGCCACTCTCTCGCTATGTCCGATTTTAATTGTTTATAACGCCTATAACTTTTTCTTTTTTCACTCTTTATTTTATAAAATTTTCTTTATAGGCTCTCATTATTTCGACCGTTGCGGCGACTTAGGGGTTGCTTGAATGCCAAAATGGTCCAAATTTAAATTTAATTAAATAAATAAATATGCACAATCTGACGAAATGACTCAACGATACAATCACCATATAAAATAATAGTTCGGTATAGTTTGAGCAACATCGAAGTAATTATTGTAACACCTCTGGGTGGTTGCAAGTGAAGTTTGCACATACACACACACACACAAACATATGTGTATACATACATATATAGATACGTATATAAAAGATGGCCATCTTGTTAAGGGGTAGGTAAGGTAAATATGTTTCTGGCGTCGAAGCAAAAACTTAGTCCTCAAAGCTCGCTCGGGCTTCCAAATTATTTCCCCAGGGTCGGACTTGTGGCCAGAGACGCCCGACTTGCTCACAATAAGGATTACATTACAAAGGAGGCAATCCTATTAACGTATGTACATACATGCCGAGTATGACCTTTTCCTTGCCGCACTCGCTCGACACGTAATAAATAATCCACGATTAATTATAATTACAATCGGCTTTCGTCACGGTGTATTTAATAGCGATGTGTCGTAAACAATAACGCGGATTCTCGTTCGGATCTGGCTTAGACTGATTTTGCTATCAATTTTGTGCTATCTATCATGAAGCTAATAATTAATACGTACATATATATTGTTTCATTACATAATGATACATCCAGCTTTGTTCAGTTTCATTTTCGAACAGTTTAGAGGTTTTTTTCCGTCATCTTTTGGCGTATTGAACTGAAACTTCATATCTATAAGTTTTGGCCTAATATCAAATTATATATGTAATACTAGCTGTATTATCCGGCTTCGCTCGGTATTTGTAATACAAGCCGCTTAACCCTTTGGCTGCTACGAGGTTTTTCAATGTCCAAGCGAAAAATGCTAACATTTGTAATTACTTTATAAAAAAATAAATATAATATATTTTTTTACATACTTGCTTCGCCGAACGCGCGTAATTTTTTTAATACTTTATATAAATTTTTAAGAAGCAGTTGTGGACTCGCGCTCTCTCTTTCTGTCTTGCTTTTACATGCGTGCGTGCGAAAGAGATACCTACATATATACACTAAATAAGTTTTGACGATTGTTTCCGACGCATTATTTTTTTCAATAATCTATTTTTAGACATCGACGTATTTGTCGTTGTTAAAACATGCGATACATTTGAAACAGGTAGCGGTCTTTCTCTCTTTCTTTCTTGGTTTTAATTGTGTATGTGTGAGCGAGACACACAAGGATGCGAAGTTTCTAATAATCAAATAATTTTTCAACATGTATCATAAACATTTTGTATGCATTTCAGTTGCATTTGATTGATTGCACGAATTCGTGACGTCTCGTGACCTATATAATTGAAAGCGGATTTCTATTGTTTTTTGCCATTTATTTTAACTCTGCAAAATGATATCGGACAGTGAAAGTGACGAAAGCGAAATAATAGCTCCTCGCCGAGGAACTCGACAAATCAGCAGCTCTACTGATTCTGAAAATGAATTTATCGACAATAATCAATTCCCAAGTAATAACTCCTTATATGACTTTGACAACGAACCCGAAATTTACTTTGATGATGAACCCGAAATTGAAGAGCTTTTAAAAAATTGATAAATATTTATAAAGCTTGATTGAAAAATAAATATAAATACGTATATAAAAAAAATGTTTCGTGCCACTGATGCGCTGGCAAAGAAAGTAATGAAATACGACAATTAATGACGTCAACAACGATCGTCGTAGCAATCTTCGCCGATTTCAAAACAACGATTTATCGTTGTTGTAGCAGTCAAAGGGTTAAACATGACTAATCTAATAGCAAACATTTTATTAAATTTATTTGAATAGTTTTATTTTATATAAATTTATTTGAATACTTATTTTTTTTTTTTATTAAATTTACGTCTGTAAATTTTATAAAAAATCCCGGCGTCTGTGCCTTCTAGGGGTCCGCCCTCGGCGTCTGCGCCCCCTAGGGCTTTTCCCGCGGTGCCCCCTAGGGGGCGGAGCCCTAGGATTTCGCCCCCGCAGGGCTTCGCCCCCGATGTCTGCGTCCCCTACGGCTTTGCCCTCGGCACCTATGCCTCCGGGAACTTCGAATCCTTTGAATCGGAAAAAAGCGAATTATTTGTTCGATGACGTCACGGATTTCTACGAACGAAGGATACATACATACATACATACATATGTATATACAAAGTCTCTTTCCAAATTATATACTAGATAATAAATCCATAGATGATGATCCATGAAATAGAAATGGCTGTTTTTGACTCTTTAAATATTATGTGTGCTCTTTTCAAGAAATTTGTATCATAATCCTTGTTCAGCACTTGCCGAACTGTGATGGATAGCGAGTGACTAGGACTAATATTTTCTTTTATTTCTGCAAATATACTGAATATCTTCATATTTTATGTATTCTTCATCAAAACCTCTACCATACGAATTATGTTGTTATGAAATATAAACATTGATCAATATCAACGGAAATTATTATTTACGAATTTAATTAAAAATTTAAACATCACACTACGTAGATAATTATGGATAGTAAGCCACTCTGTTTAATCTCGAATTTATTCTCTTCCCTGCCATCTGTCAATATGTCAATATTTAATGAAGTGCATGGTCGACATCATCATTTGATGGTGTACCTCCTGCCCGCACAATACTTTATTGAATGGCTTATATTCCAAAAATTGTCCAACTTATTAATAAATTTGTTGCTGCTGTGCCGAATGTGATATTTTCCACCTGAGTGAGAGTAAATAGGTTATCCGAGATTATTTTAAGTTATTTGTCTGGTAGCCTGGGCTCATAATTATTTTCATAATTGAATGTGATGTATGAGTGGAATTTTGATGTTCTCTCTTCCATTTGGGCCTCACAGGAATAGGTGCAAGACATTCCCTACTTTGTATTTTATTATTTGATATTTTTACTTTATCTGCTATTATTATAATGCTATTTTTTTAATAAATGTATTTTTTATCTGTATATATTGTTATGTACCTCGCTTATCAATGTAGTTCTCACAATAATCAAATTCACTTTCTCACATTCATATTCGTGAGTAATAAGTACATTAAAATTCTTGTAAAGGAATAGTCAGATAATACAGGAATGCCGGATTTCGCCCAACCCAAAAGATAAAAATCATTTATATAGATCACGATTCGATCACATAAGTTAGTCATCACCATCGAGACTCCGAGAGTGGTAGTCATTAGTCTTCGACCCCGTAAGTGACGGTCAGCACAGCAGCAGAAAAAAGTGAATCAAAGTAAATTAGTGAAACAAAGTTTTACGTATCTCATTTTAAATTCATCCTCGTTCCATAATTAAATCTATAGTTTATGAATATATCTACCAATAATATAAATGTAACGTTTTTATGATAATAAAGAAATATTCGGTTTGTTAACTAAGTAATTTAAAAAATATAGAAACTACGTTTTGGAACACGACAATATGTGTTTTTTTTTTATCATCTCTCTGTATATTCCCAACATATATAAATATGTGACTGTCATTTTTATCCGATTTTTATTTTTTTATTATTTTAGACTATTTTGTATCCGTAATTGAGTTGTATATCGCGTTGATGTCTTGGTGGCATTGGCAAGTCGGCGGGACAGGGCCGTAAAGGGCGACAATGGGGGCCCATTAAAGGGCGATTTATGGGGCGCGAGTGCCATGGCCAGCAGACACCTCGAAAGCCTTCCTGGGGCTCCCCCATTGACTTATGTGCCCCTCAGGCACTCCTACCGATATAAGAGTAACACCTAAAAACTTTACAGACTACATATCTCAGTTTGAACAGTCAAATTTCTACTGGTTTTAGAGTAAAATCAATCAACTTACATAATAACATACAACTTTTCCTTTAGAAACATGTTCAATAATTTCACTTGAGCTCCTCATGGTCCCAATCCAAACCGATAAAGAGATTTGGACCATGCAACGTAAGTTTCGGTCAAAAGCCCTTCAAGACAAAACTCTAACAACGTATGTACATAAGAGATCGACGTGTTTGTACAGGACGATACGAAAGCTTAGTATCCATCTTGAAAATTTATACTCTAGTTCTTTCAATGAATACTTTATATATAGTACAGCAATATACCACTAATTATTTTATTTGTAAACAATCAAATGACCTCACCAAACATATTTTACAAAGTTGCAATTTTTTTTAAATAATTCTACTATATGGGTTGTATAATAAATATATAAAAAATATGCCAATAAAATACAAAATATCTAAAATTATTGATAAAAATAACTCTCTAACTTTGTATTAAAAATACTACTACTAAATAGTTAATAATATTAAACTAAATTTATGCAAAAAAAATAGTACATATGTACCTGTAGATGAAAATTCCATAGTTTTAAATCAAAAAATACACTTAAGAGGGCTGGATACTCGAAACCTTAATTTTGTCGCCGTTCCTTTCTTCGATATATATATTGAGTGAATGTTTATATTGAGTAAATGTACATATGTATATATTGAGTGATTGTATATATTGAGTGAATGTATATATTAAGTGAATGTGTATATTGATTGAATGTATATATTGAGTGAATGTACATATTGAGTGAATGCGACAATACATATATATCAATATATATATATTGAGTGAATGCGACAGTTGCGCCTCGACCAGATAATACCTATTTTAAATCTACAAAATCGAGGTTTCGTATTCGACAGTTTTCTCCTCCGAAATTGAACCAATTTAAAAAAAAAATCATTGATGGTATGAGAAAGATATTTTCTATGTTTGTGTTTTCGTATTTTTTTAAAAATCAACCGTTAAATTAGCACGCTGGACTCTTTTCGTCGGTGTAAAAACGAGGTGATTTTATAGATGTTTGGTGGCTCCTAGCTCATATAAAATAACTAATCAAAAAAATAAAAAGATAGAAACATGCCTATGGTGGATATCCATAGCATATTAAAAAATAATTTCTCTAGTGCCATAATTGAGGAAGGGAGAAGTGTAATACGTTTGTATGGACAAGGCGCTGGTGTCCAGTCCTCTTAAGAACTTTGAAAACAGTGTGTTCACTTAAACGTTTAAAACGAGACTAATTTAGTTGAGAAATATTGCCGTCACAAAAACTTTTTTTGTGAGCGATATGTATTTTATTTATTGAGCAGACATACTAGTTATGCTTTCTCAGGAACCACTTGTTTATTCTATACTGAAAAATGCAACAAATATTGGGATTGACATCTACTTTGTTTTGGACTTTTGCACACACATAGATTATCAATTTCAACCAGTGTGCGCTGCCCTGAAGACATCACCAACACTGATCCCGCTTCCTCACACTCTATTAAAACATAACAATATAAGCCCATCTACTAGTTATTACCTTATCGTTTCAGATTCAAATCAAGGCATTTCAGAATTATATTCAGAAATTTTCACGTTACTAGTGTTGTAATTGTTTCCATCCCACCCTGTACGTGTTTCACCAATCACTTTTGCTCCGAGTGAAAGAAGCACGGAGGACCCAAAAGGAGCATTTTCGCCGTTTGAAGGTTTCAGAAGATCCCCTAAGGTTTTTCCTTGCGTCACTGATAAAGAGCATCGCCACGTCGACATTCAGCTTTGGCTCGTTACTACGGGCTTTTCCGGAGATCTGCCCGATGCATATGAGTGCATGTGCAATGTGCATCCTGCATTATCCTGACATTGCAACCTGTGCACTTTTATAACCCGAAGACGCGCTCGTCTACCATAACATCCGCTGAAGCTTCGCCAATAGTGAAAAAAATATAATAAAAAAAAAGAAATGGCTGCAGAACAAAAGCTCGTCGAGCGAAAGCCGCTTTCGCGTGAAACGTATCCGTTGTTGAAAAGTTGAGCTTTCATTAACTTTTTACCATTGTTTGAATGGTAAATATTGCAGTTATTTCGATCATTTATATAGCTGTTGAATTTATGTACATATGTATATTTGATAAAATATTATATGAAAAAATAGCGCAAACGCGTCCTTTTAATCGGATTTTTACTATACATATATAGTTGATTTGGTCTACATAATACACGCTGTGAATTTTGCATGGTTCTAAGCGTTTAATTTTTCATCTCTCGCCTATTAGGAAACATGGAATTATACACTATGAAGCAAGTTTATTTATTGATATGGTAATATGATTAGCTAGCCGCATGACTCGTTGATACTAAGCACTGAGAGGTCGTCGGGTTAAACTCGTCGACTGCGATTAAAAAGAATTTATTCTGAGTATAATTTGTAATGCTGCTGGTCCGACTTGGGTATTTGTGACTCCAAGTTGATCGTTTCCTATCAGAGTTTTCCAATTTATCTGATTTTATTGTTGAAGCGGTTCCTCCATCAAATTGACAAAACCATCCACCCACTATGTCACCACTATTTGAATATGATTTCAAAAATTTATTATACATAACATAAATGTCTCACTAATTTTCTTATATACATATATAGTAATTGTATTATGCTTATATTTCTGGTCACAGTGACGCGTTAGCGTATTCTGCAATGTCACTGTGGGTAATATGTAGAAACACGTATTTTGGGCATTTTGCTATTAATGCTAAAATTTGGAATATATGCTAATAGATGCTAAATTTGTAAAATATGCGAATAGATGCTAAAATAACAAAGAAAAGTGAAATTTGCATAAAATTAATAGAAATTTAGAAGGGTCTTCCTATCCCTTTGCCCATTTATTATGTGAAGAAATTGGGGGGATAAAACAGAGCTTGCAGTTTACCATAGACATTTTAGGACATTAACGATTCAATGCCCTAAAACGCTAAAATGTAAAATGAAAATGCTAAAATTGACAAATATAGATGCCTAAAATACGGGTCTCTACTAATATGGTAATAAATAAATACCATTTTCCAATAAGCATCTATCAACTCTCGCAAAGGACTCAAATACTTTGCAAATAACCCATTTGAAAGAGAGCTACTCCAATTCGAAAATTAATTGGAAATATTGAATTTTAAGAAAATTGTCTTCGTGTAAGTACATAGATAAAAATTGAGTGCAAGTATCTTTGTCTGCATATTAGACATTGTGATGTTAAATTAACTTATGTGCTTGAAAGTTTTGTAGTTTTAATTCATCATACAGCACACCTATATGGCTTAATTAGTAGATTTACTTCAATAAATAATTTACTTCAATAATCTATAAATGGGCTCAGATGTTGTTTTGTTATATTTATTATTTGTATTTATGAATGTTGAGGCCTGTTGATTTTTCAATAAATAAATAGATGATATTGGAGACTCCAATTGGCGCACACCGAAATACTATTAATTAAAGAAAATAATAAAAATCTTGTAAAAAGGAGTCGGAATCGGTTGATTTTTTACGATTGCGATTTCAACTTAACAACCTTGATTTTTAATCAAACTTTAAAATCAGTTCAGTATAAAAATATTTTGTTTTAATTTAATGTTAGAAGTACAATACTTTTTTTTATTGTAAAAGTGATATTTCAAGCCACAAAAACTCAATGATAAGGGTCCACATTGGGATTAGATGCTGTGTGGGTCCGAATTAGTAAGATTCTTGGATTTCAGCTGTAGAGCTTTCGTCTTTGTTGTAGTTGTGTACATACGTGTTATAAATCCTCCTCTGATTTAATAACAAGGGAATATTATTGGACGGAAACAAAACATGTTTTGCTACATATGTAAGAAATCAAAAATATATTCAATTTTAAGATCAAAACATTATATTGATTTTGGTTTATATATGTCTTCCACATACTAACACATTCAAGGCGATGCGGGGTATATCCTTAATATATTCAATATTTAATCGCCATAGTTCTTTATCAACTCAAAATAAAATAAAATTATATGGCGCGCTCATATTACCATTATTAGCCTATGCTTCACCTGTATGGAATAACGCCTCGAATACTAACCTTTCCAAGCTCCAAGTAAAACAAAATAAATCCCTAAAAATAGTTTATAATACACCCATATATACTAACTTGAAAAAACTGCATGCCATAAATAATGTTTCGTTTGTTACAGACTTTACTAAAAAACTAACCAGTAGATTATATGACAGAATCACTAATAACCATACTAACTTGTGAAGAGTCTCAGTGATTACAACAAAATGTCTATACCCTTCAGGTATAAACACAGATTACCTAAACACAATCTGCTATAGACCGTCGACTTTAGAGAGTTTTTAGTTAATACTATGTATTAAATGTAATATGAGCATTTATAAGAATTGTAAATAGGTTTTTGAGCTCTTTTTCCTATTATGCTGTACATTAACTTTAGAATAATATAATACTATGATTACTAACAAAATTAAATTAAAATTGTAAAATAGAAAATGATCAGTAGATCAGTAGCTATTAAAATAGATATAAAATGTATTGTGAACATAATTTCATAATAATAAAAAGCATTTAAAATTCAAATATTAACAATCTCAATGCAATCAAAACAATAACATAAAATATACTCAAAAATGTATAAACGCTCAATTTTAATTTTAGCCTTACATATATTCACAGCTTAATTTACTACATAATATTTTTCAGTTCAAATAACTTTGAAGGAAACTCCATTGGTATACAATTTCATTAATTAAAAAAAAATCATCCACATAACTTTCGAATAGTTATTTGTACGAACCCTAAACGATCCAGTCCTTGTTTATTGCGTACCCATATATATTCCAGGAAACAAACAGGACTATGCCTACATACATATGTACATACATGCATACCAGATAGAGCTTTATCCACAGGAATATTACCTGTGTGTGTGTGTGTGTATATGTGCTCAACTTATTTATTGCATTCTGCCGTGTTTGTCGGAGGATTAAACAAACATAATATGAAAACCTCACCCCTTTTTATGATGCACAGTTTACGTATTCCAAAATACACACACACGTATATATAATATGTACATCTACTTTAACCCGAATCCCACTAACGTTCTCAAACCGTGCAAAAAAGTAAAAAAAAAAACTGCTTTGTATAATATTTTACGCAGAGGTGAAACTTCTTTACCAAAAAAATATACATATACACAAAGATAGAAACAGTTTAGGTTTGATAAAATTCTCAGGACACCTTCACAGTGTCCCAATTATAAACTTGAAATTACATATATTCAACATCTGTGACAATTAAACAATAGGTGGCTAATTTGTCGATTAACCGTTTCAACAATTTAAATCAAATAAATTGGCAAGCTATAAAGAAAACGATAGTCACAAATATCCAAGTCTGACTAGCAGCACTGAAGAAATACTTCGAATCATACAACGTATGTATTTGATTTTTAAATGCTTTTTATTATTACTAAATTATGTTCACAATACATCTTATATATATTTTAATAGCTACTGATCTACTGATCAGTACGGCTTAATGGTAGCGTGTATATTTAGCACCAAGTGATCAGTGGGTTCGATCCGCCATACTGCTGGTTAGATTTGGGGGTATTTGTGACACCAAATCGATCGTTTCTTATCAGAGTTAGCCAATTTTATCTGATCATTGTTGAAACGGTTCCTCGAAATTGGCAAAAAATCATCTTTCCTGTTCTCACAAATCTTCTGTATTTATTATGTGTATCATTTGTAAAAATTATATACAAAATCTAAATCCATAGATGTCTCGATGGATTAATTATGTAGTTAATTAATTAATTAATTGTTATTTCGTGTTCTTCAGCTTCTGGAAATACAGTGATTTATGTAATAGTAAAATGCTGCACTGTTTGTAATTAATTGTCCAGGAAGGCGCATTGGGGTCTTCCTGGTATAATCTATGTAAAAATAAAAATAAAAAATAAAATAACACCTTATGAATATATTTATATGTAAGATATGATATTAAATTGAAAACGATTTCAAAAATAATATAATTTCATGTCGCAATAAGCGCAAATATATACCTCATAAATAGACGGATTGCTTCGAATAACAACATACAATATAACAACTGTATAATAAAGAATTTGGAACAAAAACACGATTGTTGAATGTATGTACATATATGGGAAGCGTTTGTAAAATTTGCGCGTTTGAAAATTCACATCACGTTGACACAGGTTGAACTGAAACTCGTAGATTTATTACGGCGAAAAGGCTATTGAGTGTAGGGTCGTAAATTATGAAAGGCGGAAATATTTAGGGAAAAGGCAGCAGCCCTTTCTCGTCCTTGGGAAAACTGACCCTACGACACGCTAAAGATCGATCGACGGGGGAAAAACTTCGGAAAGCGTTGTTTTTGCACGAAAAGTTACCACTTCTTCGCCAACATCCACTGCTATTGGTGCGTGAAATTAATCAGAGGTCGATAATATTATACACTTTTTTCTCGCTCGCATCCAACCTTTCAAACCTTGGCGGTGACCCGGAAAATCAAACGAATGTCGGAGAAAATGATTGATCTTCTATCCGAAATAATTAAATAATATTCATATTTAAACAAATCAATTATATAAAAAATTGCCTCATGCATATAAAAAAATTGTGACATTTGATTCATATTATATTTAATCGACATTTTATGATTGAAATTTATGTCAATGAAGATGTAATGCCCATTTTCAATTTTTAATTTATGCTATTTTATATGTTTTGAGCTATTCTTTTGCATTATATGTATTTTATAACTATACAAAACTTAAAATATCTTAATTAAATTTATTTAAAAAAAATGTTGCATATAATTATACACGCCAGGGTTTTCCAAACTTTTTATGCAATGGAACACTTTTCAACCCCGGAAATTTTAACGGAACACTTAAGTTACTTTTAAATTTGGGTAAATATAAAATAAAATATATTATTAAAAAATAGTAAACAAAGCTCTTAACGACTTTGATGATTTTTAGTCCTTGAATCGCAAATCTTATTGATATCAGGCACAATAAAGGTGAGTTCAGTTCTTAATGTGGGGTAGCGTCGAGTATTTTGAAATGAAAAATTATATAAATGATAAAAAAGCAAATATCAGAACGTGAGAACATGCAAGAGGGTATCCACTGTCTAAGTGCATTCGTAAGTGAACAATAGAGACCCCGGATTAGGCAAATGAGACTCAGTAAGTGCCTGAACATAGGATACGCTGGGGTTCTCACAGACTGGGCGAGTGCGGATAGACCTACGTGCCTAGACAATAAATGCGCCAACGGATCGGAGATGCTGTGCTGAGCAACTTGTCCTTTATAAGGAGTACACATGGTAGATCAAGTATTCTGGAGTGAGCAGTGGTTCCATGTGTATCTCTTGAGTCGTTGAATAAATGCTGTGAAACGACTTTGGCCTTTCATTGGGATTCTGAACCTACCCCTACACAACATTATTATAAAATAATACCACGTAATATTCGTTACCACCACTGTTATAGTACTGCGGCAAACTGCAATCAGTTCAATTCCTAAAATATTTTGAATGCGGTGGTTAATTATGGACCACAAAGCTTTTGAAGAATCGTGTATACAGTAATTACTTAATATTAATATTTTTTATTTGGTTTTATAAAATTCATAGTATTTTAAATGAAATTTTATTAAAAAGTTATTAAAAATATATATTTATAAAAATTAAAAATGTATAAAATACGGTGATTGATTATTGCCCATGGTAACTAATTATGGAACATCTAGCTTTTGAAGAATCGTGTAATACAGTAATTAATAAAAATTATTATAATTTTTACACTTTATACATAATTTTTAATTTAGTATTATACAATTCATAGTATTTTTAATGAAATCTTATAAAAACATAATTAAAAAAATGTATATTTATAAAAATTAAAAATGTATCAAATACGGTGATTGATTATGGCCCATGGTAACTAATTACGGACCATCTACATAGCTTTTGAATAATCGTCTAATACAGTAGTTACTAAAAATTATTATAATTTTATTTAAATATTATAAAATTCATAGTATTTTAAATGAAACCTTATAAAATCATAATTAAAAAAATGTATATTTATAAAAATTAAAAATTTATCAAATACGGTGATTGATTATTGCCCATGGTAACTAATTACGGATCATCTAGCTTTCGAAGAATCGTGTAATATAGTAATTACTAAAAATTATTATAATTTTTACACTTTATATATAATTTTTAATTTAGTATTATAAAATTCATAGTGCTTTAAATGAAATTTTATAAAAACATAATTTGAAAAATGTATATTTATAAAAATTAAAAATTTATGAAATATGGTGATTAATTATGGCCCACCTTCCATCAGCATGATATGTAAATTAAAAATGCACTCTGCTCTTACAACCAAATAAAAATTTGCAACCACTACATATTCAAATCTTTCAGCAGCACACTTTAAAAATACAACCACGAGGAGGCAGCATCCAAACGTATGTATTCAGATTGTCTGAAATTTCATCTGAAACCTCACCTGAACTCGTCGCCGCGTGGGCCTCGAGTATATACACACATAATACGAACAACTTTCGCCGTCGAAACGGCCGATTCAGACTTTCAGCAAACGGCGTCGTTTCAGCACAGAATCCCGTTTATTATTATTCAGGGCGAGGGGCGATGATGAGCGTCTCAGTATCCATGATTTCTGCAGATCCTCGGGTTTCATATTGCGCGGAACTGGAACGTCGCCGAGCGGCCCGCTCTGAATAATTCATAGCCGCGAAAGGGCGAGCCGCTGTGAAACACTTTTCAGCTGAAATTAAAAACGCAAACAAAGGAGAAAACGCCGCTGAAAACGAGCACCGTTCTCTCTTACTCTCCACTCGACGCTCGCAATAGGAAGAGGAGCCGGAAACGGAAACACTCGTCCGATTGTTCGCATTGTCTCCCGAGCGAGAGAAATGATTTCCATTATAGGCAGAGGCGCACCTGTAGTTTTGCGCCTCTGCAAGAACCTTTAAATGTAAACGTACCCTTTTATATTTATATTTTAACAAACAGGATGAAACAGCAACAGCAAGTCATAGTTACATACAATATGAGAGTTTTTCCAAAAATTTTGGTTGTTCCTGCCCGTTGATTTCAATAGGTTTCTAAAAATGCATGGCGATTAACTTGTTAAACTGAACAAGTTGGACTGAAAAACAAACCTCATTTTTAGTTTTGTATATAATATTAAGATATATAAATTATTATTTTGAATTAAAATATCAATAATTTTATTTTACTACCGCCATGTATAAAACTAAAGACTACATAGACGTCACCCAGATTTCAAATTTGCAAATTTCAAACGCGTCTTAAACAATATTTTATCTCTATCGTAATGGCGGAGGATCCATTTACTTATATTGATGACCAAAATGAGCAATATGGCAAAGTATGAAAACGATCGGATAAGAGGCAAATTTTTTACTGAATTGGAATCGTAAGTGAAACGTAAAGGAGGTTTGTAAAAAGTAATAGATATAAGTCGATAAAACTGTTAAACTTTATCGAGGTTGGTGTAAGAAACGTGAACTGATGACAGTTCACGTTAATTATGAATTATTAATTAATAATTATTGTTTGTGATTACAAAAAAGAAATGTTAGCAAATCTTAGTAGATCTTTTATAAAGTATACACAAATTGAAGTGTTGACAATTTCCACTTTATTTAAATAAGAATTTATTTATTTATTTATAGCAAATTTCTAATGAATATATAAAAAAGTAACAACTATAATATAACATAATTAACAAAACTATAATTAATAACCATAACAAAATATTGTAATGCCAAACATTGCATTATAATATTTTGTTAACATTTTATTAAATTATATAATTACATCATCTTCCACAGAGGTATCCATTAACACCCTTCAAGAATGCACCAATGTTATTAGCACTTCTAATGCTCTCAGAAAGGGCATTATAGATTTGAATCCCTCTGTCAAAAAAACTTGTTCTTGCTTTCTTTACAATACCTATAATTAATTTATTCCTATTTCTAATTTTATAATTATGTAAATCTCTATTCCTAACTATGTAGTTATTAAAAAAATGTGGGTAATAGATTCTTATCTAGCTTATATACAAATTTAAAAGTGCTTGACCTTTGAAGGACGGAGCGTCGAGATCGAACGTCGAGTATAAGACCCCAGTATTTTTTAATCAAAATACAGCTTTTCCCAATACAAATGGGTTCAATATATATCTTATTAATCATTTTATACATCAACATAAAAAAGTTTTTGTCCTATAGCATATTTTTAACTATTTTTGTATTAAAAAATAACGACAAACATCGACATGCAAACGTACATAGGTAATGCCAACAGGCCACTGCGTGACTCAATAGCCACGCGCCAAAAGTGACGAAAACAATAGCTTACGAAAATATAGCTGTCCTTTTCTCTCGCATTGATTCATCAATCTACAAGAATATGCAAGCGAACAGTCAAAAACATGACTTATCGCTACCGCCTTTAAATCATACTGCGGAACGTAGAAATGTATAAATGTATTTTTTTACGATGTACCCCTTTTCTAAATCATACAAAATCTATTAAAATAAATGTCTTGTAGTTCATTCTAGGAATACAAGAAATATAGGGTGTATAGCTTTGAAAACCATATAGTTATTATGAAAAATGTAAAAATTGAGGCACTTGCATACCCCACTTCGGTGAGGGTGGATTAATTTCTAATATCCAACCATTTCTGCCCTATTTTAAATTTAAAAATACATCTTATTTTCAACAATTATATATTTGGAAAAATTGGTGGTGCAAATCTACCTGTCTACGTATATACATACATACTCGTATACATATGGTTCTATTTTTCCGTTTTGAAAAGCCCCGTCTGAATGAATACGGTTCACTTTTGGAAAGAGCGACCCATATAAAAAATGAATAATACACGTGTAACAAATGCACAAAATTTATGAACAGAACATATGCCCGAAATAGTCATAAGTGACGACTTTTTCGACAAAAACAATTTGAAATTATATATTTGAGACATTGACACAATTTCTTTGTACGCACTTACGTACGTATATTCAAATAAAAAACAAACAAAATATTTAAAAATTACTATTCAGTTGTTTAGCGACCTTCCAAACAATTAACATTTTCCGTTATGGCGTCGTGTTTTCTCTCATTAAAATCGTTAATTTTCGAGTGTATAAACTTAGATAAAACATTAATAGTGATTTTCGATAATGCCAACGTAATAAAAGTGATTTAGTGCCGCATAACCGTTTTCCCTGCTCGTTTTAGATTTGACGTCATTTTAACGGCTATTTATTAACGTTGTTTGAAAAAAAGTGCTGATAATAATTATAATATTCTTGTAATTTATAGTAAAAAGTGCAAATAAAGTGTTTCAGAAGAACCCAACTGAACATCACATTCAGATGAAGAGTGAAAGCTAAGTAAATTTCGACCTGATTAAAATGTTTTGAATGATTTTTTTGAACTGATTGAACAATACAGGTATTTGCTTACCAATTTTTAAAAGTATGCTTCATTTATTTATTTTAATATACTTTTTAATGTATTAAAATACATTATGAATAGAAAAAACTTCGATGTATGTAAATCCGTGTTTACGATAGCCTATAACATAACTAGTGTTATGCCCGTTGATTTCAACGGGTGTATTCGGAAAGGATATATAAATACATATAATGTAAGGTTATTTATAGGCACGTGCGGGCAATTATTAATCTGAAAAAGTTTAGTGCGCGCATTACACGCTCACCGATCCAACCCATTAACCCGTTCAAAGTGATGAATGAATGTATGTGTGTCTTCGTGGATGTGTGTATGTGTATACCCTTCCGTTGCTGACGTCACCCATCGCTCGGCCTGACGTCGCACATGACAGACGATCCACCCCCCCCCCCCCCCACTTCCTGACTACCCTGCTTTCCCTCGTCTCCTCAGCCACTTGACCAGGTGAACCACTTTTCTCTAATAGGCTCTGTGCCTCCGTGACTCTGTTTGGCTGTATCTCCACGCTTCCTCCACATACACACATGTTCACATACACACATCACGTCCGTTTTTATATATTATATATTATTTTTTGCGATTTAAATTAACTTATTTTTCTACATACTTGCCACAGTGACATCACAGAATACTCCAACGCGTCACTGTGACCAAACATTTAACCATTACTCAAATACTATATGTATATATAAAAATACAGACATATAAGCATATTACACATACTATATATAAGAATAAGCGATAAATCTATGCTATAGATAATAATTTTTTGTAATAATATTCAAATAGTGGTGACATAGTGGGTAGGATGATTTTTTCCAATTTGATGGAGAAACTGCTTAAACAATGAAATCAGATAAATTGGCAAACTTTGATAGGAAACGATCGACTTCGGAGTCACAAATAGCCAAGTCTGACCAGCAGCATTTAAGATTATACTCAGAATAAAATCTTTTCAACCGAGGTCAGCTCACGGGATTGAACCCGGCGACCTCTTGGTGCTTAATATCAACGCAACCATCGAGCCACGCTTCTGACTGAACTTAAATCCTGTCTACCTTGCATATACAATGTATCACAAAATGTAGCAAATTCAAAAAATAATGATATTTACTAATTCGTAGTCCAAAAACTCATCTCATGCTGCGTACGGACCAAACCAACGACGATTTTGGGCCAACGTTTTAACCAGCAGGATAAAACCAGTAGCGTACAAAATATCGAAATAAAAACTAAATTTAAAAATTGAAATTAAAACTATTATTATTATATTAAAATTAAATTCAAATATCAAAATAAAATTATAATCATTATATTAAAATTAAAATAAAATATTGAAAGTTAAAACAGAACATGCCCAATTTAAATAAATTTTCGAGATTGACCTAAAATTAGATCATCAACAATCACATAAAGGTAATCCTCGACTTCAGTTTGTCGAAGATGTTTTGACTTACGAAGATACGCACTAAGATCGAAAAAAAAATCAAAGAATTATTATTTTTACTTCCCCGTAATGCGCAGTTACTGAGAATATCTCATGTATTAGAATGGGTGACCGAGCGAAGATCGCAATCCGGTGCGTTGTCGGTCTATCAATCGAAATTTTTGTAGTCTTCAATTGTTTCTCTCGTCGAAATAAATCAATTAATTAAATCATTTCAGAGGTAAATTTTATCGCAAAATGTCTTCAATCGTTTCTCTCGTCGAAATAAATCAAATAATTAAATCCATCTCAGAGGTAAAATTTATCGGATAATGTGTGATTATTAATTTAATTTCGACGAAAGAAAAAAAAACCCTTTGACAAATCACCGACATTTCTTTTTGTTAAATGTTTCATCGACGGCGGAAACACAGTAGTATATCGTGACCACCTTTAAAAAGAAATAACAACAAGGTTTTTTTCGCTCGTAATCAGAGAAAATATAATATTTCTCTGTTTGTAATGCGTATCGTCGTAATTCAAAACATTGTTGTAATTCAAAACATCAACGATGATCTAATTTTAGCTCAATCTCGCTCTTTAGCTTAATTTTGATATTTAATTTCAATTTTTTAATTTAATTTTTATTTCGATATTTTGTACGCTACTGGTTTTAAAAGTTGGCCCAAAATCGTTGTTGGTTTGGTGCGTACGGACCGTCAAAGATACTACAACTGAAGAAAAACTAGTTTAGTTTGATGACGTTTCATATTACTTAAATTTAGAATCCAAACTAAAATAACCAAGACCAAACTGTAATCCAATCTTTCTTCACAACTAAAATTATTGCAATTTTTACATACTTCCTTTACGTTTCACTTACGATTACAATTCAGGAAAAAAATTACCTCTTATCTAATCGTTTTCAAACTTTGCCCTATTGCTCATTTTGGTCATCAATATAAGTAATTGGATCCTCCGCCATTACAATGGTGCAAAAATATCGTGTGAGGCGCTTTTGAAATTTGAATTTCTGAAAAGTGCCCGACGTCTATCCAGTTTTTAGTTTTAAACATAGATGGTGGTGGTAAAATTAAATTATTGTTATTTTTATTCAAAATAATGATTTTATATACAAATTATAGAAGAGGTATGTTTTTAAAAAACTTTTTTTATAATTATTATTGTAAATATATGTAGATATACATATAAGCATACCTCATAGTGAGTGGTACGTATAAACATACCATGCATAATTAATTCGACAATAAGCTACAAAAGCCAATCATACATACATAGTCAGTAAATAAGCAATAATACATCAGCTATTCAATTTTTATTATTTATATAAAACGTGCAAAAAAAATGCGAATCATTGCATAAAATGTAAGTGCTGTTCTCTTTTGCTTATAACTAGATATATATATATATATATATATATATATATATATATATATATATATATATATATATATATATATATATATATATATATATATATATATATATATGTACATACATATATGTACAAACCTTAATAAAATTCGGAATAGCATTAAATCTGGAATGCTTTACGAAGAAACAAAAATTCATATTCAAGCAATTACCATACCCCCTGCCGGAATACCCGTAATGCAGACAGGCCTCCCATCGTTATGTTTAAACCGGAAACGGTTAGCAAAAAGGGGGTGGTTGAGAGCATAGAAGAGGGTGGGGGGGGGTGGTATTCGAACGGTTCAAAGGAGCGCGCGTTATTGTCGCGCCTTTTCATCCGTATAATACGACCCCGACAGCCGAAAAAAGCAATAAAATTGCAATTATCCGCCAGGTATCGAATGATCCTTCAGATCGCCGAGGACCCTTTCATCCTTTGGATACGCAATCATCTAAGAGCGACGTATTAAATATATTTTCGTCAAAGCTCATCTCAAGCACCAATCACTTAAGGCCGGGAGCACAAAGCTCGCGCGTTCATCTCGCGAAATTAGTCCCCGTTGCGAGAACAAACCCTCAGACGACGAATGGGGTAAATATCACACCCCCCTAGACCCCACCTCACCCCTGCCCCTACCCCCACCCGAAACCAGTGCTGCATTTAACCGTGTGACTGATTATGTTTTTTTTTCCGCTCTCGCTCGCAATATCCATTAGCAGGAGGAAACGGAGTTTGTTTCTTACACTTTTATTTTTTGTACCGAAGTCTACGTATACATATGTATCTATGTACGTCTGCGGAATGTTGTTGTTGTTGTTGTTGTGGGGAAAAAACGGGGAGTTTGCCGTTTCTCTCATCGTTCAATGTCAACCCCGCGTTACCTGATCGTGGTCGGTTGCCATGGGAACGTGCTCCTCTCTATTCATTCACATTAGCCCTACTCGCTGGAGCTACACCCATCCAACATCCATCAATTTCCATTGAGATTTCGGCACTGGCTGACTGTGTCGGGCTGCTCGGAAACAGGCATTTTTGTCTATTGGAAGTGGTAAAAGCGAAGGCGAAATACC
Organism: Arctopsyche grandis; assembly: GCF_051622035.1. NCBI lineage: Eukaryota > Metazoa > Arthropoda > Insecta > Trichoptera > Hydropsychidae > Arctopsyche > Arctopsyche grandis. Next base: position 4,988,458 of record NC_135362.1, read on the forward strand.
GTGGGAGGGGAAAAACGAGAGTTTTCCGATGCAAAACCCTTTTACTGTGTGTTAATATGCATGTATGTATATATGTAGCTATGCAAATCTAATTCAATATGGTACGATACCTACATATATATCTTACAATTAAATGCAATTAGTCAGAGAAGTTTTGCAAATTGAAATTATTTTTTTGATTTTTAAATGCTTTTATTATTACGAAATTATGTTCACAATACATCTTATATCTATTTTAATAGCAACTGATCTACTGATCATTTTCTATTTTACAATTTAATTTAATTTGGTTAGTAATCATAGTATTATATTATTCTAATGTTAATCTAAAGCATAATAGGAAAAAGAGCTCAAAAACCTATTTACAATCCTTATAAATGTTCATAATACATCTAATACATAATATTAATTAAAGACTCTCTAAATTCGATGACCTAAAGCAGATTGTGTTTAGGTAATCTGTGTTTATACCTGAAGGGTATAGACATTTTGTTGTAATCACCGAGACTCTTCACAAGTGTGTTAGTATGGTTATTAGTGATTCTGTCATAGAATCTACTGGTTAGTTTGTTAGTAATGTCTGTAACAAACGGAATATTATATATGGCATGCAGTTTTTTCAGGTTAGTATATATGGGTATATTATAAATTATTTTTAGGGATTTAGTTTGTATTACTTGGAGCTTGGAAAGGTTAGTATTCGAGGCGTTATTCCATACAGGTGAAGCATAGGTTAATAATGGTAATATGAGCGCGCGATATAATTTGATTTTATTTAGCGTTGATAAAGAACTATGGCGATTGAAATGAATCAGATGGACTAGATATATAATCTTCAAATCCCCAGTTCACTGTCTTTCAATTGTATGCAAGTCTTTTAGCTTATTTTATCTGCTAGTATTTATGTTGTTGGTGTAGTTTTGGGGAGTCATTGATGCATGAAGTTAAAATTAAATTTAAACTTACAACTTTTGTATACCACATTGTCAAATATTTCATTATTTTGGAACATTTCCAGTATGTTTTGATATATTGTCAAAATCGGAACAAACCTGCATCAATAACAGCTTTTTGTTTATTGTTTTTGCACTTTAAGGATAGGTACGTCACACTAGAAGGTGAGTTTGATAGAAACAAACGTATATTAGAAATATAAAAGCTTTTAGTATTGATTATATGAGATGAGAGTAAATGAGTGTGAAAAAAGTAACTTTTGTCATCATTTAAGTGAGTTGTGAGAAAACCGAGTTTGAAAAGCTAGCTGTCATTGCTTTGAACTGACAAAATATTCTAATAAAATAACAAGGTTTATATTCACTGAACTTCGTCCGTTAGTATGATCAAACTTTCTATACTCTTCCGATCGCTTTGAAGCTTTGCCATTTTGAGAAGTTTGGCCGCCGATTTCAATTGAGTCCGCTAAGTCGATGATAAAATAAAATCCTAATAAACACGTTTCAGAATTCAAAAATTTTGGAGACGTTGACAACTAACCAGTAGCCTTGTTTGTTTGACTTTCCACGCCCACTCGTTTTGTCAGATTTCAATTGTTTAAGCGCCAATAACTTTATCGTTTTCACAAAATTTGCATTATAGACTCTCATTATGCCTTTTTTACTAATAGTTTTAAATGAGTTTGTTAATGACAAAATTCCTCTAATTTAATGTCGGAGACATAAGTTTACTTCAATTTTAGCTAAGCTTCGTATGCCGGTAAAATATCAAAGCTATCTAAAGAGTAGAAGTGGTTTAAAATCAATTCACAAATTTTTAACGGGCAGGAATTTCATGGAAATTAAATTTTCACTGAAGCTAGCAAAAAGCTTTTTTTACCATAATTATTTTATTTTATGCTTTTAAGGGTTCCAGAAGTTTGTGCTTTGTCACTTGATTTAGAGCAGTCGGATCCTTGTACATTTAGTAATTTCACTCTGCTAATGTCACCGTAGGCTTGATCTTAAAAATAAATTATTGTCGATATCCTGCTTCCTGAGGGTCGTGGAATCCTTTGGTCTTTAAATAAGGAGTGTGAATACTCCAGAACATCTATCTCCAGCACTATCTGCGCCAAGTAACAGACAGCTATGTAGAGGTTATGATTTAGCCAAAAAACGTGTGCCATAAATAGTTGTGCCATAAATTTGACCCACATGTATGTGTATTACTTTATCTATAAGTTAATAAATATAAATTTGACCAATATATGTACTATATACAATATATGTATATGTATTACTTTATCTATAAGTGAATTGAAAACGTGTGTGAAAAAGTATAAAAGCTGGTAATATTAAATTTATGTGAGATGAGAGTTAATGAGATTGAAAAAATTAACTGTTATAACTGTTGCGAACGGACGGTATAAAGTCACACTTGGATAGCTATCTATCATCACTTCAATCTAACATAATATTGCGATATACATATGTAATTTTTAATGAGTTCGTCAATTACTATACTCCTCTAGCTCAGCGGTTTCCAAACTGGGAGGCGCGCCTCCCAGGGGAGGCGCGGACTATTGCCAGGGGAGGCGCCAAAACTTTTTAATAAAAAAATAATTTTCATACCATAATATCTACAAATAAATAAAACTTCATATCGTAGCTTAACAGTAAAAATTCAATGCATGAATGTTTATTTTTATTTTTCTTTCATTTTTATATATACATTTAATTCCTATAAAAAATTATCCGGAAAAGAAGATTTTAAAAATTGCGCCTTTGCAAACGCTCTGTTTTAGCTAAAGATGCCCATTTAATTGCATATGTTCGATATGTCGCGGATAATAATATATTAGAAGATATATTATTTTGCAAACACATACTTGGGAAGACCACATCCATTGAAATTTTTAATATAATAGACAGTTTTGTTGAAGAAAACGACATAAAGTGAAATAATTGCGTTGTGAATGACATAAAATAATAATTGGACTGTGTACCGACGGAGCTCACTCAATGTCCGGACACAAAGCAGGTCTTAAAGCATTGATCAAAAAGAAAGCACCACATGCTATCTGGACACACTGTATGATTCTCAGAGCAGCTCTATTGTCAAAAAATATGAGCGAAGAACTGAACAGCATTTTTACAAAAGTTATAAAAATTATAAACTACATTAAGAATAGTCCTTTGAGAGCAAAGCTGTGTGCTGATATGGAAGCCAATTATACCTCACTTTTGTATTATTGTGAAGTTCGCTGGCTATCTCGTGCAAAAATGATTCTAAATGGTGTTTGAACTCAAAGAAGAAATAGCAACCTTTCTCGAAGAAAACCATCATGAAGAGGCACATTTGTGGACAAACGATAATTTTATTGTTAAACTTGCCTATTTGGTTGAAATTTTTGGAAAATTGAGCGGTTTAAATAATTCAATGCAGGGATCACAAATACACCCACTTGTTCAAAAAGACAAAGAAAAGCTTTCATTAAAAAATTAAAGTTATGGAAATCAAATTTACAAAAGAATGGGTTGGATAGGTTTTCACTTTCCAAAGATTTCTGGGCCACAGCCAATATTGAAGCAAGTAAAAATATTTTTACCGACCACTTGGATGTTTTAGTGCTGCATTTTTCCAATTATTTCAAATACCTTGATTTCTCAGATTTTTCAGAAGTTTTTGTGGATACAGAATCCATTTAACTACAATGAAGAAGACGAATTCAAGCTGACAACCATCGAAAAATTAAAATTGATAGAATTATCATGCGAGAGCTCACTAAAAAAAAAGTTTCAAAATGAAACCATAATTAAATTTTGGATGAATCTTAGTGGAGAGTATGAATCTTTGTATTGCAAAGAAATGCAAGTGCTACTACCGTTCGTAACGTTTTATTTATGCGAAACGGGCTTTTCGGCACTAGCTGCAATGAAAACCAAATATCGAGCCAGGTTAATAGTCGAAAAGGAGTTATAAGTGGCACTCTCCATATTGCCCCCAAGATTTGATAAACTTTGTGCCAATAAACAACAACATCCTTCGCATTCAATTTTGATGTGTTAGATGTAGTTTAATTAGTAATTTAATATAAAAATAAATATATGTACGTGTTCGTATAAATTTTTTTATTATTCTGTCTATTGTAGAGTTCAGTATTTTATTTTTAAATAAAGCTTTATTATTTAAAACGTGTCTATATTATTATATCTATTAAAAAATAAAAGGTAGGGAGGCGCGGAAAAAAAAATTTTTTTTAGGGAGGCGTAGTAGCATAAAGTTTGGAAACCACTGCTCTAGCTTCATGTCACAGAAATGAACTCACTTCAATGTTAGCCAGTGGTGTAGTCGGGCCAGGTCGCCACCCTGGTACTTCTTTTTGATCCAGGTCACCGCCCTGGTACTTTGCTATTAAAATTATTTTTCGAGTACAATTAAAAATTATTTTTGCTTATATTCCATATAAAATTTTGTATACAAAATATTGTAAGCAGACTCTCGTTTTAACATTTCGTGACTACAACCGTATCCGAACCGAAAGTAATCCGAGCATATTCAAAACTTAAAGGACGTTTTGATAAAATTAATGAGCTTTTTTCTTTGAACCATTTGATCATACGCTGAAAAAATACATCTGGCAGTCGCAAATAATAAAACGTAAAAGACCTAGCTCTATGGGGATCTAAGCCATACCTGCTAGTATTCAATTTCAAAGTTGGAAAATTATTCTATGAAAAAATTAAATTAAATTAAAAACAAAAAGCATTAAGAACAACAAATAAAATCATTAAGAACAAAAATTTTGGATCACATGAAATGAAATGCCCGTTTAAGGCTGAAAAAAATTTAAAAACAGCCCAACACAACCCATTAAAAAAATTATAGACACTTTGAATGATGCCGGAATCGAATCAACTAACAAAATTTTCAGAACTGTATAATATATTGCAAAAAAATATAAGCCTTACTCAGACCAGTTTGATTGACTTTTCAAGTTAATTAGCATTTTATTATTTGAACAACCAATATTAGGATACATATTAAGTGAAGAAAAAAGCGGGGGGGGGTCGTAAAAATTAAACACCACCCTGGTACTTTTTTTATTTAGCACTACACCACTGATGTTAACTAACCCCCCCCCCCCGTATGTCGGTAAGATATCAAAGCGACCTGAAAATTGGACGTGATTCAAAATCAGATCACAAATTTTTGACGGGCAGGAATTTCACTGGACTAACAGAGCGAAGCTAATAAAAACCTTTTAAAACTGAAAAATTTCAATTTTTGACCCCTCCAAAAATGATCTAATTTTAAATACACGTACTATGAGATAGTATACCAAATATAGTGGTTATAAACTGAAATCTTTAGATTTACATAATAGAAAATGAAATGATTGTTCAATTTAAAATTTTATTGAAATTTTATCATTATAAGACGTCAACACTCCAGCCTAATCCGATGGAACACATTACTTTCACCGAGACAAATGTTGATGAATATGAAAAGTCCACATTCGTGTCTCTATCTGTCCCTCATTTGAATTAAAACAAACATTTGAAGCACTTGAGATCCGTATTTATTTTTAAAAAGCACGAAGAACATATTGCGGGATCAGATATAAACGACATCACGAAGAACATTGCGAAATCTGAAATAAGACAAGCTCAAGTATCCACTTTATCATCGGGCTATACTCGCCAACAAAATCTACTCGTATCAAAAATTCTCCAGAGAGAGAGACAGTGAGTGCGATTTTTACTTTTTTTTTCTCTACATGATAATTTCTACTATATTCGAACCGATCTAGCGTAAAATTTACATATTATTGCATTCATCCCCCACCTGACCCGCGATGGCCAATTCGTCTCGTTTCAGTTTCGCATTGCATTTTGGTAAAGAAACACAACACTGTTCGTGTGTATTTACAAGGATGGTAGAATTTGACTTTTATTTTTTTGTAAGTTTTAAGTTCATGTTTCGTGTTTTGAAATATTTAAATAAATAAAATTTTAATATTAAATACGTGAGTTGTTGACATTATTAATTTATTAATATTATATATAGTAGATCGCTATTCCGTCTGTCTGTCTATCTGAGATAACGCTTGCCGTACTATGATAGTCGTTTCAATTCGACAGAAATATGTATGTATGTATGTCGCAGCTAAATCACTGCCAAAACGTTTATATGAATACAATAACAAAAGAAAAAAATTCGGGTGTGACCAACCCATGACTTTATCTATGTATTTGAGGAATATAAGAAGGTTACAAAACAAAATTCAATATTGAACTAATAACTATGATAGCGATACAAATTGAGCGCGAATATATGCAAATAATTGCACAAGACAAAAGTTCTACTTCCGGTTGTCGGATTTTGTTCAAATTTTTTTATTATTTAAAATCAGTATAATTATAATACACATTAAATATCAAGAGGATAAAAATAATATAAAAGGACAAAATAAAATAATGAAATATTGTTTTAAAGAAAAATACTACTTCCGGTTTACAAATTCTGACCAAAACGTTATCAAATCTAAGTTAGTACACAAAGAATACAAATATAAATTTTCAGCTTAATACGTTCAGGGGTGTGGACAGGATCCAGGTGACAACATTTTTATCCTTTTTAATAGGAGAAAATCCTACTTCCGGTTCATTAAATTTGGTGATTTTATTTTTTATTTTTACTTAAAATCACTATTTTTATTATTCACAATAAATATCAAGACGCTTAAAATAATTTAAAAGGTCAAAATAAAATAATGAAAAAATAATGAAATATTGTTTTAAAAAAAAATACTACTTCCGGTTTGCGAATTCTGACCAAAACGTTACCAAATCTAAGTTAGTACATAAAGAATACAAATATAAAATTTCAGCTTAATACGTTTAGGGGTTTGGACAGGATCCAGGCGACAACATTTTTATCCTTTTTAATAGGAGAAAATCCTACTTCCGGTTCATTAAATTTGGTGATTTTATTTTTTATTTTTACTTAAAATCACTATTTTAATTATTCACAATAAATATCAAGACGCTTAAAATAATTTAAAAGGTCAAAATAAAATAATGAAATATTGTTTTAAAAAAAAATGCTACTTCCGGTTTACAAATTCTGACCAAAACGTTACCAAATCTAATTTAGTACATAAAGAATACAAATATAAAATTTCAGCTTAATACGTTCAGGGGTGTGGACAGGATCCAGGCGACAACATTTTTGACCTTTCTAATAGGAGAAAATCCCACTTCCGGTTCATTAAATTTGGTGATTTAATTTTTTAATTTTACTTAAAATCACTATCTTTATTATACACAATAAATATCAAGACGCTTAAAATAATTTAAAAGGTCAAAATAAAATAATGAAATATTGTTTTAAAAAAAAATACTACTTCCGGTTTGCGAATTCTGACCAAAACGTTACCAAATCTAAGTTAATACATAAAGAATACAATTATGAATATTCAGCTTAATACGTTTAGGGGTTTGGTCAGGATCCAGGCGACAACATTTTTGACCTTTCTAAGACGAGAAAATCTCTCTTCCGGTACATTAAATTTGGTGATTTTATTTTTTACTTTTACTTAAAATCACTATCTTTATTATACACAATAAATATCAAGACGCTTAAAATAATTTAAAAGGTCAAAATAAAATAATGAAAAAATAATGAAATATTGTTTTTAAAAAAAATACTACTTCCATTTAATTCTATACAAATTCTAACCAAAACGTTACCAAATCTAAGTTAGTACATAAACAACACAAATATAAATTTTCAGCTTAATACGTTCAGGGGTGTGGACAGGATCCAGGCGACAACATTTTTGACCTTCCTTCCGGATGCTTCCGGAAGGGAAAAAATCCCACTTCCGGTTTATTAAAATAAGTGATTTTTTTTTTATTTTAATCACATTGATACAAGAATTATACTTGCATTTTTTTGTGAAGGCCACACATGTTTAAGGGGTCGAAAAAAATAGTGGAAGAAAAATCGAACAAGAGTAAACTGCCACTTCCGGTCGACAGACGCTTACCAAATTTTATACATAACTTGGTATTGAGCTTAAACTGATCGATATGAAATTTCAGTTCGAATAATCAAAAGGCTTTTGAGAAAAACATAAAAAACCTCGATTCTCTAGAGTAAAAGTACTACTTCCGGTTCAGATAAAAATATTTAAAAAATATTAAATTATAAAAATTATTATTTCTAGTACATGTAAAAAAAATTCAGTCCGATTCAGTTGGTAGTTTGGGAGAAAATCGAATTCAAAAACTAAAAAAAAAGAGGACACCTATAAGGGGAGGTACCATTTCCGGTCAACTTAAAAATTTGAAAAAAAATTACGTAGTGTCTATAAGAATTTCATTAACCGATACTAAGTTTCGGTTCGATAGGACTAACGGTGTTGAAAAAATCCCCAAAGTACACAGACACACACACAGTAAATAAGTAAATAAATAAATTTGTATATACAAAAATGAATGTCTGTGTGTGTGTGTGTGTGTCTCGAATAGGCTCCTAAGCCACTGAACCGATTACGATGGAACTTTCAGAATTTGTTGTATGCATGTCCGGGAAGATTACTGTGAAAAAAAACGGGAAAAAACGGGAACACAAACGGGAAAACGGAAATGAGTGTCATTGCATCGCAATAATTTCAAATTTTGTTCAAGTTGTGTTCGCTGCCTGCGTTTTTCCGACAAATGGGAACGGGAACGGGAACGTGAGTGAGAACGGGAACGGGAACATTATTATGGCATTGCAACGCATGCCGGGTTCAGCTAGTAATTTATAAAAATAAAGAAATTATTTTACCTCCTTATTTATTTATTTATTTTATTTTATTTATTTTTATTTTACAAATATACCAGGAAGGCTTAACAGGTAAACCCCAAATGCGCCTTCCTGGTCCACATAATTATTACATAGATACATGTAAATCTAAACGATATCTGACATCTATGGTCAGTATATATTACAAACATCGTATTAATATGATAAATAACGATGAATAACTTTCATGTAACAATACGAATTTTTTTATATTCGATAAACAACCACAGAGACATCTATGGTGAGCAATGTGGCGAAATCTAAGATATAACAATAACTAAAGGTTCGCAACAGAAAATTGAGCAGGAAACGCCAATTTTACAGGAATCGTTTCAATGAAAATCAGAAAAACTGGCAAATTCTGATAAGAAACGATCGACCTAGACAAATCAAGGTCTGGCCAATAGCGAGACTTAGCGGGAATCGAACTCGTAACATCAAGTACAAAATAATTCAACATTCACCACTAGACCACGCTGCTGGTTATAACTAGCTTATAACTTTACAACACAACATTGTAAGTCTCGCGCTACGTCTGATCGAATATAAATTAAATATATGTACATATGTGCATATGTATACCCTCGCTTACAACTAATGTTACGTCGATACCTTGATGGCATATACATATGTAGATTTCACACATTTTTCTCATAGCTTCGACTCTAATATGCACCCTCGCGTACACAAGCAGTTCTACGTCAAATTTAAATATTCTTCAATATCCACGTAGATTCCGGCGGGGATCCTTGCAAGGACCCTTCGACGTCCGTGTGGGCTCCCAGCGGGTGGGTGGGCGGGGGGAGGGACCCGGGGGACCCGTTGTTCTTACACAACACTGACAGACAAGCCATTTATCACGACCGTAACTATTTCATTGTCAGGTTCAAAGGACCCGCCGAGATTGGCTCTGCCCGGGGGCGATTGTTTATTCGATCTTCCGGTGAACAGCGGGCATCTCCATCCCCCTTCCTGGCCATCATCCCTATCCACCCCCCCCCCCCCCCCCACCGTGTAGTTCCCGTCGCCACCGTCTTCATTTATGCGTCGCGTCCGTCCGTCTGTCTTTCTGTCTGTCCGTCTGTCAGTCTCGGTACATTCATCAACGTTTCTATTATAAGCCACCCGCCCAATATTGGAGATTTTCCGCTGGGGATGAATCTCTTCCCGCGAGTACCCCACCCCCTCCCCCCTTTCCCGCCCATCACCCATTTATAAATCGTAAAAACGCTTAGTGAATATCATAATGGACTGTATTATTAAGTACTTATACAGTGTATTCATGGCATGAGGACAGTATTCAATGAGTTCTACTGGGGGAAGTTTTAAATACGCTGGAAATAAATGCTTGCATTAGAATTCTATTACTGACCAGTGATAGAATACACACATACATATGTATATTGGGTGCACCGATGGAATTTTTTTTCTTATTCATTTATAGTTATGGACCATTGTGGCATTACAGAAAGAACCTAATGCGCCACTATTAATAGCCTACATTTGAAAAAGAGAAGATCACAAAAATAAAATACAATTACATGCATATGCAATAAAAAGAAAATAGCAAAAGCAGAAAAACATCATAAAAAAAAGTAAAAGGAAAAATTAAGATAAGGTGAAAAAAATCAAATAAAAGAATAAATAAAATCCTATCCTATTGTTAGTTTCACATTGACTATAAAGTGAGTGTAAAATTTATTTAAACATTAGTTTAGGCCGTTGTGGTATTACAGGAAGAACCAAATGCGCCACAATGGCCTCCATAAGAAAATAAGAGAGAAGATATCAGATGTATTTGTTTTTATTTGATTGAATAAACTTTAGACAAACAAAAAAATAATAACTGACTAACATATCACTTTTAACTGCAAGATTTTGGTGTTTTTACTAAAAATCTTTAAAAATGAAATTAAAAAAAAAACCTTAAGACTTTGGGCTGAGGTATGTGTGGCTCAAAATGCTATAAATTATATGAGTTATCAACCCTTTAAGAGGGCTGTACACCCGAAACCTTAATTTTGTTACCGTTTCTTTCTTCAATATATATATTGAGTGTATGTATATATTGAGTGAAAGCGACAATATATATCAATTTATATATATATATATATATATATATATATATATATATATATATATATATATATATATATATATATTGAGTGAATGCGACAGTTGCGCTTCGACCAGATAAAACGTATTTTAAATTGACAAAATTGAGGTTTCGTATTCTCCTATTTTCTTCTCCAAAGTGGACCAATTTTTAAAAAAATTTCATCATCGGTATGAAAAAGATTGTACTTTCTGTGCATCTATTGGCGTATTTTTTTTACATCGACCGTTAAATAAGCACGCTGGACTCGTTTCGTGGGTGTAAAAAAGAGGCGATTTTATAGATGTTTGGCGGCTCCTAGCTCCTATAAAAAATAATAAATCAAAAAAATAAAACTATAGATTAAAAATAATTTCTCTAGTGTCATAATTGAGGAAGGGAGAAGTATAGTACGTTTGTATGGACAAGGCGCTGCTGTCCAGCCCTCTTAAGGCTTTGCACTTAGCTACCAAACACCCTGTATATGTATACATATTTTCTATAGCATATGTATGTATGTATCTATGTCGTAATAGAAAATGCAATGTATATGTGTGCTCCCTAAATTATATAATTAAGAGTAAATTAGTACTTAAGTAAGAATTTTGTTTGCAATTTTTTTTAATTATACCAGGAAGTCCTAGTGGGTAACCTTTAATGAGCCATCCTGGTCATTGCAGCATTTTTATAACATTCATTTTTATAAGTTTAATGCCCAATTCACCAGATGTAGAATCTGTTCTATACACCAATTTGTCATAACAACATTTCGTTTAATATGTAGTACAGTCGCACGTCAATATATGCCGTCTTAACGATAGTATGGATGATTGTCCCGACCTTTTCGCTGACTTTTTCAATACTTTTAGGGCTAAGTTGAAGAAGCAAATCTGTGTTTGCTTTGCTTCTTCACCTTCATTGCCATTCATTTTTTATTAATTTTTGTAACGCGACGTTCTCCCCATCGTCCCATAGGGCAACACTCGCCCTTTATTTCGAGTGGCCACACAGGAAAAAGCCTTATAGGTGCGCGCGCATGTAGAGCGAGCCTCTCTCACCCGCCATCGACCGACGAAGAAAGATCTCTCCTGTGCACGTCTCCAGGGGGAGACGGGGCCCAGAGATTCACCATCAGTGCTGAAGAACCACTGTGAGGTCGAGTGTAGCATCACTCCCTCCCCTGAGTTCCAGCACAACGTCCCCTGTATTCCTCACGCCGTTTCCGGAGAAACGTTAGCCGTGAGAGGACCGACCAGAGGACCACAGAGCCAGCTCCCAACCACGAGGAAGCTGTTATCAACGAGACGATTTGCAGTCAGGCACCTCCCCGACTATATAACTGTATCCCAAGGTTAGTCCACGTTTCCATATAGCCCGACCCTTGGAAGAAGAACGGAGTAAACGCCCTCTGGGCCTCCCACCGCGAGATCAGATAAGCGCGCGTAAAACCGTTCGTTACATTTTTCTTTTTCGTTTGCTTTATATTACCATGTGGTGCTCACTGTACATGAAATATAATATTTTCATTTTAATTTGTATATTTTTTGTCTCACTGTACTGCTTCTTTTTTATATATTATTCTGTATGTGCGCCAATTTAAATAAAATAAAAATAAATCGCTAAATTTCCAGATGTCGAAAAACTCGAAGTTAGCGAGAGATCTATGGATTTAAACTTGTGCATAGTTTTTAATAAAAAGAAAGGCGAAATAATGAGGAAACGATTTTAGCAATTAATTAAAATCGCCCGTATCTTAGCCCCGGTGTGTGTGTGTGTGTGTGGTGTGTAAGCAGGATGTGGTCGTGCGTAATAGCGAATTCGAAACGTTCGAATTAAACGAATTTGTAATGTGTGTTTTCGATATTAGCTATCTTTCGATATACCTATTTACGTATGGTATAATATAAACTAATAAGCAAAAGCGTACGCGGTCTCCCCACCCCCACCCCACCCCATCACGATCTGCCGGCTCTCGGTCGGGTAAATATAGGTGGTCTATCGTGCAAGTTTTAGTTTACCGATGTTTAATTACCGCCGGGTTAGCCAGGGCCAAGAAGGGATAAACGGATTAGAGCCATAAGAGACCTGCTGGATCGGAGATATCGCTTCTGGTACGTATCTGCGGGCCAAGCCGCAATGGTACCCGACCCTTTGCTCCCCCTCCCCCCCCCCACACCTCTCCCCCTGCCTCCCTTCAGGTTTGGTACCTCTTCCGTTCCAAGTTTTTCCGATTGAATTGTTATTTCGGATCTAATTTTGCTTCGGGACGATTCCGGTTATCGGCAGTGGTGTGGGTGTGAGGTCGGCGGCCTATTCACCTGAAAAGGTACGGCCGGAGTGGTGTTAATTGGGTCTAGCTTTAGCGTTTGACGAACGGTCACATTGCAGGTGTGCGTGTTTTAAAAATGTATTGCAATTTTATCGAGCAAATGTGTTTTTACTAACATCTTATACGTTTCACATGGTTTTCGTGTAAGCGGTCATTTTTTATATCCCTTATCTCTTATCCGATCGTTTTCATACTTTACCATATTGCTCATTTTGGTCATCAATATAAGTTAAGGTATCATCCGCAATTACGATGGTGAAAAAATATCGTATTAGCGACGTTTGAAAATACTGCATCGTATTACACGGTGACGTTTATCTGTCACATTCATCATTCTCATCGGTAGTTTCATTACTTTTCGCCCTGCCATCTCGCTGTCAAATTTTAATTATTTAAACGCCTATAACTTTTTTCACTCTATATTTTATAAAATTTGCTCTATAGGTTCTCGTTATCTCTAATATATAAATATTTATAGTTTTGTGGAGGCTTGCTGAGCCAACGGTCTTGGGTGTTGCCAAACCAGCCTTTATGCAGAGTGGCAACACTGTTCAGTGAATCTGACAGAATGACGTTTAACCCATAACCTCAAATCAAAACAAACTTTCTAACCAATACAGGCTTAATATATGTACACAGATCAAACAGTGATAGTTTTATTTTTAGTTATTAGTTATCAGCTGATTTAAAAGTTCTACTCGGGTTATATAACTAGTAAACTAAAAATTTTAAAATAAAAACCCTGGTAAAAAAAAATTTTACTATACTAACCTTAGTTTTTCGTGTTTGCTGTATTCGGAATGGTAGTGTGTTTGGTAATTCGTATGGTTATTTATTTATTTATTATTTTATAATAATAATAACAACAATATGACCAATGTGACCTGACAAATTGCCCCAAAGTTTTGTAACACCAGGCTTACGAAAAAAAAATGGAAAATAACAAAATAAAGAACAATAAAATGATCAATCATTCATCTCATTCAAATAGACTCAAATAGTGTTGAATCTCGTGAAAGTGACCAGCTCATCAACATGACAATTGAACAGGTCCAAATGTTCATGTATAACATTAAGGAACCGGAAAGCCTTTATAAAAGAGACGAGATGTTTAAAGCAGACGTTTTCGCAGGAATAGGTTGGAAAAGTAAATGATGACGCAAAGCTCTACTACATTCAGGCGCCGAACATTTAAATTCCAATAAAATCTAAGGGTTGTCAAGTTTTCCCTTTAATACTCGAAAGAAATATTTGGAAATGGCAATAGTTCTTCTCGAAGATAGTGAGTCAAAGCCTAGCATACCTTGTAAAAAGGCAGTGGGAAATAATAAATATGTACATACATACATGTATTATGGAAGACAATAGTATGTATGTAAACTCAAAAGCTATGATACGTTCAAACTTTAAAGGGCATTTATTGCATGTCATCCTCTATGTACAGCTACTTACTTACCGTCCACTGCTCTATCAACATGTTTTGCGCAACTCTCATCCATCTCACCTAATTTCGTCTAGCCATCTTCCTTGCGGTCTTCCTTTTACCCTTTTGAATTATCTCGGGTACCATTCTAGCACTTTTTTGTCCATTCTTCTAGCCACGTGCCACCCCTGAAATTTTATGTGGAATGCGGAAGATCGCCATGACACTTTTAAAAACTGTCAAAACTACGATGTCAATTGACTAATATGTCACTTAAATGATCAATTTACTTATAAAAATGTATCCCATGTTATTTATTGTGTGTTTTTGAATGCATAGTGCAATTTTTAACGATGCACTTGCCCATCTTGCGAGTAATATAAACAAACAAAGAAGTTTTTATCGGACATACGTCGATCACCAAGCATCAAATACGACTGACGCTAAAATTATTTGAAAAGGTCTGTGGACATTCCTCACTTGACAACAAATGTAAAGCCACTTACATATATTATTATAACATTTCTCTGGATTTAACTATTCGTGAGTTAATCCCAGATTGAAGAGGTAGGCGTTAAAGCTTAAGTTTTCCTCAAAAATTTCTCCGTCGGATTCAAGGGTAAAAGGTTAGAAGCAACCATAATTATAAACAGTATATAGAGACGTAATGGTAGCGAAGCTTCCGTACCTACCGATAATATTCCGGAAGTTGGCCCGGGGGCTCGGCGACATCCGTACTTATTTCCCCGACTATGTGTAGGTAGGCAACCGACTTGCGAATCCAATTAAGTCCCTTAACCGGCGGTTAAAGAAGAAGGCATCGCAGAATCGATAGGTTAATCCGGTGTTCGGATTAACTGCGCTTAATCTTCACCTTAATGGTGAGAATCTAACCCGGGGTGGGTCCCTCGATTTATGGCCACGGGCCGGACTAACAAATGACTGCGAGCCGATCCGTTGGCCCATTTGAAGCAATCAACAACAATGGCCCCGATTGTCTGCGAGCCAAATCGACAAATCAAATATATTCGTATGTATACTTGGATTGCCGTTAAATTACTCCGGCCCATTAGAGTGGAAACCCTTTGGGTTTAGGACGGCCCTGCTTGCACGCGCAGATAACCGCACTCGCCGATTACCCCCTCTTGGAAAGTATTGAATGGTATGTTTGAAGCACTCGTTTTCGAAGAAATAGATGACAAAATATTTCTTGTATGCTTAGAATACTCAAACGTACATATATACATATTAATAGTTTTGGACCATTGTGGCATTACAGGAAGAACCTAATGCGCCACAATGGCCTACATTTGATAAAGATATAAAAACATGATATAAAAACAAGTAAAATATAAATAAAGGAAAAAAGCAAAAGCAGACAACATGGTTAAATAAAATAATAAAAAAAAAGTAACAAAAGGAAAATAATACTACAGAGAAAAAAAAATTAACAAAAGTGTAAAAACCAAAAATATAATCCATAAATCCCATTCTTTGTTAACACTGAACAAAATTACAATAGTACATAAAAATGTACAAAGGAGAAAGAAAAAGTAAAATAAAATAAAACAAAATATGAATAAAAAAAAAATCACAGCGAGGCCCAAATGGAAGAGAGTAGATTAAGATTCCACTCATGCATCACGTTCAAATTAAGAAAGTAATGATGAGCGCAGGTTACCAGATAAATATGTTAAAATAATATCCGATAACTTCAGGGACGGCAGCAACGATTTCATTGAGAAGTCGAATAGCTCTTGGAATAGGAGCCATTCGAAAAATAACTGTGCGAGCAGCATCAAATGATGATGTCTACCACGCACATAATTATTAGGGACATAAAGTCCCAACTGTTCCAGCAACAACGGGCATGACGTATTACCACGCAATAGCTGGAGAACGAAACGAATTAACGAGAAGTTTCTCCGAAGTTCAAGGGAATTATACCCAAGCATGCCCAAAAGGAAAGGAGTGGGATAGAGATATGGGTAGTACCCATACTCTTTCTTATAAAGAAAACGAAGCAATGCTTTTTGCACATTTTCGATAATAAGAGAGTAGTTTGCTTCATGCGGATTCCACACAATCGCATTATACTCTAGCTTACTTTTAACAAGCGAGTTGAAAAGCAAACGAGAAAACAAGGGGTTCAAGAATGATCTAGCATATCTTAAGTCAAATCCAAGTCGACGAAAGGAAACGTCAGCGACTGTCTTGATGTGGTTGTGAAAGGTGAATTGAGGATCAAAAGTGATACCCATAATAAACCTATGAAAGGTATTTTGAATGTGAGTAGATTTAAGAGTATTGGAAGTATGTTAGATGAATTGGGATGGATGAGTATTAGAATTAGTCTAAATATTAGTACATTGTTTTTTGTTTATAAGTTAGATCATAAGTTATTGCCTAAGTACTTTGATGATTATATAATAATGAATAGAGATAAACACAGTTTTTATACTAGAAATAAGGACAAACTAGTTGTAAGTAGAGTAAGAAAAAATAAGACAGCTGGGGGTGTTTTTCACAGGGGTGTGCTCATGTATAATGCCCTCCCTGAGTGCATCAGGTCTGCTAAGACCAAGGATACATTCTTGCGAGGTGCGAAGAGACATATCTGTGAGAGACAGTACATATAAGTTTATTGTAAATTTTAGAGTTGAGTAATTAAGATGTATTTTTAAATTAGCTTGATTGCTAAGATAATTTATAAATAAATAGAAATGGCTTTAGGCGTCATATTTGTTGTCAAGTGAGGAATGTCCATAGATCTTTTCTAATTTTGGCGTCAGTCCTATTTGATGCTTGGTGCTCGACGTATTTCCGATAAAAACTTCTCTGTTTGTTTATATTACTCGCAAGATGGGCAAGTGCATCGTTAAAAATTGCACGAAGCATTAAAAAACACACAATAAACAACATGGGATACATTTTTATAAGTAAATTGATCATTTAAGTAACATATTAGTCAATTAACATCGTAATTTGACAGTTTTTAAAAGTGTCATGGCGATCGCCCGTATTCTACATAAAATTTCAGGGGTGGCACCAGAAAAATGTAAAAAATATTTTTAAATAAATGTAAAGCATTTCTCTTGGTGGCGCCGAATACTCAATTATATTAATAACCAATTATTTAAGTTTAATTAATATAAACACCGTTCATTTTATATTATATGTACATATTTTTGTTGAAACTATACATTACAATATAAATAGTTACCAAGGACAGACAAATACAAAGAAGTGGATAAAAATAATCCGCCAACTGAGAAAAGAAACGGATTGGCCACCAACGTCCAACACCACCATATACTCAAATTGTAAATAAATCTATATAAAAATAAAACTTTAATTTCTGTGAATATTTGATGACCCTGATTATATTCCTTGCATTGCAGCGTAGTTATGGAGACGTACCACGTATTATTGACACTATTTTTCGCCATGACACGGCATTATCAGATTTTAATTGTTTAAACGCCTATAATTCACTCTATATTTTATGAAATTTGCTCTATTGGTTCTCGTTATCTCTAATATATAAATAGTTATAGTTTTAACTCTCATGTGTATATATAAATTTCAAATTTGGCGTGTAGCTTCTTGTAGGGTAATACACGATATATGTATATTGATTTTTGGCCAAATATGTCATGTAAAATAGTTTGTTATTATATAAAGTATTAAAAAATATATTTTAAGCCCTTCGTATTTCATGTATCTTATGAAATTATTTCGTATATCAAAAAATTAAATTAAATTCTTAAGTTGAATTTGATATTTTAAAGGCAATAAGTCAATATATCGGCAAATCGTAAATAATACATATATACTAAAACTACAATCGAGTTCAATACTTACATACATAGTTAAAATATCCGGTTAAAGTGTTGCAGAATAGTATAGGAAACTTATCGGTGGGGTGAAATTTTACTCCAAGACTTCTAAGAATCTAAGAGTGTAAATATTTCATAATAGATTTCGAAAACCATTCGAAACTCTTTGGAGGTTCCCATTATATGTATTCATAGACCTATTAATATATCTAAGAAAATAAAATATAATATCGTCCAATTACATTTTCGAAATTCCGGAAATATCTTTGATCCAAAATTAATCAAAATCTGCAAGTAGATGGAAGTTTAAAAATTGAATCGTCCCGAAAAAAAATCGTCTACATAAAATTCCTATGCAAAATTCGAAGATGTTTGCTTCGATTTCTCCGACGATAATAAGGTACCGGCTTATGCAAAATTCACCGCGAAAGCCTCTTATTTTCCGCGGGGGAATGGGATGAACGGGGAGGAGGGGTGGGGGGTGGTAAATGTGAGGGTTGAAAGTCGAAAGATTTCCATTTTATTATTGGTCGTATCCGAGGGGATCCGGGTGTGTAATCTAACCGATCGGAACGAGGCGCGGTTAAGCCATCGATTTTAAATTTAACTTTGAGCAATTACAATAATCCCTTTATATTGAAACTTGTAGGCATGCTTTGCCAATCTCGCCCACCATCAAATATTTGATGTTGAATTCTATTCAAACCAACCACCCCATTCCTCCTATTATTTCCCCTTCTTGCGCGAGTACACACAAAAGTATTATACATACATCGTGGTAGTTTCAATCCCTTTATCCGATTAACTTTTAACTGAATACATTATATTTAACAGGATATGGTCAATTATTCACGTTTTTTTTACAAGGTTAAAGTGAAACTATGTAGTAAAAATATTAGTTTCACTTCATTTGTTAGTCTGACAAACATCCTACACTCTTTTGATCGCTTTGAAACTTTTCCAGTTTTCGAGGTTTGACGAAAACAAAAAATAGTGTGGCCAGAAAACTATTTCAATAAACATGTTTCAATAGAAAATACTCAAAATAAAATAGTATTAACAGTGGGAAGAAATCCCAAGTGAAAATACGTACTTTTGACTTTTGATTTGAGCTGGACGACTACTTAGAGAAATTTGAAAGCTGAAAAGTGCTACAAATGAAAGATAAAATATCCGACTATAGATTCAAATATTTATTTTGAACAGGAAATTGACAGATTTTGAGACATCGACCGAACAACACCAAGATATAGAAAAATCGCGCGATTTAAAAAACACATATCTCCGAATATCGAGCTAATCAACATTTTTTATTACCAGATTCGTGTTAACTGGGCCAAAAAAGTCAAGTCAAGTTTATGAAAAATAAAAGGAATTCTTTTTTTTACATATTTACCAGGAAGGCCTTCCTGCGCCTTCCTGGCCTTCAATGCGCCTTCCTGGCCAATTTATAATTGAATCGTTATATGAATTGAATCGTTATATGAATTGAATCATTATATGAATTGAATCGTTATATGAATTGAATCTTTAGTTTATTCCAACGACACTGATTATGAACTTTATAATATTGGAACGACGAAGTTGCAAAGTGACGCATAGAGCTGCTTATTAAAAGTTTTTACTCATACTGATTGAACTAGCTTTATACATTTATACTGTACTGATAATCGCATTAAATGTGAGGTCCATACAGGGTGTTTTATAGCTATGTAAGTGCAAAGCCTTAAAAGTAGCTCATATCATTAAGAACTAATATAATTATAATATATTATAATAAAAGCTCATATCAATTAAAACATTTTGAGCCACACATACCTCAGTACAAAGTCTTACGGCTTTTTTTTAATTTAGTAAAAACACCAAAATCTCACAGCTAATACTGCCCACGCTAAAAGTGGTATGTTAGTCAGTTATTAAAATCTTTTAATTCTTGCAGATCTAAAAAATGAAAATTTTTTAGATTTTTAAAAAAGTTTATAAGTTTAGGTAAAGAAAACATTGATTTTGATTTTTAAATACTATTTTTATTATTACTAAATTATGTTCACAATACATCTTATATCTATTTTAATATCTACTGATCTACTGATCATTTTCTATTTTACAATTTTAAACTAATTTTATTAGTAATCATAGTATTATATTATTAAAATGTTTATATGTACAGCGTAATAGGAAAAAGAGCTCAAAAACCTATTTACAGTTCTTATAAATGCTCATAATAAATACATATATGTAATACATAATATTAATTAAAGACTCTCTAAAGTCGATGACCTAAAGCAGATTGTGTTTAGGCAATGCGTAAAGAAAACATCAAAAATATGTTACATATAGAAAGCAAGCGGGAGTTTCGATATTCAAATGTAGAAGAAGTCAATCAATTGCATTGTTTCCAATTTATCAGAGAAACTTGATCAAGAAATTCTTAGGAAAATTCCGATTGAAAAAAGTCTCCAAATAAAATATTTTCAAGTGTGCTATTCAGTTATGCACGCTTTACTTCTCCGTTCGCCCGGATAATCGACAGTGAAGTGTTCTACAAAATTGAATTATAATATTGAAAGTTTGCCTTATAAATTATACAATGTGAAAGTGGTGCATTTTCCTAGTGAATTGTCAAGATGCTAAATTTATGTTCGGTAGTCGGGATGCTGTGGGAGCTTTTATATCCATGTTACTTACGAGGAGTCGGATAGAGCAAGCGTTTTCCGGCTTACCGGGAAAAATGGTTATATCCTGAAGAATATTCAGACTGTGCTGAAAACGAACAGGTGGCCAATCTTTGGAACGCGCCGTTGCTATTATAGTTTGAGGACAATTCGAGCCTAATTTTGAGAGGCGAAAATAAAAGAGATCGTTTTGTTTTTATTACTTTTTTTTTCGAGTATTTCTTATGATCTCCCTTTCGTAGGCCTTTCTTATTAATCTCAGCCTAATTAATTTCCTTTATCTGCTGCTTTCAATCGAATAACCCCCCCATTAAGATCCATTCTTCCAGTTCCCAAACGAATTTTCAATCTCCGCTTAATACAGATACACTGAAGTAATCAAATTCAGCAATTGAAGATTGACTCGGGTGAGATTTTAGTTAACGACACGCTAATTTTTCGCCAAATGGGTAGACTCCATGTTAAAAAGTGTTTTATGCCCTTATCAATTCGAATCATTATTAACATCCACTATTCGTTTGTTTGTTTATCTTCAATGTAAGCCTATGGTTTTAAGTTTTTAACTAGCATGAGACTTTCATAAAATTTACATGCTATTGTATTCACCCCCAATAACCAATTACATTTCGTTTCAGTTTCGGATTGCATTTTGGTCAAGAAATACATGGTTCGTGATTATAATTTGTCGGTAAAACTTGAGTATTATTTTTTGTTAGTTTTGAGTTCGTGTTTCGTATTTTGAAATATTTACAAAAATAAAATTTTAATAAAGAATAAGTAAATTTTTGATATTATTATTTTATTTATGGGATACTTATATATTTTATATTAAAAATAATTTTTTAGACAACAAAAGTAATTGTCAACGCCATGTTATGGACAGTAAAACTTACAGTAATATAATTAAAGACCCTGCGTTGAATTATATTGGTATAATATTATATAAGTAGTTAAGTAAGAAATTATTTTTAAAAAATAAAACAATAATTTTACGTCCTTAAAATGTTACAACACATTGCACAAATGCGACAGCATGCTTTGTTCTCGTAAGTCTCACTTTCTCTTATAATTATAATTTATTATCTGTTATAATTATAGTTTATTAAAATTATAACAGATTATAATTTTCAAAGCCAGCAGGTGGCGTGTGCGAAGTGTGCGATACACACAGGCGCCACAAAGGAAAAGGCACTCAATAGACGTTAAAAAATCAGATGAATATTCAAACGACAAATTTCAGGAATTTTGGAACCTCATGCTTAGTGAGATTTTTTAACTTTTATTATTGTTTTTTTTTTTATATTAAAACATGCGATTTCAACGTGAAGTGAATATGATAAGCAACTTTAAGACTTTGTTGAAATTTTGAAGGAACATTACAATATATGTACATATACATTTAAATATTTAATAAAATTTCATTTCTAGCATACAAACAAATCTAATTTCAAATGAATTTTATAAAAATGTTTGGCATCCTAAATGCAGGTTTCACATCCCTGAAGCATATTGTTACACGTAGGTTGTAAATTGAAAGTTAATGGCGTCTTTGTCGTGTTACGCGAAACGATGAAGGCGCACATCACTTCTTAATCTTCTTCACATGCACAAAAATTTGCATCCAATCCGTAAAATACGTCATATTTATAGATAATTTAAGTATTAATATACATATACGTATGTATATATAATATAATATTTTAAAAGTTGAGAGTTTAAGCCGTAAAACTCAGTATTTGAGATGATCGCGATTTCTAAACTCGAACGGGCAGATAATGTAGAAAAACAATCAAAAGTTGGCCAAACACCAAAGTGAAAGCTCGTTCGTTTCGTAATCATCGTTAAAGTTTTCGTTTCGGCTGTTTACAAAGGTTTTGACGAGCGCGCGTCAACATCAGACCCCACTTCCTCTTCCACCCCCCCCCCTCCCTCCCCCCGTTTATTTTAGACGCGATTCGAGCACTCAAAAGTATTGTCTGAATTGTCCTGTCAAATATCAATATCCTGTTGGCGTCCTTTGTCGCTGACGTCGTCATCCTCGCGAAACTAGATGACGTCGGCGAAATTGACAGATGACAGCACGCCAACCGGCAAATTCGCAAATCGGATGTACCTACAATTACACACGTCCTGCAATTTCGCTGCGTTGATTGAAAACGCATGGTATTTGGATTTAGTTGTAGTTTTTGACGAACGCGAGGGTAAATATGAAATCCGAGGTCATATTTCATTTATAAATAATATAGGAATCGCTCGTCGACCAATGAGTGAACAGCACTCAACGTCCAATCAGCGATCGGTACTCATCGGCCTGTTAGGTAGCGGCACTCAACGAACTCAGCCAATGGGTGACCGCGAAAGAGGCTCAGCCAATAGGTGACCGCGATTGATCAACCTATAGTACATATGTAGCTCAGTGCGTGGAGTTTAAAAGGTCGGCAAATTGCTCCGTTTGACAATTCGTAGCTGGCTGTCTGAAATGTGAACAATAATGACTACTGTTTACTTTTTTTTTTTAGTCTTTTTCTAATATGGAAATCCTTCTTCCCTGTTGCTTTAAAATACGAATACGTACTATTAATAATGTATCGAATTTTCAAACTAAAATCAAAATCTTTATATTATGAGCACACAAAAGGTTTACTCTGTACCACGTTATGTTGGTTTTCAATCTCAAAATATTTTTAATTATATCTGAACGTTTTAATTCAAGCGGTTAACGATTTTAAATTACCATATGAAATGTTGCAGGCTCAACAACAGTGGTCGTGAGTTTGAAAGTAAGCGAGTGAATGGAGTGATGTCCATTTTTTTTGTTTTTAAATAACATCACTTTTAATCTCAACTCAAAATCATTTACCGCATCGAATTTTTACGTTCGATAAAATAAAAAATATTATAAAAACCAATTCTTATAATCGTAATAAACGGATATATAATAGCGCCATTCTGTGTGTCTGTATACGATGACGCTCACCGTACTATAAAAGTCGTTGCGGTTCGACATACATATGTATGTATGTATGCAGCAGTATGGCTTAATGGTAGCGTGCATGTTTAACACCAAGTGATCAGTGAGTTCGATCCGCCATACTGCTGGTTAGATTTGGGGGCATTTGTGACTCGAAATCGATGGTTTCTTATCAGAGTTTGCCAATTTTATCTGATCATTGTTGAAACGGTTCCTCAAAATTGACAAAAAATCATCTTCTGTATTTATTGTGTGTATAATTTGTAAAAAATATGTACAAAATCTAAATCCATAGATGTCTCTATGGATTAATTCTGTAATGAATTAATTAAATAATTATTATTTCGTGTTCTTCAGCTTTTGGAAATACTGTGATTAACTTAATAATTAAATGCGGTATTGTTTGTAATTAATTGTTCAGGTGCATTGGGGTCCAAGACGCATTGAGGTCTTCCTGTCAAGCCTTCCTAGTATATATCTATGTAAAAATAAAAAATAAAAATATTTACGTCACAATTAAAACACTGCCAACAAAACGTACGAATATAATACGATCATACATAATAGCAGATCAACAATAAATTTATATATATATACTGTTTGCTACTAATGTTTCTTCTAAGGCAATAAGTCACTGCGCATTTAGCGCCATCTATTAAAAATTTATTTAATTAACTAATTAATTAATTAATTTTTCTATTTGTGTTTTATATTTTTTATATGTAGGTGGTTTTTATATTTTTTTTTCATATTAAACAATTAATTATAAATATTAAATTAAATATATTTAAAAGGTATTTGATAAACATACAACCGTGTACAGACAGATCTATAAATGCTTCTTTAGAAGCATAGCTAAAGAAGCCATAATTAATATATTTTGAAAAACGAATAAATATTTGACAAAAAGGTTTTATTTTTGTACTCAAAACTGACTTTTCAAAACCGTTAAAAATTAAAATTCTATAAGCTTATTTAATCACAAGGTAAATTGTATTATTACTTTTATATAATATTATAATTTTAAAGAAATTAAAAATATTTGAAACGTTGAAAGTAACAGTATTCACGAAACACAACAAAGCTCAAAATAGACAAAATGAATCCATAAACAAACCTAAGAATGGAAAACAGGACGACAAACAAAACAAAGCTCGCACAAAGTCAACAGTTTATTTTTGGATCTTAGTGAATTTTAGGAGTAAAATTACAGTCGACGAGCCAAAGAGATATACATACCTTCCCATCCCTATACATATGTATGTACATGTATACGTTGTTATTGATCTGGAATCCGTTATAAATGACGATACATTTCCGCAGTTCGAAACGGGCTTGTAACGTTAAATGAAAACGTCACTCACCTGTTGAAAATGACGTCAGCCTTGTCATATTGCATCTGCCTCTGGCAGTGATCGCTATCGTAGATTTGACGACGAGCCACAATCAATTGATAACATTTATATTTAAAATCAAATTCCACGGATGCATCTCTGAAAAAATAATCTTACTCACTGACTGTAAGTCACCGAGCCGACTAATTACACTGAGAAACAAAAAATAATATCGGAACAGTGATTAATCAATCTTTACTAAGTTTGACCCACTGAATTCAAATATGATGATAATTTTTGTTGGCATACTCATTTAAATATATGAGCATTTAAAAAATGTTAATTTTTTAATTTAATTTAAAATCTAGTATTATTATGCCAAAAGTCATTATTGTAATCAATATTCACATGATTTTTTCTATTGATATTTGCTTTGAAATACTTATTAAAATGTGCTTTTTTATACTAGGGAATTTTAAAAGTCAAAAATATGCTTTTTTGCTACATATTTTTTTCCGTAATATTATATAACTAGTGTTGTACCCGATGAAATATGGTCGCATGGGTTATGGCATATTAAGCTATTAATTAAAAAAATAATAAAAGAAATGCGTTGGTCCTGTGTTCGATCTGCACACAGTCGTATTTTTGTCAAATATCTTTTAAATATATTTAATTAAGTATTTATATTTAATTGTTTAATATGAAAAAAAGGGAAAAACTACCTATCTAACTATATCTAATTTATACTTTTCATTTTTTAGTTTAAAACGTAAAATTTTATGCACTGTTTGGAAGTTTACTTTCGAATAACTGAAAATCTTGAAAATAAAAAAATCTCTAATAATTTAAAAACATAAGTGGATTATTTCGAATACATTATAATCTGCTTGGGGTTCATTTCTTCAATCAAATGTTTGCTATTACATACAAATATGCATGTTTTTTGGCTGAACGGATTACTTCCCACAAGTGGTTTGCTAACACGAGTATTGCCTGTAGTTTTTACGGGTTTTTTTTATTATTTTATTTCTATGTAGGAACCTCGTGTGAGAAATACTCGTGTGGATAATACTCGTACGAGTCGTCTGGACTATTTTCTTGTAAGAAAAAAATCATGAAACCATAAGTTTCATCAATTTTTCTCACAAGAAATTATCTCGCAAGGTATTCGTATTCATAAATTGAACGTTGTATGTGTAACTTATAATTTATTTATTTAAAGTTTGGACCATCGTAGCATTACAGGAATTCCTAATGCGCCACAATGGTCAAAAATATAACAGAAAAGAAACAAAATAATAACTAAAGAAATTAGACATATCAAAAACAAAACATATATACACATTTAACAACACATTTAACACAATCATAAAAATAATTACCTATATGAATAGTAATAATAATTACAAATTATAAAAAAACAACAAAGAAGGGAATGTCTTATAAAAGAAAAATAAATATAAACATATGTACATATATACACAGACAAAAATACATTTATACATAATCAAATACATTTATACGTATACATAATATCAAACTTTAACTAGGTCGAACCTTGAATTAGATTATAAAAAAAAGTTTTTTAAAAACATAACCTCTTATATAACTTGTATATTAAATTATTATTTTGAATAAAAATACCAATAATTTTATTTTCTACCGCAATCTACGTATGTTAAAAACTAAAAACTGGATAGACGTCAGGCACTTTTCAGATATTCAAATTTCAAACGCATCTTACACGATATTTTTGCACCATCGTAATGGCGGAGGATCCATTTACTTATATTGATGACCAAAATTAGCAATGTGGCGAAGTATGAAAACGATTGGATAAGAGGCAAATTTTTTCCTGAATTGTAATCGTAAGTGAAACGTAAAGGAGGTATGTAGAAAATCACAGCAACTTTCCCTTAATTATATATTCAAAACGTATTAAATTTAATTAGTTTTTTATAAATACTTATCAGTTTGATATAACTGACAATATGTCCTATAAATTTCCAACTTATTTCAATCATAAATATAAAAAATTTTGAATCGGTAAACCGAAACCGAAAATTACATCTGTAAATTAAAATTTTATTTTAACCGTATCTCATAATAAATTGATAAAATAATTCATTCCGTATTTCATCACGCAAAACTCTCATCTTTGCGGTAATTATTTAAACCTTGAAATATCAGCTTTCTACTTGATTGACGGGGAGAACATCTCAAGCGAACCGTTTGCGTGCCATTCGATCGTATTCGTAAGGGAGAGGGAGAAAGTGAGACAGTATTCTTCAAAGGAAAACTCAATACATACACACACACACACACACAAATAGATAGGCTCGAAACGGCAAAATCGCCAGCAAGCAAATTAATTGCTTACCTGTTATCAAGAATTCATAATCGATACGACAATAACCCTCAGATCCCCCGGGGCCGGATCTCTAGCCCACCCACACCACCCCCGACCCACCTCCTCTTAATTACGACAAACGAACGAACGGGTGACCTGAAACTCTCATCCCGAAGGTTTTTCGATCCGAATAGTGTGTGTGTTTGGTGTTGTAAGGGTGTTTGTGGTCCATTTCGGTGTGGTTCTCCGATTCGGTCGTAGTTTGTGATGGATGCATTAGGTTTCATGTATTCGGCAGGCAACAAGAGACCCTCGTTACTCCGTCGACAATAACTTGGCGAGCCAACGACGAAGGCAACGGGGCTATTGTGCATGGCCTCGACTATATTTATTCATGCCCAATTTATTATCGCGTTTGTAGACACGGAGACAGACGTCGTCAACCATTGAGGCTTTTCTGTGGTGATTCTTAGTGGTAATTAATGCGCGCGTGTGTGTCTATGTGTGTTTACATGTCTTCAGTGCTGGTGTTTCTCTAAAGGTGGCCATCTTGGTACATATGCAGGAAAGTCTTCGGTAGACCTTTGTCTAGCTACGATATATCATCTACAACTGGGTGAAGATCTATCCAACACATTGTTGGATAGATCTTCTTTGTTGGTGTGTTTTGAGCAACTTTCATCCATGTCATCTCACACATGTTTCTAATTTCATCCAGCAATTTCCTTTGTGACCTTCCTTGCACTCTTTTACATTCTCTCGAATACCATTCGAGCACCTTCAATTCTTTGAAACATGTTCAAACTCCACTATATCAACTTGTTTTGTAATACTTCTCATTCAAGTATTTCGTTTTCCGTCTCTTCTCATTATGCCGAATATTTATTATTTATTTAAAGTTTGGAACATTCGTTTGGATTGAAAATTCCTAATGCGCCACAATGGTCAAACATATAACAGAAAGAACCAAAAATAAAACATATTTAACACAATCATAAAATTAATAAGCTATATAATATCGGATAATAATAATAATTAAAAATTATAAAAAAAACGACAAAGGGAATGTCTTATAAAAGAAAAATAAATATAAACATGTATCGTTGCTGCCGTCCCTAAATGTGATGTTTTCCACCTTGGGGAGCGTAGATTATCGGATGTTTTTTTAAAATATTTATCTGGTAACCTGCGCTCATCATTACTTTCTTAATTTGAATGTGATGTATGAGTGGAATCTTAATCTACTCTCTTCCATTTGGGCCTCGCTATGATTTTATTTTTTATTCATATTTTGTTTGATTTATTTTACTTTTTCTTTCTCCTTTGTACATTTTTATGTACTATTTTAATTGTATTATTATTTTCCTTTTGTTACTTTTTTATTATTATTTTATTTTACCATGTTTTCTGCTTTCTAATTTTTCTGTTTTTTACTTGTATTTATATCTTTGTTAAATGTAGGCCATTGTGGCGCATCAGGTTCTTCCTGTAATGCCACAATGGTCCAAAACTATTAATAAATAAATAAATAAGATATGTATATATACATACATATATTTATATGAGTTCCCGGTTGGTTGGGTTAGCAATCCTCCAATTCTTGCTGGATTAAGCTTCAATGTTCCCAGCCAACTCAGGTACATTAGTTTGAGTTCGTAATAGTGTTCTCACATTTAATTGTTGATATATATATTTTTTTATTTTGTTCTTTACATTTTCTATTTTATTACTAACGTCTTCTTAGTTTAGAATCGATTTTTTCATCTGACGAAGTTTGGGTTCTTATCCGATCGTTTTCAAACTTTGCCATTTTGCTCGGTTTGGTCATCAATATAAGTGGAAATGACGTCCGCCACTACCATGGTGAAAAATAATCGTAATAGACACGTTTGAAAATACTGCATCTTCCTTCACGGTGACGTCTATCGTCCACACTGTCCCATTGGTCCACACTGTTCTGATAGTTTTTCCCTTTTCGCCCCCCTCTCACTATGATCATGTATACCCATACTCATGATCAAAATTTACGGAGGGAATTGGTGATTTCTATATTAGGTTTTTTATACATACATATATTGTCTTATTTATGTTTCCATTTTATTTAATTTTTAATGGTATACGTTTTCATTGTTTTTTCATGTACATACATATGTATATATCCAAGCTATAGTGACGCCCTTTAATGCCCTTTAATAGCTTAACTGTAGTAAATAAATAAATAAATCAATATACGTAGCTTTCCTAACTCTTTGGGTGCATTTGACTTCATACAGTCCCACCAAAGTTTCACATTCACACATTACACAATCACTAGCAAACACATATGTAAATTGAAGTACTATTTCTTCAGGTAAAGATCTTAAATCTTCGTTCATTTACCCAAAAGCAATTCATCCGTATTCCATTATCTATATTTACTCTTCGATGTCAATGATTCGGCTTAGACATACATATCATGTTAGGCATGCAAAATTATACTTTAATTTAACTAGCACTAGTAAGCCAACGGTTGACGAGCGCCACTCACCAAATTTCTACGTTACAATTTTTTTTTTTAATTTTTGAAAAATATTAACGAACATTACTAGAATAACATTTCATTTAGCCAGCAGCATAGCTCGGTCTTTAAGCTTCTGCTTAGCGACGAGAGGCGCCGGGTTCGATCCCATGAGCTGACTTCGATTGAAAAGAATTTTTCTGAGTATATCTGTAGTGCTGCTGGTCAGATCTGGATATTTTTGACTCCAGCTCGATCGTTTGCTATCAGAGTTTGCCAATTTTCTCTGATTTCATTGTTGAAACGGTTCCCGGTAAAATTGGCTAAATATTCTTCCTACCTACTATGTCACCACTATTTGAGATTGATTAATGTACAATAAAATGTATGTATGTACAATTCATAGATGTCTCGTAATTCAGCGACTTGAATAATAAAAAAAAATGCTGCAATGTTTGTAATTGGTCAGGAAGGCGCATTGGGGTTACCTGTAAGGCCTTCCTGGTATTTATGTAAAAAATAATAATAATAATAGAATCACCTGAAAAGTCGTATTGTATTGCAAATAAAAGTCTTATCTATTATCTGCATATGAAAGTCTTATCTGCAAATGAAAGTCTTATCTTAGCAAATTAGTTTCTGATCTCTGATAAACTGCGTTTATATACAAATACTAAGCATTTTCAAAATATGACCAATCATAAAGTGATTTTAAACTAAAGACAAATTCTAAAATAAACGAAAAAGTAAAAAAATGAAAATTTTTTTAATATGATTTTCTTCAGTATACTGAAAATTTCGTAGGAAGGCTTCAACCTATATATCATTGCGTTATGACTTTGGGAGGGTGAGCAATGAAGGAGAGCTTAATGGCGATGACTTGAAATTGCAAGGAGAGCCTGCTTTGTGCGATTTTTTTAAACGATTCATAACCCATTCCAAAATGCTATTAAATATAATGTATTATATATGTATGTATGTACTAGTAAATAAATTTTAATCATAAATCTTACAATGCATAGCTGTTGTATTATAATGAAATGAATATTTAACTATTGTTTTATGAAAATAATATCAACTTCCATGTACACATAATGGAGGATCTTTTGAATTAGTTATGAAGACGACACTAAAATTATTTTCACTAAACAATTTTCAAGACGTCGTAAAGTGCGCGCTGTGAAACTTTCCAATGCTCACTTTCATGGAAAATCTGTTTTGTCACCCGTCGAAATTTAGTAAAATAAGCAATATCTTCCCACCCCCTTGCTTTATCCCCTTTCTTTCTTCGTTCTCATCGCGAAAAAATAAAAGTTTACAACCCCTGGTGCATACAAATGAAGTGGTCGGAGTCCGTTTTTGTAGCGCCACTTCCAACGCCAATTTGTTGTTAAATTTTGTTCTTTTACATACATTTTTTCCGTTGTTTTGCTTCGCTTTGTTTTGTCATTTTTTTCTGCTCTACTATGGAACAGAAAAAATAGAATGTTTTGCGCTCATTATTTCTATTCCGCTGTTGAAGCTTAAGTACTTACTTTTACGGCAAACAATAAAGTGCACAATTAAAGTGCATTAGATGCATCCAATTGCGACGGATTTATTGTTTTAATTGGTACGAAGCATAACCAATGTTTTTGCCCGTTTTAGACGTTTAGCAATCAACTGGAATATGAACAAATTTATTTATCTAATTAAAAACAAATTTTTGCACAAAAGACTACACACTGGAGGCGAGAAGAATAAGAGGTGACTTAATCAAAGTCTATAAATTAATAAATAATCATTATATTATCCTATGTCCAATCTCATTACGTTCAGTGAAAACACTCATCTCAGAGGTCACACTCTCAGACTCCAAAAAGAAAAATCGAATAAATTGATCCTTCTTCCTTTTCTTCGTTTTTTTTCATTTGAATATTTTTTAAAATACGCTAGTTGTCTTTCTAAAACTTAACGGATGTTTTTAATTCTTATTTTCCTATATCTTTTCTATATTTTTTGTTTTCTCTTAGTTTATTATATTACCATTCTAGATATCTTTGTTTTTATTATTATTATTTTTGGTATTTTCTCTTATTTCATTTATTTTTTCTCTTATCTTATCATTTCTATGAATATTTTTGTTTTTATTTTATTATTTATGTACATATGTATATTAAGCAGCGTGGACTAGTGGATAGCATAAATATATGCTTTCGAACATAGTGGTCACGGGTTTGAGTCCCACTGGTTGCTGCTGGTCAGACCTTGTTTTATGATTCGTGTTCGATCTTTTCCTATCATAGTTTGCCAATTTATTTGATTTTCATTGAAAGTGTTGCCAACAAATTGGCAACCTTTACACATTTCTCGCAATTTTCGAGTTTTTAGCAAAAATATGTATATCAGCAAATAGCTAAAACTTACCAAACAAAGTACACATCAAATAATAAAGAATGTTAAAAAATACAAGAACCTAAGGAAAGTGTACTTTTATTTACAATTTTGCTCCGAAATTGTAAATAAAATGCTCCGAAAATGTAAGTTTATCAAAAATTTATCCATATATGTCTCTATGTTGCCGTGTTAAAATTATTCTAACAATTGTATATATGTATGTTACAATCGATGTTTGTAATTGACCAGAAAGACGCACTGGGGTCTAGCTGTTAGGCCTTCCTGGTATGTATGTGTGTATGTAAAAATAATTAGTCAAACTCTGTGGGTCTATCGGCTTAACCGGCTTCCCCCTAGTATTTAAAATAAATAAATAAAATTCATTTTATGTTAGAAACAGTATAAGTTATAGTTCTAAATCATACATATATTAACGAGAATATACTTTGGATTTATTATCAGATATGATGTTGAGAAATTTGTCTCACACGGCGTATGTATGTCTTCCCCAAAGGCTTGTCTGCCGACTTTGTGACATAATATGTACTATCCTATCACTTTCAAGTTGCCAACTATCTAATAATCTCCGTTGCACCCTGTATATATGTACATATGTACACATGTGAAGATCGGCTTAGTCGGATTTAATATTGCGGAGATGTCGCAGCTACTACAAAGTAAATATTAGATATCTCGGATACAGGAAATTGAATACGTACTCTGTCGTCCTTTTTACCTTTGCATAATAACAACGATAGTGTGTGTGTTGTTTGTGTATGTGTTTATAAACGTTCAAAGAGAAGACGGTGCACGTCAACGGGTATGGTGCACATGGTGCACATGGCTCTATCTCTCTCTGTATGACACACCACCCCCCTTCATCCCCCATCGGAACGGTGAAGTAAATGATCTCGAATGCGAGGCATTTTTCTATTGGTTTACAAATGAACGTCGTTGTGTTGATGCAGTTGCACCAGACGTTCCGCTGCACTGCACTGCACTGTCTCAATGTAGACAGCCAGAAAATGCGGGGGAAATATCATTGTGCCGTTCAAAGGAAACGGGAATTGATACGATCGATACTTGGTTTGGTTTCGTTTTTTTTTTTGTTATTCATGAATTTGTCGAGTCGAATTTGCATTTTGAATATTTCTGGATGGTGTTTTTTTTTGTGATTTTTTTTTTTGTTTAAATGTACATAAATATTCCATTGGCTTTCATAAAATACTATATGAATTCATGAAAGTTTTAAAATTGAATTTGTATGTATGTTTGCTTTTATTTATTCATTTATCTGAAAATGTGTGCTTTGAATTTTAAGTTGACTGTGAATTTATGGTTCGTCCAATTTTTACCGGTCTCCGTGACGAGCCGGAATGTGAAATTACCGAAAACGCAAATATCGGAAGGCAAAGATCGAAAATCGAAAGATCTTAAGTCGAAAGATCAAAAAAAAGGGTGCACGGTAAGCGGTACATACTCACTTAATTTGCGCGAGCAGGGTACAACAGGAACAAGAGGAACAGGCTTTTCCTCCCGTATTAATGTGCGCGCGCAGATTTTTTTCAAAGATTTTTATTGTTCATATATAATTATATTTACAACTAGATATACGTTGTATATCTAATAATATAGATATACAACCCGGCATACGTTGCAATGTCAGAATAACGCATGCAATTCCCGTTCCCGTTCCTATTTGTCGGAAAAACGCAGGCAGCGAACACATTTGAAATTATTGCGTTGCAATGACACTCATTCCCGTTTTTGGGCGATTTTTTTTCACATTGTTGTGATGATGTGAAAAATTGTGATGAACTTTTTGGCTGTCAGATGTTCCGTTATACAGATTTTAGTGACTTTTGGGCGAGCGCTTTGTGACCAATAATCACCGAACCATTTTAATAGTTACTGATTCAGTGATCGTAATCTATGCAAAATTTTATTTTTCTTTTTAGTATTTATAATATTTTTATGTTATATTAATATTAGTGTATATGACAAAGGGGAAACAATCTATTTAAATACAATTCTTCTAGATACGCATACTACATTTTAAATATACCTATGTACATCCATTTATTATTTTTAACTTAAGACTTTTTAAAGTCGGCAATCTAAATCAGATATTGTTTTGATTTATATTTCCACCTAAAGGGGGTACAAATATACATAAATATTTTATTTTAAACTATCTATGTATG
Source organism: Arctopsyche grandis (assembly GCF_051622035.1). Taxonomy (NCBI): domain Eukaryota; kingdom Metazoa; phylum Arthropoda; class Insecta; order Trichoptera; family Hydropsychidae; genus Arctopsyche; species Arctopsyche grandis. The sequence goes on from NC_135362.1 coordinate 5,023,347, forward strand.
TTATATATATAGTTTCGAAAGAGACTTTGTATTTACATATGTACGTATGTTTGTTTGGGTTCTATTTAATTTAAAAAAAAATGAATATAAAAATAAATTTAAATAAAATAAAACTATTCAAATATATATATTTTTTTTTAATGATCAGATTGGCATGTTTAAGCGGTGTATATTATAATAAATACCGAGCGACGCTGGGTAAAAACACTAGTATTTAATAAAATTGACTGTAATAATTCATTCAAATGCTTTATTTTTTAATTGTTTTAACTAAATCAACTTAAATATCTGGATCTTAAAACGTCTACTAAGTCGTTTTTAGTCAAAGATATTTAAAATTTTCATCTTTAGTAAGCTTATTGGATAAGAAAATAAAATGGTTGGTAGTAACATTTAACATATGTACATATGTTATGTTTATTGTCGGCTGTACGAATTCAATTTGGTATACTATCTGATAAATATAAACGTGTATTTTATAAATGGTGCATATGTATATAAATATTCTGTGTATTTGTTTAAATCCTGCAAATTCTCTCGACTTCCCGATTTTAAATGAAAAATCACATCACATTATACCAATGTTTATTTCATAGAAAAAAAAGGAATTTCAAATTCTACTTGCATACATAAGTCTGTGCGAATATCCGAAAACTATGAAAGCCAACTATCTTCCGCGACATTCATACAAAGCGAAATATTTACGTTTACGCGCTGCATTATGCGAGAGGGGGAGCTCGGGGGTGGGTAGAGTGGGATAAAATGAAACTTTTCCGCAGATAAATCGAAAAATAACCCCGGTCTCGCCGAAACAAAAACAAAAATAACAAGAAGAACAGTGCAAATCCCGCGCCAACGTTTTGTTGCGCGAACAACGGGCCACCGGGTCGCGAAAATCTATTTGTCGGCTCGTATTAGCGACCGGATGGCCGAACGATTTCCGCTGGAAAATTTTCCACGTCGCGTCTTCACGATCTATTTGCACATCTTGATTTATCATTGAAAAATGCTTCGAAATAAAATTAAGGTAATCATTAAACCTCATAAAATTCGATAAATTCAACAAAGTTACTTAATTTCGGTTAGCTCTTAAAGGTTACTAATAAAACAATTTAATAGGATTCATAGTAGAAAAATCGAAAATTCATTTTTTATTTTATTTTACATAGTTATATACCAGGAGGACATAACAAATAAACCCCAATGCGCCTTCCTAGACAATTAATTACAAACATTGCAGCATTTTTATTAGATAAAGACTGAAGAACACGAAATTAACAATTAATTAATGAATTTATCCATAGAGACATCTATAGATTCAGACTTGTACATAATTTTTTACATATTTTACATATGTAAATCAAATTCAGATATTTATGACATAGCAGGTAGGATGGTTGTTGCCTATTTGATGTAGGAGCCATTCCAAATCAGATAAATTGGAAAACTCTGATAGGAAATGATTGACTTGGAGTCACAAATATACAAATCTGATCAGCAGTATTAAAGATTAGCACGGGATCGAGCCCGGTAATCTCTCGGTGCTAAATCATAAACTCAACCATGGAGCCATACTGCTGGTTGTATTAATGTACTATATAAATAAATTTATAATATTATTGATGGCTCTAAATGTCAGGAAACATAGGAAGTACAGAAAAATAAAACTCGTTGGGTGGTTTAGAGCATTGTTTATTACTAAGAGAGTCAAAATGAACTGTCTGTCACATTACAAGTTACCAACCTCGTCATTTTCACACTCCCGTGGAATTTTCTTCATTTTCACATCCCCTTTTTCACACTCCTCTAGCTAAAACTGTGGCTTTTAGTTATTCTCCCATTCCTCGTGGCCTCCGTTTCTTAAATTCACTGGATGGTGCCATTGACATTTGTCACATCACTCTTCATTCTCTGCACCACCTCATTTACCATTTAGAAAGGTTGAGTTAGTTTATTCAATTATGAATTTATTAAGATTTTTTTTTCTGTCATGTTTTATTTATTTATCTTTTCTTTATTTAAGTATTTTTAATTGTAAAATTTCATGTACTTTTTTCCTTTTGTCATTTCTTAATCTTTTTAGCACACTCGTCGCTTTGGAGCAATCTGTTAGACGAGTGTGCTTGTTTAATTGATGTTGTATAATAAAATAAAATAAATTAAAAAAATTACACATGCATGCAATAACCATTTTTGTTGGTTTATGAGATGAGCCTTTTTAAAAATGCGCAGATTTACAGATTTTCAGCTTTTAACTCAAAATTTATGTAGTTTTTATTGCTGTGCCAAAAGTGAGTATTGGAATCAATAGTTAGATATTTTTTCTATTGATTGTGATTTGTTATCTCTTTAGAATACGTATAATATAGAAAAATTTTACATATTTATTTCAATGTCATATTTTTATATTGGACCAGGACCTATATGTATTTTTACTACGTTTACAAGGGTTGGTTTTTAATTTTACTATTTTTTTTTAATTTTAATAGAATGTACTTGTTCGACACAAAAAGTGTAAGGAAAATGTTTATTTTTGACGTTTAAGATTCGCTAAATAATTAATTATAAATATTTTAAAACTTTAAAAAAATTACAATCAATAAAAAAACATCTGACTAATGATTCCAATACTCACTTCTGGCACAACAGTACTAGATTTTGAGTTAAAAAAAATTTTGGCAAAAGCCAAAAATCTGTAAAATTGTGCATTTTTTTAAACGCTCATATGGAAATAACAACAAAAATTATAGTAATATTTAAATCCAGTGGGTCAAATTAAGTGCACATTGAATAGTCACTCTATACAGCGAAATGTATTTTTTTCTGCACTGGAAGTACGATATGCATCGCAGCAACGGAAACTCGATATTGTCCTCGGGGTTTCCTTTTTCGGCCATAGTCCACGTCATCGTCGATGAGGGTGAAGTGACGACAGGACAGGTCCTATCCTGCACCATAATTGTCAGTGCGAAGGGTAAAACGGCGACTGGAGCTAGGGAAGGAGGGGTAGAAGCGGGGGGAGGACACGGAAGGGGTTCAGTTCAATTAAATTTGCGCGAGAGCCTTTTTGAGAGGAGAGTCGAGGCCCGTCTCGCTTAATTTCGCCTAAAAGATTGCCCGGCGAGAGACAGCAGTTGCCGTCAATTACGCCAACACTTTATTGTCCCTACAAATTGCGTTAGTGATTTTGCCCGGGAAAAGGCTTTCATTACATGTCTAATTATGATGAACAGCGTTCCGCTCAGGTTCAACCCTTCCACGTAGACGTAACCTCCGAATAGAGTTACCGTCTCTTCTATGGTATGTATAAATTCAACCCCGTCCCCTCACTCGTACTTACCACCCCACCCCGCCTTTCTCTCCTGTCTGGGATGATGTATTCTGTTGTTAAATCGTCGCGTTTCATAATTTCGAGAGAGCTAGTCAGATTGGATTTTGACGGTTGAGATGTTAAGTGTTTCGTGATTGTGATTTAGTAATAATAACGTTTTGAAGATTAAGTACTGCATGTTACTACATATGTATTATATGTATATGTACATACATAGATGCGGTACATTTTTTTTATAATTCAATGCATTATTTGGAAAATTGTTCATTAACAAAACTAGATCATAAAAACGTTATCAGTAATCGATTCTGAGTTCGAATCAGTCAAAATCTCGAGTTCGAATTTTCGCATGATCACAAAACTTCATCTATGTATTGTTACTACGTACATACATAGATAAAGTAAAAAAATAAAGAGACGTATGAAATTAGGATGGAGTGCATTTGGACGAATGAATGTGGTTTTTAAATAAAAAATGCCCCTCCGTCTTTTGCGTTTTGCCAGTGATGACGTATGGATGTGAAACTTGGACATTGAATGCCAAGATGCTACATAAAATCCAATGCACTCAAAGAAGTATGGAACGCTGTATTCTCGGCATAACGAGGAAAGACAGGAAGCGGAACACGTGGGTGAGAAGTATAACAAGGGTAGTGGGCATAGTACATAGATAATGGCAATGGGAAGACGATTTCAATTTTAATCACTTAAATGTGCATTTAAAATTATATTTTACCCGTATAATATGTATGCAGCTTTAAGCAAAATACGATAGCATAATTTTTATTATATTTTATTTACATACATATATACAAATATACCAGGAAGGCTTAACAGGTAAACCCCAAATGCGCCTTCCTGGTCCACATAATTATTACATAGATACATGTAAATCTAAACAATATCTGACATCTATGGTCAGATATTACAAACATCGTATTAATACGATAAATAACGATGAATAACTTTCATGTAACAATACGAAATTTTTTTATATTCGATATACAACCACAGAGACATCTATGGTGAGCAATATGGCGAAACCTAAGATATAACAATAACTAAAAGTTCGCAACAGAAAATTGGGAAGGAAACGCCAATTTTACAGGAATCGTTTGAATGAAAATCAGAAAAATTAGCAAATTTTGATAAAAAAACGATCGACCTTGACAAACCAAGGTCTGGCCAATAGCTAGACTTAGCGGGAATCGAACTCGTAACATCAAGTACGAGCTAATTCAAGATTCACCACTAGACCACGCTACTGGTTAATATGTAAAGGTGTCAAAATTTTAGTATGCATACATATATTTCAATTTAGGAACGAACTTACATAATTAAATTACATTTTAATTAAAATAGAGTAGAAAATACAAGCTAAATAAATTAACGTGAAAATATGATAACGTATGTACATATACATATGTATGTATATGAAAAGTTGAAAATTGTTTTAAATTCAGAACTTCCATTTAAAAATCCGTATTTTGCCATATGAATAAATTTAAATTAATAATTCATATGGTTATAAGAAATAATTTTGCAATAAATGTACATAATTCGTCGAAACTATCGAGTTGAAATTTTAAATTGCAAATTTTACATGTCAGTCGCATATGAAAAATTTAAAACGTGAAATACTTCGTATACAATTCTTGCTTTTCAATTACACGAATGGACGAACTTTTACCCAGAACCCTTTTCATTGCAGATTATATAATGTAACTTTTCAAAAATACTTAATGTGACAAACATTTCTTGACACGCCCGAACAAACACGTATGCTCCTGCGTATTTTTCTTTCTTTTGGCCAATTTTATATTATATAAATCGAAATAATCAGTGGAAATATGTCGACAGATTGTAGCGAATAGATCTGGTAGAGCCTTGGGCTGTTTTTCAACAAAAATATTCGTCGTATGTAATAATAACAGCGGAGTATCGCATGTTGAAAAACAATAATGAAATATTATCTTCAATATTAAATGTATTGCGGTCTGGTGTATACAATGATTTATTACAAAACACAAAAACCAATACAAAACAATGCATATTACATATATCTACTTTTATATAATATACTTGAATATGATGTACAAGTACGTACATATATATGTATATACTCACGTAAAAGGACATCCAAAGCTTCATCCAGAGTCGGACCTAGCGCTTTTTCCTCTATCATATTTTTCCTGGAAAATTGAATTACTTTTACGTTACCTTCTCTGTACTTGAACTGTCTTGTTTATGAAAATTCATAACAATGTGGACAATTTTTCTTTTATGTGACATATTTTACAGATTTTGCGATTGCATTAATATATATAATATAAGCCTAAATCAACGAATGAAATGGTTAATATTACACATATGTATTTAATAAGATGTCATTGAATATTTTAATGACTATCGATGGAATCGTGACGTTTTTTAATGTTTAAAACTTTAAATTTGCTTCAATTCGATAAAACTATGAATATAATAGAGATAGTATTTAAATATTAAATAATGTTTTAATTGAATTTATAATATCATAATATTTTTTGAAATTTTTTATATATATATATATATATATATATATATATATATATATATATATATATATATATATATATATATATAAAAGAACGGGTGCTCTGTGATTTTCGTTTCAAATTTTATTCTCTGTTTCCTCTTCAGTTTTACGACATTTCGCATCTTAATCGACGCAATTAAAATTTTCATTATTTAATTAGGTCACCATGAAACATATTTTTATATAAATAGAAGCATTTAATTATCCCTAAAGTTGGCTTATTAATCTTGTCAATTGTGACAATTACAATTACCACGTCTACAAATGAATCAACTTATTTTATTTACATTATAATTTTTCATTACAATTTTTTTGAAGTCATTTTCATTTCGCTCTATTGAGTACTTTTTAAAAGCTTTTTATTAGCTTCACTCTGTTATTCACTTTTATTATTCTTCACCCTAATATTTTTTGAATATTTTTTCCTCAACCGGAAGTAGATTTTTTAATCTTTCGATTTATTGAACTGCAATTTTATATCTGGAAGTTTAAGCTTAATTCCAAGCTATGTTTAAAATTTGTGGTAGTTTACTCTTGTTCGATTTTTATTCGACAATTTTTTTCGACCCCTTAAACATGTATGCTCTTTACAATTATAATTCTTTACAATTATAATGTGATGAAAATAAAATTAATAAACCGGAAGTGAGATTTTTTCCACACCAAGATTTTTTCCAAACCATGTAGAAAAGTCAAAAATGTTGTGACCATGATTTTTTCCACACCCCCGAACGTATCAAGCTGAAAATTTATAATTGTATTCTTTATGTACTAACTAAGAGCTGATTAGTTTTGGCCAGAATTTGTAAACCGGAAGTAGTATTTTTTTTTTTAAACAATATTTACTTATTTTATTTTAACCTTTAAAATTATTTTTATTTTCTTGATATTTAATGTGTATAATAAATATGTTGATTTTAAGTAAAAAAAATATTTCGAACAAAATCCGACAACCGGAAGTAGAACTATTGCCTTGTGTAAGTTTCTCTACGTTTGCGCTCAATTTGTACCGAAAATGCTCTCATAACCGGCATGTGTTTTTTGATTTTTAAATGCTTTTCATTATTACTAAACTGTATTCACAAAACATCTTATATCTGTTTTAATATGATCTACTGATCATTTTCTATTTTAATTTAATTTATATTATTATAATGTTAATGCCCAGCATAATAAGAAAAAGAGCCCAAAAACCTATTTACAATTCTTAAAAATGCTCATAATACATCTAATACATAATATTAATTAAAAACTCTTTAAAGTTGACGATCTAAAGCAGATTGTGGTGTTTGGGTAATCTGTGTGTTATACCCGAAGGGTATAGACATTTTGTTGTAATCACCGAGACTCTTCACAAGTGTGTTAGTATACGGTTATTAGTGATTCTGTCATAAAATCTACTGGTTAGTTTGTTTTAGTAATGTCTGTAACAAACGGAATATTATTTATGGCATGCAGTTCTTTCATGTTAGTCTATATGGGTGTATTATAAATTATTTTTATGGATTTATTTTGTATAATTTGGAGCTTGGAAAGGTTAGTATTTGAGGCGATAATCGGCATGTGTGAACGTGTATGTATGTATGTTTAATTATTGAATTTTGTTTTTTGACCTTCTTATACATACTCCTCAAATACATAGATAAAGTCGTAGGTTGGTCAAATCCGATTTTTTTTCGATAAATCCTCCTTTGCCACTAAATTATGCATACATTTAATGGGGACAATGTTAGTTAATTGTGAATAGCACAGATATGTATGTATGTACATTGACCGGCATAATAATGGATTTGGAATATCTACATTGGCACGTAGTCGAAGTGGAGTTTAACGTCGATTTGGCAGTCGACGACAAACCAAGTTCGGGTGCAGTTCGTTAACGGTCCGCGAGCTATTTACATTCACGACGCCAGAATGCACCTCGCCATAATTTATCCTCAAACTGTGTGCCGCGCCAAAGTTATGTCTAATATGAAAGCTATGAACCGCCGTGTACTACCACCCACCCCGCCCACCCCTGACTAGATGCTATTGAATTCGTTCGGCTCACACAATACCGATCGCAATTTAATTTGCGAATTGTTCACGAATGCGTCAAATGTTCTTTCGAAGTGGTTTGACGCATTGGTATTTGTATTTGTATTAGTGTACATATTTGTGGAAAATTTATAGATGCTTTGACTATCAATTTAACCAGCAGCGTGGTCTAGTGGTGATTGTTGAATTCTTTCGTGCTTGATGTCACGGGTTCGATTCCCACTAAGAGTCTCGTTGTTGGCCAGACCTTAAAACGTCACTCGACTATTAAATTCAGTTGGAGAGTCACATTTTTGCTTTGAACACCTTTTTAGAGTTATCCTTATACCATACTGATAACCATAATTCGTAATTCCTAGCAAATAATAACGCAATATTGAATTATAAAGCATTCAAAACTCAACTGCTATATTACAACTGGCGCACATTGTTGAAAGTGTATTTGCGCTTGCAGAGCTTTAATTTACTAATTGAATTGTATAAGAATATGAATGACCTAAAACGCCATTTGAAATATATTACAACTGAAAATACACTTCGACTGTAACATATACATATGTATATGTATGTATGTAAAACAATTATGAAATAAATTAATCTTTGAAAAACCCTTGTATTTCTAGTTCTGCCAGAATTTTTAAACTAGATAATACGTAATAATTGAACACATCCATTGTTTTATATCAATATTATATGAATGAATTTAATTCAACGCCATTTGAAATATATTACAACTGAAAATACACTTCGACTGTAACATATACATATGTATATGTATGTATGTAAAACAATTATGAAATAAATTAATCTTTGAAAAACCCTTGTATTTCTAGTTCTGCCAGAATTTTTAAACTAGATAATACGTAATAATTGAACACATCCATATATATATATATATATATATATATATATATATATATATATATATATATATATATATATATATATATATATATATATATATATATATATATATATATGTATACATTTGTATGTATATAAAATAATTATGAAATACATGAATCTGTGTAAAACTCTTGTATTTCTAGTTCTGCCAGAATATTTAAACTAGGTATGTAGTACATAATAATAGAGTACATACATTGTTCTATATCAATATTATATGAATGAATTTGAGATATTATATGAATGAATGAGAATTTCCAATCTAGTGGTAAATATATATTTTGCGAGTGTATATACGCTAGTGGCACTATCAAGAGGCAATTTCTCCCGTCTATTCAACATTTTTGGTCTTTGCCGAAACGCTTTCATCGTTCGCTGAAACAAGTTCTTGGTGAATTTTAATTGAACACTTCCCTTTCTCTCCGCTGTAGGTGTGCTGCAATCCATAGTTAATGTCGGCGGATATTCAAAGTGGAATCATCAGTGATTAAACGGAATTTCAGCCGGGGAAAGTACATAGACGGTATAGTGAAAGAGTCCCTTTGTGGCTTTAGACAGTGAAATTAGATTTTTAATGAACTTTTCTAAACCAATCAAGGCGTGGTTTTAACTTTAAAAATTGATACGTAATGATATGGCTTATATGTATTTTATTTTTTTTGATTTTTAAATGCCTTTTATTATTACTAAATTATGTTCACAATATATCTCATATCTATTTTAATAGCTACTGATCTACTGAACATTTTCTATTTTACAATTTTAATTTAATTTTGTAAGTAATCATAGTATTATATTATTCTAATGTTAATGTACAGCATAATAGGAAAAATAGCTCAAAAACCTTTTTTCTAATTCTTATAAATGCTCATAATACATCTAATACATAATATGAATTAAAGACTCTCTAAAGTCGATGACTTAAAGCAGATTGTGTTTAGGTAATCTGTGTTTATACCTGAATGGTATAGACATTTTGTTGTAATCACCAAGACTCTTCACAAGTGTGTTAGTATGGTTATTAGTGATTCTATCATAGAATCTACTGGTTAGTTTGTTTTAGTAATGTCTGTAACAAACGGAATATTATTTATGGCATACAGTTTTTTCAAGTTAGTATATATGGGTGTATTATAAATTATTTTTAGGGATTTATTTTGTATTGTTTGGAGCTTGGAAAGGTTAGTATTCGAGGCGTTATTCCATACAGGTGAAACATAGGTTAATAATGGTAATATGATCGCGCGATATATATCTATGAATGATGTCTATACATTATAATTAGATGAATCATATTTTTTATAACGATCAAATAGTTTCAATATGTTACATTTTGTCATTGTTTAAAAATAAATGGCCATAGTAACGCATTGGCCAAACCTCTCGTGTTGGCATGGAATAAAAAAATAAATAAATGTAGAAAATTCTCGATCAAAGTCCAACTGAACAACATAATCGTGCAATAGATCAACATCGGCCATCATTGACTACCAATATCCGCGATCATTAATCACGACCGGCTCTCGCTCACGTCCACAGCCCAACCCTTAAGCCCTCCCCCTTCGTTGCAGCCCAACCCTCAAATAGTTTAAGCAAAGAGGATCCGACCAACAGAGCGGTTGAAATTCATTCACTTGTAGTTTTTCGCGTGCAACGAACACTTCCGAAACCACCACCACCGACCGTTTCGTATGCGGCAAGTTGTTAATTAAAACCATTCTCAACTATACATACATACATATGTATGTATATACATAGCGGAAATGTTAGTAAAAAAACCTCAAATTTAATTGAGCCCTTTACATTTCAAGTCAAAATATTTTTCCATATAAAACTTTCTGCTAGAAATCAGAACCATTTTTCATTCCTGTAACCTTTGCAGTAGGCAAATTCCAAATCTCAGCTAACCAAATAAAATTCAACGTATGCATGTTCCAATGTACTTTTATTATAATTATCTTTATATTACGGCAACTACTTATTAAACGTCACCGTGATCAAAATTTTCGCTAATTTGCACATTGTTATTACGATTATTTTTCACCATCGAACTATAAAAATCGATTGAAATATCCATCGTTGATTAAACGGCGCAAAATGGCAAAGTTTCAAAACAATTTGAAGACTGTAGGAATATCAGCTCAATCTCAACTAATAAGAGGCTTGTAAAAATATGGATTAGTCGAAGAATAAGTCAACACTGGTCATCGTTTGTGACCTGGTATTCAAAGGAGTCACTTAGTGATAAACATACCACTGAAAATTATTTATATTCTTCTTCTTCTTCTAATGCCGAATCCGTATTCAGACGTAGGCGACTACCATGGGCAGACATCGTTTATGGCCCGTGCGAATTCTTCCCTATCATGGGCAAGCCGAAATAGCTTTTCGAGACCGAGTCCCATCCATGACCTGATGTTCCGGAGCCAAGAGAGCTTCTTTCTCCCAAGCCACCGTTTGCCTTATATTTTCCCTTCTATGATTGTTTGTAGATGGCGATATTTGGGGCCGCGAATAATGTGGCCAAAGTATTCCATCTTACGGCGCTTCACCGAGTCAAGAAGCTCTCTCTTTTTATGAAGAAGCTGGAGGACTGTTTCGTTTCTTACATGCTCCTACCACGAGATCTTTAGCATACTCCGGTAACACCACATTTCAAAGGACTCTATCCTGTTCATGGATGCCACTAACAGTGTCCACGTTTCGCATCCGTACAGCAACACCGACCAAACATAGGAGTGCAGGACTCATAAACGCAATTTCATAGACAACCTTCGACAACATAAAACATTTTTCATGCTGCCGAAGTCATTTCTTACTATTTCGATCCTTCTTCTTATCTCCATTTCGGAACTGACTTCCGTATTGATCATTGCTCCTAGGTATTTGTATTGTTCGACCTGTTCAATAATTTGTCCGCGCACACTCAGGTTTAATGGATCCGTCTTTTCTTTACATATTACCATTGATTTTGTCTTGTTGATATTAATAGACAGACCCCATTTTTGACATGAATGATCAATTGCGATCAATAACGATTGTAGGTCTTCGGCACTATTTTATTTTTTATTTTTATTTTATTAATTGAAAAATCAACAGACAGGATGTACATATGTATGAAAAAACAAATATTAAATACATAATATATGTAACATCCGAGTCCAATAATAGATTTTTACAAAAATGAAAAAGATAAATATAAGGAAAACAAATTAAAAAGTAAAGAATAAAGGCATGACAAAATATGTAGAACATTGCATAATTAAACTATAGTATTAAAATATTTGGAAAAGGTTATAAAATAGAATATAAGAAGAAATTGAAATTTAACAAATATAAAACAAATGAAAAAGGTAAATACACAATAAACAAATGAAAAGGAAAAGAATGAAAGCTATAATATGATTAAATAGCACATTACATAACTAAATGAAAGTATAAAAATATTGAAAATATTGGAAAAATAGAATAGGAGAAGAAATGAATCAATCGGTCAAGATTCTCTTGATGTTAGACCTAAATTGATGTAGGGAAATACCAAATAGATCAACCTCATTCAGCTCTCCGTTAAACATACGATAAACGCGCTGCAGATAAAAATATTTTTGGGAATTAGTATTGAAAGGATCAAGTGAAAAGAGTGCAACGCGTCTAGAGTACCGAAATGGGATTCTGAAATTAACCTTATTCAGTAAATCAGAACAATCAAGGAAACCATTTATGAGCTTAAAGAAGAATATACATAGCATCAGTATGTCGTCGCCTGACAGAAAGATTGTCAAAAGAAAGGATTTTTAAAATGTCGGAAACAGTAGAATGGGTATAGGTAGGAAAAAGGTAGCGTAAGGATTTAATAAATTTAAGTTGAACTTTCTCAATACAATTAATATGGGATAAATAAAAAGGTGACCAGATAATTGAGGCAAATTCAAAGTGAGACCTTACAAAGGAAAAATAAAGTAATTTTAGTACATAAGGATCATTAAAGGGTTTTGTTGAGTAGGAATCCAAGAGATTTAAATGCTTTGTTGGTAATAAAAGAAATATGTTCAGAGAAATCTAGTTTATTATTGAGTATTACACCAAGATCCTTAATAGAAGATGACGTGTTAAGGATTGAATGATTTAATTGATATTGATTAGTAATAATTGACTTATTTCTAGTGAAATTTAAAATAGAGCATTTTTCTAGATTAATAAAAAGATCATTATTTAAACAATATATAGAGAATCTATCTAGATCTTCTTGTATCTTATGACAATCGTCTATGGTGTATATTGGTTTGTAAATTTTTAAATCATCAGCGTAAAGAAGTATAAAGGAATGTATCAGTCAATATTGCCGTATCATCAGCGAAACGGATATTATTTATAATTTCGCCACCTATTTTTACTCCTATTCGACTATCGACTGCCTGGTTGAACACCATTTCCGAATACAGATTGAAGAGCGTGGGCGACAATACACATCCCTGCCGTACCCCTCGACTAATTTCTACTTTTTCGGTTTCCAAGTATTCAACCTTCACGACAGCAGATTGGTTCCAATATAGGTTCTTCAAAAGGGCGATATCCTTTGCATCTACATATACCGGTTTGGTTTAGTGCATGGATTAATTTATCATGTTCCACTCTATCAAATGCTTTTTCAAAGTCGATGAAACAGACGTATATCCTCTTTTTGAAATCCCTACACTTTTGTAGGAGTACGTTCATGCAGAACAACGCTTCCCTTGTCCCGAACCCGACGCCTTATTCTCTCTTGGATGATTTTATTTATATTACATATATTTAAAATATTTTTCCGATCTCACTAATTTACGTATCATTTGCATTGCTATTCGGTAGAAAAGAATTCAATTAGCTCCACAGTATGGAATTTTCTTCAGAAACTAAAGTTGACGATCTTCAAGGCGGCTGTCATCTTTGATGTTCTCACAATTTATTTATTTATTTATATATTATCTTAGCTATCAAGCTAATTTAAAAATACATCTTAATTACTTAACTCTAAAATTTATAATTAACTTATGTGTACTGTCCCTCACAGAGGTGTCTCATCGCACCTCGCAAAAATGCATCCTTGGTCTTAGCAGACCTGATGCACTCAGGAAGGGCATTATACATGAGCACACCCCTGTGAAAAACAACCCCAGCTGTCTTATTTTTTCTAATTCTACTTAAAACTAGTTTGTTTTTGTAGAATTTTTTTGTTTTTCTCTATTCCTTATTATAAAATCATCAAAGTACTAAGGCAATAACTTATGATCTAACTTATAAACAAAAGACAATGTACAAATATTTAGACTAATTCTAATACTCATCCATCCCAATTCATCAAACATAATTCCAATACTCTTAAATCTACTCACATTCAAAATACTTCTCATAGCTTTATTCTGTATTTTTTGCATTTTTTCTAAATCTTGGCCACTAAACAAATTAAGCAAAGTGGCACAATAAACCACATGTGGCAAAACAATTGAATTATACACTAAAATTGCTTATTTACTCTTAATAAGCTTCAATAATACATACTAGATTGTTTTCCTAATTTAATTAATTATTTACAAATATTCACAAATTCATATTGGCCAATGCAAAAATTAGCTTAAAATTAACAACACCACACGTGTGTACATAAGTATATAATGTGCAGCACTTTTACAAACACTAGTAGGAAAAACAAGTCTCGAAAAGTTTACACTCATAAATATAGCTATCTGTACATATGTAAATACAGATATCTTTGAATATTCACACGCCATTTTCTTGTGATAACATTATCCCGTGTGTTTTGACAATTGGGATGGGTGTTCGGTCGGTGGAAGCTTAATTTTCAAACATTTACTGAACGGTTCTGAAATCCGATGTGATCCGACACGGCCAGTTGCCGGATATTTATTCGTTTGATAAAGCCACCAGGAATTAATGAAATGTTATCCGATTTTGAATATATCCGACAGTATGCTCGTTCGCCGATCGACGATAGCCGGTCGTCCCCATAGCCCAATCGAACACATTTCACTTGTATGTATGTATGTACATATGTATGTATGTATATAGCTGTATACATAGAATACACTCGGATGCTTCAGATTCTTTATTTTTTAAGTTTTTTAATATATTTTTGGTGGACTTATGTATATTATAAATGTGCTAAACAGATTAAGACTCGAGAAATTATATATTACATATATTAAATACATACCATTGATGGGCCCTGACGTGTGATTTTGGTCAGAGATCTTGTCTTCACTAACTGAGGGGTGCGGGGGGGTTAAACTAGCGGGGAAGTTGGGAAAAAAAAGGTTTTTTTCCCTACGACGCAGCGGTACCTACCTACCTACTGAGAGAAACTGTGCATGCGCCATGTATTTTGCATGCGCCAAAAGGGAGACCAGTATAAAGCGTGAGGGCGGATCTATGTGTATTATATATCTATGATACATACACATGTAAATCGAAACAATACCTGACATCTATGGTCAAACATTACAAACATAATAAACAATACGATCAATAACATTTTTCATGTAAAAACACGAATTTTTACATTCAATAAACATTCACAGAGACATCTATGGAGAGAAAATCTGGTGAAACCTGAGATATAACTAGAGGTAGGACCGGAAGCGTGCCGTTTATTGTTCAATTATTGTAAATGCTTTATAAAAAAGGTTCGGCAAACCTTTAACAATTCATTTACAACATTTGAACAATAAACGGCCCCCTCAGGGTCCGGGCTTTAGATATAAAAATAACTCAAAGTTTTTCAATAGAAAATTGGAGAGGAAAAGCCAATTTTACAGGAACAGTTTCAATGAAAATCATAAAAATTGACAAATTCTGATGAGAATCGATCGACTTCGACAAATCAAAGTCTGGCCAATAACGATACTCTAGTGGGAATCGAACCCGTGACACCTTGCACGAAAGAATACAACACTCACCACTAGACCACGCTACTGGATATTATAAATTAGCCAGCAGTATGGCTTAACGGTAGCGTATATGTTTAGCACCAAGTGATCAGTGGGTTCGATCCGCTATACTGCTGGTTAGATTTGGGGGTTTTGTGACTCCAAATCGATCGTTTCTTATCAGAGTTTGCCAATTTTATCTGATCATTGTTGAAATGGTTCCTTAAAATTGGCAAAAATTCATCTTTCCTGTTGTTACACATCTTCTATTTATTTATGTACAATTTGTAAATATTATGTACAAAATTTAAATCCATAGATGTCTCAATGGATTAATTCTGTAACTAATTAATGAATTGTTATGTTGTGATCTTCATCTTCTAGAAATACAGTGATTTATGTAATAATAAAATGATTCATTATTTGTAATTAATTGTCCAGGAAGGCGCATTGGAGTCTTCCTGTCAAGCCTTCCTGGTATATATCTATGTAAAATAAAATAAAATAATTTTTTTTGCGAAATACTTCTCGAAATGAAGCAAAGTGGACTTAAAAAACACTATATAAAGGCTCATATGTACATACGTCCAATACTGAAGTTTCTTTCAATTAACAACCAAAAGTAAAATTTTATACAGCACATTTTTCTCTAAATTAATTAAATTTTCACGAAAGCATGTTAGCTCTCTGGGCTTCGCGTAATAATTTCAACCTTGCACCCGGTCACTTAATAAGGTCACTTGTGTACATATGTACATAACTCGAGCACGTTGAGATTAAAGTCGTCCATCTCTACCATATCGTCATATAACCCTTTATGTCCCTAATTTATTTGCCGTAGCTTCGGTTAGGTTGAACCCGAAAATAACCATACAAAAAACACACACGAAAAATTTCAAACGTACATATATATGTACGTATGATAAAAACTGATCAAATTATTCACGGTATAATTTCGACGTTATAGAACGAGGTGTTTCTGGTAAATTGTATCCTGGTTCACACTAATTCGACTAGCTGTGCCACGGGATACGGTCGTCATGGTTACCCTAATGAAGCATTCGAGCAAAGTGGAATACCTTCATCAGATTTACTTGAAATCAGCTTCTGGACTGATCCATTTCGTCACACATACACACACAGTTCTCTAACGTTTTTTGTTTTATTTAAATAATATAGATATGATATTAGTATTGATTTTTGTTATAATTACGTAATTCGTTTCGGGTGTGTGTAATTAAATTAAATTATTACGTCGCATTATCTAGCGCGCATTAATTCAACGGGTGAGTGACGACTTGAATAATTTCATTAATTACCTAATGTGTATTAATATATAATATTCGGGGGGGTTTGCCTCGCGTTGAGCTTAATATGTTTAGCTCTGAGATTCTTGATTATTGTAATATGATCTCATTATGCAGTAATAATACGTCTAAATGCGAATTTGACAAGAGTTCCGGAACGCGAGCACGGGTTTATGGAATAATTGATACGTTGCGCTGTTTAGACAGTGGTGTGTGATGCAATTGGATAGCTGGATTTATTTTACGAGTTACACAAATCAGTTATTTATTATAATATAGCTGTATTATACAGTGAAAAATTGTATGTACCTATATATAATTGTATGTTTATGTTTATGTTTAATTGTTATTTTGTTTTTTTTTCTTTTTTGTGTTATATTTTTTGACCATTGTGGCGCTTTAGGAATTCCTGTTATGCCACAATGGTCTGTTTAAAATAAATAAATAAATAAATAAATAAATAAATAATAATAATAATAATATAAATATAAAAATGGTCGCGATGTGTGTATGTATGTGTATGTATGTGCCGGACCGTAGACACACAGCCAATCAGAGTCAAGTGGTCAAGGAGACGCGGGGAAGCGTATTAGAGGGGAAGTGGGGGAGGGGGGTGTGGAGCGTCATGTGACGTCAAACCGAGCGATGACAGGCATGTATGAGCGACCTTGACACATACACACACACCCACGAAGACACACACATACATTTATTCATCATTTCGAACGGGTGAACGGCGCATTAATACGCGGGAATAGCGCATTAATAAAATATAACTTTATTTTAATTCATGTCTTGAGTCACCCGTTGAAATCAACGGGCACAAAACTAGTTTTATTTTATTTTTGACAAACCTAGGTCTGGCCAGCAACGAGACTTCAGTGGGAAGTGAACTCGTGACCTCTAGCACGAGAGAATACAACACTTACCACTAGACCACGCTGCTGGTTATATAAAAACGGCGTCAGGGGTTCTCTCATCGGCCCCCTGCATCATGGGGATCTAATAATGAATAAAGCATCGTTTAGAGCTTTCGAAAAGTTCGCGGAATGCTTTGGGAAGCTGTGTTCCCCTGGATGCTACTACTCCACTTGATTGAATAAGCATTTATGAGTTCATTTTTATTTATTTGTTATTATTGTTTTTATTCTGTGAATGTGTGTGTGTGTGAGTGTGCGTTTGCTGTTTAGGTGTGTGTATGTTTTTGTGGTTTGTGTGTGTGTGTGTGTTTGTGTGTGTGTGTGTGTGTGTGTGTGTGTGATTGTGTGTGTGTGTGTGTGTGCATGTTTGTACACGTATAAACATGCATACATGTATTTTTACTTGAAGTGTGCACGGCACATTTCAGGTATTGTTTCCTAACGCATGCGCGCTTTATGTGTTCATGCGTTGTTGTTTATTTTGTACTTGGTTATGTACAGTGTGGTTTTTTTTAATAGAACAGTGATGTGCGGTTGTTCTTGTGCGATATTCATGAACAACCGTCTCGTTCTCCGACGAAAGGGTCTCTTAGACTGTATTCGTTGGGGGGGTGGTGGCCTCATGTTGAGGGCTTTAAGGGTCAAATACCTTGACCTTTAAAGTGGGCTTAGAATATAAAAACGGAAGTGATATATGTATGTATGTTTGTGTATATGTGGCGGCCGCGTTCACCAGTCGTGTCGAGTAGAGTCGGGGAAGCGGGGAAGTGGGGAAGTGGGGGTCTGTGCTGCGTAGGAGGGTACAAACATTAACACATATTTAATCAATTAAATTCACGCGAACGAGGCGCACAACCAATCAGCGTGAAGTGATCCACATGGACCACTCAACGTTTAACCAATTAGAGCAAAGATGATACACCCGGACCAATGGGTGCATTTTTAGCATCCGCTATTGTTATGCCGATTTAATTTATGCGAATTTATACATATGTAAGTCGGTGAACGTGGTATAACACATACGTGTTTAATAATAATAATAGATGCATACATGCACACATTCATTCATCATTTCAAATGGGTGAATGGGTTGGATCGGTGAGCGTGTAATGCGTGCACTCAACTTTTTACGATTCATACGTGCGCACGCGCGCCTATAAATTACCAAACATTATATTTATATACAACATATAATTTTATTTTAATTCGTGTATCAATTCCTTTCCGAAACCACCCGTTGAAATAAACGGCCACAACATTAGTGTTCTATAAAAGTAATGTTACATTACAGTGGTTCTAGTTCTTAAATTTTGCTGTGAGCGTTGGTCTCTTAGTCTACTTTTCATTATTTAAGGTATGTTAAATAATCATAAAAAAAAATATTTTACTACCAAAGGATTAAATTTACACGCCGTTTAGTTTGAGAAGCGTCGATGACTGCCGATAAATGAAAGCTCGGAAAATATAGTCGGTTAAGAGGGGTGCACACCCCTGCCAAAACTTTGTGATTGATCGATCATTGCTAAAATTGACCCGTGGAAAAGCACCTAATTATGTGCGCACATATTAATTAATTAATAATTCAAATCCTTTGGATTACACTCGCCACATTTGCACGCGATTAACAACACCCTGAACATTTGATAGACCGTCATCAATATTCATGATCTTTTGTCGTATCGGTAGTATTAACAGATTTTGATCGCGATAACAAATATTATGATTGGTTCAATGGTATTTCTGGATAATTTTGAATATTTTTACTTTATCTACATATGTACATACATATGTACGTAGTAACAATAGATGAAGTTTTGTGATCATGCGAAAATTTGAACTCGAGTTTTTGACTGACTGAAAAAAAGTGTAATTACATACATATATGTATATTATTTGCATTGTAGGGAATTTGAAGATAGGGTAGACGCAATGGATCTGTTTTGTTAAGAAATTTTGTGAGAAAAAAGTTATTTGCAGAGTCACAATTATTAATTGCGGACTTTCGGGTATATCTCGCATCATTTGAATCGACTATAAAAAACTATGTTCCTCGAAACAAGCACAAGGATTTCATTAAATTTATTTTGTAAGGAGATTTAACTATGAAACGAAAATATATTACATCTACTTTGTAATTTTGTGTTTTTATTTAAGCCATTGTGGCACATTAGGTTCTTCTTGTAATGCCACAATGGTCCAAAACTAAAAATTAATTAAATGACCGAATTAATCATATAAAAAATATTTTTATTTTTACAAACCTCTTCTTACTTTCACTTACGATCACTAGTCAAAAAAAAATTGGGCTCTTATCCGATCGTTTTCATACTTTGCCATTTTGCTTGGTTTGGTCATCAATATAAGTGGAAATGACGTCCGCCATTACGATGGTGAAAAATAATACTCATATTTCTTCTTGACGTCAATCGTCCGAATTGATCGTTCAGACTGTTATTCCAGATTGTTCGTTTTAGCCTCTTCTTACTTTATATCCCTTTTCGCCGCCATCTCGCTATGTCATATTTCAATTGTTTAAACGCCTATAACTACTAAAGCCCGGACGCAGAGGGTGCCGCGTATTGTTCAAATGTTGTAAATGCATTGTTAAAGGTTTGCCGAACCTTTTTTACAAAAGATTAACAACAATGGAACAATGAGCGGCACCTTGGCTATCCTACCTCTAATAACTACCATTAAGCCAGCAGTTTGGCTTAATGGTAGCGTTTATACATATTTAGCACCACTGAGGTCGAAGGTTCGAGTCCTCGTCAAACTGCTGATTAGGTTTGGGAGTTTCGATCGTTTCTCTATCAGAGTTTGCCAATTTTATCTAATCATTGTTGAAATGGTTTCTGAAAATTGGTATTAGATCATTTCCTGTTGTCACAAAATCTGTGTGTATAATTTGTAAAAATTATGCACAGTAATCTGAAATCTATAGATATCTCTATAGACATCTCTATAATTTCGTGTTTATTATATGTATAAAAATTGTACACAAAAAAAATATCTAAAAATAATCCAAAGATGTCTCTATGATTATTATTTCTGATTAATTGTTATATGCTTTATATTCTGATTGTATATGTATGTATTACTGTATTTCTGATTTCTGATTGTGTATGTATTCTGTATTTCGTTAACGTACCGTCGCATTGGTGCAAATCTGTAATGGCGAGTGTATATTGATTGTAACAATAAAATAAAATAAAAAAACTTACCTATAACTCTGTAGTACGCCTGTAACGCCTATAACTCTGTAGTACGCGTACTACACATTGGGAACCGCTGTATTAGATTATTATTCAACAGAATAAAATGAAAAATTTAAATGAATATTTTAACCCAAAGTCAAAAGCTCTCGACCTCTTAATTGCGAACGGGCGTTGCGTCGAATCGTAGGCGCATTTTCGACCCGGAAAAACTCCAGCAGACGGTGGAAAATACGCTGAAAAAGTGAGACATCGTTTCGGCGACATCTTGAATCCGGAAAGGCGGACATTCCGGCCTCGCCTAACGGCCTCTTCCGGTTGTTGCTCAGCCCGGAGCGGGGGCGATAAGAGGCCACCAGAGTCCACATGTACGGGTACGTAGACCACGTACTACGGCATTCAGGGACACCGTACACGAGAGCCTTTCCAGAGTAAGCCGTAAACGTTAATTACAAGACGAGATAAAAACACCCATACCCCACGGACGCCGCTGCATTTTAAGCGATCCTGTGCCCCGAAAAGCGCGCGCACATTAACTGCGCCACTGCACTGCACTGCACCCGCTGCGCCAGCTCGCATATCTCCATTTCCCATCTACGGCGATTTTTCACGCTTTTCCCGAAATTATTGCTTGTTTTATGGAACTAATAGCCGTTGGCGGTCGTTCTGGGTGGTTTTGGAACGAAATTGTTCAAATTTAAACTGATGTTCAAGATTATTTTGGATAATCAGTTAATCCTGAGATGATTGTTCCACATTCGCAACTTTTGCAACGCTATTGATTTACAAATTACAACTAAAAAAAAAAGCGTACTGTCCAAAAAGACCATCGTATTTGATGATATGTAATTTAGTATATCTAATTATATGTAGACCTGTATGAAGTAACCTGATTGGGATCTGTTGGCGCCGCAGATATAAATGACAGATATAAACGTCATTCGCCCTTTGGCCGAAACACCACGCTATTTAACATTCATTTTAACAATCATTATATAACCTACGAGTGAAGTAAAAATATATGAGAGAGATAAAACTTTATAAAATATAAAGTGAAAAAAGAAAAAGTTATAGGCAATTAAAATCTGACATAGCGAGAGGGTGGCGATGGGAATAGTGTGATAAATATGGCAATGTGGACAATAGACGTCACCGAGAACGATAATGGAGTATTTTCAAACGTGTCTATTGCGATTATTTTTCACCATCGTAATGGCGGATTTGATTTCCACATATATTGATGACCAAACCGAGCAAAATGGCAAAGTTTGAAAATGATCGGATAAGAACCCAAATTTCGTCCCAAAAATGTGATTTTATCTGAATATTTGAAAATTTCCAGATTTTAAATTATTTATTATGTAAAAGGCGATAAAAACATATAACAAAGGCGATAAAAACATGTAATAAAGAAATACAAATACATACAATATGGTATACAAACATATAATAAAAAAAAATACAAATATATAATAAAGAAATACGAATACAAATTCAAATAAAAGTATGTATGTACATATATCATAATATAAATATGTATAGACAAAATTACAATTTACAAATTACAATACAATTAAAATATTTTCTTTTGTGACATGCTTCATTAAATATATTCAAAAAAATAAAAATAATTTAATCGATCATATTCTAAATATAATAGTATAGTGTAGCAAATGTCGTGATTCAATAATTGAATGTATCATTGTCTTAATATTTTATTGTTGGATTCAAGGTAAGTGTATTGTTTAATTTCAAAACACGTGAAACTTAATAGGATACCCAATATTAATTAATTTTAAGATTTCACCACATCAACATAAAATATCTCAAAATGATTAATTAAAAGAAAAATTATATACATAAATTTATTTAACTATTGCACTCTCTAAGATGAATCCAAGGGTGGTCCCGGTCGTAGTTTTTTAGCGGGAAGTCAAGTAGATAAGTTCAATAGTCGCGAATCAATTAAAAAACAGGTCGGATGAATGTGAAATGAAATGAAACAAATATCGGACAAATGTTTTAAGCGAAAGTTGAACTAAGACTGAATGTACTTTACCTATCATATCCCGTAAAAAAAGAACTTGTGGTTTTTCCCATGTTTAGGAAAGGTAGCGTAAAAGTCCACTATCGCTAAAAAAGGTAAAAGTCCACTATTGCTAAAATTTTAATAATCCTTTTTGACTTCCGGTGCATAGATATGAAACTGGCTAAAATTGTTATTTTGACATGGGTTTCATCATCAATTGTATTGTTTTTAAGATCTTCTATTATATATAACTATTACGTTTTATGTTTATTTTTATCACTGTATATTGATGTATTATGTTTAACGTTTCATAACGATTTCATAATTAAAATTATCAATATGCTTTCGATTTTTAAATTTAAAATACCTTATTGTTACATTATTATTTAACCCGGGGATTTTTCAATCAATGAACTTTGTTTCACATTGTGACCTATTGAAATTAACTGAAAAATATGTACGCCGTATATGAGTGAAATTTTAAATTTAGCGAAATATCAGTATGTATCGTTTTCGGTTGCGTTCCATCTTTCAAGTAGTAAAATCAAGTTCTTGAACAAATAAGGTCATATATGTATATGTATGTATATGAATCATGTACACGCAGAATCTATAAAAACACATACATATTTGGATATTTTAAATGTATAAACTGAAAATCATTTGGAATTTTTACGTTAATACTCAAAATTTTAAATACCCGGACCCGACGGGTTTTGAAGGCCGGGTCCGGGTCCAGGTTTTAAGTCATTACCCGGCCGGGTCGAGTCCGGGTCGGGTCGAGTCCAGAAACCCTAGTCACGAGCCATCGTACAACTAAATATAACTAAAATGCATACCAATTTTTTCCCTGCGCTACAAACGATTGCAAACAAAGCGTTTTTTTTGGCTCGGCTTTTGCCATTTTAAACTTGCCAGGAAGATCCAAATCAATTTTAAGAATTGCCAATCATCAATGTACATCGAAATGTCATCTGCGCAACCCCATAAATATCTCGTCTTTCGTACATGCTGAAATTCAAACACTTTGAAAATCCACCCAACAAATACAGTTTAAACCCTTTCGTCGGAGAACGAGGCGGTTTTATAGCTACAAAAATAATATAATCGTCAAATACAAGTATACATGTATATATTTAATGATTTAATCCATCGTGAAATTGATTCAACGGACACAGCGTGGAGTTGTTCCTTGGCATAATGGCCGCGTTGATTGAAAACCGGTGAGCGATTTAGTGCTCGTGTCCAATCTGCTCCCTTTCGACTTGTCGAAATCGAACTCTCAGCCTCTCCGTCCAAATCCATACCAACCCCCCTCCGGGTATTTGAAATAGGGTGGTCAAACCTCCCTCCCGCTTCAAATGTCCGCCAAAACGGTTAGCTAATCGCTTGTGAACATATCAATCCAATTATAATTAGTCGAACGAGCCTTGTACACTCTCGGTCCTGCAAATCACCGTCATATGTCCGATAGGGTAAGTGGATGAGCGTGATGATACAGCTTTTTGTTGAGCGTGATGATACAAGGCTGTTCGATCGGAGTTTGACAGCGTGATATGCATTTTGTACTCGATTGGTACTATGCATGATTGCATTTTTTATAACTTGACAATCTGACTGACCACATAGTGTTAAATATTTACATATACATACATATATAATAATATAAAATCATTATTCGATTACAACCAGTTTAATGTAACTTAAGGTTCTCAACTTTTTACTCGTCTCATTTTAGGAGATCCAATTTTTTAACTAAAAAAATAATATAATGAACTTTATTTGTCAACGAGCCTCATCTCGAACATTTTTTTTCTAAAAAAATATTTGATAAAAAATATCGATATTTTTTCTTTGAGACTTCTCTCGTCTTTCGAAAGTTTCAGTCTCCCATTAGTTCACTAATGAATATAAAATATTCAAAAATACATTTTAAAAAACCAAAGATTAAATTTTCCCATTATGACAAAACTTATTTTATTTATACGTCATATACCTATATACATATGTATGAGTGTGTCCAATTTACCGTAATATCTGTATACCGGTAATACGATATTTTTTAACAATCACCGCTTAATTACCGGATTTTTCATTCTCAAAATGTTTTCAAAAATTTGTCAAGTAGGTAAAAATTAATCTGTGTAACCCAAAAAAGGCATGAACAAGATTTTTTTGATTCGTCGTTTTAGAAAATAACAGTTAACAAAATGTATTTACATACACCAGGGTTTCCCAAACTTTATCTGCAATAGAACACTTGGCAAACCCGAAAATTTTACGGAACACTTATTTTTTAATTCCTACTAGTTTTACGGAACACATTATTTTTAAATATAAAACTATAATATAATATAAACATAATATGAATAAATAAAGCACTTAATGACTTTGATGATTTTGAGTCCATGAATTGCATATCTTCTTGATATCAATATCGCAAAGTTGCATTTTAATATCTGGTGTGACGTCAAGCCTGTTCCTGCACTTTGACTTCATTGCAGCATAATAAGAAAATTCCGCTTCGCATAAATAGGTTGTAGAAAATGGAAGTGAAACAATAATAGCTTATTTTGAAAAATTGGGGTACTCTTCTGACGAACTCATCCGGAAATCATTTAAAGGCTGATCTTTGTATTTTTGTTAGAATTAGATTTTCATATTCACTTGCGCTTAAACCTACTTACATACTAGTTTAGCTGTCACAGAAAATGGATTCTGAACACAGGAATCGTCCTTACTAGTGTTCGGAAAATATTGCAAACGAGTTGTTTTCAAGTTTTGTAGGTGTTCTAAAAATACTTTAGTAACTTCTTCATCTTCTTTCAAATTTAATTTAAACATCAGTGAAGATAATCATCACTCGCTTTCAATGTGTAGTGGAAGTTCTTTAAATGTGTTACAGTGTATAAAACCTCTCAAAATTGTCGCGGAACACCTATTCAGGTTCAGCGGAACACTGGTGTTCCGCGGAACATAGTTTTAGAAACCCTGACATACACTATCGTCCAATATTTATCTGATTTCTCAAGTACATTTTTCTGATTTATTTCATTTCCTGAAAAAAGTGAATACCTTTCTAACAATTTCTTTATTTTTACAATGTTTTAATTTCTCCTCTGAATATGTATGTAGATTCCTTCCCCAAACTGACAAGTTTTATTTCTAATAGCTAACTGAAACCTTTCTTTTACTAATAACACACATTTAGTCGTAGATGGAACAACTGTAATATCATTATTGAAATCTGAAACTGATAAATCTACTACATCTTCCTGTTAAATCCGATCTATAGCTTCTACTACTATTTTCATTATTGTATTTTTTTATCCTGGATGAAGCACTAGATTGAACCAGTCTTGCCAAAAAAAAAATTAAGGAAAGGAATGTGATTTTACGCAGGGAATATGTTTTATTGATTTACCGGTAAAAGTAATAATATCGGTAATGGACTCCCTAATATGTATGTATGTATCTATAAAAAGCAATTTGCAAAAAAGTTTCAGTAATTAAAGATTTCATCGGGTGACTTTTAAAAATAAAAAAATTTAAATCTTTCAGAAAATGAGAACATTGGGGGTATGCTGTCTACTATTTTATTGTTTGTTAACTTAAAAGAACTTCAATAAATAATTTAGGTTATTTAAGTTTGATAAAAACTATTTTTAAATTTATAAAATTATTTAATCCTAAAAATAAAAATATACTTACTTGAAAGGCAACATGATTAATTTATGCTAAACGTGAGTATATAAAAGGTGTAATCATATGCATATTTTAAAGGTATATTATAACTTATAGGACTATCTGTATCGCCATCATCTGTAATAATATGTAAAATTTATGACCGGTAATAATGGATCATAAATCTACGACACTCAAACTTACACTATATTTAAACAGTGTAACAAATGCGTGGGATTACTTGTTGAAGCCGGTTTATATATCAATAAATAAAGACCCAAGCCGGACAGAATCATTAATCACAATTTTTTGTTTAATATTAAATTTATACGAACTCGTGGCGAGCTCGACTATTAAATTTCAATTTTCCGTTCAGTTTTAGCAATTTATCAAAATATTATTTAATCAAACCAGTACTCTCCGCGTTTATTAAATAAAAGTTTGTAGACGTTTGTATATAATTTCCCCATTTTTTTTTTTTCGGGAAAATCCTGTCGAATTTCCCGTTCAATTTCCAGCACTCGTTTAATTTCACGTCCGTATGATAATTTAGGTACGCTCGTGATCGTATAGTGTGTGTGTGGGGTGATTTATCAGGTGCACATGGGATTGAATACTCGACATTTTGATACGTTTCCGCCGCGATCGCTCGTCCGGAAAATCTACTGCCGGAAAATGGCCCGCGGGCGGGTGAAGTCAGCAGACGAAGATAATAAAATTTCCCGGTCATTAAGCAACTAGTAGGCATTGCAATCTGATCATATTTTATTAAAAAATAATCATTATTTATATTGAAAACGTTTATGAAACGCTTACGCTTTTATTTATTTTCATATGTATACAAATATTGCAGAGGAAAAATAAGATATGTACATAAAAACGGACGCGATGTATTTAAGAATATTTGTGGGTATTGCCACGTTCCAACGAAAGATTATCTTTTTAAAAACTACTTGATTAGAAGAGGATGGCGATTTCGTCAACTCTCAACCAAGATTTCTTTATTTAAACTTTAAATGTTACACTTATTTATCTTGTGATTTATATACATATTTGAAAACGTAATAATATAACACGAACTTTAATATATATGAGGCGCATGGAACTGTTTCACTTTAACTTTTACTATTTAGGTCTATTTTTCTGATGATTAACTAACTGCTATTATCGGAGTCTCGATATTGAAAACTGACTAATGTGATCGAATCGTGATCTTTATAAATGATTTCTTTATCTCTTGGGTTGGGTAAAGTCCGGCGTTTCTATCTTATGTGACTATCCTTTTACAGGTTGAGTCGGATGGTAATTGACTGAATTACTTTACATTATTTATTCATTTATAGTTTTGGACCATTGTGGCATTACAGGAAGAATTTAATGCGCCACAAAGGCTTACATTTGAAAAGGAGAAGAACAAAAAAATAAAATACAATAACATGCAGAAAATAAAAATAAAAACGGGAATGAGTGGCATTACAACGGAATAATTTCAAATATTTTTAGGGTACAATAAAAAAATATAATTGAATAATTTCAAATGTGTTCCCAGCCTGTGTTTTTCCGACAAATGGGAACGGGAACGAGAACGGGAATTGAATGCGTTATTGTGGCATTCAACGCATGCCGGGTTGAGCTAGTAATACATAATAAGTGAAACGTAAAGGAGGTATGTAAAAATGAAGATAAGGTGAACAAAACCAAATAAAAGAATAAATAAAATCCTATTCTTAGTTTCACATTGGATATAAAGTGAGTATAATATTTATTTACACATTGGTTTGGACCAATGTGGCATTACAGGAAGAACCAAATGCGCCACAATGGCCTCCATAAGAAAATAAGATAATAAAAAAAATAAAAATCATAATAATAATTCATAGATTAAAAAGAAATAAAATTAAAAAGCAAAAAAATACTAAAATATAAAATAAAAATACTAAAAAAAAAACATAAAAATGTAAATAAGAAAAAAAAACATTTTGGTTATATACATATATAACATACATTTAACTTGTGTATCAATTCCTTTCCGAAGCCACCCGTTGAAATCAAAGGAGACAGCACTCGTATATATATATATATATATATATATTTACAGCTGTAATCTGTCCCTTATGCCAGTGCTTCCCGAATTGGGGGTCGCGACCCCCTGGGGGGCCATAGGATTTCTCGCGGGGGCCGCGAGAATATTCAATAGAAAGTACAAATATTCATTTATGAATATTTTTACACATTACATATTTAGGGAATGTATATATTTAAGGAAATATTTCCCAAACTTGAATGAGGATGAAAGGAACAATTGGATAAGAACACCATTTGCCAAGTCCTTAAAATATGATCATATTACGTGGACAGCCCAAGAAGAGTTGATCGATATCAGATCAGATAATTTGCTTGAAATGGAATTTAATGAAAAAAGTATTTCAGAATTTTGGTTAAGACGACAGCAAGAATATCCTGCTATTGGAAAAGAAGCCCTAGTAACTCTTATTCCTTTCGCGACTACGTACAGCATTTTCGTCATTACTTATATTAAAAAATAAGCAAAGATCATGCCTTTCCACGAAGACTTTGGAAGATGCTTTGCGAGTTAGCATTTCTGACATTGAACCCGATATCGATTTGTTATGTAAAAACATGCGACCTCATCTATCGCATTAAATTGTTTCATGTGTGTATAGATTTGATATTAGAAAAATGATTTTAAGCAAGTTCCTATAATTTTGTACTGAATATAAATATGTGTATTATAATTGTAATAATTACTGCCAAATAAACCTTTTAACTAGAAAAAAAATTTTTTTAGGGGCCGGGAATTAATTATTTCACATTTTTGGGGGGTCGTGACATGAAAGTAATTGGGAAGCACTGCCTTATGCAATAACCACATATACATATTATATATGAGCAAATAGCCTATACATTGTCCTTTGCGTATTCTGCACTGTTTTGCATACTACAACTAAGTATTCCTGGCCTACCCTTACAATTGCACACACACACACACACACACATAAAAGCTGCATCCTCACTAAGCCTCAGGAAAATTATAAGAGCCCATGGAGTGTCCCACTGGCCGTAACGTAACGCTCCAACGGAGTCTGAAAGTATCCAGTGGCGCAGTCTACTCTAAACCATAAAGCTGGCCCCTAATGTCTATCTGCGGCGAAAGTGCGGTCAGCGGTTTTGGGCCACTGTGTCTCACCAGCTTAACTCCCCGTTTCGGTCGTCCAAGTGGCACACAAACTTGGCATACTTTCCACTTTTTATTGGAAAACTTTGCGGAAAGCGTGAGGATTTAAACAAACCGACCCTCCCCCCACCCCACTTTGCTTCCTTCACCCAGACACCCGGCTAAGACAGAACTCTTAATATGAGCTAACGGAAATGTGTGTAACATCATTGTGGATAAGTGTATTTTGTAGAATATAATATAATATACCAGAATAAGGCATGCAATTCCCGTTTCCGTTCCCGCGAAAATAATTATTTGTATTGATACTGATGAATGTTTTTATTTTGTAATGAAATAATCTGAATCAAGGATGTTTTGATGAAGAACACATAAAATATGAAGACTATTATTTAATATAAATATATTTGGAGAAATAAAATAAAATATAAGTATAGGCTAGTGATAACATATTATACTTTCGAAAAAAATTGTCACGAGTTCAATCCCACCAGTTGCAGCTGGCCAGACCTTAGATATGTGACTTCATTTTGATCGTTTCCTACCAGCGTTTGCCAATTTATCTGATTTTTATTGTAATGGTTTCAACAAATCGACAAACTTTGCCCATTTTCTCACAAAATTTCGAGGAAAAATCTGGATTTCCGAGAATGCTGAAAATCTGATTTGTATTATAAATGCTGCAAATTTGTCCATATCATCCATATCACTGCAAATTTTTCCATATTGTCCAGATCGATTTTTAATGTTTGACCATAAATAGAGGTCTACGTGACGAGACCGAATGTTAAATTACAGAAAACACAAATATCGGAAGGCAAAGATCGAAAATCGAAAGATCTTAAGTCGAAAGATCAAAAAAAAATGGTGCATGGTAAACGGTACATACTCATTTAATTTGCGAGAGCAGGATACAACAGGAACAAGAGGAACAGGCTTTTCCTCCCGTATAAATGTGCGCGCGCAGAATACGGGAGGAAAAGCCTGTTCCTCTTGTTCCTGTTGTATCCTACTCGCGCCAATTAAGTCAGTATGTACGTGAGTATGTACTGTTTACTATGCACCCTTTTTTTTGATCTTTCGACATAAGATCTTTCGATTTTCGATCTTTGCCTTCCGATATTTGCGTTTTCTGTAATTTCACATTCTGTCTCGTCACAGAGACCGCATAAATATGTAGATATAGGTAAATTTGTATAATGTTTGACCATAGAAGTCGCGTTTTAATTTTGAAACATTTCATTATAAATATTACATTTGATTTGATTTTAAAGGCTTTTTATTATTACTAAATTATATTCACAATACATCTTATATCTATTTTAATAGCTACTGATCTACTGATCATTTTCTATTTTACAATTTTAATTTAATTTTTTTAGTAATCATAGTATTATATTATTCTTATATCAATGTACAGCATAATAGGAAAAATACCTCAAAAACCTATTTACAATTCTTATAAATGCTCATAATACACCTAATACATAATAATAATTAAAGACTCTCTATGTAAAGTCGACGATCTAAAGCTTAAATTAAATAAAACTGAGCAAGTTTAAAAAGATAATATAGCGTTTAAAATTACTTGAATTTCAAATATGACATCAAAATGCATAAGTACGGTATATCAATACTGAAAATTTGAGATTATATGTGTACATTGCCAGTAGCGTCTACACACGCACGTATGTACGTACATTTCGCAGCAAGAATTTAGCGCGAAATTTATGCATTTTTATTGCGGGGAAATAAACCGTCATCGTCTCCAGATTTGGAGCACTTTATTACGCCAAAGCAGTAGTAATTAAATACGTTATGTTTTATGTTTTACGTCGAGGAAGGAGGTGAGAAGAGGAGGGGTCGGAAAAGCGCACGAGGAAAAGCTCCGATTAATCATCGCGAGCTTTTTTGTCGTCACCGTCGTCGTCGTTCTTCCGCGCTCTTCAAAAATTTTACACGGGATAATTTATAACTCGGCCATTCGCCGAAAGATTAATGTATTTTTTTTCACATTCGTGTGTGTGTGTGTGTCTGTGTTGCGTGTCGAAAATTTAGACGTGACGAAGTAAATCGAATCCGTCAGAGTTGAAAATGACTCAATAGTCAAGTCTGTGAAGTTTTCTAACTTCATGAAACTCGTCGAAGAGATTTTTTAAAGAATTCCTAATGCTAATTGATCAATCAGCAATTATTTGTATATTAGTGTTGTGATTTCGGAAAGGAATTGATACACGAATTAAAATAAAGTTATATGTTATATGTATATAAATATAGGTTCCCGGAATAATGCACTGAATTGCACTGAATAACGGCGCAGTTTCAAGAAGTCCTAATTTTCAAAGGCGCTCAAGAAGAACTATCGCAATATAATTCCACAAAAAAAGGTTAGCACCCCCGGATAACATATAACCCTTGAAACTTTTTTGTGAAATTCTATTGCATTAATTCTCCTTGAGCATATTTGAAAGTTTGGGTGTCTCGAGAGTGCAGCTATCTCGAGTGCATTTATCCGGTCACCTTATATATAATTTAAAGTAAATTATAGGCACGCACGCGCAAGTATTAATAGTAAAATTTTGAGTGCGCATTACAGGCTCGCCGATCAAACCCGTTAAAAATGATGGATAAATTGTGTGTGTGTCTTCTTAGATGTGTGTACGCTCCCGCGCTTAGTATGCTTAGGTGCATCTGACGCTGATGTCACCCGTTCCAAGTCAGGTGCTCAATATCAGGAGCACATGTTAGACGCTCCGCAACCCCCCACATCTCCGCTACCCCACTTCCCTGTTACCCCGAATTCCCGCTACCCCACTTCCCTGCGTCTTCTCGACACGATAGGTCATCACGCTACATCCCTATGCATAATATATGTATACTCCTGGTATTCTAAAATTTGTTTTTTTGAAATCTCCATACTTGTCAATACATACATACATATGTCCAAATACATACAAATATAAATTCAAATATACATACATAAAAACATACATACAAACATACATACAAAATATATTTATATTTCCACCAATTCAAACAGTGAAAATGTACCAAACAATGATTTTACAACGTTTAACTCTATAAATTTAACCCTAACAACCCAATCTTACAAACATACATATTTTTTACATACATATGTATATACAAATATACCAGGAAGGCTTAACAGGTAAATGCGCCTTCCTGTTCCACATAATTATTACATAGATACATGTAAATCTAAACAATATCTGACATCTATGGTCAGATATTACAAACATCGTATTAATACGATAAATAACGATGAATAACTTTCATGTAACAATACGAATTTTATATTCGATAAACAACCACAGAGACATCTATGGTGAGCAATATGGCGAAACCTAAGATATAACAATAACTAAAGGTTCGCAACAGAAAATTGGGAAGAAATCGCCAATTTTACAGGAATCATTTCAATGAAAATCATAAAAATTGGCAAATTCTGATAAGAAACGATTGACCTTGACAAACCAAGGTCTGGCCAATAGCGAGACTTAGCGGGAATCGAACTCGTAACATCAAGTACGAGATAATTCAACATTCACCACTAGACTACGCTACTGGTTAAATCTTAAATGAATAGGGACAACCCTTACTTAACCTAACCTATCCTAGCCCTTACTTAAATGAATAAAACTAACTCTGAAAATGTAACTTTAGGACTCGTTAATATAATTATTTTGTTATTATGTTTGTCTTTCAGCAATTTACTGCTGAAAATCTAATTTGAATTGCCTTAAACGAGTCGTGACATATCTACATACATATATTATAGCTATGGAAAATCTTGTTTGAATTTCGTCAAAGTACATAACAACGCACACTCATCGTAAAGATTACCTGGCATCCGTCACACAAGTAAAAATCTCGTTTAGCGGAAATTCATTATTAAAATTTCCCGAAGATTATCTCGAAAACGGGGGATTATAACCGCCGAAAGGCGGAAGCTTAGCCCGGAGCACGAAAAAGTAAAATTCATAACGGTGAAAAATGGCGCAGACGTCCACCGTAAATGGTATGATTTCATAATTTTTCAAACAAACGACCAAAAAGCGTGACAAATTGCGCCGGCAAATTGCTCCGACGAAATGTATCGAAGGAATAATAATACCTTTAACGACTATTACCGTTAAAGTTTTTATTTTGCAAACGTGTAACGGTGCAATTATCGCGAACGCTCACTAAAATCTCCCCGGTCTGAATTTTCCACAACACTGTCGTCGTGCCGCTTAATTTTCTCGGTTTTTCAATTAAAATTGAATGAAAGGAGGGGGGTAAAAACATTGTCGTCGGTCGCGTTAATTTATCCTATATCAAAAAATAATAATAATAAAAATGCGTTAATAGTTGACCCGCCATCATAACCAGACGAGGAATTTCCAGACAAAAGCCTCGTCGCTTTTTCATATTTCAATTTTCAATTTTCACGAGTGATATATTATTTTGTTTGTTATTCATCCACGTGGACTAATTTTGTCGGAATTCATATTGTCAGATTTTACATTATGAAGTACCGTCTGATGAATACTTTGTATTTACGTTGTAATTTGGGTATTTAACGAAAAAATTAGCTTTGATCTGGAACGTGATATAATTTTAATTTGAAAATTTTGTAATAATAAAAATTAAACGTAAATATTTCTATCGAAATTCTTTTTAGTATTTTTTATTAAGTAATTAAGTATTTGTATTTAAAAGTAACAATATAATTTGCATATTTCCATACAACGAAAATCCATTGGCTGACATTTTTTTATGCGATTGAATTTTTAATGTAAATCAGTGTAATTTTCAATTTTTGTCATTATCTTCAATAAAATCCGCAGCATATATCAGTGGTAAGCATGTAATGGTTTCAAACCAAGTGGTTTTCGGTTCAATTCCTACCCGGTGCTGTTGGCCAGACCTTATGTCGATATGTCGATTATTTCCTATAATTTATTGGATTTTTATAACAGGAAACCTCAATTCGTTCTTGGCAAGAGACATTGTAGATTTAAATCAAATATTATTAGTATTATAAAAAGCACATAAATACGTATCAATTAATATTCACAGAGACATTTATAGTCAAATTTGTAAATTTGCAGCATTTTATACAATTCAGCGAAACTCGAGATTGGCGAAAAAATGGGTAAGGTTGCCAATTTGTTGGAATCGTTTCAATGAAAATCAGATAAATTGGCAAACTCTGACAGGAAACGATCGACCTGGAGTCACAAATCCAAGGTCTGGCCAGCAGAAACCAGTCAGATTTGAACCCATGGCCACTTTGTTCAAAGCATTATTTGCTAACCATTAGTCTATTCTGCTGGTTAAACTCCTATCTTTACTTAATAAAATATGAAGTATCAATAGAAAAAGTTCTGTGACCGCGAGAAAATTTGTATTCGTGATTCTATTTTAATGGTTTCTTATAAATAAGTATTTTGGAGATATATAGATCGAAAATCATATATTTTATCAATTTAGACAATTTTTGTTTATAGTTTTTTTTATTTTTTAACCAATCAGAAGTAGTACTTTCCAATATACGTATGTATGTATGTATCTCTTTATTTTCTATTAAAATTAAATAGAAAGCTATTTTAAAAAGTCCATAGATTTTACGTACTGTATTATATAAAAGCTATAAATCCGAGATCGAATATATTGTAGCGTATGCTAAAAGGAGCCGACGGTTAAGTGCAATCGGATTAGGCCGAGGCGCATCCCTGACACTGTGCGACCGTTATAATTGGTTTCGAGGATTATCTCCAGACTAAGTGCAAGTAGGCTAAACAATGGCCACCGAATTGGTGTAGTAACGACACCTAGTC
Organism: Arctopsyche grandis; assembly: GCF_051622035.1. Taxonomy (NCBI): domain Eukaryota; kingdom Metazoa; phylum Arthropoda; class Insecta; order Trichoptera; family Hydropsychidae; genus Arctopsyche; species Arctopsyche grandis. The sequence continues at coordinate 5,059,310 of NC_135362.1, forward strand.
CCTTCTCAGAAGTGACAGCGATAGCGTGGGACGTCGTGAGAATAAATATCCGGGTACATGCCTAAACAATAGGAAAACGGTTCCTGTCGCAATCCTGTTAAATTTTCCTTCGCAAACCTTAATTTATTGTTTTATTCCCTATACTGTCAGTGCGTGTATCTCCTTAATCACCAATAAATGCTGTGACACGACTTTGACCTTTTACTTGGATCCTCCACCCACCCGCCCTACGCAACAATATCAAGAGTGTTTTTTTTTTCTAGGTTATTTAATTATAGTAAAATAACCTGGTGACCTCCAGTATTGCGTAAGGGTCGGGCCGCACCGCTCAACTCGCGAACAACTTGGTTGAGGGCGACCAGACCAATGCATGCAGGTAGATGGGACATGCCACACCCATCAACTTGTTTGTCACACACATTTCCATACATTTTTTCGTGTCGCGCGACTAGTCGACCGACAAAGTTGCACGGTGCGGCCCGGCCTTAAAAGATATGCAAAAAGTTGATATATATTTTACGCAATACTGCCTTATATACAAATTTAAAATAAAGCCTTAAAAAACAAACCTATAGTTAGCTCCAATAATATTCATATAGCAAATGTATAAAACAATACATCTTTCTAAAGTATTTATTCTGTAGAACTACATAAACGTTGGCTCGTTTGATTTTATGTACGTTAAAACGTAGCAAGCTAATCCACTTCAGTACAATCGATTTTATTTTACGTGCCTATAATAGGCATATGTATGTACATAAGTAATATAAAATTTAAACAATATTATTTTCTAAATGTATTTACATGTTTAATCCTTTGTTTGGCAATACCTGTTTGAAAACTTTCCCTCGTGATATACTGCATAGTGATACGTCGTTACGGTTAAATTAAAACCGTAATACTTTGATAATGTATCCGCGAGCTAACATTTCCTCGGGCCGCTATTGAGATTTATGGAGATGAATTAACGCTCTAATTGAGGCCCAAGTTTTCAGCCGAGGCTGTGAAGTTGAAAGGGGAGGGGGAGGTGGTGGGAAGGGGTAGGGGTAGAAAAAAAGTTACGGCGTTTAAGCGTCGACCGAACGGCAGATCCATTATTGCACATTAGGGGAGAAGAGTAGGTTGGGGGAGGCTGGTTGGTTAAGCCGAATAGTTTGGAGGAGTTCATAACAAAAACCGAGAATCAGGTGGTAGGAGGCGGCAGCTCATCCCCCGTGTTTTCGACCAGAGGGGAAATGTAGAGGAAAAAGGAGACTGGGGGGGGGGTTGTAAACGACATTCCTGAATTCCGGTGGGGAAATCTCGAGAGCCGGAGGTGTGGCAAAGTGCACCGTTAATCCCGTAATCGTCGCCATTGACGATCTCCGGATAAGCTGCACGTTTAGGGATATGCAAAATTCCAATCCACCTAATGGCTCGTTCGTATCAATAGCGAGTCTGGTCTGGAATTGATAGGTAAATCTAAAAACAAAAATTTGAATCAACGTTTAAAAATATATAGCAATTTTAAATTCCGACACTACCGGGTATTTAAAATTAGGGTACCGTGAGATATTATACCAAATTTGATGGTTTGTATGTATGTATGTATAGGTATATTGAAAAAATGTAGAGTGGACCCACATGCCCAGCATTGTCTGGGTAATTTTTATTGGAACATTTAGAAATATCAACAATTCAATTGCAATACATTTAAATCGTTTGCAATTTCAATAAAAAAAATAAATCCAGAATCCATAAAAAAATTGAGAGCACGCATTACAGGCTCGCCATTCCAACCCATTCATCCATTCGAAATGATGAGTAAATTGTGTGTTTGTGTCTTCTTAGATGTTTGTATACTCCCGCTTATGCTTAAGTGCACCCGAAGCTGACGTCACCCGTTCCAAGTCTGGTGCTCAATATCAGGAGCACGTGTTAGATGATCCACACCCCCCCTACCCCACTTCCCCACTACCACGATTCCCAGCGTCTCGAATAATCGATTGTGATTGGCTCTCCATACTGTCCCCACGTTCTGCTATATATTTATATACATACAAATACACATCCTTACATCGCGTCTATTTTTCCGGTCACCGTGACGAGACAGAATGTTAAATGACAGAAAACGCAAATATCGGAAGGCAAAGATCGAAAATCGAAAGATTTTAAGTCGAAAGATCAAAAAAAAAAATGGTTCATGGTAAACGGTACATACTCACTTAATTTGCATGAGCAGGATACAACAGGAAAAAGAGGTACAGGCTTTTCCTCCCGTATTAATGTGCGCGCGCAAAATACGGGAGGAAAAGCATGTTCCTCTTGTTCCTGTTGTATCCTGCTCGCGCAAGTTAAGTGAGTATGTACGTGAGTATGTACCGTTTACCGTGCACCATTTTTTTTATCTTTCGACTTAAGATCTTTCGATTTTCGATCTTTGCCCTTCGATATTTGCGTTTTCTGTCATTTAACATTCTGTCTCGTCACGTAGACCCTCCATTTTTCAAATATAGTATACCAAATAAAAAAAATTTAAATACGACTAAATATCAGTAAATGTTTTATAATAAAAAAACATAAGTATAAATTTAATTTATTTATATTTAGAAAATTTCATATTTGATAATTAAAAAAATACTATACATAAATAATTTTTTTTTATAAAATTATTTTATAAAAAATCAGCTGATAACTAAAAATAATTGTATGTGATGTATGTATGTACGCTTATTGTAAAAAACTAAATGTTTGTAAGCTAAATGTTTGTAAATCATATTAACAATTAGATACAACATAACTTCTTATTGAATACTTATCTCGCAGATAAAACCCAGTGAAGAGATATACTTTTAGTCGTGAAATGTCAAATCTGACATATTTGGCCAAAAATCAATATATATCGTGTATTACCTTACAAGAAGCTACACGCCAAATTTGAAATTTATATATACATATGAGAGTTAAAACTATAAATATTTATATATTAGAGATAACGAGAACCTATAGAGCAAATTTTATAAAATATAGAGTGAATTATAGGCGTTTAAACAATTAAAATCTGATATGGCCATATCAAGGTGAAAAAGATGGAAGACACGGGACGAACGCTTGTTAAACGTCAGGAAGGTCTACGTGCCCCGTTTTTAAAACGCGTTGTATACGATATTTTATCTCCAACGTAATGGCAGCCGATACATTAACGTATATTGATGACCAAAATGAGCAATATGGCAAAGTATGAAAACGATCGGATAAGAAATAAGAGATATAAAAAATGACCACTAACACGAAAGCCATGTGGAACGCAAAGGAGGTATGTATGTAAAAAACGTTTTAAATGATTTATTGAAAACTTTTATTCATTTTGAGTCATCTAAATTTAATTACATGTTAGTTTCCTCTTCGCCTGTTCTCAACTGAAATTTATCGAGTAAACTAAAATGGAACTTCATAATTATACACGTTCAACTCTCGTATATAACATGAAATTCCTGTAGATATAATGTAGACACATTCGATCATTCTGAAAATTCATTACGGAATAAAAAAAGAATTTGATCATATCTGAAACTGCTTCACTTGGAATAAATTAATCAACGAATGCTTTCCACTTGACCTTAAAACTGCGAGCTTTTTATTGAATTAGCATATTCCATTATACTCAGTTTGTTTCGGAAACACCATATAAAATTTACAACGTTGTGTAATAGATTCTAAATAATGGTTTATTTTAACCGGGCCTAATTTCACAGACAGGCCCAAAAAACAACCGTCCCTAGATTAGTTTACTTGCGTCGTAACGGTCTTTTTTGTCGGTCTCGGTACTCAATCACCAAATGAGACCACATGAAAATTAAATGAAACTTTTTGCCCATTACTCTCACATAACTTTTCCACATATCACATAATATAATATATATGTATGTAGGTAGGTTATACGACGTGCGTTAAACATTGAAGACGTGCCGAAGGAACTTTTTTCCTATTTATAATATATATATAATATAAATTCCTGCGAGAGATCTAACGAGAAATTCGACGCGATATTATTTACAGGTGGAATCTCCACAATTCGATATCGCTGCTGATCGTTATAGATATTTCCGGTTTATCGGAGATATTCCGAATTACGAAACGCGAACGTGATTTCTGTACGACGGTTAACTGTGTCGGTGATCGTTTGCTTAATTTTGCATTTGATTGAATCGAAATTCTAAACTTTGGAATTGGAGATGCTTCTCAAGGTTTTGGTGATTTTTGATGCCGTTAAAAATCTTTATTTGCTGTATTAATAAATTTGTCAGATTTGACATTACTTAAAAGACCGTTTCATTGTGTTAATCAATCTGCGTTAAAGCCGTTGACAGTTTCCAAACTTTAAACTTAATTATCAAAAGTGAATCATAGCTAAAAATGGTATAGATATTAAAAAATAAAATTAGAGTTTCACCTTGAAATTTTAATTAGGATTTGAAATGAAAGTTCAGCTTTCAAATTCGACCTCTATTGAGTAATTAAGAACCAGAATTAATACCGCAATTACAATTAAAACTGAAATAGCCTAAGACAAGATCGTTCGGAATAAGATAAGAGCGATGAATTTGGAATTAAAATTTTAACTAAAACTCTACCGGGATTTGGATATGGCATTTGTCAGAATAGAAGTAAAAAATATACCTGGATGTGAAGTTAACAATTGTGAATATTACTTTTATTTTATTTTATTTCTCCGAATATACTGAATGCAGAGTCTTTGAATTAAATTTATTCCTCAACAAAACTTCTATGAGTTGAATTATGTCATTACGGAATAAAAACTTTGATCACTATCAACAGAAATAATTATTTTCGCGGGAAACCCCGTGTATACGTGCCTCACAGTGGCGTGAGCTAGGAAAAATTCAGTACGCACCTTACTTAACGGTCAGTGATATCCGCCTTGAAATTACGGCTCTGCTTCAGCCGTTATATTTTATTTCTTGATCTTATTTTATATTATTCGACGTTTAAAATACGATAGAATTATTTCTATAGCTAATTACGATAGGTAACCTCACAGATTTCACATGGTTTTAATTTAAAACACATTTTTAACTGGACGCTTGGCGTCCAGCACAGTGGCTAACGGATGTTTTGTAAAACAGTAAAGCAAGCGTTAAAATTGACGTCAGATTTGAAATTATGTCTGTATTTGTGTTTGAAACATATGTAGGTTACAAAAGGGTGTATACAATTTGAGCTGTATTTTAGTCAAATTTGTAATAAGAATTATTGCCGAACGTGAAATCAAAATCAATAAAAAAAATCAAAATCACCTTAGCGAAATGCAAGGCGATGCGGGGTATATCCTCAATATACCATATATTTAATCACCATAGTTCTTTATCAACGCTAAATAAAATAAAATTATATCACGCGCTCATATTACCATTTTTAACCTATGCTTCACATGTATGAAATAACGCCTCGAATACTAACCTTTCCAAGCTCCAAATAATACAATATAAATCCCTAAAAATAATTCATAACACGCCCATATATAATAACTTTAAAAAACTGCATGCCATGAATAATATTCTGTAAGTTACAAACATTACTAACAAACTAATAAGTAGATTCTATGACAGTAATAATCATAATAACACAGTTGTGAAGTGTCTCGGTGATTACATCAAAATGTCTGTACCCTTCAGGTATAAACACAGATGTTTAACCCAATTTTCTCCTGTTAGTGTATTCCTATATACGTTTTGGCAGCAGCTTAGCTTTGACGTACATACATATGTATGTCGAATCGAAACGACTATTATTTATTTATTTATTTATTTATACGGTCAAGAAATGACCATTTTACACAAAAATAAATTACAATAAAATTAGTAAAAAATAAATAAGAATAATATACGCATTCTAGTACGGCGAGCGTTATCTCACACACACACAGACAGAATTGCGATATAATTAATACATATGATAAATTAAATCTGCTTCCATTGAGTATGAAAAAAAATATTATAACTTGCGGATGTCTAAAATATGTTCATGAGTAGTCCTTAAGAGGGCTGGATACCCGAAACCTTAATTTTGTTGCCGTTCCTTTCTTCGATATATATATTGAGTCTATGTATATATTGAGTGAATGCGACAATATATATCAATATATATATTGAGTGAATGCGACAATATATATCAATATATATATTGAGTGAATGCGACAGTTGCACTTCAACCAAATAAAACGAATTTTAAATTGACAAAATCGAGGTTTCGTATTCTACTATTTTCTCCTCCAAAACTGGACCAATTTTTAAAAAAATTTCATCATCGGTATGAGAAAGATACTTTCTGTGCATCTATCGGCGTATTTTTTTTTAAATCGACCTTTATATAAGCACGCTGGACTCGTTTCGTGGGTGTAAAAAAGTGGCGATTTTATAGATGTTTGGCGGCTCCTTGCTCATATAAAAAATAATTAATCAAAAAAATAAAACGATAGATGCACCCCAATGGTGGATAACCATAGCATATTAAAAAATAATTTATCTAGTGCCATAATTGAGGAAGGGAAAAGTATAGTACGTTTGTATGGACAAGGCGCTGCTGTCCAGCCCTCTTAAGAGGGCTGGATACCCGAAACCTTAATTTTGTTGCCGTTCCTTTCTTCGATATATATATTAAGTGAATGTGACAATATATCTTTCCTACAAAATAAACAGCCTTTTCCTCAATTGCGTCCAATACCAATTAGACCTACATAGGTATCATCACCACTTGCGACCTAAAATGGTCCGCACATATAAATCATATTGTCAACAAAACTTACTCATTTTTGTATGTTATAAAGCGGGTATTCAATTTTCTAAATTTAACTATTTTAACAAAAATATATAAAACTTTCATCAGACCTAGACTTGAATACGCTTTTAACATATGGAATCCGCATTTTAAAAAGGATATTACATGTATAGAAAGGGTTCAAAGGAGAATTTCAAATATTCCTTCTGAACTCAAATCACTTTCTTATAATGAATGATTGAAAATAATGAATCTCACTACATTGGAGACGAGAAGAACTAGAGGTGACTTAATCGAAGTCTATAAAATTCTTAATAATCACTATAATTGTCATATGTCTAATGTTATTTCATTCAACACAAACACTCACCTCAGAGGTCACTCGCTTAGACTCCAAAAAGATAAATCTAATAAATTGATCAGAGATACATTCTTTTCTAACAGAGTGGTTTCAGTTTGGATTAGTCTTCCCAACGATTTAGTAACCTCTATTAATATTAATATTTTTAAGAATAAACTTAATACTTTTTTTAAAACCAAAGGATTTTTGTGATTCTTCTTTCCCATATTCATATTCCTGTATTTTTATCTTTTTTTTTATATATTTTATATTTTTTTTCTTCTCTTATTTTATTTTATTTTAATATTGTTTTTTTTAATGTTTTTTAATTTTTCTCATTTTTTTATTGCATATATGTATAATTTGTAAAATATGTTTATTCAAACCCCTTGGGCCTATCGGCTTTGCCGCCTCCCCCAAGTATATTAAATAAATAAATAAAATATATTATTATATATTTAGTGAATGTGACAGTTGCGCCTCGACCAGATAACACCTATTTTAAATCGACGAAATCGAGGTTTCGTATTCTCCCGTTTTCTCCTCCGAAACTGGACAAATTTTACAAAAAAATTCATCATCGGTATGAGAAAGATATTTTCTATGTTTGTGTTTTCGTTTTTTTTTTTTTAAATCAACTATTAAATTAGCACGCTGAACTCTTTTCGTAGGTGTAAAAATCAGGCGATTTTAAAGATGTTTGGTGGCTCCTAGCTCCTATATAAAATAACTAATCAAAAAAATAATAAGATAGAAACATGCCTATGGTAGATATCCATAGCGTATTAAAAAATAATTTCTCTAGTGCCATAATTGAGGAAGGGAGAAGTGTAATACCTTTGTATGGACAAGGCGCTGGTGCCCAGCCCTCTTAAGAGTCTTACATAAAACGAAATTATTTTAATCAATTTAAAATCCAAATATTTCCTACAGCCCTTTAGATACGTGACGTTTATAAAAACTTTAATCAAAAATATCCAAAATATTACAACTTCAACTCCACACGGCTTCCTTTCTTCGGCACAGAATGCATTCAATATAGAAACCGGATATTACACAGGTCTGGGCGCCAGCTCGGACGAGATTTCAATTCAGTGAAAAATTTTTACGGCCGTCATAACCCGGAAAGGTACGCGCACCACAGTTTCGGAAGCCGTGCGCGACAGGTAACACGCGTGAAGTTCTCAGTACCGATCTACGTGTCGCGCGCTCGTAATTGGGATTTTCCGGTCGCATTGTGCAACTTATAATTGAAAACAAAGTTGTGCGACGCGTCTACATTCGAAATCGAATTACTTGCGAATGTCGAATGGCTCGTGTGCCACCCCTGCCGAATTATAATTCGGGCGCAAGAGCCCGGGACACTTTTGCCGGGGTCGTTAAATTCGCACGCGTCGCGAATAATGACAACCGGAAGTGGAGGATTACAATCGACGGTTATTGAGATCGTACTTGTTGATGATTCCGTCCATTCGATACGTGGTTTGATCGGAATTCGTAGGCATGATAGGATACTATTTACTTATTTAGTCTTTAATTTATACCAGGAAGGCCTAACAGTTAACCCCAATGCGAATTCCTGAGCAGAAACATTGTACATTTGATAAAAAATATTATTAGTACTATACAAAGTACGTAAATACATATCAAGTACATTTATACAAAGTACATAAAGTAAATTTGATAAAATACTAGCTGAACCCGGCATGCGTTGTAATGCCACAATAGCGCATGTTTTATTTTTGTCACGTCTAATTTCTATAGTTACTTTTGTTTCTTTTCTGTTATATTTTTGACCATTGTGGCACAATAGTAATTCCTGTAATGCTACAATGGTCCAACTTTAAATAAATAAATAATACAATCAATCTGTTATCCATGGAATTTTCATAGTTTTCTCGTTAATTTTTGCCCAATTGATCCTCCCAAGTCTCTTTCGTGCAGGATTTATCTTTCATTTCAAAAGGGGAATATATTATATATGTAGGTATAACTGAACTTATGTAAGTTAAGATTAACTTAATTAATTATTAATTCACTAAGTACAATGGACTTTAATTTGGCTATTTTACACTTAAAATTAGATACTATTCACTATATTAAACATTAATTTATAGAAAGCCCTGTAAAAAATAATATTTTTAGAAAAAAAATAAAAAATTTTATAATAATTTTTGAAATACACAAATAAAAATTACTCTTTTGACAAATAAAAACGAGCACACTATAAGTAGGTATCACAAAAAATAATTTTAGTAGAAAAATACAAACATGTTAAAAAAAATACTGATGACTTTGTGTGATTTAGTGATTTTTAAGTGTACATTAATTAAAGTAATAATATATTGTTACGTACGCCGCGGATTGAGCGAATTGCACTTAGACCAACGGATATCTGTTATCGGATTAACTAAATGCATGCACTTACTTCCAAAGATTATATCTGGACTCTAAGTGCATTTAGGCTAAACAATGACCGTTATTAGTTATTTCTCAGAATCGGTACGGGAAGACCCAATGTCTTGGAAATACATATCCGAATACGTGACTATACAACAGGTAAACAGATTAGGCATCCTGAGAGATCTACCCTTTATAAGGCGGTACGTAGGCGATATAATTCATTCTGGACTTAGCAGTGACACTGCGTGTATCTCCTTAATCATCAATAAATGCTGTGAAACGACTGTTGGCCTTTTACTTGGATCCTCCACCCACCCCGACGCAACAATATTTTCTCATGTGCAATATATTTGTCAAGTGTGGAATTATTTATTTAATGTTCAATACATTTAGCTTAAGATATTTTTTTTCTGTTTGATATATTTGTTATGAGTGTAAATTGTTATGTAGGTACATAAGTTTAAGTGAATGTGGTGAAAATGAACGTTTCAAAAGTCATCATTCCTCCAAAAACGTCTTCGTCTCCAAAATGTTTGCAGTGTTTATTACGATTATTTTTAACCACCGAACCGCGCAAAATGACAAAGTTTCAAACCGATCGAAAGAATAAAGGAATATTGCCAGAACCATTAGCGAAGCGAAACATATAAAAGCCTTGTAAAAATTGAATACTTATCTATATGCAGTGTTAAGTTAAAATCATCTTAATCTAAAAAATCATTGGTTACATATAAACATTTTAAGGATCATTGATTTTTTCCAAACTATAACCTTTATCTCATAAATGAAGTACTGATAAAAACAAATAATGTTTTATGACAAAGTTCAACATCGTTAAGCTGTATTCAAAACTGATCTTATATCATTCCATACTTCATATTGACATGTTTTTCCCTTTACTTGTTAGAGTGTAAAATTCCAAAAAAATCATTCCCATTACATTAATATTTATGATATTGTCGCTATTTTTCACGCAAGTAACATATTTCCTTTCTTCATATTTTTCCGACTCGCCAAATAATTCTTTTGTTCGGACACTTAATATTGTGTGACCCTACTCAATCGAACAATAGTGCCCGACAATCGACGTTAATGGCTCAAATTTCCACTTTCATTTAAAGTTTTATACATTTCTCGGACATCAATGGAAATATCCATAGTTCTCCACGAAATTAAAACGAAAAAAAAACCAATAAACCACGAAAGTTGTAATTGAAATTCAATATCGAACTAAGTCGTACGTGAACGTATACTTTTGTTGAACATATCGTTATTTTTTTTTTGACTCTCTTTATACATTGCGCTATATTATTTATGTCCTCTGCGTATTTCCGAAGTTGGCTTTTACTTATTTTCCCATTTTTAGCTGAGTCTCTCTCTCTCTCCCCCAACGGCTCTAATCTAATATCCATCATTTACCCTCTGCCACCCGAGAGTGCAATGTCTATTCCCATCTGGTAGTCCCTGCCAATAAAGTTGCGGTTCGTATTGGGTAAAAATTAAAAAAAACTCTCCCTCATTCTCTCCTCAGTGTCTCTCGTTTATCGAGAAAATCTAATTCGCCGTTATAACAAATTTATATCGTCGAAAGTAAATACGTCGCCCGTTATAAAAATTCGCAGCGGCGAAATTTCAATGGAAGTTCACCCTCTCGTCAATTAAACCGGTTAAGATATTTCAACGGTGAATTTATTTCGAACTTATCGGCTCGTCGAGGTGTACAATAATAGGGACATTACGGTGAAATATTGCAGTCAAACGACCGGTCCATATTGTCGAGATGGAAGAGAGAAATCGGGTAGAGATAGGGTGTGGGATGGAAATTTTCCCTGCCCGGTCGTCGTAAACAAAACGGCGAACTGTTATAATTAAAACGTTCGTGAAAATTCTATAACGTTCGGCTGCTTTTTGTTGCGTGTTTATTATGATCGAAAATGATTTTTTAGCCATTGCGCAAACGAAGGTATATTGAACTTCCGGTCGGAAATGAATGAACCAACTTCATGTAATAATAAAACATTAATAAATATATTTTTATCTGAACATAATTTGTATCTAATCTTCACATCGCATAATTTGAATATAATTAACTATGTACATATTTATTATTTATTTATTTCATTGTTACCATAGTGCCATGACAGTCTGCCCCAAATTGACACTAATATAGGGTTGCCATACGTCCCAGTTTACGGGGACATGTCCCCGTTTTGAGGCTTGCGTCCCAGTGTCCCCTTCAAAAGGATATTTGTCCTTGGATATTATTTAAAAATATATCTCTCCAATAATATATAATTAAGTGAGTTTGCACATTGGTAACACACGGCTAGTGGCTATATTTGTTAAATGGGAACACTATAGTCACTAGCCCACTCATTACACTGAGCAACAAAAAAAATTACCAGAGCGGAGACTAACCAATCTTTACTTAATTTGACTCACTAAATTTGAATATGATATTGATTTTTGTTGGTTAGTGATCGTTTACGAGATATGAGCGTTTAAAAAAATGTGCGATTTTTACAGTTTTTTGGCTTTTGCGGTCTTTAACTTAAAATCTAGTATTGCTGTGCTCAAAATGAGTATTGGAATCAATAGTCAGATGTTTTTCCTATTGATTGTGATATTTTATTGCTTTAAAATACTTATAATTAATTTTCTAGCTAATTTTAAAAGTCAAAAATATATTTTTTTATGGATTTTTTCTCCTTGCTATTTTGCATTTATTTGGAAAATACAATAGTATTGTTGCGTCGGGGTGGGTGGAGGATCCAAGTAAAAGGCCAACAGTCGTTTCACAGCATTTATTGATGATTAAGGAGATACACGCAGTGTCACTGCTAAGTCCAGAATGACTTATATCGCCTACGTACCGCCTAATAAAGGGTAGATCTCTCAGGACGCCTAATCTGTTTACCTGTTGTATAGTCACGTATTCGGATATGTATTTCCAAGACATTGGGTCTTCCCGTACCGATTCTGAGAAATAACTAATAACGGTCATTGTTTAGCCTAAATGCACTTAGAGTCCAGATATAATCTTTGGAAGTAAGTGCATGCATTTAGTTAATCCGATAACAGATATCCGTTGGTCTAAGTACAATTCGCTCAATCCACGGCGTACGTAACAGTATTGAATAACAATATTTGTACATATGTATATGTATATAAATGATTGTCTGTTTGTCTGTCTGTCTCGTAAAGGCTTTAAAATACTCAACCGATTACGATGGAACTTTCAGGATTTGTTGTAAGTATGTCCGGAAAGTTAACTGTAAAAAAACGCACAAAAACGGGAACGGAAACGGGAACAACGGGAATGAGTGGTATTGCAACGCAATAGTTTCAAATGTTTCGCTACCTGCGTTGTTAGGGTAAAATAAACAAACAATTGAATCATTTCAAATGTGTTCGCTGCCTGCATTTTTCCGACAAGTGGGAACGGGAACGAGAACGAGAGCGGGAATGGGAACAGGAACGGGAACGGGAACGGGAAAGGGAACGGGAACGCAACTGGAACTATGGTCTATGGTCATATAATATGAAACTATGGTCAAACATTCTTAAGCGCATTGTAAACATGTTATATAATACGATCAATGAGCGTTGATATAATTTGAATTTTTATACGATAAAAAAATCCACAAAGAATGAAATTATGCGATGAATGTTGCACGTGGTTTTATTTAGATACTTTTTAACATGCGAAAAAAATTCGTTCGTTGAACGCATGACATGCCCCTCCCCACTATGATCTTCTGGACCTATTTTTATAGACGAACAGTCTGAACGATCAATTCCTACGATAGATATACGATAAAAAAATACGAGGGAGTATTTTCAAACGTGTCTATTATGATTTTTTTTCACCATCGTAATGATGGACGTCATTTCCACTTACATATATTGATGACCAAACCGAGCAAAATGGCAAAGTATGAAAACGATCAGATAAGAGCCCAATTTTTTACATACCTCCTTTGCATTTCACATGGCTTTCGTGTTAGTGGTCATTTTTTATATCTCTTATCTCTTATCCAATCGTTTTCATACTTTGCCATATTGCTCATTTTGGTCATCAATATACGTTAATGTATCGTCTGCCATTACGTTGGAGATAAAATATCGTATACAACGCGTTTTTAAAACGGAGAAAGTAAATCTTTCTGACGTTTAACAAGCGTTGTTTAACAAGGCGTAAACTGTTCGCCATGACACGGCATTATCAGATTTTAATTGTTTAAACGCCTATAATTCACTCTATATTTTATGAAATTTGCTCTATAGGTTCTCGTTATCTCTAATATATAAATATTTATAGTTTTAACTCTCATATGTATATATAAATTTCAAATTTGGCGTGTAGCTTCTTGTAAGGTAATACACGATATATATTGATTTTTGGCCAAATATGTCAGATCTGATATTTCACGACTAAAAGTATATCTCTTCACTGGGTTTTATCTGCGAGATAAGTATTCAATAAGAAGTTATGTTGTATCTAATTGTTAATATGATTTACAATAAGCTTATTTTTGACTAGTGATCGTAAGTGAAAGTAAGAAGAGGTTAGTAAAAAAGCAATTCAAGCAAAAGCCAATTTTTATTTTCCTTCCAATCAATTTCACTTCACATATTTCGAACAATCAAACTACATATATGCGATGACAAATAAAAATTCGAGTCTTTGAAGTGAAAATACAAATGAACCGTCGATACATATTAAACAATCAAATTGAATGAGCCAAAAATTCAATATAGGCAATCCACCGACGCAAATTGGATAGAGTTCACAATTTATATCGTCGAACTATTTTTCCATCATCGGCCAACGTTGATTATAATTGATGACTGGCTTTCTACACACACACACATACAAACGCTTCATATAAATATTGAATCAAACCGGACAATGTCATATTCGAACGTGTCGGGCGGGGGACGACTTTATGCAAATCAACGATGCAATTCGGTGCACGTCACAATGCGAATCCCGGGGATTGCACCGATCCGTCATACCGGTCCTGGAATCGTTTAATTGAATCCGTTAATTAAAGCCCGGTTCATTATTATGCGCACTTCTGGTTTTCGAACCTATCTTTCGGTCTGTGGTCTTCATCGGTTTGACGCAACGGCTGCCAACGATGTTATATCGTCGTCGAAATTGTCTAATCAATCTATAGTTATTCTTTGAAATGTAATAAATCTTATGCACGGTAAAATCTTATAAACGTTGCAGCTTCCCTTCTACTACCTTCTTAAGAGTTACATCACAAATTTATTTTATTATTACATTACATTTTATACCAGGAAGGCCTTACAGGTAAACCCCAATGCGCCTTCCTGGCCAATTGCAAACAATACAGCATTTTTATTATACAAGTCGCTGAATTACGAGACACTGAAAACTCGCAAATTAACGAGACATCTATGATTTGTACATAAATTTTATTGTACATTCATCATACTCAAATAGTGGTGACATAGTAGGTAGGAAGGATTTTTAGCAATTTTTTAATCAGGAACCGTTTCAACAATGAAATCAGAGAAAATTGGCAAACTTTGATAGGAAACGATCGACCTGGAGTCACAAATATCCAGGTCTGACCAGCAGCACTACAGATATACCTAGAAAATTAGCAGAAGCTTAACGACCGAGCTATGCTGCTGGCATATATCTTATGTATGTATATATGTACATAGATAATGCATAAGTAATTGATATTTAACTGTACAAAAGCAATTTTTAAAAGCAAAGTAATAAAACTAGCAGCGTGGTCTAGTGGTGAGTGTTGTATTCTTTCGTGCAAGGTGTCACGGGTTCGATTACCACTAGAGTCTCGTTGTTGGCCAGACCTTGGTTTGTCAAGGTCGATCGTTTCTTATCAGAATTTGCCAATTTTTCTGATTTTCATTGAAACGGTTTCTCTAAAATTGGCTTTTCCTATTCAATTTCCTATTGCAAACCGCGATCGGAAGAATGTAGGATTCTGTCAGGCACTTATTACTTTTAATTATTACTAAATTATGTTCACAATACTTCTTATATATATTTTAATAGCTACTGATCTACTGATTATTTTCTATTTTACAATTTTAATTTAATTTTGTTAGTAATCATAGTATTATATTATTATAATGTTAACGTGCAGCATAATAGGAAAAATAACTCAAAAACCTATTTACAATTATTATTGTTGAAGTGAATATCAAATAAAAAAATCAATTCTTGTCAATTATCGATTAATTAGCGTGAGGAAGCTTCTCATAAAAATGTGAATTGTAAATATCATACACAGGAGTAAGATTCAACGTTTCATATTTAGTACACCCAAAATAATTTAATTCGGTCTAACGTATGCGTAAAGACAAGTTTACTTCTAAAGCTTTTAAGTATCAAATTTTGTTGACCGCTACTGTATTAAAGTATACATTTGTGTGTAAGAAAATGTCACCTCCGATAGCAGGTTTCCCTTTTTTTGATAACATTATAAGAAACAGAAGCGCAATGAATATTATTTTTACCGTAAAAAGTAGAATAACAATTTATCGTCAGACTACATTTATGTATTTGACAATCTTTGAAAGGGGTAAAAGCTGGCATCGTCTTTGTGAAATTTTTCACGCGGTTCAGTCACGTGCGATCGGTCTTTAAAAATGATAAGTTACCGGAATAATTTAAAGGTCCTGCACCGGAAGTGCATACAAATTCATCCCCTGTGGAGAAAATTTACGACGTCGTTCGGGAGAGATTCGCAATGAGGAAGTGCAACTTTCGAGTGGTTTTAGCAAAAGTTGTGCGGAATTAAATCGGGCTTTTATTACTGTTTCTTCTTCTCGTTGTTGATGGGTTGTTAACGAATAAATAAATCTTTACAATTATACTTGACTGTTTTGTTTTATATATTCAAAATCTGCTATATACATAATTTTCTATTGTCTATTGTTTAAATTATTTTGCTGCTTACGACCGTCATTAATGACATTCTGTATTCAAAATTACAGTGATAAACTTTCCTAAGTTGTAATTTTGTAAATGTATGTACATACATTCGTAAAATCGTCATTAAAGTGATACTGAAAGGAAATAGAAAGCTTTTGCAATTTTTATTAGTATAAGTATGTTTCTGAATTCAACTTTTTCTATTGATTTATTCATTAAAGGAAATCAATTGCGTTAAAAAATAAACTTTTATGTATATGTATATACATACATAGGATATATGTACTATCAGACTTTTGGATGAATTATTCGGACTTTTGGCCGAATGGACACTTGACCGACGGACGTTAGGCCGAAAGACGCTTGGACGAACGGACGTTAGGCCGACGGACGCTTAGCCAAACGGACATTACGCTAATGGACGTTTGGCCGAATGAACAATTGTCCGATTGTGCATCGAATAATTTCAAAATATCTAAACTTACTAAAAACAGAATCATTATTCAAAAATTTTATTCGGCCAAATTTCCGTCGGCCTTGTGTCCATTCGGTCAAGTATCCGTTCAACCAAATATCCGTCGACCTTTCAGCCAAATGTCCGTTAGGCCAAGCATCTTTCGGCCTAGTATTCGTCGGCTAAGTGTCCATTCGGTAATTAGCCGTCAGCCGTATGGTTTAATTTATCTTAAATATATTAATTGAGTGGTTTGCATAAAATAATAAATATATCCACCACCCGATCGTACCTTTCCATATATTGTTGATATATTTTTATTGAACTGGATCGATTCAACTGTCGATCTTGGGGTTGCATTCCAGAGTGACCTAAATTTCTCTGTTCATATCGACTCTGGTGTACCTCTGCCTCACGAATGCTTGGGTTTGTCTTTCGTAATTCTTGACACTACCATAATCCCGCTGTTTTGAGATTGCTGTACAATGCTCTAGTTAGGAGTATCTTGGAATACGCCTCTATGGTCTGGAATCCTTACACTAAGTCTCTATCTGTGAAACTTGAACTTATCCAAAGACGATTTCTCAGGCTGCTTTATAAGGAGCAATATGGGATTTACCCATACTTATTTCCTTCAAAATTCATCATGGGTATGGTCGGCTACACTTTTCTTGACCACAGGAGAAGTGTTGCCCTCATCAAGTTCTTGTTTTCCATATTTAGAGGCTGTATCTCCTGTCAGTCTATCCTGGCTGAGTTGGGCCTTCATGCTCCAGAGAGTGTGATATGGACCCGCCATCGTCCCCTTTTTCACACTCCTTTGGCAAGAACTGTGGCATTTAGTTATTCTCCCATTCCTCGCGGCCTCCGTTTCTTAAATTCACTGGATGGTGCCATTGACATTTGTCACGTCTCTCTTCATTCTCTGCACCACTTCCTAAGTTATGGAGGTCGCGACCATTTAGAAAGGTTGAGTTAGTGTTTTTAATTATGATTTTATTATGATTTCATGTTTTATTTAGTTATCCTTTCCTTATTTAATTTGTATATTTGTATATATAATTTGTTTATTTAACTTGTATTTTTCCCTTTTGTACTTCTTAATCTTTTTAGCACACTCGCATTGGAGCAATCTGTTAGACGAGTGTGCTTGATTAATTGATTTTGTAAAATAAAATAAAAATATTTAAATAATCAAGTAACGTTCATTTATAGGATACGCCTTTTTTGCGTATTTAGTTTGAATACAAATCAAAGCCACGAGTCGTATTTTTAAAAAAAACTGCCTCTAAACTTCATATTTTTTTTAATGAAACATCTACAGATATAACTCATGAGCTATTTAGTTGGGTAAAACTTCGAAGATATTTTTTGTTATTTATCCACATAAAGCGAAGAGCTTAAAGATTTATTTCTTTTTATTATTAAGTGTTCACCAATGGTGAAAAATCATATTTTGGAATCTCCTCTTATTTTTTACTAACCTTTTATACGTTTTCAATTTTTACTAACTTTTTCAGGGACTATTCAATTTTTACTAACCTCTTATACGTTTCACATGGTTTTCGTGTAAGCGGTCATTTCTTATATCCCTTATCTCTTATCCGATCGTTTTCATACTTTGCCATTTTGGTCATCAATATAAGTTAAGGTATCATCCGCAATTACGATGGTGAAAAAATATCGTATTAGAGACGTTTGAAAATACTGCATCGTATTACACGGTGATGTTTATCTGTCACATTCATCATTCACATCGGTAGTTTCATTACTTTTCACCCTGCCATCTTGCTGTCAAATTTAATTATTTAAACGCCTATAACTTTTTCTTTTTTCACTCTATATTTTATAAAATTTGCTTTATAGGTTCTCGTTATCTCAAATATATAAATATTTATAGTTTTGTGGAGATTTGCTTAGCCAACGGTCTTGGGTGTTGCCACACCGGCCTTTATGCAGGGTGGCAACACTGTTCGGTTGACGTTTAACCCCTAACCTCAAATCAAAACAAACTTTCTAACCAATACAGGCTTAATATATGTACACAGATCAAACAGCGATAGTTTTATTTTTAGTTATTAGTTATGAGCTGATTTAAAAGTTCTACTTCGGTTATATAACTAGTAAACTAAAAATTTTAAAATAAAACCCTGGTAAAAAAAACTTTTAAATACTAACCTCTTTTTAGTTTTGTATATAATATTAATTATACATATGAGACGTTATATTTAAAAGCGGATTAAGTTCACTTTTCTTCATTTCAATAATTATTTCGCAAAACATTGAACAGAATGTATTGCGTTTAACAATATTTAAAAATACTGGTGGCCTATAATACGTTTATTCTGCTTTACCGAGATTCTGGGCATATCAAATGTAAAGAAGTGATAACAATTTGTGAATTAAGTCAAACAAAAAGTCTTTTTGTAACTGAAAATTAGACTTCCGCCACTTTCAAATATTACACCTCTTATGATTTAATACAAAGCAATGGTTTCAGCCTGGCAATATTTTATCTCAATATTAAATAAAGTATATCATGTCAATTAAATAAATTTCAAAATATCAAACGGCGATTGTGAGCCACAAGTATAAATGAAACCGTAATAGTAAGAGTCTAGATTTTCATAACAAGTCTTCAGTTTTCAGCTCGATCGATTTTGAAAGTTTTGTTTATAAGATGGACGAATTAATTAAAGTTTATTCAATAACTTCTATTTAATGCTTCTAAGATATTCAAACAATTAATATATAATATAATCGCTTCAAAACTTTAAATTAAATTAAAGGAAAACCAAAATTAAATATGTACATCCATTATTCTAACGTACAGATAAAAACATAATGTTTAATATCAAACAACCGAAACTCAAATTCCGACAAAGCGCACGCTATCTCGCTAATATAATATAATGGCTCAAATCTATTCTAAGTCTATGTTTAACTTCCTAAATACCCACCTAAACTAATTTAATTGCCAATTAATTTCCGCACCCGAATTATATCCAACTAATTATACGTGCATTAAAATTCGTCTTTCCGTACGAAAATAATTTTATAAAAAAGTAAAAACAACATTACTTGTGCATCGACCTAATTTAATTAGTCAACTTTTCATTCGTTCGCAGTAAGAGTGTATCCTGGTATTCATTGGGGGAATGAAGTGAGTTTTATTTTATATATGTATGTATATATTTTTTTCACATTTAAATGAAATGTGGCTGGAACATGGTGGAGTGAACTGGGGCAGGGATGGGGTGGATCTCTACAGGGGTTAGTGGGTGGTCGGGTGGGTTACTGGCACTTAATTGCGAGTCGTTGGCCACTTAGGCGAGCCTAATGGAAAATGCGAGAATAAGAGCGACAACGTCCTCCGGGAACACTTCAATATTTAAAATTTAACCGCAACTAGGGCGAGCGGGATAGAGATGGATGGAATTATTATTAGAATTATCCCAGTGAGCCCGCGAGCCACACTTAACCAGATACTTCATTACCTGGACAAGATTGCCGGCTTCCAGATTGCGTTACAGGAAATGTTGCAAGCTCAACCAATGCAGTTGGTACTGGTATACATATATTCAAATTTTATTTTAAACTAGCTGAACCCGGCATGCGTTGCAATGAAACAATAACGCATGCAATTCCCATTCCCGTTCCCATTCGTCGGAAAAACGCAGGCAGCGAACACATTTGAAATTATTGAGTTGCAATGACACTCATTCCCGTTTTTCCCATTTTCGTTCCCGTTTTTGAGCGATTTTTTTCACAGTATTCTTCCCGAACACTGTATACAATAAATCCTGAAAGTTCCATCGTAATCGGTTCAGTGGTTTAGGCGCCTCAGGCGCTTTAGGTGGTCACAGAGACCAACACGATCTATTCATATTATACAGCAGAACATGTCGCTGAAACGTATCAGCAAAACCAGTTTTCTTTGTGTGGATATATTCAAGCATAACGTCACAGTGGTGAGTGCACGCGTACTAATGAAAGTGCGAATGCGCATATGAATGTTTTTGATAACGTCACATTGTGATAATATTGACTCGATGAACGATGAAAACAATATTGCGCCGTATCGTCGCAATCTGTTATGCATATATGTATATAAGCCAGCAGTTTGGCTTAGTGATAGCGTATATATTTAGCATCACTGAGGTCATAGGTTCGTGTCCTCGCCACTGCTGGTTAGATTTGGGGGTTTTGTGACTCCAAATCGATCGTTTCTCTATCAGAGTTTGCCAATTTTATCTGATCATTGCTGAAACGGTTCCTGAAAATTGGTATTAAATCTAATCCTGTTGTCACAAAAATCTGCCTGTGTATAATTTGTATTAATTATACACAATAATCTGAAATCCATAGATGTCACTATGATTATTATTTCTGATTAATTGTTATGTTCTATATATTCTGATTGTATATGTATGTATTACTGTATTTCTGATTTCTGATTGTTTATGTATTTCATTAACGTACACCCGTCGCATTGGAGCAAATCTGTAATGGCGAGTGTGTATTGATTTGTGACAATAAAATAAAATAAAATAAACCGATTTTGTCCTGCACTCGGCAAAAACAAGTCGGAACGTGCCGAAACTTGTGCTACTGTATATAGTATTAATACAAGTAGTATTTTCCGTGCGGTGATATTCCGAGCTGTTGTACTGGATAATATAAATAAACCTTAAATAAATAAAATAAACCATAAGTGCTGTACTAGATAATATAAATAAACCTTAAA
The DNA here is from genome assembly GCF_051622035.1 of Arctopsyche grandis. Classification (NCBI taxonomy): domain Eukaryota; kingdom Metazoa; phylum Arthropoda; class Insecta; order Trichoptera; family Hydropsychidae; genus Arctopsyche; species Arctopsyche grandis. The sequence continues at coordinate 5,080,974 of NC_135362.1, forward strand.
GGTCTATTCTTACTAGAGTATAGACTGGCAACTGCACGGAAACAAAAGTATTAAAAGTACTGTTCACACATTCATCCATTCCGTAATGTGTACGTGGTGTAGTCGTAACAGCAGAAACCGGTATTTTGGGGATTTTTTGAACACTGTTAGTCCTATCAAACTGAAACTTGCTATTGGTTTCTGAAATTTTTTTAATTTTTTTAAGTTGACTGGAAATGGTACCTACCCTTTTTAAGTTTTTGAATTAAATTATCTTTGAATGATTTTTGAATTAAATGATAATTTAAGTTTTTGAATTAAATTATCTCCCAAACCGCTAACCGAATTGGACTGAAATTTTTTTATACATATTTAATAGAAATTATAATCTTTATAACTTAATATTTTTTGAATATTTTTACCTGAACCGGAAGTAGTACTTTAACTCTAGAGAATCGAGGTTTTTTTATGTTTTTCTTAGAAACCTTTTGATTTATTGAACTGTAATTTCATATTGTAGCGTAGGGGTGGGTGGAGGATCCAAAAAAGCCAAAGTCACTTCACAGCATTTGTTGGGTGATTAAGGAGATCCACGCACTGCCAGTGCTCCGTCCAAAATATCTTAATATGGTCTAAGTACCTGCTTATAAAGGGCAGGTCACTCACTGCATCTTCAACGTCCGTTTACTTCCCCATTGCTTAGGCACGTACACGCATATGCAGTCTCACGGTCCAAGGCACTCGTGTTGTCAGTTCTGAGAACTCTAGTGGGAAGCGACCGAGTGCCGTTACCGACCACTTAGTCAATTCGGGGATCTCCATTGTTAGCCGACTTGCACTTTATCCTCAAAAACAATTAAAACGACGGCTCTTTTTTTGCATGCGTTGCAATATCTAGAAGTTCAAGCGTAATACCAAGTTATGTATGTATACAATTTGGTAAGCATCCGTCAACCGGAAGTGGCAGTTTACTCTTGTATGATTTTTTTTCCACTATTATTTTTTGTAATTGTCTAGAAAGGCACATTGGGTTTACCTTTTAGGCCTCCCTGGTATAAATATACAAATAAATAAAATAAAACATGCACCACCGTCATGGGGACAAGAACTATACGTATAATAAATACTCATATATGAAATTTAATATGTAGGTCAGCGATATGTTTTATTTTTTTATTATTTCGTACTTAAATTCATAAAATTCCAGAAAAATAGGCATGATGTAGTATCAAGCTCGTAGTACGTGCTCGCGATACACGCGACCTACTATAAAAAGGGAAAAGTCGACGGGAAAAATAAGAACGCTCCCGGGAACACATCCAGATTCATATTTCATTCCCCCGTCAAAAATTGCTAGATAGCGCAAGTTTCGACGTTAACATAGTGCTAATGTCGCAACTTTGCTCCAAAGACCTGTACCATCCCTCACGCGTCTAGCAATTTGCGCCCGCGAAACCCACCCACACACCACCCGTCACACCCCCCGACTCTCAAATCAAACCACCGAGCAAACTAGATACGGATATTGCAGTGATTGGGTAGCGATTTAGAAAAACTGACGGATAATTGTCAAGGAAAATGTTTTTCACGGACCGGTCGTTCACAGAGCGTTTTCCGGTCGGCCGAGCCACCGGAACTAACGCGGAGAAAGTAGAAGCCTTAACGGTGCCCGTTAATGTTACCCGACCCGGAATGCTCCCGTTAATATATACAAACCATCCGTGCCACCATTAAAAGCCCACTCATTCTTTTGCGAACAAATAAACACATGCAAGGTCTATTTATGCATCGACTAGGCCGAATCCGTGTCCAATGTATAAATACACCTTGAGTTATTATCACTTTGAATCAGGCCTGATGAGAGGAGGGGAAAGGGTATGCAAATAACTCGGGGACGGCTTTCGAATGGGACCCGAGCCCCCGCAAATAATATGTACATTTTTAGCAAAAGTATAAAAGCATTATTTGGCTTTATACTCTTAGAGTGACGGATTTTACCTATTTTTATAGCTTAAAAAATTTAGGGAAACATCCGTTCTGGTGTTCTGAATGGTCAGTTCCCTCGTCACAATATCTAAAACAAATTAGTAAAATATCCCTTGGCCGATTCAAGCAGGTAACAAGCGGACAGTTAAAAGTAAAATTCCAAATGTGATGCACGTGCACGTCGTAGAATAATTCAACAGAAATATACTAATAAATGATTGATTTTAATCGTTATATCCGTTTGTCTTTAGACTTTAGGAAAATACGTTATTCAAACACGTTAAAATTTTGCTGTATATGTAATTGCGAACGGTAGACTGGATTTAGAATATTTCAAATCAAAGTTAGTTTTTTTAAATTAATAATATTTGTCGTTTACGAATTCATTTTTATTATTCAACTGTTTTCTATGTTGATTATTTAACCCATAATTAACATGTATCAATCTAAAGTATGTATATGTCTGTATATAGACATTTTAAAAAGCTCTCACAGAAAAAATCATATGTACCTGCTTTTCCATAAATAATATAAGTTGATATTTTATGGTTGTTTTATGTTATATGTTTAATTTTTATGTCATTTATGACTTTTTTAACGTGTGTATACATATTTTTTAATTATTTAATTTTTCATTTTATATGTTGTTATAGTTTATTGTTGTATTTAATTAATTTCATGTATACGTCAAGTTATTATTATTTTGAATTTAATGCAATACAAATGATCTATTTATTATATTGCAAACAAATATGTACACCCATGCAATATCCCTTTGTCCATCAACCAGGCTGTTTTATTGCAATATATAAATATATTTAAAGTTATTATTGCTTTGAATAGCATATAATATACATATGTATCTATGTATTTTTCTTATACTTGACTCATTTGGAATTTAAATCAATCATATTTTAAATCGCTGTACCATTTATTACGACTGAAAACTAATGAACCGTTTTTAATTATGCTCTTATTTCTATTTGAGTAAAAGTGTATTCAAATTGATTGCTATTAATATTTCCAACGGTTTTCGCAGTTTATTTAGTTCTTCGTTGTGTATGCTTTCTTTAGTTTGTTTGGTTTTCAGTCGAAGCATTTGAAAAATGATCCTATAAATTTAAGAAGATAAATTGAATGCATCTATGTAATTTATTTTCTGTACATTTTCATATAGTATAAATATTTCAGGCTAATTAAATTTTGCAGAAAAATAGGAAATGTACTAGTTTTATTTATGTAGGTATAGTTGAGAGTAAATAAAACTTTTTAAAATTTTAAGATTGACTGACAAACTCAAACGAAGTAAATTTTCTTTAAAGAAAATTTTAAATTTTACCGATTTTTTAATGTTTTTTTATTTAAGCTCGGTTTTAGCAGTTTATTTATTTTTAAGTCATCTCACCGTATGAATGGAATAATTTTTCATTATAAAACTTCTACATGGGAGTTTCTTCTCATTACTAAAGTATGAAAAAAAATCTGAAACTTCGTCGCGGGTACCTTAAACACTTGAGCCGCGTGTCTAGTCCGTTATTGATGTTCCTTAAAGATCGTTTCTCACGTCTAAACATTCCAAACATTCTAAACATTCACGTTTAGTATTTTTAAATTATTTAAATTTCAATTTGAAATTATATAAATTGACGAAAATAAATAATTGTGTGTTAAAATTACCAAAAACTCCCTAAGACGGATACACTATTCGGAAAATATTTTGACTTGTCAAAATATTTGAAAGTACAAATCTATTTCAAAATAATACCGCATTTTTTGTAAAAAATAGAAATAAGAAACGATGTTTAAATAAAATCGACTATGGACCAGAAAAGCGCCAATACTGACTGGCATTTAAGGTATGCGCAAAGTTTCAATTTTTTTTCGTACCTTACCGATGTGAATAAACATCCCATGTGATGTCTTTTAATGCAAAATTGTTATAAGATGAAATTAATTAAAATAAAAACTACTAAAACCGAGCTTAAATAAAAAAAATCTTCGAAAATCGGGAAGATTTACGATTTTCACAAACTTGTTTTAGAATTTTTATATTATAATTTACGGATTCCCATGATACAGAACGTTTTTTCCAATTCGAGGTGTTTCTTTATTCCAAAACCTACTGTTTTTGATATACATACCTTTAATATATAGGTACATACATATCTGCATAATGGTATTCTTTAAATAAAATATACGTCCTGTGATTTTATCATTCAATATTAAAATTTTATAAAGTTTTATTTACTTTCAACTATATATTTACATCAATAAAACTACCAAAACCAAGCTAAACTACCACCAGATTTAAAAAAAAACCTTTGAAAATATACTATTAACTTTAATTGGTTTGGCGACAGAACGTCTTTTCCGACTCAAGATGTTTCCAAATTCCAACTTCGATGCATATACAAATGAATTTATCTCTCATATATATTTTTACTTCACTCATAGATTATATAATGAATGTAAAAATATTATAATTCTGATATATGTACATACGTACGTGTTACGGCTAAATTTTAAATGCATATCTGTTGGACTGTTTTCGTTTTTCTGGCTCGATTTTATTGCGACATTTACGAACCTTTTACATCATATCATATAAGATTTTATAAGCCATTTTAAAGTCATACCATTTCGATTTTGCAATCCCACATGTCGAATAATATTTCAACTTGAACTCGTCTAAGCAACGCATATCAAATTGACTAGTATTACATACATCAAATTTGCCAAAATAAATGTTTTGTTTTATTTAAATATCGAATAACATATACACTACATTTATCATAGATTACCTAAACACAATCTGCTTTAGATCGTCGACTTTAGAGAGTCTTTAACTAATATTATGTATTAGATGTATCATGAGCATTTATAATAATTGTAAATAGGTTTTTGAGCTGTTTTTCCTATTATACTGTACATTAACATTAGAATAATATAATACTTTGATTACTAGCAAAATTATATTAAAATTGTAAAATAGAAAATGATCAGAAGATCAGTAGCTATTGAAATAGATATATGGTGGTCTAGTGGTGAATGTTGAATTATTTCGTACTTGATGTTACGAGTTCGATTCCCCGCTAAGTCTCGCTGTTGGCCAGACCTTGATTTGTCTAGGTCGATCGTTTCTTATCAGAATTTGCCAATTTTTCTGATTTTCATTGAAACGATTCCTGTAAAATTGGTGTTTCCTTCCCAATTTTCTGTTGCGAACCTTTATTTATTGTTATATCTTAGGTTTCGCCATATTGCTCACCATAAATGTCTCTGTGGTTGTTTATCGAATATAAAATTCGTACTGTTACATGAAAGTTATTCATCGTTATTTATCGTATTAATACGATGTTTGTAATATCTGACCATAGATGTCAGATATTGTTAGATTTACATGTATCTATGTAATAATTATGTTGACCAGGAAGGCGCATTTGGGGTTTACCTGTTAAGCCTTCCTGGTATATTTGTAAAATAAAAATAAAAAAAAATAAAAAATATGTATGTATTGTGAATATAATTTAGTAATAATAAAAAGCATTTAAAAATAAATACTAAAACTACATAGAGTACGTACATATACATATGTATGTATATAAAACCACTGTGGAAGAATAGAGAAAACTTCTGATTTGGTATTTGTTCGCTTTTGTTCGAACGTATCGACGAATATTTGCTTAGGAGCAAACGCGCTTCCAAATAAATCCGATTAATTAACGCAAAAGTTGCGGAATGAAGGAAATCTTTCGGAAACAATGCAGTGGAACGTGTATCTTTATTAGGATAAGTTAACTTTATAAGCTTTAACTTTTCTCCGGAATGAAAAAAAGCCTTCTAACTCCGCGTGACCCTCCCCTTCCTGTCCGCCTCCTCCCCCTTTTCCCGGGATTACATTCAAATTTTTCCGCGAAGCAAAAGTCCTCCCGAGGCGAACTTTCCCGAAGAAAAACATCCAAATTTAATCAAGCGGATTTTTGTCATTTTTAAATATGTTTTAAGCATGTTTCGTAACTCGGCCGCTGCGTACATTTTTCCTAATTACGCGGGTGCCTAGTCCGGTCCTGCCCACCAATCCCTCTCACCCCTCCCCCTCCACCCCTCTTCCTCATTTTCCCCTCTCCCCGTTTCTTCCCCCACTTCTTCGTTTCAAAGACGCGTCTCGCGCTCTGCCGGATTCCATTAAAATTTTCCCTTTTGTCGAGGAAAAAAACATTATCCGGGGGATTTCGTAGGTAAGCCTTAAAACTTTTAATTATATCCCGATTTCCCCTTACCTCACTTGCAATCCCGAAATCAATATTGTCAACGCGCCTTAATTCCTCGACTATTTATGTACTTACAACTCTTAAATCACATATTTATAACATGTAAATCTATATATGTACATATATGTATATAAAGCAATGTTTGTCTGTCTGTCACGAATGTGTTCCTATACTTTACTATAATTTAATTTGATTATTAAATATTAAAACTGAATGAAACTGAAACATTCACTTCACTGAAAAATTCAAAAACGGGAATGAGTGGCATTGCAACGCAATAATTTTAAATGTTTTCGCGTCGCGACATGCGTTTTTGGGGTAAAATAAACAAATAATTGAATGTGTTTTTGTGTGTTCTGTGTTTTTCCTACAAATGTAAACGGGAACGGGAATGGGAACGAGAACGGGAATGGGATCGGAAACGGGAATTGCATGCGTTATTGTGGCATTGCAACGCATGCCGGGTTCAGCTAGTGCATACATAAATATTTTTATTTTTTATTGTTACAAATCAATATACACTCGTCATTACAGATTTGCTCCAATGCGACGGGTGTACGTTAACGAAATACAGAATACATAAACAATCAAAAATCAGAAATACAGTAATACATATATACAATCAGAATATATAGCATATAACAATTAATCAGAAATAATAATCATAGATGGATTATTTTTAGGTTTTTTTGTGTACAATTTTTATACATATAATAAATACGAAATTATAGATATGTCTATAGAGATATCTATAGATATCAGATTACTGTGTATAATTATTACAAATTATACACAGGCAGATTTTGTGACAACAGGATTAGATCTAATACCAATTTTCAGGAACCGTTTCAGCAATGATCAGATAAAATTGGCAAACTCTGATAGAGAAACGATCGATTTGGAGTCACAAAACCCCCAAATCTAACCAGCAGATGGTGAGGACTCGAACCTTTGACCTCAGTGGTGCTAAATATATACGTTACCACTAAACCAAACTGCTGGCTTAGTGGTAGCGTATATATGTACATACTAGTGTTGTGCCCGTTGAAATTTCAACGGGTGGTTTCGGAAACAAATTGATACATGATTTAAAAGAAAGTTACGATACGAATAGTAATAATTTATTGGAATCGGAACTGAAATAGAAATCGGGAATCGGAAATCGGAACTGAAGCAGGCATCGGAATCCGGGACTGAAAATGGGGACCGTATCCGAAACTGAAAAACGAATCCAGATCCGGAACTGAACGTATGCGTGTCTTCGCGTATGTGTGTATGTGTGTACGCACCCGCGCATCTGACGCTAACACGACCCGTTCCAACTCGCTCAATATCAGGAGCACATGTCAGACGTTCCACACCCTCCCACTTTCCCACTACCCTGCTTCCGGGCTTCCCCACGTCTCCTCTATATGATCGGTCGTCACGCCATATCCCTATACGTAACGTATACTACTGGTATTCTGAAACTCGTTTTTTTTTTAATTTCCATACTTGTCGATGCGTCCACCACATATGTACATACCCACAAACATACCCACATACATCGCGTCCATTTTTATGTATATAGGTAGTATTAGTTGTTTTACCCAGCTTCGCTCAGTTTTTGTAATATAAACAGCTTAAACATGGCGAACATACATACTTACTTATAAGTCTCTTTCGAAATTATATATGAAGAAGATTGTATGTAGATTTTAAACGAAATTTAAAAATATAGTTATATGAAGATTATTACCACACACTTATTTTCAAGAATTCTTGGTTTATTTATGTTCATGACCAATATATTTCATATTAATTAAAAAAGTGTAGATATGTTTAAATTTAGTGGAGAGATTCGAAGTCAAGCGTCGTTTGAGGTAAACAAACACAGCGAAGCAAGGAAAAATTAAAATTTTCCGCACATTTTTCGCGTTATTTATAGAACACGCAGAAGTGTGAGATTTTTCCATGTTAATAAAGAGCGATTTGTATTCTAGAAATAGTCGAAATAAGGCAAAAACCCAAAACGGTGAAAGTTTATTCGTTATATGTGCGATGTCTCCGACACGTGCGACCGCACGTTGAACTCCTCGTCACGTGGACTTCCACACTTTCAATCTGCCATATAATACTTTTCCAATTCGGTTTCACCTTGGCAATTATGCCACTTTGATCTCTACACCATATCGGAGAGATGGAAAAGAAAAATCTCGCTTCAATCCACACACACACACACACACACACACACGCCAAAAGAAAAATACAACATAAAACGAGCGCTGGAGAATTCGCGCGAGACGAAAGCATTTTAATAAAGGCAACTGTGTCGCTGGATTTATTCCGCATGTCGATTCCGATATTTTCGTAGAATTTGAAAAAAATGTATATAACGCCGTGTTATTTTATTTTCTCGCGGGAAAATCGGATAAAATTCGTTTGTACGCAACGCGATCGAACGTCAACTCGCAACCAGTCGTGCGATGCTTGAATGACGTTCAATTAATGACGTGACAAATTGGGTACCCGTGGGAAAAAAATCCAATCGTCGACGTGTCACATTTTAAATATGTACGTTATATAATATAATGTCGAACGAGTGACATTCCGCCAAACATTTCGATGCAACGCTTCGAGCTTGAAAAGCTTGCGAAATCTCATTTACATTGAGTTAGGTCAGTTGTGTACATATTTGGGGGAGGAAAACTGGAAATTTACCCTTTCGTATTGATTTCTCAATGACTGGTTTTATTTAATATTGGTAGGTTGATTTACGAAAGGTTAAAACCAACATCTGTTTATCAAGCTCAATTTTTGAAAATAGGTTCTGGTTCTAGCATAAATTCCTTATAAAATTTTCCAAAAAAATTAAACTCCGGCTCAATCTTAAATGTCGAGTCAAGAAATGCTATTTTTTTCTGTTACCATTAAGTTTTTTCAATTTCATATTAAAATAGTCGATAATATCAAATCAATACTACAGATACTGTAACGTGGGAACATGAGAGAGAGTATGAACTATCTAAGTGCATTCTTTTTTTTATTATTCATACCAGGAAGACTTTACAGGTAACCCCAATGCGCCATTCTGGCCAGAAACATTTGATACAAGTGTTATTGTACAAAGTAAATACATATCAATTGACATCCACAGAGGCATTCATATATGGTAAAATTTGTAAATTAACAGCATTTTTTTAAACAATTCAGTGATATTCAGTAAATACATATCAATTAACACGGTCTCCGTGACGAGCCAGAATGTTGAATTACAGAAAACGCAAATATCGGAAGGCAAAGATCGAAAATCGAAAGATCTTAAGTCGAAAGATCAAAAAAAAGGGTGCATGGTAAACGGTACATACTCACTTAATTTGCGCGAGCAGGATACAACAGGAACAAGAGGAACAGGCTTTTCCTCACGTATTAATGTGCGCGTGCAGAATACGGGAGGAAAAGCCTGTTCCTCTTGTTTCTGTGTGGATCTCTTGAATCATTGAATAAATGCTGTGAAGTGACTTGGCCCTTTCATTTGGATCCTGAACCTATCCGTACGGAACGATTCCAAATCAAATATGCCCTATAAATAAAAAATAATAATTACTGAATACGATGCAAAAGTCTAATTACAGTTTGTTTAGTTAAAAATGTATATATTTAAGTATTTTGTACAACGAAATTGCATAATCTCAATGATCATTACTTCAAAATTCATACCACCTAGTAGCAAGAAAGCTCACTCACTTTATGCTAATATTAAATTACACTCTTGCATTCAAGTGTACTCATTTCAACCATTGAAATTTTTCATTTAAAAATATTCCAGCTCAGTTTCATCGCTTATATAAATAAGTTAAAATTAACGTAACTCTTACAATAATATCATATGCAAATATTTTCAAATGAATATCCACCGAAAGAACGCAATTCATAGTGGTCATCATTTACGTATGTATTACATATAACTGCATTCCAATGCACCTAATTTAATTAATCAACGTGGTAATGCACATTTTCACTCGCCTGCATTTAAAATATGTACATAAAATATTATCATAAATTCTCAGAAACATTTTACGGATCCAACAAGCGGGCAAGTCAAGCCAGTAATCTAGCTTCTCATTTAAAAGTTTCTCATTTGGAAAATGAGTGCAACTGCTGTGCATCCTAAAAACATGCATCGCTTATTTTGTACCCGGAAGTTGCATACGAAATACGACAGTTCATAAAACAACGTGTACAGAAGTATATAGAAATATAATATTGTGAATATTCTACAAAATTTTAAGTGTAAGCTTATTTGGAAACGGTGAGCCAAAAACAACAGTGGAAATGATGAAACACTATGAAATGATGAAATGGGAAAAAACTAACATAATAATAAGCTAAAAAGTAAAAAAAAAGCACTATATAACAAATAGTTTTTTAAAAAATACCTCTTCTATAATTTGTATATAAAATTATTATTTTGAATAAAAATAACAATAATTTTATTTTACTACCGCCATCTATGTTTAAAACTAAAAACTGGATAATCGTCAGGCACTTTTCAGAAATTCACATTTTAAACACGTATAAAACGATATTTTTTCTCGATCGTAATGGCGGAGGATACATTTACTTATATTGATGACCAAAATGAGCAATATGGCAAAGTATGAAAACGATCGGATAAGAGGCAAATTTTTTCCTATATTGTAATTGTAAGTGAAGCTAAAAGGAGGTATGTAATAAAATTACCCTACAAGAAGCTACACGCCAAATTTGAAATTTATACATATATACATATGAGAGTTAAAACTATAAATATTTATATATTAGAGATAACGAGAACCAATAAAGCAAATTTCATAAAATATAGAGTGAATTATAGGCGTTTAAACAATTAAAATCTTATATCGCCATATCAAGGCGAACAGGTTGGAAGATACGGGACGAACGCTTATTAAACGTCAGGAAGATTTACTTTCCGCGTGTTTAAAACGCGTTGTATACGATATTTTATCTCCAACGTAATGGCAGACGATACATTAACGTGTATTGATGACCAAAATGAGCAATATGGCAAAGTATGAAAACGATCGGATAAGAGATAAAAATGACCACTGACACGAAAGCCATGTGAAACGTAAAGGAGGTATGTAAAAAGACTGAATTAAAACAAAATATATAAATAGTGCATTAAAATGGGAAAAATCCATTTTCTTTTCCTCTAACATATGTATTTCTTCCAAAAATTGACATGTTTGGAAGCCCAAACAATGGACTGTCCAAAATATAAGAGGACATGATTTATTGGTAATATATATTATTTTATTTTATTTTATTTCAATCGAGCATATAAACTCGCTTTTACAGATTGCTCCAAAGCGACGAGTGTACTAATACAGATACAATACAATAATACAATTAATAACAGCATTTTATACAACGCAAATCCATACAAATATCATCCACAGTGACATCTATGGAGACATTTTTGCAGAATTTTTATTATAGAAATTGGTGAACCTCGAGACGCCGAATAACTTGAGATTTGCGAGAGAGAGATAGGATAGGATATGCCAATTTACAGGAAACGATTCAATGAAAATCAAAAAAAATGGCAAACTCTGAAGGGAAACGATCGACCTGGAGTCAAAAACCAAGGTCTGACCAACAGCTACTAGTAGGAATCGAACCGTGACCACTCTGCTTGAAATCATAATATGCTAAGCCCTAGTCCACGCTGCTAGTTATATATAATGCTACACAAAATCCAATGCACTCAAAGAAGTATGGAAAGCTGTATGCTTGGCATAAAGAGAAGAGACAGGAAGTGGAACACGTGGGTGAGACACATGACAAGGGTAGTGGACATATTGGATAGAATAAAGAGATTGAAATGGCAATGGACGGGCCACGTGGATAGAAGAATGGACAAAAGAAGTGCTTGAATGGTACCCGAGAGAATGCAAAAGGTTAAAAGGAAGACCGCAGGGAAGATGGGTGGTCTAAATTAGGAAAATGTGCGGTGTGAAGTGAATGAGAATTGCGCAAAACAGAGACGAATGGAAGCGTGTTGGAGAGGCCTTCATCCAACAGTTGATGGTGAAAGGCTGTAAATGATGATGATGATGATGATATACTACTATATGTCTGGTTTGTTTGCGAGTTTGTACGGATCAGACTACAGTCGACTTGTTATATATGTAACTATAAGTTTATTTATTTTATTAATCTTTTATAATCAACATATTTGAGCATAAAACTTTTTCAGTATAAAAATATTTATATTTATGCATTTACGATTCTTAAATTTCACTTTTATGGTGTTTGGTAAATTTTGCACAATTGATTTTTTACTGGGATGTTTATTTTGAATTTTAATGTTGACCTAGGTCTTTTTAAATTTTTGTTCCACCGTGGAAATTGAATTAGAGCCGTGGGTCATTTTAAAAATTTAATATCAACTTGTAAAGGTGTATTTTTACAGTGAACGTGTATGGGTCAAGCAATGTGAGGGTGAGTTTGTAGAGGGGTTTTGTACGACATTTTTACTTTTATTTCTTCATCGTTTTGTCAGAGCTTTCATTTTTCATCAGATGGCATCGCTGTTGGCGACAGAATTTTCCACTGAAAGAAACGTAAAGGTATACACGGAGTTTTACAATTTAAAATTATAATTTTCCCCCTTCCCGCTAAGTTTCTCTTTACGTTTTTCTTTTCTTTTTTCCCTTTTTTTTTTCTTTGTTTTCATTTCCTGTTTCCTTAAGATAGATCTCCGGCGTGTAAAGCGAAAAGGGATATGGCACACTTAAAGCGTCTTGCAAAAATACCGAACGGAATAAAACAAAGCGAAATCATTCCGGAAAGCAACTATTGTATGAATCTTACCTTTATCTTGGATTTTAAATTAAAATACGATTTGTGTTAATTATTTTCACAATTAATTTGGACACAGTTAATTTTCGCAATTAATTTGGACACATTAATTATATATTGAAATATTCTGCCGTATATTGAAATAAACATGTCACCGTTATATGTATAACCAAACAATAGTCAAGGGCAGGTTGCACATTTTCGATGTTTCTTTAGAATTTCAAATAGAAATTCTAAGCCTTGAAGATCAATACACATTTTTTTATTTAAGTGATATTGCAACGCATTGACATATTTTACCTTAGAAATCGCATCTTTATATTTGAAATATACATTGTAAATGAATAGAAATTAAAGATCAATGCACCTTTTCGTGCTGCATAGAAAGCATTTAAATTGATAGCTTTAGAAATTGCATCTTTCCATTTGAAATATACATTGTAAATTAATATAAATCATAATTTTGAAAACCAATGTACCTTTTCGTTCTCTGAAATCCCTAGTTTAGAAATTGCATTTTATATATATGTATGTATACACATTGCAATGCAATTTTATTAAGTATTTCTAAAAAAACGCTAGCGTCCATTTATAGTATAATTTTCGAAAATGTTCTCCAAACGGGAAAATTCTTTTTCGGAAAATGTACGTGGATTTTATTACTTAAAGCTACTTAAGGTACATACATATAAGCCGATATATTTGAATGTGGCGGAAGTCCACTTTTCAGTTCACAAATTATTATCACATTCAATTCTATATTTTCCGAGATTCTAGACGAGAATCTCGGAAAACGTATTACAGGCCACTAGTTTTTTTTTAAATTATTGAACGCAAATCACTATATTTAATGTTTTGCGAGATATTTCTCGAAATGAAGAAAAGTGGGCTTATGCCACCTTCAAATATAAATCACATCATTTTTTTTTTTTTTTTTTTATTTCATACCAGGAAGGCATTACAGGTAAACCCCAATGCGCCTTCCTGGCCAAATTACAAACAATACAGCATTTTTTTATTATATAAGTCGCTAAATTACGAGACACTGACTTAAACTCGACAATTAACGAGACATCTATGAATTGTACATACATTTTTATTGTAATATTTACATTAATCATACTCAAATAGTGGTGACATCATATATTGGTGCAAACTGTTGATGCAAGACATTCCCAATTTTTCTCCTAATATTTAACCAATATTATGTACATGTTTTTTTCATGTAGTATGTATTTTTTCTGTAATCCTTTATTGCCACAATGGTCCAATCTTAAATAAATAAACAATATATAATATGTAGATAAAATCAATTCATAGAGTTGCATGAAATTTATACAAAAAAAATACATTATTGATAATTTCAAATGAATTATGAAATAAAAGAAGCACTTCACTCAATTTTAACATTCTTAAATAACTAATAATATTCCTGTCAATCGGCCCCGGAAACTTTTACTAAATCCATGTCTCGAAACATTATATGCACCACCAGAGAGAGCAATCACTCCCCGAATCTGGGACGAGTGTCTGGAGAGTAAGAGTGATGATTTTCAATAAGGGTAGCAGTTTGTCGTAGTCCAGTGTTTTCGGTGCTTGCGAATTCTGTCCGGCTCTCGCACCCTGATTTATTGGACGTCTTTATTTCGTTAACTGGTGAGCTTTGTATCGTGGCAGCTTTTGTTGCTCGCCCCCGAGTCCCGATTGTTTTACATCCCCTAACCGACCCCGCTCCAGAAAACCACCCCCTACCGAACATCAATTGTCGACCAGAATCTTAACGAGGCTCAACCGTCTATTCCGCCCCATACTAAGACTTAAATCGAATGGTTAAACTGTGCAGTGTTGGATAAGTAGTGCTTCTGAAAGCCCCATACAAAACAAAGTCAAACCGTATACAAATGCATGTAAGACGTATAAACCTCTTAAGATCGGATGCAAGACAAGATCGATTGTAACAATATTGCTTGGCTTTCAAATTACATACAACTGTTTTAGAAATTGCATTTACTATTTGCAAGGAAGGCTACAAGAGAAATGGTTGAGTGAAATTAGATAAACGTCCGGGATGAGATGGATGAGAGTTGTTCAAAGCAGAGAAGCGGGCCGGAAAAGCTGTCATCAAGTAGTGGATGTTAAATGACTTGTAGATGATGACGATGATGATGATGTATATGTATATTATATTATTCTTTGAAACATTATCGAGACAAGATTGAATCTAGCAGAAATTGCATACACTATTGGAGCCTTCATAATATGCTTCATGATATAAAGTCGATTCAATGTAGCATGATTTACGAGAGACAAGCATGATATGTAACATTGAAAGGACGTAAAATCATTTCTTTATTTATTTCCAATTATTTCTAATTTAACTACAAATATAATATTATTACAATATAATACAATGCAAGATCTTTAATACTGTTTCTGTAAGTTTTTTTGTCCATGACGTTGACAATTACTTTTATAGTCTAAATATAAATTTACATTAAAATAAAATATATACGTATTCCATAAATAAATTAATTATATAATACCTTACGTATTTTTCATTAAAACTTTATTAATGTAAATATTTTAAAACACAAACTCAAAATTAACAGAAAATAAAAGTCGGATTCTACTGATCGCTATACGCCCGAACAATGTATTTCTTGATCAAAATGCAATACGAAACTGAAACGAAATGTCATTGGCCATCGGGTTCAAGAGGGGGGTAAATGCAATAACATTTTCATTTTATTAAGTCTCATACTCGATCTGTTCAACTTTAATATGTACATACATATAATAATATAAAAAAATAATTAATCAATTTATGGTGGTTGTACAAATGTATGTTTATACCGAACATACGTACATTGATGAGCGGAAATGAGAAGTCGCAGCAACAAAAAAGTAATTTGACAATACAAATACACAACGACGTAGGGAGGCCGCTTTCATACTGAGAATAGATTCAAATTAGCAGCGTGGTATAAGTGGTGAGTGTTGTATTATTTCGTGCAAGGTGTCACGGGTTCGATTCCCACTAGAGTCTCGTTGTTGGTTTGTCTTGATTTGTCGACGTCAATCGTTTCTTATCAGAATTTTCCAATTTTTCTGATTTTCATTGAAACGATTCCTGCAAAATTGGCTTTTCCTATCTAAATTTTCTATTGCAAACCTTAAGTTATGGTTATATCTCAGATTTCGCCAGATTTCTCTACATAGATGTCTCTGTGGATGATTATTTAATGTAAAAATTAGTATTGTTACATGAAAATTTTATTAATCGTATTGTTTACGATGTTTGTAATGTCTGACCATAGATGTCAGGTGTTGACTCGATTTACATGTGTATGTATGTAATAATTATGTATTTAATATATGTAATATATGTATAATTTCTCGAGTCTTAATCTGCTTATTC
The DNA here is from genome assembly GCF_051622035.1 of Arctopsyche grandis. Taxonomy (NCBI): domain Eukaryota; kingdom Metazoa; phylum Arthropoda; class Insecta; order Trichoptera; family Hydropsychidae; genus Arctopsyche; species Arctopsyche grandis. The sequence continues at coordinate 5,097,474 of NC_135362.1, forward strand.
TCGAGTCTTAATCTGTGTGCTTGATTAATTTAAATAAAATAAAATAAAGTGAGGCACATACCCGAAGAGAACACGGTAGCAGTTGTTGTATTGTACCTTTATCCTCTTCAGTGTCTCCTATTCGTATTTCATCCAAAATTCTCCAGGATATATAGACTAGTACAAAATAATATAAATAATTGTCTCTTAACTTATATACTGGAGTGGTAAAACCGACTTGCTAGCATATTTAATCGTACACATTTTGTTCTTCTTTACCTTCTTTGCCTTCTCCATCAGCAGGTGTCCAAGGTCCTTGGGATATCTTTTTTGTGTTAAATCACAGGTGGTGGGGAGTGCGACTTAAATGAGTAGATCAATTTACGATACAAGTAACTTGCTCAGATATGACCAGTACGAAGTGAAAAAATTCCGTCTTGCATTTCGTTATGAATGATATTCAGGCGTAGGAAAAAAATGAAAGGGAAAAAGGAGTACCTACTCACTCTGACGTACAAAAGCGAAAAGCAGACGACGACATTCAAAGCCACTCAAAACTTCAAAGATTACAGGCAACCGTAGAAAAGGCAAAATTCTCAAAATAACGTCGACGAGATAAGAGAAAAAAAAATTTGAGTTTATGAAACCGACACTCCACGCCCTCATCCCGTCCGACTTTATTTTTTTATAGTTTGCTCCCGGTTAAAAAAATATATATTTGTGCAATGATTTCACTTTTTTTACACTGGGATTTTTTCCGCACATCCCTTCTATCTGGGCTCGCTCGTTTGCCGTCTGAATAAATACGGGCCAAGTTATTCGTTTGTTAATCGAAATTCCTCTTGCTCTGTCGAAGCGCCGAACAAAGCCGCGGTGCAAAAGGGGTTGTGGGGTCGGATCCGGACCCCAAAAAAGCCCTTCGAAATCGGCCGGTTTGTAAACTCTACTCCCGCCCCCATCCACTCCCCCACCTCCCGTGGAAGAAGAGGAAAATTTAATTACATCTAGCAAGTTTTTATTTCGAGTGGGTGGGATTTATTTTTCGGATACAATTTGTCAACAGCGTAATTAGCGTCCGTCGTCGAGTGAGCGTTTTGCTCCGGTGCACTCTCTCTCTCTCTCTCTCCACTTCCGGTGCAAGTTTGCCACTTTTCCCCCGGACATTGTCTTCGGCTTTCGAGCCAAATGCTATTTTATTACGTCGACGGGGAGAGGGTGTGCTCAATTTGAACGACTGTATAAATGTTCATTATAAATTATAACCGTGTGAGGAAAGGAACTGCAAAGCTAACTGGACGCGAGTGAAAAATTGAATTTTCCGGAAGTGGTTGGAAAATATTCAACGCACTTAACAAATCCATATTTATTTACATATGTATTTTTATTTTTATTTTATTGTTACAAATCAATATACACTTGCCATTACAGATTTGCTCCAATGCGACGGGTGTACGTTAACGAAATACAGAATACATAAACAATCAGAAATCAGAAATACAGTAATACATACATATACAATCAGAATATATAGCATATTACAATTAATCAGAAATAATAATCGTACAGACATCTATGGATTATTTTTAGATTTTTTTTTTTGTATACAATTTTTATACATGTAATAAATACGAAATTATAGAGATATCTATAGAAACATCCATAGATTTCAAATTACTGTGTATAATTATTACAAATTATACACAGGCAGATTTTGTGACAACAGGATTAGATCTGATACCAATTTTCAGGAACCGTTTCAGCAATGATCAGATAAAATTGGCAAACTCTGATAGAAAACCCCCAAATCTAACCAGCAGTGGCGAGGACTCAAACCTTTAACCTCAGTGGTGCTAAATATATAAAGCGATTTGCTTAAATTATATTTTTATTCCATTTTAGAGCTTTTTGGAACATTTTTATATAGTTATTGTACATATATTTATATAATAAACCTAATATAAACATTGTAATAACTAATTATAACTAAAACATAGATTATGTAAAAAAACACAACATTTATGTAAATCTTTGACGTTTGGTTAATGCTTAGAAAATTTAATCAATACTATGAATGACCACAACATTTTCTAGGTTAGACTTCAGACTTCAGTTAGATATATGTATTAGTTTCACTCTGAAGAAACTATACACACCGGTGAGATAAGATGTATCTGAAATAGTTTTAGTCACATTTATCGATATAAAATAAATATAGCAATATAAAATAAATATGATTTATTTGAACTATTTAAATTTGGGCCAAGATGTATTTAAATTTTGACAGCCCTAATTTTAAACTATATGACTAAAATGAAGGGATGTTAATAGGAAGAGCAATATCTATATAATTTTATTTCAGGTATAAACACAGATTACCTACACACAATCTGCTTTAGATCGTTGACTTTAGAGAGTATTTAATTGATATTATACATATATTAGATGTATTATGAGCATTTATAATAATTGTAAATAGGTTTTTGAGCTCTTTTTCATATTATTCTGTAAATTAACATTAGAATAATACAATACTATGATTACTAACAAAATTAAATTAAAATTGTAATATAGAAAATGATCATTAGATCAGTAGCTATTAAAATAGATATAAGATGTATTGTGAACATAATTTAGTAATAATAAAAAGCATTTAAAAATCAAAATAAATATAATTTTATAATGATTTCAATCATATAACTGATTTTAAAAAAATAAGATATTGAACCTTTTGGCATTGCTAATTAGACATAAAAAGGCCAACTTGAAAACTCTGCATACAAAATGTAAACAAAAGGGCTCAACTAAAATAAAATATATATTATATTTATGTAAATGACAAAGGTCGTTAAGCTCAAGCCTACCCTGCATGACTGCATCGCATCACATCACGAATGCTTAATTACGAGTATATTGATATACAAACTTTACGAAAGGTATTAGATATTTTAATATCATCCATCATACATACATACGTGTGATATCTAAACACCCGATAATTATATTAAGTATTATTTGGATTACCATTCCATTGAAGTGAACGGATAAGCTTTAGCGTACAGACAACGGAAGCAACTGAGAGATATACTATACCCTTATGACGAATGGTTACCGTCAGCATTCATATGTACATATGTACTATGTATATGTATGTATATACCTGACAAACAGTCCAATGTGAACATCGAACCACTAATCATCAAATTTGAAACTCCATTCAATTCATTGGAAGTTTGCTCCAGCCCGCTGCAAATGCAGACAATGTGACTGTATGGGAATGAATTTTCGGGTTTCCTCGAATATTCGAGAGCAAATAGCCCCCCACCCCTCCCACCCGTTCAGTAACTTTCGCCATTTTCCGATTACCTTATACTTGGGTGGATACTATAATACCTACAACTTTGAATTGTTCCTTACGGTCTCGTGTGCTCCATAAAATTGTATCTACGCCCCATTTCTGACCCTTTAACGCACACATTTACACGCACTCCAATGTTTACCCACTATTTTTTTCACCACTTAGGTAACCCCTTCGCTAAATAAATTGCGATCGTTCCGACAAAATAGAACGGGAGAGCTATTAAAAATAAAAATACAACTGGGCCAACGTTGAACTCCTTCAGGTGGATAGTTAACAAATGCCTGATATTGAGAAAAATTCCTGGGAAATTTTAAATTATTTTAATTATTTCGAACTACGTTTGAATTTATGAAATTCGAAATCATAATCGTACAATCCAAATCTTACCGCGACACAAACTTCAACCTCGCAATACAATGTTTATTTAGTAAATAAACTAACTGAACCCGTTCTCATTCCCGTTCCCGTTCCCATTCTCGTTGCCGTTCCCATTTGTCGGAAAAACGCATGCAGTTCTAGTTTCAGTTCCCGTTCTCGTTCCCGTTCACATTCTCGTTCCCGTTCCCATTCTCGTTCCCGTTCCCGTTCATGTTCCCGTTCCCGTTCTCGTTCCCGTTCACATTCTCGTTCCCGTTCCCATTCTCGTTCCCGTTCCCGTTCTCGTTCCCGTTCTCGTTCCCGTTCCCGTTCTAATTCCCGTTCCCGTTCCCATTCCCATGCCCGTTCCCGTCCCCGTTCTCGTTCTCATTCCCGTTCCAGTTCCCGTTCTCGTTCCCGTTCCCATTTGTCGGAAAAACGCATGCAGTTGTCGTTTCAGTTCCCGTTCTCGTTCCCGTTCCCGTTCTCATTCCCGTTCCCGTTCCCATTCCCGTGCCCGTTCCCGTCCCCGTTCTCGTTCTCATTCCCGTTCCAGTTCCCGTTCTCGTTCTCGTTCCCATTTGTCGGAAAAACGCATGCAGTTCTCGTTTCAGTTCCCGTTCTCGTTCCCGTTCCCATTCCCGTGCCCGTTCCCGTCCCCGTTCTCGTTCTCATTCCCGTTCAAGTTCCCGTTCTCGTTCTCGTTCCCATTTGTCGGAAAAACGCATGCAGTTCTCGTTTCAGTTCCCGTTCTCGTTCCCGTTCACATTCTCGTTCCCGTTCACATTCTCGTTCCCGTTCCCATTCTCGTTCCCGTTCCCGTTCTCATTTCCGTTCCCGTTCCCATTCCCGTGCCCGTTCCCGTCCCCGTTCTCGTTCTCATTCCCGTTCCAGTTCCCGTTCTCGATCCCGTTCCCATTTGTCGGAAAAACGCATGCAGTTCTCGTTTCAGTTCCCGTTCTCGTTCCCGTTCCCATTCTCATTCCCGTTCCCATTTGTCGAAAAAAAACACATTGATCACGACATGAAAACATTTGAAATTATAGCGTTGCAATGACACTCCCGTTTTTCCCGTTTCCACTCCAGTTTTTTCCCATTTTTTTTTCACTGTAATCTTACCGGACATGCATACAACTAATCCTGAAAGTTACATCGTAATCGCTTCAGTGGTTTAGGAGCCTATTCGAGACACACACACAGACATTCATTTATATATATAGTATATATACTATATTATATGTATATATATATATATATATATATATATATATATATATATATATATATATATATATATATATATATATATATATATATATATATATATATATATATATATATATGCAAATTTTACAAGATATAGTGTAAAAAAGAAAAATAATATGCGTTTAAACAATTAAAATCTGACAAAACCAGAAGGTAGCGGAAAGCCAAACATACATAAGGCTGTATACATAAGACGGCTGACCACTAAACATCAAGATGTTAAATATGTTTGCATTTTTAAACGTGTCTTTAACGATTTTTTTTTCACCATCTACATTAAATATCTGTCATTGGCCAAACCGCGTAAAATGGCAAAGTCTCAAAACGATCAGAAGAATGTAGAATATAACATAATATGTTGTCAGACCAATGAGCGAAGTGAATTTAAGAGCCCTGTAAAAAAATATTGCGAGCTACTGCCCTACATCTTGTCAAAATAAAGTCGAGCATTGTCTTGGGAACAGCAAGAAACCGTTTCAAAATATTTATTTTGACCGGAAGCCCATTCCTCGGGACGGGGAGGGAGGGGGGGTGGGTGACACGGGCATTAGTCCTGAAAGCTCCAGAATTTGAAAAGGAAAGCAGGACGCCTCTCGCCCGGCAGTCGGCAATTTTCATATTTTTATTTGGGGTGCCACCTACCACCCCTCCCTCTGTCTCAACCCCACGGCAGCTGCGACCTGAACAACTACTCCCTTCCCATTTGCCCGCCCTCCCTTCCCCACCTTCCTACCCCGGCTGTTCTTCGGCGTACGCCTGAAACAAACCATTTTTCAGCGGCGCCTGACTGACGTCTCTCTCTCCTTCCGGTCTCACACTCGGCATCGCCCTAATTGAACCAGAAAAAACCGTCATTTTTTAAATTTCGCCACGATAAATTCGCACCGCGGCCAATTTTTCAAAGGCCGCGTGAATGAACGTTGACTCGCTATTTTGGAATAGCGACGCCATCCCCTACTATACAGAGTGATCCACGGCACCTATAGAATTGTGAGCCATTGTAGATTGGCCAATATATCTTCTGATGGGCCCTGTCATTAATATGTCTGTCATGATTACAAATATAAAATTCCGTTGAAATAAATATCATATATGAACATACATACATAGATATACATATAATAGGAAGGCTTGACTGGAAGACCCCAATGCGCCTTCATGGACAATTAATTACAAACAATGCAGCATTTTTATTACATAATAGAGATATACATAGTTTTTATGCTAGAAATATGGACAAATTAGTTTTAAGTAGAGTAAGAAAAAAGAAGACAGCTGGGGGTGTTTTTCACAGGGGTGTGATCATGTACAATGCCCTCCCTGAGTGCATCAGGTCTTCTAAGACCATGGATGCATTCTTGCGAGAGACAGTACATATAAGTTGTATTATTATGATGTATTTTTTAAATTATCTAATAGCTAAAATTATAAATAAATAAATAAATCACTGTATTTTGAAAAGCTGAACAACACGAAATCAACAATTAATTAATTAAAATAAAAATAAAAATATACATATAGAGTAATAGTATAGTTTCGTATTGCTATTTACTGATTCAGCTTGATGTTACGTTTAACCTTCCTGACAGTTTCACGAGTGATCCCAAGTGACACAGTTTGACATTTGCCCATTGAAAAGTTTCAATTTGCAAGTCTCGACCACTTGGAGAAAAATTCGGATGTGACCAACCCATCACTTTATTTATGTATTTGAGGAATATAAAAAGGTCACAAAACAAAATTTTATATTGAACCGTACAGATACATTCACACATTCCGGCAGCAATATGAAATACTAATAGCTATGACAGCATTTTCGATACAAATTGAGCGCAAATGTATGGAAACTTGCACACGACAAAAGTTTGACTTCCGGTTATCGGATTTTATTCAATTTATTTTTATTACTTAAAATCACTATCAGTATTATACACAATAAATATCAAGAAGATTTAAATAATTTAAAGGGTCAAAATAAAATAATGAAATATTTTTTTAATAAAAAATACCACTTTCACTTTACGAATTCCGACCAAAACCTTATCAGCTCTAAGTTAGTACATAAATAATACAAATATAAATTTTCAGCTTGATACGTTTAGGGGTGTGGACATAATAGTGGCCACAACATTTTTGACCTTTCTAAGAGGAAAAAATCCCACTTCCGGTTTATTAAATTTTAAATTTAAGATTATCCTGTGGGAAAGTATACACATACATTGTGTGTGGGTGGTTGGGTAAATGTGGATATGAGGGATTACCGAGCTGGACGTCTTCAGACGTACATACAGAGAAGAGTGGGATGAGGAGGAAGAATGAAAAAAAAGATGAAACCGAAGTCCCTAAAATAGCCTATGAAAAGGGATGAATAGCAAAGAGGCATAAAGAAGATGAAGAAGAAGGGGTTGGAGGGTCATGGCCGATGAACCCGTTTTCCGGGATATGAACTGGCAAGATTCTGTCACGCGGTTTGTAATCACCGTGACCATCAAAGTGTGGACGCGGACCACAGTTGGGTACAAATGAATGCCCTACTCGTGAACGCGTTTCAATTCCGTAAAGAAGTTACTGAAGGAATACAAATGCTTGGGAATAGGGAGCGATGATCGTCCTGGGGAAGGAAAAAAGGATTTTTATTCACTTATACAGGGAATTATAGACTTATAGACTCCTTTCCGAAGTCACCCGTTGAAATCAACGGACACAACACTAGTATTATATATTGATATTTTTTTTGTTGTCAAAAACATTTCTACGATAATTTTATCCAAACGCAAATTATCCCACACTCAAATTCCCCCGACCGGATCTGAACCTTCGAAACAACACACACGCACATGTACACATGCATGTACATATGTCAAATGTGATTTTTACCTAGAAAAAAAAGACTATACTTATGCCAATTTTTCCGTTCAATCAGTGCGTCGCTGGCTTATCCCCGATTTGACGTTTCAGAGGGCCGGCTGGGTCCCTCGTCAAACCGAAATCATCGGAGCGTCAAGTGGGAGGGCCGAACCGTGCCCTCCAAGGGCCTCGCACTGTTGACCTTCTTCAAGAATGTGACAATTTTCATATTACACCCTTGCACACACACACACACACACACCGGTGTAAATTGGCCCCAAGAAAGCGCACATCGGCCTGCGGTAAACACACTGACAAACGAACACTAGCACGTGACTGCTTTTGATTGATATTATCTAAGAACGGGTCGATATTCAATATTAGTGAATATACTTTGGTGTATTGTAAATATAATATACGATATATAGAATGGGGTTGAAACAATTAGACGATTAATAACTTGAAAATTAATACCAGCCAGCAGAGTGGCTCGGGGGATGTGTTGTTACTAAGCACCGAGAGACGCCGGGTTCGATCCCGTGAGCTGACCTCGATTGAAAACAATTTATTCTGAGTATAATCTTAAATGCTGCTGGTCAGACTAGGATATTTGTGACCCCAAGTCGATCGTTTCCTATCATAGTTTTCCAATTTATCTGATTTCATTGTTGAAGCGGTTCCTCCATCAAATTGGCAAAAACCATCCTACCCACTATAAAACCACTATTTGAATATAATTTTAAAAAAAAAGTATTATCTATAACATTGATGTCACTAGTGAGACATCTATGTTATAGATAATAAATTCTTCCATATAGTATTTGTATTATGCTTATATGCCTGGTCACAGTGACGCCTTAAAGTATTCTGTAATGTCATTGTGGCAAAAATATGAAAATCAAATAAATAATTTCGAAAGAGACTTTGTATATGTGTAACCTTCGTTATTTGGTTCGTTGACAACACATTAGATTTTTTTTTCGATTCATAGGCACTGATTCGATTCAAAGGATTAGAAGTCCCCGAGGGCGAAGGCGCCAAGGTCGAAGGCTCCTGGAGCGCAGGCACTGGGAGCGTAGGCACCGGAGGCGCAGGCTCCGGGGGCGTAGGCACCGGGGGCGTAGACCCCGGGGGTGAAGGTGCCGGGGACGAAGGCGCCGGGGGCGAAGGCGCCGAGGGCGAAGGCGCCGAGGGCGAAGGTGTCGAGGGCGAAGGCGCCGGGGACAAAGGCGCCGGGGGCGAAGGCGCTGGGGGCGCAGGCGCCGGATTCTGGTATACATATTATTTCGAAAGAGACTAAGTATATATGTTTGTTTGTTCGTGACAGGCAATTTAATAAAAAAAACAAATGCGTATTCAAATAAATTTAAATAAAATAAAACTATTCATATAAATTTAATAAAATGTTTACTATTAGATAAGTCATGTTTAAGCGGTTTATATTATAAATACCGAGCGAAGCCGGGTAAAATCACAAGTATATAAATAAAAATATAATGATAATAAAATATTTTTCAAGAAAGGAATCTCTCCAGGCGGCCATAAATATAGCATAGCTTCTTGAAATTGGGCAAGATCGGTTCTTTCTTAATGGGAAGAACACTTTCTTTGAATTTAAAGTATCCATTCCCATTTTGTATTAATAGATAAATATATATAGAATTTTACGGAGAATTTAATAAATTTCGGTACCGAAAATAGTCCAAATCAACGTTCCGATACTTTTCATTTTATATTTAGAAAGCTCTGATCTCAATTTTCAACGCACAGACGAGTGGAGATTTATTCTGCAGAATTGCGTAATAAAACTTTAATTTCCGTGTCGATCATTTCGGGGAATCAAATTCGAAAACATTCGATACTTCGCCCGCGTTGATTTTGCTCGGTTAAATTAGATGCGAAAATTGCGAGAGTCTCACGTTCGTAATATTTCATAATAAATCAAATGAAAAATAAAATAAAACGCAAGCAACGTTCGACTTTATAATGTACAATTAATTATTTGAACAATGTGTCGATTTTAATTAAAAATCAATTAGAGAAAATTCGAAGGCAAAATACAACATGAAAGATGAAGCCAATTTATGAAACAAAAAAAATTCATCAAATATAAATTTTACAAAATAATTTTTTCTATATTTAAACACAATATATTCTTGTCTTTGAACGGTAATTAATTCAAAGTTTAAACAATAATTCTTTTAAAAAAAATTAAACAATCAGGAGTGTTGACAAAGAGCTCATTTACCTACAGATTATCTACATAAACACAATCTGCTTTAAATCGTCGACTTTAGAGAGTCTTTAATTAATATTATGTATTAGATGTATTATGAGCATTTATAACAACTGTAAAAAGATTTTTGAGCTCTTTTTCCTATTATGCTGTACATTAACATTAGGATAATATAATACTATGATTACTAACAAAATTAAATTAAAATTGTAAAATAGAAAATGATCAGTAGATCAGTAGCTATTAAAATATATATAAGATGTATTGTGAACATAATTTAGTAATAATAAAAAGCATTTAATAATCAAAATCAAATCATTTGCCTATACATACATAGACCGCAAAATCCGTTTACTCATATCAGACACTGATTATTTTAATCCGCATAATACCGACACTGCAATTCGATGCAATTTGCATTCGCATCGTTCCCTATTGCATATATGCATGCAATTCAATATGATAAAACACAAAGCACACACATACATACATATATACATATAATACATATGTACATATGTAACGAGGGTGCAAATGAATTCTTCGATTTCTTGAATATTCCTCATACGTATGTATGTATCGAATTGAACGTGAATAATTTCGCCCGTCTCTTTGTGTTATTATATTTACATATGCGGGTTTGTGGATTTGCCTATAAAAAGCTCGTCGTTTCGTATCTACATACATGTCGTAACATACGCACATAAAGTATGACATAATGACGCTTTTTTGTCCTGTAGCGACTTAGGCGTAATCTGACATTTCAATCATGCTTCGTGGGCAGAATAGAAAAACATGGCGTCTCTACTGAAGCGTTCTAAATCTTTTCGTATGTTTCTATAACAGTTATATTGTTATTTTTAATATTTTTTCTTGTATTTCAAATGCATAATGGTTTTCTAACAAAATAAATAAATATATCGATAGATTAAATTCAACAAATAAATCTAATTTTGATAGAAAATGTACACGTATGTTTATGTTTTATTTTTTTAATTATTCTAAATTATTGTTTTTTATTTATTTTATTACATTTTATACCAGGAAGGCCTTACAGGTAAACCCCAATGCGCCTTCCTGGCCAATTGCAAACAATACAGCATTTTTATTATACAAGTCGCTGAACTACGAGACACTGAAAACTCGCAAATTAACGAGACATATATGAATTGTACATAGATTTTATTGTACATTAATCATACCCGAATATTGGTGACATAGTTGGTAGCAAGGTTTTTAGCAAGGTTGGTAGCAATTTAATCGGGAACCGTTTCAACAATAAAATCAGAGAAATTGGCAAACTCTGATAGGAAATGATCGACCTGCAATCACAAATATCCAGGTCTGACCACCAGCACTACAGATATAATCAGAAAAATTCTTTTTTATCGAGGTCAGCTCATGGGATCGAACCCGGCGCCTTTCGGTGTTAGGCAGAAGCTTAACGACCGAGCTATGCTGCTGGCTAAATGCTTAATGTGCAGTACTTCAGTAAAAAAATATAAATATACGTACATAAGTACATCATCATCATCATCTACAGCCATTCACCATCCACTGCTGGATGAAAGCCTCTCCAACCCGCTTCCACTCGTATCTGTTTTGCGCAACTCTCATCCATCTCACCCCAAACATTTTCTGAATTTTGGATCCATCTTCCCTGCGGTCTTCCTTTTACCCTTTTGCATTATCTCCGGTACCATTCTAACACTTCTTTTGACCACCTTTCGTCCATTAATCTAAATACATATAAATTGAATGTATTTAGAAAACTGGATGAAAGCCTCTACAACACGCTTCCTTTCATCACAGTTTTATGCAACTTTCATCCAAGTCGCCCTACACATTTTTCTAACTTTGTCTACCCATCTTCCTTACAGTCTTCCTGTCAACCTTTTACATTCTCCCGGGTACCATTCTAGGACTTATTTTGTTCACCTTTCGTCCATTCTTCTAGCTACATGACCCATCCATTTACATTTCAATTTTATCGCTCTTTCCACTATATTCACTACCCTTGACATACATACATACTTCTCACCCACATATTCCGTTTCCTATATATCCTCGTTCCATATTTTGGATAGCGTTAAAGTGCGTATCACAACATAAAGTCCAATGATATAAGACCCAACGACAAAGGTACCATGAAAGAAGATCCACCCGATAGAATGTCCACCTGATAAGTGATCCAGACGATAAAAAACCCAGATCAATTTGACTCGATATTCGATTTAAATATGTAGCGTTTTATCAACCATTATTACTTTTTATTTTATATTTTGTTTTCGGACTTTTTGTAGCTGGAACTTTAACCGATCATCTGGGTTTTTTATCGTTTGGATCACTTATCAGGTGGACATTCTATCGGATGGATCTTAGTAATGAAATTAAAGTAATGTTTTTTTTATATATCTCGATGATGTATTATATTTTATATCGCCATTTTTAAAAGACTTAAATGTATCCATATTTATATTTTTTGGCACATATCGATCACCTACATATACAGTTTCAATTAATGCGGTGCATCCGCTCTAAAATCGCCAGACAAATTGAACGACAGATTAACGGACGGCTGCTTTAAATGCAATTCTCGTCTTCTCGAATGATAGATTGCACATCAGATGACGGGTAACCTTTCGATGTGCACAGATGCAATTATTAAAATGGTAATTATTAAAATTCAGTTGGATCTTTCAGGCGAGTTTAATAAGGAAAGATTCGATAAGTTCCGAATCTTGCCTTATTAAACTCGCCAGAAAAATCCAACTCAATTTTAATAATTGCATCTGTGCACATCGAAAGGTTACTCAAAATCTGATGTGCAATATATCATTCGAGAAAACGAGAATTACGTTTAAAGCTGCCGTTCTGTTAATCTGGCGATTTTAGAGCGGATGCACCAAACCCATATGTTTATCTTTTCAAGATCCAAAAAAGGTTATTTCCATAAGATTTCGCCAATTCTGAAAGCAAAAGAACATGGAAAGATATTCTTTCTATTAAGAAGTTGCATTAACGCTGGTATGTTTATTTCAATTAGAGCCAAATTAAACATCTTTTACAATTAGAAAAAAATTACATCAAGGCACTTATTTAAAAGCTTGAAAATCAAAATGTATTTAACAATAGTAGCAATAAATCAATATGTGTTTTAAAGGCACAATTTAGTTATTAAGACACTGTTTTCATTAAATGTTATAATATATAGTAAAAAAAAAACACAAAAAAAATTTAGTCTGATTCAAAGACAGTTACGTACATATACGAAAGTTCAATTGAATAAACTTCAATATTAAACAATATTAAAAATCTAACGAACGAAACAAATTCAAATCGTTTATTAGGAATATTTAAATAATTTATTTAATTCGTAAAAAGACAAGCTTAAGTTAATTGTTTAAACATTACAATATAATTTAAAACCATGCTTCAGAAACTACGTAAAGCTTTTCCGTCAACGTAGTACATATTTCGTGATATAAAGTAAATACGATTTAATTAACAATCTCACGTGATACATTTTGTATGATGCTTGAGATTCTTCTTATGTACGAATTTCGCAAATGTGCCTTTGAATTATTCGTGCTTTCGCGAAAAAACACTTGTTAACAACCACAGCCTCGCCCAAAGTTCAAAGAGAGGCGCCACTCCAACTCGCACGACTTAAAAACACACGGAATTAATGAACACACAGATGAAGGAATGAATGCGAATACTTCTGACAGGACGAATGAGATGAGGACGAAGAGGAAGAAGGGTGCTGTTTTATTTTTTTCTTTATTTCCACCCCATTTTCATTATTTTCGTTTTCCGCGCACGGGCGAGAAATGGCACCGACCACTCGCGTTTGAAGTGATCACTTCAATGGGAATGCTTAATGAAAACGTCTCCTTTTTCCGCAACCGGATGTAGTTTTCCCCGTCGCTTATCTCGCCCTGCCATCTTCCGGTTTAATTTCGAAACGGGATTGGTCCGTTCATATCTGAACGACATCTGTTTAACGCCGTTGCAATTATGTATTCTGAAGAGTTTTCATTTCGAATCCGTAGATGGCGGGGGTGACTTTTCGCCGAAAAATCTCATACCATCTACACTCGAAACGTGAAAAGGAAAATATGCGGAAAATTCCATGTGCAAACATCTTGGAGTGCAACCAAAAAGTGAGCAGTCACACTTTTGTGAAAACCATTTCACAGCATTAAGTCTCATTTGTTTTTTATAAACTACGCATTTTATGATCGATTACAATATTTCGTACTTTTAATAATAGTATTTATTAAACTTACCAGATTCAATACTTATAATTAATTTATCATTGAATTTTTAATGTTAGCAGATAGGGTTGCAATATTTCTGGCAAATTTACAAATATGAGTTTACTTGATAATTATTTATGGTTAGTAAATATACTTATGGTCAATTATTATAAAAAATTATTTCTAACGATGTATTTATAAGTACAAAGATGGTCAGCAAATAATATAATCGGTTATTAAATATGAAAGTTATCAACTAAACTAATTAATGAATTGATCAAATTCTTGTATATGTATGTATATAGTATTTATTTATTTATTTACCATAACAAAACTGATAGACCCAAAGGTTTTGACTTAAATGAAAAAGGGTTTGATATAAATGAAAAAAAAAATAATAAAATAAATAAAACATTCAATATAACAATAATACAAAGAAACAAAAAATATACATATACCAGTTAAATGCTAACTAAAAAAACGAAAATATAGAAAGAAGTGAAGATAAGGGGGAAGAATAATTATAAAAACCCTTTAAAAGTTTAAGAAAGACATAGTCATCTACATACATCTACAAGAAAGTATATAGTCATATACTGTTTAATACAAAACTTAATGACCAATTGCATTAGTAAGGGAACACAAATTTAATCTACTTTATTCCGTTTTTTTTTCAAACAAGTTGAACAATATTATGTTTTAATTTTAAAATTGATTAAATTCAAATTGAAATAGCTCAGTAATATACTTTCATACATACATAATTATATATATACAAAATACATGAACTTTCACACTGAACATAATTTTTCAAATTAATTTCATTCCAAACTATTTTTAATCGATCAATATATTTAATTATAATAAAGAAATTTTTGACCAACAAATTTATAAACAACGAATGTTGAAAAATGTAAAATATTTTTTTTGTTACACCTTTTATTATGATATATTATTAATTAAAAATCGAAGTCTGCTAATTTTCATCAAAGAACAATTTTATTTCATCCGCAAACATTTACACAACAAAATTTCGAAAAATATGTACGTACATATGTACATATATTGTAAAAAAATATTATTCTGATATTTTTATTAAAAAGAAAATCGCAACATTTGCTTCATCCTATTAAAAAACATGAAAATAATATATATAGAAAGCTTTTTATGCGTAAAAAAATATGAAACTTATCGCCGAAAAAATTCCGGAAATTCGATTAACTCGAAGTAGCACTCTTGTATCTGTTTACTTTGCTTTGTTAAATTATTAAAAATCGTATCCTCCTGAATCTCTCAAATATAATATAAAGAAGATATGTAAAATACACACTTTTTCCAATTAAGTAGAATAAAAAATGTATTTATTTTAACACAGAGCTTTCGCGAAAAGCATATTATATATGTATGTACATATGTTTATTTATGAAAATCAATCGGCAAAACCTCTTGGGATTCCATGTTAATATACCTAATAGATATGTACATACATCCTTGATATATCATCGGCATTTACATTAACGACATTGTCCTGAAAACCCACATAGATAAAATCAATGCATATGCGATGCAATTTATGCAAATGCACGACCCCGTCCTCTAGACGCGCTTTCCGAAAATCGAACTGCCATTTAGATATTTGTCGCAGATAACAACATCAATTAAACTTGAAATCGAAGGAAAATCAAAGCGAGAACATTCCCTGCGTAGTATTGTGCGTCACTTTGACTAAAAGCCTCCATGACAGCTTACAATTAGCTAGTTGGCTTCGGGGAATTCGTTATCCGTTACGATCTATTGAATTTTCCGTATATTGTTACGCGTTTATCTCTCTACTTGATTTTGCTCTGTTTCTTTTATTTAAAACATACTTACACTATACATTTGATATTATCTATATATATAAACTTGAATTTCTGTGTGTGTGTCTCGAATAGACTCCTAAACGACTGAACCGATTACGATGGAACTTTCAGGATTTGTTGTATGCATGTCCGTGAAGATTGCTGTGAAAAAAACCTCTTAATAATAATATTCGTAATTACGATTTTACTGACGCGAACGTAAAGCTATCCTCCCACCTTCAACGCATCACGCTGCGAGTGTGACAATAATCGCGCCACGCCTACCTCGCACTCGAATTTACTGACCATTCAGGGCTGTACCACAAACACACAGCGGGTAGCCCACGTCAACTATATCTATACCAGTGGTTCTCAGGCGAAATTTTACCGTGGCCGCACAGGTGATAATAGTGGTCCCATGGAAATGTCTAGTGGCCGCACCAAATGTAATCAAATAAATTAAAGTTACAAAAAAAGTGGATGAATTTATTCATAAAATAAAAGAAATTTTAACATTTTAGTATCAATTCATTTAATAATAATGCAAATGGAAATTGCTCAATACTCCTTTCTTCCAATGCAAGCCGCATTGCTGCTTCTAAGTTTGCGTCTATCAGGTCGTTTCTAAATTTGTTTTTAATAAAGTGCATTACACTGAATGATCTTTGCAATTGTTGCCAAATCTTTATATTGGTCTGTTTCATTGTCAACGTATATTTCCGACCGGTTGGTTTGGTTATTAAGTATTTGATCATGACCAATTTCTAATAATGAATATTTTACGTTAGCCCAGTTAATTAATCTCAATACTGAAAATGATTTTAATCTATTATAGTACTATGAATTTTTCATTTGTCTTCATAATAAAAGGGAAAGATACAAAAGAAACGGTTTTAAAAATATTTATTTCTTCGAACCTTTCATCTAGTTCCAGATTCAGAGATTTAAGACACTCTATTATTTTAAGTTTTAATTTTAATTTTGAAGTTGTTCTGTCATTTCTGTCATCTTATCTATGAAATCACTAACAGAAGATAAAATAGAAAAATTGTCATTTTCAACTTCTGTCACAAGGCTTTTCGCTATAATTTTAGTTTTTCAATGATGAGCATGGTTTCTATAATATTATTGTTAAGTTACTTTTTTGTGGTTTTCATAATATATTTAATTTTTTTTAAATATTAGTATTGTTTACTATTAAGTCGCTGGTGGCCGCAGTAAAATCCACTAGTGGCCGCACTTGAGAACCACTGATCTATACCTATTCTAAGCCCGCTTTAAAGGTCAAGGAATTTAACCCTTAAAGCCCTCAACATGAGGCCACCCCCCCCCCCCCAACGAATACGTCAACTATATCTATACCTATATTTAAAATTGAATGTCTGTGGAACGGGAACGGGAATCGCACGCGTTAGTGTGGTATTGCAACGCATGCCGGGTTTAAAATTAGTTAGTTACAAAATTATGTACAAAAAACAGTTATAAAATCAAAAATTATACATGTACATTTCAATGGCGTGCCGTCATTGGACTAGTGGGGACTAGGCTAGTCCCCTAAAATTATATACATATGTATGTATGTAAACACGGATGTGATGTGGGTATGTGCCGGACCGTGGACACACAGCCAATCAGAGTCGAGTGGTTGAGGAGACGCGGGGAAACATAGTAACGGGGAAGTGGGGGAATGTGGAGCGTCATATGACGTCAGGCCAAGCGACGGGTGACACATACACACATCCACGAAGACACACACACACATATTTCGAACGGGTTGGATTGGTGAGCGTGTAATGCCCGCACTCAACTTTTTACGATTAACAAAACATATTTTATATAACATATAACTATATTAATATTTATATATTTATATAACCATAGAATTAGAATGCATAGAATCGCTCTCAGCCTCCAAAAATGTTGCTCCAAAAACTCTGCGCGGCAGAGTTTGTTCATTGTTTGCTCATTGTTTGCTCATTGTTTGCTAAACTTCGTCTCTCTCTCTCCCTTGTCTCTCTTCTGACTTTCCGTCTCTTTCTTCGATGGATCGCTTTTAGACGATACTTTTGTTAACAATGACCATTCTATGCATTCTACTACTATGTATATAACATATAACTTTATTTAAATTCGTCTATCAATTAAAATTGAAATCAACGGGCACAACACTAGTAATATATGTATATATAAAATCGAACTATGTATATGGGTATATCGATGACACGCGGGGTAGCGGGGTAGCGGGGAAGTGGGATAGCGGAGAACTGGGGTAGTGGGAAAGTGGGGAAACGGGGTAGCGGGGAAATGGGAAGCGGGGTAGCGGGGAAATGGGAAGCGGGGTAGTGGGGAAGCGAGGTAGCGGGGATGTGGGGTAGCGGGGAAGCGGGGTAATAGGGAAGTGGGGACCTGAGCGTCTCACATGTGCTCCTGATATTGAGCACCTGGAACGAGTGACGTCAGCGTCAGATTCGCCTAAGCATGCGCTGGAACGTACACATATACACAAATCCACGAAGACACACATTCAATCATGATTTCGAACTGGTGAACGGATTGGATCAGCGAGCGTGTAATTCGCGCACTCAACTTTTTACTAACCTCTTCTTAGTTCATAATCGATTTTGTCGTCTAACGAAGTTTGGGTTATTATCAGATCGTTTTCAAACTTTGCCATCTTGCTCGGTTTGGTCATCAATATAGTTACGATTAATACGTGCAGTGTCTATAAATTACCATACATATATCACATATACATAACTTTATTTAAATTCACGTATCAATTCCTTTCCGAAGCCACCCCTTGAAATCAACTGGCTTTAATACTATTCTTTTAATACTAGTCTCTTATAGGTATATTGTTCACTCGGATTAGCAAAGTTCAGAAACCGGAATCGACCCTATCTGAGGTAGTTGATTGTTATGATATGGTCCGCCGCGTAGTTCGCTTGCACGGACTCGCCTTCGTAATACTGGCGATTTGTTACGTACGAGCGTCCAAGACAAAATATTTCTTAATTTATTCGTCTCTTCAAGCATTTATGAATTTTTCACTAAGAATATCCTGATGTGTTTCTATCAAACATCATTCTGATTTTTTTTTTTAAATAACACATTTTGATACAGAACTTCTTGAGTACAAATATGGCAAGGGACTCGGCTCACAAAATGATTCCCTCAGAACAAATCAATGCGGAGCGCGCAGAAACAAATAACGATGCCTTTAAATGTTGCATTGTTGATCAATTGTTGACAAATCATTCAGAATATTAAGTTTTGAATACAAACAATATGTTATTAAGAAATGTAGGCTATCTAGAATATTTCTGTTAGCACAAAAATGATAAATTGTACTCATCACTTCAAGACGGGATTATTATAATTCAAAAAAATGTTTTTAAAATAATATATTTTTTGTCCATACCTTGGTCTCCTTTTTAAACGTACGCAACAGATGCATACATATTTATAAGAATTAAATTTGGAAAAATGCGAAAAAGTATTCAAAATATTACGACGTAGTATTCAAAATATTATATCAATAAAATGAACAGTCAGTTATTAAATTGAACCAATTTAATACATTTAAAATTGAATGTCAGTGTATCAAATAACATAGCGATTGAAGCCATATTTCTTTTTGATTAAATTAATTTGATTTTATTATTGCATCGTATCATATTTGTATTTAATTTTAGAAATTATCATTAAATGTATTTCATATACAAAAAATATATACTGATTTACTCTTATTTACTTTATTACAATATCAGTTTCGTAGAACACGAATGAAAGCAATACATCATCGTTTGATTAATGTCTTCATAATTGCTTTTATTATATATTATAATGATATAATACATATGTATATAAATAGAATCAAGGTTTCCAAAATTTTTATCTTTGTATATATCTATTTACGAAGTATCGATAGATGGAGTTTTGTCAGATATTTCCAAAAGATTCGGCATATAATATGATATATGAAGTGTGAAATGCGATTTCGATGCGTGAATTTCTAAATCGACGTGCTAAATTTACAAGGATTATAAGTTTTTCAGATATTTATATATTCTAATACGAAGGTTTTCGTTGTAAAAGTTCCAAAAGTTTCGTAAATTCGCAATGGCGTGAGTATATTTATGTACTCCTTAAATCCGAAACACTCTTTATAGATTCAGATCGAGTTCGTGTATGTTATCAAGTATCAACCGTCTTATATATCACTAGGCAGTATACATATCATATATCTAAAATTAACTTTATAATATTTAAATTTTATAATTATGACTAGAATGATCTAATGCAGTACGCAAGAAAATATAAAGATGTGTATATACTTCTTAGAAATTGTAAGTTTATTAAATTGGACTGCTAAAGGAGTCGAAAAAAGTTAATTTCGATTTTTAAATGCTTTTTATTATTACGAAATTATGTTCACAATATATCTTATATCTATTTTAATAGGTATTGATCAATTTCTATTTTACAATTTTAATTTAATTTTGTTAGTAATCATAGTATTATATTATTCTAATGTTAATGTACAGCATAATAGGAAAAAGAGCTCAAAAACCTATTTACAATTCTTATAAATGCTCATAATACATCTAATACATAATAGTAATTAAAGACTCTCTAAAGTCAATGACCTAAATCAGATTGTGTTTAGGTAATCTGTGTGTTATACCTGAAGGGTATAGACATTTTGTTGTAATCACCGAGACTCTTCACAAGTGTGTTAGTATGGTTATTAGTGATTCTGTCATAAAATCTACTGGTTAGTTTGTTTTAGTAATGTCTGTAACAAACGGAATATTATGTATAGTATAGACTCTTCACAAGTGTGTTAGTATGGTTATTAGTAGACACCGGATAGTCACGGTGCTTTTTCTAGGAATCGGGGCGATTTAGTTCTATTTACAAAGCTAGAGTCCAAAAAAAAAACGTTCGGCGAACCTTTAACAATGCAATACACAGCACCCTCTGGGTCCGTTTTTTTCAAGACGGCACCTTGGTTATCCGGCCTTTAGTTATTAGTGATTCTGGCATAGATCCAACTGGTTGGTTTGTTAGTAATGTCTGTAATAAACGGAATATTATATATAGGATGCCGTTTTTTCAAGTTAGTATATGGGTGTATTATAAATTATTTTTTGGGATTTATTTTGTATTATTTGGAGCTTGGAAAGGCTATTTTTCAATGCGGTATTCCATACAGGTGA
The DNA here is from genome assembly GCF_051622035.1 of Arctopsyche grandis. Taxonomy (NCBI): domain Eukaryota; kingdom Metazoa; phylum Arthropoda; class Insecta; order Trichoptera; family Hydropsychidae; genus Arctopsyche; species Arctopsyche grandis. Next base: position 5,118,842 of record NC_135362.1, read on the forward strand.
AGCATTGGTAAATAATGTTATTATGAGCGCGTGATATAATTTTATTTTATTTTGATTTGATAAAGAACTATGGCGATTAAATATTGGGTATATTGAAGATATACCCCGCATCGCCTTGCATTTCGCTGTCTCAATGAGAGGTGCCCATCTCATTCTTTTATTGAACGTTACTCCTAAATATTTTATTACTTTCTCCAGAGAGGATTTTCAAATCTGAACTTGGCTTATGCTTTCTAACACTAAAGAATATGGCGTCCGTTTTGGTTTGATCAATTTGAATTTTCCACTTAGTGAAGTGTTCCGTCATTGTTTTAATTGCAAATTCAAGATTTTTCCGAATAGTGTCCGGTTTTTTGCTACTTGTGAAACAAGCGGTATCATCTGCATATAGGGCTATGTGACAGTTTTTTGGAATAGGTATGTCATTTATATATATGGAGAACAAGAGTGGGCCAAGCAAGCTCCCCTGCGGAACGCCAGCTGCGATTATTTTCGGAGACGATAATTCATTATTGTCTAATTGTCTGCTTGCTGCTGCATCTTTTCATTTGCATTCTTCACCGTATATTCGATGGATGGATCCACTTCACTGACCTCCTAAAACAGACATTAAATTGATTAATGAATTAATTATTATTATTTATATATTTGTGAATATATTTTTTTTTACTTTTTTTCAATAATATTGTTTTTATTATCTACTAGTTGTTCTACCCGGCTTCGCTCAGTATTTGTAATATATGTAAATAGCTTCAACATGGCGAATCTAAAAGTAAATATTCATTTGTTTTTTAATTCAATTTATTTGAATCGAAAAAAATATAATATTGAACCAATTGAATTGTCGTCACAGAAACTTTGTTTTGTTTTCGAAGCTCCCAACCAAAGATACTTACATATATACAAAGTCTCTTTCGAAATTATATATTATACTAGCTGAACCCAGCATGCGTTGCAATGCCAGAAGTACGCATGCAATTCTCGTTCCCATTCCCGTTCTCATTCCCGTTCCCGTTCCCGTTCCCATTTATCGGAAAAACGCAGGCAGCGAACACATTTGAAATTATTCAATTATTTGTTTATTTTACCCTAACAACGCATGTCGCGACGCGAAAACATTTGAATTTATGGCGTTGCAATGCCACTCATTCCCGTTTTTACAAACCTATTTTATTTTATTTTATTTTATTTTATTTTATTTTAAAAAATCAATACCACAGAGACTTGACAGGTTGCCCCAAAGCGTCAATGTGATTTTAATACAAATAATAAAAATCATAAAAATTACAAAAAAAACATCATAAAAAAAAATAATAAAAATCATAAATAAAAAAAAAAAAAACATAAGAAAATAATAAAAATCATAAATAAACAAAAACATCATAAAAAAATAATAAAAATCAAGTAAAAAATATGTACACAAAATAAAAACAAATGTTTTATGTTTCAGTTACGATTACAATTCTGATTCCCGTTTCCGTTCCTGTTTTTGGCCGATTTTTTTTCACAGTAAGCTTCTCGGACATGCATACAATAAACCCTGAAAGTTCCATCGTTCCATCGTACAATAACGCATACAATTCCCGTTCTCGTTCCCGATTCTCGATGCGTTTCGATACGTGAATGTTTCAGTTTCAAATTAATACCTAATAATCAAATTAAATTATAGTAAAGTATAGGAACGCATACGTGAAAGACAGACAAACATTGATTTATATACGGTTCAGTGATTACTAGTCAAATTTGAACCGGTCACAGGACAAACGGTCGCTCTAGATCGGTCAAACGTGATCACCCGTCACACTAAAACTGGTCACGAGAAAACTGGCCACACCCTAAAACTGGTCACACCCTAAAATCGGTCAATCACGTGTGACCGATCTAGAGCGACCGGTTGTTCTGTGACTGGTTCACATATGACTAGTATTCCGTTTACCTTTATATACATATGTAGGATTGTTATGAGTGGTACGTTATGTCAAGTTGGTATCAGTGGTACGTAATGTATTTTTACGGTTCAGTGGTTTAGGAGCCTATTCGAGACAGACAGACAGACAAACATTGATTTTTATATTATATATGTATATAATATTTGGGTCTACGTGACGAGACAGAATGTTAAACGACAGAAAGCGCAAATATCGGAAGGCAAAGATCAAAAATCGAAAGATCTTAAGTCGAAAGATCAATATTCCCGTATTCTGCGCGCGCGGGGAGGAAAAGCCTGTTCCTTTTGTTATGTCTTTCTAATACGGGAGGAAAAGCCTGTTCCTCTTGTTCCTGTTGTATCCTGATCGCGCAAATTAAGTGAGTATGTACCGTTTACCATGCACCATTTTTTTTTTTGATCTTTCGACTTAAGATCTTTCGATTTTCGATCTTTGCCTTCCGATATTTGCGTTTTCTGTCGTTTAACATTCTTTCTCGTCACGGAGACCGATAAGATTTATATGGGCGTTGGGGATTGCAATATTCTCCCTATCGTCTGTAATAAAAAGTTATTATTATTATTATTAGTATTAGTATTATTATTATTATTACTAGGGTTGCCTACCCCTACTATAGTATAGCACAAACTCCAACAGCACGCAGCCTGAACTACGTACATTGCAAATCGTACTACATCAGTCACCAAAGAGCTTAAGCCACTACAGCTGACGTCATCGCACCACCGAAAACTCGCATCCCTAGAACCTATAAATAGCAGCTCGTCGAATTTTCCCCAGGTGAAAATTTTGACTCGACCTCGCCCCTGCCCAATTCTAATTACACAGCATCATCGGATACATGTCCACGATGTTATTTACCATAGAACACGTGGGCGTCCTTCTCTTCAGGGGGGCCCAGCCCCATTGACGCAAATCCGAGCTGCTCTCGTCGAATTTTTCCCAATCATTAGTAGAGCGGTTCGGGTCGGCGCCGCGGCGTTGCCATCGCCCCCATGGCGCCTGCGCCCCCCGAAGTCCCCCTCCTATCGCCCCCATCCTCCCTCCTCTCCCCCATATCGCTCGACTTTGATCCATAAAGCGGATCGGTTGCCAGTGGACGTGGTAGCGTCGTTAGACCGCGACGCGCTTTTTCAAACGCCAGCCGAGTACGCCAAATGTGATCCTCCAAAACAAGTCATCTTCCTAAAGCCGCAGCTCGATGTGAGTAGTGAATGATCTTATTATGCTTATGTAAACGTCCTGTATGTGTGTGTTTTCATATGTATGTAGGTTTGTGGCTGTGCGCGCGTCTCAGTCTCCCCATTGAACACGTTGACATTGTACATTCTGTAGTAGAGGTTTTGTTGTGGTGGGGATGTGTCTACATATGTATGTAATGTTTGATCTGTTTCAGAAGATGAATTTTTGTGTATGTGTGTGTAGGAATCTTTTTCTGTTGTCTTTTCATTTGATACGTTGCACATTTTTTAATCTCGCGTGACCGATTAAGAAGATTGTCCGACTCGTCTCTATGATTATTTATTGCATGGAAAAATCTTCCGTGTGAAAATCTTCTACAATATGCGTGTTGTGTCGTATGCGAATTTTCCAGTATGTAAATTGACGTATTGTTTATTTTATACTCAGACGGTTACTAGTCAACATGAGTTCGTTTCTATTATATTTATAAACTATTTAAACCGATTAGCAATTGGAATATTTTAGACTAAAATAGTTAGATGTGTTCGTATCAAATAAAATTACACATTTACTAACGTAAACTGATTAAATTAGCTAGATTAGAAAGCAATATTAAATATTGAATGGAGTGTCACTATTTTTACAGCAAAATAATTCATAGGTAATTTTTATTAGTTATTTTTAGACATTTATTTTTGTGACAGGCATATCGATTCATTTTTATTTGAGTTTCATCGTTTTACATAAAAAAATAATTCACATTAGGTAGTTACACGGAAGTCTTAAAATACTTAAACAGTTATGATACATTATACATATATCTTATAACTTGTATAGATAACGATCCTTTACATTTATTTATGTAAGAGAGCAATCACAATTAAACAGCGCATTGCATTATATAAACACGTTTTTAATACTTACGACTTAAATATTTTTAATTTCATTTATAAAATGCATACTTTGGTATTATAAAAATTTACACCTATTGAAATTTGTTTAAAAAATAAAAATATTTAATATTTATAGATCTTCATAAATATCATATGACAACTGAAATTGTTTCGTTTCATATTTTATGGTTTCATTCTTAACTTTTCCATGAAAATATTAGCCTTAAATGTCACGTTGATATGTATCCAGCTGTCACCTGTCAAGCGGTGGAAAACTTTACATTTCAGTAAAAGCCATCAAAGTTTTTAATATTTTCCATTTCTGCGTAATAAATTCGAATCTCATTCTCAAGTATTCTTCGCATTCAACAGAAAGAAAATCAATAGCGATATGCTATTTATTGTGCTTGTTTGTTTGCATACACTTTCATTCTGACTCTCTCGCCATACGCCGTAAACAAACCCTTCATTAAGACTTAGTTTGAGGGTCAATAACAATAATCGGTCAACTTGGTCACGGACAAGGATCGCTTACTCCATTGTTTTCTTCACAAAGCATCTTATATGTATATATACATATACATGTACACAGAAAATTAATCCCAATTCCAAAACGGTTCGCCTTTCATTATATTCGACGAAATTCAAATTTGCGCCACAATTACTATACGCCAATTAATTTCGAAGATGACTATCGTATTATAACGATGAAAATGCTATTTTATCTGAAAGCTTGATTTTAAGCAATTACGGAACAAAGCAGCGCTCATATCATTATCACTATCATGGTTTCATTTACAAACAATGAGCCCATATCAATGCCATCATTGAACGTTGGTTATAATTTATTTTTATTTTATACAGGTATACATGTATTTTTATTAATACGACCGACACCTATTGTCAATATTTTACATGTGTATTTATTCAAGGCCAATTACAAACATCGATCATCATAGAGACATGTATGGACAAATTTTTGCAGCATTTTTATCCACATAACAAAATATCAAAAGATGTAAGCTTATACTTTGCGAGAAACATGACAGAATTGCGAATTTGTTTCCAATGTTTCAGTTTCCAATGAAATCAGATAAATTGGCAAATTTTGAAAGGAAACGATCAGCCTTGATCAAACGATCAACATATCCAAGGTCTGGCCAGCAACGAATCCAAGGATAGAACAGATGATCACCCAATCGAAAGCATTAAATAAATGCTAACAACTGATCTAATCAGCAGAATAGACTAGAGGTTAGCATATAATGCTTTGAAAGGTCACTGATTCAAATCCCACTGGTTTCTGCTGGCCAGACCTTGGATTTTTGACTCCAGGTTGATTGTTTTCTATCAGAGTTTGCCAAGTTATCTGATTTACATTGAAACGGTTCCCGTTTCCCATTTCTCGCAAGTTTTCAGCAATCTGAATTATATAAAATGCTGCAAATTTATACCAGGAAGGCCTAACAGGTAGCCCCAATGTGCCTTCCTGACCAGAAATATTGTACATTTGATTCAAGTATTATTAGTATTATACAAAGTAAATACAAACCAATTGACATCAACAGAGACATCTATGGTCAAATTTGTAAAATAAAAATAAATTAATAAATATGTTGCTGATTTATTTATAATAATTTGATAACATTTTTTATGAATAGAACAAATCTATATCCTATCACTCAGTTTGTCACAAATTTGCATTATTTACAACTTGAATTTGTGAAATCTTATAAAATGCTACCTACATAATGTATTTCTCACAAATTTGTTGTGTACAATTTTTTTTATTGTGCATAGATGTCTTTATTGTATTCTATGTCCTTTTATGTCTGGAAAGTTGTTATTACTTATGTATAAAAATAGTCCAACCATATGTGTCGTCTTGGGGCAATTCCTATCATGGCATATATGATGAAATTAAAAAGTCAAATCCCATAAAAGATATTAAATAGGCGCTCTATTGCGCTTTAAATTCAAAAATCGGATAATCTCTGGAGATGGCAAAGTCAATTAAGCTCAACAATTATATGATTTAACTCCTTTGGATATTTCCTTTTCATTATATTTAAAGTCGATACAAATCATTCATAAAAATTGCAGCATTTGATAGACGATGTTCGAGCTGCCATATACTACATTATGCCTTTCCAATTGCGAAAATTAGCTTCAGGTTTGTAAATTAAGTCATAATCGTTGTATGAACTATATTGGGTTCCATTGATAAATAAAACTTTCTGATAAAATAAAGATTCCCGATCTTCACTTGTAAAAAATGCGTTTTTAATAAAAAAAAACTTCCGCGCTAGTCGTGAGATCTTCCTGTATTTCATGACGACAAACGATTTTCAATTACTCTTCTTTTGTATTATTACATGTCTTTGCATATATTTGTACATTTAATATTGAATTACTCGACGGAAGAAATATGCATGAATTATTTAAAATTTAATCTCGAAGGGTAAGTTAAGAACGCGCCCACGCCGATATGATACGAGAAATGGAAAAGGTGGTTTTCCAACATGAAAATATTAATATTAAATATTCAATGACGTTTGAAATTTTTTCTCCAGTTCCATTGCTGATATTGCGTCGTGACGCGTATTTTTTATCTAAACGTTACATTATATAAAATGGCTAAAGTCTATATAACAAATTGCGACGATCAATTCGTAACGACTGCGCTCACAAAACGGTTTTCTTTTTCGGTTGTTTATAAATTTTATACGTGTTTCAAGCTGTTACATATCATTTATAAAAACACCTAAAAGTACATCTAATAATATTATTTTTATTTCGTCAAAAATAAAGCGATACATTATCGCACATTTTGGGTGTGGAAAATTAAGATAGTTCCAATCTGCGATTAAATTTAACTGTATTGCGGTTTTTAAACGAGTTTATATTTGTCTACGTATTTTTTTTTTTCATTCTGTTATTTCGGTGGAATTTTGCAGGATAATTTATTCGGTGACAGTCAAATAATTCGACGCCAGAATTTTCGGTGAAATTCGAGCAACTTGCCAAAATTTTCAGCAAAAAAGGTTTTGCTCTCTAGTATTTCGGATCAATACCAAACTCAAGTATATATATACATATATAGTATTACCCGTTGAAAATGTCGTTCTAATGAAATATTTGATCTTGAACGCATCGTTGAGCTTTCGTGCTGAAGTATAGCAACGTCTTGAGTTACATCGATACAAGTGTATTTGGATTTTGTATTATCATTTTTAGACATTTTTAAAATATTCCGTACATACGATGACGTCATCAGTATGGGTGTCATTCGTTAAAATTTAGATTTAATTTCATGAAATAATTCAAGGCTTGTCCTGCTAACCTGAAATGCGCACCTCCTTAACCTACATACGTATGTGCTTGGCATGTATTACACAACTGCGATGAAAATTATGTTTAATTTCAAATAAAATATTTAACATGCATCTACGATCATTTGCGCGTAAATTAATTGTTCTAAAGAAAAATGGGAATTATAATTTTGAACTAGGTCGTGACCCTCACCTTATCGTAGCGTACTCCCACGTATTGATTTAAATTTCCCTCACTTCCGTATGGGGAATGTCATCAAGTTTGCCAAAATTTTGTAGTATAATTCATTTTTATTACTCTTACAATATATTCCTTTATTCTGAGTCTCATTTTGGTATAAAAATTCAATACATTTTCTTTCTATATGTCGTTGGAATTAACAATGTACTGGAAGTCATACAAAATTCTATACATCTTAGCATCTATTGATTTTTAAATTCTTTTTATTATTATGAAATTATGTTCACAATACATCTTATACATATCTTAGCCAGCATTTTGTCTTAGTGGTAGCGTATATATTTAGCACCATTGAGGTCAAAGGTACGAGTCCTCGCCACTGCTGGTTAGATTTGGGGGTTTTGTGACTCCAAATTGATCGTTTCTCTATCAGAGTTTGCCAATTTTATATGATCATTGCTGAAACGGTTCCTGAAAATTGGTATTAGATCTAATCCTGTTGTCACAAAATCTGCCTGTGTATAATTTGTAATAATTATACACAGTAATCTGAAATCTATAGATATCTCTATAATTTCGTATTTATTATATGTATAAAGATTGTATACCAAAAAAATCTAAAAATAATCCAAAGATTATTTCTGATTAATTGTTATATGCTATATATTCTAATTGTATATGTATGTATTACTGTATTTCTGATTTCTGATTGTTTATGTATTCTGTATTTCGTTAACGTACACCCGTCGCATTGGAGCAAATCTGTAATGGCGAGTGTATATTGATTTGTAACAATAAAATATCTATTTTAATAGCTACTGATCTACTGATCATTTTTTATTTTACAATTTTAATTTAATTCTGTTAGTAATCATACTATTATCTTATTCTAATGTTAATGTACAGCATAATATGAAAAAGAGCTCAAAAACCTATATATATATATTTGTAATATAAACCGCTTAAGCATGACTAATCTAATAGTAAACATTTTATTAAATTTATTTGAATAGTTTTATTTAATATAAATTTATTTGAATACTCATTTTTTTTTTATTAAATTGCCTGTCACGAACAAACTTTATCGCAATTTAGCATAACTTTATCGCAACCTTTAGGACTGACTGTACATCACTAGAATATCAAATTATTCTTGCTAATACTAAATACAGATAGACATAGTTCTACGTCAAAATTATTCTAAAATCCGTTTTTAATAAACATTTAGACCGCTTTGAAAGTACATATATGAGTATATGACGTAACTTCAAAGCATTTGATACCTCTCTAGGCTAATTAAGCTGAAGATCGAATTTCTGTGAAGGACCAACCCCATAACCGTCACCATATAATCCTGAATTTATTTCGCAACGGATTCTCAAAGTCCCAAATGTGCTTTTTAAGTGTGTACTTTCCGAGTGAAAATCCTGAAATGTCAACGGTCGACGTGCACGCAACGAATTTCAATATAAAACCAACACTAAAAGACACTTTTTATATTTGATTTATATACAAATATTTCTGAGATTCCCTTCTAGATACATTGTACATATATGACACACTTTAAAGCGAGAGAATTTCCCTGAAAAATGTTACATATAAAGGTCACTCTTGTGAATAGCCCTTTAACGACATTCTTCACCCGTAAATTCCTTTATAATATATATATATATATATATATATATATATATATATATATATATATATATATATATATATATATATATATATATATATATATATATATATATATATATTTATATATGTATATATATATATATATATATATATATATATATATATGTGTGTATATATATATATATATACAAACATAATACATATATACATACAATCTATTTCAAAATTCCAAGTATTAAAAGCTGTTTACCTTATTATTATTCCAAGTATTAAAAGCTGTTACCTTTCGAGTGCTTATTTACAGCACTTTTATATATTTATTACGGTAAAATACTACACCTTTGTATATACTGATTGATATAACTAATCAATCATTTCCGAACATTACTTACGTGCCGTCAGTATTATTATACTTACATCGACTTTATAAATCAAAATACAATAATTATTATTTTCCGGGAAAATAGTAGTATATTACGATAGTCCGTATGTAATATATCTATATCATAAACGTGTGTATTATTTACCGATATGATAAACTGACCGGGACTTTGCGGTTGTTTTTTTTTTAACCAAAGCATTGAAATGTCAAAACAGCCGATTTTTTAAAACATATTTACATATTTGATTATACGTTTGATTCTGTTGATATACATACATAAAATAATAATGGTGTCGTTTTTTTGGTGTGTGTTTAGTTGCGTGATCTTTCCCATTTTTTGGCAAACAATCGAGAACTTTTCATTCAATAATATAATATTCACTTCTGTACTGTATTAAAAATACTATAAATGTACGTAGTTTGTGTAGATTGTATTTAAAATTTTGTCTATTATAAGAACAAACTATTCAAGAGCTTAAATTTTGCTTAATTTCGTTGATTCCGTGACAATCATCAATTGAGAAATCATAGTGACAATAAAAACGCATCAATAGGAAACCTGTTTTAATTATCATAACCTTATCATTTTAATGAAAGATAATGCTTTCATAAATCATATCATATATGTGTTGTGCTTTGAATACAGAAAATTCTAGTTATATTCATTGAAAGTATGAAAACCGATAAACTTCATTAAAAAGATTAGTTAAAATATGATCAATTTGTCGTTTATAAACGATTATTTAAAAAAAAATTATACAAGCCCTTAATTTCATCTATTTAATTTACCGGTATTAAAAAATATGAGTCTTAATTATATGTATGTATATCTTATCTGATACTATGTATGTTTGTAAAAATCAATATTACTTAGGATAATCCCCATTAAACTTTTAGTCGGAAAATCCGAATTCTGTTTTAAGGCTTCTTTATTAATTTCACCAATTTATATACGGTTTGAGTTGAAGTTTTATCGTGTTAATAAAATTAAATTTCAATTAATCTTTTGAATTTCTTAGAAAAAAGTATAGGCTTGTTTAAAACATTTTCTTAAGTCAAATTCGGTTCGCTTAAGCTCCACCATCCTTTTTAGTGAAACTTGTTGGGGAAATTCCAAGAAACACGTGGAAAAAAGCCGAAGTTTAACGATAGCAATTTGTGAATCATAAAAAAATTTCACGCAGCGACGGGCAATTCCTAACATACCTTATAAAAAAAACTTCGATTTTTTTTTATGCCTCACAAAGATAAGTGTGCCGACGGACGAACGAAAAACTTGATTTATGTTGGAAAAATGGAAATTTTCTGGATTGTGCGCGCACTCAGACGATACAGAACATAAATAAAAACACAAAGAAATCCACGAAATAGTCCCCACGGACTCAAATGTCGAAGTCCACCCTTTAGGGGACTTTCTAGATTACCGAGCATTTTCTTTTATTTGCCGCAACAATAATTTCGTCTTACTTTTCCGATACCGTTTTTGTTTGTTTTTTCATCGGAAAATTATATTTGCTCACCTTTGACATTGGCAATGTTCCGGAAAACACACCCCAGCTGCGTGTTTACCCTGTCCGATAAAAAAGTCGAATATTGACGATTCGTTGCACAATCATAATATAACGAAAACCCAACAACCAGATATACTATAAAAGCAAGAGAGATATTCTTGTTTGTCAATTTTATCTTAAAACCAATTTTGATGAAATTTTTCTCCTCATCTCTTCTCTTGGAAAATTTTTGCAAAGCTAAATATAATTAAAATGTAAACAAAAACCACCAACCTGTTATAAATTACATAAATATTGAAATCGAAAGATTTATCATTCGACGTGTTATCGGACACATACGGCTAAGAATTTGATATAAAATTTAAATAAATAAAATAAACTGAATTAAAATCAATTCTAGAGACAATGTAGGGAATAATGTTTTAATATATTTAATAATAGCCAGCAGCATAACTCGGTCGATAAGCTTCTACTTAGCGTCTAGAGGCGCCGGGTTCAATCTCTGGACCCCGGCCTCTAATGAAAATGAATTTTTCATTCGAGGTCATGAGTATGCTGTTGGTCAGACCTGGATTTGTGACTCCAGGTTGATCGTTTCCTATCAGAGTTTGCCAATTTTCTCTGATTTCATTGTTGAAACGGTTCCCGGAAAAAAAATTGGCTTAAAATCCTTCCTATCTACTATGTCACCACTATTTGAAGTATGATTAATGTACAATAAAATTTATTTACAATTCATCGATGTCTCGTTAATTTGCGAGTTTTTCAGTGTCTCGTAATTCAACGACTTGTTATAAAAATGCTGCATTTGTAATTGTAATTGGCCAAGAAGGCGCATTGGGATTTACCTGTAAGGCCTTCCTGGTATATATGTAAAAATAAAATAAAATAAAAAATATAAGAACTGCTAGTGTGCTCTCTTCGGACTACCAAGGGATTAAAGTGCGTTGCAGACTTTTAGGTCATTCTCAGGAGGAGAGCGGCCTCCCCCCGCCGTCGTGTATTTTTATCGTCTGTTGTTGTTGTTTTCTTGTTGCAGTGTTTTCTCGCTTTATGTAGCTCATCACTGTATGTTTGGTGGATACTTCACCGACCGCCATGAATTAACTAACTGTCAGTTGATTAATTAATTATTATTATTATTTATTTATATAATATTATTAATATGTGTACATACATACATTATTTTTATTATATCATTTTATTATATTTATTTATTTTATCATTCATTTGTATTATTTATATAAGTATTCGATTGGAATTTCACTCTTTTCCCTATAATTATTATTATGTACAGCTTATTTCTACAATTTAATTAAAAAAATATTAATTTAAATAGAATACATTTAAATCAGATGAATTACAAGGAATTATGTGCAAGTGAAAGATTTAGAAAATTGTATGGAGCTGGCCATGACCTTGGGCTTCGAAATTTAAATTATTATTCAAAATATACAGAAGTAAAAACTGTAGATTTGCAAAGTATTACACTGAATCAAATCATTCAAATAAAAAAAATCTGTTTTTCTATTATTTATTTTTATATTTTATCGGGGTGCCATAACAGTTGCCCTAAGCGACACCTATAGCATAAAACATGTATAGATATGAATATATAATTGTATAGATTATAAATTTAAAATTATATTCAAATAGTGGTCACAAATAGTGTGTTGGTAAGTTGGTTTGCCAATCTGACGACTCAAAAATATCCGAACCAGACCAGCAGCACTGCAGAAATACTCGGAATAAATTATTTTCAGTCGAGATCAAATCTGCGCTTGAACTCGGGACCTTTCAGTGGTTAGCGTTAACGCAACCACCGAGTTATACTGCTGGTATAATTGTCAAATATCAGTCCTCTCTTCAATTTGACCTAAACATGAGAAACACTGTGTCTCAGATATGAATACATACATTGGGTAATGTTGAGTCACTTTTAATAAATAAATTTTTTTTAATTGTGTATAAAAAAATGATGTCCTGATCATTTCTTTACCGAGCAATGCTCCGCCTTTTAGATACTGGTATACATACATACATACATACATATATACTATTATATTGAAATAAATTAAAATCTGACATTGCGAATCTGCGCACCGGCGAAATTGAATATCGGATGTCTTTGAAACTTAATGGGACATTTTAATTGGGACCTTTTGCCCGTCGCGATGGTTTTTAAAACCTGGAAAAGGGCAAACGTTTAATGGCGTGCCGCTTTTCCAACGTCTGAGTGGTTTTTCCGGAGAGCTTTTCCCCAGTGCCGTGTGTAATTGCCTCACGAGCACCACTTCCTCGCGCATATTTCATACACGTGCACGTTCGCAAAAGTTGAAAGGGCTGAAAAAGAACAATCCCAGCTTGACCTTGGACGTTAATCCACGTGGATGTATCATCAGTGCACGTGTCGGCGAGATCTTGAGTTTATTTCATAGGATCGTTCAATATACGAGACTACGCGTATACGAATAGACCGGGAACTGTTTTTCTTTTACGCACTTCGACAAATTGCTTCCACCCACGCGTTGTCTCTTCTTTTTACACACGAGTGTATAATATAATACACCTTTATAAACACATATAGTTTTATCTGAACTTTTAGGGGTTTGACATGCCTGGCGAATATTTCAGAGTCGTTTACAGTTGAAGTGGGTTTCTTTTTTTTACGATCAAAATCAATTACACATCATATATTTTGTACCATATGTTTGTGTATATCTATAAACCACGCATAATTCTAATATGAGTTTATAGTCTGGTACAATTACGAACTATTCTCGTATGTATAAAGGTTTCAAACAAATAAATTCAATAAAAAAAGTTGATAGTATTAATCATACTGCCATTTTCTGGCCTCAAAATGCATTTATCATATCGACTTTTCTTCAAATTACTTTTAGGAAAACTATGAAATCCTGTTCTCTCTCTTAGGCCAGTCTTTCGCAACCTTTCTCAACCACAGCACACTTAAACTTACATACCTCATAATTCAACAGCACACCATAAGTAAATTAAATTAATAAAAGAAATTTCTTAAATTATAAAGCTCAAATTTCTTAAATTATATCTTAAAATTTCTATATATATTAGAAATTTCTTAAATTCTATCAAAAAAAAAATTAAATGTATCTAATTATTTATATCTAAATTAAAAATCATGCGCAAAAGGCATAAATTTTTATCGAATTAGTTTATATGTACATATATAAATGTATGTAAATTTAAAATGTTGTTTATTTCAATACGTTAAAACAAACAATTTCAAACCCTTAAGAAAGGTTTTACAGATGATGAGATACAGATTACAGATATTTTTAAAAAAGCCCATTTTCTAATACTAGTAAAAATAAACTATCATTTGAAAATTTGCAAAACTTAAATAAAAATAAAATTTACGAAGTCGTAATAAATAAATATGACAGTTGAGATTAAAAATAAAAGAATTAGTACAAAATTTTTAAATTAAAATTGATTAATTATTTAAAACTTAGTATGGCATCAGACTCATTTATTTTTAAACCTTGGTTTCCAGATATTATTTATTTATTTATTGAAAAATCAACAGGCTTTAGATGTAGAAATTCATAAAAACAAAGAATAAATATGTATAACAAAATAACATCTGACTCCAATAGATTTTTACAAAATACATAGTATATCTAGTACATATAGACAAAAAAATGAAAAAGAGAGGAATAAGAACTAAAATACAAGTAAATAGGACAATGCATAATTAAACATAAAGTGATATAATATAATAGGACAATGAATATATAATAGAAATAGAAATGGAACAGTCCTGAATTGATGTAAGGAAATACCGAATATGTCAACCTCAACCTAAATCAGATCCCCGTTAAGCATACGATAAACACGCTGTAGATAGGAATAATTTAAGGAATTTATTTTGAAAGGATTAAGTGAAAAGAGTGCAATGTGTCTAGAAAACCTAACTGAGATCCTGAAACCAACCTTACTCAATAAATCGGAACAATCAAAGAAACCATTTAGGACGTTAAAAAAGAATGTACATAGCATCAGTGAGTCGTCGCCTGACAGAAAGATTGTTAAAGGATAGGATTTTTAAAATATCGGGAACAATAGTATGGGCGTAGGTAGGAAAACGGTAGCGTAAAGATTTAATAAATTTTGGTTGGACTTTTTCAATACAATTAATATGAGATAAATAAAAAGGTGACCAGATAATTGAGGCAAATTCAAGGCGAGATCTTACAAGGGAAAAATAAAGTAATTCAAGTACATAAGGATCATTAAAGGGTTTTGTTGAGCGGAATAGGAATCCAAGAGATTTATATGCTTCATTGGTAATGAAGGTAATATGTTCAAAGAAATCGAGTTTATTATTAAGTATTACACCAAGATCCTTAATAGAAGATGATGTATTTAGAATTGAATGGTTTAATTGATAATGATAGGTGTTAATAGATTTATTTCTGGTTAAATTTCAAATAGAACATTTTTCTGGATTAAGAAATATAAACCACCCGTTAAACTATCGACGAGCACAACACTTAGTTATCTACATATATGTAACACTAGTTATCCATATACTTATTTAGACCTGTATTCATTTGGTCAATAGCTTCGTTTCGATAGACAAGTTCGGTCACTGACTGCTTGACTATTGTCTGTTGGTAAAAAAATACTTAAAAAACAATAAGCCATATAATGACCGTTTATTTTTATCTACATACATATACATATACATAGTACACTATTATCCCAAAATTTTCGTAAAACTTGCTAACCATTTATTGACAAAACAGATCATCTTATTTGTGGCCATTTATTTATACGGACGATACGGATTGCATTATCGTTCGTATCGTCTGGAATACAAATTATTATTATAATAAATTGTATTTAAATTAATTGTTCATATTAACGAGCTAAAATTAAGCCGTCGATATTTTTGGTTTAATGAATTCGTAACACCATAGAAACCCGAGACAATGGAATCTGATGAGCGTTTGCCTTCTATGGGGATAAAAATTCATTCTATGTGACGTCATATCAGAAAAGTCTCTCTTTTTTATAAAAATACAACCAACCAAGAATATTTCCACATAAAGAATGCTAAAAAATACCAGGAAAGTTTTATTTTCCTAGTGAGCAATTTACATTGTGTACACTAGCTTTAATAATGTAATTCATTAACTTGCTTGTACATATATTTGTATATGCAAATTAGAGCAGACGTTTAATTTAACCTTTCGTCTGTAATTTCAGTCGGTTTTCAGCACTCGCCCTTGCCATTATAAATAATGCGAACTCGTGTATAAATTCCAGCATCAAAGCATTCACTTTGGCACAACTTTCGCCGTATTATTATATTAGCAAAATTAAATGTCGATTATTTTGAATGTAATTAAGCGGCATGAAATTGGAAAAGTTTGGACATTTAATCATTTTTCTCGGACGAAATACATTCTGCGATGTCTGAGAAAGTTTGTCTTCAACCGCATTCGATTAATCATATTTACGATCAATTTATTATACTTATGTACATTTCGCAAACATGATTTACCCGCTAATACAATCAACACTTGCGCACTATCGAGTTCGTAAATAAACGAGCAAACATCTTCGCCTCGCGGCCATATAAACTCTCGATCGGGGGAAAATGATGAAAAACTCAATGAAAACAGTTTTTCATTAAACAAAGAAAACAGCAGACGGATCTCTACATGCCTGCTCTACACAACTTTTCTTATCAAGGGGAAGTTTCTGTCGCATTTCTCGGCTTGAAATTGAATTTGTTGATTCCAGATGTTCCTGTTTTTCCTGCGATACGAGCTATCGCATATCGCGATTGTAATTCGACTATTAATTAACCTGGAATTTAATACCAGCGAAGAATAATTCGGAGAATTTTCCCGGATGAAATTTCATTTAATTAGCGTGTTCAGAATTTCAGCGATTCGTCCTTCAAATTATTAATTTGAACCTGTATAAATGGACCTACACAATTGACAGAAAATTATTTTTTTTAAATATAATTATGTTTGTGTATGAATATATACATATGTAAATGAATATACATAGGTTGGATTCATTTCACATAACTTCGTCAGTTTGAGCTTTCAAAATTGATATGTGATATGTTTAAATATTTATATATATTATTTTGATTTTAAAAGCATTCGATTGGTCATTGAGTTCATAATACGTCTTAGATTTATTCTAATATTGTAGTTATTGTTCCAGTCATCAAAATCTGTATTACACATTTTTTGCGTTAAGTTTTTCCTGTGTATCTCTTACTATAGTTTTTCTGTATAAGACATAGTAAAAGTATGAAAAAGAACTTTGAAACTTATCCATTATATAAAAAAAACAACGTTGCTCGAACGAGTGAAAGTTGCAAAAAACTTTTACTCCTTCTAAAACACAACTCTTCAATACTTAACTTGGTTAAATAAATAATTGCCTTCAGTTCCAATGCTACTGAGTTTCAAACCCTTCAAAAAACCTATAATATTAGCGAAAATACCATGACATACAAAATTTGGCAGTTTTATATTTAATTCTGTAGAATTGCTTAGCCGACAAGTACATATTATACATACATATGTATCTACATATTTCCGGAATTCTCCTTCAATCCTTTTAGTAAACCCTTCGATCTTGGGTTCTGAGTTCATCTGAAATCCGTCTGATATTTTTATATAGGCTATTAGACCATGAGACAATTTACCAAATTTAGCTGTCTTGAGTTTAAAACTGGTGATTTCTATGACGGGCAAGCAAACATTTAAATATATATGCACAATCGGAATTCGAGAGATTCAAAATTTTAAACGCGGATTACATCCAACGATCTTAATTTCACGTCTATTCTTCAGGCCTGCCAAAGAGCCTCGTACACAATTGGATGCTCCGGAACACTCCGTCCAAACACACTATGCACGCTCGCTAACCGCATACTCTGCACGTTCAAAAACCATTAATACATGTGTGTGTGTATCTTATATATAAAACCGGAACGGCAACTGTGATTCGTTTCGGTTGCGATTTAACTGTACATTGAGAAAAATACTTTGTATCTTAAAAAAATGTTTGTGCATTAAAAATTTGCATTTTTTCGATGCATTAAGCAATCTCGTATTGTTCATAAAATATGTTGGTATTATAAAGTGACCATTAAAAAATTTGAATCCATTATTCGAAAAAATAGATTTTAGCATTAGAATAGATACAAAAAGTTGCAACGTTTCAGTCTTCCGCTATTTACAACTGTCAACTGTCAAGAGTGTTTACTTTTGTTTACGTATTACGAATGAATATGAATGATGATGGCAGGTCGTAGAGTCGAAACCAAGGTCGTAGGTGTTGGAGGTCGCAAGCCGAATAGTAAAAAAGAAGGAATCCAGTAGAAAGAAGCGTTGGTCGATGTCGGTTCGTATTTTAGTATTCGCGACGTTGCCGAAATAGTTCATCTGTCGTTTTAATACACATTTCATCCGCCTTTTAAGTTGCGAATATTTTTTTCGATAATCAAAGCAAAAAAAGCAATTGGGAACATTTAGAAATGCTCCCAATTGCTTTTTTTAATTTACATTTATTTTATGAAATGGACGTTTAAATTGTTCCCATTCGTTTCTGATTGGCTGTCGTCAAAGTCGTTTCTGATTGGCTGGATTGGTCAAAGACGTTTGTGGTTGGTCGTTAAATAATATTAATTTTTCTAGCTTTATTTTTGATACAAATAAATTAAAAAAAAAAAGGAAATGAAGATTTTTTCATGGTTCGACGGTATTCTCACTACTAGACTGCACTTTCATTTCAAGTTACTTTTATTATATCCCTACTAAAATGGAAGAGATCGTCAAAAGTGGAACAGACTGAAGCCGAGTGCCCCTAGTACAATATAAAAATAAATTATTTAAGATGTATATATGTACATATATTACATATAATGTATTGTACTTCAATCATATCAATATTCACCGATGAAAGCATAATATTATCGCCGCTAATATATTGTACATAACATATATGCATAAAAAGAATATAAATGGAAGCCTGAATATACAATGTATACATATAGCGAAAAGGTGACATTGTGATAAATATCAAAATATACTTTGGAGAAAAGCGAAATACCGACTCCGATTTCCGAAATACGATTTTCGGTAGTTCGTGACGGGCAACTTTAATATGTAAGAATTTTCGCGTGAAAATTCCACCGTCAGACTCCTTTGTATTGCGAAAAATATGCGATGCGAATATTCAAAACGTATTTATTTATTCGCAAGTCGAAGAAAAACCTAGTAATTCAATGTTAACGATGACAACTCACTTCATAACAATTTTCCCACCGTATCGATTGCTTCGACCAGTGTACTGGCGTTCAATTTTACAAGCGTATTATTCGGGCGTATGTTACGCCGAACGTCGTAATTATCTGCAGGCGTACTATATGTATACTGTGTTATTTATATAAAAATATATATATATGTGTATTTGTCTCGTTTTCCTTGAACAACAAATTACTTTATATAAATCGAATGACTCATTGATCTGGTCGATAACGAAACTAATTACGCACAGCACGCCATCTTCGTCAAGGGACATCTTCTCTTACATCTTGTTACAAGAATATCACAAATCATGCTCATACTCAGTATATATAAAGGCAGAATCTAATAGCATGAACACGCAGCCTTTGTCGTATGAAATTATTTGTATTAAAAAGTGTGTATAAAATATCGCATGCAACATATGATGTGCACTTTTGCGACGATACTCTTTCATACAAATAAGTTAACTTTTTTATTTCGAATTTTCTTCACGTCCTCGAAAAATCTACGTGCTCGGCATGAAAGAGTTATTTGTCTTCATTTCTCTTCCGTCTTGTAAATAGTGAAATATTTCGCAACGAGAAAGCATTACTGAGCAATTCACCAATTCGACTCCGAAACGAATTGCTGAACATTCGAAACATCTCTAAGGAAACGAACGATAATTTCCTCAGTGACCATATTAAAGCACTTCCATTATTATTAAGTCCTTTGATGACAATATAAATTCACAAAATGATTTTTGTGCTATCTCGACTCTCAGCTTGATTATTTTATCTAGAAGCGTAACATAATTAACAAGCTTATTTATTGTGGAAATATTCCGCGGGGGTTCCATGTCTCATATAAATGTTAATAGTCTTTTCAAAGTTTACGTTCTCGCGTTTTTGACGGGGGACGATTTATACGACATATTGCACTTTGGAAAGCTCGGGAAATTTACGTGGGAAATGCTTCGAGTTTAATATAAGCAATTTTTCCGAGAAGAGCTGTCTTCGATGCTTACATAATAAAAATCTACTTATATATACATATACATCTGCAGTAACATTTCTCGACTGTTCGTTTGAAATAAATTGGAAATTTAATCTTCGTAGCTATGCGAGGACTTTTTAATAATTAGAATTGATTATTTGATCAATGCCTATCAAATTACCATTACCACTGCTTTGACGCATTCTCAAAGGAATACTTCCTTTTAATTATCTATTGATGTATTTCAGTAAAACATTTATTTTCTATGTGAATTTTTGTGACCTATCACCGTAAAGTCGTTTTTGTTATTATTCAATCACTGTTTTCAATGGGGAAATTAATCTGGTGTATCCTTTCTTATTTCTACAGCCGTTTTAAGTCGCTGGCGTAAAAAAACGGATTATTGCCTCTTATATTTACACTTTTTCAGTTCAATCTCCTTCGTACCAGGACAGGTTTCAAATTTGCTTTTACTTTTCATTAATATTGACACAGTCGACGGAAAAGATCACATTTGAGTGTGAATTGACTACAATAATAGTCCAGAGCTTACTCGCGATTTATTTTTTATTTTTTTAAATGATAATTGAGTGTGCTTTTTCATAATTTGATTGAATTTGATTTTGATATTTATACGTACCTAGAAATCTCACACAAAACAAAACTCAAATCTTATAAAACAATCTTGTTCAAAATATGTGATCATTAAAAATCCAACACATAAAGAAATAATAGTTTTATTACCCAAAACCATAAAATCAGAAGTTTTGCGATTTATTTTAGTAAGCGCGACTATATGTATAAAAATAAATAATATATATTAAAACGGACCGTGATGTATATACATATGTTTGTGGGTATGGTATATATGTACGTATAAAAATAAATAAATTAAATAATATATATAAAAACGGACGTGATGTATATATGTATGTACATGTTTGTGGGTATGTTAGTGAATATGTGTGTGGGTATTTTTGTGGGTCTGTGCGGTGTATCGAAAAGTATGGAGACTTGAAAAAAACAAATTTTAGAATACCAGGAGTATATGTTTTGAGTAGAGATATTTAATAAAATAAATACACGCAAACGAGGCGCACAACCAATCAGCGTATAGTGGTTCACGTGGACTAAAACGTTTGACCAATTAGAGCAACGTCGATAAATTCTGACCAATGGATGTATTTTAAGCATTGGCTATAGCAGTGGTTCTTAACCTTTTCAGTGAGCCGCACCCCTTTGAATCTGAAAATATGTTCCCGCACCCCCCCCCTCCCCCCCCTATACATTTATTGCAAAAAATACATTTATTGCAAGCTTTTTTTTCTTAGCGCACATATACATATATGCCACTTGATAGGACACTTTTAACAAGGGCTTTTGAATTTTTGCGCCACATAATTTTGTGATTAAACCACCTAGCATCAAATCGATCCTTCTTTGGCTTCAAGATGTTCAGATTATGACCTGCACCTTCACCACTATGCACATTGTTGAAATGTTCTAAAAACTTTGATGGTTTAAGATTGGAGTTTGAAAACATATTGTAACATAAGATGCATTGAGGTCGTTGTGTACCATATTTTTCTGTTGTACAAGTGAATCCGTAACCAACATAATCGTCTTTACATTAGCGTTTTTTTTATATGGCTAATAATAATTGATAAATAACAATTAGAAAGAACGTATAAAATAATAATAATAGGTACTTCAAAATTTTGCGAGAAAAATTCTTACGTTTGTGTGATCATTATATCCTATTCGGGTTTTAATCACTGAACAATTAAGTACGCATTTTTTTCTGATTTAAAATGCTAGACAACGTTTGTAATCCAACTAAAGTGTGTGTACACATGCTAATCTCAAAAAGTTTTTTCCTATATATCTATCTATTTATCTATATATCTATCTTTCTATCTATCTGTCTATCTATCTATCTATCTATCTATAGTTTTTTTTTTATATTTCTATAATTTCTATGAATCTATAATTTTTTGCTATCTGCCACTGTCGCAAAAACAATTGTAAACAGTATACCAGTGGAGACGACGGTGTGCAAATTCTGAGAAAACTGTCGTTATTATTTTCGAGAAATGAGGAGAGAGCTTGAAGCAATATCCTGCCATAAATTATATTATTTTAGTTATACATACATAGCTACCCAAGAGCTTTCGACACGAAAAAGATTGGCCGTTGTCATCGAATATTAAAATAGTTTTCAAATAACACAAAACTCAATTTATATTGTTAGAAACGCCTCCCGCACCCCCTGATATGCCTTCTCGCACCCCCGATTAAGAAGTAGGGGGTGGAGCGTCTGACATGTTCTCCTGATATTGAGCGCCAAGTGACGTCAGACCGTGTGACGGATTAAGTCATAATAAATAATAGCAATATAGCTTAATGGTAGCGTGTATGTTTAACACCAAGTGATCAGTGGGTTCGATCCGCTATAGTGCTGGTTAGATTTTGGGGTATTTGTGACTCCAAATCTATCGTTTCTTATCATAGTTTGCCAATTTTATTTGATGATTGTTGAAGTGGTTCCTCAAAATTTTCAAAAATCATCTTTCCTGTTGTCACAAATCTTCTGTATTTATTTTATGTACAATTTGTAAAACATATGTACAAAATCTAAATCCATAGATGTCTCAATGGATTAATTATTTAAATTGATTAATTAATTAATTGTTATTTCGTATTCTTCAGCTTCTGGAAATACAGTGATTTATGTAATAATAAATTGCTGCATGTTTGTAATGAATTGTCCAGAAAGGCGCATTGCGGTCTTCCTGTCAAGCTTTCCTGGTATATATGTATATATTTTATTTTTATTGTTACAGTCAATATACACTCATCATTACAGATCGCTCCAATGCGACGGGCGTACGATAACGAAATACAGAATGCATAAACAATCACAAATACAATCAGAATATATAGCATATAACAATGAATTATATAACAATTAATCAGAAATAATAATCATAGAAATATCTATGGATTATTTTTTGATTTTTGTGTACAATTTTTATACATACATATAATAAATACGAAATTATAGAGATTTCTATAGAGATATATATAGATTTCAGATTACTGTGCATAATTATTACAAATTATACACAGACAGATTTTTGTGACAACAGGAAATGATCTAATACCAATTTTTCAGGAACCGTTTCAGCAATGATCAGATAAAATTGGCAAACTCTGATATAGAAATGATCGATTTGGAGTTACAAAACCCCCAAACCTAACCAGCAGTTTGACGATTCGAACCTTCGGTCTCAGTGGTGCTAATTATATACGCTACCATTAAGCCAAACTGCTGGCTAGTATGTAAAATAAAAATAAAATATGGTAAATTTTTTCAAAAATGAAAAGCGGCAGAAATCCGAGCACGTTTATCATGGTCCGTACGCACCAAACCAACGACGATTTTGGGCCAACTTTTAAAACCAGTAGACAAAATATTGAAATAAAAATTAAATAAAAAAATTGAAATTAAATATCAAAATTAAGCTAACGAGCGAGATAGAGCTAAAATTAGATCATCGTTGATGTTTTGAATTACAACAATGTTTTGAATTACAACAATGTTTTGAATTACGAAGATACGCATTACAACCAGAGAAATATTATAATTACGAGCGAAAAAAACCTTGTTATTGTTTCTTATAAATCGTCACGATACACTACTGTTTCCCCCTTCGGAAATATTTAACCAACGACGATTTTGGGCCAACTTTTAAAACCAGTAGCGTACAAAATATCGAAATAAAAATTAAATAAAAAAATTGAAATTAAATATCAAAATTAAGCTAACGAGCGAGATTGAGCTAAAATTAGATCATCGTTGATGTTTTGAATTACAACAATGTTTTGAATTACGACGATACGCATTACAACCAGAGAAATATTATAATTACGAGCGAAAAAAACCTTGTTATTGTTTCTTATAAGTCGTCACGATACACTACTGTGTTTCGCCGTCGAATGAAATATTTAACAAAAAAAATGTCGGTGATTTGTCAAAGGGTTTTTTTTTCTTTCGTCGAAATAAAATTAATAATCACACATTATCCGATAAATTTTACCTCTGAGATGGATTTAATTATTTGATTTATTTCGATGAGAGAAACAATTGAAGACATTATCCGATAAAATTTACCTCTGAAATGATTTAATTAATTGATTTATTTCGACGAGAGAAACAATTGAAGACTAAAAAAATTTCGTTTGATAAACCGACAACGTCTCGGGTTGGGACCATCGCTCGGTCACCCATACTAACACATGATATATTCTCAGTAACTGCGCATTACGGGGAAGTAAAAATAATAATTCTTTGATTTTTTTTTCGATCTTAGTGCGTATCTTCGTAAGTCAAAACATCTTCGACAAACAAAAGTCGAGGATTACCTGTATGTGATTGTTGATGATCTAATTTTAGGTCAATCTCGAAAATTTATTTAAATTGGACATGTTCTGCTTTAACTTTCAATATTTTATTTTAATTTTAATATATTGATTATAATTTTATTTTGATATTTGAATTTAATTTTAATATAATAATAATATTTTTAGTTTTGATATTCAATTTCAATTTTTAAATTTAATTTTTATTTCGATATTTTGTACGCTACTGGTTTTATCCTGCTGGTTAAAACGTTGGACCAAAATCGTCGTTGGTTTGGTCCGTACGCAGCATCAGACACATATGAAGTTGTAATCACATTTTAATACACATGCCAAAATCTTTTCCTGGAAAATACCAGTTCGCGTACCACGCACTGCGAGATAAGTTGACACTCGTCACTCTGACGATCTAAATATTTATGTGGCCCTCGGATTTTCTTATCAAGCAGAATAATTAATACACGAATGTTGTTATATATGTAGCTGTGATAAGTTTAACCCACGCGGGCGTATCGCGTCGCCCGCCTCGCCTAATTAATCGCCCGCTCTACGTACGAACTCGACGTGAGTTTTTATCGAGGAAGTTTTCCGGCGCGGAAAATCGCAGACGATTTTCCAACGTCTTCGGTGACCTCTGGCGTATGAACGCTTTTACTGCCGTGTATGAAAATTACATGGCGACGCCCGGGCGGTAGCCGGCTGCTCTCGAGACCAATCCACATCGTTACATAAACACAATGCCCGAGACCAAAACGAGCCTTTTGTTACACTGCAAATATTTTATTTAATACGAACCGGATGTGTGAAACAATTCGCATTGTTTCGATGTATTGTGCCTGGAACGCTCGCATATCCAGGGCTTCAATCAAATTCAAGAACTTTAATTTCATCTATAGCCAGCAGTTTGGCTGAGTGGTAGCGTATATATTTAACACCACTGAGGTCAAAGGTTCGAGTCCTTGCCATCTGCTGGTTAGATTTGGGGGTTTTGTGACTCCAAATCGATCGTTTCTCTATCAGAGTTTGCCAATTTTATCTGATCATTGCTGAAACGGTTCCTGAAAATTGGTATTATATCTAATCCTGTCGTCACAAAATCTGCCTGTGTATAATTTGTAATAATTATACACAGTAATCTGAAATCTATAGATATCTCTATAGACATCTCTATAATTTCGTATTTATTATATGTATAAAAATTGTACACAAAAAAAAATCTAAAAATAATCCATAGATGTCTCTATGATTATTATTTCTGATTAATTGTTATATGCTATGTATTCTGATTGTTTATGTATTCTGTATTTCGTTAACGTACACCCGTCGCATTGGAGCAAATCTGTAATGGCGAGTGTATATTGATTTGTAACAATAAAAAATAAAATAAAATAAAATAAGCTTCGCTTATTGTTATTTACTAAAATGATTAAATTAACGGTGCATATTTGGGCAGGAGGTTTAATCGCATCATTAGTCAGCAGCATGGCTCGGTGATTGCGTTGATACTAAGCACCGAGTGGTCTCCACTCGGATTATAATCTTCAATCCGAGTATAATCTTTAATGCAGACTTGGATATTTTTGACTCCAAGTGGAACCGGGTTCAAACCGAGTATAATCTTTAATGCAGACTTGGATATTTTTGACTCCAAGTGGAACCGGGTTCAAACCGAGTATAATCTTTAATGCAGACTTGGATATTTTTGACTCCAAGTGGAACCGGGTTCAAACCGAGTATCATCTTTAATGCTGCTGGTCAGACTTGGATATTTTTTACTCCAAGTCGATTGTTTCCTATCAGAGTTTGCCAAATTATCTGATTTCATTATTAAAGCGGTTCCTCCATCAAATTTGCAAAAAAAAACATCATTCCCACTATGTCATCACTATTTGGATATGATTTCAAAAAAAAATATTATCTATAGCATAGATGTGTCGCTTATTTGAATATGGATTGCAAAAAAATATTATCTGTAACATGAATATCTCGCTAATTTTCTTATATACAGTATTTGTATTATGCTTATTTGTATGGTCAAAGTGACTCGTTAGAGTATTCTGTAAATGTCACTATGGCTAAAGGTCTGTTACCGAGAGTTGGCGCGAACAAATGCGCTTGTGTAGAATAAAAAGACGCTCTGTCTCTTTCGCGCGCTTCTTTGTGAGTACGAGAACGCGCCAACTCTCAGTTATGTTGATAAAAAATTAAAAAATAAAAATAACTATTTGCAGCTTGAGAATAAGCCAATCCCAGAAAAAAATAAAGATTAAAGACAATAAAAATATTAGGGTTCCACGACGAAACGTTCCAGGATAAAACGGTGGACGACACAACGTCCCCGACAAAACACGCATCTCGACCAATAGCATTTTGCACGTACAGTGTTCTATTATCTGTGCGAAATGCTATTGGTCGAGAGGTGGTGTAAGGGACAGCATATATGTTTTTCCTAAGTGTCTTCCTACAGCAGACCAATTATTAATAATTTTATACGTTGGTAAGAAAAGTCAAACTTACTAAAATCGTTCAAGTTGAAGACAGCAATCAATCTGGCATGACTTACTTCAAATATTTCAGTAATTTTATATACGTGAATTAAAATTAAAATACTTAATTTCTGTCATTCCGTCAATAATACCATATATATTGTCTTAAAATTATCACACTACTAAATATTACACAATGTAAGGCTATATGCATACTAGCACGAGAAAGCACGACTTGCTGCGACGCAAATAAACCTACGTACGTGCAAAGTAACATGACAAGTTTATACTTTTATTGTTTCGAATGAAATTTGATAACTAATTGTTTTTTTTCGGTTACTCCATTTAAGCTACATGCATACTGATTCGTTGGTGGTAGTCCAATAATGACAAGCGATGAACTATCATCAACATAGCATAGATTACTGATGACAGTTTCACGCTTGCTATCATGTCACATCGCGTCGTGTCTATATGTAGCGTCACTCTGCACGTAGCTTTATTTGTGACGCGTCACGTCATGCCTTATCGCGTCCGTATGCACGTAACCATATACATATATATGTCTATACAATAGTTAAATAGTTGATATTTAAAATTTATTGAGTCTTTAATTTGCGTTAATGCTAACCACTGAGAAGTCCCCGGGTTGAACTCGATTTAAAAGAATTTATTTTGAGTATTTCTGCAGTGCTGCTGGTCAGATTTGAATATGTATGACTCTAAATCAATCTTTTCCTATCACAGTTTTCCAATTTATCTGATTTCATTGTTGAAACGGTTTCTCACCAAATTGTTAACCAACCTAGCTACTATTTGTCACCACTATTTCAATTTATAATCTTAAAATTTAAATATGTACAAGTTGAAAACCATATATCGCTTTGGAACAACCTGTAATGGCTCCATGGTAAAAATATGATTAGGAAAAACGGTGATGTGGAGTCAAGCTTTTTGACTAGAGTCATTAAAAGGTCAACGAATTTTTTTATTATTTTTAATTGAATTAAAAACTAAAAGTTACTCATCATTACTCAATGTATGGAAATCTGATAAACAGTGTTTCTCATGTTTAGGTCAAATTGAAGAGAGGCCTGATATTTGACAAATATACCAGCAGTATAACTCGGTGGTTGCGTTAACGCTAACCACTGAAAGGTTCCCAGGTTCAAGCACTGGGCTTAATTCGATTTAAAATAATTAATTCTGAGAATTTCTGCACTGCTGCTGGTCTGGCTTGGATATTTAAGTCTCCAAGTTGATAGTTTGATATCAGAGTTTGCCTATTTATCTGATCTCATTATTGAAACTGTTCCTCATTAAATTGGCAAAATCACTCTATCCACTGTGTCACCATTTGAATATGATTTCAAATTTTTAATCGATAAATTTATACATGTATAAGTTTAATACCATACGTATCGTTCAGGGGCAACCCGTAATGGCATCATGGGAAAATATAAATTTAAACAAATGTACATACGTATATATGATACGGTCTGTGCTGTGCTAGTATGAATATACCTTGAAAAATCCGTTTATATTATCCAGCACTGCACTTTAACAGCTCGGCACAACACAGCTGCAAGGAAAAGACTAGCTCTGTTCATACTTTACAGCACCGCTCGTTTGCGGTACGTTCATGCTTTAGACCAGCGGTTTTCAAACTGGGAGGCGCGCCTCCCTGGGGAGGCGCGGACTATTGCCAGGGGAGGCGCCAAAACTTTTTAATAAAAAAATAATTTTCATACCATAATATCTACAAATAAATAAAACTTCATATCGTAGCTTAACAGTAAAAATTCAATGCATGAATGTTTATTTTTATTTTTCTTTCATTTTTATATACACATTTAATTAGCAAACTTTCTCGAAGAAAACCAACACGAAGAGACATGAACTTGCCTATTTGGTTGAAATTTTTCGAAAATTGAGTGGTTTAAATAAAGCAATGCAGGGATCACAAATACATCCACTTGTTCAAAAAGACAAAGTAAAAGCTTTCATTAAAAAGTTGAAGTTATGGAAATCAAATTTACAAAAGAATGAGTTGGATATGTTTTCACTTTCCAAAGATTTCTGGGCCACAGTCAATATTGAAGAAAGTAAAAATCTTTTTATTGACCACTTGGATGGTTTAGTGCTGCATTTTTCCAATTATTTCAAAGACCTTGATTTCTCAAAATTTTTGTGGATACAGAATCCATTTAACTATAATGAATAAGACGAATTCGAGCTGACAACCATAGAAAAAGAAAAATTGATAGAATTATCATGCGATAGCTCACTAAAACAAAAGTTTCAGAATTAAACCATAATTAAATTTTGGATGAATCTTAGTGGATAGTATGAATCTTTCTATTGCAAAGCAATGCAAGTGCTTCTACCGTTTGTAACGTCTTATTTATTCGAAACGGGCTTTTCGGCACTAGCTGCAATGAAAACCAAATATCGAGCCAGGTTAATAGTTGAAAAGGAGTTACGAGTGGCACTCTCCATATTGCCCCCCCAAGATTTGATAAACTTTATGCCAATAAACAACAACATCCTTCGCACTAAATTTTGATGTGTTGGACGTAGTTTAATTATTAATTTAATATAAAAATAAATAAAGGTGATCGTATAAGTTTATGTTATAGCAAAACCTTTTTATTATTCTGTCTATTGTAGTGTTCAGTATTTTTTTTTAAATAAAGGTTTATTATTCAAAACGTGTCTATATTATTATATCTATTAAAAAATAAAAGGTAGGGAGGCGCGGAAAAAAAATTTTTTTTTAGGGAGGCGTAGTAGCATAAAGTTTGGAAACCACTGTTTTAGACAACTACAATATTACAGAGCGTGACGATACGGCGCAATATTGCTTGCTTGATTTTATCCTTTTATCGACCTGTTCAATTTTTAATTAAACCTGTACCTATATTTATGTATATTTTAAAATTCTCCAGTATCTACTAAATTAAGATTTATGTTATGTGTGTAATAGTTAGATATATTAACTTCATACTTCGTTATCATCTTGAAATTGTGGACCAGACTGGAAAATGTCAATTCATTCTATAAATATGTATTTTATGTAAATATATACTGAGGGTGTTTCAAAAACAACTGACACATTTTAAAGCACTATCCAATCCAAAATAAGATTATATGACAACCAACATATTATATATAGAATACAATTCCATTTTATTTTAGTCTCGATCCCGATGAATAGAAAACAAGGTCAGATTCTTCAATAGATGCTGTCCTCAAAGGCATGGTCTTCTGGAATAATCTTTTACTATTTGTACTTTACTCAATCCTGCAAGATTTATAGTGCACGTATTCCTTTTATATACATATATAAGTTCAAAATACGTTATAGCAAACAGAGCATGCATGTTTAGAATAGTCAATGAAAGCCGCCATGTTGTAAACGTATGCATATGGTGTACTTTCTAACCGTTCAATACGACTGAAAAACAAATAAAAATAATTAAAATAGTATCACATACACACACACCACCCTTTATGTACGAAAAAATGCAATAAAAAATAATAATCGCTTCTTCTGTAATATCGCACGTCACGCAAACGCTACGTTAAGTACTAAATCGTGCCAAATCGACTGTAAACAAAGACGTGCAATTCAATGAAATAATTCTTTGTTATTATTTTTGCATGTCCGATAGTATATACTTTCAGTTGAGAAGTCTGCAAATACGAACCTTGAGAGGTTGGGCTTAATTCGAAACTTATCCCTTGATATGTCTATGTATTATACATACATGTCCCAACTTTAAGATAGGGCGTGGTAGGCAAAATGCGTGTAATTATATTCGACAGTTGTTATGTAGTTTTGTTATTGTATTACACATCTATAGTTGCTATCGGCAAATTTAGAGCGTAATTTAAATTCATAATATAGCCTTTATACCTGTCAGCTTGCCTGTTGTATCAAAGTTGATGATGCTATTAAATTTGACGTGAGCTTTAACTTACACACATATTCTTATTGAAGTGGTAAGTTTGCCCTCAAGCAATATCTTTTAAGGAAACATTATCGTTCATCGTATTGAATAATTTAATAACATATACTCTCCGATGAATTCTCCTTGTCTTAGAAAGGCAAAGAGGTGAAGATTTTTGAAGGGAAATGTTTGAAAGTCAGATCGACTCAAAAGTACGTATAGAAGAATCAGTTTTAGAAACTAAAAAAAAAAGATCCAATTGCTTAAAATTTGAATAGTTGGCATTAAAAACATCACAAAAATAATAAAAGATATGCGGTATTTTTAAATATTTAAGTATAAGTTTGGATCATTGTGGCATTACAGGATTCACTGATGCGCCTCAATAGTCGAAAAAATACAGTGAGATAAGAAAAATAAATATACATATATACAGACAAAAATACATTTATACATAATCATAAACAACAATAGCATTATTATCCTTTGTAGGACGGAGCGTCGAGATCGAACGAGTATCCTGAACCGGGGTCGAGTAAGACGCCAGTATTTTTTAATCAAAATACAGCTTTTCTCAATACAAATGGGTTCAATATATATATCTTATTAATTATTTTATACATCAACATAAAAAAGTTTTAGTCCTATAGCATGTTTTTGAATATTTTTGTATTAAAAAATAACGACAAGCATCAACACGCAAGCGCACATAGGTAAGGCCAACAGGCGACTGTATGACTCAATAGCCAAGCGTCAAAAGTGACGAAAACAATAGCTTACGAAAATATAGCTGTCTCTTTCTCTCGCATTGATTCATCGATCAACAAGAATATGCAAGCGAACAGTCAAAAACATGACTTTTGGCTAGCGCCTTTAAATCATACTTTGGAACGTAGAATTGTATAAATGTATTTTTTTACGATGTACCCCTTTTCTAAATCATACAAAATCTATTAAAATAAATTTCTTGTAGTTCATTCTAGGAATACAAGAAATATAGGGTGCATAGCTTTGAAAACCACATAGTTATTACGAAAAACGTATAAATTGGGGCACTTGCATACCCCACTTCGGTGAGGGAGGGTTATAATAGCAGAAAAATAAAAAATATATCAAATAACAAAATACATACTAGGGAATGTCTTGCATCTATAACCAGCACCCATATATAAGAATCAGCCGTAAATGCAAGACAGAAGATCAAAATTCCACTCATACATCACATCCGATTATTACAATAATGATGAGCGCAGGCTACCAGACATATAGGCTAAAAAAAAAAAAAAAAAAAAAAAAAAAAAAAAAAAAAAAAAAAAAATCTATAATAACTTACGCTCACTGAGGTGGAAAATATCGCATTCAGGCACAACAGCAACGATTTCATTGGGAAGTCAGATAGCTATTGGAATATGAGCCATCCGATAAATAACTGTGCGGGCAGGAGGTAAGACCATCAAATTATGATGTCTAACAGGTACATCATTACTAGGAACATAATTTCCCAACTATTCCAGCTAGAATTCTCAACTTTAATACATATACATAACTGATACATATGTATTAAATATTGCCATCATACAACGTACATCCATTAACTGATACTGCATTACGGATGAAATTGGATAATCAATGCTATTTAGTGCAAATTCTATTAATTGATTAGTCATAAAATCCATTTTTCTTAATTTAAATGCTTAAATATAATTTACTAGTTATTTTACCCGGCTTCGCTCAGTACTTGTAATATAAACAGCCTAAACATGGCGAATCTAATAGTAAATATTCGTTTGTGTTTTTATTAAATTTATTTGAATTGAAAATCAACCAATCGAATCGTCATAGAAACTGACTTGTTTTCGATTTCCAACGAACTATAGTTACAAACTTACAAAGTCTCTTTCGAAATTATATATTAGATGTATTATACAATATACCAGAATCCGGTGGCTCCCCCGGGGGTATTAGCCCCCGTCCCAATGTCGTCATAGAAATTTTGACTTGTTTTCAAGTTCCCAACCATTTTCCAACCAATACTTATGTACATACATACATACAAAGTCTCTTTCGAAATTATATATTAGATTCACAACAATCGTTCAAATACTTAAGAGGGCTGTACACCTGAAACCTTAATTTTGTTACCGTTCCTTTCTTCGATATATATATTGAGTGTATGTATATATTGAGTGAATGCGACAATATATATCAATATATATATATATATATATATATATATATATATATATATATATATATATATATATATATATATATATATATATGGGGAAGACGTGCTTCTGCGTTCTTCCCGCTATTACTCGCTTAAACCCGGCTATTGCACGAAATTTAACTTAACCATCTAATCACTTATTTTACTAATTGCATCCTAGTATAATTTAAGTGTAAAAATAAACAGCAAATCGGTCGTAAAAAGCGGTTTTATATCAGTTATTTCGAAAAATTTTGTGCTAATTTTTGTGTCAAATCGGTGTCAAACGAGATACATCTCCCTACCTGAATACAAAAAAAGGGTCCTTCGCCAGTCAAGTCGGTCCCACAGAAGCAATAAATCTTCCACATAATTGCTTCCAGCCAAAAATCTTTAACGAACTTTACTTAATAGAATAATAGCAAACAGAAACGGTGTTTCCCAACTGTCTATCAGTTCTTTTTCATATTTAAATTATATTAAAGTAATTCGTGTAATTTTATATTCTTTACTAAAGTTATTATTAAAATATTAAATTGCAAACCGCACTCACATATATAAATCCGTTGTCTCCAAAGAGGCGTCTCACGATAAAGATCTGTAAAAAAGATCTGTAAAAAAGTAGTATAACAATTGCTAATCTATTATTATCATAACTAACTACTTTCACTTACAAAGTAACCCTGTTAAATGGCATGTAATAACTCATAAGTGATCCAAGTGATACCTAGGATGACTATCTGTCAAAGCTGACCACAGAGAAGAGTCTATGGCGGTAAGAACTCACTCCTTGAATGGAAATCTCTCTCAAGTACCGCCTTTTTCTCAACACATCTTGGATAAATGCGAGAAAAATAATATCCAAACCTCCAACAAGGTAAGAGTGACGATGGATGATAGCTTAGCTAATAGAAACCTGTATTTAGCCACGTACAATGTAAGAACGTTATCGAGTGAAGGAAGTGTGCTTGCATTAGAGAATGAACTAGAAAGTATCAAATGGGATTTAGTAGGACTTAGCGAAGTAAGACGAAAACAGGAAAACCAAATAATCCTAAAAAGTGGTAACTGTCTCTACTGGAGAGGGCTACCAAATGGTAGAATAGGAGGAGTAGGGTTTCTTATCAATAAGAGAATAGAAAGAAATATTATAGAAATAAACGACATATCGGAACGTATATGCTATGTAGTATTAAGAATCTCGAGCAGGTACACTTGTCAAATCTTCCAAGTGTACGCCCCCACATCTAGCCACCCAGACGAGGAAATAGAAGACTTCTACGAAAAACTACAGGGCGCATACGATAATAGCCGCCACCACTTTAAAATAATCATGGGCGACTTTAACGCAAAAATAGGACAAAAGGCAAACACAGAAAGAGCAGTAGGCAATTTTGGTACCGGCCAAAGAAACGACAGAGGCGATCGCCTCATAGAATTCGCAGAACACAACAGGCTCTTCATCACTAATTCATTTTTCAGGAAAAACACCAACAATAAGTGGACTTGGGAGAGTCCTAAAGGAGACAGAAACGAGATCGATTTCATCCTAACAAATGCCCTGCACTCCGTTAAAGACGTTAGTGTTTTAAGTAAAGTAGATATAGGTAGCGATCACAGATTAGTCCGTGCCAAGATGGCCATTAATATAAATTGCGAACGTAGGAAATTAATAAAAGGATGCAGTAACTCTCCAGATTTCGCTCAACTAAGGTCTAGGAAAAAGGAATTCGAACTCGAACTTGGAAATCGATACGGGAAATTAAACCCAGAAGCAGACATCGAGGAATTGAACACTGTAATTAGTTCGGTTCTAACCTCAACAGGTAAGAAATTAGGTGGATTCAGGAAACAGATTAAATTAAGCAAAATTTCAGCGGAAACAAAAAACCTAATTAAGCATAAAAGGAATTTAGATAGGGATAATAATAAGCAAGAATACAATCTAGTAAATAAGGAAATTAAGAAGAGAATAGTCAGGGATGTCAGGGATTTTAATAGCAAGCTAATAGAAAATACCATTAAGAATAACCGTAGCCTGAAAAAGTGCAAACAGGATCTTTTCTTAGGCAAAAACCAAATGATCGCAATCAGATCAGAGAGCGGAGTAATAATTAGGAATAGAGAAGAAATCATAGACAGAGTTTACACGTTCTATGCAAAACTATACGAGAACGACAACGGCCAATTCCCCACTCTGGAATCGACACACGGCCAAAGGGTTCCTGCAGTATTGCCTAGCGAAGTAGAGGCCGCGCTAAAAACTGCAAAGAATGGTAAAACCCCAGGGGAAGATAATATTCCCATTGACTTACTAAAATGTGGCGGCCCCCCCCTAATTAATATCTTAGCTAGGCTTTTCAGCAAATGCATCCAGAACCAAGCTATACCAGAAGGATGGAATAACGCAACTATCATTTTAATACACAAAAAAGGCGACAAAAGCGATATCAAGAACTACCGACCCATTAGTCTACTTTCAGCGGTCTACAAGCTCTTCACGAAGGTTATTACAGAAAGGCTGAAGAATATCCTCGACGAGAACCAACCTATAGAGCAGGCAGGGTTTAGGGCAAATTTCAGCACAATGGACCACCTCCAAGTAGTTGGCGAACTAATCGAGCGCGCCAACGAATATCAACGGCCATTGTGCCTAGGTTTCGTCGATTATGAGAAAGCCTTCGATACAGTTAGTCATAATGCAGTACTTAACGCTCTAAAAACACAGGGAGTGCCGGAACCCTATGTGGGACTGTTAGCTGCAATATATAAGAATGCCACAGCTTCGGTTAAAATTTTTTCAGGTACAGATAGATTTAGCATAGGAAAAGGAGTAAGACAAGGAGATACAATCTCGCCCAAGTTATTCAATGCGGTGCTTGAGGGAGTTTTCAGGAAATTGGATTGGGATACAGCCGGAGTAAACATCAATGGTCGCTTTTTGAGTCACCTTCGGTTCGCAGACGATATAGTTTTAGTAGCTCGTGATTCAGCTGACCTACTTATCAGACTAACACAGCTGGATAGGGAAAGTAGAAAAGTAGGATTAAAAATTAACGTAGATAAGACTAAACTAATGTTCAATAGTTATTGCATGCCTGATAGCATCCCCTTAGATGATAAACCAGTAGAAGTAGTAAATAGTTATTTATATTTAGGTCAAATAATTGACATGTCTGGTAGTAAAAATGAAGAGATAAAGAGACGTATGAAATTAGGGTGGAGTGCATTTGGACGGATGAATGCTGTTTTTAAATCAAAAATGCCACTCTGCCTGAAGAAAAGGATCTTTGATCAATGCGTTTTGCCAGTGATGACGTATGGATGTGAAACTTGGACACTGAACGCCAAGATGCAAAATAAAATCCAATGCACTCAAAGAAGTATGGAACGCTGTATGCTTGGCATAACGAGGAAAGACAGGAAGCGGAACACGTGGGTGAGAAATATGACAAGGGTAGTGGACATAGTGAATAGAGTGAAGAGATTGAAATGGCAATGGGCGGGTCACGTAGCTAGGAGGATGGACGACAGGTGGACAAAAGAAGTGCTTGAATGGTACCCGAGAGAAGGCAAAAGAGTAAAAGGAAGACCGCAAGGAAGATGGGTGAACGAAATTAGGAAAATGTGCGGAATGAGATGGATGAGTGTTGCGCAAAACAGAGACGAGTGGAAGCGTGTTGGAGAGGCCTTCATCCAGCAGTGGATGGCGAATGGCTGTAAATGATGATGATGATGATATATATATATATATATATATATATATTGAGTGAATGCGACAGTTGCGCTTCGACCAGATAAAACGTATTTTAAATTGACAAAATCGAGGTTTCGTATTCTACTATTTTCTCCTCCAAAACTAGACCAATTTTAAAAAAAAATTCATCATCGTTATGAGAAAGATACTTTCTGTGCATCTATCGGCGTATATTTTTTAAAATCGACCTTTAAATAAGCACGCTGGACTCGTTTCGTGGGTGTAAAAAATAGGCGATTTTATAGATGTTTGGCGGCTCCTAGCTCATATAAAAAATAATTAATCAAAAAAATAAAACAATAGATGCACCCCAATGGTGGATATCCATAGCATATTAAAAAATAATTTCTCTAGTGCCATAATTGAGGAAGGGAGAAGTATAGTACGTTTGTATGGACAAGGCGCTGCTGTCCAGCCCTCTTAATAAACGTACATTGTATAATGACGATGTGTTATCTAACAATTATTTTCTCATAAACAAAAAAACAACAACAGTATAACCTTTTCAGAAATTAAATATTTTTTTAAGCAAACAATATGCTAATTATATGCATTCGTAAAACAGCCCAAAACGCGTAAATGTCAAAATATTGAAGCAATCCCTAAAAAAATAATAGCCATAAGCTCCCCAGACTTTTAACCGGCGACCTTTCGACCGAAGCCCTTTTAGCAAACTGACATTATTATGAACAACGGACATATTATGTATGTATGTCCGAACGATCGTATATACAGGGCTGGCAAAAAGCGCGACCATTCGTCGATACATATCTTAGATATGCGTTATATGTACTATGCCGGGCTAGGTATGTACGTAGTACACCCGTCAGCCAGGGCATGCGCATGGCGTTTCCCGGTCTGTATCGATTCGTGTGGGTTTGCGCGCGCATCCCACCACTCCATATTGCCGAGACGCAGCCACTTCCAGAGCGGTGCTGAGGAAGAGGGATCGCTGAACAGGGGCGCCCCAAGACATGGGCCGCGCCCCCCGACTCTGAGACAGAGGCGCCTCCGCCCCCCGCGTACCCGCCCCTAATCGCACCCCCCCGTGACCCTGCAAGCCGGCCCTCGGAAAGCAGGTCAGTGACGATCTACTTACGTCGAAGGTCTACTTGACTAATTTTCTTATCACTTTTAAGAAAATTTTCCGAGAATTTTCCGCGTTATAAGACATGCTCCCCCCCCCCCCTTGTTAATTTTTTTTTTTATTATTGTTTTTTGGTGAATATATTTGAAGCTAATCTGTTAACAGGGTCGTGTATAATGCGAAGGCGATAATCTTGCAAAGTGCTTCTTAAGCTTTCTAAGTGTATTACATAATTGAGTATGTACTATGTATCGCAATGAAAAAATTTACTGTTTTTGGTTGTGTAATAGGACATTGAAAATAATTGAAAAATATATTTTTATTAAAAATATCAGTGAATCTTTTTATGTTTGTATGTATGTATATAATGAAACAAATATGCGGTTGGTTTTTTTGTACATTTAATGAATTGCTGATTTTTTTTAATATAATTTAATATTTGAAAAAATAGTGGCTTGTTGCAAATTCGACAGCAATCCGCTAATTTTAATGTTATCTTTAATATTATTAATTACTTGTACCATATTTTTACTGCCTAGTTCTATAGATGTAATTTATTTTACCCTAATTAACTATTTTCTTTAAATATTATTTTTTTACAATTACTTTTAATCATATTTTCACACGAACATACATTTTAAAATTCAAATATTTATTATTATACTGTTATAAAGTACATATTATAAATTTATTTTTACATTTAAATTGAAAGAAAACATACTACTTAGACCACTAGTGACACGTTTCAAATTAAACATTTGATTTTTACTGCATATATTTGATTTGTTTCGTTTATTATATCAATATAATATGTAAATTTCTCCCATTTCATAATTATTTCCTTTAAATACCAATTTTATATTTGTTTAGTGACCGCTTATGGGAATTATTACATAATGAAAAGCGCTGTTTTATAAGATACTTGAAAATGTATACGTTACAGTCTAAGTGTACATTTCGTTCGTTCATGAACGTACTAGTTTTTTCGTACACGATCCAATCTGGCCAGTTATACTATACACAAAAGAACAAATTGAAGAACTAGATTGTTCATGCATAAATTATTAGTTCAAGTAATCTCAATCGTTTGTCCACTCCATTATATGCGTAGCCAGGGTTATAGTGGAAATGGGAATTATAGCAGGATTTCCCATTTTAAATACTTGGCGTTCTGACAGTCCAAAATTTTTGACAATTTAAAGCTTCATACCTAAAGTGACCATACGTCCCGTTTTGAACGGGACCGTCCCGTTTTAAGGTAGCCTTTCCCGTTGTCCCCAAGCACAGCTTCGGCACATCGAAATGTCCCGTTTTCAAAAAGAGAGTATATTTATTGAATAATAATTCATATTAATTAATATAATAATATATATGTATATCGTATAATTATTGAATACATTTTATGCCTGCCCGGAACTAATGCACCCGTAGAAAGAGTCTTTTCACAGATGAACAAGTTGTGGACGACCGAAAAAACGCAATTGCAAGTCTCAGTTCTTAAAGCGATGTTGTTAATTAAAATCAATTTTAAGAAATCCTGCCAAGAATTTCATTCTTATTTAAAAACAAACCCAGTAATACTTAAAAAAATTTGTTCATCAGAAAAATATAAAATAACATAATTTTTTTATATTTATATTATTCATTCCTGTTCTTTTCTTTTCTTCGTCAACATTCCTGTTATTTTCATTAATAAATAAAAACTATGAAAAAATACGCGTTTTCTTGAATACACATACTATTACGTAAAAATTGGTAGATGTCCCCTTTTGAGGACAAAAATAAATGGTCACATTATCCACACCTGAGAATCTATTTGAAGATAGCTTTTGAATTGTATCACTTAAACTAAAATCTATAGTTTTTTTGTGAACAAACTAGCATGTTCATGAATGACCCAGAATAAACGCTTACACGGTAACATATGTACATACATATACAATTTATATTCAGTAAGAATTTTTATCTTTGCAGAAAAATGGCGCCTTCCTTGTGGTCAATGGTGCGCGTTAGGAGAGAGGTGGAGACAGACACTGATATACCACCATCAGAGGAATCTTTGTCCACCATGAAACCCGTAGTGGAATATCCAAAAGTTCACTTCGGTGTTAAGCATCATCCAAATATGATGACCACCACTTCCTCCCCCAACGAAGGTTCGTCAATTTTATCATTATATATACATACTACTTTATTATTTTTGCAAAAAAGATTTATTTTGTAATCATTTTTTACAATTTGACAATCATCATTGTTCAATATGTAATTCTTTGAATTATACATAAAAATAAACAATTTAATAAATATAAATTTCCATGATCAAAACATTACCTATTTGGGATTGGATCGTTTTTGCAGACGTACGTTAATACCTTTATATAACAAATTTATTGAATTACTTTTGTTTTAATGTAGAAGGAAGTTCCGAAAATGCCGTAGAAGCAGTGGTCAAGCCGGACGCTTCCGAACAAGCTATAGAGATTGCCAATAAAATAGCTTCGGAAATGGGCATACCTACTTGGGGCTTAGTTGCTATAATTATAGGTATATATCTCTATACTATTCTACATTGTATTTTTTAATATATTGAATTTACTTATCTGTTAATGATTATTTTGCATTAAAACAGGTGTCTGCGTTGTGGTGCTCGGAATATGTTTTTGTTGCATCAGAAGATGTTTCCGCAAAAGAAGGTCCAAGGATGGAAAAAAGGGTATGAAAGGTGTGGATTTGAAATCCGTGCAACTTTTAGGCTCAGCCTACAAAGAAAAGGTATGGTTCATGCTTTTTGTTTATTTAAGTGTTTGTACTATTGAGCTAATTTCTATGCAAACGAATGACTCACTTTGCTTATCTAATTTGAGCTGATAACGTTGTGTTGGGTTAGGTTGGGGCAAGCAGATGGAACTTTTAGCTCAATGGTGCAAATATTCCTTACACATTGAACATTCTTATTCAACAGTTTTATTTAAAACCATAACTTCATGTTGATTTAAACTTTTTCTTGTATATTTATTATAGTCTTAGAAATACATATTCTTATTGCTAGAATAAATTTAATTTCTTTCATTAGTATATCATTCTTAACTGAATTTGTTTGTCCATTTTCACATTCTTTTAAATTAAATCACACTTTTGTACTCTATTTAATACTAACTTAAAGCCCAACTGACTACCAATCAGTAAATGT
Organism: Arctopsyche grandis; assembly: GCF_051622035.1. Taxonomy (NCBI): domain Eukaryota; kingdom Metazoa; phylum Arthropoda; class Insecta; order Trichoptera; family Hydropsychidae; genus Arctopsyche; species Arctopsyche grandis. Next base: position 5,160,313 of record NC_135362.1, read on the forward strand.
TCATGATTGATCATTGACAAGTCACACACACAGGTACAGCCGGATATGGAGGAGCTAACGGAGAACGCCGAGGAACCTGACGAGGGGGAGAGTAAAGTTAGTGAAGTGAAACTAGGAAAACTTCAATATAAGGTAATATATAACAATCAATTATAACAAAAACAACAAAACACACTAAAAACAACTCTAAAGTAACCAGGTAAGTAGCACAATACACTAAATATCTACATGTTTACATATCTTTAACATTTATGCATGTGTTATAATGCAAATACATGTTGTTATTCACCACTATATTTCAGCTTGAATACGACTTCAATTCGAACAGTCTGTCGGTGACAGTGATTCAAGCCGAAGACCTCCCCGCTTTGGACATGGGAGGCACTTCAGATCCTTACGTGAAAGTCTATCTGCTTCCTGACAAAAAGAAGAAGTTCGAGACGAAAGTTCATCGTAAAACTTTGAGTCCAGTATTCAACGAGACGTTCATATTTAAGGTAATTCATTTTTCTATGATTCTATTATACATATGTATCGCGCATCAAATTTCCAGGGGTTTTTGGAAACCCTTTATTTAATTTTATAATAATAATAATTTGAAATATCCAGAAAACTGTTGCAAAATATATTTTTGAATTATTGATAGTGGAACATTTTTGAGAACTGATAAATATACCGTGGAGAATCTGAATCTTAAACAATTACCTTGAAATAACTTGTAGTATAACCATTTATATGCACCCCTAATTATTATACACAGATAAATTTATAATAAACTACTGATGAGAACCCAACGATTATCATCTATGTATTACAGATCTTTCAGTCCAAATTAACCCTTTGTCATTTCAAATTGAACGTTTTTCATTTCAAAATGAACGTTTTTCATTTCAAGTTGACCCCTTTTCAATGTCCATTTGAAATTTGAAATGAAAAAGGGTCAATTCGGAAGAAAAACATATATAATAGTATCAAAAATCTATGACTTTCAATATTATTTATGTACAGTTATGATGTATTAAGTATTATAATAATTAATTGCATATTAATTCATAGATGTATAATATACCATTAGCTGCATACTTAAAAATAAGGTTTTTATATCACAATATACATATGTATATTCATATACATATATTTTGATTTTTAAATGCTTTTTATTATTACGAAATTATGTTCACAATACATCTTATATATATTTTAATAGCTACTGATCTACTGATCATTGTCTATTTTACAATTTAATTTAATTTGGTTAGTAATCATAGTATTTTATTATTCTAATGTTAATGTACATCATAATAGGAAAAAGAGCTCAAAAACCTATTTACAATTAGATATATGTACATATATAGCAAGAAACTCATGTTGGAATACCCGTTGTTATGACGCTATTGAATGTAGTTAAACTTAAAATTGCAATTTATGCTTTTAACTTGTTACTTCAAGCATCTTAAATCCAAATAATGTGTATCAATATTGCGAAAGAGTATAATTTAAATGTTGATCCTTGTAAATCTCGTGTTACAGAGTGTTCCATACGCCGATGCAATGAACAAAACCTTGGTATTTGCTATATTCGACTTCGACCGATTTTCCAAGCACGACCAAATAGGTGAGGTCAAAGTTCCCCTGTGTCAAGTAGACCTGGCTCAGACTATCGAAGAATGGCGTGAATTACAGAGTGTTGAAGGAGAAGGTGGACAGGTATACCGCACGTTCACATGGAGACGACACACAACACACAAACTCGAATATTCCAAAAACACAAACAGATATATCCAACGTTTACATATTGTTTCTATACTATCCATTTTCAAACCCAAATCGATCAGTGACTATGATTCTGTACATTATACTATAATTTTAGACCATAAATTGATCCGAATAGAAGTCAATTTATTAGTAGTGTATTTTTCTTTCAGTATAATTTTATTACTATTGAAAAGTATCATCGAAATATCTTTTCAACTTATTTATATTATGAAATGGAATATAAATCAAGTATTTGAAGATCATACGGATAACATTTACAAAGTATGTAATATGATATGATGGTTCGGTGATTACTAGTCAAATGTGAACCGGTCACAGGACAACCGGTCGCTCTAGATCGGTCACACGTGATCACCCGTCACGCTAAAACTGGTCACACCCTAAAACTGGTCACGAAAAAATTGGTCATACCCTAAAATCGGTCAACCAGTTTTAGGGTGTGACCAGTTTTCTCGTGACCAGTTTTAGTGTGACGGGTGATCACGTGTGACCGATCTAGAGCGACCGGTTGTCCTGTGACTGGTTTACATATGACTAGTAGTCCGTTTACCGATATGATATATATATTCAATTTATTGAAATTGCAACTTACATACCACTAATCAATGCATTTTATTTTAAAAAAAAATCACTTATTTTAGATTTCAGGATTTTTGCAAACATTTTTAAGTCGCTGAAAATTTATCACTGATTTTTTATATTTATTATTTCCCTACTGACACTTCTTCAAAATGACATTTCGACACTCAAACTATTCTGAAATTAATTATTTGCCACACCCAGTTCGGATCATTCTGTTGTTTGTGCAGAATTTTGTAGATAATTTTCTATTATATATCATTCAAACTCATTTACTAAATATTTTATTTTAAAGCTTGGAATTTTTATAGTTTTTTGTCATATGTAATGGTTTTTTTTTATCCCATTTTACATTTATTACTCATATATAATCATTTGATTTTTCTTCTATTATATACATTTATATATATATATATACTTTTTTTTTTGGTTAGTGATAAATTACGAATTTTTTTAAACTTGCTATTTTGCTGCACAATTCAATTTGGATCAAGAATTATCGACGGAAGCTGCATCTGAGTAATATCCAAATAAGCATACACACTTTTGAATATCACAAGAAGAAAATACTTTCATTTTCATTGAACAGAACAACAAAATGAAGATATTCTTATTTTTGCTAAGCTTTTAATATTTTTATTATAAAACAAAGTCTTTTGTGTCTGAATGATGTGCGCGAATATTTACATAACGTCGTATTCTATGAACGGGTAAGCAACATGTGAAATGTAATAATACATACATATATATATATAATAATAAGTGATCTCCACAAATCAAAATCGATCATATATTACATGTTATGTATACATATTCTTAACTATTATACCTCTTATGGTTGTTTTCATACTTTTACAACTTATAGAATGTGTGTATGTATATCTGTTATACTTTATAAATTATTTGTATTTACGACACTTAAAACATACATTTTCCTTGGGAACAGAATCAAAATATACTTCGCAATCATTATTTTGGCAAATGAGACATTTTGTTATTGCTTATCCAGAGACTATCAAATATAATTTTATACATGAAAGCAGAGCATGCAAAAAAATTGAATGTTTTTTCGAGATAAGCTATGAAAATATCTTTAATTAAATATTTTGTAAATTTTTCACTATGTAACAAAAATCAATACTTATATGATTCAAAAAAAATTCCATCACAAATGAGTATTTTTTCATTCACTTACGACATTAAAGCAAGCATTTTACAATATGTCATATCTTATCTTAAAAATATTATAAAGCCCTTAACAAGCCCTGTGTAAAAATTAAACTTTACTACTTGATTAACATTGATAACCATCTGGATAAGCATTTTTTTTTCTAATTCAATAATAATACCAATTGAATCTGTGACCACTACTCTACACACTTTCATCATGCTCTCAAACGTAAATTCATATTAAATCAATTAATACATTTAATATTTACACAGCATAACCTTCACAATGTTCGTTGTACATTTTAAGAAATCGGCGTGCTATTTCCATAAATACATATATATACATATTAATATTTGTGAAGTATTATACATCGTCGTCATCGTATGGAGTTTAAGCTGTACTTAGATATATTCATTATTTCTGTTGTTTATTTAGTTGTCTTCTTTTTTGGTATATATGCAGTGGCGGCTCGTCTTTAAGAACAACCGCGGCACTTCCCCAAACACATTTCTCCTAACCAAACAAGAAAATAGTTTTTGTATATTGTTAGTGTCTCAAGTGTTTGTTTATCCCGCTCACCACGCGGTTTGTTCAGCTCGGGACATTTTATTTTTATTACAATCAATGAACACTCGTCATTACATATCACTCCAATGCGACGAGTGTACGAGAATAGTCAGACAACGTATACAGTACGTTCAATAAACATCGAATACAATAATTAATCAAATACAGAAATAATAATCATAGAGACGTCTATGGATTATTTTTAGATGTTGTGCACAATTATTATTACAATTTTTATACACATAATAAACACGAAATTATAGAGACATCTATAGATGTCAGATTTCTGTGCATAATTTCTACAAATTATACACAAAGATTTTGTGACAACAGGAAAGGATATATTACCAATTTTCAGGAATCGTTTCAACAACGATCAGATAAAATTGGCAAACTCTGATAGAGAAACGATCGATTTGGAGTCACAAACCCCCAAATCTAACCAGCAGTTTTTTGGTGAATCGAACCAGCGATCGCAGTGGTGCTAAATATATACGCTACCATTAAGCGTATATATTTAGCGTTAACCACTTCATCGCCATAAGCGCACCGGTGCGCGTTCCTTCGTTTTTAAGGCTATGGATCGAAATTAATGTTGGTTTCTTCACAGCGACATCTAAAAATATCCTGTGATACAGAATACGTCAGCCCCGATCGTCTATATTTTCTATACGATTCGAAAATACACGATCTTTGACATTTCAATTATATTTTAGAAGGCATGCTACAATTGTCAATCACAATATGACAATTTTATTTTTATATTGCTTTTGCAGAACACATAATGAACGAAATCGATAATTTGTTAATAAAAGTCGTTTTCTTTTAATAAAATGTCACTAAAAATATATAAATTTCATTTTTTTGTACAAAAAATAAATATGTAGAAGGGGGGGAGTGGAGGGACTTAGCCTTCTCGTGCCCCACCTGTTTTTAGAGTCACGAACCGCCCCTGTATATATGTATGTATACGTTTTGTCATAAATATTTATTATATGATGGTGTGCTTAAATATTATTTTATCTATTTATATATTCATGAATTAGTAAAGCTGTGGATCAATTAATGTATGCAATTGGTATTATTTTGAGAATGTATGATGTGACTTTTATATTCTATCCTCATAATTTATATCATTATTACATTTTATTGACATATTGTATTTACTGGAAATGTTTTTCTCTTTTCCCTCATATTTTCTCTGCTCTGCTTGTGGCTGTGTTTGGTTGTGTCCTCGACAATTTGCATGACGCTTCAAATACAATCGAAACGATCATTCACGTAAGTATTATTTAACGACAAGATGGACATAACTTTACATACCAACAGACATACAAAAAGTACCGATTATTTCAGATTTACAATCTTTTATCATAAATCGTGTGCGTTTCGGTGTCACGTTTACATATTTACAGAAATTAATTTCGCATCCAACAAAAAGACACCCGACACGATTTATAATAAAACAGTCAAACTGAATACATCAAAAATTACATGGTACATAAAATAATATTAAAAAAAAAATGAAGATAAGCATTTTTCGATAAAATTCCTTTCAACATGATAATACAACACAATTTCGGAAATATGATTTAGCAGAACAAATTCAAATCCAAAAAAAAAATAATAATTAAAAAAGAAAGTTGTGTCTTAATCCATGTATTTTCGATAGAAATACACGCCTTAACTACACAGCTATTAGAACTATGCAACATGGTTTCATTGAAATGAAGGCCAGTATTTCTTCTGTATTTTATTTATTTATTTTATTTAATATATCATATATATATATAATACATTTTTGTCAAGTACTCTGAGAGATTTTTTGATAATTATAAAGTTAACAAATAATTTCTTAGATTTTCTTCCTATTAATTTTAATTATTATTCTTATATAACCCACCTTATACAATAATTATCACTATTACTTTCTTACATGTTCTTAACCTTTTCATACTCTGTTTTGTCCCTTTGAATGGGCCCTTTTTATTATCATTAGTTATCATTTTCTGTGGTATTTAGTTGAGCGGCTGCAGCATGATAACCGGTGGATGTTGCACGTTCGTTGTGTAGTTATTCATTGTTCTTTTTTGTTATATATTATATTATATATTGACAATATACACTTGATTTTATAATTTATATCTTATAATTAGTTATTTTTATATATTATTTTTCTTATCATTAATTAATTTCCAAATATTATCATCCGATAAAAAAACATATAAAAATAAAACTACCTTTATTTTTTATCATAGTGAATGTACAATCATTCTGAATACGATTTTATTTTATTTAATATCAATACACGTTTATAGGTCTGTTCATACCTATCCAGCACGATCCGTATCCTGCAGGTGTCCTGCAAGTGCGGATAGTATTCTTTGGTACATTATATGGACGTATTCATACTCTATTCGCGCATGCGCATTTACGCAAAGCACAATATGACGCTATATAGGAATATCTCACTTTATAAGAGGTTCTTTTTTTAAGTAAGAATCGTTTTCTCGTGAACTGATAACAATGCGTTTTAATTTTAAACACATATTAAACTATTTTTAACACGTTCAACCCGGCGTGTACCACCGGTGGCCACGCGTATAGTGCTATAGCAGACTATAATTTTACGGTTCCACTTCATTGAGCACCCCAACACTAAAATTTCTATAAAATTCTAAAGATTTAGGGACAACTCATTATATAAAGTGATTTAATGCCGTGACACTGCCGCCACATGGGCAAACGTATGAAATCATGCGCCGGGCTGAATGTGTTAACATAATATCCATTTACAACGAAGCAGTTTCCGGATTGGGAGCCGTGACGTGACTAGAAAAATTTGACCCCATGCCAAAGTTATCAAAGGGTGCTCATTTTTTTTTTTAATAAAATAAATTAACTTTCATTGTCCTTCCTAGCCAGGGTTGCCAGACGTCCCTATTTGAGCGGGACTGTCCCGAGTTCAACAGACAAATCCCGTATTGCCTCTGAAAATCCCGACTTAACAAAATGTGCATATGTATATACAAAAATTTATGTGTATATATAAATGGTTTGACTTCAACAGCAATAACAAATTTCAATCCATTCAAATCTTGTCCTTAAACCAAACATGAAAACTGAATTTTCATGAATTGAAGAATTAACAAAATTATTTAATATGACTTGCAATGTTGACCTTCAATACGAAGATGTTTCTTTATTAAATACATTTTTACTGAATATAACTGAAGCAAATAAGAAAAAAACAATATATGAGAAACTGATAATATGATAATATCATTCCGCTTACAATAATAGTTGGTATAAAATTGTGGCCCACATACTTTCAATTCCACATTCCAATGCAATTTCCGAAATAATATTTATTCTAATGAGTGCAATTGCAGAAACAGATTATTATTAAAAACCATTGAAACTTAATTAATACAAAAAATTGTAATTGACTTTAGAAAATTTTATCAAGCAAAGATGGCAAACATATTTTGAAACAAGCTAAATGTTTGAATTTAAATCAAAACTTAATTCGTGTAATTGTTTCCAATATATTTTAATAACTGTGGATTATTATGTGACTATTTCTTATATCTTCTCTCCTTTACACATATCTATATATGTATTTATTTACATACATTATAATTTAATTAAAACAATGTATTTTTTCATAATTTATTCATTAATTCTTTAACTTCTTTTTTTTATCGTGCGATATAGTGATTGTCCCGATCTGTAATTTTGAAATCTTGGCAACCCTGTTGCTAGCCGATATGTAAATGTTAAAATTCTGCATATTTTATTATATATAATAGAGGTAGGATAGCCAAGAGGCCGCTCATTGTTCCATTGTTGTAAATCCTTTGTGAAAAAGGTTCGGCAAACCTTTAACAATGCATTTACAACATTTGAACAATACGCGGCACCTTCTGGGCCCGGGCTTTAATAATCACATATTTTATAGACATTTTCTGAATTTCTTCATCTTAATATTATAAGTTCGCAAAGTCTGAATTTTTTTGAATATATATTTGACCGTTTTCAGCAGAGAGATGTAATAAGAATAGAGGGGCCCTTACGAATAAATAATTGTTGTCAATTTTACGCGGTACGTAAATACGCTACATCGCACGGAATACAATCGGATCAATTTACTTATAAAAATGTATCCCATGTTGTTAATTGTGTTTTTGAATGTATTGTGCAATTTTCACCGATGCTTGCCCATCTTGCGAGTAATATAAACAAACAGAGAAGTTTTTATCGGACATACATCGACCACCAAGCGTCAAATACGACTGATGCTAACATTATTTAGATCTGTCCGTGGACAGAATGTCACTTGACAACAAAAGAACACCTAAAGCCACTTATATTAATATTATTACATTTCTCTGCTTGCATCATAGTAGTTACACCACTGATTGGAAGACGAGCTTGCCAATACTCTCTTATAAATGTCAGAACCATTATTATGAAAATAGTCAAACGGTGGAATTTATAATAAACATGGGGAAAATTACTATAAGAAAACAGAATCCGGAACATTCAAGAATTCAGATTTAACTGACAACATTACAAACAAGTATAGACACGTTTCCAACCATCTTGCATTCAGAAGTATCAACTTGCATTGTTTAATATAATATATGCAAACGATTCCTATTTAAAAAAACGACCCTCCTATCTACATTTATGTACATACATATTAAAAGTCGTTACCGGCAGAATAATACAAAATAGATTAAAAATTTTACGACACTATGAATATTTGAACGATTATAATATGTATGTATGCATGTATGTGTGTGTGCGTATACGTGTTTTGTGTTGAATTATTTCACTTATAAAGTCATACTCTGTATGATATAATAATAATTATAGTAACTACTAAATAATCATTTAACCCATTTCATTGAAAGCTCGCAAATGTATTAAAACTTTAGCATACTAAAATATCGAACTTGGTATCTGCTAAATCACGCTGATATTATGTATTTAAGCTCTAATACAAAGTATGCCTATTTACATATATATATTTATATTATGTATGTGTATGTACGTATATACAGTGCCGGCCTTACACCCTGTGGCGCCCTCGGTCAATTTTTTCTAAGCGCCCCTAGAAAATTGTGACATTGTAGACCGGAGATAAGTTTCAATTTAAAATATCAATTTAAGTTTCGCCTTTAGCACTTAAATATAAAATTTTTTATGGTCTTTGGCGCCCTATTTTAAATTTTAAAGCGCCTTCGGTGCATGGAGTGGCGCCCCAACATACTCGGCGCCCTCGGGCGCGGCCCGACCCAGCCCCCCCCCTAAAACCGACACTGCGTATATATGTATATATATATATATATATATATATATATATATATATATACATATATATATGTATATGTGTATATTTTCTTCAATTGCAGGTATGTATGTTAGTTTATTTGCTAAATTTTTTGACGTAGCCGTTTTAGATATTAACAATACGGTAAGTGAATTATGCACTGCTTGTAACTTTTAATGAATATTATTATTATATTATATATGTATATGTATTATTATCAAGTGTATTGAATGTCCACAACTGTTGTGTATATGTGTATACTTTTTTTTAACTATAAATATATACATACGTTGTAAAAGTGTCTGTGTATTGTGTCATGTTTAAATAGTTAGCCGGGGATGTCTGCAGTACTGTGAGTTAAATACCAACAAATATTAAATTCATTTTCATTTAATTTATATATTTATATATAGACATAGTTCATATATATATAAACTGAAATGTTGGTGTAGATCGGTGCGGACTACGATGGAAAATTCCATACTTCAAATTGTGACTCTTTATAATTATTCGTATGGTGATTCTTGTGTACTTTCTTTCCCATTCAAATGACAGAAAAATTATCATAGGTTGCATTTTTGAGTGCTTAATTTTCCACCACGGTCAGTACGAGTGTAGATGAATCTTAATTTTCATAACACAGCCTCATGCATTGAACAATTTATCAATTGAGAAATATCATGTTATCATTACGTTTATTTGTTATTATTATCATATATTATGTAGATATAGCATATTAGTTATTTTATTTTTTGTCACTAGAGAAATCAATATATATATATACAATGAGAGGCTGGTTTGAGCTGGGTGTTCGTATTTTAATATTGTTATTATATTGAATTATTAAAATGACAGTGGTGGTGTCTGTAAGCCACCGGTTGAATGTTTAAACATTAGGAAGTCATTGTTTCATACAAGTTAACAAGTTGACTTCACATGCAAATATTAAAAAGTATGGTATTATTGTTTATATATTATATATATACATATTTTATATATAATTGGATGTTTTATTTTATTGTGATTAAATGTGGTTGTCAAAATGTGCGTTTAGAAGTTGCAATTATATATTCATTATATATTTTGTTGATGACCTCCCTGTGTTTTGTCTCACGGTGGTTGATGGACAGTATTTAGTTTACCGTCAACATTTAAATTCATTACGTTCAATGTTGTGCATAGAGATTGGCTAAAATTGTGTACATATATAGTATGTGTGGTTAAATTTTTAAAAGCCAAATACTGTCTATTCATTATCACCAGTGGGTATTTGCTTCTAGGTAATCACCAGATGCTATTTATTTACATTTCATATTATTCAACAACCAAAAATGTGTTGTAAATTTCCACCCCGACCCCCCCCCCTTGCCCTGCCTTTTCCAAAAATATGTATTTTTTAAATTCAAATCAAAATACGAATTATATGTCGGTGTGTGTACCCTTGCCTTGATTTTCTGTACGCCCTTTAAAAATAATCCCGCTCTACTTCTTCTATTTCGATATACCTTTTATATAATTTTTGTACTGTCCTTCTCTTCCTATTACTTCACTGAACAATTTTTATTTTTGATTTTACTGTCTTCATCTAGTGTTTCTCGATAATAATTCTTTGATTTATTCTCTATCGTCACAATTGAAATTTTTGACATTCAATCATATTTTATAAACGAATCTCTCAGTCTCATCAAACTAAATTAGCATATCGTTTAATTTAATTATTATATAGACAGATACAAATTCCGAATACGATTCCTACATTTATGTATATACTTGCAAAAAAATACTAACGAACGCCTAATACCAACCATTATTCACAATGACTGTTAAATGCTAAAATCGTCTCAATCTAACGGTGAATTTAAAAATAAATCACAAAACCATAGATGTAGAATAACCTAGATATGCCATTACATACAAATTTCGTTGGAGATCTTGTCACCACTAACTGAGGGGTGCGGGGGGTTTAACTAGCGGGGAAGTGGTGAAAAAAAAGGAAGGAACGCAAAAAACGGGAACTTCCAGCAGTGGTCGGCAGTGGTCTGCAACCAGTTTATGTACATGCACTGAAGCTTTATTTTATTTATAACTTTATTATATTGGACACCCCGCGTGCCAGTAAACCAAACTAATAAAGCCATATTAATAAAAAAAATATTTAGCTATACACACTATATTAAACTACAAATGTATGTTACTATAATAAAACCATCATTTACTATTACAATATTTAAACATTAGTAACTTCCACAAGGATCAATTTTAAGGCTGACACTTTAATATTTAGTTCATTGTTTGTAGTTTTAAACTTAATGTCGATTTCTGAATTTCCTTCAGTGCCAACAAGATATACGCGTGCATTTAGAGACACCTGTGGCAGAGGTTGTTGACCGCTGTTCCATCACTGCATAAACATGCGCCGATATTTCATTATATGTTAAAATACTACTATAATTGAAGACATTATATATTAATTCTTAATTATGATATATGATGCATCCACCTTTTTATGTTTTCTTGAGTAATTGTAACACAATTTCACTGAATACGTTGGCATTTTCGAAAAATGTCAATCGACCTTCCGACTTAGAAGCTAACTAGCTACTGAGAGAGAGTGTGCATGCACTGTACTTTTTTTGTGTGTGCATGCACCAACAGGGTGATCGGCTTAGAGTGTCAGGGCGTATCTATGTATTCTATATCTAGACACAAAACGTAAGAATTTAAAGAAATTTTAGGTCAATGAGAATTTTTATTCATTCTTAATTTATTGATAGAAAGAAGCATAATTGTTATACATTTTTATTTCAACCTGAAGGTGGACAGTATTGCAAATAGCTAGCCATTATAAATACTGGCTTTATTAGGCATTTATTATACCTCATTTCATTTACTCGAGATACGTACGCTTTTGCTATTTGTAAATAAATGCGTTCTAAATTTATATATATGTATATATAATAACTTCCATTATCCTGAGATTGGACTATAGCTTTTGGATCGTTATTGAAATATTTACCAATAGTGTAAAGTTTTGTATTTCCTTCTCAAATGAAATTGAGGATTGTTACATTTATTATATATGCTCCAACACAAAATCTTATGCAAGATAATATAGGAACATCATGACGGGATTTCGCTGTGCTTAAATAATTAAAAAATATATAAAACAAATCACTCACATTACACATTACTCAATAATCATATTATAAATAAATAAAATTATTTATATATACATATATTCTACCAATTACACTTCAATAAAAATATATTTGATTGTATACTTTACTTATTTATATTTAATATAGATATATATATATATATTATTCATTTTATGTAAACGTATACGAATTTAATATATTATATACATAAAATATATTTAACCATGTTAATGATCACTCTAAGCAAATAGATGGAATATTACAGGATAATAAGCTCGGGGATATATGCTTCTCTTTGCGCTATGTACCCACTGCAGGAAAACTCACTGTAGTTATACTGGAAGCTAAAAATCTGAAGAAAATGGACGTCGGTGGTCTTTCAGGTAATGTAAATACTTAGTTTACACTTCACAAATAACCAATTCATAACATATATAATTAAATACTCTCCAAGAAAAACAATATTTGTTCAAAACCAATGGTCTAATTGATTTCGCCCCACTCTGTATACTATTATCAAATTTATTTTGGTTGTGGCTATTTGCAGGTACTATATCTGCAACAGGCGCAAAGCCTTCTGCGCATGCGCGTGAACTGTTACTGTCAGCGTGTTTACTGTTAAAATTTTGTTTTAAACCTCTTAAAATTTAGTTCGAACTCGTAAAGTGACGTAGAGTAAAAAATATAATCCAAATTAGTTAATATTATTAATTTTTAGAAAATTATTATCATATACAACGTATAATACCTACATACAAGTACAAGCCGCGAACTAGCTAAATGATATAAATCTATTATAATAACGTGCGAAATTTATTTGCCTCATGTATAATGAACGATTGATTAAACAAGTCTAGCATAAATTAAATGTAAGAAATTATAATCGGATGCGCAGAAGGCTTTGCGCTTGTCTAGTATAGTACCTGCAAATAGCCAATAATTCGAAGATATAGTACCTGCAAATAGCCACAACCATTTATTTTTGTCAAGTTGAATGCCTTGAGTTTGCATAACAAAATTTACAAATTCGTTTGATTTTACTTTCAGATCCGTATGTGAAAATCGCGTTGATGCAAAATGGAAAACGACTGAAGAAAAAGAAGACGAGCATCAAAAAATGCACCCTTAATCCATATTACAACGAGTCTTTCACTTTCGAAGTGCCGTTTGAGCAAATACAGGTACGAGCTGAGAAACATCAGAGCAGAGCCGTCGGGCCGGGTGCCCTTTAAAATAATAAACATATATTATTGTCAAAGTGAGACTCTCATCGCACAATTTCGCACAGTTTTCGAATTCGCCGTACATTTCGAATGGCCGTGTATTGCTTACATCGCTATTTTCAAATGGTACAGCGCCGTAAGCCGTCTGCCGAATGTGTACATGAGATGTCTCAATTTTACAACTTGCTGTACGATGGTTACAGTTTTCATTGAATTTTTGCATCTTCTTAAGTCTTAAAGACAAAACGAGTAAGCGTATTCATGGTGAAGTTTGATTAAAATCAAATTTTACGTGATATTTACCGACAAAGGTATCTGGGTGGTGAAAATATTCATGATCAAGTTATAATCTTAGGCAAACAGTGAAAACAATATTCAAATACATATCACAAAGACACATACACAATATCAAAAAATAGGTACAATTAGTGAACTCTTTTACACATCCCTTTTATATTTGATTTTGATCTCATCTTATTTATGTCTAATCAACTCTGTATATAGAATTTTTCTTCAAATTTTATTTTATAAACAATGTGTATTTTCTTTCTTCACTTCTACGAAAAACTTATCGGATTTATTATAATTCGTTCATTAAATATTTAAATAAATTAGTTTGAATGCAGTATTGCTGCTTTTTTACTAATTTTGTAATAAAATTCGTTTAATTTTGCAATTTAAAAAATTATAAATTACTATTTGAATATGTCAAGTAATGTGTTTACATCTTTTTGATGTCGCAATACTAAATCAAATTTGTAAAGCTGTGATCAAAACATTGAAAAAAAGGGCATTCGGCACGGTTAAGCTCTTTTTCTCTCCTCGTAACTGCAAAGCCGATCGGTCATATGGTCAAATTTATATACTTCTATATTTTCCTCACATTTATTTTCTGTAGACTTAGTTCCTTCTGTAACTGCACACTTATATTACTTATTAGCTATTTTATACGAAAGTATATTTTTCCTTTACTATTTTCTAGTATTATTTTTTTATATCATTCTAAACCTAGTGCATTATTTACTTTTACAAATCAAATTAACTTAATTTTCATCTAGTACACATATCTAGCACATCTACATAAAAAATTATACAATATAAGTATAGCACTCGTACGAAAAAGAACTCGTTTAAACTCGTAGGCATGCTTGAAATTATCGGCATTTTCAATAAATGCTTATAGAATAAAATTTTGCTATTTATCCATTATATAGCATTACTGCATGAAATGAAAATACAACATATTTAAAATATCACATTTTTCATAAACCATTTATTGCAATTCATTGGATGTAAGCAACTTTTATGTCAAAATAGTGATAATATATTTATTATGAATTCTTTAATATTTCACGTGTAGTGTTTCTAAGCTCTACGAATTATCAATATTTTGATATCAAAGACTTATATCTAATATTAATACAAGCTACAAAATTTTCTTAGCAGAATAACAACTTAATCAAAATAATCAATCTTCTTAGGGTAGTAAAATGCAATTGCAAATTATAATAAAACAATTCATTTTGTGCAAATTTAGTGATTTAAATCATTTTTTTATAACTCAATCACATTTTTAAACCTTCGCCACCCTTTGATTGTCAACTAGTTTATGTACATTTAGCGTTTATTTAATAATAATCGAACCTTTCATAAAGTTTTCGTAAAGCAATGTACACGTGTTGACACAGCGGTGACTTGTAGGACTTTTTTAGCACTATAAGGAAAACATTTAGGTTGTGGCTATTTGCAGGTACTATATCTGCGACAGGCGCAAAGCCTTCTGCGCATGCGCGTGAACTGTCACTGTCAGCGTGTTTACTGTTAAAATTTTGTTTTAAACCTCTTAAAATTTAGTTCGAACTCGTAAAGTGACGTAGAGTAAAAAATATAATCCAAATTAGTTAATATTATTAATTGTTAGAAAATTATTATCATATACAACGTATAATACCTACATACAAGTACAAGCCGCGAACTAGCTAAATGATATAAATCTATTATAATAACGTGCGAAATTTATTTGCCTCATGTATTAATGAACGATTGATTAAACAAGTCTAGCATACATTAAATGTAAGAAATTATAATCAGATTTTAAGTTCACGCGCATGCGCAGAAGGTTTTGCGCCTGTCGCAGATATAGTACCTGCAAATAGCCAATTATTCGCAGATATAGTACCTGCAAATAGCCACAACCAAACATTTAATATGACACGTTTGTTTGACTTTTCACAAAATGAATTATTGCTTAGATCTTATACGAAGCCTTTTTTATTTATACTATTATATTTTTAAAAACTTGATAAGCTACAAATATTTAGCATAAAATAGATGAAATTTATATTTTTATACGCTTCAAATATATTGTTACATTGTATCTGCACGATTTATACGCCGGAACGTTTTGGTATGTTTATTAATATTTGTAAATATTTTTATCCATATGTAGAAGGTGAATCTTGTGGTAACCGTTGTGGACTACGATCGCATCGGCACATCGGAGCCAATCGGTAAAGTTGTGTTGGGTTATAGCGCGTCCGGCACCGAGCTTCGCCACTGGTCTGATATGCTAGCTTCTCCACGAAGACCTATTGCACAATGGCACATGTTGAAAGATCCCGAAGACGAAAAGAAAGATTAAACAACAAATGAAAGGTAATAAAAAAGATAGTAAGCCGTCGCCGAGTACGAGTTGAAATTTTTACCATTGAGTTTCAACTGTGAATAATCGTTTTTCAACACCGTTTACAGATAAAGTCATCCAATCTAAACAAGAAATACCAATAACTCTAAATTGTTCCTTCGACTTCAAAATTTATTCACTATATGCAAGATTATTTGTTCAATGGCGATAATGCAGTTATACATACATATATAGCCTTTGTTAAAGAAAAAATCATCAATAAAAATATATATACGAACTTCTGATTTTTATGGCTTCAACAAAAGCTGTTATTCTTTCACTATATATATATATACAGATAAAATTATTATTACGTAATTGTAATATGTAAATTTTGTTTTAAAAATGTTTGTAAAAGCTGTATATTATAAGCAGTGTTAGTAAAATTATATATATATATATATATATATATTATATGCTTTGCTTTGTAAGTATTATATTAAATTATATTTATTGATAATCGAGTAATTAATTTTGCATAAATTGCCATTTAGCTTCTTTGTATACTAGTCATGTATAAAAATACAAAGGAACAAATATTGAAAGAAATGTGTTGAAAAAAAATGATATTGATTCGTGTGTAATTTTCATTAAACATTCCTTTGATGAATATGAAAAATATATACATATATATATAATATAAAAAAATAATAAAAACATGTATTACATTTTGAAAGACAAATAAAAAGTAATAGATATTTTAATAAAATTTACGAAATAATTAATACATTTCCCGAATAGACAATTTTTATCTACATATGAATAAAATAAAAAGGACATATTTGTAAAGTCATCAAAAACTATTATATCTACATATTTAGAATTTTTTATTTCGTGTAATTCGCAAATTTTAAGTTATTAAAAACTTGAGTATTATATTATTAACATAATTATTTATGAAAAATGTATATAAATTAAAATTTTATTTGAAATATACACACAAAAGGTAAAATTAAAAAATCATATTTTAGGCTAAAAATATGAGCAGGTAAATATGTAAATTAATTTTTGTTTGTATATTAAAAATTATAGTTTTGTATCTCGCACTATTAGAATTTACATTTAAAGAAAACTTTAACAAGTTTTTCATTTTTAACAACAACAAAAAAAGTATGATGAAATCAGTGAAACACTTGTGTTTGCTCTATTAAATACATATATATATTATATATATTAAATTAATAATAAATAAATAATAAAAAAAATTCGCACAGTTCACTTACTGGTGAGATGGCCTGAGTAGAAGCAAGACAATATAGATATGTATTATATAAACAACATTTTTACGTGCATATATACATACGTATAATATTGTTGTGTAGTCATACACACGTATATATATATATATATATATATATATATATATATATATATATATATATATATATATATATACATGAATATGTATATGCGCATACTTAAATATAGTCGTTAAAATCTTTTGAAGCCCAAAAAATGAGTTAAGTGTTGACAAAATTGACTTTACTATCACATTAAAAGAATTTAGGAAAGTGTATTCTTTTAGATTGTAATAAGGAAATGCTGGGGCTATTCTAATATTTATAAGAATATTTTGTTTTATTTTGATAATTATTTTTTAAAATATTTATAATATGATATTCAGTGGTATAGTTTATTATTTATGTTAATATAGTTATATATGTATCGTGAATCACCATATATTCTATTATTATATTAACCATTTCGTTTTTACGGTGAAGTTATTGTTAATATTTATCTATATATAAAGATCATCCCATTTTAATGAAATGTATACTCAACATATTATATTATACTGATGTTACGACAAAAATATTACAAAAAAAAATAATAACCTATATGATATACAGTGTATAAACATACAAACATAAAATATGTATTTGTGTATGTTTATATTATGTATATGCATGCATATATTGAATGAATGCATCAATATTTTTGTGTACATTGAATGAATATTGTGTGGAATTGTTAATCAAAAAAAAAAAATGTAAAAGTTTCAATGACCTGTTTGCTTAAAGTTCACCTGCATATATATTTTATTATCGTTTATATATCTATCTATTTATTATAATCAAATTTTCAAAACTTTAAACGATGATATAAAAAGAAACAACCGATGCGAGTGTACTGAAGTGGTTTATCTTTCTTGAAAATGTATAGTTATAAGTAAACGTGTGAAATGTACATTTGTTGAGATTATTACAGTATATATTTAAAGTAGACCCATACCCTGTTATGCAAAATTCAACTATAATATTATATATACCATACGTACGTTCAAACAGTGGCGGCTCGTCTTTAAGAGCAACTGGGGCAGTGCCCCACACACATTTCTCCTAATCAAAAAAATCAATGCGGTGCAAACGATCGACAAGCGCCAGACAGAATGAACCACAGATTAACGACACGTGAACCTTATGCGTGCGCACTGCTCGCACTTACATTAAGCGAAATCTACCCGAAGTCCCGACATACCTACCCTGTATACGTTCTGTGCTCCTGATACTTTAATTCTGAATTTTGCCTTATTAAACTCGCCAAAAAGATCCAACTCAATTTTAATAATTGCATCTGTGCACATCGAAAGGTTACTCGTCATTTGATGTGCAATCTATCATTCGTGAAGTCGAGAATTGCGTTTAAAGCAGCCATCCAGTTAATCTGTGGTTCAGTCTGTCTGGCGCTTGTCGATCGTTTGCACCAAAGCCCAAAAAATATATATATTTTCAGTGATTCAATTCAATTGATTGATAGTCAAGATTCAAGAAATGTTTTATTTATACTGCTCACTATGTATTGTCGCATTCACCATACATAAACAATATAGTGTGAGCAGAACCAGTTCGTAATGAAGCTTGGGGCAGTCGCTCACCTACTACGGTCCCGTGGTCGCCAGCATCAGCTTACCTGCTACTCTAGCAAGTAAACTGACAAGTACTCTAAGTAAAGTTGCAAGTACTCTAGCAAGTTCACTGCTACTATAGCAAGTAAAGTCAGTTTACCTGACACCAGCAAGTGGTTTGTTTGGTCGGTCAGTGAAGGTAAAGAGAAAAGAGCCGTATTGCCGTATTCAGAGGGTCGCTTTTAGTTCACTGTGTAAAGCTCTCTTTGGGGCTGAATACGTGTCCTCCGGTCGTTTATATTCTCGATTCGATTCGAAAAATACATACATGACATTGCAAGGTTTGTTTAATATCCAATCATAATCGAGTCTTCATTTTTATCATTAAATATTTTTAATTAATCATATTTTTGCTGATAATTTGATAATTTGTTAAAAAAAAGTCATCTTCCTTGCATACAATGTTACTAAAAATATATTAAGTTAATTTTTTTGGAAAAAAATAAATATGTATGGGGGGGGCTTCAGTCTCCTAGTGCCCCAACTGTTTTTAAAATCACGAGCCGCCCCTGTTCAAAAATCTTCGTCGTCGAACAGGACTCGGTCTGGAAATTTTATATATATATATAAAATCAAATACGTCATATGCCATATTTAAAAATATAACCTCACTTGTTAACAGTAGATATAAATATATAAATTATTGGATAATGAATCATATCACTCGTCCTTTATTGAAAAGTCTTCATTGTAGCATTATTTGTTTTTACGAATTATTTTATTATTATAATTATATATATACATATATAAACCTATTTATGTATTATTAAATAAAACATGTCATTATTTTGAAAAAAAAACTAACACGTTACTCTTTTATATTATGGGTATGTATAGTGGTTGTTATTGCTTGTGCGTGAATGTTCGTGTGTAAATATGAAAAAAATCATGTTACCCATATCCCACATATTTTTTTTTCTGTTTAGTCTCTGGATGCAATGACATCTATTACTGTTAAAAATAATCCATAATATTACAACTAAAATAAAGAAAAAAAAGATAGACAAAAAGTTTAATATTTCTTTGAAATGTTTCTACACAAGTCCTCATCATTCAATTGTTTAAACTTTAAATTCCACATTTCTAAGCCTTGCAAACTAATTCTGTAAAATAAAGAGTACATCAGACTATACCTAAGTTCACGTCGATCCACTATATTCCCAAACATTTCGACGACATATTCTACCCTATAGTTTCGCTATGAACTGAAATCATAAGTAAGTATTACATTATTCAACGCATTAACAACGACAGAAATATTTCAACGATTTAAACAATTTATTGAATCTCTTTTATTGTACAATGTGATCAATAAACACACAATGAATATCAATCTCAACCAGTCTTTGATTATATAATAAAATAAACCGTTCGGTGATTATTGCGCACAAGGCGATCTCGCACACGTCACTAAAATCTGGATCACGGAACATCTGGCACCCGAAAATTCCATCCATCGAGAGCTATCCACGCGAAATATCGTACCAGATATTACGTATTCGCGATTTTCGTGGCAACGATTGTCGTGTGCGCGATCGCAATGTGCGAAATAGTCCGATTACCAACATAAACATACATATAATATACATATATACAATTTGCTAAGAATTAAATAATCAATATGTCTAGTGATATCTTCTCTTCAGTGTGCGATATTTTTTCAGCATATAAAGTGCTTCTATCTCTTTGATGACGAACTTGCCGTGTTTGATCATATTATCAACTTTGGCGGGATCCGTTTCGTCTTTGTTTTTCAAAAAGGCTCGGTGCAATTTGAAGCGAAAAGTGTCATAGCCTTGATGCCAATCTTTACCAAGATGGAGCATCTGAAAAATGTTGTTAGCGATGATTAATTGAGACTAATATATTTATTTTTATATATATATGCATATAAAAGTGTTGTAATTAGCTCACGGTTTTGTAAAGATCTATAACTTTAGCTCTTTGAGACATGACTTGTTATGTCTCGTAGAAACGTCAAAACCTATGACAGCTGTCAAATAAACGCTTTTACCAACATAATCAATACGTAGTAAATTGTGCAACAATTTATAAAACGCACTCCTAAGAAATATGAGTAAGTGAATAGGGGAAAATTTACAGTCATTGACCATTCGAAAATTATTTGCCTCTTTAATTTTTAAGCTTAATAAATAAGAGATCTACTTTTCCTAAAAATAAATTTGAAACCTGAAACTTCATTCCCTAAAACTCGTAATAAAAAAATAAGAAACAGAAGAGTTTTCTGAATATATATATATTAACCAGGAACGTGGAGTTCTGATTTTATGGCTCGAGTCGAAATCATCGAAATTCGCGTTCAAATTACATTCATTTTTTTTACTCGATTATATACATACATATGAAAAAAAAAGTGTGTTAAGTTATTTAACACTTGTACGATATATATAGGTTCATTGTAAATTATTTTTAAAAAATCTTGTAAAATTATAGTTTTAATTTTTCAAACTTAACGTAAACTTGAAACCAAGGTTGTGGAGTCTAAAAAATTAAAATTTAATAAATTGTTTTCCCATTGGGCCAATTCTTGAGCATCTATGGAGTACTAATATAGATTCTGCACATATGTATACTGAGCTAATGTAAATAATCTATTGATTATAGCTTTTTTATTTCTATATTTTATATTTTTTATGAGGGACGTCAATTAAAGGTTCAGGGGAAGAGGGAATTTGCTAAGGTAGATCGCATACTGAAGTAGATATGTAAAGGTAAACTGCATACTAAAGTAGCACCATACAATATATATATTATTCATCAAAGTAAAAAAATCTTCGGCTGGTGCATTTGTTCCAGATAAATGGAAACAAAATTTGACTAATTTCCCAATATTTTTGTAGGAGACATCATTTTCGCCGAAGAATTTGTATGTTTATCCATCTATTACAGAGCATCGTAACCTGTGCACCGCGCTAATATGTGTTCTCCGAACAGCACTTCGGCCTAATGCGTGCGAGTGAGATCGCGTGTGAGGGAGAAAACCGATGTTAGTTAGTGTTTTGTCCCTACGCATATACGGAATAACTAGTGACTGCCGATGAAGTACATATGTATGTACGTAGCTGAAAAACTCTACGAGTCGTAAACAATGTGTGCCGCGAATATTCAAAGGCTACGATGCTCTGATCTATTAGATAAAAAAAATCTATTACATTATGGGGGATGAACGAATGAGATGACTGACATGTTGATGCACGTGCTTTATGTATGACAGCTGAAGGCAGAGTGAGGTAGCTACTCTGAACACACGTCGAGTTGGTCCCCACTAGCAGAAAGGTGACCAAACTCGACCATGTCGTATAGCGAGCCGCCACAACATAAAAAAGTGTACTGGTTTTATCTAACGACATACCAGGACAGACACCGATACAGAATTCATTACTGGTAATGGTTACCTATATTTTACGGGTCTACCTCACGTGACCGAAAGTGAAACGCCCGAAAACGCAAATATCGGAAGGCAAAATTCGAAAATCGAAGGATCTTAAGTCGAAAGATAAAAAAAAGGGTGCATGGTAAACGGTACTATGTATATGTATATAATATATATGAACGCTAGCTGCAGGGGCTGTATATATGCGTGTGTATGTGTGGATGACCAGTGGCTGTGTATGTGTCGTCGTCTCGATCAGCTTGCTCTGGAACGGTGCGGGGTGGGGGAATTATACAAAAGAGTAACGGTTATGATCTCGTTTTTATTGATGAGTTGATGGACGAGCCGGGGAGTTGCTCGACGCCTCTGCCCCTTTATGGCGGGGGCTGTGGATTGAGTACGCTGGCTGGTCAGGAAGGGTAGACCAGCCACGCCAAGACCTTCTCGGTCGGCGTCTCACGAGCGTCTGAGAGCTCGCCGTGTTCGAGGCTTGGGTCGAACACGTGGTCGAGCATAGTCGGTAGACATAGTCGGTGAGGCACGACTATGGAAGAAGCCATACTCCTCGGAGGGCTTCTATGATGCCAATGAGCGCTCGCCGTGATCAGACTTGGGCGGATCACGGGGCCAGCCTGCCTTAGTTCGAGGCCGGCTTTTACGAGGGACGCTGCATCTGGCGGTCCGCCGGACCCACGGGAGAATCTAGAGCGACTGACAGATGGTCGGTGTAAAAAGAGAGAAAACAAAAGCCGAAGCCGTAAGAGGACAACCAACGGCCATGAGGGTGTAGGAATCTCGTCATCGTCATCGTCATCGAAACATTCGAGAATATTCCACAACAACAAACCACATTCCTTGCAGAACTCACACACGTAAACAACCCGTGCACTTCTTGGAATCAATCGCCAAATCCTTCGAGAATGATCCACCCTTCACACTCGAGCGGAACGAAAACCAGACGACGCACACCTGCAGCCATTATATTAAACTCAAGCGGAACGCCCCTACCAGTCGAGCAGAACCAAAACGGTCGAAACACGCCGCCACCATTAAACTACATCGAGCGGAACGGCGCCAATCGTTCCAGAAAAGTCCACCCCTCGACAAAAGAACATTCCTCGCTTACGCATCAACAAACCACCACCATGGGTCAGGTGATTCCAGAAACACTATAAAAGGAGGTACAACCCAAACAACGCCAGTCGACCCACAGCAGCAAGCGTCGACACACAGCAACACACTGCCGCATCCAGAGACCTTCCGAACATAGCCGAACGACGAGCCAGCAACACACTGCCGCATCCAGAGACCTTCTGAACATAGCTGAATGCCGAGCCAGCGACACTCTACCATATCCAGAGACCGCTGAACGACATACTTTTGCCCACAAATATAATACCTTTGTACAACCATAGGCAAACAATAAAACTTTATAAAACAAGCACAACAGTGTTTCGTTAGGCTGGGATACGGTCAACACATCGCTACCCCGCCTACAAGGGTTTTTGGCTCGGACAATATATGAGTGGCATGCGGTGAAATTATCTCTCTTTTTGTCATACAGCCTTTTTTAATGTGCGCGCGCAGAATACGGGAGGAAAAAACCTGTTCCTCTTATTCCTGTTGTATCCTGCTCGCGCAAATTAAGTGAGTATGTACGAAGGGGGGAGAGACCCTTTTTTATCTTTCGACTTAAGATCTTTCGATCTTCGATCTTTGCCTTCCGATATTTTCGATTTCGGGCGTTTCACTTTCGGTCCCGTGAGGGAGACCGATATTTTACATATATCAATCCTTTCAAGCTTTACAATTGCGTGAAGGACAATTGATTTTATAGAACGGCACTTTGACCAAGTTGTCGGCATGACGTGACGACAATGGTCGCGATTTGCGTCAATTAGGGCGACGTCGGGCGCCGCTGCGGGCCTCTGCGCCCCCCTCCCGCCTCACCGATGCGGGGCCGCGGTGACCGCAACCGGAACACAGGTCTCTGTCAAATCCAATTCACCCCCCCTCTCATACCCTCCCCTTTCAATTCACCCCCGCCACATCAAATAACCCTCCCCCCCTCCACACCTATTGTCACGACTGTCAAACCACCCATAGTCTCACCACGCACTATACATTCCTATATTAGATCCCACACACACTATCATCACACAAATACTTCCACACCTACTCCAAATGTCAAACTCCGATGCTATTTATATGTACTGTGTTTCTTGCAGGGCAGTGGAGTCGTTGAAAGAAACGTGACTCCGACTCCAATTTTAACAACGAACGCCAAATTGAATTTTCTCTTATACAATGTGCAAGAACATTTTCAGGTACTTGCACTCACAGTGGTAACACACCGACCAATGCAACAAACGATCTGATTTTCGAATATTTCAGACGTACTATTACAGTGTGAACTCTGTCAGTGCATAAACTTACTAGTCAAAGTATACACTGTCAAATCTGGTCAGTTACAGTACACAACAAAAAAAGACTAATTAATATACGTAGACGCTGACTAAGTATCCACAATCGTTTACATAATGATTTACTATAAATCGTTACTTTTAATTTGATACATTTGTTGAATTCTTTAATACATGGGGAAAATCTACATTAATTGCAAAAAATAAAGAATGCATTTTCTGACACTTTTATCAGGGGTGGCTCTTGAGAATTCACAGTGGCGGGGCTGTAATAGCTCGTTTACCATACCGGTGAGCGAATTCAAACAAAAATGGCATGCATAAGTTCTATACGGTTCGGTGATCATTGGTCACAAAGCGCTCCCCCAAAAGTCACTAAAATCGCTATAACGGAACATCTGGCATCATACTAACGAAAACTCAAGTGGTAAATATTCCGCATTCGCGGTTTTATAGCAAAAATTGTCTTTGTGACCATCTCAATGTGACTAATAATACAATTCCCGTTCTGTACTGGGAGGGCTGCAGCCCATATGAACGAGCCGCTACGGACTTGTTAAGATTTTAAGTCTTAACATTAGTAGTAAAAGGCAAATATAGATACATTGGTTGCTGGTGAATCATTCTCGTCTTAAACATGAGCCTTGCGTTTGTCGGCAATGGAAATTCTTATTGTTCTCGCATCTTTTGAAAAGAATTAACTACAATAAATACTTATGGAATTTTAGTACCTGCTCTGCCCGTTCATTGAAACTATTTTTATATGAAATTACCGCTAACTAAATACTTTTTTTTGTAAGCGAGGCATTATTTAACTGCCAGCAGGGATTTTAATTTTATTTAATAATAATACTCTCAAAGGAAACGAATAGTTAAAAACAGGAAATAATGCTTATTACGAATGGAAGGACTGATGTCGTTAAATATTAGTGAAAGCCTAAATACAAAAGTAGTTATAAACCACCTCGAAAAAGGAGAAATCCAAAATATTTACATTGTTATTGATTTATTTTATTACAATACATAGTACTTGTTTATTTATTTTATTATAATACATATACTTTACATTGAAAACCCCTGTCAACTGCATCTATAGAAAAAAAAGACCAATAGGATAAGACTAGAAAAATGAACTACGCCCAAATGTAGCTCTCGTGGCGAACACTGACATACATTATCAAGTAAAAAAGTATACAAATGTGAAATCGAAGCCAAAATCGCTTGATTTTTAAGCGACTCCGACTCCACAGACCTGCTCTTGATGTGTGTCTTGTTTTATTTGCTTGCAGGAGATCCACCTGATGAGAACCGCAATGTTCCCAGCAACATGCCGGATGGAGGGATACGTTGGGTTTCCAACGCTCCGACGGGCCACACTTCTTCGGACATGTTATATGTTAATGTTAGTATTGTGTAGGAAATCTTTTTATATAGAGCTCGTGACTATTTTTTATCTTTATAATGAAAAAGTAAATCTTTATGCAAGTCTTGTGAATCTCGTTGCATTTTTAATTAAAAGATAAATCCTCAAATTTTGCAGCCTCGATCTCAATCAGAATATTGACAAAAATATTAAATTCCATAATGCCTTCTCCACAATATATTATGTACAAGTATAATGCAATGAAATAGGTAATTAGACGAAAAATCAGTGGCCCGGGGTGTTAATTTCTGGGGGGCCTATATACAAGGTCGGGTTCTTAACCCCCACATTACATATAAAATATTTTCCAATTAAAACAGATATTTTTATATTGTATTATATATTGTTGCATAGGGGTGGGTTCAGGATCCAAATGAAAGGTCAAAGTCGCTTCACAGTATTTATTCAATGATTCAAGATGTTCACATGGATTCATCGCTCACTCTAAAATAATCTGATCTACCGTGTGTACCTCCTTATAAAGGACAAGTTGCACACCCTAGCTTCCCCGATCCATTTAGGTATCTATTGTCTAGGCACGTAAAGGTCTACCGTGGTGAGTATATTGCTCTGTGAGAGCTCCAGCGTATCCTTCGTTCGGGCACTTACTGAGTCCCGTTAGCCTAATCCGAGATCTCTATTGTTCACCCACGAATGCACTTAGACAGTGGATACTCTCGCTAATAACTTTCACTTCGAAAAGTACAAAATATGCCAAAAACATTGAAGTCTATGTGTGTTCGTCATAGTCCGTCTGTCGAACATGCAGTCTTTCTAGACTTTGTATTGAGAGCAATAATGTGGTGCCAGATTTGAGTCCGACCTTGAAAGCAGAATATGCATTTTAGACAATGTTTTCTATACATACATACATACATACGCATATATATTATTTCAAAATACTACGAATGAATAAAATAAGAAAATTCTTGTAATTTCCTGTATTTTAAAATATATTTAAATATAAACATACTTCATTTTTATAAACGGAAATCATTTAATTCATTTGTATGTATATAATATTTACTATAGGTCTGTTACCGAGGGTTGGCGCGACCAAAGCGCTTGTGCAGTGTCAGTGAATATGTAGGTGTATAGCATGCTGTCATACTGCATTCAATAATAAAAAGACGCTCTGTCTCTTTCGCGCGCTTCTGTACGCTGATTACAACAACGTGCCAACTCTTAGTAAGAGCTCAGGGCGATATTTACTGAATTGAGACTGATTCAATTCAACGATTGAAGACGAAATCCGTGCTTAATTCATTTTCGGAAATGCGTACGTGCGCGCATAAACGCCCCCATTGACTCTTATTATCGTCTGCGATATTTTGAGAAAGAAAGTAAAATGTTATTCAAATGCCAAGTTGCCCTGACCAATCGGGGGCCCCAGGCGAGCGCCTCCCCCCCCCCCCCCCCGTGCGTAAATCCACCGCTAATAATCGATCATTTCTTACAGTTGGAGGAAACCTTTCCACCGTCACCTCCGTTGCTGGAGAGAGACCCTAACATGAGCTCGGCGGCTCGCTACTCTCCACTGCATGCCACACCTACCTCTCAACCATGTCTTACACCCCTACAACACACACCCCTCTTGCACACATATCAACACCACACACACAATATATCCAAGACGATTCCCTCCATTCCGACCAACTCGATGTGCGAAGACAACAGAAACGTTCTCGCCGTCGGCACTTACGCACTTTCGCCGAGTGCCAACGCCAACAGCCAATCCATAGATGACATCAACACATCCGACATATCCCAATACATGAACTCGTACTCGACTCACATCGATGTGAATGCAGTCAACAACGATCTTCAATCTGAGGTACTTATAATAAATATGCTTTTTACTTTGTCTATGTACGTAGTGACAATAGATGAAGTTTTGTGATCATGCGAAAATTCGAACTCGAGATTTTGGCTGATTGGAACTCAGAATCGATCACTGATCACGTTTTCATGATCTAGAAAAAATGTGTGTGTGTGTATGTATTTTGGGGATATTTTGAACACCGTTAGTCTTATCGAAATGAAACTTAGTATCGATTACTGAAATTCTTATCGACACAACGTAAATTTTTTAAGTTGACCGGAAATGGTACCTCCCCTTATAGGTGTCCTCTTTTGTTAAGTTTTTGAATTCAATTATCTCCCAAACCGCTAACTGAATCGGACTAAAATTTTCTACATGTAATAAAAATTATAAATTTTTACCTGAACCGAAGTAGTACTATTACTCTAGAGAATCGAGGTTTTTTTATGTTTTTCTCAGAAGCCGTTTAGTTTATTGAACTGAAATTTCATATCTAGAAGTTTAAGCTTAATACCAAGTTTTGTATAAAATTTGGTAAGCATCCGTCAACTGGAAGTGGCAGTTTACTCTTGTTCGATTTTTCTTCCACTGTTCTTTTCGACCCCTTATACATGTGTGCTCTTTATAAAAAAATTTAAGTATAATCCTTGTATCAATGTCATGAAAATAAAAAAAAAATCATTAAATTTAATAAATCGGAAGTGGGATTTTTTCCTCTTAGAAAAGTCAAAAATATTGTGACCACGATTTTTTCCACACCCCTGAATGTATCAAGCTGAAAATTTATATTTGTATTCTTTATGTACTAACATATGTATGTAGAGCTGATTCGGTTTTGGTCAGAATTCGTAAACCGGAAGTAGTATTTTTTTTTTAAGACAATTTTTCATTATTTTATTTTGACCTTTTAAATTATTTTTATTAACTTGATATTTAATGTGTATAATAATTATAGTAATTTTAAGTAATAAAAAAATTTCGAACAAAATCCGACAACCGAAAGTAGAACTTTGGTCTTGTGTAAGTTTTCTTACATTTGCGCTCAATTTGTATCGAAAACGCTCCCATAACCGGTATGTGTGAACGTGTATGTATGTGTAATTATTTAATTTTGTTTTGTAACCGTCTTATATTCCTCAAATACGTAGATAAAGTCATGGATTGGTGACATCCGAATTTTTTTAGTCGTTTCTGCAACATAACTGGCAATTTTTTTCATGATTGATTTACGATATGCATTTCAGGCTCCGATTTTGAATTCTATCGATGACGTAACGTGCAGCGATGACGTCGTGCAACACGAAGGCAACGGCAACTACTATTCTCAGCAAGTGTATAACTCGGACGGCTACGAAGTGTCGAGTAGCAGTGAAGGCGTGTACCTGACAACGGCACCACCAATTTCAAATGCCGACAATGCTGTAGCTGGTGGTCAAATACTTGACACTTCCAATGACATGCTCGTATTCTCTTCTGACGGTTAGTATTGCTACCTTTCTGCTTCGTCCAATCGGTTGGGTTTCTTTTTTTATTGTATGTTTGTTTGTTCATTCAGGCGAGTTTCATATGATTGATGAAAATACGATGAAAACTGAACACGTCGAACTTCTCATTAGCGGCGCTCAGACGGGGATTTCGTACTCGCTTTCGAAGGAAAATGGTTTCATCATTGCACGTCCTACAAACTCGTCGTCTACGAAAAATGAAGGTAACGTCATTATTTTATAAGAATTTTGGTCTTAGCCCAATTGGCTCGCGCTCTTTCTAGAACAGCAATTCCTAACTGGAATATTTATACTCTTGGGAGTATGAAAATTGTTATTTAGGTGTACTCAAAAAGTTATTTAATACAAAATTGAGGAAAAACATCATATTTGATCTTCACACGCACCATTTATTGATTGTTTTTACCCTTTTTTCCCAAATATTTGTATTGAAAGATTCTGTATAATTTGCCTCGTAAGTCTTTTACATTCCAGAACTGCTAAGAAAATCCTCTCCGCTAACTTTTCCTCAACATTTTAAAGATTTGTTTCATCAGCTCAATTGATATATTCATATAAAGGACTAGTTCTATTTCTAGGAATTCTTATAAAATCATCATTGAATAGTCTGTAGAACCTTTCAACGTAACAATATACGTACATTCTGATGTGAAATTCTCTCAGTATTATATGTATTCTCAATTATTCCTACTCAGCTTAAAGTTTGCCTCTTTTAAATAAATTAAAAAAAAAACCCTTAAGGATTCCAGTTTAATTTTGATTATTTTTACAGCATTAGCAGTTGACATGTCAGTCTTGACAGCGCTCGACGATTACTCTCAATTCAACACTCAGCAAAATATACCTTCCGAACACGATAACGCCAACGTCAACCTCGGCATTATACAAAGCAATGAACTCGTAAGTTTGATTGTACTTCAATTGTATTTTTAATTAATACCATAAAGACGTATACACGTGATAGTTGCGCATTAACCAAAAATCGAAGTCTATTGTTGGGCACTCGGCGATGCACAACTACAAACATCACACCAGCACGATTCACATAAACCCGCATCTCTTCTTCTTTTGCTCAATGCCGAGTATCACAGTCATCGATGTCGTCTGGAATTTGATAGACGATCCGCCTCCACTCCTCCCGGTTCTGTGCCAAGTTGAAAGCAGCGTTAAGGGATGATCATCTCAGTTCTTTAATTTGGTCCGACTATTTCTTGAGAGACCATCTCTCAAGCGTTCCGGTGACTACCATTATTCCTGGCAATATGGCCAAAGTGGGAAA
Organism: Arctopsyche grandis; assembly: GCF_051622035.1. Taxonomy (NCBI): domain Eukaryota; kingdom Metazoa; phylum Arthropoda; class Insecta; order Trichoptera; family Hydropsychidae; genus Arctopsyche; species Arctopsyche grandis. The sequence goes on from NC_135362.1 coordinate 5,191,559, forward strand.
GAACCCTTTTCCTACATGTTGTGGAGAGTCTCTGAAACTGCCAGCTCTTTGAGGATGAGGATGTTCGTGGCTTTTGCGGTCCATGGGATGTGCAGCGTCTGTCTCCAACATCACATCTAGCACGTCTCTTTTTCAAGGTCCATGTCTCGACTCCATATAATGCAATAAGGATCACCAAAGATCGCACCACTCAGATTTTCGTTTTCCTCATTATAGAGCGGTTCTTCCTTATCTTTGTCAGGCTGACCATCGCCGTTTTCGCCATTCCTATTCTAATGCGGATTTCCGATTGGCATCCTCCTTCCCTTGATATCGAGTCACCTACATAGGTAGATAAATTCGTCGATTTCCTCATAGTCTTTTAAAGCATGGGACTTTATAAGAGACTCAAATCCGCCAACGAATTGGTTTTTTTGTTTATCTCTAGACCCAATTTTCTACTCTTTATCTTTATTCTACAACGTAGGTCAGCTATTTCATCCTCATTGCTGGCCATTAACGTTGTGTCACCTGCGAATCTTATGCTAGAAATCTTTCTACCGCCTATTGTTATTCCTCCTTCCCTTCCGTCGAGTACTCTTCTCATTATATATTTCCCATATATTTAAAAAGATCTGGAGGGAGTATGCATCCCTATCAGACGCCTTTTATCATAGTATTACAGGTTCAAGCCCCACTAGAGTCCCGCTGCTGGCCTGACCTTGGTTTGTGACTCACGGTGTATCGTTTCTTATCAGAGTTTGCCTATTTTTCTGATTTTCACTGAAACGATTCCTGTAAAATTGGCTTCTCCTTTCCTATCTCTCTTGCTAATCTCAAGTTATTCAGCATCTTGAGGTTCGCCAATTTGATTACAAAACGCTGCAAAAATTTCTCCATAGATGTCACTGAGGATGTTTGTATAAAATGCTTATGTATGTATATTGATTGATTGTATTGTATCTGTTTATGTGCACTCATCGCTTTGGAACGATCTGTAAAGGCTAGTATTCAAGTTCTATGAAATAAAAATAATATAAATTATGAATGTGTTATTAGCTAGGACCTTCCATCACATATGGTCTATTTGGCGCATGAGTTTATATGAATCGTGTTGGTATGATATTTGTACATTGTACACGGATCGACTATGATTTATGTTTAACGCGCAACGGTCTGATTACCCATTAACACATTTATAATCATCCCTATAACGATCTACAGCAGGACATTACGTTGAAAGACGAGCCTGAACCCTTGTCGATCCTGAACGTGACCAACTTTGACGACGATAATGAATCCAGCGATGGTAAACGACGCGCCCGCAAAATCCAAACCAGCTCCGACATATCTATCAGTAAGCGTATTCAAATTCAACACACTTTTTATCATACTATGTATATGTACGTCACGCATTGCTCACGTGTGTTTCGTCGTTTAGCTTGCATACCTGACAAATCAGTACCTTGCCGTGCAAAAGCTTCCCTGCCGGCGACTCACCTGTGGCTACGCAACAACACCGATAACGAGTCCGAAGTTCTGGGAGTATTCGCCCGTCGGCGAATTCCTCTACGAGCCCGATTCGGTCCTTTGGAGGGGATCCGCAAACGTTTACCGCAAGACACGACGCCCATCCTGTCGGAGAACTGTCCCCTCTTTCTGATACACACGGAAAACGGAGACTATACGATTGACATCTCGGATGAAAGTAATTGAATTTAGATGTATATGTATGTATATGCCGGTAGATTTTTGATAATATTCACTGCTAAATTTAACACTTTTCTGTAGAAACTTCGAATTGGATGCGATACGTTCGATTTTCTCCCGGTCCGTATCAAAATTTATGCCTGCAACAGCTCGAAGACGGACTCTTCTTCACGAGTTCCAAACCCATACCGCCTCGTTCTGAATTGCTGCTCGGATACGGTATTACTTACGCTCGCCGTTGGAATCTTCCGTTCCCGTCTCAAAGAACGCCGAGTAATTAATAACTGAGTCCTGTTTTGTTATTGACGTTTTATGAGTGTTATTTTGATTAAATATATTTGTTTGATTTTCAGATGATGACGAATCGATAGAGTGGCCTTGTTTCGAATGTCCGATGCAATTTGGTTCGTCTCCTGAACTGCAGAACCACTTGAACACGCATGATGAGGTAGGATTTGTTCATCGGTTTATTTAAATGATTGTCGTTTTACTTTTGTAACGATTTCTTAATTTTTGATATTTTTTTTAGGTTGATAATTCATCGTCAGTTCGTAAAATCAAGAAAAAGGTTGTTAAATGTGCCTCGAATGTTGAAAATCATTGCTCCATCTGCAACCGCACGTTTCCCAGAAGTTATAGGTTGTTAAATTATTCTTTATTGCAATCATTATTTATATTCTTTACTAGTGTTGTGCCCGATGAAATATCATCGCATTGGTTATGGCATATTAAGCTATTAATTAAAAGAAATGTGTTGGTCCTGTGTTTGATCCGCATGCGGTCGTATTATTTTAAAAAACTTTTTTAATATATTTAATTGTTTAATATGATAATATAAAACACCAATAAAGAAATTCATTAATTAATTAAATAAATTTTCAATAGAAATGCTCAGAGACTTATTGTCCTAGAAGAAACATTGGTAGCAAACAGTAGATATATTATAGAAGTTTTTGTCTTACATATGTACATGTGTCTACGAATTTTGAACCCAAGCAAAGCTGGGTATTTTTTTTAGTTCTCTATAAGACTTGACTCTTTGTTATTTTGCGTACAGCTTGAAACGTCACCTGCGTACTCATGAAGGCAACGTTGACTCTTCGTCCCATTTGCGGAAATCATTTGAATGGTATTTATTATATTAAATAAATTTTTTAATGCCGACATTTACAAGTATATAACATTTTTATTGTGCAATTTCATCGCAGTACTTCTTCCGACATGAAAGACACGGCCAAAACGTACGAATTTCCGAATCAACTGAACACCAATTCGGAATCGTCCAACACTGGAGACATCATCACAAGCAACGACGAAAACATCAAGGCGTTTTGGTCCGACAATACTGTAAAAAGCGAAATGATGCACGCGGAACCGATGGAGTACAAGTGTGACGTCTGCAATGCTGCATTCTCCAATGCAGAAAAATTAAATCTCCATAGGTAATTTATTTTCATTAATCACACCGGCTCATTATTCCTGTCGCTTCATTTCATTGGTAATTAATCATTTCAGTGTCGAGCATAAGAATGAGGCTATGAACGTTCCGATGTCCACTTCGAGCGATACCAACTTGAATCTCGATGCCCAACTTCCGTCTAACGAAGAAGTCAAATCGGACAATTTGTGGACGGCTAGCTGCTCTTTGTGTTCGAAGGTTTTCAATCGTCATACTCTGCTTACCGAGCATGTGCAGAGCCAGCACAGACACGCCGACGATTCGCTTGTGTGTCACGTTTGCAACGAGGTTAGACTCGGCTATGCCATGTGTGTGTGTGTGTTGGGTGTTTGCATTAGTTTCATATGATCTTACTTATCGGTGTCATAATTTCAGAAATTCACCGACGAGAACGTTGCAAAGAAGCACAACTGCGACAAACGCAACTTTCAAAAGTTTCAATGCCAAGATTGTTCCGTGTATTTCAATACAAAGGATAAGCTCCAACTTCATATGTTAAAGTGAGTTTTTTTTTTATTATACCAAATTATATACATACTTAACATTTCTTAGATACAATTGTGCTTCTAGGTTAAAAATTTGAATCATTATATTCTTCTTCTTCTTGTTTGCTCAATGCTGATCGTGATAGTCATTAATTTAATCTGGAATCCGATGGACGATCAGCGTCCTCTCTTCCTGGTCCTGTGCCAAGTTGAAAGCAGCGTTTAGGGACCATCCCATCAGTTCTTTAATTTGATCATTATAGTAGACTGTCCTCTCGCTCGCTTTCTCTCTAGTATTATGGTGACTACCAGCTTCTTTAGACTCTCCACATTCTTCCTGGCAATATGGCCAAAGTAAGAAAGAATTTTTTTTGTCTACATTTTGTGCAGTCTCTCTGAAACTGCCAGCACTTTTGAGGATGGAAATGTTCATGCGTCTTGTGGTTCTTGGAATGCTCAGCATACGCCTTCAGAGCTACATTTCAAAGTCATCTAACGTGTCTGTTTCTTTCTTTTTTGTCTCGACTTCATGCAACAGTCGAGCACCAGTCGGATTTTCGTTTTTATCATTATACATGGAACAGTTTTTCCATATCATTGTCAGACTGATCATCGCCGCTTTCGCCATTCCTTTCATCTGCGGATTTCTGATAGGCATCCTCCTTCTCTTGAAGTCCTTATATTAACCAGTAACTGCCACTCTCGAAATAGTTTTTAACTTTTAAATTAGTTGAACATTCAAAAATAATGATTTGATTCACATTATTCAAATCATTATTTTTGAAACACTCAAATCATCGATTTTTTTTATTTTTGTAACCAAGTTCGTCCATAGATGGTGCTTGTAAAGCCATTTTTAAACGCTAAATAATGTTCGTTTTGGAAGAAAAATCAACGCGACTCACCTGTGAGACGCTGGCGTACAAACGGTTTAACATATATTTAATCAAAGCTACATTTAATCGTAATATGAAAGAAAAAAATAGTTTTTGACTAATTCTAAATAACACAGCGAAAGGAATGGCGAAAACGGCAATGGTCAATCTGATAAAGATATGGAAGAACTGTTCTATTACGAGAAGAACGAAAATCCGTCTGGTTCGACTCCATTGTATTGTATAGCGTCGAGACATGGACCCTGAAAAAGACAGAAAGGGACATGATAGATGCATTCGAAATTGTGGTGTTCGAGATGGATGCTGCGCATCCCATGGACCGCAAGACCTACAAACACCTCCATTCTCAAAGAGCTGACACTTCCAGAGAGACTCTCCACAATACGTAGGAAAAGCGTTCTTTCCTACTTTGGCCATGTTGTCAGGAAGAATGTGTAGTCAACGGAACGCGAGCGAAAGGACGGTCAAACTCTCAAGAAATGGCCAGACCAAATCAAAGAACTGACGGGATCGTCCCTTAACCCTTTGCCCGCGGCAATAAATACAGCGAACAAGCGTACGCGGTTCCTTTTTCGCGAATTTGGCAATCGAGTTTTCGACCTTAAATACAGATTTTAATATTTACTCAAGTAACCAGATATGCTAATTAACACAAAGTATTATTTTAAACAATAAAATACATAATATATCTCTTAGTTTTGGCTTAATTGTCAAATAATCATTCTTCATACAATTGAGACGTATCGTCGCCATTGTTCAACAGACGTGACGTCACATAAACGAGGTTTCAGTATGGTTCCACAAAAAACTAATTTTGACTGGTATATATTAATTTTAAGCAAATTGAATAGATGGCATTCAACTCTCAGTAATGTATTCAACCAATTTTGAACCATAAAACAGTTGAAATAGGCGCATATAAGGCTCAAAATCCCGTGCAAAGTTCAAAAATACTATGGAAGACAGCCGCGCTACAGACTTGTCGCGCAAAGCTTCCATAGAAGACGGCCGCGGGCAAACGGTTAACACTGCCTTCAACTTAGCACAGCACTGGGAGGAAAGGATAAGAACCATCAAATTTCAGACGACATGAATGACCATGACGCTCAGCATTGAGCAAACGAGGAAGAAGAAGAAGAAGAAATAACACAGTAGCAGCTAATTTTTTTTTTCATTCCAATTGCAGACACTCGGACAGCAACGAGTTCACTTGTCCCAATTGTAACAAACAATTTAAAAGGAAGGACAAACTCAAAGAACACGTCCGACGACAACAGCGAGTCATAAACAACAATAAAGAGGTCAATAGTCTTTTAAAATGCAGTCAAATTCTGAACTGAATGTGTGTATAATATCGTTTCATATATTTTTTCAGATTATATACCTATGCAGCGAGCGCGCCAATGGATCCCTGTCTTCAAATCACGACGATCCGACCGCCTACCTTCATTTCACCTTCAAGTGTCACCCGTGCCGGCTCGGCTTCAAGAGACGAGGAATGCTGGTATATATATATATCTATATATCCCGTCTACGATATATACTTACATATTGTTTTCGGATCTAATTTTGAATACGTTCCAGGTTAATCATCTAGCACGTCGTCATCCTGAGGTAAGTCGAGCTACTGTTCCGGAATTGCAGCTGCCTATACTTCGCACGGCGCGAGACTACTTCTGTCAACACTGTGACAAAGTATACAAAAGCAGTTCGAAGCGGAAAGCTCACATTCTCAAAAATCATCCGGGTAGGTTTTGTTGCCTTGGATGTATGTATTTTTCAATTTGATTTTGGATGCTTGTTATATAGCGTTGATTTTTTTTTTTAGGTGAGTCTTTGCCGCCGTCCACTAGAGATTTGGGTTCTGGTGAATCGAACGAGATTGAAGTTTTGGGCTATAGTGCTTGCGTCGGATCCGTGCCGAGTGCTCCTCATCACTGTCCGTACACTCCTTGCCATAAGCAGTACGCGTCCAAGGCCAAGCTGTCGCAACATATCAAACATAAGCATTTAATAGTATGGTTTCTTTTTTAATATTATTCTGTTATATGTTGATTTTTTTGTATGGTGTTTTTAATTTGCTATTTCTTTGCAGCCTGCGGAATCGAAAGAAAATACCCAGATGGACGAAACAGTCGCTATGCCGAATGTGGACGTATCTGAACTTAAAACTAACGATTTACAAACTGTTACTGGATCTGATCAAATCACTCATTTCCTGTCTAATATGGTAATTATTTTAATGATATGTTTTTGTTCAACTGTTTGAATGACAATTTAGGTGTAGTTTTGCATCATGGACCAAAGTCCAAAAGGTCTAAGGGAAAAAACGCAGCACCCCGAGCCCAACACAGTTAGCTGCCACTCGTGAAATATTTGAACTTTACCTGTACGTCAGCGATTTTTGAATTAGTTAAACATGCAAAAAATTATTTGACTCGCATAATTCAGGCTCCCGGAGGTTTGGTTTGACCCTGGATGCGTATGCATGACGTGTCTTGACGCATGAGAGTTTATAGACATTTCATATTTCGCGATGTAATCGATTAAGTGGCAGCCTTGATGACATCTGTTCTTTCTGAATTGATAAATTTATTTTTGTAAACGACAGCATAGTTCGGTGGTTGCGTTAACGCTAACCACCAAGAGGTTGCCGGGTTCGATCCCTGAATTTATTTCGAGTATTTCTGTAGTGCTGCTGGTCAGACTTGGATATTTGTGACTCCAAGTCTATCATTTCCTATCGGAGTTTGTCAATTTATCTGATTTCATTGTTGAAAAGGTTCCTCGTCAAATTGGCAGAAACCTTTCTACAATGTGATCTAATAATTTAAAAGTTTAATACCATAGGTGTTGCCATGCCGCCTTACCCAAGTATATAATTAAAAAAAAAAGTTCAAATGTTTGTAAAACCATATTTAAACGCTAAATATTGTACATTTCGGAAGATAAATCAACATGACTCGCTTGTGAGATGCTGGCGTATAAGATAAATCAATGCGCGACTCATGGGCGAGTCGCTGGCGTACAAAAAGGGTTAAAAACCCCTGTTTTAAAATAATAGACCTTGGCAGAACCAATTTTTTGTCTTTTTCGTGGAATAGAACATGGGTAGTTTGAAATTAGGCAATTTTAATTCAATTTCGACCGATCATTTTGGAAATTATCGATATGATTATTTTCCAATCTTGCCTAATACTTTATTTAATTTATATTTTTCAGAACTATCAAACAGTCAACGACGATAAAATGACCACAATTCAGACTATCTCCGAAGTCAACAATGCTCTGTCGCCATCGGCTTCAAAGTGTAGAAAGTTACTACCGCCGTTACAGCAAATGTCTTCATTCAACAAATGCAACGGAAACAAACCTCGCGACGATCTGCTCAACGAGTCGACGACTTTCACCCAAAACACGGACAAGATCCTCGAGGACAATCTGAAAATATCGAATCAATTCCACATCAACGATCTGATCAAAACCCTGTCGGAGATGAAGAACGCGAAATCGCAAGACGCGGCAGCTCTCAAGCAGAACTACGTCCTGTCCAAATCGGATTGGAAATCAAACGACCCGACCACGTTCTCGGGACTGCTACGATGCGGATCCAACTACCTGCATCTGATCCACATAATGGACAGCGTCGAGATTCTAGACAACAAAGACTCGCCGAGCGTCAACACGATGAACAGAGACATTGGAAACGCGGTCATGATCAACGACGTGCCGAAGCTCCACATATCGGGGCACATCCTGAGCGTAGAGTCGAACAAACTGCCGCCGGTCAGCGTGCTCTCCTCGAACGCCATGTCCGGAGGCTCGTTGACGACTCAGTACACGGATCGTTGAAACGGTCGGCGCGGTGAATGTCGGTTGCAAATTTTTCAGTGGTATCTTGTCGCCACTGTATATCCGTTTCGTCGGTGAATATCTGATGAAAGGGTATTCGACCGTTGTTTGAATCGATCCGCTCGTGGCTTGATTACCATTGATAGGGTGGATTCAACGCTCGTGTGTGCTTATTGATAAACGAAACCGTTGTCGACACAGCGGTCTCGCAAATTTTTGTGGTTTGTGCTGTATTTGAAATTAAATAGATGCACAATTTAAAAAAAAAAATTATCTGCTTCGTCGCAGTCACGAAATGTAATAAAATGTATTTGTAGATTTCACTCGTATTCCGTCACTCTAGGAATATAGAAGGCTAAATGTCATGTTTAATAGTTTGTTTCGTTGTAGTATTTTGTTGATATTGTTGGAAATTATTCGAATAGAGGACGCGTCTTTGTCTGGATTTGATACTCAGATTTTTTCTATATAATGTCCCTATTGGAACGTAATGTTTTGTATTTAATAGAAGAAAAAAAAAGAAATTTGATGTGCATGATTCATGGATATTGTTTTTTTTATTGCTTGTTTGTGAATAATATTTTTACGCGCGTACCCCTTATTTATTTTATTTATTATACGGCTATAACAAGCTAACCCGTCAACTGTGATTTAATGCATAAATAATTAAAAAAGCTGCTTTTTTAAAGAAAAAACTGTCATATTTTTATAAATCAATTGTTTGCAATATGTATGTATATAAAGATAAATGATTTTGCTAAGTATTTATTATATTTTATTAGGGAATAGTAGTGCATAATTTTTTTGTTTTAGAATGCTCTGAAATGGATTTTGACGAACATATCACTAATAGATATATTTTAAATATTCCTGAGATGTTTATTTATTTTTTAATTTATACTAAATTACCAAAAAAAAAAATATTTAAAAAAGTATTAAAATACATCCTCAATGCCTTTGACGTGCAAATCATGGGATCAATACTCTGAACCAGAGATGAATCGACAAATAATAAAAAATTAATCATTTATTGTAAACTCGTGCTTGAATTAGTATTAATAATAAATTAACAAAAAAAAAGTTATATACAATGTAAATAATGTTCAACTTTTTTGTTAAATTTTTATTGATTGGTGTGAAAATTACAATTATTAATATTGAATAAAAAAAAAATACAATGTTTTTCGTTTTGATTTGTACAAATTTAACGTAGTTCGATTTTTATTTGTGAAAATTTTAATATTTTAAAATTTTAATGTATCGTAAATGTAACTAAATGCATGTTTGTACCTGTAAAAGTTGTTATTGCATTGGATTTACTTGTACTTAAAAAAAATGTAGAATGAATTGTTTGTATTGACAGCTGTAATAGGATGAAAAAAATAGGCATAGGCGTGATAAATAAAACATGTATTATTAATAAATATGTCGTAATGTGATAATACAAAGTAGTAGCAAAATGTTTGCAAATGTTATTTCAAATTTTATTAAATTGTTATGTAATTTTATTTATTTGGGATGTTTAGAAAGTATACATAATATAATATTTAATCCCCATTTTATGAAAAATGAACCAAAGCTGCCTTTTTTGTATTACAAATTAATTAAACCAAATATTCTTAACTTTAACAAAAAATAATATTCAAACTTTTTGATGCAAACCCGAAATCTACACATTATATATTCAATAAATGCACATATATATATATATATATACAAAAATAAATACAGTAGTAATTGCTTAATTTTTTTATAGAGCAAAGTTGAAATGCATCGTCATTTTCATCTTCCGATCGATAAGTTGAGATTCAATGCCTTCAGTATTTATGTAATATAACCGTACTCCGGTGAATGTGCAATATTTTTATTTAGTTTTATTTATTTTGTTTGTAATAAATGGACAAGTCAATTTAAGTCATACTAAAACACCTCATAATAAACTCCAAACTTTAATTAGATAGATAATAAACGCTTCTGTTTTCCTCAACGCGGAATACTCAGGTATAACGTACTTCAAATCAGCTGTGAAAGAATCCCGTCTTCGATCCTCATATAAGTATTTTGTAAATCATCGAATAAATAAATACAAAGCATTAGATTTGTATGTAGAGTTATTAGACGTAGCGGATAAACTATCGTAAGGGCCGTTTACACATCTATAGTACAATTATTATAGTATGGAAGATCAAATATAGTATATAAATTTATTTGTTTATTAAAATACACGGTACGGTACTTTCAACAATTTCCGACGATCTTGATTCAAAGTGTTGTAAATAGGCTTGATGATCGTTGTTATCGCAATCCCGTAGGTCTAGTGCACGGTCGGTTCAGCTCTAAATGCGATCTCACTTACTTCTCCTCGCGCACTTCCGCATCCGAGGTTGCTTTGCAAGAGGTTGTATCTTCTACGTGCAAAGCGTGACGCTTTTCAATCCCCCTTTTGATAATTTATATGTAAAATGTCAATGTTTTTGAAGTGTACATGTGTGTGTGTGTGTGTGTGCGTTTTTGGAATCGAAGTGTGTATGTACACTTTGAAATTTTTTTCTCATCGAGGGACCTATTTATCGTCGTGTAATGTAATTTGTGTTTTCGAAAGCAATAAAAGCCTTTATCAATATAATTAATAATCGTGTGCCGAATAATTTAGACGTATGTAAAATGTGCTGCGTTTGATTATTTTGGGCATCGTTAGAATACTGCTATTCGATTTTTTGTATGTAGATTTAGACGGCATTGATTTGATATTTTATTGTAAAAGAAAACATATATATATATATATATTATTTTCTGTGAGTGTTTCTAAAAATGACCATCAATATATTTCCAAATAAACTAAATTTACTAAGTTGTGCGTTTTTAATATTTAATATCCTCCATTTATCAATGTGCTTTGACTGAGGAATGCTATATAAGCAGTGGCGGCTCGTGAGAATTCATAGGGCGGGATCTGCAGAGAATAATCGGACTAATAAATAGCTCATTGACCATTTTTCAAGATTTCAAAGCCTTCATTGCTGATACTCAGCGTGTCCTGATGACGGGTGACCGTAAAAATGTCGAAAATGTTCGTTTACCATGCATTCATATGAAAAACGGTTAGTATATATATCAGTGGCGTGCGGTAAAAGTCGTACATCCTCAATTAATTTGCGCGAGCAGGATACAACAGGAACAAGAGGAACAGGCTTTTCCTCCCGTATCCTGCGCGCGCATATTAAACAAGGCTGTATGACAAAAAGAGAGATAATTTCACCGCATGCCACTCATATATATTGGTAAACGGACTACTAGTCATATGTGAACCAGTCACAGGACAACCGGTCGCTCTAGATCGGTCACATGTGATCACCCTTCACACTAAAATCGGTCACGAGAAAACTGGTTGACCGATTTTAGGGTGTGACCAGTTTTAGTGTGACGGGTGATCACGTGTGACCGATCTAGAGCGACCAGTTGTCCTGTGACCGGTTCACATTTGACTAGTAATCACCGAACCTATATATTATACATATATACATAGTACCGTTTACCATGCACCCTTTTTTTTTTGATCTTTCGACTTAAGATCTTTCAATTTTTGATCTTTGCTTTCCGATATTTGCTTTTTCGACCTTTTCACTTTCGGTGCCGTGATGTAGACCCCCTGATGACACATAGGCCTCCTCCAGACCTTTCCATATTCCTCTCTCTCCTGCCATCCTTATCCACAAAGCTACCTGCAGCTTGCTTCAGGTCATCTGACCATCTTTTTATTTGTCTGTCTCTTTTTCTTTATAGCATGGAGTCCATTCTGTTATAGCTGTTGACAATTTCTCTTTCCTGTCTCTTATCATGTGACCAGTCCATCTCCATTTCAGTGTTTTGATTTTTATACCATCATCTTCGACTTTGGTCATGTTTCTGAGATCTACTGCTCTTTTTTTACGTTTTATGGTATACCCTAGCATACTTCTTTCCATTCTCCTGTGGCATGTTATTAGTTTATTAGTGTAGTAGCCCAAGTTTGACATCCATAGGTCATGATTGGAAGTATGCAGGTGTTGAATATGTTTCTTTTGATTGCATTGGCATGTTGTTTGCCCTTCATCAAGTTTTTCAGGGACCAGAATCTTTTCCACGCGTTAGTGATCCTCTTTTCTATTTCTGCTTCCATATGGTCATTGAAAGACACAATCCGACAAACACCCTCTAGCCCATACCGTTGATCAAATGCAGACAAAAATAGCATGCATATTTACTATACTGGGAGGTCTGCAGCACATATGGACGGCAAAAACAGCACGCATTTGTACTATACTGGGAGGGCTGTGGCCCCGCAGCCCATATATACGAGCCGCCACTGTATATTTGACTATTAATTAATTAATCCATAGAGACATCTATGGATTTAGACTTGTACATGCCTTTTTTTACATGTTGTGCATAAATCAAATTAAGATATTGGTGACATAGTGGGTAGGAAGGTTTTTACCAATTTGAAGGAACCGTTTCAACAATTAAATCAGATAAATTAGCAAACTCTGATAGGAAACGATCGACTTGGAGTCACAAATGACCAAGTCTGACCAGCAGCATTAAAGATTAGCACGGGATTGAACCCGGTAACCTCTCGGGGCTTAACGTAAACGCAACCACTGATCCATACTGCTGGCCATATGAAACCAGTTACCTTATCTGCCTGATTATCGAGATTTTGATATATTGTATGGCCATATTCATGCTAGGCGTAGCGTAGACGTAACGCACAGCAAATTGAAATCGTAAGCTAATTGATGACTTAAACAACTTTTGATTATTTAAAGTTTAGTGAAGATATTTCAACTGATTTGGTCGTGTCTGAATTATCTTCATTTTTTTTATAATTTGCTGTCAAATTAAATATATAGCCAGTATATTTAATTTGACAGCAAGTATGGCTCGGTGGTTGGGTTTTTGCTTAGCGCCGAGGACGCTGGGTTCGATCCCGATCGACCTCGATTGAAAAAAATTTATTCCGAGTATTTTCTGTAATGCTGCTGGTCAGACGGATATTTGTGACTCCAAGTCGTTCGTTTCCTATCAGTTTGCCAGTTTTTTTTTCTGATTTTATTGTTGAAACGTTTCCTGATTAAATTGGCTAAAAACCTTCCTACCTACTTTGTCACCACTATATGACTATACATTATGATTAATGTACAATAAAATTTATGCTGGAACGATATCTTTGCATTTGTGGCGGCTCTACGACATGGTCGAGTTTCAGTCAGCATCCTGCGAGTTGGGACCAACTCGGCCATGTTGGTCTGTTGCTACTTTACTTCCTTCCCGCCCATCACATTTAAGCGGATTTCGCTGTATTATATTATATTATTCTTGTATCAACAGTTCATTTTGACCATCCTAAGGAAAGTTTCAAATGATAATTGACTTTGTATCTATTTCCTAGGCATTTGAATGATTTTTTAATTCATCTGTTTCCATAAATTGTTTATGAGATGTTCATACGCATAAAAAAGTAATCGGTGGGTCACAAGTTCAAAACAAAAGTTGCGTATTTTGGAATTTTATGCAAATAGGTATATTGTATTATACCTGAAATTTTATTTTATATGTGTATATATAGACATCTATTGATACATTTTCATTTTTGCAGTATTTTACACATCAGCAAGAAATAGATCAAAATTGCTGGAACGGTTATTGGAACCGTTTCAATGTAAATCAGATAAAGTGGTAAAATTTTATAGGAAACAATCGACCTGGAGTCATATATTCAAGGTCTGGCCATTAGCACCGTGTAGGGATTGAACCCGTGACCACTTGGTTTGAAGCATTACTTGTTAATTTGCTTTTTACTTGGTTTGAAAGCATTACCACTAATCTATGCTGCTGGTTAATTAATTGTCCTTGAAAGGTGTTGAAAAATGAAGTCACAACCCCAGGCATTCTTATTTATGAGTGTGTTTCAAAATGAGAATGTGTAATACGTATGAAAGCTCAAATGAAGTGAGAATTAAAAAATAGTTAGTAGACCATGGAGTGACTTTAAAACGATTGTAGAAGGTTCAAGGAAGATACGAATGATGTGAGAAGGAATCATTTTGGATAGGTATTTGTTCCGTAATGGATGGTATACGGCGAATGATGACGATGATGATGGCAACACATGTTAATTTTTCAAATTGTTTATTAGTTACGTATTGGTGTTTGGTTGGTTACAAGAAAATCTCGAATCTATGAGCATCCCTCGGGATATAATAATTTCTCATACTAAAAAACAAGTATGTTCGAAGCTGATCACTTACAACTAGTCTTATATATAAAGCGTACATAAATATATATATAATAATAAAATAGGACTTTCGCAATAATACATTATGTATACATATATATAAATAAAACAATAGAAAAAAAAAAACAATCGAGTCGAGTGGCATTTTTTTTAATAAATTTTTATGCTACATAAATAAAAACACAAATATGTAAATGTATACACACATACATATGCATATAAAATAGTGCGTATGAATGAATAACTATGCATTTTTTTTTATTAAAGATAATAATATATAGTGTATATATATATATATATATATATATACGTAATCGCACCACCTCGGAACGTAACCAAATGAAACAAAATTAAAATGTCGCTGAAAAATTAAGTATCGGGGAAGATGGGAGAGCTGGGTTCGGAGAAGAGGAAAAAAAAAAACATCACACGGTTGAAAAATGCCGCACGCTCGACTAACCGTCGTCGTGGCCGGCGTTCTTCGACACCTCGTTCTAAATCTTGGCACCGCCAGTCAATTTTTTCTCTAATTACTAGAATGATTATCTAAATACTGTATATATGTACAATATTTCCATATTTTTTGTTACTTAAATCGCTTTTTCTCTATTCAATAATTAATTTATTATTTTCACTTATTAAAGACGTGCTCGGCGAAACATGCTCTCAAAGTTGAACACATACAGTGTGTACAATGAAACGTGAAAGTATTCCAAAAATATACAAATACAATATGTCAAAAGTACTAGGAAAGAAAACATCAAATCAAATACACATAAATTAAAACAATATTCCTTTTTTTCTCATGTAAAAACATCTGAAAAACAATCCATGTAAAAATATCAAACAGGCAGACGGTTATTGATTGTTTATTTTTTATACATAAAAAAATTCTCAACATTCATAATTGGGTTCGGTGCAAACGATCGAAAAGCGCCAGACATACTTAACTACAGATTAACTGGATAGATTGCACATCAGATGACGAGTAACCTTTAGATGTGCACAGATGCAATGATTAAAATTGAGTCAGATCTTTCTGGCGATTTTAATAAGGCAAAATTCGGAACTAAAGTATCAGAAGCACAGAATGTATACAGGGTAGGTATGTCGGGACTTTGGGTAGATTTCGTTTAGTGTAAGTGCGAGCAGTGTGCACGCATAAGGTACACGTGTCGTTAATCTGTCTGGCGCTCGTCGATCGTTTGCACCGCATCGTTCATAATTGCATCATCGCATCATGTCCACACTTAATTTGCAATTTATTTACTTTTTTTTTATTACTCAATTTAATTTACTTCTCATATAACGTCTCCTAATAGCATAACTAGCGGCAAACCCTCATTACATTGAACTTCAAAAGACAATAATAATCGCTTCAATCAGGACACGTCACAACCATAAGGCAAATCGAACAATATGAATTGCCAACACCGACCATTCTACATACTAAAAATACATAATATATATATATATATATATATATATTATAGCACAGTCGACGACTGAAACTTTCAGAATATTACAGCAACCAGTACAAAAATGTTTTTAGACTAAGACTAAAATGCGAATCAAAGAGTCAATTTTGATCATCAACCTTCACATAGCGTACTCCGGAGCACAGTGCTTTGCAATAAAACATCTTCGTTCGACTCCGTCGTAATGAGAGTTTGCCGTAACCTGAAAACCATTGAATCATTTTAAAAAATGGCATTTTATAATAGAAAAAAAAAAAAAAAAAAAAAACAACAAGAAAGATTCATATAATTCTTTGTATATTCAAATCTTATACAAATCAAAAGAAATAAATAGCAAATAACAGTGAAGCACCCAAAAAAGTTTGCTCACAAAGATAATATAATAACCGATTAAAGGAATCTGAACGTACGCAAGTACGATTATGAACGTACGCAAGTACGATAATAATTTCATGAAACGCTCTTCGTCATTTGAAGAACGAACATACATCAACTGCCGTTTCACGTGCCAATGGACTTTTTTTTTTTTTTTTTGATAATGCAACTGCTTCAGCGAACATTATACAATATATATATATATATTAAGTGACATTTTGATGTATTTTTTTGTTTCTTATTCTTCATGTATAAAATTACAAAACTGTGAGTATTTTTTATTTAATACTACGGTCGGCAAAGCGGGTTCGCTTTACGTTCTGAGGTATTTGAACGGCTCTTTTCGAATCCATTCAAAAGTAACACTGCACGATGGGCTCGGCACTATCGGGACGACTCACTAACGGTCCACGTTTCGTTTTAACCACCTAGTGATGTGACGGCAAATAAATCTCACATACAAATATTAAATAGATAATACGAGTACTAGACTTATACTAGATTGCATTGTATGAATATGCCCAGATATGATAAATTTCCTTCTATATATATATATATGTATTGACGGTACAATCATTCATTTGCCAGCAAAGTGATTTTAAATTACCGGTATCGGAAACCATAGATGAGTGATCTGTAAAAATATATCAGATATTTAAATATTAGTGTATGCATTTAAAAATTTGGAACGAGTTACTCTGATGTAATTTCACATCTTTGAATCCTCATCAGTATATATGGGAAGAATTTTCTGTAGGAAGTTTGTTTTTATATAATTTGGATGCAATCACTGAAATGAGAAAAAAAAACATCACTAGGTTGGTTAAAAATTGTACGCGAAAATTTTTGGCAAAACTTATTATTAATAAATAATTTGGACTTTTCTTCGCTTTCAAAGTGTGAATTCGTCTAGTAAGTTGCCTGAAACAAACACGAGAAAATGTTTACATCGTTATATAAACGGCTTGGTAAAACCGTAGCGGGTCTTTCGACCCACTTCAAGTTAGGTTACGTCGAAGAATAGAGTGGAGTGAGACCGGTAGTGAGTAGTCGTGCATATGCCGAAGCCCTGAAACATATAAATGTGTGAATTTGTCGAACGTGAGAGAGAGACGACACGCTACAAAATACAAGAAAAAAAAAAAAAAAACCACTGTACAAAATGAAAAAGAGCGTGCATTATCTCTTGTGAGTTTTGAAACTGACGGAGAGCGGCTGCCCCATGAGGATGTAGCCGTTGAGCTCTTGGATGGCGACCGCCGCCTGGTCGAAGCTGCGCATCGTCACGAAGCCGAACCCCCGGCTGCGATTCGACTGGTGGTCCCGGATGATCTTGACGGAGACGATGGCGCCGTACGGCCCGAACAGCTGCCACAGCGTGAGCTCCTCCACGTCGGCGGCCAAGTTGTACACGTAGATGGCCCAGTGGGTGGCGCCCCCGCCGCCCAGGTGGCCGTGGACGTGCTCGTGGGCGAACCAGGCGCGCCGGCCCGGCCCCTGCCTCGTTCGAGAGTTGCTCGGCTTGTTGGCGAACTTGACGGTGAGCGGCTGAGCGAAGCCCTCGGGCGCCATCCCGTTCATCTGCCGGATGGCGCGCTCGGCCTCCTGCTGGGACTCGTACAGGACGAAGGCGATGCCGGCGGCCACGCGCGAGTTGACGATGCGACCAAACTGGCCGAACATGCCGTGCAACTCCTGCAGCGTCATCTCGTCGGGGAGGTTGCACATGTACAGGTTCCAGTCGGCCTCGGGCTTGGTGGGCGGCTTCGACTCGGGGTTGAGCAGGGCGTGCGACACCTTCAGCGTTTTGTTCTGCATGAGGAGGCCGTCGAAGGCCTTGCGAGCCTTGGAAGCGTCGTCGGGGTCCGAGTACTCCACGAAGCCGTAGCCGCGGTTGGCGATCAGCTTGCAGCTCTCCAGCTTGCCCATGGCGGCGAACAGCGAGTACATCATGGCCTGCGTCATCACCTCGGGGATGTAGTTGACGATCAGCTTGGTGGGGGACTCCTCGGGGCCGGGGCCGAGCCCCCCCAGCCCACCCTCCTTGTCGGGGCCCCCAGCGCCCCCTCCGACCCCCGCGCCCCCGCCCCCGCCCGCTCCCGACATGCCGCCGCGCCCCCCGAACGCTACCACCGCGAGGCCGTAGCGGACGCCATCGCAAACGCCCACCGGCACCGGCACCGACACTTCCACTGCTTCCACGGCTTCCACTGCTTCCACTGCTTCCACTGGCTCTTCGGCTGCACTCGGCTCGGCTCGGCTCTCCTCGGCTCTCCTCGCTCTCTCTTCCCGCTCCCCGCTCGCCTCTCGCCTTCGGCCTCCGCTCTCAAGCTGTCGCTCCGCCCCCGCCGCACGCAGCGCCCACACCGCCGATCGCCGCGACACCCCGTCGCCCGCGCCGCGCGCTCTGCAACTCTCGCTCTCGTCCGCCCTGCACACGTGGATTTCTCGCGTCGCCTTTTCGCCTTTTCACCCCGCCTCTCCTGCTTCCCGTGCCTCTAAAATTATGTGCCGTCGCTCGTTACGCTCTCGCCTTCGTCTCGTTGGGCTTTCTCGACGTTTCGTTTGAACGTTTCTAGTTAAAGATTCGGTGTTACGTTGGCCGTGGCGTAGTGTGTTTAATGGGTGGTTTCGGTCTAAAGATGGTCGTTTTGTGCGAAATTTGGGTTCGGTGATTACTGATCACAAATGAATGACTTTGTTTGAAAAACAGCACATGTCACAAAATACGAATTGTGCAAGAGAGCAAAAAAACTATTTATCTTATTATCAAACTTAATAAGTTCCGCCACTTGATCTTTATAGAACAGTGGTCGGTAACCTGTGGCTCCGGAGCCGCATGAGGCTCTTTGCATCAAAACTCGCGGCTCTCGTTGTCTATTAAAGTTTACGTGAAATTATATAAATACGTATTCCGATAAGGGTGTATGAAACATATATTTCAAAAATTGATTTTCATACATCTCCACAATTTTCAGCTCATAAATGAGTAGGATCTATATTAAATTTTAATATACTGTGGGAATCTCGTCACCATCATCAATACATATACTGCGACGCAGAATACATTCCTAAAACCTTCTAGAAAGCTCCACCCCAACCAGGCGAGCGGAAACAAACCGGTCGAAGCACACCTGCAGTCATTAAACTAAACTCAAGCGGAACGGTGCCGAAACCTTCTAGAAAGCTCCACCCCTACCAGTAGAGTGGAAACAAACCAGTCGACACACAGCAGCAGACCAGAGACCTTCTGAACATAGCCGAACAACGAGCCAGCAACACACTGCCGCATCCAGAGACCTTCTGAACATAGCCGAACAACGAGCCAGCAACACACTGCCGCATCCAGAGACCTTCTGAACATAGCTGAATGCCGAGCCAGCGACACTCTACCATATCCAGAGACCGCTGAACGACATACTTTTGCCCAAATATTCTAACACCTTTGTACAATATTTAGGCAAACAATAAAACTTTATTAAAACAAGCACAACAGTGTTTCGTTAGGCTGAGATACGGTCAACACATCCTACCCCGCCTACAATACAATCCAAAACTATTATGTTGCGGCTCCCAAACTTTTCAATTTTGCAACTTTTTCCTTGGTTTGGCTCTTAGCTAGAAAAAAGTTCTTCATCACTGTTCTAGAAATATTAAACAAATAATCAATGTGTTCCGATAATAAAGGGGACTGCAAGCAATCCAAACGCTGTAGCAGTCGAGCGTATAACGCGGTATCCTTTCTACAAAAGTGGGATAAGCTAAGGGTGACATTTATGTTCATACAAATCATTACTTTTTATTACCTACTAATTCCAATCTTCGTTATTATATAGTTGTAAAGAAACATGTGGAAGTTATGAAATAAATATGCATACAATCACAATCATACCTATATGTATGTACATATATATAGGTATGAAATGTGAAAAAAATATGTAATAATATGAAAAAACGATTTTTTAAAATATAAACTTGTGCCATTCAATAGTTTTAAAAAAGAATATTATACCATTACAAGAAGTTATAAAACATATGACGTACATACATGCATCGTTTGAGGCCGATCTTGTAGGAAGAACAACATATGTCCCCGGACATATGTTGTTTTTCTAACAAAATGCTTGGACAAGTGTTGTTTTTCCAAAAGTGGCTATTTTTTGAAGCTCATTTTTAGTGACTAGAAGATTTTTTTCCACATCCAATAAAAAGTGAGCATGTAGTCCGTGATCAGGACTATCGTTTGCAACAATAAAATCGATTTCGAAAAAAATGGACATATGCTGTTTTTCAAACGGAGTCTTCAAATTACTCGTCACAAAGTCACTAAAATCTCTATAACGGAACATCTGGCAGCCGAAAAGTCCATCATACTAACGATAACTATCATAGTGACGAGAACATGAGTGCGAAATATTGTGTATTCGCGATTTTCATGGCAAAAATTGTCTTTGTGACCACCCCAATGTGACGAATAGTCCAACTACCGAAATTTGCAGTTTGAAAAAAAATTGAATGCGCCCATTGGCTACGTCCACACTACCGATATCTACACCTGATATTTACGAAATTTTCTGTGGCGGCTCTCTATACGACATGGTCGAGTTTGGTTACCTTCCTGCGAGTGGGGACCAACTCGGCTGGGTTCGGAGAGCGGCTACTCACTCTGCCTTCAGCTGTCATAAATAAAACACGTGCATCAACATGCCAGTCGTCTCATTCGTTCATCCCCCATATTTCCATATACAGTTCCCAAAATTGCGAATACACAATATTTGGCACTCAAGTTCTCGTTAGTATGATAATTATCGTTAAGGGGGCTACAGACGCTCCGGAATTCCGGAAAGGTCTACCGTGAGGCGACCCATGTTGATGCGGGCAGCGGCGTGTGTGGGTGGATTCGTCTTGAGGTCCATTTTCCATATACAGTTCCCATATTGAAAACTGTGGTTGCTATTTAGGAACTGGTTATGGAAAATTTCGTAAATATCGGGTGTAGATATAACTAATAATATAAATTTGTCAAATTTAAATAATTAAAATTTTAAATATTCTTTAAATCCCACAAATTATACCTTTAAATTAATTTTCTTTACTTTAATACTTTACTGAATAAATTCACTAGTTTTTTTTTTTTACTCCCCCCCCCCCCTTTAATAGAACAATTACTATTCTTTTGGCTACATCCACACTACCGATATCTACACCCGATATTCTCAAATTTTCCATATCCAATTCCCATATTGCAAACTGTGGTTGCTATTGTAGCGGCTCGCTATACGACATGGTCGAGTTTGGTCACCTTCCTGCGAGTGGGGACCAACTCGACGTGTGTTCAGAGTAGCTACCTCACTCTGCCTTCAGCTGTCATAAATGAAGCACGTGCATCAACATGCCAGTCGTCTCATTCGTTCATCCCTCATACTATTTAGGAACTGGTTATGGAAAAATTCGCAAATATCGGGTGTAGATATCGGTAGTGCGGACGTAGCCATTATTCACGGCAATTGGACTATTCGTCACATTGCGGTGGTCACGAAGACAATTTTTGACAAGAAAATTGCGGATACACAATATTTGGCACTCAAGTTCTCGTTAGTATGATAATTATCGTTAAGGGGGCTACAGACGCTCCGGAATTCCGGAAAGGTCTACCGTGAGGCGACCCATGCTGATGCGGGCAGCGGCGTGTGTGGGTGGATTCGTCTTGAGGTCGATTCACCTTGAGGTCGCCTCAACCTGTATTCTAAAGTTTTCAAATGGTAATTGGACTATTCGTCACATTGCGGTAGTAATAAAAACAATTTTTGCCATGAAAATCGCGAATACACAATATTTGGCAATCAAGTTTTCGTTAGTATGATAATTATCGTTAGTATGATGGACTTTTCGGCTGCCAGATGTTCCGTTATAGAGATTTTAGTGACTTTGTGACCAGTAATCACCGAACCATTCTTTACGTTAGCCCAAAGTTTTGACCTGGAGTTAGTTTAATCGTATTTGAGTGTTAATTCTCTGGGTGTGTAGTAAATAAATAAAGTAGTAACCAGCAGCATAGCTCGGTCGTTAAGCTTCTGCCCAGCACTGAGAGGCGCCGGGTTCGATCCCATGAGCTGACCTTGTTTGAAAATCATTTTTCTGAGTATATCTGTAGTGCTGCTGGTCAGACTTGGATATTTGTGACTCCCGGTCAATCCTTTACTATCAGAGTTTGCCAATTTTTCTGATTTCGTTGTTAAAACGGTTCCCGATTAAATTAGTTCAAAAATTTCCTACCTACTATGTCACCACTATTTGAGTATGATTAATATAAAATTCATAGATGTCTCGTTAATTTTGAGTTTTCAGTGTCTCATAATTCAGCGACTTGTGTAATAAAAATGCTGCATCGTTTCTAATTTGACAGGAAAGCGCATTGGAGTTTACCTGTTAGGCCTTCCTGATATATATATATATATATATATATATATATATATATATATATATATATATATATATATATATATATATATATATATATATATATATATATATATATATATATATATATATATATATATATATATATATATATATATATATATGTAAAAAAAAATCCCCCACATAATTATAAAAATAAATAAAATTGTATAATAAATTAGAAATTCATAATGCAGCCCATTGCTAGAACCATTCGTCTACTTTACTTTCTGATTACGTTGGTTTATTTACAAATACACCAGATCATCTATACACTTTCCTTGGGATTTTAAATTTAGAATTTTTGTTCTCTTTTTATTATTTTTGTATATTTTTTCTCTTAATTATATATGTATGCCTGGCCATATTGGCGTATTGGAAAATTGTAAAGCCAGTGTCGCAACCCCGAGGTACTCATCATAAAATTATCGGTTGGCCAGTGTTTCACCGGTAAGCATTTACTTCCTCCCCGGCTATCGAAATAAATAGTTGTGCACAGGACCGCGTCTACCTATGTATGTAGAGTCGGAAAAATTATATTCAGGTTGTCTTGTTGTATACTTGTGGATTGCTATTGTAAGTTACAAATTCTAAGACACCCAAACTATGATTCGGGGAAACGGGATAGCAGGTATAGCTTCGGTCCGCATAGAGCTAGGTTTTTAATGTTATATTATCTTTGCGATTGCCAGATGTATTTCTTCATTGATGTTGAGTATTGGTTGGTCATCGAAAGAAGAATGTCCTAGATGTGGGATTGGGGGTAAAAACACTATATTTTCATGAATGAACTTGCAAACGTTCAGTCTCTCTTGTCGTCTGGTCCTGTTGAGAACTAAACATTTTTGTTTTCGATCTGTTTTCCTGATAAATTTTTATTGATTAAAATTTTCAACACTACCCTGAATTAATATGATTTATTTTGATGTTGATAAAATTAAAGAGCGGCTGATTTAAGTTTGCACACAGGCGGCCAAATTCTTAGGCACGGCCCTGGTTGTGCATTACCAACAGTCGTCTCACTCGCCCTACCCCCATACCACCATGGCACAATAATTTTTAAAATAAAAATTCTATTATTAAATATATAATTATAAAATATTCTATAAATAAATTATAAAATATATTTATACATCATGGCGGATTTACACGCAGGCACTCACATCGGGCTCTCGATTGGAAAGGGGCCCTAGTGTTTTTGAAAAATTAATTTTGATGATTTATTTTAGTGTTTCCATACCAATCTAATGGGTTTGCTGCAAATGATTGCAAACTACCCGGCTACATGCTCATTTCGATTGCATTTTAACTGTTTGAATTTCAGCATGTACGAAAGATGAGATATTCATGGAGTTGCACAGATGACATTTCGATGTACATTGATGATTGGCAATTCTTAAAATTGAGTTAGATCTTTCTGGCAAGTTTAAAATGGCAAAAGCCGAGACAACAGTATGAAATGAGCATGCGCCCGCTTGGTTTGCAATCGTTTGCAGCGCAGGGCAATCTAATATAACATATTAAAAGTTGAAATCACTTTCTGAAGAAATAAAACTGTTCATTATTTTACTAAATGCATCACATTTCCGAAAAGCTTCATATTTGTATGGAGGATGAACGAATGAGACGACTGGCATGTTAATGCACGTGTTTATTATATGACAGCTGAAGACAGAGTGAGTAGCGGCTCTCCGAACCCAGCCGGGTTGGTCCCCACTCGCAGGAAGGCAACCAAACTCGACCATGTCGTATAAGCGAGCCGCCACATCACTCCCCCCCAGCATCAGCGATACCAACATTACAAAGAAACAAATTTTACAAAAGAAAAAAATTATTGTTACACAAAGAGAAAAAAAATTATTGAGTGGGGAGAAAAAAATTGTTGACGTGGGTCATCCGCTGTGTAGGTGTACCGCCCTGAATGGTCGGTAGATTCGAGGGCGGTGACGTCGCGAGCAGGACGGTGGGTGGTCCGATGGTCGCGCCGATGCGATGCTGCGGCGGCGCCGCTCTTCCGAGGCTGATGTCGGTTGGTGGGGCGGCGGGGGCGGCAGGGGCATCGATGTGGTTGATGATACTCCGAGCTGGACTGTGAGTCGTTGTGGCTCGTGGAGGTGTTGTAGCGCTACCGCCCGTCTCGGCGTGACGACGCTCGTGGGGACGGACGGGGCCTTGATGATGATGATGGTGCTGAGGTGGTGTATGTCTTGTGGTGCTGGATGACCGTTCTATGTGTAGTGGATCGCGCATGACTCCACATCCAGCTGTCAAGATCGTCGTCTCATTCGCTCCCCCATTTTTTTAAAGCACCTGTCATCGACGTTGTGGCTGGACTCCAGTCGATAGGTACATAGGTAGGTAGGTAGCCGTGTCTGCTCGTTTATTGTCACCCGCGGGCCGCGACGCGTGTTGATGGCGATGGGGGCGCGGCGGGTAGCTTCCCCGCCTGGCTCGGCGAGGCAGGGATGAGCGGCATGTTGAAATTGATCGAGGCTGCGTGACTCGATGTCGGGGGTCACCAGTATGGAGGATGAACGAATGAGACGACTGGCATGTAAATGCACGTGTTTATTATATGACAGCTGAAGACAGAGTGAGTAGCGGCTCTCCGAACCCAGCCGGGTTGGTCCCCACTCGCAGGAAGGCAACCAAACTCGACCATGTCGTATAAGCGAGCCGCCACATTTGTATTTATTAGCCAGATAGCCAGAAATCCGGGCCCTGGTGTAATATCGTAATAACGGCCCCGTTTCGGTTTTTTTCCATTACATATACGTAAGACAATTTTATTTATGTTTTCAATTGGTAAACATTTTTCGAGTTTATTAGTTAATAGTTTTGCAAATTGAATTCATTTATAAATATTATATATATAAAGACGCTAATCTGTGTGTGTGTGTCCTAACGCTAGTCGAACATAATGAATGGATAAAAAGCCTAAACTTTGTATAAATTTATATAAAAACCGGTGACCTCTCGAACAGAAATATCCTCTTATAGGTATGCAAAAATATAAAGGCGTTAAAAATAAACATAATATATGTAATGTGCTATCGAGTTGCAACCTATATTATGTGTAATAATAATATTCAAGGTTGCGAGGTCAATGGCCGTTTGTTTATAATCGGAAAGTATTACATTTTGTAAACTTATTATAATAGCTAAACTTTTGTATGCATTAAATTAAAAATTGGAATACAGCGGCTTTACAGCTGTTTTCGACCTTACACATGAATTGTTTCGTTTACTTTTAGAATTACCGTTTCAGTTCTGATTCCGATTAATTATTACTATTCATATTGTAACTTTATTTTAAATCATATATCAATCCGAAAGAACCCGTTGAAATTTCAATGGGCATAACTACTTTCAATATATTGTTGAATAGTTTCAATTTAGTCTCAGAATGAAACCCAATAAAAAAAATTAAATAAAGGGTGACGATCTGAAAATTAATAAACATGATTTCGAGAATAAAACTACAGCTTCCAGTAGGAAAAACTATATTTTAAAATATGAAATTTGATACGTCCATAATGTGTGTATATACAAAGTTTCGGTTCAATCGAACAATCTGTTCAAAATAAGAAATATATAAAAACAAGTCAATAAGAGAGGATCAAATGGTGCAAGTGGAGATATTACCACTTTTACATTGCAATGGTTAGTACTTTACTCATGAAAATTCAGTGTGGTGCAATTAAATGTTAACTACAAAATACGTATTTTACACACATTTTCTAAAAACCACAAAAACGTGGTCAGGAATCAATACTCAATGCATATCACTCGAAATATCTAAATTGAAATTTCTCATGAAAACAATACTTCATCTATCAATACTTTGTATATAAAGTAAAAATCTAAATTTTGTTCTATAACTACGCTATAAATATAAAAATTTTATATTACAAACAAATTAATGATAATTTTAATATATTTTTACACAAATCAATTAATTATTTTGTTCAAAACTGGCATAAATACACGTATCATGTAAAACATTATGTACAAGTAAAATATATTTTTTTCTTACAAGCATCTTTAACAATAAAATAATAAACATATGCAACATTTGACCGATACAATTTTAACAAAATAAACATTACAGTAATATTGATTGGTAAATAAAACTTTAAAGGATCAAATGAGACATAATTTGTATATAAAATTATTATTTTGAATAAAAACACCAATATTTTTTTTTACTACCGCCATCTATGTATAAAATTAATGACTACCAACTGTCACCGAGATTAAAAATGTTCGGACTTGAAAAGCTTCTTAAACGATATTTTATCTCTATCGTAATGGCGGAGGATCCATTTACTTATATTGATGACCAAAATAAGCAATATGGCAAAGTATGAAAACGATCAGATAAGAGGCAAACTTTTTCCTGAATTGTAATCGTAAGTGAAACGTAAAGGAGGTATGTAATAAATAATAATAAAAATGAAACGTTTAGTCGGTAAGAAAAACAAATCCTGACTAACAAACATTATAAATGCACCTGTTAAATATAAATATGTAATATATTTGGTTTCAGAATACGCATCAATGTTCCACATTGACAAATATACAAATCACAATTATTGCTCCATTTTTCAAATAATGGTTAATATCGTATGGTCTACGATAGCACGCTTCAGATAATTACAGGCACACTTCACATTCGCAACATATTCCAAGTATTCAAACATGTACATCATGTACTCGTAATACTGATAACAAAATTTCATTCATACATACAAATATTCTAATGCAACTAAATTCACACCTCGCTCGGCTCTTGCAAAAGAAGAACCTCGTCTTGGTGCGCTTTAACACTCTTAGGCTGATTGTCAACAGGATTTTGAGAATAAATCAACACGGATATAGACACGATGAATATGGATATCACCGTGTATATATTAATTGGAATTCCAAATATTAAATAGCACGCCACTGCCGTAAAGAACAGTTCTAAAGCGCTGGCGAACGTTTTTAGGATAGAGTTGAGGGTCTTCAAGAAGAAGCTGGTCACGACGCCCACCGCAGCACTATTCAACATAATTAATACTATATTCAAATGAAACACATCTTGTAGAGACGCAAAGCTGAAGGTGTTGGAAGCTTTGCCTTCGAAGACGATGATGAAAATATTACAGACTATGGAATCGAGGTACATCAGCACGTTTTGAATGTAAATATCCACGCTGACGCCTTTGTGTTTTAACAAATACTCGTTATAAACACCGGCTAACGAGGAACAAAAGCTCTGAACTAAGATTAGAAGAGCACTAACGCTAAGCATTTGACTGAAGATGTTGTGACCGTCGGATAACTTATTAGTGCCACCAGCGTCGATATGCTTTATCATACAACCGATTGTGAGCATAATCAAGGCAGTCCATTGCCGAGCTGTGAGATACTTTTTGAAAATTATCTGGAAAAAAAGAGTATCAAATAAGTACAATCAGTTTTGAAGTATTACAGATTACGATTAAATTAAATTTTTCTTGCAAATTTATTAAATGTAACATATTAATGTTATCGGTGTGTATTTAAAACATTTATTTATTGATTTAACCCTTTGAATGCTGAATTTTGATTTTTGAAATCTTTATGGCGGGTCGCGTACCAGTGCCGATAATAGGTGGCGGGACGCCGTACCGGTGCGTACCGGCTATTCTACAACCCTGGCAAACAATGAACAAATTCTGCCGTGCAGAGTTTTCCTAGCAACATTTTTGGAGGCTGAGAGCGATTCTATGCATTCTACTTCTATGCTGCTAAGCCTTTAAAGGTAGCATTGAAAAAAAATACATTGAACATGGGTCGTGTAATCCGTTTAAATTTTTATGAAGACACATTTATTTTACACCGGAAGTTTTGAATTCATAACCATAGCAGAATTACCCGATGCAAATCCCCAACTGCTGAGAAGTTTAGATTGTGGTTTGGCATTTAGATTGTGAGCATTACATTTTAACAACAATGAAGAACTTGGAACTAGTTTCAGAAAAATACATTCATTAATAGACTTCTTTTGGGTGCTACTTTATTATGCGGTCTACCTTCACACATCTACTTTAGTATGCAATCTACATTCACGTTTTTACTTTAATATGCGGTCTCACTGTCTCAGTCCTCGCGTGCGACACTGAGACTGAATAATACCGACCCTAACAACCAAATCTTAAATTAATATGGCCAACCTTAACTTAACCTAACCTATTCTGACCCTTAAATAAATAGGTGTTGGCGGCTAAGATATCTTTTTTTTTTTCATATTTTCAACCTATTTATTTAAGTGTCAGGATAGGTTAGGTTAACCGTTTGCCCGCGGCCGTCTTCTATGGAAGCTTTGGGCGACAAGTCTGTAGCGCGGCTGTCTTCCATAGAATTTCTGAACTTTGCACGGGATTTTGAGCCTTATATGCGCCTATTTCAACTGTTTTAAGGTTCAAAATTGCTTGAATACATTACTGAGAGTTGAATGCCATCTATTCAATTTGCTTAAAATGAATATATACCAGTCAAAATTAGTTTTTTGTGGAACCATACTGAAACCTCGTTTATGTGACGTCACGTCTGTTGAACAATGGCGACGATACGTCTCAATTGTATGAAGAATGATTATTTGACAATTAAGCCAAAACTACGAGATATATTATGTATTTTATTGTTTAAAATAATACTTTACGTGATAATTAACATATCTGGTTACTTGAGTGAATATTAAAATCTGTATTTAAGGTCGAAAACTCGATTGCCAAATTCGCGAAAAAGGTGCCGCGTAGAGGGCTTGTTCGCTATATTTATTGCCGCGGGGAAAGGGTTAAGTTAAGGTTCGTCCCTATTCATTTAAGATTTGGTTAAGAGATGTATCTGCTGACGATATTTTGATAGAAATGCTTCGACAACATTATGGGACGGCAGGAAAACACAAAAATTGTAATAAACATTTCATTTGCTACGATACACGTAAAGAAAAAAAAAGATTGACTGGGATTCAAAGGTAGATCGCATGCTAAAGTAGCACTCTTCTTTCGTTTATTTTATATTGTTGCTAGATATATTAGAGAGTCTAAGCACACTTTTACCAAACTCGAAATCCTCGGCGCTAGTTATCTAGGGTTTGTTTGGATTATCTACAATGTGTATACCTGCTTTTTATTGGATTTCTAAATAATTCTAGTTGGAAATTTTCAGCGTGGCGGGCTTTCAACAGAAAAGACGTCAGCACTCAAAGGGTTAAGACAATTTTTTATTAATTTTAAAATGATTGTATTATGTATTGAAAGTAAAATATTTGTTATTAGTTCACCATACCTGGAAGAGTAACGCTGTAATGACCACTCTAAATTGAAGCAATAAATAATAAGTAGTCGGATCAAACAAGGTCAGATTAGCGAATGCGAGATTGTTATAAAAACAATACAATAATGAAGGCACGAAATACAGTCCCAAGAGGGCGATATTGTCATAAATCACTAGTAACATCTTCTTCGGAGATTCACTAAAAAAAATAGACAAAAAACAGATACGTGAGTGTGTAATTATATGCTCACGAATTATGACGCAATAGTACGTACTTTCTGCAATACAGAATGGCTGACGCCACCAACTTTATGACTTCGGTTAACAGTACAACTAATGTTGTATCGTAGTTATACTTCTTTTCAGCATTCTGCGAAGCCGTGACTAATATACCTGAAATCAGAAATAATGCATTTTCAGTTTTTTTCCAGTAAGTATCAGTTATAATTCGTTCCAAAGTGGTATTGTTAAGCTTTTAGTGTTGTATGAGGTGTTTGATAACGTATGAACCAAGTTTATTGACCATAAATCAGAAGTATTCTTCAAAATCCATTAAGATAATAAATCTGTTTATCAATCTGAATAAGTCTTTTAATGTTTTTATTATTTATACTTATCTTAAAATGCACCTGGTTTAAAAAAGATTACATCTCGCTATTTTATCACGTTGCATATTGCCGACAAACCACTTAATTATAATCATTTGCATCACCTAAAGACAATTCCTGCAACTTCAGTGTATTTGTATGTTTTTTTTTGATTTTTAAATGCTTTTTATTATTACGAAATTATGTTCACAATACATCTTATATCTATTTTATCTTTTTCTGATCATTTTATATTTTACAATTTAATTTAATTTGGTTAGTAATCATAGTATTATATTATTCTAATGTTAATCTACAGCATAATAAGAAAAAGAGCTCAAAAACCTATTTACAATCCTTGTATTTGAATGTGTTAGTGTAAGTGTGTATGACACCCGTTCATTGCGCCCGTATACCCTACAAGTACCCTAAACAGCGATATATTGATATTATACTCTCATATTTACTTATACTATAAGTATTTAATAAGAAATGTGTTGCCAATTGGGCTCAATAAGTATTCCAATAGCAAGCATTCCACTTCTATCTATACTTCTATACTAATAAATAAATAAATAAAAAACACAAAAATAATTACATTCTCAAAACAGCGATTATACATACATATTAGTTTAATAAATGTGAATATTTAAAAAAAATAATAAAAATGTCTTACAAAAAAATAAATTTTGTGCAAATTAAATTTGAATTTAAAAAAATGGACAAATACGAAATCTAAATATATATGAATATTAGTTGAGTGAATATTTCAGTTAAGTGTTATCGTTATAGTGATATGAAAAAATGTTCCGGTTTAACGTGAATAATTACAGTTGAGATTTGAATGGCAGTTGAATTATCTAGGGCGATAGTGAAGGAAATGTTACACCATGAAAGTGATGAGAGGAAACGGTGAGCACCTTGATTGATAAATAGCGCCATGTAGGCGATGAAGATGAAGAGGCTGAGCCGAGTTGGAAAGAGCTCTGCCCATCGAACGCGCAACATCTCGTTGCCGTTGTTCCTCTTCGGGCGCTAAATTAAAAACACGACGCACCTACTCCGCTGCATCGCTCATACTGACAGCCGACACTGAAGACAATACTGACATCATAAAAATACATTATTTTGGCCCTGACTGCTCAAATCGTATCCATTGCGGCAATTTAGTTTTCGAAAGTAAAAGTATTCAAATGAAGAATAAACGCCCATTTTATATAAATCAAATATATTTAAAAGGCTCTGAATATTTTTGTTAATTTTTCAAATTCACAAGGAAGAAGTAAATTGATTTTTACAGATTTTTTTATTTTAAACATTTGCTTACAATTTTGTATTATTCACAACTATACATTATTGCTTAGATTATTTATTATTTGTTTTTGAATATGCGTCTATTATATATTTTTTAATCTTACTTCATACATTTTGATTATACTTGTACGCATTTTCTTTTTGTCTTATTTATCTTTCAATATCATTTTTTACATATGCACTTGCTTTTAGTTTTATATTATACTTTTATTCAGGCCTGTATTTTTCTTTCGGTGAATGGATTATTTCACACATTGCGATTGCGCACACGACAATCGCGAATACAAAATATCTGGCACTCGAGTTTTAATTGTTATGATAGTTCACGTGGGTAAATCTCGATGGATAGAATTTTAGGGTGCCAGATGTTCCGTAATCGAGATTTTAGTGACGTGTCGATATCACTTTGTGTGGAATAATCGGTAAACTGGCTACATCCCAAATGTGAATCGCTACCAAGATAACTGCCGCTATGAAAATCGCTTATGCGGATCTCCTGTCGCACGAAAATTTGTCGAACAGGAAAACTACTCAAGTGTTGCTTAAAACTGCCCAAATCTCGAAAAAAAAAGAAGGTTTGTAAAAATCATTTGCTGAGCAATATTTGGGCAGTTTTCTGTACGTTTGTGTACATTTGGGATGTGATCACCGAACCATGTTCAAAATGTAATTTTATAATTTGATGTTGGGTGAAGGTCGAATTTTGTTCTATTAAAACTAATGTCAAATTCTGACACTACAAAATAAGAGTATTGTTTATGTTGTTCGAAGTGGAGTTATAAATTAACGTGCGCTTTTTCAATATGTTAATATTTGGAAATAATCTATTTCATTTGCATAAATTTCAATTTCAATTTGCATAAATATAATCATTGACGCTTCACAACTTGAAGTTATAATGGATATGGACAGAATACCATTCTCGTCGATTTGTAGAACTTGTTTACTTGTCAAAGAAGACATGAAATCTATACGCGAATCTTCCACTGTCGATATGTTGATGTATTGTTCGTCAGTACAGGTATATTTTCTGAATGAATGAAATCAGTTTTATTTCGAAACTATCAAAGTACATATCGACACCTGCATTTTATTTTTTACAGATCTTACATGGAGACGGAATGCCTGATTTTATCTGCTTGCAATGTTTACGACAAGTCAACAAATCGTTCAATTTTAAACAACTATGTGAAAAATCAGATGCAATATTAAAACATTATATACTGGAAGGTTTACTGCCTGCTGAATTTCAGGTTAATTTTCATTATTTCTACTTTACCCAAAGTTTTATTTCGAAATATAGTTTTTTATTTGTATTGAAAATGTATACATATATCATTTAAGGATCACGACTATTTAAATGTTGTAAAAATAGATATCAACGAGTCTGAAAGCGACGAAAAACGCAACGGACAGGTATTATGTAAATATGATTTTTCTTTTACTTTCGATATTTTTTTCTAAAAAAATTAACATCAAATATTTTAGGATTTAATTATATCACCGTTTCCTGAAGACAGCGAATTGCTGACTTCTACACCTTTTAATAAATTATCCCGACAACATTCAGACGACGAAGATACAACTGGTATGAATAGATTCGAACCGCTTTAACTAAAAATAGCCCTGACTTTTTCATACTGTATATTAAATGTGTTTCACAGGTTTCGTCGATTGTCCTGAATTAGATTTAGAACCTGAGTGTAATCTAGTTGAAAATGCATTAGCCGCTTTGCAAGAAGATTTAGAGAGAAGAAACGGGGATGCTAAAGGAGTTGAATGGTCTAAGCAAGATATATCATTGGAAAGCGCAGACTTTTCAAAACCTTTCAAATCGATCGGAACTGTCCAATCCAATAATAATAAATATAGTATGATTATAATATACACTCGGAAAGTTTTGAATATTCATGTTAAATTGCCTTTTCAAAGGTTTATTTATATTATATTTTTAGATCAAATGAAAAAGTCTACTTGTGATATTACGGATGAGACGTTTTCTTGTACGGAATGTACTGAAAAGTTTACAAATGCAAACGATTTAACCGTCCACATGTCTATCCATTCTGCCGAAAGCAACATGCAATGCAATATTTGTAATAAAGAGTTCAATCGTAAGCCGTTTTCATTACAATTATTCAAATACATAGATGTAGAATAACCTAGATATGCCATTACATACAAATTTCGTTGGAGATCTTGAGGGGTGCGGGGGGTTTAACTAGCGGGGAAGTGGTGAAAAAAAGGATGGAACGCAGCGGTCGGCAGTGGTCAGTAACCAGTTTATGTAAATATGTACATGCACTGAAGTTTTATTTTATTTATAACTTTATTTTATTGGACACTTCGCGTGACAGTAAACCAAACTAATAAAGCCATATTAAGAAAAAAATATTTAGCTATACACACTATATTAAACTACAAATGTATGTTACTATAATAAAACCATCATTAACTATTACAATATTTAAACATTAGTAACTTCCACAAGGATCAATTTTAAAGCTGACACTTTAATATTTAGTTCATTGTTTGTAGTTTTAAACTTAATGTCGATTTCTGAATTTCCTTCAGTGCCAACAAGATATACGCGTGCATTTAGAGACACCTGTGGCAGAGGTTGTCGACCGCTGTTCCATCACTGCATAAACATGCGCCGATATTTCATTATATGTTAAAATACTACTATAATTGAAGACATTATATATTAATTCTTAATTATGATATGTGATGCCATCCGCCTTTTTATGTTTTCTTGAGTAATTGTAACACAATTTCACTGAATACGTTGGCATTTTCGAAAAATGTCAATCGACCTTCCGACTTAGAAGCTAACTAGCTACTGAAAGAGAGTTTGCATGCACTGTACTTTTTTTTGTGTGTGCATGCACCAACAGGGTGATTGGCTTAGAGCGTCAGGGCGTATCTATGGTATTCTATATCTATGTTCAAATACCAATAAACTATGCTTACTTTGGTAATTGATTAAGGTATGAGAATGTTGAAGAGACACATAAAAATCCACATGTCATGGAAAGCGTTCAGTTGCCACATATGTTCGAAGGAATTCACCGAATCGGGCGCATTAAACAGACACATAAAAAGGTACAGATACAAGAATTCCCTAAATCGTTTTAAATTTTGAACCTAATCTATAATTCAAACGAAACATTAGCCATAGCGGACTGGTGAAAGAGAAGAAACACTTTTGCCTGACGTGCGGCAAAGGATACCAAGATCAGAACTACCTAGCAATACACACCCGGAAACACACTGGTGAAAGACCATTTTCTTGTACGCAATGTGCTAAAACTTTCACAGACCAAAGACTGCTCGCTTCTCATGTAAAAACACACAGCCAAGACAAACTGCACCAATGCATCGTATGCTCGAAACGGTATCCACATATACTCTTCATCTAAATCCTATCAATTTTGGCAGAATTTTAATACTTAGTATCGTTGCAGGTTTACACACTCTTCTAGTCTGACCACTCACTTGAGGACACATACGGGAGAAAAGCCGTACACGTGTAAAGTTTGCGGAAAAAAATTCAATCAAGTTAGTTTACAATGCTATTTTCTGTTGTTTATATATTGTTTTATGAAACTAATGATGTTGATTGTTGTTTTTAGTCATCGAACCTATCTTTACATATGCGTACTCACACCGGTATCAAACCGTACATGTGCGGTATATGTAATAAAAGTTTCGCCTCGTCGTCTACGTTGACATACCATTCTAGAACGCATACTGGCGAAAAACCTTACTTATGTTCTGTGTGTGGGAAATCTTTTGCTAGGTAATTATATGGTTAATTTACATGTATATTAATGGGTGAGATTTGTATGAATCCTTTTTGTATGGTTTTTATGGACTGAGCTGATTTTAAGCGGTCTTTTCTGTTGGTCCGCCACGCTGAAAATTTCATCAACATTTCCAATTAGAATTATTTAGAAATCCAATAGAAAGCAGGTATAAAAATTGCACATAATTCAAACAAAGCCTAGATAACTACCGACGAGGATTTTGAGTTTTGTAAAGGTGTGTTTAGACTCTCTAATATATCTTGCAACAATATAAAATAAACAAAAGAAGTCTATTAATGAATGTATAATATTTTTCCAAAACTAGTTCCATCTTCTTCATTGTTGTTAAAATATAATGCTCACAATCTAAATACCAAGCCACAAACTAAAATACTCAGCAGTTAGGGATTTCCATCGAGAAATTCTGCTATGGTTATAAATTCAGAAATTCCAGTGTAAACCAGTCTTTATAAACATTGATACGAATTACACGACGCATGTTCAATGCTACCTGAAAAGGCTTAGCGGGTAGTATTCTAGTTTATTTTTATATACTCAAAAAAGAACGCCTATCGGCGTATTTCAGGCTCATGGACTTGTTGGCAAAACGCAATTGTACCGATTTTAAGTTCAGCACACTTCCAATTAACTCTTTTAAACGAAAACAAAAAATAGTGTGGTCAGAACACTATCCCAATAAGCATGTTTCAATAGAAAAAACTCAATATAAAATAGTATTAACAGTAAGAAAAAATCCCAAGTGAAAATACGTACTTTTGACTTTTGATTTGAACTGGATGACTACTTAAGAGAGATTTGAAAGCTGAAAATTACTACAAATGAAAGATAAAATACCCGACTATAGATTCGAATATTCATTTTGAACAGGAAATTGACATATTTTGAGACATCGACCTAACAACACCTAGATATAGAAAAATCGC
Source organism: Arctopsyche grandis (assembly GCF_051622035.1). Lineage (NCBI taxonomy): Eukaryota > Metazoa > Arthropoda > Insecta > Trichoptera > Hydropsychidae > Arctopsyche > Arctopsyche grandis. Next base: position 5,228,488 of record NC_135362.1, read on the forward strand.
GCGATTTAAAAAACATATCTCCGAATCTGGAGCCAATCAACATTTTTATTACCAGATTCGTGTTCCCTGGGCATAGATATATAAGAAAAGTCATATCTCGTCTCTGAACCAAAAAGAAGTCGTCATTTGTCGAACAGTGTTATCGGATATATCGGAATTTTTTCCCTATAGTGACAAATATCGGTATTTTGGAATCCCCGATCACAACCGATTTTATTTATAAACTGAATATGAATTAGACTGATATTTTTATGTACATATGTTGTCGTAATAAATATAAATTATAATACTTACCGCATCGGTTGAATTGAGAAGTATGATATCAGAGAATATATGTATGTGCATACATTGAAACATGATCGTTTTTTCAATTGTATATTTTTTCACAATCAATCAATAGTTCAAATTACATACTTTAAAATGCATGGTATAAATATGTATATGTATAAATTTCAATAGATCCGAAGACGTTACACTTCACATGCGCACTCACACCGGCGAACGTCCTTACGAGTGTTCCATCTGTCAAAAGAGATTCACAACTTCTAGTCATAGGTAACAACTAAATATACATTTATATATATATAATATATGTATGTACACAATGATGAAATATATATCTTATTAAATATGTACAATCGTTTATCGTTATAGGAATCAGCACATGCTCATTCACACGGGCGAAAAGCCGTACGTGTGCCGAGTGTGCAGCAAGGGCTGCGTGTCTCTAGCTCAGATGAGACAACACATCCTGAAAGCTCATGGCGGCGTCTGCGAAAACTCGTACAACACGTCTGACTTCGAAGACAAGAAATCCCTCGAAGCGATGAGCGACGACTACGTAGAAATCAAAAATGCATAATTCAACGTAGTAAAATACATAACTATACAAATTCAATCGATAGTCATCGTGCAAGTTTATCGTTAATTAAAAACTATTCGTCAGTCTTCTCCGAATGATATGTTCGTTTCTTTTAAATGTGCATATGTAAGTGTATACAGCACTAGTTTTCACTTTGATTTATATGTATATGTGTTACAGTCGAAGTGTATTTTCGGTTGTTGTTTATTCCAACTGACGTTTTAGGTCATTCATATTCGAATACAATTCAACTAGTGAGTTATATCTCTACAAGCGCAAATACACTTTCAACAATGTGCGCCAGTTTTAATACAACAGTTGGGTTTTGACAGGTCTAATGTTTTTAAGAATGCTTTAGAATTCAATAATGCGTTAATTCAATTCAATAATGCGTATTACGATAAGTTTAAGAATGTGTTCAAAACAAAAATGTGACTTTCCAACTCAAATTACTAGTCGAGTGACGTTTTCACGAAAACCTAACCTCTCCATCTAACCCGGTACTAACTTATAGTTGAACTGTATTTTCAGTTGTAATATAATATTACAACTAGTCAAAATATACTACAACTGAAAATACAATAACGGTAATTGCTACCAGATTAGATGGAATATATTCCAACTAGTCAAAATGGTTCGGTTATTACATCCCAAATGTGAATCGCTAGCAGGATAATCCCCTCGCTACGAAAATCGCTCGCGCGGTTCAAATTGAAATTATTAAGTATAAAACAAATGAAGTGATTTAAGTAATAATAATTATTATTGAATCATGGAAAAATAGTAATTGTTCTATTAATGTAGAGCTACTATTTTGGAAGATTAAAGTTGTTCATGTAGCTATTTCGCTTGCGCAGATCTCCTGTCGCACAGTAAAATTGTCGTACAGAAAACTGCCCAAATCTCGTATAAAAAAGCATTTGTTGAGCAATATTTGGGCAGTCTTCTGTACGGCAATTTTCCTATGCGACGAATTTTTGTGCGATAGGAAACACGCGCGAGCGATTTTCGTAGCGGCGGTTATCCTGGAAGCGATTCACATTTGGGATGTAATACGTTTACCAGTCAAAATTTATTAAAACTGGAAGATACACTTCAACTGTAACATACATATATACCGATAGCCAGTCTATATATATAAAATAGACTAATATCTGTGTTATAACTTTTTTTGTGATATTTATTTTAAATTGTATATATACATATGTATCATTAATTTATATAACAACGGATTGTCTACTGTATACGAAATTTGTCCATATTTTTTAGTGTATAATTTAGGCGCAAATATAATACAAAGGCGATTTAAATTTATATACAAAAACAAATCTAATACGATCCTATAGGATAGTTTTGTACAGTATTTTTACTTAAGATTTTGATAACTCATTCTCATTATTGTAAGCATTAATGTCGGATAGTAAGCCTTCCTCAGTATACGATTTTATACTACGTATTTTTAAATAAAATACTAACCTACTGGCAGTGGCGTAACAAGGAAGGGGCGGCAGTTGTATCGATAACCCGGGCGCATCAGTTTTGGGGCGTCACAAAGGCAAAATATTTTTATTTATTGACAGAAATTCTTGCATGTTACTGTATTTTAAGTTGTATAATATAATACATACTTGACATCGTCAACATCAATGTGTTTATTGCATAAGTCGACAAATGTGGCAAAAGAGAGAGAGAGAGAGAGGGTGCAAAACAAATGCTTGCGCCCCGGGCGTCATCTATCCTTGCTCGCCACTGCCTGTGGATGATATCAATACTGTATACGTTTACAATAATAAGACAAATTTTAATGTGCTCATTCGTTTATTGAATTGTATGGCTGCTTATTTCAGTTTAGTCGAATAATTATAAGATAATGTTTGTTAGTGACAGATCAGAAGTAGAAAAGATCTATCGTTGATGGAAAAATTGTGATTAAAATCGTATGCACTTTTATTTAACTAGCAGTGCAATTTAATTCTTTTCATTCGAAAGTGTTGTCATATATTTTTTTTCTGTGAAAAAGTGATATTTCGTCGATTTAAAAAGAATTAAGTTTCATTAGTGGAATGTATTTACATACACACAATATACGTGTACTAAAATAATAATAAACAATATTGTAACATACAATAGAATTTTTTCTCCATAAAATTTGCGATCATTTGGCACAATTTTTGGACACGCACACATCCATTCAAGTAGATTGAAAATATATTACACATATATTTTTAGCACATTTTGGACAGGAAACGAAAAATAAAATAATACTCGTGTGATATAAAGATATTTTAGTTAGAAAGAAAAATAATGTCTAAAAAGAAAAATACTTCGATAACGGAGAACTGTGCAAGAATTATTAAAACGTCGACGCGAAATGTCATGCGTCATATTTATATCATTAATTACAAAATCCCTGTTTAGTATAATCATCACATGCACTTTGTCACTCCGGTCAAGTGCGTAACAATTATTTATATACAAATTCGAATTTAAACAGAGTCTTAAATTATTAACTTACAAATAATTGCAGGTCCCTTTATCTATAAATAAATAATATACATTTAAGTTTTGACGCATACTCTGATGTAACTGTGGAATTTGGCAAATCATTCCAACTGTGTATGTAACTTTAATTTACCGCTAAAATATTTAACATTAAATACTTTTTCATTCAATTTAGTAATTTGACATTTGCATTGACATCTTTTCCATGTCCCACATCTTGGAAGGACACATCGTTAAAACAAAATAAATTTTAACAGTTAAATTATGGCATAATTATACTATATGTATAAAAAAGTAATCAAAAGATTGTGCTAAGATAGACGCTATAATATTACATTGATAAGAAATACTTGAAAAATATAATATAGAAATTCTAAAGCCCATACTGTTATTATACATATCACACATTAGGCGAATAGTTAATCAAAATTGATACATAGGAACTATATTATGTTATCTTTTGACACAATGTGACCTTTTTGACATATCGCCTATTAAAATTTTGATGACTTCTATGTAAATTATAAATAAAAAAAAACTAGCATCTTGAGCAGTAATTATCAAAATATTAAATTAAATTTTACTAATATAAAAGCAAATAATATCAACTATAGTTGCACATACGAATATACTTGACAATTTATATTAAAAAAAAAAGAAAATGAGTAATTTAAAAAAATTTACAAATATATCAAAGTATCACAATCATTTTAAATAAAAAGTAGATTTTTTTTGTATAAATAAAATATAAAGAAAATTTGCGACATTTACACTAATAGGCCGATTAGGAACAATCGAAAAATAAAAACAGAAAAATTTTCTCAATAGCAATAATTATAATTAATTGTGACAAATTTGTTCAAATAGTCAAAAAGCGAAGTTGCGTTTTTAAAAAATATATAATAATTCGTAAATTCGAGTTCCGTGAACTCGAGAAAAGATCAAATCAATCGGAAATACATTCAATTTAGTGAAAAATCAACTAAAAAATAATAATAAAAAGTACATTGCATATAAAAATCGATAATCTCATGTGAGAACGCTCTCCAATCGAAATGTTTTTAAAAATCTCATTAAATATCTTAAAATACTCGCACAGCGTCGACACTCGCCACGCACAAAATACCGTTGATTTTAAAATCGCATGCAATCGCCGTTCATCCGTACGTATTGCTCGATAAAAGTTTGTGATTGTTGTGATTCATCTGCAACGCCGTGAAGAGCACCTCGTCTTCGTCCGCATTCTCCGCAGTCAAGTTTTCCCTGAGGGCCGCATCGGGCGCCTCGGGATGCGTCTGAAGAGGCGCCAACGACCAGTCTGTCGAACTGTGTACAACGTGCGGAGACTCGTTGAACTCATCCAACTCTTCCATCCCTATCGCAAACGAACAATACATAAAATAATACCACAAATCGTATAGTATACCACAAACATTCATAGTAATTAATATACCCGTATAATTGGCAGACGTCAGCAATAGGTATTGCTCTGATCTAGTCGGCCACAGTAAATGCGCCATTACAAAAAATGCCAAGCAATCGGCAGAATATGTAATACCTGTACGAATAAAACAATGCATTTAAATAGGCTAGTTAATTTTTCGTATGCAAAAAGTTCAAGATTCAAATCTCACCTAAGAGAAACTTAAATCTCCACAGCGGGCTTATTTGTAAGGCAATAAGTGCAATGATTGGCAAATATATAAACCATACCAAACTCGACGCACCAAAGTGCAGTAAAAAGTTAAGTTTCACCATATTATGCTCGTAAAGCATTGTGTTTCTGAAAAACCAAAAAAATATTGTAGTATGTTTCATGCACATTATATTTAAGTGTAGTTTTTCATGTATGTACTTGTAAGGTTGGTTCCATTAAACTAAACTACATCCATTTAACATGAAAAAAATTACCTTAATTCATATATAAACCAAAGCATTATGAGAACCCTGAATGCTAGTATGAGCCAACCAGGCCACGTTTGATATTCATCAATTTCTTCGATTATATCCACTTCCGTCTGAAATTTAATATAAATCAAAATAGAGTTTCATCCCAATATAAAATGCGTTTATAAAAAAGTACAAAATCAAAACATTTTTTTGAATATTATCTAAAGAATTGCCTAAAAACCGGTTCGGTGAACAAAAGTAGACCAGTTTTGAACACCTTTCACTTTCATACAATCGTTTAACAAGATTCGATCCAAAAGTGAAATCAATCACTACAGTTAGCTAATAACCCTAAAACGACGCAACAAATCCAACCGGGATAACTTAACACATCAAACTTCTATATTTAAAAACGTTACTATACCATATTCCAAATATAAAGCAAAATGTGGATCACTCCGTAGCACAGCCATATTCCGAACACGACGGGCTTCCAAGTCAACTCTATACGAGTGACGGCCCATCCCTTCGCAAGCAATAGAAGCAGCAGCATGAAAGCAGTCTAAAACAAACAAAACACTTTAAGAATCCAAACAGAAAACAAAAATCAAAACAAAAGCGACAAACACTCACCCTACTCAATATGTCTAGAATGTCACCGGCGATTTGCAAATTGACGAAGCCGACACCGTCGAAGGCGAACTTGACCACGTGAACGACGATCAGACACAAGCCGATGAACTCCAGCAGCAGACTGCACGTGAACAGTCTAGTGATGGGATGCTTTTGACTCCTGCAAGGTACCGAACGGTTATTTCACACATCGGTTGTATTCAAACGAATCTGTCGGGGGGGATTTGGCGACTTACCGTACGGCGTATATTTGAAGCGGCACTAATATAATATAGCAAGCCCAAAACAACAGATACAACTCCACTGTGTTTTGTCTGTCGAATGAGAATTGAAAGAGCAGCGTGTTGTACGCCGACAGGTTGGGGTTTCCGTTGACGATCCAGAAGTCGTAGTGCAAATCGTCGGAGGTGTTCTCATTGCTCAGCGAGCTTTGATTCGGACGGTCGAACGAAGAGCGGTTGTAATATTCCCATTTGCATGTTGTCGTGTTGCGATAGCACGCTACCATGGAAATATACCAATATCTGAAACGTTAAAATGGTATAAATTAATATGCTATCTACTTCTTTAATCATATTTGAAGGTTTTTATTTTCTATATGTATATCGTATGTTTAGTATCGAGAGGTTACCGGGTTCGATCCCGTGCTAATCTTTAATGCTACTGATCAAACTTGGATATTTGTGACTTCAAGTCGATCGTTTCCTATCAGGGTTTGCCAATTCATCTGATTTCGTCATTGGAACGGTTCCTCCATCAAATTGGCAAAAACCGAGAGATTACCGGGTTCGATCTCGTGCTAATCTTTAATGTTGCTGGTCAGACTTGGATATTTGTGACTTTAAGTCGATCGTTTCCTATCAGAGTTTGCCAATTTATCTGATTTCATCGTTGAATCGGTTCCTGCATCAAATTGGCAAAAACCATCCTACCCGCTATGTCACAAATAGCTGAATTTGATTTATGTACAATATGTAAAAATTTATGTACAAGTCTAAATCCATAGATGTCTCTATGGATTAATTCGTTGTTAATTTCGTATCTTTCAGCCTCTCGAAATACAGTAAAAAATGCTGCAATGTTTGTAATTAATTGTCTAGGAAGGCGCATTGGGGTCTATCCGTTAGCCCTCCATATATCTATGTAAAATAAAATAAAAATTATGTGGGATGTAGTTTTCTAGCCTATATGTATGAATGATTAAGTTGGCATGCATGAGTTGAAGAATGGTAAAGTTGTCATCTTGTAACATGTAACTCCAAAGACTAAAAAATGTTGAAAAATGGTCAATGTCTCCCGACAACCAGATGCTACAAATGCTAAAATCAAATGTGTATTTGTATGTTCGTTTAGGGTTTTATCTATATATGATACTTCACTTTAAATCCAATATATAACATACGTATTAATGGGTTTGTAATGATCTTGGAAAAGAATTAAACATTGTGCTTTTATCTCATGTAGGCGGAGTTCTGTCGAGTGCATTGTAAACGTACTTGTAATCAAGTATAATATTATTTATTTTTTGATTGTTCTAGTGACAATAATGTAATAATAATGGTAAAATGTTATTATATATAATTGAGTACATACACATTTTTCAAGAAAAAAAAGTACGCCCTCTTTTGCCAACCAGTACGAATTATAAGATAAAAAGACTATTTATGGATAATTTATCATCGAATATCTATTATATGATACTAAATAGTGTTGTGCCCATTGATATTTCAAAGGGTGGTTTGGAAAGGAATTGATACATGAACAACACTCGAGGCTATTGTCGCTAGCGGTTTCAGTATGCACATTTCAATTCGCATCTTTGCTATATAATAATTTTCTCAATATTTAGTGTGCTATTTATCATTGTATCAACGTACTGAATACCTCCTCTCTCTTGCATCTGTGATGCACGTGTGCAAGGGGTTTTCCACGAAAATAATTATTTATTTTGATATTGAACAATGTTTTAATTTCGTTATGACATAATTCAAATCATAGAGGTTTTGATGAGGAATACATAAAATATGAAGACCCTGCATTCAGTATATTTGGAGAAATATAAGTCCTGGTAGCTCGTTATCCATCACAGTGAGGCAAGTGTTAAATATATAATAAGTATATATGATTGTTTACTGGGATGTTATTATACTTTATGATATAAATATGCTAATAGATTATAGAGTAAGTAGCCTACAAAGCGGAAAATTTATTATCTACGAGTGTGTTCAATGCCATAAAAAGTGTAACGTTTAATTGATAGTGTAAATATTTAATTTACGACACATTGCATTATGTGTAATTTTCGCACAGATAAATGTTTTTACTAAGATATATAATATTTGAAGGTTTTTTTTTATTTTGGAGCAAATTTTAGTCTGGGCATTAGCTTAAAAAAAATTTAATAACGATATTCAACAGTAAATTTTAAATGATTCGATTCACCAAAAATTATTGTAGATACAATCGGATTAAGTTTTTGAAATTCATTTTCATCTCAGAATCGTTTTATTGTATTAGTGTGAAGATATTTAAATCTCATTCAGTCACTTTCAATGATCGAAGAGGCAATATTTGCATACGTCATTCACAGCAATAACTCGTAAATCAAACAATCATTATTTTGTACGGACGCATATGAAAAACGACACATCAATAAGGAAACACAATTCAACATGGAAACTTCGAAACAATGCTATGGCATTATCGACATATGCTAGTAAATTCAAAACGATAGCATTATATAGGGCAGATAATCGGTGACCTTTAACGAGCTCATTCAAACGATCAAACAGATCGACGATGTCCAACTGGTAGTATGCGAAAATGATCATTTACAACCTTCTCGTTTATCGATCATCGTTTATTTTTGCCTTCTGTACAATTTGTTAGAAATATTTCATTTTTTTGGATGGACGAAATCTTGAAATTGTGCGGGAAGTCATGTACTTAGGACGCCTGCTGACAGAGAATCTCTTTGATGACTGTGAAATTGAAAGGCAAAGAAAAGCAATATGTGTAAAATCAAATATGCCAGCAAGACGGTTTTAGACAATTATTTATGTCCTTTTGTACTAGCCTCTATAGTGGTGAACTATGGACGAAATACAAGCAGGAGTCAATGAAATCTATACAACAACTGCTACCGGGATTGCAAGGGGTTGAACAAGTCACAGATGTTTGTAGAAGGGCAAAAGATGAGAGCGATCCTCTACATTGTCATGTATTTGTATCGTCAAATTGTTTTTTTGCTGCAGAGTCTTCTCATTTCTGTATGTTTAGTGGATGGAGCTATGTATTTCACCAAGCACCATAAATTGGCTTTCAATTGATTAATTAATTAGTATTGTAATGTGGGAACATGAGAGAGAATATCCAATCTAATATGATTCGTGGGTGGGCAATAGAGACTCCTGATTAGGCTAATGGGAATTGGTAAAAGCCTGATCAAAGGATATGCTGGAGTTTTCATAGACTGGGGCAAGTTCGTGCGTAAACAATAGATACGCCAGGGTAGACCTTTAAGTGCATAGATAATGGACAGAGTAACGGATCAGAGAGGCTATGCTGTGCAACTTGTCCTTTATAAGGAAGGACACACGGTAGATCAGGTATTCTGGAGTGAGTGGCGCTTCCGTGTGGACCTCCTGAATCGTTGAATAGATGCTGTGAAGCGACTTTGGCCTATTATTATCATTATATTATATTTATTTATTTTATCATTCACTAGTGGTGCTATCTGGCTTCGCTCGGTAAATGGAAATGAAATGAAAAAAATCTTCATTTCCTTTTTAATTAAATTGATTTGAATCGAAAAGAATTAATATTATTGTAGCGAATACTAAAAGGAGCCGCCGTTATAATTGGTTTTGAGGATTATCTCCAGGCTTAAGTACAAGTCGGCTAACAATGAGATACCCCCGAATGCACTTAGCGGGGGTAGCGGTAACTTGGTCGCATTCCAGTAGAGTTCTCAAAACCCACGGCGATAGCGTGGGACTGACTTCCGTGGCACATCTAGTACGTGACCATAAAAATAGGTAAAAAAAACCGGACATCGAAGATGCCCTGAGAGACCTTTCCTTTATAAGTAGGTACTTAGGCGATATCAAGACATTCTGGACGGAGCACTGCCAGTGCGTGTATCTCCTTAATCACCAATAAATGCTGTGAAACGACTTTGGTCTTTTACTTGGATCCTCCACCCACTCCTACGCAACATTATTTAACGATCGACCAATAACAAACGTCTTTGACCAATTCAGCCAATCAGAAACGACTTTGATGACAGCCAATCAGAAAATACTTTAACGACAGCCAATCAGAAACGAATTATAGACGTCGTTTCAGTTTCATATATGTATATAAGACTAGTGGTGCTACCCGGCTTTGTTTGGTTCAACTTTAGAAGATATCTTCCATTTTAGGATGGAATAAAAGTAACTCGAAACGGAAATGCAGTATAATAGTGAGAATACCGTCGAACCATGAAAAAAATCTTCATTTGTTTATTTTTATAAAATTTATTTGAATCGAAAACGATTAATATCATTTAAAGACCGACCAATCACAAACGTTTTGGTTTTATATATAAGATTTGTATTATCTATATATTATTCATATGGATGATGGGGATTGCACTATTCTCTCTATTTGCACTTCCGACGATTTGTACTTTTGTTTGGAATAAATTGCAAACATTGTATTGGTGTACTATTGGTGCTACCCGGCTTCGCTCGGTAAATGGAAATAAAATGAAAACCATGAAAAAAAATTTCATTTGTTTTTTTTATTAAATTTATTATTTGAAACGAAAAAAAAATTATTTAACGAACGACCAATCAAAACAGGCCGTTGACGAATCCGGCCAATCGGAAGCGACTTTGACGACAGCCAATCAGAAACGAATTACAGACACCGTTATATGATGAAAACAACAAAAATTCAAAAGTTACAAAGTCGGCAGGTGAAAGTCTATCTATGAAGACATATAACAAGTGAAATCTAATATATATTTCGAAAGAGACTTTTTATGTATGTAACTGACGTTGGTTCTTACCATTAGTTTAGAATAAAGATAGATCTAGTGGAGGGTAATAGGAAGAAGAGAGACGAACCGGGGCTGGCCGAGGTTCTGGATGACGTAGGTGAACTGATGGCCGGGCAGCACGTTGGAGGGGGTGTCCTCGTCGGGGCAGAGTTTGCCGGCGGGGCAGGGCGCGCGCCGCAGGAAGTCCTGGCCTTTGGGGGCGCACTTGGCGTCGTACGCTCGCGGGCCCACGTCTGCGAACATCAGTCGGCACAGGTGGTCGCGGTCGCGATCCACGCGGCTCGAGCGCAGAGTGCTGGCCGTGGGTCGCGCCGCGTACAGCTTCAGGAAGTGCGGCCGGTCGAGCACGGCCAGCGTCGCGCCCGCACTCGCGCCCGCACCCACTCGCAACGGCCCGCTCACGTTGCCGAAGATGTAGCCGAACGAGTCGCGGCCCGACTGCGACTCGGTCTTCTGGAAGCCGAACTTGGCCACGAACTGGAAGAGGTCTGCGGGCCGGAAGGTGCCGCTCACGTGCAGCGCCTGCGACACCGGCACCCACACGGACACGGCGAGACACAGCACCAGCACCAGCACCGACACCAGCGGGGGCAGCGGCCCGCGAGCGCCCATCTGGAAGCCGACCCGCCCGACCGGACCGACCTAGCTGCTGGACCGCTTTTGACAACTGGCAGTGGCAGTCAGGTCTGCCAACTCGCGCTCGCCCCGCGCTCCAACTGCGCGCTTTCGTGGCCTCGCCTCGTTCGGACGAAGACAATTTTCAGCTCGGGAAAACACCGCTCGTTAGTATCTCGAGTTTCAGTCTATAGGTTACTCGAAATTGGGTCGATTAACATATTTAGTGGGTCCAAAAATATTCTTAAAACTTGTATGAAAGAATTTCTTCGATATATTCCCGAAGAAGATATTTTTAAATGGTTCGGTGATTACTGGTCAAATGTGAACCGGTCGCTCTAGATCCGTCACACGTGATCACCCGTCACACTAAAACTGGTCACACCCTAAAATCGGTCAACCAATTTTAGTGTGATGGGTGATCACGTGTGACCAATCTAGAGCGGCCGGTTGTCTTGTGACTGGTTTATATATAACTAGTAGTTCGTTTACCTTTTAAAATATTTGGATGTGAATGCAACTTCACTTTGATGTAAATAGGCTTGCATGAAGAACGAAAACATAGAAGAACAGTTCGTTGAAATACAAAGTAATGAGATACTTCGAATAAAAGCATAAGGTCGCTTTATACATTTTGCTTAAAATTAAAAAAATAAAAATGTAAAAAAATGTTCCAACTTCCAAATGTTGTTTGTTGTTTCTCTTTTTCTGAACGATATTTGTAAAACAAATTGTTGAATAGGATTGCTTCTATTACTGAAAAAAAATGATTAAAAGAAATCCATATTCATATTCAAGTTCAAATTCATATTGGCTACGTCCACACTACCGATATCTACACCCGATACACCCGATATTTAGGAATTTTTCCAAAACCAGTCCCTAAATAGCAACCGCAGGTTGCTATTTAGGAACTGGTATTTAGAAACAGCCACAGATATCGGTAGTGTGGACGTAGCCATTCACTCTTTTAGTATATGTAATACAACCCCCCTCCCCCCTTAAAAAAATCATTCCTCACTGGTCAAATTTTTCTGAAATGACGCCTCCAAAAACCTGGCCTCCAAATCCTCTCCAGTCGGTTCGTACAACAAACGATTCAAGGTCTGTTCATACCTAGTCAGCGCGTACCGACTTGAGCAGATATCCGGCCGTACGAAAAGTATTCTTTGGTACATTTTGTATGGGTATATTCATACCAACCGTCACGTTTACGCCACGGCAGGCTTACAGCAGTACCCGACATTTCCTGTTCATACCTTACAGCAACATCCGTCAACGTATCGTATCCGTCTTTTTGGCCATCGTGGAGATATACACGCGAATTACGTGCCATGAGTCTGCCGCTTTGCTGTTTTGGACCAATTATCGATAGTGACAGTTGTCAGCTGTTCAATCTTTCGACATGGTTTTGGCGCAAATATTTAAAAAAAATTTAAATCTTTTAAAAAAATTTATCCATCATCTACAAGCTCCTTATAGTGTCCAAAACTCTCCTTCGGTTTTTCCATTTTTTAACATGGGATGCACATCAAAACGCCTCCGTGCTTTTTTATTGCCTTCTTGAGCTTCTTCTTCCAACAACAGCGTGATTATACATAATTTTTCGTTCGATAAACGTCGAAACATTTTTGCTGACTTGTATTCTGACGCGTAGCTACGAATGCACGTGTATGCATTCATATTGTAAGTACTCGACAATACGACGTAAGCAATATTGCGCCGTATCGTCATGGCCTGTAATGTATAAGTAAGCCGATTTTGCCTTGCACTCGGCCAAAGTGCTGTGACCGTGAGGTGACCGCGACGTGTAGGTAGATATGAATAGAAATGTAATAAAATGACATATTTGAAACGGAGTCGTGCAGTGCTGAAGCCATGCAGTGCTGTTTAGTATGAACAGACCTTCAATGGTTTAAGTCCGTGCTTCATTCGGAACTGGGAAGCCAACGAATCAAGAATAAGAAACTGCCTCTAGCATAATTCCCTCCGATCACATACCACAATATTATAAGAAATTTTTCAGAAATGAATTCAAGAGAAGGTAAGATCTGAGTTTAAAAAAAAAAAGAAATTTGTACCTTTAAAGTAAATATATTTCGTGCCTTTAATAATATACTGTGGCGGCTCGCTTATACGACATGGTCGAGTTTGGTTGCCTTCCTGCGAGTGGGGACCAACTCGGCTGGGTTCGGAGAGCCGCTACTCACTCTGCCTTTAGCTGTCATATAATAAACACGTGCATTAACATGCCAGTCGTTTCATTCGTTCATCCCCCATAATACTATCGTTAACAAATGATTAATTTCAATTTATTATTTTGTCATAAATTGACGTTAATGTATTAATGTAAACGGATTATTCCGCAAAAAGCGAGCTCACTGAAATCTCAATCACGGAACATCTGGCACTCGAGCTCTCGTTAGTGTAATATTTCGCGTGGGTAGCTCCGCTTTTTACGGAATAATCATAGTACGACATTTATTTGACGATGTTCGGAGTTGCGAAGCGCGTTGTTGACGAAACGCGACGCGCGCGTTGTGTCGGCGAGAGCGGCTCGTTTTGACGGCAGATAGCGTTTTGGCGCGCCCTCGCCCTCGTCTCCGCTGAATATCTGTCCCCGCCCCCTTCAGCTGTCAAAACAAAAGCGCGCGAATCGTGGCTACGATGGCAGGTACCGGCGTGCGGAAACCGCTCGCTGAAGTGGCCGTCAGCGGCGGGCCTCTTCAGCCTCTTCAGTCGCTCCAACCGCTTCAGTCTATGCCTATGCCCATGCCCATGTCCATGCCCATGCCCATGCCCATGCCCATGCCTATGCCTATGCCTATGCCCCTGCCTTTACCTCTGCCTCTGCCGCCCCTCTCGGCCCCCTCGCCGGTGCTCTCTTCCACCGCCACCACCACCGCCACTACCACCACCCTCATCCACAGCCACAACCACACCCCCAGCACCGACAACTCCACCTTCGAACCCACCGTCGAGATGATGGTGGACGACTTCGACGACGAGCGCACCCTCGACGAGGAGGAAGCCATGGCCGCCGGCGAAGCCCAAGACCCCCGAGCCGAACTCTCCAGTCTCCGACGCGAAGGCGACATGCCTCTAGAAGAACTCCTAGCCCTCTACGGATACGACAGAAGAGAGAGAGCCCCGCCTGCCCCTCCCCCTCCTCCAGTAGTAGCCCCACCCGCGGCCCTGTCTGCCCTTCGCCGACTCTACACGGAACCAGAACCGAGACTACTACGCTCAGTATCGCGCCCACCTTCCGAAGAAGACGACGACTGCGACTACAGTCCCGAGGAAGACGACTGGAAAAAGACGATAATGGTCGGCCAAGACTACCAAGCTTGGATCCCGGACGGCTTGTGTAGCTACGATGACGCCCTCCCCTACGAAAACGAAGACAAACTTCTATGGGACCCCACCGGCCTAGCCGAACCCCGCACCGAAGAATACATGGCTAGAGCTAGGGCGCTACAACCCGCCGGCATTGGGGTGGCCGCCATACCCACCGGAGATCAACTCCGAGACGACGAGCAAGCCCTCTTCCTGCTCCAACAGTGCGGCCACAACGTCGAAGAAGCTCTTAGACGGAGACGAATATCCGCCGGTGATGCTCCGGCCCCGTCTCCTTCGGCCGCCCTGTGGTCCGAAGAAGAGTGCCGCAACTTTGAAAACGGCCTCAAAGCACACGGAAAAGACTTCCACCTAATCCACCAACACAAAGTCCGCACGCGCTCGGTCGGAGAGCTCGTCCAATTCTACTACATATGGAAGAAGACGGAACGGCACGATATCTTCGCGAATAAGGCTCGGCTCGAGAAGAAAAAGTACACTCTGCATCCGGGTCACACCGATTATATGGATCGGTTTTTGGAGGAGCAAGACGGTGGCGGAGGAAGGGAATCGCCGAGTACGAAGGTGCCGCAAGAGGCGCCGCCGGATCCGTTGGCCGTCGGCGCTCGGGAAGTCTTCTCCGAGTTGAGGCGCTCGTCGCCAGCTCTGTCGCACAGTCCCGACACAGACAACGAGCCGACTACGATCGTATGAGCCACTTCGATAAGACTTTTGTATAAAATGTATGATAACTAGTTTATATTAAATTAGTAAGGATGTGTGAGCTTATGCGAACTGGACAAATGTGTTCAACTGTTAAATGCATCTATTCTTGTTTGTTATATTCCGTTGATTCTTTTATATCCAATGTTTTTGGGAACATTTTTTGTATCGATTCATTTTACTTACACTTGAAGTAATTCCTGATATTTAACTGAATTGAAAATAAGTATAACATTGCAAATTAAAAATTTTTTCAGTTAGAATGAAATCTGTATCAACTTAATACTTATCTGTAGTAACGGACAGTCTATCTCGGAACTGCCAAGAATTAACTACATAAACTTTCCATATATCAAGTTACGGTATTCCTCAATTCCGCATCTAGATGAAAAGTGCATGGAAAAATGAACTCGGATACTATTCAGATAGCTCATAGCTACATTCCAATGTTAATTCTCAGCATTACCTTCGTTCAGACCGATTTTCTGAATTACACGCGTCGAATCTCCGATCTATTGCTTCGACGATGAAAGACAAAACAATGAGATTTAACGGATATAGGAAAATATCAGTAGCGGATAACTAATTGCAGGGACCAGACGGAGCTATGGATCGGAAGCTTCGGCGTAGTAATACTGTTGAAGCAATAAACGGCAAGCTATTGTCCAGCTTGCATTAGCCGAATGTGGAACTCATTATACATAATGAAGTTTTACAATTGATAAAGTGCAAAATTCTATATATATATATACATATGTACGATTCGGAATGTCTGTTCCACTCGTCGGATTTGTAATTGTTTTGAAATTATCGCACTTTGCATATTGTATACGCAGCACTCCCCGGAGACTATTTCCGTTATCGGTTCACACACCATAAACGCAACATGCGTATGTACATAATGTATGTATATGTTTCAATAATGGCGGACATTCGTGTTGCTTGTGATAAAGTATAGCCTAATCGTTGAATGAATATATATATTTTTATATCAAAGAGAAAAGAAAAAAAACCACAATACGACATGAAATGAAAATTACTCTTTAGTTTTGTTTTGAAAGGCATTCATGAATGATATTTCGGAAGAATTGTGAGGAAAAATTTATTGGGAATTTACGTCCCGATTCAATAAATACATGGACGAAGTACGCTAATGTATTATATTTTACCATTTTGTTGTTTAATCATGATATGTTGTTATCTTTAGTTTATATCTGCAATACAACAGATGTATTTTGTATAGAATGTGTTGTTTCTGTTGTAGAATTTTATCTCGATTGCAGTTTTCTTTTTATTGTATTTAATTTAATTAACACAGCTATACATTTTATTTTATATGTATTTGTATTAGAGTTGTACTCGTTTTGTCGAAAAGGCTTAATTTTTTTTTTGATATACCAATAAGTAATGGGTGCTAATTTAGTATGCGATCTACCTTCACGTTTTTACTTAAATATACGGTCTCAGTTCTCGCGTGTGACACTGAGACTTAATAATACCGACCCTAACAACCTAATCTTAAATGAATAGGGCCAACCTTAACTTAACCTAACCTATTCTGACCCTTAAATAAATAGGTGTTGGCTGCTAAGATATCTTTTAAGTTTTATTTCATTAATATTTTCACAAAAAAAACATCTTAGCAGCCAACAGCTATTTATTTAAGGGTCAGGATAGGTTAGGTTAAGTTAAGGTTGGCCCTATAAAAAACATAAATTACGTTTATAGCGAAAAAAAATACACAATGATTAAATAGTCGACTGCAATTTAAAGGTAGATCGCATGCTAAGGTAGACCGCATACCAAACTAGCACCAAGTAATGTCTCTAGGTGCATATCTTAGTCTTATATTTTTCTTTTGGAGATGTGGAATAGTTATTTTAAATAAATTCTAAATTACATCTCGGCCCTTAAAAAGTGCGATTATTGATAAAGAGTTATATCAAAAAGTCGATTCGGGTCGAATATTCCACATTTTGATACGCACTTAAAGATAAATACTTAAAAATTTTCGACAGATAGAAGACTACTCTAATATATCGTTTTTAACGTGTCATAATTATACAGGTTTTTCATTTCAAATTGATTCCTTTTCAATGTCAATTTTAAATGAAAAAGGTTTAATTTGAAATGAAAATGGTTCAATTCGGAATGAAAAACCTATATTTAATTTAATCCATAAATAAAGATATAACTTTTACAATTAGT
Source organism: Arctopsyche grandis (assembly GCF_051622035.1). Lineage (NCBI taxonomy): Eukaryota > Metazoa > Arthropoda > Insecta > Trichoptera > Hydropsychidae > Arctopsyche > Arctopsyche grandis. Next base: position 5,246,304 of record NC_135362.1, read on the forward strand.
TTTGTAAGTTCATTTATTGCAGGTGTAATTTTGTTGTTTAATCTACATATATAAAACATTATATTTTCTTTTATATGATTTTACACTTCTGCAATATAAATTTTATCATATGACTGCATAAAATACTTCTAAGTGGAGGTCCAATTTAATATTCGAAATTTGAAATGAGGTTAACGAACAAGATTGTATTGTATTAAAAGTTATTTTAACACTTGCCGCACTGTGATGGATAGCGAGTGACCAGGACTTATTTTATAACCAAATATAATGAATTTAGGGTCTTCATATTTTGTGTATTTCTAATCAACATCTCTATGATTCGAATAAGTCATTACGAAATAAAAACATTGATCAATATCAACAGAAATAATTATTTTCGCTGGAAGCCACAAGCTCATAAATGCGAAAAGGGGAATTCAGTACGTCGCGCTCAACGGTCAGTGTGAGAATGATATCCGCCTTAGAATGACTGCTCTGCTTCAGTCGTTATTTTTTTTTTTCATTTCTTGCACTTATTTTATATTATTCGACGTTTAAATACGTGATAAAATGATTTTTATACCTAATTACAATAATTGACCTAGTAGATTTTACATTATTTTAAAACAAATTTTAAATTGGACGCTTGGCGTCCAGCACAGTGACTAGCGGATATTTTTTAGCATAGTAAGGCAAGTGTTAAGATATTAATTGATTTGAATGAATTTGTATCGTCGAACTGGAATTTTATTTTGTATTATACTTTATTTTGTTTACCGAGACACTAAAGATGTGCATACATTTGATTTGAGTGCAATTTTAATTACACAGCGCAACTTTCAATCTACCCCAATTAAAACATTAAACTTAGAAGAAGCAAAAATTAAATACATATCTATTAATATTTCATTTTACTTCAAGAATGTTGTTTGTATGTATCCTATTTTGAATAGTAAGATTATATATACAATAACTAGTGTTGTATCCGATGGAATAGTATATTAAACTATTAAAAAATTAAAAGAAATGTGTCGATTCTGTGTTCGATCATCAGCACGCGGTCGTATTTTTTTAAAATACCTTTTAAATATATTTATATTTAATTGTTTAGTATGAAAAAAAATGGTAAAAACTACCTACATATAAACAATATAAAACACCAATAAAAAAAATAATTAAATAAATTTTCAATAGATGGCGCTAAATGCTGTGATTAATTTGCCTAGGGGAAACATTGGTAGCAAACAGTATATATAGAAGCCTTTTTTTGGTCTGTTATTATGTTCGTATTATATTTGTAGGTTTTGTTAGCATTGTTTTAACTGACGTGCATATGTCGAATCGAAACGACTATTATAGTACGGCGAGCGTTATCTTACACAGACACACAGAATAGCAATATTACATTTTAATATTTGTGAAAATCCAGTGTCTTGGTGAATGAAATTTGGTCTAGTACAGTAAAAATCGTTTTTGTTTGCTTTGTAATTATCAAAAACTATTAGATTTATAGAAATTCCCATTAGATTTTTATTTATAAAAAAAAGTGTACATGCAATATAATTGTAAAAAGTAATTTAAAGCAATCAAATTCTATCGTTCCTCAAATTGTGTAAATCGCCTTCTGTTATGAAATAAATTAGTTATACTAAATATAATAATTATATTGTACTAAATATTAGGTGAAATTATAAGAAATAATATTTTTCTAAGATTTTATTAGAAGGCATATTTTTGTTGTTGATTGTTTTGAATATTCTGTAACCATCATACTCCTTCTCCATTTCAGTGATCTCTCCAACCATGTTATAAATTGTACAAAATTATGTATACATAATTCACTATCAATAAAATAATTTTGACAATTATTTGAGGCATTTAAATCTACGGCTCAATAAACCAAGGCTTGAAAGTTCCCGTCTCCAAATCTTTGATCTGAAACCACAAAAAATATCATATATAATAATTTATAATTGGAGGAGTGGCATAGTAAATGGCCGGGTCATAATGTTACACTATTTAAAATAGGTTGTGGCTATTTGCAGGTACTATAGCTGCAAATTATTGGCTATTTGCAGGTACTATATTTGCGACAGGCGCAAAAGTACACTTCCAAGAAGGCTTTGCGCCTGTCGCAGTTATAGTACCTGCAAATAGCCACAACCTTTATAATATTATTGAATTACTTGGTTTGTTATGTGATCCAGACAAGCCATTCTAATTCGTTCGACAGTTGCCGGGGAATCGAATCTGAAATTGGAGCTTATATCGCTCTCTTTTCTGTATGCAATAATGGCATCTTTAATCGCGAAGAATACAGAAGATGCCAAGAATAATGGTGGTTCACCGATAGCCTGTAAGATATACATAAGATGATTGTTACATAAAAGTACTAATATTTCATGAAGAGTCAAAATTTAATGGTTTACCTTGGAAGAAAATATTGCTCTCGGATTAGGAGCACCCCTTAGAAGTGAAACGTTAAATTCCCTTGGAATGTCGGCGAATCCTGGAATCTTATAAGCTCCAGGTCCTCTGCTATAAAGTGTACCTGTCGGAGAGTATATCAATTGCTCCATTGTGTACAGACCATATCCTTGCATGAATGCTCCTTCAATTTGTCCGATGTCTATAGCAGGATTAAGACTGTCGCCTACGTCCATGACTATTTCCGTCCTCAACACTTGGTGATCTCCCGTTAGGCAGTCGATTTCGATCTCGGAACAGCCGACACCGTAAGAGAAGTAATTATATGGTATACCCGTGTTGGTTTCTAAACTGTAACCGGTTATGTTCGGAGTGGAGTAATACCCGACGGCTGAAAGACTCGTGCGATTTAAGTACGCGGTTTTTATCCAATCTTCCCACTTTCCGTCTGGGTTATTTTCCATGAATGGTTTCAACCGCTCCATTATTGTGGTGCACGCATTCAAAACGGCCATTCCGTTAATGTCGGATCCGACGCTGGCAGCTGTGGGTGAAGTGTTGGGGACCTTGTCTGTTGCCGTTTCAGATATGTGGATCTTGGTCGTATCTATGTTGAAGGCTCGTGAAGCCACTTGTATCATCTTGGTGTGAAGACCTTGGCCCATCTCGGTGCCGCCGTGAGACAAAAGTACACTTCCATCAGTATAAACATGCACCAAAGCTCCTGCTTGGTTGAAGAACTTGATTGAGAAAGATATTCCATATTTTGTGGGTATTATTGCAATGCCTCGCTTCTTCCAACGATTTTCCCTGTAATATGACGATGATTTATATTAGAAACAAATGTAATGTTCCAATTTGGTCCAATTAGGGGGCCCGTGTTCTAGTAGTTTAGATAGAAAAAGGGTCTCCTAAGCCAGACAAGTTGAAGATAAGAAACCAAAACAAAATAAATCCACTAGTAGCTGGCTCAATATCAAGAATGAATAAAATTTGAATGGTTTTTAATCAGGTAACTGCAGAGTTGAATCAACAAAAAGGATGACTCGTGTCTAAAGGACAGGAAAGCTAGGATCTACCCTACATTGTTAAGAATAGACTGAATACATTTCAGAAAACTTCCAGTTTTTATTTAGATTTTGGTTTAGAGGTCCAAACTAATATGTTCATACCCAGAATAGGATTACATATGATTTTGAATAGGAAAATAATCAGAAATGTTTTTTTATAACCCTTTGAGTGCTGACGTATTTTCTGTTGAAAGCCCGCCGCGATGAAAATTTCGCTGACATTTCCAACTAGAATTATTTGAAAATCCGATAGAAAGCAGGTATAAAAATTGTAGCTAATCCAAACAACCCCTAGATAACTACCGCTGCGGATTTCGAGTTTTGTAACGGTGTGTTTAGACTCTCTAATATATCTTGCAAGAATATAAAATAAACAAAATAAGTCTATTAATGAATGTATTTATCCAAAACCAATTCCATCTTCTTCATTATTGTTAAAATGTAATGCTCACAATCTAAATGCCAAGCCACAATCTAAAATACTCGGCAGTTAGAGATTTCCATCGGGAAATTGTGCTATGGTTATAAATTCAGAAATTCCGGTGTAAACCAGTCTTTATAAACGTTGACAAATGAATTACACGATCCATGTTCAATGCAGTTTTTTTTTAATGCTACCTGGAAAGGCTTAGCGGGAAGTATTCTTGTTTACTTTGTACATGCTTAAAATACAACGCGTTTTTCAGGTCCATGGATTTGTTGGAAAAACGCCGATCGGCATTCAAAGGGTTGAACAAGTTTAATGTAAGAATATTAAAACAATGCATACTTATTATATTCATCTATTTCTGCTTTGCGCTTCAAATAATCACATTTGATCATGCACTCTTTCCAACACCGATCTAGAGTGCAATGTGTGAGAGCTTGGTTGTAATGCGTTACTTGGCCTTCCGAGTACAAGTTCAAAGATGCCACATCAGCAGGATCTTTGTTCAAAAGATGAGCAATATCTCTAATGTACGTCTCGGCTACTAACATTCCTTGAGGTCCACCAAAACCTCGGAAAGCTGTATTAGACGGCAAGTTTGTTTTACACAAATAGCCTGTGACTTTCATGTGTGGAATGAAATAAGAGTTCTCGCAATGCAGCATCGCCCTTTCCATCACCTAAAATCGATTTTTTTTATAAAATATGTACATTTAAGTAGTGTGATTTTGAAACATCACTCACGGCTGATGATAAATCATGGGAGTATCCAGCGTTGTTGTATAAATCTATAATGGCACCGATTATTTTTCCGTCATTTTTTATTGCGATTTTGTATTTGAAATAGAATGGATGACGATTGCCCGTAATCATCATATCTTCATCTCTGTCCAACATGCATCTAACGGGCATCTGGAGTTTGTGAGCTGCGAGTGCAACTGGTATTGCTACGAGTCCTGCACGGGATTCCTTTCCGCCGAAACCTCCACCAACCCTTTTAACTCTCGTTACGATTCTGTTGATCGGAATGTTTAGTACTTCAGATATCAATGCCTGAAATTTAAGATTTGAAAACTCAACCAAATATAACAATTAATATTATAACAATCCAAGATAGATAGGTCTTAGGCTCTTCTGAGTAGAATATTTTCCATCATTCTTTGTCTTGAGCTTAGCTTAGGCTTTTTTTTTAATTAAGCTACGACTATTTGGTCTACTATTCATAAAACTTCTCGACAGTTGGGTGCTGTTCAACCTTGTCTTAATTTTTTTATGAATAAGGAAATATAATATGTTCTGTTTGGAAGAGACCATAAATCTTGATTGTTTATAAGTAATTAAATAAGGTTGTGGCTGTTTGCAGGTACTATATCTGTGAATTATTGGCTATTTGCAGGTACTATATCTGCGAATTATTGGCTATTTGCAGGTACTATATCTGCGACAGGAGCAAAGCAAAGGCTTTGCGGTTGTCGCAGATATAGTACCTGCAAATAGCCAATAATTCGCAGATATAGTACCTGCAAATAGCCAATGATGTGCGGATATAGTACCTGCAAATAGCCACAACCATTAAATAAAGTAACAATAGAAAACTTACACTCATTTCTGAAGGATGCTGGGTCGAGGAGAATATTTCAAACTCGTTGTCTTCTTTCTTTGGCACTGCTCTGCAAGCGTGGGTTTCCAAATAAAAATGCTCCTGCCCTCCCATACGGAATTCATTTTCAATAATATGATCAGCTTCTTGCAACGCTTTATCAACGTCTCCTTTTGTCACTACTTTTGGATAGTTAGGATAAAACGATTTTGCTTCGATGGCTTCTTCGATAGTTATAATGGGTTTTAATTCGTCATAAATTACTTTGACAGCTTTAGCTGCTTTTTGAGCAGTGGCTTGATCTTTAGCAACGACGGCTCCTAAAACCTGTCCTTGGCTGGTGACCGTTTCAGATATGAACACTTCTTCATCGTGAACAATGGGTCCAATTGGCGTTTTCGGTATATCACGAGCCGAGAAAAATTGTACAACTCCAGGCATCGACAAGGCTGCTGATGCATCAATGGAGACTAATTTCGCATGAGCTTTAGTACTCAGTACCAAAGCTAGATATAATTCACCTTCAATTGGAGGCATATCATCACAATATACGGCTTCGCCAGACGCTTGTTTCATAGCTGACATGTGTGGTATCGGGTATCCAATAGGATCATATTTCTGATTGTTAATTGGTATATTGAAGTATTGAGAGCTTTTTAGTTTGCTGTGCTTGAAACCACCGATGGCACTTTTATCTTTACTATCTAAGCTGGATTTATCAGATGAATTCGCTGATAGTTCTTCTGAAATTTCAACGTATGCCTTGAAAAATAAACTTAAGGTCAATGATTGTCTGTATCTTATCATGCCACCAGGTGCCGATGGATCCAAATTCAATTCGCTGAGCAATCCTGAATACACTTTATGCAAAAGGTCATCGTTCCATTGGTTTCCTACGATTTGTCTACAGGAGTTTATAGCCATCATTGTAACTGGGCCCATACCACCAAAGCTTAATTTCATACTTGCAATTTTGTTATTTTCTGTAAACTCAACATTCAAAGCCATGTTAACTATCGCAATATCATCTTCACGTCTTTTAGCTTGCTTGTACGCTTTGAAATATTGATTTTTTTTAGTGAATGGTATTTCAATGGACAATAAAATTTCCTCAGGTAAAACTATATTCTTTCTGTAGCCAGTAAAGAAACTTTCATCCATTATAGCTTTTCTGGCACCGTTTACACTTTTCAAATTGAGTACAACCCCCGCTGCCATGAATATAGGATTCAAGTCTGATATCGGACTACCAGTCATTATATTACCACCAACTGCAGAAACATTCCTGATTTGTTTTCCAGCAAACCAGTACAACATATCCACAATTTCTTTATATATCCTTGTTTTATGTATGGGAAAACATCTTATAACATTTTTCATTGAATTTTCCAAATCTGTCAAAGTTACCGATGCCCCGACAGTTACTCCTGTGTCTGTTATTTGAATCTCATTCAATTCTTCAACTTGAGCTGGCATTATTATAATGGGGTACAGGCAGTTTTTGAATTTTACTTCTACGCCAACTTCAGTGTTTCCCGTGATAATTTTAGCATTCTTATGTTCGTTTTTCAGTTGCAAAAGCTCATTCAGAGACGTGGGTCGATACCACGTTACATTTGCACCTTTGAAAACTAATCTTTCCTCATTATATTTAGACGACAACGCCAGTTCAGGTGGAAATATCGGTTCCTGAGATGGATCGTAAGGAATGAAGTCTTTGGCAATAAAAGTATCCTCTGGTTTATCATCCAATTTCTCAGTACATCCATTTCCAGTTACTTTGCAACATTTCTCTCCCATACCACACGCACCAGTACCGTTTTGTGTCCGGTTACTTTCCCAATCTTCAATAAACGTTTTATAGCCTTCAATTATGGGTCTGTATCCCGTGCATCGACAAAGATTTCCTTGAAAAGCGACTTCCAAATCAGAATACGACGGCTTTCGCATTGATCTCAAAAGAGTATACATTGACATGACGATTCCAGGAGTGCAAAATCCACATTGGGATCCATGAGATTTTGCAATCCTCTCTTGGACGGGATGAAGACGAGTCGTAGTCGATCCAATACCTTCGACAGTAGTAACGGCCAATCCATGCATGGAACATACTGGGGCGAGGCAAGCATTCACAGCCAAGTGTCTACAGATTGAGTAAAAGAGATTAAATTTGATATAACTTTTAACAACCTTATAGGTCTTAAAACATAAACATACATTGGCTTTTTATCTTCGTGGTTATATTTGGATACCATCACAGTACAAGCACCACAACCACCCTCAGCACAACCCAATTTTGTGCCGCATAATTTGAGTTTTTTTCTCAAGTAATATAACAATGTCCATTCCGGATCTGGTTCATCGTCGACGATCTGTGGAAAAAAAAGTTTTGTAATATGAACTGCAAGAGAAAATCTTGTATGATTTCTAGATATCACATTACAAAGTTGAATCTTGTTAATAAACGCGAATTGACGTCGAATTTTTAAACAACTCCGAATTGAAAGGTTATCGTATCATTACGATAAGATAAGTATAGAGAAACGACCGTTGTCAGATTTTTTAAAATTCATTATAAAGGATTAGGTACAAGAGTGATTTTTATACTATTTAAGTTGTTTTCATTGAAATTTATAAAGGAATATTTACAATAAAACAAGTCGACCTTCACTTATAAGTGAAAATATTTTCTGTTTATCATATGTTGGGTTGGGTTACGTCATGATATTATTATTATGTATTTAATACGTTTTAAATTAATTGCACGCAATAAACAAATTACATTATCTTTTGCATCGTACACATGTACAAAAAAGTTCACTTTTAATGCCTTTATAATGTTTTCACAATGAAAAAATGATTATTCTCAAAGTTTTCAACTGTTTTAAAATAATATTATTAGATATTTGTTAATTTCAATTTAGGACCACCAACTTTGGAATACTACATTTTTTTTAATTATTAATTATACCAGGAAGGCCTAACAGGTAACCCCAATGCGCCTTTCTGGCCAGAAATATTGTACATTTGATACAAATAATATTAGTATTATACGAAGTACATATGTAAATACATATCAATTAATATCCACAGAGACATCTATGGTCAAATTTGTAAATTTGCAGCATTTTATACAATTCATCGAAATTCGAGATTGCTGAAAACTAGAGATTTTGCGAGAAAATGGGAAAGGTTGCCAATTTATTTGAACCATTTCAGTGAAAATTGTATAAATTGACAAACTCTGATAGGAAACGATCGACCTGGAGTCATAAATACAAGGTCTGGCCAGCAGAAGCCAGTGGGATTTGAACCCGTGACCACTGTGTTCAAAGCATTATATGCTAATCACTAGTCTATACTGCTATACATATATTCCGGTACCTTAACACGTTCAACCCGGCGTGTACCACTGGTGGCCACGCGGATAGTGCTATAGCAGACTATAATTTTACGGTTCCACTCATCGAGCACCTTAACACTAAAATTCCTATAAAATTCTAAAGATTGAGGGACAACTCATTATATAAAGTGATTTAATGCCGTCACGCGTAATTGGGTGCCGATACGCGTGACAGTGCCGCCACATGGGCAAATGTATGAAATCGTGCGCCGGGCTGATTTTTAGATTTTTAAATGCTTTTTATTATTACGAAATTATGTTCACAATACATCTTATATCTATTTTAATAGCTACTGATCTACTGATCATTTTCTATTTTACAATTTAATTTAATTTGGTTAGTAATCATAGTATTATATTATTCTAATGTTAATCTACAGCATAATAGGAAAAAGAGCTCAAAAACCTATTTACAATCCTTGCGCCGGGCTGAATGTGTTAACTTAGACAATAGAAAATAAGATTTTCTGAAAGTCCTTTTTTTTCAACTTTCACTCACCAGAGTGTAGTATTTAGTATTTATAATACAATATGTATGCCGATCAGACATTTTTAGGGTCTACGTGACGAGCCAGAATGTTAAATTACAGAAAACACAAATATCGGAAGGCAAAGATCGAAAATCGAAAGATCTTAAGTCGAAAGATCAAAAAAAAAGGGTGCATGGTAAACGGTACATACTCACTTAATTTGCGCGAGCAGGGTACAACAGGAACAAGAGGAACAGGCTTTTCCTCCCGTATTCTCCGCGCCTTCCGATATTTGCGTTTTCTGTAATTTAACATTCTGGCTCGTCACGGAGACCGATATTTGATGTAGATAATAACACCAATTAAAAAAAAAATCTAATTTCGACTACATATGTAGATACACTTGGTACATTGCAAAAACACTTGATAAACTTAACGGTAAATTTGTTGACAATACTAATGATTCAGTCAATCTTTTTGCTGATTTTTTCAAATCGATCTATGTCAAAAACAACAACAATAATTCTAATTATAGCATTGTAAATAATAATGTCCTGATTTCACCTTTACATTCTATAAATATATCTATTCAAAAATTAATTAACAAAATAAATGCCTTAGATATATCTAAATCTGCGGGTCCTGACAACATACCCCCAATTTTTATCAAGAATTGTGCCAATGTATTAACTTATCCTCTTTTTAATCTCTTTAATCAATCTATTTCCACTGGTATATTTCCCAATTCTTGGAAGTCTGGCTATTTAATGCCTCTCCATAAAAATGGGGATAAACATAATGTAATGAACTATAGAGCCATCTGTCAACTATCAACTATTCCAAAACTTTTTGAAAGTTTAGTATTAGACGAATTTATTCCTTTCATTAATAACATTATTATTCCACAACAACATGGTTTTACTTCTGGTAGATCTACCTTATCCAATTTATTATTATATGAAAATTTTATTTCTAGTGCCTTATCTGTTAAATTGCAAGTTGACTCAATTTACACTGATTTCAGTAAAGCATTTGACAAAGTTGATATTGAGATTTTATTATATAAACTAAACAGTATCGGAATCAGCGGTGTATTACTAAACTGGTTTCGGAGCTATTTGTCCAATAGATCATTATTAGTTAAAATCGGCCATTCTAAATCTTACTCCTTTAATCCAACTAGTGGCGTTCCCCAAGGATCTCACATGGGACCAGTCCTATTCAATATTTTTATAAATGATATTATAAATATATTTAATGATGTTAAAGTGCTCTTATTTGCAGACGATTTAAAAATATTTAAATGTATAAAAGACACTAACGATTGTGCTACTTTACAAACTAATTTAAACTCATTAAACGATTGGTGTTCTTTTAATAAATTATATTTAAACATTAAGAAGTGTTCTGTTGTCAGGTTCAGTAGGTCAAATAACAAAATTATTTATAATTATCATATAAATAATGAATTATTACCATCATCATCGCTAATTAAAGATCTAGGAGTTATTTTTGACGACAAATTAACTTTTAATTCTCATATAAATTTTATCACAAAAAATGCCATCAAAACACTTGGTTTCTTAATAAGAAATAGTACTCACTTCAAAAATGTAAATACGATTAAAATTTTATACACCACTCTGGTTAGAAACCAATTAGAGTACAATTCTACCATTTGGTCTCCTTATTTAATGAAACAAATTAACATAATAGAGTCAGTGCAAATAAAGTTCACTAGATTCATCAAATTTAAATTTTTTAAAAGTCATAATCACTATGTCAGTAACGTTATTATTTATAGGAAACTTAATTTGCTAAAATTATATGACAGAAGGAAAATTAACGATATTTCAGCTCTGTGTGGTCTTCTTAATGGCACTATTAAATGCTCTGACTTGGTGAGTTTAGTGTGCTTCCATGTGCCGGGTAGATCAATTAGATGTAACCATCTTTTTGATATGCCCAGGTTTACCACTAATTACTCATTGAACTCAGCTATGTTGAGACTGCACAGAGTTGGAAACGAATTATCCATGGTCGATTTATTCATTGTTAGTAAATATAACATGAAATCTATTTTATTTAAATATTTTTTTAATATAATGTAATTTATTTTGTAGTATATGAATGTATGTGTATTTTTCTTTTATATTTCATTTTAATTTTTTTTCTTTTTCTTTCTCTATTTCCAACATGTAAAATGGTCAATTTTTTCTTGACCGTAAAATAAAAATAAAATAAAATAAAAATAAAAAAAATAAAACCTCAAGAATTTTCACCGGCAAACAAAACTATGCAAACATTTATTTAATGATAAAACGATTTATGAGAAAGACTGTGAGATAATTAAAAATAAAATAATAAATAACGCTGATTTCTTACAATTTTTAATTATTCCAAAGTCTAGTTTAGTGTGTACATTGTTATGTAGTTGAAATAACCGGTTGCTGACCCCCACTAAGATAGAATTCGTTCTCAATATAATATGTAATATGTCACACACAAATTATACATGCTCGGCTCACTCAAGTGTCAGCAATTGATATTTGATTGAGCTTCAAAATTGTAATTTTAGTCGGCGTATGCTATCAGTTTGTTATTTGTAATGAATATCAACAATGATTGATATGAGAAATATAAAAAAAAACTACATACTCTTTTGCCATTGACGTAAAAGACAAGCGTAGATATAGAAGGAGAATTATATGACATTTTGCGTCTTATCAATAGAACGACACGTCCACTTTCCTCCACAATAACGGCTCGAATAAAGCTTGAATGCCTGACACAGATAATACATACATATAGTCAGTTGCTACAAACTCAGGAGCTATTAACATTCCCTGCGCTACAAACGATTGCAAACCAAGCTCATTTCATACTTTTGTCATTTTAAACTTAATTTTAAGAATTGCCAATCATCAATGTAAATCGAAATGTCAACTGCGCAACCCCATGAATGTCTTGTCTTTCGTATATATTCTTACATGAGAAAATATCGGGTTTGGTGCAAACGATCGACAAGCGTCAGACAGACTGAACCACAAATTAACTGGATGGCTGCTTTAAACGCAATTCTCGACTTCACGAATGATAGATTGCACATCAGATGACGAGTAACATTTCGATGTGCACAGATGCAATTATTAAAATGGTAATTATTAAAATTGAGTTGGATCTTTCTGGCGAGTTTAATAAGGCGAAATTCGGAACTAAAGTATCAGAAGCACAGAACGTATACAAGGTAGGTATATCGGGACTTCGGGTAGATTTCGCTTAGTGTAAGTGCGAGCAGTGCGCACGCATAAGGTACACGTGTCGTTAATCTGTGGTTCAGTCTGTCTGGCGCTTGTCGATCGTTTGCACCGCATCGGAAAATTTCTAGTCTAGTATTATTACCAAACAAAATTGTGTTAAGAGTGTAAGCGAATATCATAGAAAACCGATCCTTATAAACGCGGTGAAATAAAAAATTTGCCAAATAAATGAAAAATAGGACGGAAAAAAAATCCGTAAAAAAAAATATATTTTTGACTTTTAAAATTCGCTAAACAATTAATTAGAAGTATTTTAAAGCAATGAAATATAACAATTAATAGGAAAAATATCTGACTATTGATTCCAATACTCACTTTGAGCGTAACAATCCTAAATTTTGAGTTAAAGACCGCAAAAGCCAAAAAACTGTAAAAATCGCGGATTTTTTTAAACGCTCATATCTCGTAAACGATCACCCACCAACAAAAATCAATATCATATTCGAATTCAGTGGGTCAAACTTAGTAAAGATTGAATAGTCTCCGCTCTGGTAACTCAAAAACGTGATTTTTTGTTGCTCAGTGTTATTTGTACGTATTTACTCGAAACTATTTAGAGATAAGTGTTATACATTTGATATTGCTGATTGAGTGCACATTATGATTTTGTAGATATTATATAATAAAAACACGGAGCGATAAAATGTATGTTCATAAGTATCGAATTTGGAAAAATTATATATTATTTACTTTAATTTAAATTGAGATGACGTCTTATTTTTTGCTATTTATTATGTTTGAAAGTTATTAAAATTTCAATAATAATAATAATACCCAACTACTAATGTCATCCACGGCCATTCATCATCCACTGCTGGATGAAGGCCTCTCCAACACGCTTCTATTCGTCTCTGTTTTGAGCGGTAATTGGACTATTCGTCACATTGCGTTGGTCACAAAGACAATTTTTGCCACGAAAATCGCGAATACACAATATTTGGCACTCAAGTTCTCGTTAGTATGATAGTTATCGTTATGTACTTTTGTATGGACTTTTCGGCTGCCAGATGTTCCGTTATATAGATTTTAGTGACTTTGTGACGAGTACTTTGTGACCAGTTATCACCGAACCGTTTTGAGCAACTCTCATCGATCTCGCTCCACACATTTTCCAAATTTCATCTACCCATCTTGTTTATACCCATTGGCATTCCCTCAGGTACCATTCTAGTACTTCTTTTGTTCATGGCCCGCCCGTTGCCATTTCAATCTCTTCACTCTATCCATAAGACGTTAGGAAACGATCGACTTGGAATCACAACTATTCAAGTTTGACCCACAGCATTACAGACCATTGTCATCATCTACATCCGCTCATCATCCACTGCCGGATGAAAGCCTCAACAACACGCTTCCACTCGTCCCTGTTTTGCGCAGCTCTCATCCATCTCACACCACACATTTTCCTTATTTCGTCTACCCATCTTCCCTGTTGTCTTCCCTTTACCCTTTTGCATTTTCTTGGGTACCATTCTAGTATTTCTTTTGTTCACCTTTCGTCTATTCTTCTAGCCACGTGGCCCACCTTTGCCATTTCAATCTCTTCAATATATACACTATGTATGTATGTATATCCACTACTCTTGTCATACTTCTCACCCACGTATACCGTTTCCTGTCTTTCCTCGTTATGCAAAGCATACAGCGTTCCATACTTCTATGAGTGCATTGAACTTTGTGTAGCATCTTGGCTTTCAATGTTCAAGTTTCACATACATACGTCATCGCTGGTAAAACGCATTGATCGAAGATCTTCTTCGTCAGGCAGCTATTTATGTAGTTGCAGTCTACTCATGATAATTTATATAAAATAGTTTAAGCATAAATGTTTTCAGGATCATGATGAAACCTTTGATATATAATGTGTTCGATTTCAAACAAGGTATAATAGATAAAACCTCTGGCAAACATGCAATTTCATACACAGAATAGGCGGAAATAAAAAGACGATTTTTAACTTGATAATTAACATTTAATATCCACAGGAAAAAATAAATATTTATTAGTTATGTAGAGGAATGTGATGGAAAACGTCGGACTGCATGTTGAAGTTTGTATGATATTCAATATAGTAGCTCATTACAAAAAAAAAAAAAAAAAACACTTTGTGACACAATACTATTCTACGCAGTTTTCTATTATATGTGGAAGATTATATTTTAAACTAAAATAGAAGCTTGATAGGATTTAGAGCAAAGCCTATATTAGTAGTATAGATAATTTATACAATTTGATTTATAGTTTTTAATATAGGTTCAAATAAGAAAAAAATATGAAATAAATTCTACATAATAATAAAATAATTCAAAATAAATATTAAGGTATGATGTTCCAAGGTGTAGATGTTTTCTGTTCTTTTACCTATAAAGTACAAAAACATTAAAACATCAAATCGTTGAAAGTAATGAAGGTCATAAAATGAATTATGAACATAATTTAATAATACCATTTCTGTAATATGATCTTCACATGCCAATCTTATTTTCTCTACCGTTGCTGGTGAACTTAAATTAAAATCAAGACTTGCATTGTTTTGTTTTCTGTACATACTTATTGCATTTTTAATTGCAAAAAATACAGAAGCAGCAAGAAACAGAGGAGGTTCACCAACTGCCTAAAATCAAATAATAATTCATCAAACAAATAATAATTCGGTCTAAAATAACGGTGCATTAAAATAATTAGTTGATTACTTTGGATGAATAGATTGCCCTCGGATTCGGTGCACCTCTAAGCAGAGAAACATTCAGCTCTTTTGGAATATCGTTGAATCCGGGTATCTTATATGATCCTGGACCTCGGCTATAGAGAGTACCTGTCGGAGAATAGATTAATTCTTCCATAGTATAGAGACCATATCCTTGAACGAAAGCACCTTCAATTTGTCCAATATCAATTGCTGGATTTAAACTTTCCCCTACATCCATCACAATATCCGTTCTCAAAACTCGATGATCTCCGGTGAGGCAATTAATTTCGACTTCCGAACAACCAACTCCGTAAGTATAATAATTATAAGGAATACCAATATTTGTATCTAAATCGTAGCCGGTATGAGGATGGTAATAATAGCCAACAGCCGATAGACTAGTACAGTTTGAGTATGCCGAAAGAATCCAGTCTTCCCATTTTCCCGTTGGATTTTCTTTTATATAAGGTGTTAATCTTTCCATTATAATAGTACACGCATTTAAAACTGCCATCCCATTCAGATCAGAACTGACGCTGGCCGCTGTTGGTGAAGTATTTGGGACTTTGTCCGTCGCTGTTTCAGATATGTAGATTTTAGACGTTTCGATATTGAGCACCCGTGATGCAATTTGGATCATTTTTGTGTGAAGACCTTGACCCATTTCTATTCCTCCATGGGTCAATAGCACACTTCCATCAGTGTATACGTGGATAAGAGCACCGCCTTGATTTAAAGCTTTCACTGTAAATGCCACGCCAAACTTTGTAGGCAATATGCAAATACCCCGCTTCTTCCATTTATTGTCTCTAAAACAATGAATAAATTCCAATCAAATAAAATTTACTTCAATAAACGAAATCGTAAAACCTTGCTTACTTGTTATACTGTTCAATTTTTTCTTTCCGTTGAACGTAATCAGATTTCATCAAACACTCTTCCCAACACCGTTTAAGTGTACAGTGCGTTAAAGTCTGATTGTAGTGTGTTGTTTGACCCTCCTCATATAGGTTTAAATAAGTAACGTCGATTGGATCCATGTTTAGTTTAACGGCAATGTCCCGTATGTAATTTTCTGCTAGCAACATACCTTGAGGACTTCCAGATCCCCGGAAGACAGTATTGGATGGCAAATTTGTTTTACACATGTAACCTACGATTTTTAGATTTGGTATATAGTATGCATTTTCACAATGAAGCATCGCCCTCTCTAGAACCTAAAAGTGTATGGTTTATTAAGTATACTGATATATACTACATATCATACTTGAATACCATAGATGTTGAATAACCTAGATATGCCATTACATACAAATTTCGTTGGAGATCTTGTTTAACTAGCGGGGAAGTGGTGAAAAAAAAGGAAGGAACGCAGCGGTCGGCAACTAGTTTATGTACATATGTACATGCACTGAAGTTTTATTTTATGTATAACTTTATTTTATTGGACACTCCGCGTGACAGTAAATCAAACTAATAAAGCCATATTAAGAAAAAAATATTTAGCCATACACACTATATTAAACTACAAATGTATGTTACTATAATAAAACCATCATTAACTATTACAATATTTAAACATTAGTAACTTCCACAAGGATCAATTTTAAAGCTGACACTTTAATATTTAGTTCATTGTTTGTAGTTTTAAACTTAATGTCGATTTCTGAATTTCCTTCAGTGCCAACAAGATACCTGTGGCAGAGGTTGTCGACCGCTGTTCTATCAGTGCATATAACACTACATACTAGTTACCTTCCTACTTACATAGAAGCTAACTAGCTACTGAGAGAGAGTGTGCATGATCTGTACTTTTTTTGTGTGTGCATGCACCAACAGGGTGATCGGCTTAGAGCGTAAGGGCGTATCTATGGTATTCTATATCTATGTTAAATACACAAGATAATGAATCTTTAAGTTTTTTACGCAGCTCAACTAAAACCTACAAACATTCACTAATCTTAATCTATGATATCGAAATGTTTCTATCTGGTCAAGTTTTCATGAGATTATAATAATCAGTAGGTCTGAGTTAGTATACATTTTTAGGTTTTGGTTAAGTGGCTCATTCGCTATCAAAAAAAAAAAAGGTTTACAGCTGCTGATAAGTCATAGCAATATCCACCGTTGTTGTACATTTCTATGATGGCACCGTCAATTTTTCCATTATCTTTAACGGCTATTTTATATTTAAAATAAAATGGATGACGATTTCCGGTCATGATCATGTCTTCATCTCTATCCAACATGCATCTTACAGGTTGTTGCAATTTGTGAGCTGCTAGAGCTACAGGAACTACAAGCAGCATTGAACGGGACTCTTTACCACCGAATCCACCTCCTACTCGTTTGACTCTCATATTGATTCTATTTATAGGAATCCCAAGGACGTTTGATATGATTTTCTAATGAAATTCAATAACATACATGTATTAAATATAATAAAACAAAAATATAATTAGTAATAAATAACTAGAGTAATGAAACTTACACCCATTTCTGTTGGATGTTGCAATGAACAAAATATCTCCATTTCATTGTCTTCCTTCTTCGGAACTGCTCTAGAAGTTTGTGTTTCAAGATAGAAATGTTCTTGTCCTCCCATACGAAATTCATTCTCGATTATGTGATCTGCATTTTTAAATGCTGCATCTACATCACCTTTTATTATTGTTTTAGGACAACCAGGAAAATATGACTTGGATTTTATTGCATCTTCAATAGTGATAATTGGCTTTAGATCTTCATAAGATATTTTAACAGCCTTAGCAGCTTTTTGAGCTATTGCTTGATCCTTTGCCACGATTGCCCCAATAATCTGCCCTTGACTAGTCACTGTTTTAGATACAAAAATTTCTTCATCGCGCACAACAATACCAAAAATATTCTTCTGTGGATCCAAGTCGCTAGCTGAAAAAAACTTTACAACTCCTGCCATGGAAAGCGCTTCTGAAGGATCTATTGATAAAATATTCGCATGAGCTCTAGTACTTTGTACAAGTGCCAGAAACAATTCATTGTTCATCAAAGGCATATCGTCACAAAATACAGCTTCTCCTGTAGCTTGTTTGGCTGCAGAAACATGTGGAATAGGATATCCAACAGGATCTATAGGTGATTGTGGATTGATAGGTATATTGAAATATTGAGAACTCTTTTGAATACTATGTTCAAAACCACCTATGGCACTTTTATCTCTGTCATCTAAAGTGCCTCTATCTGAGAAATTTGCTGATAGTTCGTCTGATATTTGAACGAATGCTTTAAAAAACAAGCTTAACGTCAATGATTGCCTGTATCTTATCATGCCACCAGGTGCCGATGGATCCAAATTCAATTCGCTGAGCAATCCTGAATACACTTTATGCAAAAGGTCATCGTTCCATTGCTTTCCTACGATTTGTCTACAGGAGTTTATAGCCATCATTGTAACTGGGCCCATACCACCAAAGCTTAATTTCATACTTGAAATTTTGTTATTTTCTGTAAATTTAACATTCAATGCCATATTAACTATTGCTATATCATCTTCACGTCTTTTAGCTTGTTTGTACGCTTTGAAATACTGATTTTCTTCGGTGAATGGTAAATCAATTGACACTAAAACTTCCTCAGGCAATGCCATATTCTTTCTGTAACTGGTAAAGAAACTTTCATCCATAACAACCTTTCTGCTACTTTTAACACTTTTAAAATTGAGTACAACACCCGCTGCCATGAATATAGGATTCAAGTCTGATATCGGACTACCAGTCATAATGTTACCACCAACTGATGCAACATTTCTGATTTGTTTCCCAGCAAACCAGTACAACATATCCACAATTTCTTTATATATCCTTGTTTTATGTATGGGAAAACATCTTATAACATTTTTCATAGAATTTTCCAAATCTGTCAAAGTTACCGATGCCCCGACAGTTACTCCTGTGTCTGTTATTTGAATCTCCTTCAATTCTTCAACTTGAGCTGGCATTATTATAATGGGGTACAAGCAGTTTTTGAATTTTACTTCTACGCCAACTTCAGTGTTTCCCGTGACAATTTTAGCATTCTTATGTTCATTTTTCAGTTGCAAAAGTTCATTCAGAGACGTGGGTCGATACCACGTTACATTTGCACCTTTGAAAACTAACCTTTCCTCATTATATTTAGACGTCAACGCCAGTTCAGGTGGAAATATTGGTTCCTGAGATGGATCATAAGGAATGAAGTCTTTAGCATTGAAAGTATTCCCGGGTTTATCATCCAATTTTTCTGTACATCCACTTCCGGTTACTTTGCAGCATTTCTCACCCATACCACATGCATTACTGTTGTTTTGCGTGCGGTTACTTTCCCAATCTTCAATAAACGTTTTATAGCCTTCAATTATGGGTCTGTATCCCGTGCATCGACAAAGATTTCCTTGAAAAGCGACTTCCAAATCAGAATACGACGGCTTTCGCATTGATCTCAAAAGAGTATACATCGACATGACGATTCCAGGAGTACAAAATCCACATTGGGATCCATGGGATTTTGCAATCCTCTCTTGGACGGGATGAAGACGTGTCGTAGTCGATCCAATACCTTCGACAGTGGTAACGGCCAATCCATGCATGGAACATACTGGGGCGAGGCAAGCATTTACAGCCAAGTGTCTACAAGCTACTTAAGGACATAACATTAGAAGTACACGTGTGAATAATGATTGTTTAGTACGTATGTATATTGATCTAGCAAAGGATACAATGGCTTCTTGTCGGTGTGATCATATATCGAAACCATAACGGTACAAGCACCACATCCTCCATCGGCACATCCTAGTTTGGTACCACATAGATCGAGTTTTTTTCTTAAATAATATAATAAAGTCCATTCTGGATCTGGATTTTCATCTTCTATCTAAAAGTTGTAGGTGGCGATTCTTGGTTATGTGTACATAATATAAACTGCGCAATATAATTCCATTACGTTACATTTGTTATGGAATGCTATCAGTATAAAATATTTTATATTAACATTAACAATCAAAATAAAATATTTTATATGAAAAATTTAAATAAATGTATGTTTGATTTCTGTACAATAATAATTTGAAATGATAATTACAAAAAATTTTTTTTAAAACGGTACATAAAAAATCATTTTTCAAGATAAAGATCATTTTACAAGTATGATAAAATTAAGTCGTAGATACTTACTTTTTTGCCATTCACGAAAAATATGAGTTTAGATGATGATTCGTTTACAGACATATTTGCACAAACTATGTATCATGCGAATGATCGCCGCAATACTAATGTTGACTGATTAATGTAATCGATCAAGTGTTTATATAACTACACCACTATTGAATGCCAGCGATACCACACATTTTCCGGATTCTTGCAGTTTCATATTTTAAACATTTATAGTTTAAATTTATTAAATCCTTACTTAAACTATTGGAAATTTAGAAAGGAGCATGTTTTATACAAAACTTACCTAGTGATATGTATATGCATACTTATTTATTTTAAGAAAATATTTCTAATGGGAAACAGGAAAGCCATGAGATAAAAGTAAAAATGAAAGAACTTAATTCAAAAATATTTATATTACATAAATTTATAACAATTCGACACTACAATAATTCGATGATAAAACTAATAAAAATTAAACAGTTTTTAAATCCAATGGATTTTTTCCTTCCATTTCTTTTTCGAGAGGGGTACCTTCATACAGTGTTTTTCTTTCAATTGCGGATTGCAACATTGATACATCATGTTTTGTTTTAGTAAAATCATATCTACATTTGCACCAATACACTAGTGTAGTCAAGATGTAGGAACCCATTCCAAAATTATTAGCTCTCCTTATATTTGAAGTTATGAAAAAACCCGCTAATCCGCCTGCGAAACCACCTCCAATTCCATACATGAGACTCTCTCTGAAGCAAGGAATTTTTGAGAGATCTTTACCGAATATTACATATTTCTGAAAATAATATATACGATTAAAAACAAAGTTATTTATTTATTTTTATAATTCAAAATGATAAATACGCACTGTTGATTTATCATCATCCTCCTCCATATTGTAATCAATATAAAGTAGGGTTAGGGTACGTTTGACAACCGAAGAGAACTCGAGTGCTACCAGTGGAAATAAATTTGGCCACAGAAAGGCTGCCTTGCCCATAATATCGAAGACATAGTTTTGAATAAAAAAATGAACACGATAGATTTTATGTAAGACTAGTGTTTTATAAAGTTGTAATAAAAAGCGCTTAAACTTGGCCAATCTAATAGTAAAAATTTCATTAAATTTATTTGAATAGTTTTATTTTATTTAAATTTATTTGAATATTCATTTGTTCAATGACATCACGGATTTATGAACTAACATTACATATTTATTTACATACAGTCTCTTTCGAAATTATATATTAGATTATAAACAACCCGGTCTCCGTGACGGGCCGGAATGTGAAATTACCGAAAACGCAAATATCGGAAGGCAAAGATCGAAAATCGAAATTCTGCGCGCGCATATTAATACGGGAGGAAAAGCCTGTTCCTCTTGTTCCTGTTGTATTCTGCTCGCGCAAATTATGTGAGTATATACCGTTTACCATGCACCCTTTTTTTTGATCTTTCGATTTAAGATCTTTCGATTTTCGATCTTTGCCTTCCGATATTTGCGTTTTCGGAAATTTCACATTCCGGCCCGTGAGGTAGACCCGTTCAATGACATCACGGATTTATGAACTAACATTACATATTTATTTACATACAGTCTCTTTCGAAATTATATATTAGATTATAAACAACCATAGAAGTAGAATGCATAGAATCGCTCTCAGCCTCCAAAAATGTTGCTACAAAAACTTGTTCATTGCTTGCTCATTGTTTGCTAAACTTCGTCTCTCTCTCTCTCTTGTCTCTCTTCTGAATTTCCGTCTCTCTCTTCGATGGCTCGCTTTTAGACGATACTTTTGTTAACAATAACCATTCTATGCATTCTATTTCTATGTAAACAACATTTAAATACAATTTTTATTATTATTCATTTAGATGATTTTTAGAACTGAAATAATAAATTATATATACATATAGTTAATTAATATAAATATGTATTTACATAGTAAGATTACCTTTTAAAAATGTAAACAGAATATATTTGTGTGGATTTTTTCATAAAACAAGTAGCTATTTTAATTGTTCCTCAAATAATCTTGAAAAATTGGGTCTACCATAACATAAAATGTATACATATACACAGTGGCGGACTGGCCATACAAGCGAACATGCCCGATGGCATGTGGGCCCCACTATCTGTTAGAAAATATGGCATGTGGGCCCCACTATCTGTTAAAAAACACACACACACACACACACACACACACACACACACACACACACACACACACACACACACACACACACACACACACACACACACACACACACACACACACACACACACACACACACACACACACACACACACACACACACACACACACACACACACACACACACACACACACACACACACACACACACACACACACACACACACACACACACACACACACACACACACACACACACACACACACACACACACACACACACACACACACACACACACACACACACACACACACACACACACACACACACACACACACACACACACACACACACACACACACACACACACACACACACACACACACACACACACACACACACACACACACACACACACACACACACACACACACACACACACACACACACACACACACACACACACACACACACACACACACACACACACACACACACACACACACACACACACACACACACACACACACACACACACACACACACACACACACACACACACACACACACACACACACACACACACACACACACACACACACACACACACACACACACACACACACACACACACACACACACACACACACACACACACACACACACACACACACACACACACACACACACACACACACACACACACACACACACACACACACACACACACACACACACACACACACACACACACACACACACACACACACACACACACACACACACACACACACACACACACACACACACACACACACACACACACACACACACACACACACACACACACACACACACACACACACACACACACACACACACACACACACACACACACACACACACACACACACACACACACACACACACACACACACACACACACACACACACACACACACACACACACACACACACACACACACACACACACACACACACACACACACACACACACACACACACACACACACACACACACACACACACACACACACACACACACACACACACACACACACACACACACACACACACACACACACACACACACACACACACACACACACACACACACACACACACACACACACACACACACACACACACACACACACACACACACACACACACACACACACACACACACACACACACACACACACACACACACACACACACACACACACACACACACACACACACACACACACACACACACACACACACACACACACACACACACACACACACACACACACACACACACACACACACACACACACACACACACACACACACACACACACACACACACACACACACACACACACACACACACACACACACACACACACACACACACACACACACACACACACACACACACACACACACACACACACACACACACACACACACACACACACACACACACACACACACACACACACACACACACACACACACACACACACACACACACACACACACACACACACACACACACACACACACACACACACACACACACACACACACACACACACACACACACACACACACACACACACACACACACACACACACACACACACACACACACACACACACACACACACACACACACACACACACACACACACACACACACACACACACACACACACACACACACACACACACACACACACACACACACACACACACACACACACACACACACACACAGATTACCGTCTTTATATATATGATGATATACCAATACCTATGTAACAACTATTTACTGAAATAAAAATGGGAATAAACAAATTTCCGTGAATAATATAAACTGAATAGCTTAAAACAATTTTGATAGGACGATTCATCGTCAACCAGCGATTTAAATTTACTTCAGACTTTCAAAATAACATTTGATTATACTTCGATGATATAGTAAGATTTAAATACACAATTTTAAACAGTTTTGTGGAAAAAATTTTCGCCTGCGGCGCTTTTTCTCTTTTTACATTATATTTTTTATAATTACTATTTCAAAAATAAGCTTATTTTTTTCATATTTTATAACTCAATAAGATAAAAGCCGTAAGGTAAAAAGTAAAAGCCGCTTTTATGCCGCATTCTTTTATGATGCATTCTATCTACCTAGAACAAGGGTTAAAACGAAATATACAAGTAATTTATGGATCTATTTTGCTTTTGCCATTTTTCTTGTACCTAAATTTCTTTATTCCCATTTTTGAAAATTTTATTTATTTTATTCCCTTGATTTTTAGCGTGGTGGAAAGAAGAAAATTTTGTTATATGGGGGGGGGGGGACAAATTTTTTTAACCCTGGGTTAACCCTTTGACTCCTGGCATGTACTGATTTCAGTCCCAGTCCGCCACTGCATATACATACATATGGGTTCGTTGATTATTCCGCAAAAAGCGATCTCGCGCAAGTCACTAAAATCTCGATCACGGAACATCTGGCACCCAAAAACTCCATTAATCGAAAGCTATCCACGTGAAATAGTGTACTAACGAGAACTCAAAACGTTCCGTGATCGAGATTTTAGTGATTTACGCGAGATCGCTTTTTGCGGAATAATCCGTTTACCATACAAATGTATAAGTCGTAAGCATATAAATATACCATTTAATATGTCGACAATTGTGAATAGAAAAATAATTGTAATTGTTTATTTAAAAATAAAAAGCATTTTGTTGGTATTATCGAAGCGTACATTCGTATATATGTATTTATATTTTATTTTCCCATTAATTTTTAATGTACTTTTGTTTGTGTATATATTTATAATTTTTTATTTTTGTCTTCTCTCTGTATTTTCTCTCGACTATTCTGGTGAATTGGGGATTCATGTAAGGTCACAATGAACCAAACAATGTCTAATTAAATAATTAGATATGATGTATTTTTATTTTGAGATTTGGGCCTTATGGGGATGTTTTGTGTTCACCGTTGGTTCTTGTACTTATGTAAACATTTACATACATACATACATAAATTGGTACTGACTGTTGATACTAGACATTCCTAATTTTTCTCCTTATATTAAATATTATTATGTGACTATTTTCATTGCTTGAACTTTGTTTTTTTTAATGAATTGTATAAGAATGTTCTGTGCAGAATGGTAGAACAAAAATATACATAATGCTTATAAGGGAGTTTCAATTTGGCTTTAGACTGCCGTAAATCATTATTTACTAGCAATTCGGTAAAATTAATTGGCAAAGGAGAATGGCCAATGGACGTTCACTGTATTTCTCATTTTTTTTTTACTTTAAAAACAATTCAATTAATTAGCGGATATACTTTTAAATTAATGATTTTCAATTAATACGAAGCGAGTCGAAGGAAATGTCTTTAAATTGAGTTAAAATTAAAGTATTTCACTCATAAAAGTATTCCGATTCTTTTCATTCTTACTATTCCAGGGCTGTGCTATTTCAATGTAATTGAATTATATTTTTCTGCAGTGCGACTGCAGCTTCGATTAAAACTTAACATACGTATTGTATATGTACATAAATACATACACACATATTATTATTTATTTTTTTTGTATTATCTACATATATATATACATACATATTTATTTACATGGACTATTTACATATTCTTCCTATCGTCTGGAATGCAAATTACCGGTAAATCGATAAAAAAATATCAGTCATTACCGATTCATGGGTAATTTACCGGAAATTTTGTAACAAAAAGGTAGTATTTTGGCATTATATTATGATATAAAACAATTGAAAAAAATATCCTTATAAAACAATAATTTTACATTAACGTCATTAATTTTTTCATTCAAAAGGTATCAGATTATATAAAAAATTCGGATGTGACAAACCCATAACTTTATCTACATATGTATTTGACGAATATAAGAAGATCGCAAAACAAAATTCGATAATTAAATATACATATGTACATATTATTATCGATACAAATTGAGTGCAAATATAGGGAAACTTACACAAGAAAAAATTCTACTTCCGGTTGCCAGATTTTGTTTGAATTTCTTTTATTACTTAAAATCATTATAATTATTATACATATTAAATATCAAGAAAATAAAAATAATTTAAAAGGTCAAAATAAAATAATGAAATATTGTTTTAAAAAAAATATAACTTCCGGTTAACGAATTCTAACCCAAAACTTATCAGCTCTAAGCTAAAATCCCACTTCCGGTTTATTAAATGTAGTCTTTTTTTATTTTTATCACATTGATACAAGAATTATACTTGAATTTTTAGTGAATTCGAGTATAATTCGAAGTGTTTGGGGTCGAAAAAATAGTCGTACGTAGAAAAATCGAATAAGAGTAAACTACCACTTCCGGATGACGAATGCTTACCAAATTTTATACATAACTTGGTAATTTATACATAACTTCCAGATATGAAATTTCAGTTCAATAAATCAAAAGGTTTTTTTAGAAAAACTGTAAAAAAAAGAGTAAAAGTACTACTTCTGATTCAGGTAAAAATATTCAAAAAATATAAGGTTATAAAGATTATTATTTCTATTAAAAATAAAAATCTAAAAAATCAGTCCAATTCAGTTAGTAGTTTGGGAGATAATTGAATTCAAAAGCTTAAAAAAAGAGGACACCTAAAAGGAGAGGTACCATTTCCGGTTAAATTAAAAATTTACGTCGTTTCGATAAGAATTTCAGTAACCGAAACTAAGTTTCATTTCTATAAGACTAACGGTGTTCAAAAAATCCCCAAAATACACACACACACACACATTTTTTTCTAGATCATGAAAACGTGATCAGTGATCGGTTCTGATTTCGAATCAGCCAAAATCTCGAATTCGAATTTTCGCATGATCACAAAACTTCATATATTGTTACTACGTACATAGATAAAGTAAAAAGGATAACTACATATGTATGATTAAAAAACACACTGCTTCAAATATTTGAATTACGGTTTCAATATATATTTCAAACAATACAGTCAACATAAAAATTAAAGATAAATATTGTGGATAAAAAATATTTGCATTATAGGTGTCAGTGAGTTGTTCCTGCGATGAAAAGCCACCGCGATGAAATGTCCGGACATGGCATTACATATTAACGGTAGTTGGATTATTAGTCACATTGCGGTGGTCACAAAGACAATTTTTGCCATTAAAATCGCGAATACGCAATATTTGGCACTCAAGTTCTCGTTAGTATGATAGTTATCGTTCGTATGATGGACTTTTCGGCTGCCAGATGTTCCGTTATAGAGATTTTAGTGACTTTGTGACGAGTAATCACTAGAGCCCGGAATCTGAAGGGGCTGTTTATTGTTCAAAGATTGTAAATGCATTGTTAAAGGTTTGCCGAACCTTTTTTACAAAGCATTTACAACAATTGAACAATAGGCGGCACGTTTCCAGCCCCTTCAGATTCCGACCTCTAGTAATCACTGAACCCATATTAACATATATCTTCGAAGATTAAGCCGAAGGAAAATATTTTTTTTTGAAATTGGATGGAAAAGACTTCGATAATGGTTTGATGTAGTTTATTGAAATGTAAAATTTGCACGTGGTGGTTCAGCGGAGCGTACGGAACACAAGTTGTCCGTACGCCGTCTGCTCGAACTCTGTCGACCGTCGCGTATTTCCGCTTGGGCCGACACTAATGCCAACTTGTCAATAATGCCAATCGACAATCAGTTAATAAGACTGTTTGCCACACGTCATTACAAAAGTCGGAACATAGTCCCACATAGGAAAACTGTTGAACAATACAGTTATTCTACAGAGTTACAGCATTACTGACGAGTCGTTTACAATAAATCATAGCTCTTAAAATAATTAAATAGAGGGTGAATAATGAAACCTTTGCCTCATCCAGTGTGAGGATAAAATCAATTTATTGGTTCAGTAATATTTCAACTTATAGGTATACCTCTGGTGAATGTTGTTTCTATTTACATTAAAATTTTTGAAATCTCCTTTGAAGCTGTGAATAAGCATTACAAGATAAGTTTACTTTAAAGAAGAGAGAGTGGACTGTATATGGTTTAAAACTTAAGCATTCCTCATCTTGATGTTAACTTAGACAATACAATGTTGACACTGTTACAGTTGTCAAGACAGATCAGCTATTACCGATCAACTAAACTTGATTAGTGAGTGTAATGCTCCTAAGTTAACTTGATTTCATCAACAAGTAGCACAAACATTGCTAAATTAAAAGTAAATTGGAAAGTCATTCATTCATTCCTACAAGCAGGAAATGAAGGCGAACTATGATTATAGATGTCTCTACGTTAAACATCGAAATGTTCAGTATTATAATATTTACTTATTCTATGATTCACATAAATACTATAAACAGTAAGAGTTAACTTATGTTTTCATAACAAGAAACATAAGACCTGCGGATGACTCCCGGCAGGTTATAATTAAGTAGACATGAAATAATTTAAGATGCTCCATTAAGTGTGGCTTGGAGACTAACATTAACAAATCATGAATCTAATTTTAACTGTCAAATTTAAACAGTTTATTTTAAACTCGGATATAATCCTTCCGAGTGATGACATGAGACAAGTCTTATATTATAAAGACAAAATGATTAGATTAAATTCGGAGATATATACTGCCGAATGTTAAAATGAAAATAGCTTAAATTATACACACAACACAATTAAAGTGAATTACGGAGTACTACTATTAACATTGAATGATTTAAACTCATGATTACATCTAATAAGTAATATGAGTTGGGGGTAGTGTCTTCGGGTTAAACTAAGCTACCGAAGTTGACGGAATTGAAGCTGCTGTTTCTCCTCCCTCTTGCTGATCTTCCTTCCTGTCAAGTGGTCCTTGTGGTAGAATCGGCAATGGCGCCACTAGATGACTGGACCGACGAAACTCTCCGCTGGCAGTAAAGACGTCGACGACTCGAACTCTGCCATCTGGTCCGGGATACAATTTAGTGACTCGACCCAAGACCCATCGGGTTGGCAGCATGTGTTCCTCCTTTAACAGGACCATTTGACCCACACTCAGATTGTTGCTCGAGTCCTTCTTCCATTTGTGTCGTAACTGCAAAGAATGTAAATATTCCGCCGACCAACGTTTCCAAAATGCTGCTGTGGTCAATTGTATCTGAAGCAGATTGGCATGGACATTAGTGTTATATTTAACCTCCATTGGAAGAGCGAGTAAGGATCTGCCAATTAAGAAATGTCCAGGTGTGAGGGGTAAAAGGTCTAGTGGATCCGAAGACAAGGGACTAAGAGGACGGGAATTCATGCAAGCTTCTATTTGAGTCAATACCGTACAAAATGATTCGAAATTTAAGGTGGTGGCCTTTAACACCTTGTTTAAATGAATCTTCATGGATTTAACCGCTGCTTCCCACAGCCCTCCCATGTGAGGCGCCCTTGGCGGGTTAAACTTCCAACGAATCCCTTCGGAGGCTACATACCGTAGTAGCTTCTCCTCATGAGGACGTTCGTAAATTAATTTTACTAAATTAACGAGTTCACGACTTGCACCGACAAAATTAGTAGCATTGTCGGAATATATCGTATTGGGCCTGCCACGTCTGGCTACGAATCTTCTTAAACAATTTAAGAAATTTGAACTCGTTAAGTCTCCGACAAGTTCCAAGTGAACTGCCTTACTGGAAAAACACACAAAGACACAAACGTAACCCTTAATTATCTTAGAATTCTTATTGCAACCACTCTTCACAGGAAAAGGTCCTGCGAAATCTATCCCCACATGACTGAAAGGAAAATTCGCAGTGGTACGTTCAAGCGGGAGTAATCCCATTAATCTATTGTGTGACAGTGGTTTATTTCTGAAACAAATGACACATGAACGCACCACTCCTTTGACCGTATTATGTCCGGCCAATGGCCAATAGGTCTGCCGCAATAACGACAGTAAGGCTTGAGTACCCAAGTGAATATATTTCAAGTGCGCATCTCGGACAATCATGTGTGTAAGTTTATGCTTATTTGACAAGATAATGGGTGACGTTGATAGAGTTGTTCCCAGAGGAAGTCTACTTCCAACACAAATTAAATTCTCGTGGAATAGAGGGGACAATTTAGCTAATTTACTGCTACTGGGAATTGGATGTCCCTTGCTCAGCAAACGATATTCCAATGGAAATGATTCCATTTGCGATAACCTTATCAAATTATTTAAAGCATCTTTTAATTCTAAAGCGGACGGTTCGTTATTTTCTTTAACGTTTAATTGTTTATTCCTTAGTGGCCGACGAACATATGATAAAACTCGAAGGAGTCTTGGAAGATGAGAATGTTTATCTATCCAATTATTTTCCCTCACAAGGGTAGCGTTAGTGACTACCCTTCTCTCTGGAAGATCTATTGTGATCTCAGGAGGTCTTCGAGGCCATCGTGATTCGTCTAATTTCAACCAACTAGGGCCGTCCCACCATAACGAATTATGATTTAATTGTACATTTTTGTTTTTCTCTGCTATTTGAATCTGTCGGTACATCTGCTTAATATCCGCAGTAATCACGTATTTATGGAGTCGAAAGTTGAGTAGTAAACTTAACAAATCTGATTGGACACTAGGTCCCACCATCAAAATATTATTTAGTGAGATATTAGACGTTGTCTTTGCGGACGCATCAAAAACTACACGATATTTAGTGGTAAGGCTAGACTCCTTAACCACGACGTGATGAGGTAAATAACAATGAACCTCATGTGCCTCCGGAGGTTCACACTCTGACATATGTCCTAAATTTATGTACTCTTCTAAAACTTTATTGTATTCCATTTTTAAATTATTATTGGCTAAAAAACGTCTTTCCAAAGTTTTGTGTCTTTTCTCCGCAATGTGCAATGAACTTCCTAATACTACCGGGGAATTTTTATATGGTAAAGCTACACAAAATCTACCGTTTTTATCTCGTGATGTGTGTGCTTGGAAATGTTCCTCACATCTTTTCTCCTCAAGAGATTGATGTTTTACCATAGGAACCTGGTCGATCATCCAAAAGTTTTGAATGTGACTGTCTAATTGACTTAAGCCTATGTGGCTCTTCCCTGGAGCATTATTTACTTCGGGATATGGACCAACTATTGTCCATCCGAATTCGGTATCCTTTAAGATAGGCATACCTTTTCCTAACTGGATGGTTCCTGCTTTCATAGCATGAACGCAAATCTCGGCGCCGAGCAATAAATCGATTGGCGTCGGTTTATTCCAAAGGGGATCTGATAACTTGATTCCCGCTGGTATTGAAATTAACTGTTGATCCAGTTTCACAGTTGGAATTTCGCCAGTAATTTCTGGTAATACCAAACACAACACTTTGGTTGAGTAATTAGTGGTTGAAGACCTTATGGTCACCTTGGTGATGTGACGAATGCTACTTTCTTGATTAGCGATACCTACAATTTTTTGAGAGATTTTCTCTAATTTGAAGTTATTCTTCTTAGCGAAAGATGTGGTAACATAGTTGACTTGTGAGCCGGAATCTAATAATGTGCGACCCTTAACGACCGTTCCATTGGACGTTATAATGTCTACTTGTACCGTGGGTAAAATTATCTCCCTTTGAGAGAAATGAGTAGAATGAGCATTAATTGACTTCCTTCCCGTATTATTGGAACTAAATGTATCGTCCTGATGCAACAAAGTGTGATGGTTTTGTTTGCACCTTAAGCAATTATAGTTAGACTTGCAATTTGTTATCTTATGCGATGAATTTAAACATTTAAAACACATGTTATTAGATTTAACGAATTCATTTCTTTCCAAACTGGATTTTGCTTTGAATTTATCACATTTGCCTATGAAATGATTATTTCGACAAAATGCACATGCGTTTACCTTACTTGATGGGTTTTTATTCGCGACATGAGTTCTCCTGATTCGTTGACGGTTATGAGGGAATTCTTTCACCGTAATTACAGATGCAGTAGATTGTAATACGTTACATCTATTCTGCAGAAACGTTTCTAACTTCTCGTACGGTGGCATTTCTCTGTCAACCAGAGATGTTTCCCAGTCCTTTAATAAACTAAATGGTAATTTCCTTAGAACTAAACATGTTACCCATGGATCTAAAATTTCTCTCGCGTAACCCAATGATTCAATGTTTTTAATACACACCGTTACCTTATTTAATAGATCTCTCAATTCGATATGTGATTCCTTTGTGATTAATTTTAAGTCACAAAGTGAGTTGATCCTAGTTTTAAGATTAAGTCTTGGTAAATTGTATTGCTTGTCTAAAATACTCCACGTTATTTCATAATTGTCTGAGCTAATATCTAACCCTGATACAGCTGCTAAAGCGGGACCGAGTAATGATTGATGCAAATATAGTAATTTCGTGACATTCGAATATTCCGTTTTGTTTCCTATTATATTCTTAAAAGCTTGTTGAAACGATTTCCATTCAGATGGATCTCCCTGAAATGTGGGAATGGTTAACGTCGGTAACTTATCTCTAGCAAATTTAATTGTTGCTTGCTCTACCTTTAGTTTACTATCTTGAAAGGATTGGCAATCTAATGCTGCTTTAAGATTTTTAACTGTTATTGTAATTGCATCGTACTCTTCGTCTATTTTGGCCGCTTTCGGTATGTCTGTAAGGTTATCTAAATATTCGTAATGGAGTTTTCGGACATAATCGTATGCTTCTTTAATGGTTTGATACTGTCCTTCATCTAATTCGGAGGATTTATCTATTTTTCCTTTTAGTCTTTGTACCGCGCCTGAATACCTTAATTCTATTGACGTCATTATGACTTCTACTTTATTTTCCTTCGCTAATATTTCTATCGATTGAGTCTGACTTCGAGTCTGATGTATTCTAGAGCTTGACCTGTCTCTAATAGGTTCTACGTCCCTAGTTGGATTTCGACCTTTATGCGACTTGGAAGTCGAAGCTTCTATTTCCTCGTTTTCAGCACTTGACATTTGTTTCAGAAAGTTGCACTATTTCGTCTCATAAATACAGTTGTTCTCTACTATAGCTGTCAATTGAACTATTCGTAGAGATAAGGTAATAATATTCAATGATTAACCGTGAATCTTAATATTCTACTTTAACTATTATCACCAGAATCTATCCAACATATTTTGGAAGAAATTACAACCCTAAATTGGTGGGTGCTTGATTTAAACCACTTTGGGGCTACAAGTCTTGTGATTTATTTTAAATCACCACTGTTTCATCACACATTATGAAACAAAGAGATCTACCGATGTATGAATATGCCGGTATGTACTTGATTTAATCCACTTTGGGGCTACAAGTGTAATTCCACATTTATCGTGGAAGGGGGGGGGGGGGAGGGTGTTTCTACACACATTAAGAAACAAAGATCTACCGATATGAATATACCGGTATGTACTTGGTTTAAGCCACTTTGGGGCTACAAGTATAATTCCACATTTATCGTGGAAGGGGGGGGGGGGAGGGTGTTTCTACACACATTAAGAAACAAAGATCTACCGCTATGAATATACCGGTATGTACTTGGTTTAAGCCACTTTGGGGCTACAAGTATAATTCCACATTTATCGTGGAAGGGGGGGGGGGGGAGGGTGTTTCTACACACATTAAGAAACAAAGATCTACCGATATGAATATACCGGTATGTACTTGATTTAATCCACTTTGGGGCTACAAGTATAATTCTCCACGTGCTTTGCTAATTTTACACTACATCTGATTTTACACTTTTAATACGAAATTCGATGCGACCGATGAACCATTCCTTCGTAGCGCGATATTATTTTATACAATCGCGTTAATTAATTGTTATACTTTAAAACATATTTTAAAAACTGACCTACCCACATGATTGCCTTTTGAACAGATTGCCTGAGATTGAATACATTCACTTACTTGAATATCCTTTACGATGTTTATGTGATCGTTCCGATAATTTTGGATTACCTCTGTGTCCCATGCGTCTTTGTAGGTTATGTTTTTATTTATATATTTTCTGCGTCAATCACGCGGTCATGTACCTCTGTACATCAATCAATATATTGCTGAAATAGAAGCAAACATGTTATTAGTATTGGAAAGGTATGGATAGTAACAAAGGAACGATACCGATTTCTTAATTGACATCCATTTTTTCTCGACCACGTTTTTTCCTATTGGTTTGTCCGTTTGGTGTTGTGGCCTAGGTTACTGGTGTCCGGTTCGAAGTGACCATCATGGAAAAGACTTCGATAATGGTTTGATGTAGTTTATTGAAATGTAAAATTTGCACGTGGTGGGCCAGCGGAGCGTACGGAACACAAGCTGTCCGTACGCCTTCTGCTCGAACTCTGTCGACCGTCGCGTATTTCCGCTTGGGCCGACACTAATGCCAACTTGTCAATAATGCCAATCGACAATCAGTTAATAAGACTGTTTGCCACACGTCATTACAAAAGTCGGAACATTGGAGTCGAATTGTTTTGACGACCCCAGAGAGCCTTGATCAATAGAAATATTGTTCATATTGTTAACTATTTTCTCTGAACAATACTCGGACACTTGAAAGACTGAAGTGGAAATTAAGCAAACCAAATTCATAATAATTTATGTTGACACATCTGTGTACTTTCCACGGAATTGAATGGTTTTCGAGTGGATTGTTTACGACTTTACGGCATTATCGTCGAAGTGGTCTCATTCAGAGTGGTCAGACACTCGAGCAAGTGAACAATGGCACGGCTCCTCTGATGCAATTGAATGCAGGTTTCGGAGCCTAGAGCTAGTGTGCAGTGTGGATGTGCGCATGCGCTATGCATCTAGCTGGCGAGTCGAGTGCAACGGCGAGGAATGCAGCGGCTCGTCCGACGACAAAAGGGTCAACCTTTACCTGTCCATTGTTGAAACGGTAACAATGGGCCATCGCGACCATTGCTGGGATATTCAACAGGCCGCGCCCAACACAATGTCGTTCGCAAAAAAAAGACAATTACTTTACATCATCATCGTCAAATTTGAAGAACTATTATATTTAGGTGTTTGAGACACGCGATTTGATGATCGCAAATGTTAATAAGTCAACAATAAGGAACTTCTGTGAAGTGTTTGTATTATACATATTATGCATAATATAAACATACTCGGCATTTGTAATATAAACCGCTTAAACATGGCCAATCTAATAGTAAACATTTTATTAAATTTATTTGAAAAGTTTTATTTTGTTTAAATTTGTTTGAATATTCATTTGTTTATTTATTAAATTGAACGTCACGGACTCTACGAACTAAACAAACATGCATACATACAAATCCTCTTTCGAAATTATATATTAGGCTAGTGGTTTTACCCGGCTTCGCTCGGTATTTATAATATATACCGCTTAAACATTAATCTGTTTTTTATTTAAATTTATTTGAATCGAAAAAAAAATTAATGACAGCCAAAAATTAATCAGAAATGAATGGTTTTTTATATATCAATGAACCGGAACAGAAAAAATTATCCTGATCCGGAACTGAAACAGGAATCCGGATCCGGAATTGAAAAACGAATCATGCTCCGGATTGAATAACGAACCTAGATCCGGAATTGAAAAATGAATCTGGAACCGGAACTGAAAAACAAATCTGGATCCGGAACTGAAAAAAGGTATCGAAATCGAAAATGGAAATGAAAACGATATTTGTAGATATCGTTTGTTTTTTTATATCGATATACCTAGATATCGTTTGTTTATTTATTTATTTATTTTTATTTTTTTATTTTATTTCATACCAGGAAGGCATTACAGGTAAACCCCAATGCGCCTTCCTGGCCAAATTACAAACAATACAGCATTTTTTATTATATAAGTCGCTAAATTACGAGACACTGACTTAAACTCGACAATTAACGAGACATCTATGAATTGTACATACATTTTTATTGTAATATTTACATTAATCATACTCAAATAGTGGTGACATAGTGGGTAGGAAGGATTTTTAGCCAATTTTTAATCGGGAATCGTTTCAACAATGAAATCAGAGAAAATTGGCAAACTCTGATAGGAAACGATCAACCAGGAGTCACAAATCCTGGTCTGACCAGCAGCATTACAGATATACTCAGAAAAATTCTTTTCAATCGAGGTCAGCTCAAGGGATCGAACTCGGCGCCTCTCAGTGTTAAGCAGAAGCTTAACGACCGAGCCACGCTGCTGGCTCGATATCGATATACCTAGATATCGTTTGTTTTTTTATATCGATATAGATATCGATCGATTTGTTCGTTGACGTCACGGAATCTACGAACCAACAAAAGTTACAAAGTTTCTTTCGAAATTATACATATATTAGATTATGCCGCCCTGGGCAAAAAATATTTTTGCCGCCCTTCATATGAATGTTATTATTTTAAAACATGTTTTTTGACACGGAATTTTTGTAGGTGTATTTAAAAAATAAAAAACGTATACATATAAATACATATGTATGTATATACATACATACACAAAACGTATACATATACATATGAATACATATGTACATATATAAAAATCAGAAATATAAAGATATTAGAAAAAAATATATTACCTTTATACAATATGTTACAAATATACACATCTACAATTTAAATGTTATGTCAAAAACAATACAACTTAATTTTCCTTCAGTCATTATGCAGACGAAGTTTAAAATATATTGCAATTTATAAAACATTTTTCTTCACATTCGAGCAATCTTCAGGCGCAGACACTCATTATCGTGCGGCATGGCATGTCTAAGTAGACTCCAGCTGTGAATGGGCGTGACTTCATGTCATTGTTAATTCGTACGATCTTATTATTCCAACAAGTTTCTCCTACATTTATTCAAATATGGATACCATTATCGATCACTGTCATTTGATCGCTGGGGATAATTTTTGGAGTGGGTGCCATCGCATAGATCAAACATGCTGGCGTTTTTTACATGTGCAAAACTATCTAAAAAAACCCGTGCCGTATACCTCTATGCGGGCTCCATGACCAAAAAAATCTTTCTTGTAGATTTGTTCAAACGTTATGAAAAATCTTTCAGAATATATGTAATTTGCTTAGCAAATATTAATAGGCATAACAACAAAAATTACGTATTTTCGACTACTCAATTTCATTTCAAACATCAACAATAACTAGAAAGGCATAAACATTTTCGTTTTCTTGTTTCCAGGTTTCGTTTTCTCCTTGATTGATGAGTTATTTTACGATTTTATATATATATTTTTTTTCATATGTATGTCATAGTACGTAGTATGGCTAGCTGTATACAAATGTACATATCCAAGAATATTATATTATGTAGGTGAACGGATATTAATTACAAGCCGCAAGCATATGCATTGCCTGCAACAATCAACAAATTAAGACTAGCCAAATTGCGAGGAAGAAGGGATGTTGATTTTATAGGAACAGTCACAAAAATTAACCACTTGATCGCCACGCGTTTGTAGAAACAGATTCGATTATTTTATTATTTATTTTTACTAACCTCTTATACGTTTCGCATGGTTTTCGTGTAAGCGGTCATTTTTTATATCCCTTATCTCTTATCCGATCGTTTTCATACTTTGCCATATTGCTCATTTTTGTCATCAATATAATTTACAATTTCGCCATAATGACATTACAGCTTAGCCCCAGATCGTCACTATACAAGACACTGAAAACTCACAATTAACGAGACATCTAAATACATAATTATTACATACATACACACACATGTAAATCGAAACAATACCTGACATCTACGGTCATATATTACAAACATCGTATAAATACGATTAATAAAATTTTTCATGTAACAATACGAATTTTTACATTCGATAAACAACCACAGAGACATCTATGGTGATAAATCTGGCGAAACCTGAGATATAACAATAACTCAAGGTTTGCAACAGAAAATTGGGAAGGAAAAGCCAAATTTACAGGAACCGTTTCAATGAAAATCAAAAACCTCGACAAACCAAGGTCTGGCCGACAGCAAAACTGTTAGTGGGAATCGAACCCGTGACATCAAGCACGAAATAATTCAATACTCACCACTAGACCACGCTGTTGGTTATGTTAGCCAGCAGTTTGGCTTAGTGATAGCGTATATATTTAGCATCACTGAGGTCATAGGTTCGTGTCCTCGCCACTGCTGGTTAGATTTGGGGGTTTTGTGACTCCAAATCGATCGTTTCTCTATCAGAGTTTGCCAATTTTATCTGATCATTGCTGAAACGGTTCCTGAAAATTGGTATTAAAAAATCTAATCCTGTTGTCACAAAAATCTCCCTGTGTATAATTTGTATTAATTATACACAGTAATCTGAAATCCATAGATGTCACTATGATTATTATTTCTGATTAATTGTTATATTCTACATATTCTGATTGTATATGTATGTATTACTGTATTTCTGATTTCTGATTGTTTATGTATTTCATTAACGTACACCCGTCGCATTGGAGCAAATCTGTAATGGCGAGTGTGTATTGATTTGTGACAATAAAATAAAATAAATAAAATAAAATATGTGTTTAGTGCCAACCCTTGACACTACCTCTTGAATATATCACAAACTAACGAAAAATATTGACTTTTTTCAATTTCATAAGTATCACAGGATATACATATGTTGCTGTGAAGCAACCAAAATTAATTTCGAGCCATAGCCTTAGATACGAAGGAGCGCGCACCGGTGCACTTATGGCGATGAAGTGGTTAAGCAAACTTTGATTTGAATTAAATAACCATCCGGATCTTGCCAGTAGCAGTAGGTAAAAAGTGTGCTTAATTTGAATTTGTTTCTAATTTTTTAAAAATAAAAGCACAAATTGCACAGCTGCGTTCCTAATATTATTTACGGAGTCCGCGAACTGGTTACACCTGACCTGAAGCATTTGTAGTATTCAAGAAAATATTTTCTTTTCACACGGGACCATTGAGGAGCTTCCCACGCATCGTTCCTATCCCAGAAGAACATATAGATATAATACATACCAAAAACAGGATACGGGAAACTACCGTCAAGGTTGTGTTAATATTATTCACCCACTTACCCATCCATAAACGTTGACTAACATCACGCGAAGATTAAATATCTGATTTTAGGTTTGAGCTCCATGGTTATGATTTAATTACACTTATTTGATTAGCGAACGTCGAATAACATTGTATGTACATATATGTATGTATGTATCTACTGGGTATGCAAAGTTACGGTGTGCGCTGATGCAGGGGAAAAAGAAAACCTCAGACAACTTGTCTACTCGTAGCGCGCGCCCATAGAGGTTTAAGGAAAATAAATGCGGAAAACATGTTCCGGTGGAAAATGTGCACGCGGAGTAATGGATATTGATGACACTACCTATTGCTTGCCTGGCTCAATATCGAATACTCTGACTGGTTGAGATTGCCGCTGGTGCACATCGAATAAGACTATTACCTTCAAATGCGACATTCCATCTATCTGTATCAGTTTGATTCGTCTTCAATACTGAGTATTGGTATACTATTGACATTTTAGGTAGATACTTTATTGATGTTCATCATGCAAATTATTAATATGTATATCGTGCAAGTATACATATGTTCATATCAATGACTTTATTGATATTTTATTTTTACATTGATATATGTATACCAGGAAGGCCTGACAGTTATGACGATGTCTACACATTACTAAATTCAATCACATTACTATGCTATATTCTTCTTTAAGCTCATAAATGGTTTCCTTGATTGTTCTGATTTACTAAATAAGGTTAATTTCAGAATACTCTAGACACGTTGCAATCTTTTCACTTGATCCTTTCAATACTAATTCCCAAAAATATTCTTATCTGCAGCGCGTTTATCGTATGTTTAACGGAGAGCTGAATGAGGTTGATCTATTTGGTATTTCCCTACATCAATTCAGGTCTAACATCAAGAGAATCTTTTCCTATTCTATTTTATAACCATTTTCCAATATTTCCAATATTTTTATACTTTAGTTTAGTTATGTAATGTGCTATTTAATCATGTTATAGCTTTCATTCTTTTCCTTTTCATTTGCTTATTTTGTATTTACCTTTTTCATTTGTTTTATATTTGTAAATTTCAATTTCTTCTTATATTCTATTTTATAACCTTTTTCCAATATTTTAATACTATAGTTTAATTATGCAATGTTCTATTTTGTCATGTTATAGCCTTAATTCTTTTCTTTTTCATTTGTTTTCCTTATATTTATCTTTTTCATTTTTTTTATAATCTTTGTAAAAATCTGTTATTGGACTCGGATGTTACATATATTATATATTTACTATTTGTTTTTTATACATATCTACATCCTGTTGTCTGTTGATTTTTCAATAAATAAAATAAAATAAAATTACTTAGCTGGTAACATTGAACTGTTACTTTGACTTCAAGTTAAGATTAGACCTGGTATCTGAATTGATATTTTATTTTTACATAGATATATACTAGGAAGGCCTGACAGGTAGACTCCAATGCGCCATCCTAGACAATGAATTACAAACATTTTTATTACATAAATCACTGTATTTAGAGAGGCTGAAGAACACGATATTAACAATTAATTAATTATTTAATTAATCCATAGATACATCTATGGATTTAGACTTAAGAAGCAGTCTCCGGCGCATTGCGCGCCGGCTCGAAATAAATGGGTTCCTTTTGTTAATTTCTATTGTTGTTGTTAACCTTTTTTTTGCTAGTTCTAGTGAGCAAAAAAAAAGTTAACAATAGAAATTGACAATAGGAACCCATTTCAGCGCACTTCCACGCCTATATCTGGTAATAAGTAGAGGTAGGACCGGAAGTGCGCCGTCTATTGTTCCATTATTGTAAATGCTTTGTAAAAAAAGGTTCGGCAAACCTTTAACAATGCATTTACAACATGAGAACAATGAACAGCGCGCTCTGGGTCCACCCTTTAGTAATAAGATTGGACATATGACATTTATAATGATTATTTAGTATTTTAAAGACTTCGATTAAGTCACCTCTTATTCTTTTCGTTTCTAGTGTAGTGAGGTTCAATCTTTTCAATATTTCGTTATAATAAAGATTATATGTATGTATATTATATTATATTTTGTAATTTATTTTATTTTATTTTTATATAGATATAAAAGCCAGCCAGTCAGCCAGCAGCATAGCTCGGACGTTAAGCTTCTGCTTACCGTCAAGAAGGTGCCGGGTTCTATCCCTGAATGAAAATGAATTTTTCAGAGTATGCTGTTGGTCAGACCTGGATTTGTGACTCCAGGTTGATCGTTTCCTATCAGAGTTTGCCAATTTTCTCTGATTTCATTGTTGAAACGGTTCCCGGAAAAAAAAAAATTGGCTAAAAATCCTTCCTACCTACTATGTCACCACTATTTGAAATTTGATGGATGTACAATAAGAATTTATGTACAATTCATAGATGTCTCGTTAATTTGCGAGTTTTTTCAGTGTCTCGCAATTCAACGAATTATAATAAAAAATGCTGCATTTGTATTTGTAATTGGCCAGGAAGGCGCATTGGGATTTTCCTGTAAGGCCTTCCTGGTATATATGTAAAATAAAAATATGTATATACCAGGAAGGCCTGACAGGTAGACTCCAATGCGCCTTCCTAGACAATTAATTACAAAAATTGCAACATTTTTTTATTACATAAATCTCTGTATTTCGAGAGGTCGAAGAACACGAAAATAGCAATTGATTAACTAATTAATCCATTGATATGTACATACGTGGGTGATAAGTAGAGGTAGGATAGTCACAGTGCTATCCATTGTTCCATTGTTGTAAATCCTTTGTAAAAAAGGTTGGGCAAACCTTTAATAATGCATTTACAACCTTTGAACAATACGCGGCACCTTCTGGGTCCGGTGACTAGTGATAAGTATGACAAGAGTAGTGGATATAGTGTATAGATTGAAGATATTGAAATGGCAAAGGTGGCCCACGTGGCTAGAAGAATGGATGAAAGGTGAACAAAAAAAATACTAGAATGGTACCCAAGATAATGCAAAAGAGTAAAGGGAAGACAACAGGGAAGATGGGTAGACGAAATAAGGGAAATGTGTGGTGTGAGATGGATGAGAGCTGCGCAAAACAGGAACGAGTGGAAGCGCGTTGTCCAGCCCTTCATCCAGCAGTGGATGGTGAGCGGATGTAGATGATGATGATGGTCTGTAATGTGTAAAGTTGATCGTTTCCTATCAGAGTTTTTCCGATTTCATTGTTGAAACGGTTCCTCCATTAAATTGTCACCACCAGGTCACCACTATTTGAATATGATTTATGTACTAGTTTAAAATTCATAGGTGTCGTAATTCAGCGACTTATGTAATAAAAATGCTGCATTTATTTACAGTGAGACAAAAAATATACAAATATAAATGAAAATATTATATTCCATGTACAGTGAGCACCACATGGTAATATAAAGCAAACAAAAAAGATAAATTACAAAATCCTATTAAAATAGGTTAATAACCTATTAATGTGCGCGTGCAGAATACGGGAGGAAAAGCCTGTTCCTCTTGTTCCTGTTGTATCCTGCTCGCGCAAATTAAGTGAGTATGTACGTGAGTATGTACCGTTTACCATGCACCACTTTTTTTTGATCTTTCGACTTAAGATCTTTCGATTTTCGATCTTTGCCTTCCGATATTTGCGTTTTCTGTCGTTTAAAACTCTGTCTCGTCACGGAGACCGCATTTGAACAATATACAGCCCCCTCAGTAGGGTTGCCAGATGATAATTTGATAAAAGAGGGCAGATGGGTCTAAAAAGGAGGATTTTCTGTAAAAAAGGACATTCAAAAATTAAACGAATTTTTTATATTGTTTTACTTTATTTTAATCATATTTAGCTGAGCTGCCAATTTTGGAAAGAAGTTCTTGGTTTTTTAACAAATAATTATAAAAATCTTCACATGTCATGTTTTTGAAGTTGTATTGAGTAACAATTAAAGATTTAACTGACTGCACACTTATTCCTCTCTTTGCTCCACTGAGTATTAATCAGTGAAAAAACTCTTTCCACATTTGCGTTATGTGCGCTTATACAAAAATAAAACTCGCAGATCTTGAGCAGTTCTGAGAAACATTCAATGTTTTTAACACTTTTGAAATAGATTGTCCACTGCTCGTGCAACTTCAAATCATAATATGCTTCATCTTCATCTGATTTTGATTTAAGAAATGAAATCAAGTTACAAAATTGGTGGTGTAGCTTACCATCGTCAATCTCTACACCTCTGATGCTCAAGAACTCAATGCATGAAACTAAATCATCATATTTTAGGTTTTCGTTCTCTTTCAGCGATGTCATCCACTCAAAACA
This sequence comes from Arctopsyche grandis, assembly GCF_051622035.1. Lineage (NCBI taxonomy): Eukaryota > Metazoa > Arthropoda > Insecta > Trichoptera > Hydropsychidae > Arctopsyche > Arctopsyche grandis. The sequence goes on from NC_135362.1 coordinate 5,290,402, forward strand.
TTTGAAATTTTCCAAGGGTATCATCCATTCCATCAAGTAATCTTCACAAGCCTTGTAAACACTGAAAAATTCGTTGGAAATGGACTCGGCTTCGTCACTATCACGAAGCTGTTCTCTTACGCTTAGTGGCAAAAAATTGTTGTTTCTTCGATTACGAAGCATATGAAGTACGGATTGAAGTATCTTTGAAATTCCGCCAGTCCCGCCCGATGTTTAGCAAAAAGGAGGACTTACAGTAGGTAAGGGAGGACGGGAGGACAAAACATGGAAAAGGAGGACATGAGGACATCAAATTTTCGACTCATATTTCAGATATGTGCTGTAGGGCTACCAAAATGCTTGGATTTGTTCTGCGCAATTCTCACTACTTCCAAGATCTGAATATAATGGTATTACTTTATTGTTCGCTTGTCCGGAGCATATTGGAGTTTGGGCCTGTAATTTGGAGTCCTACTGAAATTAAATTACCTCTATTGATAGAAAGAGTCCAGAAGAAATTTCTACGATACCTATACTTGAAAAAGTATGGGTGGACAATCTTCATATTGTTATGGTCGCTCCCCACCAGATATTTAGTATAAATGTATAAATAGAGGGCTACCGACGGTGCACTGGGTTCATTAATATTAGTATCAATTTAACATTCGATAGGTGATGTGCCAATAACCACACACCAGCCGGCAGTCCCTCTTCTCTTCTTCAATAAAGGAAAGTAAAGTAACAGAAAGGAGTCATTATTAACAACCACAATTACACAATTTTCCAATGGGTATTATCCGTATTTATTTCCCACAGCGTTTCTGCAAGGTACCTTGGGCTTTAATTCTTTGGCTTCTAGAAGCCAAAGAATTAAAGCCCAAGGTAAAAAGAATTAAAGCCCAAAGATTGTTGCCATTTCCAAATACTTCTTTGGAGTTTTAAATGGAGTTGTTGACAATCCTTCGATTTTATCAGAGCTTAAGAGGGCTGTACACCCAAAATCTTAATTTTGTTACCGTTCCTTTCTTCGATATATATATATTGAGTGTATGTATATATTGAGTGAATGCGACAATATATATCAATATATATATTGAGTGAATGCGACAGTTCCGCTTCGACCAGATAAAACGTATTTTAAATTGACAAAATCGAGGTTTCGTATTCTCCTATTTTCTCCTCCAAAACTGGACGAATTTTTAAAAAAATTTCATCATCGGTATGAGAAAAATACTTTCTGTGCATCTATCGGCGTACTTTTTTTTTAAATCAACCGTTAAATAAGCACGCTGGACTCGTTTCGTGGGTGTAAAAAAGAGGCGATTTTATAGATGTTTGGCGGCTCCTAGCTCATATAAAAAATAATTAATCAAAAAAATAAAACGATAGATGCACCCCAATGGTGGATATCCATAGCATATTAAAAAATAATTTCTCTAGTGCCATAATTGAGGAAGGGAGAAGTATAGTACGTTTGTATGGACTAGGCGCTGCTGTTCAGCCCTCTTAAGTTTTGGGCTCCTGAGACCGGTAGAGCGCTGCGTAATCGACGACTCTTTCAACCTATCTTTGCAAGAGCGTCTACTTTCAAGAACTCGTCACTGGTGGAAGCTATCCGGTTCCTTAATGTGATTGATGAGCATTTTGACCTGTTCAACTGTCATGTTGATGAGCTGGTTAGTTTCTTGAGATTCAATACGAGACTATTTGAATGAGATGAATGATTGGAATTTTTATTGCTTTTTCTTTATATTTTTCTTTTTTTTTTGTAAGACCAGTGTGACGCTTTCGGGCAACCTGTCAGGTCACACTGGTCATTTTATTGTTGTTATTATTTTAAAATGATAAATTAAATAAATAAATAAATAAATGTCCTCCTTTTGGATACCATCTGGCAACCCTACCCCTCAGGGAGCGGGCTTTACTGATGAGTGCGAATTCATTATTTGCTAAAGAGTTTATTGTTTGAATGTATTGTTGCGTACGGGGTGGGTGGAGGATCCAAGTAAAAGGCCAACAGTCGTTTCACAGCATTTATTGATGATTAAGGAGATACACGCAGTGTCACTGCTAAGTCCAGAATGACATGATATCGCCTACGTACCGCCTTATAAAGGGTAGATCTCTCAGGACGCCTAATCTGTTTACCTGTTGTATAGTCACGTATTCGGATATGTATTTCCAAGACATTGGGTCTTCCCGTACCGATTCTGAGAAATAACTAATAACGGTAATTGTTTAGCCTAAATGCACTTAGAGTCCAGATATAATCTTTGGAAGTAAGTGCATGCATTTAGTTAACCGATAACAGATATCCGTTGGTCTAAGTACAATTCGCTCAATCCACGGCGTACGTAACATTATCATGATTTTCTCGAGAATCTGACTTCGAGAGCAAGAGTGTCCTCGCCCTATCGTCAGCAATGAATGCTCAAGAGCACGAGCTGCGTCCTAACGCCGCCGTCTAAATCAATGAGTGACGTGGGGGGCGCGAGGGGGAGGCTTTAGGGGCGAGGGGGGGGCTCCAGAGGGCTCCAACGCCGCCACCCGCACCACGCCGCATCCCACACTCGAGTGCGAGGCAGTGGTAGATGCGCGTACGACTAGTACGACTAGTACGACTAGTACGACTAGTACGGCGAGTAGGACTTGCACGACCGTACGAGCCACTCGCCGGTAGAGTGGAGTCGGCAGGATTGAGTCAGTACGGCGCAAGCTATCGCAGCGGGCGTTCGTGTGTCTGCGTTGCCGCACCTGCGCGCGCAACACCCCCTCCCCCACCCTCCCTCTGCATCGCAACGCGCCTCACCCCACCTCCCCTCGTGAGCAGACTCGGCGTTTGAAAAACGCGAAACTAACAATCGCATCGCACCGCCGGCGAACTGCCAAAGTGGAAAGCTTCGGCTGACGAGGTGAGAAACCCAAACTAAAGTAGGCTTTGATCGTTGTGTGCACGCGTACCTCATGTACCTGTGCGCGAAAGCTCACGCACGAGTGCGAATCGAGACGACCACCCACCCCCTCCGCACGCACGGAGCTTCTCGAACCGGCCCGGGGGGCGTCAAATGGCCGGCCGTTTGCCGCAAACTTCCCGTTCAAATTTTAATTCGTCAATTTCCGTTCGAATTCGTGCGCTCTCCGATCTGTTTCGCGGATTTTTTTCCCGGGCTTTCTGTCGCAGTCTATCTGTCGCGCTTTTGATTACTTCACTTTCCCATATATAAATATATATATTTTTGAAAAGGGGGTGTGGCAGTTTCGCACTTTGGCACGAGTGTCGAGTTGTTTGAATCGAAATGAAAAGTTTTTGCACATTTCGTTCGGACGAAGCACACACTTCGAACGAAACAAATGAATTTTATTTAAATTGAATTTCATGCTTTTCAATTTTGTTTTGCGTACTTTCAAATCACTCGTAGTAATTTGATCGTCGAAAAACAACACTTCATTACGACTTTTAATTATTTATGTACAGATTCTCATCGAATGTTTGATTTTTAAATTATGTAAATTATGTTCACAATACATCTTATATCTTTTTTAATAGCTACTGATCTACTGATAATTTTCTATTTTACAATTTGAATTTGATTTTTTTAGTAATTATAGTATTACATATATTATTCTAATGTTAATGTACAGCATAATACGAAAGAGAGCTCAAAAACCTACTTACATTTCTTATAAATGCGCATAATACATCTAATACATAATATTAACTAAAGACTATACAGTCGACGATCTACATACATATAGCAGATTGTGTACTCATCCAAAATGAAAAAGTTTTTTAATTTTTAAATGCTTTTTCTTTTAATTTTCATATATTATGTTCAAAATTCGTCTCAGGTACATATATTCTAATAGCCATTGATCCAGTGATCATTGATATAAAAATATCTTCTATATGTACTATCCAGTTTATTGTTAAAGAGGTTTAGGTTACTAGAAGTTACTTATCCACGAGCTACTATTCCGAATTTTAACCACTCTTTTCGAAAAGAAAAAGAATCTTTAAATATCTTCTCGGAATCTGATTATGAGTATGAAACCTCTCAGATGAGTGTTTTTACAAACCTCCTTTACGTTTTTTGTTAATTATAAGACAATTGTAGTGGTTATTTATAATATTGTAAACTTCGATTAGAACGCCTTTCATTTGCCTCGTTTCCAATGTGGGAGAGATTCATTCTTTCAATCTCATATCGTATAATTTCGGAAGGTACATATTTTAGAAATTCTTCTTTGAACCCTTTCATTTACATACTACCTGTCAATTCACTGTAGTATTGATCAAATACATCGGCGATTATCTTATTTTAATCGTGTTTACAGCAATAGCATAATATGGGAAAAAAGCTCAAACCAATTTAGGATTCTGATAAATGTTTACAATACATTTTATATGCATATATTATTGTTAATAAAGACTTCTTAAAGTTGACAATCTAAAGCAAATAATGTTTTGGTAATTTGTATTTGAATATATTAGACCTAAAGACGTTTTTTTATAATCACAGAAACTCTTCGTATGATTTTTAGTGATCCATATACATACATAATTTCCCAATTAATTTGTGAGTAATATCTACGACTAACGGAACTGTTATGATTTTTAATCATTTATACTAATCTGAAAGATTAGTATAAATGATTAAAAATTAAACAAGAAACTACTCATTTAACTAATAAACAACAGTATGGTTTTAGTTCTGCTTGTTGCTTTTAAAAAACTACTCATTAGTTTAATGAGTAGTTTTTTGAGATTATATGTTTTATGATTGATAACAAACATAACCGATAAGACAGCATTCCTTTTTTATTTTGAATCATCATTCACAACCATTCGCCATCGAATGCTGGATGAAAGCCTCCAACACGCTTCCATTCGTCTCTGTTTTGAGCAACTCTCATCCCTCTCATCCCACACATTTTTATGATTTCATCCACCTATCTCCCCACGTGGCCCTTTCTTGCACCCTTTAACATTCTTTAGGGTACCATTCGAGCACTTCTATCGTACGTTATTCCAGCTAAGTGACCTGCCCATTGTAATTTTAATTTCTTTCTTTCTTCCTAATCACCATTACACCAATCACCTTTGTCCTACTTCTATCCTACGTATTCCGTTTTCTATATCTTCTCGTTATGCCAAGCATACAACATTCCGAGTAAATGCTATTGTCATATTTTTATATTGCAATTTTAATTGATCCAGTAAATTGCTCTTACAAGTTTTTAAACAAACTTAAACGCTTAATACAAAATCTACATTGTGCTAAACCGACTTGATTTTTACATTATTTTTTTATTCAGTTTGCGTGTCTATTTTTATATTATTTAATATGTACATATTTAAATAGATCTATGTATCTATGTACATATGCAAAAAAGTTTATACGCTTCTATGGAATAATTTTCATGTGAAAGCCTTACAATTCAACGGAGGGGAAAAACGTTCCATAATTATACACACACACACACATACCCATGATAACTGATAAGGATCGACGTTGACAGAATCTATAATTTATTCATCGATTTTCAATGAACGAAAAAAAAATGTTGAAATGTTTCTTTATTGTTTTTCCAATAGTAAGGGATGTAACACACTCGCATACACAAACACAAAAAAAAACTTAACGAACGGTTTCTGTCGAAATATTTAGCCTATCAAGTTTTTTTGTACGGATTTCAATGGTGGCTAGTTCAATAACCCTCTCGATTGTCAGGTGTGGAGCACTAAGCGCAACTCTTTCACATTGTTAACACCAGTTTGAAAAGAGTTATTCGATGGCACATAATCGTGTCGCGTTTTTGATCGATTTATGCGCCGCAAATGCATTTTTTTTTACTTCGTCTGTCCCTTTGTCGTCATCAATCACTCTTTGTTTTTGACGGATGACCGTGTAGCGGTGGCGTATGCAGAGGTGACACGTGGTCCCTTTATTCCGAGGTTTTGACCCTTCACCAGATGGTACGACGTGTTCACACCCCGTCGACTTCGAATAAACGGGGAAAAAATAAAACGTATTATAAACGCCCGGCTGTGTCGTTTTTGTTCCACGGAAAGCCCCTCCTTTGACCGAAACGGTTCGTGAAAGGAAGGAAACTTTCGGCTGAAAACGAATATCATCACGCCATATTATTCGAAACGAACGGGAGACGAACGCAACGACACGACGACGTTATTATCTATCTCCCTTCGAAATGTCGGCGGACACGCGAACACAATAGTAATTTGTTTGTGGCGAAAGAGTAATAAATCACGAGCGCTTTTCCTGTGTTTATCTTGAAAGTTTTATTTTCATTTCATTTTCCAAACCCCCCAACTCATTGCCTGCCGCCGATTATTGAAGACTTAATCGGTCCGCGTACGCTTTTGAAAGGATATTAATTGTCGATTGTACAATTGAAATATTGCAACTAATAGCCCGAACGATCCACGCTCGGGCTATTAGTCGAATATGCTAGCCGGGCTAATCTTAATTGGACGAATCGTTTGGGCGATAAACGGTTAACGCGTCATCCTCAATATTACTATTTTTTTATTTTATTTATATTAGAGAATACTTCCTGAAAAACACTTCCTTAGCTGCCATTTCTGGTTGATGGGTGCTCAACAAATTGTATATACATATATAACTTGGTATTAAGCTTAAACTTCTAGATATGAAATTTCAGTTCAATAAACCAAAAGGTTTCTGAGAGAAAAATAAAAAAAACTCGATTCTCCAGAGTAAAAGTACTACTTCCGGTTGTGGTTAAAATTTATAATTTCTATTACTTCTAAAGGTTTCTGGTAAAAACATATAAAACCTCGATTCTCTAAAAGTACTACTTCCGGTTGAGGTAAAAATATTAGAGTATAAAATTTATAATTTTTATTACAGGTAAAAAAAATTCAGTCTGATTCGGTTAGCGGTTTGGGAGATAATTTAATTTAAAAACTTAAAAAAAAGATGACACCTATAAGGGAAGCTACCATTTCCGGTCAACTTAAAAATTTGAAAAAAAATAACGTCGTATCGATAAGAATTTCAGTAACCGATTCTAAGTTTCAGTTCGATAGGACGAACGGTGTTCGTCCTATCAGCGTGGTCTAGTGGTAATATCGTAGTTAAAAATATGTATTATTATATTAGAAAGATAATTTTTATATTAACCGAAATTACCGGGAATTCCAAAAATATTTACCAGTAATTCGGTAATGGAATTTAGTCATAATTACCGGTAAACTGGTTTACCGAAAAATTGGTAATGCGTGCCCTACCACGTACATACATAGAAAAAGGAAACGTAGTCTTGTAAATAATTTCGTTGAATCATTTAATACGGATTCAGTCAAATTTAATTAAAACTCACAAGCACGAGTTTATGTTCTCTTATAAATAGAAAATTTATAAGGATTTTTGTTGTGTGTATTTATAATATAATATACTTCGAGTCGATTTTTTTATAATTGGAGTACATTTTAATTAATGTACATTAATGGATTTGAATAATACCTTATTTCAAGCGTCTGCTCCAATTATGCGAAGCAAGCTTAGATTATTTCTTCGATTTGTTCTAAGGGATAAAAGCTTTTGTTTTATTTATTACAGTATTTCACGTCTGTAACCTGGATTTTTTAGGGGGGGTGAAACACAGGCACTACCCCCCCCTCCCATTTGGTTTGGTCAAAAGAAAAAACGAAACGTTTTATAGGCTTTTTTTGTTTCTAGAATTTAGTGAAAAAAATTTCACCCAAGGCGTTGAATTAAAATAAAAATTTGGAAATTTGATTTTATATATTTTTTTTTACTAAATATGTATTTTTTTTTAAATTAGTTGGCAAAAAGTCGCTAAAATCGTCTGTCGTAGAATTGGCTGTTGACGTACGTATGCATGTGCGTATATGCCAGCAGCATGACTCGGTAGTTGCTTTAATACTAAGCACCGATAGGTCGCCGAGTTCGATCCCGTGAGCTGACCGCTATTGAAAACAGTTTAATCTGAGTATAATGGTTTGTAACCTGGAGTCACAAACCAACGTCTGACCAGCAGCGAGACTCTAGTGGGACTCGAACCCGTGACCACTCAGCTCTAAAGCTTAATATACTATAACCACTAGTCCACGCCGCTGGGTATATTGTAATCTAGTGCCAAATTTTACAAAAAAAAAATCGTCGCAAGTTACCTTTAAAGAAAAGATAAAAGAATAACCTTTGTAATATTAATTTAGTACAAAAATGTAACCCGACAAAAGAACCCACTCATATAAAATTTCATTGTTACGTCGACGTCACTCGTGGCGGTGAAAATCTTTTCAAATTTGTATCATTCAAATAATTCAAGAGCCCTCCTTTCGAGGATTCGTTTCAAAGAATTCCGACTGCAAAATTTTGAATTTGGCACCGCGTCTAATATTCCAGATTGCCTTATTTTTATACACACGCCCAAGTAGGTACGTATGTTTATATGAATGAGTATTGGCGTCATCGATCCAATTCCTAATCTCTAATATTGGAATGTCAATTACCCAAACGCTGGGGAATTAATAGACCGCGAATTAGCTAGTAGATGCACCGTCAGAGCCAGCAGTTTTACTTTGTAGTGGAAAAGTTTCAAAAGTTTCAACCGCGATTGCCGAGATGGCCATTTTAAAATATCTCCCGACGTCAGCGCTAAATGTGCAAGTAGATATAAATGTACCCAAAATTGGGTCAAATTCATTCCGAACACATTCCTGAATCAATGCTAGTACGTTTATTTTATTTTTCAATGTAAGGATTATTTTACGATTTTTTATCAACTTAACCCTTTGAGTGGTGACGTCTTTTCTGTTGAAAGCCCGCCACGCTAAAAATTTCCCCGTCATTTCCAATTATAATTATTTAGAAATCCAATAGACAGCAGGTATAAAAATTGTAGCTAATCTAAACAAACCCTAGATAACTACCGCCGAGGATTTCGAGTTTTGTAAAGGTGTGTTTAGACTCTCTAATATGGGTCTACCTCACGGGACCGAAAGTGAAATGGTCGAAAAAGTAAATATCGGAAGGCAAAGATCGAAAATCGAAAGATCTTAAGTCGAAAGATCAAAAAAAAAGGGTGCATGGTAAACGGCACTATGTATATGTATATAATATATATCAGTGGCATGTGGTGAAATTATCTCTCTTTTTGTCATACAGCCTTGTTTAATGTGCGCGCGCAGGATACGGGAGGAAAAGCCTGTTCCTCTTGTTTCTGTTGTATCCTGCTCGCGCAAATTAAGTGAGGATGTACGACGGGGGGAGAGATAGTTTTACCGCACGCCATTGATATATATACTAACCGTTTTTCATATGTATGCATGATAAACGAATATTTTCGATATAAGATATCAAAGTGACATGAAGAATGGAAGTGGTTCAAAATTACAGCACAATTTTTTTTGACGGGCAGGAATGTCACTGAACTAACAGTGATGCTATTAAAAAGCTTCTAAAAACAGGGAAAACTGCGCCTATTTAAACAGTCGATTCACGCAACGTGTTAATCAATTGGGTTCGTTCAGATTGTAGATAGATAGATTGTGAAAGACGATTAATTCGTTGGCCTTTTGAACGATTGTTTCACCCCCCCCCCCCCGCCCCGTTGCTAATTAGCTGCGGTGAAATGGTGGAATTTACCGTATTTTGCTAGGCTTTTTTTTGGGATTTTAGGTGTCGGAGCAACAGTGGAATCTATTTTTGGCACGGTCAAATTTACGGGGTTTCGTTACGGGAGTCTACGTGTTAAAATAAAAATTATTTGATCAAGACAAAAAAAAAAGGTTCGTATCGAAGTGAATTAGCTACGAAAGTGGCCGGTAACTGTTATCTTCTAACGAACGGTTAAATTTTAGTTCTCGCTTATCGTCAAAAGGTTTAAATCAATATTTATATGTAGTCCTTTTAATTTTTTAGTGATTTGAAAATTTGGGAAATCATTATACATCATCAACATTTACTGCCAGGTGTTTGAAGACTTGTCCAATACCCTTCCATTCGTCTCTGTTTTGCGCGACTTTCGTCCATCTCACCCAACTCATTTTCCTAATTTCACCAATTTAATTTCCTCGTGGCCTTCCATTCATCCTTTTACATTCTCTTGGGTACCATTCGAGCATTTCGTCTATTCTTCCAGTTACGTGAGCGGCCATTGCCATTTCAATCTCTTCATACGTATACGTATATACATATGTAATTAGACTATGTATGGAGGGTGATGGCAAATAAAAATACACATTTAAGAAAGCAAAAAAAGCTTGTAAATAAATTATTCAAAAGCAAAACCTATTTGCCCCGATCCCTTTCCGATGTCTAATTGTAATATCGAGATATTAAATCAATAACATATGTATGTAGTTAGTGAGCGTATGATTGTAAACGACATTTATCATCAACATATATATTATTAAATCCAAATCAAGTAGTCCGACCACAGAGTACAGCGGTCGGACTACTTGCCATCTCGCTTGCACCAACGCTATCTGAGTTAAAAATGTGTATGCAACGAAAGCCTTTCTAACGCAATTACCGCTCGAGTTAGAACGTCAGGATAAAAAAAATTTGAGATAGAAAACCAATCCTTATAAACGTGGTGAAATAAAAAACTGGCAAAATAAACGCATAATAGCATGAAAAAAAATGTGTAAAAAAATATATTTTTGACTTTTAAAATTTGCTAGATACTTAATTATAAGTATTTTAAAGCAATGACGTATCCAATACTCATTTTGAACACAGCCATACTAGGTTTTGGGTTAAAAGATCGCAAAAGCCAAAAAACTGTAAAAATTTGCGCTTTTTTTTGAAACGCTCATATCTCGTAAATGAGGGCGAACCAACAAAAATAATTATCATATTCGAATTCAGTGGGTCAAACTTAGTAAAGATTGATTAGTCTCCGCTCTGGTAAATTTTTTTTTGTTGCTCAGTGTAAATATATTTGTGAATTTGTTATTATGGCCATTCCCCACTTAAATGTATTATATTATGTGTATAAATAGAGGGCTACCTGCAGTTAGCTTTAGCTTTGTATAGCTGTTATCAGCTCATTACTAGTTCAGTGATGTGATCGGTTGCACTGCGCCACACGACCGGCAGTCCCTCTTCCATTTTAAGCCGTAATAAAGGAAAGTAAACCAAAAGGAAATGAATATTATTAATCATTGCCACTTACACACTTCATCAAATATTGTTTTTGGAACTGAAAATTGGACTTCCGCCACTTTTACATAGTATAACGGCTCATAGCATCACCGGTCCGGTCCGTACTTACATATTTGCATATTTATGTATACGGACGAAAGTCAGTTTTGACGGGTAGGTGTAAGGTAGGAGAGGTTCATTGTTGGCTTTTATATTATACACTGAGATAACGTCGTTGCTCCAAATAACAACAATAGTGGACGGCCGCGCGTTGCACAATGAAGGCACAGACAGGCACGCGTCTCGAAAGAAAGGACGCAGTATGCAGATGCGAAAAGCATTTGCATCTGAATGTGTTACGTCGTCGACAACAATGCAAACGACGACGGTGATTTATCAAAATTCGCACGGATGCGAAAATTTATGTGCGTGTGTGTGTGTGTGTGTGTGTGTGTGAAATCTAATCGGCGCATTGTTGTTGTGTGATTGAAATTTCGGTTTGATCTTGAATTAGTCGGTCAGTATTCGCGGGGCAAACTATTGCATGTTTTCGACTGGATTGTAACGCAATAGTGGGTTACGTAAACTTTTGTTTGCCGATTTGCGACTGTGACAGAGAGCGTGGGGTTGGGCTGTTTGCTGTGTGATCCACAAACCTACTTATGTTTTCAATTATTTCTATTTTGTGTTTATGTGTTTAGGGGGGTTTAATTGAAAGTCTATGTATACGGTGCTAACTAGTTTCCTATACTATTAAATGAGTTGATCTTATTTATCTTCAATCACACATCGCATTCAATTATGAAAATAATTATGAGCGCAGCCTATCAAACAAACAGGTTAAAATAATCTCCTACTAATAATAACCTACGCTCACTGCGGTGGAAAATATCACAATCAGGCTCAGAGCAGCAACAATTTCATTGAGAAGTCGGATAGCTCTTGGAATAGGAGCCATCCGATAAAGCACTGTGCGGGCAGGAGATACGTCGATAAAATGATGATATCTACCACGCACATAATTATTAGGGACATAAAGTCCGAACTGTCCCATCAATGACAGGCATGAAATATTACCAATTACAATATAATATTTTAACATTCAAGCTCAGCAGCAACGGTTTCATTGAGAAGTCGGATAGCTCTTGGAATACGAGTCATATTTCGATAAGTTTCTCCTATATTTCAAATATGGGTACCACCGTTATCGATCATCTATGTTATAAATATGTAGGTCCTATGTCAATACAAGGATAAAACACTCCGGGAGGGGGGGGGAGGGGGGGGGTGTTATTTTACACGGACCGCTTATGATTCTGTATTTATACAAATTAGAAAATAATGGGACAAAGTCAAGTCGACAGAAAAATTTAGTATATTGCAAATAAATCATCCTGGCTGAAAATAAATCATCATATAATTTTCCCGATATTGGATGAATTGGTTTGATTCCAAATTTTTTGAAGTGTAATGTAACTTCTATGGGCGACATTCAGTATGTGATTCCCCCTGCGCTTTCCCCGCACCGCTACCCCCGCACCCTTTACACTCGCGCGTACTTTTATAATGTTTATATTATTTATTTATTTATTACATTTTATACCAGGAAGGCCTTTACAGGTAAACCCCAATGCTCCTTCCTGGCCAATTACAAACAATGCAGCATTTTAATTACACAAGTCGCTGAAAAACTCGCAAATTAACGAGACATCTATGAATTGTACATACATTTTATTGTACATTAATCATACTCAAACAGTGGTGACATAGTAGGTAGGAAGGTTTTTATCCAATTTTAATCGGGAACCGTTTCAACAATGAAATCAGAGAAATTGGCAAACTCTGATAGGAAACGATCGACCTGGAGTCAATCCAAGTCTGGCCAGCAGCACTGCAGATATACTCAGAAAATTTTTTTTCAATCAAGGTACTTCACAAGATATCATTGATCTAATTTTTTTTTTAAATTTGTACATTTGAAAGAAAAGATTTGCGTCGATACGTCTGACAAGAATATGTAGTAGTGGAAAAAGTGGCGAAATGCCACTTTTGACGAAATTTCACGAAATGCCAATGAAATTAGTATATGTAGTTAGGGTAAAATTTTAAATGAATATCTGTTTCAAATTGGATGAAAAGGAACGCTTGCTCGTTGTATGTATGTACTTGCACGGTGATCTTTCATTTTCAATGCTTTTGTATACGATGGTAAACAGGCTCGAAGATGTCCGTTAACGAGCGGCCGTTTTGAAATCACGTTGACCTTCAACGGACAGTTTGAATTTTTTTCGCAAAATTTCAAGCAAATTTTCTTCGGCAGATATTCATCTCAAAGTTGGATTTTAGAAAACGTATGGTTTTGTTGCAAAATTCTAATGCTTCGAGATTCGCGCCGACGCGACGCGACAGTTGAAGAAGTAAAAACGGCGAAAACGAAAGTCGTTACGATTCCGTTAATCGACGGTTGGTTCACGCGTTTGACCGGTCGACGAGACAGGTGCTCACAATCGAAGGTCGGCATACATATTGTACATATTTTTTCAACGTATTTTCTCACGGCATCGTTTTGCATCGGTGAAATCATCAATTATTTCGCATCTGCACTATCAATTCTCTTCACTTAAGAATGATATCACTTTTGATTCCACCACCACCGGAGGCAATTGCTTCGCATGTTTTGTTTGTAAATTTGTACGATGCCACGCCTATCGAACTGGGTCAGAACTTTGCTTTGTTCGACAGTCTTATCTCTCTCGACGGTGGTGGCGATGATGATGATGATGATGATGATGACGACAATTTCAGCAGCGACAATATAAAAACGCTAATTTCCGGATCATCGCGTACTGCGCCCTCGTTAGTCGTGGTCATCATTGTACATTTGACGAAAATCTCAGTGTGATTCAATAATGCTTTACTTTATAACGAAATCAAGGTCGTTATTCTCCCATCACTGGTTTTTTTTCATTCGATATTACTTTTTTTTATTCAATTATTTACATATTTTTATATGAATAGTATAGCCAGCAGTGTGGTTCGGTGGTTGCGTTTATATTCAGCACCGAGAGGTTCGATCCCGTGCTAATCTTTAATGCTGCTGGTCAGACTTGGATAATTATGACACCAAGTTGATCGTTTCCTATCAGAGTTTGCCAATTTATTTGATGTCATTGTTGAAACGGTTCCATCAAATTGTTGAAACCATCCCACCTGCTTTGTCACAAATATCTGAATTTGATTTATGTACAATGTGTATGTAAAAAATTATGTACAAGTCTAAGTCTATAGAAGTCTCAATGGATTAATTGATTAATTAATTGTTAATTTCGTGTTCTTCAGCCTCCCAAAACACAGTGATTTATGCAATGTTTTTAATTAATTGTCTAGGAAGGCGCATTGGGGTCTACCTGTCAGGCCTTCCTGGTATATACATATCTATATAAAAATAAAATAAAATGAACGTTAAAATGCTTAACAAAATCCAATACACTCATAAAAGTATGGAACGCTGTATGTTGGGCATGACGAGAAATACATGATTGAAGAGTACAGAGATCCAGCAACATACACTACCGTCCATATGTTTAAGACCAAACCTATAACTCGATTTCTAATGTCCATTAAAATAATTTAGCGTAAAATAGTTCAAAGAAATGGGTATCATTTGTTTCCCTACACCCTTGGATTTAATTTGAGCAAAAAAAACAGGGATTATCCCATTGGTTTGTTGTTTTTTTTATATAAGGGTTCAAAATGGGCTCAAAGACACCGCGTGACGAATCGACACATGTTGCAATTCGACAACTCTACTATACGCAGTTTATGTTACGAACTTTTTTTGTTATTTTATCCTGCTGATATGACATCGAAACAGTTCAAAATAATAAACCCTAAATGAATTTGGTTCAGTTTAATCTGATCAGTCAGACTTTGAAGTCGTACTAGCGGAAAAATTTATAATACATAAAGAGGACAAAAATTTTTGAAGAAATATGGGAAAAAATAAAAATCTCACCATGGAAACTCGAGGAGCCATTATTGCTCTTTACAAACAGCAAAAAACCCAACGATATATCGCCGAAAATTTGAATATTTCGAAGACTGCAGTACAACAGACGATAAAAAAATTCCAAAATTCTAACAACATTATGGATTTATCAAAATCAGGACGTCCCAGAATCACAACACAAGCATTGGATCAACAAATGATATTATTGAGCAAGCGAAATAGAAGGATAACGGCACCAGAAATCGCCTCTGACATAGAAAAGACAGCCTTCAAAAAAGTATCGGTCACCACGGTTAAACGTCGGCTGATGGAAGTGAAGCTGGAAGGGCGCATAGCAGTAAGAAAACCATTATTAAGAAGAAATAATAAAGCGAAAAGACTAGCTTGGGCTCTTCAGCATCGTAATTGGTCAATTGAAGATTGGTCAAAAGTGATTTGGTCCGATGAATCGAAGTTTGAATTGTTCGGTTCGAAAAGACGAGTTTACGTCCGGCGCACTCCCCAAGAAAAAATGATGCCAGACTGTGTGCTGCCAACAATCAAGTATGGTGGTGGATCCATAATGATATGGGGATGTTTCTCAAGAGCTGGAGTTGGGATTTTAATCAAAATTAATGGAATTTTAAAAAAAGAAGGGTATTTGAAAATTTTAAAAGAACAAGTTTTGCCGTGCGGCCGGAACTTATGTGGGCATGATTTTATATTCCAACAAGATAATGACCCAAAACATAAATCAAAGCTATGCATGGACTTCTTACAACAAGAAGAAGAAAAAAATAATTTAAAAATCATGAACTGGCCTCCTCAATCCCCCGATTTAAACCCAATAGAACTTTTGTGGGACGAATTGGACAGACGAACCAGAATCCATCGCTCAACATCCATAAATAAGTTTTGGAATCATCTACAGGAAAGTTGGAAGTCCATACCTCCCATCACACTTCAAAATTTAATAAATAGAATGCCGAGACTATGTGCAGCAGTGATTAAAAGTAAGGGTGGGTTTTTTGACGAAAGTTCAGTTTGACGTTTTTATTTTTTTATAATTTTATGTTTATTAATTGTTGTAATATCTTTATTTATTTTAATAAATGCGTATTTTTTGAACATAACTGAGTTTATATTTTTTAAATTGGTCCAAAATTGTGTAAAATATGCTCCAAAAACACTTTGGTCTTAAACATATGGACGGTAGTGTACATGGGCCAGTGGTTATCGTGAAATGCTTTCGATTGGTCTGATGTGGTCAAGAGTTATTTCTCTGGATTTGTTACCCGACTTTGGACATGTGACTTCAAGGTCGATCGTTTGCCAATTTATCTGATTTCATTTGAAGCGGCTCCAAAAAATTGGCAATCATTTCCTATATCTCACAGAATTTGAGTTTACAGCATCACATAATTAGTTGATATTTGTCGAAATGAAGAAAAGTGGACTTATGCCACTTTCAATTACAACGGCTCATATAGGTATTTTTCTAATAGTTCTGATATATTTTTCACATGTTTAAAATATGTCAATAAGATCTTTTTCTTTAGTTTGTCATAGGACCTGGAATTATTTTTCCCAGGGCCCTAGATTTCTCTCAGCAGCCCTGTGCATACGTAATGGACTTAAAGAGCGGACCAAGTTTGGGCCGTTCTTTGTTTATTGTTCATTTTTATGATGAACCTTTTTTTTGCACTCTAGCTTTGTAGTTTGCTTTATTTCCTGGAAAATAGACCCAAAACGCCACGTTTCCTTGAAAAAGCACGCTTCCAGTCCTACCTCTAGTAATGGTATCGATCTGATGAAATATGTATATCCTCATCTTGCCGGGAGTTGGAACCATCGAAAAAATAGAATGAATATTTCGACTTTTACTGTTGAAAATGTTTCAGCCTTAGAAAATGGGTCTTGGACACTTATGTACTTGTGAATAGATAGCTGTAATTGTTCCGAACTTGTCCTATTTGATGGTTATTTGATGGGTAACGCGTCTTGTAATCATAGTGGGCTCCTTGAAAGTCTTCACAGGCGCTGGCCGGCCTATCAATTATCGAATTTAATCCGGCCGAACGAACCGGTTGAGAGCATCTGACGACTCCGACTACGCTACATTGCATAACGAAACGACGCGAAAAAAATTCAAAACAAAATTCTGTAACAGAAACAGACACGCAGACGGTTCAATGATAATAAGACACGGAGTCGTTTTCCACCAAACGGCTGCTCAGAGGCTGTTCTCTAAAACGCGGAAAAGCTCTTTTACAAACACGTTGAATTTTGTGTGAATGTATGTACATATGTATATACATATGTCTGTACGTCTGTCCTTTCATTGATCGATTGTTCGCTTTAACGGTGATTAACTATTTCGTTTTAACGGCTAACGAAAGCCGTTTGATGTCTGATTCGTAGCGTCCAACTGGCCGTTTGTTCGTATGAACACGTTTTTTTACACATGTACCTATAATATACGTACATCTTGTGAATTTGTTTCTGTCCGTTTGACTGTTTGCAACTATACAACTTTTGCCTTTGGTGCCAGCTAAAGGTAATGCATTCCCATTTGGGTACTGTTTGTCTGTCTTCCTGTTTATTAATATTTAAATCTCTTCACTTTGCTCTGCTATGCTCGCTACTTACGTTGTACCGCGTTTGGCTTTCCGTTTCTTCTCGCTGAAAGTAAATCTTTAATCCTATTCAGCTCTAAGTAAGTAAGTAAATCTTTAATCCTATTTTTTTTGTTTTTTTTTTTTATTATTACGTCTTTTCTAGCTACTTTTGATTATTATTTCAATATTATTATTCATACTTTTGATTATATTTTGGACGGGTTTGGTGCATCCGTTCTAAAATCGCCAGACAAACGAACGACAGATTAACAGAACGGCAGCTCTCGTTTTCTCGAATGATAGATTGCACATCAGATGACGAGTAACCTTTCGATGTGCACAGATGCATTTATTAAAATTGAGTTGGATCTTTCTGGGGAGTTTAATAAGGCAAGATTCGGAACTTATCGAATGGGATTCACACTCTATAAAATGTGAAATCTATAAAATGTGCAAAACTATATCAAGAAAATCATGTGCCGCGTACTATGTACTTTGTGTGTCTGCGCCCTTACACGTTTTTATTTTGTTTTAAGTATTATTTAACTGCTTTTCAAATTTTTGTTTACCTTGCTTTTTAGGTCAGATAATAACCGTGAGCAAAAAAAAAAAAAAAAAATTACCGGAGCGGAGACTATTCAATCTTTACTAACTTTGACTCACTGAATTCGAATATGACGATGATTTATGTTGGTGTCTTCTCGTTTATGAGTAGTCACCGGACCCAGAAGGTGCCGCGTATTGTTCAAAGGTTGTAAATGCATTGTTATAGGTTTGCCGAACCTTTTTTTACAAAGGATTTACAACAAAGGAACAATGGATAGCACTGTGACTATCCGGTATTTATTTATGAGATATAAGCGTTTAAAAAAATGGGCAATTTTTACAGATTATTGGTTTTTGCAGTCTCTAACTCAATTTAGTATTGCTGCGCTACAGATTAGTATTGGAATCAATAGTTAGATGTTTTTTCTATTGAACTATTAGAACGTCGACCCAAGCTTGGTTAGGAATATTTCTTATGTACTTAAATGAGCAATTTTCTTTTTATCGATACAGACAGTTTCATAAGATATACTTAGAGAGCGTATTGCAATAAAATAAATTATATTAAGCATCGTCCCTGTTTAGCTCAACGGTTCTTAATTCGACAGGATATTAACCCCCGAGGGGTAATTTCGCTTATTTTGTGGTGTAATGAAGTTATATAATTTCATGGCTTTGTGTATCAAAACACACACACACACACACATACACACACCAAGTATAACCCTTTATGCGAGAGCATAAAGTAATCAAAAGCGATAACGCTTGTGTTCACTTTACAACGTAGAACGCAAAAATATTAGGCAATTTCATATCGACTTGTACGTACGTATGTATATTGCATATAATGTATAATAGATTATGTAATAAAAGAAATGCGATTTAATTATCGTTAACGTTGAAGTAATTTTAAGGTACGGGAATATTTTACAATTTAAACGTATCGCACCGTTAGGGCACGCAGTTAACTTTAAACGTAATTATTGTGTATTGCACAATTTTCTACACGCACACCCGAATTGTATTTTGTTTTTAGAATATTTTTCGACCCAAATATTAATATAAAAAAATAGCCGTGCGATTATGTTGGTTCGATTGATTCAAATTTGAAAATGTGTCGAAAATTTTTCGAATGTTTCTTAGTAGTATGCAATATATGAACGACTGCGGTAGGTGAAGTAAGAGATATGACGAAATTGCATGTTGCATGTTGCAATAATTCATCGCGTAAAAAGTACATTTTTCTAGCGTCAAAAAGACGAACTGCAGTTCAAGGCGAGCGTCGAAAAGTCGGTTCATATAAATAAATAGAAGAAGTCCGTTTGAACTGTTCCTAAATGATCGTAAATGATGCTTGTTTTAGCTCGATTGGGTTCCGGTGGATGTTGATGAATAGTTTAAAACGCACAAACTGTATGCATTGTTTCTTGTATGTGTTAGCTCGTGTTGAAATCTGATTCTTGCCGATCATCTGGGTCACGAGATGTGACACAGCTGGGATGCGATATTAAAGCAGCAGATTGATCAGATAGCGACATGTGGTGTAGTGATTTGGTAATCAATGACATATGTAAGTAAGGAGCACGTAGAATGGTAGATCAAGCTTCTACTAGTTTTTGGGAACTATTGAATCTGTCTTTTCATCTGTGTAATGTTATCTGTTTAACCACTTAATCGCTATAAGCGCACCGGTGCGCGCTCTTTCGTGTTTAAGACTATGACTCGAAATTAATTTTGGTTTATTCACAGTGACATCTAAAATATCCTGTAATACTGGAAAAAAGGTCAATATTTTTCCTTAGATTGTTATATATTCAAGAGATTTAGTGTCAAGGTTTGGCACTAAGCAAACACATAAAATATTCGAATTGGTTTCTAGAAACGCGTGGCAATTAAGTGGTTAAGACTTGCCGTACTGTGCTAAAAACATCCGCTAGCCACTGTACTGGACGTCAAGCGTCCAGTTGAAAATATGCGTTAAAATATTGCAAAATCTGCGAGGTTAATTATTGAAATTCGCTATAAAAATCATTCTGTCGTGTATTAAACGTCGAATAATATAAAATGAGTGTGAGAAAAATATGACGGCTGAAACAGAGCTGTCATTCTAAGGCGAATATCATTGTCACACTGACCGTTGAGCACGGCGCGAACTGCGTTCCCCCCTTCTCTTGCATTTGTGAAGGGCTTTCCCGTGAAATAATTATTTCTGTTGGTATTGATCATTGTTTTTATTTTGTAATGAGATAATTCGAATCGTAGAGGTTTTGATGAGGAATACATAAAATATGAAGATCGTGTATTCAGTATATTTGGAAAAATAAAGTAAATATATACATATTTGTCCTGATCAATCACAGTACGGCAAGTGCTAAGGATTTTCGTCAATTCAGCGTGTATACATTCAATGGAACTTAATCCACGATAAGAAGATTTCTTATCTTAATTTCTTCTTTTCTACAGTCATTATGAAAAAGTACGGAAGAAGAACCTAATTTTGGCTGATGCTGGAATCTACATATTATATAATACATACATATATGCTTCCGCTGAAGTTCCAGCTTTTCATAGATTGAGCTCATATGCTTATGCTTGCTCACCCTACCCCAACTGCTTTAGACATTCTGAATATTTTTTAGTGATTTATATAAAATCTTAGCAGTTTAGGATCTACATATATATCTATATGTGAATGTAATCTAAACTTCTCTTGAGTCCTTTTTTTATAAATGAGTTTGTTCTTTTTCGTAGTCTGACTCCATAATGTCCTACGTCTATATTAACTTTTATATCAATTAAACAAACTAACACTTTTTATTTTAGCCCTGAACCATTAATAAATCTGCTTTTGTAAATATGTGTCAAATTTTGTGTTTTGAAAACTAGACTGACTAAATTTTCATTTCGCTCATTTCTCGCCTAAAATGTATTATAGAATAGGTCATGGCCTTGGGAGATGTCATTAAAGAGGCTCAATTTTTTTAACTGGTATAATTTTGATGTATTGCACACTTTTCGCGAATATGCTAGTTCATATATGTATGTAAGTAGGATGCAAACTGTGCGCCTTACTGTCGCATGTGCGAGCAGTTAAATCCATGCTTAATTCCGCCATTAAATATGTATGTTGCAAATGAGATATCCTCTCCCTAATCAAATTTTTACCGAGCAACGCCCAGTATTTCTGATCAATCGTGTACAACGTACATACATATGTATGTACCTACTTGCATTTAGATGTAGACTCAGCGTTTCTAGCACACTTGCTCGATTTTACTCCTGTATTTCACAATGAGTGTGTATGAGAGACGCATGAGAGGGCACAAGCCTTTTGTTGTCCCTTAACGAAGTGTGCTAATAAGGATGACTAGTCTCTTACCCTTTGTTATATTCGCAATTGTCCACGGTCAATTAGAGACGTTTCGTCGCCGCACAAGTCATTATCACATCTCCCAGCAAAACAGTTACATACATATGTACATATGTATGTATATTTCGGGCTGAAAGGTTGATGACGATAATAATAATCACGGTCGTTGGCGGTTTTATAGTGCATTTTTTACCGTAATCGAATCGGTCATGGTGTGGAGAAGTTCCCACGTCTCCTCGGTCACGGTGTTGACTTTGAAGATACCTGCAAGATGCATAAGTTCGTTGAGGTGCATCGTTGCACGCATGCACGCAACACTAGTCCAGCCCGAGGCCCTTTGCCGTGCCGTCCTTTTTCTATTCACATTTTTAAGGCTTTGAGGGATGCCTTATAAGTTGGCCGAATAAAGGAAAAGGAAAGGAGCCTACTCGAGTGAACATCCTTATTAGTATGTGTGTGGGTGTATGTGTGTATAACCGAATGCACGACATCTTTACATATTTTTTTTACTTAGGTGAAGATTCTCAGACTTTTTTAGTCTAAAATACAAATAAATACCTGCCCTCATTTAGTCGCCTTAGGATAATTTTTCTGAAAGTTCCCAATTTATATGAAAAGTTCGATTTGTTCTATTGCCTTGAACCAATCAATATTATGGCTGAGGCATTCTAAGAGCTTCTAAGAGCACAAACAATTAAAAAAAAATTAATAGGTTTGCGATTGCATTCTTTGGAAATTTTGAAATCATTATATATGTGTCGCTGTGTCCTATTTTGCAAATTTGACGTCCTATGGCGTGAAAATTCGCCCCTCACAGTTGAATTCGTCATTTACGTGGCTTTATATGTTTGCCTCTTATGAAATGAATCTTTTTCTCTCCTTTTAAAAAATTATACATATTTACCATAATGTCATTACGGATTGCCCCTGAGCGACTTGTTTAACTCGTACATATATAAATTTATGTATTATCAATTTGAAATCATATTCAAAAATTGGTAGCAAATATGTAGTAGGTAGGACGATTTTTTGAATGAACCGTTTCAACAGCGAAATCAGATAAATTGGCAAACTCTGATAGGAAACGATTGACTTGGAGACACAAATGTCCAAGTCTGACCAGAAGCACTGCGACAATACTCCGATTAAATTCTTTTCAGTCAAGGTCAACCCAGGGCTTGAATTCGGGAACCTCTCTGTGGTTATCATTAAGGTAACCGCTGAGCTATACTTAATTATAGCCAGTCGCTCAATGTATTCGTAATTAATTACTTGAATAAATAGACTATAGCAGTCATGGAAGCTAATAGTTCACGAATGGTGTCTTGGTCCGATTTTAAGATTTAAGGGAGATGGATGGTTGAAATAAGAAAAATGAGTGGGATGAGATGGATGAGAGTTGCCCAAAACAGAGACGAATGGAATGAATGGAGTTGGAGAGGTTTTCATCCAGCAGTGGATGGTGAATGACTGTAAATGATGATGATAATATTTATGATAATACGAAAAATACCCCACGGTCAAAAGCGTATCGGTGGAAAGTATGCGGAAAATTGTCCGGTAAGCCATTTATTTAGAGTTACGTTCTGTTCCTCTTCAAATTCGAGTTTAAATTTCAATTTAAACCCGCCCGTATGTCAGGCACTGGACGCGTGTTCCCGTTTTTTCTCGTTTTTGTATTTAAAAAAAATTACGTTGTACAACATGCAAAAGCTACACACAACTGAAAGTGGAAATCCGTGTTTGTATAGCGAGATTGATATGCTCTTTTGAAATTCCTATCATCACGAACCTTGTTCAACGTATCACGACTTTGTGTTTCATTTCGCTTTTGATATACTTGGGTTTTATTAAAAAAAACAAACTTGCATTGTAACAACTGTGTAAATATTTCGTTCTATTGTATGCTAAGAACGAATTCAATTTTTCGTATAATCGTTCTATTCGGCGATACAATTTTGTATTCTGTTCGGTAACACTTTGTACCCGTATTGTTATATAAAACGTAGGATTAATCATACGTGATGATCCATATAGTGTTTCTGATTTGATATTTTTTAGTGTTTTTAGTGATATTATTTTCCTGGACCGTGCTAAGTGTATGAAATTGATTTGCTTTGTCTGTTATTCATGCCCTTTTAGGGACTGTATGAAATCTATTCTATTGTTCTTCTACGACAAAAGCTGTTTTGATATCCTGTTGTTCTGCTCTTAACATTTTTTGTGTTTATTGTATTGATGATATAATTTTTGAAATATCTTCAGATGGGTGAGTTTGTATGTTTTTATGAGTGTTTTTCATATACTTAAATTTAAATTTGAATAAAAACATATTTTTCAGGAAGTGTCCTCATTGATTTCCAACCATAGATACACTTTTTACAAACATATGTAAATATTTACGTATACATACATATACTAGTAATCAATATATGAAGTTTTGTGATCGTGAGAAAATTCCACCCCTAAATATTGACTGTTTTGTACACAGTATTTTTTGATGTAATTCGAAGAATATTAGGTTGTATTTTTTCATTTACTTCAATTCCTTAGTTTTTTCTTCAGCCAACCAGAAATGACTTTGACGACAGTTAATCAGAAACGAATTACAGACGCCGTTTTGGTTTTATATATAAGATTAATTTTGG
This sequence comes from Arctopsyche grandis, assembly GCF_051622035.1. Classification (NCBI taxonomy): domain Eukaryota; kingdom Metazoa; phylum Arthropoda; class Insecta; order Trichoptera; family Hydropsychidae; genus Arctopsyche; species Arctopsyche grandis. The sequence continues at coordinate 5,314,710 of NC_135362.1, forward strand.
TATTGATATTAGGTTACATTAGTTGTGTTTAACAAATTTTTCTTAAACACAACTATATATAGATTTATCGTTTCGTTTTTTATTTATAGATTTAAGTAGAATAAATTAAAAAATATATTACTCCTACATAAACACTCATTAAAACAGTATTGGTTATTACTTATTAGACTATGTACAGACTGTTTAGTTGATGACTCTAAAGTTTAACTAGTTTTGACTGAAATATATTACAATATGTATGGGATTCGTATATATGTATGTATGTACATATGTATGTAAGTAGGCAGAGCGAAAGTTTCCCTAATTTGTTCATTACGTTCTGAAATTTGTATACGAATATAAAATAACACTAGTCATTTTCAGGTAACTAACGATCCTTACACATGTAATAAATCATCGAAATACGAAACGCGCAAGTAACATACATACATACATACATACATAAAGGTATATGTACGTGTGTAAGTATCGAGAAATTTATTTCTAATAGCGTTTCGAGTCTTGTGTTTCAAAATTACCTAAGAAAAAGGGACCGCTCGCCGGTCGTGATATTAGCGTCAGATTACGTCTGGGATTATTTTCATTTAATTATATGTCGGCCGGGATAATTCAAAGCGGCCATAACCGCTCCGAAAATTAATATATACAGCCGCATAAAAAGTGCGTAAATTTCTGAAAAACGACACTTTTACGACGCCGAAGACCTAAAAAAAGAACGACGACTAGAAAAGGTTAAACTCTCGTAAAATCATGGCGGAAAATGTACCTACAGTACATACGTATAACGCGCGACCATTGTCGACTTGAAAATCGCCTAACCGAAGTTACATATAATAACAACTTTCGACCCCTATATCTGTATCTGTTTCTCCTCCTCTGTGCACCTCCTGCCGGGAATTTTGGGGGCGCTCGACCTTTAATAATAATTCGAGAAGTCCGACGCGAGGCAACCGCCAGAGACACACCAGTATTCATGCTAAACAAATTGAGTTTGCAAAATTGCCCCCAGGGTCGCGGGATTTCTCTGCTAAACCCCCAGCCTGCGACGACCTAGTGAGCTCAAATTATTTAACGCGAACTTGTCAATTATCCTCGGAGGATAATTCACTTAGGGAAGACTTGAAACCTAAGGCGCGCGTTCCAACTCATAACTCGCCTCTCTGGCCCAACCCGTACATTAAGCCGGAGCTAAAAATGCAAATTTCGGATTTCCCACGATGGACCTAGTGGAAAACTTTCGTCGTATCAAGGGAACGTTAAATATATAAGAAAATCGTCCATTTTAAACAATGTCCTGTGGCTTAATACTAATTGATTTATTTTATTACGTACAAATATCAATTTTCAGCATCATACGTTCTGAAAATTGATGGTGGACAAAATCGTGTCACATCATTTTTGACTTTTCAGAGGAAAAATTCCTGTTAAATTTGGCTTCCCACTTCCGGTATGTTAAAAATATCAGCTCTCAGTTGGTACATAAAGAATACAAATATAAATTTTCAGCTTGATACGTTCAGGGGTGTAGATACAGTAGTACAATACAAAGGCACAACATTTTTGACCTTTATAAGAGGAGGAAATCCTACTTCCGGTATTTTAAATTATGTGATTTTTTTTTTTATTTTCATCATATTGACACCAGAATTATACGAAAAAAATAGTGGAACAAACATCGAACAATAGTAAACTGCCACCTCCGGTTGTCGGATGCTCACCAAATTTTATATATAACTTGGTATTAAGCTTAAACTTTAAGATATGAAATTTCAGTTGAATCAACCAAAAGGTTTCTGAGAAAAACATAAAAAACCTCGATTCTCTAAAGTAAAAGTACTACTTCCGGTTCAGGTAAAAATATTAGGTTATAAAGATTATCATTTCTATTGCATGTAAAAAAATTGCAGTCCGATTCATTCAGCGGTTTGGGAGATAATTGAATTAAAATTTAAAAAAAAAGGATACCTTTAAGAGGAGGTACCATTTCCGGACTTAAACATTTGACAAAGTAACCGATACTACGTTTTAGTTTGATAGGACGAACGGTGTTTAAAAAATCCCCAAAATACACCGACACGCATACTAACACACACACATACACTATGTGTGTGTGTGTGTGATAGCCCTTGGAAATGGTCCTTATCTCTATGTCAAGATGCATAGAGATAAATATGTCAGCAAAGGATTTAATACCCACAATACAAACTGAAGGAGCGTTGTCAAAAAAAGTATGCATAAATAAGAATTAGCAGTAATATACCATTATATTAATGTTGACATTAATGTTTTCTTTTGCAATAAAAGTCAACATCTTAAATTTTGTTTCATTGCGAAATGTCCTGCTTTCAAAATTAATTGTCCTTGTTTTTTTTTTATTTTTGCATCTGCTAACCCTGTTGTTTACGGTTATCCGCATGAAAAGGTTGGCGATACATGTTTTCACTCATACAATTTTAATCCCTTGCTCTCTGACAACACGTATGCTTCCCAAAAGTAATTAACGAAAACATAATACTCGACCGTCTATTAATGATACTCACGGGCGAGTGTGTTGATAATAACTACGAAGGTATCCCTGCAAGTAACGTTTGATGATCACGACTGTTGATTTGGGTGGTCCCTTTATCATCATTCTATCAATGATATTAAATTAGTCGGCGAGACATTGGGTTGAGGGCTTTAAATTCTATTAGGACTTATCCCACAAAATTTGGGTTTGGGTATGTTTTTAATTTCTCCTGGTGATATCAATAAAACTTATGAATCGAAAATGACACTTTGCAAGCGTCTTGTGTCTTTGTGTGCGTCATTCGAGTCTTTATACGCGTCATGTGCTTCTCATGATCGCTTTTTCTATATATGTAAATATATAAAAACTAGAGTAAAAGTACTACTTCCGTTTCAGATAAAAATATTAAAAAAAATATCAGGTTATAAATATTATTATTTCTATTACATGTAAAAAAATTTCAGTCCGATTCAGTTAGCGGCTTGAATTCAAAAACTTAAAAAAAGAGGACACTTATAAGGGGAGGTACCATTTCCGGTCAACTTAAAAATTTGAAAAATATTTACGTCGTGTCGATAAGAATTTCAGTAACCGATACTAAGTTTCAGTTCGATAGGACTAACGGTGTTCAAAAAATCCCCAAAATACACAGACACAAACACATTTTTTCTATATCATGAAAACGTGATCATCAATTGATTCTGAGGTCGAATCTGTCAAAATCTCGAGTTCGAATTTTCGCATGATCACAAAACTTAATCTATTGTTACTACGTTCATATATAAAGTAAAAAGAATGTCTGTTCGTCTAACTGTCTCGTATAGGCTCCTAAACCACTCGACTGATTACGATGGAACTTTCAGGATTTGCTGTATGCATGTCCGAGAAGCTTACTGTAAAAAAATCGCTCAAAAACTGGAAATGAAACGGGAACAACGGGAATGAGTGGTATTGCAACGCAATAATTTCAAATGTTTTCGCATCGCGACCTGCGTTGTTAGGGTAAAATAAACAAACAATTGAATAATTTCAAATGTGTTCGCTGCCTGCATTTTTCCGACAAATGGGAACGGGAATGAGAATGAGAACGGGAACGGGAACGCAACGGGACCGGAACGGAAATTGCACGCGTTATTTTGGCATTGCAACGCATGCCGGGTTCAGCTAGTATTATATATAAAAAAATTATGATTACAAAGACAGTATAAAATTTGGACCTCAATTTTGTTGAAACATACTAATATATAATATGTATGCATGTAATTAAAAATATTATATACATATGTATGTACTATTTACTCCATATGTATTTATGTATAAAGTGACCCTATCTTATTAAGTCGGGATTATATTTTCCGCCCGTAAAATCCACACGCTATAAATAAATAGCTAACATCTTGTCACAATTTCAGCTAGTCGGCATTTTAGCTCGTTGACATTTCGACTGCTGTCGGGATTATGACCCACACCTGTGATATTCACACATTATAGTGGGGAAGACACAAATAAAATTATTATGTACGATAAATCATAATTGAGATAATTCGCTCCATAGGCGAATTCCATCTTATTCGTTACACTTTTGACACAGTGCTACGTAATTTGTGACGGGTACTTATTAATTTTAATTGTTATATGACATTTAAATTAAATTACAGAATTTATTAATGATTTTTTTCTAAATAAATTGAGTGTTTTTTTTAATATTGATATTGATAATACAAGTACACTTTCAAAATAAATAAACGATTCTTATTTTATTATAGCTGAGTTCTATCTAATTTTTATTATTCATTAGACCTGTTTTTAATGTTTTCTTGCTTATATTTCGTCCAAGCGGTGTTGTCGGGACACCGCTACTGGTGAATAAGCACCATGGTTTTACCTCGATTGAAAATAATCATGCGTTGTTTCTGCTTTGCTGTTGGTCAAGTTTAGACTGTGAATTAAATTCGATCGTTTCCCATCAGAGTTTGCCAATCTAATTTAGGGCGATGTATGTTAATTTATATGATTTAGGGCGAAATCACACAGAGAAGAACGGCAAGTCGTGTGCTTGGCTCCCCGATGTGGGGGGGGGGGGGGTCTTTTACATTTCTTCAAATATGGGATACACCGTTATCGATCAGTGTCAAGCAAGGATAAAATTTTACCGAAAACACTCCAGGGGGGCGATTTTGAGACGGGTTGTGCTGGGCGTTCCATGAATATGTGCAAGGCAGCATATAGAGGCGCCGGGTTCGATCCCATGAGCTGATCTCGATTGAAAATAATTTTTCCGAGTATATCTGTAGTGCTGCTGGTCAGACCTGGATATTTGTGACTCCAGGTCGATCGTTTCCTATCAGAGTTTGCCAATTTTCTCTGATTTCATTGTCGAAACGGTTCCCGATTAAAAATTGACTAAAAACCTTCCTACCTACTATGTCACCACTATTTGAATATGATTAATGTACAATAAAATTTATGTACAATTCATAGATGTCTCGTTAATTTTCGAGTTTTCAGTGTCTCGTAATTCAGCGGCTTGCATAATAAAAATGCTATATTGTTTGTAATTGGCCAGAAAGGCGCATTGGGGTTTACCTGTAAGGCCTTCCTGGTATAAAATGTAATAAAAAAAGGCATTCCACATGTTTTTTGCATGTTTAAAACTAGCTAAAAAAAACTATGTGCCACGTTCATCGGTGTGTGTTTTCGCCCTTAATTGTTGAGTCAGTTCCACCCAAATTGGCTACCCACCCTTTAAATTACACCACTGCATGATTGAATTTAATTTCGAATAGTCGATTTGCGGCAAACCTGTTATGGCACTATGGTAAAATTGAAATAAAAAATATGTTATATGGAAATCTCGTAGATTTGAAAGCGAATGCATGTCGACCACACCATTCCATGGTATGGAACGCTTCGCTCGGAACAATCGTGTAAGTTTTTGCTCCCACATACCATGAATTCGATACCCTTCCACGTCGTTAACGCGTTTCCCTTCGACCGGTCCGTGGGCAGAGAGTCTCTAAAGCTAAACAACACGAGAAATAAATATGGCGCGGGGTACCTTTTCAAGCAAGTTTAGTACAATCGGAAGTACGAAGTGGGCAAGGGGCAACGCAGTGCGTCCACGTCGGGTGTGGGCCGCTCAAAAGGGCAACACAAAAGGTACAAAAGGTACCTGGGCATTACCTGTGATTAGGTCGGCCGCTGTGCCCTACTGATTACTCGAATCGACTCACCCCCCCCCTCCCACACTCCATATCTTCTTCTCCTTCGTGTCGTAAAAGTCTTTGGTATACTTGTATTTACTATATGTATGTACATATGTATAAAGTCGTTTTCATACTGCGTAAGGTTTTCGGTAGATTTTATCTTTTTGACTAGTGAAAGTATCCAGATTTGCTTGGGGTCAGATTCGTGTGCTCTACATATGTATATATTTATTTATTTATATACTAGCCACAGTGACATTACAGAATACTGTAACGCGTCACTGTGACCAGAAATGTGTATAAGCATAATACAAATCCAATATATAATTTCGAAACGGACTTCTTATGTATGTAAGTATGTATGTATCTTTGGTTGGGAACTTCGTAAAGAAGTCAAAATTTCTATGACGACGATACAATTTTTTTTTCGATTCAAATAAATTTAATAAAAAAACAAATGAATATTTTCCATTAGATTCGCCATGTTTACGCTGTTTATATTACAAATACTGAGCGAAGCCGGGTAAAACAACTATGCTAGGCTTTGACTCAGTATCTTCGAGAAGAATTATTGCCATTTCCAAATATTTTTTTGGAGTATTAAAGGGAAGAATCGACAACCCTTCGATTTTATTTGAATTTAAATTTTCGGCGCCTGAATGCGCTAGAGCTTTGCATTATCATTTACTTTTCCAACCTATTCCTGCGAAAACGTCTGCTTTCAATAAATCGTCTCTTGTAAAGGCTATCCGGTTCCTTAATGTGATTGAGCATTTGGACCTGTTCAATATTGTCATGTTGATGAGCTGGTTAGGTTCTTGAGATTCAACACGAGATTATTTGAATGAGGTGAATGATTGGAATTTTTATTGTTTTTATTTTGTTATTTTCTTTCTTTTGTTTTGTAAAACTAGTGTGATGCTTTGGGGCAACTTCTCAGGTCACACTGGTCATTTTATTGTTATTATTATTATAAATAATAAATTAAATAAATAAATATAAGCAAATTTGCTTATATTTCAAAATGTTATAGAATATACATAGAAGTAAATTTTTTGAAATCATATTTGAATAGTGGTGACATAGTGGAAAGGATAGTTTTTGCCAATCTGATGGAGGTACTGCTTCAACAATGAAATCAGATAAATTGGCAAACTCTGATAGGAAACGACCGACTTGGAGTCACGTCTGACCAGCAGCATTAACGATTATACTCAGAATAAATTCTTTCCACGGGACTGAACCCGGTGCCTCTCGGTGCTTAATATCAACACAACCACCGAGCCACGCTGCTAGATATTTATGTACATATATTCGATTTGTTAATTTTTAAAATAAATTGAAATTTATTGAACTTTTGCGTTATTATATTTTGCAAATGTTCATTATGCGGAATTTTCGCCTACATGATATGAGCAAAGATTTAAAAATTTATCTTTATATACATTTTACATAGATGTATAAAAATCAGGGCTGTGGAATCTTTAAATCTCCTTTTTCGACCATTTAAATATGTGTGTTCTTCAAAAGAAAATTCAAGTATAATAGGAGTATCAATGTGATGAAATTAAAAAAAAATCAATAAATTTAATAAACTGGAAGTGGGAATGTTGTGACTATACGATTTTTTCCGCACTACTTCGTATCAAATCGTAACGTACATATCTTCTTGATATCTTATGCTTACATACAATACATATATATGTTTGTACTTATACTATGTTAACCACATTTCTGTTTAGCTTACATAGTAGGAAGAAAACTGAATTTTTGCTATTTGAAAACTGAGCTTTTGCTATTTGGCAGCTTAAATATTCTGACCAATAAATAGGACTCGTGTATTTAATGATTCATAAGAAAGTTTGATTCGGCCAATTCTGCAAATTCTATTCGGCCAATAGAAATCGTAAAGTGCCGTAGTAGATGAAATCGGGTATACATAGTACATAAATAGTTACTTTTTGAACCCTTCATTAAAAAAAATTGTTTTTACTTTTAACTTTTTGAACAATTTTTGTCCAAATCACACATGTGTGTATGTATGTATATTGGGATAAAATTCTGTTTTTGTTTCATATTAAATATATTTTGATAATGTTTTTAACATGTATATTTTAGAATGATATTTTTTTTAACCTTCAGTCGATCATCATATTAATTGAATTTTAAATTCAGATCATTCTCGATTATTCGGTTAGTCGACTATCCATCCGTGCATTATTAATTTTGGAAACATTAATTTTTTTATACAAATGTATCTGCTCTTTTATATATACATATGTACATATGCATATACAATAACCAGTTTTCCTCCCAAGCAAACATTTAAAGTTCATATTTATATTAAACGAAATAAACGATGATAGTTATCGATAGAAGTAACCAAATATGACCATATACGTACGATACTCGCACTAATCAAGAAATTCTTCGAAATTGATTATTCATATCTACCTATATGTATATGTACGTATGCCTAATTTTATAGCCGATGACTATCATCCGGTGAATACGACGAAATTTCACACAGTGCGTAGGATGATATTAAGGAATTTAGAATGGCCTTTCGAGGTATTTAAAAAGAATCCGGAAGGAATTTACCTGTCTGACTAATGGCGACTACCATGACTTTACGTTTCGTTCGATCGAAGACGCTTTTAAATACATACATATATACGTATACTTATTGTTATAAGGATATGTATATTTGTGTTATGATTAGGTATGTATAAGGTGCAGATCGATCGTTTTTGAAGGTGTTCAGGGAAAATTTCGCATTTAGCACGTTTTAGCGTTTTCATTGGCGAGAATAACGAACGTGTACGTGTTTTCATAATTTTCTTTGAACTTCGATGTTAGAGCGGAGCGTTTCCTAACGATGAGTTTTTAATTAAAATAAAAAATAAGCTAATTTATGCCGTGGTCCGATGTTATTATTTCTAGACACGTACAAACTTTACTGGTCGACGTTAATGCGCCTCCTCCACCCCCTCCCCACTCATCCCCTTCGCTCTCTCCACCCCGTCGCTTTTAATGAAATATCCGTTCTGAACAATGACAGTTAAATTGTGCGATAAATCTATACGTACGTAGAATACCTACGCTTTTTCACGGCACGACTTAATTAGCAATTAACATTTTTCTTTTGCTCTGTTCGCGTATGAAGTACGAGCTTAGAGCTGAAAATTTCTCTTTGTGTGGACGTTTTTCCATTTTTTTCTTCCTCTGGTGAAACGATGTCGTTTGTGTATAATTAAGCTGTTTCGGTGCTAATTTAAATTAAAGCTTCTATTGCACGTTCGACTAGTATCATAGTGACGCGTGTGTCTACTTGTGTTGATTTATTCTAGTGTGTTCTATGAATAATTGTCTCTTTTTATATTTCCGCGTCATTTATTCACACCCTTTTGCACATCGTCTACTTTTTTAGCACCATAAAAAGCATATGGTTCTGAACTTATGATTTAGAGTTTATAAAAATGAATTTCTTTTGAAGTGTTCTCTTGCACTCAGAAGTGTTATTTATATAGGGGTGCTTTTATACTATATGAAATTATTCATCGCAGAAGCTCGATACATTCATATATACATATGTAGATTTAAAAGTTTAACTACATATACATATTACATAGATCTTATAGATTATATACATATTCCATGATTAATCAGTGATTTGTATAAAAATATGTAAATGCTTTCAAGTAGGATATTTCTTTCATACTTTGAGTATTTAATAGTTTGGCGAAACTTTTTATTATACTTTATCTAGGTATTTTAAGTTTTGTGATAATGGGAATATTTGACTGATCTGAACACACAGATTCGATTACTGATCACTTTTTACAAGGTTTATATTAGGTTTATCAATGGTTTAGAAAAAATGGTTCGGTGATTATTGGTCACAAAGCGCTCGCCCAAAAGTCACTAAAATCTCTATAACGGAACATCTGACAGCCGAAAAGTTCATCGTACTTACGATAACTATCATACTAACGAGAACTCGAGTGCCAAATATTCCGTATTCGCGATTTTCATGGCAAAAATTGTCCCTTGGGCGATCGCAATGTGACTAATAATCCAATTACCAGAAATGTGTGTGTGCTAAGCACACTAGGTTCGTATGTATTTTGGAAATATTTTAAACACTAATTCTGTCAAAGTGAAATTTAGTATAAGTTTTAAAATCGTTAATCGTTGAAAAGGAGTACATTCTCTTATAGGTATATTGTCAACATTGTACATATGTATAATCCAAGACGAATCATCGATCAAAAAACATTACAATCATCATAGAGCAATTTTTTTGCATCAATTTTAAATAACAATAAATTATGAGATGTTTTAAACTCAAATTTTGCGAGAATTAGGATAGGATTGCCAATTTGTTGGATCCGTTTCCAACGAAATCAGATAAATAAGCACATTCTGAATATATTAGATAACCCGAATATATTAAGAATACTAAATTCTATATAGATCAATAGTTAGCGTGTAATGCTTTCGATTGCGTGATCACGAGTTGTATCCCTGGTTTTGTTGCTGCTTAGACCTCGGAATGTGACTCAAGATTGATCGTTTCCAATTAGAGTTTTCCAATTTTAATTGAAACGGTTTCAACAAGTTGTCCAACTTTACCTATTTTATTGCAATTTTCGAGTTTTGAACATCTCAAATTTCGCCGATTCGTATAAAAATGCTGCGAGTTTCAGCATCTCGAAATTTGAGGATTTATGATTTATTTGAAGATTTGAAAATGGTCTGAAAAGTTCATCAAAAGTTTATCGACAAACGTCTCTATGATGCTTTGTTAAAATTATTCTAAAAATTGTATATCGATGTTTGTAATTGGCCAGGAAGGCGCATTGGGGTTTACCAGTTAGACATTCCTGGTATATATGTATGTACATACCTATATGTACATATGTATTTAAAAATAAAATATGCTTGACACGCTTCATTTTTGAAACCCTATCGTCATTTAGATTGAATTACAAATTTAAAATAGCGTTCAAAGTCTTTAAGTAGTAAAAATTACGACTTGGAATGTATTATTGCATACTTAATAGTCAGAAAATTTGCATTTTAACTTTTTTTTTGCTTCAAACCAGCTCCCTTATATACTGCCAACTATAATATGAATCATTTCAAACTACTTCGCATCGAATCAATATTTCTTTCGATGCATAATGTATTATGTACACGGGAAACTCGAGTGACGGTCACGCCGAGTTTTCCATTGAAAACATTGAAAATTTTCACTTGTGTTGAATATTTCGGACAGGCTAACAAAGAGCAGTCGACATTGGACTGAATTCAAGCATTCGCACGCCACATGCAAAGCCGCGATCGGATCAGAGCGAGGTCAGTATCGGCCTATTTTCACCCGACTATGACATTCAAGGGTTGAAACTAGGCTGTGGAGCCGGAAAAACTGATAAACATATGTGGGGTCACGTAGCATAAAACTTCCAAGTTAGAAAGAAACTGCACGCATTTTTACAAGGTTTTACATTAATTTCACTTCGCCAATCAGTTTGACGAACTTCCTACATTTTTCCGATCGCTTTGAAACTTTGCCATTTTGCGAAGTTTGGCGGCCGATATAGATTTATTTATTTTTTTCAATTAATCATGTACACTCGCCTAACAGACGTGTTCTAAACAGACTCGAGAAATTATACATTACATATATTAAATACATAATTATTACATACATACATACATGTAAATCGAAACAATACCTGACATCTATGGTCAGACATTACACACATTGTAAACAATACGATCAATAACATTTTCCATGTAACAATACGAATTTTTACATTCAATAATCATCCACAGAGAAATCTGGCGAAACCCGAGATATAACAATAACTCAAGGTTTGCAATAGAAAATTGGATAGGAAAGCCAATTTAACAGAATTCTTTCAATGAAAATCAGAACAATTGGCAAATTCTGATAATAAATGATCGATCTCGACAAACCAAGGTCTGGCTAACAACGAGACTAGTAGGAATCGAACCCGTGACACCTTGCACGAAAGAATACACCACTCACCACTAGACCACGCTGCTGGTTGAATTGATTTAAATTGCTTCCGCTAATTTGATGGTTTAATATAATGGTGAAATATAAACTCGTTTAAGAATCTAAGTATTTTGGAGACGGTGACAGCTAACCCCTTGCCACTAGCCTGTAGTATGTTTAACTTTCCCCCCCTCCCCACGCGTTGTCACGATTTTAATTGTTTAAGCGCCTATAACTTTATCTTTTTCACACTATATCTTATAAAATTTGCATTATATGCTCTCATTATCTCTCATATATATATATATATATATATATATATATATATATATATATATATATATTTTTTTTTTTACTTCACTAATAGGTTAAATAATGAATAATTAAAATATACGTTGTTCGTTCTTTGGCCAATGCGTTTTGCCGTTTGTTTGACGTCTTTCTTTTCGATCTCCTCTATCTTTGTTTTCAACTCTCTGATTTCAACTTTTTTGATTGATTTTGGACTGAGAGCGTCTCTTCCAAACTGCGATATTTTACGAACCTTTTATCATACTAGATTATATAATTTACGGTATCCTGTATGATCATTATTAAGGGAAGGCGGTTAGGTTGCTCGACAGCTTCAAAAATTGATTCACTATTGTCAATTTCTATTGTCAACCATTTTTTTGCTATCCTGATTTCTTAGTCAATGGAGAGGTATATTGTTATTTTATGGCGGAAACCTGACCGCCACTCTTTAATCATTATATAATAGGTTATATATATAATGAATGTTAAAATGTTTATATTATAATACTGATACATATCTGGTGAAGGTCCCATGCTACATTCAGACAGTTCTCTGATCGGACTGAATCTATCTTTGTTCATTTATTTATTTATTTATATATAATCTTAGCTATCAAGCTCATTTAAAAATACATATTAATTACTTAACTCTAAAATTTATAATTAACTTATATGTATTGTCCCTCACAGAGGTGTCTCTTCACACCTCGCAAGAATGCATCCATGGTCTTAGCAGACCTGATGCACTCAGGGAGGGCATTATACACGAGCACACCCCTGTGAAAAACACCCCCAGCTGTCTTATTTTTTCTTACTCTACTTAAAACTAGTTTGTCCTTATTTCTAGTATAAAAACTATGTTTATTTCTATCCCTTATTATATAATCATCAAAGTACTTAGGCAATAACTTATGATCTAACTTATAAACAAAAGACAACGTTGTGTTGAACGATTTCAACTTTCTGGCTTGATTTTGGACCGAGAGCGTCTATTTGGAACTGCGATTTATTACGAACCGTTTATTCTATATGTTTTATTCCACTTCGTTTGTCATCCCACGTGTCGATGATTAAAACTTTCAAAAAATCGTTGCTGTAATACTAGACATACTTAGTTTGAATGTTCGATCCACACATTTTGTCATAAAAATTGCGAGGTTTGTACAAAAAAATTGTATGCAAACCAGGCTCCGATATTAGTTTTAGTATTGCGTCATCGATTTCATTTGACAGTCATCGGCGAATACATACAAATACATAACCTCAAATTTGTAAAATCATGTATACATTCTGCGTTGACCCAGAAATTGGCTTTAGTATTATATTAAGTATTCTTATTCGTTATCACACGCTGTATTGCTCGTTGCTATAACGATTCGGAATGACCCACCAGAGTTACTCAAATCCGAGTCTGTATCAGCACTTGGGGGAGGGTTGCAAGATGCAATTTCTCGGCCAGGTTTTGAATAATTGAGGGTACGAGACCACCGGGCCAGAAGTAATGGAGTCGGGGCACGCGAGCTGGGTTCCACTTAAATAGCGCAAGGCCGAGCTGCAAAAGTCGATCGAACTATTTATTTACTACTGTTTTATTGTCCGTTACACACGGACATACGTACATACATATGTACATATATACATACGTATATGCGATGTTGAAAAGTACCTTCGTAGTTGGTTCGAAGGTGGCGTTGAATTGTGCAAAAGGGCGCGTTCGTGAGCTCGAGGTCACACCGCAAATGTTTTCTTAATGAAAACGTACACTTTCCATGCAGCACGCCCTTGCCGGGGAAAATTTTTGCGGAAAATTGACGCAACATTGTGTTTTGAGTGTGCTAACGATCCAACTTTGAAGCTTTCGCCTGTTACAGTTAATAGGTGGTTTGCTTTTATTGGATGCGCGTTGTGGTAGGCGCATCTTTTGTTATCTGTTATATTGCGTTTCGGTTCACGTATTTCTTTATGAGCCTGTTTTATTTTATTTATTATATATGTAAATATCTACGGTTATAATTTGAGAATAGCTGCGCTACGGATTGATTATGGTGTTGTTTATTTTTCGTACGTTCCAACGAAAGGGTGGGTATGAATGAATTAGTGTATTCTCTGCTAACACGTTAGACATTCATATCCATGGAAACGATTCATGGAATTATCGGTTAATTGACTCCCTTCAATTTTCTTGGAAAAGCGACGGAATTGGGAAATATTTATATCGAACAATAGGATAATATTAGAAGGACAATAGATCGGTTATTCTTGCTTTTGCCTTGATCAAAATGAATGAATTTGAGAGAGTATAAAAGCTTGTAATATTAAGTTGAAACAATATTGTAATTTTATAAAGTAACTGCTTAACTATTTAGCTTGTGAGCTTGTAGAAATACGTTTTTTGATAGCTAACTGTCATCCCTTAAATCTGACAGAATATTCCGATGCAATTTTTAATTCGTTCGTTGATGATTAAACTCGTCTATCTTAATGTCGGAGACATTAGCTTACTTTAAAGTTAACTAACTCCCGTATATCGGTAAGGTATCAAAATACCTGAAGAGTGGAAGTGGTTCAAAATCCGATCACACTCGCCTTAGAATAGTAAGGCAAGTGTAATTTTTTTACCATAGTAAAAAAACCTGCTAGCCACTGTGCTGGTGTTTTAAGTTTTAAGTTTGTGTTTTAAGTTTTAATAATGCAAAATATGTGACGCCTGTTATTGTAATTAGCTATACACATTTTAACGTCAAATAAAATAAAATGTATATTAAACGTCAAATAAAATAAAAAATTGCAAAAAAAAAACCGGTGCAAGCAGAGCCGTCATTCCCAGGTGGATATCATTCTCACACTGACCAATGATCGCAGCTCGTGCTGAATTACCCCTCTTTTTCGCATTTATGACGCATGTGTACAAGGGGCTTGCCGCAAAATATTTATTTCCGTTGATATTGATCAATGTTTTTATTTTGTGATGACATAATTAGGCTTTGATGAGGCATATATGAATTATGAAGACCCTGCATTCAGTATATTTGTAGAAATAAAGTCCTGGTCACTCGCTATCCATCACAGTGACTAAAACTCTTAAAAGTCGACGAATTGAAGGCAATATATTACAAATTTTTTATTGTTTTATAGCTGAAGGGCTAAGATATAATTTTTAAATTAACTTTTAATAGTCAATAGATAATTAGACAAATTTGAATATGCATGTATGTGTGACAATTTTTTTTTTATTTTTAGAAAAAAATCTCAAAGTATTGGGCATAGACATATCCTAGCTTTTCTGTCTCGTTTCCACACTCTGATTTACACAATTCCAGCGATTCAACTGGATGGGTTTTCCCATTCAGTTGAATCGACTGGATGATAATGTGAATCGGCGTTACTTTCGCGTCGGGTTATATATATGTACATATATAATACATAGAGCGATAGTCGGTCGCGTTTTACATTTTCCGCTTTAATTAAGTCCCGCGATGGGGACCTTTTATTATTGAAGGGCTACATTGACGCGCGGACATATTAATTAAACTTTTATAGCCCCGGGGAGGCGGAGATGCCGAAGGGGGTGGCTCTCTCTTCGGATACACCGCGCACAGTGCCGCACTTTTGCGATATAATAATAATAAAAAAAAAAAAATACAGCAGTAATAATAATGGGGAGGGTGAGCGGAGCAAAAATGCGAAAGCTTGGCCGTATCCGAGAAGCAGCTGTCGTTTCAACTCCATACAAGTCTCGTGAAGAAATTAATATGAAGTTTTCCCGGGATGTATGTATCTTTGTGTGTGTATGTGTGTGTGTGTACGCGTTAATGCGCTGACAGACGGGAAAAGCGCTCACCGGTGAAATCCCGATGCCCGAAATCCCGAGGATTAGTATTTCGCGTCATGTGAAATAATAACTTTCGCGTGTAATATACGCAGCGTGTATCTCAGGTGCTGAAACTATGTATATATATATATTTTGTATATTGCATGCAAGTGTTGAATGTGGTTTTGCTTTAATGGATGGTGGTAAATTTTTATGGACGCGGGCTGCGCCTGGTGCTTATTTAAAAATGTTCGGTTACAGACATATGTTTGTGTATGTTCTGTGTTTAGACATGAATGCTCGCCAAATTTCTTATACTATCTTAGTTTACAGTTTTTTTTTCAATACAGTTACAATATATAGTTATTTATTTAAAGTTTGGACCATTGTAGCATGACAGGAATTCCTAATGCGCCACAATGGTCAAAAATATAACAGAAAAGAAAAAAAAAACAAAATAATAACTAAAGAAATTAGACATAATATATAGTTATAGTTACAATATAGTTCAATACACTTTTTTCTTCAATTGTAATCGGCTCGAGCAACGCCGTGTGACGCCACATAGTGATGAATTACTTTTATATAATACTAGTGGTTTTAGCCGGCTTCGCTCGGTATTTGTAATATAAACTGATTAAGCATGGCCAATCTAATATAGTAAACATTTTATTAAATTTATTTGAATAGTTTAATTTTATTTGAATATTCATTTGTTTTTTTATTATTATTAAATTGAACGTCATGAACCAACAATAGTTACATAGTTACATACAAAGTCTCTTTCGAAATAATGTATTAGATTAAACCGTATACATATAATATGTATATGTATATAAAAAGAGAAAAAAAGAAAAAATGCGATATGTGTATGTATTTGGGTATGTGCTGGACCGCGGAAACATAGCCAATCAGAGTCAAGTGGTCGAGGAGACGCGGGGAAGCGGGAAAGTGGGGGGGGGGGGATGTGGAGCGTCATGTGATGCCAGGCCGGGCGACGGGTGACACATACACACATCCACGAAGACACATACATTCATTCATCATTTCGAACGGGGGAACGGCGGATTAATACGCGCGCGCGCCTATAATTTACCTTGCACTATATCAATATACCTACATATGTATGTATATAACATATAACTTTATTTTAATTTGTTTATCAATTTCTTTCCGAAGTCACCCGTTGAAATCAACGGGCACAACACTAACACAACACTAACCAAAACGGTGTCTGTAATTCGTTTCTGATTGGCTCGATTGGTCAAAGACGTTTGTGATTGATCGGTCGTTAAATAATATTTTTTTTCTATTGTATACACACTAGCTAAGAAACAGGTTAGGTTTGTGATGGGAGGGAGTGGAGAGGGTGAGGAGTAAGAGGAAGATGGAGGAAAACCTTATTCCCATCGGTCCACTTTAATTTTGTAAAATATTTCAGCATTTCAAATTTATGTGACGCGTGACGTCCCATCAAAGCAATTCACTCTACCGCCCATAAATAAGTTTTACTTCAAAAATGTATGTTAATTAGAATTTGGAAAAGTTTGGGAACTTTTTCCTCTACTATACATTCTGATTACATGGGTATGCACATTGAATAATAATGTTACACATGCACTACGATATGTACACATGTTGAATATTATAAAAGCATATAAAACTACAACGGCTAGTAATGTAGTATACTAGTTAGCCACGAGAGCCCAATCCTAGATAGAAAAGTCCTTACACAAACATACAAACTTTGCTTTTATTACGTATGTACATAGTACCCCGACTTTTGCGCGACAGTCAAAAGCGCCCCGACATAACCGCCCTCACAATACTGCGCGGTGACAAAATCGCGAGAGACATAACCGCGCGGTGACATAACTGCGCTCTGACAAAACTGCCGCAGAAAAAAAAACGCTCGGCGACAAAACCGCGCCAGAATATATGAAAAATTAAAACATCAATTTCTACTCCAATTTTGACTTAGATTTCGCTATTTTCAGTTGATTAAGTTTATGTTATTTAAAAATTTTGAATTTGTCATCTACCAATAAATATTTCTCATTTTCTCTCATAAGAATATTACAAAGAATATTTTCGAAAGTAACTTTGTAAGTTTGTTTTGGCGTGTTGTTCGTAAATCCGTGACATCATCGAAAAAGTCGATGGCGCGGTCTTGTCGTTGCGCAGTAATGTCGGGGAGATTATGTCGGAGTGCTTATTTACCGAGTGGTTTTGACTGGACACCATGTACATATGTTTATATGTACATACATATCAGTGACAATCTATGTATGAAGAACTCTTAGAAAGTTTTCATTCAGCCATTGGGACTGCTCACGTGCCACAACTATGAAAATACTTGCAATCCTGTGCGAATTCTGAGCCAAGTCTTTCGTTGCATTCGAGTTTATTGTGTAAATTAATTTTTACAAATCGTTGTGCACTCGCGATCGAGTTTTAGTCTTATTGCTCGCGTGCTGTTTTCTTGCCGCTTTCGCCCACTTATGTACAATAAACACATCTACAGTATCCCGTCTTCGCAAAATTATGAAATATTTGCCGGGCCGGGGTACAAGTTCTTATACTTTATAAATTAAGTTTGGCCTCCTGCAGTGGCTAGTACGAGGACGTGGCACGGACGCTCTAACGACCCGAACAAATCCCTCCAAATACGCTTTTCAAAGTTTTACTTTATAACTTTTGCGGAAGTGTAGGAAAAACTCGCGCGGCGCCTTTCATTAGTGCCTTATTTATTGGTTTCGAAGCTTAGATACGAGAAAAAGTGGACTTCTCTCGTCTCGCTCTCCTTGGCGCGGTTATGTTGTAGTACGTGTGCCACCCACCCACCCACCCATCTCTATGGACTGCTCTTCTTTCGGATGCTGGATTAAACGGCTCTGGACTCTTTCTTTCTCTGTCTCGTTTTGACATCGACGAGATCGCGCTGATTCAATTTATGCCGGCGCGAAGTAGAACGTGCTCCCGGGAAATGTTGGTATTAAACGACTATCATAACGGAAGTCTTTTCCCAGCCAAAAGGGAAAAAGAGTAAAAAAATAATATGAAGAAAGCCAGAAGAATCAATAATACCTCATCTATAATTGATACGGCATACTCGGTTTCGAAATGTCTTGGGATGCTCTCTTCTGTGGTAATTTTACTACTAACGAGGAAAAGTTTATCTTGTAATGTTCAAAAACCAAAAATATTCGCAGTGAAATTATAATTTATTTTTATACATATAAATATATGGATACTAGGAAGGCCCAACAGGTAATCCCTAAACATTGTTGCATTTCTATATATTCTTATATATCAAAAAAACTTCGAGAATGCCATGAACTCGAATTTTTGCGAGAGATACCAATTTGGTGGAACCGTATCAATGAAATCAGATAAATTAGAAACTTCAAAGAGTAAACGATCGACTGGAGTCATATATACAAGGTCGGGTCAGGAAACGAACCCATGACTACTCGGTTGAAAGCATTAAACGTTGACAATTGAGCTGTGAATATTTTTGGCATGAACCATTAACATTATTTCGTATTTCAAAAGTTTGAACCTCAATCTTTGAGCTTTGGGCACAATTTTGTCATTTGGTAATATTTACATTATCTTATTAAGCCTTATCTTTTATTTATTTTTGACAACATATGAAACTAGCTAATAACTTTGTTAATGACTGGTTCAAAAAAACAGTATACTATCTATTGTAGAAATTCGTCCACTACAGTTTTCAATTTATAATACGATTATAAAATTTGGTATATTATCAACTTTGAACAGGCTGGAATTCCGGAATCAAGGGCGGAGAGTCAAGCATGCATAGGCAATCACTCTAATAGTCGAGAGCTGTCATCGTCTCGAGAATTTTAGAATTTTTAAACATGTTTATGACGGTTAAATCTCTAACGAATTAGCGGAAACAATTGAAATCTCTATCGGGGGCCAAATCCCACAAAAAGTTGTTTCAATGCGATCGGAAGAGTTTAGGAAGGCATTTCTTACGAATGTATTTGGTGAAACTGATAAAAACCTTGTAAAATAATGTGCATACTTTAACCAAAAACATCTCATATCAACGAGTTGAAAACAAGAACAAAAAGATCGTGAGATGTCAGTGACAAACGTCACTCTGACAGTTGAGCTTGAGGTACTTGGCCATAACAAGCATATTGAATCACCATTATAATATAAACATTTTAACATTCGATATATAACTTATGAGTGAAATAAAAATGTATATGAGAGATAATGAGAGCCTATAATGCAAATTATATAAGATATAGTGTAAAAAAGATTAAGTTATAGGCGCTTAAACAATTAAAGTCTGACTAAATGAGAGTGAAGCGAAAAGAAAGTGTACTACTCCTTTCATCCAATGCAAGCCGCATTGCTGCTTCTAAGTTTGCGTCTGTCAGTTGGTTTCTAAATTTGTTTTTAATAAAGTGCATTACACTGAATGATCTTTCGCAATATACGGTAGTGGGAAAAATAGACAATATTAATAAAGCAATTGTTGCCAGATCTTTATATTGGTTTGTTTCATTGTCAACGTATATTTCCGACCAAAATTTTTGAACCGAAATATTATTAAAATGATTATTAAGTACTTGATCATGACTAATTTCTAATAATAAATATTTTACGTTAGCCCAGTTAATTAATCTCAATACTGAAAATGATTTTAATCTATTTTGTAGTACTATGAAATTTTCATTTGTCATCTTAATAAAAGGGGAAGATACAAAAGAAACAGTTTTAAAAAAATTCAATTCTTCGAACTTTTTATCAAGTTCCAGATTCAGAGATTTAAGACGCTCTTTTATTTTAAGTTTTAATTTTAATTTT
This sequence comes from Arctopsyche grandis, assembly GCF_051622035.1. Lineage (NCBI taxonomy): Eukaryota > Metazoa > Arthropoda > Insecta > Trichoptera > Hydropsychidae > Arctopsyche > Arctopsyche grandis. The sequence goes on from NC_135362.1 coordinate 5,335,409, forward strand.
GAAGTTGTGTCTGTATCTTATCTATCAAATCACTAACAGAAGATAAAATTGAAAAATGTCATTTTCAACTTCTGTCACAAGGCTTTTCGCTATATTTTTTAGTTTGTCAATGATGAGCATGGTTTCTATTATTGTTAAGTTACTTTTTTGTAATTTTTAAATTATATTTAAGTTTTTTAAAATATTAGTTTTATATACTATTAAGTCGCTGGTGGCCGCAGTAAAATCCACTATTGACCGCATGCGGCCACCGTGGCCGCACTTGAAAACCACTGTTCTATACGACGAGAAAAGCCTTTAAATGCCTGGATTTGTCGGATAGTTCTGAATTAAATAGAAATTTCTAAGACGATATTTTTTTTCACTTTCAACCATTTGTAGATTATATTGAAATGAAATTCACCACCGTATAAATACCTTTTCTAGAAAAAGGTTTTCTTTAGTGGTTTTCCCCCATACCATTTCAAGAGGACAGAATATCAAGTAGAAAAGGGTGATGATTATGGCGGGTAAAATGAATTTAGTTGGTGTCAATTTTAGTACGAAACCGTCTAAACTAAATTTACCAGGCTAAATGTGCAAATTCTGAGATGATTCTGTCAAATGAATACCATGTATTTGTTAGTTAAGTTTACTCAATAATCTATACATTATACATATGTAACATTTGGGGATTGAATTTGCATCATTTTGTTCACTGTCCAATACTCTACCCTTGCGTTAAACAATGTATGTACGTATTTCATTGTATCAGTAATCAATATTATGCCACAACACAAGGGGCAAAGGCACAATCAGGATAATAGCAATTAAACGGAGCGTGATACCCTCGAATTCAGCACACTCTCAGGAGGGGTGTTAGTCTCTTTTGTTATCGAATACCTATGTATATGTATATGTACGTACATACATACATAAAATAGATGCGTTTACTTTGTCCGCTTTAAAATCGGCAAAAGTCTATCTTTGGATGTTCGGCATTCGCTTTGGGAGTTCGTTGACGTCTCGGTTATATTGATGACGCACACGGTGGCACATGTCAAATTCGAATTGAACTGTCATTTGTACGGTCGGATGACCCAGTATGGAATTCCTTTGTGGCTCTTGACTCGGTCCTAAATCCGATCTCCGATTTGTGTATCGGAGTGTGTGCTGAAATGTTCAGATGGAATTCGCTTATGCATAACTCTGTAATCCGCATCAAGTATGTATCACGAACACTACTAGTTGTGGTAGGTATCTCGTTTCATTAGACTTTAATACAATTTGTCTGCTTAAACTGGGATGCTGTCTGTCTTGTTCAACTTTAATCTATCGTATTCCACATATTGTATCCGAGTCTTATTTGCTTTCTTATAATCGGAGATTATTTTAACGTACATATGTTTTTGTCTGGTAGCTTGCGCTCAGCATTATTTTCACAATTGAATGTGATGTATGAGTGGAATTTTGATCTTCTCTCTTCCATTTGGGCCTCGCAGGGATGTTTTGTATTTGCGGTTGGTTCTTATATATTGGTGCTGGCTATAGGCGCAAGACATTCCCTATTTTGTATTTTATTATTTGATATTTTTATTATTTATTTTATTATTGTAATTCTATTTTTAATGATTATGTATAAATTTATTTTTTTGTCCGTGTATATATGTATGTAAATACATATATACAATACAGGAGTCCCTAATACCATTGTGACGCATTAGGAACTCCTGTAATGCCACAACCAAAAATAAATAAAATGATGGCTCTTTATGTATAAAAATGTTTCAATAGCTTAGCCGTGTATAAAATTGGATCTATGCACGTTGTTGACGGCTCTTAATTAACTATTATTATTTAAATCGTTTAAACCATCAATGAAACCCTCAAAATGAGGTTACCCCCATTTTAATATAGCCAGTAAGGGCGCAGACCCACGCACGTGTTTTTTTTCGCCTGATCCTAGGCCAAAACTCACCCCCTTGGAGTATTTTCGGTGATATATTTTTCTCGTTTTGATATACAGATGTAGGTTTGACAGTGGTCGATATAACGGTGATTCCTATATTTTAAGAAATGTAGGGGACACTTGTCGAAATAATAAGGTCGTACGAATTAGCAATGACATGGTCCGCCCATTCACAGCTGAAGTCTATCTAGGCATGTCGTGCCGTACGATATTGCCTGTCTCGCCTTAAGATTGCTCTAAAGAAGAAAAATGTCCAAAACACTTAAATTCCCAATTGAAATAATAGTCAAAAGTATGAAAATACGTAATAACATAAACCAAGCACATTTAATTCGAAAAATGCGCGGAATTCAATAGATGAAATAATTGCAACACGGACAGGAACTAAATAGGATTTAAGATGTAATTTCAACGAGAAGAAATGGAAAGCCAGACGCGGTACAGTTAAAGTTAATAAGATCGTACGAATTAACAATGATATAAGACACGTGCATTCACAACTAGAGTCTATCTAAGCATGCCATGCCGTACGATTCTATGTACATATATATATCTGCGCTGTAAGATCTTTCCGTCATAGATCAAAACTGAAAAACTATAACAATGTCCTCTTGAAGCAGTTTTTTTAGTATTGGCCTTTTCTAACTACTCCTATATATGGGGTTGCATTTACATACATACATAGTATGTTAGTATTCGAGATATCACAAATGGACTTAGCATTAGTCGTAATCCTCATTATTGGCCATAATTTGCGGATATCTCAATTTTCCTCTTAAACAGAGTACAGTATTCCGGTTGGCTTAAATCGTTAGGGAATTATTATAAGTCCAAGTATAAGTCGCTTCATGCAGTTGTTCCTTCTCCCGACTAATTTTCATAGAAGCATGTAAATGTAATTGCTTTATGTCGCGTCATTTCTCCGTGCATTCTGTTTAATCCTCAATTCTCAAAGGATATATGTATGTAAATGTTGGTTTGTCTCAAGTATCGTCTCAAAGCAGCATAATCTCCGTCTATCTGCCGTCCTAGTTATCCAAGTTTCCACGAAGACGGATATAGAAAACCAAACTTTAACAATACCATCGATCAATAAGACGATCAAGCTTAGAGCGAGGTCGCATTTACCGATGGTGCACATTTCTGAATTTGAAAGTCCTCAATTACAATCCGGAATGGAGCAGTATAAACTTGCGGGTCTCACAATACCGTCACTGTCACCGACCGAGTTCGTTTTTCTTTATGGGTTTAAAGTCAAGGATGGCAATAATGGCATTTGGACATTGCCGAATCCCCCCTCCCCCCCACGGGAGGGTGAGCTTTTTCTTCTCATCTCCCGTTGAATTTGCGGGCGTGGACCGCATCGGTGAAGCCCCACAATTGGGGCTTTCGCTCGCAAATGTCCGATCACTTGGAGCAGAAGACCGCACTTCCTTTTTTGCGGTCTTCGCGCCGAGTGCCTCGCCCTGATCGCCTTTGAATTATTAAAGCTATTCCCTCCACCCTTGGTCGTTCCTATTCCCTACCCCCTATCACGCCCCCTCCCCACCGACGTTTTGGTGCTTCCGTTTAATATTCATGAGAAATGGCCGAGAGTCGGGGACCCAACGCGCGCGCGACCCATTGTTGCTGAAGATGTCACTTTGAAACCGCTCAAATGACGAGTCCTCCATCCCTCGTATTTATCGATTGACCCCTTCCCACCTGCCCTGTCCCATCCCATGTCCCATTCCGTAGACTTATGGCTTTCGACCTCTGGAAATTTGACCGCTTTAGTGCGGTCGTTAATTCGCACTAATGAATTACGCCTCGAGGCGTTTTCGTACGAGTGCAATGTCAAAAAAAAGTGAAACCAGTATGTGTAGTGATCATACCGGTTCATCGACTCGTCGCGATTCAAGTTTACCGATTTACGTAATGGTACATAATGCGGGGCTGCGATTGGGATTTTGAGGTCACATTTTGACATTGTTTCTTATGCTGCATTTTCTTTTTCGACCAGATTTCTGCTAGTGTTGAATGGATCGAAAATTTATATTTTCTCTCCCCCCCCCCCCATACCACACTTTTATATGTAAATGTAATATATGTATGTATACATAAATAAATAGTATGTATATATTTTAAACGTTACGTTTTGTTTGTTTCAGTTTTTTTTGTTTTGAACTCTTCCAACCCGAGAAGGCTGATATAGGCGTTAATTACTGTGTGGTAAGACTAATTTAATTATTATAGATTTTAATTATTAGGACCATTGTCTGTTTGAGATGCACCTATCTGCTACGTATGAACGTTTTTAAAATACAAGGCCGCGTAGCAGTACAAAATGGTGAAACCATCGTGTAGAGTTTAGGTAGCTTTTCGCCGAAATTTTGAAGAGTTGCTCCAAATTATAAATGTTTAATTTATTGGTTACGTTAATTTGCTCTCGGAAAAATCAAAGTTCGGCTTTATATATTATTGATTTTTAAATGCTTTTTTTTATTCCTAACTTATGTTCACAATACATCTTGTATCTATTTTAATAGCTACTGATCATTTTCTATTTTACAATTTTTTGTTAGTTATTATAGTATTATTTTGTTTTAATGTTAACGTTCAGCATAATAGGAACAAGAGCTCAAAAATTTCTTATAAATGCTCATAATACATCATATATGTATATAATATCGCTATTATGTGTGTCTATCTATCTATTTATCTGAGACGACGCTCGCCATATTATGTATAATAGTCGCTTCGATTCGACATATATACATATATGTACGTTGCAGCTAAACCACTGCCAACAAAACGTATACGAATATAATATCAAAAGAAAAACTTTTTGCTACAAAGTCTCCGTGTATTTACCGCCATCTATTGAAAATTTATTTAATTAATTAATTTTTATATTGGGGTTTTATATTTTTAACGTGTAGGTAGATAGTTTTTATCATTTTTTTCACATTAAACAATTAAATATTAAATTAAATATATTTAAAAGATAGTCGAAAAAAAATCGAACGCGTGCGAATCGAACACAGAACCGATATATTTATTTTATTTATTTTTTATTTAATAACTTAATATGCTGACACCCATGCGATGATATTTCATCGGGTACAACAATAGTTTAATACATAATATCAACTAAAGACTCTCTAAAGTCGACCGTCTGAAGCATCCTTGGATAATCTTTGTCTATACCTGAAGGTTATGGACATTTTGTTGTATACTTTATATATATTATGTATGTTAATACTTCTATAAAATAAATTAGGATTTTTATATCCGGCAGGATTTTTGGTATAAATTATTCGTACGTAATATATTACGAATTTTCCTCGCCTGAATGGAAAAGCCCCATCGAATATTTGTATCGTTCGAAGAGCTTAAAAGCGCAACATTCCAGACTCGCTTCACAATAGGCGGAAGAAGTGTACCGAGTAAAACCCCACTTCCTTTATCCGTCTATCGTGGATTTACGTTAAAATTTTATTACCGTGAAAAGAGCCTTTATTGAACGCTCTTTACCGTCACGTAGTACGTACAAACGTACGTATCTAGCTACTTACTAAACGCTTCTGCGACGTATTAAACGTCGATATCTGTCGAGAGCGTTTCAAATGCACGCTTTTCATTCTATTATTTTTCAGACCTAATGCTGAAAAATGAATAGGAAAAAGAACTTCGATAGATGACGATCGCGATGTTATTAAGTTAAGGAAAAGTTGGGAAAGCTGAAATGAGTTCCGTTGTTTGCGCTCGCTCGACTAGTTTCCTTGGGTACTTACCCTACCCAAGGTATAATATAATATATACCTGTAGGTATAATATACGTGGGTGTTCGTATAAATACTATAAATACTCTGTGGAACCGACCGAGTCAAGTAGGTAACTCGACAATAATCGAGCCACTTTGATTTATTTCGAGTGGTTGCGGTTTGGGTTCTGGAGTCAGTCGTCTGCCGAAGGACGGCTAAGTGGTAGTTACGGTTCCTCATTTGAATACGCCTTCGTTCCGACGATCCGATGGTTTATCTTCACTGTCAACACTCACCTGTGAAGCGAATTTGTCGATCGAGAGCTCGCCTCCTAGGTTTTACCCCACATTTCAAGTGTCAATTACTTCGATTCGGTGAAAAATCAACCGAGCGTATTCCGAGCGCGCCGGTGAGGTGGGTCTTAAGCGATTCCTTTCATCCTCCTTCTCACCCCCTTTCTATATTGCACGTCAGACGGTTTACTTTTGCCATGTTTAAATGGCACGTATATATGATTTCGGATGTCAGCTGTGAAGTGGCTAGTGAATGATGTTTTTTTGAGTGGTTTCGCGTTGTCTTGTGAAGGGGGTGGATTGGGTGGAAGAGAGTGTTCAGATCGACACTACGTGGGTAGAATTTTGTATTTTTTTTGCTATTTGTATATGACTATTTATAAAAAATATAATTGGGGTGTACATTTACTTTACATATATAAGGCCGCAAGGACCATTGAACAATCTATATATATATATATATACAATATATATATAAAATTGAATGTCTGTGTGTGTTTCTCGTATAGGCTCCTAAACCACTAAACCGATTACGATGGAACTTTCAGGATTTGTTGTACGCATGTCGGGGAAGATTACTGTGAAAAAATAAAGGGGAAAAACCTCTTAATAATAATATTCGTAATTACGATTTTAATGAAAGTAAAGCTATCCCGCCTTCAACGCATCACGCCGCAAGTGTGACAATAATCGCGCCACGCCTACCTCGCACTCGAATGTACTGACCATTCAGGGCTGTACCACAAACACACAGCGGATGGCCCACGTCAGCAAATATATCTATACCTATATATAAAATTGACTGTCTGTGGAACTGGAACGAGAACGGGAACGGGAACGGGATCGGGAACGAGAACGGGAACAGGAATTGCACGCGTTATTATGGCATTTCAACGAATGCCGGGTTCAGCTAGTAATATTATAAATAGAACAATAAAACAAAAAATCATGTTATATTATCTTTAAATCCTGTTCTCCATCATGTCGCATAACTTGAAGGTTTGTCTAATTCGTTGTTAAAATTGGATAGATAGAAATACATCAATTTTATTTACATTTAACCAGCAGCGTGGACTAGTGGTTAGCATTTATAGCTTTCGAGCGAAGTGGTCATTGTTGGATTCCCACTAGTAGCTGTTGGTTGGCCAGACCTTGGTTTGTGACTCCAGGTCGATCGCTTCCTTTCAGAGATTGTCAATTTTTCTGATTTTCACTGAAACAGTTCCTGTAAATTGGCATTTCCTTTCCAATCTCTCTTTAAAATCTCACTTTATCTAGCCTCTTGAGGTTCGCCAATTTCTATAATAAAATGCTGCAAAAAAATTTTCATATATGTCAGTATGGATGATGTTTGTTTGAATTCGCAATATTAATTGTAGTATTGTATTGTATCTGTATTATGTAGTAACTCGTCGTTTTGGAGCGACCTGTAAAGGCGAGTGTACGTACACGTTCGATTGAAATAAAATAAATTGATTTTATCTCAAGGCTTAATATGAGTCATACAGTATCAAATGATTTATTTAGCTTTAACTACAGCAAACGATGTAGTTATCTAACTACCATTTACAGTATATCGGCGAATAGAAGCATGATAAGTGATTGAAATTCAAATTATGAATAACTGCATCTAGAATAATTTGATATGTGTCTGTATGTAAATACACATGTAGTTAATTTTATCTTTGATTTGATTCAATCCGAAATTTCATATATCTATTAATATGAAGCTTATGAAAAGCTTCACGTTTGATTTCCCCCCCACAAAAGTACATACATATACGCATATGAAATGTATCGAAATCCATTTTCCGTTCGCCCAGCGCTGAAAGTAATTGTACGTGGGTATGCCTAGGTGTATTATACGCGATCTGTATTATATGTATATATTTTTTTCGCGGCGTTTTCTTCATCTCGAAGAAAAATCTCTACGTGAGAATCGTAAAAATACGTTTATGAGCTCCGTATCGTACGATAAAAGTTAATTTTGCAGAACTAATGCTCGACCCGGGGAAGGAGACGAGGAACGGGGCGGAGGCGGGGAGGGGTGAAAGGGATGAAAAGGGGGAGGGACGTTTTGGGATGGATGTCATTTCGGTACTCTGGGTGTATTCAAACTAGGAAACTGTGCTACACCAGTTACCGTTTTAAACATGCCTCATTTAGCGCGTGCCTTTTTTGCTGTGCCTCCATTAAAAGTCAAAGTGATTAACATGATCCTTATATTATTTTCAAAGGATGCTTTCAAAAGTTGCGCGTACGTGTTAACATGTCAAATGTAATTATTTATGATATAAATAGGAACTCAGGTCCAAGCAGGGGCGGCTTCGGAAATATATATATGTATTTATTATATACTCATACATATGTACTGTCACGTTCCAATGAAAGATTAAATAATTTTTCCTTTTTTTTTAAACTATGTACTTGGTTAACTAACCAAGATTTCTTTATTATTATTAAAACGTTACATTTATCGTATTGGTAAAATTTAATTATGGAACGGAGAATTTAAATGAGAAACGTAGAACTGTTCACTATTTAACTTTGTTCTGCTGATGTGTTGACTGCTACTCTCGGAGTCTCGATGGTATCGACTTTCACTCTCAGTGTCTTGATGATGATGACTACCACTCTCGAAGTCTCGATGGTCATGACTAGTCACCGGAGCCTGAGGGGGCCGTGTATTGTTCAAAGGTTGTAAATGCATTGTTAAAGGTTTGCCGAACAATGGACAGCACTGTGACTATCCTACCTCTAGTCATGACAAAAGGGCGGATAGGGAGCGTGCTTTTTCCAGGAATCAGGGCGTTTTGGGTCTCTTTACAAAGCTAGAGTGCAAAAAAAAAGGTTCGGCGAACCTTTAACAAAGTACCGCGAACAATTCACAAAGAACGGCACGCTTCCAGCCCGCTCACTAGTCATGAATACCACTCTCAAAGTCTTGATGGTGATGACTAGAGGTAGGATAGTCACAGTGCTATCCATTGTTCGGCAAACCTTTAACAATGCATTTACAACCTTTGAACAATACACAGCCCCCTCAGGCTCCGGTGACTAGTGATGACTACCACTCTCGGAGTCTCGATGGTGATGACTAGAGGTAGGATAGTCACAGTGCTATCCATTGTTCCATTGTTGTAAATCCTGTGTAAAAAAGGTTCGGCAAACCTTTAACAATGCATTTACAACCTTTGAACTATACGCTGCACCTTCTGGTCCGGTGACTACCACTCTCGGAGTCGATGGTGATGACTAACTTAAATTCTAACAGTAATGAGTTTATATACTCTTCTTTAAAATAACGAAGTGTTGAAGACACGTGTCGTACAATTTTGGCTAGTCAGTGTTTAAGGTGTGCTATAAATCAATGGTGTTACTTATTAAATTAGGTGTGCCACAAATCATGTTTGAATGTCTGAGATAACGCTTGCCGTACTATAATGGTAGTTTCGATTCGACATACATATGTATGTACATATGTACGTCACAGCTATACTACTACCAAAACGTATATACGAATACGATAACAAAAAAACTTCTATATATACTATTGGCTACCAATGAATTTACCGCCATCTATTGAAAATTTATTTAATAAATAAATTAATTAATCAATTTTTCTATTGGTGTTTTATATTGTTTACATGTAGGTAGGTAGGGGGTTTTAATATTTTTTTTCATATTAAACAATTAAATATAAATATATTTAAAAGGTATTTGAAGAAAATCCGACCGCATGCGGATCCAACCGACACATTTCTTTTAATTTTTTTTATTTAATAAATCATGTCAACACCCATGCGATGATATGTCATCGGGTATAACACTAGTATTATAATGTTGATAATTCGATATGCCAATACCCTAACGTTAACGTTTTGACGTCTCTCTGCTCGAACCAGTCGATCTTTATTTTCAACTCTCTAATTTTGGCTTTTTGGCTTGATTTTGGACTGAGGTTAAAATCTGACCATTTGCGGGTTAATATGTATGTACATATGTAGGTATATAAATTCCCGGTTTATTATATGTATGTACTATGTAGCTTATTAACGTATGTATGTATGTATGATATAACTTACGATGAGGTATAAGTGTATTGATATCCGAAACGCGTCTAAATTCGCGATGTGATATTACACTTTCGATTCGATATATGTATGTATGGCATGTATGATATTATACATGAGAATGATTAATTTCCTGGGTGATTAGTGATCTGTTTACTGTCAGTTGACTCGTGCGGTTTAAGTTAACCCGTTGGAATCGGTATCGAATGTAGGTCGACCCGGTTAGTGCACGGTAACCCTTAGCCCTCCGAGCCGTGTTTTCGCCGTCGACTGGTCGGTGGGAGATGACGAGAGGGTGGGATTCTGTGGGGAGGGGGTGGTGGCGGTGGTTAGCGGGGGGTTGGTGCAATTCGGGTTTCTCCCATCAATCTCTTTCAGAAACACTCGGTCACATATACAAACGAGCCCTATGTAGGAAACTGCTTTGGCCAATTGTGCTTTGATTTTATATTTTTAAACGCAAACACATACTCTCGTTTCTCGTTTCGACCTCTTTCCCTGTCGCTACACTTCTTGTGTACAGAGTGCGGCTGAAAGTTTTTGTTTTGTTCATAAAATATTTATTTTTCTTTTTATACAATAGCTCTGGCATGGCGTACTGAATTTCAAGCCTCGTCAGTTTTCGACAAGTACATATTGATGTTGTTGAGCAGACGTAACAAGGTAAAGTTACACTCAAGTGGATTCCTATCGCATTATGGATAGTGATTGAAAATAGTGTTCGTCATTTCTTGAAGCACTTATACATACATACATACATATATGGTTAAATGCCGAAAGTCTAAATAATATTCCGTTACTAGTCACAGACATTACTAACAAACTAACCAGTATATTCCATGACAGATTCACTAATAACCATACTAACTCACTTGTAAAGAGTCTCGGTGATTACAGCAAATTGTTTATACCCTTCTAATAAACATAATCTGCTGTAGATCGTCGACTTTGGAGAGTCTTTAGTTAATACTATGTATAAGATGTATTATTAGCATTTATAAGAATTGTAAATAGGTTTTTGAGCTCTTTTTACTATTATGCTGTACATTAACTTTAGAATAATATAATACTAAAATTACTAACAAAAATAAAATAAAATTGTAAAATAGAAAATGATCTGTAGATCACTAGCTATTATAAAATATATATAAGATGCAGTGAGAACATAATTTAGTAACAATGGAAAGCATTTAAGAATCAAAAATTCAAATGCCAAAAGTGTTTAAACAGAATAGCTTAATAAACAGAATAGCTATCAGAGATTGCTTCTTTTCAAATTGAATGCTTAAAACTTGGTGTAGCATTAACCTTAACACCTCTTGATGTTAAAATAAACTTGATGATTTCCTAAAAATGAGTTGGTGTTTTTAGAATTGTAGAACTGTAGTTTGTTTTAGTTTAGTGCTTCATCAACTAGACAAGATACGTTCTCGTCGCGTTGCTTCATTATAATGAACCGCCGCTTTGGTTGTTGTCGTAGTTATTACTAAAGCCCGGACCCAGAGGGTGCCGCATATAGTTCAATTTTTGTATATGCATTGTTAAAGGTTCGCCGAACGTTTTTTTTTGGAATCTAGCTTTGTAAATAGAGCTAAACCGCCCCGATTCGTCGAAAAAGCATGGTTTGGGAGATAATTGAATCAAAAACTTCAAAAAAAGTGGACACACATACGGAGAGGTACCATATCCAGTCAAGTTAAAAATTATAAAAAAAATTAACGTCGCATCGATAAGAATTTCAGTAACCGATACCAAGTTTCAGTTCGATAGGACGAACAGTGTTCAAAAAATCCCCAAAATACACAGACAAACGCTTTTTTTCTAGATCATGAAAACGTGATCAGTGATCGATTCCGAGTTCGAATCAGTCAAAATCTCGAGTTCGAATTTTCGCATGATCACAAAACTTCATCTATTGTTACTACTTACATAGATAAAGTAAAAAAAAATTCTATGAAAAATTCTATCTTAACAATAACCATAAACTGATCTAATGACCATCCGATGTCTATGTATTACATTTACGTTTAGGAATCGTTAAGGTTCTCTGTCTCACTCTGTATAAGTATACAATACAGATTCCGCGACTGCGTTAATATCGTTTGTCATTTCATTCATACTTGCGGTTTCTGAGAATAGCTTCTGTCGCCTTTTCCTCCATATTGATTTTCGGCGCTATTCGTGGAAAAAATTGCTTTTGTATATTACGCAAAATATATTTGCTCTTTTCCCCGCTCTAAATCTCTTTGTTCTAAAATTATTCAAAGCAGGAAATACGTGAGGTTCTTCAAAAGTTCAGGTGTCGCATACACCTGGACGTAGTCAAACGCGAAAAGAAATTCACGCTAGTATGAAAATTGTTAGCTGGTACTTTCAAAATTTAAATTCTACACAAGCTTCCGAGCAATCAACGTAGTACATACATATATATGTTTTCACATATTTCGCGAAAATGTAATTTTTTTAATATAAATGTGGTTTCACGAGCGAGTCGTACGTAGTACATACGAAGTTTGAATATTAATCTTTTGAAAAAAAAAATAATGCCATTTTATTATACAATTAATTATGCGGCATTTTAGATATAAATCTAATCAAAATTTTGGGTAAATGGCACCACTTTCATTAATCATTACGAAATATGTTCACGTGTATATCGTATAAATACTTACACTCATAGGTTCTTAACATATGGTTCGCGATCCAAAATTACTCCGATTGGAATTTTTATGGAATTGCTAAATATTACCAACAAAAACAATATACTGAATTTAATTGCAATTCTTAATAATACGAAGATGTGTATTCGTCAAGCAGCTTATCTTTCATATGTAAGTAAATATCTTGAAGATGATATACCTGAGTTGCAGCCTTTCAAAGATATTATGATATTGGCTAATTTATCAAATTTGCTGATTTTTATCAAACGATTATCCTAATCTGGATCGCGCTTCAAAAAGGCTGAAAGGGCTCGACTTATATATGTATGTATATTTAGGTATGTTATAATAAAACTGTTACTGTCAGTGAAATTATAATTTCACTTGTGAGATTATAATTTCACTGAAGCAGTAAGTTCGGATCTAACAATAGAATTCCGAATTCACTTCTCAATGTTGTTGAATTTGTAATTCGAATTATAACGTACTACCAACCCTAACAACCTAATCTTAAATAAATAAAACCAACCCTAACAACCTAACCTAACAAAAGTTTAAATAAATTAAACCAACCCTAACTTAACCTAACCTAACCTTAAATAAATAAGTGTTGGATGCTAAGATATTATGATGTGTTTGCTTCCGTATCCATTCCCACACATGCGGCATCAAAAAAAAAAAAAAAACAAATCAAAAAATATAGAGGACCATGAAGAGAGTGGAAATGAATTTCGGGGAGGGTGTGTGAGTGCGAGTTCGGCATCGGAGTGGGGATGGAGAGGAGCGGGGTTGTGGTGGAGAGTGGCGCGATTCGCATCGGCGACGCACTATCATCCAACTGTCAAAAATAATACTTTCACTCATAGGGGCCAGTGAAAATGTAATTGGGTATGATTTCACTGAAACTTAAGTGAAATTATAATTTCTTAAACTTAAGTGAAATTAAATTATAATTTCACTGCGGGTATAATTTCACTGTGACATATATGTATATATAAATTTAATTACAGTACTTGCTAAAAATTAAAACTTTTCATATATAGGATGCAAGTTGCGTGTCGGTCACTATATACATAGATTGTTTTAAAGCTCGCACAAATCGCTATCGATTATTGTATAGCCATAAATCCGCTCATTGTTGTGCTTTAATTGCTTTCGATTGTACGCTTTTAAAATATTATTGTAATCTAGTTTCCATTGTTACACGTTTGTGATTTGCGATTCCAAATTGAATTCAACACTATTATGTGCATACATCTGAACAAGAGTTTTTCCCCGAAATACAATGCGAAGTTTTGTCGTTCGAATTAATGCCAGAATTATAAATTTAACGCTTATCTTTGTGCGAGCCGAGTCTGCGAAATGTAGTAATTAAATATTTATCTGTCAAATAACAGCCGCGACTTGAAAATCTTTTCGAAAATGATTTAATGAACCCTTTTCATTGTCTCCGAGATGACGGAAGCCTCCTCGAGCTATGTGAAAATAATTTTTATATTTATTTATTTAAATATCTTTATGTACATATTTATTGATCATATGGGATTGTAGTAGATGTATTATATTTATTATGTTATAAAATTCAGTTGGAAATTTTAAGTTGAAGGAAAGAAACAACCCCAAACTTCAACCAGTACTTCAGCGTAGAAAATATGTACACTGTTTATCTCATGATAGTGTATTTTATGTTAAGACTAGTGGTGTTAGCCGGCTTCGCTCGGTAAATCAAAATTAAATGAAAAACCTGAAAAGTGCTTTTTGTTGGGGCGGTTCTATCAGGGTGGTTATGTTGGGGCGATTATGTAGGAGTGAGATACCATGTAGATTTGGGTAGATTTTTACATATATACATACATATGTATGTATATATTAGGAAGGCCTAACAGGTTAACCCCAATGCGCCTTCCTGGTCAATTACAAACATCGATATACAATTTTTAGAATAGTTTTAACAAAGCATCATAGAGACATCTATGGATAAATTTTTGATAAACTTACATTTTCGGAGCATTTTTTATATAAATTGTCAAATTTCGAGATTCGCGAGAAAAAGGTCGAGATTAGTGAGAAATGGGTAAAGGTTGCCAATTTGTTGGAACCGTTTCAATGAAAATCAGATAACTTTGCAAACTCTGATAGGAAATAATTGACCTGGAGTCTGAAACCAAAGACCAGCAGCAACCAGTGGGACTCTAACCCGTGACCACTACATATGTTCGAAAGCATAGATGCTAACCACTAGTCCACGCTGCTGGTCATGGACATCATGGGGATTATCCGCTGTCTAAGTGTATTTGGGGTTTCACAATGGAGACCCCCGAATTGGTCTAACGGGACGCGTAAGTCTCTGGTAGAATTCTCAGAATCCGGACGAGAGCGTGAGACTGTGTGTGCCTGAGAGCGTGAGACTGTAAAACTTTACGTGCCTAAGCAACGGATAAATAAACGGATCGGGGAAGCTGTAGTGGGCAACTTGTCCTTTAAAAGGAAGTACACATGGTACATGTAGTATTCTGGAACGAGCGCTGGCTGCGCGTGGACCTCCTAAATCATTCAATAAATGCTGTGAAGCGAGTTTGGTCTTTATTTTGGATCCTCAACCCACCCCTACGCTACAATATTATATTTATTTAGTTATTTTTTACATATATACCAGGAAGGCCTTATATGTATACCCCAATGCGCCTTCCTGGCCAATTAAAAACAATACAACAATTTTAGTATACAAGTCGCTGAATTACACTGAATTAACACTGAAAACTCGCAAACTAACGAGACATCTATGAACTGTACATACATTTTATTGTATGTCCATTAATCATACTCAAATAGTGGTGACATAGTAGGTAGGAAGGATTTTTAGCCAATTTTAAACGGGAACCGTTTCAACAATGAAATCAGAAAAATTGGCAAACTCTGATAGAAAACGATCGACCTGGAGTCACAAATATCCAAGTCTGACCAGCAGCACTACAGATTTACTCAGAAAAATTCTTTTCAATCGATGTCAGCTCATGGGATCGAACCCGGCGCCTCTCGGTTTTAAGCAGTAGCTTAACGACCGAGCTATGCTGCTGGCTGATATATACGTATGTACATACATATGTTGCTAGGACAGGTGAAACTTTGTATGGGGCTTCTTGAGACCTAATTCTGTTCCTTCCAAAACTCTTTTACCACCTTAGTTATTCGGTGGTTCTTGTATTATATTTAGACACCGGATAGTCACAGTGCTATCCATTGTTCCATTGTTGTAAATCCTTTGTAAAAAAGGTTCTGCAAACCTTTAACAATGCATTTACAACCTTTGAACAATACGCATCACCTTCCGAGTCCGGTGACTAATTATATTAATGAATGCCGTAGTTGAAGCTATTTTTACTTTATCGTACGTAGTAACAATAGATGAAGTTTTGTGATCATGCGAAAATTCGAACTCGAGATTTTTTTTATACTGTTTCGTCCTTTTCCCCTAATAGAAAACTTTCTGCAATTATAATAAACATAATACGTAGTCTATGTCGTATTTATTGTTAGCAAGGACATGCGTATTGTGTTAACACGGCTATCAACTTCGCAGCTTAAGTTGATTGAGACCGAACACGATTCGAGCGTCTTATTGAATTCAAGTTGAGGTGTTGCTTTGATAAGTATTATTCACAATCCACGTAGAGGCGGGTCTTTATTATTATTTTTCCCTACATACGTATTCCCGCGTCGTATATTTCTCTGGGAAAAAAGTTTTCATCCACTTCACCCCACCACCCGATTCAATGGAAAGTTTCGTTAGGGAAACTTGGTCCTGACAGTCTGCCCCGGCTGTGTGATATGCGCTCGTGACTTGAAAAAGAAAACGATATAAAAGTCTCAAGACGTGCATTTTTTAGCAATGTTTACGATCAGGGTGGGCGTGGGGTGGGGGGTGGGGGAGGACTCCTCGCTCCTTTGCCGGCTTTTGCAAGCTCTGAAAGCTCCATTGTTGGGCGATATTGACTTAACCGGCTTAAACATTTACCTACATACCGTCTCCGGGTTGGGAAAGACCGATCGACCGTGTATTTGCTTTTATTACGAAGACTCGTCGACCACCCCATGACTCCCCCCTCTCACCCCCCCATGGAAGATTTTCCCTTATTCCGCGTACGTGAGCGCATACAAAACATCCCCGGATGATATTATCTGGGGTTACCATATCGTGGTATTTAGAAAATTATTTATTTTATGCTTAAAGATACAAGAATTTTTACAAGGCCTTTTCTTAGCTTTACTTCGCCTTTTGGTCTGACACATATTCAGTTTGGTCGCCGGTAGAAATTTCAATTGCTTCCGCTAGTTTGATGGTGAAAAATAATCGTAATAAACACGTTTAAGAATCCAAAAAAATTTCGAGACGATGACAGCTCATGGCTTGTTTGTTTGACTTTCCGCCCCCCACTCGTTAATTGTTTAAACGCCTATAACATTACCTTTTTGACAGTACATCTTATAAAATAAGCATTATAGGCTCTCATTATCTCTCATATATATTTACTTTACTAATAGGTTATATAATTAATGTTAAAATGTTTTTTATACTAAAAAAAACTGTTTCCAGATTTCGCACTTTCATCCTCAAATTTAACGTAGTCTCAAAGTAGTCTTTGGTTCATATTTGGGTTTTTTTAAGAGATGTTCATTTGGTTCGGTGATTACTGGTCACAAATTACTCGTCACAAAGTCACTAAAATCTCTATAACGGAACATCTGGCAGCCGAAAAGTCCATCATACTAACGATAACTATCATAGTAACGCGAACTCGAGTGCCAAATATTGTGTATTCGCGATTTTCATGGCAAAAATTGTCTTTGTGACCACCCCAATGTGACGAATAGTCCAATTACCGTTCATTTACCTATATGTGTATGTATGTAACTGGTCACAAATTCAAAACAAATGTTTAGAAATTTTATGAAAATATTCGTTTTTACAAGGTTTATATTTGTTTCACTTCGTTCAAAAATAAGTGGTCCCTTGCTAAACTCTTCCAATCGCTTTGCAAGTTTGACCTCCGATAGAGATTTCAATTGTTAATTCTAAGTCGTTAAGTTCAATTGTTAATTCTAATTGTTAATGCTAAGTCGATAGTGAAATATAATCGTCATATAAAACCCATTGCCAACAGCCAGTACTTTGTTTGAACTTCTGACCCGACTCGTTATGTGAGATTTTAATAGTTTAAACGCCTATTACTTTATCTTTTTCACACTTTATGTTATACAATTTGCATTGTAGGCTCTCATTATCTCTCATATATATTTTTACTTCACTAATAGATTATATAATGAATGATAAAAATATGTTTTTATAAAATTGAAATGGCCGATGCGGTGTTTGTTCTTTGGCCAATGCGTTCTCGCCGCTTGTTTGACGTCTCTCTTTTCGATGTCTTCTATCTTTGTTTTCAACCCTCTGCTTTCGACTTTTTGAATTGATTTTGGACTGACTGCGTCTCTTCACTAACAGAATAAAGATAACGGCCAAATTTTGCACGCTTGATTTTGATGTCTCTCTCTGCTCGGACTAGTTAATCTAATGTTTTTTAAGAAGCTAAATCCAAAAAATAAGCTCGTTTAGTTAAAAAAAATCACATTAGTTTTTGACCGACAAAGGGTTGAAATCGAAACGGAAAAGTTTTCATTGAAAATTTGAACCGATTGAAAGCGGGGCTTTTTTTCCTGCAACAATTGCATTCGCTTTGCATCCGCTGGAACGTGCCCAACTGCCAAGATGCACTCGCATTCTTAAGTAAAACATTTGCAATTTTATATCCTCGTTCGCCGATTGTTTTTATTTCGAAATTCAATTAAGCGAAACGACAAATATCCGTAAGCGGTTTCGCGCAGTTTAAATAAATTCTGTATTTAACATCGTTTTTAAATCTCATAAAATTTATTAGCATTCCATTTTTTTCTACCTGTGTGTGTGACTCAACATCTGTTTTAGAATCTAATAAATCTGCTGAATTGAAACTTTATTTTGCAATAGTTTTTATATATGTACATGTATGTATGTATTTATTCTCGAACCGAAACGTTTTACTTACGTTTGCAGTTTTTCTTTACTTTATCTATTTTTTGTATGTGTGTGTGTTTGACTTTTCATAAATCATACTTCGGAATTGATTTAGTGGAAAATTCTTATTTTTATAATCTTTAAAGGGTAAAAAAAACACATACAAATATATAAACTAAAATCTACTGTACTATATTTCATGTATCGAGTTCACATTGCCCACATTTTTATTATCAAAAACACGATTCACGTCTCAGTATTAGCATACATATTTATTTGTTTATTTATTTACATATTACCCACAGTGATATTACAAAATACTTTAACGCGTCACTGTGACCAGATATTTAAGCATAATACAAATACTACATATAAGAAAATTAACGAGACATCTATGTTATCTATAATAAATCTTTAAAATCATATTCAAATAGTGGTGACATAATGGGTAGGATGGTTTTTGCCAATTTTAAGGAGTAACCGCTTCAGCAATGAAATCAGATAAATTGGCAAACTCTGATAAATCGGAAACGATCGACTTGGAGTCACAAATATCCAAGTCTGACCAGCAGAATTAAAGATTATAATTAGAATAAATTCTTAAAATACTCGCAAAGAGCAACCGATGACAGGAAGGAGCGGGTCGACCGAGCCTCGCTTCCGAGCCTAGAGGATCCGCCCTGTCGAGAATTCCGACTTTTACCAAAAATTAAGGGTGGGGGAAAGAAGTGTGCTCTTATAGGGGGGTGATACGACAACTCGTTCACAGATTTTCCGTAAACCGAGGATGCGCTCCAGGCATTACGTATACGGCCATCTCTTCCTCACCCCGTCTGTTCACCAAGATCTCGTTTACTATGCCATTACGTATGCAGCCATCTCTTTTACAGACCGTCTGTTATCGGTGAACAGACGGTCTGTTTTTGATTTTTAAATGCTTTTTATTATTACGAAATTATGTTCACAATACATCTTATATCTATTTTAATAGCTACTGATCTACTGATCATTTTCTATTTTACAATTTAATTTAATTTGGTTAGTAATCACAGTATTATATTATTCTAATGTTAATCTAAAGCATAATAGGAAAAAGAGCTCAAAAACCTATTTACAATCCTTATAAATGTTCATAATACATCTAATACATAATATTAATTAAAGACTCTCTAAAGTCGATGATCTAAAGCAGATTGTGTTTAGGTAATCTGTGTTTATACCTGAAGGGTATAGACATTTTGTTGTAATCACCGAGACTCTTCACAAGTGTGTTAGTATGGTTATTAGTGATTCTGTCATAGAATCTACTGGTTAGTTTGTTAGTAATGTCTGTAACAAACGGAATATTATATGTGGCATGCAGTTTTTTCAGGTTAGTATATATGGGTGTATTATAAATTATTTTTAGGGATTTATTTTGTATTACTTGGAGCTTGGAAAGGTTAGTATTCGAGGCGTTATTCCATACAGGTGAAGCATAGGTTAATAATGGTAATATGAGCGCGCGATATAATTTTATTTTATTTAGCGTTGATAAAGAACTATGGCGATTAAATATTGGATATATTGAGGATATACCCCGCATCGCCTTGCATTTCGCTGCCTCAATGTGATGTGCCCATCTCATTCTTTTATCAAACGTTACTCCTAAATATTTTATTACTGATTGCCATTTCAGGCTTTCTCCAGAGGGGATTTTCAGATCTGAACTTGGCTTATGCTTTCTAACACTAAAGAATATGGCGACAGACGGTCTGTGAAAGAGATTGCTGCATACGTAATGGCATAGTAAACGAGATCTTGGTGAACAGACGGGGTGAGAAAGGGATTGCCGCATACGTAATGCCTGGAGCGCATCCTCGATTCAGGGAAAATCTGTGAACGAGTTGTCAGGTAACCCTTATAGGGCAGGGCGTTCAAACACTTTTCAAATTAATGTTCACGTCAAAGCTTTTCGACAAATTGGAATCGACAGAGCAAGCCAAGACGACTGGATAGTCTTGTACCGCTATCTTCGTCAGACTATGAACCCCCTACCGAAGATCGGTTTGTCGCACTCGGCACCAAATGTGACAGCACTCGAAAGGAGTAGTAGATTGTGATGAGCGACGAATTTGAATCGGGCTGTTTTGGATTATGTAGAGCGCGTGCGTGTAATGAAATAGCAGGTCGGGCTTATCGGGCCAAGAGTTGGCTGGAGGCCGCAACGAGAGCCACGCGGAGCACTGACCGCTCAACCGGTCCAGTCGCCGACTCCTTCCTTCCTCCTTACACCCTCACTGCGACTCCTACGCCTCGTCTCCTTCTTCCTGCCGCCTCTTCTTCTGCTCGTTCCGAGGCTTTCTGTTTGGGCGGGTCTCGGTCTTCACTTCCCGAAGCACACTCCACAACCTCGAGCGGAACCGACAACGCCTTCTTCTTCTTCTCCGAAGACGATGTGTCTTCAACAGACCACTCACATAATACAAATACCTATACTATTTTTTTCAATACGTACTCGATTCTGACCGTGGCTGACTTTACCATGTGCTATTTGCCGTGTAGTGTAGTTGTCTCGAGAAAGGTTTTTTTTATTACTACTAGCCTCTTCTTGGCTCGCTTTCGATTTTTTGGGTTGGGAAAAGCAATTGTTTGCTAGTTGAAAGATCGTGAATTGTAATCTTGGTTGACGTCGAAAAATGTATTTGATTTCATTAAGAGGGCTGGACACCAGCGCCTTGTCCATACAAACGTATTACACTTCTCCCTTCCTCAATTATGGCACTACAGAAATTATTTTTAAATATGCTATGGATATCCACCATTGGGATGCATCTATTGTTGTATTTTTTTTTGATAAGTTATTTTTATTAGGAGCTACATAGGAGCCGCCAAACTACGTGACGAGCTAGAATGTTAAGTTACAGAAAACACAAATATCGGAAGGCAAAGATCGAAAATCGAAAGATCTTAAGTCGAAAGATCAAAAGAAAGGATGCATGGTAAACGGTACATACTCACTGAATTTGCGCGAGCAGGGTACAACAGGAACAAGAGGAACAGGCTTTTCCTCCCGTATTCTGCGCGCGCACATTAATACGGGAGGAAAAGCCTGTTCCTCTTGTTCCTGTTGTATCCTGCTCGCGCAAATTAAGTGAGTATGTATCGTTTACCATGCACCCTTTTTTTTGATCTTTCGACTTAAGATCTTTCGATTTTCGATCTTTGCCTTCCGATATTTGTGTTTTCTGTAATTTAACATTCTGGCTCGTCACGGAGACCGCTTTTTTACACCCACGAAAAGAGTCCAGCGTGCTTATTAGTAAAGCCCGGGCCCTGAGGGGGCTGTATATTGTTCAAATGTTGTAAATGCATTGTTAAAGGTTTGCCGAACCTTTTTTACAAAGGATTTACAACAATTGAACAATAAACGGCACGCTTCCGGTCCTACCTCTACTTATTAGTTGTCTCGTGAAAGGTTTTTTTTTATTACTAGCCTCTTCTTGGCTCGCTTTCGATTTTTTGGGTTGTAAAGCAATTGTTTGCTAGTTGAAAGATCGTGAATTGTAATCTCGGTTGAAGTTGAAAAATGTATTTGATTTCATTAATGATTGCCATTGCTACACAGTCCAGATTGACCATCTCCTGTCAGATTGGTTTTTCTGAAAATAAGCATTGTCACTATGATTTAACTTAATTAATTATATGTCATTATGATTTAACTAAAATGTCCCATTCCTGAATTTACATGATATGAAATATCTGAGTTTGAGAAATGTGTGTTGGTAATAGATACTTTTGCTGCATACTAAGTACATTGAATCGTAGACCATGCACGTCCTCGTGGCTTCCAGCTGGGAAGGGCGTTGCTTCAGTTCATTGTTAATTCGTACGTTCTTATTTTTTCTACAAATTTCTGTATAACTTCAAATATGGGAATCACCGCTATCGACCAATGTCATACCTATGTCAATACAAGGATAAAATATCACTGAAAACACTCCAGGGGTGGTTTTGAACTGTGCCCTTGTTAGGGTTTTTTATGTTTTAAATTATTTAAAAAAAAAACACGTGTTGCGTGCTAATCTGTGTGTTTGCGCCCTTATAAAATTCCATGCATCCACAACCCCGAATTACATGCTGAAGAAGTTTTGTAATTTTGTATGACATCGACCCAATGTTTATTTTCAGAAAAACCAATCTGACAGGAGATGGTCAATCTGGACTGTATAATGATAATCGCAATCATTAGTGAAATCAAATACATTTTTCGATGTCAACCGAGATTACAATTCACGATCTTTCAACTGGCAAACAATTGCTTAACTTAATTGGTACTATCCAAAGTATACTCACAAGAAAATATAATATGTATGTATAATTAAAAGCGGTGTTTCGAACGAGTCGCTGGCATTGATGCCGGAACGATGATGGACACGCGAATTTTAAAACTTGTAATTAACGTTTCGCTTTCTCGATAGGGGGGGGAGGTAATCATGACTGACGAAACTTTCGCGATTGGGAGAACGTCCGTCAAAATCTTCGCGAACTGAACTGAATTCAATTTAGACCTTAGGCCCAACAATAATAATCGGGATGGGTGGGATAACTTTGTGCGTTGAAAATCGGTTGGCCGATCGGATTCGAGATTGGATTTTTAATGAAAATTTAATCACGCATTTTAGCAATATGTTCGAGGGCGAGTATTTATACTGATTTTAAATTTTGAGAGTGTATTTATTATCTCTTTGATTATATTTAATTTGTAATATGTCATGCCCGTCGTTGCTGGAACAGTTGGGACTTTATGTCCCTAATAATTATGTGCGTGTTAGATATCATCATTCGATGGTTGTACCTTCTGCCCGCACTGTACTTTATCGGATGGCTCCTATTACAAGACCTATCCGACTTCTCAATGAAATCGTTGCTGCTGTGCCTGAATGTGATATTTTCCACCTCAGTGAACGCAGGTTATCGGAGAATATTTTAGCGTATTTGTCTGGTAACCTGCGCTCATCATTATTTTCACAATTGAATCTGATATATGAGTGAAATTTTGATCTTCTCTCTTCCATTAGGAAAGAGTATGGGTATTACCCATATCTCTATTTTAACCTATCTGTCTGGTAGTCTGCGCTCATCATTATTTTTATAATTATATGTGACGTGTGAGTAGAATTTTAATCTTCTCTCTTCTAATAAGGCCTCGTAGGGATTTTTGTATTTACGGCTGGTATTTATATATTAATATTTAATATTAATATTTAATATTTTTAATCAGCAGAATAGACTAGTGGTCACGGGTTCAAATCCCACTAGTTTCTGCTGGCCAGACCTTGGATTTGTGACTTCAGGTCGATCGTTTCCTATCAGAGTTTTCCAATTTATCTGATTTCACTGAAACGGTTCGAACAAATTGGCAACCTTACCCATTTTCTCGCAATATCTCGAGCTTTCAGCAATCTCGAATTTCCCTGAACTGTTTAAAATGCTGCAAATTTACAAATTTGACCATATATGTCTCTGTGGATATTAATTGATGTGCATTTATGTACTTTGTATAATACTCATAATGTTTTTGGCTAGGAAGGCGCATTGGGGTTACCTGTTTCCTGGTATAAATTAAAGATAAAATAAAATAAAATAAAAAATACCATCATGGTACATATACATATGTACATATAGTATGGTATCTCAGTATGGAAAATAAACTTCTAAATATACATCGATTTTAAAGGGTTTTCAATTTACGGGAAATTGTCTTATAAATTTGCCTGAATTCCGTGAAAATTTAAAGATTGATGTAACATAATACATTCGCGGCGTTGAATGTTTTCATGAACTGTTTTCAAACGCTTTCGGGGAAGTTTATGCTACTTTGAAGCATTATAAATACTCTGAGAACAATGGATTTACGCTTTGTATGGTACATATTCGTGAAAGATTCCCATTGTTTTTCCATTTAACATCATAAACATGTTACCTACATACATACATACATTAAAGTATTGAATTTATTTTTCATGTGTGAGTTTCCATTAATTTTATTTTTTGTATCTAAAATTGGACTCTCAGCTCTTTATTCTCCCTTAATTATTTCGGGCCTTTCTTCTGGGAAATGTGCTACGTTTTGTCAACTCCGATCACGTTTCCGCTCCGGAAAATGTATTCGAGGGATTGCCTTGGCGCAATCTGTTAAGGCACTTGTAATTTTGTGCGCGGGTCAAATGCTGCAAAAACGCGCCCGCCTTCAAACTTTGTACCCTCGGCTATGACTACTAACGGTTTTTTCGAGGTCTGCGCAAAAAATAAAAAAATGAAATAAACCTTTCGGCGATACGGCATATACCTGCCCCCCTTCCCCCCCGTGGTGTGTTGCAATTCTGGACCGGAAAAGGATGCATCGCATCACGGTAAATGAAGGCACTTTTCCGAGCTTTTCCGCAGAATTTTACTGTGACGTAAATGTTAAATTCGATTTAAAAAGCTCTAGCTATATTGCAAATGGCAGTACATATACAAATGTATATACCTATACAAACATATACACATATGTATGTACATAGATAGGCGTGTAGATTTTGAGTGAAAATTAATGAATATTTAATTGACAGTAGAAGAAAGGTCGAGGCTGCTATCATAATATCATATATTTCTTAGGGACCCATTTTAATTATTTGTCTCTTTTAATATTTCATAATTTTTTATGATGATCTTTTTATATGAAAAGTTTTTTTTTTGAATAATTAAGTTCAAGATTAATGTACACAATTCTGTAGTAAATTCTAGATAAGGTCTTTAATTCCTTTTTTTTTATTAATTATACCTGTTTGTGCCGTAAATTTATATGAAATTGTAGTTTTTTCTAAAATACTTAATGACATACATATGATTCATTGAATTAGAAATTAAGTATGTATGTAAGTATTATCAAATGAATGTATTTTTCAACTATAGTAGAAAGTTACATTATTTTGCAATTAAGATGCGCTATTCATTACTGATTATTTTTTTTATTATTATTTTTTATTTGCACGTTAGTGATAATAATATAATGACAAATAATAACAACCATGTTTTCTCAGAACATGCAATTACCTTCCTATTACTGCCCTCGAAGGAAAATCAAGAAAATGAGCACACTTTCAGTTTCTTTTTCACTTAAATATGCAGCACACTTAGTTTCTTCCTAAAACAACATATTTACTGATGTGTATACAATAATAGGAGGTAGGAAAGTTTTTACAAGGTTAGTTGATATATGTATATTGATATTGTATGTATGTATATTGAAATGGGGGGGTGGTTCACGTAACTAGAAGAGCGAACTCTTGGTATTGGCAAACTCTTATAGGAAACGATCGACTTGGAGTTCCAAATATCCAATTCTGACCAGCAGCATTAAAGATTAGCACGGAATCGAACCCGGTAACCTCTCGGTGCTAAATATAAACGCAACCAATGGCCATACTGCTGGTTCGGTGATTGCGCTTATATGATATCAAATTTGGTTGGATCTTTTTTGTAGAACTCCGTCAAACTATAATATTTACATATATTGTTTTAATGCGCCTGTGTATCTATATATGTACATATATACATAAATAAAATTGAAAGTCTGTTTGTCGGTCTGTCTGTCTCGTATAGGCTCCTAAACTACTCAACCGATTACGACGGAACTTTCAGGATTTATTGTATGCATGTCCGGGAAGATTTATCTGATAAAAACCTATTAATAATAATATTCGTAATTACCTTTTTGGCAAAAGTATGAAGCGCCATTGTGTAGTCAAGGAAATGTGTTTTATAGTAACCACGTTACCAGTTAGTTTATGACGACACGGCGTTGAAGAGACGTTAGTTCACTTGAACCATCACTTGAAACGGGAATTGCATGCCTTATTCTGGCGTTGCAACGCATGCCGGGTTCAGATAGTATACAATACAGGCAATTAATATACATACATCATTTTATACAATGCACGTTGACATATGGAGAAACGTTTTGCAGCATTTTATGATCAAATTGGCGAACCTCAAGACACTGTTTAACTTGACATTAGCAAAAAACATGTGTTTGATGGTAACCACGTTAACAGGTTGACGACAGGGAGGTGAAGAGACGTTACTCCACGGCGTTGAGCTCCCACGATCACTTGAAAAGGGAACGGGAACTGGAATTGTATGCCTTATTCTGGCATTGCAACGCATCTAGTGCCTTTATAATATTGTATTTTGGTGTTTTTCCACTGCATAGAATGATAGGAAATGGTGTTACAAAAAATGTATTGGATAAACACTCAAAGAATCGCTCTACTTTTTTTTGTATTTACCTATAGTTAGAACATTGGATGACCCACATAAATCGACACTGCAAATAGCTCGAGTCCTTTTTTTATTACAGTCTGAAATCCACTTTAGAAAAATCAACGAAAAGCATTCATTGCCGCTCATTTATCTCAGTTTAGTCCAGCAGCAATCAAATCACCGAAAAGGATGCGAGGGTGTAATTTTTTTCTTGAACTTCCGTTCCATTTCGCGATGCACTCGTGACAGTTTTCAAGTAGTCGTTGCCAAGAGCAAACACACATACCCAATACACACATTGAGCAATCTACCGAAACTGCTTCAATTCGATCTTAACCTACGCTTAACCTCGTTTTCTCTCATGTGCGATTTGGACATACTTATTTATACCTACGCACGTGCTCGTGTTCCTATATACGTATGCACACACACACATATATATTTATAATCATTAGCATCGTTGTGCGAGGAGTGACGCTAAAGCTTTAATCCTTTACCATCCCTTCGCCTTTACCCGACAGAGGCCCCGGGGCCATCTTTTCACCTTTTTTCATCAACCTTTCCGGCCTTCATCAGCATTGATTACGCCACCATTCATTTTGCGGGCAAAACAGCTTTTCTTTTCATAACAAAGCTAATTTACCCCCGCGTTATCCTCCCCTCGGCCTCAGTTCCAGGAATCCTTTATTGGATGCGGAAATCTTTCCCCGTGGGATTTATTTTATATTATCGTGCCGAGCGAGGCGTGCATTTATTTCGCAGGATTATCGACGATGTGTGAATTTATTACGAAGGTTTTTCCCGCCGTGTTCCCTTCGGCTCGTTCGTTCGATATTCACGTTTCATAGTTTTCTTCTATTATATTATGTAGGTATATAAAGTTGCAATGTGTACGAATCGTAACATTTATTATAATTGGAATTTTGCAATCGGAATCAAGGAGAAACACCGTGTTTGTTGCTACATGTGAGATATTTCGCAAACGATATGATGAATATTCGTTAATTTTAGCATTTGGAATGAGTAACATTCAACGTTTTGCATAAGATTTTCATTAGATTGAACTTTTTTGATTATTCATCTACCATTTCCTGTATTGTGTTACGATTTTTTTGGTGTAAATCAATAATATATTCAAATATTAGTCATATAGTCAATGTTTATAAGTCGATAGCCACAAAATTCAATCATATTGTACATTTGAAAAGGTTTATTCAATTATACATATAGCAATTGAAAATATTTTAATTATTATTTATATTGTTGATATTAAAATCAATTAAAAATGAATAACTGAATAATTTCAAGAAGGTACAAGTATTTTCATTAAATATCAAACTTTAATAAACGTTTTAGCAGCTGTACTATGTTGAAGTATGCTACTTGAAGAATAACATAGTGTTGCGTAGGGGTGGGTGGAGGATCCAAGTAAAAGGCCAACAGTCGTATCACAGCATTTATTGATGATTAAGGAGATACACGCACTGTCACTGCTCAGTCCAGAATGACATGATATCGCCTACGTACCGCCTTATAAAGGGTAGATCTCTCAGGACGCCTAATCTGTTTACCTGTTGTATAGTCACGTATTCGGATATGTATTTCCACGACATTGGGTCTCCCCGTACCGATTCTGAGAAATAACTAATAACGGTCATTGTTTAGCCTAAATGCACTTAGAGTCCAGATATAATCCTTGGAAGTAAGTGCATGCACTTAGTTAATCCGATAACAGATATCCGTTGGTCTAAGTGCAATTCGCTCAACCCGCGGCGTACGTAACAATAGTTTTCTTCATATTTTCTTATATTTTTTTGCTTCCTCATGCCTTTCACAGGCAACAGGAAGCCATAGAAAAATTTAGATTGTAGAAGGAAATGTTCAATATTTGTGATCTGCTTTTGAACCACTTCCATTCTTTAGAACGCCTTGATATTTTACCGACATACGAAAGTTAGATAACATTGTAATGTCTCCGACATGAAGTTTAATCATCAACGAACTCGTTAAAAAATACATCGGAATCTTGTCTCAGATCGAAGCGAAGACACATAGTTATCCAAACGCGGCTTTCTACCGCCCCTTCACAACTCAATTAAACAGTGGTAAAGGCTACTTTTTATTATAACGTTTTTATTAGACGAACTTCCTACATTCTTCCGATCGCTTTGAAACTTTGCCATCTTGCGAGGTTTGGCCGCCGATGAAGATTCCAATTGATTCCCCTAGTTTGTTGGTGAAATATAATCGAAATAAACACGTTTAATAATCCAAAAATTTTGGAGAAGGTGACAGCTCACCCACTGCCAATAGTAGCCTTGTTTGTTTGACTTTCCGCTCCCCACTCGTTTTGTCAGATTTTCATTGTTTAAACGCCTATAACTATCATTTTCTCACTATATCTTATAAAATTTGCATTATAGGCTCTCATTATCTCTCATATATATTTTTACTTCACTAATAGATTATATAATGAATGATAAAAATATGTTTTTATAGAATTGAAATGGCCGATGCGGTGTTTGTTCTTTGGCCAATGCGTTCTCGCCGCTTGTTTGACGTCTCTATTTTCGATCTCTTTGTTTTCAACTATCTGATTTTGAATTTATTTTGGACTGACTGCGTCTCTTCCGAACTGTGATATTTTACGAACCTTTTATATCACTCTCATTTCTCCCCTTCAATTTTCTTCTGACTGAGCAACGCCAGGCTCGGAAATATCAGAATTTGTCGAGTGATGCCAACTAGTTTTTAGTAAATGAGCACCCATTTTTGCTCAGGTCCATTTTGGAATAGAAACTTACTCTCTGCATTATTTAACCATTTTTCATTTCACACTTTTCTGAAGTATACATATCTATAGGTATATGTATATAAAAATGAATGTCTGTCTCATAAATTTAATAATTTTTTTTTTTTTTGTAATATATTATATTATTTTTATTATTTCATAATTTTTATCATATTATTATTCTTATTATTTTGATATTTTTATTATGCTGTTATTTCTATTTTTTTCTTTTTGTTTTCTCTAACTATCTTACTCTATTATCATTTTTGTTTCTTATTTTAAATGTTTGAGCTTTTCTTTTTTTTACCTATATGTGAAAATTATTAATGGTTTACTTAGCATAATTATGTTTTTTTACTATCAATCTATGTAACTTAATAAACTGTAAATTTTCCAAATAAATAAATAAATAAAAACCACTCAACCGATTACGATGGAACTTTCAGGATTTGTTGTATGCATGTCCGGGAAGTTTATTGTGAAAAAAAAACCTCTTAATTACGATTACGATTACGATTTTACCAACGCGAAAGTTTGAAGCGCCATTGTGTAGTCAAGGAAATGTGTTCGTTGGTACCCACATTACCGACGCGACTATTCGCCTGCGTTTTTCCGACAAATTATCATTACTGTGATTTAATTTGTTTGTTAGGTAATAATTTGATACTGAAACATTCACTTATCGAAACACACCAAGAAACGGGAACGGGAATTGCTTGCGTTATTGTGGTTTTGCAACGCATGCCGGGTTCAGCTAGTTGAAAATATTTTTATTGTTCCGTTCATTCGTTTTGCTTCCTTGCACTCAAGCAGCATTCGTTTCGTCTATAATTCGAAAATAATTAAATTTCAAAGTGAGCAATTGCGCTACTATCACTGCCAGAACTTAAATTGCTCTTGGTTTCAATCTTGTTCGCAATTCCGTTTTATTGGCGACGTCGAATTCGATCTCCGAGAGAGAGAGACCCAGACAAGATCGTAGTTCTTTTTTGTCCTCGTTTCGTAACGGCGTCGTGGACACACAGACGGACAGTCAGACAGACACACGGTCAGTTACCTAGTAATTCGTCGTTTTCTAAAACGTCAGTTGAGCATCAGTTTGTACGCAAGTTACCCTCTACGGTGGCAATAACCTGCCGACCGGCTCCACTCGACTCGTCTCTCCTCACCTCATCTTCCCACCGACAACACAACCTCATTCACTATGCATAAATCGACAATTTTGAACCGAACTCTTCTCTCAACACGCACACACACATATAAAACGTATTTTTATTGTGTATTATTAAATAAAATGCGCAACGCGTATAACCCGTTCTCGCATGAGGTGTGTTTATTTTACGAAGAATCCAAAATATGTCCCGAAAATAAAAAAATACCCGTATAAAATTGTCGATAGTGTACCCGTGTGGTCGCACGACCGGTTATTCGTCGATTCAAAATCGCTATGATGTAAGAAGACGAAGAGAGTGCACGAGAAAGAAAAGGAAAGTGCCTTTTTTATTTAGTCTTCTCTCTCCATTGGCAGTGAAAATAAGCCGTTGTTCGACTTTCGTTACATAAATTTATAGTTTTTTTTTTCAATAGCGAGCTAAGGCACACACGCGTGAACTAGATTTCGCATTGAGAAGTAATTCGGTGCAAATTTGTTATTCATCTGATGTAACGAATGGCGTGTGTGAATGAGTAACCATCCTGGTATATTTTGCTGTAGCAATTATATTCTTTTGCATACGTACAAGTCTAATGTTCTGTAATCAATAGTGTATTCTTCGAAATATGTAGTTTTGAAATACATATACATACATATATAGAAAACTTTTTTATGGCATATGTACATTCTAATATTCTTTAGATTGTTTTTTTTAAACCTGCATTGATCATTCAAATAACAGGAACCGGTAATCAAAGTTCAATTTGCAATTAAGCAATTTCTGATTTGTATTTAAAACAATATGATCCCCGTATACAGTGCACTAAATTGCACTAAATAGTAGCGCAGTTTCGAGAAGTCATAAATTTCAAAGACGCTCATAATAAACTTACGCAATAGAATTCCACAAAAAAAGGTTAGCACCCTCTGATATGCATTCAAATACCTCTTGATGATTTTTTGTGGAATTCTATTGCGTTAATTCTCCGTGAGCATCTTTGAAAGTTAGGATGTCTCGAGAGTGCATTTTTCCGGTCACCCTCGTATACATGATGTTCGTTGTAGATTTTTTTTTGGGTCGAGAAGAATTAAAAAAAAAACAATCGGAAAAGTTCTACAATTAAAGTGGAAATGTATATGAAAGAGTGTGAAAGCTTAAGTAATATAAAGTTTATATGAGATAGTGTCTTGTTCTAAGGAGCGCTGGTGTGGTGAACCCCTTCCCCCCAGTCAAAGTCATCAAATTTATATCAATATAAAGGCACCAAAATAAACGAAAATCACCAAAAATGAGTGGGTTATAAAAAAAGCGTATTCTACACTGATGAAGTATATTGTAGGACAATATTACATACAATTGTTCCGGCCGAGCCTAATGCGTCAACGATCTATGTATGTATTTCGAGTGTGCGTTTTTCTTTGCAAAATTCTCAATACAAAATTAGTGAGTGTAAAAGACAAGAATTCTTTACACCTGAAACAGATATTTTCATACAAAAAGTCTAATATGGATTTCCGCTCTAAAGATACGATTTTTTGCGATCGGTTCCGAAGATCTCCGATCTTGCAGTCTTCTATTATTGTATTAACCTTCATGTAGTAAGTTATCGCCTTTGCTTGTGAAAGGATCTTTTTTTCGTCTTAAATTTTGGAAGTAGTTAACTCCCAATGATATTTGTTTATTTCATTGACGGTTAATTTTGACCCTATGTCAACATTGCGTCTTTGATAATTCTTAACGGTCTATAAAACAGTCAATGCTCACATTAATCATTTTAAACATTCAAATATTTCACAATGAATTTACACTCACCATAACCCACAATTAAAGCATCATCAAATGTAAACATCTACGACCATAATAACAGTCCTCTCCATACTATTTGCCTTACATACATCAACGCTGGCTCACGTACCCAATTAATGTCATATTTGAACAGTTGTTCCTTTGAATGCATCCCAGCACAATTGGAATCGAAAATGAACCCAAATTTTGGGCCTACCGAGCCTCAATTTATCATATTATGTGAAGCAGCCATTTTGAATTATTAACCGTGGGTTTTTAACCACATGCGAGGTTTCACCAAATTCACAATACCGCAACTTCGAACGTTACATATACGTATACGAGGGATTATCTCAACTAGTAAAGCTTGATTGAATACGTTCGATCACATTGTTAAAGCGAGCAATCAACCATAAGGTATTAACTCGATTTGCGAGTTTCTACTCCAGCCCTCGGTTGTCAGTTTAGTAAATTTAAACTAAAACACCCCCCCCCCCCCCAATGACGAGAGATATTAGTTTTCCCAAAGTGCTAATAGTTTAGACCGACCTACACCCAAATACAGAAACGCGTCGGCGTTTTGGAAACGTCAAACAACCGGGCCAAGATCACGAGACGAGTTAGCGTCTCTCGTTTATTTATTTATATTTGTGTTTTTTATTCATTCATTCATTCGTTCGTTTATTTTGTGTATAAACTTTACCGTTGACCCGGGGCAATGTGGATGTCATAATGTTGCATAATTCTCGGAGTCCGTGTTGTATGTCTGTGGTTTGTGTTTCCGTCGTGTTTGTGTGGATCTTCTGGTCTTTACAAATCAAACACAGTAGATTGAAAAGTGTAAAGTTCCGATTGGATCAGATGCGAAACTGTGAAAACTATTGGAAATGCGGTCTCCGTATTCCGCAGGGTGATGTTTTGAAGGCTGACTAGATGGGAGTTGTCTGCAGTCAGGTTCTTTTTGAAATGTAAAAAAATTGCATTCCTTCTTTTGAATGATTTACAATGTATATATGTATGTATGTACATATAATACATAAATAGTATATCAGTTTTGTAAAATGTTAGATTCTTATTGTTTTATATAATGAACAAATTTTTGACCGGTAGTGTATTTTGTTTAATTGAGTCATACTTTTGTATATTCTATATTCTCAATATACCCAATATTTAATCGCCATAGTTCTTAATCAACTCAAAATCAAATAAAATTATATCGCGCGCTCATATTACAATTATTAATTAACCTACATATGCTTCACCTGTATGGAATAACGCCTCGAATATAAACCTTTCCATGGTCGAAGTAATACAAAATAAATCCCTAAAAATAATTTATAATACACCCATATATACTAACTTGAAAAAACTGCATGCCATATATAATATTCCGTTTGTTACAGACATTACTAACAAACTAACCAGTATATTCCATGACAGAATCACTAATAACCAAACTAACACACTTTTGAAGAGTCTCGGTGATTACAGCAAAATGTCTATACCCTTCAGGTATAACACACAGATTACCTAAACACAATCTGCTTTAGGTCATCGACTTTAGAGATTGTTTAATTAATATTATCTATTAGATGTATTATGAGCATTTATAAGAATTGTAAATAGGTTTTTTAGCTCTTTTTCCTATTATGCTGTACATTAAAATTAGAATAATATATATAACGTTCATTTATACGAAGTATCAATATTGAATTCGTTACAATTACTGACTTGAAGACTGATTTGTATTTAGTATCGATCCCTAATCACGTTTTAATGGTTTCTAGAAAATGTTTGTTGGTATATATTGGAGATAATTCGAACATTATTAACTCATACCAAATTGAAACTTGGTCAGATATTTATCGTTATGTCGACCGAAAGTGGTACTTCCTTTTTTTAGATCCTCTTTTTTTATATAATCGAAAACTATGATGTACTTACATATATGCGTATTTTCTTATTCTTCTTCAATCCCTTATCCAATATTGGGTAGGAGTCTCAACTTTTTAATCAGGTTCTTTCAGGTAAACCTATCTCGTTCTGGTACTGGAAACTACTCCCCCACCATTGCCACGATTCACATATTGATCTCGTGTGTTCTTCCAACCCTTCTGGCTCATCCCACAGAATTATAACTAATCTACGTACTTCAAATAGAAAGTGCATAAGTTTTGTGCACCTGATTACTGGAGATATATATGTATACATACATATATAGGAGTATATTTGATTTAATCTGAAGCGTCAATAGGTACTACCTATATACAATGTAGAAACGGTCTAGCAATTCATAGGAGATGATCATGTCTAAATCCGATTATCAAACGTTGCACAAACTGTGTGACGCAAACTCCTCGTGTTCATCATCATATCAATATGAATAAGTGGACGTGTAATAAATAGCTACATTTCTGCTTTGAAATAACGCTACCGCAATTCGAATAACGTTTCTTCATTTTTTTGTACTACTGCCTGCTGCTATAGATCATTATGACGTGAACACTCACTTTTTTTGCCAATTTGTACAGGCGTATTAAATACAATCGTATAAGAACCCCATATAACTGTGTATATCACAATTTATTCAATTCAGTACGTTTACATTTAGAACAACCCCACCTGTGCCCCTACGTGCGTTTGACCGAATAATTCCCCCCATATTGTATATATGTATGTATGTTTATGTGCAGATGTATGTACGATAAAAAAGTACGGGAATAAAGTGGAATCATCCACTGAACTTAATCGTAGAACTACGTATGTATGTATATTTATACGTCCTATTTTAAAATTTATTTCACAAATGAAAATATCAGAGTTGCTCTTTTACATATTTCATCACTGTGTTCTGCATTTCCTTGCCTTGTTCATAGTCTCGACAATGTCGCTGCGACAAAGTCGCAGAAGTGTCGCTGTTCATACTGTTGCGTAGGGGTGGGTGGAGGATCCAAGTAAAAGGCCAACAGTCGTTTCACAGCATTTATTGATGATTAAGGAGATACACGCACTGGCAGTGCTCAGTCCAGAATGACCTGATATCGCCTACGTACCGCTTTATAAAGGGTAGATCTCTCAGGACGTCTAATCTGTTTACCTGTTGTATAGTCACGTATTCGGATATGTATTTCCACGACATTGGGTCTCCCCGTACCGATTCTGAGAAAGGACTAATAACGGTCATTGTTTAGCCTAAATGCACTTAGAGTCCAGATATAATCCTGGAAGTAAGTGCAAGCACTTAGTTAATCCGATAACAGATATCCGTTGGTCGAAGTGCAAGCACTTATTTAATCCGATAACAGATAACCCCTGAACGGTCACATAGTCTCTGGGATTCTATTCGCTTAATCCGCGGCGTACGTAACAATACTAATATCTAATAGTGTTCATAGTAAGCGCGACAAACTGTCGCACTAACTATGAACACTATTAGACGTTAGTATGAACAGCGACACCTCTGCGACTTTGTCGCAGCGACATTGTCGAGACTATGAACAATGCCTAATAGTTTCGTTTGTTGCAATTATTTATGCTATACACTTTATGGGACCACTTATTGGAAAAAAAACTATTCATCAAACGATTGTCATTGGATGGATTGACATTTGATGAGTGACGCGACAAAGCCGCGCACGACGTTACCCCGCCGATGAACCTTGCCGTGCCTTGCAATGCCGCGCAGAAAATCCCCGTCAATGCCGCGCAAAACAAAACTACAAAATTTAATTTAATTTAATAAAACAGAAGTTATTGTTAGGAGATAGGAAGACGGGAGAAGATAGGTTTATTTAAAAAATATCTTTGACTTAATGCAACCAAATGCAACTATTTCAAGGACTCAACATTTTTAAGGCATTTACTTAACATATATTACATTGTATTTCATTACAGTTCAGCGTTTTCGAAACCTTAAAATAAATATTTTGAATTATTATGGCAATCGGAAACTTTCACAAAATAAATATATTTTCATAATTTTGTGAAAATTATGAAACCCCCAATTAGTTTTTTGTTAATGCTGCGCCATTGTATCTGGTGTCTAATAATGAGTATGATTTAATTTTTAATGGATATAATACATAGGAATTTACTTTTGTCCTGCGCAGCTATGTATGTCGGGCCATTTAATGAATGGTCTTTGATGAACAGTCCGTGTTTAAATCGCCCTTTGATAACCAGTTCGATAGACCAGATTATAACTAGACAATATAAGATCTCAATCATCACAGTTGTGGGTTCAAATCCTGACCAGAATCGAAACAAATATTTTATTTTCTCGTTGATTGCGAGTACATCTACCGTTGTTGGCAAAATCTGGATGGTTACACTGAGAAATAAAAAAAACCGGAGTGGAGACCAATCCAACTTTACTAAGTTTGATCCACTAAATTCGAATATGACAATGATTTTATTTGGTTGGTTCCAATTAAATCGACATCCGCTGCCTCTCTTGATTGTTGCAAGCATTAAGGCGAAATTAGACAGCGGTGAATGTGACACGTAGTTTTTTTTAGATACATAGTTTTAAACATATAGAAAATATAATATAGAGTACGAAAAGAAAAAGTTATAGGCGTTTAAAATATTAAAATCCGACAGCGACAATGAAAAGTAATGAAACTACCGATGTCAATGATGAATGTGACAGATAAACGTCACCGTGTAATACGATGCAGTATTTTCAAACGTGTCTATTACGATTATTTTTCACCATCGTAATGACGGATGATACTTCCACTTATATTGATGACCAAAATGAGCAAAATGGCAAAGTTTGAAAACGATCGGATAAGAACCCAAACTTCGTCACACCACCAAATCGTTTGTAAGCTAAGAAGAGGTATGTAAAAATGTAGCGTTCATGGGACGCGTGCATTTCAAAACGACACATTATGTCGTTGAAATTGTATGATAGTATTTATCCTTGCTTGACAGTGATCTATACCAAAACGACCCTTTTAACCATTTTCGGTAAAATTGTATCCTTGCTTGCTTATCGATCACTGTCAAGCAAGGATACAATTTTACCAAAAATGGTCCGAAGAGTCGTTTTGGTATAGATCGCTGTCAAGCAAGGATAAATACTACCATACAATTTCAACGACATAGGTTGAATGTGTCGTATTGAAAGGGCTATCCCATGCACGCGTCCCATGAACGCCACATTTTTTCTATATTTTTAAGACTATCTAAAAAAACCACGTGCCACATTCACCACTGTCTTATTGCGCCCTTACACGGTTTATATTTGGCATATGTATACTTATGTACATAACACATATGTACACAGTTTATCATAGTGTTGATTTAGAGTCACCTGTCATGTTATTATTTCATATATGGAAAAAAAATCCTTACACACAATACTACGTCAAAATTAAAATAACGGAAAGCACACACATATGTACATATGTAGGTACGGATATATGTAGTATACTCGTTGGGTATGGTAAGCTCAACCGCTCAGTTTATTGGTTTATCACTGTTGTCGCCGAGGGTGAGTGGGTGGGTTAGCGTTCGCATATTTCACCCTGCCCACCCTCGCATGTCAATATCGGCCATTTTTCGAAGTTGTAATCTCTGGCTTAGCGGGTCCGCTAGTTCGGAACGTCGTCGCAAATCTGGGACTGCGAATCCCCGCGATATTTATGCACAAAACTGGAGCTCCCCGATAAATCCCAGCATCACCGTGAATCAAATCCCCGATATATCCCCGGGTCTACCCCCCCCCTCCCACCCATCCACCCACCAAACCCCATCCACTTTAGGCCAAATCACACAACAATGCCCGGAGGGAGTCCCCCGTCCGTGTAAGAACATTATGCCCCGTCTAAGCCCCCATATAATTTTCTCATTATATACCGTAAACTCGGGATTGAGCATTGTGCGCATTAGTGAGCTGGCTGACCCTGCCGAGCGTGCAAGGGGGGGGGGGGGACTTTATGATTTGTCCATTATTATTGTCGTCGTTGTCGTTGCCCAACTTGTTAAGGCACACGTGTTCGCTTGTATGTAACTGTATATCGTGTAGATTTAGACTTGCATAGTAAGATACGACCAGGTGTTCCTGTTTTCCAATAACATGGTTCTCGAAACTTGTTGATAGTAATTTGAGCTAGGAGAGTTAAGACTATTGTGTAGAAATACTTTTTGAAATGTGTAGACAACTTATTAAATTATTGTGTAGAAAACTTTCTGGATTTGTATAAAAAAAAAAAATGTGCATGCGAGTAGTGCAAAAATCTTACCTTGTGATAATTTATTTATTTTTTACATACATACATATATACCAGGAAGGCCTTACAGGTAAACCCCAATGCGCCTTCCTGGCGAATTACAAATTACAATGCGGCATTTTTATTACAAGTCGTTGAATTATGAGACACTGAAAAACTCGCAAATTAACGAGACATCTATGCATTGCATATGTTACACCGAATCCATGAAATTGTCTATTACAAGCATTCGGCAAGAGAATTGCCGAATGCGTGAAAAATGCAAGCACGTTGCCCAGTTCACGGATTCCGTAAATTCTTTGCCGAATGCGTGAACTGGACAGCGTGTTATATTATAACCATGTGTCAAAGTGACAGCTGAATAAAGATGTTTAATTTACATATTATTATGTATAATATGACTACATACATATGTTTCACTGTTAAAATATTGATCAAAATGTATAAAAATGGCATTAATTTATGTATAAGTCATATGAGATGATCGAAACATATGTATGTAGTCATATTATACATAATAATATGTAAATTAAACTAAATTAAACATCCTCATTCAGCTGTTACTTTGACACTTGTCCACGCTGTCCAGTTCTAAAAAACAACACCGGAGCGCTGCTGTCTATTTGCCGACTCCATGCTTTGAGCAGACAAATTCTTGCCGAATACACGCATTCGCCAAAGTATTTACGGAATCCGTGAACTGGGCAACATGCTTGCATTTTTCACGCATTCGGCAATTCTCTTGCCAAATGCGTGAAATAGACAATTTCACGGATTCGGTGTAACACATATACATTTTATTGTACATTAATCATACTCAAATAGTGGTGACATAGTAGGTAGGAAGGATTTTTAGCCAATTTTTAAACGGGAACCGTTTCGACAATGAAATCAAAGAAAATTGGCAAACTCTGATAGGAAACGATCGACCTGGAGCCACAAATATCCAAGTCTGACCAGCAGCTCTACAGATAGAAAGAAAAATTCTTTTCAATCGAGGTCAGCTCATGGGATCGAACCCGGCGCCTCTCGGTTTTAAGCAGTAGCTTAACGACCGAGCTATGCTGCTGGCTGATATACATATATGTATGTATGTACTATATATGTACATATGTACTAGAAATGAGTCCACTTATTTGGGTGTTGTTCTCGATGTCAAGCTTTCATTCAATGGTCATATTGGGAGAGCATTAGATAAAGCTAAGGTTTCCTTTGGTCGTATTGGTCGCCTCTGTGGTCGCTCATGGGGTTTAGGTTTCCATGACTTTTCAATTCTTTTCAATCGAGGTCACCTCATGGGATCGAACTCGGCGCTGAAATTGTTGCTGCTGAGCCTGAATGTTATATTTTCCACTTCAGTGAGCGTAGATCTATTTAACCTATTTGTCTGGTAAACTGCGCTCATAATTATTTTCACAATTGAATGCGATGTATGAGTGGAATTTTGATCTTTTCTCTTCCATTTGGGCCTTGTAGGGATGTAAAAAAATAATTAGGCACAGCCCTGCGTACATTGACATTATTGATTTCTTACTGCTTGCACGTGAGTTTAATCTGTGTGTAAATTTCGATTTATACAATTAAGTGTCCCATACGTAGTTATTACATTACGGTCACCCTGGCCGAACTTTTACATTTACGCTGCAGTATTTGGTACAAAGTCTAGCTAAATAGATTCGTATATTAATTTGTCAAAGAGT
Organism: Arctopsyche grandis; assembly: GCF_051622035.1. Classification (NCBI taxonomy): domain Eukaryota; kingdom Metazoa; phylum Arthropoda; class Insecta; order Trichoptera; family Hydropsychidae; genus Arctopsyche; species Arctopsyche grandis. The sequence goes on from NC_135362.1 coordinate 5,376,139, forward strand.
TCCGGGAGTAATTGAATTTTGGCCGTTGTGAAGGTGTTGATGAAGTGTTTTCGGCAGAGAGGGGGTGGGTGGGACGGTTGGGGTGGAGCACGAACGGCCGATTTTATCTGCAGGAATGGCTCTCGTTCGCCGTGTGTTTCACCCGAAGGGATGAGGCGGCAGAGAAGGGGTTGGTTAATGTGTTGAGCCATCGTAAATCAATTGGGTAACTCGATTAATTAGCGCACTCACGCAGAACACAATGTGTTGTTATCTTGCCACCGCTGCAGTTTGTAGATAATGGATACCAAATTGGCTCAGGCGAGCCACAAATTTGTTTCACCTGTAGTTATGGTGACACGTATCGCATGCTGTGCTCGGGGAAATTCACCAAAATTAAATTCAAATTATGTTTTAGATTTAGAAATCCACTACGCATGCATACACTAACCGCACGCGGCTAAGTGAATATAGACATGAAACATTTTTTGACCCGAAACAAGTTCAAGGTCGAATGTGACTTATCGTATTCCGCATTTCATATTGTACAAATGGCGCATATGTTCAGAAATAAGTAAAAATTCCGCGCTGTCTGAAGAAGAATGTTTCCGATCTGTGCTAATATACCCACAGAAGCAATGAAAAGTTGTATAGTCAATATAAGGACGACAGACAGAAGTGAATCATATGAGTTTGATGTATGACCAGAAAAGTTGATATAACAGAACGAACGAAGGGATTGAAAGAAAATGTGTGGGAAATTCAGCTACCAGATCAAATGAAATAGAAGTAAGAGAAGTGCTCGAATGTTAACCAAGAGTGTGTGGTGATTATGATGATTTATCGAGCGACTTATTTTTTACAAACCAATGCGAATAAAACACTACGTATACTCTTTTTAACTTGTTTCCCAACTGATTTGTTTACGACACAATAGAATCGACAAGATGATCCACGCAAAACCTAATCCTAGCTATTCCTTCGGTATGTACATATGAGCCGTTAAATTTGAAAGTGGCATAAGTTCACTTTATTTCAAGATATATTTCGTAAAGTATTAAATATAATGTTTTGCGTTTGACAAAATTTAAAAAACTGGTGGCCTGTAATACGTTTATTCTGCATTTTTTTAAACGCTCATATCTATTAAACGAAAACTAACAAAAATCATTGTCATATTCATATTTAGTGGGTCAAATTTAGTAAAGATTGATATGTCTCCGCCCCGGTAAATAAAAAAATGTGATTTTTTTTGCTCTGTGTTATAACTAAGCTTCGGCGCGACCCTGCGCACAATTGTTCATTTTTATGGTGAACCTTTTTTTTGCTTTCTAGCTTTGTAGTTTGCCATCTTTCCTGGAAAAACCTAAACTGCCCCAAAATTTCTATTTTTTGTTCCAAAAGCACGCTCCAACGCCGAAGACTAGTTATTACTAGTCTTCGGCGGACGAATGCGCCGAAACGGGATCCTTTTGTCAATTTCTATTGTTAACCTTTTTGTGGTCTCTAGAGAGAATAAAGGTAAAACAATAGAAATTGACAAAAGGATCCCATTTTTTCTGTGCTAGCGCATTCACGCGCCGCGCTTTAAATTATTACTAGAGGTAGGACCGGAAGCGTGCCGTTTATTGTTCAATTGTTGTAAATCCTTTGTAAAAAAGGTTCGGCAAACCTTTAACAATGCATTTACAACATTTGACCAATATACAGCCCCCTCAGGGTCCGGGCTTTAGTTATTACTAAAGGGCGGATAGGAAGCGTGTTTTTTCCAGGAATCAGGGCGTTTTGTGTCTGTTTACAAAGCTAGAGTGCAAAAAAAAAGGTTCTTCATAAAATTGAACAAAGCACAGCGATGTAATATCGACGCAACAATTATTTATTTATATATATTATCTTAGCTATCAAACTAATTTAAAAAATACATCTTAATTACTTAACTCTAAAATTTATAATTAACTTATGTGTACTGTCCCTCACAGAGGTGTCTCTTCGCACCTCGCAAGAATGCATCCATGGTCTTAGCAGACCTGATGCACTCAGGGAGGGCATTATGCATGAGCACACCCCTGTGAAAAACACCCCCAGCTGTCTTATTTTTTCTTACTCTACTTAAACTAGTTTGTCCTTATTTCTAGTATAAAAAAGCACATTAAGCACAGCGATGTAATAATTAACAATGAACGGCACGCTTCCGGTCCGATCTCTAGCTATTACTGTAGTATGCAATCTACTGAGCGACTTATCCTTTACAAGCCGACGCGAATGAAACGCTGCGTAAAAAATGCATAAACGATGCGCGATAAAGACCATAAACGATGCGCGAAAGCAACTTACTTCGTCCATCCAATTTTAAAAAGATCATTAATGACAAAAGGGGAGAAAAGACAGTGTCGCATCTTAGTGAGTGATTATCGTTAACGTTACCTGTATGTAATTAGTGTGGAATGCGTCTCGCCATTGCCGAACTACAATATGCATACACGAGACAGTCCATCAAACGGATATTACATCGCCACGACAATGGGATGCGTAATTTAGTCGCGGGAGATAACGCGACAGTTACACGGCGCATTCCCGGTGCCCGGACAGATGTAATTTACGGCCAGGTCGTTTGTAATCGAACAAAACGAAGATCCATCGCGCGCAATCACGACGAATTGCGCGCGTCGGCCTTCCACCTGACAATCGGATCTATCCACCGGTATATGTACATATGTAATGTGCGTGTACAATAGAGACAATATACAGATGTACATATGTACTCATCCATATGAAAATGGTCTATGAAATATTCATGAGACGAAATGCGCAGTAGTCGATCGCATTAATACGACCGGCCATTACATACATACATACATACATATATGCTACATGCATAGATAATATGTATGTTGGACAAATGTAGGACATTGCGACGATACAAATCAGATGTGTTTGAAGTTGGTACCATTAGAGTACTTATTTTGATTCTTAGCTACACATGCATACTTAGCTATTCATGGCACCCCGACAAAGACGGGCACGACAATGCCGCACAGGACAAAAGTAAATACCCATAGTATAGTACTTAAATACCTATAGTATAGTATTAGAATGTTATCATAATTAGACATCAGAGTGATTTGAAATTTAGTGGCAGGCGTCAACGAATGACTATAATAATTTATTTTATATTTTGTTAATAAAATTAAGACAGTATATGAAAAATCTCTCCAATTCTCTCCGTAAACTTTGAAAAAACGATCAGAACAGTGTGGACGATAGACGTCACCGTGAACGAAAATGCATTATTTTCAAACGTGTCTATTACGATTATTTTTCACCATCTTAATCATTTCCACTTATATTGATGACCAAACCGAGCAAAATGGCAAAGTTTGAAAACAATCGGATAAGAACCAAAACTTCGTCACACGACAAAATCGATTCCGAACTACATAATAGGAGGTTAGTAAAAATATAAAAAAATATTTTACTCTTTCTGTCTTGATTATTACCAGATCTTACTATTTTTATTACTAGCCTCTTATTACTTCACTTTCGATTTTTTCGTGTGACGAAATTTGGGTTCTTATCCGATCGTTTTCAAACTTTGTCATTTTGCTCGGTTTGGTCATCAAGTGCAAAATCGCGATTAGAACGATAGTTAAGTCAAGCTGATGGACCCACGCGTGGTCTACTTGCCCCCTCGGACCCTTTATGTCTGTTCTTTCGAATATTTTGCCCCCCCCCCTATATTTTTTTGCGAGTGGTACATGTTTTATAGTTATTCTATTATAATTAATGCAATTTTTTCTTCTCTTTCCAGGTGAGTGGTTGATGCTTTGAATAATTTTCATTCTACTGAAAAGCAGTGTTTATGTAAGTCTTGTTTATTATTTCTACGAGCCTCTTCTTACTTCAATTTCGATTTTATCGTTTGACGTAATTTGGGTTCTTATCGTTTTCAAGCTTTGCCATTTTCCTACGATGGTGAAAAATAATCGTAATAGACACGTTTGAAAATACTCCATCATCTTTCTCGGTGACGTCTATCGTCCACATTGTTGCATTTATCCACACCGTTCCAATCGTTTTTCCCTTTTCCCCACCATCTCGCTATGTCAGATTTTAATTGTTTAAACGCCTATAACTTTTTCTTTTTTACATACCTCATTTACGTTTCACATGGCTTTCGTGTTAGTGGTCATTTTTATCTCTTATCCGATCGTTTTCATACTTTGCCATATTGCTCATTTTGGTCATCAATATAAGTAAATGGAGCCTCCGCCATTACGATGGTGCAAATATAGTAAGACGCGTTTGTAATTTGCCCGCCGACATTCTATTTGACGTTTACGGTTGACGTTTGTTTGTTAGTTTAAAACATAGATGGCGATAGCAAAAAAAAAGTTAGTTCACTCATAGTGTTAATAATGAATGTTATAATATAGTAATTCTAGTATTTAAAACCAGCAGGCCAAATTTTAAAATCTGTTTTCGAATTTTGAAAAACTCGAAAAACTCCGCTGAAAAACTCGAAATTTGCGAGACATCTATGGAAAAATTTGCAGAATTTTATAAATCAGCGAATTTGAGATGCCTTAAACTCAGGTGTTGCGAAAAATATGAGAGGATTGTCATTTTTTTGGAATAATTTCAATGAAATCAGATAAATTGGCAAATTCTGATAGGAAACGATCGACCTTGGATTCACATATACAAGGTCTGGCTAGCAGCAGCATGGGATTGAACCCGTTAGCACACAATTGAAAGCATTACACGTATACCATTGATATAGCTACTGGTTATGCATTCATATAACTTACTACATACATAAGTCGTCAATATAAACTAATAGTTTAAGTCCGATTTCTAACTTGCTTTCATTTGTGATTGGGTCTGTCATTGTCTGATTTCATTGTTGATTACTTCTACACCCTGCCAGAAGTTATAGAAATGTTTTTTTTTTTATTATTTAGAAAGCATAAACGTGGATTTCAGAGTTTAACGCATTATCAACTTGCATGTGTTGTGACTCTTGAAAGTTAATGATGTCCAAAATAGCCTAGTTTATTATTTTAGGTGCAGTGTCTATGATTGATTATCATTATTGTGGCATGCACCGAGGGGAAAAAATCTCCACTTCCCGTCGTATAATGTGTTGAATTATATGGCCATTATTCATCTTGCCGCTATGCAAGTATAATAGTTTGGCGCCGTTTGCTTTCTTGACTTTTTGAATAACTTTTGAAAAGTTTCCTACTATTTCATCCGAAATCCAGCCAACTTTAAACAATGCAGTGAATTGTGTATTCAATCAATCTATTACCAAAGTATTCTTTTGTTTTTTTATTGTTGGAAGTTTAATTAAAGGAGTGGGGCGAAACTTGCTTCAACTTCTAATTTAAAGGTTTTCAAGACATTTTTCTGGGATTTTATCACTCTACAATTATTTGACTAATTAACACGAACTTTCCCATCGCGTGGTAGTTCATCTTGTCTCTGATTATACGACTCAACCTAGCGTAAAACGATTTTGAAGTATATTTAGAAAAAAAAAACGGTAATTTCTAGTATAAGAATCATAGAAATCAGCGGCGTGGACTAGTGGTTAGCATATTATGCTTTCGAGCAGAGTGGTCACGGGTTCGAGTCCAACTAAAGTCCCGCTGCTGACCAGATCTTGGTTTGTGACTCCAGGTCAATCGTTTCTTATCAGAGTTTGCGATTTTGAAAAGGTTCCTGTAAAATTGGCATGTCTTTTGCTAATCTCAAGTTGTTCAGCGTCTTGAGGCTCGTCAATTTGATTATAAAATGCTGCAAAAACTTCTAGATAGATGTAACTGTGAATGTTTGTATGAAATATATGCTTATGCATATTGATTGCATTGTATCTGTATAAGTGCACTCGTCACTTTGGAGCGACCTGTAAAAACGAGTGTTCATGTTCTACGAAATAAAATAAAATATAGATATTTAGAGTTTCATAGTGATTGAAAAACACAGCTCTTATACAGTAACAATGACAATGCAATGATTGTAATAATTATGTCACTCTAATCAAACTACATATGTACATTTAAAGCCAAGCACATACGTAATCCATTTAATATCCAGGCTCGATATTGAAATCTTAGCTGATATCAGATAAAAAATCTAAATGTTTTCTATGGCAAATTTTTTGATAAAATCATGTATTTTAACAACCTTTTATCGTGTTTTTTCTTATAAAAATATGGGAGATTTTGAGTCATCAAAATTTCAAAAGTAAAAATAAATTATTCAAAGAGTAAATATAAATTCAAATTGAAACAGTAAAAGTTTTATGCTATTCAAGGAGTAAAAATAAATGCCGGAAAATTAATTTTTTTCGAAGCTATTTTTATTCAGGGCAGAAAATAAAGATCTTTTACACGATTAATCAATCTCCAGAAAAAAGACCATTTTCTAATACCTTTTTCATTGAGAAGATAACATAAATAAAAAGTATTCATTGGTTCATTTGAAATGGCGATACATCTCATCCTAAGTTGACAACATTTTTGAAATACGTGTTGAGTTACATATTCAGTTCAATATTTATTTTAAAAAAATGTCGGACTTCCATGTCATTTATGTAAGTATTATGTACAAGCAGGACCTGGAAGTTGACCTAAAAGAGATAGGGCACAAACAAACAACAGTCGACGTTATGCAAAGCTTTGTAAAAAAGTTTCGCGAATGTATGTACATATAACAAATTGTTGACATCGTTGGACACGTGATATTTTACGTGACTTTACGGGATATTTTACGACCGTGTTGACACGGAGATGACAGAGATGGATACGGGTTGAGACATTAGTTGCATATTTGTATGTACATACACGTGCACTCGGCGATTGCACTGCGGGATTCATCGATGCCATTGATGTGTCCAGCTTTATCTGTTTGTACATAAATAGCTTGATTCTGCGAGTAATATTTTGCCAGCAGCACGGCTCGGTAGTTGGGCTTTTGCCTAGCACCGAAAGGCGCCGGGTTTGATCCCGTGAGTTGACCTCGATTGAGAAGATTTTATTCCGAGTATATCTGTAATGCTGCTGCTCAGACTTGGATATTTGTGCTCCGGGTTGATCGTTTCCTATCAGAGTTTGTCAATTTTTCTGATTTAATTGTTGAAACGGTTCCTCGATTAAATTGGCTAAATACCTTCCTACCTACTATGTCACCAATATTTGAGTATGATTAATGTACAATAAAATGTATGTAAAAGTTAAAATTCATAGATGTCTCGCTAATTTTGAGTTTTCATTGTCTTGTAATTCAGCGATTTACATATTTAATAAAAATGCTACATTGTTTGTAATTGGCCAGGAAGGCGCATTGGGGCTTACCTGTTAGGCCTTCCTGGTATATGTTGTCACGTTACAACGAAAGATTAAATATTTTTTCTTTTTTTTATTATTATTATTAAAGCGTTACATTTATCTTATTGGTAGAATTTAATTATGGAACGGAAAATTTAAATAAGACACGTAGAACTGTTTCACTTTAATTTTGCTTCACTAATTAATTTTGTTCTGCTGCTGATGTGTTGACTGCTACTTTCGGAGTTTCAATGGTATCAATTACCACTCTCGGAGTCTCGATGGTGATGACTAAAGGCCGGATAACCAAGGTGCCGTCTTGAAAAAAACGGACCCAGAGGGTGCTGTGTATTGTTCATTGCATTGTTAAAGGTTCGCCGAATTCTAACAGTAATGAGTTTATATTAAGCACTTTAAAATTTGTATACAAGCTAGATAAGAATCTATTACCCAAATATTTTAATAATCATATAGTTAGGAATAGAGATATACATAATTATAAAACTAGAAATAGGAATAAATTAATTATAGGTAGAGTTAAGAAAGTAAAAACTACAGGAGGTGTTTTCCACAGAGGTGTTCGAATATACAATGCCCTTTCTGAGAGCATTGGAGGTGCTAGTAACATTGGTGCTTTCTTGAAGGGTGTTAATGGATACCTCTGTGGAAGATGACGTAAATATATATGTAACTTTAATAAAATTCTATATTTGGAGTTATTTTGTATTATTTAGGGTTACTAATTATAGTTTTGTTAATTTTGGTAACTATGTATGTTATATTATAGTTGTTAGTTTAAGTTTAAAATTGTTAATTGTAAATAATTCATTAGCTATTTAATAATAATAAATAAATAAATATACTCTTCTTTAAAACAATGAAGTGTTGAAGAGACGTGTCGTACAATTTTGGTTAGTCAATGTTTAAGGTGTGCTACAAATGAATGGTGTTACTTATTAAATTAGGCGTGCCACAAATCAATGGTGCTACTTATTAATTTAGGTGTGCCACAAATCAATGGTGTGTCTTATCCCTACTGGTTGGTTGACTACATTGTATACATTAAAATAAAATAAATGTCGCAAGAAAAACTCTCACGATTGAATCCAGCAATGCAATAGTACACTTCGCTTGCATTCTTTCACCGGGGAATCGACATTTTCGTAATATACCCAAGAGCAACGTTGAACCTGTCGATAAATTCCTGACTGACAATGAGAACACGGATACCACGTCATGTCCATCCACGGGATATCGGCAGAGACGAGGGGAGCGCGCAAAGGAACATGGCTCGTAATTAAAATGTTAATTAGTCGGAATTGGTTTCGCAACCGCTCGTCCGACTTCTGTTTTGGCAACTTTTAATCATACGGAAGCCCCACAAAGCGCCTTCCCTCCGAAGAATTAATTGCGCCATATCGATTTTCGCGTCGATTGCAACCTTCGCGAGAGGCATCGGGGGGAGGGGGTGCGAAGTAGTGAACTTGTGGCCCATTATTATTAGCCGGGGTAACAATCGCGAGGGTAGGTGCTAAGGGGGGGGGGGGGAACTTTGATGTGGATATAACCCTTGGCGCGTTATTCACATGCTGATTTTGAAACTCATTTCTGTGACATCCATCAACCTATATTGCGCGCCCACGCCGTATCAATAACGTCACGTGGCTCTGTGACACACACACACACACACACCCATATTACACACGTGCTATAATATAATACATACGTGAGGTTATGTATTACAAGGTTGTGTTTCATATTTTTATTTGGGATTTGAGAAATAGTCGTGAAAGGTAAAAGATCGTGGTGAACTATTGGTGTGACATTTTGCCTACTATGTAGTTTTGGGTATGTATAGGTGTTGTGATTTGGGTTGCCGTATAGTTCAAAGTTAAATTGGGGTTTGGTGTATGTCGATACATTCGTCTGATCTGAAATTGTGTTGGTTTAGATTAGGTGGTTGAATTATTTTGAACTATGCTAATTGTTTCGATCGAACTTTGTCGAATTGCCTGTGTGATTAGTGGGTGGCCCCGTTCACGGAATTGATTGTATTGTGCTGTTTGTACCTACTTTGGAATAATTTTAGATGTGATTTGTGCATTTGATGCCGATTGTATAAAGCTGTGCTTCCCAACCGGTGGACCACCGACTGACAACATGTTTATCCTATTTACAGTTGTGCACAGGTGGAAACTAGATCATGACATTGTGATCAGTGATCGATTCTGAGTTCGAAACAGTCAAATCGAAGAAGTCGAATTTTTGCATGATCGTAAAATTTCATCTATTGTTACTACGTACATATGTACATACATGCATAGATAAAGTAAAAAGTTCGGAACAACTGGTTTGTTCACATTCATTCATTTAAATTAGAATTAAATGTGAAATTTCAATGTTAAATAAGTTTTTTATAAGCTTCAATCTGTCATACATATATGAAATTCCTAGGCCTCAAAAATTATTAATCTGATTTTGAACCATTTCCACTATTTAAATGGCATTGATATTTTATCGAAATAAGAAGATTAGCTTACATTTAAATAAGCTATTGTACATATGTCTCTGATATGAAACTAGAGGAGTTCAATCATTAACGAATTCATTAAAAATTGTATCGGAATCTTATGACTAGAGGTAGGATAGTCATAGTGCTATCCATTGTTCGGCAAACCTTTAACAATGCATTTACAATCTTTGAACAATACACGGCCCCCTCAGGCTCCGGTGACTACTTATGACTAGAGGTAGGATAGTCACAGTGCTATCCATTGTTCGGCAAACCTTTATCAATGCATTCACAACCTTTGAAAAATACACGGCCCCCTCAGGCTCCGGTGACTACTTATGACAAATCGAAGTGATGACAGCTAGCTATCCGAACTCGGCTTTCTACCGCCTCTGCACAACTCAATTAAACAGTGTTAAAAGTTACTTTTTACAGTGTTTTTATTAGTTTCACGTTCTTCTGATCGCTTTGAATCTTTCCGTTTTACGAGGTTTGGCCGCCGATAGAGATTTCAATTGGGTCCGCTAAATCCATGGTGAAATATAATCGTGATAAACTCATTTAAGAATCTAAAAAATTTGGATAAGGTGACAGCTCACCCACTGCCAATAGCCTTGTTTGTTTCACTTCTCCACCCCCCCCACTCATTTTGTCAGATTTTCATTGTTTATATGCCTATAACTTTATTATTTTCTCACTATATCTTAAAAAATTGCATTGTATGCTCTCATTATCTCTCACATATATATTTTTACTCCACTTATAGGCAGTGGTGGATCAAATAAATGGGGGCCCTAGGCGATTTTGGAATTTGTGGCCCCCATTTCAGTAAAACAAATACTATAATTTTTAATTTTTTTCTATAATTTTCAGTATATGGTTTTTCATTAGGATTTTACAAAACCTTATTTTTTTATTTATTTACTCTATATACTTGCAACACTAACAGTTTTTGGAATAAAATAGGTACTATTTTAAAATAATATGTAAAATAGGTATTAATTTAATTTATTCTTGGCTTACAAATGTATTGTGGACAATTATAAGAATTTGTAAGTTGTAAATTTTTGTAGCAAAGGCCTATAAGCGCGTGCTTATTTTCATCGTATGATAAACCGCCACTACTTAAAGGCTATATTATGAATATTAAAGTGATTATATTTTTATGTTGATAATTTGATAAGCGTGCTATGGCCAAAACGTGAACGGCAACTTTTTGACGTCTCTCCGCTCAATTCAGTCAATCTTTGTTTTCAACCCTCCGATTTCGGCTTTTTGGCCGGATTTTGAACTGAGAGCGTCTAACTGTGATATTTTTCGAACTTTATATTATATTGTTGCGTAGGGGTGGGTCCAAATAAAAGGCCAAAGTCGCTTCACAGCATTTATTGGGTGATTAAGAAGAGACACGCACTGCCAGTGCTCCGTCTAGAATGACCTGCCCTTTATAAGTACCTGCTTATAAAGGGCAGGTCGCTCAGTGCATCTTCCTCGACACATTTATTTACCTATTGTTATAGTCACGTACCACGGTCTCGCGCTGTCAGTTCTGAGAACTCCAGCGGGAGTTCCGTTACCGATCACTAAGTCAATTCGGGCTCGGTCAATTCTCCACTGCACTTAAGCCTGGCGATAATTCTCGAAAACCAATTAAAACGAAGGCTCCTTTTCGCATATGCTACAATATTATTTTTTGCCATTTGCAGGTTATTCAATTTTGGTCGGGAATTCAATCTACGACCTTTCCACTGGTAAACTACATATAATAGCTCATCCGTGGCTCAATGATAAAATCACGTGAATGCATTCGTCAAAATAAGCATGCATTAGTATTAAACACCGTCGACACTAATCCGCATAAATGCGCCTAGAGTGGACAGACTGGGCAATAAATAAAATTCGGCCACGGCACAATGCATCCTCAAAGGGGGTTGCAAATGACACTGTCACACGGGGGATGAATAATTAACCCTTCGGACTGACGTTAGCACCGGTCGCCGTCAACCAACCCCTAACCTTCTGTACACACACACTCGTGGAAAACAGAAGGTTCTCCAACGATCGTTACCGAAATTAACGGACAAACCAATTTATTCCGGCCGGAATTATTATATTAATAATGCACGCGTGAATTAAATTCCTATTATGTGAGAATAGGGTTGGGTTTGTTGGGGGCGGAGGGAGGGGTGGTCAGTGGTTCCCCACCTTTCCCACATTACACACCTGGCCGAGCGTGATCATGCTCGAATTAAGGCCTATCGGATTATCCACTCTGCGAGCCGAATTGTACGTGGGTACGTTCGTTAATCACCGCAGGGTCGCTCGACCCATGCAACTGCACTCCATCACGAGTGCAATTGCATTTTCAAACCGCGCGCCATTTAACTGGCCAGGGTTGTGAAAAAATACAATCATGACCAGTGCGTTAAAACCGCCTGGTTCTAGCACGACCGTCAGTTGATTCCGCTGCATCGTACGTTAGAATGTCGTTTTTTTTTAACCACTTACAAATGGCTGCAAATTATACAGGGTATTAAGCACCTTGTCCATACAAACGTACTATACTTCTCCTTTCCTCAATTATGGCACTAGAGAAATTATTTTTTAATATGCTATGGATATCCACCATTAGGGTGCATCTATCGTTTTATTTTTTTGATTAATTATTTTTTATAGGAGTTAGGAGCCGCCAAACATCTATAAAATCGCCTCTTTTTTACACCCACGAAACGAGTCCAGCGTGCTTATTTAACGGTCGATTTTAAAAAAATACGCCAATAGATGCACAGAAAGTATCTTTCTTATACCGATGATGAAATTTTTTTAAAAATTGGTCCAGTTTTGGAGGAGAAAATAGGAGAATACGAAACCTCGATTTTGTCAATTTAAAATACGTTTTATCTGGTCGAAGCGCAACTGTCGCATTCACTCAATATATATTGATATATATTGTCGCATTCACTCAATATATACATACACTCAATATATATATCGAAGAAAGGAACGGTAAAAAAATTAAGTTTTCGGGTGTACAGCCCTCTTAAGATAAGCGAATAATTAATTCTGTAATTAATTGTTATTTCGTGTTCTTCAGCTTCTGGAAATACAGTGATTTATGTAATAATAAAATACTGCATTGTTTGTAATTAATTTTCCAGGAAGGCGCATTGGGGTCTTCCTGTCAAGCCTTCCCGGTATATATCTACATATGTACATACATATGTAAAATAAAAAATAAAATATTGGTGTTGACTGTTGATACTAGACATTCCTAATTTTCCTCCTTATATTTAAATATTATTATGTAAATGTTATGTGACTAATGTGTATTTAATTTCTGTATAGTTAATTATTTTGTTTCTTTTCTGTTATATTTTTACATACATCTTTTACCTTTAACTTATGATTACAATTTAGGAAAAAATTTGCCTCTTATCCGATCGTTTTCATACTTTGTCATATTGCTCATTTTGGTCATCAATATAAGTAAATGGATCCTCCGCCATTATGATAGAGATAAAATATCGTTTAAGAAGCTTTTCAAATCTGCCCGGCGAGATACTTGGTGACGTTTACCGTTGACGTTTATTTATTAGTTTTAAACATATATGACGGTAAAAAAAATATAGGTGTTTTTATTCAAAATAATAATTTTATATACAAATTATAGAAGAGGTATGTTTTTAAAAAACTTTTTTTTACTTGATATTTTTGACCATTTTGGTGCATTAGGAATTCCTGTAATGCTACAATGGTCCAAACCTTAAATAAATAAATAAATAAATGGAGGTTGTAGATAAAACTTTTTTCTACACACTTTTCTTATTCAGCAGTATAGCTCGGTGGTTGTGTGAATGCTTACTACCGAAAGGTTCCCAGGTTCAAGCCCTAGGTTGAACCAGAGAAGTTTAATCATTAACGAACTCATTAAAAATTACACTAACCAGCAGCGTTGACTAGTAGTTAGCGTATGTGCTTTCGAACATATGTAATGGTCACGGGTTCGAGTCCCACAGACCTTGGTTTGTGACTCCAGATCCAAACGATCGACGTTTCCTATCAGAGTTTGTCAATTTATTTGATTTTTATTGAAACGGTTCCAACAAATTGGCAACCTTTACCCGTTTTTCACAGTTTTCGCGTTTTCAGTATCTTGAACTTCGCCGATTCGCATAAAAATACTGCAAATTTGTTTGTACTTGCGAATTTCTAATATTTAAGCATCTCGAAACTTGACGATTTGACATGAAGCTAGAAAAGTTTAATCATTAACGAACTCATAAAACATTACATTAACCAGCAGCGTAAACTAGTTGTTAACATATATGCTTTCGAACATAGTGGTCACGGGTTCGAGTTCCACTGTTTGCTGCTGGCCAGACCTTGGTTTGTGACTTCAGGTCGATCGTTTCTCATCAGAGTTTGCCAATTTATCTGATTTTCATTGAAACGGTTCCAACAAATTGGTAACCTTAACCCATCTTTCGCAATTTTCGAGTTTTTAGCATCCTCAATTTTGTTGATTCTTATATACCTATAAATGCTGCAAGGTTGTCCATAAATGTCACGCAAATTTCAATTTTTCAGCATCTCAAAATTAAATGATCTATATAAAAAGAAAATGCTCCGAAAATGGAATTTTACCATAGATGTCTCAACAATTATTCTAAAAATTGTATATCGATCTTTATAATATAAACCAGCAGTGTGGTCTAGTGGTAAGTGTTGTATTCTATCGTGCTATAGGTTTACGAGTTCGCTTCCCGCTGGAGTCTCATTGCTGACCAGACCTTGGTTTGACAAGGTCGGTCGTTTCATATCAGAATTTGTCAATTTTTCTGATTTGAAACGATTCCTGTGAAATTGGCATTATTATCCAATCTTCTGTTGCGAAAAAACCTAGAGTTAATATTATTATCTCTTAGGTTTCGCCAGATTTTCTCCATAGATGTCTCTATGGATGATTATTGAGTATTGTTACATGAATAAGTTATTCATTGTTATTTATCGTACGATGTTTGTATGTAATATCTGACCATAGATGTCAGATATTGCTCAGATTTACATGTATTAATCAATATGTGAACCAGGAAGGCGCATTTGGGGTTTACCTGTTAAGCCTTCCTGGTATATGTTTGTATATATGTACATATGTATAAAAATATGTATGTATGTAAAAATAAATAAATAATCGGCCAGGTAGGCGCATTTGGGTTTACCTGTCAGGCACTCCTGGTATATATACATATGTAAAATAAAATCTTGTGTCAGATTGCAGCAATGACATCTAGCTATTCAAACACGGCTTTCTACCACCCCTTCACGACTCAATTTTATCTGTCTATGGTCTATACACCTCAAATTCATGATTTTTTCTGACATCCCCATCCCTTATTTTGACCATTAATTTTATCCGATGCGCACAATCTGGACGAATATTTGTTGAATATGTTAATTATCCAACGACCCAGCTAGAGTGCATTCGCGTTGCCATTGTGAATGACCGATCGGTGTTGTCATTCTCGTGTTGCACCGAGCGGCGTATGCCGGCTCGAAGGACTGTGTTTGTGTATTCAAATGCAACGTTCCGTATTATATGCACAATGAGAATGCATTCAAATTTAAACGTACATATTTCTGAAACAAAGCTTTTCGACGGTTAACGTGCGCATAAGTGCATGCCGTTGTGTTCGGATTTATGCCGATTTAAACGCGGATGATCCTTTCATCGGCGCTGAATGATTGCTCGAATTAAAATTAATTACAATTTGAGGGAAAATAAACGTCAAGTTGCTTTGAACTGACTTGTTTGCTTGTTTTGTGTTCGAAACGCGTCAGGCAAAGTGCAACGCTTCGGTAAATCTTGCGGGTGCATTGTTTGTTGAACCGCAATGCTAATGCATGCGAAGCCTTTTGTTTGAACGCTCGCAATTAAGCGTGTATATTTAGTTGCAAGTAAGTACGTACGATGAAAAGAAAAGTGGAATTTTCCGTGAGAAAGCGCAGTATTTATGTTTCCAACTTCCGTACCAAAGAGTTTTATGGGCTGAAAATGTCACTTGTATGGGTAGTTTATATGGAAATTGTATTCATTGGGATTCGTTTGAAGAAATTAATGCATACTTGATTTCAAATTGAATCATGCGATTTTTTAAAGCGACAAACAGAGTTTTTTTTAATAGTGATTTTGCGTGGAAGTTCAACTCAAGCTCCATATTTTAGACAAACAAACTTTACTCTTTAATATTGTGCTGCTAAACTACTATAACATTTTCTTACCATTTAATTCCATTTATATATTTTTATTTATTTTTATTTTACATATATACCAGGAAGGCCTTACAGGTAAATCCCAATGCGCCTTCCTGGCCAATTACAAATTACAATCACAATTACAAATGCAGCATTTTTATTACAAGTCGTTGAATTACGAGATACTGAAAAACTCGCAAATTAACGAAACATCTATGAATTGTACATAAATTTTATTGTACACTAATCATACATCAAATAGTGGTGACATAGTAGGTAGGAAGGATTTTTAGCCAATTTTTTTTCCGGGAACCGTTTCAACAATGAAATCAGAGAAAATTGGCAAACTCTGATAGGAAACGATCAACCTGGAGTCACAAATCCAGGTCTGACCAACAGCATACTATGAAAAATACATTTTCATTCGAGGCCCGGGACAGGTATCGAACCCCGGCGCCTCTCGACGCTAAGCAGAAGCTTAACGATCCAGCTATGCTGCTGGCATTTATATTTAACCAGCAGAATAAACTAGTGGTTAGCATATAATGCTTTGAACAAAGTGGTCACGGGTTCAAATCCCACTGGTTTCTGCTGGTCAGATCTTGGATTTGTGACTCCAGGTCGATCGTTTCCTATCAGAGTTTGTCAATTTATCTGATTTTCATTGAAATGGTTCCAAATAATTGGCAATCTACTTTAATTTATTTACAAATTTTATTTACAAATTTTACCATCTGTACTTTTTGTTCCTTTTTGTTTTTGGTATTTTGGTAATTTTTGTACTAAAAAAAATCGATATTTTATATTATTTTTGTATACAATATATACATATTTATACTAGGAAGGCATAACAGGTAATCCCAATGCACCATCCTGCTCAATTATAAACATCGATAAAAAATATAGAGCAATTTTATATAACATCATAGAGACATCATCATACTCGTATATATATATATATATATATATATATATATATATATATATATATATATAATTTCGCTTTTCTGTCAGTCTGAGGTAATGCCCGCCATACTATAATAGTTGTTTAGATTCGACATTCATATGTATGTATGTACGTCACTGCTTAAACGTATACGAAGATATAATAAAAAAAGAAAAAAAATTTCTATATATACTAATCGATGCCAATTTTTCCGCTTGGCTGAGAATTTACCGCCATGTATTGAAAATTTATATAATTAATTAATTAATTTTTCTATTGGTGTTTTATATTGTTTATATGTAGCTAGGTAGGTAGTTTTTACCATTTTTTTTCATATTAAACAATTACATATGCATATTAAAATAAATATATTTAAAAAGTATTTGTGTAAAAAATACGACCGTGTGCGGATCGAAGACAGGACCGACACATTTATTTTAATTTTTTTATTTATTTAAAAACTTAATATGCCACAGCCCATGCGATGATATTTCATCAGGTACAACACTATTTTATGTATAAATTTGACAAAAGTTTAGAAATCAGCAAACTCGAATTTTGCGAGAAATAAGAAATTTTTGCCAATTTGATTGAACCGTTTCAATGAAATCAGATATATTGGCAAATTGTGATAGGAAGGGATCGACCTGGAGTCACATATGCAAGGTCTGGCCAGCAGCACTGGGCTAAGGATTCAACCCGTGACCGCTTAGTTGAGAGCATTATACGCTAACCATTGATCTATGCTGGTGGTTATGAAATAAATTTGTAAATAGCTAAAGGAAATGTATGCATCATTTGTTGGTACAGTAATTGATCCACAGCGTGGACATCTCTATGTATCACGGTGAAATCTGCTTTAAATACAATTTATAAGATTTTCTATTATATATACATACATGTATACATATGTATGTATATTTTCCCCTTGTTTCCAAAATATTGAAGAGTTTTACTCGGCGTATCTGGGTTGAGATGAGAGCTTTGGCCATGGATTCGATATGTTAATCGAGCGGTCGTTATCTTAACTCGGGAGCGTTCTTTTCTGGGTCGCGAAAATCAAAGCGCACTTAGACATATCCTCGATCCATCACCCGGGGGGCGGATTACCCACCTGGTGATTGACTGCGAGCTGGGGCCCCATCGTTAAGGGCGGTGCAGCCCTGATTAAGAGGTGCTTCGCCACCGTCGATGCTTTATTCATGAGAGGGGACATGGGAGGGAGGGAGGGAGGAGGAGGGGGGGACGCTCATTTCCCGTCGGTTTCCCGAACCACCCCTCCCCTCATCGGACTGTGGGGTCGTGGGGGTTCGGTACTGAAATTGCGGTTTCGGGGGTCGAAACATTCGTAGACCCCGGCCTCGGACCGAAGACAAAACCCAAGTTTTGACACGTGACCGCAAAATGGATGCTTTCCAGTTTCAACAACTCCAACGGCCGACTTCAGTCGTAAAACGGTCTGACTGCTTTTTGTTAAATGCAAAGTTAAATCTCGCTCGTGTGCGAATGTGGGCTTCGTGAGATATTTTTCGCCATCTGTTATGTGAGAATTATGCATCTTAGTTTAAAACTTCCTCATAACTCAAAATAAAACTATTTTTGGAAATTAAGCTCAATCAGGATTGTCGCGATTCACATATTATACATATATAGTATACATTAGCCAGCACCGAGAGGCGCCGGTTTCGATCCCATGAGCTGACCTCGATTGAAAAATAATTTTTCTGGGTATATCTGTAGTGCTGCTGGTCAGACCTGGATTTTTGTGACTCCAGATCGATCGTTTCCTACCAGAGTTTGCCAATTTTCTCTGATTTCATTGTTGAAACGGTTCCCGATTAA